>NW_027437197.1:17888291-22688291 GCF_033239565.1 Halichoeres trimaculatus
ATTTTGTCCCGGTGTAATTCTGCCTGCTGCCTGGAATAGAAAGTAAGCAGTGATGGATGGGATGGATACTTGTGGAGTTCCCAAAGGAGTAAGTTAGAAACAACAGAGCCAGACTTTTACTGTAATCAGAGATGAACCACATTTTTAAAAAGGAAATATATACAGCAAAAGAAGGCAGAAATATACATTAATTTTGTTTTCCCTTTGTGTTCACATAAGCCTCCTGCTATCACCTTGTTCTTGCCCATCTGTGCAGGTGCTGTAATTCTCCAAAAGTGTGCACTTAATCAATATTGAACCCATCTCCAAAGACAGAAATGATCCAAGTGTTAGCATCATATTCCAGTATTATTGGTTACTTGATAAAAGATTTAACTATACAGATTAGGGGTTAATATTGGCAAGAACCTCACGATACATCATGATATTAGGGTCAGGATACGATAATATCACGACATCATGATATTGTGATACATTGCGATATGTTAACTATTTGATTGAAAACAGCTTTTCTATTTCATTGTGTTTGAAATAAAGAAATTCAGATGCAGTGCTTCATACATACATTTGACTTGAAAACAGAAAGTGTTCAGTTTGTCACTTAAACTACTGTGACATTGAACTAATGTTACAAAGAAGTTATTTGGTGAAAGACGTGGTCAGTTAGTGAAACAGAGAAATTCCACTTGGTGTAACCAATGCTACTCATAAAAAATCTGATATTGCCCAAAACATGACAATCATTATTGTTTTATTAGTCTACTACACTGTCAAAATTAAACTTAAAATGATTTTAAATTAACTGACCCAAGAATAGAGAGAAAACATTGATGTTTACGGCATCAAAACCCACACCATCAAGTTTAGGAATAAAATATTTTGAATATGCTTTGAGATTACATTTATCATACAGTTTATGGGAACATACAGTGGAGTAGCTTTTCTGCACCATCTACCACAGGGGAGGTACAGAAGACATGATGTACTTCCAACTCAGCCAAGATATGAACTTTTATTTGAACCAAAATATTGAAATTAAGAATTGATATGATGATCATTTATCACAGGTCAAAGTATCGCGATAAATTGCCATATAAATATTTTTTTCACTACCTCTACTACAGATAGAAAACAGACTAAGAGTGTATCACTGCACACACACTAAGTTAATTATGGTATGTTTACTGATGCTGGAATTGCATCTCTATCCAAAGTTGGTATTTTTGTGATGTTTTACCCAGAACCCTTTGAGGTGTTGGTTTCTGGCTTGTAGAATATGCACAGCACTGTACCACATATACACTGTCTCAACATGTAAGACCTGTTCTCCCAGACGCTTGATTTTGCTGAAGCACAAAAGTGATCGTAACTCATTAGGCATGCACCATCTCCCTAGTATTGTCCGTCGTCGTCAAAGCATTTGCACTTACTCCTTAATTAATACGATAGCGATGTGGCACAATGACTAAAGGAGGCAGATTTTAATGAACTGGTCTCTGCGGGAACATTTTGTGTCTTTTTCGCTCAGCAGAACAGAGTTGTGTATTTTTCATAGCTGTAAGTATTTCAGATGTGACTCATTCATAAATTTGCATTACAGTCTAGGCCGTTCATTAAAATAACACATTAATTGTCTATTGGTGAGATCTGTATCCATGCAGCAAAGTGTGTTTCCCCATGAAAAAGCACAGCCTTGTCACAGAAAGCTGAATTTTTTAACCACAGAGTATTTCCCTCTGTGTTTTGGAAGAATACAATCTTACACCGAGGTACACGAGCCCATGATTTATTTCTGCTGTGCCAAGTGTTTCCTTTACTCAGGGAAGTGCTCAGTTGATGCGACAGCTCTTCATTTCACAGCTGCAGCATCTATTCTGCACTTACAGTCCTCGCAGCCCTTGTTCTTTAGTGGGCTCCCGCAGCAGCTATTCTGAGATAATTCTGCCTCGACCAGGACTGTTGGCAGACACACTATGTTAGACCCGCTCACTAACCAGCCACTGCACACAGCACATTTGCTAAATGAGATGACTAATGGTGTTATGCAGATTTTGGTCTTCGTACTAATATTTTGTGTGAATAATGCCTTAATTAAAACATCTTAGTTGGTAAAAGGGTGAAGTATAAAAGCAAATATGCACAGCAGAAAAGGTAATTTGTATTAAGATGCATTTGTTCTCAAAATCCTGGACCACTTAAAGATGCAGTTGGGAATACCAATCATACATCACTGCCAAATTCAGATGGCATTCTCTTGTTTTGCGCCTGAGAGCCTCTCGGATTGAGTGCCTGTCTTACTGCAGTCCCAGACATTCACCTTGCCAGCTCTTGAGACGGCAGTAAGGGGCAGGTGTGTGTGTGTTAGAGGGGGCAAAGTAGGCATTTGATGGCACTGCCTGCATGGTACTGTTGTGGCCTTTTCAGGCGGGCAGGGAGTGGTGTGCGCCGAGCCGAGCGAGGCTGCGCGGCCCAGGAAAGGTCAGGCGTGTCAGGCTGGATCAGTGTGCGTGTCCTGCGGCGTTTCTCCCCTGGAGTGTGCTGTCAGTCAGGGGAGAAGTGGAGCAGGCAGGCCCCCTGTGCTCCTCTGGGGCTTTTTGGAGAAACATACCTCTAAGTGCAGTCCTCTTAAGTTGCTTTGTGGAGTACGTCATGGCATTACCTTGTCTGCTGACTGAATACGCAGGTTGCTTTCTCTTTCAGGCATTTTCAACAAGAAGAGTGGCTGGATTTGTGTTTGTCTGATGCATTACTCTACTATCTGGGAAATACAGTCTGTGTAAGAGTGGCTTACAACTCAAGAGGTTCAGCTTCGTGTTTTTAATTTATCCAATGTTTTTTATGCTGCTAAAGGTTGCAGGTCAGCAGATATAGGAAGTTTTTTTTTTTTTCAAAGAAGAGAACAAGTCATTTCTTCCTCTCACTTTTCATAACGTTGCAGTCAGAACATCTGTCACTGAGGTAAAAAATAAATAGATAAAACCAAAACACAGCATCATTGTTTTGGCGATAACTCTGAGGGGAAGAAATTCAATAATCATACACACAGCCTGAAGTTCCTATTGTACATGGAAATATACAGTTATCCATCCTAAACAAAGCAGCAGAGATAGATGTATTGTTACATGTATGAATGGTTGTATTATCATTTTTGCTCATAATCTCTGAGCATTTGCATTAAAGGATACCAGCAATATCTCTTCCTGTGAATGACCCCAGCTGATAAAATTCCTCAGACCTGTCATTGAAAGCTGAAGAGCCACATGAAGCCTTCGTCACACATCACAGGAACCTGAGAAAACGCTCCTTTAATCGAAGCACAAGGTCACCCAACCAGCACAGAAAAAACATTCATGCATGCACATTACCATTCATGCAACAGAGCAGAGACTGCTTCTCTTTCTAGTGAAGTGAAACAGACTTCAACACGACATCCTCTTAAAACGCTGAGTGTTAGCGTGGTGTGCTTTCAAGTAAAAGTGAAGAGTGGGACAAAGACAAATAAGTAACTACTGATTCAGACTGAGCTTTACATTTTTTCCTGCGTTTTGCTTCATAATGTTTATTATCCAGGCAACAGTGATAATTTCAATAGCAAATCAAAGCAAAGCATTCATACATGGCTGACACACACTGAAACACTGAGGTGGAAACGGAATGCTTTGTTGATACACCACTGAATACTCTTATTAATCTGAAATACCACACTTTTATTGAAGATAGACGCAAAGTTTGTCTGGTGAATCAAAACTTTTAGTGCACAGAATCCCTTCATGTCATACACAAGTTCGTATTCCAGGGTCTTGAACTTATTTGAACCGCTTACATATTTCTCCTACTTCTTCAAAAAGAGATGCAGCAAAGCAACGTATGCACTTTGATGCACCATCTATTATGCAGATTTCCAGAGTTCAAGCTTGGTCCAGAGCCAACCTATTCCTCATGAATCAGTCTGGATCTTCACTAATGAAATTCATGTTACTTTGTGCACAATTGTGCTGGGCCGAAGAAAAAATTTCAATATACCCCTCCTCTCTCCTTCTCCTCTCTCTGGGCTGCCTTTACCCAACCTTAACAAAGGCTTTGAAACTCTGATTCAGAAACAAGTGGGTGATGTCACTGACTCCATGTCCACTGGAAAAAATGAAATCTCATCAAGTGTTTTTGTCTTATTTTCAGTAAAAAAAAAAAGTCCTTTCGACTCATTATGAGCCACATTTAACTTACTAGTCCAGAAAAATGTCTTATTCAAAGTAGGGCTGAACAATTAATTGAATTTAAAGCGACATCACAATGTAATAGGATACAATTTTCAAATCGCGAAGGTTGCAATTTAAAAAAAGTTTTAAAGTGCATTTAAAAAGTGCTATCCACATGTTTCCATTTTTCAGTGGTTGAGCCAAAACTACTTTTATTTATATTTCTGAAATTTAGTTTGTGTTTTGTCACTGTTGAGAGATCAGTGAGATTTTTATACATTTCATACAATTCATACATTTTTACATTTCTTCACTTTATTTAGTGTAGGACTCATAGAACAGAGGACTGACATTTATATTTCATATTATTGTTCATACCAAGCCTGTTGTTCTGCAGTGCTTTGTTTCTTTCGCTAATTGAACTTAAGGTGATTGATGATAATAATATTACACGTCTACAAGGCTTGAAGTGAAATCAATCAATCAATATTCTAATGTGACTGTAATAGTTTCAATTCATCCCATTTCATCATAACATATAGGCGTCGCCTACAGGAAAGACTTGTTTATATGTTACAGTATCCTTTGTCGTGTTGGTTGTACTGTGGAATGATTTATTGCTTGTGTTTAGTGAATAATGCAGAAGATAAACGTCCTCCCCCCAAAAATCGCATGCTCAATTGCAATCGCAATTTTGGTCCAAAAAAATTGCAATTGGATCATTTCCAAAAGTTCGTCAGCCCTAATTTCAATTTACTTAAAGACAAAAATGAGGCTTGAATCGCTTGTAACAAGTTAAATAAAATCTTCCAATAGAACAAGAGAAAAGTTACTTGTTTCAAGACGATATTCTAGTTTCAAGCAAATTTGTCTTGTCCCATCAGCAGATGTTTTTTAACTTGTTACAAGCAGTTCAGACCTCATTTTTGTCTTTAAATGACTTAAAATAAAACATTTTTTGGGGCTGATCAGTTAAATGTGGCTCATATTGGGTATAATAAGACATTTTTTACTTAAAATAAGACAAAAACACTTGATAAGATTTCATTTTTTTGCAGTGTCCATGTATTACACAGTCTTTGGGCTTCACCATTGGGGAGCTGTGATGTCATACATTGTTTTTTACAGTCTGCACACAGCAGCGAATCAACTATAGGTCAAGAAATACACAATGCAATGAGGCAAAACCTCTTTTGATAAATACATAAGCCACTCATTTGTGAACTATACTTTTGTTTCCCAATAAATACTGTACACAGAGGAAGCTCATAACCACCTGTGTGTCATTCTAAAACACCTCTTGCATTACATGATGTTAGAGATTAAAGCTGTCTTTTGAAACACAAACAGAAAAGACTTTAGAGCAGCCGCAGAGTGAACACTTAATTTTCTCACATGCTTCATTAGTGTCCCCAGGAGCCCCAGCCTTGTTTTGTCTTGCCTCGTTCATTTGCAACACATTAAGCAGGTAGAAGAATTCATTCATTTGGCTAAAGGTCATAAACATTCACGTGAAGATGTAAACAAGATTTCAGCTTGATTATTCATAATAAAGTGCTGTTGTGTCAGTGCTTTCTGGACAGCGTGTACAGCTCTGTTGTCCCCTTTCTTTTCTGTGGCCTCATGCTAATTTATGCACATGCTGATGTTGCAGTTTTTCTTTTTTTTCAATTATAAAATCTTCATTAGCAGCTTTCTTGTTGTCTATGCATAATGAATACCCAGTTCAGAAACACAAAGAGACCCAGGCTGATACACGAGTAGAGTAAGAACACTTTTAGATGCAGTCTTTTGATGAAAAAGAGGGAGCCAGAAACAGAGGATGTCCTCTGCTGTGATTGTGGATAGAGATGTTGGGATCACAGTGTCCTCAGGGTATTGAAGTTATCAGGACGGAAAAGCTGTCTTTAAAGGAGAAAAGAATGAAAGACAAAAAATAGCATTCTTTTGGAAAAATGGAGACTTTCATTGTGGGTATTTCCCTCCAGTTTTGATACTAGCTGCTGTAAATCTGCTCTGTAATGATCACATACCTTAATTGCTATGCGTCATAAAGAAACAGAAAGTGTGTGTTCATCATTACCTGATGTGGTTCTCCTGCAGTCGTAGGTCACCAGAATTACCATTGAGGGAAACTCAAGCTTTGTCAGAGCTGTACTGATACTTAATGAGAACTATCTGCTTGGCTGGATTCATTCTTTATTCATGAAGTTATGTGTTGTAACGCCTCCTTTTTCTCTGGCACTGCAAAGCTACTCAAGTTCTTGCCTTCTGGATATTTTCTGTTTTACCACCAGTCATAAATATAACACATTCTCTTTATTTCTACAACAATCACACAGGAGTAGAAATAGACTTCCTTACCTGGCACACAGATGATGTGACCTAATCCTTGGTTAAATAACACCCCACATCATATTTTATTCATAATAAGTGATGCGGAGACGGCTGCAATTACCGTGTTACCACTTACAGTCCTGATCATTGAACCGTGCATGGCTGTCTCTATCTGCTACCTGTCATTACCAGCCTCACCCAGATGAACTTGAACTCACAGAGAGCAGCCGTATTTAAAATTCTGATAACACATGTGCAGCTGCTTTGTCAGTTTAAGTTCAGGTAACTCAATTTAATGCTGTTTGATTCTTTAAATATTAACTGCAAACTGCTTTCTTGCATTTGGGAACAGCAGTTAAATAAAACAACCTCACAAAGAGCTTCTCTTCTCTGGGCTCTTTATTCATTCATTCATTTAGTCATTCACTAACAATAAATTAACAGGGTCTAGGACATATTTTGCTTGCTGTTTAGGGTTGATTCTCCCGCTGATTGTCTGTTCTATTCAGCTTTGGCAAGCTTTGATTTTTAGAGCAGATAAACGGCTGCAAGTGGAGATAGGTAAGTTTTTTTGGGGTCTGGAACACATTAGTGGCATTTCAATTCATCTCAATGGGTAAAACTGATACCCATTGATTCTAGTTTCTAGTCAGGCTTCTGTTGTTATATATACCTGTGTCTTGCGCATGTTTAGGGATGGGTACTGAATTAGGTACTTTAATGGGTATCGACCAAAGTCAGTCTGTAGTACCGAGTACTGATTCACATAAAATCAAAAGGGATGGGTGCCTTTCACATTTGAAACGATATGGTACTGATTCCTGGTACCTGGCACTGGGTATTGGTACACAATAGTACTAATTTTTGGTACTTTTTTGTGTTTATGTGGTAAAAAATGTAAATTTGTTTAGGGATAAAATCTCTTTTATTTTCCAATTTAACATATTTATTCTTCAATATATAATCTTGCAATTCTGTGTTCATGTCCAGTATGGAAAATCACCTACTCTTTCACTCTCTCACAGTCACAAAGATAAATTTAGGTACCTGAACATGGTAGCTTTCAATTTTATGTAAATCGGAACCCAGTACTTTTGATTGATTGGTCGGTACCTATAAAAGTACTTAATTTGATACCCATCCTAACCATGTTTAGGTACCTAAACACATCCTTGTGACTGTGAAGGAGTAGAAGAGTAAGCGATTTTCCATGCTGGACATGAACACAGCACTGCAAAGTTATGTAGCAAAGAATAAAAACGTAAAATTGAAAAACTTTGGGATTTAATTTTTAATATTTATTGCCACATAAACACACAAAAGTACAGAAAATTGGTACCATTGAGTACTGATACCGATTGTCAGGTACCGAGAATAGGTACCGGACCATTTCAAATGCGAAAGGTACCCATCCCTATGGATGTTCCTTTTTCCCCATATAGGTCTGACGTTATTTTAGCCTTTAGACGGTTTTTCTATTTTAAAAGTGTGAATATTGATGAACAGCTTTGGCAAAGCTCAAATTTTGAACCTTCAGGTTCAGTAAATACCAGTAATTTGATGAGGTCTTCGTTGCACTTTATGGTCTTTACTTCAGCACACTCTGAGGTCTCTCACATAATGAAACAGTGAAAGCATCGAACCTTAATGATACACAGCGACACACACAGCAGGGTAATGGATGCCCTCCAGACACACATGAACCTGAAGGAGGAGAGTTGAGCAGATTTACAGTTCTGGTCGTATCTTTAGATGTAGGAGGTAAAGTGCTCATCACAGTGTGGGATGTTTATTATGTGTGGAGCTGTGGGCGCCCTTACAGGCCTTGGACTTTCAGGGCGCCAAGATTGCTTTTCATGTGCCATTAATTCAAGTCGTCAATGCTGGCGGGACTGAGCTGCAGTCCAGTTGGTTTGATAATTAAGTGTTAGCTCTGCGGAGAGAGCAGCGGCATATGTCAGACACTTGTTCGCCATCATGGCGACGAAAATGAAACAGTCACAGAAGTCATTAAACAGGATTCAAAGGGGACTGCTAAAGAATATTTGCCTTTCTTCTAGAGACACTTTGAACTTTTACCTCTCAGAAAATCTTACTTAGCTAACGAAGGCACATCTCAGCGAAACAGCAAAGAGATATTCTAGTGACAGGATGAGAGCAAGACGCAGAGGTTGGGTTTGCCTCAACTTTATTTGATAATGAAAGATTAAGACATCAATACTTCGTAGAGAATTCTTCGAAAATAACTGTTTCGTTTAACATTTACCCGGGACGTGTTGAGATTTTAAGAAGTAGGGTCAAAATAATTATGACACCTGGTAGGAGTCGATGACTTTCAGTAGTTTTTGCCATGTGTTGATTTTGCCTCCACTATTTGAAAAAGGATTAGTGTCCCAGTTCTCTGCAGAAATCTGCTGCCTGATACACGATGCATCTAAGGGAGAGGCCTTTATTGTTCCTTGCACTTTGATAAAATAACTCTCCCCTCTCTCCGGCCAAAAGCCTTACATGTGTTTGAGGTACTTTGGATATTTGTTATTGTCCATTTGGCTTGCAGCTGCTGGACATGTAGTATGGATGGGGCTTACCGTCTCTCTCTAAAAGCCACTCTAGGTAATGAAAGCCGTGCAGCTTGCCAGAGGAGTCTTGTGGCTCCTCTGATGCTGCTGTCAAATACTTGCTGGTCTGGCAAATATGATTCTCCGATCGTCTGATTCAGCTCTTATGGTGTGATTAAAGAGTGGCATTTGGTGGAGAGGAGGGCAGGGACCCTCTTGCTGTAGTCAGACTTTTGTAGGACTTGTGCAGGTGTGGATCCTCCTGTGGTCTGATATGTCGTACCTGGCAAAACAATGTAATTTGTGCTCCGTGTGGCTGCATTAATCTGCAGTTTCATTTTTTAGTGCTGAAATATTTTGCCACTAGAATCAGGCTATGATTTTGTTCTGCTACCATGATGAAGTCTCAGATCCCAGACGTGCTGTCATGAAGCTGAACTCCTCACTTCTCTGACAGCTCTTGATCAGCGTGAGATCACTCCCTCGACTGGCGTAAAAAAAAAAGAAAAAAAAGAGGAGCAGCAAAGCACCTCGCACTGATCTAGTTAAATGTAGTCATCAGTGTGATGAGAATGAGTCAGCTGGTGCAGTGATTCAGAGGTTCTGTGTTTAATGTCCCCAAGAGGCCTGTTTGGTGGCTGAGGCGCTGAAACGCTCTTATTATCAGAGGGGCAATTAACTTTGGCTCTGTCTTCCCTCTGATTGAGAAAAGAACATTCTAGTTCTGTAGTATAAACAGGCCATAAAGAAAAAAAAATGAGACTTGGAGATTTAACCTAAATTCTGTGCTGATCAAGAGCTGCTTGATCAGCAGGTTCATGAATTTTGCTTCAAAGCTGCTGGTTGTGTTACACTGCTGCAGCTTTTTGTGCTGCACTGCAAACATCTTTGGCACAAGATTCACTCAGTTCATCAATTTTTTAAAAATGCTTGATTTTAAAGCAAAATGTACGGTAGCAAGTGGGTGTCAGACGATTTGCAAAAACTACAACACGAATGCTAAAGCGACACTAATAATGGAAACTCCACAACACAACGGAAGTTAAAAGAGGCTACTTATCCAAGCGGACACAGAAAACTTGAAAAGTAATTAATTGTTTAAAGGCATTTATGATAAATGTGGCTTTGTAGGGGTGTCACCTTGTGATATACTACATAGTACTTGCATTTCTTCATTTACATTAGCATTAGTGCTATATTTAGCATAGCTTAAGTTATAAAAGAAAACGACCATTAACTTTTTTTTCACAACTTTTCTGTGTCTGTTATGAAAACTGTCCTCTTATCTTCCGTTGTGTCTGTACTTCTGTTGTTTTGTGGCTTTTGCATTTGCGTTGTTGCTTTTGCAAATTGGCTGACACCTATCGGCCACTGTAAAAATGACATTAAATTAATTTTGAAATCGATGACCCTTTTGCCTTTACTGTGAAAATGTTGATATAAATTTTACAGTAAATTACTGTACAAGTACTTGAGGCGTCATTACTGCGTCTTCATTCCCAATATCATTAATATATTTCAGCACAATCCTTTGCTGTTAACGGTAATATGCTTAACAGAAGAGAAATCCTTAACAGAAAGTTACTGCAGTTAGAGTAAAATACCGCTAAGTTTACAAAAGTCCAGTAACAGCCAAGCAACTTAAGTATGTTCTGTTATGGCTCAAATATACCAGATGCATCTCCAGTCCAACTTTGCTCTGTCATTTATCAGATAGAGCAATGTGTGGACCGGCTGCATCCCTGCTCCGGCAGTTTGCAGCATATCCACAGCTATCCTATTTTTGTCGAATGTTTTGAAGTGTCAGGGCAGATTGAGCAGGACTGAAAGTTGTGCATGAACACTACTTAGAAACTTCCACTGACTTTCAGAATAGAACAAACTGCGTCAAAAGCACATTGTATTTAGCCTGACTATAACAAGAAATGGACTTAATGAGCGCAACCAGTCCAGGAGTCAACAAGCTTGAGGTTTTACAGCTCAACATGAATGAACCAGCCTGTGTGAGCTAATCTACGTGGATAACACGCAAAAAAGCTGGACCAGATGTTGGTCTGTTTGAGCTGTTAAAGAAACTATAGTTGCATCAGAGGTGTTGCAAGTTTGACTTCCAGCCACAGCCATTTGCTTTATGTTGTCCCACACTCTCTACTACCAACATTACCTGCCTCTCTTCAGCTGTCCAATCTAATAATACCCAAAGAATTCCCCCAAAATACTGAATAACTTTAAATATCTATTAAACACATGTTTGTGATGACAAGCTTGATTGCCAACCTTTTCACAAAGAAATGTTAAGAACACATCAAACAATGCTGATTTATTTGATTATTCGTGGGGGAATTTCTCTCCCTTTTAATGCCTCATGTTTATACTCAGGTTCAGGTTAAGATCACTTTGCATTCTGGGTACACACCTTTGTTTCCAAGAACCCCTGCGAAAAAAGACAAAGAAGAGAAATGTCAAGCTACGCAGATCTCGTCAGCCTCTTTGTTTATCCATGTGGGAATTTCCCTCCTTTCTTGTGTACATGTGTTTTGTTTGTACTCCCGCCTTTCCTTGACACATTGACATATCAAACCGTGACATGGAGAATGCCAGCACAGGTGCCCCACTGTGTTATTTCTCAATTGATACCTGTAAGGTTAGTGTCGGGTATAACCGCCTCTGGAGTTGATTTATTATAACAACCCAGAGAAAGGTCATCTGTCCTTATCTGGAGCACGCCAGTGACAGCTAAGTTATGCTGCAGGGAGGCAAGCGCAGGGTTGCTTGCCTCACACCGCTCCCCAATTTGGATTCAGTGGTTGACTGAGCACCTGGCACACTTTAACTGTAAGCACAGGTAGAGTCACCTTCACACGGACTAATCTCTGCATGCAAGCGGTGCCACCCTGTCCTCTACTGCTCGGCTAAGGAAGCAAATGTTTTGATGTATTAGTGGGCTCTGCTGGCTGGATATGTTGTTACGCCTCCCAAAAAACCCACTGCACTGTACTTGTGATGTGAAGGGAGAAGACGCATGGAGGTTTGCAGATAGCACGATCAGTCTTGGCATGTATGAAGTATAAATTTAATCCATCATAAATAAATCTAAACTGCTGCTCTCGTCTTTCCCTGTGCTGCAGCGTCATTCAGACTCGCTGTGTGAAAGATTTGAATAATCTCACTGAACAGATTGCAGTCCAGATTGCCTCTTAAATTCCTGCATTTATAAATAGATGTTTTATTTTGTGAAATCATTATAGGTAATTGATCTGCCTGCACATAATTAGGGATGATACATGTTTGCATTAATTATTAATTTATACCACATTACAAAACTGTTCATCTAAACGTCAAAATGACTTTTCAGAGTTTTGAGTCACTTTTTTTTAGTATTAATACAAAAACTTCCCTAGTTTGGAGCTGTTTTATAATATCTTACTACCATCCTTCAGTGGAGAAAGTAGACAACATCAGATATTATTTGTTTGCTGTATGTTATTCTGCCTGAACAGTATTTTATTTCCCACTGGAAAAGGATTTCCCTCTATAGATCAATTTATCTCCACAGCCTCCTACAATATTGCAGTATAAATTGTGTCCCAGGCTGCGGTATAATAAGTATGGATTGAAAATCTGTCCTTACAACAGTACAGCACCAGAGAGTAGAGTAACATCTTGCAGCATCGCAGTGTGCCGGTGTGGAACAAATAGCATTATGTCGCAGCACGTGTCGTGTGATACAGCACATCAACCTCATCATAGGAATCCCATGTCCCTCAGCGGGGGCTGGTCCTCTGAAGGGCTCAATCCAGGGATCACTTAAGTCCTCATCAGTTCTTATTGTGAAATGCATAGTGGACTCAGCTTTACCCCTCATTCTGCGTAAGCCTCCTATTGTGTTTTCTCTCTCTTTGAGGGTGTTGAGAGGAAATTGTCCCAACACTGGAGGCCTCACTTTGCTTCATTTGTGATGCCAGGCGTGTCTGAGTCATAATAAATTACAGAGGGAGGAACAATATTAAGTGTCTTTGAGTGCTTCCTTTTCAACAGTACATATAAATTACCAGCAAATAGCTTTTCCCTCTCCTTGTCATCAAGAAGCAGATTATGCTTTTGTTAAATATTTCAAGCTGCAGTATAAAGCCATGCATATTAATCTCATGGAAATAAATTAGCATTGATTCAAGTTTTTAAAAACCTATAAAAGCCAGAACTCTGCAAAAGCCAATTTCTGAGCTTTTAGCAACAACGTGCAGAAGAGGCGCTGGGTCTTTTCAGGCCCGCAGGGTGCCAACATGACTAATGGGCCTTTACCTGGATCCTCTATTATCGACTTGCACAGAAATACTCAGGGATTGATTTGACTGCTTATGCCACCGCTATAATCTCCCCTCCGATGCTATGGCTTCACAGCTATTTGTAAAACTGCTGCAGCAGCCTTTTTTTTTCTTTTAAATGTCGGACGTAATATCAAATCTGATCATGTAGGCTCCTCTGTGTGAGGGAGACGTGTCGGGTTACTCTTTATAATCCAGTCCATTGTCACCTCTTTGTAACCAGCACAGACGCAGGAATTCATCCAGAGGGCTGAAGAGGATAAGGCAGAAGTTTATAGGTTCATGTGTTTCATTGTTGTCACTGAAACAACAAAGTCTGCAGATGAGATTAAGTTCACTGAGAGTGAAGCTTTACTTGATTCTTCAAGGTTCTTTTCAATCTGTTTGGCTGGAGTTGAAAAACAGCAGCATTACAATGGACAGACAAATTATCACAGCTAAGGAGAAACAGATATTTTAAGTTGTCAAAGACTTGCTGGGATGCTTTCTAGAGGTTGATTGCTTTTTATCCATTCCTCAGACGTATTAGTTGTCCCAGTGTTTTTCTCAGCACCTTCAGAGAGAATAAAATTTAAGAGGAGTGTTGAGGGTTTAGTTATTGGAAGGCAATCTCAGAACTCGTCAGCTATCATCCGACAACAACAACAACAACAGCAGCGTCGCCTCTGGGTGCTTACTTTTGGGGCCTCTGGTGTAGCCAACGACGGGACAAGGCCTCCAGCCAAGACTTCCTTTTCTGTGCTTTTCCACTTTTTACAAATCCAACTGGCAACTTAAGAAATGGCATGGAGCCTGAGCTGAGGAACAACACTCACAAACAGATTGTTAGCGACCCTGAAATTTTAGCTCCGAGTAGCCTACAAGTCAAAAAGTTAAGCAGCACTCAGAAAACATTCAAAACAGATCAAAATGTCTTCTCCTTTCCATTTTTTGGGACGTTAAACCAAAGCGTGCTGTGGAACAATAAACATTTAACACGTAGCGCACACACTGTATGTGATCTTAGCATGACTGAAACACTTTAGTTCTGCCAGTGTAACATGTCAGCGTGCTCTGGGGGTAGCTGAAACCTCAGTTTGTAAATTATAAGTCAAGTAGCTGAAAGAATCCCTCACTGCAGGCATGCAGAGATAGCAATGAGCAGGACGGTGTTTCGGTTAAGCAAGTTACTGTGCTAACTGGTGACTCCCTTGTTGTAGTTTTTCAGTTACTAGCCAAGCTGAAGGAGTTAAAGGTCCCATATTATGCAAAAATCACTTTAAGTCTTTTAGTGAAATTTGTGGGTCTTTGGCTTTCCTTCCAGCCCACAAAATGTGATATTCAATGACAAAACCTGTACTTAGTAGTGTTTGTGAACGTAAAATCCTGACCTAAAATGAGCTGTTTGGATTTTGGGGATTTGCCGACGTCAGCGATTCCCTTTTTTGACCAATCAGGAGCAAGTCTGACCTGATTGGTCCACTGATAGCAGATACCCCGAACCTCCTCCCCGCCCACTCTCCTCCCTTCCCATCTCGTAAGAAGACAAGTCTAAGTCACTATAGTTCATTTATCAAGGATATGTGACAGCTATATCAGTAAAACTGTGCATGTGTGTGCTAGTCACTTCACGGCCGACTGCTTTTCCAACTTTGGACAGTACAACAGAGGGCTAGCAAATAGACTGGTCCTGAATCCAGACCAACCATCCGCCAACAAACCTGGGACCCTGGAAATGTGTGTATTTTAAATGCTGTGTGTTGTGGAGCAAATGTAAGAGCTTTTCCTCAGTGTCCCCCCTGTCTCTGTGTTAGCTTCATGATGCTAACTTTAGCTGCGGTTAGCCTGTTGTTTTAGCCTGTAATGTTACGGTAAACGAGCTTCGCTGTTTTCTTAACAATGTGCACTCTGAGGTCATGGCGCAGCTCTCAGTGGCGCAGATGAGCAGGGCGGTATCAGTGGTGGCTCATTTACATATGAAGGTCACGCCCACTAAATCAGACCGTTCTGAACAGAGGGGCTATGAGAGCCTGGAAACAATGCTGCTGTGCTTGATTTATTGGCTTTTTGGACCAAAACATGTGACTACCATTTAGGGCTGCACGATTATCGCAATCGCAATCGCAATCGCAATGTCAGCACATGCAATTACGTAATCGCAAAAGAGGATATCACAATCGCAATCGCAATGTCAGCACATGCAATTCAGATTTTTCTCCATGATAACCAAGCAAGTCTGTAGACTCATCATGACACAACTTTTTTTATTAAATCGCAAGCACAATCGCAATGGCAATATTGTCCACCTAATCGCAAATCGCACTTTTTCCCCAAATCGTGCAGCCCTACTACCATTTCATGAAGACATCAATGATCCATATTAAACTGCAAAAAAGGAGCATAACATGGGACCTTTAAACCAACAAAACACCAATCCTCATTCTACAGACATTTGTTAAAGCTAAATTCACTCTATGTAGGTGCCATCAGCTTCAGAGATCCTTCTTTGTTCACTACAGGACTCTCATTTATGGCAAAAATGTCCAAAGCATCTTGTAACTGTCTTTGACTCCCAACTGAAGCCCATCTTAAAACATGAACAACAAAGAATTCACCTGAACTCTTTCAGTGTCTCTGAGAACCTTTTATAGCTTCGATGATTCTTTTATTGAGAGTCTTGTAACATTTTCTTTTATTTGCTGATTTAATGGGTTGTCTGTGAAGGACAAAAACAGTCCCAATTACATTGGAGTCCAGCTGAAGTACTTGAGATCCCTCTGGAAAAAAACAGGCGACCCAGAAAGTCAAGGGATTATAAATCATTTGGATCATACTCTGTCATCTGAGCTCTCTTTGAGCTTTCTGGATGGTGAAACCTTAACCTCCTCAGAAAAACTAACAAGTATTCAAAATCTTTTGTTACTTCTTTTATAAAGAAGTCAAAGTGAATGATAGTGCCTTAGACAAAAAGCCCAACTATTACATTTTTAATAAAGAATTCTGGCCCAATGCTTCCACATTCAATTTTTGATACAGATTTTGTGAATAGTGATTATTATAAAGTTGTGTTTTAATATATGCCACTAAACACCACCATAAAGTCAACATCATAAACAGTTTGTGTGCTTGATCTGTTTATGCAAACCATGTTTCAAAGTGAGTCCAACAGTCATTTGTGCTCTGAAGTGAGATTGGAGGAAGCCGAGCTGTAAGCAGCTGTTCCAGCAGCAGCAGCAGCAGCAGCAGCAGCCTGTGGCCTTTCCATGTAGATGATTGATTCAGGTGCAGCGAGGAGGGAGGGGAGGGATCAGGCTTTGGGCTATGTCCGTTAATCACACTGTATTACCACACAGGAGGCATTTATCACCAAACACCAAAGGCCTCAGTCCACGGGGAACACTGAAACCAATCTCCTCACTTACATGCAATCCATCCAGGTCCACGAAAAAGCAGCATTGTGGACTGCAACCACATCCATTTTCTCTGTAAGAGGGGGATGTTCCAGGGAAAAAGTAAGAGGAAGGGAACAGAGAAGAAAGAGGGGTTTGAAGAGACTTCAGGAGAAGTCCTTGGAAAGCCCTTTGTGGCGTGTTTTTTTCCTTTAGCGTATTCTAAGTCGCAGCCCTGTGTGGTGCTGATGCCTCTGCATGAAGTTCAAGCATACAGCTCGGCCCCGGGCTTTTAGACCTATAACAGCCCCGCATGAAAACACTGTAAGACTTTGTTGCTAAAGCTCCCCGCCAGGGTGGCTACTTCTGGGATGACGATGAAACGCATTTCATTTATCTTTGATTGCCGGGAAGGTAAACAGCGAAATGCAGCACTTCACCATTATTTTTGACTTGTGCACTGCCTCCTGGATGACTCTGCTGCGGGTGCAGTAAAAGTTGAGCCAAGCCAAGTTTTTTTTTGTTTATTTTCTTGTTGTTTTATTCCAGGGCCCTCAGTCTCTCTGTGTTGACACATCTGGGGTACCAGCACAATCCCCTCTGAAATTAATGAGGAGGCTGAGTTTTTTGACACGGTGCTGGTGTGTCTGAATATAGCCCGGACTCATAAGTGTCATAAGCCTTGCCCTTTCTTTGCAGAGTACAACAGCAGATCCTGTTGGCCATCAGCAACAATTAGCCCCTATGATCAACAGAAAATCTTCTGGTTGCTCGTTGTGAGATGTCACGAGAAGGCATGTGGTTTCTCTTGATTTAAAAACTGATGAAGGTGTTGTTGCAAACAGAAACCTGTTCCTATTTACCTCCACAGATTTGACTGCAGACAAAAATACCTTATACTCTTAATTAGCTTCTGCTTGGGGGTATCTCTGTCTTTCTGCTCTCGGCGACTGTCTGACTGTACCATTTTGAATTTTCTTCTCAGTCTACAAAACATAACTTTTCTGCAAAGCCTTGGTTCATAACACCGTCTATTTGTAAAGAGGACTTTCTACAGTCTCATGCTTGAAAAGATATTTCAAAAGAATAGAGTCATCCTTTGAATCATGCTCCTTTGGCAGGCAATTCCAAACTTTTACGTAGAAATACGACTGTCTTGGAAACACTTCAAAACAGGTCAGATTGAATTTCAGATGTCTTTGTTTTTTTTGTTTTTCTTAGAGGAGGCTGAACTATCTATTTTCTCTCCGTCAAAATAATCACACAGATCTAATTTTCAAGTGCAGTCTGTGCTCATACATCACTGTCTGAAGCAGAGCTCCAAACATTGTTAAATGGAGGATGATGGAGTGAAATAATGATATGGATGGCTTTTTTTCTGAGCAGGTGAAATTATGAGTTAGTTTAAAATTTAACCCACAGCCATGACTCTTTTCTGCTTGCCATCCCTCTCTATCTGTGCTTTACAATTCCTCACAGTGGGAATGTTAGGAGGGGACACAAGCCTGGCGATCTGAAAAAGAGAGCAAGGGTGAGTGCTGGGATTTGTGGGTTCAGCTGGATCTCCAGAGACGAAACATGGTGAGAAATTGTGGTCATGCTTGCGCAGGCTTCTCTAACCTTTTACTCCTTGTGTTGTTTACCTCATTGACCGGGGAGGTTAGGGTACACGAAAGGGTCATATATTGTGATCGTTCCTCTTTTTTTGAGTACATAGACATGGGAACTAGTACATCATCAATAACAGAAAGCTCACTTGGGCGCTTTTCTTTTTAAAAATGGACGTTTTTCACCACTGATCATTGGTCACAGTAACCCCGCTCTGGCTTGGGAGCCATTTACACAACAGCGTTTTAAGGCTGAAACGCAAAAGTATTGTTGTGTTTCAGCCTCATGTTTACACAGAAACAGCGATTTAGCCGACCTGAAACGCGAACTTTTGAAAACGCACTCAAGAGTGGAATTTTTCTGAAACGCTGCCGATATTATTGCCGAGTAGGGATGGGTGCCTTTCACATTTGAAATGATATGGTACCGATGTCTGGTACCCGGCGGTTGGTATCGCTACTCAATGGTACCAGTTTTTGGTACTCTTTGTGCTTATGTGTCAAAAATATCAATTTGTTTAATAAATCTCATTTTTTCAGTTTAATATATTTATTCTTCTATATATAACCTTGCAATACTGTGCTTATGTCCAGCATGAGAAGTCACTTACTCTTCCACTCCCTCACAGTCACAAGGATGCATTTACCTAAACATGGTACCTCTCTATGTTACGTCAATTTTTACTCAGTACTCTTGACAGAATTCGGTTGCTACCTTTAAAAGAACCTAATTTGGTACCCATCCCTATTGCCGTGTAAACAGTAATATGTCACACTCCGCTTTGCACAAGCGCATACAACAGTACTGTTTTTACAATTGCCGCTGACTACCATGTTGTGTTTGTGTTGCTCAATCTGTTGAATCTGCCGACTGTCTTTATACAAAATATGCATATGTTTCTCCACTTCTGCTCTTAGCATACACGAGTACACCAGATGATCGTCCCAACTCTACTTTGGTAGAGATCCACCAAAAGTGGCTTCTAGACAAGACAGTTATAGCGCCAGCTACAGGACTGGCATGCTTACTACAGAGTTTTCTGTCCCTCAGCGTTTCCCTGTAAACACAGATTTTTTTTCACTGGGTTTTAGCGTTTTTGGATAAAACGTTGTCGTGTAAACAGGGCCTTAGTCTGCGCCCAGCAGAGAGTTAATGTTCTCTAAGCACCAGTGTTAGCACCTGGATCTAGAAACACAAAGAACTGGAGCTGAGTCAGGCATCAGCCTGGAACCAGCACTAGCACCAGCTCTGTCGAATAAAGGGCAAGTGAGAGTTTTTCATACAGGCAAGCACAATGAGGGATTTTAGAAAACAAAGCATTTATTTTACAATCTTGTCTTTTGGCTTAAAATCTGAGGAAGACGTGCTAAAGTTCAGGACAGGCTGGCTTATGGCCTTCAAAGCACCATCAGCCTCAGAGAAGCCCTGATTCTTAATGTGTGAATTCTTATCCTGCTCTTCAGCAGTCTGAGTCACTGGGTCATTGTTTTTGGACTGGAGAATATCAGCTCCACTCGCAGTCCCCTGAAGGCAGTTGGTGAAATGTCAGTTTCAAGTGTGAGATGACTTTATCTTGTGTTTTGCCAGTTTTGAACCCTGTGTGGATGATTCCACCTGCTGGTTTAACCCTCTTGAATAATAAAAAACTAAAGGGTCATTTGGAGAATGGGAGGATTTGCAGCCTGCAGCGCTGATGCTTCTGCAGAACAATGAAACCAAGAAGACAAACGTGCAGAGGTTTATTCTGGGCTCTTTCCACAGTTTCAGCCCATTTTAGCTTCCTGTCCGAACCAGTTGATTGTTCATGCGTGCACGGACATCATCCCCCACTGCAAAGTGTTATAGCTTGTGATTCACATGGTAATCAAAATGAATGTCACTCCCTGCTTTTTATCCTTTCACAGCCGTCCTGTTCCTGGTTGCTCATTATCGCAAAAAATGAGTTAATTAAAAAGCACTTTTTAGAGTTTTAAACTTTTCAACACAACACCACACAATAGTTTCCCCTTGTTATCAGCCTCCAGGATCCCGGTGCTCGAGCTGCACTCACAGCTGCACTTCTAACATCTGACATTAGCGATGATAATGGTTCTCCCTGCGGGGGGCTGTGTTTAAAGGCTTTAAAATAATATGCCTCAGTACAGCAGGGGTCTGCTTTTGTCCTGAGTGAAAGTAAAAGCTTATAATACCCTGAAAGCTACAATTATTGAACATATTTTAAGCCCTGGATTGGGACGCTTGATTTATGTTTTTTTTTAACTCTCTTCCTCTTTTTTGTTTCTCAATTGGCTTTAACACGGTTTGATGTGGGATCGAGTTCGTACAACTTTGTGTTAATTCTCATCTTTATCTTGATCAGTTTGCGTGAGCAGGCAGCAGGGATTATTGTTCCTCTTAGTCGGACTCATAAGAAGGTTATTGCCTTTTCTCTGCAGTGTTAATTAACATTCACTTCACGCCTGTTATTCTCTTCACATGTAATCTGTTGCCTTTATTGCGTGTGCTGCGACTCACTCTGGAACGTGAAAAGCTGCAGCACAACAAGAAGTTTGTCCATGGGGAGTCTTTGCACGGGATGGAGTTGACATTTATAGTGAAAAGGAAAGTGTGAGCACTGCGAGGTTACATGTATAGCTGTGGCTGTAATTGTTTAAACAGAAGGGAGAAAAAACTGCTCTCCCTTAGGACCTTTACACTGATGCATGATAAGTTACAGCAAACAGACCTCTGTTTGTACAGCGCTTTGAGAGCGGCTGTGTTCTGTCGCTTTAAGTCAACAAACACATCTGAGGGAGGCTAACCGCAACTGTTTTAATTAATGCACCTCACTCGCAATAAATTTGTCTGGTGAAAGTAGATCAAAGTGAAAGCTGCGCCAGAAGTGAGTTTTTGCTGTTTTTGTGAGAAAGAGCTGCAGGGAAATGTACATCTTTTTAACGTCACCCAATATTTGGAGGCCTCAGCTTTGCAGAACAGTCACAGAATGAATCCCCTTGTGTTGACAAGACTGGCAGGGTGTCCAGAAATTTATATTCATAGCTGCAAAATGGAAATGGAACAACCAAGACGGGTGTCCTGCTGTGCCAGCACCATTTATTGATGTGCAGCGGAGGGAAGAGAGTGACATTTAACAGTGTGAGAATGAGCTGCCTCTGACCGGTCTGAATGCTCTGCAGCAGATGCCCCTGCACGTACCAGACCAGGCTAGAGTTTAGGGGGACTGATAGAGGGGCCTCACAGTTCAGGGAATCATTCCAGCTCAGCCTCCACCGCCTCCCCACAGTCGAAGCAGACAAACAGGAAAATCAATACTCCCACTCAGGACAGTTCACTAGAAGGGCCTCCCTCAGCGCTGCTATCTGTCAGAGTCAGTCCCCCGAGCGGGATGGGGATGGGAACTGCTGACAAGGTAGGTGTCAGAGCACACTGATCACGCTGTTCGAGAGCAACTCAAGTCTTGTTCAGCACCATGGACAGCTCCGGGACGACAGAAAGAGAGGGCAGGATCAAAACGATGTTTCCAGGATTAACTGCACTTTGGCCTCAGATTGTGCTCACGATGTTACAACAAAATGACATTTTAAATTTTACCATTTGCAGGTTGGTTATGGATTAGACAATATCATTAATTTGTTTTAATAGTTCCATGGATCAGTAGAGGCTTAGGGGATAACCATACACCATATTTGACAAGGGAGCTTTGTTTGGCTCTTCCGCTCAGTCTCAGTTTTTGCTGTTAGTTATCATAAAAACTGTCCCTGTCGCCATAAATTTCTTGTGCCATGCACAAATTTCCAGATGGTAGATTTTTTTCCATTCTTGATTCTGTAGTTTTGCTGAGTTGGCATATCTTATTTTGTTTCAGTAACTCTGACACACATTGTGCCTTTTCCTGAGGAGTAGCCATTTTTGGGGGTTCACTTAACAATAACAAAACGTGCCTTTTTCAGCATAATTACTTTAATATCTATAATAAAGTGTCATACAGCTATGATATACCTGCATATTATCATCTTATTTAATATCTGAAGCTTAGTTATTTAGTGAAACAGAAAGAAGATGCTACTATGTTTTAACATAGGGTTCCAAAACTTTACTATGCCAAGGCCCCCAAATTTCATTTGCTTCTGGCCAGGGACCCCTTTGGAAACAGACAATGTTTCAAAATATGTAAAGAAATTAAAACTTTCTTTTTTGCATTCACTTTTAAATAATTATTACATTTGTTAATTAGAGAAAATTATTTACAGACAAAAGCCAGACACAAAACAAGCAGGTTGTTGCTAAAGGGAGAAGGCACTCAGCACTCTGTCAGCCAATTTGGGATACTCCTTTCTGACATGTAGCCAGTAGTTAGACAGGAAAAGAGACTTAAAGTTCATTTAAGCTTTTTAGATAGCTTTATAACAGGCGCAAACCTCCAGGTCAACATGAATCATGACATCATTATGCTGAAGTTGCAGCTGTCACACAAGATGTGGTTAGGTTCAGTCAGGAACTTGAGAATCTGATTATGGCACTTTACGTGTTGTGTGCTCAGGACAAATAGATAAAATGAAAAAATAATAATAAAAATGATTAGATCCTATTTTTCCCTTCCCTGATAATTTCCTTCCCCTGGCGGCCCCCACTTTGAAAACCACTGAGCTGACACATGCCAGAATGTCAAGTTTGACAGAAGTCCCATCTCTGACATGTCAGACAGCCAATCATCACTTTGAATTTTGGGGTAGCCAATCAGACTAAAGAGTGGCTGGTCCCACCTTGGTCCAACTCTCCTGTATTCCACATTTATCCTCAGTGTTTTCTGTGTATGTGAGGAAAACAAGTGAGTGCTG
Organism: Halichoeres trimaculatus; assembly: GCF_033239565.1. Lineage (NCBI taxonomy): Eukaryota > Metazoa > Chordata > Actinopteri > Labriformes > Labridae > Halichoeres > Halichoeres trimaculatus. The sequence goes on from NW_027437197.1 coordinate 17,911,522, forward strand.
CCAATGGTAATGAAGCCACCACTATAAATGGCCCAGTCATTCATGATTAACTGGCATGTCATGCCTGAAGTAATTGCCTTAATTAGCTATTGAACAGGTTTCAGGGTTAATGGGACAACAGGTTGGCAGTGGACCTGATTTACTGTTGGGAGTTAATGATTTTACTCTCATCTTCCCCTCATTCCTCGAAATGATTTGATTTAACAGTATGGGAGAAACAGATCCCCATGTTTGTTAATACAAAATCAATTTCATGCCTGGCTGAGCTATCTCTCACAGTGTTTTTGTTGGGCAGGCAAGGTCTTCAGTCAGCCACTGGAGACAGGACAAACATAGAACGGGCCTGAAGAAGAGCGCAGACGGTAAATCTGTGAGTTCACTGCCTGTTTGAAAGCTGGCAGCTCTCCCACACCCTGCCCACAAATTTACCTCCACTAAGCTTTTCTGTCATGAGTGGCGGCCAATCCGCTGTGTTTCCCCGAGACTGTGTCAGAGGAGTAAGCCTATGCGAGTAATTGGGAAGCAGGTACCGTAAAGTCTCCCCTGTGAGGTGAGATCAGTGTGTGTGGAAGTGTGTTTTGTGTGAAATGCCAGAAAGAGGAATCGAAGAGATATCATCCTTAGATATGTATTATATGCCAAGGCCGCTTAATTGGCGAAACCTTTTTTGCTTTATTGAGTGAAGGTCAAAATACAACAGCCTTTTACTGTTAACCTCCATCCCTCTCTCTGAAAGCGGTTTAGATAAACAGTTTGGCTCAGCTTTTTGTGGCATATTGTGCCTGCAGCACGGCTCGGCTGTTTTGGCAGAGAGCTGGTCTCAGAGCAGTTGCAGAAATATTAGAGCCTTTGGTTTTCTTCTCTTGTCACAGATTGTTTTAGCTTATAAATACCCTCTAATAGGGTAGTATCATCCCAGCCAGCTGTGGTTTAAAGTCGTAGCTTTAATGTACAGTTTACATTGAAACCATACAGTGAAAAATAAAAAACACAGCTGTTTGTGTCAGCTCTATTAACTTTGATTTTATTTCTCAGGAGCAGAAACTGTTATAATACGGTGCAAACGCAAAGGCTCAATAAAAGTGAAATGTCTGTTCCAAAAGGTCTCCACAGCTTTCTGGAAATCTTTGCTTTTGAAACATTTGACCTTCAGCAAACCACTTACTGCTTTCATTTGTCTGAGGAGTGTCCAGGAAAAGAGGCAGCAGCAGTAAATTAATCCTGAAACTCAAACAGAGGCATGCAGCCAGTTAGGATCAGCCAACAGCTCTTGTTAAAATGCAGCGAGCGTTAGCAGCTTTAAATCAATGAGTGAGATGTGTTAAATAATGTGACGTCGTGTTGAGGCTGTTATACCACACACCATTGTTTTAGGTTTCAAAACAATCACATTCACCACTCTTCACATATTTATCAGATTTATTCTTTATCCATTATTAAAAAAAAGTTATCAAATTTTTTTTTGCAGTTTCAGTTTATGACCAAAGTTGCATTTACTGCAGATTTATGACTCTTATGAGTTCTGTGATGTAACTTTTTAAAGTTGTTACTCAACTTTTAATAAAACAAAAAGGAGAGAAGTGTAAAATTCTCTGAATGCAGAGGGTGAAACAGAAAAAAAAACTATTTTTTTCCTTGCAAAATCTCTTAAAGGCCAGTTTTCACCAGCAGTTTTTTTAGCTTACAGAAAATTTCACAGCACAGTTTACTTTTGCCATTCCTATTGTAGTGACTGTTTTATCTAAATTTAAAGCTCTTATTTAGGCTTTTATTCGACAAAAAAAAAAAAAATAAGGCTAGAAAAAGACAAATAAAGAGGGGGTATTCTGCTTTCCCATATTTTAAACATGGATACAAAGTAATCACTCTGGATGTCCATACTATATGTGTGTAAAATTTAGGGCTGTCATTTTAACGCGTTAATTAGATTAATTAATTACACAGCAAATTAATGCGTTACAAAAATTAACGCAGATTAATCTGGATCCCAAACCCGCGGGGCGTTCAAAGACGCACTTATTTTCAAATGTCTGGCATTTACGAACCGTTTGTCCTACTTGGAAAAAGTGGTGTTCTTGTCAGATTTTCAAATTTCCGACGGTCCCTGAATGTATCCAAGACTTGAATTAAGTGTTTTGTACATAGTTCCTCACAGTTTTTAGCCTTTAGCCCTGGTTCTCCTGACCTCATAGAAGTATAGAAGTTCATATTGCAGTGAAAATTGAGTCCACATCGAGTAAAAATGTGACAGAAGCAAAAACCATCCTAAAAATCAAATCAGCTTATCTTTGGTGCAGGACTGAGTAGATTTTGTAAAGATAGAACTATAAAACTTTTTTCATGTGTTCCTTATGCCTCAGGGTACCTAAAATGTGTTGTATATATTCCAACCTTTTTTTTAAATGTTTTTTTAATGTCTTTTAATGTAATTTTAATGTCCTGGGATTCAAATTCTTTACTTTGGGACCTTAAGCAGATATGAGATTAAAATGCGATTAATTAGATTAATTAATTACAAATCCTGTATTTGATTACATTATTTTTTTTAATCGCCTGACAGCACTAGTAAAATTGAAAACGGCAAAGTATTCATTTATTTTTTAGAAACCCCTGAATTTGTCCGAAACAAAGGGGATCATCCGGTCAGTAAAAATTAAGCTTATGTGGAAGTGCTAAATGTCGCTGTTCATTAAGGATCTGCTTGAGGCTGGCTGCAGAAAGACCAGAAGTCACACACACACCCAGCCATAAAAACAGACTTTTATGGCATTAAAAAGCATTTTTACAGCCTGGTTCAAAAAACAGATGGATTTAAAACACTGATTTCACACTGTACGGTGAGTGAATTTTTTTCTAACTTGGTGGTTTAGAGGTTATTAGAATAGTTTGATTGTCCAGTCAGAGAAACAGCTCAGGTCACGTGACTCACAGGCGCCCTGTAGCTGTTCCAAAGGAAACTCACAGCTAGCGTCATAGCAAATGTAGCCACATCCAGATTGGCTTCATTTCACAGATTAAGGAACAGACAGGTGATGTCGCGGAGGCTACGTCCATGTTTTACTCAGCCTATCGTCTGTAAACGTCTCATAATGGTCTGGTCTAAAAAATAGCTCAAGATCTTCAAGAGATTTCAACAATATCTCCATGAGACTTGTTGAAATGGAGAGTTAATAAGGATCTTCTAACTGGTCGATGACAAGTTGCTTGGGCGGGCTTAAATGCCAATGCCACATAGCTCTGCCCCTGACAGACCCCCAGAAGGCTGGCCAATTAGGGGGAAGGGGGTTTGTGAAGTCTTAAAGAGACAGCAACTTAAACAAAGCACTTCAGACAGAGGCTAAAATAAGAGTTTTCTAAAACACTGTAAAAAGCTTTAAGAAAGCACAACACCCCTGCTTTAAAACTGTCCTGCTTTTCTTGAATATGACTGGTCAGTTTGGAAGAACTTGCACTGACTGAACCCAAGTGAGTCTGAGGGTGTTTGTGCATGAAGGACACTGAGTGCTGGAAAAGAAAAGAGGCATTGCGAGTGCACACAGAGGATGAATGGCGTTAATGGACACAGGCCCTTAATAATTTGATCATTTGCAAAACCAAAGAAAGTCTCTGAATCAGTAATCAGTTAATTGTCCGTGCGTCATCGCTCTGATTTATTAAGTATCTAATACCAAGCACTAAGCAGTTTCCCCCTCAGGTATCTGCTCTTGTAAAATTGCTGCGGCAGTTGGGATTATTCTGGTTAGATGAAATGAATTCATTCAGAAAACCTTGCTGTGGGGAATAAAGCACATTGACATTTGCTGATCCAGCCCTGGTACCAACAGATTAAAGGCACATAGAGGGGCAGTGAAATGCTGGGAAGTTTCTGCTGAGCTGCAAAAACAACTTTGCAGCAGCCCGTGGGAGTCATAAAGGTGGAGCTGTAGTGGGGTAAATGAAGGGTGAGTGTATTCCATAGGTTTATACAGGATGTAGAGTTCGGATGGAGGTTACGTCGTCTTCATGACAGACCTCTCTCTGTAGTGGAGATAAACAAAGGATTGGATATGAGGGCTCTGACTTATAGTGTGGCCTAAGAGGAACACAACCACTTGTATATCTTCATGTGCAGTGTCACAAAAACAGCAGCAGAGATCATTTTACGCCCCTCTTCACAGTGTTTTATCTATCAGCCTGGCTGTTTGTTCCACTCCGCACGCATCCCACTTTGAGCATTTTTTACTTCACGAGAACTGAGCAAGGACGTGTTCCTCATCGAGGGCTTTTATTACCAGTGTCATAGTTCTCCTGTTGCTCTAAAAACGGACAAGTCGTGCATTCCTTATGATGAAGACGCTGATGAAGTTTGATCATCTGCGGAGCAACAGCGGGAGGATCAGAAGCGAGTGAGCAACAAAGATGTCAGTGCCCTTTATTTCCCCCGCTCTTTCAGTCTCTCTTTGTTTCTTCCTCCGTGTCTCTTCCCGTCTTTTTCGTCTCCCCGCAGCCTCTTGATCAGCTTGTCAGCATTTGTGACGCCTTTGTTCATTGAGCAAGTCGTTCTGCTCCGGTTGTCAATGAAACTTTGTGTCTGTGAGCCGGCTAAGTACTCAAAGTCCCACTCATCTGTCAGACACAGCAGTTACACTCTGCCTTCTGATAAGAGCCAGACTGCGGGGGGATCCTGCGCTGTGGCTGTCTCACACTGCTCAGGAGAAATTCATTGTCAAGTTTTGGATGTGTGTCGCACAGGTAGAGCAGTGTTCATGTATGGGTGTAAATTTTGACTTTAATTGAACCAGCCATGGTTCAGTGTGTGCCTAAGAATCAAAGTCTAACTTGTGCAATGTTTCGGTTTATTGAACAAGAAAGTCGGTCCTGATTTGGTTGTTAACTGATCATTATGTAACTGACAAAGTGTGCAGAACTACTAAGTTATATATAAAAAGAAAAAGTGTTCATAAGGGAGGCAAAGTGCTACATCTGTTGCCCAAAAGTGATTGAAAAAAACAGAGATATTCATGGTCCCTAGAGTGTGAACCCCGCTGGTTTTCTTTCATCCAGCTGCATGGATTTGAGGCTACACGTCTGTTTTTTTTCCAAGCTCACCCTGCAATCAGAGATCATCAGACTACAAGAAAAGCCAAAGGATCTTCAGGTCTTTCAGGCCAGGTACGGGCTGCTCTCTCCCTCCTGCCTGTATCATAGCAGCGTGGCATGAGGAAGATAAATCATGGATGTTATCGGGTTAAGAACCGGTGCCAGGATGATGCTCCTTTGCTCTGTAGGTGATCAGGGAAGCTGAACTGCTCCGGCTCTTCAGAGATTCCACAATCTGATCACATTTCAACGCTACAAATGTCTGAGCAAAGACGGGTTTGAAGTGCTGAAACACCTGACTGAGCTCTGCTCAATTTGTTGGATAATGATGGTCTCATCACTCCTTCCTATCCCTTGGTAAAATAAGGGCTGTGTGGTAGATTTTACTGACCCTGTTCATGCACTAAACTAACCTGTATCTGTTGTAAACACTGTATGAAAGACTGGACTATTAGACATTTGATGTTTTTACTTGCAAATGTCCTTTATTCTGTAGAATTAGAGGCAAGTTACCAGGAAGTTTGTCCTGATTGGTCAGGGAGGAACATACTGAGGGCTGTGGGGTGGCTTCACTCATAGTTTCCCAGATGTAAATGGAGAAAAATTCTTCATCAGATCTGAGAAATGTTCAGTGACTTATAATTGGGTGTTAGGGCCACTGTGAATAATAATAATAAAAAAAAAGAATCAGCAAGTTTTTAAGAAAAAAACTTTAAAAAATGCATCAATCATTAATTTCTCTTGTTTTAATGTATTTTTAACTCTATTTTTTTTTTTTGTAATTTTAAGTGTTTCCAAACTTGTGAATTTATGACTCATCAAATTACAAAAAAAAAAGACTTTACTGTAGTTAATTTAAGGGTTTTTGAAATTGAAAATGTACAACTTTACAAACTAAAAAAATTGCATTTTTTATTTCTTTGATTTCTTTCTAAATACACTGTTGTAGTAACTTTATTGTTGATGGTACAATCTACAAAAGCAAGTCTCAGGACAGTTGTTCAAACCAGAAAAGGTGCTTTTGAAAAAGATACAAAGAATGGTTGTATGAGAGATCAGTAACAATACCTTTAATAATAGCTGGATCTAGAGTATTTCTATAAATATCAGTTTCTGCTCAGTGAAATTCACAGAAGCAATAAAATACAGGAAGTCCGAGTTCTGCGTTTTCATTATCAAATGATGGCACATTGGGGTCTCTTTTCAACTTCATTTGTTGGATTGTGGATGAGTAGTCGAGTTACTGGGGGAAGAAATAAAGAACGTCGTCCCTTTGTTTCTCACCTTGATACGACCAATCTACGTCAGTTCCTGGCAGTGAACAGCAGTTATCTGTGAATTTCTCTGAGCCTGAACTTCCGCAGTAACGATTCCCGCCGTAGATCCCACTTCTCATCCTGAAAAAGCCCTGAAAACAAAACAGCATCTCTTTGTGGATGTTGCGTTTTGTGCTAAAGGTGTCAGACATCTGCAGAGCATCCCGACACACTCACCGCCCCCCCTTCCACTTTTATTGTTCCTCATATGTGAGATGCCAATGAATGTGTGATTTACAGGCAAATAAAAATCTAATTCAGGGGTTTGGACGGAGAGACGTGATAGACGGCAGCATGACGTGCTGGCTGCCAGCTGAGCTGATAGACAGATAGGAAGATGCTGTGTCCATCTGTGGGTCCATCTGGTGTGACGGGGAGAGAACGCAGAGCGAGAGTGGCCGTCTAATTGAGGACGCGGAACCCGAAATCGAGATAGTGCACAGGACATGACCTATGAAAAAGCATACAATAGAAACTCTCCAGTTGGGAGTGTGACAGAGATGATTTCAGGGCAGTCTGGAGAGTTATCTGTTTTTGCATCGCGGGAAGAAGTGTGTGTGGTTTTAATGTTGGAGGGTTTGGACATTTATGTTGAATGTTCTCACGTCTCCATCAGATGAAGGTTAAATGCTCGGCTAACTAGCTACACCACAGGAGCACAGTGTCTCCCATCTCTATTTCTGTAGATAAAATGTCAGTATTGATTGAACGGTTGAGCAGAAGCCTCCCTGTTTGTGAGGTATGACCTTTCCTATAGTGTTGCATGATGAGATCGATTACTGCTATACACATTATATCCATGAAGCACACCGTTTATTTTCCTGCTCTGGTATTGATCTTGTATCGTTTCAAGGCAAAGCAGTGAAATAACCCAGTATGAGGATTTTTATCTCTTAGACATTACATGGATCAATAAAGAGCAACTTGTGTTATTATATTTCATCTTTAACCAGACCTCTCAGAGTACCTTTTTTTTTCAGCCTGTGTATGAAACGGCGACACAGCACGGCACAGGAGAATGTTCTTGTTTGTCTCCGCTGATAACAACAAAAAGTGCCAATTAGAACAGTCCCCGAGCGTCGTGTGGAAAGGTCATTTTGACAGTCTCATATTTTCACTGAATGCCCCTCACACAGCGAGGAGAGCAAGCTGGAGACGGAGTATTCTCACAGCCAGAGCGACATAATGAATTTTTATTTCAGTCTAAGAGCTGTAAATGATGGTTGTCAGAAGCAGACACATCTGCACTGATAGGAACACGAGGTGTTAAGCAGCTGATTAAATTTGTGTGCAGAGGCATTAACAGTGTAAAGGAAGGTTTGTCTTTCTTTTTTTTTTCACTGACAGCGATGAAGTAAAACAGCTGGAGCCTGCAACTTTTTTTAAATTAGCATACTTTGCTTTTTATTGGCTTGAATGTCACCTTTTTTATGTTAACAAAGAAACCCAACTGTTTACAGTGAGTCAGCTTTTCATGTATAATGAACTTATCTCCCATACTTTGATGTAAATGAGTCTATGGACAAGTTTTTTTTCAAGATTTTGTCACTTACAAGCCCAAAACGTTAAGAAAAATAGAAAATGATGAAGATCACAGTGGTTGTGTTGGTTTTTAAATTTGGTCAGCATTTAGTTCATGTAGCTGGATTTAAATATCATGATGCATAAAGTTGATTAAAAAGTGGTTCCTTCCACCTTTGCCTGTTGACACTGTGGCGAAAACATTTTTCATAAGCATTTACGCTTGGACTGAAATTGGGAAAAGGACCTTTGGGTGCTCTGCACCCTCATCTTGGGACCAGTTGCAGAATGACTTGAAGCTCAAGGAGCTGGTGTCCTTAAATGTTTTTGAATCAAAAATGAAAGATATGGAAGCTTGTTCTATAAGATGCCAGTGTTTCAGCTTGATTGTTTGAACAGTTGTTTCCGGAAACGGGATTTTAATCCATTATCTTGTGTTTTATTGACCGTACTTTGTATCTTTTTGTATTTCCTGTCTGTAACTTTGTGTTTTTGCTGCTGCCTGTCATAGCCAGGTCTCACTTGGAAAAAAAGGTTCTTAGTCTCTACGGGATCAACCTGATTAAATTAAGATTAGATAAAAAAAAAAATTAAAAAAATATTCTAAACAGCAAAAACAATACTTTGGTCAGGGCATTCTCAGCCAAAGAGTAATTTTTTCTCATATTTCAAACCGTATGAATCCGCTCTAGGAGCTCCCTGCCCTTCCACATGCCTGTCGTGGAATGCCAAAGCCTGAGACTGGGAAAGCACACCTTCCATTTCTTGCATTTGCAAGCATAAAAAGCAGAGGCAGGTAGAGCATCAGCAAAAACCTTACAGAGCGAGCATCAGTGGGGATGGGAATCGAAAACTAATTCCAGTTGAGAACCGTTAACAGATCCATCAAAGAATCGATATCATTAATCTTTTTGCTAATCGATTCCTTAATCAATTCTATTCAATTGACAGGGTTCAGAAGCATCAGAATTGTGGCTTAATTTTACTGTCACCTACTGCACAACCTTAAGTGAGTGGAAACACCAGCAACTTGCAGAAGCAGTTATCTATACTGGGATGTATGTTTGGCATTGTTGCCACTGAAAATCAGACCATTTGCCCACATGCAAAATTTGATGGAATCGATAAGGGAATTGTCAAAGAATTGGATCGATTAGCAGGATTGTTAACAGCATTAGTATTGATAAAAAAAAAATTCAATTCCCATCCTTAAGCATCAGTGACACCACAAAGGACACTGATAATAACCACCATCCGTCTCCTTCCAATCGTTTTCTGCCTGTCTTTAGCTGCTCTGTCAGCAAAGGAATAAAAGCCCCAAAAATTACAGTGAGGTAAAGAGATCCTGATTGTATGCATTAAAATTGGTGACAAGCCAACTGAAAGTCGTTGAAGTCTCTGAATCTCAGACCACAGAGTGGTCAAAGTGATGTGACAGTAACAGAGGAACATTTTATCTTTTTCTGACTTCGTCTTCACAGGTTTCTATTAAAATCTGAACCTGTGCTGGAAAGATAATCTCTTTAAATATAATATTGTTTTCCACTGATCTACAGAGGCCTCGATTCAAAGCTTATCTGGACCACGTGTGACTGAAGCTTTTCTGAAGCTGTTGCCTTTGACCAGTTTACCTGCCTGATAAGGAATTAATCAGTTCCTTTGTCCACCGTTTCACTGATAATTTAAGTCTATAAGACTTTTAGTTTCAGAGGTGATGGCAGGGACAAGTAGAATTAACCACCTATTGCCGTTAGGAAATTATTTTTCTATTTGTCAGTTTCTCATTTCCTTTTTTCCATCACATTTTTTTGTCTCTTTTGTGTTTCTCATTAAGCTGTTATTCATGAACTAGAGATAAAAGATGACAAAGATCTAATTTGAATACATGTGAATAAAGAAAATAGCAGATATAAAGACACACAAGTGCCAGCTCAAAGGGATTTCAGCCCAAATCAAAACAGCATAAAAATAGATCAGTAAACCTGTGAAAACATGAGGAAAACTGGAACAAAAAGCCCCTATATGTCAGCGCCCCCCTCAGATAACCTCTTTTTGGATTTCCTGTCAATCTTAGACTTTAGATCAAGCATCATAAAAAGGTCTTGAAGCATCTGGTGCCTGGCGTGTGATTGATTCGAGGATTAATTATTTATCAGGTTGCCAAGAATGAAAGTAACACTTACTATTAAGTATGTTTCTCTGTTGTAGCTTAATGGCTGTTTTATGATCTCTTCTACCAAAAGCCATAAAGCACAATCATACTTTACATAGTTAAGTACCATAGTCGCCCATCACTCTGCCCATTTAGTATTAAAGGTCATAAGGTTTTATATCGGTAATGGTGCTTTCTGTCGCTATAATGAGGCAGAAATGTGCTCGCTATAACACATTCCTGACAGCTCATTGACTGCCTCATGTGAGGTAAGGGTCTGTTGATACCGAGCACATGAGCTCAGACAAAGCACCTGTGTGCTGTTTGTTAATACCGCGCTCAGAGCCGCTCACAGAGCAGAGCTCCTTACTGAAAGTGAAGCAGCAGTGAGTGAAGAAGAGCTGCAGCCTTGTAGAAACAGCACCTCTAATTGATTAAGTGGGAACAACATCTCAGCAGGAGCCAGACACAACAGTTTATATGTTTAATAAGTGTTGTCAGGGAGCAAGCTACAGCTCCCTCGTCTATTTGCTCTGTGTTAAAGTTTCACAGTTTGAATCCACAGAAAGGTTTTGACATTTAGTGTGGATCAATACTGAATGGCAGAAAAATTTCAATCCATGAACAGACCTTCACATTATTAACCTAGGCACTTTGTAGTTATAGAGATGATGATGTTTGTATTATCCCTGGAAATGATCCTTTTCTTTCACTTATTTTAAAAAACAACATAAACAGATTAAAGAAGACATTTGTTCAGTTGTGAGATCATAATTCAGATATATGGAACACATGGAAGGCACATTTTCAATAACTGACACCAAGTTTTTTTTTTAAAAAGACAGTTGTTTGAATTATGTATTTATCTAGTCATGTGACACAATAGTATAAGTAACCAAGATCCTAATGGCTGCTTTTACATGTATTTCATATTTACAGTGTTTTAAATAAACATTACACACTTGGCATCTTTGCCACTTACAGCCATGGTATTAAAAAATACGTAGTCAACAGCTGTTTTTAGTCATCATATTCGATACATTTACGATGAAAGTGGCATTTTTTTCAACAATGCAAACAGAGCTCTTCTGAAGTGTTGTTTTTACCTACAGCAGGCAGCTGTTCAAGGATAAGAAGCTGTAAAAGCCCATTTTAGATTCCCAGCAGTAGGGCTGAATAATTAATCCAATTGAATATAATGAAATGCAATGTAAAAGAGTACAATGTAAAAGAGTGCAATTTTCAAAACGCAAAGGCTGCTATTAAAATAAATAAAATTAGATAAATGAATAAATAAAATAAAAAAGTGTATTTGTCATGTACACAGACCTGTAGGGCATATAGTAACTTGTACTTGTTCTTTCCTAAAACCAGCAAAAGCCAATATAGAATAGAATAGAATAGAACTTTATTGTCATTGTAACAAGTACAACAAAATTGAAGTCACAGCAGCAATCAAGAAAACAAAAGTAAGAAAGTGTATAGAAAGTGCAAAAAGGTCCATAAGAAAATAGATGATGACAGCTTGTCCATCATTCTCCAGTTCAGCCAGCCTCCACCTCCACAGGGTCCAGGACTGAGCTTCTTCAGTCATGCTCCATCTCTGTCTCCTGGATCCTGTCTGCTCACAGCAGGTGAAGCTCTTCCAATGTGGCGTTGGTGTCTGATGTTACCTCTGTTAGCCATGTCTGTGGATAGCATGATACTACTCTGCCCTCTGGTTTTCCCTCTGTTGCTGGGTTAGCACAGCTAGCTCGTCCATCTTGTTGGAGATAGATCTTATGTTCCCAAAAACGATGAATGGGAGGACAGGTCAGTGTCGTTACTTCTTAGCTCACACCTGAGCACCAGCACGTCGTCCTCACCTCCTTCTCACCTCGTGGGGAAACATCAGGTCTTACACCAGTTAGCATTGACATGCTACATGCTGCTAACAGCTGAGTTCACATGTAAACAATGCAGCCATGGTTACATGTGGGATCTCCGGACAAACAGGAGAAAAGTAGTAAAAATATCACTGAAGCCGCAAAAAGTTTGGTGTTCATGACCACAAATGAGCCATACAAAGTAATGATCCACTCCAAATACAAAGATTACTAAAAAGAGAAAAAAAAATTACAAGAAACGGACAGAGAAGAGAGAGCTGCTGCAAAAGGCAGCCATAGCCAACAGGGCGGCGCCTAGCAACCCAAAACATGCTGTTTTTTCTGGCAAAAATATTACATGTCTACAAGGCTTGAGGTTACATTAAGCTGTCAACATTATACTGTGATTGTAATAATTAAATAAAGATATGTTATTCTTTTCAATTCATGCATCAATTAATCTTATTTCATCATAACAGGCCCACAGGAAAGAGTTGTTAACATGTGGACAGTACCCTATGCCATGTTGAACATACTATAGATGGATTTGTTGCTTGTGTTAAGTGAATTATGCAGAAGATATTTCATGATATAAATCTCATGCTGAATCCAATTGCAATATTGATAAAAAGAAAATTAAAAAAAATTGCAATTAGATTATTTTCCAAATTCGTTTAGCCCTACCCAGCAGCCAGAGAGCAGCTGTTTAACACAGTGAACTAGTACACTCTTTCAGAGCTGGTGGAGACCAAAACAGAGCTCAAAGATAGATAGTTAATGCTAACCTCAAATAAGTTTCTCATTCATTTCAGACAACTGTTTGTTGCAATTATAAATTCTCGAGGCACTTTTTTTGATTGCCCTGAGGAGTCAGAACAGAAACTGTTTTTGCCAATTTAATTTAAAATCTGAATTTAACTCAAATATACTAATGAAGCTTAATTTTTTGCACCAGTTTAATCATTTATAAGAAGAAAGTGGTGACTTCTTGGCAAGAAACTAGACATTTTCAGCCCAACACACTCTTGGCTGTGTCTGCATTTAATGAAAAAAAATGTTTTCCCAAAATTGCAGAGGAGACATCAGAGACAGATGATCGACCTCTTGATAATTGAGAATGTACAGTTCCTTCCCCCTGTTTTCCATAAAGTAATCCAACATTTATTTGGTTGGTTTCTGTTGAATATTATTTTGCAGCTCAGCTGTGATTTAATGGCGATCTGAATTGCTGCAGCTGCATCACATATAGAGGACGTAAGGACGGGGATAAAAGGCTGAAGCTCGGCTGCTATGTGAGGCTTTCAGAAAAGTTCTATACTGGGTAGAAATTGTTGAGTCAGAAAATACAAACACAAACAGGGACAAATCTCTGGCTTGTGATTATCCTGGTCATTAATCTGCCTTTTGTTTGTATTGTATTTTGCTGCTTTGCTCTGTGGCTTACTCTGTTTCCATGCAGAGTGTGTTGAGCCTCTTGCAGAGGGACTAGTGGACCACATCCAGTCTGTTCGACACAGGCGGGGTTATTTTTCCTGCAGAAGTTCAGCTATTTCCCAGCAAGCTGTGATTGGGTCCCTGTGGGTCGAAAGAAACCAAAAGTCATTTGTTCAAATATCTCAGACTGGGTGCCAAAATAACTGAACATTTTGGGATTGTTCAGTCAATAAACAATAAGGATGCAAGATTACTGAACTCACCAAAAAGCCAAACTGCAACATCAGTGAAAATCCCTCAATAATACTTAATGATCTCTTTGTATAACACTGGTAAATGTGTTTTATTTTGCTTGGATCCCTGGCTAAAAGAGACAGTTTTTACTGTACAAAGCGGGTGAAATCCTCTACACAGAGTCCTCCCCGGACTCAATCTGCTGCGCTCTCCACCGCAGTGGTGGGGGTTCATGGCAGAAGCACATAAGCGATGGGCATTTGATATCGCCTCTGCAGAACAGAGTCACATAATCCAGTTTGTGGCCAAAAAAAGAATAAAAATGTTAATTCAACTGCGGCCGAATAATCCCCTGAAATAACAAGCTTAAAAGCTAAAGCCCTCCATAATTTTATCTGGAATCTTCCATACACTGACACCACAATGACATCAAAGCAGGACAGGAAATGCATGGCTAACAAATCAATAGACAGAGGAGTCGCATTAAGGCTTAATTCGTGGCAAAGTGGGGCTTTAGGAAAGCTGAGGGGTTCAGCTCTGCCCGGGCAGGCTTCAGAAAGAGACTGAATCAGAGATATCCGGCCTGCTGTGTCACTCATCCCTTTGTGGTCTGGAGCTTTAAGCTGAACGTCAGAGCAAATGAGTTTTACTTCAACTGTTCTTGTTTTATTTCCGCTTGACAAAGCAAATGTTGCAAGGAGAGCATTTGAAAAAAGGAAAAAGAAGGAAGTAATTTAAATATTGATTATTTTGACTTCAAAGTCCAGATTTTAAAAAAAACAGATGCAGATACATGTTACCACTATGCTAATACTCTTTCTTATGGCATCCTGATCATCTTTGTTGAGGGAATACTGCTTTGATTTTCACATTCATGCTGCGAAACGTCGACTTATCAAATGATGCAACTATTAAGTCTACCAAAATACTCTGAAAACAAATCCAAACCCATCTGAGTGCTCAACAGCTAACACACCTACACGTTGATTTAAGGCAGATGTCGCCAACCTGTTGATCGCGATCTACCAGTCGATCTTTAAAGCTCCCCAGTAGATCTTGAAAATAATAGAAAAATGAATCATTCCTCATCACGCATCATGGAGTTCCGCCCCGAAGCACGCACATTATGGACAAATGCGGACTATGGCTGGAAAAGTTGCTTAAAGAAATAAAATTTGTGCTTGCTATGATCATTTACCAGTGCTAACAGGCGCACTATCATGTGCCTCTGTGTTTTCTATGCTGTAATGATTCACGTCATCACCTAAATACCCCGCGAGTCGCGGAGAAAACTTCTGTTCTATTCTATTTCCAGATTTACAAGATTTAGCAGCATAAGTTCCCCCTGTCACTCTTTGTGGGTTATGTTTAATTTAACCTTCATCATTCTTCAGTTTGTGGATACTGTAATGATGAGTGCTGCGCTCATCCAGGAGTCACCTTTCTGCTCCCTTTGGGACAGAAGTTTTAGTTTGTCTGTCTTCAACAGAGGAGTTTTCCTCCAGCTCTTGGTGATCAAACCTGAAAGCCTGTCAGCTTTCATATCACAATGTTACTGTGTGTTTCTGTGCAGAGGCGTGTCCAGACTTTCAGACTTGGGTATCTCAATGAGGGGGGGCAGGATGTGCACATTTGCAAATTGTCACTATCTTTCTTATTTAACTTCACTCTCTACTTTAAGAACAATGAATAACTAAAATTGTATAGATATTAAATCCCAGTTTTTGCTTTTAGTATAAAAATGTATTATACATAATGTGTGTCAGCCAGTCTATTATTTTAATGACGTACTTTTGAGACAAAATTAATTAGATAAACCTTTGAATTACTACAACAGAGACATTTAAAGCAGAACATATTTAATGGAAATGCTGTGTGTACAACATTCCTTATTACTCAATTAATCATCATATTTATTTGATAGACACAGAGTCACATGCAGACAAATCAAAGAACAAGAGTCATCTCATTTTCAGACACCTTACTGACTGTCTCAGACTGGCTGTTTGTAGCTGTGAGCCTGACTATGAGGCCCTCACAGACATATTCAGTCACAGCCATCTCACTAACAAGTGTCTTTTATATGATGTTTTGAAGTGATGCTGCTTTAACATGTAACAGATGGTAACTGTAGGAATGGCACTGATTGATGACTGATCTTTTCATAATCTAAAAGGAAAAAGCTATAACATTAAAAGGGTTTCAGCAGGTAAGCGAATCTGCTTCTAACACTTAAATACGAGGGACTTAAGTATAATTCATACATCTCGGCTCGCTAAAACTGGAAAAACACAATATGTTTTCCATTTTTCTTCAAGCCTTCAATAGGTAGATCTGGCATTCACACCGGTTGGGTTTAGAGATCTTGGGCTCAAAAAGGTTTGTGACCACTGGTTTAAAGGTCCCATGTTATGCTCCTTTTCTGCAGTTTAATATGGATCATTGATGTCTTCATGAAATGGAAGTAACACGTTTTGGTCCAAAAGCCAATAAATCAAGCACAGCGGCATTGTTTCCAGGCTCTCATAGCCCCTCTGTTCAGAACGCTCTGATTTAGTGGGCGTGACCTTCATATGTAAATGAGCCATCGCTGATACCGCCCCGCTCTTCCGCAACACTGAGAGCGGCGCCACGAGCTCCAAGTGCACAATGTTTAGAAAACAGCAAAGCTTGTTTACCGTAACATTACAGGCTAAAACAACAGGCTAACCACAGCTAAAGTTAGCATCCTGAAGCTAACACAGAGACAGGGGGGACACTGAGGAAAAGCTCTTACATCTGCTCCACAGCATTTAAAATACTCACATTTCCAGGGTCCGAGGTTTGTCGGAGGATGGTTGGTAATGCACCTGGATTCAGGACAAGTCTATTCACTAGCTCTCTGTAGTACTGTCCAAAGTTGGAAAAGCAGTCGGCCGTGAAGTGACTAGCACACACACGCACAGTTCTACTGAGTGCAGCTGGCACATTTCCTGATAAATGAACTCTAGCCACTTAGTCTAGGGGAGGGGAGTGGGCGGGGTTTGGGGGTATCTGCTCCAGTGGACCAATCAGGTCAGACTTGCTCCTGAAAAAAAGGGACTTGCTGACGTCGGCAAACCCCGGAAATTCCAAACAGCTTGTTTTAGATCAGGATTTTACATTCACAATCACTACTAAATACAGGTTTTGTCATGAAATATCACATTTTGTTTTCTAGGAGGAAAGTCAAAGACCCACAAATTTCACTAAAAGACTTAATAAAGTGATTTTTGCATAATATGGGACCTTTAAGGTGTTCATATCTCACTCAAAGACTTCCTAACATCTTTACTCACATGATATTAGACGATCATAGAATCTCTCGTGACCTAACAGGATAATTTTTCTCCTCACACTCTTTGCATTAATAAACAATGACTGGCAGCACCCGTCTCTTTACTTTTTCATGCTCCTTACCGTTCTTACATTGCATCATGTTCATAATTCACAACATGTTGTTAATTATTACTGCTTTATAGGTCAGACACAGAATTGCAACTTTGTTATGCAAGATACAGCAGCAAGTTTTTCAGCTTCGAGGAGTCGCTAGCCTTGGTTCAAAGCTTTGTTAACAAGAAATGAGGCACTTTTGTTTGATAGACAAGTTATGTTGACAGGTGGTACGAGTTTAAAGATGGGTTCTGTGGGAGAAGAAGTTCAGGAAATGATGCAGCATTTGAGTCCAAATTGTTTTATTGAGCAACTAATGCTGATAAAGCTCTGCCCACCAGTTAATACAAGTACACAAATGAATAAAGATTTATAAATCAGTAAGCAGGATATTGAAATTTTAACTCTCTCATAACTAGAAAAAAAAATCACTTTTGCCTGTTTTGTTTTTCAAAACTGTATGTGTGTTGTCTAATTTTTTTCATCTCCAGCTTTGTTTAGTAGTTCCTAATGGATAAATGAAACGATTTACTGTTAATTTTCTTTGTACACACTTGTAAAAATAAAGGAAATACAAAATCAGTTATCATTTAACCCTAGTGGTGCGATTTTGTGCTGCAGATTCTACCATTAACCTCCCCTCTGCATCATTTCCCCTGAATTTTCCGTGCCAAACCTGCAGACTCCTGTGAACACTGTTAAAATGTGTGTTCAAAACAAGTGGCTCGGGACTCAGTCCCCCTGAATTGGTTCATTTGTGTCGATGATGGAGTTATTTTTGCTGTTCCAATGTGCCAGTGTTGATATCTCAGCGTTGTGCAGCGTGGTCTCTTTGTGGTAATTAGCATCAGAGGGTTGTGACCCTGCCTAACTCAAGGACACAGCGCTCACAGTGCACCCAGCTCTCCACAAACACCTCCATTGCTGTCCCTGAATGCCGCCTGTGGGACACTGTTGTGAAATGGAGCCTCGTCCTTTGATTTTATCTGAATGCTACATCAGTCCTTATATGATACGTCTCCATGTAGCTGCTGCAGCACAGAGGAAATGAGTGATACATTACAGCAGGTCATTTAATCCTTCACAATAAGCCTCCATGGGTCCTGTTTTTTTTTTACATATTCAAAGCACATCCTGGAACAGGTTTGAGGCTCAAAAACAGAAAGGCAGAGAGAGATAGTGGAAGATTAATGTGGAGAAATTCATGCGTTCTCATGAATCCAGTGACATCTGCTCTCTCCAGAAAAGATGTGGTGACTGTTACAGTGTGCAGCACATACATCATCCAGTGAATCCATCTGAATTTGTCTCACTTTGCATCTGGTCCTTGGAGGATGGCTCTAATAGGACTGAGCATTGGGCTCTTTTAGCTCCACAGTGTGAGGGAAAGATGAGGCATGAGGAGATGGATTAGCTGGATGTTCAGCTATAAAAGAAAGCTGTGTCATCCTTGTACTGAGACACTGCTCCTCGCAGGGACCTCACTTCCTCCCAGTAAGTGCAGTGGTAAACATTATATGAAGTCATTGGCTGCAGTGGTGCTGGATGGCCGGGTGGATCAAGGTGAAGAGAGAGGAGAGCTGAACCAAGCTGTTTACGTTTTTAAATATATACTTTTTTTTCAATATATACTTCCAAAAGCCAAAACCATTCTACATAAACAGTTAAGTATCTGTGTTACATGTAAAATATGCAGCGCATGATTTAGAAATAAATTTTTCAGCTTTTGTACTTGCTAAACTTTGACCCATAAGACATCATCATGCAGAGCTTGCATAAAGGGTTAAACGCACCACAAACTGTGCTGCAGGGGAAATAGCACCACTATGCACTGTGCTATTTGCATACATTTAAATGAGTCATTATGCATTAAGTTGAGGTAAAATTGCCCTCTTTCTATGCAAATGAGCCTTATTGCGGAAATGAAGTCTTATTCATGACCACAACTTTTACAGCCACACATGTCCTGAGAGTTGAGGTTAACTGCGTTTAGCATTATTTATCAGTGATGTCAAACTTTTCAGGCTCAGGATAAGGATTCAACCTCTGGACAAAATAAAAAGTATATATATATGTCATATATATATAAATATATATGACATATCGGTTTTACAATTACAAGAATAAGGGGGGAACATTTCCGGCAACCATCCATGGGAAGTTAAGCTTGGGAAATTTGGAAAATTATACTACAGTATTTAAGTTAGGGTTGAATTCTGTTTACTCTGATAAATTTCTGTGGAAAGTTTATGACTTTGACAATTCCCGGAATTTTACAACCCTGCCTGAGTCATTAACTGGATGTCTGAAGTGAAATTCGTGGCTCATTTGTCACAAACCAACAGTGCAACATTAGTGATAAACTCCATTTTCAGCTTTTGCAAACAGATCAAATAGGTTTCTTTCGAATCATTATGTCAACATACACAATATCCGTCGTTCTGTTGTAGTACGTCTGTGTGGATGGTCTGTCATGTTGCAGGTAATACTCAGCCATCCTATTTCTGACGGACGCGGAACTGTGACGCATAAATTCAGCGTAGGGAAGATCGAGTAGGACAGGAAGTTGTGACCGGAAACTACCTAAAAACACCTAGTGACTTTCAAAACTAAACAGACCGTGTCAAAATCAGTTCGTATTTATCTTGACTATGATGATAAATGGACATAATGAGAAGAGCCAGACCAGGAGTCAACAGGTTTGAGGTTTTACAGCCCAACATGAGTGAAAAGAGACTTATCAAAGATACATGCACACACAAACAAACAGAGGATGGTTTATATCAACTTATCAGTCATACCGTCTCCAACAAGGCATTGAAACCTCCGACTCCCAATTCTACCCAGTTTTTTTTATGCAGTTAAAACAAATTACGTGATGGTTGTCTATAGAAAGCTGATGACTTTTATCTGCTTCCTATGTGCTGCTCTCTGTAACCGTGTGGTGTTTTGCAGAGTTAGCCATAACACTGATGCCCTGATGCAATCTCAGATCAAACTTTCATGACCTCAGTTCATCTGTGATCTTTCCATCAACCTGCCGAACAACAAATCCTCACTTTCATTTCAGCTTTAGCAAACAGAGGATGAATCCCTGTGGTTCTGAGCCGCGGTACTAAAGAACTGCACATATTAGAAAATGACAAAAAGATAATTGCTGCTTTTATATATTTTCACTCCCAGACATCTATCCACACTGCAGCTGCGTTTTCTATCTCTTCACCAGCAGGTAACTGACTCCAGGTATATGTCTCTTTACATGTGACTTCTAACTGTTTATGGAGTCAAGTATTTTTACCGCTGCATATTTTCACGCAGAGAAAAAGCTGGAACAGCAGGAGCAGATATCACATCACTTTGACAAAAACCTGAGAATATTGTCTTGAGATGACTCAATTTAAAACCTGTGCTTGGTTTCTGCTCTGGTGTTAAATGCTTTGCAGACTTGTGACTTTCTTTCTTTGTGATAGTTTTGAGAAAAGCAGAGGGAGCGGTTGGGAGAATAATTACAAAAGTAAAGCAGTTAGGAAGAACAGTTAAAAAGTTTTGATCCGCACAAAGCAAAGGATGTTAGAAGATGTGATTAGACAGTACAATCAGATCGTAGCTTGCTGTAGTTTGGTACTTTTGCATTCATGGTGGCTATATTTTTCTCCAAACGTTACCAAGAAAACAAGTTTGCAGAAGGATTAGTGCCTCCTACTGAGTTTGAGGATTAAGCGTGCAGCTCCGTCAGTCAGCCGTGCTATTTCCACACCAAACCAGGGGAATAATTCACCAAGACTCTGTTAGGACTTGAAGTGATTGAGGAATTGAGAAATTAGTGCCCTGACGTAACCCAAAGATCCCGCTCCCTGTCATAAAGAAGCTGTTTTTTTATTTTATTATGTACTTCAGAGAACTGCAGAGCCCTCTCCACAGACAGAACTATTCTCATCATAGTGATGAGCCTAAATAATTGAAGCAGGTAGTTATTTGAATCAATCTGGTGTCGGCTTCCTGCATTGAACTCTGGGAAATGTGTTGTGACAGATAGCTCAGATCTCTTGTTAACTGATAGCACAGCAGAGCTATATTTGTAACATTAATAATACAGTTAGCAACGGGCCCTCAAAGCCTTTTCGGACTCATTAACTCTGATATCAGGTGGAATGGAAAATTCTGTACCAAGGTTGCCCTCTCATTTTCACTTTGCTGAAATATGTTTGGAATTAGTTTGAAAAAGTTTGAAGTAATTAAATTTACTGAGTTATTTGATAAAACAAGCAAATCAGGAGCTGCAGTAGGAAAGTGGATTTAATCTGCAGTCAAAGCAAGAGGATAAAAGATGTTAAAAAATGCAGCTGAATGGAAACAGAATAAATTGTTAAAGCAATCAAAAGTAATAAAAGAAAATAAATGAAATGGGAAAAAATAAAGGCAATAATAATAAGCGAAAGTTTTGTAACATTTACTGACAAAAGCTAGTTTGAAATTTTGTGGAAAGTTTTAAAACAAAGTTTTTGAGCTAAGACCCAATTGTAGTCCCTCCATGAAATGATTCCTCACTTCTATAAGAGCCGCAGCTCCAGCCGCTAATAGCTTTTATAAGTGCTTCCTCTCCAACATAAAGTACAGTACAGTTTGTCCAGGAGCGGATTGAGGCTATGTTGTGGAAACTCTCAAACTCAGGGCACTTTGATTGAGTTTGTCCACTTCTTTGGCAGTTGTCAGCGCTGCAGCCATGTTCCCCAGCGCCCTGACCTGAACTGACAGACCTGAAATAGAAAAGAAAACAACAGGAGCAGGAGGTCTGAACTTTGACTTTGCCTTCTTGTTGTGACTGTAGTCAGCCCAACGACGAGGTGGTGATGGAGGCTTGATGGAGAGTTGCTAACAGTGTGTTAAAGCCTGAAACAAACAACTCAGAGACTGGAAAGACTTAAAAGTACAACACACAATTTTTTGAGCACTAAACCCACAATTGAGCTCCACCAACTGTTTACATCTTATTGATTACCTGCTGCTTTAACACAATTACACCTCCTATATTTCTATACACAGTTTATGTAATGTTAGGCCCGTTCATAAGGCGTTTCATTTGAAAATCTGCATTTGCACGGAAATGCCGAGGGACTGAAAGAGCTGTAGTAAGCATGCCAGGCCTGTAGGTGATGCCATAACTGCCTCATCCAGAAGCCACTTTTGGAAGATCTCCACCGAAGAAGAGTTGGGCCGATCATCTGGTGTAGTGGCGAATACGTGCAGAAGTGGAGCAACAGATGCACATTTTGTTGAAAGACAGTCAGAAGATTCAACAGATTGAGCAGCACAAGCACAACACGGTAGTCTGAGACAATCATAACAACGGTACTGTTGTTGTTGTATGCGCCTATGCGAAGCAGAGTGTGACATCATCATTTCCACAGAAAACGCCTGCTGATTACACGGCAATGGTGTCGGCAGTGTTTCAGAAAAATTCCCCTGGAGGCCTTTTTTTTTAAGTTTGCTTTTTAGGTCGGCTAAGGCTACGCTTACACCAAGACTCCCGCAAAGATTCTTCCTTTGCGTTTCCAAAAGCCTCCCGTGTTTATATTAGGAAAACGATCTGCGTCCATACGACTTCAAGAGGACAAGTCACAAAAATGTAGTGGCAATGCCAGGCCAGTAGTTGGCGATGTGGATATATGTGTTTATATGCTACCCGGGAATCAGCCATTATTGTTGTGGTTGTTCTTTCTTTTTCTGCCGTTTTATTGTGTGAGACGGTTGGCAATCCAACCTTGAGGCGCATTACCGCCACCAACTGGACTGGAATGGCTTAACTGGAAGTTGTGACTGCAGTCAGCCCAACGACGAGGTGGTGATGGAGGCTTGATGGAGAGTTGCTAACTGTGTTAAAGCCTGAAACAAACAAGTCAGAGACTGGAAAGACTTAAAAGTAGAACACACAATTTTTTGAGCACTAAACCCACAATTGAGCTCCACCAACTGTTTACATCTTATTGATTACCTGCTGCTTTAACACAATTACACCTCCTATATTTCTATACACAGTTTATGTAATGTTAGGCCCGTTCATAAGGCGTTTCATTTGAAAATCTGCATTTGCACGGAAATGCCGAGGGACTGTAAGAGCTGTAGTAAGCATGCCAGGCCTGTAGGTGATGCCATAACTGCCTCATCCAGAAGCCACTTTTGGAAGATCTCCACCGAAGAAGAGTTGGGCCGATCATCTGGTGTAGTGGCGAATACGTGCAGAAGTGGAGCAACAGATGCACATTTTGTTGAAAGACAGTCAGAAGATTCAACAGATTGAGCAGCACAAGCACAACACGGTAGTCTGAGACAATCATAACAACGGTACTGTTGTTGTTGTATGCGCCTATGCGAAGCAGAGTGTGACATCATCATTTCCACAGAAAACGCCTGCTGATTACACGGCAATGGTGTCGGCAGTGTTTCAGAAAAATTCCCCTGGAGGCCTTTTTTTTTAAGTTTGCTTTTTAAGTCGGCTAAGGCTACGCTTACACCAAGACTCCCGCAAAGATTCTTCCTTTGCGTTTCCAAAAGCCTCCCGTGTTTATATTAGGAAAACGATCTGCGTCCATACGACTTCAAGAGGACAAGTCACAAAAATGTAGTGGCAATGCCAGGCCAGTAGTTGGCGATGTGGATATATGTGTTTATATGCTACCCGGGAATCAGCCATTATTGTTGTGGTTGTTCTTTCTTTTTCTGCCGTTTTATTGTGTGAGACGGTTGGCAATCCAACCTTGAGGCGCATTACCGCCACCAACTGGACTGGAATGGCTTAACTGGAAGTTGTGACTGCAGTCAGCCCAACGACGAGGTGGTGATGGAGGCTTGATGGAGAGTTGCTAACTGTGTTAAAGCCTGAAACAAACAAGTCAGAGACTGGAAAGACTTAAAAGTAGAACACACAATTTTTTGAGCACTAAACCCACAATTGAGCTCCACCAACTGTTTACATCTTATTGATTACCTGCTGCTTTAACACAATTACACCTCCTATATTTCTATACACAGTTTATGTAATGTTAGGCCCGTTCATAAGGCGTTTCATTTGAAAATCTGCATTTGCACGGAAATGCCGAGGGACTGTAAGAGCTGTAGTAAGCATGCCAGGCCTGTAGGTGATGCCATAACTGCCTCATCCAGAAGCCACTTTTGGAAGATCTCCACCGAAGAAGAGTTGGGCCGATCATCTGGTGTAGTGGCGAATACGTGCAGAAGTGGAGCAACAGATGCACATTTTGTTGAAAGACAGTCAGAAGATTCAACAGATTGAGCAGCACAAGCACAACACGGTAGTCTGAGACAATCATAACAACGGTACTGTTGTTGTTGTATGCGCCTATGCGAAGCAGAGTGTGACATCATCATTTCCACAGAAAACGCCTGCTGATTACACGGCAATGGTGTCGGCAGTGTTTCAGAAAAATTCCCCTGGAGGCCTTTTTTTTTAAGTTTGCTTTTTAAGTCGGCTAAGGCTACGCTTACACCAAGACTCCCGCAAAGATTCTTCCTTTGCGTTTCCAAAAGCCTCCCGTGTTTATATTAGGAAAACGATCTGCGTCCATACGACTTCAAGAGGACAAGTCACAAAAATGTAGTGGCAATGCCAGGCCAGTAGTTGGCGATGTGGATATATGTGTTTATATGCTACCCGGGAATCAGCCATTATTGTTGTGGTTGTTCTTTCTTTTTCTGCCGTTTTATTGTGTGAGACGGTTGGCAATCCAACCTTGAGGCGCATTACCGCCACCAACTGGACTGGAATGGCTTAACTGGAAGTTGTGGCTGCACGCACAACCTTAATCTGAAACTGCGAGTGCGTATGCGGGGATGTCAGTGTTTGACCCTAAAATGCCTTGCTCTGTGTTTATACGGGGCTGGATGGAGGAGCGTTTTGAAAACTCTCCACTGTGGAGAGCGTTTTCAAAAGTTTCCGTTTTCGGACAAAACGCAACGCGGTCTCATCTAAACGCAAGGCCAAAACGCAACGAAATGTTATCCTATTTGACTGTTTTTGGCGTCACGTAAACGCTGCCTAAAACACGGTTTCCATAAACGCAAGACCGAAACGCAAACTTTTGCGTTTGTCTCCCTTAGTCTGTAATGTGTTTGATTGGTTTTTCTTAAATTTGGTTGTTCATAATGTAGTGTAGAGCTACATTAGGTTAAATTGCATTGCAATATGTTACATTACATTATATTGAGTGATGTGTATCATAGTATGTTATGTTACAGTGGCAACTGTATATAAATAATAAGTTTGCAGCCTCACGTGCTGGGCAGCATTTCTCTGACCGACTGTAATAATTTCCTCTCATTTGCCCACACTCTCATATTCCAACAGATCTCAGTAATAATTTTACTGAATAGTTCAACACAGCTGCAATGTGCTGCAACTGTATCTGTTGACGCAGGCATTTTCTTGCTATTGACTCCTAATAACGCCCGGGATCTTGGTGATAATGAGTAAAAATTGACTTTGGCACATATTGATTTTAGAGGCTTCAGTTCACAATTGCAGTGTCTTGAAAAAGCTGTGAGGCCGAGGAACAGATAGAGAAGCCATTTAAGGCCCTGATAACACTTTTCTTACAATCAATACAATACCATTTAGAAAACAAGAGGTAGGTGGCACATTTAATTTCATCATGAAAGCACTCTCTTCAGTTATCAATCAGCACAGCCAAACTTTGTGGTTATCATGGTTTGGAAAACAGAACAGCTATTGATAAAGTTTTTTTTTTTCTTGTTTTTAACTGCTTCATGAGAAATTCCTGAAACTGGTCCATGTTTAAGTGCGTCAGCTGGTCTGGTGGTTTAAGAGCACCCCCTTATACAGAGGGTTCAGTCCCAGGAGTTGCTGGTTTGACCCCCAGCAACAACAATTTGCCTGCATGTCTTCCCTAAGTGAAGCTAGAAAAGAAACATTAGCCTGATTTAAGAAATCAAAGAATATTTCTAGAAGTGAGCTAACTCTGGGAATTCTCTGGCGAGCTGTTTTAACTGTCTCAAAGTGTTCTTTTCATTTCTAATGATATGCTCTTCCCACCATAAATGAAACAAGCAACACTGCAGGGGATGAGACTCATTAAAGATGAAGAAATATCTGCAGGCCAATTTTTTTCTCCTTTACAAAGAGACAAGTACAAACTCACTGCAGCATTATTGGTAACGCACAAGTCCAAGAGGATATTTAGTTCTTGTTATTTAAATGTTGACACAGCTTTCTCTCTGACCTTAATGCATCACTACCTCCTTTTTTGTTAATGAGACCATTAGAGGGGAATTCAAAATCTCCTCTAAAGTATAATCTGGAGTTAATATCATATCATCAGAATTAGGTGAAATGAAACTGAACGGATGCACAATCATGAGGATTTTGATCTTGGAAAGGTTGGTTCAGGAGGTAAGCTTGTGGATATTGATGAATAGAGTCATAGCACTAAAAACTGCCGGTTGTTAAGGAGACCCCATCAGGCCTTGTGTTAGAATTAAAAACTTAATTGTGATCACAATCCCTCTCTAGCTGTGTCTAAAGCAGGGTACGGTACATAATTGTTGGCATTTGAACTCTTATATATCAGAGCTCCATTGCATCCTTTTTCTTTTCCACTCTTCTCTGCTTTGAACAGGTGTTTTTGTGTCTATTTCAACAATTTGACACCAATAACTGAATGAAATTTTGTACTTAAAACATAGGAGCTGCAGTTCTCCAAAGATTGTGAGGACTCAACTGGACGCAATTCACAGAAAGTTAATTCTCCCGACTCCCTGCCGATGGGTGTTATGCCACTGCTTGTTAGTGTTTTGCACTCGGCCCTGAAGTGTGAGTCTGTTCAGGGTAAATTGTTGCACATCTTCTGCGTGGAAACACTTATTAGGCAGAATTATAGCCCCTACTGCAATTTTTCCAACAAAACTATAGAAATAATGTCACTTTACTACAGTTAAATGTCGCATCGTACCACTGTTGGAAGGCTTAAGTTAAATTACTGTGCACTTTAAAGCACAGTTAGGGAGACAAATCTGCAGCTATGCAATATTTTGTACAAAACCATATACGTATGCTGCACTTTGGTCGCTTAAAACTCCTGTCAGGAACTTTCTGCTTGTGTTAATTTTGGCGCCCCCCTACGGACATATCTGTAACTCAAACCTTTTTGATTTTTCCTGTACACTAGTCATGTTAATTTCTGGAAGAAATACTCAAAGGCAGTGTTTTGTCTGTGTACCTGAATTAGAGATAGACCAATATGGATTTTTTGGGGCCAATATCGATACTGATTATTAGTAGGCAAGGAGGCCGATAACCGATATTTGAAGCTGATATTCATTTGCAGTCAAAGTGAAAAATATTGGCATGAAAAATTTTGAACAATACGAACTCCAACACTTAACTGCATCCAAATGCCCTCAAGCATTTGTTTATTAAACAGCTCCCAGGCTAAGCAGCATGTTTTATAAAGTTAAATGAAAACTAAACTAAACTTAAAAAATAAATAGCTTAAGTTTTATACAGTAAATAACGTTTTTTAAAATTTCTATGTAACTGCAATAAAACTGGACAGAATAGAGTTTGTGCTGCCTTTTACAGGCATGTAATGCAGTTGAATTAATTTTCTGTTTGGTTTTACATGACTGATTTTGAAAGGCCATCTAGGGCTTCCATAGTGTAGACAGGGGGAAATTCTGTGCAGAGAGGCAGCAGAGCCAAAACAACACATTTTTGAATGGGTTTCCTATCGACCGTCGAATTTGAAAAAAGGCCAATGCCAATATGCCCCAAAATGCCAAATATCGGCCCTGATATCGGCCCTGATAATTGGTCTATCCCTAACCTGAATACAACTGGTCTAACATTAAAAACTAAAACCCAGAAATTGATAATGCTGTAGGTCATAAAAAGTCACAGTGTTAACGTCAATCAATTCTATAACCGAAAAAAAGAGCTGTAATCAAATAAATTGACGAATTGAATCAATGGAAACTGCAGAAGAAGCTGTTTAGCATCAGCAGATAAGATTTGGCAAATTTTTCATTTGCATTACCCACAAACTCAGCTCTGCTGCTCATCCCAAAAATCATTTCCTTACAAATGTGGCTCCATTTAAAAGAGAAATAAACAAATGTCCTTACTTTTTGTATTCAGTTTGCAAAGTATCTTAGGTTGTCGATCAAATGTGAGAACGAAATTTCATTGTGTACCTCAAAGTAAAGTAAAAAACAAGGATGCAGGTGAATCATGAGAGAATGTCTTCAAATACTGCAAAGTATTTTACAGACAACATTTTCTTAAAGTCAAAGCTACCTCCACACAGCTCCAGCCGTATTGTACCTGTTCGCTGTGAGCGATTGGCAGGATTGGCTTGTGAACCTGGGTGCAGCCATGGTCCACTGACGCCCGGTGCTTCTTTGTCTGATGGAGCCAGTCGAGCAGAGAGCTGCGTCGAGTCTGCCCGGCCGTCAGCCTCAGCCTCTGCACATCAAAGCCTGTGTGAGTAATTGCTTAATGTGGCAGAACCGCAATACTGACAAACTGGCTGTCTTCCAGACAAGATCAGTGTTGTCTGCCTTCACCGGCATCACTTAATAATGAACAAATAAGAGAAATATCCACCTTTCACTGCAGCGCTTTAGAGATGCTCCTTCCTCAGAGAATAACGCTGCTTATTTTATTAAAAGGCCAAGTCCATTGACGAACCCTCATTCTTCCTAGACCTCACTGAAATAAGCCTGTTGAATATTTCATTAGATAACAGACAGTTTTTTTCCACTTCAGCTTCTCTTTTTTTTCCAAAATTTTATCCTCTGCTTTGCATATTTCAATGATTGGATTGTCTTTACAGTTTTCTGTTATCGCCCTGTGGATATTCTGCATACTCTGCTTGAGTTTCTTGTCTTGCTTTTTTGCTCTCTCTGAATAAGCTGCAAAATAAGCTTTGAGGTGTTTGAAGCTTTAAGAAATCCTTAACTTGTGATTAAAAAACACAAGGTTTAAGCTAAAACTGCAGAATCCATAAGCAAAAAGTACATTTTGAACAGCCTTTATGAGGCTTGAAGATATTTATGTATTAAATCAGTGATTGACATAGAAGCCTTGTCTTTGAAAGAGAAAAATGTTATATCCACTCGAGCCAATTATACTCTGCACAGCAAGAGCCCGTTCTGCTGATTCCCTGAAAAGAGTGGGACTCATTCAACAATTATTCTGAGAAATACCCACTTATGCAGTTTTAAAGGAGATTCTGACATTCACCAAAGTTTCTAACTTGGATTTCTTTTGAGGATATAATAAAATCTACAAACTGGAGAGTGTACTTACAGATGTTTGAGTGCACAAACACAAAATTGCATATCATAAATTCAAAGCGCAATACATAGTTAATCCGACATCAAACCAAGTATGAGTAGTTTGGTCTGGAGTCTTCTCGTGGGACTGGTTTAAAGAATGAATTTCAGTGAAATCCTCCCGTCTATTGAAAAAGAAGGCTCAGTGAGTATAATAACCAAAATAAAAGCTAAATATTGAACACTCGCACACCATGCTCCCACACCAAACCCCATCAGCCCTCTGAAGAAAGTCTGTCACTGTTGTGAATAATTTATTCCCCCCTCTCTCTGATCCAAATAGCTGTGTGTTGTTTGATTAACCTGCTGATCTGACGGGCTGAAGAGGAGTTTCGGTGTGTGTAAATACAGGCCTCAGGTCTCTGCTCAGCACAGCATGAGAGTCTCAGCTTGCACATCCTGTTTGCTCGGTGCCAGAGAGAACTCAGCAGTCAGTGGAGCATAAAGCCACAAACAAGCTTTTTGAAGATTTCTGATTCTTTTTTTTTCTGCAAAGCTTTTAATTTCATTTCGAACAAAGTTTTTACAAATACAACAGTTTGATTAATTTATGTTGGTGGATTCTAGCATAATGGGGTTTTAATCTGCTGAGTAAAGTCAAAATGCTGAGAAGATTTTTGCCAGACAAACACACTGAAACTTGTTTTGCAGAGAAGGGATGCATAGGGTGTGGGCAAAGAGCCACTCTGATATCTCTCACTAGTTTGTCAATCCTCAGTTTTCCATCATGAGAAACAACATTATGTTTCTTAGAGCCAGAGTTTGAAATATTTGGCACAGGGTTGGAACTGGAAAGAAATGAAGGTTTGGTAAATGCTGAATTATCAGCATTATAAAGTTTGTGCCCAAGGCTAATTCATTAGCAAGCTAATTAGCGAGTTAACCATCCCGTTTCCCGCTCAATGAGATTCCACTTCTGATGGTGCCTGACAGGAGTTACTCCTTTATTCAACAACCAAACTTAGGGAAGCTTGTGGAGCTCAGAAAACTAGTCGAACATTTGCACGCATCTTCAGGCACATTGACAGACACCAGTGCAGACGTCAATACCTGCTAATAATTGCTTAAACTTTCAGGATTCATGAATATTACCTCTGAGAAAAATGAGGCTCAGGTTTCTTTGATAATCTGTTGGTGAAATTAAATCTTAAAAACACATTCATGTTTGTAATTTCTTAAGAAGACAAATAGCAAACCATTTTTATGTTTTTGATTTTAAGCCTGAATAGATTTTGAACAGGAGAAGACATTCAAAGTATAATCTCTTGATAGATGTAATTTACGGAGGCCCTAGAAGGTCATAGTAAGATACAGTGGTAGCTCGACTTAGGAGTTTCCCAACTAACAAGTTTTCTAAGTTAAGAGCCGCCGCTTAGATAATTTTTGCTTTGAGTTGAGATCTAAGATTTGAGTTACGAGCCAGCTCCTGATACCCCAGTGCTGGCACTGTGAATGCTACAGTGAACATTGCATCGCATCGACATTTCCTGATGTTACTGGGGTTTTTTTGTTTTGGTTTGGTTTGTTTTGAGGGAAAATTTTTTATTTCCAATAAAACAAAACACTAGATAACGAAAATATCTGTCATGATACAACATCATTGATGAGATGAATTGCACAGCTTTCCTCCTCAACCCACATCATGCCCCCCCCAAAAAAATAAAAAAATAAAAAAAATAAATAAATAACAAAAAAAATGAAAATGAAAATAACAAAAGGGAAAAGAAAAGAAAAAAGAAAGAGTAGGAAAAGAAAAGAAAAGAAGGACAAAATGAATAAGTGAAAAAGTAGTAACACTGGTGTTACTGTTTGTTGCTTTGCCAGTTTGTTTTTTTTCTTTTACTAAATCATTATGTATGGTTCATTTTATGTTTCATTTCTCATATAGTGATATAATAATTTAAAAAAAAGTTCAAACTACTGTTTTTTAAACCAGGCTGCGATAAAGTTTACCTCTCATACTTCGGTAGTGTTAGACATTTTGGAACAAGCCCCAAGTTGCCATTGAGGAACTGCAGTTTTGGGTTCCATTCCCGGTCTAAGGCCCAGTTTACACTACAGCGTTTCATTTGAAAACACTAAAAAGCAGTGAAAAAAATCTGCATCTACGCGGAAACGAGGGGCTTAAAGCGCTGTAGTAAGCATGCCAGGCCTGTGGGTGGTGCTATAACTGTCTTGTCCATAAGCCACTTTTGGGAGATCTCCACCGAAGTAGAGTTGAGCCAATCATTTGGAGTATAGGGGAATACTAAGAGCAAAAGTGGAGCAACAGATGCACTTTTTGTGTTAAGACAGTCAGAAGATTCAGCAGATTGAGCAGCACAAGCCCAATGTGGTAGTTTGTGACGATCGTAACAACAGTACTGTTGTCCTGTTGTCTGCGCTCACGTGAAGTGGAGTGTAACGTCAGCGTTTCCACTGAAAACAGCTTTACTATTTACATGGCAACGGTGTCTGCAGTGTTTCAGATAAATCCCACTCTTGAGGCCGTTTTCAAAAGCTTGCGTTTTAGGTCGGCTGAAACGCAACAAAACTTTGGCGTTTCACCCTAAAACAGTTGTCATGGAAACGGCCCCTCTCAGTTTGCCGCTTCCCTGTAATGGACTACTTGACACTGTGGCTTTGTCTTGTGTAAAATAAACTTCCTGCATACTCCGAAGTTTACATCAAATCTAAAACCAGCCGACGAGCTTGTAGCTACCTCCAAGAGTCAACTGCTTTTGTCTGGAGCTGCAGTCTAACATGAATCACTGCACGGTATCTGCTACAATTTACATCCTGTAGAGATGCAAATGACACCATAAAAGAGTTCCTCTGTTGTGCTGTGATTGCACCTTCATAGAGAGGGGAGCACATTACCTTCACAGTTAAACGATCCTCATTATTACTTCAGGTTTCATGCCTCTAGAAGACCTGCCTGCCTGAGAGATGATGGCTCACTGTATGGAACACGTGTGTTTACAGGGTGTGTGTGTGGATCATTTGTCATTCAGAGGCTTTTACAGAGATAGGCTGACAGAAATCATCTGTCTTTGATCACAGCTATGGTTCCTTAAACATGAGAGCAGAGATCGCTCATGAATTATTTAACTGCAGTTATCATATTAGTGATAAAAGCAAACCGAGATATGAATCGCGCAGATACAGTGGTGGGCAAGAAGCTTTGAAGCATTTGATATTACTTCACTGTATCATCAGCGAACATTGTGGTTATTCCACTAATTAGCTGCTGCGTGAATGTGAGACAGAGAACTGGTGTGTCACTCACTTTAATCCTACACATCTATCTATAAATCTTTATTGAAAAAGCTGCATCATAATTATAGATCTAGTATTTTACACGTTATCTTTTAATCATCTGTGTCTTATTTTCCTTTTAATTTCCCAACATCCTCTCCTTGTGTGTTTCACAGAAAACACACAAATACACAAACACTTCCCTCCAAATCCAGTCTCTCAGCAGGCCAGGGATTATAGCCGCGGTTAAAACCTTTCCAGTGCTGCTGGCTTGATCCTCTGTGCCAAGCAGAGACAGAAATGTGCTTCAGAAAGTTAGATAATCTGCCACATCTACACAACCCACTCCCAGCCACAAGACACAAAGCTCAGTGCACTGTTTCACCTCAAATCCAACTTAAAAGGGTGATTAAGGAGACCAAATCTTAAAGACAATATTAGACTTGAACTATAAAAGCAGCATTTTGCTAGTACAGTGTTCAGCATGAGGGATATGAGTGACTATTCATGGCTGGATAACATGCAGCCAATTCAGTATTTGGCTTTCTTTAACGCTGGGAAGCGATCGTATCAATGTTCCTTCAATTTTCCCAAAATGTCTGAGAGCTAAACTGGCAGGGGAGTCCGTCCATTAGAAATGTGCATTACACCAAATTAAAGCCGTTTTGTGCAATGATTACAACCATTAAATAATTCTGAAGAACTACAGAAAAGTAATTACTGGAAGTTTTATTATCCGTAACATTATGGTTATTTGAGAGGATACCATAAAAATATTTATTAGTAATAATCCCGTCTACTTCTCACAGAGGTCAGAGCCTCTTGAACAGTGCAGACCTCTTACAGTACATAATACGGCCATAAAAGGAATATTGTTGTTGATTTAATGTATTCATTATAACTCACTCTGGCTCAATGAGCAGGAACACAAAGAAGTTCATAGAGTGCAAGTTAATGTGTGAATATATGGAGCCCCTGTCCTGCAGCCTTGTGGATTTGAAGATTCTTTTTCTTCTGATAACTCGTAGAAACGCAAGCTGCTTGGTTTCCTCACCAAGCATGCCACCCTTTTATAAAGTTAGCAACCATTTACTTAGCTAGACCATACACATTGCCAAAGTAGCTAGAAGCACATGGCTTTTCCTAAGCCAATTCTGAATACTGTTGTTCAAATATTGACATGATGTGACATGTGCTGTAGCATATTAGCATGCTGACATGGACGCAGTGTCTGTCAGTGCGTTTACATGCAGTCACTAACCCTTTCATATTTGGAATACTAGCAATAACCTGGTTGTGCAAGGGCCATGTAAACACCAATAACCCTTTTGAAAAGCTGGAATGTGCTCATACTCCAGTTTTTAAAAACCCGAAAATCACCCCTAGTGTTCTCCTTTTCTAACCTAAATATTTGGCCATGTGTACGCCTATCAGGATATCCCCATCCAAAGGAACATTGGTTTGTGTTCTGTGCATGTTCTGTTGGCATGGAATTTTGGTCTTTTGAGTGCTGGAAGTCCACCACACTGCTGCTGCTGTTGTTGTTGTTGCTATGGATACAGCGTCAAGATGTTGCCTGTGCGTCGCCATTTTGATCGGGATAACATGTAAACAGGAAGAGCTCTGTTTGCTCACGAATGTTCTAGAAACCGGCATATTGACCTTGACTCAAATAATGACTGCATGTAAATATAGCTAGTGACATCATCCTTTCGAGGGCCATATTGGAAATGCTGAACTCAACCTAGCATTGAGGCGGGCCTTTAGCCTTATCGAAGACAGTTACAGGGAGCCCATCAGTCAGGCCTGCCATGCCTTTTAATGGGCAAAACTCCTAAGTTTAATAATTTTGAAAACAAGAAGTTGCAAAAAAATTCCGACCCCTGTACAGTGTGTGCCGATACAGAGACGAGCTACTCAGATCAAAGTCATTTTTTGAACAAGGCTGGAAACACTAAGGGTGATACACATCACGATATTTGGATCGCGCTACGATAATATCACAACATCACAATATTGTGATATATTGCAATATTCTAAACAGTTAACTATTTGATTGAAAACACACACTACACGCTTAATTTGAAAACATAAAGTGTGTCAAGTTTGTCACTTAAAATACTGTGACATTAAAATGAATGTTGCAGAAAAATGATTGGGTGAGGGTTAGTTATTGAAACTGATAAATGTCACTTGGTGTAACTGACCCTACTCATAAAAAGGCTAATATTGCACAAAACATGAGACTATGATTATTGTTTTGACAGTCTAATACACTGTTAAAATTAAACCAAAAGTTATTTTAAACTAACTGACCCAAGAATAGAGAGACAATGTTTTTGGCATCAAAACCCACATCATCAAGTTTAGGAATAAAATATTTTAAACAAACTTTGAGGTTATATTTATTAAACAGTTTATGGGCAACATACAGTGGAGTAGCTCTTCGGCGCCATCTACCAAAGTGGAGGTGCGAAAGACATATTGTACTTCCAACTCACCTAAAATATGATTTTTTTATTTTAACAAAAATATTGATATTAACAGTTGAAATATTGATGTTTTATCACAGGCCAAAGTATCACCTTATACTGCCGTATCAGTATTTTTTCACACCTCAAGTAAATACGTTTATTGATATTGATGTGATGATGTGTGCATGGTTGTTATCAGAACAACATGCTGTGTTATCAAAATCTGCCCCTCTGAGGGACTTTACTCCTCTGTGGGGCTGAACTAAATTTTTGATGGTGTCACGCACTTTTCCCTCCCAAAGCCATTTTTAAGAAGTAGCTGAAGGAGACAGTGAATCAGTGGACAGTATTTGGACATCAGTGCTCATGGATAGTTGCTGATAACATTAATAATTTCTCACCCCTCCCTTGTTTCACTTCCACCCAGAGGGAGGCTGCCACCTCAGCAAAAGTGATGATGACAGTAATGATCATGATTGGATGATGATGCAATCTAATAATGAGGTTGAAAAGTATTCCTGCAGAATTTAAATGATGTTTTGGGGAGTTCAGGCGAGTACCTTGAAGAGCTGAGGCCATGAAGTAGGAGAGTAACTCCGAGACGTGAGACTCTCATGGCAGCATATAAAGCTCTCAGTGTCTTCAGCTCTGTGTTATGTGATGTGACATGTGCTGTGGTTTCAACTGCCAGCCTGTGTATTTGCGTCTCTCCTCTGGCTGTATTATTAATTCAGGGACCATGCGAGTACACGCCTTGTCTCCTCCTCTGCTGTCTCTTGGAGACATATTTAAATAGGAAAGATTAAAGAGAGAGCATAATTAGACAGGAGGATTTTCACTATCATGGTAATTGAAGCTGTGCTGTCATTTCACAAAGTCTAATTGGTCTCAAATTACAGGAAAGCATTTATGACAGCAGGGAGTTGCTTGACAATACAGTATAAAGGGACATTCACATTTCCTACTCAACCTATGCTTTTTGTCTCAGCATATCTTCCCTGAGGAGCCACTTCTGTCCAAACACCTCACTTTAAAGTTCCTTTTGTGCATTTTAACCGTAACATTTCATTAGGAGAAGTAAGATCTATTACTGCTTTAACACCGTTATGTTTCGACTCCGTCTAACCGCCACTTAAATCTTTCTGTGCTGGCGTAAAAGCACAAAAGGTCAAACAGGTGCCGTCCCAGAAGCCAAAATTAGACTACAGATCTCATTAAAGATACACAGCCATTCAGATTTGAGTAAAGATGTTGCCATCCCTGAGCTGCATCTTTAGCTGATTCCTCTAGAGGGGCATTCATCCTTTCCCAAGCACACAGTTTGTAATTTAGGCCCTGCCCCTGATAAAGATTTTTTCCCCCCTGCTCTCCTCAGATGTTTCTGCTCGATGCAGCAAGGTTACAGTTTGTTTTTGTGAATCACGCATCCTTTGTGTCCGACTGCATGGTGCACGGACATCACATCACTTTACCTCCAAACTTTGTGCTGATTTTGACTTAAACTTCTTCTTTTACTGTTGAAGCCGTTGATTATCTGAGAATTCACTCTAATGGTGTCCTGGCCTTGAGCAGCTGCTGCATCTC
Organism: Halichoeres trimaculatus; assembly: GCF_033239565.1. Taxonomy (NCBI): domain Eukaryota; kingdom Metazoa; phylum Chordata; class Actinopteri; order Labriformes; family Labridae; genus Halichoeres; species Halichoeres trimaculatus. The sequence goes on from NW_027437197.1 coordinate 17,948,195, forward strand.
AAACCATGAAGCGGTTTCTTGTGTTTGCTTTGGGAGTCTGGTCTGTCGGGGGCTGTGGTGTTAGTAATAGTACGAAACACACACATTGGTCATCAGTACATCATCCTACCTATTGTAAAAACATCAACAATGGCACTCAAAAAGTAACACTTGAGTCCAAAATTCTGTCACGTAATGCTAGGAAAAGCTAGCATAGCATGTGATCCACTGGGGTCGAGCAGGGACGGCTATGTCACATCTTTTTGCTTGTCATTGTCTCCTTTAGGAGTCAGTCTTATGGTTCCAGTGTCTTTCAAGTTCATATCTCAGGTCCCTTGTATGATTTGGAGTCAGCAAATAAATCTAGGAGCAATGAAATAGCTAACTGTTCTTTGCAACAATGGATTTCAGGTCTTTGACCCAAATACCAAAATTTAGTTCTGCACAAATTGAAAATCTTTCTTTGTTTTAAAGAAACAGTTGATTCCTAGAACATGATTTTAATCCACTATCTCCTGCTTTATTGACTGAACTTTGTCTCTTTTTGTGATTCTTTTCTGTAACTTTGTAATTTTGCTGCTGCCTGTGTTGGCCAGGTCTCTCTTGAAAAAGAGGTTTTTAATCCCAGTGGGACCAACCTGATTAAATAAAAGTTAAATAAATAAAATAAGAGAAGAATCTTTTAGATGAGGATTCTGTATAAGTCTTCCATACAAAAGCTTTTCATGCTTTTATTTTGTAGGAGTCATAAAGTGTATGAAGGCCTCTCTGAATCTGGGTCATTGACTAGGGATGGGTACCTTTCACATTGAAAGGATATGGTACTAATGCCCGTTACCTGGTAATCGATATCAGTACTCAATGGTACCAATTTTTGGTTCTTTTTTTGTGTTCATGTGGTAAAAAATATCAATTTGTTAAAAAATAAAATCTCAACTTTTTTTCAATTTAACATATTTATTCTTCAGTGGGGGCTGCTAGGTGGCACAATGTTTAGCGCTGCAGCCTCATAGCAAGAAGGTCTCCCCATGCATGCATGGGTTCCCTCCACATATTATGGCTTCCTCCAACAGTCCAGAACCATGCTCATCAGGTGACCAGTTAACTGGTCACTCTAAATTGTCCATAGGTTTGAGTGCACGCATGAATGGTTTTATCTCTGTGTCAGCCCTGTGATTGACCAGCGACCAGTCCAGGGTGTCGCCCAATGACAGCTGAGATAGGCGACCCTGAGCAGGATAAGCGGTTCAGAAAATGAATGAATTAATAAATATTTATTCTTCAATATATAACCTTGCAATGCTGTGTCCATGTCCAGCATGGAAAACCACCTGCTTGTCCACTCCCTCACAGTCGCAAGGATGCACTTAGGTACATAAACACGGTACCTTTTTATTTTAAGTGGATCAGTACCCGGTACTTTTGACAGAATTAATTGGGTACCTATAAAAGTACCTAATTTGGTATCCATCCCTATCATTGACTGGTTTGTTTTACATTTATACCAACCCAGGTTGCTGCTGACTGATGCACTCTGATCTTTAACATTGAGATAAGTAACAGACTCTGTGAATCTTAACTCACTGTAAAAGTAAGAAAAACAAACAGGAAAAACTGTCACAGACTGCGTTTACATGCACAGATGGCTATTTAACGCAAGCTTTGGCATGGTTTTATGCAGTGAATTTGCCTAATGTGACACCCCTGAGGAAAATCCTCAGACTCCGCACCAGAAAAGACTTCCTAATCTAAGAATAGTTCTCCTACAATAACATATGAAGTCAGTCCATTACCTCTTCATTTCCTGTTTAAGTGTCGTTGAGTGCTGACATGAACAATGTTTACAATAGTGTTACGTGTAAGCTGTTTAGCCTTTCCTTGGATACGGGATGTTTTCCTTTTCTTCTGGCTCCTGTAGTACAAAAGAAGGACAGGAATGTTTCCCGTCTGAAGGCCAATTTCCACCTTTGTTGTTACCTGCCACTCGCACTACAAGCACTCTCTGTATGCACACCATGTCAAGTGCTAGCGACGCCAGCTTCCTGACAAGTAAATGAAAGGTCCCATCGTTCTTCAAGCTCTTCTTCCCAGGTGACACCCACTGTCCCCATTCCGTCACCATCAAAAAGCCGAACAAGACGCAGAGAAACTCAAAAACGGTCCATTATGGGCTGCCGGGGGGAGCGCGGATGCCATTAAGGAACGGTATCGGTTACAAATAATGCATGTCTCTAGTCTCATTCTCATCCCGTCTGAGAGGGAACAGGACAGCGCAGAGATGTACAGATGCACTGCAGAGACCTTGCATACTGAATGACGGCCTCACTCACACAAACCAAGGACATCTCCTCAGCAGAGAGAGATCCTCACCACATAATCCCCTTCAAAGATCACTTTTTACAGCATATTGGGATTGTCGACGATACACGGTGTCACAGATCATAAAGCCGGCTGATAAAGGCGAGTCCTCATCAGTCTCAATCGCCTCACCGCTCGTAATATCAATGTCACTTTTCATGACTGCTAGAATTAAAGTCTGCAGGGAAGACGAGGGAAGTCATTACCTCGAGAAGTCATTTCTCTTTAAACATCTCCGCACGTGTTGTGTGCCGCAGCACTCAGCAGCTTTTCCTTCACGAGGTTAAGCACAAAGCACTTACAGAAACATCTCTGAAGTGATGAAAGATGCACTGATCAAAACAGATCACAGTCAAATGCATCTGTTAATGCTTCTTGTATGCTGTCTGTTTAGAGGAGTCCTCACACAAAGCTTCGATTTTCTCTCTTTGTGGTGGATTTTCTAATGAAAAGTGCTGACAAAACAACATAACAGGCTCGTTTGTGGTTAAGATCACATTGATACAATTTTCTGCTGCTGCAGTTGTGTGCAGGTTATTTCAAAAGCAGTCATCCTTCCATAGATTGTTGCTAGAAATGAACGTGAGTAATACTTTGAAAAAACGTCTGACTGCAGCAGACCTTCAGCGTTGGACCTTTCTCTCAAACAGGAACACAAATCCCAACGCTAGTCCCCTCTGCTTTTATCCGAGTGACAGTCTTAAGATTTAATCTCAAAACTCCAAAGGCTCACTCTTTTACTGTGAGATGCCATTAAGTTCTGAGGCGTTTATGTCTTTTTAATGAGAGGGCTAAATTGCCTTCATACGCAGTGATTTTTGTGCAAATGAAAGGCTCGCAGACTATGAATGTCAAGCAGACGACTAAATGTTCCTCTGCACATTGCGGGGGCCACGGGCTGCGACGTGAGGATTTACTCTGACAACCGTGTGACGAAGAAGAGCAGAGCTCCTCGCTGGAAATGTAACCAAGGAAATTTAGAGCACAAAACAAAGTCATTACAGTGGATGTCACTAAAACTCAAGATACGCTCCAGTGTAAAAATCAGGACTCAGTTTCTTGTTTTTCCCTCAAAAGTGGCAAGACACCTGGATGAGCTCAAACAGCCTCACGGTGCAGCTAATATCTTCACAGCGAGGACTCTGACAGTAAAAGCAGAGGGCATATATTTCTTAAAAAGCACCTTTGACAGCTATCTCTACCCGCAGCTATTTGTCTGACAGCAAAAAATTGTTTTTAGCTTGTTGTAAATAGTTTGTTTTGTAGCTTTAGGAAAACTGATCTATTACCTCACGCTGTGAATTTCACTCAAGGGTCACAGACGATCCAAAGCTCAAACCCACTGGCTGTTGTTTGAAGAAATATCCTCTGGTGGCCGTGGTCAACTTTCAGCTCAGCTGGAACAGACGTCTGGCCAAGACATCTTGTTTTGAGTTAGGTATTTTTACAGGACAGCAAAGAACCATCCAGAACCAGACGTAAAACCATCTCCATAGGATCACCACAGTCAGCCTGGTGCACATCATTTTTGATCCTCCTGCCTTTCTTTTTTTCCAATTACATTTTTATCCCTTTTTTTTCCTGCTTTATTTTCATTCTTTCTTTTTCTTCATCCAATATTTTTCTTTCTTTCTGTCTTTTCTTCTTCCCTATTTGTTCTTCTTTCTCCCTTCCATTATTTTTCTGACTCTTCTTACTGACATCATACAGCCCATAAATCCCCACCGCTGTGATTTGGAGGAAAAAAGAAATATGATTAAATCACGTCTGTGGGCAGACAGGATTCCAGACACTGAATGTCTTTGGAGTGTTTTCCTTGCACGTTCACACTCCTTCAACACCAAATTATCGAATCATCAAAATAACCAAACAAAGCTGTGTTTTCTGACACGTGGAAGGAGCGATTATTTTCCTGGTTGGAAAAACATTTTACTCTCTTCTTTGGTTACTTTAATAAAAATCTTTATTGTATACAGCCCTGACATGGAGTCTAGGTTACTGTTGCACAGTTTTTAGTTTTTTTAACAATGTTTCAAACCGTGTCCCACTCCTGAGTTGTCGTCCTTCATGCTTTCTTTTGTGTTTGAAGCGTCTGTTTAAGTCGAGCTTTCATCTCCTGGCTGCAGTGCTTCAATAATCTGTTTCACATTGAATGAAGAGAGTGATCATCCATAGTGGTGTAAATCAGCGTTTGGACTCTGTCTGTGAAGGTGGCTCATTTAAAGGGGCTGTGAGGAGTTTGAAAGTGATCTTGAAAAAGGCTTCCTTCTAGATATATTCCTGATCATAATCCACACTTTAAAACGAGATTATCAGCACTAATATTGCTTGTTACAGGTTATTTTAAGCTGCTTCTTAGCTTCCAGGAAGACTGGACTGATTTATGGCCTGTCTAGGTCTCTATGACAACACAGAGATCTGTGTTTTTCTCTTCTAAAAATAATTTCCGTGATTAATTTTCTAGTGATGGTGGACACAGGAGCCTAACTGTCAGACGGAAAAAGGACAGAAGAGCAGAAGAAAGATAAACAGGAGAGTGAAAGAGCACAAGCTAAAGGCTAACACAGGGGCCTTACTGTCAGAAAGAAAAAGGACAGAAGAAGAGGAATAACTTAACTGTTTGTGATGATGTTGATTCCTACCCACAGTCAGCAGTTATTCTGCAGTGGTCTGTTCAAACTTGAGAGTCTATCAATAAGATGAAGAGTGAGGTTACGTTAGCTCTGATTGGTAGATGACTGGCAGGACATAACCAGGATTCACTAATGTTACACATTACAGACATGTCTTATAGCACCAGGCTGTCAGCTGTGCTGAATAACAACAGCTACTAAACTACTTACAAACTGACAGTGTTTATTTGTTGTCACGTTAGCCTACATTCTGGGCTGTAGATGTCGCTAACATATGGCCGGCTGCTACTTGTGTCACATTTCAAACTGTAGGGCTATGTAACTGTACTGATTAATGCCTTACCTTGGCACATTGTATCCAGTAATAAAATGTCCTGGAAAAAAAAATTGTTTCGATCCAATCTCTATTTAATTCCAAAACAAACACACGCCTCACTCAACGTAATTTGCAACAGTGTGTGGAGACTCCGAACCACAAGGTGGTGAGGGAGTGCAATTAAAACTGATCCTCCTCACAGCATTTTTCAGTCTAGTAACTCAAAATTTTCTAAAAATAGGATACACTTACTTAGATTTCAGTTAACAGTGAAATAAATGTATTTTTCAGCTTTCCACATGTTTGAATTTAGCAAATTTCTCATTCTGTTCATTCAAACCCTGCGAATCAAATTGCTGTTGCATGTTTATAGTTTCTAAAAGCAATTTCCAGCAGACAGATAATGTTGATATTGTTATATAAAGCGTCTGTGCACTCAGTAACCCGGCTCTGTGACACTCCATGGTCTCCAGTCACCGTTGCTTTTGATCAAATCTGATTTCTTCTTCCTCTGTTCCTCTCTCCGGTGTCTAATCTTAAGATACAAAAACAAACCAGCCTGAAATTGTTTGCTGAGATCGAATCAGACATCACATCAGGTCGCCTTCCGCTCTCATAAACTTTTATCATTACTACAGTTTACCGGGATGAGGAGTCAATTGGAAGAGGACATAAATAAGTACGAGGGAGGAAGAGGAGATGGTGGCTGTTTGTATGCAGAGGCTGGAGAGGAGGGTGGTGAGGACAGACGACAGAGCAGAGTGAGCGCTAAACACAGCAGATAGAGAGAGATTGAGGGGTGGAATCAGCGGCGTGATTAATGTGACAACCTTTAAGAAAAGGTTATGGATCCAGAGGGAACACTAATGTCCAACACTAATGTCGGACACAGAGGAGATGCAGGGTGCAGGAAAGGGCAGGAGTCAAGTGAGGAGCAAAATTACAGGAGGAAGTCATAGTAGTGCAATCGTCTTTGCATCCAAACATCACTGTGAGGACCCATGTTTTGATGCTACTGGGTGCTTGTTGTGTTGCATGTTAAACAACCTGGTTTACTTCCAGGTTAAATTGCACACCCTATGTTCAGGGACTTCAGCTCTCCGAGCAGCAGCTTCAGGTTAGATCCCCACCCGAGGCCCTTACCGCGTGTCATTACCCACTCTCGCCTCCCAGTTTCTGACTGTCCTGTTTTGCAATGAAGGCATGAAAAAGCCCCAAAATATAGAAAGAAAACAAGCCAAGACAGCAAGATGCCACGGGGAAATAAATAACTCAGTGTGCTGGAAAAGCTGTAGAAGTGATTCAATAAATATAAAAACCTTGATTAAGCAGAAGAACATAAACACACATTAATGAAGAGAGTCTCATAGAGATTTTCCAGATTACTGACATGTTTGTTTTAACAACATATCTAAGATGTCATACGTCACCCATGCTTGTCTCTGTCGTCTGTAATAGCTTGTGGATAAAGAAGTAGCCAGGCCCAGAGAGTGATGTTAAAACTCCTTAAAAACTGTTTTCTTTGGTGCAGCCTGCAGAGTTCAGATCAGAGCTGCTCCACTGTGAGGAGAAATCAGAGAAGTCAGCAGACTGTAAACAGGTGGAGCTTTTACACGCCACAATAGCACCCACACACACACACGCACACACACACAGTGTCTTCCACGCTACATCATAACATCAGTCAGTCCTTCTGTTGTACTGGGAGATGGTCTGTCTTTACTTATTTACTGCTCTCTGTGTTAGCCTTTGCTCTGAACAACATTGTGCTCACTGAGATATGATGTTGAGCCTTTTCCCCTGTTGTCTCCTCCACCTGCAACAATATCCAGCTCCCACTCATGGATGACTTGATGAGAAAACTCCGTCCGGCCACTTCCAACACCGTGAACTGAGAGAACAATCTGCCTTTAAGCGGCCTGTGATCAGGGAGCAGCAGTGGGCTGAGATCGTGTCATCCAGGCTAATTATAGGCAATTACAGCGATGAGCTTGTTGCACTGGGAACGGCTCCATCATTCATGTTGTTTGAGTTCAGGGCTATTTAAATGACAATGTCACAGGAAGCTGGTCATTTCCTAGCAGTGTAATCAGTAAAATAAAAAAAAATCAGTTCAATCCTGAGTTGATTTAGATTTTTTTATCTGATAAATTCCTGTAATTCATGTTCCGTGGAAGATAAACCATCACACCTTTAAGATTCTCATTTTTTCAGAGAAAATACTTCTATATCGTTTCCTTCGCTATAAAACTTTCCTTCAAAGATTTTACTCAGCCCACGTTTGAATGTTTTGTGTCTTTAGAGATAGAATGAGGATTTCTGCTGATTTGGGCGTGCTTTCAGTGCTGACATTCAAGACTTAAAGCTCCTGTGAGAAAGAGGAAACACTATTTAAACATATTCCACAAAAACTGGCAACTTCTTTGATGATGGAAAATGTTCTGGGTCTGAAGAATCAGCATCTGACATTCTTTTTGGAACTCATGGACGCTGCATCCCGAAAGAGGAAGGAGACCACACAAATGGTTATCAGTGTTAAAAGCTCCTGTGAGGAGTTGTTGACTGGTTGTAAACACAAAAATGAAAAGTAATGCTTTCTTGTGACCCACTTAAGTAAAAATAAATAAATAAATAAAAAGAGAAATATTTCTGTGCTGTAAATTTTAAGCCTTGAAGGGCTTTGAGGGGGCATGTGTCAGAAAACATGATTGACAGCATGCTCAGGAAAAAGCTTTTTTCCCCACAACTAGTGAACATTTCAACTGTTAAAATAAAAGCAGAATAATTTTCTTCAACATAGAAAACAAAAAATCACTTTGACCACTAGGGGGCGCCAAAAGCAAACCAAATGAACAGTTTGTCAAAAGAGCTTTAAAGTGTAAATATAAGATTTTAAACCACAGCACATTAACACTATTACTGTGAGGATTGTCATAATTGTTTATTGTTGTGAGAGTTAAGAATAATGATTTTTATGATTGTTAGCATTGTGTGCACAATGCGGAACTCAAAGCTGAAATGCAACAAATGGAAATTTCTGACAAAAAAGTCTGAAAACAAAATAAAAATCCAAAAGGGAATGCAGTCTAGATTATTCACAGCTATTTTTAAAGTAAGTCTCTAACATGTCAGCCTTTGTCTCATGTTGTAGTTATTGAACTCTTCCCATAAGCTCAAACTCCATCTTTTCAAATCACACTTGGCTCAGTTTTCCAGTCAGCGTAGCCTCTGTTCAGTGCTCCGCCCTTTGCTTTACTTTCCATTTCAACGTTAAATTCCTCCCCTGGCTCTGCTTAATGGCTCCTGTTTAGTTAGAGCTCCACTGAAGTCAGCTTGCTGCTCCAGAGATGAGCATTCTGAGGCAAAATGAGATGCAATACACCTCCTTTCCATTATCGATTCAGTGTTAAACACAGAATATCAGGGATCTCTCCTCCAAATTCTCCACCAACACACTTGTCGGAAAAACTTCCCCAAAAGAAATCAGAATATAATTAAAATCATGATCACAAATATATCTTTATAAATAGTTCCAGGTTTAGTTTGCACATGTCTGCAGATATCTTCCCACTCTCAGAGTTTTGCAGATCTTGGCGCAGCTTTTCCATCTTTGAATAATTATAGACTTTCTAACATGTTTTTATATTCTGTCTGTGATACTTCACTAACTTTCTACTGGAAAGCAGCACCACTGTGCAAACTTGCAATACTTTCAAAAGCAAGAGTAAAATGACTGGAGGGTAGGTACTGATGATAACACAGGCCAGAGGTAACTGAAGCCTGTTAGTTCCCCCCGCCTCCCCTATGACATCCATCTGTATCACTCAGAGAGAGCCTCCTCCTTCTCCTCCTCCTCCTCTTCTTCCCGACAGCTCTGCAGAGCTGCTGATCCTGATGCTTTTTGACACTGATGGTGCACACAACTGACCTTTGGGCTGTCGAGTGCTCTCAGACAACACTTGCTGCATGTGTTTATGTCCCTGAGACGGTCTAATGAGGATGTATCTGCAGCCAGCGGACTCAAGGAGCAAATGCCAGGATGCAGCTGCTGCCACCAAGGCTGTAATCACAGCTTCTTGCCTGACTCTTAGCAGAGTCTGCGGTGGAAGTCCTGTGGCACTTTTACTGACAAATCCCTGAGATTAAATACGGACATTTTTTCTAATCTGGTGGTTTGCTCTGTCCAGTAAGGTTGTTGTTTGATGCAGGTGAAACAACTAGAAATGCTTCAACTGAGAGTGGAGCTGTAGGTTCTTCATGGTTAGCTCTCACTGTTAGCTGTTAGGCTAACTTAAAGTTTTGGATTGCACTAAGAACTTTAAGTGAGTTTCCTTATTTAATCTTAAACACAGAGTTAGTTTGCACCTCATTTTCAAACGGTCTCTTGTTTCACACAGTATTACAGGAACAAAAGTCACTTTTTTCAAGGAACTCTTAACAGTTTACACCACACTTTAAAAGATATCTTCATAGAGGAAGTGTTACATTAGCACCTTACATTCCAGAAATAAAACACTCCTGGAGCTTTTGAGGTGAAGTTAATAATTTTTTAAATTTTGGATGTGAATAAAAAATAATTTTGACCTGAAGTTTGGTGTTCTGTTGAACAAAAAAAGTAAGAAATTGTGCTTTTAGAGCCCCTCCATCACTGACAAGACCATTTTCTGTCACAGTCCAGACCTTTGAGTTTTAAATGATATGCAGCAAAAGCAAATCCTCACGTCAAAAAAAAAAGAATCAGAGGAAAATACGATGCAAAAATTACAACATAAGCCACTAAAACATTAGACAAAGCTCAGAGGGTTCAATTAAGGTTCATTCTTTTCAGCCTGTGTCAATAAAATCAATTAGTTGACCACTTGTTTCAACTCTCAAACACAGCTTCTCCCTCCTCATCCCACTGGAGTCAGATATTGAAGCAGCCTCTGATAAAGCCGTGATGTAATCTCAGTGTTGGAGCTGATGTAACAGGATTGTAAGGATACAAATGGAACAAGTTGTTGTTAACAAAAATCAAAAAACAAACCCCCAGAACAAATGATTTGTACCTTGTGAAAACCTGCTCGAATGCTGTTTGTGTAAAATATCCTCCAGTGCAAAAACCTTTTCTCCGATGCATTGAATTGAACCTTGAAGGACAAAAACGCAGCAGCAAGGAGAGAGTCTGTGCAGCTCACTTTTTTATTTTTTTTTTGCAGCTCCTGGGTGAGACTGTGTGTGATCGTTTGTTGTGCTGAAAGAACTGAAGCAGCAACGGAGAGCAAGCTTTGGAGTCAGTGTGAAATCTCTGCACTCCACTTTTTCCACCCAGACGGTTCTCTCCGGAGACTGCGTTGCATCATCATTAAATATTCACGCTAAAAAAAAACTCACAGGACATCACCTTTGGAGAGGTTTACCTGACCAAGAGCTGTCCGATCTTTGTTTTCCGTGAGAATGCACTTTGACATATGTGCGCTTCAGCTGAGTGGCTCTCCTTAGAGGTCGTCAGCCTTGGCATGAAGGGCAGATTTAAGCTCCTGTGTGGGCTGTCACTCCCATGACTTCACAGACAGGATTTCTTACAGGGCTGTTATTCTCATATTTTGGGTTCAGACAAGGTACTGTTTGGCCTCTATGAGCTTTTTTTAGTCTCCACTGTCTGATTGGAGAACTTAAATATACTTGTGCGGAGAGTATACAGTATGTTAGTTAAAAAATTAAGTCACTATCCAATGAAATATCTTCCTGGTTTCAGGCAGGACTGAAGTTCAAACTAACATTATAGTCTGTTATGCTATCAGCAGCTTTCCTGACACTTTAATGAAGTTAGAAATTCTTGACACATCCCTTTTCCCTCCTTCAGTGTCCTTTTGCAGTAATTTAAGAACACACTGAATCTCTCAGGGAGTGACAGTGATTTGTATGTGAGAGTAATAGTGCTTGGATACACCTCTTTACCATCAAAATGCCAGACGATTTAGTTTTCCACCCTGCCGTGAATGGGTGACAAATGATGGATGGGACACCCGCTTAAGTATGCAACAGATTTGATGTTTGGAAACTGGAACCTCATTATTTTGTCGGAGTGACATGTTTAGGATTTAGTTAGGTCAGTTTTTCTCACTTCATGTATGTCTGTGGGTTAGCATTACGACTTGATTCCCAATTATTCTCAATGTTGGCAGGCGGCAGGAAGCCCGTGCAGGGGAAACTTTCCCAGCTCCAATCATTACCAGGCTGCAAGAGTTCGATTGTCAAGGGCAATTTAGTGAAAGTTATAATAATGTCATTAGCGGCAGTTTCAGTTTTCCAATTAGCATTCAACCTTGAGGTTTCACGCACAGACAAAAGTCACCATCTGTCAGCACAACACAGCGAAGCCCTCTGAGATGATGATGTGCTCACAGCTCTCTCACTGTGTTTGTTTTGGCTGCAGGAACTTCTATTACATCACCATGCTGCGTGACCCGGTATCCCGCTACCTGAGCGAGTGGAAGCACGTCCAACGCGGAGCCACGTGGAAGACAGCCCTCCATATGTGTGATGGGCGCTCGCCCACCCAGGACGAGCTGCCCACCTGTTACAACGGCGACGACTGGTCAGGTGTCACCCTCTCCGATTTCATGGACTGCCCTTCAAACTTGGCCAACAACCGCCAGGTGCGAATGCTGGCCGACCTGAACCTGGTGGGCTGCTACAACCTGTCCTCCATGAACCAGAGTCAACGCAACCACATCCTCCTGAGTTCTGCCATGAGCAACCTGAAGAACATGGCTTTCTACGGGCTCACCGAGTTCCAGCGCAAGACGCAGTACCTGTTTGAGCGGACGTTCAGCCTGCGCTTCATCGCCGCTTTCACTCAGATCAACAGCACCCGAGCCGCCAACGTGGACCTCAGCGAGCTGGTGCGCAGACGCATCGAGGAGCTTAACTTCCTGGACGTGCAGCTGTACGAGTACGCCAAAGACCTGTTCCTCCAGCGATTCCAGTACAGCCGCCAGAGGGAGCACCAGGAGGTGCGCTTGAAGAGACGAGAGGAGCGGCGCTGGATGAGGGAGCAGAAAGAGCAAAGCAGGCCCACAAAACACAGAGGGGAAGGGAACAGAGGGGGGACTAGAGGAGGAGGGTGGGAGAAGGAGGCTGAGGGTGACTTTCCAGCCACCACTGAGGACTACACGAGCCAAGTGGCCCGCTGGTGAGGTCCGGAGAGAGCAGGAACAACAGACTGGTTCAGACTTCTCCCTGGACTCTCTTTTTGTCTCACCGTGAACTCGTCTGCTGCATCTGTCTGTCTCAGCTTCAGTGTGATCCGAGTGCTCTGCTGTTTCCTCATGAAAACTGCCAAATCTGTGAGTCTCACAGCAGCTCTGCCTTGGACTGCCTTTTGGTGTCTTAAATCTTTAAAGATGTATTTTTTTTGTCAGTTTGTTTCTGCCTTGATTATTTATCTTAAAAGAAAGTTTAACTGAGGTGGAAAAAGAAATGATAAAAAAGCTAAAAGAAGCTGCCATTGACTGCATTTTGATTTCGACATTCACGGGGAAATCTGATGAATGTCACTGAAGTTCCTGTCTTTGTTTCAAAGATGTCCTTGTTAAAGAACTGATGGTTGCATGTCGCACATCCACATTATACTGACTTTTGGGCAGAGTTATTTCTAAAACATATACAGTTCTGTAAGCCAAAGTTAATAAAAAAACACAATGTACTTAGTGTATTTTCATTTGATGAAACCCTCTTGAAAGATCATGTTGTATGCATGCAGTAACCATGTTTTAAATCAAGCTAAGGAAGACTATCTGATGCTTTTAATTTGGTAACAGTCCAATAAATATCATTTTCTGAAGTGAAATATCTTTCACATTGTCCCAAATATTATATTTCACACACCAGAACAAATCACACTTTCAAAAAGAGAGTCAAAGTCACTTTGTTTCCGTCCACTTTTGGTTGAACTGTGAGTTTTATTTTACACCACAAAAGGCGACAAGTCCTCTGAAGATAAAAGCATATTTTTGTGGGGTAATTCATTTTTGAGGTGGAGGGCTGCAGAGATAAAAGGTTGGTAAATAGTTCAGGTGATGAAATGTGTCAGTGTGGCTGCTGTGTGGCCTGACTGTGAATAAGGCGATCAGCATTCAGTCCTCACGCCCCCCTCCCCGTCACGCTGGCTGCTTTTACATGTTTGTAGAGCTGACGGCAAACGGCACTGTGGGGCAGCGAGAGCGCTCCAAGCGCCAGCAGAGCACCAGCAGAGGCTGCTGGTCTACAAAGACCAGCGGCCTCAAAGTACAGAGACGAGAAATAAAACAGGCCTGTCATTTCAACTGCCACATGGTTTCCAGACCCCTCAAATCCAATCAGCGTGGCAAAACATGAAGATGAAAGAGGACTCGTTTTTATCTGGTTGAAAAGGCTTCAGTGATGCTTTTTATTCCTCGTACCTCTTTTTCAGCCTAAAACTCTCTCTTATCTCATGATGTGTTCACTAAATGTCAACACTGAAATGGCTGTGGATTCTTAAACACTCCTTTTTTATGTTACCAAAAAATACCCCAGATATCACACTTCAGTTTACTTTATAATAAGAATCACTCAGTCTTATGTGTCCAGGGAATTCAGACACCATTTAAAAGAAGTCACGTTCAATTGTTTGATCTGTGACAAGTGTGAGAGCACTCAGTCGTGTTTGTCTGAGTCCAGTGTGTGTGTATGGACACAAGAAAACAAAGACAAGGTGTTTAGTATTCTGATAACACTAATGAAGTGTTTCAGGTGAAGCTATTGTTCTGAATATCAACCTAAATATACAACCCTAGCTCCAAAAGAGTCGAAAAGCTGGATGAAATGTTGAACAGAAGTTTAAGGTTTGCAAGTCAATGAAACACTACATTTAATGAAAACAAGAGTGAAAATTCAACACAAAACAAAACAAATTGAAAAACCAAGGACAAAATGAAAAACGGTTTTGTTTAATGGAAAATATGTAAATTTGAAGGCTTTTCAAAATACTTATTTTTCAACCATTACATAACAGTTTACGATAGGGACAACAAAAACAGGGGCTGAATGAGGAAATTCTTTATTTCAGATACTTTAACAGGTTAATTTCAAATATTTGATTTAATAATTTCAGAATAATGCTAATTAGCATTAAGTTACAAAGAACTTGAGGGTGTCAGTACTGTTAAATTCAGAGGCCATGACCGACTGATCCTCATACATGACTCTTTAGTGGAAATTTCCATATTACTACATCACAATAAACAATGACTATTAACCAAGACCATCCACAAATCCAGGATGAAACTGTACCGTGCAAGAAGAAAACCCTATTTAAACATATTCCAGAAAAACTGGCAACTTCTTTGACAATGGAAAGTGTTTTGTGTCTGAAGAATCAACATCTGACATTCTTTTTGGAACTCATGGACACTCCTGAAAGAGGAAGGAAACCACACATCTAGTTATCAGCGTTTTGGAGCAAAATCCAGGCAGTGATTCCTCCAAGGAGACCTGACACAATACAACAGGATAGAGCTTAACGACAGCATTGTTGAGGAAAATTCCAGAATCTAGACCAATTGATGAAGAAGACTAAGGAGACTCAGATGGCTTGAAATAATTGTTAAAATAGTTCATATAGCTCAGGGGTGGCCAACCAGTCAGAGACCAAGAGCCACAAAAATCACCGTGGAACTACAAAGAGCCACATCACACACACACGTGGTGTCTCATACATGTATGAAATGACATAAACAGAAAATCCTAATTTTCAAAGCGAGATTTATTGTGTTTTTAAGTGTGTTTAAATTCCTATTTGGAGCTGTGTCAAAGACAAGTGTCTGTTTTACTGCAGAAGAGAAAAAGGTTCATTTATCTATCTATCTATCTATCTATCTATCTATCTATCTATCTATCTATCTATCTATCTATCTATCTATCTATCTATCTATCTATCTATCTATCTATCTATCTATCTATCTATCTATCTATAGGCAGATAGATAGATAGATGGATCGAAGATAGCTAGATGAGCTCATGAGAGGAGCACATGTAGAGAAGAGAAACTGAAATTTAAGTATCAACCTCATTACCCAAGTATTAATCAATACTGATCCCAACTTTGGCATCAGTAGATCAATATTTTAGATTGATTGGCACACCCTTACTCATAACTATATAGTGGATAGAACAGCCACACACTGAAAAGCAAAGAGCCAAATGTGGCTCACAAGCTGCAGGTTGGCCACCCCGATATAGCTCAACTGAGGAGAAGTGACAGACAGTACACATAGGTGCCCAGTGTAATTCAGTCAGTTCTAACAGACCAGTCCGTGTGCTCACTATTTATCATTCCTGAGACAAGGATTGCTATGTCTCTCTATGAGCCAATGGGTGTAGCTTAACTTGGGATCTCAATGTGTGATACAGTGTTCAAGGAGACAGGAGCATCTGAACTGGATCCAACTCAGACTGGACAGACACACTGTCTCTGTGAACAAATCACTTGGAAGCCAAATACAGGTTTGTGACTTTAGAGGCAATTTACAGAATTAATTTAAAAAAAAAAAAGCACTCAGAGAGTGCAGACCTCCACCAAGCATGTTGTGATTGTCACCAACACTTTAGTCCTACTTTAATATTATACTCCCTTTCAGCAGACTGTCTGCTACAATTTGGAGTTAGTTGCAGGTTTGTACCATAATTTGTGACATAAAAGTGTTGAAAACTATGATGACCCAGTACATATTTCATATTTTGGATCTTAGTATAGAATATTGCCAGGATCTGGATTGCACTTTTGCATCCGTCAGAAATTATAGTGACCTTTTCTTGTATTGTTTTACAAAGCAATCTGACCATTTATGGTGGAGTTATATACACATATGTTTAAAAGGCCCCTATCTCACAATGATAAAGAAATACAGGTCACTTGGAGGTTCACTTGAGAGGCTTAGAGCAGTGAAAAAGGTTGATGCTGTTAGTGCAAACTGTCATACATTCAAAGCTTCTGTGACACCAGAGCTTAAACACCTGTTTGTCCCCAGGTAAAGCCACAGGATACCATGATGACAATAACTGTCTGACAACTCCTGGATCTGGCAGGTAATTTAATAGAGATAAAGCTCAGAGACTGGACTCGAACTTTCACTTTAAAGCTCAAAAGAGAAACTTCTTTATCCTTGACTTGAAGATTTTCAGATTTTCAGGATTTTTCATGAAAGTGGAGCTTCATGAATAAACAGAGAGGGAGCAGGTATTGTTTCTTTTTCAGCTCATAACAAAAGTTAAAAAAGTTTCATGTATTGTGGAATTATTTGGGAGGAAGAAGATGATATATTTTAAATGTAAACTGGTTGTTAAACACTGACTTCTGACTTCCAGGGTTTGCTGTTTCTCAAGAGCAGATCATTGCAAAGAAAAACAGAGCAGCACTAAGGATGCTGCTGGAATCAGAATGGGGAGGATGAAGTCAGGTAAATTGATCTGTTTACAAGGGTGGGAACAGGAAGATAGTGTAAAAGAAGACCAACTGTAGGCTCTGGCAGCTGAAGATAGCAAGTCTGAAACTTCAGCCTGTTCTTACTTCCCCACAAATGACACCTTATATTTTCTTTACAGAAGAGACTGAAGCGTTATTTCTTATAGGTGAATTCTAATCCCCCACTTTGAGGAGCTGATTTCTCTGTATGTATTTGTTCAATACAGCATTTTTTCTGAACAGTAGCTTTGCCTGATTGACAGTAGCTCACAGGCAACTAAGTGATGACAGAAGAAAGTCTACGGAGAGAAAAAAATAACTTCAATGTACGTAAAGTCTTGTGATAAAATGAACAGAGCTTGTCTTGTGTGTAATATGAAATCCTGCCTTTTTAAAATCATGCTTACAATATCAGAAATTAAAGCTTTGAATGGCAACAAGATCATGATGCGTGTTGACTTTATATCGTCAGCAAGCTTGTTGAAATACAATATACATAAACCTGCATGAACTTATGATTCGTTACAGCTAAATTGTAATCCAGCCATAATCCATACATCTGCTCTATATTGATTTACATTTCAGGGTGTAGGAGACTGTAATAAATCCCATCATGCATTGAAAAGGAGGAGTAGTATGCCTGTCAATCACAGAAACAGAAATCATTACTCTTTGATTCTGCAAACTGCAGCTCCAACTTTCAAGATTTTATGAAAGATTTTGTGAAAACTTATAAAAAATTCTATTTCTGCTTCTGTTTACAGTCGCATCTCTCCCTCAGTGGATGCTCAAAAGTTACTGATGTAATCACATTCACTATTTTTGCATTTGCCAACTAATCACTAGAAAATATTTTCGCAAACATTTTACAGATTCAATGCAAGTCTGCCTGACTGAAATGTTTTCATCTAGCAAAAAGGTCAAGAGGGAATTATACAGAATGGATGTTCAGAACTGGAAATAGAATACACAGTTACAGAGTGCAGATTCAGCCAAGTACTTTCATTTCATTTGAGGGTATAAAGAAAAAAAACAAGGTGAGCAGGTTTCTTTGGGTGCTTTTATAACTCCAAATCACAGATAAACAGTCCAGTCTACGGTTATCTTATGTAACAAGCTTGCAGTTTTCAATCCTGTCTGTTGAATTCCACTGAAATCAGCTGAAAGGATCCATCTTCTGCTTCAAAACATAGCACTTTATTCACACATACAACATACAAAGAGCATCCTGGAAGGACTGTGAAATGTAATAATGTAATAAACTGCCTGGACTTCAAGATGAACATTTTGGTGTTAACAAGTTCACAGCTTTTATGATGTTACCTTGATGTTTTCAATGCTCCGTTCATTACAGCTTTCAATCCACTGACACACACACACGAGCGTCTGCCTCCCCTCAGGTTGTAATATGGACAGCTGGCTCAGCATTTCAGCCACGAGCTGCAGCAAGTCATTTCCACACAGATGGTACTACTGTGTTATCTTGATGTTGGACTATCGGAAGTGTGTAATGACCTGAAAAACATACAGCACCGCTCGGGGACAGGACTGCTGTCTGAGATTTTTATAGTCAGCACAAAACCCAGAACAAATTTTAACTTACAGTGCAGAAGGAAAGTACATTTAGTCTGGAAAAACTCAAAACAAACAGCAATGATCTCTGATGAAACTATGTTATAACCCCTACTTAAACAAGAAAATAAACAAGAATCAAACTCTTACTTTACTGTTATGTTAATGTAAATATTGATTCATATCTTCATATGTAACTGTGTCCCCTGGCTTTCTAAACCAGTCACATCCTGAGGGTTTTACCTCTGAGTTTCTCAGATTGCTCAAACATTTCTAAGAGGACACTGACATCTACAGTCCAAAACATGGTACTCCAGCCTGATTGTTCTGAAAGCTTTAGAGTCTCATAACATTTAAGAAATCACTTGTTGTCTTTGTGCATTTCTAAGTGCAAAAATAATACATAATATCATCAAACGAAGGGGTAAGCCCTTTTTATTTGCATTTCCACGTGATTTTCCTCTAATTCTTTTACACTAACAGCAGCCCTAATCATATATTTAGTGATTCACCACTAGATGACAGTGTTGCCTTTTCAACAACTTATTCAATGAAATTATAACTACAGAGCAATATTACTGATTGATATCTCTTTTTTCCCTTTCATTTTTCTTTCTTTTTTGACAATCCCAATGTTAGACAGGTGAACCTTTTTGAAGAATAATTTTAGTGGAAATTGGGTGATTTTTAATCCATGGTAGTCGGTGTGTGTCATAAATTGGTGAAGTTAAGGTTTCTGAAAGTGCTGTGGACACTGATTGACAACAAGTCATCATGTGACATCTTCTCATGCAAAACCCCAAAATTAACAGACATTAAGTACGGGTAGGGGGGAAACATGAATAAACAATGTTAGAGTTTCTTTCTTTCTTTTCTTTTTTTTTTTTTCCTTTTTTTAAGATGGTGTGCTTTTTTTCCTCTTATTTGGCACACTGAGGAAGCAGATGAAAATATTGGTGTCACTGTCAAAAATGTTCTGATGAATTACAAATTAATCATTACGAATTTAAACAATTCCTTCATAAAAATGTTGTGTTCAGCAACAAAATAAAAGAAGCAAAGCCATCCATCATACTTAATGGGGCCTCACCACTGAGGACTAAATGTTCCCATATATGTTTCTACCCTTATTGCAGAGGCATGTCAGCAGAACCTTTATATTGTTACACATCTCACCATCCTCTCACCCTCCCTTACTGATGTTATCTGGGTTAGCATCCATCTTACTTGACCTTGAGCAGACCTATGAGCCTGGGCTACATTTCCCTTCTCATTCTGATTATATAAATCAAAGCTTTTCAGTCAAACCTTTCACAAAAGTACATCACCATTGCCAGTCCTTAGGTCTGCAAATACACACTGAATTCTTAACTCTGATTGACATGTAGGGTATTTCATTACAGCACTGCAGAATGCTAAGAACAAATCTGACCTAGCACTATATTTCTCTTACATTCTTAATACTATTTCATTGTTAGATATAGATATTCCCGAGTGACAAAACTAATCTTGATAAAACTCTTTTTTTCCCCTTGGTAACAAGAAAAAACCCTTGCCCTTTTAGCCTACTGGCATTCATGTGGATTGTACCACTTTGCGGTCATAGGGGGGGGGATATCTGAGTAGAAGTTATCGAATAACCCCCTCCGTCCAAAACATGATAACTCTACAGTTATACTGTTACATTCTTAGTAACACAAAGCAAACTATTTGCTTATCGTGATTTCATAACTCGTATAATTGGGTAAAAGTAGTCTTTAGGCTCCCCAGCGTATCCGTGAAATACCCCTCATCACATTAAGCTGACGACCGTACAGTAAGCTGTCAAAAGCTTGTTGCTTAAATCTGTGCAGTGCCGAGAAGTGATGAGGAAACGAGGACGGGAGCAAAAGACAAAATAACAAGCTTTAATCAAATAAATATATCCTAGTTAAATACCTAATTAGACAGACATTTTAGGGGACACTTGACATCTCGGTTTTCGTTAGTTCCCGTGGACTGTCGTGTCGTCTGTCCCGGCTGGTGCGTGATCTTCTGGGACACGGTTCATCCGTGATGATGAGGTAAGCAAGGTGCTCTCCTCGGCTAACACCGTGGCTAATGTGCAGCTGATACATTTTTACGATGATGTCAGTGTTCCGGATAATTCTACACCCTTGACAGCTGTGGCTTTAGTCTGCTAGCTGGGTGTTTGTGATTAGCTAGCTAGGATGATAATGCAAATCTGAGACTTAACCAAGCTAACCCGAAGTGTTGAACTGTATGAATAAAACATCACGATGACGGGTAATGTCAGGTACATCACGGTGCTTGCTGTGGTATTATCTGCTTTTTCTTTGCGACGTTTTTTAAGTTGAGAAACATGGCTGTACATTCTGTAATACTGTCATGGGCGGGACATCCCTGATCGCGACAAGCAAAATTTCCATTTCCCCTTCCGTAAAATATGGACATCAACCTTTGACAAAGTCTTACTATAGGCTGTAAAAAGTGTTGAAGTTTCACAAGATGCTTTCAGCTATGTTGTTGACCCACTTTCATCTTCTTAATGTTACCTGTGTCCTGAATGAGGCAGCAAATGCCAGGTATGGACATTTACCCCTAGCCTTGAATTACCTTTAGCCACTTTTGTACATTAAAAATATCCCACGAAACAGGATAATAATGTTTTTTCCTGAAAGCACTGTTTTTTTTATCATCAAAGTTGTGTTGAAAGTGGCACAACTTGTAAGTGGTCACACTGTCTCCCTTTGACCCTGTGGGTAAGTGGATGTAGTGGATGTATTATGGATTAGAAACAATCTAATTCCTCTTATTAGCAACCCATTATCACTTTTTGGTTTATTTACAGGCATTACACAGTATTATGCTGTATTACCAATTAATAACAGTGAAGTAAGTATCAGAATTTGTGAAATTTGGTCTTACTGACAGATCTTGGCATATCAACAAAGGAAAATTCAGTCATATCAGACTAATCATGACGGCCAGTCAACATTTTGCTCACAAAAAACAATTTTATTATCCTTATTGAGATGTTTTATTTTTGTGGTTCTCTAATAATATGTGTATTTCACTTAATTTCAATACTATCCTTTGAAAATTTAATTTTTTGTTAGCTTGGGTGTGATCCTAAAATTTCCTCTAGCCAAATTTGTGGCTTTGAAACCATTTTCTTCAGTAGGAGGAAAAATTAAAAGTAAATTTGTGTGACTGAATCAGTGCTCACTAGCAGATAGTGTGAAGAATGGCTTTTGCAAAGTTCTGTTTTTGTAACAATGAAGGCAACCAGATGGAGGTATTAAAAACTACAAAAATAAAGTGAGCAATTAAAAAAAGACAAAGACAGTGGCCCAGAGTTTCTCATCCCTAAATACTCACAATCACGATATTAAAGTTTGAGTAGTGGGTGCATTAAAATCGAAGACATATTCCAACTTGTGAGTGAATTCTTTTTAAGTAGATAATAAAGTCTTTCAGGATCTTATTTTACAAAAACTGTCTCTGATAACCCTGTTATAGTCAAAGTCAGTCCAAATAGTAACCAAATCAGGTCAAAAACTTGTACCAGATGAGGAATTTTATTCTGAAGTATATGAGTGGAAACACACCTATACACTCAGATTAATGGAGCTCTATGAACTTCTACGAAATGCAAACAAAGCCTCAGACAAAGATGTACTTTAAACTCAATGCACCTGCAGGGCACTGTCTAAATAATGCTCATGATATCCAGCGAGGTGCTGTTTGTTCTGTTCATGCTCATACTAGGGCAAAGTGCATTAAGACTGGTTCATTGCTGCATTTAAAAAAAAGGGGGATGATCAAGTGTTGAATTCAGTCTTTTGCTAGAAATCAAAGTGTATTCACAGCTTCAGGGTCATCTGCCAGCAGTGTGTTGCTCTAGGCTTTGCAGTCAGCTTTCACACAGTGCACCAGTTCCTGCTTTCCTATTGGCTAATTTTCTAACTGGGAGGGTCTTCCCGGAGGCTGGCACCCAGGCAGGAAGGGGGTGGCTGGATATGTTTCTGCCGGAGTTGGACAGACAGTCTGTTTTTACTGTTGTGGAGAGAAAATCTCTGCTCTCTGAATCCTTTGAGAGGAGAGAGGAATAAATGCTACTGCTGGGATTGTTATCCGAAGGAGTTGGCTGCTGAAAAGTTCTTTATCCGACCCAGATTCCTGATCGTGGACAGAAGTTCTTTAGTGCTGCATGAAGTGAGAGAGGTAGGTTGTCTTGCTCTGTTTCCTGACTTGCGTGCAAAGGAATTTGCTGCAGTATGCTGTGGGTAAAGAGTGCAGTAAAGCTGTGAGGCTGTGAAAGGTAAAGCTCAGGGTAAACAACAGGGAGGTTTATTCTCAATCTGTGCTTTTTAGGTTCCTAGTTATGTTGCTTTAACTCAGAGGAAACTTCTAACCCTGTCTCAGAATTATTCAGCTCATGAGAGAATCTCCTTTTCCTGCCTGCTCAGCAACTTCCTGTGTGTTTAACCACTTAGTGCCCTGGTTTGACTCTCCCGTCCTGTGTTTGGCTCTTAACATGATGTGTGTTTAAGCTCTGCTCTCTTTGTATTCTGTATGTGCTTTGCAGGGGCAGGAGTCAGCGTATCAGACTGTTGTCTTTAGCACGCAGTGCACCATGTGTCCTTTTACAGTATTAGCAAATACAGAGAGGCAGCGTCATGGAAAGTAGGTTATGGTGGGCAGAGAGAAACTACTGAATTTATGTCTGTGAAATGAAGTGAAATCTCTTTATGAATGGTAGGTGTTGGTTTTTTAGTGGATACTGAAAAAGAAAACGTGTCAGTAAAGGATATGGATAAAATTACAAGCTCAGTGAATGTGAGCTCAGGAAATGTTCATCCACTGTTATTGATCAATTGATCGGCTTGACACCATCATGACGAATACCAGACTAGCACAACAGCTGTGACACTGTTTGTTACAGGATTTCTGACCTTATAGCTGACAGATATGACCTGTGAAACATGTCGGCATTATGTTTAAAGATATCATAACCTTTAGTTATTCCAACAACAACCTACAGAAAGCTAGATTGACGTGACTAAAAATGGAAACTGGGACAAACCCACAATTTATGAGTTGTTACCATAGACCAGTGGTTCTCAAGCTTTTTTTCAGTAATGTACCCCCATGGTACATTTTTTTCTGCCAAGTACCCCCTGATAAGCACAAAGCAGTTTTGGTTGGAAAAAAAGACGTAAAACACAGCGCTG
Source organism: Halichoeres trimaculatus (assembly GCF_033239565.1). Lineage (NCBI taxonomy): Eukaryota > Metazoa > Chordata > Actinopteri > Labriformes > Labridae > Halichoeres > Halichoeres trimaculatus. Next base: position 17,971,757 of record NW_027437197.1, read on the forward strand.
CACTATTAGTGTCCATTGGATATGGTACTCATTTTATGAACTTTAACTTATATTGCATTCAAACACTGATTAGATAAGTTGTGTTAAAGAAATTTAACTTGGTTGCGATTTTTTGAATATGTATTTTTCAAACTTGGGTACCCCCTGGAGAGCCCTCGCGTACCCCCAGGGGTTCACGTACCCCCATTTGAGAACCACTGCCATAGACTGTAAAAAAATGGGCGTCATCTTGCTCAGCACAAAAACTGCTCCCCCTGGTGGCTGGCTACAGTTTAGGTAAAAAAATCTGGCTTTCCAGTCATTCCACGTGGGCTGTGGACAAACTTGAAAATAATATTACACCTGGTAGAAATGTTTCTCATACCCAATTGGTGTGGTGATTTGAAGATGTCATTTCACTGCCTTGTATTCAAGTCCTCTTTTTTTCTGAAAAGTGTCATTTGTATTAGTTATAAGAGGTTAAAAACGAGGCTTTACGTCACGTTTAACGATGATTGACAGCTACTGTTCTTGTGTATTTTTTTCAGGGATTATAAAATATGTCGGGAGGTAGAGATTAGACTTTGGAAAGAAAAAAAAATATTATTTTTGTCACCTGGCTCCACTCACATTCTCCCAGTCTTTATTGCGCAGACTCTGGCTGCACAACTGCTACAATGGCTGCGCCTGTGACGGGGGAATTTTGGCTTGAAAACTGTGATATATATATGATATATAGTGGAGCCACGCTGTCCACTCTATATACAGTCAATGGTTGTTACTAGAAACTACCAGGAGTTTGCTTTGATATTAAATCATCTCCTGACTCCTCAGACTCCAGCATGACCAAATATAACTTTCCCTATTACTCAACATCACATTTGTTATTGTTTGACCTAATCTGTTGTAAACTGCTAAAGGACAGAAGCCTCTAGAGAGCAAACACTCTCCAGAGGATGGAAGAAGCTGCTTATGGTCGCTCTGAATGTTCCGGTCATAGATTAGTTGTGGAACAGCGCTTGTTTTGTTTGTTGTCCAAACATGATGAGTGATTTTTTCTTTGTGTTTCAGATTATCAACAGGAAGTGCCTTTGGGAGGATATCGCCAACTTGTGGTTGCCTCGTGTGTGTTGGTGGGCAGTGCAATCTGTAAGACCAGGCTCAGGCTCCAACACTGGGTACCTCTGCTGCAAGCCTTTCTCTACAACTTTGCACATCGTCAGGACTTAAAGACACAAAAACACTTGAATTAAAGCCATAGTAAAATCAGACAGAGGAGAATATCCTGGGAATGTTTGCCTAAAGTGACAAGTTTCCCTCAGCAGTTCTTTCTCCTTGATTCTCAGTGATCAAGCAGTCGTCTGATCTTTGTGCTCCTGCTGATGGAGGACTCACCACATCCTTTTAACAGAAGACTTATTATATAGAAGTAGCTCGCAGCATCGTGTTGTATGAGGCCCAAGAAGACTGACTTTGAAAAATTGAATTTATGATTACAACCTTCAGACATGGCGTTGAACCTTTCCTCGGTGAGGGATACAAAATGGCTCACTCTGGAAGTGTGCCGACAGTTCCAGCGAGGAAACTGTTCACGTAGTGATGAGGAATGCAAATTCGCTCATCCTCCGAAGAGCTGCCAAGTTGAGAACGGGAGGGTCGTTGCCTGCTTTGATTCACTAAAGGTAAGAAATACTGCACACACTGTATTATCTCTGACACCTTTATGGTCTCTACTGGACGTCCGGAAATTCAGTCCTTATGTACGGGGAATGAAAGTCTAAAAACTGATAAAAAGAAAAAGTCATATACCATATTGTTATCTGAGTGAATACTTTCATCTTTTTGAAGTCCTTTTGAAATTCCTTTTTTTATTCTTATCATTTAAATCACTCTAAGGACTGCAGGTCCAATCCAATAAAACTGAACTGCAGATAAAGTCCAGTGAGCTGGCCCACCCATAAACCTAAATGTGGTCAAGTTAAAGGTCTATGAGCTGACTAGAAAGAACAGCAGAAAGTGATTTGCATTGTTAGCTTGGAGAAACTTCTCTTGTATCATGATTTGTGTCCCACACTGCAAGGTCTTGGACGTACAAGATGGACAAAATGTTTATTTTCCACCTCTAGTCATAAATATGTCACTTCAGTGTAACACATGGAAGCCTCAAAGCTTAATCTTAAAATATAGCTGCAGTGCTTGAAAAACAAAAGGAGTCAAAAACAGTGGCATGTATGTAACATGTATCAACCGAAAGACTGCTTTTTTCAATTTATACATTGACATTTTCTGGAGATCATTATCGTCAGCTTGTTTGTATATTTAGTTGCTTCAGGGTGTTGTCTCACCCTGCCAGGATTCTGTTTTGCATAAACACCAGCTAACCTTATATTATCCTCTACAGTTGATTCCACAATCCTTCCTAAACTAGAGTCAAATACCAGCAGATGATCCTCTCATCACTTATCTCCTGCAGACTGAGACATTTCCTGCAGCCAACAGGATCACGTCAGGTTTACTCTGCTGTTTGCTCAGTCGCCCTGAATGAGACCAGGGCTGCTTTAATCTACTCTCACACATCGACTATCGTAACACAATGCAGCTCTGCCCCTGGGATTATTCTCATGTTGAGTCATCGTCTTATCTCCTTACTGTAGGCAGCTTATATGCTTCTTGTCCGGATGCAGGGCCTTGTCTTTGCTCCAGCGGTCAAGGACTTTTTTTTTTTTTTTTTTTCGCTTTTATCTTTGGAAAATAAAGAGAAATCTCTTGAATGTTGTTAAAAAGATAATGGAGGAGACATAATGGGCTCGGGCTGAAGGAGAGGGGGTTGAACAAAAGGCAGAGGTTTCAGGGGATGTGATGTGGCTGATTTAACTCGGATGTTCAAATGTTTAAGTCCACCTTTCTGTGTCAGTGGGTTAAAATTCACACAGGACTAACAGGAAATACAGCTTATACAGACTAAAATTACTGATATTAGACAAACTCATTCATGTTATGTGACTAATAAAGAAATAAAGTTGTATAGCAGTTGCAAAAGTAGTTCCAAATGAGTTCTTTTGGGCGTTTAAAACCTTGTTTATATTGAATTTTCTTACCACACTGACTGGAATTCCTAGCCTCCAGCTCCGTGAAACTGAAGTTACAGCATGGAAATAAGCGGTCAGCGCATTAAACACCAAGTCATGTGATGATGTCCCAGCTCTTCTTTATGAATGACCTTTTGTCTGACAAGTTATTTTCATGTTTCTTTCTGTAATCAAATCAGCTGATTCCCAACTGAGAAGTGGTTTCTCATCATTAGCTTTTGTACCTTAAAGTTCTGGTTGATCTGAACACCAGCATCATTGTTGTTGTTTCACTCAGCTGATTTCTTTACTGATGCCATTTGTTGTCTGTGTGTTCTGCTTCATTTTACTGAAGTATGTGCTCGTGCCAGTAACCAGTGGCTCATGACTTCCGCTGATGAGTCTCGAGGACCCAGACAGCCCGTTCCCTTGAGATTTCTTTTAATAAGATGCATATCTCGTGAATCACTCATGTCTCTTCAGGGACATTGGAGCAGACGCTGAATTGTCCCCTCTAAATGTAAAAGAAGCTAAATACTGAGAAGAAGCAAGACAGCCCTCCTTTAATGCTTTCAAGTAACTTTACACAAGAAATCAGAGCAAAGTTTCCAGCCCATAAATCATTAAAGATGCTAAAGAGCGGGATGAATATTTTCTACTTGCTCTGCATTTTCTCCGAGCGATACACAGCCTAATGAAACATGGAGAACAACACGGATATTCAGTGATAATAATTAAAACCAATCTCTTGGGAGGGATGCAGATGAGGAGAAATTAGTTAACTTGATTGAGGGATGTAAATATGTAGGACAGAGACAGCTTACCTCTCATTAGACTAACACAGAGGCTTGATTGACAGAAATCATATTCGGAGGCTCATTTAAAAGTCTAAAAGGAGATATTAATACTCAAGCTTAATAATCGGACCGAATATGAAGCACATCAACTCTGGATCCTCTCAGCTGTCGAGCTCAGGGGCGACTTGTGTTGCCTGTAAGTCTCTCATAAAAGCTTTATTTTAATCATGTGAATGGATGTCTGACATGTTCCCTGCAGTCAGTTACACACAGTATATATTAAATAATCCTACAGCACAGCGTCTTCATCTCAAACTAAAATCCGGTGTCTGTGTGGGGTGATGTGTTTTTCTTTTGGTGGGATTTAGAGGAATGAAAGGATAACCAAATTGAAATCTTGAGTGTCTTTTTTTTGGACACAGGGCCGATGCTCAAGAGAAAACTGCAAGTATCTTCATCCACCTTCACACTTAAAAACGCAGCTTGAGATCAACGGGCGCAACAATCTCATCCAGCAGAAGACGGCTGCGGCCGTGCTCGCCCAGCAGATGCAGCTCATGATCCCAGGACCCAGCCTGCAGCCCGTGGTAGAGACGACTGTTTTTAAACACATGCTGTTTGCTAGCTTTTGCACTGAATCTGTGTTATTTAGTGATCTATTAGCCCTGATAAGCCGGTTTATTTGTGTTGTAGGAGTAAGGTCTACTGCAGGTAGCTCTGCTGCCATTAAGAAGCTTGTAAACAACAAACTGGAGGAAAATCATCTGAGCTAACATTAGCGCCTGCTCAGTTGCAGCCTCCCCTCATGTGCTCTACTCATTCAGAGTATATTTTCTCTATGATTAATTTCCTATTAGCACCATAGTGCTGTTGCTTTCTATTAACACATTTTACATTATATTTTTATTCATCTTGATGAAACAGTAGTTGCCAGTTGAAGCCCTGGGTAGATTCTGTGCCATGCTGCTAATGTCAGTTTAAAATGTGCGATCTGCCCTAAAAGCCGACACTTTTCGTCTCACAGGGACTTGGCACAAACACCGGTCTTGGTTATGGGTCGTACATGTCTCCGCTGAGCCATGGAATGAGCCTTGTCCCCACAGACAGCCTGCCCAGCACCCCGGTCCTCATGTCAGGGAGCCCGCCTGTAACAGTCCAGAGCTCCTCCTCCTCCTCCTCTTCTTCTTCTCCCTCACAGAAGCTGCAGCGCACAGACAAACTAGAGGTACTCATCACACCTAAAATATTAGGTAGATGCACGTTGTATTCCTCTCACTGACGCTCTCATCGCTCCTCTCAGGTGTGCCGCGAGTTCCAGCGGGGTAACTGTGCACGAGGGGAGACAGATTGCCGCTTCGCCCACCCCAGTGACAGTCCCATGATTGACAGCACTGACAACACTGTCACTGTTTGCATGGACTACATTAAGAGTCGCTGCTCCAGGGAGAAGTGCAAGTATTTTCACCCGCCTGCACACTTGCAGGCCAAAATCAAATCCAGTCAACAGCAAGTCAGCCACACAGCTGTGGCAGCCCAGGCGGCAGCTGCAGCCATGGTAAGAAGACGCTTTATCAGTCTGAAAAGAGCTTTTATTCATTTTCCTGCAATAATGTAACTGACTTTGCCATGCTTTTACTGAATATAGAGTTGTATTTATTGTGTTGATGGCACAACTTTTATAAATCAGAAGAAATTCAACTTTTTTATTTTTTATTCAACACTCTTTTACCATAAGTTAGGGTGAAATAGAGCTTGTCTATAGCTTTAGTCCTTTTGATGTAGGCATATGGTTTTTTTTTTCCATTTCATGTAGTAAATTCGCACTATTTAAAACATGCTTTTTCAGATATTTCTTTGTCTTAAAAAAAAAAAATGTAAAAACCTGATGATTCCCAGACTAGATGTATAGTTAGAATAAGCTGTAATTTTTTAGTCTAGTCTTTGTTTTCATACAGTTTGTTATCCTCACTTATCTGTCTGTATAATGTAGATCAGAGGTGCCAACCAGTCAGAGACTAAGAGCCACAAAAATTACCGTGGTTCTGCAAAGAGCCGCATCACACACGTTGTCTTACAAATACACTTCCTCTCACACATAAACCAAATTATATGAAATGAAAATCAATACATTCACAATTTTCAAAGCAAGATCTATCTATCTATCTATCTATCTATCTATCTATCTATCTATCTATCTATCTATCTATCTATCTATCTATCTATCTATCTATCTATCTATCTATCTATCTATCTATTTAGATAGATAGATAGATAGATAGCTATTAGCACATGAGCAATTGAGAGGAGCAGATGTAGAGAAAAGAAACTGAAACTTAAGTATCAATCTTATCACCCAAGTATTGACCAATACTGATCCCATTGTTGGCATCAGCATATCAATATTTTAGATTGATTGGCACACCACTATATATAACAACACATATATTTTTTTATGAACGGATCGAAGAGCCACACACCAAAAGGCAAAGAGCCACATGCAGCTCACGGGCCGCAGGTTGGCCACCCCTGATTTAGATTATGCACTATAACAAATCAAACATAAATAGGGAGAATAGGCGATGAAATTGAAGGAAAATCTGCTGCTGTTTTCTTTAATAACTAAGTCCATATGGACTTTTTAATCTTGTAAACACTACAGAAAGACACTACAGAGAGAAATGAGTACAAAACTACAAAAGCTAGATTAATGAGTGTTGATGTCAAGGGTTGGAAAATGAAGCTGTCAAAATTTAAACACATGAAATCATAAAATACATTGTTGCTAGTTAAAGTGGCAAGTGATAAACTCCAGTTTTTATCCTTTTATAATCCCAACCATTTGGTTTAGGATTCTTTTACAAGTTCTTGCATCTTAAAGTAGTTGTTTTACCTTTGCCCTGAGGTCATGTGGCCCTTAGTAAAATGATATACCTCACACTTTAATGCCCCTCACTTCTAATCTACAACATTTCATCTGTACTGCTTTAATGGCTAAATCATTATTTTGATATTTAAGCTGTTGCTTGTATTGTAGGTCAGAAAAACAAACTGTATTTCAAGTGAAGGAGGCACTAAAACTATTTGCCCACATTCTTTGCTTTGTGAGATTGAATACGCCTTCATTCATGCTGTTTCTCTTTGGTGCTGCCTTTAGCTAGCTCCCATAAAACCAAACCATCTCTCATTCCACTTTAACAATCTCGATGTGCATCACGTCATCATCCCCTCCTGAAGCTGTAACTTTAATGTGTTTGTTCCAGTTCTTCTGAAATATGCTTAGTTGCACTGATTGCATCTTATTAGAGATAAATTCAATCAACCAGCTCTAACCAGGAAATATAATGATGATACAATGAGAATAGTGTTGAAAGTGTGTTGAATCATTGTATAGCCAAAGCTATTGATTAACTCTTCATGTTGATCTACTAATGAAGGAATCTTTAGTAAGTGTGTCCTTTTTTAATCAGTTGTTTTGGTTACTGTGCATGCCTATTGTGTTGTATGTGTTAAACTACATTCAGATTATTTTTGTTTTGTTTTCCCCTTCTCACCTATCCACAATGCTGTCCCCCATGATGCACCTCTGCTTGCTGTTACCTGTATGTTAATACGCTTGAATCCCATTGGCCCACTGCCATCATGTGCTCGCTGCCTGCTATTAAAAGACTCAGTCGACTGCCAAAGCAATGAAGCGATCCCTCGAGGCAACTGTAGACCTGGTATTTTCACCTTTTGCTTTGGTTGTAGCTATTGATTGTACTGTAATGAATTTTAGTTTCTGTCATTGTTCTTTAAAGCTTCTCATACAGTCTTTGTGTGCACAGTCACCATCTGTATCGTTAAGTGCTTAAGTTGTGAGATGATGTAAAACTTTTGGTTGATACATTACTCCATTCATTTTTGTACCCTTAAACCATGATTAATTGTTCCACTATCTGCTATTTCACCTTTATTGTTTAGTCATGTTTGTCAGTTTTTGTCTTAAATCACTGCTAAATATTTAGTGTGTAAATCACAGCAGAACATAGAGAAGGAGAGGTGTGAGGTTTTGGTGAGTCATGTCTCCCTTTGTCACTTTTCAGGCCTTTCCCCACAGCATCCTGCAACCTTTACCAAAGAGACCGGCTCTGGAGAAGAGCAGCTGGGCCAGCTCTCTCCTCAGCCCCAGCTTTCTGCATTACCAACAAGCTCTGGCCAACACACAGCTGCAGCAACCCACTGCTGCATTTTACCCCACAGGTGAGGCTCAGACTTTTCCCAGTCTTTAAAAGTCAGCAGTAGTTTGTGTCTGGGATATCATGAAAATGACATTTCGTCACCAGACTGAGAAACTTGGCCAAAGTCCTTTTTTGTCACCACAGCGAGTCCTCTGACCTCGATTTTGCAGTTGCACAATTGCTTTGAAGTCAGGCTGAATTTCAGCCTGATCGCACATCGTTTGCAGTGCAGCGTAGGGGGGCGGGGGGGCACAAGGGTCAATCACGGCCTGATCAGCTGCTCCCAACCAGTCAGATGAGTCTCTGGTATGTTAGAAATTTTACTTTGGCTGCCTGCTTCCTCTCGGAAAGTGAAATCAAAGCCAAGGGCACAATCCCCAACTCCAAGGATTTGTGCCCTGAACAAATGGTAGACAGTGTCTGGAAGCACCATGGCAACACATTTCGTGATGTAGACATTTGTTTTACAAAGAGAGCATTCACTAGGTAGACTTTATTTAAAGATTACGAATGTACCATCAGTCAAAGTCATTTTCTCTGACCTTAACTGCCATCTGACAGAGTTTTTCAAAGCAAGCTTTATTGCCCACAGCCAATACTCCATCATGTTGTAACATGTACAGTGTGAGCTCATAAATCGTGAGCGTCACTCGCGTGTGGAAACACTTCACTCATATAGAGTGAGTTCACATCTCGACTGTAAACATTAATGCTCGTGAAGGTTTTCACACACTGGCACGAGCAGTGGACGACAGGCAATGGCGGCTTCACTTAGGCCTGGGCCGATAACAAATTTGGCTGGACACTATATTGTCCCACAATTATTGACGATTAAATGATATTATGGACAATATTAATCTGAGACCAAATTAGCCACTAATATAAAAATGTATATCATAATGATGCAACACCTAATAAATGGCATAAACTTTTATTTTTCAGGAGTTTTTTTTACTAATGTAATTGGAATATTAACAACTTTTTAAATATAAAAAAACTGTAAAAATAAAATGGGCCCTCAGTCAAAAAATTGCACTTAAATAAAAATACTGAGTTAAAAATGCAGAATTTCTATTGTGATGTAGCGACCTACACTCTTGGTGTCCATGAAAATTCTCACTCATCCAGCTCAGAGTTATTCTAAATGCTCCAAACCGAGGAAACTGGACTGTTCAGAGTTTGTGAAGACGTTTCCCCTCTTATCCATCAGGCTTCATCAGCCTCATCAGCTTCATCCTAAATTACAAAAACAAACATATATTGGCCATATATTGAGGCCGGCAAAATTGTTGAGTTCATTTCATTTATTGAAAGATTAATTGATTTATTGACTATCGTCCCAGGCCTAGCTTCACTCCATCCAGGTGTCCTTGAAACAATGAACAAACTGAAGCAGCAAAACAGAATCAGTCTAGCCATTCATACCTGTACACCTCCTCCTGTCAAAACGTCCTCTGCTAACGAAGCCTGTGCATGATTACTGTGGTACAAGGAGCTTAAACGGGCGCTTGAGGTAAACTAATTAGTACTATGGATTTCATCTGTGCTTAACATGCTACGCTAGGTAAAGGTGTCAGTCTGCAATTCAGGACATTAAGTGCTACTTACACTATATGTTTGCTTTATTCTGTTCACATATTTGAATCCTCTCCAGCATAACAGGCTCCGTGTTAGCTGAATGACTTGGAGATGGGTCCATGTGAGCCTGTGCTGATGTTAACCATTTTAAAAATGTCACCTAAAATTGCCATCTCTTTCCATCACACAGGTTCTGTCTTCTGCATGACTCCTGCAAACAGCGTTGGTAGGTCCTTTGTCCAATTTTCATAACATCTTATTCAAGTGAAACCAAAGCTAAACCCACATCCAAAATTATAAAGACAATTTGGCTGTTCACATAAATATATGCAAATGTGTTTTTGTTTATACTATTTATGTATTTTTTATAAGCCAGGTATTCATTCTTACAGATAACTGATTATTCATTGGTTGTCAGACAGCACCTCAGATTTACAGATATGAGCATTTTGTCCATAGAGTTGCCATATATTAGGAAATTTGATCAGCATCCCTTTGATTCTCTTCATTCTCAACTGTTTCCACTAAAACTCCTTCAGTGTCTAAGAAAACACGTTGCTAAAGTCTGGTAGCATTTCTGTACACACTGTCTCTTTTGGGATGTCAAATAATGGACAGATTTCCTAATTTTATCTCTTATCAGCCCCCCTTTTATGTTCTCCCCCGCTGTCTCGCTTTGCTGTGTGATCACATGCCATCTGCTGGTCTAACCCAATGATGGCTTGCTGCTAATGTCATTTTGTATTTGCTTGGCAAGAGAGCGAGAGCGTCAGCGCGCGCGCGAGAGAAACATTGCTATGGTTACCATAATGCTCCACCTCCCTTTTCATTGCTTTCATGGTTCCCTTCCTGAAAAAGTCCCCATGATGTACAGTGCTACGCCTGCTACTGTTTCTGCAGCAACTACTCCCGCCACAAGTGTCCCCTACGCAGCAACAGCACCAGCCAATCAGGTTTGCTCCTTTTTAAAGCTTTCTGTCATAAATCCTTGAGCTCTGATAAGTGCTTCATCTTTAGATCAGGGGAGCGTAGCTTTGCCCTGCTTGCAGCGCCTTTTGTTAAGCTTCATCTACCTGTGAACCTGTGTTAGAAGTAGTCTGCATCTTAACCTTTTCCTTTTTGACAACTCATTTAGAGGCCTTTCATGTGCTGATAGTGGTGTTGCATTTATTCTTTACTGCATGTGTTTTGCTTTGTTCGATGTCAGTGTCTGTTTCATGATTCAGTATGCAGCTGAAGAGTCTTCTCTTGAGGGAGGACGAACTCAGAAATCTAAGATACTTGTCTTATTTCCGACATTAATTCTGGTTTATTATCTCTGAAAGGTATGCTGTCCTCATCCAGTTTCATTATCAAGCGTTGAACTTTGTACCAGATGTATTCAGGAGTAGTGATGTCAAGACACATGTTTGCATGTCCGTCAATTTGAGTTTTTTACTGATCAATGACTTAAAAGCTAAACCGAATAGACCCAAGTTTAAATGATTGTAGCTTGGGAAGGAGTGAAAATAAAACTTTTCACCTTCACAGTAAATATTCCTCCCCTTAGTTCTTATTCCCAAACTCTAAGCCCAAAGATCTGTCACATATATGTGTTTCCGACACACTGCAGGGTCAAAGATCATAAAAACATGTTTTGTGCCCAATGTTTCAGAGACTTATCCATCTTAACCATTACTGTTTCTTTCTGGGCAGATACATTAAAAATGTGTATTAAAATTGTGCACTGTATTTCTATCTGATGCAGTAGTTCAGTCAAACTGTTGGTTTTAGGGGTAATTAAGACCAGCATTAAAAGCTGAAGGGGGTTATGTAATAGTTTAATTTCCCTTTATCAGCTTTATCTCAATTAACACATCCTCATTCTTTTCAAATTACAACGACCCGGGATCATGAAATGTTCCCCTCGCTAAGTGACTCTCTTTTCCTCTGAAACAGATCATTCTCAAGTAACCACCAGGAGCAGAAGTCAGTGCCACGTCGCTGCTGTTAAAGACCCCAAACAGCTGCTCTGTAAATACTCTGTTAACACCACACACAAGCTACAACAAGCCGCATGCTGATAACATCGCTGTAGACAATATTTTGATCCTCATAATCGGTAACATAGCTAAAATACTAGGGTTTTACTGTGTTAGATAAGTATCCCAGGAGATAATCATGTGTAATGGACTTTGCACCTGTGTTAACATGAATCCTCCTTTCTACTTCCTGATCCCAGCCATCAAAAATATAATGTGTGCCTGATATGAAAATAACTATTCTGATCAAGATCACACACAAAACCAAACTATGAAAAAAGCAGTGCTTCAACATTATGAACACATTATTATACTAACCAATATGGAAGGATAATATTTAATGTGTAGATAGACCAGCTCTTCAGATCTAATCTGAGCTCATCTCTCAGAGTCTGGACATGTTAATACCAGGTGTAAAAGCGTCCAACATCCAAAATTGTTAAATGGTGTCATTACAATACAAGGCAGCAGATTATTTCTCCTTCTTGAATGTTTTAACTTGGACGTTTATTCTTTACATTAATGATTGTTTTGTGTTTTGTCTAGTGCCACATTTCATTATTTGAACAAAAAGAAACTAAAATGCACTTAATTTATTTCCCCAAACACATTAATTGCTAAAGAAAGCTCCTTTAAAATGTTCTGAGAGTTTGTTTTTACCCCACTGAAAAAACAGGATCAGTGCTCCACCTCCTGGTGTGCCTTTGTATTGCATTTACTAAAAAATATATTGTGTTATCCATTTGCTGCAGAGACTTCTTTTGGGCGTTGATGCAAAAATAATGTCCCCTATATTATTATAAAAATATTCATATTACTTTCTGGATTAGTGGTTATTTTCTGGAAGGATGGTTGACTTGAAGTATCTGTAATAAGAAGTCTTCACCTCTGGGGCAGTTTTCACAAAGACAGTTTTACTTAGATTACAGTATATGTCAGAGTTTTATTGCTTCATATTCAGAAAGACATTTCAGAGAGATTGAGTCCAGAGATGCTGACTCCATTAAAACCTGAGACAAAATGAAGACTCTAAACTGTCTTTGTGAAACCGGCTCCTTGTTCAACTTAATAATTAAAGACCAAGTTTTCAAACTATAGTTCCTCTAACCCTTTAAGGGTTGTGTGGTGTGTGAACTGTTAGTCTTAATGTTACAGTCAGATGTCAGTACTGTATTTTTGAATGTTACTAGTGCCTAAAGAATTGTGAGGATGAGGATATCTGCATTTGTAAAAGGCTTTGTGTGAAAAATAAGTCACATTTAGAGAGTTTTGCACCTCTGTGAGTGCATCTGTGTACACCTGTTTGAATTTAGCTACACAATTAATTTTCACTGATACTGAAAATTTTATGGATGTATAGGACATAATAAACATTCTTCTTTAGAGATGTAGTAAACAACAATATTCCTTTAATAGTTTATGCACAGTTAAAAGGATAGGTAGTAAAGTAGAGTTTAAGCAGCTAGGGTAGTGAATTATGGACGAAACAACAATATGCAAACACTTTAACTGACAGCAGGCAGAGTGGGTGTTGTGTTTGTGAAAACACATATAGAAAAGAGTTTTCACACATACTATACGTAACGTGAGCGTTGGTTTTAGTTTCATGTTTGGGTTCAACTGTTTCATAAATGATTCTTGTGTCTTTTAAAGTCACCGACTGTTCATGAAAACACGAGCTCACTTGTGTGTGATTAACTGAGACAATCCACCAAGAGATTTTTCATTTGTTCACCTGTGTGTGTTCATTATACGTTTTACACATTACTGAACAGATTATAAGGAGTATGCTTATGTTAGTTTAACACTTTTAAAATGTATTCTCTTCTATTTTATGATGAATGTAATTTATTAAACTGACTTTAGCTCTGCTCGAGGTTCCTCAAAGGGGCCTCCATCTGTTGTTTTAGCCTAACAAAAAGCCGTCTTGTGTCCAGGGAGTCGAACGTTTGAGCAAAGAGATGCTGAAAACGGTTCTCCCTGTCACTGCCTTGTCACCTGAAAGGGACAACCTACCTTTGTATGAGCAAGTCCATAGAGGAAAAATTGCATTTGAAGTACAAGAAGTGCATTGTACAGGCCACATTAAGTGTAACCTTCAGATAGTGTAATAATAGTTTGCCATTTAATCGTTTTGATGTGTTGCTGATGCAATCTGAAGTTGCAGTGGTCAGTTACTGTATTTATGTAGGTGATACGATTGTTTCTCTATCTCACAAATACACATTAGATTTTGTTGTTGGGTTTGATTATGCCATGGTGAAACACTGTAAGTGATTCAGTGCATACAAAATATATTTTAAAATGTGACTTTTTTTTTTGTAACTACTCCTGCATCTCGACATCTTGCAGTAAAAATACAACCCAGTGGCAGTTTGAACCTTAATTTCAGTACAGATTATAATGTCCAAATGTAAGGTTGTTATTACTGTACATATGAATATATATGAAAGACTCCCCCCTTATTTATTTTACCTGCAAATAAAAGGCATATAAGTGAATGTTTGTTTCACCTTTCGGCAAAAAGCTTGAATGTCGTGGTAACACCCGCACACGGAGGTTTGTTCCAGGTTTTGATCACACAGTCATAAAGATGTGGACAGTAAGAATGTTTGGTCTGACTGACTGATGGAAAACATTTCACCGAAGCACTTTCTCCACAGTCAGATGACTGAGAAGACGTGCTTTTTGTGAACTTTGCCTTATCTTTGAGCTATTTCCTGAGTTTGTATTTGTTAAGTGATTCTGAATTCCATATTGTCTAATAAATAAAATACATTTCACTGAACTCTTCTGTGATTTTGTTCACTGTCTGACTTTCTTTGGTCATTTGTTGTCCAGTCTTATTGCTCTCCTCACTTGGATAGAGAGAGTCATGCCTTAAAATAAAACTTTAAAGAATAATTTATTTCTGATGCAGAACCAAAATTTGGCTTTAATTCAATTGAATATTTTTGCAAAATGTCATTGAATGGTAGTCGACTGTCTACCTACTGGAGGATCCAGTTTACATTATCCTCGCTGCAAATTCATTCACATTCATGTCCTAACAAAGATGTTGGTTTATGTACCGAACATTGTCCTCAGAGCTAATCAGATTAATTATTCACAATATTAAAAGACTGTTTTTTTTAATATATTTTTATTTAATTAATGCAAGATTAATTCATCAATAAAAATATTTTGAAGCAAATTAAAGAAAATAAAGTGTTCATAATTGGAAAAAAAAAAAAAAAAAAGAAGAAGAAAGTGTAACGTGCTTTCCTTGTTCCCTGTCCCATGAATCTTACTTTATTGGGATGAGCAGCTTTCAGACCACATTCTTAAATTTGGATGCCAGCATCAAAAATGCAGCGTTACCATGGCAACAGCATCCCTCCTTTTTTTTTTCCTCCTCCTGGATACACATCCTCGAGCTCGCCCTCTGATTGGACGAGCTCTCTTTGCATGTCACTGGGGCAACCGAGTGATGGGAATTTTAACACATGAACGGAAATGTAAGCCGCTGAATCTGACTGGCTCCCTCCCCTCCGCGAGGTCTCCCATTCAAGGCACGAGGGAGCGGAGGCTGCTGTTGGTCCACGCGCACATCCGTCAGAGGAGGAAGGAGGATCCGTGCGCTTTCTGTTTTTTTTTTTTTTCTTATGCCTCCGCGATAGGTACGGGAGCCGAGTGGGGACCAGCTGGTTACGCAGCGGCCGCGGGTCTCCACCCGAGAGTATGGCGGCTGGGATTTCACCGGAGAACGAGGGAGAGACGGAGACATGCGAGACATGGTGAAAAAGAAACAAAGGGACACGAGTTCTTTGATGAAGAGTCGCATGAGTTTGACTTTGTGCTGTTTTCCTGAAGCGACTCTGTGCTTGAGAGACTGCGCGTGCATTCATTCTGAAGGGGCTAACCCAGCGATTTTCCAGTGTCCTCGATGGAGCAAGTTTGTTTTTTTCTGATGCCCAGAGAGGGGTGAGCCAAGCAGATGAAACGGACCACATCATCGGGTGATATCTCCTTCCTCCCTGTGCGCATTTCGGACATTTGCAGCCCTCGGATGTCCGTATAGCTGTCAGGGTCTGGCCTGCATGAGGGAATTTCTACAATGAAATCCATCTTGGGGCAGCGAGTCTTTGTGCTCTGCCATAGCTGAGCAGCGGTGAGCAGGACCGTGTTATTGACAGCCCGTTCAAAATGGGACACGAATGGTGAATGTGATTCGCGTGGGAACGATTTGAGATCATTTCAATGACGCGCGGAGACTGAAACCCTTACGACTTTGATTTAATCCACGATGCGCGAGTACAAAGTGGTGGTCCTGGGCAGCGGTGGGGTCGGGAAATCCGCCCTCACTGTGCAGTTCGTCACCGGGACGTTCATTGAGAAGTACGACCCCACTATAGAGGATTTTTACCGCAAGGAGATCGAGGTGGACTCCTCGCCCTCGGTGCTGGAGATCCTGGACACCGCTGGTACTGAGCAGTTCGCCTCCATGCGGGACCTTTACATCAAAAACGGACAAGGATTCATTCTAGTCTACAGCTTGGTGAACCAACAAAGCTTCCAGGACATAAAGCCGATGAGGGATCAGATTATAAGAGTGAAAAGGTTAGTGAAAAGACGTCTGATGATGCCCAGACTGCAGAGTGTGGATGCTGGAGATGATTCCTCTTACATACACGGAGTGGCCTAACAGGCCCTGTAGTTTCAGGATGGGCTCAGGCCTGGTCTGAGAACTGTGCTTGAATGGAGATGCATCTTCAGGGCACACTACATCACAACATGCCTGTTCTATTTTGGTGAACCAGTTCTCACCCACGATCCCTGTAGGTAGGCTACTGCCTGTGCACTGCAGTCCCAGCATCTCTGAGAGGGATAACACTAGAGTGTGTTCAAAACCTGATGAGAGATATTCCTGTGATACTAATTACAAGTATAAAGTATGACCTTACATCTGACAGTGTTCGTCTAGATTACTTAAGCCTTCAGCTTGGTATCAGGTCCATATTTCATGACTGATAACTGGAAACCTATAGATAAATAGTCATGACACAAAGCTAAGTTTACTTTTCTAGACTCCCACTAAGTTGCAGGAGTGCTGTTACATATATTTTCACTGCTTGACAAGAGTAGCAGCTTCTCGCAAGTTGTGGAAAAGTTAAGTTTTTGGGGTCTTGTGAACAATTAAGTACTTTAAACACATAAATAATACCATTTGGGTGTGATATTGATGTTTATTCCTTGACTATATGGCAATAGTGCAGAGCAGGATTAAACAAGAAGCATTAAAAAGTGCAAGTGAGAGTTTCAAACATTACAGACCTTGATCCTTTTGCATCATTTCTCACAGGCTGACCCAACAGAGCAACAGCACCGATCGATAAGTCAATCTCCAGTCATAACATGCTGTCTGCACTGTCTCTTATCAGCCAAGCTGCTGTTTTGTTGCATCAAGTGTCCACCATACCAGATATACTGCAACCCCTGTGAAACAGCTGTCCAGGGATATTCCCCTCATGAAGTGTAGTCTCCACTGCAGAGAGCTTCAAAAAAAAGAAAAGCTAAACACACAGCTATAGGGTTAGTGTAGCTTCTGCTACCATGGAGATGAAGCCACATTTTTAATTAAAAAGCTGCAAAAGCTCTTTCAGTGAGCGTGCAGTTGTTTAATGTCTGAGTGGTGTCACACAGGCGATCCAGATATGAGGTCACCACAGCGAGCTGCTGATTGATACAAGGGAAGGGGTTAGCTGAGGCTGTGTGCTCGGCCTGTCGTATGATTGGTGTTTCTCAGCTCCCTGTGCTCTGAGGACTCAGAGTGCTGTATGTTCACCTGCTGACACGACA
The DNA here is from genome assembly GCF_033239565.1 of Halichoeres trimaculatus. Lineage (NCBI taxonomy): Eukaryota > Metazoa > Chordata > Actinopteri > Labriformes > Labridae > Halichoeres > Halichoeres trimaculatus. The sequence continues at coordinate 17,989,255 of NW_027437197.1, forward strand.
GCGTGATGTTTTAAAATCCAGACGGTGTCGTAGTAGATGCTGCGGGTTAAATCATTGATGACAGTTGCCTTGATGTGATAGCTGGGTTTCTGTGTTACAGTTCACGGGCGCCCGCTCTGTGGGTCCATCAGTCACTGTGGATGTGTCCAGAGTGAAGGCTCTCCTAATGAAGAAGCATGTAAAGCTCCCGCACCATATATTGATACAGCTAATGCCTGTGATGAGACAGCGTGAGGATAGTACACGCTTTAAAGTTGTCTCTGTCCCATCCTGCATTATAAAAACAGCAACAAATCATCCAAAAGGTGTTGGTTTTCTTTAGTTTTTGTCTCTTAATTGGATTTTTCTTTCCTCAAGTGCACCTCATAAACAATCCTATAAATCTGTGGCTCCAGATGAAAGAATGAGGTCAACATGTTTCCCCCATATGAGCCGAGAATACGGAGAGGCTGCTCTGTCTACAGTTTGTGTGTCTCAGTTTTAGTATGTGTGTGTTTACATGTTTGTGTATACAGTAGGCTGCATTGTGCTGTTTTGTTCCGCAAAAGCATCACACTCCACATGTTGGTGTGTATGACGGTTAATTTCTGAGTCCTGTGTATCACGTAGACTACAGCTGTAGATGTGGTCCAGTAGTTCTCAGGCCTGCAGTCAAATTACTTTTTTATCTGTGTAGAAAATATAAAAAAAGAGAAAAACTCAAGACACTTCCTAGTGAAAACATCACAGCAGAACTTAGTTTCTTTACAGCGCTGTAACAAAAACATTTCATTGAAATATTTAAGCATTTCTCTCCTCTCTTGTTAAACCAGTTTGTATGCAGTCATTTCACACCCGTCCCCGAGGTTCCTTTATAATATAAAGCTTGTGTTCACAGCAGATATAGACTCCAGGCTCTGAAAGGTTGTAAATATACTTTATGTGGTAAACTCAACACATACTTCTGTAACCGTCCAAACAAAGACACACATTTCCTCTAGTAGCTGATGTGATTTCATGGTGGTATGAGAGCATAAATACGTAGAAGCTGGGCACAAACTGAGAAACAGGCTCTGTCACTTTCAGTACAATAAACAAAGAAATGTATGCATGTTTTAACACATTTGACAGCCTATTACTGTAAAAGAAAGTCTTTGAGAGACAGATTGGTAAACATAGATTTAGGCCCACTGTGGTTTTATTACTATTAGAAAAGACTCAATGAAGTAAAGATGGATTTATGCCACCTATTTTATTTGATTAAAAAGTTACATTATCAAAGTTTTCTTAAACTTTCAGTTTTTACTAATTTAAAACGATAGATACTTGGTTAACAACAGAAATAACTGCACACACAGATGATAAGGAGACAGTTTAATGAATGAAAAGTCCCTTTCTGGAGATTTTACTCCAGTCAGCAAAATTGTAAATGAGCTAACTTTTGAAGTTTCCAGTTTTCTTTTCTTTTCTTTTTTTTTTTTTTTGAAATATTTATCATTATTATTATTTTATGGCTTTTACTCAAGGAGGTCAGGGACAGTGGATAGAGCAGGAAACAAGCTGAGACTGGGGAATGAAGAATCTGTGTCTCCTCTTCTGGCTGTTGGAAATAAAGCCTTTGTGGAAGTGCTAAAAACTGCAGTTCCTGAAGTGTCCATTTGGGGCTGGGTTCAGAAACACCAGAAACCACATACACACCTATTCAAAAATCCAAATTTTAAATCATTGAAAAAACAGCTCATTTCTCCTCTGTGAATTTTTCTAGCACTTGTTATTTCTGAAGTTATTAAACGTTCAAGTTTTGTCCATATCAGGGTATGGCTGATGTGACTGGTGGGTGGACACTCTGAAGTTGCCTGCAAAGCAGCTAAAGGCCTGCCTCTTTACCCTTATCTCATCTTAACTTAAAGTTAGGTTGAGTTTAGAATTTTTCAATAATTTTCTTAATCCTTACAGTGTGTGGCTCTTCTTTAAATTCAACAAGTCAAGGTATGTTCAGTATGGGCTGCCGAACTGCACTGTGGGAAATGTAGGGTTGCAGTGAAGCAATTGGATACGACAGGAAAGTCTGAGACATCAAAGGAACAGAGACATCAAACACAAAAACATCAGAGGGGCAGACTGTTGCTCCATCACAGACTGATGAAAGAAAATCCTAACATTAGAAAAAAGGAGGACTTAGTGGAGCTGATTAGTCCTGTGATCAATTATGAGACTGACAGGAGAGAAATCTGTTGGTATTTTGATCATTTATTTATCACTTCAGTCGTCTAACAGAGGGTGAAAAATCCATTTTTCAGGTATCAATCTTTTAGAATGTGGAGAATCGACTTTTAGCACTTGGAAATTGTGGCCCAGCTAAATCTTTTGTTTTAGCAGCTTCAGAAGTCGTATATTGTATTTTCAGAGTGTAACTCTCTAACGTTAACCTCAGCAGTCAGTCCGTCTCTGTTCATTACACCTCGTCCCTCCTTGCAGTCAAAACGCCACTGACCCATCACGGCCGTATCAGCCTTGGCTCGGGTCAGGGGTGCTGCTTTACGTTGCTCCCCCTCTGAACCCTGTCAGCATCCATCAGCGCCTGCTGTTAATGCCACAGACAGGTCTTAGCACAGAGGCTGTTGAGTGCACATGGTTTCACCTTGGACTCTATCACTCCTTACTTTTTCTACCTCTTCTCGGTCATTCACTGGGATAAATCATGAATTAACAGTGAGTTTAAACAGTAGTGACATGGTTGAAGAAAAGTGATAAAGATGGTTTTTGGTTCAAATCCTTCAGCTGACACCTTTCAACGTCCATTCTTTCCACCCTGTGCTTCTGTTGGTTCCTTCAGGTTGTCTGGCTTCCTCCAGCACTCCATTTACACGCTTGTTAGGTCAGTTAATGTCTCTAAGTTGCCTGTAGATATGAGAGAGTGAGTGTGAAGACTTATCTGTCTTCATGTGTCAGCGTGGTGATTGACTGGTGACCTGCTTTAGGTGTTCTCCACCTCTCGTCACCTCCTGACAGCTGACAGCTACCTCTCTACAAAGCAAGTGGTGGAGAAAATGGGTGGAAGGAATCCCAGATGTGTGGCTGGCTTTGCAAAGCACCTTATGTTTTCACTGGTGACATTTTGAGCTTGATATTCTTGCCTTCTAGAAAGGATATCTTGACCCCTCTTGGATCTGTTGCATTAACATGGCAGAGATACTGCTCCAAAAACTGATTTTTCATCCCTAAATCCTCATCTGTTATCGTCAGTTTTCCTTAACAGTTGTGGATGCTGCAGTCCTGCTCTGCACCACAAACACACTGACAAAGTTTAACTTTGCACAACACCCAAGCAGCTACTTAGTGACCAAACGCCAAAGAGCCAACCCCATTACAGACTGGATTAGACCTCTGGGATGTTGCCATGGTTATCACAGACAGAACAACAACAACAACAACGCGATGATGAAAACAGCCAGGGAGCAAGCTGTCAAGGCATAAGTGCTTAACACCTTTTGTTACTTACAAAATCACACATTAAGTCTTGCACCGATGCTGTAATGGTTTCTCCAAGTAATGCTTCAGAGAAGTTATGGTTCAGCTACAAAACTTGTGAATGAGTCTCTGAAGTATTCCACTCTTTGACGACTGTTTTGTGAAACAGCATTCTGAATAAATGTCAGACGCATTGGCCTGATTCAAGTCTTTTTTATAATATTTCTTCTTTATTGAGTAAGAGAGGAAATTTGTCTCCAATGCTGTAAAAACCCAAAGGAGCTGGTGGTGTGCCGTGTTGTAGCTGTAAAATTTCAGATTCAACAACTAGCCAGTGTCGTCTGTGAAGTACAATACCCCTTTATCTTTTCCATTCTGAGACATCATGCCCTGTGTCTCCATCATCTGTGAAAAGCATCAGATTCTGAAAGCAGATAATTGCTTTTCAAAACCTTGAGAGAATCCAAAAGGGACTTGAGTGGTTTTCCTGATGTGGTGTTTTTATCTTTGATTCTTTAGCAAAGCTGAGAGTCTTCATAGGTTTGTCATGGCCTGTTTACCAAAGACTCTGCAGATATCTACTCCTGATTAAATCTTCCTTTGCCCTGATGCTGTGCCAGAAGAGAGAAGCTTATTGCTGCTTTCTGACTCAGCTGATTCCTCTCCTCTGACTGAACCAAAAGATCCCCATCAAAAAGGCCGCTGGGAGGAGGCCCAGCTCGCCGCCTGTTCCCTCCCTCACCCCGACGGCGCTGGTCAGAGTCAAATGTGGATGCTCTTAGGCCACCGTCCGTCACCAATGCCTGTGTGAGCTGATGCATCATGCATTATAGATACGGTGTGTCTGGCTGGGCTGGGATGGGTGTTTGCAGTCAGAGAGCTCCAGTGGGGGCGCTGTCAAAACCACAAGCTGAAAACCACAATATGACATGTTGTTTGGGCTGTTTGTGCACAAACAAAAGCAGACTCATTGTCTTCAGAGGCTCGTGACCGAACCATGTGAACTGCTTTTGTTTCCTTGAATTTTCCACTGTGGGTTCAGACACAGTTTGGCTGACACCCTTTATGCTGAGGCCTGGGGAGCCTCGGTATCTAAGGCAGCCACAGTTTCACACCTCCTGGGACTGCTGGTTTCCTCCTCTGTCCTTTGGACTATATATAGACCTGCTCCTTTGATACCAGATGTCTTTGTACTGCACTTGTGTTACAATGAGTCCCCAAATGAGCAGCATAGCTTACTGTTAAGTGCTCCATTATGGATATAAAACAGGACACACTTGGGTGTTTGATACGAGGTTAGTGGGCAGGCAGTACCTGGATTTCTCCTCTTGTTTGGAGCATCAAGAGTAAGAATGTTAGATGCCTTCTTTCTGTAGATTTCTGATAGGGATGCCCCAGTCCACCTTTTCTGGTTCTGATACAGATACTGATACCTGAGCTTTGGTATCGGCCAATACCGATACTGATAATGATCCAATACCAGTGTTAAATAATAGCCTGCATGCCCTGCTGTGGGATAAGACTGGTAATGTTTGGAGTAAAAGGCAAAAAAATGAGTATATGAAATTACTGAAGTTAATACTTATTTAAAAGTCCAATATTGTGCTCTTTTTCTGCAGTTTAATATGGATCATTGATGTCTTCATGAAATGGTAGTAACATGTTTTGGTCCAAAAAGCCAATAAATCAAGCACAGCAGCATTGTTTCCAGGCTCTCATAGCCCCTCTGTTCAGAACACTCTGATTTAGTGGGCGTGACCTTCATATGTAAATGAGCCACCGCTGATACCGTCCCGCTCTTCCACGTCACTGAGAGTGGCGCCACAAGCTCTGAGTGCACAATGTTTAGAAAACTGTAACATTACAGGCTAAAACAACAGGCTAACCACAGCTTAAGTTAGTATCCTGAAGCTAACACAGAGACAGTGGGGTCACTGAGGAGAAGCTCTTACATCTGCTCCACAGCACACAGCATTTAAAATACTCACGTTTCCAGGGTCTGAGGTTTGTTGGTGGATGGTTGGTAATGCACCTGGATTCAGGACCAGTCTATTCGCTAGCCCTCTGTTGTACTGTCCAAAGTTGGAAAAGCAGTCTGAAGTGAAGTGACTAGCACACACATGCACAGTTTTACTGAGTGTAGCTGGCACATTTCCTGATAAATGAACTCTATCCACTTAGTCTTGTCTTCTTCCGAGATGGGAAACTTGTGCATGGAACTACGTGGCGGGGAGTGGACAGGGAGGGGGTTCGGGGGTATCTGCTCTGGTGGACCAATCAGGTCAGACTTGCTCCTGATTGGTCAAAAAAGGTAACCGCTGACGTCAGCAAATCCCCAAATTCCAAACAGCTCGTTTTAGGTCAGGATTTTATATTCACAAGCACTACTAAGTACAGGATTGTCATTAAATATCACATTTTGTGGGCTGGGAGGAAAGCCAAAGTGATTTTTCTTAATAAAGTGATTTTTGCATAATATGGGACCTTTAAATTGTGAAATATTTGAATGTTTGCCATCAAAACAATTCTTCAGAATGTACACTGATTATTTTGTAAATGTAAACTTTTATACCCTGTTGACTGGTAACGCAGCAAAAAACAAAGCAAGTGCATTAGAGGCAACATTTCAAATCAAGAAGCTGAAGGACAAGTAAAAAAAAAACATTCTGACGTTTGATATGCAGGCAGCTCTTGTAGGAGCTGTTTTTAAAAAGCGTGAATGAGTTAAAATGTCACTACTGAAGCAACAAGTTACAATGAAAGTCACTCCTGTTGATCCATCGTCTCAGGAGTTAATTCAAATCCCCTCACAGATATTATGTTTCCAGTATGTGGGCTACAGACAAAATGCAGTTGCCAAAGTAAAGGCAATACCCACCAGCTTCTGAATAGCTTGTTGGGACCACACAAGATATTTCAAAAAGCCACCATGAGCTCAGAGAAACTTTGGTGTTATTTGATACTGCTGTAATCTTCAGTGGCTCTTGTAACTATGATCATTTGCATTTACAATATCTTTGATATAGAGAGCACAGTTTATAAATAGGGCTTCAGTTGTACACGTTTCCAACTCTGTGCCTTTGTTTTCAGGAGGAAGTAATATCTGGGCCACAAACGTCTGGGCTGCTATGAAAATATACGTTATAGTTTGTTCTCTTTAGGCCACCTTGAGATATTTTCAGCTCCAACCACAGCCTCCAGAGCAGAATAGAGACACCCAAATTGGACCATTACCCCAAACTAAACACTAAGCCCCCCCTGGCTTCTTCTAATTGAGCACTGCTATAAAAATAAAGATTCCTGCCTTTCAATCTGTTCACCCGCAGCTATGTTTGGGATGGTACAGTGAAGGTGGAGAGGGAGGTTTAGGCTCAGGCCAACCACCAATGAAGTGTGGTCCCCAGGAAAATAATGGTCCTTCTGTTTTTATTGACTCGAGGAATGCTGCCTCTGAGACCTTGGCACTGTACGTTTAATTTTAGATCTTGTTGTGTCTCATTTATTCGTAGGACAGTATCACATTCTTGGCCTGTTGGACAGTTCCTTTAAATCCTGGGAACAGAGCAGGGTAGCTGAGGTTCAAGTTCACACAGGATGATGAATTCAGAAGTAGATCAAAGTCTGCTCTATGGCACTGAAACCTGCATCCTGTGGCCTGAAAAATCTCTCTCCAGTGTTAGTAAAATCCTTGTATACGGAGATCTTTCTGTTTCTATGAATGATTTATGATCATGAATATTCGATAGCACTGGGCAGTAGTGAGAACCCTGATCATACTGATGGCTGTTTGGAAGTATGACTTTGGTTAGATGTGACGATGCTGCTTGATGTCATGAACAGAGACGTTTAAACTGTTCAAACAGCAGGTCCAACAGATGGATTCAGATCAGGATGAAGGAAATCACTACCTGTTGTTCACCAAAGGATATGAAAACACATCTGATGATCTGACATCCTCAGGGTGTTTCTGGCCTTCATTCAAAGTACGTCAAAGTTTGTGTTTTTGAAACTGCGTCATGGCCTTCCTCTCTAAAAGTTTCAGTGCCGTTGCCTTCTTTACACATCTCCTCTGGCTGTCCCTGAAGTAGTCCAGCTCTAAGGTGGCATAAAGGGATGTCCTGATCCGATACACTGATCGGTATTGGCCCCGGATATGGCTATTTTGGAGGATTGTTTTTCTTTTATTTTATTACTTTATTTTTTTTTTTCAATTAGAGTCAAAACTCAACATTCATCAAATTGAATTGTCTCAAATAATAATAATAATGAAAACAGCATAAACAACCAAAAAAAAAAAAAAAAAAAAAAAAATACATACATACATGTATACATATACACACAAACGTATATAACAAAAAACACACTGAGGAGGAAATATACATATGCATACATATACGCATTTGATAGATCAGCTTAATTACTGTATTTGATCCGTCTTAGTCACAGTCTTAGTTAGTAGTTCATTGTTTTCACTAGTTGGTTATTTCTTTATTAAAGAAAAAAGAAAAAACACAAAATGTCTATTTCAATTTGATCTAAAATTTTTCTAGCAAGAGCTAAGACGAAATACTACAACGATTTTTATGTTAAATTAGTTCGAAGTTCTTTTACAAACCACCTCTTATGAAAAACATTTTCCATGTTCCTTATTTTGTGAGTGATCTTTTCATTCATCTGTACGTCTTGTATTGTAGTTATCCATTTTTTAATATCTGGTGAATTATTTTTTTCCAGTCCTTAGTAATCATTTTTATTGCTGTGACTCTCAAAATTTGAAATATTTTTTTCTTATCTGGGCTTAAAATTACTGGTTATTTTTGGTGGATTGTATAGTATCAGATTTTGTTCCGTGATCAGGATCAATCCAGTTTTCATGTGTTTTCGGGCACCATGACGCGTTACGGCTGCTGTAAATCAAACCACGTTGCAAACATGTCCACTGTGTGGGACTACTTCTCTTTGGAAATCAATGATGGTAAAACAGCATCTTGCAGCATTTGTAGGGATGTTCGATACCACTTTTTTTGCAGACCAATACCAGTACGAGTGCTCCTTCTTGCGAACTCACTGATACCGTGTACCGATACTACTAGTACTTTTGACACATAAAACTTCAATTAACAGTGACAGATCATTTTGATCGAAGATAGCACAGTCACTCTGCTATTAAGTCCAAATAAAACACAAACAACTCTTTCTGAGTTTAGAATTTTTTGATCAATATTCAAAAAAATATATATTAATAGTGCAAAAAAAACTAGCAAGTGTCAGAGTTTAAGCATTTTTTAAAGTGAACTAAAATGCAAAATAAAACAGTTTAACTCCCCTTGGTTCATTCATATTGTCTGAATAGGACCTGACCCCATTTTGTCGTGGTGTTAAACCGCAGCAATTCGCAGTAACTACTGGCGAGGAGTACTTGCTCGATGTAAGATTTTCTTGCCTAGAGTATCTGCTGCTGGTATCTGCAGCCTTCACAAGTACCAGTTCCTTGAAAAAAGGCTGGTATCGGCCCGATACTGACACCTGGTATCGGTACTCGCCCATGCCTAAACATTTGTAAAGTGAGTGTTCCTCAAGGAGGTACCAACAGGGCTCACTTTAATACAACAAATATGATTCGCCATTTACAACTGAATCACCCAACGGAGTATGGATTTGTCAGAGACAGGGATCAGATTGGTATCAGATTGGTAAGATAATATGATATAATGAAAAAATCAGATCAGATTGGAAGTCAAAAAATTTGAGTCGGGACGTCCCTGGCAACATCTTGAGCTCCAACACAGCGCGATGGGGTAGTTTACAGCTCAGAGAATTACAGCCATGTCCCACCCTCAGGGGTCATAGGTCTCCTATCCATTTCCTGTTCAGTCTGCTGACTTGATGCTTATACAAGGGGCAACATCTGGTTAGTAGAAATGAAGCCTATGTGGAAGTGCTAAAAGTTATAGTTCATTGAGAGTCCGCTTGAGGCTGGCTGAAGAAAGACCTGAAGTCACGCACACACCCAGCCATAAAAACAGACTTTTACGGCATTATTAAGCATATTTACAGCCGGGCTCAAAAAATGGCTTGAGTCTAAAACGCTGATTTCACTATCGGCACACACTGTACGGTGAGTGAGGGTTTTTTTTTCGAACTCTGCGGTTTAGAAGTTATTAGGATCATTTGATTGTCCAATCAGAGGCACAGCTCTGGTAGGTGCCCTGTAGCTGTTTGAAGAAAAACTTACAGCCGACGTTGTATCAAATGTGGTCGCATCTGTGTACTGGCTTCATTTCACGGTTTCAGGAACACATGGATGACACCTCAGAGGCTACATCCATGTTTGTACAGTCTATGTGCTTATATTGTCACCAGAAACACAACTCAACTTTAACCGTCTTTTCATTTGCATGATTTTGAGTTTCAGTGTCTGACAGCCTGATCTGTGTCCTTGTCCTCAGGTATGAAAAGGTCCCGGTGATCCTGGTGGGGAACAAAGTGGACTTGGAGAGCGAAAGAGAGGTATCGTCCAGCGAAGGCCAAGCCCTTGCCGAGGAGTGGGGCTGCCCGTTCATGGAGACTTCAGCCAAGAGCAAAACCATGGTAGACGAACTGTTCGCTGAGATCGTTCGGCAGATGGACTACGCCGCCCAGCCAGACAAAGACGACCCCTGCTGCTCCTCTTGCAATATACAATAGCCCTGAGGGGGCGTCCATGAACGGGACAGGGAAACACGTCTACCAGGAGGGAGCAGATAGAGAAACACTTAGACACACACACACATGCACATGCCAATAACAGGAGGGGAATTTGTGGTTGATGGATTTTAACTCTTTGGAGCGTAAATCAGCAGAGACATGATCATTAATAACAACACCCGACTCATGAATAGATTTTGAATGCCAGGAATTTGCCGCAAGAGAATTTGAATAGTGACAAAAAACCGAACGTGCTCTCGCCTTATGTTACTCTTTGGTTGTGTCTGGGTTTGTTTTGTCCTTTCTGTTATTCGGTGAATCATCAGCAAAGAATCACACACCAGAATCCGAAGGTTGCTCTACAATCTGCTTTAACAGGGAAAAACAGTTCCTCCACCACGATGCATTTTCTGTTCCCATGACTTCAGAAGCTACTGTACATTATCTAATAATATATTTCTGGGATCCAGTTGTTCTGAATGAGTATTTGATTTGTGCAGTGATTAGAAAGAGCTTTTTGTACTCATCACAGGGCTGAACCAAAGAGGTGACCTGACAGCGCCTCCGTTTTCTTATCTTTGAATTGTTTCGAGACAACGGTGGATCAGTCGGTGTCTTTCTTGAAACACTGGCGCAGTCATCTCTGTTCTATTTTCTCATTTTGAGAAACAATAGTAAACATAGCAGTCTTTCACATATCGTGTGACGTTTAGTTCTTTTTTTCTCTCTGGGATATCCTCGTCAGCAGATTGCCGAGTGAAAATATAGCCGGCTGTGTCATCATAAAAACGCAGAGTTCATCTTTTCAGTGTTTGAATCCGTCTACAGTGACTTTTTCAGGAACAGGTGACATTTAAAGTGAAGTTGCCAACATTTGTTAGCCTCACCGTTTTCTTTTCTTCCTCTGGTATCAATATGACATGGGGTGCTGAAGCGTCCAAACATCCTGATCCCATCCTTCATGTGCTCAGAGTATTCAGATCCATAGAAACAAATAGTAAAGACAAAGGCGAATTATTGGTAGTGTAAATATTTTGTATCGAAAGTGCCAGCTCCTATGAAGACACTGACTCAACACGTGGAATCGTCAACTGTATGCATGGCTAGTTAACAAAAAAAGGACTCTCATTGTTTGAGTTACTATAGGCTGTGGAAACATGCAAACCAAACACACACACACACATACACACACATGACATCTGGACACTGTCTCAACTGTACATCTGTTTTCACGGGAGCCAGACCTCGACCCGTGTGACCATTTTCATTGTTGATTTTCTATTTTTTTATGTGACATTTACTCTTTATCCCTCTCTGAATGGTGACACTGTTACATTTGACACCTAAACAATAAAAGTGCGTTCAACACTCGACTGAGGCTGCCAAGCGTGAGTGGAATGGAGTGAATGATGCAGTAACAAACAAAGTTAACTGCCGAGAATTTTGACACCAATGTTCACTAACTCTTCACCTTCTTGTACTACTTTTTTTTTTTTTACACACATTTATTTTATTCTCAAAACTTTTCCTGTTTCTGGACTTTCCAGGCTCTTATCCTCCTTTTTTAGTCTGTCTGAATATCTTCAAAACAATTGGAGATCTTGAGAAAGAGGTTAGGAATCAGTTAACCAGCTTCTGCTTGTTAAATGACTTCTTTTGACATTGACTAACTTCAAAAAAAGGTGAACAGTTAACATCAGCACAGTTTGGAAAAGCCCCGCTATCTGTGTGGGAATTATTGTGGATAAAAACACGTTAAATTTTGGGGTATTTTGTCAGTTAGCATTAGTTTTAGTAATCTAACATTATAATCTATGTGATTCAAGTAGCACATCAAAAAAGATGATAATCCTCTTTGTGTCTTCTCATCACTTTTTACCCCATGGCTGTAAGGACTTGTAAGGAAAAGGTGCAGTTAACACTAACTTTTTTTTTCTTTCGTAGAGTCTTGATGTTTATATCCCTCTCTTTAAAAGTTTTAGCAGAGCACAACAAGACTGCATTTTTCACCAAATTATGCAGGAACCTACACACTGGAGTCCAACACAAAGGAAGGTCTCTCTTGAGCCCCAGGTAAGACCTAAAAGTTATCATCTGAGGGATTCATGGTGGGTTTTGAAAGGTGCACTCCCTGAGTCTGTCTGTGTGATTCTTTTTCTACTTGATGTTTTAGAAAGCGAAACTTTGGCTGGATTTTAACCTCCAGCGTCATAGCTTTACTTCTCTGCCTTTTTATCATTGTTTGGTGGACAAAGATGAACACACAGTCTTTACAGAAGTGAATTTGTGTGCTTTAGTTCAAGGGTAAAACTCAGCCCAGTATGTCCTAATTTTTCTTCCCAAGCCTCTTTGCAAAAAATGCATCTTCAACCCAAAACAAAGGGAATCTGAAGACTGTCAACTTTTCTAGATTTAGGTCTTCATTATCAGATAGAAAGAAAGAGTGATATCATAGATAGTGATAGACCGATTATCAGCTGGGCTGATTATCAGGGCCAATATTTGGCATTTTGGGGCATATCGGCCTCTGCCTTTTTTTAATCCAACGGCCGATATGTGTCCGCTGATCACATGAATTAAGGTTGCTGATAATAGTGATATGGAAAGTAGAAGTGTGTGCTAGAGAGAGTAGAAACCTAATGAACTCTGTTCTCCCCTCTCTGAATGTAAGTGCTCAGCTCGGCAGATCGCTGAACAGTTCAGAGTGAAATGAGAGAGACAGTTGTTGTTGATTTGGTCATTTATATAGACTCAACACAGAAAAGCACAGTAAAACAGATAGCAAACTATACACACAGCCTAACTGAGCAAAGGAAAGTGATTCTTAACCAGTCAGCTTTGGTTAGCGAAAGTCTGCCAGCTTAATGCTAATGCCAGTAGAAAATCCCATTGATGGGGAAAAAAAAATCACTTCTCTCATCAATTCCCACAGGAATATGTTTTTCTGCCTCTTAAAAATGATAACAAATGTTTTAAACTGCAGACATTCAGGAGCTGCCTGTTGATGCTTCTCTGTACAGAGTTTGGCCCTGCCTACTCTATGGAAGCCCTAGATGGTCAAAACATTGAAAATGAGGCATGTAAAACTAAACAGAAAATTAATTCAACTCTGTCCAGTTTTATTGCAGTTATATAGAAATTTTGAAAAACTTAACTATTTATTTGTTTTTAAGCTTTCATTTAACTTTATAAAATATGCTGCTTAGCCTGGTAGCTGTTTAATAAACATATGCTTGACGGCTTTTGAATACAGTAAAGTGTCGGAGTTTGTATTGTTCAAATTTTTTTACGCCAATATTTTCACTTTGACTGCAAATGAATATCGGCTTCAAATAATGGTTATCGGCCTCCTTGCCAACCAATAATCAGTATCGGTATCAGCCCCCAAAAATACATATCGGTCTATCTCTAATCATGGACAACATGTATGTATGGTTAAACCACATATAGTTTTTGACTCTGCAAATTGTAACTGTTAACTTAAATGTGTGACACGTCAAGGTCCAAGGTTACTTTGTTTGTACCTGTAGGTAGATTTAGTTTACAGTGAATGAGTCAGCCGTCTTTCAACAATCAGCACAAGACAAGAGTTCAGAACCAGAAAGGAAACTCCCATAAAGAAATGGTGTAAAATGATGGTTAAAACACTTCACTGATTTCGTGACCTTGGGTTTGTCTCCTCACTAATTTCAGAGCTTGTTGTGAGTCACTGGTGCAGAGTGGAAGCGGTCTGCTGGGGGAATCACCACTTAATAGATCTGGAAGTGTGTGCCAGCATTTCCTCAGAGGCGCTTGTCAGCATCCACCTTTAGCCGCAGAGTGAGCCTGTTTGTGCTGCCTGATTGTAGAGACAGGACCTAATGGTTGGAGGTCTCAGAGGGGTTCATTAGACCAGAATCCCCGCTGGTATCCCTCGCACTTCAGCTGCATCATTTGTGTTAGTGGTAACATATAGACAAACAGCTTTTAATATGCTTGTTGTCAAGTGAAAAGGGTTTAATGAGAATGGATTACTGAAATTGTACAGGAGTCAGCTTGTTTTGGTTCAGGCTTCCTCCCTTTTCTCTGTGCAGATGCAGGAATGACTTTCAAGGAGCGCCAGGTAGCATCGTGATATGTTGGATCCTCAGCAGGACACAAACTGGAACAGAATCAGCTTGAAAACATCCCCCCGAGATCCACAGCGGAGGTGTTTGAATTAAATCGGTGCTGACTCACTGTTACCTGTTACCTGTAAAGACACCAGCGAGTGTGACACAGCACACAGTGGTTGTTCCAGCTGAGATCCCCTTCATCAGTTAGTTAAAAGTCAGGATAAAAGAGGCTGTATGAGTCACACCGTCACCCTGCCCCCTGCAGCTCAGTCTCTGGGGGTATCTGTGGAAGATAAAGCAGCCCCTGACAGAGAGGCCGTGTCGGCTGTGTGCACTTTTACTCCAGGGGACGCGGGTTCATGAGGCCGAGTGGAGGAACACCCTGCCAGCACAGCAGTTTGTAGGATGAAGGAGATTCCAACACGCAGACTGAACAAAGCGCCTTTAAATTGCTTTAATCATCTCATTGATTAGTTGAGCTTTAGAGGTCTCGGCGTGGTCCAGACGGAGGAGGGATTGTGTGGAAATGAGGCATTTGTACCTGTGAAAAAGAGAGAAAATCAATAAGGGGAGATGTAAAGAAGAAATTACACATTTTCCGGTTTATACTGGGGCTTTTAATTTAAAGGGATAGTGCAGGTTATTTCATGCAGGGTGAAACAAGGTGGAATTTTAAATCTGAGTGTATTACAAAGAGGATGACACCCAGCATGGATCCTGTTTGGGTTTGAGTCCAAAAGAGAAAACCCTCTAGTCAGAAATGTTGTGTGCTCAAAAAAGCAGTGAAGAAAGCCTGACAGCACATGGAAATATTCAAAGAGAAAGAGTAGGCTTAAAGAAATGTATTGTTTTTCAAAGGTGGAAAGCTGTGACTGCAGTACTACATTTTCCAAACACTTACAGGTTATATTTCTCATTTTCTCTTGTGCTGTATCTGAGCTTGAAGTCACCAGCTCCGAGAGGAGCCGAGCTGTTATCAGCCCACTCTGTCAGCCCCCCTGTGATGTTCCTCGCCTTTTTACACCGGAAACAATTTCGACATGCAGGAGGGAGAAGAAGGAACAAACAAGCCAAACCAAGGCCTGTCAGGAAGCCTAATAACTAGGTGTCATGGCAACCAGATGGCAACACATGAGTTGTCAATTTCACAGTCTAATTTGCAGCTGTAACGGTGGAGAGCAAGCGTGGGGGGATGATGTGTCAAAACAATGAGGAGAGATTCCTCCACTGGATACGTGGATTTATGTCATGATCCAAGTGGCTGTTATCAGCAACAGGCATTCAAGGGCGAGTTTGCCCAGATAGGAGGAATTTATCACAGTAAATGTAAGATGGTATTATCTGAGCCTAACACACACTACATCCCTTTTTCTAGCTTAGCACAAAGAATTTAAAAAGGCAAAAAAACAGATAAACTGAACCATCAGAAAGCTTATTTCTGTGTTGTGTTGCTAAATTCAAATAATATCATGTGTTTCATTCCTTTTCAGAAAACGTGAATGTAAATTATTATTTATGAAGATCCAACACTAAAAACTTATATTTCAAAACCTTGAAAAGAAATTTCTTCATGGAAAATGTCGAGTTCAAGAGTTCCCAAACCTTTCAGCCTGAGGCTGTTCTGGAGACCAGCGACCCCCTGCTGTGAGAATAGACTTTTTATAGACTAATTGGTTGATCCAGGAACAGACAGAAAAAATCAAAAAAGGCCAAAGATATCTACATTAGCTGATTGGAAGAAAATTAACAGTAACACTTTGCTTAAGAGGTCCGCAAATTTCATCCCACTTAGGTAATAATTAGACAAAGGTTTTTCTTATGTCTTTGAAATTACCCCCAAATTCATGAGAACTGGGTGAAAATTAGCACATAACTTCTGTCCAGATTCTGTTTTGCAGTGCGCCTGTACTCGCAGTGTCTATCACAATCAGGTAAGGCCAATTTACAACCCCACTCTTGGTGAATATCACATCTGAAGCCTTCAGTTGTATCATATAAAACATTATAGGCCTAATCATAAAGGTTTATCATTGCTGTGAATGCAGCAATGCATTCACAGTATATGTTCTTCTGTGACAAAAAAATTTATTCTTCTTCTTCTTCTTCTTCTTCTTCTTCTTCTTCTTCTTCTTCTTCTTCTTCTTCTTCATTCTTCCGCCCGCTTTTTTGGACCGCTAAAACTCAGGCAAACTTCAACCGATTTTCACCGTTCAAACTTCAAAACGTGTGTTTCAGTTGGGACAAGGGGGCTATGACTCTTCAGACACTTTTCACAAATACTTTTCGAGATATTTCAGAATTTGTGCGTTTTTTGGTCTCATAGAGATGAATGAGGAATTTTCAAAATTTTCTCCTTTCAGGACATTTTTTCAGCCTGCTTCAAACGCTCCTCATTCAGTCATACATTCAGCTACAAACTCCATTCAAACTTTAAAATATTAAGCTACCTTTTGGCTTCATTCAGTTGGTTTCAAATGTTTCCTAGCATTCATAGTTTCTTCACAATGACCCTTCAAAGGTCATGATGCATTTCAGCTCTTCGAGCCGTTTAACATTGGTGTGTATTGGACGGAATGTTTTGGCTCAGAGTGGGAGATTCAAACGACAGAGCACGGAGAGGGGGAAACAAGACCTGAAAAATTTCTGGGTAAACTGCTCTTTTGGTCACAATGTTCGCTCCACATAGGCATTTTATATATCAAAATGGAGGAGGGCTTGTCCTGCTTCTGACAAAGTGGTTTTTAAAGCAAAAGGATGGAGCACTTTTTCACAAAATGGCCAACTGTCATGAGAAGTTCAAAAAAATCCCCATATACCTCCATGTTAATTCCTGAGGGGTTTTCTCAGATATCAGTAAATTTTCCCTCATCTATCTATCGCTCTCGTGGGTTCGTTTCTTGACCTTCATGCATGAAATTTAGACGGACAGCTTCCTCTGGGTCTCAGGATTCCTACGGTGTGTTCATTTTTATTCTAGCCCTCACGGTTTTGGCAAGGTGACAGGAGATTCGGACTCTTGCTTTGCCACAAAATCTTCAGAAGATTACAGTAACAAGGGCAAAGTTGTGCACCTGCACTTGCTGCCCTTGACGAGCTGGTCTCCGTGGAAACCTTTGATCTCATGCAGCTGTTTATAGTAACTCATCAAAACATCCAGGAACAAAGACAAGCATGTGTCTGTTAATTTATCATTGATCACCAATATAAAATCTGGCTTCAGATAAGCCTCAGCAGACAGGTTGACATGATTGAACACACACACACACACACACACACACACACACACACACACACACACACACACACACACACACACACACACACACACACACACACACACACACAGGGCAGAAAGTATCACACTTTAACAGCATTTGACTTCCATTTCCCTGAGTCAGCTCCTTATTTTCCTAGATTTTTTCCTTTAAATTAAATTCCTTCCCTTAATTCCTGAATTGATTCAGCCATTCAAACTTTTAAATCCAATTTTGGATCACACTGATTCATGCTTCATGATCATTCTTTTTTTCAGAATTGCAAGCACCTTTACACCCTGATTTCAAAAGGGGTGTTGGGAATCAACAGACTCCACCAGCTCTCTGATGGCAGTTGGTAAACAATGATCACCATGGCAACATCTGGCTTCAGATGGGCCTGAGCCTACAGGCTTACATGGTTAAAAAACTCACACACAGGACACACAGGATTACATTTTAACAGGGTTTAAGATAGCAGACTTACATTTTCCCTCAGTCAGGTCATTATTTCTATAAATGTTCTTTAAAATTTAATTCATTCCTTTAATTTTTGAATAGACGCAACCATTTCAACTTTAAATTCATTCATCCATTCCATTTATTTGTCCATTCATTTCCTTTCATCCAAGAGTTCATGGCAGGCTAATTCAGCATTCTGCATTAGAAGTTGAGCGCAAGCTTTTACAGGACTTCTTTAAACAATTTTCAGACATATCCTCATTCATTCATGTTCAGCATTCTGCATCAGCAGTTGAGCACAAGCTTTTAAAGACTTCATTCAACCATTTTAAGACAAATCTTCAGTCATTCATGTTCAGCGTTCTACATTAGCATTTCAGTGCAAGCCTTGCATGACTTCATTCAACCATTTTCAGACACATCTTCAGTCATTCATGTTCAGCGTTCTGCATTAGCATTTCAGCGCGAGTTATTTAAGACTTCATTTAGCAATTTTCAGACATATCTTCAGTCATCCATGTTCAGCATTCTGCATTAGCAGTTCAGCGCAAGCTGCTTCAGCATTCTGCATTCACAGCGCAATTTCTTCAGAAATTGCTTTTCTAGTTTTACATGTTACCTCAATTATGCATAACAACAAACTCGGTACCAAAGAACTTGGTGAAATTAAACAACAAATAGCTAACTATCAACTGCTTATTGGAAAACTGAAATATTCATTAACATGTCAAAGGTAATCATCAGAGGAAACAGTGAAACTAACTTCTATTTTCAAGAACTAAGCAGCTATTTATCACCTGCTTCTCTGGAAACAGCAGATTCGTTGGGATACTTTTTAAAACATTTTGTGGTGGGTTGTGATTTAATTTCATATAAATTATTTGCTAATTGTCACCTTCTTTCCTTGCAACTTGGAGTAAATTTCAAAGAAACTGGGTCAGAAAAAAAAACAGTAACCTTCCACTTGTGACTTGCGACAATAAATTTGGACATTATTTTAAAGAAGTTATGCGCTAATTTTAAAGAGATAAAAAAAAAACTTTGTCTAATTTCTACCTAAGTGTGATTAAATTTGCAGACCTCTTAAGTAAAGTGTTACCATATTGAATTAAATATCTGCACAGTTTGCTGTTTCCTAAATTAATCTACTGCCACTGATATCATTATTTTTATTACTTAGTTACTGCAGGGTTTTCATAGCAAGAAAGAAATGTGAGAAATGGATCAAGTTTTTTCTGTTTGCATGCTTTTATATAAAATTTGGCTCCTTTTTCTTCATATTTTTACAATATTGCGAGAAAAATGCATTTGTGAGTAGTTTTGAATTTCGAAGGCATTTCCCAACCCCTGTACAAGTGTTTCTTGACCCCCATGTTGGGAATCCCTGGTCTAGTGTATTTCAAGTAATCCACAGATTAACTTTAAAGACACACTTTAAAACTAACTTGTGAAGAATTATGATTCTATTCCCCATAACCACCTACCACTCATCACCTTGTATCATTTTGTGTTGTTTTGATATTTCGTCCATGTTTTAACAAACAGTCTGATTGGTGTAACTGATTTTCTACAGGTATGAATTTTTCTTATTGTGTACTTTTTTTTTTTAGATGAGCTTCGTTGTATAAACTCTTTACAGACAGGGTTTGAGTCGGGGGATGACCAGTGAATTCTCCCGAATCCTTTTTGCTGTTTGTTGTTAATCTCACGTGTGTATAAGTGTTATGTTTCCATGTACTCTGAAATAGTTGGACTTCAAGCCCGTAAACCAAATATTCTCCAAAGTTTCTATTTTTCCAGCCTGATTAGCACAGAGTGGAAAAACACGGGAAGCAGCTCATCGTGGATGGCACCAACTCACACTTTACGTCTGATGGATTTCTGCATTTGGCAGAGCTTTTAATTGTTCCTTCCGTCCGTGAAATCTAAATCTATACCATCTGTAGCTCTGATGTAATGCAGTCAGTCATCTGTTGACAAAAGTGAGATAATAATCACACGGATTTATACAACAGCTGAGGGATTTTGTGTCTTCCTGCGAGTGGAACGAGACAAAATACTTCCAGACTGACTTTTATTTTTGGTGAGTTCACAGAAAAAGCACATGGCAACCACTAATGATGCCCCACTGAGATAGAAGAGCAATAAAATGAAAGGTAAAATTGATGTTTCATAAACACTTCCAAATCAAGTGAGTAAATCTAATAATAGTAATGTGAATGCAGGAAACCTCCATGTATTCCCCTGGAGGATGATTTTTCTAGCCTGACTTTCTGAAACAGAGATGCTGCAGTAATAAAATCAGAGCTGTCTTTTTTACCTTTATTAGAAAAGCAGGATGGAGCATGTGATGAGGCTCCCCCCTGCTGCTTTCACTTTCTTGTGGAGGTGGAGGCCTCAGCAGGAGCTTGGCGATGCTTATGTTTGTAGGGAGGAGTCTTCATTCCTGGGCTTTGGATGGTCGCCCTCTGAACAAAACAGATTCCCTCCCACTGTTTGATCAGCTGGAACAGATCCCCTCCCCTCCGACCTACCTGGATGTATCAGCTGTGTCTGCTGCCAAACACAGAAAAGACACAAAGAGGGTGTCTCATGACGGCCGTTATTAGGGCTCCTGTTGACAGATACGAGGACTCAAACTCATTTATAATCTCATAATTAAAATCAACCTTTTTAAAACTTTTTATGATTATTCAGGCAGCATGGTTTAGAGTCAGCCAAACCTGGGAGGTTGAGAAATGTGACTGAGGAGCTCAGGCTCTTGTGTGCAGCGGTGACAGGGCAGGACTCACAAAGCAGAGTTGACTGCTGCTGCTGCTGGGATTAAAATAGAAACAGAATCTCATTTCCATCTTCCATTCTTTCTAAAGGTGAAGCCACCCTGAGGGGAGGATATTATGTGTTAAAAAATGTGTCAGGTGAGTTTGATGGACAGCTGGATGATTATATGCAAAGGTGTGATATACAGCATTTATTTCTGTCCCATAATAGAAACTCAGTATGGACACTCGGTTTAACAGTGATTTCAAGCTGGTGTTAATTTTACAACAGTTTTTTTTTTTAACAATAATTTAATTGGAGGTTATTTTATTGAGGCAATTGAGATTTGGGAATTTCTCCTGGTAAAAGAATGAATTTGACATCTTAAAGCTTAAAAGCTTCAAGCTTTACAATTTAAGTAAGAAAACTTAGATAAGTGCCAGTATTTGATGTTGCAGTTCAGAGTTCAGTGGCCTGCACAGACTTTTTAAGGGCCAAAGGGAGGTTTGAACCACACATATGGATGAGGTCCAGTTGAGGGCCAGATGAGGTTCAAACCAGATGTTCGGATGAGGTCCAAACTGGATGTTGGGAAGAGGTCTGGATGAGGTTTGTAAGATAGACACATCCAGATGAGGGCTCCCAAGAGGGAAATTGATCGTGATTCAGGGGCCATTTACACGACAAAGGTTTACGGGTGAAACGCAAAATTTTTGTTGCCTTTCAGTCTTGCGTTTACAGGGAAACAGCTTTTCAGCCGACCTAAAACGCCTAATGTAAACATTGAGTCGGCGTTTTCAATGGAAAACGATGACGTCACACTCTGTTTTGCACGAGCGCATATGACAGGACAACAGTACCGTTATTATGATTGTTGCGGACCACTGTGTTGTGCTTGTGCTTCTCAACCTGCTGGATCTGCTGACTGTCTTTCAACAAAATGAGCATCTGTTGCTCCACTTTTGCACTTAGTACTCCACAATACACCAGATGATCGGCTCAACTCTACTTTGGAGGAGATCTTCCAAAATCAGCTTCTTAACAAGACAGTTATAGCACCACCTACAGGCCTGGCATGCTAACTACAGTGTCTTCAGTCCCTCTGCGTTTTCAGATGAAACGTTGTCGTGTGAACTGGGCCCTAACCAGCCAGGATGGCACATGAGTTTGAGTTTGGTCCTCGAGAGACACTGTAGCTTGTGTTTTTCAACAACTGGGCCACAAAGGGAGGCAACCACCCCCTCTGTGCACACCACTGTTAAAGTGTATTACGTTAAACAAATATTACTTTTGTTGTACCTATGAGTTCTTAGAAGACTCTTCCTTTCTGCTGTTAGCTGTCTTTAAATACATCTTTATTGTGGACTCATGGGTAATAATTCCAGTACATCCATCTTTTAAAGCCCCTCATTTTTAAGATGGATGAATTAAGACAGTAAAAGGAAGATGAAAATGTTTCATGAGTGAAACACTCACTGTAAGCCTGTGTAATGTCTCGAAATAATCTAACTCAGAGGTGGATAAAAGTTTAATTAAGAACATGCTAAATTAAATCATTCACAAACTTTCTGATGCGTTTCTTTTTCTCCTGCAGACGAGGGCACAGGAGGGTTACCTCAGTGTCTGGACTGCATGAATAGTGAGTGGTTTTATCAGTAGTCAGAACAGGTTGTCAGTGGATTAGGTGTTACAGGGAAGTGTTCATTTACATAATTTGCAGGGCGCCTTTATCCAAAAACCTTCTGTTTCAATTTCCGGGATAAGGCGACTCCTGTTTGACTATCTCATCTGGAGAAGCTGTCTTAAAAAGTCACAGTGTTATTAAGTGAGGATGTAAACGCCAAGGCTTTAACCCTTTAATGAAGCAGCGTGTTGAGTTGCACGTTGCGCTCCAGGGTAAGATCAACATGAGGTGATGAAACACCCCTGGAAGGTCATGTGATACATTTTTATCTTATGAATATGATCACATAAAAGAAAACTCATTCAGGTAAAGGTAGGGGAGGGATAGTGTTTCAAAAGCGAAAGTGGATTTTTGTGCATCTTGTCTTTGGGGCACATTTGTTGCTTCTTTCAATTAAAGAGAGTCAGGATGTGCAGAGGGCTGAATGGAAATCTTAATGTAAGGGTGCTATCTGCCCACCCCTTTGCTCATTTGCTCTTACATAACACAATAAGATCTCACCAAGAACATGGCACAAAATCTTGATTGCTTACATAACTAATCCCAAACAGCATTGTCTCCTGCCTGTTTTCTCTAAAGCTCTCACTCATTTTCACGCTCTTGCTGACATGTTCTTTTTCTTTCCTCAGCTCCGAAATCAGCGCCTCCAGAGTCCCTCTGTGGCTGCCAAGACGCCAAGTGTGATTTCTCCATCCTCAGTCCCACATCACTAAAGGCGTAGGAGACTTCTCTGCCTGCCAGGGAGAAGGTGGGCGGGCTGCAGACATGAAATAGAGACCAGGGGGAAAATGGAAAAAAAAAAATGCTGGCCTCTTGATGTGCTGCTTGTCTTTCATCCTTGTCCCTGTGTGCAGTTACATACATGGAGGAGTGGGAGATAGCTGAAGCCTCAGGCAACCATCCATAACAGAGCAATGAACACTAAGCAAAAGCATGAGGAAGACTCACATGTTAAAATGATACCATTACATAATATAGACGCTTTTATCGATTCATCCAAAGCTGGAGGGTCAGATAGTGATTTACAGAAAAGGTGGCTTATTTGTTTCATGGATTGATAAATGAACAGAGCTGCAGAGTCCTGACGAGGGACCAGTAAGTTTTTATGAGGTCTCCATAACTGAGAGACACAAAACAACTGCAAAGAGACTCAGAAGGTCCACAGTGACATAAAACAGCCCCAAACATCAGAAAAAAAGAGTGCAAAATCTTTATTATACTGTGAAGACATGCAAAAACTACCACATAGTGAAGCCCAGAAGGAAAGATGTCAGATAACAAAAAACAGGGTGTGTTACTTATGTTAATTGGAAGGAATGAGGAGTCAAAGGGGAAACAAGAAGTGGCAACAAGACATTTTTTAACCCCTTGCTATGATCTTAAAAAGATATTTCTACAAACATTTGTGGTCTTAAATTTATTAATGTTTTTTCTCTAATATGAACACCAATAACATTAATATTTTGGACTAAGTTATCCTGAACACATCACAATAATGTGTTATTGTGAAACATTCAACAGAAAGTGATGATTTATTGTCCTTAAAGTTAGTTGAAGTGAGAAACTTACAAAGTTTAGTTTATTTTCTTTTTGTTAGTCATTGCCTTTAATCTACAAACTATTAGCCTCATTACATAATTACTATTCACTGAAATTTTAATAAAACACACAAGTCAGCAAAAATGAGATAATAGCATTGAAAAAATAACATTTTTAAACCGCTTTTTCTTCTTTTCTGAAAACTTTGAAATTTGACTTTTAGGGATAATGCTATGTGACAAACAAAATGCAACACTGTTCATTCTAGTTGTTTCTTTATTGTGAGAATTTGTGTCTTAATATGGTGTAAATTGTTGTGTAGTTATGTAATTAATTATGTAATTGGGAGAAAACAAACAAAAGAAGTGCAAGATATTCCTGAGGATTGTCTGAAATAGTACAAAGCATTGCTAACATTTTACCAGGAGAGGCAAAATTACTGGAGGGAAGACAAAAGTACTGCAAGGGGATGCAAAAGTTGCCCAGAACTGTTCTTGCTAAGGGAGAATATTTGAATTTTTGTCAATTAAATCTGCAAAATTTAATTTTAAATCTATTAATAATTTTGAATCGAACAAAAAAAATACCAAGAAGTGGGAAATATCCAAATATAAATCAATCCGTGAACTATATATTTTGCAAAAATCTTCATTTTTCTAAATAATGCTATCTGACAAGCTATGTCAACAGTTGATTTTACTGTGATAATACCTGAACAGTGCTGCGCCATCAGACACCGCTAGGTGGTGCTGTTGCTCTGCGCCGTGCTGCAGCTGAAGGTGGAGGTGCAGCACCTCCTTCATTGTCTGAGCAGAGGCACCGGGAGAGGATCCGCCGCTCGGGTTCAGAGTAATCCCGTGTCTTCCCCGGCTCGCTCACTCAGTCGTCCGCCATGGCGACAGCAGGAAGCCGCCTCTCCGCTCCGAGCTGCATCTGAAAGTCAAGCCGGGCTTCTGTTCTCAGCTCCGACCGCTGGACGTGGATGTAAAAAGACCTCCTTTCTGCTGGGAAATACATAACGCGTGGACAAGCCTGCATTTCCAGAGAAGGGGTAAGAATCGTGCAGCCTGTGTGCTCTAATGGGAAGTGATTCAACTTGTTTGAGGAGATTAGGGTTAAGTCCTGGGAGTATCTTTGCTGTGTTGTTTTGTGATCTGTGGATTTCTAGTGAAGGAAATAACCTCGACTCTTTAAAAACCCCAGTCTGCAGAGAGTATAACTGTCCGATTTGTCCTCCAGCACACATATACCTTTGCTGTATGGATCTGTGCAGACGCCGCAGTCGCTGATGTGTCGTTGCTGTAATGCCTCATACTGTGTGTGTGAGTGTGTGTGAGTGTGTGTGTGTTACATTTTAATAATCAAATGCGGTGAGGAAGTTTGCATTTCCCATTCGTCTCCTGGTTTCCACAGGCAGCCCATGTGAGTCCAGGTGGTGCATTAATGTCACATCTACAGTACTGGCTGAGAATGTCCTGAGGATTACAGCAGCCTGCTCTATTAACCTACATTACATGAACGGTGTGAACACACTACCAGAGTGTGTGAGGTGGAAAAAACCTCCCTGGTTGCTTTAATTTCACCATTTTCTCCACAATTATCATTCAGGTAGCTGAGATGAAGCTTAAATGGCAGCCAGGCTCTGGTCCCAACACGCATGTTTCCTGTTGGTTGTCATTCTTTTCACTTAATGAACACATGTCGATGCCAAAAATACAGTGGGAACTTAAAGTGATTCACGCAACACAAGCCACACCCAGGTATCAGTGTCTGTGGCAGAGCACCGAGGAAATTGAGCTCTTTTTTTTGTTTTGGAGCTTCCCCTCAGGTAGACAGCCGGCTGTATCAGCCCCGGCCTCTGGCCATTCAGCTGTCACTAAAAGATTCCAGCTGTGCTGAGTTGGACCGCACCAAGGGGCTCTTTGTGCCCCTGCACACAGAGGAGCCAGTGTTGCAGCCCCTGAGACCCCATAAGCCAGCAGTCACAGCCCCGTGTTGCACACTTGTGGGGAATTTCAAGCAAACAAGTTCAAAGGCAGGCTGAGTAACACTGAGGAGGTCTGTGAATGTCCCCTTGGCTCTGTCATACCATGAAAAAAACGGTGCCAGCTGCACAGCTGGAGAGTGTTTTTGGGTTTGTTTGTACCTGAGTTCCCCATTCAGAGGTACACACACACCTAGACCAGCCGATAAATGATCCCTGGTGCAGGGGGAGGCAGCGTGTTGGCTGAAATAATCACTGTCTTCTCTTTCACTGTCCTCTGTTTCACTGCTGCTTTGTTTGAAGAGTGTCTGGTTTCACAGCATGCATGCACAGGTCAAATAAGTCATGAATTTACAGACTCTGCATGACACACTTACCACTTAACAGGGCGAGGGCTGCAGAGTGATGTCTGTGTGAGGATCAAGTGTCGTAAATGACTGGGCTTGAATGAAAACTATGCTTGTGTTTCCATTAACGCCCCCAGTGAGGGCATTTGGTCTGGTTTCCATCAGCCCATGGGAGTGTTTGTGCGCTGGAAAACTCCAACGTTAAGCGCCTGCTGTCCTGTGACATCAGTGTACACACAGGTGCAGATGATAAGAGCAGGCTCTATAAAAAGTTTGTTAGTATTATAGTTTTTTTTTAAATGCAGCCCTATTTGGCCATGTAGTTTCAAACTTTCCTGCACTGTTTGACCAGAATTCTTCAGTTTACCTCTCCTGTGCATCATCTCCAGACAGAACGAAGCGTTTCCTCTGTCCTTGGCCTATATTTTCTCCAGCCACTCTTCTGGATTACACTATCCCCTCCTTTAAAATGCCTTGTTCAGCGTCAGTTCAAACTTGGCAGCAGTCACTCACCTCTGCAGCGTCTGAACAACTGCCCACTGGCCTCAGAGCTCTGATGAAGCACTCGGTGAGGTCTCAGGATGACATCAGGCTGCTGGAATGTGCAATGAAGTGAGAATTAAGCAGGACAGAAGAGCCTGAGGGGAACTGGCCGAGGATACTCAGGGGTGGATCGAGACCTGCTCATGTATCAACACAGAGTACGGTGCATGAGTCTGTGACTTTTGGCGGAAATACAGACTCACACTTCACATTAGAATAGATTCCTCCTTGACTTTGAGTCAGATGAACCAATGCGCTAACGCTGGATATTATGGGGCAGTGGTTATTATCTGCTGTAGGTATTACAGTCTTATATTAACTCATAGATTTAGTAACTTTAATGATATAAATGATTTAAAGCTGTCAACAAAATCTAAATGTGTTGAAAATAAAATGGGTTGAAGTACCATGACCCATGAGGTCAGCCCAGGTGTGAGTCCAATGCAGTGAAAGCCTCATATAGGGAACACACAGGGTAGCATGTACAGTCATTCATTGTTCACTGAAGTGGATTGAACGTTCTCTAAATATAAGCAAGAAAACATGTTATTTAGCTGATTTTAAAAGAAGGAGGAGTTACTAACTGCTCCTCTCTCAGGGTTGCTCTCTTTGTTGTAACCAGGCCAAAATTGAAGGCTTGTTGCTGATGGAAGGGTTAAACAGCAGTTAGAGCAGCCCAAAATAAAGATATGACCATCAGGATGTTATACAGGGGTGGCCAAAATTATTGAAACACTTGGCATATTTAAGAGGTTAAGGTTAATTTTGTTGAATTGGCCGTGAAAATACCAATGACAACAAATGAAATATCTACAATCTCATCATTACACATAGGGATAGGTACCTTTCACATTTGAAAAACACGGTACTGATGCCCGGTACCTGGCAATCGGTTTTGGTTCTCATCAGTGCTAATTTTCGGTACTTTTTGTGTGTATGTGGTAATAAAAATTATTCATAATATAATTGGTTTGATAATTAAATCTCATTTTTTTCAATTAAACATATTTATTCTTCAATATATAAACTTTTAATGCTGTGTTCATGTCCAGAATGGAAAATTGCCTAGTCTTCCACTATGTGAATTGGTTCTTGATACTATGGCCGGAATTCCGTCGGTACCTATAAAAGTACCTAATTCGGTACCTGTCCCTAATAATACCGGAGAACAGAGCAATCATAAGGAGATTTAGGCCATTTTGTTAAAAAAAAGGAACATTGAAAATGATGGGATGGCTCCCAAATTTTGGCGAGTTGGAAAATAAAGTGGACAGATCTATTGTAGACTTGAATTGCACAGAGCATGGTATAGCACTCGTGTTGGAGCTCACAGGGCATACAGTCTGTTTGATTTGGTCTTGGAGTGGTGCAGATGGTGGATAATAGCCATCTTTAATGCGAGTTTTGACTCTTCAATCACTCGTATTCACCGCTCATTCAGTCCACGTCTTCCTCCCTGTTATTATGTGTTTGCCTTGAATTCCCTTGAGACCAATTTAGACCTGAGGACTTTATGTCTGTTGTCGTGCTGGCCCAAGTGCCTCTCCTTTACGACTTCCCAGAATCCTCAATTGCTATTGTATTGACTCTTTGATTTTACACTGTGGCCTCGTAATTCATTCGTCAAATCAAATCAGGGCGGTTTGATTTCTGCTTTGAACTCAAGAACGTGCTCAGATCTTTTTTGTACCGTAATTGGTTCTCCCACAGGCAACAATTATCAGCCATTAGCTGCATTTACAATCAGCCTGTTAACGTGACACGTAAGGGTGTGCAGCCAGTCCCCTGGGCCCTGATTCACAGATTTCATTTAACACACTGGAAGAAGAGGTTTCTTGTGTTTTAGTTTGTCTCCCTGACTTTCTTCCCTCTGCGTCTGTGCAGGCTGGACAGTGAGCATTGCAGCACATAATGGCAGAGCAAGACCCCGTGCCAATGGCCCAAGGAGCAGGGCAGCGTCTTGGAGCCCCAGAGAGTCTTGGCATCAGTACACTGGACCCTGGACACAGACCCCCGGTTATGCCCCCCGGACGTCATGTCACCGTAAGGGTCCGTATGCTGGATGACACAGAGGAGCTCTTTGACATCTCGGTGAGTTGTTAAATCCTGCCAATGCCCAGGCGAATTTGACAGGAATACTAATGCTGAATTGAGACTCTTCATTATTGCACAGTAGCCAAGAAGCAGTTCCCCTTTTCATCATAGCAGCAGCAGTCTGGTAACAGGTTGGCATGGCAACTGCATGATGTTAAGATATTGAACGCTATTGGAGGAAGCTTTTAGTAATGTCAGGGTTTCTCCAGTTTATTTTGGTGCTTTATTTTACTCTCTGCCTCCTGATCTCCTTAACTGTCTCCAACCTGTTCGACTACCATCACACTTACAACACATTCCTCCTTTTTTTTGAAAACTGTCATATTTCACAGTCCTCTCACACATCTGCGTCCTGATGACGTACAAGAAACCTTATGCTTTCCTCGATTTAGCCGTGAAAGCAGGCATGAGACAAAAGAGAGAAGAAGAATGGCTTTTTTTTATGTGTTTCAAAGAGGAGAGCTGCTTTTTGAATTGCATTCATGATTTCAGGATTTAGAGGATTAGCTACCTCATTGCAGAGATCTATATTTAGGCATTCCAGTCAGGGCAATTTGCACAGATTATGTACAAGTTGAGCTAAAATTAACTGCATAAAGAGGCATAGAGGAGATAATATGCTGAAACTGTGATTTTTAGAATCCTCTCACTTTTCAATGTGTTAAAGAAGAAGCTTTGGAGTGTTTTATAGTTTTCTTATCATCTGCAAATCCCATGATTGGAAAAAAGCATCGGATGTAAAATGTTTCTCTGTGAGGCACTTTGTGTTGCACAAGCATGAAAAGTGCCATACAAATAAAATAAAGTTGAAGTTGAAGTAGAGCTAAATTATTGTCACTAATAAAGTTGAAGTCTGGGTGTTCAGACTTGGACCTGATTTCATTTATTTGTATACCTGCTAAAGCAGGGGTGGCCAACCTGCAGCTAGCCACATGTGGCTCTTTACCTTTCGGTGTGCGGCTCTTCGATCCCTTCATAAAGATATATTTAGAGTTATGAGTAGCGGTGTGCCGATCAATCTAAAATACTGATATACTGATGCCAATGTTGGGATCAGTGTTAATCAATATTCGGGTGCACACATTGATACTGAAGTTTCAGTTTCTCTTCTCTAGTACAAATTTAAACACACTAACAAACACAATAAACCTCAGTTTAAAAATTGGAAATGTATTGATTTCCATTTTATGTCATTTTGTTTTTTGTGTGAGAGGAAGTGTGTTTGTAAGACCCTGTGCATGATGTGGCTCTCTGTAGTACCACGGTAATTTTTGTGGCTCTTGGTCTCTGACTGGTTGGCCACCCCTGTGCTAAAGCATGACCCAGATGTCGACATGTGAGAAAACAAATAATTTCTCTTTATTGATATTGATAGATTGTATACGAGAGCTTTGAAATAAGGATGGTAATGATCTTTGTGCCCTTTATTTTTTACATAGTCATTGGGCAGAGGTGAGTGAAATCAGGTCTCCAAAGAGATGAAAATGAAACCATGATAACAATGAACAGGGCTCTCCATGTTCAGCCATCTTTAATAATCAGCTGCTGATTCTTTGAACGAATGTGGGATGAAAAAAGTTGACCTTCACACTCTAAAATGACTTAAATCTAACTTTATCGCGAGATAAAAACCTGTTTTGCCAATTTTTAAATAGGTTGTTCACATTTAATGAAGTCAGAGTTTACCTATTTTAGTGATTTAAAGAGGACATAATACAAAAAACATGTTTTTTTGTATTTTTGCTATTATTCATGGATGTTTGGAGTCTTCTATCTGTCACCCACAAAATATAAAAAAGCCAACCCAGTCTTTTGTTTGTAATCCCCTGGTGTCTGATAAAACTCAGTCTGACAGTCCATTTAGAATCCGCTCAACTTGTGACATCACAAATTGATTAATTATAATAATACCTGAAGTAATCTCGAGGTAACACACGTCACTTTGTTTTAACTTATATAGTAGTTAAACATGTGTTATAGGTCTTTACACCCAATTAAATTACATTGATGTCTCCTTAAAACACACTATTGTACAAAAGCAGCATTAAACTGAAAGACTAGTTGGTTTATTGGAAATCTGAATCACCCGGTTTGACATTGAACCAGAAGAACCAGCCTC
The DNA here is from genome assembly GCF_033239565.1 of Halichoeres trimaculatus. Taxonomy (NCBI): domain Eukaryota; kingdom Metazoa; phylum Chordata; class Actinopteri; order Labriformes; family Labridae; genus Halichoeres; species Halichoeres trimaculatus. The sequence goes on from NW_027437197.1 coordinate 18,020,272, forward strand.
ACTTTGACACCACTGTTCCTCCCGCCTGAGAGAGAAGAACGAGATGAGAGTCGATAGAGGGAAGTGGAAACCAGTGATGAGGAGAAACAGATTCAGCAGCAGCCACAAAGGACGCGTTTAATGTGTAAGAATGGGACTCGGCACTGAAACTGCTGAGCTTTACTGACAGTTTGTGAGTGTGCGGTGCATAGTGGATGTGTCCTTCTGGCTGTTTCCCAAGGCAGTGTGGGTAAATGTTGCTCTTACAGGGCGGCGCAGCTCCCTGTGCATGACTGCTAATCTTTCTAGTGGTATCATGTGTTCCGCTTAATACTTCAGGCTTACTTCGTTCTCACAGTAAGGTCCAGTTTGAGTGCCCTCGTTTATCTCACATTACTTTTTGTGTACTTTGAGTTCGACGAGGCATTAAAGCCCCATTAATTTTTTGTTTTACAGGATCGTTGGGAATGTTCAGCTTACTCAGAGGACTTTGTTTCATGATGGCAAGCATATGTGCTGCATCTGCCTTTGGCTTTGAGCAATGAGTTTGCCTATACTAGCCTTTTAAAATTGAATGTCATTAAGCCTTTATCTGATACGAGATAGCTTGAGCCGAGGAAGGATTTTATTCCGCCTGCTTCAGGGCTCATAATATGTAAAACCAGCAGTGAATCTCTGCTCTCTGAGGCTCTCTAAGGAGATGTGAACTTCAGAGTTTTGTGAGCACATAGTAGATCTTTTATGGGATTTTTAGTGTCTGGGTGTTTTGGAACTGCTGTACCTTTTAAAACGATACTTCCAAACTATAACCCCTGGATATGAGGCACCTGTTCGCCTCTGGTTTTTACGCTTCTGTTGTAGTTTGGTAGCACATAAAAACAAAATAATTCTCCCCAATAAATCAACGCACAGCAGCTAGCTTCCTAATGTGTAGCGTGGCCTTGACCTACCAGGGTTGTAATGTCTGTAGCGAAGGTGTGCTATAAACAGTTTTGGTTACTGCAGCAGACAAGCTGAGCTGCTCTGGAGAGATACCAAAAGCCCTGGCTAACAGAAAGCTTTATTCACGCTCAATTTAACACACATTATCTCCTCTATCTCAAGTCAGCACTGCAGATAGAAATCTCAGTGGGCTTGATATTGTTTTTTGCCCAGAGGTGTCCGTGGAATACATTCCCCTCTCTTATAATGGTCTCAACTCTAAGGGGGGAAAGATCACTTATCTTCTAAAGGTACTTAATGCTCGGATTTTAAAGTTTTCCTTTGAACTCTTTGTCACAACCACTCTTGAAATAATCTTTTTCTCTTCCTGGGTGCCTGAAGCTTCTCAAAACAGGAGTATAGTTGTGACATGTTTAATGCAATGCTGTTGTATTGAGGATCAGTGCTGCTAGGATCTGATTATCAAGAAACAGCAGACTGAATGCCACACATGATAACTGCTGTGCTGATTTTCAGGACAACAGCACATCCTGGAGTGTGATACATGACACAGAAGTGAATGTAATTAGGGATGCACGATCAATATCGGTATCAGCCGATGTGTAAAAGTGGGCCGATTTTTACTCATTAGCTGCCGGCCATTTTCAGAGCATCTTGAAGGATCTTTCAAGACCAGAATGGTATTGTTTTCTATGACTATGTTTACACCAAAACTACCTAAAAAGAGTGGACTATCTTCTCTTCTTTGTCTCTCTTCTTGATTTGGATCCCAAAACCAGACAAAAACTTTTTTGATCACGTTCATCTTGGGCGCTCCATCCTTTGATCCCCTCCATTGTCGTCTTTCTCTCGACTGCACCACTCTTTCTCTCTGAACTACCTCGATACATCATCTCAGATTGTTTTTTTATTTATTTATTTTTTTTAAATTAATATTGATATCAGTAAATATCTGTTATCAGCCATAACAGAAATATTAATATCGGTATTGGCCAAAATGTTCATATCAGTGCATCTCTAAATGTAATGGTGAACAGAAACAAGCAGCAACAGATTACTTTTGGTTGTTTAATCATGTGCATGCGGTTTTTCAAACACATGCAAAGCAGTTTGACCAAAAACTGGACATTTCCTGTGCACTAAATCAGCTATCTTACTTGTTTTTAGCCAATTAGCCTGGATTGAAATGCAACACAATTAACCTGTAAAACGTCTAGTTTCCTAATTTTTTTTAAGAAACCTTCCTGATCCATCTTGACTGAGCGTTTTCTTTAAGGCCATAGAGGACTTTATAAGTGCTCTTGAAATAGTCTCACTCTTTTATATTTTCTTGTTCATAATCCACATTTGAAAATGAGAGTATTAACACCAAAAGTGATTATTTCTAAATGCTAATTCTCAGTATCAGTAGTGTGGTCAGACTTTCCATAGAGAGCACAAATCCATCCATTTATATGAAGTCTGAACATATCTTTGCAAAGAGACGTTGAAACCAAAACAAATTAAAAACGAAACAAACACACTTTTTTATTTACAAAACCTTGCTCATGCATGAAAAGTGCATTAGAAAATAAAAGAAAATTGTTTTACCGAGTTGAAATTTCAGTATAGAGGAACACAAATGACAACATGATGATGTTTATTTTTACATAGGAAGTGCTGCAAATACCTGTGGTCTAGTTCATTAAGATTGTTGTCATGTGCCCTTGATTGGGTGTTTTTACAAACTGATCACTGCAATGGAGTAGTGCTCTGAGAAATGGTGAAAGTATGAAATGTTAGTGTAACTCCTCAGACTGTATATGTAAAAGAATGATCACTCTATCTTGACTGGTTTAAATATGCAAGTTGTAGCGTTGGTGCCCCTCTAGGCTTTGTGGGGTTGGAGAGTTCACTTGTCACAGTTTAAATAAATAGATCACTTTGTTGCTTTGAATCCTGGGAAAAGTTGTATTGACCAAAGAAAGTAGTGTTAAAAAGAAGATCTGCTCCATTCATCTGATTCCAAAACAAATGCATGCTTGGTAAGGGTCGTATCCTTATCACAGTGAGTGATAGTGCTCATGGGAAACAGAGTCTTAATCCCAGAAAAACTGAATCAGGATAACCCTCACAGCACCTTTAACAATTTTCTAGACTACCTGAGGCAAAGTGAGACACATAGCTGAAGGCCTCTGTTGTCTTAATGGTTGTAAATGAACATAGATAACCTCGAAAGACTTCAGTTTAGCATCGCAGTGGGTCACCTGACTGTAAGTGTAGCTTCCTTTCATTTACACTCCTCAAACCCCAGACACCGCTGCTTTTTAGTCCATCTGAAATGCAGGAAACAGAAGACGTACTTTACGTCAACTTGGCTCAGATCCTGCTGATGTTAATCTCTCCCCTGCAGCGCTGTAGTGAGATAACTGCATGGTCTACAGAACACGTTTGTCAAGCAATTATCAAGTCTTTTATTTCACAACAGGAACGCGCTGTATTGTTGGGGAAAGTGGCGGTTCATCTCAGTGCAGTTTTATAGGCAAAGTGACTCAACTGTGACTTTTTAACAGTTGTCTCTTTAAGAAAGTGGTAAAAACATCTGACATCACCGTGTAATTGATACCAAAGGCTTCCATTCCTGCTCCTCTGGTTTAGAGGGGTTGGTTTTCACCTCAGCGGGCAGAATATCAGATGGTTGAGAGACAAAGAGGGGGCCGTGGAGCCATCTCATGGGTCACATACATTTCTGTGGCCTACTTAGCTCTCTGACTATGAACCCACGTGTTTTGATGATATTTGACAAACCTTTTCTGCACAGAATCAGATTTTTTGAAAGCAAACTCAAGCCACAGTCGTTGACTAAAACATACTCACATAGAATATTCTCCAAACTGAAAGAGGCAGCTTGTTTCTGTCAATTCTTCTTGTGCTGAGTTCATTAGAGCAAGAAATCCAGACTGTAGCCCTCAGCCTGCATGCAGACCTCAGGCTTACACACTCTATCTCTGTCCGTGCTGATATTTTGACGCTTATATTTGCTGATGGCTGGTCGACGCTCTGCAGAAGTTGCCTGTGCGGAGTGTGATTGCAGCAGGGATTTAAGGGGTCAGAGGATGAGGGGGGATGGGTTGATAAAGGCAGAGCAGAGTGAGGGGAGTCCTGCTCGTTGCTGTGAATGAAGGAAACAGTCAGGCTCCATTAGTCAAACCTTACTGCTTGAATACTAACGAAAACTAGCTAACATGAAATGCTCCCCTCACACAATCCCTCTCCCTTCTCCTGATGTTCTTTGCTGACTGTAATAAGCCGCTGAGGATGGCGGTCTCTCCTCTCCAGCCGTTGCTCTGCCCATTTCAGTCACGGTATGGTCTCTTTTTAAAAGGCTACTGTGCAGCTAATAAAAAAGCTTCTATTCATTAATTAGACACCCCTTCATCTCTTGGCATTTTCATTCCCTCTCCATGCTCAAATTTTACCCAGTAGAGTCTCATTAAACCGCAATACATTGCATTTTGCTCTTCTAATAACCAATTTTGTCCACACAAATTATTACACAAGTAAAATTAAAACACTTTTGCAACCGCACAGAGCTGGAGCACCAGTTGGATCCAAACTAAAAATACTCCCAGCTACTGATTTTATTTATCTTATTTGTGCTTAATGAATACAAAAGACTTTGGAGCTCCAGAGCCTGATGTGGGGGTGTTGATTCTTTTATCACCAGCTTTTCATCACTGAGCTCAGATTACAGATCACCGGATAAAGATGAACATGGTGTTGGCTCTCCTCCTAGCTGTGTCTGCTCAGATTATCCGTCATTATAACATATAACACTCTGATCTGTCTACAGATACTAGAGAGCACTGTAGCCCGCGGTGCCACGCTCTGCAGGAGCTTCTCAAACGCTCTGAGCTTGACCTCCACAGAGTAGCCATCATATTAGCCACATGTGACAGAGAGTCATTCATCTTTTACTGAGAAGCTGACCATGCTGTCTGTGATCTCAATGCATCACCCCCTCATGGTTTATCACCACCATTTCCAGCATTCGTCACAGCCGCGCAGAAACAGAGGTGAGCCCTGAGTGAGATATGAGATTAAATCTCCTGTGCATGTGACCAGCAATTTTCAACCTATTTTTGGCCTCAGGAAAACCCCATTTGATGCTTCTTTCCCATAACCGAAGCATGAGAAACCAGGGCAAGCAGAGACCACCCAGACTAAAGGGGCCATGTCACAAGTGGAGGGACTTTCATATTGGTCCAGAGGGCTAACCATCACCACCAATCATTCCTCCATGTGCTGTCACCCATTCATTATGATGGAGAGCAATTAGAACAGCTCCAGTGTGCCTTGTTCGACTGAAAGGCTATGAAGTCCAGAAATAATGAGTGGAAACATGATGAAGGACTTCTTTCAGCTCTGTTCTCTGCTGCTTTGGTGTAGCTGTTCAATGACTCCCTGACCAGCGGCGTGGAGGAGGAGCTGGATGTTTTTACTCTAATGACACCTGTGGATCAGCGCCTCGATGCACAGACAGAGGTGGTTATTAGAGGTACTTAAATAGCTTTATTGTCTAATCCCAATGACTATAATTAGGGTGACATAATGGTTCTATACATCTGAAAATAATGTAATTCTTCATATGATCATGGTGTAATTAAATTTGACTTACATGCTTTTATCATTCATTTTCCAGACAGTGAAACAATTACATAAACCTGTGTCAGGAGGCAGTTAGTATGCTTTTTTTTTTTTTTTTTTTTTACCTAAGTTGAAGTGATAAGCTCTTGACATGAGTTTAAATGACTCAACTATCATTTGTAGCTCTGTTACTCCAGCTTCTAAATTGTGTGATTTTGTCTCCCTGGTCACAACAGATCATTTTGTGATTGTGACTAAAAAAGCTTTTTTCTTTGCTTTATTTTTGGGCTTTTACACTTTCCTCCCGAGAGGATAGAGCAGTGGATAGACCAGGAAACCAGGAGAGCCTCTGTACATGGTGCATGGGCTAAACTGACAAGCCAAGCTGGTTACCCTTCTCAGCCTTTTTGGTACTGATTTCTAAAACGGTACTAAAGAAATATTAGCTAATCAATCATGAGTAATAAAATAATATTTTCCTCTTCATTATCTGCTCTATAGATAATCATTGCCCCTCTCAGCAGGGGCCTCTCAAGGCTTATTTGACTGGTTGGACCAATAAGGAAACTGAGGTGTCATCAAGTATGAGTGCACTCATTAACCTTTTAAGACCTGAGTCTGAACCTGGACATTTATTTTCACTTATTTTGATTATAAAACATAGAGATGCATGATATATCAGTATCAATATCAGTATCTGCTGATTTGTAAAAGTGGGCCGATATTTACTCATTGGCTGCAATTTTCAGAGCATCTTTAACGATCTTTCAAGACCCAAATAATATTGTTTTCTATGACTATGTAAACACCAAATCTACCTAAGAAGAGTGGACCCTCTTCTTTTATGTCTCTCTTCCTGTTTTTGATCCAAAAAATGGACAAAACATACTTTTTCGATCACATCCATCTCAGGCACTCCATCCTTTGATCCTCTTCTTGGTCGTCTTTTATCACGATCGCGCCACTCTTTGTCTCTGCACTACCTCGACACATCATCTCAGATTGTTTTTTTTTTTTTGTTTTTTTACCAATATTGATATCAGTAAATATTGTTTATCTTACATAACAGCATTATCATTTTGGATATTGGTATAGGCCAAAATTTTCATATCTATACGTTCCTAATAAAAAGGTCAGGAAATGTCCTGTGAGTGAATGCTTTGGCCCACTTTTCTGAAATACTTGGACCTTTCAGTATCTATTTACAATTTAATGCACATCATATGAAAGCAAAATAGTTTAAAATGAAGAAAAACACAAAAAGGGGTTTTGATTTTAGAGGTTTAGTGAAGTGAAGGAAAAAAAACACTGCAATTGAACATAACACGTTTTACAGGGTAAACTTAAAATTTGACTGCTGTGGACGCCGACACATCCAAAGCCAAAGGGTTAGTGATGTAATTTATTAACCCCTTCATTCTCTACCAGTCCTGTCTGTTTTAACTATTAATGCGAAAGTATCACACACGTTTTAACCCAGAGTAGCAATGTATAAATCCTCTAAGCTTCACTCTTGAATAACACCAAAAAAAGATGTTTTCCACAAAAGTTGCAACTCTTGCATGTCGTCTTACTGCCAAAAATACATTTTTTATATTGTTTTTTTTTCCTTTCTCATTTTCAATAACAAAAAATGACTGTTACACAGTCCAAGGAGTTGGTTTTAATAAGTGTCTAACTATAGAGTCAGATTTTGGGGTGGCAAATAGGGTGATTGGTCAGATTTCAGGGTGGTCCATCCCTGGCCACCCTCTAGACACGCCCCTGCCTCTCAGTTCATGAAAGTGTAATAAGAAGGGATAGCACTCTTTTCTTCATCAAATTTGTTCTTTTTTCATTAGAAAACCAAGCAAACCAAAACAGCAAGCCAATTGATGCTCTAATGTAAGTGAACAAACCTAGTCCTCAGATTTTCATCTTCTTCAACATTTCCAGTGCACCGTGGGCTCAGTCAGGGTGGTTGTAATTCAAGTCACGTATTATTTGTGTGCATTATGTACCACCCGAAGTTCTCAGGAGTTCATATCTCATGCTGTGTATTTGCAAATACGACATGTCTACTGTAAAGAGAGGCAGAGCTGAGAAGGAGGAAGAGCGTCTAGTCTCCGAGCAGTGTGTTAAATCCTGTTAAACTCCGAGCGGTGGTGGGGACATGCTCCGCTTCCCCCAGCCTCGCTGCGCTTCAGGGGGAGAGCTGACGGAGGAGGGATGAACAATTTGGGCGTAGAGGATGATTTGGCACCAATATTTCTTGATGAGCTGTCATTGGCTGAATACGAATGGGATTTAATTGGCTGTTGGAGCATTTGGGAAAATGAGGTAGCCGGCTTGAGCAGCGAATCCACCTCTCTGCTAGCTTTTTACACCATGTCAGTGAGTTTTCTAAACTCATTACCGTCACAGCCAGCTCTCTAATATGAGTCATGCACTAGTTACAGCGGGATCTTGTACGATTAACTGAGCTGTGACTGGTTCATTCCTCTAATTCAAACGGTCGTTTTATGAGTACATGCTGGTGTAACTGTGGAGAAAGAATTTCAAGAGGAGCTTCAGAAGTGAAAAGATTCAAGGAAACACTGACCACGACTACTTCCACTTGTTTGTTTCTGGATTACACAGCTTTTAGTTGATTAAAATCTTAAATGAAAGAATCTTTCAAGATGTGTACAGATAAACAACACCTCTCTGATTTTATCTCTCATGCCACTCGAGGGAAAAGTGTTAACGGCCCAGCCAGGATTGAGACAAGCCTCGATACAAGAGGAAGGCTGGGAATTATGAGCATCCAGACGCCTGATGTTTGTCACTGCTGTCTGTTTTACTAACATTTAACATTTCTTCTTTTTGGGAGGCTTAAAATAGAAGCATGTCTTGTTTTTGTTGTTCAAATCTGCATACCGTCCCAGTAGAGTTGCCTCAGCCTGCTCTAATTTGTTGTTATTCTTTCTTCTCTTTTACTCTCTGTGGCCTCCCGTCATGGAAAGGAGTTATTTTTTGTTAATCGTGGAAATCCCCTCAGCTTCCAAGACCTTTGAGCTGCAGTATATTTTGTTAAAGAGCAATCTTGGAACCCAGTGGGCATTGTTGACAACAATACAAGCCACTTGGAAAGGTGGCCAACTTTAGTGTAGCTTACAAGAATTGACTTCCAATCAAGGTTTCCCTTGCTGTATGCTGTTGTCCCTTTTGCAACGTAGGAAGCAAGAAAGATCAAAAAGCAAAAAGAAAATAGCTCATAGAAAGTAATCTCCATCATTACTCACACTGCAAAACTGGAATCTTACGTATTAACTTACCTGTTCATACTTATTAACAATGAAACTGAGACTCACTAGAAACAGCTATACAGGCGCCAATACAGAGGTTGTAATGTTCTACACTGCAAAAATTGAAATCTAAGCAAGTTTTTACATCTTATTTTAGTAAAAATTGTCTCATCAGACTTTAAATTGCCTTTTTCTTTAACATGAAGAGTCCAGAAAAATATCAAATTGCAATCTTTAGAAGACAAATATGATGCATGAATTGTTTCTAAACAGTATGAAAATCGGCCCATTAGGTAAGAAAAATATTCTTTATAAACTTCTGGTATAACAATTTTTTTTATTTTGAGGAAACTATTTGAGAAAATTTTACTTACCCCAGTTGTCTTAACAAGCAATTCAGGCTAGGGATGCACCGATCCAACTTTTCTGGTTTCGATACCTATACTGATCCCTGGGCTTTAGGTATCAGAATCGACTGATACTGATACCGATACGGATCCAATTACAGTGTTTGATAATAACATGCATGCCCTACTGAGGGATAAGACTAGTAATGTTTTAGGTAAAAGGCAAAAAAAAGTATATAGAGTTGCTGAAGTTAATATTTATTCAAACTTGAAAGTAATTTAATGTTTACCAGCAGTTTGGTAAAAGCCTGCTTCAGAATGTGCAGAAACTAATATTCAGTTTTAATATTTTTAACCCTGTAGACTGGTAATTCAGAAAAAACAAGGGATGCGCGATATTGGATTTTCGCCGATATCCGATATGCCGATATATCGAAACCCCTTTTGGCCGATACCGTTATCGATAATCACAAGTTTGTTTTTTTCACTGTAAAGAAAGCTAAGTCTATCCTGTACTGGAATTTATATGTTACTCTTATTGTGATGGTCTTATTTGTTTAAGAAACACACATAAAACAAGACAAAAAACATTTGATTTTACCATAAATAAGAAATGTATTATTTTTTCAAACTCAAGACATTCAGTATGGAAATACAGAAAAATAATATCTTTAGATCACATGAACTTTAAATGTACAATGCATTTTTAAACATAACCAAGTTGCATTTGATTATTTTAGAGCTACTGTAACAACCTGGTGACAGACACAGAGCTCTGCAGTGCAAATAAACGAAGTGCTACATTTTATTAAAGGAGCTTATTTTTCAGATGGAAAATAATAATCCTAACTGAATAGCACCTTATCGGCTGTGCATATCGGCAGAAATTTTCATATCTGCCGATACTGATAAATGTGTTTGTAAGCTTTTATCTGCCGATACCGATATTGTGCCGATAATATTGTGCATCCCTAGAAAAAACATAAAAGTGCATCAGAGGTGACATTACAAATCAAGCATCCAAGAGCCCTGGTAAAAAAGAAAAGGGAGAAAGCTGGTCACCTGGATCGGGTCAATGGATCGGCCCCTTCCCGCCGATATCCATCCAGCTTTGAGGGGCACCGATACACCGGTTCCTGATACCAGGATGGGTGTATCGGTGGATCCCTAAATCAGGCTCATTTTTGTCTTTAATATCTTGAAATAAGACATTTTCCTGCACAAATTGCTCAGGATGTTACTGTTTGCACTGTATACTATTAAAACATACTTAGTTGGGCACGTTTGTTTGCCTATTTTTTTTATTAAGTCTCAGTTTTACTGTAAACAGGTCACTCATAGGCTTCACTGTGGCTTATATTGGCTGTGTTATGTAAAGATAAACTGAATTTTGGTTGCAATCAACAGGTTTTGAGTGAAGATGTAGAAAGATATTAAAACCTGTGGTGCCAGTTTGGCTTAAAACATATAGGATACTGTTGTACATGAATTTCAATCATACATGAGTTGATGTGGAAAGAGCCACACAGACTCATGCCGGTCTGTGTTTGAGTTACCATGGCTACACACCGAGGTGGATGAAGTGCGTCTGAGTCGGTCGTGGAGCTGCAGAGTTCTGATATCTGCTGAGGAGCAGGAGGAAGAAAAGAGGGGGGTGGGGTTTCCATGCAGAGCATTAATGTGAGTGCACTGCTAGCATGGGGCTACGCTGCTGCACATCAATTATGACTAACATATTTAGGAGGCAGAGCCAGCCACAGCCAGCCACGCAGTCTGCCATGGGTTCATGTGCGACTTCCTTTTTGTATTCTAATCCCTTGACTTTAAATATGACTGACAATAAGTTTTTCAGGGATTATTGGCTCGTCTTGGTTTCACTGCTGATTGACCCAGTTTTCCCTCAAACATGGCATTGTGTTTGGGGTGCTGAGGATTTGGGGGGAGGGGGTCATATGCTTCATGTAAGCATCAAAATACAACTGGAGGATTTGTGCACCGCTGCAGTCACACACAGGCAGAGATGAAAGCTTTTTTTTCCAACTTTTCCACTGGTGAATGAGACACACTGAAGCTGGAAAATAGTGGTTCAGTAATGTGACCATGTGCCATTTCTTGCATCATTCTTGCACTGGCTGACTGTCTCCTGCCAGAAAACGCTCTCATACTTTCCTCGTATGAACTCTGAACCCTCGGTTGCCTTTTCTCTCTCACAGCATGAAATTGAAATCCCACAGCAGGATGAGGGGTGGTGGTGGTGGGGGGCGGCTGTATTCCCATGTACAGCCATCTTCCCCGCTCACATCCTGAAATGTAATTGGGTCGTGGCAGATGAGAGACACAGGAGAGGAGCAACAGTGGAAATTATCTGGTGGCTGGTGGCTGGGAATACTAAAAAGCAGGAAGACTGAAAGTTGCAGAAACAGCATTTTCCTCAGATCATTTAATGAATTGTTTATAAGGGGCTGATGTTTATTAAAAGAAGCCTTTTTTATTTAATTCATGAAATGCAGAAATACATGTTTTAAAGCTGTCGCCTGTTTTTCATCCACCAACACATCCATCCTCCTTTCATCCATCACACTTTACCCTGTATCATTCGTCTTCACTTTACTGTCTTTGTTCTCTTTCTTTATCTTCTTTTATTACATCTGTGTACACCTCGGCAATAAAGGGGAACGCTATTGTTCCCCCGTGCGTTTGTTTTATTGAGTGAACGATGATAAATTCCACCTCAAACGTAAATCTTGTGAAAGGGAAAAAAACCTGACGAGCACAATTCAGAATAGACACTCCTTGGATAACACTCAAAAGATGAGTCCAGACAGCTGGGCCACATACTTAAAGAGGGGGTTTTCTGCTGTCCTAAATTTTAAACATGGAAATAAAAATAACAACGCCAGATGTTCTTTCTAAATGTGCAGATTTTCTTGTGTGCACGTTTAAAATCAAATTAAGAAATCCCTTAAAATAGCTATAAACGACTTTAGATTGTGTGTTATAAAAATAGCACAAGTTCCCCACTTCCCACATAATATGGTCATCACATTAGGATCTCCTAACTTGTTGATGACGCATTAGAGAAGTGGTTCTCAAACGTTTAAGTCTGCCCATAGCTCTGCCCCCCTGATAGACCCTTCATAAGACTGGCCAATCAGAGGGGAGGGGGTTTGTGGAGAGGGAAGCCTTAAAGAGACATTAGCTTTAACAAAGTGTTTCAGACAGGGGGTGAGATTTCTCAATCAGTATTGATAGAAAAAGAGGAATATTTTGTGCTGTTTAATATGTAAAAATCATTTATAAGGCCTGAAAAGAAACCCAACATACCCCCTCTTTAATGTTATGGAAAATGATTCCAGAGATCTCACAGAAACTTGCTTAATCAAACATTAATTCAGAATTTGTCATTACACATGATTAACATTAAGATTCCGGGTAGGGAGTCTCCACACTTAAAGATCATTTGGACTAATGATGAGGCTTTTAATGATGAGGCTCGTCGGCACTTGGGCAAATCAGGCCTTGAATCTGGCTTAAAATTGTCCAGTTTGCAGCCAAAAGCACACTCTCAGCCTGTGTGTAATCGAAACAAGTCATAGCTTTTATTAACATGGTTAAAGTCTCTACAATAAGCAGAAAAGTCTCCCCAGGTTTTTTGGGGAATTTTTGCTTCAAGGACTCAGAAATAAATGCTGTGATTCCCCCTCGGTCATGTGATTTCTGTTATATATCAAGACACACATTTCCAGATGTGAGCACAGGAGGTTCACTGACTCAGAAATGTGGGCAGTTGTCTGTTTGAGTGATGAATACTTCTATCATATGCCACCTTGTTGTGTTCTGTGAAGCCCAAACAGAGCTGTAAACACAGGTTTAACAGCACATTTAATCTCCAGACAGTCCTGCAAACAGAAACTCATTTCTCCTGTAGTCTCCTGCTGAAAGCTGTCACTGATGCTGTCAGGTTATGTCTGAAAAAAATTATGCTGCTCATGCTTTCTATACTGTGCACAGGTGCTTTGGGAACAGTGATGCCCTTATAATAAGCCTTGTTCCTATGGTAACCAAGATGGATGTGTCTTTGTGGAAAAGCTGGCGTTTGTTTGCTTCAGACAGCAGAGGAGTCGACTCTATCGGCCTGTGTGTCAGTTTTTCAAAGACAGGAGAATGCAAACACGACCTGTGATGCCTTTGAAGGGTTTAGCGACAGACGCGTGAAGGTGGATCCTTTGACTTTTCACGCACATACATTATTCCACCCAGCGCTGCCCTTTGATGACAGCTTTCTGATCCTTTTATTAAGCTCTTGAACTGCGGCGCTGTACCCGTCTGTGTTATCAGGGCAGGTAGACATCACAGTACACGATGGGCGTGGCTCCGGGCTTATCCTCACTCTCACTCTGATGTCCTCCCGGTGTGGAATAAAGGCTGAAACCCTCACGGGAGCTGCTTCGCCTCAGCTGCTGAGCCTCTTCAGAGCAGCACTGCCCCTCTTTAATGAATTATGAATTTCTCATTGAGATTCTGCGGACTAATTAACATGTCAGACCCGGCTAGCAGTGTGATATCCTGGGATCCTGTGGAGCTTTATTGTACCCAGGTCGCGCTTGCCTCACCTTTCCTGTTCCCATCCTTTGAGGTTGTCTTATCAGTGTGAAAGGAAAGCTTCTGCACCTCTTACTCTGTTTCCTCTAAACAGCTTTTGCTGCAGTTTGTCCTTGCTCATTTTTTATATGAGTGCTCTGCTCCTGCTTGCAGCAAAGGCATGATGCATTTGCTTGACATGCTGCGTATCAGAATTCCACTCAGCTGTACCTGTGCAGCTGAGGCCGCCTCCCTCCGCTGCGGCTTGGCTGTAATTGAATTTGGGGTCTCCTGGGTGCAGAGGGGTTAGATGTGTGGGAGGGAAAGAGGATGAATGAGGCTGTATTTGAGGGATAGACGTTAGAAAGAAAAACACAGTAGCCCCAGCTGTGCACATGCTGGCTGGAAAGGTATTTACCTGACAGCAATCTCTCCTCCTCTCTTTATTAAACTCCTGCACGAGCTACCACGGAGAGCAAAAGCAAAGCAGAAGATTTCATCCGTCCTGGAGCAACAGCACAGCCAAACTCATAAAGCTGAGTTAAGTTTTCTGCTCCCCTCTCAAAGCTTCTTTTCAGCTTTTGTCCTCACTTTTCTCTGGCTGTCTCTGCTGATAAGTGATGCGCGAAAGTCCAGCGCTTAAAGAATCAAAGCTCCGTCAGTGTTGGAAGGTCCCTTAATAGATATCAAAGGGTTTGTCCCGAGGGATGTCCGCTTTCAGACGACCAGTGGGGGGGTTTTAGTCTGTGCTGGGCATTCAGGGTCTCAGCAGAGAGTGACCACTTCAGAGTATCTGTCATCGCTGAAAAGGCAGCTCTCACAGGCCAAAGTCAGGATGAACTCCTGTTTTCACACTTTCTGCAAGCAGGCTTTTATTTAATGCAAAAAAATTTGATTCAAGTGCTGTTTTTTGTGAACTCCCACTGCAAATATTTCTTTTTTAAGTGCATCTTCTCTGGATTTTTTGTCTAATCGTCTTGTTTTTAGTTTCCTGCCCCAGCCACTTGTCTTGTGGTTCTTATATGACTGACTTATTTTATTCCATTTAAACCCATTACACAGAAATGTTGTCTAGGTGCTCCCTTACCTAAACAGAGTTGACGTGCTGTAAACGGAGAGGCAGCATGGAAACATTTAGCCTAATTCAGACAGATCTGGTTAGTGAAATTACACTTTAATGACCATTATGTCAGAGAAGGGTTAGACGGCAGAGTGAAATGTCAACCACACAGTTTAAATAAGAGTCTTATTAGAAGGAGCGTCAACAAGTTGTGTGATGATAGAATAAGTTTGGCATAATTCTGTAGCTCTGCTGTTGATCATGTGATGTATTTGGGCACTACAGTTAAGAGACAGATGGATATCTTTGGGGTAAGGGCTCATGAAAAAATGTAGATAGTAGATGCACCATGATGGAAATAAGGGCTGCAACAACGAATTGATAAAATGGATTAGATAAAGCATCTATGTTTTTCCATAATCGATGCTCTGTGCTGTGTCATTACTGTATTAGTTTGTCTTCAGTTTTTTGTATTCTTCCTTTTTGTCGGATTATTTAGACATTGGCAATTAGCTGACGGTACATTACCGCCACGTGCTGGACTGGAGTGTAGATTACCTGGGCTGTGGGACTGTATGTGTCACATGTAAACAGACCAGCGTGGCAGAGGAGAAGCCGAGCCGGTGTTGTGCCATATTCTGCAGCCCTCACGTGAAATGCACCCCCTCCAGCGGTACGCCCATTGGAAGCATAGATATAGAGCATAGACCGTAAACACTCACAGCCTGAGGACGCTCGTCTTAAAAGGCCAGTCGCCGTACATGGCCACCAAACGTAGCTCATGTGGTCAAAGTTATTTTCTGTGTGAATATGTTATCCTCTCCACAATACGGACTTCTTTCAGTTTTTGTTAATGACTTGCAATTACACATGCTTATTGAATCAACCACCTTTATTTTTAATTTCAGGCAATGTCCCCAACAGTCAAGGTTAACAAAAATGGCATGTACTCAATGATGTCAATAAGCAATAGCCTGTTTACTGCGTTTTCTTCCCTCATATTTGAAAATATATCCAAAATAAAAATAAAGGTGGTTGATTCAATAAGCACGTGTAATTGCAAGTCATTAACAAAAACTGAAAGTCTGTATTGTGGAGAGGATAAAATATTCACACAGAAAATGACTTTGACCACATGAGCTACATTTGGTGGCCATGTATGGTGACTGGCCCTTTAAGAGTGTTACTTGCAACGTTTACAAAAATAACCTCCCATCCAGCACCTAAAGCACAAACATGTTGGGCTCATCAATGACAAGCCAGGGTGCTCAACAGTGAAGTGGGAAGCTACAAAATCCCACATGCACTCCATTCATTTGTTGTGAAATGCATGGTATGTCTTTAGGACTTGTTTTGTCTTTTTATTAAATCCTCACCCCTTTTAAAAACCATGAGGAGTTCATTTACCAACGTTAGCATTAGTGTTAGCTGCTACAGATAGTGGTAGGACACAGGGGATGAACTGTTTGACCTGGAGGTAAAAAGACTGTGGACACATTTTTATTTTTTTTACCTTTTTGGCTCACTAAGTTCTTAATCTGATGGCATAACAATATACTTTCTGTTATTTTGCACAAACTGTTGATTCTTTAAGTGACAATACATTCATGTCATTTGTTATACCTTATAAATGTAGCACCTGGTCAGCTTAAACTTTGTTCAAATGTGTTGTTTCTTTGTATATGTGATTAAATAAACAATAGTCATCAACTCAAATACCAACGCATGTTTGGTTTTGCAAATTCTACCAAAATACATTCTCTTCCTTTTTTTTCAGATTCATCGATTAATTGTAAATATAATCGTCACAGTATTCGATTACTAAAATAACCGTTAGTCACAGCCTTAATGGAAACTCATTTACCAGGCTTTTCTAATCCAGTATGTTCACATGAAAAGTGGATGTTGCACCCAAAAGTGAACAGCCAGGCTGCTAAAAATATTAAGTGACTAAGAGCAGTGTATTTGACATAGAATTAAACCACAGACAGTGAATAAAACACCACTCTCATCCAATGTTGGTATTAAAGAAGAGAAATGCACCAGATAGCCTTCGCTGTGTGTAAGAATGGCCTCAAAGTGCTCTGTTAAACCTTTTCAAGCTCCATAAATATTTCTCTTTTAGTTTGCATTGAAAGCACGTTTTAAGTGAGCGTGTAACAAGGTGCTCTGCTTCCTTCTGTGCAGTAAAATCTCGTTTTATGACCTTTGTAAGCAAGTCTAAGATGTGAAGGCAGTGTTTACATCCGTGTCAGCTTCCTGGACAAATCATTTCACAAAGGTTACCGCTTTGCTGTCACTCCTGACATATTTTTTCATCCAGTCCTCTGCACTGAACCTCCTCCAGAGCAGGCTGCATACTGTAGGTTTCCATGGAGATCTTCCCTGGTTTAAAAATGGAGCCAGCATTGTGTGACTGAAAGCCTGAGTCGCACCCAGTGCTGGCTTTCCAACCTCGCTTGGTGAGACAAACCAGAGAGGCCTGCAGTCAAAGCCCAGACATTCAGGAGTGAGCTGCTTGTGTTTCAAACCTTTTACTCACAGGAACACTCATGTTCACTTCTCATCTATTGTTCATGTGTTGTTGAATTAGTCAGAGTGAGGTTGTTTTTGTCTCTGAAAAGCCTCCAAAGTCAGCTCTCTAAAACAGGAGTCCAGTGCTCCCATTTTCAGAGCCAGATTTGTGTGTGTGTGTATGTGTGTGTGTTTGTGTGTGTGTGTCTGTGCAGCCTTGATAGCCGGCTTAAAGTCAGACTCGCCACAAATCTCATAGAAAGCCATGAAGAGGGTGTGGTGTTAGCACTCTGTGTATTTTAGCTCTAAAAACATGGTTATGGTCGCAGTAATTGCAACATTATCACATCGGGAACTGGAGCTAAAAGCTGTGCTTCTGAAAATAGAGCATTTAACATCACTTTATGTGAAGATAATTACTCACTTTTTAACCTGAACCACATGCCTCTCCTCTGGATGATACCTCTGTATTTTTTCGTTTTCCGAGATTAGGAATCACAATTTCCTTTATGTTGCCATGGTTACTGGTCTTTGCTCTGAATTGGTATTCTGTTGTCACAGAGGCCTGAATTCCTGCTGGACCTGATGGCCTGCAGACATAGAGCAACAGCTGCCTTAACAGAGGCTATGCCTGCTCTCACATTCTGCTCTCTGGCTTGTGTTTGTGTCTCCGACAGCCTCAAATGTGGAATTTCACCTCAGGATGGCGTCCACATTTGTCACACTGTGGAGAGCAAGGGACAAGAGTCTTTCCAATACTGTTGTTTATGCAAACGGTTGAAGGTTTAAACTGTGATCCGTTAAAATGGGAAGTGCTGCTGTGAATTTCGGGTGTCAAAGTGACTTGACACAAAACATGAAGCAACCCAGCTCCAGAGTGTTTCTGAATCCAGATCACATATTACTTTATTGCTTGATGTGGGTCTGTTCACCCAGCCTCTTTAATGAAAAATTAAAAAAAAAAACTAAGAGACCCATATTTAGAATATTTTGCAGCCAAATAAATTTTTACCAACCTTTTGTAACTTTAACGTTGACAATTGAGCCGCGTTTCCAACAAGCAGTCTGGTTAGGTTCAGTATAGTTTGCATCTGCCAAATAATAGTGTGATGCCATAGCAGCGCGACAAAGTGTACCCCGCTAATAAATCAAACAAAGAAGAAAAACCCGACACAGTAAACAAAGAGCAACGATGGAAGACATGCAGCATTTCGTCCTCGTCTTCTCTGTGATTGGCATGTAGCTCTTTGATACAAAGTGCAATCGAGCTTTGTTTCGGAGAAGTCTGTGTGCCACCAGGAGAAATGCAGCCGCTGTCACAGGATAGGTGAAGAGTCTTTCGACCAATCAGCGGCCTGCAGTGTTCTAGCTCCACTTTCCAAGATCGGATCGGTTTAGTCTGGCACCCCTAGGGAAGGGTCCCAAAAAGTGGGACGGCTATCTGGGGGTCTGTCCCAGGATCAGTCAGTGGAAACGCTGTAAAATGTGTGCCATGCCGATACGAACAAAACTGAACCACTTGGTGAAAAAGGGGCTTTACACTCCTATATCGCCACTCATTCCCAAACTCAGACACAGCTTTAAAGTTGCTGCTGTGTAACAGGTTGAAAGTTGATGAAAGATGAGAATCTGATGAATCAATTTTCAATTAATGAGCAACTCTGACACTAATACATGGTTAAAATCCAAATAGATATCAAAGAACTTCTAGAGGAATAAGTTATTTGTCAATTTTCAGCTGCTATGTAAAAACAGCTAAGGTGTTATAAATTAACATCTTGCTCTGGTAGAATCTTTAACATCAAACAATCACATACTTTTAATTCAGTCTGCATCTAACCTTCACACTGGGTATAAAAGGCACATCATTAGTGCTTTTTCAAACTAAAGAGTGCTTCTTGACTGTTGACCTTAATCCTCGTCCACAGGAAGTGCAGCCTTGCTCTGAGGCTCATGTCTCTACATCTGTGTTATCTGAGGTCAACTATATTCTGACGGGGAAATCCTCGAGGACGGCTGCACGAGCCAAGTGTTGATTTTAGGTTCATTTTGAATTCATTAAAATGCTTGAATATGATCTTTGACATTGATTTTTTTTTCTCCTCTTTGCAGCCCTGGTGGTTGTGGGTTTTTTTTTTTTTTTGCATCTATTGACTAAATACTTTATAAGGCCAAGAATCAGCCTTTAGTGAGTCTAATCTGAATAATGCTCAACTTTTTAAACTCTCTTAAACTGGACTAATTTTCAGACCAATAATCAGAAGAAGCTGAAAAAAGTTTCATCTTAGTTTGGGATGTAATTCTGACATAGTAAAAAATGGCATCTCGGGTCACAAACTATCACCGATACAGTTAACGGCCTCCACCTCAGGGCAGAGGCACTCTGGATTTGCTGCTCTGCCGGCTAAGTAGTTTAAGGCTAATCTCCAGGAGGCCGACTGATTGGCCTCGCCAGTAAAGCAGCATGTGCAGCTGTCATTATTTATTGCTGTTAGAGATTATGGGTGAAGGAACGTGCGGCACGCCAGATCCAACAACCGACAAATTCCATGAGTAACCTACCCTCTGAGAAAAAAACCTCTTTAAGACCGTGCAAGCTCCAGAGTCTCATCTTGTAGTGGTCTGAGGAAGGTCAGGAGGCAGAAAGACGCTCTGCAGCATTTGTGCCGGAGTGTGTTGATGACGCAAACAAGCCATGAATCTGAGAACTACTTGGTTAATAGATCTATGACGAAAATATTGAATCACAGTTGCTAGTCTTGCATTTTTCGCATGCATAAAGCCGTGAGGTTATTAATGTGTAATAAATAAATTAATGACGGTACATTTGGCATCCCTGGATCTTCTGTTAATTATCCTCCTTCTAATGCTCATGCACCATATCTTAATGAAATCCCATTTTATGTCTCTGTCTCTCTGATGCTCTCTCTTGATCTCTCAAACACTTGCAGCACATACGCACGCATCACACTGATTATGCAGATCAGTGTGTCTGCTCCAATATTAGAAGCTGCTGTTTGTACATGCAGGGTGGCACTGTTACTTATACTTAATTAACATACCTTGGATATGAATTTTTCCAGAGAATTGTGTCCCATCTGTTTCGTATCTGATGAATCCGTTCAGGTCTGAGGTGAGCTGAAGTTTACTTTTGCCCGTCACTGATCTTTCTGGGTGCCCAGAAAGCTAATTCAACATCTGTTCGTCTCCTTCTCAAACATGTTATGGCATTGATTTAATTTTCTAGTATTGTCTTACAGTCCCAGCAGAGTCCACAGCTTTGATTAAGAAACCAAATATTGAAACAGTTGCTTTGGAAACATCTGTCCACACAATTACGGACGCGTAGGATTCTTCTTACTGCTCCAGAATTGCTGAGAAACCTCGATCAGATAGAGGGCTCTTTACTACCAGTGCAGGCATTAATGAAGCTGGTTTGTTCTGGTCCAGTTTACTGGGAGTGGATGCATTAAAGTGGATGGTAGCTCTGCTCAGTTTGCACTTAAGCTTTGTGGACTGTGACTGATAGTGGATTGGATGTGACTTTTGAGGGTTGAGGTTTTTCAGGCTTGTTATCCAGAGGAATGATGAGGACTGAGCACCACAATGCTCAAACTGGGCGGATGATTTTAAAATGTGTTTTACCTTGCCCAAAATAAAATAAAAGCTCATTACTATACAGAGAGAAATAAAAAACATAAATTCACTGAGCGGACTAGCTCCCTCAGTGCACAAACACTGTTGTATTCCTGCTAAAACAGAAAATTCTCGCACCTTGACTGTTCATTTGACCATTTTTCCTCATTTACATGGCTTTTATACTCAATAGAAAGTCTTTTCAGTGTCCCTTTGTAGAAAAACTCTTTTTTTATTATCTTTTGGGCTTTTAAGCCTCTACTCAGAGATAGGAAAGTGGATAGGACTCTGGGAAAAGAGAGTGGAGGACATGCAGCAAAGAGCAGTTGGATTTAGACCTTGACTGCCCGCTTCGAGGACAAAAGACTTTGTGCATCTGGCAGATAATTCAACTCCAAGCCAGTAACCTTTTTCCTTTTGGTGAAAAACAGGAAAACAAGACATAACCACATCTATTGGCTTGTAAAGACGTTTAATTAATCCCTAAGAAAGTAGCCGCCAAACTGGAATTGCTGACTCCAATTTGCATTTGCTAAAGTTAGAAACTGGCAAAGAGAAAGTTCAGGGCATAACTTTTCTGCCTGGCAAAGTACCCATCAGGAATCAATCAGGCCTCTAATGAAGTTAAATGATGCATAAGTTTTCAGCCTTAATTAAACCAAGACTTGAGAAAAGTTTCATCCATCTGTACAGTTGAAATAATTGATCAAAGATAACACACAAAGACCAGAAATGTTTTTGTACCAGGCTGAGAAGGTATGTTTAATTCTGCTATGGATAATCCACATTTCGGTGATTGTTTTTGAACCCTGCCTCAAGTGGAAGCCTGAGGTACTACAGTCTCTTTGCACCAGAGGTGACAACTTGTTTTTTCCTCAATAGTGTTATATTTAGTGGAAAAAGCATCCCTTTAAAATAACAGCCTGTTTTACAAAAAAGGGGAAAACATTAGGGATGCACGTTATATCGTTATGATAAAGTAAGAAAGTGTATAGAAAGTGCAAAAAGGTCCATAAGAAAATAGATGATGACAGCTTGTCCATCATTGTCCAGTTCAGCCAGTCTCCACCTCCACAGGGTCCAGGACTGAGCTTCTTCAGCAGTCTGTTCAGTCTCTGTCTCCTGGATCCTGTCTGCTCACAGCAGGTGAAGCTCTTCCGATGTGGCGTTGCTATCCAGTGTTAGCTCCGTTAGCCATGTCTGTGAATAGCATAATGCTACTCTGCCCTCTGGTATTCCTCTGTTGCTGGGTTAGCACAGCTGGCTTGCCCGTCTTATTGGAGATAGATCTTACGTTCCCAATAACGATGGATGGACGGACAGTTCGAAGTCGTCATTTCTTAGCTCACACCTGAGAACCAGCACATCATCCTCACCTCCTTCTCCTCACCTTGAAGGGAAACATCAGGCCTTGCACCAGTTAGCATTGACATGCTACAGGCTGCTAACAGCTGATTTCACATGTAAACAATGCAGCCATGGTTACTTGTAGGATCTCCAGACAAACACAGGAGAAAAAGTAGTAAAAATATCACTGAAGCCACAAAAAGTTTGGTGTCCATGACCAACAAATGAACCATACAAAGTAATGATCCACTCCAAATCAAGAGGTTACAAAGAATAGACGAAGAAATAACAAGAAACGCACAGAGAAGAGAGAGCTGCTGCAAAAGGCAGCCATAGCCAACAGGGCGGCGCCTAGCAGCTCTGTTATCGGTAGTTGTCAGTACCGGCCAATATTTACCCCTTAGCTGTTGTCCATTTTTTCATGTTGCGTCGCTTTTTCTCTCGGAACTACCTGGACATATCATCTCAGATTGTTTTTTTTTTGGTTTTGTTTTTTTTAGCAGTAAAGATATAGGTAATTATCGGTTTTTGGCCACAACATCAATACTAATATCGGTATTGGCCAAAAAATTTTTAACGGTGCATCCCCAGAAACCATCAAAGACCAAAGGCAACAAGTCTAGGTCCAGGTCCAGGTCTAATGAAACAAGAACTGGTTAACACATAAAAGGATTTCTTTTGACTTTCTTGTCTTTCTTTTTTTCTTTTTCTGCCAGGTTGACTTTTTTAAACTCTGATGTAACCCTGCAAAGTGTTTTGTCCACTACTTAATCTCTTTGGTGTTTTCTCTAATAAGACCATCTGTTTCGGGGTCAAGCTAAGCATGTCTGGAGCTTGCTGACCGTTTAATCAATCTGAATCATTAAGAAATACCTCTCTGACATGTTTTGTATTCAGAGTATTCCGTGTATGAAAGGCTCGTCTCCGCTGTGGCCTGACCTTGTGGGAGCTGTCTCTCACAGTTACACTTAATTAATCTCCTAATTAACCTATTGATTGCTTTCACAGTTACAGTGCTCTACAGTATTTACGGCTAATTGAAGGAGCTCTTCATTCTGCAGGTGACGGAAGTTCCCTCTGCTTAAAATGACACGGATGGAAAACTGATGATTTTTTAAAATTTTGCTTCAGTTTATTCAGGATATTAAGTTATTTTGGTGTTATCCTTCAGAAAAAAATGCCACAGGGAAGTTAAATAATATTTAACACAGAGACTCTTTCTCTGTATTTTCATGCAAGAATATCCATCAGTTTTTGCCATAAATCTTTTAGATAGGGCTTTCATTTATTTGAGTAAAACTACTAATTTAAAGACACATCCACTTACATGTATTCCACTAAGCATGGTAAAAAAGCCAATTAATCATTTTACTTTTTTAATGTAATAAAAAAGCTGTGTGGGAAGCATTTGACAATGTGAAGAGTCCCCTCGAGGCAAAATTCTCCACACAGTTTTGGGATTTATGGACGAGAGAAATGAAAACACGTCTGAAAGAAATCGTAACTTAAAGTGGGGGTATCATTTTTACATGATGAATGTTTGGAGCAGAAAGTCTTTTCATTCTCGAATATGGTAAAAGCGGTTCAGAGGTAAAATATTCAGCTCTTCAACCTGCTTTTATCTGAAACGCCAAACTTAATGTGGAGTCTCAGCCTAAATGTAAAGTGAAGCTTCCTCCCCCTGACTGACAGTAATCCGTGGCTCTGGGAAAGGGTGCTGCTGGAGAATAACCAGCATGGGTCCAGAATCTGAGGAGCTCTAAAAGAGATTCAGGCAGATGAGAGAAAAAGAGGCCGATCTTTCTGAGTAATTCCAGCTGCGTTAAAATCCCCTCCTGCTCTCTGCTTTCTAAATACGACAGTTAAACTCAGGCGAGGCCATGATCAGATTTTAAAGCATGTTGCATCAGTGCGTGTTTAACATAAAACTATGACCTCGAGTTTGCAAGCAGAGCAAAGCATGTTGGGATATTTGTTTAACTGCTGCTGTGTATTCAGTGTGCACTACTGGATCAAACACACAACTGTTAGATCCATGCTCTGATTTACGGCGCTCTGACGAACAGTGGGAGATCCTCGCACAAATGAGCAGAGCTGTGCACTGTTATTCAGCCGCACAACGGTCACAACAGGACACTTAATTATGCTTTATGCAAAATCAATACGTTTCTAGCAGCCCAGACAGGCGCGCGGGAGGGCAGGCAGGGAGAGTGGGGAGGAAGGAGGAGGGGAGCTACCTCCATCTCAGCTACAACCCCTATTGAGTCCAGGGGACATTATTTTCATGGTTGTCCTCTCCGGGCCTTGAGGCTGGCCTACTGTGACAGAATGACTCTGACAGCTGTGTCAGCCCAATCATCACTTTCCCCTTCATTTGTGTTGATTTTTTTCATCTGTAGCTTGGGAGATTTGGAAGAAAAAAGCCACAAACACACCCAGAAAAACTCAACAGTGGTTCTAGCAAATGTTACGCTGTATTAGACGGAGCTAAGATAAACCCCTTACAGTTTAATCAGGCATAATTATGACAAATCTGCTCTAATTATGGCCAGTTTTCTGTAAACATATGCATGGTCACACGTCCATATGTGTGGTGAGTGTGTGCAGGTAATTTGACAGGATTATCAGAGGGCTCTCCTCACCGCTGTTCTCTCTCTGTCAGCTTCCCGCTGTAGTCGAGTCACCCTGGGAACCTCTGCACAACATGACCTGAATCTCAATGAGCTCTCTCTGCCACTGACCTCTCTGTCCTACTATTCCTTCACAGCGCATAGTTTCCACCTGCATGTGCAAATTCACACACTCTCAGCATATGCAGAGGGATGCATACATCATGTGCGATGAAGTGTGTTGGATTGCTGCTTTTGGAGATGGAGGTGAATGGAGGATGGGACAGGAAGTCGGCACAGTCTCCACAGATGTTTTCAATAACAGGAGGATTCAGTTTGGGGATGAATCTGCCTGCTACTGGAAGTTCAAGTTTCAGTGCAGCCCTGAGGAGAGTTATCAGAAGTGCCACGGTTCACTAAAGTGTATCCTAAATCATTCCCTCGGGTTTTCCACTGCCAAAACATGAGCGAAGTAGAATTTGTGCCTGCGTGTCCTTAAGTCCTTTTTTGAGTCTGCAGGGTCAGTTTGAGATATCAACATTTTCTGTATTTGCTCTGGTCTTTTCCATCTAAAGGCTGTGTTATGCTTTCCTTGTGAACGTGACGTGCGTGAATCAGACGCACAAGATCCATGTGAGAAAACGTTTGAGGCTTTTATGCATTTTAACACCACTGACAGCGTCTGTTGGTGTCCTCCAAACTGCAGGGGGCGGTGTATCACAAACATACTTCTATCAGAGTGCGAAACGAGAGTCGAAGAAGGTTGCGTTTGTTTTCAACGTGTACATCTCTGTCTTAGAGATTTTTCCAGGTTTGTTAAACTGATTTCTCCTCTCTGCAGAGAGTGGCCACAATTTCAGGCCATGAATTTTTTACCACTCAGTTATTACAGTGATTTCTGTGTGGAGAGCCATATGGATGCCTGTATTTCTGCACTTCAACTACTGAGAGATCTCATTCTTCCACCATCTTGTCCTTGCATCTCTGTCCGGCAGGTTAGAAGTTTTCGAGTGTGTGCGTGAAAAGGGCTGTGCTAGGGGGCGTGGGTGCAAAAATGATGTCATTCATCTGCACTAAGTTGTGCGGACCCTGCAAACACACCAAGTATTAATCAGCCTAGAGCTGCACGATATGGCCAAAATCCAATATTTGAATATTTGTAGGCGATATCTTGATACACAATATACATGTCGATATCCTGATTTCTCCTCTAAATCACTATATCAATGTTAAATCCAACCCTTTGATGCATAAATGACATCATTATCATGATTAAAGCAGATCTTTTAATTGGATTTTTAAAATTTGAAGGCAAAAAGGGGAAAATCTCAATTTGGTAAAATCGAGCAAACCTTTTATTTTAAACCAAACTTTATGTAGTCACATATTTTTAGTTTATTTTTTCATCCTCGATGGTTGCGATATAGTTATTCTATATATCTCACCTGCAAAAACCCGCAATACATCGAGTATATTCGATATATCCCACAGCCCTAAATCAGCCTTTAGGAATAGATGGAAAAAAAAGTATTTAATTTGGCAGTCACCAGGGGGAGCTCTAAAAGTGAAGGCTTCACTTGACAGGAACTGTCGTGTCATTCCTGTTTTATACAGTCTCATAATTCTTGGCTTTGGTGTAAACCCCAACACTCTGCTTCCTACCCCTCACCAAAACCCCCGTTTGGTCCTTGGTTGAGATGCTCCCTTCGGTTTGTTTTTGCCACTTTCTTCCTCCATTCATCTAATTCTTGTCTTCAAATCAAACCGCCTGTCTAATCTCTGACCTCAGTCAGCTCCCTGCGATGATTCTGAATGTCACGGCTGAAAACCCCCCTCTGTTAGATGACTGCTCCATTATCTGTCAAGCTATAACTAAACCAGCAGGGGGTCCTCGTCCAGCAGGGGCCTCCAGCCTGAGACATACGACAAGAAAGAATAGATTTCATTCCTCTTCTCCCCGATGTTGTCTGACCACTTGCTTTGGAAAACACATCAACACCACAACTCCTAAACCCAACCAGCCATGAGTCCCTTTGTTCCTCCTGGAGCCTTTAAGTATTGGCATTCTGCTCACCACCCATGCCACCCACCCAGAAACTCTCCCCCAGGAGGAGTTTGGTGAGCACAGCCTGGTTTGGCTTATTTCAAATGAAGTGGACCGTACCAAAAATCTCCTGGAGGGGAACAGTACAGGGAGTACACAGCTTCTTTACACCTGACCTTTCTGTTGTTTTTGCTGACAGGAGCTTACTAACAAGAGATGTTGGAGGGGGTTGAGTGGGGGGGGGGGGGGGGGGGGGGTTGCTTTACCCTGAAGGGGAAACCTCAGGCGGACATGTGTGCAGACTTTGCTGTCATCTTTATTTAGCTCGTCACTGTCAGCTCGAGCATACAGGGGGTCAGCGTAGCGATGCGAGCGTGCTTGCGCTCATACACATGTAAACAGTAGTAGCATCCTGTGAGCCCATGTTCAGATCTAATGAACCCAGACAGACAGACTCGACCCAGCTTGGGACTTAGACCGCTGAATCAGGATGCTCTGACTCACTTGGAGACTTGGCTGCTGCTGTGGAGAGTAGCGCCTGTGCTTTCATGGACAGAGGTCATAAAAATGGAGAATGGTGACATTTTCTTGGCGTGGACTATGATAAAAGAAATCTGAGCCACTGCGTTTTGTTTTGTTTTTTCAGAGGACTTTAACCTTTCTGGAGGGGCAGGGGCCACACAGTGTCTCTGTCTGCTGATTAAACTTAAACCTCATCTGCTTTCGTATTTCTTGTATTTGTCCAACATTATTTGCAGTAGCTTATTAAAATGTTTATAAAAGTCTGCTGTAAGTGCGTCAGTCCCCAAACCATCAATCTCTGAGCCACAGAGCTCAAATGTCTGAGTACTTATGTCTTTAACCAGCCTGTACCGAGCCCTGATCTCAGCCCCATCCAACACCTTTTGGATGAACTAGAAGGCCAACTGTGAGCCAGGTCTTATCACACCACATCACTAATGCTCTTGTGTCTGAATGGGAGTTAAATCCCTGCAGCCTGATCCTGAAATCTTAAGAAAAGCCTTCCTAGAAGAGCGAGGGTGGTTATATCAGCAAATCAATGCCCAGAGTTGAAGAATTAGGTATTTTATAATTACAGAGACAGCCAGGGATGTGTCTTTGGAAGAAGTCTCAGCAGCAAAATTGGCTGTTCTGGACCAGCCCAGATGTTATTAGGCGCCGCCCTGTTGGCTATGGCTGCCTTTTGCAGCAGCTCTCTCTTCTTTGTCTGTTTCTTGTATTTTTCGTCTCTTTTTGTAATCTTTGTATTTGGAGTGGATCATCACTTTGTATGGCTCATTTGTCGGTCATAGATACCAAACTTTTTGTAGCTTCAGCAATATTTTTACTACTTTTTCTCCTGTTTATGTCTGGAGATCCTACATGTAACTATGACTGCATTGTTTACATGTGAAATCAGCTGTTAGCAGCCTGTAGCATGTCAATGCTAACCAGTGCAAGGCCTGATGTCTTCCCACAAGGTGAGGAGAAGGAAGTGAGGATGACGTGCTGGTTCTCTGGTGTGAGCCAAGAAGTGACGACATGGACCTGTCCGTCCATCCATCGTTATTGGGAACGTAAGAGCTGTCTCTAATAGGATGGATGAGCCAACTGTGCTAACCCAGCAACAGAGGGAACACCAGAGGTCAGAGTAGCATCGTGCTATTCACAGACATGGCTAACAGAGCTAGCCACCAACGCCACATTAGAAGAGCTTCACCTGCTGTGAGCAGACAGGATCCAGGAGACAGAGACTGAACAGACTGCTGAAGAAGCTCAGTCCTGGACCCTGTGGAGGTGGAGACTGGCTGAACTGGACAATGATGGACAAGCTGTCAGCATCTATTTTCTTATGGACCTTTTTGCACTGTCTATACACTTTCTTACTTTTGTTGTCTTGATTGCTGCTGTGACTTCAATTTTGTTGTACTTGTTACAATGACAATTACGTTCTATTCTATTCTATGTTGGTGTGCACTTAGTGAGATGCTTTAATTTGATGTCATGTTGCATCTTTTCCGTTTTGTACAAAATGCACAAATCATGGCACTTGTGTGGGTTTTCTCATCACATTTTTGCAGTAAGACTTCAGAGTTTAGAGTAAAAACTGTGTCACATTGTGTCCTCTAAGTGCCCGCGTCATGACAGCACTCGATCTCTGCGAATCGTGCTTCATTAGAGACAGCGCTCTTATTGTGTTGGTGGTGGTGGTGGTGGAGAGGTGGGGGTGTTGTTGCAGCAGTGTCAGATGGCAGCACCATAACTCCAGTTTGCAACAGCTGCATTTAATCAAACTCTGCCTCCGCTCTAATCAGCCTCTGCCTAACCCATCTCTGCTTGGCTCGTGGTCACTTTAGCCTGACAGCAGATTTATAAGAGTGGATACGAGAGAGCGGCGGCGCACAAACGCTGCTCTGCCTCTCGCTGTGTTCGGCTCTCTGCTGCTGCTGCAGAGGACACAACAAATGTGTCCACGTGAAATTCATTTAAGGGTATGCAGTTTGAATCAGTCAATTAGGAAGCAGTGTGTGTGTTTATGTGTATAAAGGGTGTGTTTTGGCTGGTGGCCTCAGCCCCCCCTTTAGCATCTTCGCCATATGGAAACAGCTGCTCCTCAGTGGTGTGATGCCCTCTGCTCTGCATGACGCAGCCTCAAGAGAGATAGGACACACACACACACACACACACACTCAGGGGGGAGTGATGAGGATGGGGGGAGCTTGTTTGGGTAAGATTATGGGTTTGGTTGGGGAAGTGTAAACCCTCTCACTAAGCTGTGGGAGCTTAAGTTTTTACTCTCCAAGCATTAAAAGGAACATAGACAGTTTCATGCTTTGCCTTTAAAGCACAACATGGATTTACAGGCAGACAAACCTCCTTTTTTGTCAGATGAAAAGACAAAGTCAACACAGTTCAACTGTAAGGAGAGAGCTCTTTTTGTAAGGTTTTGCTTCAGCAGCTCAACCCTGTATCCTTCTCCAAGCTACAGGGAACTGGTTCCATAAACACTCACTTACTGAAGCTGTGATACGCTGCGCACTGCTGCAAACCAGTCACGAGGAATCAACCATGCAGAAAGCCTCCTGTTGTGTGCCTGACGGAGCTCTGTGTCTCCTTAGGGCGTCTGTAACTGCAGTGGAAATCCCTGACATTTATTTGACCCTTCATGGGAACGTTTCTCTCCCTTCCAAAGATGTGGTGTATCTTTTTTTTTTTTTTTTGGTGTTTTCACATTGTAAGTATTTGTGGCTGCAGAGTGTTTATGTGCAGAGATGAAGAGAAGAGTCTTTATCGCATCCTGGTGCTGTATCAGCCTCAAAGGCCACTGGTCCATCATCCGCACTTGCAATGACTCTGAGAACAGATCAAACACGGGGTCCAGCCCCCCTGTAGCTGCAGAGCTTTTTGTGGCCGACTGAGCTTTTGAACGCTGGGATGGATGGAAGGAGGGAGGAGAGCGGAGGAACTTAGGCAGACGGTTGTCATCTACAAAGGAAGTTGTGTGTCCACAAAGCCGTTCTTTGGTGCCTTTTTGTGTCAAAGTTGTATCAGTAACAGAAAACTCCTGACCCTGAAGCTTTAGAGGAAACATGGTGTAAATAAAAAGCAACATGTGTTGTTTTAACTGCACGTCTTTGTTGTTTTCTCGTTCACAGCAAAAAGCCTCGGGCAAGGTGCTGTTTGACCTGGTGTGCTCCCACATGAACCTCATCGAGGGCGACTACTTCGGTCTGGAGTTTCAGAACCATCAAAAGATGATTGTAAGTGAGGATGGAGCTTCTACAAAGTCAGCTTTTCTCTCAAACTGCTTCCCAGTGTCATATGTGTTTATCTCTTTTGTCTTCAGGTTTGGTTAGACCATATCAAACCTATCATCAAGCAACTCAGACGTAAGTGTTTTCAAATGGTTTCATCTGCGTGTGTCACAGTTTTATCAACAAAAATCAGCTGTGGAGTGAGATAAGATCCAGTATCCTGAATGTGAGCCTCTAAAAAGCAGTTTATGTGAGCAAGAAAACCCTAATCCAGAGCAGAAATAATGCAGTCTAATTTAAGAGTCACATAAAATCCCACATCAATGAAAAGCTCTCATGTTTTTCTGCGGCTGTCCCTTCGTTTTCAACTGCGACGAGGATGCAGCTTGTGGTTTTGGCTGTCAAATTAGGTTGCATAACACTCGGGAGTGTTTGTTTTTCTAAGACGGCTCTACCTGATAAACTGGCAACTCATTGTGTTGTTGTGTTGTTAAGAAAACTTTATCTATCTCACAGGGCCCAAGCACACAATCCTGAGATTTGCTGTGAAGTTTTTCCCTCCCGATCACGCACAGCTACTGGAGGAGCTGACAAGGTGAGCTCAGAGTTTTATCCCCACATCCTGCACGTCTCCCACTCACTGTTATAATAACATTTAATATATTTCAGAGCAGTTTAAAAGTGATTGTAGAAGCATAAATGAAACATGCGCTCTCATTCCCTGAAGACTTATTGGCTCTGCTGCTCTGCAATTCACATGTCACGGCTGCCATGTTTCTGATTTAGGCCTCGGGAGATTAGCGAGGGGCTAATGATTTTCTGGTTTCTGTTTCCATGTAGTGGAGCGACTTGCATGTTTTCACTGTCAGAGCGGAGAAATAATAGACACGCAGACAGTAATATCAATCTGACACACCTGTGAGTGTGTGTGTGTGTGCTGTTGTTCTTGGCCGAGGCCGTACACATACCTCAGATGTTTTTTTCACTCTGTAGCGTGAGGCACCGGTTGCAGGCATAATGACAGGAATTAATAAATCACTTCTTCAAAGTGTGAATTATTCAGAACACACATTTTGAATAGGAGCCACATTTTAAGAGTGAGGAACATGTGTTTGCATGCAGAGCTGGAACAATTTGTTTATGGAGTAAAAATTAATCTGGGTTTTATAAAGTTTTATAACATCAGCCTCACTAACAACACAGCAGACACTGAAATCCAAGCAGTTGCTTAAAACTAAACTTAAAAAATTATCTTATTAGACTAAACATGAGTCACATTTATTTGTGAAAACACCTGTGTGAAAAATTTTAGATTAGTTGTCGAAAAATAAGCCTGGTTGCATGTTTGATATCACGCCCCTACTCAATACTGCTAATTTGGAAAACTTTCTGATAATCTATGATTATGATAGGTTAAGGTTAGGGTTAGGGTTAGAGTCTGGCCGATCACTAATTACCGATCTTTAAAAAGCCTGACCTGCAAATACTGATTTGGGCCAATACCGATTTTCACTTTTTATTTTTTAAATATATCTGATAGCATATACCTTCAATGTTCCAATCTTATTTTATTGGTAATCATTGAAAAATGCCTGTGAAACAATAAAATCTGTATGTTTTAACTTAAACAGCCAATAAAGTGTCCTGAGTTTTAGGTCTCAGAGCAAAAAGCAACAATGGCTGGCTGTCAGGTATATAAGATCAGTTTCATATGTAGGATCATCGATACCTGATCACTGATCACCGATCCCCCAAAATTAAGGAAATCGGCACCAGTTGATCAGTTCATGTCTAGATTCTATCACAATATTGTGATATATATTGTAATATTGTACCCAGTTACGCTGCAAAAAATGAAATGTTATCGAGTGTTTTTCTCTTGTTTTCAGTAAAACGCATTTTTAAACTTAATATGAGCCTTTTTCACCTAACCAGCCCAGAAAAATGTCTTATTTCAAGTTATTTAAAGACAAAAATGAGGTCTAAACTGTCAAGGTTGTCATGGTTAGAATAATGTCTTAATACAAGCACATTTCTCTTACCCCACTGGCAATTTTTCTTTTACTTGTTAAATGCACTTTAGACCTCATTTTTGTCTTAAAATAACTTGAAATAAGACATTTTTCTGGACTGGTCAGGTGAATATGGCTCATACTGAGTCAAAAAAAAATTTACTGAACAAAACACTTGATAAAATTTAAGTTTTTTGGAGTCTAACTATTTGATTGAAAACAACTTTTCTATTTTATGTGTTTGAAATAATGAAAGCCAGATGCAGTGCTTCATACATACAATTAACTTGAAAACATAAAGTGTGTCAAGTTTGTCACTTAAACTACTGTAAAATAAACCTTATGTTGTAAAGAAATGATTGGGTGAAAGACGTGCTCACTTGGTGAAACTGATAAATTTCAACTGGTGAATCCAGTGCCACTCATAAAAACGTAATATTGAGCAAAACATGACTGTTTATTATTTATCAGACTACTACTCTGTAAAAATTTAACTTAAAGTGATTTTTAACTGACTTACCCAAGAATAGAGAGAAAACATTGATTTTTATTTTAACAAAAATCTTGATATGAGGATTTGAAATGTAGGTATAAGTATCATGATATATTGTCGTATTAATAACTTTTCACTCCTTTACTTTCTGCACATGTAGAAGCACAGGAACATAAACCATTTGGAGAAAAAGAGTCATTTATTTAGTGTGGCTCAGGCCAATAACTTCCTGCTAAAGCCAACTTGTCTCAGTAATGAGTTCACGTACTCTACATCAGGTTCAGAACTTAAAATCCCAATACAGGGCTTTTAATCATCCTTTAATTTATAGGTTGTTACCTATTTTTCATTTTACCTCTGAGATGACTGAACTGATTCCTCTGGCTTGTTTCCAAAAGAAGCAGCACATGAAATTAGAGAGTCTATAAATCTTCTTCACTCTCCATAATTATAAATTATTGAATCCTGAATCATCCGCCAGGACCAGCTCCTCCTGAAAGCTTCATGTGAGATTAAAAGCACCAGGTTACATTGTATTCTGTCAGAAGTGAAGTCAAACGCAGCTCCTTTGGATGTCTTGTTTGAATCCAGAGCTTCATTTGATCTGTCTCCAAGCGCTGGAAACCACCTCCTCCATCTGATCAGTGAAATCTGTTTGTGTTTGTGTCCAGATATCTGTTCGCCCTGCAGATCAAACAGGATGTTTCCTGCGGACGTCTGACCTGCAACGACAGCAGCGCGGCGCTGATGGTCTCTCATATCATCCAGTGTGAGTTCCTCGTGGCTGAATGCTTGTTAAGCCGGAGAAAGCTGATCAGATAGTGGTCTGTGTGTGTTTCTTATCATCACAAACTTCTCTTTAAGCTCACTGCACACTGTAGAAAATTGATTATCTTGGGGTTGCTATGGCTACCTTTTCAGTCAGATGCTTGAAATAATGTTGCAGGACGGCTTCAAAGCAACTGTTCATATTACGGAGCTGTGCAGGGAAATGAAGTGCTTTTTAATAACCTGAGCCTCAATATATGACTCTGTGGTTGTGCATGGAGCGGACAGAATGATGCATACTTTAAAACTTCAATCAGTAAATGAGGTTTCTGCTTGCATGCCTTCATTTGGAACAGGAAAATGTGTGTTGTGGGAAAATATGATGCAAAATGAGTCATCAAATAACATAAAATGCATGTTTTCAACCTTAAAATCACTTAACCTTGTCTACCCTCTATTTTTTATTTCTTAGCTGAGATTGGGGACTTTGAGGAGAGCTACTGCCGGTCACACCTCCTCAACAACAACTACATCCCCGATCAGATGCCCCTGATTGACAAAATCATGGAGTTCCACTCGAAGAATGTGTGAGTTTTCTTTGCGTAGCGCCTTTCTTTCCACTCTGTTTCCTTTCAGCTCCGTTCATAAAGTCACCGCCGCTGTGACTGAACAATTACTCTCTTCACCGGTGAACAGGAAAGGTTGTTTCAGAGCTCGAGCGTCTCCTGCTGTGTGGGTTTATTACACAGGTGACACGTTCAGGAAAACAGGCTTGGAGTGAATGAGTTCTTTCTGCTCGGAGCTCCGGTCCCCGGTGCCATAAATAAGTAAGAAGAGTGAGTTTTATAAGTTGTTTTAGAGTCAGAGGTGTATTTCAGTTCATGGACCGCTCTATCAACAGAATGTATTGAAGTCTTCCTCTAACCCAATAAATCACTCGTTCAGCTGATGTTGGAGATTGTGTTGGAAGAGTTTAGGGAGTATATGACTGCAGTGGTGTGCACAGAGGGGGGAGCAGGAGGGGCAGTTACCCTCCAATGGCCCAATTGTTGAGAAACAGGCTAAAGAAAACATGTTGCTAGGCACCGCCCTGTTGGTTGTGGCTGCCTGTTGCAGAGGCTCTCTCTTCTTTGTCTGTTGTAATTTTTTCATCTCTTTTTTATCTTTGTATTTTGAGTGGGTCATTACTTTGTACGGCTCATTTGCTGGTTGTGGACACCAAACTGGTTTTGTCTTCAGTGATATTTTTTATATTTTTGCTCCTGTTTTTCTCTGGAGTTCCTACTAGACATGCACCGATCGATCAGTGCTGATTTCTTTAATTTTGTGGGATGGGTGATTGGCCCATCGTTATATATGAAACTGATCTTATATACCTCCGGTCTGACAGCCAGCCGTTGTTGCTTTTTGTTCTGAGACCTGAAAATCAGGACATTTCATTGGTTGTTTAAGTTAAAACATAAAGATTTTATTGTTGGAAATTGGAACATTGAATGGAATATGCTGTCAGTTATAAGAAATAAAAAATAACAATCAGTATTGGCCCAAATCGGTTACGGCAAGTCAGGCTTTATAAAGGTCGGTGATCGGCCAGAAAAATGTGATTGTTGCACCCCTAGATCCTACATGTAACAATGGCTGCATTGTGTACAAGTGAAATCAGCTGTTAGCAGCCTGTAGTATGTCAATGCTAACTGGTGCAAGGCCTGATGTTTCCCATAAGGTGAGAAACTCAGGTGTGAGCTAAGAAGCAACAACATCAACCTGTCCCTCCATCCATCGTTATTGGGAACGTAAGATCTATCTCTAATAGGATGGACGAGCTAGCCATGCTAACCCAACAACAGAGGGAATACCAGAGGGCAGAGTAGCATCATGCTAATAACAGACATGGCTAACAGAGCTAACACCAGACACCAACACCACATTGTAAAAGCTTCACCTGCTGTGAGCAGACAGGATCCAGGAGACAGAGACTGAACAAACTGCCGAAGAAGCTCAGTCCTGGACCCTGTGGAGGTGGAGACTGGCTGAACTGGACAATGATGGACAAGCTGTCATCATCTATTTTCTTATGGACCTTTTTGCTGTTTCTATACACTTTCTTACTTTTGTTTTCTTTTATTGCTGCTATGACTCCTCCTGAATTTTCTCTTGGGGATAAATAAAGTATTTTCTATTCTATTCTATTCTATTCTATTCTATTCTATTCTATTCTATTCTATTTTATTCTATTCTAAGTCACTGTATGACTGTTTAATTTCATGCCACTTTTCTATCTTAATTTCATAACAAGCCCTCAAATCTGAACGTGACCTCTGCCACTGTTCCCTCTCCATCAGAACACAGAGCTTCCATTAAATAAAACAACAACAAACCTCATTTAAGTGGCTGCTCTGTCCCTCCTGCTCCTTTCCCCCTGAAAACTGTAACTGCAGCTCTTTAAATCTCTTATTTTAAAAAACCCACACACAGGAAACAGGAAGGCTTATCCGCCGATAAGAATTAGGAAAGTCAGTTACCGTTGGCAGCCCCTCCCCAACCTTCCAGCCGTGCTCCAAAAAGCCGAGATAAACACGAGAAACTTTGATCCGCTCGCACTCGGTCTTTCACCTCAATTAGTGGGACACGGAGCAAGATGATAAGGCAGAATTTAATTTACTTATTTGTGCAAAAATGTGCTTAAAGGATGATGGAGGCTGCAGTTTGCACATGTAAAACCTGGAGCTAAGATTAGCCTTTAACCTCGGTCTCTTTTCAAAACACTGATATGATGATGAGATAGGGAAAAGTTAACCTAAACCAGAAATTAGTTAACTATCACTCTTCACCCTTTCACAGCATGTTTTTATTTTATACAGAGGCTTCATTTGTTTCTAAAACTAAGAATCCCTCTTTCTAAAAGCAAATGTGACTCGAGCTAAATGAAACAGTGCAAATGCTGAGGGCTATTTTCAACCACAGATTACGACACATTTGTTGCTTAAGGGAGTATTTACAGCAGCAGGATGATCTTTATGGGATTAACTCAAATGAACTATAGTGTCCGTGTCCAGAGGCGATGAACCTAAATGCCACCCAGAGCAGCACTTTGTTTGTCTTTAATCGTTCCTAGACAATGAAAGTACGTGACTCAGTTGTGTCTGACTCTTGTACTTGAAGCTTGAATATTTTGTTTTAATAATCTTTGGAAAAACAGGAAGTATCTAAATTCTTCTTCAACATTCTTCTGTTTCTGTTTTGTTTTCAGAGGTCACACACCAGCCGAATCAGACTATCAGTTATTAGAAGTGGCGCGCAGACTGGAGATGTACGGGATTCGTCTTCATCCTGCCAAGGATCGTGAAGGCACGAGGCTGAGCTTAGCCGTGGCACACACTGGCGTCCTGGTCTTTCAGGTCAGTTAGTAGGTCACCACTGGCGTTTTGAAAACAGACACTTGTGGATCAAGCTCACTTTGACAGAAATGTTTTCTAAAAAGGTGAAAAATGATCTACTTGTGTGTTTTTATCCTTACTGCAGGGACACACGAGGATTAACGCCTTCAACTGGTCAAAAGTGCGTAAACTGAGTTTCAAAAGGAAGCGTTTCCTCATAAAGTTGAGGCCGGACCTGAATGTAAGCCGTCTTCCAATGTGCTGTTTAAAATCTGAGCCCCTCAGTGTTTGGTGGTGTCGGTCATGTGTCTGTGTCCCTTCAGAGTTCGTATCAGGACACTCTGGAGTTCCTCATGGCCAGCAGAGACTGCTGCAAAGTTTTCTGGAAGGTCTGCGTTGAATACCACGCCTTCTTTCGCCTCTTTGAGGAGCCCAAGCCAAAGCCAAAGCCTTTGCTCTTCACCCGAGGCTCCTCCTTCAGATTCAGGTAGAGAGGAAGAGGAAGAGCCTGCATCTGTCACACAGCGGTGTCTCCCTCATCACTTAACCCTCCTCTAAAACGCTCCCTGAGTAGCTCATCATTATCTCTCCTGTTCTTGTCTCCGCAGCGGGCGCACGCAGAAGCAGGTGATTGACTATGTCAGGGAGTCAGAGTTTAAGAAGATCCCCTTTGAAAGGTAAGAGGCTGCAGAGGTGTTTGATGGATTTGGTTTAGGTGAAGGAGCTCTGGGTTTGTAACGCTGACCTTTCACTTCTTGTCTGTCAGGAAACACAGTCGGGTACAACACAACAGTCGGGTTCAACAGAACAGCCGGCTGTCTCCTTTGCCTTCTCCACGCCACCATGAAGTGCCAACAGAAGTGAGTGGATCAGATTTACAGAAATGTCAAGCTAACCAAAACACTTAGAGGCCTCTTGTGAAATCATTAAATAAAACAGAAGAAATAAAAAATAAACAAGCTAGAATGTAGAGCTAAAATGTTGTTGATGTTTTGTTTCTTTGTCAGCATGGTGCTCCCAGGGTAGACTCACCTCACCGCCGTCATTGGACGGAGTCAGCATTGGTCAGTGCAGAAGACCCCACAGCTTCAAGAACAGCCAGACTGAGCCCGGTTCACCAGAGGAACGGCCACGACGACAGAGACAGAGCCAGCTCTGGGTCCAGGACGGAGGAGAGACGAGGCTCCACGCGACAGACTCATCCAGAACATCTGAACACAGGTCCATCATTTCGAGCTTCTCGAGGCAGCATCCCTTACATCGACTGCAGGGACTTAGACAGTGAATACAGCCTGGGCAGGGACCAGGCGGCGTTTAGATTGAATCACAGAGATCAGGCTTTGCTACGGCGTGGGTCAGGAACAGGGAGCATCAATGGGCCTCTGCAGGTCCAGCAGGAGCACTTTCTAGGTAGGATGCGGTACAGAGAGTCTCCTTCCTCTTCTAGACAGTCCCTCAACATGAGCCCCGAGTTTAACAAGTCTCCACAAAAGATTAACCAAAGTCTGGTTCACAGCGTAGTGTTAGACCCCCCTCACTTCAGAGAGAGGCACTGCGGCAGCCCTCTTACAGTCCAGCATGTGAGTTCAAGGAGTGTGGTCACGAGTCCTGTTTTGGACCCGGTTCATCAGTCAAACAGCGTCCGTTACGCAGAGCAGAACGGCTTCAGCTCTGCTCCCCCTCCACATGACGAGGGCAGGTACTCCCCGCTCCCAAGCCGCTCCCCCCGCTCCCCTCGCTTACATAAATCCCACAAAGTTCGATACCGTGTGGACACAAACACCAACCAGGGAACATCCTTAGGGCAGGAGTCCCGCCCCGTCCTGTCTCGAGCTGAACGTATGGCTGCTTTAGAGCGCCGCATGGTAGCAAACGGCCTCTCAGCACCGGGAAGGCCGAGATCCAGTCTGGGACAGAAGCGTTTGGGGCCGCCTGGTTCTCCACACATGGGAGGGGTTCAGATGAACGACTGCTCCACTACAAGTGGTTCAGAGTCCAGTGAGTCTGAGGTGGAGTCAAACAAAGGGAACTGCAGCAGCTCAGCAATGATTGGTAATCAAACAGAGGCTAACTCCTCCTCTCCAATACCGAGGAACAAGTTCTCCTTTGGCAGCCTGCAGCTAGACGAGGAGGCAGATGAGGACGCGTGCCAGGCCTTCAGTGACGAGGAGGGTGCACAGATTTTCAGCTGTTAAAGCACAGAAACCCTCTCCACATGAGAGTTTAAAGGGTTTAGTTTGGGTCCAGATGGAGAAAAGAAAAGCTGTGCTACATGGGTGACAGATTAAATCTGTTCGAGGGCGACTCAAAGCTCAACACTACATGTTCACACTATTCCTCCTCAGCTAGTAGCAGCGAATTCTGAACGCAGCGTTACTCATCCAAGGGTGCACAAAGGAGAGTTTTCTTGTTTGTTGCGCTGCAGGAGGAGGTTTATTGCAGCCTCCTTTAGAGTTTGAAAGAGCTCTGTAGAAATACACAAGTGCCATGTCAGAAGTAAACTCAAAGAATTGGTGGCTCCTTTTAATGTTGGGGTGGGAAAACAAAAAAGATTGTTGCTGTTGCACTTTTCTCACTTTTTTTTTTTCAATCCATCGGATGTTCATAGAAGAAACTGATGCTGAATTATTGGTTGAGTTCCTGATGCCTTATGAAGGAAACAAACGTCCTTTAATGGTAGAAATTTCTGTCTTCTACTGGATTCATTTCAAGGTTCCCTGCTTTACAAACCGAATGTAAAACCGTCTCAGTGACTGTTGACTCAGTGGGTATTTATTTGTAATAATCCTCTCGTCTTGTTTGATTTATCGACACCCTTGATGCTGAGTCTGGTGTGTGATCGCTGTGAGAGTAGTAACAGTGTCTGGAGCATTTGGCGTCCGTGTGGAAACTAATTACTGCTCTGCAAACACACATTTGATCATGAAATTGGTCCATCAATATTGTTTACAGTACGTTCCCTCTCTGCTGCGTGACACAGGGGCTTCCATTAACCTGTCTGGGTTTATATGCAAATGTAGACGGAGTGAGAGTAACTTTGAACTGTTTTGTAAAAATAGTCTGATTGTATTTGAAGGAGCAGCAGTTTCTCGGTGTGGCTGAGGTGAGGAGTCTGTCGTGGTGTTTTATCCACCTCTTTGACAGTTGATGGCTCACGTGCTCACTATTGACGCCCTCCATCTGCTCTCGACTCCTGCTAGAGTATCTCTGGTTTCCACAAACTCCTCCAGCATATGAAGTTGTTTTTGATCATCCTAACAAATGGCACTGCACTTTTTCTGTTTTTCTTTTGCACGGCTATTCTTGTTTGTATTTTTTTTGTTTGGAAGATTGATCACATTTCTGTTCTCTCTGTTTAATTCTTTGTCCAATGTTAACCTGTCTGTTAAACTTGAAACTGTCTTTTCTTTTTTTCTTTCTATTCTGTTCTTTTTTCTCCCTGCATGTAAACCTGTTCTGCCTGTGTGGTTTAATGATGACTGCCATCAGGGTTTCCTCCTCTGCAGTGATCCAGCTTCATGTATTCAGAGCAGAAAGGAAATCAGGCTAAAGATGACGGGAGTTTGAGAACATGTTGGGAAACAGAGGCAGGTTGTAGCAACAGGGGATGTGTGAGTATTATGTGTTTGTGTGAAAGGCAGTTTAAGGGCAACACCTCAAAGCTCACAGT
The DNA here is from genome assembly GCF_033239565.1 of Halichoeres trimaculatus. Classification (NCBI taxonomy): domain Eukaryota; kingdom Metazoa; phylum Chordata; class Actinopteri; order Labriformes; family Labridae; genus Halichoeres; species Halichoeres trimaculatus. The sequence goes on from NW_027437197.1 coordinate 18,061,298, forward strand.
CCCTCAGCTCATCCATCACTGTCAACTTTTGCTATACGGCGCTCTCTGACTCTTTTTTAACACTGACATCAAGCAACATGTTTGTAGTGACTTTATCCTGGATTTTTATGTTTGGATCTCTTTCTGAAATAAGTTGTTTTACTGAGGTTTTAGAAGATAGAAGGAAAGAGGATCTTTTATGCTGCTATTAATTCCTGCACCTGTCAAGATTTGTCTGAGAGAAATGCTAAGTGAAGACTTAACCATAGATGAAAATGTTGAGCGATTGAACCTGTGAATTGGAAGCATTTTATGACAACACAAAGTATTCCCAACCGTAAAAACTGATTGACACCTTATTTGTTTTTTTTGTTGGTAGCTGTAGAATAAGCAAGATGATGAAAAAGTTGCTGTTGGTTATGCCAAACAGAAATTTTGGTCCGATATTTAATTCAAATTTTGGTGAATAAAAGCAAACAAGGTGTTTTCATTAGCCGCGTTTCCACCAAACAGACCAGTTCAGTTCGTCTCGGTACAGCGCGCATTTTGTCGCGTTTCCACTGACCTATCCAGGGACAGAACCCCAAATAACTGAGACGAGCCGTTCCACTTTTTGGGACCCTTTCGTATGGGTGCCAGACTGAACCAATCCGCTCTCGAAAGGTGGAGCTACAACACTGCAGACCGTTGATTGGTCAAAAGAATCGTCACTTACTGCGCAACAGCAGCTCCTTTTCTCCTGGCGGCACAGTCTTCTCTGAAACAAAGCTTGATTGCACTTTGTATCAAAGAGCTACATGCCAATCACAGGGAGGACGAAATGCTGGATGTGCTCTTTGTTTACTGTGTCGCGTTTTTCTTCTTCGTTGGATTTATTAGTGGTGTAAAATTTTTTGTGCTGCTGCGGCGTAACGCTATTGTTTAACAGCTGCGGCTTTCGACATCCGGCTTACATGCCGCCTACCACAAGGGGGCACAGTTTGCTGTGGAAATACTAATGGGATCAGGCTTAACTGTACCTAGCCATACCAAACCATACTGAACCAAACCAGACTGCTTGATGGAAACGCGGCTATCATTAGCTGATGCAGGGTTTCCCAGACTTCACTCTGCCAAGGCCCCCCAAACGTTTGCTTCTGGCTGGGGACCCTCTTCAGGAACCAACAGACAATGCTTCAGAATATGTAAAGAAATTTCAACTTTTAGAATATATTTTCACATTTTTGTGTTTAGAATAGGAAATTATTAACAAACAAAAGCCGGACTCACACAACCAGCACGAAGGAGAAAGCATTTCAGGGCTCTGTCAGCCAAGGTGGGATACACCTTTCTGACATGTAGTCAGTAGTTAGACAGGGGCAGAGCCTCAAAGTTTGGTCCAGTTTTTTGGATAGCTTAATAACAGGAACGAACCGCTAGGTTGACACAGATCATGACATCATCATGCTGAAGCCGCAGCTGTCACACAAGCTGGGGTTTGGTACTTTTGGAAATATGCGAACCCAGCACTTTACGTTTTGTATAGTCAGGACAAATGGTTACCCCGCCAAAAAAGAAAAATAACAAACAAAAATAAATTAATGTAATTATTAGTTTGAAAAATAAATAAATAAATAAATTCTATTTTTTCCCTTTCTTCTAATTTTCTGAGGGCCCCCTCTTTGAAAACCACTGAGATAATGTATATGCTCTTGTTAGGCTTCTATTTAGCATTACCACCATCTCGCTTCACATTAAAGTACAGTGATAAGTTTTGCTGATTTTTGCTTTTATTCAACAAAATTTGACCTGAAGATTATTTTTGGCTGTGTTTTAAGATGTGAAAAACTCCTCACAGTAATTTAATATTTAGAATTAACCAGCGACAAAAACATGGGAAAAAAAGCAGCAGCATGACACAGATTGAAATCAAACAGACGTGACTTCATTATGGGAACTTCTGGATCACTGCAGAGTGAGGGAACCCTGGAAGAGACTTTCCCACAAACTGGGCAGATGCATTTTGTCCTTTCACTTCTGGTCATTTAACATGTGTGAGAATGTGTGTTTCCATCTCTTATGCTTCCAGTGCATGCTGAGCTCTGCATACAGGTAGTGAGAAAAACATGATGCTGAAAATAAGGAAATTATGTTGTTTTATTGGAGACTGAATTTATTGGTAAACGGTTTTTGACAGTGAATTGGTGTAAATCTGATTTGTATTCATGGACTGAAATATGCAAATATTTCCTCATTACCAGACGACAGAAAGAACAAATTCATGACAGAGTGGTCAAACTGTTGTTTACCCACAACATTTAATTACAGTCATAGATCTTTTATAAATTTATTTTAGGAAAGACTGCATGATCACACTTTTTTCAGTCTCTGACTCACATGGCTGAACTTCTTATGCTGCTTTCTTTCATCTAGTCTTGTACATATGTGATATATTAGAGTCAATAAAGATCTTGTCCTTGAAGTGAGATTTTCTGATTTTATTTTTTGTTAGGCCCCAGTAGTCCGTGCTGTTTTGAGACTAGACTTCTCCTCATCCACCTCCCTGTAGTTTTTTAGTGCTGGTTGGTGACTGTGTTTGTGTTTCTTCATTTGTAGCAGTCTTGGTGATATTTTCCTGGTCTTCCCTTGAAGTTTAGATTAGATCCCTCTCGTTTTCTGTGCATGTAACCACTGCTGAGTTTGTGTCATTGCACCTGAGGACAGCACAGAGAGGTGGGAATGTTGCAGCTTATACATAGTAAGTAAGCTGAGTGGAGATGTTGAGTTTAGAGCTTCTTCCTCTTGATCATCCTGCAGCGGACGTCTCAGCTGAAGGTATTGATTGACGTGGCTCAAAGACTGCAAGAGCCGTCTGGACTGTAGAGTGAGTCATGGCTGATGTTTCACTTTCTGAAGGCAGCTAAGGACGACTCTGATCTTTGAATCAATACTGTGTTATATATAGAGAATATAACTCACCTTATGTAGTTTTTAGTGTATGAAAGTCTCTCAGCTGCTGATACTCGCCATGTTAGACTGTGAGCAGAATCCTGGAGAGTTGAATCAATATGAAATGTCACCGTCTTTGGAGTTTGACATTTAGTAAGTGACAATTTCATCATTTATGAATCTGGCAATTATTTTTTTTTATTAATTGATCAAAGCAAAGCTCCAGAAATGCCAGTAATTAGTAAAAAATGATTAAGTTCACTTCACTAAATGTCTGATTTGTGTCCCAGCAGCAGTGAAAAATTCAAAGATTGTGACTTTATGAAAACATCAAAGCATTTAAAAAGCAGTTAGAGCCTTTGATTAGAAGCTCCTCTTCATAATGTGCCAAATACCACTCAGTCAAAGCATACCTGTTTTTTTTTCATGTCTGTTTCCAAACACTCACTTTCCTTCTCTCCATTCCTGGTTTTCCTGATCGCAACGTACAGGAGTCGTTGCAAACAGCCCTCGTCTGTCCGCCTCCTCCGGTCACTCTCACGGGATGGTCAACGGCCAGAAGTCTCTGGAGCTGTGCGGCCACAGTCCCGATGGGCGGCTACCTTCTCCTCTCACCAGCCCGCTGCTGAACGACGCCGGGAGTGTTCGCACAGATGATGAAGACGAGGTTCGGAGGAAGGTCAGTGATTCAGATGGGAACAAGAAAAACTTAATGTAGTTGCTTTTTCCTATCTGTTGTTGTTGTTGTTGTGTCTGTAACTTATTCTTCAAAGCTATGACCCAAAATAGATTTAGACCTAGATTTTGTGTCCTGATTTGCTCTACAAAGGCGTTACAACAGAGTGTGAGTAAAGACTGGGAAGAAAACACAGTATGATAAAGCACTGATCACAAGTTAGAATCAGTAAAGTTCAAGTAAAACTACCAGGAATTAATTGTTTAAATGATTAAAATGACTTAATTATCATAACTCATTACGCTGCTTTCTTATTCAAACTCTACTTTCAAAATCAACATTTTTGATCAAATCATCAATAAATATTCATTTAAATGAGTCAAAATATTTTTTCTTAAAAGTGAATAAAACAAATAAATGAAATTAATTTAAAAAATAATGATAAATGAATAAATAAATGAATAAATAAATGAATAACAGTTATTAAAAATAGAATAAAAATGTTAAAAACCTATAGTGTTAAAAGTGATATAGGTAATGATGCAATTCAGGGCTGGAAAAATAAGATATGCTACATTAAAAGCTAGATTAAACAGCATCAAATGGCACTTTTAAATATTTGATTCCAATTGGTCGAGACCTCAAACCAACAGTCGCTCATTCCGAAAAGAAAAAGTTTTGTCAAGGAGAAACTGTAAAAATAAAAAATTGAAATTAAAACTAAAAATTGATAAAATCAATCAAATAAAATTGAGTTAAAATATTTTTTTTGAATATTGAATAAAACAAATGAGTGAAATTAATTTAAAAAATAATAAATAAATTTTAAAAAATAAAAATGAATTAAATAAAAGTTTTATTTAAAATAGAATAAAAATGTTCTTAACCTATGGTGTTGAAAGGGACATTTATAATAATTCAATTCAATAAAAAAATTAGATATGCTACATTAAAGCTAGGTTAAACAGCAATCAATCAACGCTTTTGAATACATGATTCTGATTGGTCGAGACCCTCAAACCAACAGTCGTTTCTTCCAAAAAGGAAAAGCTGTGTCAAGAGAACCTGATTGCACCTGTTAAGTCAAATCAACCCATCGAAAGGGGTCTGGTACATTTTTAAAGTATATCATTTTACCTCTGCCTGTTGACCATGTGGCAAAAACTTTAGCATCACCACACAATGTGGAATATGTTTTTAGTATTGCTTTACATTTCTGCAGAGAGCACAAAGATTCAGATTCATGGTTGATGGATGTGAACCGGATGCAAACTGGTTCACAGGTTGGGCGTCTTCATAGTGAGACTCAAGCGATTTCTCTCTCACCATCTCCTCTTTCCTTCGCAGAGGTTCCCAACCGATCGCGCCTACTTCATCGCCAAGGAGCTCCTGACCACCGAGAGGACATATGTGAAGGACCTGGAGGTGCTGACTGTGGTAAGAAGAACATCCGAGTCGGCTCGCCAACACTCTGCTCCTCTGTTTGTTTTCCTCGGCGCTGTCCTCTGGGGAAAAAACATTGATTATTCCGGTTAGCTGCTTCATGGCAGAGCGCCCGCCAAAACACAGAGTCAGGCGGTGACACAGGGATATTCTGGCAGATGGGATTTTCATTTTTTATTCATTTCCCGCACCCGCGTTCTGAAAATCATTTATCCGACTCACTCACGGCTTTGAATACTAAACTGTGTTTGTGTTTAAACAGATAGATCCAGCCGCATGCATCCGACTCACTATTTCATTCTGTGCCTTTCGGATTTTACTGTCTGGGTACAAGCATATGGACCATTTCATCCGACAATATCAGAAAGGAAATGTAGCAGAACACAGGATATTAAATATGTTGCAGACGGAGGATGTTCTTCCGAAGCCTGCAGTTGTTCGATTCAGCTTGAGGATGTGGAGAAGATGCATCACCCTTCCTTCATGATGTTTTTAAGAGGCTGTAGCTTTTTTTGTCAGAGAGGCCTTTCATGCATCTCATAAATATTTGGGTTGGCTCGTGTCCTCGTTCTTTTTTTCCATCTGCATTTGGGCTGCCGACTCCTTACCCCCACTTTTCCCATTAGCTGGTCGTGGCTGCTGCAGCTCGGGGTGAAGTCATCTGAACAACAGCTGCCTCTTCTTCTCAAGCACTTCCTAAAAACTCGACTCCTCTTTCCCATCACGTCAGCGAAAATAAAAGAAAAAGCTGTCCTCTGTCTGCAACATGCAACTTCAATCCAAGCTAATGGAAGAAAGTGTTAAGAATGATTGGCTATTGATTCCTCCATTCATCCTCCAGCAATTAAAGGATTTAAGAGACGTCACAAGACTGAAGCACAACGGTAGACCCTCAGATGAAGGGCTGTAAGTATTATCCTGGGAAACATCTGCATTAACACGACATTGATCAGCGCTCTGTGTGTCTGAGCTGCATGCCTGTGCAAGCTCAAGACCAGAAAATCAGGACTTGAGTCACCTGATGACACAAAGAGAAACCATAGCTCTGCAGTTACTTTATCTTTTATTTCACTCTGGAAAAACCCATGATATAAAGATCCCAGAGTGTCTTCAGCTGCCAAAGGTTCTAGCCCTTTTGTCTGAGATATTCAAGTTTACAATTCTGTGTCTGAATTCATGAGATTAGAGGTATTAGACTTGTTTGATTTAATGATTTCTTTGTTTTTTATCATTTCCTTACATTTTCTGAGATCGCTCAAATCCCCTAAGAATCATAGGCCAAAGATCCCACAAATAAAAATGTGTTTTTTTGTGTTCCTTTACAGAAAGGTTTTCATGAAACTGATTGAGTCTCTGACTTAACTCTAACTTAAGGAGTGTAAACTCTGTCTACTGTAGGCAGAGGTCTAATTTTAGTGTCTCTTTAGTGTCTGAAGTAGGTAGTGTTAGTAGTTTTGACCAAAGACTATTAAAAAAAATTAGACATCATCTCACTCTGTTAAAAGTGAGGTTGCCACAAAAACTGCTCTCCCTGATGACTGGTCAAAAACTCTCTTTCATTCATTCTAATGGAGCTGTGGTCAAACTTTAAAAAACAAATGCACCATCTTCTTTTTTTCTGGAAAGTTTTTCATTAGTTACTAAACCAGGGTGGCCAACCTGTGACTCCTTGTCTTTCGGTGTGTTGCTTTTTGATCCACTTGTATGAGCAGTAATATAAAATATTGATATATTGATGCCAACGTTGGGATCAGTATTGATCAATACTTTGGTGCTGAGATTGAGATTGACACTGAAGTTTCAGTTTCTCTTCTCTACATGTGCTCCTCTCATTACTCATGTGCTCATAGCTATATATATAGATAGATAGATAGATAGATAGATAGATAGATAGATAGATAGATAGATAGATAGATAGATAGATAGATAGATAGATAGATAGATAGATAGATAGATAGATACATACATACATACATACATACATACATACATACATACATACATACATACATACATACATAGATGCATAGATACACAGATACATAGATAAAGATGGAACTTTGTCTCTTCTGCAGTAAAATCAGAAATTTGTCTTTGACACAGCTCCAAGAAAATAAACATACTTACAAACAATAAATCTCGCTTTGAACATTGGAAATGTGTTGATTTTCATTTTATGCTATTTTGTTCATGTGTGAGAGGAAGTGCATTTGTAAGACCACGAGTGTGATGTGGCTCTTTGTAGTACCATGGTAATTTTTGTGGCTCTTGGTCTCTGACTGGTTGGCCACCCCTGTACTAAACGATAAAAACAGGGTTTTATTTTACATTTCACGATGATAGCTAATGTTGTTTCATACTTGTTGTTTTTTATCAATGAAAAGTAAGATGAATCAGATAAGATTAGACTTACAGAAGAAAAAAAAATCTTTTATTTGTCACCGGGCTCCACACAGATTCTCTACTGCGCAGATTCTGCCTACACAATGGCAGCGCCTGTGTTGAGATATTTTGGCTTCAAAAAGCTCTCCTTTTTTGCAGTGTAAATCATAAATTCCTACTTGAGCAGCAAATCTGTTTGCTGCATCGTAAAAGCCATCATCCTGTCTACTTGGAATGCATAACAGTTCACAAAATGACCTCCATTCAACAAACAAGCGTTTTTAAAGTAGTTTATTTTCCTCCTGAGGACAGACCGAGCCAATCTGTTTGACTCGAGAGTTGAATGTCAATGAAATAACAATTGGTTTATTTTTGTAGTTCATATTACTGAAGGAAGTCAGAGTGAAGACTCTGGTTGAAGTGCTATTCTCAGTGAAAGTGAGACTAACTAAAACAGATACACAGATGATCTCTGAAGGATGTAATGAACCACAGATAATAGAATTTCATTTACTGTACATGAAGGCAAATTAGGCTTTTGGTGTGGCCACATGGTTGCTTCTGAAATTGCTAATTAGGCTGTAAATGATGCCCAAAAAGGAAAAAAGGAGGGCGTTACTGAAATTGTTCCTTATTAATCAGGGGCTGCTCTGGAGAAGTTGGTCATACTTCCCAGAGGCAAACACAAACGCAAAAACACTTTAGACTAAATCCTTCTGTTTAAAGTTCCTCTTTACTCTATTTTTTTATTCCTTTTTTGTGTGTTTCTGTGTCCTCAGTCCTTCCAGAGTGCTGTGGGACAAGATGAAGCCACTCCAGACTCCCTAAAGAACACCGTCCTCTCCACGTTCGAGCCGCTGCACAAGTTCCACACAGGTTTTCTCAGGGAGGTGGAGCAGAGGCTCGCACTCTGGTGAGACTTCTATTTCACATCCACTCTCAACAAAAAAGTCCTAGCAGGAAAAAAGGAGAAAGGAAAAAAGATCGGGGGTGATGACCCGCTTTTCTGTCAAACCACTTTATCACTATCCCTCCCTCCTTTATAATGAGCGTTATTGGCATTTAGCCTCAAAGGGGGCGACCCAGCCCCTCCACATGACCCAAGGAGCTGTAGTCTCCATGGCAACAGCCATGCAGCGCTGCCCGGCCTTTTCTTGCCTGTGGGTTTGTGCTGTCTGATCTTCTTAATGATGTTGGGTTTTATCTTACATAAAACACACACAGACTCACACACACACACACACACACACACACACACACAGCGAAGCATGAAGCTCGTCATTATTTACGGCCATTAACCGCAGACGTTTACAGTACGATGTTAATTCCAGAGCCTATACGAGCCCGCCATCATCATTACTTCCAACTAAAGCACAAAGTCATTCTTCACATAGAAGCTCAAAGTGATATTACTGCCAACTCTGCTGATAAGAGGCACATTTCAGCTTGAATGCAAATCATCCGGCACTACACGTGTCTCCTTTGAAGCTTTGCATATTCAAATCTCCTGCAGAAATGAATCTTTGCTGTTGTAACCGGGATTAAGACGCTGTTTGTCATAGATTAAGGAAGTTTTAGAGACTAGATATGTTTCCCTCGAGCGGCTGCTCAAACACTGAACAAAATGAATAAAGATTCTGAATGAATCCAGTGATGGCAGCTCTCTGCTCCTGCCCCCTGTTTGAGGGAAGCTGTGCTCGATGGAGACACCTGCTGGTGAATCTGTTTCTAACTCTTAAAGGAGCTGTCTGCAACTTTATGGCACCTTTTTTTTTTACGCTTTGAATAATGAATCAGCTTTAAGTGCAGCTTGGTCAATTACCTTTCTAAACAGCTACATAACTTTTAAAAAGGTGGTGTTTTATCTCTTTTAGGGAAGGACGCTCCAATGCTCACATTAAAGGAGACTACCAGCGCATTGGAGATGTAATGCTGAAAAACCTACAAGGCTTAAAGGTGAGGGAGTATCTAAATAGAAGTTCTCGCTCATTTTTAATCATATGTTGCTCATTAATATGTGACAAATGTGTTTGTAGCCCTTGTCAGTGAACTTCCACAAGCAGTCTGAAGTGCTGCTGGAGCTGGAGAAGGCGTGCAGAGGGTCCCGCCGGCTGGAGAGTCTCTGCAGGGACTTTGAGCTGCAGAAAGTCTGCTACGTCCCTCTCAATGTGTTCATCCTGCGGCCTCTGCATCGCCTCATCCACTACAAACAGATCCTGGAGCGCCTGTGCAAACACTACCCGGCTACACACGTGGACTTCAGGGACTGCAGAGGTACCCGGGTTCGCACAAGCACGTTTTGGGTCCTCTGTGGAGCCTGAAAGTAATAATCTCTCTCCTCCCTCTGGTTGGTGTGCAGCTGCTCTGGCAGATGTGTCGGAGGTGGTGGAGCAGCTCCAGGGAAGCTTAATCAAGATGGAGAACTTCCAGAAGCTTCTGGAGCTGAAGAAGGATTTGATTGGCATTGACAATCTTGTTGTGCCTGGACGAGTGGGTTAAAAGCTGTGAAAACTGGACATGACAGTTATAATGATCAATCTGACTTCACGTTGTATTGTTTTTTGATTGTGGATGCGTCTAACAAGGATTTTTTCTTTTTAAGGAGTTCATCAGGTTAGGTTGCCTCAGCAAACTGTCTGGAAAAGGCCTGCAGCAACGAATGTTTTTCCTGGTAACTTTTTATAAATATGTCACTGGTCTGATGATTTAGCTGTGTGCAAGTAAATGAAATAGTTGTTAAAAAAAAGGGATAAAAAATGTAAAGTTTTGTGTTGATAAAGGAGCTGTGTGCTGCCACGATGTTAGAATGTCACAGCCACTGTTAGAAGTTGTTTTTGCTTCCTTGAATTATAAATTAGATAGAGTCGATTTAATTTAGCCATTAAAACCGAAGACAGGCCCACTGACATTTAGCTTGTGTATTACTCAGCCTCTCTTTCTCTGTCTCCTGGCAATAGTTCAACGACGTCATTTTGTACACGAGTCGAGGGATGGCGGCGACCAATCAGTTCAAAGTGCACGGGCAGCTGCCTCTGCACGGCATGACAGTAAGTGCCGCGTCCCTCCATCGAGCACACAAAGCGCTTCAAACTGCTGTCACCAGTTTGTCATTACCGCAAATGAGCCGCAGCAGACAGCTGTAGTGCAGCTCCGTCAACATCTGACGCACACATGCAGGAAAACTTTCAGTACTACACATGTCCTTCCCTCACACTTCCTTTTCATCTTCCCCTCCCTTCTTTCTCTCCCCCTTTCTGTCTATTTCTGTCCTCGCTGTCCCAGATACAGCTGCTCTCTAATGTTTTTTCTGTGTCTCTGTTCTTCTCTCAGATCAGAGAGAGTGAGGATGAGTGGGGTGTGCCGCACGCCTTCACACTGGTTGGAGAGCGGCAGTCGGTGGTGGTTGCAGCAAGGTAAGAACAGTGCGTCGATGCCTTGACATTAGATTCACCCCAAGTGACTGCAGGAGCAACAGGATTGTTTTATAAAGAGTCCTGAATGTTTGAATAAATTTTTGTCAGATTATTTACTACAAATCAACAATCAATGCAGTAATAAGCTCAGAGTGGCACAGTTCTGAGTTTTAAGTAAAGTTTGAAGAATGTTGCATTTTTCATTTTTGATATTCCTTTTTCAGTTTAAACCAAGTTTTAATTTGCCTCGAAATGGGTGCTGTCAGTATTTTAGAAATAGAAAATACTTCATTTATCCCCAAGGAGAATGTCGGGAGGAGTCACAGCAGCAATCAAGGAAACCAAAGTAAGAAAGTGTATAGAAAGCGCTAAAAGGTCCATAAGAAAAAAGATGATGACAGCTTGTCCATCATTGTCCAGTTCAGCCAGCCTCCACCTCCACAGGGTCCAGGACTGAGCTTCTCCAGCAGTCTGTTCAGTCTCTGTCTCCTGGATCCTGTCTGCTCACAGCAGGTGAAGCTCTTCCAATGTGGCGTTGGTGTCTGATGTTAGCTCTGTTAGCCATGTCTGTGAGTAGCATGATGCTACTTTGCCCTCTGGTATTCCCTCTATTGCTAGGTTAGCACAGCTAGCTTGTCCATCTTATTGGAGATAGATCCTACGTTCTCAATAATGATGGATGGAAGGACAGGTCAATGTCGTCACTTCTTAGCTCACACCTGAGAACCAGCACGTCATTCTCACCTCCTTCTCCTCACCTTGTGGGGAAACATCGGGCCTTGCACCAGTTAGCATTGACGCGCTACATGCTGCTCACAGCTGATTTCACATATAAACAATGCAGCCATGGTTACATGTAGGATCTCCAGACAAACACAGGAGAAAAATAATAAAAATATCACTGAAGATGAAATCAGTTTGGTGTTCGTGACCAACAAATGAGCCATACAAAGTAAAGATCCACTCCAAATGCAAAGATGACAAAAAAGAGATGAAAAAATTACAAGAAACGGACAAAGAAGAGAGAGCTGCCACAACAGGGCGGCGCCTAGCAACAACCTTTAGGTGTGGTTCTTTAGGAATTTAAGGTATTCAACTATAAATCCAAATTTTAAAACTTCAAGGAGTATAAAACATAATCTTTGTACAGCAAAAGTCAAAATGACCATCTGTACCTATTAAGCCACCTGAACCCACCATGAGTTTGTACCACCCACCTCTGCAGCATTCAAGTTTTAATGAGAAGGACAAACTTCCTTCAACAGACAGAAACCTGAGACCATGGTCGGGTCAGAGAGACGGATAGAGAGAGATGCAGAAAGAGAGCGTGATGGCGGCTGGAGACAGAGACAAAAACCTCCCTCAGCCTTTGTCCTTTCACATGTTGCTGATCTATTTTTCATGAATGAGCAGACAGTGTTTTAGTTCCCTATTGAGAAATAATTTGGCTGTACTCGAATTTGAACATGGATCAAAGTCATGACAGTCGTATTAACTGGACTATTTCCGAACCAGCCTGAATGTTTCATCTGTTCCTGTTTTTCTTTCTAGTTCACTGAAGGAAATGGAGAAGTGGATGGAGGATATAAAGTCAGCGATAGAGATGACAAAAACCAGTAACGGGCCTTCGTCTGATATTCTGAGCAGCAATCTGACAGACGGCAACAGTAAGTTATGACATGTTAAACAACAAAAAGAAAAAAAAATCTTCTAAATGTTGCTGTTTCTGAAAGAAATCCCTGATTCGCGAGCCTGCGTTTGTTCTGTGAGCTGACGCTGTCTGTGTTTTAGCACCCCTCTCTCCTCATCACCCTGCTCATTATCTAGCAGTAACCACCTCCTGACTTTCCCAGAATGCCCCGAGGACTCCTCGGTTGACGCCGAGTCCGAGGACGACTTAACATCCCCGCACTCTTCGCTGGACAAGCCGGCCCCTCACCGTGGTAACACCATGGTGCACGTGTGCTGGCACAGGAACACCAGCGTGTCCATGGTGGACTTTAGCATAGCTGTGGAGGTACCGGACAAACGTCAGCACTCAAACCTCAGAAGCCTGCCTCTGTTCCCCTGCCTCACTGTTTTCTTTCTCTGTGTCTGAGTGTTTCTTAATTCACTGTGAGGATTTCTGTCAGTGGGAACAGTATCCTCCTGTGCTGCAGACAACCATAGAAACTCATTTTATAACTATGATTTAACTGAATTTGTACGTTATAAGTCAACTAAGTCATTTTATAAGATGCCATTATGAAAATTTGGTGTATATGTGATACATTTCTCAAGTTATGCTTTGTTTTCCTTGTGTCAAGTTTTTCCTATTACAATACATAGTTTATTGAAATAAATACAAATCATGGTGCACATACACTTAAAGAAAGCATGATTTTCATTGGTTAACACTTCTGCATGACGGCTCCTTTAAAAATCCAGGTGTTTTACTTAAAGTTATCTGTTTTCTACATTTCACTTCTTCAGTTTATTACATTTTAATTATTGATAAGAAATTAAGTATATGAGTTAAGATATTTTGTCTTAAAGACTAGAGTTTGAGGATACTGTTCCTTCCCTCTTTTGACCTGTAGTAACCTTTGTTACTTTGTTGTTGTCTTCTCTAACCTCAAACTGTGGTTTTTCTTTGTGGTTCTGTCCTTTTATCTCCTCCCCTGACACTTCCAATCTCTGATGGTCTAAAAATAGAGAGAGCCGTCCGTACATGTGCTGAACATCTCCTGTGACAGCCCTGATCTAGTTCTGCTCCTGTCTCTGTAGCTGTAACCACGTCCTCTTCACAGCCCGGACACACCGCCGGCCTTCCCGTCTCCTCCTGTCACTGCATGCTTCTGTTTCACCGACTCAGTCTGTGTTTCTGTCCTTCCCCTCCCTGTCTGTTCTTCTCTCTCTATTTTTTCCCATGTGTCTGTGCGTTCCTCCGTGGTAGAGGACCCTAGTCCAGTCAGTGAGAATAAGGCCCCCCCAGTGGGGCCCCCCAGTGGCCAGGGACCAGTGCCTCTGTCTGTTATCTGCTGGTACCGTGTTCAGAGCCTCTCCTTTAGTGAATCCTGCAGGAGTCTAGAGGTAAAGGAGCCAGGCAGACAGGAGAGGTCTTTACTCGAACTGCAGCATAGGAAGAGAAGATGTAATGTGTCCTTAAAGCCCAAACAGTTGTTGATTTGCTTTAGTATTGTAACTGTTAAAGACAAGAAACTTATTCAGCTCGGAACAGAAGATAGTCATCTTGTTTGGAAGTAGAAAACAGGCACAGACGATGAGTAAATCCACCAAAGTCTTTAGTTTTGCTGTTTTCAACAAATGTCATGAAATTGCCAAAACCAACATGTTCTGGTTCATATCTCTCTCTCATGCTGGACATATTTTGCTTAATCTGAAGGTTAAAATCTCAACCATCAGGTCACAATTTTTATTTATTTATTTATTTTTTTAATTAAAAAGTATTTTCTTTTTATGGCAAGGCCCTGAAATTGTTTGTGCGTGAGGGACTAGTTTCAGCTGCGGATCAACACATTTACAAAGCAGATACTAACCCTGATTGGACTGTATCTGTGTGATTGATTCTTAATGATCTGTTCAAAAGCTGCTGTAAATTATTTGTTTGAAGCATTCAATCCATTAGAAGACGGTTGGTTTTGGTTTTCATGGCTACTTAAAATAAAATCTAGCATTTTAACAGACTTGCCCTTTAATAATAGGAATTTCTCTTCTGTATTTTTGTCACAATTTTGAATTGTTTTTCATGTGTCTTAACATATTAACTTCTATCTTCTCTCTTTGTAGAATCATCTGTCTGGAAACTTACTGAGGAAGTTTAAGAACAGTAACGGCTGGCAGAAGCTCTGGGTGGTCTTCACAAACTTCAGCCTGTTTTTCTACAAATCTCACCAGGTGATGAACGTTCATTTCTCAGCTCTGAACTCATCGTGTCCTCTCTCCCACATTCATTCCTCTCCTTACTCCGTGCCAGGAAACGTGTTTACGCTCCTCTGGAGTTAAAAGCATCACATGTCTGTGCAGAATGTCTGATCTGCGTGCTACCGTACAGGTTAACAGGTTTTCCCATGCAGCTTTTATTGCATGTTTTTCTGTTGGTTGGCTGTGTTTTTATATCCTGATGCAAGGCTACGTATTTTCATGTCCGTACAAACTATTAAATCATTGCAAAACCAGATTTAGGCTGAGAAAAAGTGGAGACAGAGTTTTAAAAACCTGCATTACAGCTTGATTTTGTCTGATACTTTCTCAACTTCCAGCCATTGTTGGATGATTTAAAATTGTTTTTGATTGTTCCTTGCTATTTATTACTTCCGCCAAGGAGGTTATGTTTTTGGGGAAATTTGTCTGTTTGTCTGTGAATAACATAACTCAAAAAGTAACAAACAGATCTTGATGAAATGTTCAGGAAATGTTCAAAATGGTATAAGAAAGAAGTGATTAAATTTTTGAGATGATCTGGATTACCGTCTGGATCCAGGGTTTTTTTAAAGGATTCTTTATCATTGTGAGATAGGGCTGTTTTCACCATATTTGTGTATAACTCCACGATAAATGGTCGGATTGCTTTGCAAAACAAAACAAGACAAGATCACGATAATTTCTCACAGATGTAAAAGTACGATCCAGGTCCTGGCAATATTCTGGATACTAAGAACTGGAATATGAAATATGTACTGGGTCATCATAATTTTCAACACTGTCAGGTAACAAATTATCGTCCAAACCTGCAACTAACACCAAATTGTAGCAGACAGTCTGCTGAAAGGGAGTATAACATTAAAGTAGGACTAAAGAGTTGGTGACAATCAGAATATGCTTGGTGGAGGTCTGTGCTCTTTGAATGCTCTTCTATTTTTATATTCTAAAAGCCCATATGAATCTCAACTTGTCCCTTTTTCGATGTCCTTAGGATGATTATCCTCTGGCCAGCCTCCCTCTGCTGGGATACTCCGTCACCATCCCCACCGAGTCTGAAAACATCCACAAAGACTACGTCTTCAAACTGCATTTCAAGTCCCACGTCTACTATTTCAGATCAGAGAGTGAATACACGTTTGAGAGGTAAAGAGCGCCATCGTCCACTTTTCCACGTGTTCCTGTCTTTCCGCTTCATTGAGGTCAGACTGATGGATAAACTCTTTCTTTCCCTTCAGGTGGATGGAGGTGATCCGCAGCGCCACGCTCCCCTCAGGTGGTCCTCGCTTCCTAAACAGCAAAGAGCCCCTCCCTCACTGATCGGCTCATCTTGTCTCCACAGACCGTCTCCCTCGGGTGGCTCCAACCAGCCTCCCCTATCCTCCGGGACTCTTTGCTTTTCTTTTCTACGCCTATCTGGGACATTTGTACACGTGTCCATGCACATTTGGTGCTTTTTTTAATGCTTTAATGGTGACATGTCCGCTGGTTTAGACTGCATCAGAGACTGCATTTTTTGGCATTTTTACTCTCAACTCTGAAACCTCTTTTTTAAGGATGTCATTTTATACTGTTTTCTAACGGTCTGAACCACTTCCTACATTTTTGTCATTGGTTGTTTTTACAGGATCATGTTGATGTTAATACCCAGAATTCCCTCGTAGATGCTTTAACATCACTGCGTCGTCATTTTGTTTTCCTCCACTTTTTATTTTAATGAAAAAAACTGCTGCTTTGAAAATGCCCTGCAACTTCAGTGCCAAACTGGTTTGTATTAATGTCCTGGACTTTTTGATGCTATTTTATTACATCGGGGACGAAGAGCGTCTCCTGTACTGTAGACAATGAAATTTTAAATCATGTAAAACAGGCCACCCTTTAACATTAATGTTCGGTTTAACCTGGCCCGGCACAATGTGTTCTTGTTAAAAAAAAAGTGTTTAAAATATATAAAATTATTTTGTTGTAATATGGACATAAAGTAGGATTGATCGCACTGTGGCCAGGGGTAGCTGCCATCACACTTTAATGCTATTTCTAGTAAATACTCTGTTGTATGAAAATGTCTCAGACAGGTTTTTTATGGACTAAAGTTCGCCTGCAGCTGAGAGAGAAAATGTGTTCATAATCTCTGGATTATGTGGCTGAGTGTTATGGAGAGCTTTAAAGGATTATGTGTGAAACAAAAGAGAAACTTTCAGTTCCAAGCGCCGCTACCCTCACTGAACTCACACAGATACCAGAATCTTTTATGGGTCCGAGTGAACGGAAATATGCATATCGATCATGGGGTTTATAGCAGTGAAGCAAATGAAGTGGAAAACCTCAGCTCTGCTCAGATATAAAGCGTTTTTCCAGATTACAGAGAGCTCTTTGGAAGTGAAAGCAATAAAAAATCTAATTCAAACTTAGATTTGTGTCGCTTTTTTTTTTCCTATCTTTTTTTCAACTCAAGAAGCAAAACGAATGCTTTCATAAATTGTGTGCTTATTCCTGGAAGGCAATTCTCTATTGTAATTACAGCTGTGGCCTACAGATGGCGCCATAGATCAAGACACTGAATTTGTGCCACAGGCAGAGAGCAGGACCAGCCTTCAGCATATTTTACTGCCTTTACTTAACTCCTTTTTCTATTTAGCTGGAAACCTTTCGCCATACAAGGTGATGACAAACCCTCCCAAGCCAGGGCCTAATTATGTTTAGGTTATAAAAAAAAACAATAGTAAAGATTATAATAATGAAAATAAATAAATAAATAGATGCTGCTGACAAGATTATTTTTATCCAGAAATTTAGTTGGGACTACTGCATTTTGGGTCAAACAAGTTTGAACATTAGTTAAAATACAACACAAATATCGATGTGATAAAATCTCAACTGAGATGGAAGTCAGTGGAGTTTCATTTTTTTACATCTTGTCAATCTCACTGCTTCATTCGTATGTTCAAAACTATCTGACGATGTGGAGTTTAGAGGCAGAGAGCCCCAAAATTATATCTTGTCATTTTCTCCAGTGTTCCTCATAATTGGACAAGGGAACTTAAAATGCAGTAGTTACATGGTTAATGTAGTAATAAGACACTCAAGTTGTCTTTTATATCATTTAAGTGCTTTTATACTCATCATGACATTCACCAAGTCACCCAAAACTGTTCTTGTTTAGTTTCTTGTCTTAAAACTTTGTTCTTATTTCGGGAAACTTGAGAAGCAAATTTTTCGTACCCCATTGGAAGTCGTTGGAAGCAATCCATGTGTCATTTTGTCTTTGAATATCTTGAAATAAGACATTTTCTGGACTTTTCAGGTGAATGTGGCTCATATTAACTCTGATAAGATAACCTTTTACTCATGTAAGACATAAACACTTCCTTAGATTTCAGTTTTGCACTGCATGTGGGAGCTTGGATTCTACCACCAACCTTCTGACCGAAAAATGACCCACTCCACCACTGACAGTTCAACAAATAGATCTCCATTATCATACCAGAAACATTTTCACCAAAAAGGGTTTTGGATCTTTAAGACTAAACGTCTGTAGCAGCAGGAGACATCTCCAGAGATGGTCATGGTTGTGAAATGATTCCTCCTGCAGACATTGATTTATGTGCTTTAAATTTGTCTGTGTCTGTATTTAGCTCTTCATAACAACAAGAAGGCGTGTGCCACCAAGCATGGAAAAACAATCACTAACAGTATTTTAAGCTGCTAGTTCATTAACATTTATGATAAGGATGTGCTGTTGATACTGCTTGAGTGTTAACTTACTTATTTCCAAGTCTCATTCACAGCATATAATGATTATATAAGATATATAAAAAATGTTTCATTTATTTATTCATTTATATATTTTTGTTAATTATTATTACTACTACTACTATTATTATTATTATTATTATTATTATTATTATTATTATTATTATTATTATTATTATTATTTATTTATTTATTTATTTATTTATTTTTATTTTATTTTTTTTTACCCTAAAGTTATTGAAATTATTAAAAAAATAAATCTTTTCTTTCCTCTTTTGCTTCAAAGTCTTTGAATTAAAAAGAACACAAGATTTTATTTTATTTTATATTTTTTTTGTGTGTGAATCTTTCCTTAAACGTTTAGTTTGAAATGTTATGTTTATGTCTTCAGGAACAATGGCTGCAGAAACAACGCTCACCAGAGTTGTGATTTTTGTGGTGAAAGGAAAATATTTATCCAGTCATTCCCACTGAGCAAATCCCTCTGTCCAAAGTCCAGCCCCAGCCGCTCACTCACACAGAAGTGGGCTGGCTCTAAACCGGTAAGAGGGCGGAGTGCGCCGAGGAGACAACCAGATTATACACCTCCGGTCTGGAGCTGCACGGCCAATCAAACTCTGCTGAAGAGCACACTTTACCATGACAATAACAACTCGGATGGAAGTCTGTGGAGTTTTGGAATAATGCAGGACACAAGGCGGAAAGTATGACACCGATATTTGGGAGTGAATCAACAGCCGTACCTCAGCATGACCCCGGCTTTGACTCCTGGCGCGAACTAAAGGGGGGATCGTAACAAACCGGTGATGTTTTTCCTCTAAACTACGCTGTTAAAACCTTTTCTTAGCGGGGGTTGATGCAAAGTTGTGCGCAACGATGTCCACTCCTGCGCACCCGGAGACCAGGAGGTTCACGCGGGGTCTGGGGAAACCTGGCACGGCGGCTGAGCTGAGGCAAAGCGTCTCTGAGGTGGTGAGGACGTCCGTGCTGATAGTAAGTACACACCTAGACAATCCCCTCACCCCCTCTCCTCCTCTGACGCCCACTCTTCCTCCTTAATACCATCTCTGCCAGGGCGGTGTAGACACCTGTGGAGTGTGGGTTTTAGGCACATTTCCAGCAGGGTTAGAGTTGTTTTCCTGATAACTGAAGTGAATGAATGGAGGTGTGTGTCTGTGGCAGAGACAAGGGACGGTTAATTTATTAAATTAAGCTGTTACTTCCTTCTAGATCTGCTGTGACCTCTCAGGACTTTGTCTCTTATGTGTCTCTGTTTGGATCAGCTGTGTAGGACCACATGTGGGCTTTCTGGGTGAAAACAACACGTGATATTTTGGACTGAGGCCTCGACATGTGAGGAGTAAATGTGGAAAGGGTGATTTGGTGACTGAATGATGTATGACAGAAAGATATAAGGAGAAATAAGATATTTAACAGCACTATACGGTGGAATTTTGGGGTACAAACCATCTTGAACAAATCCCTTTGGTGTGAATTTTAGCTTTAAAGTTTGAGTTTTGTTGAAATTCCTCCCTGTGCCTGGAGGAGTCCACTTTCATTTTCTCTTAGTTTCTTATTTCCTGCAAGGAATCAGTGCCTGATGGTGTTTTGTACACTGTCACTGAAGGCATCATTTTTCACTGAGATGACATAATACCTGCTCATAGGGGAAAGCATGTGGCTTCAGTTTCATGCATTTGACACACACACTCACACACACACTCAGAGTCCAGTGACATAATACTGAATTGGACCGTCCACTTTAAGGAACATCTGTGTGTCGGGCTCCTCTGTATCAGCTTTCCTCCAGGCTCAGCAGGGAAAAAAGAAGTCGGCCTCTTTTGTTTTGCGTCCGTCTGATTGTTCCAGCTTTCCTGGAAGAAGTTGCTAGGAAACCGAAACGGACACCGTCCAGGCTCTCTGTCAGGGAAATGGAATCCTGAGTCAGGATCCCAGACATCCAACCACACCTTCGTATTATTTATTCATCTTCACTCTGGTGCTCGGCCAGAGACGCCTGAGGGAGGAGGGCAGAAACGGATACAAGAATGCATGTTGGGAAATCGCGGATTTTGAGGACTGGAGTGACTTTGAGAAATTCTGAGGATGACTCTCAGTGTTTTTGTGTCTTGAAGAAGTTTTTTGGTTGACAAACTGTTGGGTTGAAAGAGGCAGTGATGGGCTTAGAAACTTGTGAATGAAGAGGCTGAAGGAGGACAATTTTAAAGAGTGGCTTTATTTGTAAAAATATGTCAAAATTTAAAGATTGAGCAGTACATCACTAATAATTATCATATTTACTTAGTATACTAGATGAAAATACTGTTTCTTCTAACGATGAGGAAGACACTCAGACTGACATCATTTTGTGGTTGTTTTGTTGTATTTTGAGGATGTTTTTGACCTTTTTGTGTCAGATTTGCTTCTCTACATGGTTATTTTGTCTTCTTTTATTGCAATGTTCAGTCTTCATGGGTGTTTTAGCGCTTTTTGAGGTCGTTTGGTATCATTTTGCTGTCATTTTGCATCACTGGTTGACTGTTTTGTTTCCTCAAATGATAATCCTCAGTCTTTGTGGTTGTTTTTGCAGCGCTTTGTGAATATTTAGCGTCTGTTTTCATTTTGTATCTTGTCTTTTGTGGCCATCTTCTTCCCTTCTAGTGAATGTTTAACACAAACATTAACATTAACTGCTTCAGTGACTCTGAATCTTCACCATGTTGTCCCTCCAACCCTTTCATTTTGAGTCCCTCACTTCAGCCTCATCCAGGCCTCACCTCCAGAAGTGAATGTATGCCGTCGCCGAGTTCACGTGCTCGCTGAGACGTCTCAGTGGGACAAGAATGTGAATGAATACAGGCTGTCTGTCCACGCAGCTCATAATTAATTCCTCCATGAAACATGTAAATACCACAGCAGGAACAGAGGGATCTGTTCCACGGACATAAAGAGCGGATTGTAGCTGTTGTCACTCATTCTAACTGTTGTTTCAGCTTCAAATACAAATGTTTCTTTCCCGGTGAGTGAAGTGAAACACTTCATCCAGGCTATGGTTCACACAGCGAGTCCTCCTCTCTGGTTTGGAGTCTGTTGCTCTGTGCTGCTCTCCAGTTTGTGGATTTTGGTGAAGCCAAACTCCATCCTGAGCCTCTTTGTTTATTGTTGGAGCTGAGAGCGGAGAGGTTTGTAATAGTCCGGGCTCTCAGCTGAGTAATCCCTCTGTTTCGACACACTTGAGGCATGTTGGGATCACTATTAGCTCCACGATGGCTGTCATCAGCTCAGAGTTTGTGGAGCTGCTGATGCACGACCAGGACGCTCACCTTTTGGTTTCATTTTTTTTAATCAACACACCTCAACATTACCAAATCTTCTAAATTTTACAGTTCTTTAAAAATGCCATAAAAGGGTTCCAAATCTGTTTAAATTTGGCTGATTTCTTTTCAGTTGTGTACGTTGACTTTTCAAGGACAAGGCATGCTGACAGTTCTTTCAGCCAGTGCTCAACCACGGGGCTCTCCACTTGAGATAGACCGATATGGATTTTTCCGATACCAATTATTTGTAGTCAAGAGGCCGATAACTGAAATTTGAAGCCGATATTAATTTGCATTCAAAGTGAAAACATTGGTGTCAAAATTTTGAACAATACAAACTCAAACACTTAACTTCATTCAAATGCCTTCAAGCATATGTTTATTAAACAGCTCCCAGGCTCAGCATCATGTTTTATAAAGTCAAATGAAAACATAGAAAAATAAATAGCTTAAGTTTCCTACAGTAAATAAAGTTTTCCAAAATTTCAATGTTACTGCTATAACTGTCATAACTGCTCTGCTGATTGGCTGTTTCCTAAGCCATGGCTCTGCTTGTAACCAATCAGATTTAAAAAAGGCTGATGCAGATATGCCTCAAAATGCCAAATATCGGCCCCAATAATGGGTCTATCCCCACTCTTCACATCTTTCCAGCAAAGAAAAATCAAGCGTCTAGCTCGCACTTAACATTAATCAGTAATTTCCTTTTCTTTGCTGCTTAGCACACAGACCTTTGGGTACAAATTAAGAACTCAAAGCATAGTACAATTGGTTACTGGATTCAAGGTCATATGAGAAATGCGATTTATGACTTTATTCCAGAACTTTCCAATCTCAGGACAGTCCCCCAAAACAATGAAATAATGTGCCTTTTTTTTAACTGTAGTTAATATCAGGAATATTAGGATTGATCCTGTTTAGTCTATTCGGAGTAATATCAGTTCCCATAATCCCGTTATATTGTATAAGTCTGAGACAAGAATTTATTATTAGGAGTTAAGCTTTTGAGCACACCTCCCTCCAGTCCTCCTCAGAGATATCTTTTTATCATTCCCCATAAAGTCTTTATGATTTTCAACCAGTCAGGATATCTGACCCTCTCTAGTACGTTAATTTACTGCAAAATTTTCTAATATGAACAGAGGGGGTTGTCTATTGAATAAAACTTCTTAGCTGTAAATATTTTAAGAAGTGTGTCTGAGGTATATCATACTCTTCTCTTAATTCTTCAAATGACCCTCCTCATATAAATCCATAGCCTTTTGAATGCCTTTTGAAGACCACATTTTAAAACCTTGGTTAGCTTCACCAAGAAATGACTTAACATTCTTTTGGTCTTATTTATGCAGAATCAGGCCAGAGATGACAGTTTTTAAACAGTATTTTGATCTGCAGCATCAGCAGCTTGTGAGTGTACCAGCTGATGGTAACACAACAAATCAATGCTGGTTGGAAATGTTTAGTTAGTGTATACGGTGAACGCAGCAGCCTGGGGGGGCAGTTGTGTAATTGTAATCAATAGTCCTAACTGCCTACCACCTCATGATGATGGAGTCACATCCTCAGTGCTCCTGCTCCATGACCGACCCCCGAGAGCTCTGCACCAGATGGGTGTCATTATGTAGAAGTTATGCCATTAACCGCCCAGTGCCCAAACACACACACACACACACACACACACACACACACACACACACACACACACACACACACACACACACACACACACACACACACACACACACACACACTGCAAGGGAGAGAGTGAAGCTTTCATGAAAGCAGCTCATGTAAATCACATGAAAATATTGACAACATGCACGACTACAAACAGAGCAAGTGAGCACACGTTGCTTCTTGGCGTTGTTTTGTGGATTACACATCGATGGGAAAGTCCCATTTGGAAGTTTGGATGCTTCCCTGTGCCCCTGGGGGTCTTTGTGCTTCTTTAAGTGGATCATTTCGAGGCTTTTTAATGTCTTTGGCAGGTGGACAGGATTTGTCTTCTAGTTTTTACCCAGTTAGAGTCAGATCCTTCGTGCACAGGCACAGACAAGCACAGTTCATTCATTCTCACTCAATGCAAATCTATTAATCTCTACTCCCTTTCCACCTGTGCAGCTCTTCCCTGCAGCATGCAGCAGGTTTGATTTTAGGTGTTTCTATGAATAGAGGATCATGCGTCACATTTTGAGAGGCTGTTACACAAAACACAAAACCTTACATTCATCATCCTCTGAGGCTAATCAGTGTCACACAACACCTCTGTGTTTTTGTAAACTTTCCCCATACTTCACTGAGAATACCTCTAGTGGGTGTGTACTTTGCATTTTTCAGGGTTAGAGTCAGGGGCTTTTACTTTTCCTCTTTTTTCAGCCTTAGTTGTGACAGAACATGTTACTTCTGTGTTTCTTTGCATACTTGACATCTCCCTGCTACGTGTTGTGTAGTATCTTTCACATACGCTGCCTGTCAGAGCTGTGTGAGGTCTGAGCTGCTTCACTAGTCTGTTTCTGAGTATCAGCCCTGATGCTATCAGTCTAAAAGCATTCATGCCTTTGCTGCCGTGATGGTAAATGGTACTTTACAAGAACAAACCCAGGGGGGTGGAGATGGAGAGCAGATGAGTTCTCTGAATGGGTCAATAATACATGAGGGTGCTCTAGTAACCCGTGCACCCATTAGGAGACTCTCACTCTCTCATCTCGACTGAGGGTTAGACAAACCCAAAACTCTGATACCGTTTGTTATAAAAGTTACGCAACTTTCAACCACAGAAAAGTATCAGTAATATGTACAAACCATAACGCAATGCATTTTTCCATCACTGTGATGATGTTGTGTAACTGCAAGCATCTCTCATGGAGATTTTCTAACTCGTCTCTGTGCCAGAAATGATTTTCCCTCCATACTGAGTCCAATACGCTGAGCTGCCAGTTTGTGGGACACACCCAGTGAAAATTAAATCATGACCCTGCTGTAAATCTGACTTTTATGGAGTCATTGTTGAAAACTAAAGAGACATTAACTCAGATATCCTTGATGGGTTTAAACCATGCAATAAAGAACGGAGAATGTGTCCTCATTTCCACTTGGAGTGACATTTGTATGCGCCCCTTGTGGTCCCAAAAGTCCCGCAAGATCCCAACAAAAACTTTTGGGGCTGAGTTAGGGCCTGTGTCCAGTGACGGCAGTTATTTATTGTGTTTTTAGCAGCATCTTTTTTATACCACCAATTTTGCAAAACAGCAAGGCATTGTCTTTTGTGAAACCAGTGAGTGAAATGCCTGGGCAGATAGTCAATGAATCAGTTGATCGTGTGATAAATAAAATGAACTCAATAATTTGCCGGCCTCAGTATATTGCCATGTACATGCGTGTTTGTTTTCCCCATCTTGCCTCCAAACTGGAGGCGAGATGCATTGCCCTCTGTGCATTGCCCTCAGCACCTGAGTGTGTTTGTAGCACACAGTCTGTATAAAACATGGAGGTAGCCTCTGCAACGTCACCCGTCGGTTCCTGAAACCGCGAATGAAGCCAATCCACGGTAGGGATGGGTACTGAATTCGGTTCTTTTATAGGTACCAACCGAATTCTGTCAAAAGCACCGGGTACTGATTCACATAAAATCAAAAGGTACCAATTTTAGGTACCTAACTGCATTCCTGTGACTGTGAGAGAGTGGAAGAGTAGGCGATTTTCCAAACTGAACGTGAACATAGCATTGCAAGTTTATATATTGAAGAATAAATGTGTTAAATTGGAAAAAAAAAGTTTTATTATTTAACAAATGACATTTTACCACATTAACACAAAAAAGCACAGAAGAGTGGTACTGTTGAGTACCGGTATCATTTGCCAGGTACCGAGCAATGGTACTGTATCGTTTCAAATGTGAAACGTATGTGAAAGGTACCCATCCCTGATCCACGGACACAGCCACATTTGCTATGTTGCCTGCTGTGAGTTTCCTTTCGAACAGCTACAGGGCACCTGGCAGTCATGTGACCTGAGCTGTTTCTCTGATTGGACAATCAAACGATCCTAGTAACTTCTAAACTGCTGAGTTAGAGAAAAGTTCATTTACCATACAATGTGTGCTGATAGAGAAATCAGCGTTCTAGACCCAAGCAGTTTTTTTAACCTAGCTGTAAATACGCTTTTCAAAGCTGTAAAAGTCTGCTTTAATGGCTGGGTGTGTACGTGACTTCCAGTCTTTCTATAGCCAACCTCAAGCGGATTCTCAATGAACAGCAACTTTTAGCACTTCCGCACAGGCTTCATTTATACTAACCCGATGTTGCCCCTTGTTGTAGCAGAATGAACAGAGTGAACCCTCTTGTCAGTCATCCAAAATCTTTGTCTCCAGGGGAGCCAGGGCTGCTAGCATCAGGCTAGCATAAACAGAGTGCAGTAAGTGAGCCTTGTGAGCTCATGAGGAGCAACGCAGGTTAACGTAGAAGAAGTTAGGCCGACAAAAGATTATTGTAAAGCGTAACATCACAGCCCCAGTGTAGAAATATATCAGCTTCAGACTGAATGAGCAAGGTGAGCCCATCAACACAGATGAGCCAGTGTACAGCACTTAAACAGTTTTTTTTTACTGAAGTACAATTCAATTTTATTGTTTTTTTGTTTGTTTTATTGGGATATTTGAAAGTTATTAATATTCCAATTATAATAGCAAAAGAATACTAAGAGAAATATATTTTAATTCCGTTTGAAAGAGTGAATTGCATTATTATGATGAATTATTTTTTATACAAGTGGTTAATTTGGTCTCAGAATAACATTGTCTATATTATCGTTGATTGTCAATAATTGTGGGACAATATATCTGTTATTGGCCCAGGCCTGGGAGTGATGTCACCACCAATGTGTAATACAGTCAATGCAGTTTACCCATAACCATGGACCACACTTTAAAACTGTGTCTCCTCTGGTTTGGACTTGGCTTTTGGCCGTTGTGGTTCCAATAAAAAACCAGATCTGCCTCTTGAGGATCTTGAAGTCAGAGTGGGTGGCATGAGAGAATTTCTCAACCGAGCACACAAAGGTTGAAATAAAATCGAGCACTTCAAAAACTGAAAGGATTTCCTCCATCCAGCTCTGACCAACTCTGGTCAAATCACACCACTAAACACTGTCGCAGCAAAGCCAAGTCAAATGATCCAATGGCCAGACGGACAGGTTTTCCATTCAGTGCAGAACTGCTTTAATATTACAGACGTGAGTTGAACTCTGCTTGTTTATCTCTCTGGGGCGAGCTGCTGGTCTGCGTTCTTTATTGAACAAACCTCTCATTGTGTCAGGGTGTATTTAACCACATGTTTAAATAAGTGTCAAATATAAATGTTGAGCCAGGACAGAATCCCAAGAATTGGTTTGTGGTCACATTGCGAGAGTATTTAACCGTTTCTTTACTCAAAGTGGGAAGAAGGAAGTATTAAATGTCCTTTTCACCCTGAAAGTCAGTAAACTGTGTAATCTGCGATCCATTGATTCAGCTCCTGGGATCCAGGTCGATGTAACAGCTATGTGCACGTTATGTAATTTTATTTGGGCATTTCCATGACACACACACATGCAGCTTTAGCTGGGTGCTGCAGTTGTTTTCCTTTTTCTGAAGCAGAAAAAAAACTGATCCCCAGCCTGAGCTCAGTCTCCTAAATCTTTCCATCCTGCCTGCCTGAACAGGAAGTGCCCACTTCTTCCTGTCCTTCATCTTTTTTTGTGGGAGAGCAGAGACCCCGTCTTTTCCTAGATAGAGCCTGTTTCCTGTGGCTGACCAGAAGTTTTTAAGGCAGGGTTGGCAGTGAAACGCCCACTCTGACGGAGCGTTCTGCCTGATAGAGCAGAGTTGTTTTTATACACGGGAGGGGTAACCATAACAGAGAGGCAGCTGATGAAGAGCCTGGCCTGTGTATGTTTTCCTGTTAGTAAGTACAAGGCACTCTGGGATTTATTTTACAATCACCTCCTCAGAGCACACACAGTCCTCGTAGGGAGTTTGTTTCCAGTACTCAGAGCTCATAAGGCAGTTACGTTTCCCCTATGAGCATTTCTCTTCACTTTTTCTGTGGTGACTTTTATTTTGAAGGCTGATTTTACACTTCTTGTGTTTAAGTACCGGGTTGGACCCCCTTTTGCCTTCAGACTGCCTTAATTCTGGCATAGTTTCAACAAGGTGCTGGAAACATTCCTCAGAGAGTTTGGTTCATATTGACGCGATAGCATCACACAGTTGCTGCAGATTTGTCGGCTGAACATCCATGATGAGAATCTCCCGTTCCACCACATCCCAAAGGAGCTCTATTGGATTGAGATCTGGGGACTGTGGAGGACATTTGAGTACAGTGAACTCATTGTCATGTTGAAGAAATCAGTCTGAGATGATTCCAGTTTTATGACATGGAGCGTTATCCTGCTGGAAGTAGCCATTAGAAGGTGGGTACACTGTGCTCATAAAGGGATGGACATGGTCAGCAACAATACTCAGGTAGGCTGTGGACTTTAAACCATGCTCAGTTGGTACTAAGGGGCCCAAAGTGAGCCAAGAAAATATCCCCCACACCATTACACCACCACCAGCAGCCTGAACCGTTGATACAAGGCAGGATGGATCCATGCTCTAAAGTTTTTGACGCCAAATTCTGACCCTACCATCTGAATGTGGAGCAGAAATCTAGACTCATCAGACCAGGCAACGTTTTTCCAATCTTCTATTGTCCAGTTTTGGTGTTGCTGTGTGAATTGTAGCCTCAGTTTCCTGTTCTTAGCTGACAGGAGGGTCACCCGGTGTGGTCTTCTGCTGCTGTAGCCCATCTGCCTCAAGGTTGGACGTGTTGTGTGTTCACAGATGCTCTTCTGCAGACCTCGGTTGTAACCAGTGGTTATTTGAGTTACTGTTGCCTTTCTATCAGCTCCAACCAGTCTGTCCATTCTCCTCTGACCTCTGGCATCAACAAGGCATTTTGTCCCACAGAACTGCTGCTCACTGGATAGTTTCTCTTTTTGGGACCATTCTCTGTAAACCCTAGAGATGGTTGTGGGTTAAAATCCCAGTAGATCAGCAGTTTCTGAAATACTCAGACCAGCCCGTCTGGTACCAACAACCATGCCATGTTCAAAGTCACTTAAATCACCTTTCTTCCCCATTCTGATGCTCGGTTTGAACTGCAGCAGATCGTCTTGACCATATCTACATGCCTAAATGCATTGAGTTGCTGCCATGTGGTTGGCTGATTAGAAATTTGGAAAGGTGTGCCTTATAAAGTGGCCGGTGATGAAGTCTGACTACAGCACACTATCATCTCCAGCTCACATCACACAGATTTTTGCTTCGCTTCTTCTGTTAACATCGCTGTGTTTGAGTCAGGAGGGAGCACACACCTTAGTGCAGCTGTGAGAGACGGACTGACTCACACTAACATTGATGCCTGTGTGTATTATGTGGTTAATCCAGTTTGCCCTCCTCGGTAAACTGATAACAACTCAGGCATCATCTTCTCTGACCTGGTAGATGAACAGGGTTTGCTGATCACATGATACACAGAAGACTACAAAATCATATCTTGGGTCTCTTTGTTCAGGGTGTTACACAACTGTTTTATCAGTGAGTTTGCAAAATTGGTCATTTTTTATGGTCATGGCTCAGTTTGATCAAACTTTTTGCCGCTGAAGCTCCTAAATCAGAAATAATCAATTTGCTTGTTTCATTCTTTCCTTTAAACCTTATGTGAAAAGGCCAGGAGGTGTTTTTTAACACTCATTTCATTGTCATTGTGGTCTACTGTGAGCTGTGTGCTGCTACATATGAATGGCGCCCTTACAAACACGTCTTCACATGGCCCAGCCCACTCATGAACAGCTGATTGAGAGAAAACATCAAGTGTAGGTGGATGATTCTGCTCGGTCTCGCACAGCGATTCATTCGCCCTGTGAGAGACCAGTCAGAGTGAAAGGCAGCGGGTGAAACTGGTCAAGCAAAATCATCACCCTGCACACGTGAACCAGCCTACAGATTAAGCTCATCGGATTAAGCCCTGAAAAGCAGCACAACACTCCTGAGTGGAGGCTGAACAACAGATCCATGTCTGTGGACGGGGGAGATGTCTAGAAGGAGTAGACTAATGATCCGTGCTGTTGCTTTTATGTGATTTCTAGATGCCTTTTCCTTCTGAACCTCCTTAATTTGCCTATAAAAGTTAAATTTTCTGCTCCTGAGCGCTGACTTGTAATTGTGGTAACATGGATTGAAGAGAAAGCTGTATGCTAACACACTTTACCTTGTCATTATTTCTTCCACCAATAATGACAAGGTGCCCTGCCAGAGAGATGATTTGCCTTCTCTCCGAGGTGAAGGTTTGTGCTTTTATTTTGATGAGTATCCAATTGGGTTACTTCTCTGTCAAAAGCTGCATGTTAGTGTTTTTAACCTGTTAAACCTTAACAGCTTTGGGAATTTATAGTTTTATGAACTGTGTTTTTATTTCTGATGGAAAGAGAAAGGGACTTTGGGGAGTAAAGACGCAGCAAAGGGTCGTAGCTCAGAGTCGACCTCCTCTGTTTATGGGGTGCAGGTTTACACCGCAAGGCCCCACGCTTATGAACTGTTCCCTACACTAACCACAACTTTAGTCCAACTTCACCATCTGTAAAACTCTACATCATTTAAATAGATGACAAATGCATGCAAAGCACTTCAATGCCACTTCCACTTTCTGCAACGCAAAATCAATGTTTCCCGTCCAGTGCTTTTAAAGAGGTTGGTGTCACAGATGTTTCTGGTTTTAAAAACCTTTTACTCCAACCAGAAAATCCTCAGGGAAGAGCACCTTCCTGTCAGAACTCTAGGGCACGTTTATGGCCTTTTTAGTCGCATAGATGAGCACGTTAAGTTGAGGTTACACTCAGAGATATCCTGATACAACCTTTTCACTTCCGATATACTTCCTATACCAATATTGCATCCTTGAGTACTGGCGGATAGGGATATGGATCTGATGAGTATTGGCAAGAACCCCACGATACATCACAGTAACACTTTATTTTAGAGATCTGCAAATTATATTACACTTAGGTAATAAATAGACAAAGTTTTCTCTTATTTCTTTGAAATTACCCCTGAAATGTCATGAGAATTTGGTGAAAATTAGCACATAACCGGATTCTGTTTTGCAGTGCGCCTGTACTCACAGTGTCTATCACAATCAGGTAAGGCCATTTTCAACCCCACGATTGGTGAATATCACATCTGAAGCCTTCAGTTGTATCATATAAAACATTATAGGCCTAATCATAAAGGTTATCATTTTGCATGTGATCTCAATTTTGCATATCAACAAACTCGGTACCAAAGAACTTGGTGAAATTAAATAACACATAGTTACTATCAACTGCTTATTGGGAAACTGAATTATTCATTAACATTTCAAAGGTAATTATCAGAGGAAACAATGAACCTAATTCTGTTTTCAAGAACTAAGCAGCTATTTATCACCTGCTACTCTGGAAATAGCAGGAACATTGGGATACTTCTAAAAACATTTTGTGGTGGGTTGTGATTTAATTTCAAATAAATGATTTGCTAATGGTCACCTTCTCACCTTGCAATTTGGAGTAAATTTCAAAGAAACTGGAAAAAAACAGTAACCTACCAATTGTGACTTGAAACAACAAAATTGGACATTATTTTCTAGAAGTTATGTGCTAATTTCAAGGAAATATGAAAAATCTTTGTCCAAGCCCACATCACAATACTTTGGTCTGGATACGATAGTATCACAGCGTATCAAGATATCACAATATGAGATGATGTTTATGTAAATCACACAATATGACTCAAAATTGAAAGAGCATTTTAGGTCTAAACTATTTTGTTGAAAACAACTTTTCTATTTTATTGAGTTTGAAATATCAAAACTCAAATGCAGAGTTTCATACACACAGTTAACTTGAAAACATTAAGTGCATCAAGTTTGTCACCTAAACTACTCTGACATTAAACTAATGTTGCAAAGAAATAAGTGGGTGACAGACGTTGTCAGTTGGTGAAACTGATAAATGTAAATTGATGTAAACAATGTTTCTCATTAAGAAAAAATCTGATATTGCTTAAAAAAAATTAATTTGTATATAAGTTCAACATGGCTAAATTATAATTTATATAACATAATTTTACAAAAATCTTGATATTCAGAGTTGAATATCAATACTGTATCAGAGGTCAAACTATTGTGATGCATTACTGAATTTATATTTTTTCACATCTCTATCCAATACGTTATCTGCACTAATCATACATACTTTAACTAATAATTTTGTGGTATGGGATGTTGATCAAGTGTTTTTCCTCAAACTCAATGGAGAGGTTGGTCAAATTAAACTTTTCTAGTTCTGTTCAACCACAGGAAACTTGTACACGACAAATTTTGCAGTCAGCTGCAACGTCTTTTTCGTACTCTAATAAAAAAAATACTGCCACATGGCTGGCATCACTCCTACTCCTTGTTGCTTAGTTAGCACCTCAGCACACACTGTTGTTGTGATCACATGGTGAACTCTGAATGCTGAAGTCTGAAATGAGTCACTCATATTGGAGATTTTAGATACAGGCCAATTATTGTGGGTTTTTTTCACCAATATCCGATACCAATATCAGATCAGGACAGCCCTGGTTACATTGAAACCAACAGATGTATAATAATGGGTATGGTTTTATATGAAGTTACAGTGATTTCAAAGCCCTAGGAGCTCACATGCTTACACTAGTCACACACACACGATCAATACCGTTCTGTCATGGCTGCTCTAATGTTTACGTTTCAAGAACATAATTATGGGTTATTTTTCCCCCTCCTTTCACCTCGTGTGTGCTTTGAGTCTTTCTGCTGGGATTAAGCGTCAAACCTATGTCGTCTTCTCTTTAGGTTAATCTGCTTTGAACACCGTATCTCTCCCCTTGAGTGCTCTGGATTTTCCCGGCTGTGGTCACTGACCTTTCATTCACACTCTTGACGCAGAACACAGAAGGATCAGCGCCTGTCGGATGTGGACTTACACACAGGGATGGATTAGCATACTATTAGTCCACACAACGCAAAGCTTCCTGTTGTAGAATTGGAGTTATAACCTAACTGAGAATGCTGTGTGTTTACAGTGTGCTTTTCACTATAGTGGAAACCACTGAGGAGTATTTATTTGTCTCATAAGAAGAGACTTAGGGCCTCTTGGTGAAGTGTTTTGGGAACTACTTAAAATTCCTGCTCAGGCTGTGATCGGACTGCTGAGATGAAAGTGAAAGTCAGCTCTGATGCTGTTATCGTTCATCTGGGATTTCCCTGGAAGTTTAAAGCACTTATTTACTCTGACTAAAGCAGCGGCGGGTAAATGCATCATTATGTGGGTAAACTGATAGAAGTCAGAGGCTTGCCCTGTTCTTCCCACAGTGCACGCTGTTAGCCTGATTAAACAGAGCCCACAAACTCTGCCGTTCTCATCGCTCACTCTCGTGGCTTTGTGCAGAGAGCAGAGTGTGTGATGGGACCTGCCACAGCCAGAGGGGATAAACTCTAATGACTTTTCACCAGGCCGGCTGCATAGTTGGCATTCTTCACTCTGACACACTGTAGGCCGGAGAGGGGATGAGGGGGAGGGGCTCAACCTACAGGGGCGGGCTGCGAGACAAGTTTATATCTCACCTTTGGATGCTTATGTAGACCTGTTTTTGATTTGGGGGATAGATAAGACACACAGGAAGGAAGAAATGCTGACTCAAGTAATAAAAAGCAGGATATCAGAAAGTGTGCTGCATTTAAACCCACATTTATATCAGCCTGCTGTTAGAAAAGCATCGTTTTTTGCTGATATCATCCAAGAGTGAACACTGTGCACAGCTTCATTATAAGAGTCAGAGTAAAGATACTCTTCTCTTTGATCTAGGTCTTTTTATTAAGTTTTATAATAGCAATAACACAAACAAACATAAATAATAATAATGGCCAGAAAGTCAGGAAATATATGTAATTATATATTACTTACACAGACACACACACACACACACACACACATACATACATACATACATACATACGGAGACAGAGAAATCTATACATATACACATACACTCGCATTGCACCCTAAAATTCAATTTCATCCAAATTGACGGTTTTAAAGTGAGCTAAGAAAAGTTGCCAAGTATCAAAGAACTTCTGAATTGACCTGTTTACAGCATATTGAAACTTTTCCAGGTGAACATGGTACATAACTTCTCTCACCCAGTGTTCATACACAGGGGCCGTTGGATCCTTCCACTTTAGTAATATCATCCTTCCAGCCATGAGAGTACAAAAAGCTACCATGTTGCCTTGAAAGTAAAGATACATTTGGTTGAATATTAGTTTTTCAGTCAAATACAGGCGGTACTCAAGTTATGAACGACTTCCGTTCCAATGAAATTCCACATAAGTAGGAGTGAGGACATCGAGAAAATTACAGAGCTCGAACACAGACAATCTACACTGTGACGCGACTCGAGACAAAGAAGACAATGCTGATGACCACGTAGCTGTGTATTTATACGCACTCAACGTCAAAAACTAATATGCGTCATCTCAAAAACAGAGCGGCGTAACTTGAAACCTTCTCTATTTTCTTACTTACATATATTTATTGGTGTTGTGAACTCGAGACAACGTAAGTCCAGGACCTCCTATAATTAAGTTCTAGGAGCTCTTTATTTTTCCAAATCTTCTTGTATTTGGAAAATGCATGAACGAATGGGTGAGAAATCTGTTTCATTTATGTTGTTTGAACAACCCACGAGAGAGTGAAAACAGCAACTGAGTTACTACAAGCACAGAAAATTGAACTTAAAATGTTAGTCTGCCAAAAAAAGAATCTTAAACGTCTTAACCCAGATGTTATATGGTGCTCTTTTTGTTGTATCTTTCAATATTGTCTTCATTGTGACGGTAAATATTTGGATAAAAAATATCAAAACAAATGTTTTCAAGAAAACTAGTGAAAATATTGCCTTATCACTTTAACAGTGGAAAGGTCTGGCAGTAAAATACTGAGTAAAACCTGTTGCTTGTAAAAAAAAAAAAGATCCTCAATGAGTTTCTGGATTTGCCTATTCAAGAAAAATTTACATGAAACACTGAGCTCCTCTTTTTTTTTCCTCCTTTGGGAGCTGAATCAAGTCCATTGTGCGCTCTCTTCCCACAAAAACAAAGAGTTCTGTTTAAAGTCATTGATTCAATGAGATTTGGAGCCTGTATTTATAAAATATCCTTTCTGCTGCTGAAATAGCTGACAGTCAGGAACATAAGCGCTGGAGAAACAGTGCAAAGGCTTGAAGACATAAATGAAAGTCTTCCGCTGTAGGAAACGCTGTGACCCTGGTCGTCTGTGTTTGGTGTTTCAGTCCAAGCTGGAGCGTAGAGTAGAGACAGAGCTCTCCTCCAGGATTTGTTGTTGTTTGCTCTCTGTTTGTTGAAAGGGCTTTGCATAGAGATTGTACTGATTGTGCATTTTGCAGTTACAGCGTCTACAAATGAAGTTAGCTGTGCTGTGTTGAGGACGGTGACACCTCTGAAGGAGACACCCTGCCTGCACCCGACCCCACCCTACCGCCACATCCCCTTCTCCTCAGCTCGCACACCGCTGTGCAGATAAACAGCTCAGTATCCCTGACTTGACTTAATCTCCTTTTCATGTCTCCACTCTTACATGTCTAACAACACCATCCCCCACTCACGTAGCACGCTGTCAGACCCACTGGAGTGCCTGATTAGCCAAGAAAACCTCTCTGTTTCTTCAAAAGTTTCACACAACTGTTTGTGATTTCCCAGGAACATCCACTACTAAATATTTCCCTATCAGATCGTTCACGTCACAAACAAAAGCCTGGGATTGTTTGTAATACTTTTTTTAGTCTCTTGGCTGGCATCGTCTCAAGAGACTGACGCAAGACTCAAAATATGTCAAATCCATCTTTGTTGCTATAGTAGCCGTGCTGCACAAAACAGTATTAGCATGATCCTGTAGGCAGGTTGAAAATCCAGCTACAGAGACGAGATCAGCAGCAAATAGTGAGGTTTTATACTTTGCATGCTCTTCCTGACAGACAAATACACTTTTCAGTACTGAGTGTCCAAGTCAAGCTGCTCTAAAATTTTGATGTCTTCCTGTAACGTGTTTCCTCAGTCAGGAAGGGTGGGAGATTCAGGGAACGGGGTGCTGGGCACAGACTGAGGCAGTGCCCATAGATTTTCAAACAATAATACTTCAGAGGAAATTTCTCTGAACCACGCAGATTTCTTTTCACATGTAAACAAAGGGAGGTGTCATTTCTGTGTTGATTACAGTTCTTCTCCCTGGATTGATCCATGCACCTAAAAGTGCTCTAAAACTCTTAAACTCTATGATTTGACATTTTTAATTGCTTTAACATCCAACAGAAATGTATCTCAAGGATTGATGATAATTTCTGTTATCCTCTCAGTACTCTCATGTACATTACAACAAGAGGTACGAGTGTAAGGATGACCATCCAGCTTCTTGATTGTGTTTTTGGCGTCCCCAGAGAGCAGCACGGTGCAGTATTACATCTAAACCCACGACCACTTTAGCGGTGCAGGTGCACGGACATGCGTTTGTCTCCTCCTCCTCCGTCCTCTGTTTCCCCTGATTGTCAGCAGCACTCATTGAACCAGGCTCAAGAGGATTTCCACTGATTACTAACAAAGAGCCAACTGAGATTAGCTGATCCTTAAAGGGCTCTATGCCACCCCACCCACCCATTAACCCAGTCCCATCCC
Organism: Halichoeres trimaculatus; assembly: GCF_033239565.1. Classification (NCBI taxonomy): domain Eukaryota; kingdom Metazoa; phylum Chordata; class Actinopteri; order Labriformes; family Labridae; genus Halichoeres; species Halichoeres trimaculatus. Next base: position 18,097,935 of record NW_027437197.1, read on the forward strand.
CCCTGTCTTCAAGCCTCAACCTCACCACACTACAATGTATTTTTAGAATTTCTCAAATATGCATTGATTTGCTTGATTTCCTGAACTGTAATGCTGCTTTTTGTATGATCCCGTCTTCTAATGTCATTTCCTGTTTGTTCGACTCTCACATTAAATCCTGTCTCATGCTGTTTTACAGCTAAGAGGCTGAAAAGGTTAATCTCCCCCTAACTACATCTCAGATTGGGTTTATATCTCCCTCTCAGAAGTTACTACTGACATTATACCACAGTGACTTCCTGCACTTCTTGCGCTCTTCCTTTATCTGCTGTGCTGCATGCTCTCCTCCTGTGTGTGAAATTGATTTTATGGTTTGAGATCATTTCCCACTTGCTGCTTGAACAGGAAGCAGAACATTTGGATTTAATGGTTAACGAGTGATGACTTAAACAGTTAATGAAGAAACTATACTTACAGTGCAAGTTAGCCGTTAATGACTGATGAGAGCTTTGTTATTAACGTGACTTAACATCATTACCTCCACTAAGGAGGTTATGTTTTTGGGAGAGTTTGTCTGTCTGTGAACAACATAACTCAAAAAGTAAGGAACTGATCTTGATGAAATTTTCAGGTAACGTTCAAAATAGGATAAGGAAGAAATTATTTAATTTTGGAGGTGATCTTGATCACCGTCTGGATCCAGGATTTTTTTAAAGGATTCTTTATCATTGTGAGATAGGGCCGTTTTCACCATATGTGTATATAACTCCACCATAAATGGTCGGATTGCTTTGCAAAACAATACAAGACAAGGTCACCATCATTTCTGACAGATGTAAAAGTATGATCCAGATTCTGCCGGTATTCTGGATACTGAGATCCAGAATATGAAATATGTACTGGTTCATCATCATTTTCAACACTGTCAGGAAACAAATTATCATACAAACCTGCAACTAACACCAAATTGTAGCAGACAGTCAGCTGAAAGGGAGTATAACATTAAAGTAGGACTAAAGTGTTGGTGATAATCACAATATGCTTGGTGGAGGTCTGTGCTCTGCTTTTCTAGTTTATCATGTAAACTGAAGCCTTCCAGTACAGGTATATAAATTCAGAACCATGGCTCTAGATGTTTGTGTGTCCCACAGTCTGAAGTGTCTCACGATTTGTGTTCACTGCCTTTAAAACTCTGTCAAACCTGCACTTGACTGACAGTGTGTCTTTCCTTCCCGTGGCCTCATGTCAGACCAGTGCAGGCTTGTTTCAGGATGTCTCAGCGCTCAGCTTCCATGGTGCATGTCAGAGCCTGACCATGATGACATCACGCCCCCAAAATGTGCTCCACGTGGGAACCGGTCACTGACCTGTCGAAATCCTACACAAATAGTGACGATAGTTTGTGAATTTAGGAACGTTTCTTGACTTGCAAGAAAAAACAGGACTCTTGGTGATTCAGTTTCCTGCTCCTGACTCAGTGTTGTCATAAAGCTCTTATTTATGTAGGGATTAGATTAAATTTTTAAAGCTCCAGTTTAAAGTTACGCTCATTTTTCTGACTGTTTTCCCATAAAGAACAGATTGTGTGCGATCACTTCTTCTTCCTCTGTGCCAGCTCTCGTGTCGGGGATAATTGTTTCCACACAGACCTGCGTGGAAATGACACGTGACAAACAATGGCAGCTTTATATACGCAGACAATCTGACCACGTGCAGGGAGATGTTCCCTTCTGTTTCTATCTCAAACATGTGAGTTTCTTTAACACTTTGCTAAAATATTTCTTTGGTTTTGTCTCTTTTGTTTCATTTCTTCATATATTTTACAAACAGATTTGCTGCCCAAGACATAAACAAACCTGTACAATGGTTTAATATATCATCTTGTGCCTGTAGGTGGCAGTAAAAGCATGCACACTCTGTTATATGCTTCTTCATTGTGCCTCTAAGGAGAGCTTTGTGTGCACACATCTGGATAATCACTTTATGACGGGCTACTTTAGCTCATTTGGGTCAAATTTGATAGAAAATTGAGTTGTTTTCAGAATGACTTATAACTTTAATCCACCTTGTATTTGTTTTCTTGTGTGCTCTGCAGCAGTTTATCATTCAACCTTAAAGCCAAGGCGACTGTATTTCATTAAAAAAAAATGGAGGGTAGGTTTTGAACTCACAGTTTGATCAGTTTACTTGGAGCATGAGTAAGCAAGTATTATTTTATAGGATCACTCTGTGTTGTGTTTGTTGAAGCCAAATACAGTTGGCGTGGTGTAACAGGGTGACTACAGGCCCTCGGGGCTTGGCTCCAGTTCAGACCATCTCTGCTGGAGCTGCAGTGAGGGCTGTGGAAAGGCACGGCTCAGTTAGTACCATGTATTAATGATAAACTCAACCCACTGCAGAGACCTCACTGCAGACCCAACAGAGCTGCATGGCATGTGTGTGTGAGTGTGTGTGTGAGTGTGTGTGTCCCTGGTTCAACATTTAGTTAATCTGCATCTGGCGGTCACACAACAAAGAAAAGGAAACGGTACCCCTCAGGAAAAATGGGTCATTTCTTTTTCTCCTGGGATAAATAAACAGTCCCAAAATACCAAGTGAAAGGAAAAGGATGTGGGCCCTGTTGGATTTGGTTTGTAGCATTTAAAGAGGGACAGGACAACCCGGTGTCAACTCCAGGTCAGAGAAAGACTTAAACTGAGTCAGAGTAAGAGTTAAATGGAAAAGTTTTTCTTAGAAATTCATGTGATTGACTTTTCACTTTTACCACATCTAGGTATAGTGAATGTGTTTACATGACTTCATATAGATGAGCAACGGCCAGGATATTATCCTTTCCAAGTCATCTGAAACTGACAGTGAAATGTGAATAGACATGGTAAAAGTCTATCTGTAATCACTGCATGAATTACTAGTTGGCTAAACAGTTTAATTTCTCTTTGTCAGCCTGAAATGTCTGTCATATGTTGTTTCTAAGCATTAGCACACTGAGGGTTGTTGCTAGGGATACTAAGGATGTCCCTATACAGATTTTTTGACTTCCGATCTGATCTGATTTTTTATATGTTTTGCCAATACCAATCCGGTAGCGATACCTGCAATTTCAGATCCTTAAAAATAATGCAACCAGTATTACGTACATATCCTTTTTTTATTTTGCTTTATAAAATGAACTGTTTTGTAACCAACTTGCTCTCTCAACCAGGTCGTAATAAAGGGCTAAATAACAATAATAGTAAAAAAGAAATAGCATAGATACTGCATAGTTCAAAATCAAAAAACATAATACAACACAATTTAACAAAAGAAATAATAAATAGTCAATAAATTAAGACAAACAGGGTGTACAGTACAGTACAGTACAGTACAGTACAGGGAGATAAACATTACTATTTTGACAAAATATAAAGCCGTGTCTTACATTCTGTCAAATTTAATGACATAATACTACTCAGTTTTACAAAAGAAATAAGAAATAGTCAATAGTTAAAGAAAAAAACCCCTCAAAAGTGTGCGCTAAACTTTGTACACAAAAAATACCGACCTAGAAAGTGTAGAGTACAGGTACATTTACAGCAGCTGTAAAGTGTGACGATGCTGAAAAGGTGAGAACTAAATCGGTCCCGATTACATAAAAAAATCGGATGCTATCAGATCCTCTAAAAATAGCCATATCGGGTGTCCATACTGGTCAGTGTATCTAATCGGGACATCCCTGGCTGATACTGATAATAATGATCTACGACCAAAACATAAACAAGTACAGACAGCATCTTTCAGTGCTAGTAGCTTTGCTAACCAGTGTGACATGGCCTCAGTGATGCTTTGTTTAGTTGTGTTTGAGTGTTTTCTTATCTTTAGTGTACTCTATTAGCCAGAAATTAAACAAATAAGAAATCATTTATCAAAAAAGTTGATTAGCCGCTTCAGAACATCCCTCATCTGAAAGAGCAGTTATTTCAACTCAAAGCTCAATAAATTAGCAGAATTACTCTTAGTATAGAGATTTGTCCTTATTTTGAGAGTCATAGTCCTCATTGTTTCAGCTTGTTTCATTATTTTGATAGAGTTTGTCAGTACAACAACTTACTGGATCATTTCTTTCAACACATTACAGAAAATGAGTTGCAGTGGTTTCCCATCAGGCTTTGTGTCTGGGTATTTTGGGGGTGTAATGTAAACTTGGCATCTAAAATGTGAAGCTTTTGGATTGTTGAAATTCCTGGCCTATCTTTGTAGGCCACCCACGTGTACAGCTGAGGACTAATATACTCGCGTAACTTCTCAAACCGATCCCACTGAGGAACTTTTCAAAGGTCTGACTCTGGAGGGAAGCTCAAAACTTTCTCAAGACTTAAAAGTAAAACTGAGTATATGTCTTTGAACTTCACAGGGTATCAGGGTTACTCTCATTGTAGAATACCCACAACAAAGACCAGGTTTTGGTTGCGTTTGGAGGACGCTGGGCAGAAAGGCATGGCTTTGTTATGACAGGGTTTACACGCACACATCAGCAGGAAACAGCCACTTCCCTTTTGGAGTCCCTGGAGAGCTCCAGCTGAGAACCAGCCTGTTTTATCTGTTACTGCTGGAAATATGGCTGATGTCACTGTGGTCCGCTGCCTCTCCCTGGGCAAACACACACACATTCACACACACTTCATCCTGCAGAGCCCCTCAGCAGACCCTGGGTCTGAAAACACGACTTGACCTTCAGCTTGAAGAGGCTCCTCAGATGAGATGCCAGCTCCTCTTTAACTCCCTCTACTCCTCTAAACCGCACAGAGACGTCACTGTCTTTGTTCTGTGAAGGACTGTGGAGCACTTAGTGTGAAAGGGAAAACTCAAAGCTGACCCTGCTCTGTCCACATGTGCTGCTTTGATGTTGTTATTCAGCTCCACCCGCCGCTCGCTGCTAACAGCTTGAAATTGCTGTATTAGTGTAAGTGGTGTTATTTTGGGGTTAAAGCAGGCCAGAGGTAGTGTCCTCATGCAGCAGATGTTGTGAGTGTGGCTGATGGCTCCTGCAAGACATGCAAAATATCCCCATAGATCCCAGGAACAGTAAAGTGAGTAAATTTGGTTGTGGCCGCCTGTTGCGGCAGCTCTCTCTTCTTTGTCCATTTCTTGTGATTTTTTTGTCTCTTTTTCGCCGTCTCTGCATTTGAAGTGGGTCATTACTTTGTATGGCTCATGGCTATTTTTGCTCCTGTGTTTGTCTGAAGATTCTACATGCAACCATGGCCACATTGTTTTCATGTGAAATCAGCTGTTAGCAGGCTGTAGCATGTCAATGCTAACTGGTGCAAGGCCTGATGTTTCCCCACAAGGTGAGGAGAAGGAGGTGAGAATGACGTGCTGGTTCTCAGGTGTGAGCTAAGAAGTGACGACATTGACCTGTCCGTCAATGCATCGTTATTGGGAACTTAAGATCTATCTCCAATAAGATGGACGAGCTAGCTGTGCTAACCTAGCAACAAAGGGAATACCAGAAGGCAGAGTAGCATCATGCTATTCACTGACATGGCTAACAGAGCTCACACCAGACACCAAAAGCTCAGTCCTGGACCCTGTGGAGGTGGAGGCTGGCTGAACTGGACAATGATGGAACAGCTGTCAGCATCTATTTTCTTATGGGTTTTTTTGCACTTTCTAGACAATTTCTTACTTTTGTTTTCTCAGTTGCTGTGACTCCTGAATTTCTCCTTGGGGATAAATAAAGTATTTTTTATTCTATTCTATTCTATTCTATTCTATTCTATTCTATTCTATTCCAGGAGGTGCAGCCCACTGTGAGAGTGAACCCCGACTCATTTAGCAGTCTGTCACATTGGCTCTTATCTCCTCTGCAGCTGCTTCAGGTTTTAGCAAAGCTGCCACATCCCTCTGAGGATGCTCATACTGGAAAACCCCCTGCTGAGAGTCAGCACACTTCTAAACCCCTCCCTCCATCATTTCAGCTCAAGATTTAGTGGCTGACACAGACCAACTGTGTGCTGCTGGAGGCTACAGTACCTCTCCATTTATCAGCTACAGACACACACAATACAGATGTACAAGAACCGTGCACTGGAGTGTGTCTCAGACAGAGGTGGAACATCAAAGTGTCACAGCATTAAAATGCTAATCTGTTTCTAAGAGATCTCTATTCTTCTCTAAAAGCTCTCATTGTGAGGAGGCGTGTTTCAGACTGACTGACTTGAGGGCAGGAGAAAGCAGGTCTGCTCCACCAATGACTCAGCAATCCTCTGTCTGGTGTCAATAATTCATCACCAGGGGAGTAAATTGTACGCCTGTTGCAGAATTCAGCGCACACTCACTCCAGCACACCTGGGGGTGTCCAGTCACTGCTTCTGCTGGCACCATGCTCTGTTTTGAACAGTTTTACAAGATGAGAAACAGGAGATATGGGAGGGACTGTTCTTGATAGAAGACAGGGATCCACAAGGTGTCTCTGAATCAGGCGTTTTGAAGTAAAATCCATTTTTAGAGCATTTTTAGAGGATTACAGGATTTTGAAGGCCTTGAATTGTGACTAAATGGTCCCTTTATTACTCCTTCGAAGCCATGTTACAGCCTGATTTGTAATGAAACCTGAAATTAATGACTTTATTTTATTTCATTTTATTTAACCTTTATTTTAATAATAACCCCCAATAAATCAACAATACAACAAGCTCATAAAAGTAAAACAAGTGCATGGGCTCATCAGCTGATCCTTGATCCTGGTTTTAAAATAGTCCAAGCTAACACCATTGTCCTGTTTCAGATGGCCTTGTAGCTCAGACCACGATGAAGGAGCAAAAACACTAAAAGCTCTGGTGGATGATGTAAGAAAAGTACATTTTCTATTACATTTACAGCTCTATCAAGCCATGCTGCAGTTTTGATTTGAAACCTTTAAGTTGCATATCATACCGTCTCCCCAGTGTTTCTGTTCTGTATGTTTTTATCAGATGCATGAATTTGCTTTGTCACGCAACTGTTGCTGCAAACTCAATCACCTTCGATGTTGTGTATTACCCTAAAACAGACCCCTGAAAGCAGAAAAAGTCAGAGCCCAGTTGGACTGTCTCAGACATGTCCTCGCGTGTAGAGGAAGAATCTGTGTCCTCAGGGTGAAAGATATACGATCACCAGCCGTCACTTCAAACAAAGTCCGCCTGCAGTCGCTTGTCATTGTCTGTTCACCTGTGGAGCAATACAGCAGCAGTATTTGACACGATTGATTTGTTGCAGAAGTGTCTAGAAGAAGTCTAGTCTCTAAAACAATAAAGCTCCCAAAAATGAGATATAGTGTATTGATTTGGCAGAGATGGGTCTATTACACTCATTCAAAATGGATTTACATTTCCACATTGACTAAACTAAGTAGATGTTCTACGTTTTGGCTGACTCATCCTAATAATCTGCACCGTCTCAGTCTCTGCAGAAGAAAGAGTGAAGAGAATCTGTTTCCCCTTTCGCCTGCACAAGCTCAAAAAGAGGATTTATGACTTTGCAGTTTTGCCCGTTTTACAGCTGATTGCTTCTTGTTATTCTATACAGTAAGCCTAAAATCCCTCTTAGCAGGGACAGGGGGATGAAGACAGGATCCAAGGTGTGAGAAAAGGGATACAACTAAAAGAGGAAATGCATTCCCTCAACAGATGATAGTCAAAGTCTCGTCGTCCCTCCCTAAATCACAGTTCTCTGTGACTGATTCCTCTGGATCTGCAGCTGCTCTCCTCCGCCTGCTCCTCTCAAACAGTCGAATGTAGTTCAGTGTGTCAAGCACTACTGAAATATTAACACAGCAGCAGTCGGGATTGTGTGCAAGCAAAAACCGTGATGTAAGGCAGCACTTTCTCCTAATGTGAGTGTGTGTGTGTGTGTTAGTGTCAGTGTGCCTGTTTACAAGAAGCTCAATCAGCACCTTTTAATGCTTTCTGATTTATTGGTCTTTAAAGGAAGTATTAAGATGGATGCATGCTTGCTTTTGCACCTGAGTTTTGCAGGTTAGCTGCTGCTGGTGGGGCTTACTGTATTTCAGCAGCTACATCGTGTGCGTGCCACTGTGACGAGAAGGTTTTCCCAGTGAGGTCTTTAGAGGACTCTCTGTGAAAGAAAGAGACAGGAATAAACAAGCCTATCATCTTGTACACAGAATTAGTCTATAAATATTAGATTAAAATGTTGATGTGCTTCCTGTTTTGTCAGAAACCTGAAATGAGAGATAGAAGGATTACACCTCCTATTTATTAATTTTTTGATTTAAATTGCACCTCTTCTACAGTTGTTACGGTCTTATGTCTTTCTGCATTCTGAGACATTTTAATCAAAGAGGGTTCAATCATTCCCTGGTTTTTCTGATTAAAATGTGTATTTCCACCCCCAGTATCGCTGTACTTGGCAGAGGTGCCGGCATGTGAACAAGCAGCAGCTAATCTTTAGCAGGGAGAAAAAATTAAATTTATCTCTTGACCCGAAAGGTTCAAATCTTGAATGTTGTGTCAGATCATGAGGATTTCCACCAGATGAAGATGTTTAAGTGGTTGTGTAATCCTTTTCCACATTTTTATTTCCTATTTGACATATTTAACTGAATGTTTTATGTTTTATTTTTGCAAATTTCCATTATAATTTGTTTTTCTTGCAACATATGCCACTGCCTTTTTCACCTCCATCCATTCAGTGATTCATCCACTTTTCTGACACTGTATCCAGACTGAACTAAATAAGCATTCAGCCATATTGCTATTTGCCTGACCATGGAATCAGACTCCCTCTGGATACACGACTGCATTCGCAGTAACCCATTTATTTCACTATAATTCATCCGGCTCCCCCAAAGGAGTCTGAATTTGTGGAGTAAAATTTAAAGGGATTAATCCAGTAACTCATGTGTAGCCAAATCTACAGTATGCAAATGCTGAAATGAATGAGAATCTGAAAACTGGAAGGGATTAGGAAAATGCACATGGTGGCTTAGAGGAGAATGAGCAAGTGAGACAGATGCACACACGAGCTCACTCTGCACCGAAGCTGCAGGAGAGCTCTCACAGCATCCTTCATCCCCCCATCCCTGGCTCTCTGCTCTCCCTATCTCTCCTCCTCACTGTAACTCGTCTGCTGACTGAGGTTTTCCTGCAAACACAGGCTGGGGAAGCCAGGAGTTACAGTCTCCTCTTCTTTTTTTTTTGGAGCGTGCATGAATTCACTCCGCTGCTTTCTTCACTTGGCTCCCCTCTGGAGCCTCTTTGCCTGGACTCCAGCGCTCTCCTCCTGGGTCAGATAGCTGAGGATTTGCGGGTCAGAGTCACATCATGGAGCAGGGGAAAGCAGGGGACAGTCAGGGAAACTGGGTCACAGGCGGGCTCTCCTGACTGATGCCTGAGCGGACCTTGAGGAATGGGGTGCACCACCAGCACGGTGGTGTTTGATGGGCTGCGGACAGTGTTGGAGAGGAACTGCAGCGGCTACATCTGTAAGGGAGCAGCTGAGCCCATCGGGCCATCTGAGGCTGAGCGAGCGCTGAGCAGGAGAGAGTCGCGTGTGCTGCCAACACCGCGGGTGCTAAAGGTGTGTGTTTGACTGACAGGGTGTGAAAGGTGTTGTACTTTTCATCACGATCAAACTGAAAGCTGATATACAGACTTAACATTTCCCATTCATCTTTTTATATATAATGTTTTGGATACTTTTGTTTATGCAATATCAGATTATAGTAGAAATTCTACCAAGGACTTCACATTAATGGTTCCTTTTAGCAACTCATTTGTCAAAATTAGGATGAAAATGACAAAATCTTCACATTTTGAGAAACATGGAAGCAGAGCAAACACTTTGCCTCCATGAACTGCATGGTCTTTAATCAAACACGTCCTATATTTTAATATAGTTTTATGCTCATCCACTTATTCACTGATCTACTTTTTATTCCTGAACTTAAATTAACAATAAAGAAAATTAGTTCAGTTAGGCTCCAAGCTAAATTCCTTTGTAACTGATCAAAAGGAGCCTTTAAAAAATTGCACAGCGCTCTCATGGAGCTGCTGGAGCATGAGAGTAGTGATAAGATTAATTTATGCTGCGGGCAAATTATATCAAACAGAGAAGAAGAGCATATCCTTACATTTAAGGGGCTGGAACAGAAAAGATTTCAATTATTTTGCTTACTTCAAGAGACATTTTAAACACTCATTTACACATTTTTACCCTGATACCCTTTAATTAGAAAGCAAAATTCACAAAAATGTTCCCATTGTGCATCCTTTTCCTCTGTAAGTAAAGCACCATTGATTTTTTTCATCCAATTTCCACTTATAAGACATCAACATGCAGGACATGATTCAGACTGATTTATTGATGCAAAATTACACCAAAAGAAGAATATTCACTGGATAAATGCAAGAATTGCAATAAAAATCATCATCCTCCCTTCAGATGGATGCATATGCATGCCTGTGTGTAAACAGTATGAAATGTAGGGCAGTAGGAGGCTGCATCTTGCCTCTCACTAAGCGCTGCACGGGTTAAAGCCTCTGTGTGGAGGGATGTGGGTGAGGGGTTGAGGAGTTGAGGGGAGGCAGGGGGGGCACAGTGAGCTCTGTGTCTGCTGGAAATCAATCACAGCTCTTCATCTGTGAACCAGCGGGCTTGGCAGAGCCTCGGCTGCTCCGTACCAGCTTGTCTTGCCCTTCTTGTTTGTGTTGACTCACTGCACTGCGCTCTGTGCATGTGTGATGTCTCTTTCCTGTCGCCTGTTCATCAGATTTGCAGCAGAGGAAGAGTATTCGCAGCTGAGAGCGGGGGAATTAGGTCAAGGGCATGTTTGCTTCTCCTGGCGACGGGATGGTCTTATCATGCAGGCGGGTTCAATTAATCCTCCGTCAGCATTTAGCAGTCTCACAGATCGATACTTAAGTGTGAGCACGGGAGGTGATGTGCTTAACCACATATCTGTCAGAGTTCAGTTGTAAGGAGCTTTAAAACCAACAAATGGCCATAAAAGGTTACACGTTCATATCATATTAAACCAGAAAAAACATCCATTACTACTGTCGGTTAAGCAATACAGGGTTTATTGTTGGAGCACATGAACTCGATGTCTGACAATTCAACTCTGTTTTTCCAGCGGGTCATTAGTTCAGAGCCTTAATGATAGAGGATTGGTTAATGGCAGGATATAAACTTATATCCACTCAAAAACAAACAGCTCCATGGGAGTTTGCTCTCTTTATAACATTTATAAATAATTAAATGTTAATTTGTTTTCTTTGCTGTTATTTCACTGATTGCAAAAGCTCTGCCTTTTCCTTCCTTGTGGAGACTCGTATTTGATTCTCCTCAGGAGACAAATTTAGAATAATGAAGTTATGTGTTTGCCGTTGTAATCACAGACTGGAGCTAAAACTTGGATGGAGCCACCGTCTTGATTTACTTTAGACTCCTGCTATTAGCAGGTAGTTGGTTATAGGTGTGTTAGAAACCAGTGGCAACAAATTTGGAGAAGAGATTGAGCTGAGGAAAGAAAAGTTGTTCTCCATAACGTGTTTTCGTTTAGTGGTGTTACCTACAAATTAAAATGTATTTTTTGGATGTAGACAGGAGGGTTTTTCTAACTAGGAGCTAAAAAACCTTAAATCAAAGTATTTTGATAAAACAGGGTAAGGGACGGCAGTGGCTCAAACTTGGTTTGGTGATCCAAGGGTCGTTCGTTCAAGCCCAAAATTGGGAATTGTTGCCTTGCCCTTGAGCAAGGCAGGTGTGCACTGAGAGTGCAGCTCCATCACTTTGACCTTGCTAGTCGTTGCATGTTTCTGTGCAAAAAGTGCTGTTTGTGCATGTGTGTGTATATATCTCGTGATTCAGAGTGTAAAAAACAGAATTTCTCCCAAGGGGATCAATAAAGTAAATCTTAGGATGTTTCATTTAGACAAAAGAGGACTGTGTTAAATTATTGAAAAGGGTTTGATATGTCAACTTTAGAGTTGGGTCTGCTTTTGTCGCCAGCTTCTACCGGCCAATCAAGGAACTGCAGTCCAGTACGTTACTGCGTTTATTTTCTCACTGTCATCGTTTTCCTTTCCCTTTAGTCCATCTGTTTGTAATTTAGTAACATCAAATGTCTGATCAGTGTTTATACATGGTTTTCATTTGCTTTCACAAAGGTTTCATTTCTTCGTAATGCGGCACAGAAGCACGGAGGTGTCTTTTACTTTTATCAGAGGAATGTTGTTGCAGGGAAGGAGGGGTGATGTCAGCTCAGCCACAGATAAAAGCACTTTTCATCCCACAATGTTTTGGGAGTGCATCTTAGACTTTTGATGGTTTCACTTTCAGTGAAGTATTCGTAAAGAGTAGATATTTTAGTGTTTATCTTTGGGGAGTTGATCGAGTACCGAGCAACATCTGCGTGTCACCAATGTCAACATTTTTTACAGATTAAATCCATTTAATGGTCTTAATTTTGAGGAAACTGGATGACTAATAATGACTGATACTGTTTGGAGTATGATGTGTAACATTCATGAATTAAGCATTGCAAAATGTTTATAAGTTGTTTTTTTTCAGCTGATACAAAGACAGACTTTCTGATATCTCTCGAAAGTGCTTCATTTTAAAGGTAGCCAACATGTTTTTTCAGCCAATACGACGCCCTCTTCCTCCTCCTCCTCCTCCTCCTTCTTCTCCATACAGCTGTTACGTCGTAGCCTAATGTATCTACAGTCAACACAGCATTTGGCCCCAACTTTGTTTTTCTTGGTGATTACTTCCTACTTTTGAGACATCTCAGCCATCCTGACGTTGCCTAAAGAAAGGCTATAGACGTCACAGTATTGATGTGTGTTGGTGTGTTTGTATGTGTGTGTTATTGTTCCATACTTGCTGACTGATACACAGGATCATAATGGTCCCATGCACTTAAGCTCATACTTAAAGATTTTCTGGAAGCTGCAGTTTGATTTTCACACAGATCTGCCTGCAGCATGTTTCATATTTAATACTGTTAGTAAAGTTTCAGTCTTCCTCTGATCAATAACGCTGTAAATTTACTGAATACTCTTATTTTCTGACTCTGCTGGGTGAGAACACTGTCTTCTCCTCATGATTACATCCTGTTATTCTTGATGCCATTGTATCCCACATCCTACTACAGTGATGGGACTAACAGAGCCTGTTGTGTCATTATCACCTTTATGTTCAAAAGCTTAGAGTACACTACTCTCCAGGGGGGGGTTAGACTGTAATCAAGCCTCAGGACAGAGGGTTCTGGTCCTGCTGCTGTAGCAGAGCGGTGAGGGGTGGGTCGTGTTTTTGTTACATTCCTGGTTACACCCTGTTTTGCTTTGGCTGCTTTATGCTGGGAAGGTCCAGTGATTGCATCAAGCCTGTGTTATGTAATTAAAGAGCCCAGTCACAGCACTATCCAGGCTGAGAATAATGACTTGATATATGTGTCTAATATTAAGCTTGCTAAAATGAGTTTCATAATAACGTCTTTCTGAGTAAACAAGACGGTTAGTGTCCAAATCTTAAACCTTTAAAGATCCCATATTATGCTTCTTTTCTGCAGTTTAATATGGATTATTGATGTCTTCATTAAATGGCAGTAGCATGTTTTGGTCCAAAATGACAATAAATCAAGCACAGCAGCATTGTTTCCAGGCTCTCATAGCCCCTCTGTTCAGAACGCTCTGATTTAGTGGGCGTGACCTTCATATGTAAATGAGCCACCGCTGATACCGCCCTGCTCTTCCACGCCACTGAGAGTGGCGCCACAAGCTCTGAGTGCACAATGTTTAGAAAACAGCAAAGCTCGTTTACTGTAACATTAAAGGCTAAAACAACAGGCTAACCACAGCTAAAGTTAGCATCCTGAAGCTAACGCAAAGACAGGGGGGACACTGAGGAAAAGCTCTTACATCTGCTCCACAGCACACAGCATTTAAAATACTCACATTTCCAGGGTCCGAGGTTGGACCAGTCTATTCTCTAGCCCTCTGTTGTACTGTTCAAAATTGGAAAAGCAGTCAGCTGTGAAGTGACCAGCACACACATGCACAGTTTTACTGTGTGTAGCTGGCACATTTCCTTGATAAATGAACTCTAGCCACTTAGTCTTGTCTTCTTCCAAGGTGGGAAGCTTGTGCATGGAACTATGTGGCTGATTACTGCCAAAAACAGAGCAGTGATGGCTCTTCAACTCCGGCATTCTCCTCCCCGCTGCTGGAGAGATTTCTCTTCAGTAGCAAGAAGGGGAGTCGGCGGGGTAGAGGTTTGGGGGTATCTGCTCCGGTGGACCAATCAGGTCAGACTTGCTCCTGATTGGTCAAAAAAGGGAATCGCTGACGTCGGCAAATCCCCAAAATCCAAACGGCTTGTTTTAGGTCAAGATTTTACATTCACAAGCACTACTAAGCACAGGTTTTGTCATCAAATATCACATTTTGTGGGCTGGGAGGAAAGCCGAAGACCCACAAATTTCACTAAAAGACTTAATAAAGGAATTTTTGCATAATTTGGGACCTTTAAATGCAGAGTAATAGTGACGGACACAGTGAAGAAGGAGGACGAAGGCAAAAAGTTAAACTCATCATTAAATCTGGTCAACATACTGTGCCATATAGATAATAAATTAACTTCATTAGCTTTCTGCTGTATGTGGTTCTCATCATATTTGACCATCCAGAAACAATATAGTTGCACATGATTTGCAATATGGATAGTTGTATTAAAAGGAATTACATAATTAGATTAGTAGACAGTTATTGTGACATAAGGAATTAAAATTGAGTCCCATGTTTGTCTCTCCACCCAGTTTGGTTTCAGTTATGTCACATTAAAAGTGATGAAGCATTAAAAGTCATGTATGGCCTTTACATTGTCATTCTGCCTCACTGAACCCTTGAATCACTTCTCTTATCTCCAACACAACACAAAAACTCCTCCATATTCTCTACAAAGCATATTCAAGTGTCTTTAAACTGAATACACTTTTTCCCCCCACAACATCCTGTTAGCTGTCGGCTTTTGGCCATTGCAAACTCTTTGTGTGTTTGTTCTGCCGCTAAAAGGGCTCAGTGTGCCTTCCTGTTCCGACCAAAAACGCCAGCTTTTCCCGAAAGAAACGCTTTTGTTATTATTTCCAGGGATAAATCTGCAAAACACTGCAAGCACTGGCATTGTTTTAGGGACAAACTTTGTAAGCACTGAACAGCACCAGTATGTACAGTGGATATAAAAAAGAGACTCTTTGAAGCTACTTATCTTCTTCAGAGGAAAGGGAGGTTTGTACAAACTTAGAGATCAAAGTTAACATCTAGTTTTGTAATGTAGCGTTACTTTTTAATCATAGTTAATTTCATTAGAGGAAATGTCTAATAATGCCATCAGACTATCACTGTAGCCTGTGGGCCTACGCTTTACAGCTGTGTTGGACAGTTACTAACAAAGTGAACAGTTTTGTTGGGTGTTGAGTGTATTCCAGAGATGAAACAGTAAATGTGTTTTTTAAAAGATTTCTGACCTCGAGGTTGTGGTTAAAGGAGAAAGAGGCAGCGAGAAACCTCTCTGCATGTGATAAACACACTCTGAAAAATTCCTCTATGCTTGTTACCTACTTATGATTAACTTTTGAAGCATTTTGTTTTAAAAGCATCACATTTTTGTTCAGTGATGTAAATGATGACTCACTGTGTGTCCCTTTAAGTCAGCTCAGAGCACTGATGTGCCCTCAGGAACACACAGATTATAGAAAATATGCTGCCTGCTTCAACCCAATGCTCAGTTTTTGCTTGTATGCCTTTAGCACCCACACAGTCCCTATAGAGGTTTAAAGCAATACTGATCCACACACATGCCAGAGGGGACGTTGATGTCATTGTCAGCTCTTTTATGTTTTGTACAAGATTTCCCAAACAGGAATGACCTGTTCTCATTTCAAAGTCTGTTTTTGACTTCAAATACCATGAAGCTGTCTTTAGTGGATTAGTGAGAGCATAACTAGGTTCATTTGGGGCACGGTCAAGCTTCAGGGGCTCCCTGGAGGCTTACAGTTTGGGACACACATCAGCTAAACATCCCCGCTTAATGTCACGCTTCAAGCTCTTCACCCTCCTCTCTATCACCCCACCTTCACGCCCACTTTCCTGTCTCTACTGTCACTTTCCTACAGTAGCAACAAACTGTTAAGCAAACAGATTAAAATGATAGATAGGTAGACTACTTTAAAATTAAAGAAAGAAGTCCTGCAGGTCTGGCAACTTTAGGCTGAGGACAAGTTATGAGATGGAGCGTGTAGTAACAGGCCCGTGTGTTGTGCTGCTGTGGTGAGGAGACAGCTAACGTTGGCTAAGAGCTAACTGAGCCTTAATCTACACAACAAACAAAATGAGTTGCATTACTGATTTATGAAACTAGCCACACCTGGTAAGATACCACAGAGATGTGCTAACTTCTACTAATCCTTTAAGACTCAGTGTGTGGCTAGGCTAATGCTAACAGATTCTGTCTTTTTGTGTCAAGGTTTTTCAACCACTTTGGCCTTTTTTGGACAGGACTGCGTAAAGCAAATAGGCAAGGTCAAGAAATGGACCAGCAACTTCTACAAAAAGAACCATAGCCTCTGTACATAGGGCGCATGCTTAACTATAGCAACACAGTGGATATTGAGTGACATATATTTTGGTTTGAGTAACTGGCACAAATTGGATTTTGATGGATATTTTGTCAGTGGATAGATATCAAATTTTTTTTTCTACATTCTTAGACAGAACCATTTTGTTGAATAGCTTTTTATAAGCAGCACTTCACTCATTAATCTTTAACATATATAGATGTAAATATGTTGGTTTGAAATAAAAACTTATTAACAGTTAAGCCATGGATGGTGTCATCTGTAAAAAGAGAGCGGTGAATCAGTTTTTATATTGACTTTTATATCGACTGTGACGAGTTGGCTGAGGTGTCATGAACATTTTGGACCAATAGTGAACAATTACTGCAGCTGCAATGAGCAAATATTTTCATTGCTGATTGATCAGTTTTGTTTAGTCTATAAAATCTCAGAGTTTGGGGGAAAATTGCCAGAGATAATATGACAGGGCCAACACTGAGATTTCAGAGTGTCTGATTTTGGCTGATCAACTTTTTAAAACTCAAAAAAAAAAACTGATATTAATTGAATATGTCAAAGAGAGAAAAAAAAAAAAAAAAAAGGTGATTATTTTGAATCAATCAACGTATTGATAAATTTTTCAGATTATTCAGTGTTTTAGTCACAGATGGCTGTAGAGCATTTAGTGTTACCACACTGCAAATTTCACTTACATAATGATTCCAACATAATTCTACGCACATTCATTTCCTTTGATCGTTGTGAAATCTAACACTGATCTTGACGAACTACCCGTGCCTGTGTGGGGGCCTTGGGATCATGTGACAGTGGCCTGGGAGCAGCTGGTTAGCTGACCTAGCCCCTCCCCCCTTCGCCTTCAGCTCGGACACAGGCGTGAAAAGATAACATCCTCCCCTGCTGTGGCCCTCTGAGGAATCTGTGGGTCTGGTCCTCTCCTAGGTGGGTTGCGTGGGGCTGCATTGGGCTGGAATGCCCCTGGAGCAGTTGCATCAACAAGGGTAGAGAAAGAAGCTGGTTCCTGATCAGTGCTCCCCGTGATCTCTATCTGTTTCTGTGACTCATGTTTGCCTTTCACATGACTAATTCATATACAGTGTATGCAGAGATGGTTGTCTTATCTACTCCTAATGTGGGTCATACTTGTGCATGTTGTCCCTAAAATCAGAGGAGCTCAGTCCGGCAGTTTATCTGTAATGTTTCCGCGTCAAATCTCTGAAATCACTGCAGTTGACTTGTTACTTTTTGCCCTCGTGTGCTGCAACTTTTCTATAAATACTCCAGTGGTTGCTTTGAACATTGTGCCGGCACGCATGGGATTGAAGTGGCCCATTGTTGTCTCATTCTGTCCTCTTCACAACACTCTTTTTTCAGCTGTCCCTCACAAGACGTGGACAGTCTCTGAGCAGACTGTAATACTTGAGGAATGTGTGTCTTTTGTTTGTCTTTGTCAGCCCTGTGTCACTGTGCAGGTGGATACTGTGGGGTCAGATAACTTTATTGTGTGTGTGTGTGAGGGTGTGTGTGTGTGTGAGGGTGTTTAACTCCCCCAGGCAGCACAGCTGAGTGTGGGAGGGGCCATCTCCTCAGCCTGGGTGTGAGTGTGTGGCTCTCAGAGACAGAGCAGTCTGACGGAGGGAGGGCATGAGCACGAGTCTGTGAGGAGACGCTTTCCAAACTTTTTCCAAGCACCTGTGTTTCGCTTTGTTGGATATGCTGGCGGTGCTGCGCTTTTTGGGATCTCACTTGGAGTTATCACACAGCTGTTGACATGCAGGGGCGAGCTGGTAAAGCTCCTAAGAAGGAGCTGGTCATTGAGAGTCCGCAGCAGTACAGGAGTTTGTCTACAGCTGAGGCTGAGGTGGACTCAGTGCCACAGGTGGTGGTAAGTCAATCAAGGATTTCTTCGTAAGACGGATACAACTTCTTGTTTCTGGCCTGGGGAACAGATCGCCTTAAAGTGCTCAGGGTTGTAAAGGTTAATAATAGTTGTATAATCTCAGAGCAGGTGTCATGTGAGCATCTACTTCTGTCATCCCTTTCATTTAACACATTCCCAACACACTCTTCAAATCTGCAACTTTTGCACCAGCAAAAAAACAGAGTTTCAACTTTACCAGCAGTTAGCTACCTGGAGGAACCCAGGGCAGAGTTTACAGAGGTCTATTCTTAAAGATGACCTTGGCTCGTAAAGAATTTTATTTGGCTCAAAAGTCCACTCTGTGATAACTTCCTAGTGTTGCCATGAAGCTGTGTAATGAATCATCTTCAGAGTAATCTAAACAGTCGGTGGCAGAAGTGTCAGTAAGCAGAGAGGCACTACACAGCACCATTGTTCGTTGCTGTAAGAGGGTGCAGTGATGGGAGAAGTGGGTGTTACAGCTTAACAGCTGCTGGATCACTGTGCTGAGGGAGTGGAGGAGATGGATTCACGAGTTTGTTTTTAAGCTCTTTCCAGGAATCACTGTCTGATAAGTTTTGTGAACAATTTATTTTTAGTTACTCAGAAGTTTTTTTGGCATAAATAAGAAGTTTTAACTTTCTGCAAGTCATAACCCTGACAACTGTTTACACGAAAAACTACTAAAAGGACAATAATTCAGCACAAAGTTTGGACTTGGCATTTCAGAAATGGTCCAAACTGTGGGTAGAGGGAATGACCAAGCTCTTCGTTGTGTACATACATTCTCCTGCTCAGCAGAGAGTGGACTGTGTGGTTGACCACCTTCGGCCACTGACAAAGCAGCGTGAGAGAGCCCTGAGGGTTCAGATGAAAAACCAGTCAGCAACAATAGAGTGGAGTTGGAAATCCATTACTGGTGAAGAGGGCTGCAAAATTCCAGGAATTTCAAAGTTGGAAACTTTCCACGGGAATTTTTGAGTCATTTTTTATGGAATGTGGGGAATTTATATTAAATGCACTTACCTGGTCATATACGTGTATAGGGATGGGTGAGTACTGGAATTAGTATCGGGTCAATACCAGACTGTTTTCAAGGTATCAGAACTTGTGAAGGTTGCAGATATCAGCAGCCGATACTCAAGGCAAAAAAAATCGTATGTCGAGCCAGTCCTCCTGGCCAATAGTTGCCGCTACTTGCTGTTAAACTTACAGTTAAACTGTTTTATTTTGCACTTCTGTTTATTTTAAAAATTCTTGAACTCTGACAGTTGTTAGTTTTATTTTACACTTTTGTTAATATCTTAAAAAAATTGTAAACTCAGAAAGATTTGTTTTTGTTTTATTCTGAACTAACTGGAAGACTGACTGTGCTGTCTTTGACCACAATGATCTGTCACTGTGAATTAAAATAGTATGTATTAAAAGTACTAGAAGTATCAATACTCGATATCAGTGGGTACTTGTGAGGGAGTACTCATACTGATGTTGATCTGAATAAAAGTGGTATCAAATAGGGATGCACGATTTATTGGTATCAATATCGTTATCTGCCAATATTGGTAATTTTCTTAACATATAGGCATCGGCCAATGTGTAAAAGTGGGCCAATATTTACTCATTAGCTGCCATTTTTAGAGCATCTTGAACAATCTTTCAAGACCCAAATAATGTAGTTTTCTATGACTATGTAAACACCCAAAGTACCTAAGAAGAGTGGACTCATAAAAACTCTTCTTTTATGTCTCTCTGCCTGTTTTTGATCAAAAAAAAACAGACAAAACATACTTTTTTGATCGCGTTTATCTGGGGCGCTCCATCCTTAGATCCTCTCCATGGTCGTCTTTTCTCATGATCACAGCACTCTTTTTTTTAACCAATAGTGATATTGGTTAATGTTGGTTATTGGCCATAACAGCAATATTAATATTGGGTATTGGTATCTGCCAAAGTTTTTATATCCGTGCATCCCTAGGATCGAACATCTTTATACATGTATGAATATTAAACATTTGGGTTTGTTATGATTACACATGCATGAAAACATGTCTAGTGCAATAATTTCAAAATGATGGGGATTTTTCCTAACTTAGTCTAGCCTTAGCCTTACCTGAAATCTACTGGAAATTTTCCACCCCTTTGCAGCCTTACCAGGGAAAAAGGGAGCCATGCCTTTTAAAGTGGGGTCAAAACTCGTTTTAAGGCAGAGCAGCTTTAAAATACAGCTTCTGTAGAGATTTAAGATGGTAAAAGGAAAAGTTTTGAGTCTTTTAACTCTAGATCCTGACCCCAGATACCTTCTCTTAAAGTAGGTGTTTAGTCTCCTGTTTCTGGACTCTGGTTCATAGTGACAATACAGCCTGCTGTCCTGAAAGTGCCACTGTCTGGTAAAGGGTATCTGCTCTGTGTGTAGACATGGACAGATTAAAACTGCCCCAGACAACACAATGACACAAACACACACGCAAACATCCAATCTCTTTCATATCTTAATTCCTTCCTGACTTACCCGTCCTACCTGCAGAAATCTTTGCACCAGTGGATTTGCTAATGTCCTGATAAAGCTGTCAGATGAGACATGACATGGACAGACAAAACAAAAGAGCGACTCTGACTCAGAATTTCATTAGATTGGAACAAAGTTGGAGTTATTTGTTTCAGTTCAGTATCACACCAAACTCTTATCAGTCTTGATGAATCTTGTACTCAGTTATCAGATTTTTTCTGCTTATTCTCAGGCTATAATGTTTGCTTCCTGCCATGCAAGCGCTGTTGCTCACCTTACAGTGACTCTGCCACTTCAGTGAGAAAAAACTGAACTGATAATGTCAAAACCTGCTTAAGCTGGCAGACAAGTTGGCACCGTCGTTTCCCCTCCTCGTCCTTGAAAACTGACACACCGTCCTTGGCGCTCAGAGCCGTGCTTTGTTATTAACAAGGTTGCTAGCAACATGCATTTAAGCATCTCCATGACTCTCCCTCTGAGATCATGCCGGCGTTATCGGCCCCAGATGTGGAAGCAACATGTGAGCCGTTGCACATGTCACTCAGGCCTGAAGTCTGCCGATGCGTCACTGTTCATTTTGCTCTCTGTCGTCTCTCCGGCTGTGAGTTCATCCTCCCATCCCATCAGCTGGAAGTGTTGACAGCTTGCTCTCTGCCTAATGGCTACTGCGTCTCTGCAGCTCTCTCCAGGCTCTGCGAACAGGGTTTAGTGGGTCAGTGCTTAAACACTGCGAGGACCCTACATCATGACTGACATAAATCTATAATCGCCCTTTGATGACATCGGCCACATCTGCTCCGGGGAGTCAGCTACTATACATCATCTGACTCACCGTTCGTTTGTTTGTTTCATGCCAGAGGGGATAATTGTGTTCTTTGAGGTGATTAACACTGAAACGAAATGTATTTCTTACATGTCATGCACGATTGCTTTCACATAGGGATAAGCTCATCAAGACTTCTCCTGCTGCTGCTGAGATTGATGTGTTTTCTGTGGGCATATAGAGACTGATTGCTGTGTAACTAACAGATAGAGCGTTATGTTGTTTCACAGGACAGATTGATCCATCAAAGAGGCCTGTCTTTGCAGTGCAACATCCCTGCCAACATGAACAGATATTTTCCTTGTCAGTGTGATCAGCTTTTGCACAGATTGTATAAACCTCTTTTAAATATGATCATGTCCCACTAAGAGTGTCTTCCATTTTTGTTTTCCAGGTGAAACCGAAGGTGATCGAGCCGCTGGACTATGAAAATGTGCTGGTGCAGAGGAAGACACAAATCCTCAGTGATGTCCTCAGAGAAATGCTGCAGTTCCCCCTGGAGGACTTTGAGGTGAGTTTTGCACCTGTTTCCAAAATGCACCACATTTGGAAAAACAGTTGCAAAAGCAGTGCTGTGGTGAAGCTGGCAGTTTTGCAGCTGTGGAGTGAGATTTAAGGGATAGAAGTGATGCAGAAGCTCAGGAAGGTGTAGCAGCACTGCTAGATTTAGGGCTTTGTTTCCATTTGAGGCTCCTCTTTAACTGATGTGGAAAATGAGGCACTTTGGGAAAAACATATCTCTGGTTTAATGGCGCAACTTTTGGATGGAAAGATTTCCCAGCTGGATTGTTTACACCATTGCTCATTAAGAAGTGTTTTTGAGAATTTGCTCCATATAAGGACAAAAAATCTATTTTTTGTCCGTTCGACATCATTATCCTCCCACCCACTCGTGTGTGTTTCATTTGTTGTCTTTTCCTCTGGCCAGGGTGTGGCGGCTGTTGTGAGTCCAGGGTGGGGTCGTTCACACAGGCTTTCTTACTGTTTACATCCCTGTGCCGCAGCAAGCGTGGGGTCAGGTTGGCCGTCTGTTTAACTGGCTCATTCTGTCTCCAGTGTTGTGACAGCGTAAGCGTTATCTGCGACCACATTGTACCGGACATTCGCTCCCTTCACACGTTTCCACGCTGAGGACGGAAAATCTAAAGTGGAAATCTGGCTTTCAGCGCTGGCTCTTCAGGAAACGAGACTTCTTTGAAAGATGTTCCTGCTCGCAGCAATGAGTCGAGCATATCATCACATCTGACCCTGTCACTCCGCCTCACGGTCCAGTGGAAATTTTATAGAGTCTGGGATTTTATTGTTATAGCTCTCATGGCAGGGAGAGTCCAGGGTTTCTCACAGTGATGACTTTAACATCTTTTGTCTGAATGCTTACGGTGGAGAATATGACAGCATGAGTGAGAAGGATTTCTGATTTATCAACTGTAACACGAGTTGTAAAAATATACTGTTCATTATTTCATGGTGTTATAAAACTTCCTTTCTGTCCTCGACCTTTCCCTGTGATCAATTTGCCTGACATTGACGGGACTTAGGGATTTCCCAAAAATCTGCAGCCACAGCACAGAGAGAGTGAAGTTAATCACCAAAGCAGCACTGCGGGTGAAAAGATCAATGAGAGGAATTTTCTAGGAAAGAGCAAAGAATAACTCTTCTCCATCGTTACACTTTTAAGGTTTAGCTCCAAGCCAACAGGTGTTAAACTACAAAACAGATCTGCTCGCAAGGATAGCTTTACGTGCAAAGAGCTGCAAAGTTTGGCTACATCTTACCAAAGCAAAAGACAAAGAGAAGAAGAAATGCAGCTTATGTTGCAAAATATTTTCTTGCAAGGGGGAACACAATCACCACAGCCAAGCACAACAGCATTTTGTATCAAATTAAACCTAAATGCTTCAGCTTGTACTGTTGGGAACTGAAGAAACTCTGTCAACTCCACCACAGAGCAGCTGTGATTATCACACCCAAACGTTGTAACAAGTCCCGTCAGTGAAAAAAAATATCCTGAAAAACCTGAAATCCACTGGATAAAAGCTGATGTAAAGAGATTATATAAGGTTGTATTAAGATGTGTTCAAGGTGGGGGAGAAAAAGTCACTTGTTAAGCAACCAATTTGTTCAATCTTCTCTCATATTTTCCAGAAATATAAAAGACTCGATGGTTGAATTGACAAGGAATTGGATCATTTAAGTGGCTGTGAGGAGTTTGAAAGTGAAAGTCTCCCTTCTAGATATATGCCTGATTGTAATCCACACTTTAAAATGAGATTATCAGCACCAATATTGCTGGTTACAGGTTATTTTAAATTGCTAATTCTCAGCTTCCATTTCTGGTCAACCAGGACCAGATTGATCTACAGCACGTCTAGGTTTCTATGACAACGCCACGCCAGCTGAGGAAGTTTGGTAGTAAGAAGAGATAGAACACAGAGATCTATCTTCTTCTCTCCTGAAAACGATTTCTGTGATTAATTTTGCAATGATGGTGGACAATGGAGCCAAACTGTCAGACAGTAAAAGGACAGAAGAGCAGAAGAAAGAAAAACAGGAGAGAGATACAGCCCAAGCTAAAGGCTAATTAGCATTTGGCTCAGTCTGTATCACTCTAAAACAGAGAGGCTAAACTGTTTGTGCTAACGTTCATTCCAACCCACAGTCAGCAGTTATTCTGCAGTGGTCTGTTCAAACTTGAGAGTCTATCAATAAAATGAAGAGTGAGGCTACGTTAGCTCTGCTTGGTAGATGACTGGCAGGACATAGCTAACCAGGATTTACTAAAGTTATGCCTTAGAGCACCGGGCTGCTAGCTGCACTAAATATCAACGGCTACTAAACTACTTACAAACTGACAGTGTTTACTTGTTGTCACGTTAGCCTACAGATACGTCAGAGCACCGGCTGCTGATAGCGCTAACATATAGCCAGCTGCTACGTCTGCTTGATGTCACGTTTCAAACTGTAGCGCTACGTAACTGTACTGATAGATACCTTACCTCAGCATGTCGTATCCAGTAAAAAGTTGACTTGAACAGAGAAAATTTGTTTCAATCCGATCCTCATTTCACCAAAACAAACACGCCTCACTTAAAGTAATTCACCACAGTGTGCGGAGACTCCAGGCCACAAGGTGGCGAGGGAGTGCAGTTAAAACAGATCCTCCTCACAGCATCTTTAAGGAGGCTAGATTATGGTATCTGTATTAAAAATTAATTAACAGCCCTATTCTCTAAATAGCATGTAGCTTGAGCACAAAATGAAGACATTTTCAGCACAGTAACTTTGATGTTCTTGTCACTTGAGAAGGGACCAAACCAAACCTTTTCTGTATTTGTAATTAAAGGAGTAAAAGTTGAGATTTAAAAACTAAAACTTCTTCCTAATCCACATCACCTAACCTTTGTGTAACTGGTTAAATATCCAATGTGTGTTTTTTGAGCCAAGATTCTTTAAATAAATCCCAGTTTGGTTTTGAACCAAGTCCGGGGTTGTTACAAAGGCGGGGCAGCTTTGACTCCGTCCCCCTGAGCACAACACGTCAGCTTCACGCACAAACCGTACGTTGTAAGGAGCTGACAGGTGATTCTGACTAGAAGAAAAAAAAAAACAGCAGGCACAGTGATTGAACCCAACATCTGCTCTGACTTCCCCAGACTCTTGTTTGAGTGGAGTTTAATCTGCTCCTGTGTCAAGGCTCTCTGTGTTATTTGTGTCACATGGAAACCTTAAAATTCACACAGACAGGAGGAAGTACACAGAGTTTTAGGGGAGGAATCAAGGCCATATCAGGCTGAAGGAGCTCCTCTGTGTGTGTTATTTTAATTTAAAGGTTTTGGCTCGTCCTCAGTAGGAGGAACAACTACCAGGTGGTTTTTTATCTTATCTCCAACTGGAAAATCAAAAGTCATGAGTTGGTACTGTTTTCTGCTTTCAGACAGTGTTTATATCATCTCCATCTGGTTTTGATCTCAAAGCGGTTGGCATGTGGTAGCTCTGTGCAGGTCTCCCTCTCAAGATTTCAGGAAAAATTTGTAGAGGATTACCAGAAGGAGGCCCTTCCTTCCCTTTTGCTCAATACGATTTACACGCTATGCCTGAGCCGCTCCCCACCCTAAAACCTCAAACAGTAATGTTATTCTCTTTATTCAGTCGATTAAGAGGAAATCAGTGTTTCATGTCTCAGAGATAAAGCTGATGTCACTTGAAGTTTTTGAATTTTAGGTGTTTAGTTAGTTTAGTTATAAAAACTTATTAACATGAGTAACCTGTTTGTGGCCTCTGGACCTTCATGCTCTCAGAGGATGGACCAGCCTTCCTGATCCTCCAAACTTACCCTCAGTGTTGCCACAGAGTTAAGTTTAAATCTTGATGGAGTCGTGCTTGGTGAAGCTTCATCCAGAGCTACATCAGGAGAAAATTGAGTTGCTCCCCAGCAACTTGTAGCCCAATTAAATGTTTCCTGCTGCCCACTTCCCGGCTCCCTCTCACCTCCGTGCCTGTTTATTTCTGCTGCCTGAGGCGCAAAGATTGTCATCTTGCCTGCAGGAAACCTGGCTTTCAGAGAGGAAGTGGAGCTTTCAGGTTAACAAATACGAGATCGCTGAGGAATTTCTCATTTACACGAGCGGCACTCAGTTTAATGCAAGGTCAATGAGAAGAAGACAGGGACGAAACGGGAGATGGTAGCTTCGCAGTTTAGCCTGATTTTTATTTCTGATGTTAGGAAATGAGATGATGATGAACTTTATTTACACTTTTCATTGAATTGAACGTTTTTTTTTCTATTCTCACATTCTTAGACACTTTCAGTTTGCATAAAATGTGTTTGCAGATGTGGTTTCTTCTCACAGATAAAAAGCGTGTCACTCACACAAAGGCGACATTCACTCCTTTAAACCCAGTCAGCTGAACTGCTATCACTTGATGATAATGTTTATGTTTCACTCGTGCTCCGAGGATTACATGCAGTTAAATGCGTTTTATTTTTTAATATCAGAACTACTCCTCCTGACAAGATCTTATGGTGACTCTGAGCCTGGTGCACAAAGCAGTTATTATACTTGGTGTGAGTTTGAGAAGAGATTCAGACATCACATGGAGCATAAAGTCAACAGTATAAGAATATCACTTACAGAACAAGAGTTTTTTAAGCATTGCCTTAATTTTGAAATACACAAGCTTCCTTCAAACTTTTTCCTGGAGAAAGTGAGTATAGAAAATGTGTTTGTGTTCCAACTTTGAGTATTTCAGTTTAATCTTTAGAGTAATTGTGCCTTGGGGTCAGGAGTATGGATTTGTTTTCTAACAAATGAATTCCGTGCAACTAAACAGTCAAGAAACTCACAGATCTACACAAAATAAAAGGAGATTTATAAGTCAAACTTACAAGAATATTGTCTTTATTAAAAACAGTATTTGGCTGACAGCATATTATTGCTATTTAAGTTTCCCGCTTCAGGTTTTAACTTGTTGAGCTCTGTGGCTCACACGTTAAATATAAATGGTACACTGCAAAAAACTGAATCTTGCCAAGTGTTTTTGTCTTATTTTGAGTAAAACTGTTTTGTTATACTCGATATGAGCCACATTGAACTGATCAGTTCAAAAATTGTCTTTTTTTAAGTTATTTAAAGACAGAAATAAGGTCTGAGTTGCTTGTAACAAGTACAAAAAATCTGCCAAAATGAAGAAAAAAAAGAAAAATTTGCTCAATAATTTTCTTAAAACTATAACAATGTTTTGCTACAAGTAACTTTTCTCTTGTTCCATTGTTACGAGCAATTCAGACCTCATTTTTGTCTTAATATAACTTGAATATAAGACATTTTTGGACTGGTCAGGTGAATGTGGCTCATATTTAGTCTAAAAATTGAATTTTCTGCTTAAAACAAGACTAAAACACTTCATAAGGTTTCTGTTTTTTCAGTGTACCCCTGCTGAATGGATGAACAGACTAAAAATAGCTTGTTTTTGTCCTCATTTAAAACATTTTAGCATGCTAACATTAGCTTTAAACTCAAACCACAGCAAAAGTTACACCTTGCAGAGCAGTTGTCATAGTTGTGGATATCCAGTCTTGGGTAAATATGATTTAAAGCCTCCATTAGATTGAGAAGCTCTGATTTCTTCTCTGCATTAAAGAGTCTGTTTGCCAACAGCGCACAGCGTAAACGTTGCTCATTAACGAAAGGCCGAAATGAAGCAGCGCCTGCACAACAGTGGCAGAGAGCCAGGCTGCAGGGTGTGTCTGTGGGCTGTGGAGCTAAAGAGTGTCAAGCATCCTGCCTCCTTAAACTCTCAGAAAGAGCTCTTAAATAAGAATAATATTTAAAAGAGCAGCGCTGACAAACTGTGTCCAGCTGAAACCACAAAACTGTTTGAGTAATGTCTCCCACACTTTGTTACAACTCCATTTTTACAATATTTTCATGTTTGTCCTGATTTGCTTGGTTTTGTTTTACAGATTTCTACTCTGAGGCGGCAAGGGAGGACGCTCCACTCCACAGTGCCTGAGAATGCAGAGAGGGAGGCGCAGAGTCTGTTTGTCCAGGAGGTAATTAAGCTGATTTGAAGGCCCAGGAGTCAAGTTTTCTCCGTTAGTTTCTTTAAAGACATGCTTTTCTTTGCCAAATTAAGATTTTGTTTTTGTCTGTATGAGTCTATTTTTCTCAGTTAAGATAGAGAAATAAAAACTTGCAGTGTAAACAAAGGGTAAGGAGCAGGTTTGGAAAGTTTATCACCTGCTGCAGCATCTTGGCATTAAAGGACTCATTACCTTATTTGTGGCCTAATATTAGCTGCAAAGCACACAGCACGTCACAGCGCATCAGGAAACCTCTTTATTTCTCGTATTTATTCTAGTATCAGGCTAAATGTAACATTTATTTTACTTTAAGTAGCCCCTAGAAGCTGCTCCATAAACCGTGTGATGGCTCATTACAGATAATTACTGGAGGCAGTCGGACTATTTGTACTAAATTTCTTCCGTGATATCTATTTATGCCCTGGGAAGTAGGAATGCAATTAATCTGTACTCTTTACAAGATTATCAAACTTCTGGTTATTTTCTGCTAGTGTTGGTTTATACTCTGCTGAGCCTTGAATGTATCTGTCATCAAACAGTAAAGCTTTGGTTCATTTTAATTGGGGCTGGCTGCACTTGGAGTTCATTTCAGTTCAGCTCCTGTTGATAAATCTGAATCATGACTGCAAAGAGGAGAAACATATTTTCCTCATCCAGTCTCACAGACAGCTCTGACTGTTCTTTCAAAGCCAGTCACCAACTGGACGCCAAAAGTTAACCCTTCAGGTCAAAGGTCAGCGTTCAGGGAGCCTTGTCAGAAGTTGTAAACACACTGAACCTCCTGGTCGACTGTTGTGTGACATCACCAGGACAGCTGTGCGGAAGAACACAGCAGGAGCCTTTCTGTTTCTGATCGTTCTCCTGATCAGGTTGCGTCTCCCCGTAGGAGTCAACGCACGTATCTCTCTGAAGAAGAGATATACCAGTGCACAGGGTCTAACAATGAACAGATGTCTCATTTCCAAGAAGAGGGAGGTACAGGGACACTCCCTTTCAGTTCGGACTGGTGGGTGGTTGGACTGAGGTGGAGTGTGGACACTCACCATGCACTCCTCTTTTTCCAAAGGGTTTCGCTGCATGTGGGCTTCAAATGATGCTCAAAACAAGCATTGTCCGGTGATTCTCAGAACATCCTCTGTTATTCATCAGGACAGTTCAACTTTCTATGAAATGTCTCATTTGGTGGAAGGTTTCATTTTCTGCTTCATACTCAAACTGAAACCTAGAGAAGTCTCAAAGGCCTGTTATTCATTTGTTTGGTGTCTGGCTTTTGAAAGGTCAGTTTTCCTCTCTGGTTGATGCTCCATCAGGAGATACGACCTGAACTCACAGAATCCATTGGAAGATGTCTGTTTATATTTTGTCCCTATCAGTGAAATGAGTTCCAGTTTATCAGATGCCCCACACAGACTGATGTTGTATCATTCGTCTCTGAACGTGTTGCTGTAAGTTTGTTGGGTTCATTTTGGAGCCCTCATGCTGGACTTATCTTACCTAGGTTTTTCTTCTTTATTTCCCAGCTTAAGTGACAGTTTTTCTTCCGTTAACATCAACAGAGGTTGATGGACCATGTGTCCCCACTTCCGGGGACTTTGCAAAAATGAAGCCAAAATGAAGCACAGACTGTATATAGAGTGGACAGTGTGGCTCCGCCATTCACCATTGTACCAAAATTCCCCCGCCACAGGCGCCGCCATTGGCAGCAGTTGTGCAGCCAGAGTCTGCTCAGTAGAGACTGTGAGGGATTCTGGGAGAATCTGAGTGGAGCCGGGTGACAAAAGTAATAATTATTTTTTTTCTTCAAGAGTCTAATCACTTCTTGACTCTACCTTCCAAAATATTTTACAATCCTCAAAAAAAAATACACAAGAACAGCAGCTGTCAGTCATCTTTAAACGTGTCTAAAACCTTGTTTTTAACCTGTTATAACTAATGAAACGGAAACTTTTCAGAAAAAAAGAGGACTTGAATACAAGACAGCCAAATGATAGTTTCAAATCACCACAGCAATCGGACGTGAGAAACATTTCTATGAGGTGTATCAATTTTTAAAGTTTGACCACAGCCCATCTGGAATGACTGGAGAGACAGATTTTTTTACCTATACTACAGCCAGCCACCAGGGGGAGCAGTTTTTGTGGTGACCTCACTTTGAGCCGAGCAAGATGACTTCTTTTTTTTTTTTTTTTACAGTCCACGAAATAAATTCACACTATTTTTGCTGATTGAAGCACACACAAACTGATGAAACGGCAGCACCTTTCTTGCATATTCTGAAAGGAATTTGAGACACAGCTTCAACATCAAAATACTTGAGTTGTTACAAGAATGTGAACTCGTTTTCAACTTGATATTTCTCTAAAGATAGTTTTAAAGATTGTTGATGGATGTGAGAAAAGAATGTTTGAATGGTGAACCCTAATCCCTGTTTTAACAATAGAACAAGCACCTTTTATCTCTTTACAGTGTAAACATGCTGATATCTAACTCTAGCTTTGAAGTTCCACTACTGTACGCTGTGAAAAGTGTTGTGAGTTTACAGTCGTTCAAAATTTGTTTCTTTTTTCTTCTCAGTGCATTAAGACCTACAAGTCAGACTGGCATGTCGTCAACTATAAGTTCGAGGACTATTCTGGAGACTTTCGACAGCTGCCGAAGTAAGTGTTGTTTCAAACCTTAACCCTGCTTCTGACAGCGGTAATATGGTGTTGTGCCAACACATTCTTACAATGGGCAAGTAAGAACAGATACTGCAACAACTATTACCCATAATATATGGATGCCAGAGGTTTTAAACTAAAGAACAAACAGTCAGACACATTTTTTTGTGTTTTTGAGTCAGCTAAACAAACCGAGGGTCCCGCCTTCTGAGTCAATAACAAGGAAACCCAGCGAACAAATACTTCTCATTTCAACACAACAAAAGAGTGTTTCCTTTTAATGACGCTCTGGATAATTCCCATTTACTGCCCGCGTGGAAACCACCTTCATTGTCCACGGATTGTGTCATCAGCTCCATCCTCTTCCCTGAAAAATATCTGTTTTACTGCCAGTGTGCTGGAAAACGAGTTGACAGTGACCTTGACACGAGCACTGCTGCCAGACACCCCGTTGTTTTACTGAAACTAGGGAAGTTAAAACAATACATCCTGACAGGATTGCATGTTCAAAACCGCACAGTATCCTCATTGATGTGACTCTTACCTTTGGCACACGATCATTTTCCAGCAGGCAGTACACACCTTCACACACTTAAGTGCTGCTTTGCTGTGAGCGCTGGAAGCTGAGGCTGCTTTTCAAGACTCTCAGGAGACAGCTAGTGCAAAGTTATGTCTTTAAAAAACAGCAAAAACATTTGGAAAGAAAAATATTACTGAGATCAAAAGCTCTGTTAATATCCTGGAGAGACAGGGTGAAAATGTCAATTACAAGCAGCAGGGTTTTAAGTGTGTTCAATATAAAGTGTCTCTTTACAAAGAGACAAATAGGAGCTGAAGCACCAAAAATCTTTGTTGAAGTTGAAGTAGGGGGAAAGTACAGGTTCTGAAAATGATCTCTCAACATAAAAAGAGATGCTGGCCCTTTAAGAAACAATTCTACAGGCTGTTTCAATTCAAAGCTGATTTATGTCACATAATTTCCAGGAGACTATAAAACATTTCGAGCTTCACATAAAAAAGAATAAGCTACATAAGTTCAGTAAGTCATCATTAAGTCTGGGTGTTATCTTTACATCTGTTTTGGAAAAGAGTGAGCTATAAACAGTACAAAAATGCCTTTGAATGTGTTATAAATGTTTTATAAATGAAAGGAGTGAAAAGTTCAGTCAGTTTTCATCATACAGACAGAAAATAAAAAGTAGAGTTGTCAGAAAAACAGACTCTAAAGTAGAACGGAAACCTTATAGCTCTACCAGAAGATTATCAAGGACTGGATCGGTGCCACTGCATTTCATACGTTTTCTTTTTCTTGTTCAGTTCTAACTGTTCTCATATATATCCTTTTTATTTAAAACCACCACAGAGGTGGAATAATTCAACTCAATCGCTGCTACTTATATTATTTTTTTTATTACTCAATGTAAACATTTTTTCAATAGTCACAAGTCACTTTGTAATCGAGAGAGACTGATATGGATTTTTTGGGGCCGATACTGATACTGATTATTTGTAGGCAAGGAAGCTGATAGCCGATATTTGAAGCCGATATTAATTTGCAGTCAAAGTGAAAATATTGGTGTAAAAATTTTTGAATACAAACTCCAACACTGAACTGCTATCAAATGCCTTCAAGCATATGTTTATTTAACAGCTCCCAGGCTCAGCAGCACGTTTTATAAAGTTAGATGAAAACTTAAAAAAAATAAATAGCTAAAGTTTTCTACAGTAAATAAAGTTTTCCAAAATTTCTATGTGAATTAAATGAAACTGGACAGAATTGAGTTTGTGCTGCCTTTTACAGGCGTGTAATGCAGTTGAATTAATTTTCTGTTTGGTTTTACATGACTGATTTTAAATGACCATCTGGGGCTTCCATAGTGTAGACAGGGAGAAATTCTGTGCAGAGAAGCATCAGAGCCAAAACAACACTGTTTTGAATGGGCTTCATATCGGCTGTCAGATTAAAAAAAGGCAGATGCTAATATGCCCCAAAATGCCAAATATTGGCCCAATAATTGGCCCAGCCGATAATCAGTCTGTCTTTACTTTATAACCATTAGCTTAGTTTTTTTCTTTGAAATTAAGAAAATGTTTCAAACTTTAAGTTTGTGTCAAGTTTGGTGGACAATCCAGTATTGTTTTCTGATTTTGTCTCGTACATGTAAATTTTTTGTTTA
This sequence comes from Halichoeres trimaculatus, assembly GCF_033239565.1. NCBI lineage: Eukaryota > Metazoa > Chordata > Actinopteri > Labriformes > Labridae > Halichoeres > Halichoeres trimaculatus. Next base: position 18,131,178 of record NW_027437197.1, read on the forward strand.
CGTTATGTGGTTTCTCTCATTTTAAATCTTCTCTGTTAAAAAGCTAAAAGTATATGTCTTTATCCAATACCTGTGCTGCTTTAGTGGTTTTAAACATGAAGATAGTAATAAAACAAGTACGTAGCAGCAGTCAGTAGTGTTTCCACTGGTCTGCTTTGCTTGTCATAGTGAAACGTTTACCAGTGAAAAACTCCTCACAGGAGCTTTAACAGTAACATAAAATGAATCTAACCAGAAAGAACAAACAAAATCTGTTTCCCATTCAGTAATTGTGATCATATCGTTCATGTGATTTAATTCTGTTGTAGCAAAGTGTCCCGGCCTGACAAACTGGCTGTCCATGTGTTTGAAGTCGACGAGGATGTTGACAAAGACGAGGTAAGTCCACATCAAGTTATTTCTCTATATTTTCAAAGTCAAGGCTCAAAATCCCCTGAGAAACACCAGAGGAGTGTAGATTCAGCCTTTACTGCAGATCAGCTGTTCCTTGTTTCTACAGATTTCACATCTCATTATCAAATACTTGGAAAATAACGCCTGCCTATAATTTGGTCTCCCGCCAGTCATCAGCTCAGCCCTTCCTGTTTTTAGTCAATCTGATTTAAATAGATTAAAGTGTTTTATGTGTCTAATAGCAAAATTTAAAGGATAGAATTAAATGTGATTAGATGTAAAGACTTTAAGTGGCAAGAACATGTTTTAAAGCATTTTTTAAATCTTTTTTCATCCTGTTATAATTCACATGTGACGGACTGGGTGTGTGTTTTGCTTCTGCTCGGAGTGTTTGTTGTTTTTGGAGCGGCTTGTGTAGGACTGCACAGCACAGAGGCTCATGAGTGAACTAACACACATGTTTTATGAAGTGTGGATAAGCTCGAGCTGTCTTAAACGGGCGTACAGGTGCGGGATGATCCTGACCTTTTTTTCCCCCCAATGATTCATCAGACTGCGCCCCCTATAGGTGACAAAATGTGCTGCAGGTTTACTTGGAAAGGCTTGCAAAGCGTTTCTTTTCCTTTTTAATTGAGTGTCATCTGTGATTGAGGAAGGCTGTTTCATTTCACTGGGGAGGATGCTGCTGCAGATGAAAGAAAACAATCTGAACTCCTTCTCAGAAATCCCCTGAATAAATCATCTTTCTTTTAACAACTGTGTGTTTTGGATCACATTTGAAGTGCAATTTGGTTGATGCTCTCCTTGCCTCACTGGACCTTAGATTATTGGTTTGCAGACTTATTTTTATCCCATCCTTGACCCGTTTTCTGAAGCAACTTTACACCCAGAGAGAATGATCCCACTGTCAAACACTGTCTAGACACTGACGAGGAGAAACAGGCATCAAACTTTTCCAGATGCTCCAGAAAGCACCGTTTAAAAGAAGTCACAAGTCCAGCCAGCACTTCCAAAATCCCCACTTTGCTTTATTAAACGGAGAGACGAAAGAAGAGGAAAGAGCTGGATCATGATGACGACATCTTCAAAGACCATTCAGTCGTCTCATTGTGAAAATGAGATTCAGGCCCTCACTGCGGTGTCTCAGAGTTGAGCAGTGTTAACTGAGAATGACACGTCTTTTGTTCATTCGGGCCTGATCCAAAGCAGGACCATGCGGTGGAGTTCACCCACGTCTCTTCTTCCTTCATTACTCCTCTAATTGGTTTATTTTACCAGATCATGCTAGCTCGTTGCTCATGCTAGCAGGGCTAAGATCTCCCGTTAGTGAACGCAGCGTGTGTGTGAGACAATGTGCTCCGTGTGTCATGACTCTGCTGCGAAAATACAGATATTTATTTGGTTTGACGGTCGGAGTTTGTTTAAAGTTCTTCTGCCTGCTTGTTTGGACTGAGAGAGACTTACATCACATTGGGCTCTGTGGCGTTTCAGAGCACGACATCAAAGGTTTTCTGCACAGGGAGGGTGGGGGAGTGTTTCTGTTGCAGATAGGATGATCCACGGTGAAAATAAACAAATTCAGGCATGTGGAGTCTGCTCGATGACAAATCTGCACATTTATTATAGAGAATTTGGTAATCTCCCCCCTATATCTGTATGTTCCATCTAAAAATATGAACATTTTAGAAAAAAAATGCAACTTTACTCTAATTTCAGTCAACTCCTGAGATATTTTTACCTGTAGTGTTTTTTTTATAACTTGTTTGTGTCTCCTGCAGGACACGGCCTCCTTAGGCTCCCAGAAAGGAGGGATGTCCAAACATGGCTGGCTGTATAAAGGAAACATGAACAGTGCCATCAGCGTCACCATGAGGGTGAGACGACCTCCTTCAAACCAAAAAGATTTGACGATTCCATGGACAGAAAATCACTTTGTACAAGTGTTTCTTTATAACTGAAAGTCTTTATCTCTTTTCTTTGTTGCAGTCATTCAAAAGAAGATATTTCCATCTGACACAGCTTGGAGATGGTTCTTATAACTTAAACTTTTATAAGGATGAGAAGATCTCAAAGGAGCCCAAAGGAACCATTTTCTTGGACTCCTGCATGGGTGTTGTTCAGGTAAAATTTCTCCTCTGTTTCCGATGCGGAAATTTTTCATTGATTCATTATCTGCTTCAAACATACTGCGCCGAGATGTCTCTCTGAATGTATTTTCCAACATACAGGAAACTACACAAGCACATTTTCCCCACAGATCTTTCTATCAGAGATAGACTGCTGCTGAAAAGTACCTTTGCTCCCTTCCTCTCATCATTTCCCTGAAACCTGAGCTCTCTCCTCCCCAGGGTCTTGCTTTACTGCTGACTCTGAGCTGGTGAAACAAGGTGAATGCTGAGGTCTCACTTCTGAGCACTTTCCACCGGCTTCACAATCAATGCCACGTGCAAACATCTGAGCGCAGGCCAAGACTAACTGCACTATCATCTGTCATCTACACAGACGGAAAGACCCTGATTTTACAGATGAGGCACCCACCGGCTTTAATGGCATCTTTATTTGAGAATACGGCGGCAGGTTGATGGTGTTAATTCTAGCATGTGGATCCTAAAATGAGGAAAAAGAAGAGGGAAGTGAAGGCTTTTAGAGCTGTCAAGGTCTTGTGTTGTCGCCACCATGGTCCTTCAAACCTCTGCACCCTCCTCCTCTCTAAACCACAGACCCTCTCTCTGATAAATTCCTCTGTGGTAGAGTCAGAGTGCAGCTCCTGGTTCAGTTCAAAACACCATTTTCTCTGCCATGGCTTAAATTTTATCTGAACAGCTTTAACCTAAAAAACATATGAATGATGTTTAGTTTGCCTCATAAAAACACCAAAAAACTAAAAGTGGTCGCTTTTATAACTGTTCAATTCAGAATAGAATGTGGACTTTAATTTGACTTTTACACATATTCCAAAATAGTAAAGATTTAAGCTGGCAAAGCTCTCAGAAACATGATTAAACAGCCTAAATCTAAGCAGATGAAAGGGGAACAAGTATCATAAATATCTGACTAGTAGAATAGGAGAAAAAAAATGTTTTTTACTGAAATTAACCCTTAAAGACATGAGAACAAACTTGTTAGATGTCATAAAAAACGCTGCTTGTGTATTCCTATTTTTAACTCTGAAACTTATTTTCTCTTATTAGTTTTTTATTCACATTTAAAACATCTTAAACTTGACACAACATGCATTGCTTTAACTTTTCTATCATGGCTTATTGTGTCAGAATCTATTTCAAATTAGGGAACTACCAATGAATTTCTAGTCTTGAATAATGCTTCCTAATAATCATTCAATTAATCTCCATCAAGCCAATGTTTCTCCACCAAGGTTCATATTACGTCATTTGGTAACTTTTTGCAAGATGCATGAATTGATTGTTTGTCAATTTTCTTTCATTGAGACATGTCTGTTTTCGAAATTACTTAAAGCAGCTGCAAGGAGTTTCTAAGCGATATTGAAAGAGTGTCCCTTCCAGTTATATGACTGATTGTAATCCACACTTTAAAATGAGATTGTCTTCACCAATATTGCAGATTACTAGTTAATTTAAATTGCTACATTTTAGCTTCTCGATTGGGTTGAGTAGGACCTGATTGACTTATGGCTGTCTAGGTCTCTATGACAACACCACACCGTCTGATGAAGTTAAGTAGTGTGAGGAGAGATCTGTGTTTTATCTCTGCTGAAAACAATTTCTGTGATTAATTTTGTAGTGATGATGGACACTGGAGCCTAACTGTCAGACAGAAAAAGGACAGAAGAGCAGAAGCAGGCTAATTAGCCTTTATCTCAGGCTGTATCTCCCTTTAACACAGGGGCTAAACTGATGGTGATCATTTTCATCCCAACCCACAGTCAGCAGTTATTCTGCAGTGGTCTGTTCAAACCTGAGAGTCTATCAATAAAATGAAGAGTGAGGTTACGTTAGCTCTAGATGACTGGCAGGACATAGCTAACCAGGATTTACTAACGTTACACATTACAGACATGTCTTAGAGCACCAGACTGCTAGTTGCGCTATATATGAACGGCTACTCAACTACTTAAGAACTGACAGTGTTTACTTGTTGTTGCGTTAGCCTACAGATTCATTGGAGCACCAGGCAAACATATATACAGCTGCTACAACATTTGCTTAATATAACGTTTCAAACCGCAGCGCTATGTAACTTTACTGAAAAATACCTGACCTCAATGCGTTTTATCCAGTAAAAAGTTGTCTTGAACAAAGAAACTTTATTTCGATCCGATCTCCATTTGATTCCAAAAAAAGCACACGCCTCACTAAAAGTAATTTACGACAGTGTGCAGAGACTCCAGGCCTGAAGGAGAGGCAGTCCATTTAAAACAGATCCTCCTCACAGCATCTTTAACAAGAAAAACTTCCCTTGGCAGTTTCATTTACTCCTTAAAAGCAATTCTGGCTTCATTTTGTCTTTCAATACATTGAAAATAAGAAATTTTCTTTCAGACGAATGTAGCTCATATTAAACCCAATAAGACTCTTGTATTTTACTAAAATAAGACAGAAACACATTGAGGCTCTTAAAATATACCAATTCTTGGTGGGTACAGATGTTGTGATGAAGATCATGGTAAATCACGTTTTTCTTTGTATACCTTACCTTCTCATCTGAAAGCTGAGGACTTTCTCATCTGCTCTGATCCTTTGGCTTTAAATAAACCAGCAGAAACATCTCTTCAAATAGAAGTGCAGATGTTAAACTGTGTGGCTGTAATTGCATGTGGAGTGACATCATCCTGAGCCTCGAGCCGCTCCCGTGCTTTGTTAGGACGCCAACATATGCTCCAACATACGAAGCATTTTCAGTGCTGATGAGGTGAACGGCAGTCCCTGTAGGTTAATAAGGAGCAGAGGGGCTAAAAATGTAACCAGATTGTTGTGGTTTGAGGTTTCTCTTTCTAATCCTCTGCCATAAGATTTCTGATTCTTAGAGTATTATAATTATTTCAGTCGGTTTGTTCACTCATTTTGTGTGGCAGGAGACTCATGACTCCAGTCCTGTGGTCTGTCCTGCTCTTACGTCTGTTTATCAAACTCCAGTTTTGTTTCCATGTTTTCTCAGCTTGTCTTCAGATAAACGAGTCTGCCTCCCTTTAACTCCCACTCTGCTCTTACACCATCGCAGGCCAGCTTCACGGATAACCACAGCATAACAATCCTCTGAAAGCTGACAATAAAAAGATGAATTTGTTTCCCTTTACATAAATGCTGCTTGTAAACTTTGTTAAAGTTAGCCGAGTCGCTCTGTCATGGAGGATCTGTGGTTGAATCAGGATTGAAACAGGCTCTGATAGCCGCTGAAGCTAAAATAGGACAGTGACATCACCATCTGCGGCCGTTCGGTGGTCATAGTTTGGCTCATGTGGGGTTTTTTTCATCACACGTTAGAAAGTCTCCTCTGTGGTCCTGGCAGATCTGGAGGCTTTGTTTCACAGATGGAAATATTCTCATTGTCCATTTGCTTTGTCAGTGAAGTTTCAGGTTCTCATCTCTCTCCAAAACACTGACGCACATTTTGTGGATTTTTTGGAGCTGTGATTTGCCGAGTTTGGAACTGGGAGCTGAAATTGAATATTTACTTTGCATACACAGATGTGTTTTTGTAGGATCAAATAGGAAAAATTAAAAAGAAAGTGGAATTAAAGTCAAGAAAACTGTGATTTAGATCAGAAAAGTGAGAATCTCTTGTCTTGTGATATGTTTGCTTTGGATACTGAGATAAAACAGATTTCTCCATGGTGGAGAATTTGGTTGTAAAATGTGTAAAACTAAACTCAGTTGATCAGTCGCCCAGTATTGGAAACAACAATCTCTGTTTTGATCTTTGTGTTGCACTTTAAACTATGACTTTATTGACTTGACGTGACCTCTGTTCTTTTTCTGCTCTTGTCTCCTTTGGGTGTCAGAATAACAAGGTGCGGCGGTTTGCGTTTGAGCTGAAGATGCAGGATAAGAGCACCTACCTTCTGGCTTCAGACAGCGAGGCTGAGATGGAGGACTGGATCAACACGCTCAACAAGATCTTACACAGCAGCTTCGAGATCGCCATGCAGGAGAAGAGGAACGGAGACATTCATGATGGTGTGTGAGACTGTGGCCCCTGAAGGAGCACAAACATGGAACAAATTATTACTTTGTGTTGGGTTTGTCCAAGTATTATCTAGCTCCTTTAAATAACCAGAAAATCTTTTTAGACTAAACTAAGTTGGATGAAAGCAGCTTTGTGTGGCTGCGGTGGTCTTCATTATGCAAATGATATGAATGCTTTGGTTTCCAAAGTTATCTGCAGCATTTGAGACAACACCTAGGCTAAGAAGAAGACAGAATATCAACCAGTTACTGTTTCCACGATATCCTGACTGTTCTTTAGTTTAAAGTCAAGTTTTAAATTCTTATGACTGAAAATCAACTTTTAAAAGTGTCAAACTCTTTCTTCTGTAAAAAAAGACAAATTTAGGGTAACAGTTTAAGCTGTGTGGAGACTTTTTAATAGACCTGCTAGGTGGTCTGTTGATAATAATGATAATTATAATAATAATAAAACATTTTATTTATCTACCCCTTATTAAAACTGAACAACTGTTGAAATCAATACTACTTAATGGATTTATAAAAAAGTCAACATTAAAGCTCCTCTAAGGATTTTCTGGTTTGGTTGATTTTGAGGCCCTCTTGTGGACAAAGCGAAAAACTCATTCTGCTCTCCCTTCTGGAGTCTAAATTCTCACTCACTGTAAAACTTTGATATCAAAAAGTCAGAACAAGGCTTTTTGAGTGCATGGTCATGCTCCATGAGGTCTGCCCTCATACGGGGAGCCTGGGTTTAAATCCAGCCTCTTTCCCGCATGTCACTCCCCACTCTTACCGTGTTCCCTGCAGAGGTGTTGAAAGTATTCACATTCATTACTCAAGTAGAAGTATAGATACTAGGGTTTAAAAAGACTTCTGTAGAAGCTAAAGTATCAATTCAATCTTTTTATGTAAGTAAAAGTGTAAAAAGTACTATTTTCGAAACCACTTTAAGTATCAAAGTAAAAGTAACTTAAAAAGGGGAAAATACCATTAAGGTTAAAAGCTTAGACGGTGCCACAGGGGCCTGTATTTCATATAGTTCATCTCCCCTCCTGAGTCTCTGCCACTGACTTCTACATGCTATGCTACATACGATTGTTATGTCATTGCTGAATTGTGGTGTGATTTGTTTCATGTGCAGGTGTGATGGATTGGGTACAAACCCATAGTGTTTTGAAATGGTGTTACGTTTATATATCTCATCTATCCACAATCAAACTGACTCTTTCTGGATGATGCGATCTCAGTGATTTTAGGATAGGTTTTTAGTTGTTTTTGGAGTGTGTCTTTTTGTACGATGATAAGCTGGAATGAAACAGGAGTAGCGAGGCTGTTTTTAAGACGTGCCGAATAGAAGTACAGATATTTGCCTGAACTTGTAGGAAGCAGAAGTAAAAAGTTGACTAAAAAATAATCACTCAAGTAAAGTATTGATACACAAAATTTTTACTTAAGTAGAGTGACAAAGTATTTTACTTTGTTACTTGACACCTCTGGTTTCCAGCTTGATCTGCTCTCAGTAAACTGGTTTTTACCTTTTTGTTAACAGCGTGATCAACCCTTACATACTGTTAGTTTCACAACATGGTGAGGCCCCTTTGAATTTCTTCATCACTGTCCCATTAAAAAAAAAAACATACATGAACATGGCCTGTACAGTTCAAAATACCTAAAACAACCATTTTCAGTCTTTTTTATAGCCAGATAAAATACCTTACTGGAGCTTTTAAGAGGAAAAATTCAGTGAATGTGCAACTTATTTTTAACATAAACAAAAGACTTCCAGAAAGGACCACTGAGCTACTTTAATATAAGTGTATGTGTAATAATAGTGTACATGATAATCTTCAGTTTTACAACCCTGAAATCATAATAACATTTGATTAATGCTGTTAGTTATTGAAGCTAAAAAGGTGATATTTTGAAAAGTGTCTGAGATGAAAAATGTCCCCACTCATAAAATCCAAAATAACAACCAACCGTCCAGTAAATCCACTCAAACTAAACGATTATTTACCCAAGGATACCGTACCTACCTCGAGGATGTTTCTTTAAACCAGACACCGTCCATTCATGCCAACCTCCACTCACTGCTCATAGCTCACTCACTACTTCCTGTAGTAATGTAGCGTCGTCCGAAGCGATGTGATACCGGACCACCCAGACTTTTAATACTTACCTCCTGTCTCACAGGAGGCATAGCCGTGCAGACAAGAAGCTGAATGCTCCTGTAGAAAAAAAAGAAAACACTCCACTAATCTGCTTTAACTCCTCAGACTTTATTAATCACACTGCATGAGAGAAAAACAACTCTGTTTGAGCTTTTCTTCAGGGCCTGCAGCGCATCCACCTTCAGTGCTGAGAGTTAAAATGACTGTTTATCAAACTTTCACATGTCAGTAAGAGATGGGGACACTTAACGGCACAAAAGAGGGTTTTGTTAATGCTTTAAAATCCTGTGGTTTCTTTTTTTTTTGCTTCTTTCTAGATGATGATCTGGCAAAGTCAGACAGTTCCTCTGGCAGTATGGACAGCTTTCAGGTAGGTCCTACGTTTAATCCCTTTGCTTTCTCTGCTTTTGTCATGTCACAAATCTCAAGGTCTCAACTATTTTCCTTTGCATAAGCAGAATGTATGCAAACAAACGTGCATCCAACAATATTCAGCATAAGGAACAAGTAGAAGAGAGCAGCTGTAACCTGTTTTGACTTAAGGACACCTGCATCAACGGTTTTGAGATATTTCAGAGAAGAAATGTATTTTGAAACGATTCACTGGCTGATAAAGTAAAAGCTGCAAAAGTAATTTTATTTTTTCATTTCGTGCTGCGACATCCCTAAGTGGTATCCAATACTAAAACCACATGTGTATGGAAACTGCTGGAAACAGTTAGTGGAGAAAGCTTGACATGTAACAGTAAGCTGTGCTGAAATAAATGGCGGTACCACCTGCCTCTCGGCGCTCAGCCGGCCTGTCCGCCGGGCTGTAAAATATGAAGCTTCTTTCCAGATGGGTGCAAATGACAGAAAAAGTCAATTGATGGTGAAAGAAGATAACGTTTGCATTCTTTTGTTGAATCCATTTCATCTCCTCAGAGTGCGAGAGATATTGAGTCCAGGATGAGGAGCGAGACCAGACTGAAGCTGTTCACTCTGGATCCAGACACACAGGTAATGAAATCTCATTTATTCCCGTGTGGTAATAAGATCCAACCTTACACTCCTTAATCAAATGTAATACCTTCCATTTTACCGTCTATAGAAACTGGACTTTTCAGGAATCGAGCCGGATGTGAAGCAGTTCGAGGAGAAGTTTGGCAAACGCGTTCTGGTGAACTGTAATGACCTCTCCTTTAATCTGCAAAGCTGTGTGGCCGAGAACGAGGAAGGGCCGACGACAAACGTGAGGATCCTTTTCTGCTCACAATAGATCCTGAATAACAGAAATGTCATTATCCGGATTATGAAAAACGGATCAGGAGGTTTGTTTCGGAGGCCGGATGAACTCGCCTCATTATTTGAGCTGCTGAATGAGTTCTGCTGCCCGGCAACCGAGCTCCAGGCTCAGTAATGGAGGAGAATCTGTATAATGGAGTCTGATACCCTGCCGTCCCTGCAAACAGAAACTGTCAATTAAAGTGTCAACATGTCAAGACTGAGTGTCCACGCTATGAAACACTGATCACACACACACACACACACACACACACACACACACACACACACACACACACACACACACACACACACACATGCAGGGAGGGACTGAAGTTTGTAGAAGCAGCACCTCCCTCAGCTCAGAGAAGGAAATTAACTTTTTCAGATGTTGATTTTGAAAAATGAGAGATAAATGTTAAACTTCACTTTACTTAATGATACCCCTCAGTTTACCAGAATATTCCATGTTTTTAAGTAAGTTGGCTGATAATTAGTGTTTATTTTCTGCTAGGTTATATTTTATGAATATATAAACTATTTGAGAGTTCTTGAAGACCGGTTGAAAAACTGAGGGAAATATGCACAAATTAAAAATAATATAATAATTTTTTTTAAATAGACTTTATCGTCCTCCTCTTTTCCAGGTTGAGCCATTTTACGTCACCCTGTCACTATTCGACATCCAGAACGGCAGAAAGATCTCTTCTGACTTCCACGTGGACCTGAACCACCCGTCTGTGCGAGGCATGGTGACCAAAAACAGCAGCCAGTATATGAACGGGGGCGGGGACGCCCACCCTGAGGGGCAACGGCTGGTTCATGGGGTGCCAGAGGCTAATATGCAATATCCAAAACTGGTAAATAACAAACAAAAGGACAAATATGATAAATATAAACATTGTTAAAGAACAGAATGAGGCTTTAGAGTGAAGCTGTTTGGATGTTTGTTTGGTGTACAGTGAGCATATAACATATGTCCATCAAAAATAACCCCATTACACCTCAGTGTGATCATAGTTTCATTAATTTTATCAGCTTATCCCATAAAATTGTAAAAAAAACAACAAAAAAAAAATCAATGTTATCTTTTTTTAATTGTATCAAAGCTTTTGACTATCCATCCAATATTTTTAAACATAATTTTGAAAAACCTCACTTGCTTTAGTCTCTTGAGGGTTGTCAAGTGATCTCCAAAGTCAGTGAAGTTCATCCTCTGTCAAACATTAATATCAGATTAAATTCTCCCACTGGTTTTTATTCAGCAAGCACCAGTGTACTTATTCATCTCAACAACTTCTCCTGAAATGACCTAAAATTTCCCTGTTTCCATCCTCTCCACAGGGCGTCTTCTCGGTAACCTGCCCTCATCCAGATATCTTCCTGGTGGCCCGGATAGAGAAGGTGCTGCAGGGGGGAATCAACCACTGCGCTGAGGCCTACATGAAGAGCTCGGACTCCACGAAGGTACTGGCTCGCTCATGAACCTCCAGTTCCCCTGCACTCAGCAGATTCCTGAAGACTGTTCCACATTATACACAGACAATCAAACTTATTTTTAAGTGCTGACCAGTTACGCAGAGTCTCAGCAGAGTCGTTGACTTTGGCTGTACAAATGTGGTTGTGCACCCTGCAGAGACCTGCGGCTGGTTGAGAAGTGATTTAGAAAACATGTGTCGGCCAACAACAGAGGAAAACTCTTATTTTTTATGCATGTGTGTGATGGGCATGTTGTCAAAACTTTCCTGTGTTGATGCTGGCGGCATGCTGACTGTGATTCAAAGCTGCGCAGCCTTAAAGAATGTGTTTTTCTCTTCCACCAGGTGGCACAAAAGGTCCTAAAAAATGCAAAGTGGACATGCAGCCGGTTAGGCCAGTACAGGATGCCTTTTGCCTGGGCAGCAAGGTGCCATACCACTTTAAATCATGAGTTCAACACTGATGCAGATTAAATATCTTTCTGATCTCTGTTTGATGATTTCTTCTTTGACTCTTCTTTTCTTGTGCTCTTGCAAGGCCGTTGTTCAGAGATGCTTCAGGTACTTTGGACAAAAGCGCTCGCTTCTCCGCTCTGTACCGACAGGACAGCAACAAGTTATCAAACGACGATATGCTCAAACTGCTGGCTGATTTCAGAAAGCAAGTATTGTTTTTATACTCACCCTGGATTATAAACTGTCTGAGCAGTTTTGCAGATGTTCAGGAAAGGGGAATATGTTCCTATAGGACATACTTTGGAAAATGCTGCACAGATGAGAATAAGATGTTTGCTCGTATCCCATTCATCTCTTCTCACTTTGGGAGCTGATAGCAAAGACTTCACAGGAGTTTATTTTTCCTTTCTGTAGGCCAGAGAAGATGGCCAAGCTGCCTGTAATCCTTGGAAACCTCGATGTTACCATTGACAATGTAGCTCCAGACTTGACAAGTAAGGCCTTTAAAGTGGCTCCAAGTGATCATGAAAAGTGTTTCTGCTCAAACCAGATTGGTCATGTGTGTGTTTGTGTGTTGGCTGTTGATTTGGTCTCCCTCCCTCCTGCTCCTGTTTGCAGATTGTGTTACCTCATCCTACATTCCTGTGAAGCAGTTTGATGTCAGCGAGAAGACCAACATCTTCTTTGAAGTGGAGGAGTTTGTGCCGTGCATCGCCAAATGTTCTCAGCCTTTCACCATCTACAACAATCACCTCTATGTCTACCCAAAGCACTTGAAGTACGACGGCCAAAAGTCTTTTGCGAAGGTATCAAAATCTTTTATTATCAAGTTAAACACAGGAATTATGGGCGCTTTTTCCTCCTATTGTGGCTAACTTGGTCATATCCTTGTGTTGTGTTTGCTCTCAGGCGAGGAATATAGCTGTCTGCATTGAGTTCAGAGACTCAGATGATGAAGAGGCTGTTTCACTGAAGGTAGAGTGAGATATGTCCTGGAAAATGTGTCCAGTTCCTAAACAGGAACAAACTAACCTTTGCCTTTATCTCTCAGTGCATCTATGGTCGACCTGGAGGACCTTTGTTTACCAAAAATGCCTTTGCTGCAGTATTACACCACCAGCACAACCCTGAGTTTTATGATGAGGTGAGACAAACATCATCTGTTTAGAGACACACGACCTGAGCGTCGTTCAGACGTAGAAACTAATGTTCATTTAACCTTCCTCAGTTTAAGATCGAGCTGCCGACCCAGCTCCATGAAAAACACCATCTCCTCTTCACCTTCTACCACGTCAGCTGTGAGAGCAACAGCAAAGCCAGCACCAAAAAGAGAGACTTGGTCGAGACTCAAGGTAGCAGCCGCTCCACTCTCCAGATTCAAAATACAAGTGTCTCCATTCGCTGACTGTTTCCCGTCTGTCTCCTCTCTCAGTGGGTTTCGCCTGGCTCCCCCTGCTGAAAGACGGTCGGGTGATCATGAACGAGACGCAGATCTCTGTGGCTGCCAACCTGCCAGCTGGATACCTCAGCTGTCAGGAAGGAGCCAGCAAGGTAGAGAGCTCAGATTAATTAATCTGAAGAGATTATCACATCAAACTACTGCAGGATCATTTCATGCGCAAATTCTGTTTTTTTTGTTGCAGCATTCAGTTCCTGAAATCAAATGGGTGGATGGAGGAAAACCTCTGTTTAAAGTGTCCACTCACCTCGTGTCCACCGTCTACACTCAGGTAAGTTTTTGTTCGCAACAAATATCCTGCTTGAGTGGAATAATTCCTTTATGTCGTAGATTAATTTTGATGTTCTTTTTGTCTTTTTCAGGATCAACATTTGCACAATTTCTTTCATCACTGTCAGAGCATCGCGTCTGCGCCACAAACACCAGGAGGAGAACTGGTCAAATACCTGAAGGTAGAAAAATCATAATAAAAAAATATGTTTTAAAGACTGGAAAGGAGTAATTAGGTACTAAATATTTTGTATAAATAAATTTATTATTATTATTATTATTATTATTATTGTTGTTATTATTATTATTATTATTATTATTATTACTACTATTATTATTGTGCTAGCTATGTCTCTTGAAAGTGCGTAACAATATGGGCTCTAACTGGGTTTTCTTGTCTTTTGGAGTCAGCGTCACATGAGCTGACTCCAAAAGACAAGAAAAACTTACATGAGGAACTACATTTTTTTTTTTTTGCATTTCCGTATAAGCTTTTTTAGCATCCCAGGTCAAGGCTTGGTAAAAAAAAATAATAATAAAAAATTAAAAAATTTTTAAAAATCCATAAAGTCTATATAGAGTCTAAATTTTACCATCAGCATATTCTGCAAACCAGGGGGTAAAAAATCTGCACACATGCGTAAATCTAAGGTCGAGGATAACACTTCAGCAGGAGGATATGTAATCCTTTTAAGGAAAGGAATCATATGTTTTTACCTCTTTAACTTTACTCTGTCAACTCACAAACTATTTGCAGCATGTTCCTGCAGAAAATCACCCTGTACTTGAATCACGTGGAGCTTTACGGTCCTCTATAAGATGATCTATAAGATGCAGTTTGTACAAAGGAGCACACTATTAGTGTGCAAGCTGACAGCAGATCTGCTCATACCTGAAGCCCTTTTCCCTCCTTTCCTTTACTGGTAGCTCAGTGATTACTTTCCCATCATTTCCTTTTTTATTCCACTCCATGGGAGCTTGGCCTCCCCTCCCTTGCCGTTCATTGGCATGCAGAGTGATACGTCTCTGGGGCTCTAATGTAAACACAGCGGTGAACACGAACAATAGCTGGAGGGTCAAACAGCAGGTCAGCTGTGGCAGGCTGGCCGCTCGCCAAATGACTTGGCAAAGATGGAGCTAGTTTCCCATGCGTTGACCATGATGCACGAGAACCTACAATTAGGCGTGTTCCAGTGAGCTGAAGCAGACGGTGTGGCTGATAAGAGCGATGCTGCTCCCTCACACCTCCTGTTGTTTTGACCTCATGTTTCATAACTGATTATTCTGCTGCAAGGAAGATGATCTTACCTTTTATTTTCTCCCCTCAGAGTCTGCATGCCATGGAGAGCCATGTGATGATCAAGTTCCTGCCCACCATCCTGAATCAGCTGTTCAGGGTGCTAACCGGGGCCACCCAGGAGGATGTGGCGGTCAATGTGACCAGGCAGGTTCCTCTGTGGTGATCTTTGACTGAAAAATGCAAACAAAGCTTGTCTCAGAGCTTAATTAATACGCTGCTGAAAGGGGGATGATTTAAACTGTTTCTAAATAAGGCCTCCAGCTGCTTTGGCTCCTTTAAAATCCTTCATGCATTCCTCTGTTTCGTTCCCTTATAGAGTCATGATCCACATCGTAGCCCAGTGCCACGAGGAGGGGCTGGAGCACTACCTGAGATCATATGTGAAGGTAAATTTCACATCTCACTCGCAATATTTTGTGGGTTTTTTGTGCTAATTTCTTAAACTCCTCTCTGAAATGTTTCTGTCTCAGTATGTTTTCAAGTCCGAGCCGTACACGTCGTCCAGCAGCCGATCTGTGCACGAAGAGCTGGCTAAAGCCATGACAGCAATCCTGAAGCCTTCCACTGACTTTCTTACGAGTAACAAACTCCTCAAGGTAACATATCTCTGCATTTTCAGAGGATTACAGAGTGTGTGATTGTAATCGACGTGAATTTCCTCCTTCATTGTTCTCTAATTGTTGTTTTTCTGCCCCGCTGCAGTACTCGTGGTATTTCTTTGAAGCCTTAGTCAAGTCCATGGCTCAGCACTTGATTGAGAGCTGTAAAGTGAAGGTGAGTCTGCCTCTGTGTGTGTGTTTGACTCAGCAGTGTCTGTGATGAAGTCTGAGCTCCCTCACAACGTGCCGGCTCTTGTGGAGAGCCACAGCACCACAGTCAGAGCATTATGTACCCACAGGCTGCCCCACGCTGCTGTGCAGTTTAATTAGATGCATTTGTTCGTACCCCATAAGCAACCACATCCCTGTGTTTAACTGAATCCACAGGAGGAGGTCACAGCAACGTGGAAACTGTCAAACTGCAGAGAATCACGGGTGTTGTGTTAAAACTTCTGTAAACAAACTGTGCTTTGCTCCCCAGCTGTCCAGAAATCAGCGCTTCTCGGCATCCTTCCATCACTCTGTGGAGACTCTGGTCAACATGATGATGCCTCACATCACTCAGAAATACAAAGACAACCTGGACGCTGCCAGAAATGCCAACCACAGCTTGGCGGTCTTTATCAAGGTTGGTGAAAGCTGCTGTGACTCACATATTTTGAAGATGTTGAATCAAACTAAAGACGTAATTCTTCTTGCAGCGCTGCTTCAACCTGATGGACAGAGGCTTTGTCTTCAAGCAGATCAACAACTACATTAACTGCTTCATGCCTGGAGACCCAAAGGTAACCTAAAGCATCCATAAAACCTGTACAATAACAAATTCACCACTTTGTAAGAAATATTATCTTGTATTAAATCTTTCTCTCTCATGTCTGTTTTTTTCAGACACTGTTTGAGTTCAGGTTTGAGTTCATGCGTGTCGTGTGCAACCACGAGCACTACGTCCCTTTAAACCTGCCTATGCCGTTCGGAAAGGGGAGGATACTCAGATTTCAAGGTGAGGCAATCAAGTTGGAATCAAATCATGATTGAAAAAGGCTCATTGTTTCAGCCGCCTTGATTTTACAAAGTGTTTCTTTATCATGTTCCTTAATTAGCTTTATTGTCCCCAAATGATACGGTGGAGTCAAACGATACTCAAGTAGGTAGGTGAAAGGGTGTGCTGCTTGCATGTCGTCTCCGACAAAAAGTGTTTAACTCAATCTGTTCTGAAGCTCAGGCTGGGTTTCTACGCAGCTGGTGGTGATTGTGTGTGGGATCATCTGGAGTTATGGATCAAAGTCAGGCGCCCCATGTAACAAATGATCAAACCCAGACTGACCACTAGAGGACTCAAGCTTTTAAACATGGGGCGTGTGACTTAACAGTGTCTCTTATTGCTTTAACTATCTTTTAAAAAACACACAAATAGTCTGATTTGATATCCGTCGTTTGTGGGAATCTTGGGGTTATGGTTTGAGTTGTTTTTTCTTTAATGATGTTAGAAACTGTCTGTAAACAGCTGTTCAATCATAAACTAAATCCTGTTTAATGTAGAGCAGCAGACAAATCAACAACTTGAATCTTTTAGACATGAAATCCCAAATCTTAGTTAATCTGTTTTTTCTCCATTAAGCTGGATGAATCAACGATCTGTATTCTATCTCAGTCTGTCCTCTAGGTTTTTGTTATAATAGTGTCTGATTAATGACAAATAAAGTTTTGCTTTCAATGATTTTTGTGTTTCATGACTCATCTTTTCATCCAACTCAGACCTCCAGCTGGATTACGCTCTGACAGACGACTTCTGCAAAAACCACTTCCTGGTCGGGCTGCTGCTCAGGGAGGTCAGTGCAGCTCTGCAGGAGTCCCGGGAGGTCCGTCAGATATCCATCCAAGTGCTGAAGAGTCTGATGATAAAGCACACATTCGATGACCGCTACACCTCCAAAGTTAGTCCATCTACCTCTAAACACTTTCTCATCTTATAGTCCATGACGTGTGATTGGGTGTGAGACAGAGATCTGCTTTGTTTTGCAGAGCCAGCAGGCCAGGCTGGCCACGCTGTACCTGCCCTTGTTTGGTCTGCTTCAGGAGAACGTCAACAGGCTGAATGTGAAGGAAGTCATGCCGTTTCCTGTCAACCACTCCAACAATGTAAGGGAGCCACCTAGTGGTTTCTTTTTGATATGGCTGCTTTTTATGTCGTTCACCTACAAACAGTTCACAGAGAAGAACTGAGAGTAATGGGATGAAAACTGTAAAAATAAAAAAAGGAGACACAGCATCACTTCTACAATGTAAGCAAAAGCAACAATGTGCCCAGAAAAATCTCAGAGGACATTAATACTATTTAAATTTCTTCTTCAAACTCACTTTACAGACTCGCTTTTATGTAATCGTCACTTATAGTATTTTTTTTCTATTTATTTATCTATTTTATTATTTTTTTCATAGTATTTTTTTTCATAGTATTATTATTACTATTATTATTCATTTATTTGATTTGTATTTTTGAATATTTTTTAGAATATATTTTTTATTTTTTGATTGCATTAGTAGATTTTAGTGTATGTATGTGCGTATATAAGAGTAAACACATTGTTTTTATTTTTGTGCTTTTATTTATTTGCTTAGTTTTTTAATTGTTTTTATTCTCTTATCTTTTTTAGAACTTTTTTCCTCTTTCCTCCTGATGTGATGTCACCCCCCCCCCTTTTTTACCACCTTTAATTGTTTTATTTTGTTGTCTGTATGATATCTTACCTCCCTCAGCCTGATTTCCTTATTTTGATTCTATACCATGTTTTTTATGTGTCAAAGCACTTTGTGAATGATTTGTTGTTAAAGGTGCTTCATAGATACAGTTTATTATTATATTATGATAACACATAAGCTGGATGCTTTTAATTGGACAGACAAAAAAAAATTCTAAATCAAGGTGTTTGATTTCAAAGTGGTTTTTTTACTAAGCTGCTGTGATCTTTAAAAAAAGTGCTCTGAATCTCCTCAGAATGGAAGAGAAGATCTCCTCTTCACCAACGCTTTAATGACACCCCCCAGATCAAGCACCTTCCTGGACACCAGCTTGCACAAAGATGTGTTTGGAGCCATCTCAGGCACCTGTGAGTGGAAAGAAGAAGATGCTAAAAAAAAACAATTTGATTGTCTGTTGAGGTTTTTATTTTTGTATAACACTTCTTCCTCTTTTCTACAGCCTCGCCTCACACATCATCAACCCCTAACATTAACTCTGTACGCCACGCAGACTCTCGTGGCTCTCTCATTAGCACTGACTCTTCTAACAGCCTACTGGAGAGGAACAACGACAAGGGCAACTCGCTTGATAAGGTACGTCTCAAAACATACCAGAAATCAAAACTAGATCCCTCCCTGACATTCAAGATCCCCAGGGCTAGTTTTCAGGAAAAATCACCTCTTTTTAACCTGTACATTAACATCCTTACCTCACCTGTACTGCTGGCCGCGGCAGACTGAGAAGTTTGTGCGGAGACACTCCGTTAACATCTCACACTTCTCTACGGAGTCTGAGGAAAACACGCAAACCAAACGTGTCACCATGGACTTCTCCTTGCTGTCTGTCCCATGGGTGTCAGAGAGCACCCTGCAGCCCAGCATTTCACTTCAAGTACAACATCTTCCTCCTTCTGTCACAGGAGTGTCCCACCTGGGGGTGTTAGTGTGCGTGTGCTGAGTCCTTTCCTTACCTGATTATTCTTCGGCACGTCTTCTGTTTGCTGTGTCATCTTCTGATTGCACTGATAAACAGCCCAAAGATAAATCTGAGATAAGCTCTGTTGCTCACAAATGCTGATTGATTATACTGTCAGTGTGAGTGTGTGTGTATCTGTTTTTTGGCAGCTTCTATTGCAGTGTGTGTAAAAGCCAGAAAGGGGAAATGATGGCAAAAAAAATGACAGCCACCTTTTCCAGAAAGCTAACTTTAGTTTTGAAGTACCAACCCTCAAAAACACCAATTACAAACCCAAAGCCATTGCCTCATGCTTTCCACTAAGTCATCCTCAGCCAGCCTCACGGTCTAGACAAACTGCTGGCAGAGGAACGTGCTTGGTTTACCGCCAACCCCCCCAGCTGTGGTTGTTTTCTCTCTGCTCTTGCCTCAGCTGGGGGAAATGGTAAGCGTTTTCCAGCAGCAGTTTTTCCTCGGTGCATTAACATCTGTGTGAATGGACACTGATACTGTTGTGTGGTTTTAGGGCTGTAATTGAAAGTCTCATTGATCACCACTGCTTTATAATAACCTTTAAAAAGAGCTTTCTACTTTGTATGCTTCAGTGTCCACAAAGTAGACTCAAGCTTGACTTTTAAACCTTAGTTTTACTTACTAGCTTTTTAAGCCATGACAGAAAAGTGTATTTTTACCTCCGCCAAGGAGGTTATATTTTTGGGAGGGTTTGTCTGTTTGTCTGTGAACAACATAACTCAAAAAGTTACACACGGATCTTGATAAAATTTTCAGGATAAGGAAGAAGTGATTAAATTTTGGAGGTGATCTGGATCACCGTCTGGATCCAGGACTTTTTTAAAGGATTCTTTATCATTGTAAGATAGGGCCGTTTTCACCATATGATAAATGGTCGGATTGCTTTGCAAAACAAAACAAGACAAGGTCACTATAATTTCTGACAGATGTAAAAGCACGATCCAGGTCATGGCAATATTCTGGATAGTAAGCTCCAGAATATGAAATATGTTCTGGGTCATCATAGTTTTGAACACTGTCAGGTAACAAATTATCGTACGAACCTGCAACTAACACCGAATTGTAGCAGACAGTCTGCTGAAAGGGAGTATAACATTAAAGTAGGACTTAAGTGTTGGTGACAATCACAATATGCTTGGTGGAGGTCTGAGCTCTCTGAGTGCTTTTGTAGTTATTTGTTATTTAATTTTCTGTCTGCTAACTGTGTTTTCTTCCCCTCAGAACCAGTCTGCTTCAGCACTGGGCAGCACCCTCCTGCGATGTGATAAACTGGACCAGGCAGAGATCAAGAGCCTCCTCATGTGCTTCTTACATGTGCTCAAAAGCATGTCTGAGGGTAAATCTCAGCCCAAGTCTTCACGTTGGTTCTGTCCTGACATCTGTACTCACAATAAAAACACCAATCTGTGCTTCTTCCAGATGCTCTGTTTACGTACTGGAACAAATCCTCGTCTGCTGAGTTGATGGACTTCTTCACTTTAGTGGAGTAAGAAATCTTTGCTGGCATTAAAAGTGAATTTTATAAATTTGTTGAAGCTGATTGTGACTGATTTGCTTCTCCTCTCAGAGTCTGCCTCCATCAGTTCAGATACATGGGGAAGAGATACATCGCAAGGTAATGTTGTCACGTGAAAGTCATTTTAAACTTCACATCTTAAATGATGAATAATTTCATACATTTTAGCAATCCAGTTCGATGGTTTTTATTCTCTTTCTTTGACATAACTTGCAGCCACTTACGGATCAACATATATCTTAGTGTGTACACTGCAAAAAACTGAAATCTTATCAAGTGATTAAGTCTTATTTTCAGTAGGAAATGTCTTTTTTGCGCCACATTCACCTGACTGGTGCAGAGAAATGTCTTGTTTGAAGTTTTTCAAAGACAAAATGAGGTCTGAATTACTTGTAACAACAGAACAAAAGAAAAGTTACTTGTATCAAGACACGATTCCAGTTTCAGGCAAATTTTCTAACAAATTTTTCTTATTCCATTGGCAGATTTTTTTCACTTGTTACAAGCAATTCAGACCTCATTTTTGTCTTTAAAGCATAGAGTGGACAGCGTGGTTCCACCATTTACCATTGTACAGTTTTGAAGCCAAAATACCCCCGTCACAGGCGCAGCCATTGTAGCTGTTTGCAGCCAGAGTCTTTGCAGTAGAGACGATGGGGGATTCTGGGAGAAATTGAGTAGAGCTGGGTGACAAAAATAATATATTTTTTTCTTTTAAGAGTCTAATCACATCCTTACTCTACCTCCCTACATATTTTACCATACCTGAAAAAAATACACGAGAACGGCAACTGTCAATCATTTTTAAACGTTACGTAAAGCCTCGTTTTTAACCTCGTATAACTAATGAAAACAAAACTTTTCAGAAAAAAGAGGACTTGAATACAAGGCAGCCAAATGATATCTTCAAATCAGCGCAATAATTGGACATGAGAAACATTTCTATGAGGAGTATTAATTTTTCAAAGTTTGACCACAGCCCATCTGGAATGACTGGAAAGAGATTTTTTGACCTATACTGCAGCCAGCCACCAGGGGGAGCAGTTTTTGTGGATACCTCACTTTGAGTCGAGCAAGATGACGTCCATACTTTTTACAGGCTATGCTTTGAATAACTTGAAACAAGGGGGGGTTTTAGTGCTAAGTTGAATGTGGCTCATATCAAGTATAACGACAATTTTTACTTAAAATAAGACAAATAACTTGATCAGATTTCAGTTTTTTGCAGCCTTTGTTTCACACTCACCTACATGTAACTTGGGAGATTGACATTTTATTTGTTGTTTACTAAAATTTGATGCTCCCCAACTAGTTTGCTCCACTCTTACTGTCAACATCTGCATATAAATTTGTTAATCTGTAAGTTTTATCATTACAAATTCTCTCAGACATGTTGAAGAACTCTTGGTTTAGCTGGTTTCTCCTGCCCACACTGTGTGACAGGAATGTTGCTACTTGCTGCTTTAATTTTACTGATTTAGTTTAAAGTGTGGGTGAAGTATGTGACTGTTTTGAGGAAACCATTAAATCTATTAAACTATCTAAAACTCCTTTCCTAACTGTGGATCTAATCTGGCCTCGACTTTCAGAGAGCTTTGGGTGGACGTCATTTTAACCTCACACCCTGTTTCTATCTTTATTCACTGAAATGCTGGCAAGTTTAACATAATGAAATAAAAGCTGGCTCCTGCCCTGTCCTGCTTGGGTAAGACTTAATGTGGAACTGACTCTTGAACTAAATGCATGAAATCTACTCACCGTGTTTAACGGATGCTGTTGTTGTTGTTACGCATCCACTGACTCTGAATTCATGGCCTGTCTCTTTCATTCTTTAGTGCATGGCGTTTGCATTAAATCATGCTTTCTGCTGCCTCTGCTGCTTTAAAACTGTTTCAGCTGCATGCCAACTGATTGATATGGCACAATTCATTTACGTCTGCTTTCGACAAAAGAAGTCTCAGTGGGTCTTTTTGTAAAAGCAGCCCACAGTTTTCAGATCATGTTTTCCAGTTGTACTTTTAAATAAAGCTTTGAAAACATGGCCCATACACAATTTAAAGGGATATTTACATCAAACAAAGAAAAACAGGATTCATAACCTGCTTTGCTAACCGAGGCGTCAGTCTGTCTAACATTCTCCTGTTTCCTCATCAGGAACCAGGATGGGGCAGGACCCGTAGCACATGAGCGGAAGTCTCAGACTCTGCCTGTGTCCCGTAACAGGGCGGGAATGATGCATGCCCGCTTACAGCAGCTCAGCAGCCTGGATAACTCTTACACTTTTAACCACAGTAAGTGCCCCACGCTGTACTTTTCATCCTCTACCAGACGACCCATGCCATCCTCCGCCTCATCCTGTGGTCATACTTAAGCTTTACAACATCATATTCATCAACATCACCCTCTGTCTCAGCCTCTGTGTAAACCTCGCCAGACATGAAGGGAACCGTTAACACTTATGATCAGGAAAATGACTGATGTGTGCAGTGTCATTTATGGTGTGATCCAAAGGGCTTCAGCTTTGTGCTCAGTCTGTTACATGGCATCATTTGATACATTTTCTTTGTGTTTTCAGTGTAAGAAAGATTTCAAGTATTCTTGGAATATCTGTAGACCATGGTAAGAGTGTATCGGGTTGGCAGGCAGTTTGCAGACCACTTGACTCGCTCTGTTCATTTGGTGGAGTTATGAGCATGCCTTTAACTGAGCATTCAAAACCCTCACATCCATGTAGCTACCTCATGTGCTAAATACAGTTTTTCATTTCATTCTCTGAAAGATATAAAAAGCAATCCATCAAAAAAAAGAAGTTTCATTCCTGAACATTACCTGTGCATTTCAGAAAAGGCTGAATTTAAAACTTCATAAAAACATGTTTAAACCAGAAGTTTACACACACTATATAAAAAGGCGCATAACCTTTTGTTAGCAAATAGAAATAATTTTGGTAATCCTTATTGACCAAAAACAGGAAAAGTTCAATCTGATTTAATTTTAGATGGTGAGAAAAATAGGTTAATGTGCCTTTTACAGTGGAGAAAATAAGCATTGAACGTGTCAACTATTTTCTCATTACATTTATTTCCAATGCTGCATTTTAAACGAAATTTCTACCAGACATTGGTATTAACTCAAATAATCCACACATGAACAGAAATCATGACATTCAGGTCTATAGATAATAATTATGTGGAATTAAGTACAATAACTCTGGAAATAAGTATTGAACACACCATGGAAAGGCTGTATACTTTGTAACAGAAGCTTGTTACAGTCTAATATCAAAGCCCGTTGGTATTCGTAAGTGGAAGAAGCATCACCTTACCATCAACAGGCCACGCACAGGAGCTCCTTACAAGATTTCTGCCCAGGGAGTCAGAAAGATAGTCAGAAGAGTACTCAATGAGCCAAGGACCACCCTGAAAGTGCTCCAGAAGGACTTGGAGGCAGCGGGTACAATTGTTACAGAGAAAACAATAGGCAATGCACTCCACTGCCATGGTCTCTTTGGACGCTCAGCCAGCAAGACTCCATTCCTCAAGAAAAGACATGTTGAAGCTGGTTTAAAGTTTGCTACACAGCATCTTGACAAGCCTGTAGAATACTGGGAGAATGTTGTCTGGTCAGATGAGACCAAAATTGGACTTTTCTGCTGTCATACTACATACCATGTTTGGAGGAGAAATGGCACTGCACATCACCCTAAAGACACTATACCAACATAGAAGTTTGGAGGTGGAAGCATCATGGCATGGGCTTGTTTCTCATCTCATGGTGTTGGCAAACTTCATATAATTGACGGAGCAATGGATGGAGCCATGTATGGGGAAATTCTTGATATGAATCTGCTGCCATCCACCAGGATGATGAAGATGAGACGTGGCTGGACCTTCCAGCAGGATAACGATCCAAAGCACACGGCAAAGTTGACTCTCAAATGGTTTCAAAAAAGAAAATCATTCTGTTGGAATGGCCTAGTCAATCACCTGACTTAAATCCAATTGAACATTTGTGGAAAGAACTAAAGAAAAGGGTTCACCAGAAGTCACCAAAGCATATTCAAGATTTGGGGTCAAAATCACACCTGTCAGTGTGGGCGATTAGTTCAAACATACAAGAAGCGTCTGGAAGCTGTCATTGCAAACAAAGGCTTCTCCACTAAGTATTAGATGAGTCTCAGTTAGTGTGTTCAATACTTTTTTCCTGTGTTATCGCACTTAACTCCACACAGTCACTATTTATGGACCTGAATGTTGTGATTTCTTTTCATGTGTGGATTATTTGAGTTAATACCAATGTCTGGTAGAAATTTCGTTTGAATTGCATCTTAATAAATGTGGAAATAAATGTGATGAGAAAAAATTTGACGCATTAATACTTATTTTCCCCACTGTATATAGTGCATGTAAACTTCTGGTTTCAATTGTACATGTTTAAACACTTAAACATCATTGCTACGATTTTCACCTTTAATTTAGAAAAATGCAATGGTTTAATCAAATTTAGGAGTTTTCGCCCTCCCGGAATGAAACTTAAACATCTCATATTCTTCATCTTTAAAGCAACAGCTTTGCCTCTAACAAGATTTCACCCTGGTGATCTGATGTGATACATGATGCAGCTTCTGTGCCGAGTATTTATCTCCCACTACAGCTCTCTGTTTTCTCTGTTTCAGCCTACAGTCACTCGGATGCAGATGTGTTGAATCAGTCGTTGCTGGAGGCTAACATTGCTACTGAAGTGTGTCTAACCGTCCTGGACACGCTGAGTATCTTCATCATGGGATTCAAGGTAACACAGGAAATACTTTCCACCTTTCAACAGCCATGAACCCTTTTTGGGTTTATAGCCAGTTTTTAAAATGACGCTTTGTTTCTCCACAGACCCAGCTCTGCTCAGACCACGGCCACAGTCCACTCATGAAGAAGGTGTTTGATGTCCACCTCTGTTTCCTGAAGATCAATCAGTCAGAAACCGCCCTCAAGCAGGTCTTCACTTCCCTGCGCACCTTCATCTACAAGGTAAGAATGATGTCCAAAATGTGTTTATTATGATCTTCACTCTTTTAAAAATCTAAACACCCATCTGTCTTTTCCTTCCTTCAGTTCCCTTGCACATTTTTTGAAGGCCGCGCTGACATGTGTGCTGCTTTCTGCTATGAGATCCTGAAATGCTGTAACTCCAAACTGAGCTCCATCCGCAGCGACGCAGCACATCTGCTCTACTTCCTCATGAAGAGCAACTTTGACTACACGGGTCGCAAGTCTTTTGTTCGGACGCACTTACAGGTTAGACTGATTGAACTGGTCTCTCAAAGCTTCATGTTAATGCTGAGTCCATGATTCATCCATCATTATCAGCTCAGATCTAATCTTCTTTCCTGTCTCTGTGTTTGCAGGTGGTGATTGCTGTTAGTCAGTTGATAGCTGATGTTATCGGTATTGGAAGTACTCGCTTCCAGCAGTCTCTGTCAATAATCAACAACTGTGCCAACAGTGACAAAACTATTAAGGTTAGAAATGTGTTTTTGTGCATCAGTATCCTCTGGTTCTATAATTTTATGCCTAAATCAGCGATGACAGAGCTGTTTGATTTCTGCCTGCTCCCAAACAGAACACTGCTTTCCCATCGGACGTGAAGGACCTGACCAAGCGGATCAGAACAGTTCTGATGGCCACGGCCCAGATGAAAGAGCACGAGAGAGATCCGGAGATGCTGGTGGACCTGCAGTACAGCCTGGCTAAGTCGTACGCCAGCACGCCTGAGCTGCGCAAGACGTGGCTGGACAGTATGGCGCGAATCCACGTGAAGAACGGAGATCTGTCGGAGGTGAAGTGGTGAAAGATTCTACTTTCAATCCAGGCCTGTGTGCTTGAGTGTTTCTTTTCCATATTAAACAGAAAACACTGGATTATTGAGTTATCTGTTCTTTTCCCCAGGCGGCCATGTGCTACGTACATGTCGCTGCACTTGTGGCCGAATACCTGCGCAGGAAAGGTACTTAACATTTGCACCCCACACAGCAGCTATCACAGCAAAAAAAGTGGAATTATGCTCATTCTTTCTTGCTCCTTTTTTTCTGAATGTCTCGTTGAAGATTGGTCTGACTGTTAACAATAATGCATCTGCTCATTCTGTTCAGGAATGATCAAGCAGGGCTGCTCAGCATTCCGTGTTGTGACTCCAAACATCGATGAAGAAGCTGCCATGATGGAGGATGTCGGCATGCAAGACGTGCATTTCAATGAAGTATGCAAAGAAAATATGAAAAGCTTTTTCTTCTGGTTGCAATCCTTGTTTGCAGGGATGGAGTATTCAATTATTCCTTCTCTTTTTCTCTCAGGATGTTCTCATGGAGCTTTTGGAGGAGTGTGCAGATGGTTTGTGGAAGGCAGAGCGTTATGAGCTGATCTCTGACGTCTATAAGCTCATTATTCCTGTGTATGAGAAGCGCAGGGACTTTGAGGTACACAGCCTGCTCACCTGCACATTAATCTCCACCAATTCAGTTTCTTGGAGCTGTTTACATTATTTTTTCTGTTTCTGTTTCTTTGCACAGAAACTGGCCCACCTGTACGACACGCTGCATCGTGCGTACAGCAAAGTGACAGAAGTCATGCACTCAGGAAAGAGGCTGCTGGGTACTTACTTCAGAGTGGCTTTCTTTGGCCAGGTGACTTTAACTTCATTACACTTTTGTTATTTCTTCCATTTCCCTGCTATTAATTTAATTCCTGCACAATCTAATTGAAAAGTATCTTTCACACACAATCCAGCGCTAAGTGATCCACAACGAGCAGGAGAGCTGCTGCAGTCGTGTTTATTTCTAAAGCATGACCACACACCGTGGCATTTTATGATCCACTCTAACACCCTTCTCTGCTTTTTATCCTCTTTGAAGGCAGCGGTAAGTTGTGCAACAGCCCTTGCTAGCCTCTCTGAGCGGCCTTTGTGTGGTGGTGTGGGTGCTGCTGTAATCCATTGCATTTCTTAATCATAGTTTGCCGCTTAAAGTTACGGTAACCACTACTGCTTCCTGTCTCTGGACCTGTGCTGCATGGCGCTCTTCTACTCATTACAGTGGTTATGCTTTTGTGTGAGAAATCTGAGTTTGTTCAAGTACTGACACCAGTTTTGTCACATCCTGCTGAGTTTATCAACAGTGTGATGGGCGTGGCTTCCTCTGTGTATTTTTGACTGGGATCCACTTAACCCTGTCTCTTTTGAAATGATGGGTTGACGGGTGATGGAGTCGTTTGAATTGAAGTTTGTTGATTTTATTATTAGTGTTTAGATGGTTGTTGTGGAATAACGCTGTTTTTTGCTGTCCATACTCCTGTAGCAGTACCAGTTTACTGACTCAGAGGCTGAGGTAAATCCAACGTAGCAGTGTTAGGTTGTGTTGTGCTCCTCTGCTGCTAATGTAGTGATGTGAATTTCTGACCTTTTAGCTGTCTAACTCTCCCTTTGACCTCAGCTCAGTGTTGTCAGTGTTATTAATCCTACTAGAAAACCCCTTATAGTCACTTATATAAAACTCAGTAAAGCATGGCTCCACTCATCTGTTGAAGGAATTGTTTCATATTTTAAACAATTGGCTATCTAAGGAAGAGCCCTGACTGAAGGAGGGAACTTTTGCTCTAGTCTTAGATGAAAGGTCAATCAGGGCAGGGTAAGAGACAAAATAATGAGAGTTGGAAGTTCTCTTTTCATTATTTTAGGGGGAAAAGGCATAATGTTAGGACTAAAATGGATTGAAAGACTTTTTTTGTGAATTAAGATAAAAATCAAGAAAACAGTCTGGTCTGCATATGTATTGGTAATTGGATATTCTGTTCAGAAAACAATATTAAAAAACAAAAAAGAGTGGTTATTTCATTTTTGTTTTAAAATTCAAAAATGAAAATTAAAAAACTGGTTGATTTTCCATTTCCGTTTCAGAAAAAACAGAACATAAAATACTATTACTACTAGGCTCTTAATTTGGGCAACTGAAAGTTGCCTTTCAAAGTAAGAGCGCCACTCGGGACGTTGCTGTGTAGGACAGAAGGAGAATTTCGGCGCTGCTGTGTAACAGCAAAGTAAGAGTGTGTATGCATGCATGTAGGCACGCGCGTGTGTGTGGCTACGGAGAGACTTCGCGAGATTTTCCAGACAGAACCAACGCACAGAAGAAGGACAATGAAGGGGTATCTTTAAAGGAGTGCATGCTGCTGAGACACAAATTGGATCAACAGCCTTACCATGAAGCAAAACGTCAGGTTTACATCATCTTACATCATCAAACTTGTCGAGATTATGTATAGCTAATAGCTCATATAGGGTTACAAACCAAAGTTAATATTAAATGCTTTTAGTATTTTTATATATTTTATTTATGTTGCACTTATTTATCTGACAGTGATCCCACACTATATCAAGCAGACTTCATGGGCCCAAGGGTGCATAGGGTCCTTATAGGGATCAAAATGAAAAGCTGTCTTTGGGGTCATCCATGTTTTAACCCACACAGCACTGCCCTGACTGGCGCTCTTACTTTGAAAGGCAACTTCCAGTTGGACAATATGAAAAAAAAAATGTTTTCTGTTTCTGTCTACTGACATTTTATTTTCTGTTTTTGGAAAAAGAAAATGAAAATCAACCAGTTTTTCACATTTCATTTCTAAATTTGAAAATGAAAATCAAATAACCGCTCATTTTTCTGTTTTTTGATATCATTTTCAAAACAGAAAATCCAATTACCAAAACATACACAGACATAGTCAGAATTTAGTTTGGAAAATGGAGTTGATTAAAATTTATTCTGGTGATTTTTCAAAATAATTCTGGTAAATTCTCGACTTAATTATCTTAAAATTTCTGCTTTTTTTCTTGTGATATTATAATTTGATTCTTAACTCTATTTTGATTATATTACATCTTTAATTTTGACTGAGTTCTTGAAATCTCAATGTTTTTCTTTTCTCTGATTATGACCCTAATCTTCCATTAGCAAATTAAGCAGTGGATTTTTTTTTTTGCAGTGAATTTTTCTGTTTCTGTGCTTCATCATTAAAAATGTGTTTTTGTGGAGTTTGCCGTCCTCTTAGAGTATCTGACCTTTAATGATGTGTTTGAATGACCTTGACTTACTACTTGTGTGTGATTTGATGTGGTGGTGCTTGTTTCTTTATATCTAAACACTGATTTTTTTTAATTAACTCTGACTTTATTTTAAATGTGTAGGGCTTCTTCGAGGATGAAGACGGTAAGGAGTACATCTACAAAGAGCCCAAATTCACCCCTCTGTCAGAGATATCACAAAGACTCCTCAAGCTGTACTCTGACAAGTTCGGGCAGGAGAACGTGAAGATGATCCAGGACTCTGGAAGGGTGAGATGATAATGATATGAGGAATGATTTCTTTCTTTTTTTTTTTGTCGATGGTCTGGCAGATTTATGAAACTAATGTGTTCATGATTACTGCAGATTAACCCCAAAGACCTGGACTCAAAGTACGCGTACATCCAGGTGACACATGTGACGCCCTACCTGGAGGAGAAAGAGCTGGCGGATAGGAAGACAGATTTCGAAAAGAGCCACAACATCCGCCGCTTCGTGTTTGAGATGCCTTTCACCATATCAGGCAAAAAGCAGGGAGGGGTGGAGGAGCAGTGCAAACGCAGGACGATACTAACCAGTGAGTAAACCTTTAAGCTGCAAGCTGGGTCCATTTTTACTGTATCAGACGCCTTTTTAGTCCCACTACCAAAAAGACTCCAGACTCCCTCCCCTCATTGTCTGTTTACCGACACATTTGAACACACAGGACTTTTACATGTGTGTCCCTGTGAGAGGCTTCACATTACTCAGCAGCAAAGGTCCCGTGTCTGAAAAGATCTTGATTAGTTTCTGACCACTCAGCTGTTTTGTCAAGGATCTTTTCAAACCCTAATCAGAGCTTCATTGCTTTATGGCACAAAAGATCCGAAAGTTCAACCCTCTCTCCTTATCTTTATTATCTAAGATCCTATGTGCTCCTTTCACATGAGAGCGTTTCCTGAGCTGTAAAACTTAAACATGAAGATTCACACAAGTCATCCTTGTTGTTGTGTTTCCATCCCTCCCAGCAACACACTGTTTCCCTTATGTGAAGAAACGCATTGCTGTGATGTATCAACACCACACTGATCTGAGCCCCATCGAGGTGGCCATCGACGAGATGAGCAAGAAGGTGGCAGAGATCAAGCATCTCTGCTCGTCCAGTGAGGTGGACATGATCCGACTTCAGCTCAAACTTCAGGGCAGCATCAGCGTCCAGGTGCTGGGTTTAAGCCTAACCAACACACACACTACTCACATCTAATGAACAATAATATAATTAAACATCTGCTGTATGCTTTCTCAGGTAAATGCAGGACCGCTTGCATACGCCCGAGCTTTCCTGGACGATTCAAGTGCCAAGAAATATCCTGACAACAAAGTTAAACAGCTGAAAGAGGTCTTCAGGTCAGATCAGGCTTTCTAAATCTTGATTTGGTTTGATTATTTGCTGTAATCCTCCTTTAAAACCTGTTTTTGTTTACTGTGTAGGCATTTTGTGGAAGCATGTGGCCATGGCTTGGGCATCAATGAACGTCTGATCAAAGAAGACCAGCAGGAGTATCACGATGAGATGAAAGCAAACTACAGGGATCTGGCCAGGGAGCTGTCCATCATCATGCACGAGCAGGTAGCCCCAACGATCTGTACCACCCACTGGTTATCTTCTTCTGACATCATGTTGTTGATAACTCCCTCTCTGACAACACCCTTCTCTGTTTTTTCTCCTGTGCTGACATTAGCAGATTGGATGGTAATACAAGAAGTTTACAAAAAAAGACTTTGTTTGTTGGTCCAGCCAGACTCAGGCCTCCTCTCTGAGATATTAACCTATGATACAAATTCAAGAGAGCTAGTCATCGCCTGTTTCTTGACCTTACAAAGCACTGAACAGTCTGGCAGAGAAATCTGATCAGCTTAAAGTGATTAAAGTGACCTTATCTTTACACCCTGCCGTAAATAAGAAATCAATACATCACCGGGCTTTATCTTACATATGCACCAAACATACTTCCACTGACCCTGGAGGCTAATCCTCCAGAGGAAGACGAACTGTTTTATTCTGTGCATTAAACATTTTTTATCTTTGGTCTGAGACATCAGAGATCTGGCTGGAGCAACAATCAGAGAATTGTCCACTCTGCATGTGTGTTTCGTTTATATGTTTGTGTGTGCACGTGTGTTAATATGTATTTTTATGCCTCATGCTCATTTTCTGTTGGTGTTTTCTGTTACTTACTTTGATTGTTCTAGCCTGCCTGTTTTCTTTCTTTATGTCTCTTTACCTTCATTTTTCCCATGGTAATTTTGCATTTAGAAATGTTAACATTTTCCTTTTTCCCCACTTTAAATGAAAACACCTCAACCATTGTTATTCCTTTATTGTGTGCATACAGCAACAGGTTGGGGGTGAGAGTTAGCAAGTTTTAAGATCTTACAGTTTCATTTAGCAGACACGTTTTCTCACTTTAACATCTCCTTATTTATTTTGTTGTTTTTTTTATACTTATATTTTATTTGCTTTTTTTATGAAGTCACAACAAAATAACAAGTTATACAACAACTTTGGTGGCAGTTAAAAGTTCATTTAGCCTCCTTGTATAGCAGTAGTATAGTATACTGTAGTATAGTAATAGTCCATCCTCAGTCTTTCTGGTGGGTTTCAAAGTCCATCCACTTTTTCCATTTTTTGACAGATAGATTGTTAAAGTCTCAAATTGTGTGTAAAGATTTCCATGTCTTGTAGTTTTTCCAAAATTTCCCAAACAGTTTTTCAGAGTGGGGGGTGAGGGGGGTGTCCTCCTTACACCACTTTCTTGTTAGGACTTTCTTAGATGCCACAAGTAATATTCCAACCAGGTCTTTCATTCATTCATTTTCTGAACTGCTTATCCTGTTTAGGGTCGCGGGTGGCTGGAGCCTATCCCAGCTGTCATTAGGCGAGAAGCAGAGTACACCCTGGACTGGTCGCCAGCCGATCACAGGGCTGACACAGACAGACAACCATTCACGCACACACTCACACCTAGGAACAATTTTAGAGCAGGGGTCACCAACCTTTTTGAGACAGAGGGCTACCTCACAGGAAATGAGTGGCACAAAGGGCTACTTGTGTGATAAAAATGTTCTGCACATTTCTGTTTTTAATGACACAAATCATAGTAGAAGTGGTCATACTATATGAAAAGACTGCTCACAGGTCAGTGTTGATTATTTCACAACTATTATTAATGATTTACAGAACAATGACGATACTAAGGAGCTCCATTGTGACCAGTTCTTTTTTTGAAACTTGCCTCACGGGCACCTTGAGTGGTTCTTGCGGGCACCATGTTGGTTACCCCTGATTTAGAGTGTTCAGTTAACCTGATGAGCATGTTTTTGGACTGTGGGAGGAAGCCAGAGGACCCTGAGAGAACCCACACACGTACATGCAAACTCCACACAGAAAGGCCCACAGGCCAAGCTGGGAATCGAACCGGTGACCTTCTTGCTGTGAATGTGTTTTTGTTTTGTATATTTTCTTGTCTTCAGCTTCCCAGAGAAGGCACTTTACATGTCTTAGGAATTACATAATCCAAGATTGTTTTTATTTCTTTCCACACTTCATCCCAGTACTTGTTTGTTTTTACACATTGCTGAAACTCATGAGCATGGTCCACGTCATGTGCCCCACACTGTCTCCAGTAAGGTTGTGGGACAAGTGAGGGAAAGTGAGGATTTTCCTTTGATTTTGGGGTGATGCAAAATTGTTATATTTCTCCAACCATATTCCCTCCATGTTCTAGAGCTTGATGTTTTACTTTGCGTCTTACACATGTTATGCCCCTCTTCTTTGGTTAATTTTCTCTTTAGTTATTTTCCCCACTTATCTCTAATGTAGAGAGTGGAAGTTGTTCTATTTCTCACCATACTTTGGTACAGCGCTGAAACTACTCTCCTGACTGTGCCTCCGTATGCCCTGAACATCTCCTTAATCTAAGAAGTGTCATGGTATTTTCTTTATGATCTAACTTTTCTTACCTTTCAGATCAGTCCTGTAGAAGATGGCATGAAGAGCGTTCTTCCAGACTCGCTTCACATCTTCAACGCCATCAGTGGCACACCAACCTCTGCCACCATTCAGGGCATCCCCAGCTCTTCTTCTGTGGTATGATGCTAGCCTGGGCTAGCCTTGGACTTAGCAGTCTCTCCGTACTTGCGAGGCAGCCTGCCAGTGATGCCACACGGTCAGCTTAAAAGGGAAACTGACCACATCTGACCTTCTCATTGAACCATGACGAAGGCACTGGACCTGTTTTATGTACATGTCATGGAGGCTCTGGTGGAAGCGGCCAAATCAAAGTTGTAAGACCTGAAGAGCAGATGAGCGTGGATCATAACGGACAGATGACAGACTCAGTTTTTGCTCCATGTCTTCATGCTGCTTTTACCGGGCGGTATATTTCATGGAGACACTCCTGTTGGGATCTTAAATATGCATGACATTACAGTAAACTCACCGTCCCAACAGCCCATCTTTGTTCATTTTGATAAAGTTTCACGTTGTGTTTTTTATGTACAGTATCCCACTTTTATAAGCCACTGTATTGATGTCTTGATGAACAGTATATGCTGCGTACATCGATGCTCCTCTCCCTGTAAATGAAGTTATATTTCTACAAGATGCTAAAAATTTGCCTCCTTTGACACGTTAGCATTCAACCTTAAATCACTTCAATGTCTTAGAACAGAGGCGTTTTTTGGATACTCAAAGCCATTGCATACAAAAAAAATATAAGTTGTTTATTAATGTATATAAAAAAGGAGTGTGTGCAATATTTGAAAGTATACACTGTAAAGATGATGTTCACCTTCTTGCCAAAGCGATGAGGTGTGGATCCAGACAACGCCTACTGTGGAAGTAATATGAAGCTTTTACCATTTTAGTGTTCATTGAAATGTTCAACAAATTGTTTTATATTTGAGCAGCAATGTTTTTTTATTTTTAATTTAACACAAAGTCACTGTTCTGCTGTAAACAGAGATATTCCTTATTGCTTCTCTTTTAAATAAAATACACTCATTTCTCTGCATGTGTACTTATGGTTTCTTACTTTAATTAAACATTTTTACGTTTTTTCACATTGTTTTCTAAGTTTGATGTGACGTTACTGTTTGACAGCTACTAATATTTTTATGAGGTGTTAAGGACTGAACATGCCTGGCGTCCTATCTCATGTTCCCGCCCACTGTAAAGTAACACAGTCAGCAGTGTGCAGACAGGTGAAGGGCTAATAAGGAGCAATATTGCAAAAACGTCCCACTCCCACTGGAAACAGTGAAAGCTCAATTATCCACGGGCTTGTGCAGGAATTTCTGAGGAAAATTTACCACGTGGAGAAGAGCTTCTTCTAACCGTCATCATGACAGGTGAATTTGGAGGTTTTTATTTTAATACGCTTACATTAAAATCTACTATTCGGTCGATTATATTCTTTTTTAGTTCTGTTCCAACACACCAGAAAAGTTGGGAGCTGCTGAATTTCTTTCCAGAAATATACATGCAAAGGGCTTTTTATTGAAACAAGTTTCATTTCATGTTCAGACAAAGAGGATCCCAAGAAAGAGAGGAGGAACAAAGGAACGGTAAAGAATTTTATTTTTCTGTTTGCTGCTTACTTTTGAATATATTTATATCATATATATTATAATCTTAAAAGATTAAGTATCTCTGGCTGTATGCATACATGAATGTGTGGCACTTACTGTAAAAGTAAAACAAGATACTCCCAACTTCTTCCAATGAAAAGGTTTAACTTGCTTGTATTTAAAGTTGCATGTAAATGATCAACTATACCATATTTGGCAAAGAATTGTGTTATTAGTTTTCCATGATATTCATTTCATAGCTAGAAATAATTTCAAGATGAAGCTTTTACATAAAACATGATTAATGTATAAAATCTGGTGTGATGTTCTATAATAGAATAACAGTAAATTTAAAAAAAAATCTTGAAAAAAGATTATTTAACAAATTTTTTAAAAAGATATGATAGCCAGAAAACTTTCTATGAATTTGGTTCCCAAGTTTTAAACATTAAACATGAATTATTGAGCGAATGTATTTTACTTTTAATGGAGTATGTTTCATTGTGGTATTGTCCTGATAAATATTTAATCCACCTCTTCTCCTCACTAAGCTCCTCTTTCTTATATCCATCAGAGCAAAGAAGTGTTTGGATACCCGCTCAGCATCTTTTTCATTGTTGTCAATGAGTTCTGCGAGAGGTTTTCCTACTATGGCATGCGAGGTGAGAGTGTGGCATTTGTGAACATGCCAGAAAATGTTTCTTAGGTTTAAAACGTTGCTTCATTGAGCTGATTTAGTCTTACAGACAGTGATTGGAAACAGTTGTGTGGAGCTGCTGTGTGCTCATTAGACTTGTCGTTAATCTTGTGGATCTTGTTCAATACTTAACATGATATCTCTGATTTTTAAAAGTCAAGCCTTGCACTGATAGGATTTAATTTGAAAGAGAAATAAGCCTCAGTTTTCCCTCTCTGTCCACAGCGGTGCTTGTGTTGTACTTTAAGTACTTCCTGCGCTGGGACGATGACATGGCCACCTCGATCTATCACACCTTTGTGGCCCTCTGCTACCTGACCCCTATCCTTGGGGCCATTGTGGCTGACTCATGGCTGGGAAAGTTTAAGTGAGTGGGGGAATCGTATTTCAATGATTTAATGTATGAAATTCTAATTGCTTTGTCATTAAAACGATGCAAGCAGTCATCTGTAGGTTTTGGATAATCACAATGCAATGCAAGTGTTGGGATGGGTGCAAAGTGCCGAACCCTTAAGATGTATAAACCCTCCAAACAGTCCTGATTTTAGGTCCCCTTTCACACGCTATCTCTTTCCCACTTCCCCCTCACAGGACGATCATCTACCTCTCCATTGTCTACGCCATCGGTCAGGTTGCAATGGCTGTCAGTGCAATCCACGACATCACAGACTCAGACAGAGATGGGACCCCAGATAACATGACCTTTCATGTGTGGGTTTCCACTCTTTACAGTAATAATAAGATTTTGCTGTCAGATTTAACCACATATTCACATGATGATGTGTTTTTCTTTATACATAGTGTCTTGTCCATGGTTGGTCTTTTCCTCATTGCTTTGGGCACTGGAGGAATCAAACCCTGTGTTGCCGCTTTTGGTGGAGACCAGTTTGGTGACCATCAGGTCAGGATAGTACATTGCAAATCTCCGGGATTTGGGCAGAATTATCCTTTAGGGAGCATGAATGTCTGTAAATTGAGTCTGTAATAGATGTAGATGTACTTTTATTGTCTCTGTAATGACACAACAGAATCAAGAGTCAGAGTGGAACTACTTTATCACGTACATAATAAAAACAGATAACACTGAAATTGATTACCCAACATGCTCAGTGTGACACAACATGCAAAACACAATCAAAGGTCAATGTTTTATTTCTTTTTGCAGGAAAAGCAAAGGAGAACTTTCTTCTCTGTATTCTACCTCTGCATCAACGGTGGAAGTCTGCTGTCAACCATCATTACCCCCATCCTGAGAGGTAGATTTCAGAACAGGAAATTAAGTTTATGACATTATTATTTTTATTTTTATTTTTATTTGTTCAATCAGGTTCAACTTCTTTTTCCCGGGAGACCTAGCCAAGACAGGCAGCAGCAAAAACATAAAGTTACAAACAGGAAACACTGAAAGGGACAAAGTACAGTCAACGAAACACAAGATTATGGATTGAAATCACGTTCTAGGAATCAATTGTTCAAACAAACAAGCTTAAACACTGACAGCTGATAGATCCAGCCTCCATATCTTTCATTTCAGATTCAAAAACATTTAAGGACACCAGCTCCTTGAG
This sequence comes from Halichoeres trimaculatus, assembly GCF_033239565.1. Lineage (NCBI taxonomy): Eukaryota > Metazoa > Chordata > Actinopteri > Labriformes > Labridae > Halichoeres > Halichoeres trimaculatus. Next base: position 18,168,933 of record NW_027437197.1, read on the forward strand.
CTTTGAGTTGCAACTGGTTCCAAGCTGAGGGTGCAGAGTACCCAAAGGTCCTTTTCCCAATTTTTGTCCGAGAGTTTGGGACAGAGAGTGTGATGAAGTCCTGAGAGCACAAAGAGTACTGTCTGGTACTTTTCTGCATTAACAGGAGTGCATGCAGTAATCTTTGAGTGTGAGTGAAATCTAAATGGCTATTTGTCTCCATCTGCAGCTCAGGAATGTGGCATCTACAGTCAGCAGAAGTGTTATTCTCTGGCCTTTGGCGTCCCTGCAGCTTTGATGGTGGTTGCACTTGGTATGTCTGAAGAATTCAAAGACTAGATGTGAAATTTAAACACCTGAAACATGTTGTGTGTCATGATATTGATAATGATCTTGAATTTTAATGCTCCTGACAGTGGTGTTTATTGTGGGGAGTGGTATGTACTACAAAGCTGAACCTGAAGGAAATATCATGCTTGATGTGTGCAAATGTATTGGGGTGAGTCCAGTTTACTCCCTTCCCCTCTACACATTTTGCATCGATGAATATGTTTCTTAAGGTGTTCCTATAACCTTAAAACTCCTCCTCTTGGCTCTTTTTCCCATCAGTTTGCTATCAAAAACCGCTTCAGACATAGAAGCCCTGCTTACCCCAAGAGGCAACACTGGATGGACTGGGCAGAAGAAAAATACGATGTAAGTTTCCATTTATGTAATCATGATGAACTTCTAACACGTTACTTTGTAGCAGTTAATAATATTTTCCTCTGTGTTTAGAAACTCCTCATTGCTCAGATCAAAATGGTCCTGAAGGTCCTCTTTTTATACATCCCTCTTCCAATGTTCTGGACCTTGTTTGACCAAAAGGTACAGTAAAGTTAGACTCTCCTTTTTTTGTTGCAGCATCCCTAATTTCCCTTGTGTGAAAACTGATCTTAACATTGTTTATCCTCTAAAGGGTTCAAGATGGACTCTGCAAGCCACCACCATGGATGGAAACTTTGTAAGTTGGCGAATTAAGTCAACTTTAAACATGTATCAGTTCTCTAATGTAATTTGTTCATGCTCTAATATGTGTCTGTGTGTCTGCAGGGTGCTCTCGTCATACAGCCAGATCAGATGCAGGTAAGATACACAACTATAAACAACATCTTAATAGTCTGGGTTGATATTCTGCATGTATTGAGGAATATTCATGCTCTTTTTTTTTAAAGACTGTCAACCCAATCCTGATCCTGACTCTGGTGCCTATCATGGACAGCTTAATCTATCCTCTGATCAAGAAATGTGGTTTGAACTTCACGTAAGTATTGCTGAAACTTGTTGACACTGTTTTTCTGGCTCATAAAAATTTTGTGCCAAATAAAAAAAAAGGTGCTTACACTTTATTCTTCTTTCAGACAAATGTTAAACATTGGGAACAGTTAATACATATTTATCTCAACAAATGAAGATATTGCAAAAGAGTTTCATGTTTTCAATCAGCTCCTTAAGAAAGGCATTCATGGTACAGTGGGCTCCAAAAAGCATTGAGTGTATAAATAAACCTCCTTTTCAGGAGTCTGACATTCTGTAAATTAATTCCCCCCCCTTTTTTTCCCAATGATTTTAGAAATATTCAAACCATTTTGAGATTCTAGGTTACTGATACTGATACACACTGAGGATGTAAATATCAGCCTTTAGGAACAAATGTATACATGAGAAATATGGTTAAATATGTATGTATTTAAGTCCTGTTGTACAAATCAATAACTGAGCTTGGATTTAATTCAACAGATCTCTGAAAAGAATGACAGTGGGGATGATGCTGGCAGCCATTGCATTTGTCTGTGCCGCTTTGGTTCAGATTGAGATTGATGTGAGTAGTAAATGGTTTTATTAATCTTTTTAACTGAACAACAATTATGAAAAAGTAACTCCAGGAGCTGATTAGAACAAAGGAAGGATTGTTAACCCTGTTTTTTCAAATTTTCAGAAAACACTGCCCAACTTCCCATCATCCTCCCAGAGTCAGCTGAAACTGCTGAACATGGGCATGAACCCAGTCACAGTAAATCTCGCTGGAGCTCATTCTGTGGAACTTCCTGCAGCTTGGGTATGTCCTCATATTAAGAAAACAAACAAACAGACAAATAAAAAACCTGAGGGCTGGAACTCTTCTATGTGTTGATACACAGACTATAAGAATCATGTGAGTTTAAACAGTCCCTGTGTTCTGCAGGCCAGTGATGACTTCTTCACATTAGAGGATGAAAATATTACAGTTTCTATCGGCAATCCTCCAGTGACAAAAAATATCTCCTTGGAAATGGGCAAGCGACAAACTCTTCTCATTCCCTTAAACCTCAATGACGACTGGCAGTTGGTGAGTGAGAAAAACAAAATAATCAAATTAGACTAAAAAGAGGCCTTTGAGTGGTTAAACTAATCGACGTCCAATTGCTCCTTTCCTCAGAGTACAGATTTAAACTCCAAGCCGGAAGAAGGCAGCAATGAAATCCGGTGAGAGAAATCACAAATGTTCAGTAAATGACAGAAAATGACATTTAATGGAATTATATGCTTTTTTTTTTTTTTTTTAAATATTGTTTGTCCAAAATATGTTAACTCAATATGTGCCCATTTTAGATTCATAAATGGAATGGACACTGCATTGGAAATAGCAAGTCCTGGAGCTAACTTTGGAACAGTAGAACCACATGATTATTCCAACTACACTCAGATAAAAAATGGAAGGTGAGGATTGTTTTACACTGTCCAATTTATAATTTTTATCCTGTAATTATCAATTTATTCATGTATTAATAGACTTCAATTAACCATTTTTCTTTTTTTATGAATAGGTCCATATTTACCATAAAGAGTGGTTCAAAGTTTTGTACATACAGCAGGGACTTTGGATTTGGAAGCTCATATATCTTTTTTATACCAAGCACACTGGTCATTGAAGGGAGTGTAAGTCCAACACATTGTCTTTAATATATCTTATAACAGTACAGAAAAATGTATCTGTTGTTAATTCTTATCTTAATATATAAGTGACATTAAGATGATGTGTTTGGTTTATTTGTAATATGTAAATGAAGTGATGTTTTGTGTGTTTTTCAGTGTGATGACTCCATTACTTCAGTTGAAAACATCAAACCCAACTCGGTTCACATGGCCCTGCAGATCCCGCAGTACTTCTTCATCACTGCAGGTGAAGTGATGTTTTCTGTCACAGGTCTGGAGTTCTCCTACTCACAGGTAATTTTAAAAATAGCACTTCCAACTTTTCTTGCAGTGTAGAGAAGTTGCAGAAGACAGAATGTGTAAATCTGTGTGTCTTTTTTTTTGTGTCTTAAAGGCACCGAGTAACATGAAAGCAGTGCTGCAAGCTGGCTGGTTGTTCACGGTTGCTATTGGAAACTTTATTGTGCTGATTGTTGCTGAGCTTGCAAAGATTCCTGAACAGGTAAAAAAGACAAAATGTGAACATTTTCAAACAGAAGTCAAGTGCACATGATTCATACTGTATCGTCTCTCTCCTTCTTCCACAGTGGGCAGAATACGTCCTGTTTGCCTCCCTCTTGGCGGCAGTGTGTGTTATCTTCTCCATCATGGCTTACTTCTACACTTACATCGATCCCGCAGAAATTGAGGCCCAGTTCAAGAAAAAGGATGATGAAGATGAAAAGAAGGGCAAAGGCCTGCAAAATCCGGAGGTTGAGATGGTCAGGAAAGGCTCGTACAAAAGTCGAGAGGAAGATGATAAGGGAGCACAAACCAAAATGTGAACAGTCTTAAAATCACATCAGTACCCAGAAACCAATAGAAGCCAATGTGTCTGTGTCTGATTGGACACTTTTTACACTAGAGACAAATTAACATGTTAGTAGTTAGTGTTGTAGTTAGTTGTTTCTGTTGTTTGGTTTGAAAAATGAGTTTAGAAAGGAAAGAAGTTAGATTCAAGTTTCAGAGAAATTCATGTGAATCTATGTGATGTTTCCTACAGACACCTTAAGAAGAGTGCATGTGTGTGTTTGTGTGTGCTATGTGTGTGTGTGTGTGTGTGTGTTTGTTTGTGTGTGTGTGTGTGTGTGTGTGTGTGTTTGTTTGTGTGTGTGTGTTTGTTTGTGTGTGTGTGTGTGTGTGTGTGTGTGTGTGTGTGTGTGTGTGTGTGTGTGTGTGTGTGTGTGTGTGTGAATGTGTGTGTGTGTGTGTTTGTTTGTGTGTGTGTGTTTGTTTGTGTGTGTGTGTGTGTGTGTGTGTGTGTGTGTGTGTGTGTGTGTGTGTGTGTGTGTGTGTGTGTGTGTGTGTGTGTGTGTGTGTGTGTGAATGTGCGTGTGTGTGTGTGTTTTACCTGTTATAATTTTATGCCCAACTGTATAGCCTTAGCCAAATATACTCAGTTATGTTCCATACAGTAGCATAGTAATCAGTATTAGCAATGATCTTATTGCATCATTTATGCATCTGTTTCTTGTTGTTTGGATATCACTGTATGTAATTTTTTTTGTTTTTGTATCACTTGTGCTTTTTGCTCATGTAAGCGAAAAAAATAAATAGTTTTTTTTCTTGAAATTCACTTATTTGTTTTGAGAAGTAAGCCTAGGAAAAAAGCACATGTAGTAAGCCTGTTTGAAATCACTGTCAGTTAAACTTCAAACTAACACCCAGGTCCTAAAGAGTGATTTCCCCTTTTTTGCTTTTTTATAAGTGCACACAAATTGACTACTACTTTATTTATACTTTAGATGCTTGAAACCACTGCTGTGAAGCTGGTATCAGAAAAGACTCTAGAGAAAAAGATGAATAAAGAGATACGACTAACAATATTGCCCACTCAGGATGCCAGCTTTGACTTTTTAGAGCACTGGAGTGATATTTGTTATATTAACTTCAAAACATAAACTAAATATAGCACAACGTAAGTGTTGGAATAATTTTGTGGAACCTACTGGTTCCCAAATGTTACAACTTCAGGCATTTTTTTTTACATAATTTGTAGGGGAATTGGCTAACATTTTCCAACATAACAGTTACTTTGTATGAAAAAAAACCCAAAACAGTGATGTTTTGAAAGGGACAGTGCATATAAACGTAACATCCAATTAACATCCATAAAAATATGCCAGCATTAGCCATAAGGATATTTTTCATCTACAATTCTTGGTAGGACATAGCAGATTCCAAAACAATTAATAAAGACAAACAATTACTCAAATACTAGCAGCTTGATGCAGCACAGCCCAGCTAGTTGGTTTTAATACAAAGCCTGCCCCTACAGGACAAAAACAAACCAGAGTAAACGATTTTGGAGTGGCATCCAGGGTAGCCAATCAGATATCAGGAGGGCACAGGCCCTCCCTTGGCCACCTTTTAAGACGCGCTCCTACCGTGGGATAATAGTATTTGTGGCCGTGTGTCACTTGTTTTGTACCCCTAGTTGGTAATCCATCGTTTTGCCTTGAAGTACCAAAAGCTCAGTCTAACTGAATCTGTACAGGAACTGTCACCTGTTCACCCACAGACTGCAGGTTTTGACTTCCTTCCTCCCTCGTGACGAGTTTGATGAACATTTGACGACACGCGCACTGTCTGCTCTCCCTTCCTCTGATTGGTCAGCCGGAAAATGAAAATGACATTAACCAAGATGGCGCTGGGTAACAGAGAAAAGTGATGAGAGAAAAGAACAACAAGCGGTACAACTATAGAACAGAGTACTTTCATGTACCCTGCGCGACTATTTAGCACCAGACCTCTACTTTATCTTCGGGATACTGTCACACGCACGCTGAGAGACCGCAGAGAGACAAGTATTTAGCCAACTATTTGCTAACTAGCTGCTGAAGTAGCTAGCGTGGCTAACCTCAGTTGACTGCGGAAGGCGAGAGGGGAGAAGCTGGAGGCAGCTCCAAGTACGAGCCGACAAGTCAGGCGCTGTTTGTAAAGTAGGTGACCGCTTCTTTTCCAACATTAACCGGCGTTAACGAGTTTGAAACACGGATCAGGTCGTCCAAACCAGGCTTCGGTAAAGAAAGTAACCTTCCACAGTTCAGAAGGATAGCAGAAAAAGACGAGGAAAGGCGTCATCTTTGCTGATCTGACGCCATGGCTCTTTCCCCTATTCAGAGTGGACTCCCAGGAGTGCAGGTAAACACAATGTTTTTGAACATTTTACCAACTTTCTGTCGCTTATCAACTCGTCTCCTGACATTTTCCACCACGTTACCTCTTAAACTCAGCTCATAAGTTGAAAACCATAACAGTAAATAACTTTATCTGCACGGACACTGCATCGTTATCACGTTTTACGTTATCAGCTTTCTTTCCAGCGATAAATGAACCTGCTTGACAAAGTCCAGTCACTGAAATGACACATTATATGAGTTACCGACAAGAAGACTGTCTTCTCATTTGTCCATGGGTTGTCAAATTCAGCATGTACTGAATAACTCATGGGCTGTCAGGTCACATATTTGGGCTGTTTGTGTGCATTGAAGGCAGATCATCAGTGGGGCTGAAAGGCACATCAAGAGAAATTCATCTTTATCCATGGTATTGTTTGGTTCCTGGTTGAAAGCCCTTAATTTTTTTTGTTGCAAACAGTCAGCTGTTTTTTTAAGTAAGTTGTTTGTAGAAATAAATAATAATCATTTAGGGCTTGAGTCAACTTTCGTCTTAAAATCTATCAGTCTGGTTCAGAAAATATCAAATAAATTATTCCACACTTTAAAGATTATTGACTCTGTGAAAATGTTTATTTTGAGTGGCGGACAGAAAAGGTGCAACAGAACATCTAAAATGAAAATCTGAAAGACTCAAATTTCAGAAGGACCATGCAGATTTTGAAAGTGTTGCACAAGAAAAGTAAACATGTGAGCTATTTAACAAATCAGTTATGTAATAGGTGTCATTCAATACCCAGTCCATCAATCAATTCATCTTTAAAGCCTATAATTAATACCAGATAATCAGTGTTGGCTCATAAATGATCTGCCGATGGACTAACAACTTTAATGTCCCTCCCATTGTGGTCCAAAGTGCTTTTATGAACCTTGATTACGGTTTGTTTGCATTTATAGTCATGTGGTTAACATCCAGTATTTGTTTAGTTTAACCAGCCACTAGCTGGCAGTCAGTTCATGCCCTGCTTGAAGAATCAGCAGCAAACGGCTACATTACAGCTCATGTGAGAGTGACATCCTGCTGGATGACATAACCTAAACACACACGGTTACACACTTGATTACACATAATACCACCACTCCTCTAGGATAATGAATGTCGCATTAGCATTTGCTTAAACAAGTTGAATCCTTTTTTTCATTTCCTGTTTTGCAGCACATTTACCTTCCAATCCCTTCATATGATTACAGTTTAATTGAGAGAAAAGGAACTGCTTGTTTTATGGTAAAATAAAAAGCCCACAGGTTTCTTGTTCAGAGGAGTTGTAGCTGTTGGAAGTCTGGCAGAAAGCCTTCAAACACGAGGGTGTGGTGCGTGGATGACACTAGACTACACAGTGGTGTGGTGCAGATGGGGGAGCATCAAACACATGCTTTTAGAGTGAGGTTCAGCCAGCTTTAGTTGTCGCTGCAAACCTGCTGACTGTGGATATGGCAAGTACATTCCCATCATGTGTAGTCTGTGGCAGCGCCCTTGTTGTTTTTCCCTTTGTTTTTACAGAGGTCAGCCTCAATGTTAAAATGTTCACCTGGATGACTGACCACACCAGTGTTGTGATAGTATTTCTGACATGTTGTTTTTACTTTGCTTCATTCTGCGCCGCTCTTTCTGCTCGTCTTGTTTGGGAAGTCCCTTCGCTCTCATATTCGGCAGTGCCCTCATTGCTCATTTTTTAAAGTGCAGCTGCTCATCTCGACCCCATATAGGTTTGACCACCATGCATTAGCACTTTTACAGGAAACTGCTCTCTGGGGGGGACTAAAACAATGTGGAGTGTGCCAACAGATCATCCATCTTCCTGGCTGAGTTACCTGGTTTTAAGTGCTAGACAATTCAGATTCAGTTGTCTGAGGTCAAAAATAAGCATTTCATCCATTTCGAAAACAGGAATATTTGCTTTCTGGAAAATGTAGCCTTTTTATAATTCCCTGCTTATGTTTGTTATATTTTTGTGGAATGAGGATGGCACTGCAACCATACTCAAGGAGTTTAGGCTAATGATTCTGCTGCATGAAGGGAAATTGAGCTGGCCAACTTATAGACCATTATTCCCTCTCTGATGCCCCGTCGGGAAATAAGCCATTTAGTCGAGTCAATAAGTCAAGCAGCTGTCCCAGAGTTTGTCTTGAAGGGTTGTATTTGTGGTGGAAGTCGTTCAGCTTCAGTTATGTCTGCATTAAGCCTGAAAAAGAAATGATGTATGTGATATATGAGTTTAATGAACAGTCAGTATATTCTTCAATCTTACAGTTTTTTTTTGCATTTTTTACTTTCCTTATGTCATATTTGAGCAAAATTTTAAAAGGACTGTAAAGAGTTTCTTAGTGATTTTGAAAAAGTCTCTCTTCTAGATACACGCCTGATCATAATCCACACTTAAAAATGTGATTATCATCGCCAATATTGCTAGTTACAGGTTATTTAAAATTGCTACTTCTTAGCTTCCCTATCAGGACCAGATTGATTTACAGCATTTCTAAGTCTCTATGAAAACACCACGACAGCTGACAAAGTTTAGTATTAAGAACAGAGTGCTTTTCTCTGCTAATGGCTAATTAGCCTTTAGCCAATTAGCCTCTAGCTCAGGCTGTATCACTCTATAACACACAGGCTGAGCTGTTTGTGATAATTAGGGCTGCAGCTATCGAATATTTTAGTAATCGAGTATTCTACTGAAAATCCCATTGATTAATCGAGTAATCGGATAAAATACATTTTTGTTTAGTTAAAGAGCAGTTATTTTTCAAATGAAAAAAATTCTCTTTAAGAAATAGAATTTTCTGATACAGCATGTCAATAAGAGCACTTGCTTTGGTAGCTCCAAAATCTGTAAACACACTTTGACACATTTTTTGTGCCTTGTACATCTCATCAAATGTTGCGGACCCAAATGGCACCCGTTTCGTAGAATGACCCATTAGTCTCCAAACTCCAGAAAAAAAGCTAGATTTGTTGCTGTTGCTATTTTGTATAAGAGGTAGCTTGAGGGGTTTGAAAACTCTTTTAATATGTCCTCAGCTGTAATTGAAATACCACTCTTTGATCTTTTTTCAAATTAAACGATTCCTCAAGGCGGAGAAAATTACTCGAGTGTTTTTTGTAATCGAGTACCTCGAATCATTCGAGGAATCGTTTCAGCTCTAGTGATAATGTTCATTCCAACCCACAGTCAGCAGTTATTCTGCAGTGGTCTGTTCAAACTTGAGAGTCTATCAATAAAATGAAGAGTGAGGTTACGTTAGCTCTGCTTGGTAGATGACTGGCAGGACATAACCAGGATTTACTAACGTTACACATTACAGACATGTCTTATAGCGCCAGGCTGCCAGCTGCACTAAATACAGATGCTACTAAATACGGACGATAGCACTACATTTAGCCGGCTACTACAATGTTTGCTTGATGTCACGTTTCTAACCGTAGAGATATGTAACTGTACTGATAAGTCCCTTACCTCAGCGCATTATATCCAGTATAAAGTTGACTTAAACAAACAAACAAAATTTGTTTGAATACCATCTCCATTTAATTCCAAAACAAACACACACCTCGCTAAAAGGAATTTACAACAGTGTGCACGAGACTCCGGGCCACAAGGTGGCGAGAGCGTCCAATTATAACAGATTCTCCTCATAGCATCTTTAATCATGACTCCCATATAGTTTGTTACTTTTTGTCTTTGCGTATGAGCTCAAAGGTAGATTGTTTGACCAGATTGTTCATTTTTAGACGTTTCAATGGGCTCTGGAAAACAACTTCTGAAAATTGAGTTTGATCAATTTAGAATAAAAAATAGTTGCTAGTTGCTGCTCTGATGGAAACATTCTAAAAGTCTATTAAAATGGCCTTCATTTACAGGGAAGTAATTATTCATGCTTTATACGTATGCAGTGATTTTGTTATTAGGACCAGGACTGAAAACTGTGTTGCTTGTTTTCATTTTTAATCAGAGTCACGATAGCTTAGCTCCTCAGCAACCTGTAGCTAAATGTGACCTGTCCTCCGCTCCCTGTCCCACAGAACTTCCGGGCAGATCCAGAGGAGTTCTTCACCAAGCTGGAGAGAATAGGCAAAGGCTCTTTTGGAGAAGTCTTCAAAGGCATCGACACTCGGACGCAGAAAGTCGTGGCCATTAAAATTATTGATCTGGAAGAAGCGGAGGATGAAATAGAGGACATTCAACAGGAAATCACAGTTCTGAGCCAGTGTGACAGCCCCTTCATCACCAAGTATTATGGATCCTATCTTAAGGTAAGCTGTCATGGAGGGAAGAGGAAGAAGTCCATGTGTGACAATGCGTGTTTAACATGATATACAAAGCAGTATTGTGTTCCTGCAAACAATGACTTCTATATAGGTCAATAAATAATGCAAATGAGCAATGGTGGAAGTATTGCTTGTGCCATATTACAACACACTGCTGTTATATCATGGTAGTGTTTTTTTTTTTACTTGCTGATATCTGACATTGCTGCTTTGAAATGTCAGACCCAATGATCCGATGGAAACAACTGCAACAATGATCATCTCATATTAAAGGGTGTCAGAACTTCAGTTTTCACTTTTAGCTGTAGCTTGATAGTCAGCATAGCCAGGACAACAATCAGATAATATCGTTTTACTGAAATCAGGTATGTATGTGGTAAATATATGACAAAATAATTTAAATATTTTTGTTCACTTCCCATTCCTAGAAATCTAAACTCCACAAGAAACCTGTGAATTTACAGCCCGTCAGCTTCACTCTCAGGTGTTTTGATCTCCTGCAGCGTCTGTATTGACAGCATCACTTAGCAGCAAACCACATTTGTGTCTGTAGTAGATTTTCTGGCACACTACATGTGATGGTGCTTAGAGTGCCTCTCTCAGAGTTTACTATGGTACTTAACAGCAGTAAGGGGAGAAGTGGTGCTCCATTAGCCTGGTCTGCTGCTGGCTGACAAAGAGAATTAAGGCTTATTTGTGTGTAGGGTACAAACAGGGTTTATCTGCTCTGTGTGTGTGTGTGCTTATATTTGAGTCAGTGCTGCTGAACTTTAGAAAGAGTAACATGAAGATCCACAATAAGGTTACATTAACACCAAGGTTATAATAGTTTTGGATTTGTCATTATTGTTTAGTTTTAGTTAGTTTTGACATTTTATTTTCCATTACAGTTTAGTTTTAATTAGTTTTAGAGCAGGCATTCTAGTTTTTATTTAGTTTTGATTTTTGCAACAAGGCTTAGTTTTAGTTTAGTTTAAGTTTTTTCATACCTTATTAACCAGGTGCAGGATTCAAAAAGGTCAGAGTAAATATTTTGTCATACTGTTTATTTTCAAGTCCAACATAGTGCTCACTGCTCAGTCAATGCTGATACTGAACTGTTGGCTGCTGCCTTAAACACATGAAAATAATATAAACTTAGTATAAAAAATATATACATAAATTATATAAAAATAATGTTGGCATAAATTAATAATAATATTAACATAAATTATAAAAAAACAATATGATATGAGCTTTAATAAATAAAAACTTGGACTCTGTAACAATTAAACTATTACAGATGCTCTGATTCATTGCTCCACCACATTTTGTTGCAGCACAGCGCACAGCCAGTCAGTGCAGTAAACAAGCTCATCCCTATACGCCGCTATGATGGTGCTGTGCAGCACTGACAACTGCCGAAAACTGTCTAAAATTGGTTGGAAAAATGTGTCGGATTAATTTAAATCCTAAAGGCTATTAACATTGTCAAAAACTATAACTAAGGGAATTTTGTCTATCATTTTAGTTACTTTCAGTTAGTTATGTGAACACAAGATACAGTTTTAGTTTACTTATCGTTTTTGTTTTCTTTTCCAGTTTTTATTAGTTTGAGTTAACTGCAATGTATTTTAAATTTTAGTTTCATTTTAGTTAACTATTATAACCTTGATTAACACAGTGGATTTTTTTTCCTTGTGCAGTGTTTGCAGAGTTAAACATGCTAATTGTTGTGCTGTTACTTCCTAAACTGCTTGTGCTACTGCGAGAAAACAGAAGTGGATCAATCATGGAGCAGATTGATTCCAAGTGTGACCTTCCTACTTCATCTGAAGATAGTAACACTTCTTTTAGGAATCTGTGGTTGTCTCAGGGCAGAGGTTTTCAAACTGTGAGGTTCGCTTACACAAGAGGGGCCTGCTGAGTTGTGCTCTGTGTGAGGAGGGAGGGATTCCAGGCAAAGATACTGTTAAAGAGACAGGTGCTTAGCAGTGTTCTGAAAAAAACTTAGTCATTTCTATGTTACACACAGAGTTTGTTATGGTATCTTAACAACAAAATGACTTAGCTTTTGTAATAACAACCAGGACATGGGGCCACGTGTGGGTGTTAGGCTGTGGTGTGTTTGCGACACTGAAGTGTGTGTGTGCAACAGCAGCTGATAGTATGTAAACCTGTGATCGTGAGGAACATGTGTGAACCGGGAGATTGTTTTTAAATAAGCTCAGATGGCACATCCACGGATCGTGAGTCGCAGTGACACTCTGCTTGTCAGGCTGAAACACCTTCACGAGTTATATTTTACTTATTCAGATGAAAATGCCGCTCTTGTGCAGAAAAGATTTGGCTTCAGGATCTCTGAACACGACTGATCTGACAGCTGAGCTGCCTCTGGTGTTTCAGACAAGTGCAGGATTCACTCCCACTTAACTCAGTCTGTGAAAGAATGGAAGTGTCACCGCTTTGCCTTGCATGACTAAAGCTCTGGATCAAGTTGATGTGTTGAAGATTTTATTTATTTATTTATTTTATTTTATTTTTTTAGGCAATCACTGATAAACAGTTCTTAAACACAACACTTAACACAGACGCAGTCCTCTGTCTTCTGTAGCCAGAAGATTTAAACATTCTGTTGTGATTGCTGAATTTTAAACACAATATTTTGGTATGAGAATTTATCAGTGTAATCTCAGTTAAAGTTTTGATCAGAAATTGAACACTAATACTTTTTGTGTCTGTAACAGACTAAACACACTTGTAAAAATCATCTCTTTATTTGTTACTGTTCATCAGCGATGCCTCATGAATATTCGATCTGTTTGTCACAGTGTAAGTCATAGACTGAGCTATGCAGTAAAGAATTGTTCAACCACAAATTTAAATATGATTCATAATGTGCTGTTATTTAAGCTGTGGGCTTGTGTTTGCAGGAAACCGAGTGAGTCTCTGCACATTCAGATGTTCTCAAAAATATTTAATGTGATGTGGTTTATCGCTGTTGTGTGGTCAAAGCAATAAAATAATTGCATTTGTGTGTTTTATTTGTGTTTGATAAGAGAAAAAAATACATATGAGTTGTTATTTAAACTGCTCTTTTGAACAGGAATCGAACTGTCTTATTTTTCAGGGCACCAAATTATGGATCATAATGGAGTATTTGGGTGGAGGATCAGCCCTGGATTTGGTGAGTAAATCCAATTTAAAAAAAGTAAAGGTGATGTTTTGTTTCATTTCTTGGATGTCTTTGTGTAAAGTTTGTGCCATCTTTAAGATCTCTTTCACTTGTTGTTTCTCTGTTCTGTTAGTTGGAGCCAGGGGCTCTGGATGAAACCCAGATCGCCACAATTCTGAGGGAGATCTTGAAAGGGCTGGAGTATCTTCACTCTGAAAAGAAAATTCACAGAGACATCAAAGGTGAGACAGGAACCTGGGTTCTTGTCAACTGCTTCCTTCTTATCAACTTTTGAATCACAAACAAAACTAAATAACGTTTTTTACCAACACAGATAAACTCATCATGGTCAGTGTTGGGAACAGCTCACATTTTGTGCCTCTTACTTTCAGCTGCCAACGTGTTGCTGTCAGAACAAGGAGATGTGAAGCTGGCAGACTTCGGAGTAGCGGGCCAGCTGACGGACACGCAGATAAAAAGAAACACATTCGTTGGGACTCCTTTCTGGATGGCACCTGAAGTCATAAAGCAATCCGCCTACGATTCAAAGGTCAGGCAGCTTGGTGGTGGAGAAAGGGCAGAGTTTTTAGGAGAGAATGAAAAAAATGCATGAAGTCATGTGCCAGTCAACAGCAAAGGAAACCAGAAACCTTATCTGCTGCTGGAGTGAACATTTGGATCAGTGGGTCTTCTTCTTACTTAATGTTACTTTGTGTTTAAACACTCTAATGTATTCTCCAACAGCTGTTTCTGCTTAAAGTAACAACTTCTCATGGACATGGTGGTGACTGTAGTAGAGCATCAACAGATAATCAGTGACAAAAAAGCAATAGATGGAGCAGGCTGGGTAAAAAGGTGCAGCTCACACTGTACATGCTAATAGAGGTAGAATAGAATAAGAGCACCATACAAATGCATCATAGTTATTTGAACTTGCTTCAACAGTGAGAAGAGGATTGTTGAGGAGAATCACCTGATGGTTGTTTTATGAGTAGGTTGAGCACAGATTGAAGTCATGTGCAGGTATAAAAGCTCTGAATAATAAAGATGTGACTGAGCCAAAGCTTTGAAGATTTCTAATTCCAGGTTAAACACACCCTTGCTGTGTAAACAATTAGCAATTTTACACATTATATTTCATTTTATTTATATAAACTTTGCAGAAAAAAGTAAGGAAATGGCAGATCTTCTTTGTCAATGCCAAACAGTTCATTGAGCTGTTGCCATTGACTCTTTTTTGGATCTTCTGTTACCCCAAAAATAGTTATTATTTGTTTGTTATTGTTTCTCTAGTAGGGATGCAACAATCCAACTTTTCATATCCCGGTACGAATACTGACAACAGGGTTTTGGATATCGACCGATACCGGTACTGATTCAATACCACTGTTTAATGATAACCTGCACGACCTACTGTGGGAAAAGACAGGGAATGTTTTGAGTAAAAGACAAAAAATGAGTACGTATGGAATTCATGAAGTTGATATTTATTCAAACCAGGGGTAGGCAACCTTTTCTGTAACTCATGCCACTTTAAAATACACTCATGCCCAAAGTGCCAAGACTTAATTCTTTCATAAAATCTTTGACAGTTGATAAGAAAGTCTCCTTGAATGGTTTTCCATGCTTAGCTATGCAGTGAGAAATGCTCTAATGTCCTTCTGTGGCCTGGTTTTAAAGAGTACAGAAATTTTTGTAAGTGTTGCTCTGTTTCGCATACTTTGCAAACACTGTTTTGCCACTAAATTAATGCGATTGCGAGCTAGTAGACTGACGTCCCAAGAGTTCTGCATTGACGCACATGCAGGACTCATTTGCACACTTGTAATGTCCGTGATTTAAATAAATGTTAAGTGTTAAATAGAACACAACAAAAAAGTTTTATTATATATTTTATTTGTTTGTTTATTTAGTCCTCTGTCTTATTGTAATTCTTTGCGTGCCAACATTAATAGCCTCGCGTACCAGCTCTGGCACCCATGCCCTAGGTTGCCTACCCCTGATTTAAACTATAAGTGTTTAAATGTTTAACAGCAGTTTGGTTAAAAAAGTACTTCAGAATTTACAGAAATGACTTTTTAATTGTAAATTTTTATACCCTGTATACTAAATCATAGTTTAGCCTTGGTGTCAAGTTTGGACCGATCCTTTGCCAACGATACCCGATACTATGATTGGATCGGTGCATCTCTTTTCTCCAGTCTTAACAAAAGTCAATGTCAAAATAAGCTGTTTGGCATTTGCAGAGAAGATTTGGCAAATTTTTCATTGGTGCAGCCCAAATACTCAGCTCTGCTGCTCAACCCACAAATCTGAATAAGATTAACTGCCATGACACACTGTTACACCAAAGAAATAATCTACCAAACACAAACGTCCTTACCTTTTGTGCCAAGTTTGACTCATACGCACTTGTTTTTCTCAGCACCACTCAGGGTGGCTTTCACCACCAGAAATGAACCAGTGCATATTTTTGGGACAGCCACAACATGAGTCAGTGTGGCTTCACAACGCAGCCACTATGTCACCGTCCTCAGCCTGCAGAGCATGCTCTGATACACCCATGCTGCTAAAACCAGCCAGTTTAAATGTCATTCAGACCATGTTGTGTGGAGTGTGTGTAAGATTGTGCTGCTCTAATAAAAACAGGATGTCTTTGTTTTACAGGCAGACATCTGGTCATTAGGAATAACAGCCATCGAGCTGGCTAAAGGAGAGCCGCCCCACTCTGAGCTTCATCCTATGAAGGTTTTGTTCCTCATACCAAAAAACAATCCACCAACACTGGAGGGAAACTACAGTAAACCACTTAAAGAATTTGTTGAAGCCTGTTTAAATAAGGAGCCAAGCTTTGTAAGTATAACATTTCTTTATATTGTTACAGGCTGTATTGCAAGGCATCCCTTTTAATATTAAATGTCTGTTTTTCTGTTTTCCTTAGAGGCCAACTGCCAAAGAGCTGTTAAAACATAAGTACATCGTAAGGCACGCCAAAAAGACGTCGTACCTGACAGAGCTGATCGACCGTTACAAGAGATGGAAATCAGAGCAGTCTCGAGATGAATCCAGCTCTGGAGAATCTGACGAGTGAGTTATCTGATGGGGAGCAAGATGTGTCAAATTTACAACCTGAAGCAAACACTTTTTATTCATAACACCCTGTGTCACTGCAGGGAGTCCGACGGTCAGGCATCTGGAGGAGATGATGCTTCCACTGA
This sequence comes from Halichoeres trimaculatus, assembly GCF_033239565.1. Classification (NCBI taxonomy): domain Eukaryota; kingdom Metazoa; phylum Chordata; class Actinopteri; order Labriformes; family Labridae; genus Halichoeres; species Halichoeres trimaculatus. The sequence goes on from NW_027437197.1 coordinate 18,185,724, forward strand.
GAAATGGATCTTCAACACCATCAAGGAGAAGGATCTCAATAAGGTTCAGAATGGGGCGGCACAGCCCGCCGAGCTGGAAATACAACAACAAGAAGACAACCAGGTGGAGGTGGAGGAGGAGTGTCCAAAGAGGCCTTTGTCACAAAGCTTGTCAGCAATCTTTGCTCCATTGTTTACTGAGGTAATGGCATCAAGATACCCAAAAATCTTATCACTAAGATTAAAACTCTCGGTGTGATCCGAGGTGTGTGTGAGGTCTGTGTTCTGTCGTTAAGAGCTGCCGTTGTTACAGCTGAAAGAAAAAGGTGAGACAAGAAATGGCAAACCGGAGGCTGCAGAGGAGCTGCGAGGGGCCATTTTCCAGGCGGAGGAAACGCACCCGGGGATCTGTGACTCCCTGGTAGCTGAACTAGTGCAGAGACTCCAAAGGTGAGGTCATCTGATCATATTCTCATGGTTATAGCTTGTGTGAATATCTGACATCCCCTTTTAAATCCACACTTTGTATTACAAGCAGTTCAACAGAAAAATCTATCTGATGTTTTTCAGGTTTTCTGTGCCACACGCAGCCGCCGCTCACTGAGAGCAACCTCATCCAGCTCTGCTCTATTTCTCCACCCTGGTGGCAACAGTCAGATCTTTTCCTCTGACCTCCACAGCTGGGATGACGTCTCCCAGGAAGGTCTCCACCGCTCATCTGCCTGAAGCAAATCCTGGCCTACTTAATATCTGTTTATGCGCTAGCACACCACCAGAGGGTCCTATTCAGGACAATGATTGGCCAGCCTGCTGTAAGATGTCCCTTCTCAATACCTCCTTCACAACTGGTTTCATTTTTTCGAGCAGAGTGAGCTTTCTCTGCACGGACTCTTTGAGTTTGGGGTTTTAGGGGGCTTTTTTCACAAAGGTTTGCACTCTGCATCCTTCTAGAGGAATTACCTTAATTGTGTGCGTGTGTGTGTGTGTGTGTGTGTGTGTGTGTGTGTGTGTGTGTGTGTGTGTGTGTGTGGCTGTGCGAGATATCCTGTGAAACGTGCTGAAGAGTGACGAGTGGGGTTGATGCTTTCTATTGAAAACTCAGGTATCCTGCTTTAAGTGGACGGGGTCCTGTGGGAGACAGAAGGAGCTCTGTGGGTGGAGGCTGTACAGACTTGTAAATAAGCTCATTTCTACAGATTCATGAAAAAATAAAGACGTGTTTCTAATGGTACCACTGTGTACAAATGGCCAAATGCAAACTGTAGATAATGGTTTTGAGGTAAATATTTTGAGAGACTAAAACGGCCATATATGAGATTGCCTTGCCTTTCTACACGTTCTTTTGTAAATCAGTCTTTAATTTCTCCAGGTGTAAAACTTTTTAGGTATCATCCAGTGAATGAAAACGGCTGCCCTTTATCATGTTTGACTATGATTTATGATAGATTTCTCTTTGGTTTCACACTTAATGCTGTGGTTGTAATTATTTTAGCGAATGTAAAGACGAAGCCAGGCTGGACCGCTGAAGCTCCCACCAGTTAGAAACACTGGATGCTCTGTTGTTGGACTGATCCAGCACTGTTAGACTTTGCCTAACCCTCTTTTTTCTTCTTTGCTGTTTTTTTTTGACTGTTTAGACAAACTGAGGTTTCGTCCGTTCATTCCATTCGCAGGGCAGTGCCATCATCTAGTTCTTAATCAGCAGACTCCTCCGTGGAGCTGCACTGGTACTATCTCCTCAGCATACCAACAGCTTTAATTGCACTTCAAGTACAAATGCCTTTGACTATAAACAAAGTAGCCATAAAACAGTAGCATGAGACTTACCGTATTTTGCAGGTTTGCTATCTGGGAACAAAAAAAGTCCCCCTGAAGTCTCACAGCTTGGACTCTGGAGATGGTCATGCAGTGTAAAATTTACCTGTTTGGACTTGAGAGTTTTTTAGTGACACGGTAAATGCATTTAGACTCCTCACATGGTACAGGACGCTGCTGTCAGGTGTTCACATTAACACAAAGCCAGGAGGTGTTCAGAGACCAGCAGCTCTGCTTTTTCTTCTGACTGTAGTTGTAAAGAATGTGCATGGTAGTGTAAGAGAGTAAAGCCTGTCGGCGGCCTGAGCGGTCTGCGTTGTAGCACACTGCTGCAGGGCTGGAGGAATGTGGAGTCCTTGAACAGAGTTAAATCCGCCTTAGAGTATTTGTGATGAATGAGATGAATAGTATCGGCTTTAAAATGTTAGATCTTTGTTGTAACTGCTTCTTTTTTTTTCCTCCTTCTGGCATTAAAATGCGTTTGCAGTAATATTTTAAGAAAAGATCAAATATTATTGTATCATTCCAGAAAAACATGAGCATGAACAAATGGACCCAGTGAATCTTAAAGAATGGGATGATTGTTTTTATTTTGCTAAAGGGCACAAAATAATAAGTAAGTTCTAGAGCACAGCTGTTTGGCAAGTATGATTATCTGCTTCTAGGAAGAAAAATGCTCATAGATATAGGGTTAAAGTCTGCTGCAAAGACTGGAAATGGAGGAACAGCTTTCCCAAATTCATTCCATAAGCACATCTGAAGCTCACTTTTAACATATCTTGTCAAATTCATACAAAAACAAAGTAAAATAAGAGGTCTCTCTTGTTTAAGACACTTGGGCTTGAGGCATTTATTTTTACAGGAAGCCTCCTGGCGAGGTGCTGGTTAAGATATGCCAACTTTGACATCAGTTTTTCCAAAAAGGACACACAGACCTTGTGTTATCTGGGCAGAACCATCCTAGCTTTTCATCATCCTCCCAGTTTTTGCTAAGCTAAGCTAATAAACAACCTATGGCTTAAAATGATCAAAACTAAAAAGGTGTAGGTTTCCTCAGCCTAAATGATTCTTTTAACGTCTTCTTTTACAGAATAACTCCAAAAACATATCAGGTTTTCTTTGTCAGCTAGTGGTTCAGAATACATTTGAATTTATATAAATATATGTATATACCCTGTTCAACCAAATCATGAAATGTATCAGACTGTTATTTCCCAGTGCCCATCCTACCACATTTCCTCCATCTCCTCATGTGAAATGTGCCGTGTGAGGCTCACAGCTTGACTGATGCATTCAAATCAATTTGCACCTTTTGAAAACACGCTGTTCTGGCTCTTTATCTGATGTGTTGCACTTTGCAGATTTGTTTTGGTTTTTGAAAAAAGGTACTTAAGGAAGCTGCACCAGTTTGATTTCCTTTTTTCCTCCCTTTTTGTGTGTTGTATGGCAATAAAGCAGTGTGAATGCCAGGAGTCATTTCTTAGCACAAGTAGACATATATTCTATTGAACTATTTTTATAGCCCAGAAGAGCAGTATTATGTAATAGAGGGAGTAAAGTTTGGTTCAGTGATGCGTTTAAGTTTCAGTAAACACTGGAGAGCAATCACTTAAAATGTACATTTCAGTTTGTGTGTCTGCTGACAGTTTCTTAGTCTGGTATATGTGTTGGCTGATTCAGGACAATGCTGTTGGATCTATTGAGAGTTGTTCAAGTGATTAAAGAAAAATAAAAATCCAGTGAAAATTTAAAGAACGGCTTTGCCATTTTTTCAGGTCTAACTGGGATTTAAGACACATGAACCTTCACAAAAAAGTATTGTATTATTTGTTGTTACCATACTGTAGTGTTATCATAGCCCGAGATCTTCTTCCATTCTTTCTGTGGCTCTTATTTATGTATGTCAAAAAGGATATCAAAGGAAAGAAATGTGCCAAAAGATGCACCAAAATCAACTCAACCTCTGACCCTCACTGTATTGTGATAACTCTATATATAGTTGACGTAGTTGTGCACTTTTTATGAAACTTGAAAAGTAAAACTTGGCACAAAAGGTGTTCACATGAACTTTATCTGGAAATAGTTTCAGCTATGATGCTCCTTTTTTCATTTGAAGATTTATTATTTCAGGGTTACACAAACTCCTGAAACTGACAGAGAACTTGTGTCATGATCAAAATTAAAAGAGCCACCAAATCACCCTTACTGGACATGCACCGATCGATCTGTGCCGATTTACTTAATTTTTGGGAACATTGATCGGTGATCGTCGATTAGAGATTAGAGATCTGAGATCCGTGATCCGTGATCGGCCCATCCCTACACATGAAACTGATCTTATATTCCTCCAGAAAGGTCTGACAGCCAGCCATTGTTGCTTTTTGCTCTGAGACCTAAAACTCAGGACACTTTATCGGTTGTTTAAGTTGAAACATAAAGATTTTATTGTTTCACAGGTATTGTTCAATAATTTTCAATTAAGTAAGACTGGAACATTGAAGGTATATGCTGTCAGTTATAAAAAATAAAAATCTGTATCAGCAGGTCAGGCTTTTGTAAAGATAGGTGATCGGCCAGAAAATTGTGATCTGTGCATCCCTAACCCTTACTTTATCTATACTTTTTAATTTCAGGCAAAAAGAAAGAAAAAAGAAACAAGTTTCCTTCCTTTCTAGTTGAATTTCCAGGTTTTACCACGACTGAACAAAAAACCTGATTGGGCAGAGGGCTGATCATTCAGGTATGACTTTTTCTTATTACATCCTTGTTTTTACTTGCATCTTGTTTTTTGCATTGCATATTATGTGGATGAATTTTCATTTTCAACATTCATTGTCTAGGGACATAGTTACATTGTCATCTTGAAATCAGCCGTGTGGCCCGTCTCTGTTTCACAGCGTGCACGTAACCACACTTCTTGGTACTCATGGAAAAAAACGTGTCACCGCTTTAGAAAGAAGCCACAACAAACCATGTCAGCAAATACCTCACAGCAAGTTTTATTTATACATCCAAAAACAAAAGATCAAATTTCTCACACTATATACAGATATTACATACAGTGTTTGTACACATATTACATCATTTGTACACAAGAAAATATACATAAAAATGTAAACCTTTGTATACAAAAAATACCTTAGACAAAATTAAACAAGGACCAATAACAAAAGGTGACTAGATTAGCTCATCCTATCTTTAAAAACAGTAATACAGTACATTCAATGAGTATAGGAATTTGTCAGCCATTTCTGAATTCAAGCAGTTAAATGTGCCTACGAGCCCTGTTTTCGTTTTGTTCTATGAGATTTTTCGGAGAGGAAACTGGTGCGGTGATCAGTCACATGCTATGTGGATACAGCAGTAATGCCTTGCAAACTTTTCATCCATTTTTTTTTTTTTTTTAGTTAGGTAGGGGCGTTGTGTTAATGATTATAAGTGGCGACACTACACTGAGGCCCGGTCGTCTCTGGCGGAGCTACAGGTTTACACTTCATAGTGTGTTATCTCTTTGGAAGGGAGAGACAGAACTGGGCCTCCTCACAGCTGAAAATGGGGGGGGGGGGTCTGAAATGAATGTCCAAGCAACAACAATTAAAAAAAAAAATTCAAAAATTTAAAAAAAGGCAAGACAGACTCGGGACACATGACACCACCAACCTCCGCCCACCTCTGTGCAAATTAATGTTAGAAAAATGTTTTTCTCCACTAAATGAAATGAAAAGGTGAACTATGTTCCTATGATTTCTTTTTTTTACCACTGAGAATCCAGCCGGTGTCCACCATGATCATAAATTGACATTATTATTAATGCTGCCCCATGCAATCTCAGACTTTTTCCTGGAGTTTAATAGCTATCAAAAAATATTCTCCATCAGATATGAGTTAAAAAACAAACTGACATCGTACACAGCATACAAACATTGATCCCTCCGACGTCGTAAAGAACTCGACGAGCATTTTGATAGCCATTAAAATACAAGAGACTCATTCTACAAGACACAGGTTCCACTGAATACATCGCAAAGAACAATTTCAATCCATTGCTACTCAATAATTCACCGACAAACCCCAAGATAGACTTCTACTCTATATACCTAATACTCAACAATGTCTGACGATCAGTCGATTGTGGCATATCTATTAAAAGCTGTGGTTGTACTGCTGAGGGAGGAGCGCTCTTTATGTAGCGTTTGAGTTAAAATCAGATGTTTTTCTTCAGTTAAAAAAGTAAAACAGACAGTAAACCCAACTTCACCTTCAGTGGACATTTTAGAGTGAGTTTCCTTGAATTCCTGAAACAGAATTTGCTTTTTCTATGCCAAGAAAGTCGTTAAGACCATTGTATGTGTGGACCAGAGAGCACCTTTAGGAGCAGACACTTAAAGTCCCTGGATTGCGCCTTCATCGCCCCGAATATTAACACTGAAGTTCATGTATAAGCCTTTAAAATCCACTCCAGAGCAGAAATTAGGCCGACCTGATCGTTTGATCTCTGCAGGCTCTATTTTCTGAGAGAAACTGTTTAAAGATAAAAAGTTCATGACAGTCTATAGAGGCCAAAATATCTTTCTGATCCAGCCTAGAATCATTTAATGAAGCTACATGTAATGAGACTGATAAAATACTTTATGATGTTAAGAGTTATGTTAATGTGTTTATTGCTTTAAGAAACTATATTTACCTTCAAGTGTCTACTAGGCCACTCAGAGTCCCACAACCAATGGTGAGGTCAGAGATATTTGACGTCTGAGCAAACCAATAAATGTGCACATAAACAGTATACACAATATAAAAAACAGCTGTTTAAAAGTATTTTGGTAAATCCACATGACCGTGAAATCGGACTCAGTAAGATTCTATATCATGATAACAGTTAAATAGCTCCAAACATAATGGGTCACAAAGATCACAACCAGTACTCGTCTTTTCAGAGGGTGACAGAAGCAGAGTGAGGAATAAAAAAATGCAATGGCCATCTGAGCAAGGCAGGGTACAGTTGATCTGAAGACAAAGTGACCACTGAGTGTGACTTGTAATCTCTGTTAAGGTCCTTCCACCCATTTTTTCACCCGTTCATTTTGTCACAGAGAGTCACCGCTCTCTTCCCCTGCTGAGGAAACCACAAGGCATCAAACCGGTGGACTCACGCTGACGTACAATCCCAGAGACCGCCTGGCTGCAGACTTTCAAAGGAGGAAACTAGAAAACAGAGGTTTGTGCAAATTCATTATCAAATAGTGCACGGTTACCACATTGCACACATGTAGCAGATGGAGAGGAGTGGTCTGCTGGATTGTAAGTGACTGTGAGTCCACGCGCCGCAACGCAGCCGCTGCAGGCCGCCTGCTCTCATTTACTCTGCGTGAAAGGTGGCGTGGCGCTTTTGGCACTTGCAGCGGTGGCACTAACTATTGAGAAGCCAGCTGGGGGCGCTGTGGAGCTGTGGCTGGGCTGCACGTCTTTCGGGATGCCACTGTGTGACGCCAGTTGATGGCCAAAGGCAGCGCTGAACTGAGGGAGCTGTTGCTTGGGCTGTGCAGAGGTCAGGAGATCGTGTGACGAAGAAGAGGGGGCGGAAGGAGTCGTTAGGCCGGTCATGCCGCTCTGAGGCATCGCTGAGAGCGCAGCCATGGGCTGGAGCGTCACAGAGTGGGTGGTGGCCGGGGGAGTGGACAGCGAGGTGGATATGAGATGACTTTCTGATCCTATGAGATTGCCAAACTGCGCAGGGTCAGTGAGAGGGAGCGGGAGATTGTTCCATGATGAGCGAGGCGGTCCCGGTGCCCCGCTGAGAGGGACTTCCAGCAGCAGAGGAGGGTCTGTCTGGAAGGAGCCAGCGTGGGGGGAGGATATGTGGTCACTGTAAGGGGATGGCACGTGCTCACTGCTGTAGTGGCTGCCTTGGGGAGACGACGTGGGAGCGTCTGACTTTGCCAGAACATGTGACGTGTGAGTCCGTGAAAACGTTCGCTCTGCTATGGAGCTTTGGGTGAGAAGGGAGGTGGAGGAGGGGGCGATGGTGGAGGAGGAAGATGAGGTCGGGGGCTGGTTAGTGGGCTGAGAAGGCGGTGAAGGGGGGAACTGACCACCAGTTGACTGCAGTAGGTTTTCCTCAAGCTCTAGGCTGGTGAAGTTCTCTGTAGGAATGCGGCTGTTCAGCAGGTCCCCCATCCCCCCCGTCTGAACCGGACCAGGGAACACAGCCATGGCTCGGTGGTCCACTCCATCAGAAGGGGCGAGGTCTCCTATAGAGGCCAGGCACACCAGAGAGTCTGGGTAGGATCCCATCGCCTGCAGGGCGCGCACTAGCTCCTCAGCAACCTCTGTTGTGGGCAGCAGCTCCCCATTCTTACCTAAACATAAACAAAAACATTATAACACCACAGGGATAGTTGTGTTATTGTACACAAAGTTGTGCACAAGAAAGATCTTTTGGACAACCTTCAAATAAGTCGAAGTCCAGGTCATCAGGCAGCCTCGGCAACACGTCGGAGAAATCCTCCTGGTTCAGCTCCAAGTCGTTCGGAATGTCCGCCATGTCATTAGTGATGTCATCAGGAAGCTCGTCTGTACTCAGATCTGGGGTCGAGGGGCTCCTGCAACAAAAATGGCCAAAGATGCTCAGAGAAGGGAGAGTGTGAAGCATAAGAGTATTTGTACGAGTGAAGGAGGAGTGTAGCGGACCTGATGCTAGCCTGCGAGGGCATGGCAAGGCTTGTAGAAGGCATTCCCAGGTTCCCCTGCGGTAACGCTGGAGGGATGGGTTTCTGCGGCCTCCGAGGTCCTCTCCTCCTCTTTTTTTTGTGTTTTTTGGTGAGTGCCGGTGGTTTGGTCTTTTTACGTGGCTTTCTCTGTTGCTGCTGGTGCTGCACTCGTCTGTTACCGTCCCCTCGCAGGAAATTATCCTGTTTGAAAATACAGAAGAGCACTGAGCCATCACAGAGATCAGTCTTATACTACAGAACAGACTGGTATCAGTTATCTTTTAACTCACCATTTTTTTGGCATGCTCTTCGCAGAGTGGTGTCTGGTGGGTGATATCAAACACGGGGATGGAGCACTGCTGACCATCTGCAAATTTGGCTGTGCAGCTTGCAAAGAGCTGCTGGGAACGATTCAGCAGAATATCTACACGGAACAATTAAGGAAATACCCCGATACCAGAGAGAACAAAGGGCACGTGATTTAAGTGGATCCTAACATATTACATCAGTGTCAGGAAGCTGACAACTAAACCATCAGGGCTGCAGTGGAAAGGATACGCTGAAAGCAGTGTTGAGTGAAGGGCAGTGCTCTGTTGGAACAGGTCTGGCCCTTTGTTCTGCCAGTGCAGGTTCCTGGATCTGTCTTCTGCTGCCTTGCTGGAGAACCACTGTTGGCACAAACACACAGAGAGGACTGTGAAAACAGGATTGCAAGGCATGTGTGGCACAAAAGCAGATGTGATGTAAGACAACCTGTTCCAGAAATTGTAACTAAAGGATTTCTGTTTTCTTTCTGTCATCAGATTACCTTGAGGAGCTTCGAGAGGCACCACGCAGCTCCTGGATGAGCTGCCCAGCACAGTCGGGGTTGTTACTGGCAGCGTGCAGCAAGGCTTTGCGGAAGGCATAACGGTATCTCTTCTGGCGGATAAACGCCCTCTCTTCCCGGCACATGTGCTTATATTTCTCTCGGAGGTACGAGCAAAGCCGAAGTAGCCGGGTTCGTCGTGAGGAGCCTCTGTCGTCTTCCATTCTGTTCATGAAGAAAAAGTTAACAGCGGTGAGAAGGTGCATCAAGCTGGAGTTTAGAGTGCAGAGTTTAATGTTGGGGTTGGGATACTGACCCATTCTGTGGTCTCCAAGAGCTCTGGTAAGGAACAAATGTCACAGCCTCTTCGTCGTCATCATCATCAGCACTGTCTTCAGACCAGTCCAGTCCTGAAAGACAATTTGTTTGAAGATCTAATTTATACCAATAACCTAAGTTCTAAGTTCTCCATTCTATTCAATATATTTTAGTGATTCTCAAAGGTTGTATTCATATTTCTAAAACATAATACTGCTGATATATGAGTTTAAAATAAGCACCTATATGAGGAAAGAGGTCTCCGTGCTCCTGGTGTCTCTTGGCACAGAGCTGTACCAGGTGTTGCAACCTGGCCAGGCAGCTGGCAGAAGGGGAAAAGTCAGCAGGACGCATGACGACCACATGCCGCTGATTGCTGCTGCCACTGTCCTTGCAACTGACAGGCAAGTGAGTAGCAGTCAAAGGCATTTTCCTGCTGAGTGATAGCCCAGAGGGTTGCACTGGACTGGGTGCTGCATTTGCAGGCATCCCTGGAGGCAGAAAGTTGACCGTCTGAGGTGGTGATGGATTGCATAATAAACCCTGCTGCTTTCCTGGGTAAATGAAGGAAGTCACGCTGGAGTGATGGGGAGGCTGAAGACGACCTGACTGCTGCCGTGGGAGGTGAGTGTTGAGCGGTGAGGGAGTGTGAACGCGTGAGACAGGAGAGGGACTAAAGTGCTCAGGAGGTGGTTGGAAGAGGTCCGTGTCGTGGCAGAGTTTCTGGTTGAGCACCAGGCGACTCTGCAGTTTCTTCTTGATGGCATTGGCCTTCCGCGGAGTTCCAACTTCCTCACCATCTGTGTCATCTTCATAAAAGGCAAAAGGGTCCAGGAGTTCCCCATCAGGGAGGGGTAACAGGCGAGTACACGGGGGAGATGGTGGGAGTTCATCTAGACCATTGGGGGCTTTCAAGGCTAAAGAGGGTACAGTTATGTTGAGAGCAACTGACTCCAGGTGTGCCCGTGAGCGCATGTCCTCTATAGCATCATGTTTCTTTTTCCGTTCCTTCTTGGGGATGAAGCCCAGAACCTGCAGGTGGCTGTTACAGTATCTGAAAAAAAAAGTTAACATCCTTAGCATGCAATGCACACATTTGGCACAAAGTTTTCAAAAGAGGCATGCACATATATACACACCTGCGGTCCTCAGACTTGGGGATGGGGTTGGTACATCTCTGGCTGTTGTACTTGGCCACATATTCACATTGCTTGAAGGGGGCAGTCTTATCCTCCAAAACGTGCCGGATACAGAAAGCATAGCCATTTAGTCTGCGCTGCTTGCAGAGCTTTGGGCTGTATGAGCACAACGGCTTATTGTCCACCTCTGAGAAGTGTATGTGTTTGCCTTCATACATCACGTTACTCTTGTTCGTGACAACATCAGCTGATGGGATAAAGTCAGGGAAAACCAAGAGTTACACCATGAACACTTCATACTGCAGAGGTAACCATGCATGCACATACAGGGGGAAAAAGGCAGGGAAGAGCAGTAGACTGCACAGCCTGCTCCCTGCTAATATTGGTAGACAACATGCAGAGAGCCCACATAACTATTGCTTTAAACAACGGTTCATTCGAATAAATAGTGGTAAAAGTAGTGAGCTAGAATTTAAACATGTTCATAACCATTTAGTCCAGTCAAACTTTGCCTTTAAATGGTGTTCTCTTTTATACCCACTATTTATCAGTGTTAAAACACCTCATTCAAAAACGGCAAGGAAATACAGAATATGCTATTTTAATGAACAGTCCTTACAATTATCTACCAAGATAGTATTTAAAAGATGATATGATGACATTAGTTTGCAAGGCAAAGTTTAAAGTTCTGAAACATTTTCTTGCTAGTGTGTTGAGTTAGACAGTTAATGGACAATCCAAACGCTCAAAAGAAAGAGTAAGCCCTCTTCATATAGCATATAAATAAATTAAAGTTTTTTATTTTTCCTGATGACAAGCAAGCCTTCCAAATATGATGCCACTGGTGTGTCACAATACACAAACTATAATCATAGCGTTAGCCTCTTTGCTTCGACATTAGCGTCGCTGCTAGATTGAATAGTAAAGTGTGTTTATAAGTTGGTGTTGAGCATTCAAAGTCCTGGGAGCTACGGTATCATTTGTCACATACATATGGACTGTGTAGAGTCCCCTTGGGTAAAGTAAACTAGTTCAGGCAAAGATGAAAAACAGGACGGGCAGCTAAAGGTTTCCAACATTTGCTAACTTAACTATCATCTCAGTCCGGTGAGCTAGCTTGTTAGCTTTGAGTCCGAGGCAAATTTGACACTAAATAAAAGATACACTTAAAGCAAACTTAATCCACCGATCTGTAACACACGGCTGAAACTACCTTTGTATTGATGAATATATCTATGAAAAATCAGACATGAAAAGCCAAATTTGGTCGTACGCTAACAAGCTATCGAAGCTAAAAACACAAAATAGTAGGCGGTAGCTAACCAGGAAACGGAAACATCAGCGAAAGGCAACACTATAAAGGTTTATTTTCAGTTAAGTTTTGAGCCGGCAAACCAAGCCACAGTCGAAAAACAAACCCAATAGTTAATCAGTCGCGGTCATGAGATTTTTTCATTCGTAAATGGGCTTTATTTTAAGGGGAAATACTTTCAAACAAAGGGTCTAAAAGGCTTTAAGGCCTGTTCCCGAAGGCCTCCAAAATAGTCGATATGAATGATAGCCTCTATCGTTACATAATGTGGCATTAGCAGTCTACGAGACCTAAAACTGTTAACATTGCTCAACCTTCCACTTCTGCATATGACAATGAGTCATTTTATGACTATAGAAATTCAAAAATAAATGAGTCATTATTTGAAGGCCTCTTAGCTCCGATAGCCCAGCGGCCTGGAGTGGAACGCCTTGTCGACCGAGGCCTGGGTAAGGCGGCTACTACAGAAATCGAGACCGAGGCTGTATACAGTTTCGCTTACCTTGAACTGGTATGGGCTGTGTAAGGTATTCGCTCCAGATAGACGGCCGAAAACACTCCTAGGATCAGCTAGGCTATTTGTGTATCGATATTCGAGATAGGAAAGTAACAGGGATCTTCATTGAGCTCGGAATATGTAGAAATAAGGATGCATGTAAATATATGCTATCCAGAGCAAATTACAAGCCGTAGGTAGGCTGCTGAGGATTTTTGTTGGATCCACAGCAGACTCCTCACAGCACCACTACAGGCACTGCGGGGACATGACAACAACCCGCTCAACAACAACAACCTATCCTACCATATTGGAAATTCAACTTTGTTAAAACCCCCCACAGTTTATCATGTTGGTGACTTCATAAGAGAAAGGAGTTTGTTTTTAGGGCCATGCCCGTCACACTTGTCCACGTTTAACGCGACTGAGGCAAATCATATTAACTGAGAGGTCCAGCAAAGTGTTCAAGTGAGTATTCCACCTGGACTACGGCTATCGTCTTCCATATGAATGAGTTACTAGCTCTGCTGCCACTGTTACCGGCTGATCACAGATGATGAATCACGTGCCAGGCAGACTCAAAAGCTTGGGGCTGAAAAAGTTTACTGTCATCACGGGAACATAAATATACAAATATAGAGTGAACATTTAAGCTGAACATTCTCAAAAAATATTAGATTTGCTACAGAAAACTGTTTTATTAATTTTCACACAAATGACTGACCTTGTACTATATTCACTTAATCTTTAGGAAAATATATGCCAAACACTTTTCAATGCTGGTAACTTAACAAGAAGATATAACACTGTTTTCACCTGGAAAGGAATGATTTTTTTTTTTTTTACTTTGGTCACAGCTTTAAATACGTGCATATCCTAAAAATGCTTAAAATTAAAGCTCAGGTGTACTCTCTGGAATTTTCATTGACCTATTCTTATATAATCATTTTGCAAGTAGCACATATACACATTTTTGTGGGTTAATAAACTGGATAAGTTCCATAATTCCTGTAAACGGTGAGGCATCTGTTAGAGTCACACATTTTGCTTCAGTAAAATATAAGTGCAAATAAATAGGTTTCTAGGAAAAGTGCAAACAGCAGAGTTGTGCGTATCATTTTTTTTTAGCCAGTGATGTATAGATGGCTATTCACAGTGCTTAACATATGGCTGGCTCATCCACAGCTTGTGCTCCCTCTGTGACAGCTTTCACACACTTGGCCATCGTCTGGGAGGCTCTGCTTATAGGATCTGCAGGTAAAGATGGAGAACAAATTTCAAGTCTGTACATCTAAACCATTATAGAAATCTATATATTTATAGGTTTAAGTAAAAACATCAATGGGTCTGTTTTCTCAATTAAAAAGATACATAGTGTACATATGAGATGAAATTGAAGAATGAAGGTGTATATTTTAAACTGCTGTATAAGTAAACAATGCTGAAATTGATACCTCAATACAAATTGCTGTTATATGATTAAAGCTTGGATGTTGCAGTTTATGAAAAAACGTTTTAAACAGATTTGTCAACAATTACCTTTTGTTTCTGAGTAGGTACACTCAGTATACTGTGCAGATGTTTGCCCAGGTAAGTAGTTTTTAATGTATTTTCTCATTGTAATTGTAACAAAGTTGATCACCTACTAAACAGCAGCATTAAATGTGAGCACACTGCTTTCATCTCCCTTCCTCTGAATGGAGTGAAAAAGATCCCTTAGTTATAATAGTGCCAAGAAATTGTGGTCATCTTTTTTTAAAAAGATAAAACAATAAATATAGGACTGTAGAGTAGGTTTGTAATGGAGTTAAAATTAAGGAATTCTCAGAAGTTCCTAAACTAAAAGTACCATTTATATTGTTATATTTAGTCAAAGGAGCTCCAAATCCCAGATGACCCACCTGTCATATAAAAGTCCTTCACAGTGAGCTGTGAAGGGACAAGAGGTTCAGAGAGGACAGCCTGGTTTATAGCCTGGAAGACAAAAGCCAGATATCACTCTCATCGAACAAACCAGTGTGAGGGAAATGGTTTGAGTTAGTTCACTGACAGCAAACTGGAGGAAACAGGGAACAGCTGACCTTTGACAGTTCAGTAGCCTGTTTAAAATAATTGGCCTCCTCGACGTCGTCATATCGGACCAGATTGGGAGAAACTTCTGCCAGTCGGTCACGTACTTCATCAAGGGTGTCATACCCCAGAGTCACTCCAGCAAGCTGAAATCAAATAGAAATGACTATTATTACTTTTTAAAAATATTTTTCATTACAAGGATGATCTTTTTCTACAGTTCACCTCTGATATGGCCCTGATGATCTTCCAGTCCTCCCGAGCCATGCCTGGAGAAGTCACAGCAACTTTGGTCTGCTGAGCACGGCCTTCGGTGTTCACATAGGTGCTACATTTCTCAGTATATGCTGCTCCAGGGAGTATGATGTCAGCCATTGGTGCACCAACATCGCCATGGTGACCTGGTAAGTTTGGACACAGAGAATTGAAATACTCCTCTGAAGAAATTTTGATTTTTGATCCCTTTGTGACTGAGACGGTAGACTGTCCATGATCGAGTTGGCGTAAAATGTTACTGTAAGCCATGAAGCACCTGCTTTTATTTGGTTAATTTATTTATTCAGGTTTTTTCTTTTGCTTATGTAAAATGGAATTGCGCTGCCCCTCTCAGCTGCCATGCATAAATTAATGTAAATGAAAGTGCTTCTGCAGCTGTGCAGGACACCAGCTGACCTTGATAAATTATGAAGCTATTCTTCGGAAGATCTTGGCGAGTAATGCAGCCAGAATCAGCTCCTAGCAGGAACAGAACTTTGGGTGGGTTCTTTATAATAGCCTCCACCCCTGGCTTGTACCCAAGATCAAGTGCAGCAACTTGACTGGCAACCCTAAAGTCAAAGACAAAACAACAACACACTTGAATATCTCTTTGAGACCCGTTCTGTTACTGTAAACCTCCTGGTAAATGTTACAAGGCTATGACCTGTGAAGCACATTGAGAACCTTCCAGGTTTCCTCAGCGCCACTGCTGACGCGAGCATTCTGAGCAATGGTTGACACAGCAGCCATTATCGCAGCCCCATCCTGTCTCTGCAGGCAACTGCTTCCAACCACAACAACAGGATGCTTGGCTTTAGCCAAGACCTTCAAGAGCAGAAAAAAACACAATAAGTGAGGACATAGACATCGACTAAATAAAATCAACACTGAGAGTCCTCTGGTGTTTACCTGAGAAAACGGATGAGACCCTGCTGCAATTTCTTGAAGAATTGTGCCAGATTCCCCGAGATGGTCATATGTGTAGCTCAGGTCCACTTCTTTTCCAACAAGAGCCACTTGAAGCTCATTGTGAAGCCAACTGAATTCAATGTACCAAGATCATGTTAAAGCATTTAAGTTTATGTGTATTATACAGTACATATCAGATTTGCAGATTTGACACATGCTTAATTTACAACACTACCTTACCTTTTTCTGATTCGAGCATTGAACAGAGGAGCCTCATAGCGTGGGTTGGTCCCAACCAGGAGCAGCAGGTCAGCTTCTTCAATGCCAGCAATCCCAGTGTTCAAAAGATAGTTTGAACGCAGGTCAGATCTACAAGAGCCAGGGCCATAACAAAATCTAAAATCAGCTTTTAGTGCTCCCAGGTTTTTCTAACCTTGAGACAGTTTTTCTCTTTCTATGGTCTCACCCTGCTCCAGCCATTGGGAACACCTCCTCTGTGCACAGGTTGTCACTGTTCAAATGATTCAGCAAGTCTTTCAGAGCAATAAGAGCCTCTGCATCTGCCAAGCCTCCAACAACAGCAGCCACTTCATCGCCTTTTACTCCCTGCAACTGTCCAATAAAACAGATGCCAGGTTGGAAACACAAGTTGCAAATGATCATACATTGTTATGGGTCATTTTATCATAAATAACATACTGCTCCGGCAACTCGAGTCAGCACATCCTCCCAGGTTGTAGGGACCAGCTGCCCAGACTCATTTTTCACCATCGGCTGAGTAAGCCGCTGCCTCTTGAGACCATCATAAGCAAACCTGCCAGGACAGAGCAACAAAGACTTCAGCAATAATGCAGACACACTAGAGTAATCTACACCTGTGAAGAGCATTGTGTAGTCAGCCAGGAACCTGGTTTTGTCTGAAATCCACTCCTCATTTATATCCTCATTAAGACGAGGCAAGATTCTCATCACCTCACCCCCACGAGTGCTCACAAGGATGTTGCTACCCACAGCATCCAGAATGTCAATTGATTCAGTTTTCCTGCAGAGAAAAATAATTATAGTACATGAGTACAAAAACTAACCTGCCATCTCAAGAAGCTAATGTGTTGGACAGAAACCTTGTACCTGGTCTCCCAGGGGCGGGCAGTAAAAGCATATGGTTTCGAAGTCAGGGCTCCCACTGGACATATGTCAATGACATTCCCAGACAACTCGGACATAAACATCTTCTCCACGTAGGTCCCAATCTGCAGGTCATTGCCTCTCCCAGTAGTACCCAGATCTTCCACGCCAGCAATCTCACTAGCAAAGCTGTGGTAATAAAAAAATGACATAAAACCTATTTTCTCATACTAAAATTAACCAGTACCCCTGAATAATCCAGATATGATTGATGCGTGGCTTACCGCACACAGCGAGTGCATTGGATACATCGAGTCATTATGGTTTTAATGAGAGGGCCAATGTTCTTGTCCTCTACAGCTCTTTTGCCCTCTGTGAATCGGCTCCTATCACTGCCAAATTGCATGGATTGGTCCTTTAAAATGCAATTTAAAAATTCAGCTTCTTAGTCTCACAGGTTAAATGTAAAGAACACAAAGTCTGACACATGATACAGGAGGGGAAAAAATACATGTTGAGGACTTTACCTGAAGATCACATTCTCCCCCCTGATCACAAATTGGACAATCTAATGGGTGGTTAGCCAGCAGGAACTCCATCACACCCTCTCTGTACAAAATTAGATACAGACATACATCTTATTAAAGGCCCAAATTAGTGCTTAAAATATATTTTAGGATAACCTCAGATTGGTGAAGCCTACAATGTGCAATGTGAGTGTTTTTATACCTAGCCTTTCTTGTTTTGTCAGAGTTGGTTAAGATGTTCCACCCCTTCATGACTGGCATAGCACAAGCTGCCACTGGCTATAAGAAGAATGATATAGAAAAATACTACCTTAAGTATGCAAAGAGGATATGATTAGAATAAAACCCACACACATACATACAGTTTATAAACATACCTTTGGAACTTTTTCTATTTCCACAAGACACATGCGGCAGTTTCCAGCAACTGACAGGCGCTCATGGTAGCAGAAGCGAGGAATCTGCATTCCTACCTTCTCACATGCCTGTGAAAACATTGAGTCACAGCATCAAGCCTGATATTTTGATTCAAGATGACATATAATTCTCTGTCTCAAGCAACAGTATGTTTACCTGTAACACTGTGGTCCCTGGCTCCACCATGACAGGTGTCCCATCCACAAATACCTCCACGAGGTTACTGGCAGCACTCGTTGCAGTGGCAGCATTGCGAGCTATAAGCACAGTCAGAGAACAACACTGACTTGTTTCCTGGCTAACAGTGGATGCTACACTTATTTTTGAAGTCAAGCAACCACTTTGTGGAAGCTAATGGGGATCCAAATAATTAAAAAAAAACAGATACTATCATTTCTGTAACACCATGTAACAATGACCTTCTCTTTTTTCTAAATAGCAACAATTATTCTTACTGTCGCCAAAGGCTAAAGTGAACCAGCCACAGCATGGCACCAAATAAAGTAGCTGGCAGAGCTGTAATCCTGCCTATAATCCATCAGTGGAACAAAGTGACGAGGTTCCTGGTTCTAACTCAACCCAACACGCACAATTAAAGTAATCAGTTGATGAAGTGTCATATAGTTACCAGTGACAGCAGTTGCTCCTCCTCTGGAAATAGCTGCTGGAAAGATGCTACGGCTCACAACAGGCAAACGCAACATACTGGAAGAGAGGCAGAGAGGCAGCGTCATTTGTAGGGTCTAACAATTAGCTTTTTTTTGTTGTCATACTCTGGAACATGTCAGCATCCATTTGGATCAACAGTGTGGACAGTAAGATGCCAAAACAGATGAGACAAGGCAGAGAGAGCCCTCCTGGGGTGATTTACATTGTTTATAGTGTGAGTAAACACAGAGGAGCTACTTCTTAAACAGTGGGTTTAAAACTTAAAGCACAATGAAAATGTGTGGGTAATAAAAACCAATGTGGGATTCAGTGAGTATGTGAATGGAGGCCATATTCTAACACGTATCTACAAACTTTACCAAAGATACAATCCGTCCAACACCCCCAATTACATAACTATAACACATAAGGAATGTTCGGGAACGTTTAAAGACAATATCATGGCAAACAATATGCAGAAGGCACAATAATCAGATTTATCTGTAATATTTACCCTGAAAGTATTTGAAAAAGTGCAATAACATGACACATAAATTGTTAATGGGATAACATCATACTTCTTAAAGTGTCGACGAAGCTTCAAATATGGAGTTTGATATTAAAGCTGTCAGTTATTTCCTTTAAGTTAACGTAGCTCCAGGCAGCCCAGGAACAGCAAAGCTATGATGTGACGTATGTTAAAATGATGTATCAATAATTCAGGAGGCAATTTACGTCGTAATCGCCAGTTTGCGGTACTTGCATATCCTAACATTTTTACGCTTCTCCTCGTTTTGACACCGCTATAAGGTGTTAATAATATCGTTAAATGTTAGCCCTAGAGAGTTAGCATACCATGCTAAAAACAAGCAACCAGATAACGGTCAACCAAGTCCCTGCCGGCTAACTTCACCCCTTTCATTCCGCTGAAGGCGTGATATCGAGCATGCATTCAGCAAACGTGTCCTGACATTACATTATATTTACAGTGAGTACAATTATATGGTCATTACGATGACAATTCACTCACCTTTCGCAGGGTTGTCCTCGTGAGACTGCCCACGACACAGATTGCGCACTGTCTTGTTATTATGCTGCGTCATGGATTAAGTAATCCTGTATACCATAATCCAGAGGCTTCCTCTCTTAAATACGTGCTAATCTTAAAGTTCAGTTATTCAACACGAGTATTTCAACACTCACAGTTAACCTTTTGAACAACTTCCCATCTCGTTTACGTTCATTTGAGACGAGCTGTGTAACAAACTGTGGTGGTGTGATGGTATCAGGAGGGTTTTCCTGTTCATGTCCCTCAGATCCAGATATAATTAGAGTAATATCACATATTATGTGCTCATAAATTTACATATCCATGCAGAGATTGCAAAGTATTGGCCACTTTTTTTTCTTTTTTTAAATGTGACAATAGGAAAAAACTTTTCTTTTATTTAAGGATATTGGTCAGGTGAAGCCATTTATTTTTACATATTTATGTGTTCTCATTTTAAATCATAATGATAGCTGAAATCGACATAAAGAGAGAGAGAGAAAAAAACCTTTACTAATGCTGTCAGTGTATTAATAGTTAGTGAGGTCTGGAGAGAGCCCTGCATGTTTCATCCAGAGCTGCACAGACTTACTGGATAAGCTATCAGGGAAGCAAAAGAATTGTCTCAAGACCTCCAAGAAGAGGGAATTATTTTATGAATCAAGAAAAGGATATAAAAATAATAATAATAGGAGGTTAATAATAAGAATTTGCAGTGGAGTGTCCTATCTTAAAGAATAACATTTATTCTTTTGTCAGCATTTGGCTACTGATTGTTATTTAAAGGACCTTCCTGACACAGGATGGAGCACTATCCCTTAACATCACAGCCGTGTCATCCGTAGAAGTCAGAGTTCAGCGGTTAGAAATAACAGGAAATGATTGAATTAGGCACAGGCTCTCAGGAAATGGAAGGACATGCACATCTGGGTTTGTGTCATGTGCGTAACAGGGCCTCCAGAAATCCACCAGGAAATCTACTTTGTACGTACATAAAAGATTAAAGGTTACTTTAATGAGGTAACAATGACAGAGCCAGCTTCCTCCGGTTAAAGCAATAACATGGAGGTGAACAAACAAAGCATGACAGATGTTTTGAAGAAAGTATATATTTGGAATATATTAGAGTATAACATCTATAAAGCTCTGGATTATTCTAAAAATATTACACTATATTAAAAGGTGAGTAGCAGCAGGTATACACACAATATATAAATGACATAAACACATACAAATGCTAGACTACAGCATATTTTACACACATACACAGCCACCAAAGATACAATCCTTCAAGAGTACATTAATACATTTGTCATACATGTTACAGATTGACTTGACTCATAAATTGACTCATAATTTAATTCAAAAATATTTATCTTTGTCAAATTCCTTTTTTATATTGCCAATGTAAAGATATTTAATTTATTATCATATCAGACAAAGACATTTAAGCAGCAAGTTCTCACAATTGACAAGCTGGAGCATTATAAGTGAATATATTAGATTTTAATTATCAGTTTATCTTGCCTCATTCTTAACATGTCCCTTGGGTTATGCAGTCGAGGAAATAGAAGATACAAACTCAGACTGCACATTGCACACAGTTCAACTTAGATTTTCCATTTGGAGTAATAACTCTGTCAAAGTACAAAAAAGGAAAATCTTAGCAGTGGAGCTGGAAAGAACAGTAGTAATAACCATCCGTTGTCCAAGAAACAGCCAGTCATGTTTTTCATGGACCACTTTTACAGTCTGATTATGGTTGTAATCATAGAGTTGATGACTCCACAGAGCCCTCTGGCACACCGTTTTGGTGAACCCCTGGCACAGACTCCATCTCAGTGGCAGAGACTGATTGGCTGAGCTCTCTCAGTGAACTCTTAGTAATGTTCAGGCATGAACGCTTCAGGATATGACGCACCTTTTTGCTCAGGAGCATATACAGCAGGGGGTTAATGCAGCTATTAAAAAAGCCTAAACTGGTGACAAGAGGAAAGCCGGTTTTCAATACATTGTGCAAGTTCCCTGAAGAATGCATGGACAACTCCATTAAGCTAAAAGTATGAAAAGGTGCCCAACATAAAAAGAAGGCCAGAATCATCGCTGAGACTGTTTTAGAGAAGCTGGAAAAGCGAACCAAGCCCCCAGAATGCTTCACTTTGATTGTCAGAAGTATGCCTGTCACACATATTGCTGTAAATGGAAAAAGGAAGCCAACAGTGGTGCGAATGACCACTATAGTAATGTGCCTCATGGCTGCTACATATGGGTCTTTTTGGTGGAAGTTGTTGAAGCACACCACCTTGTCATGTAGACGCATTGTTTCTCGAAAAATCACCGCGGGGCAGCTCAAGAGAGCAGCTATTACCCACATGCACCCACATACAACCCAGGCTCTTCCTACAGTGCGGTGTTTCTGAGACCAGCTTAGGTGAACCAGAGAAACATACCTGTCTATGCTGAGCACTGTGAGGAAGAGCACACTGGCATACATGTTCATCACAGACACAAATGAGACTATCTTACACATGGCCACACCAAAGTCCCAGTGGAAGCCCCGCAAGATGTAATCAATGTAGAAAGGCAGAAAAAGCACAAAAACAAAATCTGCAATTGCAAGATTGAGCAGCCAGACGCTGTTGAGGGTCTTTTTGCTTTTAAATGCTGTCACCCAAATGACAGTCCCATTCCCAATCAGGCCGAGCACGAAGGAGGTGATGTAGACGACCACTGAGATAATGTGGATTGTTTCCTTCTGCCTGTGCTCCACTCTCAGGTCCTCCAAGTCCCCGTACTCTATGTCATATTCATAGGTGTAGTTTTCATAGTCCTCACCATAGTCCTCCATGTTGTCTGAAAGCTCTGTGGGGTTATTTTCTGAAGATTAGGATGAGGAAAAACTCAGGAAAAACCTGTAAGCATTACAATGAACTTTTTACATCTTGTCTCACCTCACGCAGTTTGTTTCTACGTTGAGCTGCTCTCCTGAGGGATCCAGTCGCCTGTCTTGCCTTTCTTTCCGATCATTCAGTTCCTGTCTTAAAGTTATGACTGGGTGTGTCCTGAGTTTCTCTGGAACATAGTGCCAACATCCATTCGGATCAGCAGGGTGGACAGCAAGATGTCCAACAGATGAGGCACAGAGAGAGCCCTCCTAGGATGATTCACATTGTTATTTTGTGTGCAAGTAAACCCAGAACAGCTGTTTCTTTACAGTGGGTTCTCATGCAAATGTACAATCAAAATGTGTGGGTGATGCAAAGCACTGTGGAATGTCATTGTTTGTCTTTTACAAGGTTATTACAGACTAGGCAAGTGAATGAAGGGTCATATTCTAACACATATCAGTTTTTGTGTCTTAATCAAGGTATGTTGAGGTTAAATTACATAGATATAACATAAAAATGGTCCTAAACGTTTAGAAAAACACTTAAACATGAGTTTAACCTCAAAGTGGTTGTGACTATAATAAACATGTATTAATCCACAGACTAATCTGTGACATTTTCCCCTCAAAATGTTGAAAAAAAGTGCAAAAACAAAACACGGAAACTGTTCATAGGACAAGTGAAGCTGTATGCAGTCAGTGCTGTCAGCATTAAGACATTAGAAACTTGAAAGTGAATTTAAAGGCTGCATTGCAAAATCAGTAAGACATAAATAGTTTGGGGAGGAACAGAGTGTAAATGGAAAGCAAAGTTACAGGAAGCAGTGATAATACACATACTTTGACCAAACTAACAATGCTGCATGAACTATCTTAAAAAGTCTATATCTACTTAGAAATCTCAGGGAGCATGCAAAACAACAAACAGCGACACTCTCGATTAGGAAATAACTGTTCACAACAATACAAACGCCACATACACACTATCAGCATACTTTAACAAGATTCACATACCGGATTGAATAGCTCACCCAAAGTGCACCGCTCCCCTCTGAACAGTGTTTCTGACGAAAAGTTCAACAGATCCAGGATCAGAATAGCAGCGAATTTAGCCTGTGTAGCTCGGTTTGTGCCTCCTCCTCCTCTGCTGAAGTTCCTGCAGCATGTGTACACTCTTTCCGTGAGTCCATCCAAGTTAAACTGTATATCTGCGGAGGGTTGGTGGAGCTGTGTGAGATGTGCAGTGGGCGCGCCGAGCTGACGCGTCAAACACCGCAGACGGAGGGAGAAGTTATTGCTCGGCCGCACGGACTGAAGAATGCTTTCATTCACAGAGAAAGAGAGGGGCTGCAGCGGCTTCACAGGACCGCATGGGGATAACCCCCCAACACACACACACACACACACACACACACACACACACACACACACACACACACACACACACACACACACACACACACACACACATACACACACCCCAGTGGATAAACAGAAAAGTCTGAATGAAGAACATTTTCTTGTTTACACGTTGATCCTATCGCTCTCTTAGAGTTACAAAACTGTTTCATGAAGTTTCAAGTCAGGAAAAGTCCATTTGCCACTTTTCTTCTGCAAGTCTTCAATTGGAGAAAGTGTTTGAATTCTTTTCTTATCTGAAATGACACCTTTCTGATGAAAAACCATCATCTCTTTCAAATACCAAACTTATGTAGAAACCAAGAAAAAGTTACTAAAAAGTAAGATATTTGTCAGGCCACATTAAAAAAACACACATATTACAAGTAAAAGGCTTGCACATTACAAGTTACCCAGGTAAAAAATATAAAAAGTAAAGTGTATCTTCTTTAATGATAAATAACACTGATGGCAGAATGGTACCAATTTAGTTAAACTTCAGCTGTAATCCTTTTTAAGTATGTATTCACCAGCTTTTTAATTATATCTTGTAGTGAGTGTTTATGCTTATCTAAAGAATAATGCTTCAGATTTTTGTCTAAAAAGACAAAGATATGAAGTATATCCTTATATTTGGAACCATGACATGTATTTTTGTATGAAAATGTCCAAAACCAGTACAAGAAAAGTATTTCACTTTCTGTTTCATGGAGTTTCAGGCCACTTGAAAATTTTTCATGTGTTAAGTCATAACTTTATCAATGAAATGCAAGTAAGCGAGGTACAAAGTACAAACGTTCCCTCTCAGATGTAGTTAAAAATCAGTGGAAGAAGCAAACAAGCGATGTTACAGACCAGAGACTGACTGTATAACTGTTTTAAAATTACCTGCACTATCAACAAAGTCTGCAGACACTGCAGGCAGTGTGGAGGCTGTTGAGCAGTATTAGGGCTTTCTCTTATGTCCATTTCTAGTATTATTAACACTTAAATAACCATGTAAAATAAATCGTGCATTGAATGAGTTATGGCAGTGGCCACTGGAAAAGTAAAATCAACTTCTATCACAGACATCTGTTTCAAAGCAGACAGGGCCTCACATCCCTGCTGGGAAATCATCATTAATGGCATGGCCAAGTCTTATGTTCACGTTGTACATTTTAACTTCCCGTCCTGTCCTGTGTGGTTTATATTTGGTGCACAAGTTGATCACAATTGACATCAACAAACGTCTTTCCCAAAGTGACGCAGGTTGAAGTAAAAAAAGAGTTTCCTTGTTGCTTACTCATCCCTTTGTTTGATCAGATAGTCAGACAGCCTGGTCCCAGTTGTCTCCGTCTCTTGCAACCCAAAATGACCATCTCATCCCTCTGTGGTCAGACGCTTCAGCCCTGAGGGTGGAGCTGTCACATCCTCTAATATCCATCTGTGTGTCTTTTGTCTGTGTGTGTGCCTTTGAGCTGATCCATGGATTATTTAATTTAGTTTTCATTAAATTGCTTATCTGTGACTTAAAAATGTGATAACTGGAATGCAGGCTGTAACAGATGCTAAATGAGTTTTTAGTGGCTACCACTTTAGTGGATTATTAGACCTCATCTTGCTGAGACTGAACAAATTTCTCCTTTTATTGGACGGGACTTGTTTTTTTTTTTTTTTTTTTTTTACACAAGTCAGTTGGGACAGGGACAATCAAGAGATTTTACTTAAGGTGTGCAACATTCACAGTCTGCATGTGTACATGTGTTTATTGTATTTTAGTGTATACTTGCATTTAATTTATTTTCCCCTACATTTTGTTAAGCAAACACTTTTGTTAATGTTTATAATACTTTTATATTAATTTTCCCTGTTATGTCACCGTACTGTAAAAATTACTTGGTAATAAATGTGATTCTGATTATTTAACACATGAAATGCAATTGATATTTGATAGGCCAGACAGTTCTTACCTTATGCTTATACTTTTGTAATTCTGCTTCAGGGTAGGTTGGGTTTTTTGACCAATGGCTGAAAAAGAGTTTCAAGAGAATAATTAAAAACATCGTATTAAAACGAACAATTGGTTTTACAGCTGATTAAAATAAACCGTGGTTTATTGTTTGGTCTTTGTTTTGATTTTTTTATGGTGCATTTTAATTATCGTATTTTTTTCCTCCTAGGGGGCTCTGAATGTCCCGCTCCGTGGTGTTTTGCCTTGGAGGTCACCTGCACTGGGCTCTCTGGTGCTCCAGGAGGCAGGAAGGACATGTTTGTCTCCACCGAGGAGGAGTCTGCCGCTTGACTTCCAGTTGCTGCTGCCTGGCCACCGCCTTCTTTTCTATTCCCCCCGCCCTTCCTCTCCTGTCCTCCTCACCCTCACCCTCCTCCTCCTCCTCCTACTCCTCCTCAGCGGCTACTGCAGCAGCAGCAGCGGCAGCAGCATCCCGGTGCCTCCCGGATCCATGAAGACAGCCCCCCAGCACGGCACCGCCTCCGCCACAATGGGCCACAACCTATTTATTGCGTTGTTGTGTTGATATCGAGATATTTCAGTAATCAAATATGAATCATGCATTTGATATTTCTGGCCACTTTGCTCGTCAGCATCCTCTCGCCTTGGCTTCATCCATCACTAGCGTCCTCCGGTACGTATTGCACTAGCCTGCTGGCTTTCCTTTACACTTTCATCCCATTAAATGTACAGCGATCACTTTCTGTGTCAGGCTTTAACAACATATCACGATGTACTGCAGGTGCACGGCATTGCGTTCCCCCTCAGAAACAGATAGGGAGTTATTTGATTTGTTATGCGGCGTCTTCAGCGTGATGGTGATGGTGCATGGGGCAGACTACAGCATCTCAGCACCTTTTGTTCAGCATTTAGAATAAACAGCTCTTTATAATTTAAGACTCAGGCACAATTTACCTGACTCACAGTAGGACTCTTGAACTCAGGTGTATTACATTTTATTCTTCTTAGTTGCATAATGCACTCTGCATTTGTCAGTCTGCTGCAGAGTTTTTTTTTTACTTTGACAGAAACATTAAAATGAAGCAATTTATATTCTGCACTTCATGTAACTCACGTACCTGGTTTACCATACCCTTTACATCTGACTGAGCTGCGTCCACCTGCCTCAGTATTATCAATACCTTTCATGAATAAAGCATAACAAGCCGACTCCATGTGTGGACTCACTCAGGTTTTTCATGTCTATACGTTTGGAATTTTCTGGCAGCTTCTCAAGGAGTCGAGGACAAGGTTGAGAGGGACGCAGTGCCGGATCTGCTGAAGCAACAGGCAACTGCAGCACCTGCTCCAGACAACAGAACACAGCATGCAGTAGAGCATGTCATCACCTACCCCTCACGGTTAATCTACTACCTGAACGAGGACTCAGAGAGCACCTACCATGACCTGGACACGCGGACCAAGACCCAAGGCACAGAGGGCCAGGTAAGCCTGCAGTCTGGAGGGGGATGCATGAGGGAGACTGATGCTGGGATATGGGGAGGTTATTTCTCTGAAACTGGAATCAGAACTTAGCTTTCTGCCAAGTAGGTTTGCATATTAAAGAGATATGTCTTGGGGTTTTGGTAAAGTAGAATAAACAAAGAAAATGATCAGAGAAGTGAGTAAACAGCCTTTGTTTTGCTGTCGAGGAACTGAAATAGAAAAGAAGAATGAAATGAAACTACATCTTGAGGATTTATAGTTACAGTGTTTAAAAGGATGATAATCCAGTGATGTGTTTTTAAAAGCAGCATCGGTGACCATGAGGCTGATTCTGTTGTGACCACTTACAGAAGCGTTCAGTCACTCAGTAGCGTGCTGTGTGGTCAAGGCTTTTAAGCTTTAAGGCACTACATGTCCAGAGTTATCAATCCGTTCTGCACAATGCCAGTCAAAGCTTCAACACCCACCACGATCAGACACAACACATGAGCCGATAAGTTTCATTATGTGAGGAAGAACTTGGAGCAATGCCAGAGCGACCGTGCTGAGGAAGCCTTTCTTCCAGTTTGCCCACTGTAAATTACCATCTGCCATCCATCCACCACATCTGCTATCAGTGCTCTGTGCTGAAGATGATGTTGAAAGCGGACTCCAGAGGATTGTTTTGCCTGATGTAGGCTATTAGCTACCCTACGCTGGTTGTAATCTGCAGTGACTTCTCTTTTCTCTCTTGCAGGCTGTCCATCTCGCCCAGGCTAGTTTCCAGTTAGAGGCGTTTGGCGAAAGATTTGTTCTGGATCTTGCATTGAACAAGTAAGTCCTGCTTCTTTATTTCAGCTAAAAGGATTGATGTTATCCCTCTACCCATTATGATTGTTAACACAGAAAAGTGGATGTGGATCCTCATGCAGTGGCCTGTAGCTGCTTTTCCTGGGGGCGACTCCCTGTGTGTGCTTTCTGTCCAGCTCAGATCAAAGATATGTCAAAATTTCTTCTTATATTTATTTTGAAAGCTTTTGGAGGTAGGACTTTGCTGCCCATTACAGTAATCCAAAACAGAGACTGCACATGAAGGGTAACTATCAGTCACAGAACCACGACAGCCACAAGTAGGGGAAGCACACAGGGCTGAGACATAAGCAGAGTTTCCCTTTAAACATAACAAACCTGCCAACTTTTATTGTGAATGATTTGTGCAGCCCTTCATAATACCATCTGTCGCCAAGGTCGTGTCGACAGTTATGCTGCAGATGTTTAAAAATGGGGAGAAGTGGTGTAAACAAAGTCCAAAACATTCATTTCAACAGATCCAGACAAAGACTTTTTGGGATATGAAAGGAAATGCTGCAGCAAAGGAAATCTTCTTTAGGGCAGATGTTATTTGTTGTTTTATTGGCGTTTATAATTCTGTTTTTTATAAAAAAGTTTACTGAGGTGAAATGATTATTGCATTGAAACAAGATTAACATCATACCTGTGCATCAGTTGGGGGAACTTTCTTAATAACAACTTTGCTTTGTGTTTCCAGTGAACAACATTTATAGGAGAACATGAGTGTAGGATGTTTGACTGCCGGCACTCTGTTTAGATGAAAAAGAAGAGTACTTATGAATCACCGTTGTGTTCTGTAGATGTCTGCTTTCCGTTAATTGTACGTACAATAAATGTGATTAATGCAGCTTCAGTCCAAGATAATGTCATCAGGGAATCAGTAATTAGATACGTCAGCACACTGCATCCAGGAGTGCTAAGAGTGCTTTAACTTCAGCTCCCAGTCCACAAACAAAGACAAACAGAATAATTAAAAAAAAAACAGAGTCTCCGTTTCCAGCAAGGTTTAACTGGTTTGCATCAAATCCAACAGAAAGACAGTTAACGCTGTAGTCTGTCTGATCACTGTCGCATCTGGAGACACAAGGCTCTGGACACTCGATGATATTGATTTTCTCCCTTCACAAAGTAGCTGCTGTACATATGTGAAAGCTTAATGTACATGTGAACAAGAACGTTAAGATGCTAATTGAATTTCAGGTCCTTTAATGTGATACAGAGTTAGGGTTTGTTATGAAATATTGTTGTTTTATAGTGTGTGCGCTGTGCTGTTAGACTTAATGCATGTGTGCTTTGTTTGAAGCTTTTTTTTCCTGGAACGATGCAAAGTGAAAAAAATAGCTTGCTAAGAGGGTGGGTCATAAATCACAGCTAACGTTTACTCACTTTAAACTGCAAAAACCATCCAATGCAAGGAAGTTAATTTAATTATTCTAGCAGACAATAAATAATGTTTACTTCTTGGAAAATAAGTATTGTTTTGATGTCTGTGTAGACACTAACAGGAAGTGTTTTCGTGCAATGTACACAACATAATATAGCAGAATGATGATTTACTGTTTTGGCTCTGCTGTTACTTTATGATTACAGAGGAGCCAATGCTCATGTGTAACAGCTTTTATTTGTGTCTGCAAAAACAAAATGTTTGTAAGATAAGATAAGCAGCATTAGAGTTGGAGTTGGAGTCGTTACAGCGGCAGGAAGGGACAAAGGTGTGACCTTGATTCCCAGCTGGCTTCCTGTACTGTAGGTTATCTGTGAGCTAACTTCCCTCTGTGCTCTTTTTGTGTGGGAACAGGGGTTTGAATTCTGCTTGGTGTTATAGCTGTGACAGAACAGTACAGATCTAAATATAGACGGGTCTGCACCCGGCCAATACTTAGTCTGCTCACCTCCTACCTGGAATCATAAGTTTGACCACAAACTGAGGCAGCGGCTTTTTACCATTGAAGAGATATTTAATATAAAGAGGGGTGAACGCAAGTGTCTAAGTTTGATCCCGTGCCAGACTTAAGCCTCCTGCAGTTTTTTATTGCTTCGCTTCTGTCTCACTTCATTATCTGCTGCTGCACTGTAGCAGTCTCCTGTGGACCAGGAAACCTGAGGCAGGACCTCTTCTCCGTCTTACACACTTTCACACCTCTCGCAGAAGGATTCACGTCACAATACACTCCCATCCCAGCGTCTCAAACCTCCATGCCCTGCAGTACCGTCTACCTCTGCACACAAACACCAGTACACTCTAGCATGGCCCACTCTCCTCGCCCTTCCTCATCCGTGGAGCTAAAAATAGCCCTCACTCAGGAACCTCTCACAGACGCCACTCGTGGCTTGAATCTCCTCTCTTAATGGTGCACTTCCTGCTTGCATGCTGCTGAGCATCACTCAAACATGTCACATTCTCGTGTCACAAGACCACTCCATCACCTCAGCCCTTTCTGTTTCTTATGTTCTCTTCTGTTTTTTCCCTTTTTTTAAAAGTGTTGCAACACTTCCACGTATCCACGGAGAAGAGGATGCTTTTTATTTGCAAGGTTACTCAGGAAAAAAAAGCGCCATTGTTGCAGAAATTGCAGCCTCTTGAAGTCAGCTGTCAGCTAACAGATTGAATGTGTGTGCTCGTATGTGTGTGTAAAAGTGAGGGACGCTGACTCAGACAGTGGGAAATCGCCGCGAGGACCGTTGTGTTCAAGGTTAAGCTGAGGCCTCGCAATCATTTATCGTGGTTATCACTTCATTGGCAACTTTCTGGTGATAAGACTTCTTTCTGTTCCTGTTATGTTCGCTCATTCTCAAGAACTCATCTATTTTTGGAGATTAGGCGAAGACCCGCTCATGTAAGATGTTGTTTCTGACCACTGTCTCTAGGAATTTTGGATTTCTTGAATCTTGTTCTTTCATTATTAATAAAATCATCCTTTTCTATTACCAGCTGGAGTTTTGTTTGCACAGCCTCTTCCTGTGATAATTAATCATCCCGAGGAATGGATGCATCATAATTCTTCCTGCGGGCAGTCAACATTTAACATCTCGGCTGCTCTTTTGAGATGCCATGGGAGTGTTTGTGCTGGCTAATCCAGGCCCAGTGGTGATGAGTGTTCTTGTTTACATAAAGCACTACTCACCGCTGGCTTGTAACCACAATTTGTGAGTCAGATAAAGCAAAGACAGACGCGTGTGTGTTTTTTTTTTTATTGTCACCGCATCACATTCTTCCGCTCTTACCATCTGCAATCTGTGTCTTCACAGTGACTTGCTGTCTTCGGATTATGTTGAGATCCACTTTGAGGGGGGGAAACCTGTCATGTCAAAGGTAATGCCTCCTCTAAACTGTTAAATCTTTCCTGTTTTGGTTGTTTCTGCATTTTCTCAGCTGTAACACTGTGTTATGCTATTTTTGCTCTGTGCAGTCAAACATACTGGCACTGAAGTATGCTTTATTTAATCTGTAGGAAGCAGAATTGGGAACCATCAACGGGAACTGCTTTTAGAGTTCATTTCCTCTTCTTCAGCTTGCATGTGTTTTGCTCTTGTCAGTGCATCTGGTTATTAATCTGACACGTTTACTGTCGCTTTCAGATCTCACTCTAATAAATGCAAAGACATCCAGGAATGGAACAAAATGTTCGTATAGATCCAGAGAGTCTGTGTGAAAATGTATGAATATAAATCCGAGGTGCTTGGGAGAGGAAGGAGAAAACAGTTTGGGAATGAGAGATGGTTTCTGCTGCTGCTGCTGCTGCTGATTCAGGCAGAGGGGCTGGGCTGGGCACACTGTAGCTGAATCAGCAGGGTTTTGCTCCCCTGCAGCCTCCTGATGGAGCTCTGGTCACGTGACAAAAAGAGAGAAAGCCCTCTGCAGTAGCAGTGCAGCGTGGGATGGGTGAAGTGAGGTGGAGGGAGAGGCAGTGAAGGGGGTTGGATGTCCTCTGCTCACCCTGGATCTGACAGCTGAGTCACAGATAGTTCCAGGACCCGCCGTGCAATGTTTTAACTCCACATCTTAACAAGCACAGACTCCCTGCAGATATGCATCACAAATACACTGAACCGGCATCTGTGAGACAAGCTGTTATCTCCTCTGAGATGTTTGAAAATTCTTGTTAATTAAGTAAAAAATATGACACTTTCACCATGCTGGAGCTAATCTGAGCAACCCATCAATACACACGCACACACACACACACACACACACACATACACACACAGCTCATTGTGTTGTCTTCAGATTCCTCCTCAGAGCTGCTGAGCTGCTGCATTAGCACTCTTTCTTCTTCCTCCCTCAGGGTGGGGAGCACTGTTACTACCACGGCCAGGTGAGAGGGAATGATGAATCCCACGTGGCCTTATCTACCTGCAACGGGCTGCAGTAAGTGTGGAGCAGAGTCCTCCTCATGTCCTGAACATCTCTGGATTCACTCGTTTCCCATCGACTCTTTATTGACCGACTTCTCTCTTGTCTTCTTCCTCTGCTTGCAGCGGGATGTTCGACGATGGAGTCTATATGTATCTAATTGAGCCTTTACAGCAGACTCACTCCATCGTAAGTTATTCCCATCTAAAGAAACATATTTAACATGTAAAGGATTTATCCTACAATCTCTACACAACATCCTCTGCTGTTCCTGTTTATCTTTTTTTTCACTGAGGAAAAACAGAGACACGCCTGTTACCAAGACAGATAAAGCAATGAGGCATGTCTGGCACAAAAATTTCCAGTAAAAAGTCAATGCAGCTGAGTGCATTAGCTTGTTCTGGTTTTGATTAAATATGAATCTACATCTAGCAGCTGGTTAACTAAGCTTTGTTTACAAGACTGAAAGAAAGAAAGTTATATGTTCTTCCTTTGTGAGTTTTTGTTTCACTTATACAGTCTGTGTGTTAGGACATCTTCAGGTCTGAGACTCAGATGAAAAAGCATCAGGTCTCTGGAAAACCTCAGTCGTTTGTCAGACTTAAGGTCAAACTGCCTCACACTGAACAGTCTCCCAGAAAGAAACATAAACAGGTCTAGATTGAAAAGTTATATTCTGAGATATGAATCTCAAGTTTGTGTGAGGATTTCCAGACACACCTATTCTCATTTTATCCTTTTGTACTTTTGTATTCCAACTTTTGCACCAATTTCATTTTGTAAGGTGTCCTTGAGTGTCTTGGAAGGCATCATTCAAATATAATGTTTATTATAATTATCATTATTACTATTCAGGGATGCACCGATACCGATCCTGGTATTGGGAATCAGTGGATCAGTGCCATAGACTGTATAAAACATGGACGAAGCATCCACAGTGTCACCTGTCTGCTCCTGAAACCGTGAAATGAAGTCAATCCACGGGCGCAGCCACATTCGCTATGATGCTGGCTGTGAGTTTTTCTTCGAGCAGCTTCAGAGCGCTTGGTGGTCACGTGACCTGATCTGTGCCTCTGATTGGAAAGTCAAACGATCCAAATAACTTCTAAACCGCAGAGACAGAAATAAATTCACTCACCGTACAGCGTGTGCCAATAGAGAAATCAGCATTTAACCCAAGATGTTTTTTGAACCAGGCTGTAAATATGCTTTTTAACTCCGTAAAATTCTGTTTTTTTGCCGGGTGTGTACGTGACCTATGGTCTTTTTGCAGCCAGCCTCAAGCAGATTCTTGATGAACAGCCACATTTAGCACTTCTGCATAGGCTTTAATTTTACTAACCGTTGCCCCTTGATTGGTGCCCCTCGAAGCTAGATCGGTATTGGTGGGAAGGGGCCGATCCTTGGTGCCGATCCAGGCAAACAGCTTTCTCCCTTTTTTTTATCGGCCCTTTTGGATACTTGATTTGGAATGTTACCTCTGATGCACTTTCTTTGTTTTTTGCTAAATTACCAGTCTACAGGGTAAAAAATATTACAACTAAATATGAATTGCTGCAAATTCAGGAGCATGGTTTGACCAAACTGCTGGTAAACATTTAAATATTTTATAGTTTAATAGATATTTATTAATTCCATAGACTCATTTGTTGCCTTTTACCTAAGACATTACCAATTTTATCACACAGTGGGGCAGGGGTGGCCAACCAGTCAGAGAACCAAGAGCCACAAAAATGACTGTGGTATGACAGAGAGCCACATCACACACGTGGCCTTACAAACACACTTCCTCTCACGCATTAACAAAAGGACATAAAATGAAAATCAATACATTTCCCAATTTTCAAAGCGAGGTTTATTGCTTTTGTGTATTTAAATTCGTACTAGAGAAGAGAAACTGAAACTTAAGTATCAATCCCAACTGATCCCAACATTGGCATTCACATATATATATATATATATATATATATATATATATATGTATATATATATATATATATATATATATATATATATATATATATATATATATATATAGTTTAGATTGATTGGCACACCACTACTCATAACTATATATATTTTTTATGAATGGATCGAAGAGCCACACACCAAAAGGCAAAGAGCCTCATGTGGCTCATGAGCCACAGGTTGGCCACCCCTACTGTAGGGCATGCAGGTTATTATTAATCACTAGTATCGAATCGGTATCAGTCGATACCCGAAAAATTGGATTGGTGCATCCCTATCATTATTATTTTTAATATTATTATTATTATTATTATTATTGTTATTATTATTATTATTATTATTATTATTATTATTATTATTATTATTATTATTATTATTATTATTACATTAATGTAACTATTTTATTTAGATTTAAACCTTAACTTTGCACACACACTTTAGCATGTGTTTTTGGGCCACATCTGGGGTGACTGCCCCCCCTTTGCACACAACTGCTTCTGAGACAGTTTGACCTAAAGTCTGACACACCACAGAGGTTTTCCAGAGACCTGATGCTTTTTTATTTGAGGATGTGAGGATGTCCCGTAGATCTGCTGCTTCAGTGGCTTCATATTTTGCAGACAGACACGAGAGTGGTGCAGATCATCTAATCTTAGCATCAGCTGGAGAGTGAGCATTCATGTTCCTCTTAGTTTTCACAGTGAACTGATGAATGACTGGATCTCACGTGGTCTGATTTAAGTAGTTTTTACTTGTTTGAAATTGACAAATGTCACTGTTTAATGTTACTGTTAATGTTACTAGTCCAGAGTACTTTCAGTAGCAAATACTTGTCCTGCACCAGCTCCTGCCTGTCCCAGTTCCTCCTCAGTCTGTTAACACTTGTTGCCTCACCCTGCAGGATACAGCTGCAAGGCCTCACAAACTAAAGAGAGCAGCCTCCCTGAACTGGAACGATGATTCAGAGGAACAGGGTAGGGCTTTGGTTTGCTGTCATTCTTCATCTTACACAACAACCTTCATTTGTCTTTCACCTCGGACTATCACCACACCTCCTTTGACCCTGGCCTGAGGCCCACCACAAAGTGTTGTTTACGAGTAGAGCTTCCTGGGGATGAAGCAACAGAGCTTTAGAGTCTTACATGACCAAGTTAAAGAAGAGTTTCTTTATTTCTTTATAACAGATTCCACTTCTCTCAAATAAACCAAGTTGGACCTGACTGTGGTCAAGCATACTCAGTTAACCGCCGTGCTCCATGGGAAACAGTTTTATATTCTAGGAAACATTATAAGTAAACACAATCCTGTGGGAATTCTCTGACATGAATTTTTGATAAAGATTGAAACAGCTTTCGTTTGTTGTGCTGTCAGCAGTGGAGGAGGAGCAGCTCTTCTCAGAGCTCGATGATTTGTCCTGGCTGAGGCGCAGGAAAAAGAGAGCAGTAAGTGTATGAACTCATCTCTGACTGAACTCATGCGGCAAACTTTGCTTCACCCACCCTTGTTTTGTGACAGTTACGAACACAACAATGAGTTTTCTGTGGTTATGGTGTTTAAATCTAAGCTGCTGTGCCTGATGGTTTTTCCTCTGCAGATGCCTCGCAGTATATTTGATGAGATGAAGTATTTGGAGGTCATGATTGTCAGTGATCACAGCATGGTACGTCCTCAACGTAAAGAAGCTCCTTTACATTTCAGACCTGCTCCATTTGTCTCCCACAAGAGGGAGCTGTACCATTGAATGTGGCTTCGGCTTAAACAGTTTGTTTATGTTTGTTCTTTTTATTTGTGCCTGTAGTTTAAACGACACAAGACCAAGCAGCACACGAGGAATTTTGCCAAATCAGTGGTGAATCTTGTGGATGCTGTGAGTAAACTCTTTTGTGTAAATGTGTAATTTATGCTTATCTTACGATCTGTTTCAAATGTTCTGTCATTTTGAGGCTTCTACGGCCAGTTGTTCAAAGGCAATCTAATCAGATTTTGGTTATTGGATTGGGTTAAATCCTAAAAATGGTTTGTTCAAAGGGGAAAGGAGGATTTCAAAATCAGGTTAGATCATGTAAACCAATCCTAGTTTTAATCCAGATCAAACCTCTAGTTTGTGTTGTTCAGAACTTTTCAGCAGGATCTGGATCACTTTGATCTAAAAAACAGCATCATCCAGATCCCAACTGAGGGTTGGATCTCAAGGTGGATTTCAGGAAGAAAATGTAGTAAAACTTTAAAATTGCTCAAACAATACAACATTTGTTTAATTTAGTGTTGATACTTTTAATTGTATTTTGCACTTGACTTGTTTGACCATTATAGTGATAAAGTAGATGAAGTTAACCTAGGCTACCGATGAAGCTTTTCAGTATAGTAAAAGAAAAATAAAGAGAATCTGAAAGAGCAGAAGCACAGATACTCTTGACCAAACTGCAGCAAACCAGAGAAAAACTTCAGATCCACCTTCTGAAAACAGAGCTTAAAAATGCTGCTCCTTCATAGATAAAGAACAACTCTAAACAGTTTTTTTAAAACTTGCTAACTATTGGACATTTGGCCTTTTTTTTAACATGCCAGATGTTTTTAAAATATCAACTTTGTAATTTTTTATGTATATTTATTATTCTTTTGTTGTGGCTCAGATGAAGGGGCATAAAATAAATTAAAAATGGAAGTGGATGTTTGCGTTTGTTTTTTTTTCTCAAAATAAAAAAACAGCTCCAATGACCCCATGTTGGCTCTTCTACCTGTTGTTCTTTACAGAGCTGGTAGCCCACATCATGATATCTTGTCCCATTTAGACCACTGGTAATCCAGATTTGGTAATCCCAAAAACTGTGTATCCAGATCAGGGTGATCCAATCCAATGTTGCTTTGACAAACCGGCATGAAACTAAGACAGGTTACCTGATCCTGGACAGCAAGAAATGGGATTTCCGAATAAATTATTTGAACAACTGGCCCCTTTGAACTACAAAGTCAGTCAGGACTACTACTTAAGAGCAGACTGATCTCATGGGATGACAGATGTTAAGCTTTCTGAATAGCATTTGGTTACCACCTACTAGGGATAGACCTATTATCGGACGGGCCAATTATCGGGGCCAATATTTGGCATTTTGGGGCATATCGGCATCGGCCTTTTTTTAATCAGACGGCCAATATGAAACCCATTCAAAACTGTGTTGTTTTGGCTCTGATGCTTCTCTGCACAGAATTTCTCCCTGTCTACACTATGGAAGCCCTAGATGGTCATTTAAAATCAGTCATGTAAAACCAAACAGAAAATTAATTCAGCTGCATTACATGCCTGTAAAAGGCAGCACAAACTCAAATTCTGTCCAGTTTTATTGCAGTTACATAGAAATTTTGGAAAACTTTATATACTGTAGAAAACTTGAGCTATTTATTTGTCAAGTTTTCATTTAACTTTATAAAACATGCTGCTGAGCATAGGAGCTGTTTAATAAACATATGCTTATTCCATTTTTTTTATGACAATAATTTCACTTTGACTGTAAATGAATATCGGCTTCAAATATCGGTTATCGGACTCCTTGCCTACTAATAATCAGTATTGGAATCGGCCCAGAAAAAATCCATATCGGTCTATCTCTACCATCTACCTGCACTAAGATAGCCCATAAATTAGAAAAGATAACTCATTCCATCACAGAAGCATTCAGACCAAGCACCAAAACCTTATCATTTTCCTACAGTGTGTGCCCATAAATTTATAATATCAACCCAAGACATTGTTTTCTTGTCATCTGTGTAAATAATCCCTTCCTCCTCCTCCTCCTCCTCTATGCCAGTGTTCCTCGCCCCCTTGTCTGCTCTCCTCAGACTTCACATAATTTCTATTCACACCCATTGTTTCTGTTGCCTCTCTCTTTATTCCTCCCATTCACGGCACACGCTTCTCTGGCAGATCTTCAAAGAGCAGCTTCACACACGCGTGGTGCTCGTTGCTGTGGAGATCTGGACAGACAAGGATCAGATACCCATCAGTGTGAGGCCGCTGGAAATGCTGCGGGACTTCTCCAAGTACCGGCAGCAGAGCATCAAACACCACGCTGATGCTGTGCATCTCATTTCGTGAGTTAAAAGCACTGATAATATTATTATTTTATTTTTTTTGCTAATGTTTTATTTCATTCTGATTCTCATGCAATTTAAACACAGAAACAGAAACATAACACAGAATATAAAAACTCTCCTTTGAACTATCCATCTGAGTTAAAGTTTAGTTTAATTCACCCTCATGACATAAACACCCATTCACTGCCAGTGTGTTTTCAATGTTTTTTACATTTTATCCTCATCTGTAATGTGTGATAGTAGCTGTGACTCAGAAATATGAGCCTGAATCCGCATTCAACCACTTCTGGGTCCCAGAGTGTGTAGGCTTAACTGAGTACAAATACCTGCTGCATAAAAAGGACCATAACCTCAGTCTGACTCCATTTTTGCAGGTTTTTACCTTGAGTTTATTTTCTCTGTATAACTTTAAAGTTTCACAGCGTGCAGCATCCTCACAGATAAATATTTATGTTTGGATTCGCCTCTTTTTGACTGTGATGTTTTTCTTGTTGTCTGTCTTGTAGAAATGTGACCTTCCACTACCGCAGGAGCAGCGCCGCTTACTTTGGAGGCATGTGCTCTGTGAGCCGTGGAGTCGGGGTCAATGAGGTGAGCTTTTCCTGTCTGGAGCCGAGCATCACTCTCAATCACGGCTTGTGGCTGCAGGTGAATAATCCTTGATCCCTGCTGTGTCCTGTCCACAGTATGGCACCAGCTTATCCATGGCAGGGTCTTTATCCCAGAGCTTGGCGCAGAACCTGGGCATCCAGTGGGACCCGGCGTCCAAGAGAAGTATACTCAAAAACCATGTTGTCATCTCAGAGATAGAGCAATGGAGGTAGAAAGGGAGCTTATTCAAAAGTGCAAAGCAGAATAATATTTTTTAACACTTGATTCAGGCTTTCCTCTCTTCTGGAATAAACCTCCCACTCAAACGAGGACATGGGAGACTCTGCCAAAGCAGGAAACTGAAGCTTTTCAGACAGAATCTTACAAAATATGCTAGCAAAGCTTTAAAAAGAAGTTCTTTGGTGGTTATGAAACAAACTGAAATCAATGCTGACGCCCAAATATGAGCTACAAAAGCAAATAAGACCACCAGAGATGAGATTGATTATTTTCATATAGTTATGATTTATGCCAGAAAACACAGCCACAGGCTGGGCGTCGGATATAGTGATTTACTGCTGTTTTACAATTTCAAGAGTTTTGAAATAAAGAAAAATGAGATTTTTTTTTAATGAGACAACACTTCTTACACATATACAAGACAAAATCAGCCACAGGAGCTTTGGGGAAATTAAATCTATCTCTAAAGATTTGATCCAATCCCACAGACCATGTGTCTTTGGTTATTTCCCCCCATTTGTTGTGTGGCTAGAAAATACTTCTCACATGAACTGATCATGGAGCTTTATTTGATCTTCTGAAATTGAAACATGATCATAAAAAGTTTTCTTTTTTTTTTACTTTTAAAGTCAGAAACAAACTTTGTATTTCTGTAACAGATCAGATATCTTCAGATTGTTGTGAACTTGAAAAAAATGTTGCAAAGCCATACCTTTTGTTGGATACAAGAAAGCTAGAGTGTTGAGCATCTGGGGCAGAACTGACTCAGAAAAGAGCCGCCACATTATTTTTTAACTGTTTTAATCCTTATTTATCTTTGAGCTGAGTTTTAGGAACGCCTTTACTCTCTAAACAACAGATGGCGCCTGTTCAACTACAAGATGCCTTTTGTTTGTCTGTAAACTGGTATCACTGCCAGGACTGACAGATGGAGAGATGCTCTGATTGTCTTGGAATTTAGTTGAGTCATGAACGTGAGAGACTTCTGCCATAACTAAAAATATCACAGTGAGCCAAACTAAGCTCAGGGGTCGTCACATTCAGGGTCCTGGAAAAATATTTTCTGACTGGCTAAAACAGCAAAGAAATTCTGTTTAGCTGAGAACACGAGGCCTTGATTCCACTGACTAATGCATGTTTCTGTAGAGTAAGTCACAGTCATGTTGACGTGTTTAATTAAATCTTTAATGCCCCCTCCTCCTCTTCCTCTCTTTGTGTGTTTCTCTGCAGAGGAATGTGGCTGTGCTGACTCTTGGACCGGCTGCATAATGGAAGACACAGGGTAATTTCCAACACACCCCTGAGACACACACACACACACACACACACACACACACACACACACACACACACACACACACACACACACACAAACACAAGGAGCAAGAGGGGGAAACAATTACTACAGTTAAACCGTCTGAAGTTATCAGACAGATTGCATTTTAATACCAGGCATGAATCAGGTCAGTGTGCTTTCATCAACCGTTAAGTGGTGCATTTAACAAGGGGCACAACAACAGTATGTTCTCATTAGAGCAGCAGTAACTCTGTAACAGTCTTTGCACATGGGGAAATTTCATTGCTGCTGCTGTTCGAATCATAGTTAGTGATCGCTCCACTCCCTGTTTGCATGCACAATGCTTAGGGATGGGTACTGCATTACGTACTTTTATAGGTACTGACCAAATTATGTCTTTAGTACTGTGTACCAATTCACAAAAAATCAAACGGGCCTTGTGACTGTGAATAAGTGATGGTGTGGGTGATCATCCATGCTGGACATGAACACGACATTAGAGGCTCATAATATGGGTAAAATGTAAAAATGTTGAGATTTTATCATTAAATAAATTGATATTCTTTATCACATTTGTGCCACAAACACTCTCAAAAGTACTGAAAATTGGTACCATTGAGTACAGATACCGATTGCCAGGTACCGAGCATCACTATTATACTGTATCCATTCAAATGTGAAAGGTACCCATCCCTAACAGTGCTGTTTTGTTGTGGTTTAAGTCACAAAACATGACACATCTGAATACCATGAGGCAAATGCTCCATTTGTTAGCTGTTTCTTTTAACCATTTCATATAAATAACGTCTTTAAGTTTAAAAAAAATAACAAAAAACAAAACGAGAGCTGGCAGTCAGAGCATATTTTCTGTTTTGATCTGAGAGAAGACACAGCTTGGGTCTTTTGCATCATGGCATAGGTATGTTTGAATAATGCCAGTGACCCAGTGCAGCACTGTATTATTAATAGTAATGGCTGGTAGTAGGGATGCACGGATATAAAAATTTTGGCCGATACCGATATCCAATATTAATATTGGTAAAAAAAACAACAATCTGAAATTATCAAATTCTGAATACTCTAAAATCATGCAAACTGATTGTTTTAATATCTCCCTTTATTTTCAAACTGGTTTTCCTTGTCCCCTCTTCTTAGGTGGTTTAGGTGTTTACATAGTCATAGAAAACAGTATTATTTAGGTCTTGAAAGATTGTTCAAGATGCTCTGAAAATGGCAGCTAATGAGTGAATATCGGCCCACTGTTACACATCGGCTGATATGTTAAAAAATGACCAACATCGGTGGACACCGATATTGATACCGATATTGATACCGATATTGAAACCGATATATTGTGCATCCCTAGACAGTTGAACAAGCTGACCAGATATGGACATTTGAGGGAATTTTATAAAAACCCGCCAGACATAGTTTTAAGACAAAAAAGGAGCAAAGTCCAGGAAAATATTCTCCATAATGGGGAAAATATGTGAGGATTTATTTTTTATTGCAGGATCAGGATCTGGATTTTATCAGGATTTTATCAGGATTGTTTTTCAACTTCAGACTATTTTGACCTGCAAACAATTTTTTTTCACCCCAAGTATTTCTTATCGTGCGTCCTGAATAATTGTTTAGCACCAAATTCCTCCTTTTCTGCTCTATTTCAGAACATCAGCTAGTCTTGTGTCCTCTTATGTGTTTTTTGAATGCTCACATTTTCCCAGCACGATAAAAACATTCATTTAAAGACTTCAGCTGTAAGAGTTGTTGAGTTTCGTAGAAACATACAGAGCTTTAGCTTTATACAAGCAGCCTCTGCACTGTCCAAGTGTAGTTTAAGAGAAATGATGATAGAGAGCTTTGGGCTTTGTTTCTTCCAATGCTTCAAACATGCACAATGAGTACTGTACAGCTAAATTCTGTTAAGCACACACTTGTCATGCTTTGAGGTTAAAATTAAGCCAAAGATGCAGCGTCTGCAGCTTTTTGGGGCTTATTTTATCGCCTTGTTTTCTCTCTGCTCAGGGTCCAACATCCTCGGAGATTCTCCAAATGCAGCATCACAGACTACAAAGAGTTCCTCCTGAAGGGCGGAGGCTCCTGTCTGTTCAACAGGCCAACCAAGGTTACATCCTCGTGTCTGCTGCTCTCTTTTCTCCGTCACTACTATCATGAATCATGAATGTGTACTCCATCTCTCACATGCTCCTTCCTCCCTCTTCCCGGCAGCTGTTTGAGCCGACAGAATGTGGTAATGGATTCGTTGAAGTGGGAGAGGAGTGTGACTGCGGGGCCAGATCGGTGAGTGTATTTTCCATCAGTCTGTTATTTTGGATTCTGAAGTTCAGATGGATGAAGCCTCCCTCTTTGTCTTATTCCAGGAGTGCTACAAAGAATGCTGCAAAAAGTGCTCGCTAGCTAACGGGGCACACTGCAGTGACGGCCCATGCTGCAATAACACATGTCTGGTACAATCTTTTCTTAGTCTTTCAAAAACACAAGGAATTTAAATGTTTAAATCTTTAATCTTCTCCTCTTTCTCCTTTTTCTTTGTAGTTTTATCCTCGAGGTTACAGCTGCCGCTACGCTGTAAACGACTGTGATATCTCAGAGACTTGCTCTGGGGACTCTGGACAGGTGTTGCGCTTACAGTTTCAATTTGTCACTCACTTGCATGTTGAAAAGGATTGTGGGTGGTTAAGGTGACGTCTTGTGTCTGTTATTGTTTCAGTGCCCTCCAAACCTTCATAAGCAGGATGGCTACCTGTGTCAGGTTAATCAGGTACGTCACACAGAGGAGCAGCAAACATGCAGCAGTTTGAGCGAGCATACTATGAATGCATACCTCTGTTTCTGTCTGAAGGGTCGCTGCTACAACGGAGAGTGCAAAACCAGAGAGAACCAGTGTAAATACATCTGGGGGCCGAGTGAGTGTAATATATTTATATCGCTTCAGCAGACATGCTGGACAAAAACAGGTCTGTTACTGTCTTTGTTGCACCATATTCTCTTATTCTTCAGAGACTGGAGGCTCAGAGAAGTTCTGCTATGAGAAGCTGAACACAGAAGGGACGGAGAAAGGGAATTGTGGGAAGGATGGAGATAAATGGATCCAGTGT
Organism: Halichoeres trimaculatus; assembly: GCF_033239565.1. NCBI lineage: Eukaryota > Metazoa > Chordata > Actinopteri > Labriformes > Labridae > Halichoeres > Halichoeres trimaculatus. The sequence goes on from NW_027437197.1 coordinate 18,229,519, forward strand.
AGCAAACAGTGAGTGTCAAAGAAGCACACTGAAATAACCTCTCACAGCTTTTTTGTGCACAATATTACCTCCCACTCTTTTACCATCACTTACTTTCAGCAGAGAAGTCAGAGCTTTGGTCCTTTGTTATTGTTTCTTATGATTGGTTAAAGGAAATATGAGGTGAGTCAGCCAACAGAGGGCAGTAGAGGAGACATCAAAGAACTAACAGAGTTCTCTTTATATGAACTATTGAGCTTTATCTGAGCGAGTTTGTCCAGAGTGAACTAATATTTCTATCTTTAAAAGGATAAAGAGTATCCACTATTGTTGTTTTGTTTTTACTTTTTTTGTTTTTGTTTCTTTTCAACTTTTGATTGAAATTTAATACATCCCAGAAGCAGTGGCGATTGCTGTAAGACTGCAAGGAAAGCTCAGCTTCCCCTAAAATGTCCCAAAAAAAAGTGGTGATATGTACTGCTGTGTGTACATTTCATTGACAAAATATGAGCTAGAATTCCTTCATTTTTGTTCAGAATCAGCTACCTATCACAGGTAACTGGCTCCACCTCCTTCTCATTCATCCCCGCAGCGTCTTAGTGCTTTAACAAAGTCAGGCGCTGAGCGTCTTCTGACTTCAGCGGGGAAGCGTAGAGTGGGTTGTTCCACAGTGGAAACTGGATGGTCATTGGATAAATGCTGGGCTTTGTCCCACCCATGGGACGCTGAGCGTCTCTGAGGGTCTATGAGGCAGTGGGCTGGCCTGGACGCTGGACTTCTGCATGATGATTGGGTGATCTGTCTGAGACTGAATCCCTTTTTGATTGGCAGTGAAATGAGCCAGTCAGCGATCTTGAAGTATAACCCTCCACCTGAGCATCTTCTGTAGAGAGGAGCTTCTCTTGTTCAAAGAGGCTCAAGTCTTACGCCCGTAACACAATGGGCCAAGGCCGTTTAAGCAGTTTAGCTCTGCTGGCCATTTAGAGAACAGCGGTAAAATTCCCTGGAAAAAAACACCTGGTTGGTACGGCAGGGTCACAGATCATTTTCTTGAAAAGGAATGGAGGGTAGAATTTACGTTTAAATAAACAAACAAATTTATGATTTAGGCTGGAAAAAAAAAGAAAAAATAGAGCTTCCCCTCCTTGACTGACCAGCAGCTGCCACTGCCCAGAAGAGTGGACATTCAGTAACATATTATCAATGGACTGTGTGGACTGTCACTCTACCTCTCTGAGCTCTGTCAGAAGAATTGATGTTGTATTTTTTTTGTTCTGGACTTATAACAAAACTAGAAGGACCTTGATTTTACCTGCAATAGTGGTGTAATACTTTTTTTTTCTTAATCTCTTCTTTCCAAATGAAAATACAATAAGAAAAAAAAGGTTTTCCTTCTCCAAGAAATAATCGTTACTGCTTTGTCGTTATTTTTTCACAGCCAAAATCAGGCTTTAAAAGTGACAATAGACTGTGCAGATATGATAAATAAATAAAGAATAAAAATGCAGGCATCCGTTTGTTTACGCACATGCATCTATTCTTCTCTTCTGTTTTTTTGCAGTGATGTGTTCTGTGGTTACCTTTTGTGTACCAACATTGGCCGCAGCCCACGCATAGGAATGATAAAAGGAGAAATTACCCCAGCCTCCTTCAACCATCAAGGCCGGCTGGTAGACTGCAGGTAAACAGGAGCACCTTTTGGAAAAGTCGTCTTCAGGTCCCAGAGACTTCCCAGAATTACTTCTGACAGGAAGTTTAGTCTTGTCACATCTAATTTAATCATAAGATTTCAGATCTTCACATCCTTCTCTTTCTGTATCTTTATCCTCGCAGTGGAGGCCATGTCCTTTTGGATGATGAGACTGATTTAGGCTACGTGGAGGATGGGACTCCCTGTGGGCCGTCGATGATGTGCCTTGACCGCAAGTGTCTGCCCATCCAGTCACTCAACATGAGCACCTGCCCCACCGGACCTAATGGACAGGTGTGCTCTGCCCACGGGGTGAGTCCGAAACATTGTACAACTCTAATATATATAAATGTGGCACAGTTTAAAAGATGTGTCAGCATTTCTATTTTTCACCCTGTAATCTCACCTGTTTCTCTCTGATCAGGTGTGCAACAATGAAGCCACGTGCACCTGTGACACCACCTGGGCGGGGACAGACTGTAGCATGCCTGACCCACCAAAAGAGCCTGAGGCCACTCCAGAGGAAGGAAACAAGGGTCGGTTTCAACATCTTACAACCTTTTGGCATTATAGAGGAAATGGTCCACAGTTTACTGAGTTATAAACCATATTGTGGGTTCATTTGCTTGTAAATGTGACTCAGCACAGTGTCTTAGAGCAGATTTCACAGGTGTAGTAGGGTCACGAAGACCTCCAGTATGAGACAACGATTGATGGAGGTTATAGAAGCAGCATAACGTTTGTTAAGTTTGATTCAGAAGACGAAATGACCACAGTTCAGCTCTACACCTGATACTTTCTTCACAGGGGGCCGGGGAGTGTGTTAAGGGGGCAGAAAGGAACCGTGTCACTTCATCCATGACTCTGAAGCAGACGCCTGCTGTTTGATTTTGACAGGGTGGTAATAATGCTCCTTTTCCCTCTGCACAGTGAGCGTGGCCACTAACAGGCTGATAGGGGCAGTAGCAGGGACCATTCTGGCCCTGGGGGTGATTTTTGGAGGCACAGGGTGGGGAATAGAGTAAGCATCTTTAACCCTTTCACAGCTCTTCCTCTCATAGTGGTGCCTCAGTGTGCGGGCGGTCTCGTGAGCCGGCCTGAGCCCGTGTGTGCGTCCCGGTGGCTTTGTGTTTTCTTGTGTGTTGGTGATGACCATATAATTGTCATGTGATTGGATGTTTTCAGTGTTGTGTGATTGGTTGATGGACTCCTTCCTTCCTTCCTTCCTTCCTTCCTTCCTCTCCTGCCACTTCCTGTTGTTCCCCCATTATTACAAAGCCTCTCTCTTCATCTTCCTCTTCCTCCTCTTGTCCCTTTCCTTTCTTGGATTCTTAGTCGTTATGTGGTTGCTCCTGTGATCCTCTCCTTTCTGGGGCATGTGGGGCATTTAGATGGAAAACAGTCCTGAGAAGAGTCCAGTCAGAGACCTGGCTGTCTGTCAGCGGTAGGCTGTGTGCTGACTGGGACCCTTAAAATCATTTCAGGCCACAGACACTTATATTTCTATAATGTTTGTGTTTAATACAACATTTACAGTGGACACTCAGGGCCTCTGCACAAACCACTGGTAAACCTCAACTGTCCCCAGACTTAAAAAACATGCACAATCCTTTACCTTACTATCTTCATGTGACACTTAAAGGGGCTGAAAAGCATGCGAGATACATTCTCAGGCTCGATCATTTTACTGTAGTAGTATACCTATGGTTATGTTTTCTGTTCCATGTGAAGTCATCATTGTATAGCCACATGTTATCAGAACAGTAAGTGAGTATAGAACCTCATGTCTTTTTCCCCATAACCCTTCACAGGTCCTAGTGCCACCAATCTAATAATAGGCTCCATCGCCGGAGCCATCCTTGTGGCTGCCATAGTGCTGGGGGGGACTGGATGGGGCTTTAAGTAAGCAACACACCGCATGCCTCTCCTGCTCTAACTCTAGCATCCCTGCTGCTTCTAGACACCAGGGTTTGAGCTCCTGCTACACAGTGAAGACCCCCAAGGTGGACGGACGTGTCACACCACACATGGGAAGCACATGCCTATCATGTGTCTGAATTGCTCGCCTGGTTGTTCAGTAGAAAAAGATGAGGATGCTCCAGGAGTGAAGATGTGTATAAGAGGGAGAATTTGGAGAGTGACCAGGCTTCATGTGTGAGGGGGTGTCTGTGGATCTGTAGCAGAACCTCAAACTGATTGGACGGGCAGAGCTCAGTCATGTACGTTTACTAACGGACCTGATAACAGAGGGGAAAGACTTCTTCTTCTTCTTCTTATTCTAACAGCTGGGTAATTTTAACAACTGCATATTAATAAGATTAAAACTATTTCCCCTCTGAAATCCAAAAATAGACCTCTCACATCTTGTGTAGCCACTAATCTAGATTATGTTTACCGCTGATTAGCCTGCTGTCATGAGCAACAGGGGTGTTACGCATCTTAACCTAAATAGGCCTCAAAAGAAACTAAAAAAAAAATCAATTCTGCAGCCACCAAAGCATGCCAGGTAGCAAAAGAAAAGCATTAAAAAACACAACACCGAAAAAAGAAAGACTGATATGCAACAAAACATTTTGCATGTTGTTGATTTGGAGGAGGTCAGTTCATTGCACAAAGGCTGAGCCGCGCCCTGAGAGATCCGCTCCAGGGTCGTCGGGGCTCTCATCACTTCCATGATCTTTCTCTCAATCCATCACTGTTTGAGGCTGAGACTTTAAATGGAGTAGTGAGAGCGACAGAGGCGAAGGGGACCTTATTGTTGGCCCGCAGCCTTTGTGCCATGGCTGGCCACACCCACCTCGATGGCCAGGCTCCGCCCTAAGCGCAGACTCTCGGACCCGCCCTACGCCAGCTGCCATTGCTGCCCGCTTCACGGACCTGGTACAGACACGGCGCACTGCACTGCATGACCCACGCACAACAATAGTGCCACCTTCAACTGGCCTACTATTGGAACAGGTGCATGAGAGAGTGATAAAAGCCCCACAACAAGCCACAGTACGGGGAGGTTATGCATCACTCCTGTTGTCGTATTCGTTGTCGTCCCACTGTTGTGGTAGTAGTAAGTGTTGCTCCTGCTCCTGCTGCTGCTGCTGCTGCTGTGGTTGTTGTTGATGTGGTTGTGTCCTCTCTTCCTCCTCTGTAGATGATATTTTATGTTAGTTCTTCCTCCCAGATGGTTATGTTTTGAGTGGAACTAATGTCTTTCCCATCAAACTGGTAATGAGATGTATCTCCTACACTTCTTCACCTCGTAAGATGATGTTGCACGCAAATCCTGGTTGGCAGTTGTTTACAAGAAGGTAGTAGGAGGAGGATATTTATATGCAGAGATCTTCAAAATAAGTTTCCAATAACTCATCCGAACGTTAAAAAGTAAATAAACTTTTGCTTGACACTTGTCTTTCATGTATTTAAATAAGATTGTAAAGCTTTTTTTGCATATAAACACCTCTTTCTACCTTCTTCTGTCACTTCCAAACTGGCTAATATGGACCAGCCTTTCCTCACTTAAATGTCTTCAGCATTTCCAGCTTTAAAAAAAAGTTTTGTTTTTGGCTCGATTTGACAAAAGGTAAAAATTGTAAACAAAGTTTTGTTTAGACTGAAGAGTTGAGTGTGGCTGCTTGTCCAGGTTGCACTAGGTGTCGTGCTGATTCTGATTTTACCAAACACTAACTTTTGTTTCCTGTCTCCTCACAAGAAATGTGAAGAAACGGCGATACGACCCCAACGCCACAGCCATTTAACCCAAGGAGAGATGGCAATCACAGACGGACTCCTCCAAGGCTTCCTTAGTTGGCTACTCGACAGCTGGACTGCACTTATTGCTGCTGATTTTTGGCATTAGATTTACTTGAAAATGACATAGTGGACATTTTAATAAATTCCATTGTAGTTACATTAGAATTGCAGCCTTTTCAACTCCACCCACACCCAAGAAACAATCCCACAACCCAAACCCCCTGATCTCTAGAGTGACAGAGCTCCTCTTCCATCCTTTAGTGCCAGTGCACAGGCGTTTCAGGCGGAATCCACACCACTCTTTCACCTGGCATGATTTTTCTGCACACAGCGTGCTGCTTGCTGGCCCCCTTGGCATGAAGAGCCCCCTCAGCAGGGCTCTGCATGGCTACGACAAGCTATGAATATACCGCAAAAAAACAAACAAAAAAAACATACAAAGAGAAAAAAACCTTAATAACCTTCTGCAGGAGATAGCCTTGTTTTCAACCAAACCCAGAGACGAAGCCGGTTAAAGCTCCTATAGTTCACTTTAAGGTGCTGTAGATGACAAAGGGGGCTGCATGTGAGGATCCATAAGGGCAGTGCATATCACACACAGTGGATGCACACACGCACACAAACTGTACATAAATAAGGAGACCAGGTTTGGAATCAACAGCATATTTTAAAGAACATCCAATGCTTTTGTTTTTTATCTTCGCATGTTGTATAGCGGGTGTTTTTGGCAATGTTATCGAACAAAGGGCAATTGGGATTATGGCCAAATTGAAGTTGAGCGCTGCACTAAGCCTCCCTGTGCTCATCTGCGCGGAGGTCAAAGGATAGAGTCACTGCAGCAGGCACGGTGGCTGTGGTGTCGAGGAGAAGCATGTCAGGTCTAGAAGATTCAGACTGATATCACATAAAGTCACACGGTTCCTGCCCCAAAGTCCCCAAAGTATCTTAAACAGTGACTCAAAAGCCAAAGAACCAATCACCAGAACATATGGATGTTGTTGCACACAGAGCACTTTCCCCTCTGTCTGCAGCCAGTGGTGCCTCTCCTACTGCTGAGGGCATGAAGTCTGTCAACGCAGGCACTCACCTGTCCAGCCAGGTCTCACGTAACAGTCCTCATCAACACCCACTATACTGGCTTAACCTTTTTGCTCTCATAAACTGTTAGCAGAAACCAAGTTCAGCTCTTCTGGAAACGCTGCATGCAATCACTATAGTGGGCTTATAATTCTATACGGGAGTCCCTCAAATCCGCAAGAAAATATGCTACAAAAGATAGGTGCATGCCAACAACAGAAAAACATTTAACTTTTATTTACTATGCAAAGAGAGAAATTGCACAAAGTATGGGTAATAATAATAATAACAATAATGTAGACTTTGAATTACAGAAACATCTGCTAATCAGCTGATCTTTTGTATTTGGCCACTCCGACGTCTTGTTTCACCTCGCTTCAACATACTCAAACTATCAATGGACTATTGAAAAAAGAACTAAATTGATATTTCCAATGAAAAACTGAGAGAGCACCCTTTTACATCTGTGGAACTGAAACTCATTTTTGTGTGTTTTTCATCTGATCTGATCTTTTTAATCACACACACATGCACAAACACATACACTGACACACTGTATGGTGCCTGTGCATATTGAGGACTGTAAAGGTTCCTTTTGCAGGGCTTTTATTCCCAGTCCAGCTGATAGTTGGTGTGTTCCAGGTGCTGCCATAGCACTGGCATCGTTGTAATCCTCCATGTAACTCATTGTCTGGTGTCCCTCTCTCACTGCATCATGTACAGTTGGACCGATGAATAAACTACTGACAAATTTTACCTGCGCGTTTGCCTTCTTTTTTTTCCTCCTCACTATAATTTAATAATATTTCTAATTCATGAATTATCATAGTTTGGATTGGCAGGTTTGTCATGTCTCATCACTTGTGTTAAATTTGCATCTTTAAATTCAGTCTTTCATGTTTGTCATGTTTGGTTTTATTTTCCTCTCGTTACAGGTCACTTCATTTTCCCGCCATAGTGATTGTGACCCCTGCTCCTCATTGTTCCCCCTTGTTCCCCATTGCTCCATGTATAAAAGTCTGCTTCTCCTGCTTTGTGATCATCAGGTCCTGCCTTCCCAGCCTTGTGACAAGTTTGTTTTTGACATTTCATTTTTTGATTACCAACTGGATAGTGTGATTGTTTGTTGTTATTTGCTCATTTAGTTTATTCATTCACAAATGTGATTTTTCTTGTTGTTGTTACTTCATACTTCAGTTTCCTGGGTTCAGGCTGTGATTTTGAACACAGAGAACTTCAGCTCTTTGGTTGCGAGAATGCGCTGTATGTGCCTTATTTTTCTTTTTGCCCCTGCCCTTCAAAAAGCCTGTGCACGCCACTGCTCTTAATGAAGAGCTGACAACAAAAACACATACATGTGTTTTAATATTAATGTTACAAATAAGGTGGAATGTGCAATTTACAAAACTCAAAGTACCAAATGACTTATTCAACCATTTATGTAAGAGTATTGGGTGGGCATGGCCCTGACAGGAAGCAATGTAGTCTGGTCCACTCACCTGGAGTTTATGAAAGAAGAAATCTTCATGGATCTATCACTCTGACGTTTTCTATGACACATGTCCACCAAACAATGATTCGTTCATAATAACCGGTGCGTCTGCCCTCGCTTCCTGTCTAGGAGCATCCTACCACCACATTTTGTGTTTAACTGTGGGTATGGAAATGCTATTCATTTAAAGTTATAATTTAAGCCTTGCAGTGGAAATTGTCTTTAAGTCGCCTTCTCTGCATCATCAGAAAGATGAATGACTGAGTGAGAAACTCACTAAGTACATTTAGTGTTGGCCCCTCACTGTGCAAAATAATTACATTTGAGATCAGACATGCGTGTGACATTTCAGTAAAAGCACATCAACGAAAGCACTCTGGAAAAACATTCAAGACTGAGCTTGTTTTCACAGACAGCACAACCACACAAGTTTCTTACAGTGCTTTTGTTTTCTTTACTATTTTCTGTTTTATTGGAGAAATTAAACAATTAACAGAGAAAATAATCACACTGAACTTTTGAAATTTAGCCTCACATGAGGGCCCATGCTTTATATTATTAAAGTGTACTAAAATATGATATGGGCTTGTCCTTACATCATGTAAAGCAAGTGAATGTTGGAGCAGTCTGTGGAGCAGCTCAGAGCTGCTTATCAAAGTAAAAGTCAGTGTCTCTTGTTGGACAGTATCCTTCCTCTTGGAGCTACCATGAACTCAAATTTCTGATTATTTGCCTGCTCTAATGAAGTAATTCAGCAGTTTGCCCTCTCATTAAAAGGGATTATCAGACAGATGAATCCATTATATAAAATGTTACTGCTAAGATGAATCTCCATGACTGTAAGTGAAGTATTTGCATCAACATGATCCAAACTTACATGAAAACAATATGTTGTTATAATGAAAAAAGCCACTAAGATTGTAGGCCTGCATCAAACAGTCAATATCGATTTGTCATTAACGTACCAAGATGTAGAGATGCAGACTCACGCGAAGGAGGCAGGCACTGACGTCAATTAGGACCCAATACATTACCAAACTTCAATCAGCTGTGGTCTTGGAAGTCAACCAAGCTTTAGTGGTAAGTATATTCATTCAAAGCTGTTTTCTATAAGTTAGGTTGTTTAAATTTTAATTTATGTTTTCATGGTTTAATTGTACCTTTTCCTGCATGACTGCATTGGCAACCCGTTCAATTCTGAGGTTAATTATTTCTTCTGATGACTTTTTCAGATCTTTTCAAATGTATTGAGTTATCTTTATTTTTTATTGATTAGCTGAAGTCCGATCAATTTCATGACCAGTTTACTGAATAATCAATTGCAGAACCAGCTGACCTGTGGTTTCCTCTGCAGATGGCCCCCGTGCTCCTCAACCTGCACGTGGTCACAGTGTTTGTGCTGAGCTGCGCGCGTGCCGCCCCCCTCCAGGGCCAGAAGCCGCCTCAAGTGGACCCCCTGACGGTCCCCCGCTCCAACCCGCAGTGCTGGGACTCCTCCTCGGCTCGGCTGCTGGAGATGCGCTCCCCGAGGATCGCTGACACGGTTCCTGCCTTCTGGGACTTGATGGAGTTTCTGAGGGGATCGGAGAACGACAAACACACGGCGCTTTTCTGGGACCTGGCCCGGGTCTTCTGGGAACTCTACCTGGACTGTGTGATGTCCAGGAGTCACGGCCTGGGGCGGAGACATGTGACCGCGGTACATTCTCTGATCACTGACAGTAAGTGTCCAATAATGATCAAATATTTACAAAGACAGGATTCTTCCTAATGCAAAAAGATCACTTCTTATTTTTTTTCTGACACTTGTGGTTTTGCAGATGACACAGAAACTTGCATGTTTTACAAACCATATCTCATTTGTACTGTAAAGCTGGTTGTCCCTCCATTTAAACATCTTTTATGTGTGAATTTATCTCACGGGTCCTCTACATTGTATTAAAAATCATTCTTAGTATTTGGATACCTGTGCACTAAAATAAGCTCAGACCTTTTTGTTAAAGTCGATACAATAATCAAGAAATATTTTTCTCCTATCTTCGTTTTGAGAAAAAAAAAAGTGTCTCCTCGCATCAAAGATCATTTTTCAAATGTTAAATGTCAAACAACATCTGATTTTTTCTACTCTTGTTCACATCATTGTCACATATTTATACTATATAATTATTTACATTTCTTATCACTTTTTGGTTATCATATATTGAATCTTCATATGGCTTATAGTGCTATGTATTTGTATCAAACCGTATTTTTAATGGAAATACATTCTCAAACTATCCAGCAGATTAAGCCATGTACTTTATGAGCACATCCATTTTTTTAACAGTTAAGACTCTTTAATAAAGACTATTTTCAAATCAGCAATACATGACATTTACATTAAATATGTTATTTCTGCAGTGTGTTATTTCTGCTTCCACATGTACACAGGGTATGTACTTCTTCCTCTCACATAGATTTACAACATGTAGCTTTTGAGTGGTAGAGTATTAAAGACAAAGACCAAGGGTTATACTGCTGTTGGTTACAGCACAAAGTGTTGCCTACAGTGGAGGCTGCAATAAGTAGATGGAAGCTGCAGCTAAGTGAGCTGTTATATAGAGGATCTGCTTTTCAAAATGGTTGTTATAGAGTGTTGTGGCGCTGTTGTGCTGTCAGCCATAGGTAGTAATTACTGGGTGCTGTTTGCAATGGTGCATTAAAAAGTTTCCCATCAAGTTTCTTTTACGGTTTTGTTTTATCAGCCAAGTAGACAAACATGTCATGAAACAGTATGTATTTGTATTTTTGTGTCATTTTCAGAGTCCTTTAGATTCAACAGGTCAGGAGGGAACTCACAGGCGTGGATCAGTGTCAGAGTGAGATGTAGAGGACACATCAAGACCCTGAAGACCAAATCCAAAACCAACGCACGCCATCAAAAATAATGGAAACATTTTGTATAAAAGCTTTCATGGTTGAGAAATTGGTTTTCATTTTTTTACTTGAGGTGGTTGTTCTGATAAAGACTGTATGATAACATGTTGATTTGTAAGTTTTTAAGCTGTAATAAATTAATGCATCATGGCTGTAAACTGTGTGTCCTTCCATATGTAACCAGTCTCCAAATTTTACACATAAAAATGAAAGAGGTTTGGTTTTAACATACTCTTTGAAGACCAAGGTTAAAATAGTTTTCGATTTGTCATTATAGTTTAGTTTTAGTTAGTTTTGACATTTTTTTTCCATTACAGTTTAGTTTTAATTAGTTTTGGAGCATGCATTCTAGTTTTTATTTAGTTTTAATTTTTGCAACAAGACTTTGTTTTAGTTTAGTTTTAGTTTAGTTTTAGTTTTTTCAGACCTTATTAACCAGGTGTAGGATTCAAAAAGGTCAGAGTAAATATTTTGTCATACTGTTTATTTTCCAGTTCAACATAGTGCTCACTGCTCAGTCAATGCTGATACTGAACTGTTGGCTGCTGCCTTAAACACATGAAAATAATATAAACTTAATTTAAAAATATAAGAATAAATTATATAAAATAATGTTGACATAAATTAAATAAAATAATAAAAACATAAATTATACAAAACAATATAATATGAGCTTTAATAATCAGAAACTAGGACTCTGTAACAATAAAGTCAGACTCACATGAAATTAAACTATTACAGATGCTCTGATTCATTGCTCCACTACGTTTTGTCGCAGCACAGCACACAGCCAGTCAGTGCAGTAAACAAGCTCGTCCAAGTACGTCCTTGTGATGGTGCCGTACGGCACTGACAACTGCCTAAAACTGTCTAAAATTGGTTGGGAAAATGTGTCGGATTAATTTAAATCCTAAAGGCTATTAATATTGTCAAAAACTATAACTAAGGACATTTTGTCTTTAATTTTAGTTAGTTTCAGTTAGTTTTGAGACTTTTCGTTTCTAGTTTTGTTTTAGTTAACTATTATAACCTTGTTGAAGACAAGTGTGTGATTTTGAAGATCTCAATGCAGCTGGTGCCTTTTTCTTAGTGTTCAGCCCAGGCCCTGAAACAACCTGAACCCACCCCTGGTGTGAACTGGTCATTAGTGCTTTGGTTTTAAAATTTTGATCCAGATAAAAATCAAAATAATTAAGAGGGGAGACTGAGGAAGCTTTTTTCATGGAGGACATAACCTTGTGTAGACAGGAAATTTCCATAAACGAGCGTGAACTCAAAGTTATGAGTTGAAGTGCGTCAAACAGGAAGGAGTCTCCATGTGACGCAATCCAGCCCCTCGCGCGCTTTGTGCTCGAACCTGAAGTCTGTCTTTTACTTTCACTTTCAACCTCCTGCAAGTGACAGACTAGTTTCCGCAAAGTTCAAGTAATTAAATAAGACACGGTAATGTTTTATCTTCGTGTAAAGTCAGCTGTAGCGCCTTCGCCTTGAGTATGCTGGAGCGGACTTCACATTTCCTGGTCGACCACACCTGGTGAGACTTGTCCACACAGGTAATGACACACAACTGAAGTTTAACGTAGTTGTAACCAGTTCACCGGTTCGATCGAGTAAGACACACCAATCAATAACTGCGTGTCAGGGTAGCTGGTGATAAGATCTTGCCTTTGTTTGAGGCTGTTGATGTTATTTCAGAGGTGCTTTTCTTTTTTTAATGTCATCAACTTTGCTTGACTGTAAACTTTTTACAAGCTCTAGCCTTTACGTGCACACAGTCAGAAAGGTTTGACTAATCAGATAAGTTGAAATATAGACCAAGGGTTAAAAAAAACTAACAAAACTCTTAAAGAGTATTTATTTTGGCATCCAGGAAGTTTAAGAGTACCTGACCATATGTGAGTGAAAATGTCTTATGTCTCACTTTTAGTCAACAAAATGGATTTCCAGAAGCTGCTATTAGACGCAGGGAAGGCCCTGGGTCAGGATCATGTGAAAGCTTTAGCGTTTCTTTGCTCCGACCTCTTGGACCGAAACCTGACCTCAGTGAAGTCGGCCAGTGACCTCTTCTCCTACCTGGTGGATGAAGATCTCCTCTCTGCAGAGCAACCACACCTCCTGACTGAGCTGCTCCTCATTATTGAACGCACACGTCTGGTCCGAGACCTCAGACTCCCTTTAGATCCATCTACAAGCGGAAACCACATCTCTGCGTACAGGTACAGCACCGACATTTAACTGTGTCTTTGTAAATCAGGGTGAAACTTTGACATTTTAACTATAAGTCCTTTGTTGTGGTAAGGTAATCGATATAATCCTGTTTTTTTTCAGGAAGCTGCTTTACAAACTGTCTGAAGACCTGACTGAAGAAAACTTGAGGGATATGAAGTTCCTGTTGAATGGAAAGCTCCCCCGTAAAAAACTGGAGGAGAATGTTGTGAGTGCATCTTCACAGTGTCAGAATCAATCAATGTTTAGGGGTATTTTGACGAAATTTCATGACACAGTTCATCAGAGATAAATATCAAATTTATGAAGTTAACTGTATGTCTGTATTTGAATTCTGCTCCATACTGATTGTAACTCTGTTTGACTCTACAGACTGCTCTCGAGGTCTTTCAGGAGATGGAGCACATGGACCTCATAAATGAAACAAATCTAAACTTGCTGGAGATATTATTTCAGTCGTGCTGCCCTGTATCGATAGAGAAGATCAACAGGTTTAAAGAACAACAGGGTAGGCTGCCAAAACGTCTCATGGCAAATTTAACTCGTTGCAACGACAAAGAGGAAGTCATGAGGTCAAAGCAGCAAATCAGGAAACCACAGGGTAAACATGTCACATCAGAGCGTTGCTTAGATTATCTCAAAGGACACTTGCTCTCGCCAAAATCACACCACAGTCCACCAGGCCTGAGCTAAACATGTAATGGAGCGGCAGTGACAGAAATGTAACAGTTGATCTGAGGCACTGTTTTCAAAATCTGTTTTCACTTTCTGGGTGGAGCACCTGGTCTTACAAAAAAAGGATCCATCCGTGTAAAGAAACAAACGCTGAATCCCCCTCATGTACGGTGGCCCTGAGAGCTCACGGCGCTGCAACTTAAGAAAACACATGCAAAAAGACAAAACACAAGCAAATTAAGAAATCATCATCAGTTTGACAACATGTGCACAGCATTTCGAACACATGCTGCAAAGACCACAACACATTAGAAAATTGTGCAAAAAAAAAACCTCAATCTAAACAAGTGTTCATGTCCTAAATTTAGTGCAAATTCTCTTATAAGATGTAGTTTGAGTCACATTCACCTGACAAGTCTAGAAAGAACACAAATGACATCTATATTGCTAGTAAAGAGATAAAAAAATGTTTATATAATAAATAAACAAACAAATCTAAACAAGTCAATCAGTCTTAACCCACTGGCATATTATCTTAGCTCTTTATAAGTGACTAAGTGTAATTTATGTCTTTTGATATCTTAAAAAAGACTTTTTCTGGACTTATCAGGTGAATATGGCTCATATTAAGTCTAATGAGGAAACTTCATTAAAAATAAGACATAAATATTTGCTTTGATTTCTGTTTTTCCAGTGAAAAGCCACCCAGCCTCTTGATTTTGAACCCTTTATGCTGAAATTAAACCTTGGTGATTATTACCTTTGTGTCCTCTTGTTCTCTTTCAGCATTTCCTCACAGCGGCCCTGTAGCTCAGGAAACAGGTCAACCTATGTCAGTGTCTGACCCTTTGGAGCCATACCAGGTCTGTGTTTAAGTATTTCTTTTTAGTGCTCTAAGTTGTGACGGGAGACGGAAAGATTACTTGATAATGTCATGAGTGAAAGTTCAAACTTAGGTGATAGGTCATTTTCCTTTTCTTAGTGTTTTTTTAAACTGCAGTCTCATTTTTTCTCTCATTTTTACTCATTAGGGTCCTGGGTATCTGCAGCCTGAAGGAGCAGGTGAATTACCAGGTAAGCAGTTGAATAAACCCCAATGTGCTCTGTGTTATTAAAAGCTGAGGTTGATTTTTTATTGCTCATAGTTTGAGGGAAAAATTATTTTAATTACAAGATTCACTCTTTGATTTTTTTCTCTTGCCTTGCTTCAATATTGTTCCTCATCCTACTGTTGTGTTTACAGTGCTCAAACAACACATCTCTTATTATTTAGTAAACACACTCACTGCTTCCATGTCAAACTTGTTATTCTTTCCATAATTTTGTTCATCATCTTTGCCCTTGAAACTTTTGTCCTTCTCTGAAGATTCCCAACCCAAAGCACGGGTGAGAGTTTTTCATTTAAACACAAACACACACGTCAAAGAAATCGTACACTTGATTTTGTCTTTAATCAGCTTTTTTTTTCCTACACACAGTCTTCCAGCACTTCTTCAAACACTTCAATAGGTGTGTCTAATGTTGAAATGTTTCTTGTTTAAAGTAACAGCTGTAAACTGTTCAACTGTAGTGCTGTGAATTGAGTCTTAATTTTTTTTCTTTAATTGTTTCTAGATTTTGCAAATGCATCTACTGGCGGAAACAAATGTGAGTCCCCGTCTCATGCACTGAGCGGTTTGAAGGTCCCATATTCTGCTCCTTTTCTGCAGTTTAATATGGATCATTGATGTCTTCATGAAATGGTAGTGACATGTTTTGGTCCAAAAAGCCAATAAATCAAGCACAGCAGCATTGTTTCCAGACTCTCATAGTGCACAATGTTTAGAAAACAGCGAAGCTCGTTTACCGTACATTACAGACTAAAACAACAGGATAACCGCGGCTAAAGTTAGCATCCTGAAGCTAACACAGGGACAGGGGGGACACTGAGGAAAAGCTCTTACATCTGCTCCACAGCACACAGCATTTAAATTACTCACATTTCCAGGGTCCGAGGTTTGTTAGCGGATGATTGGTGATGCACCTGGATTCAGGACCAGTCTATTCGCTAGCCCTCTGTTGTACTGTCCAAAGTTGGAAAAGCAGTCGACCGTGATGTGACAAGCACACACATGCACAGTTTTACTGAGTGTAGCTGGCACATTTCCTTGATAAATGAACTCTAGCCACTCAGTCTTGTCTTCTTCCAAGATGGGAAGCCTGTGCATGGAAGTATGTGGCTGTTTACAGCCAAAAACAGCCACACTCCTCTCCCCGCTGATGGAGATATTTCTCTCCAGATGCAGGGAGGGGGTTCGAGGGTATCTGCTCCGGTGGACCAATCAGATCAGACTTGCTCCTGATTGATCAAAAAAGGGACTCGCTGACGTCGGCAAACCCCGGAAATTCCAACCAGCTCGTTTTAGGTCAGGATTTTACATTCACAAGCACGACTAAATACAGATTTTGTCATTAAATATCACATTTTGTGGGCTGGGAGGAAAGCCAAAGACCCACAAATTTCACTAAAAGACTTAATAAAGAGATTTTTGCATAATATGGGACCTTTAAGCACCAAACCAACCCTCCCTGAAAAGTCAAAAGTTGCTTTAACAACATGTTCATCAGTCAGTAGAGCTAGCCTGGAGTTATCACCCTTCCTCTTTGTGGTTTTCTCTCCCACAGTGACAAAATTTGAAACAGGGCCACCACGGATAAATAATAACTTCAACCAGCAGGCACCTGACACGACAGACAATGAGGTGTGTGGTTATTTCTTAGCTGTACAAGTTCTGTTGTTTCCAAAATAAAAATTAAAGCTTCATTTTAGTATAACTCCCATTACTGGGAGATGTAAAAAAAAAATTAAGTGTGAGTGCAGCTGAGGTGACTTTAATTATGTGATAAAACTTCTTTCCACAGGTTTCAGAAAACTATCCCATGACCGCAGCAAAGAGAGGCTTCTGTTTGATCATAAACAACCACAACTTCAGCAAGTCCATAAAACCTCTGTCTGACAGAGAAGGAACCCAGATAGATCAGAGTAAAATCTGTTTTATACAATTTTTAAAAGTCAAAAAAAAATTGTCCTTCCTCTGACTGGACCTGTGAATATTTCCACATCTGTGCTTTTCAGAGTGCCTCATCAAAGTGTTTGAGTGGCTTGGCTTTGAGCTGGAGGTACAGGAGGACTGTAAAAGAGAGGAGATTCTGTCCGCGGTTCAGGAGCTTGGCAGAAGGGACCACAGTGACAGGGACTGCCTGGTGTGCTGCATCCTCAGCCACGGCGAGGAGGAGAGTGTGTTGGGTGTGGACGGACTCACCGTCGGTCTAAAGGAGCTGAAGGAACCCTTCACTGGATTGAAGTGTCCGTCCCTGCTGAACAAACCAAAGCTGTTTTTCATCCAGGCTTGTCAGGGCACCCGCAGTCAGGCGCCGGTGTACATTGAGGCTGATGGTCCTGATGTCGGCCACATTAGGAGCGACGCTCGGAGAGACTCCATCCCGAATGATGCAGATTTTCTGCTGGCGATGGCCACTGTACCTTCTCACGCGTCTTACAGACAGAGGAGTCTTGGAACATGGTTCATTCAGTCTTTGTGTCAAAACCTTGTCCAGATGGTGCCCAGGTCAGTGAAAGAAAAGATATAACACCCATTATTTTCAGTAATGCTGTGAACATTAACTATTCATGAAATAGTCTGATTACATCTCAGTGTTTTTTACCTTTCAGGGGACGTAATCTTATGTCCATCCTCACAAAAGTGAATGGGGATGTGAGTGAGAAGACTGACTACACTGGCCTGAAAAAACAGATGCCTCAACCTGCTTTCACACTAAGGAAGAAAGTGGTCTTCCCAATACCCCAAGCTCCTCCTCCGAGGCTCTGTGATGACTGATACCAGTTTGTCTCATTACTTACTTGACACTTTGTTTTTGTTTTTCAATCCTTATTTACATTTTTAAAATCTCCTGGATACAATCCTTAGTAATACTTTTACAGTCAAATTTGAACGAGCTTGATTTACAGCTTTTTATGAGATGACAATCCTTGAAATGAACACACAAGGCCTCGACTCACTGCTGTCTTTAAAAAAATATGCATTCCACAGTTTTTGAAATATTTAACTTTGTTTTTGTTTTTATCATGCATCAAATATTTTTTAAGCTTTTGTGTTCTTAAAAAAAATTATGGACAGATGCTTTTTTGAAAAAACATTCCTCAATTACTACCAATGCTGATATGTCCCAATGTGTGGCATGTATTATTGTGTCGGTTCCCAGTGTAGTAACTTCAAAAAATCTAGGGCACAGCAATTTTCAATGATGTAATAATAAATTTTAAAGTTTTGTAATTATAATTCTTTTTTTTTAAATCTGTTATTACATTCCTAAGCTCTTCATTGCAGCTCTCCCACATTTTATATTGTCAAAAAAGTGACATAATTTAATTCATAACAAGAAACAGGATAAAACAATCATATTCTGACAACCTGCAACATTAGATAGTGCTTATGTTTTCTTAAAAATACTGAATAAACTTATCAAAAAAAAAAGTAATTTGCCTAGTAAATTGTTGCAGTTACCCAAAAAATAAAACGCTATTTTGATATAATTTGAGACACTTTGGTAAAACCGTCACTAGATGGCAGTCAACATTTAAGTCCGAACATGTTTCCAGTACTCTGACCCGTCAGTGACCCGGATGTTGATGCGATGTAAACGTCGGTAATTTCCCCGGCCTGTAAACTGTAGGATTTTCATCCTTTTTAACACATTTATGACCCTCATGGTAACATAACCACATGCATAGAGATAAATCGTTATTAAGTGGTGTTTGAGAGCTTTCGGCTACCCACAGTGAAGCCTCAAATCCGCCTGTAAACGACAGAAACGTTGTAAACATGTCTACAGAGGAGTGTCCATCACCAGCCGAAGAAACCTCCGCACACCAGAGGTAAGTTGTTATAATTCTCATTCAAGAGAGTTTAAGGTTTGGCAGTCACACGTTTACTATATTTAACATGTTCTAATAATGTGGGATTTAAGGGTTAGTTAAGATTTAAACCAATTAAGTAACTCAAGTTCGATGAATGGAAAGTGAAACTAAACATGACTTCATGGGAACTGAAACTTATGAGAACACGTTCATAAGCAAAGTGTTTTAACTCCCAGTGTCATATTTTGATAAGTATCGAGTGTTTTGTGAGAGTTAATATACAAAAGAAAAATAATGTATTAAAACGTGTAATTTATACAAATGAGCTAGTATTCCATAATTATGTTTCTGAGCTCAATTCTTCATTGTTTTGAAATATAAATTTCTAAAAGTACGACTGAAAGCATTAATACAAGAAAATATATTATAATTAACGCAAAGTAAGCATCTACTACCAGCTTGTTACAGCTCAGCCAACCCTAGTTTGGGTTTTTTGGTTTTGGCCCCTGAGGTAGCAAGTGCAGAACCTGACCTCCCATGTAGATGTGCCCTTAGGAAATGTTTAGAGTCTTAAATTAACTGTTTTGTTTGCTTTTTTTCCCCTGATACATGCAGCATGAATTCAGTTGAAGTACAGGCGGCAAACCCTGCAAAGACCCCCATCCAAATCCTGCACGAGTATGGCACCAAAAACGGGAGCCTGCCCGTGTACGTGATGGAGAAGGCAGAAGGAGAGGCTCACCAGCCAAGCTTTGTCTTCAGTGTGAAAATTGAAGAAGTCAGCTGCATGGGTAAGCTTCTGTCCCATCATGCTGTGATGATAGCAGCCTGTCACTGCCAGTATTTAAGTTGAAGAAGCACCGCAGCCTGCAGTGTGTTATTTGCCACTTGGGGATTGTTGTTAGTTTGGGTTAGGATCATTTGGAAACTCTGAAACTCACACTCTATCATGTTGTCAAGTAGATTTACTTTTAAGACATTATGGCTCAGAGATGTCACACTTTGGTCTATTGAAAAACACAACAATGTATTTTTTTTCTTCCAGGTCAGGGTCCCAGTAAAAAGGCTGCGAAACACCAGGCTGCAGAGGCTGCTCTGAAGATCCTGAATATAGATGCAGGAGCAGTGTAAGCAGAGAGGAAACTCTCATCAAAAGGAATTTAAATAATTTCAATTTAAGATATGCAAAATGCTAGTTAACAATCTTTCAGTGTGAGTTTTCTCTGATGTGATAGTACACCATAATTATTTAGCTTCAGGGCTTTCAGTGTTAGTGTCTGTCAAATAAATACACTCACTGGCCACTTTATCAGGTCCACCTTGCTACTACCAGGTTGGACCCCCTTTTGCCTTCAGAACTGCTTTAATCTTTTGTGGCATAGATTCAACAAGGTACTGGAAACATTCCTCAGAGAGTTTGGTCCATATTGACATGATAGCATCACACAGTTGAAGCAGATTTTTCGGCTGAACATCCATGATGAGAATCTCCCGTTCCACCACATCCCAAAGGTGCTCTACTGGATTGAGATCTGGGGACTGTGGAGGACATTTGAGTACAGGGAACTCATTGTCATGTTGAAGAAATCAGTCTGAGATGATTCCAGCTTTATGACATGGAGCGTTATCCTGCTGGAAGTAGCCATCAGAAGATGGGTACACTGTGCTCATAAAGGGATGGACATGGTCAGCAACAATACTCAGGTAGGCTGTGGACTTTAAACCATGCTCAGTTGGTACTAAGGGGCCCAAAGTGAGCCAAGAAAATATCCCCCACACCGTTACACCAGCAGCAGCCTGAACCGTTGATACAAGGCAGGATGGATCCATGCTTTCATGTTGTTGACGCCAAATTCTGACCCTACCATCTGAATGTGGAGCAGAAATCCAGACTCATCAGACCAGGCAACGTTTTTCCAATCTTCTATTGTTCAGTTTTGGTGTTGCTGTGTGAATTGTAGCCTCAGTTTCCGGTTCTTAGCTGACAGGAGGGTCACCCGGTGTGGTCTTCTGCTGCTGTAGCCCATCTGCCTCGAGGTTGGACGTGTTGTGTGTTCAGAGATGCTCTTCTGCAGACCTCGGTTGTAACCAGTGGTTATTTGAGTTACTGTTGCCTTTCTATCAGCTCCAACCAGTCTGTCCATTCTCCTCTGACCACTGGCATCAACAAGGCATTGTGGCCCACAGAACTGCTGCTCACTGGATATTTTCTCTTTTTGGGACCATTCTCTGTAAACTCTAGAGATGGTTGTGGGTTAAAATCCCAGTAGATCATCAGTTTCTGAAATACTCAGACCAGCCTGTCTGGCACCAACAACAATGCCACGTTCAAAGTCACTTAAATCACCTTTCTTCCCCATTCTGATGCTCAGTTTGAACTGCAGCAGATCGTCTTGACCGTGTCTACATGACTAAATGCATTGAGTTGCTGCCATGCGATTGGCTGATTAGAAATTTGCGTTAACGAGCGGATGGACAGGTGTACCTATAAAGTGGCCAGTGAGTGTAAATCAGTAAGAAGTAACTCTAATGACAGGAACAATGCATGGGACCATTTAGTTAGTCAGGGAGCTTTATTTTGGCTTCACTTTTAGAGAGCTGTTGTGTCTTCTGTCCTTTAACACAGTAACAAAGTGATTCACTGACAGTATGTTGTGAGTGTGAATCTGCTGCAGCTTTGATAAGTGCTTTCATTTAACTCTCAACAGTAATATTCCTGTGAAGTCTGAGAGTAACGGTGTCCCAGCAGAGACAAAC
Organism: Halichoeres trimaculatus; assembly: GCF_033239565.1. Classification (NCBI taxonomy): domain Eukaryota; kingdom Metazoa; phylum Chordata; class Actinopteri; order Labriformes; family Labridae; genus Halichoeres; species Halichoeres trimaculatus. The sequence continues at coordinate 18,250,993 of NW_027437197.1, forward strand.
AACCATCCCAACTCTGTGGGCGTTCTGCAGGTGCGTAAATCACTGTGTGCTCATGCTCTTTGTCATTGTGTTTCTGTGAACATTTATATGAAGAAATTCTGCAACAAAGTTGAGCTAAAGAGAGAATCTGCAAGTCAGGATGCTCAGTTGTAATAACTGTGTTTGTTTTGTAGCTGTTTGTGCTGTTTTCTTATTTGGACTGTTATTTTTCAGGAGTTAGCGCTGCAGAGAGGATGGCGTCTCCCTGAATATACAATTTTACAGGAGGCTGGTCCTCCACACAAGAGAGAGTTCACTGTAACCTGCCGAATGGAGTCCCTGTCAGAGAAAGGTAAGGATGTGTTTCAGTGAAATCTTTTTGAATCGGTAATTTTTCTATTCTTAATCCTGCTCTCAATCCCACATCGCTTATGTTTTGGCAGCTGTTGGAAATTCCAAAAAGGCAGCAAAGAAAGCAGCTGCAGAGAAAATGGTGACAAAGCTTCAAAGTCTGTCGGGCTGTTCAGAAATCACATGGGTATGTTTTAGGTTTTTCAGAAGCAGCTCTAGGTAAAAAGTCCCCTGGTTTTTGTGCTTCATTTCCCCTTTTTTTTTTGTCCAAACCTCAGACTCCTCAACCCAGTGTGAGATTTGAGAACCTAAGAAATTCCCAAGCAGAGAAGATCACTTTGCTAAGGAGAAACCCGCTGAGCATTCCCAACACGGATTACATTCAGATGGTGCTGGAGCTGTCCAAGGAGCAGGGCTTTGAGGTCACGTACTTCGACATCGGTGAGAAAACTCACACATCATTAGTTAATTAGATATAGGAGGCTGACCTTCCAGCTACACCAACATGAGCTGGTTTAAAACAAGGATGTCTGATGTCTGTGTCTGTTTTTTAACTTCCAGATGAGCTAACAGTCAACGGTCAGTACCAGTGCCTGGCTGAGCTGTCCACCTCCCCTGTCACCGTGTGTCATGGCACAGGCATCTCCTGCAGCAACGCCCACAACGACGCAGCACACAGCGCACTCCAGTATATCAAGATCATGGCCTCCATCAAGTAACCAGCACCTCAGTCAACATCTGCCACACCCTCTGTCACTGTCACATTCATCAGCTGAGGTCCTCTCATCATGAGACCGCAGATTAATCCTCTTACTTGTCTTCCTGTCTTTAGATGATATGAAGTCAAGGTTTATTTTTATAATCATGAACATCAACAGGCAGATCATGCTCCACATCAGCACGTTAAGAGGAATCAGGCGGAAGTTTTTATATTCAAAAGTTGAGCAATCAGCTTTTGTTTACTTGTTTGTTGTTTGAGTTGATTTTTTTTTTTTTTACCTCTATTTATATAAGGATGCCATTTTTCAGGTCCCAGTTCGCTCAGATTAATTGTATTCCCCTTTGTTTTCCCATCTGTTTGTCGTCAACAAAAAAGAAGTCCTCAAAGATTTTATATATTTTGCAGACACCTTCCTGTCTCTCTAATCTTTTCATACACAAAAGGTGTACTCCAAACGGGAACCAAATTGAAAAAGTGAGATTATTTTAACTTCATATTTTTCCATTTGCCATTATGCAAATGAACAGCCCGACCCGGCTCTCTCTATCTGCCCTGAAAATGGAAACACCGTGACTTTAGATTCACATCCTGCCGTGTGTTGACATGTTTTGCAGTGTGCCTCATAGTAGCTTGTGAACACATGTACGAAACCAGAGAAATAAAGTCAAACATGTTCATATGTCTTACTTTCTGTCTATGGCCTGAGAGAAAGAGATCGCAGCGCTCCCTTCAGGAGCCCGTCGCAGTCTTGTCGAATAAAACGTCTCTCGTGGGAGCTGACCGCCCGACAGCCATCAATTCATGAGGCAGCTTGTCCTGGTGTATTAGTACAAAGGCAATTACATCAGGGCCTGTGTGCCGCTTCATTTGCTCTTGATTTGTGTGGGTTACTGGCTGAGAGATGTGAGACACCAATCAGTTGAACCAAAGATGGTAAGAAATATTTTTAAAGAAACTCTCATTCACGAGGTTTAATTATGTTCATGCTAACATTTGGTTTTACAGATTCAGGAGGAACAATTTACTGAAGGAAGAGACTCTTTTATTACACTTTATTCTTTTTTTCATTTTCTATTAAAAAAAAGATCTTGTGTATCTGATTTAATTTACAAAGATATATTTGAATTAATTAAATCAGTTTTTTGGAAGAAGAAAAAGTTGGATTAAAGTAGTTTTCTGGTTTTTCAGATGCTAAATTGTGCCAAAAGTTTGGCTCACTCATTAGATTCAATGTGAGTTTGCAAAATTCTGGTTCAGTTTTGCAATTGAGTTTAGAATCCAACCTAATCTACGCCTGTGAGGGAGACTAATCGAGCACAGATTTACAGAAATTATCTTCACGTCCACGAAAACTCATTTGTGGTTGGTAGATGAATTCCTGACATGAGTGGAGCGAACTGAGTTGGCGCCAGTTCCACGATGTTTTAGGACCAGGGACTAAATAATGAGGTTTGCTTGGAACTTCAAATTACATACAGGCCTCTTTAGTCTAAGCACACCCAAAAATTTCATGTTGTGACCATGTAGAATAATTTATTGTCATGTTTTGTCATATGTCGAAAGCGTCATCTCACTTTCCTTTGAAACGCAACAGGACTGCCTTGTAATGGGTTCACATTTAGTCACAAGGTTAACTAGTTAGCTAATCAGAGGTAATGCCAACCAAAGAGAAGCCCCCTGTGGACAAAATGGTATGTACAGGGTGGGCCAGAAAGATTTACCCGTCGTATATCTCTGTTTTGTTTGCTTAGCTTTTGTCCTAGAAACTTCAAATTTTGGATAGTGTCTCTTAAAAGGCATAGCTTTGATGTACCTGAGTTCATTTGTTTACTCCTAATGATTGTCGAGTATGGCATCGAAGGGTACGCGCAACCAGCTTGTGGCCTTGAAGGAGGCTGGACAGGTAACAATGCAAATCATGAAAAAGGTGAATGTTTGTCGTAAGACTGTCCACAATGTCATGAAACTTTACAAGGAGACTGGCAATACCACCAAAGAGCCAATCCCTGGAAGAAAACGTTCAGTCCAGACCAAAAGGGTTGTTGAGATGGTGAGGAAGAGAATCCAAAGGAATCCTCACAGGAGCGTGACGGCAACAGCAAAGGAAGTGAACATCTAAAGAACTTCACTGAGAAGAATCGTCAAACAGGATCTCGGACTGAAAGCACTAAAAATGTAACACAGACAACTGATTTCAGTTGCTTTTAAGAAAAAAACATCTTGACGGGGAAAATGATGCTGCAGGAGATCCAGAGTGCTGCAGCACCTACCTGAAGGCTGCAGAACTCGTTTTGGTCGTCAGAAGCCAACTGGAGTCATGGTGTGGGCTGCTGTTGCATCTGATGGCTCAAAGTCTCCTTTGGTCTTCATTCAGGAGGGTGTGAAAGTGAACAGCCAGGTGTACCTTCAAATGATTGAAGAAAAAGTGTTGCCTTGGTGTACCAATGCGTTTGGAAACCAGTTTGTCTTCACACAAGATGGTGCACCAGCTCACACATCCAAAGTCACACAGGCCTGGTGCAAGCAGCACTTTCCTGGCTTCTGGGACAAGAACATGTGGCCTCCATCAAGTCCGGACATCTATCCGATGTACTTTTTGATCTGGTCTTTCCTGGAGAGGGAGGTCTCAAGAGTATCTCACAGCAGTGTCACCGCTTTGAAGACAGCTCTGATAAATTCATGGTCAAAACTTGATGCAGAGACAGGTCGTCTCTGTCCTTTTTGGTGACAGAGAATAAAGTATAGAAACTGTGTTCAATGTTTGTTTGTCTGCAAGCGTTTTTGAATAGTGCAGAAAAAACGATGGTGTAAATCTTTCTGGCCCACCCTGTATTCCCAATCCTGTCCTGATCATGCATCATGGTGGTGTAGTATTCTGGCAGACTAACTCCTCCTGCTTCCTCTCGACTCTGAAGTACTCCCTGACCTTAGACGTAGCTACATTAGATAAGGCAGCCCTATCACTTTCAGCTAATCATCTGAAGTGCCGCCAAAGAGGAGCCCTCGTTCTGCCTTGTGGTTGAATCACTTAAGACCTTGAAGCAAGCAGCCTGCTCTCAGTTTCCCACTTAATTCACTTTCCTGTGTAATACAGGCACAAAAGTTGTAAAAATAAGGTAAAAAAGTGCTTTCAAAGATCTTCACAGAAGTCTTTGGATCCGGACTATGATTGTGTACAAGCTAAATGATTACGACCTGACCCTGAAGATCGACTTTTCCCACTTTCATTATGTTTTATAGACCTAAAGTTCACTTGACAGCCTTTCAGTGTGTAGTCCAATGTGGCACTGATTAGCTTTATGGCCTATCTATTACATAATAAGCACACAGGTAATCAGTTGAGTTTTACAGTTTTATTAGAACAAGCACTATATAGCAGCAGTGTACTGTGTTCATGGAAAGATATGTACTTTGTTAAAATTGCACTTTAGAAGGTCTCCATCAGGAAATTGATTTGAAAGTAACAGAGCTGACACAGTGCTGAGTGAAACATGTCAGTCCATACACAAAAAAACAAAAACATGAGAGCCCAGATTGAGAAAAGAAACTTTTTTTTGTAAGGCATCTGCAACATTCATTGGCAGGCTAAGTTGTCTAGACATGCAGGCAGAATGATAGATGAAGAAAGCATGAGGAGGTTTGTATTTTTTTTTCCACTACAGTCTGACTCTTAGATCAAACAAAGCATCGCCCCAACCTCCACACACAGCCGCTGTGATTCAGGCTTGTTAGAGTGATGTAGGAGGAAGAGAAGGAATCAGCCTCTGTTGTAGTGACCCATCTTTAAATGTGCTGTATTTACAGTGATGTTTGGAGAAGCAGAGCGGTGCAGAACATCTTTTCACCCTGCGAGCGTTTTACAGTCCCTCTTCTGATGTCAGATATTTTCTGTAAAAACTTGAGCTCAGACTTTTTTGTCGCTAAACTCTTTCTTTCACTGTAGTTTAAGCAGGTGGAGACTGGATAATGTTTTCGCCGTGTTGAAGACGTGTTTTTTCTTCTCAGTAGTGTTTCTGTGAGGCATTGATAAATGCGTTAAGGCACAGCAAGTGAAACTGACGAGTTGAAGCTTTGAGTGAGCTTTGATGGAGATAGATTCAAAGCACTATTTAAAAAAAGCAGATGAATGCGAGCTGTTCTACCTTTTTTTTGGTTTGTAATCTACAGTACCATACAAACAGTACACACAGGATGGATATTTATATTCACTTTTTTCTCCCTTTGTTTCCTCGCTCTGCAGTCCTGAATGAACGAAAGGAATTGAAAGTTTGATCGAGGTTATTTGATCAAAGCCCCTTGTTTTTTTTTTTTCTTTAAATCTGGTTTAAAAACATTAAAGCTATCTGCTTTGCACTAATTACACAAACTGCAGGAAGTAACCAGTGCTTTGCAGTAATTTCTCTGAGGAATCATTAAAATATGAGCGCAGTTAAATTTTACTGCACAAGCTTGTTTGGCTTTCATGTTTTACAGCTGATCCAGACACTGCAATTACACATTACAACCTGTAGGTGGCTCTTATGTTTCAGAATGACTGTGACTGTGTGACTCATTGAACAGCTAATAGAAACAACTCATGATTTATATAAAAAACAGGATTTCATTATTTCTAAAGTTGATTAATAGTCAGTGATTTATGAATAAAAAAATAAAAACAGATGTTGGGAAAATTTTCATGAATAAGAATAATTAATTTTCACTGTTCCCTTTCATGATGTATTCTGATTTTTTAATTATGAGAACAAATAAATAAGATTACGCTGCTTCAGGCTTTTCAGTGTAAAAGTAATTATTTCAGACAGAAAATAAATAAAAATCAGTGAATTTCTGCTGCTCGACAGGATTGCATATCTAGATTTTGACTTGGGTAGTTTGATACACACAATTTAATATTTAGCCTCAAAATGTAAATATGACGTTTCCTCACGCCTCGTTGTCCCACCAAAGTCTTATTTTCAAAGTTACATCCCAGTAAGTTTTACAATCACTCCAACAAACAATCTTTTCTTAGACCGTCAACCGAGTCCAATTCTTGTGACAAATCATAACTTCACTGAAACAAAAGCTGTTTTCTGCTTCAGTCAGACAGACTGTGTGTGTGTGTGTGTTAGTGAGTGTGTGTGTGCCCGCTGTATATGGAGGGAGTTGTGTGTATTTATGTACCGTGTGAGTCACAGGAGTGGGTTTCGTGTAACAATGTTTAAAATTAGACAGTGGGCAGGGCTGGTGAGGGTCTCCTCTATTTACACATTATTCCACTGAGCCCCGTGACTCATCCGTGAGGAAAAAAATGAAGTGGGTGTGTCCCGATCACATGTCCAAAACACCAGAGTAGGACTCTCATTTTAATCCCACCTCTCGCTTTGCCACATGAACTGCTCTGAAAGCTTCAGAGCGTTCATTAAAAATTCCATCTATGGACAGCGTACTTCCTTTGCTGCAGCCTGGATTAATTTTGAATGAGTGGTTTTCAAAGAGAGCACTGCTAACACGTAGATCCAAGAGTATTAAAAGGCAAAAATAAATATAATCTGCCAATTCACATAATGCTATTTCACTAAATTCCAGGATATTTTATAAAAATATCTTTTTTTCTCTCTACAATAATTAATGGTATTGTAAATGTGGCTTGATGCCGGTGAAAGCTGCTCTCTAAACATGCATGATATCATAGGTAATCAAAAGTCTACGTTTAGAGACTAATCTAACCCAAACTGCTATTACAAATCAAATGGCTTCGACTAAAAAGCGCTAAATCGTGTGACTTGTTCTGGCGTCTTTTTAAGGCAAGGACATAATCGAAAGTCAAAGGAGCTGAGGAGAGATCTACAGAGGAGTGGTACCATCGTTGCCCTGACAACCCAGCTTCCACAAACACAATGAAGGTGATCCTCCCGGATGTTTCCAAGAATGGATGATCTTGTAGCAGTGCTACAAAGCCTTGACGGTGTCGCTGGGTGTGTGTCCATCCTGCAGCTCTGCGTCCATGCACACAGATGTCTTTTCTTTAACCTGTGTCTCCCAACACCTTGTTGTGCATAGGTTAACTGCTTCTTTTTTGATATGATGGTGCGACGGACATGGCGTTCCCCATGTGCTACCACAGGTTCACTGTCAGTTCCATGTTGATGAAACCAGGGTTTTTACGGAGCTCCCAGTACATGTTGTTGGAGACCCACCTCTCCCGGTGGTTGGCATCGACCACTTTCCTGCAGGAGGGGGTGAGAAGAAGTAACAGTGACTGACTGGATCTGATATTTGCTGGGTTGGTAATTGCTGACAACGGATGATCTGCTTACTTGAAAAAGCGAGGTTCCTGTTTGATGTCGTTCTCCTCTTTCCACTTCCTCCTGGTCCTCTGCAGATCCTCGATACGCTGCTTCTCTGATGCTGCCATCTCTAAGTTACCCTCCTCTAAATGCCTGCGTAAAAAAACACAATTTATTTTTACAGTAGTAAACTGCTGTTGTGCTACTTTATGTGAGGAATCAGTCACATCTGGTTCCTGCTGGGCCCATACCTCTGATCAGGTCTGAATCTGGCGTCTGTTCGAGGGAGAACATCTTTTAACTCTGGGCAGAGCTCATTCAGTTCAATGGCGAATCTGGTGAAGCCGTAGTACAGCTCGTAGTCTGTGGGCATGGAGCCTGGAGGGGAGAAAAACACTCATCAATGTGTGTTTTATAAACTGAACATCTTCCTCAGAGTCCCTTAAAGTTCCTTAGGAAAAGGAACTTTTCCCTACCTGGTCTCCAGACACATTTAGCAGATGGAGGTACTCCGCAGTAGAGACCCTCGTGCCACTTCCCAAACAGCCTGTGGATCACTTTCCCTTCTTGGTCCATCACAAATCCTTGAACCTCATTCACATTTGAGCTCCAGTAGTTTCCCTGAAAGGTAAACACCCTGAGGTTATCTCTGACACTCAAATTCAGCCCATCTTTTCTCATTTTAAGGAAATAATGACAGGATTTTTGTGATGTTATTGTTGTTGTTGCACCTTGATGAAGGTGAGTTTGCAGAGGCAGGTGCTGCTCTTCATGTTCCTGATGGTAATCTCTCCGTAGTGTTCGATCCACCGCCGTCCACTGAGGATGTTGTGTACGCATGTGGTGACTTTGTTCCATTCATAGTGATCTCCAAACCTAGAAATACACAACAACAGCCGATCAGCCTAGTATCTCATAATGGATTTGACAAATGAGCTTCATCTTCTGTCACGAGACATCTTAACCGGAAGAAAATAGGGCTGTCAATACTTAAAAAATCCTTTTAGATTCATCCAGTCCTCATGCACTGCAAAAAACTGAAATCTTATCAAGTGTTTTTGTCTTTTTTTAAGTAAAAATTGTCTTATTATACTCGATATGAGCCACTTTCAACTTATTAATCCAGAAAAATGTCTTGTTTCAAGTTATCAAAGTACAAAAATGAGGTTTGAATCGCTTGTAACCAGTAAAAAAAATCTGCCAATGGAACATCAACACAACTGAAAATTTCCTTGAGACTAGAACAATGTCTTAATACAAGTAACTTTTCTCTTGTTCCATTGGCAGATTTTTTTTTACTGGTTACAAGCAATTCAGACCTAATTTTTGTCCTTCTGGATTGGTCATGTGAATTTAGCTCATATTGAGTCTAAAAAGGAATTTTCTACTGAAAATAAGACAAAAACACTTGATTAGATTTCAGTTTTTGCAGTGTGTCAAAAGATGCACTGAAAAAAACTGAAATCTAATCAAGTGTTTTTGTCTTAATTAAAGTAGAAAATGCCTTTTTTTAGGCCTAATTTGAGCTACATTCACCTGACCAGTTCAGTAAAATGTCCAATTTCAGGTTATTTTAAGACAAAATGAGGAATGAATTGCTGATAACAGGTTAAAAAAATCTTCCAATAAAACAAGAGAGAAGTTACTTGTATTAAGACATTGTTGTAGTTTTAATCAAATTTTCAAGATAATTTTTCTTGTTTCATTGGCAGATTTTTTTACTTGTCGCAATTAATTGAGATCTCATATCTGTCTTTAAATTACTTAAAACAAGAGATTTTTAGGACTGATCAGTTGAATGTGGCTCATATCAACTTTAACATGACAATTTTTCCTTAAAATGAGAAAAACACTTGATAAGATTTCAGTTTTTTTGCAGTGTGCAATGACTGAGCTGGCAAGAAATTGTAAAATATTACATAATGGAAATACTAATTAATAGGTTTGTTTTATTATACACTTAGTCCCAATTGTTATTGGCAATAACATCCATTTATATCGTTTTACTATCAAATTACCTTGTGATTTTTTTTCTTTGTCTTATGAGATAAAAGGGGGAAGGTCTCAATAAGTTTTGGCTTCAACCCACACCCTTTCAGTTTCTCTTGGGAATTCTAAAATTCCAAAAATTCATTACAGAATTTGTAAAAGAGAACCAAAATAAATTTCTTTCATTCATTTATTTTTTACGAGATAAAAGACACTATTTACATTTTTATGAAATACAAATACCACAAGCCTGCTTCACTAAATATTGTACATTTTAGAAGTCAGAAAGTATAATTATTTCAATAGCAATTCAACTGTAATTGTATTCTTTATAAGTGTTTTCTGCCCTGATGCAGAGAGGACAGGAAACAGAGCGAGGATGACATGCAGGAAAGAGGCCACAGGCTGGGTTTGAACTCAGGCTGACCTCATGTGGCTTGTGACCTAGCCACTAGGCGCCCCTCTGGACCACTTTCTTCTCCGTCAATTTGAGCTTAATCACCACTAATAGCATCAGAGTTACCTGGGAATCATGAGATTAACAGTCCCAATTGGTAGAATCTCCATCGATTTTCCCCAAAACTTGTTTTTCCATCTCACATCTGAAAAAGCAAAAAAAAAAAACATAGGAGTAACAAAGAAATATAGAGTTATTTTTAATCAGTTATATTTTATGAAAGAGGCTTAATGAGGCCGACAGACTCGGCTGAGCTCTCATGAGACGCAGCCCTCACTAATGAGGTTTGTCACCCACCTTGCCAGAAGGTGAAGTTCTTTGACTCACAGTGGCAAGCGGAGACAGGCGGGTGGTGGCTCACCTTCGAGAGAAGAGATCAAAAACAGTCACCTGACATCTGCTGAAACTATACATCACATGCATCATCTTATACTGTGACAGATTTCAAACAGCTCAGCTCTGAGCCACTGCTTATATTCTTCCTTTATCCAGATTTCTTACAGAATATTGCGCTTTAAGGCCCAATCATTGTCTATGTTCTGACATTTTCAACCACCCAACAAATAATCAACTAGTTATGAAAATAATCAGCACAGCCATCAATCTGTTATTGTTTTCCTGCAGCCGTAGTTTACATATTATAGCGATCAAGCCTTCAGTGAAATGTGAGGAGAGCTGTGCAAATCTGATGCAAATTAGAGTCTGTGTGCAGTGATTTGTTTGGGTAAATCAAGCGCTTGAGTGCTCGTTTGGAGCAGAAATACGAGTCTTAGTGTGCTGGGTTGTTTGTGAGTGATGAAGTAGTCCATTTTAAAAGAAAGCTTCAGTTTTTCCAGGAAAAATGAGAAGAATATTAAAGTTTCCAGCTCTTTTTTGAAATGTAGGAAATAAAATCCAGTTAGGTGGAGGACAAATGGTCTTGAAGGCATTACGTGTACAGATTGCTTTTGAGTAATCACAAGCCAAATCCATTTAGAAGCACCGTTTTACACTCGGACTCTTTAAACTCTTCAAACATCGAGAAAATACGTCTGTATCCAACATGATGCTCCTGTTTTGAACGCATCCTTGCGAAGACTTACCTGCTCAGAGAAAAAACAGAAGCCCTTGTCTTCCCGGATACATTCATAAGTCTCTCCAAGTAGCGGGTTGAATGGCTTACTTCCTGCTCTGTAGTACGTGGACGAGTAACCCGAGACGGCGAAAGCAGCGACGAGAACCTGTCAGAGTCCAAACAACACGGCAGACACAAAGAGAAAGGATTAACGGGTTCATTTTAGCAGACAGCTTTGTGAGGAATAAGCCAAACATTAGTATGCATTGGACACTATCAAAAGAGGAGAGCAGGCAGATAAAAATAGGAGGATTCAAGGTCGACGGCTGCATCGGAGCGTCACAGACACTGCCTCTATTTGAGACTATTTATGTGACTGGCAATGTCACCTCATATATTAACAGAGGAGTATGATAGACACAAAAACACAAGCAGGGGTTTAAAGTGTCTGAAAGTTACAGAGTGACTACAGAGAGATTTTCTGCAGCAAAGGAAACAACAGACTGAATCAAACACCTGAGCTGATAAATGTGATATGACAGCGTGTTTGTGTCTGACAGCTTCAGTACCATTCGCTCAAACGGATCCTCGGTCTCAGCGGCTTTGTCCAGCAGCTCGCTGTACTCCAGCTCTTCGCACATGCGCTGCAGGGTGTTGAGGGGCTCGTTGAGCTCCACAGGCATGGACACTTTGGACAGGTCCTTGCCGATGTTGTTTCTCAGGATGTTCCAGAGGTTGATGTTGCTGGTGTCGGGACACGGGGCTGGCAGGCAGATGCGACGTCCGTTACGGAAGGCGCTGCCGGCGAAGTCTCCGTTTGCCACTGAGGAAAGAGCTCTCGTTAGCAATCCACACCTAATACAAGATTATCTGAGATTCACACTCTCCAAAGAGGAGTTTCCCTTACAGCCATGCTTACAGGAACAGTTCTAAGTACTCACAAGTTCAACAATAAGCTTTTAAACTGCCAGAAAATCTGTCTTTGAAAACTGATCACTCCAAAAGCTACAGCTGTTTATTTCTAGTTTGACAGAAAAATGATGAAACCAGACATTCAAGTTGCCACTTTTGACTGTAAATGTGCTTTTCTGCAGACAAATAGTCTCTCGAGGTAGAACGTAATCAGCTTGACTGATAAACACCCGATGGGAGAGGAGATATGCGTATAAATTATCTGCACTGGTCTAACTGTCTCTCTGATGGTCTCGTTTACTTTTGTAGGCCGTAAAGAGGCATCAGTTTTAGCATCAGCCTGTTTCACTGGTGGTTTAAAACTCCTCGATGGAGCGTTAAACAGCAGGAAAAAAATGGACATGAATAAATTCAGGGCAGTAAAATCAAGTTACGCCAAATTAATTCAATGTGGAGACAATTGGAGTCAGATCAGGTCGCCCTATCCAATGAGGAAATGTTTTAAGAAAAGATTTAAAAAAGTGGATTTGATTAAGCTCTGATCATTTATGCGCTCCGAGAAAATCGCTGCAGACAATCTGTCCCCTCTAGTTATCAGTACGGTGCAGGAAAGTCTCTAAAGATGAATTAGTCTTGAATCAAACTGTAAGAAGGAGGAGGGATGTGGTTGTGTTTCTTTGTTTTGGTTAGACACACAGCCCTGATGGTGAGCTGTGGTGACTTGTGACACAGTAACAGTAGGTCGTCAATTTTCCTCAAAGCCTGAAAGAAAAGATTTGACAGGGCTGAGACTTTATCTGACTTTAACAAGTAAACTAGTCAGGAGCTGAGCAGGATTTTTGTTTTGTTTTTTTGCATCCATGAGCTTGCTCTTTGTTTTATTTCTCTTTTTTAGATGTCATTGCTTCGAGGCCACCAAGGTGAATGCTTTGCTCGTTGCTTGTCTAAAAAAGCTGACAGTACAAAGGTTATCAAATGTTCTTCAAATCATGCTTGTATCTCTTTGTTTTGATGTGAAATGTTGGAGAAACAGCCTTGCAGTAACATTAATATAACCAAGAATACAAAGATATTAAAAAACCATTTATCTGAAAAGGTTTAAAACTCCAGAAATACTGCTTAAGCTTTCATAAGGACTGGATTTAAACATTTCTTCTAATCTTAATTCTTTGAAAAGTGGTGTTATTTTATAAGTTTGAGATTTTTTACACCACTGGCTTCAGACGGTTGAGATTGAAAAGGGAGATCCCATCCTTCCACGTACAAATAGCTTTCATAGAGTCGGGGAGAAGCCCTTGGGCATGAAGCAACCCTGCAAAGTCATCTGCCTCAGTCCCGCTGATAAATGAGCCTGCTCCAGTGTCTGTGTGTGTGTGTGGGGGTGTGTGTGTGTGGATGTTTGAGAGGAGGCATCCACATCGTGGGATCCCCTCTCTGTGTTATTTTCCCTTCCTTTCATAGAAGAGGAACTACGGATGCTTGGCTCGTGATGGAGCAGAATTGGACCTACTTTGTCGGGAAACGTTATCGGTCACGCTGGCGTTGTCCTCGGAAATGTTATCGCTCACATCGCTGACGTATGACTCATCGTCTGAGCCCTGCGAGGGGGGACAGGTACAGAGTGAAATGAGTCAGAGCAGGAAGAGTACGAAACAGATGCTGATCAGGATCTGACACACATACACACATAAACACACACACACACGCACGCCATTCCTGCAGTTTGCCAGTGGCTAACAAACTGCAGCATGGGTCTGCTATCTGTCCCACTGCAGCAATCACAGGATGACACACTGCAGCACTTTCATGCTTTATATTTAGCCAACACAAAGAGGCCATTGAGCCAAAAGGAGGCAAATTGCAGCTTTGGAAGCCTGGATCCAGTCACCTGCTGCTGCTGCTGCTGAAGTGTTGACTAACAGTGTGACACAGGTCTGAATGGACCTGCTGTTGGAGCCAAAGGACAGGTGGTTGATGAATTTCCTCTGTGAGTAATCCTTCAGCGGAGCTCAATGCGTGCCTGGGGAGCTACAATGCTTAATGGCTCTTAAGAGACCACATACATTTTGAGTGGGTGTTCACGGAGCTTAAAAAGAAGAGCGAAGGACTTCAAGTGATGCACCAAAGTGCTTTTTTAACCAGGCTACAAGCTACAAATCAGGAGGACCAGGCAGAGGGGGTGTTTGGCTGAGACACTCCTGAGCCTTGGAGCTTTTTGGAGACGAGCCATGATTCTGCGTTTTTGATCTCATCTTACACTACCTCTGCTTTCGATGCTGCCCTCATTAACTGCTGACTAATCCCAGCTCCACATAGAGCCATCACAAAGATGATCAGGCAAGTTAAACCCCATGCCTTTTCCATCCCCAGTCTCACTCCTCACTTCTTCTGCTGTCATTTGTAAGAAGCTGTTTCTCAAATGCCCTCTGTTGTACCTCATTCTCCGATGAGCTGGCTGACAGAAGCACTTCCTGGGCGTCAAAGAACTCCGAGACGGACTCCGACATGGAGAGTCGGCTTTCATTAGAGGCCTGCTGCGTCAGAGGGATCCCCATCTGTTCCCCTTCCTGCAGGCAAACACATGCAAACACACGAGACGATCACTGCCCGTCGACTGCCCGTGACGACACGTTCAAGAACCAAAACTGACCTGAGCAAACACAAACAGCGTCAGAAGATGATACAGAGCTAATCGAGCAGCAGGTGTATCCTTGCCGAAAGGGCAAGCCTCCATCCGTTTCTAATTAGTCATTTTTTCCATTAACCTTGGTGTCAGTTTGTGCAGAGAATAAAGATCTGTTAAGCTTACCTGTCAGGGCTCGTGGTAACACCATCAATATGTAAGGGCAGGGATCAATAACACAATTGACAAACGCAGGAGGCAAACACTAAAACTGCTCAGCCTTGGAAGCTACGTTGTTTTATTAATACAGGAGTCAAAAGTGAGTTTGTCCAGTAACACAGTGACCGCAGTGACCCACCTCATCAGGCGTGGAAATGATGTTAACACTGACGACTTGTTCGTTCAGGACGGATTCAGAGTGGATGCGGTTCAGTCGGGTACGAAGCTCTGAATTCTGGGACAGGGCCTGAAGAATGAAAGATATGAGGGGTGGGTAAAAGTATTGATGAATCGATGCATCGAAATATTTCCTCATCCAATTCAATATCAATTTAGCAAATCCTCTGACTTGATATTAAATTAAGTGTTGTATGGACGAGGGCCACGAGAGACCAAACAATAAAAAAATGTCAGCCAAAGCAGCAACAGCAGCAGAATAAAGCCAGATCCTTCAGCTTTAGAGTCTGACGTTTGGGTTGTTTTAAGGCTCTAAAACATGAAGTGACCTCATATGTTCACATGGGGCATGAAAATCGATAGTCAAAGCATTTAAATCAATATTGAATTGAATCGATATCCAATCAAATCACAGGCTAAAGAATCAAAATTGAATCGTGATGCTCTTAGCAATACCCAGCCCTTAAAGACATAGAGTGTTTACAGTAGTTCCTGAGGGCTGGCCAATCAGAAAGAAGGGGGTTTGTGGTAGGGATGTCCTCGATACGATACACTGATCCGTATTGGTGGCCAATATGGCTATTTTTGGAGGATTGGGAAGCATCGGTTTCATTATGTGATCGGGACTGATCCAGTTTTCACAGGTTTTCAGCATCTTCACTCTTGACGTGACCACGTTGCAAACACGTCGGCTTTATGGGACTACTTCTCTTTGGAAAACAATGATAGTTAAACAGCCTCTTGCAACATTTGTAGAGTAAGTGTTCCTCGAAGAGTTACCAACAGGGCTCACCTTAATACAACAGATATGACTCATCATTTACACCAGAATCACCCAATGCAGCATGGGATTTATCAAAGCAAGGTATTGGTTTAGTATCGGGTCGGCAAAACATGTCCTGAAGAAATCGGATCGGAGGTCGTATCAGGACGACATGCACCAGTCGATCAGTCAGTCGATCAATTGGTGCCGATTTCCTTAATTTTGGGGGGTCAGTGATCTACCCATCCTTACATATGAAACTGATCTTTTCACTGTTGCTTTTTGCTCCGTGACCTAAAACTCAGGACACTTTATTGGTTGTTTAAGTTAAAACATAAAGATTTTATTGTTTGACAGAGATTGTTCAATGATTTTCAATGAAATAAGACTGGAACATTAAAGTGAAACTCCGGGATGGAACAAGTTGACCAAAAACACAAATAAACGGACTCCCACCGAAAAAATCTGATATCGGTCTACATTCACGCTGTTTTAGAGAATTTTCAGCGTGTTACTTTCACACAAAAAAACACCGCTAAATAAGGCTCTAGTTCTCATCGTGTCTCTTCGTCCTGGCAGACTACCTGCGTTTGTTCATATCTGGCGCGGACTGCGGACTGATACACTAAGCAGCGAGCGCCTCGTAGCCAGCTGTGGCTCTGCAGCGGAGGTAGCCCTGTTTTACGACAAGATGAGAGCTAGAGCCTTATTTAGCGGTGTTTTTTGTGTGAAAGTAACGCGCTGAAAATATCAGCAGGTCAGGCTTTTCAAAGATCAGCGATCGTTGATCAGCCAGAAAATTGTGATCTGTGCACCCCTAGTATCAGGACATCCCTAGTTTGAGGAGCAGGGAGCCTTAAAGAGACAGCAGCTTTAACGAAGTGTTACAAACAAAGGGTTAAATAAAGGTTTTCTGAGAAAAAATTGGACTTTTTTTGAGCTATAACTCAAGTAAAGCTACTATAGGGACAACAGGGACAGATTTAAGACCAAAAAAATAAAAAATTCCCCCTCTTTGACTTAAAAAAGGTGAAACTACAGAAAAAAAACAGTTGTAATCTTAACAAAAAATTGAATAGTTGACCTATGCAGCTGTCTGTGTGACAACAATTACCCCAGCCAGCAGACATCCCACAGAGCCGTGCCGTTAAAGCCTGACCTCCAGCCTGCGACAACATTGTCACACAAGCCTCCAATTAGGAACAAAGCGGAGATAAAGCAGCAGAAACATTTAACTGAAATGATGTCAACTGTTAGCAGAGGAACAGTCCAATTAAATCACTGGAGTAGAGAGACAGCCCTGAGGAGCCGAGTTAATGAACTGCACCGCACATTTCTCTCTCAACCAATTAATATGGGAAAATATGATTGAACTTTCACTACTCACTAGCCTGCGCTCTTATCCCCACACATCATACTTTTTCATCGGGATTAGCACGACCGCTTGGCATGAACTGCAGCCTGTGTGGTTTAGCTGACAGGCTGTCATCATAAGCACGTCTCGTAACATGACAGCTACAAAATTGGTTTGACTTAAAAGACGCATCGCTAAAATGACGGCGGTGATTTCCCGAGTAATGTCTGAATCACCCCCGGTAATTGCATCTTAATGCATCATCATAGTTAACACTGCTAATGTGATGTAGCAAAATGCAACCCAAACAGAGAGCTGCATCATGGGTAATGTGTGAAAGCGGCTCATTACCTGTGACAGAGACTTCCTGAGAGAGTTGATCTGTACGGATTGGTCGGTCTGCTCCTGGTCTGATAGAATTTGTTTGATCTTTTCTTTCTCGATGGCCACGGTGTTGAACGCCGACTTCAGTAGAGAGTGGACTGCACCGAGACACAAACAGAGATATTTCAAACCTTCAAAATCTAAAGTTAAACCTTTGAATGATGGAACAGAAAGCAAAAACATCCTGTGATTCTTTTCATCCCTGCTTCTGTTTTAGTTTTCTTTGGTCTCTCATTTTTCTTCTGGAGCATATTGAAAACTTTAAAATGGTTCTAATGAATACCATAGATTTCATGTCACCTTCACATTTACAAACACTTAGCATCGGTTAAGGCAGGGATGTCTTAAGTTAGCCTCAAACATTAAACTGGAAAATCTGATCCCTTTATTTGTGTTTTTCTGGGGTATATTTATCTACTTATTTATTTATTTGCAGCTAATGTGCAAAATATTAACCTCTTATGTTCCAGCGTCCTCAGACCCATGATACTTCATTTTTTAAAACATTGACTGAAAATTAGCCACATTTAGGGACACTGCCAATATCATCTTTTGGTGAAATCACAACATTACACCCATTTTAGAGCAAAAAAACAACCTATTTAAGTAGAATAACACTGCTAACAAACTACTAACAGAGAACTCATAACACAAATATTTAAACTTTCTGTATAAAGACCAGGTTTAGTTATACTCATTAGGTCTTACTTATCCCAAAAGCAAGGTGAATAAAAATTGCACACCAGACAAAAGCCAGGTCTTAAAGGGATAGTTTGGATTTTTTGACACAAACCTGTAAGGCATCCTCTTTCGGCATGACTTCATACTTCTGACAAGTGCACCATCATTTGTCTGTCACCCTCTCTCTCTTTCACGGCTCCAGCTGTGGCTCCAGGAGCGACATGACTGTGATCGTCTCTCTCTCCACCCGTTCTTCATCTGACGAATTTCAGCATCAGTACATCCGGGTTCATAAATAAATCCCCTTGGCTCTGTGCTAAATGTAATGTCATCTTCATCAGTGTCGTAGTCAGACATTTTATCGTTAACTTTTTTAAGTTGTATTGACGGTGCCAACGCGCGCCGGGCAGCTGGATGCACCGCGCGGCGCAGTGATACGCACCAGAAAGTAGTGCTAATCGATAATGGAGTCTGACTTTTTTCCGGTTTGCAGTTTTGTGATGCAAATTTATCACTCTTTTGAACACAATTAGTTTTGAGAGGAAAAACGCATTATTTTTCGTGACCCCAGCCACGTTGCCGGACTACTTTCGTCTTGACCAAAACCGCACCAGATCTCGGGTCACAGGATGCTGACAGGGGTAAGACAGCACTGATGTACATAACTATAGATGAGGATGCCATACAGGTTCATGTCAAAAAATCCGAACTATCCCTTTAAGAGGTTAGTGTCTTCTGCAAAAAAAAAAAAAAAAAAAAGCAAGCCCCATTGGTTCCACTTGAATTTTTGGATAACCAAAAGCTAAAAGGAAACCCTTAACTCTCAGAACACACAACCACCTGAACTGGTTGGTTCAAATAACGGAAAAAAAGAAACAATTTACAGTATGTTTGTGTTTCAGTACTCTGCTTTAGGGAGGCTAACGTGTTGCTTGAAGCCTCAGAGAGCTGATAAGAGGAGTAGAAGTTGTTTCAAGACAGGAAATAAACTTTTATTAT
Source organism: Halichoeres trimaculatus (assembly GCF_033239565.1). Classification (NCBI taxonomy): domain Eukaryota; kingdom Metazoa; phylum Chordata; class Actinopteri; order Labriformes; family Labridae; genus Halichoeres; species Halichoeres trimaculatus. The sequence continues at coordinate 18,269,925 of NW_027437197.1, forward strand.
ATGATGGGTGTTACCTCTTCAGAGATAACCACATCCTCTGAGAGAATGATGGCAGAGATTTTGTGTTGTAGCAGCAACTGCATATACATATACATATACATATACATATACATCAGTGTTTCCCACAGGATTTTAGGAGACTGTGGTGGGGGAGTCTCTGACCATCGGCGTTTTTAATGTGTGTGTAGGTTTTTAAGCGCGATGTATCGCCCTTACAGTAAGTGCAGTTTGGGACCATGGACATGAACGTACGCTGATAAATAAGAACTTACAAAGGCATATCAGAAATATTTTAAATTTGATTCAGAAACAAAACCAAAAACTCACTCTCTCACAATAATTTGAACAATTTACTGAACAACATTTCAACAACAGGTTATTTACACTATTTCCCGTGATCTGTGATCCGTTATTAGGCTACTGAGACTGTAGCCTACCGTTATTCTCTCACCTGAGTTAAAGAGGCGTGTGTTTGAAGCTGATGAAGAAAAGAGAGCACCAGGATGTGAGTAGGTGGAAGGGAAGCAAAGTGGAAACCCTTTATATTGTTTTAACATCTTAAAAAAATATTTTTTGGGATTAAGGGTCAGATTACGATTCTTCTTCTCCCTGCTCCCTTATTTGGATTTGGGAGTGTGTGTTTTCATTCTGTTTTTTTTTCTACAGTGACTGCAGAAAATAGTCAAAATAAATAAAGATTCCTAAATTTGCTGCAGCCCACTTCATCACAAAATGTAGCCTAAATCAATGTAAGATAATTTTCTGACTGATATTTCCTGATATTGCTGTGTATCTGGCTTTGAGAGAAATTCAGCTTCTTCCATGCTCTCTCCGTATGTTGTGTTCACCGTTTTACGATGACGTCACTATAAAATCCCACAGCGCACATGGCTACTTAATATGCACGTACTGATTTGCATTGACCATATATAGTTATGTTCGGGCGTGCTGAAGGCGGGAAAGGAGGCGTGCTCACCACATTCACGCTTTTCTCGGCGCGGTGTGGTTTATCAGGGGGAATAGCGTGCAGCTGTGTCTACGCAGAGTCTGATAGATCTGAAAAGAATGTTAGTCGTATGCACGTTTTGCCTTTTCGTCGTAAGTGAAACTTAAGAGGACTTTTACACGCTGTAATAAATGTAGGCCCCAGGAGAGGAGAATATGAAATAATAAGCCGCGTCAGCTCGTTGGTATTGTACAGGTAATTGTACTGTGTGCCTGCTCTGACTCTGAATGCGCGGTGATAATAAAACTCTGGAACCGAGACGTGCGCGGTGCAGCCGTTCCTCTTCCCGAGAGGTGGGCAGACAGCGCAATGAGATACTGTGTCCACGGCCGCAGTTAGCATGGCCGCTAATGCCCAAAAAAGATGTTGCACGTACCTCAGAGTCAGACGCCCCGCTCTAACGTCGCTGGAATCTGGTTTGCGCCAAACGTAACAGGTAAAGAGCGACGTCTATGAGTGTGACCAGTGCGCGCGCACTCTTGTTCTCGCTTGTTTACGTACGGTAGGAAATTACAGCTGTGTGATGGTCTGACAGAGTGACGGATCGTATTTTTTGTCTCCATATGAGACTGTGGCGGAGCCAAATTAGACTGTGGCGGGCCGCCACAGTCTCATTAATTAATGGGAAACACTGTACATATACATATACATATACATATACATATACATATACATATACATATACATATACATATACAGTTTGAGTACCTTTCTGTGCAATAGTGCAGAAATCCTCCTGAAGCTTGATGTAATCACTGGCGCACTCTACGCTGTCCGCCAGCCGGGAGACGGGAGGCTGGAAGTCAACCAGCTCCGCACAGAGGTTTGGGTTGGACGAGTGGAGGCGGACGGGAGACATGCTGGCAGACAGAGGGACCTAGAGAGGGACGGGGAGCAGGGAGGACAAGTGTCACCGAGCTGAGAGATGCAATGATACAATAAGGAACAGAACTTCAGTTCAGTTTAACACAGTTAACTTTGCTTTTACCGCTTTGTGCTCTTTGTTCTAGAGATTTGTCAGGCCTAATTAGTTTGCCTTTCACATTTAGACTCTTTAGAGGAGGCAACTGAGGACGATTTGAGCTGTGTGGGAACAAAACATCTCTTTTTAAAAGGCTGGTTTAAAAAAAAAAAAGCTTGAAAGCACATGGTGTTTGCACATGATGCACAAATAAACAGGATAAGGAGAAACTAGAAGAGGAGCTGAATCCATGTCACAGCACATGGGAAAGTAAAAACTTAGACAACGACAGATTAAAAAAAAACACAGATTGGAATCTGTAGCTGAGTAAATATTACACACTTTTCTAACAAAGCTTCAACTACACCTGCAGGAATGAACTCATCTGCTTTTTACAATGGCTGTTAAGAGAGCATTAAGCATTCAAACTAACTACAATCCTCTGGGTTCCTACAGCTCAAGGCAAGTTAAATTTAAGACTTTTTAAGACTTTTTTAATGACGTTGGAAATCAAGTTTAAAAACAAGTCGACAACAAACTACATTTGAAACAAACAAAACTAACAAACAAAAACACCACATGAATTACCTGGGTTAGAGGCAATTTTAACCCAATGTTTATTTTACATTAAACATCACTTTTTACTTTTTTTTTAACCCCATTTTTACAACTTTATGCCTATTTTGCCCCCATTCATCTTTTTTGGCCACTTTCAAAACCATTTTTGGAATTTTTACATGGTTTTTGAAAATTAATTTCCAATGTAATTCTCAATTTTGCTGCCATTATCAATTTTCCTAAGCCACTTTTGGATTTTTTTGCCAATTTTTCCTCATTTTTTTCTCTCTCCAGGCACCCTAGGTAGAACCAAGACATGTGTCTGCTTTAAGAGTTCCTGGTGCAACCACATCACCGTTTTGTTAGTTCCGCTATTGTGATTATGCGATGTTGCCACAAGAGTAAATCAGGAAATTATTTAGAAAAACAGATAAATGTTACTTAATTTTTTTTACTTCAAACTAACATAAACCTTACCACTGTGTTCAAATTTTTAAGGCTTTAGAAATTTGGATTTAAGACTTTAATGCCAATTCAGGCCTTATTTTTAGAATTATGAATTCAATGCCTTTTAAGACTTTTCAAGGATCCGCAGGAACCCTGATCCTGTTATACAAAGAGTATGTAAATGTACGTGTGTCAGAGTTGAGCAATTTTTTATTTTTTTGTATTTTTGGGGGGATTTTCTGTTGTATTACAAAATTTTACCAATAAATGTTACCCTGTTTTGTTTTGTTTTTTGAACAAACAAACCAGAACACACCTTTCAGTGTGACCAGAGTCCAATCCAATATGATTTAAAACAAGTCATTTTAAAATTAAGAAAACAGGAAGGACTCATAAATTAGAAAAAGGGTTTGACAAAAAAGGAAAATGATAGACAAACATGTAAAATAATAAAAACAAATAAATTCCAATAAAATAGTAGTAAAGCTAATTTAAACATCAAAATTCAGGTGTTCCTGAGCAAGTAAAAAAAAAGAGATACCTGAAGTTGGAATTTTGCATCTTTGCCGACACTTTTTGTTCTCCATCTTCTGTTCAAGCGCTTTTCTTTCTTTGACAATTCTACACAATTGGTCTGTGCAGCAACACATGGATCCAAATATGCAAAGCGTGGTTCACGGGACAAAGCACATCACATTCAAAGCAAAAGTTAGCACACAGATTGATTGCAGTGAAATGACAACAAAAGACGAATGAGATGCAAATTAAACACTCAAGCAAACAGGTTTTTTTTTGGAGGAATCCATAAAATAAAAGTTCAGATTTTGTCAGTGCAGATAGGATAATGAAAGCCTGCAGGAGCTTCGTGTGTCTGAGCCCAGCTGGATGATGATAGTGCTTCCTGTGGTTATAAAACTACCTTTGCAGAGACATCATTACCTGAGTTATACGGGCTCCCGTACAGCTCCACACAGACACAAATCTTTGAAACAGAACTCTTTAAATTGCTTCCCCCTGCCCTCTGTATCTGTGAATGTGACTGTGTTTCTCTTCTACCTGCATATCTGTAAAGTTGGGCGCTGATTGTGTCCTCTGTAGGATCTCCAGACTTTGCAGTAACCGACTCAGCTCGGTCAGGCTGGACTGGCACCGTGCAAGCTCTGGAAATCAAATTCACAATCCAAATAAGAACACACACACACACATACACACACACAGTTCAATGTGTCAGACAATAGTTATAAGTTTTCCTCTCAAGGTTCAGGTGACTTATCCAAAGGCCAAAAGCAAGATTAAATCTTCCGTGTGAGATCAGATTTGATACAGAGAAAAGAGCAGCACTTACCCTCTGCACACTTGTCCATCTCCTCTGATTCCTGCAGCCATGCAGCCACCTTGCTCTGTCCGTTGCTGTAGGAGGCAGGGAGGCTGTTGTTGCTGCTGCTGCTTGGGGCAACCGGCTGCCAGGGCAAACTGCTGGGTTTAGCCTGCTGGAGACAGGAATAGACACCCGCAGAAATGAGGTTGTTCAGTCCCAAACTCCATGACAGAGTCAACTGGAGTGTTACGCAACTTTCAGCTGAAGTTCAAGGTGTTTCACTGACATTTTGCAGGAGAGATTATTCAAGATTTGAGCAGCAACTAACAATTATTGCAAGTTTTTTCCTGTGATAAATGTGGTTGCATAAAGTGAGAAGCATTCAGTCACATCTTGTAGGTGATCACAGGAGCAGACTGACCATGAAGTATTCTTGAGGATGCTGAGTGGTTTTTACTTCCTCCTTTCGTATTACCATAACATTTTCTACTCTATCCCAGTTTCCACCACAAAAAGAATCAGGAAATTACTCTTTCCCTACGGTATACTCTTCCTGAATAAGTAATCACTCTCAGCTTGGATCATTCGAAGTCTGTTTTAAATCTGACTCACAAAAGATAAGCCAGGATGCTTTGATTGGAAATGTCTGTTACAGGATTAAATCAGTGAGGTCACATTTACAAGTTTCTCTGAGGAAATCATAAACCATTGATGAGACAGAAACATGAATAATTGATGACATCTCACGATCAAATAATGTCTTTTTCCAGAATCTTAAATGCTCAGATTTGCAGCTTTCCACTATCGAATATGATTAAAAATTGAGTATCTTGCGTGGGAGTCGAGTGGAAGACTCACCTTTGCTTCACGCACCACACTCGAGGCAGGTTGTGGCGACTCCATCGCAGCCGGGGGAGGAAACGTTCGCATGGTGGCCTCTCGAGGAGATCGCACAATCTCGTTCTGTCGGTACAGCCGGTGGTGACGCAGCTTGCACACCCAGGCGTCGAAGATATCTTGAGATTTGACCTGAGGAGAAAGAGCACACACGGCTTTACCATTTATCACCTTTTCACTCTCATGTTTATTGCTGCTTCAGAGACTTTGCAGCTCTTTTAGCCTCAGTGTTACCTTCAGGTGATAGATGTGCTCCTCGGTGTCCAGGTCAATGCGGCGCGCCCGCTTCTTGATGGACATGACAGAGAGGCCGACGTCGATGCTACCATGTAGTTTGCCTTTTTGGATCTGAAGCAAAGATAAGTTTACAGTCAGTTCTGTATTGGAATAATTACAACTGTTGAGTAAATTCAAAAATTCAAAAACATTTGTTGTTGTTAAAAGCTTGTGCAGGATTTGAGAATCCTCACAGCCACACCATATTTTTCCTATCTGTCTGTAAAACTGACTTGGGAGCAAAGTGACATGGCGTGCTGACTAACATCGAGCATCCTGACCCGTGTTGCAGATGTTTTTTGCTGACTCATTCCCGAGCCAAGCTGATGTCAGGCCGGGCTGCCCTGTTTCTGCCTGTGGATATAGTCAGGGTTACTTACATCAATGGGGGACTTTGAGTACTTCAGGATACCGTTGTCCAGAACAAAAAAACGCTGCAGAGAGGATGAACAAAGGGAAAAAAAGGAATTTAACAGGAAGGAAGGCCGGATCATGTTAGATATTGATCACATTAAACTGCCAGTATAACAAATTTATCAAAGAAACCAGACTTCACTAGAAATGAATAAGAGACGTTGACTTTACAAGGCTTAGAGAAAGTAGAGCAAGCTGCATGACGAAATGATTTGTTTGTACCTGACAGAAAACTGCTTAACATTCAAGAAGCAGGTGTACTTGAATTCCTTCTTCTTCAGCAACAAAAGCTCATGTTTATCTCTTAGCCAGTGTATCTTACCTTGTGCCAGCCTTTCAGGGGCCATTTCCGCTTCTTCAACATAAACCCCTCATGCTTATCAGGCCTTTGGACGTTGCTCTGACCGATTTTCAGCCCCTCAATGATTTCCCAGCTGTCTGCCTCCTAGCGAAGAATGAAAAAAAAAAAATAGTGCTGCGTCAGACGAAAGCCTCAGGAGAAAACAGGAGATACATTTGTTGTAATAAAAAGAAAATATTCTCCTGTCATGCTCAGTGTGACGGAGAGTACAACAGGAGTGCACCTATTTTATGCTTTTCCCATACAGAACACATTTAAAGAAATACGGCTCCATTCAGATCCCCGCTGCTCTCTCAGCGTTTTCACTCCATTAGCTCCTCCTGACTGTGCTCACGCTGCTGCCGCTGGGTGTGTAAATCAAAGTGATGCCTTGGAGTAGAGGGGCAGCAGGGTCAGACAGGGACAGGTGAGACATCAGTGGGTCGTCCCACTTGGGGGGATCCTGGTCGTCATGACATCCGCAAAATGTCAAGCTTGTGATTTAGTCAATATCTTTGAATATTTTTCTTTTGTCTTTGAAATGTTTGAAATGTTAGTTGACCTCGCAGTGGTTGGACTTAAATTTAATCTTGATTGGTTTTTGTTATCATAAGAAATAAAAAGAATATTAAGTATTGCCTTTGTGAACTAAAACAAATTTTATTGTCTGGGTTTACCATAAAAGTCCATCATATTCAGCATTTAAAATGTGTTTTTGTGATGCTATCAATGATTTTTACAACATACTTTAGTGTGGTTATTAACAGCTGGTGGGTCGTAGACGTAGTTGTCAATCACTTGCTTCTCTTACAAGCACAAAGAGCCAAATGTTGAAAATAACGCCCCAAAAATCATCTTCTACTCATTCAGGAAACAGCATGTTTCATATTTATCTGCCTTAGTCAGGAAGCAGACTCTATATAAGGGCGTTATCTCATGTGGTTGAATATTTTTTGGCGGCTAAGGAAGTGGTTATTCTGGTTAAGTAGGTCAGGTTTTTACCTTCGTATTTGAGTTAGTAGTTGTCACTCCTATGAAGTAAAAACCCACTAAATAGCAGCCCATGGCTTTGTTTATCACACACAGTGATGCTGGGACCTTCAGAGCAGCATGTTGGGTGTGTGTTGTATAGGGATGGGCACCGAATTAGGCACTTTTATTGGAACCAACCGAATTCTGTCAAGTACTGTCAAGATCTGTCGAGTACTGATTTACGTAAAATTTTCCAACTTTGGAGCTAGTGAATAGACTGGTCCTGAATCCAGGCACATTACCAACCATCTGCCAACAAACCTCAAACCCTGGAAATGTGAGTATTTTAAATGCTGTGTGCTGTGGAGCAGATGTAAGAGCTTTTCCTCAGTGTCCCCCCTGTCTCTGTTAGCTTCAGGATGCTAACTTTAGCTGCAGTTAACCTGTTGTTTTAGTCTGTAATGTTACAGTAAACGAGCTTTGCTGTTTTCTAAACATTGTGCGCTCAGAGCTTGTTAGTCATGTTTACATGGCGCCGCTCTCAGTGACGCGGAAGAGCGGGGCGGTATCAGCGGTGGCTCATTTACATATGAAGGTCACGCCCACTAAATCAGACCGTTCTGAACAGAGGGGCTATGGGAGCCTGGAAACAATGCTGCTGTGCTTGATTTATTGGCTTTTTGGACCAAAACATGTTACTACCATTTCATGAAGACATCAATGATCCATATTAAACAGCAGAAAAGGAGCAGAATATGGGACCTTTAAAAAACATATTTTTACCACATAAACACAAAAAAGTACCAAAAATTGGTACCGTTGAGTACTGGTACCAATTGCCAGTCGGTCGTTGGTACCGTATCATTTCAAATGTGAAAGGTACCCATCCCTAGTGTTGTGACTACATCTTGTGCTTTGGGGTCAAATTTATTCAAAAGTCAAGTAATTTTAGAAAACTATTCAGAATATTTCCAAATTTCCCAAGTTTAACTTCCTATTGAACGTTTCTGGAAATTTTTCATCCCTTTGTAGCCCTAATACCAGCCCAATTATCTCAGTGACCCCCTTTAAAAAGCTTCACCTTATCAGGGAAACTTGACCCAATTTAAAAGCAGCCACACCCCCAAAATTAGTGATCCACTCATGATGCACAAAGCTTACAGACCAACATCAATCCAGCTCAAATAAAACAGCTTTGGCGTTGTGGTAGAACAAAGCTGTCTAACAATTGACAAGAAACATCCCTGACAGGCAATAACAACCTCCAGACCAACTTCCTGTGTTATCTGCAGGATTACAAACAGACCATCAAATGGCTCTCCATTGATAAATCAATACAGCACTAAATAAAGAACGGCCCACCCAGCTAATATTGCCATTCAATGCACTTTCCTTGGCAATCGTTTCAGGATCCGAACCATCATTGAGAAATCCCTGATGTGGAGCAGTCAACCCAGCCTCCAGTAAAAACCAAAGTGAGTGCCAGCTTGTGGTTCATAGGGAAATTATTGCCACAGTCAGAAAATGAGCTTTTGTTATGTGACCCTGGAAACAGAAGTGAATTAAGCCAAAGTGATTTCCTGCACTCTGCTCACATTCATTGATCTCACTGCAGAATAATTTCAAGCTGAATGAGGTGGACCTTCAGTGAGTTTGCCTCTTTAATGAGGGATCTCGAGGCAGACTCAGGAAGTGGTGATTTACTTTGTTAAAGGTTAAAAAGGTTCTCCCATGAGCTTATTAGTTTAATACTGGGTGATTTAGATTTGAGTTAGGCTTTTTGCTTTGGTATTTTACTTCCTTTAACCTCTTTTGCAAAGAAAGCATGGTTAGATACAGAGTAATACCTTTAAAACTGAGCAGATTACAGAAGAGGGGGTACGTCTTGTTAGAGAGCAAACCTTTCAGTATTGTATTCCAACTCATTCGCTATCCACAACCAGCTCTGACACGGCAGCACAGAGGAGTTTTCAAAGCAGCGATGAATCATACCATTACAGTTAAGGTCTCCCTGAGTGGTAGAAAGGACAAACACTCCTTGGGGACACCTTAGGCTAAATCAGCACCATAAATATCAGACAGACAGCCCACGCCTGCTAATAACTTTTTCAGAGCTGCTTCTCCAGCAGGCAGTGGTCGTCTACATGCTGCCCGATGAGTAAAACAAAGAAAGACTTGTTTTCCAAAGTACTTAAAACACAATGATGTAATAAAAAGAGTTCAAAATCTTTAAATAGTTTAAATCCAAACTCCTCTTATCTGATCAACCAAAATGCAAATTGTCTTTAAGGCAACATTAATTCCCAGATAAAAAAGGACATCTATGAAATCAAAGAACAGCTGTAACTTGATCTTATCTTGTAATCTCAAGATAAGAGGTATTTAAATTCATAAGAAGACGCTCAGGTTGCAATTTTTAACAGGCTGTTGTCTCAGGAGAGCATTAAGGAAACAGAAAAGAGTAATTCCCTCAGAGAAAAGAGGATGTTGTGGGGATGGGTAGAGGAGAGCTGTAGGTGGTAGGAGAAGCAGATTGATGTATTTTGGTTGGATATAGGGTTTGACGATATTTCTGTATCTTGAATGCATGTTATTTCTAAGGTAAAAGCTATTTTACAAAGCCAGCTACAAAATACCAAATAACTATAAAACAAGTCCAGTGTTATGATTCCTTTTGTGAGTAAATATACTTTTAGATTTATTTGAAAGATACTGCCCCGTGAAAATGTGCTTCCTGATAGAGTAGCTGTAATATATCCCCATCTCGTCTCTCACATCCACCACTGACACTGATATTCTCGAGGCTAATAACCACAGAGGAAGTGTTGTGAGTGTTGTAAAGATGGATCTCACTGCTTGGCTGTAAAGCTTGGAGCGGAGGGAGGGCTGCCACATGGATGAGAAGTTAACACCTCGAAAGGCAGGGAGCCTCATGGTCTGTGTAAACACCACAGAGGCAGTGAGAGACCTGCAGTCCATGTGTGTGAACGGCTGAGTTTTGTCAAGGATAATACGTTTGGCAATAATGAAATGATTTAACTTCTTTAAACATCTGAGGGAAGAGATGTTCAAAACTTGACCTGTGTATAAACTTTCCAACCTGATCCCCAAGAGTAAAACTGGCCTGAAAAGTTGAATCATAACTTTAATTCTCAAACAAAAACCATTGGAGAAACATTTTCAAAAGGAAATGAACACTATCTTTTTTTGTATTTAAATAAGTCTCTTTTTTTAATACATTAAAAAATATTTATGGTCTCAGTTAATAAATATTGTCACCTGTAGAGACTCATTTCATCATTGGAGTGAAAGCCAACCAGCCAATCCAGTTTCCCTGATATCTCTGACTAAATGTCAGGCAGTAAGTCCAAACTTATTCATATAAAGCAATAAGGTAAAATTAGATCATCAGATACTGTAATAACCTGCCCGCAGCATAAATAATAGCGTTTTCGTTATCAAAGGAGGGGTTTCTTCATTCTTCATTCTTTCACTGATGGCATCATCAGTTTTTTCTGGTCATTACCATGAAAAACAGTCGCTGTCAGGCTTGTTGGATCTGATTATTTGACCATTGATTTATCCGATATCAAAGGAGACCTTAGCAATGACCACAAAGCGTGATTATATCTACTCCTTCTTGGATATCTTGGCTGAAAGCGTCTTATCTGAACAGGAAATAACCAAGAAAAACTGATACAGCAGCCCCATCCTGAATCAACTTGTGTATTTTTGTGTGTGTGAGAAGGTAAGAGCGTGTGTTTGTGAGATGAAAGAGACCGAGAGTGGGGCGATTCAGTGCTCTCTGCAGGTGGTGCCTCTAATTGCTCTTACGAGGGGTCTCCGCAGTGGACAGTAGACGTCAGCGGAGGGAAAAGTGGCACGTATCGATCTAAAAATCCAGGGGCTAGATCTCATTAAGGTTTTCCCCCAACAAACTGCCCTGATCTCAGTGTGTTCTTTCTCTTCTCCCTTGGGACCTCTCTGGAAATAGACACTGCACTGCTGCCTTTTTCAGCGCAGATGTGATATTAGCATTAGCATACTTTAAACAACATGCTTAGCAGAAACTAAAACAGAAAACTGATGCTGTAGGCAGCAAACATGCAAGTTCTTGTAATACCAATGAAGCTCACTAATTTTTTTCATTTTGTTTGTTCTTTTGTTGCTTGGCGCCACCCTGTTGTGGCTGCCTGTTGCAGCAGTTCTCTCTTCTTTGTCCGTTTCTTGTCATTCTTTCATCTCATTTTCGTCATTTTTGCATTTGGAGTGGATCATTACTTTGTATGGCTCATTTGTTGGTCATGGACTCCAAACTTTTTGTGGCTTCAGTGATATTTTACTACTTTTTCTCCTGTGTTTGTCTGGAGATCCTACATGTAACCATGGCTGCATTGTTTACATGTGAAATCAGCTGTTAGCAGCCTGTAGCATGTCAATGCTAACTGGTGCAAGTCCTGATGTTTCCCCACAAGGTGAGGAGAAGGAGGTGAGGACGACGTGCTGGTTCTCAGGTGTGAGCTAAGAAGTGACGACATGGACCTGTCCTTCCATCCATCGTTATTGGGAACGTGGGATCTATCTCCATTAAGATGGACGAGCTAGTTGTGCTAACCCAACAACAGAGGGAATAGCAGAGGGCAGAGTAGCATCATGCTATTCACAGACATGGCTAATGGAGCTAACACTGGACACCAACGCCACATTGAAAAAACTTTACTGCTGTGAGCAGACAGGATCCAGGAGACAGAGACTGAACAGACTGCTGAAGAAGCTCAGTCCTGGACCCTGTGGAGGTGGAGGCTGGCTGACTGGAGAATGATGGACAAGCTGTCAGCATCTATTTTCTTATGGACTTTTTTGCACTTTCTTTACGCTTTCTTACTTTTGTTTTCTTGTTGCTGCTGTGAATCCTGAATTTCCCCTCTGGAATAAATAACGTATTTTCTATTCTATTCTATTCTATTCTACCAACAAAATACACTCGTGAAGAAATCCTCACAGATTACTCAGCATTGTTTCCAAATCTTATGTCAATGTATAATATATTGTATAGTTAGAATTTATCAAAGTCTTTCAATGTTATTTATCTGTTTAATCCTCATTCTGATTGAATGAAGGAGGAATAAACAAACTATGCAAATCTAAGGTAAGAAAACCCCACCTCATTTTGCCAATCCAGCAAATTTGTTCTTGTAACAGATAACAGTTAAGAACTACTTCATGTTTAGTTTTACGATTCTTTAAGTCATGAGGTTTTATAAGGTGAGTTAACAAAAATGAAAACTACTAACGAGGACATTTTCAGTTGTCTCAGTGTTTGCCTCTTAGACGAGAACCTGAAGTCATTCAACACATTTAAAGACAGAAATAACAAAAGGAGCCCTAATAGATAACCTCCCCCTCAGTTAAGCTGGCTTTAAAGATAATGGATCGTCTGGGAAATTAAAAACTGTACCCTTTCACCCATGAAGGCCTTCTTATCAGGAGCTGACACGAAAGATTGGGGACAATGAACACGAGTCCTGAAAGAGTTAACCGTCTGCCTCATCCAGCTGCTGTGCGCTTTCAAACAGGCCTCGTTTTTTCAAACACCCTCCCTCCCTCCTTTTTTTTTTTTTTTTTTTGGACTCTTCAGAGCGCCATCACAAGCTGTGCTCCCACACAGCATACCAGAGCGTGCCACATGTTCAGTGGAGCACCAAGCCTCCGCCTGGCCCTCATGAAATATTCATCAGGCGATGCCGACGGAAAAGCTGTGATGTCACAGATTCCAGTGTCCTGTTCCTGCGCGGGCCAGGGTGACACAGCAGCTCAGTGGGGCAGAGAGGACTGGGGGCTTCAGGTGGATTACTGCTGGGTTAACTTTAAGCACTCGTGGTGTGAACTGTGAAATTAGAGCTTCTCTCATTGTTAACGAAGCTTCTGTACGGTTTTACTTACTAACCAGGGGATTAGGGAAGCTCTATCTCTGCTGATGGGTCGTCTAATTGGCTGATAATGTCTTGGAAGGCTGTTTCTTTTTTCTAATGGAACTCAAAGAAACAGATTGGTTTTTAGCTGGTCTGGTATAAAGAAAGATTTGTAGAGAGAAGTGACTTGTTCGCTTGCTGCTTTTGAGAGATGATGGAGGATATTGTCATTTCTACATTTTGAAGTAGAAAAGAAGTTATTTGGGACCTGACGGTGATGCAGAATGATGTCTGCTCTGGCAAATGATTTCATAACAACTGACAAGGTCACCACATAATTGTTCTGACTGTTTTTGATGAACGCTGAAGATGCTGAATTTATTTCTTATGATTTGATGTTTCCTGACAGGCCAATTTTCATGCCTGTTTTTTAAATATTTTCTCCTAAAATGAGATAACTGACAGTAAATTGTAAAAACCCTGAATAATATTTCTGAATATAACCTCGGCTGAAGTGGCATTCATTACACCCAGGCTGCATCAGGAAACTACTCAGATAAGGTTTTATCCAGCAGCTGCTCATTTACCTGCCGGCTGTCTCTCTGGGAGGACGAGGAGGAGGAGGCGCTCTTGTGAACCGGTGTGGAGGTCTTGTTGCTCGGCGTGGAGCTCCTCTCCTCAGAGCTCATGGTGCGGCCGTGGGGGCCTCGTTGGTAGTGTTGGTGGTGAGACATGGTGGGCTCTGTGGACCTCCCTCAGCACTGGGCCTTGCAGATCAGGTTCATCCTCTGAGACTCTCACACTCGCAGCTTGATGCTCATCTGAAAAAGAAGCATCAGGAAGTTAACGTCACCTTCTCTGAATGTCTCATTCTAGACAGAGCTGCAGACACAGAGAGACGCTGTCATTGATCAAACAACCCTTAATTCTGTTTATTTCCTGAAGAAATGAGCATCTGGCGCTCTCCCAGGCCTTAAAATTATCTTCCATCAACTTCAATGTGTTAATCGAACTCAAGATGCTCAGTCTAGACACCCGAGCTTTTCTTTGAAGCAGCGGTGTTTAAGATTCCTCTTATTTTGTGTGCTTCGCTGAATAAGCACATCAGCAGGCTCCAATTTCGGAAACAAGATCAACAACAAGAGTGATTATTCACCTGTATTTACTCTGCTCCTTCCTTTTGCAGTTGAACTGCCAACACTTTATTTTGGTAAAGCTGCGACGAAGAGATTGAGAGAAGTAAATAAAGGAAACACTTGTTGGTGTGGGCTTCATAAATGTGACAAACGGCTCTTTTCCACACCCTATGTTTGGTGAAAAGTTGTTTCAGACATTAGCTGATGTCTACTTTGTTTTTACAGCACATGGCGGTGCTTTTTTCCCCAGTGAGGCCGTTCAATTTCTCAGAAATAGCTGTTTCATAACTCAATCAGTCACAAGCTTCTTCTTTCAAAAGGGTCTTGACTCGCTTCAAGATTCGGAAATGTGGGAGACAACATGTCAATATAAATGCAGTCACTGCCACAGAACTGCTGTATACTGAAACATCTAATTAGCTCCATGATGGTAATTGAACGAGGACGCTGAATCAATATGACAGACATCTACAGCTCTGCTGCAGTCCACACACACGAGCTAAAACTCTCAGATTTTTACCATCAAAGTGTTTTCAGAGCTGAATCTGGAATAAATGGACCCAGCTCTGAAATATCTTGTTAACCTTATGTTCAGATAGAAAGTGGAGAGTTTCTGTGATTGGTCATGGCAGTGTTGTGCTCTGCGCTCTGTGCTGACACCCATTATCCCGCCTGCAGTTGTGCTGCGTAATCGTCTGAGGGAAAGGAGAGGTCTCAGCACTGATAAAGCATGCATCGATTGGAGGATAGCGGAAAAACAAAGTGATAAACAAACCGCGTCAATTCATAAACGTAGATATACGGCGAGATACCAAGGATGTTGCTGGGTCTTCACAGGAGCAGGGAGCAAAACCTTTTTGTTTTTATCCAGAAAGTGCAGCTCCTATGGACACATGCAGAGTAAAAAAGACTGATTGCCTGTGTTGGAGTCTCAACCACTGAAAATTAACTTTTTATGCAACAGCTTCAAAACAAGTCATAGATGGTAACAGAAACGTCACTTTTGATCAACCAATAAAAAGAGAACAGGATGTTTAAAAAAGGAATGTGTTGATCTGATCCTGGTGGGGGTGGGTAGTGATAAGATTTTATTGATACCAGTGCCATGATCAATTCTGCCTATTGATCCGATTTCTTTATCGATCAGTTCCTCCTGTGAATTTCCTCTGTACAAAAAGGAGGCTTCACAGGTTTTCTGTGTCAACAAAAATTTATGGAGTTTATATGTAAATAAATGAAATGACATGAAATTGGTCACCCGATCCTAGATCTCTGGACATAAATACCTGAAATAGAATAATCTTTTTGCACTGTTAGCATCCTTTTTAGTAAAGTGAAACAAAGCTTTCCATCACTCCCTTCTCTCAGCCATTGTCCTGGAAACTGCTGCTGACTGACAGGCGTGATCGACATGTGGCACATCAGGTGGCACTGAGGTCCGACCACTCCGGCGTAGCGTAAAGAATCAATAGGAGAATCGTTAAGCATAAAGGTCAATACTGTCGGTGGATCGAACCATTTCCAATCTTTCGATACCCACCCCTAGATCCTGGTTAGGGATGCACCGATCCAATCCTGGTATTGGGTATCGGCGCCAATCCAGCTCCTCAAAGCTGGATCGGGTATCAGTGGGAAAGGAACGATCCAAACTGGACACTAAGGCTAAACTATGATTTAATCTACAAGGTATAAAATTTTACAATCAAATAGTTATTTCTGTAAGTTATGAAGCATTTTTAACCAAACTGCTGTTAACAATTTAAACACTTAGTAGGGATGCACGATATTGGATTTTTGCCGATATCCGATATGCCGATATATCGAAACCCCTTTTGGCCGATACCGATAATCACAAGTTTGTTTGTTTTTTTCACTGCAAAGAAAGCAAAGTCTATCCTGTACTGGAATTTATATGTTACTCTTATTGTGACGGTCTTATTTGTTTAAGAAACACACATAAAACAGGACAAAAAACATTTCATTTTTACCATAAATAAGAAATGTATTATTTTTCCAAACTCAAGACATTCAGTATTGAAATACAGAAAAATAATTTCTTTAGATCACATGAACTTTAAATGTACAATGCATTTTTAAACATAACCAAGTTGCATTTGATTATTTTAGAGCTACTGTAACAACCTGGTGACAGACACAGAGCTCTGCAGTGCAAATAAATGAAGTGCTACATTTTATTTAAGGAGCTTATTTTTCAGATGGAAAATAATAATAATCCTAACTGAATAGCACCTTATCGGCTGTGCATATCGGCAGAAATTTTCATATCTGAAAATTCGTTTTAAAGCTTTAATCAGCCGATACCATTATTGTGCCGATAATATCGTGCATCTCTACTGGAAACTGATCAGGATCAGTATCGGTCGATACCTAAAGCCCAGGTAACAGTATCGGGACTAGAAAAGTTGGATTGGTTCATCCCTAATCCTGGTACCATGTATTGGTCCAATACAGGCTTAAAAAACTAGACTGAACAAAAGTGGCAAAGGACAAATCCATAGGACTCATCTACTCCAGTAAGAAAAGCCTGAAGTTGCCAAAACAAAATCCTCAGTGTCACACTCATATTAAGGGATAAAGATTGTTTTTAATAACTGATAATATCTGCATCTCTAGTATAAAACATTGACAATAATACTCAGTCGTATTTGAGTGTAGTATAATAAACAGTTCCTGTAGAACCACTGTGGTAAAAAGAGGAAGTACATCACGGTTATTTAAAGAACCTGTCACAAACTGCTTTTCTCCCCCTGCAGTTTACAGCCATGGTGCACCTTGTGGTTTACGCTACAGGATGTCTCTGAGGCTCCCCTCTGTGTCAGGGAAACTCCCCGTCCCCTGTGCAGCTCTGCACGCTTCAGCAGTGTGCACCCTCACATGCCAAACCTTCAGCACACTCACACACAATAATCTATAATTCAGTTCCTTGTACAACGTCATCATCCCTGCCCTGCCTTAAACCAGCCACTGCCCAAGCTACTGTGAGACGAGGAGCTAAGTCCATTCAGATAGAGTCGTCCTCTCTCAGCACATTTAATAGATTTGTCCTCCTTGACCTAATAAGGAAGCAGAGGAGGTGAAGGGCTCTAAGTGCAATCTTGAACATTTTCATGCACCGTTCAGTCAAATTATTAAGACATAATTTGGCATCTCCTCTGTAATATCTTCTGTCAATATGACATAATCAGCCTGGTTTCGTTCATAAAGAGAGGACGGATAGAAAATTTGAAGCTGCTTTTTTGTTAAAGTGAAGTGAAACTTGCGCAACAGTGTGGCCTACAACCGTCAAAACAAATGACAAGCTGTTCCCCTGTGCATGCATCAGAACAGATTTTGAATAATTGGCATCATAAAATCCTTAAGTCCAAGAGTGACTTCACTGAGTAATACATCTCCAGTGTAAAATTGCATACAGCCCTTTTGCATGTTTGAATACTTCATTTCAGACTGGTCCAACTCTTGTTTGCACAGAGCTTCTGAAGTGGAAGCTAACTGAGGAAGAGGTTTTGGTGGTACCACCAAGCAAAGCTAAACCCAGTAAGTTCCTCATGAATGAGGAAAATGAAAGTGTTTGTTGAACTGCTACTTACTGCTACTTGTTACCGTGTTGAGGAACGTCTGATCAGGATCTGATTAGTCATAAGCTTAATCTCCTAAATCCTGTCACTGTGATTATGGCCCTTTAAGCAGGGGACAGGTGCTGCCATGTGTGCGCTACAGATACACTTCTTTAACACCTGGTCAACACCTTCAGTCCAAAAAATTATGATTACATCTGTATTATGATAATAATACTGTAATAATGCAGTAAGGACTGTGACTTAGCTTAATTTAAACTAGAGCTGAAAAGATTCCTTGAATGATTCGAGGTACTCGATTTCAAAAAATACTCGAGTAATTTTCTCCGCCTCGAGGAATCGTTTAATTTTCAAAAAGATCAAAGAGTGGTATTTCAAATAGAGCTGAGGACATATTAAGAGAGTTTTCAAACCCCTCAAGCTACCTCTTATACAAAATAGCAACTAGCAACAAATCTAGCTTCTTTTCTGGAGTTTGGAGACTAATGGGTCTTTCTACAAAACGGGTGCCATTTGGGTCCACATCATTTGATGAGATGTCCAAGGCACAAAAAATGTGTCAAAGTGTGTTTACAAATTTTGGAGCTACCAAAGCAAGTGCTCTTATTGGCATGCTGTATCAGAAAAGTCTATTTCTTAAAGAGAAAAAAATTCATTTGAAAAATAACTGCTCTTTAACTAAACAAAAATGTATTTTATCCGATTACTCGATTAATCGATGGGATTTTCAGTAGAATACTCAAATACTAAAATATTTGATAGCTGCAGCCCTAATTTAAACCATCATACATTTAGATTACAATGAAAGGAGGTGGGATTAGTGACAATGCAGACAACATTAAAAACCTACTCTTATACATGATTACTTTTTCCCCATTCTTCCAGTACTCCAATTTTGCAGCATTTCCCATGAGCCTCCACAGGGAGCTTTTTGACACAGCTGGATGATTAAGGATTCTGTTTGCTTTGCTTAATACAAAGTGAAAGAGAGTAAATCTTAGAATGTATAGAACATGATAAATAGGTATTTTCTGTTGATGAACTTTTCTGAATGTCTGAGGTCCTCACACTGTGAATGTGGGAGGAAATGATTCAAGATCCAACCCAACAAAGAGGAGCCTTCAGCTGCACAAAGGCAGTAGTCTGTAAAAGTCAGAGGAAATGGCCATTCTTCAGACATTCCTTTAATGCCACAAGTTGGAGTAGAATGTCAAAAACCTTACTGACTTGAACACACTCCCAAGCCTATAGCTGCCTGAAACCGAATGCGTCTATTTGTATGATACCTGCCATCTGATATGAGCCTCTAAACAATTTAGATCAGATCTCTTGATACAGATAGGATTGAATTTCAATTTAGACCTGCCAATAAATCAACAAGATGAGCAGCTCTCTTCAGACACAGCTGAATAATGAAACATCTTCTGTTGTTGTTAACACTTCTCTATTGTCAGTTTAACCCCAGTCAAGACTGTCACAGATATATAGACATTAAGGGGAAGTGTGGTATGTTAAAACAAACTGTGGAACTGAAGCAAACATGCCCACTGTATCTTTAACATGCAGCCCATTCTGCATTTTCATGTTACCCAGAATCCCTCGTGGACCCTCAGCTTAATTTCCTCACAACAATTCCATGTTCATAAAAATGTTCGCATAAGCATAAAAAAACACTTTCAGTTCCCTTCGCCATCCCTCACGCTCACCCTAAAATGCACCCTCAGCTTAATCACACAAACAACACGGGCTGTGTCGGAGTGATTTCATGCTCCAGAAAAGTAACAGTATTTGAGGACAGGGTTTCTAACTGAATCTAAGTTCTGATAAAAACTATCAAAGAGACATTTTAGCTAAGAAAAACAGTCCGAGCTGATTCTCATACTTTGAAATGAACTTCTGAGATGATTTTTTAATAGCACATGTTCATTTTAACCAGACTTGGGACATTTCTTTAAAACAGAGTAAAAACATGTCTTTAGACACAAACAGCAGATTTTGTTACTTGAGAATTTTCTGGTTTTGTTGAAACAAAATGAATTTTTCTGTTAAGATACAGTTGAGATACTTCCAGTCGCAGTAAATCCAGTAACAGCTTAATTGAGCTGATTAGAAACAATTACTTTATAAAACTAGCGAGCCATAACATGGAAGTTTAAGCTCAACTGCCGCTTCATTTCCTCTTAACCATTTAAAGCTTACAGTTCTGTGAAGGCCTGCTGATGTAATCATGTTATGAAAGTCGACTGAACGTTTTCGTTTTTCGGATTAATGTTCAATAAAAAACACTTGTATCAAAACATCAATCTGAATGAGGCTGTAGTCGACATTTTTCACCTTAAGCTACAACATGCCTTAGGTTAGAGAAACTCTGTGGCTGTGGCTTTAGACTGAAATGACTCTCTTTGTTATTTGCTGGCAGTTTATTGATTCTGCTGTTGAGTGAAAAGCATAAGTCTTCCTTTAGTTCAGAGCGTCAATTGAACGAGTGAAAAACATCACTTACAGCCCCACTGCGTATTACTACATGATCTCTAATTGTTGGACATTGATACATCTTCAGAAAAATAATTATTAAAGGTGGTTCTTCCATATTTTTAATGTTTTTAGAGCACAAACCAAACACTAGAAAAGCACTCAGAGAGCGCAGACCCCTCCAAGCATATTGAGACTGTCACCAACAGTTTGGTCCGACTTTAATGTTATACTCCCTTTCAGCAGACTGTCTGCTACAATTTGGTGTAGGTTGCAGGTTTGAAAATTGTGATGACCCAGTTCATATTTCATATTCCAGATCTTAGTATCCAGAATATTGCCAGGATCTGGATCGTACTTTTACATCTGTCAGAAATTATGGTGACCTTGTCTTGTATTGTTTTGCAAAGCAATCCAACCATTTATGGTGGAGTTATATACACATATGGTGAAAACAGCCCTATCTCACAATGATAATGAATCCTTTAGAATATTCCTAGACCTAGACGGTGATCTGGATCACCTCCAAAATTGAATCACTTCTTCTTTATCCCATTTTGAACATTTCCTGACAATTTCATCAAGATCCATTTGTTACTTTTTGAGCTATGTTGTTAACAGACAAACTCCTCCAAAAACATAATCTCCTTGGTGGAGGTAATAATCCTCAGATTGATAAAGAAATCTAGTACTTTTGATCTACTTTTGAGCACTTTTGATGCTCTTGTGAAAGTTGCAGTGAGTTATCAAACCTTTACGATTCCTGCTTCTTTAAAAGGATGCAGGACCTTTTTCTGGCACAGAACCAGCCACATGCTTCAGCTTCAGTCACCTGTAATGAGAACAATCTGCTCGGCTGAAATGTCTCTTTACAAGATGCTTAATTTCCACCAGACTTTGAGGCTTTATGGAGAAGAGTATATGCTGTGGCCTCAGGCGGCCGCGGCCAATGAAAAGTCAAATTTCTCCCTCAGGGATCAATAGAGCATCACGAATGAAGCAGTGACTATCATCCGTCCTGACATGGGTCAAGGAAGAGCAGCACAGAGCTGTCCAAAGGACCGCAGTAATCCCTCTATCTGTGCACGCTGCTCTGTGAGATCTGAGAGGCATGGAGGGAATAAAGCAGAGATTTAGACACCCAATATGTCAAACAGAGAGCAAACAAACCAATGGCGATAATACGTCGAATTTATCATGACTCATGACTTAATATGTCAATATAAGAGGCTGCTTGTGCGCATCACTCAGCAAAGTCCTGTAACATAATAAGCATCGTGGTAACTCTGCCTTCATAGGGGAGGAAAGATGTTTACGTTGTCTCCACATCCAACTACCCACAACATCACATTATCGACCAGCACTCTCGAACCAGGTTTTCTGTTCTCCCCTCTCTGTTGCATAATTAAAGGGGGCCCAACAAAAGCAGACTCATGTTGTCCCAAGATTATATTACAGGGTCTTCAAGGACAACAATAGTCTGAATTTACAACTGGCTCATAATGCACATCGATCAGCACGGCAGTGTAGTGACACTTTACCAGGCTGAATGGATGAATGTGGAGCCTGTGTGACATCTGTGAGCGCAGAGCGGTACATCTCTTAAAAGTAGGCCCTTTTTTTTTCTCCCTTTTTTTTTTTTATTCCAACAACACAAACTGGACAGAGCCAGTTTATCCCGCGCTGCACATATTACATCATCTAGGTAGAGCTGGGTATCACACTGCAATACTTTTTCAGCTCTCACTGTCTTGTGCCCATATTGGGCCCTGTCAAGAGCTGAAAGTTGGCTCTGAATACTTGTTTCAGATCCCGTCAGCTACTACCTAGAGCGAGACATAGTTCCTTAACTTTGTAGTGTAACATATAACCCCCCCTGGTTTTTAATAAAACTTGCACTACATGAGTCATAATCCTACAAAACACAGTTTAGTCTGAGGTTTAATTTGTAGTGAAATTTGTGATTAAATCTCTGAGCTAATTAAATGATATGGAAGCGCAATTATCAGCTTTACGTCTCAGTGTTAATGGTAATGATAGTGCAAAGAATACAGTCTGATAATCCTATATTTTGAGCATCCCTATCTGTAAAAGCTTAATAAGCTCTGGAAATGCTTCATTGGAGTGTGACTATATAGGACACCTTCAGCAGCTTCAGGCCAGGCCAAAAAGTGGTATCCCAATAATCAATCAGCACTGCTGATCAAAGCTGCATCCTTTCAAGAAAGCATGCCAGAGACAACAACAAATCCTGGATCCCTCCTCTGCTCTTCTTTAATTTATGTGCTCTTTGTGTATTTTAAATAACTGCAAAGTCACAGGCTGACCTTCAGTTAACAGGAGGCTGACTCTGTTGAGTGAGAGAAGTTGGCTAACTTTCAATTAGTGCCTCAACACTAGCGGGATAATAAGTGAGATATAAACTGTAATAAGTGAAGCTCATCCTCATTAATAACACTTGAATAGACAGAGGGCCAGCAGCAGGATGTGACCCCAGAAGAAGAGACTGAGCTCTTTTAAAAAGGTGAAAATGTCAGTGACGCATTACGTTTACATCACCAAAGTCAGTTTCAGAGTTGGCTGCGTGGCTGTTTTTAGTACTCCACTAGGGCATCCATGTTCTGAGATGTCCTGTATCATCATATTTTCCTCTATGATGTTGGGACTTGTGTGTTTAAAGTGTGTGTCAGGTGTCAGGTTAGCAGCGGCTAGCTACATCAGCGGTGTCTATGTGGAAATGTCTGACTGGTCCTCGGTGATTCACTCAGGATGCAAATACAAAAGGATGGGATGCTGGGGACTTCGTGTGCACACAGCACTAAAGCAAGCTTATATAAACATAGCGTTAAAATGACACGGTGGTGTTCTCCCTGTAATGAGACTGACACCATGATTAAAAGACAGTCAAAAGCGGAATGACTTACCACAGATGCAATGAAATGACCATGTCTTTACAGTTCTTGGCGCAGAAACAATTGAGGGGGTCTCCCTTCACTGGGCAGAGATTCCCAGCTCCTCAAAGACAAACGGCCTCCATTAAAGGGTCCACATGGAATATATGGTTTCTTCTTTTTGGGTAGGAGAGCTGTGAGGGGGCTACAACATTATGGAAAGTCAAATTAAAAAGTGCTGTGTTTGCCTGTTTCCTTGAATGCGGACTGTGATGCTCAGCTCAGCTCAACTGCACTCTGCTCGCTCCTCCCTGCAGCAAGATCGGGTTTGAGCGGGAACAAATAGCAGGACTGGATCAAAACCGTGGCGGCTGCGCGCAAAACACGGCGGCGGAATCACAAAAAATATGGATCCGGATCCAAACATTGATTTGGCAAATTTAAACTGTCTCTCATCGAGCACGAGAGTTTAACGTGCGCGCGAGACATCAAGTACACAACGGAAGCCAATGAAGACTTCAGCCATATTTGTAGTTATTGCGGAGGACGCCTGTGTGTTTAATCACATGTGAATCGACTATGTCTGTAATGTGTTAAGTAAAAATTCCAGGACGAATCAATGACCGTATTTTGAGACACACAAAAGTCCTCTGATAGATAGGCTACTAATCCATTCCGACCGCCATTAATAGGCATTAATAGAACAATAGAAAAAAACGAACGTCACTAGTGATAAGTCACTCACCATATGACCAACACAAGCATGTCAAACAGAGATGAAACATACCACAGTCAAATACGTACACAACTCCATCATCCAAGAGGTCTAAAAACACAAATTCTAAAATATGATTTTAAGTGTCCGTGTGTAACAGGTTGGCACGAACACACACAAAAAAGTTCATGGCCTCTGTAGAGCTAACAGAGCGTTCACATTTTGGTAATGCCGGTGAGCGACGTTTCATTATTGGAGACTGTAGATTCAGAGTGGGATCACAGCGCTTCAGTTAGTGTTGCGTTGCGCAAGGCACGCCCAAATCAACATTTTTATTGGTTAAATTTGGGGGTAGGACTTAATAATAACTGATCTTATTCATGGTAGCTTTTAAGTTTTAAGAAAATTAAATTTATTCTGCATATCCAGAAGTTTTCAATGCACAGAGTTTAACTGAAGCTGGATGTGGCCGTCCTCTGCTGGCTGAGCGCTGCAGACTTTCTTTCTGAGCTATTACCCGATGGATACAGGTGTACCCCTTGCGCTGAATCAGATTACAAGACTTTAAAACTCGTTTTAAATGATTATCTGAGACAATATAACAGTGGCGGCGCGCAAGCAAAGCAGTTATGTACTTTTTGATTAAGTCCAAGGACAAAAAGTAGCTCAACTAGGTCCTGTAATGTCCATCACACGACTAAAGAAGGCTAAGACTGGCCGGTTTCTGTTGTGCACCTGCCATCTACTGCGCATGCGAAACTTTCTCGTGCACACCAGAACACCAGAAACATTTTTTTTCTGCCTACGTCCCTTTAGGGGCCCCGTGGTTTAGCCCTCTTGTCCTTTGTCCGAAGAAGTGCAAAAGCTTACAGCACCTGGTATTCCCAGGCGGTCTCCCATCCAAGTACTAACCAGGCCCGACCCTGCTTAGCTTCCGAGATCGGACGAGATCGGGCGTGTTCAGGGTGGTATGGCCGTAAGCGAGGAAATTGGGAGCATACAGGCTATATCAACATAGCTTAATGTGGTACTTGCACCATATGAGGAACGTGAAGATCCAAGAAAGCCAAATCTTCACACTGTGCGCCATCTTGATCAGTTTGGTGCTGATAACTGCACCTTCCCCCTTTTCCCAACAAGATAGAACCCAGTAGTACTGCAGCAAGTTTCAAATAGTAAATAATCAAATTCACATTATAGAGGCTGATTAAAAAAAACCTCATCACAATCCAAAAAACTGTTCTATTTTAGTTACATACTCTGTAGCATAAAGCCATTGTGGTTAGAATTTGTTTTAGATAGTGGTGTCCTCTGGCGTAGCCTTTACATAATCAGAATCAATCGTGCACCACCATGGCCTTTTTTTCCCTTTAATTTCCTGTAAACTGAGCAAGGTCGGCACTGAGGTCAACTATCAATATACATCAATATCGCAACAGTTTGGACAAAGTTTAATAAAGACCAGAGGAATGATGTGGCACTTAAAGGTTGATGAGGTGGCAGCAGCTGTAGAGAGACCACAAACTCCTTATCAAGCTACTTTAGTTCAGAGCTAAATTAATCTTCATAATCCCCACTGTGTGTGAAAACCCCAGGAGTGCACCAGTATCTAAGATACCATGGCACTGAGGCCCACACTAATGAGCAAACCGACACACAAAACATAACTGAGCCTATTCAGGCATTAAATGTAACTGGACCCTATCAGACTTCTGGTCTGCCTGTTTCTATTCAACACAGCAGCAAATATGAGTATGATGCTTTCATTGATACCTGGGTCACCCTGTCACCTGCTATGTTTACAAAGTAACATGAGACAGCCTGAGAGCGAGGATCACCAAAAACTCTTCTCATCTGTCTGTCTCAGTCCTAAAAAGGTTGGGTATCAGATTTCATTGCTGGTTCACCCAACCTGATCTCTGACATGCCCTAATTTAAACTTTTCCTCATCCTCATAACTTGTCATTGCCAGAGCAAACCTGTGACCTTGAGACTTTGTAATGATTAAAGGAGTCACTTCCAGCCTTTATCATTGCTGTACATTGAGTGGATTGCATAAACACTACAGAAGATTTCTTTTGATAAGTTTAAAGAATCAATATAGAAGTTATGTGTTATAAACCTATAGGCTACAATTCTGAAGGTCACTTTATTCTTTCTACAAACTTATACTTTGCTGTTATTCTTTCTCCAAGATATTCACAGACAAGCACAGCTATACAGTGTAACAGCCATAACTATAGTGTAACTCCACTCTCATTTATTTATTTTTTTGTTAATAAAATCTAATTTTCAGTCAGTTTTCATTCAGCCTTTGCTTAAAAGATATTGATCAATTTTAGTCTCTACTCATTTTGACCACTAC
The DNA here is from genome assembly GCF_033239565.1 of Halichoeres trimaculatus. Lineage (NCBI taxonomy): Eukaryota > Metazoa > Chordata > Actinopteri > Labriformes > Labridae > Halichoeres > Halichoeres trimaculatus. Next base: position 18,296,201 of record NW_027437197.1, read on the forward strand.
ATAAATTGTTAATAAATGTATAATTTCTGTGGTATAGTTATCAGAAAAAAAGTGAGTATCTGAGCAAACATTGCACAATTTGGTAACAGAAGTCATTGAACAGGTTTCTGTCGTAACGGGATGATGAAACAGGTCAGCTGACCGATGACGTTGATTGGGAGTAAATTCTCGGGAAGGAAGCACATTCAGTGTGACCGAGCCGGCGAGAGGTCGAAAGAGGAGGAATAAAGTCTCGTGAAGTCTGTGGAAGGCTCATCAAGAAAAAGGTGAGGCACTATTTAGTTGAAATTAAGTGTTTTTGTGTATAAATCAGAGGGTTTTATCTCCCCATACGGCTTAAAGTACATGTCTGTGCCGGCTGGTTCCCTGAACGCAACGTGGTCCGGTGCTGGTGTTCAGTTTCCGGACGTACCACTTTTTAAGCTTAAAAGACCAAACAATTTTTTAAACTTTAAAAAATACTCTAATGTAACTTATTTTTTACGCTTGTAGGTATCACATGTGGACCGTTTTTCTTCTCTTGGTCAGGCACGTTACGCCAGTCGGCATTAGGCCTGCCAAAGAAACCGAATTTGACGATTTCAAAGTTAAATTCATGTCATAACCGGGAAATGTAAAGTGTCAAGGCACCAATTTTTATTTTTTATCATAGTAAAGTATTATGTAATGGGTAAAACTACCGTTAGTCAGGTATGTAACAATGCCGGTGCCATTATGGTTGCGCAACACCAAAGTGAACTCCCTCTAGTGGCTGAATGAGGTAATAGAAATATTAAACATGTTAGACCAGAGCAGTAGAAAGAAAGTTGAGACCCACTCTCATAGATTTAAAGTTGTTAAAGCACTTAACTGTAAATTTCTAACTTATAATTGCTCCGTGTGTTTTCCTTCCAGAGAAACCATGCCTGGAGATATTGCAAAGGGAAAGAAAGCCTTCGTCCAGAAGTGTGCCCAGTGCCATACTGTGGAGGATGGTGGAAAACACAAGGTTGGGCCTAACCTTTGGGGTCTATTTGGACGTAAAACTGGCCAGGCGGAGGGCTACTCCTATACTGATGCAAACAAAAGCAAAGGTAAGGATTTGACACATTTATTTACAGTTTTAACAGTCAAATTAGTTTTCCTGTGTTGTAGATATCATATTTACTGTTTGTGCTAACTTAAATTCCAGGCATCATCTGGAATGAGGACACCCTGATGGTTTATCTGGAAAACCCCAAGAAATACATTCCAGGAACAAAGATGATCTTCGCTGGCATCAAGAAGAAGAATGAAAGAACTGACCTTATAGCTTATCTCAAGTCTGCAACTTCATAGAACATTTCACCTGTGCTTTTTTTTCTCTCTTTTGCCAATTTTTTTGTCCTGACAAACTGCTTGAGACCACGACTCGTCCTTCTTTCAAAATCAGGCAGAAAGGCAAGCAATCTGAGTGATGTTGGCATGATATTTTTGTCACAGCTGTTTCTCTGTTTCTGATGTGATCCTCCTATTGATGGAGTAAATGATATCCCCTGGTTTTAACAGGTTACTTTTCTAAGATAAATTATTAAACCATATACTGTGTATTCAGAATGTAGAGACTGAAAGCTGTGTGTTGTTTTGTTGAGTATCATCCAGTGTTTTTTCTCAGTTGTTCTGATCATCAAGATGTCTTAATAATTGTTCAAATAATGAATATGCCTTTTCTGCTTTCGAGTTTAATACCTCATCAGCCTTTTAATGCGTCATTTATCAAGTCCTGAAGTAAAATAAATTTGACACTAAAATATTTTTGTTTGTTTTCTATTTTCTGAAAAATATAAATGTGTTCACTGAATGTTTTGTATAATTTTAGCTAAAACAGGATGTTTGACATCAGTCGAAGATAAATAGCTATGATTTTATAATTCTGTCTTCTTCTTTTTTGATGCATTAGCATACTCAGCAAAGAATTTCTCAGTTGATAAATAACCTCGTTCAACCAGTGCAATGGCTGTTTAGTGCCAGTGGTTCAAAGTAACAGTGTGACAGATTATCAGAGGAGAGTTGTCTTCAAATAGTTGAAGAGATTTGACATTGTAGTCATAAAGAGTGAATCTGAAGTACTTAGGTAGATGTTAACAATGCATATTGTGCATAATTTTTTAGAACACTGGTGATACTCTTATGCAGCTAGGCCTCAGTTGTGAGAGTGTTATTTTGCAGGGGGAAAAGTTGGCAATACAGCACTGCTATTGACAGAATACAATATATTCAATACTGAAGGTGTCCAACCTGGAGGGCATCCAGCTCAACATGTGACAGACTTTGAATAGACGTCACATCAACTGGTTCATCTTCATTGCAATATGTGGACTATGACTCCCTCTAGCGTTCAAATGTCCCACTTGCACACACTTACCCATAATATAAAGGAATTTGGTTTCCTGGCATCCCTCTGCCAATGAAAGTCGCTGTTGCATAATGAAACAATATAGGCCAACTACTTCAAAAGCCAAAGTTAAGAGGGTTTGCAGAATCTGTCGGATATACTTTGGCACATATTTTTTTTTCTGTTTTCTCTTTGATAAATCGTGACAGCATTTAGTGGTACCATCAAAAGCGTTGAATACACTAGATTATTGGCGCTTCTGAAGCATATTCTTCCCATACACATCTCTACTCATAGCGACATTTTGCCTGAAATGAAGTCTAACAAATCTCCCGATGCACTGAATTATTGCTGAAAGTGATGAATTCCGTGGCACTCCATTTAACATCTTTATGTTCCATATAAAGTGTATTATTTGTGGTGCGATGATTTATGGTTACATCTTCGTCATCTCTCATAACATCATCATCATCATCATACTGAGAGCCTCTGTGAGGTTTAAATGTCCAGAGAGCTGACTGCTGAACAACCCGGAGCTCCCGTCTGTATGACGAAGTGAACGTCAGAGGGATGGAGCCAACCACAAACAGCGTCATTTGCTAACAAGAAGACCCAAACGACGGTGATGCTCGATAGTGGCTCTTGATGAGATTTCTAGTGTCTGTTGTAGTGTGCGTTAGCCTCTGTTTTCATCCGGACTACGCTGCTTTGATGTGCTTTAATGTTCTTAAATGAAGTGAACGGTGTGCAGATGCTGAGAGGAAATATGCTGGTGCGCAAAGGGAGTCTCCATCCCTCTCCTTACAGAGTGGAAACTGATTATGAAGCCAGGGCTCCAGGGGTGTTTCCAGTATAATGTAACTTGGAAGTTTCTGAATTGTTCTTCAGTTTGATCTCAAGTAAAGCCTCTCAGATGATATTTCCCTGCGCGACTTTATGGATTTGGACCATCTGAGGGACAGACATGGCAGTGCCAAAAATGCTGTTCTCTGACGTGGAAACTTTTCTGGACTCGCATCCCGAGTTATTCGAGGACTACCTCAACAGAAAGGGGAACCATGGCATGGTGGAGAAATGGCTCAAGAATCACCAAGCGTGCAAAAGTCCGGCGGCTGCAGCTCCCGCCGAGCCGAGAGAGGAGAAGAGCAACGCGTGCAAGGACAGCTGGGCGAGCAAATGTGACGGTCTGCAGAGGAGAGCCTCGCAGAGGGAGCTGCGCAAAACTTTCGCCAGATCAAAGGCTATCAATGCCAACAGGACATATGACGAACATGTTAACTCCAGGGCCCAGGAGCCCCTGACCAGCATGAGGAGGAGAGCTCTGCTGAGGAAAGCGAGCTCATTGCCCCCGACCACTGCGCACATACTGAGCGCACTGCTGGAATCCAGAGTCAACATCCCCCAGTACCCGTCCACGGCAGTGGATTTTAAATATTACCTCAAAGAACACAACGAAAGAGCTTTTTTCCTGGAGCTTGTGAAAGACATATCTAACGACTTGGATCTAACGAGTCTGAGCTACAAAATCCTTGTGTTTGTTTGTATTATGGTCGATGCAGACCGGTGCTCCTTGTTTTTAGTGGAGGGAACCGGCAACAAGAAGACACTTGTGTCCAAATTCTTTGATGTGCACGCGGGCACCACAGTTTTACCTTCAATGAATTCAGATGAAGTGCAAGTGCCGTGGGGTAAAGGGATCATTGGATATGTAGCTGAGCACGGAGAGACAGTGAACATTCCTGACGCTTATCAGGTGCCTGCTCCTTTTTGTGCATGCATGCTTGTGTGCATTTGCATGAGTCACTGAAGAAGAGAGGGAGAGAAGGAGGGGGGGAACCCAGACATGCAGGGAGACAGATAATTTCTTTCAGTCTGTCATTTAATCTGTCACAGGTGATTGATCAATCAAAGGCTGGAACAGAGCCCAGAGCAGGAAAACTAACACCAACGGTGTGCTGAGCAGAGCATGTGTCAAACACCATGTTCACTCAAACATGAATCATTCTGTTGTTTAGAAGTTAAACTGGCTGATCAAACATTCTCATTAGAAAGTAAAAACTGGCATCACACTTGTCTTAGCACAGCATCCCCTCCTCATGAAACACATTTGCCAAAGTTAAGGGCACATGTGTAATTTGCATTGCAATGGGACACTTGTTTGTTTTTTTGCACAGATTAGTTACACTACACACTGCAGCTCTCTAAAAGTAAAAGTGTTAAACTGCATTTTTTTTTTTGCAACAAGTGTTTCATGAATTCACTCTTTTAATGCTGTTTCTTCTTCTGGATTGCAGGACCGCCGCTTCAGTGATGAAATTGACAAGCTGACAGGGTATAAAACCAAGTCGCTCCTGTGCATGCCCATCCGCAACAGTGATGGGGAGATCATTGGAGTTGCTCAGGCCATCAACAAGTCTTCAACTGGAGAACTCTTCACTGAAGATGATGAAAAGGTAATCCCATTGCTTTAGTTTATATGTGCATGTGTGTGTGAGTGTGAGTATAAACGGACTGCTCAGTGACTGTCTTATTCTATCCATCATGGCTGAACCAGTCAGAAAGTTTGTTTTAATGTCTCTGAACTTTTTCTTTTTCTTGAATGCATCAACAGGTTGAGATCTAGTTGTATAATATAAACATGATAACCAACTTAAAAAAACTGAATATCACCTGCTAACCACAAAGATAGCAATGATGTCACATGAGACATGCTTTGATTCTGATGTTAGCGCCTAAGAGTAATGATGTGGTAAAGTTTAAAGAGTGGCTTTTGAATTTTTCACTTTTCACTGCCACACAGGCCGATTCTGTTGTTCAAAAAATGGATTTTAAAGGATGCAAAGAAGGAATTCTTTTCTTTTGTCCTTTTTTATAAAAAGTGGTTTATATCATGGCCTATAAGTATGAAACATCAGTAAAACATTCACACAGTGAAACAAACAGTGAGATCTACGATTTCAGTGGTCTGAAACTCAGCTGACTGTTCTTTCCTCAAGTTTTAAGATCCAGACATTTCAGATATTATTCTAAAGCAGATTCTTTGTGATGTCAAAATAATTATTTTTCAATTATCAAGACAGTTGTGTTGTTGTTTTTTTTCTTTTTCTTTTTTTTTCAGCATCAATATAATAGAGAGCTAGTAAGGACGGTGTAATAAGCATATTGCTGTTGACCAACAAAACAATACATTCACTTTTTCACAGTTGCAGCTGTACCAACTTTAGGATCATTTGTTAAGGTATATTGTTTACTTAATATAGTCGAGTAAGCATGCATAGCAGTGAAAACCTGTATCTTTCAAGTAAAAATGGCCTGATTATGTTGTTTTTAATTTTTTGTGACATTACTTATACCATATATCATGCAATATATGTACTTATTAAGAGCTCAAGTAAGTTTGGATGCTCTTGGTAGCTTTTGCATCCCTCTTATCTGTGGTGCCATCCAGACAACCTTTGTTTTTGTATGTAATACAGTTAAATCCTTGCCCATGTCTTCTCCTTTCACATCCTTTATTTTCAAAGTAATGACTAATATTTGTTGTCTAAAGATGCCCCTAAGCTTAGTGTAGCACCCCCTCCCCCAGTTGAGTCTCAGTTCTTCTGGTTTCTTGCTCCTCTTTAAGCATTTTTGACATTTTCAAGGTCAGAAACTTCCTCAGATCTCTGCTGTAATGCCACCAAGACTAACAACAACAACAAATGCAACACATTCTCCAATCTGTGAGAAACTGAGTTTCTTTTTTCTTTTTTTTACTGGTGTCTGACATCAGCAAAATGTTTCATCTGGTGGAGTTTTGGGATTCCCCTCTCTTCCAGCAAAGATAATCAGATTCAACACGTAGGCAGCTCCTAGTTGTGGGCGTGGGACAATGCAAGTAAATAAAATAAAGATTTCAATGCATTTCTTTTCCAGGGTTATTCTATTATTGATCAGACATATGATCCACAAGGACATGAGCTTTGTGGCTGCTTTCAGCTGCTTCTGCCTCAGCTCAGCCTGTAGATGGATCAGTCAAGTTGGCTTTCACATGAAAAGGAATGAATGTGATAAACTACTATAATATGTCAAAACAGTAGGTGGGGGTGTTACATTTTTAAAGATGAAAAAAGATGGGACATGAAAGCAAATCGCTGTTATTATACAGTTTTATTGTATTATGGTGGAAAGAAGCTGCAGTTTTTTGTTCAGAGAATGATTTTCTCCATAAATGACATCTGCACACTCCATCCATCGCTCATGATAGATGCAGATTGGAGGTTCCTTTTTTTTCTTTCCCACGTTTTCAGTACGTTTCACATTGCATTAACATCACACTAGTGCCTGGGATGGCTACAGCTGAATTAGTAATGAAATGCAATGCTAGCATCAGAGAGAACACAGTACGCTCTCTGCACAGCACAGCTGCAGCTCTGCTTTCATAGAAGACCTTGCAATAAGAAAGAGATCACACTTTTCAAGCACTGAGTGATACGCCAGCAGCAGTCATTACAGACTTATTACAACAAATGTCGTTCCCTATGTATAAAGCCTTAAAGGATATTAAAGCACATTATACGTCTCTCTTTGAATCCCACGCAGCCTTTAACGTGTCGTGTTGCCTCCCTGTAAGTTTGGATTCCTTTGGGGAGCTTTGATAATGGTTCACTCATATATAATTGCGTTATCTCATTACCATCTATGAAGTTATTGCCATAGACTGAATTTAGTATACTCTGCTTTGTAGCTAAACCTTGCTTTATTATCATTCTCATGTCAAAACATTTAAATACAGTTTTGCACAAGATGAATTCTTCAGGTAATGGTTTTTAAGGATAATTTTAGAATAAAATGCATCTTCCTCTTTGTAGATCTCAGTCACACAATGCAGTCCAACACATCTGAGAGTGCATTGTCAAGTAGCATTCTGTCGGCCAAACCCAGCAATACTGTTACAGCCACTTAAATACAGTTTCACAGTCATTAAGACACTTTAAAAAAGAATGATAGAATCAGGATTTTCAACAAACATCACTGCAACATGTGAATAAAGAATGCAAGAGAGGTGATGACATATCTCTACAGTGAGGACTTGATGAAAGCAGACTTAGCTGCCATGTTACTCAAAGCAAACACGTTAGAGGGTGTTAAGTTCAGTACAAACCACTTTTATTTATTTGTGTACCAGTGTTAAGAATGATGGAAAGAGTTGGAAAAAAAGGGGGGAGCAGAGTATGATATTTAGCAAGAAGTTTATGATACAGTGTTGTTTTAAGGAGCTTCAGGTTAGAATAGATAATTAAGTCTAGGGCAGGCAGGAAGCATCACAACTGTGGGGTTGACTGTGGTATTTGCATTTCTATCTCAGCGAAGTTAACCCTATACCGACGAAAGTATATCAGAGAAAAAATGTACGTTACTAATTTTCAAGAATTTGCATTAAGAACATTAAATTTGTGAGGCATTTTTTAAATCAAGTGTTTTCTGCAAAGAATGCATATTCACTAAAAACTTAAATAAAAAAGTTGCCAAAAGCACCCAATTTGTTTATCAAATGTGACACAAAAACATATAATAAACAAAGTGATATAGTGACAATTTTTGTGAATTTTGTAAAAAGGATTAATAAAAATCTCATTTTCAATTTTTTAAAATAATTTTCTGGATATTTTTTATGGGTCAGGCTTTTCAGGGTTAGAACATGAAGAGGACCTAAAACGGCTCCCTGGGGGATTCCAAGGGTGGAATTTAATGCATAGCGTTATACATTTTCAAATGTGGAGAAGAACTCAGAGGAAAAATTAAACACAAACCTTTTAAGAGCAACAACAGAGGAAGCTGGATAAGAAGAAGTTTAGTTGGTTGGTTGCATGAAGTCATATTTTTTCCCCTCAAAATGAAAACACCATGGACTCGTGTTCTGGTTTATCTTCCAGCTCTCTTTGTTGAAAGAGTCCCTGTGACTTCATAAAGATTTCATGTTTACTCCTCAAATGTTTACCACGATAAACCCTTATATTCACCCGAGGAACAATAAAAGCTTACAAGGACTTGACCTGTCTTGATGTTGCTGCACCTGTTTAGTTGGACCTCCCTCTGCTCCTAGATTTTTCCAGGTACCTGCAATGTGAATGTAGAACCGTTTAATTATTCATGGGTAATAGCTATTGAACAACACTCCTGGTGGGCTATTGGGTTTATTAGCTGGGATGTATCAGTGGGTATAAATTACAGCAGGTGTATTGGCGGCTTAAATTGAAGATTTTAAGTCAGAGATAAAAGAATTTTATGAAAACACAAACATCAAGTAGTTCAATAATGTTTGAATCGTTTGTGATGCATATTTCATCAAACACTGTTCAATCATCAACAACAGATACTTGTTTTATAGGATTTGTTAAGGTGTGGATTGCTGTTGCATGAATAATTGATGTCACTTTCAAGAGAAACAATTATTGCTAATTGTATTTTGAAAATTACTGTGTGTTTTGCTGACACAAGCTGGGATACGAGGATCAGAGAAAATGAGGAGGAACAAAGCAAAACAATGGCCTCGCCAAGCCATACATGTTGAGTGAACACAGATAAGTGAGGGCAGAAAGGATTGGGGCTGTGATTTTCTTTGGCTTGCCTCTTATGACATTCCAGTCGTAGAAAAGGAAGTCACAGAGGTTGTAGAAACAGTCTGTCCCTTCGGCCTCGGCCACTTAGTTGTGTTATTAAACCACTCTTTACTGGTCAGTCCACAGGTCTCTCGGCAAAAACGTCTTGTTTGTAATGCAACCTCTTGTAATGGCCTCCCTGACAGAATGTAATTAGAGAGAGCAGTGCTTTTCCTGAGTTCCACAGGCAGATCCATAGCCAGATCCCTGAAGTCCTACTCGCTAATGAATCTGCTCCTGCTGGGCTATTGATGGCCGCTGTCTTTCTGGGAGACAATTATTAGAGAATTCCAGAGGACAGCTGAAATAGCATCATGCATGAGCATTGTCTGTTTGAGGTCTGTGGAAACGAGCGCATGAGGTGCTTGATTATGTGTGATGATTGGATGGAGTGCATTAAGTTAATTTGCTTATTAGTGCAACAGAGTCATATTTCATATCACGTAATGAGTAGAGAGGCCCTTGGTGTGATACTAAATGATATGGCAAAGCATGACTCTGTCTTTGTGATGTTTGTTGGTTTTATTTTGCAAATAACAGAATCCTGGTCTACCTCTAATTGTGTGTGAGCGTGTGAGAAACCGCTGTTACATGAGTGTCCACTTCAGGCTGTTTGCAAAAGCCAGATGTCAAGTTTTACAGCAGTGTTAAACATGTTTACAGCCTGGTACAAAGAAAACTTGTTTTTTTTTCTGTAGCTTGTAACAATATTCCTCCATGCTGTACTTGGGTTATTTTTGTAATTAACAATCTGTTAATGCTAAATTAAGGCCAAGAGTTTGACAGAAGTTTGCATAGAGATGCTGAAAGCACACTTCATCTCCCCCTCTTGCCTGTTTCTACACTGACTGAAAATTAAGTTGTGCCAGCTTCTGATGTTGAAAAATGAATCCAGCACAGAAAAAGTTGCAGTTCTTTAAGTGTCCACTTGAGGCTGGCCTCAGAAGCCTAGAAGGTCCCTTTAATACCCCTTCAAAAATTCCCATCTTTGGAGCAGCATGAAGAGCATATATGTAGTAATTTCAGGAACTTCAAATAAGGGCTGAACGATTTTGGAAAATAATGTAATTACCGTTTTTTTTGGATGTATATATATATATATATTTTTTTTTTTTTTTTTTTGGGGGGGGGGGGGGTCTTTTCCATTATTCACTTAACACAAGCTAAATATATGATACTTTCAACAAATAAAAAATTCTGTATTGTAGGCCAGGCCTACATGTTATGATGATATGAGATAAACTGATGTATGAATTGATACTAATAACATATCTTTACTTAACTTTTTCAATCACATTACAATACTGACTGACTGATTTAACTTCAAACCTTGCAGATGTGTAACGTTTGTACCATAAAAACAGCATATTGGCATTTGCTGGTTTTATAAGGAAGAACAAGTACAAGCTACTATTTAATTTCCTCCATGTACATGAAACTATTTATTTTTAATTGCAGTATTTACAATCTGACAGTTTCGTTCTGTGACATTGCAATGTTGGTTTCAATTTGATTAATTGTTCAGCCCTACTTCACATCAATGATAATAGACTTATCTTGATGTTTAAGGCAGTTACTGTAGTATAATGTTGATTGTAGGGGTAGGAGTGGAAATATTCAGAGGTGGTAGGGCTGCAAGTGTAAGCACAGCACTGGTGCAGGGCAGGTTTAAACTGAAAATCCTGAAGCTCAACTGGGAGGAGAGTCAGCTCATTGAGAATTGTGAATGATGCATGGGAAATATGGATGTGAAGTGTCTCAGGTCGTCTATTCGTTTGACAGGTGGGTATAAGCTCACAAGGCTTACCTTAACTCCATTTAACTCAAATTTATCTTATTTTTTTAAATACAGTGACTGCCAATGGGCTGCTAATTTAGAAACCAATGAGTGATGTCACTTTAACCACATCCACTGAGAAAAACATGCTAAACCAGTCTCTTTTTCTTTTTTATACTTATAAACATGTACACTTTCCCACACCGCTGTTCTCTAAATGTACTTCCTCATTCGTCCCTCTTTGAGTTCTGATGGCCGTGCTACCTTAGCAATAAAAGCCGAGTAGCTAACCCTGTTGCCTAGCTTGATGGTTGAGCGGAATTGTAGTAATTAGAACAGGGTTTCTTGACACTTTCCTTTCAGTGATGCCATTTTTAGGTCTACGGTTATCATCAGCCCCACTATTAGAGCTGTCAGCTGTGAAGTGAGTTATTAGTTCCTCTATAATTACAATACACTGAAACATTAGCGTATTTCCAACTCTTTGTCTGATAGAAGTATGAATCAAATGTGAATAGTCAGCATATTTCTATTAGTTTGATGGTACCGGGGTCTCTTCTCTTAGCCTTGCCCAGATAGCCTACTCTTATATTTTAGTTACCAACCTTTCCTCTTATCCTCGCAGTGCCAAAGGATTGTGTTTGTGGTATGTTCATTTGGGACTGATGAGTAACTGATACATTATCTTTTCTGAAAGGTGAAACAGATATCCCTGTATCAACGTCCACAGCTGAGTAACTTCCCATTCATGTATTGTTGTAGTGTCCCTACCCTCAGGTCACCCTGAAGGATGGTAAATATTAGTGGGTTTGTTGTACTGATTGTGTTGTTTACACAGCAGCCAGATGCTAAAGATAGATAACTAAACAAAGAGGCGGCGGGAGGAAGCATTAAACCTAAATTCTATTGATTCCACGTTATGGGGGCTGAGTGTCTTTCAGATAAGGCTGCGATGTTTGGTGGTTGGAGTCATATAGAATTCAGCCTGTGTATTTACGTCCCAGGTGTCTGGAGCAGCCCTCTCTCTTCTTGCCTAGTGATGTTCATTATGAATCAACTGGGCAAAGGAGGAAAAAAAGTACTTTGATTAACACACCAGTAAGAGGTTGATTCAATTTCAGGATACATATCAGCTCCAGTCGTTTGGCCACATCAAGTGATTACATTATTAATGTGAAGAAAATATGAGTGAAAAAGGAACTGATACCATCAGCCCAAGGCAGAGTATGTTACACTATCAGTCAAACGGCAAAACGTCAGTAGAACTGATTTATTTGTTGTAGCGAGTAATGACGCCATAAGAGACTATTTCTTACTTGTCCCAATTAAAAAGACAAGTTTTCCTCTACATGATAAAATGTTTTTGTTTTGTTTTTTTCAGTTGAAACAAAATATGTTTTGTTCTCCAAAAGCTGCTTTTTTTCCTTAAGTGTGAAGTCTTCTTCTACACTTAACCACCTTTTCTGGTTCTTTCCATCCTTCTTTGTACACTTCCTCCACATGTACATGAGTAGAATTGGGTCAAACAACTGAGTCATTTTCATATGAATGACGCACCTCCTTCTTTTCCCACTGTTAAAAAATGAAACCAAAATACTCTGACATTTGTGCTGGTTCAACTTTGGAGCCAAGATATGTAAACAAGTTACGTGGTTAATTGAGATTAATGTCACTCCTCTTCGTCTAATTTAAACACACATTTACTTTCCTGTTGAAACAACAAAGTTTCCTCAGGCTGGTCCAGCTGAACATGATTGTCTATTCTTGGTGAAGAAAACACTTCACTTCTGTGTTTGTTGTCTCACCTTTCCCCTCGGTTTCTTTTTTGCTCTGCTAATTCAGTAACAAACACTTCAGGACTTTATGTTTGTCAACATCATGTCACACCCCTTTGAGAACATCAAAACTATTTGAGATGTTACTTAATGTTCTTCTTTGGCCAAAATGGAGGAGGCAGGCTTTGTAACCTTTACTGCAGATGGTCAATAGCTTTAAGTATTTTGGCTTCATTTTGGGGGTGCTGTTGTGCTGTCCATGTTTTGACACAGTCTATGGATGAGCCTATTGACGGGGCAGTGTTTGATGAAACTCAACAAAACAGATCTCTGAAAAAAGTGTCAGGTTTTCTTTTCTTTTCTTTTTGGAGACAGGTTTGTTGTAACAAAACAGTGCAGACATCGTTGTTGTTTACTGTCCACAGGTGCTGCAAATGTACCTGCCTTTCTGTGGTATCGCCATCTCCAACGCCCAACTCTTCGCTGCCTCTAGGAAGGAGTACGACAGGAGTCGGGTAAGGCCAGGATTATAACCCCCACCTACCCATGCCTGGGATCAGCATTACTTCCTCCCCCCTGGTGCTGACATGGAGGCTGAGTATCGATCAGCAGCAGCCCACTTGCTGCCACTGCAGTGGGGATCACAGAGCAGCATGCAGCCCTGCATGGACACTTCTCTGGATGTTTTCTGAGGAGGGGGGATGGGCCTGTTTCCTCACTGTGGGACCTGGCCCGGGTTCTAAATCTCCCAGGGAATGTTTAGAGATGCACTAATTCATGTCACACATTGATCTGTGATGGAAGAGAACATAATGAGAACACAGCTGAGTGAATAGATGAGAGGAATGAGCAGAGCTCCCTTTACACCGTATGATTTTTATGTGTTTGTGTATTAAATTGGATTGGCAGCACCTAAGATAAAGAGCCTAATTAACTTTTATTGGAGAAACTAATCATGTTATATCGTCCTGGTGCTTTATGGGTTAAGGATAATTGTGAAAATCGAGCTCTAACCGCTGAGCAAGGCAAAGCAAAGCATCGTTATTGAAAGAATCTCTGTATTACCTGCAGACAGATTTCAGCTCAGGTTGCTAAGTGGTGTCTTTTTCTGTGGCTGGTGTTCAGGCGCTTTTGGAGGTAGTCAATGACCTGTTTGAGGAGCAGACTGACCTGGAGAAGATTGTTAGGAAGATCATGCACCGTGCCCAGACATTACTAAAGTGCGAGCGCTGCTCTGTTCAGCTGCTGGAGGACATTGAGTCACCGGTACTGTTTCTTTTTCTCTCATCGCTGTCTGTTTGAACGTTTCTGTATGTGCATGGTGTTCTCTCTATCTCTCTCTGATATTTTTTACCGGCGTGATCTCCATGAAAGTTTTACTGACTTCTTTCCTGTTCAACTCACTCAGGTGGTGAAGTTCACCAAATCCTTTGAGCTTCTGTCCCCTAAATGTAGTGCAGACACTGAAAGCAGGTATGTAAAAGTGTTTCTGTCAATCTACTCACGTCCTCAATAACATGACAAAAAACATTTCCTTTTTCAGCATCTCTCATTCTAGCAGCTTTTTCACTAAACAGGCCTATCAGAGCTGTTTGCCTTTGGCTCCACAGCACCTTTACATTCTGCACAGCGACTTGTTTGAGTTGTAAAGCTTCCATCAAGGACAAAAAGTGAGAGGAGTGCAAAAAAAGAAAGAGTATTCTGTAGTGCGGTGGGAGTAATATGGGTTGTGAATAAAAGACATACTGTAGGAGCTCTGCTTAATTGGGTTTTGCTGCTTCTCTCTACTGCTGGGCTTGGCTGAGTGGAGAAACAGAGGCTTAATATTGTGTGGGATGTTTATGGATGAAAACCAACACTGAAAGGAAGGAAAATTATCCCTGAGTCCTGCACTTCTCCTAACTGATAAGGTCACTTGCAAAACCAGCAACAGAATAAAACATAACAAGTAGGTTATAAGTATTAATGAAAGAAATGGAGTTGTACTTCAAAAATAAAAAGCCAGCTTGTGATTTCAATAATGAATTTCCTCTAAAAACAAATATACAGAATCCATATGATCACATTGTCAACCAAAGGTTTACATCAGAATAACCAGGGCCGCTGTGCATGATTTATGGGTTTAATAAGTGAATAAATTCTGTGTCAAAAGGCGAGCACACTGTCAGATCTCTTGTGAGCCTCACAATCCCCAGCTGCCCACAAATGAGAGGAGAACGTTGAGGGAGTGCACAGTGCTGCTGGTGTCTCAGATGCAGAAATACGACTGAAATGAGAAAAGAAACAAGAAGGTAAAAAAGGGAGTAACGCAGCTAATCATCACACCCATGAAGTTTATTCCCCATCACGCCGTGGGTTTCACATCCACACACGCGGCTGCATCACCAGATCAAAGGGATTCACAACATCTGACTCCAGTTTCTCCCTGTCTTTGTTCAAATCTTGAAAGACAAAGCGAGCTGCAGCAAGCGTTTACCTTTCTTTCTACATTAGAAAGTAAAAAAAGTAAGCAGCAGATTCCTGCAGCAAGTTTGGAGTCTGTGCAGTGATGCAGGTGTTTCTGTGGTACAGTGAGGGGGCGTTTGGCGACGAGGAAGACAATCGCACAATTAACTTTTCATTGTTTCATAAGCTGCAGGAAAAGCTTACTGACACAAACTGTATGAGAAGTTCATTAAATTCAAGTCAGTGTAAAAACAGGGTCAGAAAGGAGGTATAAAAGCTTCTCGTTCAGGTGTGAAAGAAAATAAAACTGCTTTTACTTGAGTAATAAAGAAATATCTTCATAAAAAGATTTTCAATCAGAGCCATGTTTGATTTGTTTAAGACTCAAACCTCCCCTGAGAAAATACGAGCGGATAAATTAGGTTCAATGCTTTTTTTTCTGTTTCTTTTATCTTCTTTTTTTTCTAACCCCTAGTTTCAAAGACAGTATGGAGAAATCATCCTACTCAGACTGGCTCATCAACAACAGCATCGCAGAGCTCGTTGCTTCCACAGGACTACCCGTGAACATCAGCGATGCCTATCAGGATCCTCGCTTTGATGCTGAGGTAAACACACAACAGCTCGCCTTTCAGCCACAGCATTACAGAAAAACAGGAGTAAGAAAAATAATGTCTTCTGCTTGGTGCAGAGTGGTGGTCAGTTCAACCTCTGCTGGATGCTCACACTGTAATGTCACATGCGAGTCGATGAGGTCTCATGGGGTTCATTAAAGGCTGTGAAAGTGCCTGGGGAGTGATGTTAGGATGATATTTAACATGGAAATATTCTGATGAGCACACAGAAAGGTTGACATAAAGCTGAATATGTGACTTTAACATCCATCCCTGAGCTGTTTTCCAGTTTGTGTAACTGTTCAAGATGATTTCCCGACACTTTTGTCTGAATTAATGAAATTCAATCCTTAAAGCCACTGTGGGGATTTTTTTTTAGCTGACTTTGGAACAAGTAGTGATACTTAAAGGATCATCAGCAACATGATTGAAATGTTTGAGTTGTAACTTTTAAAGCCTGTAGCAGCTGGTTGGTCTCAGATCAAGTAACAAACACGCTTACAGATTTGTTTTGATTTAATATCTTTGAAGCAAATATTCACACTGATTGATATATTTGATGAGATATTTTGAGGTAAACGTTTTGTTCCCAAATCAGCAGCTTTAACTGCCTTGTTTAAAATCCTACTATCTGTTACCTGATCTCAGTTAGATTACAGCCGCTGCACCATAAAATGTGATTTTTCATATTTATTACTCCAGGGTATTATTTTATGTCAATATGACAAAAGATTACTGAAGTTGTTGTGATAACCCTTAATAATAAGTTAGCATTACGTCAACTACAAAATACATTTCAACTTGAAAATCTATGTCCAAATAAATCAGAAATGGATTTCGACTTGACAATCAAAGAATTCAGGTGGGCATGGGATTAAAAAGTTATCACCCAGAATGCTTTTGTGAGTTGTGGTCTAAAAGTTGTTGTCACCATGAGTGAGATCGGAGTGCAGTGGATATGAGAGCCTCAAACTGTTTTGTGAAGCTACAACCTTCAAGTTAATTTCCTGGATGTTTCAGTTTCAGTTTATTTTGGACAAAGAAAACAGTTAAAAACAAAAACAGTCAATTTAAGGGTACATCATCATACCACAGTTGCTCATAAATACTAAATAAAGAATTCAACGTGTCCGAAAAGGAGTAGGAAGAAGCAAGCTTTTCATGTCTTACCCCCACCTACTCTCCCTCTATATTAACCAAAATATGTTCGGTACTCAAAACCCTCCCCCCACTCACCCCCTCACTCATCCACCCGTCCATTCATTCAAAGGTGTGGCGAATTACTGGTTCTTAGAAGTTCCACTTCCAAAACAAATCACATTCATAAACACATATATGAATGTGTTTATGAATTACATTTTTTTTTGTCACCGCAAGTAAGGAGGGTACACTATGGATATAAAACTCTACTGCACAATGAACAGTTTAACGTGTGATTTCAGACTGTGTGAGCCTGGCAAAAGGTGTATTGTCAACCCTCAGTGTAAGGGAACAGGTGTCTGTGCCTCATGGTACAAACCTGACTTTTGAACCACATAATACAGACCTGGTTGTCTAGGAAATATATACATGTCAAATGTTCTGAAGAAGTTAAGGTAACTAGCAAATAAAATTTACATTTACAAAAATGAAAGGTTTAAACAACTAAAACCTTCAGTTGAGTTGAAATAATTAATTATTTCAAACAACTACCTAAAGAAGTAGCGTTAACTAACAAGTCGAAATAGATCAACTTAGTACAGGTTTGAAACAAGACATCTTATTTAACCAAGACAACTTCTGTTGTGTTAGAGCACAAAAAAATAACATTTTGAGGCAGCCCTTTACATCATATTTTTATGTTGAAACAACAAGTTACATTTAACAGTGTGACTATATAAAATATGTCACCCATTGGTGTCTAAAATATGCATTTGGCGATCAAAAGTGGCCTGGGACATACCAAAAATCCTTATTTGATTAATACCCCAACTGAATGGATACCAGCAAAGAGGTAGAGGTAAAAGGCCTTTAGCTACCAGGCACAATAACTACAATCAACCCACCTGTCAGCATAGTCAGCCACACCGTTGTTGCCTGATTTTGTGTAAATTGAAGAGATAAATTAAGTGAAATTCATTTTTGCACCAGGCTGTACATATGGTTATTTGTTGAAAAAAAGAAACAGTTGAATAGGCTTTAATAAGGTTTCCCTCACTTTTTGGGGCAGCCTCAAGTGGATATTTGGGGAACTGCACAACCAAAGTGACTTTATAAAAAAAAAAAAAAATAGCCATTTACTTTCTTTTTACCTGTTCAAGCCTTTTACTGCTAATCTTAAGGCTTTAATTTTAGATTAACTCTAACTTTACATAATTTGTAACTTGTAGATTTTCTTTTGAACTTCTAATGCAGCACCATTTCTCAGTACTTTTTTGAGAATTATTCTGGGAAAGTTTATCTAATCAATAAATTTGATCAAAGAGATTAAATTATTTAAAGAAATGTTTGGTACGGACATCATACTTTCACTGTGACTCTTTTTAGGCGGACCAGTTCTCGGACTTCCACATCCGTTCGGTCCTTTGTGTTCCCATCTGGAACAGCAACCACCAAATCATCGGTAAGTTGACCAATGGAGCTTCATTTGGTCTTCTTATTTGTTTAACGTCTCCTAGAAATGTTTAAAAAATGGGGTGTTCTTTTGATTAAATGTTCTTGTTAACCGTGCTTCGATGGCTTTCCCAGAGGTGAGATCATATCCCATTCAGAGAGGGACTGATGTTTGGTGATAAACCTTTGCTCAGGCTTAGTGTTACACTTTAAAGATGTTGGACGTGAAGGTCAGCCTCTGTGCTGTTCAGTACATTTTCCCCCAAGATACAATAACACAAGTTGACAACCTCTGCTGAAACAAATATCACAAGTGTAACCAATGAAAAGTGGAACCAGACCATAGGGCAGTTTTGCTCATGAGCTTACATACAGACTGATCATGTTTAAGTATTCATCGTGTGGCTCTCATATGCACTCAGAATGTAGGTCTCCAATTTCCTTTGCTGCATTCTGGTCAGTACAGGAGAGGAGAGCTGAGGCGGCATCTGTGTGATCTGCTCCACGCTGCACCATCACTCCACACTTAGACATGGACTTCCCTGTTTCTGGCTGTATTCTCTGTGTTTGTGAATCAGCCCCAGGCCTCAACACCACACTGACACTCTGATAAATCATTGATCTGCGCTTTGGTTTTAGTGCTGGATATTGCAGGGAGGAGCAATGATAGCAACTCCGCTTGGTCCGCTGAGATCTAAAGCAGGAAGTCATTACTTTTATCCCAGTGCAAAGTGATCAGCATTTCTGCTGGAGATGGTCCGTTCAGACCTGTGTTTGCTTCTGTGTGTGTGTGCGCTGCTTATTTATTTATTTTTTGTGTGGGTGTAAGTGCATTTGTCAGGGAGGGAAGAAGAGTAACAGAAAGAGTGAGGGGAGAAAGAAATGCAGTGTGCGTGGGCGGCACCTGAGGATCAAGTGTGAGAAAACATTATACAAACAAAGCAGCGGGAGATGAAATTCTCAGGTCGAGGACACATTAAGTTAGAGTGAATATCCTTTTGTCATCTGCCAAGGTTACAGACAGCTGCTTCAAAACGCAGCCTGATAAACGATGGTGTGCCAACAACAGTAAAAGACATTCAACAACAAAACATCCTCCATCAATGCACTAAAAATGTATTTTTTTCATATAGCAGTTGGTTGCCAACCTATACGATGATTTCATCCTTTTAGAAAATGTTGATGTGGATGGAAATTCAATCAGTTTATTCAATTCAAATTTGAGTTAAAAGTACATGATAACATCATAGAGCTGAGAAGATTAATTATAATTTAATAAAACTTACATGAAAATTAATTTTAGTTGTTTACCTCTGCTGATTTTCACACTTAATAAAATTAAATAACCACTTGGGTGCTTCTTTTTTTAACCTCTAAGAGATAATTCTGCACAGTGACGTGTTGTTTAATTACCTTTAACATAATGTGTGAGCGACATAAGGTCAGTCTCTGTCAATTAAATATCTGCACATTATCAACGAAGCCTGGATGGGTTTTTTAATTACATGATGAGTGAAGCATTTAAACGGGCAATACTGACTACTACACGTCAGTCCTTCTGGACATTTAATGGATAAGATGGGAATAATTCAAAGTAATTTCCACCAGTGGAGTAGTTTTGAGTCATTTTGTATAACTAAGTGTGTTTACAATAAACTCTTTTCATTTACTCAGTGAATTGAAATATGTGATAGGATATTTGTGTGAGAGGATATTGTGCCTCCGCTTAATTTACATTCCTAATGAATGCTTGGAAATGACGTGTAGTGTGTGGGTTTTGATCCTCTTTTAATTGCAGGCAGGTTACATAGAGCCTTATTAATAACAAACCTAAAGCATCACTTCACTGATGGCTTTTTTTTTTTTTTTTAACTGTGCGGCAGGTGTTGCACAAGTGCTGAACCGACTCGATGGGAAACCGTTTGACGATGCAGACCAACGTCTGTTTGAGGTGTTGTACCTGGTTCTTTACCTCTCAAACACTGTGAAGCCTTTATGTGTGTCGGTGGAGTTAGTGTCTTTTTTGTTTCTTTTTTAGGCATTTGTGATCTTCTGTGGGCTCGGCATCAATAACACCATCATGTACGATCAGGTGAAGAAGTCCTGGGCCAAGCAGTCTGTGGCTTTGGATGTAAGGATGCAACATTTGATTTCCTGCTTCATTATGCCTTTAAAGGGTCTGTGAGGGGTTTCTTAGTGATCTTGAAAAAGTCTCTCTTCTAGATATATGCCTGATCGTATTCCACACCGAGATTTTCCGCATCAACGTTGCTGGTTACAGGTTATTTTAAATGGCTACTTCTTAGCTTTCAGTTCGGGTCGTCCAGGTCTCTATGACAACACCACGCTAGATGATGAAGTTTAGTAGTGAGAAGATATAAAACCAAGGGGAAACATCTGGTTAGTAAAAATAAAGCCTATGTGGAAGTGCTAAACGTCACTGTTCGTGAGGAATCCACTTCAGGCTGGTTGCAGAAAAGCCAGGAGTCACATACACATTCGGCCATAAAAACGGACTATTACGGCATTAAAAAGCATATTTACAGCCTGATTCAAAAAACAGCTTGGGTCTCAAACTCTGATTTCACTATCAGCACACACTGAACAGTGAGTGAATTTTTTTCTATCTCTGGGGTTAAGAAGTTATTAGGATCATTTGATTGTCCATCAGAGACACAGCTCGGGTCACATGACCGCCGGGTGCCCTGTAGCTAGTCAAAGAAAAACTCACAGCTGGCGTCATAGCGAATGTGGCTGTGTCCACGGATTGGTTACATTTCACAGTTTCAGGAACAGACGGGTGACGTTGCGGAGACCACATCCATGTTTTATACAGTCTATGGATAAAACACAAAGATCTGTGTCTTTCTCTGCTGAAAACAATTTCTGTGACTAATTTTGTAGTGATAGTAGATACTGGAGCCAAACTGTCAGACAGAAAAAGGACAGAAGAGCAGAAGAAAGATAAAAAGGAGAATGATACGGCCCGAGCTAAAGCCTAATTAGCCTTAGGCTATATCACTCTATAACACAGGGGCTAAACTGTTAATGCTTATGTTGATTCCAACCCACAGTCAGCAGTTATTCTGCAGTGGTCTGTTCAAACTTGAGAGTCTATCCATAAAATGAAGAGTGAGGTTACGTTAGCTCTGATTGGTAGATGACTGGCAGGACATAGTTCACCGGGATTCAATAACGTTACACATTATGTTTAAGGGCACTGGACTGTCAGCTGTGCCAAATATAAACGGATCCTAAACTACTTACAAAACGATAGTATTTACTTGTTGTCATGTTAGCCTACAGAGTCGTTGAGCATCGGGCTGCCGATAGCGCTACATATAACCGACTGCTACAATGTTTCAAACCATAGCACTACGTAACTGTACTGATTAATACCTTACCTCAGCACGTTGTATCCAGTAAAAAGTTGTTGTGAACGAAGAAAATTTGTTTCGATCCAATCTCCATTTAATTACAAAACAAACACATGTCTCGCTAAAGGTGATTTACAAGTGTGCGGGCCAGAAGGTGGCAAGGGAGTGCAATTAAAACAGATCCTCTTCACAGCATCTTTAAATGCTCATTGTGTCAACGTTACCTTCAGATGATTTCCCTCTGTGGGTCTATCTTCTTTCTCTTCTCTTTAACTGTAACTCTTAATTTTCATTTGTGATCAACATTTATTGTAGTTGGAAATACTTACCCAGAAGTCAAGGGAACCTACTGCTGCTGCACAGCTGATATAAACCCTCCTCTTACTTCTCTCTCAGGGCCCTTTGTGCTTGGCTCCTTTTTTTTGGTCTCATATTTCCACAGGAATGCAGGCATGAAAAAAAGTGCTGATCTCTCTTTGTAGATAACCTTCTCACAAAGGTTTTATTGAAAATTAATGAGAGGCAGTGAAAAGCAATCCCTCATCTGCCCTGCAGTATGCAGCCATTCAGCAGAAGCCAGCCTTTACAGTATGTCCTTAGATTACAATAGGGATCTTTCAGGTGTATTATAGTAGTTAGCAGCGCTCTGTTTTTAAACAATAGTGGAAGCAGAGAACAGAGGGAGAGAGCATTTAAAGCAGAGGCACAGATGAACTAATATGTAGATGCATTGCTTCTGGCAGCGCTGAATAAACATGAGCACTTATGATCAAATAAGCAGCTGCAGGTCTGTGCGAGGGATTTCTCTCAGGAAATGAAGGGAACATGGGGATGGAATCAGGGCTGACACCGCTGCTCTTGTAGACTGATCTAGAGGTGAGCGTTGACTTCCTCATAAAGAGGAGCCAACGCAACGCTGCAGAGGTTGTGTACAGCTCGCTGTATCCAAGTTTATGTCGCTACCAGAGACTCACAGGTTAGTTTTAATGATTCGAAGAACACCTTGTGTGACATTGTGTCATTATTTTTCCAGGTCCTGTCATACCACGCCACCTGTTCCAAGACTGAAGTGGACAAATTCAAGGTAACATGTTTTAGCAGCTACAAATGGAGAGGGAATTCAATAGTTTTTACAATCTGACCTTGTCATTAAAGTTCAAATCTCAGATTTACAGCTCACTTGACACATTCCATGTCCCGTACGGTGATCCCCTGTTTTTATTAGACAGCTGTTTTACAGTCAGATACACTTACATATAAGCAGAAGTAGAGGTATGCAAATATGTACAACAGCCATGCACAAAACTAAAATGTTCATTTTATTTTGCAAGGTTGATTTTGTAGAAAATCTTCATGATACAAAAATAAGACACCATCCATCCATCTTACGTGTTGCGGGGGCAGCAGTGTCACCAGCCAAGACCAGTTGCCCCTTGTCTCCAGCCACTTCTGCCAGCTCCTCTGGGGGGAAACTGAGGTGTTTCCAGGTTAACTGGACTGGAAAACTGAAATCTTATCAAGTGTTTTTTTCTTAATTTAAGTAGAAAATACCTTTTTTAGACTTAATATGAGCCACGTTCCCCTGAAAAATATCTTATTCTAAGTTATTTAAAGAAATTCTTTTAGCAAATTTTCGAGCAAATTTTTCTTGTTCCATTTGCAGATATATTTTTTTTTTGTTACAATTAATTCAGGCCTTATTTCTGTCTTTAAATAACTTAAAACAAGACATTTTTGGACTGATCAGTTGAATGTGGCTCATATCAAGTACAACAAGACCATTTTTACTTAAAATAAGACAAAAACACTTGATAAGATTACAGTTTTTTGAAGTGTAAGAGAGCCCAAAACACCTCACCTTGTGAGGAAGGCGTCCTGGTGAAAGCTCAATCAGTCGCTTGTATACATGATCTTTTTTTTGTTTGACAAGTTTGGCAATATGAACCAAACTCTCGTTCTGGAAATACAGGGATCAAAAAGCCCACAACAACATGCCATGGATAAGATCAGTTATAAGTTCTGAGAGCTCTCTGCCCTTTCACGCGCCTATCTGGAATAGCTAAGTCACTTTTTTAAGCCAAAGACACACTTATTCGTCTCGTTGTCTGTCAAAAAGGCTGAAGATTCCTGATCGTATCCACTGATGAAAGTCTGCTCTTGTTGTTCTGCAGCGCAATAACACCCTCGATTTGTGATCATCACGTTTGCTCTGATGGTGCATGTAATTGCCGTCATAAAATTTTATTGTTTTCTACCTCTGTAGAAGCAATCCTTAATGCACAAGCTTTATACTGAGCTCAATTAAGACATATTAGAGGAAAACAAAGATATTAAAGGCCCATTAAGGTTCTGTAAAAACCCTCCATTTAAAAAAAAAATGATGATGCACAGCACCAGCGATAAAACAACCTTTAATTTCTCTGATGTCCTAAATGAAGGTAAAAATCTTTAGATTCAGCTCATGATGCATTTGTTTTGCTCATTACCTCTTTAATAAAGACGCCTTTTCTAATGAAGTAACGATGGATCAGGTTTCATGAGAAAAGAAGTCAGTGGCAAGAGGGAGCAGTTATTGGCAGCCTTTCTGCCAGATTTCATTTCCCAGTTCCTCCCGTGGAACCGTGGTCGTGTAAACACAGGCTGAGAATTCCCCAAAGAAAATAAGCTAATAGTGGTATTTGGAATAATTTATTCCAATCAATAGGCAATTATTCTTAATGCATTATTAATAAAGCTGAAAAAATCAAAATATCTACATTTTTAATTGGCGTGACATTTCTGAAATATAGATATGACCTATTTTCCTGCACTTTCATGTGTGGGATTTTCCCCTGTGGCCGTTACAGCGGAGTAAGAACCCCGCTTTCCACTGAGCTCATGTGATCTGTCAGCCTCACAGCCCTCTGCCTCCCTTTTCCCCCCTCCACTTTCTTTCATAACTGCTCCACATATGCAGCCCGATGGAGGACACTTGACTGGGATTCAACCTGAGTGCAAATGGCAGCGGCAGCAAACAAACCTGGCTGACATTTCGTAACCCGGGGCTGTGAATTAAGAGAGCGCCGAGCACCATGCCGACCTGACGTGCAAACACGGTGCTGTGTGATGGCTGTTGGAGAGGAGGGAGAAACACTGACACAGATCTGTGGGAGAGCTTTGACTCCTTGGAAGGAGACGCAGTTTAGAAAGCAGAAATTATTAACGCCAACTAGAGGCAGGAGAGACGTGTTTTCATAGTTCTCATTAGAGCACATTGAGCACAGAGGCCTCAGGATGAATTTGGCTAATTGGAATTACGTATGTCTTCCTCATATTTGTTTGAAGCTATTGATGATCACTACGGCACAGCTAGGTTTGTCAATGAGCTCTGAAAGTAAACAACAGTCAAATCCTCCTCTAAGCTCCTTCATTAATCTTAACCCTCTCCCAATGGGTCCTCAGAGTCTTAATTACCATGTCTCCATATTTTTATGTATCATCTGAAAACTGCACACCATCCCCTGACCTCTCCCTCCTCCTCTGCTCTCTGACCTCATATTCTCTTCCTTTAATTAACGTTTTCTCCCACCTTCCTGAAACAGGCGGCCAACATCCCCCAGGTCTGTGAGCTGGGTATTGATAAGCTCTCCTTTGACGATTTCTCCCTGGACGTTGATGCCATGATAACGGCTGCTCTGAGGATGTTCATGGAGCTGGGAATGGTGCAGAAATTCAAGATTGACTACGAGGTGAGGACACTCATTTTTTGTGTCTCAGTATTCCTCTCATTTCTGACTGGATGTTCTGTTGGGAGCTTAGCTTGTCCTCATGGAGACCGCTGACCTGTGTGCTCATTCCTCTCTGTGTGTTTCCATGCAGACACTGTGCAGATGGCTGCTGACTGTCAGGAAAAACTACAGAATGGTTCTGTACCACAACTGGAGACATGCCTTCAATGTCTGCCAGTGCATGTTCGCCATGCTGACGGTAAATATCAAGCTGCTGAGGATCAGAGGATCACTTACAGACACATACACAAAATGAAGAAACTGACTGTTGATGGAAATGTTGTGAACCTTTGATTTTTTTAGAGGTAGATCTGAAAAAGAAACCTCTTCCTCTCTGCTTAAACTCACACAAGAAGGTGATGAGTAGATTCACTCTGAGATGAAGTTCATTTAGAGGTTAGATTTTGTTTTGCAGTTCCACTCGATCTTTTGGAGCATCAAAGAGATGAAATCACTCAATAATTCACAAAGCAGCAGAGATGTGAGAACACTTTTAAAGTGTTGAGCTTTGTTCTGGTGCTCTGAAACATCATATTTGATGCTTCGTTTACCTTTCAGGCACGGTCACAACAGATACGGCTTTAAATAAAGAACCTTGACTTATGACAGAATACTTTTAAGCTGATTTATCACGACTTTTACTGATAAATGTCCTAGACCAAGTGTCAGAAACCTCCAGTAAGACCTCTCTTGGTTTCATCATGGTGTCCTGTGGTTTCTGGGTCTGCTGTCTGTGTTTTCATTATTATATAAGTCCAGTGGAAACTCTGTTTCCAGTGTTGGGTGTAACAAGTTACAAAGTAACGCGTTACAGTAACGTAACTACTTTTTGGGGTAAAAAGTAGTGATACATGTTACGACTGAAATTATGATAATGAAATATAGTTCCTTTTTCAGTTGGGCACAACATTACTTTTCCCAGGGACCGATTTGACCACAACACTGCCTCAGCTGAGGGCTTGAGCAATAGTCACCTCCTCTCACTGAGGCTGGTACTCCCAGTAGCATGCAGAGAGCAGTCAGTCATCATGGAAGTATTGTTTTTCTTGTCAAGTGCTCTGTGGCATTTTTTTAAAATAGAGAGCACAAGAGAACTACCAGTTATGTCCTCCATAGTAGAACTTCATGTAGGCCTGTACACATTTAGGAAATGAGAGGGGGTTATACCCAAAGTCGGGCACCATAAAAGTAACGTAAAAGTAACGAGTAATGTAAAAAGTTTCTTTCCATAGAGGGAAACTAAGTAAAGTAAGGGACTACTTTTTCAAGAAGTAACGTGTAACGAGCAAACACTACTTTTAAAAAGTAACTTCTCCAACATTGTCTGTTTCACATCAACCAGAAGTGATTTGGTTTAGTCAGAGCTGAAAGTAGAATAGACCGGAGTAGAGAGGTTTTGTTTTCTTTTGTTATATTTACATTGAATCCTGACATTGTTCAAAAGTTACTTTGAAGTTGTGTGGGGAAAACAGCTTTTCAAAAAACAAAAAAATCTGCTTCTTTTCTAGATTTCTTCATTTCTTTCATACTGTCTTCTTTCCTTTCATCAATCAAATTTTCTTTCTTTCTTTCTTTCTTTCTTTCTTTCTTTCTTTGTATTTCTTTCTTTCTCTCTTTCTGTCTTTCTTTTTTTTCTTCTTTCTTTCCTTTTTCTTTCTTTTTTCTTTCTTTCTTTTTAATGTCTTCCTTCCTTTCTTTTTTTCTTTCTTTTTTTCTTTCTTTGCCTGTACTATATTTTTTCTTTCCTCAGAGAAAATGAGAGAACAGTGTCAGATCCCCAGACCCTTGGTGCCTAAAAAGTAGATTTTCAAATCTAAATCAATCTTATCTGGATCCTTTTTTGGAAAAACTGGCTCCTGTTCCAAACAGCTCTTTTATTCATTGCAAAAACTGAAATCTTACTTAGTGTTTTTGTCTTATTTCCGGTTTAGTCCAGGAAAATGTCTTATTTCAAGTGAGATCTAAATTTTGTGCATCACAGAGGTTTGAATCACACTCTGCATTACTTTATACTGAAACAGCCAATCCCATTCAGAGTCACAGCAGTGACGTTTGTTTAAACAGAAATACCCAAGAGAACGACTTCATCAGGCCCCTACTTTATCAGGTCTCCTGGGACAACACACACACTCACACTCACACACACACACACAGACACACACAGACACACAGACACACAGACACACACACACACAGACACACACACACACACATACACACACACACACACACACACACACACACACACACACACACACACACACACACACACACACACTGTTATACAAACACCACAGAGCAGTTCATTTAATCAAGTGGAGCATCAAACGTATGGTGCCCCATTGGAATTGATTATTGGCATGGAGAAATGAAATCGCAGTGTGTAAGCTGTTTTGTGGCCCTCCTCTCTCCTGTTACGTGTTTTAATGAGAGGACTGAGGGCCATGCTATCTCTGCTGCTATCCTCGCTCTGACCTACAGTGACTCATTCAGCTCATGGCCTCCAGAAGCCATTCATCCATTTGACTGTGTTACTGCATTCCCGCTGGCTGACCCAGGAGTAACTGTCTTTTTTTAGGACAATGCTGCTATTTCGTAGAACGGGAGAACAAGAGCTGCTCTGATCAGAGGTTGTGTGTGTTTGTGTGTGTTTTTTGTTTGTTTTCTCACTGACCTCCTCCTCTCCTCTCTGCCAATCAGACGGCAGGTTTCCAGGAGACTCTGACGGAGGTGGAGATCTTAGCGCTTATTGTAGGTTGTGTGTGCCATGACTTGGACCACAGGGGCACCAACAACGCTTTTCAAGCCAAGTGAGTGTTTGCTGTTTCTGCTGCACTCACACAAACACAGTCCCTCCCTCCCACAAACAGTAAAGATACTTTTGCTTCATTTAAAGCTGAAAAAGACCAATAAACCAAAGTTTACTTACAGTTAGAAACACTAGTTTGATATTCTTAAAACTGAAATATGTCCAACATTGAAAGCCTGTTCTCACCTCAACTGCACC
Organism: Halichoeres trimaculatus; assembly: GCF_033239565.1. Taxonomy (NCBI): domain Eukaryota; kingdom Metazoa; phylum Chordata; class Actinopteri; order Labriformes; family Labridae; genus Halichoeres; species Halichoeres trimaculatus. Next base: position 18,324,549 of record NW_027437197.1, read on the forward strand.
AGGCTCAGCCCTCCAGAGTGTTTCCTCCCCATAATAAATGATCGTATTCAGTGTCTAACTGTTGAATTTCAGCTGCAGTTTAGCTTATGGCTCTCCAGCTCCTTTTATTATAGGGCTATAAGTTGGCGACAGAGTGCAGAGAGGCTCAGTGAGGGAATTACAACGGACTCAACTGCACACTTTGTTTTTTACTATGTGTTGAATCTTGATTATGTTATTCTTTTTCTTGATCCCTGTATGTGTTTGTGTGTGTGCTTTTATGTCTGTGTGTGTTTGTGTGTGTGTTTGTGTCAGGACGGGCTCAGCACTTGCTCTGCTTTATGGGACCTCTGCTACTCTGGAGCACCACCACTTCAACCATGCTGTTATGATCCTGCAGAGCGAGGTGCACTTTGTTCCAACATCTGCTGCAATGCAGTTACCATGAATGTTGTGCTTGTGCTATCACTGCATGTCGTGTTCGAACGGCAAGTTTGAACAGAAAAACCCCCCTGAAACGCTTTGTACTCTGACTCACCTCAAGACCCCGTAGATCTGAGGTTGTTTACTCTCCTGTTTCATGTTGCCACCAAGAGAAGTGATCTTACGGCTCAGTGGGCAGCTTACTGCTTACTCCAAACTATTACAGCTCAATACGACAAGGATGTTATACAGAGGAGTGTTCCCGTTATGTAGCATGCTGCTTTTGATACACAAGGGTTGAAAACTACTGTTGCATCAATACCCTGACTAATACATTTTCAAGATTAAGTAAACATTACAAACTTGATGGAAGTAATGAGGCATTTGTGGTTTTTAAAAGAAGGCAAGAAAACTAAATGTACAGGACAAAATCTATGGAGGACCAAAATGCCAAAATGAAAAAAATGTAGACAACAAAAATAAAAAATATAGACATAGGTAAATACATAAATAAAAGTAAAAAAGGCATTGTCTGCCTAAAAAATGAATATGTAAATATAAAAATAAATAAATATGAAAGCAGAGCACTTTTATTTCCTTATTTATTGATTTTCAATTCAATTTCTACATGTATTTATTTTTTTCATTATTCATTTTCAATTTTATTTATTTATTTGTTTATTTATTTTCTTACCTATGTATATGTATATATTTTGTTGTTACTATTTTAACTTTTATTAATTTCTTATTTTTGTACTTTTGGTCCTCCATAAAAATCAACATGGAAAAAAAATATAACATTCCTTCAACCAAAGCCACCACAGGGACTTAAATATTGTGTGTGACTTGTTCTGACATTGTACCAGCTTAAATTTAATTAAAATAGTATAGTACAGTGTAGTTTAGTATGGTAAAGCATATGAAAGTATAGTATAGTATAGTATAGTATAGTATAGTATAGTATAGTATAGTATAGTATAGTATAGTATAGTATAGTATAGTTTAGTATTGTATAGTATAGTATAGCAGGGTAGAGTATAGTATAGTATAGTATAGTACATTACAGTACAGTCCACCATAGTATAGTATAGTATAGTATAGTATAGTATAGTATAGTAAAGTATAGTGTAGTAGAGTAGAGTAGAGTAGAGTAGAGTAGAGTAGAGTAGAGTAGAGTAGAGTATAGTATAGTATAGTATAGTATAGTTTAGTATACTAAAGTATAGTATAGTGTAGTGTAGTATAGTATAGTATAGTATAGTATAGTATAGTATAGTATAGTATAGTATAGTATAGTTTATTATAACATAGTATAGTATAACATAGTATGGACAAATATATCCCCAGTGACACAGAGTGTAAAATAAAAAATAAAGATCATATTAAGGAAAAAATCATGGAAGTATGTTATTATAGCCTAGATACAGCAGAAAACAGCAATTAAGTAATTTTCATAAACATCTCTATGTGTTCGACCATTAAAGGGTTAAAAGAAATTAATGAATACAAAAATGAAATAAAAGGAAAAAAAGGACTTTATCCCCCACACTGCCTCCAGATGCTTTGATGTTGGCTCTCTGAGAGCAAACAAACAGCTTGCGGCGCCTGACAAATCAATGTGATCACAGAGGCAATTGATTCGCTGGTAATTGGTTGAAAGGGACATTTTACCAGGTGACTTGGTTTGCATGGAGTTGTGATTAAAGGTGTTTTGAGGGAGCAGCTGAGGCGAGGATTAGCAGGGTGGGTTCCAGTGGCCTCATTACCAGGGTGCTGACAACACAGTAAGCTGACAAATGTTTGCTTGGAATATCATAATAGGCTGTGTTGATCCTGAGCTGAACGAACACTGTCCTATTAGCATATAAATAAACCGTGCAGCTAATTCAAGTAGATTTGGCAGAAAAATAAGAATGCAAATGTTGAAAAAAGTCACTGTTTCTCCAGGGTTTCTTTTGTTTGTGTCACTTCCTGTTATACTCCTTCATCTTCTCTGATTGGACAGGATAAGAGAAGTGTGTCATTATCGCCTCTTCACTCGTCATCCTTTTCTGTTATCACCATTACATCTTGTGTTTTCTCCACAGACAGACATATCCATCTGTTCAAACCCTCCTCTAGAGGAGGCTGCCTAAGTGCTGAATGTATAATACATGACGGGGAGAGGCCTGTTTAATGATAGAGAGCCTCGAGTGAGGGATGTTGCTTCATATTGACAGCTGCTGGGTTCCCTCCTCCTCGGCACACTCATTCAGTGTTGTTGTTGCCTGTGCGTTAGCTTCAAAGTTGTGTAAATATAGGCTGTGAGACAGCGTAGTAGGGTTACTGCTACTGGAGATCTGGAGATGGACAGCAGAAGTGGGATGTTACAAGATATTGTAATCAGAAAGCCTAGCAAAAAAGCATTTGCTGCCTTCTTTTTATTTATTTCTTGGAATTTAAAAAGTCTGTCACACTTTTCTAAAATCTGCAAACAGCTGGTCAGTAAATATTGTGCAGATCACCTTATTGTAGATTGTTTTCTGACACAGCCCTTGTGTTGCTCCTGCTGACTCACTGTTATTCTGTCAGTGCTTAATGGTTAATGCCATTAGTAACACCTGTTCTGTCTTGTGTGTAAATGGCCTATTAACTAACACTAAAGCAGCTTCTCTGATGGTATGATGGCTCATTTCGATGAGGGGGTTTCTTGCTTCAGTTGCTCTTTTCTTCCGTGTCTAACCTCAAGGAACACTCCAGATCTGACGAACATGGACTCTTTCTGATTAATTACAGGATGCTCTTTGCTGTCACAGGTTTATTTGGATTAATTGGCTAAAATATTGTGAGCCACTTCTGTAAAAAAAAAAAAAAGAATAAATAAAAGAACTAAAGGATAAATAAATAAATAAATAAATAAATAAATAAATAAATAAATAGATAAATAAATAAATAAATAAATAAATAAAAATGTAATGATAAATAAGAAAAAATAAGTAAACATAAAAAAAACAAGATTTAACAGCTGACTGAATTCATGCTTTGACATTAGCTGTAATTGTGACACAATTTCAGTATTTCTATCTGAACAGTACAGTATATCACAATACTTTTACAGCATTCATTAAAAAAAAAACTTTATTATCTTTATTTATTTGCATGATTCTTTTTTTTACCTATTGTAAGTGGTTATTTAACAAGAATCCTTATTCAATAACATTAACAGCTTTTGAAATAACAAAAAGATTCAATTCACTTACTTATGTTTAAATGTTAAATTGCATTTATTAAAGAAGACTGAGTGTCACATTTAAAGACTAAATCATTAACTTCTGGTCAGAATTCACGCTATTGGGTGTTATTATTTTTTTTTAATCTGTATACGTCAAATCCAAATACTTGTAATAAAATATTTGCACATATTACAAAAAAAGAGAACATTATTGGACAACAATAAAGTCTGTACTCTCTGCCATATTAAAAATTAATACATAAACTTGTAATACAATGGATTTTTAACTGTTTTTCAACACTTCTGTATTTGTCTCCCCAGGGTCACAACATCTTCTCCAACCTCTCGTCCACAGAGTACAGTAACCTCATGCAGCTGCTGAAACAGTCCATCCTGGCCACAGACCTCACGCTTTACTTTGAGTATGAAACGCTCCTACCACTTATTGAACTGTTAAATCTCCTCACAGTCAGGCATCCACAGAGTGTAGTAACTTCTTTTTACAATTTCTGTTTCTGTTCACTGCTTTCTGTTGATTTGGAAAAAATTTTTAGTCCATACCGCCCCCTTGTGGGTTTAAGGAAAATTACATCTGCATATTTTGATGCCTGTTCTCCTCCTGCAGGAACAGAAACATGTTCTTTGAGCTGGTCAGCAACGGAGAGTATAACTGGAATGTGAAGGGTCATAGAGACATGTGCAGGTATTATATCCAAGAACCTAATTTGTTCTGATTATAAGTTATAGAAAATCATTTCAACTGAAATAAATCTGTCTAATGTTTCTCAGATCCATGATGATGACAGCGTGTGATCTCGGCGCTGTCACTAAACCTTGGGACATATCACGCAAGGTGAGAACAGAGCATTAACCCTCTGAAATGTAAATAAATAAATAAATAAATAAAAATAAACAAACCATTTATCTGTTTCTGCATATGGTTAAATAATGAACAAAGGGTTCATAGAAAAATAAAAGCAATGATTTGGACAAATTTTATTTGAAATTAAAAAAAACAATTAACACTTCTAACCTCAGGCTTTTGTATTATGAGCTGTTGTTTCTGTTTTGTTTTTCTTAAATTATTGCTGATGGGATATCTTCAGGGTTTTTTTCAGGTATATCGGGCACCTTTAACCCTTAAAGAGGGGGTATTTCGCATTTTTAAGCTTTTTTGAAATACTTTTTTTTATTGAGGAAGAGCAATAACTTTACAGTCACAATATATTTTACTGCCAAATTCAACAAATATAGAAGTGAAAACATACTGGACACTTTCCAACTGTTTAGCTCTTCAAAGTTTTTTTTTAAGTTACTTAAAAGATGCAACAAAACATGGGAATATACCATCTTTGAGGTAGAAGAGACTGCAACAGGAAAACCAAGAGTAAGCCAAAAGGGGGAAAAAATGACCTTATCTTTACTCCTTTACTCAGATCAAATCTAGCCTCACAGGTTTAACATATTCCGTCCATTTGGACCAGATTCTGTAAGATGAGTTTTTTTTAGCTTTATACCATCTCTAGCTTTACTTAATTCACAGCTCAAAAATTTATTTATTTATTTATTTTCTCACAATGGCGTTGTAAAACCTCTTTTTGAGCCCCTGTTTGAAATGCTTTGTTTGAGCTGGTGTCTCTTTAAAGTCAACTGCCCCACACACCCCCTTCCCTCTGATTGGCCAGCCCTTTAGAGGCCTGTAGAGCTGTAGAGGGGGCAGAGCTATGAGCAGACCTCAGTATTTGAGGCACACTCCTTCAACGTGTCATGTTTCCTATGTGATAACATTATTTTAAGAAGTTTTGTGAAGTTATTGTGAACCAATCATTTGACCAGTTACAGACAGATTCAGGGATTTCTTCATAATGGGAAAGTAAAATACCCCCTCTTTAAAATTACATTTGGACTACTCATGTTCACATTTTCTTGAGTTTTTTAAACAATAAAACTAAATAACTAAATAACTTGCTGTTTTTTTAATTAAAATAGATCATTTTCCAAGGCCTTAGGTGATTTGTTTCTTTCTGTCCAGGTGGCCGAGTTGGTTACCAGCGAGTTCTTCGAGCAGGGGGACAGAGAGAGATCGGAGCTGAAGCTCACTCCCGCAGTAAGTACATCCAACCACCTCCTGCTTTTGTGCTTTTGTGCAGTTTGTTTCACCTCTGTGACCTCAGCAAGCCGATGAAGCTGAAGATAGATTTTCCCCGCAGTCTCCAAAAAAACACACTGACTGTGTAGGAAACATGAGCGCTTGTGTCTCGTAGTGCGAGAAAAGTGAATTGTCAGCGTGACCGCTCTGCTGCCTTGCTGCACAATGCCAAGAGCGAACTGTAGACTGTGTAACAACCATTCTTTAAATATATCCTCCTACACAGGATTCAGAGCAAACATTGACCTCTCTCCTCATTCAGCTTTTAATATAAAAAACTTAGAGCTGGGGAGCCCTACAAGCCTTAATTACTATTTTAGCTGTAAAAATAGCCTCATAACAACAGCAGAAGAAGATTGCTGTGTAAATATGTAACCTTTCATGCGTTTCTTAAAGCTACAGCAGCACAACAGAAGAGCCCTCTGTGTTTGATTGAGGAGCTTTGAAGGCTGAACTATGTTGCAACTCCTTGAAGGGAGAAAAACCAGCAGCTCTCCGCGTGCAATTAATGGCTGTGGACTAATCGAGCCGGGCCACATTGTCTCCCCTCTGATAGAACTAATGCAGCAGCCTCAGGTCTGCAGCTTGTGTCAAACCTTTACCGCTCTGTGTGTGGGTGTTGGAAATTAAATATTAACTTCTAAGTTGTAGCCCGGTGACTATCTCTGAAGCACAGCCTTGTGCGCTTCTTCAGCTCGAGTTGCATGAGAACGAAGCGGGATAGAAAATGTGCATGAGGCAAACTCAATTGTCTTGAGAGCTGAGAGAGAATTTGTTGGACTAAAGCTGTAACAGCAGCACTTAAGCAGAGCTGGAAGGAGTGTACTGATTCTTTATTAATGCTTGAGTATCGATACCACGCTGCAAGTAACAGAGTTATACGAGTAATGTTTACTGAAATATCAAAGCCAACATAAACAAGAATGCATTAAAGGTGCTGCCATCAATAAATATTTATTAATCTTATTGGATAATTTCAGACTTTAATATATCAAATTTAAGACAGAGTGACAGATGTGAGGTGCAGCTCCTGCAAAGACTCAATCATCCTGTTTAAAGCACATCCAGGAGAAGCTGATTGGCTGACCGTGTCACTCTAGCTGAAATATGCACTCTCCGGCCACTTTATCGGGTCCACCTTGCTACTACTGGATAGGACCCCTTTTATCTTCAGACCTGCCTTAATCTGGTACTGGAAACATTCCTCAGAGAGTTTGGTCCATATTGACATGATAGCTTCATGCAGTAGCTGCAGATTTGTCGTCTGAACATCCATGATGAGAATCTCCCGTTCCACCACATCCCAAAGGTGCTCTATTGGATTGAGATCTGGGGACTGTGGAGGACATTTGAGTACAGTGAACTCATTGTCATGTTGAAGAAACCAGTCTGAGATGATTCCAGCTTTATGACATGGAGCGTTATCCTGCTGGAAGTAGTCATCAGAAGATGGGTACACTGTGCTCATAAAGGGATGGACATGGTCAGCAACAATACTCAGGTAGGCTGTGGACTTTAAACCATGCTCAGTTGGTACTAAGGGGCCCAAAGTGAGCCAAGAAAATATCCCCCACACCATTACACCAGCAGCAGCAGCCTGAACCGTTGATACAAGGCAGAATGGATCCATGCTTTCATGTTGTTGACGCCAAATTCTGACCCTACCATCTGAATGTGGAGCAGAAATCCAGACTCATCAGACCAGGCAACATTTTTCCAATCTGCTATTGTCCAGTTTTGGTGTTGCTGTGTGAATTGTAGCCTCAGTTTCCTGTTCTCAGCTGACAGGAGGGTCACCCGGTGTGGTCTTCTGCTGCTGTAGCCCATCTGCCTCAAGGTTGGACGTGTTGTGTGTTCAGTGATACTCTTCTGCAGACCTCGGTTAACCAGTGGTTATTTGAGTTACTGTTGCCTTTCTATCAGCTCCAACCAGTCTGTCCATTCTCCTCTGACCTCTGGCATCAACAAAGCATTTTGTCCCACAGAACTGCCGCTCACTGGATATTTTCTCTTTTTGGGACCATTCTCTGTAAACCCTAGAGATGGTTGTGGGTTAAAACCCCAGTAGATCAGTAGTTTCTGAAATACTCAGACCAGCCCGTCTGGTACCAACAACCACGCCACGTTCAAACTCTCTTAAATCACCTTTCTTCCCCAATCTGATGCTCGTTTGATCTGCAGCAGATCATCTTGACCATGTCTACATGACTAAATGCATTGAGTTGCTGCCATGTGATTGGCTGATTAGAAATTTACGAGCAGTTGGACAGGTGTGCCTAATAAAGTGGCCGGTGACTGTATAAACACAGAGGAAAGATGGTAACAATCCATCAAGAGTTTTAAAAGCTAATGTTTTTAAAGGCTCATTCCTGAGAAGAAATCAATGCTTAAGTACCTTTGTTAAGTTAAATTGTACCGTTTCGTCTCTAGTTCTGTCTGATTCTTCTGTGTGAAACTGAACCCTGACTTTTGTCTTTTCAGGCCATATTTGATCGAAACAGGAAGGACGAGCTACCCGGGCTGCAGCTGGAGTGGATTGATGGAATTTGCGCCCCACTGTACAAGGTGAAGCTACAAGCCCTCCTGCTCTGTGGCCTTCTTTAAGTTACATTAGTCACACATCTGCCTCTGACATCAGTCCCCACCGTCCTTTAACTATTCCAACATGCAATGACGCAAGCAGCAATAGCAAGTGTCGTGTAGAGCTTTTTCTTTGCAACCACTGATTTTCCTCTCACAAAGGGACTTTTCTTTGTAATGAAAGCTCTCAAACAACTTCAAGGTTGCATCCTGTTCTTGAATAAATGAATTTGCTCTTTCTGAAGGCACAGAGAGCTCAGAGGAAGTTGAGTGTGTGGACAGAGCTTGGATGCCGTCAGGTTAAATCCTCTCAGTCAGACAGCGTACTTTAGGCTCTGCTGCACAGTAATGAAAAAAGTAAGGTCTGACTCCTGACTGCAACACTCCTCTTCTGAGGATGTTTGCTAAAAAACAGAAGAGAGCAAAGGTTGGTTGTTGAAACAATGGAAATCTGTCAAGCGTTCTGGTGAGTATAGAGATTCTGGTGAATGTGTGTTTCTGAATGAAGTCAAAAGAGACTGATCAGCGTGTGCCGACTCACAAGGCACACCTGTTAGGAGACAGCTGTGGTGGAGGTGAATTCTCAAAAATGAACAAAACAGAAGATTGAGAAAAGATTAACTCATAAGACCTCCCTCTGTTTTATAGTTTCAGTGTATTAAAGGTCCCATATTATGCTCATTTTCTGCAGTTTAATATGGATCATTGATGTCTGGTCCAAAAAGCCAATAAATCAAGCACAGCAGCATTGTTTCCAGGCTCTCATAGCCCCTCTGTTCAGAACGCTCTGATTTAGTGGGCGTGACCTTCATATGTAAATGAGCCACCACTGGTACCGCCCCGCTCTTCCACGTCACTGAGAGCTGCGCCACGAGCTCCGAGTGCACAATGTTTAGAAAACAGCGAAGCTGGTTTACCGTAACATTACAGGCTAAAACAACAGGCTAACCACAGCTAAAGTTAGCATCCTGAAGCTAACACAGAGACAGGGGGGACACTGAGGAAAAGCTCTTACATCTGCTCCACAGCACACAGCATTTAAAATACTCCATTTCCAGGGTCTGAGGTTTGTTGGTGGATGATTGGTAACGCGCCTGGATTCAGGACCAGTCTATTCGCTAGCCCTCTGTTGTACTGTCCAAAGTTGGAAAAGCAGTCGGCCATGAAGTGACTAGCACACACATGCACAGTTTTACTGAGTGTAGCTGGCACATTTCCTTGATAAATGAACTCTAGCCACTTGGTCTTGTCTTCTTCTGAGATGGGAAACTTGTGCATGGAGCTATGTGGCTGTTTACAGCTAAAAACAAAGCAGTGATGGCTCTTCAACTTTGGCATTCTCCTCCCCGCTGCTGGAGAGATTTCTCTCCAGCAGCGCGGAGGGGCTTTGGGGGTATCTGCTCTGGTGGACCAATCAGGTCAGACTTGCTCCTGATTGGTCAAAAAGGGAATTGCTGACGTCGGCAAATCCCCAAAATCCAAACAGCTCATTTTAGGTCAGGATTTTACATTCACAAGCACTACTAAGTACAGGTTTTGTCATTAAATATCACATTTTTAGGGCTGGGAGGAAAGCCAAAGACCCACAAATTTCACTAAAAGACTTAATAAAGTGATTTTTGAATAATATGGGACCTTTAAAGGATTTACTTTCTGCCATAATGAGTGGAAAAACAAACAATACATCATCTTTACTTCTGTGCAGTTATCTCAGGATCAACGATCAAAGCTGGAGCAGGCTGATCTCTGATCTGTGCTGCTTTCACTATTGTCACTGTCCGTGTAGTTGAGATAAAAAGCATCAAAGCAATGTCTATGTGTGAATATGTGTGTATGTATGTGTAGTCTGCGTAGGAGGTCTGACCAGATGTAACCAGATGTTTAGAGAATGCAGATACGGAGCTCACGATCATGCAGCTGCCAATTAAATTTGTAGGGGGGAGAACAGAAGGAGTTCAGAGGCGGCTGGGTTTTTATCTGTGGGCGGGAGAGCTCTCCTTCTTGATCTCACTGATCTCCTCCTCCTTGTGGTGGCTCACTACTTTGTGGAATATTAATCCTCCCATTATATAACCTTCCATCTTTGCACCCCACCATATGACTGTCTCCCTCTGTCGGCTTTTGCTTCTGGTTCTGCCTCTGTGGATAAATGACGCTGTGCAAATTACAGAGTCCCACAGTACAGTCAGGGGAATTTCCCCTTTTTCAGCTGTGCGTGTGATTGCACGGTATCTGGATAAAAGCTCATATTAGGCATATTTAACTGGTTATGAGACCGCTCAAAAGGAAAAAATGATGTAAAAAAGCAGTCTTGTTGCCTGGCAAACACCTATAAAACAACACCTCTTAATATACACCCTCATTTTTAACTCTAGCCTCTTAAGACCCAAACTTTAGTCTGGTGCATTTTTTAATTCACCTTGAAATTTAGGATAAGTAAGAATAATAAGAATAAGAATAATAACTAAACTTGGTCTTTTTTTTTTTTTTTTTTTTTACTAAAACAGGTGTAATGTTGTGATATCACTAAAAGATGATGCAGACAGTGTCCCCATATTTTGCTAATAGTAGGGCTGAGCTATTATATCGATTCTGCGATATAAATCAATATTTTATTACCGCAAAAAGTATCAATTTTTCAACCGCAATTATCGATACATTCAGTCTCATTCAAGTCCTTGTTCCGCCCAGCATTCTGCTCACTGCCTCTGACCCTCACCCTGTTTACTTTGCAGCAAGAGCGATTAGGACAGCCAATCGCTGGTGTCGCTGTTACCTATCTTGGATACCGTCTTTACACCAAAGAAGTTAGTTTTCAGTTCAGTTAAATCAATACAAGTCAATGGAACAGTCACAAGATGTCACCAAAATCACACTGTTCCTTCAAAATCTTTCAGAAACTGATGCAAGTGTATCAAATCGTATCAAATAATATTGAATTGTATCGAAACCTATCATTGGCTGAGTATTGTAATATGTATCATATCATGAGCTGAATATCATGTATGGCATCATAGAATTAGTGTATCGCTATAGCCCTAGCTGATAGGTCAAAGTTTAAAAAATGAAGTATCATGTCCGAGAGGCAGAGCTGTAATGTCCACATATGTGGACGCTGGGTCTTAAGAGGTTAGATGGGTTAAAGGGAGATGCAAGTTACAAATGCAGAAATAAATTAAAAAGGCCTGCTCTGTTCATGCACCACTTTTTTTTTAAACATGTTTACTTTTCTTTGGCTTTGGGAGTCAGCCTCTTGTGGACACTTGAGAAACTACAGGGTTTTGCACTTTTGCATTGACCCCATTTTGCAACACCAGAGGTTTCTGCTAAGTCATTAAAAATATTGATTTTTACAGACACTGTCAGAGTGAAGCAAATAAAAAAATGCACAAAATCCAGATTAAGTGCCCACTTTGGAGCCAAAATGGGCACTGAAGGGCCCACTTGGTTGGCAAAACATACTAAAACTGCCCCTTGGCTGGTTGAACATGATAAACTGCCCTCTTGGGAGACAAAAACTTTTTTTTTTCCTTTTCTCCCCTGTCATTCAAAAAGTCTGTGCACGCATCTGACTTAAAGATTCTATAAAGATCTTAAAGATCTGTTTCATTTAAACTGTCTTGCCACCTTGTGGCCCGGAGTCTCCGCACACTGCCATAAATCACTTTTAGCGAGGTGTGTTTGTTTTGGAAATAAATGGAGTTCGGATCAAAATAAATTTTCTTCTAACAAGACAACTTTTAACTAGATACAACGCGCTGAAGTAAGGTATTTATAAGTACAGTTATGTAGCTCTACGGTTTGAAACGTGACATCAAGCAAACGTTGTAGCAGCTGGCTATATGTTACCAAATCCGTAGGCTAACGTGACAACAAGTAAACACTGTCAGTTTGTAAGTAGTTCAGTAGCCGTTTATTTTTAGCACAGATGGCAGTCTGCTGCTCTAAGACATGTCTGTAATGTGTAACGTCAGTAAATCCTGGTTATCCAGTCATCTACCAATCAGAGCTAACGTAACCTCACTCTTCATTTTATTGATAGACTCTCAAGTTTGAACAGACCACTGCAGAATAACTACTGACTGTGGGTTGGAATGGACATGATCACAAACAGTTTAGCTCCTTGTTGGAGTGATTAGCCTGTAGCGCAGACTGTATCACTCTCCTGTTTATCTTTCTTCTGCTCTTCTGTCCTTTTTCTGTCTGACAGTTAGACTCCTGTGTCCACCATCACAACAAAATTAGTCACAGAAATCATTTTCAGCAGAGAAAAACACAAATCTCTCTTCTCACTACTAAACTTTGTCAGCCGGCGTGGAGTTGTCATAGAGACCTAGACGTGTATTAAATCAATCTAGTCCTGCTTGACTCGATCGGGAAGCTAAAAAGTTCAAAATAACCTGTAACTAGTAGTATTGATAGACTATTGGTGATAGTCTAATTTTAAAGTATGGATTATGATCAGGCATATATTTAGAAGGGAAACTTTTTCAAGATCACTTTCAAACTCCTCACAGCCCCTTTGATCTCAAACCACTAAAATGAAAACCAATGTGGTGCTCACATGTTGCTCTGCATTGCAGGTAAACAACTCTACAATAAGCCAAACATATTTTCAAGCAATTACAACATTATGAATTATTGAGTGTTGCAGAGCTTTTAAGAACACCTTTGAGAGCCTATAATGAATCCCTAATGTGAACTGATTTTTTTTACCATAGAAAATAGTCTTGATGTTTGAACTTGGCTTTATGAATCTTTGTTTCAGTCCCCGCCCACACAGGTGCATTAATTGCTCTTATGAGTTAGTGAATACACCCCCTCTGAATGTAAATGCAGCTCAAATTGCTGTCTGCTTTTAAAGCTCAGTGAAATGGCAGCTGAAATATAGTTTTGTTGTTTTTTTTTTCCCCTGAGTGTAACTACAGCTCTGGTTTCCTTTCTTCCATTCAAGGTGCAATCCGGAGTGTACGTAGGTGTTCTTACTCAACAAGCCTTTTACTTCATTTAATTTCATAACGGCTGTGTGTTCACCCCTGAATAAGGGTTGATAAATTAACGTTTCATTGTTTAATATGTGGGATTCATTCACACGTTATATTTCCATATAGAAATGGGTTCATGAGTAGCTAATTATATACTTTCCTGGAAATACAATACAACGTTTTTCATGTCTCAGGGGATTTATTTAAATACAGGGTGACAGCTTTGATGACTCAGACACTTACAGTTATCTTAAACATGCATGTGCTTCTAATTCTTTATGGTGCATTCATTTCATTTCCTGTAACTATAATTGCACTGAATGTGACGTTTATTGTGACATGGCTTTTTCCTCTGATTTGATAAGTTACATGCTGCTGAATTCAAGTTACAGGAATGAGCTTAAAAAGGAGCAAAAACAGAAAACAATCTGAAGTCTCACCTCAGCCACAGAGCACCAGAAATAAAAGCCTCTTTTAATCACTTAGTTATAAGAGAATTACAAACTGGGGTCTTAAATGCCCAAAGTTTTTTTCCTCTTAGTCTTTAATGTTTATTTTTTATTATTTACTCCCCTCTCAACATTCTCCCTTTTTCTTTTCCCCTCTCCAGACCCTGGTCAAATTGAATCCCAAACTTCAGCCGATGCTTGACATGATCGAAGCCAACAGGGACAAATGGGAGGAACTGAACAAGAAGAGACAGCGTGGCCAGAGCATCTCTGCCCCCCCGAGCCCCTGCAGCGGCGACAGCACAGATAAAAGCGGCTGCAGCGTGGCCAAAACAGGCAGCACACCATGCTGCAGCAGCAGCAGTGATGCTGACGGCAAACTATCCAAACCTGTTAGTTAGCTTCTGATGCTATCTGCCAGCTGACCTCATTAGCTTCTTCCTCTTTGAGTGCGGCCTGCGACAGAGGCAGTGCAGTGCATGCGGAGGCTCATGGGGCTCTGCTCCTCTTCGCTTTTGCTTCGAGAGATGAGCTTTAGACTTGAGTGTGGCGCTGTAATAAAGGTTTTTGTGCTTCCTTCAGTTTTCTTAGCGCTGAAGGCTGACAGAGCTGAGTTTGGCAAACCTGTTGGAGCAGCAACAAATCAGCTGATGACACCTTGTCAGAAAGGAAACTCAAACCACTGTGTCAACTTGTCAACCAGTGAGCTAACACTAATGTTTCTGGGCATTGCACACATTTTCAGTACAAAGGCATGGAGTATATTGGAGAGGAATGTTTGTCTCTTCTGTGGTTTGTTTGTGCTCTCAGTACCTCCTCGTTGCCTGTATTTTGTTCGGGGTAACAGAGATATTTTTTGTAAATCTGTACATAGGCTGTTGAGTTATTTCAAAGTGCTGTTTGAAAACTACGTAAGCTTTGGATTGTTATGTGGCTGTAAAGTTCTGAAGGATAAAGGGGTGCAGGAACAGCAGGACCTTTGACAATGCTTGCAATGCAAATTGAGTGCTCCTCTCCCTCCCTTCCTGTGCCTTGTTTTGAGATCCTAATGAAAAATGCATGGCCTCCTCACCGAGATACTACGATAGTATGGAAATCCATGTTGAACCATGAAATATTTTTGCCATAATTTGTAAAACCAATGACTGCAGTTCTGTCTTGACCCCATGGAAGCCACAAAACATGACCATAAAGTACAGAAAGAAAACTATTTTGCCCAACTTTATAAACGCCAGGTCTCACTTGTCACAAACACACACACTATGTGCCTTGAAGTTATTGTGATACTGTTGGTTTAGAATTGTAATACGACTTCCTCACTACACTTCACAGAGGAAAGACAGCTTGACACATTAGGAAATAACACTTGTTTTCTGGCAGAGAGATCATTTCTTACACTGTTTTGGGGGTTTTAAAGCAAACGTTTCGTTGAGGCAATCAACAAATAACTAAATGACTATTTTAACACCCCATAGATGTTAAAATCTAGTTTGCTCACTTCTACAAAGTTTGATTTCTTTTACAAATATTTATTTTTCAGGCTACTTAGGACTGTTTTCCACATGAGTTCTGAGACTGACACTTGTTGCGTCTCCTATACAAGAAACAAGTGGCTCTGGACACAGAGTGAGAAATGTTTGTCATCTCGCTTAAATCACACTTACAACACTAGAAAGACACTCAGAGAGCACAGACCTCCGCCAAGCATATTGTGATTGTCACCAACACTTTAGTCCTACTTTAATGTTATACTCCCATTCAGCAGACTGTCTGCTACAATTTGGTGTTAGTTGCAGGTTTGTACAACAATTGATAATGATAATGTACATAATTTTCCAGATCTTAGTATCCAGAATATTGCCAGGATCTGGATCGTACTTTTACCTCTGTCAGAAATTATGGTGACCTTGTCTTGTATTGTTTTTCAAAGCAATCTGACCATTTATGGTGGAGTTATATACACATATGGCGAAAATGGCCCTATCTCACAATGATAAAGAATCCTTTAAAAAAATCCTGGATCCAGACGGTGATCCGTATCACCTCCAAAATGTAATCACTTCTTTCTTATCCTATTTTGAATATTTCCTAAAAATTTCGACAAGATCCGTTTGCTACTTTTTGAGTTATGTTGTTCACAGACAAACACACTCTCAAAAAAAACCATAACCTCCTTAGTGGAGGTAATAAAGAACCCCAGCCTTTCTTGTATTTAAGCTAAGCTAAGCCAACAGGACAGGCTGAAGTTTCTTCATTGTAAAATTACGCTTGTTTCCTCTCATCATACTTAATGCCAGAAAGCAATTCAAGTATTTCCTTTCATGTCAAACTTTTGCTTTACTCAAAGTTTTTGTCTCTCCTCAAAGCTCACAAATGCTACTTCAACAGCTTATAAACCTCCTGACAAGGCTGAAACACTGAATCTTGTGCTTCTGAAGAGCCCATGCGGTCACAAACTATTATTTTGATATGTTCTAGGTATTTTTTTATTAGGTGGGTATGACTTTGTTGAAGCTTTGTTAATTGGAGTTAAAAATGTGACTGTGCACAGTGTGTGGCATGGATCTGTGTGCTCTGCAGTGTTTTAGTTAAAGAGCTGAACTGAACCAGAGACTTTTTGAATTGCATGTTTGATGCAGTATTGAATCCCTGCTGAGGATGTAGCAAAACATGTGAGCCAACAAATACCTCGTACTTTGAACTTTCTCAGTAAACACATTACATCATCTGAAATGCATGATTTGAATTTTATTGCATCATGTTACGTGAATTATGAATACCGCTGTTCTATTTTTCTATTAGGTCACCAGCTGAGGCCAAGTTCTTCTCGTCTTTTTTGCGATGTAATGTGCTTCTTGTATTTCCCCTGTCCTCTCCCAGTTTGGACTCCTAGGTTTATTCATGGTGGGAGTAATGGAAAGAACCCAAAGGCATGAAAAGGCAAATGTGCAATGTTTCTGTTTAGAGTTTGAATAAAAATATACTCCTTTATGATTTTATTGTGTATTTTATTAGTTAGAATTCCCTACAGTGGTCTCATTAAAATAGATAAATAAAAAAAGAAAAAAACATTGGTCTTAAACCTTGCATTTTATACAGAGTTTAGTTTGGACACAAAAAAAAAACAAAAAAAAAACACACGCTTCGTAAACTCCGGGCTGTATTAAAGAAACTCCAGGAGTTTAAAAAAAAAAAAGAAATGCATTTTCAAGTGTCTTTCAAACTTTTGAAAAAAAAAAAAAAGAAAAAAACTTAATAAGCTAACAGGTTTTTAAGGAATTCTGACCAAAATATGAAATAATGTAAAAACACACTGGGGACACTCCTAGGACTTTTATGAAGGCATCCTTGGAGAAATCAAGCCCTGAGTATTCATTTTTGAATGTTTTTCGAACTTCCAAAAAAATATATATATAAAAAATCATGGGCTAACCCCTTAGGTTTTTCTTTTTTTCTTTTCTTTTCTTTTTTTTTTTTTTTTTTTTTTTTTTTGCAGGTTTTCGAAATTAAATAGACAAATAACCCCAAATATTAAATGCTGAAGAAACACTCCTGGGACACTCTTGGACTCTAAACACACTGTTTGTGTCAATAAGTTCATTGTGGTTTATTATTATTTTTATTATTATTTTCCTTTTCTTTTTCCAGCCCATTTATTTTATAGCGACAAGTATCTATTTTAATATATACAATTATATACAAATACACACACAATTCCACACAAAATAAAAAGAAAATAAGAGTTTTGAAACTGTTGCTTCCTACAGGTGATTAGGATGCATTGTGGGGTCTCATTGACAGATAAGTTCACAGATCAGAACACATGAAACATTGAAACATATTATGAATAAAACTAGTGCTATAAGGTTTAAAAATGGCCACAACCCCAGTAATTATAGTATGATAGTACTGTGCTACCAGCAATTAAAGTCATTCACAAAAACAGTGCAGACACTTTTAGGTGCAAAAATTCTTAAAGATGCACACCCTCACCAACTCAACTCTAACTCCATGATCCCTTCATTTGACAGATTTAAGGTCGTATGATTTAAGAACTGTTCCTACTAGCAGTACTTTTATACACTTATAAACAGTACACCAAGTACTGCCACCATTATTGTGATTCTTTTGGTGCAGTGCTGACCTCATGTGGACAAATGCAGCATTACATATAAATTGTATCAATAAAATACTGCAGGCATATGCACATTTTTTTTTAGATACATTTAAAGACATATAAACTGTCAAATTTAAGATAATACAAGAGACTAAAATAAGCTGCAAACATGAATTATTAATCAAAGCTTTAAAAGTCTTTGATCAGGATTAGCTCTAAAGCCTGTTGTTTTCCTACCTGATGAATTCATTCATTATCATTTGTATCAAACTGTGCAGAGCAGGATAACTGCAGTGCATTTTGATCGTCTAAGGCTGAGCCGTGTTGCTGCTGATAGGTGGCCGTGACGTCAGCAGGCAGCATGTGGGCGGCTGTGTGGGTGAAGATGACTCCCAAATGAGCCTGTGGAGCAGAAAAGAAAATCCTTCCTGTCAGGAAACAAAACACTGACTCTGTTAACATCCTCTGCGCTGGATCACCTTGAGCTCATTGTGGTCACAGGTAGAGAAAGAGCAAACAAAAAGGCTGCTCTGGCTGACCCACCGAGCTCCGACTGACAACACAAATAAAGGCTGCGAGGGAAGAGCTGAATTGGAAATGATGTATGAGGGAGGTCGGGAGGTTTCTGCTCACTGAACAGAAAATCAACAACTGGGATGTTTTAGTTCAATTTATTGCACAAACAGCATTGACAAAGATGTACTTGGATGTTACTACATTGGTTAGAGGAGTGGAAAATAAAAAAAGGTACATCCATAACCTTCAAAACCTCTTTTGACACAAGGGTAAAATGTCACAAAATGGGTCCCTAATGAGTCCTTGTCATTATTTGGAGATTTTATGAACTGAATAAAAGAATAAAAGGAGAGGATGGTCCAGAAAATGTGTAGATCAGAAGAGGCAAAAGGGAAAATTGCTAAGCACGACAGCTTTCTTAAAGCTTTACCTCAACATGATTGGTTAACTAGGATGTGGTAAAAGTCTGGTATCAAATAGCAGTACACTGTAGTATAAGATCCAAAAATCCTTCATACAGAACATTTACATGGGGAGCCTGTTCAGCAGGAACATCAGGGTAAACAGAAATAATTTAATACAGTGTCTGGAACAGAGGATGTGATGTGTTGAACAAAGGTTAGCACATGTAACAGTCACAGCTAACTTTCACCTTTTACAGCTCTCACAGGAGGGGAGGGCTTCTCTTTGCATATGCAGATTAAAAAATACAGTTCAGCTGTGCATTCAGCTGTACTAGATGTGTGTACACAGTCAAACGTGTTTACAGTATGTTTGCATGATGTGATGCATTGTGAGTCTTTGGTACAACATGAGCACCGGAGTCCAGAGGCCTCAAAACTGCAGCCACTTTGAAGCATTCATGACAAAAAAAAGTAAAAACCACAATTTCTTTTTTTTCCTGCTTCACTTTCTCAGTAACAAATCAGGAAAGGTTAACGCTTTCAGTACAAAAAAAAGAAACACACAACAAATATCTTTCTTTGTTATCACACAGGGTTCTTTGTTAAAATTGGAGGAAGGTTTAGTCGGACATGATCAGTCCAAAGTCTCTTATGGCAAAAGGTTAGTATGACCGAAGGAGGGAGGGGAAGGAAAGGAAACTAGAGACATAGAAAAGCTCATGTCTGGGTTAATTTTGCTCCACAAAGTGAGTCAGAGGAGAAGGGGGAAGGCAGACAGAAGCTTTAGAAAGGCACGGAGCTTTAGAGAGCGCATTCATCTTGAACTTACCGCTAAAGGAGTGTGCCCCACACATGCACACACACCAACACCCACCCACACGAGGAGAGGAAAAAAACAAAAGAACTGACGAGGATATATAGGAAAAGGTTTAACACAAACAAATGTGAAAAAAAAAATTAAGGTTCAGTTGCATCATGGCCGTAGCTCCGAACAAGATGAACGTGATTGATTGTTACAGCATGTTGAGTGCAATACGATGTAAAAGAAACAAAAGGTTCAGGTGAAGAGATAAATGGCACCATATGACACTTCTCCATGAAAAAAGACAACATCTCTGTCCATTTTAAATTCACATTTTAGTATCTATTAAATCCAAAATGCACACAATGCGTTTTAGAAAAAGGTGACCTAAAGATGGACAGGAGCAGGGGAGTTAGAGCAGGTTCCTGTTGCCAAAGATGTTTTGGGGGTCCACGTAGTCCTTGACGGACTTGAGCATCCCCATGCCGACGTTGGAGACAGTCTCCCTCATCCACTCCTTGCGAAGTTTCCCCACTGAATGACAAGAGGAGAGAAAATAAATAAATAAATGAATCAAGTCGAAAAAGAAGAGGACCGAGGAGGGAGGAGGGGGGGTAGAGAGGAATCGGCACGGCTGATTGCTCAGCGGGCTGCTGGGAGCCAATCAATCTTGTGAGAGTGAGTGAATAAACAGAGGGTGATAAATGCTTTTATTCAGAGAGGAGAAATGTTTTGCATGGCATGATTTATGGAGCTCAGCAGACTATCAAACTCATTAGGCTCTGTGTGTTCCCAAAGGAGGGGCCGGCTGGCGGCTGGAGTGCTTCGTCCCCAGCTCCCTTCGCTCTTTGAGCTGTTGTTCCCCTCCCTCTCCCCCTCCCAGAGTCACTTGGGCGTTATTTTTTTTTTCCTGGTGTGTTTCTGTCTCATTGTGCACACGAGCGCGCTCCTCCAGCTGACCCACGAGGCTGTTGTGTGCCTGCCTGTACCCTCAACTCTGATCTGTGCCCTACGGCCCGATCACCCAAAGGGTGCCAAAGCAAACCACACAGCGAGTCACAATGGCGCTCTGTCAGCAGGACTTTGGCGCTCTGCCTCTCCTCCTCCTCCTTCTTCTTGTCCAAACCCCACAACCTGAGGAGGGAGAGCGGCTGTGGCACCAAGCCTAGTGAGGGTGCCTATTGCTTCACCAGCTGTCCAGAGCGACACACTCCATGGCGTCTGTAGCCGACAGGTTCTTAGCAGAAAGTCTGGAGCCAGCGAGAGGTCTGGTGACTCCTGCAGGAGTCAGACTCCTGGTACTAAACTTCAGAATAAAACAAAACATTTGGATGTGCTGCAAAACCAAAAACCACTGAGGATCAACTTTAATATCCAACATCTTCAGATGACTGGGGGTTCATGCACGAGTCCTTTGGGTGTTGTTTATCAATTGCTTTCATCTTAAAGTTGAGATATAACAATAAATGTTGATTCGCTGTGGAAAAACCCAACAAATATCCTTACTCAGTCAGGTGTCAATTTTTTTTTTTTTTTACAACATTTTTGAGACTGAAAAATAAAAAAGAATTTGTGTAACTAGAAAAGCACTCAGAGAGCGCAGACCACCACCAAGAATATTGTGATTGTCACCAACACTTTAGTCCTACTTTAATGTTATACTCCCTTTCAGCAGACTGTCTGCTACAATTTGGTGTTAGTTGCAGGTTTGTACAATAATTTGTTACCTGACAGTGTTGAAAATTATGATGATCCAGTACATATTTCATATTCCAGATCTTAGTATCCAGAATACTGCCAGGATCTGGATCGTACTTTTACATCTGTCAGAAATGATGGTGACCTTGTCTTGTATTGTTTTGCAAAGCAATCCAACCATTCATCATGGAGTTATATACACATATAGTGAAAACGGCCCTATCTCACAATGATACAGAATCCTTTAAAAAAGTCCTACATCCAGAAGGTGATCCAGATCACCTCCAAAATTTAATCACTTCTTTCTAATCTCATTTTGAACATTTTCTGAAAATTTCATTCAGATCCGTTTGTTACTTTTTGAGTTATGTTGTTCACAGACAAACAAACTCTCCAAAAAACATGACCTCCTTGGCGGAGGTAAATATGGAGAATAGTTTCATCCTGAGTGTCATGTTGTATTTCCTCCATGTAAACCACTAGGTCAAAGGAGCATCTGGAGGTTTTCTTCATGTGACACTTCAGATCCATCTCCAGACCAATCAACAGTTATAAGTCATTAACTAAACAAAGCAAATGGGCATAAAGCTGGATGCATGACAATTTAAAAAGAAGTAGCAAAAACAATTAAACTGACCTAAAAAGTTGGTGTAAGGAGCCATAACAGGTAAACATGTCAGATCAGAGCTGGGTAAATGTTAACTTTTGGAGGTTATGTCAAGTTGAAAGAAAAACTCCATATCTATCCTTTAAAATTCAGAAAGATAAAGCTGAGAACAGAGCAGCTCAGAGCATGTGCAGCCTGCAGAGTAAACACCTTAAAGCAGCGCTGTAATCACATGAGATTAGAGACGACAAACACAAAGGTGTGTGATGGGAGCGTTCACACGCTCACATTGAGGGGGGTTCAGTGTTTACAGGGCATGTTGAGGAGGTGGCCCGGTACGTTAGTGTACTGTTTATCAGAGTCCGGCCAGAAGACCCAGATGGGGATCGGCTGGGAGGCTGCTGAGGCCCGTCTCCTGACAAAACAGGGCAGACAGTGAGGTCATAGGGGACCCTGATAGCACATGCACCTCCAGATGGTGACAGAGGGACCAATCAGCTGCTGCCCAATAACTAAGAAAGTCCCCTGCTCCCTACCACCTCCTCCTCCTCCTCCTCCTACTCTTCCTCCCCAGGCCTCCCTCCTTGTCCCTCCTTCCACTCAGGAAATGGAGAGAAAACAGAAGGTGCTGGGACTGCATCATTGCCTCCATCACTGTGATAATTTACACATCTATCTTGTCACATGCTCTCTTTCTTGCCCGCTATCGCAATCAATCTCAGCAGGCTCGGTCTGTGCAGCTGAGACATGCAAAGAAGTGCAGGTAGTTATTTCAGGAATGACAGATTTTTGGGTGGGTTTTTTTTCAGGGAACTTCTCTAAAACAGGTCATTTTCTGTCCACAAAAAGCAGCGGCTCATGTGGCATTAAGGTCAGCAGAGTTGGAGAGATCTGGGTGAAGATGCAGGGAGTCCCTGGTTGGAAGGAGACAGTAGAGGCCAAGCAGAGGCTCAACCTCTCGACATGCTGCTCTCACTCTCCCTGCGTCCTCTCTGACAAATGGGGGTCAGGACATGAAGACAGGGTACGGTAGCGGCTCTGTGTTCGTGTGATATGGTCGAGTACCGGTTGATAGATGGATGGACTCTTCCTGGTGATGGATGTTAAACAACTTTTCAGCGCTGCAGCACAGGGTGACCCAGTTAAAGAGGACATTTCTTCAGATATTGTGGCTCAAAGAACCAAAGAATAATGCGACGCGTATCTGAATTTTTACGCCTAAAAATGTGACAAATGTGACTCCTCCTGCAGTTAAAATCGTCTGTTACTGTGGTGCACAGCGTGGTGGTGCTGGCTGAGTATTATGTCCAACAGACGAACAGGTAGAGAGCTCTACACGCCCAGATTCCCTTACCTACGCCCACGCAGCACAACACTGACCTGCTGTAAACACAAGGCCACAGAAATGTATATTTCCTCCTCTGCCCTCCCACCTCTCCATCCTTGACTACATCTGTTTTGTTTGATACACAAAACCCAGAGAAACTAGCTCCATTTGTCAAACGCTGATTGTGGGCAGACAAACCGGCCTGTCTGCGCCCAGATAGCAAAGCCCCACTGTTATTAATCACAATTACAGAGTGGGCCTCGCACGCAGGAGCTGCATCAATATCCCCTCCTCTCTACCCCCACCGTCACCTCCCTGTGCTGCTCGGGGTGGCCGGGCCACCGTTTGGAGGTCAGCGTACAGCCAGCGATAACGGCGGCATCATTTACCCTCGCCCCTGCCGCCTCCTTTTTATTAGCAATCTTTTAATTTTGAACCCGTCCCCGCCTTCAGGAAAAATTGTGATTTAATATCGCAGCTGATTCACTGCATACTGTTTTTGACAGGTGTGATGAATAGCCTGAAGTGATGTATGAAAACAGCGAGGCGGATGGCAATATAGATAAGGCAGCCGGTTCGGTTAGCCCTGATGGGGCCCACAGAGTTGTTACACCCCCCCTCCTCGCCTCACGTTTCATTTGGTCACTGCTGAAATGAACAAATAGCCGAGTCAGAGCAATTCATCTGAGCAGGGGAACAGATTTTGGACATGTGAAGGAAGCAATGAAACATTTCTGACCACATGTACATTTGTGGCACGACTGACTGCTGGTTCGCTGGCATGGTGGGGCATGCTGGGAAACCTGCCACTGATGGAACCTAGGTTATAATGTTTGAAACAACCAAATGGTATTTTTCAACTCTTTATAAAGTGGGATTATTACCTCCACCAAGGTGGTTATGTTTTTGGGAGAGTTTGTCTGTTTGTGAATAACATAACTCAAAAAGCAAGGAACGGATCTTGATGAATTTTTCAGAAAATGTTCAAAATGGAATAAGAAAGAAGTGATTAAATTTTGGAGGTGATCCAGATCACCGTCTGGATCCAGGACTTTTTTTAAAGGATTCTTTATCATTGTGAGATAGGGCCGTTTTCACCATATGTGTATATAACTCCACCATAAATGGTCGGATTTTTTTGCAAAACAATACAAGACAAGGTCACCATAATTTCTGACTGATGTAAAAGTACAATCTAGATCTAAGATCTCAAGATCAGGAATATGAAATATGTTCTGGGTCATCATAATTTTCAACACTGTCAAGAAACAAACTATCGTACAAACCTGCAACTAACACCAAATTGTAGCAGACAGTCAGCTGAAAGGGAGTATAACATTAAAGTAGGACTCAAGTGTTGGTGACAATCATAATATGCTTGGTGGAAATCTGCGCTCTCTGAGTGCTTTTCTAGTTTTATTCTTTGCATACCTCCGTGGTGATGTGACAAGCTTCCCCCATTGGCAAGGATCTCGTCTCTTGCTGCATGCTGGGAGAGAAAAATATAACAAATATTAAACTCCTCCAAAGACTCTAGGTTGTTTGGATGTAGCATTAGGTGTTGAGAACACTTCAGTCAACTTACCTCCACTTGTTCATACACGTGTACTGGATCACTGAGTCCTCTGTAGTTGAAGGCAAAGTAAAAGTAGACGCAAGCACCGGCGTCATACGTCTGAGTCACCCTTTAAGACAAACAGGGGAGAGTTGTGTTAAAACAAGCAAGAAACTTTCTTAAAAACGTCTTTTGCATGACCCAGTGGTTGGTTTTAGTTGAAATGCCTCATTTTCATACAATGACTGCATTTGCTACTCAGTTATTGGAAGACAAAGTGAAGTAGGCGGTTGTGTTTTCCTCAGTCAACCTCTGATCTCAAGTGTACTCATGTTTTCCAGAGGCGGCCAGCTCAGCGATGCAGCACTGTCACCTCTAATAACACACATTATCAGACATTAAATGCTTTTACTGACTCATCAGAGCCACATTCGTACAGCAGGGAGCAGGATGACTCAACGCTAACGCAGATCAGAAAATGTTCCTGCTTGTTGTTGAACATGGAACAAAATATGTTAACCATTTGTTTTAATTCTTTTCCCATCATCTGAAGTTATCATTTTGATGCCTTCTTCCAGATTACTGGCTGTTTCAGGCAGAAGCAGGGTGCAGAGCCCTCGTTCATTTGACATGGCCCATCACCTGGCACGCTGACTCTCCTAGAGGTTAAACGGACAAATCAATCATGTGACAGGCTGCAGCCGGGAAATGAATGGCTGGAGTGTAATCAGGCAGAGGCCTAATCTGTCCGCAACTGGAGAACAGAAGCCTGGTGCTCCTCAAGCAGCTCATTGCATGTTTGTGTGATTTTCTGCACGACTGTCTGTGTGTGTGTGTGTGAGGGACTCGCTGAACTGACAGGGGTCAGGGAGGGATAAGGTTTGTAATGTTTTGCTGTTTTGAGGCAAAAAGTTGAGTTGATATTATAACGAGGCAATCTAAAGAAACTACTCCATGACAGTTTGGTTCAGTTTTTACTACTACACTGCAAAAAAATGAAATCTTATCAAGTGTTTTTGTCTTATTTTAAGTAAAAATGATCTTGTTATACTTGAAACAAGCCACATTCAACTGGCCACTCCAGTTGAATGCCTGATTTTGAGTTATTTAAAGACAAAAATTAGATCTGAATTAATTGTAAGGAGTAAAAAAAAAATCTGCCAATGGAACAAGAAAAACTTGGTTAAAACCAAAATAATGTCTGAATACTCTTGTTCCAGTAGCAGTTTATATTTACTTGTTACAAGCAACTCAGACCTCATTTATACCTTTAAATAACTTTAAATAAGACATTTTTCTGGATTGCTTAGGTAAATGTGGCTCATATTTAGTCTTAAAAAGCATTTTTTACTAAACATAACACAAAAATACTTAATAAAATTTCATTTTTTTTCTAATTTAGTGCTTGAATTAATTTACAGAGTAAGAAATCTTGCAAAGCAATCTTGTCCTTCTTACAGCATTAACTGGATCTAAAGTCTGTAGTACTGAGGTCCATTATTGTCCACAAATAATACTCATGGTCAATGCATTATTATCAAATTATTACTATTATTGACAACCATTTCAGTGGCACTTAAAAAAACAGTGCACTGTGTGGAACCAAGAATCACAGACACAAAATAAACTCAAAACAAAGAAGAGGTTTTTTGGGTTCATATTGGGGCTTAGTCCTTCCACATTTGTCTCCGTGGATGGTAAAAGTGTCAACAGTAATGTTTTTATCCTGGTATATTAGTAATAAATCTGAAACTGTGACAAAGTTTCTACACTTTTCGTCTTCCAGGACACCATGTCTGTGTTTGATGACTGTGGGGGGGTTAAAGGAGTCCATTAGAAGTGTCTTTTAAACATTACCTGCATGTCGATAATGGTGGAAACTGCACTCCTCTCTCTTTGCACTCCCGAATAATGCGTGCCTTCACATTTCGACAAATGTCCAACACCCTAAAAACATAAACAAATCTTTTTTTGTACAATTTTCACGAAGTAAAAGACTCCAAAATTACAGAATGAGTTTTACAGCTGTGCAGTGATTTTTAGGTGTGATAAAGCAACAATTAAAAATGTTAATTTGTAGGAATTTGGAAAGAAAGACAAAGTCCAGAAAAGAGGAGGAAGAGGGGGAAGAGGGTAACATGACGACCACAGTGGGAGAGTTCCCACCGGTGTGGAAGTGGCCGCCAGTCCTGAGCATGTGCAGCCGTGTGTGGA
Organism: Halichoeres trimaculatus; assembly: GCF_033239565.1. NCBI lineage: Eukaryota > Metazoa > Chordata > Actinopteri > Labriformes > Labridae > Halichoeres > Halichoeres trimaculatus. The sequence continues at coordinate 18,351,565 of NW_027437197.1, forward strand.
GAGTGGAGGATGGGGAGGAGGGTGGGTAATGAGCCAGGCACATATGCTCGCCTCAGTGCCTGATCTCTTGGTCTCTCCCGACAGGCATGTTACACAACACAGAGCTGTGTGTGTTCTGTCTGTGTGTGTGCGTGTGTGTGTGAAAACACTGATGAAACCAAGAAGAAACTGCAGAACACATCGTATGAGGGTGTGAGATGAATATGTGGTTCATACAGAACACACTCAGATAGGTCTCTTCTACTCTGCGTGTGTGTTTGTGTTTGTGTTTGTGTGTGTAATGGCGTGTTTGTAGGCAGAAGGAGAAAAGCTTCCGCCAACGCAGAGCAGCAGGATAATGAAGGGGGAGCATGAAGGTGAAAATCATAGACAGAGTCAAAGAGGAATAAAAGAAAGGAGTGGAAACAGGAGCAGGAGGGAGACAGAGGACTCTCTGAGGGCTGACTGTGTGGGAGGAGAGTAAAGAGAAATGTTTACAGCCATTTAAATCAAACAGAAAGAAGCACAGAGCTCGTATCGGTGCGTTTACCTGTCCCAAGGCACAGAGGTTTCAAAGGACTCCCCTATCACATAGTAGTCCATCCCCAGGTCCTGTTTACGATGAAATATGAGCTTTAGTTAGCAGCCAGAAAAGTAACTCATTCATTTAAATCCAGACCAGCTACAGGATGCTCTGGGATATCAAACTACAGGTGCTAACCAACTGCTTTCTGTCAAATACAAAGAAGTCATCTAAGATTTTAAAAGTTTAATGTTTTATATTTTAAATTCCAAGCAACAGCAAACTTCAAAGCCAAAGTGAGCTGACTTGGTAGGAACTCTAAAGCCATAAATGTCATGTAGAAAAGTGAGTCAGTGGTGCAGACTAAGGCTGGAAATCGTGTTGTTTCGTCATGTTAAGACTTTTATTTTCAGTTCTTGGCGGGTTGTTTGGTTCTGAGTCATTACTTCAGTGTTTTGTATTTAATGACGCATCACTACATGTAAGGCTCTTCCTCTAATGCTGTGACTAGAGAGCAGCAGAGATATTTTCAAGTCTGCAGTCTCTGTCATGCACATGCATATATTTAAAAACCAATTACCCATAGACGTGCAACGTATATCAGCTTTCTACAGGAGAAAATTTAGAGCGGGAACATGGTTTCTCCAAATTTTTATATCATAAAAAAGGCCAGTAATCATTTCAACCAGCTGTGAGAGAAACTAGCAGCTGATGGTTTGCATCCACAGGTCATTAAGGACATCAATTCATAACCATTTCTAAATACTCCTCACCGAAGGATTAATTGTATTTTAACTCCCTGCTAGTTTATGTGTCAAAGTGATCAAAGGGTCCCTGACAGCCTCGACCTATGACAACTCTCCATTGTCGTTTTGACAATGTCCACTGTGCCCTCCTCATGAGGCAGACACTTCAATGTTAGACACCCTGACAACAACGGTGAGCAGATCAAATCAGAGACCTCTGGAGGTCACATTCTGCTCTGCTCTCTATCCTATCTGCTGTCACTCTGTGTCCTCCCCGCCCGCCCCACCTTCTCATCAGATGGGCAGAAAAAAGCCAGAGGAGAAACCCACCCGGAGGTAAGCGATGACGAAGGTCAGCATGTAGCCCCTCTGCCCATTGTCCTCTCCAGCTGCCAGGCCCCTGGAAGCAGATAACAGGGTTTATATTTAACAGCTCTTTTCTTTTAGCTTTGTCGCTCGAGCCGCGCCCCTCACAACAGCTGCCTGGGAACCTGTCAATCCAACAATGTACAGATCAATGCCGCCATGCTCTGTGCATCGCCACAGGTCAGCCACACATCCATCACCTGCAGTGGGTAATCAAATTTTCATCCAGCACCCAAACTAATCAGGCCAAGCTCATTACAAAATCACTATATCGATTTCTTTCACCCTTCTTCCTGTTCCCTTACACCGCAAGGAAATATTCCTCGCAGAACTGCTTCAATCCATCACCTGCACTTGATCTGATGGGCGATCACGATTTATTTGAAATAATGCAATAAAGCTGAGGATGCAGCGTGTAACTGACAAGTTTCTTATGATTTAATTGCTGGCCATGACCAGGGCAGTGCTCCTGCTCCCTGCAAGTCTGGGCATTGGGCCAAAACGGGTGAAGTAAAATGTAATCAATGAGCGCTGTGCAAGAAGACTTAAGACCTCTGGTTAGTTCTGTTTAATACTGTGTTGTAATGAGCTTCCACTGGTGACTGAGGAGTTGAAATACTGTAAAATGCAGAGCAGAGTGGGCTCTTTACATGAACATTTTTGAGTTGGAAAATTTCACTGTAAAAATGTCAGTTAGTTCAAAAAAATCATCAACAATATTGCCAAAAGATTTATGCCCGATTTCGAATATCTCTGAGGATGAACTCATCCCTGAAACTATTGTTAGAGTTTTAAAACAGGCACAGGATGGAGAAAGCATCCCTCTCAAGCTGACAGGTAACTGATTTCCTCCAAACTCCTCATCGATCCGTTTAGTGATCAATCACGCCAGCCAAGCTCTACCGGGCTGTGTCCTCTCACCCTGAGGGGAGCTGTGCCCTACTATCACCGCCCACGCCACACCCACTCTAACATAAAGGCCGGCCTGACAGGAGGACATCCACAGGTGATCCATCAATCCACACAGAGACAAACTACTGAGCAGAGGGTCAAAGTCTGAAGTGTGTAACTGTGACTCTCCGTCTTTTAACGTCTACTATAAAGGAGTTAGTTAAATGAAGAGACATCACAGCCTCAGGTTGGTCCACATTCACATTTAAAGTCACATCAAATGGAGCTTTGTCATTCCTCTGCTCCACGTGGTTTGGATGTGTAACAGATCTCTGAGTAGGGCTGGACAATTTTGGAAAACGGTCTAATCGCGATTTTTGTGGAAGGGGCTTTTGTCTTCTGCATCGTTCTGTAAACACAACCAATAAATTACTGCAATAAACACTTCAATCCTGTAGACCAGGCCTATGTGTTTTGATTAAATGAGATGAATGCATGCATTAATTGATACCAATAGCATATCTTTATTTAACTAGTATTATCAAAGTTGAACATTTACAGATTGATTTAACATCAAGCCTCGTGGATGTGTAATATTCCTGCCAGAAAAAACAGCATATTGACTTTTGCTGGTTTTAAGGAAGAACAAGTTAAAGTTACTATATTCCCTCCAAGTTTGTGTACGATTTTTTTTATAAGTGCAGCCTTTGCGATTTGAAAACTGCATTCTGTTATACTGCGATGTCGGTTTCATTTCGATTAATTGTTCAGCCCTATCTCTGAGTCACACAGTCCTAATAAGACAAAGGAAAAAAGGACTGCTTACCCAAATTTAGCAGCGATGTCATAGACCTGTTTCTCATGCTGCAGGACCTTCTCACGGTCTCCCTCAAACAGGAGCGTGGCCACACACAAGCGGTTTGGGTCAAACCCTTTGAACTGATGATTAAAGAGCAGATTAATTTTTCATAAAAACCACTGAGCGAGAGCAGCCAGATATGCTCACATTCATTTTTAATGTTTTTACCTTGGTGATGTAAAATGTCTTCAACCCATCTAAAAAGGACGTGAAAATTGAAGAGACTTGAGGCTTCAGGGCATGACCTGTGAAAATATCAGACAGAAGTCAGCTCCACCCGTTCACAAAGAAGTGAACCTGAAAACAGATTATGTTTTTCACACATTAGTCACAGCCCTCTGTCCTGGGAGGGCAAAGTGAGTCAGATTTATTTGCGGTTTCAAACAAAAGCAGGAAAAAATAAATGGTAACATTTGAATAACTTTACAACTGGCCAGTGGCTGCCAGCGACAGCGCCTATAAATCAGAGGGTTTCCGAAGGGAAGTGGGGTTGACACAGCGATATCCGTCTTCCTCACCCACATTTTTTGATTTATTCCTGATCGGACGCACAAAAGCGCCCGTGGACACGCGAAAATGAGGGGCTGGGGCCAATGGGATGGTTATCAATCACAGCGGGGAAGTCACGGGTGATGTCGCCGAGACTTAACAGTTCATTTATTTCCCCCCATGCTCGAGTCTCTTCATCACTTAGTGTCCTAATTGTTTCCATTCCAAAATTTGATTGCAGGTCTTTAGGTCTCTCCCAGCCATCATACTTGTTAATTAAATACTCAACATCCAGAGAGGGAAAATTACAACAACACTTTGCATCCTTTTACTTTTTAGTCTCCTTGTTTCTTTTTTTTTGTTTATGCTTGTGACTACAACACACTCACTCTTCCTCTGGTGTATCAGGACAGGCAGAGCTAAAATGTGCTATAGTCCCAATCTGAAAGAAACCTGTGAATAGATCAGCTCTCCTTACTTACAGCCAACATGATTAAAAGTGAGGACAAGCCACTAATAAGCCCAAGAAGGTATCATGGAGCCATGAGTTTTAGTTATTAGTGGAAAACCTGGTCACTCTATCTTGCCTGCTTAATGCTGAGAAGTGCCTACTCTGTGAAAAGTGGAAATATGGGTAAGATAATGAGATCCCTGGAGACTGGGGAACTTTACAGAGATCTCTGGCAATGCCAGATGCATTCCACTCGACCTGAAGAAACAACATCATAAAATTTCAATGTAACAACTACTTCATTTTAGCCTGGGTCATTTTTCATCTTGCTTCAATTCTTAGTCTGTGTGTGTGCGTGTGTGTGTGTTTGCAGCTATTCTGCTGCAAAAATGATAATCAATTTAGCAGTGCTGGGCTCAGAAGGTAAAATCATTGCTTGCTGTACCATTTCCACTCATTGTTCTTTTCTCAGAGGTAAGCAGCACATCAATGAAACTCCAACCAGCATAATGACAAAATATACAGTGTGGGAAACAACGTTCAGCAGTAGAAAAAATGACCATTTTAATTCAGCTAATTAAAAACATTGCACAAAGCAAAGCTCTGAATAATAGGGGCCAAAATGAAAACAAAAACAACAACAACAACAAAATCTTAAAAAATGAGCTCCAGGTCAAATCAAACATGACTTGTAGCTGTTTTTAATTACTTACCAAATTTAAACTGCTCATTATCCATGAGTCGTATGGAGGCAGGGGCACATCTCTGAGAAATAAAAGTAGGTTTGTGTTATTTTCTTTATAACACAACAACAAAATGACAAAATAATACAAATAAAAGGCGATACAAAGGTTTTGCGTAATTAAAGACCAAATTCAACCAATATTTATCATTGTCAACATCTAGTGCAACTTTTGGAGACTGCATGAAATCATAATCCAGTGCCAGTAATCAAAAAAGCACCTCATGACATATGAGTCGCAGAAGTTGAGTATGCCACAAAAACTACAGCAACAGCTGCGGCAGAAACTCAGCAGTACCTGAGCTCAGGGCTTCAGGTGAAAGATAGTAACTGAACCCAAAGATACAAAGCACCACTTTGACAAGTTACCTGTTTGGCAACCTCTCTGAGACAGGCGACTCCCTGCTCAAAACTTGGAAACACCACTGAGCCGTATTTCTGATACTCTGGCACGGGACGGATCTTCATCGTCACCTCAGTGACCACGCCCAGGGTTCCTGTTGGAAATCACAGAGAGGTGGTAAAAGAGTTTCTACAATTTATACAACCAAACTTTGGGACCTTTTACTGAGCTGTGGGGCCTTTGGGGGTCTCACATTTCACCTGGTAGATCTGGTTTACTACCGCACACCAGGGGACAACTTGGATTAATCAACTTTAGAGTGTGAGGAAACAAAGCAGGGCTCTATCAAAAACCAACAGTAGAACAAGTAGAGAGATTATGAAACTGTTTGCTAATGAGACAGCTTATTACACTGTTTTTGTATTTATCTCAATGTGCAATGATGAAGTTAAAAACATGAATAATTTATCCCTAGTTGACCACACAGATACCTTATCTTTATCTGACGACCCAAAACATACAAACTTTCAGTCGACTGAGCCGTTATTTCCCCATAAGTGCTGAGCCACTTTCCTCATTCGTGCAGGTTTACTTATCTTGCAGACTCTGTGTATAGCTAGAAGTAATAACAGTGTTGTATTTCCTTTGAGATCCAACCTGAAAAAACCTCACTTTTTATCTCATCCAGACATTATGGAGTAAAAACTGTCTTTGATCTGAGGCTGTGTCTCTGACCAGCTAGTGAATACGAGTCTACGATGTAGCCTCTTTTAGCTCTCCTTTTGGTCTCTACCAACAGGTGTCTTGAAATTTTTGGCTCTAAATATCCCATGGTGCTTGCTTTTACTTTGCAACTTGCTGTTTGGGTACAGCTAGGGATGGGTAACAAATAAGGTACAGACTGAATTTATGTCAGAAGTACCGGGTACCAATTCACGTAAAACCAAAAGGTGCCATGTTCAGGTACCTAAATGCATCATTGTGACTGTGAGGGAGTGGAAGAGTAGGTGATTTTCCATGCTGGACATGGACACAACATTACAAGGTTATTAATTGAAGAATAAATGTTAAATTGAAATAATTTACATTGTATTTAGGGATGCACGATATTATCGGCACAATATCAGTATCAGCCGATAAAAGCTTAAAAACATGTTTATCGGTATCGGCAGATATGAAAATTTCTGCCGATAGTCACAGCCGATAAGGTGCTATTCAGTTAGGATTATTATTATTTTCCATCTGAAAAATAAGCTCCTTAAACAAAATGTAGCACTTCATTTATTTACACTGCAGAGCTCTGTGTTTGTCACCAGGTTGTTACAGTAGCTCTAAAATAATCAAATGCAACTTGGTTATGTTTAAAAATGCATTGTACATTTAAAGTTCATGTGATCTAAAGAAATTATTTTTCTGTATTTCAATACTGAATGTCTTGAGTTTGAAAAAATAATACATTTCTTATTCATGGTAAAATCAAATGTTTTTTTTCTTGTTTTATGTGTGTTTCTTAAACAAATAAGACCGTCACAATAAGAGTAACATATAAATTCCAGTACAGGATAGACTTAGCATTCTTTACAGTGAAAAAACAAACAAACTTGTGATTATCGGTATCGGTATCGGCTAAAAGGGGTTTCGATATATCAGCATATCGGATATTGGCAAAAATCCAATACCGTGCATCCCTAATTGTATTATTAAGCAAATTGATATTTTTTAGAACATAAACACACAAAAGTACCAAAAATTGGTACCGTATTGTTTCAAATGTGAAAGGTACCCATCCCTATGTACAGCATGATGTTACACAGCGTGTAATAAAGCAATCATATTTTAAATAAATTAGGATCTTCTTGTTGTGAGCATGTTTTACTCGGGGTAAGAGTCTAAACAAATACAAAGAATGAAATTAACTGTACGTTACAAACCTAAACACATTCCTGGATTCTAGTGGTGTGATCTAAGCCATGACTCTCCCCAGGGTATCAATGTTCTGCTTCACTGCAGACTGTGTCCATTTAGGGATATATCCCCCCTGTTCCATTAGAGGGTGTCCTCAGCCTGTTATGGCTCTTAATGAGCCCTCTAACGGTGACACTACATGCTACACGCTGCTCCCTAGTGGCCCGCTGGAAAACATGATTCTATTGGACCTCTGCTAGGAACGCCTCTCCCCCGTGACGGCGTGCACGCAGGAGGAGCCACAGAGCGAGCAAAGGGGGAGGAGCAGGAGCAGCAGAGAGAGAAAGAGAATGGGGGAGTTAGAGGGAGGAGCTTGAGAAGAGAAAAGGAGAGTGAGTGAGAATTAAAGGGAGGTAATAAGGACAGCAAGGTCAGGAAAGCACTCGAGGATAAATTCAGTGCAATGAAATGCTGAAGTGCTGCTTTAAACAATCCTCTTTCCCTGTTCAATCCTTTTTTTGAGGAGAGGAATTATTTGAAGTCCCCTTGCCTTTGGTATTTACATTTCTAGACAAAGAAAACCTGTGGTGACATCTCTAACCACTCTGAATCACTTTAAAAACAGAACTGACTGACTGAGATTATCAAACCAACACTGCTCGGCTGCACAGATAAATTACATTCCCTACAGTTAAGAGGAAGTTAAAAGAAAAAGAAATGTCGTCGTAGACTGCTCTATTTGCTTGCTACACTGGATGAAAAAAGTGTTTAGCATTCAGGCTTCTCCAAGGTCAGGGAGATAGGGAGACTTGCTTGTTGTGCCGTGAATGAGAAGCTCGAGGTTCCAGGAGTAATTTCTGATAAAATTGATGCGTTCCACTTAACATGCAGGGCATAGTTGAGGGTTTTAGCGTGGTGCTTTGTTGTTGTTTTTGGTGTCGTGGGCGGCTGTCAGGCTGTGGTTTCTGTTGTGATGAGGGAGATTATTTTAATGAGACTGTGGTGCTGTGACCTCTCGGTTCTAGTGTTGGACCTCACAGCAGGAGATGTTCTCTCAAAGATGTGTGGTCCTGTCCCATCTCTGGTTTAGAGACCGGACCAAAGAAGCAAACTCACCTTTAGATAATCCCACACTTTATACTTTTGTGTGTTTAAATTATGATGCAAAATAAATGTGTTCTGGTGGTTTCTTTCCTCTTTCTTATTGACCCTATCACCTCGCTTATGATCAAACCTGTTACCCTGCGGGAGTTCACTTTTTAACTTTTAAACAAAGGGAAACTCTAAAATGGAAATTCTACATGATCAACCTGGACACTATTTTTAGGCAGGTATGATTTCGATCTTTTACATAAATTGAAATCACCTTTAATGAGTACAAATGGAGATCTCGGCAGTGATCCCAGCGCAGTCAGGGAGCAGATTGCTGAGCTTTGTAGGGTGAATATAAAGTTTGCATCCACAGCTGTTAAACATCGCGATGCCAAGAGTGTCTGAACCTCCTCATTATGTAGGGGGGAACCTGGCATATGGCAGTATTCTCTGTGGGCATTCACAAGGACAGGGCACAGCAGATGGGGTGGGGAGGACACTTGCTGGCTCCTAACTAACACCCCCTCAGATCACCTCTCCACCAGCGCTGGTAAATGAGTAAAAGGCTCAGAGCATGAGAACCTGCCTGATGCTACTGTTTTATCTGAGACTCATGCACGGAAACTTCTGTTAAACACTTACACGCCTGCTCACGTGCTTCTGTGCACTCGTAGCACATAAGAGAGGTGACTTACCTTCTGAGCCCATGATGAAGTGGTGAACGTCCGGCCCTGTGGACATGCGTGGCCCCTGACAGCTCTTCTCTATCACCCCTCGAGGAGTCACCATCTTTATGTGGACAACCTAAACAGCCAGAAAACAAAAACAATTAACTTTCTCAAAACATTAAAGCAGCAAACAGAAGCACTTTATTTTCAGTGACATAAATCAGTCTGTTTGTTATCATGTGCTCATCCTGTGACTGCTGCGTTTTTTTACTAAAGGGTAAAGTTCACAAAACTTTTGCTAATAATTCCCTTCTGATTACTGTGCTGTAACTGCAGAGCCCAGGCTTTAATACAGGAGGCAGGAAAGGTAAAGGTGTGTGTGTGTGTGGCTCACCAGGTCCTCGATGTTGCCGTAGATATTCTTCTTCATGCCTGATGCTCTGGTTGCTACCCAGCCCCCCAGGGAGCTGAACTCCATGGAGTCAGGCTCGTGCCCCGTACAGTAGCCGCTCTCATTAAGCTGTGACAGGAAACAAAGAAAGTACGCAGATGAAATACAGCCAAAAATGTTTAGAGCACAGTGATGTAAACCCACAAGAATTTTTTAATAACAAGCAAAAAGAATGAGCAAGCAAAGGGAAAAAGATAATTGCAGCTCGACTGCTGAATTTCACTGCCCTTGTTTTGCTGCATTCCACAAACTCAGGTTTTATGGCATCATAGATTTTTACTGCAGCTTAAAATAAACTAAGTGGAAAGAGCAAAAAGACCAAAAAGAGAGATCAGTGTATTATTTGTGCTGCGGTAAAATCGTCTGCTCTGGTGGATCACTGATGTAGTGAGCTGGTGTCATGCTGGCATCTTTTCATATTAGAGCTGGTAACTGATATAACAAACTTTACTTTCACAAGTTTAAGTTGATCTGTGAGATTTAACGCCTTTGTTTCAAACAGCAATGATGGAAAACTGCAGCACATTCTGTTTCAACAGCCCCTCCCTATTCTTAAAATACTGAGTGGCTTCTTAGTTACTTGCCACGTGGCTGTGGAAGAGTGTAATAACTCTAACATGTAGCTGTAGAGCGCGATGCAAACATAAAAAACCTTCTGAGCAGCTTCATCAAACTCGCTATCTGTGCAGCTTTAAGGAGAAAGTTTGGGTCATCAGGAACCCACTCATTTTCCTCCAGGCAGCCCAACATATAAGATCGCATCTTTAGGCAGAACATTTAATAGTAATAATAAGGACCTTAAAGTGCAACAACATCCCCCACCCAAAGCTGGAGATGGGGGTTGAGTCAGGCCTTGTTTTATCACCACTCTCCCCTGGAAGGCAGTTTATAATGCAGACCCATCTGCTCCATCAAAATGGCCCAGTCTAAACGCAGAGCTGGCGTCTGCTTTAGATGCAGCTCACGCATTCCTCTACATCAAACGCCCGCTCCTTCTCCATTTTTCTGAATTAGCTTGATGGTGCCATCTGCTCATGACCGCCGCCTCACTCTCTAATCTCTCCCCTTCAGCACTCTGCTCCCGTCTCACTCTCCTCCTAAACCCTGCTGGATCTGCTGCGCAGAAAGCACCAAGGTGACTGAGCATGGCCAACCTGTGAGCGGTCACACGGCTTGATTGCTGGCACCAGGTTTTACAGCGTTGTAAGCTCTTTCAGTGGGCGAATATGGATGGATGAGGGACACTTACCAATCTCTCCAAATCCTGACCGACGATGCCAGCTTCCACATGGGCGGTTAAATTCTTCTCGTCGATCCACAGAATGCGGTTCTGAAAATGAAAACAAAACAGAAGAGGTCATAAAAACATTCTGTGTGAAGGCTTAATGCCATGCAGCATGGAAAAAAGTTCTTTCTGAGTCTGTTTGTTTTATGTGAAAAACATGAAAAGCTGCACATTTCATGCAGGTTACAAACTGCTATTCTTTCTTACTTTGACCTGAAATATCTTGTTCTTTGTTTAGCTTACAAAACTGCTACTTTTGCACTGATATGTCCTTCTAGCCTGACGGTCACATGTCTGAGGATAAATGTGCGCAGAGGGGCGAAAGGACGGAGACATTTTCCTCAAGGTTAAACTCAATTTAACATCCAATTCCAAATATATGCCTCTTATTTGGGCCGCTGGGCACGTGGCCTACCCCTACCTGCAGGAGGTCATTTCACACCTGCTATCAATTATTCTCCAGAGGTAGTAAACTTTATGTTACAGCCACACTGCTCCTTTCATGTGCTCTCATTGGAGCCAAACCCACCTCTGACCCCTGACACAGAGCGCTGCGCACTGGTGTCTGTGGCACCAAACTCAATGAGCAGCGGGCTAGCAGCATCCGGACAGCTTATATATCACCTCTATGTGAGACTGGATCAAAGAAGCTGCACTGTGCAGATGATTATTTTATATTATATCTATTGTTAAATTATCTAATAAAACACCCTGGTGTTCAAGGTGAGATGCTTGGGTTTTCGTTTAAAAAATAATGGTTGATACCGCTAACTGATAACTTATGTCATTTTACACACAATAAATGTTAAAAGTCAACACAAGGGAGTTAAGTGCTGCTTTTACATTTCTAGTAAAAAAATCTCTTAAATAACTTGATTTAACACATAAAAAATCTAAATGTGTTTAATTTACATGTAAACAGTTTTTAGTTGATTGAAAAGTTACCACACTCCATGAACACGTCTGTCCTGTACTGCAACACCATGTAATTTGGATGCTGCTAAGGCTACGCTGGTTAAAATAGGAACTTATCTCAAAGAGCAAATTACTGAAAACCTGACTTCACCTTTTTTCTTATATCAATCCTCAGACATTTACAGCAAATAAAAAAAAGCTGTTAATGTCAGCCCTAACAATAGAAAATCAGATTAAAAAAATCACATTTATAAACTGTACTTTTACAGTTATAGTATTTTTTTTTAAGTGTCAGATTTCTTGTCTTCAGGACAGATCACCTCCTTTGACACTTGGGACACAGTGTTTGTGTTTATGTACCATCTGTGAGGTATCCAGAGAAACAATGGTTCGAGTTTCCTCTGGGGGGCACTCTAGCGCACTGGAGACACTCGTCCCTCCTGAGAGAAGAAAACAAGAGTTAAAATAAGACTCAGAGAAAATTACCGTTCAAATGCACCACAGGATTATATGAGACACTGCCTAAAGATAGACAAATGGGTTATACATGAAACAGGTTTCAAACCACAGCAGAACTTGACGTACTGCGATCACATCAGGCTTTGAGCAGCGGCTCAGCAGGAGTCCTGCAGCACTGAGGCTTCGTATTTATTCACATACAGACGGAAGGAAACAATACATTTAATATTATACAGTGATAAAGTATTTTGGTTGCATGACTCACCTCCATATGGCATCACACAAACATTGTGTTTGCACGCCAGTTCAACAAGTTTCACCACATCATTGTGGCAGTCTGTAAAGACACAGGACGTATTTTTAAAAATGAGTGACCATCATAAAGGAGAAGCTTTAATCTACAGCTCTCTATTGCATTCATAAATTTAGAGCTCAGATAATAACTAGGGACACACTGCATAGGAAATAAATATGGTACATAACACTGTGTATACAGGGGACGATAAATAAATGTATATGGCCAGAGCCATTAGAGCCGGGGGACAAGCAGAGGGGGGCAGCTTTTGATTTGCCTGATGGTTGTGATCTGCCAGGGACTTTCCTCAGGCGGAGCCTGACTGCTCAAAGGTACACTCTCTGGGGGCGGGATGTGCTGGATCAATACAAACGTGCTTTAGCCAATCATGGGGCCCACATCCATTCACACGAGAGTGGTGAGCGGGTGGGAGGAGAAGCAATACCCACCCACACGGATGTGCTTGACTGGCCTCAAGTACTTTCAGAGGCGGTGAGAAATGCCTGCAAACTGGTACGCTTTGCCATCCAATTAAAGACACCACTATCAGGTTACAGCTCCACAAATAAAAGCTACTTTTAAAAAACATGGCTCCATTTCTGGGCACCGCAGGGATGCAAATCACAGGTCAAAACAACTCTCAGATGCACAGCACTGAAAAAAATAATGAGGGCAGGAAAATAACATTTTTGTGCCTGTTTTGATGAAACGATACCTTAGGTTGCTCTGTGATTTGCTGCCCATTTGGGAGGCTGCTAATCAAGTTTCAGCTATCAGTCAACACTCATTTGCATGATAAAATAGTGCCAGTCATAACAAGAGAAAACCAATCTCAGAATCATAATTCACGGGTGTACTGTGCTGGGCCAGACCGTGGAGTATTGGGTGTCAACCGTCCTCCCCCTGACGCTTCTTATTAAGCCTCCACTCATACATATTAATATCCCTGCCTCTGCAGAGATTAACCCTTTAAATCACCTAAGCCAGTAGGAGGATCAGAGATGCTATGTGGGAGGAGGAAAAGAGGCAGATTAAAAATAAAACAAACAAAACAAACATTGATCTGGACTCACTTGGCCATACCACCATATCAGGAACACGTCCAAATTTCCCTTCTCGCAGAGCAAAGATCTCATGTAAGCAATGGCCTGGAGGACAAACAATACAATGAGACGACAGAAAAAAAAATCTGTTACCAATAAAAGCAACAGCTGTTTGAAAAATAATGCCAAACAATCAAACTAGACTCTATGAAGTGGCCAAAGTCTCCTTACCGTGGGCGCGAAACACTCGGTCCTCTGCGTCATGAGAGAAGGGAATACCTGTGGATTTCACATCCTCCACAAAGGCCTCATTAAGATTGGGAGGCTGCACAGCACTGCTGGTCAAAACAGCCTGAAAGGAAAACAAAAATTATCAGCTCAGGTTGGTTACTGTGAGTAAGTGCTCGTCTTTGCTATTCACTACAAAAAAACAGCTGAATAAATACGAATGAGACTCACTGTTGCTGGAGTTTTATGCTGCAAACTGGCTCCAAATGTGCCTTCAAACCAATCTTTCAGGGCGGGGATGATCATACCACTTAGTTTATACCTGAGATGTGTGTAAAAGAAGACAGATTGTGTAAAAACATTTTGAAACCTCACGTTGGAGTGATGTTAAGTGCTGGAAGTCAGAACCCTCAATTGAAAACATTTAAATGCTTTCATTCAGAAATCCACATCTGTGTCTAATAAGAACAGAGTGTGAGGTTGGAGTCCAGAAAGGTTATTAGGCGAGTGGAGCAGCAGTGACAGCGGTGTCTGTGCGACCGCCCTCGCCATCCCTTGCATAATTGAGCTGCTGGCACGGCCTGGGCCAGCCCATCAGGGCGCTGTGCTGTGCCTTTGTCCTAGAGAGCATGAAACACCCTCTGTAATGAAAAAGCCTCTGTCACAGTGAGCGCGGAGGAGGAGAATAACATCTCAGACATTCATTCAGCTGTGCTGCAGCTTTAGTCACTGTACGCTGCCCAGGTAGCTTTTCAGCCGGGCGGGCACGGAGCGCTTCGAAGCAACTGCTCACACAGGAGGAAACCATTTGCTGTGCAACATCCTGTTCAGCTCGACTCATTACTCAAAATACTTCCTCATATTCTGTGTGACATTCCTCTGTGTGTGTACAGTCGGACAAGCAGAGAAGTCTCTTCCAGAGGCATACGTCATGATTACAATAAAACAGCTCATCCATACATCTTCCTTTGTTATAGCAGACAAGGATGGAGGAGCTGGGAGAGCATTACTCTGTTGTTAGCTGAAGCCATTTTCACTCATTTTATAGACAACTGGCTTTATTTCTGACACTCTTAAAAATTCAAACTGAACCTTTTTCTCCAACTGTCGGTGAATTACCATTTACCCACAACTTTCCAGAGACACATCAATAATTATAAACACAATATGTTCCACTTTTAACAGACTGCAAAGTGGTTTCTGTTAATGAGCTGCAGACTTTGGGAGTGCTGGAAATCACAAACACTAACCTTCTCAAGTGACTATGAACAGTTCAAATGCCAGCCACTGGGTGGCAGTAGCACCACATTGCTGTGAGTCTGGGAGATGGCATTTGGATGTAAAAGCTGGGTTCAGGGTGTGTGGTGAGAGAATGATCAATATATAACTCTGGCTTCATCACATCTAAAGTCATGAGTGCTGGAGCTGGTCACAGCAGTGATAGAGAAAGATAAGAGGCTGATTTTATTAAATAATCAAAAGGTTTGTCTGTGATGTGCTGTGATATTATGCAGTACCTTTTGCCAGTAAATTCTGCTTGCCCTTTCTTGTTGAAAAGGAATCTTGAATCGCTGTAGCCCCAGCCGTTCCATTTCATAATCTCCTGCCTGTGGGAAAACAAACAGTATTAACAGTTCAGTTACCAACACACACACCTAAAAGTAATGCTAAGACATGACGCCATTGGAGGAAGCTTACAAAAAAGAGGACAGTGTTTCTTGTAGGGCCTTTAACTTAGTTATTCTGATAGAGGGAGAGTCATTACTGAAATTGATATTTTCACACCCTTAAGATCCTTATTTCAGTGAGTCATTGGCAAATTTGCATGTATACAAGGTAGAACAGGCCATGAGAGGAGATATACGACACAGGAGGATGTAGCGGCACACCTACAGTACTCCCTAGTTGTCTGCCTTCCTTTATGCACAGCTACAAATACACATCTCATTGACAGTGTAATACAAAACAGAGGCATCCCATTCAAACATGATATCAATGCACAAAGGAAGCTAGTGGACACTCCCTCTGCTGTGAGCCATTTCCTATCCAACACATTCAAATGTTTTACATTTATTGCACCCTGCAGGCACTTTTATCCGAAACGACTTTCAATACTGCTTCAGGTTTTTGTGATAGAGGCCAAACGTGTGGTGTCGTCTAAAGTTTTGGCTTATTACTGTAATAAGCATCATAATCAACAGCATCGCAAAAAAAGATTGTGCAGTCTTTGTCAGTCAATGTTCCCGCAAAGCATCTGTCGGGATTCTAACACAGCAGTATAAAAGGTGTAGTTAGGGATAATACCTTTTTGAGTACAAAAATTAGTAGGGATGCACAATATTGGATTTTTGCCGATATCCGATATACCAATATATCAAAACCCCTTTTGGCCGATACTGATATCGATAATCACAAGTTTGTTTGTTTTTTTCACTGTAAAGAAAGCTAAGTCTATCCTGTACTGGAATTTATATGTTACTCTTATTGTGACGGTCTTATTTGTTTAAGAAACACACGTAAAACAAGACAAAAAAACATTTGATTTTACCATAAATAAGAAATGTATTATTTTTTCAAACTCAAGACATTCAGTATTGAAATACAGAAAAATAATTCCTTTAGATCACATGAACTTTTAATGTACAATGCATTTTTAAACATAACCAAGTTGCATTTGATTATTTTAGAGCTACTGTAACAACCTGGTGACAGACACAGAGCTCTGCAGTGCAAATAAATGAAGTGCTACATTTTATTTAAGGAGCTTATTTTTCAGATGGAAAATAATAATAATCCTAACTGAATAGCACCTTATCGGCTGTGACTATCGGCAGAAATTTTCATATCTGCCGATATTGATAAACGTGTTTTTAAGCTTTTATCAGCCGATACCGATATTGTGCCGATAATATCATGCATCCCTAAAAATTAGGTGTTCCAACAAATAGTTTCCATACTTAAATTTGTTTCCCCAACTGCTTGAAAGATTTAAATGACCTGACGTTCAGAAAATGTGTAGCGATCAAGATGTGTTGACGCCTCTAACAGATCATGTTTTGATAACCAGTTGTACAAGTGCTTGGATTCTTCCCCAAACCACAAGAGGCGGTTGTTGTTGGCTACATTACAGTGAGACGGGGTGGTGTGACATACCAGCCAAGCCAAAGCAGAGCACTTTTGAACTAATGGTATCTGCAGTCAGAAAAGTTAAATGCAGATTCAGATAATCAGTCAAATATCAGCCCCACTGTCCACTAATATCACTCATGGAATGATGTTTCTGATTCGCCTGAAAGACAAAACAGCACATATGAGAAGCAACTGAATCTTTAACTTTCATCTACTTCATGATGCTAGAGCTGGAGTATGACAGTGCATCACTTAAACTGTAGTGTACCTTACTAACATGCTAATTTATTCAAGAGGGGGTAAAAGTGATTGTATCTTTGCAAATGAATGCAGGGGCTGTGGTCTTCTTTTAACTTAAATTTGAAACAATAGAAGTGAAACCTAACAAAACCTGTACATCGGGATTCTTCCCAGAAAACCTCAACTAACCACCCATACCAGAAAGGTTGCATTAAGAGTTCCTGAAGACAGTCGAAAAATGTAACTGAGGAGGTGTTTCGTTACTTCTTGGAAGGTAGAATGACCATTTTCACTGTGGCAGCAGGGTATGGAGTAATGTTCAGTCAAAGAAATACCATGCACAAATCTGCCATTTGGCACCTGAGCACACCTGCTTCTGAACTTGACGCTAAAATTTTCAATTGCCCATTAAAAAATGCTCTTAAGCTGACTTGTTACAATGCTTTGTTTTACAACATAATTGATGCACATGCCTGGTGCCACTTTCTCTTTCAAAACTTCCTACACTATAGACAGTAAAACACAGTCTGGGCTATGAGCCATGACATTTTATCTTAGTGTCATTTTGACCAGAACAGTACATGATGAATTTCACAAGGCCAAATTCTGATTCCTTTGTTGATTTGTTCAGCTCCAGCTGTTTACTCAGGCTGACACTAGATGTCAGTACAGTGTGATGGTGATGTCTCATAAGAAACTAAGCTGCCAATAGGTCGAAAGTCAGGCCACTACTTGTTTGAACCAATCAGATCAACATAAGTTTTACCAAGCTTGCTAGATGAAATGAGAGCTTCTTTAAGGTGTCATGTTAGCTAAAACTACTGTTTGGGAAATTGTAAAAGTCAATTACAAGACCTCCTTTATTCCATTTACCAACAATGAGCCGACCAATGAAGTTAACCTCTTATGCAGATAAAAATAAAAGACTAATTGTGGAGGTAAATACGTTGACACATGTGAGACGCAAGTCATTAATTTAACAGTATTTAACGACTGTGTGAAGGAAAAATGTGTTTACAATACTTGGTTGGGGGATTAAGATGTCGCCAATTTAATACAGTAACTGCAGTGGGAATCTCCAGGAAAGTGCTAGAAGATTAGCCATACTTCCACAGCTGTAATAGCAAGACAGTCACAGGAAACATTTTTCAATGCCAAATGAAACCAACAATGACAAGCCAGGGAATGTGCGTTGAATAACTAACTTTAAGAAAGTCGACCACCACGACAAACTCCTGAGAATGAAGCTAGCCGCACCCACTCCTTAGCCAAGTATCGTTAGCTAGCAGGCTAATTAAAATCTGCTTTAGCCGTCTATAGATACGTTGCTAATGCTCGGATGAGAAGGGGGAATCAGTCTGCCAATGCATGTCATCCTATTAGTTCTTGTTAAGAAATTAGTCCACGCATGATTGACTTAAAACTGGCTAAGCAGGAGATGACAGACCCCAGTCCACCGCTCCATCACAGCCTCGTACCTTCTCCTCGGCACTGTCTTCCCGTCATTGGAAGCGTCTGGTTTGTTTATTTGGCCTTTGCACTCCGTGGCGAGGATGGTCGAGTCATCGTCCACAGGTCTCTGTAAATGCCCGGCGATTATCCTCAGTCTTTGCTGTGCAATTTGCTGCCTGTCGGAGCTGCCGCCGCTGCTGTTGGACGCCATGCTGCTTCCGTGTTTGTGAAGGGAGGGAGAGGATCCATGAGCGGGCCGGCTGTCAGAGGTCAGCACAGGGAAAGTCTGGTGCGTTCAGAGTCCCTCGGAATTATCATACTCAGCCACACAAATAACCCAAACAGGGTTAGTTCTGAGAACAGGAATATGCTGCGATTTCTTTTCCTGTCACGTTTAGAAATTAAGTGGTAATTTATGACTGTAGTTTTACATTTTACGAGCCTTATCATATATGTGTGTGTGTGTGTGTGTGTGTGTGTGTGTATTGCTGTGTATGTTAAACGGATCACAGTGGAAGATTCAGCAATTTAGGGTCTCAAGGCAAACACGGGCATGTGGCCCACTATTCTCCACGTTTTTCAAGTCTAATTTACTGAAAATACTTACTCCTTGTAAACCCACATCCCTCTTGATTTTTAGGAAAAATTCTGTCCTTGTCTCATCTCTTCTTCCACCACTTTTCTGTGTCAGGGTTGTGGGGGCAGCAATGCCACCAGTAACGACCGGTGGCCCCATTTCCACCAGCTCCTCTGGGGGGACCAGACCAAGGCATTCCCAGGCCAGCCAAGGGTAATGATCCCAACAAATTTGTAAAATAAAGGTTTGTAGAAAAGACATAAAAGGCAGAAATTAGATTGTTGTCCTTTGGGACGGATGAAAATAAATTCAAGGAAAGGAAATATTACATGGAGAATACCCACTTTGCTACTCATGCACAACTACAGCCTGTTTGTCTGTTGTCTTGATGTCTTTATGCATTGCACCATAACTGCAATTTATATGAGCATATGTGTTACTGTGTATCCTATTCTATTAATTTTTTCAATTCTTTATTTTCTTTTTGTAGTTTTTCTGTGCTGTGTATGTAACACCCAACCTTAGGTTTGTTTGTTCATTAGAAAAACCCCAAACAAAAAAGTTAATTACAAAATAATTTTCTAAGTTTTGGTCATTATCTTTTATTCTCTTTTTTTTTTTTTAATTGTTCATAATTGTTTGTACCGAGGGAGTACAATTT
This sequence comes from Halichoeres trimaculatus, assembly GCF_033239565.1. NCBI lineage: Eukaryota > Metazoa > Chordata > Actinopteri > Labriformes > Labridae > Halichoeres > Halichoeres trimaculatus. The sequence goes on from NW_027437197.1 coordinate 18,371,354, forward strand.
AAAAAAAGTAGTGAAATTCCAAGAGTTTGAAAACAGACATTCACTGTGAAAAGTCAACTTGGTGCACCTGAACGCACCATCTAATGTATTTTCCCAGCATGCTCTGCGATATACAACTGGTTACCAAAGCCCACATACACTCCATTGGCTGCTAAGACTGGAATTTCAGGTCCATTTGCACAGTGGTGAAGGGACAACAGTGATATTTCTTGTCTTTTTGGTGTATCTGCCTTTAATCATTAAATGATTAAGAGCTATCCAAACATAAGGTCACATAGGCAATGGAGACTTAGATAGATGTATATTAATCTATGAGTGCAAAATAGAAAAATAGTGTTACTCAAAGAGCTAAGAAGTTTCCTTTCTGTATGACAAACATATATAAATGGTAATACCGTTGGCTACAGCAAAGCTAGCATCTAAAAATAAGTCTCTAGACTATGAATTACTCTTTTTTTCTTTGATTGCACAGTCTGCCACATTAACAAAAGTACTTATTAAATCAGAATAAACCAAATATGTACCAGAAGTCCTCGACTATTGAGATTTTTGTGTGGTTTTAAAATCTAAGAGTAACCTGAACCAACGTGACTTCTCTGTTTACCTGTCTACCTCACCTCTACTCAGTCACCTGACCAGCATGACTACTGTTTCCATATGGCACACTGCAGTGCCCTTTAAGCAATGATTTAACACAAAGTTAGAGTACAACAGCTACACTATCAGTTCAGAATACAAATGAACAATTGTTTAATTTGAAAAAAGACAGAGGCTTCACATAATGCTTGAAACAGAGAGACTTTATTTAGAAAACAGTTCATGTGCAACCACTGCAGTAAATTTCACGTCCAGATGTTAGAGGATTTATTTCCCACAGGCTAAAGTATTAACTTCCAAAACAAAGTTCTGTAATGCACTGACTGCGAGCAATTAGAGTCTAAGTGTATCACAGAACTTTATTTAGAAAGCCACAGTGCCACCTCATAGGTTTGTCCTTGTGCAGGACCGTATCCTCCTCATGACAGGGTGTTCCTTTAACCTGCACAAAAAAAGCAATAAAAAAAACAGGGAACCCTCTTTAATTATCTCTTTCACTGCATTGATTTCAGCTCAAAACATATAACTCCAAGACAAAACAGCTGTTCAATTCTGACGTAGAAGAATGACTTGTATACTTTGAGCACTGGGTCCATGGAAAGGCTTGCTGTGTGGACGGTTGTCAGTGGAGTCACACCACTGAAGCAGGTCAGATTGAGACTTTTCCTCTTTGACTGCTTTCCACAGAAATGACTAAATGACCAAATATATTGAGGGAATGTGTCATGGCTGATTTATGCATTCTTTCCACCAGTAATTGATCCCAAAACTTATTTACTTACCCTTTTAAACTTGACCATCTGTTTGCTTACAACCTTATTAATAATCAGTCACTAAATCAGCTGACATGTTTGAAGTTTCCAGTCCAGGTGGTATCTTTAATTATAGTGAGGTGACTTCACTCTTGTGTCCATGTGTCATTGATTCTACCTGTTGAGCTTTTACAACTTTGTTGAAAAACACAATGCCCTGGAGAATGAGTTATTGATTACAAATGATCACGTTATATAAGAGATGACCGAATAAAGTGCAAAAGGCTGAAGGATTATAACATTTTGTCAGTTTGACGCTGCGTGACACTTGCCACTTCAGATACAGTAAAGTGGCAGCAACTTCCAAAGTGCAAAATAACACCCACCAATACAGATAGTCTAATTTAAAATCACTTAAGTAATGATTTACACAAAAAGGAATATGATGGAGTTGGGAGAAAAGTTCTGGGAGTCATACTGTACCTGATGTAGGTAGACGCAAAGCAACCAGCTGCAATCCAACACGAGGGGGCAAGTAGTCTGGATCACAAAATGCAAAAGCAGAAAGCGATGTGAGCACTTTGCAGGCCAAAGCCGGGTTCACTCTGCAAACGCCAGTTTTCACTGCGGTCGGTGTCCGTCTGCGGACTTGCAGCGCTCCGGTCGTAAGGTGGCCGTCGCCGCTTTTACCTTTTCTTCCCCCAGTCCTGTGCACTTCACTATATGCAGCTGGAAGAATGTCGACGTGGAGCTGCCAAACGTGAACGCGTGCTCATGAGCGCGCATGAGAGGGGGGAAAATAGGCTTTTTAGTGTAATTTCACGCAGTGGCACAGTGAGCTGCACTTTAGTGTGAGCTTCTTCACAGATAGGTGCCACAGCCAGGACCGAGACTGTCTTATTACCTTGACATATTTCTGAAGCCACTTAATTACATCCAGATCTGTCTGCTTCCTTACGCTGAGGTGTCAGAATGAATCGAATGTAATTAGCTTTAAGGATTTTAAAAACGATAATGACTCCATTGAAAAGCAACGATCTGCTTTAGACAGGCTCACCATCATAAGCCTCAGACTTATTTTTAGACTGTTATCTGTAGGCTACTTAAAAATATTGTGATCAGTTAACTTTGTAGTAGAATTGAATTAAGTTCATATCATGGAGCCAGTAACCAACAGTTTAGTTATAGCAATTGTGGTACAAAACATACAGAAACTATACTAAAGTTAAGTTATAATGTCTCACTAAAATAACACTCTTCTAAAGTGTAAAGAGCATCACTTTGAATGTAATTGTTTCTCTATTTTCTTTTTAGTAAATTGATTTGTAAAACATGCACCACTAAAAGAGTGATTGTTATGAGGTTAATACATTCAGTGTAGGTTTACAAAGTTATGGTATTCTGACTGCTTTCTGTTGGGTTGTTAAGTCTTTGACAAAGTAATACTTATTAGTTGCATAACAAAACTTTAAAAACTATTCCATGAGTGCAGCTTTTCAAACTAAACTTGAGTTTTGCGCACAGAAAGAACAAAGATGCCTAATAAAGGTTGTTTGGATAGTCAAACGTAAAATTTCAAATGTGTATTGTTTTAAAGTAGTGTCATATTCAAGTGAAAGATTACTTAAGGGTTTTGTGCATGATTCTGTTCTCTTGGTAGCATCTTAACTTTTTATGAGTCAGAAACAACTAGCCCTACATAGATTTTACATAGTCTGTTATAAAAGATATTTACTTATATTCATACATTACACCTCAGTGCTGTTGTGGAGTCCTTTCAAACACTATTTAACACTTCTGCTACCCTACTTTTCTGAGGTCAAAGCCTGGACAGCCAATCCCTGTATCTTAAAATGTGATCAATATAACATGCATGATGAATTTTAATGGGTGAAAGTAGCTTAAAATGCATTATGATTCCGTACCTTTGTTTAAAGTGCTCTTTGAATGAGTTAATAATTGACGGGATATTATTCTATCTACCAATGAGTAAAGTTTTCCTGTAGTATTTTTTGTGGTAGCCAGAGCATATCTTGAGTGGTTCCACCATACAAGGGGACATTAGGGCCCCAGGGCCCCCAGCTCCACTTTAGGGTCTGTAACCAGCAGGGGGAGCTGTGCACCAATCAAAAGCCTTCTGATGACGTAGTTAGAAAAGAAACGGTAAAGTGATACAAAATAATAAAATAAAACATGAACTGGCCTACAGAAGGGGCAGAAAAGTAAAATTGTTGACAATGCAAAATTAACAATTATCATTTTGCTGTTTTGGGGTCGTTTTGAATATACTTTTTGATTAATTTCTTATCAGTCACGTGTGTGCGCAATTTTTAAAATCACTACGACCTTCAGATGCACATAAACAACATGTGTTTATTGTTTTTATATACCTATTTGTTATAAATACAATATTGTTAATTATTAAGGTATTTATTTCGGTTTGGTCTCTCCACGCATGCACGCACAACACCTCCCCGCCTCATAGGTCGTCGTGAGGGGGACGATCCAGTAGGCAGGGCCAGCTTTTCCGTAATGATCATTACATGTTAAGGAAGCAATGTTTGCTTCAGTTCAGCTGCTGTGACGGACTACATCGGCTTGGGACGGACTGTTCGCCATTTTTACCCGTCATTTGAGGAATAACACACACATTTAACCATCATAAGGCGTTTCTTTACGCTGTCACAGATCTCCACGATGATGGACATGGAGGTGATGCATTCCAGTCAACAGGTAAATTATTTTATGGAAGTCAGAACAAGCCGACTGTCATTTGTTCTGAACTTCCTTCAAGGGGGGAGGATAACTTTTTTGAATTGTTTCATATGGTGATATGACTTGTTTATGGGGAGATGTCAGCTTGGTAATGTCATAGTTCTTATAATAAAGGAATAACAGGGGGAACTATGCTGAATGTACTGAGGCTGCCCTCTGAACTGCTTTCAGTTCTGCAAGTCATTCACTTGTGACGTTTTTCCTCTACAGGAAATAAAATCAACTTTCAACGAAATTGAAGTTTATCCTAAAGCTTTGAGGAAGTATTCAGTGAAATAACATGTTTTATATAATACTGTCCACTTTGGTAAACAGATAACGAAGCTTCTCGAGCCTTTTCCCGTAACTGCCCCCCGCCCCCTCTCTCCTCAAAGCATGTGATACCATATCTGATGTAGACTAGCTTTTAGCCAATAGGAACCATTTCTGTGGAGGCTATACTCTCGTTCCTATATTATTTTTGTGCTGAAAGGAAAGTTAGATGAGATCTGGACACGACTGTGTTTCACGTGACAGAGCCTTATATCTTCAGTGTCCCAGGGTCAGTGGAAGTACACACACATGAGTGATGATGAGGGCCTTAAAACAGGGCTGTTTTTGAGCATGTGCGGCTGTGTTTCATCATCTATGGTCAAGGGTGCATGTCCACTCAGAGAAGCTACAATAAACCACTGGAGTCAGCTCCCCTTTGAGGCCCTTGTGTTTTTTTCTGGAGGGAGGTAAATGAACAACCCAAACTTAAGGCACTCACTCTAGTATCACTCCTTTATCACACAGTTTGATAATCATATTAACCTTTACCTGTTATCTTGTTTATGTTTGTAAAATTGAGGTCTGGTGTCTATTTAGTGTGTATCTTAAACCATCAGTATGTCGTTCATTGCTGTGTATTGTGTGGTAGACAGGTTTAGAAAAAGGAGTAAATTTAATGAGCCAGTTTCCTTGTTCTCGTGCCAATTCAGGTCAGGTGACAGCCTTGCTTCTGATACCATCCTGATAACTCGATCTCACACCTACATTTACACAATCTATTTGCCCCCAATCTAGAACAAAAGTTATCATTTAATATGTGGCTTTGATTCGGGGGAGTTATATAACACTGATATTAATCTGTGACAGTGAAGGGGCCGATTGAACTTTCCCTTCATCAGCACACAGACCATATTTAGACATAGGCTTGTTTTTAAGGCACCTGTATGACCTGTCTGATGAGCTTATAAGGTGTGACCAACTGGCAAGAGTGTGGGTTTTTTGTGTTTGGAAAACATGAATGACCTCAAGAAGTGCGTACAGACGTCCCACTTAGATATTTTAGGGCACTTCCTCGTTCCTACAGGAGCCATAATGCCTGCTTGTGTGCACACATCTGAGTTGGTGAGTGTGAGTTATAGTAGGCAGCCTCGGTAATGCATAATCCTTTCGGTGGTCATGCCTCTGATGCAACGCTGATGCAAAGAGGGTTAGTGGGTTCTTATTTTGCTGTGCCTCTGCTGGAGTAAATGTGTCAACAATGTCTTAACTACAAACGTTTTTTTTTCTGCTTTAAGCACAAGACTATGGAAGCTCCCCCTAACCCACATTTTTTTAAGGAGACTGCTTTCTTCTTAGTTTTACATCCTCTTTATCATGGATTGTTCTGCTTTATTTTATGTTTCCCTTCAGTTTTCTTTCTGCTTCCTCCTGTCTATGCTCGCTCAGGCCATATGACCAATTTGCAAACGTTACTCTATAAGCCGTGTTTATACCAGAATCTGGGGAACAAACAAGTCACATGCCTGGACATGTTTCCGTGAACCAGTGTCTTTGGTTGATGTAACTTCCCTGGGCCTTGTGAAATGGCTTCCTTCTGTAAATAAGTTCTGTGAAAGAGCCAAGGAAGAGAGCAGCACAGTTTATCTTCAATCATTCTTGTTTATAACTTTGGTCCGTGAGAGGAAATCAACAGGAAAGTCTATTAAAATATTCGCAGTTGTTGGTACTCTGTGTCTCCTGTAATTTCAGCAAGACTCAGCTATACAGAGTAAATAGTTCAAGAAGTTATTTCAGCAAGAATGCGACGTATTATGCCAAGACTGTTTGTCTTTTGTAAGTTATTTATTTGAAGACAAGGCAATGTGATCAGATCATGTGATTCCACAGAGTCAGATCTACAGTTTTACTTTTTAGACTTCATTACTGTTTGGATTCATTTTACAGCCCTGTAGATAAAAAGTTATATCAGCTACACTTTCTTTTTTGGGGCTTTGCAAAAAGAAAAGGTCACCTGTGCATGAACTTGGCTTGAGAGCCGGCTCATTCGTCAGTTTGGCTGAGAAAAACAAACTCACACCTCCATGTAATTATATGGGTAATGATCGCTACCTGTCGAAAGACTATCAACTTGATATGTGTCTCATGCTGGAGCATGGTGCCAACACGAAAAAGAGAGGGCCATGAATTATTCATGTCCCTTCTCCCTCTTGACATTAGTGCCAGTGTTGCTGTCGGCGAGCAGATAGAGAGGGACAGGGTGTGGCGGGTGCAGCAGCCACGCTTCACAGCAGGGACACTCTTCCTTTACTGTAACACTGCTCCCTCACTCACTGCAGGACAAGCATGAGCACAGCTCACACCTCCCTAAACTGATCTGCTGTTGTCTTTCCAGGACATGAACCTGATTGACATACTGTGGAAGCAGGACATCGATCTGGGTGCCAGGCGTGAGGTGTTTGACTACAACCACCGTCAGAAGGAACATGAGCTGCAGCGGCAGAGAGAGCTGGAGGAGGAGAAGAGGCTGGATCAGCTACGCAAGCAGGAGAAGGCCCTGCTGGCACAGCTACAGCTCGACGAGGAGACGGGAGAGTACATACCATGCCCGCCGACCAGCGCCCCACTGCAGACGACTGTCACGCCTCTGGAGGTTACACAGGTATGTGCACGTGGCCATCATTACTCATGTCAGAGGAGGACCACTCCCACACCTTTCGATTGGCTGCGGCTTTGTCGTAGCTAGGTAACCACCTCTTTCTGTGTAATTACAGACACACAGGTGGGTCTGTAGTTTTGCATTGGTGTATTGTGCCTTCGAAATGGCTCCACGGAGAGCTGAGCGATGTTAATGTGAAATGCCGTTTTTAAAAGAAGCCATATCGAAACAGGTGCTACTAGCTGGTCATGTTAAAGACGTTTTTGAACCTTTTCTTGCAGAATGTCAGCTTCACAGAGGACACCGGGGATGCTATGTCGTTTGATGAGTGCTTGCAGCTGCTGGCAGAGACGTTTCCTGTAGAGGAAGCTGAGGTAAGAACATTAAATCATTACCACACATGTGACAACACAGCTTGCAGTTTAACGTGCCTTTTAGCTCAACACAAACCACCATATTCTCATTTGCTTTACAGAACTCTTCAGTTTGCTTGGACACAGTTGTTGTTTCAGCACCCATGATGTCCCCCGAGCAGCCGGCTCTTGCACCCACCACTCTCTCCCCTCCACCGCCACCACCAGCACCTCAGCAGAGGCTGTCCCCAGATCTGGAGCAGGCCTGGATGGAGCTTTTGTCCCTCCCTGAGCTGCAGGTATTATAGGTGAACTGTAACGCCTCAGTGGCACAGCGGTCTGCGCTGGTATTTGTTGGAACAAATACCCAAAGAATGCATCAACGTCAGGAGCCCGGCATTAAAGGGACAAACACCTTTTTGTTTGCTTTATGAGAACGGGGTCTCCTGCATGTGAGGCCGATACACCCGTCTCATTTTCTGAGCGAGCTTCGTTGTTGAGACTTTGTCAGAGAGTTAGAGAGGTTATTATTCACGATGTGATTCAGTTTTTATGATTAATAGCCAACTACTTAATCCAACTGATTAAGAAGAAATCTCGTTGAGCGAGGGTGTGGCTATCTCAAATCCTTTGCTTATGGCAGCAGGTAGACATTTGTACATAGTTTTCTGTCACTGCCTTATCAGTTTTGTTCCACGCCAGCTGATATTTGCATTCTTTGATGGGTGGAGCTGTGTAGCATTTGTAGCCTTGAACTTTCACTCTGTGTCAATGTGGACTGGACCTGTAGCCTAACCAAACAGTTTAACATTAAGCAGGGCGTCATTAGTTGCCCTGACAGGCTTCAGATAAGACTCATACTTCTCAGAGTTCTTTAAGCTACTTAGCGAAGGTAAAAATTTATAGCATTAGCAAGCTAGGAAATTGGCTGAAGTGATATGAGCTATTTCAACAACTGGACATGTAGTCCTTAAAGAGACAGGATGCTACCACGTACTACCAGCATTTTCCATTGAGTATCATCGAGTTGGAACAACTGTTTCCAAACATACGGGCATCACAAACACAAACCTGTTCTGTGACAACCACAGATAAGGACATACTTTCTTCTGTTCAACCGGAGAAAGAAGAATTTCTTTTATTCTGTAACTGTCAACTTAACATTTGGGTTTCCTAACCAGGAGCATGCCATTTGGATATAACCATTTTGAAAGTGTCAATAAGCTGCCCAAGTTTGACATGAATCACAATGTGCCTCAAATTTGGTTTTGGATGCTACCATCAGTTTATACTTCATCTTATGTGGTTGTTTAACTAAAAACACAAAAAAAACAGAAAGTTTTGATAAAGATCAGAATCTGCTGCATCTGTTTTAACATATCTCTCTTTTTATTTTTTAGCAATGCCTCAATATGCAAATGGAGGACACACTGGAGACCACCACGTACCCTCTTCCAAACAGCCCAGACATACAGAATCCAAACTTTGCTTTTTACCCCATGACGAATCTCACAGAGGTGAAGACGAACAGCGTCAATGTTTGTCCAGCAGAGTACCTGAATACTTTTGATAGCTCTGTTCCAAGTATGGCTCAACCAGACTCTCTCAGCCAGATGAAAGCAGAAGCTCCAGAGTTAAATACTAACTTCAGTACAGAGAGTTTCTGTGACATATTTTACCCCAACCCTATCTTGGAAGAGAGCAGTGTTCAGCGTGGCCTGGAAGGAAATGAAATGAACCCCATGTCAGATACTCAAAACAAGCCTCCACTGACACCAATGGACCTGTACAGCCTCTCACCTGGAGATGCATACGAGAGAGGCAAACAAAATTTGACGGCAGAGTTGCCGGACTCAGATTCAGGAATCTCTTCAAACACAAGCCCAAACTCATATTCACCCGGCAAGTCTGTTTATGGAGACGGCTCCTTTCTGTACAGTGATTCAGATATGGAGGAGATGGATCATAACCCTGGAAGTGCAGAATCTGACTATTCAGAGATGTTCTCAATTAACTTCCAACCCGACGACCTGCAGTCACCACTCTCTGAATCTGCTGCAACAGGACAGTCACAGCATCAGCAGGAGAAGAAACCCAAACACCACAAAACAGATCCAGCAGAGGAGAGCAGCCACAATAGCGCTCCCTTCACTAAAGACAAAGTGAAAAAACGATCGGATGTGCGTCTCTCCAGAGACGAGCAGAGGGCCAAGGCCCTCAAAATCCCCTTCACTGTATCCATGATTATTAATCTGCCTGTTGATGATTTCAATGAGTTGATGTCAAAGCACCAGTTGAACGAGGCTCAGCTGGCTCTCGTCCGAGACATACGCCGCCGCGGCAAGAACAAAGTAGCTGCCCAGAACTGCCGCAAGCGCAAGATGGAGAACATAGTGGGTCTGGAGGGTGACCTGGACTCACTGAAGGAGGAGAAGGAGCGTCTGCTGAGTGAGAAGAGCCAGAACGCTGCAGACCTGAAGGAAATGAAGCAGCAACTCAACAGCTTGTACCTGGAGGTCTTCAGCCTGCTGAGAGATGAGAAGGGGGATTCATACTCCCCGTCTGACTACTCCCTCCAACAGTCCACAAACGGCAGCATCTTCCTCGTTCCTCGTGTTAAAAAGACTTTCATCAAGAGTGAAGATAAACTCTTTTCTCCTTAATAGAATGGTACTGCATACTCATAGTAATACTATGCAATAACTTTGTAGTCGCTCAGCTTTATAGCATTACTCGCTTAGCAGAACTATTGTATAGTTTTTGCGCACTTCTTTTGAATGTAATATTTTTGATATTTTACTTTTGTACTCTGATATCGTCACAGATTCTTTAAACAATATTGTTTGTAAATATAAACATCACTTGCTATTGAGATTGATGACACTGTTACTGTATGTGTGTAAATATAAATATATATATATTGTATATACCATATTTCTGTATTTTAACAATTGTTTCAATCATTATTACTCATATTTTATAACTTCCCTGTATGATTTGCTGCCCAAGTTCTTTTTTAAATCTTGACTTCTCTGCTTTTAAATAAAGTATTCGAAGTATAGACATGCAGCCTCCTGTTTTCTGAGAACAGAACATTATGTGGTGTACTCTGGTCTGCAACAGATTGATGCCAGATGGATGTATAGTCGAAGGAACGATTACATAACCTACCACATGTTCAAGTCAGTTCTTGACGCGAAAGCGCCTTGAAAGGAGCAAATGAAAGGAATATTGTACCGAAACAAGAGGGTTATTGGCTTAACCGTTCTATAATCTGCTTGTCTTTTATTGGACCACACTTGTTTGTATAGTAACCCAAATCTTTTAATACTGTAAACCTCCAGTCGCAAAAGAAAACCCCACCCACAGCACTCATTATATTACACAACAAAGAGTACAATTGTGGAGTATGCTCAGTATAAACCATGCATGACAACGCCACAATGGTCCAGTAGGCAAGCATATACAAAAAGTAAAGCCCTACGCAATGAGTATGTGCTCCATCTGCACGTTCACATACAAACACTGCCTTTGATCACAGAGCCGGTTTTCTGCTCTCATGGCAGACTACACTGAGGAGAGAAAGAGGCAACACTCAAAGAGGTCTCTGAATCAAACAGATTAAACACAAACCTTTTAACATGGAGGGCTGTTTACATTAAAGACATTTCCAACTTCACAAATTATCCTCTCAGAAATAGACCAATCAAGTCATGAGAAATGTTTTTATTAAAGAGCACAAGTCACATTATACATTTACACAAATTCACTTTGTGGCCAGCATAGCTCGGTAATACTAGAGTGCTTTCAACCCAGCAGACCTTTTTTTTTTATATCAAGGTTGGTCAATCCACATTCCTCTGTAGAAACACTATCCTTCATCTGAAGGAAGAATAAGAGCTTGCATTGTTTGCCTTGGAGTAATTTCTCAACTTTATACTGAAGGTGTGTACTGTTTGTGTTCTACCTTAATGTATTAAATTACTTACTCATCCTTGGTTACAATTATTACAAGCTACAAGAAATGTAACAGTTTGGTGTGAGAATAAAATTTTCCTTAGAAGGCTTCTTCTGAAGTCAGTTCTTGGTTTTCCAGTCAAAGATGATACGTGTTGACAACTCACGGAAAGCGTCGCCAAATATAGTCATTAGTATGACTCACTATTGGTTTGTCAGTGGGTTTGACTTGTGGCTCTGTATGTGTCAGATTGCCTTTACTTTCCTTATTGTCATTTGGCCGCCAGTCACATAAAATATTTTTTGGGAAAAAATGTACATTTCATTTTGAGGAATGTTAGTAGCTACCTGATTCATGGCTTTGAAATTGCCCTTCCAGAGCTGCTAGTCGCTAGCTTTTTCTACACCATGTGTAAATTTAACACTATTACTCATTAAATGACTAATTTTCAAAAATAAAAAGTAATAATAATAAAAAAATAAACTTCCAGCAAGTCTTTATGTATTTCAGAACTTCAAGAGCTAAGTGATAGCTTAGCATTAGCATCTAAAACTTGCAGACTTGTTTACAGTCCAAAACAGATATGCCGCTGCAAATTCAACTTTTAAAGCACTTTGGGCTTTTGTCCATTTTTAGATATTATCTGTTGTATAAGAACACTACTTTATTTAAAAATTAAGGTCACATTTGAAGTGGTGGCATTGTCAAACTAAACTTAATCATAAAAAGTGTCACCCAGCTGAATTGTGTAAACAAAAACATGTTTTAAATATAGTTTAAATCATCTCTTACACACTTCACTTTCTCACTGAAGACTGATTAGTTCCCACTTTGATCAGACTGGTAATCATGTGCATCAACAGGTAGTAAAAAGTGACATATCCCAACATGTTTCACCTCAAGACGCAGAGTACTAAACACTCAGGTGAATTGAAGTTGAAGTGGTTTACCTTCTGAAGAACCTACGAATCTTCTATAATCACCATGTGCACTTTTAGATTAACAATACAAGCAGCCTTGTATAATATTTTGAAAAAGTCTTACCCATCCAGAACCTTCCATGTTATCAGGTCTTTACAGATTTTCAGCAAGAAGAGAATGCCTCTTTCCACATCTGCAAATCAAGCAAAGTGGTTACTCTTACCTGCTCCATCTTCTCAAGTCAGCTGTCAGTGAAATACTCACTCCCTTTCCTCGTTAATGTCTGAAATCTAGCATCTGCGGGTAAAACTGCAGTATCTCTGACTCAACAGGGTATCCAGTGTGTCCAGGAACTAGTCTTTCTTCGCTAGCACCAGCTGCTGGAGGGTATAGCTAGCCTTGAAAAGAGAGATAGACGCTCACTACCAGGAACGACACTGCAAGCTTCCTTCCAATGGCGTTGTGCTCGTTGCTGCCTTCTCCCTTCTCTCTCAAAATGCTGACTGGTCCACTGTGCTGGGGCTGAAGACGTCCTGTCTGACAGTCATCTGCAATCTTCCACACTAGCGATGCTGAGGGCCAAACTGCAGGAACTTGTGGCTGAAATAATCCTAAATGCTCAAAACTGGCATATGTGGTGTTTCGGCCTGTGCCTAGGACTACACAAAACTCCCTTGTAATGGTAGGAGTAAAGTGTATGCACTATTTCCACTCAAGGATATGTTAAAATTCTCCATAAGGACCAAAATTTGGACTATGTCATTTACTTAACTCCACATTCACAAAAAGCAGGCAACAGATAAATAAATAAATGAATAAATAAATAACTCATTTCATCTCTTTCTGACCCAATGATGCACTGAACTTCATGTTACTTTACTACACAATTTTATTCGGTCTTTTTCGACTAATCAAAATATTCGGAACAATCTAGAGTTTGTTTTTCTGGGAACAAGAAGAGTGAGGGATTCCCTAAATTCTTTATCCAGGCGGCTTATAGCTTTTCACACTGGTACTATGAAGGATTTACATACTGTGCTTAACATACAAAATCATAGTACATTTGACACTTGCAGTTGAGCAATCATAATAATGTCAAAAAAGAAAAAAATGTGTAACTCTAGTTCATCCGAGGGCCTGATGTAACTATCCTATATGACACAGCTGGGTTAAAAGACAAAATATTAATTGACCAGCACAAAACTAACCCATATAAAAAAGAAAAATAAACATATTAAGAACTGACTTAAGATAAAAAAAAAAACAATTTACTCTTTACCCCTGATACCATAGGCACAATACACACACTTCAGACGCACAAAAGGAAATTTTTCTTCAAAGGGAAACATCTATCACAATTAGGGAAGGGTATCATCTGCACTCATGTCTTGTGTTTACAGTCCTTCTTCCATTTAGCTGCAGTAAAAGTCTGACTCGTGTGTTCCTCTAATGCTTTCAGATGACTGCCTCAAAGTAACCTGCAGCTTTCCTGACAACTCCTTTGCTCACCTCCTCGCCTCTGCTGCTAAGAACTGAAGCCTGTTGAATGGATACAGGATAGAACAAATAGTTATTCTGCACTTTCATGAGCTCACTCTGTACTGTGCTCTGAGGGTGGTGGAAAACTGAACGCAACTTACCAAAACATGAAATTTTTAATATCGTCGAGAGCCGTAGCCTCCTCCGCCGCCACCACCTCCTCCAGAGTTGTATCCACCTCCTGTCAAAGATATCAGTGCATTATTTCATTTGATTCATCATTTTTTAACACTTTCTTTCATTGGAGGCTACAACTTACCGCCATAGGGTCCCCCTGAGTTTCTGCCACCATAGTTGTTTCCCTTCATGGGCCCAAAGTTGGACTGCTGTCCACCATAATTTCCAAAGTCGTTGTAATTTCCACCCCCACCATATCCTGGAGACATTAGGGTGGGTTTTAAGCCAAGCCTTGATTTCAGGTGTCTCAAACTTTTCAATGCTTGACTTTTAACACTTGACTTTTTATATCTGCAGTCACTAAAGTTGTTACCTCCACCATTTCCTCCATATCCTCCATCACAGCTGCCACCAAATCCCCCACCCTGGTTCCCATACCCTGGACCACCACCTCCATAGCCCCCACCTCTGCCTCCTCCGTAACCTGGTCCTCCACCATAGTTACCTCCTGGACCTGTGAAAGGGGAAAAATGGGGCAACCTTACATAACCGTATTTGTAGCACAGTTGTAAGGCATTTTCTAAAGACACAAAAACTGTTGTTGTTCAAGCTAGCAGGAATAATAAACCCATGACATGGCCGCAGGAGTAGCCCATGTGACTAGTGGTGGCAAACTGTTATATATATTTAAGAACAGCTCACCATTGTCGAAATCATCCCCATAACCACCTCGTCCTCCGCCGTAGCCACCTAGAAAAACAAAGGTGCCATATTATTAGATTAAACTGAATGTATTTGCTTACCAGTGCAGTAAAGAGAACGTGTCATCTGATAAACAATGTTTCTGATACCTCTGAACAAATAAAATAAAATAAAAGTGAGACAGATACAACAGTTTTAAATCTTTTATATGAATCCCATAAAAACTATTCTTACATGTTAAATTTGTATACAATATAAAAAACATCTCACCACGGCCATAGTTGCCACCACCTCCAAAATTACCACCCCTCCCCATGAAGTTTCCAGATCCTCCCCCCCTGCCTAAAGTGCAGAGAGATGTCATGAAACAGATGTTTAAGACAATTATGACCTAGATGTTGCACAGAGTGTATGACTATGGCACAAAAGTACTACTTTTTCTACATGAGATGGTGTACTTACCCCTGCTGGTGGACATAGCACTCATTTCCTGTTTAGAGAGAGCTTTCCTGACCTCACAATTGTGGAAGTTGATAGTGTGGAATTTCTGGGCTGGAAGGAAAACAGGACAGAAATTGATATTAATCAAATTGTTTCTTGATGTTTATTAGCAACAGGATTAAGTCGGAAAGTCTGCATGTTCACATACCGACAATTTTGTCGACGGTATCGTGGTCATCAAAGGACACAAAGCAGAATCCTCTCTTCTTCCCGGTGGAGCGCTCTTGCATGATGTCAATGCATTCAATCTTTCCATATTTCTCGAAATACTCCCTAATGTGGTACTCCTCAGTGTCCTCTTTGATTCCACCAACAAAGATCTTCTTCACTGTTAGATGGGCGCCTGGTTTACTAGAGTCCTGAAACAGAACACATCACTGTGCTTACACCAAACAATAACACTGCAGTAGGATATGCCATCTGGTCTGGGATTTGTTTACCTCTCTGGACACAGCCCTCTTCGGCTCAACAACTCGCCCGTCTACCTTGTGAGGCCTTGATTTCATGGCCTCATCAACTTCCCCTACAGATGAGTATGTTACAAAGCCAAACCCCCTTGATCGCTTGCTGTTGGGGTCCCTCATTACCTGGAAACAATGAAATGATACAGTACATTATATATCTAACCAGTTTCATATTTATTTATTATTACTCTATAAGACCATTGGTTAGAAAGACACACACCACACAATCCGTGAGAGTGCCCCATTGTTCAAAATGGGCCCGCAAACTCTCCTCTGTAGTTTCAAAGCTCAAACCCCCAATGAATAGTTTTCGAAGCTGCTCGGGCTCTTTGGAGCCATGGTCATGGTCATGGTCCTGTAAAAAGATACCAAGAAATCAATTATTACTGCAGCTGTAAAAGAAATTTCACAAATACAGCTGCAGCTCACGGACAATGTCAAACAAGCTTCAACTCTGTGCACCTTTGTGTCCAGACTAAAAACATTCCTCTTTAATTCTGCTTACTCTGCCCTCTGATAGATGCAAACAATTACTTTTCATTAGTATCATATTAGATGTTTTAATGCTTGTTTGCTTTCTTAAAATGCAACTGCTGTCACTATTTTGTTTTCACTCCTAAGAACACTTTGAATTGCTCTCACTCCCCTGTGCCATAAAAATTAACTTATCTTGCCTTGTTACACAAATATCTGTAACTAAACCTCACTGACAAGCTCGGTCAGAACGTAATAACAGACTCCTTGTAAAAATAACATTTTACCTGGTAAAACGAAACTGTGCATTAAAATGGATAAGATAATAAGACAATGCACTAAATGAACTGAGAAAGAATTATATTGATAGTCGTATCTTTGTAGATATTTGACAGACTGAGGCGACAGGTCGAGGCCTACCGTTAGCTTTAGCGGCTAGCGCTTACATACACCTGCAACGCCGCAGTTTGTGCCTTGCTTTAATGGTGTTACGGATTTAAAACATCTTGAAGAGGCTGT
This sequence comes from Halichoeres trimaculatus, assembly GCF_033239565.1. NCBI lineage: Eukaryota > Metazoa > Chordata > Actinopteri > Labriformes > Labridae > Halichoeres > Halichoeres trimaculatus. Next base: position 18,387,934 of record NW_027437197.1, read on the forward strand.
TTATTACGGATAACATTATAATTTGCATTCAAGTTAACATTAACTCAAGCGTGAAACAATTCAAAAAGGCTGTGCTATGCTAAAAGTTAGCCTTTTATCGTATTGACCACCATTAGCCAGGCTGCAGTATGTGCCTGTGCAAACAGCGCTGGATGATGAGCCACAGAAAAGCAACACATTACTACACAACACAGTGCGGTCTTCTCTATTTAATAAACCTTTATCAACATGAGATTGCAACTATGTTGCATTTCACGTATCACCGTATTTAATTTGATACATTTCAGAGTGCCTACCTCCATTTTGCAGATGTCCACGGGCGTACAACTGAGCACGTCACGTGACGGGGATGTCACTGGTGTGTTGGCGTTACTACACTGTCTTCTTGAGTCTGTCAAGGCTTATAATCACCATTGCTTCTCGTTATGATAAAACAAAAGGATGACGTTACTCTTCTCAAATGTTTTATGGTATAAAATGTAATATTTTATGCTTGGCTTCGTGTAATAAGTAAAGGATACTGCGCCACCTGCTGGTTAAGACACTCTTGTGGATGGTTCACTTGCACAGCTTCAGACATCATGAATATAATTGTAAAAGATAAAGCCCAAGTTAGAATTCAAAGATTAAAAAAAAAGATAACCACCAATGATACCACAATGGTATCTTCTGGTGTGAAGAAATGTAACCCTGCTACATAATAAACGCCTTAAAAAAGGAACAGTAAGGCTTTGTTTAACATAAAACAGATTCATCTATTGCGATACATGCAATGACATTGGCCTATAAAACTGTACTCGACAGAATTAACCTTTTTAAGGAGAAATTCGTTATTCCAGACCTACTGTGCGCCTACTAATCATCTATATTATGTGAAAGAACAAAGGCTTACATTACTTTTTGAGCAACCTTTGTTCTTTTGCTCAAACAATACTAGTTTCAAAGTATTTTGAGTTCAAAAGTTTTTATAGATATTGTAAAAAAGAGGTAGCATAGACGAAGGCAATATTAAACAAAGAAACAGAGTAACAAACGGTTTACCCCTAGACTAAATATCTGTCATTCTCTTGAGTAGAGTGAATCTAGCGGTAGAATTGACCTCTAAGCTGCAGATAAAGTCAGCCGAGTTTTGTAAAGTCCCCATGTGAGCATATATTGGTCAAATTTGTCCAGCAAGCAATATGTTACTCTTTCATGTGCTACAAGGTAAGCCACGGTTGTTTCTCATTCTTCATTGAGAGTTGGGTGTGCCCTTTTCCAAGTTTTTATTTATCTATCTTAATCAAATTTGTTATTAAATGCATGTTAGGAAGCCACAATGAAAGTTAGAATGGTAAAAAAGGAATAAAAAATCCCAGACTGTGGAAATAACTGTGAATTTCATTAAGATTTGCTCCTTTTGGACTTAGGTGACTGACTGCAATGGGAAATGCTACTGTGCAAGTTTATTTATTATTATGGCCACCGATGAGAACCCAACAAGCATGATTTGTTCTATAAAGTTTTGACTTCTTAATGTTTTGGGGAGAAACATATGGTGCATTTTCTTTGGATATGCAAAACAGAGTATGAGCACTGATTTTCACTGAGAGGGAGTGCAATTAAAAAAAATCAGGGTTACTCCTGTGTCCATAAAATAATAATTATTTATGCTTGAGATAAGGCTTGCGACTATCACAAAACGGATGATAAAGACTCAAAAGTATAATAAAACACACCTAAGACAGGAAATATGCAACCATGCGTGAAATACTTTGTAGAAAGACATTTAAAAAGATACTGTGTTTGCTTTAGTACTGTCAACTGTGGAGTCTGAAGGTGAGAGCAGATGCATGGTAAAATATAGGATAGTCTCTTAATCATTTCTTTAACAAATCCACTCAGTGCAGTCTATATTCATATAACATTTCTGATTAAGCAGCAATTTCTCGGGCGATATGGCTTCATAGCATGGATAAAAATATAACAAGACAGATCTCTTTGACAGGAATACTTGATTGGGTGAGTATGATCTATGAGCCAGATGCTACTGAGCCTTGTTGAAGCTGACCAGCATCTCCAAATATATGACTGTTTTATGGTTTAGACAATGTCTGTCATTAACTTTATTGTAGTGTGTGAGGAAAATACAGCCCCAATAAAAAGGGTAATGTTTTTCTGGCACTATTAATGATGAGTATTTATGATCCGTCCATAGTTCAAATTCTTCAGACAGTCAGTGTTTGGCGCCTTTGATTCTGCTGTGGTTACAGTATTTGCTTTTTGTATTATGTTTAAAGTTGTTCAGACTATCCATTCACAAAAATGTTTCTACTCAAGAGCTTTTTTTTCCCTGCATCCATCCTGTAATTTCTTTTATAAATTGAGAGTAAATGCTGTAAAATACTCATCTTTATGAAAAACTACCAACATTTATAAAACAGCTTATGCTACAAAAAGCTGTCCCTTATAGCAGGAGGTGACGTTATTACTTATTGAATGACCAACGTGACTGAAGTAAAGGCTGATACATTTGGAGTGCATTGGCAAAAAAAAAAGTAAAATAGCCACAATTTTCCCCCTTTTTATGGCTAACTTTATATCTTAGGGTATGAGATTTTGTCTTGAGTTTATGCAGCCCTGCAAAACTTTCAAATCTCTATTTTTCAAACACCAATCTGATGTTTTTCGATTTTTCAGTCATAATATTACCAACTTCCAATCACTACATCTCAAATGAAATGTTAAAAATCCAAATTATATACATTATATGTATTGAAAATTCATTGCCTGGCTATAAGGCAACCAAGCTAACAGCTAATATACTCTGAGATACTCTGCGAAAGCAAAACAAAAGACTGCACTAATGTTGGTGTATCAATAATGATGACAATGAAACATGCTTATTATCTTAATGTACTTTGTTAAAGATGTGGTAGTGGTATCTCTGCAGTAGTCGTGGGCCTGATTACTTCCTCTGCTCTCAGTTGTATTTGTGATGTTTCCGTGGTTATAGATCAGAAACACAATGTTTGTGTGTTACTGCCTGATTCTTGCATGAATATAATCACAGTGTGTTACCAAGTGCTAAGAGAGCTCTCATTTAACAAATTACTGTCAGTAGATGAAGACCTGTATTATGCAAACTACATTGTAAATGATCGTATTATGATTTGTATACATTTTGTAGTCCTGCACTTGTTAGCAAACACCCCTTGGGAATAAGAATGTGCAAAGTTTGCCATTCGGTGTTGTTGCACTTTGTAGTTTGTTACATGTTGAGCATTATCACATCCCACTCTGACCTTTGCCCACCATGCACAAATACTCAGCAATCACCGCTCCAGGCCTGATAAATAATCTCATAATTGAAGAGTACATCTCAGATTCCCAGGGAGGAGCTGGGTCGAATGTGAACCGTACAGTATCAGCCTCTCACAGCTGCGGTTTGATGGATGCTCTGTGTACACCTCCTCGCCCCGACGCCTGGACAACATGTTTGTTTGGTTGTTGATCACACCCCTCAGTCTTTGTACCTAACTGCCCCCTGACACAGAGATATATCACAGGTCCCACACACTGCTACCTGCCAGGGACTTCTCTATCCTCTGCGCTTGTATGTGTGTGTGTGTCTGCTTTGTCCTCTTAACCTGCAAGAGTACAAGCTTCTGATTGAATCCTCACTGCTTTGTATGCTACCAGTAACTTCCTGTGTTGCAGAGCTGAGATTTACATGCAATTAGTAACTCATTTACATCAAATGGGGTAAAAAATTCATAAAGTCTCTCATAAAAAGGTCTCGGTCTTCTCTGATTTACCATGAAACTACACAATCCCAATCTTGATTGTAATTTTTCTGTGACAAATGAGTGATATAACGGACACTGAAATAGAGGGGGATGACATGGTGGTGTGGACTAAAAGGCAGCACTTAGAAGCACGATTAAATAATTAATACAGCTTTTATACCCATTTTTACACCTCCAAATTATGGTTCCCCATATATCTGAGATGCAGCGGCCGGAGAGAAGACCATGTCAGCAAAAATTTCATGTACAGTAAATCTTTGTGAGGGTGGAGCCAGGGGGCTGCAAATCATCTGTGTGGTGAGGGATGACATGAATGTAACCTTTCCCCCTTTTTATTCTTATCAGGTGGCACAAAGGCACATGTGCATGCATGCTCACTTATCAAATTGTGTAATTATGACCTTTGCATCACTTTAATTTGATTATATCTGTAGGATTGTGTCTCAGGTAGTGTTTTTAAATACTGTTACAAAGGATAAAATGAACAGTAGATGGCACTATGTCATAGTAATGCACTGAAAGAATCCCTGTGTGAAGGATTGACATAGAATCTGCAGGATACCCTTTTCACTTAATCCATTTTTAGTGTTATAAGAGGAATCCCACTATGAATTCTCTAATGCAGGGTTTTAATGTGCACAAAGCAAATGAGAGCTCCTCCAGTATCATCGACCTCAACTGTTCATCTGTCCCGTTTTTTCTGCGTCCTCTAGATGGCACCATGGTCCATGAAAAGATGGGCGTCTTATTTTGAAATCACATCACCTTGTAAATGTCAAGCAATATTCCTCAGCACTAAATTATTATTTTTCCCCTGTGTCACATGTCTCCCTACTTGATTATCTGCAATCATCTCCAAATCTTAATCGTATTTGTTTCCCCTAATTAATGTAATTATGTGGAACACATTTTTATTATTTGGCTATTAGATTTGGCATAGCACAGACAAAGTTTATTAGGAGGACTGATGAGTCACTCAAAGTTTTATATCCTTAGTTTGCAGCAGATGTATTCCCCCCTTTTTTTAATGTCCAGCAAATCTCTCTCCCCTCTCACACTTTAACCCTGACCGTCTGTGCTTTCTGGCCATTAAGGTTGACCTTGTCCTGAGAAAGCATAGACTTGGCTCCATTCCTCCATTAGGGAAACCTGCTTGCATTAACCTGGGCTTTTTTTTGTGTGTGTATGCAGACGGACATACGCAAGTGGAAACAGTGAGGAAATGGAGATTCGGAGCAGGGAAACCAGGGAGTCAATTTAGTCACTGTCTACTACCTTTTCGCATGCAAGTACAAAGCCAATCTCACACGTCGGTGTTGACGAGAATCTCTCTCTGAGGAATTTAGGGAAAGAACAATTCCCCCGCATCTGTTTCCTGTTCACTTGCATGGAGGAAATTGGGTGTAAATCACACCAAATATAAATAGAATCAGCATTCAATTTACAGGAGCTAAAGTTGGGTACAGTGGCCTTGAGTTTTCTGCTTTCTGTCACTGAAATGTGTCTGGATCTGCAGTGAGAGCTGAAGCACACACAGACATTTCACTGCTGTGGATTCATCAAATACATTTTATGTGGGGGTTTTTTTTATCAAGCACAACAAGAAAGATTGATACGATCATACGCCATAAAGACTTTTTTTTGACATAAAACAAAAAAGAATAACAGAACAACCCAATATCTAGAGGAAAATAGATATTTGTTTACCTGAGGTGTTTGTATTCTTTACACCTTTACACAAGTATCTTAGCTGTGTTGTCAGACTAAATAATGAACAGCAAATCAATGCTTTCTGAATTTTGTTATTAATGGTTTTCAGAGCCCAAAAGCAGATATTTATTCTAATAAGATGGCTAATAGTGTCCAGTGATGAAATATGGAGGTGAAAAAATGTATTAATTGAAGAAAAATATATCAAAACGTGCAGGTTAAGCTGAATTTGTACTATGTTTCTCATATGTTATTGTCTTTAAATAACAGAAAACAAAATGCTTTGTGTCTGTGAGACTTCCTGAACTGATAGAAAGAAAGTTCCTTGTATCTTTAATTGTGCAGATCAGAAGAGTCTTGAAGAATTTTCTCTATCTCCTGAAAATGGAAAGATAAACATTCTCCTGATGCTCTGTGGGAGACATTAAGTGTTTAGTTGTTTAAGTCTTTTTGGAATAACTGATGCGTTAACAGGATTCAAGGTGTCTGTGTGATGTGGTGTAAAGGAAAAAGAAAAGTCCCCAGTCCAAAGCTGTGTTTGCTGTTTTTAGCTTTTTAAGCCTTTGACTCTGGCCTTGGTTCCTGCTTCAAGTGTGAAACAGAGAGGGGAGGGGTGATTAAACCCAGAAACAGTCCAAAGCATCGGCCTATTGATGTCCAGAGAAGAGACGCAGATAGCGGGGTGTAATAAAAACCTTTATTTACAGCTCCTTGGCGGAGAGCAACAGAGGAGTGCTGTGTTTCCCTCTGGCACTAATTGACTGCCTGCAGCAGGAGAAACATAGACTCTCACCCCGTGCTCTCAAATGTAATAATAACCACCACGCTTTCCCTCGATATACTTACAAAGTCACCCTCCTCTACGGCTATTGTAAAAGAGTATTCATTTTAGATTGTCTAATAAAATGAAGATTTGGGGACTGCGTTTTGGTGCTTCACCCTGCGTGGCTGCTCTCTATTAAACGCTGTGAGGCTGTGGTGGCTGTTGTGTTGTGTGCGGTCCATTCAGAGTGTGTCCTCTCTTCCTGGGTGAGGAAACCAAAGGAGGTGGGGTTGGTGTGAGAGGCGAGGGAAAACCTTGTCTCCCCGTCTTCTAATTTTTGTGTACGGGCAACAAACGACCACAAAAGTGCTGCTTTAACAGTTTTTCTGAGGCCCCGACGTTGAGCTCCCGGTAGAGCGAGACAAAGGAATGGCGGGATGATGAAGTCCCAAGCAGTGCGGGGCAGGTGTTTCCTCACTCTCCTGGGAGCCGGGTAGTACACCTGCCCACTACTAACCCACGGTGATGGATCGATGAGGCAGTAACTGACTCAGCACTTCAAGAGCTCTACCTGGGATTAGAGCACAGAGGAGCTGATTGAAACACACTGTCATCCCACAAACAATAACACACATCCATCTTGGCGGGCTGGCTCCTCTCCTCTCCCCTGTGCTTTACTCTCACTGAGAATGATTGCTCTGTTGATGATGAGAGGAGCAATCTATGGGAAGAGAGGCAACGGCTAAATTTGTGCAGACATGATGTCTAATGGCACCACTTGGATACAGTAAACACTATCTGCATCACTAAGGGGCAGCTGAGTTATGACCTCCACACCTGCTGATCCAATATTGGTTTACACACACAGACACACACTTAAACACACACAAATAACCCCACGTATGGACTTATAAAGCATAAAAAGTAAGAATAGCTATACAGACACATGGAAACATATTTCAAAGCGCACAGACAGTCAAATAAGCACATTTCTGCAGTGTTTTGTATAAGATGATATTCCATTTAAAGAAGAATAAGCGTGAGGCCTGCGAGGTCCCAGGAGTCAGTGACTAATGTAGTATAATAGCCGGTGCTGGCACAGGTCATTTTGCAAGAAGACCTAAGCAAATCCTCAACGGGCTTTTATCCAGTTATAGAAATGATCACTATCAGTGCAATTTAATGCATATTTTGGTCTTTATAGAGATCAGTTTTCATCTCATAAAACACACGAGGACTTTATCTCAGGAAGTAAAACACTAATCAAGGGATAAAGATAGCAGAAATGTGCTTTTTCGGTAATTTGGGTAGCCTCTCTGGTGGCTACTATTTGCAAACAACTCCCAGTGAGCAAATTAGAAAATAAAAAAATCCTAAAGTCTTAAATGTTTGCATGGGCTCAAGCAAACTGCAAAGGAAGACTCCAATTTTCACTTTATTTTTTTTAATGGTATTGACGTTTATCTTTGTTGAAACAGTTTTTTTTCTCTCAATCAGAAACTTGTTAAATGCAGGATGATTTTATATATTTTATCAGTCACAGGCAGATTTTAATTTATCAAAAGCCTTGTGGATGCTTTGATGAATGGATTGCATGCAATGCTTCGTCAGAACTTTGGAGGGAGCCTTTGGCATGAGGTTCAAACCTGATCTGAAAGACCCTTACTCTTTTCTCATGCAAATATTTAGAACATAAAGACTGAGGAGCATCTTCAGAGTGTGACTTTGACATGTGCATGACTACATATTTGTAGAGTACTAAACTGTTTTAATAGAAATATATAATTATGCATAATCATAATGTTTAAATTAGAAAACAAGGCACATTTTTGTGTAACTTTTTAAATTTGATTATTTTTTTCATAGTAATTACTTGGAGAGGAACACCTGCCGCTTCACCTGCAAAAGAATCCCTGCATTGATTTTTGTTAAACGGTGGCTTGTTAGTTGAAAACGTACTTTCTTTGGTGAACAACAGAGGAAAGGATCAGGGTGAGGTTGCGTGGCGTTTCATCTGGTCGTAGCATCAGGATATCAGGCTGCACTTTGCTGCAGCCGGCCTCTCCCTCTTATCTTGTCCTGTTCTGCTTATCTGCTCTGAGTACACACACACACACACACACACACACACACACACACACACACACACACACACACACACACACACAGCCAGGTCTGTAATGAGCCTACACCTCTCCCAATGTGGACGGCCATGCCGCTGTCCCACACATCCGTCCTCACAAACACCTGTGTATCTCCCTACACATGTGTCCGCCACATGCACGTATGGAGCTGCGTGTATGGGCGGTGTGGTCAAATTGCGGGACCCTGGTTCAGGCGGCAATGACAGATTTAGAGGATGTTGTGGACGGAGGGTGGACAGAGGCTGGCCTATGGAGGATATGTGTGACATGTAAGATCCAGTGGTGGCGTGGAGTGATGACATCCTCTGTTTAATGAGCAGAGTTAACGCTGCTCATGTTAAAGTGAGTTGCCCACCACAGAGAGCTGTAAATCTGCCGCCTATCACTAATACAGGAAGTATTATCTAATAACTGCAACAAGGAGGACTAATTTCAATCCAGAGGAAACCCCCCACGAGCAGCTCTCAAGGTTAAATTGTTATCACTAGAAAGCAGGTATGGAGTCAGTTTAGCGGGACAGGCCATGACCAGACACTTCTCTCTCCTTGAGTCGTCTCATGTTGAGGTTAGTAAAAATCAAACACGGTGCCAGACAAATCCCAGACGTCTGCTCGCTCTGCCACATTCCTGGGCCACGCTGGTACTCTAAAGGACCTCTGTGTGTCAGCGCCCCCCCCAAACCCGTCCTGGCCTGCCCTTCAGCCCTGATTTGTAGAGTGCTGGTGTCAAAGGGGACTACTTTGTAGATGGTGTGCTCTGCTTACCCTGTTTCCCCACAGCAGAGGCAGTAAATGTCACTCTATGACACTCTCTGGACTGCCTCAACCTGGACCATTACAAAGCTCTGGAACAGGCACAAAGACACACAGAAGATCAAAATTTAGAAGAAGTTTCTCACAAAAAGAGAAGTTAATTAGTGTTTTTTGAAAAGGGAAAGGAAAAGTTGGCTGTTTTCCTTGTGTTTGTAGCGTCTGGCATTTGTCTACAGCTGTAATGCGATTGTGTTTCAGAGTTTTCCTCCTCTGAGCGGGGGGTAATTGCTGACTAGTCTTTTAACCTTATTAAATCATCCAGAGGCAGTGTTGGAGCAAAGATGGAGTTGATGATACTGCACCTCTCGTGCTTTTAGGAAAAGGAAAAGATGCTGACTGCACTCCATCCAGGGGATTATACACCGAATTCAAGCAAAACTGCTCCAGCTAATTAGAGCTCTGTGACAATCACCATGGGATCAACCTCAGGCAGAGCTGGTGAAGGTTTTTTTTTTTTCCACAACAATTTTCTTCTTTTGTGCAAGACAACTTGGCACAGCTGTAATAGTTACTGTTTGGTTATTGTTTTTAACACACATGGCATTCGCTGTCATCAAAATTTACACGTCCCCCTTACGCATAATGATCGTCATGTTTTATTATCATTTTTGTCCCATTGACAGCCATTATTCTTCCTCTGTGATGCGTGTTCGTAAAAAAACACATGCACAGGTTTTGATCGCTCGTGGCCATTTCTCAAAGCCTGGCATTCGGAATATGGCTGCTGAAACTCCAAAGAGGTTTGACTCTGAGCTTAATTAGATCCTGTGGAGCTAAATCAAATCAGCGTAAACGAGAGCAGAGAGCCAAACCCTCCCTGCACTAATGTGAGCCTGTTGTTCGCTCTGTGTGATCGCTATTTCAACAGTGACTCTTGTCTTTGGAGGTTAAATAAGCCACCCCCTTTCTCTTGCTCACTTTTCCAGCCACGATCCGGCTTCCAACTCATATTTTAAGTCGTAAAGGAAGCGAGGAAGGATGGAGAGTTTTTAGAGCTCTTACTCCTCCCCCTGCTCTCACTGCTTAACCTTGACGAGTCAATATGATGCAGATGCAATTTGCTTATCTCCTCCTGACATTACCACTGCTCTCCCTGCTGCGGGGGCATGAGGCCTGCTCCATTAGCATAGCTTACAAACATCACTCTCCCTCTGAGGGGGCAAAATCATCTTTTGGTATCGTCAAGGCTGCAGGACAATTAGAATGTTAAATCATAAATTAGTAAAACTGTTGCAGTTAAAAGCTTCCAGAAGAACAGAAAGTCCAAGCTCAGATTTCATGTCAAAGGTGACAAAGTCTTCCACCACATCACCTTCCAGCTCACCTGAAACCACACAGACACCCTACCCCAGAGTGCACAGTCAAATTTGCTGTGCAGATCTCTACCTGTGTGTGTCAGGCCGCTGATCTGAGCCCCCTCAGCATCTGGCGGCTGCTCCCTGGCCAGAAAAACAGTCAGCTCCTCTGGTCTCCTGCTGCAGGGTGGCTCCAACCCAGCTCCATTAGTCACCAGACCCCGGACACCTCTCGCTCATCCCACCACATAAGGTAGCGTAATTGATACCCATCAGCCCTGGCTATAATCTCCTCTGTGGGAAGCGGTGCGGGTGCAGGATGTGCACCTCGTGTTTGGTTTAGAAGGTGCCGAGCAGGGTCCAGGACTCCCGGCCTGTCTTTTTGCCATCATTCCACTTGAAGGTGAGATGATTTAGGGGCCTGGGAGAAAGTTAATTTCTCTTGATCATTGTGTGCAACCTGGAGCCTTAATGGCGGGCGTAATTAATTCTGCTGATGTTAATCACCAGGGCTGGTCCCCACAATTATCAGGCCTGTGCAGATGGGGCGCGGCGCAGACATGAAAAATTAGGAAAATGAATCTGTAATGGGGTGGCAGATCTAATCTGCGTCAGAGAAAACAAAGTTAGGAAGAGCAAAGAGCCCCAGGATTCCAGGTGAAAGCCACCACCACTGACAAAAACCTGTGTGGCAGAGCTGAAAAATGCTCCTGTGTCCAAAGTGTTTGGTAATTACTGGGGCATTGAATTGTTCTATTGTTAATTCATCACTGTAGCACAGGTTAAGTTCAACATCTCCTTCCTGGGTGTTGGGGAAGCGGCGGTGGTCACATGCTTCAGGAGTCACTGTAAGGTTAATCAGGTTCCACTCTCAGTTGTGTGGGCTTTGCAATCAACCTCCAGAGGGCGGGGGGATAAAAAAAAAAAAGAGAAGCGCACCATAAATGCCGGAATGAAAGACTGACGCTCACTGCTCGTACATATATTCACTGTATGTAGTGAACATGAGTGTGTGCACACTGAAAACGGGCTCTAAATGACTGCCCACACACACTCACACACACTCGATTGTTTCAATCACAGGTCCTACTGATAGAAGAATTACTAAAGCATTAGTGGTCAAAGGACAGATACTCCCAGAGGACATTTCCTGTGCCAACGTCAAACAAAATTAAGCAAAATACAACTGATTAATTGAAATAACAGAGGAGCCATTTTTCAAGCCCTTACTTGGCTCTGGCGGTTGGGCATGCCGTCATTCCTATTTGGTCTGCTTAATTAGTCTTCTACCTATTTTGTCTTTAATAAAGCATGCCATAGCTTCTTAGAAAATCTAGGAGGCTGGGAGGAATCATTATTCATCATCATTGTTGTTAGATTGTTGAAAACCGAGGAATAGACTCAACTGGCCGGCTATGATTTACTTAAAGCGTGTTATTAATGAGTTGGGTAACTAGCTCTGTTTCATTGTTGTTACTCACACAACCGGGGGCTCCCTTTGAATATCAAAGCAAGTTAAATATCACACTTAATGCTAAGATGGAACAAATTTAATAGACTGCTTCATGATTAGAGTTATCTGTGCTTTGTGTTGTAATTTATAACTCAGCAGCAGACTTCTTCAAACAGTGAAAACCACACACCTCTGGAGGTATTTAGTAGTAATTACAGTTGTGATCAATACACACACATTGACAATATTACACTTAAAGTTTTTTTCCGATATACATCAAAGGTCAAAGGCTCATTTTCTTGTAATTACTCACAGGGGAGGGGGAGCAGAGGAGGGAGGGGGAGGGGGTGTGATTCTTGAGGTGAACCTGGGTAAACAATAATAGATGGAGCAGCTGGCTGTTCATTGTTCTGCGGTCAGACGTTGCACAGCAGAGGTGACCAGGTGTTCACACAGGGCACCGACACACAGCCTCACGGCAAGGGTAAAGGACGTAAGGAGCATTTAAAGGAGCCTCAGATCAGAGACGACGACGTAAAGACCACACACGCATCCGACATGAATATTACATTTTCATTATGGCGGAATTTGATAAGAAAACTCCTCCACGAGCAGCTGTTTTTTTTCTTTGCATTTTTCCTGCACGGTGATGAAATGAGAATAGTCATAATTTGAGGCTGATATGCTAATGCACTCTTGCCTGTTTGTGTGAGAAAATTGCATTCTGGTTATTAGTGTGACATCGGGGCTCCAAGATGCTTCCTGGCAAACGTCCTCAGAGATGCCCTCCAAAGATTTACATTTTTATAACAACATGAGAGGGACAAAACAAAGTGATAGAGCAGCACATGCAGCGAATGAACGCCCTGCACTGAAAGATTTAATTGAATGTATTCAAATGTGATTCATTGAACAATTACACTCTTATTCTGTCTCTCATTGTTTTGCCTACTCCAGCCTCTCCTCCTCCTACCCCCCCTCATCCTCTTGCTAACACTCCCTTTAAATTAGAAATCGGACTGGCCTTTGTAGGAGACACTGAGGGGGGATCAATAGGTGCATTAATTACAGCAATTCATTACCCAAATAAACATGGGACTCAACCTTTGCCGGATACAAATTCTGGGGTTGTAAGTGTTTGGCTGGAGACAAAGGCCTGGACTGGGAATCCCTGTTGCATTAATCTACAGGATCAAACTCCGCTGAGTGCCAGGGCTCCTCCGGGGAGTGTCCAGCCTGGGATCAATCCCCACGCACAGGCAGTGAGTTATGGCCACCGAATACAAACGCAGTCATGTGACATGGCACCTACACCGCTCTGCTGTTGCTCTGCTTCACTCCCCCTCTTTGGCACTTAATAGGAGTCCTGCTGGCCCCACAATGCAGCACGATAACAGGGCAGGCACCCACTCCAGAGACCCCCAGCCTCCCTGCCCATGCAGGGCTGCAGAGACTCCTGAAGGCTCCTGGCAGAGGACGACGGTAAAGGACATCCCTCTCCCTCACTGTCATCTCTACAGCACGTGCCTATTTGTGAATTATATCTCCAACGGTGGCCATAATAAAACATGATAATGATGGATCGCACCGATAAATTACTGTTCAGTGGATTGTTAGGTCAGATGTGTGAGTGTGTGTGTGAGCTGCTGCAAATGTGTGATAGCCCTGAACACCCAGGAAAGTGTGAGTACCAACCCGAGCAGGGTAAAAACAAACGCAGAAGAATAAAGCACACAAATTCAAACATCTGTGCATGCATGCAATTCAATGTGCAATGCAAACAGATGTGTGCATTTTGTTTGTCAACTATTCTGCAAACTTGAACATGTGCAGTCCATGCAACCATGAAGCCTGTGCTATCTGAATGAAGAATGGTTTGGTTATTTCTGCTTTTCTCAAATTCCCCCAGAATGTTTGCCATGTCCTGCCAACAGCAGCAAATATCCTGAAACCAAAGCTTCAGTTGTTTATTATGTAAGTCAAAATGGTAAACGCAAGATGTTATGTAAAAACAAGGCGTACTTGTAGAGCAATCTGTCAAGTCAACATACAATATGTCTTGTTTCTGAAGGTAAGACTCATTATAATCTGTTGTTTTTAAACTGTTTTGTGTTTTTTTTTCTGGCAATATAAAAGTTAAATGAATAATAAACTAACTTTTAATCTGACAAATAGTTTTATATGTGATACACTGTCAATAGATTTTAACACCGTGAAAATCACATAGGGAGTATTATACAAGTTGCAACAATCTGAGAATATGGTAATTTCTGTTTAAGATGAGGCAATGCCTCTGTACACCTCTCTATAGACTTCATGTGCTTCACCGGGCACATGAAAGCATTCACATCTGGGCCTAAAATGTTGCAGATGTTGTCCATGTCTCTTTTTGCCATCATAAATACTGGCCCAGTTTATCAAAGCTGGGTACACTTTGATAGTGAACTTGTGCCAGATGAGCTCACTGGGTCCACAGTTTGGGTCTCAGCTGACCTGCTTGTTTAATGTGAACTGACATTTCATTGGCCCAAAATTTTCAGCAACCCTGAGACTAAATCTGACCTGACCCACTTTTCGTCTCCTCTGCGGCCAGCACGGGTGCAAAACTTTGAGAGTGCTACAGCCAGAGATGCTGTTTTCTCTGGAAAATATGGGCTACTGGAGAAAGTCTGATAAATGTTCAAGCCCTGTTAATAATCAGGTTTTAGTAGTTTCTCTTTGTTGTGCATATTCAGACATAGTTAGGACTTTTAACCCCACACTTACACCTTTTAACACTTAAAGCTAAAAAGTGATTACTTTTTCATAAAAGTCCATTTGAGTTGGCCACCATCCAAAAGTCTTGCTAATTAAAAATCAATCTGTGGGCCATTAGCGCGAAGGTGTGTGCCAAGGTTGTGTATATCAGAGAATCATTTGTAATGAGGCTAGCTTTGGACCTGGAGGGAGGGAGAGCAGGAGGGATGGGAGCGAGGGGAGGTACAGATCTGAGATAATCTGGGGACCTTCTGTTGCTCAGCTTAACAATTGATACTATGTGTAAAGATGCTGAACTTGTAGTCTTCACTAATTGATCCACTTACCCTCATTGGGAGAAAGCAGAGAAATAAATGTGGGTGTTCATTGCATGCGAGGGACTCCATAGATAACTATTAAAGCCGGATTGGTTGGCCTGATTCTGATGGCTAAGGAAAGGGCTTGCAGAGCAGGAAGGCATTTGTCTGCTTTAGCAGGAGTGGTGTTAGATGTTTATGTGATAAATGTTAGCTAACTCAGACCAGCACCTTGGGAGCAGCAACCTGGACTCTGGAACTTATTAAAGTTGCAGGGGTGTATTTCATAGCACCTCTCTAAAATCCCCCAATTACAGAGGTGTAGCTGGTACTGATGCCTACCAGTTTGGCTCTTTAGTCTGACTAACTATAAAGCAGCCCCACTTTAATCAGCGTGACAGGACAATAGCACAGTTTCCTGGGATAATACTAAAAATAATATTTTTACAGTGCCAGTAACACAAGAGGGTTTGAGCCCCGCTTTAATGTCAGATTATGTCAAATAAAAGGTCTTCACGTATGCTGGTGGCCAATTTCTACCCCCCCCCCCTTCTTTATGGTAAGGGTGCAGCTAATGTGGCATAAAACTCTGCCCTCTAGATCATCCAAGGTAGTAAAAAAGGGGCTTTGGCTGTATTATAGGAATAATTGTTGAAATTACTTTGAAGGTGGTTGGTTTAACGGCTCTTTACATTTATACTCAGGGTGCCATGAGGTGTGTTTGAAAGAGCCTGTGAGACTCAGGGTGTAGGAGTATGAGCTAAATCCACTGCTAAGTTTGAGAGTATGGTTCTTTAATTCATTTGTTTGGAGAATAACTTGTGTGAGATTAGCTTTTCCTTGAATTTAGTTATCCTGTTTAAAATGAAAAGATACATTTGTCACTAAAGGCTTTTATGATATCTGCATCAGCTGCTAAAACAACGTTGTTTATACCATCTATTCAATTTTTACAGTTGAGAGGTACACACTCCAGAATAAAATTAAAGCATATTCAACAAAAAGTATATTTTCATTTAGAAAATTATACAAATGCTTAAAACTTTTTTTATAATATACTATTATATAGTATAATATACTAGCCTAGCTATCTCATAAGCTTATGTGACAAAATAAAAAAAAAAAAACTAGAAATTCCCTTTAGCCACTTATTCTCTTGTCCTTTATGCAAATATTTCTGGCAACTTTTTTTTTAATTAGGCTAAATTTTGTATCACAGAGTTTGCAGGGGAATATACTAGATTGTTTTGCCAAGTGTGGTCAAAGACAGCAGAGCTAGCACAGCTAGCCTTTAGTCCTCAATGCTGCTTGATGTTGTGGATTTCTCCAGTTAGTGATCCTATCCCCGTTTGAGCAGTTACAGCCCAAATACAAATTTGATCTCCAAAAAAAACAAAACAATAATAATAATAATAAAAATACTGCCAAGCCACGCTGCCATCTGTCACATGTGCTTGTTTAAGTTCAGGTAGTAGAGCATTTCAGCATTTGCCACAATAAGGCCATCTGGAGCTACAGCCCTTACCTTGTGGAGCTGTGCCACATGATATACCAAGATTATAGCTTATTAGCAGTCAAACTACAAGGCCTTTTCACACTGAGCCTGAAACTTTTTGGATCCCTAATCTGAGAAAAAAAAAAAAGGAAAAGAAGAAAAACGACACACAAAGACACTTGGCACACCAAATCTGCAGCGTTTATTTTCAAATAACTGCCAAAATTTGCAGAATGAGAATGTGGATTCATCAAGCCGTGATGATGATTTTAGGATTCTTTAGCTTTATTTTTGCTAGCTAATGTTAGCCTTGTGAGTAGTTAGTCCATACCTACAGCTGGCAGCACGTGTAACTTGTTGTGCAAACCATTTTACAGTGATGAGGTGTTTTAGTTTTACTTGTGTAAAACAAGGCTAACTTTTAACTTATGAACAGCTTGTGCAACCTGTTCTTGATTTGTCCTGGAGAGAAAACTGAATTTTTTGGAGTGTTTGGATGTCAGTGCCAGACAAAGAGAGACAGAAAAAGAGGGAGAGGAGGTTTGTGAATGTGAGAGTGTGTAGGCAAATGTGTGTGTATGCAAGAGAAAAGAGAGTGGTGTTGCGTGCATTTGATAATACATGAGTCTTGAGAGCGATCCGTGGCTGCTGTGACAGAGGAATCTCAAGGAGAGCTCAATAACAGAGCTGTCAATGTATTCCCTATTTGAGTGTATTTTTAGTGCAGGCATCATGGGCCTCATGCATATTTCAATAGATATTTTGTATATTAGGTGCGAGAGCGCACACAAACTGGTGTGAGGACTAGCACAACATGACTCCAAGAAATATGGGCTTGATTCTTAGATTTGACAGAATGGCTCAGAGTGGCTCCAGATAGGTTGGGTTTGACTTTCAGTGGATGGGGTAGGAAGACCTTCATTGATTGCATTTTGAGACAACAAAGAGATGACATTGAACCCAGTGCGAGGAATGAGACAAAAAGATGTACAACATATTAAACTTGCAGCGCCAGCCAATGTGTAATAGAACTACGGAAAACAGAAGAAAATTAATAGATACCTCGACAGGCAGGCAGACAGCCTCACATGCTCACGCACACACACCGACACTGACACACACACAGGCAGGTGGTTGTGTTATAAAGATTTTTCCGTTTCAAGCTGCTTTCTAAATTAGATTCTAGAGGATTGCACGCAAAGAGATGAATTCTAATCAGCGCCGTCGCACATCAGATTCGAGATATATCATCACAGAGTTGTAGATTA
The DNA here is from genome assembly GCF_033239565.1 of Halichoeres trimaculatus. NCBI lineage: Eukaryota > Metazoa > Chordata > Actinopteri > Labriformes > Labridae > Halichoeres > Halichoeres trimaculatus. Next base: position 18,405,715 of record NW_027437197.1, read on the forward strand.
TGTCATATAATGGTTCAATTTCTCCTGTCTGATTAAATCAAACTTTATGAAGCTGTCATTGCTTTCCTGATGATGGTGCCATAACTTTGCAGCAATGTGTGTATTTGGTGACATCAACCTTCTTTCCACCCCTGACAGCGAGAGAGGGTATGAGTGTCGAGGTTGACTACCCATAACACCTCTGTGACCGCAGCCTGGAAACAGCATCCAGCAGCCTTTTAGACTCCACATGAGAGGTTTGTGAACATCACACAGGCAGTTTTCCATTACATCCAGGTCCTGGAATTCACTCTTGATGATAGCTGGATTCTATTAAAGAGCCAGCCCTCTGCTGCCTTTGAGGCTTTATTTTAATATGCATATATCACATTCTGGCAAACGCACTCCATAATCGATTCCTGTGATGAGACAAGAGGCTGACATCTGCGGGGTCTGTGAAATGTAAAAAAGAGATAGCTCTATCTTTAGGAGTGCAACAAAGAGGCAGCAAATTTGGCAACACTGGACCTCGCAGGGTTAAACATCCTCAGATGTCACCAGGCGTTTTCTTCCGCACACCGGACTGCACTGCAGAGCGCTGCCAGGAGAGGGAGTGTTTCCTGTCAGGAATGTGATTGGCTCAGTTTAGGCAGTGGTGCATTGCCTTTCAGTGACTTCATGTCTGTCCAGGAAATATTCAGACACAGTTCGCATGAAGCATCTGCAGCAGAAACAGGCTTCAGCAGTCAGGGTTCGGCAGCTGGTCTTAGATTCATTTCAGCGAAGAAGAAACATTTTGTCAAACCGCAAACTAATACACAATCCAGTGTGTGAGAGATGAATGTTGTGTGTGACTGATTTCTGTTGATACAGATACAAATGTTTTACTGTTTTATGATTGATACCTAACAGTTTCACACATCATCATTGGAAAGCAACTGAGCCACCTTCGTTCAGTTTTTGGGTGTGTTGTGGTTTGTTTTGCCTTCTGATACTTGACATGCATGTCATTCTTTGTGAGAAGAAACCGCAGGGAGAGGAACATGAGAAGAACATGCATACTGTGGTCAGCATTAAACCCAGTTCTTACCACAGAGTCACCACTTGTCCATCTTATTTAATACAAGCACTTTTGGCACAGACTGAAGGAAATGTGGTGGTTTGATACATTTCTAATGGTTTCACACCTGACATGAGTTTTTACATCAAACATAAAGCCTGGACTTCTGGGCAAACCAGTTATAAGCAAAAAAATAGTAATGAAAATTGAGAGGTTAGAATAGTTTTAGGAATGTTTCTATCTATCCTTAAATATTTTGCCACTTTGTCAGCACATAAAGTGTTGTTACTGATGACAGTAAATGCCGTTTTTTATTATGGGATCACTACAAAATCTCACCTTGAAATCACAAAAAAGTGATTTATTTATCACAGCTAAAACTCACTTCATGCAGGTGAAGATACCGAGCACAAAGCAGGAGCGTCCTGATTTTAATTTATGTGTTTGTAAGCAAGAGCAAGCCAAGCTCTTCCGCCTTAATTGGTATAAAGAGAAATCGCACTGGCATAATGTAAGGAAAGGAGTGTGATGAAATGATGATTGAATGAAGTAAGTATTTATATAAATGGGATTACAGAGGAGGGATCCTGTTTGCAGCTGCACTCAGAGGTGTAATTACACGGAGAATACCAAAGTCAAAATATCCCTACACCATTGGAAATCCATGGTGTCTATGGATTGGCCTAGAACTTTCAAGGTGCTCTAACGAGAGGCAGAGGAGCGGTCACATTGATGGCAGAGGGGGCATCAGATTTCCATTATTGACTGCTGCAGATATTGCACTGTAGCCGTGTGTAAATTGGTTCCTGAGGGCTTTTCGGCTCCCTGAGCCGGGGCGAAGTGTGCAGGTTCGCCCCAACCCCCATCTTCTGTAAATCGTAGCAGCGGATCGCTTCCAGTCCCTCTCTCTGGCGCCGGCCCCCCTCCTCTGATCAATACCTAATTCCAGCCTGTGCAATCAGCCTCCGTTACCCAGGCAACGCTGATGTCACACAAGTTGAGTGCTCTCCATTGCAACAAATTTCCTTTAAGCAAACGTAATTGAGTATTTGTACAGTAGGCTGTCAACTGAGACTATTTACATCAAGCCTGAACCTGCAGGACATTAGTTATGCCTGCTCTCTGAGGGAAGAGCTCACATGAGCAGGTGACCTTACAAAGTAGCCAGGAGGAGGTTACTATGGCAACGCAGACTACTTCGGAGCAGAGCAACTCCAGAGAGGATCGGGGTCATGGCAGTGCAGGAGAGGGGATGGAGACCCTATTTCTTTTTGGGGAAGTGTGAAGTAAGGAAAGCGAGTCACTTGTCCTTGTTCACACAGGTACAGAAACATGACGGATGATCAGTCACGATCAAACGTAACACCATGACCAAAAGACTTCTTTAAATCAGTTTTCTTTATTGTTCCTGCTCAGCCAAGGACAGATTCATTTAACAAATTAGCATATCAGAGAACAGTTAAATTACTTATCATAATTCCAGAAAGATGCATTACAGCACCCAGCATGTCGTGTCCACCTTGTTAAGAAAACAGAATTTCTACAAACAGTTCATGTGGATCACTCAAAATCTAACGTTAGAAATAACCTCAAGCTTGACCATGAGCATACACCCTCTCAGCTGCTACACTGAGAATGATTTGATGATTTTTTCTTCATTGCAGAAAGAATTTAGTCTTCTGTGTCACATGAATCGAGCAGAGCTGTAACAGCAGCATGAGACTGATTGACTAAATATGTTTTATAAAGCAGTACATGACATCTAACGGCATCTTCCTTTTCTTATTTCCATCTATTCATCAATCACCCATCACAGATACAAGAAACATTTTCAACAGAGGATTATGGACACATTAAAAAAATTTAAATTAAACATAAATTTAAATTTTGCTTTACACTGTGTATGTGTGTACACTGTGTATGAAGACAATAAAAGCTTTCTAATAAAGATTTGAGGAAAAAGTCACAATGTTATGAAATAAGATTTGTGGTGTATTGTTATGAGGCCAGAGTTTTCTTGCAAGAATATGGCTTTTACTTAAAATAAAATTACAGTATAATATAAATACATGCATCTTTAATCTCAAACAATGGGATTTTAATTTTCATTTTGTTGCAATAGACCTTTATTCTCATATCATTACAATCTTAATTAAAATGATGCAACTCTAATCTTGTAACATTACTACTTTAACCTTGCAAAATTTTGATTTTTTACCTTTTTATACTCCGACTATAATCTAGTAACATTACAATTTAAATCGGGTAACATTACAGTCTTAATCTTGTAACATTACGACCCTAATCTCATAGTATTACTACTCAAATATCCTTATACTACAACTCTAATCTTATAGTATTACAACTCAAATATTGTAATACTAAAACTCTAATCTCGCAACATAACAACCCAAATAACGTAAAGTTATGACTCTAGTCTCGTAACATTACAACTTAAGTCCTGTATAATTAGGACTGATCTCATTATATAAATACTTTAATCTGGTAAGATTACAACTCAAATCCCATTATATTATGAATTTTATCTTGAACATTATGACTCTAATCTCTTAATATTATTACTTTAACCTCATAACATTACAACTTCATTCTCGACACATTACGACTTTATTCTCTTTTTCTTTTTTTTTTCTTCTCTTTTTTACTCTGGGCCTTATTCTTTGTCGTACATCAGAGCAGAAACGACACCCAAAGGGACATATTTTCTATTTATCATCCTTCTTTGCAGCAGAAACTTACCCTAAAAGACAATTTCTCCTCCTTTGTCTCACTGAATAAATATGCAAAAAGAATCTTAAGTCTCTGCAGCCACATAAAACTCACCCAAAATTTGAAAAAATCATGACTAATTCTTGTACATTTTTAATCTTTCTTGGGGTAAAAATAATCACTCTTCTCTGTTCGCTCTCTGTGGTTGCGGATTTGGACTCAGGGTCATGGATTTGGCACTGTGTCACTGCCTTTCAGTGATATAAGTTTTTATTACAGTTAATGCAGCTAATTCTAAGCAAACTACCTTAGTTACACACTTCTATTGGAGATAAATGTAATTCTATATTAAAAATGCCAAAGCCCATAACGCACAGTGTCAAATCTGAAAATCTGATTTCTATTATCTCTCTTCAGAGCAATTTTTACTGTCATTTGTCAAAGTTATTGGTCATTTATCCTGGTAGAGCTGTAATGTGTCTCAGTGTAGTGAGATGTACAACTGCTGGGAGTCATAAAGCCATGGAGACAGAAGCACGGAGTGATGGCAATGAAGGCTTTGTTGTTGATGCTTAGTGAATAAAATGTTTTTTCAGCTGTAAATCAAATGTTTATGACAGTAAAAACATGTTGGGAGGAGATATTTGTGCTGTCATGGTCATGGAAAAAAAAGGAAAAATTCAACAAAAGAGGACTGGAGTTTGGTTTTCTGTAACATAGACTGCCTTAAAAACATTTTCCTCTTTCTCATTTTTGTGCCTAGTCAGGAAGAAGTTGAACGAATGACCGCTAAGTCCTGAAAGAGAGTTTGAGCAGACACAGTTTGAGCCGTTCTCCAGTGTTTACTGTTGGTTTGGTAGAGATGAACTCTCCCCAGAGGATCCATGAGCCCTGATTCAATCAGTGCGTCTCCACGTCCACTGTTTCCTGGCACTGATGTATTACAGGGTGCAGGCGGCGGTGTGTGCCGTCACTGCGTGGATCAAGTTATGTCACTGGCGTTTCACAGCAGTTGCGATTTTTATTCAGTGGACGTTCAGAGACGCTGAGGGGTTAAGACATTAGTTTGATCTAGCAGGTTTGATCCCTTTATCTGAATGTGGATTGAGGGAGGCAGGAGGAAGGTCGACTGGATTTCTCAGAGAACACAGAGGAAAGAGGGCAGAGGGACTTTGACAGGAGGGAGTGAGCAAATATAGGCAAAGAATAAGATTTTGTTTTTTTTTCTTTATCAATAAAATGCACTTTAACCTTTTTGTCTTTGTTATGAGTGAAGACCCCTGACCTTTCCGCAGCTTCTCGTGACCACACGCAATGTAAATGTTAGTAGCCCAGACAGAAAAACAGTACATAAGAGGATGTTATTCATGCTCTAATCGGTCTACAAAGGCTTTGCTCATAGATTTGCTTTGACAGAGCCCCTCAAGTCCTGCAAAGGTTTGATTTTCTTCCATAATCTGAACCAAGATTATTGTCTTCTGCCCACAAATAATTAGACTAAATGCACAAGATGACTATCTTGTGTAAACAACTTATTCCTGTGCGCACAAAATACTTCTCCCATGGGGGAAACTTACTATCTCTTGTACCAGTGAGATATATTTTGAGGAAACAGATTTCTATCTTGTACTAAAAAGATAATATCTTCTGTGCACACGTTAGCATTGAGTATCAAGTTAATTCTTGTGGGAAAAAGTCTCAATTTATGCACAAGATAATTATCTTGTTGGAGTTTTTATCTTCTGCTGCATGCACTGGAAAAATAGTTAAGAAGTTTTACAGAGGGAATAGGTGTTAGTCTTGGTGTACAAGGAAGTTATTTGTGTCAATAACTTATCATCTTTAATGAAAATAGGATAGAGATAATATGACTTTTGATCTAAGATTCAATGGCTTAATTTGTAAGGTAGCAGTAGAAGTTGCAGCTGAATTTAAGGTCACTTCACTTATAACTAATGTGTTACCTCTTTACTTTTTTAATAAAATGTTTGACGGCCGAAACTTGAAAAGCCTCTAAAAAAAGAAAGGAAAGGAAAAAGAAAAAAGCTAAATATGAAGGTTTAAGTGGGTTTGAGATGTGAAGCATTGGAAGTGAAACTTAATTCTTCGAATGTGTGGTTATAAATCAGTTTTCAGTAATGTGATTTTGACCATGCTCACACATGTACTCACTTTTGGACATGTAAATCTGAATTTCAAACATCTGAAGGGGTTTGGTCTGTGGACATGTAGCAGTCAATGAAGGAGCTTCCTGCTCGATAGAATATGGAGATATTCTAATGTGAATCTGATTCAGACCTTAGTGTGAATTTCCATATTATTACCCAAATGTATTCTTCTGCTGGATGCTTTATTCAAGGTGACATTGCCTTCTATACATTATTGTGTGACAATATGCTGTATGTGATTACATGGCACTTATTCAACTTGTCATTTTGCAACACGGGTTAAGCAAATACAAACTGAATTAAATGTGATCTTTTTTTTTTTTTTCCACGCCCCGTAGGAAAACAAAAGCTGAGACGCTGCTTTGCATATTCCCTGACACCTCTGGACTAACAGATGAGACGTGATTTAAATAAGAGCTCGCTTTCTTCACCTGTCGACCTCCTGTGAGCGTTATTTATGGCCTCAAACACATCTTTTAATTCCAGATATGTATTTTTTTATGATAGCCAAGTGTCAGTTCTTCTTCTAAAGGTACTGACTTGTGCCCATTTTTCAAGACCACAATGAATATTCAAAAGATGTGTTGTAGCAAAGGGGTGAAAAAAAAAGAAAGAAGAAAGAAAGGGGAGAGTTAACATCACTTAATATTCGTTGCAGTAAAAATGAAAGCAAGGCCTGCACTAATTTCAATAGACAATTAATCATGAGGCTCGGTAATTACACCGGGGAGTTTACAAATGATTTTTTTAAGGGGCAGGAGTAAAGGAAAGGAGATAATCCCCAACCCATCACAATCACTGGCTCCCCACCAATCCCCGCAGAAAGAGCAATTAGAGCAAACAGCAGCGGAGCAGTAATTGTGTACCAGGAGAAGATGAAGGCAGAATCTTAATTGCAGGGAATGAAGATCACTTGCTCTCACACCCGATTGTGCTGAGGGAGAAGAAATGTGCAGGCCGGAGCAGGTCTGTAACACCTCCAGGTGCCCGAGTAAAAATAACCTTAACAGGAGCTGCTGCTGGATGAGGGTGTGGAGCCGAACCTGACATGTGGGCAACCAGAGCGGCACAGTCTAGTTCTGTCACACATCTACAGCTGAAGCTCACAGGGAGCGTTACCATTACTTCATGATTCACTACTTATTTTATTTAGCTAGAATGACTGCAACTGACATGTTTCCTGAGATTTGAGGAGGAAAATGTTCCTTTTGTCTGCAGTTACTGTTCTGAGTGCTCTAATAGTTATCTTCTATGGAATTTATCAGTCTTATATCAATAAAAAAATAACAGTGGTGGTTTGATTTGACTTCAAACTTAACATCAAGGCTCTCAGAATAATCAGAAAAAAGTCCAAGTCCAGGTTTCTGAGTCTGAATGTGTGTCTGGTAGCTTGTTTGGGCTCATAAAGAAAGTTAGTATTATTATTATTAAATTAGGCTTCTCCTGAAAGGTGTTGAAATATTGTGCTGTCAGCACATTACCACATCACCTCAGGACATACAGTGACGGAAAACAGCACAACCACCCAGCCCTGAACCACCCTGTTTTAACTGGCTGCTGACTTCACCACGACCTGAGCCAGACACTTTAATTCAATCAATATTATTAACTGCAGTAATTTTTCAAGATTAGGAATGAATACATGTTTTGTTTCTAATTGAGAACAGAGATCGATTGATTTCTCAAAGCAAGTATTGGAGGGGAAGGGTAAAAGCATGAGCAGACTTTGGTGTAAAAGTTAGGAGAACCCATAGAGTTTTTAAAACATAACTCAACATGATGTCAAACTCTGATTCGTAACCGCTTAGAGTCGAAATTAAAGATTTACTTCAGCATGACAGCTGAATTTGTATGAATCAGAAAATTTTGAGTTATAATTCAACCAAGATATCAGATTCCACAGTTATTACTCTCTTATACATCCTGCCTACTCAATAAGGTCGTCACATAACTGTTCTGAACTTGTCTCATACTTTTGAATGAAATTTACTCTTCACAATTGTGAAATTCGCCTTCTCATTGCAACCTTCTTTTTCTATGAAACTACGAACTCCTGCTCCATTAATTTCAACCTGTAATCAAACATTTTTGAAAGTGTAATACATTTATTTGCCATTTTTACATAAACAGATGTAAATTGTTTCCTCCTTTGATTGTTAGATCTCCAAGAGAGTAAAGACAGTGAGCTGAAGCTTGACTGTAAGCTATCAACTTAGAGAGGGTTGTTTTTACACTTCTAAGCTTGGCACTGAACCTTAAAACTGTTTCAATGCTGTCAGGAGTATCAGGACATTTACTGAAAGCCAGAGGGTCAAATGATTACTATTCCTATAGTAAAAATTAAATAAGTTTCGAGCAAAAGCAACCAAATAGATTTATTTTTGGAATGGGGCTGTGAGGAGTCTGAAAAAGATCTTGAAAAAAGTCTCCCTTCTAGATATATGCCTGATTGTAATCCACACTTTAAAATGAGATTATCATTATTAATATTACAGGTTACAGGTTATTTTAAAATGATACCTTTTAGCTTCCAGGTTGGGTCGAGCAGAACCAGATTGATTTACGGCATGTCTAGGTCTCTGTGACAACACTTCACCGGCTGACAAAGTTTAGTAGAGAGAAGAGATAAAACACAGAGATCTGCTGAAAATGATTCCTGTGATTAATTTTGTAGTGATGGTGGACACAGGAGCCAAACTGTCAGACAGAAAAAGGACAGAAGAGCAGAAGAAAGCTAAACAAAAGAGTGATAGAGCACAGGCTAAAGGCTAATTCGCCTTTAGCTTGGGCTGTATCACTCTATAACACAGGGGCTAAACTGTTTGTGATAATGTCCATTCAGTGGTCTGTTCAAACTTGAGAGTCTATCAATAAAATGAAGAGTGAGGTTACGTTAGCTCTGATTGGTAGATGACTGGCAGGACAAAGCTAACCAGGATTTACTGACGCTACACATTATGGACATGTCTCAGAGCACCGGGCAGTCAGCTGCACTAAATATAAACGGCTGCTACTACTTACAAGACTACACAAACTACTTACAAACTGACAGTGTTGACTTGTTGTCACGTTAGCCTACAGATACGTCGGAGCACCAGGCTGCCGATAGCGCTACATATAGCTGCTATGAGTTTGCTGAATGTCACGTTTTAAACCATAGCACTATGTAACTGTACTGATAAATACCGTACCTCAGCACATTGTATCCAGTAAAAAGTTGTATAGAACAAAGAAATTTTATTCAATCTGAGCTCCATTTAATTCCGAAACAAACACACACCTCACTAAAAGTAATTTACAACAGTGTGCGTGAGACTCTGGGCCAAAAGGTGGCGAAGCAGTCCAATTACAACAGATTCTCTTCACAGCATCTTTAATCAGGAACAAATACCTGTTCATCTTCTAGTGTGAATGCAGTGGGACAATTTGTCCACAGGGGGCGCCAAACTCAACCCAGAGAGCTCCTAACAGGGGTTTTAAATACATACAGGATTGCTCTGGCTGACCTGTTATTTGCCAGGCGGGATAGGCAAAGCCTTCATACAACTTCATCTCCACTCTCTAGTGGAAAGTACTGCGGCACTACGCTGCACTACAAGAGGCAGTCCGTCACCTGTGCTTGTCTACACCCGGCTGGTTGAGCAGTAAAGCGCTGAGGCCATTGATTTAAGAGCTGAGCTCAACATATAACCAGTGTTTCAGGTGTACAATAATGACATTTTGTCGTTTAGCCAACAAAACATGCACATCCTCAGTTGTTAACAATACAAGGATACAATCGCTCACACACCTGACAATACAACTGAACACACAACATCAAACCCAATCAAGTCTTCCTCGTCATATCTCAGTAAAATGACTGTTAGAGAGTTTGTGTCAGTACTTTGTCTCAGAAATTACAGTTCTTCTGGGAAACGTAGGATTTAAGTGATCTATTTAGAGAAGTGTGTCCAGTCCAGGAGAGCCGATAATCGTTAAGAAATGAATTAGCCTCACTGTGAATGATCAGTGCTGCCGCTGATCTCTGTTTATTGTGTAAGAAGATACAAGGGTAGCGTGTCGCAGCCCGGTACTTTAACCTCGGCTTCCTGTGTAACAGTATAGCATTTCTGTTTAACTTTATAATCAGGCCTTTATTAATGTAATGCTTTTCTTCCGCCTAATAATGAAACAACACAAATAAAATAAATTGTGATCAATGGAGGCGAGCAGAGACAGATGAGGAGTCTGTCACGCTGGGGATGATACCAATTTATCTCTTTAATGCATCTCCATGGGGTTCTCTCACTAAAGGATACAGATTACTGAAGCCCTCGTCTCAGAGGGAAATGCGTGAGAAGAATCCATATAACATACAGAGATGGAGCGCCCGGCTTTCATCTGGTATCATTCATGCCTCTTGGTCACTCTCTACTGCAAATACAAAAGCAGGCAAAACATTTGCACACATTCAAAGGAGAGAAGGCATTTGTTTGCATCTGAAATTAAAGAGATCAAGCAAAACTTCCTTTCGGTCTCCTTTTTTTTCTTCTTAAGTTGTTTGATTCCTGCTGTTTTAATGTGTTATTTTGTAACTTTCATCCTCAAACATCATGTTTTGTTTGTTTTGTTTTGTCTGGCATCTACTAACATCTTACTTTTGCATAAATTTAAAAAAGAAAGATTATGTTACTACCCTAACAAGCATGCCTGGTCATGCGTCCTTGTTTTGACTGGATTGGATTTGTGTTTTTTGGAAAATATCTGGACATATTTGTAACATTTAGGATGTTTTATGACAAAACCAAACCAAAGCTATAGCAGCTGGCAGAGAGATGAAAAAAAATGAAAAATCCAGCGTGACACAATCAGCAGCTTGGGGGTTTCCTAGAAAGGATGAGCCATAAACAACCCAAGCCATAAACAACCGAAGCTTTGCGCTTGGCCGAGAGACAGATATCTAACATGTGCTGGTGAATGAAGACAAGGCGAGGCACACCCCTGCAGTAAATAAGGAATTCCCTGCGGCTCTGCTCACAAAGCAGAAGGGGAAAAGTCGACCAGGTCACTGTGTTGCATCAGTATCTTAAGAAAACAGGAGAGCTGAAATGTTTGAGACCAGGCGGTAAAAAAACAGCCAGTCTTAGCTGCAGGCATGCAGGGCAACACCATTCTCTAATGTGCAGGTTTTGATGCAAAATGCCTCATTTTAAACAAGTAGGATCCATCATATGCAGCAACGAGGAACAAAATCCAGTTTGCATACTTTCCAGCTGAAATGCTCCAGAGTAATGCCAATCACAGAAAAAAGCACAAAACAATGAAAACCAGCAGGGAAACAACATCTTTCTCTTCAAAGGGTCTCTGCATCTTCTGAGGGCAATGGCATTTCAGGAGGCCCAAGGTCAAATCTAGCCTGGGTCATAAATTGTTTTGTTTGATGGCCTACATTTGCCTCAATAGCAGGGGGAAGGCCAAGCCCATAAAAACGTAAAAAGACGAGCTGGCTGGCTGTGGGCTCGGCTGCCAGCATTGTTGTCCCGGGGACGAGCGAGATGCTCCCAGTGGAGGTTTCATGGTGAATAAAGGCTGTTATGGCCCACCATTGGCATGCACGGAGGGCTCACAGAGATCATTACTGCCAGGGCTCAGTCAGAGGAGAAAGTCACAATGGCAAACTCAAAGCTGAGGCTGTTTCATTGTCAGCGGCAGAAAGGGGCTGGCCACTGAGAGAGGTTTAGGTTTCTCTCTGCAGGAGGATCCAGGGGACACATTTAGCAACAGATAAACAACAATATCACAGATTTATGGGACTGAAAAATGACTTAAGTTTATTTTCCTTTATTCCTAATCCATAAAACTATTCTTAATGTTCTTATTTTCAGCCCAAACTGTAATGTTTTAAGATAAGGGCTACAGTTTAACAGTCCAACATATATGATGCTTCTGCTGCGTACATGAAGTCTTCTTCTTGCTGAGCCAACACCTTTGATTAACTAGATTCACTCAACAGTATGGCTTCAATGTCAATCATCAATTGAAAACAACCTCCAGTACTAAGCCCCTCCCCTTTCTGTTGGTCCTGACTGTTAACAAAATAGGACGTCATCTTGCTCAGCTCGAAGTGAAGTCGCCACAAAAACTGCTCCCCCTGGTGGCTGGCTGTAGTATAGGTAAAAAAAAATCTGATTGTTGTGGTCATTCGAAGATACCACTTGGGTACCTTGTATTCAAGTCGTCTTTTTTCAGAAAAGTTTCATTTTCAGAAGTAATTAGAGGTAAAAAAATGAGGTTTTACGTCATGTTTAACAATGATTGACAGCTGCCATTCTTGTGTATTTTTCTCGGATTTAAAATATACATTGGGAGGTAGAGTCAAGAAGTGATAAGACTTTTGAAAGAAAAAAAAAATATATATTTTTTTTTCACCTGGCTCCACTCAGATTCTCCCAGAATTCCTCACAGTCCCTACTGCGCAGACTCTGGCTGCACAACAGCTGCCAGTGGCTGCGCCTGTAACGTGGGTATTTTGGCTTCAACCTTACAATAGTAAATGGCGGAGCTACGCTGTCCACTCTATATACAGTCTATGGTGCTGATGCAAGCTGTGACTACTGCTGCTTTGTATTCCTTCGATATCTCTGTTTTGATGACTTGTCAGATAAATTTGAAGATTTGTTTTGTTAAAATTCAAGAATTACTTTCCATAACTGGGATAACTTACAGCCCTCATTCTGCAGTTGCATTTCTATTATCCATAGGATGATGTTTATTTTTTTATCAGTATTTTTTTTTACCTTCACATCCACTTGTTGTGGCTGTGTCATTGAGTTTAAATGTAAATGCTAGTTAGAAGACAAAAGCACCTTTTATGAGCTGTTTTACTAAATAAAATGCAGTATTAGGTTAATAACAGTATAATCATATAACACTGTATAATGAGACTAGTATAATGTTTCCATAACTGGCCTACACATTTCAATGGACCAGCATACCTCTATATTACTGCTTTTAAACCACCAATGGTTTTCAAAATGATAGCATTAGCATTAGTTGAAACAGAAATGCTAACTTCAGTAATAGGTAAATAAGCAACATTAGTTTTGCTAACTGTTCCCTTCGCAGATCCTGAATTTTCAAATGTCTCTGAGCATGTTTACCAAGATGGAAACTGGAAAAACCAAACACTCTCAACTGTTAAATGCAACCCTGGAACAACAAGACTCTAACATTTTTCTTTGCTCTGCTGTGCTGCCTAAAATCCAGGTATGTGACACAGGAAGTCCTCTGACATCTTGACCAATCATTGGGACTGAATCAGAAAAATTGTAAAAAAAAATTAAATAACGGGAGACCAGTCAAAAGTCTGAAAGAAGTTTCTCACAAGTCTAAATCATTCATGACTACAGTAATATCCCAGTAACCTTTCAGCTCAGCCAACGCTGAGCGGGCCTCACTAAATCACTGCGCTCTGCAGTTTTCACTGTTTGCTAATAGCACTTGCTGAGTAGATATTAACACGTGAAGTATGTCTGGATTGCTCGTAGCAAGAGGGGGGATTCAGAAATCCCTGGACAGGACCTCCATGCAGGCTTGCCCTGGACAGGCCACACCTCACTCCTATGGGCCCTTCCTCCTCCTCCTTCTTCATCACTCAGCTACATCTGCTCCTCATTAACACCATTATAATGAGCCGCTGCACCTGAGGTAAATAAAAACTGTGCTCCCTGGCCCTCACATCAACAGATCCAACACTGGCACTCTGTGTGTAAGCAGAGCTTGGATTCCCCTCACCCCCCTCCAGCTCGACCCGCCTGTTTTTTTGTTTCTGGGAGGACATTAAATGTGGTCAGTGGAGGAGCTACTGGCTACACATAAAACCCCCACAGGTCCTCCATTCACAGCCATGGCCACAAAGCGGATAATGAGTTCCATAAAGCTGTCAGGAGGGAAGAATAAATGTGCATCGGATACACCGGCCGTAATTCAGACGTGGCTCTAAGTAGCTGGAAGAATGATAAGAAATGGTTTTTCTCTGGCATTGATCAGACGCCGCAGAAATATTAAAGTGTTAAAACCCTGGAAGGAGGCAGCAGTAAGTCTCCACATTGGGAGTATTTGTAGCCTGTAGTGGTCTGGACTCAAGCTATGTCCAGCTCCAATTAAAGGTGAGAAGTTGAAAATTCAGCTTTGAAATTAAATAATTTAATTATCTACATATTTGCTTTAACCTTTCTGTTGATAAAACAAGCTTTGTTTTGAATTTTTGGGCTGCAGACTCATACTAATTTGATATCTGCAGCATCTGTTTCTGCAGAATTACAACATCTATTCTGGATACTGATTAAATATGTTCTCACTGAGACATTCAGCAGCTCATGCTCACTTTATGGTCCAGTCATTAGTCCTCATATTTGCTTAAATACACAGAGACTTAGATAAATGGCATTTAGAATCCTGCACAATTTTATTATTCTAACATTACCATAAATATGACATCCAAATAAACCTCATCCCCAATCTGATTTGGTTGGACGGGAAGCAGTGGGCAACTTTGAACAACGCTGTTTTTGACAAATGAACATGACATGCGGGGGGAAAATAATTTGACAGGTGACAAATGTTGAGCGGTGATACAATCTGAAAAGCAGGCCACCTGAAATATGACTCACTCTATTAAAATCATTCACGGAGGATATTGAATAGTTCTTTAAAGACTTCAAATATCCGATAAAATTTATTTCATTTCATTAAATGTTTCTATGATTATTGCACTGAGGACAACGGCTCAGCATTGCCCTTGTTGCAGCTGCATTTAGTGTGTTTGTTGATGACAAACTATCAGTTCAGTAAGATGTCTTTTATGCTTGATCATCTACATGAAGGGTCAAGAAGTTCTTTGCTTTCAGATTCATTTGGCACAAGCTGAGTAAAGCTGGGCTTAATTTCATCCCAAAAATACAACAGTATTAGATAAATGAGGTTGTCTGACTCACTCATGAAGTATGTTTTTGTTTCAGTGACCACATGAGCAGAGCATGTTTGTCCTGTCAGGAGGAAAGTTTCCTGCAGCTGCTGTTTGTCTCATAGCAGTGTGATCCCATATGACCACAAACAAACCTGTGGGAGAGGGGAACATGACATTTGCAGATGAAATATTAAATATCACAGTGGATTAAAAAGCAACATCTTATGCTGATGATCGAGTTGGATGAAACTGAGATAGTTGGCTTTGTTGCAGATCATGATTGAAGGTTGTAATCAGTGTGAAATCAGAGTATTTGGATCTCCTGATGGGAGATTTGGAGATAATTCCTGAATACCACTGGCCCATGCTAATGCATGAGTGAATGATGACAATATCAGCCCGTTCCGATATGATAGATTTGAATATTGGATTTCTACAGATTTCTTAATCTAGTGAGTACCGTCTTTGATTTATGACTGTTTTGGTTTCTTGACCTCCAAACCCAACAAAAACACACAGTCAAGCACAATTAAGGTTGGATGTTTTCAGTCACTGAGTTTGTAAAGGCAGCTCCAAAATACTGTCACTTTAAAAACACATAAATGAAGGTAGAATAGAATAGAATAGAATAGAATAGAAAAATACTTTATTGATCCCAAACTGGGAAATTGTGGGAGATAGACAGTTGCAGAGAAAGAAGATGTCAACAGCAAAAAGTTGGAGTTGGCACAAACTTCAGAACAATGCTAACCTGTTTTTAAAAGGTGATAAAGAGTATGGCATATTTCACATATCAGCACCACTTTTCAGCATGTTGCTTCTCCTCAGGTGAGAGAAAGAATGATCTGAGCTCACCTGAAGTTAAAGAAATACTGAGAGTAAGAGATAAAGGGATGGGTTAGGGTAAGGTCTTCTTGTGGACTCTATTTCTGTTTTATCCTGAAGTTGAGATAGCTTCTGAAACTTCTTTCAAATAAAACCTAAAATGCTTTGCCACTTTAATTTGTTCCTTGTCCTAAATTCTGTGCTACATACAAGTGAGACAATTGGTGTTCAAGGGATGAGACAATGAAAGTAAAAGCATCATCAACAGTAGGGAATTCAACACTTAGAGCATGGTTGTTTAAAAGTTTTACACAACATAAGAAATAGAAATCTACATTTATGCTTTTCAGGATCAGGTAATCCAGTTTGCTGGCATTATGTTTGAATTAAGAGATTAAGTGATGCTGATTCACCTGGTCCAGGATGAAACTTTAAAAGATGAACTAATCTGGATTAGCAGAGCTCTAAACAAGACTTTAAATGCTACTAGAAAAGCACTCAGAGAGCAAAGACCTCCACCAAGCATATTGTGATTGTCACCAACACTTTAGTCCTACTTTAATGTTATACTCCCTTTCAGCAGACTGTCTGCTACAATTTGGTGTTAGTTGCAGGTTTGTACGATAATTTGTTACCTGACAGTGTTGAAAATTATAATGACCCAGTACATATTTCATATTCTGGATCTTAGTATCTAGAATATTGCCAGGATCTGGATCGTACTTTTACATCTGTTAGAAATTATGGTGACCTTGTCTTGTTTTGTTTTGCAAAGCAATCTGATCATTAATCGTGGAGTTATATACAAATATGGTGAAAAGGGCCCTATCTCACAATGATAAAGAATCCTTTAAAAACATCCTGGATCCAGACAGTGATCTGGATCGACTTCAAAATTTAATCACATCTCCCTTATCCCATTTTGAACATTTCCTGAAAATTTGATCAAGATCCGTTTGTTACTTTTTAAGTTATGTTGTTCACAGACAAACTCTCACCAAAAACATAACCTCCTTGGTGGAGGTAATCATTTGTTTACAGGTGGTACTTAAATCCACTCAGAATGAAAGATCCTCACACTTCATGACTGCAACATTGTTTAATTTTTCCACACTCTTGGAGTCTACCTCATTCATGGTGACACACCAGCAGTTTGAAGCAGAGTACTTAAAAATATTGTCGGTATCAACATGGTTTGATCCTGCATTCCTCCAGCCTCAGTCAGCTCTCTCCGCAGATTAAGTGAAACCATTTTTGGATCAAACTCATCCCAACCCTACTCATCAAAACAAACAGGGGTCAGCTGAATGTTGAACTCCTTTTTGTCTTCTTTTAAAAGATCTGACCCCCATCAAATAGCTTTAACCAGATCAGAAAACTTTTTAATAATGGGTCAGAAATTACCCCCCAGTTCTAGAAACAATGTCCCTGACAGACAACATGTTCTTGTTTTAGTCTATGTTTTTGTTTTTCTTCTGACGTCTTTATTAAAGATTGTCCTTGATTACCCTCCTTAAAAACAGCTGTAAGTCATGATGAGGCTCTGCTGCATGAAGAGGGTGGTTTAAATCTTTCTCTCATTGAAATGAGCTCACGTCCTTTTCCATTTCCATCATTTCTGCATGTTAGAATAAAGCGGCTCTTTAATTTGTTAATTGTTATTTATGTGTTTTTATTCACTCCAGCATCAGTTAAACAGTTCAGTTTTGCAGGCTAAGGTCTTTTACCGCCATGGAACATGTTTTATTTGTTGCTCAGAGTTTTCCCTTCTTATAATGTGGGGAGAAAATAACTAAACTCATACAAACTTTTTGATTGCTTACACATGTTCACTGCCTAATTATCTTTTATGCATCGCTTTCTTTTTTTCCTTCTTTTTCCCTTTTTTTTGTTTTTTTTCCAGAAGCTGGTGATTTACTGTTCATGAATATATGCAACAAGGAAAGCAGCCAGTTCTGGAGGCCATAACTCATAGGCCAAAAGTCGGCCTTATTTACATTGTATACAATGCAAACCTGATTTCTCATTTTGTTTTAAGCCTGGTGCAGGAATCTCCATGGAATAGATGAGGTCGATAACAGCTCAAGTAGTAGCCAAGGGAAGCTCTGTGGTATCTATTATCTGCAGTGTTTCTACATCTGTTTAAATCAAGACTTTTTCTTTAAATATATCTTTGAATGGAGGTATCGTATTGGCCCTCTACTTCTCTTTTATGAGTTGAATTAATCACTGAAGTATGGAGTGATGCACCCAGTTGAATGACTTCAGCTTTCATTACTGTTGTCTGGTGTGTATTTGGCAGTGCAGGCCGTACAGTGTGGGAGTATGAGCGGAGACACTTCCCCTGAGGTTAATGGATAAGCTTAAGGTCCCTCTCACCCAAATGTTATTTTTATGGCCGACTTTGGCAGGGAGCCTTTTGTTTCATTAGACTGCGTCTTTATCATTTATACATTGATGGGAACACAAGGTTTTTGGGGTTAGAGACACATTCTCTAAATGGTATTTCATTCGATCTGCCACGGGGCAAAGCTAATAGCATCCGCTGATCCTCGCTGCTCTACATATCTTCAGAGGAAGAAAGACAGCAGCTGAGCCTCTGTCAGAAAAATCAGAGCACAAATATCGCCACAAGTTATGCATTAAGTATTTTAAATTCAAAATATTTGATAGCTCTCTATGAACTTCATAACAGCCTTCATAGATCTATAAAAGTATCTTTGAGTTTGTTTGCATTTTCATCTGCAATTAATTCTCTGTTTCCACGGGCTATGAAAGAGGAGCGTGGATGTGTTACGTGTTTTATATCGATTGGGCGGGCTTATTTAATCCAATTGCTGCATATCCTTACTTGGAGGGGCAGTGAAAATCGTTTGAGAATCAATGTGCGGAAGCGAGCAAGACAAAAATAATTGACTGTTTTCAAACTCCTGCAGGCGGCGGAATAACTAACCAAAACAGCTCGCAGGGATGTCTGAAATTGGTTTTGCAAATCCTTCACACACAGATCGGAACTGAGAAAAAATGGTAATATAGAAATCCATTTCAAACTCTACAGCGCACATGAAGTTTATTCTCTGATTTTTTATGTTTTGACACTTATTCTCTGGTATGTTAATGGTCAGAGGAGAGACTGGGTGTATGTGAGTGTGTGTTCAGGGTGTGGAAACCAGATGCAGTGAGGTGGAGCTCCAGAGCAGCCTCCCCGGGTGCCTGCAGGTCCACTTCCAATCTATTTGCTGTAATTGCCGTCAGAGTGTACACCTTGGAGTCCTCTAATTCCCTCTTTTATTTCAGCCACCATGAGGGAGACCATCTGTCCTCCTGCCTGCACTTCCCCCACCCCTTTGGCGTCAGGTCTCTCCCTGTCTGCACGAAAGACACACACACAGATTCAAACACAGGATGCTGAGACTTTTTTTTGTCTAACACACCGGGGCTTTGATTCATCACACCTTTGTCCGTCCTGCTTCACATGGACGTGAGTGCATTTTTATGAGGTGCTGCTGAGGATGACCACAGCACCATGACATCAAAGAGACACAGATTCCCATCTGCTGCTTTTTTATTCCCCCTGTTTAACTGAAATATAAGAAACACCCACACCTCAGTCTTTAAACACACTTTCACTGGCCTCCTCTCCCTCTAAGGTTTAGGTTATCTCATTTCTACCTGCAACAATTTCCTGTGTCGTGCCCCCCCCTGGGAGAGCTGACTCAAGCTGTTGTCTGCTGTAACCACAGCCCTGTTTTCTCCTGAGGTGGTCACATTTTGTATCAGAGACTACAGCTTTGTTCCAGACCGCTGCTGACAGCAAGGGCTTGACCTCAGCACCCTGGCAGGGCAGGTGTTTTGCAGGTGCACACCTTTACCGCAGCTTTACGTCTGGATTTCATCCAAAGTGTGTCTCGAGTTTGCCGTTAGCTTCCTGAAAAACAAACAAACCTCAGCGTTAGTTTTTAGTATAATAATCAAAAGCCATTGGAAGGCTAAGCTAGAAATATCATCTGCTCAGACAAAACAAAAAAATAATCACAACACAAGGAGATGCAAGCAGCAGGAGCACAAAGCAGAATAATAAAGTGACATTTTCTGTATCTATCTGGCTGCATCCGAGCTCCCTCTCTGCGTCTTTGTTTGTGCTTTTCCACGCCGCAGCCACAGCGTCTGGGGCGCGACTGATTTAAATACCATCCCATCTCATTAACATGCACAGATAGAGCTGCGAGGGCCAATTACATTCATCTTGTCATGTGGCCGGGCTTCCAAGTCATTAATATTTTATGGCAACACGCTCCCCCAGCCGCTGCAGCAACACACCAGTGCTCTTACATTATTCCAAAGCTCAGGACAAGAGATCAGAAACATCCCCCTGAACACACACTCTTCTTCTAGGTCATGACAATATAAGCATGAAAAATGAGTGGAGGGGAAAATCCACATATAGATATGCAACTTTTATGAAATCTGATTATTATCAGACAACTGAAGCACAGAAAATAACTTCTCAGGAGGAATATGTAAATGCTGCTTTGTGTCCAGCTTTAATTTGAAGCATGTGTAAAGGCTCTGACTGCAGTTTCTGAGGAGTTTTGGAAATATCATGAATTATAAGAGAAACAGTGTAATTCATTTGCAGTTATAGGCAAATCCTCGTAGATATGATGCTGTGTCTTAGTCACCTAATAACTCTCAGAATCCCTGATAAGGTTTTTAACTGGAAAAGAAAAATATATTAGCGATGACTCACCTTTGCCTCAGAGAAAATGAAGCTTCTTCCAAAAGGGATTATACAGTAATCTTGCCGAAGTTATTCCTCCAAATTCTTAACAACAAACGAATCCTCCTTCAAGTCGTCAGGTGAAAGGAAATGTGAGCATCTTCGTTTCAGCTGTGAGCGCACAGTCTCTCTCCTGTAGAGCCAGGGCAGCCTTTATATATTTCTATTTAACCTTCAGGGATACCTGGCTATGTGACCAGGGGCCAGAAACTGTACAATACAAGGACATAGTCTTTGTGAGGTCACATATTCGTTTCTGATACAAAGTTTTGAAGCCTACTGTTGATAGATGCGACACCTACATGGTGCCCGCTTGTCAGTAAAGACAGCCATTCTCTTGGAACCAAAGGGCAACATCCACTTAGTTAAAATGAAGCCAATGCATAGTGCTAGAAGTTGCTGTTCACTGAGAATCCGCGTGAGGCTGGATGTAGAAAGACCGGAAGTCACATACACACCCAGCCATAAAAACAGACTTTTAGAGCATTAAAAGCATATTTACAGCCTGGTTAAAAAAAAGGCTTTGGTCCAAAATGCTGATTTCACTACTGGCACACTCTGTACCATAAGTGAATTTTTTTCTAACTCGGTGGTTTAGAAGTTATTAGGATTGTTTGATTGTCCAATCAGAGGCACAGCTCAGGTCAAGTGACTGCTGGGCGCCCTGTAGCTGTTTAAAATGAAACTCACAGCCAACATCATAGCAAATGAGGCTGCGTTTGCAGTTTGGTTTCGAGAACAGACGGGTGACGTTGCAGAGGCTATGTCCATGTTTTATACAGTCTATGCTTCAAACGTGTAAAAATCTTAAGTTTCATAGCTTCAGAACAACAAGTCATGAAAAACTTAATCCCTCCGATCAAAATCCTTTTTTGAACCAGGCTGTGAACACGTTGATTCTTGGTGTGAAAGTTGAAAGTTATTGGTGTGGTGTGTACGTGGTTTCCTCAGCCAGCCTCAAGAAGATGCCCTGTGAACTGCAGCTTTTACGGGCCATCCTGGCCATTCGTACTGTGCCCGAGCACGCATTAGCCCTGAAGTCCAGTTTGTTTGGCCAGTGTGACTGTGAGTACACTTCGTTGGCTTTGGCCCTCCAGCACAAGTATTCGTACGTAACAAGGACGTAACATAACTGCTGCAACAAATCCTCCTTATAATCATTTTTAAGAGTGGTGGGCTGTGTCGGACCAAACGATGTCATCTAACAACTTTTGGAAACTTCTGGAACTGTGCTGTGGGGAGCCAATCATGCTTGAGTGTGGCACAGTACAAATGCCCAGAGTGACCACGCCACACAGACTTCATATTTTAAGATTCAGGGTTGCTGATACTGGTAACGTGAAAATGCATGAATGCATGCTAGTGAGGCAGTGACATCACCATTGTCAGAGAATTTGCGTATTGCTATGCGGTGACTGAAGGGCAGCATCCACAAAAAATTCTGGCCTGGAACCAGTTTTCAAACATCTCAGCTGTCTAAAACGTTGACATAAGGAAAGGAAACCTCCAGTGCTACGTACTGATAAATACCTTACCTTGTTGCATTGTATCTGGTAAAAAGTTGTCAAAAACAAACACATGCCTGGTTAAAAGCCACATCTTTACGACAGTGTGCTTGAAACTCTGGGCCAGAAGGTGGCGAGGCAGCACAATTAAAACAGATCCTCCTGATAGTATCTCTAAAATAGCAACAAATCTGCAGAGTTTAACCAAATTTACCTTTTTACTATGCTAACAATCAAAAATGAGCTTAAGTACTGTTTGATCATGATGTGTGATAGTTTACTTATCTCTACAGAGGAAACATGGCAGTACCATGGTAGCACTCAGGCAGCAACATCTCCTCACATCAATTTGAATATTTGCTATTGACAACATAATAAAAAAAATCCTTTTCACCTCCACCAAGCAGGTTATTAATTTGGCAGAGTTTGTATTTTTGTTTGTCTTTGAACAACATAAATAAAAAAGTAACAAACAGATCTTGATGAAATTTTCAGGAAATGTTCAAAATGGCATAAGGGAGAAGTGATTAAATTTTGGAGGTGATCTGGATCACTGTCTGGATCCAGGATGTTTTTGAAGGATTCTTTATCATTGTGAGATAGGGCTATTTTCACAATATGTGCATGTAACTCCAGGATAAATGGTCAGATTGCTTTGAAAAACAATACAAGACAAGGTCACCATAATTTCTGACAGATGTAAAAGTGGGATCCTGATCCTGGAAATATTTTAGGCACTGAGATCTGGAATATGAAATATGTACTGGGTCATCATAATTTTCAACACTGTCAGGAGACAAATTATCGTACAAACCTGCAGCTAACACCAAATTGTAGCAGACAGTCTGCTGAAAGAGAGTATAACATTAAAGTAGGACTAAAGCGTGGGTGACAATCACAACATGCTTGGCAGAGGTCTGCACTCTCTGAGTGCTTTTCTAGTTTAAAAAGTAAATGATACTCTGAGTAGATTTTGAGAAGAGTACTTTGTACTTTTAATTAAGCATTATTTTAACACCCGTACTTTCACATGTAATTAAGTACAAACTTTTAGCACTATTTCCACCTCTGCCGAAACTGCTCATCCTCCTTAAGTGGTTTTGCTACATTGACTGTACTCAGGCCGAACCCACTGATCGCCATTTAAAGAGCCAGAAAAGCTGATATGTGCAATGTTCAAGCTACATTTGGGACGTTACTACATGGATTTAATGTGAAATATCACTTGTAAAACCCTGTATTTTCCTAGAAGTAGGAACAAGCATCACAGTTATCACACAGGTCAGGAAGAATTGAGTTTCCCCTCTTTCTCTCCTATCACACCTTTTTCTGCAACAATCACTGCAGCTTTTCAGTTCTATGCTTGATGAATTCACCAAAATCTGAACACAATAATCCAAGTCAAAATCTTTGGCTGGGCTCCTGTAATGACTTCTCTAATGAAAGTGAGCATTCTCCAGAACAGCGGCTGCAGCTCGGTTCCTCTCTCCTGTACAGAGCGAGGATGGCCCGGGGAGACAGGCTCAACACATTTCTGACAAGTAACAGCAGCCTACACCGACTCGCCTCCTGGCTCTGTGGCGATACACACACCAAGATTGATGTGTGTTCCTGACAAATAGCCCAGACTGCCATTTATATGGGGAGATGCTGCCTGGCAATGTGAGGGGAAGAGTCACTTAGCAGAACAATTTCCTCACACAGCATGCTCCTTTCGCTTCATGTTGCCAGCAGAAATTATATTCAGAGAAATTACCTTTCCCTTTAACTGTACGGGTATGCACCTTCATATATTACAGATCTAGTTTAGCACAAAGTCAGAGGGGAAAAGATTGAGATGAAAAATGATTTAGCAAATAATAATTTACAGGAAAACTGTTGCTTTGGGCTTGCATCCTGTGCTGGGTAGCGGTATTATTTGACTCCTTACTCTGCTCAGTTGACATCAGACATCACACTATAAGAGCCTGATTGTTTTAATCTTTGTCTGACAGGCTAAAAATGAAACAGCCTTCAAGAGTTTGGAAACAAGTCTTGTGAAAGTCATCTCATCCTGTGCATGAAGGCGTTAGATTAGTTTTTAGGAATCATGTGACGCCTGGAATACACTGACATTTGGGCTGCAGTTACATTCTGTATAATAGGAAAGAAATGTATGAATTTTGCACATTTGAGATAAATAATTGTCTATTAATATAAATAAATACAGTGGATGCATAAAGTATTATCCTTTGAGGATAACTGATACATATTTCAACCAAGAAAAGACTTCCATTCAGTATCATTATTCTCATTTAATCTTCAAGAACAACTTAATAAATTACTTTCATCAGAAGTGTGTATTGTTTTCTCATTGGAGACATCGCTCCTTCTGAACATTACTCATGTCTCTTATCTGTTGTGTGCTAGCATCACGTTCTAATTCAGTGGGACGAAACTAAAACAAGAGATTTAAACCGCTCCATGTTTTGCATATCAACCATCTTCCTGCTGACAAATGTTGGCTTTAATAAAACCACAAAGCAACGACGGCGACGACGGGACAGGGAGGGAAGCCCACCAGGACGGGACCGCAGCTGAGACGATTTAACAGGAAATGAAAAAGTGGAATCGTCTGTGGAAAAATATCACAATCATCATAATCATTTGTCAAACTGTGATCTGTATCTGTGCTGAAACGAGGACTCGTTTTAGAAGTTTTTATGAGATTAGGTTCTTTGTCTGCATCTCTCTATAGACGCTGCGCTGTTTATGTCTCGTGATCTGCTATGAGATGAAAGCAGAGAGCAGACAAGTAACTTTTTCACTTTTTTATTATCAACATTAAGCAGATTGTTTATTTCAAGGCTTTAATTACTCCTTATTACTTATACAGAGCAGGGTAAGTGTCTGTTGGGGTTTGCATTCAGTAAGAAAAGTCAGGTCTTTATAGTATCTGTTATAATAAAATCCAGTGAAAATACTTTATCACTTGTAGGGAATAAATCAGAAATAAAACAAAAAAATGAAGAGAATCAAGTTAAATTTTGGTCTGTATTGGTTTAGTGAACCCATCTGTGACCTAAAGGATCTTATGGCATCGCTCTTTATTCCTGTTCCTTCTGCAGAATTGAGAGAAGAGTCAAAAGATTATTATTTCTACCTCATTAAGCATCAAAACCTTCAGGTACTTTTATGATTTCACTTTTGTACTTTCTTCCCTAAATCATGGTTCATCAATCCAGAGTGAGATTAAGTTCAAAACCCAGCACTTCATGGGCAGAACAGCTGACGTGGAAAACATCCCATAGACTGCAAGGTAAAAACTGATGACTTTAGCATTGATGTGCAGTTGATATGAAACTATAATGGGTTGAGTTTTATCAGCTGGTTTTCTCACATGCAACAGGTTGCTATTTGCAGATTTTTTTGTTAAAGATGCTATGCAAGGATCTGTTTTAATTGCACTCCCCCGCCACCTTTTTGCCCAGAGTCTTTGCTCACTGTTGTAAATTACTTTTAGCGAGGCGTGTTTGTTTTGGAATTAAGTGGAGATGGGATTGGAAAAACTTCCTTTGTTTAAGACAACTTTTTACTGGATACAACGCGCTGAGGTAAGAGACTTATCAGTTATGTAGTGCTATGGTTTGAAACATGACATCAAGCCGGCTATATGTTAGCTATATCGGCGGCCAGTGTTTCAACGAATCTGTAAGCTAACTTGACAACAAGTAAACACTATCACTTTGTAAATAGTTTAGTAGCCATTTATATTTAGCACAACTGTCAGCCTGGTGCTCTAAGACATGTCCAAAATGTGTAACGTTAGTGAATCCTGGTTAGCTATATCCTACCAGTCATCCACCAATCAGAGCTAACTTTACCTCACTCTTCATTTTATTGATGGACTCTAAAGTTTGAACAGACCACTGCAGAATAACTGCTGACTGTGGGTTGGAATGAACATTAGCACAAACAGTTCAGCCCCTGTGTTATGGAGTGATACAGCCTGAGATAAAGGCTAATTAGCCTTTAGGCCGCGCTGTATCACTCTCCTGTTTAGCTTTCTTCTGCTCTAATGTCCTTTTTCTGTCTGTTAGGCTCCTAAATCAGGACTTGCTGACCCACTGGCTCTCTGCCATGCTGCATAACCAAGCAGACTACTTTCAGTTCTGCACACCAGGCCCTCGTCCTTTAACTGTAGAAACTCAATGAGGTGCTGAGAGTCTGAAGTGAGAGCCATCTGTGTCTCTGCTGCAGCAACACTGATTTTAAAAAGTTTCTATCCTTCAGCTGAATCTATTTTTAGTGAGCAAAATAAGTACAAACATTAAACAATTCTTAATACATCACACGGAGAAGCTTGTGCTATATGTTGTTAGTCCACAACAAAGTAATCAAATCAGAGCGGCTGCCAAGTGGGTGGAATTTGATTTCTGTATTAATTATGAACTGATATCATCAACCTCCATCTCCAGAGCTCGGCGAGCCAGGAGACGACCCCATGATGAGAAAGAAAATATAATTTTCAACAACTCCCTCCTGCTGCTGTCCCTCCCCCACTGAGCGGAGGAGTCGGCCTATTAGAGGTCGACGTGCCAGGGTGAACGCTCTGCTCCTAACAAACGTGTCTGATTGACATTAAAGAAAGAGGATGCTGCATGTAGCATGTTTCGATTCCTTAAGCTCTGGATCTAACAGCTGTGTGACTTTGATATTTGCATAAAAATCCTCCTTATAAAAGGCAACTAAATGTGTTTGTTTTTACGTGATTTCATATGGAGAACTGGTCTGAAATAATGTTTACACAAGCTGTCTTAAAAACCCACTTTCATGATGCACTCCACAGCAAAATATAAATTCCCCGAACAACAAATCAGACTTGCTGGCTATCTGAGTTTGAGCCTCACATTTCCATCCTCCTGTGGCTAGTTATATTGTTTTGTCTAAACTTCCGTAAAATATTCTAAACGTGATGCATTGTTTGAACTCACCCTTCAATATGTCTGGCTCAAAAAAGACAATTGTTTTGGCTCGCCTTTAATTGCTCCATCTGTACTGCATCCCATCGGGACTTTGCTGCCTCAGATACTTTCCCACATACACAGGCGGGTAAGTTTCCCACAGATCCAGAGCAGAACTGCAAACTGCAGCAGTGCACTTCATTAAAGCAAAGATTACACTTCAGAGGAGCTCTGTGCTTCAGCTGGCACACGGCGCTTGCGTAATCAGACGTCTCGGGCAGATGAAGCATGGTGCGGTACGCTTGAGCCGACTGCTACATTTACTTAAAGGACGTTCCCATCAGTGGTGTGTCATCTGGAGCCTGTTCCTCGATACCTTTGCTCCATTCCAAACCAATTAGTACTTGATGGTCTGCGTGAGGGAGGTTTCCACTTCAGTGAGAGTTCATCTAAATAGCCAGTGCTTTGCCCAGAGAGCAGATCTTTGAGTTTGATTCAGGGAAATTCAAACTCCTGCTTCAGCAGCAAAATGTTAGCTATGATGTGAAAGAAGGTGCTGAGTCTATAAATCTTATAAATAACCTATTTGATAATCAGTTGGACGGGTAAATATGAAGTTGTTCTTCATACTTTCAACCAGCAGGGTTTGCTTTTTTATGCTGGTAATGCTGGAATGACCATCATTAAACACAACATAAGCTACATACTGCAGCAGGGATGTGTGAACACAGTGGGTAACTTACACACAGCATTTATTCAGTATTAAATAAAGCATGTAGACTTTAAGAAATAGAAAATAGAGTAATTAAACAATAGATTTAACAACAGACTATTTCAGATATGGACTCAACTTTGTCCTCATTACACAGGACGATGATCACAAAAGGAAATCTTATTTAAAAATTGAATACATGCACTAAAATAGCAGTTTGTTATTAAGCGAAGAAGTCCTCCTACATAATTGAATAAAACTCTATTTCACATTTAAAGGTTCATTTCACTTTTTAAGTGTGTCTTTAAGTGCGAGACTGTTATATACCTACAATGAAAGTTTTTCTTACCGTTTTAATGTCTGTTACTGAAGTTCCTTTAAATAGATTTATAAATTCAGAAACCTGGCTTTCAAAGCCCGTGCCAAACAACTCAAAAAGGTACGCCATTTAATTTACAGCCTTTCAGTAGCAGATAATTATATAAACATACTTTTTGGCATCACGTATGCTCTTTCAGACTTTCTCTCGTGTAGCACCTTAGGCTAACATGATAAATTATAGGTTACGCTGCATATTTCTCACTGACAGTCACAATGATTTGAATGACAGTTTATATTTGTTCATGGAGATCTTCTTTGTTTGTTTGGCTGCAGTGACGGTTTATTCTAACTGTAGCAAAGATACAAAGAAGAACAACCCCCCCCTTTCATGGAAATGAGCCTAACCACATCTCTAACGTTGAGAAATATGGAAAATGAAGGGATTTTGAGAACAGCAATTAAAAAAAAAGCATGAGGTAAGATAATTTAAGACTTTTTTCTGATCAAAGTGTCTGTGCTCATTTTGCATCTTTGAATTTGTGCAAAGTTTTACAAGATTGTAATTAGGGAACGAGCCTGACCACAGGTGTGGTGAAGGCTCTCTTGAGATCTTAGTGATTATTCTTTCTTTACTTCTTTCTGCTGACTTAACCCCAAATTGCATGCTATCATCGTGCAAGGAAACAAACCGCAAAATTTGGTCATGGTGAAAAACTTGTGAATCCAGTGTTTTCAGGCTGACATGCGCGCCACAGAACCCTCTAGGTGAGAAAAACGCACAATGTGCACAACTATTATGTTAACACCTACAAAAAAGTCTTTCATCCACATGGTGAAATCGGAACAGGAAGTTTGGAAAATTCAGTTCAATGTTGGATTTTGACAATTTAAAGTTTTTTTTTTTATTTGCCGCTTGCAGCTTTAATTACCTTCGCCAAGGAAGTTATGATTTTGGGAGAGTTTGTCCGTGAACAGCATCACACAAAAAGTAACAAATGGATCTTGATGAAATGTTCAGGAAATGTTTAACATGGGATAAGGAAGAAGTGATTAAATTTTGGAGGTGATCTGGATTACTGTCTGGATCCAGGATTTTTTTTAAGGATTCTTTATCATTGTGAGTTAGGGCTGTTTTCACCATCTGTTTATATAACTCCACCATAAATGGTCAGATTGCTTTGCAAAACAATACAAGACGAGGTCACCATAATTTCTGACGGATGTAAAAGTACGATCCAGATCCTGGCAATATTCTGGATACTAAGATCCGGAATATGAAATATGTCCTGGGTCATCATAATTTCCAACACTGTCAGGTAACAAATTATCATACAAACCTGCAACTAACACCAAATTGTAGCAGACAGTCTGCTGAAAGGGAGTATAACATTAAAGTAGGACTAAGACAGTTTCTTGCCTGATTATCTCACATGTTTCTCATGGTAGCATCTTTCTATCTTCACTTCATAAACATTAATAAAGTGCAAACATCAATGGCTGCGGTGAAAACGATCGACGATCACCTGGTTCTGACAGGATGAATGTATTATAGGAGGCAATTAAGGTGTCACCTCTGTTTGCTTAGAGAGATAGATGACGCTTTGATGATCACAGTGAAAAGAAATATATCGACCCAGAAATGGTAACCATCCAAGTTACCTGACATGTATAGACATGACTGTGCTGCTCTTACAGCAGGAATAATGCACATGGAGTTACTGTTTCAATTAGGGCTGCACGATTATCGCAATCGCAATCGCAATGTCAGCACACGCAATTATGTAATCGCAAAAGAGGATATCGCAATCGCAATCGCAATGTCAGCACATGCAATTCAGATTTTTCTCCATGATAACCAAGCAAGCGTGTAGACTCATCATGACACAACTTTTTTTATTAAATCGCAAGCACAATCGCAATCGCAATATTGTCCACCTAATCGCAAATCGCACCTTTTCCCCAAATCGTGCAGCTCTAGTTTCAATGAATATGAGTCTCCGTATTGTTGGGTAGAAATCTGTGAAGTACTTAGTTACACAAAGAGTGCTTAAGCTGCAAATATGCATTCATGAGTTCTCCAGGAGAAAAAAAGAAGATTTAAAGCTCCGTGATTGGCTGCAGACACACACACCCATATGTTCTTTCAAAGGAGGGGGGTCATTTCCTCCAGGCTTTTCCCATGTAAATACAGCATGTCTCCCATGACTTTATTTACAGTCAAAAACTCTTAAGCGTGTGCATTAGCGCCGGAGATTTATCACTCAAGCCTGTTTCATTTGAGAGGCGCTGTAACTCTTCCTCTCCGCGCTCTGTAATAAGAGAGCAGAAAAATGTACGCTTATGTCGCAGTGAGAAGTTTCTGTGTAATCCGCCCTAACCTGGACGTCTGCGGATGTCTGAAGTGGCAGCTGAGTGCAGAGTGATGGCATCGGTAATTGGGCAAATAGGTCACCTGGGATATGAGGTGTTTGCAGGTGGAGTTAATGGAGGGACGGTTTATGTTGAGGACTAAAATGAATCACAGATAATGTTGGTTAAATACACGCAGCCATGCTGTCACTTCAGTTCCAACTGCTTGGACTGATAGGTTTACACATCTGACAGATTGAGGTCGTGGCTTTAAACTAATAGTCCTTCTATCCTAATGGACGTTTGCTTCACATCTAAATCTCATGTGGGAAATGAGATGAATCCACTTACCTGCTCGCTTGTAAAAGACAATATTTAGTGGGAGAGCCGAGGCCCTGTGTGCATGTTGTGGTTAATTATTATTTCCACAGGAAATCCCTGCATCCAGCCACCGCCCCCACCTAAAGCACACTGACACACACAGACACACACAGACACACACACACACACACAATATTGAATGCAGCTGCATCTCCCAGAGGGGAAAGGGTAATTTGTCCAGCTCAGAAATAAGGGTCTCTCCATTTCTCTCAGCAGGATGATGAAAAACATGAAACCGTGCTGCTAATGAAAAGAACACTCAGGATGTGTATTATTATTCCATCAGTCTCACCTAGTGAGCCCTGGCCCAGGTCCATGCCAGAGGAAAGGCCTCTGCTTTTCCAGCCTTCTCCCTTTCACAGCGATCTGGTGGCGCGGGCTGCCACTCGCAGATTTCCTCTTCATTCATTCCACAGGAATTTGGCTGCCATTTCCTGCGAGGAGGAGAAGGTTTGACTGGTTTCGTGCAGGGCCAAGCTGGTATTTATCTAACCACACACTGGGCTTGATTCATGTGAAACAAGCACGCCCTGTAAACAGTCTCATTACTGAACTCCAACACTTCATTACTCAACGGGCCGCGTCACTGGCTGGAGAGGGAGCTTGAAACGGTGTAAAGAGCGGTTTGAACACATTTGCTTCGATACCTCAGCGAGAGGACTGATGGATTTATATCAGACGGAATATGATCCTAACATGCGACTGATGTGGTTAGCGCCGGCTCGGGAATCTCTGCGAGAAGAAAGTTGAAAGTGGCCTCAGCATGACTCAGCCGCTTTGCTGGGAACAGTTGTGCAGCTTTTAGCATTAGAGGAGAACAAAGTGACCAAAATGTGAGGATTTAATCCCAGAAAAGGATCCACAATGTCCAATAAGAAGTGAAGCACTTCCACCAGCACAAACAAATCCACCCCTGCAGCAACGCTAACCTTATATCCTCATTTGCCTTCTGCTAGTGCCGTCAACGCGACAATTTGCAATACAACAAATCAATGTAATGCAATCTAATACCTAATTTAATTTAATTGTGACGAAAACAGACATATTCATTGCCTCCTAACCACATTACGTTTATCACAGCGGGAATCACAAATTATTTCCTAATGTCCTCTGTCATTTAATCTCTCACATTTGCACAACAGGAATCAAGTTGAGAATCATTGCCCCTCTAAATCTATTTGTCGTACCTTTCAGATTCACAGCTCTCCTCACTGTGGGTCACCTGTAATTTGTAATGTTAAATAAAGGGCAATTCATTTCCTGCAGGGCTGAGCAGTAACCCAGACTAATACTGCATCAGCCACACATTCAAATTCATTACATTCGCGGTGCTGTTTCTGCTCATAGGCGTATGCATGCAGCCGTGAATATTACCCAGAAGCTGAGACAGTCCAACGCAAGAGTTACAGCAAAAGTCTTTCCATGGAGGCACACGGTGCAGTCAATAAAGAGGAGGAATGAACGTGATAACAGCACTGTCAACACAGTCTGGCTTCTGTGATATTATTTACAGCTGATTGTTTTTATTACTGTTATATTTTTGTCTGTGAAATTTAGATATATTCAGGGACTGTCGACCTTTTAACCTTTTATCCTGAGGTGGAATGAATGATAGAGGAACAGACAACACTTTAAATAGAAACCAGATAAGTTAAATGTCATCTGAGACTATATTTCTTTACATGTGTTCGTATGAAGTAAGGGTCATCGGGAAAAAAAATCAATGCAGCATGTTTCCCTGTAAAGTACTGTCTCCCATACATCTTTACATTCAGTTAATTTACGCTATGCTGTAATACACAAAGTAACAGAAATAAAGACAGATAGAGTTATAAACTGTGACACAAAAGCAAAATAACATTGTATTGTAAGTGTCATAATAATCCCATCCTGTGGCGGACCATGTATACGGTAAAAAGCTAAATACTGCAAGAGAGGGGTGAATGATTTTCCATTTACAGCAAAACAAATAAATAAATTCTCACTCTGGTGTTTTAGAAACCCTTTATTTTGACCTCTGTCTGAAATGTTTTTTTTAGCTGCTGTCTCTTTAAGGCTCAAAGCTCCACAGTCCCCCTTCCCTCTGATTGGCCAACCTTTTGGGACCTGTTAGAGGCAGACCTTGGTGTTTGAGGCAAGTGACTTTCACAGACTTTTGAAGGGCAGAGGTGAAAAGAAAAAAAAAAAGGCACCTACTAGGGCAGGGCGATATGCTATTCTCATGATTCAATTCTGTTACAACTTTTGGGGTGCCGTTTGTATTTAAATAACAATTCTTTAATTTACGATTTTTGCAATTTTTAGTTTGCTTTTTTAACACCAGACCGTATGAAAAAGTTTAATAATGATGAAAATGTCTACAGACTATATCAGGGGCCATATTTTACAATAAAAATAAACACCATGTGAGTCAGAGAGAAACATTTTGCCCTCTGCTGGAGAAAAGTGGTAATTTTTTTCCAATTTTTTCCAAAAAAAAAAAGTGAAATTAAGAATTTTAATTTGAAAAAAAAACAAACAAAAAAAAAAACACAATGTTTTTTGACAAAGAATCCCGATTTTGATACTGTCTTACAAAAAATCCTGATTTATCGATTTTCCATTTTTTCTTCCACCCCTAGCACCTACAATGTGTTCTCACCAATAAAGAGGGCACCAAGCTCTGTGTGTTCAAGAAGGCAGTTTATTGTTTTAACCAGCCATGGGAGCACTTTAGTGTGTTTTGCCAAATGGGAGGGCACTTTGAGCTCCGTGCACGCCACTTTTTGAGGCCCATCCAAGGTGCCATGAACCACTTAGGTTTCCTTTATTACACAACTCCTGATGCTCAAACTGAGAGTTAAAACATTCAAAGTACACCTTTTCAAACATTTAAATCATATGTTATCATTTTATTTCATTTTTTTTGTTTCTTATTTTTTGATACTTAATTTTTTAAAATCTTATAGATGTAAAGCTCTTTGAAATATCTCCTTACATATCTGTTAAACAGAGAGGACCAGCTCCTCACACAGTGCAGTAGCAGAGTATCTGTGCTGAGTTTTGGAGTCTCTCTGAGAAATGAGTGTCCAGTAGGATCTGGCCATAGTGCAAGCCCTGCTGCAGAGTGGGGACTGTTGTTACTGTCTGGCTGTATTCACCTGAGCCAAACAAATGGTTGTGTCAAGCTATCTCTGTTCATATACCCCTCTAGTCTAGAAAGCTCCATTTTTCAGCTGCAAGCGGCTGGCAAACGACTGTGGAGGGAGGTGTGTGACCCTGATGACTTCAGTGGCACTGCAACCAAGTGTGAGACAGAAATTGATTTTGAAAATATAAAAACCATGTAGCTGGGAACTGTGAGGAGTTCCCCGGGAGCTCTCTGATTTGATAACAGAGGACGAAATGTGGTTACCTCAAATAACAAAAGCAACTTTGATTTTTAGACTCAATAAATATCTTTAAAAAGTGATAGGCTTGCAGCAGTTTCTGTTTCTCCAAAACACACGTTCGCAACACAACTTGACTCTAAATTAAAACACATTAAGACTACCTTTTTGGGCTTTTTTAATGCAGGAAAAGTTTTAAAAAGCAGCTCGAAGTGCTCCTGATTCAAAGATCCTTAAACTCTGACAGACATCGACCCTTCGCTTCAGCTGGAGCGTAGGCCGCTGTTTCTAAATGCTTGAGGCCGTGCGGCAACACTCGCCAGCGCCAAAGCAAACTACAGCGTTGCCTGATTTAATGTAGCATAGAAATGATTATGACAAGCTTCATCAGTCCTTCTGATCTCACAGAAAGGCTGCATTTAGAGGCGAGTGTGCAGCGGTTTAAAAGAAATATGTTCCTGTGTCTGCTGATTTCTATTTGCAGCGGGGATCACAGGGGTGTTTTCTGTTAAGTGTTTACAGTTCTGGCCCAGCTCAGAAGAGACAGACAAACAGGGCGATTGACGGGGGGAGACGTGTGGTTATCTGATAAATTGAGAATAAATCTTTGTATTTGTGGTGAAGAGGAGAGGGGGTGAGTCGGTTTGATTGATTTCTTTTAGAAAACTGATGGACAATCCAGAGCTGCAAAAAGGAAAAGAGAAATTCTACAGAAAAAACTCACAGTGTATTAGATAATTTAAACAGAGAAACTGTTTGTCTTCAACCCCAAAACTTTTTCCTCTTGAAATCGTTTTACACAAAAACACCTGGGACTGAGCTCTTCATAATTTACTGCATATAAACACTGAAAAGGTCTTGTAGTGTTTTCAGCTGCCCGTCCAGCAGGGGGAGCAGTTTTCTGCAAGACCTCAGCTTCATTGTCATGTCCAGCCTCCTGTCTGGGCTCACCCCTCCTCCTCCTCCTCCTCCTCCTCTTCCCTCCCTGCTGCATGGCTTCCCTGACAGCTTTAAATCACAGGAATAGACTGAGAGAGAAGAGAGGCATCTGCATTCCAGAGAAGCTGTACACTCCCGCTGTGGTCATGTTGAAGTTTCATAGCACGCACACAACGGGAAAGTCATTTCTGATAGGCTAAGTCAACCATTTTTTATCAGTTTTGCCAAAACAGTTATTTCGAAGCAGACTGTGATTTTCAATTTGCAAAATAAACTTGCAGATGTAAGAATACTCTTTTTAGAGAACCTATTATCGTTAAACTTAAATCAGAATTACTTGTAGAATAATTTAATCAATGTTAAGTGAATTAAAGTGTAAAATAATGTTGAAGGAAAGTTGGTGCTGCAGTTGAGGCAGCTCCATCCAGCCACAAGGTGGTGCTCTAAGAGGAGGTTTGGATGTGTTAACATCCTGCTGAGAGGCAGGAACTATATTTATGTATTTATTGTGGCCTTTATTCACTGTAATGAATGCCACATGTGACCTGATACGAGCCTGATTGGACCCATATGATGTTATAGCGCTTAAACTTTATAAGCAGGTTATTTATTCGCTCTTCAAGCACGACCTTCCTTCCTGCCTTCGAGAGCCTTCACGTTCAGAACAAAAGCAGACGAGCAGCCTGGGATTGAGGATCCATGTTTGTCTGCAGAACAACAACAACATTTACAGCCCCTGAAAGCACAGGATACACAGAGCGCGGGGAGAAAACACAGAAACTAGGCTGGGGTGGTGCTGGGTGAACAATGCAGGAGGGCGGCTGCCAGGTTTTATGGTCTGGGATCCTGCTCCCAACCCCCACCACCACCACCAGCAGCACCAGCACCAGGTCCCTCTTCCTTCCTGAGATGTACTGTAGTTTACGCTGCAGCCGCTATGAAGCACGTCTGCTGAAAGAAGCGAGGCAGAACAATGAAACAATGAGAGGTGTACTGTAGGGAGAGGTGACAGAGTGAAGTAACACTTGACACTTTCCTCATGTTTTCTGCATAAATCTCCAAGCTTAAGCATCATTTCAAACCTAACATCAATCTGTGAGGTTCTCATCTGACACTGACATTTTTTTTTACAAAAAAGGCTCAATTTGAATCAATTGAACACATTATTGCTGCTGCTGCTGTCTGTGGACTGTGAGGTTCGAAATTTCAGAGGCAGCAAGACATTAAAAACAAAGTATTTAAAAGGAAAAAAAATGATTTTGCATTAAGCTGATGAAAAAAAAAGAAAATGTGGAAGAAGTGATTTATTTTGACCAAGCATTATATTCTGGGATTTGTACTTTGATCCACTTTCAAGCCTCTGCAACATATTATACTTAAGTTTAACTTTGAGTACACCATAAAAAATGCAGAATATGAAGTTTTAACTGACAACACAGAAATCTTCCTTTAACAGCAAAGATTTTATACATGTGTAAGCCAACGATGACAACAGCGTCACATTTTCTCCAAAAACTAAGAAAATCAAGGTTGACCAATTCTGCTTGTAATATTACACACACAAATAAATACACACAGAGTGACAGGCAATGGAGGAGTGTGTTTGTGACAGTGCTTTAGCAGCTGGACCTGTGGTCATCCATCAGCATTGGGTTTGATATTAGGGCCAGTTCCCTGGTGGGTCATTGACACAGATGACAAACCTGTCTGAGGGAGTTATAGAGCTGCCAATCTCTCCTCTACGTGCCTCTTACTCAACTGACACTCGTCCAATCAAAAGCCGGAGGCTAAATTGAACAACCCGCTTCCACTAAAGTCGGAATAATGATGCTGGTTACGACGTTTCTGTCCTTATAAGGCCGTATTTCTTAAAAAGAACCTTGGATCAAAAAAAGCGTCTCTATCCCAGGCTTAAACGTGACACACAACTCTGCACATTAACACTCTCTGTTGCTGGTGAGAACACTGGTGCGCTCCCCACAACAGAAGACAATACACAGCCACACAGTCATTTACAACTCCAACTATATGACTGCAATAAAAGAGCAACGGCAAATGAGCCATTCTGGGAGCCCCAAGCCAGATGTGGAGTGAGTGGTGTGCGTAATAAGGCTTAATGAAGGGTTGGAGTTACCAAGTGTCCAGGGAACGAGAGGGAATAAACACAACATAAACAAGTCCTAAAAATTAAACTTGCCAATCTGAAACATGTTGGTAGCAACCTTTCCAGACCGAACAGACTGACGATTCTTCTCCTTAACGTCTGGAGGAGGCAGCATTTTGGAAACGTTTTTGTTTTTCGCCTTCAGAGTTCCTCTCCTTGGCTGAGGACCACCATGTTTTCAAGGTGACATGATCAACAATGAAAGGAGGCTTCCTGCACTGGGAGCCTCTCTGGTTTACAACTTCCTTCTTGTGGTGACAATCCCACCAAAATATGTGTCAGGTTGTTGAACAAGAGTGATGATGTCCTGTGCAAGTGGAAAAGCTGCACTCCTGAGGCGTCCTTTTTATAATACGAGGACGAAACCAAGTCATGCAGGGAGATTTTTCTTTCAGCACTCCTCAGATTAAACCGCTCCAGCTTTCTCCGTGCGCAAACTTTCACCTCACAAACTACAGCTGTGGAAAATAAGCTATTTGTGCTCTCAAAGGATGCTGGACATTTCCATGCAACCCTATTTCGAACTGGAGGGGAGGTCACAGCCTCCTTCACACCGAGATAACATTTCCTTATCAGCTCCCTGTTGAAATGAAGTGTTTGATGTTTGTGTGCTGCAGAAAGGTGGGGGCAGTAAATCAAGAGTGCAGTGAAAGTTGCCGTAACTTATTCTTTATTAACCTCCCTCTCTCTCGGATGCACTAATGATGGCCCCTCCGACAACGGGAAGCCACTCGCAGGCCGGAGTGTCAGATTCACGATGGGATGCAGTATTTCTGTACGTCTTCAAAGAGCCAGCGAGAGAGGAAACAGCTGCATCGACACCACAACAAAATCTGACTTCAGCAATGCCTTCCACTCATATTTTCATGCAGCTCTGCGCAGGCTGCGCACTCAGAGCTGG
The DNA here is from genome assembly GCF_033239565.1 of Halichoeres trimaculatus. Lineage (NCBI taxonomy): Eukaryota > Metazoa > Chordata > Actinopteri > Labriformes > Labridae > Halichoeres > Halichoeres trimaculatus. The sequence goes on from NW_027437197.1 coordinate 18,443,787, forward strand.
GAAGAGAAAGGACAAATAGTTGTTCCTGAGAGCTCATAACAAGACAAGACAAATTAAGGAAAGGTTAAGAGACACTGGTGGTGGCGCAGAGGTCCACTCACTTAACGTGATGCATTGCAAAATTGCTTTCCTATTGGGCGAAACATTCGTTTTCGCGTGACGGGTGTGGGCTTACTGTGTCAGCAAACAGGACTGGGCTTTGTGTGTAGGTGTTACCTGCGTGTCGAGGTATTTCTCTGGCTGGAAAGTTTTAATGGTTTGTCATCGCAGAGATGTGAAGTGGCTTGTGGAATATTGTGTTTCTGAGTCTGGCACAGGACACACCACAGTGCTTCAGAGGCCTCGCATCAGAAATAATCAGACAATTAAGACGAGAAACGAATTTACAGGATCTTTTAAGGAGAGGATGAGTCAGCTTTTTCCAGAACTGCAACACAATAAAATGAGCTTCTGCTGCAAAGACTTTACCTCTGAAGACCTGAGCTTTTGTCTGCTGTGCAATTTTGATTCACTTTGCTATTTGGGATAAGTAAGAACTAATAAGTACTATAGCTGAACTTTGTCTTTGTACGTTTTAAGTTCTCAATTAGTTGTTTGTTATAGTCGAGTTGTTGTGCTTAAATACATTGTTTTTTGTTCTCTAAAATGGGTGTAATGTTGTGATTTCACCAAAAGATGATGTGGGCAGTGTCCCTAAATGTGGCTAATACGTCAAAGTTTTAAAAAATGAAGTATCATGGGTCTGAGAGGCAGAAATGTAATGTCCAAATACGTGGATGCTGGGTCTTAAGAGGTTAAGAAACTGATCTGAGAGGTAACTGGCCACCTAAAACCAAACAAATATTCCTCACCGAAAACTTATTTTATTTGTTAAAGATCCACATAATTCTCTTGGCAATCGGGATATGTCGTTAATTTGGAAGGCTCATTTGCTCTACATGATGTTATTTCCCTTCCTTTGACCAAGTGCTCCTTAACCAATGAAAAACACTAGAGGTAGACCGATATGGAATTTTGGGTCTGATACCGATACCGGTTAATAGTAGGCAAGGAGGCCGATAACCGATATTCAAAGCCTATATTCATTTGCAATCAAAGTAAAAATATTGGCGTTAAAAAAATTTGAACAATACAAACTCCAACACTTAATTGCATTTAATGCCTTCAAGCATGTGTTTATTAAACAGCTCCCAGGCTCAGCAGCATGTTTTATAAAGTTAAATGAAAACTTAAAAAAATAAATAGCTTAAGTTTTCTACAGTAAATATAGTTTTCCAAAATTTCTATGTAACTGCAATAAAACTGGACAGAATTGAGTTTGTGCTGCCTTTTACAGGCATGTAATGCAGTTGAATTAATTTTGTTTCGTTTTACATGACTGATTTTAAATGACCATCTAGGGCTTCCATAGTGTAGACAGGGAGAAATTCTGTGCAGAGAAGCATCAGAGCCAAAACAACACAGTTTTGAATGGGTTTCATATCGTCCGTCGAATAAAAAAAAAAAAAAAGTCTGATACCGATATGCCGCAAAATGCCAAATATTGGCCGCAATAATCAGCCTGGCTGATAATCGGTCTATCCCTAAAAAACACAAGAACTAAAACAAATATTTAAAAGTCTTCTCTTACCTAAACTCTATAATTAGTTCATTTAGTTTAAAAACACAGATTATAACAGGCTACATGGATTTTTTCATGTATAATAAACATTTAACAAACAGGTTTTAAAGGATTCTTTAAAACCAGCATTTTCAAATTGTAAACAGTTTAACTTTTTGGTGTATTTCAAACTGTCCAAATAGTAAAGAAATATGCTAAAATTATTTTCAGTATGAGTAAGTTTAAATCATGTGTCTTTTTCCACCCATCTGGAAATTAAAGCTAAGTTTCAGCGCAGGATAAATACTGACAAAATGAGTCACCAGTGAGCACAAAAGCAGAATATCAAAATGATTTTTCTTCCAACAGAGACTGACTGGAAAGATATTATGACTAATCCTTAAAGTATGGAGGGGATTACTTGTAAATAAATCTGGCCAATCGTAGGAAAATGTTTTGTGTGTTTGCAGCTTGAGGTCATTCCTGGGACACACCTGCATCAGCTGAGGTGTTTTCATCACAATGATATTTGGACGTATATGTGACCAAATATTGGGTTTGGTTCCAGAATCTGATTATTTTTCACTTTCCCACTAAAGGATATTTGTTGCGAGCGCTTAACCAGAGTTTGTCTCAAGGCCATTCATACTACTCTTAATTTCAGATCAGGCTAACTTTAGCCACTCTTACTGCCGTATCATTACAGAACGCTGACCCTCTGCCGCCGCCTGATCCCATGCAAACGTGTCTGATCAGGCGGCTGGGTGTGAAGTGACCAATGCTGTGCCAGAGAGACAAACCAGAGCCCAGCGTCAGGCTGTCCAGTTGGCCAGGTCAAGACATCAGAGTGAGACACGCAGCAAATGGCACACTGTCTGTCTCATGTTACCACTATGAGCAAGGGGAGGGGGCGTTTGAGGGGCTTTTCACCAACACCAACGCCAATTTCTCCTGACTCCACACAGGAACAGCACGCAGGAAGTACCTCATCATTACACTGTTTTTATTTCCCAGAAAGCTGCAGCCAACCGCTTCAAACATGTTCTCATCTCTTCAACAAAGATTTAAAGTGAATAAAATATCTCTTTCATTCCCCTTAAAACATCACGCACATATAGAAAAAAAAAATCAGTCTTGCTTGAAAACACACACAGCCAAATAGGGGTCATTTGAGTTTGGCCCGCACATGTCAGACACCCTGGAGTCATGCCTACTCAGAAGTAACTTCTTCACTTACACGTGTATATTCAAGTCATATAACAAACCATAAAACTGATAAATCAAACGGTTGTACAGCCCGCTTCTGTAAGCCGCCTCTTTCCTCAACATAAACCACAGTATGTCACTTATGAGCAGGTCAGAGCTGAAAGGCTTGCCAGCGTTTTTAGTAGCCTTGTAAATATTAAAGTCTGCTTGTAAAGTTTCATAAAGTGCTGAAATCTCTAACAGCTAATTTCTTTTACTGTCAGTCTGCAAGAAATTACAAAGCTGTTGATGTGAAATCCTGCACAGACTGACAAGTCCTCTTATTACATGTTCAAAGCGTTTAACTGTAAAGCAGTGGTTGGTGGTTGTGTTCCAGAGGAGGTGTTTCAGTCGGGGGGGCTGAGCCTGTGTGCACTCTGACACTGAGAGTTACCACTAGAGGGCAAAGCAGCTCTAAAAATCTCTACAGACGCACAGCAGCCCAGCCTCTGCTGTTTGACACTGCTGAGATACTGGAGATGAAAAAAGACTTTGTTTGGCAGATCATTCATAAACCGGGGTGTAAATTACTGATTACAACATGTAATCTGTGACATAAATCCTTAATAAAATAAACGTTTGTTAGAGGAACAAGCAGATTAATTTCCTCAATGAGATCATTCCATCAAACTAGCTGCAGGGTTCGTATTGTCAGTAAAAATCAATCAGTCAATCATTTTTTTTACAGTGCCAAATTTAACAAAAGTTAAACAGGTTGAATGAAGAGTGAGTTTTAAATAGACTTTATTTTCTAAATCATTAAAGAGACTCATCAACAATCCACCAATGGGAAAGCTCCTCACAAGAATGGAAAATAAAACTGCCTAACAACAGAAATCTTACAAACAAGCAGGCTCTTTTAAAAAAGATCGCCTTTTTGTTTCTCATCCTGCTGCATCTCTGGTCAAAGGTCAGCACCAATCGAAGTAGGAGCTAAAATTAAGACACGAAAAACTGTTTCTATAGATGCAGAAGATCCTGGGTTGTATTATTAAGTGTTTCCTGTTAGGCAGAGAAGTGGTGTGGCTGCAGTTCAGAGCCGGATCCGAGCTCCACAGAGAACCCCCGCTCTGCTTCTACCCCTGTGAGTCTGCTCCTCAGGCCCCACAGCCACCTGGGCCACAGGGAGAAGGAATGCGCTGACTTAATGATGTACCGTAAATCAGTCGAGCCACACGGAGATCCCAGCCCTGCCATTGGACGGCACTGCGCCTCTGTGAAAGCCCGGCCCACTGTGAACCCGAGCCCCGGGTACAAAAAGCATGTGGAAACACAGTATGTGGATCCACTTACAATCTGTTTGCAGTGGGACATGTTCTGCTACGCTCGCTCTGCTGTTCCACTTCTCCAGTCGCCTCTGCAGAGGTCGAGGAGGTCTCGGCAGAGGCAGGACAGAGAGCAGGAGGGTTGAAACAGAGTGCGAGGAGGACTCTACCCCCTCAAGGCTGATGGGAAACTTAGTCGGGGGCACGGAGGGGCTGGGCGCTGAGGCAGACTGCCATAAGTGATTGCAGCTGCCGCTGAGGCCTTGAAGTTGGCTACAATAACATCCAGCTAAGTCAGGCAGATGACAAGGTGTGAGGGAGGCTGTTTGTTTTAATCCTGCTGTAGGTGCCGACTGGTGCTGTGGTGTTTACAACAACAGAGGTGCAACTCAGAGATAGTGACGCCAAAAATAATGATAATCTGGGATAGGGATGGGTACCTTTCAACATTGAAATGATACTGTTACAATGCCTGGTACTTCCCAATCGGTATCGGTACTCTATGGTAACAATTCTTGGTACTTTTTTGTGTTTATGTGGTTAAAAAACATCTTTTTTTTATTTTACATATTTATTCTTTGATGTAAACTTGCATTGCTGTGTTCATGTCTAGTATGGCAAAATCACCTACTCTTCCTCTCCCTCACAGCCACAAGGATGCATTTAGGTACCTTAACATGGTACGTTCTGATTTTTGGTGAATCGGTACTTGGTACTTTTGGCAGTACCTTTTGGTTGGTACCTATAAAAGTACATATTTCGGTACCCATCCCTAATCTTGGAGAAAGTGGGGATGCATGATCCAACTTTTCTGGTTCTGATACCAATACCTGGGCTTTGGGTATCGACCAGTACTGATACCGATCCGATACCAGTGTTAAACTAGAAAAGCACTCAGAGAGCGCAGACCTCCACCAAGCATATTGTGATTGTCGACAACACTTTAGTCCTACTTTAATGTTATACTTCTTTTCAGACTGTCTGATACAATTTGGTGTTAGTTGCAGGTTTGTACAATTATTTGTTTCCTGACATTGTTGAAAATTAAGATGACCCAGTACATATTTCATATTCCAGATCTTAGTATCCAGAATATTGCCAGAATCTGGATCGTACTTTTACATCCGTCAGAAACTATGTTGACCTTGTCTTGTATTGTTTTGCAAATCAATCCGACCATTTATGATGGTGTTATATACACATATGGTGATAACGGCCCTATCTCACAATGATAAAGAATCCTTTAAAAAAGTCCTGGATCCAGTTATTGATCCAGATCACCTCCAAAATGTAATCACTTCTTCCGTATCCCATTTTGAACATTTCCTGAAAATTTCATCAAAATCCATTGGTTACTTTTACTAGTTATGTTGTTTTTGGGAAACAAACTATCCCAAAAACATAACCTCCTTGGCAAAAGTAATAATAACCCGTATGTCCTACTGTGGGACAAGACTGGATGTGTTTTGGGTAAAAGGCAAAAAATTAGTTTATGGAATTACTGAAGTTAATATCTATTTTAACTATAAAATATTTAAATGATTACAAGCAAAACAAAGCTTAAGAATGAACAGAAATTCTATTCAATTGCAAACTCTTATACCCTGTAGACTGACAATGCAGCAAAAAACAAAGAAAGTGCATCAGAGGTAACATTCCAAATTAAGTAGCCAAGAGCGCTAGTAAAAAAAAAAAAAGGCATATAGCTGTTTGCCTGGATCGGCCCCTTCCCACTGATACCGGTCCAGCTTTGAGATGCACCGGTACATGCACCGGATTCCTGATACCAGGATCGGTGTATCGGTGCATCCCTTGGAGAAAAGGATATTTCTTTTTATCTCCAGCTGTATTCTGCAAGAGCTGGACTTAAACGATGCACATTTTATGGAGCAACACAGAAAATACTGGGGCTATCATTGCAGCTGCTGCACATGCATCAAATTTTATGACGCTCTTGTGTCACACTTGGACTCCCTTGCAAGCCTCCAGTTGGATTGCATTGCTACATTTTATTCTCTATTGTTTTATGTTTGTTTTTTTTAAATGGCTGACAGAGTTGTTACACTTCTGACACACTGCTTCTCCTCCAAGTTGATTTTCTGGTTTGTACACATTACATGTAATATTCCTTTAAAATCATCAGCATTGTCTATATGTTTATTATCAGTTAGCTGCACAAAACATCCTAAATACAGTCCTTGTGTGTGTAAACCTGATAAATTCTGATAATAATTCTTTTCAACAACTTTTTCTCTTAAATCCGGCTGAAGGGAGGCGTTCACTGACTCCTCAGAAGCTGCAGAGGTTGGTGGTGAAACCTGCTTCATTTTTCTCCCCAGGACGAACTCCTCCATGCAGTGTGGGACAGGACTAATGACAGTCATGTTAATGATGTTGACACTCCCACCAGCGCCAGTCAGCGTACAGTAATGAGGGGAAGTAAATAGCAGGTAGCTGACAACACGGCTGCTTCCGCTGCCACACAACAACTAATGATCCCTTTCACACCGCCTGAGCATACTTTGTAAAGATGACAGCACACAGTTTAGGAGGGTAAATCCTGCCTTTCTTTACACGTTCACTCCACCTGTCAGAGGAGAACACCTCTGTTAAAACATGATACACCATCGCATCTACATCTGTATTCTCCACAAAGATCCCGCAGACTCACAGGGGGGAAATAAATGATCTCACAAAGTGATCTGCAGCCATGTGCAAGTCTGATCTTTCATTGGGGATTAGCTCTGCTTATCCTGTAAAGCCCAGTGGGTAGAGCACGGCATTAACACTGCAGGGTTATAGATTGTATTCCCACTGCATGGACCCTGGTTGAAAAGCAACCCTATGATCGTATAAAGGAAGAGGCCGTGTAATTATTGGGGGATTTGCATGGAAAAGAGCTTCAAAACAGCTGAATTTTTTATGCATATTATATTAACGTGCTACATCTGCTGCCTATCGTGTCACTGAACATGATAACAGCTGCATCTGGATGGAGTACTGAGAAAAAAGTCTGCTAAAGTGGAAGAACTGAATGATTTGATATAGTGGAATAAAGCTGAGATGAAAGAAAAAGAGAGATCCAAGTCTTTGTTTTACCTGCTGAGCTCCTCTCATATGAGAGGCCATGTGCCCGCGTGACCCAACTCTGAACTCTGAAGTGAAAAATTCATTCACCTCAGGAGCATCTGTACAGCATGTGAAGATTGATGTATGTGGCAGAGCGCATGAGTAATGATGTCAACAGCCATCTCTGCAGCGGCGGCCATTATTATCATCTCTAGCATGAAACGACACGCAGCCTAATCTGATCTCTAAACAACCTATCACAGCAAACCTGGAGCACACACGGCATCATTTACACGGAGAAATTATTCAGAGTGGGAGATCTTCGGTATTAATGGCTCCTCCAAAACGAAAATGATCTCCATGTTGCAGCAGCATATCTCATGTACAGAGGACATGGTGGATGTTCTGCTGAGCAGCATGTGATAGCTCATGTGATGAGCATCAGCCCAGTCGCCTGTGGCTGTGCCTAAAGCCACAGAAGAGGGAAATGCATGAATGTGCCCCGGCAGCTGAGGCCCTGAAAGCCACACTGTGACGCTCAGACGTCATTGATCACCGAGGAAAAACAAAATGGTCCTCCACATTATTATAAACGTAAATAAGACTGATTTAAATCCCCTGTAAGAAGATTTAATTTGTTTTTTTATGCGGCAACCTTTATTTTTTGACTCAAAACAAACACCCTGAACCTTTCACCATCAACATGACCAGGTTTATGGTTTGAGTGTGTGTTTGTGTGTGTTTGTGTCTGACAGAGACAGACAGACGAACTAACCGAGGGAGGCGAATGGATGAGATGGGGGGTTGGAGTTTCCATCAACACAGAGTCTGTGGAGGCACAAGGACTCTCTGACCCTCCTGTGAACTTTGAGGGGGGGTTACACAGGCCACCGCAGAGGGCAAAGGTCAGCATTCATGCTCATCACAGACAATGCACTGCTTTACCCACAGCACAGGGAGAGGACAGTCAGCGCAGGCTGCTCCTATGAGCCACAATGTCATTACACTAAATGTACTCTAATTATATTTGCTTTGAGGGCTCCAAATGTTTGTTTTCACCTAAAACAAAAAAACCTCAGCTTGCAGTACCTTCCATTCAGCACACAAATGTTTAAACTGGAAGTGTAAGCAGCTCCCATAAAGTCAACAATTAATGCAGCACACACTAACTTTATTTGGGCATCAGCACTAGGAGGGTTAGACCTCAGTCCTTACAGACCATATCTGCATGGATAGCTGAATAGTTATGTGTCATGCACATGTAAAGTACAGATGACTTTTTATGATCTGTGACCATCACATGGCTGATCACCCGGACCCTCAGTGGTTGGGGCCTCGTCATAAGCTATGTTTTGTGCCATATATCACACTATTTATACAGTATTTGTGTTAATTTATAAATGCATGAATCAGTTTTTTTTTTAAATCATCACAAACAAGGTATTATATTTATAAATAATATAAACAAACAGATGATCTTAACAGGATGAGATATAGATTTAGTATGATGAAAAAAGTTATGATATAAATGAACAAACTTTAGGGTTAAGGGGATACTGATTAACTGGCAATACTTTGAATCTTTGTTTTGCCCTTTGTGATAATTTGATAGTCTCTGTATTCAGTGTTTCCTATTTTTTTGACACTAAAACCCACTGAAATGAAACATATTTTCTTCTACTGAAATCTACTCCACTATACAGGGTTGGGCTGGGACGATATGCTAATCTCGTGATTCAATTCTATAACGATTTTTGGGGTGCCAATTCGATTCGATTCTATGATATTTATGATTTTTGCTATTTTTAGTTTGCTTTTTTGACACAAGACTATGTGAAAAAGTTAAATGATGATGATAATGTCAACAGACTATATCAGGAGCCATATTTTCCCATAAAATGCACATCACATGAGTCAAAGAGAAACATTTTACCCCCTACTGGAGAAAGTGCAAATTACTGAATTTCCAATTCAGTTTATAAACAAAGACTGAAAAAGAAGAATTTGAATTTGAAAAAACAAACAAACAATTTTTTGACAAAGAATCCCAATTTTGATATTGTCGAACAAAAAATCCTGATTTATCAATTTTTGGTTGTTTTCTCCCATCCCTAATACGGGGTGTCCATACAGTCTCTTTACAAAACAAGGAGTAGACACTGAAGTTTTTAAAATAATTTTGTCTAAAAAGACTGAAAGACTTGTCTTGCATGATCACTGTTTCCCTCAGATGTTCGTTGTCCACTTTTCTCTTTGTCCAACTCTGTCCCTGTCTCCATAAATTTCTTGTGCCATGCGTGAAATGATGAACATGACGGTGGATCGCTTCCACACTTAGTTCACTATTTTGTCTGAGTCTGTATACCTGGTTTTGTTTCAATAAACTATGACACACATTGTGCCTTTTCTTCAGGAGTAGCCTATTTCAGGGGTTCATTTAACAGATCCTCTTACATCAACAGGTAACTGGAATACACAAATGCAATGTGCTTAAAAACTTTGATAACTACTGATATCACAAATCGGATTAAGATATCTCATCAATTGCCTTACTAATATAGGTTTTAAATCATAAAGAGACTTATTAAACACCCAGTATTTTAGATTTTTTTTAAATAAATCATTTTTCTCTTTTTTTTTTGATTTGTTGGTAAAAAAATAAAAAAATCATATCATTTACTGATTTCCTTAAAGAACCAAACCTGCACAATATGCGCTCTCCATCTCACACATGTTACAACACCTTGCATCAGTGTACAAAGAATTATCACAGCAGCAATAAATCACTGCGTGGCCATGTAAATGTTAAAGAGTGATCCAAACATAGCATGTGCTGGTGGGTGGTAAATTGTAATGTCAGCACAGAGCTTTGCTGAGGAAGGAGTGCAGAAATGTCCATTTTGCCCTTGTGGCAACATGTGCACCTGCTCTGCAGCTCAGGGAACCCAGAGCTTCTGACGAACACGAAGAGGAACATCAGGCTCGAACGCCATGCTGCCATGCTGAGGGGGGGGCTGACGGTGAGGAGACAGAAGGACGCCAAAGGGATGTGTCTGCTTGCAGAAGGATAGGAGCGACTAGCTCAGCTTTGCAGGGCCCAGTCATATGTCCCCCCCTGTCTCCCCCTGAGGGGCCCGCAAAATGCTGAGCAGCAGGAAACCAGCGCACCAGAACAGACCGGCCCAGCGGTACACCCACTCCTCAACAACACGACAACAAATCCCACCATGGCCCGTGCACTTCAAAACATCTGCAACAACAAGCACATATTGGAAACTTCCTGGCTGACTGCTGCAGTGCAGATAAGATTACAGTTTATAATGTTTAGCTTTAAATGTATTCACTGTCAATGAAACAAACCCACTGAGATGGAGACAGCTATCTGTGGATGCTCTTACTCCATGCAGCCTTAAACATGTTCTCCTTAATGACTATTAAAAGCAGCTCAGGCTTGTACTCCTCCCTGGAACCACTAGGGGGTTAAGCTCCCCGCTCTAGATGGCTGCTGATGTATGCAGCAGGTCTTACTGCAACTAACCCTGATACCCTGGACCAGACCTCCCTGTGCTCTGTTATCCAGCGGTCTAAATGAACCAGTCCACCTCCGCTAGATTATCATGATGTAAGAGTCTCCTAATTGGATTCTCCGCAGAGTAAGGACTTGTTATTGTAATGCCTTATCTGTTCTCTGGATTTCTCCTGCAGCAGCATCTGGGAGATGTTGTCATTCCAATGATAAACACTATTTTCACTTGAGCCTTTATTACTAGACACCGTGTGCGAGAAATGGAGATAAATGAGCGTGAATCCCCGAGCTCTGATATGCTACCACGAGCTCTCACCTCCTGTATACCCCAACGCTCAGCCAGCCAGCCAGCGGCCTCGCCTCCACATGGGAGGTGCAGCGGCTAACAAATGACCGGCAGGATTACACACTTTGAGCAGGAAGGAGGTTGTTTTGGAGGAGGGGGGGGGGCTCTTGAAGAAAAATGCATTTTCTGTTTGACTGTTTGGCCTCTCTAATCCTTATCTAAACTGTGGAGAGATTGAAACTACCCTTGCACATTTGCAGCACAGTCCTTAGCTCATACATTATAATGTGGTTGAGTTTGGCTCCACAGCATGTGCATGGGAGATTCATCTTAAAGTCTGGTATTATGATGAACTGATGCACCCTAAGCTTCTTAGGAACTACTTTTTGAGTGGACAGTGATGCAGTGCTGTTGATATGTGGGAACAGTGAAACATAAAGACGCTCTATGCAACCGTCAGTGTGAGTGATTGTATTTGAATGTGCCTCACATCTGTTTTTGTAGGCTGGGACTGTTGTCCTGGTTTGACTCCTGACCCAGTGCCCTCTTGACTCAAACTTCTCCTGTACACATTTGACAGCGACATACTGTAAGAAACCGCCTCCCTGCGTGCGTAATGACAACGAAAATAATCTTTTCACATCAGGAGTCATATCAGAATCTAATAAGAGCAGCAATATTTTGGCCCACCTTAACCTGGTGGTGAACTCTATAGTTAATACGCAGCGGTTATTATTTTACCATCAATCAACGGCAAGGCAGGCAGGCTGCTCTCTCACCTCACAGCGCTGCCTTGCAATCTAATTGTGACCGAGCTTCATCAGTTTCCAGAACAATCAATTCCTCCCCTCGCTTGATGCAGGCTACCACTACACAGCCTTTAATATGAGCTTCCATCGTCCAGGCCTCCTTAACCAGAGGAGCCAGGAGGCAGCTTTGTCGGCCTGACGGGGGCCCTGGCTCCAAACCTGTGTTCCATCATGCGTCTTTTCTTTTTTTTTTTCGTGCTATCTTTCCTGACAGGTCGGGTCTCTCCGTGTAGCTTTGGAAAAATCAAGATGTGGCGAGAATGTGATGAGACCCTTGAGGAAGTGGCTGAACTTTTGAACCAGGCGTGTGTGCAGGGACAGTCCGGGGCTACGCAGACAATATTAAGTGGCCTACTGCCTCGGAGCTGTCACTAATGGGGTAAACATTGACATACGAGCGCAGTCTCGAGCAACCATTCATCTGAGCAACTTCGCTAACCTTGAGAGGTAGCAACATCCCCCTGTCTGTGACAATCCAAAGCGAAGAGATTATTTTCATAAACACATTTTCAGGAGGAGTCTTGCCTGACTAAGATGCATGCTCTGCAACAACAAACTGTGTCTTTACCAAGCTGCTGTCTGCCTGTTTAAGGCTATTCTGCTCTTTCCTTTACTACAGTACAACAAGTGCACACCTGTCTAATAAGAAACTCATTTGTATTTCAATAACAAACTTTCCCCTCCTGTTTTTTATGGATGTGCTTGTCAAAGCAAAGGTTTGTATTCATTTATTTTGCTAATTCATGCAAGAATCTCACCATAATGACACGAGATGTAATGAAGTAACCCTGTGATGTGCATCAGAACCCCTAAAAATGTCGCCTTTGGGTTTTGGACTCACACAGTGTGGTAAACTTATTTGTTATACGTGTGTCATTGGAGCAGATGAAGACATATGGCTCTTTTAAAGCTGCTAACAATACCAATCAATAATCATGAATGTCCCGGTATCGTCATATTTCATAAATCAACTCTATCGTTTCAAGACGACAGTGATCATTTTCAGCAGAGTTGCTGGGGGAATACATGCAAATAATCCTGATCTTAATCACAGGCGTGTACGCTGACCACCAGACATTTATTATTTAATATGTTCTGATAAAGCTGCAGATCTGTGTGTGAGATTTAAGAAACTGCAGACTTTACATGTAAATCATGACGGTAAAATAATCCTTTACTGCTCTAAAGAGGCTCATGCTGAGGATAGGGACACTTCTCAGATTTACTAACATGTTAACATTTCCTGTTCATCCATTTGGTCCCTTGTGGATAACCTTACCCCAATCCAACATCCCATAAGTGTTTTTTTATATTCAAGCTACTTAGAGCAACTTGTCTGCATGGGGAGTAGTGACTATTTAACAGCAGATTTATGCTTAAGAGCACAGCGGGATAACCTGCTTGGCAAACTGCGCTGGTCCCCAGCCAAAGCTATCTGTAACACACACTTTGTATCAGAGCAGCCGAGTGAGAGGGGAAAACAAGCCTGCGATGGTGTCACAATGCATGTTTTTTCACCACAAAATGAAGGAAATGCTCACATGGACCCAGAGTGACCCTGCATGAAAGCCGGCGCTTCCTCTGAAACACAGTAGGTGATGAGAGACACAAGTTTAAAAATGAATAGGCCTGTCTCTGAAGCACAACACCTCACGGACACATTCATACACCAAAAATAACAGAGAGGCTCTTCCTCGTGCTGCTGAGCACAAAGCACAATTGAGAGTGATGTGTGCTGCAGTCAGGCAAAGGTTGAAATACGTGGGAAAAAGCACAGGCACGCAACCGCCGAGAGGCATGCAGCAGGAGGACTATCACTCACTGGACTTGTAGCGGGGCTGTGAGGGAGCAGCTAAAATGACAATCTAATAGCAGGGATGACATTTTGTTTAAAAACCTGATGACAGAATGATCCCATGTCTCTGTAACTGTAGCTGCCGCCTGCCGAGGAGTCAGCCATTATTCTCTACTTAGCCACTGTCTGTCTTGGTGGTCACTGTGAGTGCTGCTTGTAATGGGCTATGATGAGTTTGTATGACTTATGATAGGATCTCCCATGTCAGCCCATGTCATGCAAATATTTACGTCAAGTAGGAGCACTTGAGAGCGCGAGTACACGCTCTGATAGATGTGAATTCCCCGTTGGTGCAGGAATGATCGAACGTTCCTAAAGGCAGCAGCCTACTTCCTCTCCCCGCTCCCAAAGCCTGCACGGCCACCAGCGCTGTGCCCGGGCACTGCCCCCCTTCTTCCTCTGAGAGATCCTGTGATTGAGAGCGCTGAACATGGTGTTTACTTTGGCCGCACCTCAGAGAGGAGCAGATGGAGGGAGGGAAAGAGGCAGATAAAAAGACGGAGGGAAAGAGGAGCAGGCAGACGGCACCAATCTCAACATCTCATTTCTCAACTATCTCTGTCTTCTCTGTGGTAATTTATGCCTTGATGTTGCAGCGAATCCACATCAAAACAGCAGGCGAGAGGCCAGAAATACTCACAGACATAATGTGATACAGCGAGCGTCAAACCCAGTCATTTTTGCAGGCCTAAATGAGTCAGTGTTATTTATTCAGCAGCATTTAACCGGAGTAATTTGAAGTGTGTGAGCTGATGAATACGAGTTGTGTCCCCCCACAGTGAGGGAGCGGTCTAAGTGCTGAACTCTCTCTTTCATCCTCTCGCATTGCCTGTGGCTTCCTCAAGCGTCAACATTCTTCCACTTATCTTTATAGCCATTAGCGCTGTCAGCCTCCCCACGTCTCTGCTCAGGCTCACTGTGAAGCCTTCGACCAAATTCCATGAATATCTGTTGACAAGTGGGATGCTTTAAAACGTATGCAGCGAAGAAAAAACAAAACAACAAATTGAGTTATTTGTGTTTCACGAGGAGGAAACAATGAAGAACAACCATGTGGAGAGGGGTGAGCGTTGGTGTTTGGTTACACCTCTGGTCTAGATCGCACACAAACACGTAAACAGTACAGCCTGAGCTGGAGAGACGAGTAAAGTGGCGTCTTGGTGTCTTTTGGAGGGCGAGTATGAGGTGATGGGGTCATGAGTGTGGTTCAGAGCGATGACAGATGCGATAACTGACTCTGCATGTGTTCTACTGGATGACAGTTGTGTCATGTAAACATTTACACAGTTACGTGGTTTGGGGTTTTTTTAAATGTTTTTTTTTTTTTTTTTCCAATTGACACATTTTCATCCAGCTGTAAAAACCTAAAAGATACACACACACACCTGGAGATACAAAACAATGAAAAGGTGGGAAAATGAGATATGATTAAGAAATAATAAAACATTGTTTGATAAAAGTGACAATAAAAGGGTTATATAAGTTACTGCATTGAAAGTACATTTAAATAAAAGTTTAATCCCCCACTGAGCACATACCCACACTATATCTGCATCAGAGGCATAAATATACCAGCATGGTCTCCCTGTAGACACTGACACACTCTGCATGTGCGTAACTCTATACACAAGTATGACAAGTTCATATGTAACCATCAGCACTAACAGGTAAAGGCAGAAATAGAGACGAACGCAACAGGACGTTAATGTATTCAGGCTCATGGTGAGACACAGGGTCAAACTCCGCCCTCGTATGTGGAGTGGGAAGGAAAGTGGCTCAGAGACAGATCTACTACAGGAGCTATGAAAAAGGTAGACTGAAAATGAACTTCAAGAATAAAGCCCAGGTGGTGACACATCTCTGATGGGTAAAATTAACAAGTTTGTGTCACAGACACTTTAATAAGCTGCTTAAACAAATAGCTAGATCAATTCTCAAGAAAAATAATTCTATTCTCATCATTTGGTGTATTTCTATCAGAATGTAGCTTAAAGTGGGTTTTGCCTAGAGGTAGACCGATATATCGGCTGGCCGATATATCAGGCCGATATTTGGACATTTGTCTCCATCGGCCATCGGCCGTATTTCCTTTTAAAAAGCCGATTTTTGATTCGTTGTATAAAATGACGCAAATTTTGATCAGGCACAAAAAAGATGAGCACCTCAAACTTGTGGAACCACTTGGATACATAACATACTTTTGTTCAAATTATATTAATAAGTTTAAATTTCTTTTTTGACATTTTAAGAAGAGTGTGAATGTTTACTACTGCTTGTTACATTGTGTGTTTACTCAGACAAAATATTTCATTGTTTTGAAAGCTGAATAAATGTTCAGAGGACTGGACACGACTTGTTGTAATAGATTTCTTTTAGTTGCTCAGAAATTGCTGCGTTTCACAAAAATGTGATAAATATATATTTATTTAACAATCGGCCTGAATATCAAATTGGAAAAATCGGCTATGCATATCGGCATCGGCTGCCCAAATACACTGCCCCTGACAAAACAATACCTGAGGTATTGTCATCATGGAGGTTGCAACTTTTATTACAGATACACCATCATAATTATACCTTTTTGTTACACTTGAACTGTACCACATTTATATCAATGAAGGAGCACAGAATATTATGAATTTCTTCTCTGTATGGTTATCAATATAAATCAGTTGGATATTTATTCTTCAGTGTAAAAAACTTGCAGTGCTGTGTTCATGTCCAGCATGGAAAATCGTCTACTCGTCCACTCTCTCACAGACATAAGGATGCGTTTAGGTACCTAAACATGCTACCTTTTTCATTTATGTGAATTGATACTGGTACTACAGACAAAATTTGGTACCCATTCCTAGGACACAATATCAGATCCAAAATTATCAAAAAGCTGACTTGGGGCTGAATGAAGAACCCCCAACTCTCACTGAATGGAAAGAAATTGTCCATGAAATTCACTGTGGGGAACAACTTACTTTCTCTCTAAGACAAGCAACTGGTGGAGGTGAATTATGTGGAAAAATTGGAAAACCTATGTGAGTATGTAACAATATTGATTTTTTTAGTTTTTTGTTTGTTTGTTACTTTGTTTCTCGCCTTTCATTGTAACAAACAACCATCTTTCTTCCCACAATGTAAATCCCTTGACTGATAGGACTAGGATTTTATAATAATTCTTGGACACTAAAGAACTGAACATTTGCACCATCACATAGCACAGCTCCCCCCATTCTCCTTTTCGTTTGTACTTGTACACGTTTTGCTTTTCTCACTTTAGGTATATGAATGTGATCATGTGTGTGTATGCATGTGCATATATACATTTGTATGTTTGTGTATGTGTATGATACTTGTATGAATGCATGTGTGCGCAAATATGTGTATGTATATACATATGTATAATTTTAGTTAAGCTCTTGCTTTCTTCTTTTACAGTATGGTATGATATCATGGAAAAAACAAACTGCCACTTAATCATGATGACCCCTGTCTGTCTTAAGTTGTCTGTTGTATAATTGTTATAAAATAATAAAAATAAAGTAAAAAAAAAAATAAAAATAAAAAAAAGCTGACTTGGACAAGCTTCATTCAGAACTACACACAGTTATCTGACTGGCCAATTCTTAAAAGAAAACTCATCAGCTCACTTCAGTGGAAAAAAAAATATTAGTAAGAAGAACACTTAGAGAAATGTTATCTGTCTTTCAAATGCAGTTGAATGAAAGTGGTTCCCCAAAACAAAACTCCATTCAAGAACAGATCTTCAAAATCTGACCTCAGCTGAATTTACTTTGTTGTTGTCCAGCACTGATCACAACAGAAGGAAACACAGCTGATTCCTTGCTGTAAATCAGCATATGACTCTCATATAACAAAGTGACTTTCACAAACTAAGTGGAAGAGGGCTGAACCATGAATACGTAAAGTCAGAGTAACAATGCGTCTTTGGCAGCTTGAACTGCTTTCTCCATGGGGGGAGGTAGTTTTCTCCCCTCACTGAGGCAGCAGCAGCACTGAAGTACTGATGGAGGCCTATAGGGGGAGCCTGACATCATCACTGTGTGTCAGGAGGACACACACATAAAGGCACACATACTGTGGACCACACACTGATGGAATGTGCAATCCTGTCATCAGCTTGTAATTACAGACTTGAACCAGCAGAATCCAACCTTCAGAGTTCGAAGAGGAAAAAGAGTCTCTCAGTTTCTGCTGCTGTGACGTATTTCATGCCTCCCCAGCGCTCACTGATTTCACTAAAGTACTTCACAGCCTTTAAATTTTACACTCTGTTGTGAAGCTTACAAGCCATTTAACTCCAATTAGAAGAAGGAGAGCAACTTGTCTTAAAAATCACCCTCTTAACCCAGCTGCCTCCAGCTATTGCTGATAGTCTAATCCCTGGGTGTAATAGAATGTGGGACGTGAGGATTTGGCTAATCCCTCATTAAGGAGCTCCGTAATCCTCTTGAAATCCTTTGTATACAAGGCAGGTTAAATACTGTAGCAGCAGAAGAGGTCAAGAGGATTAACCCCAGAGGAAGTGATATGTTAGTGCTTCCAAAACGGAGGACGGAGAGCGGGTTGGGAGGCAGATTGCAGCTTGGTTTGCATTGCATACAAATCAAAATTTTGGCTGTTTAATACATTCCAAGTATATGTTAAGCGCTAGTTTTGTTGTATTATACATGTGTAATATATAATTACAGTAAAAATGCAACAACTCCTAATTAGTTAGCTTCTTAATTAAGATGTAAAAATTAATAACAAAGGCAAACATAACACAAACAGTGCTGCAGCTTATTTAGGCTCCATTTGCATAACTAAATTTTAATGTCTCCTCTTTAATGGGATGGGTTTTCTCCCATAATCTGTTATCATTGAGTAATCATATTATTATAAGCATTATTATTTTTTAATGCCAGTAGTATCACTCCCTGAACGACGGTAAAAGTCTCTGAGAATTCCTCTGTGGACAGAAAACCTATCTGCTCCATATGCTGTCTCACTACGGATGTCAGGGCAGAGTGATTAGGTGGAAGTGGAGTGTATGTCAGCAACGTCGAGCGCAAATCGGCCCCAGATCTCCCCACAAGATGCTTGCGCTCTCTGAGCTCGCAGTGCTTTACACAGAGCATTGAGATATGCGATATTAAGTAGACGGGCCATAAAAAGCTTGTCTGGACTCATGTGGTCGACTACACGTAATAGAGAACAGTCAAATATATATTCAAGTTTTCAATGAAAGCCTGTTGAAAGTGTAATGATGTTAAAGTGCTGTCAGGGGAGCCCCGGCCTGATGTTTTATTGGCTGTTTATTTTATTGGAGGACTCGCCATGAATCTAGGTAGCCTTCAGTGATATTGCCACAGTGTGGCTGAGCCCCTCAGTCTGCATGAGAGATTTTATTAGCCAAACATTTGTTTCTCCATTCTCCCAGCACCAAGGACTGTGTCTTTCAAGTTCAGTGGTGAAAATAGCAAACAGATGTGTGTGTTCAGTCTCTTGCTCTACATCAGTGTGTGAGCAGGATTTGTTCTGGAGGATGTTTCATCAACAGTAAAAACGCAGGATTTTACTGTAAAGACTAATTATATTGGCTTTTCATTTCACTGTTTTAAATCTGCTTATGATGAAGAAATGACTCAAACAAAATGTGCAGCTACAGCTAATACAGTAAACTCTTATTGCCCCATACTACTCACTTTATGTGCTGAGTGTTTTAATTCAACCTGAGTTAATATCTCAGCCAACATGAATTCTTGCTTGCGTGGGAATCCGTGCGATTGTTTACGAGTGTTTCAAAACCCCGGGGATAAAATAATCATTTCTCCCACAATGCAGGATGTTTGAATCTATAAACGAAGACGGGATGTTGGGCAATTTCAGTTTCATTTTCCCAGCTCACTAACTGTTGGCTACACTGCAATATGTAATAACTACAGCAGTAATATTTTTAGTCTGTGGGTCTAAATCTATTTCAATGAGCATTTGCATGAAGCAGTAGTGTCATCGAGCAAATGAGAAGTATGTAATGATCCAATCTGTGTGGGACAGAGTGAGAGTAAAGATGGAATAAATCCATATCTAACGAGAGGAACAAAAGCGCTCACTGTGCCACGTAGATGACCTGGATCGTACAGGCTGGTCAGCATTAAGCCTATCAATGACCTCACATGAAGGACTGTACATTAGGTAAGTATCAGGTGAGCTTCTCCAACAACCAGGCCATGGCAAATACACGCAATCAGCGCAATAAATACTTACGAGCTGTTTGCTCCAACTGACAAGTCGGTGACTGATGTGGTTGCAAGAGAGTGGGCTGAATGGATGGCACAGATCAGCCTAGATGAGGTCAGAAAGCATGGCTCTTGCTGCATTTGGCCCCAGCTGATCTCCAATTAAACGGGGCGCTGACATCACGCTGCGGTGCCGACCATGTGAGCCACCCCAGGATCAGCAGCCAAGACATGTCACAGCACACCCTCTCAGCTTCCAGAGCGAGCCCAGGAGGAAAAATAAACACATGAGCTGTGCTGAAGAAATGTCCTCAGCTTGAATTGTCTACATATTCAGAAAAGCGCCACAAGTGGCTCAGTGGAGGTTCATCCCAGGAGAGCTTGGCTCTGATGTTGGGTACATGATCTAGTTTCTGTACGTTTTCTCTGCTCAGGTAGCCCCTATGGGGAAAGAACAGAAAACCCTTTAAAAGCTTCCTTTGCTATCACATTTCGCCCCTCAAAATACAGAGCCCCCCAGTCAATATATCTATGACTATTATCTATCAATTAATACATCTGTCTCCATTGTAGGGGTCCGCTGCCCTGCTAGCGGCCTGACCAGGCAGTGAACTCTTGCATTCCTAAAAAACACGGTCATCCAGCCTCTGTAATTTGTCATGTTAGAAGTTGACAGTAAAAGGTCATCCACTCCCATCGCTGGAGGCAAGAAAAAGCACCAAGATGAAAGTGCACGTTCAGACTACGGCTATTGCTAGGCTCACCCTATTTGTATAAGACTGGGAAGACACACACACACACACACACACACACACACACACACACACACACACACACACACACACACAGCTTTATCTAATCTAGACCACCTATCTGTCTTATAATTCCCACACTATCTCAGAGCAGAAGCACAAGCCGACCCATTAAAAACACTTTAGTGTCTAATATCCCTCCAATTACATACCTTAAACTGTCAGCAAAGATGCTTCTGAAGCATTTTGTTTAAGAAAAAAATTTCCATTCTGGAAAATTATCTTTGAACCTGTTATTTTTCTGAGTTGAAATGCTTTATTCACATTTTAACAAGACTTTCTCCCAGTCAAAATATCAGGATACAACTTCAACCTACTCCTCATCTTCACGTCCCCAACAGATATCATGACACTCCAGTGATCTAAAACTACCCTCCACCCGCTCTTTACTTCATGTTTCAGTAGAGTTGTACGTTCAGTTTCGAGGCCGACAAGCTATCCATTAAGTCGGGCCACCTCTGACTCCACTCCAAAGCGAGGGCAGGTCTGCCAACAGCTCATCCATCATGCACAATATCAATTGATTTCCAAACACAAACAGAACAACTTTGATATAAGGGACAGCTGGATCAGAGGGGGCACGGCGGAGGAAATGCACCCGAAGGCATCACGGCTGAATAGTCCAGCTCCTGTCTGCTGCCCTCTCCTTTCCCCCCAGACTGGCATGATTTAGCCGGTTCGCTCGCTTCCTGCAATTATTCTACTTCCGAAGCACAACATGGCGAGAGCCTATAGCACCATGACACTGTGGGGTGGAGTCTAATGACTCTGCTGGTTCACCTATAGCTGAACCTGGACCACCACTGACCCATTACATTTTCTATAGTGTACGGTGTAAAACAATGCAGGCTTGTATGAGCAGTGAAGTTGGCAGGGACTCAGGAGCGAGGTCTGAGAATTTAAGGATTAGAGTTTTCTTCCCCTAATCTTTGGTGTTATTATGAAGAAGCTTTAAAGGAACACAAATGTTTTTGGACAGTTTTCTTGATAACGTAACTCATCTTTATTTGAATGGAATGACAAAAAAGTAATATTGCCAAAACATCAAGTTCTGTTGAAAATGAAAAACAAACGAAGCAGTGCTGATACTTTTAATTTCTGCGAGGACTGAACTAGAGTTCAAGATCTAAACTTAGCACAAAAAGTGAAGTTATTGATGTTTAGTAGATTATCTTTAGAGTCTGACTTTAGACTTTAGAGTCTGGTTTCTGGTACTGTCCCCACCTTTTGTAAGAGCGCTGTTGTTGAACCTCTGCTTAAAAAGCCTGGCCTTGACCCTTTGGTTTTAGCAAACTACCGTCCCATTTCCAAACTTCCACTGGTTTCTAAGATCATGGAGAAATGTGTGCTTGCCCAACTGCAAACGTTTTTAGATGCAAGTGGCATTTTAGACCCCTCCCAGTCAGGATACAAGGCACTTCATTGCACTGAGTCCGCACTTCTTAAGGTTTTTAATGATCTGTTCTTTAAGACTGACGCTGGTAACTCTGCCATTTTAGTGCTTTTAGACCTGACTGCTGCTTTTGACACAGTAGACCATGCAACTCTTTTATCTCGCTTGGAAAACTGTGTGGGTGTCAGAGGGACTGCTTTAAAGTGTTTTAAATTTTACCTGAGTGGGAGGTCTTTCTCTGTGAGGCTGGGGGACTCCAGCTCTTCTTCTGCTCCTCTGCACTGCGGAGTCCCCCAGGGCTCTATTTTGGGCCCAATTCTTTTTGCGCTGTACCTCCTCCCACTCAGGGAAATTTTCAGAAAGCATGGCATGTCATACCATTTTTTACGCTGATGACTGCCAAATTTATATGCCCATCACCAAAACCAGCCACTGCCCCCTGACACCCCTCCTCGACTGTCTTGGTGACGTCAAGGCTTGGTTAGCCCAAAATTTTTTTAAATTAAACGAGGGAAAAACAGAGATCATCTTATTTGGTAATTCCCTCATTGACTTGGGACCACTCCAAAATGATTTGTGTCCCAAAGTCACCAGCCTTGGCGTCACCATAGACAGCGATTTTAAACTCGATAAGCAGGTCAATGCGGTTTTAAAATAGAGTTTTATCACCTTTGTCTTTTATCAAAGGTAAAACCTTTTTTATCTTTTAATCTTCTTGAACAAGTCGTGCATGCTTTTATCTCTTCTTGCCTGGACTACTGCAATGCGCTTTACACGGGTATAGGCAAAAATGCACTCTCGGCTGCAGTTAGTCCAGAGCTCTGCGGCACGACTTTTAACAGGGGCCAGAAAGCGCAAACATCACCCCAATTTTAGCTTCTTTGCACTGGCTCCCTGTTCATTTTAGAATTGATTTTGAGATCCTTTTGTTTGTTTTTAAAGATTTGAATGGACTGGCCCCTCAATACATCGCAGACTGCCTCTTAAGGCCCACTTTTATTCTCTGGCTTTTAACACCGGGTGAGTTGTGTGGTCCTCTGTGTCTTTTAATATATTTTATCTTATTTTAATTCATGTTTTTATTTTTTATGTTTTATTTATTCTATGGTTTTTGCTTTTGTACAGATCTTTGGAGACGTTGGTCTGTTTTTAAAATGTGCTATATAAATAAAGTTGATTTGGATTTGGATTTGGATTTGGGGTTGGGATGAGCAGCAGAGTTGAGTATGCGAGTTGCGCCAACAAAATTTGCCAATGCCAACCACAGATTGTATGACAAATGGATGTAGTCTCCATGATGTCACTCATCGGTTTTGAAACAGAGTTTTGAAGCAAATTGTTGAGAGGAGACACAGTGGATATGGAGTGGGCTTTGAGCCTCTGGCTATAGGGTGACCTGGCCATCAGCTGAGCCTCTGATTGGGCAAACCCACGTTTATAATATCTCCCAAACTGAGGTCCAAAATAAAAATTCATTCCCTGTAAGAGAAATTAACTTTTGAAACAGGAGACTTTTTTGTATCAGGCTGTAAGCATTTTGATTTCTGCTGTAAAAATGTCTTTTTTTTTGGCTTGGTGTGTATGTGGTTTCCGGTACTTTCAGAGCCAGCCTTAAGCAAACACTCAACGCCGCTTGATGTAACCAAAGAAATCATCTTCCTAACACAGATTACCTTACTTTTTGTGGTATGTTGAGTAATTCTGGCTGATCCAACGCTAAAAAGAAAAACATAAACACAATCAGGATTCCAGTGTTGATATAAACGCACTCACTGGTGTGTGATTCAAACATGCAGCAAAATTAAAAAAATAATAAATACATTTAAAAAAAGAAAAGAAAAAAAATCACGACTGAAAGGAGAAGTGAGTGTGATTTTAGCCTAATTATAGTTGAACCAGCACGGTCAGCATTTGTTTCCATTCACTGCTTTGCTTATTACCTCCACACTCCACAGACCAACATCGAACACTCATAAGTTTCAATTATAGAATAAGTGTATGTTTTATTAATTATTCATTGATAATCCTCTTGAACATGATATGGAGCAATGCCGTTAAGCCACATTGAAATATTATCAATTATCGTGTTTTAATTCTTACCCAAGTGGCTCCCTTATCTGCACTTACATTACCCTCCTCTGTTCCTCCATGCAGCATTAGAGAGGCGTCATTAGCGAGGACCGGTGGGAAGGCTGCCCGCAGTGGAGGAAATGGAAGTCGTAAAGCAGCACTACTCATCGCACGGACATTACACACTGACCCTCCCAATTCCTCAGCCTCTCGATTGGCTGACATCGTGCACCAATGACACGGTAAACCACAGGCTCTTCAAACTCAATTTAGCTCAGCATTAATTATTCCTCTAAGTATTCTTTGCAACACTTAATGTTGGAATTCATAAATGTATAAGGTTAGGGGCTGAGCATGTTGTAGAGCTCATATCAATGTGATGATACTATTCCCATTTGATGGTAGCGACCTAATTAAGACCAGTGAGCTGTGTACTGAGACTCATATATCTCTGTTATAGCAGACAAACACTCCCTCTGCTTCACAAGAGCGAGCTTTTCAGACTTTTTGATGACTGAAACTTCCACTAACTTTCATTTAAAATCCACTTCCTACAGTATAAGAACCTGAATGTCCAGCTATATCTAGATACAACGGGCAAAAATGAATTACCCACGGTGCTAAATTGAATTTTCTTGCAGCACAGCCTCAAATCTTCCGAATGTTTGGTCCTATAAGTGGATTAAAATCTCTCCATGATGTAAAAATATTCAATATGCTCAGTTTGAGGGAAATACTCCACTGCTGATGCACTTTTGTGAAGTCATCCAAGGTAAGGAGGGTTCAGATTATCTGCCTGAGGGCCCAGTTGATCGTTTGAACCCTCAGCCTTTGGTTCAGGGTTCAAAGGTGCAGACTGTGCTCCATCTCTGACATCCACAGAAATGCTCTGTCTGCAAATGAGCTTATCACGGGTGTGAGTAAACTCAACACTTTTGACAAAAAAGTAGGGATGCACTGATATGAAAATTGTGGCCGATACTGATATCAGATATTAATATTGGTGTTATGGCCGATAACCAATATTCACTGATAGCAATGTTGGTAAAAGAAAAAAAACTGCAAATTGAAATGATCAGATTATCTCCCTTCATCTTCAGACTTATTTTCCTTGTCCACTCTTCTTAGGTAGTATGGGTGTTTACATAGACATAGAAAACAATATTATTTGGGTTTTGAAAGATCGTTCAACATGCTCTAAAAATGGCATCTAATGAGTAGGGATGCACGATAGTGGATTTTTGCCGATATCCGATATGCCGATATATCGAAACCCCTTTTGGCCGATACCGATACCCATACCGATACCGATAATCACAAGTTTGTTTGTTTTTTTCACTGTAAAGAAAGCTAAGTCTATCCTGTACTGGAATTTATATGTTACTCTTATTGTGACGGTCTTATTTGTTTAAGAAACACACATAAAACAAGACAAAAAACATTTGATTTGACCATAAATAAGAAATGTATTATTTTTTATTTTATTATTCTTATTATTATTTTTTAACTAAAGACATTCAGTATTGAAATACAGAAAAATAATTTCTCTAGATCACATGAACTTTAAATGTACAATGCATTTTTAAACATAACCAAGTTGCTTTTGATTATTTTAGAGCTACTGTAACAACCTGGTGACAGACACAGAGCTCTGCAGTGCAAATAAATGAAGTGCTACATTTTATTTAAGGAGCTTATTTTTCAGATGGAAAATAATAATAATCCTAACTGAATAGCACCTTATCGGCTGTGCTTATCGGCAGAAATTTTCATATCTGCCGATACCGATAAACGTGTATTTCAGCTTTTATCAGCCGATACTGATATTGTGCCGATAATATCGTGCATCCTTACTAATGAGTAAATATTGGCCCCCTTTTCACATCAGCTAATATGTTAAAAAAAATGATGAACATCGGCTGATACCCATACTAATACCAATATATCGTCCATCACTACAAAAAAAGTCATGGTGATGGGCAGGATATGAGTTGATAGTTGAGCTCAAAATTAAAATCAAAGATATGTTTCATGAAATCAAGACACATTTCTCTCACTCCATGTGGTAGGGAGCAAGTAGAATCAGGTATGGAAGAGTTGTCGATTCCTTTGCTTTCCATGCAGACTGTTGGGATCCTACTCTGCAATAATGGTGTAAGGCCTGTGACATTCACTGCTGATAGAGGACATCATTTCACAGGAGACCTCACAGAGCAACTAGACCAGGAAGAATGTGGCCAGATGGAACTGGGCTGAATTGTCAACATTTCCCTGTTGACTAGCCAGCTGAGCAAGTTCCACAAAGCAGGCAGATTTTTACATCCACACCACACACACATACAGAAAGATGCACACACTGCCCAAAAAGGCACTAAAACCAAAGTAAAGTGAGTGCACGGAGCCTCCTGAGTGCCTCGTCTGAGAGAGAGTGAGGACAAAGGTGAGGAGTGGCTGTAATAAAGCCGTATGCCCGCTGTTAAGAAATGAAATGTAAAGCCATCACTGTGATCCATCTTCATTAAACAATTTCCCCTCTCCCTAGCTTGCGAGGATATCAGTTTCAGGAGGTCAGGTGCCATTTCTCCTCCTCTTGGGTGTCGGCATGTGTTTAAATATACTATAGAGTGCAGCACTAGTGCGGTGCAGTGAAGCAGAGGAGGAATGGGAGGCCATTGGTCCCGTGCCGATTGGCTGCCATTCAAGGTTACTCTTGGAGGGTTTCCCATCACCCCCCTCTAAGTGATACATTGCAATCTGACAAATGCAAACTGTGACATTTAGGAAAGCACTGGGAGAATAACTACTGTTGTGTTGTTAATATGGGCTCCTCACTGCCAAACGAGATTGTCAGGCAGGCAGCTTTACAAGCCTGATGTCCATTACACAGCCGGAGCGTAATCAGACTGCGTGCGCTTTCTTGTTTTTCTAATCCTGAGTATGACTGAGCAATTACCCAGTGCAGAAATGTAAGCCAGTGCACCATTTATGGGTTTGAACTGCAGTAAAAAGACAAAATAAAAGTGACTCACTGTGCAGATTAGGAGTGGGGGATCTGAGGGTAACTCATGGCACAATAAGACACTTTAACCATTCACCAATCCCGCAATTATCGATAAACTGCAAGTCAATCTAAAATAAGTATGTAAACTGAGATTTGTGCATCATGCCATGGAAAGGATAAAACAGCATCGCCTTCTTTTATCTGCACCAAAGTTCCTGAACAAGTGTTTAGTATTTTTATTATTACAGCCCCCTAATGTGCATAAACTTTGGTGCAACCACTTGCTTCTGGCCCAGGCTGTTGACTGAGTTCATGACTACTGTCATCAAGCAACAATGTTCTTTGTCAAGGATGTAACCAGCAGTCATGACTGGGGATCCAATACACTGATCGGTATTGGCGCCCGATACGGCTTGCAACATTTGTACAGTGAGTGTTCCTCAAGGAGGTACCAACAGGGCTCACTCTAAAACAACAAATATAATTTTTAATCTACAACTGAATCCCCCAACAGAGTACGGGATTTATCAGAGAAATGTATCGGTGTCAGATTGGATCGGTATCAGATCTATACCACCAAAACATATCATAAAAAAATCTGAATTCGATTGGAGGTAAAAAAAAATCTGTTTCTAGTCATGACAAATGGCATCTCATAGGAGGACAAATAGAATTAAAGGTTTATTGTGGTGCTAGCTCTGCTACTGTTAGCCACACTCTCAACGTCCATTCAACATCTATTACCAACAGACTCTGTGGCTTTTTTAGCCATTAACTAAACTTGGACTAGTCGATTTCTCATAGTTTTAGATCACTATGTAAACGGGTAAGAAATGTCTTTTTTTCATTATCTCTTTGTTCCTCTTTAATTTTCCCCGTTTTTCTTCTCTTTTTAGGATAATTTCATTTTTTTGAGTCTGTCGTTACATTTTATGTGTGTCTCTGGAGATCCTTTGTGTAACTATGTTGGCATTGTTTACACAGAAAATCAGCTGTTACCAGCCTGTAGCATGTTGATGCTAACCAGTGCTAGGCCCAATGTTCCCTGCAAGCTATAGAGATGTAGGCTAGGACAACGTGCTGCGTTGTGAGACAACATCTGTCCAACAATTGTTGTGGGGAATGTAAGATCTATTTCCATTAAGATGGTCAAGCTAGCAGTGCTAACCCAACACCAAAGGGAATACTGGCAGAGGAGCATTATGCTATACATAGATATAGCTAACAGAGCGGACACCGGGCACGAATACAATGTTGGAAGGATTTCACCTGCAGTGGGAAGACAGAATACAGGAGATTGAGACTAAACAAACTGGTGAAGAAGGCCAGCTCAGTCCTGGACTCCAGTGGAGGCTGACTGGAGAACTATGATTGAAAATTGCTAAACTCCAGTGGTATGATAGTCATTTTATCAGGAAACGATATAATACTGCATCTATGTCCTGCTCTTTCGGAGACAGTTTTTTTTTCGTATTTCTGAAAAAAGAAATAAATCAAAGCATTTACTTAAGTTGTAATATTCAATCCCTGCTTTAAAATTCAAGCAGCAAGTAGAGCAAGCTAGTAGCAAAACTAGATTGATTAGGAACATCTAAGCTTGGCATTAGGATAAAGGTATTCTTTATAGGTAAACAGAAGCACGTGTTCAAAGATCAGACGTTGTTTTGACAACATAATTGCATGATTTATGCTCTTTTTTTCTAATCTCAGTCAGAGATGGCCTCTCTGTTTTTTTGCTGATTCATAGGGGGAAACATCCGGACAGATCAGATGAATTGCCTTTTTCACAAAGTCCTGTTTGTCTAAATAAGAACCCTGCGATCAATCTTTAGTTTTTCAGTTAGAATTTATTGTCGTAGTTGGCTCTTCAGCGACTGAGTTATAGCAGGGCATTTTGTAAACACTGACTATATCACAGCAACAGGGAAAATCTGTTAGATATAATTCAAGCAAGCAAAAACTAATCAATCAGGATTCTGCTATATTATATCGCTCTAAACAACTATGGGTGCAGATGATAAGATGTAGAAATTCTTCAGAATTTCAATCAAGTGATTCTACATGAAGAGGTTTGGCAAAATGCAAAATCATGGCTTTAGACTCAGCTGAAGAATTCACAACCACCAAGCGGGGGACTCCTGGGAGAGATTTCTCTCCATTTCTTCCCAAATGCACTGAGCTGTTCCCCATGTATGGTTGTGAGGCATACATTAATTATAGCGCTCGCAGGAACTGCTCTGCTGCCACTGTCACCGAATTACTGCTTTTCGCTACAGATCGGCTTCCTCTCCTTTAATGTGCCATTTAAAGCAGTTTCTACCAATCCAGTTCATAGATGGAGGTGAATGGAAATGGTGCTGTGCGCGTGTGTGCATGTGTGTGTGTGTGTTTTATGCAAATTGCGAGATGAGGTGATTAATTTATAATGGCTTTCAGTGCAATTGAAGGCAGCGGGAACTGATCAAGGGCAAGGACATTATAGAATGGTACAGGCTGCATAGGGGTGGCTCTGCTTGTTCTGCACTGTACCACAGCATGACAGTATCTCATTACATCCAGACAAAACACCTCCCCCATTGATAATGAGCATTTTTCACGAGGGGGGGACCGTTTTTTTGTCTCTTGTTGTATTTTCTCGTACTGAGCAGCACATCATTCTTCATCTAGCTAAATCATGTATTGATCCAAGACTATTTCTCATATCCATGCACTGTAATGTGTTGTGTAGAGAGCATGCAACGCCTGAAATCAAGCCACTTGGAGACTCTCTTGTTTACAATGGACTATAAATTCATCTTTTAACAACTACAGTTGGAAAAAAAAAGGTGACTAAAACATATTTAATACTGCTGTTAGTGAGCTCTTTGGAAATATACCGAACACTGACACTTAGAACTTTGTTTTAATGTTGACACCATTCGCTGCCAGTGTTGGGGAAAACAAAAACCAACATTACTGATGACATTACTTTTTTACCAGCAATGGGTGATCTAGTAATTACTTTTTCAAACATTATAATTAGGGGTGCACCAATCACAATTTTCCTGCCGATCAACGATTTTTAAAAAAACGTGACCTGCCGATACCGATTTGGGCCAATACCGATTTTTACTTTTTGTTTTTATTACTGACAGCTTATACCTTCAGTGTTCCAATCTTATGTTATTGAAAATCATTAAAAATACCTGTGAAACAATAAAATCTTTATGTTATAACTTAAACAACAATGGCTGGCTGTCAGACCTTCCCAGAGGTATAAAAGATTAGTTTTATATGTAAGGATGGGCCGACCACTGATCACCGATCTCCCAAAATTAAGGAAATCGGTACAGATTAATCAGTGCATGTCTTATAATGCCATTACTATCATTGCTTACTGTGTTGTAGGTTTGTGGCAGCTTGTTGCAAGGGTAAGTAAAACTCAGACTTTGACTGTTCCTCTTGAACTAAGGGTTTCCTCTGTGTGTGGTAGGGTCAGTTACAAAACAAAGATAAAACTAGTTTCATAGATAGTTAGCACTTCAGGGTGCTTAAAACAGCTTTTTATAATAATGAGAAAAATATATTTATGACATTTTATGAGGAAGCAGTGCAGAGGAAGTCTCCAGGTCCTTCACTGTTCCAGTAAAACAGAGTTAGTTTTATTTCACTTGAGGCACATTGGCTATCTTCCCCTTCCTACTCCTCATGAGTTCATGCTATTAAATATTTAAAAGGGGCTTTAACAATGGCCAGATGATGACATTTAAGTTAGTGTCCCTTAAAGCAGTGAAACTTGGCAACAGAGGAGCAAAATGTGTATCATTCAGTGGGTAAGATTACTGCAGTATTAGCTGCCATTATCTTTTAATTACAGAACTGGCCGAGTGTTTTTTTTGCACAGGTGCAAATGTGAACGTGGAAGCCTTTCAATTTAAACGCCTGATTGTGATTCATTCCTCCTCACAGCTTGGAGGAAAGGCGCATTGTATACTTTTAACTGAAGAGAGCAGGAGCCTGCACAGCCCGAGAGGTTTAGCAGAGAGACACAAAGCAGCAGTGGCACCGCTCATACCTTCAGGTGACAGAGTGCTGATGATTATAGCAAGGACAATGCCCTGCATGTGTCAAACAATTGGCAAATAATTTATGTCATCTTTTCCACTGTTATTTCCGTGGAGGGCACTAACTGTGTTGCCAATATCAAACCTCCTGCAGAGGAGAGGCAAAAAAAGGAGGGACGTGCTGCAAAAGACGGATGGAGGGAGAGAGGAAGAGGGAGGAAGAGGGAGCCAGAGGAGCGGGTTGGGGGAGGGGAAGAAGTGCCAGGCTCAGCTTTTTTTCCTGACTGAAGATGCACAGCCATCTGTGAGGAGACAAACACGCGTATGGCCATCATTTGTCCAACATCTTACGTGATGTGAAGGCTTTTCACTCGCCATGCCAACCTGTGTGGCAGATGATGTATGTGTTTCTTCAGTCCCGTGATTACTAGCATAGAGCTGCAGAGCAATGCTCTTCACCTCATCAGTTCCACAGGCTGCGCTCCAAGGTGGGTGAGGGATTCGCTGCAAGATGGCTTCTGACACACAGCACAACCAAGGCGTACCAGCATGAATATTATACAGTGCATTTCACCACAGCCACCCACTGTGAACAGATCAATCGAGGTGGATGAGGTGAATTAGAATTTTAATAGAGTGCCTGGGTGCAGTAATTAAAAAGAATGATTATATTTTCCCTAAATGTATGAAAAAGTTCCCATTAGGTGGAGGGTGGAAGCTGCTTTGGTCACATATAGATAGTACATATTAGTTTCTAATATGTCTGTAATGGAAACTTTTAAGTGACACTGGAAGCACTGGAAATATGTTTGTGTATTTTGTGTTTTCTTCTGTTCAGTGCTGGTTAATGTTTTTATTTATATCTAATTTCATTCAGAACAAAACTTGGCTTTGTTTATCCAGCAATAGAACAAGTAGCTGACCTGTATATACATAACATTTTTGCCTAATCCCTTCACAGCCATTAATCTCTGCCAAGACTTGGGCGAGAATTATTAAGTTTCACTTAATTTGGAAAATTAAGCCCATTGCTCCTTTTGGTCCATAATTATCTTTCATGGCCGAGGGGTGATGCATCACACATTTATGTATAACTAACACTGCATAGCCTGAAAGGTAAATACAAAGATGAGGAGGATGAGAGAAGAAAGTTAAGATAACAACCTAAACAGGCTGAGGGAGCACTGGGCTCTGAGAGAAAGGTTGCAAACCTGCAAAACAATAGAGATGAATCACAGAGGAGGATCTGCTGCTGCGGTCGTTCCACTGAGGCCCCATTAGGTTTGGCCCACAAGCTTTATGTTTCAGCTGCTGGCTCCTGATTACAGCTTTGAAAGTCAAGGCCTCAGCTGAGACAGAAATTTCAGAACAAATCTCTGCTCTCTGTAATGCTCTGCTGATACTTTTTTTCTGTAATAAATCAGAATTTATCCAAGATGAATTCGACTTCATTTTCAAATGTGAAATAATTGAGCTCCTGAGAGGGTACAACATGACCTGACCAAGCCTCTCCCCCAGTGTTTCCAAATGAGGGTTCTTGTATCCCTGAGGGTACCTGAGAAAGCTGCACAGGGGTTACATCAAACCCTTCCTAGATGTTGATTTGAAAATTTTAGAAAGAAATTTCAGTCATATTAAAAACTCCCTGTATCGTTTTCACATAAGAAATGTAAAATGTATCTTTAATTCTGAATCACAAAATGAAAAAAAGATTGAGAGGCTGTATAAAAAGGACATATTAAGAGTTTAATTGTTTTTTAGAATATATGCATATTAGCTGCATGGTGGTTAGCACTGGTGCCATACAGCAAGAAGGTCACCAGTTCAAATCCCAGCATGAGAAAGGGTTTCTGTGTAGAGTTTGCATGTACTCCCTGTTAGGGCTGGGCTATTTTATCAATTCTGCAATAGATTTTTTCTGAGATTTCTTTCTGCAGAAAGTACTGATTTTTCTGCCGCAGGTATCCATACATTTAGTGTCATTCAAATCCCCCTTGTTCTGCCCAGCATTATGGTCGCTGCCCCTAACCCTCACCTTGTTCACTTTGCAGAAAGAGCGATTAGGTCAGCCAGCCACTGGTGTCGCTGTTACCCATCTAGATACTGTACACCAAAAAGAAGTTAATTTTTCATTTCAATTAAATCAATACAAGTCAATAGAACAGTCACAATGTGTCACCAAAATCACACTGTACCTTCAAAATCTTTCAGAAAATGATGGAGGTGTATCAAATCATATTGAATCGTATCGTTAGCTGAGTATCGTGACATATATAGTATCGTGAGCTGAATATCATGTATCGTATCATATCTTATCCTATCGTATCGTATCTTATTGTATCGTATCATATCATAAAATTAGTGTATCGCTACAGCCCTATTCCCCGTGCATGTGTAGGTTCTCTCTGGGTTATGTGGCTCCTCCTCTTCCCACAGTCACGCTCATCAAGTTTAGTGATGATTCTAATTTGTCTGGAGGTGTGAGTGTCTGTGTGAGAGGTTGTCTGTCAGCTCTGTGATTGACTGGTGACCAGTTCAGGGTGTACTCTGCCTCTCGCCCCTAAGACAGCTGGGATAGACTCCAGCCAACTGGGACCCTGAATAGGATAAGTGGTAGAAAAGATGATAGCTATGCATATTAAAGTTTTGATGCAAGCACCAGATTTAAGAATGTTGGGGCAAGGACAACAAAACACTAAAAACTAACACTTGAAAACAAATAAAGAAAGAAGAAGAGCGACATCTCCAAAATAATGAGGGTAGTTTCAACTTTGACTACACTTTGCATTAGGGATGGGTACCTTTCACGTCTGAAACGATACGGTACCGATGCCCGGTACCTGGCAATCGGTACCGGTACTCAACAGTACCAAGTTTCGGTACTTTTTTGTGTTTATGTGGTAAAAAATATCAATTTGTTTAAAAATTAAATACAACATATTTTCAATTTAACAAATTTATTCTTCAATATATAACCTTGCAATGCTGTGTTCATGTCCGGCATGGAAATCACCTACTCTTCCACTCCCTTACAGTCACAAGGATGCATTTAGGTACCTTAACATGGTACCTTTTGGTTTTACATGAATTGATACCCGGTACTTTTGACAGAATTCGGTCGGTACCTATAAAAGTACCTAATTTGATACCCATCTCTACTTTGCATACATCACAACAGCCTGGCTCTGTAGTAGAAGAGTCCAGGTGCTGAACTGGCCTGCCTGCAGCTCCAGCTCTCAGAAAGGTTCCTGAACCACAGCTCCAACCGAAGAAGTCTCAAGCTAAGTTAACCATGAGAACAGGAAGGATGTTATCGCTCTAAAGTTCACCACCACACGGTTCTCTGCAAGCAGAGTGAGCTTAGTCTCAATTAGAGCAACCAAGAGCTGTCTGTCAACAAAAATCTCCCCATTGTTCTGTGGCTTCATCCAGAGTGGGAGCCATGTTTTTGTAGGGTGACCTGGGCAACTATGCTGTGTCAACTGGTGTCAGGCTACAAGTGCAGTGTAGCACCCTGCCCGCGGGCTAAACCCTGAACGAGGCCCCTTGTGTCCCAAACAACACGAGCTAAGATAAGGTTCCAAAGCTGCTCATGACAAATATCTGTGGCTGAAAAGGCCAGAAGAGGTGACACTGCCTCGGTGACTAGACAGGAAACCGGTCAGCCAACCTGTCTTTGGCGTGTCATGTTCTGAACCAAAGCGTGTGCAAGAACAGATACTTAAGGGGGAAAGAGTTTTAATATATCAGACATGATATCACCAAGTGTGGAAAGAAACTGAAGATTTGTCCTCTTGTTCCTCCACGGTACAAAGTTGAGGTCATTCCTCTAATAGGAGAGCAGCACCACAGAGGGAGCTTTGTGCTCATCAAAGGAGAGGAAGTCCTACTCTGCTCTGAGTGCATGTTACTGATGATGCAACATCTCTCGTGATCCAGTTAAAGGGAAGAGGAGCAAGTCAACAACCCACCTTTGACCTTGACCTGACTTTTCATAGCATGAAGTGATCTGTGCAAAGTTTGAGCCAAGAGAAACAATGACCGATCGTTTACGAATTCTTCGACTGGAGATTGAAGATGGATAGATTTTCTGAGGGCCTAATTAATTTCCTGTGAACAATGCAAGTTATTATTTCTTTTTTTCCCTCTTCGCCTTTGGATACAAACCAGGCCATCCAGTTCAGTGGTTCTCAAAATGGGACGCAGGAAAAACTCATTAGGTTTCCTCTCACCTCCCTCAGCTGTGGTTGAGCTACAGCAGGTTAAGTGTCACTCAGAAATTAGCGTTCTCCTGGTAGGAGCAGTGGACGCCACATCAGCTGCTACCATTTTTGTAACTACATTAAACAAACCCTCTGAAGGCCTCAATGATGCATGCAATCTTAATTTTTATTACAGCAATTTATTATACATTCCCCGAGCCTATGACAGCCCCGACTGTCATTAACAGATTAATTATAATTTCCCCCCGCGCTCTGAGTTAAAGGGAAACGTGAACACATACAAGCAGGCCTTACAAATAATGAGAGTTGGTAACAGAGTTTCATCATTCCAGTGGCTTTACCCTTCACCCTCCCTGAGAGTAAATGAAATGAAGGAACCTGTGCTCTGATCCTGGAGTCCTCCCTGCAGCTGATGTGCTTAACTAAGTCTTCAAACAACTCATGTAAAGAGGAGTCTCCTCCCAGTTCATCAGGACGTATACATGGGCTGTATTTTGATTCTTGAGCTTATAACCGGTTCAATAAAAGTACAAGCCCTTACCTTGAAACACGACAGTGATGTTAAATGTAGCTAAAAGCTAACCTCAACAGCTATCCAATGAAGCTCTGTCCCCTGCAAATTAAGAGCTATTGAGGTCAGGGTACGTTTGGCTAATTTGTGTAAGAGGGCTGAAAGGCAAGAACATTAAAAAGCTAGTTGGGTGGAAGGTAATAGCCCAATATTAGACAAAGGTGGGGATAAAACTCATCAGATCGCCCTTAATCATCTCTAATGACCCTCACCTGTAATTTGCTCCTCATAAAAGTTCTTTCATCTTCGTATTCATCATCTCGGGATACGTCGATGAATTTAAATTCACAGTGAGAGTCTGGAGGAGAGGCTGTTGATTTGTGAACAGCATGTGGAAGAAGCCAGGTTAAAAATATGAACAGGTTCTTCTGAAGGCTGATGAAAGCATTAAAAACAATAGAAACATGGAAGTGAGTCCTGTTTTGTCACCACCAAAATCATTGACATTAAAGTGTAGAGATGTCTTTTATATGCCTTGAAAAAAAACGACTGCAATGACCTTTTATTTGAGATATCAAAAGAAAAACTACAACCCTCTGACCCCTGTGCTATTCTATAGTATAAACTCAGATCAGAAGACTTGATTCTTAAATCAGCGTGTACACTCTGAGCAACACAGAGGTTGGCTTTCTGGGATATTGAACATGTGCAGCACATTACTTTAGTAATTCAATTTATGCCTCAACATAATCTAATTTCAGACTATTAGTCATATGATTTACTGTGCATCAACCCGATATATAACAACAGTTCTTGCTTTATTATGTAGCTGCTAAGAGTAAACATAACAGTCTCACTTTGTGTGTGATTTTAGGAAGCTTACTCAAAAGAAGAAGAAAGTTCACAGATTAAATAGAAGAATAGAGGAATAAGGAACTTCACAGGACTTGCTGAAATTATAAGGTCATCATACAAAGATCATCTAATTGGTTTATTAGAAGTAAAAGGTAGGGGTGGGGATAGTAGGAATTTTGGTATTGATCCAATACAAAGTAAATACAGGACTAAATCACCGATACCAATACCGGTACCGATACTTCTCACATGAAATGTAATGATCATTGAATAATTGTGTGATTTTGCCTTGAGTTGGTTGATTATGATTATGGTAAAACACAGCACAGAGATTTTAGGCAGTAAAATGTTTTTTTTTTTAATCTAACCACGACAATAGAATAACATTTTAACTGTATAAAAGTAATAAAAAAATTATCCTACCACCACAATTGTTTAGGAAAAAGAAATCATGAGTGTAAAATAACAAAAAGTTCCCCCACATTTGCACAGAAAGGCGGCAGACGGAGGAAAGTAAAGTAAATTGCTGGACAACATAAGAGAAACTGCAGTATCGATCTCATCACGATCATCGATCTGATACCAATACTCATCTTGGTATTGAAACTATCGATATTTAGATCGATACGCCCACCCCTCGAAAGAGGAAACACCAAAGTATGCACTAACACACACACAGACTATACTTGTGTTTACTGGTATTTGTCCTTCATCTGTGGTTTAATGGTGGTTGGAAGTCACACACACTGTATATCCGAAAATGAATTATTCATTATATCCGAGCCACAACAAAACTATTGACTTTGAAAACTTCATTTAATGGACCCAGTTGTGTTTCTCAAAGGCAGGGGCTGAGCTCCTATACCGATGCACAGCAGTTGCCATTTCTTTCAGCAGGCTTAAATAAACGATGTATAGAGCACTTTGTGTGTAACACCACACTACAATGTTTCATTTATGAGCTGCAGGACGCAATTTCAGAGAGCCCACATTTCATTAAATATTAATTAGGACAAATAATGTGAGAGGGCACAGCATCTCTAAGGTGGCTCCCCCAATTCATGTGACAACTACCTGGACCCAGAGCGACGAGACGCTGAGAGAAGGAGGAAATGATGAGAATCAGCTAATGGATGACGATACGTTTGTGATGAGCTGCACACCTCAACCTAAAACAGCAACAACAGGAGGGGTTGTAATAGTTTTGTGTGAGGCGACATCCCACTGGCAGAGGGTGTGATTTATGATGAGACGACAGTAATGAGAAAAGGTTAGCAACATGTCATTAATGAGATTTCACAGTGCCACAGTAAAAAGGCCCCTACATTTCTCTTCTTACTCCAAGAGAAGAGTGTGGATTAGCAAAGTCCTAACAGTGATCAGTCAAGTAGATTCTATTTGTATAGCTCCATGTCACTCATCATTTATCCCTCTTATAACTATCACCATACCTTAATGTTTGGTAACTCATTTTTTGGCACTTTTTAGAAACAAGCCAAAGCAGAAATCTCAGTCAGCCTTGTGTGTTTATATTTCAACAGTCACAGGTCGTCATTTGTCATTCTTGATTGGTTGCTAAGCTTCAACATAGTGGGTCTTATCTTACCAGAGCCTTAAAGAAGATAGCTAGGAGCACTTTTTGTTAAGACTGTGATGAACAATGTGTGATAACCGCTGTCTGTGAAGTATTAAGGTGTGGTCTCGTATTCTTCTCTTTTTCCCAGTCATGGCGTTTAGGGCACCATTGGTAACTGATGCAAGTAAAAATCTACAAAACTGGTCTGATAAACTATTGGGCAATAACAGGAGTATATTTTTCAAATTTAAGATCCCAATTAAAATTCATCAGACAAAACCAGCTGATAGTAGTGTGACTATTTACACCGTTTCTGAGGCTGCATTTTGCAAAACGTGTGCCACAATAATTCATTGAGAAACCAAAAAGCTAGTGCAACTGTCCTAGAGACTAATGCTTTTAACAACAAGAAGTTAGCAAAAGATGGTCATTTGCTGAATTTATTGCACTATTACAACGATCAACCTCTATTAGCGCCAGAAGACTCAAGATTTTGCAGACAGAAAGTTTATGTGGAACCTCAGTTACTTTCCTGAGTATACCTCTGTTTACTTCATCTTGTATTCACATTAAAAACTTCTTTTTAAAATCAAGAAGTTGAAATAAAAGTATCTATAATCTTATTGTATTACTCATCAGGAGATACATTTTGGTCATTTATAGGTATAGGCTCACAACAATTCATATTGTGCATCCCTGAATACAGGGATTTCTATCAGTTTTCTCTTCAGGCTTTATAACTTAAAAAAAATATGCATCAAATAAATAGTTTATTTTTTCAAACAACTTCTAATGAGCCTTTTTTGTTATTTCATGTTCAACACAAACACACTTCTCTCTGCAGGGCAGGTCAGATTCTGAATACAATGGATGATAAATTCATGCTCAATGGCGCTAAATATGTACTAGCGCTCACTGCACAGATTAGCTAAAAAAGAAACAGCTTAGAACATGAGTCACACTGGTAGAAAATCACATTCCTCCAGGCCCTGACTAAAGAAGTCTACTGTCAGCACTTCCCAAGCAGAAAACCCCATCATTAATTTCCCTGTCAGTCAGAGCTGACTGGAGTGCTGTCAGTCACCATGAACACACTCCTCTGCTACATGCCATTAGAAAAGGAAACAGTCACATTTTCAAGAGCTACTGCACGCAAGTTGTCAACAAGACATTTTTCTTGAACAAGGGTTTTGGACATAATCCAGCACTCAAACATTCTGCTCCAGGACAAGGGGTCTGAAGATGTTGGATCAGTGCAAAGACAGGGAGTTAAACTGTGAGGGGCTGGATTGTTTGTTGCAAGTGCTGAGGATTTAATTTGTTTGTTTGTTTATTGGAGCTAATGATAATCTATAAAAAATAGATTGAATTATCTACTGAGAAAACTCAAATTAACAACAGTAAATACACTGCACAATAATTGCAGACAAAAACAAATCACATTCAAATCAAGTTATGTTAACAACAAAAATCCTTTCTAAAGTCCTTGCACAACCAGTACGTAAACCTGATTTTTCTAACTTGTCTGTAAAATCTGCAATTGATACAATGGGGGAAAAAAACCCACTAACTACAATGCACAAGAGGGCCCATGTGTCCTTCTAAACACCAAATAAACTTAAAAAAAAAAAAAACTGAATCTAAAGTTTCGTGGGCTAAAAAATGGTTATTTATTATAGTGTATGATTTTTTCCAGGGGTGAAACTGCTGAATGTATAACATAAAGACAGTTTCCATGACGTCACCCATCTGTTTCTACTAGGGGAGTTTTAGTTGGTGAAATCTGACAGCCAGCTAAGCTGAGCCTCATCACACAAACTCTGGATCTTAATATGTTCTACACAGCTGAGTCGGAAAAAAATCACTTACCATGTTGAAGAAGCTTCTGCAGACCGTCTTCTTCGTTGTCCTTCTCCTCATCATCATAATCCAACATTTATTCAACATGCCAACATACCCTTCTCTCCCTTTAGCAGTTAGCATCTGTTGAACTGGTATTTAATCTTCGCGTAGAGTAATCCACTTTCCCTCTTTGTGTACAAGAAACAAAATGCATGTTCCACGAAAGCTTTTTTGTATGACTAGTGTTCAACACAAAAAGTTGCTGTAGCTAAGGTAATGACATGTCATGAAACAATTTGGGAGCAGTTTTTCTGGCGCTTTACCGTATGTACCTTCGTGCTACAGTTAGCGACGGTCAACGGCATAACCAGTCTTCTTTGTTGATTGAGTTCTACAGCAGTTCGCATGTACGTCCCTCTCTTTACTGCCACCTACTGGGTGTTGCATTTTACAACGCATTGTCTTCATTTTTACATTTTACATTCAAGACATTAAATAAAGAAACATAAAACATTTAAAAGACAAAAAATACAAGAATTTATATTTTTTAATTAATGCCAGAACAAGATATTTTCCAGTTGTCTTACAAATTACGGACTAACAGATGTGAACACACTCACTGTTCCCTGCACTTTATTGTACAGTCCATATTTGCACTACATTTTTGCACTACGTTTAAATTTCTTGTTAAAACATTTGGTTTTGGCTGCCTTCATTGCATATTCAATATTTTGTACCGTATGTACTATATTTTTTGCCTTCTTACGTCTCTTTTATTGCAGTGTTCATTGTGGACAGCAAAGAAAGTATTTCAGGGAAACACATTTCATTACTGTTCACGTAACAGTTAACACTTTGAATCTTGAATCTTAGAAATAAAATGAATCTTAAAAACTTTACATGACAAAATTATTTATTAATAATTTTTGTGACTGCCCGGGTTGGGCAAGCCTCTTAGAAGCATTTACAGTATATGGGTAAAGGTACTTAATATAGCATCACTAGATTGTGAGTTATCCAAAGAAATACCACAATCTCACATCAGCAGAACTTCTCAGTTGGAGAGGAGGGTTTTGTTATGTATGCAGTCATTAGAGGCGCTGTGTAACAGAAAGAGATTGATGGACTTGTGCAGCCTTGTGAGGTCTGTGCTGCCTGGTCACACGAAGGCAAGCTCCTTACAGCGCTCTCCCCAGGGCGAGCAAGACTATTGGTCGAAGTTCAGATATAACTTCATTTTCTATGTGGATGAAATGCACCTTAAGGGCAAAGGCAGTGGGTGGAGGAGGGAACGGGGTTGGGGAGAAACTGTGTTTTG
The DNA here is from genome assembly GCF_033239565.1 of Halichoeres trimaculatus. NCBI lineage: Eukaryota > Metazoa > Chordata > Actinopteri > Labriformes > Labridae > Halichoeres > Halichoeres trimaculatus. The sequence goes on from NW_027437197.1 coordinate 18,485,322, forward strand.
AACACACACACACAGATGTGCGGTGTGAGTCAGAGGCTAGGCCATAAAAGAAATCCATTGTGGCTGTGGAGCCTGACTGGTGAGAGAAATTAAATGTGTCCATGGACTTTTCATATAACAACCCAAGGTCTATGTCAATAGTTCCAGAGTTTTGCTAGTAGAAAAAAAAGGCTTTTTGTTTCAAATGTCAGTTTCCTTTATCTTTGTGTACTGCAGGCAATTTCTAATAAATCAAAAAACATCAAAAGCCCCTCAAGACAATGAACACTACTGCCTTTATATAAATTCTAAGAATAAGTAATAGTGGTACCATTGATATCAAGCCAATGACTTTTTTGTTTTTAAGTAAAACGAAATACTGTTAGTACAGCTGACACCAAAACAAACGGGTTTCTTTTAACGTCTCAAGGCAATACAAGGAGATACCAAAACTAATTGACAGCTTCAACCAGAAATAACACAAGGAACAGTGAGCCAAATATTAGGGTAACACGTGTTCATCTTGTTATTAATTCTACAAATTTAATTGATTTGTAAGTACTTCCCAAAAGAGTAGATTTCTGAGAATATTGTGCCATCAAACTCCTTCCTAGCTACAGAAGAACAATAAAGTGTGCAGAACAATATGAAATCTAATTAGAAAAAAAGACCACAATAAAATTCAATTTGTTTAGCTCTTAGAAAACACAATTAAGAGTGTTAAAAAGACTTTTTTCATTTAATATGCTAACAATAACCCTGTACAAAAGCAAATATAAAAACTTCATTATCTCCAGAAGATGTTTTAAAAGCTCACCCACATCACTGACACCACAATAAGTGTGTGTGTGAGCGTGTTTTATGTATCTCTACAGACCAAGCAGTAAAATCTTGATTCAACAAGACAAGACAGTCACACAACTCCCAGCTCACTCTTAGTCCCTCCTCGATTGAATCTTTAGAGACAGATACAGTGCTCAAAAGAACATCAGATTGACAGATTGATACATGAGCATGTCGGGCGTGCTGATAGCAGCAATCTGTATGAAACACAGGCCAGAGCAGCACAGAGAAATTACTTATTTTTTTTGATGCATGGATCCTGCTGTGGAGCCTAGTTCATGGAAAGTTCAGCTGAGCAGCCGGCTCTGTCGTGGTGCTTTTGAATGGATTCACTCTGGGCTATCTCTCTGGCAGGCCGGGGGTAATGGATGAGGTGCAAGGTTCCAACAAAAAGCACATCTGCATCCACACGATAAAGTGTTCCACAAAGGAGAGCCAGCTCTCTTTGAACAGGGGACCCTCTTGGAGTTTCACACACATGGTCCTCATGAAGAGTTGAGCTGCAGGAGGAAGCAAAATGTTATTCTTTTGAGGTGAGGGCTGTGGGAAACATACATGGAAATACATGTAAGATGTATTTCATCTGAGCATTGCACAGTGAAAAAATTAGACGTTTGACACAGAGTTAGATACAGAATATCAGACAATGAGTGAATACAAGTCTAAAATCTTTCTGATTCCATGCAGCTTATTTTATAAGGAGGCTTGACTTGTTGGATCTGATATCTCACCATGAACCAGGAAGTCATTGTAGCTCCTTCATATCAGGTCCAATCTGCTTCAAATTTCACACACACCTTCAAGGTCCACCTCCTAACACATCTATAAGCTCAAGGGAATGAATTAGGATACAACAGAACTTCAAAAGTCGCTTACTCTAAACCACCTCATTATAGTCATAATATTAAAATGTAAATCAGTGAGACCAAGTATCCCATCAAAAATCTTTGGGGTGAAAATCAAAAAACAAACAGTGTTTTTTTTAGAACATTTTTCCATTATGTTCCTGCATTTGTATAACTGACCAAGCTAGAGGTGTGGACATTGGAGTAAACTGTGTTTCCAAAATGCGTTTCATTTTTGCCTTTAGTCCATTACTGAGCGCATGTCATTGCTCGGGGTAGACAGTGTTGTGTAATTGACTGGCTGGCCCTGAGGCAACTGGAGATGTTCGGCATCTCTGTGGTCACACCTCAGCGCCTCACAGTTGGCAAGGCTGGGCTTGCAACAAATCACACTCCACTGACAGCCCTGCTTGTCTTTCTCCGTTCACATCCTGTGGAACTGCAGCAGCAGCAACAAAAGCGCCTGAAAGACAAGGACAGCACATTTAAATATTACTCAGCATCAAAAAATCTCACCCAAACCGATCTGCAAATGAGGACCAACTTGTTCCGATCAGAGAACTGTGAGCACATGGTGGAGGCGTTTACCCTGCCTGTAACCTCAGCAATGGCTGGGAAACCTCTGCTCCAGCAAATGGGAAGGTCTGGCGGGGGGAATGTATTGTCTGGGCACTCCAGAGAGAGAACAGATGGGGACATGCTCCTGTTGTTGGGCCAACAGGACACTTGAACAGGCAGATTGCACATTTACATTCATGCCTCAGCAGCACAGACATTACCACTAGTGCTTTATATGCAGTAAAATGCCTCACTACATCAACATATATACTCAAGTCTGGGGCAGTCCCATTTGATAGACATAAGTTTTGCATTAATGTACGCTGGCCGACAAGGGCAATGTGTTGCAACGGTTTGAACACTTCCATGAGGAGGAATTGGCTCCAAATTCAGAAATTATGGCAATTCAAGATCGTTTAGATGAGAAAATTCATTCAGGGATGTGATGCAAGTAGGAAAATGAGCTGCAGACAAACAAATTGAATGCAGTTGAAGCACATAGACTGCAAAAACAGAAATGGTATAAAGCTATTAAGCCCCTGAGCTGTAAACAAATGCAACAGAGAAGGGCTCAAAATCCAGTTATCTCATCAGAAGTACTCCAAACCTATAGGGGGCGCTAACTTATACAGCTTTTGTTTAAACAGGGGAAAAAGGCTGAGGCTATCTTTCCAAACCGACTACTACATTAGCAGTGCCTACTATTTTGGCTGAAATTTAGTGTGTTGTAGGTAGCATGCAAAAACTTGCAAAATCTGCAGAATGCCAAAAATCCCTGGATGTCCTACTGATATAGGAAATTTTCTGAGTATGCAACGGACCAGTCTACCTGTCATACTGTTTCCTACAATGCACGGCGCTCATGCTGTTTGTCTATGCCTGTGGTAGGTTTTGGTGAATTACCGCCATCTACTGGAATGAGTTGGCACTGTAACTACAATACAACAACACTAATGTGAGACGTTCTGTAAGATAGAAGCGAAGTGATGCAAAGAAACACCAGTAAATGGTGTTTACTTCTACAAATTCATTAGCCCATATAAGCCGCTAATTCACTTTTGAAACCATACATGGATTATATAGAAGAGTTTTTTCAATCAGTTGTAAAAAATAAAAATCCCTTTCAGATTTATTTTCAGAAATGATAAAAATTTTTGGTGTAAGATTAGAATCAAGTATGATGATCCACTGTTATATGATTGACAAAATAACTAAAGGGCTGAGATCTGCCCATAGATTGTTGATAGACCCGGCAGAACAGTCATACTACATTCTACAGGCAAAAGCAGTAGGTAGTATGTAGTGCCTATTACACACTACATTCGCATGTAGTGTGTAGTAGGCGGTCTGGAAAACAGCCAGAGTTTACTGATTAGTTGTTCGGTCAAGGAGTCAATCCCTTGGTGTAATTTTTTTTTCTTTTTTCATGCTTGTCTTACTTTTCTAGGTGTATCTGTTTGCAATGCATTTACATTGTAGCATTTGTTTACATGCTTGTGTTTTGCACTGAAGCATTTCCCATGCTGGATACTGTTCCCGTGTTAGGGTTAATTCAATTCAGATTTAAAACTAAATCTAATCCAGAGGGTATGCAATGATATAAATCATCACGAGAACAGAGCACACACATATTCAAATGGTTAAAAATGAAGTTTTATCTCCGACAGACAAGACACAGGAGAAACACAAGCACAAACTATTCTCAGCAAAATATATTCAGATTTGGCCTGCTGGTCAGAGTGCACCCCAAAAATCCTCCAGTTTGATTTTATCCCATCTATCATTATTCTCTTTGGCAAACACAATGCCATCGGTTCCCAGAAGAATTATAGGGCAGCTCTGCAGAAGACAAACAATTTACTGGCACTTTGCCTCACTGAACAGCACTGTCAGCCTGCCAGGAGCCATCCATTTTAAACAATACGTGTTTTAGTCACCATGCTGCACATTTCTTGGAAACAATAACACAATTCATAGAACCATTCAAGTTAAGCCAAGGTTTTAAAATAATAGGAGCTTTAAAAACACTGGGTTGTCTCATTACAAATGTTCCATTTTATGCCTGATGAGTTTAGATTTGAATAAAGCAGACATGATAAGGGATGTGCTGGAAAAACTCCACCATCTTCCACTCCTCTATTGTTCGCAGCACTAGCTAAGCTTTGGAGGGAGAGGAGATAAGATTCTTCTTGGCAGCCTCCTCTGCATTAACTCCCTCTCCTAGCAGAGCGTAAATTAAGAGGGGAGCTAGTGCAGTGTGCCGGAGCAGGAATGTGGGCCTGAGGCAGAGGCGAGCAGAGCAGCGGGATGCTCCAGGGGAGCTAGAGGCTACATTATGCTGCAGCAGGGCCAGAAAGCTCAGCGTCTGACAGCCCTGCGCCCTCAGCGGACACACCAGGACCACTGCCACCGTATTCTCAGGACATTTACATTATTCAAAGATAAATGCATTGTCAATTTTGTGTCTCCCAGCACTAGATATGTGTGCCGCTTCACTCCTCCCGCAGCCAAAGGTGGGCTCACCTCCGCCCGCTGCAAGACATACTACAAATGAAATCAAATGTCTTTCTCTGTGGTGCAGAATTACTTAACCCTGCACGCTGCTACTGTGCTCCTGGACTTCAGATTGTTATGCAGGAGCCTGTAGGTGGGGAGAACAATGGAGGTAGGAAAGCCTCTTTATATTTTGGGTTAGCTTTACAATATTCAACTCACATTAGGGATTCACGCTGAAATTTGACACTCAGAATGAGGATTTTTTGAGGGGTATCTTCGAGAAGAGACTGTTCCTGTGTGTTAGCCTAAAATAAAGGAACACATCCTCCAATCATCAGAAATCAAATCACTGAATGTGGCGTCCATGAAGTCACACCAGCTGTGATGCTTGGGCTAAAAAGGAAAAACACCAAATTTGTTCCAAAGTACACTCCTATTTCATTTACCTTCAATGAACACTACTCAACTTCCTGTTACTTGATCTCTGACACACCAAAGAGTTTATAGAGCAAGAAAATATGGATCATTCTTGACAGTTGAATATATAAAAACACCCCTTTGGCCTGACTGTTAAAAAAACAGGTCCAAGAGTTTTCTATCCAGACTGATTTTGTTGCCAATACATTTAAACAGAGACCAAAAACTAACACCTGCATGGATGAACCAACTAGTATAACGTTTTTGTCATTGGTCATAAACTTCTGTTATCGCTGAAAAACTTTTAAAAAAGCATCTTAATGCTGATACTTTTCTCATGAATATGGGAACTGTAGTTAAATTTGACACCACACATAACAGTGGCATGTCTAGACTTTCTTGACTGAGGTGCCCCAACAGTACGGTGGCTGGTAGGTGTCAGACGACGTGAAAATTAACACAACCACACCAACAATAAGTACCGCGAAGGACGTCACAAGTTGAAAACATTTTACTTACTTTCACAAATTTCCCGTGTCCATTCGGATAACCATTTATTAGTAAACTGCTAAAGCTGACCTCTTTTAATTTTTGTTGTGTTGTGGCGTTTGCATTTGTGTTGTTGTGGTTTCCCTTGTGTTTTTCTTTGGTGAAGTTGCAGTTTTTCCTTTGCAAAGAATTTTTAATTTGCAAATCATCTGACACCTACTCGCCACCATGCATCTTGGAGCAGAATAGAAAAATACAAATCCACTAAACTTCATAGGCTACATTGAGAACTCAAACAAAAAATATGAGAAATTAAGAAAACATGACAGTAAACGAAAACCTGAAGCTGATGCCCAAACTCGCGGCAACCTCTGGTCTAAGAATGTGAGACAATGCTGAAGTGCTAAAATCTGCTGTTCCTCAAGTGTCCACTTCAGGCTGGATCCGGAAATACCAGAAGTCACAAACACACCAAGCCAAAAAAAAAAAACAGTTTTCAAAGCAGAAATCAACCTATTTACAGCCTGGTTAAAAAAAAAACGACTCCTGTTTGAATTGCTAATTTTACTATAAGCACACACTGTACAAGGGGTACATTTTTTTCTCACTTGGCAGTTCAGAGGATATTAGGATCGGGAGCTCGCCCAACCAGTGGCACAGCTCAGGTCACATGACCAACAGGTGCCCAATAGCTGTACATGAAGCCCTTGCTACTACCAATATGGCCGCGATAGCCGATGTGCTTCATTTTGCGTTTCAGAAACAGACGGGTGACGTCAGTGAAACTACGTCCATGTTTTATACAGTCAATGAGCCCAAAGTACGTACAAATGTTTCCTCATCACTTTTGATGGACGGATTCCTCTCCTCATCACCTGTCTCACAAGCAATTTCAATTAGCAACAAAAGAAAATGTCCTGCATTTATATGCAGCAGATACAGCTCTGACAAACACTTGGTCCAGAGATATCGTAATATGTTGTTTCTGCTTGGTTGAAACTAGGATGTGCACTCCTCTAATGATAAGATATCTAAGAAACTACACTGTCAGACTGTTTACTGAAATTATTACTTCTTTTTTTTTTAATGACAATGAAACTTTACATTTGTCCTTTTTTAAAATGTCTTCAGCTGGAATAAATCCACCTGGGCCAGTTTTCAAGAGACCAACAAATTAGGTTTTGGTCTTTTTGTTTTTGTAACGATTATAATACCACCAACTCAAAACTACTTTGGAGAAATAAGTTAAACGGTCCTTTTACACATTGTTATTTCTGTTATCCATTGTGTTATCCACACTGTGTGTGTCAAAGAGATAGAGATCTAACTGCATCCTCTGCAGAAGCAAAGCAGTAGTTTCCACTCTGTCCTTCACTGTGCAGAAAAAAGTTCCCCAGGACAGACTGTGGGTTTGATGTTAAAACTTCCCTCCATGCATGAGCTGTTAACTTTAATACTGAAACTTATGAATATATAGTTATTCATTCAACAATCCATCTCTCATATCTAAAAGTCACAGACTATTTTACTGGAATAATGTGTCTGGGATTACAAATGAAAACCACACAGGATCATTCTTTATCCAGCAGACAGATTAAATTCCAAACCCTGTTACTGTAATAGGCACACTTGTAGCTCGCCATGAATTAGAGCTCTAATTATATTAGGTACTATTTTAAACAAAATAACACATTTCTTATGATCCATAGGTGTAATTTATAGCAAAGCCAGGTTCATTTTCTTGGGCAATCAATTTGGTGCTGTAGCAGAAGACTAATATAATTATGTAAAGCGCTGAGAGCTGAGTATCGCAGTCAGCACAGAAGGCTTTTTCCAAGATAAATGAAGATGCAATTTATTCACTCATAATTTCACACAGAAAAGGCCGTGAAAGAAATCCATATGAGCATCAGAGAGAGGGGTAGAGGCACTAATACTTTTTGATACTGAAGCTTTGTAGTCAAGGCTTGGGTAATGTATGAGTTACTCCAGGTTTCCTCACATCAGTGAGCTATCTCGCTCTCTTATGAGGAAGGAGGAGAGCAGTCTTTTGGCCAAGCCCTCTAAATCATACCCTGAGGAGGAGAGTCATTTATTATAGTTACAATTATATCAATATCACTAACACATAAGAGCTGCCATAAATCCACGCACATCAGAGCCTGTGACAACATGCGTGATCAATGTGGGGAGGTTTTTCGGCCACAGATGACGGTTTGGGAGCAGATTTCTCACATTTAAGGAGCTCGAGGAATCAAACTCGAGATTTTCAGTCTCAGACTTACCTGAAGCTCACCTGTTGGGCATGTCAGCTGCGCACAACGACGGACCACCAGTGAAAAAACACCTGTAGGTTGATATTGGTTGATACTTGTCTAAAACCATGCTGCATTGTTTGAGTGTCACTTCCGCCAACACAGTTTAGTTTGTATCACTCGATCACACGTGCATTGCTCTGCTACAGCTAGCTATAGCATGAATCAATCCGCCACTGAAAGTAGTCCTCAATGAGGTTATTTTCTTCTCCTGTTGTTAAAATAAAGAAGAAAAATTATCAAAGGTGTGAGAATATACATTTTTAATTCAAGATAACTTACTTAGAATGCTGTTTTTTTCTTGGGGTGAGATTGATGGGGTTTCTGTGAAATAAAGTACATTTTCTTTTGAATTTAACAAGCCTACGCACTCTACCTTGAGACTTCTCTTCTTCTTTTTTTTTCATTAAAAAAACAATATTTTTGTCACCCACTATTGTCTACAGAAGTCTCAGCTGCAGTGTGGTAACACTGGGCAAAAGCTGTCTTAAAGTTTTTGGGTGTTTGAGATGTGAATCAGTTGGTCCTCAGTGCATGGCAACCTTTTCTGCAGACCTATTTCATGCTCAGTGCCTTAGACAAACAGTTGTTTTGGTTTTTAAAGGATGTCTGTAGTACATGGAAATTTTTCTCCCATGCAACAGTGTTTACATGTGATGTCAACCAGCAGAACTTTGAGTCTGCATGACTTCAGAGGAAAATGTGACAAAGGCTGTGTGAGTTAGCAGATAACACAGATGCCCTCACTATGAAGACACCGCCTCTGTACTCTTTATGGTGATTTCTTGATGACAGCAGAGGCCAGAGGAGGGGAAGGACTTCTGACAATGTGGTCAACTTACATTTATATCCTCAGCTAGTGAGTGCAAATGGTAAGAGTTTCATACAGTGATATCATAGGATCATTAAAATCTTGTTTTAACATTACATCACTGGTGTCCTGTAAAATAAGTTGTAATGTGTTCACATTTGCAGGAAAATACACCTTCTTTATTCAAATAATACTATCACAGATAGAGGGGGGGTTATCTTCTTTATTGTGCAGAATAAATAAAAAGCCAAAAGAGATTTAGCATCAGATGAAAGACCACAGCAAACAGAGGTAAATTTTTATTCTTTATTTAAAAGAAAGGCAAATCTCTTAAAGATAACTACATTATTTTTTATCAAAACATAAGCATTATTCAGAACACATTCCTTATCTATAACCATTAACAATCCTCCACTTAGAGAAAGATAGACAAGCATGATAGTAAACTAAAAGAAATGTAACCGGGCAGTAAAGTAACTTAATTGCATAAACAACTTTTTGTTTATTTGGTACATTCAATAAGATTAAAAGTCAAGACATCCCACTCTTTAAAGTTTCCCCAGGATTCACAAACGATATGTCCATTACAGGAAACACAGATCCTAACAGAGCAGACATCCGGGCATCCTGCTCTTTCTTTCTTTTCTCGACAAAAATCTCCACTTTTGAAAGTCTGGGTCCAAAGAAGCTATACGGGCACAAGAGCCTTTCTCTCTTCCTCTCCGTTTGACGCTTTGTGGTGCTGCTCAGTCTTGAACAGAGGATAATCCACAGAAACTTCCTATGCACACATTAGAAACACAGTCGTTTCATAAAATCAAAACAGGTAAAGGTGGAGATCTCTTCCTTGGTTTCTTCTGCACCGTTTCCACCTCTGCTGCTCCCTCTGGTCTCTCGAGCCTGCGCGTGTCACAAAATAAAAGCTCCTGGGAAAGAGGCGACTGCTGCTCACTACACCGACCAATCCTCGCGATATGTTCCTCCAACACCGACGTTAAGTTAGTTTAAGAGCTCACAAAAGGACTATTTTGTGCTGTTACTCACCCTAACCCTGTGCTAAAAGCATACGAGGAGCAGCTGTGGCTGCACCTCTTTCATTCTACTTCAGACACTTTAAATGAATCTGCAACACACATGAGCACTTCTCTTCGTCCTTACTCACAACAAAAGACATTTTTTAAAGATAAACTATGTAATTCATCAATTTCGAAGACCAAATATCTCCATTTACTGTGTCCTGGTTCAGAGCTGCTCCTCTTGTTCTCATTAATAGTTAGCTTACAGCAAGCCTACTTCCCCTCATGTAAATATTAGTCTGCACGGAGGGGGCGTGGTTTCACTGCTTTCATCCAATCACAGGGACTGAATGAGCTCCATGCTGCACGTTCTGAGTCTCCTGAATTCAGTCTTACTTTATCTATTATTTACTTTTTGAATAATAAGTAAGTGAAATAAGAATAATAAGAATAAGTGAAATTTACAGTTTTGCCTAAAATAAAACAAGTTGGCAGCTACAGTGGAAACATACCTCCAGTTAGCAGGCATCCCATCTGCATTTAACCTCATAAATAGTAAAAAAAAAAAAAAAAAAAAAAGGACTTTAATAATGCTCCCTTAAAAAACACTCTTCAATTCAATCGTCTCTCATTGCAGTGCAAAGGAAATGTGCAGCTGTTGTGTCAAATAGGCTGAAACTTCCCTTTTACACGCTTGATTGTTGAATTTAATTCAGTAAAACCCACAGGCTCATAACAGAGTCAGGGGTGCGATGGTAAAGATAGCATCTGAAACTCTGTTTGGTCAATTTGGGACAGCTAAATTGACTGTGTTTTTACCTCACAGCAGCTATTTTGATGTTGTAACAGAATTAAATGTTATCCCTCCCAGAAACACTGACCTCAGACATTTTAGTCATTAAAGCTCCCCTGAGATTGTTTGTGTTGATTATGGCGCCCCCTGTGGTCAAAGTGATCCCTCTTGTTCCATTGCTGATTTTGACAATAAATAATTAAATAAAAATAAACTCACTCTTTTCTTTTGAAGTGTAAAACTTGTCAAGTATTGTAAATATTTTATGTTGAAAAAGTCTATTTGCTCTTTAAGGGTTCTCCTTTACTGCTGTAAATCCCTCATCTGACACCTACCTCCTCACATCAAGTGCATGCATTAAAATGAAGACAGAGAAGTTAGAAATTTTTTGCTTATAATTTTTATTACCCTTGTAGGTTGTGACAAAGCCCCACTGTTTATTTTAGCCTATTTCATAACACAATCAAAACTTCCCACAGGAGCTTTAATAACTTCATGTTCATTACATTTTAATTTAAATCAGAATTCAGATCACAGAAAATGTTCTGATACTTTCATGGGTAATTTTATAATATCTGATTTTTTTTTTATAATAGAATGATTATATATCTATTTATTTAAAACTCTTTTTCATGTGACCACTGTTAGATCTAAATAAAAGACTTGCTCTGTGCATGAAGCTGCAGTGGAGGAGCTGAAGGAGGGAGAGGGATAGAGCTGCACTCAGGGTTAAAATGGCCGCCATCCACTGAGTCCTGAGGTGATTTGTAGCCTGTGGTGAAGCAGCTCATACACCCAAATCCATGAATGAAATCAACAACAAAGAGCTCACTACTGAATCATTTTACGAGCTGAAACTTTTTAGGACCTGCACAGATTTTTAAATCACTGATGATGCCTGTGTCATAAATTTGACTTGATGCTTCATGTGCTGTAAAATCTGAGAATGCATCACATCATCTTATAAATTGTGAGCACAGTTGTTTTCTTTTTATAAAAAAAAAAAACTCCCCCCACCATTAAAGATTGCTGCTGCTCGGTTTGAAATGTGTTACTTGGATTTGGAATGCAAATGCTTTGTTCACGAGGAGGAGGGATCAGCGAGGAGTCTGAAAGCGACGAGTTTTTGATTAATGAGCTTTGAAATGGCTCTCCAGGAGCAATAAAGGATGAACTGCGCTCCCTCTCCCTCCTTCTCTGCCTTTCTCTCTCTCTCTCACACACACAGAGCATTGCATCATTCCCAATGTCAAAGAATATTTTTTATTCTCTCGCTGTTATTGTCACCAATCTGCTCAGCCTCACCCACCAGTAAATGAAATGACACATTTTTCTTCCTCTACTTTTGGAACAAATGAAGAAAAAATATTTTGCTGCTGACTCTCAGTGTGCACCAATCAATTAGAAATCATGCCTCAGTCTTAAAGGAAAGTGCAGCTCATTCCCTTTATTATCAATAGACAGTGAGGTAATCACGTGACTGAGTGTTAAAAAAATATAATAAGCGCCATGTGGGAGATGCAGTAAGCTCATAGACTCCCTCATAGTCCAATAAAACATCAATAACGCGCAGAGGCTTTTATTCCGCTGAAATGCACTTTGCATTGGAAGCATAGAGCCGTCTGATGAGTTTCAGATATCCTGGTGTCTAATTATTGATCTGCTCTGCCTGTTTGGACTATACAGTAGAGCCGTGCAGTCAATAAGCTCCTCTGTATACTGTTTCAGTGTGAGCTCAGACTCAATGAAGAATTTAAATAATCAGAGGATGAGGAGCGCTGCTGGGTGTCTGCAAAATCACCAAAATGCAAACAAAAAATACAAGTTTGAGCACTTTATTTACAAAATGTTAAACACAATAAAATATAACATTTTAATATCATTAGGGGGTTTCATAAATTTATGGATATCCAACCGAATGGAATAACAATGAGACAATTCAAAATAAAACAATGGACTACACGAAATGACATGCTGGTGTGTATAATATTTCATACTTCGATAGTCTACGTTTTGCTTAAGGTTTGACACAAGATAGACATGGACATGTAGTGGTGTTTATACACTATCAAATGCCCCATTTATGCCAGATTTACAATTAAGAAATGCTTTTTTTTATCGACAATACATTGCGAGTCATAGCATTTTCCAAAACCCTGTTTTACCAACACTTCCAAGTGCACTGATGTGTCCAATCTTAGAGGGAAAAAAAATCCACACTTACATATAAATACTCGCATATAAACGATAAATAATGTGCAATACAAAAGTTATTAAATAATAAATAGGCTAATATGCTAGGAAGGAGGATTATGCAAACGTAATAGAAAATAAATAATGCCCGTGAGGAGAGTGAGATCCTGACAAACAGACAGAACATTTCCCTAAAAGTCCTTCTCTCTAAACATGAGCTTCTACTTTCATGATCTACAAGACTTACCTTCAAGTAACGCCATGAAATATTCAATCAAAAAATTGCGCATTGCACTTGAGAAAAACATAAAAAGGAGTTGACAACCAGTCTGCGTCTGCGCGTCGAGAGGAATGGACAAAAGCTGTATTATTTAGAAAATTATTACACAATAGCATTAATAGTAATATCAATAATACTGGAATAATACACACGACTCGCTTGGAGTGTAGTTATTAGACTAGTGAGGTAATAAAAAGAGCGCAACATAATTTGGCACACACATACACACACGCACGCGCACACGCACACACACAAAGGAACCACATATTACAAATGCGTGAGTTTAGGCGCTTCCTGAATCCTTCCCTGAGACGCTTGGTGAGATGTGAGGTCTGTGTACGTGGGGTGGGGATCACAGGGTCCATGGTGGTGGTTCCCCGGGATCTGAGCGGCACAGCTGTAGTCCACGCTGGTGGATGACGGGTGTGGAAGGTGGCCCAGGTTGAACATGGGACCAGAGGCTGGCATGGAATCAACAAAATTCCCCCCCACGTAAACGGGGCTGCCTTGCAAATTCGCGTTGGCAAAGCCGCCGTTGCTCTGCATGCCGTGGTGTTCGTACTCGGCGCCCGGGTACCTCTTCTGCTGCGGGATGCAGCCACCCAAGGGCGCCGTGTAGGCAGCCAAACCGTACATGTTCTGCTGGGGCTTGGCGAAGGATGGGGGCGAGGGCACGTCATAGCTGAGGCTGTTTTGGAGCTGACCAGAGTATCCAATGTGATTTGGGCCACTCAGAGGTGGGCTCCTATCAGGGGAGTGCCCCAAGGGAGAGTGCGCGAGCCCCTTAGATTTCTGGTCCTTTTTGTATTTCATCCTCCGGTTTTGAAACCAGATCTTTATTTGGCGCTCGGTGAGATTCAACAGATTGGCCATTTCCACTCTCCGAGGGCGACACAGATAGCGGTTAAAGTGAAACTCCTTCTCCAGCTCCACCAGTTGTGCGCTGGTGTATGCAGTTCTGACCCGTTTGGAGGCGGGACCCGGTGGGCTCTTCTCATCACTCACCTCTCCACCTGGAAAGCAAAAACGGAATCATGTTAGCCATCTGAAGACTAATCCAATCATAAAGCGTGTTCATTATAAGGCCCATCCCTCCCACACACACTCACAGGGGTCTCCATCATGATCTCTACCTGCAGCCGCGCAGTTGTTGCCCTTTTGCTTCGAGTTCTGTCGGGTCTCCTTCATCCAGGGGAAGATCTGCTTAGTGAGAGCTGGTGTGGCAGAGCTAGAGCCGCTGCTGGCTGGAGATTTCTTCTTGTTAGATGTAGATCCGTTTGAGCTGGGAGAGGATGCGGACAGTGGAGGTCCCTGTTGCTCCCCAATGCCATTAGCCTGGCTGCTGCTACTGCTTTGACTGCCGCTTTGGCGCATGCAGTCCCCGTTCAGGTCACTGTCTTTTAGGGTCGGGGGCCGGACAGAGGGGGTCTGAATGGGGCATACTGAGCTCTGATAGTCAGCCTCTATGTTAGAGGTGGAGTAGGACTGGTGAGCTGCGCCGTAGTTGTAAGAGTCAGGTTTGGGGTAGGTGTAACCTCCAAAAAGTCCAGAGTTATCGTAATATGTTGCTTTCTGCATTTTGAGGATTCAAAGCCAGTAAGCCAGAGCGACTGGATCCAATGGCATTGATGGGGTTTATTCAAGTGATTGGCGTTTCCCACCGCTGCTCCAGTCTGTGACCTGCACAGAGAAACACATCCCACTCATGATTAAGGCCTGATAAAAACTAAAACTTTCCCTAAATTTAACTCCAACCAAATCTCTATACCTGGCTCAAATAGCTGAAGGCTAAACACAGTAGTCATTACAGTGACGCATATCAAAGCACCACGTCCGAGCAGTGTGACTCATTTCTGGCACAAAACAGTTAAAGTTTAACTTTTTCTAAAAGGACCCTCAGGGAGGCTTTGGGAGTCCCTCAGAAATCAGCTGAATCAGCATTTCACACACACACACACACACACACACACACACACACACACACACACACACACACACACACACACACACACACACACACACACACACACACACACACACACACAATACCCTTTTCACTAATCACCAGGCCTGACAAAGCCCGTCATGCATTGTTCCCTGCAGTAGAAATATAGCCCACCAAGGCCGCGCGCACTAGAGTTTGGATCTCATTTACGCACAGGAGAAACTAAAAACTGATCTCCTCCACTGATTGTTATTAATGTTAATATGACCGAGGTAGGAAGGAGAGAAAGGGAGGTGTGTGTGTGAGTGTGGGGTGGGGGTGGGGATGGATTACTGAGTTGAAGTTGCAGTTGAATATAATTTATTTCCACACACAAGCTTAAACTCATGTTTTGGGTTTTTTGATTGGTTTTCCACCTCTGATCCAGTCATGAATCACTGACCTTCAGGCCACATTTCAAACACAATATTTTAGGTAAATAAAATGTGAAATTACTCTGCTTGATATTTCCTTTTCTTTTTCTTTTTTTTAAAGCTACATTTGTTTTAAAGATCCAACAGGGAGCAGCGCGTCACCATCTCAACCCAACAGAAATATCAAAGGGCCGTGTACTGTATGTTGGTGGCTCCAGGAGCTGCAGTCCGCGCCGTGCATAACAATTGCACCTGTCAGTGTGGACCGCGGGCAGAATTTATGACCACAAATGTTATGGTTGTAAACGGCCTGAGAGAGGAATGAAAAGCAAAACACTCTTCAGGACTCTCGGCCCTCAGAAGTGTAAAACTAGGCGTAGGAGGAAGGCAAGGGAAAGAATTTCATACTCGGCGGCTTCTCCCATACAGAGGCACGGGTTATAAATGATGCCTCCATTCTGGCCGAGTGCGGGGCTGCAGAGCTGACATGGAGAGAGAAGAGGGACTGGAAATATTTGTTCGTTAGAAAGAGGCAGAGAAATGACTGGCTTTGCGCATTACCTGGGGAAATGTCGAAAACGTGAGATAAAAAAAGAGAAAAACTTTCTAATTTAATGTTTTTGTAATTTGCATGTTCAGCTCTGACGCAAACAATATTTTAATAATTAGTTTTAAATTTTTCTGTTTCATTTTCTTGTGGAAAAAAAAAGTTTAATCTTCCTTTGTTGTGCTTTCTCCATGCGTTCTAGTTGCTGCGTAATATCGGGAGATCTCAGAACAGGCCTGCGCAAATAATTACGCGCACAGGCTAAGTTTAAGTCATCCTTCATGTGTGTTGTTGTGATTTAAGCCTCCTGTGAAAGTCCGTGAGCGTTAATATGCAGCCTACTAACAAATCATCCTTTCACCTTGTTAGCAGTTGGCTGTGCTACTCACTCCCTTCATTAAAGAAATGTTACTCACCGAAATCTGCGTAAATCTCCTTAATGTCCCTCACGCATTCATCACTGCTCCCACCTCGACCTGCAAGAGAAATTAAAGACGTGATTTTTCACAGCGGTTTGTTTTCAGTTGAATAAATCGGTGAGCACGTCATTTTAGAGAAATAAAGGATCTGACTATCCACTGCTTATTTATTTTTTATTTCAGGCATTTTTCTTTTTTTTTCTTTTTGTCCAAATATGACTGCAAACCCAAACACTGAAATAAAGACATAACAAATGAACCAATGATTCCAATGAAATATTTTTCTCTTTTGCAAAATAATTTGCATATCTTTTTTGCTCATAGCACGGATTGTCCAATCACTGATTACACATTTTTCAAGCCTCTGCCTGAGAGAGAAAAGTCCTACATGTGCACATTTACACAAAGAGCCAGTCTGGATATTTAGCAGTCATAAGCTTTTTTAGTGACCTTTGGGTCATTCAGCATTTAGTCAAAGTTTAATGAACAACGAGCAGTTTGGCTTCAAGTAGCCCCAAGTCTCAAATAAATTCAAAGCAGCTTTTCAGCGCTGACTGAGCCAGGAGAAGATGCTCAGGCGCCGGCAAGAAAATACAAAAATAACCGCAGAAATTCACCCGTATTTTTTTTTAATTCTTTGTGAGAAACCATCTCTTATCCATGTTTTTATTTTCGGATAAAATGCATAACCATGAAGATTTCAGCTTCCTTCGTTGTGGAATATTAGTGAAAACTGGTCAATAATCTGCGCCTGAAGTGCCTTTGAGCCCACTGTGTTACTAGTAGCAGACATGCTCCTCTTTTCACACAGCGGTGTTTTTCGCCTACGCGCTGTTACGGTAAGTTTGGTTCACACAATGGGCCGGACTCAGAGTGGAGTGTTATTATGTCGGATGGTAGTTTCTCAAGCTAAACCCTTTGAATCCTGTCAGTATTGCGCGTTGCGAAGACTCAAATCGCAGTTTTAGTTGTAGTAAAATATTTGATACATGGGTAAAGTTGATTAAAATGTCTTGCAAATATTTTGAATTAACGTGAAGAAATGCAATCAAAACTAAGAGGTGCATGCCTGGAAAATGCAGAAGTGTTATTTGCAGTTGTAGGTTTAGCTCATTGTTGAAATCCATAGCACCGTGTTTACGCACGTATAGTAATCCTCAAACAATGTGAAACAGAAGAATCTGTGAGCAAAATGTGAAGAAAATGAAGAAAACTAATTAATATATTGATGTAAATACGTAAGGTAAATAAAGGGCTCACGTTTCTTTCTCAAAAATCAAAGAAAATGATTTTAAATCAGATGCACAAAACTAATGAAAGTAAACAAAAACGCATCCAAAACCACATTAAAAATGAAGTATTCGCCTTAATCCTTGTCCATAATCCATCCCGGTAATCCTTAAAACCATCAAATATGAATTATTGTATAAAATAAAGTCTCAGGTTAACAAAGCCATACAGCAGAAACCACATAAATCACAGCAAACGCCACAGTGACGATAAGACAACAAATTAATGTGATTTACGATCCAAGAGTGAAAAAGAAAAGTTCCCCTCTTACTTCTTCCTCTGAGCAGCTTTTCATCCAAACATGAAACCAGCTGAAAAGCGCAGAGCGCAATCTGTCGATAATATTTGAAGCTTAAAAAAAACTATATTATGAATGTGCTTTAGAGGAGGTAGATATGGACTCCATATATCCGGCGCAGAGAGCGACATTAACAAGCATCACCTCCATGAGCGGAATAAATCACAGATATTCCCCTCGCATTATATTAACCCGTGGTTAAAGGTTGCTTTCTGCCATGCAGTTTCTTACCTGAGAATCAATTCATCATAACACACTTTCCCTCTCAGTCTCCTTCCTTTCCACGCAGGCTCTAGAAGAAATCCTTCACCCTTTGTCTGTACACAATGCTGTCCTAAACCTGATCTTGCTGTTTTTCAGACATTTCCATATACCAGTGGAGACAGTATTCCCGAAAGAATGGAAGCACTCGCATTCAACTACCAATAAAAAGCGAACAAGGTATCCTTATTCCAGAAAAAAAAATCCCTGGCAATCAATCACCCATTGGAATATAGAGGATTTCACAGCCCGGATAGGCCTGCACGGATTTGGAGCTCTAACACTAGGAGATTTTTTTGGGGTGTTTCGGAAGCTTTGTGATGACAAATAAAGGCGGCTGCTGTGAGATACAAGCATATTTGTTCACGTGATTGTTCTCTTCTTCAAGCGAGCCTTACCTCACCAATCCATTCTGATAAAGGGTGGCGTTTATTTCCTCATCTGAGCTGTGTGAAAATGCCTCACTGCCTTTTTCTTTTCATCACGAGCATTTCAGCTCTCCTGCACCCCAGTATTCAACACAAGCACGGTGTTGTGGGCCGTTTTACAGCTATTAATGAAGAGGATTTGACACAATACCATGTTAGATTTGGGCTTATGAAACAACATCCTCAACGCAGTCTGTTTGCGTGCGTAATTGTGAAGAATTCTGTGCATTTTATATCCTACAGCTTTGAAAATGCAATATCTGATTTTTTCCCTCAAATGCAGTTGCATTGAATTCCACATTAAAACATGGATCTTGGGCCTTAAACGCACCACAGTAGTATTTTAAAACACTATAAAGCTATTGTAGTCAATGTATGGCCGTCCAAATGGTGTGCAGTGCATCTAAAAATGATTTATGAATTAAATGACGTGCATTTTTCCTCCATCTGGGACTGGATTGTATTCAAATAAAGCACATTATCATCTTTTGTTTGCTGTGTCTCTCCTCACACACACAAAGAGAAAGAGAAAGCCAGGGCTTCTCATGCATTGTTTCCAATGTGATGGTAAATGGAAGAAGGGGAAGAATAAAAATCAAAGGATCCGTTTGCGCAGAAATAAAGATTATAAAAAATACAAGGGTGGATGCATGAAGAAGATTTGGAGCAGCAGAGCGTCTGCTGGATTATCTTCGCTGTGAGGACGAAGAAGAAGCAGAAGAAGCAGGGATGCAGAGCTGGTAGCGTTGCAGCATATGTTCAGAGGGTAATAAAAGTGAAAGATTTACAGTTTTCGGCCGGCCCCCCAACAGCCTCGCACCCTTTCAGGAATTACGGGGAATGATTTACAAGCAGGCAGGAGTGTCAGGCTGCCCAAACTTCTGGGGCTTCTTAGAAATCAAATCTGTCTAAACAGCAATAAAATCTGCAACAACGACCTATCTTCAATGCAAAAATTCAAGAAAAGAAGCTCTTCACTTGTCAAGAAAAAAAGAGATTAATTCAACGCTGCTTGTCAAACGAGACCATTATAGATTATTTTAATAATGCTCCACATATAAACTGCGTCTGTCTTTGTTTTTGTAATAAATTGGTAAATAAAAGGACACTTAAACAGAGATTTTGTGGGCCCAGTGAGGGGCCACCCTGGTCTGTATGAGTCCAAAAGCGCATCTATTCTGAGCGAGCATCCATAAATACATGTCACTGCCCTTTACTTTTCACCATTCATCCTATCAATCCCTCCAACCATATTTGCGTAATACAACAACCCTTCAATGAGCCACTTTTTCCTGGCATATGGAATTAAAAAGAATACAAGCATTCAGCGACTAACCGCAGCTATTAGCGCACACTTTAAAAGCGCGCAATTTGTCATATATCACGACATTTGATATCGTCATTTAGCAGCTCTGGCAACAGGAAAAAAGCTGAAATATTTACCTACCCAAGCATCCATCGGTTCGGATGTGTCGCTAAAGTGCGGGGCTGCACGCTCGCGCCGGGTATCGGATATTATTTTCTTGGGGGATCTCTTCAGTTTTCAAGTCTGATAGAGTCCTTGCGATTAATGACGACGCCGTGTTTCTAGGGGGACGTGCTGCATTAATTATTTAGACAATCACGTGGTCGGAGAATGGAGAGCGGAGTGGTATAGTCTCCGGATTAGATCTGTGAATGCAGACAGCGCACTTTAATATATCTTAGGGGGGTTGTCTGGCTCGGAGAGGCTTCTGCGAAAAAACAGCTGGAAATCAAATATGGCCGGATGGAGAGCGACGACGGTGTATTCCTGCACTGGGTGCAGTGTCATTGAAAATGGCACTGCCTTTGGCTCCCATTTATTGCCGTTCAGACATGTAGGTCAGTGTGGCTGCACGCTGGATGCTGGAGGAGGCTGCTCTGACCTGAAAACGGCCGGGGAAACTGTTTTATGATGCATCCCACTTCTAAACGTGATATATTCCAACAAGAAATTGAGATATATTTTTTAAGATGCTTTAAGATAGCGTGTAATTTTAACTTTTAAACATGGGTCTCTCTTTGAAAAACTTGAACAAGTGATGTTTTAGCCTGTATAAGAGGATTTTAAGGGAGGTTATCTGTCCAATTGTGCAAACATCACACCCCTCTCCTCTCATCCTCTCTTCAGCATCTCTGTGCACATCACTGATGGCAGCATGCTGGATTGGTAGCATCACTTTGTCTCAGCTTCTCTCTGAATCTATATGACACACACGCACTAACACACACACAAACACCCCTATCATTGTTACACATACACACAAACATATATAGAATCCACGCACGCCACTATCACGCCGCATGTGCTCAGGTTGGGTCATGTACTGGATGGAAACAGAGATGAGTGACTGAAGACTGTTTATGGGCACGTTTGTTGGTATCAGTGGTGATGTGTGTGTGCGTGTGAGTGAGTGTGGAGGGTCGGGGTCACTGCTGTGGGGGTCACATTCAATAAAGTCAGAGCTCGAGGAGCTGGAGGGGTCTTTATATCAAATCTATAGTGTAATGTAAGTAAATGTTGTGTATTTGGTGTATTTTAACAGTGTATGGGTTGGTTCACTGGGTGTGTTTGCATTCAGCGATAGATTCGTCTAGTTTTGGCCAAGCAGCCCTTAAAAAGTTTGTTCACTTTGAAATTACCAGGACAAAAACAAGATTTCGAATATCAAAATCATGTAATATCTAATATCAGCAAAAAAAGAGTTTATCTACAAGCTTTTTATAAAATAAAACCATCATCAGTTCCACAAAGAATTCTCGGCGCGTTTTTACGCAATCGTGCGCCTCTTTGGATAGAAGCCCATGAATGAAAACTGAGACAAACCTGGTTTGAAACTTGCTATTACGCATGTTTTTGAAGCTATGCAACATTTGTCGACGACCAAAAATGTTTTTTTGCAGGATGAATAAAAGTTAAGAAGAAGAAGAGGCTGACTTTGCCCATTTGGTGCGTTTGTGGGTGTTCTGTAAAAAGAGCGCAGTGGGTACGGCTCCACATGCTAAAGAAAAATACTTCTTCTCCGCCAAAAGTGCGCCTTTTGCGGACTGCGCAAAACAAACTAGACTCATCAAGGAAAGGGGAAAAAAAGTTTCGATGGTCAGAGAACTCTCCTGATGAGCCAGGAATAATATGAATCCACAAAATCTAAATACTTGCTGATTGAGTTTTTTTTAAAGTGACAAAGTGCGGCTAACAAATATTTAAATGCATAATCAGTAGAAATCTTTATTTTTCCAATATACTTCTCGCATCTCAATGCACAATACAAGGTAGAAAGCATGTACAAAAATAAAACCAAAAAGATTGCATATTGACATGAGGAGACAAATGCACAATCAGAACCTTCTGGGGGGTACTCCTGATGAAAATACTGTTCAAACTCGTGTAAACTCTGGAATCCAACGCAGAATCCTGCTTTGAATACTCTAGTCTTTAAAGTGTGGAGGAAAATGCCTCCAAAGCAGAGCTCGCAGCGCCTGGGAGAGAAAATGCTGCTTGTCCGGCGGGTCAGGGGTGCTGGGGTCAGTCCTTGCGGCTGAAATGTGTCCCCTGGATGAACCTGCCACTGCTGCTGCTTGCTGCTGCTTTGTCGACCTTCGCTTCAAATACCTTTTCAAGCCTCCCTCATGGTGGAGACTTCAGAAAGAAGACCTCCACGTTTACAAGAAGAGCTCCTGGGCCTTTTTTTTCTCGTGTTTTGTTCTGAGAGACAATGACGGTCTGAAACAAGAAATATCTGTCTTCAAACGTGACGTGAAAGCCCCCCTCGGTTTGCTCGAAAAACTGAAAGATTTCCACATCAAACTAAGACTAAAAGTTTGCATACAGCCATGCGAATAATGCACAAGAGATCAAACATATTTTAGATTAATTAAAATTTAACCAATATTTTTTTTAATTAAAACTGTGTGTGCTATACGAAAATTTACACGTTTCAAACAATAAATAATGACGTAAAAAATCATAGCAAGAGAAATACTCCTAAAATATCCCGGATGGGATTATTCCCGATGAGAAATAGTAATTTGGTGCCATGCAGGAACAAATGCTGTTTCATATTAGAGTTTCAGATGGCATGTACACTGTTTACAAAGGTGTCAGAGAGATTTATAAGGGCACTCAGAGGAGTATGCACACAGGAATGTCTTGCTTTTTGAGAATTATATTTAGATTTTTAAAAAAATCAAAGCTTTATTGTACAAAATAAGTTAACAAAGGAGAAATTAACGCAAAAGAGGAGGATTTTACGGGGGGTTGAAACTTACGAATGAAGGCTGTGTTTCAGGCGGAAATTTCAAGTATATATATTTTGTGCGTTAAATGTGACGTTTTTAAAGAAAAATATATTTTTGCGAGTGTTTTTGGATGTAATTTGAAGGAATAGTTTCCCTATGCTGAATACAATCTTTAGAGCAGCGTGAATCCATGTGAGAGGAGCTCAAACACTTGGTTTAAATCCATGAAAACAGCCGTGGTTGCTCATTAAATGTCCTCAGGGTGTAGGGTCCAAAAAAAGAAAAGGAAAAAAAAAAGAAGGAAAAAAATACAATCGAAAAAAACACGAAAATTTAAAAACTTTTGAGCCTCTTGGAGGAAATTAAAAGCTGAAAATGGCTCAACTTTAAACCTCAAGACTGATTGATTTTAGGACTCACTTTTGAGGCAACACTGCTGGGGTCATTTTAATTAAATAATTATAATAATAAAAAAATCTAAAACCGATATCAGTCCATGCAAAAGTCAGATGCAACCCTCAGTCTCTTTATGTACAGTTCACTCCCAACCTTCTTATAACGCTGTGATATCAGTCTGGCTGTCCTTCTGCATGCTCTGCAGATGGCTGGAGGCTGGTGCTGATCTGCCCTTGGTGTTGGGCAGTTTGTGATCCTTCTTCCATTTCATGCGTCTGTTCTGAAACCAGATTTTGATCTGCCTTTCGGACAGACACAGAGTGTGGGCGATCTCGATCCTCCGCCGCCTGGTTAGATACCTGTTAAAATGAAACTCCTTCTCCAGCTCCAGAACCTGCTGCCGGGTATAAGCTGTCCTGGAGCGCTTGGGCTCAGGTCCTGTGTAGTCCGGGTTCACTTTTGGAGAAAGAAAACAAAGAGACGCAGAGAAAGTCAGCAAATGTTCAAAGCAGCTCAAAGCAAACAACACAGCAAGAGGAGTTTTCCTTTTGGCTCATGGCGCTCAAACTTCTCTAAGAATTCACGAGGAACTGAAACAAGGAAGTGGTGGCTGATTTTTAAACTACATTTAAGAAAATCTGCTGCACATTTCAGCACCATTTCAACCGGTCAATATGTGTTTTGAGTAGCTTTCAGGCGCTCACCTCGCGGCCTATTTCCTTAGCTATAAAAATTTATGACTTGTGTAATTGGCGAGGCCTTTAAAAGACTCCCATAAATATTACACTGAGTGATTTTTAAAGTCAGCTGCCCCACAAGAAAAGAAGAGGAGGAAGTCTTACCAGTAGTAACGTGGACTTTCTTCATCCAGGGGTAAACTACTGCAGGCTGCTTGGCTTGTATCCCATTCTGGCTCTTTGTGTTTTGCTGCTGTCCACAAGTCCGTGGTCCGGACACTTGCACCGGGCCCCCTTGGTCAGTCTGCCCGCCAAAAGGGCTCGAGTGGCCGGATCTGTCGTGCACATGACCCCGGTGCTGCTGCTGCACGCTGGAGTCCGGCACAGTGCTGCAGCTGTAGGGCTGCTCCGCGTAGTTTGACCGGGGGTAGATCCCTGGATGCTGAAAGTCTGAGTCCTGCGATGGACTGTAGTAGTCCGAGCCCTGCTCAGGTATATAGTTATTTTGTGAATATTCCTCGCACGGAGGAAATTTGGGATCCACATACTTAGAGTTCACCAAAAACGAACTCATGGCCATTAATTTCTGAAGGTAGAAAATACTAATTTTTCTCGAGTTGTCTTTTTTTCCTCCCTCCATAAAGCCCTCCTACTTGGTGTCAACTGAATAAAGTTAGCGAACCATGTGACCAGATCGGCCAATGGAGGTGATGCTGGTCCACACACGGGTAAACATACAACTAAAAGCAATTTTATCTGACTTCACATGGACCGAAATTAGACCCTGGAGAGAAAAAAAAATCAAATACTGCTCTGAAGAATCTTCTTGCAGGTCTGGATTTTGAAAAGCATGGTGCAAAATGACAGAAAAACACTCAATTTTATGTTTTATGTATTATTTTTCTAAAAAAGTATAAAGAATAAAGAAATTAATAAAGTCTGTTTGTACTCAAAGATGTTTTATCAGAGTAAAAATATAGAATATTTCAGTTTATAAAGGTCTTAGTTGCTGGCACTGTTCAACAGAGAGAGCAACAAAAGCTACAAAAAGCCCCCCGGCATAAAAGCAGCGAATAATGACTGAGGACAATTGATGGACACTGTCTTTGTCAAGAAGGGGTCATCCAAAAGTTACACCAATCTCATCCCTTCATCTGCTCCCATCCCTTTGAAAAAACTGTCTAAGGAGCCCATTGGCCAACAGGAGCAGCAGCAGCCTCTGGGAATCAATAATGTGGAGACACAAACGAGCCACAGGAGGAAAAAACGCTGCAGCTGGAGTGTGCTGTGGTTTGGGTTCTTTTACTAAAACCCACTTTATATTTCAGTCAAACATAAACACAAATGCAGGCTAAGTCTAAGTGTGTTTATTTATAACACTGCGTCAGGTTTTCCTTAAAGTCTCTGGAGTTTCAGCTTATACTGAGCTCAACATGTGAACTATGAGCTGTTGTCAGATTTAGTGTCAGTCAGTCATAAAGAAGTGTCACTGTAACATCTGACAACATAAAGCACCTGATAAAGAGGCAACAAGTCGATAAATTGAAGTTTTTTCATCGACCATATACTCCCCTAGAATCGAATCTGTGACTCTGATTTTATCACACAAATTCGGTTCTACAGGGTATATATAGACGACGGCAAGCGAGAGTGGACAGTTTCAGACCTATGACACACTATTTTTTAAAATCTATTAACAGAATATCCCTGTGAGCTTTCTGTTGACATGCTATCGTAGCTTTGATATCATTAGCATATCCTGCTCTTTTTTACTCCCCTTCCCTCATATTAAGATTTTTTCTTCTTTTATGACATCCTTGTAGTCCTACAGGCATCTTCTGGACCTCAAGTTTTTCGGGGACTTATGTGTTGAGGGTTTAAACAGAAAACGTTCACCTGGTCTCTTCAAAGGTCACGTCAGTTACCCCAATGCTATTTTAAAAAAGGCTACATGATAGAAATTTGGAGAAGCTAGCTGCTAACTCAATCTGCTGCTAAAAAAAACAACAACTTCCTTCTGCTACAGTTTAACATCGTAATAAATAACAGAAACCATGTTCTCACTGCTGACGGAAAAAAAGAAAAAGAAATCTGGTCTCTGTAAAAAAAACTCTGATAGTTCACATGCTAACCACAGTTTAACAGATGAAGCTATACAGGCCACCGAGGTCAAACTGAATCATTTACAAACTTATCAGAAACTTCAATTATTTTCAGAGCTGCTGACAGCTGAAAGGGTGCAAAAGTTTACCAACCCCTCGTCAGCCATTAACCAATCCACCATGACAGCTACTGAAGCTCTTTCTGGGGAAGCCAACGGAATTAAAACTGAGAAGTGCTTTATCTTGCAAAATTTCCCCCCAAAACTCTTTTTTTTTCGGTTTTCATAATTCCGTTTGTTGGCGCTATAATAAAAAGTATAGGCCTATAATTCTTTTGGTTAGTCAGATTTACTATCAGCCAGGCCTATAATAGGCTATTCTGAATTTAATGCACAATTATGCTTGAATTCCTGAGGCAACAACATGATTGTAGTCAGTTTTTAAGAATTTTAATCTCAGGGTTTGAATAACGTCCCATAAGCTTCTTCTTTATTAAGAAAGAAAATTCACATTGCAATAAGTTTATTGTAGTCTATGACAAGTTGGGTTTATTTAATGGAAATTGCAATAAAGTTTTTAAATTTCGAACAAAGAAAAAAGGAAAAAGGGGAACACCCTGTCACGTTAAATGTGGGCCTTTCAAATAAAACAGTAGCTTGATTGCTTCTTCTTTTTCTTATCGTCACTTAATCAAAAGCTTCAGTTATAACGTAGAGATGGTGAGTAGAATTCGTTCTTGCACTTCACATTTCAGCTTCAGTTAGACAGGCTGACCTGTCTGTCACCTTGCCCTGAAGTCTTCAGACGGGTCAAAGCCGAGAATCACAACAAAAGAATGATAAAGTCAGCGTTTCCTGACAGCTTGTGTTAAAACAAAGGCTGAACAGTCCCGGCAAGACTCATTTTTAGCCACAAAAACTATCTTTATCACGTTTAAACTCGGATTGTATCTAAACAAATTATACGGATAATCGCGAGGCCTATTTATCCTCCGCATTTAAAAATAATATGATAAGGGTAATTAAACAACATAATTAAAGTGCGTTTAGCTTTTTACACAATATATTAACCCATTTCGACTGTATCGAAAAATGAATGATGGGGGGAAAAACTAGAAAGGCCTTCAGCAAATAAAGCATCAGGCCTCGTTGGAAAAAAGAGCAGAATAATACGAAAACAGGGTTAAGAAATTGCACTGTTTTAACACAAAGGCTGCTTTTAGGAGGTTATTATTCAGTAGACAAAGGGTAACTCTCCGTAGGCTCACTTTGACGATTAAACGAATAATTAAATCCGTAAAATGTAACAGTTGATGTCCTGCAGATTTGAAGAAAACATATCAATTTAAGCAGCCTTCAAGAAAATTCTCTTATTTTACAGAAAATCAAGTGACAACAGGTTGATTTCTCTGCCTCCATGAAAAAGTCCAGTGCTACCAGACAAAAGCATCACACAGCAACAGCAATATAAGCAGCACCGCTAAGAAAACATCAGCTAAGTGAATAAAAAAAAAAACGCAAAATGAAAACCAAGTTCAGACAAACAAATATTTAACTCTACATTAGCCCCACACAGCTCATCCTCCATCTATCTGTACGCGTCCTGACGCACAGTCTCTGCTTTAAGAGGCAGGAAACACCAGAGCCTGAGCTCTAAGCGCGTGACATCACACGCCCATAGCACGAGCAGAATGATAAAAACCCAGCTTACCGCAGAGACTCCAACACATGGCGTTCCCCGTGAAACAAACACGTCCACGCAGTAGGGGAAAGTCAGCCTGATGGTGCAGCAGCTCCACAGCTCCAATACAAGCTCTATTCCAACCCATCTAGAGCACCTTACTAATACACAATGAGAATTATATTTTGGCTTGTCAAGTCCCGGGCCATAAAACAAACTTTAATGGCGTCACGTGTTTCCTCGCAGCCACTCAGAGCCGCGCGCAGGCCCATAAATAATCCTCAAAGTTGCACTTACTCAATAACGGCGATTACACTGATGTGCACTGAGGAAAGTCGTAGAAAGGAGGAAGCTAGGGGGGTTGTAACTGTCGTGAGGGGAATGGAGGCAAAGTCAAGGGGTTGAAACAGAAAAATGCTTTTGTTTTGGCTTTTATATCAAAGTTTAAGTTGCTTGAAAAACAGCAAAACCTCGACCTCTGAATATTCCCCACAAGTGGATTATATTACCATAAATCTTTTTTTTTTTTTTTAAATTATTTCATTTTATTTCAATAACTTTAATAACTCTAAGGTGAGGTCAAAAACATTTATCACTTTGTCATCACATTCAGTTTTTCTTTCCAGTGAACCTGACACAACAAGACTGATGCCACTCTATCCCAGAGTGCACTTGGCCTACACCACCTCTCCTTTTCTGTGCAAACTCTGGAAACGATATGATGATGTGGGAGTAGCATGATAAATATAGAGGTTATCACTCTTTACACCCATGGCCTCATAAATAGTTAACTCCCTGGAGATAGTTTTAAGAGCAGAAAGCGAAAGGGAGGAAGCTGTGGTCACTTTCCAGCTTTGAGTGTATTCTGGGGGAGTATTGTCCTTTGAAATGTGGTTTTACTTTCACTTTCATTCACTTCCATTGAGGAAGCAGCTTTCGCTCTCGATTAGCTGGAGGAAATGTATCCAAAATGAGCAGCATTTTTAGGAGCATCAGTTTACACTGATTACTGTAATTCCTCTTCAGCAAAGTTGTGGGGAAATGACTTGGTATTAAAAGAAGGCGTGAACAATGACAGGAGCTTATCAGATTTCACCTAGACTTTTTTTTCAGCAGCAGGTGAAAACAACCTTACATTTCCCCCAAAACCACTTTCAAAATTGAAACACGTCACGTGACCACTGCCTCGGCCAACCACAGAGCTCAGAATCCTGCCGCTAACACGCTGCTGAAAGGGCGCATGGAGGCTGAGTGTTGGGCAACAGCGCCTTCTGCTGGCATTTTTACGACCTCCCCATTTTGTCCACTGTATAAAAAAAAAAAAAAAAAAAAAAAAAAAAAAAAAAAATCACCAGTGCAGGAAAATAAATTGACCCGTACCCTTTTAATGGGAAAGCACTGGTGGAGATGTGCTCAAGTGGAATTAACAGTATGTATCAAAAGTTAGTTTATTTTGATTTGCGGGACTGAGGTGGGGTTGGGGTTTTAAGAGCAAATGTTGAAGGAATTTATCACAGGAAGTTGGTTTTATTAAGTTATTAACAAAAAGGCTGCTAGTGGTCAGCTTTTGTGTATCACTTTCTGAGAAAAATTTAGGAAGTTAAGAGGATATGAGGCTTAAAAAGTGCATGCAATGTGAGTGTGGATGTTTTTGCAATGTGGATAATAATGCTCTTCATTGAATGTCTTAAAACATGTAGAAATGCATCTCTTGAATATAAAAGATTTTAAAAAAAAGCTATTGGTAGGAAAAAAATAATAATCCAACAGCAAAAGGAAAAGTAAGGGTACCAAAATGAAAGCAATGTTATTGTATTCCTTAATTAAAAATAAGTAAATAAACCACGCATTAAGTAAAACTGACTATTTCTAAGGCTAGCAGTCTCACAAAAGACCTTCAGTGGGAGGGGTTTTGAATAAGGGTAATAAAAGGAAACCACATTCACACATATCAGCTATCTGTTAAAATGTGTGTAAGGCCTCCAGTTAAGCGTCCTTCCACAAAATGAGATATCAAACTAATTTAGGATCAATGTAAGCAGAATTATTCTTAAAGATCAGGACACTGAATGAGTCCAGGCGGATTTTCTCAGGCTCGTCCCTGTGTTGCAGGGTCCATTTTGCCGCATTGCAGTAAGGCTGTAAATACTTTCGCAGCTGCCTGTCAGGCCACAGTGAAATACTGTCTTTGTTCAGTCTGCCTCTGCTTCATGCAGGCAGCTGAACACAAGCTATGAAATCCCTGTTTTTCGTGCCAATATTGCATATGTGCAGTAGAAGAAGACAGATTTTGACAGTGAAGCATTTCAGGGATAGTAAAATGGAATGAAGGTTCACCAAGTCAGAGAGTTCTTGCAGAGAAATGCTAAATGATAACAACATAGCTCCACAGTCTTTCAGGCAAGGCTTAGACATTTCAGAGTAAAAAAAGGGCATTTCAAAATGCAGATAATCAGATTCAGACTGATACTGAGGGAAAAATGACTCAGTTCGTTGAAACGTCAAAAGAACAAAGATGTCTGCATCAAAGAAGTCATGCTCAAGAGCTTTCAGATCATCACGGACTTCAGACAACCTTTTTTCCCTGCATTTATATAAACTGAATGATGATATACGAGCTTTAAAAAATGTTTTCCGGTTACAATTATCAACTTGATTCCTGTTATTTTGAAATATTTCCCAATCTGTAGCTGCAAATGCGTGTTTTTTTTTAACCAAGGGTATCATAACCGGTATTTTCTGCATGCAAAGTCTAAAAACTATCATTGAGAACACATCCAGCAACACATGAGACGACCAAATTACCCGAGAGCCATCAACCTGCTGCTAATTTACATGACTAATGAAACAGGAAGCTGTCAAAGTTCACATCCAGACACCACTCGAGACTAAATCAGATCCATTTTGACGCAGAAATCTTACCTAAAGCCAGGAGGTAATCCATGTTTAATCTGCGAGCTGTACATCTGCTGAGCATTTTCATAAAGCTGTGCAGAGACGGAGCTGCCGGGACGATGAAGAGGTCAGACATGAGGAAAAGTTGAACCGCTCCTCCTGGCATCCAGCACAAGGAGCATCGCAGTGCCGCCAAATATGCGCCGATCAAACAGACGAAGACGATTGGTATTTTCTTTTTTTTTTCTTCTTTTTTTTTAAGAACGCAGACCGTGAAGTAGCAGTTTGAACGCCATACACGCAGAATGCAGAGGGAGAAAAAATCGCCTGGGAAATCAGGAAAAGAGCCATGAAGACGTTTGCCTCTCACACATGACCAGTGGCATCCAATGACAGGCGATGGAGGCACATAAAAAGGTCTATTACTGAGCTGTAAATTGTCCCCTCACAAAAAAGGAATTTCGACTGCAGCAATTCTCCCCATCTTTGCGCATAATGGCAGCAGCCCCTCCATGAGCCCTGGAGGAAAACAAGAGATCTTTGTTATTATTACGCAGAGGGAAAATGTTGCATCTGATTAGCCTGAGACGACTGAAGTCAAGGAGTTTTAGGTTCATCATATTTCTCCAGTACAGAGAAAAATTAAAATAAAAAAACTTTGCTTGTGGATTTTTTTTCTTTTCTTTTTCTTTTTTCTTTTCTTTTCTTTTTTTTTTTTTTTTTTTTTACAAAATCACAGAGAAGAGGTTAACGCCCCTCTTCTTTGACAACCAAAGAGTAATGTCTCGCCTGGAATACTCTATTTGCAGATTTGACGCACAGGCCTTTTCTCGTTTTTATACCAACAACTAGAAAACGAAACTCATGTTTTCAAATATGTTTTGTTTTTCTTGTTTGCTTGTTTTGCGTTTATATTGTTGAAATATGTGTAAAAATTTAGAGTGAGAAAATAAAATAAAAATAATTCATATTGACCCTTTGCTCATGTGAATGATTCTTTAGAAATAATGAGGCGTAAATATCTGCATCCAGAACAACCGTTGATAAAGAAAAAAACGTATTCTCACGCCACAGGCCTCTTTTCATGCATGCGTTGATAAAATCAGTGGAAGATTAATAGCGATATGCCAATATAACAAAATTCTCACGCTATTGGAGCTAAATATTGCAGATGCATTCCCGTCCATGTGTGCATGTCTGCAGCCAGAAGGAATTTCTTTCATTTCAGTCTGCTTCATCTGGTGTCGTGCCAGAGTCAGCACTGTGCGATTTATAGTCCGGCCATGGCTCTGTCTCTGGTTTCCTGTTCTATAGCTCAGTGTGTGCTAGTACGTGTGTGTATGTGCAGACTAGTATGTGTTTACGTGTGTAGTGGAAAATGGTATTTTGAATATGACACTACTGTTAGTCTGTGCGCTCTGTTTGGGGCCACAGGACAGACAATGTGAGGGTAAAAATGTGGATTAGGAGAGCTTTTAGGTTTTCTATGAGATGGTCAGATTATTCATGAAGATTAGAACCTATAAACTCAAGTTTGTTCTAGAAAGTAGGGAATGAACGAATGATGGAGATCTGAAGACAGATCAGTTTCCTTTGGTAAATAAAACTATGTGCTTACAAAAGCAGTAGATATCAAACAATCACGGTCATATAAGATTTAACAAAACATTTTTTCCAAGATATTAGATAGTTTCGAGTTATCTTGCACCATTCGTAGCCGACTAATCCTGAAAATAAAACCAGACGTAGATTTGGTCGGTAGGTGGGGTTTGTATAAGGTCTGAATACACTGGACTTACACAGATGTGGCAACCACCTCTAGGTATCTATCATCTGCATAAACCTCAGTCCCATTTGGCCTGTTCCCAATCCACCAGTCTTGCTATATAAATATTAATTACAGAAAAATCCAAAATGAGAAAACCAGTCACCAAATTCTGTGATCCAGCTTCTGAAAGATTTTGTTCTTTGTGTTTGATTTTTTAATGTTGATAGTCCAGATTGACTTGTTCCGGATTTTAAAAACATTGAAACAATAAACACAATTGTTAAACAAAGGAACGAATGAAGGGGATCTAAGAAATAATATGAAAATAAATTAATTGAGCTTTATTAAAATCCTTCTTATAGTTCAATTCTAAGGTTATTCACTCAAATGTATAGGCCTACTTCCTAAACAGAAATAGAAGCAGTATTTTCAAATAATTCCAATAATCTAAATATGGCTTAATCCAGACTTCAAATAATTCATCATAAACCTATGATAAGCCTTCTGCGCAGAATTACATAAAAACGACGTTGTCTATAGTAAACATGACGACCCACTGATGGCTGTTTTTAATGGTTGATTCGTAACTTAAAATTCATCCTGGCTATCATTTTAGTTTATAACGAGCATTTAAACTTTAGCCACATTTCTGCATTCAGTGTTTTTCTCCCGTATGAAAACAAAACCATAGGAAAAAAATTAACAGTGGGCTACTTTACTTTTCAACAGATGTTTCTAAAAAATATAACGGAAACTTGTTTAAAGGGAAACACCGCGAGATTTTAGTGATGTTAAACTTTGCTGAACTACCACCTTGGGTTACTTTGCTGGATTAATAGCCACAGTGTCTGCTCAAAGGGATTACCGAGGAAGAATTCCGATTACTGGGCCCAAGTCGGTTCTTTACCCTCCTCTCACAGCCTGTCACTCAGTTTCACTCTGTCTTACACACACACACACACACACACACACACACACACACACACACACACACACACACACACACACACACACACACACACACACACACACACAAATGATGTTAAAGGCTATGGCCTAGGATGCTGAGCACAGCCGTAAAAATGAGAAGCTTTGGCTACAAGAATTTTGGTGTGTGTGTGTGTGTGTGTGTGTGTGTGTGTGTGTGTGTGTGTGTGTGTGTGTGTGTGTGTGTGTGTGTGTGTGTGTGTGTGTGTGTAAGTGGCTCCAGAGCCCTAACGTGACCACAGCTAATGCCAAGAGTAAGCTAGCTGACCCCGCCTGTTTGAAAGAACATTGACAGAAATCCCCCAACATCAATCGCATCTTTGTCGACATCAAGTAGATGCTCGCGTGTTTCCATTCAGTGATGGATTTTACACTAAGTAGCTGAACGTGGTCACTGTAGGGTCAAGTTTTCACATGAAGACTGTCTGTTGACCTCACACGTCAAAAAGGGACGCCACTGTCTATCCTCCTGCAGCCCACTATCAGTGCTGTTATTGACTGTCAGTGTTTGGCTGTGAAGCCTCCTGTCGACAATCAATTTCAGCAGCGATGACTGAAGAGTTACTCTAACAGCTTTGGCCGAGAGAATCCTCTTCTTCCAGTGACTGAGTCAAAAACAGCAGATAGAAAAAGAAAAAACACCCAACACTGCTTCAAACTGGAATCGTGTGGTTTTACAAGCTATTTTGTGCCTCAGCTCCAGAGTTATCAGCAATAAATAACAGCTCAGGCCTGAAGCTTGATCTGAATTAGATAATGGAAACTTGTGCTCTCCTGGGGCCTGGTGTGAGCGCGCGCGTCCCTCTGCAGTAGCACGAGCGTATTATCTATGCTCAGTTCATCGCACGTGGATAGTTTCATTTTAATTTAACACTGAATTTTGATTTTTATAGGAACTGGTCTTGAACAGAATGAGGGAAAAATAACACATTTTACACGAGGCAACAGAAAAATTATCTTATCAATAGAAATAATTGGAACTAAAACAGAAACATGGAAGCAATATAATGAAATAATTATTGCATTCGAGTATCTCAGAGAGAAAAAAAAAAAACACTTTAAGTCTCAAAACCGATGTGGACCATGTCTGAACAAGAAGACTTCACATGAAAAAATAAAGACAATAAATGTGCCACGTATTTATCAATTAGCCTACTTTGCATTAACGCGTTTTTGAAGTGGCTAATTTAAAAGTGAAGATGATTTGGCTTTTTTTTAATCTATCTATAGGACTCAGTGATGGTAATAGTTTGTTGTTAGCAGATGAACATAATTAGCTGGATCTCATCCTGGGGTTTGGGTTTAACGCAGTTCCGTAGTCGAGGATTAATATTAGGTCTGAGTATAGAGTCTTATGAGATATGTTGAGAAATTATATCGAGACTTTTATCCATTTTTGCAATGGATTTTCTGTAACCCCAACGATACAGAAGAAACTCTAAATTAATACAGTAAAAACAGAAATAGAGATTTCCTCTTTTTTCATATAGAATTTGATTCCGAACCGTAATTGTAGGTCTATAGGCTACCCTCCAATTGACGCACTTAAAATTGACCCCCATTGTTTGGTTTTACTTTGAAGGTTGCAATCCTAACACCTCCAGTTTGTGCCTTTAAAGAGGACTCGTTGATTTAAATTTATATGATCTCAAAGAGTGAGATTTTCTTCATATAGACAAAATCGTCATTGCATGTGTGCTATGTTCAAATGTTTCATTGAAGTTCCAGCTGTGAAAGAGATGCTTTAACCCAGTCTAAAAGAACAATATCGCCCTCTAGCGCTCTGATTATGACTCCAAAAAGCCCAAGTCAAAGTAAACAAAGCTGTTCTACTGCACAATTCAGGGTTCTGCATTTTATTAGGCCACGAACGTTGTAATTTTATGGTACACTTTTCAAATTACAAGTTTAAATCTTCAAAAAAAATTAACTTCTTTTATCTGCTCTAATTGAAGCCCCATAAATTAAATCGGGACAAGCTGTCGCTTCTTTAACCACAAAATTCATATCTAGAAAACAAAAATCACTAGAGTAAGACTTCCTCGGACACCAGTCAAAGTGAAGTTTTGGTTCCCATCGCTGGGAAGTGCAGTTGATGAATAAACGTGACCACTGAGGTGGGGGTGATTTCCTCTGGAACAATCCATCGAGCAGACACCCTGTACAAAGTGTCCACATTCTGTTTGTCAGCAACAGCCGCAAACGCCCGAGAGGAGAAGGGGGCTTTCAAAGGAGACTACAATTACTGACCAGGCCCATAAACTCATTTAGGCCAGACGTCTAGCCATTTCTAAAGCTTTATTGGACCAAGGTTCTTCCTGCTTTAAAGTCATTACGCGTACAAGTTGGACAATAAATTGGAAATCAGCCGCAACACCTCTCCCAATCGTAAACTTTATTACTTGTACTATTGCGTTTGAAACTCCCATGTTACGAGGTAAATCCAGCGAAAAGTTAGGTTTTTGTTACCTCGTTTAAAATTAAACAGCAATTATAATTATTTCAATCTCTGGTCATGAATTTTAATCGTCATGAACCAGATCCAGAATATTTTTGGATCAGATTTGAAAGTCTGTATTTTTGTGGCTGCAAAAGCCTACTGAAAAAAAAAATGCCACAATGTTCAGTTTTAATTTAAACACGTTAATAACCGAATAGGATAAGCACTCTAAGAATAGCTGAAGTTTTTAAACATTTGAGAAAATTAAATCTAAATCGTTGACGTCTAAGTTGCTCCGTTCTGGTGCAAAAGAAAAACGCACACCTATTTTCAGCAGATGCACACTTTGGTCGACAAAACCCGGGTAAAAATAGGTCAGTTCTGTACCGAAACACACAGCAGTCGAACAATTTAGCTTTGAGAATGTTTTATACACAATTCTTGACAACTAAAAAAGCAATATTCTACAGAGAGACACGTTTCCTACTGTGCGTAATGTTCAACAAAAATTACAGACTGCTTTAACATCCCAGGGTGTGGTTCCTTTGAGTTAGGAAACAGATTCAGGCGCTTTGTTGGCAGATTCTGTCTCTGTTTCAGCCAACATGTTATGACATGACACAGTATTGTGAGGGTCTAATAAAATAAAATAAAATGGCTACCGTGGCTCCTACCAAAAACAAGTCAATTGTCCAGATGGCTTCAAACGCAGAAGAGATTTCATAAGTGCTCCTTGCTGCCTCTCTCTCTGTTCATCTTCTTCATCTTCATCCTCCTGTTCTGAAACCAGATCTTCACTTGTCTCTCGGTTAAACTGAGTATGCGGGCCACTTCGTAGCGCCGGTCTCTGGTCAGATACATGTTGTAGAGGAACTCCTTCTCCAGCTCTAAAGTCTGATATTTGGTGTACGGGCAGCGCTTCTTTCTCGTGGAGCGCGCGTGGATCCAGTTTGCTGCAGGGTTATCTGGAGAGAAAACACACTCAGTTGAAGTAAAAACGTGATGGGGGTGTTTTTAATTTTAAACTTCAATAAGTTCAATGAATTTAGTAGGAAATGGGGTGCAGTGACTTATGAGGGCAGAGGCGTTGCAGGGAAACTAGCTCTACTCTAGTCTGGTGGAAATGGGAAATGCGCAAAAACAGTGTTGAGATATCGTGATTCCTGTTTTTATGAAACGAAAATAATGCTAGTAAAGTCAGACTCTAATCTACACGGAGCATTGTGTATCCTCTGAAGGTGTCCCGTGACATTAAAAAGTTTAGGATCCCCCTGTAATAACCTTTCTAGGGCGGGTTTTTCCCGAGTCGCTGCATAGCACGAGACACTTTTATAGGTTAGTAAAAGCTCCAGTTTTACGCACCCAGCTCATACAGTTCTTAAGGCTGTAAATCAGGATTTGGTTTACTTACTTGGGTCAAGTTGTTGTTGTTTCTCGTCTTTGGGCTCGCTGTGGCTCGAAAGCTCACTTCCACTGTGCTCTTTACTCGACTTTTCTGGGCACTCCGATACTCCGTGTGTGAATTCTCCAGTTTGCGGACGACTTTCTGCTTCCAAAGAGTCACACTCGGTGGATTTCGGTGGCAAGGCGTCTAGTTTTGTCCCGTACGAGCGGCTACTGGAGTGGAATCCGGAAAAAGAAACGTGGTTGGAGATGGGGTCCATCCAGGAGCGGACGCCGACATATCTGCTATCCGAGGCGGGGAGGTGGGACTGGTGGTGGTGGTGGTGGTGCACATACGGGTGATAAATGCCTTGCGGGTGAACAGAGGACCACGACGAAGGGAAAACTGCGGACTTTGGTGCAAAATTGCAGGAGGAGAAGTCTGCGTTGTCCCCGGCACCTGACGGCCTTGGGGTCACCATGTGTGGAGGCTGAAGAAAGCGAGCTCCGTACACATCCTCCGGCTCCTGTCCCATCAACGCGTCCACATAGCAGTTACTGAGAGTGCCACTGGAAGACATTTTTCATCTCTTCCTACTCTTATAATAAGGCTCGCACTGTTAGGAGAAGCTTCCCTCTATGAACAATCATAGTATTTTTGCTTGGCCTGCATCTACAGGGATTGGTTACATGGATCACGTGGTCATATTTACCAATACAGCGAGTAAATCAATCCTGCCCCTGCTCTCTCTGCTTTTTTTTCGTCAGGTTTAATTTAGCTTTTCATTCCACAAATAATAAAAAGCTCCATCAGATGTGACTGCAGGGACAAAACATGCGCCCAAATGAATGCAAATGGACTTTTTTTCTGTTTCTCACGTGCGCAAAGGCTGCAGGACGTTACAACAATACAGGCAGAACAAAAAAGGAACATTTTCCTCCGCACCAGCGCAGGATTCCCTGCATTCTAATGTTTGAGAAAAACTCTTCTAATATCGTCCCGATGCCCCCAATGCTTGTAAAATGGTTTATAGACTTAACAGAGTCCTCGTAAAATAAATGTAATAACATGTTGTAAAGGAACAGAAGCCATTTCCGTTCACAACGCGGCGAATCCATTGTTAATATTCGGCGAGGAAACATATTTTCTGGGTTGGGTTTAATTTTTAAAAGCTAAGCCGGAAAAGGCAGTTGTGAAATTATTGTGCTCATTCAAAGGAGAGCAATAATGTCTTTATGTATCAATAAATGTTTTATGAGGTGCGTGTGATTATACATGCCGTCAATAAAAGAAAAAGCTTGGAGAAGAAAAGTCCGTCCATGTATTACTGCCTTTAAGAAACATTTCTATACAGTTCGCAGCTTTTTTTAGACTCACTTCTCCATTCAACTTGCATGCTTTGACGCAGAAATTTCCAGCTTTTACTTCAGAAAAATGTGCATATTGTTCGAGCTAAATAGTTCAGATTCATGACAAATGTGCTGACTGGATCAGCTTGACACTTTTATCACAAGTAACAGTACATAGAAGGATTTCTGTACGAGGGTGAGAAATGAAACGTGGCTTTCTGAGGCCTGTGCCCTCGGGAAGGAAGGAAGAGCTCACCCGAACTTATGAATTTGTGCTTGAACATAACACACCACGTCTGAAAGTATCTTTACCTTATTAGTTCAGTC
Organism: Halichoeres trimaculatus; assembly: GCF_033239565.1. NCBI lineage: Eukaryota > Metazoa > Chordata > Actinopteri > Labriformes > Labridae > Halichoeres > Halichoeres trimaculatus. Next base: position 18,524,223 of record NW_027437197.1, read on the forward strand.
ACGAACAGGGCTGCAAAAACAGCAACATGTTTACCCGAATACACCGCTTCTGGCGCACTGCACGTAAACACACCCAAACAAGCTGGAACTATTTTGTTACTCTTTCAACTATTTCGGCCCCTAATTGGAACCAGTGTTCATCGTCATGTCAATAAATTAAACGTTCACGCAGATATAATAATTTTTTAAGTATTTTCAAAAAATATAGGCCTTGTATTTTATCCTCACTACTCAAAAACGCTATGCGTAAATTTGCAAACATTTTTCCCGCATTTACGCGCCTCGGCTCTTCATCAGAGGAATTACCAAGGGTGAAATAATATTTCTTAGACACAGGAAACACATTTGGACATTTTGTTGGGGGGATACTGCTCCCTTTTCGGACAATATGACATGAGCTCATTTAAAAGAGGTGTTAAATGTATTATTTCTTCATTCCAAGGAGAGTTTCCAGCAAAAATCTACCCGCGGAGGAGAAAATAGTCCCGCAGATAGATAAGTGCGAAAGTAAAACAGATAGCACAAAATGGAAATAAATACACACTTTGAAAGCAAAGACGAATACAAATAAAGATCATTTGACAATTTATTGCAAGATACATGCCACAAACATGCGATGAACTCACACTGACATTGTTTTGCCGCCACTTTTCAAAGGCCCAGAGAAACAATTCACTATGGAGCAAATGGTTTGCACTTACACTGTAAAACAAATGTTGCACCACGAGACAGTAAATGGGCTTTCATGAAGACACAACAGAATATTTAAACTGGCAGAGGAGACGCTTCTACTTCTCCAATAATTTAAGACCAAAAAAGTGAAACCCTGTGGTAAAAATAAAACACAAATACACGACACAACACAGAAAAAAATAGCTTATACATAGAGTCACAGTTTCTTTTGAAAGTGATGATTAACGTCCGATGCCACTAAAGCATCAAACTGAGGATTAAATGAAATAGAACAGCTAACCACAGACACATGCGAGCTCACGAGAAGGTGAGGTTTGAAGTGAGTTCACGGATGCGGTTTTCTCTGCTCATCTTCTTCAGCTTCATCCTGCGGTTCTGAAACCAGATCTTGACCTGCCTGTCGGTCAGGTTGACACTCCGGCTGATCTCTAGGCGGCGCTCTCGGGTCAGATACATATTGAAGAGAAACTCCTTCTCCAACTCCAAGGTCTGGTGCTTTGTGTAGGGACACCTTTTCTTCCTGCCACTTTTCGCTGTGAGCCAGTTGCTGGTCGGAGGGTCACTCTTACAATCTGTGATGAGCCAAAAGAGACATGTTTAGTTTTTTTTTCCTTTGGCAGGAAACTTCACGTGCTGATTTTTTGATTTGACCTCTGGGAAATAACACACCACAATGGATAAAATTAAAAGCAGGGGTGTGATTGGTCACGTACTTGCCTCCATTAAAAAAAAGAAGAAATGATGTAACCCCTAAGTGAACAAAGCGCACTGCTAAAACACTTTTACGCAGCAGATTACTGAAGAAAGCTATGATTTGAATAATACAAGTGTCAAAAATGCATCAACATTTCACCTCATAATAAACTAGCAACATTATCAGTTATAATTCTGCTTCCAATGGAGTGTTTTTGCAGGTTTTAAGGTTTCAAAATACCCTTCAAATCCAGTCACAGCTGCAAATGCACCACATTTTCTAAATATACCAAAGTGATACTTTAAATTACGCACCAAACAGAGTCAAAATATCAACATGCACCACATTTCTAGTTTCTGCAAAGAGTGCTGCATTCTTTGATATAATGCAAACAGGTTAAAATAATAAAAGCACATTATTTGAATTTAAATAGAAGGACACAGTGCGCATGCTATCTGGTAAAACCATGCACTGCTGCCTGTTCCTGCAACCTGAGAAAGCCTCTCATTAAACATTACGACTGTAGGGTTGTTTGTGTTTTATTCTTGCTTTTATGATGCTGGAGCCTTCACTGCAGCAGCGCCACAAGATAAAAGCTTTCATTGTGTAACTAACCCACCTTTCCCTTCCTGCTGCAGCAGCTCAGGGCTGGACACAGACGCGTCCATGGAGCACATCTTCTCCCCGGAGCTTGGCTGTGCAGGATCCGGGCTCTCTGCTGGGACCGGCGTCAGTGAGGTCTCTGGGTTCTGGGTGATTTCTTCAGATTTCTTTTCCGCTTCTGCAAAATTTGAGGACGCAGAGGAGGAGGAAGAGGAGGGCTGTGGTTTTGGGGTGACCCGGCTTAGCTGCATGAGTGTTGGGTTTGGACTCGGCGGCGCATGCTGGTAGTTTTCCTGGTGCTTCCCGTTCGCGTAAGTTTGGCTCAGTCTGAAATAACCTGGGACCGGGATCTCTGGACCGTCAGACTCAGGAATAACATGAGAGTAAACCTCTGACGAGTTGACTTTTTGGACTCTCTTATCAGAATACATGCAGCAGTTACTCTCCTCTTTTATGCTCTGTGAAAATGTACAGTTTGACATCTGACTGGATCCCTCGATCCTGCACGCTCTGCTCGGATCGGTCCAGTTCTCTATCTGAGGTATGTACTGGTGGACATTCATGCCCACATTTTGGTGGTTGACCTCCCCTCTTTTGCCGAAAGACGGCAGGAGTCCACAGGTTTGCATTCCGTAAGTTCCCATGTCTGCTCCGGACGGCATGTACATGTTGCTGGTGCCGGAGTAAAAGCTGTCCGTCCTGCACGCGCCAATCAAAGAGTCCACTAAGAAGGTGTTGGCCGCAGGAGAGCTACTGGGGAAGGACATTTTGGGGGGTTAAGTTCTTTACGGGAGAGAGATGTCCTTTGGAAAGCTGACATATCTAGGAAAAACAATCTCCAGTGGAAGTCAGGATGCCTCCCGACCACATGACAAGCCCACCAATGAGATTTGAAAATGGCCTTGAGACGCAGCCTCCTCGCCCCTGCACGCGCTCGCACTGCAGAGGCAGACGTGGTCAACAGCGACACCTACGACACGGACTTGAAATTGGTTTCACAGACTCGTGCAGAGAGCAGTGAAAGTCCACCTTTCTCCTAAAAACTCAAACAACCGCGTTCAAAATGATTTGTTTGGCATCTGGAAATATTTCTGCTTCTTTTCTGACGCAACAAAAACTCGATGAAATATTTTATTTTGTGTCTGTGTGAAATGCTTTGAAAGAAATGTTTGTTTTGGATACACACTGAACACAAGGAGTGTGTGTGTGTGTGTCAGTGCATGTGTGTGTGCGTAAAATGCCTAAATGGCGCATAGGCGACAACTGCCCTGTTAATTTGAAAGGATTTTTAACTATTTCGACGGAGTGAAATGGTTTTCATTCCTTTAAAAGATCAGTTAAAGTACACCGACGACTGAGGCCAGAGTAAGAGTATTTTCTGACATTTAAAGACAGGAGAAAAAGAAAGGAATCAGAGCTTGTGATTTTTTTTATTCTCACTGGATAATGCACCAATTCAACTTGGAGAGTTTGTTTCGTTGAAAGAATGTTCCCGGTTCAGTTTCTTTTTATTTGACAGAAAATAAACTAGAAATGAGCTGCAGCTGTTTGGATTCATTGCATGATATCTGCTTTTAAATAAAAAACTTGAGTGAGTTGAACTGTGGGTCACTTTTCACAGATGTAACCAAATGAACCAGAATGTCAGCGCGCATGAAGGTCATATCTGCTCCCCCTGTGCCTTGCCTTTTAAATAAAGTCCACGTCACAGTGATAGAAAATTGTCCTTTATTATTTGCACATATTAATAAGCACACCATATTTATTTCCTTTATTTTACACAAGTACCTCCAATGTTCAAAATAAAAACCTTCATTTGTTTTCTTTACACAGTCTTTGTGGGGATTATTTTGCTCCGGGCTCCATTGTTTTTGTCTGCAAGGAAGGCGAGTGTACGTGTGTAATATAAACAGAGTCTGTGGGAGTGAGAAGAAAAAACAAAAACACCGTGAAAGCCAAAGTGTCCATCGAGAAAGCACAAGTCAGACATACTTTCTCAAAATACAGTTTAAAACAAAAATCTCTTTGGTATTAAAGCTACATGAGAGACGGAGTGAAGACTGCATTTGAAGCCACTAACACATTAATTCAGTTAGTTGTAAAAAAGCGGTCTTAGTTTGCAAATCAGGACAATAGATTAACAGAATTCACACACACAACAACACAACCTGGACGAACCGAATAAAAAAGCGACAAATTACAATTCAAACATACTCCGTTTTTTAAGACACCTGGCGTCGTTTAGTTTTTCTTTAATTCCCATTGGCCAGTAATTTATTTTATTTTGTATTTCAATTTGAATAATGAATAATCTAATTCAAGGAAACACATGGACTGTTTGGCGCTTTTTTAATTTCTGGGACGTTAAGATCTGAACAAAAACAATGTGGAGGTACAGTAAACATTTTACAGACAAAATTAAATATTTAGGTGCGCGCAGTATAGGTCTGTTGATATTTACTTGTACCGTTAAAGTAAGAATAATAACTATCAATATTTTCATTATAACAATAATAATTACATGGTACTGATACTGTAGTTTAAGACATAACCGGAAGTACTTAAAGAATGTGGCGCTTTTATTTTGGATTCGTTACTATTCACAATTTTTTAGACAATAGTCGGACGCAGATTAAAAAAAAAAAAAAAAAAAAAAAAAAAAACTTTCACCAGAATATAATCTGTAAAACAGCAGCAAAACGGAATTCCTTTAAAGGAAATATATCTTATATTTACACCAATTTCCTCCGCAACCCCGTGTTGCTTCAAGTCTAAATAAACTCATTTGAAAAGATGCGGCCTTCAGGTCAACATCAGCGTGTCTTCCAAAAGACTCAGGTGAGGAGGATGATAATATTTACTTCTTTGACTCGTCCATTTGAAACGCCCGTACGTGACTTCTGAGTAACATAACGAAACCAGGATGCTGAATTTGTGGCATCTAAAGGGAACAGAATAATGTTCATGACATCCTTTGTGCGCATTTTCTTATGAGGAGCTCAGACACGCACTGCTCAAGATAAACTATATTGGACACTTCTGGCATCAAGATTCAGGTGTTCTACGGGGAGCAGTTAAGGCCAAAATTACAAATATGAATAAATCCCAGGCTAAAGAGATTTTTCTTCATTAATTCGAATTCAAGCAGGGACATGATGCAGAAATGTGCTCTGTGAATTCCCTCTATGAGTGGAAGCAGCAAGTGTGCCCTCATGTGGATACAGCGAGTATCTCTCCACAGTGGGTAATGTCCCCTCACTGCAGGACATGATGACAACCCAATTAAACGCTTAATGAAACCTCACATATCCGACTGGCTTTTTGGGAAATAACTATACATGTCACACGTTTCAAATTAAGTAAACATTAACCCCCCAGATCTTTTTTTTTCTTTCATAAAGAAGCTGAAACAAGGAGTTTAATTATTGCTGAGCGGCCCTTAAGCACAAGTTCTCATCACATGACTGATCAATAAAACGACTATTTGTGAGGGATCAATGCATTTATTTACCCTCTGCTTTTATTGGAGACAAAAATAGCAGAGAGATAAAGATAACTGCGATACAGCCTGGCTCTCAGATGGATAAATTCGTCTGCAAACTGGTTAGTGGAGCAGCACAATGACGGACACGTTTCACCTGCGTCAATTAAAGATGGAAACGTGCTTTTATTTTGGTAACCATCACAAATGTCTCATCTGCAGCAGACTGAGATGCACAGAAACTGCAAAGAGCATATGGAAAACACAACAAGAGCAGATAAGATTTAAAATTACCTATTTTTTTTCCTTCAAGACGCTCGTGGTTTGTATATCCTCCATTGTTTTCCGCGTTGTATTGCGAGCACATAGTGCTGCAAGAAGCCAAAAAAACGTGAAATACACTTAGAACACTCAGAAAAATCCCTTAATTCACGAAACATTTGTAGCCTGGAGCTATAATACTTTGAGGCAGGAAGAAGAGCCAGTCCTCTTGTGGTCTGGGGGTTGGGACACCAAAGTCCAATAGCCCCCTATTTAGGCATTTACAGCTGGCTTTATTGTACTGTCTAGACGGTTCAAGGTTTAGTAAACAGCCTAGTGTTTGAAAGCAAATGAAATAAGGGGAAGACACAGGCCTACAAGCGCCAAATTCTGCCATTCATAAATCTTGAGGAAAAAAAAAATCCCCCTTTTCTCGTGTTATTTCTGCAGGACTTGGTTAAGTTCATGTGACAAGTTTCGTGAATATCATACAACATTTTTCGGGACTATTTTATCTCAAAGCACAGCGTGCATTCGCTACATGCGTCTTTTAACTGGACATTATTACACAAGAAAGAAGTATATATAGATCTTATATAAAGGATTTCAAAGCGATGCACAGCGCGCGCTTTGCTGGGATATTTTTTTTGCAAACAAAAGCGAAAAAAGGTGGAGACAAATAAACCAAATGAAGGAACTGTTTCCAAAATGTCATTTTCCAAAAGTCTGATTTTTGTGAGAACATTTTAAACATTTTCAAGAATCAGATATACACAGAGATCAGTCTTTAGAGCATGTGTGTGTAGCTCCCTTTTTCCTACTGTGTGTGTGTGTGTGTGTGTGTGTGTGTGTGTGTGAGGCATCAGAATAGAGGATTCCCAGTGAAATACTGTAGACGGTCGCGGTTCAGCTTTTTCTCTTTCATCCTTCTGTTCTGAAACCAAATCTTCACCTGCCGATCAGACAGGTTTAACATCCGGGAAAGCTGCAGACGTTTCTCTTTGTTAATGTAAACGTTGAAGAAAAACTCTCGTTCAAGTTCTCGGATCTGGAATTTGGAGTAAGGGCACCTCTTCTTCCTGGACTTGGTGGATGAACCTGCAGGAAGGGATGAAAATGTGGGAAACAAGGTTGTTGAGAAAAAAATATCATTTGAAAAGATAAATTTGAGATTTTTGTGCCATTAGAGGGTATGAGCGCACATTTAGTTATTTGTTTGTGCACAAAGGGCCCATTCTCCTCAAACACACACACAGGCCTACACACACGCGCGAACGATATAGAAGAGACAACAAGAGAAAATGCATCAAATTGCACTTACATTTTACTGATTTCATGCAAAAATTAGCTAATTTGGTCTGCCTGTTTCTGTGTTTTACACTTTCAAAAACTATCATGGCGCATGCACAACACTATCTCCAAACAGATAAAATACATTAAAATCAAACGTTTTCTTTCTTTCTCTCAATCTCCATCAATGCAAATCAATTCCAGCAGCATGGTATAGTTATTAGACACAAGGCAATCTTTAAACATAGCAGTTTCCCATAGTAAATACCTTTACAAGCGTAAAGCAGATCTTATAGGGATATAAAAGCGTTTGCATGCTTATAAAGCGCCACATAACCCTGCACGGCCACACTGCTGGACACAGTGTAAAGCAGACTCTTTTGTCTCCAGTGCACACCTTCAACCCGAGACAAAGAGGGAAACACTTACTCTGTTGGTTGTTTTTGTCCCCGCAGTTGGAGGATGAGCAGTCCTCGTCCACGCTCGAGCTCTGGTCCGCTTTGTTTTGCTCCAGTTTGGTCTCAGCCTGATTGTTATTCGCAGCAGAGTCTGTCTTTTGTTTGGGGGGCTCCGCGCTGGACTTTTCCGCGTTAGGGGTATCCAAAAACTGATCGAAGCCCTGGGGAAGAACCCCGTTCCGACCGACCCCGGTGAGGAAGCTGCAAGGCGAGCTCGCGCCTCCGTGGTGGCCGTATAAGGACTCATTCTTGAAAATCACATCCGCTCTGCTGCTGCTGCTGCCGGAGGAGGACTGGATCAAGTCCCGGTGCATTATCTCGTCCGCCGAGTAGTAAGACGCGTAATTGCCCCTGTAGTGCCATTTGCTTGGATGGTCCAGTCCATAATCCCTGAACGCGACCTCTCGGACAGGTTGGACCTGCGCTATGTTGGGAGAGTAGGGGAAATTTATCTGACAAGAAGTGGTCTGCGGTAAAAAGGAGGAGACTGATGTAAAATCGGGCGTCGAAACGTAATAAGTACAGCTCGGTAGATACATATTTGACGCACAGCTGCGATCCTCGTACTCCGTCATATCTCTTCTCCCCCTTTTTTCCTCCTTGCAACAGAGGAAAAGGGAATTGGCAGCTCGACTGTGTTAAACTTTGTCCATCTATAGCACCACAGGCGCGTGCGGAGACCCCGCCAGGGAGAAAAAATCGGAAACGTAGGCAGACCTGCAATACATCTTGATCGATTCTTGAGGTAATTGTGTCATGTGATCCAGCCAAGAAATTACCATACATCAATATCAGTCATTAAAAACTGTCCAGAGAAACTCATGTGAGCGCATGCGAGAGACTTCATTGGCTCCCTGGCTGCAGAGGAAACTCCTCTCCAGCCTCTCTGCCCTATAGCTCACTGAAAAAAAGAGACATTTGTGAACCAGAGGTGGAATATTTAATTGAAAGCTTTACAGCAACATCATCCTCACGATGTAATGGCACGCAGTGACACATCAGTCAATAAATTTGCACGCTTTTGAGAGGGCACCGTGCGTATTTTTAGCAACAGTTTGGTTGGGAACACTGAAGCTGACCTCCGGTTTTAATGCAAATCTTGAGGAAAATGGCACCAAGGCCATTGTGCATGTCTGCACGGTCTCTGCACCAGAAACCTGCAGATTTATACGTAATTCACAGGCGGCTCATTAAGTCAGGGTTTGATGGAAATAAATGTGAGGGTTCATTGCGCATGATCACTGCGCACTGCAACGGTGGGGGACGTTTAAATACACACAAACAAACACAGTAGGGAAATATTCAAAGTCATTTTAGAGACAAACCTGTAGGCCTGCAGCATGGTGAAGAAAAGATATTGCTCCACAATAAATAAATAAATAAACAAACAAATAAATGCAAAAATATATAGAGAGGGTCAAAATACTACCGTGCAGAAAATACGCATTTATTCTTGTTTTTCAGAGAAATATATTCTGGGACTTGTGGCCAAAAAAATGCAAAATACTTCAGCACCAGAACGTTTTATTTCCTTAGCTTGTAATTTCATATCTTTAACCTTGATAATAAGTGGAGATGAACGCGCGAAAACAGCCAAATAAAGCACTCCGCGGTGCGCAAACTGCAAATGCAGAAACGTTGATTTTGGATACCACAAAGACAGAAGGAAAGCATTAATCACGAGCAGCACATTCAGCATTGCCAAGTCCAAAACTACTGGCTTTGACCGTCTGTTCCTGTTGGTAATGTCCATCAAGCATTCACCATCTAGCCTCTTGCACCTCAATCAGTTTATAGCACACGGGCAGCCATGGCTGCAGTGTAAGGCCCTGTTCTCCTGGGAAGAGAAACACAGATGAAACTCTAGTGAAGGCTACCAACGTCACTTGAATTCTCCAGCAGTATTTTTAAGTCGTAAGTATTTTTAAGATGTGTTTTTCTGTGTGATATAGAAGAAAACTGGAGTAAAGGGGAGAGAGCAGTACACGATGGTTTCTTGTAGGACTATTTGGTAATGAACTCTGAACTCTGGAATATAAACAGGTTTCGCACCTCACGCAGAAGTGCAGCTCTATTTTGAAGGCCAGTGTCGTGTTTAGAGGACAAGTAGATTCTTAACAGCTTCGAGCCTGAAGGTCACACGCAATGTGGAAGCAGCCTCCAAGGCGGCTGCGGGCGTTTATTGTTATTGAGGGTAAAATCAACCCTGTGACTCTGTGTTCAGCCAAAAACCACGCTGCAGTTTGAAACCCTGCAGGCAATTGACAACACGAAAAACAGAGCTCGGATTTGTTTTTAATAAATAAACAAAAACAAAAAAAAATGAAAAAAAGAATTACGAGAAAATGTGTTGAAATTTGAAAATATGTGCAGAAAAATTCGGTACAAGGCGTGCAAAAATCTTCAACCAACAGAACCTATTTAAAAATAATGTGTGGGTCTTAAATTTCCACGAACCGAAAGTTTAGATAACCTGTTGCTTGTTTTTTTTTTTTTTGTGTAATCTTTTTCTCCCCTTATGTTTTTTTGTAAAGCAAAATCTATTACATCCACATTACATACAATCATAGTCCTTGCTATCATTATCATTATTCTTTTTTCCCGCTACTTCTTGTTCCATTAATAAAACGTTTGCAGTCACTGCCTTATATACTCATACACCTCTGCCATAGTCAGTATTGCGCAAATGTTAATGTTTTGACATTGCATGTGTGCTCAAAACAGCATGCAAAAATTTAATGTCAATAATTTATGTTTTAAATAACACGACAAAGTTTTGAGACATCAGAACTTGATTAGAATTAAATTATCATAATCCATGAGCTTGTTTTGTTGCGCGTAATGAAAATAACAAAGGGTCTGTTTTTAGAAATAATTATGAGGAGCTGTCTCAGAATTCGTCTTGGTTACATTAACTGATACAGAAACAACCTTGTTGTTCAAATACCTCGAAAGAAAATTGCTTTGTTCAAATAATTTTGAAGTAGCAATGCACAGCATACTAACTTGACCTTAACTTTGTGATGGCGCCCCTGCTATCTTAAGCAGCCGGAGCTATATGACGCTGTCTGGCTTCACTGTGCAGTAAAGCAATAAAGCAACAAAAGTAAAGGAAACGTTGCGTATCCACCACATAGAAAACTCTGAGTAGCCGGTCAAAATAGCCCGAGCAATAAAAGCTAATAGTAGCTGAAACATGTTGTATAGGAAGGGCTTAAAGCGGAGGAAGAACCGACAGTTGGACTACAACAGGCCTGCAGCGAATCTGTATGAATTAAGTTCCTTACAAAATAATAAATTAAACATGCAGAAAGAATGTGCCATTAAAATGACACATTTGGCTGCAAAAGAGCCCCCCAAAAAAGTAGGACAAAGTCAAAATGTGTAGCAGCCACTAATGGAAGAACCATGTCTTCACGTTTCATTTCAAATTACAGGTTTCAAATGTCTGACTTTCATGATCCTTTAACATGACTGCAGTGTTGTGTCCTGCAGAGAAAATTTAGTTGCAGTGCTGATGACGTGATGGTGATGTAATCGGACGGTGCATTATTAGATTCAGTCTCACGCGTAATGCTCTGTTGGTTGCAGGTTCGGCGCCTTACAAGAGCCGCACTGCTCACTTTTAGCCTAGAAGTGTTAAACTTTGTATATGTCTGACCAACACAACAAGAAATACAAATTGTAAAATAATATAAATAGCAGCACTATTAGAAATGCCAAGAGCGCGCACACACACACACACCCTAACAAAACCCTCTCTTATACACACAAATGAAGCTCTCAGTGTATAAAGTGCATCTTTCTCTACTGAGAAATTAAAGGATGCATATTTAGCCTCAGCTCCATTTGTTCACAGCCGCAGTAACCTCACACTGACATGTGGAGTTTTTGGCCTGCTGGTGTGAGCTGCTGCTGGGTTTACATTTACTGTGTGAAGGAATTACGCGTCTGCGCCGAAAAGGAAAAGCCAAATAGTACACAAACACGAAAGAGCCTTATATCTAAAACGTGCAGGAGTTTCAGTAAAACGTCTGATTTAAGACTTTAAGTTGATATTTTTTAGACCATTTCCAAATCGAGGCAGATTATGACGCAGTATTTCAATCACAGTTGGTGCAAAGTCGGCTGTAACAATCTTTTAATCCTATCCTCTCTGCAAAGATAAAACAAAAATCAAAACGTTTAACTCACCAAAAAGTTTTCCAAAGCAGACTGTCTATAAATCCCTTTTCATGGTAAAAAGGTATAAAATATTCCGATAAACCATTTTTTTAAAGAAAGACAGCAGCTCCCTCACATACACCACGCAAAGCCGCATGCGGCCCACAAAAACAACCAGGTCTCCTATTGACACAGGTCTTTGTACACTCATAGGTAAAATGTGTAACATACGTGTTAACTAAAAGGATTAATCTAATTCTAAATAAGCATAACGGAATAACCAAGAAAGCCCACTAATCTTGTGATCTAAAGGAGAAAATGGCGAGCAGTATAATATCTGCAAATATAAAATTTTCACAATTATACACAATAAATGTCTTTCTTGCATTTTGAATTGATCTTTATTAACAATTTTATTCATCTGCAGGTTACGTTCATCTTACAAAATCTCATGTCCGTGCGTAAAAAGATGGTTGCTGTCTGATCCGTGTTCTTACCTTCGTATATTACATGCTCTCTGGAATGATCCATAAAAGAAATCTTCTGCAGGTAACAATGTTTTATTAATGCTTTTTTTTTTTTTTTAATAAAGACTGAATTTACTGAGTAAGAGTGATACCATTATTGTGGTTTGTGATCGTGCGTAAACCAGGTTTGTTTGGCGACAATAATCCACTGTTATTGTTTCAAAGTTCTAATGTCATTTCAGGTTACACAATCAAATGGTTCAAAATTCACAAATCGACATTTTAACAGGCATTGTATTCAATATCACCACAACTATATTTGGCACTATACTCCGCAGACAGAATATGGATGCGGGCGCGAACCAAAAGGACAAAATGTTATTTTTAGCCAGGCTCGGATTCACATTCAATTTAGGGGGAATCGGGTTTTAAATTCAACAACATTATTTGGGATAAAGGCATGCAAACACTTTATATTTTACTATTCAGACGTGAGTCCATGTTTGATCCGTCCGTAAACATGAACTTGACTGTTTACTTCTACATCAGGCCAATACTCTGCATGCGCCATCATACAAAACACACAACACATAGAGCTATAATCCAGTTTCAATAGGGTGATATTCGAGTTGAATGGGCCACTATCAGGCTTCAATGTTAATTATAGTTTTACGCAGCCGTAGAAGCCTTACAGGAGACAGGGCCTGCTGCTGCGGGCGCATTTGGGGAATCTTAAAATCTGTGCGTAAAATCTATCCCATAATCTGCTGTGAAGGTTAATACGTGTTATTATGATTGAACTTGGGATAAAACTGTAATCTATAATGGAACAGGAATAAAAACATTTTATATACATCTATAAATACAAGTCCATCCCATAAACCGTGTGTGTGTGTGTGTGTGTGTGTGTGTGTGTGTGTGTGTGTGTGTGTGTGTGTGTGTGTGTGTGTGTGTGTGTGTGTGTGTGTGTGTGTGTGTGTGTGTGTGTGTGTGTGGGAGGTGTTGCATGGTTCATAGTAAACAGCATATTTCTGTGGTCATGATCAAGTCCAAAGGTCATCAGTACGCAGAGAAAACGTGCTCGCGCATCATCAGACGTTTCTTCTTCATCCTCCGGTTCTGAAACCAGATTTTCACCTGCTGGTCGCTCAGGTCCAGTCTGTCTGACAGCTCTTTGCGTTTCTGTCTGTTGATGAACTCATTCATCAGGAATTCATTCTCAAGTTCAGCCAGCTGCGGCTTCGTGTAGGGCTTCCTCTTCTTTCTGGGTTTCACTTGAGACGAGCACCATGGGGCACCTGGGAGCACAGACAAGGTTTATATTTACTTTTTAACACCTTCTCCAGCAGCACTTGTTACTCCTCTCTTTAAATGGGGTTTTATAACACTGCAATAAGTCTAAGCTAGACCTCCTGTACGTAGAGACACAGTGACCTGTGTGAGGACAGTATGGGAGTATTAAAATAAACATGTCTCTGTAGATATAAACTGACCATAAAACAGTCTTAAAGCTATGCACTCAATATAAACTAGAATCTCCCCCATACTCCAACATATTTGTATAATTCCATAATGGTTTGACAGGAGAGTACATACGAATCAGCATAAAACCAACAACAACAGGCATAATAAGAAAATAACTGCTGACACTATTTCTTCATTTCAGGTCTAAAACACAGACTATCTTGGGTTGGAGCAACAAATAGTTTCATGAAACGGGCTACTTCACCTTCTGCAAATGTTGTCCTGCTGCACGTGTGGCTGGATGAAGGCTGAGCGTGATTCTGCTCCTGTTTGAGGCCGTTTAGTGAACCTGCAGACTCCGGCTCGAGCTGAGTCCGGCTCTCCAGGTCCGAGAACCCGCGCTCTGATGCGGCCCCATGCTCTACTGCGTAAACGTCACCCTGCCTTCCTGCCTCCTCAGTCTTGTGGTTTGTACCCTGAAAGCATCGCGCCGACTGCTCCAAATGCGCCTTCACGTACCCGCTGCTGGGGTTCGAATTTATGGACACAGAGTTGGACAGAAAGGGCGGACAGTAGCCCCCAAAAGCGCGGCTCTGTGCTGGTGTCGGCGGTGGTTGTGGTGCCGGCGATCCAGACGCGCACGAACTTGGGGAAGTCCACGGGAGCGTGCACACCTCTCTCCTATTGTAAGGGAGCTGATGCAGGCCGGGTAAGTGGGCTCCATTACCCCGCAGGTTGGAGAAATAGAGCGACTCTGGAGGAGCGAAATTCAGCAGAGAACCAACATAGCTCGGATTTAAAGGATTCCGCTCGCACATTTCCATGGAGCTCCCCTCAAACGCGTCCTGCAAAGCCTTTTAGCAACTCCTGAAGAATAACGGCTAGGTAATTGTTGATTTGTTAATACAAGGTCACGTGATATGCTAAATATGTTGTTCCGCCCCACCCTTGCTCCCAATACTGCAAAGCAAAAATACTCCATGAGGAAATATTTTGGTACTGAGTGGGTGAGTGGGTGGGGGGTATATTTCAGTCTAAACATCCGTGAAGAGGGGGACATCTGAGGGTAATTGTGATCTTTGTAAAATCTTTTGGTGTGGGGGGCTTTTATTTTGAAAGAGCTTGAGTTTTTTTCAGGCTATTATTGAGCTGACATGAAAAACAAGGTGACTACTGTATGGACTGAAAACGTGTGAGACAAAAAGAGATCTTAAATGCATCTCAAGAGACCCAGGACAATGTACGATGCATTCAAAGACTGCAGGAAAGGGGCACATGACACATTATATAAAAGAAAAGACAGATCAACAAAGATACATATAGGAAATTAAAATTTACTGAGAAATTGAAGAAAAAATATCACTGCCATTTTTACTTGACTCTATAATTTGGAAAAAGACATATTCTGAGTCGAATTAGTTGTTACTTCTTAAATAAACATTATTATCAGTCTAGATGAGTTTATAGTGTCTTAAAACGGAATTTTACGCTTCTTGAGGTGAAGAGGAGCGGTGAAAGACTCACGCATCTACAGCGTGGCCGAATTTTGGCCACAAATTGGACCGTGAGTTTAGTGGTGGAAAAAAAATATTTCTTTGTATGAGCAAAAGGACCCATACACCACCGTGCTCTTTACAACAGAGTTTGGCTCCTTTTGTACAAGAAAAAGCACAACGGATTACTGTTTGACACTTCAGCGCAAATAAAAATGCTGCATGGACCCACGTACATATTAACTGGTTTGTTGACAATTAAAGACTGAGCTATTTCAACTGACTTGATGTTTTTCATTTTATTCTTCAAGACTTAAAATAATTCAAACCATTTAGTTCTCTATTAGATGGTTGTAAATACCTTTTTTTCCTGTTTGTTTTTTTCAATACCTTTTTTTTCTTTTACATAAAAAAAAACAAACACAAAAACTCGAAAGCTCAGATGAGGTCTGGACTGTAGAAGTTTTCTACTCTTCGTTTCCCTATGTTTGTCAAGATAACCTCAACTCAAACCCATATTTAATTGTTGAGTTTTTGCGAAACTCTTGGAGCTAGATGGATTTCACTGGACGGGAAAAGTAAGAAGAATGTGTATTTTGAATAGTGGCGCTTTCAGTGAAATAGCCTAAAATGGAAACTATTTTTTCTGGGATGAAGTGAAGTGACCTACAACAGCGCACAAAATGTTTCAGTCTTTTTAAAATAAAGGAAAGAAAAGAAAAGAAGGGGATGTAATCGTTTTTGAGAGGGGGCAGTAATCCTATTTATTCCACCAAAGCTACTTATTCCGAAATATTTCAAAGTCTGATTTACCAAATCAAATCCAAACGCACTTCTGTGTGTCTTAAATGGTGAGCGTCCCAGAGCAGTGTGGTACTGTTCTCCATAACGCTGAGTTTTATGAAAAATAATTCAATTATTTTTTCATGATGTTCAGAAAACGTCCATTCCACACAGGCCTGAAGCGTGGGCAACCTTTTCTCAGGTGGATCTTATGAGACGTTGACACCTAAAGCTGGCTGTGTTTGTGCCGCCAAACAGTCAACCTCTGAAATTTGTCACAAGCAGAGGTTTGCGTGTGAGTGTGTTTGTGTGTGTGTGTATTTCTGAGGACCCCACCCCACAACCTCTAAGGAGTGCCAGTGTGGACACATTTGGAGTGTATTTTGAGTTAGATCTCTCTGAAACCTTCAGGTTCAGCTACCAAACAAATAAAGATTTCCTTCACAAATCTAGGTTCACTCTCAAAAAGGTGAGTTTGGTTTATCTGCACCGTAGTCTGAGATGCACGCATTGTTCCTTTTCTTAAATGCAGTGTTATGCGTGTAGTTACGGCAGTAATCCAATAGGAGGCAGTATAAGTCCTCACATGGCCTTGCAGCCAGATTTTGATGCTGATGAAATAATGAAAATAGCAACGTTAAACATATGAAGAAGTTTCATTCAACCTTGTAAATGTAATTTCTTTGATTTTTCATTTAAATAAGTCAATTAAAGCACTCGTGATGTATTAAATAAGAAAGATAAAGCCCACGTAGCATGATAATTGAATTTGTTGCGAATTATTTTTTATGAATAAAATCAAGCAGATAGGCATGAGCATGCGTCACACTACCCTGCTAGAAAGAAAAAAAATCTGTGTTGGAAAAAAATACCATCACCTAAGATGGGGATTAAAGCGTTTTAATCAGTTAATTGCACCAAAAGTCTAAAAAAAAACAAAAAAAAACATGATTTTTCCAAAAGTTAATCAAACCTTCCTTTTGTATTGGCGTAATCGTTTTTATTCTCCTCATTCAGATTGCAGCAACGTTACATAATTATCTGCTAAATTTTAGGTTTAATGTACATAACGCAGGAATTTGTGGGAAAAGACTTATTTCACAGTTTGGATCCGCCATGTTCAGAAAAATCACCTCAGTGTGTTGGCTGCGTGTTTAGGTTATGCGTAATTTTTTGCGCAACGTTCAGGTTCAATCAGGCTTGTCCGCAGCACGAAAACAAACATTTGCCGTTTGGAAGCACAAAACATATAACCAAGAGAAGACTGAAAATGCAAATACTGTTCTGTAAAAAAAAGTAGGAAAAGATCTGACCCCTGTGCAAAATTAAAGTTTAAATCGTCGTAAGTTCCAGATGAAATCTTTGACTTACTGTTTCATTATTGAATCCTGAGTGCGTCTTAGCAGCCTGATCTCTCTTAGTTTTATTTCCCATCAAAGCCTGCAGAGCTTTAACACTCCTTAATGTAACCTCATTTGAAGTGTGGTCACCTATGAGCACTCCTTCCATGTTTGTGTCCGAAAGGTTTGTATTTGGCACATGTCTGCTTTTACTGTTCTGCATAAGACACCAACCACAGCTTAAAGCTCTGTATGTCACAATGGTAGTTTGGCTCCTAGGATTACTAAAAAAGAGCCGTCTGAGTTCAGACTTTTAGTGCTGTTTACAGCTCTGTGGCCTTCACGTTTGTGGCGTGAGCAGCCAAATTGAGGAGATGCAGTCTGGATGTTTCCTTTGAAGGAAGCTCTCCGCCGTCTATTGTCCTTGGTAATAAACTTGCTGCTTCCCTCGTTCAAGTTCCCTGACTGCCAAATGTTGTCCTGGATTCTCCCAAGTGCTGAAATCTTTATGCAGCGCTACAGATTTGTATGGTACTGACAGAATAAAGGCTCGGACCTACAAGTTTAGTGTTCACTGGAAATCTGAGCTCAAAACAGAGTTTTTTGTGCAATAATTTTGTTTTTCCTGAAGTCTGTTGAGACTCAGGAAACATTCAAAGCGAACGTTGTCCTGTTAAGTATTCTCAAGATCTCACAGACCCTCAAAAGTGTCATATAGCTTTTACAATACGCACAATATTATTTCTCATCTTTCATTTTTATATCACAGCGAGTTTAATCATCTGAAACTTCGCAATGGAAAAAAACGATAGGATAAAAGCAAAATGTGACCAAGAAACGCGAAGAATTCTGAATTTTAAACAAGAAAAAAAACTGAAATAGCGATGATCTGATCCTAATCATTTGGATTTTATTCAAATATGAAACTTTCTGCGAATCTATTTTTCATTGGATGAAGTGGAGTGTGTAGTCAGCTGGTCACACTTCTGGACAAACATGGACATGACTAAAATTAGAGAGTTAGTGTCTCCTTACCTATAAAAGAAAAATACAGTCGAACATGATCCAAACTCACTTTTAACCGAGCATCGTGTCATTATTTTACTACAGTGTGCAAAATATACTGGCCCAAAGTTATGAATAGATGAACACTCTGTTAGAAAAACAAAAGATGGCCTCTGTTTACTCGTGGACAGACTTTAAGATTTTAAAAAATGAACTTTTTTACGACACAAAGCTAACATCGAGTTTCTAATCATTTAAATTATTGTTGCAAACATCGAATCTGTGTTCCAATTGCTATAACTATCCTTTTAAAGTTTTTTTTCTACATAATACGGAAAATTGAGGTAAAATGAATGATTGGCAAGTTGGCCAAGGTCCTGTTTGTAGGGCACTGTGTACATTTAATACCAAGTGACCGGAAATTCAGGACGCACCCATCATTCCTATCTGTTTCTTTTTGAGAGAAGCACCTAGGAAAAGTGGTCCCTAAAAGTTTTTAAAGTTAAAGTAAGAAAATAATTTTCTGCGTGTCAGCTATAACGAATAAACAAAATACAGATGTAAATGTGTTGCGCAAATTGAGCCAAATGCTGTGGAGTAAATTGAGCCAGTGGTTCGACCCACTCTGCCACCATGCACTGCTGCTACTCCGATCAGAAACTTATCTTTTCCTTCAAGGAAAACAATGAGGTATCATCACCATGCAGCGACGTACTGAAGAAGCTCCTTAGTGAGAGGAGCAGCGACGAATCAAGTTTACCTGCACGCTTGATGAAAACATTATTGATCAGCTGCGTGCAGAGAGATTCAGACTGATCTCACAAGTTCGAACTGTTCAAACTACAAAAAAGACGTTGTTTCGTTTTGTATCGATGGATGTAAATTTTTTGTGATGAATATCAAAAAGGGTGCTATTTTGATTCGGATAAGTAACCCCGTTTAAAGACAATAATTGTTTTACTAACAGCAAATATAAATTTATTCTAAACAGACTTTATAAATTGGTTCCGTGTCATTTGGATTAGCTTAATGAAAATAAAACTATAAAAAAGACAAAACGTGTGATTCTTTCTGATTACTTGATGTCTAAAGTTCCAATCATCATTTTAGTTTACCTATATCTAAAAATTAAGATGGTTAATTTACCGAATGAATTGAAAACATTTACCCTGAACTTGAGCTGAGCTGCAGTCACTCGTTCTTTGAAGCATTTTTATCATTTCATCTAATAGGAAACATCCTGACACAGATGACGTGTTTTAAGGGAACTTGTGTCTCATCATTTCTTCCCAAAAGTCCAACAAAAATGGTTTCATCTTACCCCGCACTCCCCTATTTTCAGCCTTTAAAGGATCACAAAGAAACGGGAAAAGTTATGTGAAGAACATTAAAATTTGAAATAAAGAATCATTAAAAGTATAAAAATAATAATTACATGTAAATAAACCGGATTAATTCAGAGTTCAGCGGACTGCTACGAACATCCTGAATCAACAACTGCTATAGGAACCTCTCAGACATAATGAGTGTGACTCAAAGCAGTAAAGGAAGAACATGCACATGACTAATCAGCTGAAAACGAACCGTAATAGGATTACGTGTGCTGTAAAATTCAAGAACATTACTTCATGCTTCATGCCTTGACTTTTGTTTCTGTGCCCAATTTCTGGGGGACAAATTCGGTATAGTGGGACTTCCTTTGGCTGAATAAGTATATAAAACACGAGTTGTGCTTTAAGAAGGAAATTATTATACAAGTCAGGCTCGGGATGATAGAGCGTGAATGAGGCTTCAAGTGTCAAATGTAAAAATAAGTTAATCAGTAACCTGTCAGTGTCCTATAGATAGAGATGGCAAAAGTACCTGGATTCCTTCCTTGAGGAGAGGTAAAATACCAATGTGAAAAAACAGCTCGAGTAAAAGTAAAAAGTACAGGCTCCGAAATGTACTCAAAAGTACTTTTAAAAGTAAAAAGTATTCTTATTGCACGATTCACTGACTGTAAACACAGGATAATTTATACAGAATCTACTTTAGCAATGTTTTTGTTTGAACAAACTACCTGCCAAATGTCCTAATGTACTTGATGGACTGTTGAACGCCAATGCTTCCTGGAGTTTTGGTTTGCACGAGATACAACGCATTCGCCAGGAGCTGTTTCATCACCAACAAACTCAAAAAGCTTTTTTTAAATGAGGCCATGGGTGCTGCTCCTGTGACTGCGTGGGACCCTCACCATTGTCCATTTTGTGCAGCTGCTCGACCATTAGTGGTGTAACGTGTGGGCAGTGTGGCAGACCTGCTCTGACACTGATGTTGGGGTGCCAATAAATAAATAAATAAATAAATAAATAAATAAATAAATAAATACGTTGGCCCCGGCTTTATATTTAAAGTAACGCACCTTTGGGGAAATGTAAGGAGTAGAAAATACTGGTCTTTTTGTTGAAAATGTAATTGAGTGGAAGTGAAAAGTTACTTCTAAAAGTACAAAGTACCTGAAAAATCTACTTAAGTACAGTAACGAAGTACAAATACTTCGTTACTTGCCATCCCTGCCAATAGATCGTCTCTGAGAAGGCTGAAGGTGCAAGCCAGTCATAGGTTGGTGCACAAATCTAGCTCTTTGATTGCAATGACAAGAAGTGACCACTAGATGGGACTCTCACTTAAGGAAAGAGCAAAACATGGCTGACTTCAAACTTCCACAAAGCACCAGCTTTATTTAGCATTCAGGGACAAACAGTTGATAAGCAGGAGGGTTCAGTTTACTTTGTGGGATGGGATTTAAATTAAAGGTTTGTCTGATGCAACAAGCTTCAATGCATGTTATTTTGTATCACAGGAAATCATTATTAAAATAAAACAGTCTCGCTCTTATTTTTCCGTGGATGAAATTTAATTTTACAGCCAGTGTTAACTTTATCAAACAATGATAGGCTTCACTAGCAAGATCTAGTTTGTACCTGCAACTTTTAGAACCTATGACCTTGAGGTTATGAAGAAGGTGTGCTCTGCAAAATTACAAATCAAATTCTGAGATTAATGCAAAATGCTGAATTAATCTGCAACCACAAACTTTTAACTCCACAGTTAAGCATAGTTTGAAGTAGGGGAGACAGGGTATGGTTGTAACATGGGAAGAGTTGTAATACCACCAATTCCACCAATCAGGGATAAGATAGGAGTCATATGATCATCTAATAATAAAGAAAAAACTAACTTTGAGATCAGAAGGTTTTTTTTTTTTTTTTTTACAAAGACTATATTTTGTTTAGTACTTGTATTATTCCAGATAAAAAAAAACATTTGACTTATATCAGAATAAATTGTAGTTTCTCAGGCAAAATGTGATGCATTTTCCCATAAATTCAATCCACTATACTAATACAGCTTGCTAAACACTAGCTAACAGGGGTGGGGTGGGTTGTAACACATCTTTAAAAAGTGTCACCACCATCCCCATAAGTGCAACTAAGAACATTTTCCTGATTCTAATATGTTACATAAAGTCTAGGCAGTGGAAAAGAAAGACCGACAGAGGTGTGCCTATAGACGTTTTTTTTTAAAAAAACATTTGATTAAGTCACAAAGAGCGGTAAGGCAGTCAATTAGTCATAAAGGCACAAGGGATCTGCCATGTTACTACAGATCACTGCAGAAGCTGAGGGTCCAGTGATATCCCAGTGTAGGTTACTGGAGCAGCAGCAAGGTTTCCTCTGAGGTGCAGGAGGAAATGTTGCACCTCAAAAAAGAACTAACCATTTGTGACTTTGATTAAACACACACACAAACAGTTTTTGTCAGACCTATGAGTTCTTTACACAGCTACACAGTAGTTTTTGAGCATACATACTGTTAAGGACCAACTCTTGAGTTAAGCAGGAAGTGAGTTATGGTCACTCACAGAGAGAGATTGCTCTGGATTGTTCTATTTCAATAAACCTTTTTTTGAGGCATGTGACCTCTGATTTTGCTTTTTTTTTTGTCTTACTGTTAAAACTTACCCCAATATGTGTTACAATCCACCCCGTTAGTAGGGATGGTAGAAACAAAGGACCTCAATGTATTTAACATCACCTAGTGAGGTCTGTGATTTTTTTTTTTTTACAGAGGTTTGAGTTTTTTCAGTTTGTAATAAACAAATGTGGGTACTTTTCATTAAAGTTTGAGAAAAATGACTCAAAAATTCAGTGAGTTGGAGGTGCTGAAGCAAAAAGTGTCACAACCATACCTGGTCTCCCCTACTGGTTTGAATCCTAGATGATATTATGCAATAGAAATATAAAGTAAGATTTGACTGTACTTGAGCTTTTATTTTGAAGGATAGAGTATATGACATTTACTTTGTTGAATACAATTTGGTGCAGGTAATTTTCAGAGATAGAGCTACAAACTGTTAGAAATCACATGTTGTGTTTCAAGAAGCTATTGGCTTTCTTTTTGAAGGGATTTGGTGCCCCGTGTGGACAAAACTAGTACCTCTAACTGAAGGTAATACTTAGCATGAGAAAGTTTAGTCAAAAGCTCTGCATCAGAATCTGACTCAGTGACAGCAACTTGAGGCTGTTACAGCATTCATATGCATTAAGAAAAACCACACAGTCATTTGTATTACAGAATGCTTCATACTATGACACATACTGAGAGTCAGAAATCTGCATCAAATTCAGTCAAAATAAGCTCAACTGAACCTTCTGACTAGTGCTGCTTTCTCTTTCTCTACTTGTGCCATTTGACCGGCTGAGTGAAGAGTCTGTGTTTGAGTAGGAATTCAGTTTTTGTTTAATAGTCTATTGCATGCACAAAGTAACCTAGTGCAACATTTGCCATTGGGTTGATAGATGTCTAAATCAGAATCTTACATCTCGTTTTTTTTAATTGCATCAAATGTCAGGGATGTGGTCTGGGTCCATGGTTAAAGGGAAGCCAAACAGTGATGCTAAAGTCACTCCAGACTTCCCCTCCACTCAGTCCAAAGAAGCCATCACAGCTCTGTTAAAGAAATTTTAGTGCCTTATGTTGCAGTTCCCTCTAATGGCCACTAAATGATGATCCCACCAACTTCCCCATAAAACAGTCAGTCATGGCTTTCAAATCTCACCTTCTAATAAATGTTGAATTAGCTCATTTCACAAAGGATATTTTTAAGTTTGAATGAGCAAACCTGTGTGGATTTGTACCTTTTTGAGACATACAAGCTTTTTGCATTACACATTTGATTTCATTGAGCATAAGTATTGTGTCTTTTAATGCAGAGGGTCTGTTGTGTGGTTACTTCACTTTCAATACATAAATTTCTGTTTTCTTCATCCTTATGCAGCTAAACAAAGAAACTACTGTCGTCCACCCACCAAAATGCTCCCAAAACGACAGTTAAAACCACATTTCCTTTGCAACTGCTCTAAACTTCTCTATCTGCCATGGAAGCTCTCATCTGTGAGGTTGACCTTCAGTTTTTAGTTCAAATAACTTTTTGAAAATATTTCAAGTTTAACTTTGGCCAGACCCAACCATACCAAACCAGATAATACAGTACAGTTGTCTCATTGGACACTACACAAGCTAAAATGTATAGGTGGATAACAGACTGTGTAGTGTGGTAGCTTCACGTGACACAAAAACGGGAATTTGTTTCCTTGTTTGTCATATAAAACCTCAGCTCTGCCCAGTATTTGGCACTAACTAATCTCTACACAGTTCAAATCTCATTTTCAGGCAGAAAAATGACTTTCAGAGTGTCTAAGTCAATGCTTCAAGATGAGCAACAGTAAAATGTATCTGTGTGAAATAATCCACATCTGAAAAGAAGCTATGAGCAACTTCAAGTTCTCCACATGGAAGAGCCAACGACCAAGAGACAGACAAGAGAAGTAAGGGAAAGAAGGCTTCACTAAAAATCTGATATTCAATCATAAAAAGGGTTGGGATTTAAGAAAATATAAGATATGAGTATAATTACTTTTAACACAGAGCCTGGAAGAAAAGGTGCAAAGCAGAAAGATAAAGGTGACACAAAATGTTTAAATTTGATACATCTTTTAGCTGGTAAAGAGACATGTGGAGCAAAGAATTCTGTCCACTGATTAATGAATCAATGTGTAAAGTGAGGAAGCAGCATCTACCAGTCTAATGTAGAACTAAGCTATTCAGAAGCATCTCAAATGATACCAAACTACATTCCAACAAACAAAGCCACCAGTGCACAAGTTCATTTCAGTGTAATTCCAAGACTCGGTTGTTTGCACAGCACTGTCTGACGTTTTTTCATGGTAATAATTAAATGAAATGTAAGGTAAACTTTTTTAATTGCTCATAACCTATAAGTTGTGATTCTGCTCATAACATAAAAAATTCTTAAAGGAAAGACAATATAAAGAAGCCCAAAAGCTGCATGCATGAAAGGTTGTTCTCTTGGCTCTATATTCGAGGAGAAAGGGTAAAATGATATCAAGGCCCTGTGGCTGATTGGAGCCATACAAATATCAGAACAACATCAGTTCTGAAAAGGTGGGGCAAATTTTGCATGGGGTTAAAAAACTCTTTAGTGGTACCCGTGTTGGTATTTGTTAACACGCTGTGTTGGAGTGGGGCAGATAGGAAACCGTTTTGATTCAGATCCCAATGTAATATCCAACAGGAGCATTGAAACAGCACAGAATTTGTCTGGTTCTTGGTCTTAGAAGATTGGATAAGCTTTTTAAGGATTCCTTGATCAAAATCAAAATGTGTGTTTTCTATGCGTTTTCAAAGTAATCCAGCATAGAAATGATTCCCTAGAGCTCCAATAAACACAAGTCAGGACATCAGGGTAAACCTTCGCCCACACAATCTCATTCAACACTTCATATCAATGAAAGCAGTTAATATAAAGGGCCAGCAGGGGGAGCCAGAGGACGCGTAGAGGATTATCTGATGGAGTCTTTCTGGTCATTCCACGTCGTGGAACTGGGAGCCCATGCTTGGGTGTTATGTCTTTACACATCCAGTCTATGTTAGAGTTCATATCATGCATACATGTGCATATTATTTTCCTTTAATTACCCTAGTACAAAGGGGCTCATATATTTTCACAGGGAGGAAAGAAAAAGGGGAGGGGTTGTCTTTTGAAAATGGATACGATTGAAAAAATGTAAAATAATCAAAAATTATACATTTGTAATCGAGGAAATTCGTTAAAATTCTCAATTTGAGAGTCATCACATAGACAAGGGGAATATAGACCGTAAACTGAAACGAAAAAAGGCGAGAGCTTTAATGTTTGAATAAATAAGGATTAATATTATATAGTCACTTTGAAATTATATTTAAAATAGACTATTCCAGCATATTACAATGCTACTGCTAAATGCATGAATGAATGTACATGTCTGAGTGCACGTGTTATCATGCACACATCAAAATGAGGATTTGATGAATAAAATTATGGAAAGAAATTCAACAAAAGCAGAAAATAATATTGGAAACGAAATCAATGTGGCCTTTAAAAGCAGAGGAAATAATCTCCTAATCCCTTTAACAAACTAGCACGTAAATCCTGACGCACTGTACGCACTGATTAAGAGTCAGAAATAGTGTAAAATAAAAAAGAAATTAGGAGAAAACATAAAAGCAGGGGGATTAGAGAGGGGGAGGGCGAACAGAGAGCAGGGAAACAATAGAGAATCAAAGCATAATAATATTCCTAAATGAAGAGGGAAATGTTGCGCCGCTCATTTTATTAATCAGACTGTCAATTTCACCCAAGAGGCCAAACCCAAGAGCAATGTGAAACAGACTGAGAGATCAAGCCAGGGACACGCAGCTCTCCTCCTCACTCCTCTTCCTCTCCACTTGGATATTATTCGTCTGACCGAAGGCCGCCTCCATCATCAAGTGACAGCCCTCTCCTATTTATTTGCTTATAAACCTGTTACAATAAATGATCATTGGAGCGACGTCAGCCGAGCATTTTAACCACGAACAGCAGCATCCACTTTTTGATGAATGACATTTGTGCAGCCGCGGGGAGGATGCACGCTTCACTTTGAGCAGTCGCTCGTCGATTGCATTCACATTCTTTCATTTTGTGCGTGTTGCTTATAAAAAGCTTTACAGACACTTATTTTGAGACAGTTTGCATGCGGATTTAGCTCCGACACAACTCAGTGCTGCTCCAGCCGGGCCCCCCTTTTGGACAAGTGTTGTGGGGCTGTTGTGTTTTTTTTTTCTCTTCTTCGCGCTGCTTAATGATGGAGAGGATAAGAAAAGAGATGATATTGATGGAGAGAGGGCTGCACAGTCCGGTCGCAGGGAAGAGGCTCGCAGACAGCACGCCGGGAAACTCAGTGCTGGAGGCCCTGGAAAACTCGCAGCACAGCGGACGACTCAGCCCGAGAATAACTTCGGCTCAGCTCCATGGAAATCTCGGGGACATCCCGACGAAAAGCAAATTTGAGATTGACAGTCTTTTCGGCACGCACCATAACAGTGAAAACAGTTCATCGGCGGAGATTTCCTCATCGGAAAGCAGGAAGAAGATGAGTCTTTATTCGGCAGTTTCTCCAGAATCAGATATAAACAGTGATGTGGAGGTGGGATGCCCTGCGCACCGCTCCCCGAGCCAGCACAAGGAGAACAACAAAGGTACCATTTCTGTTTCAGACACATTTATTCTGCGTTCGATTTGCGCATAAAATTTCCTCACAAACGTGAATATTACCATTTGTTTTGTTCATATTATAGGCCGTTGTTATTTATGCACGGTAAAAAATAAACCCAGATACATTTATTATACTGTTGGGCTTTAAATATTCACAGTTGGCTTTTGTTAATGGACATTTTTTTCCTGCTACAATCATATTTAAAAGGTCAAAGAACGTCAAATACTACAAATAATAATGGACTTTTTTCCATATTTATTTGAAACACATTTTACTCAAGTTTTTTCATTTTTCCATGTTATTGTTTTCATACGTCATCCATGTTGTAACCTCACACTCATTATTTAAACATTATCAATATCTGAATTGGTATTAAAGTTTCCATTTTTGATTAATTTATTTATGTATTTTAGGGTTTTCAGACAGTAATTCCGGCTCATCCAGCTCCAACTCCCTCGCGAATATGAACGGATCGGGAGGATCAAACAATTCTAACTCAGATCAAGTAAGACGATACCGGACAGCTTTCACCAGAGAACAGATCGGAAGACTGGAAAAAGAGTTTTACAGGGAAAATTACGTTTCAAGGCCGAGAAGATGTGAATTAGCTGCTGCGCTAAATCTGCCCGAAACGACCATTAAGGTAACAGATTAATCTTCATTATTCCTGTCCATTGTGGGGCTGTGTGTTTGTGTGTGTGTGCGTATTAGTGCACAGAAAAATGCAGCCAATTACAATATCAGTGTAAAAAAGGAATTATTTTTATCCTTATTTTTGCACACCTTGTAACATATTTTGCACTAAAGTGTGCACATCATTTGGCTTTTTAAAAATTTTCAACTCAGCCGAATACGTTTTGTGTGTGTGTAAAAAATTTTCAAGCATTTTTTTTCCATAAATAATAATGCAGAAATAGAACAAAATCAAAACTTATATTTGTTATGTCTATTTTTCTGCAAACTGCATGCAACATTTTTTATAAGCAGCTGTTTCGCTGAGTGTCTGAATTCAGAGCTTGAAAAAAACATGGCAGCTTCAGTATGGCCCTCGTTGTGTTTGTGTGCAGGTGTGGTTCCAGAACAGGCGTATGAAGGACAAACGGCAGCGTTTGGCGATGTCCTGGCCCCATCCCGCAGACCCCAGCTTCTACACCTACATGATGACGCACGCGGCAGCTACAGGAAGCCTACCTTACCCTTTCCACTCGCACATGCCTCTACATTACTACCCGCACGTCGGTGTCACTGCAGCAGCAGCTGCTGCGGCCGCCACCGGTGCCGCTTCGTCACCTTTCGCCACCTCCATCCGGCCTCTCGACACTTTCCGGGCGCTCTCCCACCCTTACTCACGGCCGGAGCTCCTGTGCAGCTTCCGGCACCCAGGACTTTACCAGTCACCCGCAGGCCTCAACAGTTCCGCAGCAGCGTCAGCGGCCGCTGCGGCTGCGGCAGCGGCGGCGGCGGTCAGCGCGCCATCAGCCACCGGGCCTTGCTCGTGTTTGAGCTGCCACAGCAGCCAGGCCGCGAGCGCGCTCGGCTCCAGGAGCGCGAGCGCTGACTTTACCTGCACAGCTTCCGGGCAAAGATCCGAGAGTGGATTTCTGCCGTACTCTGCAGCTGTTCTCAGCAAAACCTCAGTCCCGTCACCAGACCAACGAGAGGAAAGTTCACTCAACAGATAACTCGACATGCAGAGCACATGTGAGGGTTTTATTTGTTTAAGTCGTACTTTAGGGGATCAAACACACTTGAAATTATAGGCAGTATCTCAAACAAAAACATCAAAATAAAAATCATAAAGTTCGCCCAAAAAACTCTTTCTACTGAATCAGACACCAGTGGCTGGGCAGCCGACATTTTTGAACTCCCAAAAAACTTTTCTAAAAGTTCTTGTCGTTGTGTTTTACCAGTAGGGCAGTTTTTATGCGCTTACTGGATTAACTTCTACATGTTTTGAAAAACGTGACGCTTCATTAGTCTGTACCCAGTCTGTTCCCATTTTCGACGGCCTTTAAAATTAATTTTGCAGATTTTTTTTTCCTTTTAAATCCTAAAAATGCATCAAAGAATCAACATTTATCATTTATTTATCATTTCTACGTCTAAAATGTCAAACATTCAGCCTGATAAACACAGCCTATAGCTTGACTCCTTTGGTCTCGACATAGCTACAAACTGTGAGCTAATTATGCTATCTAAATTTAGCTAACACGATGTCTATGCCGTTTCAGCCCAGCAGCATATCTTTCTTCACTATAGGCCTAATAGAGTGGGATTTTGGCAGGACTACCCTCTCCAACACCCAGCCTCTGCTCTTTTGGGACTCCCCTAATCAGCCCTGGAAGGTGCATATAATTCTGCAGCGCATCTTTTGGTGTCAATTTTTATGTTAATAATGAGAGGATCATGACAAAAATTGCCAATCATGTACCTAGATGGAGCTCCTTTGAATACACGACTGTAAGAAAGTTGCTCGTTTTGAGACCCGCTGTCATGTGCTAACAACCCGCGGAGGGAAGTCATTAGACATACAAAAGAGCCGGAACAAAGCGACAGTGCTGGTACACACAATGCACCGTGAGGAAGGCTAATATTTGACACATAAAAATATTGGAGCAGCCCACTCACATTCTGCCTGCTGATACCTCCACACACTATAGCCTCTGTTCTATTTACATTGCTGAACCTCATTATATCAAATCCAGTATTTTCATAAGTGTGTAATCCCTTTAGGACCTCTTCTCTTAACACACACACACCTAGGCTACATGTACACACACCCACACGCACACACTGACGGGACTCAGACAAAATAGCCTGGCTTTACACTCTGTCTGCGCCTGTACAAAGTACAAATGGCTATGTGCTATTTTATTCGTTCCTGTTGGGACATCACCGATATGTTAATTATAAAACATGTGACCTGTAAATCGTGAAATATTTTGCAAATAT
This sequence comes from Halichoeres trimaculatus, assembly GCF_033239565.1. NCBI lineage: Eukaryota > Metazoa > Chordata > Actinopteri > Labriformes > Labridae > Halichoeres > Halichoeres trimaculatus. The sequence goes on from NW_027437197.1 coordinate 18,554,013, forward strand.
TATGGGATAGTCCTACTGATAGTTGAAAACTGAATTATTGGTTTTTGCCCTAAAAAAAGGCTTCATAAAAAGTGGATGGTAGGCTATTTTTCAAAACCAATTTTTTATTTATTTTGTGTGACTTGCTGAATGTTTTTTTTTAATGTTTAAACACTGGATGTACACACCAACAAGGACCATCACACAGCCTACACATTGGCCAATGTCGTCCAAATTTCTGATTTGTATTTTGTGCAAAATTAACACTGAATTTTGGAGATGGAGAACATTTCTTACGGAGGCTTTTAAGGGCTGCTAATCGAGCACTGAAATTTAAATGATGAAAATATTATCGGCCTTTTCTCCCTGGGGTCTCTGTTATAACTCTATATCTCTGTATTTAAATGATCAATGACTGTATGAATTTAAATATTTTAACTTGAAAAAAATGTGCAATATGAAATGTAAATCATGTTATTTATTGATCGTGTTTGTTCTTGGAAAATAAAGAAAAAAACGTTACAAATCTCCGCTTCTTGATGAGGATTTGACGGTAAAAGGTAAATCGCGTTTGGATTGAAGCTTTATTTAACTGCCAACGAAAATATCTTTTTTTTTTTTTTTTTTTAAAGAACACATATTTCTTTTTCAAGAATTTCTCTGTGACAATGAAGACATTCTAGGCTCTTTCAGTAGCTGTGACACCAAAATGCCGTGTTAGCTATATCAATTAAAATTACGTGCAAAGCTACAGGGAATATGAGGCCTGCCATCACGGGTCATTCCGGCCCTATAATTTACCATTATTTTTACATTACCTCTAAATGATACAAGCTGATACTGTCGTTAATTGCACTTGGTGAAAATACAGCCTCCTCCATGAACGCCCCCGAGGGACTCCAAGATAAGTTGCTTTTTTGAACGTCCCCATTAAAAGAAATAGGATTAGGGCAGCAAATATGGGCGTGATATATCACCGTGTTTCCTTGCTCTTTACTAAAGCGAGGGTTGCAACCCGTACAACAAAAGCATTGAGATAGATGGAGGTGTAAAAGGAGAAGACAAGAGGCCAGAAAAACACCGGCCACAATAACACGATTAGTTTTGTATCCAATGTGCACGAGTGAAAAAAGAATTCATCATAATGCAGAAGACTGTCTGTCACCTCCGCCGAATGGTTTTTGACAAGAAAATAAATCTTTGGGCTTGTTTAATATATTTTATATTTTCTTTATTTCGGTGCTAATAGAAAAACCAAATTAAATGTCCAGCAGCGAGATAGAAATGCAAAGATCGATGATCCTGCCCCTACTGTCCAATCAGCCCCGTTTAATTGACTGTATTTTCAGGGTAATTGAACTGCTTGTTGTAAATTGAGGATTTTATAGAAACGACATGAAAAGTGCATTTACTGACATTCATCGCATCTTTGACATTGATTATCTGATCAGCGCCGTGTCATGCTAACCTCCAATTCTTCATTACACACTGTTTATGAGCTGTTACAGAACAACTCGCTTGTTCCACTGTGATTGATTGCCTTATTAACGCGTGTTCTTGTAAGTGTGACCGGACTGATTACGATGCATATGTTTAGAATAATGTTTCATTTAGCTGACTGCGAGTAATGCAGGGTGACAGCTGCTGCGGGAGGACAAAAAACCCAAACTACAGGGAGCAAGCGGGGCCAAAACGCATTTAAGGTGGAACTAGAAGACAGCACAGCTCTTAATGGTCACATGCAGTCACTCAGGGGCCAGATGAAGGACTGTCAGCCCTGGAGGGTCCTCACTGAGGACTTGCTTATGACATTATCTCATCTAAACCCCTACACAGCATTGTTGGTCCTGTAAAGCATGAATTTTAACCCGCAAACGTCAGCTTACGCTCAAACAACCAACACTATATCATAAAACATATTGTCTCCACATTTAAATCTGATGTTGTGTTTTTTAACTGGCATACCAGCTGTTACACCCAAACACTGAAATCAATCAAATCTCTGCCCAAACATATATACTTAAAACTCCTGTTAAGGTAAAAAAAAAAAAAAATGTTCAGTTTATCAAGAGCCACATGAAGTGCAGGCTGCAGAGATTAATGCCACCATTATGCTTCTAAAGCAGTCCCTGCTCTGTTTGTCTCAAATCATTGCCTCTGTTCAAATGTTACTTTCATATATTACATGACATTAATTCAACTATAGCTCATTAAGACAGAATGAAATGGTTAAATTAACTTATCAACTCATAATGATGATGAATGAGGTATTAATTCAGATACAAGCTGAGCAATTTGCAAGTTTGCGCGTTTTGATGGTTCTCAAATAACATTTAACACAATGGGTCATCCCCTCAATCAATTACATGAGCATGTGAGGCGGCCGTATGGAAAATCCTTTTTTCATGCATATGTATTGAAATGTGTTCTCAATTATGTTTGGAAATTGCTTTTATTGGTTTAAAGCCTAATTCCTGCAGTGCTCTTCAGCTCTGGATATGGTTAAGGTGGTGCAGTAAATTGTTCTTCAGCTCGGGACACCTTTATTACAAGCTGTAGTTTCTGCTTGATATATTTATATTCATATGAAATACATTTATGTGAATAATCATTTTTGCATACAGTTAGATGTTCTCTTTGGAAAATCATAAAGTCTTCCCAAAGATAATATGAATAAACTATTTGAAAATTATATGATTTGGTTTTGAGGAAAGTGCGTGTTAACAAATGCATGTTAATGGGTTTTTAAAGATTTTTCAGAGAACTTGGCTAGACATTGTTCTATTAAATCCTCTCTCAGTGTTCCCAAAACTCTTTTTTAGACTTTTAAACAAGAAGGTAAAAATGATTCTGCAAGCAACCCAAGACATGGGACCATCAAGACGTTGAGATTTCTCTTAACCTAACCTGGCACAAACCGGATGTGCAGCTCATTCTTTGAGTGGTAAGATGTGGTTTCCTATTATAATTTTCTCTTTAACAATGTATTCTTCTGTTTCTTGATAATGTTAGGTCCCAGGTTAATTTGCAGTCTTAGTGAGTGTCACACTCACTCATTTGAATGAGATTATATGGATCTCTATGGGACATTCTCACAGCAAACAATGCTACCTCAATGGATGTAGCTTTATACTGTTATTGGGAACCTCTGTGTCAAATCTTCCTAAGTCAGACTGATTTTGTTTTTAAATGAATCATATTTTGATCTTTCCTATCTGTATTAAAAGTCTCAACTTCTCCAAATTGTTATTCAAGACAACATTTGGCTATATTTTCAATTGTATGGTTTCTCTCATTATGTTGTGCTTGTCTCTGGTGTAATTCTTTAATAAGTCTTTGTCCCCAGAGATTTCCTTTTCCACTTTTTTGGACAAAACAAGGAGAAGAGAAGCCCTGAATAATTCAAGGACTATGTAAAGTGTGATATTTTTGAGACAAAATAAAAGAAAGGATCCTGACCTGCCTGAATCTCAAGCCAAAGAAATACTGCTTGTTTGAATCTGCGCTCTCAACACTGAGCACATTTTTAGAGCATGATGGACTCAAACAAGTGCACTACTACTTCTCTTTTTTTCCCCAAAAGATGCTGTGAGAATACATCTCCCCAGTGGCCGCCTCACTTTTTTTTTGATTTCTCATAAGTATTCATGTCAAAAGAGAGAGTTCTTCGAAATGACACATCTCCTTATGCATGTTTAAAGGATCCTTTTTAGTCACTGGTTTTGAAATGTACCTGATCTTACCCTTGTTGTACTTGATGAATAATGCTTATGCAGACGTGTGAAGCAATCACACCCAAGTATGAATATGAAATACTGTTAATAGCCATTTTGTGCTTTGATCACACAAAGTCCTGGTTGCAGTATTTCAAGCAATGTTCAGTTGGAAAATATTTTTGCTAATCACACTTCAGTGTTTGTAATGTGTACAAAACATTTTGTGAAAAGAAAACTAAAGAGCAAAATCCTTGTGCTTGCCAACTTTCTTCTCCCCACCAAACATAGCAAGCATAGTTCCAAAGGTGCCACCTCTGGGGTAATTCTGAAGATCAACTCAAGCAATTTACAAATTAAATAGCCATATGGACTCAATAAAGCCTGAAATGTTACTGTAACTAATTGAAGTGAAATGTGACTTTTGAAATCTATTCATGAGTGTGACCTTATTTTACAGGATTTTTAACTTGGCAAAACAACAGTTAATCAAATTATTGGAGCATTTCATTAATTAATGGACAATGTTCCATTTTAGGGTCTCCTGTCAGACCTTTGATTAAAAAAAAAAAAAAACGAAAGAGGATGAAATAAACAAAACTAGGGTTGACCAACAAGACATTTGTATTCAATATGGCAACCAGCAAAAAGTCTAATAAGTTCACTTTAGCTTTACTGCTGCTCATTAAAAGGGTAAAGTTTATTTTATTAAACTGTTTCTTGTTCATTTATAACGAGGATAAAAAAAATAGTATTAGAATCAATCCCCTTCCTGAACTCTCAGATATCATAAGAAGCCACCATGAGTGCAGTGCACAACCCCAAACACTCTCCCGAATACTTAAAGAGTTGAATACCGGCAGATTCCATGGTTGATAAAATCAATAATGTACATAAAAAAATTAGGATCACCTCACAATAACTACCACAATACATCTGAAAAAACACATGAAAAAGGAGGTTTCATTTTTCAGAGAAACATTTGTGAGTGTTTCACCTACCTTGAAATCCAGACTGAAGGACGCAGTATCATGGTGGTGTTGTGTGTACTCACCTTGTGCTGCCAGTTCAGACATGAGTGCAGAATGGTGTCACAATGGTGAGGAGTGTCCCCCTTGGCTCCTCATCGAGGCCTCAATGATAAACTACAAGGGATCTTGTATCATCAGATGAAAGCATCCAATCCTGAAAAAGATCACACAAAAAGTGATTTTAATAGACTAGAAATGCTCCATGCACTGTAGAAAACTGTTAACTAGTTAAATAAACTCATACTATGGATGCTAACCACCTAGCTGACTGCCATGCCAAATTAGCTAGTGGCTAACTCACAGCCAGGCCTTGCTAGCCACAGCCAGGCCCTACAAGCTATAGCCAGGCTTTGCTAGCCGCATCAAAGGTTGTCTTTTTGGTCTCAGCTTCTTTTGGATAAAGGGCTTTGTCAAACAGTTGCAGAGAGAAAAAACAAGCTAACAGCTACCTGTAGAGCCTAAGTTTGATGCTCTTGCTCACCTGGAGTGTTTGGCCAGTGGGATATCAGTTCAAAGTCTTGGTTTTTACTTGACAATACGTAAGGATACAAAGCTGAGGATAAGACACAGTTTAGCTGGGAGATTCATCGCATTAGAATGTGTTGCAAAAAAACACAAATGAAGAGAAGATGCAGCAACGTACTGCAAAAAAGCAGCAAACCTGTTCAAGGGTTCCACAAACCCTTTTATACTCAGTTTGGCTCCAATTTGAACCAGACAAAACCAACAGAAGGGGGGTTGTGAGAGACACAAGCATTTACTGAAAATTCAGCTATATACATTTATCAATTATTTATTTTTTCTTTTAAAATGTTGAAATAACAACTGTAAAAACCATTGATGTTATTACAGGCTACAGGAAAAGCATGTGTGTAATAAACAGGCAAAGATGCACCCCTGCTCCTCAAACATGGTAGAACCAGGAAGTGTAAAAACACCTCTAATCCTCTACCTGCTCTTTTGCATGATGAGGAAAAAACAGGTGAGTGTTAAGGTAGGACTACTTGTTAATATTATGTTATTTGTGAATGCCAGCTTGCACTGAAATGAACCATGCTCACAAATGTCCTGTAGTTTAGAAAAACTTTAAACAGGATGTCCCTGTGTTGTTGAGTTAAATGTTGCATAGATGACAGCATTTCATAACAAGTAATGTTTATCATGCTGCAAGCTAGTACCATCAGAGCACTGTTTTACTGTTGTTTTACTGTTCTTTTACATGTGTATTCCAGGCCTTTGCTCATTGTTTACAAGATGACAAGAGGCTGAAGGAAAATATAAATGCCAACATGCTGCTACAAGTTTTACTGCTTCTACTTACCAACTGACTCGCCTAACTGCATGCTTCAGCTGGGTTCATATTTAGTGGATGGTTAACACCCTTTTTCTTTTCCACATCAAATATCAACTTGCCCTAAAGTCTGACTAAACTTTCTAACTTTTGCAAATTTTTGTAGACCTCCTGTGTAGGGGTTTAATCTTAAAGGCAAAATAACTTAACTTATTCATAACTATTTCAGGTTAAAAGGTTTGACTACTGGTGAGAAGTTCTTGATTAGGGTTTACTTGGGAACACGTCCTTCCTGATTTTTAAATGGTTCCTGTGGGGAGTAAACCGGCAGTAAAATGCATTTAAAAGCTGTAATAAAAGTCCATTTGCCAAATAGTGATTAAGGTTGTATGCTGCGCTGTGTTTTGAGATCATGCTCCATTTTATACTGTACTGTAATAAAGAAATTATTTGTACCAACTAGTTCTGTGATTTCTGCTGCTTCAACCCTGACTTTTGACTGGGCCTCACTGGTGTCACCTCTGATTTCCCAGTCAAATAAAGTTTGCATATGTATAAATCAGAATTGTGTGAGGCACTGTTTGGTTTTTACATTTAAAAACACAAACACACACCTATTAAACTTAACATTGTAAAATAACCTCAGCACCTAAATATTGGGAGTTCTGTTGTAAGGAAATGACATTTCATGAAGGACAATGAAGGCAAAAGCGTCTTTGAACAGTAACTCCCTTTGTTTATCAGCACAAACTCTTTTTCTTGAGCACCCAAATAAAAATAAAAGAAAAGGCACAGTGGTTCATCACTTTGGCTTTATTTGCTAAAATAGTAAACACAACCTCTCTGCCAACCAATGAGGCTCAGGAAAAGAAATGACTAAAGGGCCTTAAAGCACAAAGCAGACCGTCGCCTTCTAGTGCCATTTGGCCATGCCTGAGTCTCTGTGGTTGACCACTGGCCAGTGTTTGTGTGGTATTTCTGTTGGCATTAGTTGACCCTCACAATGACCGAGCATGTTGAAGCAGTGGTGGAGGCAGTCGGTGAAAATGAGATGTCCAACTGTCTGCTCAGCCAAGCAAGTACATAAATTTCACCATTTATTGGTGGTCTGCTCCAGTTTATCTTCTCTCCCTCCACAGCCCAAAAAACTGTGCTGCCAACACCAGTGCAGAGCAAAACTTTACAGCAACAGTTGTAACTTTTTTGCCATGCTTTCAATTAGGGTCTTGGGAGGTCAATGGTGGACTATTGAGCAACCCTTTCACCACTTTAATACAGACAAAGCCTCTGCATTTTGCCTTGGATGGCCTTAAAATGTGATACAGTTATCTGGGGTGTCAAGAAGATGAATCCAAAAAACTATTAGGAGCAGGTCAAAATTTTCGAACCACATATATCTTACCAAACAAGATGGATTGGTACATTTTGTACTGTCATGGCTTTAAGATGGTGTCTCTTAAGAACTCTGATGATCCCTGACTTTTTCTTTATGGCTGCCATGAGGTACAGTGGTGGCAAAAATAATTTGAACACTTGGCATTTTTAAGAGGTTTCAGTTTTTTTTTTTCATTACACCAGCCAGTACCATACCAAAAACAAATGAAATATCTATAAAATTAAAGCCATAATAAGGAGATTTTCCTTATAAAAAAGGAACATTGAAAATGATGGACCAGCCCCCTGAAGTCTGAACCTCAACTCATCTATTGTAGAGTCAAAGGAAAACTTTTGGCTTGAGGTGAAGAAGTCATGGGATCGTGTTGAAGTTTTCAGGAAATAAATTGACACTGTGCTGCTGTAGCTGTGGCAAAAGGTGGACAAACCAGTATTAAAGTTAAAAATAGATTAAAAAAAACAGTAGGACTCACTTCATGTGGTATTTGTTTTGCTCAGAGCAACCGTCTGCTTGTTGCATGAGTATGCTTTGGTGGCAAAAAAGGTCAGTACTTTCAGGTGTATTAGGTGTTCTGATTATTTTGGCCACCACTGTATAAAGTAAGACTAAACTAGTGGAAGTACTGCGGTAAAACTTTGTGTGGATATTATACCAAAACTTAAGTTTCAGAAGTCTGAATAAACCATACTAAACTCAGACTTTTACACAATAGTTTCAGAAAGAGTACTATTTCATATTAACAAGACAGTCTGGGGAAAATCTTACAAAATCTCTCAAGATAAATGGAATGTGGCTGTGTTATATGGGTTTTATATCTGAATTACATTAGAAGGAAAGCTCCTTTCACTACAAAAAGTAGTGCAGGGGAGTTGTTTACATATTTCAGAAATACAGTGGTGCTATTGTCTAAAATTTGAAAGCAAGCCTGTATTTTTGGTGCAAAACTACAACCCAGAAACCATATTAGTTGTTTTATACGGGACGTTTTTTTCGAAAGCTGCTTCGCAGTAAACAATATATATTCTTAGTATTCATAACTTTTATTTGCTGAAGTGTTTCAGCGAAAGTTCGAGCTGACTGTTGCTCATTTTCCATGCCTGCCCTTTTAGTGGACACTCCCCCATCTTTGCTAACTTACCCTCCGTCCAAAGTCAGGAATACTACAGTCCTGCTCCGGGCTGTCGAAACCAGACAACTCTGCTGCCAAGGTAAAGACACTGCTGTATTTATAAACTCTTAGCAGTTACTCATTCTCATTTCGTGTTTTTTTATTTGGCTCCGCTTTCTTGTATAGAGTGGAGCCAAAGTTATAAATGTCTAGAGCTGGTTATCACGATGAGCTGCACCAACCTCACAGTTAGCAGCACTTAGCATTTAGCTACCCATGGTTAGCTAATGGCACGGCAATGCTAACTGCTTGATCTTATAAGTGGGTTAAGAACTTATTTAGGAGCTGCGAATAGCGACATGACAAAGTGTTCTTGAGGTACAAGCGAAAACATTGCCGATAAAATCTTTTGGCATTGTTTAGAAATGCCCTTTGGGTCCGGAAACAGAGAAGTTCGCTATTTGTGTTAGCGAACTAAGACTAACTTAGTTTTACGCGCGTTTAAATTGGGCTGTTTGGGTACATATTACTGATAAGAAATATTTACTATTTGTTCATGGAATCAGGTTACGCTGTTCAGACGTCAGAAGGGTCTCAGGAAGTGCTGAAGGTTAAGTATGTGGTAATCATGCCTAATATTTGCAGCTCTTTGCATGTAAACAGTAAAGCTGGTTTGTTGCGCTCAAACAGGTACACGTGTCTGAAAGCAGGTGCGTTCAAACACAGCAGCCTAGAAAAACACGTTAAGTGGGGCTTATGTTAAAACTTCAAGGCTGTAAGAACTGTCATTTGTGGAGCTTTTACAACCTATTGTCTCTTGTTAGCTCACGGAACAAAACTAACTTTGGTGATAGCTGTAATGTCGGTACAAGTACTTAGAAAACTCCAGCCCATATCAAACCAGGATACTAGTTTCATTTTGACTAATCCACCTCACAAACAGCCGCCAAAGGGGAAAGTTCAGTCAGAACTTGCCCTGCAGTTTTGTCCAACCATGATTATCATATGTACCCTTTTAAAGTGCCAGCTGAGTGTACATTCATGCAGCTTACTGTTGTCAACAGGTGGAGAGCTTATCTGTGAGAAGAAACCAGAGGAGGGTCTCAGCTACAGAATCTCCTTCACCCCCTCATCAACATGGGGGCTGTCATCTCTCGGTGGAAGGTTTGTTTGACATCCTTTCATCAGTTTTGCTTTATACTGCTATAAAAGTAATATTTCTTAATGCTCGTATGTTGTTAAGGAACAGGGTCATTTTGATTGGTCAGCTTAAGATCATTACACTATATTTCGGGGAAATAAGTCTTGCTAATACATTCATTAAGTAACATACTGGTATGCACAAGTAAATTAAATTAAGTCTCTAATATAACAAAAGAACACAGTAATGGCCAGTACACACAACAAGCAGAAGTAGGAAGAGGGAACAGGAAGTTTCCAGATTTTTTTTTAACGAGTTGCTTGCACAATGAGTACTGTGTGTTGTGGCAAATGTTGCTGACTGGAATTTCACAATGTTTGCCCTACAGGCTAAACCATCCACTGTGGAGGTTTTGGAAGGAATTGACAAGGTATGCTCAAAGTTTCAACAATGTCCTCTTTATTCTCTAATTCCCAGTTTATACTGTTGTGGAGGTATAATTTTTGTTTGTTACATAAATCTCTTCATGATGGCTGCTGTTTTGTTGCGACAATGTCAGTAGAGTCCGGTTCAACAATGTCCAGTGTTGCCCTTTGTTCACACCTAGCAATCAAGAATTATCTGCATGAGACTGACCCTCACTTACAGGTGAATCTCAGGTTTAGGCAAGAGGAAGTGCCTGTGTAGAGCATTTTGACTCATCATTGAATTCATTAAAATACTGCACGAGTGAGATTTTACCCACATTATACTGAAACTTTACAGCACGTATACTTGTTGCTCTGGATTGTTAGGCACGCTGTACTCACACATGGGCTCTTCACAGTGTTGGGCAATATTTGAACCAAAGGGAACTGGGAAGGTGAAGGCTGTTCAACGCCCAGACCAGTAATCATCCTGGCTGTTGCCTTTAATTTGAATGTTTCTAGTGCACGTCTAAAATGAATTTGGTCACGTAAGCAAATCAAATTTAGCTGCATTATATATATATATATAAATTTATCAAAAGCATCTCTTTGCAAAGCATACACTATTGTTAGTATCAAAAAGAGGCTGCTCTTCCTGACACGTTGTGTAACCAAGCAGCTTTTCAAAGATAAGTTATTAGATAAGGAAATGGACATCAAATTAGTTCCTTATTTCCTCTCTGATGAGGCTTTAGTGCTCCTCTACAGCTAAGCTTGTGTCAGGTTATTTTCAGCACCTGTCCTTGGAGCAGGAGACACTTACTGAAAGGGGTCAGGAGGCTTTGAAGTTTGAAAAGATGACTCTGAAGTCTGTTGACTACTGTGATCTTTAATGTAAGAATTCTTTGTTCCAGCTGTAGAGATGTTTCATTTGCATTTTCATTGCACAAAAACTCATGAATGATACACTGTGCAGCTGTCTGGGAGATCTGTTTATGCAGCGTTGGAGTGACAGACGCACATGTTACAGTGGAACCATGATGACTAGACTGGGTCCCATTCTGTTTACTGGTTATTTATGGATGGGGTAGCCTGGACTTCAACGCAGTGGTGTTAGGTTCCTGTATTAGGTAATACAAACAAAAGAAAAAAAGTCAAATATTTCTTAATTCAAAGAGATGATCAGTCACATGTATTTCATATGCTATGTATTTATCTTTTCTGTATGCAGTTTTTCAGTGGTCAGAAAGAAGTTTGTGAAATGTGAACAGTGGAGTTACTCAATGCATTTGGTGTTGCAGGCTTAAGTTTACTTAAATTATCACACTGACACTAGAGAATTTAGCACCAGGAACACAGGGCTGAGAAACGCATGCTATCACTTGTCTAAAAAAAAGAGGTCATAGGATCACTTTGTGTGTAATGCTCCTTTTATTCTTCACAGGACATACAGGTTCTTGAAGAATACAGCGAAAAGTATCAGAAGCAGTTGAAGATATGGGTGTGGCGGCTGCTTCTGTACTCGTCTCTGCTCTACCTTATCACGTGTATCGTGGTGTATTTCTGGTACCTGCCTGAACTGTTCATGGGACGACTCATTTTGTCTCTTCCCTTTCTAATATTTCCTTTATTGTAAGTATACTAGAGGAGCTTTTTATTGAATTTATTCTCATGTTCTCATAGTTACTATAAAATATTTTTTTTATTTTCTCCTCTCCAGAGTGTGGTTACTTCGAAAGTTGCTTATAGTTGTTTTCTCACGAAGAACGGAAAAAAACAGTAAGCCATAATTTGCCACATTTAACCATTGAGCATAAAGGAATTACATGTTGACTATGTAATGATGGATGTTTATTTTGTTCCAGATGAAAAGCTGGAAGATCTAAAAGCAGAAAAAAGGAAAATAGTGAGTTGTCTTTTTTTTTTTTTTTTTTAATTTGTCACATACCACAGATATTTATTCACTTCCTTTTAGGGTTCTGATGTGTTGTCGTATGTCTTACTCTCCAGCCGGGCAGATGAGAAGGAGACACAATTTAAATCTCATCATCTCTATGAAAATTGTTATAATTTTGCATCTTGTGAAGTAGAGACTTAATTTGGATAGTTAAAAAGATGTGAGTGTAATGTTGCTCTTGTGGACATTTCCAGCATTCAGCAGAAAGACACTCGCTGATATTGGATCCATAGACAGTGTTTGATTGGTACAATGACTTAACCCACTCTGCTAATGTCACTCTAATTAATAGCATTTAGTGCCGGAAAGAAATAAATCTGAGAAATTGCTTGTCATCCTCTGTCAAGTCTAATAACTTTCAATAATTAGTGCTGATGGATTTTCACACTCTCCATTATCGAACTAGTGAATGTAATTATTCTTCATATTAAATGTAAACATTAAGAAATGTTTAGTACTTAATTTAAATGAAGAAATACAATTTGGTGAAGTAACTTCAGCCTGCCCTTTCTCAGTCACGTAAACTTAAAATGTCATGGTATGTGACTTTAAGATATGAGTGTGTGTTTTTAAAACACCTATTAATTACATCAGACGATCATTAAGTCACTAATCTGCAGAAGAGACAGTATGTGACTCATTTCACTGGGTTATGTATTGGAAATGTGATGTCAGCATTTATCTTATTGTACTATTAAATGTCTTTTTTTTCCAGCTTGAAGAAGTTATGGAAACTGAGACTTATAAAAATGCCAAAATGATTCTGGAGAGATTTGACCCTGATTCAAAGAAAAAGCTTGTGAGTTATTTTGAAAGATGAAGCTACATTGTCTGAGCGTGGCCTTTAAGACCGTTCTCTAACACCTTTTTGTTCTCTTTATAAAGGAGCTTGAATCCGCTCCAGTTGGATTACAGATGACTCCAAAACCAGGACAAGGTAGCAAAGATTTCCCAAAAGGTTGCATCATTCCCTTTCTTTCCCTCTGATATTTAAACAAACTGTTGTGTTTTCTGTGTCAGAGCTTCGCCAGCGCAATGTCATCCCAAAGACCCCCACACTGGTGGTGAATCCAGCGAGCGGGGCTGCTGCCCGCCCTCCTCCTGCCTCAGGGCCCACCTATCCTGGCCGATCTTCCCACTCTGCTCCAGGTGGACCCCCAGAGAGGAGCCTGTCGGCTATGGCTGCTCAGCAGAGCTTGATGAGGAGGCCCGTGACCCCTGGAACACCTGTTCCAGGAGTCGGTGAGTTACCTGCACACTGGGGGACCACATCATAATGTGGTCGATTAAGGTGTGATTTACTCTTCCCTGGCTTTGTGTCCCCAGCTGCTCAAGGCCCTGTGGTGTGTGTTGTCAGAAGGTGGTATATATTATACAGTAGTTGTAATGGGTAATTATAAGAATGTAGTTTTAAATATCTTACTTCAAGGTTCATACCTTTTCAAACAAGGTGAAAACTGGAACTTAAAACCACACAAAGACAGAAACTTTAATGCAGGATTACATTTTTTTGTAAATGTGTTTTTTTATTTACACTCAACAAATTTTCAAAAGCCAGCCAATGCCATGAAAACTTTTAGAGCAGTTTTAGTAAATGTATGATGTCTGTGGCGTGTAGAGGTTTTGAATATTTCACATAAATTATATTTGGACTCTAAACACCCCATGGAAGATGCAAATAAGTGCAAACAGTAAAAGAAATGTGCTCTTGGAGAAAGCTGCATGCTGTAATTGCCATGTGGAATGCCAACTGTGAGGAATGCAGGAATCAGGATTACATTAACTATGATTAATTAGCCAGACCTGCGTTTGTTCTCTGGGCAATGGTGGTGGAATCTCACTAAATGTCTTTTAATGCTCGGTGAAATTGCCTTTGGCATTGGGAACGCCTCACAAATGGTTTACATGACTTGATGTTATCACCTGCTTCTGTGGAAAATTGAAAGTGAAAAGCAATTTGATACAAAGAGTCACCACAGAGTTTCCATATGTTGGTAAATTAATAACCAGCAGGATACTGAGACTCTGCCAAGTCTCACAGAAATGACCAGTCATCTTCCTATGATTGCTCTTGATGTTAGATTATATTAATTACTACTCGCCAACACAGCAGGGATTCTGGACGTGCTTTGCAACTGAGATCTGGTGTTCAGTCATTAAGAAAAAAAGGGGCAGGGTTTTTCTAAAATTCATCATGTTTTATGCAGTGATCTGTGAATCTATGTCCCTACATTATACTCAGTTATTACTGTACCTAGATTTAGTGCTGGCTATATTTGAGACTTCTGTCTAACAGTCAATGAAATTGTGCTTTTGCAGGGATGCACCCTCCAGGTCCCCCCCTGGCTAGACCTGTGCTCCCCAGGGAGAGAGGCGCTATGGACAGATTCATTGAGTATCTAGTTGGAGATGGACCTCAGAACAGGTACAGTGCAGATAGTCTTTTCCAGCAACGCATTTGTTTGTGTTGTGTGGAAATTTTCTGACCTTTAGAAATGTTTTTGTAAGTATAGTTAATGAAGGAGCTGACCCAGAATTATAGAAACGCAATGCTGATTTAAGACCTATATTAACTTCCATGTGTTTCTTTATTTTGTAAATTGAAGTCAAGATGCTGATAATTTTCTGAGCTTAACAGTAATTTGATCTCGCTGCTCTGTAAACTATCATAACTCAATTGTCTTTCTTCTCTCGTAGATTTGCTCTCATATGTCAGCAGTGTCTTTCCCATAACGGCATGGCATTAAAGGAGGAATTTGAATATGTTGGTAAGACTTAGTGAAACACAACACTCTTTGTCAGTCTCCATCAAACACTGTGCCTTCATTTGCCCTCTAGCATTTGGCAGTGTAGTATATCATATAGCTCTTAAATGCCTCTGCCACCAGCGACCCCTGTAAGCAGAAACGCAACAAGATTGAAAATGCAAACGAGCGCTACACATCAATCTGAAATGTTTATGCATCTCAGGCATCTTTTGTCATCGCTTCATATTCATGTTTATTAATCTATGTCTGTTTGCCAACGTGTAAGCGAAGTGACATAAACAAAACGTATGGTGTTTTATTTGTCGTCGCAGCCTTTCGGTGCGCATATTGTTATTTCTTGAACCCAGCGAGAAAGACCAGACCTCAGGCACCGAGACTCCCCGAGGTCCCAGGTGAACAGAAGATGTCACCTGAAGCACCCTTATCTTCGTCTGCTGAGGACATGGATGATCACCAGTCTTTAATAGGTGATGATGACCCTCAAGCACATTTTGTTCACTATTTATGATTAACTAAATTTACACAAGCTTCAGAAGAAAAGCAATCATTTAAAATTTGAGTGTTTACATTTTCAGTTGTGCCGAGTTAACTTTATAAAGTCTCCTTTCTTCATACAGTTTCTTTACGCAAACATAAACTACATTATTATCTCTCATTACAGAGAACAGCAAGGTTGCTGATGTCTCTGCCGAATCAGACACCCAAGGGCCAGACGCATCGACAGCCACAGAGCCCAGTTCTGCATCAGACAGTCAAAGCACTCCAGAGTCACAAGATCCACCCTTGGAGAAATCTGACGGGGAGCAAGATTTGTCTGCCATGGAGGTGGAATAAAGAAGGTGAAGTAGTGTAGCCAACACAAGTCATGCTGGAACTTTAAGCAAGAACAGTTAACTTATAAGTAAACGCCGTGAGTTGAAATAACAGTGTAGTAAGTCAGCAGCTGATGTAATGTAATTTTAACTTACAGAACAGAATGTCCTTTCTTTTGAGAATTGCTTTTATAGTTTGCACAGTAGTTATGAATTGAGTTATATATCATATAGCATTAGGATTAAGGAGCAATCGCCAAGCAAACTTTTACAGCTCACTTAAAGATCCAGCCCAGTTTAACAAGATGTCATTTAGGAGGAGAAGAGATAAGATGACAGATATGTTAAATTTATTTTTGTTTGTTTTACAGAAAAAGTCCATGTTTTCATTATTGTCTGTTGTATTTATCTTTGATTATTTTTGGATGAGACCATATTTGTTGATTGCAAACGACTGAAACAAAATAATCTTGTGGAAGAATACATTTTTATTCTTGGATAAAATTATTATTTATAGTTTTCTATAATGCTGTGCCATCCATGACGGTGTTTACCAAGCTACTCTGCAGCACAGTAGTGCTAAAAAAATGTTTACACAACCTTCGTACAAGAATAGGAATGCACATACAGTATGTATTTATTGCTAAAAGGGAGGAAATGAGATGTATTTCAGTACTGTGCACCTGCCCTAAGTGCCTTTTAAAGTTAAAGTCTGTTTCAGAGTATTGTCAGTGAAATCTATTTACATAGAGACATTTATGTCATATAAGTGTTTACAGACAGTATGTGTGAGCTGAATGTCTGAATCCTTTTGCTGTTTAAATAATACTAATAAACTTTTGAGAAAATTTACGTTTGGCTTTGCTCAGTGTTTTAACACGTTCTTCTTTCTTTTTTAAGAGATTTTATTTAACAATAACTGCAAAACCAAACAAAATTTAGCAGGATTTTAAAGAAATTCCATGTGAATGTCAAAATGGTAACAAGAACGTATGAACTCATCATTTTAGCTGCTGTGTTTTTCTGCTACCTGTGTCGTGTCATGTATTTTAATGGCTTTTCTCTCCTCCTCTGGCCAGCCTCTAACCAAGGAGCATGTTTAACCAGTCTGTTTTCATTAGCAGGCCAATTTTACCATGTGATCATTTTATTTTAGCTCATTGATCATTTGAGACAGCGTAAGATAATGGTGCTGACACGGAGCCCGAACAGTCTTGATTGCTTGACCCTCTTCATTTGCAACAAGAAAGTCATTGCGGCTACAAACTTGCTTTCTGCCATCACATGACCCTTTTTCCCCTGAAGATAAACCGCAAACTATTGGTGAGGTCAACAGCCCACATCTTCTATGGGTTTTGATAATGTATGTTTACAGAGACGTGACCTCCGGGGCCTTGTAATGCATCAATGTGACATCGACAGTAACGCCTGATTCCACCGCTTGCTGTTTGAGGTTGACCTCTGACAAGAGCCAAACGGGGGAAAAAAATGGGACATCAATAGGACAACGTTTGAATTTTTTTTTTACACCATTGGGAGGGTGTCCAGTAAACATAGCCTGCACATATGTGCATCATCATAAGTAATATATCACAAAACATCTCTGCGCTTCTGCGGTATCAAAACATAGGTTTGAGTAATACATTTGATTCCACTGCACTGAATTGTTTTTGACTGTTCTTCACACTGGAATTACTGTGAGCAGCATTTTCAACTCAGAGTAAGACTTTTCTGTCTTTATTATATCTCACATTTCTCAAGGACCTGGGGAATCAACAGACACAGAACCAAAAGCTATTTTTAAGGCTTAGCTGTTTAAAATTTTACCTTTTCTCAGGCAGTGAGATGATTTTTTTATCAGGTTTAGAGTTGGCATTTTTGGCACAATCATTATTAAAGCTTGACTTTCAGCTCTGATCAGGATGTTCAAACTGCTATCTTTGTCCTCGCCTAACAGACTGTCATCCAAACCTATTACAAGTATCTGTCAAAGAAAAAAAAGCTGCTCTAAGTTTTTTTGTGCACAATTGTCCAAACACTCTAAGGATTACATCTGGATTGCTATCATGGATACACTAATTGATTTTCAAGGATGACAAATGGCACACAAAGCCCCAGTGCCAAGGTAATTTTGTGCAAGCGATGAAAATGTACAGTGGTGCTGTCCCAAGGTCCATAGTTCTTTTCATACTCATCTCTCACATGTGCATTCGAGGCCACTTGACATAAATTTATACTGATCTTTTATTTATACCCAGAAAAAATGGCAGATAAGAAACATAAGTGTTCTTGATATTGTGTTTTGTCATATCTAGCAGCCAAAGATTGAAATCCTGCGAAACAATTTTCTGAAGAAATGAAAGAGCGTGCCCTCCTGAACCCTGGAGGAAAATAACCCTGCGGTGCGAGGCGGAATATGAAACAGAGGCACAGAATAAGTAAAATAGACAAGTGCACCAGGCTTGTCACTTTTCCATTTGCTGCCCCCGAGTGTGAGCACTTCAAAATTCTCCTCATCTCGGCGAAAGACCTTCATCGTTATGCTCTATCTACTGTACTGAATACGAAAAAAGTACCATATCAGACAGGGGTAATAAGGAAGGGAGTTTTAAAGCTTTACACTGTTTCTGTCTATCTTGAGAAGGAATGCAACAGGACGAGCAACAAAGCCGTAAAAATACACAGAAAAAAAGCCATTGTGCAGTGGAGACGATGTGGAAAACACCGAGATGAGTGTCACAGAAGCAGTTAACATGGTTGTGATATCAGACATCACCGCTGGCTCTTGACAACAGCATCATTACACAGTAATAAGAGCACAATCTCCTTCAGAGAAGCATTAAAATCAAATTAGATAACACAAGAGCCTGGCTTGATGAGCTGCGAGGGGCGATGCTTCCCGAGCAGTGGATCTCTTATTACTGAAGCTCTTTAGCTGCTTGGGCTTGAATTGCCACTTGACAAAGTTGAGCAGCTTTCCACAAAAGGTCATCAGCTTCCAAGAAATTAGTTCTGAAAATTCAAGTCATTTGAAACCCACACACACTCAGGATGGATGGCTTCCCATTTTTTTTTTCGCTCCCTCACGTTCTATCTGTCAAAGCCATGAATGCATGCGGCTGAATACATGATGTCGGCAATAAACCACTGCACTGTATTTTATACCAGAGTGACATTCAGGGATCAGAGAGCATTGTCATTCTCTGTCCTATCTTGATCTCATTACACCACTGAGCGATGACATCTGTTTGAGCACTCACACAGTTTGACAATTATTACAGCAAACAATCTGCTGTTATTTAAATGCCAAAGAGAGGAGCCACCTTTAAAGACGACAATACTTAATATTATTTGTCTGTTTGCATTTTAAATGCCCCTTTACATTCATAATTTTTGTGCTTGACGATTGATATATTGATTGATTTTATATAGTGTTAGGATATAGCATGCCCTCAAAATCAATGACATAAAAAACATGGTCAACCTAAATTTACAAGTCCTATCACATGCAGGAGCATAGTTCAATTATATTTTTGTAAGTACACAAAAATATCTTGCTGTTTTGCTGTAGTGTTGCTTGAATGATGCACAAATACATAAACAGCACAGGGAAGAGTAGAAACAGAGGTCCAAGACAACACACCCATGCCACTACCTCATGTGGAAATCATACAAAGCATCCTGCAGGCAGCAGGTTCATTTTATAGCTTCATCTATTACCACACTGTCATTGTTAATTGTCTTCTTTTTACCTCTGCAGGATTCTCCAAATTGGTCCTATCGAATGTGACAGGAGGAAGAGCATTAAGCATCTGACAAGATGATATCTAAGTTCAATTTCCTACTCCTCACCTGATTTATACCTGCGGCAGATCATTTTCTTTTCTGTCATAAAGACCTCTATAAATCAGTGGTGCTTATGGAAGCACTACAGAACAGGGTCTCTGGATTTGTATCCCCTGTGTTTGCTATTAGGAAGCCATTACAGCCACATTTTCCTCCTTCAAACAAAAATGATCAAATCTAATACTGGCAAGATTAGAGAGATAAAGAGAGAAAGCGCTGGCAGAGCTGTTCAGCACAGGCCCCTATCTAAACAATATGCTCTAAACTCAATAAAAACAGGGCTTTTTGCCGGTGACACCATTATCCATCTGTTTGGACAAAATTGCTGTATCATGGTATAAATCTGCGACACAAGTGACATATCCTCTAAAATAAAAGGGAACATTAACTGCTCTATCTTCTAGAGGCCATGGGACTGGCTGGCTATAAGCTCAGTCAAGTGTGATGGCAGTTATACTGTGTTTTACTAGACTGCAGACAATTATACTTTGCTCCTCTCCTCTAAGAAGACAAACTGCCATGGCTTCAGCTGAAATGATTTCAAATAGATTTTCCAAAATGTCTGTCGCCAGATTGCTTCCATACATTATTTCACTTAAATGGAGAGAAAAAAAGAGGGAGCAAATCCACAAATCAATCACAACGGCCCACTTTACCAGATGGAAAGACGAGAGCTTCAGTGTGTATACGTGTGTACGTGTGTGTGTGTGCGTGTGTGTTGAAGACCTGCAGAGAAGGACAGTTATAGGATGTGCACAGGCCCGTCTCTGCTATGTGTCTCACTCATCTTGAAGGATGTCATAGACTATCTACTTTCAGCAGTGAGCTGGCAGTGCTGTAAAAGTGGAATAATGTATAATGAACTGACCTGCTGACTTCTGCCTGGTTCAACAGCTACTTCTTTCTTTCTTTGGCCACATGTAATTCAGTGAAATAACTGGGAAATGCTTTAATTTTACACATGACAGGCAACACAAACTAGTAAGATAAAACAGCCTGTAAAAATACTCAATTTGCATCCAGATCAGACTTGCATTACAAGCATTGCCTTGTAGTGTATGAATATAAATATTAGATAACAAGCAAAGTGACCTGGACTTGGGTTAGCAGGAATAAATATATGGCAGCATAGAGGATAAACTAATGATTAAAGCAAACTAACTTTGCTTACAAAGCAGCTTTCAAATCAAAATTTTAAATATAAGAAAAGATTAACAGGATATGATAGGAAAATAAATTATAAAATCAAAAAAAGTCTAAAAAAAATTACAATAACGCTTCTTAAATGCTTTAAAAATATTCTGTAATGCTTACTTTTGTTTTTAATGTGTTGCACTTTCCCTGAATATTTTTTAGAACAGCATTAATTATTTGTTTACCGTGTGATTCCAAGACGTCAGAATCTGCCTGGAAACAATTTGCGTTAAACCAATAGGAAGGCAGGATTTCAAAACACGAGTTTTCGTGCCACATTGAGATGGTAAGTTACATTTCTGACTTTATTTAATAAATTTGAAGTCGACTTTACACAGTTTTGGATGTGAAAATGAAAGTTGATTCAAGGAGCGGTTGGAGGAAGATAAACTTTAATGTAGCTTACGGAAAAGTGCCAATGCTTTGAAGCTAGCTTACAGGTTAGCTCTGGAGGTGAGACGTCAGTGCTCTTAGCGTGTTCACCAGGAGAAAAAACTGAAATGTGCGCATATGTGAGTTTAATTTAACTTTGACTGTTCTGACCCCTTGCAAATTTCCTCTTTTTTCCTCATTTAGTTTTAAGGAGCAGGCTGTGGCGCTTACGTCCAAGGCTAACGACTTCTAACTTCCAGGACAGTAGCTGAGGTAGGTGACTCCAGCATTTTCATACACCTGCGTGATTATATCCCTTACTATTTGTTCATTACATCTTTGGAGAAACTTCATAGTTTGTGATTGGCACCAGATGTTGCATGTAGTCCTGTTAAAAAAGTACATGCTGACCCAGTGATGCAGAAAACACACTAAATTAGGACGGTGCTTGAATTTGCATATGTTTAGGTACATCCTATATAGGCCACTGGGCTATTTGCAAACACACAGTCAAGAAGGGATTATTTTAAAATCCTCTGCAATTTGTTCTGGTGATCTTTAGGATCATGAAGATGGGGCACTGAAATAGTGCCTCCAGGTTATCTCTCTCTTATCTGTAAGTCCTACATTAAAATATCATTTAACACTTAAACTGAGCAGTGCTGGGCAAAATCATATATTTGTTTCTCCAATGGGAACCCCTTAGATTTTATTTATTCTTTTAAGAGGTATTTCAAGCAAATAAAGCCACCCTATCCTTCAGGGATTCATATTCATTAATATTTATTTAATATTGTCCCACCCACGTTTTGTCACCAAGAACGGCAAAACTTCCTCTGAAGTAATTTGCATCAGTATAGAACATGTTTTGTATTTTCCTTGCTGATTGTGTCACTCCACTCCAGACAATTTCAGCAGCATTTAGCAGTTTTGAGTTTAATTGTTCCCGCTAACTTCAGTGTTCAAACTTAGTTGTACATGTTTTATTCAATTCAGCAAATGACATCAAAGAAATGACACACAAAGGAACACATTCCAGTTGTTTATTTCTGCCATTTCGCTTGTGCGCTCATTTTTATGCGTTCCGATTCAGTTCTCAATTCAAATACTTTGTCCCTCCCATGGGTGGCAATTTAGGGTAAACTGGTTTGCAAACATAAGAATAAGAACCAAGAACTCATTCATAAACATAAAAGTAAGTAGAAAAATACAATACTTGTTATTGATTAAAGTGTAATGAAAAGTTGAAAGACAAAAGACACTCAGCCCACAGTATGAGAAAATCATGTGACCTGACAAGTTGTAGGGACAGTTTACAAATCAAAGATACATACATTTTATTGTACAAGATTCATTTGTTGATTACAGTCTTGAAGTTTGCAGCATTTTTTCCACATTTGTTGATGCAACAAAAACACAGACTGAAGAATTCTCATAGAGACTCCAATGCCTTGAGCCTGTTGGAGAAAGTAAAGAAAAAATATGTTAAATACTTAAACAAGTGCTCAAGATAGGAGTAATAATTACCTCCTAATTAAAATTTTACTATAACACAAGCCATATAACTCAGGAGCACATTCCATGTACAAAACAGGTATGTATACTTCATCCAGAGAGCTTCATAAATCCTTTATTATCTTAAAACCCATAAAACAGTCACACATACATTAAGACAATGCCACATTCAGCATTACAGTCATGCACATTTTTTACACTTACCCTGAGAAGCTCAAACAACCATGCATGACTCAATTCATCTCTATTTTGTACCGATATCATTGAGTGTCAGATGAATATATGCAAAAAATAGTGCTAGAAATTTTTGAAAAAATTTGCTGATTAGAAACAACATATATAGATTAAGGAGCTGCTTCACTGATTCCTGTTTGCAGAATGAAAGAATTACAGCTTCTCATGGCTTTTTGTCATCATTTTGACTCTCTCTGCGTTACTTCCATAATGTTTCTATTTTACAGTCATGGCTGGATGAAGATGTATACTAATCTTCCTTCATTTAACCAGTCTGTGTTTGGCTCATAGATAAGATGCTGAATGCATTTAAAGCTCAAAGGGATATTTTAATGTATCACGTAACCGTCATGTTACCATAAAGTGAAGATTTAAGTACAGACCTTTACATTTGTGAAGGAGGAGATATGGAGGATTGACGTTGAATTTTTTATTAGAGTTAATTTGACGTTTCAACACATTTATTAAAAAAATCATCAAAGAAGTCCTTATTAGTAAAAAGAAAAATAACAATGCTCCGTAAGGTATATATTTAGTATCCGTTATAGGTAAAGTAGCATGTACCTGCTTTTCCCGGTGTATGGTCTTCTGATTAGTGCTGCACGATTTGGGGGAAAGGTGCGATTTGCGATTAGGTGGACAATATTGCGATTGCAATTGTGCTTGCGATTTAATAAAAAAAGTTGTGTCATGATGAGTCTACAGACTTGCTTGGTTATCATGGAGAAAAATCTGAATTGCATGTGCTGACATTGCGATTGCGATTGCTATAACCTCTTTTGCGATTACGTAATTGCATGTGCTGACATTGCGATTGCCGTTGCGATTGCGATAATCGTGCAGCCCTACTTCTGATCACCATAAACTGAACAGTGCTGACTTTTTGGGCCTATACTTTACCTAAATTTTGACAGAAGGCCAAAAAAGAAACGTTGCATAACTGCAATGAGCAACTTGCAGTATGAGAAAAATACACCTAGGTAAGATTTTATGGCCATTACGCTGTATGATTAGTGTAACATAAAATGAAGCTGTAGCTTGTTTCATTCTTACTCACTTGAATGTAAGTTATAAGTCAGTATTTGGTGTTAAACTCATAATAAAGTTTGATATGCAGTCGATGTAGCAGAAGCCGACTCACGCAGACATTTTTTCAAACTGCTAGAGGAAATTCTTTTAGAAACCACAGACGTAAGATAAGTGAAGCACCCTTGATGTTTTAAAGTGTTATCTTCATAAAATGAGGCTGAGAGCCTGAGCTTTATGAAGTGTTGTTAGAGAATTTTGCCGGAAAAAAAGCCCCTGGGCCTTTTTGTTGTCTGAGAGCAAAATCAAAAACAAAAACAAAACATAGAGGGTGGCAGCACAAAGCATGGGAGATGGCAGTTCAAAGCAGCATTTAACAGAATTTGTATACAGTTTTTCAGTGTTTATTACGTTGCCAACAGGATGTCAACCCTCAGACAACATTCATGGAAGTAATTATCTCAATAAAGCCTAGGTACAAAAACAATCCAGTGCCTCTTGTTTGTGGACATTAGCCTGTTGGCACTGCTGTGCTGTGACTGTGAGCCAGTTAGTCCTTTACCGTGATATTCCCTATTGCCAACCATAATTAATTGCTTTACAGTCTTCGAGGCCATAATGCTCATCAGTTATTAATTAGAAATTCATTTCGCTGAATAAATAATGCTTATGATTGATGATGAAACTTGTAATTAGGTTCTTGGAGTAATTCACAGGGGAGGAAGCCTTTACACTTGAATCCAGGCTATTAAATACTGCTCATTTAAGGGACCACTATACCTCTTGTCATAAACCTAGGCTTCTTTGGTTGCATCTGGATTCAGGGAGCACAAACATGGGTTGTAATTCACTAAGGTTATGTTAAACTACCTGCCTCTGCAACAACTCATAACTACTGCTGCTGCTGCTTGAGCTCTTTTGTTCTAGAAAACTAAACCATTCATCCCCAAAGTGTCACGTTAGAGCAGCAAGAACCAGTTATCAAGTTCAAAACAACAACCTAGGGTGTTTTCACTAAAGGCAGAACAGATTAGGTTATTACTAATGTGTCCTTTCAAACATACACCAGGGTTGCTACGCTACAAACCTCTCATGGGTCCTCCTAGGCATCATATAGCCTACAGTCTTTTTAAATGACGAGAGAGAACTGTGAAAACTCAAGCCATCTATGGCTCACTATTGATTTTACACCGAAGACCCGACCATTTTTGATAGCCTTTTTGATATATTTTCTTGCAATCGCCAGTCCCTTTGGAGTTTTGTGGAAAATAAACCAGTCAATATACACCTATTAGGATTTCTTGATCTGAGTCCATAAAGCTATGGTGTACACTGTTTCCGATGCTCATGGCATCATAATAGCACCGAGACCAAATGCTATTACTTTTGGAAGATGAACAATCAACAATTTAATGGCTTTCTGTAATAGTCTTCTCTTGGACCAATTAACATGATTGACCGGCAGTAGAGAGAGACAGGTCCACAATAATGCCCCTCAACAAAAAGACAGAGGAAAAAAACAGCAGCTGATGATGGTGTAGCCTCATCAGGCTAGAATACTACTGCTGGTCCTTTTCACCTGTCATCATGGCTGGGAGTGAGCAATAGTAACCCCCCACTCCTCCTCCCTTTAGCTAACCAGTATCTGCCCTATTAGCAATTTATAATGGAGATCAAGAAGTAGTCAGTGGAGAATGAAGACAACTGTCTGCACCCATTCCTAATTGGCTTTATGTTCTCTTTCTGATAAATGGCTTGCAACTACTATGGAGTCTTGTGGATTTTATTGCCCTAATAGGACTCAGTAACTGGATTTACTAACAGATAGCAGGTCAAAAAGGACAGAGAGAGCAAAAATGTTAATTAATATCAATAATGGCCAATTATTAGTTTGACAGAGGTATCCAAGCTAGCTGTGTGCTCTAATGACTCTGAGCTAAGTTGAAGGGAAACACTGGCAAATTAGCATAACTGTGTATGCGCACTCCATGGAGGTGCCCAGCAAACATCTGTTATGTTAGAAATTCAAATAGAATTCCTATTAGTAACCCTGGCTGTGGTTGCATAATCAGTCATTCTTCTCGGGCCATTTTTGAGGCACTAACAATGCCCCTGTGACTGGTGGAACTCCTCCCTTTGGGCTTTCCAATCAAATTTGGCCCCATGTGGACCAGGTCCTAACAACAGACGAGGCAATGCGGACATCTGAGGGGAGCTTTGTGCTGTGACAGGAGCTCAATCTATCCACCCATGACACATGAACAAGAAAGGCAAAGTGTTATTTATTTGAATGTAGGAGATAGGAGTTAAGGAATTAATGCTGAGATATGGCTTTTAGACCTACTGGGATGCAGCTACTTATTTTTCAGCATCCTTTGTGTGTTTTTATTCACATGCAAAGCGCACTTTGAGGCACTGGATTGTTTGCAGAGTGTTTTTTTGTCGTGAGTTTTACTTCGATTCTGAATAAATCCACTTAATACAAAGGAATGGTCAACAGAGATTTATTTATTCATACTGAGGTCATCTGAAGACAGCATCTTTATTGTATCGACAACAGAAAATATTCTGCTAAGGAATTGATTTTCTATTTGGAGCCAGTAATGTTAGTTCTCCGAATCTTGTGGGATTTACTGCAAACCACTGTGCAGATCCTGGCAGGAGCCCTATCTTTGTAATCAATTCCTGCTGTTATGCAGAATAAATGCCCTCAAAGACAAAAATCATCAACATTCAAGATCCATCATTGATATTTTTTTATACAATAACAAAATATAACTGAAATGCAGCTGTGTGGTGGATATTATTGAGTTGTTATACACTGCGTAATTTTCCACAATGGCTCTTGTACTTTGAAAAATGATAGGATAACGAGGGCTTGACATTTTCATGGGCCTTATTTTTTAGTCCACTAGATAAGCAAAAGAAATCAATAGAGTAGTTAAATTTGTAAACATTAGCATAGGATTTAAAACATATTCAGAAAGTTATACTCAAAGAATGTCAGTGCACATCATTTGTATCTGTAAGACACAAATGACCTGTTTCCTTTCTTTTTTTCCCTCTTGCAACTTTATAATAGAAAGATTTTCTAACATGGGTTACCTTTTTTTGCATTCAGTGTCAGTGTTTGCTATCTTAAAGTGTGTGTTCATCCTCTATTTTGTCTTTGTCACTCAATTTGGCAGCTGCAAGTAAAAGAAAATTGACTCCTTATATCATTTGTTCATACTTTATTGCAGGGTTATTTCCATTTAACCTTAAATTACAAGCCTGCCCGACGAGGGTCGGAAACTTGTATCGAGCTCACTTTAATGTCACCGCATTAATTCTTAAAGCAATATTACCCCTCGCTCTCTGTGAAATAGTATGAGACTGCTGTCATGACTTACAACTCTGTGTGACCTTCTCTGTTATAATGTGAGCATGTAATTCCCTCTAGTGTAATGTCATGTTTGATCAGAGGAGCTACCAGTGTCCTGCTCTGTGCAGTGCACAGCAGGAGGTGTGGTGAGTCAAATGGACAACCAGAGGTTCCCTTTAAGGGCAAAACTAAAGCTGTCTGCACATTCTGCCTACACGTTGTGGCATTATCTAAATTCTGGAGACTTCTACAAACCAAGGTTAGAATAGTTTTGGATTTGTCATTATAGTTTAGTTTTAATTAGTTTTGACATTTATTTTCCATTACAGTTTAGTTTTAATTAGTTTTAGAGCAGTCATTCTAGTTTTTATTTAGTTTTAAATTTTGCAACAAGGCTTAGTTTCAGTTTAGTTTTAGTTTATTTTCAGTTTAGTTTTAGTTTTTAATACCTTATTTGCCAGATGCAGAATTCAAAAAGGTCAGAGTAAATATTTTGTAATACAGTTTTTTTTTTTCAAGTCCAACATAGTGCTCACTGCTCAGTCAATGCTGATACTGAACTGTTGGCTGCTGCCCTCAACACAAAAAATAGTATAAACTTAAATAAACAAATATAAACATAAATTATGTAAAACAATAAAATATGAGCTTTAATAATTAGAAACTTGGACTCTGTAACAATTAAACTATTACAGATGCTCTGATTCATTGCTCCCCTACGTTTTGTCGCAGCATAGCGCACAGCCAGTCAGTGCAGTAAACAAGCTCGTCCCCATACACCACTATGATGGTGCTGCGCGGCACTGACAACTGCCTAAAACTGTCTTAAAATTGGTTGGGAAAATGTGTCGGATTAATTTAAATTCTAAAGGCTATTAATATTGTCAAAAACTATAACCAAGAGAATTTTGTCTATAATTTTGGTTAGTTTCAGTAAGTTTCGTGAACACAAGATACAGTTATAGTTTACTTATAGTTTTTGTTTTCTTTTCTAGTTTTTATTAGTTTGAGTTAACTGCAATGTATTTTAAATATCAGTTTTCGTTTTTAGTTTCGTTTTAGTTAACTATTATAACCTTCCTACAAACTCTTTTATTTACCCTACTAGAAGGAGTTAATGCAAAATCAGAAATTTCATTAAGAGAAAATAGTTGCAAACAGCTGTAGAATCAGCTACAATAACTTTAATTGTTACTCATTCGTTAATTTATTGGATTGTAGACATTTGGTAAGTGTTTTTTTCATATTCCAATTAATACCTGCATCCTGAATTAATCTGTTTGCTAATAAAAAAGCAACATATGTTTGGTGCACAGTGCTGAATCCAACAGATTTGGGTGCAGTATACATGACTGGGCGACTCCATGGTTGTATATATGAAATAGCTCCAGCTTTACGCTCCTCTCCATTCCACGGCCTCCGGTGTATAAATTTACTTGATGGTTTTCGTTTCTCTTTCTTAATTCATTGCAGTCGGATTCCTCTTTGATGCAGTTCTGTTGTCCCCCAAACAATTGAAGTGGAGACAATGGAGGCATAATGATAGATCCGTGTACCCACCATCTGTAAGAGCAGCTGCTCCCTTGCATCTGTACAATATGCTGGAGCGGGGAGCCTCAGTAATCTGCATAATAAGGAGAGGGCTTATCTCAGTCTAGTTAATAATCACAAGCAATCGATGCACTTCATTCCCTCACTCTTGACTGATGAAAAGAGCAGCAAAGTTTTGGTATGGTTGCCGTATCCTCAACATAGGCAGGGGTCACGGCGTAATACCGAGCTGTTGATTTTGCCTGGAGCTACAGATTTAGTCTGCACTCAATTTCATCTTTTCATGAATACCATAATTACAGAAGGACGCTCTGAGTTATCATACTGCTGCTCTTCTCCTCACTCCCTTATAGGGTTTATAGCCTCTGTAGCAATGCTGAGCCTCATATCAGAACAAGGCCTACGACTCAAAGTGTGTGATAAACTCACAGCTCGAGCTGCATTGATAAGAGTCACACCTTATAAGCAATACTCTCAGACTGGTGAGGAGATTGGCCCCGTAAAACAGGGAAAAATTCATTGGAAATGTTACCTCCTGTCTGAAATGCCCTTTCAGACACCACTGCCTTTGTGTACGTGTCTATAACACGGCTTTGTATGTTTTTCCCAGCTCTGCATCACACCCTCGTTTTTAACCCCTATGTACTGCTACGACAGGAAGTTAATTATTTCATTCTTAGTCACCTGGTGTTGAAGAAGGTGTAGAAAAATTTCATTTAATTAGAAAAATGGATTTAGTATTATTTACCTATAAACTTTTACAATATGCAATCATTTATTCCCTCTAAAGTCCTCAAAATGCAGCTGAAGGGTTTGAAAATCAATGTGTACTTGAAGTACTCGTCGGTCTGGGAGGACACGATCTATCCATTGAATGGCCTTTTTGCGTGCTCCTCTTTTATGACATTGAACATTTTGTCATACAGTTTAATAAAAGCCGCAGAGGTTTGTGAATCATTATATTATTATATTTTTAAACAAACAGCTTTTTATTACACTTGGTAAAGACTCCTAAGCAGACACTTCATTGACTGGATAGGAAGTATGCAATAATATTGATCAGCAGCGTCTCCCCTTGGTATTCTGTTGTTAAATATGCTTATTAAATCAAGTCTATTTGATACTCTGTGGTGTGAAAGAAGAATAAGCTTGTATTTTTCTCATTCTTTGTTTCAAATATTGCAAACAGTCTTAGAATAAATTGGGTCAGAAAAGAATATATTTGTGTTTTATTCAGAGGCATTTAAATTCATTTAAGAAGTGATTTGTAAACAGAAATTCAACCATATTTTTATTCGCTGCTTTTTTTTAATGAAATAATTGGATTTTTTTAAAAATAAAACTAGGATTACTGTGTATTAAAAACACCAATGATTTATCATGGTTCCTGATCCTCCTAATTAAGCATGCATGATGTTTCCCTCCCAGCTGCTAGGCTTCTGAAATGCACTTGGCAGGTGTATTGAGCCCCCCAGTGAGGCCCGAGAACCAGTGGTACACGTACAAGTGCAGGTGTGACATGTTAGGAGGAGTCCAGGTGCTTATTGAGTTATCAGAGGCAGCCACTGCACGTTTGATTTATCATCTGGGGTTTAGCATCGCCATATCTGAGTGGCAATATATCAGACAACAAAATAAAATGTTCAGAAAATTACCCGCAGGAGCGCTGCAGTCGTGATAACTTACATGTAGCACGCTGTCGGATGTAGTGCGGCGCATACTGACACTTCATGTGAAAAATTGACAATGCTTATTGAACTTGTATGGTGACAACAGCCACTAAATCATAAATGCAAAGCCTTTAGCCAAGCCAAAGATTCACCTTGAATTCACCCTTTATGTGTTATGATTTGTCACTGATTTGTGGTTTACGCTCTTTGTGTGCACTTGAATCAAGTGGCTAAGTTATGAGAGTACCACACTGTGACACAGGTTTTATTGAGAAGAGCAATTAGAATATGTCCAAACAGCTAATAAACCACATCCTTTAGAAGTAGTCTTCAGCTACTAATCATACAATAGCTGCCCTTTGACATGAACGCCGTACTCACCTCTGCATTCCTGAAAGCCTTAAACACAGAATGAGCCTGCCAGTCTCCATGAGCACATAAAAGCTAACCAGATTTATTGGAAGGTTTTATCCTAGACTCAGGCACCATCTGATAAACAAGCCCTCTTTGCTTGAGGCTAAATAATACTCTTTGAGGTCCTGATTTACAATGCTGTGAAGGACCCATTGGTGGTTCAGCTCCGAGGCACGCACCTCTGTGATTGGCCATCCGTAAGCTCAAAATTTGGGCTCAGATCTACAGCTCACGAGCTTGAGGATTTCTAAATGGACAAATGCATAAGTGATGGTCGGGTTTTACGCGGGGTTAATAGATGAAGAGAAATGAACTTTTCAGAGATGTGAAAGGCTTTTAGATTTAACAAAATCCTCCTCGATTCCCTCTGATTGAAGCTAAAACTGAGGCAGCGTGCAGCCAATCTAATATTCCCGGCTTTTTAAAAAAGAACTCATTGGGGTATTGGTCCACTGCATGGAGTCCTAAGAGATCTGATTAAAGGGAAATCCCTCAATGTTTTACCCTCACTTTGTCCATAATAAATCAGCTGCACATTCCAACGGCCAAATTCATCTCACACTGCCTAAACACAGGAACCAGCAAGTGTCAGGTGAAAGGGATATAAGCTCTAATACACTAATCATACTTCACCTCTTATATACTTACACCATTTATTTACAATTTAGACATATTCTAATTTCTGAATTTTGTTTTCACTCCATTTCAGTAACAGCTTAAGATACTTTTTATTTGACTGTAGCACCAGTGTTAAAAAAACAAACATAATGTTAGGTACATATTCTCACAAAAGGATTCAAAGGTATCATGACATTAAATATCTGACATAAAAATGCACCGTGTACAAGAGAAATATTTTAAAACTAGCAGTGTGATGCAGTGAAATAAACCATGTAGTGTTACCAGCAGAAAAATGAGCATGCTGCTCAGCCCTGACATGAACAGGATCATGTGTTTACCAGTTTTTGGAGCATGACAGAAAGTTCTGCAGCCCGGACATTAACCAGTAAATTAACAGTGAATGGTAGCATTGCAAATTTCATTAATAAAAGAAATCACAGCTCGTTTTCCTCATGTGGTTTGCCGATTTGGAAATACTGATTGAAACTGTCTTGCATTCTGTGCATTGTAAACCTCACAGTAAAGGGTGACTTGTTCAAAGCAGACGGCGCTCACCTATATTTATCACAGCCCTCTCATGTTGCAGCCCATACGTTGGACTCTCAGTTTCCAGACCTTAACTTAAACCTCACACACCTCTCTCAGATATATTTATCCTTGTATCAAATGTCACTAAGAGAGCGTCCCTTCTTAACCCTGTCTGGTCTTTCTGTTGTACTAAGTGAAGTTCAACACTTAAGGAAGTCAGCTAATCGGTCTTTGTTTATTGTTTTCAGGTGGTTTATAGAAATTAAATGCTGTCATCATGGTTGAACTATGTTTATATTAAGCCCTGTCTTTTATTTGATGTTTACGAGGTTGTGAGAAGGCCGTGACATTGTTGGGTCATATTTTGACACATTAATTGGACTTAGTGTTTTTTCATCACAGCTGTTGGGAAATTAAGAGGAGATTGAAAGCCCCTGATGTCTTGTAATTACTGTTTCATGTTGTGTAGCCTCACTCGTGAACAGCAGCACTCTCTGATAAATGGGCAGTAAAAGCAATAATGGTCCAAGTACTATACAAAAGAGTAAAGGAGGAAACGGCTCCTTTTACACCACAAGTAGAGGTTAGGAGTACACGTCGTTCGTTTTGAGTACTCAGCTTATACTCAGTTTAATCCATTAGAAGTGAAGCCAGAATGGAATTACACGGTTAACTCTGCCATGACCAGAATGAAGCGTTAATACAATGAAGAACCCTTTTTTGCCGTGTAGCACCCTGCATATGAAAAGAAATGTTCCGCCCAGCGTGTTCAGGCCTTGTCCCAGAGAGGTGGGGCCTCATTCAAAACCGCTGTCCCCGATATCAGCTGGTTAATCCTCTCCTTTTAGTGGCTTTATTGGTTCATTCAGAAGGGTCTGTTGACATTCCCCCTGCCCTGTTAAAAGGCAACTGCATCTCAAGTGAAATCTGGAGTGTTCTTTACACAGGCGGGGAGCCCCATGTGGCTCCTGCCTCCCAGTGGGCCTGTGATTTTCCTGCTTTAAGTGTCTACTGTCAACACTAATTTGTCCCACTCTTCCTCCGCCCCCTCCGGAGGGGGACGCTCTCCTAAAGTTTTAATAAAAGATCAGCTATAACTCGCTGTTTTCTGGGGGTGAGACAAGAGCTTTAAAAGCCACAGAGGCAATAAGATGCCAGGTAATGATTACAAGGCTTGAACAGAAGCAGTTACCAATACCACATGCTGTTTTACACTCTGCTGCTGCTAGAGGCTGGATCCTTAACAGGAGTCATCTTCAAATTACAAACACACAAATAATTGGAAACATGGATGAAACAAAGTTTTCTGGGAGAAAAGCAACTTTAACAGCATGATGAATTCAGGTGACATAGTTTAACAGCTGATTACTCACATTTCCAGTCTTTATTCATTAAATCAGCAAAACAATAACAAAGTAGACATCTGATGCAACTTATTTGTAATCACTGATAATAATCGTGTAAACCATTTCCTGAGGTGATGTTTGTGCCCTAACTTTGATTAAAAGTACACTTAAGTTTTACATTTCCAGCTCCGCACTCTGTGACTGCGTGTGTCTCTCGGCGCTGCTTGTGGCTTAATACTAACTAAAAAAAATCTGTTGTAGCCCAGTAATCCCTTTGTGTGCTCTCATTTATCCATTTTTTCCTCAGGATTAATAAGAGCAACATGATTGCAAATAATAGTTTCTGACATGTTTTGCTTGAATACCATTTCAGAGCCGGACAAAGTAAATTGCTCCATTTCATTCGTCTGCTTGTGATGTCGAAAGGAAAATCAATGGAAAAAGTAATTTCTCTCCTGCCATTTAACCAAATTCCCATCTACCTGAATGATAGGTCCCTGGGAAAGCAGTCAAGAGACT
The DNA here is from genome assembly GCF_033239565.1 of Halichoeres trimaculatus. NCBI lineage: Eukaryota > Metazoa > Chordata > Actinopteri > Labriformes > Labridae > Halichoeres > Halichoeres trimaculatus. The sequence goes on from NW_027437197.1 coordinate 18,587,816, forward strand.
TTCTTTTCAATTATCCCCTGACTTGTTTACATAGCGTTTTGTTCACTGGACTAGGTGTTCACATACAAATCTCATATGGGTTCGGCTGTTATCGAGGAAGCTTAATGCAATCTCACTTCTAAGGTAGGCAAGAACCATGTAGGAAATTGTTCAATATCTCAGTCGAAGCCAATTTTCGCTGCATTGTTTTGTTGCACAGTGTATTGTAGGGTTATGGTAATGTAATATGCATAATTCATACACCTAGGGCCCCCTCCTCATTTTTGATTCTGCTGTCCTGCCTGTTCATCTGAAGCTGAATTAATGCTATATTGTCCATTAGGCGGCCATAACACAGGGCAATGCTGTCACACACTGTGGTTGAACCGAAATTCCCATGAGGCGATTGGTATTCTTCATTTTCCTATTTTTGTGTACAGACTACACCAGTATTGCTTTTCAAAACGGAGCATATCTCATTTTGGCTTAAGACGGATTTCAGACTCAGAGATAATAATTCTGTGCAGTAATGGAAAACAGCATTTTCAGGGGCTGAATGTGTGTTTTTTTGTACCATCCTGAGATAGAATTTTGCTTTGCTTTGCTTAGCCCTAACTGTGTTTTGTTTTGTGCTATTCTCCGGTGAATTAGTGGCTGTAAGAGCACAAAGAAAGAGCGTTAGATGTGGCTTGTTATCCTCTCCAGGGTTCACTTAAAGAGCCCCAGACTGCTGCAGTTGTGACCTTCATAAGGCACTGTCTCCCTGCTGGGAAGACACACACACACAAGCACACACACCAAGCACATCCACTCCACAGCCGGCACTCATTGGGTCATGATGGGGCTAAGCAGCCCCATTACAGCTTGCTCATCTAGGCTGGGATCACGTGCACAAAGCGTAGAGATGGACTCCAGCCAAGAGGTCTTGGGTCCGTGGTTTTTAGCTGAACCACCAAAGAGTTGGTGCACTTACAGCTGCAGAAGAGAGCATCAAAGTCGTAAGATGCACTAATGATCGTTCTTTTTTGTACCCTACATCTGTGTCATCTTTTCCTCATGATACCACTCTTGTGGTGTTTCAGGCTGAGCTGAGTGTATTATAAATCCATTTTTTGGACATTCTGTGGTCAGTTTAATGATCATTATGTGGCTCAGATGGAAAAACAAGGGAATAAGGTGAATCAATGATCGATTTTACAACGGGACTTGATTCATGGGCAGTGCTTTGATAAATGGCCGTCTTATCGAGCTTGAGGGTAACTGTTGTGAAATAAATTTGTATGTTCTGAGGGAGAACTCATAAGAGCGGCCTGTTGGGTTTGCTCTCTCTTTCATTTCTTGATGATTCTTACTAACCCTTTTAACCGCTGGTGTGACTAAAGATACACGTCGATTGAACGTTTATTTGATTGTTCAAATTAATGTCTGAATAAAGTGAAACACTGTTTGTCTGTGGGATATTTGATATCCTCAGGTCTTGTGATTTGTTCATAACCCAATATTTATTTGAATGACACTGGAGACTTTTATTAGGGGTGCACTGATCATAATTTTCTGGCTGATCACAATCACAGATCTTTAAAAAGCCTGACCTGCCAATATCGATTTGGACCGATACCAATTTTTATTTTTTATTTTTTATAACTGACGGCTTATACCTTCAATCAGGGTGTCCGCGGGGTCTTAAAAAGTGTTAAAAGTTGATAAATCAGTTGTGGGAAAATTAAGGCCCTTAAAAAGTATTAAAAAGTCTTAACCCTAATGTTATGGGATATTAAATTTCATTGGTGTTCAAGCTTTGACTCCAAAGACTGACAGTTCCAAATATCTGCCACGGAAAAAGTCCATCTGGTTGGAGAATGTTTTCAGGGTCTGGACCTTCAAAAATAACCACACCTGGTGATTGGACGATCATTCTGCTCGTCACGCTCATCACAGACAGCGTGATGATCTAGAAAAAGCTTTAGCATCTCAAAATATTTCACTCTAGATCAAAAGAGTTTCTCAAGCCTCCTGAGAAAATTTCTCAGACTTTTGATCACCTGATATCTTAGTTTCCTACGATCTAGAGAAAGCTTCCCCTGATCTCAGTTGTTTTGGACAAAAATTCTTTTGTTCAAATCACCTTTTTCCTGGATACAACGCGATGAGGAAAGGTATTTACCAATACAGTTATGTAGTGCTGTTGTTTGAGACGTGACAACAAGCAAAGTTGTAATTTTGTGAGGCACCAGCTATATGTGGCGCTAGCAGCCCAACATATCCGTAGGCTAATGTGACAACAAACTCAGTTTGTACAGTAGTTTAGTAGCAGCCCGTATGTAACGCTGATAGAAAGCAAATCACACCATCTTAAGCATATGTCCTAAATTTTGACAATGATGAAATAAAATTCTTGTTTTTTTTTTCTGCAAGTTGGCCCTGAATAACCACTGTTACTTTTTGTGAGAATGTTTACGTCAATTTCTTCTCAGTGTACCTAATTTATGTTAAAATGAAAACTACAACCGTCAAAGATCGGTTGCTAACAACAGCTTATTGTTATGATAAGGTCTTAAGACTTTTTGAAAGGTTTTTAAAAAAGTCTTAAAAAGGTATTGAATTTAACCTCAGGATATCAGCATATACCCTGTCAATGTTCCAATCTAATTTAATAAAAATCATTGAACAATACCTGTGAAACAGTAAAATCTTTATTTTTTAACTTAAACAACCAATAAAGTGTCCTGAGTTTTAGGTCTCAGAGCAAAAAGCACCAATGGCTGGCTGTCAGACCTTCCTGGAGGTATATAAGATCAGTTTCATATGTAAGGATGGGCCGATCACCGATCCCCCAAAATTAAGAAAATCAGCACCAATCGATCCACCGACTGATCAATCGATGCATATCATTTTCTCAAACAACAAACTAATGACTAGATCATACAACAATAAAAAGTGAGAGGCTAACTGTGAAGTATTCCTGTATTCATTATGGAGCAGCTGCTGCAGCTGAGCCCACCAAAATCTTTTGAGATCCATATTTTAAACCCCAAAGCTCCACATCACCCTGTTTTCTTTGTGTTCTTCTCTTTGTTGAATTAGTTAAATGAAATACAGAACAGCCTCACTTATTGGGATATGCAGCCCGGGTGCCAGCTCTGCACGAGCAGGGCTTGTGTAATATCAAGCAGAGGATCTGTCTTTGATTGTAGCTGATGGGAGGGCGAGCTTCACCTAAAGGTACTGAAGCAAAGAAATAATGGTATACTACAGTGCTTGTGAAAAGCAATAGGAGAACGGAGGGGGGTTCACATTAAAAGTGTCTCTCTAGGTAGCTGACATGACGCGACTAGTCAGACGTAAATAATGACAGACGGAAACTATCATGAGGTCTGTGAAGCATCAGCGTGCTGCCATCATTTTCTGTCTAACCTTGCATTGCCAGCAGCTCACCAGCTCCAGAGATCATTTAAAAAGCAGACTAACGATGCTGCCAGCCCTAACACCAGTCACAAGGATTTGCATCAGTTTGGGTCTGCTAAATAGATCTTTATTTCAGCCATAGGTGATTATTCCCACTGTATCTTAGGTGCTGATAAGTCGTTTACATTTTTTACAAGTTTTCACCTGTTTAGGAAAAAACATTTTTAAAAACATTATTTTCTTTCTCTTTTAAAATGAAAGCTGTGTTAACGGAAGTGTGCTCAGGCTTAGTTTCTGTTACATGTATGTTTGCCAGACCACTGCTGATGAAGTAAATAGGGTTCATTTTTCTCTTTAAGTGGATGTGTCACTTTTTGAGTGAGGGTAAAATGATGATGCAAGAGGACTAAAAGTTAATATCAATTCACTGAATGACCCGGTGCTTCCATTGGCTGGCTTTTTAATTATATTCCGTTCATATGATATACAGTTGCTTTACTACCTGTAAATCAAATTTAAATCAGGTGGCACGAAGGGTACAATTGAGAAAGATGGACCTAATTCTAAAATGTTTATTTTTGCATTGCAAAGCAAGAGATGAGCAAAGTCATTTAGTTTGTGCAGAAAGCTTTTCTTCACACTGATGCGACGACCCAAAACACGTCTAAAATAACATTCCTATAATTGCTCTATGGCTGCTGCACCTTTACAGTGTTTTTATATTTCTGATGAGGTTATTTATTCCTTGCTTCAAGCGGTAACACATGGCAGTATTTCAGGCAGAGAATATGTAAGATATATGACATTAAAGTGGTATGAAAAATAATTTGAATATCTGCATTGACTCTCATTTAATATCCCAGCTCACACGTTCCCTTCAAGAGGACAATAACAATGCAAAACATGAGCCCATTCTGCTATATAATTAAAATCATCTTCGGGGACATGTTTTGCTCTGCACACAAAATTTGAAACTTAAAAAATGGCATAATAATGTATTTGCATAATATAACAATGAGTCCCACTCAACAAATTTATTAGTCTAGATTCTGAAAAAGCCATGGCAAAGCAACTTGCATACTATAATTGGCATCTTGTGGTTTGCTTTCCTGAGGAGAAAGGGAATTTTATATGCTTTTATAATAAATAGCATATTTAAGCACCCAGGAAATCACTGCAAGACATCCATCCTGCATCGTTTCATTTATTCTAGTGTGTTTAATTAAAGCTCGGAAACTACATGCAATTTGTGTCTGAACAGTGTCTAATGTCTGAGACTGGTTATTAGATATTAAATTGATGCATAATTCAGGCAATTAAGAAAGTAATCACACAAAGTAATGTAATGGAAGTTAATTATTACTGCATAAGCAAACAGTTCATCAATGCTAGTTAACGCTGTGACTGCATCCCTAATAGGCTCACCAAGCACGGAAATTCCTCTCCCTCAATGTTTTGATGTGCTGATTAAACGTTGTAGAGGCAGATTAGTGGAGAAAAGAAGCAGGGCCCTCTCACCTCTGCCGTTCCTGAGCGACAGGGTTCACTGTGTTGTCACAGCAGGGGGGGTGCTCGTGCCTGGCACTGCTTTCAGCACCAAAAATTGAGGAGGAAGGTTGTTCCAGTGACATGAAGTCCATTCAACACTCCTGTCACTGGAAGCGTGACGGACTGTAGTGTCCCTCTTTGTCCCTCCTCCCTCACTTGAAACGTGTTCAAGTTTTTATCATGTCTTTCTTTCTGTACCTATTCCTTTGGTTGCTGTGCTTATGATATACCAAAGCATGTTTAGTTGTCAAGAACTGATTCTGCCTTGGAAACAGATTTAAATTTCTAAGATTAGCTAGGTTAATTTTATTAATGTTGCAGGATAAACCATATTGAGAAATTTTCACTCTACAGAAGATTTATTTATCTGCTGTACCTCTGTGCCAACATAACATTATTATATGATCAAGGGCCGTGTGGCAACAAGTTGTGAGCAGAGGATCTGGTGGACTGTAGCAAGCCACTGCAGTAAGTTTGGCGAAGCCTCACTAAAAAGTGCAATACGTGGTAAACATTTCATGCAAGTGAGAAAGCACATCCAAAATGATCTTGTGTTCACTTTGACAAGGCATGAATTTACGCAGTATCTGAAATGCTGCAGTCTGCTCTTCACAAAACACCCCTCATACAGAACACTATAGTCTCAAACATCGCTGAAGCAGGGGTGCCGGAATGATTGGTCAAAAACCCTGGACACTTTTTAGATTACTAACTTTGTGATAGCTGTTAATATTATAGTTAAAGCATACCTTAGCATAAACAAGAACCACTCTGCCGAAGTTTGATGAGTGTGTTTAGTGCTGGTATACCTTAGCTGCTACGTTGTCGTCACCTTCTTGCAAAATTTTTGTATTCTTCATGTTTGGTGTATTGGTAAATTTGTTGTTGATGAAAAAATGTTTGAGAAGCAGTCGCTTTCCCTTGTTGCCTGCAGATTGAAATCTTTTGACCAACATCCAGCAATTGTCTTTTGAAGCTGAACCAGCTCCCTGGGAGTGAGGATGATCAGAGCCACAACATGGACGGAGAGGTTGGTGATGTTTATGTTTTGTTTGCTGGCACTGTTTGTTCGCTCATTATTACATTACCCATGTTCTAAGTGCACAAACGCAACTATCTTTTCTAAATGGCTTGAATGTATTGAGCAACATGTGTGGACCCTTAAAGTGATACTCCGGGATGGAACAAGTTGGGTCCTATCACAAGGTTTAGGGCAGAAATTACCCCTACAGCAGTGTTTTTGTGCAGCAGAAGTCCAGGGCGCTCGCACCAAACACCCCCTCCCTGCTCCTCTGCCGGTTTCCTCTGCACTCAGACGGGGTCAATTTTTACTTGACCAAAAACACAAATAAACTAAACGCTAAATAAGGCTCTAGTTCTCATCGTGTCGTAAAACGGCGCTACCTCCGCTGCAGAGCCACAGCTGGCTACGAGGCGCTCGCTGCTTAGTGTATCAGTCCGGGCGCGCGGCGTGCCAAACATAAACAAACGCAGGTAGTCTGCCAGGACCAAGAGACACGATGTTATATTATATTAAACAACAATTAACATTTAATTTAATCTATCTATCTATCTATCTATCTATCTATCTATCTATCTATCTATCTATCTATCTATCTATCTATCTATCTATCTATCTATCTATCTATCTATCTATCTATCTAGTGCTAAGACAATATGTTATTCTCAAGATTTGATGCTATTACGATTTTTGGGGTGCTGATTTTGATTAAATTGCGATTCTTCAATAGTTACAATTTTTTGGGATTGTTAGTTTGCTTTTTTAATATCAGACCATGTAAAAAAGTTAAATGATGATGTGTACAGAATATCAGGAGCCCATAAAATGCACATCACGAGAGTCAGAGAGAAACATTTCACCACTTTTTTCTAATCTAGTGTAGAAACAAATACTGAAATGAAGAATCTGAGTTTAAAAAACAATGATTTTGGACAAGGAATCCCAATTTTGATATTTTCAAACAAAAATCCAAATATATCGATTTTTTCTCCCACCCCTTCTATCTATCTATCTATCTATCTATCTATCTATCTATCTATCTATCTATCTATCTATCTATCTATCTATCTATCTATCTATCTATCTATCTATCTATCTATCTATCTATCTATCTATCTATCTATCTAATAGTTTTTTCTATACTATACTACACTGAGCTACACCCTGACCTTGTGTAACTGTCTTTTTACCTGTGCAGAAACCTCCGTGACAGTGCAGCTCTTTTTTGTCTGGGTTCAGAGACCCAAAACCACGTAAAACCAACAATTGGGCAGCCAGACACTCTCTCTCCTTTGAAGACATCCGATAAAACAAGACCTTCCAGCCTCGGGTTGTTTTCCTGAGTAAACATGCGTGTCACAGTTGACCTTTCCGGGGGTCAGGCTGCTTTTATATTGGCTGACATGTTTCCAACTTAATAGAACTGTTTAGCGCAGATCCCCTGGGCCCCTATATTTATTAAGCTGCAATGAGTTGCATCTGTCTGCTAGAATCAGGAAGACCAATCAGCTGAGGTCAGACACGCAGTAACAGAGCAATATAGACATACAGCACACATGAACACACCCTTAATATGGGCACACACACTCACAGAGATGCTGACGTTTGCAGCTTGTGCACACACACGAGCATGCAGAAAATGTTCCAATTTGCAACTAATTATGTTAGCTTAATTCCTGCTCTTGAAATGAGTGTACGTGTAGGATGGAGTGGTAAGGTAAACTGGATGATAGAGGTTGTTAGAGGCAGAGCAGCATGTGGTCCGCTGTGACACCCTTTTGTCTTGTTTTCTAAGCAGTTTTCGGAGGCGTATTGATTTATCTTTGTTCAGCCATTGTACAACATCCCATAATGCCGGTCATTTTCTTAGACTGATTTTAGGCCCCTGTCTGGTAATCAGGGATAATTGTCAATTATCACAAGGAACCATCAGATCAATTACTGCAAAATCAATGCGGCCACTTGGCTCGTACTGCCTGTTTTCTTCCTGCAGACCTAACACCTGAAATGGTAAAAAAAGGACGAGTAAATCTCCAGATGCATATAAAGAATCCAAAAAGTGAAGTTTTTTAAGGCTGTTTTGTGTTACAGGGTAGTGTTTTACAGCCATGTTTGTGAAAAAAGCAGGACAGTGGGTGCAGCTCTTGTTGCTGTTATTTTATATCACCTAATGGAGACAAAACTATTGTTGCCTCTTAAACTGAAGGCTGTGTATTATATCTCTTCCTTTTTATGAGCGAGCTGAAGAAAGCCTCTATTCCTGGTGGGTGAGATGACTTTTGTGATGAAAGTTAATGTCGGGGAGTCCTGATGCCCTTATTTTCCTCTCAGAGACAAGAATCCACTTTCACCTCGTGAAGGAAAGACGCCGTCGGCCGAATGGCTTCCTCGCGTATGGAAACAAATGTGCTGCTGTAATGGAATAGCCCGGTCAGCAGCCTAATGTATTATCTCCTCCTCAACGTATTTATTTACACTCAACTACTCCACAAATTGTCTTGTCATCTTAATGGCTGAGGATTAATCTGTTGCCATGCCTCCTAAGGTGAATGAAAGAGATTGACTTTTTCCAAACTTTGCTTGTGGCCCCGCCGGGCAACTTCACACTTTAGACCTGTTCAAGTCTGTACAGGAAGATTTGTCTGCTGATTTTTTTAATATCAGATTTTAAATAACCCTAACACATTCATAGGAAACATTAATAGGTTAATTTGGTGCTCAAACAAAATAGAAATGTAATAAAATGTGCTTTACGAGCTCCTCACTTTGCTTTATTCTTTCATACCATAGCGGCTTGTTCAAGGACATCCCTTACCTTTCAGAGGAGAGAAAGGACAAGCTTTATCAAGATAAATGGAAAGGTCATCATTAAATCAATCGCACTATCTGTAATGTTTAATACAGAGTAAATTGTGTCTACATATTAGATATTGAATCCTTGTTTAAGATGGGGACCAGAATCATGTTGTCCATTTCGATATATGTCAATTGTGCTATAATCATTTTCAGTGAATCTAGCAGAGATTGTCATTTACCCAGTGTCCAAACTGCTCATATTTCATCCCCACCTGAAAGAGGCTGCCATTGAATATAATCACATACACACCTACTGCATCAGACCAAGAGAAAACAGAGTGTGCACTTTGTGCACAGCTATTTATATCAATAAGTCCCGTGCTGAGAGGCACAAAATGAGCGTTTAAGCTGCAGGGCCCAGAGAGCTCAGTAGCAGGTGGGCAGGCTGCTTTGAGGTGCCTGGGCTGAGGGGGTACTCGCTCTTTTACAGGTGTTGCCCATCTCACTGTGCATCCAGGGCTCTGGGAGGGTTTAGGTTTGGGAGGGAGTGGGACAGCTGGAGCAGCAGGCATTGGGGAGACAGAGAAAGAGCCTCCTCTCACTGTCGGGGCCTCCGCAGGTCAGTGCTTCTACCCAAAGGGACGGCGGAGCGAAACGCCATCAATTCACAAACAAAGGAGCCACTTCACCCGCCACAAAGGAAACATATGTGATAGAGCTGACTCCCAAGCCGCAGCTCACTTTAACATGTCAGCCTCCTCTAATTAGCTTTGTTAACTCCCTCTGCTGTCTGCCCAACTGAGGCCTCTCCCAGTCACATGTGGGCTTTGTGTTTACAAGGGCAAACGCTTGGACTCGCTCCCAAAACAGACATTTTTCTTAAAATTGATACTCTGGTTTGCCTAATTGTTTCTGAACTAAATCATCTCCACTGGAATACTACACCCTACAAATTGCCTTATCATAGGTATGCTCTATTGACACAGTATTGACGTATTGATTTCTGTAGCGTGAACAGCCACAACCTTACCGCCCTATTCAAGGTTTTGCTGCAAAGCTTTACACAGCCTTTCATCCATTGTGTTTGCACGTGTGTCTGAGACAAGTTGTTTTAGATGAAAACAGCTGCCCCTCAATCTTCATCTGGGTGTTTTGGAGTCATTACTGGCTAGCCTTCAGACTGTGGTCTCCCATGCGTTACATGTTGCAGTCCACACTGAGCCTCATGTGACCCCTGCTGCTTACCCACTGGCAGTGCAATTTAACCAGGCTGATGACATGCAGCATGACATCCCTCGGAGAAGCGTCCCGCTCGCAGCCGCATTGGGGGTTCGGTCAGGGGGGGATGTGTGTTCTGCCAGATCCCTCCCTGACCCCTCCAGAGCACAAATTAAATTGGCCTGTGACTCAGGGGGAGCGTGTTTGCTTTGTGTAATTTTTCCTAAAATTGAAGTCATGCGTAACAGATTTTCTCCTTTTTTCGAAGGTAGAGAGGATCCAAATGAGAAACTTCCTAAACTTAAGGAAATGAAGGAGGCGTCCTGTATACTTACAGTAGATCGTGCTGTGAGTGCATGTCATTATCATAAGCCAACCTCAGTTAGAATTCAGCTATAACTAGATGTCTTGGGCTTGAACACTAGGTGGGTCTGACAACTGACATAGCTGAAATATTTATATCTGTGATGTTTACGATTTGCTCCTCTCTGTTTACCTCCCAGCAGTGGCGGTAGATTTTATTTTTCAATATTCGATGAGGAATAGCATGCAGCGAGCCTTGATGTATTGGTATGTTATTTTTTTCCAACTGTTAGTGGATTCCATTGGACTTCTATTTAACTAAGCTATGTGAAATTCAGCCTCTGGCCCTGCTGGCTGCCAGACAGTCCAGGACTTGAGAGGCACCGGGCCCAGAGCTGTGTGACTGCTGCTGACTGAGTGTCATGATCCCGAGATCTCTGCTTTCTCTTTGACAGGAGGGTTTGAAATTCCTGGGTTAAAAGTTCTCCGAGATTATATCTCAGAAGGCTTTTGTGATGATGGTTCATGACAGGTATTGCTTCAAGCGGGTGAAGGAACTCAGCTGAATGTCTTTACTGCAGATAGCTTCCATGAAGTGCATCGGTGAAAGTGGAGAATTAATACGAGTCACTTCATCATTAGTTGCTTTTTTTATGTCTTCACCCTCTGAAGAGTTAGCCCATTATGATATAATTAGTAAGATTTCACCCATGTGCTTTTATTAGTAAAGGCTAACACTGTAGCTTTATTTACCATAGCTGAATTTATCTCACAGCATCCATTTTTAGCAGTTTATTAATGTAACTGCAGGTGGATGTTTGTACACATTATTTGCCTACAGCAGCCCAGTGTCAGTAATAAAAAAAGAAACATTCCTATTATTTACACTTAAATGACAGTTTAAGGTTATTTCCAGCTTTGTCTTTCAGCACTCCTTCCTTTTTTCTAAAGGCTACGAATATTTACGAAGCAAATGTGTATCAAAATATGGCATTATTCCCTGATAGGTGAAGCATACATACTTTGACATGCCTCAGCAACTCAATGTATTCTACACACTCACTGCCAGCCATGACAGCAGGCTCCTTTTTGTTCTTTTTCCTCCTCTTTCCTGAACACTTAGAATAAAAATCACAAGTACTGTTGTGGAGAAATACTGAGGTAACAGTCTGGAGATGTCTGGCCAAAAGGGATTTGTCCCTCCAGGTACAAGGTAGGGAACGGTGTGCCCTGCTATTTTGCATTTCTGAATTGCTTAGCTGCCCAAGCATGCTTTTATGTGGGCCAGGCTCCTGAAGTGTGTCATAGCATCATATGACCGCTGTACGGGAGCCTTGCTGTTGGACTTTACCCAACAAATATGGATTATGTTAAAGTGGGCTGTGAATTGACGAGGATATGCTAATATGTCCCAGATGGGTATGTGAGAAGCGGACGGCGGGGACATGCACACAGTATATGGCAGAGGCAGTGTTTGGCAGGTCCATCATTCCGTCATTAAAGGCCACATTATTACTTACAACAAGGCTTGCATGACAATTGCTGGAATAAATGCAGTCCCTCTGAGAGTAGCCTGTTGTGTCCTTCAGTTCCTCTTTGCTTTTCCTTTTTTTTTGTTTCCTCTTCCTTGCAAATGTGTTCACAGCTGCTGATACTGTGGATCTCTGTGCTGTGTAAGGGGGTTTGTGCTTACCTTGCTCAAACATCAATAAGACAGGCTATTACTGGCTGAGGCCATTCATTAATATAGTGAGATGGTTTTGCTTTAATTGATAACCGATCGGTGTTGATGAGACATTATGCACTTGTGGATACAATATTTTGCTGCATTTTTCCTAAGTTGAACTGCAGCACCTGTGTATTTGTTTAAGAGAGGCAAGACTCCTCCTGAGCTATTATTCTGTTGTACCACCGAGCTACCAATGAGCTGTCCCCTCTGCATTATTATTGAACTAAGGTATTAGGATTTCAGCTGCACAAGCAGAAAGATAATGGTGGCTTATGTGTAAGTGTGCATTTGGGACAGCCTGTGTCCTTATGATATAAACAGCCATATAAATGACAGGATTAAAGAAGGATGCTAAATGATGCGAACTCTGTTTCACCTTGAGTGATAAAAGTATCATAAATCAATTTTATAATATGCTTACTTAGCCGACTGTATCCACAACTTCAACATAAAACTGAAAAAATCATTCTGGGAATAGATGATCACAGAAGTATTCAACAAATATATATTAAAAAAATATTTATTTTGAGAAAACTTTACAATTGATTGACATGCTTTTTCAGAAATGTTACAGTTTTACTGACTTTCTAAAAAAATCTAACCGATGAGTTGATGATGAGAATGATCACCGGTTACAGCTCTTCTTCTGAGTGTTCTGTTTTGACACTATTTATGGATAAATAAGGTTTGATTCCCTCATTGATCCGGGGATTTTTGTGTGCACCAAGCCTGTGTAGAGATGTACTTTGGCATTGAACAAATGACTACTGACACCACATCCAAGCACATCAAGGATTATCATCACAAAAATGACAGAATTAAAGATGTCAGGACTGGCTTTGAAGCTCTCTCTGGAGACAAAGCTGGGTGGGTAGAGACCAGGGGGGGTTGTGGGGGGGTGTTAACATTTGTTATAGACTCCTACACTCTGTATTTGCTGGGGGCATTGTTAGCACACAACGCCTCCAGCCCAGGACTTAGGCAGGCCCCCAGCAGATGCAGACTTCCCTATACACACACATACACACATGCACAAAGCTCCCTTACTTCTAGCACCCCACCCCTGGCAGAGGAAGAATGGATGCCCTGGGGCAATTCAGCTAGTGTGGATCAGTTCAGATGAGGCACATTAAGTGGCTAGTGATAAATTTGGCATGACAATTGCAAACACCATCGCTTTTGTCTGTAATTAATTCCAGTGGTGCCTGAGGCCTTCCCCGTGTTGCTACTGGTGTGGGCCAGCAGTGCTCTCCTAACGAGGGCACATTACAGCCAGGATTATAGCCCAGATAAAGGTGCTGTAAGAGGGAGGTTAGTGAGATGTATTTCTGTGGTGGAAATCTGGAAGTCATTTTTAGAACAGAGATGCAGGACTCACCACAATCAGAACAAACTAAAACGAACCAGGACTGTTTACTTCATCTGCAACAGCCCTGGCTCTAATTCCATCCACCTCCTCTTCACATGGCAATGAGAGGTAAACAAACACAGTTACTGAAGACAGAATGAGTCTAATAGGGAATGATGTGTTGTACAGTTATCAAAGTTTCACTGTACTGGTTTGGTAATTAAGTACTTGGATACATCTTAGTGGTGGAAATGATGAATTGGCACAGAGCAGTGGAAATTATGAGCCCACAGATTGCACCTTTAATATTTGGTCCAATGGGTCCTACAACTCAGTTATTCTCATTCAGTGGTAATGTGGAGGCATTAATTAACGGCTTGTACTTCTGAGTAGTTTTATTACAGCTAATGTCCCTCATTAAGTGAAATATAGTTAGTGAAGGACATAAAAGAATCCCTCAGTAGATCCATTAATCTTGATTTCACTTGTGAGAGTGCTTGGAAATCTTCACTAACTTGCTGTTATGTGTTGTCTCCGTCTCTGGCTGTTGCTCTGGCTCGGGCAGTCTCGTGTGTTCACCACCTCCTCTGTAGTCTCCAGCAGGGGCAGCTGAACACACCACCAATCTGTGTCATTACTCTGTCATTGCATCAAATCACATGATTAGCTTCATGGGGCAGTGGAGGAGGCCTGCTTTGTGCGGCTGGCCGTTGCAGTCCCTGGGTAATGGTCCAGTGGCACTGTGATGGAGGGTTGTGTGCTGTCCTCCATGCAGGGCCAAGGATGCACCATCATTCAGCCTGCCGGGGATGGCCTTAGGGTGAATCGTGTTCTTTACTGCTCAGCTCTTACACTTATCTTAGAGTAGAGCACTGCAGTTTCCTTCAGAAAATATTGCTTATTGGTAACACTTCCTGTCTTGACATGCTATCATAAACATGGGAAGTGAGCTGTTGGAAATAAGCTGTACTGTGAGTAATTTCCCATCCGCTGAGCTTGAACCTGTCACACGTGTAGAGAGACATGGGTCTTTACTATGCTGTTAAAAAAATTACCAAAGCATTAGATGGGATGGGGAGTAGCCTATGCAGGACTATATAACGGGGCCGGGTGCCTCTGTGGAAGGCCAATCCGACAGTTTGTCGATGCAGCCTTTTATAATGCAAAGGCTTATAATTATCTCACGCTCGCTCATTTCACACTGACATATCGCTTTCCTAAATGTCAGTTGGAACAGCCAGTGCACTTCTCTCCCCCTAGCTCAGGAGAGCCCTCTCTACACCCTGCACACAGCTATGATGATGGCAGTGCTTTAGCCCTGAACGTGTAGCCCCCCGCCGGGGAATAGCGGTTCAGGCATCACCGATCGTTGACCTGGCTATTGTTGTTTGTGATACTTACTGGTAAACTTTTGCAATCAATACAACATCAGCCAGCAGAGCCCCTGGGAATGAAAACCTGAAACAGCACACTTAATCTTGGAGCCAGCCCCTGCTCCCTGCTCTGCCGCTAAACTAGGTAGTTGGCCTACTTGATGCGGCATTATTGCCGCAGAGGTCAGATGTGAGCTGTCTTGCACAGCGCCTGATGAATGGCTGTTTTTGATAAAGCGCCTCTCCCATCCAACAAGAGACATTTAATAATGATGGACCATAACTGCACACAAAAAAATCCTTGTAGAAGAAAGGAAAAAAATCCCCCCTGCCTGCCTTTCCCCATCCCCGACAGCAGCTAGCCATACTCAGTGCACCAGTGGGCTTTCATAGAGGGGAAAGATAGCAGTGTGGTTCAGTCCTGACTGAAATCAATTCATACAGACAGACGTGTATGCACAGTTAAGACACTATTTACATTTTAAGATTTTACTTATTTGGATATTTATTTTGCAAAATATATCTTTAATGGAGCAAAATGCTACATTTAATAAAGCGAATAAATTATGAACTAAACCTGTAATAAAACTACAATTGGAAATGTTATAGTCAAGTGACATTAAGTAATGTTTATGGTCATAAATGTGATAAAGAAATAAAACATTCTACTGCTTAGATTTCTATGACAAATAATAGCCCTCATGTGTATTTGTTACTGAAAAGTTTGTGTATGCACACCCCCAGCTCACTATAGACCCATTTATTGCTATCCATAGGAACGTGTTTACAAAGGTAACACTGTTAAATGGTAACATTATGTCCACAGTAATGCAATTTAGCATCCACTCAGCCAGGAGAACCCTCCTCTCAACTCCCATCTCAGGAGGCGCCCACGAGATAATTGAATGTCTTTTAAAATGTGGATGATCATTTAACTAGCTCAGTGGTCAAGGCAACAAGCAGCAATTTCGCAATCTGCCATTGTGATGAGCAATCAAATCAGCTTGCATTTAGTTTAAGTGGGTCTAAATCAAATGCACACCTTTTTTAAACGGGTATAGTTATGAAGGAATGCGGTGAAATTAAATGCCATTCTCCAGAAAACAAAGCCCTAGACACGGTGACAGCTTTGACATAGACAATGCCTTTAGTGACAGGAATAACAAATTAATTGGAACCATAACACATTCCCTCTAAAGGTGAGGTAAACACACCTGACTGTATATTTTTCACCATCAGTTAAATCTCAATTGGATCTAAAAATAAACCCCAAGACATTGAACAGTTTAATGGATTTTGACGTCTCTGCATTATGCTGTCACTCCAGTATAAATGAATCATAACTTTGCTCTGCACCAAGGAATTACCATGCATTTTGAGAAAATGCATTGTGCGCCAAGCTGTGAATTATGATGCGAGATCAAAATAAATGTGTAATGACTTTGGAGATGCCCAGAATAATTTATTGGCTGGAGATAGTTCCATATTGAAAAGGGAGCCTAAGTGGGATACAGAAGCTGTGTGCACTGACACTGCCCTGAATGTGTTTGAATTCTGAAATGTCAGCGTTAGATAGGCAAAGAATCTCGCTGTTTACTGAAGCTTGGTAAATGAGGGCTTCATTTGGGATGCAGCAGTATTCAATTATATGGTTATTTATTGATCAGAAACAATATATGTCTGTCTGCAGCATGTAAAGATGAATTCAGGGGATAAAAAGAAAGTGTCAGGGAAATTGGCCGATGAAGGATTGCATTTGATCTGGGAGGGAATTCAAGAATGGAGACAGAATACCCTTGTGTTAAAAAATGGGCCAGAAGTGTATTTGCAATTAAAGTTTCCACAAAGAACTGTCAAGTGGGATTTAAAATGAGGAGAAAAAAATAACAATACAGAAATAAACCAGTGGGGGGAAAGAGTTAGAAAAAAGGCCTCTAACTGATTTAACCTGCATATGTCTTGTTAAGACCACGGTAATTATTAACAAAAGTCAAACCAAAGTTTAACTTAAAAAGTCTTTCTAAGTGAACATATGTAATCCTAAGGGGGCCATGTATAAGATTAAACGTACGTTTTTCCACTTGATGCATTGTGACAAAATTAGCTGTTTGACCCTTGGCGAGTTTTTGTGTAGGTGTGACACTAATTTCGTCCCTAACTATTGTTTTTGTTCGCAAATGTTTGTTTTGCCTTTTGCAAGAGCTTCAGTTATGTTTCTAAGCAACAAATTGTCTGCATCATCAGCACAATATTGGTATCGGCTGATAAAAGCTTAAAAACGCGTTCATCGGTATCGGCAGATTTGAAAATTTCTGCCGATATGCACAGCCGATAAGGTGCTATTCAGTTAGGATTATTATTATTTTCCATCTGAAAAATAAGCTCCTTAAATAAAATGTAGCACTTCATTTATTTGCACTGCAGAGCTCTGTGTCTGTCACCAGGTTGTTACAGTAGCTCTAAAATAATCAAATGCAACTTGGTTATGTTTAAAAATGCATTGTACATTTAAAGTTCATGTGATCTACAGAAATTATTTTTCTGTATTTCAATACTGAATGTCTTGAGTTGGAAAAAATAATACATTTCTTATTTATGGTAAAAATGAAATGTTTTTGTCTTGTTTTATGTGTGTTTCTTAAACAAATAAGACTGTCACAATAAGAGTAACATAAATTCCAGTACAGGATAGACTTAGCTTTCTTTACAGTGAAAAAAACAAACAAACTTGTGATTATTGGTATCGGTATCGGCCAAAAGGGGTTTCGATATATCGGCATATCGTATATCGGCAAAAATCCAATATCGTGCATCCCTAAAAAAGCATAATACTGACTGCAATACTGTTTCAAATTTATTCTTTGAGTGACAAGAAAAAATTTTTAGCAGATAAAAAAAAGGTTTCTAGAAATCAGTTTTGATCCATTCATCATAAATTGAATTACTAGTTGCTGCCTGGAGTTTAAACCACTGTTATTTTACAGGTATTTGGGTTTTGCTCTAGAAAATGCTTTCAGGATTGTAACAATAACACAGAATTATTCTCACCCTGCAGTTGCCATTTTTGAGCGTTTTTGCCAGCGGGCTGTCCCGGAGCTTTTTGCAGAATAAAGTGTGAAAGTTTACATCTCCTGCCCCTCTGTTAGCTCATTTACAGGGCTCAGCTGAAGTGTGCTGGGGTGTGTGATGCACCAGCGCACTCACTTTACATCCACACTGTAAACACTGTCTATTATATTATTCACAACAGTGTCCTCCAGAGAGATGGATCCCGGTGAGGCACCTCTGAATATGGAACACCAGCTATTGTGCTTACCTGCTGCCCCATATCAGCGTGGCCCACAGTGGCCCTTAGATGGTTCTCGTTCAGATCTCTTTAGCTGGGCTGGAGGGTAATCCCTGGGCAGCCGGGGCTTCTCTGTTGTCTCCTGGTTGTTTTCTGTGTAGTTCATAAATTATAGATGGGCCATGTCGAGGGCCATCATGCTGCCTGATCCCTGTCTGTGCTGACAGCTGTATGATGCGCACTGAGTGCAGCAGATTGGGAGCTCAGAGTTTCATCAATAAATATCACTCTGACCCTCACACTTGGCCTCGTGTCAGCGGTCAAGGTAATGGCTTTTTATTATCGTGAAGGGCAGCCCAGCGTGGGGTAGTCTTAAGGTTGCTCGTCCATCTCAGGTCTGGAGACACAAAGACAGACAGAGAGGCAGAAAGAGGGAGAGGGAGGAGAAGAGTAGCTGGCTTAAAGTTTAAATGGACTGGGCTGTTATTACGTGAAGCTGAGGATGAGTGTGGATGTGTTGTGTGTCTGACAGTGAACAGCAGGGAGCTTTTGTGTTCGGCTCCAGAGGAAGCAGTGATTTTCATGGACACATTATTGGATTAAATTAACCTTATTAACCAGCTGTGATGAATTCTATTGAGCTTCACCGCTTCACAGAGATCTCCAAGAAGAAAATTGTGTGAAAGTGTGCGGCTGTTTCTGTTTTGTGTATGATTGTGGAGCATATCTGTGTGTGTGTGTGTGTGTGTATGTGTGTGTGTAGCTTTGAGTGTGTGTTAGCTGATGGTAAGCCCTAACTGCCTGGCTCAAAGATGACAGGACTTGAAATGCCATGATTGTGTACTGAAAGCTCAGGCAGCTGTACATGCTGCATGATGTCTTCAGAATACAGGTTTTTAGACGAAACAATAAAGAACAGAGCAGCATTTTGTCTAAAGTTCAGTCATCAAAAAGCTGCATATTTTGAAAAGGGTAAAAGCTGCACACAACCCTGTCAGGGAAGCGCAAAGGCTAGATACTATAGATTACTTTAATCCCCTGCCAGATATAAAAAGGATAATTACATATTTGTGGTGGAGGCTGTGTGGTGAAAAAATCAATACAGGCTTTTTTTGTATGACACTTCATTAGTGTGAAAAAATCTCGGAGCTGAGAAGAACTGCACTGCAATTAAATGGTTCTGCTACCTTAGACTTTGTAATGGCTCTATATTATTATCCAGTTTATTTGAAATAGTGGTTGCACTTGTGGAGTAATTGGAAACCATTGATTATGTACTTTTATGTCTACACTCTTGCACATCATTATGGAGAGAAGCAATAGTTAGTTAGCCTCTCTAATGAAGCACTAATTGCACTAAGTAGGTTAAGATGTTAGTCAAACTGCACTCAACTGAAATGACAGCACAAAGACTTTCAATTAATCTGCATACGCTGACTAGCAGATGTTGTTTTGGACTGCAGATCTTGCAGATTTGTTTGTGTCTGATCCTGCTTGGTAAATAGAAATTGTGTTTGTTTCAGTCCATTGCAAGGAGATGAAATTGATTGGAAAGAGTGGAAATAAGAGGCGGCAGGAGGACGAAAAGATCCAAGGTGATGGAATATAAAGTGGGCACTTTACTCTTTGTACTGTAGGTAACCTCTTGATAATGTCAGCTCTAACACTGCCCATTCTTGAGTTAGCTTACACTACTCAATTAACATTTAGTCAAAGATCAGAGCACCTCACATCTAGTTTAACCCCTGACACGAGACCAGTGTTTCCACTAGAGCCCGACCGATATGGGATTTTTGGGGCCGATGCCGATGCCGATGCCGATACTGGGGGCAAAAAAAAACAATATCTGATATATCGACCGATATCCAATATATCGGCTGATATATATAATAAATTCATTGATATACACAGGATATATACTGTATATGAACACAAATTATTATAACACCCATATGATTCAAGACAGAGACAGAACACTATTAAATTAAAGAAGTCAAACACAGTAAGTAGAAAAAAAAGTCAAACTGTGAACGCACAATGAGCAACTTACACGGCGTTAAAACACCGTATTGTAGTCTTCCATTAGATAATGGTGGACGGGTGAAATAACAGTACCATTTATCTCTGTTTATCTCTCAAAAAAGCAACTAACTCAACGTTAAAATGCCGTTCTTAAGTCTTACATTACATAATGGTGGACGGAGGGGGTGGTCACTCGGGCAGTGTGCAGCCCAACACACAGACACACAGGAGCAGGAGTGACAGAATCTGGAGCAAACATTTTTTATAATCGGCTATATTTTGGCCGATGTTGATTAATCGATGACAGGCATAATCGGCCTGATTAATCGGTCAGTCGGGCTCTAGTTTCCACTTAAAATGAAATAACCAGACATGGAAACTGGGGGAGCAAAATTTGAACATTTAATTTGAGGGTCAGAGAGAAAGGGATGACACACAACACAGGCCACAAACTGGACCTGAAACCACAACATCCAGAAGCACATGGTATGTCCCCAAACAGTCCACTGAGCCATGTAAATGTTTGTCCAGAGGTAGTGTCACTGTTAGCATCATTAACCTCTGGTATTTCCAGCCACCTCTGTGGTGACTGTATGCAGCAAATTGTTCCTGAAACTGTGGACTAATCCTACTTTTTGTGTTTTGATTAATTACTTTTTAATCAGGTACAAAATCATCTTTCCCATTTATAGTCATTTAGATGCATTTGACTGTTACTACAAGACCAAACCAGGTTCAATTAAGCATGGGGATAATGCATAAACATTGCATCATACTAAATATCACTTATAGAAATTACAGTATTTTCCCATTGATTTCTTTTTTAGGATTCTATTGAAAAGTTGATAAGACATCCATTCAGCCGGCTGCAGGATTCATTGTCTGCAGAAATGTGATGGATTGTCCATTTGTGCAAATGAATTACCCTGTCCAGATATTAGTGTAGCACATTACCCACTGAGGTCATTATGTGAGATGCAGGCTGCCACTGTTTCTCTGCAGAGCCGGCGGTATTGGCGTGGGGGTCCACACGGACTGCCTGCACACTGTCCCCCCCATCATGGTCCTGTGTGGAGAGAGTGATGCTGACAGTACACTCCTGGCAATCAGTCAGCTCGCCACCCACCACTATGCGCCATTCGAGATGTGAAGAGCAGGGTCTGTGCTGGTTACAGCTTAAACCCGGCAGCAGCAGGAGGACTAGCAGCCTTTGATCTTTTTTCTTTCAAAGGGCTCAAACGCTCACACTATTGTACGCTTGAAAGACACTTCAGCCTTCACTGCCCTGCAGGAAAAAAATGTAAAAGTGCCGACCGCTTGTTATGGATATGGAATGATTCAAATTTATTTAACCTGGGTTTATATGGAATTAAATTTCACCACATTGTTGATTGGTTTAATCAGAGCCATCTGTTGAGCAGGGGAAGGTGGTGTAAACTGGAGTATTAAATGCAGGGTGCAGACCTCTATCAGGACCTCTTATTAACAGAAGCATGTTCTTGGTGGGATCTTAAGAAATCCCCTTGCTTTATATGGCTGTCTGGGGAGAGGGTCAGACCCTGTAAGCTGTCATTGCACATGAAAGGATTAATGTCATCTTATAAGAAGGAGGGAAAAGCCGTCTTATAGTTATTTATTCTGTTTCATTCACATTCTGCTGGCTCTGTAAAAGAAAAAGGCTAATGTCTGGTCTAATTTGTAGCCCTTTAAATTCCAGACAGAGATCTTTACATATCTCTGGAGCTCATGGCTCCTCTCGGCGTAGCCCCTCTCCTTTCCTCCTTCTGGGATTCCTCTTAAACCCGACCAATTTACTATCTGAAGCAAAGTGAAGATTTACATGAGTTTGTACTTGAATGGCTCCAACTCCAGCTTCATGCACTAAACACTCCCACTGTAATTACCATTCGTGGATCCTGCTCCCTGATACCTCCCTCTCCCTCCTCTGCACCTAGGCCAATTGAAGGGGAGAGAAAAGGAAAATACTTATTCCCCAATGCTGATTCTTAGTGCTCCTTGTTCAGGATCTGTAATTGGATCTGTGTTTTCGACTCCCTGCTAATAAGCAGCTTACTTTGGCTCCCTCTAGACTTGACCCACCACATTTTTGTTTTATGAATTTTACAAGGGGATTTTAATAGATGCTTTAGGCTATGCAAAACATAGGCTGAAGGGGAGGCATAATGTGGAAGCCTTGACACAGAGTACGCCTGAGTGGCTGCTTATCATTGCGGACAGGTCTCATAACTTTCATTAAGATTGATGTAGGACAAAAGGGAATGCCGGGGAAGAGGGACATGAGAGAATATTAACCTGTGCTCCTGTAACTAACTATAATTGTTTTGCATTCGGTCTCTCCTCAGGCAGCCGCCCTCATTATCTTTACCCGTACATGACGGTGGAGCTGATTTTTGTAGCCGGGCTTGTTAGAGGAGATTGGAGGTCAGGGCAAACTGTAATCTGCCTTTGGTTATTTTTATGGTAGAATACGACGGCCAGCGGCTGAGGTGTTGTATCTACTTACTTTAACAAACATAACACCTCATTTCATTCCATTTAACATTCTTGTAACTGTTTATGAAGTTCACTGCTCGGGGCTGTGGAAGTTGGAGGAGATTAAAATCCATTAGTACAACACTAAGATTGTTTTAGATATTTGTTTTGCTGTCGTTTCATTTGTAAAAAATTGATCAACTTGATAGAATTTATCTTATTTGGCTTAAAAATGAATTTCTCTTAATGCTAAATTTATACTGAAAGCTGGGTTGACTGTAAGAAGTGGATTTTCACCTCTTTCTCTAATGTAGAGTCTGCTGTTCATCCTGAGCTCATTTAAAAAAATCAGCCATACAGGGTCACTGAAATGAGAGAGATGAGAAATGTAAAGACAAGTGCTGACCCGTAGCCTGCCCATAGCTTCTTCAATCATTAAAATACTTCTAGAAAGCCTGGATGATTCCAGTATTCATTATAGGTTATAGTAAGTAAGTGATTTTATCATGCCTGTCTACATCTCCGCATTAAGCCGGTTCATTTGTCTTAAAAAGAAAGAGAAATTAAAGAACATTTCCAACGTTCCTCCAGATGAATGAGACAGGTACAGTCATAGAGGTGAATATTCAGTGAAGATGGAGCTTTACTCAAAGGTACTAACTAAGACACTCTGTTGGGTATAGGAACACTAATGACCAACACAATCGCCTATCTTGACATGAATACCAAAGATAACAAGGAGAGGTGGGAATAGGTGTAATGCTCCCTCTTTCATCCTCTCTCTGCTTCCCTCTCCCTCTATGGGAATCTACCAAGCACACTTTACTTCATCACAAAGCTAACGTGGCATAGAACTTTAAAAACCCACCTCGCCTTTTGTATCTTTCTCTCTTCCCTTTCTCTCCTCTCCCTCTGTCTCACCCTCTCTTCTGGTTGGTAATTCTCCCATCTGGAGGATGTTTGAGAGAAACAAAGAAACAATAAGAGGAAGTTGGGAGAGGGGGTGTCAGGCTGTCAGTAATCTGACAGCTATGGTAACTACCCTCTAATCCAGACGGCTCCAGCCACGCTCCGGCCTGACACCCGCGCCTCTGACTGACAGCTGAAGACCGGGCACATTCCACAGGCAGAAGTGACATCCAGTCTATTAAGGCAGACAAGCACAAAGCAGAGATTTGCCCTGACTGCCTGGTACTGAAGCCTACTATGGGGGGTGATTGGAGAGGTCCTGGAGAAGGTGTCAGACTCAAGCTCAGATGATAACCATATTGTAATGATGCTGCTGGACAATGAAGTGCCATGATTGCCCATGCTGACAGCGGAAGTTTATGTCTGGATACCCCCCCACCCCTCCTCCGTCTGCATTCACAGGCAGCTCACAACACACACACAGTCTCCAGGTCCCAACTGCCAGTCAAAAGCCTGGCCGCAAACGGGTGCACTTCTTATTCCAGCACCACAGTGCACCAAACAGTGATCTCTAATGGACTGACCCGAGGCATGCTGCGCTGACAGGGAGAGCAGTATAATTGTTGTTTATCTTCTTCCTCTTTAGATATCTCTCTGAGCATAAAGAGACTTCTCAGTGTTCATTTGTTGCTACAGAATAGCCCAGAATCCACCACTTAGTTTCTTTATCAGCACAACATTCCTGGAGAAAGCTATACATGATTGCTTTTAGAGGCGTTTGCGATGGCAGAAAAGTGTGTAATTGGTTTCACTTAAGGTTAATTATTTGTGCTGGCAGGTCGCATTGTTGTAAGCCGTTCATTAGAATATATGCACCCAACACACGGAGCAAATGAGACGAGCTAGCTCTGCTTTATTGTAGGTTTGTGTAAAAAGAGTCCCCCAAACCAAGCCAAACCTTAATGATACTCTCAGCAGCCTATATAATGGAACAAGTTTACATAAATTAGACCACAGAGCTGCAGTGGCAGCAGACAGGCTCCACTGTTTGTATTTGAATACTTTGGCTAATTAGAAGTGCTAAAAAAGTGGACTCAAACTATATATTCTACTTTGAATTCAGTCTTGGATCTGCACTGCATACATAAAACATTTTCTCCTTGCTTTCCTTTATCGAATGCTTTTGGTTTCAACTTTATTTTTGTACGGAGGCTGATGGTTTAAGACGTAGATGATTTGGTTTCCTCTGCTCGCAATGTAGTTTGCAATGCCAATGCATGGCAGGAGATTTAAAAAGGGAAAAGATGAGCTAGAAGAGGGATTTTCCTGTGAATGCTTCAAGTATGAAGTAAATCCCTCAAACAGCCTTACCCTAACATTCCCACAATAGATATGATATTAAGTGTGTAAAAGACACAAGCTCCGTATCCCCTCAGCCTTAGCACAACATTCAAATAAGTCTGTGAGATTCTGGTTCCAGGCGAGTTCACCAAAGGTGGCATTTCCCGTCTCCTTTCCAGCCAAAGCCCGCTCGTCTTCCATCTTACTTAGCCCGTCTTGATGGAGACTCAGGGTGCATGCCTCGCTAAGTGACAGGGAGTTAAGTATACATTCACACCATCCTGGGCTGATAGTTAAGTTGACAGAGAGCTTCAGCAACCAGCCGGTGGACATGAAGCTCATTCACACTCCAATCAGACCAATGATAGAGAAAAAGGCTCTTTCAGGATTTCATTTAGAATTTTGTATTAAAGTGTTTACCCTGTACCACAAATCAGGTTGCCTTCATGTTTTCTAAAACATAAAATAAGTGATTGGTATAAAAATGCTAACCATGCTTCAAATGTTTGCATCTTTTTATGAATAAAATCCATAACGCTTCAATTCTTAGTCATCGTAAACTGCTAAATTTACCTGAGAACAGAACTCAGCAGAAAGCTGCTCTGCTCCTTCCTCTTTGCTCTTTGTACATGCAGGTCAGCAGAGCCATAATGGGACAGATAATTGAGGGAATTTTTTATTCAGTGGCTTGTTAATTGGTTGCCACCAGTGTCCCAGGAAAGGTTAAATTTATGGTTGCATGTCACCAATTACAATCCCAGCTGGCTTTGTTCATCTGGAAATATTTACGGCACAAAGTCGATGTTTTGGCGACAAATGACAGGTCGGACGTGAACACATTGCAGAAACCAGGAGCTGCGTTTTGCTTTCTCTCACAACCTGGGCCGCGCATAATCTTTCATTTCTGAGCGTTGAATCAATGCGTGCATAATCAAACTCCTATTGACAGCGCTCATATCCTCCTCCTGGTAGAAAAGCAGATCTTGAAGAAGGAAAGGATGAATGCATTAACATCCTCTCAGTCAGTCTAGCAGATAACAAAGCTCCTTCCCTCGGTGTTAACACTGCAGATTAGGTCAAGTTTTTACCCCTCTGAGTTTCTCTCCTGTAAATGACGAGTTCTGATGTGAAACAAGCAACATGTCAAGGCGAGTTGAAAGATGTAGGCATTTTCTGCCATGTCACAATGACAGGCCTCTGAATATTTGGGCCATTAGGGGCTTATTAGTGAATAAATGACCAGATGGTTCAGTGATGCACAGAGATGGACAGAACTGGATGCTACTAATCAGCAGTGTCTGTAGCTCGGTGTCAAATCACACGACATGGTAACCCATGGCAACGGAATAAAAGTTAACATTAGCAAGTCAATTTGAGATCTGGGTGCTGTAAACAGGGTTTCGAGTAGCTCTGCTTTGCTGATTTGAAAAAAGGAGAACGTCTGCGTTTCCAGAGAGCAGTTTTCAATTTAAAACGGCTGACATATATTCTTTGTATTGAACATTTCTTCTACAATTCATATTTTCTTCTTTTCTGTGAAATATTATTGCAAATGTATGTTATTAGCATCAGTTTTCTTTAATTTAGCAGTTTATTATAACATATATAAAAATCTCTTTTTTTGCTGAGTTTTTTTTAAATGCTCTTAAAGGAACAGACAGTTTTACCCATACAACATGTCTTATAACATCCCGCTCTTGTTTACTTCACCTCACTTGTGTTTGTCAATACATTCATTCACGTTCTACTTTTGAGGTGCTTCGATTAGTTTGATTCAGAGATGCCCCACCATCCTCTTTACAGGAGGTAACCAACAAATTTGAACACGGCCGTGTTTGCGCTTCAGTATAATTGGTGATGGGTTGTTTTGTGACAGATGTGAAAAATAAAGAAATAAATAAACAAACAAAAAAAAGAGAGCGTGGGCTACATTGCACACAACAACACAATGTAAGATGCTTCCATGTTGGAGCTGCATATGAATGTGTGTGCGTAAACATGCGGGGTCTCTTTAATTGTATGGTTTTCTTCCAGACCCACAGCTGACACAAACAGGCAGCCTGTTTAATGGATGAGAAGAGCCGTTTGAAGACGGTCTGTCACTTCTGATTGCTTCGCCTCTGTTCTAAGCATATCACTTGTCTGCTAATACCCCTCCATTTAACTTGAGCGCTTGTTATCATTAACTTAAATAGATAATTTACGAATTAGGGACGCAGGTAGGATAAGAAGGAAGCTACAGAAACCCCATTATCTGACTATTTGGTCCATTTAATGTATTAAGCAGATGTAATGATTTCTGAGCTTTACTTCACATTATTCTCATATGATCTCTGATCACACATAAAAACTCCAGCTTTTAGAAATGCGTCACATTTTACATATGATGCCGTTGAAGATGATTAAACTACAGATATGCTTTGTGCAGATTAAGCACTTTGACTCATTGATGCATTATAATTGTTATATTTCTCCCTAAACATATTAATTTAAATAATTTATGCAGACGTACAACATCCCACTCTATTATACCTTTGAACAACAGAGTGGGCAATAAAACATAGATATTGTGAGCTTTATGTAGGGCTGAAACAGTGGGGCTCCATGTTATTATCGTACCCCCCATTACATGGAATGGGAGTGCATTGTTATTATTTGTCATCATATGCTAATTACACATCATTAATGTTAGACCTTAATGGCCCCAAGAGTGGGTAATAGGCTGTAAGGCAGAGCTGGCTGCTTGCAGGGAATCTGAGTCTTGGGGGGGAGCGAACACATGCTAATGAAGCAGAGACCTTTTATCTTAGCAGATTAAAAGGGAAGAGATCACAACCCTCAAAATAAGCGTTTTGACATCTGTAATTGGAAGAGACAACAAGCTTTTGTTCTATTATAGGGAGCAGGAAGCATCAGGCCGGGTGTATAAATCTCTCCAGCGAGCTTTACTCCCTCAGTGCCTTCAGTCAGTTAGCCAAATGAAATCTCACTGCTGCTTTCATGCTCTTAGCCGCCGTTAGACAGAAGATGGAGTGCTGCTGCCTCCAAAAGTAGTGTCGAGTCTGTGATCTAGGTGCGTACATGTGTGAGCATGGTAGCTTAGCCTTTTCAAATTAATGGATGCCCTTGTATGCTAAACGGGAACACAGAACAGTAACCCTGCCAATTATTGGGGGAATACTGAAAAGCTGCTGCTTTCTGCACACGCAGACATCCAACATTAGACTCTTTTCCCCAACATGTCTCGTACTTTATTGCAGTAATCTTCAGCTAAATGTTGACATTGCACTGAGGCCAGATAGTGAGATCCATGATGGTGTAAGATGCAGAAGAGTGACTGAGTTTGCGCATCTGGCCCTCTCCAGCGGGCCTGACTCAGAGCTTGGGCGAACAGCAAAGCGACAGCTGGTCCAGCATGGCTCCATGTTTGACCCCCAGCACCATGTGTAGTCCTGGGTGTCCAGCGCAACTTCATACCCTGAAGACAAGTGTGCCATCCAGAACACCTGGTGGGAGGGAGCCCACCTCGGAGCCTAGGGTCTAGTTGAGAACACACCAGGTTAGGGATTGTGTCTAGATGTGTGAGACTTGATTTCGGGGTCCATGACCCTCCCTGCCCCTGACTCTTTAGCGACCCAAAAGGCGCTGAAAGCAGGGGGCCTGCTGACTGCCCATTTGCTCTGTTTGAGGTCCAAGCCAAGAGGCCCTGTCATCGCAAAGCAGCTCAGTAGGAGGCCATAGGTGTAATGACCTACATCTATTCATATACAACAATATGTATAGCATCATCAGTCTGCTTAAACGTGCTGACCTCCACCAACTGTACAAGCATCTCACTGCATGGCACCATCCAATGCTCCGTCCTTGTAAGTATCAAAAATATTTGAGCACTGCTTCTTGAAAGTCTAATCTGTACAGATAAACTTGCGCTTTCTGACGCCACAGCTGGAAACTCCGCAGAGCTGTAATTTATAAAATCCTGACTTTGATAGTCTCCATGACTTCCCTCCTTCTCTCTGTTTATGATGAATGTTTTATGCATGAAAGCAGAAAATGTTGATCAGGGAAACTGTATGGAATTTGTCTCCATTATGCATGCTTATCATAATCACGGCCAGATTATGCAGTAACAAAGCAGCAGCAGTAATACAATAAGTCTCCTTGATAATCACGCAAAAACAACTAAGAGATGAAATACTCCGGCAGAATATGATGCTCTCATAGCCTCCAGGTGTTTCTCAATTCACATATTTCTCTCTGAAATATACTTACTCACACAAACACAGCTTTTATGAAACTCCTACTTTTCAAAGAAGAGAAATAAAAGATGGAGCAAAAATGTCAGTTTGTTTAATTATTGCTAGTTATCACAATTACCTTCTCTTTGACTTTAGCATGTATGTAATAAGAATGTTCTTGAGCGCCTCAGAGAAATGTGAAAGGTCAGATGTCAGTTTTAATATGACTAGAGCACCTCTAATGAAACACTGTTGCAATATGTGTTGAATACGAATGCATTAATTTCTTAAATGTCTTTCATATTTGCAGGCGCCTCAGCCCTTTTAACTGGGATAATTTGACAGCAGCCCCCTGCCTTCCTCTGACAGCTCTGAGGAGCTGGGGCTCAGCACCTGCGTCCACCCAAGCATTAAACCTCAGATCCTGAACTCTCCTCACAAATGAACTGTCAGATCATTACTGCGCGTGATGCAATATAATCTGTCTCAGAATTAACATTTGGCCAAGTCCACACAGGGTTTTTTCTCCCATCTCTCTCTTCTGTACATCTAGCCCCCTCAGAAGGCGCTGGTTTGAATATGCATCTCTTCACATTTCCATGAGGGACCCACCGGGAGTACAGGCAGAGAGCAGCTTTCAGCATTAGCATGTCAGGAGGGAAGGGTCCTTTTCGTTCAGGGTCCCACTGCAGATGCTATGCCTCACTTGTTCATTACAATTGCATTTCATCAGCTTGATGATGTCCACATGTCAAATGAGTGTGAAGATTTTGCACACAAAGGAGCCTCTGGGAAAAGGACTTCGCTGGCTAATCAGCTGATTATCATACCTCAAATGGGGCTGTGGTGCTCCGCTACAAACGCCAGCCAAAGAGAAGGAGGTGCAGGAGACAGGCATACGACGGGCGAGTCCAGATAGGAAGGCAGCAGGCAAAGCTGATTAAACAAGCTCTCTTCTGAACGCACATGGAGGAATGCAAAGTAAGCAAACAAAACACAATCCAAGCAGGAGACACAGTAGAGCTGTAGAATATTTATACTCACCATATTTTTACTCTCCTTGCTCTAAAGTCTTGTGACCCTACAGCCTTGAGTTATCCTCACATTAATTCCAAAGCTTTTGGAAAAAATACATAGCTACCAAGAGGTGTTGTAATTTTTTTGCACCTTGTTTCTTGTTTTGTTTAAGAAGGCTGTATTAAGCAGATTATGAGGAGCATAAATCAAAACAAGATGATTATCCCACTGTAGCTCCCGCACTGGTGACCTGAAGAGGCAGACACATGGGGACCACAAAGCTCTGCTGGGTGACTCCAATTCTCATCGGTGTAGCTACAAAGGATACAACAAGGTGGGTTTTTATTCAAATGACCCTCACTGCAAAAAACACAAAAAAGCACACAAAACAAAAAAATATCCCCCAAATCTAGCAGAGTGTTTTGTCTAATTTGTTGTCAGAATATATCTCATTTCACACTCATGATACATCTGGACCTGACAAGTCCAGATGTAAATCTTATTTCCAGATACCACAAGCAAAATTAATTGTAAGGAGAAAAAAAAGGCTGCAAATGTAGCAAACAAGATTAGTTAATGAGTTTATAAAATAAATATTGCGTCTTGTTTTCAGAAGCCAAGCAGGAAAAGTTTTCTTTGCATTGTGGAAACAACAGGACACCTAAAAATGAACCCAAAACATAAATGAAATTCATTCAGCTTAGTGAAAAATAAGTCCACAGCACAGGACAGGACATTCAAGATACCTGATAGGGGCTGTGTATGTTTGTCTTCTCTGGCCCTCTTTTGGGAACAGCCTGAGCAGCTAGGACACCAGGGACAGACCCAGAACACAGGAGAGATTATAGACCCCACCAGGTCTAATAACACCTCAGGAATTCTCAAGAGGAGCTGGGAGACAAGTTTCAGCCTCTGCGTCCTTTTTATGCTGTAATGATATAGTCAGACTGTTGTTTGAGTTTTATTTCAAAACATGATTAGATCTTTTTTTTACACATTATTTATCGAGAGCATCTTGATCCTTCCATGAACATCCTCTCCGTTCCTTGAGCTCAGCAGCTATGTCTTTTTGTTATCGGCTTCTTTTGTTTGAATGGAGAACGCCAGCCACACATGGTGGAAGTGAAGTCACAAGTGACCTGAAAGCCCAATTATAAAGTCTGCAATCTGCATTGTTCTTGGAGCGAAAAAGAATCAATGTGCTGAAGGCATATCCCCATCAGAAGACCTAATGATGTCTTTCTGGACCACAGCCTTGCACACTGCATAGTAATCTTCTGCTAATTAGGTTTATAATGCCTAGGCAGGCCTCCGCATCAGCACAATTCCAGGGAGGACAGTGAAGTTATTTATTTATCTCACTGTGGCTCGTTGTTATGGTGGTTATAATTAAAGCAAAATTATTTAGATTATTTAGGAGAGGGCTTCATTGGAATTAGTGCTGCACACTGCTTGTGTGTGCACTTTCCCTGTGTTTTCAATCATGAGCTCACATTAATGCAGTAGTTTGTTCCATTAGGAGAGGAAATAAGAAGAAAGACATCCTCACTGCAGCTAAGATCATATGCAGCTAAAGTCTTCAGAAGTACAACATGCTACAACACTTTCTGCATTCTTTATGCAAGGTCAGGTATATTATTTTAGTCCTTTGGAAGAAAGAAACAAAATCCAATGTTATTTACCTTTAAAATGAAAAATTCATAAACCAAAAAATGCTCATTTCAAAAAGATTGTTAGATAAGCGATTTGGTGATTAATTCGGCAATGCCAAACATATTTCAATTTAGAACCTCATTGTCATTGTAACGTCACACATATTGCTTTGAAAAATGATAAAGAAGTTATTTCATTCCTAGTAAGACATCATTTAAGGAAAGAGTCGAACTCACCTGAGTGAAATTAATTCATCTTTTTCGTAGAGATGCACCCTTCCAATCCTGATATCAGGGATCGGTTAGACACTGACACAAAACGCTAGCTCAGGAAACTTTTCTAGTTGGATCTCTACGATGAAACAGTAAGGATATAAACCTCATCAGATGTCTTTTTTTAGCATGTTAAATAGGCGGGCTGAGCCACATGGACATTAGCTCCTGTCCTGCAGCCCTGAAATGAAATAGATGTCACTAGCCACGTATACATGGACCCAAATATTCCGCTTGCATTTGGTTTATTTGCTCAAATGGAAAGAATTTAACCTTTGTATACACCTCATTCTGAAAGAAAAGTGCCAATCTGAATGGAGATTTAATCAGTTTCACAGGGGTGGAATATTCCTTTACCCTAATCGATTGAGGTATCATGTATCCACTCAGACGGAAAGTTGTCAGGGTGCGTTCTTTAAGTGCATGTTCAGATATGATGTAAGACGCAACTAGAGACGTTCCTCAAATTCAAAAATGGCGGTGAGCAGTCAGCACTGGAGGAAAGTTTGCTTTTGATCCAAACTTTGAAGAACT
The DNA here is from genome assembly GCF_033239565.1 of Halichoeres trimaculatus. Lineage (NCBI taxonomy): Eukaryota > Metazoa > Chordata > Actinopteri > Labriformes > Labridae > Halichoeres > Halichoeres trimaculatus. Next base: position 18,620,301 of record NW_027437197.1, read on the forward strand.
CAACATAATTTCAAGACTGGACGGACGAAAAACTCGCAATACTCAGTTATTCCAACAAGTGAAAGAAAAACTCTTTGATAAAACACGTGATGTTTAGGTTTTTCTGCGCATGCACAATTGACTATACTGTTTGATTAAAGCGGTGCATGTAGACCAGAGATTGGAATATTCCTTTCCATGTATACTATTGTTTTCAGAAAAGTCATTCAGAAAGATTCCATTCGGAAAGACGAAAAATTCCTCATGTAACCGTGGCTACTGTCTATAAGAGTTGGAATGCTCCGTAAAAATGTTGATTAAAAACAGATTTTGATGGTTTGCAAATAATTCAAATCCCTTTTTAATTAAAAGTTTGCAAAGACTAGGAAGCAAATTTGGAAACCTAAAATTTATTTTATAAAAGAATAGAAGCTCATTTAAAATCAGATGCCAGTACATGTGTCAGAAGAGATCGGGCAAATGCAAGTCACTTAAAAAGTTTTGTAATACTGAAAAAAAATTACTTGTATTGTTCAAAAAGGGGATAAAAAAAGAGAATTCCAGGTGTAGGACGAGAAGAAGATCACCATTATTCAGGAGACTGGATAAAGAGAGTCTAGCAATTTGAGGATCATGTTACTTAGCAGAAAACTCTGAATAATTTGGGAATTTCATCATCATCTGCAATAAAAAATGTCCTAAAAAGAATTAGAGAGGAGTTGTAGAAATCTCTGTATGGAACAGACAGGGCTGATAAGCTCTACTGTGCTCTCAGGCCCTCAGGAACTACATCACACACAGACTGGACTCTGTAGTGGAAATCACTTCATAGGCTCAAAGTTACATCCAAAAACTCAGTATTCTCTCCTTGTCTCATCCCCATAAAAGAAATTTGCATCTTAAAGTTGCCTTGGTATTCACCGTGTGACAATGCTGCTAATTGTACTCAGAGAAACTCTAAACTTTTCTTTTCTCAGCATGAACTTACTGTTGGTCTCTGTTTTTTCTCTGAGAGGTTAGTATCTGTCCACCTTTTTCTGGCAGACTCTTAACTGACAAGTTTTGAGCATTTGGCAAGATGTTATCCAGCAGCAGAGCTCATCTACGGCTCTGACAGCAGCGCAGCACCTGCCAAAGGATCTTCTTACCTTCACTATCTGCTGTGAGTGAGCAATGCTCAACGCTGAGGGAGCTGTTTCAATCTCCCTCATGCTAGAATTTTTCGCCTTGTTCCTGTGTTTCCTTTCTCTTTGATTAGACAGAGGAAGAAGAGGAGATCCTTTCATGGATAATGAGACACCAGACAGAGGTTTTATTTGTTTCCCCAGCTAAGGTCTCCATTGGTCTGTTGGCAGGTGTGCTGACTCTTGAGGGGCAAAAGCTCTGTCATTACCTTGTTTTTGTAATAATTTTTGTAGCAGGCTTTATTATCAAGAGAAACTAGAACTTAAAGACATACCTCTGCCCTGCTAAGTGCTAGTATTACAGGTTTTCTCTGTGTTTTTGTGACTGATGCAATCTGGGCACAGCTGAGGAGGTAGATGAGAACAATCTAATTTGCTCTCCTTTCTACTCCGGTGCCTTCAAACTGAAGGTCTTGTGTCTAATGCAGTCGTGACCATGATAGATAAGCCCACATAAGTCTACAAAGCCAGCTTCAATGCATCTGAGATTAGCACATCTTCCCTATCTGGAACTCGTGCCACTGTGGGGACGACCCCGGCCTTGGCGACAGGACAGCCGGACATAAAAGTCTTTGAGGACTCGGGCAGTTCCTCACAGGAGCATGTGCCATAATTAGAGCCATAATGGCATCTGAATGCAGTGCAGGTTAATGAAACTCTGTCTCTGCGAGGCGACCAGGGGCTTTTGGGTAAAGAAAACAGCAGGGTTCTGCCAGGAGCCCGATGATAGCAATTTGCAGAGTGAGTTATGTGCTATAACCTGGAAGCAGCGAGTACTTTGAGCATGTTTTGTTCTTAAATGGGGTATAGTTTTCCATTTCCCATCCATTAATATGCATAGAACGGCTAATGAGGCTGAACCAACTAAGATAATAAGATTCTGAGGCCTCAGCACCGCTGACTGCATTAATGGTGTATGGCTTTGTGTTGAGGCATTTGTCTCCTGATGCCTTTGGACACAAGCATAAATGTAAACCGAAAGAAAGTGTTCAATGGCACATTTATGCAACAAGGTTTTGATCTGTATTTTGCAGTTATTGCTCTGATGAAATGCTCCAGAAGAAGGGCCTTTATCTATGGAGATTACATTTTAATGAGCACTAAAGGACTCATTTAATTAGTTCATTTCTTACTCTTTAATTTGTTCATCGCTCATGATTGTGCAAGCTGTAATCGAAAAACAGAAGATGTGTTCCCACACTAGGAGATGTTGTGTAACAGGGTTTTTTTTAAATCTTGCATACTTTTACTAAAAATCAACCCCTGTGTTGGAGAATCATAGAACAATACTTTTCATATCAAGTTGCACAAAATGACCTTATCAGCATCAGTATGGACTTAGTTTGGAAGCAGGAAAATAAAACATCGATTTCCATCTCCTCAGTTTACCACCTTGTAGCTGATCCTGCAGTGAGAGCGACCGTGGAGGTTGTCTAGAGGTGTGCTGGCAGACTGTGGGATGTTATTAAGCATAAATAGAAATATAAAGAAGTGTAACGTCCTCTAGGAGGGGGAACCTCTGATTTTTGCCCTCTTCCCGTCAGCAGTTTCCTGCAGCAGCATATTAGTGTTGTCTCCTCTCGGTAAATAATGTGTCCTCATTCAGTCACGGTGAAGAGAAAGAGCATATGACTACAATGGGCTATTATTGGCTATAATAGGGATGAAGCAGACTCTCAGGAGAGACTGGGAGACTTGTGAACTGGAAATGTCTGCTGTTCATCACAGCATTTTACAGCCAACGTTTTCTCTGCAAGAGCAGCATCACTGCCCCAGGATAACTTACACTGATGCCTCACTTCATTTACACAGTGCAGTTTTGCTTCTGCTTGAACAGAAACTGCTGTTCAGTGTTGGAAAAACTCGACAACTAGACCACTACACCAGCCCCCTTTATAGATCCAATAAAATCCTCTTCTGTTCCCCAAAATATCAAGCACCATTCTTCTGTGAATGAGGATCCCTGTCACTCTTTTACACTCTCTGTGTGCAACTTAACCCAGGCACTGCTTCCTGTTTCTTTTACTCATCTTTTATACCACCCAGCGTGCTGGCATCACTCCCTTTATCAGGCCTGTTTCTCTTCTTACATCCCTCTTTCATCATTGAGCCTTTTCCTTACTGGACTTTCTCACTAAATGCAGCCGCGATCACGACACGACTCACCGTTGCTCCCTCTTTAGCCGTCTCTCATCCCTCCTGTGTTTGAAGGACCCCCCTCCTTCTCCTTCTCTCTCCCCCCGTCCCCCCCCACACTGACCCTCCCCTCCTCTCTCCTCTCTCCAACCCCCCCTGGCTGGACCCCTCTCTCTGGTGCGGGGCCTGGCTGTCAGGCCCTCTCCTGTGAGTGCGGCTGCTGTGATTTCCTCTGGGCCATCAGGTGGGCTGCTGCTAACTAGCCAAGCCTGAGACAGGGTGACCTCAAGCCTCAACATGATGGGTCTGAATCAACAATGTGTTCGCCTAAACAGGGAGGGAGAGACCAAACAACTTAGAGGGCTGCCTGCCAGTAAGTAAGCCGACAACGCCGCATCTCAAAGTTATCTACCTGCAGAAATGTTATTGTGCAAGTAAGCATTTAATTCCCCTCCCTTAAAGTGCCTATGGGGTCTAGCTCATGGCTTTTTAGTCTGTACTAAACTGTTTCCATTCGGGTGTGTTTGCTGCAGTGTTTGTCGCAGTGGTGCCTCGCAGTAGGTGTATTGTAAATCAACTGGGTGCAGCGTGAACTGTCATTATAGTGATCATTAACACTCGTGATATCATCAGCGCATGGCAGACACTTAATTATCGGATCCCTTCTTCTGTTTCAGAGGCCCTGGTGTATTTTTCTTTTCAAAACATTTTCTGATGTCTGCAAAATCCATATAAGCCTGTCTGATTAGAACAAGCTCGATTTAATGAGTTTCTCCTGTGCCACTGTTTCAGGTGGATCTCATTAAGGGTAATCATACTGTAGTTTGAGTTCTAAGGAGGACTTTATGCACAATCCAAGGCTGTCTAAATTGATTTTCCCTCTTACTATTGAGTATTTAACAGGTGAGATTGTGTTGGTCAAAAGAAAAATGCCAATCTACTGATCAGATGTAACGACTGATGAGACATCGTTTCTGTCACAGAGCACTCTGCTGTGACTGCGAGGAGCATTTTCTAGCATTTACGTAATAATCAGATTTAATGATGGCATTGCTGAATAGCTGACGCTTCCTGCAGTCGCTCTTTTCTCTCCTGGGTCCTTCCTCTGCCTCCTCAAAATGTTTCAAACTTTTTCTCTTCCACAATTCCCTCGAGCTAGCCTCCCATCATATCTGAAATGCGCTTACAGCAGTGGCCGTCTTTTGCTTGAGAGCTCTTTGCCTTATGCTTCCATCAGAGGAGACTGAGTCTCACAGATGCACTGCTTAACAATGCCATCCCCTGCTCCCATCAGAGGGGGGAAGGTTGCGGAGCTGCGCCCCGCAGAATAAGGGGGGCAGGTCCCCTGTGATTGGCGAGAGCTGAACATCGATGCCAGCTTCCATCTGTCATGATAGCCTATCTCTGAACCTTCAATCTGTCAAAAGCTTGCTGCCTAGCTGAAGGCTCCAGGAGATTTGGCGTGCTAAACAGATTTGACAACAGGCATTATCACTGTGAGGGGCCCGGCGAAAAACGCCATCAACGTGTTAATTGTGGCTGGAGATGTAAACTGTCACTTCTCATCTCATTTAACACTTGCTTTGCCAACTTCTTCTCACCTCGTTTTCCTCGCTTTAGAAAACATATGGAAGCGTTTGGCTGACACTCTGATCCTGGGATAACAAAATCTGCTTTGTTACTTTCACTTGTACTTTTTTTTTTCTTACCAAAGAGGTGATAAGGCTTAAAAACTAATCGCTGTTTCGTCCTTGGCTTGGCTGGAAAGTCAAAACAGACACCTCTACTGTTTGCTCCAAAAAACATGCAGTCTGAGAACAGCTGTGGTGAGTTTCTGTGACGTGTAATTTTATGGGTAAATTGTTGCAGAAAGCAGAGTTGTCATGAAAACAGCTAAACTATTAACACTTCTATATGACCTCCACTTACCTTGAGAATGGAGTCTTTATTTTTCACCAAACATCATCATTAATGGATGAAGACCAAATATGTAGTTTAACAAATTATTTATAGCTCTACAGTCACAATCAGGTTTTTTTTAGAAGTGTGTCTTCAAATTTTTAGGTTTTTAATAAAGTCCAATACACGTTTTCCTATGACACCAATTTTTTTTTACACCTTTTAGACACCTCTTCCAAATGTCAGCCCTCTTCCTATCACCACTAATTGATTATCCTCTATCAAAGCACCTTATTATTTGTGAGTTGTAGTGATCAGCCCTATTATTTGTGGGCTTTCCCCTGACAGGCTTTTAATGGTGATGGTTGGTTTAACCCCCAGGCCTTGCTAATAGGATTTAGCAGCAGGTGACTGGTAACACAGACACACACACCCCCTCTAACCCCTTCACCCCTGAGGAATATGAGACCCTCCCACTGCCTGTGATCTCACACACATGCAAAAAAAAGGCACAAGCACTGCACAAATCCAGCTTTGTCATTCCCTCTGAGCCGACTGGATCTGGACGTCCTGTAAGTGAGGTGGCTCCATCGTGTCACTTCCTCTGGCTCTTTGTTTTGATGTCGTTGAAGTCAGGATGCAGGCAGCTACGCGGACGTATGCAAAAGCTGATGCAAATAAAGCTGAGGCAGACACGACGCCATCTTGGAGATGACAGACGCCGAGCAGACGAAAAGGCCACGGCCCCTATACTCTGGTTGTCTCATGACAGCGATGTCATTACTAGCCACAAGGTTTGCAGCATCTTCTGATGTACAATTAAGTATTTACAAAACAAGACTGCTGGAAGCTGGATTTTATTGATCAATCAGGCAGAAAATAATCACACAAAGATAATTTCACTTTGATAAAGAGTAAAAGAAATTTAACTGAAAAGTAATGAGCACATTTCCGGGTATTTGCGTCATCACCTGGAGATGGTCAGTGATAGTCGTCTTGTCTGAAGCTTTCCCCTGTGTATCTGTCAGAAGCAATGGTTTACTCAGGTGAGGTCTCTGTGTCATTATAGTGGCCCTGTCCATCAGGATCAGAGCCGCTAACAGAGGCAGGGGCCATTCTCTCAGCTTTTATCACTTTATTTGGTGTCCATCCCTCCACTGTCTGCAGACAGCATTAGAGCCCATCCATTCCTACGCCGACACTGATGGGAAGGGGGGAGCGCAGGATGCCTGGGTGGTGGTGCTGTGGCTGAAGGGGGGAGAGCAGCTTTAGGAGAACAGCACCACGAGGAGCCGGGGAGGGGATGGGTTTGTTATCCTGGTAATTAAGGACAGAGTGGCTTCCATGCCGGGTGTGCGGACAGGATGTGGCAAATTACCGGAGTCTTTGTGAGGAAAAGCTGCTCCCTCTCTGCTCTGTCCATCCTCTGGGGACCTCATCATCTTCTCTAACAGTCAGGATGGGATTTTGTACCCTCTATTCCCTCACCTTCTCCTTCCCTTCTTTCTGTCTCCTTGTTCATTTCCTTTCACTTCCCTCTGTCACCTTCCACCTGAAATACACCTGAAGGAACATTGCAGCTTCAGATTAGAGATGTTTTTGACTGAAATATGAAACTTCAGCAGCGTCCCTCCAGTTTCATGTGTCCATAATGAAAAGATTTATCTTAGCATTTGATTTTCTAACTTCATTACACAGATTTCCATAATTAACTCGGTCTTTCACAAGGGGATTACCCTGACATGCAGAGAAGAGGAGGGAAACAGACAAACCGTAAATGGGATTTTGTGTGCACATTTTACTCCTCTGAGATGTTGCAAGTGACAGCTTACCAAACACCACCGAGACCACAAGTTTTGTTACTTTGTCATTGCCGTATAATTCCACAGAAAGAGGATGATATCCCTTTCATTTTCTCTTGACGCTTTGCTCTGGGACCCTTAGCTCGTGGTACTCAGGTGGGGCTAGAGGAAACGCTGGCCCTCACAGCGACACGCAGTAGCAGCAGCAGCAGCCGCAACCGCATGGCAAGACAGCAAGGGAACACTCTGGGGTTTAAAAGTACCCAAAGCATCCTGGGTAATTAGCCATTACGGCGCTGTCACAGAGGGTTCTGCAGTCAATACAGAGATAATTTGGGCAATGGTGAATGACAGTGCTGTCCAGGCTTTTGGGATGATCAAGGACAGATCCAGCTGCACCAGGCATCTGTCAGGCCCATGAATCACTCCTCCAGCCAGCAGCTGGGTGAGTGGAGCAGAGAGAATCGCTGGAGAGGCATGTGCAGACACACAAATAAACATGTTCCCCCTCTCTCCCCTCGCCACACCGGGAAATGGCTATTAAAGGTCTGCCGTTACAGAGCACAGAGTGGAAAAGGCTTGTTACCTTCAGTGGCAAATGAATGACATTGGGAATAAGGTGAGGAATAAAAGTCAGACCAAGGGGACGTTTTTCACTGTTATTTCAGCTGCATAGCTAAAACACAGAGACGCTGTTAGCATGCAAAATTGGATCATCCAGTTTTGATGGAGAAGTATTTTAACTAATGCGTTCTACAGATGGAAAGAGTAGAGTTCAAAATGACACCAGAGGGGATTTTAGAAATTTAAAGTAGAGTGTCATTTGTGTCCAATGACAAACACTTTAATGGGACTGAAGAAAAAACTTTGATGTGAAAAGATGGTGAATGAGCAGTGTACTTTTTTGTATGCTATTTAAGAATCACTGCTCCACTTTAAACTTGGTCAAGTCTGTTTCACTCACACGGCAGGGCTGATGTGATCATACTTAGAAAAATTCAAGAAAACACAGATAATGGCTTTAATGTTTAATTTTTACTTGAAAATATGGAATAACAGCAATATAAGAACTTTTCTGACTGGAAGGACAAGACAAAACAAAATGTAATGGTTCAACCTCATACAGTATGCACACAATACAAGTCATATCCTTTCCTGATGATTGACTTTAGAAGATGCTTCAGACTGTATTAGTGGATGGTCAAAGTAGCACTAAGGGAACTTGCATGTTTTAAACTCCACTGAGACTGTTTGTCACACTGCAGTCTCATGACTCAAGAAAGCATTGTGCAAATTTTGATACAACAGAAACTTCTTAACAGCCATCCCAAAACTTCCTATTCACCCAGATTAAGGAGATAATGCCATGGACATTTTTATTCCCTTATTTATTAGGGATGCACGATATTGGATGTTTGCCGATATCCGATATGCCGATATATCGAAACCCCTTTTGGCCGATACTGATACCGATAATCACAAGTTTGTTTGTTTTTTTCACTGTAAAGAAAGCTAAGTCTATCCTGTACTGGATTTATATGTTACTCTTATTGTGACGGTCTTATTTGTTTAAGAAACACACATAAAACAAGACAAAAAACATTTGATTTTACCATTAATAAGAAATGTATTATTTTTTCAAACTCAAGACATTCAGTATTGAAATACAGAAAAATAATTTCTTTAGATCACATGAACTTTAAATGTACAATGCATTTTTAAACATAACCAAGTTGCATTTGATTATTTTAGAGCTACTGTAACAACCTGCTGACAGACACAGAGCTCTGCAGTGCAAATAAATGAAGTGCTACATTTTATTTAAGGAGCTTATTTTTCAGGTGGAAAATAATAATAATCCTAACTGAATAGCACCTTATCGGCTGTGCATATCGGCAGAAATTTCCAAATATGCCGATATCGATAAACGTGTTTTTAAGCTTTTATCAGCCGATACCGATGTTGTGCCGATAATATCGTGCATCCCTATTATTTATTTATCTTTCAGAAACTTTACTTTGACTGCTGGAGGAAATGAAAACAACCACACATTAAATCCTGAGCCCAAACATACCACAGTCATAGTCAATCAAACTAATTTAACACACCTCTAAATAGGCACCATTATTTGTTAAAAGCAAATCACGACCATACTTGATTTCTTGCCATGTTCACTGTAGTGTAGCCTCAACAGTGGTGTCAATGGCATTGGTGATCTTTTACTTTACATCAGCGATGTCCCGTATCTTTGTTAGTTGCACAATATCTTTAACCTAACCCTGTAGTTTTGCTGTGTCTGCACATCCAATTTTATGTCAGTAAACCATGACGCACACGTGCCTTTTTTTGAGGAGTAGCCATTTTTAAGGGGTACATTTAACAGATCCTCTTTCATCAACACAGTACTTAAAATACACCAATTCTATGTGATTACAAACCTTGATAAATACTGAGTACATAGAGCAAATGTGATTAAGATATCTCATTAATTGCCTTTGTAATATATTATTTGAATTGTAAAGAGACTTTATGGACACCCTGTACTGTGTGTAAGCTCAGTACCTGTAAGCTGTGCTGTTTAACATGCTCTGTTTCTACTTGCAGATGTTTGTAGTTCAGTTTATTTTTAATTTATGAAGCTAATCTAAATGTTGCACTTGTCAGTAAGTTAAGTCATTAATTCCCTTTATCACAGCGGTTGCAGATCCATAATAACTTATCAGTAAGGTACCCCAAACTTAATATGAAGTTAATCTCAATTTAAGTCTTTAAAAATCCTAAATGAGACCCAGTGTTTTAGGAGAAAAGACACTTTTACTATGGCGTATTTTTGTGTTATTATCGTGTTATATTCCCTTTAAGAACATTAGTACTACTACTTATGCTAACATGCTTTTCAGGTGTCTGTTTCATATTCATTCAGTTAAGATCTGTTACTTTTGACCTTTGTTGCCCAAGTAATATCGTTAACAGAGCTGGTCGTTCAAAAGGAATCATTTTAACAGTTGTAAAAATAAATTAGATAATAAAAGACGAATAAGAATGCAGAAATGTGCTATTTTCTTCAACATGAAAACAGTACTGAAAAGGATTTAATAGCTCTTAAACTCTTTGATTCTATATAAGTGAGGTTTTAATGCTTCTGTCTGAGATGCAGGTCTTACCTGGGTGCAGCGTATTTAATCATAGCCTTTAAAGGCTCAGCACTGGGACTGGAGCTTCTTCTTATCATTCTTTAATCAATATCCCTCTCACTATGTTAACACAAAGCAGTCCACTCAACACTCGAGATATATGCTGGCCTCCTGCTATGGATGTGAAGTCTCTGGAAAAACGTGACCTGAACAAAAAGCAACATCATTTATCCTTTTATTCCTGAGATTAGGATGTGTGAAATTTTATTGTGCATTTCCGCTATCAGCCTTTCTACATTCATCTCTTTGATTTACAGAATATCTCTCATTTCCCTTTTGATGATTTTCACTCTGTACGGTTTGAGTGCTTAGAAAAAAAACGCAGCACACTATTACAGAGAAATGAAAACAGGTTTAGAGTGAGTCACCTTCCTTCAACATAAGCGCTACCATTCATCTAAGTTGAAATTAACTTCATGATAGGCAGTGAAAGTAGCAATCCATCTCTGATACAATGAATTCAAAGATGCAAAACGCTGACAGTCAATTAAAAATGAAAGATAATCCACTCCTCGCTTTTATGAAATGCTTATATTCAATTTCACATATGTGCTTTAAGTGCCTGCCATGATTTTACATCAGTTTAGCTATTTATCTGTCATTTTTTATTTTTTTTTTCTGAAGCGAGAAACCATAACATCTGAATATTTACCTGGGCTTTAGCAGGGCTGTTAGCATCCTGGTGACTGTTGTATGACCATTTTTTAGTATTCCGCGGGGATCCATTCCCGTATATGTGTCTATAAAGGGAATTTGCAAAGAGCAAAGCGAACATGTTATGTCGGTCATTTGCTGTGCAAGGATATTTTCCTGCAAACTGCGTTTTAAATGCTACGTTTCTCCCCATTACTCTGAGCCGAGAAACATTTAAATGCCCTTTAATTAGCGTGTCCTTCCTCTCTATCGATAGGCCACTGGTAATCACTCAGAGGACTAATGACTCCTAATTGAATTGCTTTAAAGTGAAACACAATAGGTCCTGTCATCAGCGCCCAAACAGCAACATTTGGAAGAGAATCCAGAGCTCAGGTCGTTCTGCTCAGCATTTCACTAATCGAAGTTACATATTTTCACAGTAGCAGAGAAAAGCCTGGCGGTACAGCAGTGATGTGAGATCATGCTCTGTCAATAGAGCCTGGGGAAGAGGATCCGGATGGGGGTGGCTTGTGGATCATCAAAATCTCAGTAGATATTGATTTGATCTTTTCATATTGTCAAGGAGAAATCTAATCATAATAGAGCAACATAGCATGATATCTCCCTCAAACGCTTTTTAACAACCATTGCGGCTCATTATCCAGTTTGCCTGCAGAAGACCCTGCCTGAAATACTCCTGAGTGCTCCAGACCTGCGAGGGTGTCCTTTTCATTCACACGTCGTCCTAACAATCGGACAGCACTTCTTCTTCTTCTTCTATCTGTGATCACAGGTTTCAAATCAGGACTATTGGATTTGCAGAATAGTTATAAGTGGGCAGTCATGCGAGAGGACAAGAAGTGTTCATGTATTTCTGCGGCAGGTCAAAGCAGCAATTATACTAAATACATTTCCCCAGTAGTTATAAAGATAGTTAAAGTGCTACACTGTGACATTTCTCTAAAACACAGGTAAGGGCTGCACCTTCACTTAAACAGAGCTGCTTGTAATGAAATGAAAAGTTGTAATGAAAAGGATGAAGAGGACGAGCAGTTTTATATAGATACACTCTACATCCAGAGATTTTATATAGAACTTAATGATCCTATTTCCTGTAGAGTGTCATTGGCATTGCAGAAACTTTCTGTCCTAATTATCCATTTCAGCCTGTCTGTTTCACATCTCTGCAGTCCCTCATTATCCCCACAGCCACCTCACAGTCTGCTCAGTGCTACATTAGTAAAATAGAGCCTTTGATTTGTCCTCAACAGAGCAGACGTTTGAAAAACAGAGGAGGGAATGAGAGGGAGAGAGTGAAACAAAGGAAGAGGAGACAGAGGGGGAAAAAGTCTCTCAGATTAGCCTGGACGTGGCCTTGTGTGGTGAATATATTGACCGTGTCACCCCTGTTTTTTTGGGGGAAACTAAATTCAAGGCCACATGAGGGATTTGATGCATCACAGACATAATAGGGGATATTTTGGTTTGCTCTCTGAAGTATGAGGAACATTTTTTCTCCCCCCTGATGTAGGGAGTGTGAACTGCCGGAGGGCATTTGTAAAACAAAATACTTTACTTGGCTGTGGAAACAATGAGTACCCACACCCCCTGTGGTTGTAATGATGCAGTGAAAACCAATTCAGCCCTTCTTAAAAACAAAACCGAGAGAGCCTCACTCTCTAATGTGATGTTCTTCACCGAAACCTGTGTCCACACAAAAATATCTCCTGACTACATTTACATCGCACTGCCTGCCTCTGGCTTGTGCTGTTATTATGTCGGTCTTATTAAAGCTCTCCCTGCACCTCACCGGCCGTATTTCAGCACAAAAATGACAGCAATAAGAACCTGATCATGTTGGGTCACTCTGTTAGAAAGCAGCTCCTGCCTCTGCTTCCTTTAATTAAACCCACGCAGCGCTCTTTCATCTTTGCATATTCCTCGGCTGGGACATTGATACTCATTATTTCTTAAGTCTAAACACCAAGACTGTGTCAAGAATGCATCCATCACTGGCAGGCTGCTTGGAGTCAGCACAAATTTTTCCACTCTGTCAGCAAATTTGGCAATTTGCAATTTCCTTACCGGGGTTCTGACATGTTTTTATCGTCAGAGATGGCTTTCAAATGCAGAGATTATGAGGACGGTGGCTTGTTAGTCCTCTCTGCTAGCCCCCTGCTCTAATGACAGTAATTAACAGGGCCACATTAGAAAGCCACCTCAGGAAGCATCTGACTGTTCATTTGCATGCCGTTAATACAGGAGGGTGCTGTGCGGTGCAGCAGTGCAGCTCTGCCTGTTTGGCGAGCCAGCACCAGGCCTATTCTCCCATTCATTATGTGCCTAAAGCTTGAGTTATCCTCTCCTTGGTGCGGGGATGAATGTTATTAAAGGCATAGCTGTCTGACACAACTCTAATGAAAAATAGGATGTTTCTGAAGGTTATGTTGCCAGCTAGCTCAGAAATGCCTGCTTCATTTTTCCCACCCCAGTGCAGGGCAATGTAATTCCCACCTCTTGATAGATCTTTTTTTTTCCCAAAGTTTTTTTTTTTTTTTTTTTTTGTGGCTGTGTGTGTGCAGAAGCCTCATCATAAAGAGACCTTTATTATCCGTGCTTCTTCCTCTGTAGGTGCTCAACAAAGGGCGAGACTGGACTTTTTGGCAGATCATACAATTGTGAAAAACTACATCTACGTGTGGTAAAGAACGACTGCTGCTGTGTGGGTTTAATTGAGAGGCAACGCTGTATTTTCTCATGGAGAGGCGTCTCTGCTTTTACTTTGCTGCACGTTATTTCTAGATGCTTGTGGTTGAAATTGATCACTACCCATTTTATGTAACTCTAATGTGACACAAGATTATCCAGATTGTGGCGTACAGTGAAGCACAAAAGACGTGATGAAACGAAGAGTCTTTGACTACAGCACGCAGACTTCATTCAGATGACGCAGGCTTGTGTCAGAAAGGGACGACTGCTCAGCATTTAGGGTCAGACTGCACTTTTTAGAGCTCCATCAGAGGTGGCAGGTCATACCGAAGACGACCTGACCCGCCCACACTGACGGATCCCAGCTCTGGCCTTAAGAGTAAATCTGCCCCTCCCCCTCAATGTGGCCCCCCTGCCCCGGCCCGGCCTCGCCGGTCCCTAACAGCCCTATCAGAGCCACATGGGAGGCCTGTGACAGACACGCAGGATACCAGGCAGCTCCAATTTATCCCTGTATTCAAATAAAAGACTTGTGTGCAAAGTCACAGTGTAGACATCTTTTGTAAGTTCATGACTGCTGCTGTTTCAGTAAACAAACATCAGTCACACAGAATTGATCAAAAGGAAATCACGTTTTTATTTATTTATTTTTGTTCAAATTAGGCTCATAGTAACTCTTGATTTTTTGTGTGTGTGCCTGATAAGCTAGCTACATTGGTTTCCTTATTTTAAAGGAACAGTTCACCTTAAGGCAGGTCTGATAAAGTTTTCTAATATTTTTTATACCTGACTTCATGAACAGATGTGACTAGTTTGTGTTTTCATAAATTAAAAACATAGGAAATATATACTGTTGGAACTTTATACAATAAATATTAAGTTTCTATTTTATATAGTTTTATTTTTTTTCTCTTTTGGTTTGAATTTTTTTTTTTTTTTTACCCCGGGAATTTAATTTTTATCAGACACTTTGTCAGACAATAGTAACCATCAAAATTAAAAAACAAAAACAAAAACATCATTCTGTAGAAAGCAGCTATGTAATTAGAAACAGAAAAAAATGAGTCAAAAAGAATTTGACTGAAATGAAACTGTTATAACATGAGGATTCATGATTCTGTTTCAGTCAGCCAGTTTTCCTGATTTCACCGCCTTTATTTTGAAATCAGTTTACAAAATAACAGCTCATTGTGTCATTTGAAGAATGCCAAGCTTTAACGCAAAAAAGAGCGATTTATCCATCTTTAAAAGACTTTTACCTCATATCAGAACAACTGAAGGAACATGTAACCTACAAGACTCTTCAAGGTTTTGTTTTCCCTGTGTTTGCTCAGTGAATCTTACTTTGTATTGCCGTTAGTTTGATAGTTAGCATTGAAGTGAATCCTCAGGACCAAAGATGCTTCTGCTCTGGTTGGTCTAATGATTTTTTAACAATTAATGAAAAAACAACAACACAAAATGTTTTCAAATAGTACTTTAGTTATACGACTGTGCTATTCATCGCAAGTCAAGCATTTTCAGCCCACTTTCCTGACAGGATAATGTTGTCCTGTTAGCTGCCTTGTCTGCTGTGTAATCAGCAGCAGACCCTAAACACAGATGTTTCAGGGTCAGCCAGCAAGACCTCTGACAATTGGTCACCACCTCTTACTGCGTGTAAATCACGGCCAACGGCAGCAGCCCTAAAAACCACGGGTATGTGGGTGTTCCCTTTGCTACAAACACATGAGTTACGAGTTGATAGTGGTGCTGATTTAATGCTAAATCTTTGGAAACGGAAATTTGGGGCTTTTGACCTGTGTTAACCTTTTTGTGTTTTTTGAAAGCGTTACATCCACTGGAGTGTTCGCTGGAAACTGGAGCTCATGAAATATACAACATTTGACGTAATCCTCTTCATTAGCTGCACTTATTTTCTCCAAAAGAGACAAAAAGAGTTTTGTCCTCCTTCTGCCCACCTCGCTAATTCTACTTCAACATAATATCTCGATCACCTGTGGAGCGTTCAAAAACATGCAACTATTGTCGCTGTTGTCTGGCACGGTGGTTTGTTAGGGATGTTTTTGAAGCAGCGACTCGCCGTGTCAGATTATGCCACATATCCATTTGACTTTCATAAGCTGTTTACGCTTCAGAAATTGTAGCAATGGCTTCTCTCTTGTGCAAAGGCTTTTACATATGTTGTGTGTCTCAGAAATGCTGCTCCAGTTATAGCTATCATTCTAAAAAAAAAACACAACAACCCCACAGGGTTTCATGAGGCTTGTCATTTTGCAGTTTTTTGGGGGATTAGCATATTGTTTATATTTGGATAAAGCATCCCTGTGGTGAAGAGGCGGACTTAAGTTTAAAAATAAGGAATAATTACGCCTTTAAATCTGTGAAACAGAAAGTCTTGTGATTTAAGAACTCTGAAATGCTTCACTTCATGAGCTATTCCTGTGAACAAATCTGTCTTTTATTTTCCACAAAGCCTAGTACTAATGTGTTTAATGTGGACAATATTGTTTACACATGGGTTCTTATTAGTGAGTGCTAGTCTGGTCTCAGGATCAGTGGCAGTATCCTTCAGGGATAACCTCTCTTAGGGAAGGATGAAACAAGTGCATGTGAAAAAACCCAGCGTGAGTCCTGTTCAAAGGCACAGACGAGTTCTGACTGGATTAACATTTATTGACCGTTCAAGCTTCTCTTTTTTTTCCAGACTCTCCTTTTTTATTTTCCTTTTTTTTTGCTCCAGGACAAAGATTCAAACTTAATTGCAGTGGCTGTTCCACCAACTGATCACCAATGTGCCAACAAAAGCCTCCCTAATAGGCGCTTCATTAAGGATTAGAAAGTCTCTATTACAAAACAAATTAAGCATGCTCTGATCTTAACCTATAGGTCGAACGGCATTACAGCAAAGTTTAAGCTGTTAGACGGCTGAAAAACTTATTACGGGTTAGCGCTGAGGTAGCAGTTTGGTATTGATTTTACGATAGCTAGGTATGATGATTTATGGAGTGCTTGTGTCAGTATAACAAGCTGAAGGACACACAATATCATCTCCAACATCATTAAAATTCAGAGGTCTCCAGAGCTAGCTCATCAAGTACTGTTCACCACCTTGGAATTTTGTACAGACACACACACACACACTCACACACACACGCACACACACACACACACACATATGTATAGCTAGAAATACTGGAATCAGGATAAGCTCTGTATTCACTCAGGCTTTCAGCTGATTTTAACCTGTTTAAAGCTGTGCTACACTTTGACTACATCCCTCTCTAAGTTTCACTGTATGTGTTTAATTTGCACTAAAACTGCATGTTTATGCTCTGATTTGTGCATAAGCTTAGTTAATGTTTATATCAATCGTACAGCAAAGCGGTTCAAAAGGTCTACCCTCAACACAATCAGTGCCTTGGTCTCTGAGCAGCCGCTAACTGAGTGTGGGCCGTAAAATGTGTGGTACACTAGAGCCCCCTGTGGGCACATGAAAGTAATGCTTGCTGGTAGTAATGAGGCTCACTTACTTATGTGTGGATGAGGGTTTGTTGTTCAGAATGTGTCCCAGTGTTCATGATGAACATTAGCAGACTGATGCTTTTTTACGGCTTCTGAGCATTTGCTGAATATTTTCCTGTGATGATTCTTTATTAACTGTAAGATACGACTTATTGCTACACCTACGTGAATGCTTTAACTTACCTTTTAATTCTTTGCGATCTAAAAGCCATGAACTCTAGTGATTCTGCGAAAAAGTCTCAGGTGCTTCTTAAACTTACTCTGCGGTCTGATTACTTTGCTGGCTTTCAGAAATGTCCTATTAATTAATCTTTCAAAGTAAGTCAGGCTGCCAAATTTGATTCCCTGAATGCTGTTTTTAACAATAATGACTTTAAGTTGTATTGTTCACATTAAAATATTCACGTATATAGAATTTAAAGTGCAGCTTAATAGGGGAGTGATAATACAAAAGCAAATGCATGATCAAGCTTTCCTTTTACAACATCACCCCTTGGCTCACACCTCCCCAAAAGAACCCCAACAAGGAGACTTCAGACTACCAGATCAGGTCGAGCTGTCCAAGGACCGGCCTGTGGGATGCAGGTAAGCGTCTGGGCTTCTGTCTGTCTTTCTCAGTCTCTCAGATTCCTCTGGATCCACCCCCCTCCTGGATCCCAGATTCTCTCCATCATCTCCTCCAACCGTGAGGTCTAACCGGCAGGGCAGGGGCATGTGGGCGGACATGCTGGGCGCTGGCAGCGTGCTCCGTCTGCTAGTGAGTAATGTGAGTACAGAGACGACACCCCTCCACCACCCCTACCACCACCACCACCCGAACACACACTCACATCACACACTCCTAGAAAAAGAGATGGGCCGTGGATGGAGAGGCAGGCGCTCCTGCTGTGACTTGGCGCACCCCACTGGACAGCTGGAGATTTAGGGAGAGGAGACGCTGCCAAACATGCCTGACGGAGCGGGGGAGAGCTGGAGGTGAGAGGCTGGGCGAGGCCTGAGGTGGCTCCCATACCTGCAGCTGATCACCGGCCATCATCTGTAATTATCTACCCTTATATACCAGTGAGATAAAGAAGGAGGGTCAGTGAACACACACACATACACACACAAGAACACTTCCACTCATTTATAATCACAATAATGATCCATTGACCAACCAGTGGAAACCAGCAACTCCAGAATACATGCATCCAATTATGTTCCTGTGATGAGGAAGCCGTATCTGCTGTAATTGGTGTGATTGATATAGTTGTACAGCAGTAATAGGCTTAATGTGCTCCTGCATTGTTTAGCTAATGCCAATTATACTGTGTAACAACAACAATTGCTCAAACTGTGAACAATGGTTGTTACTGAACCCAAGGCAACAGCCGCTCTGCCTCGTTTTTATGAGTCAAATTTGGAATTAGGAAATAAAAACATTTGAAGCTTCAGGTGATGAATATTTTAATGACAGTTATTTTCTCAATGACAGTTATTTCAAATAGCCCAAGGTGACAAATTAGAGTTTCTTATCCCTCGTCATTAAGAGTCCAAACTCACTCTAAAACAGTCTTCCTTTATTTTCTAAAAGAAAAAAAAGTCAGATTTTCTTTTTTAATTTATCAGTTAAATTCATCTTTGTTCCTAATGAATCTTCCAGGGTTTAACAAACTGATTAATGGAGGATGTTGTTTGTGTTTCAGAACACAAAAAACATGATGCACCTTGAATGAAATTCCAAGAAACTGCCTCTCTGCAGGTCAAACAGCTTACACACACTACATGCAGATAAGAGAAGAGTAAAATGCAGCAGTCCTCACAGAGATTCTTCATCTGGAGCTATTTTACAGCTACAGCCTGTAACGCTGCGTAGATTTCCTCCATGTTTGGAATAATGCCGCTTTAATATTATGGAAAAAATCAAGATAAGCCCTCCTGCCATGCGGCTGTGGCCCATTTTCTCCTCCTTCATTCTCAATCTATCTGCTTAATCTTGATTCATCAGTTACTGCAGCTTATTATGGAGCCTTGACAGCACGCTCGGCTTCTTGATAAATGACACTGCTCAGGCCAGATTCAAAATGTGAGGCTCAAGTGCCAATTATCTATGCAGACCTGGTTAATAAGGGGATCTCTTGTTAACTATCTGATCTCAGCGTGAGCATCATTTGTCATGAAGGCCCCGTGTTTACCTCAGAGACAGGGTTCCCGAGACCTCCCCTGCCTAACATATGTAAAACCTGGATCTTTGTTCCTTTAATAACCTTTTATTAACAGCCTGACATCATGATTAAGTTTGGTCCAAACACGCGCACAATGAGGTACACAATTACCCTCACCCGCTCACAGATCTGCGGCAGATCACAGTCAGAAAGAATAATGAATATTGAGCCGGCGTTTGATCCATTCCACATCGAAAGCCCAATTTGCTCGAGCACCTGGAGCTGTGCCACTGCATGCAGTTTTTTGAGGTGATGATGGATACTCATGGGAGCTTATTTCCATGAGCACATCTTCTCCTGATTTGTAAAGACGATAAGCGCTTTGACCTCAACTCATCATCACAGCTCATTAAAGCTTCGGTTTGTTCCACCTTGGAAAGAAGAATCTGATTTTTAAATCAGCTCGTTACCAAGCATTATGGCCCCGGACTATTAAGAAGTTTGAAATGCTTGCGTGTCTGTGTATCTGAGTTTTTCATTCAGCAACTTCTCCGAGGTCTCAAGGTCTCAGATTAATAAACACTCGCTGTGGTCAGAAGTGCAGAGCAGCTGAGGGAGGTGAGATGCCCCCTGTCCTCTCTGAAACCCAGCGTTGCCATCCTGTCAGCCACATCGTGATGTCTGGCTAACAGGCTCACTGCACGCTCTTTGTGTGTTTTCTCTTCCTGGGAAAGTAGCAAATAAAACATTTTGCAGGTCTGCATTGCCGAGGGACTTTGTCTTCCATCAAGAAACACCTCCAGCTCGTAAGCACAGAAGTTGTAAAATACTTCCAGACAGCACCTGGAACATTCCTTTTAACCTTACATGTCCAGCCTGAAAAAACAACAACACAGAGATGATTCTCTGAAATAAATAATTAATCAGTGTGTTTTCTATTATTGCTTGGATATGGAGTCAGTAGGAAGCCAGGTGGAGCGATCAGATCTTCACAGCATCCCCACTTCCTGTCCCCCACAGAATGCGAGACTGTCTAGGCAGCATCTGCTGAGGAAAATAAAGCCCCTTTTCCTTCTCATGTAGAGAAGATCATTTGCATAATATCCCCCTCTGTAAGGTGAAAACAGAATAATAATTGGTTTGCCCTTTTCTCTCTGTGTGTTGTAAAACAGTTAGGAATTAATTTGAGGATAACTGTGCAATTAATTCTAAATGCTAAAGATGGTGTGGGGGCTTTGATTCGAAGGAGGGGTAAGGATACACAGACTGAGGTCATGAAACAAAGACTTTGTGTTCCTGCTGCTAGAACTTCTACTCTGCTGCGTTTAGAGAATGCATGAGAGGGTTTTCAGAGTATCTGGTTGGGAAAAAAGGGGAAACTTGAATGCTTATTTCCCTCCGCACATTTATTATTACTCTGCAGTTTAGTCCACAGTTTGTTTATTCTGGTCCTAATGATGAATAATAATGCAGGAAGTAAGAAAGGTTGCATGAGGATTTCTGAGTCAGGTTGCAAAAAGCTTTAATTCCCACATAAAATGGCATCATCGCTACTGAGTACCACTAAAATCTGCACCTAGCTGAATGTAATGTTTTAGTTTTATGCATAAGTGCTGTGTTTAGTGTGCAGGAGCATGCTGAACACACACCTCAGACAGGTGCCAATAACAGCATCTGTGTGTACTCTCTGAAGGTCAACATCAAAAAGCGTAGTTTGACATGACAGTGGAGCGGGCCTGACATTAGAGTTAATGAGATTTGACACAGCCACATATCTGTTGAGCTTCCATTAAGACCAGCGGTGTGATACTAGGACACACTTTGAGAGCTGTAGCAGTGGCCTGGACATGTCTCCTTGTCCTATTAGGAGTCCCAGCTCCATTTCCAGATACTTCCACAGCGGAAAAAAGAACACGCCTCGCCATGAGTCCCAATTACACCTAATGATGGCGAAAGGATGGAGCACATGCAGATTGTGCCGCAGTTTCTTTGTCACGCTAGGCACAAGGCACGATCATTTATCACACCAGTCATATCCTGCACTCCTCCCTGAGCACAGACAATGACTCCCAGCACATCATCCATGCTGTTATTTGTGTTTAACTGCCAGGAAAAGGAAAATAAAAGCCCAGTTACAAGGCGTTGCAACAGCACGGCTGTATCCTGTAAGCAAAAACGTGAGAGTCTTGAACATTAGGGAGGAAACGCTGCCGCCCCTCAAGTCCTCAGAATAGATCTCTCCTGACGAAGTCCACACACACACACGCCACCAACCAGGCGCCTTTAACCCCTCGTGTTTAGATAATTTTGTTTGTGATCAATTTTGGCTTTGAAATTCAAATGAGGTGACTGTCAGGTCTGTGTGTTACATGTTGAGAGGGCGGAGGAGAGCTTAGTGTGAGATTTGGTAGGTGCTGTGTAAGTACACGTGCTGCTGCAGCAGAGAGGCAGCTCTGCGCTTGTCAGTGGCTTTCTCCTAATCCTGGCCTGATCTTTGTGTTTGATCCGCAGCATGGTCCTGAGACAGCATGAGCAGCAGCTATTGCTGTAATTTAAAGTCAATATTGTACTCATGATCCCTCTCCCCGGGCTAGCCGAACCACCTCTCACCGCGATGGAGAAAGTCATCTCTGCTGCTTACAGGGAATCCTCAGCTTGAGTAGTTCTTCTTCTTTCTGATTCTCAGGGAGGAAAACAACCAGCAGTTTTATTTGTTCTAAAAACAAAAGTTAAAATTATATTCTCTGTTCTTCTTTTTTTCTGGAGTGTGTTTCTTTATGACTTAAGAACCCTGCACTTGTAAAATGTTAATCTTTGCAGAAACACAGAAGACACTGCTGTAACTTACATATTTCAGATACTATAGTTCTACTGCTTTGCATGTTTTTGTATTTCTTCTTATTTTG
Source organism: Halichoeres trimaculatus (assembly GCF_033239565.1). Lineage (NCBI taxonomy): Eukaryota > Metazoa > Chordata > Actinopteri > Labriformes > Labridae > Halichoeres > Halichoeres trimaculatus. The sequence continues at coordinate 18,642,415 of NW_027437197.1, forward strand.
GACAAGCAAATGTAAGTATGAGTGGCATGTGTTCTTTGTTTATCCATATTTCAGCAGACAATATTTCATAGTTCATAAAAAGTTACAATTTGTGACCAAACCTACAAACCCCATCAGAAATTGTTATTGACTGCAGGATGTGGCTAACAAGTCCCTGGTGACATCACCGGCTTTGATGATTCATTCAGAAGCACTTTAATAGATCTAAGATTAGAAATGGAGGGTCTCATCCACAAATCTCCACCTGTGTTATTACACCAAGAGCTACGATATTTATCCTATGTGAAAGACATCAGATATATAAGGGTGGCTCAAGGGCCCATTAAATCCATACATGTCATGATCTGCAACGTGTTACACTAAAACTTTCGACAAAATGCGTCGCTGACAAACACTTTGATTGAGGCTGCTCGCAGCTGTAAATTTAAGAGCCAGGGTCAGTGAACTCTACAGATAGAGGTGAAATGTCAGAAATTGATTCCTTTAGTGGCCACAATTTGTGTTTGATATAGTGTGGACCTTTTATTATGGTGCTGTTTTACTATTGGCGTTTCTGAAGGTTCTGGTTTCAACCAAAAGGCTGCTGACCGCACTGATTATCGTCCAAGGAGGAAGGGACCAATCATTTCGATATTTGTGGTGGTGCTTGTTCATTTAAAAAAGGTTAAAAGGCCTTGTCCGATAGGAATACATCAAGTTGATTGGAGATTGGTTGATTGATGAAAGCTTCCATACATTCTCATGTTCTGTGTTAGCACTTATGATACGTCATATCTGATCAAAGTGACTCGCATTACATCAAAATGCTAAAACCCCCTGTGAGCAATTAAATCTTGTGTAACAAGTGACAGGTGAAGCAATGCTAGGTTCATTTCTTACAGAAGGAAATTACTGTGAATATGATTTTGGCAGTCTACTGCACTGTAAAAATGAAATTTAAAGCGATTTTTAATTAACTGACCTTAAAAAATAGAGAGAAAACATTGATGTCAACAGCATACTGACATGCTCAGTACAACAAAAACATATTATCAAGATTAGACATTAAATATTTTAACTTCACTTTGAGATGATATTTCATGACAAATAACTTATTTTTTCAGTACACTAGCACAACTTCTTTGAGGGTGAATTATTTAATACGTGTCATGCTTTTGTGGTTACAGCATTTGATGATTTAATGGGAGTTAAGCTTTAATAGGTTAAAAATGGTAGAAATGCCATATAAATTACGAGAAATACAATTTGCTCATTTAAACCAACATCTAAGATGTTATTTTAACAAGTTTAAAGCATATTTTTGACACCAATCCTTATTTCTCACATTCCGGTATAAAAGCACCAAAAAACACTTAAAACACAGAACAATAACCAGTGCTTCAGAAGCTAAAAATTGAAATAGAAACAGTCTTGAAAAGCATTGTCCAGATGGCAGCATATGCTCCAAAACCTAAACATATTGTTCAGTATTAAGGATGCCTTTCTAGATGTGTCAGCTACCCATGCCATGGGCACTTAATAAGAGGGATGGGTATCAAAGTAGGTACTTTTATAGGCACCGACCAAATTCTGTCTAAGGTATCAGGTACCAATTCACGTAAAACCAAAATGTACCATGTTTAGGTATCTTAATGCATTGTTGTGACTGTAAGGGAGTGGAAGAGTGGGCAATTTTCCATGCTGGACTCGAACACAGCGTTGCAGGGTTGTTATATATATATATATATATATATATATATATATATATATACACACACACACACACAAACACACACATATATGTATATATATATATATATATATATATATATATATATATATATATATATATATATATATATATATATATATATATATATATATATATATATATATATATATATATATATATATATATATATATATATATATATATATATATATAAATTTATATATATATATATATATATATATACCCGTGTGTGTGTTAAGTTGAAAACATTCATATCTTTTATTATCAAACAAATTGATTATTTTTTATGACATAAACACAAAAAAGTACCGCAAATTAGTACCATTGAGTAATGGTACCGACTGCCAGGTACAGGGCATTGGTATCGTATCATTTCAAGGTGAAAGGTACCCATCCCTACTTATTTATACTCTCAACATCAATATCTGATGTTCATGATCATTAAAAAAACAACAATAACAACAACAACAATAATAATAAAATAAAGCCACATTTTGATTGGTCGGACTACAAGACAGTTTTTTCACTTCACCTGAGTCCATATATATATATATAATATCCAGGTCTAGAAACTCATCAGCATTTCTAGATCTTGTTTAGATTTGTTTCCTTTTTGCATGATATATTTTTAAACTGCTTTATGTGGTTGCAGTGATCTACTATTTTAGTGGGATGTTAAGCCCTTGTGAGGTTGTGGCTTTGTGGTCAAGGATAAGCACTTCTACTTTTGAATCAGCCATACAGTTCTTCAAGTCAGCACTGATCTGTTCCTTTTCTCTATTTTTAACAACACAATATTAGTCACTGTTAATCTCGTTTTTGCTTAGTTTTAATAGATTTCTCCAGCTTCTTGCACAGGATTGACCTTTGACTCTTGTCCTTTTTTAATGCCAGTTAAACTCAATTCCCTATTTAGCATGTCAGCAAATATGACCTCCTAACACCAAATTATTTAAATCAACACAAGGCTCCATCTATGACCGTGTCCATGAAAACTGATTATAGTTTCTGCAGCACTAAGCTTATTCCAGACAAACGCCAGTGGCCCACTTATAACTTAAATGACTGGTTTAGTTAACCTCCCTGTTAAAGTCTAACATATTGTTATGACAGCAGTAGTGCTCTGCATAATTTCCATGGCATTAGCATCAGTCATCGGCCTGCCGGCTATAAATACACCTGACAGCAGAACAGTTTGGGAAGTGTTCTTCGCAGGATAGTGCACAGGACTCCAGAGGTGAGCTACTCTGATAGCACAGCTCATGAAATATTTGCTGACTTCTATCACCTATGGGACTACTGTTCTGATGGAGCCAATGATATGTGCCCCTATTAGTCTCTAAGGAGTTTTGCTAGCCCACTTTCACCCGATCTGTGCCAATTAAGTAGCAGAATTATGTATATTAGTTGGAGTCACTTGTTCTTCCACGCAAAGGAATGTATATAGGGAGGATGACAGTGGGATACCATTGAATAATTAGAGTGAATTTTCAGAGCCCTGGAAACTCAATCATATGCTGCCAAACACTAACTATTTTTAACCTATCTTTTCCGCCTCTTCTCCTCTTCTCTTTTTCTTTTACACTCCACTGCAGGGATAAGAAACATACTTTTTCTCTGCACTGCTCTTACAATACCTAAATTGCTTAACGTCAGACATCAGTACTAAAGAGGCCTTCTTGAGCGCCATAACCCAAGCTTTTAAAAGTAAACTTGGTGCAGTGTAAATGCAAACTCTGAAGCAAGGTTATAATAGTTAACTATAACGAAACTAAAAACGAAAACTAAAATTTAAAATACATTGCGGTTTACTAAAAATTATAAAAACTAAAAAAGAAAACAAAAACGATAAGTAAACTAAAACTGTATCTTGTGTTCACAAAACTAATTGAAACTAACTAAAATCATAGACAAAATGTCTGTAGTTATCGTGTCTGACAATATTAATAGCCTTTAGGATTTAAATCAATCCGACATATTTTCCCAACCAATTTTACAACAGTTTGAGGCAGTTGTCAGTGCCGTACAGCACCATCATAGCGATGTATTGGGAAGTGCTTGTTCACTGCACTGACTTTTTTTGCACAAACTCATCGCTTGATTGTCAACAGAGCTCTCATTTTTCCTTTTTTTTTCCTTTTTTTTGAGTTTTTTTTTTTTGTTTTTTTTGGGGGGGAGTTTTTTGAGATATAAATAACCTCTCTGATGATTTTTTGCTTTGAGTTAAGAGCTAAATTTAAGTTATGAGCCAGCTTCGAATACCCTGGTGCTGTGTACGCCACAGTGAACTGTTTTTTCGGGGGGACCAGTAAGATAAGATAAGATAAGATAAGATAAGATAAGATAAGACAAGATAAGATAAGATAAGATAAGATAAGATAAGATAAGATAAGATAAGATAAGATAAGATAAATTTATTGTCTTTTAAGGGAAATTTGTCATGGACATAAGGGCAGTGCTGCTCACATTTGATGCATCATTCGCTCATTCGTACATTCATACTGATCAACAGTACACAATCTAAAATACATTAACATGCCTGTGGTAAATAAATAAATGAGTAAAAAGCTGTGTTCACCAGCTCATACACTAGAGCATTGTGTTTGGTCACCGCAGATTGTTTGTTAAGTAAAGTAATGGAAGTAGGGAGGAAGGAGAGTTTAGAGCGAATACTTTTAACCCTGCTAGCTCTGAACCGTCTTCCAGAGGGCAATAACTCATACTCTAAATGAAGAACATGAGAGGAGTCGTTTAAAATATTTTGTGCCCTGCTGACAATAATATTTTCAAAGATAGTTTGAAGGGGCAGGTAATCTTTCTTAGCTATCACTTTCATAGCACATTTAAGCATTTTGTTAATATTTGATTTGCACTGAACAGATAAGGAGCCGAACCAGGTTGCCATCCCTAATCTGATCAGAATCCCCATAACAGCATTATAGAAGGTCAGCATCGCATTCTCACCAAACAATCTGAGTTTACCAAGAAAATGCAGTCTCTGGGCAAGTTTGGCACACAAGAAATCAACATGTACACCCCACTTTAGTAAGTTGTCTATCTGGATGCCCAAATACTTATAAGATTTGGGACAATTGCATTTCAATTAATTTCTGTGGAGAAAATGGTTTTAACGTATGAGTAATTTGAGTTACAAGCTTTATCACAGAAGAATTAAACCTGTAAACCAATGCACCACAGTGAAGCTTAACTTTTTGAATTCCCACATTAACTAGCAGGATAGGTTGTAACTACAATGACTGAAACCATGTTTAAGACAAGATTTGGTGTGTATTTTGGTTTTACACTTTAAGTCGTGTCCCATTTGTAAAAAATGAAGTAGACAGCCGTTTTGACTTGTTTTGTAATCTATAAGACTGTTTTGGCTTCACTTTTGGGGAGCTGTCTTTCTGTTCACCTTTTATACGGCTCTTGCAAAACTAGTCCATTGCCCGTTACACTTGCCCCTCAGTCAAAAGCTATGCTGCCCTTTGTCTTCTCCATGTACTGTTATTTGTTGATAAGAAACTCCTGCAACCCAACTTCAAACCCCCAAACTCTGCCTATAATGTTACTTTGTGGCTCTGAAGTTATAAGACCAACTTTCATTCTCATGTTTAATTCTCATTTTCCCTCCATCAGTGATAAACAAGTAAATGGATCCCAAACGCTACGCATGAAAAAACATTAATTGAACTCTTCAGACTTTCTGTAAACTCATTATGTCATGCTTGGCTTGTCATCCATACAATGCTCATAGCAAATGACTCTTTAGTCTTCTTTATGGAGCCGGGCGGCTTGTGGAAATATGGAGTGTCAGAAGCAGACCTCTAATCCTCACAGACACTTCCCACAGTCATCAGTATTCTAATGACTCACCACCGCCGTCCCTGGGTGTTTATTTTTAGAGATAGAGAGATTGATGAGATGCTCATATCATCCTTAACCACCAACTAATTAACTAATTAGGACATTCAAATGAAGACTTGCTCTGGATAATGCAGCGTGGCTTTGGCATGGGCAAACAGCTCTTGATGCTAACTGCTTGACTCAGCTTCAGGATGGTTCAGCATCTCTGGCTTCTGCTCACGCCTCATTGGTGCCAAATTGGTGCGTTATGTTATTGATGAGGGCAGATATTGATCAGACAAATTGGGTGACCACAGCAGCAGAAACCATGACACTGATGGGATCAACTCAACATCTTTTATATCCATGTATTCAAATGCTAAGCAGAGTTTCTCCGTACTGTAGCTACGTAAAGAGGCCTCTTTCACATCAGTGATTGGTCATCAGACCCTGACCACACAACCCCTGTCATTGGCTGAAAATGCTTCTTTATTTTCAAGATCTGCAATGATTTTCAATCACGCTCCACTTAGGCTGACTTTGAACTCCTGATCTCGCCTGCTTCGTGAGGTGAACATCTCACTGTCTGTATTGTTTTTTGCATTGACTCGTTCACCCTTTCACCTTGTTCTCACCGTGCTTAGACTCTCTGTGGTAAGAGCAGTATCATTATCCGTCTATGTGCGGTGATTGTTAGCCCAGCAGGCGTAATGTGTCAGCATTCTGTGGACCTTAATTGGAAGGAGATATGGATGATGGCTTATTGCTGTTGTAAGTCAGCTCCTTAAAAAGGCAAACTTAAAGTGCAGCCCTGAGCTTTCTGACTGGCCAGCAGTGTCCTGATTATGATTGAGATGATGCACTGCTTCCAAAGCTTGTTTTGTCGGAGGAAAAAAAAAGCTTTTGACACCAACATTCCCAGGTCTAATCCCACGTTGGTCTATTTTAAAGGTTAATAATCCTTTTAATTAAAGGATAAGCCTTGTATTGAACACAAAATGTAATCACCAAAGGATTACCACAGAGATGAAGATAGCTGTAGCAATTAGTCCGATGATTAAGGTTTTAGTGCTGGACAGAGATCTGAGAGCTGCGGTGATGTGTCATAAACTTCATAGAGTTGTTAGGACGCCTCGAACATGTTGGTTTGCAGCTTTACAGCAGCGTGCCTGCATGTGCACTCAGGGTGGTGGTGAAACATGGCGTCCCAGTGGATGGAGCGGCAACAGCTGTTCTTGCCTGAGCTCTGGCGTTTTGCACAATATGATCGCTCCATCAGCACGCCCACTCTCCAAACCGCCGCATCTGCATTCATCAAACACACTTATCAATAAACAGGGCCGCCTCACAAATAAATGATCTCCGAGAGGGAAACAAAACGGCGAGCCTGGAAAAAAATGTCAGCCGTACACTTTAATCACTGATGTTGTTAATCAATAAAACAGCTTCATATCTTTTAATTAAAGTTTTATTCGCAGCAAATGTTTGCAGAATCTGTCTGCATATCTGTAGTTTTTTTTCAGCCCTGACACCAGTTGGGGTTGGGGAATGGAGGTGGCAGCTGCTGATGACCCGTCACGATGGGGTACTTGTGTTTGTAATTGCATTTTGTCACCTACAGAGGGTGTTAAGAATCCTTGTTAAAAGCTGGGGGGAAATCTCACAGTAACAATTATTGTAGAGCAAATTACCAGGTAGGCAATATCTAAGCTGTCAGGAAAGGTTAGGAGAAATGAGAGGAGGAAGATGGACTATTCACACATTCATCATGGCCATAGTTGCCACTTCCAAATTGAAAATTGGGCGGAATGCATCCTTCATTTTCTGAAAATTTGAATGAGTTAGTCCTGATTATTGCTGTGATTGACAGAGAGGCCTGAATAAATAAATAGGAGGGTAATTCATTTCTGTGCTTGTGTCTCAGATCCATTCCCACATATCACTTCTCAGTGTTTTGACCCTAACTATAACTGATGAATACGCTGTGGCCTCATGTGTGTGAGGATCAGACTGTCTGCATGAACATGTGTGTGAGCGGGCACGTGATAGACACACATGAACATGTATTAATACATCTAATCTGGCCTCCGATGGTGTTGGGAGGATTTTCAACATTGGCGCTGGCTGCAGTGGTACTATTGCACAGCGTTGCCACAAGAGAGTTTCACTCCACCATCTGTCTCTTTTTAACTCCGTATATTACATTTACACCACACGCTTGGAAATGTAGCATCCTCCTTTTAATGGGAATGTGAGGCAACCGTAAAATAAATATTCTCTCTTTCCTCTGGCAGTGTTACTGGAGCCAAAAGCATCGCCGGTGTTCATTTGCAACAGCATTGTCCTTTGAATTCCATTTATGGCGAGCTATAAATTGAATTATTGAAAAGCTATTGTTTGCTGCATGAAGTCAGTGAAGCAGTAAAGGGGTTAAAGTCAAAGAGTCATAAAAACAATAAGCAAGGGTATGAAAAAAATCTACACCAATCAGGATTGGGTCAATATTTAGCCCCTCACCATATCACAGGATTTAATAGGACATGCTCCATGTGTATTAATAGATTGCAGACATCTGCTGAAAATGGGAAAAGGTTTAGGCTATATTGATAGTGGATTTTAAAAGTTTTATTTGAAAAACACAGGTAACTTTAAGTTTTAAGGAGGGGGCGCTGGGGGTGTATTTTAAGACGTGATCTAGTTTGGTTGGAAAAGTAGGCCTGTGTCTGGGTCCTGTGGGTACACTGGACACACTGAGTTGTAGGTCAGTTTCAAGTTAAAGAAACCATAACTATCATGAGCTATGCTGCAAAGATATAAACTCTATCATTTGTCCAATCAAGGCTTAGCGAGGTGCATTTATAATTTAAACTCACATTTAAAACATACGATACAGGCGCATGAGAAAAGACAGTTAAACACCAGCTGATGAGCGTGTGTAGTGTCTGTTTTAGGTTGCTCATTCAAAGGGAATGAAGGTTGTCTTTTTAAATGTTTTTCAGGTTAGCAGGACTTTACCAGGTGACATCAGAGAAAGCACAAACCGAGTCATGTCACGAGTCACTCTGACAAAGATCCAGCCCCATATAGTGTTCATATAAAGTCAATAAAACCATATTCCAGACATTTGTATTATGGCTTAATTCAATTTCAACTTTTAGATCAACTTTTTGTTTTTCATCATGAGTCATCTCCATCAATTTTGATTATTGGTGTCACATAATGTGATATTAAAGAAAGCCATCTTGTGTTTTTTATGAAGTTGTAACAGCCTACTTTTTTTAACAGAACTCTATAAGTTTATGGGACCAAATGATAATCCATAATTTTAATGAATAATTGTTAGTTGCAGCCTCGCTTTATTCCCATATCAAGCACGCAGAGCCCCTCCTCGTTGTGCTCTAATCGCACTGTCTCTGATTTGCCATTTGCAAGCTGTGACCATTGTTGATTCAAGGTGAGACCTGATATTATTGCCATCCAGGCTTGTGTTTTTATTGTTGTTATTTCAAGAATGGGCCCATTTTGTCATTTAATTGAGGCTCATGGGCTTGAGCTGCGAAACGGCACACTGGGGAATAAGACGTCAAGTGGCTGAATTTCCACAGCCATTAACTGTTCCACACTCAATTAGAATGCATAGGATCCTGACATTCCATAACTTATGGGTCTCCAGGCTGATATAACACCCCCCCCTGCTATAAAAGAAGCTGCATCCTGAAGACACAGAGCCAGATACTTAGCTCCTCTTTGAGATATAACTGATCGCTTTGTAAGTCTTTGCAGTGCAGAATTGAGGCTTGATAAAAGGCGTGCATGCATGATGTTTTAAAAAGATCTCGGAGCAGGCGTGGTGTTACATTGACAGATTGCGCTGGTTTGCACACAGGATACCACAGATTACTGATACGGAGCTGCTCCTTCTATAACGATCACTTAAACTCATGTTCACTTCACTATTCTTATATTTCCATGTCTAATAAATTATGCAAAACAGGAAAAACAAATCTCTGATACATGCATGACACTACTGTGATGCAACACAAGCATTTACTATAAGCTGCAGCAAATTGAGCCTCAAATAAAAAACGTGAATTTGTTGAAAACCATTTCAGTAAAGGTGATCCTGACCATCATAATTATGATGATAGAGATGCACTTTGATTGCTGTTTAATTTTCTTTGGTGATCTCTCACCACCATTATAGCTCAGTCTGAAAACAGACAGGTCCTATTTGCCAGGTAATTAATAACAGGGCGCTGAGGCAGGATTTAGCCATTATTTCTAATATGTTGTGTGATTGTAAAAAGCACCTTTTCCAGCAGTGCGATTGCTTTCATTTGTATCTTGTTATTTGGTAAATGCTTTTCCAGAGCTTTAATTTATACAAAGTGAAGGCAAATTTCCATCAGTAATGTAATTTATAAGGAATCTGCTGCTACCTGGAGGATTACCAATTAATTCAAATTGATTGCCTGTATAATTCAGTGTATTAAAAAAGCACTATTAAGCTTTCATAATGCTGGACCTAGATGCTCACTCAGTTGGGTTTTTTAACTTTCTTTTCATCATAACACATTAAACCCAAAAACCCAGTCAGGTTTTTAATTACTCAAATCATGAATACCAGCGCATTAAGTCGAGGTGATGAGTTTTAGGTGAGTCTCTCTCAGTCATAAAGTACCTAACACGGATTAAGAGCACAGCAAAGAAACTGAAGTCAAAGGTTTGTGCGATGGATTACACTTTCTTTGGGTTGTCTGTTGGTGGCAAACCAATAAACTTGAAATAGGTGAGGCCCTTTTGCCATGAACAACAAAGCGCCATCAGCCGTGCCTCCTATAGGTCACTGCTGCTGTGACTCTTCCCAATATGACAGATTAACGACAACAGGTTGAGCCCTGCACTTTCGGCCGCCCACAATCTCAATTATGTCTGTCTTAATGTACACTGAACAGCCGCGATCGCAGGGCCATGGACGGGGTAAACACCCGTGCAGGAAGCAGACTAGTGACAGGATAATAAAGTGCCATGATTGATTCGGCTTGCTGTGTGCCAGATCGCTTTATTGTGTGGGAGGAGTGGTACCAGATTGTGTTGGTTTCTATGGTAAGCTATCTGTTGTCTCGGTTTAGGAGAGGAGCTGAGGCAGGCTCTGTGATTATATGTAAATGTTATGGATTCCTATGACTGCTGTGTTGTGTTGTGTATGATGTTTCTGTCCTGTCTTTCTCTTTGGCTAAAGGTGTGGTTTTTCACTTTATGGAGGATGTGTCTGTGCCGTATTGTTGAATTACTCCATTATAAATAAGGTGTTGCTTAAAAGATATCATTGGAAACTCAACAAGGAAAACTGATCTATTAACTCTTGTGTTTTATATTTATACCTTAATCTGCGGTGACTACTTTGTAGAGCTGTCATGTCATAGCAAAAGAGACTGGAGAGCTAAGTTTAAAGCTGGAATACGTCTTATTTTTATCACTGAATGACCTTTTCTTGTATAATTAATTAACTGATTTGTTGGTAGGTATTGGTAAAAAGAAATAAAAGTCTGTAAAATCTATGTCACACTCCCCAAATCACCAAACACACTCAGACCTTTTATCTGACCACCCCAAAACATTCAACAAGTTTACATCCTTTCAACCCACAAGAGCGTCAAATATTCACATTAAGTAGTCTGCAAACACAAAATGTTTAGCATAGCTTTTTCAAACAAGCTGCAGAATTATCTTTTAATGTATGAAAGGGTGATTTATAAATTATATTACCTTCTGGAATTTATCAGTTTAAATTAACAAATTCTGCAGTGAAATGCAAGTTTGTCAAATGTGTATCTAAGCACTTGTGTAATCGTGCGTAGGTTTGCAGTTTGTTTCAGAAAAGGTTAAAAAACAATGTGTTACCTGGCTGAAGTGTCGCCAGCAGCGACTGTTTGTCTGAGCTCGTATGCTGGAGAGAGAGTTAATGCATATTAATGGAGCCTATAAAAGCAACTAATTGAGCATTCCGGATCTTGCTGAGTTGGGGATCTGTGAGTGACATTGTGCAGCTCCAGGACCTCCACCAGACTGCCTTTATTAGCTCTCTGAACTGGGCTGTAGGTCGGCCCATTAAAAGCAGGAAGGGGCTCTTTTCAGTAAATATTGTTGTGACAGCCTCATATTTGACACCCCAATCTGTGAGCGCTGCTAAAGAGACATTTGCAGCAGGCGCACGCTGAACAGCTCCTGAGTAAGGAGACGTTGTATAATGGATTGCTGCTTGAAAAAGTTAATCCTGGTTTAAAGTGCTTTAATTGAACACAATAAAAAGCAGCCATATGCGTCCTATAAAAATCAACAGTGTTCCATATGAGTGCTAAGTAAACACGCCTCGAGTATCAGCTTATGAGTAACAAGTCCAGAGCTGGTAATGAAATTTTGTTGATGATTAAAACAAAGGGTGCTGTTACTTTTTGCTTGTATAGGGATTCTTTGGATATTTACATAAGCCAAAGAGAGATTTTTTGATGGAAAATAAGCTAAACTTTATGAACAAATCATTATTCTAAGTATGGATTTGTTTTTCTGACAGCTTCCAAATTCAGGTGCATGCATATTTAGCAGTGTATTGCCATTTAAATAAAAGCACAGGTTTATATTTCAGAGCCACGGCTAAAATTAACCAAACAAGACAAACCAGCGCACTAAATCACCACCCTAAACAGTAAGTAGTAGGGCAATAACAATTCAACAGGGGGCAGCACACTGCCATTACAGATTGGCCTTTAAATCATGTTTAATTGCTCTTTTGTATAGTAGTCTGTAACTGCAGTTTGACTGTAGCTTGTAACACACCATCCCTCTAATGTATGATACTGTGTGCACCATACACTGTCTATCAAATCCACCCTCCATATGCCGTCCTTAACAACCTTCTGTCTGCTAAAACTATCGTGCACATCTCTGTTAGGTGTTACAATAAAAGCAGACAACAGTACATCCTCATAATGGATCACAGTATGGGGTCAATCAGATCCCCCCTCAAAGAGGCCGGCTTGTTTTCTTCTCCTGTCGTCAGCTCTGGGTGGCTTTTACTAAAGTGTCATAAGCCGTTTGATTGTAAATCTTAGTGACCTTGAAGTCACCAGAAAAAGCACAGATCCGTAAACCAATCATCGCACGGCTGCCCCTGTCAGCCACGCTCCTGTTCACACAGTCGCCGCCTGAATTTCCTGATGTTAAACAGAGGCAGGAGGGAGGAAAAAGGCTCAGTGAGAACACAATGTCAGCTTTAAACTTTATTTAAAATCCGGTAAATATTGGCTTTATGGTGCGCTTGTTATAAATATATATAATCAGATCCCTCTGAACATTTCTAAGCACAGAGTACCATGTGGATACAGAGGTGTTAGAGACTTAGCTTTAAAAAAAAAGTCAGGATAAAGACTAATGATACTGCCAGCCTCAGCATTTCTTAGACCATTTCCAACTGCTCTACTCGCCAGCAGCACAAAGATCAGTGTTATTATGGATTTGTTGAAAAATCAATTTGGTGCATGCTAATGTCCTTTAAATCTTTCAGAGATAAAGAATGCTCGGTGCATTTCTGTGGGATGATTTCCAGCCCTATAAGAGAACCTCCTGCCTACTCCTACAGAGGATTATTGGAGCAGCAGCTTAAAGGCTGTCTACACTCGCAGTGAGAGAAGTGGTCTCAGTTTCTCTGGTTTAATAATGTGCTTTATACCCCTCTATAATAATCAGAAACAGAATCTTTGGCAAATGTTTTAAAACAGGTGACCCGATTTCTCTTTCCACCTGTTCTCCAGTTTTACTTAGGGGATAAAACTATAGTCAGCAGATAGATTAGAAATAAAGAAAAACTTTTCGATTCAAGAAACTTTAGAATAAGAACAAAAAGACTCAAAGCAGCATCATTAAACAACCATTCACAAGCAAATTTCACTGATTCTTCTGTTGAACTCTGATTCTGCTCTGGTATTTACTCATGTTGGGGATTATACCTTGAATTCCTGCAAACCCATATATCTGAACTGTTATTAAATTTGAAAACCTGGTGTCAGCCAGTAAGTTTTACTGGAGCACACTTAAGTTAAATGACTGAATTTGAGTATGATAGTGGTGAAAGTGGAGAGCTTTCTGTTCTTGTTTCCCTCCTAGTTTACATTACTTAACACTCTAATCTTGTAGTTATTGTAGTTTTTCCATCCTCACAATCAGATTTAGGAGAGTTTGTGTAGCTATTTTTTGTTCATTATGCAAACAACCTCGAGTGAAAACCCAGCCAGATGTTTCAATAAGAGCCTGTTTAATTATCATCGACTTTAATTAATACTTTGAGGAGAACGAGCTGCCTTCTGTGATGTTTGGAGGAGTAAGAATTCAGATGTTGAACGCAGATGAACTGTAGCCCTCCAGCCTGTGTACCCTTGGTCCTGACAAAGAAAAGAGCCTCAGTAGTTTCGTGCAGCATCCAGGAATGGAGATTAGCATGGAGCCATCAGCGGCGCTGCAGTCCCTCCCTACCCTGCTTCTCCTGTCAGCCCGCCTCCTCCCTGCTTGTCAGGAGCTCCGACGAGGAGCTGTAAAAACCTTTTCCCCTCTCCTTAACAACTGCAAAACAACACGCACACACCCTGGCTGAGGTGCCTGCTTTTCTGAGGCCTCTGACAGGACGTGCTGCAGGCACAAATTGTAATTCATAAAGGTTAAGGGGGTCAATGCCTTTTATTACCAGTCTGAGTGCATCCAGCTTGATGGGGCGGGCATGCAAATGGAATGTCTCAGTGTTCTATGCAAGAACTCAGACAGCGAGTGCGTGCCTCTGGATGGGAGGAAGTAAAAGGTGGGTAAAGGATGGTGGGGTGTACGTGTGTGTGTATGTGCGCGCCTGTGTGTGGGATCGGCTGCTCTCTCCACCTTCCAGAGCCATGTAGGACCACACAGCCGCTGCCCGGTTAATTAGACAGTATGACATTGACCTCAGGTAGTTAACGGCCACTTTGATATGTGCCGTCTAGCAATTAATATATTGTAAATCTTCATGTTTTATCATGCGGTTAGCTCTGACCTATAAGTGGCTGTGGAACACTCGGGCTGACAATACATTCTTCATTTAACATTTGCACTAACAGAAATACAATATCACATCAGCTGTGTAAAGAAAAAAAATGTATAAGGATTGGTCATTTGACTGTGAGGCTCTTCATTCTCTCTTTGTGCACTGGCAGTTTAAAGGAACCATATGAGAGCTGAACAAAAGCAGTGAACAGTACAGAACAAATAGTATAAAACTTTTTATGATTAAAAAGTTATTTACGTATTGTTCTTGTGAGTCTTAGAGAAATGTAAAGTCCCTCATCTCTTAAGTGCAGCTATCATGACCCCAGCAACAAAGGCTGTGGCACATTAGACCCAATTGCACCCTCTGCTGGTCTGTAACCAGCAGGACCTTGGTTGATACAAGCAACATTCAAGTTATTCTGTCTGGACTTGGCATGCAAAAAGCGTAATTTTTCATCAAATTACTCTGGAAATGAGAAGTCTTACTCGAATAAACATAACCTTGACATAAGTTTTGCACTGCTAATGTTATCACCTCCACTCAACAATAATTTAAGTAATGTGAAACTGGTCTATTCATAAATGGGAAAAAAATCATCCAAAACAATTAAGTGTAGAACAAAAAAAGGAAGAACTGTGGAGAATAATCATCTGAATAAACAAAAAAACAATATAAAATAACTGAATGTAAACACATTGAACAGTACAGGACAAAAATGAAAGAAATTAAACACAAGATGAGAGCAGAGTACAAGAGTTTGAATTAAACACTATCAAAAATAACAGAACAGAATACAAAATAATACAGAGTATAAGTGAGCATGGGCTGAAAGATGATAAAACATGATATAACAGAAAAGAATATAGTATAGAGAATAGAAGACATAACATTACAGACATTAGTCCAAAAAAGGTCAAAGAGAATACACCAGAAGAACAAGGCTTAAAATTGAGCGAATAAAATAGAATATGATGTACAAAACAAAATGTAATGAATAAGAATTTAAATAAATTAATATCCAGAGTAGACCAATAAAATGTAAAATGTAAGTAAAAGAACAGCGTATAAAGCAATGTAAAACAAAGCATATTTGCAGCAGAAACACTGGAATGTTTTTCTTTGTCTCTCTGCTCAGAAAGGTCAGAAGTTTGTGGCGTCATATTGGCTGTAAAGCTGAAAAGATCATACCTGAGCAGTCACTGGGACATTCCTCCCTTAAAGCCAGCCTCAAGAGTCCCTGTGCTCATTACCTCTCCATCACAGACCAGCTGCTGTGGAGTCATTCATCACGATTACAAATCCACCCGGTGTTGGGAGCCTACAGCTCCACCATCAGCCTGTTTGATGCACACACAGAGCCGAAGCCTTCGACTCCTCTGGGCAGAGAGTTAAATTCATGCTACAACAGGTGATAGTTGTGGAAAGTTACAGGCGGGTTATCTTGTGAAGGATAAAAGTAATACACTTGAAATTCCTCTTCTGTATATATTTTGAAGCTTTCTATTGTTTAAAAAAGGACATAATTGAGTTTTTCACTGTTCCTACACACAATAGTCAAGCAGAGAGAAATACCTCAAAATGGTTAAAACCACAGGCTACACATATTTTTATGGCTAGACCATCCCAGTAGTGTAATATTTTAGATGCATGCTACCTTTTGGCCTGGCTTTTTGTAATAAGAGATCTTACACATCCTGACCCCAGCCTCATGGAACAAACGCTACGTTGACTTTTGGGTTTTCAAATGAATCGGCAAGGGTCTGGTTTGAAACGTCTTGTGGAGTTATTTTAGGTTCTTGTGCACACATGCTCAGAGTGGGATTAACACTCTGCCCAGAGGCCCCAGACAATCGAATGTCCCAAAGGTAAGAGATTTATAGTGTAGCAAATGATTGTTAGTGTAATTAATTGCTAGTTTGCTTAAAAATATGCACAATATTAAACCTATTTACAACAAAGGGGTAATACTAAGCTGCTGTTTGATATTTTCAAAATCCAAAAAAAGATAGATTACCTCAAACGCATTTTCTTTTTCTTTTTCTTTTTCTTTTTAAAAGAGTGTTCTGAGCACTGCAGGCTGTATATGTCACTAAAACAAAAGTATTTATGTTTTATGTTTTATTTCATTTTCAAGGTATTAGGGCATCTGAACCATGTACAGCTGCCAGAAGGTGTCTTAAATTTTTCTTTAATTTTTTTTTTTTTACAGCGCCCATGGTTCTCAATAAGTCGATAAGTTTTGCACCAGTTCACTGGTGTTTTTTTTTTTTTTACTTGCTGGAATCTGCAGATCACAAGGAAACAGTTTT
Source organism: Halichoeres trimaculatus (assembly GCF_033239565.1). NCBI lineage: Eukaryota > Metazoa > Chordata > Actinopteri > Labriformes > Labridae > Halichoeres > Halichoeres trimaculatus. Next base: position 18,659,369 of record NW_027437197.1, read on the forward strand.
AGACCTGCGACAGTAGAACTGGATATTTCATCCACACATATTGCAGTTCATTTTTATTCTGGAGATTTAGCTTTCATTTAGTTGAACTACCACTTTTCAAGGTTAAAACTGTAATGAAGCTACATCCAAAAAGAGATGCATATCTACTTGAAAGTTTTACCTGTGAAACTTTAATGCATATACATTTTTTCATTACTTGTTTTAAACGTACCACAAAATAAACTTAAATCCACGGATGGGTTATGTTTAAATAAAGAACTGTTAGATTTCTGAATGAACGCTGTTATTGTGTTTGTATTCAATAAAGTTTCAGTGAAATGACCTTCCTTTGTCATCATCCGGGTATCGACTAGCTCTACATACATCACACTGCGCATGCGCATTCGTCCACTGTGGTTCGACCTCTGCAGTCGGTAAGTGTGCAATGGCAGTTTGAATGAGAAGCGTATTCTCAAGAAATCCCTTTTCATCCTCTGTTTTTACTTCGCATTGCAACGCATAAGTGAGGATAGCATGCAGAATGGATGTGAATGTACATATGAATGTCTTTATTTTCTCTGTGGAGCATATATACACCCGTTTGACCTTAATTCTCTCCGATCCAACTTCCTCAGAGAGACCCGGGCTTCAACCAGATTTGACCGAACCGGTTAAAAATACATAAAGAAGAAAATGTACGCCTGTGCAAAGTTCGTCTCCACGCCGGCTCTGGTGAGCTTTCGTTATTTTGTCTTTTCATAATTTTAATCTGTGTCCAGCTTCTAAATACAACCAAGAGATCCAATGGGCCTCTGATTGAACTTGACTGCAGCTCACTTGCAAGGGTATCTGCAGTCTAGGCCAACAGGCTAAGTGGCTAATGCTAACTTCTGAATGACAAACATTTGGAAGAGTTGCAATGCAACATATTGGTTAATAATGCATTGCATCTCAGCGGTGTCTCAAATTTTGCAGATCTGACCAGTGCTTTGGCTATTACCAGACATTCTCGATGAGAGTGTTAGCTAAGGTCATTTCAAGCCTGGTTTGCTGAATTTATATACAGTTCCCTTAGAAACATTCTCATGGGGCCTAATAATTGATACAGCAAAAGAAACCTTTTACATTTTAGAGTTGTTTGCCCTGATATAGCTGTTAGCTTGAGCTGTCAGCCCCTCACCAAGGTCATTTTTCCATATCTTATAGCTCTTGTAGGCTAACAGCTTAACACTGAAGATGGGCTGTATGTTCTCAAACATGTTAGCATAGTATTTTGCAGCTTGACATCAGGACAGACTAAAAGAAAATCAAAGTAATCATGAATGACTTTGACAGCACAGACTGTACCGCAGAGCGTTAAAGGGCACAGGTCATCCAGAGTTTGCATAGCAGTGCAATAACACAACAAAGTGACATTAGCAAGGCATAGCACTATGCCCTGGTTGCAAAGTGGGAGACATGCTTACCAGCAGTTTGTCTTGTTTGATTGCAATTGTGTTTGACAAAATTTGTGTTGAATTTTGTTTCTGTGGTCGCTGCAGGTCCGTGCTGGTTCCCGGGCTCTTTACAGACCCTTGTCTGCATCTGTGCTGTCCAGGCCTGAGCTCAAGACAGAGGTAAAGAGACATTACAAGAACGTTCAATCTCTCTTCATTTTCCTGTGATTTTTCACTGTAAAGAACCTTATAAGATGGTATCACATAAGCTGAAAGAGGACAAAGACATTAGGATACCCAAACTGAAATGTGTATGAATTCAAAATTTACTGTAATTTTACCTGCCTGTTAAAGTTCTGAATCTGTTTTTCCATTTGAAATTAAGTGAAACAAAACGTTTATAGATTATGAGATAATATATCTAAATGAAGTTGCTATCTATTAATTCATTTCTTTTAGTAATATCAGTTTACTGATTGCACAAATGTTAAGCTATAATTTGCCATGTCTAAATCCTTGATGTAGAAGTTATAGTTTTTGTCTCTTCTGACTCCAGAGCACAGTTGCTGTGATGCCACAGAGCCCTCTCACTCAGGTCACACTGAGGGGCTTCCAGACCAGTGCTGTCAGCCGGGATATTGACACTGCTGCCAAGTTCATTGGAGCTGGAGCTGCCACAGTCGGAGTAGCTGGATCTGGAGCTGGTATTGGGACAGTGTTCGGCAGTCTCATCATTGGATATGCTAGGTTTGTTGTCACTGACATGAATATTTAGATTATTAAAAAATAAGTTGATGAATTTTTTAATGCTGTGTTCTTTTTTTAAATTGGTATTGACATGTTTTTTTCTTGTCGACAGGAACCCATCTTTGAAGCAGCAGCTGTTCTCTTATGCTATCCTGGGATTTGCCCTGTCTGAAGCCATGGGACTGTTCTGTCTGATGGTGGCTTTCCTTATCCTGTTTGCTATGTAAAACTCTGCTGTCAAACAACACTTTCATTACAGATGTGACTACATATTTTATTGTGGCTACCAAAATTGTTCCGTGTTGGTGTCATGGAAATGTACATTTTCAAGTCTTTCAGACACTGTCGAAATAAGCAAAGCATGTATTGTACAAATGTAAGAAATTACGTAATTAAAATACATGTATTTGTCTATTTAACAATGGCGGAAGCTTTTGTCTTGGGGTATCATGCTAACACAACAGAAAGCAGTCAGTTTTCATGAATGTCATCTTTCCTGTAAAGCAGCTGCTACTACCTGCCATGAATCAGCCTTGTTTTCTCAGAGCATCACATGCAAGCTTTTTGGGGTCCACCTCTAGAAATTATTGGTTTGACTGCAGTTACATAGTACTGTAATTAGGCAGCAAGTGAGTGCTTGCTTTTGTAAATGGCATTGAATAAATATAGACAATTTAATTAAGTTAAATATTGGGTTTTGACTTTTTTTAACATCACCATTGAAAGTCCAAACAAGCACTGAACATTTATTTTGTTAAATTGGTAAAGATACATTTTTCCTAACCATTGAATTATCTTTTCAACATGATTTCAGTATGGTAAAGGTAGGGAGAAAATATAAATATGGCACTATAGTCTTTTATGAAGCCCTCTGAGAAAGCTAAGTCTTGTGCTCAAGGAAAATAAAGTTACGGGCCAAAAATTGCAGATATAAGTAAAGGTTGATTCTACACAATGTCAGATAAACACAACAGTGTTATGTCATTTTGAACGGCATAGTAAAACAGTTTGTGCAGTCATCTTCTTTCAAGACAACATAAGTCACTATTTTAACTACTATTAGTCAAATGTAAACTGAGAAAAGTGACTGAGGTTACAATGGGAGGTGTACTGAAAAAAGACTATCATGAAGTTTATCACGTGTGAAAACCTGAGGCCTCCAGAAAACTATGAAGTGGATTAGGCGGCAGGACATTGTGTACAGTGAGCAATAAACATAGGTGTTCTTATATTTAAAGCTTCTAAGCTCCCCTAAATAAAAAAATAGGGTCTTTGTGTTTTGAAATTATGCTCATGAGTTATTGAATGTAAGGCATTTAAGTGTAAATGAAGATCAAAAGTCCTCGAGCAGGCTGTGTATGACGTTTACGGATCTACCCGGGCCGCTCTCGCGATAGTTTGATTCATAAGTGGGATTTTGGAAATCGAGGGTTGTGGCTGAGGGGTAAGTGTCCACAGAAACTGATAGCGAATACATATAAAGCTTTGGTTAAATACCTCATACTCAGCATTTCGTGGGCCTGTTCCTCCAGTAAAATAAACGGCCTCAAAATAAATGTTGACATTTCCTCTGTTTACAGTGAAATTTAGCTCCAAACATGGCGACGATTGTATGTTAACGCAGTGCTCGAGCTAATGTTATTCCATGGAAGCGACTGGAACAGATGCTCGCAGTGTGTGATAACGGTGTATGTGTCATGTAGATCCTTTTTGATAAGCACTCATATTTAACATGTACAAAGTAGTGGAGGGTCACCGGAGGATAAGACAGGATGTCCTCAACCTCCGTGGATTCGGAGCACTACAAACCGACGAGTACTGAGCTTCTTTTAATACGATACCGTGTTGTAAACAACCAAAGCAGCCGCCCATCATCGATATGCTTTGTCCAGAAATCCAGCTGTCCTTACTCATGATATTTATGATACCACTTCTGATTAATACCAAATGTGCGAGGTTTTATACTTTGAAGTTTGCGATTCATTGCAAAAGCAAAATGTTATTTTATATCTCTGAGGACCAAAAGTCCGAATAAATTCAGTAAGTCCGCATTAAGCCGGTGTTTAATGGTCTAATTTTTACTTTTTATTCCCTTTGTGCTTTGTCCTGTTTATTGCAGGGTGACATACAAGGAATCCCTTAATATGAGTGATGATAAACCTTTCCAATGTACTGCTCCTGGGTGTGGACAGGTAAGTCATATCACTTTCTTACAGTCCACACAAAATACTCAATGTGATCCAGAAACTAGACAGCAGTTTTAGACTGAAACATCTGTTATTAGGTCTTAGGTGTGACATTTGGGTTTTGGTTACTATGAAATGAATGAAACAATACTTAGCTTGAGAAAACACTTTATGAACACATGATCTCAAAACAACAGAAGTGTCAAAGATGGGCGTAAGAACATGGCTCTCAAGATATGATTATAAGATAACATTTCCAAACCCAGATAATTGTATGCTTTAGTGATCCTTAAAATCGAGATATTCAAGTGTAATAATAAACTATAAAACCTAAAAAAAACGGTTGCATAATAATTGCTATCAGAGATAAATCCCTGGCCAGAATTTCCAGTACATTGATGTGATGACAGATTGTCATTACAGTCATGACCCATTATCTCTAAGTGCTAGTGAAGGATCTTGAAAACTTTGCTATATATCCTTGACCTATATAAGATGAGTTAAAGTCAGGTTGCCACTCTCCCATCCCCTCCTATTTTAATCTGATTGTTAACTAAAGCCTTACACTTAACACCTTTAATTTCATGAGGACTGTTATGTTGAGCTTTTGTTGAAGTTAGCCCCAGATTTTGTCTCATTCTTCTGTGTTTCCCTTTCTTTTTTATCCCCCAAACACAGAGGTTTACAAATGAGGATCACCTGGCTGTCCACAAACACAAACATGAGATGACACTGAAGTTTGGCCCAGCCAGGACAGACACTGTCATCATTGCTGGTGAGTGTACTTGAATCTTATTTGTCTCCCTTTCAGCCAGAATATTGTTCTGAAGCTTTTTCTCTGCTGCAGACCAAACCCCGACACCAACACGGTTTTTGAAGAACTGCGAGGAGGTTGGACTCTTCAATGAACTTGCAAGTCCATTTGACCATGACTTCAAAAAAGCAACAGAAGATGACATCAAAAAGGTTCACCTCCATGTCAGCAGGTTATCTTATTTCTGGTTTCCACATGTACAGAATTTTTTTTAAAAAAAGGAATATATTCTTGTTTTTCTGTAGTTACCGCTGGATTTGTCACCTCTTGCTACACCAATCATACGCAACAAAGTTGAGGAACCCGCAGCTATGGAGGCGCATCGAGACAGCCCTCTGCCTCACCCTGAATCGACCACAAATGATGACAAGGTAAGACCTGTTGCATGGGCTGTTTCTAGTATTTTTGCAGATAATAGAGGAAAGACTTGGTTTGGAAGTTGATACTTGTGAGTCTGTCAGTAAAATAATACAGTTTCTGCACAAAATGTTATAGCAATATTTTTTGTGAGAAACTTCTGAACTTCTCTTTAAATCTTAAATATTGAGAGTGAATACATCATTTTATTAACTTCACTATCATGTCTTCACTAAACGGTTCCTGCAGTTTAAGGTTTTGTATGATGTTTTCAGGAGATAACCTTGCAGCCAACCTCACTGCCAACATCTACTATAGTCCATCCTGCATCCCTCCAAGTTCCCAATGTACTTCTAGCAACCTCAGAGGCTAGTGTTGTAATACAGCAAGCTCTCCCATCACCAACATCTAGCTCTGTTATTACCCAAGTCCCATCCACTAATAGGCCTATAGTGTAAGTAACTCAAAACATCCATTTTTAAAAATCATAGCCATCTCTTTATTTCTGATTATTTATATTTGTACAGTTTTGTCTTGGTGAGCTCGGTTCTTTCACGAGGCATGTGCTTGTGTATTTTTTATTCATTTGAAACCCTCTGGGATTTTTGTTGTTCTTTTAGCTTATAGGTTCTGTCCTCATGATCAACATCAGGTTTGCTCAAATATGGACTTGCAAATCCGCTTCATTTACCCAGTACCAGACATTTGAATAAACAAATCAGGCTTTCACTTCATTCATCTTTGTTATTCAGGAATCCTACAAATACATCTTCCATGTCTTATACAGTGGTGCTAACGTTAAACCTAAGGAGGTGTCTTTAGAACAGTGATTCCCGACTGGTGGATTATGACCCAAAAGTGGGTCGCAGGCCCGGTTCCAGTGGGTCGTTGCCTTTGCCTGGTTAAAAAGAAATAAAAAGGGAGCGAAAGAAAATAATCCTTGGCTTTTATTTTGAAGGGGATTTTTCATGCAGCAGAGTGCCAGGTCTGTAATTCTTGATGGCAACTGCTATTTCACAGTATAGAAGAAAACCCACAAAGTTGCTGCAAGTACAACTAGGTTTAGATTTTCTTAAATTGAGGACTAAGGAGGATAAAACGTCATTATTTTGTGCAGCGAGCCATTGAGATATAAAAGAATAAAGCTGGTAAACCAGCATACTGTGATATTCTGTTCCAGTTTCAGTTCATCAGTGATGGTACGTTTCAGACAACAGGCCCCTCATAAATTTCAAAGCTGCTGCTTTAAAAGTTACACTGTACTACTGCTAAAAACTGTTAATCCTACGTTTTAAGTGGTGTTAGATCTGTCTACCAGGATTTAATAAAAGTAGTTTTTCTCCTTCAACCATGGAAGCACCCATTAAAGCTCTTCAAGTAAATGAGAAGCCATCTACTTAATTCATTTGAATTGTATTTGTTGTATTATTTCCCTATAAATCACAAGTAGTGGAAAATTTCTAAAAGAAGAAGAAACAAAAATAAGGTCCATATCTGGGCAAACTGATGCCACTTCTGGGTCTAATGTGACCACAAAATGTATCCTCTCCATTCTGTAGCTGTAATCTGTTACACAACAGCTGTATTTTGATTTTAATTTTGTTTTAGTCACACTTTGTTACCATATTGACTGATGCCTGATGTGACATATTATTGGAATGCTTGTTTCCATCCTTGTCTTTGTTTTGAAACAGATTATAGTTTTGTGTAATTCTCAAATATCTGCTTTTTTTTTTTCATTGAGATTTGCTCTCTCTCCCCCCTCAGCCCGGTGTCTGGCACCTTCCCTGTGCTCTTACAGCTGCCTAATGGCCAGACCATGCCAGTCGCTATACCTGCATCCATTACAAGCTCAAGTGTACATATCCCGACAACGATTCCTGTGAGTGGTTTTGCTGGTTACGATTGATACTTTAATGTGTGTGTGAGTTTCTGCAGCAATTTGCTTTTTTCTTTTGAAAATTACCCCCTCAAGGTCTATATGGCAGCAGGTCTAAAACGTAATGCCCCCAGATTTCTAAGTTGTGTGCAACATTTCAAAACTTCATCTGTCTCAATTAACTGAGATCCGCTCCGTAAACATCTCAAACAATGCTCCAGTGTCAGATATTATGAAATGTAAAACAACAGGTATCGTTAAGAGCATGCAGTATCGTAAATGACCTCTGTTTGCTCCTGCAAGTTTGTCACTTGCAAGCAAATAACTGCAGACTACCTCACTGTGATCACTGTTTTTCCTTGTAATTTCCCTTTTATCTCTCCAAATCAAGTCAGCTATCATCCTTTTGTCACCTTTATCAGCGTGCCACCCTGCAGAGTTGTCTCTAAATAAACCTTGACGTGTAATTGTTCATAAAACTGCTGTTACCAAGGTCAGAACTCAGTTAATGAACTTACTTTCTCCAGCCAAGTAACATACATCACCATTCAAGTCCAGTGTGTAAAATAACAAACTTGCTGGACTGTGTCGAATGACTGCATGCTCTGCTGAGCACAAGTTTACCGTTTCCTGCTCATATTTAAAATTTGAAGCGATGCATGTTTTTGTAGAGGAAATCAGAGCCCATCAAGTGTCGTTTAGGCAACACTTTTTTTTGTAGCATCAACATTAATACCACATATTTTTTTCACCCTACTTGGACAGAGGGACTATTTACAACTTTGGCACCTCGGATTTGGCAGCCAGAGCAGAGCTGTGGAGGTTGAACAGAATAATGGACTGGAGTACGACTGTGGCAAAGACACAGCGTTTGGCTGCGGCTCAGCAGGCTCTGCTCCAGGATCCTTCACTGCTATTTGTCCTTGTACAATTAGAATCAACGCTCTTGATTCCAGGCAGAGCAGATAGATGATGCTGCTAATATGTTTTGCAAACCAATTACAACCCCGACCCATGGCAGAGTCTAATATTGGAGATTTGTTGTAAATGAAGGGTCCTTTTGGTGTTGTTTTAAACGCCCCCTGTGGAAGCTTGTCGTGTAAGTCTTGATCGTCTGTGTGGAACACTGAGCAGCAGATGATTATCTCCTGATAGTAGCACGGGAGGGAGAAAGCCTCCATCTTCCCAGTCTGTTGGGACTGAGAAAGCTGTTGACGAGTAGAGGAGGGCAGAAGTAGATGGAGAACATGAGCTACCAGCGGGCCTTCTTTTCACTCCATCATCTCCTCCTAACTCCCCCCAACTCCCTCCGTCTCATTGTCAGTAAGAAGAGGCCTGGCTCTGGCCTTCCAACTCATGTCTCTCCATCCTCTCTTCAGCTTCCCTGTCCATATGCTCTCACACAGGCAGGCAGAGGTTCATTAGCGTGCACTCTGCATCTCCATGTGGCGCTGCCTCCACAAAATAACAGGCCATCCAACCTAATGAGGCTGAGATATGAGGAAAGTGAGAGCCTGCCGCGGCTACATGTGTGTGTGTTTGTCTTGTGGGGAGTGCCGCCTGCCTTTCTACCACCGAAGACTAATTTTCTCTGTCTCTGATCTGTCTCTGTGTCTCTGCCGTCAGCTTGTCAGACCTGTCACCGTAGTGCCTAACATCCCCGGGATCCCAGGACCTCCTTCGCCACAACCACAAACACAGCCACAGCCACCATCACAGCCCGCCCAATCAGAAGCAAAGCTGGTATTAATTATCTCTTCCTTCACATCAAATGTTATTTCCCATCTGATTACAGTGACTGGAGTAATAAGTCAGCCTGAACAATAAGGGAGCTGTTGCTTTCCTTGACCAGATGAGGGTGCTGGTGAAGGGCTGGGTGTGAAGGTCCTCAAATGGCAGTGAGAGGTCCAAAACATGTAGATGCAAAGGATCAAAAATATGAGTTTTCAAACTTAGGAGAAATGTTATCATTAGCTTTTTTTGTCATGCATATGGATTGATCAGATTCCTTTGGATTTTAGACTTCTGGACAGACAAAATACCACATTCAAAGACATCAGCTTGGTCTTTTTCAGAACATAAACAGGCAATATGCTCAGTAAATTTATTGGGACAATAACAACAGATTCATCCACGATTTGTTGTCACTTTTCAGACCTCTTTTTCAGAATAATCCAGCCACAGAAATCAAAAGTATTCCAAACATTTCTGTGTGGGGGGAGAGCGTCTTTGCATCTTTGTAGCTGTCTGTCCTGAGTAAACAAGTCATAGTTGAAGGGCAGCGATATGAAGTGATGTGAGGGAGATCAGTGGCAATGTGATGAAGCAGGGATCACAGAACCTGTAAGTGTTCGCAGCATGCTCCGCCTGTGGAAATTAACAGATAAACTGCAGAGAGGAGGTGTGTGTGTGTGCGTGTGTGTGTTGGGAGGGAAGAATTGATCCTGACTGGAAAGGGGGGGCTGAGGGGGAGGGGGTTGTCGGGGATCATGGGGTACGGAGATGACAAACGCGTAGACAGCGTTGTGCTCAGCACGCCGTCACCGGGGCCAACCAGAGGGGGGCTACCAGTGAAAGCCAGCTGGGGGCATCCTGGCACACGCTCGGCGAGGCACATTAAGGCGGCCTCACCCTGCATGGAACCTTTTGTTCAGCAGAATCCTGCCTGACCTGCGTCTCCCCCCTCCTCGTACGCACGGCGCCTCCCACCGCACTCAGCTCATCAGCAAACACCTAATGAGCCCGCGTCAAGAAAACAGACCCCCGCTCAACCTGCCTGCTCCCCGCCCCCACCGGCTCTCAGGGGGCGCGGAGACGGCACTTTACAAGGACTGATGATGCTGCAAAGACCACAATAATGATAATTAACTTGCTGAATTTAGAAGATTATGCTGTTAATTAGTTGCAAAATAAAGATAAGTAATATAGTAGCAGATGGTTGAATAACACCCATGAGATGGAGGGTTATTACACTGATGAGGTTTCCATGGCAGAGATGAAATATGAATCTGACTGGCTTTTCCCTCTTTTCTATGGGCCATTCCAGGAGAATAATATCTTGTTTCTGCCAGAAGAGCTTCTGGAAGGGTATTACACGATAAACTAATTTGGTAGATAGATTGGTCTGGCAAAGGTAGTTGTTAGAATAATGTGCTCCTCTGTTTTCTCATGTAAATGTATTCCCTCTCACTCTGTTATGGCTTCCAAAGGCTCATTCACTTTCACCTTGTTTGCTCCGTGTTTGATACTGGAGGAATTGGCCTGTGAATCATGGACACAGATCTGTGGAGTAATATTTTCTATGAGCAGGCTGTGTGCGAAACTGTTTTATGAAGTAGGGAATCTGTGTTTAACGAAGTGGGATTTTTGATAGTTTGGAGAGCAGTTCAGTGCGTGTGGATGATCATCAGCTTTGGTATTTGGATGAATTACAACCTTAAGAACATGCTAAATCAGTTGGAGGCTTGTTACTTGATTGGATTCAAAAGCAGGTTTACCTGATTATACTTTTAACTCTATCATGAGTTAATATTTCCACTGAGTTTCAGTTTTCCTGATGTTATTTTTATAAACCCTAATTGAAAAAATATACAATTATTCCTCCTTTACTGTAGGGGAAAGGAGCACCTTAATTGGAGGAAGAGGATATAAGTATGGTAAACATGTAGAGAGCATCCTTCATAATAATGTTCTCTGCTAACTGCTCCACACAGAGTAGCTTCATTGAAGCAAGATGTTTCAGTCTGTTCGATAACTTTTAAAAACTTAAGCTCTGTATGTTGTTGCTAATAAGTACCATTTACCTCAACTACTTTCTGTAATCTCTGTTTGCTTTTTTTTTGTTTATTTTAGTTATAGGGTTTATTTTATTTTGTGGGCTTCAGCTCTGCTGCCTAAAGATTTTTTTTTTTGTTTACGGTTTGAGTCAAAAAAACAGTTGCATCATTTGTGATTCAGTGTTTTATAGTCTTTGCACACTGAGTCCATTTATTTTCTGATGCGGATTTTGGATCCATAATCTGAAAAAAAAAATGAATCTGATGTGTTTATCTGTATTAATTTCGAAAATTTGCAGTATGAGAAAAATGCAATTATCAAGCAGTTGATCCTAAATGGTGACTGTCAATATGTTGAAGGTATGTGCGTGCAGGCACACACACAGGCACAGGCACACTGCCACACACATGTACACAAAGCTTCATTCGTCATCTAAACAATACCCGAAATGTGTAGAAAAGATATGTCAGAAAATGTGCGCATGTGTTGGTGCAAGTAGTCTACGGTGGCTCTGAATTGCCAAACTACCCAGGAAACGAGCTGGGCGGATGTGAATCAACGCAAAACATCAAACCTGTTTTGAAAGAAATAATAACAGATGAAAGTTTCGGCGTTAGTGTACAAATGTGAGGGACATAACATGGGATCAAATTTCCTTTGTAACATGCGCCAATTTTGGACGAAAACAACAAACCTTTTGGGTGAACTAATGAATGTTATCTTTGTATTGTCTAATTTTCATCATCTTTCCTTGTGACTGTCTTTAAATTGTAGCTATACACAGTTTTGGCATATCTAAACAGCCCTACTTGTTTACTGTCCAAGCAGTTCCTCATGGTGTTTTCATAACTTCTTTTCTCAGATACCTCAGGTAACCAACGGAGATGGTGTTGAAGTCCAGAGCAGCTCTGTAACCACTGCGCCCTCTTCTCCCGCTCCGCCCCCGACACCGACCCCAGCTCCAGTCCCTCTGGCTGTCCTGTCTCCTGTTGCTACTCCTCAGACTCCTGCTATCGAGGAACCTTCACCACATACTCTTCAGCAGCCAGCCACCTCCACCACAGAGACACCTGTGTGTATTTACTAATACAGGAAAAGCAAAGCAAAGATTTAGCATGGACTTCTATGTTCTTTCTCATTAAAACAGGAACAGTTAATGTAACCTTGCAAGAAAAGATCTGATATCATGTTGTGATCAGTGAGAGTATATTCAGTGTTTTCTCTTCTGGGTGTCAGCACATTACTCAGTGCTGCAGATGTGGTTGATTTGTTCTTCTACTTATTGTTTCCTATTATTATCACTGTTCAGGCTTCCCCAGCCCCCCCTCCACCAAACCCTCCAAGCACAGGGGGTCGGCGGCGCAGAACCACATCTGAAGACCCTGATGAAAAGCGGCGCAAGTTCTTGGAGCGTAACCGAGCAGCGGCCTCTCGCTGCAGGCAGAAGAGGAAAGTGTGGGTCCAGTCTCTGGAGAAGAAGGCCGATGACCTGAACTCTGTGAACGGACAACTACAGGTGTGATTTCCTTACGCTGACTGCATGTTTAACAGCTGCTTTACCTGTCTTTGTTATTCTGCTTTATGCATCAATTTGTCAGCAGTGTGTGTGTGTATGCAGATGTCTGTTTATTATCATGTGCTGCTGGTGCGAGTGTGTGTGCACACAGACTTTTCCCTTCTGTGGTGATGAAGTCATTAAAGCCGATTAAGAAGAGCTGCCATGTGACAGCGGCGGTGTATGAGCTCTTTACATCGATATGTCCCTGTCAATAAAGATGTATCCTCCAGATGTCAGCCGCGCACAAGCGTGTCTTCGCTTCTGTCTCAGCAGTTTACTGAATGGCCTCAAAAATCTCCCAGGGAAAGGTGTCTTTTTGAACCTTCATTTCACTGCAAGCAATTAGGATCTGATGCTGACAAGTTCGAAACAGTTCATGTATCTGCTGTCTCTGTTGATAAGTGTGAGCCGGGGGTGCGGCACATCGGTGTTCCAGACAATTAAATGAGATGTGGTGTTTATTTGCTCACTGTCTTATTTTTCTATGAAAGCAGAATAAGATGTGGAGGGTGGAGGAGGGGAGAGACAGCAGGGGAAAAGAAATAGGTTCATGTTGTTAATATCTGGTTCAAAAACAAGTTATCACCACTTGTCATGGCTGCTCTCGCTGAGATTTTGTTTACATATAGGTAGATCAGAGAGGAAGTATAGGTGAGTGTCTGGGTTGATTGCATCGCTGTTGACTGAGAAGAGGAGCACAACATGTGGCAGAGAATAAAAAGTGCTTTATATGAAGGCATTAATCAGCAGTGCTGTTTTTGTAAAAACTCCCATGCTGACACGGCCCAGCTGATCAGTGAAACTGCCTCTAATGATGCACAATTATTTTAACATCATCCTTAACTGGCTTTTTAATGAGGTGTCAGACCAGGCAGCTCATAGGGCTCCCAGCATCACCTAAGGCCCATTTGCTCAGTTTCGATTAAATCACAAAGTTAAAAACAAGTTAAACTCTCAAAAGTCCAGATCAGTTTGGATTAAAAATCCAGGTCGATGTAAGTCGATAATACTGTCGCCTGAGATCTGCAGGGGCACAGCTGTCACTGCTTTTACTTCTCCTCTGGGTAAAGGTTTTAGTAAATCAGCCTTTCAGCGCTGAGCTTTAAAAGAAGGTGCAGGGAAACAGAATTTCTTACCGAATGTTGACATCTCTGCCCTTTGTCTGATGTACGTTACCTTACAGCAGATTGGAAAGGCTCTCAGAAGGATGGTTTGTGTTTATATTGGCTCAAACTGGCAGCAGTCATGGTGAGAGCACAGTGAATACAGCATTGGCTACATGTGATACATACGCTCCTTCCAGCTGTGTTTTAAATCTGTCTTACAATAGCTCAGCCCTGCCAGCAGCCGCAAGACTAAACAGATGGAATCAAATAAATTGGCTGCTTTTAGACTAATAGATTAAGCCGCCCGTAGTCCTTTAAAGGAGAAGAGAAGGAGCTTAAATCTGCCATTGGGTGTTCGGCGAGCCCCCGGCCGCTCTAAATCCAGTTAAAGTCACCTTCAGCGTAATGTGGCTCTCTTTTACGACATGCAGAAATCCCCAGCTCCCGCGGGAGCTGTAACAACACGAGAGTGTAAATCTCCGCAGCATCTACAAAGTTGCTCCGACAATTTCCAACAGCTCACCTTTGACAAATGTGCTGGTCTGAAGCCAGTGAAGGCCCATAATTATTGTGCAGGAACAACGTAAATGAAGAAGTGCATCATACTTTATTCTGGATTCATTCATTATGTTGTTAGCGGGTCTTGTGTTTGCTGTTTCGCATGGAGGAGTTGATCAGTGGTAATGTAGTGGTCACGTGGCTTGCTGTAGAGAGGGCTGGGGATTTTAACCCTGTGATCCCATTCATAAATCCTGCGGAGGTAAAAGGTAGGGCACATACAAAGGGATGTTTACTGTGAATGGATTTTTGTTTTCAAGGTTCTGTATCTTGTTCTAAAACAGATCTTAAACATCTAAGTTAAATGAAATAATTGTAAAACTTGGGAATGAAATTGAAAAAAGTTTTTGTCATTTTTAAACAACCAAAGAACTTTACCTGCTCTTTTTGCCTCTTCTTCTTCATGTTATATTCTGTCATACATGTCCTCTGTTGATTTTTTGCATTGAGTGCCTCTGTGTCTCTTCCCTCTCAAAGAATGAAGTCACCCTGCTGAGAAACGAAGTGGCTCAGCTGAAGCAGCTTCTTCTGGCTCATAAAGATTGCCCTGTAACCACCATGCAGAAGAAATCTGGCTATCACAGTGAGTAATGCTCCATTATTCTCAGCCCGAGGCTTCCACTGAAACCCGTCCACAACAAGCTCCAGCTAACCACCAGAAGGACATTTCTTACTTAGGGCCGACCAGGAAGAGATATTGACACATTAGGGCCCTTTCTTTGGAAAACTTTGCAGAAGTTGAGATATTTATGTTCACTTTGTGTGCAAACCAAAGGCACGAGGCCACAGGTGTCTTCTACAGAAAAGTATTTATTTAGACGTCAAATGAGAAAACATTTTCTGTCTCATTGAAGTGTGCAGCCACTTCTCAGCAGGAAGGATTTTAAGCATCCACATCTCTAAAAAGACAAGAAAGCAAAACCTTTCTTTATGCAAATAGAACTTTTAATGCAATGATCCTTAAATTTTTCATCTAAATACCCTGCAGCAGCCTTCAGTTTAATCTCCATGCCAGCTCTTCATCGTGTTGTCTCACTTAGAGTTTTATCACCAGTATTTCTTCATTTCCAGGCACTGTAGCTCTGTCACTGTGATATTTGGGTCATAACTCACCTTCCCTCACACATGAGCCAGTATGCAACAAGAACAATTGTGCTCCAAGCCACCTCTCCACTGTGCTCCTAAAGCCTCTTCTGACTTGTATTGACAATGATTGCCGCCAAAATGAGTCCATTAAAGCAGCAAGCTTGACAAGACTGCAGAGTACGGTCTTTGTGGGGTGTCCCCCAAGCTCGGCTGTTCATTACACATCCCTTATTGCTAACCGTCCCACTGACACACGTCATGGATGTTATGGGACGGATGGTTTCCAGGCTGCGGCGGGCTGTCAGAGCCAGGTCTCATTTGGTTTTGTCTGGACTGTTTTTCAGCCAGATCTGCAGATGAATTGGGTCATTTTTCTCGTGGGTTTGATAAGGACGTGTGTCCCGTGTTTGTAGACCTTTCTGAAGGATGGTATTTGGAGCAGCTTTTACCTTGTTTGGGAAAATATAACCTCATCCAAATACCTCAGTTCATCTGTTTGGCTCATGATGACAGGTGGACTAGATTTAATATGAGCCAGGGAGGAGAGCCAACTTTTGTGAGAGTGAAAAATAATTGTCTGTCAGAGGGAATAATCCAGGAGTTGTAAACTTTCTTTGTCTGACACTACCCGTCATTTCCCAAATCTGTTATTTTGAGCCTGGGACTCTTTAACACCATTGATTGCACCATTAATCTTTCAATGATGAAACTGTTTTGAGAAAGTGCTGTTCAAATACTGAAACTTCAGTCTTTTATCCATTACTGTCAATGATGTATTTTTCACTCTTTTTTGAGCTTATTCACTATTTCAAGTAGTAAAATAGTAAAACAGTTCAGCTCGCAAGGGCTACCTACAACTTTAGATGGGTGCCTTGATAAATCATCATATAATGCCATGTTGGTAGGGACATGCATGATCAATGCATCACAAAAAAAAACCTGAAAATGCAACAAGTTAAAAATGTCTGTGGTTTATACACTTACATACATCATGTGACCTGTCTGATAACGCCATTATTAGGTCATTTCTGTTGGCATTTACATTGTATCAATGGTCAAAATGCAAATTTGTTCTGATTTCACTTTGAATGATCTGTACATATTCAGCCTGTTGGCAAGGTTTTCCCACCTTTTGTTGTGACAGAAAAGTCACATGACAAAAACCTCCTACCACATTTTTTCTAGATGGCAATCAAAAGAAATCCACATGAAAAAATATGGTGAATGTGCATTTCCATACTAAGCAGTGTTATCTTAAACATTTCACTATTTATTTCCTTATATTTGGCTTGTATTGATGCATAAGACCACGTAAATTGACCATGTTCACCTGACAAGTTGAACATGGTCAATTTACGACAAGGCCTTGTATATTGTGCTCCTACAAGGAAGCTTAAAAGCTGATATAATGTCGTACCACATTGTTCCAGGTAGGGATGGGTACCGAATTAGGTACTTTTATAGGTACCGACCGAATTCTGTCAAAAGTACCGGGTACCGGTTCATGTAAAATCAAAAGGTACCATGTTTAGGTACCTAAATGCATACTTGTGACTGTGAGGGAGTGAAAGGGTAGACAATTTCCCATGCTGGACATGAACACAGCATTTATTTAATTAAGAATAAATATGTGTAGTCAAATCAGCATCAGGAGGGCCAGTAAGCGAAGGGCCACAAAGGAGGCCACAGAGGCAGCAGAGGTTGCCTCACATTGGCTGTGGATCAGGAGAGGAGATCTTTGGGTAGGGTAGCGCTACCTGGACACAAGTCGGGGGGTTGATCACCCCCGGCTGGGTTGCCTGGGCGAGAGTGTATGATGTTGAAATGACCCGAAACACTTGATGACCCCAGCTAACATCACTGATGATGTGTCCAGGTTGCATCACTAGTTGATGTATGTTATAAAAAAAAGTATTTTATTACTAAACAAATTGGTATTTTTTACCACAGAAACACAAAAAAGTACCGAAAATTGGTACCGCTGAGTGCCGGTACCCATTGCCAGGTACCAGGCATCGGTACTGTATCATTTCAAATGTGAAAGGTACCCATCCCTAGTTCCAGGTTCAGATAAGAGAGAAACTTGTCAATAATTTACTTTGTCAGTACCTCATATTGAAGAAAGAGATACACTCAGCATCAAGCCATATTTCCAAGGCGAACAAGCTAAAAACAATTTTATGACAAGAGCTAAGTTAGCTCTTAAGCTTTCACCAGGCAACAGCCAATGTAAGCTTTTAACTTCTTCCTTACTATGAGTCAAGAAATTTACATCTGTTCTAGGGATTTCCTGATACAGATATTTTGATTTCCGATCTGATACGATTCTTTCATGATATGTTTTGCTGATACCGATCCAACACCGATCCCTTTCTCTGATAAATCCCATACTCCATTGGATAATTCTGTTGTAAATGATGAATCAAATTTGTTGTATTAAAGTGAGCCTTGTTGGTACCTCCTCGAGGAACACTCACTAAACATAACAAATGTTGAAAACGCTATCATTGCAAAGAAGTAGTCCAACACAGCGGACATGTTTGCAACGTGGCTTGATTTACAACAGCCATAAAGCATGACGGTGCTGAAAGCACATGAAAACTATGTTGGTCCCCATCACATGACGAAATCCGATGCGATCCGATCTTCCAAAAATATCCATATGGGCCAAGATACCAATCATTGTATCAGATCGGAACATTCCTAACCTGTTCTGTCTTCGTGGTAGAGCATTCTGAAGGAAAGACGAACATGATAAACTGAAAGTGAGTAGTAAAGGTAGTAAAAGACGAAAAGCTAACACTAGCTATTATCCAGCTGTAATATTGATTCAACTAACGGGAAATAGAAAAGTTCTTTTGTGTTTGAAATACAGCAAGATGTCACTCAAGCAATTCTTACCAAGTTTTTCAGTCGTTGATAAGTTGACAAGTTGTGAAATGATGATGTTTAGCATGATGTCAGAGGATCTGCTGACATCAAACGTCAAGTAATTCTTTTTTTCTAATGTTTAAAGAAAAAAAAAGTATATTTTTTTTCAGATTGGTTGAGCCACCCAATAATTTAAACAACCTGGCACTTACATGAGTGCAAGCACCCCTGATCGGGATCCACTGAAATAATCTGTCTCACTAATTAGTAAAGCACAGTTTTAATACTGACTGATTCATGGCCCTCACTCATTTAAAGGCCTCATCAAGCCCCCCATTTTCTCAGCGCTGCACATCCCGAAAGACTACACTGCCCTCCAGACCTGGTAATACCCTTCATCGTGCCCAGGCGAAGCCATGGCAGGTGGGAGGAAATTACCCAGACAACCCCACAAACAAGCCAGGACACGCTTTCACTTGGCACACCAAGCTGTCCATCTGCTTCCAGTGAAGCCCACTTCAGAAACTCAGAGAGCAGCGAGACACCACGGCCGCGCAGGGAACCAGAATTTTCAGAGTATTATGATATATCAGCTCACCGCTCCTTAATGTCGTTAGGAGTAATAATGCTCACTTGAACATGGAACAAAACCAGCAAGCTGATTTATTCTGAGGTTGACCTTCTGCATTGTAAAGCAGCGAGGGGAGTTTATAGCGCTTTGACATTCACTTGCACTAAATCACACGGTCAAAGTCCATTCATGAAGCCTCTAATGTGGAGACATTTGTATTGCTCTTTAATTGCTTCTTCTTGCTGTGGAATTTGCACTTTACATTCCCAAATATGAAACCCCGTCATTAATTACAAAGTGCCATAACAAGTGACTTCATATCATTAACAATATTAATTATCGCCATGCTCCGTATTCCTTTTTGAAACAGAGCATGAGAGTAGTTTTTTTTTTTCATCAAGATCCAATTAATTCAATGCAACTGCCTAACAGCTGGTGGCATTTCGACTCCAAGTCTTCCCTACTCTCCAGTGTGAGCATCATTAAAATCAGGTGCTGTAATCATCTGTCGCTGCAGTAGTTGGCAAGGTAACAAAAAACAAATGAGAATGCAGTTAGGGATGGGAAACAGTGCCACATGCCCCAGAATGTAATGCACCCTTATGATGTGGGTTTAAATTGACATTGGAGCTTTAATTAAAGGGAAGGGTGCAGAAGTAGCATTATGGGGATTAATGAAACGCTTTGCATACACCAAGTGCAGTTAGCTGTTTTACATTTGATTAGTGTGTCAAAGCTTCCCCCAGCCGTACGTGGGTTATTTCAGAGGGACGTAAAAAAGCCCAAACGTTGTGATCTTTCCCGACAGTCTCCGACAAAGACGAGAGCTGCGAGGAGATGTCCGTCCCCGGCAGCCCGCAAAACGAGGCCATCCAGCACAGCTCGGTCAGCACCTCGAACGGGGTCAGCTCCTCCTCCTCGACCACCTCGGCCGTCTCCGCCCCGTCCGTCACAGCCAACGCCACGTCAAACCAGAGCACAGAGGAGAGCAAGCCGCGGAGGGGAGCCACCCAGACTCAGCCTTCAGGGAGCTGATCATCCCAAACTGTCCTTCCTCTTCCTCCTCGAGTATCGACACTGGAACACTGTCGCCTCTTTAATCTCTTTGACAAACAGAGGAAAGAAATTCTCTCTCAGCTTCAGTTTGGATCGCACTGATTTAATTTATTTGATTGTTTGTTTATTTCTCTCCTCCATAGGCAATGGCTTTTTGGAAATGCAATGTTTTCTCTGGAATTGATGAAGACAAAAGAAAAGGCACTTTAGGTGTAAGATGTTAATTAAGTGGTTTTAAAATGTTTTTGTATTTGTGTGACTTATTTATTATTAATCTTTATTTTTTTATTTAATCAACCTGAAGGATTGATCACTGAATTGTTAGACTTTACCAAAGTGTGTTGTGGCTCATTTTTAGTTGATTTGCGTTGTTTGTTGTGACTTGTTAAGCACTATCTCAATGATGAAGATACATCAAGAGAAGTCACTTTCTTTTATAATTTTCTTTTTCCATTTTGCACATATTGAGAGATGACGGGTTTACGTTTGTTTTTTTGGAGTTTAACAGTCGACATATGTTAAGTACCGGCAGCTTTTTAGACGTAGATTTGAATACCGTCACATTACACACAGATGTAAAAGGCTGAGTTTAAATTTGAGATCTTTTCTGTGAGTGAGATCAGCTGTAGTTGCATTGTGAAGTTTGAATGTTTGTAAAAAAAAAAAAATAGTCTTAATAAGGAGCAGGGCTGGTTAGAAACGTGATATTTCATTGACATTCCATCTGTAGTCTGATTGTTCCTGAAGCAGTGATTGTAGGATTGCAGTATCTTTTCCATTACTCAATCATGGTGATGTTGACTTCATTCAGTGCCATTAATGTTTTTGTAACAATGACTTCTGTACATTTTTAATGCAGATTAGCTTGAGTTGTTCTCTCAGATCAAGGCTCTCCTGAACACAGTTTCTCAGTGAGGAAATCTCTTTCTATACCGTCTTTGCTTTATAAGTGACTGTTAATCACTTCAGTGTCTTTGGCAGATCACTTCAGTACATGAGGCTGTTTTCATGATAACAGTTTTAGGAAACATTGTATATAACATGTCTGTGATCTTTCTAGGTGTTCTGTACTTTGTTTTTTAAAGAATAGTCTGGGTTCAGAAGCTGAGCCTGTTGATCACATGAACTCTGAGCAGTCAAAAACTGATCTTCAACATTACTACAGGCACCTCTGCCTGACTGACTCCATACTTTCATGTAAAATTAAAGCATTCAGATGTGAACTGGAATCACATCAGGTGTATTAAAGAAACAGCACTACTGCTTGTAAGAATTGTGAACATTTTATCATTGAAATAATTGTAGGAAGAAAACACACTATGAAGTCAATTTGCCTTTTCTCTTAGTCTGTACTGGCTTACTACTGTGTAGTTTTAAAAGAAGCTAACACCTTGTTTTCTTAAAATATGATTTCTCAAACTTTTACTGTTCTGTGCTATCTGCATGAGATAATAATTCTCTGCGAGAATTTAACTGTTTATTAGATAATGTCTCAGTCAGATAAATATCATGAAATAAGTTGGTTCAACTTGAGTTGTGGCTCTAAGTCTATGAAAGCTTCGGTTGTTTCGTTTTACCGGGGCTAAACTGCTTCGAACAGGGGTGTGATACTGTGTTGAAAGTGTACTTGTAACTTGTGAAAGTTCTGTATAAAATTTGAATTGATAAGTTGTTGTAATAAACCTTTTAATATCTCTTTAAAATGCTGTTTCTCTGCTGTTGTACATGTCGTCTCCAGCCTTATCTTAAAAGGAAGAAACTGAATATTTCTTGAATGACTAACAAACTGCAGCACATTATTTCAACATTAAGAAAACAAGTTGAGACCAACCCTTAACATGTGTGACCTGAAACAGTATGACACTGTTCTTGACTGATCTACCACAGACATTTCACAAAGCTGCTGCTGATGCACTGTAACATTTCTTGTGGTGTATTCTGCCACCCTGTGGAAGATCTAGAGATGACAGACCACAGTTAAGTGGAGAAAGAGTCTGAAGGTAACACTTTTAGTATCTGAGAATGTTTGTATTGACTGTGATCAAATTGCCAATGAAAGAAAATACTGATTTAAGGCATACATCTTGCTTTTCTAGCAAAACTTAAGGTAAATAAAAAGATACATGTATCAATTAGATACTTAAACATGTCAATAGTTATGAAGAACTCAGCATTTAAACATTGTTAGATGCTAAATATCCTGTTCAATATTTAATCTTCACTTAAAAAAGATAATCTTGAAAACAAACACTGAAATCAATTACATGTTTATTGTACATAAGATTTTCAATCTAACATATTTCTGTCTTTTTCTCTTATGAAAGAGTTTCATCATTTAAAGAAATGATCTTAAAGTATGATGATTAGCTTACCAAGGTACCACCTCTTGGCATACCTGTAAAGGGTTTTAACATAGCGCCACCTTAAAACCTAATTACTGAACAATGACAAGTCATGAGCAGATTCTCATTTTTCTGGAACTTAAGACATTTTTCTTCACTTTGCCTTCAGAGTTTATATTTATTGCCTATTGTTTTTTTTATTTTTTATTTTTACCACATAGACACTTAGTGTTAATTTATGCTACTTTTTCTTCTTTTTCCATTGTGGAACACTTTTGATTGTCCTGATTGTTTTATTCTTGTTAAATTGTATTAGTGTTTATAAGATATTGTCACATCTGTATTTACATCTTGTCTCCTAAATTCACTTTGCCCTGTTTAAGTGAGCCAGCCAATTCTCCTCTCTGCAGGTGCAGATGCAGTCTCATAATACGTTGGGTAGTTGGTTTCAATATGAATGTAAGAATGGCAGTTGTGGAGTGAAACATTTAACATACTTAGTGTGTTACAAGTGATGAAATGCTGCTGGAGTTTGTTTTTTAATGATTTGCAGAATCAAAACTCTTTGATTTTCATTAATTGAGAAACTAGAAAAGCACTCAGAGAGTGCAGACCTTCACCAAGCATATTGTGATTGTCACTAAACACTTTAGTCCTACTTTAATGTTATACTCCCTTTCAGCAGACTGTCTGCTACAATTTGGTGTTAGTTGCAGGTTTGTACGATAATTTGTAACTTTGAGATCCGTCAGAAATTCTGGTGACCTTGCCTTGTAATGTTTTGCAAAGCAATTAGACCATTTATAGTGGAGTTATATACACACATGGTGAAAACGGCCCTATCTCACAATGATAAAGAATCTTTTAAAAATCCTGTAACCAGACAGTGATCCAGATCACCTCCACAATTTAATCACTTCTTCTTTATCCTATTTTGAACATTTCCTGAAAATTTCATGAAGATCTGTTTGTGACTTTTTGAGTTAAACAGACAAACTCTCCCAAAAACATAACCTCCTTGGCGGAGGGAACCAGAGCTGACCTATACCTCGAGTGGCCTTTACTGAGCTCCTCTGCTTGGTCCAACTGCACTAGCTGCAAATGCCCAGAAGGGGGCGTTACATCCAAACTTACCACAAAAATCAAACGTGTTATGGCAACATCAATTAGATTTTGAAGTAGGACACAAATAAGACACACTCCTTTGTGAACAGAAGATAAACAAGCAGAAATATGATCAGGGTCAGGCAGACTCAGGTTATTTCACTGGTTCAGCTCTATTGGTTTTTAGATGGTATGTCCAGTGTAAATCCTTAACAGCTCATGGGCATGGTGATAAAAAGAGGATGTCAGTTTTATTTGTAATGTTTCTAAGAAGTCTTTTTCTGCCTGCCAACACACAGACGCTCCCTCACATGTCTAACTGGGGCGGCTTTGATTAGCTGCTGATCACAGAGGGGGAATTGTAAATGTTACTATGTAGGTCACACCAACTGTGAAAAAACAACAGTTTTTGGTTGATGTACACAGAAACAAATGATAGCACGTTACAAATCTGCATCTTTACAATAGAACCAAAGGGGGAGGGAGATAAAGCAGAGCATCAACGTGCCTTTTCTCCCTTTTTCCTCACCTCCATATGCAGACTATTCATTTAGATTGTTTGATTAATTAAACACCCCCCGGCAAACAGCTCTGCGGTATTCATTATTCACTGCATGGTGATTTTTGTGTTAACTTGATGGGGGTTTCATTAATGAATGCATGCCGTTTATAGAGGAATCAACATGTTTTCTGCTGAAGACAGAAGAGAATCTTTCATGTGGACCCACATCAGATTCTTCTGGTGAAGAAGATCCACCCTCTTCTGTGGAAAAAATGCTTCAAATATGCATCAACAGTCTCAGTTTTTCACAGAATCATTTCCTGTATCCATTTGATCTGCAGAGCCTAATTGGGGAGAAAGTGGGACAGAGATAAAGATGGTTAGAGTCTGAGTTGTGAGTCTCTGTTTCAGGATAAATGAGCAGGATAATAATGCAGAGCTGATCTGCTGACAGGCAGACTGCTCCAGCTGTTACCATAATTCGACAGGTATTAGGCTTTGGCCCTTAGCGGCCTGCCTCAGCAGACTGGCACTTAATTAGGCACGGATTAAGGCCAAACAGCCTTATTTACGTGAATTGTATCGTAAATGCAAACAGGCTGCCCTTTTTTTTTTTTTCTTCAGGGGGCATCAGGGGTAAATTTAAAAGCGCAGAGGTTTGCTGATTCCTTGATGCTCCAGGCATGAGACTCCAGATTTTTTTCAACAATGACAGCTCTTCGCCCCTGCTGAGGGGTGCTGTTTTCTGAGCACTCGCTTTAACCCTTAGACTCCTCAGAGACAGAGATGAAACAGCTTGATTTACATTTAATTCAGATTATGTAAATACACTGATGGTGTCCCAAACCAAACATGGGGCACAATGTGAGCTGCCTGCAGCACCCGGAGAAGATGGCCTCTTTTGTTATTCAAATCGAAGGGTTAAATCATTTCTTTCACACATGGTCCGAGTATTTAATGAAAGTCTTGATGGGATATAATAAGTTCTTTCTACAAATACTGATAAGACTCATTATTTCCCCTTGGTAACCCCCACTTTCTTCTGTTTGCTTTCATTCTTAATGTAAGGGCGACTGGCCTTGATATCTGCCTCCTCCACAGGGATGGGCATCTATTTAACAGTATTATATGGCTGTATCAGCTCAGCTACCACACAGTGCACTGTGGGGGGTGGAGGAAAAGCCCCGGTAGGCACGTGCAGCCTGACTCTGCCAATCCCCCTCCTGGGCATCAGGATGCACCACTATCCATCAGTGTGTCTGGAGGCTGGAGCAGCTCCTCCATCAGTCCCTGTTGACATTATGCATGAGCGTCTATTCACTGCCTCTATATGTGAGGATCTTTCTCCATTGCTCAGTTCTAATCCTCATGTGAATTTGCTAATTTTGCTATCAATATTTCATGTTAGTCTACTGCACCCTTTATGCATGCATGGGGAGATTATAAAAATGGATCCCTTGACAATTGAAAGGCTCCCTACCCTCTTCTCAAAGATACAAGACACCCAAACTCTGGGCTTGTTCTTGATCATGTCGTGTCTTGAATGTTGGTTTGCATGTTGTTGGTCATGTTCGATCTCTGATGTGGTTGTTTTGCATTTTTTCTGCTCATCTTGAGCCTCTCTGTGGCCAATTTTGAGTATTTAGCCATCTTTTTTACATCTCTTTGTGGTTGTTTGGTCTTTGTTGTGACTCATCTAATGACTTTCAGGTGAGGCCGAGGGGCTTCTGCGAGTCTTCAGGTCTCTGGCTCTGTGTTCTGATGAGTCAAGCATGCATTTTCTACCCAAAACCACATGCTGACAGAAAATTTGATAATTCAAGAAGAAAGTTACATAAAACAAAAAACGAGTGTAGTCAAAATAGAGTGTCATTACAAACCTGGTAACACTTGTTATGTAATTCAAAATTATACCAGAATAAAACCCAAGCGGCTTTCACATCCTGTTTTTCCACCTTTGACCCAAAGAAAGTGGCTAATTCTCTAATCTTGTACTTTTTTCAAAGCTGGTATGTTGAGCCCACTTTACAGAATGTGGAGGATATTTTACTCCAGATATAATAAAAGATCCTGTAAGCCCCTTACCGCCCAAAGCTGCAAAGCTGACCCGCTACAAATAGGAAGCTAAGGGTTTTTATTTCCAGTGGGGTGTTGGGGAACTGTATGTGCTTTTTGATGGGAGGAACTGGGGTCTAATTTAGTTCTTGGGTAGCTGATCTACCCTTGAAAACTGCCCTGCCTGGAGGGGCAGTACTTTCCAGATGTCCAGGAACTTTGGGGACGGGGTCTGTAAGCTGAATGTACCTGATTGGTGGAGCATAAGCAGTGTTCTATTTCTGTCCCCCTCTGTTCACATAAAGCTGGGACTGACTTGGTTTAATAACTTTTAATCATCTTCTTTACGCCTGATAGTGTGAATGTGTCTCGTACCGCTTTTCCACCAGTGCTTGTTTGCTGCTGGTGCTAACGCTAGTTCTTTGTTGGCTCAAATCATGGTCTTTCTAAGAACCGGTCTTGTTTTCCATCAGCAAAGAGCCAAGTAGGGGCAACGTCAATGTGTCACAGTAAAACGTCTGTACGTCACTGCATACGTCTGGGGGGGAAGAGGCGTTGGCTGCAGATGCATGGGGCAGGAGACGGCAACAAAGTTGGCGCTTGAAGTGCTTACACCTAGGCAGAGATTTGTGCATGTGCTTACATGGCAGTAAATGCAGTGGATCTCTGCTGTTTTCAATACAGAGCAGAGGAGAAATGTGAACGCACAAACATGGGGCAAAAGTGACACATCGTCATGTAAATAAGATGAATAACATCAGGATGTTTGGTCTGATAAATAAAACAAGGTATCATCCCAATCTATAAGAAAGAGAAGCACTGCTCCTTTAATCTCTCCTCTAGCAGAAGTTATGAATGAGTAAATGCCAATAAAACAGATAACTCACTTAGCAACTTTCCTTTTCAAGAATGAGAAATAACATGAGACTGTTTAGTCTGTTTAAAGGGGACATATCATGCTTGTTTCTCCTTTTCACTATGCCAGACTAGGATGCCTGTAAAGCATTTCTGCCCTCAGTACAAGTCATTTAGTTCCTTCATTGCCCCACAATAGCGTTCTCAATATCCTCATTTAGGCCATTCTGGAGATCTCATTGAAACGCTCCGTTTCCAGAATGACCTCCAGTAACCTCGTAACATCACAGCCCTTTGTGCTCTGATTGGTCAGTTCTATCAGAAGGACGGAGGGGGTAGAGCCAGGGGGCGGTTTTTGCAGCATGGCAGTATTTACAAAATCGCCATATTGAATGGAGCAGACTGAGCATGTTTGCTGTTTGCCAAACTTCACCGTAAGGCAACGATAGCACTAATAAAATGGCAGAGTGTAGGATACGTCCTTTTGTATTGGACCCCGAGTCAGACCCGCACGGTTCTGCAGCTCAGGAGGCAGAAAATCCACCTGGACACAGATCACCTCAGGACGCTTCAGTGTGGTGAGTCAAACAGGTACTGTAACATGTATAGTTTATACGTTTATACTCGGCTCTTGGTGGGTGTATCCCTCGGTGGCGGTTGTGTGACTAACTGACATCACAGAGGAGGAGCTGCTTTATCAGATTACTCCAATAAAAAGAAAGGATCCTCGTGTCGTCACCAAGGTCGAAATCTTGCGGCCAAATGTAAATGACCTATTTTCAGAGGCATCAAATCTCGTTCTAGGATATCAGAAAAAATACAATATCTCATTTTTTGAAAATTTAGGGGGTGAAAGGTCTTGTTTTCAACTTTATTATTTTATATGTAAGTATTAAATCAGGGATCAGCATGATATGTCCCCTTTGATAAAATAATAATGTATAGACCTGATCTACAAGAGAGGAAGGGCATTTGTGCCTAATTTTGCCTCAATCTCAAGTAATGAATGATGACAAATAAAAGACGACTTGCCCAGCAGCTTTCCTTTTAAAGAATGACTGTTTTTCACACTGATCGTTGGTCATTGTAGCACCCTGCCTCTGACGTAGTCAGTGCTTAGCTCTGGCCAAGTAAAGAGTTGGTGCTTGTTAAGCACCAGTTTTGAGCACCTGAAGCCAGTTTTTTGTCTGTGGAAACTCAAAGAACCAGTGCTAAATCAGGCACTGGCCTAGAACCAGCACCTGCACGATTTTGGTGAAAAAAGGGCTATCTGTCAGCTCCTGGTGTTACAATTAAAAGAGTGACCATGTTAACTGGAGACCTTCAGCTGAACAGTGGATATACAGTTTACAACTGTCCTAGTAATGCATACTAATTAAGTTTTAGATATGTAAAGAGGTGGCAAAAATATTCTCATCAGATAAGTTTTTAATGATGATAAAAAGCTGCTGAAAGTCATTAATTAAGTGACTCTTATTTTGATCCAAAACAACAGGCAATCTCTGAGGTCTTCCTGTTTCACATTTATACAATTTTTTCAAGTGTCAACAAAATCCATCTATATAGTTATTAAGTACGATCAAATTCAGCTGAATGAAAAAAGTGATAACAATGAACTTTATTTATATAACACTTTTCAAAAACAATGTTACAAAGTGCTTTACAAAATAAAAACCAACAGTAAAAAGAAATGAAGAGAAGAACTAAAGAGGAATAAAAGAGATATGCGAGGATGAGTGGAAGATAATACAACAGGCTAAGAACCACCACCAACTAAAAGAAAAGATGCTGGTTTATCTGTGCACTTCTCTGCAGACTATACACTCCACAAGAGCTTCAGTTTTGAAGATTTTCCAACTCGGACATCTCGCCATCATAAATCAGCCCTTGTCAGAGACGCTCGCATCCTCACACTCACCCATTTCTGCTGCTTCTAACACTTCAAAGACAAAACATTCACTTTCAGTTCAACATATCCCAGCATCTGACAGGTGTCATATAGTAACAAGAGAATAATATTCACTTCACCTGTCAGTGGTGGGGATGTAAAGCCTGATCAGAGCCTCTTACAGCTTTGTGCCAATGGTCTTCAGTGGTTAAAGTATGTAAAGACATATTTTTAACTATTGTCAGAGCAGGCCTGATGCTCTGATGTCTCCACATCTGAACAAATGTCTCTTACACTGCATGTTGCACCCATTGATCATTTTGCTTACTTGAATTTATTGACAAGTAGGAAAACCTTCATTCTGCAACAGAAACCACCCACAGGTTTCTGCTTCAGCTTCTGTTCTTCAGCTGGAGATGAATCATGAAAGCTCCTCTACTCACATCTCCCTCTTTGTTCTTGACGGTGTTTGAAGGAGAATCTGTCCTGATGTTTGTTTCTGTTTCATAATTCATAATCATTGATTCACTGTTGACAACAGAGGTGGAGTTGTCTTCTGATCTCAGCACGAGGACAATTTTCTCTTTAATGATTTTGAAATGTGCCGTGAGGGGGGCCTCCTCCTCCTCCTCCTTCTCTTCCTCCTCCTTGAGAGTCGTCTCTGAACTCAAGTGCTGATTGACCTTTGGCTTGAACATGCTTACACGAGAGAATCTTCCCCACTAACTGCTGATCAGTGCAAAGCTTTATCGATCCCCGCACACTTCAGTGGTGATCTGGCGATTGATTTCAGCTACAGAAGTGTCAACAGGAATTCTAATTAATTTCAAAAATGAACATTTGTGAACATTTCTCCTGGATTATTATTTTACGACTGTCTCAGAATGAGACCTCACTTTACTGCGTTCATATAAAAAAATTCTCTGCTCTTCCAGAAGCCATAAAACATCATCAGCACTCTTGACATTGACTTGCAGTTGCAGTGTTGACCTCCACGTCTGTCCCCCTCCCCCTTCCTGTACCTCCCCCCCTTCTGCCCCTTCTCACTGACCAGTGTTACTTATTGCGCCTGTATCATTGTGAGCACAGTTGTGTTGATTTATTGGCTCTGCAGCGATCCTGATCCCCCTCATTAGCTCCTTCATTACACCGTCGATCATTTCATGGCGGGCAATATTATACACTGAGTTTTATCGAGCCGCTCTGAGAACACTTTTGGTCGGTGGTTTTCATGATGGATTCTTTTATTTTGTTACATCTTAGCTTTGGGTTTTATTCCCCTTTATTGGCAGAGTGCAGTAAAACAGCTTCAAGAAACAATCTGAGAATATTTAGCATGCAAGAGTTGTGTCTGTACTTTGGTAAATTTGACCAGAAGAAAAACATATCTATGCTCAGGTAGAAACTTAATCAGTATAACACCTGTAAAAACAAGTACATTTATAAGCAAGGAAAAACAGACATGAAGACAAAAAAGAAAAACAGACAAACCAGAGAAATACGAGAACTCTGTCCTGAATAAACTTTACCAAAAGGTCCAAAAATATGAGATAAGATAATTACAGCAATTTATAGAGATGAAAAAGAAAAAAAGTTAAATTAAAAATAAAAAATAGATAAAAACATTACAATGTGATAACGCAATAAAAATAAAATAACAAGCTCAGATAAAAGTATTAAACAGTGGTTAAAGATAACGATGACAGTCAGTGAGAGCCATAAAAATATTGAAAGGATATAAAATTGGTTAAAGAAAAGGGTTACGGCATCAATAAAGACACAAAAACAGCAACACAGATAAAAAGCAATGCAAAAATAAGAGCAGTAGAGTGATAAAAGCAGTGCAAAATGATAAGAAGTAAAGAAAGTAATGGAAAATAAAATAAAAAGTCAAAAAGACAATGACATCAAACAAAAGTAATGTTAAAAAAGTGATTCCAAAAGATTTTACACACCTCAGGCATTTTTTTTTTTTTTACAACTTTAGGGATTTTAAAGACCAATGTTTCAATTGCTCTTCCTTTACTTTCTTGGAGTACGGAGTTTTGGATTATCTGTCTATAGAGTTAAAAAAAAACTGACTCAGATTTCTTGGCTTTGACAAAGTTTAAGCCACAAACAATGACATGGGCATAACTGCAAAAACAGCACACTGTACTTTGTTTGTTGTTAGGCGCCACCCTGTTGGCTGTGGCTGCCTTTTGCAGCAGCTCTCTCTTCTCTGTCTGTTTCTTGTAATTTTTTCATCCCTTTTTCGTCATCTTTGTATTTGGAGTGGATCATTACTTTGTTTGTCTTCAGTGATATTTTTACTACTTTTTCTCCTGTGTTTTTTTCTGGAGATCCTACATATAACTATGGCTGCATTGTTTACATGTGAACCCAGCTGTTAGCAGCCTGTAGCATGTCAATGCTAACTGGTGTGAGGCCTGATGTCTTCCCATAAGGTGAGGAGAAGGAGGTGAGGACGACGTGCTGGTTCTCAGGTGTGAGCTAAGAAGTGACGACATGGACCTGTTCTTCCATTCATCGTTATTGGGAACGTAAGATCTATCTCCAGTAAGATGGACAAGCTAGCTGTGCTAACCCAGCACCAGAGGGAATACCAGAGGGCAGAGTAGCATCACGCTATTCACAGACATGGAGGTGGAGGCTGGCTGATTGGACAATGATGGACAAGCTGTCACCATCTACTTTCTTATGACCTTTTTGCACTTTCTCTACACTTTCTTACTTTTGTTGATTGCTGCTGTGACTTCAATTTCGTTGTACTTGTTACAATGACAATAAACTTCTATTCTATTCTATTCTATTCTATTCTATTCTATTCTATTCTTTCTGTTGAGTTTCATTCATTTAACTCTGACAAAAGAGGGCTGGTAGTCCTCCCGGTGTAGGGTGATGAAAAGGTTGTGCCATTTGATGATGTCATCCTTTGGCTGCATTGTTCGCAGTTTTTTGTTCTCGTGTAAATGATCAAGGATGAGATCATTGATAAAATGAATGTTGTTTTGGTAAAATTGTAAGTATCAGTGTTTATAGCCTTTAGGTCCCTGTAAAAGAATTAACTAAAGTTGAAGTTTTTATAAGCTCAGGATTTAATTATGTCTCGTTTAAGAGGGCTGCAGCAGCTTAAGTAACCGCCACACCAGTTCCCTCTGTGCAACTTCTTTTTAGCTTTTATCATCTCTACTATCAGCCAGCAGACACACCGTGCTACATCTGCTCCCTAAATCCTGCCTGGCGTTCATACGACTAATCGTTTCGGCATCATATGAAGCGAGGGGAAGGTTTTAGTTTCTAATTTGATGTGGTGTTACACTAAGCAGCTTTAAAAACATCTGCAAATGAACAAGCGCCTGCTGCTTGTGCATTTGTCTGCTATAATCAGAACAATGACATATGTAGCTCCAAACTCTGAATAATATACATAAAAGTGTGTATTTAAAACAGATACTCATCTATTTCTAAAATCTGACTCAGGCTGTGTTTGAAGGTTGCAGCCCCACTGAATATGACTTTGAAGGATATTGGAGATATTTGTTTTTGCAAAGCCTCCACTTTCCACTGTCACTCTCAATTAGATCAATCTGCTCTGTTTTATTGTCCACTGAATTGTTTTTTGGTAAAGTTAATGAATCATTTTCTTTCCATCCGTGATCATAATGAGAGAAATGAACACTTATTCAACTCTAAATCCCACCACCACTGTCGGTGATATTGCTTCAAAATTTTCATATTCATCCCAACCCATCAAAAATAAGCCTGGTCCATTTTTGTCATAACAGCTGTATCGTCCAATTTCCCCAGCTCTAATTCAAGTCAGTCACCCTTTAATGGGATTTCCATAAATCTACTAAATAGGTTTAAAATCCGCCTCACCCTTACGCAGATTTCCAAAACTCCTGATGTGGATTTTTAATATATGTTCAAGATGCACACAATTTGGCAGAATTAGTTCTGTCTCAGCGAGCTCCTGCGAGCTCTCACATCCATTTTCTGAGCGGTAATATGAGGGCTGAGCTCGATGAAGTTAATGGGATTACAGACGAGGCTGCTAACCGGGGTTTAACTATCAAATGTTTAAGATCAGCGCTGAGCTAATGAGGGCGTCTTCAGCTCACATGAAGGAGAGCAGGATTACTATGGATTATCAGATGACGCCAGGGACTGTGAGGTCACACATTTTATTGGCAGTTTTATAGTTGATCTTCTGATTTCCCTGCTCATGAAGTGTGTTAACGAGGTGAAACAAGGATAGTGTCTGTCTGAGAGGTCTGCAGACACAAAACTGAGCCTAACATAGCAGCATGTTAAAACATATTTTTCCTGCTGTTATCAAAGCTCTTTGAAGTTTGGTGCCCCCTGTAGACAGAACATTATCTTCTTTTTCTCGGCTGATCACAGACTATTTGTTTGTTGTCAAATTGAAAATCCCATCAAGCTTTCTTTCAACAGTAAAAACTTTTATGCTTTTTCTAAAACCTTCTGTTTAATAGTGTAAAAATAATAATAAATTTAATTCAATTACCTTGCCAGTTGAAACACAAATCTTCAGAATCACACCACGTCTCCCTGGAATCACTCTTTAGAGTTCAGTTTTAGTTATTTTCAGCACATTATGGCACTTAATGTCTATCATTGTCCATATTAAACCGTGGACAGTGCAACAGCTATCCAAAAGTTAAACCAAAACATAGAATTAACATGGGCGAAGCTACAATGTAATGTAAAACACATTTATAAAAAGAAGAGTTTAAAGTGATTCCCAAAATATTTTTCTTCTAAGGGGCCATTTACACGACAACGGTTATAGGGTAAAACTCAAAAGTTTTGTTGCATTTCAGCCTCGCGTTTACACGGAAACGACGTTTCAGCCGACCTAAAACACAAACTTTTGAAAACAGCCTCGAGAGTGGGATTTTTCTGAAACGCTGCCGACACCATTCAGTGGAAACGATGAAGTCACACTCCGCTTCGCGCTTCATGCATATAACAGGAAAACAGTACTGTTGTTACGATCGTCGGGGACTACCGTGTTGTGCTTATGCTGCAGAATCTGCTGTATCTGCTGACTATCTTCATACAAAATGAGCATCCTTTGCTCCCCTCTTGAATTTAGTATTCCCCAATACACCAGATGATCAGTTCAACTCTACTTCAGTGGAGATCTCCCAAAAGCGGCTTCTGGACAAGACACTTATAGCACCACCTACAGGCCTGGCATGCTTACTACAGCGTTTTCAGTTCATCAGCATTTCTGTGTAAACACAGATTTTTTTCACTGCGTTTTAGTGTTTTCAGATGAAACATTGCCGTGTAAACGGGGCCTAAATGCAGAAACTTTGATAGGAAAGTCTCACTAGTACCATTAACTCATGCTCCACCTTATTCCAGTGCCTCCAAAGGACATTAGTACAACTTTGAAACTCATCAACCTGCAAATGTAAAATTAACAGAAATGTCATCCCAAGCTCTGACATGCCAGAATGTTAACTTTACAAGAAATTTGGTTTCATAAAATCATAGACGTTGATGCAAGATGTTGATTTTCTTTCAGACCCTTTTTTCCGCTGACAACTATGTGAAGTCTGAAACTAATGATAGTGGGATTTTCCAATTCAAGGACTGAAGGAATTGCCTTATTGATCCATTGTCACGGTAACGTCATGCTCATGAAAACAGTGGCGCTTATTGTCTCAGGTCTGGTAATTAGATCACTCAGTCGCGAGAGGAGACAGAACACAGGGGGATAAATGGATGAATGTGGATAGCTCACTGTTTACATCTGTTTACACGAGACACTTCACATGCAAATAACCTTTACCCTGACAAAATATTTCATAAATTATTCATTGAATACTTCTTGTAAGCAGAGTGTCACATGTTAGTGACAGATAATACATGTCAGAGTCTCTGTTTGTGACCAAACCTGAGATACAAAGCGTCCTTTGTTAGTCACATCAAAAGAAATGATCTCTTCACAGTGCTAACAGAGGAGTTACTTATGTGACCACTGAAAGTGATTTTCATTAGTAATTTGTCTGCCATTTAAAAGCTGTAGCCTGAGTCCATATTGTTCCATATTTTTAATCTTAATTTAACAGTTCTTTAAAATTATGGAAGCAATAGACACACAATTTAAAGAAAGGAAGGAAGAATGAACGGTGACATTTCTTTTCATAACATCATTTTAAAAGTCTCAAATCTTTAAGGTTTGTTCATGTTTTTGTTCTGAAGTCACGATGCTACTTCTGTGCATTATAAAATCTGTCCCTCACACCACACAGTTGCACAGATTACCATGTTGTGCTGATTGTTGCCGCTGATTAGCAGACTTGCAGCTGCTTGTTTTCATGCCAACGAATGAATTAATCAAGACAACAAAGACAAGCTAATCACTCTTTTAACATTCCTCATTAAATCAAGTGATGGATAATTACTGTTTGTGCTTTAGGACGGGCTTTTGGGATTTTTTAATTGCTTTGAAGTCAGATATCACCTGATTGATTTCTAAAAGATTGTGCATTGTCACTGTACACTAGTATTAGCATCCTGATTCATGGACACAAAGATATGAAACCCAAAAACTTTATCCCTCCCTTTTGGAATATCCACAAAGACAGATTAATTTAAACTTTGCAGGATGTCAGCACATTTGACAGGTTTGAAGGGTAGCACACAGAGCTACAATAGAACATATTCTCCCACTTAACTCAAGTTGTATCTGGCCACTTTTCTTAAATTTGCCTAAGATCTTTTCTTTTTTAATCTCAGTCTTGGATTAATGTTTCTATAATGGCACAAAGTAGGCTGCTGAATTTTAATATGTGATGGCAACTGAAATGAAAGATTATATTAATACTGTAATCATAGTTTCACAATCCAAACCAAATGACCCAGCTGCTCTTTATAATCAGCATATTTCATTTTTGGTAGAATTGCAGCGTTTGCAATCATTAGTGAGGATCCATTTACAAATCTACTTGAAGGGTTTTTAAAAAGTAAATGAAGATCATTTTTTACTAAAGAAAGCTACAAAAATCTTTAAAACTCACCATGCAGTGTGACTTTACTCTGAGTGACTCTGACCAGTGTCTTAGACTCATCCTCTTGTTACACCACAGTAATCATATTACCATTTTTATGTTTATTTTTATGTTTTAAGTTAAGATAAAAGAAGACTCAAGCAAAATGTGTTTCATTTAGGTTTTTAGACATGCACACTGAATTTCAATGTATTGATAACTATGTTCATTAAATTACAAAAATCACATAATTTGAACGTACACTTTTAATTTGAACTACCTTGACCAACAGATTTTAACTGACACAATGAAAATTTTTATTTTTATCCATGATTATGACAAAACAGCTCAGAAAACTGTACATTTTTCCTTTTTTTTACCCAGTATAAATTCAGACACCATTTACCTCCACTGTAAATAAAGGTTCCAGTTGTCCCTGAATTTTAAGTGTAGTGGTTCAACCCCCAACTCCTGCATGCCAAATTTCAAGTGTCCACAGGCAAGAGATTTAACCCCAGACTGCTCCTGGTGACACAGCTCGCTCATGAGCAGGATGGAAATAGGATTAGTTATCATCACTGGGCACCTTGCATAGCATCCTCTGCTATGAGTGTGTGAATTTGACATGTAGTGTTTGAGAGGTCTCGAGACCAGACAAGCTCAATACACAGTAAGAGCGGTCCATTCACTGTTTACCATGCTACTACACATTAAAAACAGACATCTTTAAATAGCATTAAATCAACCCAGAACTGTCTATGCCAAAGGATGACAAATGCATTTCAATGTCCTGTTAACAATTCATCATGATACCTTGACACGCTCTGGGCTGTCCGTGTGTAAACATGCAGCTGTGGTACAACAAATCCCCCCATCATATTGATCGCTTCAGATATGTGCTGAAATTTTTCTCCTTTATTACATTTAAGTCCCTGTGCAAACAAAGCTAAATCCTCTCTGTGGTGGATGAGAGCCAGAATTGCACTTCTACACGGTTCCCTGACCAGAGAGGCAATAACAGGGAATCAGGGACTTTATCCACAATCATGATTTCTGTCTTATACTCGGGTTACATGACTGAATGCATTGTGTTGAATTTTTTTTTTTTTCAAAATTGAACAGTCCTTGAAGAAAAGTGGGCAAAGAAAAGGTAAAAATCAGTAGTTCTTCTTACATTAACAACCACAGCATTCTTTCCTCAAACATTTGATGGATTAAAAATCAATTCAGCTCAAGGAGCTTTCTGTAAATAATCAGAGCGTGATTAGTTTTGGTTTGCTCTGTTGATTCTGAGCAAAGGACGACCTGAACAATCAGAGGGGAGGCCCCCGATAATCAAAATGAAAAATGGTTTTCACATCACTGCTCACAAGTCAGGGGCTTTGAATCAAGGAGACTGCTTGTGTTGAGCCTCATTCTAAAAAAAAATCGTAAAAAGTATGTATAACATGTCAGTTTTGTGTTGGGGTAGTTGACATACATATTCAAAAAACAAAACAAAACAAAAGAGGAGATTGCACTTTGCAACAGTAGGTGCTTGGACTTGAGGATGGAGGTCAAAAAACTACAAGTCCGACCAAACTTCTGTAAACTAATGAGGGAAAGAGTTTTTTAGGGAAGCTAACAACAAAAGTTGGTATGCAGAGTACATGAAATATCCAAACCAAAGAGTGCTGCATCAAGAGAGAGTCACTCAGTGCATTTACATGCAGCTTAAGAAATCAGACTATGAGCTGAGTCAGCACGAGATCAGACTAAGCATAGCTGGATTGACACACATAGATAGTGCGATCACAATTGGACTGAGGTTGGATTCAGCAGGATTCAGGTCCCTGAGCTCCAACCACAACAAACAAACACCATGTGATGTAATTAACATTCAGTCAAGAAACGCACAGAGCTAAAGCTCCATCTTGATCATCATTGTTAGAACGTTGCTTCCTCTATGAGTGAACCAAAACTAGTTTGATATGGACGCAGCTTCGCTTATCAAAAAAGGACACAGTGCTATCTATTAAAACGGAGTGAGACAATCTCATCCAGAGGTCCAGTTCTCTTTTCTACATGTTTACACAGACAGGATTAGATTCCCCGCTGTGACCATACGACCAAGCTATGACCTTAGTCAGACCTCTGTGTGCATGTAGACATACTGACTGAGTCACTTCAGGTTTCCAGGATTCAGGCAATTTAATTCACCAGGATTGCGACATTTCAGAGCGTCCCTCTAAAAG
This sequence comes from Halichoeres trimaculatus, assembly GCF_033239565.1. Taxonomy (NCBI): domain Eukaryota; kingdom Metazoa; phylum Chordata; class Actinopteri; order Labriformes; family Labridae; genus Halichoeres; species Halichoeres trimaculatus. The sequence continues at coordinate 18,697,358 of NW_027437197.1, forward strand.
TTTCTGAATAATGTTTATCACAGTGTTTCTGCATGTAGTTTACTCATCTGTTGGTTTCAAAGGATGCTAAACCAGCTCTGGCTCAGGCCTGTGGAGGAAAAACCCAGCTCTCTGAAAACAGACAATCAGCCAGAGGCAAGAAAGGCAGTGTGTCCACAAAGAGCAAGACTGTCATTGTTTGACAGATCAGGTAGAACATTAAGTAGAAACCGACAACTTCACATCTTCACATCTAAAAAAACTCAAGACAGGACAGCAGTTCAAGGCTATCTCTGCAGCTGAAGTGCCTTTGAAGCAAACTTTTCCTTCTTTCTGTCTCTCTGTCGTGCGTGTTATGTATTCCCACAGTGCTGGAGACTCATAATGATGTTAGGTAATAAGAGTGGAGGCGGTACGGGGGGGAGTGAGACCTCAGTGGTCCAAAACAAAGAGCAACTGTGGTTGAAAATCTTGGCAGTTTGCAGCCATTAGGACGCTGATTGTGTAATGCTTTTTCTGGATGTTACATAAAGTGAAGATGTGTTTGTGCTGAGGAAAAAATGACCAAACAAAAAAAAAATTTTCCAAATCAAATTATCTGTTCAGTTTCTCTGTCTCTGTCTGTGTGAATAATACATTTGTGTCTTTGAAATGCTAACTAGCTTCCCGCACGGGGAGAGAATGATGCGCAGACACCGGCTCACCAGATGTCCTGCAGGCTCCGTGCTCGGCTAATTTTGAATGATTTCATATTCAAGGCCGGCTGATTTGAAAAGTGCCTCCAGCCAAACGCCTCGAATTTGACAGATAGAAACACAGATAGATTCATTTTTAAATGCTGGTTTGTTGTTTATGCAACAATCAGTGCCAATCATTTTGACCCTGCAGCTGTCGTGACAGCAAAATGCTGCAGGAGACAACAAGGAGGAAACAGTAACTTTACTCCTTCAATAAACTATGTCCAACTATTTGTTTTAGAGCATGATTCCAGGTACTGAGAATTTACTGGATATGAAAAAATGATGCTCCCCTGAAGCTGTTTGAGATGATCTTTGAACACAAAAATGTTCAACAACAGACCACAAGATCAAAAGTCCAGTGCAAAAAACTGATGAGTCACAAAATCTTTGAGGTTTAGCCATCAATAATTCAAACCACTTAGACTGCTCAGAAACTGTCACGTTGAGCAAAACAGAAGAGGTCGACCCAATGTGCTGAAAAGTGTTAAACACATCATTGCTTTAATTGTTTTGTATTTTTATCTGTGAGCTTCATTTTCTCTCAGCATACGCAGTTAACTTTAGCTCATGCAATATGTTCTCAGTGTAGTGTACCATAAACTCACTAATCAGATTATTCATACCTCAGCACCTCTCAAATATCTATTAACATCTCCTCCTCATGGGACCAGTCTGCTAATTTCAGCTGCGATGATACTCAGCAGTGTATAAAACACGCTTTTCCACAGCTCAGAAACGTTGATCTCAGGGGAAGCTGGAACTCCAAACAGATGCTCTTCTCCTGCAGAGAAAGAAACATGATAAGAAACAATCTGGTCAGAGCTACACAGGTTTGTGTCCTCTACAGCCGGAGCAGACAGAGAGCAGATTACTGAGCACAGAGTCAAGCCCTGCTGCCAGAGAGAGGGTGCAGACCAGCTGTCCCCAAACACTGAAAAATGAAGCACACAGGAGGAGGAAATCTTTACTTTTATGTAGTAGCATGAAGAAGTGTGGTCAAAAAGTAATGGTCCCTCTTTTACCCTTAAAAAGTGATTACGTCACGTTGCTTACAGCAAAGTTCAAAGAATTAAGATTATGCCTCACTGTACTTTTATTTAACTTTTATTTTTAAAATGATTTCACTGCAACTTCACTTAAATTATTTACACATAATTAAAGAAATTTAATCTAAAAGTGCTCAAATTTCCTTTAAAGCTTCTGTAAAGATTAAAGCTCCTATAAGGGACTTTAAAGCAACACTGCACTATATCTTATCTCATTGCAAGTTTTTTACTGTTGTTTTTTTTAAATGATGTTTACTGACAAACACATTGTATCCTCCTGTCTTTTAATGGTCACATCTATTACTCACTGTAAGTATATACAGTTGTTGTATGAGGCTGTAACTGACTTTGTCTGACACCTGCCCTGTGGCAGCAACCATGAGAGTTAAAGATTTCATTGTGGAGCTAATGAATCCTGTCAGTGGCTGCATTTCCATTACATCTGGCATTGTGCAAAACATAAACATTGCAATAAAAATTGGCAATGGAAACACCAAAATGTTGAAAAACCTCTTGAAATTTCAATGAAAGTTTTTATGCTCTTATGTGGTGTTTTTTCATAAGTTTCGGTATTGCTGTTCACAACAGTGCAACGTGTCCACTGTTACGAATACGGACTCTGGTATTCATATTGTAACAGCTCTGCTTTTAGTTCTGTGTTCAGTGCAGTTGTTTGTGTTTTTGACAGTCTGAAGGCATCATGACGGCTGTGAGCGAGTCAGAGTCAGAGAGCAGCAGGAGGGAGGGGCAGAGGAGAGTGTAAATGAGAGAACAAATAAGCTGGACATGATGATTCTCATAAAGTGTTTTGTTCTTGCCTTGAGTTGGCGTGATCATAGTGGACAGTTTGACGGTTTGAAAATGTTCAGGAATCGGCCTCATCATCATCAGTGCAGCATCCAGATGGATGTTACGTATTATTTTACTACAGTTGTGCACAGTTCTAGTCGTATTGGAAACACTGGCAAGGCTCAACAGTTATCGAAACTTCAGAACCATCACTTTTATTTTGTGAAAAGGTGTTTTGGAAATGCAGCTAGTGATGGTCTGATTTGCTTTTATAGCTCAAAAAGACGCATCAAAATAAAATTCAGTTTGTTTCGTGACCAGACAAAAACTAACTAATACTAAGGTGGGTAGCTCAAAGTATACAATCAAGACTGATGGTTTATTTTCTGGTTTGCCACCGCTTTACAAAGCCTTAATGTTTTTGTGCTGTCAAGGAGAATGACTTTTGTTTTTCTTCATTTTAATTTAGTTTAAAGAAAGTTTACTGCAAGAGGAAAAGTCTCCTTGCGGTTAAAGCTGCAATTAAAACCAACTAAATGAAACCCAGTGTTTTATTCTTCACTGGAAACTTAATCTACTCTTAATATGTTTGATGACATATTTAGCATGCATGTATTGTGTGTTTACCTAATCAGGATTTTGTTGCTGTACTTTGTACTTTACTGAGTGAAAGTGTCCAATTAAAAATGCTGTGAGGAGGATCTGTTTTGATTGCACTCCCTCGCCACCTTGTGGCCCGGAGTCTTCGCACAATGTCGCAAATTAATTTTAGTGAGGCCTGTGTTTGTTTTGGAATTAAATGAAGATCAGATTGAAACACATTTTTGTTGTTCAAGACAACTTTTTATTGGTTTCAACTCACTGAGGTAAGGTATCAATCAGTACAGTTACATAGTGCTACGGTTTGAAATGTGACATCAAGCAAACGCAGAGGTGGGTAGAGTAGCCAAAATGTGTACTCAAGTAAGAGTATTGTTACTTTAGAAAAATTTTACTCAAGTAGAAGTTAAAAGTAGTCATCTAAAAAATTACTTGAGTAAGAGTGAAAAAGTACTTGGTAAAAAAACTACTCAAGTAGTGAGTAACAGAAACATCTGATTTATTTGTCTTCTGTGCATGAATTCAATCAGACATACAATATGAAGGTAAATTCAATGAAGTGTATATTCAGGTAAACCTCTTTAACTAAAATGACAAATTAAATCTTTATATGAAATAAAACATAAATCATATCACAAGACACATGTTCCTGCAGGTTGCAGGTTTCAAGCATTTTCTTTGCAAAATAGTCTTTTAGACTGTCCCTGAGGTTTAACATAAAAAATTAGACATACTGAATGACTGTAACTAAACATGTAACTTAAGGTTTACCAATTTTTAAACCTTCTTCAATAGCAGTTTTTCCACAACATAAAACCAAAACAAAGGTAGCAACTCTGCAAACTTTCAGTGAAAAGATACATCAACCTTTAACCTGCCCTCCAAATGGCATGTCAGGGCTAACCAGGAAGATTATATTTAGGCAGTCTTTAAGTATAACAGGTGTCTGTGTCCAAATGAGAGAGCAGACAGACACAGAGAGAGACAGACAAAGAAAGCAGACACCGAGAGAGAAAGACATACCTCTGTCCATCAGCTAGGTCTATGCGCGCCACAGATACGAGCCCAGAAGCTACGCAGTTGTGCGGTCGTGAGGTCTGAATAACGACTTCTGATTGGTGATGTGGGAGAACTTTTTGCGGAAGTGTGTATCTACCAAAATAATAATTTAAAAAAAGTATATGCGTTATCACTTGGATAACAAGAAAAGTAACGAGCTGTGAAGTGCAATGTAAAGGAGTAAGAGTTGCGTTACATATCCACAAAAATACTCAAGTAAAAGTAAAAAGTATTGTTCATTAAATTTACTCATAAAAGTACAATTTATCAAAAAAACTACTCAAGTAAATGTAATGGAGTAAATGTAACTCGTTACTACCCACCTCTGAGCAAACGTTGTAGTAGCCAGCTATATGTTAGCCCGGTGCACGTATCTGTAAGCTAACGTGACAACAAGTAAACACTGTCAGTTTGTAAGTAGTTTAGTAGCTGTTGTTATTTAGCGCAGCTGACAGCCCGCTGCTCTGAGACATGTCTGTAATGTGTAACGTTAGTAAATCCTGGTTATGTCCTGCCAGTCATCTACCAATCAGAGCTAACGTAAACCTCACTCTTCATTTTATTGATAGACTCTCAGGTTTGAACAGACCACTGCAGAATAACTGCTGACTGTGGGTTGGAATGAACATTATCATCATTAACAGTTTAGCCCCTGGGTTAGCCTTTAGCTCTGGTTGTATCACTCTTCTTCTTCTGCTGTCCTTTTTCTGTCTGACAGTTTGGCTCCAGTGTCCACCATCACTACAAAATTAATCACAGAAATCAATTTCAGCAGAAAAACACAGATCTCTGTGTTTTATCTCTTCTCACTACTAAACTTTGTTAGCTGGCGTGGTGTTGTCATAGAGACCTAGAAGTGCTGTAAATCAATCTGGTCCTGGTCGACCCGATCAAGAAGCTAAGAAGTAGCAGTTTAAAATAACCCGTAACCAGCAATAATGGTGCTGATAATCTCATTTTAAAGTGCGGATTAAGATCAGGCATATATGTAGAAGGGAGACTTTTTTAAGATCGCTTTCAAACTCCTCACAGCTGCTTTAAACCCTGACTCTCAACACGTCTACAAGAGAGCAGGAGTCACATGAAACATGTCAAATTAAGTGTTTCCAAAACAAAAAGCTTTAAATTAAAGCTGTACAGTACATTTGGTGCACATTCTTTCGTATTTGCGTTAATACTCTTGTTAGACGACTGACCTGGAGTCTGTTATTGACAAGAAAGACAGAGATTGTGTAAGAGCTGATATTGGCGCTGCAGGGACTTTAGCCTTGTTCTCTCTGGGGATGTGGAGGAGTGAGGTACAGTTACATAAGAGTGAAAAGAAATACACAGCTTATATATCTGCTCTATACAGCCGTGATTACGAGGTCAGGATGTTCTGAGCTCAGATATTTAATACCAACAGCTCACACAGGGAGAATTAAAAGCTTTAATTTACCACTTGTACATCAACAGCTTTATATGTACATTTCTCTTTTTGTGTGTGTGAACAGGGCAGGGAGCATCAAATTACAACAATTCAACATGCAGTTAAAGGTTGATCAACAACACAACTCCAAACTCTACTATCACACAAACATCTTCTGCTTCTTGACCACTTAAATGTCTGAACTCGTTAACATGTTGTTAAATTTTCCTGTTTAAACATCTCTCTAATGTACAGTACAGCAGTCTGACTGATGCATACTAATTCCAAAGATTAAGCCAAACTGTAAAACTGTCCCTTTAAGAGTGTAAGAGAAACGCTTCAGTAGTGGGAAAGCAAATAATCCCACTCTCTCCACACTTTGTATTCCTTTGGTGTTCTGTTAAAACACCTAAAGCCTGACTAAATATCACCAGCATTAACCAAATCAGCCCATCCTGTTATCATACCTTTGTTGCCAAAATACCCATTACACAATGAGTCATTCATCACACTCTGAACCCTGCTATTCACACTGTTGTTGGGGGAAAGTGCTCTCTGCAGAAGCACGCAGAGATAAAGCACCACTCAGGTCTTTTAATTACGCCTCATGACCATTTATCTTTTCATATAGCGCAACCTTTCTTTACAGAAGGACTTGATTCCCACGCAGATGGATTTTGGTAACCAAGGGTGAGATTAATGGCTCTACTTTCCTTTTTACTGCCTTTAGATGTGAGTGTCCACAAAATTATAATCAAGTATTTAATGTGAAAGCTGTATTTATACTTCAGAACCATCTTTGGGAGCAACAGGAAACTTAATCCCATAATTTCAGTGTGAGAAGACGCACTTCTGGAAGGGTTTTTGTAAAGGTTGTGTCGTGCAGCGTGGGTTTGAATAATGACAGCCGTTATGTGAACACCGCACGTCATTGAACCACTGAGTCACTGTTATTTTCAGCCTTCTGTGTCTGACATTTTCACACTGCACTTTAAGCATGCATCAATCAAAAGAGGTGGTTCAGTGAGCAGAAGTGTCTCTGTTTAAAACGATCTTTGAGGAAATGCTGCAGCTCTTACAAACCGGGAAATAATTACCGCTTTTATTTCTTTGAAAAAAAAAGAACGAAATCACACAGAATGATAAATCCTTAATTCAAAGCCATTGTGACTACAGCTCTACACTTTAATGTGTCTGTGCATTGTACAGAGTGTGCACTGCCCTCTCTGTGTGAATATCAAACTGTGATAGCAGCCCACCATACATCACTGTCACACCACAGACTGCTCCAGGTAATCTATTTGTCCCGGTAAAATATGGTCTCATTTGTTCCAGTTTTCCTGCAAGCACAGCGAAAAAAAGGAGCCATTTGAGGCACATCTTATGTATATGTGATATTTTGTGGTATTTGTGTCGGCTGAAAGCAAGATGCTTCTCTTTTTCTTTGAAATGGATTTTATTTGCTTTATTTTAAACCATTTCTTTTTCTTTCCATTTTTTTTATTTCCCTGTGCAAAAACATAACCTATTCCCTCTAAAAACTCAGCAGAATAAAACTTTTAAAGAAAATTTATCATATTTTGTGCATAAAAGCATAAATACTACTCAAAACCTGTCACTGTGTAAGTTATCATTTTATGGCTTCTATGTATGACTTTCTTCATTCTTTAAAAAGCATTGAAGGGCAAAGAAAAGGGTTTTATATTGTTGTTGTTGTTTTGCAGACTACATTTCTCATGAGCCCCTACACCTACTGCACCATAGACTGTATATAGAGTGGACAACTGGGCTCCACCATTTGCCATTGTACAGTTTTGAAGCCAAAATACCCACGTTACAGGCGCAGCCATTGTAGCAGTTACACCCAGAGTCTGCGCAGTAGAGACTGTGAGGGATTCTGGGAGAATCTGAGTGGCGCTGGGTGACAAAAACAAATACATATTTTTTTTCGAAGACTTATCACTTCTTGACTCTACCTCCCTACGCATTTTACGATCCCCGAAAAAAATACACGGGAAGGACAACCGTCAATCATCATCAGACGTTACGTAAAGCCTCATTTTTAACCTCTTATAATAATGAAAATGAAACTTTTCAGAAAAAAAGAGGACTTGAATACAAGACAACCAAATGATATCTTCAAACCACCACAGCATTCGGACGTAAGAAACATTTCTACGAGGTGTATTAATTTTGTAAAGTTTGACCACAGCTCATCTGGAATGGCTGGAGAGCCAGATTTTTTAACCTATACTGCAGCCAGCCACCACGGGAAGCAGTATTTGTGGCGACCTCACTTTGAACCGAGCAAGAGGACGTCTACTTTTTTTTACAGTCTATGTACTGCACCTATTGGGGATGTAACTCTTAACAAAGTGTACATTTGTAATGGAAGCAAATTCATAAGTTGAAATCTTTTTTATATATAAATTTTCTTTTTTTAAGACAAGTTTCTGGATGCAAAGTGATGATGTGTAGCTACTGAAAGGTTAGCTTACATAAAGTGATTCAACATGCAGAATTCTACTTCCCATGTAATGGTTTGGAGACACAGAAAAAGGGATAACCCAAACCAAAATATTTATTAATCAAAATCCAAAAGAATCCAAACCGACCCAAACAACAACAACAAAAAATCTATCTATCTATCTATCCATCTATCTATCTATCTATCTATCTATCTATCTATCTATCTATCTATCTATCTATCTATCTATCTATCTATCTATCTATCTATCTATCTATCTATCTATCTAGACTAGAAGACTTGCCCTGTCTTACTGTGTAGGTCATAAAGAGGCAGCAATGTAAGGATGATGCAAAGTCAAAGACAGTTGAAAATTTCTGATAGTGCCTTTAATTTTAAAGTGAAGCTAAACTTAACTTTGCTTACATCCAGTTGGACCTTTCTGAAAAGTTATATAGAAGTACATGTGTATTTATTTCTGGAAACAGTTTGAGTAATGTGAATGAAAGTTTTAAATGTTATTGAGTTTGGACTTTTCAAACAGTGCCCCAATTCTACAGGAATTTGCAAATATTTACATTTCCCTTTTCCCAAGTAAAGTTGCTTCTTTCTCAAGATATTTGATGAAATCAGAATGTCCTGCAGTGATCAAACACATTTCGTTGCACATATCTGAACTTTTGTTCTTACATCATAAATCATCACTTCTTAATTTGTCCCAGCTTCATGCACAAAGTGTCTCAGAGCAAGACACTGAACTCAAAGTTGTTCCCGCTGTTGATCTGCAGTGTGTGAATGTGAATGAATGAGATTAGACAACACTGATAGCAGCCTCTGTGAGCCACCAGTGTGTAAATGTGGTGTGAGTGAGTTCGTGTGACTCAAAAGTGCTTTTAGAGGTCAGACAAACTAGAAAGGCGCTATATAACAACAAGTCCATTTACCATTAACAACTATCATCCATGCTGTCTCTCACTGTCATCATGCCTTCATTTCCCCTTTTGTAACCTTATATAACTTTGTGACTTACAGCTTTACTCATGGATGAGCTTTAAGACCACTGCATCAGTCAGACTGACACTTGTTTTATTTATTTATTTATTTTTGTTTGCACTGCACATGGATTATCAAGTGTATTTTTTTTCATAATTACGCCTAAATAAACTTTCTCACAGGAGTCTGAGATATAAGTGCTCTGAGAGGTCACAGTCTGATGATGTGAGAGAGTTCTGCGGTCCTCTTAATGGATCTTTATGATGTTCTGGGTCAGCAGTGCATTAGAGGAACATTTCCTTACGCAACATCCTCTTACCGCAGAAATGTTCAGAATAACTTCTACAGCTTAACGGCCTGAAGAGTGGGGGGTGGGTGGGTTAAGTAAAGATTTTGAAAGTTTTATGCTAGTTTTTGGGTGGAATCAGATTAAAAAACGTGCCTAGATCTTGTTTCTGGCTGAAGCCAAACATCCCGGCTGCAGACAGATGGACATCACAGGGCTGTAAAAGACACTGAAGTGTTTACATCTGATCCATCTCTGGACATGTTTGGGAAACAAATCAATCAGTGTCAATTAGCGCTGCATTCAAAGCCAGCCACATCCTGAGAGTCAGGGGCTCCTTCTGCACTTAACAGCAGGCAATGCAATTACGCTGCAAAACCCAGCAAAGTGCACTGGGCTCTGGGAGGATGAACTGGTGCATATAAAAGCTTCTCTCCCTCTTTTATCTGAAGCTCTCTCAGGTGCTGAGACTTCTCCCTGAGCATCCCTCTGTTTCACAGCTTTCATGTGCTGATCTGTAACACAGTTTGGGATATCATTCTACATAAGTGCATTGATCTCATCTTCAAAGCATTTTTTCTTTTAAATTCCTGCTTCCCTCATTGATTTCTGGGAAAGAGAGTGTGTGCAGTCACTTCCTCTCCTGCTGTCCTCTGTATAGAGGTGGGAACGCTGCACTTTCAGTCTGAATCCAACTCAGAGACGTGGGAGTTTAATCACATTTGACTCGCAGTGTGAATAACAGAAGCAAGTTGCGATTCCTCTCTCCCACATCGATGCTATATTTGATTCTTCATTTGCATACGCACAACACAGCGCTTATGTGAGTGTGAAGCCTCCAGGAAATGAACATTCAGACAAAGAGTGCGAAGAAAGAAAATGAGCTCCCAGCTTTGTGATCACATGCCAGAAACAGACATGTGTTGTTTTAATTCTTTATTGCATATTTTAACATAATGTGAGGAGCTGGTTCATCTGCTGCTGCCAGGAAATATTGATAAAAGATATAAATTATTGAACCAGATCACAAATTTGGTGTTTACACCTCCTTTAAAGAAGATGTTTAGGATGTTTCTGGTTGCCCTTTAAGAAAGAAAAGTTATTTTATGTAACATACTTTGGAGCCAATCTGATTTGCTTTACATAATGCATAAGAAGCATGTGTGAACAGCAGAAAATGAGCATTTGCATGTGATTTGAGTCTGTTGTAAGGATGAAAAATTGGTTTAAATTACAGAGCAGTTTCATCATCATGTGGATGGATTCTTGTAGTGTTACAAACACAACTCCAGACGACACAGGACTACTTTTTCAGACACTGTGCACCACTTTTCAAGCCTTATTCATCTTAATTCTGAGTCCAAATGATAAAAATCAAATTTGTTTTATTGGTTTTAAAGCAGGGTTATCTTTTTTTTCCAGGAACACCTTAATCTTCATCATTTCATCTTTACTTCTCTGTAAACCCCAGTTCTCGTGCCACAGAATGAGTTTAATTCATCATATTGAAAAGCAGCACCATCACTTTGTTTTACAGCGTGCATCAGTATCAGTGATCTCATCCCTTGCTTGCGTGCTCGCCTCTTTTGTGTCTCTGCTCCCTGTGATCCCAGTCATGACCCGTTTCTGTGGCAACCCGTTTTTGAAAATAGCTCCCCTCTAACGGCTCCACTGCTGTCGCAAACTGCGCAGGCAGCAGCAGCAGCCCACTCCTGATGCATGACTCATTCATTGCTCATTATCATCCCACTCTCATTTCATCCTCCCCTCATATCCGAAGGAGATGGTAGTGTGGGGGGCGGGGATGCAGGATACTATAAAGCTGGTGTTTCCTCGCTGTGATTGGCTGGTGGGGAATCCATTTAATCCGCAGCTACTACTACAGGGTCCTCCCCCACTCTTCTTGTACTCCTCCTCCTCGCTCTGCCCGCCCTGACAGCATCCACACACAACAGAGTGTGTGTGTCTGTTCCAGGGAGAATATCAGCTCTGCACAGGGAGGAGAGGATTAGCTCCAGCACTCAGCTCATCTGCATACACGTTCCCAGAGAAGCACATGAGCACCCAGTGCTGCTCCTCTTTTGTATAAAACCTGGCACTGCTATCACAGAGGCTCCACTTGATCTACTGTCACTGCTGAGAGAGGATTTAAAAGGGACCACTGTTGTTTTTCTCTGCTTTTTTATGACTTCCTCATCTCATTCTTAAATTTTTAAACATTTGGCTGCAAAGTTTTTGGGACAATGAGAGTAACATCTTTTGATTCCGACTTGCCTTGAGCATCAAAGGGTTTTCCTGTCATTTTTGAGGACTTTCCCCCTTCTGAGGTTTGGTTTGGGACACCGCAGCACCAGGATGCCATCTAGAGAGTCCTACGAGGTTCACAAAGAAGAGAAGTCCCTGGTGCAAAAGGCCAAGCGGGAGGCCAATCAGGAGGATATTCTGGCTGCAGCTCTGGGGATGAGGATGGGGCCACAGAAACCTCCAGCCACTTTCTGGCAGCCACTTAAACTCTTCGCCTATTCACAGCTCACCTCACTGGTGCGCAGAGCTTCACTGAAGGAGAGTGAGCGGACGCCCAGATCTGATAAAGTCCACAACTTCAAGGTAAGAGCTTAACAACTCGGGTCATTTTTCCCCTCTTTTCGAAATTAGTGCTTTAATTTCATCATGTGTGGCCTGAGGGCTGAAGTGGGAAATGAAAAGAGGAGGAGGAGGAGGAGTAGAGGGGATGAAAAACAGAGCCGTCCAGTGAGCTTTTATCAAAAGAGAATCTGTTGGGTGGTCTGTGGAGTGCTGCTGTTAGTTTGAGCAGCAGATGGAGAGATTAGGCGGATGGAGAGGGGAAACAGTGGAGGAGTGTTTCCCTGTTTGGCTCTGGCTCACTCTGCTAGTTTGGCTGCTTAATGATGGAGAGCAGCAGGTGAAAAATGAGCTTCAGGGCCTTTAAACTGATGATGCTGATGAAACTCTTTCTGCTGTCGTTTTGCCTATGGGCTGCTGAATATTGCATTTTAACCACCGACTGTAGAAGAAGATGTGTACAGAGTCCTTGAAGCGGATCCCACATGATAACATAAAGGTTGAGTGATTTCATAGTAAAGAAACATACACAAACATGTGGCTGCTACAGTAAGCCTTTCAGACGCTGTGGGGTTCAGTTTTTTAATTAAAATACAGTTTGACCCATTTTCAAAACCCCAGGCTTTCAGATAAATTAATCCTGGCGTACGGGCTTCTACAAATGGCTTCTCTCATGTATTAACAGGAAGTATGTATCACAAACAATAAAACAATGGTTTACATCATAATATGAGTCAAAAACAGCTTCATTCGATGGACTAAACAATGTCTCGCAGACAAATTTAATCCTGTTACAAATTCCCAAATGTTTTTATACAGGTTTATACAATGAAACCAAAGAAGATAGTCAATATTTATTATTGTATGACGTGTAAAATTATAAAAACCTTGGATACTTTTAAATCTAAAACTAACACCAGTTTCCTCCTCTAGCATCTAGTGTGTGATTGATGATTTAAAAGCAAAAGCCCAAACAAGACCATAAAAACTCCTGGTTGTAAACAACCTGCAGACTGGATACAACTTCCTGTATGTTTTCTGCTGTAAACATGATCAGTACCCTCATGTGGCTCCCCTTCAGCAGCCATAATGTGACTCCTGTGCCTCCTCCTGCTCCCAGCGGCCTCTCTGATTGGCTGAGCTGTTGTTACCTGGTGCAGCGAGCAGGGAATCCCTTTCCTGTCCCCATAACGAATCTCCCTGACGACTCGCACCTTTTTCACCCTCGGTGAAAGTGTCAAACCCACGCTGTGACACCATGGCTGCAGCTGTCACAGCATGGATGTGTTTTTGAACAACAATCCTCCTCCTCCACACACACACACACACACACACACACACACACACGATCCTCCTCCTACACCTCATTTGAGATGGCAGCACCCTAAGACTCCCTGCTGTTCTCTGTGCCTCTTTTTGTGGTGTCACTAACCCTTTATCACTAATATGAGTCTCTCTCTGTCTGATGCAGGTCCACACCTTCAGGGGGCCGCACTGGTGTGAACACTGTGCCAGCTTCATGTGGGGACTGATGGCTCAGGGGGTCAAATGTGCAGGTACAACTTGTTCAGACTTTCTCTTATATAAATCACATACGAGGTGAGCATCTGTGAATATGCTGCTTAGTTTTTTTTTGTGCATCTGGAGTTGGATTATGACAGTTTAATCCACAATCCCAGTAACAGTAGTTTGTGGATTAAAGGGTTGTATAACACATAGAAATAAGGGCTCTAAAGCAATGATGTAACGACCATTTGACACCGTTTTTAATACTTCGTTTATGACCTCTTTTTCTTCCTGACGTTCTGTGTGAACAGATTAATAACGGTAAGCAAGAAGAGGAGAGAGTTTCAGAACAATCATATAAACAAAACACAAATCTTTCCTAATCTTTTTTGAGGAATTATGATAAGCGTTTTCATTTTTAAGCCCAGGGTTTGTTTCTTTTTTTATTTCAACAGAAACAAAGGTCTTCTATGTTTCCAGCCTCATGATTTTAATGGATGAACTCTTTCTGCGTGCATGCAACAATCAGCTCAAGAAGCAAAAATGATGTCTTCCAGGCTCACTCATACATTTTCCTCCACAGCTTTTTTGCATACAAGGCGTCAGTCATTTGACAGCGAGGTAACTGTTTCTGTCAATTTCTCTTTTTTTGTCCAAATCTCTGATTAGATTTCTGTTTTGGCTGCAGCTGCTGTCAGAAATCCTTCCACATCCCAGCGATAATACAGCCTGTGTGTGCGCCTATGATGTTTTATTGATGAAACAAAGTGTGTCACACAAAACTGCGCGAGCTCTGACATCAATTATTAATGTCTTGATTTTGAAAGCTGACAACAATAGAAAGAAAAGGCAACATAATGTCTGGAGCCAATCTTTATAAACTCTTATCCCCGTCATTCCTTCAGACTCGACCGCAGCCAGCAGAATGTAGGGCAGAGAAGTCTCACATGATGCTCACATTTGCATACCCCAAAAAAAGAAGGAAAATCTCCTCCCACCCCCTCCACCCCCTTTTTTTTCTTTTTGTATGTGTGAACTGGTTTTGGCTGAGAGCCAGGAAGCCAGCCTCTGCTTGAGCTTGTTGTGCCACATTTCCTCATCAGAGTACGCCCCCCCCCCACAGCCTCGTCCCATCATGCCCCATGAAGGAAAACAAAGCTGGCATGTCTCTTTAATGAGGAGCGGAGCTGGGAGCGTGGGGAAAGAGCTCCATTTCCACACACATTAAAATTCAGCAGCTTCAGCCGAGGAGCTGGGTCAAGCAGCTCAACCCCTCTTTAACTGGAAATACTTGGTGGTAAAACTTCACCATCTAACAAATGCAAGAGCTGCTTTTTTTGTGTGTTTTTTTAAATCCAGCAAAGAGAAACTGGTTTGAACTGGAAACTCCGCTGATGATAAGACATTAACATCCTCAGAGCTCTTTAGACAAACTGATGTGCCGCCTCCTCACCACAAAAACAGAGAGCTCATGATGCTCCAGAGCCACATCCCTTGTCTCCAGGATCCTGATGGTCCCACGGGCCCCTTTCTCACCCTCACCCGTCCCACTGGGACCTCACTGGGACCTCACAGGGACACCAGGAGCTCAGCAGCAGACCTGTGTGTGATGACAGGCCCTGCTCTATTTCACCGCCTGTCTCATATCCTTAAGAGAATCATCTCTTAAAGTAATTACATTTCTGCATCAATGCATAGAAAAGCGGGCGGGGTGAATTTCTCCGGGGACCCATATTAATCTAAATAACGTCTGAGGGCCCACAGAAGCATGGTTTCCCCGCTTCTGGGGGTATTTTTATTTAGTATTCATAGAAGTAACAGCTCTTATGAGGGATAGGGATGTTATTTTGTATGTTTTTGGATTTAAAGGCACATGGCTTTGTCCAAAAAAAAGAAGAAACCCCCTCAGAACTTGGAGACTGCTCAAAAGATCTAAGAGCTTGAAGAGCTGCCCCATTTTAGTCTGGGAAAGTAGGTCTAGTGTAGCCCGCAGCGCCTCGATTGCTGCTTCCTCAGCCATTGTGTGCGAGCTTTGGATTTGGAGGAGAATGGAGCACACAGCAGCTCTGACTCTCCCTCCTGCAGGCTACAGTGTTTTTTTCTCTGTTCCTCTAATTCCCTGCATGCGTCCTCTGTTACAAAGCTGAGCAGCAGTCCCCGCTCACCACGGGCTCCTCTGCTCCCCGACAAGGTGAATCCTGCCCTCAAACAGCTGTGCCCCAGGCCCTGTTTGCTGTGTTGGGATACTTACACTGACATGAGGACTAATACACAGTTTGAACACCCAGTGAGGATCGTCTACATCTGAAAATGTCATATGAAGAAAACTGAAAACCCAATTCCTCATAATTTTCTGACCGTAAAGCAGATTAAGCCTCTTTTAATGATCAAGAAACACATTTTTAAGCTATAAAGTAAAACCTTTCATACATTTCATGAAATATTAGGCACTAAATGTCTTGTCTTTTGTAAATCATGGCTCTTTAATCATTAAACATCCCTTTTAGAGGTGACTTTGAATCTATCCACAGCTGAAGGTGACTGTAGAGGACAGAGGAGCTCTCTGGTGACTGTGGGACATTTAGAGGCCAAATATTGATCGAGGGAATTAACCCATCACTTCAAGCCAAAACACACAGGAAACCAGCCAACCAATTCAAAATGAACCTGATGTTGATTGTGAATTTACATAATAGTCTTCAGTTTGTGGATATTACGACTCATCCACAGGAGATAATTCAGCTGGGGTTGAGTTTGGGTAGAAATAGTTCATTTTTGATGCCTACTCCTTTAATAGCAGGAGATGATCTAAACGTCTTGTTTGTGTTATTTTCCTGTAGATTGTGGTTTGAACGTCCACAAACAGTGCTCACCTCTGGTGCCCAACGACTGCAAACCGGATCTGCGACACATCCGTAAAGTGTACAGCTGTGACCTCACGACCCTGGTGAAGGCTTACAACACAGCGCGGCCCATGGTGGTGGACATGTGCATACGAGAGATCGAGTCCAGAGGTTCGTTCAGGAGCTGTAGGAGTGAATGTGTTGTACAATATTTTATGTGTTGGAAACTGAAACGAAGAAATTATGGAAGCAAAGTAGGGACCAGAATGATAAAAACCTGACAAGCAATAGAAAACTTAAAAGTGAGATTGATGAAACCTTCATGCAGTTAGAAATCCAAGGTGTCATTTTAGGTTTTCTCATAAAGAAGTTCATAATGAACTCAAAAAAGTCTGATTGAAATTATCGCTTATGTTGGTTGAAAATTCAAGTCTTTCATCCCTATTTATTTTCTTGAATTCAACCAATCAAACTGAGGAACTCTATTGTTTTTAAACATAGACTGTATATAGAGTGGAGTGACTCTGCCATCTACCATTGTACGGTTTTAAAGCCAAAATACCTCCGTCACATGTGCAGCCATTGGTAGCAATTGTATGGCCACAGTCTGCGCAGTAGAGACTATGAGGGATTGTGGGAGAATCTGAGTAGAGCCAGGAGAGTCTTATCTTTTCTTGACTCTACCTACAGACATATTTTACAATCCCTGGAAAAAACACACAAGAAAGGCAGCTGTCAATCATCATTAAACATAACCTAAAGCCTTGTTTTAAACCTCTTGTAACTAATGAAACCGAAACTTTTAAGAAAAAAAAGAGAACTTGAATACAAGACAGCCAAATGATATCTTCAAATCAACACAATAATCGGACGTGAGAAACATTTCTACAAGGTGTAATGATTTTTTAAAGTTTGACCACAGCCCATCTGGAATGACTGGAGAGCCGGATTTTTTGACCTATACTGCAGCCAGCCACCAGGGGGAGCAGTTTTTGTGGCGACCTCACTTTGAGCCAAACAAGATGACGTCCATTTTTTTTTTACAGCCTATGGTTTTAACCAAACATGCGAACATAACAAAATTTGATCAAATGAATCTGAGCAGCACAGATTATTAAACCCCTAATCTTCTGTCCAATAAACAAACAAGGCTTTGTTGTGTAAAAGACTCTCAATATGTAAATAAGGGATTAACTAACCTCATTCAGGGGGTTAAAATGCAAACACAGACTTCTACACCTTTGTCTTCAAAAATATGCATAAATAACAATATAATAATACAGTATTAATTCAGTATTAATTCAGTTTTAAGGAAAAAGTATTCTTGAGCTGAGTTTTTTCTTTGGTGCAGAACTGAGATGAATGTCAACATGTGTCTCACAAAACATTCACTCTGGATGTGATTCTAAAATCCAGTTTTTCAACTTTACAACCTTTGTCCTAATGTGTATGTCTTTTAGTTTTTATAGAGAGCGTTGTGTTCAAACCCTGATTACAGCACTAACCGAGTTAATGATTTCTGATGACCGAGAGGAGTGATGAGTGTGCGCCTGGTGATTGTTGGTGTGTAATGAGGAATACATTACTCTGTTTCCTGCTGCCTTATTTGATTGCATTTCAGTTAAATCATTCAGCCTTGTAGGAAACTCATTGCTCCCTCATTGTGTGCCCTCTAAAACACGTCTGTGGCTAACTTTGATTTATGTCTTTATTATTTTGCCCGGTGATGCAGAAAACTATTTGCATCTGCCCATGTTGTTGCGTTGTGTGTCATTGTGGGACATTTTCTCCTTAATTTCTTATGCATATTTAAGAGCGTTTAATGGTGTTTTCTAAATCACCCAGGGCGATGCATGCAGGTGAATTTTTCTACATTACTCTTGACAGCCGTGACGATGCCTGAAAGGTTGTTTATTTCCTGTTTGTTCCTCAAGGACTGAAGTCTGAAGGCCTCTACAGAATATCCGGATTCAGCGATTCTGTGGAGGAAGTCAAGACAGCGTTTGACAAAGGTATGTGTTCCTTTTTGTTCTGTGTGTTGTAACCGTTTTATGGACTCCTCTCCACTAGAGACAGTGAGTGACATTGCGTGCTTTCATATGTTTACATGGGACTCACATGCCATTTTAAATTAATGAAAAAGTGACACATTCGAGAAGGATTACAGCCCATCTGGGAGCGCAGATCCAATCCTGACAAGTCGCTCTCATGCAGTCTGGACAGACAGGGAGAGACCTCAGGGGATACTAACCATGGCTGTACTCTCACTGCCTTAAACACAGCCGCTGTGTAAAAAAAGCTCTTCGCTGTGTTGGGATTCAGTAGTAGACTTATTGAGAATGAGCCTGTCTTGGCCCAGTGCAGTGTGAATTTTAACTGTAAGAAAAAAGCCCGCAGCACTGGGCTAAACTCCGAGCCAGATCGGCATGTGGGAGATCATCCATGACAGAGTGTCATTCCAGCTCACAGCACTGTGATGTTCAGTCTGCCAACACAAGTAGGCCACGGCCTCTCCACAAAGCATGCAGAACTGAAGGAAAGTCAGACTTAAACAGGCCAGGCGGATGATAGCAGCTACTTTGCAAAATACAGAGCAGGTAAAGTTTGTTTAACACCCTCAGGAACAAAAATCACTTCAATCACTTTCTCCTTTTTTATTTTTTTAACACCTCTTCTTGTCTCTTATTTCACCACACAGATGGCGAGAAGACAGACATCTCAGTGAACGCCTATGAAGACATCAATATCATCACGGGTGCTCTGAAACTGTACCTGAGGGATTTGCCTGTTCCCATCATCTCGTACGACGCTTACCCGAGGTTCATTGAGGCTGCAAGTGAGTTGTGACTGAACAAATTAGTCACAAACACACAAACACACACCTGTTTCAGAGAGTATCCTGCTCCAGTTTAAGACTGTAAACATCCATGATTGCAGTTTATGGCCTCTGAATCTGGTGTTAACTTTGGTTCATGTGGAAATCACTTTGTGTGCATGACAATGTGAGCTGAGGAGTAGAAACATCTGTATGTACTGGAGTCTGTTTCAGTGTCTTCTAACAAATCTGAACAAAGCAAAAATCTTGTTGGAGCTGAAGTGTTTGGGGGTGTAGTGAGAGGCACTTTCTTACCTGTTGTTCACTTTCACATAATCAGCTGATTTCCTGTTTCAGCTCTTGCCTCTGATTTAAAAATGTGTTGTGATTGAAGAGTGGTAAAACCTCCTGTTTTTTTTCCAGCTTCTGTAGAAAATTAGAAAATGTAGCCTGAGAAATGAATCTTGTATGATACTGAAGTACTCAAAGTAGTGTTCTAATTAGAAAAACACAGCAGATAGAAGTAAGCGATGATATTATGCCCCCCCTAGATTTAAGATTCAAGATTTAAGAAGCTTTATTGTCATAATAACACGTTTACACTGCAAAAAAGTGAAATCTTATCAAGTGTTTTTGTCTCATATGAAGTACATATTGTCTTGTTATGCCTGATGTAGGCCACATTTAACTCACCAGTCCAGAAAAATATCTTGTTTCAAGTTGTTTAAAGACAAAAATGAGGTCTGAATTGCTTATAACAAGTAAAAGAAAATGTCTAATGAAACAAGAAAAAATTGCTCAAACATTTGCTTAAAACTAGATCAACGCCTTAGAACAAAAAACTTTTCTCTTGTTCCATTGGCAATTTTTTTTTGTAACAAGCAATTTAGGCCTTTTTTGTCTTTAAACAACTTGAAACAAGACATTTTTCTGGACTGATCTGGTGAATGTGACTCATATCAAGTCTGAAAACAACATTGATTGAAAATGAGACAAAAACACTTGATAAAATTTCATTTTTCCCATTGTACACTTGGGAAGTACAAAATTTGACCCTTAAGTTCCTGTTTTTAAGCCCAATACATTTCTAAGAAAAACAATATAAAAACAGGGTAATAAGAAGAGATCTTAACTGCAAGTAAAAAACACAACATTTGACTAAACATTAGGCAGCCAAATTTAGCACTGCTAAGTACACGAGGTAACAGCCCACTTCCCTCTGTTTTCATGCAGAGCTCACCGATCCAGAGAAGAAACTAGAAGCTTTCCGTGAGGCTCTTGCTCTGCTGCCGCCATCCCACAATGACACTTTGAAGTACCTCATGGCGCACTTAAAAAGGTGAGTCATGCAGTCAGACTACAAGTGAAATTTTCTTTTTGGTTTGTGTTTCCTTTTTATTCAATTATATCGTCCATTTTTGATGATTCATTCAAAGTTCCAGGAGCTTGTAGCCATTCACTGTTTGACCTCCAGGGAGCAGCTTGAGTCTCTAGCATCTTCATCTTTCTCTTTGCAAAAATCAGAGGAAATGTGTATGAAGTAGGAAAAATGTCCCAGAAAGTTATAACTTTTGTGTATTAAAGATCAAGAATGACAGAAATGTCCAGTAAACATCCCAAAATGAACCCAGAAGATATTTCATAGCAAATTTATTCATGCCCCTCCTCTGCAAAGCTGCAATTTTTATGTTTTCTAGATGTTCATCATTTTTCTAACTCCAAACACTGACTTTCAGGGTGACACAGAATGAAGAAACTAACCTAATGAACGCAGAGAACCTCGCCATCATTTTCGGTCCCACCCTCATGCGCGCTCCAAACCTGGACGCCATGACAGCACTGAACGACATCCGCTACCAGCGGCAGGTGGTGGAGCTGCTCATTAAAAAGGAAGACGTGCTCTTCTGAACACAGATCAGGACTTTATAGCACAGCTGTCTAATCAATCTTTGTGTAAAGACTTGAACGACTGTTTGTCTGACATTTATTGTTACATTTTTTTAAATGCCCTGCGTATGGACTAGTGCTGCCCTAACATCTCTCCTCCCCTGTGTTGGGTGTGGGCGATGAACTTCACACTTGTGCGTACTCTATGTCTCCCCATTTTTGTCGGGGGATTTCCAGAAGCTGACAGGCCAGCCTGCATGGAGCGAGGTCTTTGTTGCTTTGTAGTGGTAACCCAGCATGTGTTCAGATCGTGTAGCGCTGTGATCTTTGCTTTTTTTGTCTGTTCTCTACTAGCTGTAGTTCACATTCCCAGCAGCCTGCTGTGCAGTTTTTTTTTCTTTCTGTGAAACTTTGTATAGCTGGATGTAAAAATAAGCTACTGATTTTTCTGGGGTACTTTTTATGATGCCTTTCTGATGTATTTTTTTATCTCTTCAACTGTTTCTATGTAACCTGAAGTAGTTGAATGAGCCTTTCCTGTTAATGTGTACACTGGTGCATCTGCTTGTCCTTAACATTTTTATTGTTAAACAGCAATATTTGTGAGTTTAATTTTGTACTGTAATGTTTTGTACACACCTTGTGCATGAGTACTTTAATTTATTAAACCTTTCTCTGGCTACAAAGTGCTTTAAGTGATATGAATTATTTAATATGTTATAAACAGTACGTAAAAATCCATCTTTGACTGATTTTATGGATAAATGATCACAAGTCTCACATCTAGAGGTGGATAAACGGATGCTGACGGATTTGCTTCTATTGAAGCTAGTTTGGTTAGCATGCCACATCTGTAATACACAGTAATGTTAACTTCAGTGCTAATTGTTATAGCAGGTATTAGAAAAAATATATACTTTAAAATTATATACTTTATATAATATAAAAAAAAGAAAAGAAAAAGAAACGAAATTCTATGGAGCCCCTAAGGTTCCACAGAGAAGAGACAAATATAAATCGTGCGCACGAGATACTTATTCGTGCGCACATTTTAGCTAAAACCGGCGCACGAGATAGTTAAAATGTGCGCATGCTTTAATTAAACAGGCAAGCGACAACAGACAGCCGGGCTCATCAGTAGATGGCGGTAATGCCCCATAATATATTGTTGTCAGCTGCCGTTACAAACGAAGAAGAAGAAGAAGACAGCCATGCTCGACTGAAATATCGCAGTAACCAGCCAACTTTAGCTGTGTCAGTGAATGTTGGAGTGCAGGTATGTACAGTCCCTTAGCTTGAGTACTCTTTGCGCCGGCTGAGCCTGTTGTCTCTCAGTATGCGCAGTAAAGTTCTCAGACTTTAGATTATTCCATCTCTCATGGCAAGAGCAGCAAGAATGTCATTATATGACATTACGAGGTGGAAGTACAAGTTAACGAGCTCACTTCCTCTCTCCATTTTGTGTGTTTGTAAACACCCGACGTCACTACGGGAAGCCGTAGTGGACAATGACAAGGACAAGTCAAAATGTGGTAAATAACACTACTTCGTGCGCATGTCTTAATATATATCGCGCGCATGATTTAGCTTAATCATGCGCGCGAATAAGTATTTCGTGCGCACATTTAAATATATCGTGCACACGTTTTAGTATCTCATGTACACGAATATTTTTGTTCTCTGTGGCACCTAAGGGGCTCAGTAAAATTCAGATTCTACTCTTTGAGAGATAAAAACAAACACATGACCTCCTCTGTGATTTCCCTTTTAAACTAATGAGCTTGAAGTTCCCAATAAAGAGTTATTTAGGACTTTAAAGACACAGAGACGAGTTTGTTATTAGCATTTTCATGGAATTTATTAGCAGTATAAAATAGCATCAAAAGCAGCTGTGTCCTTAAAATTATCACTAAATATGAATAACTCATGGTCATATTTATGCCAGAAGAAAGGACTGATTGTCCTCCACTCTGCATATTGAGAGGGACAGGTCATGCCTAAGAGCAGCACATCATGTGACTTCACATCCAGCCAGCTAACAACCCGTCAGTCACTCTAATTCAGTGTGAGATTAAAACCAAACACACAGCACCCCCGGCTACTCCACTCCGGCACTTGAGAGACTGTTCATTACTGGAAATGTGTGGAAACATTGTCACATTAAATTTATGCATTTGAGTTTTAATTACCCACAGGTTATGTCTTTCATGGCAATTTCATGGAACCAGCCATGCACAGCCATCGGGGGCTCATTACACGATCACTGTGTCACACTGTTGAGGAAAAGCGAATCAACAGGACTTATTTAAATGGTGTCCTCATTATAGGGTTCAAGTTTATTAAATATTTTCTAAAAGCATGGACATGTGAGGTGTTTCCATTCTCTGTGAAACTTTCAGTGATGTGACCTCAGTGTTTGGCTCCATATGTTATCTGTAGTTTCAGACCCAGCTGTTCCAAAGCTTCATGTTTTTTTTTCTTTTATTAAAAAAAAATCTCCAGGGAAGCAGTCATAGCTGACATTTGTCATGGGATTCTGTGACCACATCACACTGAGCCAAATCCAGACCTGTCTCTTCTGATTGTGTGGCAAAATTGGATTTTCATCCAAGCGTTCAGCCTCCCTCGCCATTATCAGCCGTTTTAAAAACATCATATCTTCATCTACATTTATCATTGACTGTGAAAGGAGGTGAACACCACGCCGACGAGGCAATCGAGTGCTCTATCTTTCAGTCAGATAGCAGCGTGCAGGAGTAATGTGTGCAGATGTATTGTGCGCTGGATGTGCCTCATTCACAGTAATGAGAGTAAATTTGAAAGGCTGTGATCCATGAGATAAGTGACCTTTCTCTGTTGACTGGATGGTAATGCTTTTCACCCTGCAAACAGCTGACCTGAATACATGTATGAATGTTGAAATTTTGAGAAATACCAAGTTGATCCATGAAGAGGCCTTCATGAAATGTAAAATGTAGAAACATTTATTCTGTTAAATTACCATCTTTGAGCTTCATTGTAAACCAGAAAGTAGAAATACAACACCAGATAGGAGTTAAAATTCAACGTAGAATTTTCAGATCAAATATATATCATTTAAGTTTCTATATTTATTCTCTAAGATCATGGAAAATCTATTACTAAACATGAAAAATAATCTCTCCTTTGAAAACCCTAATCCTCTTAATCTTCATCGAGGCAGAAACATCCAGTATGTTGTCCAGTTTTTAGCCAGCCCCTGCCAATGTTACATGAACGCTTTTATTCAGATTCAATGAACATTTAATCACTAACAGAGCAGATATAAAACACACGGCTCACTGTCCTCCAGAGACCAGGATTGGTGCTGCGTGCCTTCAAAGTGTTGTAATTAACACTGGACGGAGCACCAGAAGAGTCCGGCTGAGCAGATACAATGCCAGCTTGTCCCTTGTTTCAGTCTTGGTGCTCACGTGGCCTAAACTCAGGTGGCCTGAGTGATTGGGGAGAGGCAGGGAGAGAAGGGGGAGGGTTGGGACAAATCTCTCTTAATTCAGACATTGCCAAAATGGTCATTTGTCCTTAAGTGAGATGAATGAGACTTGTGGTTGAGTGACTGGCTGATTGAACGGAGTGGGGATGTGAGGAAATTGAGTTGCCTGACCCATCACGGGCCTGACAGAGTGGGGTGGTGTGGAGACAAAGGGAGGCATGGGAGGAGCACCTGGTCTCAACAAAAACATGTTATTAGAAACATCTGAATATCTGATTTTATTGTTGAGTTGAAAAAAAAAACAGTGTCACGTGGTGTTCTGTGTTTATTCTTCCATTCTCATATTTTTTCATAGCAGAGGATAAAGATTCACTGTATCTCAGATGTTCTTCACTCAAGTTATGTGGCACTGGGATTGAAAACATTTACTCTAGATTGACTGTCAAAATCTTTGTTGTAGGCTTGGCTGAGATAAATGACATAGCTTTCTATATTTTTGCACATTTTATGGACTCACAGAGTCTTTGGTCTTTTCGAACAAGTAGACCAACTTTCATACCCTACAAAATAAACTTAAGAATTAAAAATGTTGGCTAGCTTAAGTCAAGCAAAGGACTTATCCAAACAGCAAATGGCTTTTTAGATATTTAGTTTTTCTCAGCCGTCACTGATTTTTGGTATCTCATCTAAATTCAAAATCAACAGATTATCACATCATCATGATAGAAATTGGACAAAGAATCATGTTAGATTTCAAAGTTTTGCTGAGTTTTCTCTTTGGTTCATTATTTTTCTTTTACTTCATTATGTTGAAATACTAAACAGCAATTTAACCCTTACACTTTTAAGATGACTATTCAATATTTTCAACATTTCTTCCCATTCAGGAACAATCAGAAACAAGGACACACACATGGGTTTATCAGCTTCTGCTTACTTTTCTCATTTTCTACCTTCAGCCTGGCATTTCAACATTTTTGCATTTGCTGCATGGAAAATCCGACTTCTCTTGATATTTATTCATGTCTTTTTCTGTGTTTCCTGTTTTATTTTGTAGTTCTTGCTCCCTGTGGAGGAGTTTGACTTCCTGTCCTTGTGTTTCCCTCCACTTGGACTGCACTAATCAGTTTTGCCTGTGTTTCCTCTCAAAGCCGTGTTTCATTAGCCTTCTGTGTCTTTTTTCTGTTCCCCTTTTGCTTTATTTTAAATCCTCAAAATGTTGCATTTATTCCAATTTTTTACCCAAAAGTCTTAACATTTTTTATCAGGCAATGTCATAGACGAGATCTGTGGATTCTGG
Organism: Halichoeres trimaculatus; assembly: GCF_033239565.1. Classification (NCBI taxonomy): domain Eukaryota; kingdom Metazoa; phylum Chordata; class Actinopteri; order Labriformes; family Labridae; genus Halichoeres; species Halichoeres trimaculatus. Next base: position 18,723,131 of record NW_027437197.1, read on the forward strand.
TATCTAATGTAGTCAGAGTTGTTTTAATGTTTTTTTTTTTTTTTTTTTTTTAAATTAATTTTCTGATGCTTTACTTTTTTCCCCTGGTGTTTTCTTTTCTTTTTTTCTTTTTTTCTTTTTTTTTATTTTTATTTATTTATTTTTTTATTATTATTATTTTTTTTTTTTTACCTTTTTATATTGTTTTATGCTTTACTGTTAAATATGTGGTTGTGTTCTTGCCCTCACATTATTTTTTTATTTCTGTTTTACTGTTCATTTTCATTTTGTGAGGCACTTTGTAACCAAGTTTTGAAAAGTGTTTTACACATAAAGTTTATTATTATTACTGACAGTTTGTTTGGTCAATACAAGGGATTTTTTTCCCCTTGATTTTTTTTTCCTGATTTTGGATTTTTGTTATTTGTTAAAGAAGTTCTTTGATTTGTCTGCACTTGGGTCATCTTCAACCACTAGGCCAAACCAGCACCGAAGAAACATCTTTCAATCTTCAAGGTACCCAGCATGCTTTTTGTGAACACACATAAATAAATATACAGAGATCCCTGTGTCATTAAAGATTAATCCCCTAATAGAAAACAAATATTGCTCTGAGTCTGTGTCTTGTCTTTGCACCTCGAGGTTGTGTGTGGCCAAGTTCACGATGGGATATTTCAGTACTGGATTACTCTGGCATGTTGATCTTATAACAGATGACAGAGAATGTGGCCCTCTCAAATGACAAACATTGGCAGCCAGTTGCTCACATCCGCTGTCAGACAATAATAACTAGACTGCCAGTGCAGAGTTGGAGGTTGTACACCGAGCAATTTGCCAGCGCTGGAAGAATGTTTTAGGTGGGCCAAACCTTTTTAATTCTCCGGTTCTCAACAGGGGGAGGGTGGAAGTTGGATCCTGGTTTTGGGTGCCTACGTTTGTTGGCGAGGATGAATACTTCTGTCTTTATTTTTCATCTGGTCGTTCTTGCAGGTAAGAACTTGTTTGAAAGTACAGAGATATGTGTAAGATACTAGCCAGTGATCACTCTAAATGCTCTTATTCTGATAAAAAACCAATGAGCAACTTTTATTCTCTACTGACCAACTTCTTGATTGACAGGAGCATGTGCGCTCTTTTCATATTTCTTCTCAACCTTTTGCCTGTCTGTCGCTACATGATACCACCTGCAAACTTGCATTCAAACAGCTTCTTAGTCAGCTGATCTACACGTCTCGAGAACTGCTCAACCATTGAAACAACATGTTGGTGCAGAATGACCTTCATTTCAAGGTCTTCTGAAAAATGAAAGGGGATCCTGCTGTGGCGTGTGACAGATATACAGCAGAAAGTATTTAAGAGAACATCTCTATTAAGCAGCTCAAAGCAGTGCTATCATGTGCTCAAATGTAGCATTGCTGCATCTGGATCCTATATATATAACAACGTGATATCCGTACTTAATGTGTACTACAGGTTTTAAATCATGTGGTTGAAAGTGTTTTCAACTGGGAAAGCTGGCAGATCATAAAATATATCACATCATTTAAAATACATTAACAGAATTAAAAATGTAAACATTAAAGCTGTGGGTGTTCATTTTGCCTCCTTCGGACAAGAGATGACTCTTTTCCAAGTGCTTTTCCTGTCCATGTCCTGTACATGTAAATACTCTAAACAGTTGATATTTTGTCCCTGATATTTTTGGCCACACAAAGGCTTCAGAGTTTAGTTCAGTCTGTTCAAAAGACAGATAAAAACTCCTTATAGAAGCTTTAAAATCAATAATATGAAAATCTGCACACCAAGCTGAAGCTTTCACACTGTAAACACATCTGAAGTGGGCACCCTACTTACATACATTCACAGACATCTTGAACCTGAACCACGTGTCACGTCTATTTTCAACTCTACAAATGATCTCACTCCAGGTATCAGATGTTCTCAAAGCAACGTTTGACTTTGACTCAGCATAATGATTTTCCAGAGGCACCCTGGGGAGTAGAGAGGAACACATTTCCCTATCTTGTCTAAATAACCTGTATGTGTTCTTGTACTCTCCAGGTGCTGCTTGGGCCTCTTCAGATGAAACACGTCTGGTCAAAAACATCTTCACGGGGTACAACAAGGTTGTACGTCCTGTCACTCACTTTAAGGACCCAGTGGTCGTAACTGTGGGCCTTCAGCTCATCCAGCTCATCAGTGTGGTGAGGTCTCATGTCGCATAAGATTTCAGCCTATGTGTATTAAGATTCGCTGTCATCAGCTGTCTAAACATATTTATCTGCACTTGCAGGATGAGGTCAGCCAAATCGTCAGCAGCAATGTGCGACTGAAACAGGTTGGAAAGCTCCCCCAAAAACACTCTGTGTGACACTGCTGAGGGCTAAAAAAAAAGCAAAAGCAGGGGCAGTAATAACTCTTATTCTGGATGCCTGAGAATGACTCTCTAAACTGAAAGAAAAAAACATTAATAAGCCTAGAAATTCAGTTGAAATATGTGAAGATCTAAATTTTAAAGCAAATGAAGATTCAGTAGTGACAAATGTACTGCGAAAACAAAACACCATCTTCAGATTACATACTCAGGGTCTCTAATCCTGGTCTTTTGTTGTTCATTTTGTTTATCACTCTTTGAAGGATTAATTCTTTGTCTTATTGTTGATTTTCCTCTAAAAGATTTAAAGAAGCATACTCAGGTTCTCGAAATCCTCTCCAAACAAATCCTTTTTAGAAAATCCTGTCTTTATTTTAAAGATTTACCATCTCAGCCTGCTCGATCTTCCTTGATGTACTCATGTTTTTATTTTTTTTTCACTCTAGTTGACATTGCTGCATTGTTTCCACGCTTTTCTCTGTCTCTTTTTTCAGCAATGGACAGATGTGAACTTGAAGTGGAACCCAGAGGATTACGGCGGCATCAGAAAGATCAGAGTTCCCTCCACTGACATTTGGCGCCCTGATCTGGTCCTCTACAACAAGTATGTTATCAGGCTATATTTAATCCATGTCATGACTTTTATTTTCCTGAAACCTTTTTTTTTTCAATCACTGTAAGCTCTGAGTGACCTAAAATATCCCGACTTGTAGAAACAATCAGCACACCTGTCAGTGATGCTATGGGGGGGTCACACTTTCCTATATACCAGTTTGGAATGTGTGAAAGCTCAGATTTCATTAGGCTAAATCTGGACCGTATAGCAGGTCCTCCCCCCTCCTCCCACCATATGCTGCTTCTGACACACTGCTGCTTTTCCCTGACAACCAGCCTTGCTGCCGCGACAACTTGTGCCAAGTGTCGCCCTGGTTGGCTGTGCTGCACCCGTCCTCAGGCGCTGATGTCCCCTTGTGTTAATATTTAACTTATTATCTCCAACACTGATGTCACCTGTGTTTGTCTCTGCCTGCAGTGCTGATGGGGATTTTGCCATTGTTCATGAGACCAAAGTGTTGCTGGAGCACACAGGGCTGATCACGTGGAACCCCCCTGCCATCTTTAAGAGCTACTGTGAAATTATCGTGCTGCATTTCCCCTTTGACCTCCAGAACTGCAGTATGAAGCTGGGGACCTGGACCTACGATGGAAACCTGGTCGTTGTTAATCCTGTAATTCATCAAATCAATCACAGAAATACATTTTGCAAATGATGAAAAGACTCTTTGGATATCAGTTAAACACAAAGCAAGAAAGCAGCAGGTTTAGCTAACCTTAACACGAAGCCACAGGACAAACAAGCTGCCAGACAAAGGGTAAAAATATGCCTCATAAATTAGAACAGCTAACAAAGATGTTCTTTATGGTTTGGAAACCAGGATGCAGTGGTGTGCACTGACTCTTTAAAGGATAGGGGCAAAAAGAAAAGAAAAGAAAAAAAAGCATCTACAGTGTGCTTTTTTTGCCACCAGAGTGGGCACTTTTGCACATGTTTTGGCTCCAAAGAGGGCACTTTAGCCTGAGTTTTTCACCAATTGGGCCATGAAGGGGGTCACTTGTTGAAAAACTACTCCCCCCTGGGACTGACAGTATTTCCCACATCTAACTCTTAGAAAAGGATTTTTTTTTCCAAAACGGCAATTTCCTTAATCCAAAACTGCTTTTACAGCTGTTGAAGAAACGTAGATGTCTTTGCAATTTACTTATTATCAATTTTTTTTTAGAGCACATACAATAAGTCAAGCTGAATTACATCTCTTTAAGTTATTTTTCTTTAAGCACAGTGAAACTCACCAAAAAAGAAAAGAAAAGCAAACATCTACACATTCATTGTTATATCTCAATTTAATGTTGATGGTAAATAAAGGTCTACTCAAAGTGTGCCTGCAAAAACAGATTCTGTCCTTCAGTCACCCGTGTGTTTCTCTTCCCCACACCAGGACAGTGACCGCCCTGATCTGAGTAACTTCATGGAAAGTGGAGAGTGGGTGATGAAGGATTTCCGCGGCTGGAAGCACTGGGTGTACTACGCCTGCTGCCCTGAAACCCCTTACCTGGACATCACCTACCATTTCCTCATGCTGAGGCTCCCACTGTACTTCATCGTCAACGTCATCATCCCCTGCATGCTCTTCTCCTTCCTGACTGGACTGGTCTTCTACCTCCCGACAGACTCTGGTGAGTGGACACTCAGACTTGATTTTGTCTCCTGTCTGGTATGAAACAAAGAGAATCAGAAGAAGTTACATCAAGCAGTACATGAAAAAAGCTCTTTCATGGACAAAAACATGACAGGGTGAATTAAAACTACAGATGAGCTGTAAGTACCCTCGATCCTTGTTCCTAATTCTCCTTGTCAGTTGGAGGTGTCCCTACATCCCAAGCTTAGAACTTCTCTGCCTGTGTGCACATCTGGCCCTCCTCCCAGTATGTGGGTCTGCCTCATTACCCAGGGTCCCTCTGTGCTGTCATGTCTGAAAGCAGGCCTTTGCTTTAATGTATAATACATCACTTGATCCCCGTTTCTGATATGACTGCTGACAGGGAAGTGTGGATGAGAAGCTGGCACCAAAAGACGCTCTCTCTGGGATAACCGCTCTCTTACTGAGCAACAAAAACAACATGTCTTGCATTTTATTCTTGAAATGGTGTCAGAATCTGTTTACGTGGGCTATTGTTGGTTTGAGAAACAGCATCAAAGAGGGCTCTCGCTCTTTCAGTGAGGTTTTCTTCCATGACTGAATCGCGCTGTTGATGTGTTGTTGATTGGTGATTGGGCGGTTTTGAAAGCAAAGTGTTTAAGCCAGAGAACGGCTCTCATCAGCTTTGAAGCAGTTTAATAAGATTGTTATTTGGTCTGTACCATGACCTGGTTTTGGGATATTTTAACGCCTTTTACGTAACTGTCGGTCCAAACAAAGTAATCTGAACCTGGATCTACAAGGTGTTTCTCAGACCTGTTAACGTTACTGCACAAAGGATCATTCTGATATCACACAGGCAGCAGGTTGCATAATAAATGGAAGCTTTCCCCTATTTCATAACAAATCTTATTGAACCTTACATCCTTTCCAGACTTAGAATTACATGCCTGAATGTTAACAAATCACAAATATCCCTCATAATGCACCTGCTAATTGAAAAACAGTCTGTGCCTTGTTATAAGTTTTGACCTTTTTTTTTTTGAGTCGGTTTTTGCACAAAGATGTTTTGTTGCGTCCCTCAGGTGAGAAGATGACCCTCAGTATTTCCGTCTTGCTGTCCCTCACTGTGTTCCTGCTGGTTATCGTGGAGCTGATCCCGTCTACCTCCAGCGCTGTACCTCTCATTGGGAAGTACATGCTCTTCACTATGGTCTTTGTCATTGCCTCTATTATCATCACCGTCATCGTCATCAACACCCACCATCGCTCACCAAGCACTCACACCATGCCCGACTGGGTTCGCAAGGTAAGTAAAAGACATAAACTTTGTCTATTTTCCATCTGTGCATGCTTTGGAAAACATCACTTACTGTTTCTTTAACTGTATTGTACTGCCATCTGGTGGTGACAGGTGACATTCCCTCTGTTTTTTACGGTAGGTTTTCATTGAAACCATTCCAAACATCATGTTCTTCTCAACAATGAAACGACCAGGAAAAGAAAAGCAGACCAAGAACATCTACGGTGCTGATTTTGACATCTCAGACATCTCTGGCAACCAATCCATTCCTGTCCCCTACCAGTCCCCCATCACCCAAAACCCTGATGTCCGCAGTGCCATTGAAGGAATCAAATACATCGCAGAGACCATGAAATCAGACGAGGAATCTAACAATGTAGGCTTTCCTACTCCTAACATGTCGCTTTCTCTTTGTTTTACCAGTCATGTGACACTCTCTTTTTTTCTGTGCAGGCTGCAGAGGAGTGGAAGTTTGTGGCGATGGTGTTGGATCACATTCTGCTCTGTGTCTTCATGGCTGTGTGTCTCATCGGCACATTAGGAGTGTTTGCAGGCCGTCTCATTGAGCTGAGCATGCTTTGAGGGCTGGTGCTCTCATGTTAGACTAGTTTAACTTCTCTGTTATAGCTCATATTTTGCATGCTGACGTCTTGGTTTGTTTGCTTTTAGGTGTTTGAAGAACGCTCCTATTTATGTTTGTACAAGTTCATGTATCTGTGCTCTGTTTTCTGACAGAAAAGTGCTGCTTTTCTTTTTTTAATGGGATATTTTAATATTTACAATTGTTTAATAATTCAACAAAGGAGAAAATATCCGACTTATTTACAGGGAACATAAATAAATGTTTTTCAAGGTTACTGATTTTTGTGTTTTTGTCAGATAATGTTTGTCACTGCCTCTCTCATGTCTGTGACTTTACATTTAATGATCAGTGTTGCACATTTTGAATTTTTCACCATCATAATAAAAAAATGAAATGAAGTAATCATAAGTTTTGGCTTACTTTTGCATACTTTCCTGGTCTGACAAGATGCTTAAGATGTGGAAAAAAGCAGTTTCAGGTGTACTCATGCTGGCACAAACAAAAACATGTTGAATAACAAGCAAACAAAAAAAAGTAGAGGTAGTCATGAGAATGCAAAGATCTCGATCTACTGACTCATGATCTCCTGTGCCAAACTAAGTTTATGAAGCAATTTTGACACGCGGTACTTCTAAGACCCTAAGATCTGATTAGGGGGGTGCACTTGGCACAGTCTGGGGGGCCTGGAGGGGCCTGGAGGGGCCAGGGTGGCCCCAGAGCAAAGCTCAGAGAGAATTAAGTGATTTAAGGAGTTTTTATAACTTTTTGGAAGTGATTCAACAACATGAAACGCTGTGGGCTATCGATACACAAAGCAACAAAATCTTCAAGGATGAAAAAAAACAAATACACCAATCAAAACACAAATAAATTAGAAAATGGCCTCAGAAATCTGAAATACCAGTCATAATTATGTAACAAAAAAGTCAGTTTTGGTATAAACTGAAATAAACAATTTAAAAATGTGAATTTGAATTAAAGGAAAAAGGAAAAAAACATGGCGTTTTAATTTCAACATTAGAGTCTATATTCAGACCTATATTATTTTACTTCATGCACAACCTTTGAATTTATCATTCTGACTTTTTACATCTTATATCTGATTTTTGTCTTATTCTATACATAAATAAACAAACAAATGAATAACTAAAAAAGGATAATAAAATTGATTACTTACCAACGTGACATTTTCATTGTGAAGGGGAAGTGTTTCCATTGCAACAATTATCATATTTAGTGTTTCTGTTAGAAAGATGCTGCATCACCTGATTTTTCCCTCTGATTGTGTGAAGGAAAATATGTTTCTTTTTGTTGCTCAGCCACTCACTCGCAAGGTGATCCGGATAAAGAATAAGGGGGCGCTGACCCAATAAAAACGCTCAGATCCCTCTGCGCCAAAGCTTGGCTGGCACACTGAGTCAGACAGGGCATGAGCGCGCTGAGAGGTGAGTGAAATACCAGTGAAAAAGAATTGTATCTACCTAACAGTTTTTACGAATGTATAGTTCTTGAAGTTTAGAAAATGATTGACTTGTTTATGATACATGAGGACTGCAGGTCAATCTGTTTCTTTCTTTCAATGTTTGTAACTCTTGAATTCCACAGGCAGCAAAGCAGGCATGAAAGCAGCCTGCTGACACCAACTTTCATCAGGGTACAGATCTGGACTCACCTTCTTCTCCAGGCATCATGTCCTTTGAGAGGCTCTTCCCAGCTCTCCTGGAGTGCTTTGGGATAATAACGTGTGGATACATCGCAGGAAGGACGGATGTTATCCCACCCACACAGGCTAAAGGACTGGGGAACTTTGTGTCCATGTTTGCCCTCCCGGCACTGCTCTTTAAGAACATGGTCCTGTTGGACTTGAGAAATGTGGTTTGGCCTTTCCTTTGGAGCATCCTTATTGCCAAAGTGTGTGTGTTTAGTCTTGTGTGTGTCCTCACGCTGATAGTTGCCAGTCCTGAGAAACGCTACAGCCAAGCTGGGATTTTCTCAATATTCGCCACCCAAAGCAACGATTTTGCTTTGGGATATCCCATAGGTGAGTATAAAACCTGTTATCCTATTATTCTGCTCTCACACCAGAGGAGTTTAACAAAAACACCACACTGATCCTCTTATAAGTAAAACCTGTGGTTAAGACCTAAAGTATTTACATGAAGTTTGGCCCCTGTTTGATTGACAGGTGTAACTGTCAGCCTGAAAAAAAAAAAAACCCTACTCTGAGTGAGCACTGTATGTATGTTTCTTCTACTGTAACCAGTATTAAAATCTGACTTTTATCTTCCTCTGTCTCCACAGTCGAGGCTCTCTACAAGAGCACAAACCCACAGTACCTTCAGTACATCTACCTGGTTGCACCTGTGTCCCTGATACTTCTGAATCCCATTGGTTTTGTATTCTGTGAGATCCAAAAGTGGAAGAACCAGGGGGACCACCAGAGGAGTAAACTTGTGACCGTAGGATGTGTAGTTTTACAAGTTCTGAAGAATCCCATCGTGTTCATGGTGATCCTCGGCCTCATCGCCCACTTTGTCCTGCATCAGAAAATTCCTGCCTTCATGGCTGAGTTTGTGGATTGCTTGGCGAGCGCTTTTGGGGGTGCGGCTCTCTTCTATTTGGGTCTGTCCATGGTGGGCCAGCTGAAGAAGCTAACTAGATCTGCATTTATGACACTTACACTACTACTAACAGCGAAACTGTGAGTAAAAGACTCCCATACTTAACCTAGGTATCATATTCTACAATTAATTAATTCTCTGTTATGAAGGAGACCTTTTGGTCGGCCAGTTGTCAAATGACTCTATCATGTTGTTTTAGTGGTTTTGAGTTAGGCTTTTCTCAGACCACAATCCCTCCAACCTAAAGAGTGATGGTATCAAATAACAACCCTCTGATGTGGCCTTCAGGTTGCTGATGCCCCTGATCTGCAAGGACATGGTGGAGCACTTGGATAATAGTAACATCAGCGCTAAAAACCACTCAAGTCTCTCCAATTATGCTTTCCTTTATGGAGTGTTTCCCACTGCACCAAGCGTGGCCATCTATGCTGTGTACTACAACGCTGATGTGGAAGTTGTGAGTTGTTTGCATCTTTTACAAACCTCTTTTCTGGGCCAGATTTCCCCAAGAACTTCTCCTTCATGATTTTTTTTACTCTGCATACAGGTAACCTCTGGGATGGTGATCAGTACTTTCCTCTCAGCACCGATCATGTACGTCTCCGCCTGGTTACTGTCAATCTGTCAAATGGATCCCAAGATTGTGACAAATTCACTGCAGAGTGTGACCATCAATATAAGCATACTGAGCTTAGTTTTGCTGGTGAGTTACAGCAACTTTTCAGCTCAGATGCAGTTTAGTTGAATTTGTAATCCCTGATTTTCTGGATGCAAAAAAATCTAAGTAACTTGAAATCCATTTTTCTTACAGATGTGGACAATAGCCGTTATTTTACTGAGTAGGAAAGTCAAAATAATACCACATTTGTTTACATTCAACCTCTTCTTGGCACAGGTGAGCAAATTTTCACATGAATCTTCTTCTTGAGAAACTTTTCTTCTCTAACTGTTTGTTATGATACTGTCTGTAGTTTATAACTTGCGTTGGAATGATCCTGTGGGACTTGATGATCACAGTGGACAACGACATTGGGCAGGTTCTGACTTTCACCATACTATGCACCGCTCTCTACAGCACTTATGTGTGGCCAGGTATGCTGGTACAGTATACTCCACAGTCACAGCAACCTTCCTTACATTAAGGGTTTGATTACTCATCATTCTGTCTTTGTAGCTCTGATAGCGCTCTCTCTGGTGCTTTTGAAGAGGTATGATGATCTGAGAGTTTCACCAGGCCACTTTGTCCTCGTAGGCTGGGGGTAAGTATTGAGCAGGTTTACTGCGGTTATGACTGGCTCAATAACATGAATCCCCAAACAAACTGTAATGCATTTCTTTTCTCTAACAGGATCCCAGTCTTTGTCACTGCTGTGTTGTTATTTTCCGGGGAAAAAATGTTTGACACAATTGACTCCTCATTCATTTACGGCAAATCACAGGTGACAACTTTTTTTTTTTTTGAGTGCAAGATAGTGACACTAGAAACTGTTGAGAAAAAGTAAATATTTTAATCTTATACAAGCCTTTTTGTCTTCCCTTGAACAGATAATCTGCACTTCCCTGGTAGCTTCCTTCAGTATACTGCTGGGAGGGTGCGCTCTACTGTGTCTCAGTAAAAGGAACAGGACCCCAAAAGAAATTTCCCCAGAAGGAAGCTCTGAAGATCTTGTGCCTGAAGTTAAAACAGAAACCAAGACTAAATTTGTGCTGGTGAACCCGTTTGGAGGGCTCTTTAAAGGTAGTATTCTTCAATAGGCTATTATATACGCAAATTATCAGAGACAGTAGCGATTTGTTTTTTATTAGAATAGAATAGAATAGAATAGAAAATACTTTATTTATCCCCGAGGGGAAATTCAGGAGTCACCGCAGCATTTAAGAAAACAAAAGTAAGAAAGAATATAGAAAGTGCAAAAAGGTCCATAAGAAATTAGATGACGACATCCCGTCCACCACTCGTCCACCACTCTCCAGCCCAGCCAGTCTCCACCTCCACAGGGTCCAGGACTGAGCCTCCCCAGCAGTCCGTTCAGTCTCTGTCACCTAGATCCTGTCTGCTCACAGCAGGCGAAGCTCCTCCGATGTGTCGCCGGCGTCCGATGTCAGCTCCGTTAGCCACGTCCGTGAACAGCACGATGCCGCTGGGTTAGCACGGCTAGCTCGTCCATCCCCCGGAGCTGGATCCCACATTCCCAACAACGATGGATGGAAGGACAGGTCCACGTTGTCATCTCCCAGCTCACACCCGAGAACCAGCACGTCGTCCTCACCTCCTCCTCCTCAGCTCGAGGAAAATCATCAAGCCCTTCACTAGTTAGCATTGGCATGCTACAGGCTGCTAACAGCTGAGTTTGCATGTAAACAATGCAGCCATAGTTACATGTAGGATCTCCAGACAAACACAGGAGAAAAGTAGTCAAAAATATCGCCGAAGCCACAAAAAGTTTGGTGTCCGTGACCGACAATGAACCATACAAAGTGATGATCCACTCCAAATACAAAGATTACGAAAAAGAGACGAAAAAAATTCCAAGAAACGGACAAAGACGAGAGAGCTGCTGCAACAGGCAGCTACTTGGGTAGCGCCTAGCAACGGAAAAAAAGCTATAATATTATATATTATATTATTATATATATTATAATAAATAATATAAATATAATATATATATTATATATATAAATATAAATATATTATTATATATATATATTATTATATATTATAATAATATATATTAGCTATAATAATCAATAAATATGACTAATAAAGGGCCAGCTTTATTTTTTTAGTTGATTGATAGACATGATGAGAGTAGTGAGGCTGTTCCTGGTGTTGCTCTTGCTGTACAAACCAATTACTATTTTGGTTTTGAACAACAAGAAGCAAGAATTCAACAATATAACACAATCACTTTAACCGAAGAAATGCTACAAGATGTATATTTTAAATAACAACAAGATGTACAGTTTATATATATATATATATATATATATATATATATATATATATATATATATATATATATATATATATATATATATATATGAGTAAATCATGGTCTTTGCCTGTTTGCAACCTTCAGGTCAGAGCAAGTTCCCTTTCAAAGACTACCTGCTCTTTCATGTGGATGAGCTCCAGCAGATTTCAGACCGGCAAGAGGCCCGGCATGAGATCTTGTGTCTGCTCCTGATTGTCAGCCTGCTTGCTGTAAGTAAACCACTATCATCTTTGCATTATAACATCAAGTATAATCAGATACAAACACCTGGGCTGATCTCTGACCTTACGTTTTTTAACATACACCTGTCTTAATGCTCACTACGGTAGAACCTATGCAGCTGCTTGTGGTGGCTCCTTTACCGCTCGCCTGGTAGACTTTACTTGGAGCTACAGTTTTTTTGCGCTGTGGTCAACTTTGGACAGGTTAGTGATCAAGATACTATTCAAAGAACAAAGACTGATGACATTTGCTGTTATATGTTCCCTTGTCATAACATGTTTTCTGTTCTCAGGGTTTTCTCTCTTTTGCGGTATTTGGTCTGGACAAGCACTTGATGACACTGCTTTTTAAAAGGTAATAAACATTTCTCATTGACGAAAGTGTGTTTATTTATATATTCCCACATCATACTGGATGCTCTGTGCTTCATACCGCTAAAACCATGTTGTGTCCATTGATAACAGGTTTGGAAAATCAGACTTCAGAGGGCCTAACATGGCTGCTAAGCGGAGATGGGCTAACAAGGCATTTAAGAGGAGAAGAGTCAATAAAGGCCCTATGCTAGGAACGCCAGTGAAAAGCACCCCAGATTTACAGAGACTGACGAGCAGAATCCTCGGGAAGAAGGATCTGGAGCAGAAAAAGGGAGAAAAAACACTGCTGACTGGTTCATCAAAAAGCCAGCTACAAGAGAATAAAAAGGTGATGATCCATTATCTGTCTCCTGTATCCACAATACCTGTTCAACCACCAGCCAAGGAGGAACAAAGAACTAGTGAAAGTGAGGCAACACATCAAGAGAAGGACTGCAAGAGGAAAAAGAGGCTAAAAATGAAACATATTGATCGAGAGAACTTAGCCAGAGAAGATTAACTGTGAAGTGAAGTGAAGAAGAGAGGCCTGATTTGTTGATTGGAGATGTAAAATGAGGTAATCAAGATACCTGTTGCAATGATAAGTGTGATGATTCAGCTATCATTTTTGATGATCTTAAAATAAGATAAAATTCTTCTATAAATGGATTTAACACTCATGTTATCATATGTCTCACTGTGTGTCTGTCTCATTACCCAGAGTCCTCCTGTGTTGTCATGTCTCAAAGCCAGCCTGCGCTTTAATGTGTAATCCATCACTTGATGTCAGTCTTTGACAGAACTGCTGACAGAGTATGAACAAGATGTCGGTCTCCGCTATCATTGTTGCTCTCCCAACAAAAACATGTTTTGCATTTTCCTCTGCGGTGGTGACGAGAGCATTTTTCTTTGTGCTGTTTTTCTTTGAACGACAACTAACAATGCTGCCTAATCTTTTAATGTGATTTTCTTTTATTGAGCGAACAACCTGGTCATTGTGTTGTGGAAAAACTAGGGTGAACTCCAAACTGGAAAAATATTTGATTTATAAGTCAAAAACAGTTCCCCCTGGTGGCAGCTACCAAAAATACTCATTGCGGGGGTCATGACTTGGTGTACGAGGATATTCAATGCCCTGTAAAATAATGATAACTCCCATTGGACAAAATTTAACTCACCTTATTAGCTTTTCTGTGTTGAGGACCAAACTTGGGGATCTTCTGTGTAGTGACCTGGCATTAAACAGAGCCACTGACCCACTTTCTTTAGTTACAACATATCATCCAGTCTGCAGGGGAATTAGACCTGTTTAGTTTGTATAATTGTTTGACCGGCAGTATTATTAAACAGTTACATAGTGGACACTGACATAAGGTTGTTTTGTAAAGGTTTCATTCCCCATTTATTTTTAATCAGCCCAGATCCCTTCAGTAATTTACAGGCTGTGGAAAAGTGGTATAAATTTGATCCTGATTAGAAATATTTTTCGTAAAACAACTTCATATTGCTTGTGGCAATTTTTAAACAAATAACTATGTAAGAAGAAGGGTTTAAGATGGTTCACCCATTGGGTGTGTAGTTCGGTCCAGTGTGGGAACGAAATGACATCAATCCTTTTGGTTTTAGGGCTTACTGGTCAGAAATAACTTGTTCTCTGTGCTATACTGCCATCTAGTGGTTATAGACTTTTTTCGTTTTACATTTTCTGGCAATGTGTATGTTGTTTATCTATTTCTGACTTTTTTTTTTTTTTTCAAATAGAATCTCAGAATTTTACAATGTCCGAATTTTTCTTGCCCCCAATAAATCTGGATTATGTTTTGCTGTGTGCGTTCATGGCTTAGTGTCTACTTTTGGAATGTTTGCAGGTCATTTAACACAGCAGAACATTCCCTAAAAGCCTGTGTTTCACACTTTCCTTGTTCAATTTCTTTCATAAACTGTTTACCCCTCACTGAGGAGTTATTGCCATTTTGACTCACCGGTTTCTTGCCCTGCACCACCTCACGTTTGCAAACACATGTTTCAAGTCTTTGTTTTCTTTGTGGTATTTGAAGAATCCTTCTTCAATTGCTTTTGCTTGCTGTTTTTTTCCCTTGTCTTGCTCAATATTGTCTTGACTGCTTTTGAATATATGTGACTTCAACAGAAAAGACTAGAAGTTCTGTAACATTATGTAAAGTTTTCAGATTTATGAAAGTTGAAAGCTGAAACTTTAATAGACTTTTAAATTAAGTATTTTGTTTGGGATAGCTTTACACTCCCCTGACAAGTAAGGAAATAAGGATCTATCAGAGAAAAAGATGTGAAGCATTTAGACCTACACCTACCTGTTTTTCCTATAATATTAACCACCGTGTTTCACTGTTTTTCATTCAACCCCTTATTTGACAGTCAAATGCAAATGGAAAGGCTGGCTCTGACCTATTCTTCCGGGTTATGCAGCTCAAACCAAACTTTATGTTAATCTTTGTATGATCCCATACTGCATAACTCTGTTTGTTCCAGGGGGCTTTACTGTCAATATTAACTGATGTTATAAAACATGCATGAATGCATGGCTTGTGAGCATTGACACAAGTAGCACAACGGCCACTCATCCATGAGACTTGCAAAGAGATAACATTGACATACATGCAGGAACAAACACATAACAGATAATGTATAACATGTAAACATCAAAATTGATCATATACTGTGAAACACCTCACTCTGTTATAAAAAAAAACGGGGATTACGTCAAGTAACCCAACGTTTTGACACATAAAGAAAAACCAAAAGTAGACTTTAATTCAGAACTATACTTGTAATGTTTTTCATTTGTTATCACCTAGTTTTGGGATCAGGTTATAGATGTATAGGGACTGTGGACAAAGGCTTTAAGCACAAGATTGAGGGGCCATCATTGACCTGATCATCTCCTCAGTAGTTAAAATTCTTTTGTTAGTTTTTTTTTTTTTTTTTTTTTACCTCTTCATATTGTCATGGCATCGTCTTAGTATGTTTTCATCAAAAAAGTTTGGCAAAACTTGCATCATTCAAAGATTTTTAAACTAAAATTGTTCTTTTGCTTCTGTTGTTTCATTAGATAGATGAATAGATAATTTTAAAATAAAACAAATTTATAAATTAGCATAAAATTGATTTAATTTATTACGTAAGTCTGTTCTCTTTTACAAGCGGAAGTAGGCTTTACTCTGAGCACGCGCTTATTATAGATAAAGCAGCCCCGCCCCCTCCGTGCCTGAAACATGTGATTGGTGGATGCGTCACTGACTAATAAGTGCTTATGAAAGTTGCTGGGTGGGAACTGTAGTAACACCAATGTATCGTTCAATTTTAACCGTAAACGCAGACCGACACGACCGGTTTCCCGACACTCGACCATGTTGAAGTTTTGTTGCGTGAACACTGAGCCTAAAGTAGACGTTGGACATGCTGCGTAGGTGCCGTTTCATCACTTCAGCCCTGAGCCTAGAGGTTGGTTAGCCTGCTCGCTAACAGCTACTGAAGCTTGACTGACACATGGTTCAAGAGAGGACACAATCCCACTCAGAGGTGAGTTTGACTTTAACAACCGTAAGAAAGTTAAATATTGCCTAAAGATTGTCTGATCGAAGCTATATGAAGCAGTGGACTTTCGCTGACGTTTTACTGTTGACCGTTTAACTTCTGTGATTGTATATGACCATTACATAAACATGTCAACAGCCCAGGCAGCTGAATGACAGCTGCCCACTGACTTTTCAGGGAAGATCTGGGCGGAACCATCAACTTCAACTTTTCATATGAGATGGAGGACCCAAACCCCACTGCTGCTCCGGGCACCATGTCCATCGACAAGCTCTTCCCGGCTCTCCTGGAGTGCTTTGGGATCACACTGTGCGGATACATCGCAGGGAGGGCAAACATCATCACATCCACTCAAGCCAAAGGATTGGGAAATTTTGTTTCCAAGTTTGCCCTCCCAGCACTGCTTTTCAAGAACATGGTCCTGTTGGACTTTGGTAATGTCATCTGGCCTTTCCTGTGGAGCATCCTCATCGCCAAAGTGTGTGTGTTTTGCCTTGTGTGCGTCCTCACGCTGATAGTATCCAGTCCTGAGAAACGCTTCAGCAAGGCTGGGATTTTCTCAATATTCGCCACCCAAAGCAATGATTTTGCTCTGGGATATCCCATTGGTAAGTACACTTAATGCATGTAAACCTGCCACACACAGTGCTTCCATCCACTGCTGAAACTGTAAGCATGCTGCCCTGTTTCACATCAAACCACAATGTAATTACCCATTTGTTGCACAACAAACACTTAAAAATCCCTGCCTTTAGAGCCCTTATGTATCAACACTGTACTATTGCAAAAAATGTTCCCACAGCGAGGTGTGTTCACTTTTCCACTGTCAATATTTGCTATCAGGTGAGAGGATCTACAGAAACAAACGCAACTCTGATTATGCTGACCTGTGAAAGCGATGAGTGAAATCTGTACCAGAAGTAACCTACAAACCTAATATACCATCCACAGGTGTCAGTTTCAAAAGGTTTATTTTATTTCTTTATTTATTTAAAGGGGCAGTGTTGGAGGTCAGAACAGAGTTTAAAACAATAGAAAAAGATACAAAATACAGATAGAAACAATACATCCTGATAACATAAAAATCAAATACTATAAGCTACAATGATGTCACCTTTATAAAAAAAAGTGCAATAAAAGCATTTAAAGTGTTATGTAGTGACATATAGTGCTGCTCTTCATTAGAGTTCTCATTAGAGTTACGAAGATAAAAAGATTTATTACATGAAATAAACTTTACTGATGCCGATAGCTGCTGTGTTGTCAGTGAACGTGTTCAACTCAGGGGCTGGTTTTACAAAGAACTGCTGTCAGCCAAAGGTCTTATGAAGAATAAGGTGCAGTACACTCTGTCACTGAAGTTACTCTTTTGCAGTTTAATGACCAAACACAGCTTGAAGTACAAGAGGGCCTTTAAGAATCAAGTTTGAAAATCCGCCACACAGTGAAACTTCTTTAAAGTGTCTTTGTTTTTCTTTCACTTTAGTGATCAATCATATTTTCAGTTTCTACACCAAAATTGCAAACCATTAGAAGTCATGGTTAAAGTCGAAAGAGACCTAAACTGTAACATAAATGTTCATTAACAGATTAGAGCTTCTTTCATTTTTCTCCACAGTTGAGGCCCTGTACCAGAGCACATACCCGGAGTACCTTCAGTACATCTACCTGGTTGCACCTGTGTCCCTGATGTTTCTAAATCCCATTGGCTTTGTGTTCTGTGAGATCCAGAAGTGGA
Organism: Halichoeres trimaculatus; assembly: GCF_033239565.1. Classification (NCBI taxonomy): domain Eukaryota; kingdom Metazoa; phylum Chordata; class Actinopteri; order Labriformes; family Labridae; genus Halichoeres; species Halichoeres trimaculatus. Next base: position 18,741,071 of record NW_027437197.1, read on the forward strand.
AGAGCCAGGGGAACCACCAGCAGAGCAAACTCATGATAATGGGGGTTGTATGTCTACAAGTCCTGAAGAACCCCATGGTGTTCATGGTTATCATTGGCCTCATCGCCCACTTTGTCCTGCATCAGAAAATTCCTGCCTTCATGGCTCAGTTTGTGGATGGTTTGGCTAACTCTTTTGGGGGTGCAGCTCTCTTCTATTTGGGTCTGTCCATGGTGGGCCAGTTGAAGAAGCTCAGCCGATCCACAGTCGTGACACTGATATTACTTCTTACAGCTAAACTGTGAGTAGAAACAAATGCCTTCACACTTATTTTCTATATGTTGAGTTGTTTTAAGGGTTATGACCTCTTCCATGTTGACACATGCTCTCAGACTGTGCAGAATTGGCAGGTCAGCACTTTGTCGAGGTCTCCCAGCATGTTGTTTTGAGCTGATGGTTTGGATGACTCAGGTCTTTTTCTGACCACAAACCTTTTACCTCATGGCTGACTTGCGTTGGAGTGTGTAGAACAATGATAGCGAGTGCAATAAAATAATTTAGCTGCACTGCATCACCTGAAGTCAATCAATGTAACAATGATCTTTTGACTTTCAGGTTGCTAATGCCCCTGATCTGTAAGGACATGGTGGATCTGTTGGACAATAGCAACACCAGTGCCTTAAACCACTCAAGCCTCTCCAATTATGCTTTTATCTACGGAGTGTTTCCCACTGCACCAAGCGTGGCCATCTATGCTGTGTACTACAATGCAGAGCTAGAAGTTGTGAGTTGCTTAGATCTTTTACCAACCTGTAACTGCACATTGGCATTTTTTACTCTGAAACTCTCTAATTTATGTCACTCTTTCCTGTCAGGTAACCTCTGGGATGGTGATCAGCACTTTCCTCTCAGCCCCGATAATGTACGTGTCTGCCTGGTTACTAACAATCCCTTGGATGGATCCGCAGCCTTTGATGAACTCACTGCAGAACGTCACCTTTGACATAAGCATAGTGAGCTTAGTGGCACTGGTAAGACAAAATAACAGATCACTGTGGCATGCGGCTGACCTTCAATAATCACTGATTAGTTATAACTTTTCTCAGTGCATGAAATCTGTGATCAAAGCGATGCAACTGGTTATACAGCGACACTTGCAACACCTCTCTTTTAGCAAGCATTGTGTCATTCTAGGCAGATTACACTAACCCTGCTCAATTTAGGATGCCTTGTTCAAATGCTAAACAGTGTGGTTGTTAAGAGGATGTGTGAGTGAACAGATGCTTTACTGGTTGACAGACTTACTTCCTCTTTAATCGTAAATGCGTAACTATAAGGGAACCCGAAACTAGTGGCTGCAGACCATTAAAACCTTACAGACAGATGAAACCTGTTGCAGACCTGTCTATATATAACAGATGTTTGCTGTGTTTTTCACCTGACTTATTTACCAGTGTTTGTGTAATGTGAGTGTGTCGACATTTTCCCTCTCAACAGGTGTGGACGATCACTGTTATGTTTTTAAGCAAGAAATTTAAAAGGCTACCTCATCTATTTGCTGTAAACCTGTTCTTTGCACAGGTGAGCACACTGAAATGCACCGCATAAATTTATCTGTTGGAGATACTTCCCATGTAAACAGTTTTATAATGTTGTCTCTAGCTCATCAGTTGCATTGGGATGATCCTGTGGAACTTTGTAGTCAAAGAGGACAGCTTCGTCGGGCAGGTCCTGACTTTCACATTACTATGCACCTCACTCTACAGCACCTATGTGTGGCCAGGTACGCTCTAAATGAACACGAATTCGCCAACCACATCATCCTTGAATTCATTTGAAAACCTGATACTCTGGTTGCTAATTCTGCACTTAACATTCTGATGTTTTAGGTCTGATAGCTCTCTCTCTTGTGCTCATGAAGCAATATGAGGATCTGAAAGTCTCACCAGGCATGTTGATCCTCGCAGGCTGGGGGTGAGTCACTCACAGAATTGAAACGAAGTTTGTTTGACTGATTCAAAAGCTATTGCCAAACCAGAGTGCCTGCCTTGAAATAGAATTCACATGTTGGGACTTTTCGGCAGGGATTTTTACAGGAATACCTCAGCCTTAGTTTAATATAAACACACAAACTGTGAGAATTCTTGTTTATTGAATCTGTTCTTTTCACAAAGTTGTTAAAGGTTTCATTCTTCTCTGCTGTCAGGATTCCAGCCCTAGCAACTGCTGTGCTGCTCATTTCTGGGGAAATAATGTCTGACACAATAGACTCATCATACTACTATGGCAAAACACAGGTAACAACACAAGTGGAAATTGTTTTCTAGTTTCCTGCAATGTATGATCTATTGTCAAAGCACGTGTAGGCTGTTTTTGAACTTTTCAAACATGTAACGTCTGTGTATGTTTTCTCTCACAGATTATCATCACCTCTGTGGTTGCTAGTCTCAGTATGCTGCTGGGAGGAGGCGCTCTTGTGTGTCTCAGCAGAGGCAGCTGGGCTCAAAATGAACTTATCCAAGAAGGGAACTCTTCTGAGGCCCTTGTGTCTGACAGTGAACCAGAGAATGAGAATCCATTTGAGCCTGTAAATCAATCAGGACAGCTCGACAGAGGTAAAGGAAGAAAAGAGTATTAATATTAATCCAAGTCAAATGAACTGATTTATCTGTCACGTCAGGTCATGTTTGTCTCTCTATGGATTATTTTGATTACACGAGTGGACAAAAAGCCAAAACAGTTATATGATCCAAAGGTAAACACTGTAGAGTCACAGATATGTGGCAAAAATGGATTTTCACTGTGTAAGAATTTGCAAAATTGAACACACAAGGATGGCAAAACACAGGTAGGCTATTACTGCTCAAACAAAACAGTACCTCTTTTATTTTGTCTCAGGAGAGTTGTCAAGGGAGTTTTTATGCCTGTGTTGGACTATTGTGACATAATCATCGGGAACATTTCCTCCAAAGCCTTTAAATAACTTGATTCTACAAGATTTACTCACCGCTCCTTATAGAGTGTTACCACTTAACCTCACTGTCATAATTACTCTGTCTTTAACTCCTGGAACAGGTTACACCAGCTTCTTGACATTCATGTACTTTGACCCTTTAGGCTGTTTTGGAGGTTTCTTTGTGACTGTTTTACATAAGTGTAGCTTTAACTTTATTGTTTGAATCCAAATACTTTTCACTACTGTAGTACATTTTACACCATTTTTAACAGTTTGTTGTGAAACTGATAAATTAATAAATAAAACATAACATGCACATTGCATGTTAGCAAATGAGGACAGAATTATTATAATCAGAGCACTCTACAGCATCTAGAAAGTTATGGTGGTAATGGAAAACTTCCAGAACCCTCAAGTGGAACCAGGCTTTGTTTTTTTTTGTCCATATCTTTGTAAATGAGGGTTGCCTATCAATGAGTAAATGAGAGAAACAAATTTTAGCTCAGAGGTGAAGGGGAAACACCTAAAGATTAAAATGAAGAGATGTTATGGTTATCAAGATCTGACAGTCTAATTTAACTCGTGTTGTTTTTTTTTATTTCAGCTTCATTACAATAGTTGTCCGTGGATTTTGTTTCTCTCTCCTTGCCTCTCTGCTGAGATAAATAGGATATTGTTGCAACAAGGTCAAGAGTCACTCACTGTTATCACTCTGTTATCAGCCTGCCTCATATGTGACTGTGCACCGACCCAGCCCATGCCAGACATGATCATCAGCACAAATATAAACAACACAGCAACAACACTCACAGGTATTAACATGCAATAAGTGTAACATTAAAGAAGAGCTGCATATTTTTCAGTTTGCATCATAATTGTTTTCACTTTTCCTAACATTGTCTGCTGTCAGCTTCAGGTCCATGTGAGATCAACTGTGCATCCACAGACTGCCTGCTGGTTCAGGCAGAGGAGCTCCAACAGGGTGCAGATAGACAAGTGGTCCGTCATGTGATCCTGTGTCTACTTCTGACTGTCAGCTTGCTTGCTGTGAGTTAACGACCACCTTTCACTTCTACAGTGGCACAAAGTCCACCTGCATTATTATATTTAGTGCATCACAAGCCTAATCCGAAATAAATGGCTGAACAGTGTTATTTCCTCCTCCTGTCACTATTAGTGGAACGCTTCACTTAAGAAACACATTCATGAATAACAAAAGAAAGTTGTCATTTACATCAGAAGAGATTACCAATATTTTAAGCAAACATCAAAAAGTTAACTGTAATGAATTAAAATATATCAAAGCAAATCTCCTAATTACTGTTTTGGCAGAATTTGGCCAGCTGCCTGTGGCTTCTTTTCAACCGTGTTCCTGGTCGACTCTACCTGGAGTTGCAGTTTTTCTGTGCTGTGGCCAACTATGGTCAGGTAGGTTGTGAAGCAACTACTTTCACATTCCTTGTGCCCATTGTCACACAGTAATGGTGTCATAACTTCTTTTCTGTCAAAGGGTTTTCTCTCCTTTGCTCTGTTTGGTCTGGACAAGCACTTGATCATACTGCCGTTTAAAAAGAGGTAATGATCCTACACTGTACAGTAACACTGCTTGGAAACACACACTGGTCTGTGTAAACTGTAAATACAGCACATAAATTACAGTCAACAGTAATCACAGTACTATCCAAAGGTGATATTTTTGTTTTTTGTGGATGGTGTTCAGGCTCTACAGTCTGTGGAACAGAAAAAAACAAGAAGAGCGGCTGCAGCCTGATTTATCCGAGGACATTAGGATGACCTGCACCCAGTTCATCAAATACCACCAAGACCAGTGTGTTCATGACATCGTCAAAAAGAGAAGGTGAGCACACTAGGTTTTATTTTGTCCAAGCAGACCACTCCTTCTGCGCCTCTTCGCTTATACTGACTATCTTTAAGGCCTGGCATGGTTCCTTGTCACCAATATCAACTAGCGTAATTTGGTTAATGATTTAATTTCTGCCTCACAAGTTTAAGCAACAGGAAAAGCCTGGGTTTAACTAATTAAAACAAAAGGACCATCCTTCAGCCTGAAAAACTCCTCAGCTTATATTCTTCTTCTTAACTAATTGGTAGCTAGAAACTGGTTTCATAGGCAGACAGCAGTGTAGCCTCAGGAACTCTAACACTGGAACGAGTTGAAATAGCACACAGTGTTACACAAAGTTCTGTCCTTGGTCCTCTTCCTGTCACTCTTTTTATAAATGATATTGTGCCTTCTCTTTCTGGCTGTAAAGTCCGTCTTCATGCAGGGCATGGTTTTTACCCAGCCGCGGCTAATGTGCAGTTTTCTGAGCATTCTCAGTCTTAAACGCAGATAAACTTAAATGCATGCTCTTTTCCAGGGCCACACATTATAACTTGAAGAGTATCACCCACACATCTAAAGATTTCACCAATACTGAGAGGGTAACTGTTATAAATATCTCTGTATCTGGAGTGATTAGAAGTCATGTTTCAGTTTCCAATCATTAGTAATGATTGACTTTTCTCTACGGAAATTAATCTAACTCTCCTCTACAGTGTAGAAAAACTCTCGTTAAGGCAACTTTCTTTATTGGTGCTAGACTATGGAGACATTTTGTACGGGTGTGCGCTGGCTGCAGCCTCAAAACTACTTGATGCTGTTTTTTTTCCCCTGACAACACCCATCTTTGCACCCAGTACAAAATGGTTAGATGATCCTCTCTCCCTCTTGTTTACTAACAACCTATTGGGATGCTTCCTCTTTGAATTCCCTTTGTACTTTATAGGTTACTAGAGTTCATTCTGAGCTTGCAAGATCCTCTTTTGGCTTTTTTTTTTTGCATCATCTGCTTGGAACTCACATCAAATCATTTAAAAATGAATAAGCTGGTTTCTTTCAGTCATTCCAGATCATTAGTTTTTACATCCTAACTCTGACTGCACCTGTTTTAACTGATTTTGTTGTGACATTAACTTTGATAGTATGTCTGATTTTAACTAATTGTGTGTGTGTCACCAGGTTTCAATGTTTATTTATCAGGCACTCTAATGTTTTTTTAATGCTCTGCATCATTGTAAATGAGGACTTTGATCACAAGGATGTTTGAATCTAAATTAATACTATTATTTATTGGTCCTTAATGTGGCTGTAGTCACATCCTGTGAAGGAAATGTTTTGAATATTAATTTGCCTGCAGAAAACACTGGCTGCCAGACATAAAAATAATTGTGACTTGTAAAAAATATTTGAATTTTCAGGTGTGGGAAGAGGACAACGGTGGACTGTTTTCTTGGCTGTGAACTTGTGGAGTGGCTCCAGCAGGTGGGCTTGGCTCAGGACGTTGGTGAGGCGGTACTGTATGGAACAAAGCTACAGCAAGGCGGTGTGCTCCAGCACATCAACCAGGAACACAGCTTCCAAGACAGTCCCCTATATTATAAATTCTTGACATGAGATTTTAAAGTTTTAACCAAAGATAAATGTCATTTTAAGTTAAGAGAAATGACTGGAAACAGCTTTAGTTCATACATGGATGAACAAAACTGACCTTATACCTTAACTTAATCTAACAATTGTGCTTGCACTGTTTTGCACAGAGGCATTGGACCGGTCTTAAAGGGAACTAGCAGTGTTCAGATTTTATAGTGTTTTAGTTTAGTAGTTTTAAACTTTACATTTCTACAACAAGCCAGTTGTCTAGATGTGGAGCTTTTGCATCACTTTAACAGTCAACACAAGAATATGGGCTGTCTGATGAACAGGCATGTTTAGTGTGGCCAAATTAAAAGCAAAAGTTACCAGCTGAATGAGTGACTAGTGAGTAATGCCTCACTGTGTGGAAAATATGCTGCAACATCCTTAAAGCAGAAAGGGAAATATACTCTGAATTTTTACTTGCAAGCTAAATCCTTCAATCCTTCCTTGCTTGCATGAAGCCAGTAGTTAAACACTGACATGTATAAAAGGACTGATAGCCATAAAAACCTAAGCAAGGGCTATATCATTACTCATTTCAAATGTTAAAACTTGACTTTGCTGCTTTTAAAAAAACTAATTTGTAAATATGTGTATGCAGCCAGTAAATGCACTTCAACTTGTAATTACTTTTATGTTTTGTCATTGCGTGGGACATAATGTACAAAGATGTACCTTTACAAAACACAAGCAAGTAATCCCTCTCCCATGAACACTTCAGTGTGTCGTCATTTCTCGAACCAAAAACAATCGACTACGAAAAAAGGGAAAATATGACAGTACTTCTGTTCATACGTAGCTCTTCTTCTGTCTGAGTTTAAAGGTTACCTGGTGGGGATATTAGCAGTATCCGAATGTGACTACCAATCAATTAAGATATGTCTATGTATCTTTGACTAACAGCAAAAGAAAACTGGCATTAAGGAACACAACCACAATTTTATAAAGTGATAGTGATTGTGTGTTGGCATGATCCAAGGGCTGTTAAGGTGTCAGCACTGAGGGAGGGTCAATTTTTGTTTATTTGTACAATTTTAAGTTGAATTCTTAAAAATGTGATAACCTCCAGTGACAAAAGGCACCTGAGTGAGTGTTAAGTTGAAAAAATGGGCTGTCGTAGTCCATTTGTTTTATTTCTGACATTTTATCTCAAAGTTCTGTGTTGAATTTCTGTTCAGTCATTTTAATAGTTTAATGTGTCAAGAAGTGTTATAACTGGAGTTGCCATTTTGTCCTGTCAAAGAATGCAGATGTAAATGTTTGGTTTATTTAAAAATAAATTTTATTGCTATCCATTCGATCATTTCTCACATATTTAATTTGTTCTGAGCTCATGTCATTGATAGACACAGATATTAACAGTTCAGTCTGTTTGTATAGTACAGGATTGCTAATTGAACCTGAACTCGTTGCAATGAGCTGATCAAAAAAGAAACTTATTTGTTAATTTACTAATTTAATTACCTTTAGGTAAACCACAATTATATAGTAATTATACTGTATATAAAGCTACATTTTGTGGTTTTAGCAGGTAACTTGTCTCATTTTTTGCTGTATAAAGCCATTTCCTCCTTAACAGAGCCAGAGAACAGATTCACCAGAGGACCAGCCTCCTTGACCCCACTGGAAAGAAGTTCCTCCATTTTAGTCATGTTTTCCTTTTCTAGCTTCCTCATTCTTTCTGTTATTTTCTTTCCTTTTTCCTGTAAAAAAAAAAAAAGACAAAAATAAGTAAGTACATTTTCAGCAGTGACCACATCAGTCAAAAAGTGTAAATAGATGAATCACAGGTTTGAATTCAAGAGTTAAACCTTGTAGGATTCAATGATAGCAGACACCAGTTCATGTTTGAGAAATAGCTCATGTTTGCGGTTTGGTTTGCTTTGGAAGCGGGGTTTTTTCTTCACTGGGTCATCTGGCCCGTAACTGGGAGAAGTGGTCTCCTTTAGTGGATTAATGTTATCCACAAAGATGAAAGGTTTGAAAACAGACCTGTTGAACCAAAGACACATGAGTAGATTGTTCTGATCTGCTTTTAGCTTGAATTTAAATGTGTCTTTATCAGCTGAAGTGTTTACCTCTCAGGGTCTGGAGTTGCTGTGAAATAGTGAACGCCAGGTAGAGCAGGATCTGTGGGTACCACTGACACCATGCTCCCTGTCGCCAAGAACATCCCCTCCATGTTGATGCCACTGTCTTTATCCCTCAGGATATCCATCATCGTCTCAGCAGTGATGTGACCTGCAAAATTAACACATGTAGAAACATCCTCTAGGTCACACTCGTGATTTTTTAGGTAGTTGGAGTTAAGTTTGCACCACTAACCGTTGCTTTTTCCCAGCATCCTCTTCCCCTCACAGTATCGGCTCCCTGACGCTTCGATTAGGCCTGGAGTTGCATAGGAATACGCCCCAGCAAAATTGAACTGAGCCTTTCCATTCCACCAGCCTTGGTTTTTGGCATACTGTCGCATTTCTGGATGTTCCTTGTCAATCTCGGTTGTTATATCGTACTCATTAGAGATGTTACGATGTCCAGCTGGTGAAATTTTGAACAAAAGGATTTACAGAAGTATTAAAAGCGTTATGCAGACATTTTGTCTTCAGCATTAAGTTCTTTTGTAATTCAGGGTTGCAATTATGAACCAAAGAGACTAGGTGGATTGGTGACAGGTATGTTTCACACTTGATAAATAACCTTTAGCACCCTCTGCTGGATAAACCATATGATTGTTTCACTGCAGGTACATCTAAAAAAGTAAAGGTTGTGATTGTAAGAGTTTCAAGAACACAAAAAGTTTCAAACTTATTTTACAAATGAAAATTTAACTGTAAAATTAATGTCCATTCTTTTCTGCATTGGCAATGTTTTCTCTGCATTACTACCAACTACATTGCGCATAAACCACCTAGGAACAAACCACCCCTTTGTTTCTTGGAGGATTTAACATTGCATAATAATGATGAATATTAAACAGTAAAGGCTTTCAAACTATTCCATTTACTAGGTATGTCAAATGTTTTTTCCTGTTACCTTCCACTCTTTCCGCTGCCCAGTACTTTCCTGATGTTTCCAGCAGCCATGCCTCCTGCCTGTCTGAGATGAGGAAGCTGTTATGATAGGTGAAGCCAGATTTATCCTCCATGCAGGATCCTCCTTGCCCATATTTCTCCAGCAACTCAGCAATCACATCTACAGCTTTCTCAGCAGTATCGGCTCTCTCAAGTCCAAGTCTGAAAGTTGTTCACAAACATTTTGCTTAGCCTTGTCTAAAATGACCATTGATGTGGCTGGATAAAATAAAAAACCCTTACCTGACCAGATCCATGCCTAGAAGAGCTTCATCTCCATCAGAACTCTCTCTGCCCCACACTGCTTCATTTCCAATGCACACTTGATGTTCATTTGCACCCATTTCTGCACCCCACAGCCATGCTGGTTTGCTCAATACAACTGCATACGTGTGGGCAGCCTGATCTATTTCTATATATGTACACTGTGCACACGGGGAACAAAACACATAGAAGAAGAAAATACTGCTTCAATATGAGAAAATAGAGATGGCTGGACAAAAACAAACTGTATGACACCTACCTCCACCTTTGCCCCTGCTTCATAGTCTGTGGCAGGAAAATACACAACCTCCTGGACTTCATCACAAGGCCTGTCTGAGTTTTTCCCAAAGATGATGCGCTGACCCTCAGTGGAGGGAGGCAGAGCCACAAAGGTGTCACAGGAGGATGGGTACATTTTGAAATACCAGATTGCTGTAAGGAACAGACCAGAACTACTCTGGACAGGGTATTTCTGCTACCAGCTGTTATTAAAATGCAAGAGGTAAACGCTAAGCAGTTAGATGAGCCTGCGTGATGTAATGATAATCATGAACGTGCTGTCAATAAGGGCACATTACCTGTGTTTTGCTGAATTTTCAGGGCCCTATAAACATAGAAGTTTTCATGTGTACTTTAGTGTAATCCCAGTTCAGTGTGAAACGGAAACAACGCAGTCACGTGACCAAACTGAAGTTGGCTTTATTTTCGTAGTTCAGAGTCATTTTTGTTGAAGATGTGAACGTTGGATAGATATGTGCGTGTTTGTCTCATACGGTCTATTTTCTAAACACCATAGCCAAAGATTGAGGAAATTCTTAGATACGGATATGTCTTTCCATTTCCCTTTCAGTAGCCTACAGGAGAAGCAAGGTACGTCTGCAACACAAGTTCCAGTGTCCTCACTTGGAATTCTGAGAACACCATTCACCATTTTATTTCTTTTACAACAGCATTTAATTTGATAATAACTGACTGCTATAACAGGACGGGTTCTATATTATTTAAATAAGACACAAGAATCTAGCTTAAAATTTGAGTCATCTGCAGGTCGCAACTTAACACCAACATGAAACTAACTTCACGGAGCCGGATGTTTATATGACGCACAGAGCGCATACGCAGAACGCGCTAGCTGAAATTAAAGCTGCTTTTTCACCATCGGCTGACACTACTGGTTGCCAGCCATGGGGAAATCTTTTGCGAATTTCATGTGTAAGAAGGATTTTCATCCTGCCTCGAAGTCAAACATCAAAAAGGTGAGTGCTATCAACGGATAGCTTTAAAGGGTCAAAGTAGCATGCTATTTTGCTAGGTGCTTTTACGCTAGCTCAGCTAGCTACTCTGTGAGGGTAAACATGAACTCGACAAAAGCTTGAAGTAAATTAAAAAGTGTTGGTTTGAGAAGTGAAAATACAGTCTGTCTGAAACATTAATGTGACAGTATTAAGTCTTCGTGGTTGATTTGTCCCTTTCAATCAATTTTGTGAAGTTTACGTCAAGGAAACCCGCTTCTGTCAGTGTTGTCTTGTGTTACAAGGAACTGGTCAGTATTAACTTTAATAAGAATTCACTCTGCTGTCACTGCCCTCAGAGGCTAGTTTAAGTATCTGGACGATATTGTCGTCTTTGTCAAAATGAATTGACCATATTTTGTCTCTTCCAAGCTCTCAGTAGCACCTTTGAACTAACAGTGAGTTGTGCAGTGGCATTTAGGTCGATTGTTGCAACTTGATGCTGTATTGCTGTATACATTGGCTTTGCATAGTAATTGATAATCGGCTGGCTTCTGTAGACACAGCTTTGTAACACCTTTGTGCCTTCACTGTTAAAGCAAATCACTTTGATATATACACCGATATAGTAAGTAAAAGATGGTATCAGGTATTCACTCGACTTCTTAACATATATTCTGTCTGTATATTTTGTAATTAATACTTTTTTTTTTTAAATAATATGCTTCAGTACGTTTTGTGCGTTTTCAAGTGTATATACAGGCCAGTTATTGCTTTGCAAAGGTATCAGACTGAGTTTTATCAAAGTGGTTCAGGAAGACAGGGACAGGTGATGCTCATAAGATGTGTTGGAAATGTTGGACAAGGTATTGAGAATGTGTTCTGATTGTTTTCACTTAAACTTGCAGGTATGGATAGCGGAACAGAAGCTGACTTACGAGAAGACCAAGCAGGAGGAACTTATGCAGGCCTACCTGAAAGAGCAGGAGACTTACAACAACAGGTGGGTTGAACAATGCAGGGCAGATCTCGTGTCTTCATCACACATTCACTCTTATGCTGCTGTGTTTGTTGTGTGACAAAAAAATAAACGCACAGATCATTTTTCTTTTTCATTTTAGACTTATAGACTTCTGAAAGCCTCCTCTAAAGAAATGAATTTAATAGATATACCTTAAAGTTTACCACATTGTTTTCTCACCTCTAGGCTATTGATGGGGGATGATCGTGTTAAAAATGGCCTCAATTTCATGTATGAGGCTCCCCCTGGAGCATCTAAAGGTAGTTCACTGGAGTAATTTAACCCCTACTGACTTAATATTTGTGCCAATCTTACCTATTATAAGTTTCATTGTTCTAATACTTTTTTATTTGTGTTTTCTACACGACTGTATTCTTCACCAAAGAGGAGAAGAAAGAGGTAATAAAAGAAAACAACAAACCTGCACAGTTTTATCTTATGTATACTTTACATTCCCTTTCAATCACAATACCAGAAACAGTCTGTGCACTTACGTTCATTCTGAAAATGTTTTCTTTATTTTATTCCAGGATGGGGAAGAAGAGTACAAATTTGAATGGCAGAAAGGGGCTCCCCGAGAGAAGTGGGTTGTTTATTTTTACACACATCTATTGTTTTTTTTTTTTCAATCACTCATTTTAATTTACATTTTCATTTTGTTTTTGTAATTTTCTCTTGTAGATATGCAAAGGATGACATGAATATAAGAGATCAACCATTTGGAATCCAGGTGTGTGGTGATTTTCATTCATTTGAAACTTAAACAATTTGCGCTACTTGATACCTGGATTTCTCCTGACTCCTTTAACTTTTACATAAAAGATGACTGGTATTGGTGATGAATGTGTTGACTTCTGTGTGTTTTGGGGAGCTTATAGTTAAACAGACTGGGAATGAACAAAATTCTCCCCCAAAAAACAATTGTGGTTGTGAATTACAGGTCACCAAAATACCTTTATGGACATTTCTTTGTTCAACAACAAAAAATGTTACCATTAAAACAAATCTAGTGTTACTTTGTTTGTACATAGATATATATTCAAACTGATGACTGTTTATCACTCACCAGGTGCGCAACGTGAGATGCATCAAGTGTCACAAATGGGGCCATGTGAACACAGACAGAGAGTGTCCTCTGTTTGGACTGTCAGGAATCAACGCCACCTCCGTGACCGGGGATGAGACAGCAGGTAGAGTGCATACAATGATATTCCAAAATAAAATACAAATGTTCATCTTGCTGTTTTCTGTATTCTGATTTTACCAGCACAATAATATGAAATAAAAAAAATACTTCTTTATAGTAGTATTTTAATGTTTCTTTCAATTTTTATCTAATAGTTATTATGTATTACAAGCATTGATAAATAATTTGGAGTCTTTTTATAACATACATTAAACAAACTAATTGATACCATTTGAAATTTCAAAAACTTCTGGTTTCCTGTTTCACAGTGTTTTGGGAAAGATGACAAAATAAAAGATTTGGGGTTCAATTTTGGGCTTTTTAATCATTACACACATTTATTAACATTTTTCCAAAAATCAAAACCATTTTCTGTGTGTTCATAACTTGAAATAATTCTGAATATTATTTATAATATAGAATGTTGAAAATATTGAGGTATTAATGGCTTTGTTACCAGAAGAAGCATCTGTGACTCTGTTGAAATGACTTGTGCTCAATTTTATATCAGAAAAAGCAACTTGGAGTATGCGGTTCAAAGCAACAGGAAAGGAGAAACCCAGTACTCCTTGATATTTTTAGCCAGTATGTTAGCTCCAGTCATTCGGAGTCTGCAGCAGCTACACCTACTGTGTCTCTCCCCTCGAGGCTTTAGCGGGAGCTCCTGGGCTGGAGCAGATTTTCAGAGTTCTGCAATTAGCGAATGGAGTCGTAGAGCAATGATTTTCACCCGGGGAGAGTCCAGTCAGTGCATGGTGTTGATGGTGGAGTGCTGTTATGGTCCCCCTCCTGTGCTGGGAGAAAAAATGTAATTATTGTGTATTCTGATTCCCCTAACTGCTGCTTTGGCGGAGGATGATATTGTATGATTTGCTCAGCCGGAAGTGGAGTGAGTTGATTTGATGTCCCATTCTGTTAACAAAGCCGCCCCTGAAATTCCCACTGTGGGGAGATAGTGGTTGGCATGGCTTTGACATCAATGGGACTCTGAGGCTGTGATTTGTGCTAACAGGTCCGTCAATGCACCCCTCCGAGTTAATGGCGGAGATGCGGAACAGTGGGTTTGCCTTGAAAAAATGTGTCCTTGATAGGAATGCTACAGTTTGTGATCCAGCGCAGGTAATTGTCTGTCTCACACCCCCATTTCTGCACACATAGGATGACATGAACGTACACACACATACACATTCAGGGCTGCATTTGTAATGCGTCGATAGCTTCTAGATATACTACACAGGAGCCAGTTCTGAAAGCCACTGGGTCAAGTAAACAGATAAAATTTGTTATCATTGTTTAAAAGTGTTCGGCTGAAGTAGTTAAATACAGATTTGTTCAGATTTGCCTTTTGAAAGTTGTAGGTGTTTGCTTTTAGCTTGAAATGTAAACAGTACAATGAGATGTCATGTATGCTTACAGGATTTTGTTGCCAGTGAGGAGGAGGAGGATCCTGAGGTGGAATTTCTCAAGTCCCTGACCACCAAACAAAAACAGAAGCTCCTCAGGTGAAAATAAAATATCAGTTTTGATTTTTTGAAAGTCTCGATTTTACATATTATAATATTCTAAGCCTGGTTTTATTGAAGAAATTAAACAGGAAATCACACGTCAGAATTAATCAAAATGATCTAATTAAAATGCATTTATTTTCTTTTACTTTTTTACTTTATGTATTAAAACTATGGAATGAATTATTCTGATTTGTTAGGTTATGCATGACCGTGTTTAAGCAGTTTAGGAACTAACCTGAGAGAGGTGTAAGATGAGAGCTATATTATGGATTACGCCTTAATTTTGCACATATTATGACATATTTTAAGCCTCAAACTTGAGACTTAATCACAGAAGTGCTTTGCAGAACATTAACCGAATGTTTGGGTACTCGTTTTACAGGAAACTTGATCGCCTTGAGAAGCAAAAGGAGAAGAAGAAGAAGAGCAAAAAGCAAAAGAAGAAGAGCAAAAGAAAACACAAGAAAAAGCATGAAAGTAGCGACAGCTCTAGTGACTCCTGTAGTAGTAGCAGCAGTAGTGACAGTGGCTCAGATTCAGACAGCCGGGGCAAGTTCAAGAGCCAGAAGAGAAAGAAGAACAAGAAAAAAGATTCCTGTCGGGATAACAGCTCGAAGAGCGAGCAGCAAGTCAAGAGTCAGAAAAGGGCCTCCTCTCACCGGAGCAGGTCAGCAAGCCCTCACACCAGACAGAAGCAGCCTGAAGAGGAGTCTGCAGATTATAGACACACAAGGACAGAGAGGGGAAGGAGCAGGAGCCCGGAGAACAGAGTGAAACTGGAGGGAGGTCAAGAGAGAAAGAGACACAGCAGCAGGGACAGGCAGAGACCAAGCAGCTCCAAGTCCGGTTTGGACAGAAGTAGGAGCCGCGAGAGAGGCAGGGAGGACAGAGGTAAAGACAGGCGTCACAGCAGAGATGGGGAGAAGAACAGAAGCAGCACAGATGGAAGGAGAGGCAGAACAGCAGATGGGAGGAGTAGAAGCAGGGAGAAGAGGAAGGACAGGGAGGGCAGAAGAAGGAGCAGGAGTAGAAGTAGGAGCAGGGAGAGGAGGGAGAGAAGTCAAGACAGAGCAAAAGTAAGGCACTGACAGACCTGTTTTCCTTTCTTGCAATTTTAAACCCAACGTAAAAACATTTTTCATAATTTTTTTTGCATTGTTTTGGTGTAGTCTTCACTTTTAGTGCCCCTCTGTGTAAAACTGTCCATACTGTGTGCTCGTCTTCTTCTTGTCCAGTAGAGGGAAGCAGTTGACAGGAAATATTGAGCAGCAGCTTTTTGCTCCCTTGTCTTCTGCTGAATGAGGCTCTAAATTAATTAACATTTGAAGCAGATGCAGTAAGGATCTGTTGTTGGTGAAATGTTAGACTCACTGTAAAGTCGGCTGGCCATGTAACAGACTCTTTATGTTGCTGTATATATTTTTTTTAATCTCAATACTATTATTGTGATTTTATTTAGGAATCATTCACATTATCAGTAATGCATGGACGGCTGTTGATAGGCTACCAGAAAAAAAAGATATATGACTGATTTTTTGTCATTAAATTTTTAGGGTTAAAACATTGACTTGTGGAATTGTACAAGGGAGAAAGAAATATTGAATATTGGGTAAAAATACTCCTGTTTTTTTTCCTCATGCTACATTCCTGTTATTTTGTTTCTGTACAAACTAGCATTGTCTTAAAGCACCATTTGACAAAATAAGTCCGCATATTTTCTAACAATGGAGCCAAATTCACAAATGAGTCGTGTCCGTGGTCGCGCGCAAAATTGCGGAAATGCGCTCATTTCTATTATAGCTGTAGTTAGTTCGACTATATTTGACTATTAGTGTAACTATTAATTCGGACACACGCTCAACTAAACGTATTATCTCTGCATTATTATATTTTGAGAATTATATAGCGAATATAAAAATGCACCTCTATTTTAATTTAAATTAGAGCCAGAGATCTATGTTTTTTGTTCATTTTTTTATTTGTTGCAAAATCTTTTTCTCAACCCGCCCATATTATTTTTTTCTACCTGTTTTTTCGAATTAAATTAATGGTGGGCCTAACTGTTTCTCACCTGATGCGGAACGCCTCAGAGATTTTGCGTGGAAAAGAATTGGATATGACTCTAAAAACATATCAGCACCATTTTTAAAATAAAGCAGTTTTGGGCTCAAATGTTACATTTTCACTCTAAGTGTTTTCTCCGATTTAAAATTTAAAAGAAATTCAAATTGGCGATCTAATTTGATAGCTTTCACTCGCCGGCCGTTTCCTTCAAGCCGCTGTAGCACAAAAGGAAATGAAAATAATTTCCCTCTATTGCCTTCTGGTCAATTTAACACCCTCTTGAAAAAAAAGGGTGTCTGGGTGAGACGCTCTCCCCTGACGTATTCCCGGTGCAGGTCTCTCGCTGTAATTATTCCCGGCTTTTTCTTTGAGAGTCGGACGCTGCACTGGGTAAGCACAAAGAAGTCAGAGAGCATCCTTGAACCCTTTCAATGCGGGGCCACTGATATTCAAATAACATGCAGACACCGTTTGACTGCGCTGTGCAAAGAGCATTTCGGATTCGGCATTTGCATGTGACTCTTTGCCCCCTACTCTTCTGTTTTTTCTAAAGTTTAAAAAGTGTTCCCATCACATCTCTGTGGTTTCTGGCAAAGAGGGCAAAAAAACGCGTATCCTCTTTCTCGCTCCATCGATTGGTATGCAAATGAAAAGCAGTTAATTTGGACAATTAGAATAAATATTCAGGGACCTTTGTCATCAAACCCCCTCGGAAAACCCCAGATAAAGTGAAAGTGAACAAAAGATGTCCCGGAGATTAATTAGATATTTGATAAGACACGAATCCCTAATCGCAAATACAAGACACATGGGGCTGCGATGTGCTCCAAGTCATAATTAATACCATTTAACAAGATTTTCATTTGGCCATGAAATGTTGCTTTCCGGGGCATTAAACATTGATTTATTCCACAGGGGAATAGTCAAAGTGAAGGTGCGCAGGGTGATTTGAAGAAAAATAGCTCATGGTCAGCTTTGACGCGTTAAAATAAATTTAAAATTGAATAACAAATTTAAAAAAAGACCTACCACAAATAAAAACGAAAAATAAAATCTACATCACACACTTACAGCCGTTTTCAGATGTTTTAATTACGATAAAATGAAAGTCTTATACGTGTGACTTTATACAGGTAAACATTTATATATAGATATTTTTTGGCAAAGAAATAAAAATGGCTAACCGAAGTTGAAAAAGCTGTGTACATACATATCCACAAAGTGCGTCGAAAGTAAACTCCCTGATTTCCAGGATATACCAACACGAATAAAACAATCATAGCCTAACATTTACATGAAAAGAACACATAGTGTAGTGGCCAATATACAAGATGGAACTCACATTGTCCAACCAAAAGTTCAACAGGTTGCGCGTAAAGCAATCATCCTTTCATTTTCAAGTTGCCTCTTCAAAAAAATCCCCAAAGGCCTACAGTAAATCTCCCTGCTCTCTTTTGATGGATTTACGCATGAAATACGCCTGTGGAGAGTATATTTTTACGACTTTGCAACCGCTTCTTGAAATATTTTCTCCTTTATTGTTCGTCAAATAAGACCCGTTTTTAACGCTGTGCAGTTTTTTTTTATCTGGTTTTATTTTGGAGGAGCCTCATTAGGGCTCGTCGTGAGGAGACGGATCCTTTACAGTGATTCTGGGATTCACCCCCTCCAAAATAAGTTCAGGAGACTCGGACCTCGGGGTCTCCAGGTTACTGGTGTCGGTGTCACTGTCGCTGCCCTTTTTGCCTCCTCCTCCGGCAGTGTGAGTTTTGATGTGCTTGCTCAAATGGTCACTCCGCATAAAGCGCTTGTTGCACACCGGACACGCGAACCGTTTCTCACCTGTGTGGGTGCGCAGGTGTCTCTGCAGCTCATCTGACCGCGTGAACCTTTTGCCACAGAAAAGCCAGTTGCAGACAAAAGGCCGCTCGCCGGTGTGCCACCTCAAATGCGCCTTCAGGTGAGAAGTCTTCCCGTACACTTTACCACAGCCGGGAATGTGGCAGCTGTGGAGTCCTTTCCTACGCAGGCTGGCCCCGGCGGGTCCCAGCCGCTCGGCCTCCTGGCAGTTCGGACAGTCACATGTTGCTCTGCCGGAGTACCTCCGGGATGACCTAGAGGAGCTACTTATTCCTGAACTGCCTCCAGAAATCATGGCGTTGGCAGCAGAAGCGTCTGTGTAAGTAGGGATGACAGTTTTGAAGCCGTCCTGCGTTAGCAGGTGCTGGCTGGTGGACAGGAGGTGGGACGCAGAGGGGCTAATCCCCGTGGAGCTGAAAGCCGAGTGCGTCAGCGAGGAGAAGTCCGGGTTGTAGCCGCTCAGCTGGGAGTGGATGGCTTGAGGCGTCCCGGAGTGCAGTGAGGTCTGCAGGGTGCTGGCAGGGTTTTGGACATCGAGCCACGACCCAGGATTGGTGTGGACGTCCCACCACGAGGACGCACCGTTGGCAACATCTCCAGAAATGGTGGAGTGGAAACCGGACTTGTACCACGACTCGTAAGGGTGCGCCATCCCCACGCGCGGGTATAGAGTCTCTGCTGAGGTGTGGACTTTGGAGATAAAAGCAGACTGTCCGGGCTCCTGGGATGTGACGCTCGCGGAGTTGGAAAACAGCCCGCTGTACTCTGTGGAAAACGCGGAGGAGGTCGGGGAGGTGGAGGCTAAGCAGAAGGCGCTGTTGCCGGTGCCGCTGGTCGGCGTTAATCCCGTGGACGCGCGGCTCGTTGCTACCGTGAAGCCGGGCAGACTGGATCCCAGGTTACAGCTGGAGGAGGATCTCTTCCACGGGTGAAATCCACCTTTGGAGAAAGCGCTGGAGTCAGGTAAAGTTGTAAGAGGACTAGTGTTGCCAATTTTGTTGCAAGTTGCAGCCAGCATCGCTAGAGGTGTAGTTCCAAACCGTGGTTCTTCCTGGAAAAAAACATACGACAGAAAAGTTGGATCAAGACTAGAAAGCAATTATGATTTTTTTTGTCTAATAGTTTGTGATTAATAAACAACGTACCATTAGGAAATGCATCTATCCTACTATTGTTTTAAAAAGTTTGACTTGAAGCCCAAAAAGTGCGTTTTTACAGGGAATGCATTTGACAATAATGGAAAAAATACATATAAGTTATTCAACTGATAAACATTTGATTACTTTGAAAGGATCTAAACTCATTTTTCAACTTCGATAAATAAGAAAATAGATACCAAAATTGCCAAAAGTTTGACTAGCTCGGGTTTGTGGGTAGATGACGATGACAAGATGATTTTTGGAAGTTTTCACAGTTTTTTTTTTAAGTCATTAGGTAACGAAACAAACAAGCAAATGTCATTTAACTCAGAAGTAGCCTTAATCGCAACGACAAACCTGAAAGCATGTTTATGAGATCAACAAACTGCAGAGAAGAGCTAGAAACTTTACGCACAACTTTTGCGCATAAACCCAAAATCAGACTCACCCCAAGTATAGACGTAGCCATATCCAGGGTCTGTGCTGTGGTAAGAGAGCTCGCTGTTTCAACGCTGAACGGCTCCAACCTGCTTCAGCCTCGCCGTGTTTGACTTGGGTCACACGGTTTCTCTCTTGGCTCGCCGTTCCAAACACTACCTAGTTGTAGAGAGCGCGTTCTTTGAAGTACAGCTGGCGAGGACGCGCAGCCAATCTCAGGGCCGCATTCCTTACTGGGGATGTTGTCAGCCAATGAGAGAGCCGACCGCAGACAGAAACACCAAAAACCCCGCCGTCAATCATGTGTTGTGCAGCCTCTGCTCAGACTGTCATACAAGACACGATTTGGATTTTTTTAAATGCATACAGTTATTTTTATGTTTTCACACACGAAGGCTCAATGTCTCCTTTCATTGCAGAATTGAGTTCACACGTCCGTTCCAGAAGAGGTAAGACTTTGTCTCATTTTTGAGCGTTTATGTTTGTGGTGTCACGATGTTTAGTTCCAAATTCTCCTTCTGGTTTCCAATATTCAGATCATGCGCAACACGTCATTGAGAAATAGTTGCTATTTATGCGCATACACTCGTGAACAATGTAAGGAACGCTGGTATTGCTGATGACTTTATCCGGTCTGCAGCCAATCGTGCATGTCGCCGTGTTTGAAAAGCACTGAGGGAAATAATTTATGCTATATGATCATCGTGTTTACTCAAAAGTGCGGGTGATTTTATCGGGGAAAAAAGAAAAAAGGATGGAATAAGTTCGTGAAAAAGTACAGAAACAGGCCTGACAGTCCAGACCTCACTTTTGTGGTCAAAACACTAAAGAGCAGTTAAAATAAAACCATTCCATGTTAACTTTATGAAGAAAAACAGATACACTCCGCGTAATCTATCCAATTACGCACGGTTTGGTTACATACCACCAGAACCATTGCGCGTCTGCGCCTGTGCGCGTGTGAGTGTTCGCGCGCAGCCGGTTGCACACCCCACCCCTCCCGAATTTGCTTGTTGGGGGAGTGCAGGTGAGGGGTTAATAAAAAATGACAGCTCGCTTTCTCAGCGCGTGCACTGGACCCGATTTAAGAGACAAGTGTTTTATAGACGGAAAAGTTTCAGCGCTCATGGGACGCCTGCTGTAAGGCCGCCAGTCATCTCCATTAAACCGGTTTATTAACAGGCACGGTGCCTGTGTTGTACCTGGGAAATAAAATTTAACGCCAACTTATGAATCGTTTAATTAAATCGTGGACAGTAACGGGGATTTTTTCAAATGATTTCTCTATTTTTATCAATCTTATTTTTCTATTCTTTTAATTTGACAATTGAAAAATCCCACAGAGTCCATAGCTTGTTAAAACGCGCAGAGAGAATGGCATAATGTAAAATTGACCCGCTCTATCGTGAATCATCGTCGCTTTAAATGTTAAAGCAATTTTCCAGAGAAGAGGCTTGACCGAAAGATGTGCATTACAGTATTCAAAATGGGCAAATAATGCTCCATTATAGAGTGTGAATGCTGCCAGTCAACACAGGCGCAATTTGTTCTAATACTCCTCTTGCTGTAAAAACCAGCACCTTTGGAGGGGTGAATAAAAAACCAGTCTCATCAAATACTGAGCGCTGTCAGGAAAATTGAATCATTTTTGCAATCATGACAATTTGGCACAGCGCTGTTAACAGTATTAAATGTTTGTTCTACATAAACAGAGTTGATTACTGCAGAAGACTTTCAGAATAATTTTATCCTAAATGGAAATGAATGTGGGACGTAAGGACATTTAAAGAAAAAAATAAAACAACAGTAAATATAATTTTGTTTGAAATAAGATCACGACTATTTGTCTAATTTCTCCCAGGTTTTGCACTCTTTAATAACTAACAGATATTGTAGTATTTTTGTCCCCCTCATAATTATTTTGCAAGAGATCTTCATATGGGGCACTGTGGCACTCTAATTTAAATGCTTTTTATTTCCTAACAAAGAAAAATGATTTAAGAAATATTTATGCACCTCTGAATATTTTTGTCCTATTGCATGCCTCTCCTTAAATTTACAGAAAATTTACCAGTGACATTCCCCTCTCAATGGTAAAATAATAGTGGTTTTTCAGACGCTCCTTCCTCAGCACAAAGGAGGAGAACATGATCTTGCCTCTTGTCATTCAAGTGAGAATTTTTGAGTTGAATCTGTAATTCTGGACTCCATTCGTGAGCACTTCTCTGTGGCAATTAGGAGCCCATTACAAGCCATTAGATTGATCAATGCACCTTAAACAATGGGAATGATTTATTTGGTCGAACAAAACGGTCTGCATCTATTGTGATGAGTCTAAGTGGGGGTGCATCCATCAACAAAAGATAAATGATTAATTCAGACCTATTCATTTAGAGTCTTTCTACAAAAGCCGGCCTCACTTGCCTCCAATCCAGATTATTAGAGCCTCATTTTCTGCATGTTAAACCAGACAGGCTGCTGGATTCAATGGTGAGTTCTTTTTTTTTTTTTTTTTGGTCGAACCCCTGTGTGCTTTAATTTGTATTTCTGCTCAGGGAAGTTTATTTGAGGACATTTAACTAATTGTTGTCATTTTGTGTGCTCATGTGGCTACACCTGTTTCTCTCTGAGAGTGATGGAGGAAAGTATGAGAACAAAGATGTTATAGTTTAGTACTGTGGCTCTGGAGCTGTACATTATTGGCAGAAATTACACTCTAAAGGAGGCTCGTTTGGAAGAAGAAGTGGGTAGATGTGTAAAGATTTTCTCAAGATGCTTTTAGTTAGGAAATTTTTCTTCTTTTAAAAACAGTTAAAATGTTTATTCTGGTCCATTTAAGAACAAAAATACAATACAAACTCTGTTTATTCTCTTTTATTTTGTCATGAATTGCCTTTAAAGGGAATGCCAGTGTCTCATCTGCCATTTCCATTGTGTTTATTTTGTTGCGTGCACTTTAAGGTTGCAGGTCAGTGGTTATTTTGTTGGCAGGTTAATAGAGACCACAGCAAAGGGAAAATAATTGATGAACATTAAAGTGCACTGTGAAATAAACTGTCTGGCAATAAGTATTTACTGCTGTAGGAAGTCTTTAAGCTGTAAAAACATAGGGAAATGGCAAACTAGCTCGGACCTGTCAGTAAAGGGATGCAACTCGTGAATGTCTTCAGTCAGACTGTCAAACTGATGATTCAAATGTTAATGGAAAGTATGCAGCTGCTGACAACACAGCCAAGCCTCTGCTAAAGATTAACTACACTTCACAATACACATTTTAAACCCAACATTTCATTGTGAGATCAAGCTTATAGCAGCTCATCATCCTGGATCGACAGCTAAATTTGGAAGTCCGGGTTAGCCTGCCTGCGTACAGTGTCAACTTTCATTTCCAGAGGCTGCATGTGCTATTTTGAGCACAGGGGAGCAGTTGAGGTGCAGTCGACTGGCTACATTTAAAGACTTAGCTTAGCTCATTTTCTCTGAATGAAAGTGTTTCTTTTTTATCTGAGCAGCTGTGGAAAGTCAACAATACTTAACTTTGGGAAATGGCTCCAAAGAAGGTTCACTTTATCTGGAACAGCTTCATTCAAAAATCAGCAGCATGTACTAGAGGTTATGTAACAACAAGTGCTCCCTCTGACATTTTACTCTCTGTATTTATCAGGGCAAAGGAGGTGATGCACCAAAGCCGCAGCAACTGATTGGAAGGTTCGGCACTTCATTGAAAATAGGAATTGTTGGTCTTCCCAATGTGGGGTAAGTAAAGATTTATTTGATAACTTAGTGTCGTCTTGTCCACACTGCATGCAGCAGCATGTGCTCCGTCCATACCTTAGCCATGCCTGCACTCCCTCATATGTCACAGACAGAAACACATTTGAGGCAAGATTTAAGTCAGGAGCATAAATAAAACTTAAAAAAGAAACTAAAATAAAAACAGTTTAAGATTTTATTGACATTTTTTGCAACAGGTTCCTGCAAGAGGAGCTTTTAAACTTTGTGCATAAACAAAATCAGATGAGGCATGATCAGGCCTCCATAATCCTGCTCCTTATGAGTGTCCATGGAAAATTATGCGGTGATCCTTTTTGAGGAATTTTCCTGGAGCTGTTGGGCGTTTAGAGCCACATGTGACCAACTATCCAACAGAAGCTTTCATCTAGCCCAAACAAACACGTAAAAAAGACACTTGCAATGTGACTCTTTTAAAAGATTACTGTCTGAACCTAAAAGCTGTCAGAAAGCAGAACTCTGCATCGTGCACTCTTTAATTCATGAATGTCTCATTATTGCAGCAGTTTGCTTTCAGTCAGTGAATATAGTTTAATATCCACCAAAGTCTTATTGTTCAGAATGTGTCATAATCTGTCTGCATTTGAATAAAACAGCATGGCATCAAGTAAAAATAAACCTACCTGGCTGCTGTGAGAGCAGAGAAAAATGTAAAATGAATGAAAACATTAATGAGCCCAACAATCCATTCATTATGAATTCACACGGATCGCTCATCATCGTGTTCACTCATCAGGCTCAGGGTCAGCTTGGTGGTCAAACACTGTCACAGATCTCATTTGTATCACAAGCAGCTGACATGCTCTGAGCTCTAACCCTGTGCCCAGATTCAGGCTGAGCATCTTTTGAAGGATCCAGTATGGTGGATCCGGTCTTTGTAGCCTGAATTGTTGCTCAGGCTAAATTGAAATGAAACACTCTGGTCAACAAAAGATTTCCAGTTTACGTTACCAGCTCTCCCTCCAGCCCTCCCTTTACTAAGCATCCCTCCTGTTGCCTAGTAACCCTGGAAGCTGCACCATATAGAGCTTACATAAAAAACATAATGTAACCCAGTAGGTTAAAGATAATACAAAGTTTCAGTGCCTCTTTTGTTTTATAACACTTGCAACTGAAGTTATCTGAGTTAAAACCTGAAACATTAATTTTTAAAAAGCCACACAAGAGCACGCCATCTAATTTAAACTGGCAAACAATGATACATGGTGCTGTTTGACCACGATGGATGTCAGTCTTGGTCTGAGAAATCCACCTATGAGGCTTTCTGTCGCCCAGTTTAAGCAACCACCATGAGTCTCAGTCAACAGAACCGCCATCAGAAAACCTCTGCAGGATGATAAACCTGCAGGTTTTGAAGAGACAGGTCGCTCTAGTGAAGAAATGATCGAGTTAGTGAGTCAAGGATTTCTTAAAACCTATTTTCATGAAAGAGAAGAAACACCGAATACTTTATTCTACTTAACGTGCATTCTGTCAGCTCTCAGAGCTACTGCACCAAGAACTTTCTCGTGCCCTGTGTTTTCATTTCCCATCCCACAGAAACCACAATTCCTTCCTGCTGTAAGAAGCGAAACCCGTTGAGGCTGTGGCCTGCCACACCACATTCTTGTCAAAGCACAACACGTAGATGCTCTTTACGTTTCTTTCTTCATGAATTAACCATCCTCTGATGCCAGCCTGCTCTTACTTGGGCGTGACTGACCGTTCTTCTCACATATGGGGATCTTGAGATTGTGATTCCGCCAACCTTGCGGCTATTCCAACACTTGGAGCAGCACGTGTTGTGTTTACTGCCATGCTCTTTGCTCGGAGGCACAAAGAGTTTAGACTCATCCGTTTAACCCTTTGATGGAACAAAGTGTTTAAAATAGAAAGTAGAGACACTCACAATCGACCTCAAGTGGGCTGAGATGAAGTCACGTCATGTCTCTAGGAAGCAGACATTAATTAGGCAGTCAGCGTGTCAAATCAAACTCAAGATAATTAAGTCTTGTATCTTGTGAATTTCTGGTAACTTGAAAGTCCCAAAAGCCCAATTTAAAATCTTTAACAGGTTTGTTTACTGCACATATATGTGCTGTATTTACGTAACAATGTAAGTGCATATGTGTATAACAGACACATGAGAGCTCCCTTTACTTTTATGCAAGTCAACAGATATTAAGAAACATTTATTATAAGGCTAAATCAGAGCAGCTTGTGTGAGAATAACAAAGATGATTGAGTTGAAGGAGCTGTTCAACCAGAAAATCAGAGAATCTCTTTATGGAAACTACTAATAAAGACATCAGCTATAAAAAGGGTTATATGGATCGCGAGATTAAAGTCAAATACATTTCAAAAAATCTGTTCTCCCAGCATAAAGCTGAAGTTTATAACTGCTGAAATTAATACCAATGCCTCTTCATAACCTACAAAAGCAAACCAGACCATTAGCAGGAAGATTTATTGTTGTTATGTTGTTAACGTTGCAGCTGAAACCACTGCCGCAGGGGAGGAATCAAGCGTAGTGATTTACTGCAAGTTGTCAAAACAGATTTTTCTGTTGAATCAAAGGAAAGATTCTCAGTGAAAGGACATATCTGACAAAACATCACCTAAACCAGCAAAGTGGTTAGACGCTTCAACCACAGGGGGCACCAAAGCTGACACAAAGCACATGTTCCTCGCAGAGGGAGCTTTAAGATGGTTATGACTCAAACTGAAATGAACAGTGATAAATTTCAGACCAAAACCACCAGCACCCTGGACAGTTTCTGTGTTATAATTTCTAATGCCTGTAGCCATTGTGATGGCATAGATGTCAGACTGCATGACTGAGAAGAACAATTTTTTGGAAAAATTTTCCACATTGCATCTCAACTAGAAATATTTTTGACTGTTGAAAAGCAGGATGAAATCTTTGTCAGTAAACTTAAATAAGATATGTACAGAACTGAATCAGTGTGGGGATAAGAGGTTTTCTCATTGTCCACAGGGGGCGCCAAAGTCAACACAAACTGAAAGTTCCTTATACAAGCTTTAACAGGAGCTTCTTTATGCCATGGACTCTCTGGGATGAACCCAGGTGTACTCTGATTTGAGGATTCCCAAACCAACAGTGTTGTAGTTTCCACCCCTGGTGTTCCTTCTATCACACGTTTCTACTAATTATATGAACAGGTTTAAGAAATGTCACCTAAATCTCTCAGACCCTCAAGTTTTAAGAGTCAGAGTAGCAAAATGATTCTGGGATTATTAATCTTGGATACAATGCACTGCTGCTGTTTTGGGAGCTTCTGTTGGGTTCAGGAGTTGGACTTGATTGTTCATTATCGTACTATCTGTTAGTGTGTGGAGCTTCTGTCACATTATAGCCAACAGGTTTCTAGCATATTCTAATACAATGCTCTTAGCTGTCACACAAAATCCATCCACTTTTGTCTGCCTCTGAGACTATAATGTATATGATTTAACTCCCCAAAGAAAACCGTTTCCACAACTCAACAACAGAAAACACTGTAACCAAGCAAAACTTCCCAAAACACGTCACTTTGACTTGTACATCACACTAATTTGCATTTAATACGGCAAATAGGCCATTTCAATGTTATTATATCAATTTCTAAGGATATTTTAGACCCTGGGAGAAATGGCACCTTGGGATGTCTTCTTTTTGTCCTCAAGGTGACCCAAGAATAGCCACCAAGTACCTCAGAGGAAAAAAAAATCCAGCTTTCTATAGGGAACTAATGCATGTCCTCAAACAATCTTGTGCAATTTCATGCCTATAGGACTTAACGAACAGTCATTTCAATGTGAAGCACTGAGTGAGGGGGTAAAGATGGAAAGTCCTGGATTACAGTGAAATGCTTTGCCATTATTACTCTTAGACACTCACCGTTGTCTGTGGATTCTGAAGTACACTTAAAGATGCTTGTGTGGAAAGAAATTAAATCTCTCCCTGAATATGAGGCAGCAGTTGGCCTGATCCTGTCCAGCGGCTCAGATCTATAAGGAACCTAATTCACCCCTTGTTGTTCTATTGTGGGATTATCTGACCTAGTAATTGGGCTCAGTATTTTATCAAGTATTTTTGATTCAAGTGCTCAGATATGAGATCCATTAGAACAACCTTTTCCTTCTTGTGCAGAATATAAAAAAGAGAAGAAAAGGTAATCTTGCATGATTTACTGAAGTGTTTCAGGATCATACTATCCAACCCTCAGACTCCACACAGCAGCACTTTCACATGGATTGCCCTCACTGCTGTTTTTTATTTTCAGGAAGTCAACCTTTTTCAACGTGCTGACAAAGAGTCAGGCTGCAGCAGAAAATTTCCCCTTCTGCACCATTGACCCAAATGAAAGCAGAGTGCCCATTCCAGATGAACGCTATGATTTCCTCTGCCAATTCCACAAACCTGCCAGGTATGGGGTCTCGCATTTCTCCTATTATTCACACTTCAGGTCTGTAGTCTCTGCTGCTCCTCCTGCTATAGGTATGAGAAAACATATAAAAATGCCGCTGACATGTAGCTGCCAGTTCTGTGTGATGTGTGATTGCTGGAGGAAATCTGCAGCATCTGAATCTCCAATACCTGGTTATCATACACATTTACAGAGGCTGTTAACGCAGGTAGGACTCAGATTTGCTGTGCTATACTGACAAATTACTGGTGAGATTTGCCTATTTGAGTGACAACTGTTGATATGTTGAATAAAAGAGAAAATTTCAATCGTGATTTTCGTTACAAGAACTAAGCTCCTGCTTTCAAAAGAGCAAAACGAATCTCTGTAGCCCATTTTCTTGGCTGGCCTTCTTATGCTGGATACTATACAGGCTATATGTGAACGCTAAAGGATGGTAAACAGATACCAGTGCTATACACAAAAACATAAAAATGCCAGTAAACATAAAATCCGAGCAATAAAATGCAGTGAAATCTTGCTGGTTCTCCATTACCTAGTGGGAAAAAAATCCTTATAAAAGGCCAAAACTGACAATACACTGACTTAACAAGTATTATCCAGGTGACTTTATATTGTTTCACAGTTTTTGCCAAATAATTCACAAGAAAAACTGAGTTTTTCAAGGGAAAATTACCTGACAAGTTCAGTATCTATCTCTGTTTGAGCAGTAAAAACCTACAGTGTATATCTTAAGGCCAATCAGAGGGTAGGGGGGTTGTTGAGCAGGGAGCCTTAAAGAGACGGCAGCCAAAATGAAGCCTTCAGACAGAGGCGGAAATAAGGGTTTTCTAAAAACACCAGTGTGAGAACAATCGTTTTTTTAAACGATATCACTTTTTAAAAAAATAAAAATCATTGTTTGGATTTTATCACTTTCCAATGTTATTGTCAAATTTGAGCAATAATTTTTGTGTATTGCACCACTTCTGCAGCAAAGTCCCAGCGTTCCTTAACGTGGTTGACATCGCCGGTCTGGTCAAAGGTGCTCATGCTGGCCAAGGTCTGGGTAACGCCTTCCTGTCCCACATCAGCGCCTGTGACAGCCTGTTCCACCTGACACGTGAGTTACAGGATGATGCTTGCTTCCTCTTACAGAATTCAAATAATTAAACAAATGAACACACGGACAAAGCAACACAGCTATATTAGCAACATGTGATCAAATATCTCAGAGCAACTTAGGCCGAGGTCTTAGTTTTGTTTGAACATAATGTGCATCCAAGTTCAACATAAGAGTCAGGATGAATAAAATCCAACCAAACCTCACATTCCTTCTGGGAGGCTCCCAGAATGAGAATCACAGGAGTAGGAAAGTTAGGGAGTCTGTGTCTCAATCAGGCGTCACACAATCAGCTGCATATCCTGAGGTTTGGAAACATTACCTAAGAGTCCAGAAGAAACAGCACATGATATTATAATATGATTCCTAATGCCACTTCTAATTAAGCCTCAGAGCAATGAAGGTAAGTTATCCATGAATACATTATCATGATGTGAGTTTTCTGTTCATGTCTGTAACACTCCTTATGGTGAGTACATCACTAAACTGATCTGAAACTGAAAATAAGTCCCTCTCTGTCACACTGAGGAAGGTGTCAAATTGTTTCCAAGTCTCTCTCTGTCTCTGTCTCTT
Organism: Halichoeres trimaculatus; assembly: GCF_033239565.1. Taxonomy (NCBI): domain Eukaryota; kingdom Metazoa; phylum Chordata; class Actinopteri; order Labriformes; family Labridae; genus Halichoeres; species Halichoeres trimaculatus. The sequence continues at coordinate 18,771,143 of NW_027437197.1, forward strand.
CAAAGTCTCTGATATGGACTTTGTCACACACAGTTTCAGAGTTTTAAGTCTGAGGTCTTATAACTGACTGTGTGTTAAAATCAGCTTTTCAGTTATGTAAAAGCTCTGATGAGAGAATGAGTAGCATCTGGAATTTAAGTTTGAGATAAGGGCAGTTTTAGTATTGTTTCTGACTCATCTCATTTAACCACTAGGAAGTATGTTTCCTCTGTCACAGTACAGTTTTCAAAGAGCCTTTGACTGTCTGTGGGACCACCCACATTAAGACTGTGTAATGATTTATAGAGTGGACATGTTGGAGTGGGGGTTAATGGGTCTGTTGTTGGCACAGTTTTTATATCTTTTAAATAAGGTTAAATGATAAAGCTGATTTTAGTCTTTAGACTGTGAATAAATTCCTTGCACCAACCAGAGACACTTTTTGTAGCTAAGTCCTAAATTTTCTTGGACTTTTGAAGCCAAGTAGCACTCAGTTTTGTTCAATATTGAAAAATCATCAGGTTATAAATAATTTGTCATATTTTTAAACCAAACTATGCTAGAATATAAAAAAAGCATCATTTTATATAAAAAGGATTAACAGTGGATTTTTAAGGAACTATTAATTACTATACTATTAATTGAAATCGATGTGTTAACATGTGGGAGATTTTGAGTACAAAAACGTTTCCTGTCGTTTGTTCACTATAAAGAACTACATACGCCCAGCGTGATGTAACATATAGAAGCTTATTTAGATGATTACCATCTTAAGAAGCATCATCATGCACATAGTTTAAAACACCCATAGGACCTTTAATATGGTCTAAATGTATACTGAAGATCCTCACCCAAAACCACCTCTTTTGTTTCTCATCACACAAAGAAGACAAACATCCCCGACAATCAGAAATAGAAACACGGACAACTTCTTCTTCTTCTCTTTCTTGTGTGTGTGTGTGTGTGTGTGTTTACATCTCTCTGCTGTGGCATGCCATTGTTTCCTCTCTGGAGAAGTCCTTGGAAACAATGTGGTATGTTTCACAAGTTAACCATTAGACATAGCTGCCTTTGTTTTGTAATTATATCTATCTGTTGTCAGGCAGACTGCACGCCGAAGACTACTTTTATACAAGGTGATTATATGGTTGGGAAGTCTTTTTGGTGTCTGGAATGGTACGTTTTATTTTGTCTCAAAATTAGCACAAGAGTTTAATAAGATTTCGAGTGTCAGTAACATTTTAGTGCTGATTTGTCCTCAGATTCTCATGCAGAGGTTAAAAAAAAACTAACAGTTTTGACAAGCTCATGTTAGTCGGCAAAGTTGTAGACTTACCCTGCTATCCTGCCAAACCCAACCGCTGAGTTCTTTGGAACATAAGCATAAAGAAAACACTCCAATTGGTTTTTAATAAGTCTATTCATTTAATCAAACTACCTCTCTACACTTCATCATTCACATCCTTTAACAGGATTAGTATAATTTTAGGGAATGTTCTCACTGGATTTTCCTCCTCCTGTCTCAAAACTCCTCCAGTATTTTGTAAATTATGAATATTTTCAACCTCTAATGACGCCTGTTTATACAAGAGATTTGCTTGCTATCATGCCTCCCAGAAATTATTAAGTTGCTCAATGACATCCTGAAAGCCAATGTTCCCTGGTCTCATAATAAAACACTGAAGTGTTCCCAGTGCTTCTGCAGTGACTGGAACACATCAGGATGGTCGCTGTCTGAGACAAGACACAGACATGTTCTCCTTCATCTGTTCCTCTGTTCCCCGCTCGTCGCTCTGCCAGCTCACCTGGCCTTATTCCCAGATGTTTGGTTTCCAGCAATTAGACGTTGAATGCTCACACAGTGTCCCTGCATCGCTGCAGGAAGGCTCTGGTTCACTTCTAATGAAGACTTATTTACGGTCACACGACACTCAGTAAGAATGTAGCCTTGAGATACAGTGGTAAGCATTTACTCTTTAGGGACCGCTGTGGTTGTGGGCAGTCGGCTGGAAAGAAGCTGTTATTTTTGGTGTAACGTCTCCTTTCTTGCTGTGATATTCATGCTTTCAGCACCTGAAGTCCTGGTTAAGTTTAGTTTTCTCTTCCCGCTTCTGCCTAAAGTGGAAACATAAAAGTGACCATGTCATGCAATGTCAGCTGTTGTTAAGGAAACAAACCATTTAAATGACATGTAATCAGTGGTGTACAGTATAAGGCAGTAAAGTTAGCACACAGCTGTATGATTGCAGAAACAGAGAAATAGAAATGCACTAAGCTGATGATCAGTTCACTATTTAAAGTGTAAGAGCTCAGCTTTAAGTGAGGTGAGGCATGCAATTTTAAAAGTTATTCCAGTAATTAAATTGTCTGTTGATACAATAAGGCACAATATGACATGTAACATACAACATGATACATCACAACATGATATGTCACAATACAACACATCATGGTGGGGTAACGATTGATGGGATACAGTATGGTACGGTACAATACTGTACTTCGCTATACATCATGGTATGTCACGATACACCATGCTACATCACGACACGCTATGTTTGGAATGATACGGTACACTATGATATCATACAACACAAAGGAACATGTCATTTTGATTGAAATGGTATGACAGAACACCATATGATGCAATATGGCTGTGTAAGATGTGACACTATACCATACCATAGGATAAAATATGATATGGTGCAATATCTCACCGTACTGTACCACATTAAACCTAACATACCTTACTGGTTAATAAGGAACAATTCCATAGCTCAAACATATCATAGGATACAGTACAATATTTCGTCACCCTATTAAAATAATGGCCTAACTAATTTCTTCAAGTTTTTGGGAAAACACAAAAAACTTAACCAAATACAGAGCATATATTTATCAATTATTTAAATCAAAAACGCCTTCACAGTGGATGACTGTTGACATGCAGAGAACATTGTGTGTCATTTATGTAACATTAAAGAATCAAGTGACTTAAGCTTATTTTTCTAACATTCTAGTGTGACTTAGGCAACTTTAAACCTTTAAATTTCATTCCATAGAGAAAAATGAAAACTAAAATTACCCCGAGTTAGATTAAACAAAAGTCAGGTAAATCAAATTGGTCAGGAGGCAGTTCCTTTCCACACTTCTCCAGGTCTTCTTTTCTCTGTTATTTTTATTGAACTTAACCCATTTCCAACATACAGTTTGGACAACTTTTTTAAACCTGACAATTAACTGTCCTTTAATTGCACAAAGCAAGCTCTAAACGTAAATAACTCCAACCTAAATTGAACAAATCTCATGTCAATCATACGCTGAGTAAGCATACTCATACATCTCCTACCAAGAAGCAAAAACATTTCTTTAATTTTAAAACTTAAGGGATACTGCCTTACACTCATTTATGTTTGGTTACAGAAATAAGTGGGTTAGCCAGGAATAGCTAGCTAGCTAGAAGAAGCTAAATTTGTAGTTAAACTATAACTTGTGAAATTTAGACTACATTACAACACAACATTATACCCTAGCTTTTATGATAGTGAACCTAATCACTCACCAGTTGAAACTGGTTCAAGAATCATGTTTCCAGCTTCTTCTGCACTAAAGTTTCTGTTTCTTCTTGAAGCAGCCGCCATCATGAAAGCTTGTTAATTTGCCCAAGTCACACATTTTATCCTAAATAATCCAAAATGACTCAGGCTAGAAATTAAATGGCCTAAGTCACCCTCTTGACGTAGGCCATTGTCTTAGGGTATAAAGAGCATGATCCTTTTAGCTAAAGATTTAAGCGATTTTACCAGAGATAGCCAGCATTATCAAGAGATGATTTAAGCCAAAAACCCATTTTTGTCAAAAGATGACTTAAGCCATTGTTTTAATAGGGTGACAATTTGTAATGCCATGTCCTATCTCTCTGTAAGTCTTAATGTGATACTATAGGATATGATATCTTACAAGAAGATTCTACGATACCATTTCATACCATTTCATACCATATCATACCGTATCATATCATATCACACGGTATCAAACAATCTCCTCCAAGAAAAATTAGCTCGTTAGAACATCCCAAGATCAACTTAAGCTAAATGGGAAATTGTAAATCAAATTATTTTTCACCTGATTGTTAGACGCATGCAAACACATTCTGGCACAGAGAAGACCGCAACAATCATGTCTCTCTGGAAATTCCTGTTTTCACCTCAATGAAAACGTTCACCATTTAAAAACACCCAATATTCAGCTCCCCCATGAATCTCCACTACCTGATGAATGTCCAAATCTGCTGATAAAGAGCAACCAAATGAGGTCACTTTGTTAATCACATAGGTCATTATATCCGGTTTTGTTATTGCATCACTTAGACGTCGGCCCCCGCTCCACTAATCGCTTACAGTGAACAAATCAAACTGATTGTTTAGCCCCAGGCTTTAAGAACAAACTGGATTGAGTATTCAGACAGATGTGATTTATGGCCGACCTGCCTCCTCACTGACGCCAGTGATGGCTGCTCTCCAGGTTTTCTGTCTCATCACTCACCAACACACAAACTCTCAAAGCTGACAAACATCCAAGTTACCTCACCCAGCCCTGTGAATTTTGTTTGTGAGACTATCTAAACAGTAATAAATAATGTATGAGCTGTTGGATTTCTTAATCAAATGTAGTGTTGACACATTCATTGAAACATTCATTAGTTCTGATTTAGAATGTCATTTTTCACATTTTGCCAAATACCTTTTTATTATTAACTGTGCAACAGATCGTAGTCATAAGAGCAGAACAGGTATTCTATAGTTAATCTAACAGGGTTGTAGCGTTGGTTAAAATTGTCCAACTTCCTAATACAGCTCTAGTTTTTATTAGTTGAGTAAAACATTTGAATTCCTATTTTTAGCAGCAGATAAATAACAATATGGTCTGCATGGGAGTTTGCATAGAAGCAGGACATGTTTTTTGTTTTGAATGGAACATTTCAGAAACATCTTGTGGCAACAAATGTGACCTATGTCAGATAAATATGCCTTTTTATGATGTTTAATGGGAAAATCATGTTCCCAACAAAAACAGAAAACCCGCTACTTTGTGTGTTTTTCTTTTTTGGATCCCTGGTTAAAGTTGGCATATACAACTGCCTGAATCATGTGACGTTTTTTTCTACCCTTATTATGTTCAGCCGTGATCCACGCCGCTGTCAAAAACATTACTGGTTTCTAAGGAGCAGGCGACCAACTTCTGACACTAGTCTTGGACAAAAATACACAGTGAGCATCTGTCTCAGCGGGGTCCTTGCACTCTTCTTTACTTTTATGTCTTGAAATACAAATCAGTCAGAGACATACGCAGCCCTCTGCTGGATGAGGCAATTCTATGGCAGTTGTTTTTCAGACCATAACTGTTATTCTAGGTCTAAATCATTCAGCTGTGGGGATCATGGTGCTTTCTGTGTTTTCGGCCCGTGTTGAGCTGCTGTCACAGCATTTAAATGAGCATTTTGCTTTGAGCGAGAATGAAGAGTTTCTGTCAGCCTCCACTCATCGAGGATGATTAGAGCAAAATGTCTCCTCATCTTGACTGGAGATCGCCACAGCTCCAGATCACATGTTCAGTGATTGAAGGTCGCAATATTATGAATTCTAATGGGTCTGCGAGATGAATTGCCTGAAATAGACTGTAGAATCTTCCTGCTTCCTCCTTGTGCCCTCCTCGCCTGTCCGCTGTGAAAAGAACCACTGGGAACAGCGAGGCCCGATGATCATAGAATTATTGGATGGTGATTCTAAACCCTTCAAAGAGGAGTTGCTATGGAGATCTCGCTCCAAACTGTGAAATGATTCACCTTTGAAAGGCTGGAGGGCCTGAAAGCTGAACACATCATTGTTCAGGTGGTGGTTGGTTAGGAAATTGCTAGTGCCTGTGCAATCAGCAGCACTATAGTAGTTAAGGATCTAAAAAGGTTTGTTCTCTGAATGATGTGGGACAACAGTGGTGTGCATATGCCGGTTCCTTTCAATCACGGCTCTGGTGCTGCTCCTTGGTTTAACAAAATAAATGGATTGACAGAGGTTAAGCTAATGATAAGGGAATTAACACAGTTGTTTTCTGCCAGAGTTCATGAGAACTGGAGACTCCTCAGTGCACGTCTCCTTTAACTGCACACAGATCTAACTGGTCTGGATATCTCTACCCATATATGTATTTTTTTTCCAGCCAGTAATATCAGACATGGTGAGGAGATGTGCCTGTAACACTCCCTTTGGCGTGACACAGTAGATTACACAGGAATCTGAGACATATGAGCATCTGATATTCATACTATTGAACACTGTGATTTCAATGTGATCTGTTTTGAAAGATGGGATCATGTAGAAAACATGAGTGTATCTCTAAAGGATCTCAGACCCTCCATTTTCTGGTGTCAAAATGGCTTTTTTAGCTGCAAATGTATTTGCAGTAATTGACATATGCAAAGAAACAAGGCTGAATGTGCCACAAACTCTGTTACAGCAGCAGAGAACTACAAATTGCACTCAATTTCATGTATGCCTAAAATGAATGTCAAGAAGATATTTCTTGAATGAACATAAATACTCTTGTGCATTGCCAGTGTTTTTTTTTATGCTGGGGAGACATCCATAATGTGCTTTTCCTGACAGACTCATAAAATAGCTTTTACTGCTCTGAATACCAGGAGAATTGCGGCACTGAGTTTGCATGAACATTTTAAAAGCGGTGCGAGGAATGCAAGTTCTTTAGATGTGCTCTTACCCCGTCTTGCATGTGAAAACCTGCACAGGAAGTTAAAAGTCAATGAATACTGTAATTTAGCTGAATTATGTTGACCACATATCCTCCCAGGTAGCTACATCAGAGGAAGCAGCTCAATCAGTATTGATCGCGCCTTGACTCAGATGACTGCCTTGTCTGTGTATCTGACAGAAAAGTAATGATAGAAGATAGCTGCTGCTCCCTGGGTGTTTTCAGGTGTTATACTTGTACAGACTGGAAACAGATTGCTAATTTTTTCATGTTGTTCTGTTTTATACTAAGGGTTGGATTCATCTTTTTGGGTTGTTTTTCTTTCTTAATGTTCATCTACAAATGTTTGTTCATGGAGTTTAATTTTCTCAGCCTGCAGTGCGGTTTAAAGTCCATCATTTTACAAAGATTAGCCTAATCCCTAATCAGGCCATTGAACAGCACTCACCCTCTGGAGACTAATCCTTTTGTTCTGTTAATAAAGGTGCACCTGTTAGTAGTGTCTTCAAAACATGCACCATTGAAATGAAGCAGTAAAATTGAAATTGTGAGACAGACCTGACTCCTGGAACAAGGCCTTTTCCAACCTCTGTCTTCTTCCCATTGTGTCTTTTTACTGTCTTGCATGTGGCTTTGTGTGGCGCCCGCCGCAGCCTCATGAGAGCTGTCTTCACAGAGCCAGTTGTTAAAGGACTAATTGTGGAGATTGCCCCCTCAGATTTCTCTCTCCGTCTCTTTCTCTCTCACCTCGTGCATTTGTTCTCCAGCTAAGCCCTGAATGGGACCACGGTAAAGTAGATGTCAATGTTAAATTAAGCGAAATTAATTAAAGCAAATTACTTTGGAATATGTGGCAGTCAGAGGAGAGTGTCAGCTGATGACTAAATAGTGAGTGATCAGCTGCTCCTGCTCTCTGAAAGCCACTTTGAAATTTTGATTTATCAGCTTTTTATTAGGGATGTTTAACCGTAGTAAGTGTTGATTATTAATTTCAAAAAGTGAGACGTGTTTTGAAATAACAGCCTTGCTTTGGATCTTTTTAAGTATTCTAAATAGATGGACTTTTGTGCATTTGTTTCTTGATTTATTCCAATCATTAGAGATATATTTACCACATGAAGCTGTTAGAAACCTCTTCAATCCTAATAAATATGTGCCAAATTGAACAACAGGCTGGCATGCATTTCCCATTCGAATCACAGTGTATCAAAACTGTATGTCATAATTGTTCATAATGTATGTATATTCTTGCAGCTAACAAAATGATTACATTGCATTATATTTCCCGAGTTCATGCAGACACAATAGCAAATTTTCATTCCAATCAGCGCTGAACAGGGAGCTGGTAAATTGGAGCAGCAAAACAATAATTCCACTGATTAGCCCCTTTCTGTGTGGCGTAAGTGAACTGTTTATACTGTGGAGTACCTCTGCAAGAGGAGAGGAACCAAAACAGCCTGATTAGGCAAAGAGTAATTGGATAAGTTCATTTCAGCATGAGAACAACGCACAGGATGACAGCTTGCACAAAAGTCTGCAGCTTCTGTTGACTTGCAGGAGTAACAAGAACACCGGTGCTGGAGGTTTGGGTTTGTCTGTTATTTATGATGAGTGACGCTTGATTGTAAAAGAGCACTAGTTTAGTTTCATGGGCAATCAGGTACTCATCCCTCCTGAGCCAAGTAGAAAATGTGATATGATATTTTGTGTGGATGATAATTGAGCACTTTTTCATCAGTTTACAATTTAGCATCTCTTACAGTTGAAGAACACTCTGTTTTTTATTAATGAACAACAGGAATCAAGGGCTAGGCTGAAAATAATCTGATATTCTCACTCAAAGATGGCGTATGGTCGCTGACAACATGTTAATGTTGTAGTACTGGTGCTCCTAACATTCATGTCCCCCTGGTAACGTCACCAGCTTAAACAATAGAGGAACTTTGACATAATGAGAAAAAGATGTGAGGTTATTACACACTTTGCTATCTTCTAACATCAACAAAGCTACAACAGTTCATCTTTTGGTGACCTTAAACATATTCTAAGGAATAGGGAGAATTTAATCTGACAGAAAACTCCAGTCTAGCTTTTAGAATTACACAGATTACATTTTAGGTCAGTGTGTTAGTAGTATCTCTACTTTATGATCTGAGAAAAACAACTCTTTACAAAAACTAATGGAAACAAATAAAGCATTTTATTGTTTTTTTGCTCTAAACCTTTCATTCTTCTCTTGTTCAAGAAAAAGTCATAGGATAACCAAAGTTAAATATCTGCAAAATGCCATTGCAGCCATTTTTTAATGTATGAAAAGTGCTCCATTAATAAAGTTTGATCCCAAGTCATGCATTTAGAAATGCACAGCTATAGTCCACTTAAATGCTTTGAAGACTGCTCAGTGGTCTCAAAACAGACTGCTTTTCACCTGAATCATTCTCAGGTACATTGTTTCCCATCACATCCATACATTTACTAATGAATCATCAATACTTTCTGTATGTATCACTGTTAGAACTTGCTGAGAAGAAGTGACGGTTCAGGATGACTGATGAGGATAACTTCAGTGACGCAATTCTCTCGTGGGGCCTCACCTGTCATCAGAGCGTCAGTGTTCAGGCGTCAGCACATGAATTCAGATTGTTGATAACGTTATGTGACTCACCGTACACATTCCAAACATGTCGCTCAACACAGCAATACTTAAGGTTATCATTCACCTGACATCCACTTCCCTGTTGAAGGACACGGCATTCCCATTAAGCCACAGTTGGAAACGTCACCAGTCACTTCTACTGATTGATTTAAGAGTGTGTGCAGACGTATTTTAAATCTAAATGTGTGGTACATTTACTCAAGTCTAGTACAGATGTAACAGTTTAAAATACTTGTACTTTACCAGAGAAGTTTAAGTTAACTTTTTGGGCATCACTGCACTGAGTAAAGAGGACAGTGGAGGAGAGACAGCAAAGTGTGTGACCTGGAGTACAGTAACGTAAAACCCTCAGTACGCGGGGCACATGCTCCAACCGTGAGGCTAACTAGAGCCAGGGTCTGACAGATTTAGGAATATAACCCTGAATACAAAGTTCGTAACACTGCAACAGTAAATAGTTCAAGTTATATTTACATGATCAATTTTGTGCCTTCTTTAACTTCTGGGATTTTGAAAACACCTCACAAGGAAAAGTTAATAATTGTGCACTGACTTTTATTTAAAGCTCCTATTGCAACGTGTAGTTCCTGAGAGTTTTGGTGACCCCTGTGGACAAAGTTCCTACTGCATCACAGGATATAACCTAAGTAGTTTTAAATATTAAAAAAAATAAAGAAATGGAAAATAAAGAAATAAAATCTACATAACTAGCTTTAAACTTTAAAGTGTTTTATTGGGAATAACTGTAATCAAGAATGTATAAAAACATCTGTTTCTGTTGATCACTAATGATCACTTAATCTGACACTTACCCTGCACCAGTAGAGTTTTAGGCATGAGAAATTATCCGGGCCATATTCTAATGGTTTATTGTGCCTGTCTTAAAAAATGCCTCACGAGAGCTTTGAGGGACATTTAAAATAACACACTAACTTTAAGTAGGCTATTCTTATATCACAGTGTTCTTATTTTGACAGATTTTTCTGGTATCGGTTCGCACCATGCCAGCTGTGCGTGTGAGAAAATAAGCCTGCATTTTGTCCCGATCTTTAGAACAAACAAAGACAGATGGGATTTTGTCATATTCCTTGTTATAAATTAGATGCTAGAATCGCCTCCTTTGCAATGTACATGAATGAAAGGGGCGGGGCTTCTGAAGGAGCACTGGAGGGAGGTGGAAAGAGGGGAGGGGGTTGTTTACCCTCTCTGGAACAGCAAACCCCACGTTTAAGGATGTGAATACTCCCCCTAGCATTGAGGTGATCTGACCGCCTCTTGTTTGCAAAAGTATGTATGAAATAAAACTAATTGTGTGGACTGTAATTAAAGATACAGTCCACAACAGTGGCCACAGCTAATGTTAAAGGCTGCCACTCTCATGTGACAGATGTACACCAGTGCCCCCTCCTTCTTGCCCTCCCCCACCCTCTCCTCTCCTCTCTCCCCCCTGAGCTCTGCTGTAGAGTCCTTAAGGCTGCTGCTGGCTAAATGCTCTGCTTCAGAGCCTCATTACCTAATCACCGGCACAGCAACGACTTAGACACAGATGATTAGGGGGAGGACTGTCATCTATCGTCGGCTAATGTTGACATTTTTCTCTTAAATCACACTCAGTTTTGTTTATTCCTCACATTTTTTACTTAATGACTAATACTTCTCAGACAGGGGTGCACGAAAATGCACGACCAGACACTCCCCACTTTATGCAGATTGACGAGAGAAGCCTGTTTAGTTGCACTTTAAGCCAATTTAAATAGAACTTAGTTTGACACTGTGAGCTGGTTTCTTACAGTTCTGACACTTGGAAACTTAAAAGAGGGATTAAATGTATTCCTGAGCATTTTATTGTATTTGTTGTGACTTCCTTGTGGCTCCCGCTGTGCTTTCTCATGTGGATGTTTATTTTTTTCCATATTCTCTACAAAAAGCTAATGATTTCTGGGGCTAAATCTAATCGCTGTTTCATATTCGATCTTGGGAAGTCGATGCCATTGATTCTGCAGCTTTTGATTATACTTTATGTGATCATGTACAGCAGATGATGTTGTCGTTTAAAAAAAAAAAAGATATCTAATACTGATACTGATACTGTGTGTGTGTGCTTGCATCTTGTCGCTGCAGGTGCATTTGAGGACGAAGATATCATCCATGTGGAGGGGACAGTGGACCCAGTAAGGGACATGGAGATCATACATGAGGAGCTGAGGCTGAAGGACGAGGAGATGATCGGCCCTATTATTGACAAGCTGGAGAAGACGGCCATTAGAGGCGGTGACAAGAAACTCAAACCAGAATATGTGAGTCAATGTCCCAGCAGGCCCTTTGCTCCCCCTCACAGCACGGCACAAATAATAACCCTCCCACACACACATGGCCAAGGAGAGAAAAAAAAATGTTTTTTTTAATCTCCCTCCAATAGGTCTCCCCCCTCCCCCCTGCCCCATTTTTTTTCCTTTTCTGAGATTGAAAGTGATCAGGGGTCAGGGGTTTTCTGCTGTAGAAATCATTAATAGAGAGTTACTTATTCAGCTGCTGACCCTGGGTCACAGCACTGGGCTAATGAAAGTGTTTCCACACAGCTCTTTTCATCTAAAGTTATACTCAAATCATGGCACAGCTCATGCTCATACACCTACAGCAGCTCAGGAAATTGTATAAGGCCATGCAGTGGGTGACACATATGACTATACTGTGCTATGAATACCATAAATGTTTAGAATATTTTCTCACAGAGGATTCCTCAGTGAGGTGCAGGGCCAAATGCCGGGTAAGATGAGAAAAAAAATTGTACATCCTGAATGTCAGATCTCAGCATATGTAGATGCACACAGGCTTAGGTGGACATATTGTTCAGGTAATGAGGCTGAGCAGAAACATTAGCGATGATTTGGTTGTAAATGTCTCATGATGCCCTTCCATCACCGGAGCAGGATGCACACGAGGGGATCTGGCCTTTCACTCGGAGCTGCATGCCCAATTTCAGGCCCAGACACATCGTGGCTCTGACCACTCATTACGCTAACGAGAGGGGCTTTTTCACCTGCTGCATGGGCCCTGTGGTTGGTTGGTTCCCCCTTGGACTGAACCCCCCTCCTCCCCTTACAGCCAACAGCACTTCCCCACACCCCTGTAAGCCCCACAGACAGGAGCCATTCAGGCTAGGCAGGTGGCCGCTTACGCACATAATTGCTAACAATTTTAGGCAATGAATAAAAATGATACATTACTTGTCAAAGGTTGTGCACACGTCGGCAAGTGAAATCTATAGAAGACCTCTTTAGACGGCAAAGAATGGTGCTTATCAAAGGCTGCTCTGAGCTTTGGGAGGCTTTGTGTGATTGTCTCAGCCTGACACGCTCAGCTGTGCACAGACACATACACATGTTTATGTGCATCTATATGCACAACAGGTCTGAAAAATATCCACTGTGAACACAGCAACAGGACTTGTACTTTCTTTTGTAGAGCCAGAGGATGCTGTTGAAGTTAAAGGAAGTATTGTGTTAGTGTCTTAGATTTTAAGGCTTAGTTTAAAAACTGTTTGAAATAAGGTATAAATGTTTTAATGCTGCTGGAATTTTCATGACTGTAAAGTTAACTTTATGCTAGTTGTTAGTGCCGAAACAAACAGGCAACATATTATTTTTCAACAAAAATAGAAGGAACATTACATTTCTAAGCCTGGGTTCAAGTTTCAAGAGAACTTGTAATTTGTAAAATTTTGAATGCACTTTTTCACTTCTATAAAAATCAAGAATGGAAAAATAAAAGTAGACATAAAATTACTGCCCCTGCATGTACTTGAATTACAAACCACACCTGATGCAATCCCCCAAATTGAAACGTAGCTCACTATACGTTGATGCAAGTTTATATTATTGCATATAAAAGTCAAGGAAAAACCATGGAAAGTTATAATTATGTGTTGGGATGCAGGCGCTCTCTAGTGTCTCTCAATGATGGGCGGTGTAAGAAAGTACCTCGGTTATTATAACTGTTAAGTGTATAGATCTGCAATACTTGGCTCTGTTGGACTGAAAAAAGAGCTCATATATTACATATATTTAACTAAACAAAGTGTTGTACCTTTCACCTTCAAAATTTTGTCAAACAGTTGCAATTTTTGATGCAAATGAAAAAGAGTTTGAGAAATGCTTATTATCATTATTACTATTCTATGTATTTATTTATTTATTTATTGTAAATTTTCTTCTTGAAATAAAACAAAAAGGATTTTGGGAAATGAAATCAGTTAAAAACACCAAATCCATAATTTGTGTTCTATGGTTTGATGTTGTCAGAATAAAGGACTCTTTTATCATTTTGTTGTTAAGCTGAAGCTTCATTTATATGCATGCATCAGGGCAGGCCTCATATATATGCATTGTTAGGAAGATTTAAATCCATTTTGCCGGTGCTGTGTTTACAAGAACAATGTTTCATTGCCTTTGTCCGTATGAATCCTCAAAATCCCTATCCTCCCAAAACAATAATAAGAAGCCAGCCCACCAGCAGCGCTTCATGGTGGCAGGCATATGTGTTTGACCCCTGTGGGACCTATATGCCTTTTATTAACACCTGCCTGTTAGAGGAGCGCTGCACGGCAGCAGCGAGCTGATGAGGGAAACCTGGAGCGGGTTCAGCCTGTGTCACTGGCCGTTTGCTGTTTCCATTTCACAGATGATTAATCTCTCTGTGAAGACTTGGGACGGCGCGGGCGGAGTGTATGCGGTTCTTCCTGCGCTCTCTCCCGCTGGCTGCACTCTGGCTGCCTGACAAAAAGGCCTTTAGAATTCCTGCGGAGAGAGATGTGCAGAGAGTGAATGCAGCTGGCTGGGGGTCAGTGTGTGGAGCTTTTTCTGCCATTGTGTAATTGAGGCTCTGGCAGGATTTTTTTCCTCAGTTCTTTCAAAAGGGAGTATGATTGTGAAGTGCTGCAAGGGTTTGGGGAGGGAAAGAGGAGGTAGGGGGAGTGTTGCAGGGGGTGGGGGAGTTTTTATATGAAGGGGGAGGTCAAGTTGACAGGAACAAAAAGAATGTGTTCCGCTAATTTCTGTGGGGCTGGATCAACAATAATAGGCTCAATTTCTTTATTACAAATTTTATAACTACCTCCCTCCCATTTCCCACCCTTTTCCGCTTCCAGATCCTGTCAAGACCCAGTCGTGTCTGTGGTCCCAACCCACAAGTACCTCAGCGATGAATGTGGCATACAGGGCTGCACATGCTCAATATTTTCTCCAGAAGAAACGAGGAATAATTAGTTCTGTACCTCACTAGTGTATATTCAGTCAGACTACATTCTGCCAAGAGCCTGAGGAAGCACCAATAATTTACAGCTAAACTTCCAATTAGTTCCTAGCTCTTTGCAATCTTATCTCCCCTCTCTCTTCGCTTTTCATTAACCAGTCCCGATGGAATATTGATGTTAAAACTCTGAGCGAGACACCCCAGAAGGCATTTTTGTCATGATTTAAAGGAGGGAAGGGGGTCCTGTGCGTGCCATCTCTGTCAAAGCCAGGCCTCTCCTGCTCAAAATGTGAGCACAGCCATTGTTCATTTTGGCATCAGGATGCCATGCATTTAGGAAATAATTACCCCATACCCTGCTGGGTTTATATTCTTTTTCATCTCCTTTAATGGCTTCTTGTTCATTCTCTTTTAACCCCAAACAGGACGTTATGTGCAAAATCAAGAGCTGGGTAGTGGATGAAAAGAAACACGTACGTTACTATCTGGATTGGAACGACAAGGAGGTAAGTCTTTGATGTTACAGTCACATTTATTAACGGCATTTTATGCGACTAATCTTTTCATCTAACCTGAAAGTACAACTGCTGTTTCTTCCTCTTTCCGTTTTTTTCCCCCTTCTTTTCCTCAAGCAACACGTCTTTTTGAGCGAATCACAAGTTAATATTATGCACACTCTTTTGTTGGTTGTATTTTGACATTACTTTTGTACAAGCTAATGACATCTGGCCGCGCTGATCTTGAGTCCCAGGCTTTATAGTCGCACCCCACAGCGCCTATACACCAGATCCTAATTTGATTTGGCTTCACTTATCTTTCCCTGCGTCGGCCTTCAAAGGCTACTTTGGAAAAGTTTGAATCCTCAGCACTTGTTTTTTTCTGTCTTTTCACACAGATTGAAGTGTTGAACAAATACTTGTTTTTGACATCCAAACCAATGATATACCTCGTTAACCTCTCAGAGAAAGACTACATCAGGAGAAAGAACAAATGGTAAGTGCTTTGAGGAAAGGCAAAAGCTGCCCTATTGATTTCTACTAACTTTTCAAAAAAGTATCTTCACGCGTCTGTGTATGCATGTGCTAGGCTGTGAGAAATGTGTGTGTTAGCCTCACTGATCTTCTCACTGTGGGCTCCTGCTGACAGAAACAGCCATATCTCTGTCAGAGGATCTGCCTGGAGGTGGCACTAACTTTGCTCAACACACACACACACACACACACACACACAAAAAAAACAAGCAGCCCCCACATTCTGCACTTCATTAAACACATACACACATATGGTCTGAGTTTTCCGTCAAAAATTGTCATTACCTTAATATCAAAGCTGGTGAAGGCTTTGTACAACAAAAAACAAACATGTACTTTCAAAGAAAAACATGTAATTAATATCATCTGGAGGGGGGCTATAAATCAAATCATAACAGTCTTGTGTCTGAAAGTGCTTTGTTCCAAATATTTGGTTTTGTCCTCACATGTCGTGCTCAAGTAGCATTTACAAGCGCCACTTTACAGCCATGAAATTCCCACAGATCATAATGACAGCTGAGGTTTTCTTGATATACAGTCAGCCGAAAGAAAATGGCATTTGCACATTTGTTTTGTTTCTTCGCAAACTTTTTTTTTCTACTTTGCAGGTGCAGCACTTTTCATAATATAAGCAAATAAAAAGGATGACCTTTAATACTCTAAATAAACTTCTCTGTGTTTCCAGCTCCACGCTCCTGTGTTCTGCCAAAGATACTTTTTTATAGTAATGTTGTCATGTGGCCACAGTGAGAGCACATCTCAAAAGCTGGTGTTAGACATCCATTATATCTGAAAGGGCTACTTTTCCACACTACAGCCGTTTTGTCAATAACACCAACTTGTGGATTGTTATCACACTTTTCCAATTGCCCTCTAGGCTTGCGGTGTCACTCCTTACAAAATTTGTTTTCGTGCTTTTACTTGGCAGCATTGTATTACACAGGAAGTTGTTTACCTATGACTGTTTGTTAGAATGTTCCTGACACGAAAGTATGACTGTCAGACGGAGGAAGGAGGGAGGGAAGCCAGCTCGTAAATCAAATGATTCATGGCATGTGGAACGTCCGTCATCAGTAGGAAGAGAGGTTTTTTTTTTTTTCACCTAGCGTGTGTGCAGGAGGGGTTTTTTAACTGTGTGAAATGCAATAAATCTCAGAGCGTTTTAAACAGTAGTGCTCAGGTGTCCCGAAGGCTCCTTGGTGAACAATGCCGACATCAAAGTGTTGATGTTTGACAAGTGATGAGTCACTTCCCTTGTCCAGAGAGGAGCTCACACCTGTATGGAGATGATTACAGGTAGATCTAGCTGGCCCTAATTGTACAATAAATGCTGCTCTCAGCCCTAATGGCAGCTAGTCTGCAGCAGAGACGCCAGACTGCCATTTGGCTGTCGCCATGCCCCCGTGTTTTTCCACCAGCACAGTTGAGATGATGATACGGTTAAGGACTATTCAAAGCAAACAGCTAGACAAATTGCAATCTCAGCTCTAATGTGAGGAGGAAAAAGAAGGCAAATCCCAGAATGAGGCAAATAAGCCAATCTTATCTGTGTCTCTCTGGACACCCATTCAGGCCATTTCACAGCCTCGGTTCTCAGCATTTTTTTTTTCAAGTACATTTTTATATTTTTACTGCTTTGTTCAGCACAAGCTGCCACTCAAGCTTTATGCAAATCTTTTTTTTTCCTCCAAACATGCCCCTGCAAACATTACTTCATAACTTCCATGAATGAAAAGTAATTGATTTCTCATTCAGGTCATTCCAGAGTCAGAACAGGATTGATTAATGCTACACATTTTGCCTCGCATGAAGTAGCTGTTTGACTTTTTTGAGCCTCAAAAACCATGCCATTGTTAACTGATCTCATCCTGTTTGGAGTATGGGAACCACATACCAAGCTGCCCTTGTTTAGACAAGAATACACAGTATTAGCTTTAGCGAGCCATCATTAATGCAAGGATCAGACGAGGAGCGAGGCCTCCTTTCATCCCCAGGTTCTCTGCTGGAGACAGTACATCATTTACTGTTGAGAGGAGCACATGGCTCCAATCCTATACAGTGTATGTGTATGAGAATGCGTCCATGTGCATGTTTGAAGTCTGTTTCAGAGGCGACTCCACGCTCATTTGGATGCTGGCGTAATTGCGGTGTGGAGATCAAAGGCTCGCCGGCCGAGTGATGTTCCTGGAGGAGACTTTACCACACAGCCCTCTCCTCTGTGCAGAGGGGGCCGCCTGCTGCTCGCCGCTCCCCTCTCCCCTCTAACCATGCTCTGCCCCCTGCACATCCCCGCTCGTAAAAAATGATTAAGGCCGCATTTGACATGTGTTTATGACTGAGAGGCATTGCGTGATAGGGAATGGCATCTACAAGAGTCTATCAAGAGGCTTTCTCCTCTTTTCCCCGGCGTCATTGAGCTGCCTGGACGTCTGTTCCTCCGTTCCACGTACTGTAGTTTGTGTGTTAAGAGAGGATCATTACAGCTCTGTTGATGATGTGGTGGCTGCAGCCTGACCAGTGTTACTGCATTTTCACTTGTCACTTAAGTCTTTGTCTATTTTACAAGCTCACAGCCTTGCCATCTCCATCCATCTGCACTACTTTTAATAGATTTGATCGCAGATATTTATTTAATCCTCCTCAGAGAACCAGGAAAAGTCACTTTTTGTGATGAAAAAAGATACACTTGAGAATACTCCAGGTGCACTGTGATGTTTTTCTTTCTTGTCATTTCTTTTTCCTGCTTTTTTTTCTTCTTTTGGACAATGTGCATTAAAGTAAATTGGCGCCTCTTAAGTAGATGAGGTGACCTTTAAGGAAACCAGCAAGCGTGACCTGTCTGTGAGTGCCTCTGCAGTATGGGTTTTCCTGGTGAGTGCAAGAACTGCAGGGTACCACCGCATAGAGCTTTTATTAACTGTGTGCATGAGTGTGTGTGTGTGTGTGTGTGTGTGTGTTTGTCTGCCTCTGTGCACATGTGTGTACATGCATGCTTCCCTCTTAAGTCTACATTGCTGTTCCTTTTCATCTTGTTATTACACTTTTAATATTTCATCTTTCTGTTTATTTCAAAATGTGTCTTACATTAGGTACCTCTGTCTTCTTTGGGCTTTAAAAACCACAAATGAACAACTCACATACCACAGCTGCTCCTCCACTCGACCTTTTTAATCATCCTTTTCTGCTCCCACAAAGACATAAATTTGATCTTTCATAAATAACTCTTCCCATATTTGTGTGGCACGGTGCAACTCAGAACATCATGTGCCACGCTGGTGCTCTAGTCAGACATTTCTGACGACTTGAAAAAGACAGTTTGTGTCTGGGCAACAATCAGAGAGTGTCAGCACTTCAGAGTTCAGAAAGTCTGTCAAGTTTGATCTCTGTGGAGGGCCTTGCTGCATTTTGAGGTGTCTTTGAGAAAGACACTGGCTCAAAATGGGGCTGTCTTACTCCTTAGAAGTAAATGGGTAAGGTCTACTTCTCTTACTGTACATAAATCTTATTACAAGACTAGAATCAACAATCAGGCAAAACGTAACACTTAGGCCACATCTTTGAATTAAGTGCCACTCCCTCTTTTATGATAAACATAGAAAAGTTAGTAAGAAAAGTTAGAAGTCCTAAGTTTGACATTCTGTTAAAACTAACTGGCAAACAAAATGTGTATCCATCCACAGGTGAAAGTAGTCCCCAGAAAATCCTTGATAATGCACGTTTGAGCAATCTGAGCAACAACATTATGCCAAAGTATTTATCAAAAAACTTTAAAAGAATTCTTTCACATGTTTTTTTTTTATTTGTTTGCAAAGCTTTACATCATGAGTTGGAAAAAAAAATAGCAAGAACCCACAGACATGGAAAGAGTCAGCACATCCTGCGAGCAAACTATCTTAGGTTTTTGGATTTAAATAGACCATAACTTCATAATCTTCTATAACTAGTGGGTTTTCACAAGATTAAGTTCTCGCAGTGTATGTATAGGATAATTTAAAACATGGTTAAAGAAGGAGCAGGAAGCTGAGGAAATATCTTTGCTGAAGCTAGCACTCTACTTGGCCTGTAGGAGGAGCTTTGACAATTAAAGTAAAGGAGCCCTTGCAGGATTTGCAGCATGTTGGTTGTCTGTTTTGAGGGTTTGCGCCTATTTTTTTTACCAAACTTGAGAACTTAATGAAAACGTACCGCCTTTACCTTCTTGGTTTTCATGCCGACTTGTTTTGTAAAGTATTGAAAAAGCTCTCTAATAGGTGAAACACACATTTTCATGTAATCCTCCTCGGTCAGACATTCCTGTCAGGATTCAGAGTCACTGGAAACACTCAGATAGGGTATGAGGGGGGAGACTTTTATGATTCACTGAGAGCCACTCCATGAAAGCAGTCACTGCGGCCCACTTCAGCTATACTCCAGACCATAATTCCCATAAACACAACTGAAACTTTATTGAGTGCAAAACCACCGGCTCCATCCAAGTTTTTTAGGAACTACTATCTGGGGAGTTGGAGTTCACTTTCAAAGCCATGTGAGAGATATATGATCACTTGTTCTTGTTTTTTCACTTTGTGCACACTCGTCCTTTCTCTCCTTGTGCAGTGTGGGATCCTGAAAAGACTTTCCCATGGTAGATGCGTACCCCTCTGCCGACAGTCTGTCCTAATGGACGCCTTTAGCGAGCTTTCAATGAGAGAAAACAACAGGAGAGGCTGTATAGTAAAGCTGAAACAGATGGTGCTAATAAAGTCCTGTCGTTCCAGTTAGCCAGGTTATTGACTGTCCCCAGTCCAGGTAATGAAAGGACGCTGTTGACATGTCACATGTCACCCCTTTGTCTTTGTTGTGTCCTGGTGGTGAAGTTTCTGCGTTGTTGTTGTTGTTGTACTAATGAGACGGACCCTAAACGTCAGACTTTTCCTGCTCTTGTTTGTTCTTTAATGACTGTTCTGGGAATCAGTTTGCTCTCCCAAATCCGCACAGATTGTCACTTTTCCTCCTTTTTTAGGAGGCTTAAAGTCAAGGATGCTAATGCTAAGTGAGCATCCTGCAGTTCTGAAATTATGTAGATATTCCCCACTGAACAACATGCACGCTGGGAATTGTTCCCCTGTGAACTGAAGCAGACATAAAAAAGGAATGTCTGCAGGTTTCAAGCTTGTCTAATGATACATTTTGATAGCTTTTGCTTTGTTGAGCGGCGCTTTTTATCATCTTTGTGATAAGGTTAAGGCCAAACACATGCCGCAGTGAGCAGCCTGCAGCCTCGGCAGCTCTAATGAGACAAATAAATGAATTTAGCGTTGCCACATACAGCTCCCAAACGCTTATTATCAGGATTATTGTTGAACTCTTTTGAACAAGAGGGAGAAAATAAAAGATGCTGGATGGGAAGGGGGCATGATTGGCTGATGTTACATATGTCCTTGATTACCTTTCTCTGCTTTTATTCTAATAAGTGGCATTCTTTGTACTCCCTGGGACAGCTAGACAGTCTGACACACGATGAGAATAAATATTGCATGTGGTAGACATTAAGCTGTCATCCTGGGAGAAAAAAAAAGGAGAGATGGAGAAATCCGTGTGGTGTTCTTCGGCGCTACACTTTGCCTGCTCTTGTCACAATTGTCACATCTTGATGACTCCCCCCACTCTACCACAGCCCCCCTTATTTTCCCTCGCCCAGTCAACCTCTGTGAATGACAGCATGGATACCCCATATAGAGAATTATTTTGGGTGATGTAGAACGTACTCATCTGGGTTATTTGAATTTCTGATGTTTGCTATTTTTCCCCACCCTCCCCACTCCCAAAAATCTCCTTAAACAAGGCCACCGCTTTGATAACGCGACCTCAACAAAGATAAACCCAGGGAGGGGGATTTGTTGGGTCTTAACTATCCTGTGTGCAAACATTTAAGGTCAAAAGATTTGTCTTTTCAAATTTAATGGCTGTCGTTATCAAAGAAAAAAGTTTCTGTAGAAAAAAAAAAAAAAAAAGCTTGTTACCAGTACACCCTCGAGGCTTGTTTGAGGTATATGATGTGAGATGATGCTCTTAATTAAAGCTGCTCCCATTGTGCCTGCACTGGGTTCTGTTCCCACCAGCCTCTGATTGCTTTGAAGGCTGAAATAAGTTGACAATATTGGAGATAGTGTGTGTGTGTGTGTGTGTGTGTGTGTGTGTGTGTGTGTGTGTGTGTGTGTGTGTGTGTGTGTGTGTGTGTGTGTGTGTGTGTGTGTGTGTGTGTTGACGTGTCAGATCTCCTTCCTCCTCAGAGCCTGATGTGTAATGCCATTCCATCCGGCCGTGGCCACAGGGAGCAGAGAGCGTCTGCACTCTTGTTGCTCAGGAGCTCACCACTGGGAGGATGAAAAGCTTCCCACAGAGCCCCCGACTTCTCAGCCTCAAAAGCCACCATGAGCTCATACCCCTCATTTCTGGCTCCCTTCTCCAAAGAGAGGCAGAGGCGGGGGCTTACTGTGTACAACGTGTAGTGTGCTGAAGAATCTTAGCCCCCCTAAGATTCTTCTCACTGTAATCTAGGATCAGCAACACGGACTTGACCCCCTGGTTTTAGGGCCGCCCCTGACTAATGACTCCTCTAGTCTAATAGTCAATAGTTTAACTTTATACCACTTTGACTCAGTTTGAAATCTAATAACACTGTGGTCCACACAAACTTCTAATCTTATGATCCGATAACTGGGATGAATCATTAATAGTAATGGTTATTAACAAAATCCAAAGTGTAAAGGTTAGAAAACAAACTCTCATGTCCCACTTACAGTTCCTGTAAGGACTGCTAGAGGGTGCCGTCAGTGCTTCTGAAATCAATGATTTTAATCCATATACTGGGGAATATATGGGCGCAGTCTCCACGACGTCACCTGTGTGTTCCTGATCAGAGTAGTGAAGCCAGTCGTTGGCCGGGGCTATACTGAAAATGCTGGGCTTTGAGCCTCCTTACTAACAACTATTGGGCGCCAGACCAGTCAGGACAAAGTCATGATCGTGATATCTTGATATCTTCTTAACTGTTGATTTAGAAAAAAAATCACTTCCTGTTCGGTGTGATGACAGTGAAATTAGTGATTCAGACCCAGACTCTTTATTTTTAACCAGGCTGTAAAGTTATTTGTTTTTAATGCCATACAAGTCTGTTTTTTAGGTCGGTGTAAATGTGGTTTCCGGTCTTTCTGCAGCCAGCCTAACGCTGACCATCAACAAATAAGCTTTAGCCAGCAGGTAGCTTCTAAGTCGTTAACTACTGCGCTAGTTAGGTAGAATCATAGTCTGTATATAGAGTGAACGGCATGTCTCCACCATTTATCACTGTACAGCTTTGAAGCCAAAATACCTCCGTCACAGGCGCAGCCATTGGTAGCAATTGCAGCCAGAGTCTGCGCAGTAGAGACTGTGAGGGATTCTGGGAGAATCTGAGTGGAGCTGGGTGACAAAAATGTATATATTTTTTTCTTTCGCAAATCTAATCACTTCTTGACTCTACCTCCCGACATATTTTATGATCTCCGAAAAAAATACACAAGAACGGCAGCTGTGAATCATTGATAAACGTGACGTAAAACCTCTTTTTTAACCTCTTATAACTAATGAAAACTACACTCTTCAGAACAGAGAGGACTTAAATACAAGGCAGCAAAATGATATCTTCAAATCACCACAACAATTGGACGTGAAAAACATTTCTACGAGGTGTAATAATTTTTTAAAGTTTGACCACAGCTCATCTGGAATGGCTGGAGAGCTTTTTTTTTTTTTTTTTTACCTACACTGCAGCCAGCCACTAGGGGGAGCAGTTTTTGTGGCGGCCTCACTTCTAGCCAAGCAAGATGACGTCCATTTATTTATTTGTTTTTTTGAAGTCTATGGGTAGAATAGAATAGATGCTGGGAAAGTGGATCTCATAATCAAGCAAATGCTAACCTACATTATCAGGACATAATATATATATTTTAAAAATTAAGGAAACTAACATTTAATGCAGCGTAATATAACTCTGTTTTGGGGATTTAGCTTTATCTACTTTATTTCTGCTGGCTAGCTAGCTCACTAACATGCCAGCATATGTCAAGATTGGTTTTGGTGAAAGAAGGGTATAGTTTTTGACCCTTTACATTAAACACACTTAAACCCAAGCTTATTTACATATGTAAAACCCAACTCTTTTATGATAGGCAAATGTTTGGTCGTTCGCTGCAGCCATGATAAACTCATGTTCGGCTCCCTCTGCCTGTGGGCGTGTCAGTGATGGATGCAGGTAGTGGATTATTTCCCAGCTCTCTCGGCGTTTAGTTGCATCTGAAAGGAGTTCTCAAACTGGAGGTGTTGGCCCACCTCTTACAGGCTTAACAGGCTAAGCACTCCTAATAAAGCCTACCTGTATGAATGTATGCCAGACACAGGGCTCAGGCCATTGTCTCAGGTAGCTGCCCCTGTACTTTCCAAACTCCCATTGTTTCTCCCTCCTGAGCCGTTTAAACAGATCAAAGCTCTGACAAAGTCCAGGGAAGCCCCAGGCATGCGGAAACACAGGAATTATCCCCCCCTCAGGATTCCCACACAAAAAGACAAATAGACTAGCCCCAGAGGGTGGCCCCCTGTGGGACATCTCCATTCGGCTTCAGCCTGTTGTGGAAGCTCCAATTGTTTCTGTCATTTCACAATATATTGTGCTTTAAATTGGATGTATTGTTTATACAACAGGCGTTAAATCTAAAGCTAGAAAGAATAACACAACCTCCTTTCCCTCGATGCGAGAGAAACAGATATTAGATTAGTAATGCCTTGTTTTCATCACATTACCAAAAACAAAACATGAAAAACACATGTTTTAAATCTGTGAATATGCTGTGAGAGCTTGTACAAGGGAACTGTTTTCCCCCTTCCATTCAAGAGCCGCAAGAAAAAGCACAAACAAGGCTTGTTCCTTAGCTTTGTTTGAGCCTTCAAGCTGCTGAATGATTAGCAGAAATAATGTCCCTGTCACCCTTAATCACATTAAAACGTGGTTAACATTTAATTTTTCCCACTTGATATGCAAAAATTTCCAGTTGATTTGCAGCAAAGGCCATTGGAATTCCATTATAAAAAGAATAAAAATTTCAGGCATCATTTGTTCAGAGAGGGATATCAAGACCAGAAAGTGCTGAATCTTTCTATTAAGGGAGCAGTGAGAGATGGCACTCAACGCTGGGACATAATGGGAGAGTGACAAGACGTGCACACACTCATACACCAAACACACACACACACACACACACACACACACACACACACACACACACACACACACACACACACACACACACACACACACACACACACACACACACACACAGACTCTTTTTCACAGGATTTTTTTGTCTTTGTGTGTGCATGTGCGTACTTCATTTTTGTAAACTGCTTTTAAGAGGAGCAGCTTGAACAAAAACTGTATCATCATTTCCATCATGGAAGTTCTTAAGTTTCTTTTCTCTGAAGCTGAGCAGGGAAAAAAAACATGTTGTTTTTTTGTTTTTTTGTTTTTTTTAAAAGTCACTGATATTAAACCTCACAGAAGTAACTTGTAGTCAATATTTACATGCATGCTATCATATATTGCAGAACAAAGGGATAAAAAAAATCTGCAGCATGTTTTACATAAATGTTCCTCCAATTTACACTTCCACATAAAACTCCACTCCAATAATTGGAAAGGACATAAAAACAAATTGCAAAGTGGCGTGTGTAGATGGCGCTGAAGTTGACAGAATCGTTTTTGGGAGCCATGTTGATGGAGCATCAAAGCTCTTAATTGACAGTGCTTTGTTTCCACAGTTGAGGGAAGGGGGAGTTTCATGTTCCTGTAGCAAGGTGTTTGTCTGGTCCCGTGTCACTCAGTGCAAGGACCCAGAGACCCCCGTGCTCATTTGCGGCTCACGTTCGCCGTCTCAGCTCCGCATTATTAAAATCATCCCTCAGCCTTTCTAGCGAGAGCCTCTTTGTTACGGGGCCGGCTTGGCTCAGCTCTGTCAAGTCTTCACCAATTACAGTCTCAGGTACAATGGTCTATTCAAAGGATCACAGCCCTTGACTGGTGTGGAGAGAGTGATTTGTGAATCATTATTCAGCCGCCTGTAGAGTACGCAATACCTGAGGAATGCAAATAACGTGCCACCAAATAGACAGCTGTGCTGGGAAAAGTGACAAACTACATCTGTTATTATCTCAGATTGGATTTTTTCCCCTCTTGGAGCGCCCACCATCTCCTATGTTTTCACATTTTGGGCTTTGACTTAATGTGTTTTATTTTTCTGTTTTTTTTTATTTGTGACTATCTTATTGAGGTGGCAGTCAAACGCCGGCCTTAAAACTAAAATACGAACAGATAGGGAAATATTGGGTTGCAACCAAAGGGGAAACTGGCACATGAGTCATTTCAAATTTACCCTTCGGTGTTATTGCAGCTTGTTGGGAAAAACATACAATCAAACTAAAACTGTGCTCTTCCCACTCCTGTTGTCCTGTCATATATTGTATATTGATAATCATTAGGTAGGAGCAGTGATCTGCTGCTGTAGGTGATAAAGCAGTGACATTGTTATTGGAGTAGATGTGGTATTGAGGTGCTGGGGTCCCTCCCAGTCTTTGATTCTTACAGGCTTTAAACAGGAAACTAGGATTACAGATAATGACAGGGACCCCTTCCAATCAATCCAGCCTAGGAGCTGTGTCAGGGCCGGACGGCGTGTGAAAATGGATTTGTGTGATGCTGTTGTGGAGGCCCATCCAATCCCAGCCTGAGAGCATGTGGGGCTAATCTCATAATTGGCCCTAACCCCCTCATAATGTTCTGACAGAGAGTTACCATTAAGTGTGGGGATATCTTTGTCCTGCAATGTCAGGTGTCCTGCTGCACTGGAAGACAAAAGGAGAGAAAGACTCAGGTGGTGAAGTGAATGACAAAGACGTTCATGAGCGAGGAAGTACTGAAGTTACTGCCTGGCTGTTTGGCGTAAGATAGACCGAGCTCTGTTTCTCTGTTGGATGGAGCGATGCATTGATACAGGACCAAAAAAACCTAAATTCACTCAAATGCAGTAAGAGCAAATCTTATTTCTGTTTTTATTGCATTTAAGCGGTAATTGTAGTAATTTTTTTGCCCGTTTTGACGTTTAAGGCTTTCGTGTCTTTGCAATTATTTCTGTGCAAATCATGACCAACTTAAAGCTACTGCAACATTCCTAAATGCCTTTTTAATCATATGTTTAAAAGTCAAAAACATTTTCTTTTTTAGGTTTATTGTGAAACAACATGATTAAAACTAGTGCACTTTTATCACAAAGGATTTTCTTAAAGCCTCTATATGGAACTTTATGTTTCAATTGATTTTGCCACCCCCATGTGGACAAAACCTCTCTCCTCTTGCTGTGTTTTCTTTTCAACAAAAATCTCACTCAACTTTTTTTTTTTTTTTTATCACAGATTAAGAAAATTTGCTTTGATTTTTTTTTTTTTTTTTTGAAAAAGCTGTTTCATTGATCACTACAACCTGTACCTACTCCTACCAGTGTTTTCCAACATTTGCAACCCCAAAGCTATCAACTTTTGTGCTTTAGGGTCTTTTTAACTCATACAAACATCATTTTTTTTATTTAAGTGAGTTTTACAAACAGTTTATAAAATATTCACAGGAGCTTTAATGTGCAAAACACGTTTCTTAGATTTGATGATGTACAGAAATTTTGTACATTAAACTGCAAAAATATACAATTGCTGTTACAATCAGCTCTTGTCTGTGCAGCCGTTAAATACTATGTTTGCAAAAATGCACTTATAATTATGCGCCATGAGAAATACTTTGTTTATAAATGCATCAAGAACTTTTGGTGTGGTTTCACTTAACTAAGGTTTTCAATTAGGGGCTGAACTCATCAATAAATACTTTGCATCCCTATTCTTTTAAAATATTTTTGTATTTACACTCTTTTGTGGCTCTGATGTTCAGGAAAGAAGTTTTCTGAAAGTATAAAGTCAAACTCTGACTGAAACTTTCCCTTTGGAGCGTTCTCTCCTGCGAACCCTCCTGTTTTCAGCTGCTCTCATGAATATGCATTCACTAACAGAAAACAAAGCCCTCACACTGCTACATCTCGTGTCTCCTGATTCCACCAGGCTGGTGAAAATCAAGGAATGGGTGGACAGTCATGACCCCGGCGCCTTGGTCATCCCTTTCAGCGGCGGCCTCGAGAGCCAGCTCCAGGACAAGAGCGAGGAGGAGCGACAGCAGTACTGCACGGAGCACAAGACACAGAGGTTAATTAGCATTCAGTCTCCCCACACTTTATTATCAGCTGTGTCCTCCATGCACTCCTTTAATTGCATGTGCTGATAGAATAATAAATGGCAGAGTAATTACCATTATAAAGCAAAGGATCCCTCTTCTTACCGAACAACTCAGTCAAAGGGTTTTCCTCTAAATTAAGTTTTTAACTGTCATCTGTCATCTGTAGGTATAATTATAACTTGGGCATTTTGGGTTTATTGTTCTCGCGTGAAAACCTCCAAGGAGAGAAAAACTGTGACAGCAGATTGTTTTTTTTCTTCTCTTGCTGCAGAGCGAGACATCGAATTGAATTCTTTAAAATGCTTAATGAGTCTGTACGCTTTGTTATTAATCAAAGAAACCACTGGAGAGTTGAATGTCCTATGTGAATCCAAGTGACCCATCATATTCTCTTAATGAGTTCATATTGGAATGAATGGGGCCTTTGCCACCAGAGTGAACTCCGTCTTGGCATCGCTGGCAATAAATAACACTTCACCAGTTCAGATGCGTCACATTCAAACTGGAATTTCTCTCCACCAGTGCCCTGAGCAAGATCATCAAGGCTGGATACGCAGCCCTGCAGCTGGAGTATTTCTTCACTTGTGGTCCAGACGAGGTCCGTGCGTGGACCATTCGGGTAAGAGCCAGCTGCCTGCTGTGCACATGCATGTGAGTGTGTGTACCAGACACACACACAATCACACACACACACACACACAGAAATGAGTCCACAGTGTCCCACGTTCCACCCTGCTGGCACCCTCACTGATATCGCACACTTTCAACTTTGTCATGGTCGTGCTTTAGCCAGTCATTACAGGCCAAGGATAACTTCAATTACATGTGAGCTGCTGAACAGTGAAAGTGGGGGCTACATTGATTGAGGAGGGCAACAATTGATTTTGCCCATTACGTCCATGAGAATGTTTCCATCCTGTGCAGATCTGCCTGCCCTCCTCCTGCCGCTGGAGATAAGGAGCCGCTGCATTGTGCCTGCCTAATCTGTGTGACGGAGGGTGTCTGTGCCAAAATTGATGTCGCTTTTCATTCGGCTGTTTGTGGGCCTTGCTGGGGGCTCCTCCCTCCTGTGTGTCTCAGTTTACTGAGCGCGGGCCGCCAAGAGCTTTGTGCAACAAGATCGCAGGATTTACATCAATACAGATGTTGGCTTTGCATGCTGGGATTGTAGAGAAAAGCTTTTTCTCTACAGTAAACAGGAGGATTGAATGCAGATATAACAAGATGTTTGCCTGGTCAGGAGTCATTTACTATTAGTTTATGCAGCATGTTGAAATAAACAGTAAAAAGAAGTTTGCTTGAGAAACTTTCTGAGAACTTTAGATGTAATATAACAAATCATTTTTATTCTTCAAATACTTCAAGAGATCAACTCAATTTGCTTCCAAACATACAATTTTCCAACAAACAATTTAAAAAGCATTGTTTTCAACAATAACATCAATTGAAAATATTTGTCACCAGACACATTCTCCTTTAATTCAGTGTTCACATATTAATGACAAAATGAAAAAGAACCTCTCTTTGGTTTCCTTTGTTGACGGGGCTGCTACAAATCATGTTTATTTTGAAGCAATAATCAAAGAGACAAAACATGGAGCGTGTTACATTTTTGACCAAAATTGCAGATGCTGCAATAAAACTCAACACAAAACACGACAACACAAAATCCACAGTATGCATGATGTAGAAACACCACTCCAGATGGTGGCTCAACCAGATGACTGGATGTCACAGTTTATAATGTTAGAAATAATTGATGCTCCATTGAAATTGTAACAAAACTGTGCTTCATATTCACAAACTTTTACAAAACAGGATTTTATTTGAATAATTTTACAAATCCAAAGAAATCTAGCACATTTATGTGAGGGCACAGGATGCTTTTCCTTTAAGCTTGCGTCATTAAACTTGAAAATCAGACACAAGAAATAAATCTTTGCGCTGATAAAAGAAGAAGAAGAAAGAAATCAAAGTTAACGCACTGTATGAAGAAATCCTAAGATAAGTATAGGTGATTCAGGACACCAAATAAATAAATGTTTTCCAAAGAAAAAAAAACATATCCAATCAATATAGTTGACATGTGGAAGAAAAGCTACATTAAGAAAAGTTATAAAAATGACTGACTGTGTTTTGGTGTTTGAAGGTCAAATTTTCATAAGAAATTTGCAAAAACAATGAGATAATGAATGAACTTAAACAATTTAAATTAACTTTTTAAAGTCACTTAACTCAACCAAACTGTTTTTTTTATATATGTATGCATACATACTATT
Organism: Halichoeres trimaculatus; assembly: GCF_033239565.1. Lineage (NCBI taxonomy): Eukaryota > Metazoa > Chordata > Actinopteri > Labriformes > Labridae > Halichoeres > Halichoeres trimaculatus. The sequence goes on from NW_027437197.1 coordinate 18,801,446, forward strand.
AGTATCACGTCACTTCAGGTGAAACATGACCACACAGGATGGTAAACAGGAACTTTCAGTAAATATTTCCTCCATACCTCTTCAGACTGTGTTCAGACCTGAGGGGAAGGTGAGCTCACATCCTTTTTTCTTCTTCTTTTTTACACAAGACACATTACATTTTCGTCAGATGACATCACCTGTCTCAGCATGACTGATGTTTGGGCTATTTACAAAAAAAGTCCTGAAACACTTCAAAGGCCTCCTCACAAACAGGCCTGTCCTCCCCAACATAACTGATTACAGGCAGCCTTGATTGTGTGTGAGGGGCATTTAGTCAGGTAAGCATCAGTGGGTAACTATATTACGCCAATACATCTTGCATTGTAAAAACTACACTCAGTAATGTCGTGTTCCTAAATCCTTTAACATGCTTTATTAGGCAGCCTCGAGGTGACCATTATCTATCAGCCTGCTCTGCATAGCTCTTAACTAGGACAATGTGGCTCTCTTGTCTGAAAAAAATACCTCCCTTAATCTATTTTTCTGCAGATAGACAAACCTTGATGCTGATTAATGGTAGTTAAACTCACAAGCACTCCGTCAATGAGATTGCAAAGAGATGGTAATGTATTAGAGTCATTAAATACGCATCATTCTTTTGGCATGAAATATGTTGACCCCAACCTGATTATATACATAATTAAAAGTGCTCAACAGTTCCTGAGCACACACACACACACACACACACTCACAGGGCTGCAGAGCAGAGAAGGGAGCAAGCGGCTCGACAGGCAGGAGTCACAATGATGCACAGCAGACACGTCACTTGTAGTGGTCGTTTGTCATTTCCGCCCTGCATTATTTCAGTGCATATAAATTGCACATTTTATCACTCACAAGGTGTGTTTTGGAGATTTAAAGAGGATTCAAAGCACAAAACATTGAACAAAGTTTGAAAATGTGACTTGAAATTTGAATTCAAGTCTGAATTAAATAACTACAGGGGCAAAGTTTTCTCATGACGCTATATATAGACCATACTCTATGAAATATAAGACAAGAAACAAAAATCCTGTTAGGCTCCTCTTAAATAAACATGCATCATCCAGATGCTTCACACAATAAATAAGGGAAAATTGACAAATCTTGTAAATAAATTGATAGAAATCCATTTAAAGAATCAGTTCAAAAAGCCATCAACAGTGAAATATAACTGAAGTAAAATTTGAACAACCAGACCCAGACAACAAGGCCTGATGCACAGAGTTCAACACCACCCAGGCCTCTCACTGCAACACTGGGTCGACTTGCTGTCATGACCAGAGAGCCAAGCAGCGACCCACAATGAGGCGAGATTGCCTGGACAGAAATCAATACCAGCAGGGGATGGGAATCAGAAGGCATTGATAGCAGCGCTGGGTCCTTATCGCTGTCCAGGCTGCCCTATAGCGGGGCCACAGCCGAGTGAAAACACCCCTGAGTGATGCTCACAACACTATCACCCTATCAAACACCATGTCGCTCGCATGCTGCAATCCATCTCCTCCAAAACAATTCATTTGTCCTCTCTTTTCCTTTTCCTCCTGACAGAAGGGAACTAAGGCTCCACAGGCTGCTGGGAAGATCCACACAGACTTTGAGAAGGGCTTCATTATGGCGGAAGTAATGAAATTCTTGGATTTTAAAGAGGAAGGCAGCGAGAGCGCTGTCAAGGTGAGCAGTCAGGGTGCCGGAGGATGAGGAGGAAGTCTCCTGTGATCAGTGGAGCTGACAGCCGGCACGTTGGCTCCCAACTGCAAACTGCTCTTCACCTTTACTCAGGGGAAGAAATTACTGCACACACTCCAGCAGCACTCCTGACAAGCAGACTGATTCAGGCTCTAAACACTGGCAGTCTGCTCCAGCTGTGCATATCTTTATCACAATGTGTCTTAACAGGCTGATGGTGGCTCTCAGAGGCAGCACTTCTTCACCTCACCAGGCGTTTATCAGATCTATAGAGAGCGCTGTTAGCTCCGAGTCCTCTCACTGCACTGTAGGCGTGTGACAGTGATACAAAGCGGCAAGTTAAATAAAGTGTGAAATCCCTCAAATAAGCTCTGTCTCATGGCTGGATAGTGCATAAATGTGACTTGTGCATCTTATTTCTGGAAGGGCCCGTGTTTGTTGTGACCTTTTCATGAGGTTCCCGTGCAAAGTTGCTATTGATAACTGTTCATGCTGAATTTATGAAGACACAGACACCACTTTCACTGATTCCCCTGTGCTCTTCTTCTATAATTTGATTATTGTTGTAAGTTTTAGCATCAATTTACACTCAAATCAACAAAATGTAATTTAGTTAATTAAATGACCGTATTTAATAATCAGCAATTTAGCCCCATAGGATGCATTTCTTATTTCTGAAAACACAATTTTTTTAAGTGATTCCACTTTTCTTTCATACATAGAAATAATATTTTATTGTCTTTGTCTTTTAATGTTTATAACACCCGAAATATTCCCACATTGACACAAGAAAGCCTGGAGGGGGACAGCAGCATAATAAGTAACAGAGGACAACAAATAACAGACTAGAAAAGGCAGAAATTTCACAACACATGCAACTAATAAGACATGAGTTCAGTGGTCAATAGCCTCTCAGTTCAGTTTAATCATGCAGTGAAATTTTTAAAACATGAAGTTTGCAAGGACTAACAGTTTAAGCAGTTAGTATTAAACTTTTAAATAAAGTAAGTTAATGTGCAGAAATGTTCAAATCTTTGTCCAAATGTTGCAGAAAGTAGGAAGGACAAATGTAAGAGTGACTGTCACCTCGCTTTATGTGACATATGAGAGCCGCAGCTGTAAGCCATGCTGCCACCGTCGACTCCATGCGCCCTCTTACACACTCCACTAATGTAATTATGGAGACACACAGAGTGGAAAGGATGCACTGTGAAAACACTGAAATTTCTGTCCTATTCAAGCCTCCTTTTTTAATAAGTATTTAGTATTTAATGCAGCAGCAGTGTATTGTCCACACCCTCCTTAAGCTGCAAACAGAGGGTGAAATGTGCAGCTCTCTGGGGAGCTCCACCATTGTTATCCCGGGCTGAGATCTGAGTGTCAGGTCCTTACTGCATGCTCTCTTACTAATCCCTTTTCGGGGCCTCATAAGAACATGAAGCGTCTCTGACTGTGGCGTGAAGGTCCGGGCTATTTAATGCCAGTTGTGGGAATAGAGCGTATGAATAAGGCCAGTGTACGGGGATATCACATTATTAGTAATCATATCTGCTTAAGCCAAGCTTGCTGCTCCAGATGGCTGCTTTCAAGTGCAAATGAACCAGTTAGACGTGTCTGGTTTAATACATACTCAGGAATCACAAATAGCCATTGATTTTTTTTCCTGTCTCCCTCTCCATGCAGTGTTTCTGGTGGTATTGAGCTTGGATTAAATGGTCTCCTGAGCCTTTAAAGGGACATTGATTCTTCTAATTAATTGTGCGCCGTGCAGAACCAGAATGCATAAACCTGTCCGTATTAGCACTTCAAGTCAATTATTTTGAGTTTGCCGGGAAGGAGAACAAACACTTACTGTACACAAAAGAAATGTTAGAACTTATTTTGTTTCCTTGAGAAGTTTGACAGCGCTGTAATCAAAGACTTATTAACATTTTGTGCTGGTGCACATGAAACTGAAATGGGCACGAGAGGATTATTCACTCAGTGGGAATTCAGGCGCCCCTTGAACAAAACATGGATGAGGGTGTGCGAATGTGTGTGTGAAAGAGGGAGAGAGGAAATAAAGGCAGAGAATATGAGACTTTACTTGGAGTACTATTGCTGTAGCTGTTAAAACAGATCAAAAGCCAATTAGGAGCCTGTAATAATTCAGTTTTCCCAGTTAAGTGTTGCTTTAATCATATTTGTCAAAAAAAAAAAAAAACAAGTCAGGTATTTGTAAAAGTATTTAACCTGTGTTATTCAGATGAAATGTGTAATTCTCTTTCTTTTTTCTTGTTTTCAGGCAGCAGGTAAATACAGACAGCAGGGAAGAAACTACATTGTTGAAGACGGAGACATCATCTTTTTCAAATTTAACACTCCAAACGCACCAAAGAAGAAGTGATGCAAGAACAATCTGACTGTTTACATAACTGACAATGCTTGTTACCCCCCTCTTTCTCTTTTTTTCCCCCCGTCTTTGCCCTACTGCCACACTCTCACTTTTTGGGATCAACCCCCCTCCCCATCCCGTGCCAAAGCACAGGTTCAGTAAACTCTGACAGCTTTGCTATTTAAGATCAGGATCGGCCCCCACTCCAAATTGTAGCAGCATTTGAAGGAGCATATTACTCTCCAGATACTTCATTAATCTCCATCACGGGTGCCAGCGCTGACACAGCTGACAGCGGGGACAATGCCACCTGCTCCTCTCCCCCTTCAGCAGATAATGCATGTTTTACAGTAGCCCAGATGTCTACACTCAATAAAACATTTGACAAAAACCAGTCTGTGTGTGTTTTGGGATGTCTGTATTGAGTGGGAAGCTGCATGGGGATGGTGATAGCGCTTCTGTCGACCACTGATTAGAGAATTAAAAGACACAGCTGACATTGACTGTAGCAGAGAGGGGACAATTACAATTAAATCAGTTAAGTGATGCTGATTTTGGAAGGGCGCATGCAGGATGCAGGTGTTTTCACCCAAAAGAACCGGTCAGTTTGAGGGATAATTTGTAAAGTGATTGAGTTAACCTTTTATTTATGATTTTAATTTCATTTCAGATTAATGAACATGTGAATCTCCCTCTTAACTGTCTCTGTTGCACTCCTGAAATCCTCAAAAACTGACAAAAAGGCATCTTTGTTATGTTTAAAGTGTCTTCCTACAAAGAAAATGTACACCTCCAAAAATGATGAAAGAAACATTCATTCAAACCAAATTTCCACAGAAAAAGTCTACATTTTTTTCATACTCTATATAGTTTGAAAATAGACGTTGACACAATCCGCAAGCTGGAGCCAAAAACGATTCCCTTTTTGTCTGAAGTAGTGTTTTTCTTGCTCCCTATACTTTCTGTGTAAGTGTTTGTGAAGCGTTTATGCTGATGGAATTGTATGGCTGCAGCCGCGGTGCTCCAAAGTAAGATTGTGTTCTCGGCTGGAGTCCGAACAAAGAGCCGCAGATCAGCAGTGCTTTGCTTGAATATCTCGTAACCATTAAGTCTGCGGAGAATGAAATGGTCTTTTGATGGGAACACAAAAAAAAAAAGATTGAATAAAAATGGTCATTTTGCAGTGATAGTATTGCATATCCAAGTTTTGGATGGGATGTTTTATTGAGCCGAGCCTGTGCTAGCACTACAAAGCACAGTGTTTGTCATGGAAATAAGGTGGATTATAGTCTTTAGGGTTTAAGATCAGTGGCAAAATATAGGATAGTGTTTATTGTGCTTCGATGGAATGAAAGACAGATGACAACATGTGTATAAAATCACATTACACTCGCTTTGCTTGGCAGTTCAGGCATTAACCAATGATTTTAATCATCAGAGGATATTATATGCAGAAGATTGGAGCACTGGCGGTTCTCCTTTACCATCCTCTGTGCAACAACAGGCTGTTTTGGGCTCCCTGTTTTCTAAGTGAAACCATACAAATCCTCTAGAGAGCACAATGGGAGCTTGAGACAGGGCTGTTTTTGCATTCCTCTCGGGGTGGTGGTACTGGTGGTGGTGGTGGTGTTGGCCAACCTAAACCCCACATAGAGGAGCATTCATCTGATGCAGTTTTGAGGCTCAGGGATTGATGAGTTGTTCCCAGTGGTCTGAGTCTTGGAGGATTTTGTTTTTCATAAAGTGACAATAAATCTTCTCATGGCGAGTAATAAAGCTATTTAGAACTGTGCAGACGAAGAAAAGAGTTCAACAGTCTTTTTTTCTGTTGGTGTGCCTTAAAAAAAGCTGTTGTCTAGTTTCATACTTACAGTTTTACTGTCAGAGAAAAGGCAAGATTAACTGAGTTATAAACTCATTGGATGTCTTGTCTGATTCATGAAAATAAAACCCACATTTAACAGTGAAAACACATTTGTAAACGTTATTATAGGTGACGTACGTGGATTGTAAAAGCAGTGCAATATTTATAATCTCCCTTTGAAATAAAAACAAGTCCAGCGATGTGACATATTCTCTGTTGGTACAAATGTTCTGTCAGCACCATCAATCACGCGGTGCCGCTCTGCCCCGAGGCAAACCACAGTGGCATCAAACCAAGAAGGGCACAGAGTGGAAAGCCCGCTTTGAAACACACACCACACTGCCTGCTGCTGTAAATCACACACTCACACATTCACACACCAAAGACTTTTGAAGAATTAAACAAAGCAATGTGAGCGTTATAACAAATAAACAAATAAATAATTTTGGCATTTTGCAGCGCAGTAACTGTGCACAAGGGATTGTGTTGGTGGATTTGATGGTTATTGTAAACGTATTGTATTATTATCATGAGGAAATTATCTCTATAAAAAGTGTTGCCATCTTGTAATTATTGCTATTGTGTGACTTCTCTGTCTGAGACATGCACCATATATCGCAAACACAATACACATGAAATCAACATAAGAGCAGTTTTGACTAAAATGACACTTTATATTCATTTGAGTGTTGGTGTGTAACTTCCCCTCCTTCTTGTTGCTCTATCATGATCCAGCTTTGATTTATCACTCTCTGTGTCGAGTGGAAACTGACAAGTTTCTTGTTTGCATTGCTGATCTTACAGCAAATCTGCAAAAATAACCTTGAGGTTTACCTGTGCTTATGTAGCATTTGTTGCGACAGGTGATTTCATTAGGTCTTGAAACAATATGCAGCAAAATTTTCATTTAAATAGAGTCAAGTACAACTCAAATCATATTTTATTGCAGTGATCCAAGTCACATAAGATAGACTTCAGAGCTATGTGTAAAAGTAGGGAAATTTTTGTCCTTTTTTCTGAAGCATTCCAGATCCAGAAAGTCATCCAAAGGTGACATTTGCCCCCATTTAGTCCTACTAGCCACTCCAGTAGCCACCTCAAAATCTCAAACTGTAAGTGGCTTATTGTCTCTCCAAGGGGCAGGACTTAAAAATGAAAATTTTCTTTAAATTTCAGTTTATTTTTGTACCTTTGTTGAGAGAATAAGACAGTGGATAAAGCCGGAAACTGGAGGCGAGAGTGTGAAATGACATGTAGGTGGGATTCAAACCCCAGTCACCCACTTTGAGGGCTACAGCTGTTTAATCACTAAGCCAGACTAGCACCCCAGATGAAAATTTAAATGTTGCCCTTATGTATTGCTAATAATGTATTGCTAAAAACTGTACTTGTAGGTTTAATAATCCGTGAGTAGGGGGTCATGACGATTAGAATCCTGACAGGGCATGCAGGACCAGGATGCTAAGCAGTGGGTCCTTTTTCGACAATTTGGCACAAAATATTAATTTAAACTTCTCTTGCTGTTTCTATGATGTTTTCTTCATCTTTCCTTCTTTACTTTGCTGGAATAGTTGGTCATTATTAACCACATATCTCAAGTTGGAGTTGTTTGGGGATCCTCTTTCAGAAACATTTTTGCCACAGGGTCAACAAGAAAAGGTGGGATGTTCTGAGTCCTTTTTAGGGTAATGATTTGATATGATGTGTATAATCAGGTTGTCACTGGCATTGTTTATGTTGTTGAGCAAGGCCTACAAGTACTGTTTTCAATCATTAAATAGAATTATGGTGTGGCCACCGGGGTGTCTAATTAGATTATACGAGGGGCCATGGCCACCCCCTGGAAACACCCCTGAGACAAGTTGCATTGAATTGCAACAGATTTTTAACATGTAGCCTATATCTTGCACTGAAACACGCTTAGGGCCAATCCAAATGATCACTCTTTACCCTTCCCAAAAACATGGCTTATAAATACAAGGAGTAGCAAAGGATTGGATATCTGATAAAAATATCAACACCATTGGAAATTTGTCATACCCCATGGTTTCAAGTGAGGTCCCAGTTTGTCTTTTTTCCAATGGCTGTTTAGACCCTTACCTTGATCTGACAGAGAATTGGGACACCCCTTCACTAAACAGGCACGCGCATGTTTAGTGAAGGTAGAAATGGGATTGGCCCATAATTTCTAACCACACCTAAACCATTTGTCACCCAACTTGTTTATAGTTATAATATACTGTATACTTTATGTTTATAGTCTAATTGTGGTCTATTCATATAAATATTCCCGTTTTATATCTTTACCTGTACATAAAGCTTTGTTTACCTTGTACTAACCCTCTAACCTATTGGAGCCAAATGGCTTGTATGTTTAAAGGTCAAGTTAATGCAATGGTAAATGCATCTATTTACAGTAGATGAGAAGAATGCTGATCCTCCCACTCCAGTTTCTCCTAAAACCTTTCATAAAGCTGCCTTTAACCTCTACCCTTACTATATGTACAACAGATAAACACATCCACAGACAAAGAACTGTGTGTGTGTGCGTGTGTGTGATTGTTTCTGTGCTTCAGTGTTGTCCATAACACACATTTGATATTCCATGCACACATCTCTTTGCTGCACCAGATTCAATTCTCGCTCTCAGGGCCCATTTACAGTGTCCCACAAGGTGCCTCCAGCAGGGCAGTTTCTCTCTGTGGGGTCACTCTCTCTTGGACTGGTCTTCATAAAAACAACTGTCAGTATGTTAATATGAAACTCTCAGAGCCATTGTAGACTCAGTCAGTTATTCTTGTACCCTTCAATATTCAGCGTGGTGCCAAAACACTTGTGTCGATCCCAGGGAAGGCGCTTGGAGGGAACAATCAATTTGGTCCCTGTCACTAATCAGTTATGCAGTGTAGGTTTGTTTAAAAATAAACGTATCGTGATTTTTATCCCATTTCTCTTCAGCAAACTTGTGCTGAAGAATGCTTAAATATGCAATGACAAGATCAGTGAAGCCCGTATTTACAGTTGTATGAATGACACTGACACCTTAGAGATGTGCTGAAACTCCCACTTGGTAATAGCTCGGCAGACTTCGCAGCTTACCCTCATGAGGTGAACACAAGGTCTGTCAATATAATTTCATTCCCTTTGTTTGCAACTCAAGCCTGAGACAACACTTGCCGTTTGAGGACAAACACTGTGGCAGTTGTATGTTTTGTGTAGGCTGCGTCCACCTGGGTGTTGCATTTGTGCTGCTTATAGGATATTTGACTTTTCCCTTTAACTTGGAGGTCTTTGTGGAAATTGTTGATACGCTTCCAAGGACTCCTGGAGTAAGACAGACATAGCAGCAAGGTTTTTCTAAAGCTGTTTCCATTGGCCTGTGTTTACCTGACACTTGGATTGACAGCAGAGTGATTGGAAATATCCACCATTCACTGCCGTGAGCTCCTGAGTGCACGGAAAGTGCTTTTGTAGTCTGGCTGTAATGGGCCAAGTTTGAATTGAAGGTTGAGAGAAATAGCCTCACTGCGGTCGCGCACTGTGAGGAACTGACACACCACAAATAATACTCAGAAGTGGGGTCCTGATAGCATCACAGCCACAGAGCAGGTACAATAGCATGCAGGCACTCATTTCAATGCACTCTCACAATGCTGCACTGTGCACAACCAGATGGAGGGGAAGAAATGCAGTCAAACACTGACTCAGATTGTGTCTCGATTGTGTCCAAGTAATCAACACAAAGGACATCTTAAAACTCGACTGCTGATCACAAGAAAAGTAAGGTGCTTCTATTAGTCTGAGAATGTGTTTAAGAGTACACACCAGTGCATTGTTCCACAAACTGAGAAACTTTGTTTAAGTTTAATGTCTTTCATTACATCTGCTGGATCAGATTTCTACCACACCTCGATTAATCACCTCTACGTGGTATTTCCTTGTCTGTTCCCTCTGGGTTTACAATTCAGACTTTTGCCTTCACAATTCACATTTATGGCTTGTGTTTTTTATACGCCAAGTCCTTCACAGTCATGAAGAGGCATTTCATCATTTCAAGGTGTTTTACATATGAAGTGTCTTTGTTGTTAAGTATTTCAAAAGAGACACTTGTTCATGTGGTGTCAGTAAGTTTAATTTGTGTATCATCATAAAAATAGACTTGCATAAAAATCAACATTTTCTTCATTTGAATAAAACAACGTTTAAATGGGTGAGAACTATTACATATGTTTTTCCCTTTTGTTGGCAGCAATATTGTAAGACTTTCACTGATTGATAAGTTTCACATTTTACCTCCATTTAAAAAATAGTGAACTAATGAAATCAATGCAAGTTGACAACAGTTTATTGATATGTGTAACTTTTAACTTTTTTGCCACACAATGGCAACTATTTTCTGTATAGTTTCCCCAGGATAATTTCTTTAAAAAAGAAACAAACAAAAACACAGCTGAATGTTCTGTAAGGAAACCCAAATTAAATTCCGCTCAATGCTATTTTTTCAAGCTCACAAACCCACTTTCTCCCTCTGTGAAACTGATAATGTATAATAAACAGGAAAAGACGCCAACAAAAGATGATTGACTTGTCGTCTGACGAATCAAAACATAGCATGCAGAACGACTAGCCAATCACTTTCATGTTGAGGGGCGGGATTTCCTGTATGTGACGTAATACTCCCAGTCAAACAGTGGAGGCCCCACCCTTTGTGTTACCTACCGCCCGTCAATCAAAATAGAAAAAAATCCTGACAGTAATCATCTATTTTCACGCGAATACAATCAATTTAATTTACTGACCATGTCGGGTGGTTTGTGACCATCAGGACTCTCCGTTTTAAAGCAAGTCGCGCAATGACTGGTATGTAACATCTAATCTTATTCTTCACCCACGGAAGCTAACGAGCTAACGCTGCTAGAGGCATCCTCTGGCTAATTTAGCTCGCTAGCTGGCTAACGGGGATGTTTGATGGTGATAATGCTAATCAGCGCGGGCTACATTAGCATTCGATGTCGTTAGCTTAGCTTACTAGGATAGCTTATCCAGCTGTTCTCAAACTTGTGAATACTATATTTATGTTTTCTCAGCGATGTGAAGTGTAGCTTTGGATGATATCGTCTTATCTGTTGGCGTTAAATCATGTTTCAGGCACATAATAGTCTCATGTTTGAGTGTCAGGTATGTTTGGCTAACAGTAGCTCCGCTTGTTTCATCTCATTCCTCTGTGTTGATTTCACACAGCCCCAGAACAGCCTATGAAACCCGGGGATATGGCAGCATTGGATGTGGACAGCAGTCAGAGCGGCTTTCTGCAGCAGGAGGAAAACAGGGGCAATCAGGTAAGATCCCCCTCTCGAGTGACACCCATTATACGTCGATGCTACGTCTCAAGTACCTGAGTGGTAACTTAAGTTCACACATTTCCAACTTGGAGGGAATACCGTACCCTGATTTGAACCTCTCAGGCAACCCCTCCTCTGAGACAGCTTGAAAATCCCGCCTACAGAGGTAAAATTGAAGTAACAAGGCTGCAGACTCCTGCCAGACCTGATCTTTACCTGGGTGTTATGAAAGGTGCTCCCTTGGGGGCTCAACACAGGACAAGAAACCCCTCTAACCGCCAGACTTCAAACTGTGTTTTTAGTCATTCTTAGTCACTCTTTCTGTTTGGCCACCCACTTTCTTCCTTTTAAACTTACTTGGTGAGGGTAGGACTCATCCATCACTCCACGACCTGCACTAAGGTTGGGTCACTTGAGGCAGAGGCGGCAAGAGGTGCTGCTGCTGATGTGGTTTGTCAGCTCATCAGCTACAGCAAAGGGGAAGTCAAAATTGGTTGTGACCTAAAACTTGCCATTCCTAATTTAAAGCCACTGCAGAAGACATCAGAACTGGATGGTGTTTTCCTGCCATGACTGAGTTCTTTTTTTCTTTTTCTAGTTTACAGAGCTATAAAGTGCACCTTAACTCCTTTTGTCACGTTAACACCCCTCATGTGATCAAACATTAGGGATGAATCCAGTGGCTATGTATTTATGCCTCATGTCCATGGTTAAGCTAATATGCTGTGAAATTAGATTGTTTATCCCCAACCAGTGTCTAACACTATCTGAAAATTCCTTCCTCAGACATCGGATCCATCAACACAGCTCACTGGGACTGACAAATGGGAGGTGCTGACTCCCACATCAGCAAAGGATGAATCTGGATTGATACAAATCCAAAGCCAAGGAATATTGACATCAAATGGACAGTATGTTCTTCCCATCCAGAACTTACAGAGTCAGCCAATCTTTGTGACATCGGGAACAGACGCCTCCTCTGCCAATTCAGTGCCTAACATTCAGTACCAAGTGATTCCTCAGATTCAGACAGCAGATGGACAACTGAGCTTCTCCACGTCTGGTGTGGAGGGAGCGACTCTGACTCAGGATGCCACAGGGCAGATTCAGATTTTGCCAGATGGAAGCCAGAGTCTCAGTGTGGCATCCACTGCGAACATCCTTAATAACAACCAGAACCTCATAACACAGACTGGTAATGTCCAGCACATCCAGGGGGTTTCTATTGGCAGCTCCACCTTCAACAGCCAGGGTCAGGTTGTTACTAATGTGCCTATGGGTCTGCCTGGGAACATCACTTTTGTTCCCATTAACAGTGTGGACTTGGACTCTCTTGGTCTCTCTGGTGCTCAGACGATAGCGACAGGGGTCACTGCTGATGGCCAGCTGATTATGACAAGTCAGCCTGTTGACGGCTCAGAGGGTCTTGCAAAGACGGATAATCAGCTCTCACAGACACTACCAGTTAATGACTCAAATGCAAATCAAGAAATATTTGTGCCAACGTCTTCCTCTCAGCTTCACATTCCAGCAAACAATTCAGGTCTGCTGACACAAGACACATCACTGTCCTCAATGGCTACCGAGCAAGCTGACTCGAGTTCTGGTCTCCAGGAGGGCTTCATCCAACAGAATCAGGAGCAGAGCTTACAGGTGTCATCAGCCCAGCCCATCATCCAGCTACAGCAGGTTCCCATTCAGACCACCAACGGTCAGGTGGTGCAGTCGGGCGGGCAGAATGTGCAGCTGATAAACCCGGGGACGTTCATCATCCAAGCCCAGACGGTCACACCTTCCGGTCAGATTCAGTGGCAGACCTTTCAGGTACAAGGAGTGCAGAACCTGCAGAACCTCCAGCTGCCCACAACTCCTCCCCAGCAGATAACCCTGGCTCCAGTTCAGACCCTGTCGCTGGGTTCCAGCCCAGTCAGCATCAGCACGGGGCAGATCCCAAATCTGCAGACGGTGACAGTCAACTCAGTGGCCCAACAGGAAGGAGAAACCGACCACACTGGAGGTACAGTAGCAGGATGTATGAATTGTAGATTATAAAAATGCATGTCTCCATGTTTCTTTTTTAAATAAAATAAATAGATTCAAGAAAAAAAATATTTTTTATATGTTACAAATGTTTAATTTGAGGTTATTTTTTTTTTCAAAATAAAAAAATTGCCATCCATATCCTTAGATAGTGTGTGTTGGATTCTCTGTGTCATATTGAATTCCAAACATTGTGATGACATTTTTTATGTAGTTAAAAGTATCACCTTTTGTCTGACACTAACCTAAAACACAAGTCTTTTTCCTCTTCAAAAGCAAAATAAGTTTTGCACTCTGGTGCTTTACAAAGCAGACATGCAGTATACATTGCCACAGGGAACCTTGAGTTATAATTTAAATATACATTTTCTGTCAGTAACTCATCCTCATCAACTTCTTTATTACCTTGAATTCTCTGCAAAGCTGTCTGTCACATGCTGCAGTAAAGCAGCTTTTACTGTGCAGGCTTTGAGACATAAACTTGAACTCATCTTGATCAGTGAATACTTATTAATTCCAGAAGTCCGAATAAAGGAAGAGCCAGACTCAGGAGACTGGCAGCTGAGCACTGACTCCACCCTGAACACCAGTGATCTGTCCCACCTCCACGTCAGACTGATGGACGAGGATGATCAGCCAGGTCAGGAGGGCAAGAGGCTGCGACGAGTGGCATGTACCTGCCCCAACTGCAAAGAGTCGGGCGGGAGGTGAGTGAATGTGCTGCTTTCCTCTCTAATTCTCACGCTCTGTACAGCTCTGCAGAGAAAACGAACACATCAGTATCCTCACTACCTGTACCTGTGGCTTTCAGAGGATCCAGCACGGGGAAGAAGAAACAACACATCTGCCACATCGCAGGCTGTGGGAAAGTATACGGAAAGACATCGCACCTGCGAGCACACCTGCGCTGGCATTCTGGGGAGCGACCTTTTGTTTGCAGCTGGATGTTTTGCGGAAAGAGGTTCACGCGCAGTGACGAGCTGCAGAGACACAGGAGAACACACACAGGTGCCCTTTTTCTGCTCCCTCTGTGTTTGCACATCAGGAAAACATCAGTAAAATGTGTTAATTCGTGCCCTTCACAGTCTGAGTCGGGTACTAAATGACAGCCTATGTCCCCCTCTGCATTTACATGTGAAATGTTAGGTTAGGATGGAAGACCGTAGTGATGAACAGATCCAGATTTCACAAAGTTTACTTGTTATTTTCCAGCTCCAGGTGTAAACAGTTCTGCTATCTTATTTCTGGGATCTATTGACATCATGTTATATAACGACAACATCACAGACATTTGTGTGAGCTTTGGCTTTTTATTCTTATCCAATAATTCTACTTTGAATCTGAACCCTCTTGTATCAGCTCACATTATCTGTTCTATACAATGCTTCCCTGCACTTAACATTTGTCATTGTGAGGTGACTCTCAGCTCAAGGAATAAACACAAACATAACAAAGCTACGCTGCAGGCAGTGATAGCCAGTGAGAGTTCTTATCGAGTACAGCTGAACCATTTTGTAATGGTTTATCAGATGACATTTACTGCTAGAACAGAAGATAAATGAGCACCTCTCTTTTTACTGTATCAGATGTGTTTTTTCACATCTGACAGCGGAGGACTAAAGTAGCATTTCATTACGCTGTCAGCTTTGAGCTCTTGAACTAACAGCATGTGTTAACAGTTAACTATGCAAGTGGATACTCGATAATTCCAGGTCTCTATATGATGAAAACTGAGGTCAGTCATATAGTGTTAATTTGTAATTAATGTCATTTTTGTCAGTAATAGGTTGGCGTTCAAGAACTAATTTAACGTTAGCCCTATAGCTCATACAGCATCAGGAAACAGCACGAAATGAAATATTTTATTCATAAGACAAGCTACTGAAGTTGTGTGCCACTTTCTTCAACTTCTCCCCTCACTTGTGAAACATATTCTGCTGATGGATGGTGTATTTGACCCTCTCTGGATGTATTCAGCATCCTGCTCTTCATCCTTTCAAACTGTATTTTCTGTCTGTGGCAGGAGAGAAGAAGTTTGTCTGCCCCGAGTGTTCTAAACGCTTCATGCGGAGCGACCACCTGGCGAAGCACATTAAAACTCATCAGAACAAAAAAGGCGTGAACTCTGGCAGCGCCATGGTGGCCTCGATGGAATCCACGGGGTCCTCAGACAGTATCATCACCACGGCAGGCGGGACCACCCTCATCCTCACCAACATCCAGCAGGGGTCCAGCACCGCCCAGGACATCCTGGCCAACGCAGAGATCCCTCTGCAGCTTGTCACCACAGTAGAGGCAAGCGAAGTCATGGAGTGATTTACACTCCACTTATGAACTTCTTCCACCTCTCTCATACTGTATACTCCTACCTGCATTTTTATTCAAGTTTTGAAGAAAACTATAAATATATAAATATATATTTTAACACAGAAATAGTCAAACCATGTCCAGTTTTTACTGAGGAAAAACTAGTAGTGGAGACGAAGATGGAAAAGACATTGCAGTAAACACACAAGGAAATGCCTTATTTTGTACAATATTGTGTTAAAAACGTAGGATGCCATTTTGTTTTAATTAACTTCTTTCTTATTCGTTTTTTGTTTCACAAAAAGTACTGGTAATTTGAGCAAATTTTCTTGCCTCTTTTTTCGATGGTATAATCTTGTGGCGTCCTAGGTAAACAAGTTTTTTCTGTGTTCCTTTTGGTCAAAGACTAAATGTCACAAGGAGGCTACTTTTATCAGTCATTTTAATGCTAACGTCCATGCAATTTATCCACGTTTTGTTTTTTGTTTTGATGTTATGCATTAGTTTGTTTCTGTCCTCATGCAGTCGGTCTGCTTGCAGAAAAGCAAGCCTGCCTTCCTTTTGTTCACCCACACCTTCCACACTTTGCAGATGAAAATCAAAACAATCAAAACTTTTGTATTGTATTTGATCTTAAACATAAACTGTTGACGATGCTCATTATTTGCTCGTTAAATATTTTGACTGAAATTTATACCGGGCTTTACATAGAAGGATGGATTTGTAATATTAAAAGTCCAAAATATTTCAAAAGGCTCCACTATATGTGATTCAGACGTGGGTTTGTAAAATCCTTTTTTTGGAGGGTTTTCAACACATAGAGAAAAAAAAAACTTGTAATATGAAGAAAAAGCCATTTTTTGGAGGTTATTTGCCAAATTTGACTACACACTCAGGGTGACTTGTGACTGTGATATACCTAGAGTAAATCACCCCTGTAGCTTCTCGGGCCATGGTGGGATGTGAAGAAATGTTTTTTTTCTGATGGACCAAAAGCTGAAGTGAAATAAGCTGTCGCCGTGCAACCTGTGCTCGCTGAATCCTACCATGCCAGTTTTTCCTTCTTTATTTTGTGTTTTCTTTTCACAATGACGACAACCTCAGTTCATGTTATGAAATCAGCTCTGCCTGAATTCTTCAGTTTTTTTTTCTCCACCATGCAGTTAAAAATCAGTGTATTTCTTAAAGCGGTACTCTTTTAGCAGCACTGTTCTCATCGCTTTCACTGTGTTTGTCCTTTTGTATAAAAATGTTTTTGTATTCTTCTCAAGGAACTGTCCTTTCTATCCATTGTTGGTAAATGTAAAGTTTTGTCTTTGTGTTGATATTTTTCTTTGTACGTTGCAATTCTCTGTTACACACTTTTTCATTGTGTTTTTCTTTTTTTTTATCTCTAAACCTCTAAACTGTTGAATTGTTGAATTGAATACACTCTAAACTCTGAATTATGGTGGCATATTTGATTTAATTTTTTGGAGGATAATACAACGGATCAAATTCTATCATCTGAGCTAAATAGCAATCAACCGTTCAGAAAAACATCTTTTTCCTCTGTATAAATATTGTCTAATAACATCACTATAAATCTTTCTGTTACACTTAATTTTACGTTCATTTTTCTTTTATTTCATTGTTTAAGGTTTGTCCCGTGTCTGTTCCTGAGGGCAGCTTTATTCTTCTTCACCAAAATCATTGAGCGGAAGACAACTTTGAATTTTCCCTTTACTCGCAACCTTTTGTTTTGTGTCTTTCAAAGACGTGTCATCCAGCCAGGAGGTTTGTCTGTGCGTGTGTGTGTGTTTGTGTTCCCCACAGCTCACACTCCGGGTTAGTAGTCCAGTAGATGTCACTGCAGCCAAGGGAGCGGGATGAGAGGTATGTTTGACCCCTGACCTCCCCCATGTTGCTGCAGCTTAAACGCAGACAGGTGTCACAGAAGCCAACAGGAGGAGTGGACCTTCAATTAACTACGAGATAATGTCACACGGAAATGTCAGGAACATATTCCTCTGCTGTGGACCAAGCTACTGTTTCATGACTTTGAAGAAACCCACAGAGCAGTGAGAGGCAACAGTTACATGACCTGGATTTATGTGTGTGTATTTATAGTGGATCCAACTTTTTTTGCTTTAACACACACTTTTCTATTGCTATCATTTAACAGATTGAACACTGATGTAATAATATTTAGATATACAGACTTAAACCTACAAGGCCACAGTTAAACAACTCTTTCTCACTCTCTGCACCTCTTTCACTCAATGAGACATTTAACTAATTAGCTCCTGCAGCTACTTTTTCTTCTTCAGACTCCAGATAGCAGCACGGGAGAGTTAAATGTATTATTCCTACTTGGTTTAGTGCCTTCGAACACCATTAGTCTGGTAGTCTGTGAAAAGCTTTATCTAGTAAAATCAGAGTGGAAAGCACATGCTTTCTGAGTCTTTGTCAATTTGCTGAAAAGCAGTAGGAAAATGTCGTCTACAACACTAAAAAGAGGACTCGTCCGTTTTGTGGTTCCTTTCATTTGCATAATTTAATGAATTCGATTCATTGTAATGCAATACCAAGTGCAGCAGGAACATAGAATGACAGTTTGAGTTAATGAAATGTGTTAACGGTATCATCATTTACTTGTATGTTAATTAGTCCAATTAATTTCCCCTGCTCGGTAATCTGAATATTGTAATAATCTTTGCTCCCCTGCAGGAATGAAACCTATGATACACACACCTCTGGGACAATCTGCGTACAGTGTCATGCTTTTTTTTCCATCTGAAAAATGTAAGTGACTTTATATTCCCCTCTCTTTTTGTGAGCTTCAGGAATATCTCCCTGCATGTTTAGTGCATTTTTGAGAATAAAATTCTATATGCTTTTATGATACGCATCACATCCCACTATTGGAAATGTAAACAGAAGAAGAGGGATTTAAAGCTGGGATAACTTTGTCTTGCTTGACAAATTGCTTTGTGAAAGGGAGAGTTCTGGTTGTTCTGGCTGCTGAAACAAAACCGAGGGAGGAAGAGAGACCGTGTGGCTTCTGAGTGTGACACTGCACACTATCATTACGACTGATCACTTAGAGTGGAAGCTAACTTTGTCGCACCTCTATAAGCAAACCTACATGTGAGTTAACTTCTGCCTGCAAATGCTTCAGCAGAGGGTTTAAACATGAATGTAGAGAAACAGCTTCAGCATGTAAACAACCAGAAAAAGATGCCTTGTGATACACATAGTTCTTGGATGTTTTTTTTAGCATTATGTGCGGCAAATTTATCAAACTCAAGTCATATTTTGAAAAGGAAAAGGAGTACTTTTCTAAGAATGCGTCCTGTGTTCCTGAGACAGACAGGTATCATCTCAAAACAGTGCTTATGCCCAGAGTTGTTTGCTTGTTTTTACTGAAAGCAAATAGCTTTGGATCTTGTTGCTTAGTTTGAAAAGTGGTGTAATTGTACACGGTGCTCAACTTCTCCTCCAATTCATGTGCAAAATGCATAAATACAATAACTGCAGAGGAGAGAAACACTGTAATCATGCAATAACATTCCCAACTGTATGTGTGTTAGAATTCAATATGCTATTGGGATTATGGTTCTCAACCATTGGGAGGTAATGTGAACTGTTGGCAGAAATGACTTATTTCATTACAGCTTCCCAAATATACAAAGTACTTCAGCGAGAGGGCTGCTTCTCCCCAGTCTCTTTACGATTTGAACTGTTTCTCCTCAGTGGTTGAAGGATAGGCCTGCAATTTTGCAAAGTGACTATTATTTGCCTTTCTCAAGGAATCAACAACTTCAAAGTACAGTGCGATGAATTGTCTGGGTGCTGCAGCTGCATTTGTTTACGATATGCCTTTTCGTAAAACATCTCAGATTTTCAAGTGATAAGCACTTATCATCCAGCGTGATATTTTGTTTACAGAAAGCTCTAATGCTGTTTTTCCTCTTAAACCATTAGGACATTTGAGACAACATTAAAAAGAAAAAAAAACTGTCCCGTGTTTCTACATTCCCAACACATTCTTGCCCTTGATCAACTGCAGAAGGCAGACAATAGCACAGATCATTTTCCCCAGGCAGGGAAACACAGCATGGATCAACTCAATAACCTGATATTCCCTGTCTCCTGAATGTGGCCAATTTAGCAGAAGGTCAGCAGCGTTTTTTTTTTCTTTTTATATTCCAGAGACAATTTGGTGACCTCCCTCTGCAGCCCCAGCAGGACCGACGGAGACAAACAGAACAGTCGAGGTGGAAAGTGCTCGTGTTGACATTGCGTCTAGGTGTGGACTACTTGTCAAGGTGAACAGACACCTGGTGTGGGACAGGGAGGCTATTATGCAAACCTGAGCACCATGGTCAGGAGTCAAATGCGTGTAGATTTACTTTATCATGTACTTTTCGTGATAATTTATGTCATCAGGGTGGATGGTTAAATTTAAAGACGTACACTGGGTGGAAAAGTATGGTGTCTGCAAATCATCCTCTATCATCCTTTTCTATGCAGATGTGTCATTCACAGCATCAAATTAAACACTCTTGTTTCAGGCAAATTATGTCTCATCCTGTTTCAGGGGGGGTGGAATTCAGATCTGATCAATCTTTCCTGTTCTTTATTGTAAAATTTCTCTCTCCTGCTGGTTTGCATTTACTGTATGTGCTTCCAACGGGGAAAATTGAATGGACAACAATGAGACACCTCCGTCAAATTTGCCACATTATCTTCTTCTTTGTACTCACGCAGTATGGGCATGTTTTTAGTCAGGAGACAATTGCAAAAGATAATGTCGCGATGCATGAGAAGATTAGAAAGGATCGTTTTCAGCCACAGCAGTTGTGTCGTTTTCTCACTGTACAAAATAACTCTTTGTCTTTATTCTGCACCACAAGGTCAGACCTGACAAAAGGCGTCCAACTTCAACAGGCAAGAGTTGGAGGAAAAAAAACTGCAAGTGTGAGCTCAATATTTTCTTTTTTAGGTGACAAGAGCCGGCCTTTGGTGTTGTTCAGCCCATTGAAAACAATTTCAGATATGAAAGGAGACGTTTTTGTATCTGAAAATGTACATTAAACGGTGTCAACAACATCCTGGAGGTCACAGTAGAGTCCCCATGGAGACTGAATCTGGCTGCGGCGCTCAAAGACTCGACAACCCCCCCCCCCCTTCTCTGAGTGGCGGCTCGGTGATGGCTCTCAGTTTCTCTCGTCATGTCCCTGGCAGCTTTGACACAGGTAATATGCATGCAGACTGACAGTGGCTGGGATGTGCGGCAGAGACAATGATGTACATATCATTTTCCTCCCTGACTGATTGAAGACTGTAATCTGTGCAGGACTTTCTCTCTGATTACACACGTCTCAGGGAGCAAAACAAGGACTCCCAGCTGCCACCGGGCATCGGACTCATCCAGGGCTTTCAGCCTTCAAGAGGACAGAAGTCCGCCTTTAAGGTGAGCTCAATTTTCGTCCCATTTACACTATTGTTACAAGTGTCGGATGGAATGCATCTGGGAGATAGTGGTCAAACAGTGGCTGTCTGAAGATGACACAGGAACAGAGATGTATCTGGCACCCAAGGTCATCCTATTCCCATCTCCTGCTCCTGAATGTTTCCAGCTCCCGTAAAGGCTCTCACAAAGAGAGAAACAATATCATGAATTTTACATTCACCAGTATTGTGCCTGTGCTGACAAAATGCAAAGTGTCTCCTTGAAGCCCAACAGGCCCACACTAAACCTGCCCAGCAAGACCGGCCATGAATATGAAGCCTGTAGCCACAACACTCTATTCTTCCCCTGCACAAAGACAGGACTCTGCTGCTCTAATAATGCAACGTAATATGTCGTGTTTGTTAAAAGCACGCTCAGATATTTAACAGTTCGCCCTTTGTAACACTGTGAGGTGAACTTACGTCTATGTAAAAAACCTGGGAGATTTCTCTGTTGACAATAGGTCAATCCTTTACAGAAGTTACCTAGCACATTACAAGGTTGGTCTCGGAGGAGAAGTAATGGGTTCTGGGCAATTGACCAAGCTGCCATGCTTTACTGCACCTGCACTGAGTTAGAGCTGTCATCATTACCACTTCCTCTAACGTTCCCCCACAGCAACCCAGACACTCCCCCTCAGAGCGATATTTCACTTTGGTGGAACATTTCCTCTTTTTATCATGCATCCATTCATACAGGAGTGGAGGCAGTCCGACTTTAACGTTTCAAGCAGCGAAGTAACCTCTAACAGGCCTTTCGGGGTGCACACTAAAACATAATGTTTCCAAAATCGCTCCCAGTCACCGGCTATGATTCTGACTTAAACTTTTTCGATTGAGAGCCATGCTCGCTAAAAGGGAAAAATCTTGAAGATGAAATCCTGTCAGAGGTGTACAACCACATTTTCAGTGTGTCAAATATGGAGAACATGAGGTTAGTCATTTGATTGCCTTTATCCCCTATTTTTGTTAAGCTATTCAAAATACTCAGAGGATTATACAGTCTGAAATAACCATAAGGTTTTCTGAATAGTTAATGTAACTGAATATAAAATGCTACACGCTTCTACAATCAAACCTGGCAAAGTATTTTGTATTTTTCACAATTGCTTCTTCTTATTAGTACAATCCTCACACTTTTCATCTTTAATCGACAAAGTTGTCACTTTTCGCCCCTCACCTGTGATAAAACAGCACTGATATTATTTCCATTTGAGCATCCAGGCTTCCAAACAACAAATATCAGCGATGATCAAGGCCTGAGCCCTGCACTAACTTCTCTCTGACTTGCAGATGTTTTTCCCCTCAGTTTTTCACTTCCTCCTCCCACACATGTCTTATATCAGTATTTGCCGGATCCAAAACGACCAGCTTTGAAAATGAAGGAGAGGAACTTTACATTGTGCCAGAAAAAGGAATGGAAATTACGGGCAGTGTCAGATAATTGAGCTTGTCGTAAGAGACATGTTAATAACAGACAGAGATGCAGAAGACTTGTCACTCCGTACCCTGGGTGACAGACTCTCTCTGCTGTTGATGAGCTGTTTTAGAGGGGAAATTGTTCCACGCAAACACCATCGTTATTACAAGCTGGCAAGCTGCTCGCTTGTGTACCCAATTCTGCTTGAACTGACAGAATCCAATTGACCGGCACATATTCATGCACTTTATTTTCTTTATTCTCACCAACAATGCGGATAATTACTGCACCAAGTAAAACTGAAAATAGAATTTCAGTGTCCCAGAAAACAATGCCAGAGCTGTCTCAGCAACATGTCTGCTCAAATTGCTGTGACTGAGAGACCTACTGTAAGACAAGCAGCAATCCAATATTACTTGTCAGGCTAAAAAACCTGCAGAGAAAATATGTTGGCATTATCTTCTTCCATGAAATAAAATGAAATAACTTTAGTTTTTCATGATGCCATTGTTCTGTTTGCAGAAAGGCCTGATGCAAACCTTTCTGACAGGCAGCGCTTTATTAAGTTTTTCTGGTGTTATCACAGTCTCTCATCCAGATCTGTTTTTTTAATGTTGGCTTTATTTTTTATTCATCTATCACAGTAACAAAAGAAAGCAAATTGAGTAAAAGATTTCTTCTTATTCCACTTAACTAAGTCCAGATAGCACTGTTGTAAACAGGACAGACCTGCATCCTCTACCACAGAGATCAATCCAATCACTTTCTCTGTCATCTTTTGGCTCTTTGAAACCTTAAGATTATTTCTCTTTTCTTTCTCAGTCCAGAGACTTATGCTTCAGTACAGCAGTATTTCCCTGTGTAGCTTTAGCACTGCAAAAAAATGACATCTTATCAAGTGATTTTATCTTATTTTGAGAAGAAAATCTCTTTTTAGACTTAACATGAGCCACATTCACCTGACTAGACCAGAAAAATGTCTTATTTCAAGTTACTTAAAGACAGAAATTATTTCTGAATTGCTTGTAACAAGTTAAAAAAAAACTCTGCAAATGGAACAAGAAAAAAAGTTATTTGTATTAAGGCATTATTCTAGTTTGCAGCAAACTTTTCTTAATCTATTGGCAGATTTGACTTGTTACAAGCAAATCAGACCTCTACTTTGTCTTTAAATAACTTGAAACAAGACATTTTTCTGGACTGGTCAGTAGAATGTGGCTCATATCAAGTATAAAAAGACATTATTTACTTAAAATAAGACAAAAACACTTGTTTATTTATTTATTTATTTATTTATTTTATTTATTTTGCAGTGGGTGATTGTGCCATATTCTGTTGCCTGTTTAGTTTTTGAATGTAAATACAAAATCAATGGTATTGAAAGCAGCTCTACATGGTTGCTAATGCCAAGTCGCACACCTGTTTGCATGCTGCCACCTATTGGGCTTGGTTTACAACAGCTGATGTAATCAAAGCCTAGTTTAAAAACCATGCATACTCATGTCCAATAATGAATTGATACGGTACCTATTGTGAATAATTGGAAATAACCATTAATTAAACTTTCAGGTACCATTAAATGAGGTTGTCCCTACTTCATGTGAACCACCGGTTAAAGCTCCTGTGAGAGACTTTTTGTTTGTGTCAACTTTGGCGCCCCCTCTGGACAGAGTGAGGAAAAATGATATCTGAATTGTACTTTCAGTTACTTGGCAGCCAAATCTATCCATGCTGAAATTCTTTGCTGCAGTCAATGTAAGAGATGGAAGTTTCTGTGCTGTGCAATCAATCACTGTGCATGTGACCTACCCCCAGCAGCAGTTTCATAGTTCAAAAATAACTTAATTGAAATGATCTGTCTCTGTGCTGATGATCTGGTTTGCTTTTGTAGCTCTTTAAGGGGGATCAGATAGATTTTGGTCTTTATTTTTTCCAACCAGCTAAAAACTCCTCACAGGCCCTTTAAGGAATCATAAGGCACAGTAACTCCAGATATACTGGAATCCAATAAACTGGATTAGCAGTTTTAACTTCATTTCACACCCATTCAGACTCTTTGAAAGCAGAATAAAGCATTATCATACATAAATGTGTACGCAGCTGAAATCACGTCTATAAATAAACATTGTTAACAGATAACATCTTTGAAGCGTGATGCTGTAATGAATCAATCATTTTACACCAGGAATCCATGATTCATCCTTCATCATTTCATACGTTATAAATATCTACAGCACACATGAGTCATGAATAAATTAAGCATTAAATACTGTAGATCTTTTTTTACCCTTTTGTTCAGTCTTACACAGTATCTTTGGTTTGGCACACAGCGTTCAGCATCAGCTTGAGTTAAAACTTTGCCCAGTCGTTAAGTTATGGCAAAACCATCTTATGTCATATGAAATGGGTTCTTATTTGATATTTTTCGTAATTAAATGGTTAAAAAAAATTTTTTTGAATCGATTTTAGTTCTTATGCTGTTAGTTGATATTAAGCTCATTTTACCTCAATTCATGTACTCTTTTTAATGCAACCAAGGCTTATTCCTTGGCACATTTCAACTGGACAGGCTGCATTAAAGTACCAGAACTTTTTTTCTTTCTGCAAACATTTCCATGATTAAGCTTTGTGCTTGTTTTACTTCAGATTGCATCAATTTGCATCAGTAAAATCAAGCTTTGTAGCTCCTTTAATACTGATGAAATGACAATGTGATTAACTATGTTATAGTTTCAATCCACAGTTGATTGTTGATTAATTTACTACTCTTGATTGGCCTTTTCATGAATTTTTTCTTCGAGTGCAGAGGCTAAAATTCCTAAGAAAATTTTAACCTACTTTTGTGAGGTAAAACTCCTTGTAGATTTAAATAATGAAGACTTACATATAACTTCATATAACTGATAGACAAAGAGCAGGTTTCAGATGCTTGGAAAATGTGTGTGAAATTAGACTGATTAACTCTACAGACTCGAACTACCAAGTATAGATATTTCTGCATTTCAAAGTCACTTATCCTACATTTCATGGATGTGTTTCTATCTTGAACCCCTCAGGGTCTCAGTGTGATCAGCGAAGCATCAAATGGGACGTTGTCACTGAAGCTTTAGAGAATAGCACCCATGATGGCGGGATGTTTAAGTGGCTCTTTGGGACCATGCCCCACATCTGCTGATTTCAGGCCCGTCTGCCACCTCCAACGTCGCTCATTAATAAGGATCTTTCTCTCAAGCCGTGTCAGTGTGTCATGTATTTCTTCAGCTTCAACTTTGTCCTGAGCCCCACAGTGCAGAGGATGCGTTTCTGTCAGTGTAATGTACGGGGACACTCTGGTGCTGCAGTCCAACAAGTTGTCCGTTATCTACGGGAAATGTGTCTGTCCAGAGGTGAGGGCGGCTTTGTGCTCTCAAGCAGGCCACCTCTCAGCCTTTGTGCCAGTAACAAGCTCAGCTCAGGCTCCAGCGAAGCGAGAAATTGTAAACTCTCCGGAGAGGCCCAGTGCAGAGATAAGGGCTTAGTGTTTGCTGGCAATGTGCATGGGGCTGAATCTGATACGGCCGAGTCCCACGCCAGAATGGGAGTGATGATACCTCCCCTTCTATGGAGAGTTATGTTTAATCCTCTTTCCCAGTGTATTCACTTGCAAATATTCCTGTCACCATTAATATGTATTAACATCCTTCACACACTGTTCAATACAGATTTATCAGACTCTATTTTTCCTCTTGTGCTCACCATCATCTCTCTGCTGCTCAAGAACCACAGATATTTTCACCCAGAAAGGGCTGAATGTGTTGAAGCAGGAAACCTTTGCAGGGTTCAGTGTCATCTCGATGACGGTCTGCAGCCACAGCACATGGACGAGACCGAATCTAATGTTTTTTTAATATTTTCACCATCAGAACAGCTTAATCTGAATTCAGTTTTCAAAACTGTCATAAAATGCTCACATTATTGCCTTATGAATAATTTGAATATCATATCAGATGTAGTATGAGCAGAGAAATCTACAAAACAAAATTGTAAATTTCAAGCACACAATGTTTTTTTTTTCTAAAATCCAATCTAATCTACATATTTACATACAGTTTATATGAAGCAGTTCCAGAATAAAAATTTCAATAGATTAGCTTTCCTTTGTCAGAAATATCTAAAAGCTGTGATTTCACACTAATAGCAAGAGATTTGTAGCTCATGAATACCATCACCCTGTAATCTTCATGTAAACCCTGAAACAGAAACATAGCTGCAGCATCGCCCTGTTTAGTCATCTCTCTGCACACAGCTACCTTCAACTCCTCACCACTCCCTGCTCTAAGAGCTACTTAGATTTAAACCATAAATTCTTTCATGTTAAACTTAAATTCCCTCCAGCTTGAGTATTATTGTGAATTCCAGTACATGGTTTAATCTAACAAGATAAAGGATGCTGGATAGGATTTTGTGTGTTCAGTGCTCTAATCCAGACAAAGCCCTGAGAAGCTCATTACAGCCTGGTGAGGCCTTAAGCCTGCGCCGCCTGCATTAAAGCAGCCAAGAACTGTCTGTCAGCTTCCTGGCAGAGCCCAAATCAAGCTGTCAATTACTGGACGTGTTTATGGAAATTACATGTTTGTTAACATGCTGGAAAAATGTGCTTTCGGCTCAAGCAGCATGTGTTCGCAGAAACAATTTTGCTCGGAAATCACCTTTCAAATGGATGAAGGTGATCCTCATCAGATCACAGACACGAGAGGCATTTTAACTCTCCCCATCCTGAAACGGGCGAGGAGAAGCCCAGACAGAAAGAGCCACAACTAACAATCAAAAGTGGAGTCTGTGCATGATGCTATGTTTTTGTTTATTAAGTCATTTCACTCAGATCTGGCTGATGTTCAGCCTCCTTTGTTACTCTTTAAGATGCAGAGACACGTTTGATTACTTGAGCAGGAGGGAAAAGAGCAGCCTGAGCAACTGATGTCAAGTTGTGCCATATAAACTTTGCATTATATACATTGTATGTGTACAGAAAATGTGAATTAGCCACTAGGGGGAGCATCATAGTTTTAAAAATCCAAATCTATTCAGTAAATTATAAAAAGTGTGATATTTTTACCTCGTATACATTTACTATCTTATCGTAAATCCCTCCCAGTTTCCACCTTGGGAACAGTTCCTTTTTAAAATGCAGCTTCTCTTGAAATGGGTTCGTAACAATGCGGTGCAAAAGTGCTGCTCCTTCAACCATCCAGAGTAATGTCTCCGACGAGATGTTTATGTCAATTTTCGCGTTGATTTTCCCTCACATAAAGGCCCTGATTTCAGCCTCCCAATGATCATGAAATTGAGCCAATCGACATGCATGTCTCAGATGTCTGGTCGAGCTCATCTTAGACAAGGTAATTTTGTCAGAGCAATTACTATTGTAATGTATTCCAAAGTCAGGGCATATTCTGCTGCTTAGGTGAGCCGCTGACAGCATGTTTTGATTTTTAAGCAATTGTGCTTTTCACTTGGAGATCACGCCGAGGTCTGCATTTCCCTCTATGTAACAACCCGCCATGATTCCATTATTCCACATTAACATCTAATTACCTCGCTCAGACCTGCAGCTATGCTGAAAAGCTGCAGCGAGTTGTGGGGTTTGACAAAGCTGTAAGTAAAGATGGGTTGGAGGGGGTTGGTGGATGTTTATGAAGAAACTCCAACTGTACGACGTACTCGATTCCCAGTGGACCCGTATTACCTGTCAGGCATGATGACAATGCCCCGGAGAATGTCACTGTGCAGTGAAACTGTCATCACACAATTACTCTCACCATTACTGGCCCTACATCTCCATGTAATGGCTGTGACACACTTTATAATTCAGATTGTATTCTCAGTCATTGGCACTTAAATGCTGCACTCCGTTTTATGAAAAGATAAAGATCTGTGTAATCTGCCAGAGCTCAACCATCCCCTGAAAGCTTGTCAGGCGGCATTTTGTCGTTCACAAGAAGTTGTCATACCCTGAAGCATCTCCCTTTGTTGGGCTGGTAAAAGTGTCTTTTTGAGTGCACTATTGTGTGCTTGTTGATAGAGCTTGCCTAAAGAGTCAGAGTGTGTTTTGGTCCAGTTATCTGTTTGAGGCTTCTTTACCATAAGAGCAGCTGTGTAGTGCATCGTGTGAGTTCAGCTGGGACTCAGACTTCTTGTGAATCATCAAATTTAGATCCAGATGTGCTTCCTTTGTTGTGTTTTATTCACAAGGTTCAGGTGCGCCCTCTTCTTTTGAACTTAAACTTTCATCCAAGAGAGCAGAAGCTTTAAACCCTTTACCTACTGAGGATAAAAATAGTCTGGACGTATTTTATTAATATGGCCTCAAAATGCCCTGTCTGAGTGCTTTGGGCCCTTTTCCCAGTAGAACATGAACCTAAATTTATAACATATGATAAATAAATATTGCACATAGTATGGAAGCATTAGCAGTTTAAAAGAAGAAAAACAGAAAAGAATTAGATGTTTTCAGGAGTTAAGTGAAAAGAAATACAGCTTCCCAGCTCTCTGTCAGCGTTGATATTTTTGACTAAGGCAAAAACTTGAGGAGTGACAACTGTTCAGCATTTTCACAATATTTCCATTGTTTTGCTTTGCAAGGCTACGTCATATACTTGTGATTACTGTATTGAACCATGTATCACTGGAAAGTGCTAATTCTTAGGTTTCCAATGCCATTTAAAGTTTTCTAATTGAACAAACTTTGACAGCCAAACCAAAGTAAATATAGTGCTGGTGCTATCGGTAAAAGGTTTGGCTGCTGGAGTTTTTCTTCAGTTATCGTCTCATTAAATCTCATAAAAGAGTAAATAAAATGTTAACAAAAATAAACTTTATTTTAAGGTTGCAGCACTTTCTGCCTTCTTTTAAGCACCATAATAGTTTTCTACAGTGCCACAGTGTATTAACAGCTGTTTGGGAGCTTTTAGTTAACTGAATGATTAAATTTAACTGCCTTTACTAGTTAGCACAAGAGTTACTTATCAACTGAGGGAAATTTAAAGCACTATCTTGATGTTTTAGTCCCAAAATGCCACTTATATGATTTTATGTTATTATATAACAATTTGTTACCCAACCTGCATGGAGGACCAAAGGTTGGTGGTGCTAGCTCTGCTAACTCTAGCTACACTTGTCAAACTAATTTGAAAAACTGACCTAAAAACTTTTTGATTTGGTGTTGACTTATATTGAGTACGTTCTCCTCAGTTTTGACAGTTTTCTGAATGTTTTCTTACTTTAAATTGTTTTCTTTTTTAACTTCTGGGAACTCTTCATGTGTTGGAAAAAAAAATAAGAACAAAAAAATGTGAACAAAATCACACATATTATGTACTCGTGAGGTTTTAGAAATGAAATTCATGCACATGTTTGGAGGGGGAAATTCTGGGATATAATGGGTCAAGACTAGTCAGTTTCACTTTATCATCTGATTTAAAAATTGGGGAATTTATAACTTCAAAACATCCAGAGCAGAAGAAAAATCAGCGAAGGGTGACCCTCTTACTCAGGCACATTGTAATGAATCAGTGTGTCACTTAGTTCAATGAGTTGTCCGACTGGTACTTTTTAAAATACAAATGAAAAACTAGTGTTAACAGAATTAAAGCCAGCATAAACAACAGCTCTCGTTCATTATAGAATATAATGGCAGCTTCATTTTATAAAAAGAAGATGGGATAAGCACCAACCTGTAGGAATAGTTAGCCCGTCATTAATTTCTTGATTATGGTTCAGGGCATGTGGGACGTGTGAAAACCTGAACATAACATTATGAAACCTGTGAAGTCTTTCTGATCCGTTCAAAGGAGGTCAAATTCTTTCAGAAGGGCTTGGATTTATAAAACGTACTCTCTAAGAAGGCCACAGATCACTCAGCAATATGAATCAGTCCTCGTTTAATGCTAAGTTGATGTTTATTGTCACATGAATTTGGAAACACAGAGGACTGTACATCAGCCCTGTAAACATCAGCCTCTGTGGGTTCTTGTTGCTCCGTCCCAGTCAGCAGTGTCACTTCCTTGTTGGTTTTGGTCTATTAAAGGGATTTGTTGATAATAACAAACCCATTAATTATCACCAGACTTGTCCTTCATTTGTTCGCAGACCTGGGAACAGTCCAACTGGCCAGCCTGTGTGTGCTAGCAGATTGAGTTTAACAAGCCAGATGGGTTGTAATTGTCTGATCAATCCAATGTTTGTGAGCTTTTATGCCTTTTATTATGGTTTGTTTTCCTTACGTGCTATTTCCTCTGCTGATTCGCCTTCCCTTGGGGAGGGTCTGTGTCAGAAACTCTTTTCGCTGCCTCGCCAGCGTTACTCCACTCAGGATGTGGAGTCTGAACCTCCCATGTAAATGACCGGAGCAGCGTTATCCTTCTGGCCTGTGGACCACGCCGCTGCAGTTTTACTGTTCACCTTTTCAGAGCAGTTGTTTGGCACCGCGCTGTATCATTAAGTCTGCAATGCTTCCCTCTGAGCAGAGGTTAGAGATGACTTTCTTCTTCAAGTTCTGGGGTTGAAAAAAGAAATAATTTAGACATTTGGAAATGTCATTTTTCACAGCTTGAGTTCTCATAGCATTTCAGAACTCTTAGGAGTCAGCCTTTTCCTTTTCCTGTCTTTACATTTAGATATTTTTGTACATCAAACTGCTGTTCTCCTTTAGCATGGGTAGTGTGGGCACCATTTAGCAATGCAAACTTTGTTTTGTATTATATGAGAAAATAATTTGCTTTAGTACAAAGAGAAATACATTTTGTTTAGTTTTTCAAATATTGTGGAATATTTACTAATTTATATCCTACATTTCATACTCGTTTGTTGCCGTCCTTAGCAGCTCCTCTCAGTATCTGACTAAGACAGAAAGTGAAGTATATTGTATTGAAGTGCAGCAGTGCATCACGGTTGTTTTACCGTTTGCACCGTTTGTAGGCCACCGAGCCGACCTCAAAGCGTAAAACATTGTCATGTCATCACTCAAGAGTAGATTTGAAAATAGTACGTTTAAAAAGCAATATCTAGGGAAAGAAGACATCAGATACCTGCTACAGGTAGGGTTTGAAGGCAGGTGCATATGCAGATCTGCCTGACATCCAGAGAGTTCTTTGCTTTTTATTTTCATGCCACATGAAACAGCAGGCCCTCTTCCCAATCATAACGTAAGAGTTGGTCCCCGTACAGCCGTGAAGAGGTTTGACCTCTCACTTTTCAAAGAGGTTGACTGGTTTCCTTGCCTCTCCTTTACTGTATTGCAGTAATTGAGACTCTCTTGTGGCACTTATGTTTCTTTTCCTAGATCTGTAATGTGCTGGATAGATCCCCAACACGCTCAATCAAAGTGAACTAATTTGACTGTATTGTTTGACAAGTGTTCCTTACAGCTTGGTGTGAGGGAGATGCAATCTGAGAACAATTATGCCATTTTCTGAGAACAGTATGGGGCAGGTAAGAACCATTTTAGATTTGCACAGGTTAAATGTAATGACCACTCTTGATTGGATTTCACACTTCGAAATGATTTTTTGTTCACTCAAAGTCAACTGCTTTGGCTTTTGGTTGGAAAAGAAAGTGAAATGTTTGCATTTTATCCTCTTTTTAGCGATAGTTTATGATACAAAGTGTTCTGGCACTTGTGTCCTCAACTTTGTCTGGAGTTCATCTTTAAAAACTGCAGAATCCTTGACTGTTTGCCACAGGAAAAGAAGATCTAGTCATTTTCAGACACGGTGAGGACTTAATTCTAATTCTGCAGCACATCAGGTACCTAATCTGAAAAAATGGAAGGTAAAAGACCCTGAAGGTGCACTGGCATTTCCAAAGTAGTGAAGTAAAAAGAGCTCAAGGTTGCAGAGGACTGAAACCCATCTGAGTCACGTCTCTGAAGCCCCCGGTTGGACTTTTAAATTTTTATTGCTCCTGATATTTGTTCTCGATGGCAAATTAACAGCCTTCCTTGTGCCATTCAGTTTCCTTTCTGAAGACAAGCCCTAAATTTTGTCTAACTGCCAGGATTTACTGCTCCTCTATTTTTCACACGACAGAATCAATACCAGGACTGAAGAAGAGGGGATAAAAATTTATGGTATCTTGCAATTTAATGGTTGAAAAGATGCAATTTGAAAGATCATAAATTGTGAAGGAGCTTATGCTTCATTGCACTTGATTCAGGGCTTGCTGTTAGAACTTGATTTGCGAGTGTCTGCAAAGTGTGATTAACGAGGCGATCAGTGTGCAGTGCAGCACAGTATGGCACTCCTAATGCTCTTCATTAGAATAAATAAAATAAATTGACTGCAGCTCTATGAAAACTCTGTAATGGTTAAAAATCAAAGAATGTCATCCCCCCCCAGCCACGATTTAGCTTCTCCCAGCCTGCATCCACCTTGATCACATTACCCTGACAGCCTTGTCTCTGAACCTGCAGGGGCCCCGAGACGAGCTCTCGGCAAGGAGAGGAAAAGGGAAGTGGCGTGTCGGCGGGGGCCATGCAAGCTATTGCTTAGTCGACTGGTAATCATAAATCGGAGGGCTTTTGTACTCAAAGTGTTGGGGGGAATGCAGTTTGCGGAGTATTAATGCATGAAATAGCATTTCAAGCTGATAAACGGTTCGCAGAATGGTCAGCCGGCGCCGATTGCTCTTCCCCTCTTTCTCTTTTCATGAAGGCATATTGTTTGCAATAACATTTACCAGGAGAATTTATTCCACTTCAGCTCATGTTTTCTTGCCAGACAGCTTGTTGTAGAGGGAGGTGGGCTGTCAGAGTCAGCTGTAATATTCACTCCTCCTGCCTGTCCTCTTTGGATTATTGTCTTTTCACATTAAACTATGTGGAATTGACCACAATATGAGCTGTCACGCAGTCACTTAACGTGGCCCCTTCAATTGATTTCTCACTACGTCTCCCATGTAGTTGTTAAAATCAATTAACTATAAGTAACCGGGCAACAAAAACGTGTTTGTAAATGAGCTGGTATTGATATTTTCATCTTTCTCCATTAAAAGCAAAGTATTGACTCAGAGGTTTATGTTATGTGTCTTGTTGCCTCTTTGTCTACACTATTACCGGCAGAACATATGAAGCATTTGCTGAGGATTCTCATGGAGCTAATGAACAACTGATGTTATGCATAAAAACAACATTTATGAAGGAGTTCAATTGAACATGTGACACAGACAATGCAGCAGTATGGTCCTGGGCGTATCTAAAGCACCGAGACAGGATTATATTATATAGAAGTCCCCACAAAATACAATCACACAGTATCACAGTTTTCTGACATGAAGTTTCAGCTGTTCTGATCCAGAGATCACCTTCATAGAGAATGAATCAGAATTAGGATTAAGGTACCGGATGAGCTGACACGTACTTAGAGATTTTGAGATTTTCTTATGGAGGACTTCTGTATGTTTAAAATGTCAGACTGTAAACAAAAAGTACACAAAGAGTTTTGTGTCAGGAGCCCAGCACTTTAAAATGACCTGCTTCAGGAAATCTGTGACCTAATAGGGGGAATTTATTTAAAATAAGCAAGACCTAATGGTATGACGACTAAACTTGGTCTTTGAACAGGAAGTCACTGGGCATTAGATTTGTTATTGTCATTAGTTTGTTATTAGTGTTATTCTACATAAGTACGCTGGTCTCATTCTGAAAATTTAAATCTAATTTTGACCTTTCTCTGTTTTACTTTGGAAGCTGCTGGAGAATACTTTTGCTGATATTCCAACCATCTTATTTTCACCAAAATGGGTGAAATGTTGTGATATCACCAAAAGATGACATGGGTAGTATACCTAAGTCAAATGTTTAAAAGATTAAGTATTATTGGTCTAAGGGGAAGAAATGTAATGTCCTTATATTAGTATGGAGGACCACATGAGGTTAAAGATACTTTTTTTGGAGAGTTGCTCCTGATTTGAACTGAATTTTAATTCTTTTTAATCCACATAAAAACAGAAAATCTTATAAAGATTTCATAATCTTGCATGGTTTTTGTTGAATCGAAAGGATGAATTCCACAAATCTTTTCATATTTGTCACTAAATTGTTGCTTTACTTATTTCATGATGTGCCTGTTTCTATGACCTATCAGTTTTATTTATCTCACACATTTTAAAGCACTTTGTTCTTAGTATTTGAAAAGTAATTTATGAATAAAGTTTCTAGAGAAGTTTGTTTTCCATAAATTTATCCTGAAGATGGAGAAAGAAATCTGTCATAGTCAAGTCATTTTTGGTGCAAAATAGATGAGCAGTAGTGCAGTACAACACTGTAAAATAACTTAAATAAAAGATGATCAACACATTATAAAATATGTACATCTTACTGAATAGAATAAGATTGGACACAATCCCTACAATATAAACAAAAGTACTGAAGTCTGGTGCGTTAACTCAATGCACAGAGTCTCACACATAGGTTTAACATTAGTGCAATATTAAGAGAGGAGGAGTCTGACAGTAGGGTTACAGGAAGAATCGTCATGCTCTGCTGTCTCTCACTGGAAGGGATTCAAATAGTCTGTGTCAGGAATGAGGGTCTATCATAGTCTTCCCTGCACCTCTATCTTGTCCTGGAGTCAGCTGATCTGGGAAATTTACACAGTAAAATGATGTTCACTGTATCTGGAAGTAAAACCACAGAGATTCATATTTCCCCTCTGTTTGTGCACATTCTGGCTTGTGGCTGCTCACGAGGTGAGAGGACGCCTGACAGAGTCCATACAGTAACTGGAGGCTGCTCCTGCAGGGTGACTCACCTCTCCTCCCCCTTAGCCAAACCTTTATTAGCTCTCTGCCCATTAAACATGACCTGAGTGCTCATTTTGCATGGAGACATTTAATTGCGTGCTGCTGAGGCTCTTGTCCTAATAGGCTGAGTGCTTGCTCCTACAGCGACTACCTGCACTGTATATGAACTAGAAAACTTTCCTCCCTCTGCAACACCGCACATTCTTTCAGTCATCTTGGAAATTGCACTTAACCTAAGCATGCTTGAGTATACATTAAGACATTTCTCCTACAGGAATATTTCTCCAAAGGATTGTTAAAAAGGTTTCCGAAAAATCTTTAGTTTTAAGAAAATGATTGAGGAATAGCTGGAGGTCATTTTTAACTGTTTCTTACAGTGAATGTGCCGTTGCTGCAGGTGTGTCTTTGGATGAAACGTTCTGCTGTATATCACCGCCCTGGTGAGCTCAGTGTGGTACTGCTTCTATCAAAATGTGTGCTTTGGCTCCTGCAGAGTTCATTCACATTTAAACGTACAGAATTCACGCTAATGTATCGTTCTTTGATCTGAGATTCTGCTTAATGTGCACGCAGTGTGCAGGTCAGACGGTGCTTCACACCCAGCAGAGAGACTCAAAGGGAAATTTAAAGCAGTAACACCATGTGACCACACGCTAACTGCTGCCTCTGAGAATCCATGAGGCAGTTTTACACTGACAGTATAACAAGTCATGTCTCTCATATAATCCATATCATCCTCCTTTTTCTACATTTTCGGTCACTCTGCATTTATTCTGAATTAGTTGTCTTGAGATGTTAAATTTTCAATACCCTGTTTCTGATGCTCACTAATTCTCTTTTGAACGGATAAAAACAGGGCTAGTCTCTTCTTTCCTGTTTGTTTTTTAGCTTTCCAAGTGTTGTGGTCAGCTTGTGCAGGGTTTAATAATTTTAGACCTAAGGATTGTTCAATCCATCCACAGTGGGACGTTTCTTTCTTCCCCCTTGTTTGCTTCAGGTTTCTGTAGCGGCTGTGGGTCAGACCTCAAACATGGTGGTCGCTGATATTTTCCATGAGAGAGTATTGGATACCCTAAAGTAATTATTGCAGCATCCTGAATTTTTTGTGTTTTTTGTTCTCTTGATGATTTCCCTGGGTATCTCTTTACAAACCGAGGACAATGTGCCCAATCATTTCTGTATTTTTGTTTTCCACCATCAGCCGGAATACTGCTAATAATCCATAAAGGTCTCTTGTTTTCAGAGAGGTTAACTGCACCCAAACACAAATAAGTAGGGTCAGTTGTTTTGTTTTTAAACTGTTTACTGGATGCTTCGTTTTGCTTGACTCCTTTTCACGAATGACAGGCAGCACAATTTATCCCCCACGCCTACATTAGATAAACAGATGTAAAAAAAATATGGAAACCGGGTTTCTGGATGAAGTTTGTGTTACAAAGTTTAGATCCACTTCCCTAAAGCTCTGTGTGAGGTAAAACAAACAAAAGACTGTAGCATCTCTGTTTACAACCGCTGAGATTAGAAGTTTATCAGCTCACTTTATTTTGAACTTCGCACACAAACAAGGAACTGAAAAGGGCTTAAAGCTGTGTAATTATTTTGTTTCAGAGAAATTCAGATTGATTTTAAAATATATTACTTTGGGGAAGTAATGCAGCAGCAGTGAGACAACTGGAAAAATGCAGAAGATAAATTGTGCAACATGCGAGGTCTTTATATCGGTTTGGATTCTGAAGATTTATCAGAAAAACTTTAATTTTCCCAAAACAAAAAGTTCACCATATGCTGGATAGATCCAAATTTTTAAAAGAAGATGAGGACAAAATTACAATGCAAAAATACTTCACTGTCAGAGTGATGACTTGATGCCTCACCTTTTATCTGATCTTGTGTCCCTGCTTTCTTAGTAACCACCCAGATGTGTTAAACATTTAAATCTGATTGGTCAAAAGCCCAAAACAAGGATTTGTACTAGTTTTTTGGGGGGTCATGACCCAGTTTTGATATCACAAATTTCCTAAAACAACAATGCAAGAACAGAAGCAGTCAATCGTCATGAACCATAGAATAGAATAGAATAGAATAGAATAGAATAGAATAGAATAGAATAGAATAGAAAATACTTTATTTATCCCAGAGGGGAAATTCAGGAGTCACAGCAGCATTTAAGAAAACAAAAGTAAGAAAGTGTATAGAAAGTGCAAAAAGGTCCACAAGAAAATAGATGACGACATCCCGTCCACCACTCTCCAGCCCAGCCAGTCTCCACCTCCACAGGGTCCAGGACTGAGCCTCCCCAGCAGTTTGTTCAGTCTCTGTCTCCTCAAAAAGTTTGGTGTCCATGACCAACAATGAACCATACAAAGTAATGATCCACTCCAAATACAAAGATTACGAAAAAGAGACAAAAAAATTACAAGAAACGGACAAAGACAAGAGAGCTACTGCAATAGGCAGCTACTTGGGCAGCGCCTAGCAACGGAATAAAACTCACTTTTCTAACGTCTAATAACTAATAAAAAAAAAATTTCAGAAAAAAAAAGAACTTAAACACAATGCAGCTCAAAGTATCTCCATACTAACATAGCATACAGATGTGTGATACATTTCTACAAGGTGTATTTATTTTTTAGTTTGACCGTAGCTCAATCAGAATGAATGGGGGAGACAGAGTTTTTGACCCATACTGCAACCAGTCACCAGGGGGAGCAGTTTTTGAGGTGACCTCACTGCAAGCCGAGCAAGATGACATCAATTTTTTTTGCAGTTTGTGGTTCTGACCCCAGGAGAGGAAAACACGGATTTGTACTTTAACAAGACCAATATTGGAGACAATCAAATTACGCATCATAAAAATTCATTTTACAGAAAGGATTCCAGCACATTCTGTCAAGTTTGATTCCACCTCTTACTGTTTACAATGTGGCAAAAAATAAAAGTTTGAAACTACATCAGGCGAGAATGAGACAAAAGTCCAGTAGCAGTTTTTTCATGGTTTACAAGTGTACAATTGTAAATACCCCGTTGTTGATGGCATCATATTCTAACTGAGCGAATATTGTTATTAAACCAAATAGGTTGATTTGAATCATTTTCAGTTACATATAGGGTTTACATTATTTTCTAATCCTCACAACTCTTTGTGTCAACATGTTACACACTGTCTCAACTTCTTTGAGATCATGGTTTTATATTTGCACACGTCAAGTTTTACTTGCAGTTTTTATATTTTGTGCAAAACTTCTCCACAAACACTTTCTGGTGCGTCTCTCTGCTCCCACTCTTCCCTTGCGTCAGAGCACAAATGCAGCAACGGTCCATTACCTCCTGCCACATAACACAGGGATGAATATCATTGTTTAAAAAATCATAGCTCTGAAACTTTAACAACACTCCTCATCAGGTTGGAGCGTGAGGAGCTGGGAGGGGGCACAGGGCCGCCGAGCTGTGAATAGACCTCATCAGTGAGGGTGAGGGTTCACATCCTTATACTAGTCATACAGGAGTCACCCTCCCTGACCTAAGGCAAATAAGCCACTTAACGCAATTATTTGCAATCACTAAATGTGACATTCATTATAAAAGATTTTTTTTCCTCCCAGCTACACATAATTTCCTATTGTTTGTGTGAAAATGGCAACCAAAAGAGCATTTAAAGTGTTATTGTGGAGAGCAGGGCATCTTTTTTTATAAAGACTGCTCTGAAGTCTGAATAAACTTTGTGATTGTGAGATGAAACTAAGCTTTATTGTGCAAAGAGACCCTCTGAGAGAGAAAATGGCAGGCTTTTGGAGCACATTGTATCAGGTTGATTTGAAAATATAAGCTTTTGAAATGCAGCACAATGCTCCATCATGAATATTTCAGCCTTTATACATTCAGGCTTTTATAATAGCTGACCTGTTTTCATTAACCTGATCAGGAGGCATTGTGGTCTAAGATATGTCCCCCCGGTTTCACGCATTTTATCTGCTACCTTACACTTATAGATGTGAAATCAGAGCGAGGAAGGCGTCTGTAATAAGCCGATCTCTTTCAGCATCAGAGCAGACAAACAATTATTCCAAACTTTCCCTCTGGTGTTTATCTGTACATCTGTCTTTGTTTGATTACAGTTTCAAGAACAGAAGCCTTCACTCTCTTTAGCCTCCTATCAGCGCGGGGCGGAAAGCTCTATTTGGTAATGCAAACCAAATATTGGACTAATTAGCAGTTCCCTCACGTCGCTATACGTTTTTTCGCTCGGCATATTTCTGCCTTGCAGATAGTAATGCAATTAAGCACAACATTTTTTCACCACTGACAAAATTGCTTAAGTAGATGTAATTAGGGAGTGAATGTTTTGATGAGGACAGAACTTATGGAAAATATCCATAAACCTCAGACGAGGGACATCATACTGGAGCAGCTATAGGAAGAGGGAATCTTTGACTTGTGAAGTGTTTCTTATTTATATGATTTTTCAGATTTCGTTTTCATACAGCACACACATGTCGAATAGAGGTGTTAATAGTTTCTGTAATTGTTTCGTGCTGTGTTTTAATACTTGCTCTTCATAGCAGCAGGTTAATACAGTTCAGATTGCAAAGACTTATTTTGAAAAAGAAAGCCAAATGTTGGAATAATTTAAAGCTCCTATGAGGATTTTTTGACTCTTTATTAATCAGACTGAAATCAGTTCTGCTGTCTTTATATGAGTTCGGAAAGCTAACTAGACCATCAGGGAGACAACTGTCACTTTTGTTTAGTCATTGTTATGGCTTACTCTAACTAGGGGGGTAGGTGGCTTACATGTTAACCCTGTAAAGCCTGACTCATAAAAAACCCTCAGAAAGTTCTAATTTCTGGAACTGGGATGTTAATTAAACCCTAAAAAATTCACAAAAAAATTTGCTTTATCATTTTGTTCTTGATGAATGTCTTGTATCACATTTGGGCAGTTTTGGCAACTTTTTGAGTAAAGTTTTTTAGTAAATATGCATTATTTCAATGAAGAAAGAACTTATTTTATATTAAAAAAAAGAGTAACAATTTAGATGCAAGTTTTACGTTAACTTCTTAAAATTAGCAGTAATGTTCCTAAAAAATAAGTGTGTGGATGATTCCATGAGAGCAGCCATTTTTAAAAGTGCCAAATTACAGTTCCACCTGCCTATAGTGGAATGAAAATCCTCTTTTTTCATATTTTTCAACAGGTCTTTGAGGAAACTGTTTTTTATGTTTATTAAATAGAGTTCTTTGAAACTCATGCAAGTGATGCATTTCGTGTTACAGGATTTGAAGTTGTGAAATTTAAGCTTTGAAATATATTTTTCAACATTTGACTTGTCCAAAAAATAAAAATTGGATTCGTGTAAAGTAGATATACTTGTTGACTGGAGCCCCAAATCCCCTGTCCATTAATGCAGCATTAGGTAGTGATCCAATGACAGCGAGTAAAAAACAGGACTATAAAGCTGACCCAGTCTTGCATGAAGATCATTTTAGATTCTCTCCATAATGAAGTCTACCTTTCTGAGAGACTCTCACATTTTGCGACAGCTCATTAAAGCTTTCCTCAGTATTTTGTCTTTAAAGAAAGCAGTTGAACCAGCCCCTTCTCCCTTTAAACCCCATCATATACTGAGCTAAGAGTTGGAGAACTTGTGGCGGTATGCGCATCTGTGTGAAAACTGGTGGCAGCATGATGCGTCACAATCGCCTCTGATCAGTTACAATGGAAATAAATAATTCATGCTGGAGGAAATGAGTCTAATTAGCAGGCAGTTTGGGTCCTTTGATAAAGCTGAGGACTAATTCTATGAAGGGCAGGAAGCTCTGTCATCAGTCAGCCCTGAACAGATTAGCATCTATTATGAATGAGGGACGAGCACCCTGGTGAAACCAAGTGTGTCCGAGAGACAAACTTAATAACTCCTGCGATGGGACAAACTTCCCCGCACCCTTCACACACCCACCTCCTCCTCCTGCTCCACAGCAACACACACATACCCACCCACCTTTCCCCCTCTCCCTCATCAGTCTACACACCCATCCTGCAGCTTCTATTGTGCGCAGGTAGAAGCATGCGGCTGCAATGGAGGGACTCACCCCTCCGTCCATCACCCTGACAGCTGTGGAAATACATTCGCCATGCTGCATTAAGGAGCATCCACAGTCTTTAACACCGCACTTAAACACAAAAGAAAATCCGGGGCACCTTTCTCCACGCACATTTTCCACGTCCTTGCACCACAGTCCCTGCTTTTAAACAAATATCACTTTCTGTCAGAGCATTTATCCTCACAGGGGATGTTTGAGCTGCTTGTGCAGGATTTAGAGTATGAAAAAGTGTCTGATGTAGATGTCTCTCCTGTTTCTTGCAGAACTACACAATAAAGGCCAATTAGAACTGAGTGCAGAGCCGCTCTGACAAGCAAAGGTCCCGGTATCAGGGGGGGACAAGCGTGGGCGGGCTGGGCCTGTCAGCGCTACATTGAGGGAGATAACAATAAATAGCTAATAATGACACTTAATGAGCTTGATTTAGTTGATTTAGTTGATGGAAAAGGTGCAGCAAACGGTGGATGTAGGTGATGCGATGAGAGATTTTAATAGATAGGAAACTCTGTTGGGGCTTCGCTGCATAATGGGGCTGCAGAGGGGGGAAAAAAACGGTACAAAGGGATGCTGAATGGATCCTCACGAGACATTTTGGAGATAATTAGATAAATCTCACACTAACATTCTGCACATTGTTCACTCAAGGACATCATGAGCATGTTACATTTCGCTCAGCATACAGAGAAATTCATATGTTTGCCAGAAATGGATGCTCAGATTCTGTTAAACTTACATGTCCCCAGCAAGCGCAATATGTTCATACAGTATATGAATGTGGTTAAATGCCATTATGGGAGCAGTAATGACTGCCAGATAATTATCCCTCCCACTCACACTTGACGGCTGCTGAATTTCTCTCATTTCACCACATAATTGTCTATGATTGAGTTGGAGATTTTATATACTTCTCTGTTCTTTCAGGCTGACTTTCCACAGTGACGCTGGAGGTTATCACAGGCCTTACAAGCCCCAGCCGAATTGCCCTGTAAACAACATGCAAAAGTTTCCCCGGCTTTCACTGCGCCTCTCCCAATTTTCCCTCGAAAGCGACAGAAAAAAGTCATATGAAGGGAAGTTTAATTAAGTAAGAACCTGTTGAGGAAGATTTCCAATCATGGTCTTCAGAATGAGTGCATTCAGTGTATTCATCTCCAGGCGATATGCTCTCTCTTTATCCAAGTGTGCGCTGCAGTTCTCTAGAGGGACCCCAGTTAATTGAATACATTAAAGAAGAGCGCCGGAGGCTTTATTTATTTTTCTACTTTAGTCAGACTTGTTTAAAGGGGACCCACTGCTGATGTTTGGCCCCTTCTAGAGTTTAAATGGTCTCTACACTGGGAGTGGTGCACAGGAGTAGTGGTTCGAAAAGAGATTTGATGTAATCCGCAGCCTTATTTATTCGCCATGAACCCCTGAGTGGGTCTAGTTTATGTATTTGGCAGACATTCAAATGAGCATCTTGGGCCTCAGGCCTGTGTGTCATTATGTACCTAAAGGACTCAATACAGGAACCTATAGAGCTTTCATTTTGTCCTCTGTAATGTTTTTCTCCCTTGTAACTTTTACAAGAAGTGGATACACATTTTTTTAAAGTGGAATTGAATTTCATCTTATGATCACTTTTTATTGTGGCATCTGAGGCATAAACTGACTTAAAACAGTGAAATAATCTGTAGAGAGCTGTTGCTCATTCTGAGACATTGGGACGTTCTTGCCATTTTTGCTCAGTATTTTCCCTTATGTAAACATTTTTAGCAATTTTCACTGTTGACATGTTGAGCATTAATTTTTAAATTCCCTTCATGACCTGTAACACATGAGCTTTATGATGACGGCATATGACTTGTAAAAAAAATCCCAGGTGTATATATTTTAGTAGTTATAAGAAAAAACAACTAGCATGTGAAGTATACACAGAAGTTTTTGTAGAAACGATAATGAGTTAAAACAGGGTTTTTTTTTTTGTCATTGTTTGTCATTGTTGGCTGGCTCAAATTATACCAACACATTAATTATTTTTTTACATATTAAAGCTCCTTAGAGATATTTTCTGATTATGTCAAAGTGTTTCAAAAATATCTCACCCTGCTTTCATCTAACAGTGAAATTTATGATCTATTGCCAAATTTGCAGTTGTTTATTTAAGATTGTCTTTTTTAAATTATCTTGTCTGACACCTGCCCCCTCGCAGCAGGTACAGTCATAATAAGTTTCAGTATATAAGTTGACAGTCTGAAAATTGATGGTCTTATCCGCTGTAGGAGGACATAGAGGAGCATTACTGTTAATATCAGGGTTTTTCGTGACTGGAGAAAAACTCCTTACTGGAGCTTTAACTTTGAAACTGCAGGTCACAAGGGGAGATGTTATATCAGTTAGTGTTTCAGCCTTACTTTTGTCCCTACCTAACATACAAATTGCAATTTAATGTATGGTATTCTGTGGCATAAAAATACATGAAAATACCATGTGCCATGATAAAAATTGCGTGCATTTCATTCGAAACACTTTGCTAAAATTTGTACATTTCTCGTTTGCTTTTTTTGGGAGCACTCAGTATTTGACATTTATCTTGTTTTAGTCATGTTCCAATGTTGACGACCCTTGTAAAAGGACTGATTGTCCAGATTTAGAGCTACAATGTTATATTATTCAGCAGTCTTTCACCACATTTCTTGTTATTCTGTTACTATCATGTCTGGATAGACATTC
The DNA here is from genome assembly GCF_033239565.1 of Halichoeres trimaculatus. Lineage (NCBI taxonomy): Eukaryota > Metazoa > Chordata > Actinopteri > Labriformes > Labridae > Halichoeres > Halichoeres trimaculatus. The sequence continues at coordinate 18,845,590 of NW_027437197.1, forward strand.
AGGGGCTGGATTGTAAACACATTACAGCTGTTTCAATCCTATAAAAAGCTGTACGGCTTTCAGTTAAACAAAGAGTAAACTGAACCCGGATGTTCAGGTCAGATGTAATGTGCTAGCAGACAGAGCTAATTCTGTAACAAGCAGCCTGACTGCTGGACCTCGGGTTATTAACATCATGTGAGGTGTGAAATCCAGACTGGTGGCTCTCCTGAGATCAGATCCCCGGACGATACTCATTAGTCAACATGCTCCTCACCCCCATCGTCACATTTATCACGACGACACAGAGAACTTCCTTGCACAAGCACATTATATGCTCATTAATAACCTGGTACAACATTCATCTTGCTGCAGGAAAATTAATTTCCTTGCTGTGCTGCACTTGTCCATTTAAACCAATTGTCAAAAAGCTTTTTCTCTTTGTTTTGCAGAGCAGAAGTGCTGTGTCCCTTCAATCATAGTTAAAAAGCTAATGGGACAAATATTATCAGGCATTTATTAAACTGGTCACAACAGAAAGGAAGGAGTCTGGAGGTCTTAACCTGCTTTTCTTCTTAACACCAGGAATCCACAACAAAAGGTGCTTGCCAGAGCGTATTTGTGTTTTAATATGAATTGTATAACACTGATTTAAATGTGAGGATGGATAAAAAAGGACTCAAGTGAGATTTAGAATGACCAAGGTGATTAAGAGCCACCATGCTGGACATTTATGTAGCAGGACTTCACGTAATGAATAAAGATTCATGCTTTAGTTCCAAATTTTAATTTTTTTTTTTTTTGCACAAAATGGTGCCTGATGTAGTCAGCTTTTAATCACCTCGCTGACAGGAGTAACTGCTTTCATTTAACCTTGACTGAAGATCATGAATTCTAAAGCGTTTAATTGGATACGTCATTTAACAGAATGAACAGAGCAAATTTTCGCCAATTCAAAGGCTCAGATTGACAGACAGTGGCAGTAAGACCCACCACAATTAAAGCTGATCTGTATTCACTGGCCCTGTCACCCATCGCCATTAGTGATGTGACTGTTTGATCATCTCTGCACTGAAACTTTGCTGAACTTTACCTTGTTTTGAAAGGACTCGACGGTGAATGAAAGACGGAGGTTGAGAAAAGGGGAAGGAGGATAGCGACACACACACACAACCACACACACGAACCCTCTGTGACCAAAGCTCCCTCTGATGCACCTCAGCTTTAACAGCGTCCTGAAAATGGACGTGACAGCACAAAAGACAACAGTTCAAATCTGGCTCATTATGTTTATTATCTCCATCAGCAGCTTAATTGAAATGTTTCAAAATCAGAAAATAACAATGCCATCTTTTCGAGACACTGGAAGTAATGGCTTTGTCTCGTCGCTCTCTGCAGACAATTGCCCCAGTGATGTGAAAAACTGTGTCAAGTGGTACACAGTGAAATGTGCGGCAGACACTTAATTGTTTTCTCTGCCTTTGACTTCAGAGAGAACAAATTCAATCTGCGTGCCAGACATTTCCTCTGTGACTCAGCCTAACCAGTCAAAGCATGTTTGGTTAAGCAACAAGCCCCAGGGTTAGATTTCACATTTTGCAATTACACTTTTTTTCCCTTTTTAATCCACAAAAAACACAATGTGTTATTTAAATGAACATAGCTTTGGGATGTTTCTGCTAACCAGATCCAATATAGTGGTTTCTCAAAGTGAGGTTTAGGGGAACCCCTGTGGGCCCAGAGGAGAGCCCTGGGGGTTCCCCAGAAAAATGACTTGTAGATTAATTTCGCTCAATTTCAACTGGTAATTTCGTACGGGGTGAATAGATTGTCTGTTTTTGGGTCATCAGGAAGACGTCTCAATCTTCATGGTTGAGGTCGTGGATATTTTATATTTTTGTGAGGAGAACTGAGGATGGACTTATTCAGAATCTTTAGTTTTGTGAAACTTTTAGTCCAGAAAAATTTAAATCATGATTGAATAATACATGTTTTGAGAAGCAGGGATCTCTACTGTATCTTGCAATACAGCTGAAAATTAGTGCATACAGTATCAGATCAGTTTTAAGATGAATATTAGGGCCCCACACAGCAAGAAGAAATTGAGATCATGAGAATAATATCATGTTAGTTTGCTAAAATAAAGTCATTAATTTACCAAGATGAAGTCATTATTACACAAAAGACATTTACATGAATAAGTTCTTAATCCTCAAGAATGAAATCATTACTGAAACTTTATACTCATACATCAATGTTTATTATTCAGTATCAAGAGAATACAGACCTGAATTTATGGGAAAATAATTATAGTCTTATTCTTTTGATTGTTGCTTGAGGGAGAAAAATAAGAAGAACAGTCCTCTGCCTGTTAGGACAATGGATGAGAAACATCTTAATAAGTTAAATATAAGTATAGATTTCACATATAACTGAATATTCAGTCTCTTAGCATATCAGTTTCATGTTTTCTTCAGTACTGCGATGCCGAAACATTGTGCAAGAAACTGCAGAAACAGACTCTTTATTCAGTCCCCTTGTGGAAGAAAAAAAATCTTTTACAACTGGGCCGACACTCTGCCTCTTTCCAGCTGGATTTGATCAACACTGACATTTTGGAGCAGAAGAAAGGCATGTTAAAGGAAATGCAGATTAGGGAGACCAAAATCAAATCCACTCAAGTGTTGTTCATTCTGCTCCCTCCACAATACAAACCATGTGTGCTGCTTTTAAGTGGTGCAAATAATCTTAAGATTATAGAGTGGTCTCTGGTGCTAATTGTCTCTGAGCTGTTTTTCTTTTGCTCCCATTAATTCTTCCTTTAAGAGCTTCTCTCCCCCTCGCCCAATGTTTTAACTAGATTTTGTCAACTGTTAGCTTTGGAGATATTGTTTGATGGCAGATGTAATGAGGGATTCATCATTTCAACATGTGTGGTGAAACAGATCTCACAAATGTTCTGCGGGACAGCTGTCGTAACAGATTTGAAATGTTAAGAAGTTTATGCTGCCTCAGAGGAAAAAGCACTTAGCGCCTGCTCGCTCATGTGTGTTGTTCTCCTGCTCAGCGGGTAGAGAGGCTGACAACAGGTTTGAAGCGTGAACAAGCACACAGCTTCCATGTGAGTGACAACAAGGATACACTCAGCTGCAGGCAAATACTGTCTTTGAGAAGCATTAGATTGAGCATTTATGGACAGTAGAATCTGCAAATGTTTTATCTCACATGAGCAAACATTTCGGAAGGGACGGTGACAGGAGGATCTTACTGGTAACAGGCAGAAACCTGGAGCAGGACCAGACATGTTTTACAGCCATCTGCTGAGACAGTGTGGCTCGGGAAGTAGGAAGAAAGAAAAACAAGATCAACAACAGACTCATGGCTCTGGTGCCAATAAAAATCATACTGTTAGTTTGCTTGTATTTGCACTATTTGAACGAACAGACTGATCTTAATATTTATAACCTAAAAAATGATACTAACCACAGCAGGAGAGTCTAAGATCAACATTAGCATTTTAACTGTGATACTGGACACCACAGCCAGTTTTGTAGCCAACCATGATCCTAAAATCAAAAACTAAAGCACAATGCACAAAAACTTCAGCTACAATTAAGTAGCAGTATAATTGTGCAACCGTTGAGGCATGCGCTCAAACATTGAAGCAGTTCCTTGTTTAGCTGTTGGTTATCACCCTTGTGTAGTGGTATGCAATGACTTTTTGAAGAGCATGAGTGCAAAAGTAAAAACGAGCAGAAAAAACAGCATGTTTTTGCCACCCAAGAGGAGAGTTTTGTCAACCAGAAAGGCACCTTAGTGTACCTTTTGGCTCCCAAGGGGGCACTGTCGCACATTTTTGATTCCAAAGTGGGCACAAGTTTTTCAACAATTGGGCCATGAAAGGGGGATGACCTCCCCCCACTGTGCACACTACTTCCCTGGTGGTATAGCTTCCCTGTCTCCCTACTTTAACCCCCTTCATTTGTGTTTCCTTTTACCTGTCATGGTATCAGTAAAGGCGAAATGCTTCAGAAAATTAATTTGCAAATAAAAGGTGATTTGATGCTCAACAGTTGGTTAGACTTCGAACCTCTGGCAAACTTTTTCACATTTAGTTTATTTAAAGTCTTGGCAGATCAATGGAGATGCAAAATCATCGTATTAAATGAGACGCATGTTGGTTGAATCTGTCCAGCCGTGGTTTAAAGGCTCATCGATAGCATCCTCAAAAGCAACAAAGACACTTTTCCCACAATTTCCCAACTTTTTCTCAAGTATTCTGCCTCTGTTCTTGATTTTTTTTTGCAGCATGGGTTCATACACACACATTGTTTCTGTGTAGGTCAATCACAATAAAAGAACAAAAGAAATCAAACACAAACCAACACCTTCCATTTTACCCCTCTTTACCTCCCTGCGCCCTTCCCTCCCTCTCGCCTTGCAAACCAGCGAGGGTCGTCACTCTGCTGCAGTTAATGGTGACGCAGGGGCGAGCAGCATGTATAGGTGCTTTCATGACTGATTGATATTGTTGGGTTTAAGGCTATAATATTAAACAAATGGTCCATTCTAAAGGGCCCATGGGGGGATTTTAATATTCCTCGCTGTGGAACAAAAAGCAAGCAGCACCTATTGGTTTGTTACCACCAACAAAGTAACTGCGCTGCAGGAGTACAGTAGCTGTGTACTACGAGGGCCCACAATGTGTTATTATCATGCAGGACTTTTTGAAAACAACAATAATGGAACACATAATTGTTCTGAAATGCTCGTTCATCAATGGCAGGATTTGATATTGTTGCAGCAGAATTAAAAGATTTTGTAAACTCTTCCAGAGGAGGCTTTTTGTTGTCATGCTTTTTGTTTCTTTAGCTGTAATGCTTCTTGACAGCTAAATTGATACAGCACTTCATCTTATTGTGACTGGAATGAATGCATTTATTCTTTATGAATATAGTTTTTTTTAAAGCATAGCCACAAGTGCAAAAGGAAGAGAGCTTTGGCTCCTTGAGTGCATATTGATCAGAGGTTATGTATATTTCATGTGTTACTGATTTGTTTTGACAGGTTACTCGCTGTATTCACTCCGCTGGAAGTTGTCCCAATCTCGTCCCCCTCTGACCGTGGCCTGGATTCATGGCCTGCACGGCGATGAATTGTACGTTGAAGGGGTCTGAAGGAGAGAGTTAATGAAGTAAAAATTAATGAAGCACGTGAGCGGCACCATCTCAAAGGCTGTAAGCTCCTCCATGCCCCATTTATAATGTATGATCTCAATAAAATCAATCCAATGTACCAGCTCTCACTTAGAGTAAGAATAGATTTACAGATTACAGCCCTGTGTTCCCCTGGTCATAATTACCCCCCTCACACACACACACGCACACACACACCTAGCCACACACATTTCCCTCCCTTCCTCACTCACCCTCCTCCTCCTCAGAGTCAAAGGTGCTGCTGGACTCCTTTATTCATTTGGAAGTTTACAACACCGTGCACAGACAATAACACAATCTTCCTATGGTGTTGCTGAATGCTCTGCTGCAGCTGCAAAATCATAAATTCTACTAAAATGTAAATATGTACATCTTCTAGGGTGTCAAACTTTTACTTGGAGCGTGCGTTTATTTGACTAAATGTTTTGCGATATGTCACGTAAAGCTCTGATGTCCCTTTAACTTTCTCCTCTACTCCTGAGGACTTGTTGAAAGTTGAAGCAAGATGAAGTGCAGCAAGTTGCCTGTATTAGAGCTCCCCCTTCAGGTGCCAGGCAGAATTATGTATCAGGAGAAAAATCTGAACAGCTAATTATTGCAGCACGTTCACGTTATTTATCATCAGCATCGATGTATAATTAATTAAGATATATATCCTTCCTTTTTTTAGAGAAAACTTCTTGGAAATCTCTGCAGAGGGTGTTTGGTGCAACAAATGCTTAGTAAAGGCTTTGCAGCTGATAAAATATGCAATTAAAACCTTCATACTAATTATGTTACAGTGTTTTATTTCGTGCAAAATGTGCAGAGACACTCCAGCTAACTGTATATTTAGTATATACTACACTCTTACTGTATATTAAGGATGCATGAGATCATTTGCATAATTTCTATAAGCTCTGTATCATCAGTTGTCTCCCTCCCTCTGTAACTGAACTTGCAAACCAGCTTCAGTTTCAAGTGCTTTGGAGTATAAATAAACAGCCACAATTACAGTTTACAACACACATTTACAGAATGTTTGAATCAGAAGTGGATAAGAAGCTGATTTTGTTTAAAATAAACACCAAACAGGCCTGAGGCATACACATGAAAAGCAGAATAGTCAAGTTCAGCTGCCTGATGTGCCTGCCCCCTGCACCTCCATGAACAATTCTGTATTTATAATGTCATCTTATCACGCTCCCCTTGAAGGCAGCCGCAAGTGCACTTATGCCTTTTTTTTGTTAGGGTGAGTTGGCAATTTCCTGTGAGATGGAGCAACTGCAGGCAGCCCTTTTTTCTCTTGATAATGTCCCTGACACCTGGACCAAACCGCTGTTTCCATCACTTTGCAGGCAGGAACAGGAGAAAAGGAACATGTCACAAGGCTGCTGCCACCCGGAGTCACTCACTGTGCATTTAACAGCACTCCGCTCGCTACACTTTTTACGACATGTGGAGGTCAGAGCAGGAGGGACATTCTTGTGTAGAAAGTTGTCTTGTCAGAAAGTAGATCTAGTTCCTGTAACTTGTCTCTCTCTTTTTTTTTTTTTTTTTACCTCAATGTCTCATTTAAAAGAAGTATTTAGCAGATTATAACGCCTTGGCTTTACATGTTGTCGCTCAGTGTCCCCTGTTACATTGGTACCACATAAAGCTGGTTATTAAGCAGCAAGCCTGAGAGTGTGTTTATTACAGAGGCCTGACAGATTGGTTCTAATTCATAATTAATCAGTTGATTTTGACCCACAGATTGTGATTGTGCCCTGTGAGTTTCATTTATTCAGCTTTTCTTCTGGCTCTGCTACAATCACCGTAGACCTGCAGGACTCCCAAGCAAATTAACAGTCTGCTCGCTACCCTGCAGCCATAATGAAAATATCAGTCAATCAAAACCCATATTATGCTGCGAAATCCTAGCACATATCTCAAGACCTGCATACAAATAGAAGCCGCAGAATTAGCTCTACAGCCGGCTTTTTTTTTTTTAAAGGGAGACAGTATTTAAGAGTTCACATGACAACCCTCACAGTGTTGTGTGCTAATAGATGCAATAAAAAGATTAACTTGATGTTTGGGTGTTTTTCAGAAATCCAGCCCTAATTCCTGGAGGTAGGAGAGCAGGGCATGCTGGGATACAAGGCCCATCTGCGACCTGTCTGCAGGTCCGGCGGTGATGTATCGCTGTGTACTGGATGGCCACAGTCAGTGCTGTGTGTTGCTGCTCACTCTGCCATGTGACTCAGGGCACTTCAACCCCCCGGTCCCTCCTTACAGGTACCCCGCAGCCCGCCACCGTGCGCTACTCATTTACTGCTACACTGGTTTTCATAATTAGCGCCGCGAGGCCTCATTAAATCTGCTCTAATGAATAAATATTGTATTTCATAGCCTGATTACCAGATCAGCTCAATGCTTGAGCGTTGTAAACAATTACTTCCCTAAATATTCATCACCCCAAAGTGGATGATCATTGGTGTTTAATACAGGACTAGTATTTTCAAGTGCATCTTTATTATACTAATAATAGTTTTTGAAATGTTCCTTTAGGAGAGAAAAAAGGAGAGTCTTTAAAAGTTTTAATATAGTATTCTATTTCTATTTTTATTTTAATGCAGTGACTGTGGAAATATCTAATAATTTTATTTTTAAACCCAATTCAGCCCGTTTAAACCATAACTTTAAAGTGTAAGTAATAATAAGCATTTCAGTGGATTGCATTCAATGAAGAAGTATTTCGTAATAAAACACCCCGCTCTCATATATTCTTATAAGTTTAAGATTCTGATAGAAATTAAAATGATTAACTTCTGTGTTTTTTGTTCTTGTTTTTTTTTTATTCCAGGCAAAATCTGATCAGCCAACTCTATGTCTACTGTGTCAGAAGCTGCATTGTAACTGTTGATTGTTGTGTTGTTTCACTGTTGTGTCACCAGTTGTGTTATAAGTAAATATATAAGATTTGCAGACTTAACTAGATGTTTACAGTCGTGGTAAAGTAAAATATGTTTGATCTTTAAATCTTCTCAATTATTTGATCATAAAATTGAAAAAGCTTTTCAGTCACTGTTAATTAGTCGCTTTCACTTGAAGTCGAGGATGAAAACAGAGCTTGAGGTCAAAAAAAAATTGACATCTTAGAAGAACAAGTATACATATTAAAAATAAGCTTGTTTCACTCTTGCAAAGAGTGAGATAAGAAGGTCTGTGGGACTAATATTTGTATTTCCAAAACCTGGATTAAGCCGCCAGTTAGCCTAGCTTGTAGCCTGAACAGCAAAAACCCCAAGACTGGCTTTTTTTAAATGAATTTGTGTCTGCCCATCACCTTTACTGAAACCTATTAAATGAAAAATCTTAGTCTGTCTTTTACACTGTTTATGTGACAGAATATTTTTATCTCACAGGTACAGGGCGACCATGGGGGACTTGGGAAAGTCACTGTCAAGGCACAGTTTCCTGGCGTAGTTCTTTGGGACACGTTGAGGTGAGTGAAGCTAGAACAAGCTACGGATACTGATCAATTATAAGAGTACGTATGTATAAATATCTCAATACATTAATTGATTAGTATTTTAAATGAGCTGTTTTTAACATATCACACGTAAAGACCATAGAGCACACATGACGTACATGTAATCTGAATAAATCCAATGCTTTTGACTTCTGTTTCCCTCTCATACATCATAAGGTAATTTCTGTATCCTCTTCAGAGCCACAATGAATGCAGTGTATAAAGTTCTCCTGCTCCCAAAAACCATCCTCTATGTAAGTGCAACACCTTCAGTGAGACAGCCCGACGGTAAGTTTTTCTCATGTATCATTTTACAACTGCGAATCAAATATTAAAAATTGGGATGTAGCTAAATTGTCCGGAAGTGTTGTTTATATGTGAAGTGACTATATTACTATATTCATGCTAAAATGGCACTGAATGAGCTTACATTTGTGGTTCCACGAATACATAGCATAATGTCAAACAATACAAATACTAACTAAGGATAATACAGCTACTACTACTAATAAAAATACCTATGACACCATGACGAGAGGAGGTAGCATTAGCAGCATTAATAAACTGAGCACTGCCCAGGTATAATCGTTGAAGCTGATCTTGCTTTTAAGTGTTGGAATAATGTATAGTAGACAGGCTGAGGTTGGTCAATGTGCTGTTGGACTCAGTAAAGAAGCCGTCTCTGAGTCTGGAGGTTTGTGCTTTGGCAGACCTGTAGCTCCTGCCAGAGTGTAGCAGTTCAAACAGTTGTGGCCAGGGTGTGAGGAGTCCTTGATGTCTCTGGCTCTGCTGGTGTAGCGGAAGGTGTCCTCCAAAAGGGGCAGTGGACAGCTGATGATCGTCTGAGCTGACTTTTTTACCCTCTGTAGAGCTTTCTTATCAGTGGCTGAACAGCCAGCATACCAACGAGCGTACCTGGGCAAAATGTATAACATATGACTTGGTTGCTTGCTTTGCTTTTGTTGGCCATTGAGAGGCATCATGACCACTTCAATATATTTACAACTAGTTCAAGACCCTTTGACTTAATATGAAACTCTCTATTCCTTAAAAATGTTGCAGCTTTAGTTGAGAATTGAAATCTTGGGTTTTGGACAGTTTTTCTTGGTAGAAGATGAAAAGTTTTGCTTAACACTCTGCCGGGGCTTCAATGACAGTTTTAAATAAGAACTTACTTTGAACTTGTGCTCACACTAACCTCTTGTTTGTATTTTGGTTTTTAAGTGATCAGCCTTTTGTTTTTACTGTATGCAGAAAATTTACAGAATAATGTCATTAACTCTGGGTATGGTTGTTTCATTGTGATGTGAATAATATTCTTAAGTGCCCTCTTCGGTAGTGAAATGCGCTGGTCAGTAATGGCTGAATGCAATTTTTATTCTTTTCGCCCATGCTCTTCAAAAACTCTGTACACACCCTTGCCACTAGGCCAAATAGGTGCCCCATGTCGACATACTTGCAGATGAAAGTGTTATTTTTGCACCGGCAGATACAGATTATTACGGATGTCCCAATTGAGGGTGGGCTGCTGTTTGCTATCAATGGTTTTAATAGAATGGTATGGCTTAAGTGCTGACCAGTCAGAGAAAATAGACATAACATGACTCAGCAGTGATAAAACGCTTTAATACAAATGTACAGTTAACCAATGAGCACAAAGCAAGCTTCAACAGAACACATACATCCATCAAGAGTTAAGCCTTTGTTTATCTGCTAAGAGTGCCGTGTGTAAGACACACAAGCTGCAGTGAGATAACCTCCACCTGCTATTATCCTGGAGATCAAATCTCAGCCGTTGATTATTTTGAAAATGTACGGTGTAATCAGAGTACGTCCTGGTGTGGGTCAAATGAAGTACATTTCAGAGACAAACCATACAGGGGTTAATTCCATGTCACATGGTGTAGAGTATTACACTTGAAGAAAAAAAATGAAGGCCATAACTCTACAGCCTCTTCAGCGGCACCTTTAACCATTCCTACTTAACAGAGTACGACAGAAAATGAGCCAAAGAGACTGCAGCAGAGCGAGAATGTGCTTTAACAGGATCAAATGATTTACAGGTACGAGATTCCCATTAGAGTGTGCTAATTGTTTCCACACCATTAGTGACAGTTATCTAATGAAGGATATTTAACCAGGCGCTGTACTATATCACACAGTTCCTCTCAGTTTAAGAAGTGAGAGGCAGTGGACCCCAGTCTGTGCCCTTTCCACCTGCAGCACCTCCACAGCCAGCACATCATTGAGCTATCTCTACAAGGACTGCAGCAAACATTTTTATTTGTTTTTCTGAACATTTACACTTAGCAAGTCTAACAAAGCTTGGAAACTTGTAAAAACACAAGCGTAATCTGCATGTTTGAAAAAAAGGAATCACTTAATTCATTTCCAAATGGTCCCATTTAAGATCAATACATTTAAAACAATGTAAAATTCAGTAGATCACTTGAACAAGGCAGTATTTTTAACAGCAAATGGGCAAAGTCTCACTTTTTAAGATCATTTACAACTATCTTACATGTTTTTTTGGTAAAACTGGGCTGTTTTAACAAGTTGTCCACTTTTTAAAAGTTTGAAAACAAATGCAAACCCAAAACTAGAGTACTGAGAACGTAAACCAATGCTTGAAACAGATGCAAAATTTGACAAGGAGGAACTCAAAGGGTTGTCTTATAATGCTTCAAACACAGTGAACAGTCGATGAAAAAAGTTGGTCACTCAGATCCGGAATCGGCTCAGTCTTCCATCCTTTACTTGGTGCTTTCCTCCAGCTCCTTTTTCAAGCTACGTACAGGAAAAAAGAGCCACCGAGTTAAAATGAGAGTAAGAAATCTGACACAGTTTGAAGGGTTGCTAAAGCTGCACTCACCTCTTCAAGTAAGCATGCACGTTGTCATAGCCATGATATTTAGCAAGGTACACCAACACTCCTGTGGCACAACGACCATCTCTGGCTCTGCAGAAGCTGCAGTTGCAGATCCCTCTGCACGGTGGACACTGCCACTCCTGAGGAACAGGAAGAGGGTCAGTCAGACGCCCAGAAAACACACTACTTTTCAACTGTGAGTCCAACTCTACATGTTCAGATACTTACGGGATCAAGCAGAGCGTCTCGAACCTCCTCCCCATAGCGGTTGCGCAGACAAGGTCCACAGAACTGACCCCGCACCCCGACACACTCTGGGTTACGGCAGTTGGTTTTGGTGTCGATTGTCTTCTGGCGGCACTGGTGGCAAGTGGATCCCTAAGAAAAGAGGCAAGATTTAAGCCGTCAGCCACAAAGCTTCGGAAACAGACTTAGCATTTCAGATCTTCTCATATGGGACTTACAGTGGAGCTGTTGTAGACCTTCTCCCGCACATTGGTGCAGATCCCCTGCAGCTCCAGCTCAGTGATTTCCTCTACAGGAACCACAACATGAGGGATGGCTTTTGCGCCGTTGAAAGTGCGGCGACGCGGCTGCAAGTTAAGTAAACAGATCTGATCAGAATGTGACATTAACACAGCATCTGTGATAAAACAGATGGTTTGTTGTAGAAGGGCTTACTGGTTCATCATATTCTTCATAGTAGCGGCTCTTGCGAACCAGGCTGAACTTGTCCTCAGGCTCCTCCTCAGAAAGCGGGCTGGGAGGTCCATCCACCAGTGTGCGGGAGCGGGTGTGTGGTCGAGATGATCGCTCTGGGTTCCTTCTTCGAGCACCTGGAGTTCCCATCGAGCGCCGAGGTGCCTGTCGAGGCTGAACAGCATAAAGGAGTTTGAATGAGTACCAAGCTTAAGAAGCTATGGAAATGTTTATTTGAGATGCAAGGAGATGGATTCAGACATCTATCCTGTGTTTAAATTACCAAATTGGAGGCAGATAATGCTGTCCGTCTTGGGAAGAGTCCAGGGACTTTGTTCAGCTCTGCCATGAGCTTTGCAAGCTGAAAGAAAAAAATAAAGAATGAGTGAGTCTGGAGAAAAGGAGTTCTAATCAAAGCACAATTTGATCAAAATCATTGCGCAGAGACAAATCAGCAAGTTGTACCATCTCTTTGTTCTCCTTTATATTCATGGCTCTCTTGTGCATGAAGTTCTCCTCTTCAGCCTCAGAGTCTGGGTCTTGTACTTTGATCTGAGGGAGCGGCTCAGACGCAGGTCTCTTCTTGCCCACCTTTTTGGAGGGAAATGTCATAGCCACCTTAAGGGCGCTTGACCTGCGGCCACGTTTTGGTGTATCAGCTGCCACTTTCTAAAATGAAAGAAAATTCATGGTTTAAAAACAGCCAACAACTTGGCATGCAATGTAGTTTTATTTCCTCTCTCAAACTTACCATGGCTTTCATGGGACTGTTGATTGCATTCTCAAACCCGCTGCATGAATCCTCCTCCGATGTCGCCCCAAATACGTTCGTCTTCTCGGCTGTCCTTCTTGTTGGTCTCAAGCTTCTCCTCTAATATGTAAAAAAATATATATATTGTTCCAGATTCTGCTACAAAAACTCTGCAAGTTAAACACCACTTTATTTATCTAGTATCTGATTTTTTTTGGTTACCGTATTTGCAAATCCTCCATCAGATCCAAAGCTATCACAGCTGTCTTCGGAAGATGATGATGATGATGTTTCGCTGGGAACAAGGGAGACACTACGGAAGCTCCTCAAGCTCATTCTGGTGGAGGGAGGCTGGGATGCCAGGGTCTGCAAATAAAGAGGAATTGAAGCAACAACCCCAAGTAGAAAAACAAAAAATATACCTAACTGCACCGTGGACTAAGAACGGAGTATCAAATTCAGATCCAACTATAAATACTTTTGTTTCTGATCAAACCATCAATCAAATAGTCTCTTAAGATTTTTCTGTATGTTTTTGTTTGTTTCAACAATAAACGTGTTTACAGTTAGTGAAATGTATAATAGTGGGAACAAAAAGCCATTAACAACACGAACTAAAGCTCGTACTTCAGTCCTTTAGTCGTATCACTTAAAGGGACACACCCCTGTAGTCGCACATTATTAAATGTAGGTTACTGGATCATGCATGTATAGAAAATATGCTGTAATAATTCTGCATAAATTTAATTTAACATGATAATTAAAATGCTAACTTTGAAATGTTTAGTTTCTTTTTCTTACTTGTGGAGCTGCATAAAGTGAGCTTTTAGTTTTGGTTATTAATGCGTTATAAGTTTAGCTCAGCAAACAAATGACTTCATTACATGATATAATACACAAAAACAACACGTGTGTAGCTTTCCTTACCTTAGATCTTGTGGAGGGCATTTTTCTTAGAGAAGTTTGTCCCTGTTAGGCCGACACACAACAGTTGCTCCTGCAGCTCTTGCAGTGAACAATGCAGATCCTGCAGCTGCATGTAGCCCACAAACCGTTCATTTCCCGCGCCATGTGAAGGTCCTGGAAGCTGCATAAAATTGATTCAGTTATTTAAAAATTGTTATGTACTTTGTCTGCGAGTTGGAGACGGTATTCTAAACTTAGATTAAATTGGAAGCGTTTGCGGTATTCACTGAATGAAAAGCTAATCGTAATTTCACCTTTATATCAGACAGTCCGTAAAAGAAGAGCGTGTGATCTTTGAGGAACTTCGTCATGGCGCGAATTTTTTCATTTGTGAATTTGCATGTAGCGCGGGTAAAAATGTTTTGACGCTTCTAGCTAATAAATCATCGAGTGTTGGGGGCAACGGTCAATTGTTTTAAGTAGAGTAACATCTACAGTAGCCTACAAGAGCAAAGGTGTAGTAATGAAACAAGTGAAACAAGACTCAGACTTTATAATGTTATTGTATGTAAGTAATTTGTGTTGATTAAGGATTTTAAGATTTCAGAAGATAAGAAAATTAAACTATTAATGAAAGTTACACAATGAAAATGCAATGGACCAAAAAGACTAGCACAAAAGTAAAGATATCCTGTAAACAACAGGAAGTAGACTTGAATAAAGCATCAAAGAGGAGAAAGCGATAACACCTCCGGGTGGGGCATGCTAGATTAAACAAACCTTTGCACTTTTGGGTTTTATGCTATCATCATACAACTGTGTTGTATTTCTGTGACAATCTGTGGTAAGTACAAACACCAGAGACAACACTCAAAAGAAACACATTTTTCAATGTTGAACCCAAGCATAAAAAATATTTATTCATGCGCTAACAGATAGAAAAGAGTTATTTTGTTGCCGTGTGGCATTTAATGGAAAAAAAGTCTCGAAGGAATGACTGAATTTTCCATATTTCAAATAATAATAAATATAAAGATATTTGTTTTAAAAAACCTGACATGAGCCAGTTTAAGAAAATACACATTAGGTCATAAATATCTGCATCAGTGTGATTCTTTTACAATAAACATTTGATTTATAAGCATGCAAATGGACACAAGTAATCTGTAAAACTTCAGTGCATTAATGTTTTAAATAGGCCACATTATGATCGTCCTCCAGCACCCCGTCCCCCTCTGCCCCCTCTCCTCGGTCGACCTCTGACTTGTTTATTGTCCTGGCGTGGCACTCTTTTCTGCCGCTCCACTTTGATCCATCCTCCATCGCTGGCTTTGCCTCCCTCCTTTTCCTCACCAGGGTTTCCTGTCACAGATAATATACCTGGTATCATGGAGGGGCGGTTTGGTTGAGGGACGGAGTAACTGTTGGACCGAGGCCTCCCTGGCTGTTGTGAGGTTTTGCTGGTTTTATTATGAGCATAGCTTCCTCTCGTGTTGGTCCATGCTTGACCCCTACCTTGCCCTCCTCCAGCAGTTAACTTGTTACCAAAGTAGGGATTTCTGCCAGAGTTAAGCACTGCCCCTGCACTGAGGGGGCGCTCTCGTTCCCTTTCTGAGGTGCTCTCTGATGTGGTACTCGATGGGCTGCTGCCTTTTGACCCGAGATTTAGTGGGGAGAGTTTGGCAGTCAGGTTGGTGGTTGGTGAGGAGCTTCGTGAGTCGTTCCAGGGTGATGAGTGGGCACGGTTTGGAGAGCGACGCAGAGCTCCTGCATAGGAGCAGCTATGGCTCTCATGTGCTGACAGGAACTGTGGCAGCGTGCGGGCCTCGGAGGTAGTCAGAGGAGCAGTTGGCTGCTGGGGTTTCTGGATCATCATCTGTTTGAGCCTTAAGCTGTACATCCATGTAGGATCAATATCTGAAAAAAGGCAGACGCATTGATGCATGCTGTGTTAAGTACAAATAAAGCATATTCAAATTTAGCACTTTTACTGTGAATTGAGGCAAGAAATTAAAATAATTCACCACAATAATTTCTGTCTCTGGTGTTCCAGTCGATGTTGGTCTGCGCTGTTTCGACAACCAGCTCCACAGTCTTGATCTCATCTTGTCCTCCGACAAAACTCCACGTTAGTGAAGAGCTGTGTCTGGTAGTCTTTGGAGATTTGACATCATTCTGAAGGATCAAACCAAAGCAGAAGAAAAACTTATACAAAAATGTTAACAGTAGATTGAGAGGTATGTGGTAGCATTAAATGCACTTCAGATCTCTTGTGAAAATATCTGCTGAAATGACTCACCTCATAATTAACAGTGTAATCTATTCTCTGGTTCTGTGACATTCCTACAATCCATTTATCCATCACAAAAGGAGGCTGCAAAGCAATGACAGAGTAAGAGAATATGGTAACATAATGCACATTTTTTTAAGGTAACACGAGTCCCTCAGAAACACACAGTGGCAGTCACTATACCCCCCGTGAAAATTGTTGGAGAAATGTATTTATCGTTACCTTCATCATACGCTGAACCTCCACATCCTGGCGGTTGGCATTAAAGACGACATCTTTGATGTAGGTCACTGCGACATCATCTCCATCCAGCTCCAAGTACATTTTCCATTTGCAGTCCTTGAAATAAAAAAAGCGAATGTTGGAGGAGTAAAGACTTGATTTGGCGCACTCTGAAACAATCTGCTTGTGTGGAAAAGTTTTAGTTTGGCGTAGAGAACTCAGCTAAACCTGTATATAAACCAACAGCACAACCTAGAGGTAGTTTGATGGTAGTGGTAAGATATTGGCTACAGAGACACATAATGTTGGGGAGTAAGAAACCAAAACATAATAATGAATAAATCATAAATAAATAAAACACAAAGGCACTGAAGAAAATACAAATCATACTACTAAAAGGTACGAAGATATGTAATGCAGATAAACCAGACCCTAAAGCTCTGAATAAAAAAAACACCATTATTTGAAATTTAAGAATAGTAATATGGATTCATTTTCAAATGTCTCACTTTTTATTATCCAGGATCCAGGAGTAATTTCTTGCACCAGGACTATGCTCCAATTTAAGTGACAAGGGGTGAAGGTTTTTCCTCCTGACTTGCTGCATACAGGACACATCAAATCCTCCCTATGAGCCACAAATCTGAACCATTCCCCAGCCCTCTTCTCCTGCATACTGAATGCTGACGAAGCAGTAATGATTCTGCCAATCCCCAAACGCTGTCCACGAAACCACAGGTCACTGCTTAACCACCCGGGGTTCATGGCACAGGCCAATCCATTGTGTAGTGATCACAGAGAAAGACATCAGAGGAGTGGCACTAACACACTCGTCTGAGGAGCCCTCTCCCTCTCCTGTATCGTCCCTGGGGGCTGGAACGGGCTCAAAGGGGAAGCTTCAGCAAGCCTCTGGCTCGGAAACACACCAGTGGCCCCCGCGCCGGCCTGGTGTCGGCGCTGGACGGTCGCACCGGGGCTCCCAGGTCCGCGCTAGTCTAATCACTCCAGCAGAAACAATGTCTGGTAATGATGCCTAGGACCCGAGTGCGTCTAATGACAACTCATACATAATTCAGCACCTTTCACTTGGCTGCACGGTGATATCCTCATTAGTAGGGGACCCTCAGTGGCTGTCAGATGGTGGCCGCACAATCGCAGGCCCTCATTTTGTCTTTGAGAAGTGCAGCTGCTTCCATGACATCGCCAGCAAAGAGGGGCGAAGGAAAAAAATGCAGTGCGGGTTTGTTTTATTTAGTGCAAAAAAACCTTCCAGTTTGTAAAAACAAGGCTGACACGGAACCTGACACCAGGCAGGGGAAAATAATTAGCTCTCATTTTCTCAGCCTCCTGTTTCCTTCTCCCTGCTGTGTTTTCTACCCACTAAACCACCACATGTCAGAAGAAATGGGAGGCAATTAGCAGGCTCGTTTCAGCCCTGCCGAACACACTGAAAGAGGACTATTTATGATGGGACAATGAACAGCTGAAAGATTAAATAACGTTTGCCTTTTAAAAAGAAAATGACTTCTGGCTAAATGGGCTATTTTTGATTAAATTCAAACAGCAAGTGAAGAGCCACCCTTTCTCCACAGTTTGAGACCCTAACAAAGGGCTGCATGCGAATTCGATGTGGATGTGCTACATGGCTGAGAATGAAATGTTTATTTGTCTGGTTTTATACATGTCTAGTGATGCCTTCAATGATTGGTTTAACAGCCGTCATCATAGATCCTCAGAACAAACAGCCGCAGCACAAGGAGGATGATTCAATCATGGCAGAACTATGATTCTGAGCATCCATTTAGGAGGGTACAATTATGACCAAACTTATTCAGGATGGGGCCATTTTTTAAACTCAAATATTTGGTGGTGCTTCACAGCTACAGCTTGTGTCCGTGTGAGTGCGTGTTTAGCTACAAACTTACAGAGGTACCAGTTCCTGGCTTCCAGTGGTACCCGAACACCAGCTCCAGATTTACAGTTTTCACCCTCTCCACCTCCTTTTCTAGCTCATCCTGAGGAGGCACATGTCCGATTAGGAACACAAAAATCACAAGTCCACAAATCCTTGTGAAGATGGAGGGGAAACTTATACCTTCAGCAGTGGAGGGAAGTGGACAAACCCGAGGTAGTCATGGGTGAGCTTTTCGATTTCAGCCTGTCGAAGAGAAGGATAGTGTCATTCTGAATATCAAAAAGCATACATCTCTTACAATAACAGCAGCAGCAGTCTAGTTTAGTCAGTGGTTATCTTTTCTTGCCTTGAGGTGCATTGCATGGCCTTTGGATCTGACCCCCATGTCGCGCATGTCGTTTTCCGTCAGCAGTAACAACCTCTTTCCGGTGATGTGGTTCTCCTTAAACAGGTCGGCGTAGAGATCCATGCCACATGTACCCTCCCCTTGAAAGGAAGAACCTTTATACTCAGATTTTAAACTCTGGATCAAAATCTATTAAAAGTCTGACGCCACTGAAGTAGGATTGAAAATTGAAGTGCACCACAGAAGAACCTGATGAACAAACCTGCGCCGAATACTTGCTGCATCCAGAAATACTGAAGAGAAAAAAAAGAGTCATATATTGATTCAGCAGCAGTGCTATTTGATAGAATAAAACTGTAGCAATGAGATTAAAAAAGATACTAACCACATGCTCCTCTGTCCATGTATAGATGTCAAGAGTGGGCAGCAACTGCATCAAACAGAAATATCAGCATAGGGTGTAAGGGTGGATACAGATAGTAAAACTAATGTGTGTATTTATGAGAGACAGATCTCAAAGTGAAAATCCAGAGACTTAAATAAATGTTATTAAAATGGAAAATAGTCATGTTTTCCATGTTTCTGAAGCCATTACTTTTCTGGTTATTGTGCTGTAGGATTGAGACGATTCGCCTCTAATGGTCTATATCAAACTGAAATGTCCATCCGTCTGATCTAATGTGATCTATTTGAATGATAAATCATTTATTGCTCATTAAATGTAATCAGGCAGAAACTCGCCAGCCAAAATAAAGATTTCATCATTGTGCTCATGAGGCTGGTGCGTAATGACAGAAATAATGCAACGGAAAATTGGAGGAAAGATGATAAATGAATGAGTAATCCCCATTCACTGTCTTCTTCCCACGACATCTGATAACAGCTCAGATTATGAACTGAATGCTGGGCTCAATAGACAGTTGCTGCCATATTTTCTCATAAAGACGCCAAGCCCTGCAGCAGTTCTGCCATTTTCCCCCAGTGCTGCCACTCGGAAGTAAACAGATTCAGAAACAGTCTGCCAAAGTCTTACTGGAGCAACTTAGCAGCACTTCTCAAGCTTCAAATTGTATTACAAAATGTGCTGCGATGCTTCTTTTATTTAGATCCTGTTGACAAAAACACAAACCTCATGTCTTAAACATCAAATTGAGGTCACGCAGTGTCCCTTAGTTCACAAAACTCTGCCAACAAGGGACCCAAATGGATTATGGGTAACCACACCATAAGTAGTGAGTAGTTGGGATTCAGTGGCACAGGAAAACAGGCAGCATTCAAACAGAGTGATGCAGACGGTGACATCCTCATGAGACTGACTGATGATAACAAGCAAGGGGACATTTAATAGACTCTGCTCAAGCATGTCCTTCCCCTGGAAGAGGCAAAATGAGTAAGGAAACAGGATGATTTTAATTCTCAATTTAGGATTTGATTTAGGACGGTCATTTTTAGATGGAAGTAAACAGAGCAGCGCAATAGAGGAAGGGTAGGGACAAAAAATTGAGAACACAGGAAGTGATTTTAGTGCTCGTGATTCAAGGCTTGGTTTATTATTAAAACTAACACAATAGAACCTGTGTGTTGTTGAGTGACGACTTCCAAGATATCCATACTATAGCATGCCATGGCATTCAGTCACAGACTCAAGTGAAAACAAAGGAAACCACACCTCAGTCTAATGTCTTTTGCATGCAAAACTGCTGCAGACAACAGGCTGGTTGCACAAAATTCTCTGTGTCCCTATTTCTGTTTCCCCCTAGGGGAAGCTCAGAGAGAATCATATGTTTATGCGCTCTGAACTTGTAAAATTGAGGTGATGATGTTGCTCTGCAGCTGGGGGACTCACCGGACTGTTGGACTGTTCGATAAGTTTTCGTTCCCACATCTTTAGACGCCGCTCTCGCTCCTTTAGCTCCTGCTCTTTGGTGCTCAGGTCTCTCTCCAGCTTCTTCAGCCTTTCCAGTGTGGCCTCAATCTCAATCCTGGAGAGGAAACAGAGCCGTAATCCTGCAATCTAATCAATTTAACAAAATATCTTTCAATTTGGGTAACTGAATCCTAAAATACATCTTCACAATTTTTGTCTTGATAATCTCTGGATAACCTCCAACTCCCCCAGCTCCCCAGTGGAATTTCTTCCTTCTACATCCCCCTAAAGGCTGATTTTTTGGGGTCACAGATGTGTTGTGTATGCTAATGTATGACCTGAATTAGCTGGGCACTGTAGGTTTTGGTGAAGAAAGTCTCAAACAGGATCACATATGTTGGCGTGGTTGTGGATCACTATACATTCGATGCCCCAGAGACTTCTGTAGCAGGATGCTGTCTGACTTAAACTCAATAATCACAGGACTTTGGTGGCTCAATGGCATATTGAGCTCTCAGCTTTAGTTTTTGGACATTTTCTAGATACAGGATAGTAAATATCACTGTTTTTTCCCTTGAAACAGCACAGTGAAAAAGAATGGAAAGCAAATACTAAAATGAAATCACAAAACCAAACTTTTCTGTAAACAACCCCGTGTTGTTCTCCAGTCAGAAGGTGATTAGCCTGCATCTGAGGCTCTGAATGCCAAGGACAGGACAATGTCTCATGTTCACTTCACGCTGGGGACGTTTGTTTTGCTCAGCGGGTGGAGCTGCACAGCATGTCGGGAAAATCCATGCTGAGCTTCAGCCCAACAGAAACTCTCACACTCTTTGTTGAGAAACACACGTGACACAGACAGGAAAGCCCTTTCTTACTCCTCCTGGTCCTCGACTTACCCCACCCTGAAGCTCAACAAACTTCACGCCGTGCTCACTTCCCAAATATTTGTGCTGTTTTCACTGCCTTCCAGGCAAACTTTTAGCCGTTTAATCCAGTAAGTATTTATAACTCTCTTCTACAAACAGTTACAAGATAAACAAAGAGACATTTTTTCAATTCAACATTTTTGACTCAGTCTGCTCAGTGACTCAGTTAACGCAAACATGATGTTAAGTTTGTCATTGTTTGTTGACAAAAATACTTACAATACAATCAAATGTCATTCCTATCAGTGCAACTCAAGCTAGCTGCTGTTAGCATGCTAAAACACTCAGAGTGCTCACGCATTCTTAAAACTGATAGATGGCATGATAACCTCCCAGAAGTAAAACAAAAACTTTAACATACTCCTTGTTGTTAAAGATTGGTCAAACTATGCATCAGATTTTTTTCTCAACTTTTTCTACCATTTTGATTAGTTTTTGCTGCATCCAAAAACCTTTTTTTTTTTAGATTTTTTGATGTCAGAAGTTAGCTATCAGAATTAGCTAAGCAATCTCTCTGCACTATTTGCAGATGCAACACAGCCAGCTTGACTTCTAACAACCAACCACATTAACGACATGCATCTCTCTGTTTCAAACGTTTTCCGTCTGTTTTCCAGCAGTGAGATCAGCTCCAACCTGCTTCACCTGCAGATGGCTGCTTGGACATGACGCCACCAACACAACTTCTGAGGGAAAAATCCTCAGAGCACAGACAAGCCCCGCAGAAAGGCAGACAGAGAATAAAGTAACAGCTGAGACTCAGGCTGTGCTGAACATCACCAAACCTCCAGCTGCTCATACAACCCAATTAAACACTTCTACTTGAAAAAGATGGTGATTATTTTTAGGGCCTTATGGGTAAAGAGAGGAAGTATATCCAGATGGAGGATTCTTTGGAGGTTTTTATGCCTTTATGTAGCTATCAGTGTAATTATTAAAGATCTATATGCACAATCTCAAGTCTTTTCTGTGTTTCATGGCCCCCATCAGCTACATTTCCACATCATTCTTCCAAAACAGTATCATTTCCTTAGGCAGAGGCAGTATATTGGTGAAAAAGACAGTAATAAATACGTTTACTGGGCTGATCTCATTACCTCCATTCAGCCTTGTTGTGAAGGAAAGAGTTGCACTGTTGAGGAAGTTGGCTGTCGTTAGACATGGACTCCAAAGTGGAGAGAATCTTCTTGAACAGTGGCCTTTCCTAAAGCAACATACAAACATTTTCTGTGTAGAGATCTGAAGGAAATCAGACATTTGTTGATAATTTGCATGCTGGTGAATACAAGAAGATCACTGACTTTTGGCTCTGTCACCCAGCAACTCGACATGAGTTCAGCGAAGCTGGCAGGGCAGCCACTCGGGATAGTTAACCTCTGAAACACAAACATGAAGTTGTAGACTGAGTTGTCCGCTTACTCAGTGAAGTTGGCAAAAAGTTGATGTTTGAAATAATACTACTTTTATGTTTCTTTGAGAAGAGGGTGTGTTTATTTCCAGAGAAAGAGCAAGCTAGCTAACAACAAACGAGCACACCAATTCTGTGTGTATTTGTGTGAACTCAAACTCTTTTGTTGCTCTTATCGCACTCCATTATCTTTGCTCGATGATCATTTGTGTGACGCCAATCCTTTAAGCACGGGAGGCCACATTTTTGGCTCACTTATGAGATATGAAACTCAAGAGGATGTTATTTCAATTAATTACTCCCTGTGGGAAAACTTGTCTTTGATTTATTTTGTTCTATTCACTTGTATATGTCCTCGCCATCACTGAGCACTGTTTCCAGTTAAATGGGGAAAGCCAACAAGCTATTGGCAGCAGCTTCCCGTTCAGTGTACAAACATTTGAGTAGTACCACTAATATCTCTGCAAGAAAGTAAACCTCTGCTTTCTTTAAGTCTTTTTTCAAAAATATATTTCATACCTGTAACCTCAAGCTCAAGGACATGATATAAATTAAAGACTACATTTTATGAAAGATAAATATTTCACAATGTACTGAAAAACTAAAATATTTAAACAGTTTGTAGGCCTATTTATCTGCAAAAGAATGATTCCCTCGCTCCAAGTGATAAAACTCAACATCTATGATACTCTCACACCAGAATACCTCATTTTTCTCCACCACGAGCCAGGCCACTTGTAACCCCTCCAGGCCTTTGAAGGGGATCTCCCGGGTGAGCATTTCCCAAAGCACCTGTCAAAGAAGTCAAGAGCCAAGGTCAGTAAACAAACATTTATAATGCTGTTAAATTATACACATGCATGTAGGATCACGCTCTTGATGTACAAAATCATCTATGAATTTGGTGCCTTCACTTAAAGCGTGGTAAGGTTACACATACAAAGCTGATGAATACATAAACACTGCAGAGCAGATGAGTATCTCTGATGTGTGTATGTAGCATGTATGCTCACATACAACTCTACATTGAGAATATTTTTGTCTATTTTTTGGCATCTGAATGCAAAATGTAAAGTCGACAAAAAGACTCCTTTTAGGTTTCCAACGACAATTAACGGCTGCCAGGATTTCTGAAGTACAATAACAGAACTACCTTGATAATTTCATCTCTTTCAGACGCTATTCAGCAGAGTCAGAAAATAACTACCTGCATAGACATCTTGGAAAATTAAATCATGAAAAGGCAGAGGAGAGCCATTTCTCTGACACCCAAAGGCTGTTTGTACCATGTGTACTATAGTTTTGCATGTCTGCTCTTACCAGCTGCCTCTCATTTCATGTATTTTACTACAGGACTCAGCTCCTCAGAGGAGTGTCTGAGGGGGAAAACTGATACTTCAAATTGAATTTATATTGCAGAACCTCTGGCAGAAAAAGCACTCGTTGCAATCATAAACATTGTCCGCTGACTTTTCAAATCTTCTATATACAGTCAGAGAAAATGCATGTTATCTCAGGGGAATTTTAAATGAGTAATCTACTCTCATATGTTAAACGGTGAAATTAAGGATATGGCTCCATCCATTAACTACCACCATGATGTATTTCTACATCGAAATTTCACAAAAGTTGACAGAACAAGGAAGAGACAGACAGTTTCTAAAAGGCTGTGCTTCTGCAAAGGTCAAACTCACAGCTGCTGTCCACTTAAGCAGAAAAAAAGAATGCAGAAATGAAAATATCAGTGGTGTTGGTTGACTGACAGCTGTTTTTCTCAGCTGGGTACTTCCTCTCTTTGCCAATGTACTTTTTTATTCCCTCAGTCTTATACCTGCCCAGCCATATATGTGAAATGTTTAAAAGGTGTGCCACAGATGGGTTTTGTCTTAGCCTCGTTGTCTATTACATCGCTGTTGAACTTCTATGCTGTTAGTTTCAGAATGGTCCTTAGGTCTGAATCATTAGCTAACCAGTTTAAGCAAACAAGCTTAAACTAACATTACAATTTTAAAGCAATCACAAGAATTGATCTGAGGGCAAAAAACTAAGATGTTGTTAAACTATTTCTAACTTTCTGATACAATCCCTCATTCACACCAGCCTCACACAGGAACTTCCATACTGGTAAGACGTAAAGAGACTGAACCTTTCTCTCTCTCATCTCAATACAATGAATAACTTCCAGGAGAGACCAGCAGCTGTTCATGCTCTCTGACTGCAGGAATGTCACCCTGTCCTTGACTGTGGCCGATGCACCAATTTCTTTATCATCTGCTAACAATTACAGGTTCTTATACATTTGGATTTTTATCTATATAATCTGAATTCATGTTAATTAATTTTTGAACTGCATGCTATTTTTATTATGGTAATTGTGTCAAGAAAGCAGAATCACTATCTCAGTGATTTTTATAATAGTTTTAACCATGTCTTTGGTCTTTGCTGAAAAATGTGTCTTCTGCCTCCATGCATGTTTGCAGAGACCACCATCAGACTTCAGAAATCACAGGAACTCTTATAAATCCTATAGCTGAAAGTAAGTATCAAGTTTATGGATACTGGTTCAAAACACTTATTCTTATCAATAATGATAAAAGCAACATCCCCAGATATTATTTGTCATTCAGATCATTGCAGTCTTGCTTTGTGAAGTCGGTGAGCATAATGATCTATACACTCTGAAATGCAAAAACTGCTTTGTATATATGACGCTGCCTCTTCCCTTCTTTTCTTTTCCTTTTCGTCACTCACCACACCGAAGGAAAAAGTGTCACAGGTCTCAGACACAGGAAGGCTCTGGATCACCTCCGGTGCCATCCAAGGAAATGTGCCAACCAAGGACATGTGAGTTGTGTGGGTCAGGAACTTTGACGCCCCAAAATCGCAGATCTAAAGTAGTGAAAGCAGAATAAAGGTTATCTTTGAAAAAAATCTAAATGTCTACAGCCACTCGTAGTCAGAGTTTGAGATTACTTAATATACTATAATGCAGCATAGCTTTATGTTTTATGTGTTAATGCTTAAATTTGGTGATGCTAAAGTGGATGCTCCAAATGCTTAAAAACAATTTAGCTAGTCTCATTCCTAATTTTGTTACTGCAGTGGCTCATAAATGATAAAGCTGTTCTCCAAATAATCATAAACTAAAACCTGAAGTTTTGAAGTACACACATTTGATAGAGAAAAGTATTTAGAAAAATCTCCTCTGAACCTACAGTGGAGCAGCTTAGTAATGCTTGTTTCCCCTATGCCAAGTTAGTCACTGCCCTCTTGTGTCCATATACTGAATTTAAATTACCTGCTTCTGTTACAAACTCATACTCTTTTCTATAACTCAATTAAATAATGATATTTTTAGCTTATCATACAGTGATACTTCAATCAGATCTTGATTGTTATGCAGTTAGAATATTTAAATGCTGTATTTGGTTGTATGGTCATAGTGAAGTCTCACCTTAAGAACCTTCTCTGATGATAAAACAACTGAAAAAAGAAAGATGTTTTATTTAATAGTCCAGAGGGAATGTTACATTAATGTATTTGCCAGTAAAAATTTTGAATTAAAAAAAAATAATGTTACAAATCCAATCAGTTACCATTCCTGGACTTCAAGTCTCTGTGGATCACCTTTACAGGAGCTTCTGAATGTAAATAGTGCATTCCTAGGGTCAGAGAAGAAAAGAAGCATTTTAGTGAATATTCCATTCTCATCTTTTAACACCAATACTCCTTAACTCTTAGTTATTTCAATCAGATGTAAAAGAAGAGTTACACTGTTTCTGTGCAGTAAGTAAAGTATGTACACAAAACACGGTAATCAGACTGTGGCGATTGAGGGCTGCACTACTTCAGCATGGATCTGTTTGATATATGCCAGCAGAGTGCTGTTGTTTAATTGTCTTACACATAACATAAAGTGATTCGTTTTTAGAGAAGCCTGCTGTAATAAGATCTGTAGCCAAAAATGTGGTTTCTGATATCATTTACATCATTTTCATGAATACAGGTGTTCCTCAGGGATCAAACTTGGGTCTCCTGTTTTTCCAGTGTTTACTTTATTATAGGGATGTATTACTCTGTCTGTAATTGCCCCAAAAGGTTACAGACATTAAAAGTAGAAGTAGTCTCTATTTTGGGAATGGTCTTATTTGCTTTATCAATTCATAAAATGGCAACAGTATTAATTTTAGTGTATGTCATAAATTATGTAGGTAAAACATTATCTTTCCTGTGTGATATCACGTCATAACATTTTCAATAAGGCTGAAAATGTCTACCATCAGTCAGTTTGTCAATACTAACAAATTATTCATGAGGGCAAGCAACTAGTCAGCTTTTAATTATTAAAATAATCATGAAAGTAAATAATCGTCACATGTACCTTTGGCAATCTCTGCAGCCCATGTCATGATTTGTCCCATGTCCATTTCCTCACTTTCATCACTGGACAGGTAATCATAGAGCGATCCACCGCTGGCATATTCTGTGGAGAAATGTGATTAGATTTGACTTTGTTTTATTGTGACTGACTGACTGACTGACAGATTGAGACAGTAAAAATATCTTACAGTGACAAAACTGTTCTCCTGAAATATTACATTACATGTTTGGGCACAGTATGTGAGAGCATTATGTGAAAACAATTGCAAGCGGAGATTCTGCCAGACGTGTCCTGGCAGGTAGCTGATGGTGTCTTGTTTACAGATTGCTCCTGTCACTGTTGCTGTGGATGAGCTCAATTTATCACAGTGTAACTGAACGCTATGGGGAGCCCTCAGGATCTAACATGTTATCAAATCTGTCTAAAACAAATAACAAAGGAATTGTCTTTAGATTCTGTTTTCAATAGCTTCAATATGTATGGGTCTGAGAAACGATTTCCTCTTTTGTATTCAACTTCAAAACATTTCCAAGACAGAAATAAAGCTTTGCCAGAGATGTAAGGTGTGTGGGTAAAGAAGATCAACACTTTTCCTATCTTTAGATCCAGACTGTCTTGTGAGGCAAGTATAAAAAGCTTGACTTAAGGATAAACACAAGCCAAAACAGCAGGAAACCTCTGTTTGTGCATAATAACCTAATCATGTTCCAGTACACCAATGTAAACATGCACAGACGCCAATACAGGAGTCTAATTAACAATCATAAAATACACAAACGTATGAGGTCTTAATTACTATAATCTGCATGGCTTATCTCCTGTGTAAGCCACTTAAAAGAAGTCGTACAAACTCATATCTTAAGATCATCAAACACCCCTGTAGAAAAAAAACTGTCTGTTCATGCACTTTGACACATTTCAGCAAGCTCCATCCATAATAAGTCAACATGGGGCTCTGCATTTTCTCTTTAAGATTATTCAGGAAGGGGTTTTGTACTAATTTGGCACATTATACATGCATAAATACAAATTGCACTCCAGTCACCACAGAAAAAAAGGGTTCCTCTGAAGGTTGTAATAAAATGGTTATAAGGACAGTACTCTGCCGGATGTCAACAGGGATAAGTTATTTATAAAGAAGCTGATGAATGTGGACACTGCAAGGTCAGGATGGCCATAAACTTTTTGTCCTGTGACTGGCTTTAATTAGATTCTGCTTTGATAAATAGAGACACCAACAGGCCCCTTGACAACAAAACACTTTCTGTTACAGCTGTAAATACTACACAGGCTGCTGAGGTGTTCCCTCTACTGCTCGGACTCATTTGGCAAATTAAGTAATCCCAACTAGAAAGAGTCTTACTGTTCTGTTTAGGTTGTGATTTCTACAATCTAAAAGTTTTTTCTTAAGCTGGTGATGTATGAAACCGATAGTAAGTGTATAACCCACAGGAGATCAGGGTGGTCACTGTTGTTAAGAAAGTTGCCAGAATAGATGCTAAGCTATCAGCTGACGCTATTGGGATCAAATTTATTACATAATTCAGGAAATTTTGAGAAAGATAAACACACTGCTCTGCTTGAAGCATGTGGATCAGCTGTTGACTTTTGTGTAGTACAGGCAGTTGCCATTTAAGCACCTTAGATGACCCAATTTACATGAATACGTTGAGCCTACAGTTATATTAATCTTCTTACTGAATGGAAACTTTTTGTTCAAAGCAGAAGACAAACCAGTCATAAAACCTCTGACTCAATCTTTATTTAGTCGCAGGTAAACTGGCACCAGGTATATTTCCAAGTCCAACTGACTGAGGTTATAGTCCAAGATGATCATGTGTCTAGTCATGCTAACAAGAGATGTGCCTTTCAATAAAGACACTTCTGCTTTGTAATGTAGAGAAAAATCTAACGCTCACTTTCATGGATAGAAAAACTTCACAGAGGGGTTTTAAATCTTCCTTTCAGTCTCTGTCCAGCAATCTGCAAAGTTTGAATGCATTATTAAATGATTTCACAATTTTCTCTCTTGTTTTGTGCTAAGGGTATTTTCATTTTCTTTTGCGATTTCAATTTTCTAAACAGTGTAGAATCATTTTGATGATCTGCAAACACAATTTTGGTGTTTGTGTCACCTGTCATGAACACTCAGCCTTTTGTTCATCTTAATTAATACCAACAGTACAGCGACTGCAGCAGAGATGTTGATTTTCAGTAATGATACACACAAACTGACACTTCTTTTACAAATAAATAACCCATCACTTTTGAATTAAATTCTACAAAATGCAATCACATTTTATTCACTCACATATCTGGTACATCTTTATAATTGCGCTTGCTGTTATTAATTTTCTTTTGTCATGACATCTTATGATGTGCTGTCTTGCTTGTTTGCGGTTAATTAAACTGTAGCTGTTCATCAAAGTTACCTGGAAAATCCAGATGAACCTGACTCAACTTGTTGTGTTCTCTATTTTTGGTAACAACAGATTTACAGTTTGAGTAATCATAATTAAGAAAGACTCTTTAATGAGGCTCTTTAACCAAAGTATCAACCCTGGTAACCACACAAGTCGCTTCATCAACACGTGGAAAAGGAAAGTATGTATGTAAAGTTCCACAAATGTTGTGCTTCAGTCATATAAATCAAGTTTTTGGTATATTTAAAAAAAAAACCTGCAGTTCTTAAACACATTCCTACATCATGACTTCTTAAGACCTTCAGAATCAGCACAAGAGGAAGTGTTTCCATCCCTTAAGGCTCAAACGTCCAGTCGTTGATGTAGAGTGGTTCAACATGTTAGGAGCATATAACACAGCCTGCTCACTACCAGGACATGTACACTGTGGTGTTTGTACTGGACGGATGCCCCACGGCTGCTTTGAGCACTTTCAGTTGCTCTGTCAATAAAAAGCCTGTTTCTTGTTGCCTTTCTTAAACAGAGGGTGTTGTATTCATTTCTGCAACTGTGAGTTCATTGATTATAATTCAATTTTATATTATTGGGGTTTGTAGCTGCTGATATTTAAACAAGAGAATCTGATTGTGTCTCACTGAAATCTCTGAGACATTTCCATAGACATTGTCCACTTTTTTATAAATCTATTGACTTAACACTTTATCAGAAAATGCAGGTTCAAGTTTAATATAATATAATGAAATCTAATATTAGTCGACCTAATAACAAATACTCGTGAATGTTAATAATCATTATATGGGATTTGTATTAACAGTGCAGAATGAAGAATTTGAGTTTTAAACATAAAGTAAAAATTTATTAAAAAAAAAACATTAAACAAGAAATTCTAATTTTTAGTCAGGGACTAAAAGAAATGACCTCACCGCCATGACAGTTTGTGCATACACAGAGGGCCCCTTATTACATTAGCTTCACAGCTTTCAACCACTAACCTAAATACAAAAAGAGTCACACAGCCCCTCTATGAATGTGGGCACTTCCTGAACTGTCTACCATTCACTGATGCAGCCATAGAAACCTCTGCACCACAAAGTGTGAGGTAAACTGTGAGTGGTGAGAGCAGACTTCTGACAGCCACATTTTTCCTGTCATTGTGCTGCCTGTTAGGTTTATTGGATGCTGTTTATCACAGAGGCGTACTGAAGATGTGACAGTCAGTGTGGCTGTAGGTTGTAGAAACTCTTACCAGTGACGATTCCATAGTTGGGAGCCTCAACGATGGCGCCATAAAACTGGATGATGTTACGGTGACTGAGGACACTGAGGATTTCAGCCTAATACAACAGAGAGGGGGGAACAGCAGTACATGTTATCATGAGGATGGAGGACACGTGACAAATATAA
Source organism: Halichoeres trimaculatus (assembly GCF_033239565.1). Lineage (NCBI taxonomy): Eukaryota > Metazoa > Chordata > Actinopteri > Labriformes > Labridae > Halichoeres > Halichoeres trimaculatus. The sequence continues at coordinate 18,876,691 of NW_027437197.1, forward strand.
TTCACTATGGCAAAGTTTCAATCAGAAGATATAGAAGTGTACAGGTGTGCAAGATGCAATGTGAAGACAACCATATTGCTAACATGCTAATGATGAGGTTTATTGTGTTTATGTTCCAATTTTTAACATCAGTAAAAAAACTTTTCAAGAGTACATCAACAAGAATAATGTTTGCCTTGCAAATATTTGGACATTCGCCAAAGTTTCAGAACTGATAGATGAAAGCTGAAGGATCTGTATCATGACTAAGGCATCAATATCTGTACCAATTTTCAAGGAAATAAACTACAAAGTGGTAGGGCTGGACAATTAATTGGATTTTAATCGTGATTTCAATTTTGCCATCTGACAATCATAAAAACAATACAATCAAAGAAAAACAATTAAAATGCCACACAGTGTAGATGTATGCAAGTTCCTGTGCTTCATAGCTCTTCTGTGTTCCATGTGCAGCCACAGCGAGTGTGTGTGACTTATGTGTATCAATAATACTGTATGTGCCACTTGCTGCTTCTTTAAAGTTGTGTTTAAGTCAGTACTGAAGTTTTTGAATAAATGAATAATTGTGTATATTAATCGTGATTTCAATATCACTCAAAATAATCGGGATTCTTATTTTTACCATAATCGTCCAGCCCTACAAAGTGGTTAAAAAAACAAGGAATTAAGGTGCTAGAGTTTGAGACAGGGAATCCTCTAAGTCAGTAGGATTAATCCTCTGAGGACCATGACTGACAGATGGTTGCAAAGCATAGGTGAAAACTTATTCCTGCTAGTGGCACCAGAAAAAACACTGGCATGGGGGACAGAAAAGGGGTGGGTGCATCCTCTGAGAGCCTTGAATTTGGTTGTACTACAGCTTCATCAACTGTTGTTGAGATATTTCATCAACTAACTTCAACTTCAATGTTTTAGTGGTGTTTAGAGATTGAAAAAATAAATTTGATTCATCCCGTTGAGATGTTGAAAGGCTGTCTGAAATTAAATTGAAATCTATAATTTGATTTGTAAGTAAGACTTTTTCTTGAATGGAGAGAAATCTGACAAAACCGATTCATTTAGTTGTATCCAAACACTATAATTAAATGAACAATTATTTCAGTGTGAAAGGATTACATTACTAGTTTCAGTGAACAATCATCTTTCCAACACTTGAGTGAGTATGAATGGATATCTTAGATCTGAATTTCACAAAAGAAATGCTGAATACTTTTCTGAACATCTTATCACAAGCCAAAAAATGTTTTACAGTTTCCCTGAAAAGATTTCAATGATAATTCTTCTTTTTTTTTTGTTTTACAGACAATGAGCCTGAGCCTTCAAATGGGTCTTGAGAACAGTCTCTGCTGTAATTGGGCCCAATATATCCCTTCATTCTGCAATATTGTTTCTTTTGCAGCACATTTCTAAGAGTGGGGGAGTATAATGACCATGAGTGATGGGTGCAGAAGTCACCACATCCAGCTAAATGGGGAAGCAATTACAATGATTATTACACTGACAATTAAAAAGTATATGAAAAGCCGGGGCAATTACGACTCCTACCTCGTTTTCAATCTTGAGCAGTTTTTTCACTGCCACCTCTTTGTCCTGGGAGATCCACCTGGCTCTGTAGACGCTTCCGAAGCTGCCGCCGCCACAGTTCTCATAGAAGTGGATGTCATCGAACTTGATTTGCACGAAGGAGGCGCTTGGAGACGACATCTCATAATGACACTCAGCACCAACTTGGCTTCTAGGAGGGGAGGGATCACAGGAAAGGAAGGAAGTCTGGTTCACTCAACAAAGTCTTTGAAAGCAAAACAAACTTACTCCTGCTGTGCTTGACTCTGAAATGAACCATTTGAGAGAGTCATCAGCCCCCAACATGAGCGAGAAAGGCTAATTCTGAGTGCACTGTCTATCAGTGTAATAACCCTCTTTTTAGCTCTGGGATTCACTCTGGGATCATCCCCTGTATCTTCCTCTGAGCGCACACTCTCATCATCATCATCATCATCATCATCAGTGCCAGTTAGCAGTGAACTTTGGATCCAGACTATTAGGACCATGGCATGTCTGGTATGCTATTGTCATGCAGCCAAAGTTGCAAACTATTCCAGCATGGTGTTCAGGACAAGTAAGGTTACAAACATAGAGCCTGGATGAAAAAAAAAATCCTGGAAAAACACTCATATTGTCTTCATCATCTAAAAAAATGGCACCCTCTGCCTTCGAGAGGGTTAGACATGCAGAGTATGTGAAGCATTAGGATGAAATGCTTCCAAGCTCGAATGCATGCAGATTGATTATCGTACCCTTTTGTTTGTCTATAACAGCGTAGAAGTATCTTGTAAAGAAATAATTCCCTCATTACAGGAAATTGTTGTTCTGTTATTGTTCATTTTCCATTTACTACAGAGCAATTACGGCTTTTAAAAGGCTGTTACCTGGGACCTCATTGGGATTGCTATACCCTCCTGGTGGGAGAGGCCTCCATTGTCACAAAGGGGTGCCATTGCTTTCTGCATATTTACTTGTATTCATGCTATACATAGCCTCACAGCAATCTTTTCAGGGGATCAGCCCGTGGTATTGTCCATCCACTCCAGAGGCCAGGGTTACTGGGATATGGGAGCACTTGTGCACTACCTCCTGCCAGTTCTCACTTAATAGCAAACACTGCTGTCAGCACTGCAACAATTACAGGTTGATAGCCATAAGTCAAACAACAGGTAGCCAAGTCACTGCGGTTACATGAAAGGGGAAAAAAATCCCTGGAAAGCAGAGTTACTTTCGTTTCACATTCAAGCACTAGCTGATAAACGACCATCCATATGTTGATATTACTATTTACATGATAATCAGTGCATTACAGGGGATAATGCAGCAGATATAGATTATGCTACAAAAGGAATTTGCAGAACAACCTTTTAGAGACGTGCTGTGTAACTAAATTATATGAATCACTGTAAAGAAAGTAAAAATAATAGAACTACTTTCGCAACTTTTTGTGAAGTCTGCACAAAGGCCCTTCATGGAGCTAAATCACTGTATTTGTCAGAACGTACTAACAACAGCACCAACCATGGAGAGGAATAAAGTTACATTGTTTCTTTACTCACATCTGTCCTACCACAATAGGAAGTCTAGATATTCACATGTAAGGAGCCATGTGAAAACTGTTTCTAACTTTTGCCCTCTTTCAGGCATGTAAACATACGTACCGACATAAGGTGGGAAGTTCCCGGCTTCAGGACAGCTCGTCGTCGGTGCAGGACGTCAAACCGAACCCGTGAGATAAAGTTTTAGGGGGAAAAACAGAAAAACTCTGACTTCCGAGAAATCTCATGTGACGTTTTCGTATTTCTCCACTCTCACCCCGTGGCTGTTTGACTGGTTGCACAACTTCTTCAAGAAGCGATACACATCAGCCTGTACTGGAGGGAGTTGTTCCAGCCTTCATTCCGATGACAACAGCTTCCCCTGCTGGACCGACGCGAGACTGACTCCATGAATCCCCGAAGAAGAGAAGTGTGTCCTGGGACAGCGGTGGTCGATGAGAGGTCAGAAAAACCTACTCTTTCAATCTTTCAGTTAAGTTTAGCAGTTTTTTTTTTTTTTTTTTAAATCAATGCTTCATAATTAATTTTAGAGGCAACATAACAACATGACTGCCTAAACAATGTAATACAGCCTCAAAGTTTAACTTAACTCAGACCTTTATGTAATCCAAAATACTTCCCACAACCAAACAATACAGAATCTTGCACGTCTCCCTCAGATTAAGGTTTTTTTTGTTGGTTTGTTTTTTTAAACTTATTTTGTTACTGAATTTTGCATTTTGTTGTTATTGCTGCAGCTGTAACAACAAAATGTTCCCCATGATCAGTTAGTATAACATTTTTCTATATTCTGGATTTGCCACAAAACCTACAAACAAGATTACACCGAGAAAGGTAGTTATCCAAAAGTGCATTTATTAGCTTGTCTTGGTAAGTGTAAGTATTCCTACTGTAGGGTAATCTAATAAGATCTGTTACTTTTCTGCTTCAAACATAGATAAAAAGTACAAACACCAATGCAAATTTAATTCTAGAAATAGATTTTGTATTTAAATAAATAAATAAATAAATAGCTGATGCCATTGATCTAGTCTCTTAAGTTGTGGAGACTGTAAATAAAATTGACCAGCTTCCATGCATGCATTAAGTTATAAAATTATTTAATCATAAGGTGACGTCTTAAAAGAGAGAGTTTAGGGTTCAATAACAATTCCATCATTTCATGGGAGTTAAACTCTGTAGGCTGGGCAGTGACAAATAAGGGTTGGTATGATGTCCAAAATCAAAAATATGCTTCAAACTTGTTAAAACAATGTGTTAGATTTATTTGTTTAAGTTTTTAGTTTGCATTCATGTCGGTGTCATGTTTGCAATTTTATATGACCAATATTATCTACCATTTTTAACCAATTAAAGAATCGGTCCCATTAAACCACCAAATGATGTAACCACAAAAGCATAACAACTGTCAAGTTATGCTGGTTTACTGATGAAATGAGTTATTTGTTAGGAAATATTATCTGAAAGTATATTCAAAATATTTAATTGTCAACTTGGATAACATGGATTTTTGTTGAGCTGAGCATATATGTATGCAATAGGCATCAGTGTGTTCTCTATTTATGGGTCAGTTGGTTAAAAATCAGTTTAAACTTCATTTTTACAGTGAAGTAGTTTGCTAAAGTTATTTTTGTGGTAGATATTTCTCAACAATAAAAGTTTTTTAAGAGAAACATTGGTTTCATCAGCTGACCACATCTTTCACCCTGGTTATAGTTGTAAAAAGAGGTAAAAGGATTTTACTAGTAATGCTAGCATTAATTTATTTAAAAATAACATTGCTGCAAACTTTTAGAGACAACAAGCGTATATAAAGAATGCATTTATTTTAATTTATTTATTTAGTTTCTGATGAGTTTCATTTAAACAAACTTAACCGACAAATGAACATACTTTATATTGTTTCTGTGGATAATATAAGAATAGCTCCTAGTTTGGTTCAAGAAGTTCCTCACTGGAGGCACTGGAATATTTATGTTTGGTTATTATTCAATTGAATCAATGTACTCTTCATATTTTAGCCTGTATTGATAACTTTACTAGTAATGGGAGATTTTGTCAGTTCAACACTCAAAGCTAAGCACCCAGGAACCTGGTACCTCTGTCTTTTCTCAATTATTTCAGTCTCAGTCTATAGTAACTTTTAAAAGTCTTTTATAAAAAAAAAAAATCTAACCCATAGCTAGGAGAATTTTTATATCAATATTCTGATTTGTAAAAAATATTTACATGTATGAAATTCCACAACACTTGACTACCAACAACTACATTTAAAATATTTAATATTTACAGCACAGAAAAGTTTTCAGACATTGACTGTATCCAGACTCCAAAGAGAAATGTGCTTACATGAATAAAAAGTCAAACAATCTTAATAACTTTGCGCATGCTGAGGTCAAAATAAATATCTCTTTACAGTTTACAGCACATACAACTCTCACACACATAAATATGTATAAATACTGTTCCTTAAAAAAGATAACAAACAACTGATTATCAGAAATATGAAGTTTGCACTCTTAAAGCATCACATGGTGTTTATATATGAAATGTTAATCTGATAAATAAGATCTTTCTTTTAATGTTGCTTTTCTCTGACTTTAAAATGATGGAGATATCTGCAGCAGAGTGATATGAGAGGCAGGCAGCAGTATCTGAACAATATTTCATTATGTGACACATCATTAGGTCCTTCATGTGACAGCCTGTGATGGAAATTTTTTCACTCAGATGCAAACGCATGTGGTGTCATGAAGCGGCATCAGTGTGAATTTTATGTCCCTGAGTGGTTTCAAGACCTGCGGGGCTCAAGTCTGTGAGAAAGCTGAGTAAGAGTCCTTTGGTTGTCAATCACATGGAGCTGACGCACGTAAGTCCGGACTTCTGGATGGTTTTTGGTCGCCTGAGGGGAATCTGGACCTGATTTAATTGAAAAGATTAATGAATACTTTATCTTTGTTTTAGCTGAAAAAGAAAACAAAACTTTTTTTATGCAAACTTACTGAATGGATGACTCCGGCAACATCTCAGTATCCTTACTGTGTTCGCTATCATCCGCTGAAAGACAAACACAAATAGATATTAAAAAAAAAGTGAGGATGAAAATACAATTTTCAACAAAATTGTGAATAATTGCAACCCTAATAAAGCCTTACCATTTTCTCAAAATTGACCAAATTGTCAATAAACGTCTTGTTGCCCTCATGAGTGAATGTCATGTCTGAAGAGTAAACCAAAACATTAGAAAGGCAGTTTCGACATTATGAATATTTAGTAATCTAATGAGCCAGTCTGACCTTTGATCAGCAGCGGCATGAAGGGAATGATGGGAGGATCCAACTTGGCTACTGTGAGTCGGTACGCCCGGTGGTTTCTGGACGGGTCCTGTGGAAACAGTCACACTAATCTGAGATCTGCGTCAATGTGTTGAACAGATCCATCATGAAACCCTTACTTTAGCAGCTGACAGTGTGGGTAAGCTTATTTTTGTTAAACTCTGACAGAAAATAAAAATCTGAGATTAAGAAGTAAAAACTGAGTTGACTCACCATTAAGTTTTCAAATTCCCCGTAAAACTTTTTGAATTTGCTTGGAAGTTTCTGAAACATAACAAGTCACAGTGAAACTCAATATGAGGTCAGCATATGAATCATTTTCAGAGCAGACCAGTACCCACCTCCCAGGTCTGATTCAACCTGCATACTGCCGGGTTACTCAGTCCCATCACAATAGCAAAGAAGGCGTTCAGGTTTCTGTACTCTTTACAGCTTAGCAAGAAGACAAAAAGGGTCATAGCATAAAATCCAAATGTAAAAGTGAGTCACAGAAAAGTGTGAAGAAAGAACAGAGTTCTCTTACTGGGCAGCAATCTTGATGAACTTCTTGAGAAGCTGCACCCTCTTGCTGAGCTGAGAGCACAGACAGATCTCTGTGATCACCCAGAATTGGATTTCATTGAACCTCCTCAAGAATAAGTCCAGGTTCACTGTGGTCTTTTTGACGTTTTGCCTTCCGAATGTGTGATAGATGAGTTCAAGCTGTTGGACACAAAGGCGAAACAACACAGCAACAGATTAACTGAAAGTAAATCAGAATTAATCATCGTAAACTCCCGCTGGATTCTGGGCTGTTAAATGTAATACCTCGTGTACACAGTTGAAAAGCTCCCAGTCATAAGAAGTCATGTGGTAAGCCACATCCTTCGAGCTCATCAGCTCAAAGCTGCCCAGTAAGCCTGTGGAGGGACCCTCCTGCTCAGGTAAAGGTGTCTGGAAAACAAAACAGGCTTCATTGTACATGCTTAATAAACAAGAAGTAATGCAAAGATTTCAGTTTATTTTGCAACACCTCTTCTTATGCAGACATTTGCTCTGTTATGTGTGTTTATTTGGAGAATAACTCACCAAAGAGTCCAACTGATCCCTACGGCAGGCAAACAACCGTCCATTAACACTGAGAGTGGAAAATACTGAGACGTCATTGTGCTTGAAGATGACTTTCTCTGTAAAACACAGAACGCCAGTTTAAAAAAAAAGTACCTGAATGAAAAAGATCTGCACAACAGAAATTAGATGTAAAGTGAGAACTGTCTATACCACACTTGCTTTGCAGCATGTCATTAATTGTTAGGTGGATTTTTTGAGTTAACAAATATTTGTTTTGAACTGGGTCATCTTATTTATTTGCAGCATTCTTTCAGACCCCAGTTCTGTTCACATAACATACAATTTTTTACTGGATAACATATGCCATTGCATTAGAATATTGCACTGTCTGCCCTATAGTTGCTTCTTAAATACAACATTGTACACACGTGAAAGGAAGTGGCAGTCGTTATTTTTCCATGTAAAGCCAAAGGTCACTTGCGAGAGATGATTATTAACTCTGGGAAAGAGAGCAGCTATGTTTCTGTATCTGGTATTTTGCCTTTAATAAGGAAAATGCAGGTCATGTGTGGATGTTTAAAAAATGCATTAAAGCTTTCTGACAGAAACAGGAACATCACCACAGTGAAGAGCTAACACTTTTACCAGAAGCTCCTCGTTCAATGTCAGCAGAAAACTGAGCTGGGGTCATTCAGGCCATTCTGTAGCTCCTGCTATAGCAGCCATTACCAGTCTGCAAACTCACCGCAACAGACAGATAATGGTACTCTAAATCGTTCTGTGATTAAACACTGGAGCACCCTGCTCTGGCTCTCCCTTCATGTCGTCTCCAATCATTTGATTAGCATGTAGCTGCTGCTCTCACCTCCTGCAGAGCTGAGGCTGACCAGGAGTAGGTCCTCAGCTGAGCCCAGCTTGTCTGCCACGGCGCTGATGACCTCTCTGACTGAGGCCACGACCGGGACACGGATTGTTGTGTAGGTGTGGTCACAGCAGTAGACTTTGAGCAGAACTGGAGGCGTGAATCAGAGCAAATATGGAACAGTCAGTTGATACAGGAGTGAAGGAGTGCTGCAAAACTACAGACAACAGGGTGACTGCAAAAGTATTCAATCTAGGGGTTATACAGGACGTCAAAATACAGGAAAAATGAACCATCTGTACTAAATTTGCTTACCTTGTTTAATTTAAAGTGTCAATTAGTAAAGTAACATTGTGATTCACTGGATTTAAGCTCAATAAGTATCCATGTGGCCTATCATACAGACAGGACTAACAATAATAATATCCTCTTTAGGAAAACATGTCCAGATTTATTTTTTGGTAGTTTTGTATTTGTCCGGAAAAACCAGCTCTCCACGTACTTTCATCATGACTTTTGATCGGCTGACGCTTTTGAAGCTTCTCGTCTCCCATACTGAACTGTCGCAGAAGGACTTTGTGCTGTAAACAAAAAAATCTGATTTCAATACCTACAAATGACCTTTAAACTGAGGATGCATAAATGTATCTTTTTACCTTTTTCTGTGAGACTCTGGCATCTTCAGAGCTAAGACATAAAAGAATAACCAACTATTAATACACTTTTTTTTTTTATGGTTCTTTGTTTGTTAATCAAAACAAGCTACAGAGTACCTGTAACCTCAATGCTGCTTTTGATTAATGTGCATGTTTTTAAGGATTATTCCCCGTCACTGCCTTTAAAAACATACTTTTGTTTTACAATCCTCTCTAGTTCTGTCAGTTGATCTCTGAGTGCTGGAACCACCTTGGCATCGTTTGATACTGCCATGAGAAATTCCTGTAAAAAAAATAAACAAACAACAAGATCTGGATCAAACAAAAGTTTTCTATAACTGAAATAATACATGTATATTATAGTATATTATATTATAGTATAGTATAGTGTAGTTTATTCTATGTAAAACAGAAGTTTAATTTTAGTTAAACATGTGGTGTCACACTGAAGACAGAAATCACATAAAAAATATGAAAATTGTGTTCCTTTTCATCTTAAAACCCATAAAGGACTAATATGTGTTTTCTTATGGTTTAAATACAAGTGAAATGATGTATTGATGCATAATTTCCTGGAAAAAAAATTTTTTAAAAGAGAACTTTTTTGGAAGACTTAAAGCAGTCGTTTCTGTCATGCCAGTTTCTGTATGTTGATGCACTTAAACACATTTACAGTCAAAAGAGAAGCATGACAGTGATGCTAACTAACTTGTTGACACACAGTTTATCGTACTTTACCATGTTCATAGTAAATATTAAACTCAAAGGACACAAAATGTGTTTTTGGTCCTGTTGGAGGTAGTGCCAGTTGTACAATTCAGCACCTTGTGGCCATAATGAGTATTACAACAACAAATGTGTGAAATATAAACACTAGATTCAAATTTAATCCATACAAAAATAAGTCTTCCATAAACATAAATTAAAAAATTGAGGAGCTTCTGGAAGTCTTGAGACTTCACTTCTTAACAGATATTCAGTCATACTCGCAGGAGGAAAAGTTTGTCTCTAGACTTGGAAATTAGAATACCAGATCTTTACTTCCTCATTTGTCACTTCTTCACTGGCTATTTACTGAATAGTCGTTGTTGATATGCTGTGCATGTGTTTGTAACCATTGACATGTTTTTATTGTTTCTTGGGCTAACCTCAAGGAAGGCCACAGACATCTCCTCCTCCTGCAGGTGATCTCCATGTACTGCAGCCCACTGCATCACCAGGCGGATCACCCTGCGCTTGTTGTTGAGCGTGTAGTCCATCTTCTCCTGTTCAGAGCCCTGCGAGGCCTGAGCGTGGTAGGTGCACAGCAGTTAAAGTTAAAAACAGCAGAAGTGGAGCAGAGAAGTAGGTGGATGTGAAATAACTTAACCACATAGCAGAGAAAAGGATATTGGGCCATCAACGCCGCACATAGTTGAGTGTTTGGAATGAAGACACAGTGCATGAGAACAAAGTCGTCTAAGGCTGCATCTGTGACAGAAAAAAGAGATTTGATAAAAACACCAGCGTAAAAGCAGATCAAATAGAGTTCTTCAGATCCATTAGGCCTTGATCCACATGGCCCTGTGTCTGTCACCTCTGCGGGCAAAATGAAAACCATATGTATCCACACAAGCGGGAGTAATTAGATCAGCTCTGTGATGTGTGTCTAATTATAGATGAGAACGAATGAACAGCGCAGAGAAGCAGGCAGAGGACAGAGGAGAGAAACACTGAGCCACAGAGAGGATGAATGCTCTGCACAGAAGGAACCCTTCACGATAAATAATTGTATTGATAGATTTTATTACACAGTGCTAATGTGACATACTGGATGTTGTGTGCCGAGCAGCAGTACCTGACTCTGTGAATTGAGAATCCAATCGCATCATTTCAAGGAGGTGCTCCAAAATCTTCTCAGGGGTCCCCGACATTACCTTGTATCTAGAGCAACACAGAATAAAAGACACCCTTCACTAATCAAGAAACACTGGCATTTAATGTTTAATGACATGGCTATGGCTCTCCACTGATTTGTGTTGAACTTGAATGCATGTCTGTGATTGCTTCATTTGATAACAACCCTTTTGCTACAATCATAGAGTTCTCGGCCGGCTGAAGATTAAGAGGAGTCTGGGCTGAGAGCTGTGAGAGAAGCCAAGAATATAAAAAGAAAAACAACTAAAAAATGCGGTGCATCTCCTCTGTGGAGGAGGATCAACACAATCCAGCCGCGGTTGTTTTTATTACTTGATAACAGCATCACAAGAGGGAGCTGCACAAGCAGAGAGTTGTGTCTTCCCCACTCAGGAGGGAGAACGCAATCCTGACACTCTCATGTGTGAGGAGCAGAGTTGATTAGAGGGCGACCCTGAATGAGTAATTGTGACTTGCCAGGCCTTCTTTTTTTTTCCCCAGGAGCCAGAGCCATCATTACCATTAATCTGTCTCTCTATATTACAGCGGCCGTGGTGCGGTGACAGATGCCTCTATTAAGGAAACTCTTCTCGGCAACAGTGCAAAGGATTTCTTGTGCTGCATGCACTGTCGGGAAGCATTTTCTTCTGTTGGTCACAGCAAATGACAGAGTCCATCATTCAGAGGGCCCTGGAGTGTTTTTAAGTGTGGCCTGGAAATGTTTTAACATTTCCTCGGTACACAAATCTCAAAGGAATAAGTAACATTTCCCTTAAAAGGAGATGAGAGCTGTGTTTGCTTTAAAGTCAGTGCTAAACAAACACTGTTGTAGTAAAATTACATGGTAAACATAAAAATTCAGATTCAGTTATTACTAATTTTCCACGATATTCTGATCTGTTACTGAAATTATTCAACCTTTGTACAAATGTTTATTAGTAGGAATTGAGCTGGAGGAATTGACTCTTTAACAATATATAACATAGGAAACTTAAAGAAGGACACTAATTCATCTCAGATTGCTTTGCCAGATACAAAGGTAAAATGTCATAGCTAATAATCCTCAATAAGGCAAGTTATGATGCACTTCATAATATCACCCTCAAGACGATTTAAAATACATTTTACACTGTGCAAAAGTAGCCTGCAGTAAAGTAACAAGAGTAACGTGATGCGATGGATTGTGGGTAATTGTACTTGTAGTGGGAGGTTGAGGCTCCATGGCTGGAGGTCCGACTGCTGCTGAGACTTTTCTCTAACACCAGGACATCCTGACCGTGCTCCTTCAGGCGCACCGTGTTGGCCTCCACGTCCTGCAACACACACAGACACAGTGTGACCACATGAGTTAAGCATTCAAAGTCCCCAACAGAGAAAAGAGGATAAATACTATTAAATGAGTCACCAACTTTCTACTTAACACAGCCTACAATCAAACACAGAGTTCTACTTTAAAAAAGACTAATTATAAATCAGAGAGAAACTTAGGCATAGTGATGCACAAAACTTCCGAAATATGTTTATTTGGTAGACTAAATAGTAAAATAACAAGAAGTCTTGTGCTTAAATGTGTTCATGAGAGCTGGAAAAAATAAAGAATGAGATGTATGTGTGAAATACTGACCAGCTAAAAGATCAGCAACACACCTCATATTATCATCCCCAGACACAGGTGAAATTACTCATTGCTGCATTGCAGGGTTTTTGCCAACAGAGGGCGATGTAATGTTTTTTATTTATCTTGGTGTAAAGGAATCAGAATCTGCTTGCTTCCACAGATAGAATACAATAAAACACCAGAAACAGCATCTTACCCTCAGAATCCTGTTGAAGTCCTCCTTGTCTACTCTCAGGAAGTGACAGTTGTCCTCTCGCAGCACAATTGAAGCAGCGCGTGGAGCATCATTGACCAGAGCCAGTTTTCCAAAGTCGTCTCCTTCGTGAAGAGTGCAAACAACACCCTGTGCAACACAGATCATATGCTGATAAACACATCCTTGCACTGCTCAGAGCTTCATGATCGCGTTTTAGAAATCAAAGAAGTGCTTACTTTTCCATAAATGACAACGTTGACAGAGCCTTTCAAGATAATGTACCATGATGTGCCCTCTTCCCCCTGACTGAACACTAAGAAAGAAGGAAAACAGAACTTTGCTTATTTGGGATTTGAGTAAAATTTCTGCAATCAAATTTTAAATTAAATATACGAGGATTGGCTTTTTGAAACAATCATCAACTTCATCATCTTTTCTTTTTTTTTTTTTTTTACATCACTTACACACTGTTCCTCCCTTTGCATGGGACTCAAAGATTAGCACTCCTGCTAATTCTCTCTTCACCTGTGCAAACAGATGGGATTAAAAAAAAAAATCAATCATATTCTTATATGTGAATATAAATGCAAACTTTTCCTCCAGTGAAGACCCTGCGGGTGTAAAACTGTTTTTTGAATGCACTCACAGTGGTGGATAGGTGAGACAAGGCCTTTATGTGTAGCAGCTCTTCATAAATAATCTCCAAATCATCGGCCGTCCTCTCAGATGGACTGAAGTACAAGAAACATGGATTTAATGAAAGCATTACAACATTGATGCACTTTATTTAGTGTTTCTGAGAGGTTTCAGTTTTGACAAGCCATACTGTTTCCTGAGAATCATCCTCATGTTGGCGTCAGGCCCAATCTGCGACAGTAGGAGCAGGGTGTCCTGTAGCTCCTCTTGGCTCTCCCTCCTCTCCTCCTCACCAGGGAAGGGAGCATCATCTTGCTCATCATCCAGGAAGCGGTAGAAAAGGTATTTGTCCTGGAAACTCAGCTCCTGGTCCACTGAATCACAGAGACATGAAAACAGAAATAGAAACACGGGAATCTTTGCATTTTTAACATTTATGTTTGCCAACACAAACGCCACACAAGGTCTCACCATGGTTCAGAACACCCTCTTCCAGCAGCGCCTGCCACATGCCCACAGCCTGGATACGGGAGTGGATACACGAGCTCTGCTGCATCTGCCAGTCGACCAGCTCTGTCCCCACACAGCACTGCCTGGGAGAGACACAGGAGAGCTCTTACAAGGACTTCTGAGGTATGTTAGGATAGAAGAAAACCTTTCCTACCAAAGTCATATTCAAAAAATAATTCCTCTCAGTTACACTTAATTTGTGCCATTTCATGTTATTTCTTAAAGAATCTGTGAGGAGTTTAAAAATGATCTTAAAAAAGTCTCCCCTCTAGATATATGCCTGATCTTAATCCACAGTTAAAAATGAGATTATCAGTGCCAGCATTGCTGGTTAAAGGTTATTTTAACATGCTTCTTCTTAGCTTCCAGGTTGGCATGTCTAAGTCTCTATGACAACATCACGCCGGCTGACAAGGTTTAGTTGTGAGAAGAGATAAAACACAGAGATCTGTGTTTTTCTCTGCTGAAACAATTTCTGTGATTAATTTTGTAGTGATGGTGGACACTGGAGCCTAACTGTCAGACAGAAAAAGGACAGAAGAGCAGAAGAAAGTTAATATGGAGAGTGATACTGCCCGAGGCAAGGGCTAACACAGGGGCTAATCTGTTTGTGCTAATGTCCTTTCCAACCCACAGTCAGCAGTTATTCTGCAGTGGTCTGTTCAAACTTGAGAGTCTATCAATAAAATGAAGAGTGAGGTTACATTAGCTCTGCTTGGTAGATGACTAGCAGGACAAAACAGGGATTTACTAACATTACAGACATGTCTTAAAGCACGGGGCTGTCAGCTGCCCTAAATATAAACGGCTAGTGAACTACATACAAACTGACAGTGTTACTTGTTGTCATGTTAGCCTGCAGATAAGTTGGCATACCGGGCTGCCGATAGCACTACATCACATTTCAAACCTTTACCTACGTAACTGTACTGATAGGTACCTTACCTAAGCATGTTGTATCCAGTAAAAAGTTGTCTCAAACAAAAAAAATTAGTTTTGATCCGATCTCCATTTTACTCCAAGACAAACACACGCCTCACTAAAAGTAATTTATGACAGTTTGAGTGAGACTTCAGGCCACAAGGTGGCGAGGCAGCTCATGTAAAGTAGATCTGCCTCACTGCATCTTTAATATCTGCATTATGAATTTATCTAAAGTGACTCTCTTTTCATTTACACACTCACCTGTACGTTTTCAAATGGTATTTCCTGTCTCTGATCATGTGGGGTGCCCTGGAGAGGATGGCGTTACGAAGGATCTTTCCGGCCCTCAGGATCTTCTCTGATGGAACCTGCAAGGCCCAAATCCAGGTCAAAGGTCAGTGCTAATAGAGTCCTGCTGAGTGCCATCAACGTAAACACACACATGATTGGGCCCTACATAGAGATGTGTTTACTACCTGAGAAATGCATTTAAGATGGGGTTTGGCAGGACTTTCAAAGAATGACTTCTGCAAAACAAATAAAAGAAAACATAAGAGGAGTTGAAATAAAACAGAGGTTGACAGTGACTTAAGGACAGAAACAGGTCAAATTAAAGGTGTGATGGTGCAGACCACAACACAGAAACAGCAACACATCAAGTCAAATAAGATTTTTTCTTCCTCTGTTTTCCTCACCGTTTCCATGTAACTTGTGGTTGAAATGATTTGTTAGTTGGCTGTCAATTGAAAGCATACTTATGGCTTTCTATATTGATCCTGAGTTAAAATAATAGTCCGTTACCACAGTCTTGACTGATGGTTAAATGGGACACACACACACATATTGTGCATTACTGTACGGAAGTGAAGTGTTTTTTTCCCGCTGGGACCATGGGTGGGCTGCCAGGCTATGACATTTAAAATGCATTCAGTACACTTCAGAGAGCAGCATCACTCATGAAGCCTTTAAAGTTCATTATTTATTCACAAGAAAATTAGCCCACTCAGCACCCACTTTACTACACAGTATAAAAAAGAGCTCTTGTGCTTATTTATATATTTTTTTTTCTGTTATATAACAATAAAGCAGTCAACTGGTTTCTTTTTTTACATAAGAGAACAATCTTGTGTATCAAACAAAGTGCAGGGCCCCATAAATCTGCTGCAGTGCCACGTTATCAAACCAGGTCAGGAAACAGCGACAGGAGGAGAAAGGTGGAGCAGGAACTGATGTAGATGGCGACAAAAACTCTGGTCATGTTGTTTATATTTAGACAAACTTGACTCAAACTTCACATTCCTAACTTACTTCCATCCCCTGCAGGAGATGCACGTAACAGGAGAGGAAGTTGTCACGTCAGCAAACCGAAGCAGGGAATGAGTTATAGCTTGAGTTTGCCTGTTTATTTACAGTAACACTCCTCTGGACAGGAACCAGGCCAATAAACCAGCATTGTCTTCCCCTCACAGCCTCACCCGCTCTTTCATAACTGGTGTAAACACTAAATCATGACTATATTTCATGCGTGTCATGCAAACGTACCTTATTCTGGTGTTTGGAGACTGAAACAAATGAGTTGTTGCTTATGTTTTCTTTGTCCGGCATTCCTAGGGGGAGGGAGAGATAAAGTGTATTGGCAAAGTGACTTCAGATCTTTAGGAAAGATATTACACAAGTTAAGTGGCCTGAGCCTGGACCACTTGGTAAGAAAAAGTGAAAATGTGTGCGATCATACTTTATCATAAAAGCACATTCTGTCTTCATAACGATCTGCATTTATGTGGAAAATGCATGCATTTCTAAAAAGGTTGGGTGTTTCCAAGCTTTGTTTATTCATGCAAACTAACACAGATCCTCTGTGAATCAACAGTTTAAATATGAGATTGATTATTTTTGGTTTTAGTGATAGATCATGAGTGCCTACATTTTATATTTTATTCCATCCCTCATTGAATGGCTTGTTTCTTTGGTGTTTACATACAAATAGATATGCTATTTATTTTATTTATCGAGTCAAACTAGGGTTTTAACTCTTAACTTGTTGATTTTGCTAATTCCATTAACTTATTGCATTTTGCACTACAAAAAACTTTTACTACCACGTGCTTCCCTGTAAGGAACTATTGTCATAAGTAAAGATGCTTTTGGATACTCTTTCTCTGTTTTGTTGATGTTTCCTGTAAGATGCAGCAATGTGACGTAACTACAATGTTTTTTTACTCCATGTGACAGTCCTCCAGGGGGGTTTGCACAGGCGGGTGTGGTTATCACTCACTGTTTGGAGCTTTATGTTATTTGCCTTGCGGGGGGCAGGATAAGCTTAATCAGTCAGAGCTGCTCAGTCACAATTGTATCTGCAGGGAAAAAACTGTGCTATTCTTAGAGGTGCCTCACAGACTGCTGATACCACAAAAACAGATACTGAATCACACAATACCTCGAAACTGGGAACATGGCATGAAAATGTAACATTACCCTAAAGGTTGTACATACAGAAATAACTCTAATCTGCTATGTCAGTGTTGTTTACAAGGCTTTCTGGCTGCTTTGAATTCCTGGTTATTTTCATATGTGGTCTTTGATGTGAAAACTAATATTTCCTGTAGATTATGTCAGTATTTAGACCAAAACCAGGAAAAAAATAGAAGAAAAACAGTACTGACCTTTTCTAATCACATGTTTCCAACTACAAATTTAACAGTGACTAGAAGAGATTTTACTTGACAAGAAACAACTGATAGCTCTGAAGCATAGTTTTACCTACAAAATGCTAAGTGCAACTCTTGTCAGGTCATTGATATATAAAAATGATACCAAATATCTTCATCTGTTTAGTTATTGAAGCACATGATTTTTCATTGAGCAATGTTATGTTAGTGTTAAGTTTTTTGTACACACCCTTGAGCTGTGTGTTCTTATTTCAACTTTATGATCTGCAGAATCAGTTTTGTTATTTGCTTCTTAAGAGGTGGCCACAGCTGTCCATCATCTTATTTCTGATGCTCATATGCCGGTCCATGTGCCAACAACACCACTCATCCAAGTGTCACATCAACTTAAACCATCACCAGAAATTCAGCTTTCAGTTTGCATGACATGAGATTAATCCGAGATGAAAATAAGTTGAGCTACTAAACGCATGAATGGTAATGACTTGAAAAGCTGCACATGCACAGGTATGGTCCTTTACAGTTATTGTACTTAAGAAAACTATTTCAAACATGTTTAATTCATTGGACTTACATGGGAAACAGTGAGCTGCTGTGGATGTACTGAACAGCAGAATGCATCAGCCTCCTACTGCTTCATGCTTGTATGATTTCAGTCATGGTGTATTCATGCATAGAGTGCATACTGTAAATCCCTAAAGTACTGTACTGTACACTGTAAAACTACTCTGCTCACATGGAGCCGCCACATAGCAATAACAGGGAATACTGAATGCAGAGTCAACAACTTTTAAATGCTACAGTAGAAAATCAAATCTAGATTTTAGGAGATAGTAATCAGGAGACTGGGAGTTTTTGTTTGGAGCATAAATCAGAGAATCACTCTTAAATGTGTCCAGACAACAAAAAAATACACAACCAACCCACTGCCGGCAAGCCAGCTGACTCTGGATTCTCTCACTGCACGCTGCTGTTCATCATCTTTATGATACATGACTTTGAGGGCAGTTAAGTGCTCTGTTTGAGCAAAGCTGAGTCAATATTGAGTTAACTTGCAACAGAAAAGAAAATACAAGTATCAGGATTTAGCACATTGCACTGGGATAAAGGAAAGTCTCACTGTAATAGAGTTAGGCTGAAAACTGTCATTACGTACTGTGCAAAATAAAGTATGTTTTATTGAACATTTTTGCACATCTTAGAATTAAAAAAAACCAACAATATTTTACCCTGATTTAGCATCTTTTTAATTCCATTTTCGTCTAATGTTCCTTGGACACTTTTTTTAACATTAGATCTTTTGTCTTCAAACACAATGTGTGATCCATGCATCTGAACCATAAGAAGCAGATCATCAGAAACTGATGGATACTTACTGTCGGCACCGCAACCACTTTCCATCGCGCCATAGGGTGGGGCGAGCAGGCCAGCCATGCACTGATGATATCTCTAAAAAAATAAAGCACATAAAAGAACAGATCAGTCAGGAGCTCTGCAAAGAGGGGAGCAGTGACATCATTGGGTGAGGCTAAGACGTGATTTTCCTTTAGTCTGCTTAATTTTTCTAGAGCAACTCGGCTTTGATGTCTTAATGTTGCCTGAAGTGACCAAGACTCATCTCCTCTGAAAACCTCCCTCATAAAAACGTGGAATAAATAACCGTAGTGAAACTGAAAATGTGCATCTTTGGGAACTTCCTCCCCTAAACATCAAAATATTACTCTCTGGTTCTTGAAGTAGTGATGGTTGTAAATGTTTGGTGGTTTTCAATAATTTTGCAGTAAACCAGCGACTTCACTATTGTTCTTCTTGTTGAAAGTTGTAAAAAAAAAAAAACTACTTGAGTTCAAAAATTTGTGTGCATGAGTCTCATGAATGAACATTTTGCATCCTCTACCATTCATTAATTCATATTTCAAAAAGTCCCATACCCTTAAAGCATGACATTACATCTGTACACGCATTATATCACTTTGCCCTGAAGCATTGAATATGTTATGTAATGAACATCATACTGCAGCCACTGCTGCTTGTAAATGTCATGTTTTTCTTCATGATGCTGTAGCAAGGGGTCAATACAACCATGGCCAATGAGCTATAAAAAGTACTGTAACACAAGATTAATGGTGAAGGGAAAAAATACCTTTATATATGTGGAACATATTCATAAAGGGAGAACAGAAAATAGTATTATGTTAAAAACAAGATCAGTTTCACAAAGGTTTAACACTGATAAGGAATTATCTCATCTCAGTTTTATTCAGGCTTTTCAGCTCTAGGAACAAAGGAGCCAGTGAAGTACTTCCACTGACAACAAGGTAATTGTGATATTTTCCTGGAAAGTGAAAAAATCTCTGACAGGTTCCTCTTTGCTTGAGTTGCATAGTGTTCGTGCTCTTTAAAACTTTAGAAATAATTACTGCATTGTAGCTTGGTTTAAAGCAACCTCACAATCCTGAACTTAAATTTTGTTTTTCAAAATTAGCAACAAGCAATTTGACAAGCAGATGGATGGTTTTGGATTAATTTGTGGTAAAGGACTAACAAAACTGATTATGTGCCAAAGCAACTACGCTCATAGTTAATAAAAAGCTAATTTTGGACCACTTAGTGACCATCCAATTTTCTCTAATGTCCTATCTTCTGGCCAGAGTAGACTCAACGACAGCTAGAACTATAGAGCCATTTGCTCCTGCCTGGTAATGTAGCCTTGGAGGTCATGTTTTAAATTCAATTTCACCCTCTGAAGTCAGTAAATCACTTTAGCAAGCCTTAGAAGAGACACAGCTTTTTCCCTCAATCCAGAAGTAGTTTGGAAATCGCTCAGTAACTTCAGTTTACAAAACAGTGTTTAACATGTTCCCCAAAAATGATGAATTACTTCCTGCTCATTAAGATACTCAAAGAATTATGGACATGTTTTTTGTAGGAGGGGGGTGGGTTTACATATGCAAACAACAGATTTAATTATTTAAAACAAGTTAAAGCAACCGAACAGAAGCATTCAGGAACCTCTTTGACAAACCTTTCAGTCTTTGTTGACAATTAAAGGATTTTAGGATTAGGGAGGAGCACTTAAACTGGGCAGCATATGAACAAATGAACTCAACCCCTCAGAGCCAATAAAGCCACGCTCCCAGAGGAGTTGTTTCTGGAGCGCAGAGAGGGGGCGTTGTTTTAGAGAAGAACAAACGTTTCCTCAGGTGTGTGAAAAGCACTCAGATGCATCACAGAATAGAAACTGACTCTTACCATAAAATGATCTGCTCCTCCAGTGCCCTTTTTTATTTTCTCACAACTTTCAACTAGGCAGCTGAATTCTCACTTTTAATTTCTTTAACTGTTTTTGTCTGTTTAAAATGAATCAGCTATGTTTACCTTTTGTAAATATCTTGAACTGTCAGTCTGGTATAAGAAGGAATTTGTGATAGTTATGACCTTTTTTTTGGACTTCTTCTTTGGCTTTGTGTATCAAATGTGTGAATGTAAGTGTAGATTCTTGTCTTGTCTTCCAATTAATTAGATGTAGAAAAAAAAAGACCCATTTTCATGAGTAGCTGCTCATCATGATAGCTTAGCTCAGTAAAAACACTGGAACAAACTATTCCAACTCTGTCATAAGGACTCTAAACTATCCCAACCACTTTACAGCTGAATTATTTTAATGTTTCCCTTTGTCAAACCTTGCTCTTGTCATATGAGCGAGACTTTCTTTAATCATGTTTGTTGCCTTTATGCTGAGTTTAGCAACTAGGCTGCTTGATCGTACTAAAGACCTAGAGAATCTATCCAACTTTAAATGCACAGCTTTTATTTCTCAAATATCTAAATATTCCTTTAAAGCACACATTACGATGATTCACTTATTGCCTTTTGGTCTTTTTAATCACAGAGGATTAGGAGCACTGAATCATTTCCCACATCAATTCAAGGGATTAGGACTGCAGAGATAATCAATTTGTGACACTGAGTCATGAACAGATAAAAGACATCACCATAAAGAGTTATCAGCCTTTTTTTTTTTACCAATTACAAATACCTACAGCTTTAAATATTAATTGCTAACCCTGTATGTTACGCTAAAACAGCTATGTGCAATGACTTCCTTGCAGTCCTCTACTTAAAATATTCTCCTGATGTGTCTTAAACTACTTGTACAATCATTTAAAATAAGAGCAGAGAGGCTGGTATTCTTTAGTCTCACAAATCTATTTTACATCTCTGGTTATCAGAGCAACATTTTCATTGTCAAAGCAAGCACGACTAACAGCCAAGTGTTAATTAATTTTCCAGTATTGTATGCATTCAATGGATGGATCTTGAGAGACATCTAAAGTCACAGTTTGAAATCCAGACAGTAGGCACAATGTTTTAATCATACAGCTTATGGTGTCTGATTCCACCCTGATTTTCACAAACGATTGTGTTTCTTTGAAAAAAACTGATACCATCACTCCAGAGGAGATTATGATCTGTTGCTTTGAGAGGATTTAGCCTAAGTACCTGAGAGGTGTTGGAAACACTTTCAGAATAAGAATGAGGTCGTTTGATCAGACAGGTAGACGTGTAGTGGGTCTAAATCACTTCAAATCCTCAACTCAAAGAACTAACTTTGGTCTTTGACCCACGACACCTTGGAAGGAAGTCTCAGTCAAGTTCCTTCCTTTGATAAATCTATCACTAACAGACTGCGAGAACAATCGGTTTCATCAACATTGATTCTCAAATGTAAACTTTAATGTTGATGTTGGATATCATTATGATGATACCTGCAAAGAAAGATGTTAATGTAATCCATTAACTGAAAGAGTTAAGGTCTCATTATTTAAAGAAATACTTCATGTACTTGAGTTTAAAAGAGCATCTCATCAGTGATCATATGGTGTTTATCCTCACATAAAAGGAGAGTTTAGAAATGTCTGCAACAACAGATGTGCCATTATTTTTCCCTCCAGTGAAGCTCAGTCAACTGTTGTGCAGATTGGCTCTTATTATCCTTCACTTCAGTAGTACAGCTTGTGCATTTATATTAAGCTTGTCATCTTTGATGAGATGCAAATATTCACATATACCTAAGATACGGTAAAGTCATTATAGACTAACGTGCAGCCTGTTGCTCTGTCATACCATGTTTCAAAGTGTCTGCAGCATCATCATTGTCATAACAACACATCATCCATGTCATCTCGGAGCATTCTCACTTCATGCTCCACCTCAGTCTTTCACGCTTGAGCACGTCATTGCATTGTGTGCATCAATGTGCATGAATGCCCTGCTGTATTTTGAGTGGTTCTCCCCATATTACGTAACCTTTGTAGTGCAAACTGTTCTCAGAGCAGTCTCTGATTATTCTGAGCTCGCACATATACACTCCAGGCCACTTGGGGGAAAACAACTGGAGGGAAATCTTACAAAGAAATACAAATCACATCTGCTCCTTCAGAGTTAGCTCCACATGGACAGGTTACAAGTTAAGTGCTTGAATATTTTTAGCACAAATTCAAAGTTAAGTTTAGCGTTTTAGCAGTAAATTATTGTAGGCTGTCAAAAAGTTTCTTAGAGATTACCTAGGGATGCTATCAGCGTCCAGTGCAGCTTAAAAATGATCCACTTAGTCCTCAGTCACTTAGTCCAGCATGGTCCAGCATGATCCAGCATCCCTACAGCCTGCGTGCTGCTCTGAGAACATGCAGAGTGAGCAGCCTGTGTCAGTCAGCTGCTGACTTCTTCTGAGAAGCAGTTGCTAGGTACTCGACTCCAGTCACTGGGCGCACTGGAGAGCATGCTCGATCTCTCTCTTTCTCCCCTCTCTCTCTCTCTCTCTTACTCACACACACACACACACACACACACACACACACACACACACACACACACACACACACACACACACACACACACACACGCCTTGCCTAATCTGCACACATTATACATTGCTGTTCATTTTGAGCTGGGCCAGTAGCTAGAGCAGAGAATGGTCAGCCTCACAGGGTGTGAAGACTGTGCATAATCAGAAGTAGTATATTTTTTTTAAATGCAAAAAAAGTCCCTGATGCTTTCATCAACTCAGAACTTTCAAGGGAGATCCACAGGCAGATTTTATGAATTTCTTTTTTTGTGCACCTAATCCAACGGTAAAATGTACAGACAGTACCTTCCAGCAGGATCATGTTCCTAACACCGAGCTCTTGTCTCTCAAGGACAGAGAGCAGCTGCTGTCTTATCTTTAACCTCGTTACCCATCACAGCTGCACTGAACTCCATGAGCAGTTTACGAAGGGGAAAATAATCACCTGATCGAGAATCAAGAAAATTTGTATCTCATTTGGTCATATAAAGGTTTTACCAGAGTGAAAATAATTTAAAAAATCAAGGATGTTGTCTTCAAGTAAATCCAGACTGTCTGATCAACTATAATGAAAACATGTTTCAATCAGAGACAATGAAAACACTTCACTTCTACAGACTAAAATCAACTTTTTTATGTCATGCTAAAGAAAAACAGTCCCATATTTCTGGTTTATACCATAGGGTCAGGCTCTATTAAATGTAACATAGACTTGTGTTGAACAGCTGAAAATAAAGATGGCAGGAATGTATAAAACAGACGTCTTTAAGTTGGACTGAGAAAAGCAGAGACCCCAGAGAGAAAACAGATTCCAATTTCCTTCCGGTAATAAATTTGATTTGAAATTTGAAATTGCTTTACGGGGTTTTTTTTGCTATGAATTCAGTTTAGTGTGCTCATCCTCGCTGTGGTGTGTGTTCAACAGAGACAAAAGACAGAAATATTTTCAGCAAGGAGAGAGAATACTGGTTGTTTTCCAACTGAATGACTTAATTTCAGGATCATTCTTCTGTACTTGGCACAACAAAGCTGTGTTAGTATATTTTCTGTCAGCATACGCTGTAGCTGTCATCCAAGATCTTCCACACCATTGATCATTGATTCATAATTCTGTCCTTTTTTGAACTTCTTTACTTGCTTCATAACTCCTGTTTTATTTCCAGGTCACAGTTCAGATTCTTTGGATTCTTTCTGTGATGTAGTGACTCTGTAAGCAGAGGAAATATGATAGTAATGTTTAATATACCCTCAGCTCCTTCTGTGCACACATCCGTTGTCCACTCCCAAGGCTCTGACCCTGAATATGGCACAGGATTCAGATGCTGAACCCTCAAAAGACCCTTGTGGCCTTTTCTTTAACCCCTCTGCACCCCATGCCTAGTCACCACAGGGCACGCTGCATCCCTGCCACTTTCTGTTCATCAGCTCCTGCCCAATGGGCTTCTTCTTCTATGGACCAATGATACTGACACACCAACAACTCCCCCCTCTGCCCCCAGCCAAAACACACGAGAAATGCACGCAATTTATGCTTAAGATGCTCAATTTGTCACATTTAATCCAAAATGCCAAGGCTGTTAGATAATGAAAGCATTTCTGTGCAGGCCACGTGCAGGCTGAGTCGACTTGTTACAAAGCTGTGTGCTCAAACCCCAAAAAACAAAATTGTGTTTTCACAATCACAGCGCACATCGGAAGCAGGAAACAAAGACTAGAGTAAATTGATGATGAGACCATCTAAGCCTGGGTCAGCATGCTGGTGTGTGCTTAGCTTGGCTCATGTCTGCTCTGTTAAACAAACAGCACACGGCTGCTGATCCTGGCGGTTGTAGCAGTCAGCAGTATGAGAAAATAAGAATCAAAGTGTATGCATGAGTAGTGCATAAAGACGCTTGTTTATGCAGAGGGTTTTCCTCATGTGCTTTAGCATTACATGAAAGATTGAAACTATGAAGGCTACGAAAAATATAAATAAATGTTAACTCTGTCAGTAGCATTAGCATATCCCCAAATCAAACAATCCCATCAAGATTTAAGATAAAAAAGCTAAACTGGACAAATTTTTCAACTGAATAATTGATTCACACAGCCATGAATGACTGATATCATTTATTAATTCATTAGAGCACTGTTTGCCTCACTCTGGCTTTGTAAGCACAGTCACAGGAAATCTACAGGAGGAGTGTAACCATGTTTCAGAGCTTCCTCTTCAACTTGAATCAGGGTGTGTTGTACCTTTCCCTCTACATCCCTTGCTTGTAATCTCCCCAGATTAGCCAGCATCAACTAGTGCTGTGAGCAGCTCTCTGCTTCAGAGCCATGAGCAATAAGAATACAGATCTCACGCAGCTTTAGGTTTTTCATGCACCACAAAGGTTATTTCAGATCTAATACATCTTGTGTGAAATAGCTGAACTTCATTTATTTTCACAGCAGGAAGACAGCATGAAAAGAAATTGGACACACTTTTCACTGGAGTGTATCTGAATCAACAGACAAAGATTGAATTGATGCCTTTACGCTAACAAGATACTACATTAGCTACTCTTTTGCAGCACTGTGGGGAAATGATCATTACAACACCAGATACATTTTTGAAACGTTTGTGCTGGTGTCACATTGGAGCATACCTGCAGCTATAGTTCTATGATTATCTGTCTGTAGGCTGATTATGTGAGTTTCACCTCAATGGGAGCCTTTAAGGTAAAGTTCAGCCAACTTTTTAAGATACAGCCATCTCAGCAGATCTAATAACAGATGATCTATGTATTGAAGGGGTGGCAAGCGTAGAGTATCTAAGATCTAGTTTAAAACACCCGTAAGTTAATCTAAAGTCTGGCTCACACTACAGGGTTCTCAGGCTGATTTGACTCTGAGTCGGCCCTCCCGTCAGTCAACGGAGAAATATGGTCCAGGACCAAGTTCAGCCTGATATTCAGACCAGATTATCTCTTAGTGTGAGCAAGTGAAGGATCAATCTGAAGCCCCACAATCGGCTCACAAACTTATCAGAGCCAAACATGTTCAATATTTATGGGGATGATGGCGCCACTTGGTTTCACTGAGGATGACGATGTGCTAGTGGTAGTTCCAGGCCAGTGCCTGACTTAGCACTGTTTTTTGTGTTTCCACTGAAAGAGCACTGGCTCAAGGTACTGAAAACTGGTTCCTAGCAAGAACCAACTCTTTGCTGGGCCAGAGCATAGCACCAACTCCAGTGATCAGCCATTCTTAAAAAGGAAAGCTGTCAAGTGAGTAGACTGTTGTTTTATTGACATTTCCTCATTTCAAAATTGTGATCTTCATTAAATTCTGTGATGTGTGAGCAAGGCTTAAGCATGATTTAAAAGATCTGCTTCTTGCCTGTTTTAGGAGAACAGAATACTTTCCTTGGACTTCTAATTTCAAATGATGTTTTAATCTTCACTGTTAAGTCAAATCCACAAGCCGTGGAAATGACAAGTATTCATGTTTATTTTTTCTGATATATTATTTATTTCTGATTCTGATATGTATCCAAGTCGCATAATAGACAGATATGATTGATTTATACATAATAATCAATAACAATGACTGGCTTCCAAATATGTCTGAGAACTTTTCCTCTTCTGGAGTCAAAATTTTGCACGGTGCAGAAACAAAAACATAAAATATTTCTAAGTGTTGGGGCGCTCTAACATGAGATAGTAAAAACTCTGTTAGAAAAGTTTAATTTAGCCCTAGGGCATGTTAGACGGAAAAGATGTGGATTAGATAAGTTAGAAGAAATTATGTCAACAGTTTATGAAAAAAAGAGAAATTGAAGTAACATGAACAACCACACCCAAACTTGCTGACATGTTCAGTAAAAAGGGTTTTCTATTCATTATATAAAGATTATTGAAAATTTACTCTTCATATCGAGCAATTTGATACTGTTTGTTCCTAAAACAACATCTCAGCAGTAACTTCAGAGAACAATCGAAGCCAGTGAGACCTCAGAACAACTATCCTGGTGCCAAAATCATTAGCCAATAAATCTTTGAATCAGCCTCACCAACCTGACTGAAGAGGTCGCTCCAGGGCAGAGGAGTAATGTGGAGCCTAGAGATACTTCCACCTAATGGTCAGTACACATCCAGACCAGGGTTGGGTATCCAGTCACTCTGCTGCAGGGCTGATCACTGACACAGTCACACAGCTCAAAATTTACCAGCCCCTTGTGCCCTTCAGTCCCAGAGGAAATGGGCTGTCTCTCTCTCTCTCTCTCTTTCTGTCTCTCCCTGTAAACCTGCTTTCCCAGCTTCAGAGGGGCTTCTACACAGCATGACACACACACACACACACACACACACACACACACACACACACACACACACACACACACACACACACACACACAAACTTCAGTTAGACTATAGACCAGTTGTCTATAAACTCTGTTTGTCTTTCATTACTTCCCATATTAAATCTATAATGTTGTGAATAATTGGGTTGTTTTCTTGTAAAGTTATTCCAGACACAGTGAGACTGTTTTTGTTATTCTGTGTAGAAGATTGCTCTGACCTATTCTTGAATTACTGACTTAATACTCACACCTTAGACCCCAACCGAAAGATTTCTCTCCACAGCACAGCACTGCACTGCCATCTGGTGGTCAAAAGATTTCAAGCACTCAGACCTTGATAAGACAAGGGTATTGTAAAATGCCAGCAGACAACAAGCAAAGAGGGGGTTTGGAAACACAATTGAACTGCTAATGCAAAACCTGCAGGGGGGCGACATTAAAATCACGATCCCACCTCTACCAATCACCAGGACACTGTACTTCGCCTACTCTTTGGCTTATGCTCAGTTTAATTTGTCATCATTTCATAGCTCTATATTTCAGTTTCAGCACTAAGAAAGAAAGGTGAGTTCTCTGAATGTGAACAGCCTCCTAAGTAGGTAAAACACTTGAGGAAAAGAGTGAAAGGGGTGTGTTACATCTGAAAATAGATGCATACAGCTGTTAAGGATATAAATAGAATTTTACCTTGTGTTGTGAGTGTTTCAAAACCAAGTTTTGCTGCTCTGTTAGAAGCTCAAAGTGGAGATTCAGATATGTAGAATCAGACTGGTTTCATTTGAGGAAACTTATCCAAAACACATCCCCATTTAGTGTTTATAATGAATGTGTTTCTCACAAAAATAAAAAGAAAAAAAACAAATTAGATGAATGTAATAACAAAACATTTACTTGCCTTTTTTTAGATCCACTTATGCAAGCACATATTTTTAGTTCATGTCATCAGTGTGTCACAAACAGCAGTGTGGTCAGAGAATCTTTGTGGGCTGATTCAAGTACAGATGGAGCAGACAGAGGCACTCACATCCCACAGAGACCTGAACTCCCTCTGCTCGATGCGGAGGAGCTCGCTGAATTCCCGCGTGACAATGGTGGCGTGACGGGGGGTGTTATCCAGGATCGACTCGCCGAATGCTGTGCCAGTGCCCAGTGTGCAAATTGTAACAGCATCCTGTGAAAGAAACAGGGATGATACCCAATAAATAACTCATTGAGCAGCACAGGAATACTGTATGGAAATAAATTACTCCAGTTAGCACACAAACAATCTATCAAGGGTTTTTAAAGCGGTAGTGTTGAGAAAAAGTTCAGAAATTGAGCCTCATGCAGTAACAAAATACTTTTTACAGTCAAAGTGAGTTTTGAGGGGGAGAAACTAACAATACTGTTCAAATCTCTGCAATGAGATCACTAAATTTAGAGGAAAATCTTCATGTAGGCTCAAATTTAAAAACCATCAAACCAGAAAAGTGCGTCATCCAAAAAATGAGTCATACCTGATAACATGAAGTCTCTGAAACTTTGACATCCAAAGAGCCAGACAGGACAGCATACCAGCTGGTACCAATATCACCCTGGCGATACACTAAGAAATAAAAGAATATTTTAATGACTCATTTTTCTCTATTTTCTTAAAAACTTTTCTTTTTTTATTTACTCACAGGTGATTCCTTTCTCCAAGCACTCGTAAAATCCACACAGACAGATTTGCTGCAGCAGACTGGGGTGGAACCTCTCAAAAGCCTTCACATTTTTCAGACGGGCCAGGATTATGTCGACATCTTCCTCAGAGCGCTCTGCGGGTCTGCAGGAAGTGAAGAAGGGCGATGTGCATGTCAGTGCTAAAGTAAATACACACAAGGCTTCAAATAGGACACAAAATCTAGTTCAAGTAGAGCAGCACAAGTGCAGGTGAGGCTCTGAGGGTGGGATGTGACACCAATTAGTCCCCCAGGAAGCCTGTCTGAAGCACAGTAGCACACTTGTGCGGCACAGTTGTAACTACTCCTTTGCAACTTCTGTGAGAGAACAATCTGTCTATAGATATATTCTTTAGCATGCTCAACTTCTCCAGTGATGTTGTATACATATTAAAGTAAAACATAACAGAAATACACTCTGTAGATTAGAAAATGCAATTTTGTGGCGTTTGAAAGTGTTTTAATAGCCAGGATTACTGATATTCGTTTCAAGGGGGGAATTGACTTTTGCAAACCCGACAGCTTGCCAAGAGAACATTTACATGAGGCTCACACAGCTTATAGTGTAATATTAAAGTGCTTACATGGGGAATCACTACTCATTGTTTATTATTACACCAAGTGGAAGCCCCATAAACTGTGGCACAGAATGCTGATCACGTTCTCACATCCTCACAGATGTGTCAGTGTATGTTTTATCCCTTACACTCCTCTGTTGCCTGGATTACTCTTCCCCTAAATTTGTTCCACTGAGTCCAGAGCCTCTGATGTAACATGTGGGTGGCTGTACTGTAGCTTACATCATTTTTGAATCCATATCCATCCTTTGGAAAAAAAATGAAATCCAACCATTGACATAATTCAGAGAGGCAAACAAACACCCGCTTCACAGCTCCAGGAAATGATTTACAGTTTAATAAAGAGGTTTTTACTGAGCAACAGCTTGCAGGCAAATGGCTCTGCGTGGTGTGTTCCCTGGAAACCTTTCAACTAACAGCGGTGACATTAAACTATCCCTGCACAAGGCTCCTTCTGATCGACTGAAAATCACATCTGCAGCCACATCTAATGTTTCAAGCTCCTGAACCACACTGCATTATTTCAGCACAATGCACTTTGTCAAATGCTGCGCAGTGAGGACAACAAAGCAGGATGGGGATGAGTGGGAGTTTCAAACAGAAAGGTGTCTATTTGAAAGTCAAGCAAATTGACTTAAAAAGCTTTAAAAGGTGCAGATTTAGATTCCAGGCAGAATATTTTCATCTAGAGCCAGCTTACGTCAGCATAAATACTTTAAACTACAAACATATTTAGTTTCTTCTAAATTACAATGCAGCAATTTCAAGACAGTGATGTCTCATCTCTGCATCTTTGAAGCTCTGTATGTAACCCTCAAGTATTTAACAAGAAGATGTGAGTCATTGCGTGATGCAGGTGGCCTCTACGTCTAACCAGTGGATATTACTGTGCAAACACATCTGGCACACTGCGTCACTTTGCTGTTTATAGCCGATGCACTTTGGACCCTTCCTTTGTCACTGGGCTCATCTTTCTCTTCCTCCTCAGCCTTGTGAATACAAAAGTTATCACCTGATCTGTGTCTGATATCTCTTTGATCACCAAGCTCACTGTTTGGCGTTCAGATTCAAACACACAATGCTTTTTAAAACCACCACAATGGAATAAATTAATGCTCATGCCTATCTTGTTGCACAATCAAACACACTGTTACAGCAGATGACAGACATGATGACAGACAGGTGTGCAGCACTGCACCTGTCGGTGACACAAACAGATGATTCATAAACATCTGAAATCAAATCTGAACACATTTCGGTGTTTAAGACTGCACTTCAGGTAGCCTGTTTTTATTTTCCTTTTTGAAGCAGTCCCTTGCAGATGCTGGGTAGTTTAATATCTCTCCTGACAGCCAAACTATGCATGCAGAAATTAATCAGGAGTTGAATAGTGATTGTGGGCTGATTTTTCCAGCAGTTAGGTGTAAACCTCACAGTATTCACAGCATGAGAAAATAGAAAATACTTTCATTGGTGAATATTAAAGCCTTTAAAGCGTATCCAACACATGTCCAAAGTTAGCCTTGCGTCTTAAACTCAAATATCACTGCTCTTTGAGTTTGCCCATGCCTATAAGGGATATTCGTGATACAGTTCTGTACTGATGTAAACAGGATAACCACACATAAGGCGCCTGTATTCAACCTCAGAAGTAGCCTCTCAAGATCTAATTAATTCCGTTGGGAAATTAAAGAATACGGATCTCACATCAGTGGTATCGCGCGCACTCACTGATCATAAACAAATCATCTGCCGTCACTTTCCGCTCAATATTCCGAAGCTTAAAGAGAGGGTGAATTACGGAGATAGATAACCTTTTATCCAGGCAAATAATCCACTCGGTAGATTCCGATGAATGTGAAGACGAGTGAGCTGCTACCATCTTGAGATCTTGTTTCTGCTGCTGCTGTTGGTGGTGATGAGGCTGCGGCTGGAAAGTGGGCAGGACCAAAAACACACCTCACCAGCTTTCAGTCATCCTCTCCTGACAGTCGATATATGCTGTCCCTCTATTGCTGCTTCTGCTGCTGCTGCTCAGTGCATCCCACAGAAACACGACAGCACAACACAAGAGAAGGGCGACACCAGAACGAGTGAAACCAGAGTAAAATCACCAGGGGGCTTCTGATTATTTGTATCCTTTTTCTTTTCCATTGCAACTCGACCTATAAGAATTAAAACTTTTGGCAAAAAGGAATGCTGAGATACTACTACTTTTAATGGGGAAAAAGGAACTACCATTGAGCATGTGCCATAGTGGGAGTACCATTTGGTTATATTAGAATGGTACACATACCCATTGTGAACATGTACACAGTTTCAAGACTTTTTAGCACAACCTTCAAAGTCCATCACATTCAGGGTGACAAATCCTGAATCACACCAGAGGGCTAAAACCTTTGTTTTGGGTTTTTGGAAATTGGGCCAAAAGAGTAAGAGCCGGCCCTTAGGTTGAGGACAAAATTTCGTCTTCCCACTTCTGGCTGAAATTCTTTAAAATATGTATCCCACGTCGAAGCCCATCTCATCGGGGGTGACAAAAGTGCATCCTGAATCAAGCCCAGGGCTAAAACCTTTGTTTTGTGTTTTTGGAAATTGGGCCCAAAACATAAAGGCTGGCCCATAGGTCCGGCCAAATTTTGACTGGCCCTCTAGTCTAGAGAGATTAAACACAAATCCAATAGAACTCAAATATCTGGTTCTGGAAGTAAACGTCTTTCTGTGGATAAGCGCTTGTATATAGCTTTTGGAATTGTCCATTGGGGATTTGATTAATAAATTTAATCATTAAAACTAGAGCTACTAAAAAGTAGGTGGGCAGCATTAATACTGTCCTCCTGTGTGGAGCTTTGTTTTTTTCTGTCCTTGTTCAGAGTTTGCAAAGTTAGTTTTTTTGGTAATCCTGACTCATAGTCCACAAGTTGTTCTGTCTCCATTGCCCTTATTCAAACACAAGTCAAACCAAAGCTCTACATGGTTAAAATTCATATTCTTTTTTTAAAGAACAGTGAAGACGAAATATGGTTAAAGCAGTAAAAAACAGTTCCTGTGCCTGCCATTGTGGTTTCTTTTGTGTATTGATTCCATGACTCTTTGAGCAGTAAAGTAAAAGCAGCCACTTGCAATGGTTACAGCACTACCCAATGTTGATACAATTACAATGGTTAGTTTTTCATGATGGTGCAGTTTATATCAAATTCAAGTTTGTTTCGAACAGCTGTGTGTTATAGCTTTTTGTTGTGAACTTTAGCACCAGTTTTTTTTTCAGTGCATTTCTTTTACAGTCTTGCAGGTGCTTCAGGCAAGGAGTCTGCTGACCTGCATTTCATGTAGGTAGTGCTGACGATTGTCATACAAACCCACTTTCTACAAGTTGTGTGTAAAATGTGCAGTCTGTTCTAATATCTTTAGTTTTACACAAAAATACTAAAATGGGTATCTAGTACTGTGTACTGACTTAATTAACGTGACTTTGTATTAAAAAATACTGTAGCATTTTATGGCCTGACTTTAACATTCTCTTTGGTGTTTAGGGGCCCACACCACAGCCAAATCAACATGGAACCCAATTAGAACCTATTTTTCAACCCACTTGGGCCCACACAGGGCCCAGTGAGATCTTTCTTCAGGCAGAAATGGGGCCTCTATGGGTCCCATATGAATAGCATAGATAGGTCCCATGTAAAGCCCAAGTAGATCCCACCTGAGGCCCAAATAGACATCTACAGGAGGGGCTTCTACTGACAGGTGGAGTTTCTATGGAACCCACGGACAAACCCACTTAGGACCCATTATTGCAGCCCACAGATAATCCATATGGGGCCCACATGAGAATGCTGGCTGGGATGGTACCCAGTTGTACCATAGTTGTACCCTGCGTATACCATATGCATATGGAAACATTGGTCAGATGTTATCCAGGGCAAGGATTGTGGTTGTTTATGATTTATGAGTATGAATTTTTACTAGTTACTGGTTCAGTGCAGTAAAATTGTTGTGCCAATCAGAATCACACACACTCGCCAGCCTGTCTGTGGAACTTATATAAATTTGTCTTGTATATTTGTGCATGTTGTTAAAGAAATACTCTTTTACATTTGGTCCTCAAAGTGTAAAGTATTGCTCATGTTGTGCAGCTGTTCAATCACATAGACTGTTGTGGTGACTCTGCTTTTGTCCCCACCTGAATGCATCTCACTCCCACGGCCCTCAGTGTTCTCAGAAAACATGACTGGATTTTTACTTTGAGAGAACTTGAAGAATATGTAGCAGCCTTGGGTTGATGGGTAATAATATGCTAACATGACTGCACACAATAGCCGTTAACAAAGCATTTTGCAGCAGTGTGCAGGTGGGGAACTCATTTGTCTTGAATAGCAGCCAGCAAGAACAGTTTGTGACTTCTCTGCTGCAGGGGAAAAACATGCTGTAGAAAGGGGTAGCCTGAGGACATAGTGAACCACCTCATAGCCTACAGAATAACACCAGTATTTCCATCACTTTATGAACTGTGGGGAATAGAAAGATTTCGAAACAGCATGAACTCCCTGCATGTGTTCTTATACCTCCATGGCTGCTCGTAACGGACTGTGGCTGCTTTCTGAAGAGCTTTATTTGAGAACTGATGGCTTATCTTCTATCTGAGCATAAAATGTTTCTATAATGGCCCTGAAAAAAAACAATGCTTCATGATGAGAGGCAGCATAATAACAGGTCATTGGTCTCTATCTGTTGCCTTGGTGACAAACTTTGACAGAGACACAAGTATCAATATTGTAGCAATGCTTCTAAAATGCGTTCTGTTCACAAGATTTAGGTTTTAAGTTTTTGTATGCTTTTGAACCTAAGCATACCAAAGATGATCTTAAGAAATTCGGAACACCAAGCCTTTTTTTGAGGACTTCACTTAACAAAGATTCAGGGTATTTTTTTGTTTGTTTGTTTGTTCACTGGATTGCAAAAACCCTTGAATGCTTAGTATACTGTGTATGGCCTAGCAGTGAATCCTGTTCTGTCCTGTTTCATATAGATAAATAGTTGTAAATGCGTCTTTTAATACCACGATTGAATACTGTTGTTGCTTTGTGGTGCTGGCTATCAATATAAACACGGTGTAGGAGTGACAGCAGGGGAGTGAGGCTCTTATTGTGTATTATGTTTCAGTGATGTTCAACAAACTACAGATAGAATATTTAGATGAAGGCTGAAGCCAATCGTTTGGAAAATAATCAGTTGTACCAAGCGTCTAGCATGTCAAAAGATTTTGGTTTTAAACTTTTTTACTATGACTATGAATAATTCTTCTCTCTTTTCTTCCACATAGCAGACTTTTATTCAGATCATGGCTGTGGGAAAATATGTAGCCTTTTTAAAATGCCTAGATGAGTTTTGCCATTTATGGCTTAAATGTTTTTTTGCTGGTATTAGTCCATTATAGAAATTCATGTGCCTCTATCTACCACACGATGGCAGCATTCTTTCTCTGAAACTGGGGCGTCTTAGGTCAGAATGTGATTCAATACCCCATTCAGAGAGAAAAAAGGAGGCTTATCTTTTGACTTTGATTTCAGAGGTTGTTTGGGGCTGTAACCAAGGATTCATTCTGTTACTGAAATGTTAGGTGCTCACTTGCAATGGGAATATGTCAAATTGTCTGTGTAGTTTCCAATAAATAGTTTGCATTCTGCAGTTTAATGGGAAAAATTTGTAAGGCTAGTGTATTCATTTAACACTTTTACTGTCTGCATGAGTCATCTGTCCTGCAGCTGGAAATAATGATAATTTATAAGAAACTACTTCTCCTCTCTCAAATTTTTAGGCCTAAAATGGGTATTAGCATGTCAAATTACTTCTCTAAGTAGTCAACAATGAACAGGCTCTTATTTTGAAGGTGCACAGCTGCATCTTTTTCCTCACAGCGACCATGGTTAACCCTTGTCTTCACATTGTCTTTCTCCTACAAAGATAAACAGTGAGGATGATTGCTGAGCTCAAGCTGGGACACGCACACTACAAAACACACATTCCTGCAACGCTGCATACCAACAACTCACAGCAGCAACAGAGCAGCATATTACAATGTGTGAAAAATGTCAACATGCACTGCAGGACCCTGCTTTTTGTTATCACTTCTTGTTGTGACCTTGATGGTTACATGTTAGATGTCAGTCTTCAGCAGGAGTGATCAACAGCACAAGCAGATAAACCTTTGTTAATCTTCTTCTGTCTTGCAGCATTTATTTTCAGACATTGTCTCAAAGGTTCCACTGACTTCTCTGGCCTGCTCTTCACCTGCTCCTGTTTCCATCGAGTTTGTCTTATTCACTGGATGTTGTTTCAGGGGTTGCTATGGGACCCCTGGCTTCAGCTACGGCGTGCCATGTTACCTCAGGGAGAGAGCCGACTGACTGTGTGCATACAACTTCTTAGGCCCAGGGTTGCTAGGAGATGATCCAGGAAGCTTGAAATGGTAAACACAGGGACACATGCACTCCTTATGTGCACAGACACACCAGAAACTGGGAGCATTTGAAAAGATATAAAAGTTTTTCGCATGATTTTGTAAATACTGAATGTTCAAATTGCTTTTTCTTAAAGGGTGAGAATTGAGAGATGCAAGGTCTGTTTTTGCTGGCGTAAATCATTTTTAAAAGCTCAAGGTCCAAATTCCAGAGTCAAATGAAATGTTATTAAACACAGTTTGCTCCATAACTGACATGTCCGATGACATCTGATGATTCACTGCTAGTGAATCTCCTAATCTTTAAAACTAACGAGAACCAAAGGTCTGCACAATAACATAAAACAGGGAAATAAAGCTGAGAAAGTAATTTACAGAGTGAATAAAGGGTTTTATGGCACATAGTTAATGTAGGGCGTAAGACTACATTTTGTTTGTGTGAGAGATTTTACAAAGATGTATAAAACTTCATACATCAGATAACCATGTCTCAAATCAGAACACGAGGGCAGATAAGTTCAGAGGAAATGCCTGAGGACTGGACAACTTCCAGAGAGGTCTCTCTGAAGGCTTTAAACACTTATTTACAACTTTGATGTTTCAGGCTGAAGGAAATTTAAATGAAGTATCATCTGCACAAAGTGCTCTCATAAAGACCTGTTATGTGAAGGCTCTCGTCGAATAATTCTGTGTGAAGAGGTGTAAATATTTCATCTTTTATAGAATTAAAAATTTAGATGGGATTAGACTTTAGGCAACTAAAAAATGGCCATGCTCACAAATGTGCCTTCCAGTTTAATCGCCATCTGCTTAGGCCTCATGCTGTAGTTATATTTATTAATTATTACTTACTGCTTTGTATTTTGTTACATAATTCTCCTTGTATGTTGTTTCACACATGGTTATGAGATACCGTGTATGATGTATTTGAATCAAACAGTATACTATTTTTGTGCATCTTCAGTATTTTAAAATGATGACCTGACTAGCAATATGCACTGAAATATATAATATCTTTGCAACTAGAGATACAAAGAATTTGTTCTCCCACATCTTTTTGCTTCTATTTCCCATGTTAGTTTGATTGGATGGTATTTTTGCAATCTAGGTTCCCGGCCACCAAGGAAATCTACCCACACTTCCATTCATTATCTTAGTTGCTGATCTTACTGAAAACAGTAGCTCTTTATTTTATGAATCAAGCAGGCTTAGACCGTACTTCCTGTAGAAAATGTCAGTATTGTGGGTTTAGTTGCTGGGTCAGTGTTGATCTCTAGGGAGGGGACCTGATTTTGACTGGCAAATATAGGAACGGTATGCTTTGAAAGTTTTTTTTTCTAATTTCATTGTAAGTAGTACACTGGTATTCAGTAAAAACTTAACAAATTCAAGAATTGGAAAATCATTAATAAAAAATTCTGTAATGCCAGAGAAAATCTACACAGGACATAGAATTTCTTTTAACGTCCAACTTCAATTGGTGCTCAACTAGTGAATGCATACAAATCCTGTCATACAGCCACTCATTACTGGGCCCACGTGTTCAACATTAAAACTCAGGGCACACGATGTAGCCCTTAATTTGTCGCTGTAAATGATGTAGTGCGTCAGTAAAAGAAACAATTTCCATGTTATTCAAAACACTTGGAGCAGCCTTGCATGTATGAAATGTTTTGTCTGATACTACATTTGATTTGCCTTGGTGTTGGTTACAGCTCTCTGGCATCTGAGACTACTCCTGTGCAAAGTCCATCTGACCCAAATCTTTGCTTAGTAACTATTTTCATTTCTCCTTAGAGTCATTCATCTAAGACAAAGCAGAGAAGAAAAATTGCCCTGGTTGAACTCAAACAAGAGCCCTTCAACTTACTTCAGAGGTTCAAAATAAGGGGGGTCGTGAGTGTTATGTTTGGCCAAAAGGAGAAGCATGAAAAGTATTACTGGTGCTGTCCCCAGTGAATTTAAGATATATCTGAGAGTGTGACAAAGGTCTAATAATCAGTTGACAAAAAGGTATAAGCAGGAGTGGAGGCCCCTCCCATTTAACAGTGTTGAAAGCAAGGTTATAAAAGTTTTGGATTTGTCATTATAGTTTAGTTTTAGATAGTTTTGTCATTGTTTTTCTCATTATAGTTTAGTATTAGTTAGTTTTGGCCTTTTTTCCCCATTACAGTTTAGTACTAAACTAATTAAAACGTTTTAATTAGTTTTACAGTGAGAATTCTAGTTTTCTTTTATTTTTGTTTTTTGCAACAGGGCTTAGTTTTAGCTTAGTTTTAGTTTAGTTTAGTTTAGTTTAGTGTAGTTTTATTTTTTTATATACCTTATTTGGCAGGTGCAGAATTCAACAAGGTCAGAGTAAATATTTTGTAATACTGTTTAATTTTAAGTCAAACATAGTGTCAACTGCTTGGTCAATGCTGATACTGAACTGTTGGCTGCTGCCTTACACACAAGAAAATAATATACACTTAATATGAAAAATATAACCATTAATTATGTAAAAAATATTGTTGACATAAATTACATGAAAATAATATAAAACAATACAATATGAGCTTAAATAATTAGAAACTTGGACTTTGTAACTATAAAGGCAGACTCAAATACAATCAAAGTCAGACTCACATGCAATTAAACTAAGATGCTATGATTCATTGCTCCACTACATTTCGTCGCTGCACAGCGCACAACCAGTCAGTGCAGTAAACAAGCACATCTCAGTAGGTCGCTATGATGGTGCCGTAGGACAGTGACAAGTACCTAAAACTGTCGTAAAACTGGTTGGGAAAATGTGTCGGATTAATTTAAATCCTAAAGGCTATTAATATTGTCAGAAACGATAACTAAGGACATTTTTTCTATAATTTTGCTTCGTTTCAGTTAGTTTTGTGAACACAATATACGGTTTCAGTTTACATTACGTTTTTGTTTTCTTTTCTAGTTTTTATTAGTTTGAGTTAGCTACAATGTATTTTAGATTTTAGTTTTTGTTTTAAGTTTCATTTTAGTTAACTATTATAACCTTGGTTGAAAGATTATAGTTGGTCAAACTTGTAGAACAAAAGATGTAAGCACAACTACAAAACATGTAATCCTACATTTCCCATGATGCCTCTCAGCTGTATCTTTTATTGGACTTCTCTTGTCTCCAGAATGACAACTTCTTTCAAACCCCATACTCCAGATAAGAACAGGCTTTCTGTTTTCAAGCCAAGATAAGCATGATGACATCACCGGGGCCCCATTCAGAGCCAGAGAAGACGTTATACAACTATTTACGAGCTGTGTAGTACTCCTTTGAAAGGTAAACTCACTCCATGTATTCTCTTTCCGTGTGAAGACAGCATAATAGAAAGATTGTCTTCAGTGTGTAGTTAAAGCAGAAAGGGCTCCTCCAGTCTACATGCCTACAGTTAACCTCCTAAAGGCTTGGTTGCATAACATATACAGTGTAAATAAAGTCAAGCGACCTGCATTTGTTGTCTAGGTGAAGACCTTTGCCCATGTAGTGGTCTAGGTGAACTGTACTTTACACTGAGCTCTTTCCCACGCCTTTCTTCTACATCTCCTCGTGTGTGTCTGCAGGGAAAGAGTGGAGGAGTGGAGTGGTGGGTTACAGTTCAGGAATGTGCGCGCGCTCCTGGTTTTTCTCTTTCTGTGTTCTGGCGGCGGCGCGCGGCACAGACAGAGACCCGTGTGCGCGCGCAGCCCGCGACAGGTCTGTGAGTGCAAAGGAGGCAGGACAACGCTGCTGCTGGAGCGGGGAATGATGGCGGTGAGCAAGAAGAAGGGACAAGTTTGATACTGTAAAACTGGGGCATTGTGTGCGATATTTCTGCGCCCGACACGATGAAGCTGAAAAAAAGGTGAGAGCCCGTTAAAGTTGTTAGACCTTGCGGGGAGTTCTGTGTGGGGAGCCGGAGTTAACATTCCCAATGGCTCGTACTTTGAAATGCCACAATGAATTGTTCAGACTGAAGCAGTAAGGCTCGAATTGTATTGAACCGGTGGTCCTTATCTGTCGCGAAGCAGTATCAGTGTCTTTAGTGATTAAATATTGTGTTTTACTTTGAAAATCTGGTGCTATTTACTTTCACAGCTTCGGTGTATTGTTAGCCAGCGGTAGAAGTCTCATCGAGTTCCTTGGAAAGACTGTTTATGCGAACTTTATCTCTCAAACTGACTTCTGTTAAAGTTAAGCCAACACGTCTTCTTGTTTCATCTTACCTGTAGCATTTTGATCTTCAAATGGGAGATTAATACTGACGTTAGACTGAGTAAGTTAATTGTATCCGGTTTCTGTAACAGATTTTGCTGTCCTTCTCTCTTTAGATGACTTCGCTGTGAGTGTTTAGTTGAGACAGCAGCGCTCCGAAGAAGCTCCGCCGGACCCATGGCACCGCTAGCATAAAGTTCAGGGAAACTAGTTCACCAAGATAGAGCAGAAGTCCCTGCAAATCCAACTTTTTCTTATTAGGCTGCCGTCATTATTAGGCACAAAAAATGATCAAAGCGGAAAGCAAAGGAGGCGAGAGGACTCTGAGGAGTGCGTCCCCTCACAGAAATGCATATAAGTCCGACTTTCACGCCATTAAGTGTTCCTTTGATGGGCCAAAATCCGACGGCTCCGCCAAATCATATGCAAATGGTTCCAGTGACACCCGAGAGGACTCGAGGGGGAGGCCTTTTGGGAACAGAGTGAACAAGATCAAGAACATATTCCTTCAGATGGATGGCCAACAACAGGAAGCCCAAGAAGGGAAAGTGTCTGTAAAGGCTGATGTGACCCAGGTGTCCCCGACAAAGGTGCAGTTTCCAGTTAACACACAGAGAGTTAACTTCACCAGTCCATCAAGCCCAGAATCACCCAATTTAGATAAAACACCCAAGGGAGAGGATGTTGAAATTGACAAAGTGGCTTTGGCAGAAAAGTTTTCTGTGACTAGAAAACTCTTTGAAAGAGGCATCAAAGAGCAGCCTTTAGCAGAAAAACAGTCTCCAAACAGAGTAGTGAACCGTTTGTCTCTTGGAAGTGCTTCTGATGAAGGGAAAAGTACAAGGAGAGTATCAGGATCCTCTGAGACCATCGTAAAAACAGACCAAACCCCGGCATCAACAGCTGAGAGTCAAGTCGATGGGATCACTGAGGGTGAGAAAAAACATGTGGCAAGAGGGTCACTTAATGCAGGACCTATATCCAGAAGGTTGGAAAATTATATGGCAGAAAATGATTCAGAAGACATCAACAAAGCACCTGTGAAGGGAGGAACTGTGTCAGCTAAACAACATAGTGCCACTGAACCTCTACTGCCTACCTCTACAACTAGAGACAGCTTGCACAAGTCTCCTCCTGTTAAAGAAGCCACTAACTCTATGCCTGTGACCGATGCCACTAAAAAAAGCACATCCCCGACATGTGTCAAACCAGCAACTTTGGGGTCTAGCCTTGGCCTCAAACCAACATTCCCAGCTACCAACGCAGCATACAAATCTGTTTCTCCAATGAGTGATGCAACAAGGAAACCCCTCTCACCAGAGCAAACAACCCCAGTTTGCCATGGGTACAAACGCTCCTCATCATCCAGTGATGGATTTAACAGGACATCTGTTGGTAGGGATGAAGACAAGTCCCACAGGGATGCGAAACAGCCTCCTGCATCAGCTGGTGTTTACCAGAACACCAACAGGGCTGAAAAAACCAAGATTAGTGACAGTGTGGTGCAGAGTCCTACCAGAGAAAAACCTCCCAGCCAGACCCCCTCACTCGACTCCAGGGGGGTGGGCATGGTCCGGGCAGAGCTGGTGGTTGTAAAGAACGAATCATCTGAGAGTGATGAGGAGGAGAATGTTGAAGACAACGTGTTTGAGGAGAAGGCAGTGCAGAGCTCCAAAGATGTGCCAGCTGACCTAAAAAGAACCTTCCTAACCGAAAAACAGAACTGTAACCCCGCTCATCAAGTCCTAGCAAGAGATGTAACACGCGAGACACAAAGAATAGCCGAAACTGTGGGTGAAGGTAGAGTCTTGGAGGACAACAGTCAATTTGTGAAAGAGAAGAGTTCGTTTGTGAATCAAGGTGTTGATGCAAATCGTGAGGAAGATGAAGAGGTAGGAGAGGAGGAGAGTGAACCAGATGAGCAGGTGGACGAGAGCATCCTGGACAGAGTCTCTCCTGTAGTGTATGGTATAGAGAATGCAGCGTTTGTGGATGACAGAGATGTAGAGCAGGTCCTCAGGGAAGAAGATGAGGAGGAGGAAGGAGATGAGGATGAAGACGGTGTGTATAAGGAGTATGAAGACTGTTATGAGGCCCCTGGTCTGTCGGATGAGGAAGAACCGCCCCCCAAAAGGAAAATCAAGTTCTCCACACACCCCATCCAGGTGAGCACTTTGTGTTACTGTTTACATCCAAAATTATTCAGGGTCATCTGTGGCACTTAAAATATTTTGCACAGCACTGACATTACAAACTGTCATCTCACTGACTCAGCAACCGTCTGACCCAGGTGGTTCCCAGCAGACACACCACAAATTTGTGGTGGCTGAGAATTAATGCTCTTGTGAGGCATGTTGATGTCACAGCAGCTGCAGTGCATCATTAGTGAACCTTAAATATCTACACTATGGTTAATTTAAGCTAACAAAACCCAGAGAAGCAGTTTGTTTTCTCTTCACCCATTTACCCTGCAAGACATCAGATGAGAGGCAAGACTTTTTGGGACAAGTTACAACATTGTTTGTGGTATTTTTGGAAATATCCTTGACATTGCATAAGAATTTGCGAAAGCAGAATCACTGCTGAATGAGGGCACCAGTGAGGTGGAGAGTTGTAACTTGAGACTGTACAGTAAAAAAAGCATGGTCTCCCTGAGTCACTGCATTGCAAGGCTACTTAAAAAAAGTTATTCAGAGTAGTTCCCATCTGTTCATGAATCATGCATCACACTCTTATGGGAGACTTTTCACTTCTCTACAGCAAGGTTAAGAAAAAATCAGGTATCCTTATGATATCTTTAATAGACTTTTGCTCTGTTATCATGTTAGCAATAATGAATTCCTGATATTAGTCATCTTTAAAGTTATAGAAATCCAAAACTCTTGTATTTTCTTGTGAATCCTTCATGTTGTTAGTATTTACTCTAGGTCTAGTACCATGTTATTGAGGATAAAAGTCTAACAGTTATCAAATACCATCTCTCCTCTAACATTTCCACATGTGTTGTAATCACTACCAGTGGGTGGTTAAAGGGTGTGGTGGAATCAGAGGTTTATCTTCCACCGTAGATATTCCACCATCACCGTATCTACACAACATTTAGCGAAAATCTGCAGAGAACAAATCACTCCACTGCATTCCACATAACATGTGAACAGCTCACTGTTTATCCAGGCCTTAAAATGCACTGTTATCTCAGGGTGTGGAACCCCCCTCCATCCCAGTTATCCTGGCAGGAGGTCCTGGGAGAGGGGACCAGAAGCTGACCTGTTGTGGGGAGGACACAAACAACAGTGTGCCTGAGTCAGAGATCAACAGGGCTTTGTAGTTCACAACAATATGCTAGACTGTGTCTCATCCATGTGGCACTTCAAATACTGCTTGAACAAACGCTTGTGTTACATCTCCTGGTTTCATGTACTGTACCTTAAAAAGTTCAGGGATAGTGTGATTATTGTGGGAAACAAGTATAAACACAGCACTAACAAAATCTTATCAGTGATGCTTACAAACATGCTGGGCTTTTGTTTATTTCTCTCAACTTAACAATCAACCCCCTTTGCTCATAAAGTTATAAAAATTGGAGCCAAGAACTTGTAGTTTACCATCACACAAGAGAAAGAAGCGATTAGTTGTCAAACAGTTAGGACAAGGTAATGGTCAACATTTATCTTAAAAGTACCACTTGAATATTTATTAATTGTTAAATGGATTACAAATTTATAGGGATGCACGATATTATTGGCACAATATTGGTATTGGCTGATAAAAGCTTAAAAACACGTTTATCG
Source organism: Halichoeres trimaculatus (assembly GCF_033239565.1). Taxonomy (NCBI): domain Eukaryota; kingdom Metazoa; phylum Chordata; class Actinopteri; order Labriformes; family Labridae; genus Halichoeres; species Halichoeres trimaculatus. The sequence goes on from NW_027437197.1 coordinate 18,921,070, forward strand.
GTATCGGCAGATATGAAAATTTCTGCCGATAAGCACAGCCGATAAGGTGCTTTTCAGTTTTTTCAGCTCCTGAAATAAAATGTAGCACTTCATTTAATTGCACTGCAGAGCTCTGTGTCTGTCACCAGGTTGTTACAGTAGCTCTAAAATAATCAAATGCAACTTGGTTATGTTTAAAAATGCATTGTACATTTAAAGTTCATGTGATCTAAAGAAATTATTTTTCCGTATTTCAATACTGAATGTCTTGAGTTTGAAAAAATAATACATTTCTTATTTATGGTAAAATCAAATGTTTTTTGTCTTGTTTTATGTGAGTTTCTTAAACAAATAAGACCGTCACAATAAGAGTAACATATAAATTCCAGTACAGGATAGACTTAGCTTTCTTTACAGTGGAAAAAAACAAACAAACTTGTGATTATCGGTATTGGTATTGGCCGAAAGGGTTTTCGATATATCGGCATATCGGATATCGGCAAAAATCCAATATCGTGCATCCCTACAAATTTATGCTCACTTAAAGGTACCCAAATGATCAAATTCCTAATCCTTGACCTTATCATTTTTTATTCCAACCTCTGCGGTGGATTTTCTCCAAAACCTTACGATTGATTAAGTTAGACAATATATTAATCAAGTTATTCTACACATCTTACAGCTAAAATTTAAATCCAGCATTTAATTAAGTAGACAGAGATTGAAAAAGATTCCTTCCAGCTATGGATATACGAAAAAGAAACAAATGTGCAGAGCAGATTAGCAAAAAGCCCCAAACTGTCCAAGAACTTTCCTAAGTTTTCAATTAGCTTTCTAAGTAATTGCATGACAAACTGCATGCACCGACAGGCTGGAAAAACCACAGAGAGATCTGTCAAAACAATGACATGCTTTTGGATTAAAACCATGGGGTCGAGGTTATGAGGTATGCACATTAGCCAATTAAGTCACACAAATGTCCCTCTGCTAACCTTTCTACCTGCGACCTGACCAACAAAAGGCCTCCTGCTTGCTCTGCATCATTCTCCACAGTCTGTTAGTGAGAGCTGGCACCGGGAACGGGCAAACTGTGAAAGAGGAAGTGCTTTGTGCTCCTGGCTCAAAACCCGGATTAGGTCCCTGCGCAACCTGAGTCTGTTTGACAGAGGAGGTGTCCTGTGTGGAAGAAAGCTTCTCTTTGTGAAGAGAAAGAGACATCCAGTCTCAACAGGTATCACTCTTATCAGGGTCGACAGTCAGTATCATTCAGGATTAGTCCACACCAGAAATGGTAAAATGGGAGGGCTGAATAGAGAACGTCTTGGGTCAGTCCCAGTGTGGGGATTATTTCACTTGCTACAAGCATGTACTTTTCTTGTTTCAGAGTTGCCTTTCTAATTAAAGTAATCATAGGGATTTAAGATAATTGTGGTGAATTTGAATAAGTGTTTTGACAAGTGCTTGTGTCGTTCATTGGATTTGTGCGGGCAGTCTTTTGTGTAGCATAGAGTTACATTTAGAGGGCCGGGTTAGTTGAGATGCTGAATTCCCTCTGCTGCTGCATCAGTGTTTAAGTTTGGCCCTCTGGCTGTATGAGCACAGTATAAATATTGCACCATCTCTTCAAATTATGTTTGGCTTTTGTGCGGAAGTTGTTTCCTTTATAACTGCAAATTAAAAAACAGGGCTGTGGTTTTATACCTGTGTGCCCGGGCTTGTCTTTATGCGGATGAAGTATCAAACCTTGGCTCACTTGTGTTCAGCAGTTTCCAGTTTTGCATCTTCTGACTTTAACTCCGCTCTGAACCTGAATGGTTTGGCAAAAATCCAGGTCATTAAATGATTAATTCTTCCTGTCAAAGGTGTGTCATCTGCTTGGGGACATGTACATGTTCAGGGCTGCTGTGTTGGATCGTGAAGGAAACTGCCATGGTCTTGTGCGACATGTTGCATATGAGGACATTCAGATTGAGTGTAAAAGCCAGTTAGCCATGACAAAGAGAAAGTCTTGAACCAGGATCTGCACCTGCTGCTTTGCCCCACCCCCACAGATTCACAGGAACAAACCAGCGGCAGTTATAGGACAAGTGAACACATTGTCCAACATGCAGAGTGAGGAGAAGTATTTTAGAGTTCATTGTAACTGAAAGAGATCAGTATTTTTCTGTTTGCACTGCAGATAACTGCACTGAGTGTATTTGCAACTGTTCAAGCAGACACATCCTGTCAGTTTGATCTCTGATATCCCTGCTGCAGAATAGACTATCAACCAGGTTCAAAATAAAATACCTTTTTACAAAAACACATTTACCCCTTACTGCCTGAGTTAATTTACTATTAAATTAAGAAAAATGTCTGTGTGTTTTTGCATTCTTACAGGTGCAAAATTGAGTGGAGATTAAGTTACATACAGAACATACAGTAGTTATAAATAAGTTATATCATATACATAAAGACATAAAAAGTTCACCCTCTGACTGATTTATTGGGACATACTGCAGTTGATATGAGCCTTGGTGCAGAATATAAATCAAAAGACATTAGTGGGATACAAAGGTTATTTCAGCAGCATCAAGACCTGACGGGGTATGTCTCAAATTTGTGACAACAGGCATCAAAGGGTTAATTTGAGGCTTTCATTTAGCTTTGCAATATTTTCATGGATGTTGCTGCAGAATCAGATGTTCTGGATGTGCACTCCACCAAGCATTGGGCTTTGACACTTTTACTTTACGTGGGAATCTTTGTTGGTCTCAGAAGAACTCTTTTGATTCAAGAAAATAAACACACAAAATCATCATGATATAATAGGGAGTATTCCATTTAGCTAGTCTTATCCCGCTGACATGCTGTATTTATAGATGTTTTATTTTTCTTTCGCAAATTTGCAAATTGTATGTGTGTGAGTACAGTGCTCTGCAGTGTTTGGAGGAAGCCTCTCTGTTGGAAAGATAGATCCAGTGTAATCAATATCTGTCTAAAACACTAAAATATTGATAGTTTTTGGAAATAAAATGATTTAAAAGGAGATATCTCATGACTGAAGCTGGGTTTCTGAGTTTTTTTTTTTTCAAGCGTTGCAGTGTTATTTGGTCATTTGGGCCTATATTACAGCTGCAGTTGGCTACTGTTGGTATATTTTCATGAGATCCATCTCAAATAATCATGAAAGTAAATTGAAGCTGCTTCACTGGAACAAAAGTAAACTGATTCGTCTTTTTTTACGCTGGAGTTTTTTAGTGAAAGTGCACCAGAACAGAATCTCCTGCTCTTCTCTCTGTTTCATGTGATTAGTAAAAAACAATAGGCTCATACTCCAAATTTGGACTCGAAAGCCAACCCATCCCAGTGTTATGCTTTCCATTTCCTCTGTGAGTTGGGTCTTCTGTTGGCCAGAGGAATGTGTCTGACAAGACTCCACCCTCGCCCAACCAGCAGACAGGCCCTCCCCTTGTAGGCTCTGAGCTCCTGCAGCCACCTGCCCGAGCGGGTGACTATCCAACAGAATGTGGCAGAATACTAATGCAGCCATTTCAATGCTGTTCATTAAGAGCCCTGGAGTCTTTCATTATGTGGATACAGACAGAAAATTAGTTGATGTTGTGTGTTTCTACTAAGCGTGAACAATAGATGTGTGTCAAAGATTTCAGCGGGACAAAAGTAGCTTTTGTTGGCTATTTATGTACAAACCTGTTCAACCTGTTGAAGTCTCCTTTGGTAACTTGATTCCATCAGAGCGCTCTGCTCTTCTTGACTCCTCCTCTTCCTGCTGTAGGTCAAACATTAACACTTAAAACATAAACATTGTTGTCTGAGTCATTTAGAGTCATCTTTAAGAGTTAATACTACCAAAGACTTGCTCACAGAAAGTACTAGATATATGTTTAGGTCTTCCTCCTGGTGTGTTTATACAGGATCTAAAAACCGGGCCCCATGCCTTGCACTCTAATTACTCTGTGATCTGGGCCAAGCCGCTACCCCTGCCTCAGCTCGCTCTCACAGCGTGTTTTGATTTGTTGTCTTTTTGTAGGCCGACTAACTTTACAATCTCCACAATCCAGTGGTCAGCTCACTTTTTGCACTGGCAAGAGAATTCTCTGGTTTGCTTTTCCTCACAGCTGCTGACTCATTTCCCACATTGGTATTTGGCTGTGGGGAGGGGGACCAGGGAATGATGGGTTTTAGTTTTGGGTGTGGGCATATATACATCGTGCGTGTTAGCACACATTACCCAGACAGACCGCTGCAGTTGTTGAAGATGGATGGAAAGCCCACACATACAGCTGGGAGCTGTTTTTTTTTTGAGAGGAAATGGTAACATGAAGATGATAAAAAAGTGTACTTTACCACATCACAATGACTGCAGTTATAATTAGAGGGATTGAAATACCAAGATATAAACTTGGAGCTGTATGTCTTTTGTCTCTCTTTCTTATTGGACTCTGTCTGTCTAATCAACAGTTTGAGTGTTCATGTTTTGGCTGATTTGTGACTGGACATGTGCTGAACCATAAAAGAGAACGCTTGTTTGCTCTGATAACTGGAGACAGTGATAAAAGTGAGCTGTGTGTGTGTGAGGCTTGTTTGTCAAGGAAAGGCTAATAAAGAGGTTGATTTCTGCTCTTCTCGCAATGAAAACAGTGGTTGAGTGATTAGGTTTCAGCAAAGAACAGAACATTGTTCAAAAAGGGACTGGGAGCCCATGGCAACGGGAGAGTAAGGCATGGAGAAGGGGGAGATAGAGGGGAGAATCCAAGCTAAATGGTTGCTGCTCAGCTTACTGGGACTAGGGATACATTGGTGCTCCTCATATTCTATTAGCCTACATTTCCAACTCTTAATTACCAAAGTCTCTGAAGTCTAAACTAAAAAGCATCTCACGTCCTCCATGAAATTGCTGTCTGCTCTACATTTGTTAATCCACTTTCAGGAGTCTGTGTTAGAGGTTGAAAAGCTTTGCAGTCCTACTTATACAAAGGCTTTAGGTTGGTAGTTACAGAATTGGTCAAAAGATGAAAGGATAAATATGTCTGTTAGTTAATTTGTAGGGATGCACGATATTGGATTTTTGCCGATATCCGATATGCCGATTTTATCGAAACCCCTTTTGGCCGATACCGATAATCACAAGTTTGTTTGTTTTTTTTTCACTGTAAAGAAAGCTAAGTCTATCCTGTACTGGAATTTATATGTTTTTATATTGTGACGGTCTTATTTGTTTAAGAAACACACATAAAACAAGACAAAAAACTTTTGATTTTACCATAAATAAGAAATGTATTATTTTTTCAAACTCAAGACATTCAATATTGAAATACAGAAAAATAATTTCTTTAGATCACATGAACTTTAAATGTACAATGCATTTTTAAACATAACCAAGTTGCATTTGATTATTTTGGAGCTACTGTAACAACCTGGTGACAGACACAGAGCTCTGCAGTGCAAATAAATGAAGTGCTACATTTTATTTAAGGAGCTTATTTTTCAGATGGAAAATAATAATAATCCTAACTGAAAAGCACCTTATCGGCTGTGCATATCGGCAGAAACTTTCATATCTGCCGATACAGATAAAATTGTGCACCCCTATTAATTTGTATCCAAAGTTTAAGTCTAAGTGTGCTTTTGTGGGGGAAACACACTCTACATACTACATCATAGTTAAAAAAACTAACCTTAAATGAGCACAGAAGAAATGTGATGGACTCACTAGGGACAGAGCAACAGTAGTGTGCACAATCAACTCTGTAATCTTCATCTTATTTGCGAGATACCCATACCAAATCCAGTTCATATATATCAATTTTCCAAGGTAATCAAATTTGACTCTATCTAGATAAATCTGTGTGAAAATCAGCTGCATGTTGTAAAACAAAAAGTGTTGTAATAGTTCACCCTGAGAAATTGAACAGGGAGTTTGATTAGTTATTCTGGCAACCATACTATCTGCACTGCTTTAGGCCCCCATCCAAAGACTACAGGGTGAGGAGACAGAGGGGGAGAGATTGTTTGTGTGGATTTATCAAGTCCTGACACGCTGCAGAATATAAGCTGCAAACTCTTCAAACAGACTGAGTGAATGAGATTACATCATGCTTCCGCATGACAGATATAAAAATCCTATCTACTCCTCTTCTTTTAATTTCGATCATCATTACTTGTTGTTGTAACTGTTTTTGTTTTTCGCGTTCCCCAGAAATCCTAGCCTATAAATCCACATGTGGAATTTTATTATTAGATCTAGCATAGTAGGTAGTTGTTCTAAATGTGAGATGGCAGCCCTTTAAAGATCAAAACATTAAGCCTACAGTTCCTCTCTCGTGGAAAAGTGGAGCTAAACGATGAGCAGGTTAAATCTGAACACTCTATCATCATGACTTCACCCAGATTAAGTTTAAGACTTATGACCAGCCTGTGTTTTGCTCCATCCCTATAATCAGTCATTAGCTGCTAAGTGAGAAACACTTTTTATATCTGTGAACTCATCCCACATGATTTAGCCCTACAGCTTTGGTTGAAAGTTAACAGACCACCATTGGTAACTATTTGATGAGTAATAATTTCTTAAAGGCAAAAAAGCAAATATTTATTAGGGGTTTGACTCTTAAAAAATGTCTTGTTCCTTTATGTTAGCAGTTTTTCAATTAGGATTATTTTCTGAGAATGTAGTCTTGGAAGCTGCCCCCTTAGCCTCTTTTTTACTGCATTGCTGCAAACCCAAAGTGAACCCCAAATTATGTTTTAGTAATGTCTGAGTCCCAACAGGTGGTCATCTTTATCCATTATTGAGTATTTTCATGCTGATGTTTGCGTGACTCCAGGAGTGGATTACGAGTAGCCTATCTGCCTGATATCAGTGTTAGTCAAGGTAAATTGCACAGAGGTTTGATGTGTGTGATGTCCCTCAAGGTAAGAGTGCAGCACAGGGTCACACTCATTGTCTGAAGGTAAAGGGATTAGTGTTTTCCTTGATATTAGTCTTCATTTTGTCCTGCTTATTGCACACACGACAACAGTCGTTGCCTCTGAGCATTGATCTCTGCTCCATCCACTGCTTAGCTCTTCCCAGCTGTGCCCTACTTTCCACGCTGCTCATGTTCTGCCGCACACTGTGTTTGAGCTTTATAATTCCAACCAGACAACGGCCCCTGGGACACACTTGGTGTTTTTCTAGGCCTGCTTGCAGAGTTCACAACTTCTTAAAGCTCTGATTAAAGTATCAGGAGTGTCCTGGGAATTCGGCTTCTCCTGTAGACGGTGTCATTAACACTCAGTGTAAATCTGTCAAAGTGTGTGACTTATGAATCTTTCATTACAGATATTACAGTATTGAGGATGCAGTTTCTGAAGTTATTTTAAAAAGATTCAGCAACATTAGGGCTGTCAGACTCTATATTGAGAAAGCTGGCGATATGATGAAGGGATGGTTCTAGTGTCCAAACTGTAATCAAAAGGCTCTGTTGTCCCTTAACAGCTGTTGATTTGTAGTGTGCTTGTGCATTTATTTGACTAAAAAGTGTCCCAAATATGAGTATCAGCCTCCCTCTTAGATTAGATCTCTTTCATATGAAGAAAATGTCCTTGTGTGGCCTTCTAAGATCAGATGAACTCAAAAGCAGTCTCCTCTCTTCTATCTGACAAGATCCTTTAGATACTGTTCTACATATTTGTAAATCTCGCTGGTGTTTAGCTACCTGCTGAACACAGATGCTGATGTGTTGATGCGAAAAAATCTGATATCATGACTGATGCAGGTCTTCAGTACCTTCTCCAATGAGGAATATGATCGGCGCAATGATGATGTGGACCCAGTCGCAGCATCTGCAGAGTACGAGCTGGAGAAGAGAGTGGAGAAAATGGATGTGTTCCCTGTGGAGATCGAGAAAGGTGAGGGGTTAAGAAACACTGGCAATTCAAAATGAATTATCTTGTCAGAACTAAGTAATGAAACTAATACTTTATCCATATTTAGGAGATAATGGACTTGGCATCAGTATTATAGGAATGGGAGTAGGAGCCGACCAGGGTCTGGAGAAGCTTGGCATTTTTGTAAAGACCATAACAGAGGGAGGAGCAGCTGAGAATGATGGACGGTGAGTGAAGGCACTTACACCCTTTATTTTCCACAAACCTCTATTCAAATCTTGTTTGGACTGATACAATGATAGGACTTACTTGTAATGTTTTGTACCCAACCGGAAATACAGCAAACATTCACTGAACACTCCACAACCACAAGAAGTCCCAGTGTCACTCTAGGAATTACTCAACCCCCCCGGGCTCAGTGACACACAAGACACAAACAACTGGGTTTATTTTTAACTTCTCGGAGAAGCTAAAGAAAATAGTCTAGCTACTTCTGTTTCCCAAGCATGTTTCAGCCTACTATATTTTACATTTTTGATACTATTCTAGGCATGGAGCTTTACTTTACTCTGTGTTCTCTGTTTTCTCTAGCATCCAGGTGAATGACCAGATCGTGGAGGTGGATGGTATCAGTCTGGTGGGAGTCACTCAGCTGTTTGCAGCTACAGTCCTGAAGAACACTAAAGGCACAGTGAGGTCAGCATAAAGTCTGTTCTCTACACCAAAATCTACATTATTAAGAATAAATAACATAGATGATGTTCAGTCTTCCATTATATCCCTTTAAAAATCAGATTCCTGATTGGACGGGAGAAGCCTGGGACACAAAGTGAGGTAGCTCGCCTCATAAGCGAAACGCTAGAGCAAGAGAAGAACCAGCAACAACAACTGCACCACTTGGATGACCACTATGAACACTCAACAGAGGAGGTGAGCTGTATGGATAAGAAGTCATCGGAAAATCCCCTCACTGTTCAGACTCATGCTGTATTCCCGTCTTACAGGGTTAAGATTAGCACTTTGTGGGAATCTGTGTCATTAGACGGATTGTATGACTCCAAAACTACTCATGTAAGGCTTTTAAACAACAGACTTCACCTGTAATGAGGCATCTATTATTACAACATGCTCTTTACCAGGCAGAAACCCCCAATTACATCAACTCCAACATGATATGAATGCAGCCTTTGCCCCTTCGCCACACCCACTTTGATCCCACTCAAGTCATCCAGGAGCAGGGTGCAGCTGGCTGTGAGTAAGCCATGTGTCACAATTCTCCTGCTACGTTAAAAGGTGCATTCAAGCGCTGTCTGTCTGCGAGAGTTGTGAAATGTTTGCTTTCTGAGGTTCAAGCAGCCACAGGCCCCTGTTTTTACGAAATAGAGGCTGAAAGAGAATATGTAGGCTTTACTGGAGCTGAAAGACAGAAAAGGAATGTTGCCTAGCTTACACTCAGGAAGTGTAAAGGCTTTCAGTATGCAAAGTGTGCACATGGGTGAGTTTACAGTACTGCTCACTAAAGGTAATACTGCAGAGTTGAGCAGCTCATCAATGATTGGTTGCTGATCATAATGGGCCCCCTCCTCCTTTGACTGTGGGGATCTATGCTCCAGGGAGTGTGTTGTTGACACACACTGAGTGTGTACTGATCCATGCAGGGTGTGCATTTGTTTGCAGTGTGTGATGCCATGTGTGGTGCCATATTTCAGGAGGAGCGCTATGAAGAGGAGGATGGAGGAGATGAGAGGATTCTGGGCTCTAATTTCTCTCCAGGGCGCAGCGTAGAGGTGTTTGAGCTGCCTGATACAGAGGCTTTGTTTATGCCGAGCAACATGGACAGCTCCCAGATGGCCTTTAAATTCAAAGAGGTATCAGCCACATCATGAAAATACAAACAAGTTTTTGTATTACAGAAAAGAATACGGATGGCATACAGTGATGGGCCTAACAAGTCTTTTCGTTCCTTTTCTTCCTCTACAGCTGCAGCTCAAAAACGGTATCGCCATTGCTGAGATAAGTCAACTTAAAGAAAAGGTACACATTTTCTTCAGATTTGTAATTTCTGTTGTTAAAAAATTAAAAATGTTAAAACAGTTTTGATGGCAGTTTGATTTCAATTTTGCCACCCAGACTGTCCAAGGCCAACATCTCTCCCTCTGGAAAAATGCAGTTGAATGTAACCAAAGTAACAGGCTGTTTTCTGTGTCCAGCTAAGAGCATCTGAGGAGGACAAATCCTTGTGGGAAGCCAGGGAGACTGCACTGGAGCAAAAGCTTGAGGATAGCAATGAAAAAATCCTGAAGTTGGAGAGTTACTGGCTGGAGGCCCAGGCTCTGTGTAAGAGTGTGAATGAACAATTAGCTGAGACTCAGGCCCAGCATGAGACGCTGGACAAGAAGTACAACAAGGCTAAGAAACTGCTCAAGGACTACCAACAGAAGTGAGTTTGTCTGTGGTTTCACAATGTTTCACTGTTTGTGTAGGGGCCACTGCTGCTGAATTCAGTCGCTTATCAAGCCAGTTTATTCATTCAACACAAGTTTAGTCAACACATTTTTGAGCAAAATAATATTGTGCATAGGTTCAGCGACATGAAAGAAAGCATGATCTATGAGATCCAAATGTAAAAACTCTGAGGTTCTAAGCTCACTTAGCTTGAATACCATAATATAAATACATGGGTGGAAATAGGATTTTAAAATCTTCCTCAGGACTTTGGTGCCCCCTAATATAAATGTGTCTATAACAGCATTTTTTTGATTAAGGTGTAATACACTGCTTAACCCTCCTCCAAAAATAATAATAAGAAAAAAATAATGTGTAAGGAGTCATGACGGGGGATCAACAAGTGAGCAGAGAGTCCAGACTCCACAATTCCCCCAGTTTCCTCCCTAGTACTATGCATGTCATCAGTGCTCATTTTGTTTACTCTGATTTAAAGATATCAGTCACTGTTTCTGAACAGAGGTTTCTTTGCAATGTTGGAAATTTTCAACACTAACATCTAAAAACCCCTTCTAAGAAACAATCTCTTCATTCTTATGATTGCAGAAAACAATGAAAACTGTTTACCAACTTCACTGTAAACACTTCTTGACATGTTATTTTTACATTAATCTCTTAACCTCAGAATACAGCACTGGTTAACAGTCATACTGAATGATGAGAATAAGCTCTCTCTGCTTGTCCTTGTTTCCTCCCCAGAGAGATCGACTTTGTGAAGAAAGAGGAGGAGCTGAAAAAGATCCTAGATGAAAAGGACAAGTGGTACAAGGAGCAATTGGAGAGCTTACAGAACAGAGTAAGACCTCAGATCAAAAAGAGCACAGTCTATATGAACAAAAAGTAATAACAGTTTAACAAGCCTGAGTGTTTGTCCACAGATCACTGTCTTGGAGTCTAAAAGAGCCTCAGATGCAGAGCCTCAAAGTGGTGTGGACTCAGCAACTGACGGGTCTGTGAGTGTTCAAGACTCCGTCACCAACACACCATCTGTGGAATCTCTTCTAGGTACAATAAGTTACAAGAAATAGATTCAATTTGAAACAGAAATAAGAATGTCACACTTCAAAAGTCTCATCTGTCAACCATTCACAGGCACACATAACCTCAAGTGACCCCTGTAAATAATTAAAATGTGCTCAGTGTCTTATGACCTACTTGGTATATTTATTCTTTTTCTCTTGTGAAGAGCAAGACTGGAGTGAGCTGGTCCCTGAGACTGAACGTTTGGACACCAGCGCACACAGAGCAAAGGGCCTGCTGGCTCAGAAAGCCAAACGTCAACCACCTTCCCGGAGCAAACTAAAGGAGAGCCTCACAGTGGCTTTAAGTCACTCTCAGGTCAGCCAGGGGGTGCAGATAGCTGCAAACAAAAGTCTTAAGTAGAGTGAAGAGTCAGCAATCTGAGGCAAGATTGTAGAGCATGATATGACAACGAGGACATTAATGCTACAAGTTAACCTGGCAACAAACTAATGGTGACAATCTCCTGCCTCTTCTTTTTTACAGAGGAAGCAGAACGCTCGCTAACTCGACTAATATTTAACTTTCAAATTATGAGGTCACCAAAATTACCAAACAAGAAGGAATTTCATGGGGTGAATAAGGTTGACTGCTTTATACTTCCCACAGCTCCTGTGACTTGGCTCTCTTTTGCTGTGTTTGACCAAATTTTATGGAAAACTTAAAACTCTGAGAAAAAGTTAGCACTGTTAAGTTGGTGAAGCAGCACATCTAAAGAAACAGAATCACTCCCAGCTGTTCTAAATACAAAGCAGAATCATTCCCCAGTGTCTGTTTGCTTTCACAAAACAATAAAATACCTTTTAAATGAAGCAGGAATCTTTGACTCACTGATGGCTGAAAGGACAAAAAATAAAAGGTTGCTCTTGCAGCAGTAGGAATATTTATAGCCTTGTTTTAGTACGATAGGAGTGCCAGAGGCTTGTCATGTTTGTACAGTTTATACCTGACTTCGTTAATCAGCGCAGGACATCAGAGCCTTTTTGTTATATAAATAGTGTCTATCTCCTCTTCCTGGTATTGTCCTTGTAAATAATTAGCTTTGTTCCCACAGGAAACTGAAGAAGACGAGCAGCAGCAGGAGCAAGAACCTCCAAGGAGGAGGAGTTCCATCCAGGAGAGCTTATCCCTCCCAGTACCCGTCTGCTATCCTGGGAATGGACAGAAAGATGACCCATCAGAGAGCAGAGATGTTGCCAAAACCAAGGCAGAGCTGCCCAGCAGCCCGTCTTTATCACACTCAATGGGAGACAGTGTTGAAAGCAGTGGAAGCCCTTCTTTGTCTTCTCCAAAAGACACCTCGTCCCCACATTCTCCCTCTGGATTCATGCGCAATGTTAAGAAGAGGGAGTCTAAAGGGAAGGGCAAAGAGCTCAAAGGTATATAATACAAAAATAAGACACACCACAAAAAACATTCTGCTGCATGATTTCTTATTCCTGAGCCTCTTTTTTGTTGCTTCATTTCAGAAGAGCTAAATGAGCCATCATCAGCTGGGAAACCCAAAAGACGATTCCCAGACTTTGGGTGAGTTTCCATGATCCTCTATTTTCAGAGAAGCATAGTTTTTTTGCGCTGGCTGTAAAATGTTATTGTTCTCAACAGAGGCTTGCGGAAGTCCGGTGGTAAAGGGAGAAAACACGACAAGGAAGCAATGAGAGCATCCTTGGACAGCAGGTACACCTTTTTTTTCTTTATTTTTAGCGACATAAAACTGACAAACGTTACAAACACCATTTAAATTTCCACGCTTTTTCCTCTGTGTTTAACTTAATAAGTCACACGTAGCTTTAAGTATTTAAACAAGTGCTAAGTATAAATAGAGAACAAACGGACTATAAACTTCACATTTGTTTTAACAGCAGTATTTATAGAGCTCATGCTTCTCTTTAGATGTAAATGTTTAGCTTTAAGTCATTGTCAGTCTTCAATGCGACATATCCATCCATCCACCCATCATGGAAAGGGTTGGATCCTGTTCCAGCCGTCACTGGGTGTGAGGCAGGGTGGAAACATTGCTAATAGTAACTACATATCTTCCTCCCTCCAATCTTTAGGGGATCTGCCGAGTTGCTGGAAGAGTCTGGAGGGAACCTGTCTCCTGCTGAATCAATGACTTCTATCCCTACCTGTATGCCCTTCTCCTGGTTTGGAGATAAAGACAGGGACAGGGACAGAGAGCCTTCGTCCTCCAGCAGCAGTCTGCCGCACGCTGTGAATGAGACCAGCAGTGAACAAAGCCAGGATCGAAAGAATAAGGTATTTATCCAAGGGGGGAAATAGTTTCATGGATTTCATACTAAGTAAAAGAAATTAAGATATTGTAAGGATTATAAAATACTGTTCTTCTCTATGAAAGATTTAATTAGGGCTCACATAATGGAAGGCTGCTTCCAGACACGTGCCTTCATTGGCCTGATCTTAAAATAAGCTTCAACATCCAAAGTCTACAATAACTGGATCCATATGTCAGCCACCAGAGAAAGCTAGCAGGAAGGATCTGGTGGCTTTTCGCTGAGCAGCAAGTAGTGACACATCAAAAGCATCCAGGGAACGCGTGGCTAACTGTCATACATGCTGCGGTCGGGCTGGAGTTCCCATCATGCCATTTAATGAGTTCAAGACCCAGACTTCACTAGGGATTTGCTTGTGATGAGAAAAGTTTTTACGATTGTTGTGTGTGGACTGTAATCTGACTGAACCGTGTTTCCTTCAAACAGACAAATCTCTCCTGGTCTTCTTTATTCAGTCGTTCATTAGATTTGGTACAGTATAAACACATTCCCGTTTCACCTTTGATTCTAGATATCACAGTAGAGCACTACTAACCAAATTTTCACCTCAATACATCCTGCTGTATGTATTGGAAAGAAAATCACAGTATCACCTGTAATTGGTATGTGGTAGCGTTGTGACTAATTACTTGAATGATACAAAAGTTCTAAAAACTACTTTTATCAACTTTCACAGTTGTCACAGTCAAAAAGCTTAATGGCTTCAATAAAGGAAGATGATACAGCAAAATGTAGTCGAAGGGGGGATGTAACAGTATGTGGCAAGACTGTTAAAAATGATCACAGGAGTGATAATATCAATACCCTTTTTAACCAGCAGAGGGTGATATTTGCCTTTGGCTGCACTTCTTTGACACCAATATGTGTCAGTTGTCTGTAGCAGGTGACAATTTTTCAGAGCAAGTATTTCCAATACAGAGGATATCTCATCATAGTGATGCTTCTTAACATTCTTAATTTTCTGTTCACATGTGAAGTCTGCTATGTGCTTAAAGTTGCTTTTATTTGCTTCTGTAACTTTATAAACTAGTGTAACTATTTAGCTCTTTTCCAGATAAAAGCTTATCATATCAAAACAAAAAGAACATACTTAAAGCAGTACATTTTCAGAGATTGCATAGATTAGGTTACTCGCAACACTACACAGTTGTTCAGCCTGCTGTTACATCCCTGGTTTCTGATGGTTGTTGCACCAGGTGGTCAGATGAATAAAAGTTAAAAGCTTTTTTTTATTTTAAATAAAAGAGTTCTTAAACCTTTTTCATTTTTGAGCATATTTGTTGTTGCAACAGCCTTCAGATCTGAACTTAATTGTTTGTTGTTTTTAATTCAACTCACTACTCTGCGTGAAAACAATCTAATCACTTATTCACCAAACAGTTAATCTTAATGGCCTCTTGAGGATTAAACTGAAAAACGTTACCCCATACCTTAAATGTGAGTGTGTGTTGTGTCATTAGAAGTAGTGTGTTGTAGAGTAGAAGTTGTTGATGTGTTTCTGGTGGTGGATTGATTGGATTGTTTTAGTTACTGTCATAGTATGCACAACTTTTCTGCCTTTTTATAACTTGTTGATTATCAAAGTTACTTACTGCTCACATTAATGATCTGGATTTCTGCCAGTGTGATAACAGCTTAATCATTAATATCATTAATCTGAAAAAAATAATTTATCTCACATCTGTGCTGTGAAGAACTGTTCAGTGATGTCTGACTTTGGTAAATAAGTTCCTTGTTTCCACTTGTTCCAGAGTTTTTCAGTCATAGATGATTCTAACCCTGCCAGTCCCAGTTCAGACATCTCTGGGTTAGTCGCTGAACCCAATCTGTCTGGGCGCTCACACACTTTAATCTTCTCTTCCAGCGAGGTGAGTGCTCTCCTTGTTGACAGTCACAAAAGCTGTGTGGGACGCTTTGATGCAGCTGAAAGGGGACATTCTCAAGCATGTTCTTTGAGCTTCCCCGCGCCTTTCATGGCTGAGATTAAACAGTGAATGCAGAGGGGACAGAGGAGAGCTGCATGTGTGTGTCAAAGCTGTTCAGTTTTGTGTTAAAACAAGTGTTGTGGCTTAGCCTTTCTGCAGTCAGCTGTGATGTTTGTAGCTTGCGTCTATCAGAACCGTTGACCAATGCTTCATGTTCTTTACAAGCTTTGGCAGACCACAGAACCATGGTGACTGCCTGGCTGCCCACTGGCTGGCGTTTTCTTTTTTTCTCATGTCAGTGTCAAGTGTCCCAGGCCTCCTCAGTTAAAGAGAATAAAGACATGCAGAGCTGCAGCTGAGAATGTGATTCTTATTTTGTTGTCATTGCACGTCTGATTTTGCTGTGGGGTTCATGTCCAACTTAACCTTTTTTTTCCTACAGACTTTTAAAACATCTTATTGTTTGACGTGTTTCTGTTGTCCTCACTTTTTGTTCTTGTAAGTGCATTGTTGAATTTTCTCTAACTACATTAAGTACAAAACAATACATGTCCATAGAGGAAAGTGACATTTGGTTAGAGTTTTTGAGATCATGTTTAAAACATGATTTTTGTGTTTAAAATATTGGTTCAAACAATGTTGGTAAAAAAATGGCTCTGTGAAGTCAAGTTCAACAGCATTTAGACCAAAAAATAAATACTTTCAATAAAAAAATATTCAAACACTGACTGTAAAGTGGTCATTTATGTCAGTGCTTATTTTTTTAATCTGTGTGTGGGTTGTGTTTTTGTCTCCTCTAGACTCTGGATGATGAGCCGGTACCTTCAGGAAAAGAGTATCAGTGGCAGAACAGGCCTGTGAGTGAGTGGACCAATCAGCAGGTCTGCCACTGGCTGATGGGCATGAACATGGACCATTACACGCCTGAGTTTACAGCAAAGGGAGTGGACGGCCAGCAGCTTTTGTACCTGGACAGTGACAGGCTGAAGGTGCGCTGTAAATTACATGAATTGGGGAACTATTAAATATGATGTCATATGTTCACCGATGGGTGAAAGTGAGGTGGGATTCATCTCTTGTCACGCTCTCTTGGCCTGTTTCTGCCACCTAGTGACTGGAAATATTTCGACTGAATGGTGTTTAACATTTGGATGATAACATTTTTATCATCCCAGTTTTGTAAAATAGTTGGGTTTAGTAATCTTTTAATTGAGCAAAGGTAAACAAACATATACCATCTAGATTTAGGATTAGGTTAATGACACATTAAATCTTCTGAAGCTGGATAAAAATATGAATCCAAAGGGCTAGTCTGAAAAAAGTGATGTCATTGTTGTGAAAGTGCCTTCATAGTTACTTTGTTGAAGCTGAAAAGGTTGCAATAAATGTTGTTGTCATTGAAGTTTTTTTATCAGGCTCTGGGAATATGAGCTTTGTGCTAACTTCAGTTATGATGATTTCATGTCAACCTTTCTTTTACTGCAACCCAGTGCTGCTGGATCAAATGAATACAACCTGTGCTCTGTTCCTTCAGGCACTTGGTGTGTCAAGCCAGAGCGACCGTTCAACCATCAAGAAGAAGCTGAAGGAGATGCGTAAGGCTCAGGAGAAGCTGGAGAAACAGAGGGAGAAAAAGGAGAAGGAGGGTCGACGCAGTGGGAGACTGCCGGCCAGTAATGACTCAGTCTGCTGAGGAAGAGGCAGCTCTGTTCACACTCATGCAGCTCATGAAGTTCATTCCTAGCAGAACCCCAAGCAACCCTTTTTTATACTGTGGTGCCATGACGTTTCTGTCACATGGTGTTTACGTGAATAAGCAGACTGCCAGTGATGTTCCTATTCTAACTGAGGTGCCAGATGTGAGTCATATCCAAACTGCAGCTTCTGTTTTCTTCTTTTATCATTTTTTCTCAGATATTTTAACTCATTTTAACTTAAAGTCGAGGAATGTTAAAAAGTTGGATATGTGACCAAAAAGGAACTTTTTTTTTTTTTTTTTACCACTAAAGCTAAAGGCTGTTAGAAGTCTGTGTAAGATCAGAGGTTGTGTTTGCAGATTGTGCACATGTTTGTCTGTGGAAGTAAGATGTAAACTGCTTTTTTCAACATTTTATATTTTTGCCAGATGAACTGGTTTCCATGCAGAAACAGTTATTGTACAGTCAGATAAAAGCACTATATTTGTCTTTTAAGCTTCAAAGAGCGACAAGGTTTTAAATGTATGAATGCGTTTTATACATGTGCCTATTAACTGCATGTCTTTTTTTTTTTTTTTACTTAAATACCATTGTTCATTTTATATCTAAATTTTCTACTGAGTAGAATAGCAAGGCTGTTGAGTTGCTGGTGAAAAAGTAACAAAAAAAATCAAGTAGGGATGATGTGAATACTGCTCCCACTGTCCCTGACTCTGCCTGTGTGTCGCTGGAATGGGACATTGATGCTCCATGTAAATACACACAGTGTGCCGGTCTGCTACACACACACACCTCATAGGTTAGTAGGATGTGCCTACGACAAGGACTTGTGGGGGTCGGGAGCACCGTGTATGAAATGCAAGGCTGATAGATGAATTATTTAGAGCCGAACCTTAAGTGCTTCTTTTTCCAAATCATGACTCCATGTCCTGTAACGAGTATGACATGTTGGACTGCAAGAAGAACCGTAAGGTCATTCTGGGTACACTCAGCATCAATAAACTAAATTTCACTTTATGTGTTTGCTTCATCTTTGTGGTAGTACTGTCAAAAAATGATCTTTTTTTAATGGTATATGAGTGTTACATCCTAAATCAGCTGAAACATTTTCTTTACCCATTCCTTACAATTTCCTCTGATTGACTTGCATTATATAACATATGTAATGCAAGTCAATCCAATTACATTCTTTGGATTAAAATTACATAGAGCGTGTAGATATGTGTTACTGGATTATGTATTGTTTGTGTCAGGAGGATTCAGTCTTGAAACTCTCTTTCTTTCTTGTGTCTTCTAGTGACTCCTAGTGACTACTAGCATTTCCCAACATATCTCAGAGTTGGCACCTTGTGTCTTTAAGCACACTCTGTCCCCGGCTTCACATAAAAGCCGCCACCACCAACCAGTGGAAGTCTCTGGGTCGTCTTTTGTGCCCAGCTCTTTGTGTTTGGTCTTCTTTGCATCTTCTTTATCAGGAGGTTTGGTTTCTGTCAGCTGCTTGGCAGTGGTGGTTTTGTTTCTCTTTGTTTTGAGCTGCAATTTCGTTTTAGAAGCCTGTATAACCTCGGTATTCTTTCTCCTTACTCCTCTTTCCTGTGATTGCTTGCAATTTTAGTGGTTATCCTGTGGGATAACTTTCATAACCCCCACCCCCTCTTTGTAGTCTGCAATTGTGTCCTACTGCGTCCCTTGTGACAGTTTGGGATTTAATTTACATTCACATCCCTGTTCAACGACATGAAATGACCGTATGGTTTCAGGTGGATACACTCATAATAATAATAATAATAATAAAATGTTGATAATAATGTCAATAAAAATCTCAGACCGTGTTTGTCTGCTTCATTTATAATTTGTATTATGAAATTTTTCGCTATTTCTGCTACATTCATGAGCTGTTGTCCTGTTACAAACTGATTTAAATGAATATTACTGAAAAAACCTAATCAAGCGGGTGAATCCAGTGTTCTGTCAGATTTTGCTACCAAAGCTTTTTCTGATGGAACGGGTTTATCAATTTTTGCTGCTTTGTCAAATTTTGCTACTGCTATTTATCTTTTACTGTAGCTGTGTCAACAGAGTAGGTCAAAGTTGTGACATTACAATCACTGGCCACTTTGTTAGGTATACTTTGCTAGTACCGGGTTGGAACCCCTTTTGCCTTCAGAACTGCCTTAGTCCTTGGTGGCATAGATTCAACAAGGTGCTGGAAACATTCCTCAGAGAGTTTGGTCCATACTGACATGATAGCATCACACAGTTGCTGCAGATTTGTCGGCTGAACATCCATGATGAGAATCTCCTGTTCCACCACATCCCAAAGGTGCTCTATTGGATTGATATCTGGGGACTGGAGGACATTTGAGTACAGGGAACTCATTGTCATGTTGAAGAAACCAGTCTGAGATGATTCCAGCTTTATGACATGGAGCGTTATCCTGCTGGAAGTAGCCATTAGAAGGTGGGTACACTGTGCTCATAAAGGGATGGACATGGTCAGCAACAATACTCAGGTAGGCTGTGGACTTTAAACCATGCTCAGTTGGTACTAAGAGGCCCAAAGCGAGCCAAGAAAATATCCCCCACACCATTACACCACCACCAGCAGCCTGAACCGTTGATACAAGACAGGATGGATCCATGCTTTAAAGTTTTTGACCCTACCATCCGAATGTCGAAGCAGAAATCAAGATTTATCAAACCAGGTAACGTTTTTCCAATCTTCTATTGTCCAGTTTTGGTGTTGCTGTGTGAACTGTAGCCTCAGTTTCCTGTTCTTAGCTGACAAGAGTGGGACCTGGTGTGGTCTTCTGCTGCTGTAGCCCATCTGCCTCAAGGTTGGATGTGTTGTGTGTTCAGAGATGCTCTTCTGCAGACCTCGGTTGAAACCAGTGGTTATTTGACTTGCTGTTGCCTTTCTATCAGCTCCAACCACTGTCCATTCTACTCTGGCCTCTGGCATAAAAAGGGCATTTTGGCTCACAAAACTGCTGCTTTCTGGATATTTTCTCTTTTTATGACCATTCTCGCTGAACCCTGGAGATGTTTGTTCATGAAAATCCCGGAAGATCAGCAGTTTCTGAAAAACTTAGACCAGCATCAAAAACCATGTCACGTTCAAAGACACTGAAATCACCTTTCTTCCACATGCTGATGCTTGGCTTCGACGGGGGACACATGTTCAGCCAAAACTGGAAAGTCAAAATTTGGCTCCAAATTTCAGGTCCGGACCTTACGTTCTGAGCTCAATTTGGGAAAACCCAAAACAGAGGTTTTAGCCCTCAGACTTGATTCAGGATGCATTTTTGTCACCTGGGATGGCATGGGCTTCGACAGGGGACACATGTTCAGCCAAAACTGGAAAGTCATAATTTGGCTCCAAATTTCAGGTCCGGACCTTACGTTCTGAGCTCAATTTGGGAAAACCCAAAACAGAGGTTTTAGCCCTCAGACTTGATTCAGGATGCGTTTTTGTCACCTGGGATGGCATGGGCTTCGACGGGGGACACATATTCAGCCAAAACTGGAAAGTCAAAATTTGGCTCCAAATTTCAGGTCCGGACCTTACGTTCTGAGCTCAATTTGGGAAAACCCAAAACAGAGGTTTTAGCCCTCAGACTTGATTCAGGATGCGTTTTTGTCACCTGGGATGGCATGGGCTTCGACGGGGGACACATGTTCAGCCAAAACTGGAAGGTCAAAATTTGGCTCCAAATTTCAGGTCCGGACCTTACGTTCTGAGCTCAATTTGGGAAAAGCCAAAACAGAGGTTTTAGCCCTCAGACTTGATTCAGGATGCGTTTTTGTCACCTGGGATGGCATGGGCTTCGACGGGGGACACATATTCAGCCAAAACTGGAAAGTCAAAATTTGGCTCCAAATTTCATGTTCCGGACCTTACGTTCTGAGCTCAGTTTGGGAAAACCCAAAACAGAGGTTTTAGCCCTCAGACTTTATTCAGGATGAGTTTTGGTCACCTGGGATGGCATGGGCTTCGACGGGGGACACATGTTCAGCCAAAACTGGAAAGTCAAAATTTGGCTCCAAATTTCAGGTCCGGACCTTACGTTCTGAGCTCAATTTGGGAAAACCCAAAACAGAGGTTTTAGCCCTCAGACTTGATTCAGGATGAGTTTTGGTCACCTGGGATGGCATGGGCTTCGACGGGGGACACATGTTCAGCCAAAACTGGAAAGTCAAAATTTGGCTCCAAATTTCAGGTCCGGACCTTACGTTCTGAGCTCAATTTGGGAAAACCCAAAACAGAGGTTTTAGCCCCCAGACTTGATTCAGAATGCGTTTTTGTCACCTGGGATGGCATGGGCTTCGACGGGGGACACATGTTCAGCCAAAACTGGAAAGTCAAAATTTGGCTCCAAATTTCAGGGCCGGACCTTACGTTCTGAGCTCAATTTGGGAAAACCCAAAACAGAGGTTTTAGCCCTCAGACTTGATTCAGGATGCGTTTTTGTCACCTGGGATGGCATGGGCTTCGACGGGGGACACATGTTCAGCCAAAACTGGAAAGTCAAAATTTGGCTCCAAATTTCAGGTCTGGACCTTACGTTCTGAGCTCAATTTGGGAAAACCCAAAACAGAGGTTTTAGCCCTCAGACTTGATTCAGGATGCGTTTTTGTCACCTGGGATGGCATGGGCTTCGACGGGGGACACATGTTCAGCCAAAACTGGAGAGTCAAAATTTGGCTCCAAATTTCAGGTCCGGACCTTACGTTCTGAGCTCAATTTGGGAAAACCCAAAACAGAGGTTTTAGCCCTCAGACTTGATTCAGGATGCGTTTTTGTCACCTGGGATGGCATGGGCTTCGACGGGGGACACATGTTCAGCCAAAACTGGAAAGTCAAAATTTGGCTCCAAATTTCAAGACCGGACCATACTTTCTGAGCTCAATTTGGGAAAACCCAAAACAGAGGTTTTAGCCCTCAGACTTGATTCAGGATGCGTTTTTGTCACCTGGGATGGCATGGGCTTCGACGGGGGACACATATTCAGCCAAAACTGGAAAGTCAAATTTTGGCTCCAAATTTCAGGTCCGGACCTTACGTTCTGAGCTCAATTTGGGAAAACCCAAAACAGAGGTTTTAGCCCTCAGACTTGATTCAGGATGCGTTTTTGTCACCTGGGATGGCATGGGCTTCGACGGGGGACACATATTCAGCCAAAACTGGAGAGTCAAATTTTGGCTCCAAATTTCAGGTCCGGACCTTACGTTCTGAGCTCAGTTTGGGAAAACCCAAAACAGAGGTTTTTGCCCTCAGACTTGATTCAAGGTGCGTTTTTGTCACCTGGGATGGCATGGGCTTCGACGGGGGACACATGTTCAGCCAAAACTGGAAAGTCAAAATTTGGCTCCAAATTTCAGGTCTGGACCTTACGTTCTGTGCTCAATTTGGGAAAACACGAAAAAAGAGGTTTTAGCCCTCAGACTTGATTCAGGATGCGTTTTTGTCACCTGGGATGGCATGGGCTTCGACGGGGGACACATGTTCAGCCAAAACTGGAAAGTCAAAATTTGGCTCCAAATTTCAGGGCCGGACCTTACGTTCTGAGCTCAATTTGGGAAAACCCAAAACAGAGGTTTTAGCCCTCAGACTTGATTCAGGATGCGTTTTTGTCACCTGGGATGGCATGGGCTTCGACGGGGGACACATGTTCAGCCAAAACTGGAAAGTCAAAATTTGGCTCCAAATTTCAGGTCTGGACCTTACGTTCTGAGCTCAATTTGGGAAAACCCAAAACAGAGGTTTTAGCCCTCAGACTTGATTCAGGATGCGTTTTTGTCACCTGGGATGGCATGGGCTTCGACGGGGGACACATGTTCAGCCAAAACTGGAGAGTCAAAATTTGGCTCCAAATTTCAGGTCCGGACCTTACGTTCTGAGCTCAATTTGGGAAAACCCAAAACAGAGGTTTTAGCCCTCAGACTTGATTCAGGATGCGTTTTTGTCACCTGGGATGGCATGGGCTTCGACGGGGGACACATGTTCAGCCAAAACTGGAAAGTCAAAATTTGGCTCCAAATTTCAAGACCGGACCATACTTTCTGAGCTCAATTTGGGAAAACCCAAAACAGAGGTTTTAGCCCTCAGACTTGATTCAGGATGCGTTTTTGTCACCTGGGATGGCATGGGCTTCGACGGGGGACACATATTCAGCCAAAACTGGAAAGTCAAATTTTGGCTCCAAATTTCAGGTCCGGACCTTACGTTCTGAGCTCAATTTGGGAAAACCCAAAACAGAGGTTTTAGCCCTCAGACTTGATTCAGGATGCGTTTTTGTCACCTGGGATGGCATGGGCTTCGACGGGGGACACATATTCAGCCAAAACTGGAGAGTCAAATTTTGGCTCCAAATTTCAGGTCCGGACCTTACGTTCTGAGCTCAGTTTGGGAAAACCCAAAACAGAGGTTTTTGCCCTCAGACTTGATTCAAGGTGCGTTTTTGTCACCTGGGATGGCATGGGCTTCGACGGGGGACACATGTTCAGCCAAAACTGGAAAGTCAAAATTTGGCTCCAAATTTCAGGTCTGGACCTTACGTTCTGTGCTCAATTTGGGAAAACACGAAAAAAGAGGTTTTAGCCCTCAGACTTGATTCAGGATGCGTTTTTGTCACCTGGGATGGCATGGGCTTCGACGGGGGACACATATTCAGCCAAAACTGGAAAGTCAAAATTTGGCTCCAAATTTCAGGTCCGGACCTTACGTTCTGAGCTCAATTTGGGAAAACCCAAAACAGAGGTTTTAGCCCTCAGACTTGATTCAGGATGCGTTTTTGTCACCTGGGATGGCATGGGCTTCGACGGGGGACACATGTTCAGCCAAAACTGGAAAGTCAAAATTTGGCTCCAAATTTCAGGTCCGGACCTTACGTTCTGAGCTCAATTTGGGAAAACCCAAAACAGAGGTTTTTGCCCTCAGACTTGATTCAAGGTGCGTTTTTGTCACCTGGGATGGCATGGGCTTCGACGGGGGACACATGTTCAGCCAAAACTGGAAAGTCAAAATTTGGCTCCAAATTTCAGGTCTGGACCTTACGTTCTGAGCTCAATTTGGGAAAACCCAAAACAGAGGTTTTAGCCCTCAGACTTGATTCAGGATGCGTTTTTGTCACCTGGGATGGCATGGGCTTCGACGGGGGACACATGTTCAGCCAAAACTGGAAAGTCAAAATTTGGCTCCAAATTTCAGGTCCGGACCATACTTTCTGAGCTCAATTTGGGAAAACCCAAAACAGAGGTTTTAGCCCTCAGACTTGATTCAGGATGCGTTTTTGTCACCTGGGATGGCATGGGCTTCGACGGGGGACACATATTCAGCCAAAACTGGAAAGTCAAAATTTGGCTCCAAATTTCAGGTCCGGACCTTACGTTCTGAGCTCAATTTGGGAAAACCCAAAACAGAGGTTTTAGCCCTCAGACTTGATTCAGGATGCGTTTTTGTCACCTGGGATGGCATGGGCTTCGACGGGGGACACATATTCAGCCAAAACTGGAGAGTCAAATTTTGGCTCCAAATTTCAGGTCCGGACCTTACGTTCTGAGCTCAGTTTGGGAAAACCCAAAACAGAGGTTTTTGCCCTCAGACTTGATTCAAGGTGCGTTTTTGTCACCTGGGATGGCATGGGCTTCGACGGGGGACACATGTTCAGCCAAAACTGGAAAGTCAAAATTTGGCTCCAAATTTCAGGTCTGGACCTTACGTTCTGTGCTCAATTTGGGAAAACACGAAAAAAGAGGTTTTAGCCCTCAGACTTGATTCAGGATGCGTTTTTGTCACCTGGGATGGCATGGGCTTCGACGGGGGACACATATTCAGCCAAAACTGGAAAGTCAAAATTTGGCTCCAAATTTCAGGTCTGGACCTTACGTTCTGAGCTCAATTTGGGAAAACCCAAAACAGAGGTTTTAGCCCTCAGACTTGATTCAGGATGCGTTTTTGTCACCTGGGATGGCATGGGCTTTGAAGGAGGACACATATTTCATGGAATTTCAGCATAAACCGGACACACATGCAGAGTGATATACAACATTATGTGTTGCATAACTGTGCCTGCCTCAAACAGAAGAAGCCTTTCAAGGAAACAAGAGCCCCTTTAACACCCATTGTCACAGCTTTGCCATTTGAGTTGGTGTCCATTGATTTCCTGCATTTGGATAAATGTAAAGGCTGATATGAATAAGAACTCAAATGTTTGAACCACTAGACATGAAGTTTGTATGTTACAGGATTGAGTTGCATCTTACATTTGATAATTAATGGTTGAATTTGTCATGCATCAGGACAACATCTGTTTTGAGGGGGAGTGTATAATAGATGTAAAATCAATAATTTAGTTTAAAAAGATTATGAAAATGTTTAATGAAATGTTAAAAAGTTTAGATTAGTTGAGATTAACATAAGGAAAGAGTTCATATTTTTGGCAGGAAAACTAAACATTTAAAAATTGTATCTGCCATATTTTTAGTTAAAAATGTCTAATAATTGCTGTTTAAATACACAGAGTTATCTCTGTGATCAACTGGTTTTGTTGTTGTTGGGCACTTCTTGTTTTGGCCAGTAGGGGGAGCTTTTTGCATGCGGCCTCTCATTACATTAATTTTTCCCTTTTAACAGCTAAAAATAGTGTGTTTTAATGAACCTTTAAAGTTGTGAAATGGCAACCAAAAATGTTATTGTGCAAATGTAAGTTTCATGTATATTGAATTCATTACATTACTGGATGAAAGCCAGCAACAAGCATGTGTTTTCTTTCATCCGTCTTTTCTCCCTTAACAGGGGTTTAGCAGAAGCACTCTCTAGAAAACTTAATTTTGATGGAGCGGAAAATGTTCCTTTTACTATGGATGAATTGAAGAGGGCTCTTTTTAAAACTGGTCAAACTGTGTCAGGCAAAGATGAAATATGTTACTGTATGATCAAATATCTAAGTAACAGAAGCCTTGAGAAGTTGTTGACACTGTATAATAGGGTGTGGGAGGAAGGAAAAATACCAAAGAGCTGAGCTGGAAGGAAGCAATCATTACAATACGGAAACCTGGGAAAGATGCAAGCAAGCCAGGGAATGATAGACCCATAGCTCTTACATCACATATTTGTAAAATAATGGAAAGAATAGTACACTCAACAAAAATATAAACGCAACACTTTTGTTTTTGCTCCCGTTTTTCATGAGATGGACTCAAAGATCTAAAATTCATTCCAGATAAACAATATCACCATTTTTTCTCAAACATTGTTCACAAATCTGTCTAAATGTTTGATAGTGAGCACTTCTCCTTTGCTGAGATAATCCATCGCACCTCACAGGTGTGCCACACCAAGATGCTCATCAGACACCATGATTAGTGCACAGGCATGCCTTGGACTGTCCACAATAAAAGGCCACCCTTTTATTGTGGAGAAGGGAGAAGGGCAAGTATGTTGGGAGAAGGAAAGAATGACAAAAGATAGTTTCGGGTGGAAAGGAAATGAATCACTCAAGATATAGGTGTGTTTGAAAAGGAGTTTGCTAAGACTGTAGTGTGGCCTGAAAGACTTAATGACCCACAATAGATTTTGAGCTATTCCAAATCAAGAAAACTAAAAATAACACAGATTTAGTTAATGCGTTTTGCCACCTAGTAGGATCCAAGTTTTTACAGATGGATCAAAGGAACCTCTCACTGGTACAACAGGTGCAGCTGTTGCAGTACCAGGTATTAATTGTTGGTACAGTACAGTAGAGAACATCTGATCACATTAGTGTTCTTGCTGCTGAGCTATTTGCTGTGGATATGGCAATAGACTGGACTGAGCAAAGTGGCTGCAGAAAAAGTGATTATTTGTTGTGATTCTGTGAGTGCCTTGACTAGTATTGGTACAGGAGTAGCAAGATCTCACCAAGGGCTAGTATTTAAAATATTATCATCTTGTAAAAGTCTGAAAGGAGAATGTAAAATTGTGTCTTTATGGGTCCCTGCACATTTGGGGATTATTGGAAATGAAAGAGCAGATAACCTGGCAAAGGAGGCGGTCAACAGAACAGATTTTGAAGCAGATGTTTAACTGTATAAGTCAGAAGGTAAAAGTATTGTGTGGGACAAAATAACTCTAATGTGGCAACCAAAATGGAACACTGAAACAAAAGGAAGGCATTTATATCCAATACAAAATAGAGTAAGAGCAATAAACAGATGAATTGAAAGGAAAGAGCAAGTAATAATAGCAAGATTGAGAATTTGACATATCAACTTAAATAGCACTTTGCACATTAGAGGAGGGCATCCAACAGGATTCTGTGAGCAATGCCAAGAACAGGAGACAATAGAGCGTTTACTTCTGACGTGTAAAACACAGACAAGAAAGAAAATAACGATGGAAGTTGAAGAGAATAGGAAAAGGAGGAAAAAGGTGTTCAAAGTATTATTGGGTGTGCAGAAGGTGCTGGGAAGGGAGGAGGTGATGACATTTTTGACTGTGACAGGACTTTTTAATTGAATGAACAGAAATAGCGGATGAGTAGCCTAATTGAAGATGGCAGTAATGCAACGTCATGGATGCCAACTGCCGTAAAACACCAGAGAAGAAGAAGAAGAGTCATGTGACCAAACCACGCTTCAGCACTGGTTCCACACAGTGTACCGACACATGCGCAGTGTGTCGGCGCTTCGGTTGTCAGACGACCAACACTACTCTGAAAGTTACCTCTAAGGATTTGACCTCAAGCAGTACATAAATTGGATTTTATTTTATACGCATCCACAAATATAGATTCATCTATCTCTCCAAACAATTCCTCAACAGCATCATGTTAATTTCAGGACTGTTTTCGCTAGCACCAAAAATTAGCGCGAAAGCTAATGTCAACATATAGATTAAGGTAAGCTAACTGTTGTTGTGCTGCTGTGCTGTGGACGTTCCTGTGATCACACCTTAACAGCACCTTCTCTTACAGGTACATCAACAGAAGAACATCCATTTCCACCTGAGCTGGTTTTGGATTTGTTAGGATGAGGATTTTTAGGTTTTTGAGGAGTAGCGTGTCCATTGGAAAGGACATCGACTACTACTCGAAATTTTCTCCCTCTCCTCTCTCAATGAAGCAGTTTCTGGATTTTGGTAAACACATTTTCTTTACCCGTGGCATTGTGTACCAGCATCATTTATATGTAATTTTCATGAGCTAACTTGAATACTCTAGAAATTTCCTGAAGAATAATCCAAAACAAAATGTTCTTAAAATGCTGCTAAATGCAGATCTTTAATGATCATATTTTTGTGTGAGTTAGTATCCCTCAGATAAAATCTCCTTAACAACACATCAATAAAAAATGTGTTTTTGAAAGAATAATTACAAACAGATGTCTGCAAATAAATAATCAAATTTTTTGCACTTATGGTGTCAGAAAGTTCTGCATTAGATTTTTTTTAATTTGAGGTTTTTGCTCTCTCCTTGTGGAAAGATGCACAATGCATATGACAACAGTCTGTTACCACAAATTAATTTATGATGACACATTTATGTCCTTTATCATTCTAAATATAGAAAATAAATGACATTATTGTATATGTACTTACCTCTTTCAGGCTCAGAAAATGCATGTGAGAAAACTTCCTTCAACTTCCTCAGGCAGGAGTTGCCCGTGAGGTTGGCCAACATCATGAAAGAGATCAACTTGTTGCCAGATAACTTATTGAGGACTCCTTCAGTGCGGTTGGTCCAGAGCTGGTACGTAGGTTTTGTGCCAGAAACTGCCTCTTTCAGAGAATGAAAGTTTCCTCTGAGACAATGTTTTTCCCGTCACACTGATACAAATCAGTAGTGGTGTGTTGATGTTTTTTTCACATGCAGGTACCTTCAAAGTCTCAAGGAGATTCTTGAATTTAAAGAGAAAAATGCAGATGATGAGAAGGTCACATATGAGTAAGTGAACTGAAACAATGTAGTTTGCCTTTGAAAGACCTCATCAGAGTTCGTAGTATTTTTCTTTAAATCTGTTGTGTTCCATGTGTTTAGTTTCACAGATACAGTAATAAAGATCAGAAATAGGCACAATGACGTCATCCCCACCATGGCTCAGGGACTAGTGGAGTACAAAGAGGCGTACGGCACGGACCCAGTCGTCAGCCAAAATGTTCAGTATTTCCTCGATCGTTTTTATATGAGCAGGATTTCCATCAGAATGTTGCTCAACCAGCACAGTGAGTAGATGCTAAGATTTTCTCTGTGGTGTGATATGTGTCAACAGTGTGCTTAAGTTGTGTGAGTGTGTCAATAGACTTCACTGAGACAGACTGATGCTGCTACATGCTCTACCATGTATTTGTCTTTGATTGTGCAGTGCATGTTGTCACTTTAAATGTTGTTTCTATTCCAGCTCTCCTCTTTGGCGGGAAGGTGAAAGTGAACCCAGCTCATCCCAAACAGATTGGCAGTATTGACCCACACTGTCGGGTCAGCGAGGTTATTAAAGGTTAGTACTTCTTTTTTTATTTGATGAATCCATATCTAATTCTGTCGGTTCAGAGACAAAAAAAAATTTCCTCCTTGTAGATGCGTATGAGAATGCAAGAAATCTCTGTGATCGCTACTACATGAACTCTCCTGAGCTAGTACTGGAAGAATTCAACGGTAAGTTGTAAGACATATCTCAAGCTACACATCCAGCTGTCCTGATGTTTGGAATTTAATTATGTATGAATGTTTTTGTAGGGACCATGAGTTAAAAACTTCTGACCTAATTGAATGCAACTTGTTTCTCCTGACAGCCGAAGAAAAGGAGAAACCCATCACAGTGGTCTATGTCCCATCTCATTTGTACCACATGGTGTTTGAGCTCTTTAAGGTAACATCCTCAACCTCTCGCTGCTTCATCTTGAATTGTTTTGTCTTTTGTTTCTGAAAAACACTTGCCCTTTCATTGTTGCAGAATGCCATGCGGGCCACCATGGAGTTATACGGTGATGCCATGGAGTATCCTCCTGTCACAGCTCAGATAGCTCTGGGGACTGAGGATCTGACGGTGAAGGTAAAGCTGTGCAGGTTCATGATAGCTTGAGTCCTGGTTCTTGAACGTTTGAGTCTTTGAATGCGGACTCTTTTCAGACTCTGTGCTTTTCTCCAGGTGAGTGATCGTGGAGGGGGTGTACCTCTGCGGAAGATTGACAGATTGTTCACCTACACATACTCCACAGCTCCTCGGCCCAGCATGGACGGCCGTGCTGCTCCTCTGGTCAGTATCTCAGCTTTTTGATGTGTGAACGATAGCCTCTTACAAGTCATGTATTGAAACCAGCATTAATATCATTTTTAAAATTAAACTGCCTTAAGGTGAGTTCTTTGACGAAAAACTGCTCTTGAGCCCCTGGAGGACTGATTTGTTATCTTTTCATCCAGGCTGGGTATGGATACGGTCTGCCCATCTCTCGACTCTACGCTCGTTATTTCCAAGGCGACCTGAAGCTCTACTCTCTGGAGGGTTACGGGACTGATGCTGTGATCTACATCCGGGTACTTACATTCACTGTATTCCTGCTTTCTCTTACATGCATGCTTGAAGTTCTTACTGTATTGACTTTTCCTTCTCTATCCTCTATCAGGCACTCTCCACAGAGTCCATTGAGAGGCTCCCTGTCTACAATAAATCAGCATGGAAACACTACAAGACGATCCACGAGGCTGACGACTGGTGCGTCCCCAGCAAAGAGCCCAAGGACATGACGACGTTTCGTAGTTTCTAGATCCTAATGGCTGCTATCTTGCAGTAAAGACGATGTAGTTTTTTTGAGTGTGTGTGTGTGTGTGTGTGTGTGTGTGTGTGTGTGTGTGTGTGTGTGTGTGTGTGTGTGTGTGTGTGTGTGTGTGTGTATGTGTGTGTGTGTGTGTGTGTGTGTGTAGTAAGAAAAAAGAAAAGCCAGAACAAAGTTTTACTACCATATATTTCAGAGGGAACAAAAGATTAGCAGATCACAGCCTTTATTTAAAAACATGTTCCCTACTCATCTGGATCAGTGGATGTTAAAAAGATAATAATTGGGATAGCACTTATTCTTCCATGGTGGTTTTCTCTCTTTGTGATTGCATTTGCATTTGCTTTAAAGCTTCAGGAGTTAGTTAAGATATAGTTGACCCTGTAGACAAAGCAGTGTCTCTTTAGTGATCCTCACCTCTTCATGCAAAGGAAATACTGCCACGCTGACTTGGTGCCTGCACCCAGGCATTAAAGATCACCAATAGTCACTCCTCTTTCTGATGGACTCGTTTGCTTTTTTTTACTCATAAAAGGTCAACATTTATTTCAGTCTCTTTTGTAACACTTCAGTCCAACAGAAGCTGTAAGTTTTCTTTAAATGTAAGTGATGGTGATGTTTTAGTTTGTCAGCACCCTCTGGTGAACAAATTTGTAACACCATGTTTTAAAGTGAAACTTAAAACATATTTTGCTATTTCAACTTTTGTCCTTGTGTTGGAAACACAATTTAAACCCTCAAAGTGTTTCTATCCAAACAAATTTGGTATTGTTTTGCAAGCAAACACTGCATAAATGGTCTGTTGTGTTTTTTTGTTTAGTTAAACCTTTGAGTTGTGAACTCTTTTGTGTGGAAATTTTGTGTTTACAGCTTGCACTCCTGGTGTTTACGTCTTAGCTGCTCTTATTGGCTGAAAGTCAACCTTAAACTGTTACAGGGGGTTTGGAGGTTTTTTCAACGCTGCTCTGTGTGATGTTCTATACTTTGAAAAACAAGAACACTTCATGTGAAAGTGCTTGTTTTTGAATCTGTAGGAAGTTTCTGAAGGAGGATAATGTATATGAGGAACAAGTGATCATAAAAGTATGGATAAGGGAAACATTTGCACCTTTTTTCTGTTGCACATGATGAACTTCTGTTTTTTTTCCCCAATAAAGTGCTGAACCTGACTGGATAAAACATTTTTAACGTCAAGAGTATTATCACTGTATTTAAGCATTTTGGTTTCTGTGGTTGTGGGTCCTGTTTCATAAGCTACTTTTCATAATTTCCATATTACAGTAACAGAGTTATGCTTCTCATCATGTGAAATAAAAAAAAGACAAACATCAAGACTTTCCTCTTTTCTTCTTGTCTCACAAGTGTTGGTCCTCTGACACATGCACCTTAGCTCATGGGAAAAATGTGTCAAACCACTGTGCTGAAGCTTGGTTTGGGTATCTTGAGAAGAGCCTAAGGAGACTGCCCAGTTTGTGTTTTTACAACATTTTGTGTTATACAGTCTATTATTTTTAGTCAAAATCCAGCAAAAAATGTAAGGGGTTGGCCCACGTTTTTTTGCAAAATTTTTGTGAGTTTGAAAAAACACCAAAAGATGGACCCTGAGGGCTAATTTACTCCCATGGTGTGTTTATTAGGGGCCAATCATGAGTGCCCCTAATAAACAGACACTGGGTCAAAAAAACATAAGGTGTTAGTCCATGTTCTTTTCAATTTTTTTTTAGGTTTGAGGAAACATCAAAATATGAAACCTGGCAGCTTATTTACCCCCACACTGTCTTATAAAGTACCCATGGATTGTCTGTAGTGTCTTTTCTCAGAATTATATTCTGAGTTGAAATTCTGAAAGAGCCAAGTTTTTAAAGTTGTTATTGACCAGATTCAAAACTAAAGCTCAACAAGACTACGACAGTTCATATAAGCGTTTTTGAGGAATGATCGGGGAAAGTCCGTCTGTTCTTTGCGAATTCTTTCCCCGGGTTCTGCTTTCCAGGCAGAAAGCTGGACCAATTACACGTCAGCTTTAATCTGGTCAGAAGAGCGGTTGGATTGATAATCTGCCAATTATGACAGGGGGCGGAGTTTGTTTGCTCGCAGTCAAAACTCAGGGCAAACAGTACACCAAGTGTTCAGACTTGCGTCATTTCCTTTGGTAGTCCATTGCGATGCCTGCCTGGTGAAATGCGAAGCTCTGGGCCACGTTTTGGCGAAGGATTTGTCGTGAATTTCGGTTCGCCTCCTGGATCAGGGAGTCGCTAAATAAGCGGTGGTTGAGAAAAATAAAAGTTCGCCTCCTTAAAGGCGAGGTGGGAGCCGGTTGTCGTGGTAACTCCAGCTAATCGAGTTCGTGTGGGTGACCCGCCAAAACCTCAGCCAGGAACTTACCATTTTGGTACCTTAGCTTGTTTTGGGACCGTTTTATTTACTCACCTGACAAGGAAAATGAGTGGAGGATTTAACTTTGGGCAGCCCTCATCAGGCTTTGCTTTTGGAGCTCAGAAGACCACAGCTGCGGCCCCCGCAACCGGCTTCGGCCTGGCGAGCTCCACACCTGCTGCCGCCGGTGGAGGCTTCACCTTTGGCTCGCCGGCTCAGGCCGCCACCAACCCCACGGGGAGCTCCTTCAGCTTTGGCACTCCGGCAAAGAGTACAGCAGCTGGTGGAGGTTTCTCTTTTGGAACCCCTACCACCACATTTGGCTTGGGCACGACTCCTCAAACCACGGCAGCTACAGGGCTGACTTTGGGCTCCACAGCACCCGCAGCTGCGGGCTCAGGGTTCACTATAAGCTCAGGTTTGTCTGCACAGACCACTGCTGCCGCCCCAGCTGGAGGAGGCTTCTCTTTTGGGACAGGAGCCCAAGTTCCAGTTCAACCCCAGCCTGCAGCAACAATAGCACCTGCAGCAATTGCACCTGTACCAGCTGCAGCACCTGCAACAACAGCACCAGCTGGGCTTTCCTTTGGAGGGTTCAGCTTTGGATCAACCAAAGCACAGGTGACCACGGCTCCAGCCCAAGCCCCTACTGCTGCCCCAGGTGGGGGCTTCAGCTTTGGTTCCAGCACTTCCACCCCTCTCACCCTGGGCACCCAACCCCAACCAGCCTCTACTGCAGCAGCCCCAACTAGTCAGGGTGGAGGATTTGCCTTTGGGATTAAACCCTCATCGACCCCAGCTCCCCCTGCGTTGGCTCAGGCAGCCCCGGCAGCCGCAGCATCTCTTTTTGCTTTACCCATCTCTACAGCTGCTGCAGCCTCTGGTGCTCCTGCAGCTGCACCAACCACTGCAACAGGTACAGGCTTCTCGTTGGGTGTAGCTCCAACTCCAGCAGCAACTGCCGGCCCCACTGCTGCTGCTGCCATTGCCCCCACTACAGCTGCTGCACCAACTACATCAGCAGGTGGAGCTCTGGCTTTTATGCTCAAACCCCTGGGAGCAGCTACCACCACCTCTGCCCTGGCTCCTGGCTCTACTGCCACAACTGCAGCCACCACAGCAGGTGCTGCTACAGGCTTCACCCTGGGACTCAAACCAGCAGCTGGCATCACTGCCACAACTGCTCCAGCTGCAACACTCGCTACAACTGCTGCCCCACCTGTGATGACCTACGCCCAGTTGGAGGGCCTCATCAATAAGTGGAGTCTGGAGCTAGAAGACCAGGAGAGACATTTCCTGCAGCAGGCGACTCAGGTAAACGCATGGGACCGCATGCTGGTGGAAAATGGGGAGAA
This sequence comes from Halichoeres trimaculatus, assembly GCF_033239565.1. Taxonomy (NCBI): domain Eukaryota; kingdom Metazoa; phylum Chordata; class Actinopteri; order Labriformes; family Labridae; genus Halichoeres; species Halichoeres trimaculatus. Next base: position 18,955,840 of record NW_027437197.1, read on the forward strand.
GATCACAGCACTGCACAAAGAGATGGAGAAGGTGAAGCTGGATCAGAAGAGGCTGAACCAGGAGCTGGATTTTATCCTGTCCCAGCAAAAGGAGCTGGAGGACTTACTGTGCCCACTGGAGGAGTCAGTGAAAGAACAGAGCGGAACCATCTACATGCAGAACGCAGACGAGGAGCGGGAAAGAACATACAAGCTTGCAGAGAATGTGGACGCACAACTGAAGAGGATGTCCCAGGATCTAAAGGAGATCATCGAGCACCTGAACACATCCAGTGGCCCTGCAGACACCAGTGACCCGGTAAGATAATACGTCAGATTTTTTAGCCTGTGCGTTAAATGTTAAAGAATGAAATCGACCTTTCCCTCTCTCTTCGTCTCCTTTAGCTTCAGCAGATCTGTAAAATCCTCAACACCCACATGGACTCACTTCAGTGGATTGATCAGAACTCAGTCCTTCTGCAGAGACGAGTGGAGGAAGTGTCCAAACTGTGTGACAACCAGCGTAAGGAGCAGGAGAAGACCTTTCGTTTAACATTCGACTGAACTGCATTAAACACGTTGAAATGAATGATCTCAAATCGCTTATTTTGGATATTTTTCTCTTTAAAAACTTAAACATGAATAAGTTAAGTTGCTTTTCTCTTCAGCTGTTTGAGCTGTTTGTAAGTGCTTATAGATTCCAATTTTTATATAGATGATAATAATCTATACATGTGTAAATCCTTCTGCTCTAGACAGTACAAATAAATGAATCTTTTGCTTAATGCTCTGTTAAGGCCTTGTTTCATTTGTAATGTTTGGTTGCAGTGAAGACAAGCAGTGGTTTAATACAGTTCTTGATTATTTCAAAGCTTGGGTAAAAGTTAAAGTGTTATTTTTTTAGCCATGGAAAAGGTTGTTGCTTTTCATTTCTTTCAGTGCTTACGGTTGAGTTATTCTGAAAACGGACTTCAAGGTCCTCTAGTTTTCCACATGTGAAAAGACCGAAAAATGCTCCTTCTGCAAATTGCTGTTCTACACATGTAGACTAAAAAGTATGTGACAATGCGTCAACTTGGAATAAAATGTAGAAATTCAACAGCTGTGAAGATAAGAGGTCAACTTGATTTGATAGCTAATGTTTTTAATCACTGGAGCCAAATGTTGGTGTTTGGGGTTTTTTTTACATTGTATTGTGGAGATTGTACACCTTTACTTGGAAAAGAAAGGACATTGCACTGCAGGAAAGTGGGAGAGGGCTTGAGGTTTTTTGTGTGTACTTGATTTTTTTCTGAGAACAAGTGTTGCCTTTTTAAGGTCACAGCTAACGTGACTCACAGGTGAAAACACCACAGTGGTCAGCAAAGAAGCTTTGGGCCCAGATCTATACCTCATGCAGAGTATTCAAATGCTGCCTCAACGCAACTCCAGGTTGACTGGGTGTAGTTTGAGTACTCTGCATCAGAAACAAATGACTTGACAGAGATTATATCCATGTATCTCATGGTCTGTGGTGGTTTAGTTACATATTTTTTGAGAGGAAAAGACTCATAAGATTCTAATTATAGAAAATTCCACCATAGGAATTGTTTTTAATTCTTTTTTACCAAGTTTTATCACATCTGACATTAAAGAAAAACACTCATGTTAAACAAACAATGTGGCTTTTACATCCCTTTGGATCTGTCTCACACAGAGCAAACAGTGATTTCAGTGATGATCTACATACAGTGGATGCTATTCCAGTTTCATCGAGCCTCAGCAGTGATATTTACACAGGCGTATCTGTTGTGAAATGATGATGTACCTAAATGGTGTTCCAAAGAGGATAGAAGCTGGACAATACTTAAACAAAAACAAAAATCAGCTTTTAAAAACGTGATTTACATTCATATCACTCTGAGCTAGCTGTACCTTCCTTGCATAGACGTCAGGGTTTTATTTCAAGTGTACAGCTCTGAAAAATGAGTAAACTTCATGCTTTTTTGATCCACTTTCAGTCAGACATAAGATAAAAAAAAAGGCTTTGGCTGCACGACATTAATTTATAAAAAAAAATAAATATACAGTGTGCAAAAGTGTTTGAATATTTACAAAACTTACAAAACATTTCATCATTTATACAGTGTAAAAAAGACAGGAACCTGACAGCCATGCTCACCAACTCAATGAAACAGTAGTCATGTAGTCATGGATTTGAAGTTATCACAAATTAAAAAACAAAAACAGTTCCTCTTGTTTGAGATTCAGTCAAAAGGGAAAAAAAGAGTCAGGAGTAACTTTCATTTTCAGTCCATGTGGTCATCCACAGTTTTTTATCAAAAGGATCCAGTTTCACATTTCCATCTTTACGTTCAGGAGTTTCCTTTTTGATCCGCACGGCGTGATAACGGGGGACGCTGTCCTCTTGCTTGGAGCGCTGAAAGAATCCACACTGGTAGGAGAGATTTTAAGAAACATGATGGGTTATAAAGGTTTAGAGGATATCAAAATAAGCCAATCACTACAGGAGATGTGCAGCAATGTTAAGCATGCTTTGCAGCTTTCTTTATGAGGCAAAAAAGCCATGCAGGATGAGATGTCAGCGAAAGCAACTGCAGAGCACAGAGGATGGGTTATGAAGCCTTATAAACAAAATTCAGAGACACATATCGTACAAAAACCACTCAAAGATCATTGTTGTTTCTGTAAAATCTCTTCTTCAGCACAGTAAAATATGTGTCTGGTTGAATTTTGGAGCATTGAAGCGGCCGATTCAGCTTCAAAGTGAGTTCATGAGAAAGTGCAGTTTCACACTCCATGCTGGCAGCTTGCTTTTACCCCTGTTTAGAGGATAAATCAGGCCTCAGCAGTGAGTTTTTCTTTGTCAGAAGGCTGAACATGGATCTCTGCCTTGTGATATGCAGCATCGAACTCGTCTTTTGATGCTCTCTTGAAGAAACCGCACTGAGGGGGAGCAAGGGAAGGTGGGTGGGTTGTTAGGAGGGACAAACTGAATCAGTGATGTGATTTTTCTCTGAACTTTTCCCATATCATTAAGTGAAGTTTATATTTTCACCAGATTTTATATGACGTATCTTCTATTACTAAACATGTTTGATATGAACCTTTAACGCCCCATTACCTTCCACAGCAGAAACACCAACAAAGCCAAAATCAGCACCCCAGCAAGAACAGCCACCAGGATGATCCACCAGGGAACGCCACTGTGCTGCGCTACTTCACTGTCTGGAGACAGAGTCACTGTGACCTGTCAAAAAAACATCAGTGTGAGGGAAACCGAGACATCAGGAGAGTTCAGAACGAGATGTGTTGCTGCTGTTGTTTTATTTACTTCAGTGTCAGGAGTTGGCAGGATCATGTTTTTGGCCTTAGTGTGGAGGACAAGAGAGGCCTTCACAATGATCCGCAGGTGAGAGAGAGAGGCATAATCCTGTGGGGGGGAGGCGAAGTTCACATGAGACAAAAGATGAAACCCTCAGGGTTAAATGCACAAAAAACATAAAATAAAATAAAATAAAAATAAAATAAAATAAAATAAAATAAAATAAAATAAAATAAAATAAAATAAAATAAAATAAAATAAAATATAATTAAATTAAATTAAATAAAACAAAATAAAATGTGTTACCTCGATGAACGTAGAGTTCCAGAGACGAGATTTCAGTTCAACTGCAGTACCGTCCAGGCCCTGAAGAGGGCACTTGAGCACCACACATTTGATCTCATCATCACATGTCTGAAACAAACACATGAAGGATTACAGTCACACTTTTGAATAATGTTTTTAACCTGACAGAATGAAGTTGCACTCACCAAAACTTTACTTTTGCCAAACACAGGAGACAATTTCGCTGCAGTTTTTTTTTCTCCAATTTCACGCTTTGTTCTTGAAGCAGGAGACTCCTGAAAGAAAAAAAAAAGCTCTTTTAATACTTTAAAGAAATTAAGTGCAGCAGGTTGATATCATAAAAAAATGTGAATGTACACACCTTGATGTGTTTGAGAGAGCTGATCTCAGACTGTGGAGAACACAGCACCTCCTGTGGTCCAGTTGAAGTGATCTTCACCAGGTAGAGAAGCCATTTCCCATGTTCGTTATACTTGGGCCACTGAATGTGAAGTGAGGCTTTGACCGAAGACGTCAAAGTCTTCCACAAGTTGTTGATCTGTTAAAAGAAATTTATAGGTAACTACTTATTTTTTTTTAACAGCAGGACTGTCAGATGAGATCAGATAAGTTTAGACTTACTTTGAACGTATAGTTAACTAAACTTCCAATCTCTTCTTCTGTCTTCATGGCACTTTCACCTTTCACTACACCTCCAAATGAAACCTGATTAGGGTTCACCTCCCTGATAAAAAAAAACAAGATTTGTTTTTTAACTTAGATTGTTGTTCTAAACTTGTTCTAAGTCAAAGTTTAGTGACATATACTCACCCACTGACTGACAGGGGCAGTTCAATTATTACTTTGGCCTTCACTTTAACAGGAGTAATATTTTCCTGCACACTTGTCCTAAAAGAAAAAAAATGTCTTAACATAATTTTTTAGCTTAATCCTCTCACACGTGCAGAGCTGACCCACAGCTGTTCTGTGCTTACGTCTGTAGATGTAGATCGACATCAATCTCTGTGGTGTCAAGAGTCATATTCACGGTGCTCAGGATGATGTAAAATGTTATCTAATGGGCACAAAATTAAAACATTTGATTTGAATTTGTTGAACATGAGGACAAAAATGAATGTGTACACCTGAAGACAACATACCTTGGAGTCTCTCTTGAAAGGATTCCCCAGATCACAGTCTGAGTGAGAGCCGCTCTGATTGGCTTTGCAGATGATCGGCTTTTCTAGCTGAAAAAGAGAATATGTGGTTAGAAGTGGTTAGAAAACTTTAAATTATAACATAAATCAATCATTCTGAGAGCTTATATCCAGAGCTAGGGACGCTTCTATTGAAAGCTTGGCTCACACATCTTCTTTCTAAGCTTCATTTTCCCTCCTTTACCATTGTTTGAGGTGAGCGGACTCCAGAGTACGACAGCGATTCTGGGAAACTTCCCACCACCTTTGCCTCGTAAGCATCATCCCCGTTCATGTTGTTCACTGTCACCCTTACAGCCAAGTCTTTCCTCTCATAGTTCAGATGAAACACAGGGATGTTGTTCTTCCTGCAGGTAAACAAACACATTCGATCACTTCAGTCCAAACTCTTCGATTTTGAATAACCTGATTCTTCAGGAAAGGAATTAAAAACTCACATGGGTAACGGGGAGTAAACATCCAGGTTGTTTTGTTTGTAGAATAATTTATACTCCATCTTCAGATTGCTCCTGCAGATATGATCCCTCCCACATCCTTCTTTTACAAAGTTGACCTTTCAAAAAAATTAACAAAAACACATTCAAACTTTTCTGTATAGTAGAGATTCCTCTGATTACTTTCTAATAAATGTTGCAGCGTAAAGGATCACCTGTTTGACGTCTTTACTCGGCTGAGAGGAGTCTAAAACGGGCATGAGAGGAGGGAGGCCGTTCCTTGTCTGTCTTCTCTTTGTGCCGACGATTTCTGCAGACACCTCGATGGGAATGCTTCTCATTTTGTCTTTAATGTTGTCCTGAAAGAAAATCAGAAATAGCAGCAGAGGAGCCAAAAAAAAGGACGTCCCTCTAAATGATTTTATTAAACAGGAAGAAGAAAACTCTTCGGTCAAACAGCGAGCTTGTTATTTCCTATGCTGTCTTAATTCTGCCGTAGATGCTCAAAAATAAACAAAACAATTTGCAATAAAAACGTGCCAACAAACTCAGAATCTGATTTGTGTCATACTAATCTTGTCAAATCTTCTACTCCAGCTTTCAACCTTGGTACAAAAACTATACCTTCCCGTAAATTATTCCGACTGAATCTAATAGTTTCTGGATTTTTCTCTCTTTCTGGATTTTTCTCTCTTTCTGGGTTTTATCACACAAATGTGATTTAATAGTAAGGATGTTTTACCTTCAGTTTGGTGACTATCTTTGTACACGTTTCCTGTTTTTGGCCACGGAGGTCCAAGGTGCCATTAAAGAGGTGATCTACTTCCGTGCGGGACTTGTTCAGGAACGTCACTCTGGAGGGGAGTCCCTGTTTCCTGCGATCTCCATCCGCCTCAACAGAGAAACTGATCGCTGTCATGAAGAAGAAAACATGTAATGACACTTTTTTTTCTTTTTACTGGGCTAACCTCTGATTCTATTTGCTGATCCTGGGTTCGTTAAGACATCATACTTACTGAGTCTTGGGTTGTAGGATGCAGGGTTTGCTGTGTATGTGAAACATGCATCCACTGTAAAGCTAAAGAGGAAGTATTTCATGTTAACATTTATAAAAGGATGTAGTGATTAAATAAAGCCAAGTGCAATGAAAGAATATCAGAATGCTCACCAAATGCTGTTTCCACAGGTTTTTATTGTGAGGTCAATTTCCTGTGGAGATATTTTGACATCCCTCCTGATGCTGATGACTGGCCGTGCCCTGGAAGAAAGGCAGTTAAATTGAGTGTTACACAAATCAGAAAGGTTTAAATTCACTTGCAGTTAGTGAAGAAAAAATAAAGTACCTGTAAATTAAAGCTGAGTCAGACAAAGAGCCGACAGCTATGTCAGGATAAGAGTTAGTGTCCAGGTCCATGTTCCCAGCCAGAGAGTATCCAAAGAGTTTCATGTTGTGCTGCTTTCCTGAAAGGATCTGTGATAAAGAAGGAATTCATTGAATTAAATGTAATACAACATACAATTTTATATCATTCTGTCTTTCATGTTCCTGGACTTGTCAGGTGAATGTAGCTCATATTAAGTCTAGTGAAACAGTTTTAATTGAAACTAAGACATAAAAAATTGCACAGATTTCAGTTTTTACTGCACAAGACTGAACAACATCAGAAGAGTTGTGGGCAGAAAACTAAAATCTTGAGCTAAGAGTGGCAGAAACTACAGAGAGGGCTGATAGTTCCCTCGAAAAATCATTAAGACACATTCATTTTAACATATTTATATTACAAAGCAGTGTTATCAATATGAAAACCTAACAAAAGCTGCCTCTACTAAAGCTTTACCAACCGACCTGGGCTGGCGTGACTTTGATTCCCTCTGCAGAGCCGTGATATATATAGACTTTTCCAGCTCCGCCCTCTTCATAAGGAGCTCCAACAGCGATGTCTGCATGTAGAAGGGGTATTGACATATATTATTGGACTTCAACTAAAAGAAAAAAACATTGTAAAGCTTTTAATTCAAAGCTGCATTACCTTCAAATGAGTCTTGATTTATGTCTCCAATGTTCTCCACAGCCAGCCCAAACATGGAGTCTTTGGTCCCGTTAAGACGAACAGGAGTGACTCTTTCCCACCTTCCTGCCTGGTTCATGTAAACATAAACAGCTCCTCCGATGTCTCTGTCCTTCATGTAAAACTGAGGCGCTCCTACAACTATGTCCTGCCATCTAGATCATAAAACAGAACTTCTGAGTTTGCATTCTTGTACGTTTTATTCTGTGTCTCAAATAAAGAATAAACATCTGTAAGTTAAGCAAAACAAAGGCAGCAACTTTTCCTACCCATCACCGTTCAGGTCCACCACAGCCAGGTCATATCCAAAGGAGGAGGCTAGCCCTGGTCCCTGTAGAGTGTGCTCCACCAAAAGTCTACCCGAGGCATTATTCTCTTTCTTTAGCAGGACCACAGCTCCACTGTGATTGGCTCTAGGAGCTCCAGCCACTATTGTCAAGCCACGACTCCTCATGATTTTGTGTCCCGAATCGAGGGAAAACCCTTCAACGCAAAACATACAGAACATAAGTATGTGATTTTGAGATGCACTATTTCTTCTTGCTTCATGCTGTTGCACTGCCTGACCAGTAGGAGTCACTGGTGCTGCAAGAAGGAGCAAGAGCTTATCCTGTCATTTTTCTCCTGAGCAGCTGGTAACAATAGTAGGAAACCTAGTTACCGGAGAAGCAACAATTGATGTTTCTCATTAGTTTCAGATGAGAAGATGAAGAATAAACAGGTTTTCACAACACTCAAGGCTCAACTCAAAAAAGGAATTTGCTTGTCTTTGCATAAATTCTTCCCAACGAAAAATGTTTTTTTTTTTCTCAGGCTTTTGCGAGCAGCTGTGGGTAACCCCAATCTGAGTCACATTGTTTGCATCGGAGCACTCCTGTTAATTTTTCAGAGCACATTTTGGCTTAATACAGTAACAAAAACATGTAACTCATAATTCTAATGATAAAAAAGTTGCTCAAGCATGTTTTGGAGGTATAAAACACACCAAGGTAGCTGTTAGCAGGCAGAGGCACAAGCTCAGGGTTCAAGAGATGCTCATCCCCAACTTCATATGGGCCGTCATCGTACACTCCCATCTCCAGCAATGTGTTGTTCTTCTGCTCCACTCGAACAATTCCTGCAAGGGGAGTTAAATTATAAATTAAACAATAGTTTTAAGCAAAAACAGTAAAAGTTTTAAAAATTGATTTGGTAAAGCCTTCTTTAAGTCTCTAACCTTTCCAGTTGTAAGCTCCCGGTGCTCCAAACACCACATAGTGGTAATCCTTCGTAAACGTAGCAGCCAAACCCTGCTGACAAGATCCAAACATCTCATGGCCCCTTGCTCTGCCTTCACAGAAGTTCCAGTTTCCTCCATCCTCGTCAGAGGAAGTGTCAATGGTCAGGTCCTGACTCAGGACGTAACAGCGTCCGGTGATGTCCCGGGACTCCTGAGGTGTGTTGACAAACAAGCGCCTTTGATAGCGGTGAGCACAGGTCTAAATTTTTTAAAGAAAGAAACAGCCTGGTTGAAGTTTATACCTTGATCGACCTTGTAATGATGTTTAAAAAGTTCAGTTTGACTCACCACAATCTTTCCTCCAGGTCCCTGACTCTGAACCGTCACCCCCATCCACTGGTTCTCCTTATTCTCAATTCGGACGTTCTCTTTGAAAATAAAACAACAGCAGACAAATTATGAGCTGTCAAGTTTTAAGGATGGATAAGACAGATATATTGATTACTTACCTTCATTATCGAAGACAACACGCTCACAGTCATGGCTCTGAGTAATTTCACATTTATAAAGACCTCCTGTGATGTTAGCAGTCTGTTTCCCCAAAGCTCGGGCTCTGGGTGCACCGATTAACAACCTGCAGGAAAATAAAAAAATCTAATGAACTTTTACTGATTATTACTTCTTTGCTGTAGAAAACCTGCATTTCTACTCCTCACAGCAGCAGAGTGCTGAATTTTGTACACCTGTGTGAGGCAGTGACCTTTTGGCATAGCAACAAGAATGTAATGTTTTAGTGTCTAGAAAGAGGATGCAACACATCTGCTGGCTGTCAGAAATGCTGATTTTATGGTAATGATTGTCGAAGGAGTCAGTTTCACTTCTTCATTATACAACCTCAAGACCAGAAGTTCATTTCAGACCAGGGGCCTTTATTGTCAGTCATATTTTTAATTCAGATTATCTCTTCCTGAGAGAGTAAATAACCTGTTTTAAAACCTATTCCAACAATTAGAAGAGCAATTACTATCATCACAAAAAAGAAGGTTTCAGTAAATTATAAAATGAAAAAAAAAAACAACAACAGTTAGAATGTGGCAGAAATTGAGTCAGCTTTTGGGTGTGCACTTACAGTTCCTCCACAATGGACAGTTCTTTGTGTCTTTGTTGAACAAAAATGTCAAATGTGTCTCAGAAAGAATGACTAAGCACGTTCGGACTGTGAATGCTGTTTGCACCCCATCACTTCCTCAAAGAGCTGATTTTATGATAAGAAACAAACGTGAAAACTTGGGTACGAGACAGAGCAGCACTGTTCCAACATTCTGCAGAGGGCAAAGGAGCAGCGAGGCGGACAATTTGGAGCGTGTTCACTGTTTTGTCCAAACACAGTTCATGGGCCACAGCTTCTCCTCTAAGCCCACAATCTCACACAGACAGGACGGGCATGAAAAGAGGATGTGTTTCAGGGGGTGCAGGCATTATTGCTAACACTTATCTGACAAAAACACATCAAATGTTCTTTCATATATTGATTTTAGGACAGTAGCCTGCCAAAAACAAAAAGCCAGAGCACTATAGTTTCAGAAATAGGAACTTAAGTCAGCATGTTTTGAATTTGGACTTGCACTGAAATGTCTCTGAAGGATAGCATCATGTTGACTGCATTGGTAACCTTTTGCACACTCAAAATCTACATGCTTTCCTGCCACACGACCTGTGTTGTGGAGAAAAGAAAACCCAAACTGGTTATATTATTTCCTGTCTCTTGTTTCCTGAGTAACAGCTTGAGCCAACCAACAGCTTAAAAAAAATTAATGATGAAAACATGCCACTGAGATGAACCACTATGACTTGACTTGAAATTACTGTTGTTAGAATAAGGGTTAAATTTGGAAACTAGGTCAGCTGATCTGAAGAAGATAAGAACATTAAAACAGTAAAAAGCTTGGAATACTTACAAGAACAGTTATTAAGAATTATCTAAGTGGCCAAAACAAATTACATAAGATTCTGAAAGTACATGTTTCAGGGAGGCTTTACTCCCATGTTAGAATGAACATGCACATGTACTGTGAAGGAATTTACTCAAACAAGAGGATATCCTCTCCACCCTTTGCTCCTCCTTGTTGCTATGTAGCTCCTTCAGAAGCAAACCTCCTGATCTGTGTCACATCCCTGTGAGTCATCATCTAAGACTGAAGATTAAACTACAAACCCTCTTCTCAAAGAAAACCCAGCCCAGTTACAACTTATGTTCTTAAATTCTGAAAAATAAACAAGATTTTTGAAATGGTAAACAAATAGTCAACAAACCATAGTGTGTGACTAAAAGATCTGTACAAGAAGCACTTCAGTTCCTTCACATCAGCACATTCCAGGGACAGAGATGACTACTTTAATACCCCATAAGAGGGGGTATTGTGCTTTTTTTAGGCTTTATGTCATTTTGGTGCCACTGTCATAGCTTTATATGATTTAAAGCTAAAATATAAAAAAAATCCTGTTTTCTCACACAGGTGTTTCAGAAAGCTTGAATTTTAGCCTCAGTTTGAAGCACTTTAATTTAGCTACTGTCTCTTTAAGGCCACCTGCTTCATAATCCCCCGTCTCTCTGAGAACTACAACAGTTTTAGGATTAAATGCAAAGGAATTGTTGCATTTTGGCCACTCATCTACACAAATACTGTGTTTTAGCCCATCTAAACAAAGGGGAACACTTGAAATAGGCAGCAGAGTGTGATTTTGCTGAAACACTGCAGCCACCATTGTTGTGTAAACAGCAAACTGGAGTTATAAGTGGAAACACTTTTATTGCGGCAACTTAAATTGCCATGTGCAAGCGGTTAAATCGCCAACTACAGGCCTGGCATGCACACTACAACATGTTCAGTTGCTCAGCGGTGTATACGCAGATGTTTTTTTACGGCGTTATTTGCGCTTTTGGGTAAAATATTGTCCTGTAAGTAGTATCTGATTGGCCAGCTCTCTGGGAGCCTGTCAAGAAGAGATATGGGCAGACCTTGGTGTTTAAGGTCCTTGTAGACCTTAAGGTCTACAACAAAGCCACAAAGATCTGTATGTGACATCATCATTTCAGCAAGTCTTGTGAAGATCTTTTGCTATTTTTAGAACAAAGCATTGAGAAGTTAGACAGGTTCAGGGATTTCTACAACATGTGAAAATGTATCAGAACGTCCAGCATTGTTAGTATATATTTGTGTTTAAAATGTGGGAAAGCATAATTACCCCTCTTTAATTTCATTCAATTCCACATTTAAGAACCCCCAACTCATGTACAGGAAAACAGCTTTGACAGAACAGCAGAGCTTTTGGGGAAAGTTGTTGAATTTAGCAAGTATATGAGGGGTAACATTGACATTTACTTGACAGACTTGCTGACACATGGCCTAGTTTTTCAGACTTTCCTCTGCTTTTTATGTTATGTTATGTTATTATACGGCACAGTTTGGAAAAGAGAGGAGTTCAGCTAGAGCTTGAAGCCGTATCCTCAAAAGTGAATACAGTCACTGGCCAGGAATACAGTTATGTAAATAAAAAAGTCATTCACATAGCAGGTCACAACAGATGTTTTAGGAAAGACATGTGTTTCAGTATAAGGAAGAGGAAATTGCACAAAATGTCAAAGAATTATTCATCTTCTTCACAGAGCCTGAAATTACGAGGTCAAACACTAAAACTTGGAGTGAAACAGTATAAGCAAGCAATCCATATTTTGAGAGTGTCGATATATGATACATCTAACTATGTTTCAAACTATCATGTATGAGTGTTTTATTAGGTAGACTGGTATCTGCCATGCTTCAGTGTGAACCATATCCCATCATGCAGCAGGTCTTTCAGTGCAGTGTAAATGGACTGCTGAGGGTTTACACAGTGATCTCACTGGCCTTTGTTAACAGATGTGGGCCAGAGCTCCTCCAGCTGTGCACTCAAAGCCACAAGGACTGCTGCAGCTGTTCTAACTGTTTCACTTTACTCACACAAGCACAAGCACACACGCATAAACACACACACACACACACACACACAAACAACCAATGCTGACCTGTGATTGGCTGTGACTTAAGGTTCAAAACAGAGACTTTTCTACCCATCGTGACCACATCTATGAATCTTTTTCTATGCAACTTAACCTCTTTTTTAAGAGAGACAGACTTTGGTGTTAAGTTTGGTGGGAATGTCTGGACTGATGATTCACGGATGGGTTTCATCTATCAAGTTACATGGGCACAGATGGTCATGTATGTCCACTCAAATGGCTTTTTTGCTCTGGTTTCTTTCACTGGATGTTAAAGCCACATCATTAACCCGACACATTATTCATCCAGCCGTCATCCAGTTGCCCTTTTGTGCGATGCCTCATGGTGTTCAGTCTTCTGCTAAAACATGGATTTCATTGTTTCTTCCACTCATGGGAAACCAATATAAGACAAAATAGACCATAAGTACAGGAAGACTCTAACTTGTGCTTTCAATAAACTGATTTAGATCGTTTTCATCCTCATAAAATCACTTCAATGATACAGTTAAATAGAAGTTATATAGCATTTGGCTCCGAAGCATTAAGAAGACCAGTTGAGTTTTGTCTTATCTCGTCACACATGCTGCTCTTCATCAGCATTTACAAAGAACCCTGTGAAAGCCCGCGTTCCTCTCCTCACCTCTGATTCATTATAATCACATTAATGTAAGCAGCGACATACAGTAGAGCTAAGCAGCTGCTGCTGATCATCATCAGACACACGTTCCAGTAAGAGCACAAGAGACAGATGCAGAGTGTGTGACACACCGCTGCTGGTTAGTGGTTTCACGAGAGCACAGTCTTCTTCACAGAGGTTGCTGTTTATCATCTGCTGCTGTGTGCTCTGATCAGCTTTCACTAGACTCCTCTGGCTAATTATGTGGGGGGGTCACATGAGGATTTAAGCAGAGGGAGGTTGAAGCATTTATTCAGTGTTCTAGCTAGTGACAAGAATTTGCAGGGGGAAGTTTTTTAAGGTAGTAGTGCAGGCAATAGACAACAACAAAAGAATTTACTTTTAGATTGCAAAGTTCAAGTTGACGTGTCAAGATTTCTTGTTTGGTCTAGACAGCAGTTTAAAACCTCAAAACTATCAGTTTATGGAGCATTTACATAAAACAAAGCAGTAAATCTTCAAAGTGAAAGAGTCATAATCAGCATTTTTCTCACTTAACTTGAAAACTGACAGGTTATCCAGATGTGTTAGTTTATTTTCCCTCAAACACAGTAGCGCGCACAGGAAGTGGCAGTGGCAGTGGTCCCCCTTTATGGCCCATTTGTTGAGAAACATGCGCTAAGGTGCTCACTTTGGAGCCTAAACTTGCGCCTTCCTGGTTGGCAAATCACACTAAACTGCCTCCTTTGGTGGCAAAAAATACATGCTCAAGTGCCCTCCTGGGGTTCAATATACGTGCCTAAGTGCCCCCATGGTTGCAAAGTACAACTTGGGTGAAAAAAAACATGTGAAACGTCTCCCTTGGGTGGAAAAAAAAGAATAAAACTGCCCCCTTGTCTGGCAAAAAAAGCATGCTCCTGGTAGGTAAAATATAACTACCCTCTTGGGAGGCAAAATGTGTGCTAAAGTGCTGTCTTCAGTGGCGAGAACCTACTGCAAGTGCCTTTTTTTCTTCCTCTGCCCTTTAAAAGGTTTGTGCATCCCACTGATAAAACATAAATGTTGCTTCCCTTATGCTTAAATTTCAGTTTAAAGCTCTTACGAGGATCTCTCTGTTTGTTTGTTTTTGGCGCCCCCTGTGGTAAAAGCAGAACATCTTAACCTTTTGCAACTTTTTCCAGTACATGTTTTAGAGTTGTTGCTGTAAAAGAAAAACACCCTGTTGTGTTTGAAACATATATTAAACAATATTGGTTGTTGAAGGTATAAAGACAAGTGTGATTTGCAGTCCCAACCTATCACTTTACCGGACACAGATTTTTAAGCAGGAGTTTCACATTTCAGTAAAACTACAGTGACAGTTTATCTTTACTCTTATGGTCAGGTGACAAAGAGGCAACAGCGGCTCAAAACTCCCCTCAAGAGCTCCAACTATAAAGCTTCTCTCAAAAAGCAGCTTTCTCATACCCCGTGACATGTCAGGTGAATCTTCACCCTTCTCTTACTTTTACTGGCTACAAACCAATAATCAGCCCAGTGTGATATTTCAAGCCTCTGTTTGCACGACAAATATTACATCCACTTCCACGACTTCCACTCTCTTTACACTTATCAAGTCTGACAAAAGTAAACGTGCCTCTATTCAGGAAAGCACAAAGGAATCCTTGTCCTCAGAAATGCATTTGAAAAGACAGCTAAAGAAGTTTTGTATGAGCAGGAATGCCTCACAACAAGAGCTCTCTTTCAGCCAAAACACCAGGAAGATAAAATTCCTGGAGTTAAGTCTAATCTGAGTGATCTTCTGGAAATCTCTCTCACTCCTCCTATCAGGAATTCTCATCCCTGCTCTGTGCCTCAACATGCTGCTGCGGGCTCCTGTCCTGTTCACATGTCTACGGTAGCTGCAGCAGTCCACCCCACCCTGATCAATCTTCACTCGAACCCCCCATCACACTTTTGGTGTGGAGGCTCAAACTGATGTCTTCCCTGCTTCTCCCCAGGGCAGGTTATATGAGGGGATGTGAGTCACAGTGATGCATGATTTTAGCAGAGAGAATCCTTTTAATGCTGCATTAAGGAGACATTATGCCTGTTAGTGCTCTAAGTCATAACCTTTCATGACTTGGAACAATGAAAATCTGCTTGAAATGTGTAAATAAAAGTAAATAACTGGTCAGAAAGATGCAAGAAATTTGAATAAGGCTTACTACTCACACTGATTCTTTTTTTTCTCTGCTCCCTCAGTTTGACCTCACAGGCTCATTTGCATCACAGTTATAACCATTGTTTATCCACTTGTTGTCTTTCAGCTTCTTCCCCTTTAACATCCAAAGCACCGCAGGAAGACACATATAGCCTCCATAGAAAACTAGAACAAAACACGCAGATTCTGAGTGAAACACTGCAGGCTGTAGTAGCTACAGTATCTTTCAAAGGCTGCAACTCACAAATAGAGGATGTGAAAAAACTCAGTCTGGCAGATGTAGAAGCTGGGATTGAGAGGATGTTTTGTGCAGGATGATTCAATGAGAATCGAATTAAATGAGTTATAAAGGCAGAAAGTTAAAATTAGTCATCAGTTAGTGAACCTGGTTCCTCAGGTGCGCTGTTATCCGTCAGTGAGAGCGTGAAGAGAAGCAGCACTAAAGTGAAAAAGTAGAAGATAAATGTATCACTCACATTCTCTTGTCAGGGTTGAGCTGCCGGTGCATGGCAAGCGAAAACCCGAACAGGCTCCCCGGTTCCCCGTCTTTCCTGATGACATGCCGGGTGTCAAGATTGAAGGCGAGCACCACAGTTTGCTCCAGAGCAGAAAAATAGATTAAAAGTGCCAAAGAAGCAGAGAGGTGTCCTCCCTGCAGCAGCATAGCAGCACCGTCCAGACGCGTCTCTATGGTCCAAAGTTCAGAGCTGCAGCTGACCTGCTGCTCCTCTCTGATCAGCCCGGTGCTGTTTGACTGAGAGCCGCTGTGGATGTTTGTGTCCCTGCTGAGATGTGTGCGCGTTCCTGCTCCATGACGCCCCCTCCGGTCACCGAGCAGAATCACACTCCAGTCAGAGGCTGGAAAGTAAAGGAATATTAAAACCCTTTTTTAAAATGCATCAGTATTTTAGGTTAAATGGAAATAAAATAGCGTTTCTCAATCTTAGTTCTCCTTTCCGAAACAAATCCAAATCATGTAAAGGGCACAAACACGTGTATTTGCACAATTTAATATGATATCTGTTTCAGCTTTGAGAAATGTGATTTTCTTCACAAATATGAGAGCTGTTTGTCAAAGATGTAGTCTTAGAGAGTTCAAGAGGACACATAACAGAGCCCAGGAGACACTACTTAGGTTGTTGTGCCAGATAAACAGCAAGTGTCTACAGTCAGCTGGACAAACAAACCTCCTACATTCAGACAGACAGTCAGACAAGCTGCTGTAGGTCTCTAACAGGCTGAAGCAGTTGGAAATCTTAATTTAAACCAGGTTTAATAAGAACACAAACTGATATGTTGTGGGATGTCTACAGGTTAGGGGGTTGATCATCCATCCAGAAAGAATGAATGAAATATTAATGTGCTCACTCATCAGCAGCACCTGCTAAGGACATAGTTCATGAATAAATAATCACATTAATCATAGAGCTTGTGGTTTGTGTTAATGAAAAAGAGATGTCTTGTTTTGTAATGATGCAAGAAGTTAGAGGAAAAACTTTCATTACAGCTTCAAAAACTCACAAAGTTCCTGAAAAGCTGATGTTAAAACAGTTCATAGCTCCCATTCAGCAGTGATTGTATAAGCCAGCAGCTTGTTATCATTCAAACCTGCAGGAAACATGAAACAGCTCGACTGTATCACCCACTTCTTTAGTGTATCTGCTGCTGTTTGATGGTAGTGTGAAGCTGGAACCAGCAACGATCACACAACAGAGCTCAAAACAATGAGAGCATTGTTGATGTTACAAAGCCCTCCACGTCTCAGTGTGTCTGAGTCCAAGTGGGTTTCTGTATGTGTATGTATGTGTGTTTGTGTGTGTGTGTGTTGGCAGGATGTAGCTGGAGGGGTTTGCTCTGGGGTCTTAACCACATTCCTAATTGAAGCAAACGACTTTGGACGCCCTGGTATAAGATATGTGAATGGCATCTCTGTTGCTGTGGGTTTGGTAACAGTTGCATCAGCACTTAACAAGTCAGTCAGAAAAACAGGCGAGCTGTTTAGGATAGAGGCAGTCTGGTGTCCATGGGGAAAGCACTTTAGTTCAAATACTGCAGTAACATATGGAGGTACCGGCCTACCTCCTGTAGTATTTACATTCTGTGTAATATTTTTGTCTACTCCACTGATTTCCAAATACTGTGGTCCAAATATGTGGACATAAAGATATCAAGAGTTAACATTCAGCGAACCCTGCTATGAGAGCATAGATTAATTAAAAAAAAAAAAAAATTATAGATGAATCAGTTAAGTAAAAATGTTCTGTTCTAAGAGTCTGAGATAATGATGACATCTTTTTTTAAATAAAATCAAGGGCTGCAAATTGGTGCTTAACCTGTTTAATCTCAAAATTTCCCCTGTAAAATGAGTCTGGGCACTTTAGTCCTCAGACCTCTCTCGTACATAGTTTCCCCATTTTGATCTTTTTATACATATTAATAATCAGGATATAACTAGGATATAAAGAGGCCTGGTCTGGTGACTATTGACACCTGTTACATGATACTGAGATTACTTATTGGACACAACCTATTCTTTCATTTTAAAACTGAAGCTTGTTACCCAAAGTCAAACCAACACTTCAAGAAAAAAAACAGTGCTACAATCATTGTTGCCAGGAGGATTCAATAGGTTAAGATCCAAAAACTGCAATTCTTTAAATGGCCTCATGGGACTTGGTTCAATAGCGAGTCAATCCACATTCAAACATGTTAAATTTGGATGCAGAACAAAACATTTTGGTTCAATTCTTAGTTTTCTTATTGAGTAATAATGTGTAATCAATGAACTTTTGGTCGACTTACTAATTGAACCATGTGTGTCTAACTGAAAATAGCGCAAAGAGAGCATACAAAAAGTTGAAGCTTAAAACTGTTATGGTTTATCAAAGATGTGGGCAGAACCTGTGGAAACAGGCACATTTTTACAATTATGCAACATCACTTCTTCGCTCAGTACTCTGAAAACTACGACTCACAAAGTACTGAAAGTTAAATGTCTCATTTGTATCTGATTCAGGATTTTAGCTGCTCAGCAGTTCAGGGTCTCCCCTTTCACATTTAACATATGTTGCTCCATAACCTGTTCCTATTGCTCAGATTTAATGATGCCTCCCCAAATATGTGAGCAACACACGTCAGGGGCACTTATGCATCCCCAAACATGCTGGCTTTTAAACTGTATGTGGATAAAAAGCTGGATGTCCCCTCCCCTCTTCAGAATGAAGGATTTGTATTTTACATCAGTGAATGCTGTGGGATTTGCTTGATAAATCTAAACAGCAAAACATCACTTATTTTAATTGTTGATTCAGCGTAACTAGCTTTAAGCGCTCTAACCCGTCCACACAAACAGCACTTTCATGTCCCTCTTTGCCCTGGGTGGTTGCGTAACATGATCTGTGAGAGGAGGTGAAGCTGCCTGACCTTGTATTGTCTTCGGTCAGTGGGAATGGAGAAACTGGAGAGATGGCACAGGTTGAACAGGTGGACCCCTGCAGGTGATGAGGCCTTTCTTCACAGATTAGCCACGCTGTTGTTTGAACAAAATGAAGAATGGCTGAGGAGAGGTCTGTGTGGCCCTCTGGTCAAATCACTGTGGAGATATTAGGTTTCAATCACAGATCCTCTCAAACTTAATACATATTTTACATATTTCACAAGTCTTTCTTTTCTGTTCTTATAAACCGAGGGAAAAAACAACTTCTTCTTTTAATTACATATCTTGATGTAGGATTGATACTTTGAAGATTAAAAGCTGTTTATTTGATTTGAGCTCTGAAACTCAAACCTAAATGAGACAGCAGGGCCAGCTCCTTGAGTTTCACAGTAATGAAGTCCACATAACAGTGACTGGTGGAGGAAACCAAACCCCAAAGTTATCAGAGCATGCTCAAAATGCACAGCTGGCACTGGGAATTTAGTAGCAGTCCAAGGCACAAAAAAACCTGTGTTGTCCTAACTTTGTAAACAGATGGATGCTGTTTCTTTAAATTAGAGATTCTGGGGATACTTCCATATTTTCTAAAATTTATGGACATTAGCATCAATAAGACAGTGAAAGACATGTAAAAGCAATGACAGCCCTGTGAATCCAGCTAATAAACAGAAATTTGGGGTGCAGATGTTAAGTATCTGCACAGAGGTTAAACCTTTTTTCTTTTATGTTGATCTGATTAAGTTTTAGAAGCTCTGAAACTCAAAGCCAAGTGAGACAGAAAAATCTGCTTCTAAGGTTTCACAGCGATGAAGTCAACATAACAGAAGGTGGTGGAGGAAACCAAACCCAAAAGTTATGGGAGAGGCAAAAAAACATGTCCAAAAGGCATAGCTGGGGTAGACATTTTTTTGGCTGGTGTGCCAATACATGAGACCACACTTATGATGGCAATGCAAAGTGAGAACAGATGGCTGTTGTTGTTTAAAATTAATTACTTTTGATGGGCTGAAGTCAGTGCTCAAGTCTACTGGAAAAGACACTTCAACAGAGGATTTTTCTACAGCATGAAACACATCTCGCTGTGCTGAGACATTCTGTAGATATAGTCCATAACTAACTTCACCCTTAAGGAAATCTAGTGGATAGGATAGAATACAGTGTCATGCCAAAGAGTGCAAAGCAATGTGAGGAGTTGTATGGAAATATGAGACAAAAAGATGCCACGCAATGTGATACGCAGAGTTTGGACACAGTCTTCATGTTTCCCAATGTGAAACACGGATGCTGAGTGTCCGCCATCGTTGTGTCTGCATCAGTAGCTCTGTGATGCATCCCAGCGTTAAATCGTCCTGTGTGAAAGTGGGAGCAGATGATCCTGGTCCTGTTGTGACAGTGCTGTGGTCCTTTGTGAGGAGACCATCCACAGTAAATCTGCTCCACTCCCCTCACACAAAGGACTGCTTCCATTTATGGATCCTGGGTGGGGGGTGTGCCGCTGAATCAACAATGGAGGGAGCAGGACCTCGCAGACCCCTCTAAATTCTTTCTCAGGCAGGCCGTGCAGATGACACAGAGAATTCTGGGGATTCCTTTGTTGCTCCTGCAAAGATGAGAAGTATTTTTGTTGTATATGGAGGTATTTCCTGAAGTACGCCTTATGGCTTTGTCTTGACTTTCATGTTATGAAGCAGACAGGGGGTTTACCTGAGGAGGGAATCTGTTATTTTGGGGAACACTTCCTGCATGTTATTAGTTTTCTTAAGGAACTGGGAACTATGTTCAGTGTTTTCCACCTTTGCAAACATGCATTTTTTACTACCTTGGGGTGATTTTTTTTGTTTGTTTTCCAGAAGAGAAAGAGCAGACATGCTTCAACCATCAGGGATTTTGCAACCACTACAACCTAAAATGCATAAAAGTAGGAAAATGGTTTGAAAAACAACATCTTAAAAAATGAATCATAAATAAGACTTTTTGAGCCTACTAGCTATATCAGATACAAGGGTCAACTTCACTTTGATACGTTCTGTCGAGGAGTATCAAACATCAGCCTTGCATCTGTTATGAGCTCAAAGGTGAACACTTCCTTCCAACTGTTATTGTCTGCCTGCACTCGTCATTAAAGCTTTTGTTGTTAAAAATAACTTCTCTTCAGGGGGGAAAAGTCCCCACGACTAATTCTAAGGAAACACATGCTCAATCATGGACACCAAGCTGAGGGTTTCCAACCTCTCATGTCCGGAGCAGTGCAGCACAGGCTCAACCTTTAAGACGGAGAGGTCAAGAAACACTTGGTGAATCATTTCCACATTTGTGCATGAGGCGAACACAAAAACACTGCAGAGGTTTAATTCGCTGACTCTGTTTCTGAGGATAATGCTCAAAAACACTTTGGAAAACAATGGGTAAATCCCACTACACTCACTGTGGTTTGCTTGAAAGCATCGCATGGAGGTATTTCAACTTTCAAGCCAGGCTGAAAAACTTGCAGTAATGTGATTTGACTAAAAGGCTGAGTTGCCAAGGTGATGAATGCTCCACTAGACCCAGCAGGAGATCAGCAGAGCGAATCTACCAACAGTCAAATCACTCTGCTGAGCGAGGAAACCTGCCTGCATTAACACAACAGAGCCATTACTGCCCCTGTGGGCCCTGAATGCAGCACAGAATAAAGAATGTCTCACATCCATTTACAATATCAGAGCCCATTTAGCATGTAATGTGAGGTGTATGATGTATTACCACAGTGTTTGAATTAATTGTGATTACATATATTGAAAAATATCATTCTGCATACTCTGTTAAATTCCAGCTGTGTGAGTTTTTGTTTTTGTTGTACATTGAGCTGTAAGATATGAAGAAATGTCATGACGCTCAGTTTGTTTATGTAGCCTTGTACACATCAGCAAACAAAGCAACAAAGTTTTACTGATTCCCTGAAATCAAACCTGAATCACTGAACTATGTTTGACTTTTATGAGAGTTTTTTTTTTTGTTTTGTTTTGTTTTGTTTTTGTTTTTGTTTTTTTATAAAAGCAGAACGAACAATCCGGGCATTCATTTAGAGAAGATTTCTGTACTTTTTAAGAGTAAATAACTGTTATAACTGTTCATACTATGGCGAGACCTCAACCTCACAGCTCAAGAAACCACAGAGCTTTTTAACAAACAGCAAAAGTTTCAGAGACGTGTTTGTGGCGAGCCACTGTGGATTTGAAAGGGTGTGATGTAAAACTGCTAACTTGTGTGCACAGCAAACTTCCTGCCAGTGTCTTTCATCTTCACTGCAAGAATCTTGAAATCACAGTGAAATTTTTTGCACCTTTGTAATGTAAATTTTGCAGCATGTCATGCCCATTGCAAACAAACAAACAGCGTACCTTGTACAGTCCCTGAGTGCTACTTCTCTACAGTGTTTTTCTTACTGTGTGAAAAATGTCTCATTGAAAAGATCTCATCTTTTGTTTGCCTTTCAAGCTTCAGCAACATAAAAACGCTTGATAACAGATGCTGAAGATCAATACCTCGTGAGAATGATCGGGTTGTTGTGTTTCACAATGACTTCCTGTTTTGTGGACTTTGATTCATTGTGACAAAATGTCAATAAGACATAAACAATTTCTCCTCGCCCTTTGGCTGAAATGGTGAAGTGGTTATATGAACTGCACAGTTTACATTATGTGCAAATGGTAGTCAGCAAATATTACCCTGGTCACATCTTGCAAAAACATTTCTGTTGATTTGCAAGTTGAAAGAAGCTTCTGTTTAAATGTGAATACGTCTCTGACAAAAAGCTGTGAGCATCTGTGATCTGTCATTTGGCATCATCGTCATGTCACTAAACACAGGGAGGATCCACTACACCAGCTGCTCAGCTGCAGAGAAAATGTCAGCTGAATAAC
Source organism: Halichoeres trimaculatus (assembly GCF_033239565.1). NCBI lineage: Eukaryota > Metazoa > Chordata > Actinopteri > Labriformes > Labridae > Halichoeres > Halichoeres trimaculatus. The sequence goes on from NW_027437197.1 coordinate 18,978,567, forward strand.
CAAGTAACTGGGCAAGAGCACCAAGCTGGAGAGGTGAAATGAGAATTGTTGTGCCCTGTAGAGTCTGTGCTGTTGGCACATCATAATGTTGACTGTGAACTCTGAGATTGTGGAACTCTGTTGTGAAATCCTCCCTAGAAATCCTGATGACTTGTGCATTCTCCAGAGAAACCTCCTCCTTTTTTTCACCAGCTTTCAAAGCTGTTTTTAATTCTCCGGTGAAGTAAGAGTACTTCACATTTGAGAGCAGGAAATACTCATGAGAAGAGGAATCTAGACTGTGATCCTTCATACGGCCTCTATTATTAACTGTGAAAATAATCAATCTGAGAATCTGAGCTCCACACGAACATGACTGGACAACTCTGCTCATCCTGGCTCTGAGACTTCCCTTCACTAATGAGCAGTAACATGCAGCCCCACTGACCCATGAGGGGAGAGGAGTGCTGCCTTTTCAGGAGAACAATGGACAGATAGAAGCCTCTGTGGTCTGTAGATATCTGGAGATTTTGATGCAGAGCAGCCAGAGGAAACTCATCATGCCCTTGATGACACATGGCAGGATAAAGGAGCATGACAACACGTGCAATGTCACAAAAGAGAGTCTTGGAAAATGTGTGACATCATCCAGTTTGACAGATTTTGGTGTTGACAGACAGAATGGATCAAATTTGTGTTGGAATAGTAAAATTTTGAAGCTTTGTCCAACATGTGCACCAAAATTTAGGATTCATGTCTTTTCTTTTCTCTTACCAATCTCATTATAAGGACAGTTTACTAACAAACTACATTACCATGGTCATCTGGGGTCATCATGTGTCTAAGTAAGACACAGGAACTTGATTTTTTAAAAAACTGTGTTTACTTAATAACATGGTAGAGGGGTTATTTTAAAAAGGTGTGTTTATCCATGTAATAATGTAAACTTTCAGAATATAGTACAGGTGCAGTGGCACCACACAGACGTTTGGTGTAAAAAAAGGAACTGTACTGCCACCTTGTGGCGTATGAAAACCCTGTAACAACGTGAACTTCTTGGCGTATAAAAGCCAACACCCAGGCATCCATGGGAAGCTGAGTTGAGTGTTGATGAACCACAGCTCTGTGAGTATGCTTGCGCAATTTGAATTGAGTTTGTTTACATAGCAGGTCTTTTTTTTACATCGTAAAGTCCCGGTACATCAAAAAGAGACGCAATATAAGAGTTGTAGTCCAATTTCTACCCACTAGAAGGCGCTGTTACTATTCCACGCTGTCAAGTAACATTCACAGGCTTTTATTTTGTGTGAAACTCCTCGAATGCCCTTTCAACCGGCACTCTGTGCCCCTAATTTCCTCTGTATTCTGCAGACTAATCAGTAAGCATTACTTTTATTGTTAATATTTTCTATGGGCTTCTTTTTTTAGACCAAACTAATAGAGAAGTGTATCAGACAGGCCCATGGTTTACCAAACTGGCTGCTTTGCTGATGTAAATCTGCTTTATTGACACGAGTAAAATCCAAATGATGTGTTACAACCGCAGTGCATCTAAAAACTAATTTGTGGTCAATTTATGAGGCCTTTGAACCAGTCTGTACTTAATGTCATCCATATTCTACATCATACTTTCAAATTCTGTGCTGTCAATATATTGAGATAAACTATTCAATCTGAGTTATAGTGTGAGGTGCAGACTTACAGGACCTGCGATACCTTCCTCTGGTGCTTTATGGACTTTGATGGAAAAGTCACAGCAGACAACCGAGGCAGACAGACCTGAACAGATAATGGAGGGTGGACGCGGTGGGGAGTAGTCAGTCGTGCAGCCCTTACTCATTGGTTGCCTCAGACACAGTAGCTCTCTCTCCCTCACTCTCTCATAAATGCGCTCCCACCACCAACCGTAGCAGATAATCACAGGCCACTTCGAGGGGGACACACCTTCTGCTCATTTTGCCTCACTTTACCCGGGGATGCGTTTCGATTCACGGAGAGGTGTTATCAGTCCAAGATTTTAGTCGCTTTTACAGCTCCGCAGTTTTTTCCTTTTTTTTCAGTTTTTACGCATAGACAACACGACTCTTTCGCTTCAGATCGAAGATGACTGGGGTTTTTGAGACCTTAAATACTGATATGCATTCCAACCAGATTACCTCGAGCAATTACCACAGCTTGCACAAGTCGCAGGAGTCGCCGACACTGCCAGTGTCCACGGCCACGGACAGCAGCTACTATAACAGCCAGCAGCCGGGCCATTGCGCAGGGTCTCCTTTTGGCCAACTCGGCTCGTACCAGTACCACGGCAGCGCCACCAGCGTTGTGCCATATAACACAAAGTCATACGAACTCGGTTTCAACTCATCATATGGTGCATACAGCTCCTACGACTCCAACCCCTCTCCTACTTCAGCAGACACAGGTAAGGAAGATGTTTGTTTCCTCCATTTTGATAAGTAAATTTACCTTTTTTTGACCCTAATGACCAAAGTTGCTAATGGCATGAAATGTAGAGGAGACAAATTTAACCATGCACACACCAAACCTGACAATAAGCATGTGGTTAGAATTGATTAAACACGCCAGCAAAGATGAACTCTGAAGTTTGAGAACAGTGTATTGTTATTATATGTAACTCTAATGCAATGTTGGATTTTTTTTCCTGATGTCATTTGAACAATTGTGCCTAATTATCTTTTGTGTTAAAAATGTCTGACAAATATGTCATCTAACATGCGTCACAGCTCAAGGTAACAAAGGAATATGCAATACCATTTGTGCATAACATAATTTGCCCATGAATGTTCCTGCAGAGAAAGAAGAGCGTGAGCCAGAAATCCGGATGGTAAATGGAAAACCAAAGAAGATCAGGAAACCTCGAACCATTTATTCCAGCTTTCAACTGGCTGCACTTCAACGGAGGTTTCAAAAGACGCAGTATTTGGCTCTACCAGAACGGGCCGAGCTGGCAGCCTCACTGGGCCTTACTCAAACACAGGTGGGTACATCTAAGACCCGGGTTCATACTCTGTCAAATATCTACGTCGTGTCTTGAATGAAAAGAAAATTAAATGTGTCATGGGCGGATTTATGCTGCAGAATGTTGGTTAATAAATATTTCGCTTGTATCCTTGTCTTTGGCAGGTCAAAATCTGGTTCCAAAACCGCCGCTCCAAGTTCAAAAAGTTGTGGAAAAGTGGAGAAATCCCCCCAGAGCAACATGTTGCTTCCAGTGAATCTCCCCCCTGCACGTCTCCGCCAACTACTGCCTGGGACTTTCCACAGACTCAAAGAATCAACAGTGTCAACTCCAGTTTACCTCAGAGCAGCAGCCCTCCCAACACGACTGCGCCTACATCGTTTTTGGCAAACTACTCCTGGTACTCAACTACGAACTCTACGACGCATCTCCAGCCTCCTCTGGTCCAGCACCACCACAACTCCGCCATAAGCGCTGGGACGATATTCTGAAACGAAAAACAAACACAAATACTATCGGGTTTAAATCGGACAATACTGGTGAATAGATGAGAAATGCCAATACCTTTATTTTGCAGAGCTCGTCTGTGCGCCATGCGAACTTTACGCACAGGCATTGAGGTGAAGTTAATGGAGCCAGACAGGTTCATGGACCTTGCCAGTTTTCGCAAATGCTAGATACAGATTTCTACAGTTATTTTTCTATTTATTTATTTTGTCTATGTCGAGGGATGAATGAACCACTATTACCCAAAGCAATCACAGCCTGGGCGCAAGCCTGCTTTTATGCGGACGTCACTTTTTGCCATTCCTGCGAATCAAACAGTCATCGCAGGACAACCTGTCACAAATGTAGCACAAGTTAACTGTATTGTGCCTTTTTATCAATATGACCTCATTTTGTTGTGCGTTGACATAGCTTACCTTAATCCATTCCATGTTGTTAGTTGAGTTAAATAAATTTGGGGTAAGTGTCTAAATCCACGTTTGTAAATATTTTGCCACAGCTTTTCTGATAGCCCATGTCGCTTCGACTTTTATTTTTAGGCTATGAGTGCAAAACCATCATAATCCACCGTGAGCTACTGATTGTTCCACCCTTCCTGTTATTTTCTTGTATCACATTTTATTGTAATTTTGTCTTATTTATTTTAGCAGTGTTCCATATATGGCCAGACGTTATTTAAATAAAAAATGTTTCTGTGCATCCCTTTGTTTTTTTCTATTTTTTTTTTCTGAGAGTATGCTTTTTAAATTGAATACAGTGGTCTATTTTATTTAAATATTGACAAATACACCTGGTTGAACTTTTTTTTTCTTTCAAAAATCAAAAACATGTTTACTGAATTTCTATTATTGTTTTATTTCAGAGTATTAATGTCAAGACGTGACTTTATAGCGTTTAAGTTGGCATGCCTTGGGAAACTTTGCTAAAATAGATTAAAATTGAACCACTGGAATATAATTTTAAACAGTTTATTTTTAAACTAACTATTTAAAATAAATAAATTCCATATTTTGACTGTACAGACAGAAATAGATGAATAAAATACCCATGTAACCTTAAGAGTACAAAATTATTTGTCAAGCTTCTTATGCTAACCTTCTTATGCTTGTCTTGTTTGAAAACAACTGGATAGCTCCACGAGCTGAGAACAAGACACGGGGATAGTTGAACTTAAATATGTGTATATATTCAGGCGTTTCCATTTGATGTATAAAAAAAAGAAAAAGAAAAAAAAAACTTCAACCAAAAAAAAACCGTGTTAAGTATTAAAGACTCAATCTTGGATTTCTATAAGAGTGGGAGAGCGCCAGATAATTCCGAAGCTTCCTTGAATAACTTTAATTATTTTGGACCAGTCGAGAGACGATTCGCTGCTCTTTTACGCAAACAGGCTGAGGTATAAACCCGGGGCGCAGACTGGCAGGCTCAGCGATGGCAACAGAGCAACACGCCTTTGCATGAGAGGGGGAAATATAAGGGTTGCTATGAGTGTTCACAAGCTCCTCAGACTCTGTGGAGTCAGAGAGCTGCTTTCCAGACGTTTTATGAACTCGGTCTAACAAGAGAAAAGAGTGTTACTGGGTCCAAGACAGCCTGAAGCTACAACAGTATGGAAACATTTCTCACGTCTCACAAACTGAGCCTGTGATCTCTGAAGACGAGCAGACTGACCTACATTATTTATGTGGCTCGTGTGGGGCCTGTGGGCTACATGGAAAACACATGCACACGTCAAAAAATTACTCATCATAGTGTTTGTAATTGATTACAGGAAAACATAATAAATCTTATGTAGTTTAATTTAGCAAAATGTAGTTGACTCCTATTGACGAATAAAGGGATTGAGTGGGGTGGGGGCTTATTATTAGTACACAGTCATGATTATCACTGTCTGTCCCACACGCTTCCCTTCAAAACGACCACGAGTCATAAAGTGGGATCGTTTCCTTGTACATAATTAGGACTGTAGCTTGTCAGCGGTTGCCATATCTCCATGATGGAGCCTCCTCCCTGGAGCTGACAAGATAAGATCTCAGACGTGCAGAATGTAAGCTACACGGGCTGAAATAGCTTACATCTATGGGGACCTACTATTGTAAAGAAAGTGTAAGTGAATGCACCATAGCATGCACATGAACCAAAAATACAACTGCTACTTCACAGGTGCTTCTTGAGAACAAAGCTTTTTAAAACTTTTTTAGACTATAAACCATTTCTTCCAAAAAAATAAAAAATAAAAAAATAGAAAAGAAGCACGATTGTTTTGTTGCTCCACGTGACTTCCACCACAGTTTAGTGCTGCTGTGGTTTTAGCATTTTCTAGGCAACTTGTAAATGCCATACCCCCTATCCTAATTTATACTCTGATCTGTAATTTCATCCACATTTGCTTCGGTTTGAGCATTCCGGCTTTCAAATCTGAAAGCCTGCAATTACTATATAATTCTTCGCAATTTTAGATGTCCTAATATGGGGTGTTATTTTTTACACAAGACAATTTCCCGCTATTTCAAGCATCAACATTGTCAAAGTCGCATGTACATAATAAATGGGAATATCAATGCATAGTTTTTAGCCTAACATCTTGACTCAACGATAATTATATCCGTGTGGAGCCTACGCAGAATTAGCCTGAATTGCATGGTAACTGCTGCTTTAAATTTTAAAAAATTACTCATAATTTCCCCCCAAAGATTACCAAGATCTCGAGTGCACAATGTCATCAGCGTAATGAGGAGTAAACATTTATGCTAATAATCTACATTTTTTCCTCCGCTATCAGCTATAAAGAGGGGAAATAAAGCAGACATTTTCAGTCATATTCTGAACTCAGCTGCTGCCAAAGCTTACACCGACACATGGGACACATTTTGTGGGATTTAAGCGCTCGGTTTGGGTCTGTGCTGCGGGATGCTGCTGCTCATCTGACTGCATGCTGCTTTCTGGGAATCTAAGGGGGAGCTTTGCCTCTTCACTGCCAAGCTTAAAAGGTGGGTTTTGTTATTTTTCTTCCTTAAATATCCACTGGAAGTAGCGCGACGATTGAATGCATCTGAGAGGATTTAAAACCAAGAATTGGGTTGTCTTCCCTCAGAAGGAAAATTAATCAATTTTTCTCAATGATTGATCATTAAATGTTGCTGATTCTTTTATGGCATACAAAATAATGAAAGAATGGCTCCACATCTCCACATATTTCCATTATAACGCTGATTTAAAATAAGTCTCCTATTAATTTAATCCACAGAAAGGCAGGCTTATATCTGAGGAAGCTGTGCACACCGATAGGAAATGTAAGGACAAGCAGACACACGAAAGCTTCTTTAATCCAGCCTGTGCTCTCATTACTCTTATTGTGCTCTGCTAATTTTGAAGCCTCTTCTCCGCATTGACAGAACTCCGTGATGTGCTGTACACCTGCAAGCAATTTGCCAGCCTTACACATAAGTCTAAGTCTAAGGGAACAGTGACGAAATGGCAGCTCACCTATTTCGCTTTTTTTCCCCTCTCCTTTGACTGCGGCAAAATTTCTTTCAGAGCACTATCTCCTTTGTGAACGCAGAAACATCCCCCGTGCGAGAAAAAGGCTCATAATTACCTCAGAGATAGGAAACTGCATTAGAATAAATAAGGGCGAAATTACTGTAATTATGCTGGGTTTGATGGGCTCAGCTCGTATAATCAAGGGGAGAATACAGCGAAATAACACTGACCCTCTTGGATGTGCAGCTGCGCCTTTCTAAGGCTTAGGTAGACACATTTATGTTTGCTAGAACAGCAGCAGCACAATTCATATGACTTCTTAATGCCATCGAAATATATACATAATGCTTCATGCGACGTACAGGCTTGATCACAAAGGACAGCATAGACCGTGTTTGTATTAAGAACACAAAAGAGGCTGGAGAAGGATATTACACAAGGGTGAGGCAGTGTAGGACAGAAGTGGACTTCAAATGTGTTTCAGTTGTTACGAACAAAACTAGGTCGAAATTAATAACAAAAATAAACAAGGAGGTTTATATAAACCATTTAAAATATGCATTGTTTGGAACATAAAACGAACAAATAAGGCAGTAGACGCAGTGTATTTGTGAACCTTCCCAGAACAACACTGGGCTGTTGAAGTGATGCTGTGAGGACTGTATCTTTTTTTTTTTTGTTAAAATGCAAAACATTCCATTTGGTATTATTTTGATTATGCACCTGCAAGAGAGAGAGACAGTTGGTGCAAGAGGTGCATTTTGTTTATTTTTTGTGTCCTATTTAATCAGTCAGTGCTAAATAAAGGATATGCTTTATGGAAAATAATAATTTGAGATAAACATTTTATCTCCTCTTTCTTTTTTCAATTTTTGTTGTTAATTTTTTTATTTTTTTGTTTGTTTGTTTTAGGCATACTGCTTTTCTCTTCTTTGAGATTTTTATTTTGCATACCCGATAGAAAAAAAAATGTAGCATTTAAATAGATGTATATCTAGGGTACGGGCAAGTCTTTTCATATATTAATTAATATGCACGATTAATAAAATTACTGAACACATTTTGAGATCGTTTTTCCATCTGTTGAGTTTTTAACGCATGCTAAAGTCGAACCAAAGAGCCGGACGCGTAATTGCGTAACTCCACAGCAAAGAAGTAAAGTGTGAACTCCAAACAAGAAAGCCTTTGAACTTTTCACTCTCTCTGCTCTCCTTCTGATCCGAGCCGCTTCAAGTGCTCATCCAGTCCTTTCTGCAGCACCTGCCTCGTGCACAATTATTCACTTAACACACACACACACAGTTGATCTCTCCCATTCACGGCGAGAAAATGGGGATTGTGGGAGGACAAATGGATTGAGATAATCTTTAAGAAAGGCTGGGAAGAAGGCGTAAGGGATGATGTTGGATGAATTCAGGTTTCCTGTTAGGGCCGGTTAAATCACTAAAACTTGAATAGGGTACCTTAATGCCTGCAAACATGTTTTTATATTAAGCTTAGCTGCATGTAAAGGGATTTGCGTGCACATGGCTCCTAGAGATGCATCAACCTAATTTTACAGACGCAACGTCTGGTTTATGATTTTCTAGGGTCACTCCAGCGGTTTGACAACATCTACAACCACAAACCAATGCTGGCTACACACTACATGAATCCAAACGACGAGCCTTTTGCAGCTCACCCTCACGTGGTGTCTGCTACAATAACCGACATGATACTGCTTTGTGTCAGCTCCCATTAAAGCTGCACCACGCTGAAGCCTTTCTTTTCAGGAAAGGGGAGGAGGAGGAGGAAGAGGGTGGATTTAAGAGTTTACATGGAGAGGATGGGTGGTGGATTTCAATCAGACACCTTTTCTTGACATAATTTAAATCATTATTTTACTGCTTTTGAAACTTTGCACATTCTGTACATAAACCTTCAGAAACAGATCAATAAATTAAAGTGATCAATACAAAACTAAATATTTTCTATGTGGACTAAAACACATCTCGACGAATACAGAAAGCCTAAAACCCTGTTTCACAGCGTATCCAGTACAGCACAAAACAAATCTGCAAATTATGTACAAAATACAGTGACAAATCAGCTGCTCAGCCTCAACAGAGTTCTTTTTTTCCAAAGCAGCAAAATTGTCAGGCCGTTTACATTTTTCACATAACATGGGGGCACGGCATAGAAAAGCTTTGCTTGCGTTAGTGCAGTAGGAACAACGCAATGTTGTTGTTTTAAACACACACACACAAACTCACTCACTCACACACAAAATGAACACAGGTAGACCTTAACATGTCCCAATAATTTAACTTAAATAACAAACACATAGAATCAACATCTGAGACTTTAGCATACTGTGGTTGGATGGGCTGTAAGCATAAAATGGCCTGGAGGTCACTGGTCGAATTAATTCATCGTCATTATTTGGTTAAGCAAACACCTCTCCGATTTACTGTGTTTATAAATGCAGATTGATTTTTTTAGCATCAGCTTGGGCCAGACATCTGGTGTAAACAAACACGTGTTTTCTTACAAACATAATAACTCACACAAATATGATTTAAAAAATAGAAACGGACACAACAGTGATAAACAGCAGCCAAAAAGGATCCATTTGTCTACAATTTCCGCTCGCTGTCATGGAAATGTTGCCCCCCGGGCGCACTGCGCGCCCTTTTAGTCTTTCATTCCCTTTTTCTTCGTCTTCTCCGCTCCTTCCGGTATGAGGAGGCCACTGTGTCAGCAGGCGTCTGCACGCGGCAGCAGACTCCGGGTTGTTGTCGTGTGTTATCAGTGCCGGGCCGCGCGGAGCGGCTGCAGGCCCACTCATCATCCAGATCCACGAGCCATGGCAAAGTAGAGGGCTGAGGTGTCTGCTCACATGAGCTGTGACTGTTGCATAGACTCTTGGTGTGTGGTGGGATACCACGAGGTGTAGCTGGGAATGTAAGATCCGGTTGATCCCACTGAAGTCTTCACTGTGGACGGTGAGCTCCAGACAGGTGCCACCGAGGGAGACCCGCTCGACAGTCCGCGGCCGGTGGCCAAGGCGTTTGTGTCAATTGTTCCTCCACCTTGCTTCATCAGTTTCTTGAATTTAGAGCGTTTGTTCTGAAACCAAATCTTCACCTGGAGAGACAAAGAAAGTTGTTGGATTTTTCAAACAAAAGGAGCGTCTAATAAAAGACAAAACTATTTTATGTAATATATTGATACTTTTTACGCACGCTTTACGCACAAAGTCCATAGCGAAAAAGGAAGACACTTATTACTTGAACCTCAAATTTTAAACCAGTCATGATTTTATTAATGCACGGATGACAGGATTAAATCTAGAGCAACAAATAAATTGTGGGAAATTGAATTTCATCTTAGAATGTGATGAAAAATGTGCAACTTAAATTGTAAATAACTAAATAATTATGATTTTAATCGTGGCATCTTTGGTAAAAGGTTATTTGTGAATGTACAGAAACGTTCCTGCGGCAGTGATGCTATTTGTGCTGATGTAAACTGGAACTTGCCTGTGTCTGAGTGAGACCAAGCGATGCTGCCAGCTCAGCTCTCTCCGGTAACGCCAAATATTGCGTTTGTTGAAATCTCCTGTTCAGAGCTTGAAGTTGCAAACTTGAGTAGATAGTCCTTGGTTTTCTAATCTTTTTCCCTTTCCCGTTGAACCGAACTTCTCCTCCTTCCACCACTGTGTTTTTCTCTGTTTCTGGCGCTGAGGGAGAGAAAAGAGCAAAGAGACGGTTAGAAAATGAGGAGGCAGTTGTGGCCAACAAGGCTGCGCAGCTATGAATACTCCAGCGCAAGTTTTACAGGCTGTACTTTAGGTATAATTACCCTTAATTGCATACATTGTTTATAGCGTTACGCAATAAATAATTACCAAGCCTAATTCCAACATCTGGCTCGTCTTTTCGCTGCAGCAAGGACTGTAAACATTGGAAAGTAGTGCCATCACTGAATGAGGATATTTTAGATCCAAAGATGCTGCTGCACACTTACCTGGGTCTTCTAACCGTGTCTGTGAAAGCGCCGAGCTGTTTTGATAGCTCTGTACTGTGCTCAGATATGGACTGCTGGAATGGCTGCCGACCGAGTTGACGTATGGATAACCCAAAGATCTGGGGAACGACGAGGCTGGGCTGTAGTTGTCGTGCTGGGTATGACCTGCAGAATGTAAACAGTGCATGGGGTAGTGTCCGTGTGACACAGAGGAAGGCGACAGTTGCTGACTCGGGGGTCCAAACTCCATGAAAATGGTTTTTCCTGAGGCTGGGCTATTTAGACTTTCTGGGATTGTAGTCATTGTCATCTCTTCTCGCGGTCCCCCTTGTCTCGCTTTTGTTGTTTTCCTTCTATGATCTCAGTGAAGGACGGGTCCCAATTTAAGCCGAACTGATTTTTTCTCTTTCCATTCATAAGAAAATGTAGTTTGTGCCTGTGAAAAGTCCCAGGTATGATGCTGTGGACCAAGACAAACTCGCTCAAAGGTTTGAATCTCGGACTCATGAATATTCATCGAAGACGGTCGCTGATTGGTCCTCGCGCTCCAAGAGGGAAGCCGATTGGCGACGCTGGGGCTGGGTCCGAAGAAGCTGATAAAGTCAAGGAAGCCCAGAAAACCACAATATTTCCTCCTGGGGCGTCAAGATTTACCATTACAAATAATTCCTGTTTTCTTTCTTTCTTTCTTTTTTTTATTCTATCTAACTTCACCTGTTTTGGAAGTATCGAGAAAAAAAATCAGAGACTATTTGGTGATTGTATTTTCTAATAACCAAACACGGTTATCTAATAATATTTCCCAGTAATGATAATGAAAATAATAATAACAATGATATTATTATATTTCATATTGTCATTGGCCTGTATTAAAGGTGTCGCTGATCATATAACTGTCTAAACATTATTTAATAGTGAAATAATATTTGCAGCCTCGTTGAAGCTGCTCTCTCTGCACTTTCTAGTTTGATTAAACCTTTTTGTGATTAAAGCTCTATCTGCAGAAAGGTACATTAGCATAACACTAGTGTTCAATTTTCATAAGTAGCTCTGTAATTAGTCATGTATTTAACACTTACAGTGGCTTGAGGTCTCAGTTACACCTGGCAGCATGGAGGACGGTAAAACAGTTTCTGCTCTGATGTCAGATGAGGTTTGTTGGCTCAGGTGCCGGTTTAATGATGTTTTACAACACCTGAAAGCACACAAAAACATCAGAATTAAGCTAACATAGTGCAAAAAATGATACTTGAATTGAAAAGGTTAATGACTGTATTTAAAAAATGATCTGAATGGTCAATTTAATGCATCTTAGAAACAAATATAAGCGAAATAAGACGTTATTACTCCTTCAAAATAAAACATTGTGACAAATGATAGCTCTTCTGACTAAATACTTTTCCCCACTTTGTTCTTTTCTGTTTCATAACACAGACATGAATGCACACAGGCCTGCTTTCCTCTAACATTTACATGCTCCAAACAACATTACGCACCTTCTTTTGCAATCAATTAAATCCCACAGTGGTGTAAAACATGGCCACCTTTGATTAGCATGAACCTGAGCGAGGATGGGGGTGCGGCCGGCCTCCCACATCCCAACGAGAACAATTATCCACGGACATTTGATTTAATTGAACTGACGATTGACTACACACAAGAGATATTTCTTCCAGAGCTCAACTGGACCACCATTGTCGCTGTGCGTAAAGTCTAACCAGAGTACATTTAAAAAAGGAATAAATTAATCCAGTCAGCAGTTAAAAACAATACAGGCGCACTTACTTAAAGAAGTGAGGTCAAATTAGAGAAGCTGATAAATCGGCGTCATCCGGGGTCAAAAATCCACATCAGGACGCACGTGTTAAAAGGAGTAAGTCCCCAGAAAGTCTTCATTTTATCATGCTTCGTTTGCAGGCTGCAGCTCTTCTTCTGGTGTCTGTGCGGAGCAGAGACACAGCCCGGCTGCTGCTGCTCCATCGGCAGTCCCCTCCAGCTCCACCTGAATAACAAATTAAAGGCAGTTAAATTCCGTCACTGTGATTATCAGTGTAATTACATAATTGAAGTCAAAACAGAACTAGCAAGTTGCAAAAAAAATGTGGTATCAAAAAATGCAGGCGCTGACATCACGGCACGTGCGCCACAGTGTGCCAGGCGGCTGCGGATGCCTGGATTTAAAGATTTCTGTTGAAATATTAGGCTATAACGACAAAGCTGGTCCCTTGTCCCCCCTGAAATAGGCCAATTTGAAGTGATTTCTCCGGAATTACTTTCGAAAAATGCTTCAAGATTTCCTCTATCAACAACGACAATGATAATGGCAGTACAACCAATAATTATCATCTTCCAGAACAGAGGACAGATTTTTATGGGTACTTGGTGGGTGCGACTGATAACTGTCATTATTTTCCCACGATTATAGTATCTGCAAACTGCCACGCGGCTGTGAGCAAAACCATTAACAGAATAGAGGCAGAAAATGTAAAATAATACCACGAGTGTTCCTCAAATAATAGCAATAATAATTACAGGCGTTTATTGAAGTAAATGTAATTTAGAGACGAGCAGACTTATACACTCTGCACAAATCATTTCAATAATACCTTTTGCTCAGTCAAACATTCACAAAGTGTTGATCTGCACACAAGCTGAGACATTTATTATTCATATGAGGGATTTTCTCAAGTCATCCTCAGGGATGAGCAAGCAAGCAGGCGTGCGATAATATTACTACTTTAATTTATAATCTGACTCCTGCAGGAGGGCAGCGGAGGCCACACTGGTCCAGCTTCCTGCAGCACGGCCCTAAGCAGCCCCACACTAAAAATAAAGTCCTCCATGCATGGATGGAGCGCGGAGCAGGCCTCATTAGGAGTGAGTAGCTCTGTGGCTGAGGGTGTTTTAACACCTGCTGCTCTTCACCTGAGGGTGAGTGCAGAGGTGGAGACAGAGGGGGAGAGAAAGAGGGGGAGGTGGAGGGGTAAACGGGCCAAGATGTCACAGACTTCATTTCAGTCCGGTGATAGAAAGCCCTCCTCAGCTGACATGCCAACCCACATTTTCACAGCCACCAAATATTATCCAAACCGCGGTGCATTGGTAAACTGTGCGTCCGTGCTGAGCTGAGGCACAGCTCCGTGTGCAGCCTGCAGTCTGCATGTCAGATATGATTAATCATTGTCATTGGAGGTGCAGGGAACTGTAACTTCCATGGTCAAAGCGCAGATGTATATATTTTGTTAATTCCAGTGTAATTTCTTCTTCTACCTTTCCTGCGATATGTTGGTTTAATATTTGTTTGCAACTAATGATTTTCACTGCAAATGAAATCAGAATGAGTTCACAGATGTCATGCTACATGAGTGATGAGGAAAAAAATTACTGCCATTCGAGCAGGTTTTAAAAAAGCTGAGCAAAAAAACAAACAAATGCAAAAAAAAATGTGCTGACTCCACTCTTTAAATGTTTTTTTCTTTTTTCGACATTAGCTCGATTTAGGAGAGGCCCTGAGTGGTTTGATTCCACAGCATCACTGCCACAAATGTAAATCTAATTTTGTGACTTCCTGCAGAAATATCACGCTATATGAAAGTTTACTCAGCGTAAGAAGCACTGAATAAAAACCCTCTTTTGTTCTGCTTCCTCTGCGGCTGCTCTCTGCCATCCTGTAATTTTGCAGCGTCAATGAACGCAACACTAGACGCACTACAATTAACTGGATTCTGCGTCTATTTTCATGTTCAGTGTGGCATCAGAATGTGAATTGATTTTTTTGTTTTCCGATTTTTGAGCAAACAAACCAAAAAAAGAAAGTCGTGTCACATGAGAAAGAAGTCTGTTAAAATGGTTAATTGATTGCATTTTTATGGGGGTCAGGAGGAAGAAAATGAAATGTTAAGGGCTCTTCACTTAAAGAAAATAAACAGAGGAAAACAGTTTTACATTTTTACTGTCTCTCACTAACTTTGTGTTTTCAAAACAGTTTGGAGAAACTGATATCAGATTTTCAGGAATGGCTTTATTACCTCAAAGTTGGATCAGGCTTTGTGCTGTGTTCAATTAATTCTTAATATGAATGATGCATCTTTTATTTTGAAGGCCTTCACTGTTATTTATATTTACAAAATAAATGTTTGTTCGGGATAATTGGATGCTTTGAAATATAAACAACTCTTTATTAATTAAAAGGGCAGTCAGTAGGCAATGTGTTTTAATTTTTGCACAGCTCTAGCACATTTTTAATGTAGATTCAAAGTAAAGGGTTCATATCAATTTAATTTATAGTCAGGCTGTTTGAAATGTTTTTTTTTCTTTTTTTTTTAAGTAAATGAATTCTTAAGCATGTTTTTCAAATGTTTAATATGATGATGCATTTTTTCTTTGTTTTTAGGAAACAACACTCAAGGTTTAAGGATTACTGACCAAATGTTCTTTGGACTTCAAACTGGACTTGTTGCCCTGAAGAAGACTTGTGTTTCTTTCTAAAACCTGGTGATACTTGAAAAAGAAAGCCACCAAATTTTGTGTTGGATATTGAAACTGCTTTTTTTTTAAACAGTCATTATTTATCAGAATGTGTTGCTTGAACATAAAACAATGTTATAAATGAAACATTTCAACCCCCTTCCACACAGATGTCTTCCCCAACTGCAAAAAATAAAATCCAGGTAATGAAAAGATGGTCTCTGTGATGACCAGGAGTGTAATAGAACATAAAGCTGGTCACTGCAGAAGTCATATCTCCCCTCTCTTTTCCCCCTGTCAGTGCTCAGAGCCGCTCTCTCCCTCCACAGAGAGCTGTGGGGTCACAGAGTGGAAGAGCCCCCAGCTGAACTGGTAGAAATGCTGTCCCCATTACAGCAGCAGCAGGGGTCAGGCCATGGCAGCAAGCATCCAACCTGCCTGAAATTGGCTGCAAAATGACCAATTACCTGAGTGAAGGCTGGGGGAGAAAAGACTTGGCAAAATATGGCTTTTACTTAATTCAGCTAAACTGTAAAAGAAATGGTGACATATTGACGCCTCAAAGTTGCTACATGCTGCAGAATCCAACCTGTTAAGTCAAGATGTGAACATAGGAGTGTCAACTAACTGGACACAGATTTAAAGATGATTTAAAACGAGGAAACTCTTCACCAAGAGCTGAACCAAATTTAATATAACGCAAGCAGGGGGATTATTTCTCCAGCACCAAAACAAAGACTGATTATCTTTACATGTAGGTCTTATTGAATTAATTTCCTTGCAAATGGAAAACATGCAAATTCACCAATTAAGTCATTTGCCCATGGAGAGCCAGGATGCTTGACGTTCAGCTGCCACTGTGCCTTTAGTTTGAAATGCCCTTTTTAGTTTTTGTTAAGAGTTAAGTCTCCAACAAAGACAGGAAGGAGGTCAGCACTCAGCCAACACCTGAATGCACCTCTCTTTTTTGTGCTCCCCTTGATCCCCACAGTCTGTGCCTGTCATTAGTCTTAATGATGGAAAATTGTCATGTTGATACAAGTCTTGCTTTCCCCCTCTCTCTTCTTTTGTATAAGTAGAAGGTGGGAGCTCCATTTGTGACAAAGTTCTAAGCCGTGGACGCTGCATTTGTGCGGTGGGGGGAGAATAAAGGCTGTAGATGCTCTTTCCATAGCTGGGATAATTATTCCTACTGTGACCTCAATGATTCGCTCTGTTCATCCTGCACCTCATCCACGCGCCAGACTCTCAGCAGAGCCCCGTGTCATAGAATATGAAAAACCCATATAATGAAACCATTTTGGCTGATGGAAAAAAGGGGGCTACTGAAGCTGCACTTGCTACAAAGACGGCTCAATTATATGAGTAATTGTGATAATTTTCCCTCCATTCACTGCTTTCTCTGAAAGGTAAAAAACACAGATGCTGAAAGGGAAATTACTTGGACAATATATAATCTGTGAAATGGTCACAACAGAAAAAAAGATGACTGTAAGAAAGTGTAGGACTATAAATAGGTATGTTAATGCAGGGCACATAAATACACCCTGAGAGGCTTGTAGATATAGAAAAAACACTACCCTATGCATGTGAAAGGGAAAAAAGCACACACAACAAATGACCAGGGGAAAAAACATGATAAAAGTAGATGTGCAGCTGCCAGAAAATTAAACCTCCTTCTCCTTCCAATTGACAAATTTCAGCTCCTGAAAATGCACCCCCATAGCCGGCTATCATTTGTTGTTCTCTGACAGGAAAAGGATAATTACCTCTCTCAGAGCCAGGGGGACTGACATGCCCTCTAGACTTTGCCATGAATGCAGAAGCTTGATAGACAGTTTGAGGAATAATTTTGTTCTCCGCCCTTTTTTTTCCTTTATGTTCAAGAGTAGAACATGTTTTGTTCGGGGTAAGAACTTGGGAGATGGCAGTATTGTGGAGAGTGCATTAAACCGTGGGGTGTTCATACTGTAAATATGACATCCCAGTGTCTATCTGCGTCTCCATTCGGGGGGAAAAACTCTGAAATGCATTAAAATTTCAATTTTAGCTGGCAGGGAGATGGACGAGATAGTGAGATATGCATTACTTTTTCTTTCACAGTGGGTGTTGGATTAAACATTTTCTCTTCCTTGCTGGGAGAAGAAAGAATAAAAGCTTATTTCCACTCGAGCTGGGTGGTGAATTCAAGTTTGGGGGAAAGGAATCCATTGTGTCTAAGGGAGTGTCTAACATTTACATATTCAAGCAAAGCAGGGACTAAATTTATTCTTTGAATTGTCTTATTAGAGTGATTCCAAGCAGCACTGCTCTAAAAATAGACGAGTTTTAGGACATATTTCTCTGTACACTCCCTTCACACACATTTCCCTACGTCCACAAGTGTTCTTCTTTTTTCTTGAGAAACCTCCCACATGTTCGGCCGCTGACCCCTCCGGCCCCTGCAATCTGGAATAAATCTCTCCAGACAAGCCGCGCAGCATTACAGCCTTGCAGCTCAAATACTTGTATCACACTCAAATGATGAGTCTCTGTCACACACCATGTCATCAGTTTCACCCCCCCAACCCCACAATAACTTCCGTCCCATTGAGCAGCCTTGTGTGTTACGGGGGCCAAGACAGCCGGAGACCCCCTGGTCCTACCTGATTGTGCCTCCTGTAACATGGAGGAGCAGCTAGGTCCAAGCACCAGCCCTATACTCAGCACTGCTTTTCACACAAATACACACACACATACACACAAAACACCAGTCTCAATACAGTGCACCCCACTGCGCACTTCCTGACAGCTTGAAGAAATGTTTTCAAGTTGTCAAGTCTCCACAGCAAGTCAGTGGGCTGTGGATACAACACAGAAATAATCATGTGATCAGAAATATTTAGCTATGTATAGACTGAGTGAATGAGGATGTTTGCTTCTTAAAGGCCTGTTAATTTGCAGTTTTCTTTTGGATTCACGTTAAATTGAATCTTTAACTTTTCAGACGCTCTAACAGGAGACCAAAGTGGTCCATTGGATCTAATAAGCTGCAGCAGCTGCAGAATCTGTGCAAAAACTCACTTTTACAAATTAAGTTTATGAAGTTAGACAGTGGTAAGGGACTGTGGAGAAACAACTGGGCAGAGAGAGGGGACATTTCTTAGTTTTGCAACATGGTAACAGCTCATTCAAAACATGTGATGTTCATCTTTGGTTTGCATAAACTTTGGCTTTAGCTAATTTTAATGCATGATTCAATCATTATATCAGAGTTTGCCATCTGAATTAACTTCCGAATGTTTGGTTGTTTACGATAAAACCTGCAGATCCACCTTCCTGACATATTTATTTTATTTTTATTTTTTTTTTGCATATTTTGAAGATCAAGTTTTTTAGAATAATACACAAAACTAGAAGGCTTTTGCTATTTCAATAAGGGATACGTGAGTGATTCAATAATTTACGGCAAATTTCAAATAAACCAAAATGTGGAAAAAAAGTGTTGTTTTTTTCTCAATATTCTATTTGTTTGCACAATATATACCTAGAGTGTAATAAATTCATCAATTGGTCAGCTTTATCTCTAATGAACCCTTGAAATCAAAATTAAAATCTGGTTCATTCTTTCGCAAACTGTGTTACAGACAAAAGTTGTGACATTTGTTTCCCCACAAATCCATATTAAACTGAATTTAGAGTTATTCAACATTTTGTCAGACTTTGCCCTCTAGAAATGTCTGTCATTGTTTATACCACAGTTTAGCCAACATTTAAAAGAACTATGGCACAAAAATAACACGTAACAGAGTTAACAGAAGTAACAGCTGACAAAACCTTTCTCTGCAACAGAAACTTTGATGATGGGTAACACAGTTGACATTTTCTACATTTTTGGCTCTTGTGCTAACTACAGACCTTGAACATGTCACCCTCTGACCTTAATCGTCTCATATTTTTGTGCATTTTCTTTACATGTTTTTTATCATAGCATCTAAAGTTGGTACAGAAGAATATGTTGATTAGACAGTTGACGAACAATCGATCTGCACCGTGTACAAATGATCATTTTGATGAAATATTGACAAGGAGGAGTTGAAGCATGTCACACTTTCTTCAAGGTTCCCACACAAAAGGACCTCAACTGATTTGGGTCACATGACTTTGGATCAAACAATTGCTGATTTATAGTGTTTTTCAATGGGTAACAGTTGACACAGATTTCTCTCACAAAGTGAATAGTTTTATGCATATTAATCATTAAAATAGTTTATATAACAGCTGCATTGTGTGTTAATGATTGCTTTGAATTAATAATGTCGAAAATCTAACTAACAGGAATATTTTCTAGTGTTAATTTTGAAGAGCAAACTTAACATTTGAGAAATCAGAAAGCCCAAAAACTGTAAATTCCAACACATGATGTGCATTTTTTTGGCTAAATAAGTAATGAACCAGTTTACTTTCTGCATTAAATGAAGGTGGAATATTACCCAAATGATCCAATATAACATCGATCACTACTTGAAATTAATATTTTGTTAAATTGAGAAATATACCCCAATTATAGGATCACTCGCATAACTTTCAGCTTCTCACCCAGAGACAGTGGTTTTGGTACACTCCCGTCGCACTACTGCACTCGACAAACTCTATTCTTTCTGCATCTAGATTTCATGCCCCACTGTCGGGGTCCAATTTTCTTTAATCTTGCACAGTTACAAGCCTCTGAGGGAGAATGTGTGATGTTTACTTCTTTATTTTTTGATGAATAAAGTTGACACAAATTCTGCAGACTACAGTCTGATGCCTTTTTTTGAAAGCTCTTTGGTTTTAGTGAAACTGCATGATGGTCAACCCCAAAGTGAAACGGTGCTGCTTCCACTTTGGCAGAGCATTAAAAAAAAAGAATCATTTTCAAGAATTTTCTCAAATGGGAAAAACTCTTGATGTTTCAAAATGGTGCAACACCAAATTATTTTGCAAATTAAATCAAAAAGTGAATAAATAACATGGTGTCAAGTTTAAACCTAATTACTTAAATCAAATGTTATGAATGTAATAAGTGTTACACAGTGAGTAAAGGGAAGCCTCTCAAAACAGGAGCTCTATTAACAAATGATTTTACATTTTGCCTGTTTGCAGACCAAGAGTAATTTCTCTGATGTCATATGATCTCTTTCATGCTGTGTGACAGTTATTGTGTCTGATCCTGTTAAAATGCATCATAGAATAAAGATATTATTCAAAACCTTGGAAGAAATCATTCTTCATGTCAGCTTTTTGTCAAAGAAGATGATGAATAAAGACAATAGATACATAAAGCTCAATGTGTGGCTCCTGGTCTTATTATTTTAACAGTGTCCCTTAACTTCAGGTTTCACTGTCTGGAACAGAGTGACTTTTACCCAGCATAGGAATATGATATGATATGAGAATAAGATTAGATCTACCAACTACCTCAGACATTCAGATACCTTGAGACAGAGGTGTTCTGATTTCGTTCTCCATCACTGACAGCCTGGTGTAAACCAGTCTGACCTACAGCTGTACCTCACAGATATTACAAGCCAGGGACCGAGAGCCTCGTCTTCCAATTACACCACTGCACCGCTGCCTCAAGCTCAGCCATCTATGGAGAAAGCAAAGACAAGGCTGTCAGAGATTTTAATAAATGTAGGGAACACTGCATGGGAAAAGTGTTGCTGTCTCAATAGAGTGACACAGACAGGCCAAGGCTGTCAATGGAGCCCCTAATGACAGAGTAAGATAATGACAGACCCCAGTTAGAATCAGCAGGAAGAGGAAGATCAATCTGCAGCCAGAGAGGGAGGGATGTGAGGAGGGGGACAAACTGTGGGCTCTTTCTTTTCTATTCTCTCCGTTTTAGCTCATCTCATACATATATCCGTGTGCTGCAGCTGGCTCACGACGTGGCGGGGCAGCTCTGCATTAAGCGCACAGTGGATCAATAGCCATTACAACTCCCTCACAGCCTGACACGTCGCAGGGCCGCAGTTGACATTTCACTCAGGGCCACATTGATCCCCTGTGCACAATATTCCAGCCCCCTGTTAGTGGCCGAGCCTGGGGTCTGGCTGAAATTGAAAAGCGAGGGAGGGGGGTGTAAAAGCGGCAGAGGAGGTGGCTAACCAGCTGCCACAAGTAAACAGCACTCCCCTTGATGCATTCCTCGTTTGCAATCTACTGGTTTTCCTGCCTCTTCTGGCAATCCAAGAGCTCTGTATCAAAGGATCAAAGCTTGACCTGTGTGAATTATTTATTCATGCACCAGATCAGAGTATATGTGTCTGTGTGCAAAGCAGAAATAGCCACACTTACATCACTGTTGATAGCATCTAGCAGTGGAAAAGCAGGCAGGCTGGTTAAAAGAAGAAAAAAAAAACATCCAAAATAAGCTTTGGTGCAATTAAAAAGTGGGAGTTTCCAAGACAGCTTGGTCAAAATAAACACGGAAAAGTAGCAGACAACACAAAATTACACACAGTTAAAGCTAATTACTTTTTAATTGCCTGCTGAGACTTCAGATAGTATCTCTGTGGCCAGTTTTAACTTTGCAGAATAGCTGCCAGCGCTGAACAAAGTGTTCAATTCATCCTCATAGAGCAGCTGCAAAAAGTGTTACCTTTTTACCAAAATAGAAGTAAAAAGTGAAGCACTTTAGGGATCACATTTATGTGATTAGTTTACTATTAAGATAGATATTAAGATTAGAGTATATTCATCTACTTTCATCCAATTAAAAATGAAAACTTTACCTTCATGGATGTGTTTCAGCTTACTGTCGTGCATAAATCGTGAATAATCTGTGAGTGTTCTCCCACTGTATGAAAAATACATCAAAGGAGGATCTTATCGTAACTCCTCTCCCAGCAAACACTGCTCCCGGGGTTTAATTTCTCAATTGCCCTTCATAAATGAAAGAGAGGGGGGATTCCCAGATAAAATGGTTACAAGAGATTAAATATCTGTCGGGTGTAGTGTGGCTGCATTGTTCACTGATGGAGGGAAATTTCTGTGGAGGAGAAACATACAAAGTGTTACCTGAGCAAATCTAATCTTAATAAATGATGCAGGTTATTGTCTGTGCTGTCTCTAATGTGATGTGTAAAATCAGATCCACACACTATGAACATATTACAACTGCACCACCTCCGAACATGTCTAAAATTGCATGACTAACTCAAATTATAGTCATTCATATAATAGATATATCATAACCACGATTGTGTCTCACAGTTCTGCAAGTGAAGGAACAAATGCATTAGATTACAGCTCTAATACCATAATTGAATTCTTGCTCAGGGCAGAAATTTGATTTAATCAATTGTTACCACCTGGCTTGACGTTTGAGAGACCACACACAGATTTGGACCCATAATAGTGATTTCATATTCATTATGCACATACTTACCCACAAATATATAACTCACACACCTTGTGCCTGGCTGAAGCGGGTGCCACAACAAAGCAGAGAAAGACCTGCAGCTGCCTCCGGCTTAGATCTTCATCTTTAATTTCTCTGTGGTCAGATACAATGCCTGTCGTCACATAGTCTGGAGTCATTATGTGCTGGGAGAAGGAGGAGGAAGGAAAAAAATACATGAGGATGAGAGCAGGTCTGCAGTCACAATGCTCCCATTTAACATGCTGGGGTTAAATACGAGGATTGTGCAGCAGCGTCTTGCCCTTTCAGTCCGATTGTGCAACCCAGGAGACACTGGAGCCCTGCAGGCTGACAGAGGACTTTCCCCATCATCACTCACATATTTCTGCTTTGGCACAGACACACAAGTAAGACAAGGCTTTACTCCCAAGGGTGCTGGCATGTGTCCAAGTGGCTTATGGATATTTGCCAGGGCAGAGAACACTCCTAATATTTGTAGTGTGCATACTGCTGGAGTTAAATACACATGCAAATCATAGTAGACTAACGTAAATGTAATGTTTTGTTTGGATATTCAGTTTGTGCGTTCTTAAGGTAGCTCTTCATTGTGATTCCAGTCTCTCTCTGAGATCCACCTCTTTTGTCCTGCTCCAAAGCCACTCGTTCGACAGGTCAATCACTGTGTTTTTCTCCCCTCGCAGCACAAAGTCAAATAGATGTTTTTTTTTCACATTCCCCCCGTCTTATGACAATGCTCGTGTGAATAATTCAGCCTTTTTCTTGTATCAAATAACAACTTGAAATACCCTAATGCAAAAAATAGCGACTCAAACTTGCTTTTCAAGCCTCAAAAAGAAGTCCACCAGGCATTGATTTTCCAACCTTTGTTATTTCAGGATTGTATTACAAAAGAAATTCACAATGCTTTGATATACAGTAGCCATTGTGAGATCTTGTGCATGTTTTATATTAGCTTAAAGGCTGAGTTTCATATTGATGAGGACTGTTCAGTGTCACCTTTTGGACAGTGAAGGCAGCCCCTCGCCCTGACTCTGCTCAGAGGAAACACCTGCAGAGAGAAACACATGTTGGACTGCAGGGGAACCTCAGCTGTCTGTTTTGCACTGATGAACTACTTCCAAGTAAAGAGGACTGTGACCTTGTTCTGATCATTTGTAGCTCTGGATTTTGTTTGAATGCACCGCAAAAGAGGGCTTCACAGAGAGGTGTGTGGCATTAGCAGAGAGCTTCTTTCTGTAGCGGCAATCTGATGGAGGTTTGTGCAGAGGGCAACGAGCGAAAGCCTGGGAGGAGCGCCGCTGTGTACTGTGTCTGCATTTCCAGGCTGTGAGAAAGTTTTCTACCTCCATGCAGCCTGGTTAAATTAGCCCCAGAGCCAGAGTGTGGACAGCAGCTGGAGTGCAAGAGTCAGCTCTGGCAGTGGTGATAATCAGCAGGGAGGATGTGGAGAGAGAAACCCTCAGGGAGGAGGAGGAGGAGGAGGGGGGTGGCAGAGAGAGAAAGAGGGAGGAGAGGGGTTGCTGTGATCTTACAGGCCCAATCAGAACCCAAGTGGAGCGGAGGCCTCATGCAGTGTAACAGCACACCATCGCTCCACAGCAGCACTCAACATCCTGGACACAGAGCAGGTCTCCTCCCTAACCGGCTGCTTAACCCTTTCAGTGTGTGTGTGTGTGTGTGTGTGTGTGTGTGTGTGTGTGTGTGTGTGTGTGTGTGTGTGTGTGTGTGTGTGTGTGTGCAGTTCTCCCCCGGCTCTCATTCGCTCATCACCAACGCTAATCAGCCTCAAAGACAGCAGCTGCAGGGAGCCCCCACTCCTAACCTGGGCTGGAGAGGCTGTTAGCCTCAGCAAGAGGAGTGCAAATACAGAGCTTAGTGTTCTCAACAGGGACCGCAGACCATCCACATGTCTGACACTGGCTGCCTCTTCTATTGTGTCACATTCAGCTCAGTCTGTCCTCATATGGGCTAAACAGTATCAGCAGATAACATGGTCCTCCATCAGACAGCAGGGGTGGATGAGTGCTCAGGGGGAAATGTGTCAAACACTTAGTTAGGAGTGAAAGTATTGCATTCTTAGTTATATAATATAGTATTCACCAAATTATTTTTAATGCCATGCAGATATAAGTGCAGCCCATATTAAATTTCAAGACCAGACTTTGAATGTGGAGGGATAAAAGGCTCATCTGTTTACTTTGAGATGTAAGAGAGTAGAACTAAATGTTGGCACAGAACATAAATATTCAGTTGAGCAGCAATGAAGTGTGTTTTAATTAAGCTCTATTAAGCTCTTTGATTCTGTCTGTTTATTGAACAGTGTCCACAGGTGAACAATAACTCAGGAGTAGTTTAAATAAAGCTCTGATGGATGGAAACAGCAAAAACAATAAAGTACTGTACGCCATGAATGTACCTTCAGTCGCTGCACGTCCTCACTAAATCAGACTGCAGGTCAGAGCAGCTCAGAGGTTGCACGCGACCGGCGGTTCATCAGCGTGTGCGTGACACATGGACATGATGGAGGGTGTGGAGGAACGTCCGGACAGGTGGGGTCAGAGTCGGGTCTGATTGCACAGCTGCTGATCCTTCAACGAAAAATCCAGAGACAAACCAGCAGCCCATTCCTTCTGCAGGCCCTCGAGTCCATCCGTCCACTGTGACACTCATGAAACAGACACAGGCCTCAGATTCTGTACTCTGCACTGGTTTCTGGTCAGGGAGACAAAGTTTGGTCACAAAACTAACTTAGATTTGAGGCTGAAGTCACACTTTCTGCTGTGTAAAAGACGACAAACATTCAGAGCTGCACAAATGAATTACTAAGTCAACATACGTGCACAATGCCTCGTCCAAGAAACATTTCTACTGAAGAATTGAGTGAAACTGGCAAAGCCGATGCAATCTCCGTGGCCCAGCCTGACATGACATGAAGCAACGATTTTATGTTGTCTGTCAAATATACTGGGGGAAAAAAATCAATGCATCTTGACAGCATTACATAAAGAGCTTTTGTGCCGTGATATTTCTTTTCTGCCTGTGTACTTTTGTCTGGGGCGTAGAGAGTCGCTCTGGAGGCCGAGGGGGAGCAGAGCTGGCACGAACAATGTGGGAATCCATGGCGGAAACTGCGAATGTTGTCTTTTCTCTGCAGTTTCTGCTGTGACTCAACAAGAGGAGGCATCTTTACAGACCATTTCATACAGCTACAACATCCATCAGAGGAGACGGGTTAAGAAAGTAACGTCTGCACAAGTCCAACAAGCTCCAAATACTCCTAAGTTCAAAATCAACAGATGATGATGTAAAACTCTCAAAACACAGGTTTAAGATCCAAAATCAAGTCAATCTCCCCTTGTTATATTGTTTCTGGGACTGTCTAAACATTGAAATTCTCTTGATTTAAATCTTAACGTCTTTTTATTTCCAAAGCTGCCAAGAGCAATTTGTTAGTTTCTTGACACCAGTCAGAAACAGGGACACTCAAGACCATCAAAATGCTCTACTATTGTATTCCAGGGTAAACATATATAATTCTTACAGACTGCGACTATGTCAGCCCTCACAAAAGAATCTGAGCCTGAAGATGTCTGGGAGGTGAAAATCTGGAGGTGTGATAGCCACATCTTAAAGGGGCAGAGAGGACTACCTGGGGAAGTTTGTTTTTCCTGGGTAAAAGCTTAGTTTCCCATGAGCACTCGCACCTACTGGCGTGAGGATGTGACTCTTGTTTCAAAGCAAATGAAAGAAGAGACAATTTTCTTTTTTTTTCTTTGTTAAAGAGTGATCTTGCGATCTTAATATCTTCTGAACTGCCAAGTTAGAAAAAACAGTGTGTGCTAATAGTGAAATTAACAATTCAGACAGGAGACATTTTTTGAACCAGGCTGCAAATAGGTCAATTTCTGCTTTGAAAACATTTTCTTTTGGCTTGGTGTGTATGTGACTTTCAGTACTTCTGGAGCCAGCCTCAAGCGAACACTCGAGAAACAGCAGATTTTAGCTCTTCAGCATTGTCTCATATTCTTAGACCGGAGGTTGCTGCTTGGTAATTACGTAGCAATATTTTGTAGTGTAGTGTCCAAGAGGTGAGCAGCCAGTCTGTTTAGTGTTGCTCACAGCTGTGACTGAATTGAGGAGCAAATTGAGCAACAAACCAAGAGCATCCATGTGCACAGTGTTCCCCTCAGAAACAGTAGCTTGTAATACTCGTAATATGATAGAAATAGTAATTGGGGATTAGATCGACTACATACTGCCGCAGTCTGTGTTCAATCTGATCTGCTAAATCTGACTTTATTTCCAGCGCTCTCTTATGGAGGTCAGGCGCTAACAGGGAGAGCTGGGTGTGTCTTACTGGCCCCATAACACTTCAAGCTTTACTCATCCACTGGCACATGCACCAGCCTCCCCCTCCTCCCTCTCTTTATCTACCTCACTTTCTCTCTTGTCCAGAAGAGGATCAGCAGCAGCTTAGAGCTGCCCGGGCTGGAAGGTGAACAAGTGGAGCTTTGAGGAGCCCTCTGCCAGTCAGACGGAGAGCTCCGGGCCCCAAGCCCTCAGGGGTTAACCTCTCAGACTGCCAAGCAAAATACTGCAAGAGTCTCGCAATTACAGAGACAGTCAAAGGCCAAACGCAATTTCCAGAGCTATTTACACAGTTAAAAGCACCCCCCACCCCAGAACTGACAAGAATAGGCAGAATTAAAATGGTAGAGAGATGTAAGGTGGGCTTTTAAATACCCTTTGACCTCCTCTGGCTGCAATCCATTCACAAAGCAACCAATGGCAAAGGCAGGGGAGTTTATAAAAGCAGATATATATTCACAAATACATTTATTGGTTCAAGGGGTTCTAAATACCAACAGGTACCCATTCAAACATAAAAGATAAACTTCATTACTCTTTCAGTGCAGGTCAACTAGCATCTGTGGGTATGGGTTAGATGATTTAAATAAAAACCTCCATCATGGTGAATCAAAGGCACGTTTTCTACGGGGGATTACTGGCTGATACAATCAAAACACTCATCGCAAAGACACAAAAACTAAAAAAAATGAATCAAAAACAGCCGAAGAGCCAACCTGTTGATTTATCTCTGACACATCCCAGCATGGAGGTGTTAATTTACTGATAGATAGTGCATAAACCAAATTTTCAACTCTATTTGATCTGTTGTTCTTTTAAATGAAGCATATGCTTTGTTTTACAATGAACAGTGTAAACACTAAGATGCCCAAAGCCTGCTGTGCAGAAGTCTATCATAAAGTGATGCAGTGAGTCTGTAGAATACAATTGTACCTCCTGGAGGGCCGGTGCAGCGGTGCTCCCAGGGGACAATGGGGGCCCCAGCAGCCTCTAACCCACACAGCTGTTCTCCAGGTCCAGAGCCTCTCCAGAGCCTGCCAGTTCCTCCAGCTTTGGGGACTACACGCCAGCCCGGGGGGGGCACCGAGCACTAATAATAACAACATCCAACATGCAGGCCCCGGGGTCAGATGCAAACCGTGACCCTCCCCATCACAGCACCAAATCCTGGATAGGAGCCAGGACACAGAGCTGCACTGCAGCCTGGGAGAGTGGGCTGGGAGGGGGCCGACACAGAATGGAGGGGTGGCTGCAGCATTCACTTCCTGTTTAGTGCCCATAGCAGCTCTGTTTTAGGGAGAGAGGTGTTATAATTTGGGACAAAGGGACAGATCTTGAAAGTAAATTTGCTTCAAGTGATTTAATAAGTTACAAATGTCTTATCTAAAAGGATAATTTACCTGTGTTTTGCTGTGGATCACTCATCCAGGAAGCACTGCACTACAAGAAAGTGACAGAGACAGATGAGAGAGAAAACCTTTTCCTCCATCACACTCGTGCTTATGGACTACTCTGCTCCATCTAGCATGAAGTTTATATTTCTACAAAGTGAAAATGTTCTTGAATCTGGATTGACACAGGTATATATTCTAAATTGTAACTTTCACCAACAAAATCTGGAATTTATGCATCTCCATGTTTGGAAACTAAAACAACGAGACTCTGCTCTGAATAAAAATCCTGGGTTTGTTTGGTTCAAACATTCAGACTACAAACACAAAGTTTTGCCCCCTCCCCGTCAGGTCTTACAGGTCGACTAGCGGTTCACTTATGGTTTCTCACACGCTCCATATGAGGGGGAATACTTGGCCCTAATTAGCACCGAGCATCTGGCAAATGTCACGGTGTGTCTGTGTGTGAGCATTCTTATTTACTCAGAAAGCTGGTTCAGCCGGAGAAAACGCTGTGAGAGTTTTGTAGCATTTCAGACCGCGGGCCCTGAGAGTGTTATTTTTATTTCACGTTGTGAGTCACTATCCCCTGGTTCTTGTGCGTGATGAGGGTTAACCAAACTTTTCTCATTCTGTTGTAGGTCACATACACGCCTACCAGTGCAAAGTCCTTCAAAAGGGGGGTCCTAATAACTGGGTTTGTTTTGTCTAAGTTAGTCATCTGTAGATATTTTGGTCTGGTTACTTGAGTTTTTAAGTATTAAAGGGTAAATAATTTGTCTGACAGGCCTCTGGCTGAGTAATACTTGAATCATTCTTTTTTGGGATTTGGGCGAAAAGTTGAAGCTGAGAACACAAAGTGCTCACAACCAGGCTGCAGATTTTTAGGGTTTACTAATGTTTCTGCCCTTGTCTTGTCAAGTTTTACAAATTACATAAACCTTTTAAAAGCCAGTGATTGTTTGTACTGATGACAACAAGTAAACTTAGTGGGAGGTCTGCAGGATATGATAAATGTATAGGATGTGCAACTAAACTGTAACGTATAGAGATTATACTCTGAAGTGTAATTAAAAAAAAGAAAAGAAAGTGAGCTGTAAGGGCCTGTGTCCACTGACAGCATTTTTGTGCTGGCAACATGTACGATACTTAGGGCATCAAGAGGAGTGGTCGTCATGGATTTTATGTCATGTCCACCCCAAAACACACCTCTCCAAAGTGTGCCAAAGGCAAGGAAGTTCACTGTGCCCTAGCATTTGATCAACTTGTGGTCACACTGGCCAAATGAACTGGACTTTGGGTTTAAAGCGTGTTTGGGCACAGTTTGAATGGCCAGTATGACCATGCCCTTAATTTCTCCTCTGCCTTTGTTTTTGTCAAAGTTGACAATGGAAGTCTCGCCTCGTCTTGAATTTGATTGGTTGGTTGGTGAGGGAGATGTGACTTAACATAGTGCAGCAGTGTTTCATAAGCTGAGCTATTATCCCCTGAGAGCTGCAACAAAACAGCTGTCAGCAGGGGCATTATTGTGCTGTCAGTGGACACAGGCCCTGACACTGTCAATGCCTATTTCCACATTTTAAACAGTATTTCTGCAACAAATCCCTCCTCAATTCAAATAATCCACTAAAACAGAAAATCAAGCATTTGCATTGAATTATGTTCTGCACAGTTTTGATAAATTCAGGCTTTACAGTGTTATGTGTGAATTCTCATATTGTGATAACACTTTGATTTATTGCACAAACCTTCTTTGTGGTCCTTCAAAAAACCTGCAAAGATTAAGTTGAAATCCAGGCTCCTGTGGAAACAAAAACGAGACAAGTTCAGCACATTCCCCCTGAAGTTACAGTTCAGCAGCAGCCAAGTACAGTTCAGTCTGACTGGCTCGATCGCAGCCCCGATCTCCATCCTGACAAGATTACACAGAGGCTTCCTGTCTCCTCGACCCCGATACCATCTCGGCCTGACTTCTAGCTCCCCTCCTCTACAGCCACGTCCCAGCCTGAGATAGCCCCAATTACAGCCTAATGGGACAGTTTTAATTAGAAAACTACATCTTGAAAGGCACCACATGTTCGTCCAACTCCGCAGCATGGCTCATTTAAGAGATTAATAATACACAGGCAGGGCGGGCAGTACAAGGAAAGTCAGCAAATCAAGGAGGCCATTCATGTGCAGATCAAAACAAAAAGCCCACTGTTAATGTTTTCTGTTGATTTCTAAATTCACAATGAAACCCTGCATGCTGTGCAGTACATTGACACATGAATGTTTCCCGCACTTTCACTTCATAATAACTCAGCTAATTTTTATTTAAAGCACACTTTGGAAATTAGCCCTCTGTGGCTTTTCAGCAAACAGCCTAACTTCCTGCTAGATGTTGTTGTGTCATATTTCGGTGCTGCACGTGAAGTGAAAGGAAACCAAATGACACAGCAGGTTCCAGTGTGATCAAGTGTGATGCCTCCAAAAGTAAGAGGCTGTTTAAGGGGATAAAAACTGTGCAAGAGAAGGAGAAAGAGGAGAGTGCACAAGGGACAAAATGAATCAAATTCTCAATATGCTGCATCGAAATAAAGATTTCTACAAACATGCACCACTCCAGACAAAAATAAGTCTTGTCACGCTGCTGTTCCTTCGCTGTCAATCAAGATAAAAATCAAATGCTTTATGTACACTGACTGATCTATTTTTGTCACATGAATAGAGATCCAGACTGAAAACATGCTCGATTCTACTTATTGTTTTGTAATCCAAAATAACTAAACCAACACTTGCAATCATGTTGACAAGTCCTGATCGAACACAGATGGAAATAAATAACCACGAATAATACAAAAAGGAAAAATAAAACACTATCATGTTCCTTTATTTCATTTGCAAGTTATTCCAAACCAGATTGTGCTTTTGCTTCTGTTTAGAGGAGATTTAAGACTTCTTGCTGCTTCTATTTTTATTTTTGCTGACACTGAAGGTGATTTACTGACATGCTTTTTGACTGTGCATATTAGAGGAGTCATGTTTACAGAAGGGGGACCCAGCGTACTGGACTCAAGGGACTTCTTCTAAAACTGTCAACACCACCACTTTCATCACATCCCTCACTCCAGCAAATTACCATATCAGCAGCATGATCTGAAAGCAGACCAAGGAACCACAATCTCTGCTTTTTCTGACGCACAATTAAAAGATGTCAAACTTGGTTTCTTTTACACTGTTTTGGTTCGAGCTGTCAGCGCATCAAACATTATCTTAAAGAGGACTCATTTAGCAGAGAAAAGGAACCAGGCCAGGTTCACTGACGCTGAAGAGGGGGCTCAGTAGCCTCGGGGGCATGAGGGTAACTAAGGAGTACAAAAGAAAGGGGAACACGATAAGAAAAGCAGTGATGGTGGGAGGGTGAGGCAGTGGAGGTGTGGTGAGGGGGGACTCTAACTTTCCTGTCGGCTCTCTCCTGGGAACCTGAGGGCGAAGACGCTGGAGCTACTCCACACAGGTATCATATTCAGCAGGTCTCTCAGTGCAGCTGGGCTCCAGTCCAAAACTCCCTGACTGTCTGCCTCAGTGCAGAGATGTGGAGGCGCCGTAATGTAACAGTAGCAGAAAATGCCAACAGGTGAAACTAAATATTCAAGTCAAGCATGATACTGTTGTTGTCGTCACTTCACAGAATAATGGCATTAATCCTCTCCGCCTGCTTTAACGTGACAATTATTCGCATGGTGCTCAACATGATAGGGGAAAAAGAGAGGAAACATTAATAGAAGTTTCTCCCCCTCTTTCTCTTTTTTGTGGGATATGAAAAGTGAGAGAGAGGAGATTGAAACCGATGACAGTTTGAGACATAAAT
The DNA here is from genome assembly GCF_033239565.1 of Halichoeres trimaculatus. Taxonomy (NCBI): domain Eukaryota; kingdom Metazoa; phylum Chordata; class Actinopteri; order Labriformes; family Labridae; genus Halichoeres; species Halichoeres trimaculatus. The sequence continues at coordinate 19,011,011 of NW_027437197.1, forward strand.
CAACCTCCCACATCTCCACTCTGAAACAACATAATAGACAGACTGTGTCCCCGCGACAAAAGCGCAGCGACTGAGGGCCCACTGCTGAAACCACTGTAATAGCTTCGGCTGCAGAAGAAAGTGCGCTGCCTTCTTTAGATTTCAATTCACCGCTTGTGAATGGCTGATGAACTGCAGAGGGGGGAAAAGCCAAAATAGACGCCTTGAATATATTGCACTTCACAGCCTTGATGTAGCTCTTTTATATATGAATGCACACAATCCTGAACACTTAGATAGGTTTAGAATATACACACTTCCATATCATTGTGAAAAGTGCAGTTTTAAGACAAATGCATGCTATGAAGTAGTCACATAATGTAGCATCTTCATAATGTGTGGGCTGAAAATAAAAGAAAGAACCAAGAACTTTAAGGAGATGCTGATGTAGAAACTTTAACTTATTTTCTTTGATTAAAACTTTGATTGAATTAGATACCTACCATATTTGTTGCAGGTGCATTGTGAAACAAGGGCCCAGGTCAGATTTGGTTTGGTGGTGGTATAATTAGGCTTCTGTAAACTCAACTGTGTGGTCCAAGTGGTTTCACAGTTTTCCGACAACCAAACAGAGGCCTGCAAATTGTCCACAACAATCCACATCCACACTGGTTTGTCACCCCAGTGGACCAAACGTCAGACGCCTGGCGGATACACAGCTCTACGAGAGAGAGCACATGTTCTCATGTGTCTACTAAATGATAACACCACTATTCCCTATTAGTGCTTCTGTCGGCTGAGCCTGCGCAGTGTGAAATGTGCACTCACAGCAGAAAAAAAAAAGCAAAGTGAGATGAGGCCCCTTGTGGCCATGAGTGGATTCAATCAATCTGAATTAGTGATGTGAAGAGTTCCAAGGTTTGGTCTTGTTTCGTATGGAGAGGAGGGGGAAAAATTGAAAATTGACCTGGCAGCCTTCATTTAGTGACAATGTGCTAAAGTATCATAAAGTATGATGGGTATTCATCACGGTGATCTACATAAGCGGGGGCAGAACGGTGGCACAAAGGTTTTCAATTGAAAAGCATAATACTCATTAGTGTAACACTCAACATCAGCAGCAATCAGAAGTTGCATTAGCTGGAAGAGGGAAAAGCCCAGGTAAAAATTACATCCATAAAACAACTACAAAGTATAAAACACCTACTGCACAGTGCTTTAACTAGCATATTTGGATCTAAAGAATGAGATTATCTTGAGTATAAGCATATGTAATCTTGATTTAGCTGCTATTTAATTTACTCATTTGTGTGCAGTCCTGTTCAAATTCTGCAAGACTGAGCACAAGAAATGTCATTACTTCAAATGATCAGTCTATGACTATGAGACAGAGGAGGAAGAAGAATATCGAACACATACAGCACATTATTTTGTCTAGAGCATAGCAAAGAATAAACAATAACATCAGCATGACTATACTTACCTTTTTGAGGAAGCAGAAGAACAGGAAAAAGGAGGAAGTTAACCATGCATGAGTATTTTTCAAAAGGTGAGTTTTTCGCAATCTCATGGTAAAGCTTTAATGTAATGTCAGAGGTTTAGTTTGAGGTTACTCGAAAGAGTGGAAAAATTCAAACCAGCTGAACTTGTTATTTTCCCCTTTTTTTTGTATTTTTTTCCCCAAAAAAAACTACAAGCAGCCTGTTTTAACACACCAACCAAATAGATGATTTGAACAGTCAATCACTACACAGGACCTAGGTTTGTAGGGGGCTCTGTGTTGGACTTTTAACCTTTTTATCTTGGCTACTTTTTCCTAAGTTGCTCTTCCAAATTTTGAATTTTAACCCAGAAGAAGTTAGTCAAATTTTAGCTGTTGAGAGAACATACATGTTCCTTGTTGTCTTTTAAATTAAACAGGATTAAGTGTTGAACATTTTTGAAATAAAATACTAATATGCTTTTAAAAACTAAGATTCCAAGATTTATTTTCCTTCCTACAATGTGAATCAGACCACCGGAGCAATATACAAAACCATTTTTTATTGTATGAATTGCTTCAAAAGACACACACCGGGTTTTATTTAGAGAAAAGATCTTTAGAAAATGTCTATGATGGAGAAGAAGCAGGTTTCTCTGCAGGGCAGTAGATCTTCTATCACCTGTGAAATCTTACATATCAGTTAATCTCACACTATGTGATTAACACATGGGACAAACAGGAAGTCTTCGGCTGCAACATCCTCCTCTCTACTGAGTGAACATCAGCTGGGGGATAGATTTCATGAGCAGAAACCTGTCACTGACACACCTGCCTCAGCCCCTGATACCTGTAACACTCTTCTATTCAAACTGTGATTCTGTTGCATCAGAAGGTCTTGGTTGCAGCTAAAGTCTGCAGTGGGGTGAACTTTGTACAAAGAGGAAAGACCACCTGTGTCATTGAGAGGGTGGGTTAAGAGTCTGATCAGGCCTGTGATGCAAGCCGCTCGATGATTCTCCTGTAGTCTTCCACAACGACCTGATAGCTCTTCTCCAGCTCCTCGTGCTGCGTCTCAATGTCCATCTGACCCATGTGGGACACCAGCTCCTCTGGCCGCAGACACTTCTTCATCTTCGCCAGCTCCCTCTGGTTCTTCTGCAGAGCATTCACACCACAAAGAGGCACAGGTGAGGTCACTCATAACACGTTTGTTTCATAATCCTTAAGGGGCTGTCTGGTCAGCTATTAATTAGGGAGAAAGGCTAATGGCCAATCAGAAAAAAGTATTTCACACGGCTGGGTAATGAGAAACAAAGCCTGGTAATAATCCCTCATAATTGCAATTGTAACCAGGTTTCCTAAAGGGAAATAAAAAAGCAAACAAACTAAAAAGTCACTTTTGTTTGAGGCAAATGTTACTTAAAAGGAGTTGATGGTGCATGTTTCCCAACATTTATGTTCTAAATGTGTTTTTCATAAAGTTTTATGAGGACGAGGGCGGATCTTGATTAGTCTGAAACATGTGATACTTTGTAGTTAGTAAAATACGATAGTTAATTTTAATTTAGGGGACAGCTCCAACTGCATGATGACTTAATAAGAGCCATTTTTACAGGACAAGGTTACCACAAGTAAAGACAGAAAAACAGAATCCAAGAGTTAAAAACTGCACCTTCAGATGATTTAGCTTTGATGTACAGTAATGGTTGTAAAAAAGGGTCAAAGTGCTTTAAAGCCTCTTCAAACCTGGACAAACAGAGCACACATTGCTTCAGTCGTCTATTTGCTGCTTTAAAAATCCAGCACGCATATAAATGCAGACATGGTCACTGGGGAATTGAGGGTAAGAGCAGAAACTTATAATCCCCCTCACATCCAGAGCAAAGGCTTCAGCTATTGAGCTAACTACATGCTAAATCTCCTCAGGGAAGGAAAACCGCTCTGCATCTGGCCACCAGATCTTCCCCTGCCACTCTCTCAAGGAATTTCTCCTTCCCTCCTCACCACATAGGTCTTTTCCACATCAGATTATGGCTTTTTTTCCCAGACATGTGGTTCCCCTGCTGACAGAAAATTCTCTAATGGCTGATATGCAAAGTCTCAGCAAGAGGCTCGAGCATAAAAAGTCATATGTAAACAGGATGTAGGTTTTTCTGTTGGTGCGTAAATCTACTCTGTATTTAGTCATGTCAAACCTGTTAGGACAGTCAGAAAAGCAGCCCTGATCTTGTTGGTTTGTCAGACTGAAACTGACGACACACTTACATTTGAAAATACAAGAAAAGGTTTGATAAAATTGTAGTTCTCCAGATAAATTATAAAAAGCGCTGCAGAACACGACAGAACTCTGAATAGTAGCAGCTTTTAGACAAAGTGCTTCACACACTTTCATGAAAATTATTTCTCCCAAAGAAATGCAAATCCTGACAAATGACATGTGTCTGAATAGAAAAAAGCTCCAGCAGCAGCAGAACCACAGACGCCTGGTGCGCCCTATTGTGGCTGCAACAATACGGTTCTCGTAATCTATCAATTTTCACAGAACTGGAGATCAATTTTTCTGCTGTTTTAAAAGGTAACATAATAAACAGGGACAATATGGAGCTGTAAGCAGATCAAGTGTGCCGCACACGGGCCACTTTGCTTCCTACACTGAGAAATTTTAATGTTACCCGAACAAAAGGTGGAAGACTGCACACTGGATTTTTGTTTGACAGCAAGAGAGACAAGTCGAAATTCAGTTTCATGTCTGAATAAATCAGAAAAACACTCACTCAGGATGTCATTCTGTTTCCACTCTTTGACCCTCTCCTCACAGACATGTAAGGCACATTACTAAGAGGCTGAAGCTCACCCTGTAGGGTCCAAATAGCCTCTTCTTCACATCCAGGCGGTACTCTCTGGCTTTGTCTCCATCACTCATATCTGTTGCTCTTAGGCGCAGGATTTCATACACTCGCCTGGCATGTTTCTGAAGAAAAAGGAAAAAAAAATATTTCATGCTTCATGTACAAAACACCAGTGTTTAGGAGCTTTACAACACAGAAGCTCACAGAATCAGACATCTTTTTTATGTCCTATGGTTTGCCAAAAGTTGAGTCTCTCTTGAAGATAGACTGAGGTTCAGTGTAAAACTATGTACATTCATCCTGGAGATTAATCAGCCCAGTTCAAAAGCCAGCACCCATGACACAGATAGCATATTTCAGCAAGATTATGCCAAACTACACTGTACAACAGCATGCCTCTGTTGTAGAAGAGTCTGGGTGCTCAACTGGCCTCCTACAATCATGATTTGTCACCCATTGAGCAATCCAGGACACAATAGTTACATATTTTCAATTCAAAATAAGTTTTAAATAATTTTCAGGCTCTAATCTGTTTTTTTTTTTTATATATTTCCCAACAATTTTGGAATTTGGAGGCAGATGCATGTCTGTGGATGTTTTGTCTAATGTCTGATGTTTTGAATCCTGTAGGTAATTGTATATTTGTTGTTTTGAGTGATAGTGTATGTGTCTGTTTTAACTCTGTATCTATGCTGCTGCCTGTCTTAGCCAGGACACGCTTTCTTATTCTCAAGTCTCTTCCTGGTAAAATAAAGGTGGAATAAAAATATTATTTGGGCTGTGCAAGGATTATTTTGGGGTTTGACTTATTGATATCGAAAGTGTCACCTTGGGGCTCTCTTTAATTCTTGGCCAAAGCTATGATTTGCACACCCAGAACTGCAGCGTCATACTACACCTTGTTTATTTTTAGCTTGTCCTGCGTCTCTTTGACCATGTCAGCAGAGAAGCCAAGGTGCAGCTTGTCCGCAGCGAAGCAGGGCAGGCCTTGACACAGCTTGGTCAGCACGTAGTCCCTCAGCTTCACGTAGTTCTCTGAGGGGTCTTCAGCTGTAAACAGCACATGACACAAAAAAGGTTGGAAGCATGTAGCAGAGGTTTTTCTTTTAATCATGTGCAAATCATCTGATGCATGTGTCGGGGTTGGAAAGTGTGAATACGGTTTTAAATACAGGGTGTGTTTTTAAGGATTTAGGCAGGGAGCTTTGTTCAAAAGCTAAAACATTCACATCTATTTGACACTTTTTTAAACATTCACTTTAAGATCAAAATGAAAGAAATTTAATCCAGGCATGAGACGCTGTAAAAAGGAACATTCTGCCACTTTAAGGCTAAACTTTCAGTTATTTCTTGTAAAGGATTCCTCTCTCCAAGGGGAAAAAAGGAGCCTCTTTAGTATTCATTCTCTGTCTCTATGCAAAGCGACAACTAGTATAATAGAGCTGCAGCACATTCTGGTATTCATGCCAGCTCCCCAAATGAGCTCAACCCCATGGATCCACCAACTGAAGAGAAAAACAATTTAAACCGTTTGTGGGAGACACAGCAATCTTAAATCACGTGTTGATCTATTTTTTTCACCGTGATAAATAAATTGAATTCGCATGCTCACCGGTGATGTCCTGCACTTTGGGCAGGCTGCAGTAAAACCTGTGAACGGTCTCCAGAAGCTGAGCTCCATGACCCTCTCCTTGGAACGGAGGCAGGATCAACATTTGGCTGTTCAGTAAAGGTGAAGACATACATGCAAACACACAAAGCCAATGAGGAACTCGCTGAAAATTAATCACAAAACTATTTTTTATAAAGAAACAGTAAATGGTTATTCTCATGCATCACTGTTAAAATTTAAACCACATCAAAAGCTTATCTATAAAGCTGTTTTCAGATATGGATCACCCTGGCTTGGTAATGAAACAAAATCTGGATGAATGGTTGGCTATATAAGCCCATAATTTGGGCTCTTTGGGAAGAGGATAAAGAAATGTATAATTTTCCACTCTTTTTTTTCATACAAAAGAATGGGAAGGCACGCGCTGCCCCGGCAATTACCTTACACGTGGTCGGGTTTTGTCTGGGTACACGTAGTAATTATAAACTGTCATGTAGCCAACAGTTGCGTAGAGAGTCTCCCCATCTTTATTGTACTTTTCAAATCTGCAGATAAAACACAAAGGCAAACAGGTCAATTACAGGCACACTCCCATGCAGTGTCCATTTTAGCCCCTCTGTTCTCGTGCCCACCCTTAACACCCCCCCTTCCCTAACTTGAGCATGTTAAAGCAGCCAGGCCCCGATTGGTACACCTGCTACAAACTGAATACATTACGCACTTAATTGGAGTACTGCAACTTAGAGGAAGAGAAGGGGTTGGAGGAGGGACTGAACTCCTCAAAATCACTTCAGTCCATTTTGCCCATTGTCAGTTTTAATAGTTGCCAGGGTAAAGAAAACACTGGCAGAGGCTCTTTTTACTGTTTAGACATTGTTCAGTGTTTCAAAAGACAACAGTATTCAATTCAGCTCTTGCCCCTGAAAATTTTGAAAAGGGCTTTGGGCACAAAGGAAGCTCTTGCCTGATCAACAATTCTCCTATGGGGGGATATATAATCAAACTGGCCTGGTAATTGGTCACAAGCGCCACAAAGGCAGGCTTTGTTTTTCACTGACACAATAAAGGCTGTAGGGTAGGGTAGGGGTGGGCGTGTAGGGTGGTGGTAGTGCGGGGCGTTGATGTCAATTAGGAAGGGCACTCACACGAGAAAGAAGTCCCAGCGATCGTCGTCGGCGTCGATGAAGCTGGCGGTCTCTATGAACCACATGAGGAAGGTCTGTAGGCGCTCGTGGTACTCTTGGAATCCTGAGCAGGTGATATCAGCCTGGGGTGAAAACGTCGCAAAAATAAATATCTGATACACTTTAGAGAGAAATCCTAGTGACAGCAGCTACAGGAAGTTAAAAAACTGCATTAAAAAGTCTGGAGAAGACTTCCAGGGTTGCTGTGGTGAGGAGTGAGTGATGTTTGTACCTTGTGGATCTGGTAAGTGAGTTCTCCAGCCTCCTCGCTGTGGACTGTGTATGTGTGAAGCAGGGTGCCGAAGGGCTTGAAATTGGCCTCCTTCTCCAGCAGCGAGATGAAGTCGTCGGTGTTGCTGGTGAACCCAGCGGGAACGATTTCCCGGATCTTCCCTTCGACGTCATCAGACTGAACGACACAATTAAGTTAGTGGTCTTATAAAGAGAAATACAGCACATCAGATAAATATATTTCCATAAATATGACCAGTAACAGATTTTCTGAAGCATGAAATCCCAAGATTTACTTTCTTTGTGAAGATTAATTGTTTTTCCTAAAAAAATGTGCAACTTTTTAAGCTAGAAACTGTGCATATAATTCTAGAAATTAAATCTGGAAGGATACATTTTAGTGCCAATGGAAAGAAAAACCATTAGGCAATTAAAACTGTCAGCTGAGCAGAGCCCACAGCAGCAACCCCCCACTCAGTTCCCCCCTTTCCGGTGAAAAGACCACTTAAATCAGTACATTTACTACTTATGTTAAACCATGAATATGTGATGAAGTTGCCACAATGAAACGAATTTCTGCTACTCAATGGGAAATTAAATCTTATGAATTGATCTCAACTTAACAAACCTTTGGCCATCCATAATAGAGGCCTCTCCTCTAATCCTGCCAAGTGAACCCAATCAAATGAATTTGGCCCCTGCATTTTCAAAGAGCCCCGGAGACAAAGGGGCCCTACCCTTGGACTTTTTACTCAGAGCAACCTGTGGTTAGTTCAGCTGTAATGTTTGCATTGTATCCATTTCCACAAGGATTGACATGAGAACACTTTGCTAAGCAGCCCTTTCACACCATTTACATGTGTGATGGGCATTATTTCAGCAGAGAGACCCTTGCTGCTCAGCATTGAAAACTGGGAAATGAAGAAGGTCTGAGCAAAATGCACTACAAAAGGCTAATACAACATGCTGCTAATTCCCCATCCTTTCAGACATCAGCTAATATCTAACTGGAAGTAATGCACCTGCAGCTGAATGCCTCTTAACCATTGTAATTGTTCAGCCACATTTCTAAGGAACAAGAAGCACACTTAAAAGGCCATGGACAAACACGTCCCTTTGTCCCAGGCACTCTCCTGCATACTAGACACTAAATTGTACAGCCTTCCAGAATAGATGCCTCAGTTTGGCATGAATATAACTTAACAAGGTACCTTTAGAGCATTTGGTTAATGTCTTTGATTTCTAACAATGAGCACAAAGGGAGTAAAAACTAGCTAATTTGTTGTGTTGTGTATTATTTCATTTGTTTAATCTAACCTGAAGATCTTTCTACATTCAAACCTATCTGAGTCTCTTACTCTATATGAAGTTACACACCCACATGTCTGATAAATGAAACTGAAACATAATACTCAAACTGAATGTTCAGCCCACAGGCTCACCCATCAGTGATTTTTGTGAGAGGTCCAGAATTTGGCTGTTTTTGGTTGATGAAAAAAGTAAAGAGGGAGTTTTTTTTCCATGTCTTGTATTAACATGACAGCTGCATAAACTCTGCCTCCCTTCGTCTCTCTCTCAGCTCCCTCTTCTCTCACCAGCTGCACCGCACCCCGGCCGTCCACATGCACTCAGAGACAAACACTCTTCAGAGGCAGCCTGAACTCTGCTGCTCTCTACCTCTACACCAGCTGCACTCAAACCCTTAACAAGGTGAACACTCAGGGGTCAACGCTGCACACTAAGTAGTGGCACACACACGCAGACACTAAGCCAGCAGCCCATCGCATTTTGGTTTGAATATCAGCTTCGAGCCATCTTCCAAAAAAGTCTAATGGTTCTCTTTTGGTTTAAAACCACTGAACTGGTTCCATGTTGACAGAGGTGAAAGCACAATTGGAAGAACCCATCTCTGTCCTACATGGCTATTTATGCTTCGAGTACATCCTCAGAAATCCTGCTTAGTTTAGAAGTTGTACCACAGCTCCCAGTGGCACCAGTTGAAGCCACATTGTCCAGTCATGGAGCTCCTGCTGTTTCTAGATAGGACAGATGTCCCAGAGTTCAATCACCTGACCTAAAAAGGGGCCCTGGCTGATTCTCATGTTCGTTTTACGCGTTTGCTTCATTGAAAGCGCCAGGAAATATTCAAAGCCGACAGCAGTCTTTTGTGCAGTCTTAGAAAATGCTCTGGTAGAACAGGATTTTTGCTTTACTGTCCCTTCTTGTCTGCCTGTTGATATGTAAATTCTTAAGCAATTAAAAAAAGGTAGAAACTTTAACACAGTAAGCAGATATGCTCCAAAAAGGAACATTAAAGCTAATTTGCATGTCATTGGCTGAGTGGAGTTTACCCCTAACCCAGTAAAGATCAGTTTGCAGATGTTCAACCAAACGTTCCTGATTGTGAACGACTTGAGCAGCAATTCATCCCTGAAAAAAATATGTACAAGATTTCCAGCCGTGTCACATTACTCCTCCCGCTGATTCAATCACATAAACCTCTAAAATCAATACCTCATGTTAGACCGCATGTACAGAACCCTTTTAAAATCCTCCTCTTCCAACAGGGAGGAGGAGGATTAGAGCAGCAGCACAGGGGGCCGAGGTGGGCTGAGATTAGGTCTAACAAAACAGGAGATCTTTTACAGGAATAATGTCACCACCCACAGAGGCTCAGAGTTACTTTAGTAAAGGATGAAACAACATTAATGTCCCAAAAGTGAGCACCACAGAGCACCACTAGTCTACCTCCTCCCCTTAAGGAATAATTGATGGCACAATCCTTCTGCTGTAACTTAATATTCCAGAGTTAAAGCTTTAAGTCTGATTGGAAAACACAGAGAGCTGATGTTAGGTTGGCTTTAGTAAACATTTCACTGTCACTCTAAAACAGTAAGCACAGCCAGAGTATCATAATGTGGTGTAAGCAAGAGTTTTGGAGAAGGCATGTCTTGATTTTTGGGAGTGGTTTTATTGCATTAGATGTTTCACTGGGCCTTACTGGAGGCCTCGGATTCAATGGATGTCTATACATGTCTGTTTTCTAAAGCATGTTGAGATAACATTAGTTGTAAGTAGAGCCCGACCGATATGGGATTTTTGGGGCCGATATCGATACAGATATTGGGGGCAAAAGAAGCCGATATTCGATATACCGACTGATATCCGATATATTGGCTGACATATGTAATAAATTCATTGATATACACAGGATAAATACTGTTTATGAACACAAATTATTACTAGCTATCGAAAAGTTCCATCTTCCATTTAATGCATGGAACTAAACTAGATTTTAAGTAACAATGTAGCTCCTTTCGAAACATACAATAAATACAATTACAACAAAATACATTGAAACATTTTCAAAACAATCAACACAATAACTTGTGAATTTATAAGCCCAGGTTAATCCTGCATGGCGTTATGAAGTGAGACGCTGTGTAGTAACCTTATATTAATTAACACACAGGAGCAGGAGCGACAGAATCCCTGCGGAGCAAACATTTTTATAATCTGCAACATTTTTGGCCGATGTTGATTAATCGGTGACAGGCCATAATCGGCCCGATTAATCGGCCGGGCTCTACTTTTAAGTCACCGCTATCAAAATACAGATTGATTAGCTGATCAATACTCTCTGTAAAGTGTCAAATAACTTTAAAAGCAACTTCCATCCTAGTTTGGTGATGATGTCAAAAAAATATTTGAAATGGCATTTCAAGTCATTTTAATGAGAAAAATTGATTTGACATACAACTAATTTGAGTTACAAGCTTTATCACAGAAGAAATTAAACTCACAAGTCAAGGCACCTTTGTATTTATCTATAATTCAAACAGTTCCCTGTCTCCTCTGCACACATAAGGAGATAGAGGTTGAAAGTAGAGCCCGACCGATTAATTGGTCGGGCCGATTATGCCCGTCACACTGCACTGCCCCCTCCGTCCACCATTATGTAATGTAAGACTATAGAGTGACGTTTTAACATTGTGTAAGTTGCTTTTTTGTGAGATAAAACGAGAGAAATGCTACTGTTAATTCACACATCCACCATTATCTAATGTAAGACTATAATTTGGCGTTTTAACGTTGTTTAAGTTGCTCATTGTGTATTTACATTTTTAACTTTTTTTTATACCTACTGTGTTTAAAGTTTGACTTATTCATTAAAGGTGTTTACAGTTTGACTTCTTTATTTATTGTGTTTACAGCTTGATCTTATTTATCATTGGTTGACACTACAGTTCTTATGTTGACAGTTTTATAATTTAAGTTCCTTGTTTTAATTTAATAGTGTTCTGTCGCTGTCTTGAATCATACGGGTATTATAATGATTTGTGATTATATATAGTATATATCCCGTGTATATCAATGAATTTATTATATATATATATATATATATATATATATATATATATATATATATATATATATATATATATCAGCAGATATATTGGATATCAGTTGATATATCGGATATTTGCCAATATACTGGATATCGGCTTTTTTCTTGCCCCCAGTATCTGTATCGGCCCCAAAAATTCCATATCGGTCGGGATCCAGTTGAAAGTTGTTGTAGGCTAGTTAGATATTACATATAATTGAATATTATCTATATATTCCAGTTTTACCAAGAAAATTTTGCACATGACCTACATTTTTGTTTGTTTTTATTTAGAAATTCCTCCCAAAACTCTTGAGTGCTGATCCAGGATTTCAAATGGCTGAAAAAAGTTGATGCACACACACATATACAGTGTATCACAGCTTGTTGTGTTTGGGCCTGTAGAGCTGCTGACTGGTCAGGGTGTCTACGCTCAACCCTGTCCACTTTAAAAAGCCCCTAATATCACTACACCAGACCTGGACCATGAAGCAAAGGAAAGTCAACAGAGCATCTCTCCAAAGTGCTGGACCTTCTTGTTCAATCCACTGTAACATTGCTTCACGATTTTTAAGAATCTGCTGCCTGTATTTTGGTGTCATACATAACAGTGCACCTTCAGAGGTCTGAAGGGTCCATTTTTCCTAAGACAAGGGCTGTTGTGGCTCTGATCTGACAATATAATACAAGTGTCCATAATGTTATGGCTGATCAGTGAGGTAGTGTGACTGATACCACTTTGATTCTTGGGTGCGTTTACCAAAGCTAGTCACATCTAACACCTGTAATTCTACCAAAAACAACAAAAAAGTGAATGAAGTAATGTACTTCTTACCTCCACACAATCAAACATCTCAGTGACCTTTGAGGAATATTTCACTTTGAAGAGAGTGCTCAGGTTCCCTGCAGTGTAGAAGAGCTGTATCTGAAGACCTTTGTATCCAAAAGCCACCTCACTGAAGACAGAGTAACAGGAGAGAAGAGAAATCTCAGTGAAGGGCTTTCCTTAAAACTACAGCACTAAGTGCAAACAAAAAACAATACAGCAGCTGTGTTCTGTCGGCTGTGCAGTGGAGGATAAACTCGTTTCAGGGGGACAATAACAACCGACTGATTATTCTTTTTAATTAAATCTATACACACCTGGTGAGAATAATAAATGCTTACAGTAGGTCAGGCCACTTATTCCACCGTGTTGCATTGTTTCTTGCACCACAACACCACTGGCAGTTTACGGCAAAATAGATTTGATCATTATGCAACTGTGTGATTGAGCCTTACCAGCAATTACGCGTGCTGAAATAATTAATGCCCCAATTACTGAGTTCCCTTTAAGTTGATTGCAGCAAGTGCAAAAACAACCAATCCTAGTTTTGACTAATTGGAAAAAGCAATTTGGAGCGTAACGACCTGCTAGTTAAGCCTTCATACAGACACAGGTGTCAGTGCAAAAAATGCAGCGTGCTCTGGCTCGATGGCAAAACATTTTTCTGCATCGGACTGGTCTAATAATCTGACTCTATGGCTTCTTTTTTTTATCATTGCTAGAAAAACATGGGACTTGGCAACGTTATGTAAGAGATAGATTCAGTCATATAGAACACATTGTTTATGATTTTGATCTACAAATGCAACTGATTAGATGATAACAAGACTAAAATAAACCAGAACTGAAACTGAAAGTCAAAAACTGTCAAAAACTGAAAGTCTGTTGAAAGGACTTGAACTACCCTGATTAAAAACTGCTGATGCTAATGACACGAGATGGGATAAGTTGATTTCAGAGAAAAGCAGAGGCATCTTGGTCCAAGAGAGATGTTCCTATCCTTACTGCTAAGAACCAAACCCACAATCAGACAACAAAGTTTGAATATTGTGTCTAAAGGTTCAGGTTTTTGGAAATACATACTTTTAATTTCTTAACAGCAGTGAAGTGAAAAATTAAAGAAAACTGGTGCCATAGCAAAATATACTTTTCACAAACCAGCATCATACTTGCAGGTGCATGCATTAGTTAACTTCGAAACATAACAGACAAGCTGTTCCCCATTGATCCTTACCCTAATGCTAAGCTAGACTGACCATTACTCCACCTCTTCAGGGCTGTTTTTAAGATTGGGAATCTATAAGGCTTATTCTTAAACATATAAACTATTATTATCATGATTTATTTATGACAATGATCTTCAAAATAATGAGACATTACCAGTTCAGAGTCTTTTGTTGTGGTCAGAAACGCTGACGCCTGATTCAACTTCTTTTGAAGCTATTTATCGTTAAGTGTTTATGTTTTCAACAGTGCACAAAGTGAGTAGAAACTATGCTCATGAAGTCTGTTTCATTAAAAAACAGAAGCAGACAAGACTCTAACATAGACAAAAATTTTTAAAAAAGGAAATAAGGCAAGTTTCCAACAAAAAGTAGTATGTAAGGTATTTGGGGATTTGTGCTTTTAATTGATAAAACAGCTTGGGGCAGATGAGGAGAGAGCAATGGAAGGTATCCACTAGATCATGTCAGGACAAGGATTTGATCTGTGAACCATGCAGCAAGGACTGCAACCACTGTACACAGGGCACGTCCTCTACCAACTGAGCTAAACTGGCACCTCATTTTCAACAATTTCAAATTTTTCAAAATAAATTTTCTTTGCATAAAGATTCAGACAGAACACTTGAGACACTTTACTATCAGCCCTTCCTTTGGCTAAAACAGGGAAGAATTTTTAACCCCTGTGTTTATTTTGCGGCCAGACATTACAGTACTTTCACCTGGCAGCTAACAGGTAAAAAGAAAACACCAGAAATACAGCAATGCATAACAGCGCTACCCAAAAAGGTTCATGCCGAGAAACTTCTGCAATTTTTTAACAAAAATGAACCGTAATGACTGCAGGGAAAGTACTTACTCATCGCCAAAAAGTTGGTGGCTGTACTCAGGGTGAAACGTGGTGCTGTCATCGTCAACATCCTCAGGGAAGCGAACTGAAAGGAAGAGAAAAAAAGTAAACCCAAGTCAAACGAAGAATAGAAGCATATGAATTAACACTGTGAATGTGAACATGCCCAAGATAATGCACACCTAAAAAAAAAAAAAAACAAAAGAAAAGGAGGTTAGTCACATACCCAGCTTCAAGCATAAGGCTTCATTGGTGTCACACTTGTATTCAGCCAGCTTCTTCTCCATGGTGTTTACTCCTACAGACAACCACAAATAGGCTAATGTCAGTTTTTTCACACAAAATACATGTTTTTCTAAAGACCCATTGCTCGTTTTCATCTTAAGATGCCAGAAGAACATTTATTGTGTCTTTTTTCGATGGTGATGATTGTGCAGGTTGCATTTAACACGCCTATATTTATCTTTCTGTTTACACTCAACATCAGTGGCAGAGGCTTCTAAAACCTATAGCTGGGCATCATCGCATGATAAGCATAGTCAGAAATGTAAAATCTATGATGGGAGTAGCTCGTTTAACTTCAGAATGAGTCTTACTGATGGTACAAACATGCATATAGAGACGCAGAAGAAGCCTGGGAGGTTTCTCTGTCATTAGAGGAAACATTGGGGAGAACAGTGTTTCACAGCAATGTGCACAGAGGAGCCCCACGGAGGATGTAAATAAACCAAAGGCTCTCCATAAACTTCAGGCATGTAATCATTAAGCCAACAAAACATTTTATAAACACACACACACACACACACGATGTTTGCTCTGACAGCTTGATAGCATGCTACTAACGTTAGCAGATAGGCCCCCACAACTGCTATTAGCTTAGCTCCTAGCAACGTTTTGGACAGGTTGCAAGTAAATATACAACATCTGCCGACCCGAAGCGGAATCAAATGTCATTTTAAGGCAGATTTGCATTAAATAAACGAAGGAGAACTACTGCCTTCCCGCGCTGGGTCACTTACCCGCCATTTCTGCACCGTGTTGTGACGAGCTGTGTCCCAAAAGACCCGCGGAATCAAGACAACGTCCGGGTCCGTGTAGAAACAGGAAGTGGCTGTCTTAACGGCCCGTCACAAATTTGTGAAAGCAATAAAAATAACTACTGCAATATTACTTCTGTACTTCACTTAATTTTCCAAAAAAAAAAAAAAGTATTTTGAAGATTAAAAATGTTTCATATGCTTATGTATATTAAAAAAGATCTCAAAGAGTCGATTTAAAGACCTTAAGACCAGATTGATTTAAAGGTTGACTTAAATAAAATAAAATCAATGGAAAAATAATAGAATATATCTTTAAGGTCATTTCACAATTCATGAAAATTCCAATGAGTCCGTTTTTTCGGCTCAACTCACTAAAAAGAGTAGTTTCTTATGGCTCATAAGTTGTTCTTCAGGTTTTTAATAGCCAAAATGAATTTACCAAAATGACTGTAAAAATTGTGTACAGTAAATAACAAATGTCAAAAAGATACATATAACAATTGTTCATTATTCATGTGACTTATTTACATCTTCAAAATGAAGCAGTGCGGCCAAAAATATTTTCTAAAGTCTTAAAACAAAGATCCATCTTAGTTTTAGAAAAAAAAGGTCCAATCTATGACTGTACATTATTTGTAAAAGTTTAACTATTAACAGAGCAACAAAATAGATAAGTTTAGCTATAAACACATAGAACAAATAATCCTGTCCAATAAAAGAGGTAGGTATGACACCTAGTGCCTTGTATTTAGATAATTTAGATGTATCTTAATGAATAAGAGAAATTTGCCATTAAGTAAGAGGTTTAACTACCGCTCAGTGAAATAAACAGAAATTGACTCTGGGCAAAGGTGCAATTCCGAACATCCCCCTGAGCCCAGGTAATGCTGTGCTATCATCCCAACCTCAGTTATTCCGTCCTGCAGGTGCACCAATGAATGATCTACCCTGTCATGTTTAAGCCACTATAATTTTACCTCTGGTTCACTGTCAGCACTAGATTATCCCTTTTTTCGAACAATACCATACCTTTCACAATCCTTAGGCAACAAATTGTGTCTGCGTGGAGGCAATACATGCTGCTTGATCTTTGAACTTCAAAATACAGTCGTTTGGACTTTTTTTCCATACAGGTGAGAAGATCCCACAACAGAGGAAAGAAAATAGTGTGTAGGAGTAAACCGCTTCAGTGGTGACAACCAACTTCAATACTTTTGCATCTAAATCAGAGAGGTAACTCAGTCTAAATGGTTTGAACAGGGGCATTGTTAAGTCACATGTGGGTAACCAGCTGTAAACCAATGGCAGACTATTTTTGGTGTATGCAGTTTGTGATTTGACACCAGACAGTTGTTGCAACATTAACCTTGTTGATGTCAATCTTCAGAAAAAGTAAACAGAACTGATTTGTGAAATTTTGTATCTGTGGATAAAAAAAAGACAGGGGGACCACAGATGGGTTAAAAATATTTTGCATTTCTGCACATTACTCAGTCCCTGTTTGGACAACACCACCCACATTTACATAAATAAGACTCACATCTGCTTACTAGTTCCCCATGTAGTTTAAAAATTACTCTGTGTAACCAACAGTTGCAAGAAAAAGTATGTGAACCAAACCTTTGGGATTACCTAAATTTCTGCATAAAATGGTCATAAAATTTGTATCCTTATCATAACAATCGACAAAAACATAGTCTGCTTAAACTAATACTAAACAAACCATAATGTATATGTTTTTTTGTGTGTGTTTTCATTGGAGTGCCCAGTCAGAGTCTTGATCTCAATCTGATAAAGATGCTGTGACGTGACTTTAAAAGAGAACAACTCAAACTAGACATCCTAAGAATATTGCTGAACTGAAACAATTTCATTATAGAGGAATGGTTCAAAAGTTCCTGATCTGCAACTACAGGAAACGTTTGGTTGAGGTTATTGGTGCCAAAGGAGGGCCAACCTATTATTAAATCCAAGGGTTCACATACTTTTCCCACTCTACACTCTGAATGTTTACATGGTGTGTTCAATTAAAACCATTAAAACCCAGATGATTCAAAATGCTTCACCATTAGAGATTGCCAATTGTTGGGATGATCACTGAGTGGGGATAATTGGTATTGATAAAATAATAATAACAATAATAATAATAATAATAATAATAATAATAATAATAATAATAATAATAATAATAATAATAATAATCAAAACAATAATGATAATAACAAATTAATTAAAAAAAAAACTTACATTTCTCAACTTTTGCTTGTCTCTAAGTGCAAAAAGTCTTAGCTTTATTTAATAGCATTTTTTAATATATTGGAATTGGGCATACTTACACTTTGAAAACTATTCATCTGAATTTTGTTACTGCTTTTTCCATTTATGCCTACCTAAAATCAGTGTTCAGATGTTTTCATTGATTTCATCTGTCCTAGGGAAGACTTATGTAATGCACTCAAAGGAATCCATAAATAGCCTCCTGCAAACTGCAAAGCAACTCAAAACATAAAGCGTATGTATGCAAGAGAGTGTAACAACGCAGATATGATTAATGTGCATCGTCTTGGTCTGCAGACCCAGTCAGAGAATCGTGTCCTGGGTTGACCCGAGCTGACAGGAAATGCTGTAATACATGTGCTGTCCGAGTCCTCTCAGTCTGGGGCATCTCTCTCCTCTCCCCCTCGGCTCCTCTGTGGACAGTCAGGACAGTTTAGGGGCGACACTTTGCTAAATATACATTTGTAACGCGGACCTCTGCTGTCCTGTCATGCCTGCTGTCATCCCGATGCCCAGCGCCTGCGCTAGTCCTCTGCAGCTGACGTCACACCCAGCATGGCGGTCAAGGTGACTCCGTCAATATTTCTTATCAGATATTAATTTTTTAAAGGCAGCAAAGCGGCCGTGAGCTTACCGCTGCCGGACTCGGAGGACAGCATGTCTGTGCGGACGCGTGGGTTAAAAGCGCTTGTTTTTTTACGCAGCGCAGGGAGCCCTTCTCTTTTCTTTCTGCATCTGTACTTAGGCGCATCTCTGCCGGCCTCACAGAGACAACTGTAATTTCTTTCCTCAGCTGCATGTGTTAATTGAGACACCTTTGGCTTTGAGTCGTTTTTGTTTTGTAGTAGAGCGGTTATTTTCTTGTGCATGTTGCTTTTTTATTTCCTGGTCTGACCTGAGTGCGTGTGAGTCTAGGTTAAACAGAGATTGTATCAGCTTCAGGTGCTTTAAACATGTCATAGTTTGTTATGCGATTAGTATGCAACTTGGTGATCATCTGACTGAACTTTTTTTCATAGCAGATTCCAAATTATGTTCCATATAGGTGCAAGCAACGAGAAGAGCAGACCCAAATGACTTGAAGACTATTTTTCTGAAGGTAAGACTGTCACTCAAACATTTAAAGTGTATCTCAACGTGGAAACACACACACATGCATAAAAAGAAACTGTGCAACAAGTGTGTTAGCATGTTGCACTTTGTGAGTGGTGTCTGTATGAAGTCTGTTGGGATGCATATTTCAATAAAGGTCACACAAATGCTTCGACTAATTTTGGATCTGCTTCAACAGAGGACCCCTTTGCTATGCCTTATGTTGCATGAGTTTTAATATGTAGCATGACTACACACAAGCTTTGTCCGCTTTACCCTTCAGCTTATGAAATTCCTATCATTAGTGTGCAGGTTTGTTTACTCCTGCATCATTTGTTTGGAGTACAAACTTGTTTCATGACAGACGCAAATCAGTTTGAGTTACAACTCACTGTATAGTCCCTCTACAGCTCTCTACTCTGCCATAAGAGGGCTGAGTAATTTGTAATGCATATTCAGGTGGAAGAGTTAATTACTGGAAGCTCATTCTGACTGCCTGTATAATTTGATTAAGGACTACTTTATGCCTACTGTGAGGGTGAATGGATACACAATCATGCGCTGGAGTAACGTGGCAATAAATTGCTTGGAATTAATATTTTCACTTAAAACATTAATTCAGCAGAGTGCAGGCGATTGTAGCCCTGAAAACACTTTGCACGAAGGTCTCCTCCCACACTCTCGTGCTGTTTATCTCATGCTCGCAGTACCCCAGCTTGGCTCAGACCCACGAGCGTGGCCTTTCTGTTGCCAGTTCAGACAGCGCTTGTGTTTCCTGAGCTATCTCTGCTCCAACTAGAAACCCAACCCCAGCCCTAAAAATGACCTTCTATCTGAAAGCCTGACTAAGGGCTCAGGTTTAGCTCCGTGCTGCTCTGGCTGTACATATTTTGCTCCAGTCAAGTGACATACCATTGCAACAAAACACTTGCAAGTGTGATAGTTATTGATTAAGTGGTTCCCCCTTTGGTGTACTCTTTCAGTCAAGTGCTGCCTGACCTGCTAAAAATACTCAGCATGATAAAAGTAAAACATAAATAGCTAGAGTATTAAAGTGTGCCTGATTTAGGGGGTCTGATTTACTTCACACCAGCTGCGTTACCAAAAGAAATATACTTAAAGTAAATTAACATTGTTTGAGATATACTTCAAATAATTAGACTGCAAAAATTAAAAAAACAAAATGTTTTCACACAGTGCATTAAGAGTAATAGTACATTGATATAAATAGCTTAATTGGAGATTTTAATTGTATTGATCATCCAGTGTTGGACTAATATCCCAAAGGTGTGTTTCTCCAAGGCCCAAACCCCCAAAGTGGTCCAGTGGAGCTGCTCAGTGGCCAGAGGAGTGTGTGGAGCAGCTTCCAGGTCATGAATGTGTGTTACTGTATGAATGTGAACATGGTGTCCCTGAAGTCAAGAGCCTGGCTCTGAGCACTACTTTCCAAAAATAAATAAATACTCAAACACTGTCCCTCTGTCAACAAAAGCCACAAACCATGAATACAGTTAGTGCATGCAAGACTTTTGTTTGTTTGATGTTTTATTTTGAATTTTTTTTAGCTGTATTTATTAGTTAAACCATGTCATAGAAAAGCATTTTATTGATTTAAGCAACAGTCAGCGGTTCGTCTATGCACGTTGAGTTAATGTCACAAACAGCGCTGTCTGTGTGTCCTCTGCAGTATGCCAGTGTGGTGGAGGATGGGGAGCATTACATGACCCCACGGGACTTTGTGCAGAGTTACCTGGGTCTGCATACACAACCTCAGCACAATCCTAAAACAGTGGAGCTGATAGCTGGAGTGGCTGACACCACTAAAGATGGGTGAGTACATACAATGCATCGTGCATGTTAACAGCAAGCCTTTCCTCTGAATATCTTTATATCCTTCGCATGTGGAAGTAAGGAAACGCAAAAAGGAGTCTCACTTATGTAAGCCCTCAATTTTGTCTCAGTTCATTCCATTTATTTAAAATCAACATTAATCAATCCATTCTTGTATTCTGAATGATTTTCCTCTCCAGCTCTATTTACCTGTTACCATTCAATGAAGCACAGGGGCAGGCAGATGCCAAATAGACTGTTAATGAGTAATCCCAATGATGTTTGCAGTGTCTTTCAAGTCAATTTTACACCCTCAGCTGATCAATTTAAACCCAGTGATAAGATAAGCTGATTGTGGTTACTTGAATGCGAGTAGATAGCAGCAGTAAGAGTTCCACTGTGGGGAAAATACAACAATATTCCTTTCGAGGAATCACATTCAGTGCTTCTTATCCACTGTGACTTGGAGAATTTCCCGTTATTTGTTACAAAGAGGTCAATATGGTCTAATTATGTAGTAAAATGAGCCTTGAAGGTCAGCTTTTCAGACAACATGGGCAAGAAGCCCTCCAGTTGGTTTGTATGAAATCAGATCAGTCTGAAATAAAGCTTAAAGACAGCCACCAAATTGATCATCTTGGTACCCTTCAGTCTTGTTTTGAAAAAGTTATGTGTTTAATTTCATTATCATCTGTAGTCTAGTTCTTAGTTCTTGTTTTTGTTGAAGATACTTGTTATATTTTGTTTGAAAAGTATTCCTTCTTTGTTCTCCAAACAGATTGATCTCTTACCAAGAGTTTCTGGCCTTTGAGTCAGTTCTGTGTGCCCCTGATGCCCTGTTCATAGTGGCCTTTCAGCTGTTTGACAAGACCGGCACGGGGAACATCTCATTTGGTACGTCCATGCTGGATACTGAAATCACATTGGTGTTGGGGTTACTTCATATTTCAATGCAGGAGACTTTGCAAATTAGCATCTTTTTACAGTGAGGTCTAAAGATGTTTTTTTTTTTTTTTTAATTTTTCAAATTTTATTTTGTACCCATGTATTTTAACTTTTTTACTTCTTCCACATTGAAAGGTGTCCCTGAGTGTCTTGAAAGGTGCCATTCTGATAAAATGTATTATTATTATTATTATTATTGTTATTATTATTATTATTATTATTATTATTATTATTATTATTATTATTATTATTATTAATGTGCAGTTCCTAGCAGAGCAGATGTGGTAGAAATTGAATAAAATGTGCAAAACAAAATTGAAAACAGTGTACGATCTGAGGACATACCTACATAAGAGTGGGTCTCGTGTACCACCTTGCAGCCCTGTGTTTTTGTAGTTGTACAGAATGGACAAACGTAAGATACTCAATATATATAAACCCTTGTGAGTTGAATGGCTGCACAAAATCTTCCAATTTGAAGACAACAAAGAAGAGACAAGTTGTTGTGAGCAAAATGATTTGCATTGATAGATGTTTACAATCGTTCAAATTTGGCAAATAGAGGATTATACCAAGCATGCATCACAGAAGCATCTGTCCTCAAGGGCCACTGCTGCTTCACCAAAGTAATAAACGGAGTAGTCCTTTTTCTTCCACACACTGTGACTTTAAACATCCTGTTAACTACATTATGATTTTGTGCAGGTAATTCAATGTATTTATGTTGCTTTTGGTAGTTTTATTATTGTAGTAGCAGGAAGTCGTAATAGTAGC
Organism: Halichoeres trimaculatus; assembly: GCF_033239565.1. Lineage (NCBI taxonomy): Eukaryota > Metazoa > Chordata > Actinopteri > Labriformes > Labridae > Halichoeres > Halichoeres trimaculatus. The sequence continues at coordinate 19,033,593 of NW_027437197.1, forward strand.
TTATTTGGGTCTGCATTAACAATATACGACCACCAAAAAACACCAAACAGACTTGTGGATAAATAATAGAAAATGTTGACAATGTAAAAAGCAATTGTCCAAAGGTTTGTCAGAGTGTTACATTGAACAAGTGCTTTTCTCACCAAAACGCTGCAGTCAAACGTCCTTTTCAAATTGTTTATGTAAATATACTAGCAGCTTCTTTTCCAAAAGTCTCATCCAAGGATGGGAAGTGAGCTTTTTGAAACATCACATTATAACCAAGGGATGCAGAGTCTTACAAAGAACCTACTTCTATGCTCTGCCTGTGCAATAGGCTCCCATAAAGCAGACTAAAATTGAGAGTGCTGCTCACACAGAGTATTTCCTGTAGGGACTCAAACCTCTCAAAATATAAGAGAGTGAGACTGTCAAGCAGCCTATTCAGCTGTGAGATTCAAATGGACTCCTTCCTGTACTTCTACAAGGTTCACTTCAAGTAGAGTGAGGATGTGAGATGGGAGATGTCTTTTTTTTTTTTTGGTGGGTTTTCTGATCTTCCTCTTGTTATTGCTCACTCATGTCTCACTCTTCCAGAGAATGTGCGCGACATCTTCAGCCAGACCACAGTTCATCACCACATTCCCTTCAACTGGGACTGTGAGTTCATCAGGCTACACTTTGGCCATGAAAGAAACAAGAACCTCAGCTACACAGAGTTCACACAGTTCTTGCAGGTATAGATTTCATCTGTGCTGTTATTATTTTCTGTATCAGGACAAATAAGCTCACTGATGAAACCTGTTTTTGTGTGCGAAAAGCTCCTCCTTGCTCTCTTCAGGGTTCTACACTAAAGTTATAAAATGTCAGGTTTTCAAAATTTAAGGCCCTATTTCCACACATTTGATGTTATAATTTTTCTAACGGCACTTTGATAAATCCTTGAGCACCTTATCAAATCTCCACCATCTATCATAAAGCTTATAAAATGTTTCACAGCTAAAGACACCTTTGCAGTTCTGCTACGATAGCTTCTTTTAACAATAAGCTAGTTCTGACTAACTTGTTGAGTTTCCTTTCATAACTGCTGTGTTAGACGATAACAAGGTTTTGTACACATTCAGAGTAGTCCTCATGTTCGCTGCTGGGGTTTGCTAATGCAAAATAAAGAGTTAAACAGAGTAAGGTCAGCATTTTGATATCACGTAAATGTTAGCATCCTGAATGTAAGCCTGTGGCACCAGATTAGCTTAGGATAAAGGCTGAAAAAAGAGAACAGCTTGTATCAATCTTTAGAAGGCAAAGGGAAATAATTCACCCAGCAGCATCTTTTAAATGGAAGTATAGACTGTACATGATAATCATATAATTAAGCCATTGAGTAAAGAAAAATAATACTACTGGACAATCAAATGTGTAGCTTACAAAAAATAAATGTATTGCTGTATATCTTTTATTCCGAGGCATTTCAGAGCCTGTATACGTAATATAACAACAACCCAAAATTTAATTAAAAAATGTAATAAAGCCCGTTGCGTAAACTTTTTGCCCAGTGTGAAACAACTTGTTACATTTTGGGTCAGTTAAAATTCAGGCTCAGCACTTTTGTTACATTATCAGCCAGTTATTACACGTGAGGCTTTATTACATTTTTATTAAATTTTGGGTCTTTGTTACATTTCCGACTCCAACAAGGCCTCAAGTCATCAATGACTCTGCAGCCCATGAATTTCATTTAGAAATATTTTTAATGGAAATTAAACTCCCCAGTAAATCTAGAAATCATCAGAAAAGTAATTATAACAAAGACTGTAAATTGCAGTCTTAATTTTATTTGGTTTGTGAAATGAGTTTAAAGGAACAAAGTGTGAAAACAATTTATTGTGTCATCCCAGAGTCTCTGCTGGTCGCCTCAGATCCTCAGAATTCTTCTGTGAAAGCCTTGATTTTATGCTGAGCTAAATGGTTGCTGCGTCTTCATTTATCATCATAATCACATAATTATCAGATAAAAGATTAGTAATGAAAGTGAAATTAACTCTTCATGAGATAGTGATGTTTAAAAAGCAGGACCACTGCTTTAATGCTCGTCTTTAAGACAGGATGTAATGAGTCCATGGGACACAGCGTCACAATATTCAAACTCTGAGCGAAGGAACTCTTCCAGACTAGACTTAGAGACGGTTTCGTTCTTGTGTTTTTGATTTAAAAAGAAGGAAGTTGCACTTCTGGTTTGCATTAAGTGTTGTGCAATTTCTGTTGCTGTCTCCCACAGTGTGTTCTCATCAATGTGATTCAACATTAAGACTCTGTTGTGATCAGGCTGTAGCGACAAAGCAGCTTAGTAGATCAGAGCATGGATGCCTTTATTATTGTTTATAGTTTTGAATTCTAAGATCCCACTTTGAGATATCTTCATACGACATGACTTCACAGTTTGAGGATCCTCCCCACTTACTCCAAAGTGGATAGAGACACTAACAGTGCTCCATGTAAAGCAGAATTTTATGAACAGACTTGTACACAGATCGCAATTTTCTTCTCCACGTCAATACATGTGGATACCTTCAAATAATCACCTTCGTCTCACAGTGAGGCCTTTTTTAACACGCTGAGGGACAAATGGAAATGACATAAGGTGAACAACATGTGATATATGATTTCTTAAGATGATGGATCTGTGGTGTGGAGTTGAACCTTTAGTATTTGTGTCTTGTGGTTTGCACAGTAGCCCAGTGTGCCATCAAGTCACTTAGAGTTATTTTTCTGCTTTACTGCTGTTTGCATGAGACCGAGCACTGAGACTGTGCAGCAGGTCTCTGTACGCCCAGGGTGGAACCTGATTTGGAGTCAGGGGGTTGAGGTCTGTAGCAGAAGCTGGGTGGTCTGAGCGTTAGACAGGCTTTGCTGCTGTGTGGGATCCTTCAGAGCACTCTGTGGTTTATCATACTAGACTGGGGCTTCAACCAGGCCTCGTGTGTGCAGGATTTCATTACACCTTTCATTATTATGTGTTGTTTTTCTGTCATATCCGAGCACATTTCAGCTCTTTTAGCTGAGCTTTACTCAAAACACAAAAGAAAAAAACATTGTGTGGAGTTTGTTTTGTCTCTGTCAGCCTTTGGTTGTTGCAGTTTTTGCTTCAAAACTTCACCGAGTGCAGACAAGAGATGAAATGTTTGTGAGATGTCATATCATCATGAGTTTTCAACAATATAATCTGCAAACACTGTGAGAATCAATCTGCACAGCTGAATATTGTGGTGTGTGATCTCCTGGTTTTATGCGATGAGCTCTGACAGCACACGTTGACCCCGGGTCGGCCTTCCCCCACATCCACATATGATTGCATGGTTGTCATATTGAATCATCTTCCTGTGGACACACCTGCCGGCTGTCTCACCAACCACCCGGCTTTGCTCTGAGATCAGACTTCAGAGAACGTGGTTTTCATTAGTCTCCAGAGAGACGGTGGTGATTACAAAAGCCGGTGTCTGACACTGTCACATCCGATGACTTTTACATCTGCACCACATTGATATTATTATTATTATCCTTAAAAAAGGATCCTTGTGGTGCAGGACTCCTCATCACAGGATCACAGTCTTTGTTTTTTATTTTCTTCAGGTAATAGATTGACCTCCTGTCTGTGTGTGTGTGTGTCTGTAGGAGCTGCAGTCTGAGCATGCCCGCCAGGCATTTGCACAGAAGGACAAGAAAAAAAGTGGCACTATCACCGCTTTGGACTTCAGTGACATCATGGCCACCATCAGACACCACATGCTGACACCATTTGTGGAGGAGAACCTGGTTTCAGTAAGTTTAAAGAATTTATTTTAACAGCTGTAAAACATTTTAAGTGTCTGTAAATGATATTATATGATTAGACTGTAACAAATGACAGTGACATCCTTTAGTTGAAGGAGCTTTTCGCAAGTTACAGGCCATGGTTTTACCATCAAAAGCATTTCTGTCGTAACAAATAAATGTGCCAAAAAAGTAATCAGAATCGTATGGAATCATTAAAGCGAGGTATTGCCCAGCGTTGGTTTGTAACTCAGTGGAGAAGGTGAAATTAAAACAGTTATATTGCTATCATAAAAACCTGAATTTTAACACGTTGGTTGAGACCAAAATTAGAGCAAAAAAAGACTTAATATTTGACTTCAAATGAATCATAACGTTCCTCTGCTGCCCCCTATTGACCCCAGAGAAATCGCTTTTTGCAGGTCAGAAGCTGACAAGTAAAAGACTAGGATGCAGCAAGTTTAATTATAAATAGATTGAGCTTAGAATAAGAGATGAGAAGAAATGCCAAACTTTAAATCTCTTGCAGGCTGCAGGAGGTAGCACCTCCCACATGGTGAGCTTCTCCTACTTCAACGCCTTCAATGCCCTCCTCAACAACATGGAGCTGGTCCGCAAGGTTTACAGCACCCTGGCAGGGACTCACAGGGACACACTTGTTACTAAAGGTACACCTCAGATACTCACTGTGAACTCACTGAAATGTGTGAATTAAAGATGTGATTTGAGATGTGTGATCATGTTTTAACTCTCCTTGACAGTGTGAACTCACAGGGAACATTTACTGTAGCACTAAATCCGTAAGGTAAATGCAGGTTTTTTATAAAATATGTAGACCTGTGTAGCAGATAGTTGTGCGATCAGTCACTTTTTCTTCTACTTGTGTTCCTCATTGAGATCTAAACTGTAGAATGACCCTCTTCTTTCTCTCTTTGGTTGTCCTCTTTTTAGAAAAGTCACATTTGTAAATAATTCTTGTCATATGTGCAACCAAACATATCAGATGTTAAAGCAAACACTCACATGTCAGCCATCAGTCACAGAAAAGTATATCATTGCGGCACTCGAGACCAGAGAGGCAGGCGTGTGACCGAAGGTTGGAACACTCAGACCTGATAGGAAGGTCTTTGTTGAGGAAGTGAATAAGGAACTCTTTTCCCCTCCCTCAACAACAACTACCATTAGGTTTCCTCTGAGAAAGACCACCTGATGGTAATGGAGCTTCTCAGCAGGCAGCAGTAAAGAACTGAATATAAAGCACATATAAAAGAGTGATGCAGGCTTCTGCTGGGAGATTGCATGCTCAGTTTAGTGTGCTCCTGGGTAAAGAGATAAAGCACAAACAGAGCAGATTCAAGAGTTTTACATTTTTCTTTTTGTGATCTCCACAATAGGCGTAACTACAATGACACTACAGCAAACAAAGAATTGTATTTGCAAGTACCGCTGATGTAAATTTGTGCCTAACCACTCAGCTTTTTGTTTGACTGTAGTGCACTGAGGACATTAAAGACTGAAGTTTGCATTACTTCACCTCTCCTTCTCTGTGTCGCTTTGCAGAGGAGTTTGTTCATTCTGCAAATAAGTTTGGTCAAATCACCCCGATGGAGATTGACATCTTGTACCAGCTTGTTGGTCTCCACTCTCACTCTGGGTAAGGCTCATCAAACACTGGATAGTTTGTGTTTTCACTGTCACAGCTTTGTTTTTGTGTTATTTGCTGTGGATAGTGAAAAAAAAAAGTTAGCACAGCCTTTTGCATAATATCCAATTTATCAGATATTTGAAATGACTTTTCAAAAAAAAAATTCAACTTTTTTCTTGTGTACTTTCAGATATTATAGAGTAAATTCTACTTTGATATCCACAAAAAAAAAAACTGTACAAAGCACAGGCATTATTTCATGGACTCTTTTCTGAAACCTTAAAATCACCATGTTCACAGTTCTTACCCCAACTCACTTCTGGCCAGTCTTGAAGCTAACAAAAAGGAGGAGGTGGGGCCAAAGCCTGGCGCCTAATGGCCCTTATTATACCTAATAATGCATAGCTCTTAGACTTCATGTAACTCAAAAAAAGGAGTTATAAAACGGCCCAAGTGGCACAAAAATACAAGGTATAGAGACACAGAAATGGTTTGAGTAACAAGACCTAAGGATGTTAAATTCTGCCGTAAAAACTGGCAAATGATGCGGTTTGCTTTAAATTTGGTGACAGCCTCAAGTGGACACTTTGGGAACTGCAGGTTTTGCGTTCGCTGTCAGGACCACTGATTAACAGTTTTGGTTAATCTGAAGTTCTGATAATTAAAAATTTGCTGCTGCAGGAAGTTGTCCAGCCAAAAAATGTTTTAATGTTCAGCTAGCAAGAAAAGGTAGCACCAAACTGAGCGTGGAAGTGGTTGAGACCCAAATGGAGCTACAAAATACGGAAATTTGGACAATAATTGAATAGCAGTTCTACTCTGCTGTCCTCAGCTGGCCGAGGAAATTCTACTTTTTTGGCTGAAAGCAAGAAATTGAAAGATTATCATTGAATTATCTTAAACCTCCACGTTAACAAGTTTGGATTTTTATGTAAAGAGACTTTACTGTGATTTCATCGCTTAAATTAATTTATCATATCAGACAAGCGGTGAAACATTGCGTTTTACTTCCCAGAGCTGCTTTACTATTCAATTCTTAGTGAATATGATTTAATTTGGGACATTTTTTGATGCAATTCTCTTTTTTCTGTGTACTATTGGTTCATTGTAGCTTAGTATTCCCTCAGCTGACAAGATGAGTATAGACACACTGCACAGCATAGTTTATTAAAAAGAGGCAGTTTTTGTTGTAAAGCTGTTAAATTAGAACAAAACCATGTAGAAAACTAATGAACTGTGATATTCAAACTGAAATCAGCCCAGACTTGAATTCTTTCTGGGCTCTTTACGTTAGTCTCTGCTTAAAGCCACTCAAATGCATTCAAAGCATTCACATAAAACTGTGTTGTTTTCTATTCCATCATGAATGGAATAAAAATGTTACTGGTTTGTTTACTGCCCGTAAAGTTAAAGTTACTGCTCATTAAGTTCAACAACAGTGGCTCCACTGGCTGATTTACAAGACAAACATAAAACATGGAAACAGACTTTATGATGCGTCCGAACAGCAGTGGGGAATTTTTGTGTCTCAAACATTTCGAAACAAAACACTTTCATTGACTTTCTGGGCCACGGGGCACTCATCCAGCTTTGTTTGTCTGTTGTTTATATAAGCTTAAATGAAACTTACAGTAACTTGGAGTTATATGCTCATAAAAAAAAGTTCAGTGGAAAAACTTACATCACTGGCTGTTGCTCACAGAAGATGCAGGGCGCTTTGCTTTTTCCTGGCGTAAATCCCTCCTCCCCTGCTGTTGTGCATTAAGGCGGCTGAACCACGCAGACATCGAGAGGATAGCCCCGCTGGAGGAAGGAGCCATGCCATACCACCTAGCAGAGGCTCAGAGACAGGTATTCTGATGACTCCTCTAATACATCCTCATTCCTTTTATCAAAGCCTCCTCTTTCCCTTCTGCTTCCTCCTCAGACAGGGGCCAAAAAGGCAGAATGCTCAGCCGCTGGATTAGCCGAGTGCCCGTGATTTTCTTCCCTTGTGAAGTGCATTACTTAAACTTCCAGATAAAAGTACACCAATTATGGTTATAGAGGAGGAATGGATTGTTGCATCGCTCCCCTTTATGAAAGGCTCTCCCCTATTTCATTCAGTATAGCTGCACATACACATCAGCTGCAATCACACATCTGAGAGGCTAATAAGAGGCTTTTATCAGTGTGGGGCTCAATGAGTTTTAGGAGCCTTTAGCAAAGGCTGCTAATGGCAGAAGGAGAGTGGGAGTCAAGGTGGATGTAGGAGAACAAAATAGTTCCTGCCTGCCTCCACCGGATGACACGTCTCTGTATCAGGCTGTGGTCAGAGCTTTCAGGCCACTCGTGCTTCAGGGAGTCGTGCTCAGAGGTCTGGAATCTGAGTCCTTTTTGGAGGGGGGATGCTGCAACTCTCAGTCCTGCCCTTCAGTGGAAGTGGGCTAATTGTTCAAACCTTTGATCAAGACCTCGATCTTGTTGGCTCGCAAAGCCTTGGTGGAAGCATCTGGGGTAAGGAAAAGATTGATCTGCTCTCCTCACATGTTCTGGGAGAAGTTACTCACCCCCTCAGTCCACACACACACACACACACACACACACACACACACACACACACACACACACACACACACACACACACACACACACACACACACACACACACACACACACAAACACACACACAAACACACACTTCAAAAATCTCACTCGGACTGTGTGATATTCATGTAGATACTTATCTGAACATGGAAAAGGCTTGTGGGGCTAATCTGTCCTGCTGCACCACTGTGAAAACAAAGGGGCTCGGCTTTCAAGATCAAACACCAAACTAGAGATCAAGTCGATTAGATCCAAGTTAAACTTTGTTGCAGAAATAAAAGAGACCCTTTAGTTTGAAGATACGAGCAAAGCATGTAAGAAAAACTCTGCCACAAGTTCACACACTCATTCATCCACTGTGGGTCTGTGACATTTAATACAGGATGATGGAGAAACAGACCTCAACAACATTCCATCTCCTTCCTCCGCTGTTGAGTTATCCATACAGTTTTCTTTCCTCAATGTATCTGCTATATGCTCAGCGTCCTGACCCCCCTCCCTCATCTTTCCCCAGATTCATTTGACCACCGGTGTCTTTTTCTCCTCCACAGCACTCTCAGCACGAAGCACACCGTCCCATCTGGCTCCAGGCTGCAGAGTCTGCCTACAGGTTTACCCTGGGCTCAATCGCTGGAGGTGAGTGACATGTCTGCGACAGAACCGAGGGGTAACCTTAGCCGGCCAGACTGGCGCGCCGCTGAGGGCCCCGGGGCCGGCCATTGTGCTATGGGGGAGAAAGAGGTTGTGATGTGAGGCCCCGGCATTGTGCTGCCGTGCCACCGGTGGCTCCAGGCTGTCGTTAGAGTCGGAGCTTTGGAATGACACAAATCTTCCGGAACCGCACTCTCTGGAATCTCCGTCTAATTACACAGAAAGGATACAAGATACCTCTGACATAACTGGCCCTAAGATAGCACACACTCTGACCCCCGTGTGTGCACACAAGGCCATTTCATTAAAGCACACACACAACCATGAGTCTTCTTCTCCTGAAGCCACCTTGTCTCTGCGGCGTTAATGAGCTGTTTCTCACCCGGCCTCCATGCTGACTGAGCAGTTTGCATGTTTGACTGAGCCATCATTACTGCAGTCTTTCATGTCAGACGAGACATGTCAAAGTGAAGCCGAGAGCAGAAGTTCAGTGCAGATTTCTGCAGCAACAAGCTCTTGACTGTTCTCCCTTAGTTACCACACTTCCTACTCAATAAGAGCTTCATCACAGTTTTTCTTCTGCACAAACACAGCACAGATTATATCAGTGATCTCTAGAAAAAACACTCTCAGATAAACACTGAAAGGATGGATGATGTAATATATAAAGAAATGTAGTTGGATGACAAACTGACCTAACAGGAGTCACAAATTGAGCTTGAGAAATAACTTGTTCAGAAAGAAAAAAAAAGTTTTCTGTCATTTTATTTCCATATTGAGTTTGATAACAATTTTCTGCTTTCCTGTCAAATATGTGAGCAAGTTATATACCTAAGGTAAAAGTAGGGCTGTAATTATGCCAGCTTAAGCTCTGATACTGTTGCACTAACTTGCAGGATGTAGACAACAAAAAATTCGGTAATTAATCAATATTTAAAGATTAATTGCTCCTCACATATCTTAGAGCATACAACTGATAAATATGTAGCGTGCTCCTTTTAATCTGTGCCAAATCTGTGTGTTTTCAGCCACTGGTGCCACCGCTGTGTACCCCATCGACCTGGTAAAGACCCGCATGCAGAACCAGCGCTCCACAGGCTCCTTCGTAGGGGAGCTGATGTACAAGAACAGCTTTGACTGTGCAAAGAAAGTCCTGCGTTATGAAGGCTTCTTCGGCTTCTACAGAGGTAACAATTTACACGGTTCACAGCACGCTGAAAGACTCAGAGATCTGTGTGAAGGCCAGCATGTGGGTGTCGTGCAAAACAAACCATCTGATGGGAAAGCATTAGGACTTGCCAGCGTGCTAATATCAGCAGCATGGCTCGCTAATTGATACCAGAAACCTTTGCCCTCCCTGTTCAGCGGTGAATAAAGCAGCACCCAGGGGTCGCGTTTTCATTATCTCCACTCCTGGGAGAGCTCTGTGAGGAAAATGACCAGAGGAGTCATGTAGTAGCAGCGGTGTCTGATCTGGCTCTGTGCTCAGGATGATAACGGTGCTGAAGGCTTGTGATATACAACACTTCTACCACCAGGCTGCTCATATGAAGGAAGTCAAGACTGCCATCTACTGCTGCCTCCACCGCTGCAGCTCTGATCTGCCTCCTTTCCTCCTCTTTTGCACATGATAAGAGGGTGATTTACTCCGAGACAGACACGCTCGGCTGTTTTCTGGCCGCATACCAGCAGCAGTCACTCAGCAGCTCCTTCAGAAGTTTATCTGGCTTGATGAGGGACGGGCAGTGAAACAGTATGGCGGTTATCGCCACCCTCGCCTGTTCCCTGATCTTGTCCGTGACCACACAGCTCTCTCTGTTCCCCACCAATAGTAGATCAGGGCCTCAACAAAGCTGATCCCATACACACCAGCAGTGTCATATTTTTGCCTTTCTTTTGTTCAGTTTCAATGAGACCTTTGTGTTTTTTGGTGCATCAGATGTATCAGCCACATCTGTAAATATTTATGGGTTTGTTTTACGCTCACAAGAACCCTGCAGCTCACATTGTCCCGGCTGTCAGTGCATGTACCCCTCCAGCAAAGATAAAAAATGTGCATTCATTTCAAGCCAGACTTTGTCTCTCACACTGTCAGGTATTCTAATGGTATCTATGAATAATATTTTGCAGGTCTCCTCCCACAGCTCATCGGCGTTGCCCCGGAGAAAGCTATCAAACTCACGGCAAGTCATTCCACTGTGTCGCTAAGAGTGTTCAAAAAGTTGCTCCGACTGATTCAGTGAGAATGAAAAACATGCACACAGCGGAGGAGAAATGCACTCTTTGCAATCAAGATGCGACAGCAACCACAAGTTAACATTAATGCCCTGCTATCAGGATCAGGATTGTGTCTCATCTGCCTTTTTTTTCTTCATTTCCCTCTTTTTTTTCTCTTTTTTTCAGATGAATGATTTTGTCAGAGACAAGTTCACCACAGAAGATGGTACCATCCCTCTGGCGGCAGAGATCCTTGCTGGTGGATGTGTAAGAATCATTTGAGAGATGTTTTAAACTCAGTCTGTAGATGATCTCAAAACCAAGTACAGGGGGACCTTAAAGAACAAATCAAACATAAATGAATAAGTATTAAATATTGGAAACTCTTATATCAACTCTTCAAAGGGGTGGAAAAAGTTTTCAGATCCTTAATTAGGAAATAAACGTGTATAAGAAACTAAAATGTGCTAAAACAAAGATTTTCAAAGAACTTATGTTGTCGAATCTGACTTCTTACACTTTTTTTACTCAATTCTTTAGTTTTATTTATTAATATAAAAGGGCGAATTAACAATATTCATAACATAATAACTCAAAATTTCTATTCGACTGAGATCATGACCTCAGCTGCAGTTTAAACTTTGAGTTAGACTAAAATAATTGAACATACAGTTAATTAGTATATTGTTTTTGTAGTGTCTGAGTTCATGTATTAAGTTGCCACAACACAAAATATTGAAATGAGAGCAGAGTGAGTTACTGATCGATATGCAAAGTTTTTTTTTTTAATAATGATTAAAACCTCCAAGATTTAAAAGGTTAACTTAACTAATGTAAAGACAAATTTGAAAAAGAAAATTCAAGCATCAATCCCAACTTGTCAAATTTGACAGTTTAGTCTGTGGCCCAGCTTCAGCTTCAGCTTCAACAGAAGACGATCTGATGACATACAGCAGGGGTGGCAAACCTGTGGCTCACATGCCACATGCAGCTCTTTGCCTTTCGGTGTGCGGCTCTTTCATCCATTCAGAAAAAAAATTATTATATGTATGAGTAGTAGTGTGCCAATCAATCTAAAATATTGGTATATTGATGCCAACATTGTGATCAGTATTGATCAATACTTGGGTGATGAGATTGATACTTAAGTTTCAGTTTCTTTTCTCTACATTTCACATGTGCTCATAGCTATCTAGATAAATAGATGGATGGAACTTGGTCTTTTCTGCTCTAAAAACAGAAATTTGTCTCTGACATGGCTCCAGGTATGAATTTAAACACGCTAACAAACGCAATAAATGCCACCTCAAAATTCTCATCTTATGTCCTTTCGTTTATGTGTGAGAGGGAGCAGTTTTGATGTGGCTCTTTGTAGTACCACGGTAACTTTTGTGGCTCTTGGTCTCTGACTGGTTGGCCACCCCTGACATACAGGTTGAGCATCACTTTAACACCTGCAGATATTGATTGGCACGTTAGCTACAATAAATAGACAACACTCAGACCTTCAGGACGCGAAAATGAAGAAGCATCAGGGACTTAGACTTTCCAAGTAGGCTCACTAACAAACAACATTGTTTTTGTCTGCATCATATCAAGTGGTTCATGTGAGAGATTATAACCAGTCAAACAATCTTTGGTTCCCAGTTTTGACTTCCCTAAATCAACCTCAGTTAAGTGTGTTTAATATATTTATTTTCTATTTGGGCCTAAATCCTAATTTTAGACCGTCTCTTTAATGCAGAGATAAAGTAAAGCTGTAATTCCTTCACTCTGTGCTGAAATTTAACAGCAGGCCTCGCAGCAGAGCCTGCAGGTTGCTCACTGAAGAGCGGGGTCTGTGGGGTCGCGCCCCCTGTCAGGGTGTAATTGTAGGAAGAGGCCCTGGAGGGTCTTGGATGAAGCTGGGTCCAGCTCAGGGTGATTGAGTTTGACAACGTTGTACACACCCGAGGCACAGTCGCACTGCAGGTCTGCACACAGGATAATGAGGATGTTTCCAATACGTGTGCTTGACACTTAAGACTTATCCCACATTTGACCTGTGTGTATTCATACTCATTTTTCTATGAGTCAGGAAAAATCCTCCCCTTATCTCAGTCAGGTTTGAAGTCTGATAAAGTTTGTGAAATGATGGCATCCATCAGAGAGGAGAACTGAGGAGGATAAAAGAGAAGGAGTGCATCAATCTTCAGAGCAGCGGATATTCCCCCTCCTCTTTGAAAACGACTAAATGTGCCGGAGCTTTTTTTAGCTCTATGCTCGGATGTTTACAGATAAGACCCCTGCCCTGTATGTCACCGGCAGCCATCCTGGGGCCTGATTCGATTTGGGGCGGGTGATAAATGTGCCTGAGTCAGAGGGTGCCGAGCCTTCGGGGCATTGCCTGTCTGTACCCCGAGCAGTCCGGGTGATTCAGCGCTCTCCCCTGGGAATGGGGGGTGAATTGGGGAAGTGTGCGGGGCGAGGCCAGGCTGGGCTGCTCACCCTGCCACAGGAGGTGCCTCGGGGGGAGACGAGGGGGCAGAGGGCCGCTGCCAGGGTCAGAGATTCCCGACCATGAGCCGAGGCTTCGACTCGCCCTACGCCTGCTCTGCTCTGACCCTGGTTGTTCTCCTTTCAATGCCTCCTCTTTCAAGGCCATGCTCTTACTCGCTGGAATCAGACCAGGAGGAAAAAGTATCTTTTGTCCCAAAGTTTACTGAAATATTTGAAATTTCTCAATGCTCACACATCATAACAACTCAACCCAGAGCTCACCCCTCATTTCAGAGCTAAGAAAACTTACATTGTGCTTCCACTCTGCAACAGTTTCTCTCTCTGCTGTTCCTGCAGGCTGGAGGTTCCCAGGTGATTTTCACCAATCCTCTGGAGATTGTTAAGATCCGTCTGCAGGTGGCTGGAGAGATCACCACAGGCCCCCGGGTCAGTGCCCTGAATGTTGTGAGAGACCTGGGCTTCCTTGGCCTCTACAAGGTAGGTCAGCACCTCTGCAGCTCCATGACGTCTGCAGCAGCAACCTCTGCTCGCTGACACACAAGGGCAACGAAAGTTCTCTTAAGTTCCTCAGAAACAAGCCGAAAAAAACATTCTTCACTACTGTGCACAAAGTGTTTTTACTCTATTTATCTCTAAAAATAAAATCAAACTGAGTCTGACTAATCCTGAGTTTTTGAGTGTTGTTACCAAATAAAGTCATCTGAAGTATAACAAAAGATGAAAATTATTGGGAAACCTCAGTTAGGTTTGAAAAAATACATCACAAATGATTTGTTAAGTTAGTATTTGATTAATTTTACTTCTACTGACAAATATTAAACTTGGCATTGATACTGTGAGGACAAAAAATGACCTATTTGCAAAGTTACACTTACACAAGAGCTGAAATCAGACAGCACACTGAAGCATCACTGTCCCAGATTCTATTGTTACTAATAATTTTGTGTTCTTCAAACGAGAAAGAGGGATTAAAGCTCCTGTGAGGAGTTTTTAGATGGTATGTAACAACATGATAGGTTTGCTTTTTGCTGTAATGATGTTCAGCTGTATCTGTGTGAGTACACACACATAATTAACATCAGGATTGTGAATTTAAACATCAAACACTTTTTATGTCTGACTGTTTGCAGTTTTCTAACACAGTGTTCAACATGTAACAGAGCTGTGGCCAACAACTGACAGCGAATTAGTGAAGCATTACGCTCTGCTACTGCTCCTTCCAGATCCTTGTGGCTTTACTTCCAGCTCTGCTCATGTCTTCGTACTCCATATTTTAATGAGGAGCAGGCAGTGTGCGGCTTGTTAAGGAAGGAAAAATGCTAAACTCTTGGCAGAAAGAGCTAGAACAGACATTTGTGTGTGTGTGTGTGCGTGTGATGGATCTGTGCTTTGGACTTCAGCTCTGCCTGAGGCCCCTTGGCTCCATCATCAACATTAAGCCGCCCCCCCTGTAGTTTCAAAGACAGCTCCCAGGTCAATCAATCCTGAGACAAACCTCCGCTGCTCGTGATATTAATCTTTTTAAACTCATTTTTCTTTCTTCCAGGGAGCCAAGGCTTGCTTCCTGCGTGACATCCCCTTCTCCGCCATCTACTTCCCTGTTTATGCCCACACCAAAGCCAAACTGGCACACGAGGATGGGACACTGGGGCCCTTGCAGCTGCTCACAGCTGGAGCTATCGCAGGTAAGAAACATCTGGAAAGTTCTGCATCCTGTTGTGCTTTAATCAACGTATTTCTCCCATTTTCTGCTTTAAAAATATGTTGACACACACCAGCTTCAGCGCTTTTGTTGACTATACATTTACACCATACATCTACACCTATTTTAAACCCTGCGTGATGCTGCAGCGGGGATCTCAGGATGCGACTTTGTCCGTGCTTCATTATGCCTGCTGTGAATCGTCTCCTCAGGTGTACCAGCAGCTTCACTCGTGACCCCTGCTGATGTCATCAAGACCAGGCTCCAGGTGGCAGCCCGCGCGGGCCAGACCACCTACAACGGAGTCATCGACTGCTTTAGGAAGATCCTGAGGGAGGAAGGTTTCAGGGCGTTTTGGAAGGGGGCGGGAGGTAAATGCATACAAAGATATACATTCAATAGTTTTTTGGTATGTCTGGGAAACGAGGCATCATGTGTCTGCTGTTTCTGTAAAATTAAACCCAGAAGTGTAATTGTCAAACTCTTCTCCCTTAGCTCGCGTCTTCCGATCTTCACCACAGTTTGGTGTAACCCTGGTGACCTATGAGCTGTTACAGAGATGGTTCTACGTTGACTTTGGGGGACAGTAAGTACTTCATAAATCGAAAAACCTTTGACCTGTGCAAACGCCTCCAGCTCCTAATTTGACTGTCTTCCCTCAGTCGTCCCACTGGCTCTGAGCCCATTCACAAACCAGCCCTTGAGGACCTTCCCTCTGTGACTGCAGACCACGTAGGAGGCTACCGTCTGGCTGCTGCAACCTTTGCTGGTGTGGAGCGAAAGTTCGGTCTGCACCTGCCAAAGTTTAAGTCTTCCAGTGAGCCGACAATCAAGCCAGCGGAGTCCAAACAGGAGCCACAGCCTTCGTAAACGTGTCTCATTGTGCCTGAGAGGGCAGCATGCTACCACAGTCATGTTTCCTCTAGAAGCATTTATTCAACCACATGCTACACAATGCCTTTGGGGTGATTGTCTTACTTTCATGCTGCATGGGTTTGGCTTTCTTGCATTTTTTCTTCGCACAACTTTATTGTACATATTGTACTTCTCTTCAGAGGGACATTATGGCCTTATAACAGATTGCTACTGCTTTTCCTGGTGTGCAACAGCTTTGGTGTGCATGTGTCGGTCATATTTTAGAGACACAAGGATGTACAGATGTTTTCAAGTCTTCATTTTGAAATCATGACCAGGGACTTGGGGACATAATTTAAATGTATTTATTGTATTTTATTGAAATAAATCATTCAAACTGTTGCTCCTGTGCGAAAATGTACATTCTCAGTTCCATCACCAAGTTTTGAGATTCTTCCAGAAACAATCTGTACAACATACAGACTGGGAAATCACTGAGCGGTTACAGCATACAAGATCATCCTCTTAGGCATTTATTATATTCCTGCTATTTCAAGTCTAACCAGCCACTCTAAGAAGTGAGGACTGGTACAGAATAAATCTATATAGAAGTAGAAAGACATTTGGATTTGACATTTCAGTGTTTTACAAACAGGGGAGTAGCTCAGTTAAGTCTTAAAAGGACAAATAACAACATGGGCTACGGTGATAGTGAGTCTACAATCCTGTGTTTCATGATGTGATTGTTTTACTACAGCTTTGGTAAAAATGGAGCTCAGCTATAAGTGTTTACACTGACTACGTGGAGTGAAGCACCGATATGGGTTAAAAAACTGAACCGGAAATAAGGCCAGTGTTGAAATGCCCAAAATGAAGACAGAACTGGTTTTACAATCAAAGTAAATGACAATTTAAGGCATCTGGTTGGAGAAAGGACATCCTATTTGTGTTTGTGAATATGGCTTCCTGTTCATGTCTGAGATTGACAGCCCTGTCACTTCTGGTAACTCCAAAAAAAAGATAATCCAGCTAACTAAGAGGGCTGAGTTTTTCAGAGTAAAGAGGTGGAAGAAAACTAAAGACGTCCATGCTTCTGTTGGATCAAACGTTGATCCGTTTCCTCTGTCATCATATTTTTTTTCCATTTCCTCAAAATGAGGCTGAGAAAAGCGAGTGCGCCACTGGTCCCTTAAACATCTCCTCCACAATAAGTTGATCAGGCGGCCAGGCGCTGAGCCGCCAGCTCCTCTGCATCGTCTCTGTTTTCGTTGATCTCTGCGAGCGTGTGCACGAAGCGGGTCCACTCGTCGTTTCGTGGAACAGCAGTTTGCTGTTGGGAAAGAGACGAAGCGGATTTAAATCTCAAAATAAGTTTAAAAAAAAGGCTTCAAGACCTCAACAAGGCACCAACAATACTTGAAATACCAGCAGGCAAAAGACTGAAACATGCCTGATTAGGATTAATTAAAGCACAGCTCACCTCTCCAACATCGTACACCAGAACTTGTCCATCAGAGTCTCCTACAGCGATCTCTCTCCCTGAAGGAGCCCACCTGACCCTGTTGAGGGCCGGGTTACCCTCTACTGTGACACTTGCAGTAGGAACCTTAAAAATGAAACAAAAAGTAACAATCACTGAAGTGTAAATGTTCTCTGTAAAGTCATTCCTGATGATGAAACACTTGGAATAGATGTGATTTCTGAGTGTGTGTGCTGCTTGCACGGAGGCATCACCTCAGTGTCATTGTTGAGGTTCCACAGGTCGAGATGGCCGACTCCGTCCACGCAGGCAAAGAGAGCGGGGTGAGTCGGAGACCACATGACATCGTACACGTAATCGGAGTTGTCCTCAAATGAGTAGAGAGGCTTGTTGTTCTGCACAAAAAAAAATAATTTCATGGTCCTTGTGTGTTTGTTGATATGCATCATTTTATCTAAACACATATATATATGAAAAAGATGTGATCCAGAGCAATCAAAGAAACACAAGAATAAAAGTATGAACAGCATTTTCCTTCAAACTGCTCTAAAATAAGGTCTTGTGAGGTCAATTATGTCTTCAAATTCAATGACATATCCCTTTTAATAGGAGAATTTGGAATTTCGTAGACAAAAAAAACTCTCACACATGCATCATTAGGAACATCTCAGTCAATGCCTGTGAAACATTTACACAACATAACCTGGATCTGACTTGTACCTTGGTGCTCCACAGCTTGACAGTCCAGTCGAAGGAGGAAGTCACAAACAGGTGGGAGAAATCCAGTGGCCCAGGGGCTGTGTGACAGTGGATCCCTGTGATGGGCCCCTGGTGGCCCTCAAACATCTCACTAATGCCTGCTTTGCTGCAGAGCACATAGATGAAATGTGAAATAATTAGGTGATGACACTTCATTCAAAATGGTTTGTGTGTGTGTGTGTGTGTCATTTCCTTGTAAATGCTGAATGTTGAAATGCTGAGCCCTAACCCAAACACCTTATGTGCACCAGTCCTATTTATAACCTCTGAACCCCTTATTACACATGTGGTCTCCATGGTGATGGAACATCTCCATTCATTCAAATAGGCCAAAAAAATTAGAAAACATTGAGTATTTTAAAAGTATAGGGGTTAGAAATGTGAAAAGTACAAGCACACTTCTCCTGAAGATGCTGAACAGATCAGCGAAAATTTGAAGAAGTAGTAAACAAAAAAACATACAGAAAAATAAGACATTCATTGCAGTTGAATTTCTATATTTTGAAATATTGTATGCTTACCATTTCAACACAATTACAGAATACATAGTTTAAATGTATATTTCTGTCAAAACGAAGATAATAAGAAGCTTTAAGCAATCAGCACCTACAGGTTTTAGACCATCCAGGCTTTAGGAGGAGTGATAAGCACCTCTGCTGGTCATAAACACATCGATCTCTTCCTTAAACATGATGTGATAAGCAGCAGGGTGGTAAAAGTGCTTCCAACCTTCACCCACATGTTGCAGATGTGTTACCCAACTGAGGCTCTGATAATTAACATAGAGAGGTAAATACTCAGCGTGAGTGATGCTTATGCATTATTAACTGTGATGAGAGTATCATACCATCGTCAATGAGCTGGAAAATTATTCCCTCAATTACAGAGGTGATTCTGCGCCGCTAAAGCTCACGGCTATCCCCTCTGTGTGGTCTAACAGGCATACTGCAGGACACGCAGTTAACACTCTGCAGCTCCTATTTAAGCTGGGTTGTAAGAAGGGGACGACCCACCAGGAGGGGAGAGGAGAAGAGAGGAGCTCCTAGTTTTTAAAATGAGAACATTGTGGGATGAAGTGTAGTTTTTAATTCTCTCCAGGACGACTGACTGTAAACAAACTCTCTCACCCGGAGAAACATGCTGAAGAGAAGAGAAGGAGAAAAAAAGGACGAGGAAAAAATGATTTGTTTCTCCTGCATGTGTGCCCTGTTTATGTTGAACGACCTTTACAAACACAACTGACAAGCGGAAAAGAAAAACAGGATGACTGGGCAGGAGTGAAACCTCAAACAGCGGGAGATCAAGTGTTGGATTTGTGTTGCACTGGGAAGTGAGTGGGCTATATTTATTTGACACTCTGTGCTAGGTGGGCCCTGACAAGCCGCCTCAGTTTCCTGGCTATGTTCGGGGAGGGGCGCCGGGAGAACCACGGCTGTAAACGCACCTTCCATGACGACATGACATGTAGACAGAGCCGTCCTCGCTGCCCACCACGAAATTGTTGACATCTCCGAGGGGGAAAGACATGGAGGTGACAGCTACAGCTTTGGACTGTTTGAACACCAGCTCCATGCTGTCCTGTGGAGGGGGGGGCAGAGTGGAACAACATCCTTTAACAAGCTCCCTGCTCAGGCTTAATGTTAACACACAAGCTGCCAAACACAACCTATAAAAATCACTTGACAGTTTATTAATGCAGAATCTAAATTCAACTAGCACTTTATAAAAAATGCAGGTTTGACATTGAGGTCTTGGCAGCGTGGATGAAATGACACAGCTAGCAAAGTCAATTTCCTGGAAAGTGAAAAATGAGTTGAAGAAAAATAAATCAGGGAAGCTGGAATGTTAAAAAGAAGGAGCCCGGACGAAATGTTTGACATTTAACGCAAAAGGGAGGGACAGGAAGTGTGAGGAATGTGACAGTAAAGAGACAGAAAGTACACAACATGTAAAAATATGTTCACGTCTTTAAGATGTGTCGCATTATTAACACAGCTATTAAAGTTTACGGTTCAATCTTAAATCCTGGAGTGTTAATGTAATCCAGCCACACACACACACACACACACACACAGAGTTTAATAAAGTTTGTTTTACCTGAGGCTGAGAGAGCATGTCCAGACTCCACGAGCACATCTTGCCGTCAGTGGAGATACTGATCAGATTGTTGGCGTTCTGGGTGCCGACTACATTCACGCAGTACACCGGGTGCTGCAAAGACACACAGGAGGTCATTCTACAAGTCTGTCTTTTTTAAATAAAGTTTAATCTCACTGTGTCTGCTGTTCCTGTACCGTGTGAGCTGCAGCTGACAGGGGGGTCCTCTGGACAGGCGTCCTCTTGTTGCTCCTGTTGTCCCACAGAACAATCTGCCCTGAGTAGGTGCCCCCGACGACAATGTTGGGGTGGAACTTGGCAAACGCGGCTGACATAACGGCAGACTGTCAGAAAAACATAAACAGGTTGGGTTTAGTGCAACAAATCCAGTTGAAGGGGGAACAGGAGTACTGGTCCACTTTGTAGACCAATGCTCTACCAGCTCAGAGACACTGGACGGGTTATTCAGTGAGGTACATCTTAATATCTACCAGAATATGACAGTTATGGAATTTTAAAGAGTGATACCTTGCCTTATTTTAAAAAGCAACAGTTGTGTTGCAGAACTTAAGTCCAGGACTTTTAAATCTAGTGAGACCAAGACTTGGTTCATGATTTTCAGGTCTTTAGCTTCACTTGGACATTAACATTGGCTGCATACAAGAGCAGAACTCACACCCACTGTTTCATTATTTTATTATTGTTCAGTTTCTTTTGTGTTCACCTGAGTTCTCACAATCTTATTTAGCCACAGTTCCTGCAGAGCTGCTTCAGTAGACCACAGAACGTGAATTCTGCTTTCAAAGACTGTGAAGCGAAAGCAAAAGAAGATGGCGACAATCTCAAACTGTAACAGACAAAGTAAGAAAGTTGCCGAAAGTTACTGAGTCTGAGGTAAAAGAGACCTGTAGTCTTCTTTGGTTACTTGGACTCAGGGTACTTGAGACTTGTTTCTTAACCAATTTACATATAAATGCCAAAATTAGCTAATTTTTCCAATGAATCTTTTTGCAGGGAATGTGATGTTTTTTCCACCAACAGGACTCTACAGGAGGCTGTGTCTTTTCTTTTCTGCAAAGACTACACCGGAGAACATTTAAAATCATCATGAATTGTGTCTGCTCTACTACACATGCTACAAACAATGCTGAGAGTCTTTGAAACAGTGAAGCAGGAGCACACTCTGCAGGAACAAGTAAGGCATGACACGAGTATCTGATCACAGCCTGCAGATATCAGTATCGCATTAGAGGCCTGTATTGGCTCAGAAAGCTGCTTTTTTGGGAGCTAGATTTTATATCTAGTTTAAAAAGATGTTTCTGTAATCAAAATGTTCCTTGTTGATGATGAAAACTCAAAAACAACACTTCTCAGGTCTGAAAAATGACATGCAAAACTGAACCAACCAGTTTCTAGCTACAGTGCAGCAACATAACGCATAAATATCAAATGTTACAAATTACAAAACAGCAGAACTTGTACTTTTTCATCTCAAAGTTATCCAGAAGACTGTTCTGGGCATGTTACTTTTTCCCTTTCACCCAACCAAACACATCTTTCAGCACTCATGGTTCAGTTTTTAAAGGGGGAAAAATACAAACCTTTTCACTTGTTAACAGGTTTATTATAAACTCCTGGATCATGACTTGATTCATGTATTTCATTACCTGCCTTTGCTTTTTGGGTGGCCTTCACACACTCATTACTTAAACTATCACCACGGTATATCTTCCAAACGGACTTTTCTTGACGAAAAGGTGACGCATGGTTTAAGAAAATCTCATTACAGTCTGACCGGGGAGGCTCAGAGAAAACTGCATTCACACTTCTGTTCAGTTTTATTCATCTGAGCAATACGCCTGCGTCTACATCCGCTCTGCAGGCAGAAACATGTGGTTCTACTCAACTTGTCGTGGTGACGGAGCCTCGGGGCAGGCATTATAATAAGACTGGGCAGAGCAGAGGAGCTGCGCTGCTACTCTGAACACAGGGCCCTTGTTTGGATGCACATGATAACCAGCCCTGCCCCACACACTTAATCCTGCAGCAGTGCTCAGATTCCATTCAACTTCTGCACCACAGGTCTTCTCCGGCGCCTCACGAACATGTGTTTGTGGATGAATGTGGTGGCGGTGGATGCCAGCATGGTGAACTCAGAATGTGAGTGAAGGCAGGAGGGTGAGGGGAGTAATAGAGAGGGTGAGCAAACAGGGGCTGTTGGGTTGGCGGTTTTCTATGCTAACCTTAGAGGAAGCCACTGGATTTATGGCGAAGGCGTGGGTGAAGGGAGAAACAAGCAAAAAAGGACTTTTAATACCTGACAGTGGAAGACGTACTCCGGCGTAGCCTTCTTGTACTTCATGTTCCACACTAAGGCCACGCCATCTGGCTCGTGAGGAGCATCCTCGTTGTTGTTGTACGAGGCAACCAGGAGTTCAGGATACTGGAGACAGAAAAAAACACAGGATCATGCCAAATGAATGCATGGAGAGGAGGCAGACGTGTGCCCCAGGCTTGGCTCCATGTGGACAAACCTTGCCTGGCCTGTGTGGTGCTGCTGAATGCCTGAAAGAATGAGTAAGCCTTTCCTCAAGATTTATGGCCCGTTTAATTTGCCCTTCCCCCCAAACAAACTTTGGTAACATGCATCTAATTTCCTTTCAGACGTTCAAACAAAAGAAAAGCAGAGAAGCTTCTTGAGAATCTGAAATTTAAGCCCATTAAAGTGCTCATGTTAAAACACCAGCATGATCAATCCTCCAGATGTAAACGAACCGTTAACCTTTGCTGCCTCTGATACTTGATCTCAGATTTAAAGCTCTTGAATTCATTCATTCAAATCACAGCGGTATGGATATCGCTCTGAGTTCCCAAACACTGTTAGCATGGAGCTGGTGTTCAATCACTGTCAGAAGTCATTGCAGAATAATGCATTCAATGAACTCAGACACCAGAGGAAACAAATCATTACTGCCGCTTACTAAGTGACAATCTGTGTGGGACATAAGTAACTTTCCCCGAGGGACTTGTGGATAAATGTAAACGCTGTCAAACTCAAGCTAGCTAATCATAAAGCATTATGGTGGTGCAAAGCAAAGTTGTTTCAACAGCCAATTAGCAACAATTATGACCATTTTGGGACAAAACAAAAGAAATTCATCAGGATTGACATTTTGATAATTGCAGACAGTTTTCTGAGAATTGTGTTCATTTATTGGTTTTGCTGCAAAAAGGGACAAAAAAGAAAAGAAAAGGACCTGAGGAGACCAGTCTAGGCAGGTGACGACACGGTGCTTTGACCAGCGCTCATCCATGAACTGTCTGTTGAGAGAGAGCTTTGCTCCAGCCTGGATTTCACTGTGGAAAACAAAGCAACCACAAATCAATAAAAACCATTCTTCAAAAGCCAATTACAAGTTTGGGGAAAAAAGGAAAAAAAAACACAAGTTGTCCAATTATTACCCCTCCTTTTCCTCCAGGTCACGGCCGCTGTAGTCAAAAAAGAGGTCCACGTGCTCTGAGAGAGCCCGCTCGATGATGCGAGTGCTGTGGTCGAAGAAGTTTACAAACTCCTCAGAGTGTAAGATCTGGAGTTTTTCCTCCTCTGTGAGCTCGTGGGGGGGCACTGGACACAGAAAAATGACAAACACAGAAAAGTTAGGTGTGAATCTTAAAAGTGAAAGCACGGACTTCATTACAATCCCAAAAACGAAGCAGCTTGATTTGATTTCAGCATCATGTCTGGCGACTGCGTACCTTCTTCGTCCTCTTTCTGGTCCAGTTTCTCAGTCTGAGTCTCAATTACAGGTTGAGCTGGAACAGCTTCTTCCTCTTCTTCTTCCTCTGTGGATCAACAGGAGAGTTATATTAAACACTGGTAAAGCTTGTAAAGACACATCTCTTCATAGTCACATTCTAAATACTTGTTTACTATGATTTACATCTTGTCAAAATTTCACACGTAAATGGCGTTAAATCTCAACACATGTAACAGCTTTCACACAACAGCCATGCCTCGTTACAAACGATTCATACCTTTTGGTCACTACATCTTCCATCTCCATTATTTTCTCCCTTCAATAAAAGCTCCACCCGGTGATTATGTGCACAGCCAAAGACCGATTCTGTATCTCTGCTTTCCATTTGTTTGGTTTGTCAGCAACAATGTCGCCTTTCAAAAAGAACCTGCTCCTCTAAAGCGGGGAAGTTTGTCGTTTGTGTTAAAGGGACACAGCACAGCGGGGGTCCTGTTGTCATAGGGACCCCTGTCTATCCCAACTGTTAATGAGACCGCAGCCTTTCAAAAGCGAGTCGAGCTGTCAGTGTAGCTGCTTCCTCTGTGTCACAGTGGCAGGTTGAACCCCTTCTAGGCCACGGGGCAGCGGGGCAGAGGGGTGTTGGAGCAGCTGCCCGTGGCCCCGTCCCATTGGTCTGACCAGATGACGGCATGGTGCAAAAGCAGATGGTGATGCTGGGATTGTCTTGTGCTCTTCAGAGGTGGCATGGGGATGGCACAGAGGTTTTCCGCCTGGCTTAGCCGAGACAAGCTTCTCCCTGAACAGCAAGCCTGAGCAATTACCGTCCTAGCAGGAGGTCCTGCAACTCCTATTCAACCTCAGAGAATGTACAACAAAATACAGGCCAGACCAGCTGGCAAACAGCACACCGGTTCTACCTCGAAGGAGATAAATGCCTTTTTTTTTCACAACACATCTCTGAGAGACGGAACATAGACTGAGCTTTCAATGTAAAGCATAATAGCAAAAGCAGGACAAAACAGATTCATGAGCCCAGGAAAAGGACTCGCCTGGTTCCTACAGGCATTTATCTTGGTATGAGTCTTATAGTTAATCTAAGATGACAGCACAGCACGCCAGAATTTCCTTCCTACTGAGATAATCTAAATGATAATGTCATCTGTCACTTTGTCCATAAAGTGATTTATCCCCTCACTCAGAGGAGGTTTGGGGAAGAAGGTTATTGGGTGCACTGATGAGTTTACTGAAACCGGGTTGATGACACGAGCCATTTCAATGTGCGGCCATACTCTGCAGCCAACAGGACAAGGTTAAAATCTTTCCTTTCAAGGGCCTCAATCAGGCTTAAAGGAAAACAGTAATCACTGTCTTTCAGATGGTCCCGGCCGTGCTCGTCAGCCCTCTGCCTGGTGAGGCAGCCAGAGCAATCAACCTGCCAGGCATTAGAAGCGGATAGACAATCTGAAAATAAAGGGTATAATGCACCTGCCAGCCAAAATGGCCATTTGGAGAAAAGCTAGTGATCCTGGTGACCCCGCTGTGGATGTGTGGAGGGGGTAGTAGTAGCACATAGCCAGGGTGGGCGGTGGTGGAAGTTGTGTGTGTGTGGGGGGGTTGCATTTAACAGAATTCACCCGGATCAGCGATGTCCCATACACTGCCACCTCCTTTGAAAGCAGGGCCCAATTATGGCTTTTGTACCACTTAAGAAATAAAAGCTTTTGGAGGCAGGGAATGGGAAGGGGAGGGGGAGGGAGTAATCACAGGTCTTAGTCAGCGGGCAATATAGTAATGCAAACACGGCGATGTAAAGTTCAAAACTAAATTACCTTTGCTCTCACTTCAGGAGTCCCCCCAATTTCTATACATTCAAAGAAACCAGGGGTCTGACTTGAGCACGTGCAGCGAGGCTTTGAGTCTGTGGTATAAAAGCTCAATAATGACCCATGGAAGAGAAACGTTACACAATAAACACACAAAAATAAATGCAATATCATTTCTTGTTTCTTAAAATAGACTGTCTAGAATCACAACACAACTGATAGTAGTGCAACGTTAGGTGAATCGCTTCAAGGCAAACAAAAATCTGTCAATCTAATGGTGCTGGTCAAGACTTGGTCATCTGTGAAAGAGGAGACTATTGTTTTCTTGACAGGTTACACATGTCTCCAGTGACACAGAAGTCTAAAGATCACTGATGAGCAGAAATCTCAAACTAGGAATCTCCTCTTTAAAACTTTACTATAAAATCAGAGCGCTGAGTATGAAACCCAGAAAAAAACATGTTCTGTTTGAAATTATTAGCAACAGTATTACAGAGGGAGAGGAATACAATAGATATTTAACAGTACTAATCATCAAGTGCATAAAAGCTGACCACAATTACAAGTGGCACTTCACACAAGAAGGCCATTAAAGGGCTTTTGTGATTAAAAGTTTTGACCTGCCTCTGAATTCAGAGTGATTAAAACAATCACATTCAATTAAATATTAGATTTACAGCACGGCTCTGCACACTCATAATCCTGACAAGCCTTTTTAAACGCTGCTCCAGACCAACCACTTCACATACACACACACACACACCACCCCTACCTCCACCAATATCTTACTCCATAATTACAGCCTCTTGTTGAACAGAGCATACTGATGCTGCATATTACCTACAAGTGCAATCTAGGAATACTGTAACCAGGGCACAGATATTCATCAATCTGAAGACTCTGATGCTAAAATGATCTACAGTGGGAATAGAGCTACTTTTATTAAAACTCATGTATCTCAGTTCTCCCAACGTATTTTACAAAGCAACTAAAGACATCTGAGAGGACATTACTGGGTGAACTGTACAGACAGATTTGCTCTCATATGAGCAAATGAAAGGGGTTCTTGGGGCACAGGATGAATGCACCCCAAATGGTTCACATATCACCCCCACCAAACAGGTGGCAGCAGAGAGATGTGTCCTATGGATGGAGACCAAGGGGCAACATTTGGTTTAGAAAAATGACGCCAATGTGGAAGTGCTAAAGTTGCAGTTCATTGAGCGTCCACTTGAGGATGGCTGCACAAAGACTGGAAACCACAAACACGCTAAGCCAAAAAAAGTCATCTTCACATAAGAAATAAACCTATTTACAGCCTGCTACAAAAAATGTCTTCTGTCCGAATCACTCGTTTCACTATCAGCACACAATGTAGGGGGGTGAATTATTTTCTTACTCAGCAGTTTAAAAGATTTTTAAGAAGTTCACCCAACTGATTGACAGTCAGGCACCCTGTGGCTGTTAGTGTGGAGGCTTAAAGCCGGCCCCCATTTTCAATATGGCCTATGTTGACAAATTGCTTCAAAACTCTGTTTCAGAAACAGACAGGTGATGTCACAGAGGCTAGGTCCATTTATTGCACAGTCTATGTTTGAGACATACTATGACATACACAACGCCACAGACAGACTTTTGGAACATATCAGTTCATCTCTGAAATTTGTAGTTCAAGCTTTTTTGAGCTTTTTAACCCATTATTTAACTTAACAAAGAAATCAAGGCCTTCCTTTAAAATTGGATAAGGTGTGACAATACCTGTTGTTGAATCATGTATGCAATATATTTGGGATTTTTGTTAGAGCAGTTATAAACATGCACCAGCCACCACTTCTGCCTCGTTCTTGTTCCGTGGTGAAAAAAAAAACAATGTTTCTCCGTTTAAAAAAACAAACAAACGTTTAAACAAAGATTTGTTCTCTGTCACAGGTCAGGGGCGTTTTGTATGTCAACAGGGCAGCTGATATTAAAACATTTCCCTCCTTTTTTAGAGATGTCCAGCAGACTCTCTGGAAATCCTCGGTGTGCAGCAGCCGCTCCCTCCAAAGTCACCGCCCGCTGACCTTGAGAGTGCCGCGCCGTTGCCTCCTTTTGACAACATGATAAATCGCTCAATCAGAGAACCGGCCTGACGCTGCCCCGCGCATCAAAAATGCGCCGAGGGGAGCGAGCAGGGGAAGGGGATGCCGCCTCATCGAGTGCCAGAAGTGATGGTGTGAAAATGCACAATGTCACTGAGTGTGTTTTGTTATGTGGCTGCTCGTTGAAGGGAGAAGACAGGGAAGCGAGGGGAAGTTGATGAAATGATTACATAGTGGCAGAGTGGGGGGAGAAGGGGGGGCTGTTGAACAGCTGGCAGAAACCATCATTGTTTAACACAGTTTTACAATGCCCAGGAGAGTCCGGAGTAAAGAGCGATGACAAACAGAGGGATGCTCTTCATCCTTCACTAGTTCTGCTTGGAGTCTTTCCACAAAATCACACAATTTTATCTTACTGGCACTGCATGCCCCATCTGAATTTTCTACACATCACCTGGTGGGACAACAACCACCAATCAGCACACTGTTTAAAACCCTAACCAGGCTTTCAAAATTCTTAAAAAGATGTGTCAGCTGAGGCAAAAACATGAAGCCAACAGCCTGGAAAGCTTGATCATTCCGGTAGTTCCAGTTCTGTCAGATCTGTCTAATAAAAACAAAAATCAGAACAGAAAACAAAAATTCTAATCAGGGTTTAAGTCGAGCGCATAATTTGCCATCTATCATTACATTAATCAACCCAGAACAAGCAGCACACCCACAGATATTGCATATTTTATCAAACATCTGTTCAACATGTGGATGTTAGGAGTAGCCCGAGTATTCTCCTCGCCTGACCACATGAAAGCTCCAGAGCGGCAATTACATACACATCGACATGCTTCACTCACAGCAAGCAGTCGCATGTGCAGAGCTTCATATCTCCCTCCTGAATCGCTTTCTCCTTCCTGTCACTGGTTTTCCCATCCTGCTCATTAGTTTTCCCAGAGTGGGGTTGGTGGTGAGGATCAGAGGAGCAGGACTTGTGCGAGTGTAATCTCTCCTTCGGCTTCTTGTGTTTCCTGTGCCTCATTTTTCCCCCCTCTCCTTTCATCTCCAATCAAATCTCTTCGACTTGGTGATCACTTCCGGCAACACACTTGTACATTTGAACGGCCTTTCAATACTGTGGTTTGCGTAATTCTGAAGAGGATGTGAGGCAAAACGCTGTTTTTCTTTTACAAAGGAACCAGGTGTTTGGACAAAATGGTAGTGGCCATAATGTGTAACATTACGTAAGAATTACCTTCTTTCTGCACAGTCATGACTGGTGTCTGGGTCTCTTTTGTGTAGGACACAGTTTCACGTGGCGGGAAGTCCACTTGTGTGATTTTGGCCATTCCCAGTTTCGGTGTCACGCGCCTAGAAGCAAAAAACGACTCAAACTTTGCACATCCTGCTATCACTACAAAACATTTCTAAGATAACATAAAATAATCATTCTACTGTTTGTTTTATCATCTGTTTTTTTGTGTAACCATGCAAGAAAAATACGGTGCTGATCAAAGTAAGTACATGAGTGTTTTATGGGATGTCAAAGATTTCAGATTAGTTCAACACTCATTGTGAATTTATTAAAAGACTTTTTTTGCATGCACTTCTCGACTCTATTTTTGGACTGTATTAGCTGAATCATGACTTTGACAGACATAGTAATCATGCCGTAGATTGAGAGAAGGGAAAATGACCAGGAAAGGAGAGAAGAGAGTGTCCAGTACCCCAGCTCAGAATCAGAGTGAAGTTGAAGAGTGGACGGGTCAGAGTCCCAGTGCAGAGTCCTGGTTAGTGTCACAGCAACAAGGCAGCATTAGTGAAAGACAGAAGCAAGCACAAATGAGGAGGAGAGATACAGTTAGCATTGTGGCACAAAACATGCTGATTGGCTCCTCGGTAACAGATATTCATGAAATCAACACACTTTTTAAGCAACATCAAGCTTGAACCTGCGTACACAAAACGAAACATGACAGAGCTTCTCTGCTTAAAATGCATGGATGCACTCAGAGTGGCAGGTCTGCAAAATCTGAACTGTGTCACACCAAAGGCTCAGAGTGTTATGTCGACAAGAGAGGGAGAGGCAGAGAGAGCGCCCTCAGGGAGAAAACATGACCTCCATGTGTTTAGGAAATGGCCATGCTGGTGAGGGAAATGAGTCAACACGTAGGGGGAACAGCTCCCTGGGCCTGATGGGACACTGGGGGAGCTTGAATTTCAGCACAGGGAAGGGGCTCTAATTAGGGGTTAAGAAGTCCCCCAGGCATCACAGCAGCCTGCAGTTTTATTGTTAATTTAAGATCGTCCTAATTCAACAGCACACAAATTAAATAAACATGCTCTCAACTGGCATGAACTTGCCATCATTCACTTTAATGTAATGAGACTTATCAGAGACTTAAGCACAGTTGTTCTCAGCGTAATCATGCTTTTAGTAGAGTTGAAAGTAACGCAAAAACAAACTTATATTTTTCAAAGCACATTCCATATGATTATGTATGTGTAGAAGTTGCTGACCTAAAATCCTTGAGACCATGTCCTTGTTGGCATTTTAAGTGTAAAGTGTTTAACATTTATTGCTCTGGGTGGATAAATAGCCACAGGTACTTCCTCATCAGGGATTTTTTAGATTGATTCCACAGATGCATAGAGCAAAAAACATGAAAATCCTTCTTTATCCGCACTTTTTCCCCAGGGTGTCTGTGTGTGGGTTCATGTGTGTACCTGGGTCCCACAGCTCCATCAGAGTCCTGGCTCCCCGCCTCGCTCGGAGTGCCCGCGGACTTGGTTGTTGGAGACGTAGGAGGCGGGGCTACATGTTCAAAAAGACAAAAGTCATCTGTTACACCGATACACTGAGCTATTCCCTGCACAGAATGAAATGCATCAATGTTTATTTTTCTCATTAGATATCTTGGCAGTGTTGTGCTGAGAGCAAAGACTTGAAAGCTGTGGGAGAGCAGGTGACTCATACACAAGTCACTCTAAATAATCTGAAGCAAACTATGACAGAAAGTAAAAAAAAACAGTAACACTGATGTTATCATCCTTATACCAACTGTAAAATAAATCCAATGAAAGTACAGAAGACAGAAAACAAATGCTTTGAGAGTTTCAAGTTTGTTTGCATTCTGCATGTCAGTGTTATTATGGATCTCTTCTGCCACCTGCTGTTTGCAACACAGCAGTGCTCTTATAGGCCCACTGATTTAGCATACTGTCCTTATCCTCCAATTTCATTCATGTTTCTACAACACCAAAAATAAAGAAAACTTGCAGAAGCAATAGTTTTAAATTTAAATATGAAAGGCCCTATCAGCAACGTGCTTTGGGAAGTTCTCTCAATGAGATTTTTCTTATTTTTTATTAATTTGTTTTGACTGACTTCACTAAAATGTCTACAATGCTGTGAGTTAGGACAGAAATTCAGTTATAATGCTACATCCATAAACTTTTACATGTCAAATTGGATGATATGATTACATTCTAGTCATGAGAATGCTACATAAATATGCTAAAAGCTTTGATGTGAGGATGTTAGTGTGCCTTCCAGTGCTTTTACAAATAAATATGTTAATATATTTCACTGTATGGAAGTACTGGCTCAGAATGTAACAAAAAATAAATGCAAACTTTAACATGAATGTTTCTGAGCTTTCTGCCAGTGGCCTGACCTTTGAAGAGTGAGAATAATGTTCATCTGAACTAACGTCAGGTGACCTCATAAGCCAGTAAACACATTCCACTCATCAGCCTCTAAAGAATCTGAATTTTTCTGATTTTTAACCCAATGCTCAGGTCTACTGTTGAGTAAAGGAAATACTCAGATCCTAGATTTGTGCAGTATTAAAACAAATCTTCAACTCAAACAATAAATAGGCTAATTTAACAGACTATATGTATTTACTATGTTTGCCCAAGGTGAGTACAATCCAAAACTCAGGAAATCTAACTTACCCACAGGAGCATCTGTGCTTAAGCCCATACTCTGCAGATAGGCCTCAGTCTCCCGCCTTTTCCTCTCAAGGTCTGAATCATCCTGCTTTAGCGCAGATTCTTTCAGTTGGTCTGCCTAGAATCATAAAAATGCATCTCCTATTGGAGCAACCGCTAAGAATATACAGTATGTCTATCTGATCTCAGAGAACAGAGGCTTGTACTTGTACTAACTGATAAAGTGGAAACAAAGCACACATGTTTTCAGCCCTTTGATTTTTTCCCTATCCTGTCATTTCATACCACATCACTTAATCCAATAACTGTCACGTTAAGTTGTCACTATTCATGCAGTGTTCTAGACTGCCCTGTATGGTTTTAATATTTCTTTTACTCCTTTGTGTAACAGTTGTAGATACATCTTATTTCTATTGTATATATCCAACCTTATCTTGGTGACCCAGCAAAATTCAGGATCCAATACTTCATGGTCTGTTACATAATAAATTTACATAGAAACTCAAAATTCAGTGAAAATAGACTAGAAATTGATTGATAAAAAAATCCATTATTATTCATCTATTCAATTAGTCTTCAGATACTTCTCCATGTCTTGTTCAGCATCATTCTCTTGATCCTTCTGGTTTTTAGTCTTCAGATTTTGTTTTTCCCACCTAAGCCCTTCTTGGGATTCAAACTTTACAAATGTCTTTCTGTTGAAGTCAATGAAGTTCCACGAAGTCTGGACATTGATTTGAGAGAGGTCATACTCCTGTCTGCCATCCAGAAGAAACTTGCAAAGATTGTCAGTTGAAATGTGCAGCTCATTTTCAAGTTTAACAAATGACGCTTCAGATATTTCTTGCAATCAGAATTCATTTTGGGTAGCAAAGGGAATACTTATAGCATAAACAAATGCTGCTATGTGGAATGAAATGTACCCACATGAAATGTAGGGACATTTGATGTATACCTGAGTGAAGAAAATTTACATTTATGTTTAAACTTGTTATATATTAAATCATGAAATATTTCATCCTGAACTTTCTTGGGTCACCAAGATAAGGTTAAATTTAGATAATAGAAATAAGAGGTATCTACAACTGATACACAAAGGAGTAAAAGAAATATTAAATCCATACAGGACAGTCTAGAACACTGCATAAGTATTGACAACTTAGAGTGACAGTTATTGGATTAAGTGATGTGGTAAGAAATGACAGAAATGACAAAAATCAAAGGGCTCAAAACATATGTGCTTCGTCTCTACTTTCACAGTTAGTGCAAGTGGATATCTTATTGTTTACAGAATATGAACATACCTCTTTCTTCCTGCGCTCCTCCTCCTTCTGTTTCTTCTCCTCTCTGATCTGAGCCAAGCGCTGCTTCTTCCTTTCAAGCTCTGCTTTCAGCTCACTCTTGGAAGACATGATGCCACAACTGTGTACGAGCAAAAAGTTTATTTTGTTTGTCGGTTACAAAAATATGTTTCTCTAAGCTTTGGTATCTATAAATAAAAATAAAAAAACTCGGGCTTTAGGTGCCCATGTGTGAATCCGCTAAGGACGTATCACCTCAGGGCAAATACTCAGCATCAGTACCACTTTGTATGAGGATGAAAGAGCCTTTATACTTTTCTGTTCAGATTTAAAAGCTAGAAAAGATTAAACAAAATTCTTATACTTCATAAGTGAGTGGCTTGAAGAGGAAGAAGACGAAGAAGGCAAATCAGCGGCGTCATAACCGGTTATAACTTCATCCAGGCTGTACACTCATTGTCAGATGGCTCACAGAGCCCCACCCTACAGTATGCACTGCAGCCGGTTAGCTTAGCACACGGTCATCTGGTTTTAGGTCCTAAGCCCCGGTTCTTATAAGCACATTGTTGACGTTTTTGTACAAAATTTCAATTTAAAAGAAATAACAATACTCAATATATATCACTTCCACGAAGCAGTTTTATAGAAATCCCAATGTTAAGTATCAAATCGGCCTCAGCTAGCGTTAGCCTTCCTTGTTGTAGGGGGCTACAGAGTTAGCCTAGCCTTCATGTTTATCAAAAATACACTAAGCTTAAAAGCCACACTTGGTACAGCTTGCTGTTAAATAAAACTCTTTGAAGTATCAGAAATGTGATTTGAAAAACTGAACCCCCAACATTCGGCCAAATACATGAAGCGTTAGCTTTATTTGTTAGCAGCAGTGTTAACCGGACATAGGTCTGCAGTGCTGTCATGCGCTTACATCTTTGAAGACCACTCAGAAAAATAACTCAACTTTTTGTAGTTGGACTAAAAACATAGCTACGGATACATATATATTTGACAAGTGTGTAACACAAGTGTAAATATGATACTAGCGTGCAGATTACGAACCTTAACTCAGGTTTTCGACCTGACAGCAAATGCCTCAAATTCAACACAGCCAAAACAATCGGGCTGCAAGCTCACCTACGGGTGCCGGGAAGAGCCATATAGGATTATTCCGCTTTGACGTGGCTTTGCAGCTGTCAACTGAGGTCAAGATGGAGACTCGACTAAACTCAAAATGCAGTGTCTTTGTTTGACATGAAGCTCTGAGACAAAATATGTATGTTACAAGTGCGACAGCCACAAACCAGAGCTCATCGTTTTATCTGAAGGCTCCAGTTACAATATTAACAGATTCAGTGAATGTCAGCTAGAATTCAGGAGTAACAAATGTTCGATAATAGTTCTTAAAAAAATCTTTATTTATGAATTGCAAAAACCGAAATAAAAATATATTAGAGTAATAGCAGTGTCAATAATCTATACAAATTGTAAACAAAGTGTATGCCAGCATCATCAACTATTTCTTATAAAGTCACTCTAGTTTTGTACATGCTTACAATAATACAAGTTACAGGAAAAATAAGCCTAGTAATTAATCCCTGCAGTGCAGATGATTTCCCTACTGTGAGATTCAAATACATGAAGTTACATATTGATAATTCAGCAGATAGAAATTGTGATTTTAACTCTTTCTGTCCAGCTTAGACATACATTCAACCCATCTATGCTGAATCATTTTGTAATCACTTGGCCTGATCATCTTATTTATTACCCCTTCTCCTCACATCCACATGACCGTCAGCTTCGGTTTCATCAGACATCTGAGACAAAGAGGGACCCACTTTGGTGGTGTCCTCACCTCCTGCACTGGTATTCCAAGTATTCAAAACCTCATCCCTAGGACGTTTCCAAGAGGGTCGAGTGGATATCCAGAGAATCGCAACACCATAGGCCACAAGGAGCATTCCCATAACATTCACAAAAATTGCCTCTGGGGGAGAGTCCTTATATTTGGGGTTGTTCCTGGATCACAAAGCAAAAAACTGGTTACAGAAGTTGTGAGGCAGCACTTTTATTTGTAGAATCAGGTGTGGAGGTTTGAGATCAATCACAAGAAGCACTTTGTGTGTGATACTTACAGGCCAAAAATAAGTTTCTCTGTTATTCCCATGAGTGCCACAGCAATCACACTGCCAAAAAGTGAATGTCCAACAAACACATGGACAGGCATAAATGCTGCTCTCCAGGATACTGGTGTGAATGGCACTAAGTAGATGGTGACTGAGAGAACAATCTGCTCATTGAAGGAAAAAAAAAACATTTAATTTTCTAACTAAGAACCTCCCAAAACAATCAAAATTTAGAAGTTGCATTTTTAATGTACTTGTCTGAATGTTGTCCTGTTTATTTCAAGACTCATAACTGTCAAAGAACCCTGCAACATTCTTCTCTGTTGATTACAGTAAAAATTCCAGGAGGTAATTAATGTACCTGTAAACCGAACAGTATCAGAGCAGCCAGGCCCAGCCAGCTGTGCAGACTGTACATGTTGGGGATATTGGCAGCATTGTGGAAGTCAAAAACTGCCACGAAAGAAATAGTGGCACAAGTGAACGCTGCCAAGTTTAAGCCTGCATGAATGAACTTCATTATTAGTTTACTGCACTTCCAGGTCCATGGGAGTCTGAAGACAATGATGGCTGCAAAAGAGGATATCAAGGTCAGCGAAAAAACTCTTGATGTAACCATAAAGCAAATGTTTACATAACTAACATTATAAACATTGTTTTCTTAGAAAGAATCATACCATATTAGATTATTTCCTGCATGCTTAAGTTGAGAGTTGTAGTTAATGGTACCAACTTTTATATCACATAGATATATTTTTAGGTGATAGAAACAACATGAAGTCAACATGTAATGTGTCTGAATGCTCCCCCTTTAGCAGATTTTGCGTTTCCTAGTGGGAGATAAGTTTGTAATATGGGCTTTGTTTGAAATTCTTTGCATTAAACTTTCCCTTAACGTTCTGGACGTAACATACCGCCCTTTACAATCTTTCTCCTAACTGCTGATTTTCCTCTATTTTATCATCCACTAGCCTAAAAATCTTCAAAGAAAAGCCTCATCTCACCTACTCCATTCAAGAATATGAAGCCAGACAACATCAAGAGCGGATGCCAGTTGAATTCGGCTGGTCCTCCATCCCAGGCTAAACCTTCTCTGAAGTGCAGGACCCATTTTAGCACAAATACTATGGTGACAAGCCCAGCTGCGGCGGCGGCAGACAGGGCGACCAGGAAATGCCTGAAGTCCTCCATCGCTGTCAGAAAGAGAGAGCAGACTGAGACAACACTTACTACAGCTACAACAATTTCAAGAAGGGTCGGCGGAGAGGGCGGACCAGGTCACGTGATCTAGGGAAATGGCGTTTTATAACTTTCTTCATTGCAAAACAGGAAAAAAATGTGTCAATATTTTTTTTTATTCTGGAAGGGAGACAGATGCATTCCAGATTTCGCAGTTTCCTTTATCAAACAAAGCCAAGGCCACTTTCAGTAGAGTAAAGAGCTTTTTACAAGCTTGGTGTCATGTGTACAGCAGGCTATCTTCACTCTAAAAAATAGAAGAAAAAATTAAAGCTACTATAAGAAGTTTTTAGCTGTTTAATAAAAACACTGAAAGTAAGTTAAAATTTTTCCCTATATGACCCAATAAAGCAAACATGAACAATTATTCTTGATTTTTTTTAAAGTGTAGATTTATGGTGACTGACTTTCAAAATAATGAGTGAGTGTTTTGGTCTGAAAACACTTCACATGTGAGGCCTTTTCCTAAAACACCCCCCTTTAACCTCTCCTGCCACACTCCTGCAAAGGTTCAGATACATCCAGTGCTGTCCAAAACCATTGGCACCTTTGAGCAAGGAGTGAGAGTGAGTTTTTGGACCCTCAAACCCTGATCCTGCATCAATTTGTGCTGTGTATTTTCCAGTATACAGTATAAGATTATCCCTACCCCTGTTAATAAAGACTTTGAACATACTGAAACAACTTCTAAATACTGTATCTAAATGATATCCACATGAGAGACACAGGAGGTAGAAAGAGTGAAGTAAAAAAATAGATAACTTTATTTTTTAAAAGAAACTGTTTTGAAAATTTGTTCATGGTCCTGTCACAGATAACAGTCTAAAAGTGGTTTGAGAAAATGCATCTTGACAATAAAATTTTAAAATAAATGACATAAAATTGAGGATGTAAAAAGTAATGCCGAGCGCAGATATTTACACAGTCACAGCAAAAAAAAATCACTTTCGAGCCACTTGTTTTCTGCTGGTCTTCAGTTTATATACATGGCAGCAGAAGCTGGTGTTCTTTTGTTCAATATGAACGATGGTGTCTTTGTCAAAGAACAGCTCATGTCGATAAGTCTGAAACAGAGAAAAGGGAGCACACATTAAATTATATCCACAGATTTAAAATTAAGTTATTGCATGATCATATCGAGCAGCTCACTTCGTCCCATGGTTCATCAAGATCAACTGTGCGTAGCAACTCCCCACTGAGGTTGTCATGTAGACGGACACTGGCTTTTCCTTCACCGTCCTCACCA
This sequence comes from Halichoeres trimaculatus, assembly GCF_033239565.1. Taxonomy (NCBI): domain Eukaryota; kingdom Metazoa; phylum Chordata; class Actinopteri; order Labriformes; family Labridae; genus Halichoeres; species Halichoeres trimaculatus. The sequence continues at coordinate 19,071,389 of NW_027437197.1, forward strand.
TTTGTTACCACAACAGCCAGGAGGTCCAGCTCATCTTCATACTCCACGGTACGGAAAGTCTAAGACATAGAATTACTTTACACACCTTGGATCACTTTGGCTGTGCAGGGTTTTAGGGTAAATAGAAACATTTCTGCTGGTTAAACATACACACACAAACACACATTCACTGTGTGTGACTTTATAACTTATTTGAACACTTTGTGCTTTCAGATATCAATGGATTTGGATCAATTTCAACACCTCTTGTTCTGGGTCATCATCCAGCTGTTGAAATCTTCTCTTCACTGAGCGGCCCGATGATGTGACAGTTACTTGAGAGGTAGGCTGATGGAAACACATACATTCAATTTTAAGATTGTAAATATTCAATACAAACTACACATGTAAAGGTTACGCAACAAAATACAACAAACTGCAGAAGGCCTACAAGGTAAACACAGCACTTACATTGTTGTTTCTATTAGTTTCCATGGAAAAATCCAAAACAACCTTTGATGGCAAACTGCTGTTCAGCTCGCCCAGAATCCTGAGGACACTGTGAGCAGAAAGCAGGAAAGAGCAGAAAAGACATCTTGTGAAAGTTTTCCAGCAAGATAAAATCATAATTGGAAAACGTCTTTCGGTCTGTATTCGTAGACTGCAGGTTATTGTCAAAAGGGGTCAATTAAAACCATACTTTAAGGATTAAATCCTTTATTTGGCAGGAATGCCTCTGGAAGCCAACTTTTTGGTATCTCAAGTCTCCACACCACATCTTGCTTGAGCTGTACCCTACTCGAAAGTTTCCCACAAGCACTAGATGTCCACTGCACAAAACAAATTCTCCAGCCAAGTACACCTCTATTCTAGGAGCAGCTTCAGATTTTACTACAGCTGTTTTAACATTTTACACAGAAAGAAGGTTGATTGAAGGACTCACTTTATGGTGACTGGTCCAGTATGGATGATTCTGCCCGAATCGTCAGGGTGAAAGAAAATCCCATCACTCTCCAGAGAGCAGCAGTTCATGTTCTGAATACCATTTGTTGCCTAAAGTAATGGAATTACATACAATCTTATTGACTCATAAACTTGGACATACATAAAAAGGTAAACGTCTGGGGCAGAGCATCAGGTTTCTTCTTTTAATGTGTAATTGATGTAATATTTCACATCAAAGTTCCAAAGTATTCTCTCATTCACTATGTTAGTTTGTCCAGGACCTGAGCCAAAGGCACATCACATAGCTAAAAGCAAAAACAACAGTCTCGCTCTGTGCAGCAGCTGAATACAAAGACTGTCACAAACATCTGTGGCCTTTCTTAATCTGACACTTTCAACAGCCTCCGGTCATTTGGGAGGTATTTGAGACTATCACTAAACAAGATCAGGTGTATTTTTATTTTTAAATTCTGTCTTTACATTATGAAATGATGAACCACACCTGTCACAGTGTGCTGTATAAGAGGTGTTAAACTTACCAGGGTGCCACCTGTGAGGGAGCAGATGTGGTGAGTCCCCTTGTGGTTTTTATGTGGTGGTGTGTAGATGTAATGCCATGGATAGCCCCCAATCTGGATGCCACTAGAGCATGACATCTCGAAAAGCACTGGAGGGCAATCTGTGAAACCAGAAAGAATGCCTTAGGTAAATGAAGAAAGGATTTCCACTTAAAGCAGTAGAAACAGATCTACAACAATCTTTGGCACAAAGAGGTCAAAGGATTGGAGACAGAATCACCTGTGATCTGGATATTTACTGGAATGCCAAACGGAGATTCTCCCACTGTTCTGCCTCCAAGAAGTGAACTCTGTTTTCCAAGTGTTAACTTCTCTGTCAAATGCTAGAACCAAAGAAAACAGCCACCAAACAGTAGGAATAAACTAACAAGACGAGCCTTTTTGGTATACCCCAGTGACTTTAACTTAAAGCGCAGCTGGGTCAACAAAGTACAGAACAGTCTTTGAAATGAATACAAACCTTTTTTAAGATGTGCTCCAGGCTGTACAGCTTAACTGATTTGTTGCTGTGGGACACCACAAGGACACCCTGAGACAGGACAACATCTGTAATACCATTCCCAAATACCTGACAGAAAAAAAAAATTCACTTTAATGCAAACATATCACACAAAAAGACATAAATAAAAATTTGATGAACCATTAACATATCTGAATACTTTTTTGTTGATCTCCAAAATGCCCACGACTCCCAAGGGGAAAACACAAAAGATGGCCAAATACAGTACTGTGTTCTGGGTTATACCCGCCTGTGATTTGAAACAGGAAATATTCTGTCACGTTTCCACAAAAAATAGGTTTACAGATGCAATGTAAGACCTCATGTTTATTTATATTGGTATGAGGAATATACTTTATGAAATACAGTACATCAAAATCCAAGACTCTAGTTCACTTTAAAGGATGTGACACTTTTAGCTTCAATACTGTACTAATACCTGTCTTGCAAGAGGTGTTTCTTTGTTTTGAACTGATTTCACGTAAAACATCCTTGGGTTATCATCCCAGCTGAGGTACCTGTAAAAACAACACAAAACAGGATTAAAGGGTTTTGAAATGAAGTGTAAATTCATTCAAAGGGAAGAAAGAAAGAACCCAGACAATACCTGAACTTAAGGTTAGGTGAAAGGTAAACTTTTTGCAGCTCTTCTCCCGTTTCAGCAGATAGACGATACAGCCAGTTATTGGCAGAAAGAGCCAAGAGACTGGGTTTGTGATCAGCAGGGTTGGGTAATGTCTTGTCCTGTCAACATGGCAAATGAAACTACAGTCAGAAGTTTGACACTGCAGACTCTGCATTAATCAAAGAAGGTATTTGCTTTAATCAACTCACAACTGAGCTCTGACACAGTAAGGCATCTTCAAATTTCTCCAACTTCGACTTCTTAGGCAGTTTATAGAGAATGTGAGGCTGTGAATGAAGACTGACACAAAAAGGCTTTTTTTACTTGTAAGTCTACAAACCTTTCATTACATTTTCAGTGGCCCAGTACTTCTTCTTTCACTATTGTGCACTAAGCATTTCTGGAAAGTTTGTCATCATTTCCTTTCACTGTATTAACATAACTTTGTAAACGATATCTGTTTCACACTAGTGGGCATATCAGTTTTCCTGCATGAGTGTTACTTTATCCAATGTTAATTTAAATAATGTTAAATATTTGTGTATTAACTAAGTTTGTGTTACAATTTAAAAATAATACAAGTTAGTTATTCATACTCACTAGCTGTAGCAGTTCTGGTAATTTTCAAAGTAGATTTTTCCATTCTCACACATTATTGGGGATTTTGAGGGCTTACTCCAGACTTTAATGAAATCTCTGTTGTCCTAAAATGTAAATGAGTAGTTAAAAGGTTAAATATACATATTGGGTTGTAAATATAGATTAGCAGTCAATGTGATTAGTTGAATACATTGCATCATTTCCATTACCTGAAGGAGAACAGCTCTAAAAAGCTTCATATTGTGTCTGAGAATGGTGCCAGCATCCTTGATGCCTCTACTTCTCAGGCTCAACAGCTCAGCAGTGTGGACGGATCTTTTTCTCCGATAGGGCGCCATCATCAGGTGAGCGCTGTTCTTACAGGAGGATGTCTGGTAGCATGACAGCCCAGCAGAACCTGGACTAACCCCAAAGACCACAGCTAGAGCCAGGTAAGGGCAAGACGTTTCCCAATTGAGTGTGCCAGAACATTAGGAGAATCCACCCCTATTGCGGAGACCACCGGACCACCTCTTTGAAAAGTTAGCTTTAGCCAGCACCTGAAGTTAGCAGTTCACTGAAGTTGGACATCCCGATTAATTTATTCAAAGGCGTACCTTTCTTGTTCTTTCTTTGGTGCAGCGTTTGTCAGATTGTACAGTTGTTAAGGAAATGACAGAAATACGACAGTTCAAATTCTAGAGGAAACTGTGAAGCACGTTGATCGGTTTGGTTTTAGTTTAGCTAGCTCAGCTTCATTATTATTGCATCCGTCTTCTTCTATTGCAGGAGTAAGGACATGGAGCAACCAGTTAGACATTAGCTCCCCTAGCGGCCGTTTTGGGCATAGGCTCACGCGCTAAGGCGCAGACTTCATGACTGCACAAAATATCCCTCAACATTTCGTTTCTTTCTTCATTTATTTTCTGTAGCAGCGGTAAGATTTGGTTTGGTTTGGTTTGGTTTGGTTTGGTTTGAGCAAAAGAATCAACACATATACTGTTGTGGCTTCTTCCAGCTCTCTGTCTAAAATGTATGATGTTTATATTGGCTAACATATAAATCCCAGTAAACTTGTGCATTTTAGAAGCAGAATAACTACAAAATGTAGATATCACAGGTTTAGGCTAGGGTAAGGTGTTATTAGTTTTTTATACAGCTTTCTAAAATATTCTGTTTTTCATTATGATGCAAACAGTTCCAAATGTATGAATGCAAAACACAAGTTTGCACAAGAAGTGGTGAGCTGGGTCATTAGGTTACTTGATCTTGTTTTTGCTAGAATTATTCTCCTAAACTGGAAGTGTTCCTTGGGAATAAAATGCATGCAATCAGGATAAAATCCAAAGGTGTTAATGACTATATGAATTACTTCTTGAGGTGAACAATTATTTTGAAAGCAATTTTCAGCCACACCTCCTTGAGATTTGTAGACTCTGTTTAACTGTCCCTTGCATTTATACAGGATACAGGAAAAATGCACAAAGTGCAGTGCTTCTCTGTGGGCAGACTGGTTAGGGCTTTTGGGAGATTTTCACAGAGACTAAAAAGCACAGGAGGAAGACGTTCAGCTCCTTTGGGTTCACGGCTACTGACAAATCCTGATGACGTCTTTAAGCACAACATGTGGTTAGTGGTCTTCAGTTTGTCACCTGCATATGCATTCTGTAGAGATAGCAGAGTAAAAGCGTGGGTGTGATGACTTAAATGATGACTCAATATCTCACATTTGTATCTCCATTGATTACAGTTTGTGATTATGTATCAGTTGTTGTATCTTGCTCTATGCATCAGGGACCATGTACAATGGACAGAGGAGGAGAAAGAAAATGCACGCCAGAGGGCAGAAGAAAATTCCTGTGTGCAAATTCCTATGGAAGAGCAAGGTAAAATGCATAGCTAAGAAGATTGTCTTAGGATAAAATGCAAGATACACTAATGCAAAAATATTCATGAATCTCCCCCACACAGGTAAATTTACAACAGAAGCTTTCCAATACTGGGACAAGTTTTATGAGACGCATCACAACAAGTTCTTCAAAGACCGCAAGTGGCTGTTTTTAGAATTCCCAGAACTGCTCCCTCCAGATGCAAGAGACCAAATTCCAAATGCACATCCTACGGGATCCAGTACAGACTCAGAGACCAGACACCAGCATGACAAAACCTCCCCGAACTATCTCAGAACAGAGGCCTCTAATTATCAGGAGCCCTGTCATGGAGCACCTGCAGTAAGAAAGGAGACTGCTTTCCCCGGCCAGTGTGCTTCTTTCCGGATCCTGGAGGTGTTTTGAAATGTTTTACTAATCTACGTTATTGCAATTGTAAAGTGGCTACACTAGTGTTTGAAAGCAGCTTGAAAAAAGTTGCTTTGCCGTGTTTCACCTGGCAAAAGTCTTACAAAAAAATTATCTTTTTACCTTTGCAGGTTGGATGTGGGGTAGGAAACAGTGTATTTCCCATTGTTAATTCCATCAGGTGAGTGACCTTTTTAAATATCTACATATATTTCTTTGAGGTTATTCAATCATGAAGTGAAAAGTAGAGATTATTTATTGACTCTATCACAATGTTCTTTGATTTACCGTCTATTGTGACCCACAGAGATGCTGATGCATTCTTATACTGCTGTGACTTCTCCCCATGTGCCATTCAGCTGGTAAAGGTAGGATTTTTTCCATACTGCATTATATAGAAGTTAAGCTTTTCTTAAGGGCAACACTGACTCATATCACTTCCAATTGGAAAGAATCACGTCTGTATTTAACTCTTTGGATATTAGACATCATGATGAGGGTGTTTACAGTCATATTAGATTAGGATGAAGTACCCTTTAACATAAACTATTGTTATATTTTGGCTGATTGCATAAGGCTTCAGGCTTTAAAGATAGCTGTAAAACAAACACTAAACAAAAAAAAACTTCTGTACCTCAGCTACCAGTTACTAACTTACATTATCCTTATATTTGCCAGGATCATCCAGACTATAGTGAATCTGTGTGTCATGCCTTTGTCCATGACATCTGTGAGGAGACAGCCTCCTTTCCCTTTCCTCCTCAGAGCCTGGATGTTATTCTGGCTGTCTTTGTTCTCTCCTCCATCCATCCAGACCGGTAGGTGAAGGTTACCAGACAAAAGACAGCTTGATATCGTTTCTCACCTGTCAGACCCTCCACTCTCCACTACACCAATAATACACTCAATAAAACCTCTCTTTCCCTGGGCTTCTAAGCAGTCATTACACAAACTCAAACACACCAATATACTTACTATTTTGGTTTCTGGATGTACCTAGCTCACTAAATTTACTCACTAACTTGGATCTTCATGAGCCACCGTCCAGTCCAAAAACCTTTTTCCTTCAATTTCATCATTAGAATTCAAGGAGTTGTGAATCGGCTATCCACACACCTGAAACATGGAGGGATACTCCTCTTCCGTGACTATGGGAGGTACGACTTCTCACAACTAAGATTTAAGAAAGGTGAGTGGTTCACTCCTGACTGAGGTCGTTTAGCTACTGTTCCCATTTAGTTGTAATTATGTGTATTAGTAGTAGGATGTGTGAGCAGCTGTGTTTTTCTGTAAGATAATGCATTTCATCTCTAGGCTTTTTTTTAATCTCTTTTTCAGGACGGTGTCTTTCAGAGAATTTCTACATACGCGGAGACGGAACCTGTGTGTACTTCTTTACTAAAGGTGCTTTGAGATATGCAAGCTGTACTTTTCTGCTTGGATAGACAAACTGTATCAAACTTTGGCCTTTATATATAACAACATTTCCATTTATTTTCACAGAAGAGGTTCATGATTTATTTTCCCAAGCTGGACTGGAGGAAATTCAGAATTTGGAGGATAGACGACTTCAAGTGAACAGAGGAAAGAAAGTGGCAATGCATCGTGTTTGGATGCAGAGCAAGTACAGGAAATTACACCTGAATCCCTCTTCATCATCTTGACAACCAACCACAAACAGCCCCATTGCCTTTTTATATTTGGACATGTTTTTATATATTTATACATTTGAGCAATAAAACTGTTTTTATTGATTTCTTTGTTATTTTTTTTACCTACAAGGTGTGTACAGCCCAAAATTGGCCATCATGTGAGAATCATGGGAAGGCAGATAACTGTGGAGCAAAACGTGGTGTTGAGGTTTCAGCACACAAATTACAACAGCAGGGTTGCAACACAATGAAATGTTTTTACAGTTTGAGACATGACTAAAACTGTTTTCTTTTCTTTCTTAAAATTTTACACAGGAGCTTAACTTTTGTTGGAACTGGGGTTATAGCTCCAGAGTGGTAAATACAGCAAACAATTCCCAAATTATCCTTGTTATTGGAACTTTAAGTTTGGCACCTTTTATAGGAGGAAAAAAAACAAAAAACAGTTGACAGTTTTTGGTGGTAGAAGATATGAAATACTTTGAAAACAAAATAAAACACTTTAAAATACACTTCAAGTAAAAAGTCTTGCATTCAAACTCTTTCCTAATGAAGTGAAGTTGGCCTCTTGTCAGCAGAATTTAAACCTTTTAAGTCAGTGTTATCAGTTTTTTTAATATTAATTAGTTCAGTTAGTTAATCATTTTGTTGGTTACTTAGTGTCTAATTGGATTAGATTTGAGTATTCTAAGAGATTAAAATGCAACAATAGAGACATCAATCCATGAATAAGTGAAATAACTTTAAAGGTAATCTGTTTTTGTTCTCTTCCAAAAACTGTTTGCTTTCTCTAGCTGTTAGTCAAGCTGATATAATTTATTTGTACATTTTTTTATATCTCCATGTGGTCATTGACGTGAGGAAAACAAGTATCACCTCGCGATAAGAATTTTGCACACGATGCATGACGTTTCATAGTCAACCACTTGAAGACGGAGAGGTGGCCCTGGAGTCAGGACGTACTGCTGAGGTGTGAAGAGGTTTGTGCCCTAAAAACAGATAATAATTAGACATTTTCACCCAGTTACACTCACTGCACCCATGTCAAAGAAAGTGTGGTGTGTCAGTCTGTTAATTTCACAGTGTGTGCGAAAGATTAACCGTGTGCGCGGCAGTGCCAACACACGAAAAGTGGCTTGATGAGTGTCCAAAGTAGTGGAAGTTTGGAGGGGACGCCATCTTTGGTCCCAGCTCTCCACGTCCCCAACACGGACTGTGTTTTCAGCAACATACCACGGCAGGGGTAGAGGCCCAGGAAGGTATCGTGAAACGCTCTAAACCGCATATGTCTTTTCTACGTGCTAGTTTTGGCCGTTTTGTGTACAGCGAAAGGAAAATGTTTTAAAATGACCGACCAAATATTGGTGGCGAAACCTGCAGCTAGCTAATGTTACAGTAACCCGTCAGATCCAAAGTCAGTCTGTTTGGCTAGCTAGCGAGGACACAGTACCGTCTTTCTGTGTTCAGGCCAGTGCACTAACCTAAAGACAAATACGTGCGTAATGGCGATAAACCTTTATCAAATCTGAAAGGTTTCCACTACAGTCGCTGCATCTGCCTCAGAGCACGCTGCCGCTATTAGCAAACACTTGTCAAACTACTAATAGATGGAGAAATAACGTTACATCAGGAAATGTATGGTGTGAATCAAGCGTTTTTTGTTGATGTGATATATCACTGTATTGTTAGCAAGCAATGAATAAGTTAAATGTGCATCGGGCTGTTAGCAATCCTTTGTGAGTTTCTGTAGATAATAGCCACTGTGTCAATGTAATGCGTGAACCATCACCTTAATGGATCGGAAAAGTGAACTAAATATGTGATTTCACGTAACATAAAGTGTAGTCATGATCTGAAAGGTAGCTTTTTTGCTATTGATGTCACTGCATGAGGTCGTATGCAGCCTTGTATGACCTTATACAATAACCAACTTGTAGGAAAGAGTGTTCAAGCAATGCCACATGTCACACTAAAATGAAAATAATGTGCTCATTTGGTTGTTTTTGCTATCCTTATACATGTTAGTTGTGCAAATCACACCCTCTGTCTCAATCAACAGTTTCCTATGAGTGTCATATGGATGAAGGACTTTGACATATCTTTGGACATGAATGTAGCTTCATGCTTTCACTGCATTGTTAGTGTAGCATGCAGTGATTGACATTACTCATTGATAGCTTACAATCATTACGGCGGATTTAACACAACAAGGAGACTTTTGTTGTCTTCAGTTTTGTCAATAAGTGAAGCAATGGGGATGCTTGCCAATTTTATGTAAGAGATTGTCTGAGGTTTTCCATGTGTCTGTCGAAAACAGGTGGCCACTGCTGAGTAGAGTTAAAATGACATCCACAGCAAGGGTTGTAAGGGTTCAACCACTTGTTCTCGCAGGGGCTTGAATATAGATAATAGTCATGCACTGAGGCCTTCCCTGCTGATTTGGCATTTATTTTTTAGGACATTCCTTCTGTGTGGTAAAGAGTTCTGGTATGAAAGTTTAGGATTATAACTGCAGAAGGAAACATGTTGGTTAAGCTAAGTCAAACAACAGTGATTACTATTCGCTGGCAGGTCTCTTTCCTCACAGTTCATCACAGTCAAGATTACTGCTAAGTCACAGTTAAGATTACCTCTCAACCCAAACAAGCGTCCAGTAGTTGAGTCTGTCGGACTGTCTGGCAAATAATCCCAGAACTCGTGGAATTCCTGAAAACTGTCAGCATGCGTCTTTCGTTTCTCTGCTGCTAATTTAATCATCTCATAAAGCCGTCAGGTCATTATCTGGTTTCTGTTTAAGTTCTAAAAGATAAAGCCTTGAAGAAGAGACTTTAACCAAAGGGGACTTTTGTGACGACATTAATTGGCAGGAGGTGTTTTATTGTCATCATATGAACACTTTTGTTTTACTTGTGGTCAATATCTAAATACTGTATCCTGACCCATGGTTAATATTAAGTTTGCATTTTACCCTAATTAAATCTGACGTTTCAATCAGGTCGATTTAGTGTGACTCATGCACATATCATACGAGAGGCAAGTATACTCTATTAACCTCCATGCTCACTTTTAGGGATGCGCGATATTGGATTTTTGCCGATATCTGATATGCCGATATATCGAAACCCCTTTTGGCCGATACTGATAATCACAAGTTTGTTTGTTTTTTTCACTGTAAAGAAAGTTAAGTCTATCCTGTACTGGAATTTATATGTTACTCTTATTGTGACGGTCTTATTTGTTTAAGAAACACACATAAAACAAGACAAAAAACATTTGATTTTACCATGAATAAGAAATGTATTATTTTTTCAAACTCAACACATTCAGTATTGAAATACAGAAAAATAATTTCCTTAGATCACATGAACTTTAAATGTACAATGCATTTTTAAACATAACCAAGTTGCATTTGATTATTTTAGAGCTACTGTAACAACCTGGTGACAGACACAGAGCTCTGCAGTGCAAATAAATGAAGTGCTACATTTTATTTAAGGAGCTTATTTTTCAGATGGAAAATAATAATAATCCTAACTGAATAGCACCTTATCGGCTGTGCTTATCGGCAGAAATTTTCATATCTGCCGATCCGATAAACGTGTTTTTAAGCTTTTATCAGCCGATACCGATATTGTACCAATGATATCGTGCATCCCTACTCACTTTTAATGTATTCTTCTTGCACCCTGTAGTATCTCTTATGATCTGTTGAGCTAGGTTAGGTAACTTTTTTGTTGTTGAAGATGAATAATTTGCTGAATGAAAGCCAAACTTGCCAACCTTTCTTTCTTAAGTTCTCTAAAATTAAATCTGTATACAACTCCTTCACTTGTACTTTAGTGTGAAACAAAAACTTCAAGGTAATTGAAAAAATAATTCATTTCCAAATTATTTTTGAAGGGGATTAAAGAGAAGCACAATATGCTGCTGCTGTTGTAGTTAATTTGTGCTCTGGCTTTACATACATGCAAATATTCAGCATGTTTGTCTACATTCAGTGCAGATCCGCCGTTTGAACTCCTGTTTGACCTCTAGATTCTGTTTATTTTAATGTTTGTATAATTTAAACAACACCTCATTGTTTCCACTTGGATGGATTCCTTGTGTTGATTCAAAATGGTCGTCTCATTCGAGCACAGCTTCAGTGGGCAGACCCCACTGAGAGTGCAGCAACACTAAAGCCAAGGGAGCTCACATAACAGTCCCACAGCAGCGCATTATTCATCAGTGTCGAAACATCGCTCTTCATGTAGGGATAATAATGTTAGTCAGTCACACTGGAACAGGAAAGGCAGTTTCTCATAAATGTCTGTTCTGCCTCCTAACAGCGATAAATAACCCCGTCCACTTCATTATATTTACAGAGTATTAAGCTCCTACTATTAGATCTGGAACTGGTAACAAGAGTAGTGCAATGAAAGCTTGTTCATCCCCTCAGTTTGAAACAAATGATGAGTGAAACCTGTCCTGCCACTGGGGAACAGGCATACATTTGGTCTGGGCCTACATTCTGGTCTAGTCGTTAATATCACCTGTCAGAATATGTTGTGTTCATACTTATTTCTTAAGCTCATCAAAATGATGGACTTGTCCAATCCTTGAGCTACTGACACTATGAAATGTCCCTGTCTCTTGCAGGCACCATGGAGGAGCTGCACAGCCTGGACCCCCGGAGACAGGAGCTGCTGGAGGCCCGCTTTATGGGCGGGGTCAGCGGCAGTACAGGGGGCAGCACTGGCAGCATGAGTGGGGGAACCAAAGTGAGTGCGAAATGTGTAAAGTATTGCTTGAGAGGCTATGTTGAGAGGTATTCTAAACCTGTTCTCTGTTTTTAGGGTTTGACCAATAATGAATGTTCAAATCATAGTTTTGGAAGTCTGGGATCCTCAAGCGACAAGGAATCAGAGGTACAGAAACTATCAGATAAAGCATCTAAATAAGATGTTTGAGCGCACATTTTCACTAGTTGTAGCTCTCGTTTTGAAATAACATTGTGTTTAAATGGGTGACACTGAAATGATTTCTTAACTACTGACATCCATCAACAACACACCTGAATCACCTCATGGAGGACTATGTAAGACTGTATTCCTGGTATTCAAAGACTTCAAACTGGACTTCAATTTCCATATTATTTTCTTGTCAGTGCAAGCTCAGGCAGTGAACTTGCACCTAAATCAGGGATGCACAAGTGCGACTGAGATCAGACCAGCACTTGTTATCGTTGCTGATTGCATTCTCTTATCTGAAGATACCTGAAACAGTAGTTTTGTGCTTTGATTTGTTTATCAATTATTTCTTGCAAGTCATCCCAGCTTTTGGGAGTTGTGTTAAAAAAGGACATTGTACTTAAAGTTATATTCAGATGTTAGTGCACTTCACTCAGCAACAGGCAAGTTGTTTGACCTCCTACAAGTACACATATAAAGTACGAAAATACCAACATTGTGCTGTGGGAAAAGGATGTAAGAAATATGTTATTAAGCACTGCAAGGGTTAATTTGTCATAACAGACTTCTCTTACTCTCTTTATAGGGTTCAGATGTGAAAAGAGGCAGCTCTCCTGCTTATTCGGTAAGTGGAAGAGCAATTTAGAAGTGCAGATACAAAAGTTTGACCTGTAACTGTTTCAGCTGGATTCTTTTATGTTATAAATAGCCATTTGATGTTGGTACAGAAAATATAATGCTGTGATTGTTCTTTAAAAAGTTGTTAAATAAATTGTTGGCTTGCAGACCCCAGAGAAAAAACAGTCTGAAACCAGAAGCAGGAAAAGGAAACCTGAGATCCAGTCAGAGAGCAGCCAAGGTGAGAGTCTGCATGCTCCACTGGTTACATTTCAGCATAGTATTCAGAATATTTTAACTTCTCACTTCTCTATTTCCTTCTGTTCTCTTTTACAGGGAAAACATCTGTGCGAGGACCCAAAATCAGTGATTATTTTGATGTAAGTCTAGAGAACTTTCCAATATCTGAGGCATAATCTATTTCCTGTCTCCCAAGTAATAGTTTGATGGTCTCCAACAGGTCTGCTGTTACCCACTGTTTGTCAGTCATCTCACTCTTCCTCTCTGTACCCTTTAGTTCCAGGGAGGAAATGGGTCCAGTCCTGTGAGGGGTCTCCCACCAGTGATCCGTTCGCCCCAGAACTCACATTCCCACTCCGCTCAGGGCACAGCTGTAAGTTACGCTTGCACTCGGTACATTTTTCTGCTGTTCCACTTGTTGCTGTGGTGTTAAAGAAGTGCTCTCTCTCCTGCCACAGGTTAGACAAAACAGCTCATCTCCTACTAGTCTGTCTTTTGGGGACCACATGACACATCCAAAGCAACAAGCAGTCAAATTTGTGCAGGTGTGGGGAATAACTGACGGTGGATAGTTTAAACACCACCAGCTTTCTGTGATCGCTCTGAAATGTGTTTTGAATTTCACTTTTTTTTTTCTGGTTTCCCACTCCAGACTGACCTTACAGTCCTGAAACTGGCTGCCCTTGAAAGCACTAAGAATCTAGACCTTGAGAAGAAGGAGGGCAGAATAGATGACCTACTAAGGGTGAGCAGAGAGTCTTTTTACTACACTTTTAAAATGTGCTCTGGGTTGTGATGTTACAACAAGATCTTTTATGTTTCTTTTCTGTTCTGTAGGCAAACTGTGATCTCAGGAGACAGATAGACGAACAACAGAAATTACTTGAAAAGTACAAGGAACGCTTGAATAAATGTATTACCATGAGCAAGAAGTTGCTCATAGAAAAGGTAATGGGTTGATTTTCTTAACTCTTTTTGAACACGCGTATATTTGTGTGTATGCAAACGCACATGCAAACCTGTCGTCTTGAATTGTTCCTCAGAGCACCCAGGAGAAGCAGGCCTGTCGGGAGAAAAGTATGCAGGATAGGCTTCGTTTAGGACATTTCACTACAGTGAGACATGGGGCCTCATTTACAGAACAGTGGACTGATGGTTACGCCTTCCAAAACCTTGTGAAGTAAGAGGCTTTGGATGAGAAACTGTGTCAGACTTTTTGTGTTAGCTCACAAGTCTTTGAACTTCATCTGTATTTTGAAAACATCAAATTTCTGAGCCACAAACTGTTGAATTGAATGTAATGACTGGGACCAATCCAACACAAAATACTGCTCTCCATCTACAGACAGCAAGAATGGATAAACCAACAGAGAGAGGACATTGAGAGGCAGAGAAAACTTCTAGCCAAGAGAAAACCTCCGTCCTCCAGCAACTCCCAAGCACCCACCACAAACTCAGAGCCAAAGCAACGCAAAACCAAGGCAGTGAATGGAGCAGAGAGTGATCCCTTTCTGAAACCCAGCCTACCTCAGCTGTAAGTTCAGCAGTGTTGTACAGAGAAAGCTAAATGTACATGTCGAAGTTAACCGTGGCCAAAAACCAAATGCTTTCTGTTCTCTGATTCCTGAAAGGCTGACACTCGCAGAGTACCATGAACAGGAAGAAATCTTCAAACTGCGCCTTGGACATCTCAAGAAGGTTTGCACAAAGATAATTACACTACCTTTCATATCTTTGCTGCACAAAACCTCTTCTGTACATAATTAATTTCACACATCATTCATTTTATTCAGGCCTCAATTTCCAAAAGGGTAAAGACCCTTCACTAAGTTCATTTCTCCTAATTGGAGGTGGTGAATTATTTAATCTGGCAATTCTGTCTTTTCATTTTGAAGATAATTGACAGTGATTATCCCGTATCTCAAGCTCAAACACTGTTTCTTTTGTGTAACAGATGGAGTGAGCCTGTAGTTATTTGATATACTCATTGTTTTCTTGATGACTGAGCATCAAAAGCAGTGGCCGACAGATTCTGTACTGAGTCAACCGTAAATATTAAATACAGAACTAGTCAGTGTCTGCAAGTGGGTTTTGATGAGCTTCTCTCCTTGAAGCCAACGCTCTGAAGTGCCTTGTGTGAGTGTGTGTGTTTGTGCTTGAATCATTTATAGGAAGAAGCTGAGATCCAGGCGGAGCTGGAGCGTCTGGAGAGAGTGAGAAACCTTCACATACGGGAGCTGAAGAGAATAAATAACGAGGACAGCTCACAGTAAGTCTGGATCACTTTCTTCAACTCTCACAGCATCGACATTACAACATGAGTACACATGGAACAAACATCCCTTAGAAATAATAAAACTGTAAAATGTTTCTCTTATTTGATTGTTTTTCATCTATTTCCCCATCCAAAGATTTAAAGATCACCCAACGCTGAATGAACGATATCTGCTCCTACATCTTCTGGGACGAGGGGGCTTTAGTGAAGTTTACAAGGTAAGGAAACAAATGAAAGGAAGTCATGCTCTTTGCAGCTTTTGTTTTCTAAATATAAGACAACTGTGTGTGTTCTCCGTGCAGGCTTTTGACTTGATTGAGCAACGATATGCTGCTGTGAAGATCCACCAACTCAACAAAAACTGGCGAGAAGAGAAAAAGGAGAACTATCACAAGTATGTAGACACCTGTCATTGCTGCTATTCCTCTCCAGAAGCCCCCCTCTCAGAGCTGCACCTTCATGCTTTGTTGTCTTGTTGAGGCATAATCACCTTCCTCTCTGCAGGCATGCATGTCGAGAGTACAGAATACACAAGGAGCTGGACCACCCCAGAATCGTGAAGCTGTACGACTACTTCTCACTGGACACAGACACGTTAGTACACTCATGAATTCTTCTTCTGCTCTTTCATTTGCTTCCTGCTGGATGTGGTCATAATTCTAAGTGAGTTTTCTTTCTTTTGGACAGGTTTTGCACTGTCATGGAGTACTGCGAGGGCAACGACTTGGATTTCTACTTGAAACAGCATAAGCTAATGTCCGAGAAGGAGGCTCGGTCCATAGTCATGCAGATTGTGAACGCACTAAAATACCTGAATCAAATCAAACCTCCCATCATCCATTATGACCTTAAGCCAGGTAAACATGATGAACAAGAACTTATCACTTATACTGACTGACTGAGTCATCTGAGTGATGATCCACCATCTTTTATTCAGTGATGACTCATTTTACTTCCCATTGAAGGTAATATCTTGTTGGTGGACGGCACAGCGTGTGGAGAAATCAAAATCACTGATTTTGGTTTGTCTAAAATCATGGATGACGACAACTATGGCGTAGACGGGATGGACTTGACCTCACAGGGTGCAGGGACCTATTGGTGAGGAAAAAAATCCCCTGAAAAGATAAACACCAGTTACGGAAAATATGATTATTGTGAAAGTTCTGAGATACTTAAAGATATGGACTCAAAGATGCTGCTCCACTTTTAATGTTTAACTTTTTTCACAACCAGGTATTTGCCTCCTGAATGTTTTGTGGTTGGAAAAGAGCCTCCAAAGATCTCCAATAAGGTGGACGTTTGGTCTGTCGGCGTTATCTTTTTTCAGTGTCTTTATGGAAGGAAGGTAAGCAGGAAAATAAAGATTAGGACTTTGTTTTTTTTCACGTATTTATTGCACTATGATTGATCACTCGTCCTTTCTTCTCAGCCTTTTGGCCACAACCAGTCACAACAAGATATCCTTCAGGAGAACACCATACTGAAAGCTACTGATGTTCAGTTCCCTGTCAAGCCTGTTTCCAGTAATGAAGCAAAGGTAGGGAAACTTGGATTCACATTTATAGAATAGAAAGTAAGTATTTAAAGTCTTGGCCACAGTTTTTTGACCTTTGTTTTGTGAAACAATCTTTCCTTCCTCCAGGCCTTCATAAGACGGTGCCTGGCATACAGGAAAGAAGACCGGGTAGATGTTCACCAAATGGGAAGCGACCCTTACCTGCTCCCTCACATGCGGAGGTCTAGCTCGTCTGGAAACCTGCAGATGAGTGCTGCCGGCTCAGGACTTGCCTCCTCCAGCATCATCTCATACTGACAGCCTCGTACTGTGACGACTCAAAGGCAAACTGACCAAGTGGCTCCATCCGCCTGCGTAAGCTTCAGGCTCATGGGGAAAAGAACAGCCAGAAACAGGAGGAGCAGGACAATGATGAGGAGATCACAGCAGAGTCTCCTCTGACCTGTGCCAGGCTTTTTCTGGTTCACCCGGGCTCGATCAATAGAGGGACAGTGAAGGGACGTTTTTTTGAAAAGGACTTGGGTGAAAGGATCTTTAGAGGGTCCGACAAAAGCACTGAAACTGACGATGTACCTTGAAGCAAATGTGACTGGACACTCTGTTCTGATGTTGCAGATGGATAAAGCCTTAAAGGGCCGAAGGGAGACTTGGCGGCCGTTTAGAATAAATAACATGGTTCTGCCAGGGTGCAAATGATTCAGCTGCTAGACGTTAATTTACTGTGAGAAGAGGGCAGTTATGTAGAACTACAAAGATTTCACCATTGATTGGGCTAAATGTTTTGTTTTTCACAAGTGTTAGGCTTTAAATTAAGTTACTTAGCCATGAGAATGTAATGTGTAGCATACAAGTGGCAACTAGTGATGTAGGGCGGGGCGGCATACTTAAGATTAATGCACAAAGTAACCAAATGTAGAAAAATGACAATATATTAAATCCTATGCAGGAATATTAAATTGGAAGCTGTATATGATGTACAGGTGAATTTTCAAATTTTGAGCTGCAGTAGTAACATGTACAAAGTTAAAACTTCCCCATGTAAAACTAGTTTCCTGGACTGTTTCATTACGCTGCTTGGATGCTCTTACTTTTTCAAGGGCTCTATGTTCCTCTGCGGGTACAAATTGTGCAGTTCTGCTAAGACTGAATAATAAATGCCAGGAAACGTTTTTCTCTCAGTGAATGGTGCAAGAGAAAATACAAGCCTGTTTATTCTGAAGTTAACAAACGATACAGTTCACCTGGTAATTAGTGTTGGTCCTCAGACACCTGAGGCTCCAACATGTGTGTGGTAGTTCATGGGGCAAACGTGTCAAACCACTGTGCTAAAGTGATGATCAGTCGCATGAGTCATGACGTCTAATGCCCCCAAGTGACACTTGAAGCAGTTGAGTGCTCGAACGTCAACAAATCAGCTGATTTGTTCAATTTTGAGTATTCAATAACAGTCTAATTGTAAAGAACAATTCATCAATGTAGCAAAGCCATTGAAATATTTCAGTATACAAATTGTAAGTGAAGCAGACACGAATACAAAGACACATGCCAAATAAGAAACATATTAACGTATATTCTCATTATTATGATTGATAGAATTATTATTATTATATTCTATTTTATCAATAATCATTATGAGTGTATCTACCTGAAGCAGTCATTGAGTGTTGTCAAATTGGAATGTGCAGGCAAATCAAATCCCATACAACCCATGAACCAATATAACGTTTTAATTGCACTTAATTTTATTTACCACTAGATGTCTTACTTGATCACTTCAGGCACTGTATCACTGGAGCCTATAGGCTCAATGGGTTTTTTCTTTTTTAACTTTCAGAAATTTGAATGACACCAAAAATAAACCCTGAGTGCAACCTCAGGGTGTCTTCATAAGAGCCCTAGGAATGTCCCAAATGTGTTTTTTCAGCTTTTTATTTTTGGTCAAAATTTAAAAAAAAAACACAAGGGGTTTAGTCCATGTTTTTTTTTTTAATTCTGAATTGGAAAAACACCAGAAAAGGTGCCCTGAGTGCTTATTTTGCTACTTGGGTATCTCTGTAAGAGCCCTGGGAGTGTCCTCCATGTGATTTTTGAGTAATTCATCTCTGGTCACATTTCTGCAAAAAACATAAGGGGTTAGGCGATGACTGAAGCCCTGACACATGTGCGGTAGCTCATGGGGAAAACATGTCAAACCATGATACTGCTTCGTGGTTTAGTCACGACTTGTCATGTCTAACGCGCTCGAGTCATGAAACGTTATTTAAAAAAAGAGTTGAAGTATCAATAAAGCCCAGAACAGCCATCAATGCTGGTTAGACAGGGTAAATGTTTGGGTACGATTTGCCAGGATTTGTCTCCATTTGTTTACATTATACTGACACCCAGTGGCTCAGTTTGTCACTTCAGTGACTGAAGGGGATGCACACAACACAAATCCTTTTAGAGGTGCCCAATAACTACAAAACAGGCTGAGATAGATAAAATACATTAGTTTAATCAAGGCAACTTTACAAATAATATTTCTGTACAAAACCAAAACTTTTAGTAGATTAAATGGCAACAGTGATAGCGAGTAAACCTGCCTTTTTTTAAAGAAAATACCAAGTAGAATAGCATGATCCCAGCCAAAACTCAAACCTTTAAACCCAGTAGTTTACAGAGCCCCTAAAAGGTTACTTTTTGTATCCCTTTCACATTTAGAGTGACCAAGCCAAAAGTGTAACTTTCAGTAACAATATTGAAACAGAAATATGTTTTACAGATGTAGCTCTAGTTATGACAGTAGCAACAGATTCAATTAGCAGATGCTGTAAAGTGTTAGAGCTCTGCTTTTTAAAGGTAAAACTTAAAACATTTGGTCATCTCTCAGTGTAACCCGAGTATGAGGAAAACTGGCACTATAATTTTAACTGTATAAAACCAGGATATTGACTCATCTTAACACAGAATGTAACTTTTCAGAGGCTCTGTAGTAGGAGTAAAAAAGATGCAAAGATACAGATTTGCACAATGAAAACATCTCGCTCCCCCATTATACTTCACATTTGAAAGTTCTGTAACCCCACATATGTTTGACCTCTGCTGAAATAAAATATACTGAAGATTCAGGACTACAATAAATGAACACATTCACAGGGAAACTTTGGCTTTGCTGCATGTTAGAAGAGCAGCATGGTAGAGTGAAAACAATCCTAACTGTTGTGGAAAATTTGTCAGTGTAACTGCTCTGGCTCTGTTGAGTTAAGACTTGAGCGGTTGATGGCCACTTAGAGTGCACTTTCTGCTAAGACGAGTCTGCAGTCATTGTGATATTTATGGATTCACAGGTGGTCACCGGAGGAGCGGCAGGGGTGTCAGTGAGTGAATTGTTCGTTTGGGTCTTAGAGGAGAGGGATGTGACAGCAGGAGCTGCGTTAGCAAGAATGGGGGGAAGAATAAAGTCTGATGGCGGCAAAGTGACACCAGGGACCCCACTGTGCATGGCGAGAGGCGGGTGACCTGTGGAGCAAATCACAAAGAGACTTAACTTCTACCTGAGAGTCTAATTTTACCACCTGCAGGAGAGTTACACATTTTAAGACATTAAATTTCTAATACTTGCACACATATTTTACACATCTGGTAACCACTTAATTTTAGGGATGCACGATATTGGATTTTTGCCGATATCCGAGATGCCGATATATCGAAACCTCTTTTGGCCGACACCGATACCGATACCGATACCGATAATTACAAGTTTGTTTGTTTTTTTCACTGTAAAGAAAGCTAAGTCTTTCCTGTACTGGAATTTATATGTTACTTTTATTGTGACGGTCTTATTTGTTTAAGAAACACACATAAAACAAGACAAAAAACATTTGATTTTACCATAAATAAGAAATATTTTTTTTTTTTTAAACTCAAGACATTCAGATACCGATAAATGTGTTTTTAAGCTTTTATCAGACGATACCGATATTGTGCAGATAATATCGTGCATCCCTACTTAATTTTAGTTTAAATTTCACAAACTGCACACATTTTTGAAAGCAAAAAGGTAAATATCAATAACACCAACTGCTCTAGAAAACAAAATACCTGCATGTTGTGATCCACCCACTCCAGGTGGTAGAACCTGCCCCACATCCGGCAAGGTGAAATGAAGATTTGGCATAGTAGGGAGAGGTGGAAGGCTTCCAGGTACGGGCATTAAACCTGTGCAACAAAAGGGGAATTAATACGTTAGGTTGCTTGGCCAATATGGAAAGCTTTAAACTCTCTGTAATGTCAGCCTACCTGGGAGTGTGGCAGCAGATGGAGGAACACTTTGTGAGGGGGCTTGACTGAGCACTGGGAGAGTAGGAGCTCCTGAAACAAAATTTAACAGTCATGTTATGTTGCACACAAACTTTATAAATTAGTAGAGATGGTGGTTTACCTGTCTGTAGACTGCTAACAACTGAAGTCAGGTCAGAGCTGACATTCAACCCAGCAAGAGACTGCTCTAATCCAGTTGGTGCAGGAGAAGACATGGCAACAGGAATGGTTGGAACAACAGCAGAGAGGTGGACCTGGGGTACAAAATAAATTTAGTCTAGCGAAATGTTTCAACCCAAGGAGAGCTTTCGTATATGGGTGTGATTTTATCTTTGTAATTTTAGAGCTACCTCTGTGAAACCATCTTTAGCTGGAAGTGCAGGCTCACTGGGAGGCTGCGATGGGAAATTGATCCTCTTTCCCTCTGTGAATGGCACTGTAGGTATCCTGTGCAGGTAGCCGTAGCCAATCCCACATCCTAGACTGAAAACACACAAGAGTTTAAGGTCAGCGTGTACTTGGATCATCATCTTACATTTGTACTGTGTGGGAAGGAGCACTATCAAATTTCAGGATTTCCAAAAAGCAACATTGCTGCCCTACCTGCCCTCTCCACCCCAGTCACAGTTCGGAGTGATGAGCACCTCACGACAGTTGTCTGTGTCTGTGTTGTAAACATAAAGCTTCAACTCCTTGCCCTCATAGGTTTCAACGATGGAGAACAGATCTTCACTCTGTGGACAGAGAAGACGCTGCAGGCCAACTTGTTGCACAGCTTAAAACAAATTTACCACTAATCTGGAGAGAAATTACCTCATTCATGACCATGTCTGCTCCGATGATGTAGTCTGTGTGAGCCCTTAAACCAGCCAGGGCTGCAGGAGAGTTTGGCTCCACTTCCTAGAAGCAGACATGTACCAAAACATTAGGATGGACATTAGGATACAAGAAAGTTCAAAAGCAATCAGAGAGCGCAGACTTCCACCAAGCATATTGGGATTGTCACCAACACTTTAGTCCTACTTTAATGTTATACTCCCTTTCAGCAGACTGTCTGCTACAATTTGCAGTAGTTAGTTGCAGGTTTGTAGATAATTTGTTACCTGACAGTGTTGAAAATTATGATGACCCAGTACATATTTCATATTCTGGAGCTTAGTATCCAGAATATTGCCAGGATCTGGATCAAACTTTAAGATCTGTCAGAAATTATGGTGACCTTGTCTTGTATTGTTTTGCAAAGCAGAACACTTACATGACTATTTGGATTCTTCTTTAACTACTGAAAATTATATGTGATCTCCAAATAGTGTTCCTGCTCCAACCCTCCTTCTGAGTCAACACTCACCAGGACATGCCACACATTCTCATTGGCTCCTTCGAAGCTGCAGAAACGAATGCTGACTCCCAGAAGCCCCTGTCCTCCCCACATGCTGCTGGGTGTGACGGTGGTCTCCCTCACTTCCAGCGTCTTGCTGCTGTACAGCAGCATCCGAACAGGCCTCTCCACATTCATCTTCAGCAGCTCTTTTAGTGTGTCGTTGTCCTTGTTCTATGAGAGATCGAATCATTTACACCACTGCTGGAGCACTTCAATGAGATTTACAGGAGCAGGTTCAATAGCTACTGCAAAGTTTTATTGTTGCCATTAGAGGAAACTTACCAGTCTGGTATCACAAACGGAAATGATAAAATCAAAGAATGGCTCTAGTCCTGCACGGTGACCAGGGGAATTCTCCTGCACCTGTAAACACAACATCATAAAGATAAGACGACGAAGCATGCTGAATGGAAACACCTCATTTAGCGAGAGAGATACTTTGAAAGAAAGCTGTTTAAAACTGTGCATCTCAGCACAAAAAATATTATCAGGGTTTGACCTTCTCGGCTGCACAATTCATTTTGTACACCTGTACACCTGCACCTTAGTGCAAATATTTAGACTGCTCATGTGGCAGGAACTAAATGCATTTGAGCTCAGAGACTTTGTCATTTACTTTTTACAAACCAATGAGCAGTCTAAGTAACTTTGTAGGGGCAATGAGTTTGATGCCAGACTTAGGGATCTCACAAACAGCTGTTCCCCAGGACACACTGGTCTTTTGTGTTTATGTAGAAATGTGTGAAACAAAGAGCGAGCATTGCAGCATTGCTAAGCCTCTGTAAGAACACAACGTGTCAGACCTGAGAGGGTGATAAAGATCACAGTTTAACTCCTCTGAACTCAAGAAGCTCAACAGTGGGTATAGCAAGGTTAAATCATATTTATTTTGAAGTTTTACATATATCAAATGATTATGACTTATACATATCAGGACTTCCAAAAGACTATTTTTTTAAATCAAATTCAGGAAAATGTGCCTAATTTCAAATCAGTTTTTGCACCATCTCCTCAACAACCAATATGTTTTCCATTGAAACATGTTTGCTTTAACCTCTTTTCTCATCACCACTTCTAGTTAGTAAATATATAGTATAGTAGTATAGTAAAGTATATATAGCTTTTGGTCCTTGATTTTCCCTGTCAGTCAATAAAAAAAACACTTAATTCAAAACTCAGAAAACAAAAATTGTTTGGTTACTTAAATTCATCAAATAATTTTAAATAAACATTAAGAAGAGCTGATGACAATGCTGAGGTGCAAAGTAGATCATATTGGAATTTTAGTCAACACTGTTGTCCTCAACCTTAAACAAGTCCTTTAAATCAGACCAGGGCTCCTCTAAATTTTAATGATGCAAAATTATAGAGAGGAAAAAAACAACACAAGCAGCTCTCATTTTTTGGACTTTGTCAGTACCAAAATAATGAAGCTGTAAGAAAACTGTTCAAGGTGTGAATTCCAGCATTTAAATGGAGGTTTATTGCTGTTTATTCATATATTCCAGCAGCACCAGTCCTCTTACTCCATGGGCTTCAGTAACCACACCGGTTATTCCACTTGTTAGCATATCCTGATACTTGGTAAAAAATGTGTTGAAACACGTACACAGCGCCTCAAAACACACATTATTTTGCTACAATAAACAAACTAACATCAATGTGACATTGTTTCATTTGTGGGCAAATAAAAACTGGTTCACAGATCTTTGATGTGAAAGCATGAAAGCAAGCGCAGGGTGTAACTGAGAGCTAACTCAGGTAAGATAGGTAACACTGCAGCAGCACGCGCGTTCATTAGAGGCTCGCGATATTTTGACAGCAAGGTGTAGTACATTACATAGCCAAGCAAAGCACGAGACCACCCGGACGCTTTGTCGCATAATATCCTCAAAATGACTTTCGACAAATGAACATCAGTTTTCATTACAGACGAAGAAAATTAAGACGACAGCTAGCAGCAGAATCTGCAGCTACACCCCGCAGCCTTCACAGCAGAAATGATGCAGCCGAACTGCTCTTACTCTGAGGACGTGGTACCCCTCTGTCCCTCCACCTGGTATCTCCACGCTCTGAGATCCTCCCATGTCTTTCCCTGGACGTGTCTCTCAGGGTTTCTGTCTCTGTTAGTTAGCAGGTGTCAGCTCTCCTCCAGGTCATGTCCGCACAGTGCGGTGTTTGCTCTGCGGTTCCTGGTTTCCTGCACTTCCGCTGTGGTGCATCATCACCGCCGATCGATGACAGCATCACGGATGAGAGGGGTAATGCACACATATAATTAAAACCATTGGCTAAGTCATGTGAGAGTGATGTGATAAAACTCTTCAAATTTTAACGTTAACATTTCCTTTCAGTTCTTTTTAATTTTCATGGGTGGGAAATTACACCAGTCCCAAACTGACATGCATCCATGTATAATGTGTTCTCAGGTGATAACTCACATTATATTTTAGATCTCTATGTAGCCTATTTATCTCATTATCTTGAGTTAAAAATAATAAATAAAAATAATCTTACAATAACAGTTAATTCCAGTCGTTTTCTTCAGATTTCCTTAACCGAGCAACTTGAATTATTCAGACACATTGGTATAAACCATGAATAACAAAGCTTTCTTTTATAAATAATGGGATAACATTCTAAAAAATAATACATTGTTATTGTTATTATACACCAGTTATTGTGTCCTACACTAATGGGGTAATGCTTTTGCTACCCTGGGTAAGAGTTATGAACAACGTGTTTTCTTTCCAAATCAAAACACTTTATTTGTTTTGAAGTTTTTCTGCAGATTAGATAGTGGTGTGCAACAAAGAAAAACTGACTCCACATTGAAAGATCTTAACATTTATGTTTGTTGAAATATGGTTATCAGAAAACATGATGCATCTGAGTCAGAAAGATCTTGAAATGCATCATTAGTTTGATATGAGGTATACTCCATATTTTTTAATTCAAGTAATACTTTGCTTGTAATCTATCTTGTATCTATAACCATTGTGCTCATTTGCATGTGCTATTGAGTCCAGTCTTGTGGAATTGTTATGAAGCCAGACAGCACCATCTGCTGGTTTTTTACTGCACACGCATGCACTCTTTATTTCAATGTCCAAGAAAATATAACCCAATTTTAGTATTCTAAAAACATCCCTGTGTCTTTTCCCTCTTTTTGAGGATAATGACACTTCACCATGAACTTCCTCAGAGCTCCTAAGTTCCTACCCACACAACCCCAAAATAACCCTGATAACTCTTTATTATGAAAGTTTCTTTTTCTGTTGTTCTGCATATAATTATTTCACAGCAGAAACAACATCCAAAGAATATGTTCAAGAATAAAATAGTCCCTGTGATCACATAGTGATAATGGTGGGTATCTTTAATGCTACAAAGAAGATGGGAATGAGGAGCAGATGAATGTATATGTTCTTGATATCTCTGTAGTGCAGCAGCTCTTATCAAATAATTTGAAATAAACTCACGCAGCATTTGATGCTTCTCATCAATCATCAGTTATCTGTCAGACTGCGTGTTCACTGAGGCTCACCTTGATATGGTCGCTCTGCACTTGAGGATACTTAAAGCTTAAATATATCATTCAGAGGAGATCGAGCCGTGGTGCGAAACATTTTAACAAGAGGATTATACTTTTGACATTGTCGTCCGAGTAAAAATGGTCATTCATATTATCATTTTAGAGTAATGATTCGTGGCAATAATAGTTTTTTCACTTATCTCCTGCTTTAAAGGTGTGAAGAGACAGTATAGCAGAAATTAAAGCTTTAAACTGTTGGAATTTCAGAAAATTGATTTGACTTTTTGACTAAACAAAAAAAACAAAAAACAAAAGTGAAAAGACTAAACAAAGATAATGAGATGAAAATATATTTCACCGAAATCTAGAGTTAAAACCTCATGACCGTGTTCCTCAATGAAAAATTTCACCATTGTTTGACACGTGTTTGGTAAAAATGCCAAAATACTGATCCCCTTTCAATTCTAGCTCCAGCTAACTCACTTTAAGTGTGTTTATTTTCTAAGATGAACTGATTGAAGTGTTGTTTCCT
This sequence comes from Halichoeres trimaculatus, assembly GCF_033239565.1. Lineage (NCBI taxonomy): Eukaryota > Metazoa > Chordata > Actinopteri > Labriformes > Labridae > Halichoeres > Halichoeres trimaculatus. Next base: position 19,097,891 of record NW_027437197.1, read on the forward strand.
GAGAATCAGAATAAGTGGTATGAATTTATCTCCTTATTGTCTGTTGTTGCAAATTTGTGACATGCCCTGTCAGGTCTTGATGCAACTGAAATGGCCTTTTTATCTCATTATTGCCTATTGATTCATATTCTACACAAACCAAAGATCATATCAGCTCCTCTATGTCACAATATTAAGGTCACGGGATGAACTTCTCATGTCTACATGTGTGATATAACTCATTTATAGCGTATGTGTGCACTATACTCAAATTTACAATCTCCACTTAATTACACATAAAAAAAATCTATTTTTATAATTGTTAATTAAATCAGGCGGTAAGGAGTTAACGTTTTTCATTTTCAAGCATTCATGATGGGTCTTTTTAAGACCTAAATTCTGAATTCATGTCGTGGAAACAGAGAAGCCTGATAGTTTACATTTCTTTCCCTGCCTTTAGATTATCCTGGTCTCTTCTTACAGTACAAAAAAGACATTTAAAAAAGTAATCAGTACTATCCTGTTTTTAATGCTTGTTCTAAAGTAAGACAATCAACATGCTGGAGCCCATTGATCAATCCATAGAGAACTTGAATAAAATACCGATTAAAAAAGTCATTATTCTCGCCAATTTCAAGGCAGGAATATTTATATCCGTGGCATACACAGGATTATAATTCACTGCTCTTCTGTGATTTTTTACAGTGAAAGAAATCTCCTTAAATGTTGGTAACTGTGAATTTCCAGTCAACTCACCTTTTTGGAGGTAGTTTTGGGATCACAGCAGCATGTAAGTCCAGTCTCAGGCCTATGGTCCTTGTCTCTGCTCCAAATCTGAGTTTTAGTAAAGTCTGAGGCTGAAGAGGCTTATAGCTTGGCTTCAGGTTGATCACTTGACCCGAGCCCCAGAAACCCATGAGTGATCCTGCTCGCAATGCCAAAACTGTGGTGTAAATCTGGGATAAGGAATTAAGACTCAGAAAATAATTATTTTTTGCAACTCAAATCGTTTCATAACACGAGATACATGATGAGAGGAAGTACTCTACAGAAATTCAGAAAGGTATTCTTCATATAAAACGTGAGCACAGAGCTCATGTAGGTCCAAATAGTTATATCACTGTGATTTTGAAGATTATGCTCAAACCACTGCAAACAGTTTCACTATTTTTCCATGTTTTGTAGACCAATGACTAATGGAGTTTTGGGATTAAAAAAAAGAAGACTACTCTGAGTAACAGTCCCAGTGTAAATCTTAAACTGTACTCAGTCATTGTGTCTTTCTGTCACAGATCATCATACTCAGTGTTTACCACCGGTGAGAAATACACTCCATATGATGACACTTGCTCTTTCCAGAAGAAGATAAATAAACTCTGTGTTTCAGCAGAAGCTTGCTGACGCCTTAAAACTCTGCGATCACTGATGTGGATAGATCTCTCAGATTTATACGTCCTCAGTCCTCCAAGCAATTTACAACCAAACCTGCAAACAGAGTACTTTAGCACAGATACTCATTCCAGTCTGAGGAGGAATTAACTGAGAATCTGAGATGTTTTGTAGTATCCTTTTTACACCTTACATTTTTACACAGTAAGCAAAGCAGCTAAATGTCATGAACTGAATTGTCAGGGTTAGATGCTTAACGTCATGCTCGTGTGAGGTGTTATTTTTCCCCAATGAAAGGTTTGTGTCATAAATAAACGCTCTGTGCTGACATAATGTCCCCTGAAGGGCTGGGAGGTACAGATAAAACGCTAAGTGAATTAGAACAGCCTCTGTAAAGATGATGAAGCAGCTGAGACAAACACAAGCATAAGCAGCCGACACTATAGTTCTCATGGTGTTATTTTTCAGCTGCAGTGGACACATGTTCCCCGTCCTGACCTGTGGTTCCTATTCAGGAGGGTGAAATGACTTTAAAAGACTACACTAGCAAAGACAAGAGCTGTGGATGACTGTCGTGCCCTCGTGGAGGTTGTTCTGTTCATTTAGCATGCATGATAGCAATCACCACTTAAAGCCTTGCTTAGCTGCAGTGTAATTGCTCCTGGGCTCCAGCTTTTTTTTCGTTTAGAAAACGTCCAACAGAGACATTTACTATAGCAGCCTTTCAACTTTAACAAGCGCCACATTAGGTTTACACTCCCCGGCTAAAGAGACAGGCAAGTTAAAGTCCCTGCACTATTAATCTCCTGCTTAAAAATTTACTTTCTGCCAAGATTAATCAAGCTGTGGACCCACAGTCAATAAGAGGAGGCTATTTAGATAAGTGTAACCCATTATAATTACTTTAGGAGTCAGAGGCCTTAAGGTGCTACAACTGCTTCTGTTATCACTGTTTTTGATGTCAAGCATGTCTGCTGCTTGGTTTGAATTTAAGAACAAGTCGCTGTGGCTCAAAACACAAAATGATTGACCTCTTAGTTTAACTCTAAAGGGAAAAAAATGTTTTTAACGTCGCCCCGGGGTCAAAAAGAAAAAAGAACATGCGTTTTAACAGTGTGTGTAAAAAAGGGGGGATGGGCTGGAAAGCTGCCAGCAGTCAATATTATTATCATCATCATCATCCTCATCATTTCATTAGATGTGCCCTGCACAATGGGAGCGTCAGTATCTATCAGGAAGCTAATGTGGCAGTGATTCCCTGGGGCAGCAGATATATTTGGCACATCAAGTAAAACCACTGACAAGATTCATGGACGTTTAAGAGAGAGGAGTAACACAGCAGAGAGATGAGAGACGCGTGAACGATTGATGGTGCGTGAGGGGAAACTGTGACCCCCCCCAAAAGATACTCACAAGCAAACAAACACAAAAGAAAACACAAGATGGTAATGAAGGAAACGATTAACACAGAAGCAGGGAGGGAGAAGCAATGAGCCCAATAAATGTGATGGTCTTTGTTTCAGTTGCAGTATTCCAATCTGGATGGTGTGTGTGTGTGTGTGTGTGTGTGTGTGTGTGTGTGTGTGTGTGTGTGTGTGTGTGTGTGTGTGTGTGTGTGTGTGTGTGTGTGTGTGTGTGTGTGTGTGTGTGTGTGCCAGGTGTGAAATGGAGGGTGAAGAGACCAGTGCAGAGACAGACATTTCACAGTCTGGTGTTCTGAGTTAGCCCACACCCACACTCATCCACCTACTCTTCACAGGCTGCACTGCAAAAACAGAAGTGTTGCAAATTGATGAAGTAATGAGGAACAAAACTATAAAAACGGCTTAAAATGTATGAAAAACACCACAAACTTTCAAAACTTAGCGGGTGTTTTTGTTAAGCTTGATGATAAGGATGTTGTATTAGACCTAAAATAAGCCACATTCACACGACAAGCTCAGAAAAATGAGAAAAAATAACTTCTCAAGTTTCCTGAAATAGAATAAATCATGACACTTGTGCGTATTTTTGAAGCAGGGATTCACTATCATTTTGCAGGCGTCTCATGCAACATAGGCCCGACTCAATTTGCATTCAATTATTGTGAAAATTCTCCAGCACCTGCTTCCAAATTCCCCCTGTCATTATGCTTTTGCAGAGCAATGCTTAGAGCAACAAAAAATTGCATATCCTCTCTCTTCTGTATCTCCTCCTTCAGGTTTTGGCAGGGTGTCAAGTGTTATTATTTTTATTACATCATTATATCAGCAGTTATTCCTCGAATCCTTTGTTCCCTGTAACTTCACACAGCGGCAGAGACACCAGCTCTGTAATGATCGCTGCACTGAAGCATGAAACAAAGCAGCAGTAGCAGCAGCAGCAGCAGCAGCGGCTGCCCAGTGGAGGATGGGGAGGAGAGAAACAGCCAGTCCCTCAATGGCTGTGTCGAAATAAAAAGCAGCCAGGCAGAGCCTCCAAATAGGCCCCTCAGAAAAAAAAAATAGTAAAGACGGCACAGTCTAATGCGTTTTATGATAAATATCTTAGAAGTGTGAGTAATGAGAGGAGTGGAGGAATTGGCAGGAGAGACTCGTGAAATCTCAGCTGTGAGATGATCAGCCAATAAAAGAATCCCAGCTGGGTGATTAATCTGACCAATAGCTGTGACTGCCAGGTGGATGGAGAGGATGTGGAGAGTTTTACACAGACAATATCAAGCTGAGAATGGTTAATTAACCTACCTTAGTGTGGATCTTTCTACGTATATTATGCTTATTTTATACATCTTTGTGTAAAGATCAAACACCAGAGGAGATGGACTACTTATCCCTTAACTGTCAGCTTTTCAACACCTTTAAACATTTAACCTGTCTATCAGAGAGGGTGATGGAGAGCCAGAGAGAGGCTGGAGACAGACTCCTACTGACCCTGAGCTCTCTTTAACAGCTCATGAAACACTCAACATTTTAATATCCCTCGACTTTTTATGCAGATTCTTTTTCCCCACATGATTTTTGAAGCAGTACCTTCAATATGTCAACAATTAACAAAGCATCATGGTAATTAAGAAAAAAAATACAAGTCAAAGTGAGTTTTTGTCCTGTGTTGTTTACACTGTAAAAAATGTGCCCACAGATGACGTATAGCTCATGTTTTTATTAGTGCTGTGGATACAACAGTAATACTCTGCAAATGATGGCGTGAAGTTAAAGTGCCTACATTAAATTTAACAAGGAAATATTCATCCCACTGATTTAGGAATGTACATTTTCCCAATAAATAAATCTTATTCCAGTAGCAAACACCAAAGTTCATTATTCAATAATTCAAGCTCAATTCTATACAATAGATTAAGAGTTTCCCAGATTGTTTTCTCAACATAAGAGCCTACAGAGTTCATTAAGACAAACTAAATTTGCATATAACAATTTTACTTCACTTAACACTTACACAATCATAGGTCCATTAGAATAAAAGCTGCTCCAGCATTGTGCTCTTTAAATCACAAATAATTCACCGGCAGCAGGAGCTCAGCTGCCAGTCCGACCTCCCGCCTCTGTCGTAACAACATTCAGTCAGTGGATCACAATGACATTTCACAGTTACACAACATAGATTGCACAAAAGTTAAGGGCGGTAAGTGACGTGTTCTGATGTACCTGTCTGAATGCATCTATCAGGGAGGATAAGGTCAGTGTACATGTTGGTAAATGCAACTTAACCCCTCTTTGGTTCACAAAGACACTAAAAGACTTTGACGTTATTTAAAACAGTGTGATATAATACATTTTCCAAATAGGAAAAGAGGATACATTACAAATGGACAGCAGATAACCTATTCACAATTATAATCTCTGGTTACAAATAAAGTGATTCATCTATTACATACTATACGGTATTGTCCATTTACATATAGGTTTTTCTCACTGTACAACTAGGACACATTTGGCACAAAGGCAATGTAACAATACTATACACAATCTACACAAAGAGCTCTAAAAACACAGCAGTCAGGTACAGGTCTGTGTTAAATATTTCCACTTATGTAATATCAAAGAGAAGAACAGCTAGGGGACAATGTAGCGGTGCATCGGGCTCGTAATTACATAGACAACATGAAGCACCAACAGTCAGTACATTATATATTCCTAAATTTAATTTACATTAATAGTGTTTTTGTCAATGCTATATGGTTTCCTACATTGTGCTCTGTTAAGAGAGAAAAATATCTTGGTTTTCATTCTGTTTTTGATGCTGATTGTGATAAAATAGAAGAGGAAAAAATGAGGTTTTTGTGTCAGCAGCATCATGTTCCCATGTAAGGTAGGAACACCAGTGTGCTTTTCCTATCCTCTCCAGTGTTGTGCTGAATTTCTATGAGTGCAATTTTCTCAAACATATGCCAAAAACAGAGGGGGGAAATATAAGACACACAGTGCAGATTTTTGTTCTGTTTTGCCAAAAAAAAAAAAAAGACCTGAAGCAAACATTGGGATGTTTCTGTCAAACAGAAAGGACTCAAAGCCAAACTTGTGGCTTTCCTGAGTCTTAAAAGACAAATGTTTAGAGGGTAAAAAGTGGTTTAGCTGTGACTCTTACAGGTCATTCCCAAGTCGCTCAATCTCCTCTATGAGGAAGTCGATGTCTGACCGGGTTGCTGCTGGATTAGAGATGACCATACGGAAAAAGTTGACCTTCTCTCCTTGCGGCTGGTAACCCACCATTGTCGTCCCAGACTCCATCATCATCGCCTTGATCTTTGGTGCGACCTGATGCAGCAAACAAACAACTTTATCACCTGAGCGGAAAAAGTCTATGACATTACAGGATGAATCTCTAAATCTGTTTCTGAATCGATCTGTGGGAACAGAGATGTTTCTCAAGGAGCAGATTGACAGGTCATTACCTTGTGCAGCCTCTCCCGCCTCTCTTCACCATCTGGCAGGCTGCGCAGGCTCGGTGGAAAATACCAGAAACACACATTTGTGTGCTGTGGCTGATAACAGAAAATGTGAACAACATTTGAAATGAGCGCTGATAAGAAAACTGCTCTGTTCACTGTTTCCTGTCAGCAACACAAAATGACAATCGATCCTTAAACCAAGTGAAGAAGCTAAAAGTTCTGTTTCTATATCGTACAAGACAAACAGAAGTTTAAGAATAAAGTTCTCACCTCTCCATTGAACACCATCTCATAACCTTCTCTGTTTTTTATTTTGTTGTAGAGATACGCTGACAGATCCAGGCACTTGTCGATATGCTGCTCGAATCCCACTGTTCCCTTTGAGGAAGATTTGAGATGTTACTTTAACATTCAAGACATTCTACAATAGAGGTTAAGAGGTGGAAGGAAGAGGTAAAACACACACCTTTGCTTTCCACATTAGCCAGAACTTGAAGATGTCAACATGGCGTCCACACTGAATGGCCTTGTCACCCGTGTCATACGTGACGTCGTACTGTTTATCAGGCTGGAAGAGGTATCCAGCACACATGGAGTTGCAGCCTTGTAGTAAACCCTGCAGAGACATGATGCAGAGTCATGATGGAAAGAGAGGTGAGTTTTATGAAACACTAACAGAAATGTGTGCATGTGTTTAAGCAGCAGAGTGGTAATGTGTGCAGAAGGCAGCACAGGCTCACCCTCTCTCTGACCAGGATGGCAGAGCACTGCAGTGGCACTCCCATCATTTTATGGGGGTTCCAGGTGACTGAGTTGGCTCTGTGCAGATATTGAAACAGTAAACACAGCTCTGTGAGTGTGTGTGTGGCATAAAATCTTGAAACAGAACTGGCAGTCTAAGCTGGTTATGAAAAAGCTTTGCACTTCTTTCTCTGTGAAATCTGTGGTTGTGTACAAGATGACGATCACCAGACTGGGAGTGCTGACTCAACCTAATTCTTTTTTTTTCTTTTTTTTACCTCTCTACGCCATTCAGCTTGTGCCTGTGCTTCCTGGACATGAGCAGACCTCCTCCCCACGCACCCTGCACAAGAAACAACACATTCAGTTGATGTCATGCACAGCTGATGCATGTTTCATATCTTGCAGATAGTGAATCTTCTCTTACATCCACGTGTAGCCATATTTTGTACTTTTCACAGATGTCTGCGATTTCATTAATGGGATCAAAGGCTCCGTAGACGGTGGTACCAGCGGTTGCATTCACGAACATGGGAACATAGCCCTGCAAAGTAAGAGCATAGGAAACAAAGCATTGCTGTAATTGCCGACTGCTTTTCCATTTCTTTTAGCCCGCACGTCACTTTACCCCCGAAGACTCCTCTCCAGGAGAGGCACTTTAGAGCGTAGGAGAATCACATGTGACTAGACAGACGCATTAACCTTGGAGAAACAACCCATCTGCTCAGGCTAACATCAGTGTTTTACTTTCTGATAAGTGAACTCCAAGGCTCAGAGCAGCACTTCCTGTTGTATTGAGTCACTAATAGGAACAAACAAATAAGTAAGTAAGAGGGAACAACATATGGACTTTCACCTTCTGCTTAACTTCTATTACTTTGGCCTCCAGATCTGCAGGAATGACTCTCCCTCTGTGGGAACAAGACGACAAACAGGAGTGAGACATCCACGTGAGGTATCCATATTTGATATCTTGTCTGAGTGTTTTCATGTGTTTAAAGCACAAAGCAAACCTCTCATCTGTCTTCAAAAGGATCAGGTTCTCCGTCCCAAAGCCCAGAGCTGCGCTGGCTTTCTTGATGGAATAGTGGCTCTGCGAGGACACAGGATGATCAGTCATGATGCAGAAAGTCATTTCAAACTTAAGGAGTGGTTAGGTTAGGGGGAAGTGTTGAACTTACATGCTCTGAGGTGAAGAGGATCAGCCGGGGTGCTGCTGCCATGCCTTTGGTCTTCACTTCAGGGAAGAACTTGTATCTCGCGATCATCACACTGTACATGTTGGAGATTGCTCCTCCTGTAGAAAGTAGAAAGAAGGGTACCCTACTGAAATATGTTGGTACATTTTAGTTATACTGCATGGATTTAGAAAGCAAAAACACCTTCTAACTGCTAAAAATAAAGGTCTAATGCAATCAAAAACAATTTAGTAATCTTAAATTAGCCCAATCATAACTGTCTGCATGATTTAAGAGATTCAAACAGAAGAGGTAGATTTATCTGTTTTTAACAGTGGTGTGCACAGGGGTGGGGGGCTGGGGGGACTTGGCCCAATTGTTGAAAAACACATTGCCAAAGTGCCTTCTTGGGATCCAAAACAAAGTAATATCCTGGTGGGATAAACACACTAAACTGCCCTCTTGGGTGGGCAAACACGACAAACTGGCCCTCTTGGCTTGTGAAAACGTGGTAAAATGCCCTCCAGGGTGGCAAAAACACATGCTTAAGTGCCCCTTGAAAACATGATAAACTTAGTGCCCTCTTCAGTGTTGAGCACTTTCTGTATATTCCTTTTTTTTTCTTTTTGTCTCTGCCTTAAAAAAGTCTGTGTACACCACTATTTTTCAATTAATATCAAATTCTTCCTGAATAATTAGCATTTTAATGCTAATACATTAGCCCTTCCGAACAGTTCAGCATTCGAATGATGGCTTTATTTGTCATTCTCTTCACTAAAACATGAAGAAAGAAAGAAAAAAGAGATAAAAACATTTTCTCACCCGGAGAGAATATTCCATCGCCCTCTCCATCACGCCAGCCGACGATCTCTCTCATCTTCTTCAGTGTCAGCTGCTCCATGAGTACAAAGACAGGTGCGATCTCATAGGTAAACCTGAAGGCAACACAAACACATCAACAGAAATCAGCAGAGGCTTTTCTTTCATTCCCAAACAAACAGAAGAAGATCGTCTCTATATCTGTGTGCTCTAATGTGTGTTAGTTAATGAGAAAGTGGGACATCACATTGTTTCTCCTCACAGTTTAATTGAAGTGATAACTGTTTAACATTCACGCTGATGGGATCGATATGAAATACACTGATATTCAACAGCATGCATTTGCAGACTCTAATTGTCTGTTTACTGAGCACGCTGCTCTCTTAATACAAATGGGACGAATATGCATTTTGTTCAGTCACACTTCAGTAGCAGCACCATCTTATTGTTTTGGAAACAGCCTCTTGCTGTAGGAGAAGAGTTTATAGTTTTAGGCTCAGTGACACAGCAACAACGGGGGGTTTGTTTTCAGAAAGTTAGCAACAATTTCACGTTTACTCAATAAAACTAATCAAGGTATGAAGCATAGTCAGAGATCCCAGTCACAATTTAAATCTTTTTAGAGCTGCCTGTATTTTTTTTGATCAAACAGGTGAAGCCTTTACTTTCTCCTTCAGAGTTGAAGTACATTAAAAACCTCTCTGCCTCAAAGACAGTCAATTAGAAGTTAAAGCCAACGCACGTTCATCCATCACCTCCAGGCCAATATCCTTCCACTTCCATAAGTATCTGTCTTTTCATGCACATGGAGCTAAAGAATCAGTGGGACATTAAAGAATGTCACAATGTGCCCCTCAGCATCTTCACTACACACACACACACTCACATAAATAGGATGTATGGAGGGGAAAAAATAAACAAGTCAGATGCCACGTCGCAGATGTCACCCATTAATTTCACCGCATTCATTCATGCAGATGACACTCAGTCATCGTGATTATGTAAGAACCTTCATGTGATTGTCAGTCTATTAGTGTCAGTCAATATCTGCCAGGGGTAATTAGGGTTGATGGAGTAATTAATAAAGGTAAATTACAAGTATGTACGCAACCTCCACCCAGTGCTTCAAGTCATCCTCGCTGAAGACAACAATGGAAAAGGAGATGAGTGCAGAGAGTCTCTCACAAAGACTGGGACACATGCTGAGACCTTATACTGGAAAATCCTCCTTTCTCATGTTGATCCATGACAATTAGGAAGAAATTTAGAGCTGTTTCTCAAAACTACAGTTCAAACTTACAGTACTAAAACAATCTTGACTCAATTTTCATACAAAGAAGGAAACAAGTTGTTTAAACACAACATTTCTTCTGTAAAAATAGATATAACTCATTCGAATGGGAAAAATGGGTCTTTGTGAAAGCTGTTGATAATGTGTACAGATGGTCTGTGGGGCATGCTGGGTCCCCTAGCTCCTGCTATTGTTATGTCACAGGAAGTAGAAATAGAAACAAAGACAGCATGTAAACTGAATGTGAATCAATATGCAATTTAGTTTGCCTCCAGGGCTGAATGACGTGACCCCAGCCAGAGTGCAGGCCCTCATGGACAATACACATTTGTGTGCGTGTGTGTGTGTTTCTGTGTGTGTGTGTGTGTGTGTGTTAAAAATACCCCCTTTTGTGATTTTGCTTGACGGACACAATATCAAAGCGTGCAGACTGTCATTTAGCCAAAGAGGCTAATTAATGCACCCATCTTGATTTCTCCCTCTATATTAAAGCCTCAGTTCTTCATGGCCCATTTGAAAACACTCAGCACAAAAGAGGAGAATAAAATGAACTTTACGGCCTCCTGCCTCTTATTACTTTACTCCAGGTCATTGGCTTTATTTTTAGAGTGAATCAGTTGCTTAAAATACAAACTGATCTCTAACACTATCAGTACTTACATGTTAGTGTTGGCTGTGGAGGTGAGCCACTCTCCTGCCAGCCCAACAATGTCTAAACCAGTAGACAGCTGGTTAAAGAACCTTGGGTGTCCTACAATTGATAAAAAAGACAACAGAGCAACATAATCCCCCAGAAAACAATTAATCATGCGAGAATCTGCGCGGGTAAATGGCTTATCTGTAATCATTACTCTGACATGCAATGTAATGAGAGTTATTGATTGCAGCAGGCTCCCGCTGCATCTCCAGGCCTCTTTGTTCTCACCTGTCCTCACTCCGTACTTCAGGGTGTCCCTACAGTCCACCAGGATCTGCTCCAGGGACTCAGGCTGGTCAGATAGCTCCAGGTTAAAGCCCTCCATGCCCTCCAGGAGCTGGTGAGGGTGGTGGAAGTCCAGGACCTTTGTGGATCTGTCAAAGGTCTTTCGGACATAGTTGGTGAGGATTTCCACAACCTCGAGCAGGAACTGCATGGTGGGCTCCTCTCCATTTTTAGCAGGCAGCAGATCTGCAAAACAAGATGTGTCCGTGAAACTCTAGGTCTGCTTATAGTCACACTCTTTGACCTGAATTGGTAGTCTAAGAGTTAACTCAAAAATATCTACTTATTTATTTCAACAAATTCTGAAAAGTTAGGTTCAAATATGACGCTCTAAAACATGACATGATATGATACCAACCAATAGGATGAACAAACCAATGCAATACAATAGTGAAATTAAGATGTGTAAAGAAAGGATAGTTCAATACAACACAATGTAATATAAAATAACATGTTGTATAATTGGATATGATGGGATATGGCTTAATGTGATAACAGAATGAAACTATAGGATACAATACAAGACACAATATGATACAACACGCTTGTTTTCTTTCTCGTACATACGCTTGTGTTTTGACCTAAAGTTAGGATTTATCAACATTTCATCCATAGTCAATGTAAGATAAGTGATAATAAAAAACAAGCAATAAAATACTGTGTTAATAGGGCTGTACAAACTTATCACAGTTGGATTCCATATGTCCATACAGGGTATGAAAAAAAAAAGTTGAAAGCAGGATTGAAGAATAAAATCTCACTAAATTTGAATTTGCTGCTGAATTATGTGATAGGCTTTTTTCTTCAATCTATAAAATCTATATTTACTTTTCACCGGGTGTCCACTAGGTTTCTCCAAGTTGTGTGCAAAGAAATCCCATCAAGTCCAAAAAAAAAAAAAAGTCTTACTTGTTGTCAGGCTTACCTCTGGCGTACAGGTTGGAGAAGTCGGTCTCTGTGTGTCTGAAACGCGCCTCTCCGCCGGTGTTGTCGCAGGACAGCAGGTTCTTGGCTGTGCGCTCCTTGAAAGAACTCACGATCCTGCTCCTCTCCTCCAGACTGTTGTTCTTCTGCAAAAACCCTAAACGTTTACAAGAAGAAGAAGAGTCCGTGGGGTGATTGCAGTTTCCGAACATGTTGAATGCTGCAGCTCTTATTTATTTATTTGTTGCTCGTACACTGCCAGGCCTCTTCTAATAATTCTACTCTCTCATATCTGACTTTATCTCCGTGCGCAGTGGTCCTATTTATGGGCGGAGGGGCACAGTGGGATGTTCAGCACGGTGACATCAGCATCGGACTCCAGTCAAGCATAAACAAATCGTTGTCATGTAGCGGCTGTAAATTCTTATTAAAGCTCCTCCGGTGATGGTGTGCAGACAAGCACAGCAGCACAAGTAGTTGGTAACAGTGAAGCACAAGTGCACATCTGATGGGTGTGAATTTATCAGTAAATATTCTCATGAAATAAATTGATAGAAAATCTTTACATAAAATTATGTACCACGTTACTTTGGAGGTTTCCCTCCAAAATGTGGCTTTGTTTTTGTGCCCCCTCACACATTGTGTTCTGCAGCTTTTTTATGTCTTCGGTTAATTAAATGCCCATAATGAAAGCAGCAGAACGTGTCGGTCAAAAATACCTGGAAATTGCGCTGCGCACTGACGCATGACATTCACCATTATGGGAGATGTCAGTCCGTCTATGGTTGGAGTAGGGAGGAACAAAAATAGACTCTCAGACTGAAAGAGAGGAAATTGAAAAAAACCCAAGCTGCACCGTTTCTCTTTTTTTATAATCAGATGCAGGTCAGGGGATAATGGTAGCCTACTTTAATTTTCCAATTTTGGATCAATTTTACACGCAGTTGTGACGGTAATTTAAAACTCAAAATTGTTTTTATAAATATTCTTCTTCCTCTTTTTCTGGATGTTATTTTAAACACCATAAGGTCTGGAAATCTCTGCCCTTTCAATTGAAGCCGCGGGGAAAGTGATGCAGGCCGTGCAGCCTCCAGTCATGCTGAGAGGCGCGAGAAACCAGAGCGAATATCTCTCTCTATAATTTCATAATGTTTGGCAAAATTGCATTAGGAAATAGGGAAATTATTGAAACTTACCACATATTTTCATTCCCAATTTTCTAGTACATCCATGAGCAACTCCACACCAAGCATCATAGCCTGAAACAATTCCACAAAACAATTAGGAGGCCTCACAGTGGGAAAAAGAAAAAATCGATATCAGCGTATGTTTTTATCCTTTTCGATTTATGTTTGAAATAAAAGAGGAGACGTGAGGTGGAGTGATGTCGCATGCAGGAACAAAAATAACCAGAATGAGACACCGGGGATGATTTAACATGAACTCCCCTGGCCCCTGCATGTGGATTAGCCCATTTCCAGTGTATGTCACCGTTCATGACCCGGGCCAGGACTTAAAATTAATTAGCCGTTTGGATCCACGCCGTGCAGCCTAAAGATCTAATTGAGTGAAAAAGATGCTGGTTTTAAAACACGAGCATCAGTGGACATGAAGCGGCTGGCCGCTGACAGATAGAGAATTACTGCGTTATCAAGGGCTCACAGCCACATGAAGAGGGAGGGAGAGGAGGGAGGGGGGTATAAAAACGAGATCCTCAAAAGCAGCAATTTAAGGGAGGAGGGGGAGGAGGAGGAGGGGAAGAATGGAGATCGAGGGGCTGAACTACTCCCCACATCCCAATTTAACCCTTTGCTTTGGATCATTAGATAAATCATTGCCCTGCTCAGCTCATTGGTCGCACTTTAACTCAGCATTCAGTGATTTCCTCCACAAGAAAGAGCGTAATGGCTAACAAAGAAACAACAAACAGCTATAAAAACAGGAAAAGGAACCAGAGCAGATGTGCTGACGAAAGGCATTCAGAGGAGCTAACATTTGCAAAGGTGCAGCCTGAATGCATGTTATGGGCTTGCTATCAGCTGTAGCTGCAGGGGCCTGACACAGAACAATCACTGATTTTATCTCAGAAACAGCAAAAAATGGACTGTTAAGATATGCAGTTCTCAAAGCAGAATGCTCCAATATCGGTTTCTTCCTCCAGGATCTGATGTTAGACCTCTATTCAAAGAGGACACAGCAGGCTTTTTATTTTCCTGCATGCTGACAATGAATGGACGGGCTCTACAGTGCCCCGGCTCCCCTTCTTGAAGGCTACAATGCTTAAGTGTGCCATTAGAGGCAATTTAATATGGCTGAATTAAAAGCCACTTCAGGGGCAATTTGAATTTTTTCCATGCAGGCACTTTATTCAAAATGGGCACATTCAGCCAAACCAAGGAAGAAAAAGAGAGGAGGGAAAAATAACATGCCAAATAATAATAATAATAATAATAATAATAATAATAATAATAATAATAATAATAATAATAATAATAATAAAGTATATACAAATGTATATTGTAATTTATTTTAATGAGCTGTTCCAGTGGTTAGCTTCGGGCTAATAGCCGTCAGTGTGATGTTAGCAGAGGTGAGCTGCCTCTGACAGCACATTCGTCTGTCAGCAGAAGCCGGGAGGTCTGTGATGCTGAATGAAACACTCGGTAATTTGTGGCGGAGGAAGCCTCTCCAAATGGTAGCGGATTTTCTTTCCCCCCTCCCACCCTCCTTCTCCCCCTCCCTCCTTCTCCCCCTCGATGAAAATGATTAATGGCATTGCCCACAAAGTAAATAGCACACGTGAAATAGCATTTTATCTGTGATGGACCTACTTGAGCCCGGTGGTCGTAAATTTGTCGAGTTGGGATCCGGTTCGCCGCCGCCGGAGGAGGAGGAGGGTGCAGACGCCGCCATCACTCCCGAGACCCTGTGCCAAAGTCTTCACCTCAAAAAGCCTGGACACTTTTTTCGCCCCTTGAATGGCCCCAAAAATCCCTCTTTATACTCTATAATTCAGGATTGGAGGACAGGACTCACTGGTGGAAAGAAGAGGAACCCCAAAGGAGCGTTTCTAAACAATGCGCATCCTGCTCTCTAACACTAAAAGAGATGCTCAAGTTTGCGACACAGACCTGTAGACGACAAGGACACTGGCTGTCTGACAAGTTAACATTTAATTCAACCCGAGTTCTGTTAGCTGACAGGCGGAAGTCTATCAGTGCTCCCACTTTGATAAACTGACATGAGGGCATTATTTCAGCCTGATGATCAACTGCAAACAAATTCAGGTTTGCCACATTTGGCATAAAATCCTCACCTGTCATTTTCTGTTTTGTAAACAACAGATCATCAAACCCTGCTCACATGATCCACTTCTAGGCGTAAGGCCATGCATAAAAAATGCAAAACTGCAAATAAAAGACTCCAGGAAGCAAATTACTCTCTTTTTTGTATTTTCATGACCTGGCCTTAATGATGTGGGAATTTCTTGGTTTAAGCTTCACAAACAGCTCAAGGTGATTCTTGCATAAATAGGTGTGATACAGGTAAGCCAGCCATAGAAAAAAGGCACATCCTTCTCCTAATGCGTAATTTGGGTATTAAACGAGTTTTTCTTCTGGGAAACATTTCCCCCAGAGCAAAACAAACATTTTCTGCACTCATACAATTTACACACAGTCCACTACCAATGATGTCACACAAACCAGCTTTGTTTTTCAGGGAGAAAACCTGATAAAACACCTGTTAGAGCATCTCCAATGATAATAAAGAAGAGTTAGTTTGGTTTAGACGTGTTTAGAGCTTATAAAGAAGAATACAAAGTGATAGGTGGCTTACCTTGTGTGTGTAGTTCCAGGTGATCAAGTGCAGCCCAAATGAAAGAAAAAAATGAATATACCACCAATTAATTCCAGAAGAAGAGACTGCAGCGCTACTCCAAGAAGAAGAAAAAGAAGACTGAGGTTCGGATCGGTGCTTCAGTTCCCCCGCTAGATCCCACACAAGGTGACCTTGCTTTGGTCAAAGAAGGCTTGATTTGCTGATATTTAGAGCGAGCCTTGTCTGTTTATTGTCATTGCGCACCAGTGAGTCACTGTGAGTGCTGGTTACCTCCACCGGTGCTGCACATCTGTGGAGCAGAGCCCGTCTGCAGCTTGTCTGGCAGCTCTGACACTGAATGTCGCCGCTTTCGGCCCCTGAAATTGTGACTTTTTTGGAGGGGTGGGAAGTGTTGATGGTCTTCGGATCTTTATAGCTCTGATTTGAATCCCGGTCACGAACATGGACTTGAAGTTTGATGCGATGAGCAACACATTACGTGAGGAGGGATCAGGATCAAAGAGGGGAGGGGGAGAGATGGAGAGATTGGTTTTGTTCTTGTGGAGAAAAAAACAAGAGGGCAACAATCGAGGGAGAAAAATGTTCAATTACAAGCCAAAATGTTCCCTTAATTGCTTTTCTAAATTTATTTATTTATAACACCCTTCCAATCTTCTGCGTGATTCTCTGCGTCACATGCTGAGGCTAATAAACATCATTTCACTTCACTCTATTAAATCTTACCTAATCTTCTATCTTGTCAATCTTATTTCTCTACTTTTTGTGCAGCCAGGATGGTGTTTGAATAGTGAAGACGTAACCTACGACATCATGACACACGTGAAAGGGGAAGAAAACTTAAAATCCACAAGGTGGCAGTGAGAAACCAAGAATGGCTCCAGCAGGCGCACAGCACAAATGGGCCAGTCCAGAAATACACTTCAAGAGGCTAATTATAAACCCACAGCTAATTTATCTGGAACACGTCACCATCACACATGTACGCAGAGAGACGTTAGTTCACTCACACACTCACACACACACACACACACACACACACACACACACACACACACACACACACACACACACACAGCCAATCAGAAGCAATCACACTCAACTCCCCAGGAGATTTGTTATCTTTTGTATCATGAATCTGACTGAAGGCCAAACAAAAACATTGTGTTGCATTAGGGGCAGGGGCAGACAGTGATGAGTGAAGTGTTTCAGCACTGGACAGCTCCACAGCCGCCTGGAGCTTCAGACCTGACTTTCCTCAGGTTCTTGGGTCTGGACGAAGGGCAAAGTACAGTCTTGAACCTCTTTGAGGTCTGAGTTCCTTCATCTTGGGCCAAAAAATTGCTTGGGCTGATTGGGAGCTCAAATAACTAGATAAAAAAAAAAAAAAAAAGAAAAAAAGACCCCCCCCCCCCAAGGATGGATAATAATAATAATAATAATAATAATGATAATAATAATAATAATAATAATAATAATAATAATAATAATAATAATAAGAAGAAGAAGAAGAAGAAGAAGAAGAAGAAGAAAATAAATAAAAATAAATAAAAATAAATAAAATTTAAATATTAAAAATAAAACATTTAAATTTTGGTAAAATCCATGCAAAACACAAAATAAACAAATGATTGAATGTTGTTAATATACATTAAAAGAGAGCTCACCTGCTGCAGTTGTTTCTTCACACCATATTAGCCAATGTAACATGAAGTACAGCATCCCCAGCGCTTCATGATTTTTTTGTTACCATGACATCACTTCAGCACAGGAACATTGACTTGGACAAAGAAAGGATTTCACACGAAAAATACTGTTCTAATAAACACACCCACTCAGGCAGAGTGCTGAAGATTCATAGTGGCCTAAACTAACAAATGCAATCCATACAGCGACCTTTAACCTCTTTAACCCCTGTATAACAACACACAGGCATGAGGCCATTGTACTAATTCATTAGAAGGTAAATCAGCTTAATTCTTTTTGTTTTATACTGTGCCTTGGAAAAACGTCAGTTTTGGGGGGAACCAGAATCATCTATGTGAACACTTTGCAGAGATTTGATCTGATAAACATACAAACAGGACACATTAGACAAAGATACAGAGATATTTAAAGCTTAAATCAAGAGAAAAAAAGGTGGAAGAAAAGATGGAAAAACAAGTACAACACGTGCACAGAAATATATAATGAGGTAAAAATGGTTCAGCTTAGAACAAGTGCATTTATCCTCTAGTATATTCATTATCCAGGTGTCTTATAGTGAGAAAAACAGAACATTGCAGTGACGTACAACAGTGTTTTTCCTCAGCTGAAAAGGGGGTGGTTAGGAAAATAAAAGATTTGATTTAAAAAAAAAGGAAAGGAAAGAGGAAGGAAAGGGGGGGGCTGCTGTTTCACCAGTTGCTGTATCAAATCGTCCACAAGATGGAGCATTCTTCAAACACACGGTGAGTGAGAGGGCCAGTGAGAGGAGGGGGTGTCTTCCTGGATTTGGTGTTTGTAACACAGATTACCTTCACTACAAGCTGACAGCAGACTCTGACTTTAACATCTCAGGTTTACTGAATTGTCAGTTAGTGAATAAGCTGAAGGAAGAGGTTAAAAATCTCCTTGTTTTGCCTAGCTAGGTGTCTTCTTTGTGAGTCTGCCTGGAAGAAGAAATTCAAATAATTTTGTTTTAAAAATTCAGTAATGCTTAAGGACAATTTATAAGATACTTGAATTAAAATGAGCTGGTGTAATTTTGACTTTCAGAGGTTTCTCGCTGTCTATTTTCTGGCAGGTGGCAACCATCAGTCTACAGACATCTATTCTAAATCCTAGCCCCTGGCAAACAGTCGCCTGCTGAGAGGAGATGAGCACAGGTGATGTTGGACTGTTAACCCAGTGCTGAGAACTGAGCATCAAGGGAAAGATTGACCTGTGCTGCAATATCCAGAAACTCCTGTTTGATCTTTTTTTAAACAGGTGAATCTGGGATAACATCAGCACTCATTATCTGTATCATTTTCACGGCCGTATCCTGAGTTTAAGAAGAGATTTAAGAGTTTAGGAGTCAATCATGCCTCCTTCTTCCCCCGTTTTTCAACACCTGTGAAAAGTACATTTCTCCTGTCTCAGTCCTAAGTAAATGTTCTTCAAATAGACAGAAACCCCCTTTAGTTTGTTTTCTGAAACTAATGAACTGCGGCTGTAATGTTGGTAAAGAATGTGACCACATCTGTAAAGCACTGCTGTCGATTGATACAGTAATCAGCACAGAAGATCTTTTTCTGTACCTGTGTTTCAGATGGGATATGTGATTCTGGTGAATGATCATCAGCATTTGACCCATCTACAGGAACCTGCAGCTCCACATGGTCTGGAGGTTTCATCTCAACAAGAACAGAAGACTGCTGCTGCAGCTCTGCAGGAACGTTTGTCAGTTTTTGCGATGAGCTGGTGTCCTGACTGGCCATTTGCAGAGCCAATGAATGAGGTTTCAGTCACCGAAGGAGCTCAGACAAAACCACTGTAAAAGTCTGCTGATGCTCAAAGGGTGGGTGAAAGTCCAGACTGTGTTTGCAAATACTGCTGAGTGGGATTATTCATCCAGGCTGTGTGTTGGTGTTCAGATAGAGATGCCAGTGTTGACAAGAGATGAATGAGATGAAAGAGATGTTGGCTGGGCTGCTCACTGAAGAGAAGGATGAGTCGTTTCCCTGCAACCAGTAACCCAGAGTAGATGTCAGATAGGAGGTCCAGAGGAAACCAGGGAGGCTGGGATACAAAGATTATGACAACATCAGGAGTCATGATAACCACATCCACAGGACCCACTGAAAGCAGCCAGATGAGGTCACATCTAAAGAAGGTGATGGGCGTTATTGTTGGGCCTCACACTGTCCACAGAGAGCTCACATGGATCTGGAGTTTCAGCATCAGAACAGACAGGTGTTGAGATAGTTGGCTCAGGCCTGATGGTGAGCTACACAGCTTATGATGCTGTTATGACACATAGGGTGTAGATTTATAAAGCAGAAGTTAACAGGATGAGGATGGCTGAGAAAAAAGCTGGCAGTTAGGACATCTGGTTAAAAGATGGCAGGAGGAATGCATGAAAAGTACATGTCCAGGGAAAAGTAATCAGAGAATAGAGACAGGGAGAACTAAACATAACAGATTCAAAAAAGGAAATGTCACGCTCTGTCAAGGCTGACAACAAGAGCAGACCCCATAAATGTTTGTTTTATGAAGACAGCAAAGATTTACCGTTACGTGCCAGGACAAACTCAACACTGACAGGTTTTACAACCCAACAAGATAAAATCATTTAGCCTGTTGAAATACTATTGAGCAAAACGGTAATATTACAATTTTGAATGTAACGAAGGTCCACAAGAGAAAATGCAACAAATTTTATGCTTACCCTCAAACAGGAAGTCACAGGCTGCAGGAAAAATTTCTTTCTAAATTTAAAGATACATTTTTCTTGCTGGTAAGGGATGCCTCAATTTAAAAAGATTGAGATAAACTTATTCTAAAAATACATGGTGTACACCAGTTTGGCAGGAACAGTTTGACATTTGGGCAACAGATGTACAGTTCAACAAGCGGCTAAAATCCTTCCATAAATATAACTAGTTCAGTCTCAAAGGGGGTCAAGGACAGAGTCTAAACAGAGTTAAATAATAATTTCTCAAGGGGTTACACCATTTATACAGAGAGCTGATGGTTCAAGTGTATTTAATACATGTATTGTTACACTTTTACATCCATATTTTAAGACTTAAAACTGTTTGGGGATAAATCTTCTGTTTTAATGACACTTTATTCACTGATTTGTAAAACAGCACAGCATGAGACTGGTGATGACCTCTCACACATATTTCTCCATTCAAGTTTTGCCTTTTTAATCAGAAGTGGCATGAAATTACTTTTTATCATGACACTTTTATAAAGCTACATATAGTAAGCCAATGTTAAAATCCAATTTATCAACTTTTTATGGTTTAACTACCCAATACCCCCTTTTTCCTCAAAAGCCAATTAAAATATGCAAAAGTCCAACCCTTTAATTTTCTCATAAAAATGTAAATGACTCAAAATGGCTAATTACAATCAGAAGAATTATTTAAGAATGAAATATGAATCTTCATGTTCTCATAAAGCTGTAATGCGATGACTTCTCTGTGCGAGGTGAAGTAACACATGTACATTAAATAACGTATGGTACAACAGGGATGTTGAGTCTTTCATTCTTCTGATGCTGATGCTTTGAAGATGGGATGAGTTTCAAATGAGGCCATCTTAATTAAGTTACATTACAAGGTTTTCTTTTATATTCAGGGGCTGAATTCTGAGCAACTGTAAAATGTTCCTCAGGAACCGCCAGCACTTAGCTGTCCCGGTCGACATGAACTGCAACTTGGTCATTGTGATGTATTATCCAAAACTGGATGCAACACAGTGCTGTATAACAGAACAACACATTCCTGAACTGAACAAGATGAAACATTATAGTATACTATATAATTAGGTACAAAATAAATTGTAACACTGTACAACATGACACAACATGGCGTGACACGCTACAGTACGATACAGTACAATATGTTATGGTATGGTACGGTACAGTAAGGAACAGTATATGACAGGACACGAGACATCATGCGCCGGCATGACACAACTTGATACGATACGATACGATACGATACGATACGATACGATACGATGCGATGCGATGCGATGCGATGCGATGCGATGCGATACGATACGATACGATGCGATACGATGCGATGCGATGCGATGCGATGCGATGCGATGCGATGCGATGCGATACGATGCGATACGATGCGATACGATACAATACAATACGATACGATATGGAATGGAACGGTACATTACGATACTGTACAGTACGGTACAGTATGGTACGGTACAATACCGTATGATACGGTACGTTACAACATAAAATTGTACAGTACGGGGTGATTAGATATGATACTATACGAAACAATACAACATGTTATAGTACAGTACAGTACAATGTGACACGTTCAAGTGTGGTACGGTACAGTTCAGTATGATACGATACGTACTGGTATAATATGAGACCAGATGATATGGTATGTTACAATACAATTTTACAATTAAAACATTTTATAAGCCTTAAGGTTAATTGCCAAAGTCAAAGAAATTAAAACAAAATATATAAGTTAACATTAATAATACAGATAATATAAACATAACATTATAAATAGTAATAAGATACTGAGGAATATGAAATATGTGTCTTTTAGGTTTTTTTATTGTTTTGATGTTGACCAAAATATTACTGTTGAGTCTGTGCTTAGGTTTTTGTTTGTTTTTAAGGTTCATTTTTTACAGGGAACATGAAAATGTATTTTTATGCTATTTCAAGATGTATATATGACATTGGCTCAAGCCTCATGACAGACCTAAACTTTAAATGTTTAATTGTATTGAGTCTTTATGAACCAGTTAGATTATTTTATATATATGATACTGAGTTTATTTTCATTTTTCTGTGGATATGCGTTTCAAACATGTGTCATTTTGACTGTTGTACAAACCAACTCAGCAGTGCATAACTTCTCACAATAGAGGAGAGAAAAGCTGTTGACATTAGGGATTAGATTCATGCCACTGCACGTCTGTCAATTTACTGTGAATAGCTTCTGAAGAGTCCAAGCAACAATGGACCAGGATTATTTGTGATGAGAGAGTTCAGGTGAATGCAGAAGAATTCCTTTTAGTTAAAGGGTCCAAATGTTGCTCCCTAAACAACAAATGTAACGTGAAGTTCTTCTGTTAAACCAAAATGTGAAAATAGACGTTTCACTACTTACTGTCACTTTTAGGTGTGACACAGACTTTAAATGCAACATTTAAAGTAACTCTTTAAGAGAACATGTAGTCATTTTAATTGTTTGTTTGCTTTATTTGTCCACAACTATGAGTTTGAACCATCTGACTTAATGAATGATTGATAACACAGTTCAACAAAGCTGCAATTATACTTAATGATACTTGATTACACACAAACAAACCTCAGGGTTATACGTATGAGCGTCTTTGAATTGATTCCACAGGTGTTAAGATAATTCACAAACTGATTTATGTGTTTAAAATTAAGGCAGGTGTGAGCAAGCCACAATTCAACAGGATGTTTTGATGTTCAAATCATTAAAAAAGTTTACCTGTAGATCCTGTCGTCTTCACCAGCAGATCCAAGGTTATCATGAGGGAAGAAAATCTATCAACTTATAAACAGATTATTGATTGGCAACAAACATTTTTAATCAATGAGTCTCAAAATTTTTTTTAAAAATCTGTTCTCTCTTCTTTTTTTTTTTAACCATTTTGCACCTTTATGACCTTTGACCTGCTGATAAACTACAGGAAACTGGTCTTTGAAATCAAACTTGTTTAGTTTGACACAGCAACTTCAGTTTCACTCTTAAATTTAAAAAGACATTTGAAACTCCAAATTACACACTTTTTTATGTTTTAGTGCGACATACAAATTGAAAGAGAAATAATAGAGTTTGTAGTCACACTATGATATCAGTCGCTGATTTTCTATGCATCGTATTGTGGAACTATACACAGCTTTCATGCTAAAAGAATTAAATTTGTGAGTTTTGACCCACTCATATTGATGCTCTGGTGTTGTTAAAACCAGGAAAAATTCACTTACAACAATGTGATGTAAAAGCAAGTATGAAGTGTTCACATTCTGCTTGAGCATAAATATTTGAGCAGGACATAAAATATTATTATCTAAAGTGACAGTTAATTACAGCATACAGAGTAAGAGAGTGGCAGAATGAGATAATTAGAAATGGGCATATAATCTTAAATGCTTAAAATATTACTGACGCTTTTCTTTTATAAGACAGTCGAGATTTAATTATATTAAATCATAAACAGACCTTTTAATATTTCAGGCTCTTAAACCTTTCATTCAATCCCAGGAAATAGTATCAGGCCTAAACATATGATATTATTTCTATTACCAATTAAGCCTGATGGCCCCCTGCAGGGTTAAAGAAAAGTGAGTCTGTCTGTTACAATGAGGAGAGCCAGAGCTGAACGATGCCTTTGTGATGCCTGCTGGATTCATCTTATCCTTCCACATACTGTCCTATAATAGGATCACACAACTTGGATCAATTTGGATCGTACAGTTTGTATAAAGACCGTAACGTTTCATTTTGTGGTCATCTGTTATTGAGAGGAATAATGTGAAACTAGAAAAATACCCTATGGATGCCTTTGTAAATTCTACAAAAGCTGAAATTAAAGCAAGTGTTTATGTCTTTTATTCTGTGAAAACTATCTTGTTAGACTTAAAATGATCCACATTCACCTAATGTTTGTTTCATTCCTTTTTTTACGCCTTATTCTTACTTCAAAAAATTTGACAAGCTAATTTTTCTTACTTTGTTTAAAAAAGATTTCTACTCTTTACAAGCGACTGAGGTGTCAAGTATTGTCTGTTAGCAGCTTGAAATAAGACATTTTTCTGTTCCTGTCAGTGAGTAAGGCTCATATGGAGTCTAATAGAGTTTTTCCTGGAAAGAAGGTGTAAACACTTGCTCAGATTCCAGTGTTTTAGTGTGTATAGCAACATGTGTGCAACAAGGCTGCATAAATTATTAGAGTAAACAACTTTGTTCCAAATACCTCAGTGAAAAAGTTATAATGTAACACTGCAGCAGAAAGTCTGAACTATCACTTTTAAAACGATCACTGGTGCATATATTCTGAATCAGTCTGTGTATCCTTTTTTTTACAGTGTTATTTAATTTAAAAGAATGTAGATTGTTACAAAATAGGATGAAGTGTAAAAATAAAGGCATACGGGGTCTACGGTGAGGAATTTTGTTCCTCTTTTGTCTCAGCATTTGCTTCGGCCTTAACACTCATGTCGTGGTCAGTTTAGGTATTTGCAGGTTCGTGTGTGTACGTGTTTAAGCATACTAACATAAATTTGGATGAGAAATTGCATCAAAGTCATACTGCTTCATTCTTTAAGTCATCTACTGAAATAAAGTTGTTTAATAATTTAAACTTGATCTCAAATTTCAACCTAAACCTCCTCCTTCGTGCACTGTTACGTAAAGATTCATCAGTGACAGCGATCGATGAATCTGAGGAAAACAAACAGGCCGAACACTCAACAACATTTACTTAAAAAAAGGAAGATGAAGGAGAAATAAAAAATGTAAATTTCTGCTTCAGATGAACTTGTCTTTGAAGCATGGACCTCTTCAGAAAGAAATTTGGCCGCTCTGTTGATCACTGAGTCAACTTACAAAAGGGGGCGCTGTTGAGGTAGAAAACTCAGATTGAAGAACCTCTGAGTGGCATCAACTGTTCTCCTCTTGACACATCAGTGATTCCTCACTGGACTGACAGGACAACTGAGTGACTGCTGGAAAAAGTTACGTTCCTCTTTGCGTTACTGGAATAGTAATTTGAAGTCAAGATCATTATGTTTTTGATTTTGACAAGATCATCTTGCTTAAAGGTTGATCTTAAGGTTTACTTTTTCAGATTACTTTAAAAAAATTTAAGAGATCAGTGTAAAATACAACAGAAATAGAGCAGAAGTTAGTCTGATGCACTTTGAGTTGGTTGCAGAGCAGAAATTAGCAGAACAAGATGATACATGCAGGTGTTAGAGAGCTACTTTGTGCGCAGGGTGACCTGAAGTCATAGTTCACACAGTTACAGCTCCACGCTTTACAATTAGAAATATTTATTGTTATAGTAAAATGTGAATTTGGGGTCCTTAAAGATTTTAAACACTTGAGTCTAACAGGTGAGACCTCACACACTCATGTCCTGTTGAAGTGCAATTCCAAATAGAAGACAAATGTGAATCATGTCAGCCAAGTGTGACGATGTGAAGTCCTCAGGTGTAAAGGAAAAGGTGAAAAACTGTGAACCCACAGACATGAGCTGGAAAGAGTAGACACATTATATAGAAATGGCTGATTCTAAAAGTGGAGTATTCACATAAAGGATGACATTTTCCAAAACAACTTGGTGCAATGTCAATTTATCACCCTCATATTTTGATCAACTTGAAATCCACATTTTTAAAGGAAAAATTTTGAAAATCTTGATGTCACTGATGAAATAATCCACACTTAGTTAAATACAGTTTTGGCCCATGTATGCTCAGGCTTACCCTTAAGAAAGAAAACTTTCCAACCCGCTTATGTCAATTTTTAGGTGGCAAGGTGGCACACGAAATTCAGCGCTAGCATAACCATGACTCACTGTTTAACGCTGAATTGCGTTTTCTTTTTTTTTAAATCAAACAAGTCAAATCATTTATATGAATATTTCCAAACTCTGTCATTTTCACATCTTAAATATCAAATAAGTCCCACTGTTAGGGAGTTATTAATCTTTGACACCAGCTGAAGATTTTCCTTCATTTTTTCTCTCCTCAGTCATCCAAATTTTAAAATCACAAATAAACAGATGAGCTGTCCAACTTTATAAAACTTTGACATTTAACAACACACACTGCTTGGCTTCATATTACTTGAACAAAATATTTCTGACCTAAAACCTGATTGTCATAACAACTGAATGATTTCACATAAATTATTCTGAGATGAAGAAAATGTTATAATCTTTATTCTCACACAGTATTTGGGTCATATCAACAATAGCAGATCTTTTCAAGAGCATGCTTAAAAACACCCCATAATGGAGCAAAAAACGGACACTTTCATTCAACAAAAGCTATTAAATATAATTTACAGGGGAGTGAAATCTTCCACCGAAGACAATGATCCAAACACAAGTTGAAAACTTGTCTTCTTGATATGATATAGACAGTGAATTCAAACTCATGATCTAAAACTTCTCCATGGTCCCAAATTAACTTATGAAACGGTTTATATTCATACACAAATGTGCTACACAGACCAGCAATGTTAGAAACTATTGTCAGGGTGTAAAAAATCAACCAACAGAATGAAAAAGGTTTAAAAATGCAGCTCACTGTGTACTAATGAAGGACTGACTGTATTGCACTAGAGTGATTTCTACTGTTTCAAACGACTACAAGGTGTGTTACAACATATTCCTCGTGTCCTCCCTTTTCACGTGGTCGAGTGTCTTGTCGTGGCACTTGCTTTTTTTGTTCTGGTGAGTTTTCACATGTTTTGCCAAGTGGTCACTCCTCATGAACCTCTTGCAGCAGTCTGGGCACACAAAGCGCTTCTCCCCCGTGTGAGTCCTCAGGTGTCTCTGCAGCTCGTCCGACCTGGTGAAACTTTTGCCACAAAAGAGCCAGTTGCACACAAACGGCCGCTCCCCAGAGTGCCACCTCAGGTGAGCTTTGAGGTGTGAAGTTTTCCCATAAACTTTCCCGCAACCCGGTATGTGACAAATGTGCTGCTTCTTCTTCCCAGGCTCGTCGCTGGATGTAGAGGACTGGCAGTTCGGACACCTGCACCTCCTGCACCGCCGCGCAGTCGCGAGAGGGGACTTGGTGTGCAGCAGGGCTGCGATTTGCGTTTGGTACTGCGCAAAGTCCGTATGTCCAAGAACCAAGCCCCTTTGCAGCTGGAAGCGATGGGGACCCAGGGAGGAAGAGTGGCTGACATGGTTTCCCTGCTGGAGGCTCCACCACGGGATATCCTCTCCGGGATTTGGGGACAACTGTCTCTGCTGCTGGTGGTGCACGAGGCCGGAGGGTCCCGTGACAAAACTTGGCATCGCGGGCGGGATGGGAGTTGGTGCTGCGTAACTCACAGCGGGGACGTAGGTGGGAGGGCAGGTGGACTGCAGAGACTGCATGGAGCAAGGTAACATCTTCACTGGGGAGAAGTCATAGGGGTACGAGGGGTCCGCTGGAGGGGTGAGGGGCAGTTCGTGATGCGAGCTGAAGGAGCTCTGGATGTGCGCAGACAGCTGGGGCTTAGAGGATAGTCCGAAAGAGTTGCTGGCTAGGCTGCTCTGTGGGTTCCCTTCGTTAGTCCACGGGTGAAATAAGCGCGAAGGTGAACCCAGAGTGGGGTCGTAAGGGACCTGGAGGAAGTCTGCGGGGTTGGATCCGTGGTGATGCCCGATCCGGTTACAAGTGGCAGCCAGGAGAGCCAGCGGGGAGTGCTTTGAGTTCTCTGGAGAAGAGTTTGGAGTGCGATCCTGGAGAACCGAGACACAGGTTTTCTGGATTAGAATCATTGTTTAACTCGGTTTGTGTGGAAAAACACGGATAATGAGCAACGCGGTTATAGTCACAGAAATAATAAAACTGACTGGCTCGGATGTAATCTGCTCTAAATTGACTCTGTAGCGTGCGTCGTGATGATGTGACATAAAGTTGGTACAATGTTGCAGAGAAAGTCATTTATACGCAAACAATTAACGTTTGTAATTAAATTATATGACACCGGACCGTCAATGCAGCTCGACTTTTATTTTTTTCCATCTTTCAGACTCGTAACAGAGCCGTAAATCAGCTCGGTTGAGTGAGTTCACAAGTTATTAAAGTCGTATAAAGTAAACAGAAACTTGCGCACAAACCTGGAGAAAAGCCTGGAGTGTTTCATTCCGCAGTACAGCCACTGCTGCCATGGTAAACGTCCTCCTCCCTCTCGATGAAGGCAAATAAAAAATAACAGCGCTAATTTAGATAAATGTGAGCATTCGCAGTAAAATATTGCGTCGAGCAGGTCTTCACTCCTCGCTGCCTCCTCTCTCTGAGATCTCCTTGGTCTATCTGAAGAGTGAGGGATCACTTCTTAGAATTTGATAAGGACTTTGGTGGGCCGCCAGCCAGTCAGAAATAAGATTTATTACTTTGAAGTTTGCCGCTGCCCAATCATCAAAGAATAGCGGCTCTTTGAGAGGGGAAAGCAAATCCTTTGAATCCACAAAGCTCCTATGGTGTGTTTGTTGGTCTGGATAAAGGAGCTGATTATTAGGGGGGATGGGAAGGGAGGAGATAAAGGCGGGACAATTAATGAAGTAATCACTATGTGGGAAATGTATATACACAAATAATTGGATTTTCTTGATCAAAGACCCCCACGCCGCCTGGAGACCCCGGTATTGGATGCTGTAGTCATCTGATCCTCTTTTTGTAATTAAGGATTTGTAGCCGAACCCTATGTGACAATGTGACATTGTTATCTCTGGAGATCTCCAAGAGACTGTTTGATGGAGGAAAGAGACCAAATCAAGTGACTCAACACAAAGTTCTCATCTCTGCACAATCTGCAGAGTCTCTTTTACATTTCTGATTTGAATTAAAATTTCTTTGTTGTGTCTTTGAACTACAACACGGCATTAAACACTTAATTATGCCCTCTCTGAATTATTTAAATAAGTGTTTCTTCTTCACTCATTTGCTTTATCGGAACCGCACTTCTCTCTCTGTTTGAGCATCAAAAAGGGAAAAAAAGCAAGCTTGTAGAGCCTGAGGGTAAATTCCCTGCAGAAAACTCACATTAAACATGTTACTTAACATGACACAAAAGGGAAACCTTTGTTTTAAGTCAGGTGACAAAAGCAACACTTGCAAATGGTGATGTCTCAATCATGTTTTCCTGTCAACATGCAGGAGGGAAAGGACAGAGTTAAGGGATCAAGATCAAACTCAGGTAGAAACAATGAACAAGAACTTTATTGCAAAAGCTAAACTTGCCAAAAAAGCAAAAAAAACATCCCATTTTGACCTTTTTGTCTCAAAACATTAAAGCAAAGCATGCAGCTTTCATAAGATAATATCCAAACTTTTGCAGTTTGAGCAGCCGAAATGGAAGTTGCAGTTTTCAATATCAACCCTCTGATCTTTATCTGGCTTCCCTGCAGAAACAATCACTGTCCTCTCAACTAGTTTGGAGCGGCAGATTTTGAATTAGATCTGTTCCTTTGAAGGGATTAATGTTCCCAGTCCTCTCCCACGGCTTTACACACAGTCATGAGGGAAAGGGGGAGTCCTGCTGGGCTGAACTGGAGCCATGTTAAACTACAAAAACTGGCTACTGGAGTGGTGTAGTCACACTGTTGACTGGGAAAGAACTAGTGGAGATTAACCTTGTTTACATCAAGTTATGAAAGCAGTGGGGGATGATTTAAAAAAGAAAAAAGTTTCAAAAAATATGCAGTAAACAGAAAAGTTGCTGCTTTGAATCATGAGCTAAATTGTATTTAATCTGAGGTTTAGAAATGAGTGTAAGTTACACCTACACGCTTGTTGGTAAATCATCTTAGAGAAGTCACATTTCAACCTCTGAATGAGGAGGTGGAAGATTATTATTTATCAAGGTCTGATAGAGCCTCTTGTAAACACTTTTAAGGTTAGCTTATTGTGTGACAAACAATGAAATAATGCTTAAAAGTGTCTTACGAGAAACTTAAAGGATGAAGTTTCTTATTGTTAAGTTGTGAAAATGCAGAAAAACTTGGAAATGCTTCTTTAAAATAAGATGAATTGTGACTTTTGGACAAACTGCAGACTTGAGGTGCCTTAGAAAGTGAGAAACTGAAAAATCTCTGTTATTATTCTGTTATTATATATACACATTTATAAATAATACTAAATAGAAATAGAGGAGAGAAAGAGACTGAAAACACCTGCTAATAAACTTTGTCACAACCTGGCAACCACATCCCTGTTCTTATCAATTAAAACAATAATAAACTATTTAACATCTAAAAAATGGTTAATAAAGCCATCATTAGCACCCATGATACATTTTCAGATCCTTGGTATCAAAGGATTTTGACAAAAAGGATGTTAAAACAGGGGAAAAGAGAATTATAAAAGAGCGTAATGGTTTATAGATCAGTAAGAACAAGTTAGGGTTGCCAGGTTGTGAAATATTCTTCAACTAGTGTTTATCCTTTCTATTTGAGTAATAATTTAGTTACAAATGTGGGTGAAATATTAATGCGCACTCTCTGCTTTCTGACTTTCTACTGAGCGTTTTAATTCTGCAGTTGTTGATCAGTTATTAGAAAGGGCTTTTATTTTGGAGGAGCATGTGCAGCAGCAGAGGTCATAAAGCATTAGTGAATGATGCACCGGTCATTTATGCAGCAGTTGTTTACATGTTATAAAAGACACTTTTTCAGACTGATAAACATTTTTTTGAGGTAGAAAGTGAATAAAAAAATTACAATCAGCTACCTGTTACCATCTCTGACCAGCTCAAACATCACTGTTTTAAACTGTTTTTAATGTGCTCTTAAAGTTTGTTTTTGTGCAGAAAAATGCTGTCAGCTAGTTTTTTTTTCCTCCCAGGTTTAAATGTCAGATAAATGTCAAATGTTGTAATCTGCTCACTGTCAGAAGTGACTGTTAAAGTAAAGGGAGAATTCACCCTAAAACTGAATCCTGAGTTCCCCACGTTCCTGAACAGCAGCAGCCATGTGTGGATTTTAAAATAGCAGACAGTAATTCTGATTTAGGGTGGATTTCCTCATAAACCAGCTTTACATGTGGGCTGTCATACCATGCAATGAAAAATTTCAGCCATATGTGACAACTGCATGAATTTCGTGAACCATCAGCGTTACAAAATTATTGATATCTTCCTTTGAGGTACCCGGTTCAGCCCCAAAAGCAACTTCTTACATTTTAATGCATCTCAATGGGACTCCAGCTGAGGGATGGATTTGGCTGAGCAGGACTTTGATATAGTTTGTAAGAAATTCATGACTGTGGGCTCCACACAATGTCCAATCCCCAAGGTAATTTACTTGCTCCAAACCTTTACCTTCTTTTGGCCCTGCCTCAAGTTTTACAGGGTCACCTCAGGAGTAGTTTTGGCTAAAAGATTTTTTTCCCCCCTGTAGCATTTGATGGGAAAATTAACCTGGAGGAACTCCCTCTGCAGTAGTTTTCTAGCTGTACTCCCAAAGGTTTGAACATGGAAGAAGTCTGTAGTGTTCATGTTTTACACACAGAACTTAAAAGCTTTAAGCAAAGTCGACCAGAAATACTGTTACAAGGTGGAGGCACGAAGCTGAAAGAAGACACAGTTTTACAAGTTAGAGGCAAAAATACAAGTCAGATTTTGGTGTTTTTGCATGTTTTGTCTCATGTCTCTGCTTTGATTAACCCCTCAATGCCTGAATTAATTAACAATTAAAAAACAGATTGTTTTTATGTATTTTTGCATTCTTACAGGTGAGGTTAAGTTAAATGGAGATTGTAAATGTAAGTATAGTACACAATAGTAATAACTACGTTATTTCATATATATAGACATAAGAAGTTCATCCTCTGACCAATATATTGTGATATAGTGGATCTGATATCATCCTTGGTTTGTGTAGAATATGAATCAATGGGTAATAATGAGATCTGCTGCATCAAGACTTGACGGGGTATGTTGAAAATTAGCGACAACAGCCATCAAGGGGTTAAAGGTTGCACAAGGCAGAATTTTTGCCTCATAGTGTAAAGACTTCCTTTTTTAACATACAATCTCAAAATATGGTAGATTTCAAACAATATATAATGTTTTGTCATAATTTTCCTGAGACAGAGCACTTGAAATTGTGTTAAATGATTTTAACGAAGACAAAAAAAAAAGACATTACAGATCCAAACTGAGACCAAAATGTTTGAATCTATGGATGTAAAGTTATATGGTTTAAGTTTTGCAGCAACATATAAGGGAGAAGCCGCTAAAAAAAGAAAAATATTCACCACAAGTCAAAAGTCAGATGTTTAAACAGATTTATTTGAGTCATATAAAACAGCAGTTTACTAGAAATAAATAAAAATATACAACAGATGTGAATGTTGAGTTCATTTGGTTCAGGTCCAGGTGAGAGGTGAAGAAGGCAATCTGTAGAGAAAAGAGGAGAACTGCATTCACATTTATGCAGCATTAAAGTGATGATCAATCTGGGATGGATTGATGATGTTATAATGGATCTCAAAAAGTGGAGATGACTGTGATCCTGACACTCTGATCCCCTGACAGCGAGCGCAGTAGATCTGACAGAGTCAGAGGGCAACGCCATGACACAAACCTCTTTTTAACCTTTCATAGTCTCTGGACAGTTGGAGAGAAAACAGGTTCCACATCTGTCTCATACGAGAGATATCAGAGAGTTAGGGGTAAGGGCAGGGTGTGTGTGTGTGTGTGTGTGTGTGTGTGTGAGAGTGAGAGTGCGCTTGAGTGTGTGGGAGAGAGACGGGGGAAAGATGCTCGGGGCTACTGGGTACTTGAGCCGCTATAATGGTGTCTCGTATGAGAAAACATCTGTGAATTTCCTCAGTGATCTACAACAAAGTATAACTCAGAGCAGTCACTCAGCAGACCTTTGAAGTTGCTGTCTGACAGAAAGCTGCCATTGTTCGCAGCCCCCAACACACAGAAACTCCAACTCTGGTCTCACTAATTTTCCCTGCAATGTGATACAACTCTTTTTTTTTTCTTCTTCTCCCTCCCTCTTCTGAGCCTATGAAGCCGGAGGTCTCTGCATATTCAAGAGCAAAGAGCAAAGCCTTGGCAGTGTGCAGGGTTGGCCTGGGGTCAAGCAAGGCGGGACAGGTCATTTTACCTTCCCTCAGCCCACCCTGACTGCAATAATCCACCCCTAAAGAGGAAACTCTCCCCCATCTATGATGATGTATACGAGCGTGCGGCCTGCAGAGCTCTCCAAGAAAGTTACAACAAGAAGATCTCGTATCATCCAGAAAGATTCAGATTTCCTCAGCTTTTAGGAGCAGGTGGTTTAGGATTTGATTTATTAACATTTAAAAAGTTAACTTTATTGACTCCTTTCCAGTTGTTATTGCTCCAAAACACTTAAGCGAGAGCCGCTGCATGCTTCTTACAAGTTTTAGTAGAAAATGATGTAATTTGGGGAAATTTGAACTGGTGGCATACACAAACACTGCAACTGTTCACAACAAGGTGTTGGCTCTGGGCTCAGGGGAAACATATTGGGAGAAATTAAAACAGTAATACGTATTTGGAAATATCAAATTCAAACTCCAGTTTTGATTTCGAAGAAAGCATTTTATGTTGAACCAGAATGAGAAAAAGTATTTTTCTCTATCAACTAAAAGTGTGATAATATTAAAAGAAACTGACAATTGATTACCTCCGCCAAGGAGAGAACAACATAACTTAAAAAGGAAAAATGGATCTTGATGAAATTTTCAGGAAATGTTCAAAATGGGATAAGGAAGAAGTGGTTAAATTTTGGAGGTGATCCGAATCACCGTCTGGATCCAGTATTTTTTTTATGGATTCATTATCATTTTGAGATAGGGCCGTTTTCACCATATGTGTATATAACTCCACCATAACTGGTCAGATTGCTTTGCAAAACAAAACAAAACAAGGTCACCATAATTTCTGTCAGATGTGAAAGTACGATCCAGATCCTGGCAATATTCTGGATACTAAGATCTGGAATATGACATATGTACTGGGTTATCATAATTTTCAACACTGTCAGGAAACAAATTATCATACAAACCTGCAACTAACATCAAATTGTAGCAGACAGTCTGCTGAAAGAGAGTATAACATTAAAGTAGGACTTAAGTGTTGCTTCATAATCACAATATGCTTGATGGAGGTCTGTGCTCTCTGAGTGCTTTGCTAATTAAAATAAAGTACTGACAATAACCCAACAGACCTCCCATTGGTTTTTGGTTCAGCTATGAGAACACTTGAATTTATGCTACTTTCCTCTGACGTATCGCTAAAGGTTTTCAGTCTAACACCAGGTGAGATGACCCCGCTCCTCCTGGCAGTGTCAAAAAAAAGACAAGCTTTCTGTAACCCGTCCCAAACTGAAACAAGGCCGTGGTAATCCTCACACCGTTACCCGTCCAGCGTTTATTCAACGGCAGCTGGTCCCACCATCTGGGGAAGCAGCACCGGGGCCCGAACAAAACAGGTTACACCTTCGGCCATGCCAAGTCTGCTGGTGCCCCACTCCGTCGACAAACTGAGAGAGGCTAATCACAATTTCACGCTCTGATTTGTCGAATCCCATTCCAACACCGGAGGCACCGAGAAAAACTTTAAAGACAATAAATTTCATGCTGTACAGGATAACAGTGTTTCCATACTGTCTCTTTTGTTCCACGTAAGGCTGTTTTTCCACCTTTTCCTTTAAATCTCTGTTTTGCAAATGAGGAGGAGGAAGCTCCAAAACATTTGGTCACTGCTAAGATCAGCAGCTGGAGAACAAACTCTCCTCTTCTCTTGCATGTATTTTACATTCATGTAAATGTTGACAACAAAACAGTGCATGAAGTGCCCTCAACAAACTGCAGGTGTGAGGAAGCAGAAACAAAAGCCACTGTAACCCTAATGGCATCCCTTGTCATTAAGAGACCTTTGATGTATGTACTCAACAGACTCTTTTATCTCCTTCCTCTGAGCCTCTCACTCTCTCTGTCCCTCGCCGGCTCCACCAGTTTTCTTTTTATTAATGTCATCTTTGGGGAATGTCCTTTAACTCAGAGCCCTCAACACACTTCCCACTGAAGCTTCTGTACGTCCCTTTCTTTGGTACCAATCATTAGCCGGCAAAGAGCTTCATATTGCTAACTTTGTAGCTACTCTTGACTAATAGTTTCCTGTTCTTGAAGTTGGTGGGAACAAAACTATTTCAAAACAAGCCAGGGAATTAATTCTTTGGCTCTTAAGCTTTCAGTGTAATCACATATAGTGGTACATTCCCACTGTGGTGGAAAACTGACACATCTGGATTCCAAAAGCACGTAAACTGCATTAAAACAGTATTTGAAAAGGCTTCACATGAAATACAGGTATTCAAACCTTCCCTTTGAACTCAGAGGATATAGAAACAGGACAATGTTGGCCTAATCGTGCTCGCTCTTTGAAGTGAGACATCACTATTAGGTGAAAAGGTAAGTATGTTTCTTTGGAAAATAAAAGCTTTTCATCATTTGTTGAGGCTGCAGCTCGGCTGATTTCATAAGGGTGGTTTTAAACTTTGATAACAGTGTTTTGGGGCCGCCTTTAATGAAAGTGCTGCGCATGAAGCAAATAGCTAAAATAGCAAGAATAACACCAGCAGTAACGTTCGCCACATTAAAGCAGTCCTCTCCGTGCACCAGATGTTTTGGGATTTAATGAGGAAAAACAAGAGGGAGCTGGATTTACGGAGACGTATTAAAGAAAACACAGGTGTCTGGTCTTAAAATACTGTCATTACGCTGAAATAAGTTAGCATCCAACCTGCTGACCTGTGAGACGACCAGGACTCAGACAAACACACAGCTATTGGTTCATTCATGATGACAGGATTTCATAACATTTGCCTTTTGCAACACATAATCAGCTAACCAAGGCAATTATGTACACACCTCCGCTCACCTCCTCTCATATGCTAAAGCAGGCAATCAGCCAGGGAGTTAATTTGGCAGAGAAAAACAGGGGAAGAAACACCCACTCTGGAACCATTTGTCACCACAGTCCAACCTTGTTATTCAAACTAGTGAGCCTATTTGAAATTCCTCTCCGTGGTTAAAAAAAAAACAGGGCCAAAATAATCAAGGGAGCATGATCACACTTAATTGATTCAGTGTACTTTTAAGATGCACTACAGGGTGCTGGGGTGACCTATTTCAGACAGCTCTTCAGAGGAGCCAACTATCCCAGCAAGGGAGTAATGCACAACCAGGATTTTAATTATGACGGGATCTGCGGCTACGACCGGAGGTGAAATGCTTCTGAACTAACTGTGACACCACATTATAACACTGCCACTGGTCCAAGCTATTACCCTTTGAATTTCTCTGCAGTGCTCAATATGACAATATATTGAATATCACAGGGTTTTAGAGCAGATGTGGCTTAATTATGTATTTTAATTTGACCATGGAAACATATGAGTCCTGCTTCCCTTTTAGAAAGAGTAGTCTGATAATTGGACCCAAATCTCAGGAGACAAAAAGATATACTCACATTAAAGAAATGAAGAATGGATTTTCTTGTGTGCAGCAAGTGTTTGTGGGTAACATATTTAAGTATATTGCTTTTTATTTCCATTGTAAGACTATGAAAATCAGTTATTTCTGATTAAAGCTGACAAAGGAAGGCTTAATAAAAGCACTAACTTGACTAGCTGAAACATTAATGCAAAGACACATATGTAGGAATGGGTACCTTTCACATTTGAAATGATATGGTACTGATGCCTGGTACCTGGCAATTGGTATCGGTACTTAACTGTACCTTAACTGTACCATTATGTGGTAAAAAATATCAATTTGTTTAATAATAAAATGCCAATGTTTTTCAATTTAACATAATTATTCTTCAATATGTAACCTTGCAATACAGTGTTCAGGTCCACTCCTCCACTCCCTCACAGTCACAAGGATGCATTTAGGTACCTAAACATGGTACCTTTTGTTTTTGAATAGATACTCTGTACTTTTGACAGATTTCGGTCAGTACCTATAAAAGTACCTAATTCGGTACCCATCACTACACCTATGTAACCAAAATCTGTAATAATAATCAAATGATGAGCAGATGAGAATTCAACAATGATAGTTCCCACTTTTATCATAAAGTTCTGCATTTAAATGTTGTTTTTCTTCCTGTAAACTAGGACTTTTACCTACTTTTTGATGGTATTACAGGCATTTTGTTGAGTCTGAAACTGTTGGGTGGTTCCCATTGATAGAAAGGTGGAGTGACCATACCACATCAAGCTTTGTGACTTTAAAATGGAGTTAAAACCACAGTTTAACTCTGTTTTAATTGTACTAAATAGAGCATTAAGGAGTCTGATGTAATGTCTTTTCACATGCTTGAAAAAGTAGCACAAACACATGTGATCATCAATATTTAGGTGATGAGTTAGTCCACAGAGTCTGGACCTGAGTCTGACCCCTACAGCCCTGAGAAGTAGGATTTGACGGCCTCTTTCAGACCCCTCTAAAAACCCACCAGGATCTCTGTGAACCTGAACTTAAGTGAAGCCAGTCTAGCTATCGAGGCAGAGCTCTAATGTTTTCCCCGCTGAGTATAAGGAGGATGAGCTCCTCAGTCATACCACCCTACTCTTCCTATTAAGATCAAAATCTCCTCACAGGCCCTCGGGTGTCAACAAAGGGAGATGCAGTAAATGATATGCAAATTGAAAAGAAAAAAAAAAAAAGAAGCTCTACAAATCAACTCGCCAGCCCTGCATTTCCGACACTTCAACATCTTAAAAGAAAATTCCTGTATTTAGGGTGAAATTCAAAGTGAGGTCTAGCTCTGCGTGTGTGAGGCAATGTGCGGTGATTCCAGCACTCAGACAGCACAAAGCCCCTCCAACTACAGGCGGCTCGCTGAGGGAGAACTCGCACTGAGAGTCGGGGGTTTCAGGAGGATTTGTCTCTGGATCTTTCTTAGACAATAGACATAATGTTAAAGAGCAGGAAGAACGTCTCAAGTCAGGTTAAAACATGAGACGCCTGCGAGATGAGGGGGCTCTTAGAATACGAGAACAGAGACGTCAACTGAGACAAAATAATGCATAAGTGTGTTTTTTAAAAGATGCTGTTATCAACATCTACTGATTAGAGCCACTCATAAATAAGTAACTGTGTTTATTCTCCTGCTGTTTCCATGATAATAAACTAAAAGCAGTGAATTAACAGCAGATGGTCAAACGCTGTGCTGAAAGAGAGAAATATTTTGTTTTTGACATTGCATAGACAAAAATATGAGCCCATACATTCACAAGCAACTGCATAAAAAGGAAGAACTGTTAGATCTGACATCATCATGTAAACCATGAATGGATGCTGAGTGTTTATTGTGACTTTAATGAAACTTTTCCAGACCCTTGTATGATATTTATGGTGTATGTATCATGATTTATTTATTTATCAATGCAACATCTGTCCCATTTGGCTTAAGCAGGATGACAATTTCTGAATCAGAGCAGGATTTAAACCCCCTGCAAACACATCATGAAAAAAACAGTAATGTTTTATTTTGATTTGTTGAGAGGCAGCATTAAAGAAGTGCAGCACCAGTAAAGTTAAATATTGTGATCTAACTCTGATCAAGCATTAAAGCTTTAAATTTGTGTCTAAACCTGATGTGAGAAACGCGTTCCTGTTCTTCCTCCCTGTTCACTCTGGATGAACAGCCGAGGGCATCACATGTACAGGTCGCTTATTCTGCACAGCTGCTGCTCGCTCCTCACACCACAGCACATCCAACACTGAGCATGTTCTTTGGAGTGTCTGTCTACATGTCTGCTGCGTCTGTCTTACCGGCTGACATGGTTGTAAGGCTCGACTCTGACTGACTGACGAGAGGGCCCGGCTAGGAGGGGTGGGAGGGGGGGCGGTCGCGTACTTCGTCGGGGATGGAGTCCACAGTTGACAGTAATTTGTAGTACTCATCCTCTCCATCCAGCACTTTGATTTGACTGGGATGGGAGAGAAGAGGAGTGAGAAGTCGCAGGGATACAGAAAGAAGAAGACTCGAAGAAGAAAACAAGTATTTGCAGACACAGAGATGAGGCGATGATCTCAGCAGCAGGATGTCACTTATAGAACAAATGCAGGTCAGATCTTTAA
Source organism: Halichoeres trimaculatus (assembly GCF_033239565.1). Classification (NCBI taxonomy): domain Eukaryota; kingdom Metazoa; phylum Chordata; class Actinopteri; order Labriformes; family Labridae; genus Halichoeres; species Halichoeres trimaculatus. The sequence continues at coordinate 19,137,500 of NW_027437197.1, forward strand.
CAATTAAAATTAGCATGCTGACAAAGCCCTCATATGTAACCCCCCCTCCGATGACGCAGAGCAAGCACTCATAAAAAGCCTGTTATTTTCGTCTCTCCATTTACATTGTAAGAAAACAACTCCATTTCTGGATTCTCCTATTCCACAAAGGGCCTGCTCTGTTTAGAGCCGCTGTAAGTAGGAAAGCAGTTATTTACCCAAGTTTTCTCGGCTTCCTCTTGCTCCCCTGGTAATCCATGGTTCTCTGAGGAAAGGGCCAAGAGCACACAGTCAAAAGATGAGCAGAGAGTCATTAATTTTTAATTCAAAGTGATTTTGTGTTGAATGCGAGCAGATGCTGATAATATCAGAAGTCACAGCATAATTTTTTCTGATCAAAGGGCTCAAGTGAGTCTGATGAAGCATGCATCTTGCTCAGCTTTGATAAACCACATCAATTATTCACCGTGAAGGCAGACATCCTGACATGAAAGCAACAGATAAAGAGCATAAGCACATGTTCAAGACAAGAGGCAGAGAAGCGTGGGGGTGGGGCTCCAGGGTCTGGCACAGGTAGGTTTAATTGTATTATCATGTGGAACCAAAGTCAGACAAAGGCCTTTATCGGCACTTTGAACTCACATTTAGCTGGTTGTAGTATAGGCTGTCTTCGGGGCTGTTGAGCAGCTTGGGCTGCTGGCCCCGGCGGCGAGGAGTCCTCTGCTGCAGCTTCATCACTGGACCTGCAACAGAGGAAAAACAAGGGCAGGGATCCAAGTGAGCAAAACAACAAGAAGCACCAACATGATACTGACAGCGATGACAGCAGCGGCAGCAGCAGCAAACAGATTCTGTGTTTGACTTTTACTGAAATACGCACCCTCGTGTGACAAAGTGGCAGGAACATCTCAAATTAACTTTGCTTTGGATTAAGGTTATGTAATATCGTCAATGAGCTGACTCAATAACGGTTTAACATTACATTAGCTCTGCACACATGAAGCACATCTTATTATATCTGCCTCCACAGGTGCTCAGCAGACTACAGCTCAGTTTTCTTAATTCTTACAATGTGAGGTTTGAGTATGGTGACATTTCAGCCCTCAGTTTGCTCCTTATTTTACCAAAACCTCTAAAGAGAGAAAAAGTTATCCTTCATGTGTTGAGGCTCAGATCAGATTTGGCCAATCCTTAAAGAGTTAGATTAACAAGACACTGACAATAAACCAGGATAACTATATTTTTTGCAATCATTAACTGTATTTTAAGCAGGTTGAAGAGAAATGCAACATACTAAGAGGAATAAAAAACCAATATACTCAAAAAATCATTGTACCAAGACCTGGAATTACAATAAAACGTACTGTTTCAATGTTTCATGTAACATAAATCAGTTGTGAAAATGAAAACACAGTATAAAATGTATTGATCATCATAGTGGGAGGCCTGATCACGAGTAACTGTGCAAGAAGACCCCAAAAGATTATAAAATTTAATACATTTAGAGTAGAAGAGAGCTTTTCTTTTTAATATCTCATACATTTCTTTTAAGGAGTTAAACTATGAGAAAAGATGTTGCTACTTCTGTTAAGGTCTGACTCGTCTCCTGATGTTGAGTTTAACAACGAGAGTTGTCTGAAGTTGTTTCAGCAGTCTCTACATGTTTTTTTTTCTTTTTCTGGTGTTCACAAGTACAGCTAAAGTTTAAATTGCATCAAAAAGAAATTTTTGTTCATAAGTTATTATTTGACAAGAAAAATAAAATCAGGCAGTGTTTGTTGTATTGTAATGATACTGAAACCAAAAGGCAGATAGGGGTGATTGAACAGGAGTGAAATGGAGCATGCTACTGATGAAACCAGGAAAATGTAAAATATTTAGTAATCTTAAGAGACCGATTTTTATAACTACCTCTTTATATCTGTTGGTGAAGTATAAACATACAGGAAGCAGCTGTTTAGCTTGGCATTAAGACTGAACGTATGAAGAAAGTAACTAGCCCAGTTCGTCTAAAGCAAAATACCCAAAATAATGACGTATAGCTAACAGATAGCACGCTAAATGACTCCATGTAGTTCATTGAACAAACACATTTTGCACATTAACCCTTTACCTACCTTAGCTAAACATGGTGTAGAAATATTTTGTTATGCTGGCTGTAAAAAGGTCTGAAAAGTCCTTTGTCTTTGGCCCCTTATTTCCTGCAACTTGAATTTTGTTGCTACTTAGCATTTTTACGATTGTTCCAATGTTTTGCTTCGCAGGGCTACGTCACGTGCTTGTGATTACCGTAATGAACTATATATCACTGGAAAGCACAAATTCTTAGGTTTCCAATGCTATTTGATTTTTTCGCTGACAGAGTTACAGTAGTAACACTCCAGCTAAGGTAAATGTAGCACCATTGTTATTAACATTAAACTGCAAACTGCTGAAGCTAGTTTATTGTCTTAAATAAAACCAGGCTATCTGTTTCCCCTCTTTCCAATCTTTAGGCCAAGCTAAGCTAAGTGGCTCCTCTTTTTGGGTCCATGTTTTGTTTACAGGCATGAGCAATTTTCCCCTTAAAGAAAGAAAACAGGGGTATAATTTATCTTTATATGTTTGGAAATTTACTAACCCTTTAAGTTTTAAGTGGTAACCATTAGCTTCCAAATCAATGCATTTCCCTCATGGGCGTTTGAAGAGTAAGTTAATAACAGCCAAACACTGACTCAGCTGATCTGCAGGGACTTTAAATTTAGTGACATTAATAAGTGCTGTGGCTAGTTTGTGAGACATAAGAAATAATGTGAACACTCACATCTCCACCCATTCAGTGCTTGTTGTTTCTCTTTCAGTCGGTGACAAAATCTTGAGCAGATGGTAAAGATGTTTTCCCTGATTTTTCCAAACATGAATTATTCATCACACCACAGAAACAATATGTTATAGATGTCTCAATGAGATAACAAGATGCCTGGCTGTTACCTAAATATTCAAACATAAGACAATATGAAGGCTTGTTATGTGATCCTACTCAGGCACACACAGGGTTGCAAAATTTATAGGTCTCAAAAGCGGGGTTTTTTAAAGCCGAGACACCTTTACAAGGAAGCATCTATATTTAATGTCAGATAACGTTTCATCTTCTTTGCCTACGTTTGGGGTGAGACAGGACATTTCTTCATCATCCCTCGCTACCTCGGCTCCTCTACCCTGACTAAAGCTGCATTTGCTTTTTCCATCTTAACACTACTTTGTACTCACTTTGAACAGACCTCATCACATCTCAATCCTATACATCAAAGAGGGAGCCCACTCCCCCCCTCCACCACCACCACCCCACCTCTCCATCTTTCCTCGGCTTTCTTGATGTTATTCAAACCAGCGCAGGTTTACTAAAGTCACACTTTGTAAATGCCCAGAAAGTTCCTGTCAGGTCGGAGATATTAGCCAACTTTTACCGTGAATCTTATCTCTCTGAGCCTCAGAGGGCCAAACGGTCCACTGTGGATCCTGTCACCCTTGATTATATTAAGGATATTTGGATGGATCTCATGTACTGAGGAATATAACTGTGAATAAAAACTGCTGTGTATTTCTTTTGACATGTGGCTTAGTTTGGCTGCAGCAGGAATGCTTCTCTTTAAATAAATCATGAGAAATGAAACAATACAATATTGCAGCCGGCTTTTATGCAACAAACTATATAACTTCCCAACATGATGTGGTTAAAACAAACCACTAGTAAAATTTTTCCCCCTTACATTGTACAAACAGAGTATCTCTATGTAGGACGGGCTCTGTTAATGATGCACGAAATGAATTTGATAAGCAAATGTTTTATTCCCCTGAAATCGCATCAAAGCACTCAAACACACACACACAATGGAGCCAGATGCCCTTGAACTGAGTTACAAAACTTAACCATACTGTAAAAAAAGGGAGGGAGAGTCTGTTTATGACTTTTGTTTATCTTAAAAATGTTTAAAAAAAAAGAGGGATTCCAGACTCTGAACTGCATTCAGTGAAACAGCTCAATCTATTTTTGCTCTAGACTCTCTAATCTGGTAACACTTAAAACTGGGAAGACCTCTTCCAGGGAATTATGTGGTCTAAAATGAAAACAGTGGTTGGGAAATGAATGAAACTACAAAATTCAAGTGTGTGTAGCTTTTACAAACTGTCTTTACACGTCAATGTTCCGACTTTAATCTGCTAATCCAGAACAAAACGTTGCAGAAGCCCAACTAAAGCCCAACTACAAAATAATTTATTCAAGTATAAAGACTTGCATTTAAATAAATAGGTTTATCACCAATGTATGACTGAAAGAAAGTCTGAGGAAAAAATTTTTGAAGCAAATTTTGAGTCTCTGTTGCACATTTTTAATGGAGGTGGAGTTTAAGATCTATTCCACGGCTAGCCAGTAGGGGGAGCTCTAAAAGTTCTGAACTCAAGAAATACAAATTCAGTCACAAGGATTGTAATAATGGTAGAAATTAAAGAAGCTTAACACGAGAAATTTTTGGAAAGAGACATAAGTGTGATTGATTATTTTTTTAAGGTAAAAACATCTTTTAGAAAAATGACTGTAAACAAAAGAAAACTAATAACAGATATTTGTTAAATTTACAGCGTGTGGATAAAAAATAGGTTTATAACATCTTTCTGAAGCTACATTTTGATTTAAATTTGCAACACCAGTTCAAAAAAAAATCTCATGTTAGCCTAAAATAGCTCAGGCCCTGGATCTACAGCTGCAGATCTCAAACCCAAAACATGACACATGGGGGTTGAGCATCACCATTTATCCACTTTGACCTGCAGCGTTTAGAGCAAGCTGCAGATCAGAGGATGGGTCAGGCCTCCCATCTCTGTGCCTCTGTTTGGGAAATCACTGCCATTTGATCCAGGCCAGCCCCAGAGGAATGCTGCTCCTGCAGATATATTACAGGCCGCGAGGCTGCCAAACTGGCTCCTGGCAGGAGAGAGCGGCTTGGACATGGGCAGGCAGAGCTGGGAAGGGGTCAGACAGTGGCTCACACCAGGGGTTTGCTAAATGATGGTGGGTAATGTGTGCTGTTTGGGGTGGGGAGGCATAATGGTCGGCTGGGAATACAGAGGCAGCCCGATTCATACAATATTGATTCCTCTGTATCAAAAGGGAGCCAAGCAGAGTTTGCGCTTCTTGGTGTGAGACTTACATATCGTACATGTTTGCTTCTCGAGATAAAACGAGCTGGAATTCTTTTTGAGATAGGTATTTCTTTCATTTTCAAAGAGCAGCAGCTGACTAGTATTACATCTCTAAATACCGCTTTGAAATCCCTTGAAAATCAGAGTGCACCTCAGAAAACAACATAAAAGAGGTGCTAAAAGGGATTTTTAGTGGAATAAATTAAAGATATATCGATTTACTCCTTAGATCACGTGCTGCAATCACCTGACTTTTCCCAGACCACAGAGAACCACTCGGGCTTTGTTTATTCAGATGGAGGGAGCAGAGGCACCAAAAGGCATGGATTATAAGGAAAAATCATCAGCAGGGGCCTTTGATGTCTAAATGAGGCATGTGCAACCCAGACCTCTCTCTTTACCTCACAACCGCCTCCTCTCTCACACACTCTCACACACACACCACTGCATAAACACAGACACATGCAGACACACACATGCGTGCGTGCACATTAGCACAGTCACAAGTCCTCAGTCGCTAACAAAGACCCCGAACAGATATCTGAAGCTGAAGAGGATTTCCAGAACTTCTCTGAGATTTATTACCGCTCTCGTCATTTTGGACATCATACTTAAAGAGCAACTCATGTGCTCTAAATTATAAGCCAAAATTGGTCATGTCCTGCAGATAATGTTGAAAAAGAGTAGTTCCTGCATCTGTTTTCACTAATGCAGGCAGAGGATGTTGTTACTTACAACCAATTTTTCACACTGGAATCAATCATTTCCCCTGACAGCAGAGCTGGAACTTTGACTCCAGAAGAAATGTTTGTGTGAAGATGAAAAAAAAAATCTGAGCTTTGTGGAAGTCCAACATTTGTCAGAAACCTAACACACGTAACTCATAACCGAGGCCCAACAGGATGAGTTAAAGTAAGTCATGAGAAGGGAAATCAGGCCAAAAATAGATTAAAAATGCAAATTAAGCTTCCTGTCTTCTGCTTGATGCTCCTTCTAAAAGTTTTATAAGATAAAGAATAACTAATGATGTTTTGTCTTTGCTGAAACTTTTCTAAACTACATCAAATGAGTCAGTCCACATGTGAAAAATTAGGGAGAACTTGGAGTATCGTTTCCACCTTGATTTTATGTCTGAGGAGATTATTCTGCTGGAATTGTGATGATGAGTAGTTTGGAAGTACATCCTGTTAACTACTCCCACTGACATTAAGAGGATTACGTAGGTAGCGTCAGACAGAGGCAACTCCTTCCGTTAAGTTGAGTCTTTCCTATCCCTTCCAAATCTCTGCTGCCGCTACGTCGAGCCTGTAATTTGCCTAAAACTGAAGGCATCCGCTGGAAACCCTGCGATACGTGGAGACAGACAGATCAATCAAACTACTGAGAGACAGCAAAGAGGGTGGGAGCGTATTTGTCTGGAGAACACGGAGAGGGTGGATCATTTGTCGGCAGATGCGTGTTGATATGGTTATGCGGCTGCTGCTTTTGGTGGCGGTGGCGGTTGTGGTGGCGGCGGCGGGTTGTGGAGCAGCACCTTGTGGGAGGACATGTGGGAAGACGTTTAAGAGCTCAGGAAGGAGAGGAAAGTGATCTGTTGAGGGAGGGCTTGACCTCAGTGTGGGTAAAACAGAGCCCACATTCCCAACGAGCTCCTCCAGCTGAAGCTATAAAGCGCAAAGAGAGCTCAGGGCGACAAACAAAATCAATTCTTATTGACTACACTGTGTTATGCACTGAGGGGACATAACTAGAGCCAATAAGTCAACATGAACTTTTCTTTGCACCCCTTTTCATCTTTCTCCCCTCTCATCCTTCAAACGAGCAGGTTAACTATCTTTCCGAGACGTGCCGGCAATTGCTCTCTGTGCTGTGGCTCCACTTTATCACTGTCTCTCTCTTGACATGTATGTTTACCACAACTCTAATCTTCAAAAAGCCTGTTAACATAAGTAGCTCAGCTTTCATAAACCATAAAGTCAGCTCTGACTGATCCTCAGCACCATCCTGTTTACCACGCTGAGGAGCATAAGCAGCGCTCTGATCATATCTGCCCGCTTGCTAGCAAAAGGCTTTCTTTCTACGCACGCCTCTGTGTGACTCATTTCCAAACATGTTGTGTTAATATTCAGGCTTGGGAGACAGGTGACAAGAGGTGGCAGTGCATTGAATGCACAGCTTAAATGACTACACAACGCATTTGTAAGTTCTTCCCTGACACAAACACGAGGAATCAAAGGTTGAAGCTGAAGACATCGAAGAGAGCCTGGAGTCAGAAAGTGCTTTAATGCTTCTTTCCACCAAAAAATGCAGCACTGGGAGTAAAGCAGGGGGATAGTCGTCGACTTTGGCGTTAGACATGCAGAGGAAAAGACATTTATCCACATCATCTAACTTCCAGGCAAGCTTTGTTTCACATAAAAGAAAAACTGGGCAGATTAAGTCAACTTCCAACACCAGGCTTCCTTGAATCACTCAGAAAAGCCCAAACGTCCGTCAAACCCATTGAGGGGTTCCAGGTCATGCCCCGGTGTTTCGGTATTAATGGGAGCAGGGTGTGTGAGTGTGTGCGAGTGTCTGCAGGGGTGGGGTAATTTGATTTCCACGGCTAATTTTCAGATTTTTTTTTCTTCTTCTCTCTACCGGTGTGTCCTGAAACACTCCAGGTTGAGCCCTAGCCCTGAAGAAAGCGCTGCGTTCACCAGAGGCAACAGCAGGATGAGACACAGGAAGGAGCCTGGTCTCCAAACATCTGGCGGGGGCAAGGCTTCCACGACTCACTCAACCTCAAGAGGTTGAGTGAGTCGTGGAAGAGGGGGGGTTAAAAAAAAGAGGCCCTCAGATCTGTGGGGATCAAAGTGTGCCCTGGGTGCCTGAGCCACCGTGGCCTCCCTCAGCATATTCAAATGGGGTTTCCTGAAAGATGTTGGAGCCACGAGCAGACCTGGGAACATCAGGCAGGAAGAGAAGCAACGATGAATACCTGAAAATCTGTGTGGTTAGTAAAGCGATAGTGCAGCCCGTGGCAGATGAGGCTATTTTTGTCGGGACATTCAAAGGAATATAACTGAAATGTCACATGTGCCTGAGGCTCAGTCAGTCTCTACAGATACCTCTTAAATTCACCCAGCAACAAAACGGATGTCAGAGTGACTAAATGTAATGAATGATAATGATTTGATATACAAAAACATTTAGGGTTAGTTTAAGTTTCTATTATTTTGTGCAAAAACAGAATTTCTCCTGCTTTAAAACCTGAGCTAACTCCTTTAAAGTCAGTATTCAAGAGCAGCAACCAGATTTAATGTTTCTTCTTTAGGACAGAAATGTTCATTTTGAAAAATCTTAAAAACATGTATCATCAGGTAAAGGTTGTAGTTGTTTTTATTTTTGCTTCTGACCTAAAATACGTAAAAAGAAAAAGTGCAAATAATGCCAAAGAGAGACATATTTCATTCTTTTAAGTTACACCAGGCAATTTTAGATCATAATGTACTTCTACAATGAGGCCATATGTAATAAGAGTTGTGTGTAGACTTGGCTTGACTTGTTTTATCCCAAATTTTTCCCTGACAAATAAGTGCATGCATTTCCTTCTTTAGACCTCCCTAGTACATAATATATATATATATATATATATAATCATTTTTCATATTTTTATTATTTTTTATTATTTATCATTACTAGTATTATTCTATTATTTCATCATCTTGATATATTTTTATTTATTTTTCTTGGTATTATCTTAATATTAACATATCAATGTAATTATTTTCATAATCTTTTGTTTTAAAACTTAGATTAGCTACCCAAAGTCAAATCAAAACTTCAAGGGATTCCAGATGTAGGAAAAAAATTGCAGCAGCTATATAACCCAAAGGGATTAAATGGGTTAAAGCTCCTGTGAGAAACTTCTGGCTTATTTTGATTTTGGCGCCCTCCTGTGGCAAAGCAATACCTCTTATTTCTTTTCTTACTAGGCTTTTAAAGCGAAAAAAAAAAATCTTCCTACACTCTTTTAATATGCTGTACGTCTATATATGACAATCTTTGCTGTGGGAAATGTTAAACAAACGGCTGAACAGGCAGTGTGCCGCTCGTCACTTTATCTGACTCCTACCCCCCCTGCAAAACTTTCAGATATTACAGATATCGTAACAGAAGTAGTTAACTTGAAGCTGATGGTCTTGTAAGCTTTTGTAGGTTTCACCTAAACTAGCCTTAATAATATCAGTTTGTTTCATAACTAGTAAAATTTCCTCACTGGAGCTTTAAGGGGTCAGACAAGAAGAACAGTCGCAACAATTCATGATTTAAAGCTCCACCCAATCATAAAAACGTATCTTAGTTTAAAGTATCCTAAAGGTAAAGGGCTGTGACTTAAAGCTCTATTTAGACTTATTTGATTTTGGACTGTAAAAAATAACCAAAAAAAAGTTACTCTACATGTTAAAAATGCAGTGTTAGCTTTCAGGAAACAAGACAATAGTTTTAGTAAAAAGCATTTAAAATGATAGTGAGAACAACATTTCCCTCCAGAGTCGCTCAGACATTATAAATTCATCACACACTACCTCCCTTCAGCCGCAGTGATGGCTGGGAGCGGGGGTCACCTGTATGCAGCATTACCGAATTAGCCGCTATCTAACCCAGACCTGCTGTGGTGTGCTGACACTAATCCCGGGCTCGCTGGAGAGCCCTGTCTGTGTTACATTATCATGTCTAATCCCCGTAATCTCTCAGCCGCGCCGCTAAACGCTATTTCACCTCCATCTCCTACCTCATACCCCTCTAATAACATTAATGAAGGGCCGGGCCCCCATTACCCGGGCTACCTCAGTGGTGACGGCCATAATCAGAGACCCCCTGCACAGCCACCCACTCAGCCTTCAAGGCAGCGGGAATTAATGTAATTCATCGCCTGGGGCAAAAAGCAAACCAAACATATGTTCAACAAATCAGGGTTTGTGTATTTTCTTGTCACCGTTACTGTGCGGGTCTATTAGAGTCATTGATGAGATCCTTAGTGAAGGGCTCACCGTGCGGGAGAGCAAAAGCTTTGAAGTGCTCATGCCACTCCGAAAGGCACCCCCCACTTGCCATGAGACGTTTATGACGAGCTGACCTGCGTTATTAAAATACCTCAGAAATGATCACCCATAATGCTCCTCTCTTTTTGCTGTCAACGAAGAATGGCAGCAGGGGATTGGCTGGGATGAAAGGTTGAAAGGGGCCCCGTATTAAAAATGGCACTTTATCCATTAAAGCAGGATTTCTGCTGTCTCTTTGTGTAATTACCTGCACCCGCCAGCTCTGTGCTCGGGCTTACCTTGTTTACACTGCATGTCTCGCAGTCTAGCTGTCTCTCTGTGAGGCTTGGTTACACTGTCTTCTGCTCTGCCTTTGTCTCTCTTGATGTCTTTCAGTTGTCTGTCTCGGCTGTCGGGGCCAACCTTGAAAGAGGAGGCGTAAAGGAAAAAAAAAACAGCCAGAAGAGCAATGTCAATGAAAGCAGAGGATAAATAGACACAAGTTAAAGCAAGCCTGGTAATGTGTGTTTTTTTTTTTCAATTTAGTCATGTCGAGGCTGTATTCATTTATTTACAATTTACAATTTGGCACACATATAACTCAAACCCATTAATGTGCTTTGCAATGTTAATCAAATGCTAATGCAATTGCATATCCCCCTTTGCTAGCCCTACCTCCTAGCAAACAGCACCACACTGACTTAATTGTGAGGCTGAAAAACAGCTCATACAGACTTCCTCTCATATTTAATTTTATCTTTGAATAAAAGAGCTATAGGAAAGTATTAATCTGCTTAACATTTCTAAGTACATCCTCCAAAGGATTTTGCTTTTTTAATCTTACATATGCTCAGCAGAGTTACTGGCAAAAACTGTACATTTTCCTCATTTCATCCTTTCAACATCAAATGGTGAGCAGCAAAAATTGGATCAGACTTCAAAGACTGTGATGTGCTCCAAGTCACGGAGTGGCTCTTCTATTTCACATATTGAATCCGAGCAGGATATCAAAGTGCTACCAAAGAACCTCAGGTCTTTACTAAAAAAGGGGTCTAACATCTGTAGAAAGAGGAGCGCAAAGACAAATCACCTCAGGGAAGAGCGAGCATTTATTCTCAGCCGTGAATTTCCAGCCTTTTGATTCTCCCGTTCCCCGTACCACCCTGTCTTCTCCACTGAGATGGAGGTTGGAGCAAGAGAACTCTTTTGTCTCAAGGACTCAAAAAATTCCCAAAGAATAATCTGGGTTAAAGCTGCTTTGTAGAGGAGCTGCATTTTACATGCACGTCTGAAGTCAGGCATTAGAAAACACTCGTTGAAATTCTCTTACTTACATTTCCTCTGTATATGTGATCCGAGTGTGCTTCTTTGCTGTTTGGGATGTTAGCTCTGTGAAAGCAAGAGGCACTGTCAACTTAAATGAACAAAACACACCAATACTTTACCCCTTCTGTCACTGAAAGCAAATATTAACAGAGGTATTTGGCTGCTTTTTATGGTAAAACAGCTCTGCAGAGAAAGACATTATTCTTCGAGATCACACACTTCAGAATCATAAAAAATAAAAGTAAAAAGAGACAACATCTGCAAACACAAAGCTGCATGCCAGTTGCAGGGATGTATCTGAGTCAAGAAAAACAAAATCTCATCCAGCTCGGATTTTGTGATGCAACTGGAGGCTCTTGCTGTTTGGATGCAAACACAGTATTCATGCGTGGCAGAGAGGAGTGATATCAAAAGGGAAAAGAACAGCATGTAGGTGAGAACATAGATCTTACAGGAGGAAAATGGGCCAGATCATGTCAAAATAAATCTATATGGAGAGATTCCAGCACTGATTAAACAGAATTGTTAAGTGGAGGTTTGAAGTTTTTCTCACCAAGGAATATGATTGTAAACACGCAGAGAAAAATCCCAGATGAGGCTCTGCTCGGTTCGAGTATACAACAAGCATAACATTTTCTGATGTGTAAATCCAGCATTTTGGAGTTGGAGTCTGGAGAGAAATGCACGGCTTTGACCAAAAGTCACCAAGGATTTTTGATGTCTTGTACATGTGAAATCTACTCAACATGTTTGTCATTATCACGATTTCATGGTGCCCTTCTCTTGACCTGCAGCACACAAACAAACCGTTCAGTCACACTTTGTCAGAGAGACTTTTTTGTGTGTAATCTGAATCCAACATTAGAAAATCTGTGTATGTTATGGAGCAGAGAGAAGCTAAAAATGGAGCTGCCATGAGCTCCATGTGTGCTGCTGTTCAGTCGGTGGCTGCTCTCCTGCTTTGCACATACTTTCTTAATGACCAGCCTGCCCATATGCTGAATAAACACAAAGTCTTCAGCACGTACATCTGGAGACCAGCGCAGCACCCTGCCCCGTTTGTGGTCAGACAAGTGTGGTATCTTGGTGGAAAGATATTTATTACATTTATAAAACTAAAAGAGGAGGTGCTTTGGGAGGAGCGTTCTCTCCTGCTTGAAACAACAGAACATAACAGGGCGAGACAAAAAGGTCCGGCAGGGCTCAGAATGAGTGATGAGTGAAGTTGTTGCTGGTGTTCTCATTTTTTAGGTCATATCTGGGGCAGTTTGTTAGAGTTTTATGAGAATTTAAACTACAGAAGAATGTTTTTTAAAGTGAAAAAACTCTGAAGGACATTAGACGTCAAAGCTCACCCTGTATGTTCCTCCTTGGTGGTCTTCCCCCCCGCCCCGGGGTGATATCTGTGCCTCTGGGGTCTACGGGTCTGGCGCACTCGATGGCCTCTGTAGACTGCACAGGACAAGAATATCAGACATGGAGGGAGATAAAAAATGTAGAGGTCAGAGTAGCAGTGTTGATGCAACTGATGTACAACAAATAGGTTTTCTTAATTACACTTCATTTGATTTAAGACAAGTGAAAATTTGTTAAGAATTCACACGAAAAAAGAGAAAAATAGAGGAAACGCTATGCGATTATTGAGACACAGTGGGCTCAGATGGATGTAAACTCAGCCCCTGACTCGCCCCGTCTACCGGCTTTGTGTTTTTCTTGTAAAATTATATGTGCAGAAAAAGAAAGCTCAAGTACATTGTTGGGCCATGGTTCTATTTTGCATGGTCTAATCTGATCGATGGTGAGCGTGTCCCCCAGGCCCTGCTGAGATCTGAGAAGCCACCAGGCTCATACATTTGAAAGGCATCTGTTTATTTTCAGAATGCAAATGCAGCCCACCTCAAAGGCTATAAGCTGCAGAGAACACACAATGTGAATGTGCTGGAGTGCTCTGCCGGGGGGCTGAGGCCCCACTTATGTCAGGTTCAGACCCCCCCCTCCCCTCTCTTCCCCACCTCCTTTCCTGAACCCCGCCGGCCACACACAAACACACTTCTCTAAAAAGAAAGACAGCGGCCACAGAGAGGCTTTCCTCACACCACAACCATGTTTACCCATTCTGCAGCGTTATTTACAAGGGTTTAATGGAGGACATTTACACAAGGTGTGCAGGCGACTGAGATGCTCCATGTGCCAGATGAGGGCAGCCCTTAGGAGAGCCGGGGGAAACAATGCCAAATCTCCTCCTCCTGCCCTCCTCTCTCCTGCCCCTTTTGGCACCCTCCCCTGTCCTCCAGTGAGAGGCTCCAAGGAGGAGGAGGGAGAGGAGGTGGGGGGGCCCGGGAAGGTTAATGTGCCCACTTTGATCTTCGTCAAGGCACACTGAGTAAGAATTAATTTACATTTCAGATGAAAAGGTTGACAGTATAAAAAGGCATCTTGTTTCTGGTATGTGAGAGCTGTGTAATAGGCCAGGAATTTGAGAGAGGAAGTCGTGAGGAAACAGAAGGGATAAGCCCCTCTCTTGCCTTTACTGGGAAAGAGATGAAAGGAAAAAAAGGATCTCAGTATGCACTGTTCTTCTGAAACATGGGGACCAAATGCTGCCCAAACTTTCAAAAGCTTTTCTTTATGCATTATTAATTAATTATTACTGTTTCGTGGGCCACTCATTGAGATCAAAAAGGTGTTTCACAAAGATGTAAGGTTTTCCAGGCCTTTATCCCTTCCCCTTTTGAAAATGTTTGAAAAAGTGGCGCATATTTCCACCGGACACGGGGCGACATGAGAAATTCCAGAGGTCGGCTCTTGAAAATATAACTTCAGAGGGAAAAATGTTAACATTTCTTTACCTGACTGAATGCGAATAGCCGCCTCTTCCCGCTCCTTTTTTACTTGCTTGAGGGTCTGCCGGGCAACATGGCCCCTCCAGGCTGCAGAGAGAGAAAGAGACAGTGTGTGTGTGTGTGCATGAGTGTGTGTGTGTGTCTAAGATTGCTGACCTGCCTCTATGAAACAAAATAGACTGCACATACTACACAAGATCCCACTTCAAAACACTGCTAAACCAGGTGGCAGAGGGATGGATCCCTTTGAACTCTCTGTGGTTTTATTGTCTGCTCTGAAGCATTGCTCTTAACCCGAGTAGGTCAAGCTGTGGTTATCAAACTCATCTCTTTTATGGAGACTCGCTGGCGCACAATAGACCAGAGGTTGTTAAGGAGACAGTAGTTTGATTCACATCAAGTTTGCACCTGTTGGATCATTACCTGATAAAGAAAAAGTAATTTGACATTAACTTCCTTTGTAAAGACTTAGGTTTCCAGTTGTTACCAGCGTACCTGACTGAATAACGATGGCTCCTTGGTTTCTCTTTTCCTTCTCCTTCCGGTACCTTCGGGCACCCAGCCAGCCTTTGGTGTAAGCCTGCATCACCACCACCCGAGCGATCACCTCCCTCAGCAGCAGGTTCAGGTGCTCCACGTGGTAGTACCTGAGAAAAACCTGATGCCGTGTCCAGGCCCGGTTAGTAAGCCCCCTATCTCTGTGTTCTTACACAAACTTCAACGCAAACCACAGATTTGTTTGTAATGTTTCATTTCATGGTGTCATATTCATGTTACCTTTGTTGTGCCCAGCACCCAGCCTTCCAGTTTGGCTCGCTTCAGTATGGTTACAGCATTCTCTTTGCTGGTCTCTGGCATCTTGTGGGCCCGAAATGCAAGGTAGTAATATCTGTGGTAAAATGATACGATGTTCCAGAGTCAAGCCAGTTCTTTGTGACGGCTTACTTTGCAGCTGCAAGGAAACTAAATTTGGTTCTCCCAAATAAATTTTCCCATCAATCCCATCTTTGTGTCTGTGGCATGGTTTGAATATTTTTTCACATATTACATCAAGGGATGGGTACCTTCATGTATGAAACGGTACGGTACCTATGCCTGGTACCTGGCAATCAGTATCAGTACTCAATGATACCAATTTTTGGTGCATTTTTTTGTGTTTATGAGGTAATAATATTAATTTGTCTAATAGTAAAATCTCTTTTGTAACATGTTTATCCTTCAATATATAACCTTGCAATTAGGGATGCACAATATTATCGGCACAATATCGGTATCGGCTGATAAAAGCTTAAAAACACATTTATCGGTATCGGCAGATATGAAAATTTCTGCTGATAAGCACAGCCGATAAGGTGCTATTCAGTTAGGATTATTATTATTTTCCATCTGAAAAATAAGCTCCTTAAATAAAATGTAGCACTTCATTTATTTGCACTGCAGAGCTCTGTGTCTGTCACCAGGTTGTTACAGTAGCTCTAAAATAACCAAATGCAACTTGGTTATGTTTAAACATGCATTGTACATTTAAAGTTCATGTGTTCTAAAGAAATTATTTTTCTGTATTTCAATACTGAATGTGTTGAGTTTGAAAAAATAATACATTTCTTATTTATGGTAAAATCAAATGTTTTTTGTCTTGTTTTATGTGTGTTTCTTAAACAAATAAGACCGTCACAATAAGAGTAACATATAAATGCCAGTACAGGATAGACTTAGCTTTCTTTACAGTGAAAAAAACAAACAAACTTGTGATTATCGGTATCGGTATCGGCCAAAAGGGGTTTCGATATATCGGCATATCGGATATCGGCAAAAATCCAATATCGTGCATCCCTACTTGCAATGCTGTGTTCATGTCCAGTATGGAAAATCGCCTCCTCTTCCACTCCCTCTCAGTCACAAGGTTGAGGTTAGGTACCTAAACATGGTACTGTTTGATGTTGTGTGAATCGGTACCCGGTATTACAGACAGAATTCAGTCAGTACCTTTAAAAGTTCTGAAATCTTCAAACTTATTTTTATAGTCTTGTTTGATTGAATGATTGAGGATTGCACGTTTGCTATTTTGAAGATTTTAGATTTTATTTCTCTATAAAGCATGTTTAATATCCTCAGAATATGAATCTGCCCTGTGTTACCTTGACTTTGAGTCAAATGTCTTGAAATAATCTCTGTTGTGACTTGTTGATTAAAGAAGCTGGTTAATTGACTTATTTATCTTCAGTGTTCAGGAGAGACTACAAACTTTTCCTACCCCGTTCCTGGAGGCATCACCGCAGCTGGAAGGTGGCTCAGTCAGAGCAGAAAAATGAGCCTGACTGAGACATGAGTCTTCAACAGAGGCTCTTTGTTGGAGCTCTTTTGAATGAATCACCGTCTCTTATTTCAATGGCCACAGAAAATGCCCATCAGCCCCGGCCTATCAGTGTTCATCAGCTCTGCACTGCATGTTTATCGCTCACATTGTCTGGATCCGTCCACTGATCCTCTTGTTGTAGTTTACAAAATACCAGCATAGGACCAAAGTGGCTCTAAATGTTTGCTCAGGGACATCAAGGCTCCAAAACGACTGGTTCATCTCTTGTGTTCTGGAGTTGGTCAAAAAAGAAGAACAACAACGAGAAGAAAAACTTCTTTGAACTCGCCTCCCCGCCTCGGTCTACAGCCTTTCATTCTAATTCCTGTTGATACCTGTTATTTCTTTGATGGTAAATACAAAGCACTGCTTGGCAACATCAGACGAGCCTTTGATATGAGAGCACAAATTTAAATCAGTTTTCACTAAAGCTGCAGTTTAGCCGTCCAGGTCTGTCTGTATGACTTCTGCCTGGCTTAGGTAGGATGATATGGATTCAAAAGCAGGTTTAAATGTAGTCTTAGCGCTGATACACCCTCTCATTCACACACTTTGTGCACAGGTGTTGTAGAGTAAACAGTAAAATCATGGGTCTGGTTTATAAAGCTCTCGCAGTAATACAACTCTAAAAATAAGGACGTTGAAAATGAAAAAAAAATGGCCATTCAAAGTTTTAGGTCACTAATTTTCAAAGCTTCCCTGAAGCAGTGAGACTAACCAGCCTTCTCTCAAGCTTTCCTTCCTACAGGCCACAAGCCAAATTTAATTAAATTTCATATCATATTAAAGTCTCCACATTTGAGGTGGCTGGGATATTTTTCAAAAGGAGAACTGATCTAACAGAAGTTTTCCGACGGACTCCACAGAACAGAGCTGAGGACGTGGGGGTCAACACTTGATGAATTTGTGCTTCAACATTTGAACAAGAGAGCTTAACACTTATTAACGTTCATCTTATCCTGTCCCACATTTTAGAAAAAACAACCCTCTTCACTTAAAGTCCTCCTAATGATGAAATCCTGTTTTTAATGTTGCTTTAATCTGGTTCCGATGGGACATGTAGAGACCACATTTGAGCTTTTTTTCAGGTCACTGAGTTTAATAACAAACTCTTTATGAAAAGCAAAAAGAAATCCATTAAAATGCATCACCCCTGCTAATTACAGATCCTCCCTGTTTGAATTGTATCCATATTTTCCAGACTGGAGTATTCACCCAGCTAAAAGAGATGTAGGATTTAGTCTTGCACTATCACTAATGACTGCCAATTAGTCCGCCCTGTGCTCTGCTCAACTTGTACCCCTTTCTAATTAAAGAACCCATGTTTCTGTGTGATGCTCAGCTCGACTCACTTGTTCTGTGTTAGCTCTGGGGTGTGTGTGAGTGAGTGAGCTGCAGTGGGTAGACGCTGCGTGTCTGGACGCCGCTCTTACCTGTTGACAAACTCTTCAAACAGGATGCGGTGGGAGTAGCCTTGACGGCGGATGTTCACCGTCTCCAGGATCCCCGTGTAGCGCAGCTGCACCAGCACCCTCTCCTTGCAGAAGCGGAGCGCCTGCCTGTCATCGTTGGGTTTGATGCAGCGCACAAAGTGAGGCTTGCCCACCACCATCTTGGACAGGAGGTCCATCAGAGAGAACTGCGCACACAACAAGAAGACAACGATTATCAGTTATAATTTAAAAACACCTTTAAGAGAAACATAGGCAAGTGTTTTTGTTTTATTTCAAGTAAAATCTGTCTTGTTATACTTGATATGAACCACGTTTAACTGGTCAATCCAGAAAAATGTCTTGCTCAAGTTATTTAAAGACACAAATGAGGTCCCAATTGCTTGTAACAAATAAAAAAAAACTGCCAATGAACCAAGAAAAATTAGCTCAAAAATTGGCTTTAACTGAAATATTGTCTTAATTAGGGATGAACCCATATGAAAATTTTGGCCGATACTGATATACGATTTTAATATTGTTGTTGTTGCCGATAACTGATATTTACGGATATTAAAAAAAAAAAAAAAAAACGACAAAAAAAAAATCTGGGATGATTTCTCAAGGCAGTTAAGAGAGAAAGAGCGGTGCAATCTTGAGAAAAGACGACCATGGAGAGGATCAAAGGATGGAGCACCTGGGATGAACGTCATCAAAAAAGTTTGTTTTGTCTGTTTTGGATCAAAAACAAGAAGAGAGACACAAAAAAGAGGGTCCACTCTTCTTCGGTAGTTTTGGTGTTTACATAGTCATAGAAAATTATACTATTTGGGTCAAGATGCTCTGAATTGACCAATACCGATATGTTAAAAAATGACCAACATCGGCTGATACTGATTTTGATACGGATATATTGTGCATCCCTTTTCTTAATACAAGTAACTTTCTCTTGTTCCATTGGCAGATTTTTTTTTAACTTGTTACAGCAGTTCAGACTAGGGCTGCACGATTATAGCAATGTCAGCACATGCAATTACGTAATCGCAAAAGAGGTTATTGCAATCGCAATTGCAATCGCAATCGCAATGTCAGCACATGCAATTCAGATTTTTCTCCATGATAACCAAGCAAGTCTGTAGACTCATCATGACACAACTTTTTTTATGAAATCGCAAGCACAATCGCAATCGCAATATTGTCCACCTAATCGCAAATTGCACCTTTCCCCCAAATCATGCAGCACTAATTCAGACCTCATTTTTGTATTTCATTAACCTGAAATAAGACATTTGTCTGGACTGGTCAGGTGAATGTGGCTCGAATCAAGTCTAAAAATGCATTTTCTGTTGAAAATAATACAAAAACACTCGATAAGATTTCAGTTTTTTCCAGTGGATCCAAATACTGAACAGACACGTTTTCATCATGTTCAAACATTTCATCACCTACGCGGAAATAGGAAGCCACAGTCTGTCTCCTCATGCTGGTGGTTTCTCCTGGGTGACGCATCATCTCCATGGTGTCCACCTGAACACAAACAAACTCAATGAGCACAATGCATTCATACACAGGCTTAATTCAGGCCAGGTGAGTCACTGAGAAGGCAGCAGATTGCAGTGAGAATGGGTTTATGCGCAACCTGCCGTCCTCTGTAGGCTCTGTGCAGATAAAGGTGTTATTACAGCAGGTCTCCTTCCTCTAAATGGGCCGGTTGGGGATACACAGCTGTACTAACTGTGCCGTCTGTAAAACACAGCCCCATAAACACTTAAAGCTAACAATCTAGAGAATAATTCTGCACTGCTGAGGGGCATGAGAGAATTGCAGAGCTTTCTGAGTAATGAGACTAGCCGTCACCAAGCAGACAGTCATCCTGACGACGACGGATTAACGAGGACACAATATGAGCTTTCTAATGGCCCCCGCAGTTCATGGCTTCATCAAAGTTAATGATGCAATGGATATTTTATAGGAAGTCTATGAAGAAAAGTGCATACCTTAAAATTTTATTCTATCCTCGAGGAGGATAGAAAGGTACGTCAAATGTTCTCTGAGTTACATGAAGAGAGGAATCAAACGCTCTGACACTTTGCTAGTTTGAATTCAGATCACAGGAAGTACCAACAGCCAACTATTCTAACAACCATGGCACAAGTTAAAGTGGTCACTCTTCTAACTTTTCACAAGAGTCAGTTTCTGTCAACTTTCCCTCAACTCTGATTGAGAACATGACGGTATGCATATTACATCAATCACACCGAGCTGTTTGTGGAACGACCTTTCTCGCTTGAGACTAACAGAGACGACAAGGTTTAAAGAAGTAGATCAGATGTGCTACGTTTTTCTAAAATCTAAATAAAAAGAATTTGTTGACATGAAAGATTTTGTGATTGTGTGAAAAAATAGTTCAAAAGGAGTCATTTACATTTTCCAAAGCCAGACTGTGATTGATGTTTGAAAGAGCTGCTCAGGATCCAGAGTGAGAGGAAAAACAGTTTGAGTTTGGATGATAATTCAGAGCTGATCAGTGGATTTCATGATTATCATTCACAATTTGAACTTTGGAATGAGGGACTAGCTTGTCATTCAGGAATAAAATTTAGATTCGGAAACTATTCTTAAGAAGTCTTACCTTCAACAGGTATTTGGGCGACTTTGGGGACAGCGAATGAAGGTGAATGACGTGGGAATAAAGACAGAGAGAAGTGGACAGTCACAACAGTCACCTTTAAAGGTTTGTTTCCAACTTAAATCATAATGTGATTTGTTTGATTGTTTCACCAGTCAAACAAAATGATAAAACTGTTGAAGAAATTCAGTTTTATATCTTACAGACATTATGATTTGACCAAACTCTTCCCTTTAAATGGAGTAAAGCAGAGACAGTGAAAGGAAACAGCTGGAGTGACAGTTTGTAGGGAAAGAAAGTCAGCTATAAGGAGACATTCTGGATCAAACATTTCAAATACAAATAAGTTTAAAAACCTTCAGAATGTATGATGTATAATGATTGCCAACATTTTTAAGAACGTCTTAAAAATGCATTATTATCTTGCTCCTCTGAGAATTATTGTACAGCTGAAACGATCACAGCTTCTAGTTTGAGTCTGTGAAAGCCGTTGTTTTTTTGTGAGGACCTACAAACATTTTTATAATACAAGCATGCCCATTAACAGCACAACAGTTTGCGAGTCCTAAAAACTTTTATGCCGTGGAAACCAAATGCCAGATGGCGATGCTGCATCACCACAAGCAAGACAGCAAACATAACAGTGGTAGTCAATTAATGTGGCTATGCTTCGCAGCACAAGTTTTTACTGGGTTTCTTATGGTGCTATGCCCGTGAGCTACTCATAAAAAAACATTATGTTTGTTCTCAGGTGATTTGTCGAGGAACACAATCCTCACCTTGGTCCGTCCTGAGCTGAGCTGAGGAGGCAGAGATCTTGAAGCTGCGGTGACCCGGGCTCTGGACGTCGCCAGGTTTCCTGTTCAGAGACACAGGCATTAAATCGTCATGAGCAGAGATGTTTGTGGACCGCTTTTCTTACCTGAAACTCAACTCAAATCTATTTCAATAAAACCTTTCACATAAACATGATTCCTAAAAGGCTTCAAACAGGAATAAGAAGTTGAAAAACAAAAAAAAGGAACAGATGTTAAAATTTTAAAGGTCCTAAAATAGAAAAAACAACAATAACAAACCAGCAATTAAAAATAAAAAGGTAAGGAGATAAATGAGAACTGCAGTCACAGTTGTTGTGAAATGGTTCCGATACAAAGTGCTGAAAGCTGCAGTTCTTCAAGTGTCCACTTGAGGCTGGCTCCAAAAGCCCCTGAAGTCACAGACACTCTTATGACATGGACACACTGGCAAACCGTGCTGTGCTTAAGCTCACTTCAGCCCTAAAGCACGTTTCGAATGGCCAGTGTGACCGCAACTGTGCTGTGTTTGAGCACTATTCACTTCTCTGCTTTGGCACGCTTCGGAGAGAGGGCTTCGGCACGGTTTGCTTCATGCACGAGCACAGGCATGCGGACGGCGCGTGTGATCCGTGACGTACAATCACCGCGAGCACATCTCTCGACAGTCATTTTAAACAAAGCGGGGTGTTCGAGGGCTGTGTCGGGCGAAAACGACTCACCATAAGTCCAAAAGTGGCTAAAGTTGTAGCAGTGCTCTCTGTGTCTCATTGTGCTGACTCTGATGAGATCGCGCTTCATGTAAACAGACGCTTCACGATGACGTAGGCGGGCCACGCGCGTGTCTGATACCCGCTAAAGTCTGGTTCATAGGGGAACAGCGCTGCAAGGGGGTGACCGCGCCCTAATAAGCCCATATCTACAGCAAAGATAAAATATTTACAGACTGTTTAAGAAAACAATTTTGGTGGGGTTATCTCATTTGTCTACATGCATACACTGTTTGAGAGATTTTTTTATTTAACGCATTTATTTTGAGATTTTCTTAGAGTGGCGAGTTCTGCATAATCAAGGATGGCAGACTTTGGGAGCACCGTAGCTGTTAGTGAGGAGGCTAAAGGCCCACCTTAACTTCACCTCTTTACCTTGAGTTAGCTTGACTGAAATTAGGTTGAGTTATCGTTTACAACATTTTTAGTGCTTTAGATGTGCTTCGGAAATGTGCTTCAGAGGCAGGAAACCCTCAAAAAACATGTTTTTCCTCAAACTGAATTATGTTTACAGCCTGACAACTGTATGGCGGTAATAGTGGGCTAGGTACGCTTAACAAGGCGTATTGCTAATTTTGCTGACAGGTAGGCGTGTTGTAGCCGTTTGCCAGGCAGCAAGACTGTGGCCTTTTAGTCCTCCTCTTTGTTGCTTAGTTAAAGTCAGCATTGCTGAGATGGTGACTACTGTTTCTGACATGGAAAAAAAATTGGCTTCAGAAGCCTCTTTAGAAACCAGTGGGTGAAGTAACAACCCCATAACCATATTTAATCTACAACATGTCTAAAAGCAGCTGACTTTTAGGAGAAAGTTGAGTAATATCAACAGTTGGAGATGGATTAAAAAATGTCTTTTTTCCACTTTCCCACATACAATGTGTGCAGAAAACAAGGGAATAGATGCTCCGCTACGTTACCAGTCTTCATACTGCAGCACAGCATTACACAGTTAAGAAGCAGCCTGAATCAGAGCTGGATCTCACGGACTCAGGAGTACAGCTGTGTGCACAGCAGTCCAACAGCCCCACACACAGCGGAAAGGATATGAACATAGCATATGCAAGACAGTCTGAGCATTTCAAAGTTTCTGCACAAGATGTCCAAATGTTTTCTCTGGCTATATCTTCAGAGGCTAAACTGTGATTAATAGCAGTGAAAGAAGCCTTTGAAGCAGGATTGGTGACATCAAAGTCCTAATCCATGGGTGGCAGGATTTTTATAATGAGTGGGAAGTATCTTAACACATTTCAAAGGGTTTACTCCATGAATAAACAATAGCTGCACAGATGTGCCACACACACCTTTAGAAAAATACGTCTGCAGACACAGGAGGCAGCGTTACCCAAGCAGCCGTGTATGGCAAGGAGGAAAACCTTTGTAAGTTTTTAAGATAAAGCCGAAGTGACAGGGCAACAATTGTTCTAGATTTTCTCCCGCACGCGGAAGAACTTTGAAAATGCAAATATAAAGTCGGCTTCTGCTGCAAAATATCAGAACTCATGTCAGGTTTTAAGGACAAAGTCTGACAAGGAGCCAAAAACTTAAACACTGGATCAGTGACTGAGTTTTTTCAAGGACTCAAGTATGCATTAGAAGCATCAGTCAGACACTGAGGGAGAGATCAAAATCAATTTATAATGGATTAATTAGGAGCCAGACCTCTTCTAACTTTAGACGAAGAATGCTTCGCTAGTGCCAGAGGTTTTACAGTGAGCCAAAGCAATGTGGTGTCTCATGGGCAAACACACACACTCACACACACACACATGCTGTAGTCAAAACAAGCCAAAACATATGATGTGAGAGCGCTTCAGAAGAACTCAAACAGTCTTTTAAGCTGGTGAGGATGCAGCATTTGACAGTTATCTGCTAACTTTTATTTATTTATCTACTCATTTAGACATTTAGCTTTCTGTAAATACACAAAATTCAGATATTTTGTCACTTTTTAACATGCACTTTTATACTTGTTTGAAATGTGCATCGAAGAATATCCACATGCTCTGACTCAGGAGCTACAAACTGGGGAAAAAAGCGACTTGGAAATATGATAACATTGAACTATGAGCAGTTAATTGCTCTTTATGAACACATGTTTGTGAGCAGGCTATGTGTTGAGGAACACAGGGACAGATTTTACAACCTCCAACGCCCCTTTGGCACGATGTAAACAAAACCGAAAACGAGCACACACAAAAAGAGTATGATCTTTGAGAACAGGAGCTGTTAAACTGTGTCGGGTATATTAGCAGCACACAGGCAGGGAGGGCCCTGCTCCAATTAGCCCAGAGTAAAGCTGGATGGATTAATTGGAGTGGGTCTTGTGCAAATGAAGTGCGCTCTCTCCTCTCCCCATTAGCGCTGCTGGGCCAGATCATCTGAGCACATTTGTCATGATGAATTAGCGGCTGCGAGTGGAACGGGCTCGTGGAGTGTCACTGTGCTTTCACGCCTCTCACTTCCATGACACCATCAAGGGGGAGATGAAGGGGCTGCGGCGCGATGAGAGAAACTATGACAGTTGTACCTAAGCCTTGCAAATGGACACTCGCTGCTTTTCTTCGTGTATTCCTTGGCGGGTCGTATTAATTCATTTTTCTGGCGGGTTTCATATCCCCTCCTGACTACATGATTAGAGCATGGGTTAATAGTCAGTATCCTCAAAGATTTCTGCCTCCAGAGACATGAAACCAAGGGAACACCTGTGATGTCCGGCCTGAAAGAAGACCTTCTAATTTAGATACAGTGTGGAACTTACTAATGATGTGGGTAATAATTATTCAAACCACAGAGACGAGAGAGAAAAAGGAAGATTTGTTCTTTGACATCAGATTCAGTCAAAGGAGAAAAGGCCACATGTGTTTGGAGTCACAGCCAGAGGCCACTTTTACTTTCGTCCATGCTCTCAAATTAACTTTTACTTGAAATAAAATTAAAGAAAGAATTAGTTTTTGAATAAAAGAATTAATAAGTAATAGAAGAGAGCAGGTTAGGGGAATGTTTCCCATCGGGTCAGCCAGTCTCATGAAACAGGCGGTGGAGGAGCGTCCCACTGATCGTTTCTGCTTCACGCATGTTGCTCTTGGCATGGACTTCCAGGACAAACACACAGAGAGAGGCAGTGCAGTGTGTGGGGAAGGGAAGTGGAAGGAGGGAGAGAAGGAGGTGGGGGGGACAGAAGAGAAAAAGCCTCCTTGGCATCTGTGCGTTCACTTTGAAAATTAAGCCCAGCAAGAATCCTGTAGGAAAAAAAAAGCTCAAGCTGGCAGTTGTATTGGGGCTCTATTGACAAGAATAGTCAATGTGCTTGGGATTAAAAAGCAATCCTGCGTTCAATATGACACCTCCCTACATGCTTTTATGAGTGCCAGTGTGCGCCTTGTACTTCAGAAGCTGTGGATCGAGCTGTCGACACGGGGGACAATCAAAGTTGTAAGAGAGAGCAGCCTTCCCCGAGCTGAGTGAGCAGACGCTCGCCGGATATCTCCGCCGCTTCTCCCGCTCTCTTTTTTCAAAAACATGTGATCTAGAAACTCAACTCAGCAACCAAGCAAATGAGATTAAAGCACCCATAACCCCCCGCCACCCACCCCACCCCTCCATAACCACCACCGTTTATGCCTAGAGATGGCTCCGGGGGCTGTTGATTTAAATGCCATCCACTTCTGTCAGAGCAGATCAATCATAAAAAGCATGGTGTAATTGGCTTTTAGTGACACAACACAGTGTTGCATTTATCAAAGGATGTTGTACCATGTGACTTAGGAGAGCTGGCTCCTCGCTATTGATGTGTGGGGCCCTGTCAAAAAATCCCACTGCTGACTCAAAACATTCTCCAATACTGCGATTAGGGGAGAAATTGAACAAAAGTAATACTTGGTGAGTGTCTCTTTCGGGAGGGAGAGTGTGTGAGTGAGGAAGTGTGGAGGAGAGTGTGAGCTGTTTGCCCACTGGGAGGGAAAAAAAAAAAAAAGAAAGACAGACTTCTTTTGGGGGAGAACAAAGAGCCAAATGTGTCATATCGCAGGGAGAGGCCTGTCACTTCAGCACAGGAGGATCTCTGAACAAGAAGGGGGACGCAGAGGAGAGGAGTGCTACCGTGGAGACGGAAAACCGATGTAAACTGCTCAACAGACACGGAGGAATTGACCTTATAACCCTCGATATCTGACAGGAGAATATTGTGCTGTGAGCTTGCTTTGTTCCCGTGTGTCGTTTTTCAGATTCAAAACAAAACAGCACTTTTCTTGGAACAGAAATTTAAACTGAGGAATAGGGATGTACCGATATCTGGTATTAATATTGCTGTTATGGCCTATAACTGATACTTACCAATATCAATATCGGAAAACAAAAATAAAAAAACATCTTGACATAGATGATGTGTAGAGTTAGTTCAGAGATAAAGAGCGGCAGGATCATGAGAAAAGACGACATAGAGAGGATCAAAGGATGGAGTGCCCGAAATCAAAAAAGTATGTTTTGTCTTTTTTTGGATCAAAAACAGGAAAAGAGACATAAAAGAAGAGCGTCCACTCTTCTTAGGTAGTTTTGGTGTTTACATAGTCATAGAAAACCGTATTTTTTGGGTCTTGAAAGATCGCTCAAGATGCTCTAATAAGGGTTAATGAGTAAGTATCGGCCCACTTTTACACATCGGCCGATACCAATATTGATACCGATGTATCCCAAAGTTGGATGGAGATAAATTGTAGTTTTTACATCAAAACAACAAAAAAATGAGGCCACTAAGTCTTAACTCCATCTGTGAACTTTTCGTAACACACACATCACTCTTCAAGTCCCCCCATTTTCATTTTGCAGTAACAAAGACCTGGCAGTCTGGACAGGCAGTCTGGAGACGCTGTGTGTGCAGATGTTCTGTGACTATAAGAGGCCAGTCCAGACAGCCCTGCAGCTACACACACACACACACTCACACACACACTGTGACCGCAGGCTGCCCAGGGCCCAAAAGCAGGCCGATCTGAGCCCAGCCAATTCAAACAGGGTGATCCCCGTGATCTGGGAAAGGCCCCGGCTCTGATGAATTTGTCCATGCAAATACATCCCATTTCCTCTGACAAAACACCACCACATGTCCGAGCCTCAAGGAGCCACATTCTGCAGTGCTCAAGTGGCCTCACCATTCACAGCCCTGAGAGCTTTTTTACTTTCTGGGGGCCCTTTGGTTTCCTTGTGTTCTTCAGGCATGAACTATAAGACAAACTCAGACCACTGCATGTGTTTGTCTGATGAATGACTCAGTGGAAACGTTTCATTCATCAGTGCTATGTGCATGATAACCTCACATCAAACACTGTCTCCTAAGAAAAACAGAAACAGCATCATTTTCTGCGTGCTTGTGTGAAGTCTAACATCCTAGATCCCTTATTTTACTTCTAAGTGAGTCAGCCTGCAAGTCTACGAGGGTGTCCCCTAGTGGTGACACTGGGTGCAGACGACCCAGAGTGTGAAACCACCCTGGTGTAAAACAGATTTCCATCAGATCCTCTCTGATAATGGTAATTTCACAGATAACAGTGAATCTATAATGTGAAGTAAAATGCAAATTAAATCCCCTCGCAAATTTTACCCTGCAGAGCAGATTTATAATTTTCTTATGCTATACTGTATCTCACTTTAAACGGCACTTCATCTTTTCCAGAATGATAAGCCGGGGCAGGGTGTTTCATAGCTTTTTATCTAATGAGATGATCAGCAGTTTCCCAAACTGTAAAAGCAGAACTGGACCTCCGACTTCAAATTAAAAAAAAAAAAAAAAAAGAGTTCACAGCCTACACGTTAGGGTTATACTGCCTTTAAAGAAATACTTCTCTGTGAGATATGATAACACCTTCTGGGGTTAAAAAAAGTCAAAAAATCAGCACAATCACTTCATCAAAGAGTCTTTAGGGCAGAAGACAGAAGTGCAGAGAAAATTTTAAAAAAGCTTTTCGACTAAACCAAAGCGGAGTCTAAAGCTGTAAACATTACAACACATCATAGTATCTATTAAGGGCCTCTGTGCACTGAAATAAAGTGTTCAATGAAAGTGTAGTAAAGAGAGTAGTCCTTTGAAGCTGTTAGTCGTAGCAGCGAGGTGGCTGAAGGCTCCCTCGTGCACGACCTGCTGTCGCAGTTTACAGACGACACATCACACAGATTCTTACTCCAGTCTCAGCTAAGGTGCCTTTTGTGAATTGAAGCCTCTTTTAATACCACTGGGACTGAAAGCAAGCATTTACAGGTCCCTCAAAAGGAAGTGAATCACATAATGTGGCTTAGCAGAAATAAAGTAGAAAGTGGAAATCAGATAATTTAACACATCTATTAGCATTTCAGCTAAGTCAAGTGACCAGGAGGCCTCAGCTCGGGCTAATGACGAGCACATTACTCCACCTTCATTTAGCCAACAGAAAAGAGGTGGGAAGAGTTGCTTTTGTGTTCTCTAAATACTGTTTCTTCATCCCTTGGGTATTTAGGAACCTTATCATAAAAATATCCCACTGCACCCACAATCTGCAGATAGCATTCAGCAGTGGGAAACCAAGAGGGACAGCTTAGTGAAAATAAAAACAGAGCGCCGTGCAGAGAGCTGAGCCTCTCAAGAGATAATGGAGACTGCAGATTTATCCAAGCACTGCACACAGAGGCTTGAAATGAAGGGAGGGGGGGCCAGGAGATGCCTGCGAGCCGCGTCTTTAAGAAACCCACTTACCTGCACATTTATGGAAGCAGTCTACACCAGCACAATTCACAGAGTAACACTGGGAGAGCTCGGCAGCGTGAACAATAGTTTGTCTAAAAGAAAAGTTTCTTTTTCCATTTCTATTGTGATTAGCTGTCATATAATCTGCCGGTTAGAGGCCGAGGTGTTTTACACCACTCTTAATCTCATTGAGGCCTGGATGATGGCGTACCTGTTTTCGTTAGCGGGCTGGAGAACAGCTGCTGAAGAAGTTTGTTCTCAGATGTTCTCAGGACCACAACGATGTCTGCAGGAAGAGTGTCTCTGTTCTTCTCCAGAAAACCATTCACATTGTACATAACCTGGCATGGAGACACAAGACAAATGGGTTAAATGTTTCTCACAGTTACAGCAACATTAGATAAGTGTTTCCTTCTTGTGAAGGTTCAGAAAAAAAGAAACTAAAAAATTGTGTATGATGAAATCAGCTGATTGGATTGGTATTAAATATAAAAGTGTGTAATAATGCTCTGTGCATGAGGCATGATCATAAAGACGTTGTGACAATAAGGCTTTTAAAGTGTTTTTAACTGTTATTTATCATACCAGGTGCTCCAAACGTGTAGCTCAGAGAAAAAAAATGTTAAATTTTAAGTCAGTTGTCTTGCAGGCTTCTGTTTGAGAATTAAACTGTTCAGTCACTGTGAACATTATCTGGAAAAGCACAAAAAATAAACCCTCCTTTTTGAGTGTGTTGCAAATCGACTCCTTCGGCAACTCACCCCTCAAAGCAGTTACAGAAATTATAAATTGAGATACAGAAATTGAAAAAAGCAGTCGATCTTGTTTGCTTTTGTAGGTCAAACAAAACAAAACAGGTCATGTTCTACTTCTGTTCTCTTTATGTATTTGTTAGGTATTATTTTTAACCAGGTACATAACCAGCACCTTATCATAGGCTTACCTTCAAAATGATGTTCGGCACTGCATGCCATCGACCAGTGCCTTGTTAATTGCCTGGTTCATTGTCCATCTCCCTACATTAGCTTTAGTAGCAGTGAAATAAAATCCAAATTTGTAACGATATTTCCATTGACATTTGGTTTGAAAACAATAGCAGCCGGCTACCGAAGTCCACACACTGGCTACTAGTCGTTAGGACAAGTAATGGAGTCATAAATATGAAAGTGATTGGCTGATATTCTTTGTGGGGTGGTGGAGGGGAGGTTAGATAAATATAGAGTTGTAATAAGTAGATAGAGTTTACATTGGTCTATTATTTCTTTTTTACATATTCCATTTGCTTGGTGAGCTACTTATAAAGGGCCTGTGAGCTACCTGTTGGAGACCCCCCTGCATTAAAAGTAATCAATGCTAATTTAAATCTGTTTGCCAGACAGTCAAAAACTCCCTACAAGGGCTTTAAAACCATTCTTAACTCACTTTAATATCACCACTCTTATGAAAGCAAAAAAGAGCATGTTCCATACTTTTCCTGCATAATGCTGAATCCCAAAACACAGCTCCACACGTTTGGGAATCCAGAAATACTTGCAGCGCAGATTGTCTTCAAATTTATCTGTTCAGAAAGAAATGACGAAGATTTGTTTAGTTGAACAGATAGGAACCGTTACAAGTGCATACACCACATGGGAAGAGCTGCAGCAGCATCCACAGAAGCTGTGACCTTTAACCTTCATGGATTTAAATATAAAGCCTCCAGTCTTACCCACTAAGGTCTGGTCAGTGGCCTGAGGGAAGCGGCTCTCCTCGTCCAGCAGCGACAGCAGACCCATGGGCTTCTGCAGGAACATGTCCAGGATGGGCCTGTTGTCCTCGTACTCCACCAGGCTGGCATCCACCCCCTCACTTTGATACTCCATCTAATTCAAACCAGTGAATGCAGCATAATCCAGTTAATGATTTCTCTAAATGACCCAATTAAGAAATCTTGGCTAAATATGATTTATGTGTGTGGGGGGAAAAAAGAGTTTCTCATCAACAGAACCAAACAGCTGCAGCCGGCTGTGTGTGTCTACGACTGAAGTTTACAGCATAATAGAGTCTTTTCACTGAATTCATAAAACAGAGCAGCTCTGAACTAACAAATAGAGCCACTTACTTATTCATAATTTATTTCACTTTGCAAATAACCCCGAGTCAAATCATATTATTGCATCTATTTAATTTCAGATCAAAAACTTGTTTTAAATATATATTTTACTAATAAAGTGGAACCAATGGATCTAAACCGTCCTCATGTTTAAGTCATTAACTCAGAATAATCAGTTTCTTTGTGTAGAGGGACTGAAGTCATCGACACCACAGAAAAATCCCTTTCCACTGAGCTGCAGCTTGTTTATGGAGGAGAAACTCCTCAGCAGGCTTACGGGCCTTATTTTCAATGATCACTGCGTAAGGGATAACTGCAGCTTTCAGTTACACGTCATGGAGAGTGCTGCAGAGTCCATGTATAAACCTTTTCTCAATAATTGATCATGCTTCTAATTCATTCATGGTCTTCTCTTCATGTATGCTTTTAAATGTAAAGCAGGTTTCCCCTTCAGATGCAAAGTTAACAGACTGAAAGGTAAAATGCTTTCGGTTTAATGGCTTTTGATTTGCATCAAGGAAAATAAAAAGGCGTCGCACTACAGGGTAAATGACTTCATTAAATCAATTAGGAGATACATTTAGAGACGCAAGATCGCAAAAACAACCCGAACACATACAGCAAATAACACAGCAACTCTTCGTGACGTGAAAACACATAATAGGACTAATTTTATTGTTTACTTTTGGGAGGGAAATTCGTTGTTTTTAATGTTTTACTGCTCACAGTGTGGTTTTGTAGATGTATAGATTCCAATTGTACATCCTCAGTAACCCGTGTCTCTGTGTGTAAGACCCACCTGTTCGAGGGCGAATATGTGCTGGTTAAAGTAGAACTGGATCTGCTCGTTTGCGATGTTGATGCACAGTTGCTCAAAGGAATTCTTTGTGAAGTTCTCGAATCCAAAGATGTCCAGGATTCCCACATTCATGCCACTCTCAGCGGCACTTCAAAGGAGAAGAAAAAGGGGACAAACAAACTTATTCTTCTACGCAATGAGCGCCGAGCAAATCCCCAGCAGCCATATTAATTGATAAAACTTTAATGATAATCCTAGTTCAACCCAAATACAGAATCAGGTCTGGACTGCCACAAAAACATCAGTTTTTTAAAAAGTCAGAGCTGCTTGGATGGTTTTATTTTCTGCCTCTATTGATTTAACCTCCAGTCATTTCCAATATCTGCACAAACAATTCTCCTTTCCACAACACAGTGTGAGCACCCTGCATTTCATATTCACAGCTTGGAGCTGCTACTTCTCATCATCAGTCATAACCCGCAGTATGCAGAGGTCACCTTTAGTCTGTGCAATCGGGTTATTAATGGCAATAAGGAAACAGCAAAGATGACTGGGCTGTAGACAGGAACTCTGGCTTTTATACATCTCTGAGCGCCAACTTCTTGACAGTTGACGCTCATATTTATGAAGGAATTCTTTTGGATCAATGAACAGCCTCTTTGCAGTCTCTCTGAAGTCTTTTTAATCATCTGAATATTATTTTCTCTGCACGCAACTCTCTATCAAAAATTTATTAAAACTTTTTTTTCGCTCTCCTTTTACTTGTCTTGCATTTGCCCATTGATATTCTCCTCTGCATGTTTGCATCTACCGCCACAGACTTCCACAAAGGTCATCAGAGCTCGGCAGGAACTCTCAATAATTGAAGAAGAGAGAAGAACAGTTAACGTCCACAAAGATGTTTGTCACCGGCGCGCGGGCTCACCAGATATTCATGTCGGGCTGCAGCAGCGAGTTGATGCGGTTGACGATCCAGCTGAAGAGGCGGCCGTACAAGGCCTTGGACATGGCGTCTCGGACGTCGGCGGCTTTGTCCACCGTGTTGGTGCGGATGATGGTCTCGCCCCTGGTGACCACACACTGGGAGGTCAGAGCCTCCTGCAGCTCCTCTGGGCCGATGCTGAGGAGAGACGCAGCTGAGAGGAGAAGAAAAGAGAGTTAATCAGTGAGATAATCAGGAGCTCATCCTGTCTTCATCATTAGCATAAAAATAAGCAGAGACAATCTTTTTACTCTGGGTGTCTCTGCTCCTTTACATTTGCTATGTAAATGGAAGAGTGTGTGTTGATGCTTACAAAAATGTGTCCTCCTTCTGCTGCCTCACCAAATATGGCTGATTCATGGCTACTTTTGTATAATACGCCCACAAAGGCTACACGACTAATTCATTGCTAATATTAAAGAAATATATGGA
This sequence comes from Halichoeres trimaculatus, assembly GCF_033239565.1. Lineage (NCBI taxonomy): Eukaryota > Metazoa > Chordata > Actinopteri > Labriformes > Labridae > Halichoeres > Halichoeres trimaculatus. Next base: position 19,170,849 of record NW_027437197.1, read on the forward strand.
CAAACACACAGAGTCCTGAGAAAATGTCAGTAAAGATTTAATTCTTCTAAAAGAAATCCCCCCACAGAGAAGGAGAGCATTTCACTCGACCACGCAGTCCTTAAATCATCGCCCATAGAGGGAATAAAACATAAAATAGCCTGCTTTTAAAAATCTCACCAGAACCACAAATAAAAAAATACCCCGGGGAGACCATTAAAGCTACCTGTTTCTCTGGCTTAAAGACTATTTCTGAGTATTACAACACGCATTGCACTAATATATCTCACCGCTCTCTAAGGCCTCGGCGTTAGGCACTTCACTCTTATCAGTCTGGTGCTGGGAGGTGATGGAAGCAAATTCAATGTTGCCGGTGTTCAAAATGGCCGAGAGGATCTTGTAAACAGAGTTGACCTCCTTCAAAGTGAAGAAAAACATAAACATGACCCATGCTTAAATACATTATCTGTTATGTTGAATATCTCAGTGAGGATCACAGCACCTCCTCTGTGAAGCCAATGTTTCGGAAGCACTCTTGAATCGCATCAAACTGCTCCTTGTACGACTTGCTGGAGACGATGTCTTGCACCACTTTGCAGTGCTGGCTGTCGATATACCTGCAGATTCACAAAATAGTTAACATAATGTGGTTTATCACAAACATGTCAAAGTCAAGCTCTTATTCTAACCTTGGAGGCGTCTTGTCAGGCAGCCTGTACGTCTTCAGCTTGTCTTGATGGTAAAGCCCAGCATACATGTAGTAAAATATGTGGAAGTTCTTCTCCCCCCTGAAAAGGAAACACAGTGAACAGTTAGAGGTATGAACAAGGATTTTCCAGAAGTCAAAGCAGCATGAGAAGAACATACACCGCCTGTTTGATGACCCTTGACTTCTCCAGCAGGTATTCTGATATCTTTGCTCCGATGACGGCTCCGGTTGGAGTGAACTTCATCTCCAGGTACTTCCCAAAGCGGCTGGAGTTGTCATTGATGGCCGTGCAGGCGTTTCCGAAGGCCTCGACGAGGGGGTTCACCTGTAAGATCTTCTCTCGCAGCGTCCGGTTGTTTGCCTGAAAGATGTCGGTGTAGACATGAAGCAGTACTCATAACTCTGATTATTTTGATGAGGAAGAGAATCATACACTACCTTTCCCAAGAAGGTAAGATGTTGAACGATTAAATGAGCGCTCTCTGTTTTCCCTGCACCACTCTCCCCGCTGATTATGATACACTGAAACAAAGGGAAACAAATGTACACAACAGCAATCAACAATCAAATGCATTCTTCTTTAACTGATCTATAAACGTGTAGCATTTCAGACTGATTAAACCTCCTTTAGATCAGACCTGGCTGGCTTTTGCCCCCTTGTTTTTGAGTCTTACGATCACAGACTTCAATGTTTCTGCCTATCTAATAGTTTAATTCTGTGTGATACCTGGTCTTTGCAGAAAGTCACCATGCTTTGGTAGGCTGCGTCTGCAGTGGCAAAGATGTGTGGGGGGTTGTCGGCCCGCTTCACACCGTGATAGAGCTTAGAGAACTGAGAAAAAGACAAATGAATGAAAGGACAAAGATTTTTAGACTTGTAAAAATAAAATTTTTATGATTTCACCAATTTGTGTTTGAATATTGTCATGTTGACATTTACCGATAGGATTGGGTACCTTTTACATTTGAAACAATACCCGGTACCCGACAATCGGTATCGTACCCGATGGTACCAATTTTCGGTCCTTTTTTTGTGTTTATGTGGTAAAAAATATCAATTTGTTTAATATAAAAATCGCAAATATTTTACTATTCAACATCTTTACTCTGCATTATACAACCTTGCAATGCTGTGTTCATGTCCAGCATGGAAAATCGCCTACTCTTCCTCTCCCTCACAGCCACAAGTATGAATTAAGGTACCTAAACATGGTACCTTTCGATTCTGTGTGGATCAGTACTGGTACTTTTGACAGAATTCTGTCAGTACCCATAAAAGTACCTAATTCAGTACCCATCCCTACTTGAAAATACCTTAGTTTAAGCCGGCGGGAAAAGTTTTACTTTGGCAGATATTTGATCATAAACAAACTGAGACTTCATGTGTCCGTTATGGTGTTTGATCATCACTTTTAGAATTCCTAAGAGGATCATACATTTTTTATATCAAATTTCAGAGAAATCCATCAAAATTAATTATGAAAATCAACAGAAAACAAAGAGTTTTACAGAGGAACAGGATGAATTTGGAGAAAATAATGTAACAATTTTATAAAGATTCAGAGAATTTTGGTTTTGACATAAATAGTGGGTGAATTGATGGACTGGGTTTCATGCTGCTAGCAGGCCCAAATACAACAAATGCTTATATTTGAGTGTGTATGAGGGAAATTATGATTTACAAGTCAGGTTTTACAACAAGACCGCTACCTACACATATAGTTCTATGAATTCATCAAAGTTGGGATGGTGGAAATCATTCATTCCCTCCATTATCACTGGATAATAACTGGGAACATTAGTGTGACTGCTGCAAAACCAACCTGAGGAGAGTAGATGCTGAGATTCTGGAAAGGATTGAGAGCAATGAGGATGTCACCAACATAAGTGTAAACCTGCAGCTCATCGTACCTCTTCTGGAGGTGGCTGATTATTTTCTCCTACATTGAAAAGAAAAAAACACATAGCATCAAGAACACAGCACCTCACAGGGATCGATGCATGAAGCGATATACACATTAAATCTTACCTCATCTAAGAACTCCAGGTTTACCAGATCATCATCAGGACAGCTCTCTATTATGAGGGTTTTACGAGTATTGATCCGGTCGTGCCTGTATAAAAGCCAAGGACATGATAATGCCAGAGAACGCTGTAAAGTGACCACACAATGAGAAACAGTGGTTTGACTGTGCGGATGTGAGACCCAGTCACTTCCAAGGTTTGTGTGAAGCCCTTTAAGCTCTCCCTGGGGACACATCTCCCATTATCACAGGCTGAGATTGCACTTCATCTGTGTTTTGACCTATCACTCTACAATGAGCCCCAGTGGGCAGAGGTCAACACTGAGCCAGCTGGCTCTGAGGGGCTGCCCAAATCCTCTGGGGACGGCGGGGTGTGTGTGAAAGAGAGCATGAAAGAGCTGAGGGCCTGATGCTTTATGTGTCTGTGCGTGTGTGTAAATATGCGCTGACGGCTCCAATGTACATTTTCTGAATCAGGTTTATGATAATGAACTAGTGAGATTATTATCATTAAATCCCTCATAAGGAGAGAAACAAACGCTGTTGTTTTCACCTTTTTCGTTCTTTCAAGCTTTTAGAAAAAAGGCACCACATTCATGACATCTTTCTCAATCCTTGAACCAAAAGTCCATATTAAAAAGAGATATTTAAGCTTCAGGTTAGGACGCTTGTGTTTTCATCCTGTATTCTGAATAAAGTGTAAATGCGAGATTTCAGGAACGGAGTCCCACACTCCATACTTGGCCCTTCTGAAGAGAGAACTTGTCATCATATCCCTTCAGAGTAAGACTCAAGACCTCTAGCCTCTACCTCTCTCCCGCTTTGAACTAAATCACCCTATTCCACCTACGGCAGCTACTTTTAAGTTCTCTATGTCTTTATTCTTATCTGGAGTCATTGTGTGCTGATCTGTGGCATGAGAGACTAAACCAGGCGAGCCCAGTTCTCGCCCTACAAGCTTCTAATCCCATTATCCACTCTCACTGTGGACAGGAATTCGGGATCAGGCTCAGACTTCGCACACTCTCTGGAGTAAACAGAGCTGGCACAACATCAACACTCTCTGTCAAGGGCAGGTTCAGCGAACTCCTTTATAATGAAGATTAGACATTGCTACAGTCAGTATTTCTCTGGTAAATAGCAGATTGCTGGCTTTCTGTTCAGTCATGCATCGCAACGATTCATCATGACACGTTTGTGCAAAAATCTGATGAAATCACCCTCTCCTGCTCCCTCAAGTATATCTACTTCTTTCATTTTTACATAAGCAACTTTTATGGAGACTGTCATTAAAATTGAAAATAACCACTGAGTCTGCTGTTAAATCAAGCATTAAGAGGAGAGGACAGTTGAAATGTCCCTGCTTTTCCAAGTTGAATCAATCTTGAGGAGAATATTTACTCCATCGTTTGTTTAATCACATGGGTGGAGATGTACTTTGTGCTAAAGACTTCTTTAAAGAATGGTCTCCACGTCCACTGGACTAAATGGCGTTTATTAATCTAAGGTTACTCAGCACAATCACTCCTTCTAAATTAGTCACACTCCTCCAACTCCTCTTTAATCACACACTGTAATGTCCATTACTGAGCCTCATCACCACCATCATCACCTCTGACTGAAAGGAGATGAGACCCTGCCCCCTACTGGGCAGAAAAGATACCACAGCTCAGTCAATGCTGATCTGCTGCAACAGAATCCAAACGCAGCATCCAGCAACGTCACAGAGAAAGCCGTGCAGTGCAGGCGGTGGTTACTCACTTGGTTCTGGTTTTGCAGCCCAGTTCTTGCTGCTCTTGGATGAGGACAGCCAGCTGCTGCTGTAGAGCCACGTCTTTGCCGTGGGCCTGCTTGATGAAGGGATGCTCCAGGAGGTGGGTCACGGATGGACGAGCCTCGAAATCTTTTATCAGACACCTTATGAGCACAAAAACAGAAAGAAGACTCTGAATACAAAAGACAAAGCAAAGTTTTTCTGATCGATTCCAAACAGCCCAGGAGAAACTGTGCAGTCACCTGAGCATGGTGGAGCGCAGGTATTGGAGGATCAGTATTACCAGACACTCACACCAGCATGTGGTTTAAGTCTGGGTCACTAATCTGTCCCTCTCTGTCTGAGGATCACATGGTCACTATCTCCATGGGCCCCGATTCACAACAAACCCTGCAATAACAGCACTATCTGTGATGTGCAGTGTTTGCCAACAGGCAGTGCTTCTTTGTGATACCGGTCTGAGGCTGTAGTTTAGCATCAGTTAGCTCTGAAATATTGACAATAAAAAAAAACAAACAGCAAAATAAAAAAAATGTTTTGTTTCTGACAGTTTTGATAAATTGTGAAACAATAACTATGAAATTAAACGACTGAGGCTCCCCACCTGAGCTCAACGGTGCATCCATCAACACTCCAAATTTGTTCTGTTCAATTACTTGTTCAGCTAAAGGCTGGATGTGTGTGAGAGTGATTGTGTGCTTGTGTTTGTGTGTGTGTGTGTGTGTGTGTGAGCAAACCAGCAATAGCAAGCAGAGGCGAGATAGGAGAAAAACACCAATCTAATTCCCACCTTCTAATCTAACTGAATTTCTGTTTCTTTTATCAGTTTGTTGGGCTCTGAAAGTTAATTCCATGAATTCATTAGTGTCAGGACATTAAGCAGAGGTTGCTGCTATTAGCAGGGCTGTGCTGCCGGGACGCAGAACCAACGGGAAGCTACTTTGTCACAGGAGTCAGCTCTTTGGCTGCACAAGTGCAGACACCGGTGATGAATTTATTATCCCCGAAAAATACCCCCCTCCCCTCTTCTCTGTTTCCCCTGTACACACACACACACACTCACACACACATAGGCCTGACAGGGCTGAAAGGCTCCACCAACAGCCTGCACAGCTTGATAACATTGTCCAGACTCCCCACATTGAACTCTTCTGTGCTTTTGTTCTTGGAGATTATTTCTGATATGATATCAAACAATCCATTAACTCGGATTAAAGAGCTGTAATCCTAAAAGTTACCAGTAAAAAATGAAATTACACCTGTAAAAATGATAAAACTAACATGACAACAACATCCTCTGACTCTGTCCTCACTGATCAATAACCACACCAACACAAAAAAGGCCTCAAAGGCAGAGTGTGTTTGTTTTTCAATTACTCCCTTTGGTTCTCTGACCTCGAATATAAACGTTAGCCAGAACCTGTGCCTACACAAACAGCTCAGTGAACAAATTGAATTTTATTTTCTCATTATGGTTCAGACTCACACACCTCTGTGCACTGATATTAAGGTTGTATATTCTGAACAACCATTACAAGACCCCCCTGTGACATTATTAGCTCTGCACAGTGGAGGAAATGATAAGTTATCTGGGCCTCAGATTGAACTGATAACTCAGGTGAATTAGTTTGTTCCTCTCCGGCAGATTTACACAAATGAAAGTCAATGAAGAGAAAGACGAGAGGGTTGATAGAATCTGGCAGTAAAATATCAGTTTCAATTCCCTCAAAGGTGTTTGCATGCACATTCACGCCTGCTGACCACGTCGTACAGCTGCTGTTCAGATGTTTCTGCTTTTAAAATGAGTATCCCCATATGAAGGTTTTTTTAATGCTACATTATTACTTTGTTATTCCTTTTTTGTTGTTTGCTCACACAAATTTTAAGCTTCATACTGACTGAGTGAAGTGAATCTTGAAGAGTCAAGTCTTCAGATTTTGCACTTTCATAACAAATGATGGTGATTTTGACTCATCTTTAACCATTTAACTTTCACTTTTTAAATGCAAGGAATAGAAAGTCTAATTTTCAAGACATATTCTACTCTAATGTGTTCATCTTCTATCATTACATGCGCTCATCTCCCAGTAACATTCAAGAGTCCAAATGTCAAGTTTTGTTCATAGTTTTTGGTGTTTTTAAAAAACATTCAATTCACTGCATCAATATGGGCTTAGAAATTGTAATACATTAGGGTTGGATTCCAGCTCTATATCTGCACCTTGAAATATCAAACAATAATTCATCAACAAATCAAACAACATCAACTCCAACAAAAATCAAATCAGAAAAAATTAGCCAGATCGAGTGCACTTTGGAACTTAAAATATTTTTTTTAAAAAAGGGAAGTAAATGCTTTTCCAAAAAACTGTTGGAATAGAACAGGGGTGGCCAACCTATCAGAGACCAAGAGCCACAAAAATTACTGTGGCACTACAAAGAGCCACATCACACATAAACATAGTGGCATAAAATAAAAAACAAGACATTTCCATTTATAAAAGCGAGATATATTGTGTTTTTAAGTGTGTTTAAATTCATATTTGGAGACATGTAAAAGGGAAATTTCTGTTTTTACTGAGGAAGAGACAAAGTTACATCTATCTATCTATCTATCTATCTATCTATCTATCTATCTATCTATCTATCTATCTATCTATCTATCTATCTATCTATCTATTTATCTGTCCGTCTGTCCGTCTGTCCGTCCGTCTGTCTGTCTGTCTGTCTGTCTATCTATCTATCTATCTATCTATCTATCTATCTATCTATCTATCTATCTATCTATCTATCTATCCATCTATCTATCTATCCATCTATCTATCAAGATCGATCGATAGATAGAAAGATAGCTATGAGCACATAAGAGATTGAGAGGAGAACATTTAGAGAAGAGAAACCGAAACTTAAGTATCAATCTCATCACCTAAGTATTGATCAATACTGATACCAAGGTTGGCATCAGTTTATCAATATTTAGGTTGATCAGCACACCACTAATATCTATATATCTATACATCTATATATCTTTATATCTATATATAAATGGAGGCACACACAAAAAGGCAAAGAGCCACTCAGGCTCGTGAGCCACAGGTTGGCCACCCCTGGAATAGAATAAAGACAAAGGTTTCCAGGTTGAAATTAGAGACACTTACTGGCCGATGAAATGGCTAAAACTCCTGCACCATTGATCGGGGCTTCGTAATGTCGGAGAAGGATTCCTGAAACAGAATAACACAAACAAATGTCAGTAAAACAGTGACTGCACTGACAGCCTTCAAATGTCATCATGATCATTGTTTGAGATTAAACATCTTTGGGCAGGCAGAGTGTGGCTGTCAGACTCCTGTGAGAGTTTTTTGGTCTGAGGATGAGCTGGTTGAGATCCAGGTCTGTGGCAGCTGCAGAAAAAAGTGACAAATGATAACAGCCCCTCCACTGTCTGGCAGCAAGCATCTGCCATCAGGAGCCAAAAGTTATGGGAGCTAGTTATACCTCTGTCAGCAGCATTTACGGAGGCCATCTATAATGAGGCTAATACTTCTCAAGAGAGCACAATGACAGGAGGCAGGTTTCTGTGAGGAGCCAAGGCTGGACAGGCCTGAGTCTAGTCTTACTGGAGGGTGAGCTTTTGGTAAACAGAGATGGAGGCAGTTCAGACATCCATTAACACAGGTAATTAACTTAAATTAGTGCAGCTAGAATATGAGATATCAGGAGTAAACAAAGAAATGATGCAAGAATTTGATTTTAAATTTGAAATCACAAACAAATGCAGACGGAGTTACAAAGTGAATGACATTTTTTACATTTGGACGGTAAAACAAATCTGTCATTTTCCGTAGCCCCAACTTAGTCGAGTCTTTGATAAGGATTCAGGCTGGCAATCCTTTCTAAAGTGCAGATCAAAGCCAGTAACTGACTGCTTCAATGCAACCTCTAATATGCGCCTGAAGACATGTTCTCGCCTTGATGTCGAACCATACTGCTTATACATTACAGAGTCAATATAGCAGCGCACGGTTGATAACACTGTCAAGTGTGCTCATTGTGCTTAGCAAATTCAGGCGATTTTTTTTTCTCCTTCGGTATTTGTGAGAGTGCTGGCTCATATTGTAAACACAAATGGCTTATTCAAATCTAGGTCCAGGCTGAGCGCGTACTGTCAGGCGCTCCTCACAGTAGATTGAGGCAAATTCTCAGAGGTGTCAACACCAAGTGATGGCTGTAACTAAGCCATGAGGGAAGACAAAAATCAGGCCGAGTGCAACATTTGAATACGATACTTCTCATGCAGAATTTATAAATCCTCAGTTTCTGATATGATGGAAATGAACTCCCATGTAATGATTCTTTACTGCTGCAAAACTGTTTAACACAAGATCTGGATGCATTTGAATCTGTTGTCTATTAAAGAGGTTATACTGATGAAACTGGGCTAAGGTGAGTGGAGGAATCAAAGCTGCCTTCAAAATCCATACCAACTGTTAAAATGTCAGTGTATGTACTTTCTTATTACACCAAGTTTCTGGAACGAGATACACAATGGCCTTTAAACTGGCTCAACAGAGCCTAAAATAAAGACTTATTCAGCGAATAGACGCCTGCTTTAAATTTCAGCTCATCCATCACTGAAGTCAGAGCACTTTTTGCAAACACATGCATGAAAAAGATGCAGTGTGACTGCATTTATTATATCTTTGGTGGCTACATCGCCAAATACTGCTGTCCTGGATACCAGACTGGGCAATAAAGAAACAGCATCAGAGATCAAGGCTTAAACTCGTGATCTGATCATCCAACCAGACAACAGTCTCCTGTCCTGGGTCTGATAATGGGAAATCGACAACAACAGGACATGTGGCTACTCCAGTCTTTTAAAAGATAAAATTCGGACATAGGAAATCTAAGTTAGATTAAATCCCAAATTAACTTTAACATTTGTAAGGTGAAGTTATCGATTATAATCATCTTTGACTGACTAGCTGATAAATAAAGCTAATCAGATTTGTATATCTTGTATTAGCTCCGTTGATCAGTTGGTGAAGCTGTCATTTTGGTACTGACCATATACACACTTGAATATCCCCCCAAAATTACAGGACTATAGAATTTCCTTTTCATTTTGTAACGAGATTCGTGACCCTCAGAGGATAAAGCCTGACTTGAGTCTGTAGAAACGCTGAACTCCCTTGACCCAGTGATTTTGTCTGGCTATTACGTTATACATCCTATCAAGAAGCCCTTGATGACCCAAGGAACTAAAGTTACCAATGATAACTTTCATAATCTATACAGAAATTTCCCAATATGTACTTAATTAAGAGATTTCTAAAAACAAATCTACTTAGTAACATCAAACACCACCACCAGCACCTGCCTCTACTTCATAATTGGCAGATGTTTGCATGTTAACACTGATCAGGAGGGGTGAAAATAAAACAGTAAACAATCTAGTTTGTTAAATATCTCTGGCAGTTTTGTGGGTCACAAACAGTGGCATGCAAAGACTTTTTGAAGGGTAGGGGTGAAAAGAAAAATTAAGTTTTTGCCTTTTTCCAAGAGGGCATTTTAGTGGGCATTTTTGCCACCCAAGAGGGAAGTTTATCATGTTTCAACCGGGCAAAGGGGCAGTTTCAGTGTGTTTTGCAAACCAAGAGTGCACTAAGCCTGTATTTTTCAAGCCTATTAGCTGTTAGCATGGTTATCAACTAGGGATGTTCTGATCCGATACACTGATCGGTATCGGTGCCCCATATGGTTATTTTTGGAGGATCAGGTAGCATAAGATTTTATTACATGATAGGGACCAATCCGGTTTTCAAGTGTTTTCAGCAACGTCATGCTTTACGGTTGCTGTAAATTAAATCATGTTGCAAAAATGTCCGCTGTGTGGGACTACTTCTCTTTGGAAAGCAATGATAGTAAAACAGCGTCTTGCAACATTTGTAAAGTGAGTGTTCCTTGAGGAGGCACCAATGGGGCTCACTCTTGTACAACAAATATGATTCATTATTTACAACGGAATCAGAGTATGGGATTTATCAGAGAAAGGTATTGGTATTGGATCGGTATCGGCAAAACATTATCATGGAAAAATCTGTGTCGGGACATCCCTATTATCAACAACATTTTGTGGTAAAGGGAACAAACGTTTTTCAACCAACAAGCAAGTCAGAGCTCCATCCACCATTGGCTCAATTGCTGCACAGATTTGCTTTTTCAGTAAAGAGCTGTGTAACCAGCACACTGATCCAGATTCCACACTCTGGGACTCTTGATTTGATTAGCCTTTGTTGCTTCCAACAAACCACTATTTACCTTTGTCAGCCATCCTTCTGATCCTCACACTTTAAAGCCATGGCTACGAGTCTCTAGCCTCAAAAAACCCCCTGCAACCTTGGACGTCTTTCCATCCACCTCTAACCTTTACAACACATTAAACAAACGCTTTGATTTGACTTGACATGGACTGTTCCTGGAATGCGTTGAGATCACTGATGAAGGCAATTAACCTTCCCGCATATTAAACATCACAGACCATCTTTGTGTTGAGTCTCTGTAATTAATTTTGCAGTTGATGATTTTACAACTTTAACCTCTGACGTGCTCCATTACTTCCATCCATGCTCGCCATGGGCATCACGTATCTGTCATGCGTGCTGTGACATTTTGGATTTATTATTGATCATAAAAAGGATCAAATTCATAAAAGCCTTTGATTTCAATTACAACTACTGAAGCTACATAAAAAAAAACGCAGCACGATCTAGTTTGGATGTTATGCACGGAGGCACATTATGTCACAACTCATCAAGTATCCGATGTTTTTGAAGCACAAACAGACCACGCACCAAGGTGACCCTAATTCATGGAGCTCATCAGCGTCCCCTCTGACAGATATCAGAGCTCCTCTTATCGTTCTGGGATCAGAATCATTTCCACCTGTGCAGGTTTTTCTGTAGCACAACCAAAGCTGTGACATAATGTCTCTGTGCTGCTGGTCCCTGTAGGCAGAGCACTGATAGCACTGAGAGAGTTTATTTGGTTCCTTCCAGGAGCCGTTAAATCTTTTAGCCTTGCAAGAGTGAACAGTTTGGGGAAAAGTTACGGTGCTTTTCAGAGAAAAAGAAAGGAAACGGGCAGGAGGGGTTTAACAAAAGACGGCTAAAACCTTCACAGAATGAGCATTATGTGTCTTATGTTTTGTAATTCTTGACAATCTACCTATCTAATGACACACACAAGATTTACAACATGACAGTGAACCCTTTAGCTTGGAAACACATTACCCTGTGCAGCTGCATAATATCAGGATGATCAAAATGCTTATTACATGTTTTAGTGTGTGCATTGTTTCATAAAACATATCAAACCCCAAGGACAACCCTTCAGAAAAAGCTCCTCTGGTGTTGTGGTTTGTGAAGTGTTAAATAGAGGAGAAAAAAATCCTGAACTTTGCAATCATCGAAACCTGCAACGATGAATCTCTTTGATTTCATCATGAATCACTCTCACTGCAGCTAAACACCGGAAGGTGAAACACATTTCCTTATTTCTGCAGTCGTTGATTCTGTGGTCATAATTTACACCACGTTTGCGTGTGATTTTTGCCTGCCGTGCAGCAGCGGAGGGAGGATATATTTGAGATAAACGACACGTTAACAGAATCATGTCAGGGTTCAACACATTTGCTGTGATTTACAGCCCGACTACAGAGGCTTTCAGGTCCTACTTCTCATTGAAAGGGTAAAATGTGTGTTTTGATTGGAAAAAAAGATGGAGGAATGTCAGTTCAAGACAAATGTCTAATTCTATAAATGTCCTAGTTATCCTAAAGTCATAGTCTCAGAAACCAGCTTTGTTGAAATAGTGTTGGACATTGATAAGAGGAATACACATGCCCTCTCTTTTATGGCTGCTATTTGTAAAGGAAAAGTGCTTCTACTTGACAGAAACCACTCATCCAGTCTGACGTTGCTCTTTTGGAAAATTTACCAAACAGGAAATCCCTTAACTTCACCGAAAAAGTGTTAAAAAAGTGCATATCAGAGTAAAACTTCATTCTCAGTTAGCATAGTGTCCACGCTCATGTAATTATTTTACTCTCTGGCTGAATTTGGTGTTGATGAACTGCTCCATAATTCCCGCCATCCGTGTTCCTCCTCTGGCTTTGGCAGGGAGGAGATAACATTGTGACAGGGAGGAGGTGACAGCCTCATCTCAATGTGAATGGAGCTAATCACCAATGCAAATTGCAATCAGAGGGGCATATCTCCACCTAACTGAGAGATAATTGCGTGATTGTGCTGATAACAAAAGGTCAACTGTGTGTAGCCACTAAGCTCTCAAATGATCATCAGACACACACACACACCGTCTCCAGCAGTGAATATTTTTACAGACTGAATCACTGCATTAATTTTAAGGCCAAACACCACCAGATTTTTTTTGATGATGATGATGAAGATTTCAAACACTGATTATTCAGCAGATGCTGCTTTCCAGATTAGAAGATGATAATAAAATGACAACAAGGCGCTTAGATCAAACCAGAAATGTCCAGTTTAACTACACCCCCAAAAAAAATTAATTACACAGACATCTGCTGTTGTTTTTTTATCCTCTACTGTCAAAATCAGTTTGCTTTTGTGTCCCTGACAAAGAGTGTGTGTGTGAGTTTGTGTGTCAGTGTGAGTGCAGCCTCCAGCTGTGTGGTAGGAGTGCCCTCTAGTGGACTCACCGTGGGATCTTGAAGAGGGCTTTAACAGGATGCATTTCTGCCAGTGGGGGATCTCCATCTGCCAGCTCTATGGCTGTGATGCCAAGCGACCAAACATCACAGCGTGCGTCGTACGAGTAGTCATACTGCTGTTCACAGGCGATGACCTGATGACACGACACAGTGATGACCATCTGAACAGCTCATTTTGAATGTTAATAACCAAAAGATATAGTGTATTTGCACTCAGATCTGCTATTAAGGTGGAAATAACATAATTCTTCAACAGTGTTTTAATTTCTCTTAAACTAAGCACTTTGCATAAAATCATATTTGAGATATTTAATGTCAGGGTCTAGTAATTTGGTCCAAAATGATCACAAGAATACACTCTACTTCCTTTTTATAGCACTTGGTTTCTTTCAGCTTTAAATCTGAGTTACACAGATCTACTTTTATGGACCATTTAAACACTGAAATGTAGGCTGCTTCAGTCACCAGCTGAGTGAGTCTCCCCTTTCCACAGTTCATAATTATAACTGACACTACATTTTACAGCTGAGTTTATTCTAATTGCCCCTGAGGTCCCTCCCTTACCAGCCCAATCACTGCACCTCATTTCTGCCAAAGAGTAAGCGGTTGGGGCCTCGGACTCCCGGCTATTAACCTTGAGGAGACCTCCAGAGCTGCACCCGTGGAGGGGAATACACAATGACAAAAGGGGGGGAGTCACACTGAATAACTGAGCCTCTCCCCTTTTCTCTCTGTCGTATGAACAACACGCTCTGCACGTGAAAATGTGCTTAAATACAGAGTCTTTTTATGCACAACAACAGATGAAAATGTGAGTTAGCTTAAACAGTTTCTGACCTCAGGTGCCATCCAAAACGGAGTCCCCACTGATGTGTTTCTCCGCAATCGTGCACTGGTGAGCTGAGCTGAAACACCTTAAAAAACATAAGAATGACAATCAATAACTTCTTATAATTAAGACAAGTGTGTTTATCAGTTTGAATTTGATAAGAATGAGCATAATTTATGAAAGAGACTACTAATAAACAGCGAGCATATATTTTAGTGTGGCAACCTGCCAAGCAGTAATAATAATGATGGGCTATAATCATTTCAAATTATGTCGGACAGATTTTTATCAGCATGAGTCCACTTCATCTCCGTGACACAGAGGACATAAAAATGCCTAGGGGTGACTCCAAGTCATTTGCCATAACAGCTTTCTTTTAATATGCAAAGGACCAAATAACGCAATTCAAATGAGCAATAATAGCCTCGGGTTAAGGCTTCGGTCCATGAAATAAAAGATGTTGTTGTGAGCGTGGGGCGAAATTGTGCCTGTGTTAACCTTCATAGACAGTTTCTGCAGGAATGTGCTGCTGACACCTCCCATAGATCTGTCGAAAAGGGATTTGTTTATCTAACTCTTCACTTTAAAAAAAAGGAGATAAAACAAGGACCTTGAAGGATTTGTCTCTTTCTAAAGAATCTGTGAATTGCTTTGATTGCCTCTTTCAAAGATCATTACCAAAGTCAACCAGTTTGACTCCTCCCTCAGTTGTCAGCAGGATGTTGTTGCCTTTGACGTCACGATGGATAATCCGGTTGTTGTGCAAATGCTGGAGACCCTTTAAAGTTGGAGGACAAAAACACAAGGTGCAGAGAGTGGAGCCATTCGTCATTAGGATTAATGAGAATAGATTGCGTTCAAAGCTGAGCTGTACAATCCATATGACGACTCCCACAGGTGTTCAGCGGGAAAGGCGTACATTACTGCCTGACACACTCCCCCTACTGCAAATAAATCCTCAGCACGCTCTCTGCGTGTTTGCATCCCACCTCCCCCCCTAAAACATTAGCAGCTTTTGCAGCGCTCCGTCTTACCAAGAGGGCGCTGTATAAGATGTATGAGATAACGGGCTCCTGCAGACGCTGGCCTCGGATGAGCAGGCCTTTGATGAGTTCTGTGACAGAACCGCCGTTGCACAGCTGGGTGGGAGACAGAGAAAGTGGAGTGACTCGTCCATCACTCACCGCTCCAGATTATGATTCATGGGGGAGAAGGAGCCCACACAAACACACACAAACAAGGGGGAGCAGTGCAGAAACACACATGGGAGCATAATAGCATCAACATTTATGTAGGTGGGTTGCTTAACATACTTGAGGCCTACTTTCATACTACTTAAGCATTAGAGCTTTAAATACGTTTGGTACCACACAGACGCAAATTGCAGAATTTGGACGACGGTGACAAGAAATAGCTCTGGAGAAAACACTGAATGTTTTCCTTCCTCGTAACATGTTTGATCGATTCAGATCAGACCCCAAAGATAAGAGAGCTCACCTCAAGCACCAGCCATAGCTGTCCTCCTGATAAGTTGTCTGACTTGTAGAACATGCCATAAAACTTCACTACGTTCGGGTGGTTGGACAGGGACCTCAAGATGTTGTACTCTGCTTCGATCTCCTCATCCACATCCTTCCAAAAGATACCAGAGCCAATCAAAGCAGAATTAGCAGATAAATGTGAATGATAGCAAACAGCAGTGTGCTTTGTGCAGTGTAATAAAATGAATTATGAGTCTTAATATTTCAAGTTGTGTTTCATTTTAACTCCAGCATAAAACCAAGCTAGCTTGACTATAATTAGACTCCTGGAGACAGGGTTATAAACTCTGTTACAAAGGAAGGGACAGCCAGGGTGCTAAACTATTTCTGGAAGTGCTTTTCTATCAAAGTAAATCTCAGAGGAAGGAAAGAACTGCCGTCAGAGAGGCAAAATTTCTCTTCCTGGATGTCTGAGTGATAGCGTCAGTGGTCTAATCAGGGAGAAGGATGGGAGAGGAGGCAGCTTCATCTTCCCGGCCATCAGGGGAGCATCATGGTGGATGGTGGTGCCAGGATGGGGATTGTTCCATTGACACAATCACAGGCAGACAAAGTCTCACCAGCACAATACTGTGCCACTTCAGAGTCTGCTGCAGCCTTATCAAACGGACAAATGAACAAATAGACCGAGAGGAAACAGCCGGTACAGGAGCTACACTTTCTGGGACGGGTTTGTTACACTTAACATGACGGGGAGTAAATGAAACAGGGAGACGTTGATATATATCACAGGAGGAAGTACAACTGCATCACAGAGGAGAGGAGGAGAAGTATGGAGAACTTACTCTGTTTGAATGGCTTGTATGCTGGGACAAGTCACATAGTTATAAAGAAAAACACAAGGGGTTTGGTTTTTGATTTGTGTCTGTCACAGAAATGTGAGCTTTTGTGATCATAAAAATATAAACATAAGCAGTATTTAATCAATGAAAGTTGAAACTTGCAGTGTGGGAAAACACAAAAATGTAACATTAGTTTCCATTAATGGAGCCTAAGGTGGCTCGATGGGCAAAAACTGGTCATTTTGAGTATTTGTTTAGGCTGTACAACACTCACTTATTCCTTTACTGTACAACATTCATGTTTTATACTCTTTGATGTTTTCAGACTTGGAATTATAGTTGAATACCTTAAATACCTAAGGAACCACACCTAAAATAGTGATCACACGGTGATTCAAAACAAGGTTTTAAAGAAGAAATCTAAGGAAATAAAATTGCTGCTCCTTCACATTTTGCTTTTGCTTGAAGAATAATAACACCTCGAACTGTGCAAGCTGCCACTCTGAGCTCAATACTGCACACATTTCAATTATGATCTTGGTACAAAATAATTTCCTCAAAATATGTGTATATAGCTTTAAACAAACTCTCATAACTCTTTAATTATTGATCTGGATCTAACCAAGGTGGCAGCTTGCACAGCTCTGTTAAAGTCAAAAACACCCTGAAAGTTTCAGCCTGTCGTCTTTGGTAGTGTGAAAGAAATCATTGTTTTTGGCACATTAAACTGTTAAAATGCAGAATTTGAGAAAAACAGACATAAAACGTTTATTTCTTCTTTGGTTACTGCAGAGGGCCCCTAGCGTATAAAAAGACCTTCGCTTTCTTCCATTTTTTTTTTTTACTTTTTAACCCTGTCAGGCCACCTTAAAGTTCAAAAAGCTGGGGACCAATATATTAATCTAACGATGCATGGGGCCAACAGCTTGTGAGTTCTGCAAAATGATGGTAAACAAGCTTAGATACAGGTCTTTCTAAATCAGCTATTTCCTCACACATTGGTTATCAAAACTCCAAACAGCAGCCCTGTATTTATGCATATTAATAATTACTTTGTATAACTCATAGAAAATCACACCAGATACCATGTGGTTAGTCTCAGTCTTTGCTAAAAGGTAAACATAGTTCCAGCTATGACTTACATTGATTGGGTCCAGTACTTTGACAGCAGCCTGACTCCCATCCTTCTTGTTGGTCACTCTGTACACTTTGCCATACGTTCCTTTACCAATGGTCTCCACTATGTCCCAGTTCCCTGATGGGTCGTCCAAGTTTTCCATTCCAATCATGCTGGACTTGTAGGGATACAGTCCATATAATGACCTCCTGGAAGAAAAACACAGTCTGAGATTGTGGGTTGACGAGCATGGAGGAGCTGTCAGAAAGTGGAGAAATACCTGGTGTTTGAACCTAGCCAAACTAAAGCAAGCAACTTCACTTTAGCATAAAAATATAACAAGCTAGCACCACAAAGAAGCAAGTAATTGAGACAGAAAGTATTAGCTGTGTAGAGCTTTGTATGTATGGCACAGAGCAGTACATCAAATCCCACAGGCCCTCTCATTCAGCTCATTGAAATGACAATAAGAGCCAAGGGAGCCACTTAGCAGGTTTAACGCTGAAGAAATCAAAGCAAAAAGCAGTTTAGACAGCTGGAGGTGGAGACGACAGCACTCTACTTACATGGCAAATGTTATTTTCTTCTGACTCATCAGGGCTGGGAGAAAATACAACTAAAAAGTCTCTCGTGGTCATAATACACCAGCTTCAGTCGCTACAGCAATCGCTTCCTCAAGAGGATGGGCAACAAGTAGCATTTCACACGGACACTGAATTAGCCCTCTCTACGGGACCTTGTCACTGGCCGCTAAGAAGTGCAATCTCCTCAGGATCAATTGGATTGGACAGAGATTAACTTGACAAGTGGTGCCCTGATTGAGCGGCAAACCCACATGACACCTTCTAACAAACTGATTATAATGTGTAGAGTATCACAAAATGAGACATATTCAGGCTGAGGGGCGTTGAAAGGATTTCTGATCATATAATAAATATAAGACCTGTCATAAATCCTCCTGCAGATCCACAAATACAACACATGAGATCAACAAAGCAAAACATCAAATGTTGAAGCACCTGAGTTAGACTAGCAGGATAAAAAGGGAAACGTGCATCCTAGTTTAAAAAAATGACACATATTCCAGATAAAAAAAATGATGGAGAGGAATGTTTGTGTGTGATCTCATGACTGCTCCACTCATCATAAATGTTACGCATCAGAGAGGACGAGTGACCCTGAGGGAGGGACATTATTGAAGAGGAGATCAGGAAACCGATGCGAAACGACGTGAAGGATGTTTAACCTGCTGGTGCACGTGAGGCACATTTATGAACCGCTGTGCAGGCTGACAGAGCGACGGCAGAGATGTTTGATAGATGCAGCGCTTCACTGTGGAGACGTTTGCATATGAAGCACTGAGATCGGACTGATACCCTTCACTGTGTCCTACAGGGAGCAACACGAGCTGGAGCCAAAACACCTTCAGTTTCTGTGTGTACACAACACAGTGACACACTTTTAATACCTTTTTAACCCCTTAGTATAAGCAGACTGAGTCCAATATGTCAGAGGAACCAATATGTTGGTATAGGATGATAGGGCTTTGTTGTGTTACAATACTCTAACCTGATGATGTTGTTGCTGGGAATGCTGGGTAAACCACGATGCAAAGCAGCTTTCCTCCCTCACTGAGTCATAATCATGCATTTAAAAAACATTTCCGTGTACTGCTGCTGTGCAAAGGGTCCACACTTCACACAAAAGGTCTCAAAAGGAGATGTGTTTCTGATGTTGTTGTTGAATTTTGAAATGATGCCAGTATAAATTTAAAAAAAAACAGTGATTCACTTATTTTTTACACAAAAAAAACAAAACAAAAAACAACTGTTTGCAAAGCTGTTATTGAAAATTGTAAATATTTGTGAATTTACTCTTGTGCTTTTTTTGTCCTTACATTTTGGGAGCATGTAGCATAATTAGACATGTTTGTTAAAGAGTAGATTCAATAGTAGTATAGTAGTATATAGTAGTAATAGTAGATAAGATAAATTGTTGCTAGGCGCCGCCCTGTTGGCTATGGCTGCCTTTTCTTGTAATTTTTCGTCTCTTTTTCGTAATCTTTGTATTTGGAGTGGATCAGTACTTAGTATGGCTCATTTGTTGGTCAATGACACCAAACGTTTTGTGGCTTCAGCAATATTTTTACTACTTTTTCTCCTGTGTTTGTCTGGAGATCTACATGTAACCATGGCTGCATTGTTTACATGTGAACTCAGCTGTTAGCAGCCTGTAGCATGTCAATGCTAACTGGTGTAAGGCCTGATGTCTTCCCACAAGGTGAGGAGAAGGAGGTGAGGATGACGTGCTGGTTCTCAGGTGTGAGCTAAGAAGTGACGACATGGACCTGTCCTTCCATCCATCGTTATTGGGAACGTAAGATCTATCTCCAGTAAGATGGACAAGCTAGCCGTGCTAACCCAGCATCAGAGGGAATACCAGAAGGTAGAGCAGCATCATGCTATTCACAGACATGGCTAACGGAGCTAACATCAGACACCAACGCCACACTGGAAGAGCTTCACCTGCTGTGAGCAGACAGGATCCAGGAGACAGAGACTGAGCAGACTTATGGACCTTTTTGCACTTTCTGTACACTTTCTTACTTTTGTTTTCTTGATTGCTGTTGTGACTTCAATTTTGTTGTACTTGTTACAATGACAAAGTTCTATTCTATTCTGTTCTATTCTATTCTATTAGGGTTA
This sequence comes from Halichoeres trimaculatus, assembly GCF_033239565.1. Classification (NCBI taxonomy): domain Eukaryota; kingdom Metazoa; phylum Chordata; class Actinopteri; order Labriformes; family Labridae; genus Halichoeres; species Halichoeres trimaculatus. The sequence continues at coordinate 19,191,067 of NW_027437197.1, forward strand.
AATAAGCATTTTGCTTCTGCCATTCTTGCTTTTCCACCTCTCAGTATAGGACTATTGTGTGTTACATAGTATGTTCTAAGAAATATGTTACTGTATGGTGACTGAATAAAACAACTCTTCTACCATGGGTTGAGTTCAACTAACATACTAGTGGCTAGCAGGGCTGCACACTCCACGTGGCAAAAACGGATGATGCAAGAAAGAGCTACACAGACAGTTTTGCTGCAGACAGTGGAAATGATCCTGCAATAAGACAGTTTGCATCTTTTTTCTCTGTGAGAGACTCACAAAATCAGACCAACATTAATGTGCCAGAACAATTTATATTTTTGAATTTGCAGTGAAGTTGTACTATCTTATTCCTGAGCCATGGAGTGTGTTCATGTTGTCACTGTAATGTTTTAAGGTTACAGAGTTAAACACAGGGAAATAACATTTGTATACTAGTGTTAGTCATATGTCTTATCTGAGCCATCCTAATAAAAAACTGACTGAATGTAAAGTTTTATTTGAAAGTAATTCAAGTAATCTATCATTAACTTTGTCAAGTTAAACTGCTGGAATAATGAATCCTACACCTGGCTTCTCATTACACCAACCTGAGGACTTTCCATTTCCACACTGGGGTTATGCTGTTACATAACTTATCTGCCCAATGTTGGAAACATTATCATCCACCTGTTGCTAAGGTGCCTTTACAAACCTTTTTCCAACAGACCTATCACATTTCCAGATAACTACTCTGTCTCAAATAAAAACAGATCTTAAACACCAAAGATTTCTGCAATCTATCAGTGAATCATTGGTTTAAAATTGAATAAAAGACCAATGTCTTCAAAACAGACAATCATAGTTTTAAATTACACAGCAGAAATAATCCCTTACGCTCCCAGTAGCAACAATCTATCACCATCACACACATGGCTGTTTTGAATCTGTTAATTATTCAAAAATACTTTTCAAGGATGAATAAAGTCAAAAAGTCACCCTACCTGTTTGTTTCTGTGAAAGTGTTCGTCTCTTCCTCACAGCGAAAAAACACTCCACGCTAATTCATGCTAATCTAACCGGATTAATAATTCACCAGCAATCTGCAACCCGATCTGCAGCTGTGTTAAATATTCAGGCAGCAGATGTATCCACTCATAAAGGAGGCTGATATGAAGCATCTCAGGTTGCACACAGGTTACCAGGAAGCTCACAGAGTTGCTAAGTCACATGACCCCTGCAGGTGAGCTCACTCACTGTAGATCATGATAGCTACATGCTCAGCTGCTGAGGATATTTTCAAATTAAGTCTTACTATTTAGTCAAAGTCCAGCAGGGGTTTATAAAAAAAGATAGATAAATAAAACATAATAATAAAAAAAATCAAAGATTGGGCTTCTTATTAAAATATATCAGTGACAACAGAAGACAGTCTGCATGCCACGTGAAAGTAAAAATAACAAGACATCATTCCACCTGGAAAAACACTACATCACATGTTGCCGTGCGTTTTAAACCCAGGGGATCTAATGAGTAGTTACACACTCTACAGAGACCTGTTACATAAGCAGATACTCTTGCAAAAATGCTCTAATATTGTTCTGATGTATTTCTACTCAGCTCTTATATTAAAGCTCCAAAAAACTGACTTTAAATTCTGAGGTCAGAATCAACACATGGAGTCTGGGTGAATTGTATTCAAATAGCATTATCAAGCTTTTATGCATGCCTTTTGTTGATATTTCTAAAATTGCACTGGGTTTACACTCTAAAAGGTGTTGCAAAACATGTGGGTCATGGCACCCCGAGAGGTCACAAGACACATACCTGAGCAGCTGCAAGATTCAAGTAAGAAACATACTTCTCTTACTAAAAAGTCAGGGTTATTTCTTGAAATGTTTGTCAAATTCTTGGTTTTTGGTTTTGTAGGTTAATTTCCCTGCACTGTTTCTTTGAGAACAACCTAAAAAAAGTTACTTGACCTGGTTATTAAGTGTTGATTGGGGATTAGCAGGGATACTTTGAGTTGCATAAAGGGCTAAGAGCAAACAGGATTTTTTTTCTTTCTTATATTATTGTGTGAAAACACTTTTTGAAATTCACATTTCAACAGCACCGCAAGCATCAGACGTCTCAGTGTTTCTGATTTGTAAAACAAATATCAACCATATTTTTTCTTTATTGCTGTAAAGAAAACAGGAAAGTCAAATGTTTTTCAAAGGACTCGAGGTACACTATCTGCTAGAACAGGACACCGCAAGTCCTTGGCAGTGCTCAGGTTACCCTTTGTTTACCATCCTGTGTCAGCATACACTGAAAGGGACAATGTACCTCGTGCACTAAATGCAGGTCAGTGAGTCTCTGTGACACTGTGAAATTGTTTCCTTTAAAAAACAAAAACTTAATCTGTGTCGCTACAGCTTCAGTGGTAATGTGCTCCTTAGTGAATGCAGATGACTTTTTATTCTGCATCTCCATAATTCTGAGCTCCAGTGATGGTTGGAGGTGGTATCAGCTTTATGTGCTGTGAACAGCTGCAGCACACGGATCGTCTTTGACACCAGAAACAGAGCAAAGAGAGAGTGAGTAATCTAATTTTCTGCTTCCATCAGACTCACACAATCCCACCCTCTGCGGTTAAATGCCTTGCGGGAAACTCCACTCGGTAAACCCTTTGGTAAGTCTGTGGAGAGGGAAAAAAACTCTGAACTATAATCCCTTTTAAGGGGATATGAAGAGGCTTTGCAGTAAACCTCCACTCGCCACAAGCCAGACCGAAAGCACAGTGCCCTTGTTCTCACCCTGGATGACCAAAGCTTCACACAACCAGACACCAACATTTTTTGGTTTCACAACTTTACAAAACATCACGGTATTAAGAAGAGGCCCACATCTTCATCAAAATAATCAACGAAACAAACAGCCTGCTCCACCATTCATCACAAATGTCACAGCTGTTACAGCAGCTACTGATGCAACACAGCTCTAACAGTTTCAATTCATGAGTTACTTTCAAAAGAACTAAACTGAAAAAGATAACACAAAGTCTCACTCTGTGCCAGATTCTTACTTCTAAATACAAAACTCTGAAACTACACAATGAAAAATGTCAAAGCTTCAAACGTTATCCAAATCATGACACTAACATGAACTTTACAGAAGCTACACATTCACATCACTGAGTCCAAACACATCCTGATTTATCTGATAACATTTGGACAATGGACACAGAAACATAGTACCGTTAACGTCTGTTATGCTAGCATAATTTGTAATTAAATGTAACTTGTTTGACCTGTTAGATTTTGGCTAAATTACGTGTTTCATGTGTTAAGTGGGTGGTCCAGAATAGCACAACCAAAGTAACTCAGTGACAAACAGCAGCTGCAACTTCAAGGTACTTTTATGTTATTGTTTGTATCAGCTACTGATGTCTTCTTTTATGCTAGTTAAACCTTTACTTAATTAATTGATTTTTTAAGTTATTAGTAAAGTTAAATTTTCAAATCATTGACGTTAAACTGTAAAAAACTGAAATCTTATCAAGTTTTTTTCTTATTTTAAGTAAAAGATTGTCTAATTATACTCGATATGAGCTTCATTCAACTTATTAGTTGAGAAAAATGTCTTGTTTGGGTCTGAATTGCTTACAACAAGTAAAAAAAACTGCCAATGGAATAAGAAAATTTAGCTTGAAGCTAGACTAACATCTTAACACAACTAACTTTTCTCTTGTTACATTGGCAGTCTTTTTTTTTTACTTATTTCAAGCAATTCAGACCTCATTTCTGTCTTTAAATAATTTGAAATGAGATGCTCATATCAAGTCTAAAAGGACATTTTCTACTGAAAATAAGATAAAACACTTGATAAGAATTCTCTTTTTTTTTTTTTTTTGCAGTGTAAGCTGTGTGCTTGTTTCTGTGCAGACTACTCAATCTGACATCTCGCCTTTAGTGGATGATCAGTCGGATTCTGTTTGTATTTCTGGCCTCTGTGTGTAGCAGGATGAAGAGAGTGAAAACATTTAATCTGTCCTCAGGGAGAGCTTTTCTTCTTCTCACAGTATGTTAAGTGTTTGTATTCATTGGTGCATGTCAAGATCAGACTTAGCGGAAGCTACCTGGAGACAAACAACACAATAGCCATAATCCAAACTTTTACTAATGTTGCATAAATTCATCACTATTCAAGAGATGAAATTGTTGCTTCTGATACGTTTTGTTTTAGTTATGCTGAAACTATCAGTTATTATTCAAATAAAATGATTACAATCATGTACATATTTCACAAATTTAAAGAACAGTTAACACAGTTAACACTGTATGGTTGGTATTCCCCTGTTACATTCTGAGCAGGCCTCTTAATTTCTTGAAGCCTTCTTAATAGGAAAGAAAAAGCTCCTACCTTGTCTTTGTTGCCAACGCTTTTTCATCTCTAAGATCTGCAAAACAAAATGTTCAAACATGAAATGATTCCTCTTCAGCTCTGTGTCATTCTGAGAATATCTGAAGCAAAAAAAAGGCAAACACTGCAGCTGTTCATCTACAGGAATAATACTCCTTTGGACATGCTTTACATGCAGCTTACCCTCCATAGCAGCATATCTGAACTGATTTGCCTGTTTGCCTCAGTGAAACTTTTTAATTATTAACAGAACGGACACCTGAGCAGACCTGAAGCTCTCAGCTGACCACCAACACCTCACACAGCCTTCAACAGTCTATTCATGAAACCTACCTGGACAGGAGGAGAATGAGGGAATCTCCAGTGATGCTCTCCGCAGCACAGCCTGAAACACCAACATTTCTCAGCAAGAAATCTGTCACACAAAATCAGTGATTTCACCCGGATACAACTCCTCCACTGGTCCATGCTAGACTGTTTTTTCCTCTCTGACTAATTGGCAGAAAAGAGAGGCTTTGTTCAGTGATTGGTCATTAAAAAGAGGGCCTCCCTTGTTTGTGAAACTTTGACCCAATTATCCTCAAAATTCTCGGTCACATGGGAATGAATTTTCTCTGTGGTGTTTAGAAACGAGCAGTGGACTGGACGGATAAATCTTACCCACGAATACGGAAATAAAAAGGATTTGTGATTATTTTTAGGATATTTCCTCAAAGGTTCACAATTAGAGCTCGTTTCTATCGCTGTTTTCAGCATTCTTCCTTCAAGCTGCCCTGAAATACCACAAGATCTCAAAGTTTACTGATATTCCTGCTTGGTTGTACTGAAATAGGTCATGTGATTTCTCCATAAAAGTTATGATCTGATGAGCTTCAGTGAACTGAGACCCCTGGTGGACACAGCTTGAGGTGAATGTCTGCTCTCTAGCAGCCACATTTCCACACTAGACTGGAAAAAAATGAAATCTTATCAAGTGTTATCAAGTGTCTTATTTTCTGTAGAAAATGTCTTTTTAGACTTAATATGAGCCACATTCCTCTGACCAGTCTGGAAAAATGTTTTGTTTCAAGTAATTTAAAAGTTAAACAAGTTACAAGTATTAAGACATTATTCTAGTTTTAAGCAAGTTTTCTAGTAACTTTTCTCTTGTTCCATTGGCAGATTTTTTTTTGCTTGTTACAAGCAATTCAGACCTCATTTCTGTCTTTAAATAACTTGAAACAAACATTTTTCTGGACCAATAAGTTGGATGTGGCTCATATCAAGTGTAGTGGGGCAATTTTTACTTAAAATAAGACAAAAACACTTAATAAGATTTTAGTTTTTTTGCAGTGTACAGCTCACGAGAAACTGGAAAAAAAGTTGTTACTGAGGGGAATGTTTGAGCGGAGGGGATATCAGAGACATGAAAAGTAAGATACAATAAATAAGTAAAATGACACTCAAAAATTTTTCAGACTGAGCTCAAAGGGAATAAAAAAAAAACAGAGACTTGAATCAGTGTGTTTATATTTTATTCACATATGTTACATTTTGCATTAATTGTCCAAATCATACTTTCTGGTCAAACTCAGAAAGTTTGAGTCAGCACCTACAGTAATGTACTGTATTCTCTCTTCAGTCATACAGGAGAACACACAAGAGCTTTCAGTAACAATTTTACACCCATTACTTGTTGGCTATTTGGTTGCGGTCATTTACAAAGTGGGTACTGCAAAAGTAAAGGAGAGAGGAGGAACTGTGTAAACAGAAAAGCAGCATGCATGAATTCAAGGAGGAAGTTTTCAAGTGTTAACTTAAAAATGACTCGACGCAACACAGCATGGCCCAGCATTTCAAAAAAAAAAAAAAAAAAACCTGCAGACATCAGGAATATCAGCAGTATGCCACTATCCACTCCAAAGAAGATTAATCTTGCAGGCACGACTGGATAAATTTCCTCTCTTCAAGAAAAAAAGATGATAATCAGAAAATTAAGTAGCTAAGACACTTAAATAATGGTAGCTTAAAGGTTGTCATGCACAGAGTGTGACGGATACTCAAGTCTGATAATCTTGTAATGTTGGAATGCAACTATAAATCACATCTAGATGAAGTGTGAGAAAGGGATAGTCATCACAATGAATGATCTATACTGCAATTAGGAATTGAGATTTAAGAAATTAAAGGGGATCGTTTTTTAATATTCTGCATGTACTCAGAAATCACTTACATTTCACTGAGTTTTATATCTTCAGGAGAGTTGTTAAAACAACGCGGGACACCACATCTGTGCAATGGTGTTTCTCCTCCCTTAAAAAAGTACACTACTCCATTCTGTTAGGTTTTTTTTCTGAGTAATGACCCTCAGATATTTAATTGACCGGATGTAGCTCGAGGTTGGTTTTTGAGACGTGTCCTCAGAACCAACCAGAGAAAAAAGCACAAGAAAGAGTAGGACTATGAGTGCTGTAGTGAGCATGAGGTGACCGCAATACCTCCTTAAATATCAAAGTAGTTAGAGTCAACATTCCCAGCCATCTACCGTAAACTCAAAGCACAACCTTAGAAAAAAAAATCTTCACAAAAGTTTAAAATTACTTACTTTAACAATGAGCAGCAGCATTTATTTTAAATATCTAAAACATAACGGCAAAAAAAAACGAAATTCCTGAGGATGGATTGCAACTTGACCCATAAAAAGAGTCTTTGCTTGTTTGCAAAAAAACTCTAGTGTGTTGATGGGTGGACTTGTCCTGCCTACCATCACATGTCAGCAGACAATGAGTGCACGTTGCAATAACATCGCAACACTCATCAGGAGCTTGAAACTCATGCTAGCACAGCAGAGCACATTTTATAAATAAGAGGGATATGCATGGTGCAAAAAGTAATCAAACTCTGCAAGGATATTCAGCACTTGATATATATATGTATTTTAAACCCTAATAAATATGACAGGCTTCGAAAGCCTGCTCACACTCCAATTTTATTTTTGGGGCAAAGTTGTGCTTTTTCTTTTGATGTTACTGTATTCTGTATTCCCCTGCTGAAAACCACACAAAAAATCACTTAAACACACACGTGTTAATCTTTAGGCATGATTGTACACCAAACTTCACATAAACCAAGGCTGTGGCAGCGATACCCCCCACTGGTTGTTTGTGTTTATCACGTTGAAGAGTTCCCGAATATTTTGATCGAGGCAGAAAGAAAAAACATCTTCTCAGTCATGGAGTTGCTGTTTTCAGTGGACTTTGGAAGATCTTAGAGTCCATTATAGTGAGGCCCCCAACGCTTATTGATGTGATCAAAGGTGTGCGAGACCCACTGTTGCTCCAACACTCGATACCTCTCTTCACATAAGAAGAGAGGCTTGCCACGGCTAAAAAAAGAAGCCAGAGGGAAAAACAAGAGTGAGAGCTGTGTTTATCTTCTCTGCAGCGACAAGAGGATAAAAAGTGGTGTGGATTTGTCACACTGAAGTCTAGTGCATGGAGGTAAGGTTTGTGTTTACATTTCAAAGTCTGTTAGCATTTCCATGTGTTAACTTTTGATAATAGTTTATTTATGTCCTTTATTTGCTGTTGATGTTCACTTTCATTTCAAAATGCATCACATTCAGAGACAAGATTCTTGAGGAGTTAAATTTCAAGAATGTTTTGGTTATGGATGTTGGAAGAATCACCTATATAAAGGTGAACATTCTTCCCACTGCACAAAAGTGAGGCTAAAATACCCCCCGGTAAAGGGTGCTAACATTTTGTGTATTTAGTGCCACAACCTGCAAGACATCAATTGGCTGGCAGAGCTGCAGTGGTGGCACTTTGCACCTTCTATAAACCTAAATTTACATTTAACTTAGTGATTTCATGACAAGTATTCTTTCTTTAATGATAAATATTATGTTTGAGGATCATTTTTGATGTGCATTTTGTTGTTATAGATAGGCTCATGTCCCATCGGTTAACTTGGAGAAGGTGTGCTTTATGAGCTAAAAGCTGTAATGTGGAAGAAGGAGTTTTAGTGATTTTGGCTTCATTTTTGGGAAGCTGTTGTGTCAGCTCTCTTTTTTTTTACAGCCTATGATTTGAACAGATAGTTCATCATTTTGTTGAGTATAATGGTTTCTTGTATTTAGTAATTATGTGAAATAAGGGAGCTGGGACATACCACAGGAGTATGTAACATTAATATGTGTAGCTACTAGGGCTGTCATTTTAACGCGTTATTTAGATTAATTAATTAATTAAACACAGCAAATTAATGCGTTATAAAAATTAACGCAAATTTCCGATGGTCCCTGAATGAATCACACGTGACATTGGCAACATGCTTTAAACCGGGGGGAAGCGAGAGTCATTTTTGCGAGACTGCCGGCCACATCTCGTTTATTCACACGTCCTTTTTGAAAATCTGCAGAAAATCAACCGTTTGCTCCAGCTCAATTCTGTAAAAAACAGATAATTCTAAACTCTTTACTATTTGTTCTGTATTTAAATCTTAAGAATTCTTTGAAAAGTTCCTTCTATCTTCCGTCCTAAAAATCAAATAAGCTTATTTTAGGTGCAGGACTGTGTAGATATTGTAAAGATAGAACCATTACATTTTTTCATGTGTTACTTATGCCTCAGGGTACCTAAAAATGTGTTGTATATATTCCCACCTTATTTTTACATGTTTTTTAATGCATTTTAATGCAATTTTAATGTCCTGGAATTCATATTCTTCATTTTGGGACCTTAAGCAGATATGAGATTAAAATGTGATTAATTACATTAATTAATTACAAATCCTGCAATTAATTAGATTAATTTTTTTAATCGCCTGACAGCACTAGTAGCTACATTTAACACCGTGTGCCGTTTACATTAAGTTATCTGTGTGGGATGTGTCATACCGTAAATCTCGGTCCTCCTCTCCATGGGCATCAAGGTAAACTGAACCCCACAGGCAGAAACGATGTCCACGAATGATGATGATGACTGAGGCATTTATCAGTAGAAAGATGCCTGTAGCTGCGCCACAATGCTGGGAGTGCTAAAAGTAGCCAAACACAACAAATATGTATCCTTAAAATCTGTTTCTGACACCATTAAGCAGCTGTAGCTTTGCCTTAATAAATCAGAAGACTTACCAAAACACATTCACAGATACCCTGCTGTTTGCAGCACACGCCTTTGAGACAGACGAAGGCGCCACAAACAAGGCAGAGTGCAGGGTCTTTTGGCACCTTTTTGCAGGCAGTGCAGGCCTTCCTGTGATAGTACTGGAAGATGATATTGTAGTTGTCCGGGAGCTGAAGAAGGCGGGGGGCGACCCACTGAGGGTCCTGCACAAGCAAGTTCTTAAATGAAGAAAGAAAGAGTTATGTAGGATGTGAAGAATTTAAGTCAGGAATGTTTTGTTCACTGAACCAGAAAATTCTGAGTGGTAAAGAGTTCTTGCATTTCTTCTATCCATGTCACCAAAAGTAGAAAGACAGATAACTCTTCATAACTTTCTTTGTCACTTAGTGAATAAAGTCAATTCCTCTCAGTTTTAACTTTCCTGGTTTTTAAGAGGCACCTGTCTCTGAAGATTTAACTAAAGTAAAATGCCGATATGAAGTATCAGCAACATAAATCGTCTCTCAAGACATTTCAAGTTTTTCACCAAATGATGTACAACACCCAAGGTTGCAGCAGCACTGAATGATGAGGGCATTAGACACATGGCTAGTTATGCAGTCACTCTCCTCGGAGACACCATCAGCTCTGGACCTTGTCAAGCAAGGTTGAAACCAATTTCAGAGCGTCAATATCCCCTCGAGTTATATTAACAGTACAGGACGTGAAGTTCAGAAGACATGCTTTGAATATTCAACTGCTGTAAAAGTGTTTTAACTGATTGAAACGAGAATGCACAAGAAAATGTGACCTCTCATTTGACAGCTTGTGTTTTCTGAAATGATGCTGTGCAACTTTCTGACGTCCACTTTCATACCAGTGATTGTTCAGCTTGCATCTGAGAGAGCCCTGTGACCTCAGCGCACCACTGTGTCACCAGGTCAAAGGCGCTGACCGCCCACGTCAGACATGAGGCACTGTGCACGACGTTTGAAGGCTGGGGAGCTGAGGGCAAGAGCCCCAGACACACAGCCAAAGTTGAGAACTCCTCTTCCTCCTGAAATCAAACAAGAAAAGCAGCTGGAAAGGTTTGCTTTGTAACAAGAGCAAGGAAATAAAACTCAATTAACACAATTGAAAGTATAAGACGTTTTTGTTCTTGTTTCACAAACACATGGAAAGTGTTTATTGAGCAGGCAGAATGACATTTGTTGTGACAAATACCAGGCAGCCCGTTAGGTTGTCTCCATAGAGGTGATGCTGCAGGAGACAGGAGAGGCGGAGGAAGGGCAGACAGAACTGCTGGAGGCTGAACTCGATGGACTGCGGGGACCACACACTGGAGATCAGCTGCAGAGCGGGAAACAACAGTAGCATTTGATCAATAACAGACAACAGCTCACTGATAATCCTGTGATGCATATCTCCCCAGGAGATTGGTAAGATATTACACCACTGTCTCTCAGGGTAATGGCCAATTCATTGTTGAAAGGAAGGCGAAAAAAGAGCAGGAAGGAATGAGGCTGAGGGTGGAGAGAGCAGAGCCCTGAAGGCAGTTATGTTCTGAAGTGCTCAACAGTCCTTTTAGCGCCTCACCATTGATGTTTCTTCAGTGTTCAGCTGATAGACACTCCTGTCCTTGGAGAGCTCGCTGATAATGTGACTGAGCAGCACTTCAAAGGATTTCTCAGCATTGGCAGAATTCTGTAAAGGGAAATCAAAATGATGGCAACATGAACAACTGAAGTCATATTTCAGTCAAATCTTTGTACCTTTAAACTCAAGCACAAAACGTTGTTTATTCAGAATACTGGTTTTAAAAAATGAAAATCTGTGGGTGTTCAATCAGCTGGAGTAGATAAATGTAGCGCAGAGGATGCTAGCTATTTGGAGCTTGACTTGCATCACTTTCTTCTTCAAACCAAAGCCTGATCAATCTTTTTTCAGTTTTCAGGTGTCAGAATGTTGCACACTAAGATTTATAGCGCACAATGCTTCACTAGAGTCTCTCCCTAGAAGTATAAATTATACTGTGCCATAGAATATAATGACTTATGCAGATATATCCGAAGACAATAATTCTTTCCCCACAATATACCATCTGATAGAGAGTATAGACATTACTGAATGTGTGTTCTGATAAAAATTCAACTGGTTAGCCTAGTATTTTATAAAGAGGAAAAGCTGCACGCATTCATCAAGCTGAAGGTGGTGGAATATAAAACAGCAGTCTTATCTCGTCTGCTGTCCTTTGTCAAAGATTTATAGAGGAGGATTTTCAACTCCATGGATTTCCTTCCTCTGGGCTACGATCTTTGTTCACACTGCATCTTTTTTAACAACTCCAATTTAATTACAAAGCAGTTCTACCAAATATGTACGCCCAACGTCCTCAGTGTGGATTTAAAATCCATCCTAAGAGCAGCTGAGAAAGCCTGCACTCCTCTTTATGAGAGAAGTAGAAAGATATTATTCCACTGAAGCATTATGGATGGAAACAACCCTGAAGGGGAGGTTTAAGCTATTTGTCTTTTGACATTCAAGCCAGCCACTCACTAATACAGATTTAATAGACTGAAGATAGAGAGACAATTAATGCAACAGACTCTCAAGTAATCATTTCTTTCTGGATAATGAAGATCGATAATGTTCACAGTGTAAATCGTGTGAATGAAACTGGGAAGAGATACATTTATCTCAATAATAAAAAACAGAGTTAATGATTTACTGTTTCTGTAGACCGGTTTTGAGGAATAATCAGAGGAAACAATCATGAGATACCAGTAAATGTTTTACATCTCTTAAAATACACACCTTAACGCAATTAAAGCTTTGTTATGTCCCACTGTGTTACTGAAATTCTGATACTGCAATATTTGTGTGACCCAAAATTGAGCACAATCTTTACATAATGAAATACCTATTAAAACTTAAAGGTCTCATATTATGCAAGAATCACTTTATTAAGTCTTTTAGTGAAATTTGTGGGTCTTTGGCTTTCCTCCCAGCCCACAAAATGTGACATTTAATGACAAAACCTGTACTTAGTAGTGCTTGTGAGTTTAAAATCCTGACCTAAAACGAGCTGTTTGGAGTCTGGGGATTTGCCGACGTCAGCGATTCACTTTTTTGACCATTAAGGAGCAAGTCTGATCTGATTGGTCCACCAGAGCAGATACCCCCACCCCCACCCCTGGGTCCGAACCTCCGACCCTGGAAATGTGAGTATTTTAAATGCAGTGGAGCAGATGTAAGAGCTTTTCCTCAGTGTCCCCCTGTTTCTGTGTTAGCTTCAGGTTGCTAACTTTAGCTGTGTTAGCCTGTTGTTTTAGCCTGTAATGTTACAGTAAACGAGCTTCGCTGTTTTCTAAACATTGTGCACTCGGAGCTTGAGGTGCCGCTCTCAGTGACACGGAAAAGCAGGACAGTATCAGCGGTGGCTCATTTACATATGAAGGTCACGCCCACTAAATCAGAGCGTTCTGAACAGAGCGTCTACGACAGCCTGGAAACAATGCTGCTGTGCTTGATTTTTTGGCTTTTTGGACCAAAACATGTGACTAACATTTCATGAAGACATCCATGATCAATATTAAACTGCAGAAAAGGAGCATAATATGGGACCTTTAAATGTTTCATTATGAATCAAGAGAAAAGCTCTTCTATTGTGAACTCAGTTTTACCTTCTTGAGTGCTCCAGACGTGCTCCAGGCCTGTCTTTCCTCTGGACTGAACTTGGTTGAGAGTGCAGTCAGAGCCTGTATGAACTGCAGATTGTACAGCATTTTCACCACACATGTGAAGTGCTCTGCACAAGAAGAAAGCACGCCAAGCAGAGACAAAGAGAGAAAAAGGAAAAGAACATTTCACACATTAGTTACTTAAACTCATTATGCAAATATGTGGGCACATGTTTTAAGTCAAAAAGAGAATTAATGGTTTTTGGAAAAAAAAACACTTTTAGAGGGTTGCAGTGATTCACAGGGGCTTTATGTGGGTTTCAGCTCTACATAGAAAGCTTAACCAAGAGTGCGCAGGGTAATTAGCAGAGTACATCAGGTGGAAAATGTAGCCTGAAGGATGTTCAAGTTGGGTAGAAAGAAAAACAAAGAGTGCAATTTGTTTTTCTCTGCAGCAAAGAGCTGCCGACAGCCTCAGTGCTCTGGTCACTGTGACAAGTGTCAGTACACTCAATAAAAAGGTAAAACTAAAAAAGGAAGCAATAACCGTAAAGTAATCCATTGAAAAACAGCCAATAGCAGCAGTAATGACTCACTCGATCTGCTGTAATGTAAATTCGACAATGGCATTATGAATCATCCTCCATAAATACAAAACTGGATCCTCAAACACTGAGGGTATTAAAGTGTAATTGTTTCAGCCAGAAGCTACGACCAAAAATTGCTTTTGCCAATTCCCCTTGGTAAAACTAATTTAGTCATCAGTGATCGATCACATGTCTCCCTTTAAACTTGACTGCGGGGTGTTGGGCCAGGTCTCTAGATGGCCTTTCTCTGCTGAAGAGGCGATGGAGGAGATGCAGCGACAAGCCACAGATGAAGGGCACGGTAAGGAGGAGCAGCCCTCCCATCACGAGGGTCATGGTCTCTCTGATCCTCACAGCAAAGCAACAGCGGGTGGAGCATAGATAAGAGATGTGAAATGCTCCTTTGCAGCACTCAGACCTGATTACAGCTGATAATGGGGCTGTCCTTGAGGGGCAGCCACTGAGAGGACCTGCTCTCTTTTAGCGCCATGGTGCAGACACAGGAGTGATACCTTTTCTCAGAGGCTGGGGCATCGTTAGCACAAAGATGATCAGGAGAGAAGGGACATCTCTGAACAGCATGGGTACCTCGGGCCTCTCTTCATCAAAGTCACTGTAACATAACAGAGAAAAATTTAAACACATATGTATTAACTGAATAAATTAATGTTTGATCAAATAGTGAAATATGGGAATGGCTCGTTTGTTGGTGATCAAAACATTATTTTTGATGATGCATTCCAGGGCGTAAGAAAACCAAGATGTCCATTTGATTGTGTAACAAAGCTTTGAACAGAGTATTCTGATGTTAACATGCTGTTAGCTGCTCTTGCATGATCACCTGCTTTTGCCAAAGACTGTTTTTCCTGTATGTGCTGAAGCCTGCTGATACCTGATTGGTCAATACTAGTCAGACTCTAAGGCCTGAACCACACGTATATGGATATATTCCTAAACGCACATTTTTCTGTCCAATTGGGCCTCTTAACCACACGAACGCGGCAATCTCACCCACATAAACAGAGATTTTTAAAAACAGATAAAAAAGTGAAGAAATAAAAAAATATCCAGTTGAGTGGATCCGTGTAGTGGTGTTAAATGGAGCTGGTGTTGACACGATGACGTCAATTCATTTCCATTTCCATTTCCTGTGTTTGACTGCGCATGCTTATAACGTTCTTCTTCTATGGTTTTCACATTTTGCAGGCTTCAGAGGCGATCGTTTTCAGTTTGGCCTCTTTGTATGGACTGAGATATTTCTGTGGTGTGGACGGAGATTTTTTTTAAAACGAGGACAAAGATTTCCGATCAAAAAAATATCCATTTACGTGTGGTTCAGGCCTAAGTGTACCACAATCAAAAACAAGAACATCTCATGTGCTGCAAATTCAGAACACACAGCACAAATTCTATATTTTTACATAAGATTTGTAAATAGAGAATGATGTGGGCAGACATAAAGAACTGTGAGGAAAATCACACAATTTCACATGATGATGAGAGCAAAATTACTGACTACAAAGGGTTAAAAAATACGTGGGCAATGGCTCTGTTAGTTAAATTTGCTTAACAAACACATGGCTTAAAAGCTCTATTCTGTGAACTTCCTTAATGCAGCCCTGGTTACACATTCATATTGTGTGCCATCTCCATTTAAATGTCTTCTGTTCTGTTGACGATTCAGCGAGGTTCCAATCTCCTTGCTCTTTAAAGGCCTGGGGGGTTTCATCGAGAGGAACTGCTCTTAAAGAATAATACCTTCCATTACCAAAGCACTCAGCAGCTAATTCCTCTGTGCATTGAAGGAAAGCCTTAGAGGATCCGGCTTTCAACCCTGCATGGACCTCTGCATACAAACTATATTTACCAACTGTGAAGTCCTCATGCATTTCTCTTTGGTTAATATTGTATAACTGCAAGAGCAATGTTGTGCATCTGTGCGGAAACATCTCTCTTTGTCCTATTTAACTGGATAAGGTTGACTGCCCAAGGGTGTCAATGACAACGATCACCTCCCCAAAACCTTAGCGGAGTATTTTTAAACACCAAACGGCTCCCCTGAGAATATTTTATGGCTGTGAGCGCTTTAATAGTAACAGGTGTAAAAGCTGTCTTACAACACTAACAGGGAGGAAAGGTTGTTCAAGCTCATCACGTTAAGTGCTGCAGGAAGCTTCTTTTTTTTCCTTGTTTGTCTGGGCTGCTGGTCTGAAAAACTAACACATGCAAGGAAACACAATGTTCTGACATACAGGTGTGATACAACAAACAGAGGAATTGTCCTTTGTATGGTGTAAAATACATATTTGAGTTGAAGTAAGGTGGACAGCTAAGATGCTAGGCTTGTGTGGTGTTGTGGTGCAGTTTTTCCCAGTACAGTGAATTTGACAGGGTCGTTTTGCTCTTTGTGGAGTGCCCGGTAATTTGCCAGATGCAGCAATTATTGGTATCTATGGAAACCACGCATGGCCCCTTTTCTGTTTTTAGCTCCTCTTTGTGCGAAGAAAAGAAAAAAGCTGTTGGGGGCAGGAGGAAATGGTGGTGTTTAGAGAGAGGACAAAGTGGCACTTTGATTGCATGTTTACCTGAGGGAGGAAATGTACAGCGGGGGAGTGTGAGGAATGTATGAGCAGATTTATAGATTTAGTCTTAGCGGGGTTACTCAAAGAAAGTCACTCACTCTGCCTCTCTACTTTGTGTGACCTGAGTCAGCTTAGTCCAGGGGTTATAGGCTGAATCGATGCTGTACAGACGCATGTGCATGGCCAGCACATGGAACAGCTGATCTGAAAGAGGAGGAAAAACACACATCATTGTTACGTTTTCAGCAAGGTCTGACATGAACAAAACCAGCAAGTGTGTGTTTATCTCAGTGTCTGCGGTCACAGCCCAGCAGCACCCGCTGTAGATCAAATGATAAAAGCATCTAACTTGAATGGACTGCCGGCTAATGGTTTGGCTCAAATAAAACCAGGCCGGACCAGATGGATACATGGTGCTGCTTGACAGCCTCGAGCAACTCTTTGGTAAGGTCACACCTGTTTGATGTGAAACTAATGGAACATGAAGACACCCCCCTTCTGCAAACACACAGTCTTTTATACACACAAAGGCTTATAACAGCAGGACACTTCACAGCCTCGATTGTCTTTGTCCGGAGAGATTTTCTCTTACTACATTTATGACACTGCAGCAAGCCTGGGCGAAAGGCAGAGGGTTGACCCTGCTCATCTAAGATGTTAGGTAACATATTCCAAAGTGAATAAACGTCCTTGTCTCTCCTATTAGTCCAGAAATAAATTAGCCCACTTACTCTGAACATGAACTCAATCTAGGACCTTTACTGCAAGACATTTAAGTTGCACAAGGGGAACAGATCTAACTCACATGTGAACAGCGGGAACACAACAGCCTTCTGTATAACCGCAACCTTTCTCAAAGAGCAACACTAATCCTATTTGATTTTGTTTTACAAGGAATTATGATGCTGTAATGCAGCAAAGTGCTTCATAAAACAAGCTCTGCAATTGTGCTGGCATGAAGGATCCATACTTAGAGCAACACTGCCCTCCACAGGCAAACAGAGACATGGCACATGAAAAAACAAGGTGATATGATCAGTCTTTTTCTGCATCACATTTATCTTATCTGATTGCTGCTTCTCTCTTTCCTCTCAAACATTCAGCTCTGACCAGATATTCACCTGGATTAGAGAGAAAAACAATGTAGGGATGGTAAATGAATCAGGATTTCAAATTGTTCTCTGACGTTGCTGAATGTAGATAGTGAAAATGATTATTCAAAAACCTAAGACCAGTCTTAAATAAAAGCATTTGCATGTTAAGCCTCTACTAATGTTTCTAGATTACTTATATTATTGATTATTCAGATTAGTTAACATTTTTTTCAACCAGACACTGTCCACAAAACATTTCCACTGTACTTATTCTGACGATCAAATACAGAAAATGTCTGGTTTTAATAAAAATATATAATAATGTATGTGACAATGTGTTTTCTTTCTTGGAATAAAACTGTGCAGAAGGAGTAAAATAAAGCCTCTCAAATAAGGCAGCTGTCAACACTCACCAAGTGCAAAACTGAGGTCATCTCTGTTTGTCTTTCATTCCCACAGCAGTAAAAGCCACACAGTCCCAAGATTATTTCAAATATTCACAGTTAAATAAACCATTGCGAGCTGGACTGTATACTTCATTTATCTGATCATTTCAAGGGAATTGTACGCAGTTTGCCACTGTGATCCATCATAACCTCTTCGCTTAAACAGAGAAAGTGTCTGCTGAGAAACAGGCTTAGGAATCCCAGGAGCTCCCACAGCTAGCCCACGTCTGCCGTTTTTCCTTCGAAGCTATTACCCAAAGAAGAAGGAACACTAATGTACTGCAACTGAGTAAATTTGGCTGTCAGCACGGCTACATGGTTAATGTAGCTCAAAAATGGCCAACCTCCGGTGTGAAATCTCTTTTCAGCCACTCAAGGATGACAGGCCATTTCACTGCAGCACACACAGCTTTGACAGAATAATTAAACAAACAGAAAACAGGGGATGGCGTCGGCACAAAAAACTACAGCTTTGGGTACACTTCCTGAAATATTTCATCCTTCATCCACAAACCTTCAAACATTGATTCAAACTAAAGAATTTGACTTTTATCAAACAAAATTTTAAATAAAAATCTTTTCGCAGTGGTTAATGTTCAGCTTTTTCTTGAGTAGATATATGCCCTTGTCAGCTTTGACACAGTCAACCAAAACAGCACTTAACCCATTTGTCTGCTTCATTTAGCCTGCCTTCTCCCTTCTCCCTACAGCTCACATGGGACTGCGTCAGTCCTCGCTTGCCATTTCTAATCGTTTGTTTGTTTCTTCTTTTAATCGTTCAGCTGTAACACAGAAGAATGAATCGGATCTCCAGTCAGACACTTGATTAAACAGAGGCTCATGGTAGGTGAAGTTCAGCTTTCTGCAACAGCACAGGGCAAAGTTCAACATCAAAACACACCAGACAGTGCTGCATGAAGCTGTGAAAATACTGCTGGTCACTGAAAAACCAGGGGAGAGGATCTGGGATTCTCTGACATTCTGGTACAAGATTTAACTTGTTTTTACCTGTGTACAAGTAGGTCCTGAGGAGTGCTAACCTAAAGTCTTCCAAACAACTCAAAACTGGTATGACTAAAAACAAATACATATTTTTCAATGTAGGACTGTATTCTCCAGACAAAAAAATGATATAACTGTAAGAAAAAGTGTGTCATCACATTTAACAGATAAAAAGTTTTCTGGGTAAACACTCACTGAGACATGAGCGTTTGGCAGCAGCACTGGCTCCTCCAGAGCACAAGTTTCCTCCCCGGTGAACAAGCTCCAACTCCAGGTTTGTCCTGAGGAGACAGGATCATGGTTAGATTAGATTATAATGATCCGGTGAAGAAGGTCCAAGTAGTGCACGCACAAACTACATGAAACTCACTTACACACGCAGGTGTACCATCTTCTACCATCATCATGAAACATGACCTCTGAGAAATGAAAATCACACTTAACCCATTTTGCCCCACCGGCAACAACTGGTGCCGAAGTGTATCACTGTAATTTTCCACTCACAATAAAAAATGTCAACATAACTAACACGACTTTTTCCACTTATATGCTAGTAGACAACTTAGACAAAGATTCTGGTTTATACAAAATAGTTTCCAAGTGGTTCCTGTCACATAACATCATCTGCTTCCTGCTCCTTATGGTGGAAGACATGTTGGAAGCAAATCGTCCTGGAAAGAGCTAATTTTCATATTTTTCTTATGATTTCCCCCAAACATATTTATAATCATTTAATCATTCAAGTCTGTAGAGTAAGCCTCGCCCCAAAAATTGTACCTGGGATAAATATATTTTGTTCATGGGCTTATTTCTGTGAGTGGTAACAGAAGTTGCAGGTGGGCATATAGCTAGTCGCTAACTAAAAGAAAACACTGCCTGCAGGATTGCACATAATTTACTTAATAGGTGCTATTTTCTTAAAACACAAGTATTTATCATAGCCAATGCCCACACCTAATACCCCCACCCCCCCCTACACACCGCCTTTTTAAAAAGACATTATTAAGACTTTATAATTATTTTGTTATAACCTTATTAGTATTATAATTTGTAATTAGAGCTGAACGATTCCTCGAATGATTCGAGGTACTCGATTACAAAAATTACTCGAGTACTTTTCTCCGCCTCGAGGAATCGTTTAATTTTACAAAAGATCAAAGAGTGGTATTTTAAACAGAGCTGAGGCCATATTAAGAGAGTTTTCAGACCCCTAAAGCTATCTCTTATACAAAATAGCAACTAGCAACAAATCTAGCTTCTTTTCTGGAGTTTGGAGACTAATGGGTCGTTCTACGAAACGGGTGCCATTTGGGGCCGCAACATTTGATGAGATGTACAAGGCACAAAAAATGTGTCAAAGTGTGTTTACAGATTTTGGAGCTACCAAAGCAAGTGCTCTTACTGACATGCTGTTTCAGAAAATTCTATTTCTTAAAGAGAAAAATTTTCATTTGAAAAATAACTGCTCTTTAACTAAACAAAAATGTATTTTACCCGATTACTCGATTAATCGATGGGATTTTCAGTAAAATACTCGAATACTAAAATATTCCATAGCTGCAGCCATAATTGTAATTATTTCTATATAACTATTAGGTGACCTGGTGACAAACTGTGTGACCACCGGCAACAATTGTTGCCAGTCATAAAAATCCTATTTCCCTCAAATCAAAGTTTAAAATGGAAAAAATAAATACACAACATGGTTCAACGGGATTCAACTGATAAAACTATATGCCGTACAACTCTGAAGAAAATTTGGGCAAAAATGGGTTAAAGGTCAAACGAGGCCATCACTGACATGAATTCTTCAGTGACTGAAAGACTTTCACAGAAGCAATGCCTGATTTAGTCATTATTGATTTTTTTTTGTTCATTCACAGACATAGACCTGAGATATATGAGAGATTAAATGAAGATTTAAATGGATGACAGAATGAATCACTGATACAACAATGATCCATTCTGAGTACAATAACTCTGACACATACAAACTCTGTTCCAATGGTTGGTTTTCTCAGAGTGGATGGTGCTAGAGGTGTAAACTGCTGAGTATCATCATATTCAGCTTTTGGTTATGCCTCCTCCTTCTACCACTTTGATTATGAAGAAGAAAGATGCTGCCTACTCAAGCCATTTTGCCACTTAGCGCCTGCTTTGCAGCAGCAATTCCGTATCAAGTAAATGACAGCTTTCCAAGTCTGATTTTGAACAAGCTGGACCATTAGCATAAAAGCTGTTTCCAGCCACAGTTCATGCATAATCCCCAGTACCCGTTTCCCATGCATAACCAAACACATTTCACTACGAATTGTAATTTTTCCTCAGTACCAAAACAGCTAAAAAATAAAGCAAAACCTCTTACTAAGAGCATCGATGGTGAAAACAGATAGGTATTACTAAAATAAGACTGATCTGGGCCTGTTTTCATTCTGCCACTGGCCATTTCCTTCTATGGGCCAAGGAGGTGGGGGCAAATCCTTGGGTTTCCTGGGAGAAAAAGCAATTTCACATAGATAATGCAGCCACGGTGAAGCTCCATCTGGCTTTTGCTGATAAGAGTGCCCCTGTGACAAAGGAATTTTCCACTCCTCAGGCAATTTGCGCTGTTCATTGAACTTCAGAGAGCCAACAGGCACCCAGACACACTCAGGGGATCTTTCTGCTCAGAGTGGAGGGCTGAGGGATCCGAGGCACTGGGTGGGCAAAAGGTCTGGATGGTTATGCTGCAGAAAGGGCAGCGTTTGTAGAAGTGGAGAGGAAAAAAAGTTGAGACTTGAGTTGAGCTGAAAAGCGGTCATAGTCTGACCTGTGGACAGCTTGTCAGGAAGAAATAACTACATTAACAAGGAGAATGAGAGATTTTATGTGTTTGACTGTGTTCTGGCCTTTTTATCTGACCATGGGTGAAGGGTGACAAGCAATAAAGACTCCAGGCCAAATTAGAAAAGGTGCATCGAGCTATAAGCACACACTGAAATGTTCAACATCAGTAAAATATACTGGTGTGTAATGTCTCTCTTCTAAGACCAGTCAAAGGAGGTGACATAGATCCACAGAGTCTGACTCAATATGTGAAGATGGAGCAAGGGTCAATTTTCAAAAAGCCTACAGTGACAAATGTGTGAATGCTGCTTTGTTTTAGAGGTGCCTTGCTTGAATCCCCTCCCAGAGCCAATGCAGCACTACAAGGACAAGTATGAAGTAAACAAATCGACAAATCCTTTACAGTTCCCTGAACAAATTTGAAAAAAGGCGTAAAACAATCTATATACTTTGTGCGAGAGCTCTGCTACAGCTGCAGTATTGAATTTCAGTTCGATATCAAGTCGTATTTGAAAGGAAACTTTTATAATGTCGGAAGCTCACAATGAGAGAGGACACTTCTGTTCCCTTCTTTTGCATGGACTGTCATTGTTATTCAAGCTGAGGAGCTGACATTAACAGGGAACAAAAGAGCAGCGTGGCATTTATCCCACTGGTCTTAAAAGTCAGTGGTGTGTGCATGTTGGTAAAAATGTGTGAGGTGATGCAGAAATAGGATTACCAAGTCAGAGGACAGAAGACGCAGAGGGAAAGATGAACAGAGGTGCATAAACATCCTTCACTGATGCCACTTTTGTTTAGAGGATATTTAAATGCTATTTTTAGCCCATCTACACTGGGACAGCCATCAATGGACAGCCTATCAAATGGCTTAACCTGCAATTCCATTTATAATTTTACTGAGGTCTCAACTACACTGTTATTATGCTAAAAAATGTTTTAATTTGGTTAGATTTTTTGCAGGGAATGAACTCCAAAATGAAGATGACATATTCACTATCATCAGGAAAAGCACCAAAATCTCAGACTTTTATCATCCGTTCCAAAGCCAGAGGTCTTCCCAACCAAAAAATCACTCGTCTACAGTGCCTGAGTTTGTTTTTTAAAGTCATAAACTGAACCAGTGAATATTGTCAAAAACACATGCAGACACTTTTATAACCTCAGTGCAAAATGCATCCCTGAACCTGAGGAGTACCAACAAGCTGTAGCTTCTTTGAGCAGCAAAAATTCAGACACCACGCCAAAGGCTGATGCTCTTGTCAACGCAGCTAAAAAATCTAAATAATGACTCTTGAGGAGGGTTTTATCTGCTGAGTCCCACTTAAACTTCTCACCTTGCCACGGAGTACATGAAGAGGAAGTCGTTGTCAGGGGAGCCCGGGTTCTTGCCATAGTCCATGTATTTCTTCTGGGTGGTGTTCTTGATGTCTTTAATAACCAACTCCATCTCCTTACTCAGGTTGGATTCAGTCTTTGAAATGGAGAACAAAATTTTGAGAGTTAAAACTTATACAAGACAAAAACAAACAATAAACAATAAAGCTTCCACTCATTTGAAATTAGCTCTTTGTTTCTGTAGTTTATTATCGCTGGTTGGTTGACAAGCAGTCAATGACAATCAAGTAATGACTGTATGTTTAAAGTGGAGCCATTCACACCACACATGGGGCTAATAGGGAAACTTACAGGAAAGAGGCCTAGTTTCTCCTGAAGTTCTTCCACCTCCTTCACAATCACACTCGTCTTCTTATTTGTGGGCGCGTGCCAGGAAGCAGACTCTGTGCCCCGACCAGGGCGACAAGGTAGGACACTATTGGCAAACTGTCGACACAGTGGGCAGGTAAATTCACCTTTGTCAACAGAGAAACCCTGGAGGACCTGGTCATTCTGGAAGAGAAAGAGGTAAATGAAAAAACATACTTCACCTTTACAGTCTTAACTCAAAACCTTAAAAGAGGCACTTCATGTTTTTTAAATACATGGGCAACACACAGGACTAATGACTTAAATAATGCATCAATTGTCAAAGTTGTCATTGATTTGGTGTTCCTTACATATAACTGGTGTAATTAGAGTAATGAAAAATCATTTCATGTGGTCAGGCTTGCTCTTACCCTCAGAGATTCCATGTATGACTTGTGGCAATCTATATGCAAAGTGTGTCCGCAGGTTTGGACGTACACGCCCCCATCCCAACCTATTGACACGGACTGCAGACAAGAGCTCTGCAGAAGAGGAAAATCACATCAGTTAGTCTTCAGGACACTCAAACTCTGTAGCCTTATGTTTCTGTTTTTTTAAAAACAAAGTATATATGTTAAGTTTTAACACCCTTTTATCAAGTTATATCCAAGTTACTTTGTATAATCATTTCTGGTTTCATCTTGTGATACATGCATTCCTTTCTTAATAATCCATCATGTTGATGTTAACAAAGCTGCCATGAATGCAGACTAGATACAGGAAATAAAAACAAATCATGAAAGACTTGTAATAGAACAGTGAGTCTTGTTGTGACACATCCAACTCAAACCCCTAATTGAAGTTTAAGTGCTTTCAGCACCTCTTTCTCTGGTTCCCTGAAAACACTTACATCTTTGAAGAACCGCTGCATGAGTGTGAGCCGGACGTCGTGAGCCACTCCACATGTGTCTGCTGCATAGATGTGTTCATCATCGGTGGTGGGCAGATTCTTGGCTTCTTTGTTTTTGCAGCGATGCCCGAGCACTAAAAGCAATCAGAAATGTCAATGAGGCCATAATGTGAGAAGCTTATAGAATTCTTTCTGTTATTTCATAATTCTTCATCAATCTGCCTCCCTTAGGCTCTGATTATTTTACTTAATTTAATTTCAGATATATCAGAAATAACATGGCACTCAGAAAAACAGACATAGGATTCAAAAGATCCACTCCTTGTCAGTAGATCTGAGTTTTTTCTTAATGTTGGGGTCATAGCCTCTTTAACCCTTTCTCAAAGTGACTAATCACATATCAAACATGCCATTGTCCTGAATGACAGTGAGTGATCCTCCTCTGTTCACTGAACTGGAAAACAGAAAATGATAAATGAGCCAACTGCAAAAACAGTTGACCCACATATTTAAAGCAGGATTTCCAGAAGCTGCGGCTTCAAAGTGCCATGAATAACTGTTTCGATTTCAAACGTGTTAAAATAGAATCATCATGTATTTCTCTCTAGAGGATCTAAAACTGATGTGATCATCCTGTTTAAGCTGTTAATGTCTGTCTAAGCAAAGACTATGCAGTACCTGAGGATGCTTGGAGGAGAACTACAAGGCCAGTGGGTCTGTCCTCGGTGGAAGGTCCACTCTGGCCACAGATCACACAGTCATAAAGAACTTCAGACTCCATCACTTCAGACGCTCCCAAGTCCATGGCTGCTTCGGTGTCGGGGGATTCTGGTAGTAAAAAACAATAGCAGAAAATGTCCTCAGGAGTTGGAAAATGTCACACTGCAGAGGTGACAAACTTCTATACAACAACAATGACATACCAGTGAGTGAGTGATTGTTCTGAAAGTGAATCATTGATGTCAGAACTTTAAAAACTTGGACAGAAAGCGTCATTCTCGCAGTAAAAGGAAAAATAAGGAACGAAAATGACAAGGAAGACTTATGTGATGCCGTCTTTCGTCTTTCATTCTTTCATTTTTTGCTCTCTTATTTTTTATTTTTGATTAATCTACTTTTTTATTTAGTTTTTCTTGATCTTATTGTTTTTACCTTTTTTTTTAAATCCACCCTCCTTGTTTATATGTGCTTATTTATTTATTCTATTTTATTACTGTAATTACCTTATTCTAATCCTGATTTTGCCTAAATTATGATTCACCCTGGTTTCACTTATAACCTTTTCGCTTATACCCTTTAGGCCTTTAATTGTTTTATCGTTTGCTCATATGTATGCTTTATTATCATAATTCTTTCATCATTCTGTTCATATTTATTTTACAATTTTATATATTTATATTTGATGTTCTGATTTTGTTTGTATCTGTCTTTTATTGCCCTTTCCATTGCCTTTTCCTCCTTTATCTCACTGAGTTTATGTTTTTAGCTTTTATCCCAGTCCTCATGGTCTCACTTTATGTTGTATGGTTCTTGTATTGTCTGGGTCCCTGACTATGCTTCCTGTTGCCCTCATGCATGGTGTCTTTCTGCACAAGTGCCTCTTGAACTGTGTGTTTTGTTTTTGTGTTTCTGTGCTTGTTGTTGTGTTTCTGTAAAAGCACTTTGTAAACTTTTGTCTTGAAAAGGTGCTATATAAATTAAGTTATTATTATTATTATTATTATTATTATTATTATTATTATTATTATTATTATTATTATTATTCTCTTCTAATCTTTGAGGAATTCACTTATTTGTACTGCATCATGCCCTTCAATGGCAATGATAGAGAGAATTAGGAACACCAACTTGGCTCATGTGCAGTGAAGTACAGAACATTCATACATTAATACTGGGAGCAAAGGTAAATTTAGCCTCTGCCAACCTTATCTGCATGACCAGCAAAGCATCAGAGATTAATTACTGTTGTGAAATTAGTTTTAAATGTTAAGAACTGTGTTCAATTTGAGCTGTAGATATTGTGCAGAAATGTCAAGCTGTGTTGGAAATTGATTTATTGCTTTTTGGAGAAATATGTTCTCTAGAGAGGTCACTGTGTTCCTGGGGAAATGAAGGATGCATTACTGTAGATGTCATCGCCACAGCTTTTAGCCCCAGGCCAGCCCTGTACATAGAGCCAACACTGTGCGCGCATGCATAGAAACAAACACGTGAAATGGAAAACAGGCCACTAACAAGGTGTGGGTGAGTAGATAAATATTTTATACAGAATCACAGTTGTCCAGGGTTTGGACTGCTACAGTGATCTTATTTTTTTAAAGGATTCCAAAATCCTTATTGCAAACCAAACAGCCTGTGTTTCTACCTTACAAATCACATCTTAATTCAAGTAGTGGTGATGAACAGCCAGCAGTGAGCTCGAAGTAAAAAGTGAAAGTTTCTGCGCAGCGTAAAGTGTGTAAAAAGAGGTCAGCGTCCAGTCCTGCCACAAAGGCCTGTCTGTTCACAGCAGCTATTATTCACTCACTAACCATGCTGTGTCAGGGTGGGCCCTTTGAGTCCAGTCCACTATTAGTGCTTTGATCCTATGTGCCCTCCACCAGCAGCCACCCACAATCCCAAAGGAGCACTCTCCTCTCAATTTTTCCTAACAGGCCTGCAGAGACCACAGGCTCGGACTCGGCCCGCTGTCACCTTGCCCCAGTGAAAAAGGCATCGCAATGATGGGTTTATTTCAGCCAGGAGCGCTGTTCTTGAAGGGCTACTGCTGAAAAAATGTCCTTTGAAAAAGTGGGAATGTTTGCTTTTGTGCCTTTGGGAGGTCTTGGAAACCTTTGTCAGAACAAAACTAGTTTGAGAAGCAATTCCTATTAGAGCTGCAGCTGCACAAAAATACAGAGGTGTCAACAACCAACAGTGAAGAAATAAACAGTGTACTGTGCAAAGACTTTTCGTTACGTTTTCAAAAAGACATGGCTCAATAAAAAACAGAGGGAAGAAAAAGGTTAAATAATAATAAAAAAGGGCTTTAAATTTGACCTTGAAATCTCTTGATTATAAACCAGTTTAGAGAAAGTTCTCAAGCAGTAAAATAAGTAAATATACTCAATAATCATTCCAGGCTCAGTTCAGGGGACTGGGGCTGCAACAAACTCAATACTAAGCTGGTATTTACAAGTATCATAGTTTAAGTCTACCCATAAAGATTGCATGTAGAATAGAATAGAATAGAATAGAATAGAATAGAATAGAATAGAATAGAATAGAGTAGAGTAGAATTTATTGATTTTTATGTAAACCAAACAATTGAATCGTCCAGTGAGATCACAAGTTGGAAAAAAAAAAGATTATAGCTTGACTTCTCTTACCAACATCCATGGCTGTTTCCATGAAACTCTTCTGCCTGGAGGCGAATTCAGCCAGCAGCTTCTGCTGTCTTTCTCGTGCCCTCTGACGTCTGAAGGAAAAAATAACATGAGTAGTTGAACTATCGTAAAAACCTAATTAGACTTCTAAGATATGACAGGCTTAGAAAATAAAAACATGGAGATCATGTATTAACAGAAACACTGCTTGCTGTTGACCCATCCATCCAAATATTTCACTTCTCAAAGGCAGTACAGTATCCTGGTAAGGGCATGTTTCACTTGATCACCTACAGCATGTGTAGCAGAATATAGACGGTAACATTTATCTCTCACTTAAACATGCCTGTGCTGAAAAGTTGGAAAGGTTGATCGTTAAACTAACACGGCAGGTTGAGTGCCACTCTGCAGACACGCGGGCGAGAGCTGACTGTAAATTAAGTCCCTAATAAGAGGACATAAACAAATACTGACAGGAGCGTCACAGCTCAATAATCTTCACTGATGGCTTCAGGGTTGCCGACAACCAGCATGAGGAATGGACAGCAGCTTTCCACCTTTCGCTGTGGCCGACTCCACTGCTGCCTGACGGTTGCCTTGGAAACAGCAGTGGATCGTGTGAATTTGAGATATTCTACCTTTACCTGAGTCTGTGGGGTGAAGCCAAGCCCAAAAGCAGGTAATTATTACATGGTTATAGCCCATTCCATCATCATTAGAGGAGGGGAATGGGAGACATGGGCTAGCAGGTGGATGTGAGGTGAAGAGCTGAAACCCTAAAGGTTTTACTGGCTCCCTGGTGTAACAGCCAGTCGAGTTCTGGGAAAAGGTAAAATGAATATTCCTGATATCCATATAAATTAGCAGTGATTTAGAGAATCTTCACAGCCTCTGTGAATACACAATGAGCTGTATTAGCAAATAGCATGGAGCTGTCCAAATGGAAGGCTATGGAGTGAAAATATATGTGGTATTAGTACCTCTCCTCTTTATCCATGGCTTTCTTGTCTGTTGGACTGTTCTTCTTTGGTGGAACAGGAGGACAAACCTTCCCACAAATGTCCTGGATGCTACGTTTGATTTGGCAGCTGCGCGTGGCCGCCTTGGTAAGGATGCGCTCAATGGCTGTGATGCCGTCTCCATGAGCGTGACGAGTTGTGTCCATGTCCTCGAGCCAGGAGGCCGACAAAGAGTTCTGCCTGGTTGACAGCTTCTGGTGGAGCTTGATGAGGAGGGACAGCATGCTCTCCCGGATCTCCAGGATCTCTGTCACCAGCTGAGGGGGTGTTCCTGGTGGGACCCAGCGTGTTGAAGAACTCTTGGGCCTGACAACTTGGGCAGCTTCAGTGCTATTGCGGTTGATTATCTCTTGGAACTTTCTCCTGCGCTCTGCTACGAGGCTGAACACCTGAGCCTCACGGAGGTTCTAGGAAAGCACAGAAAGATGTACAGGGAACTTAATATTTGGTTTACATTTTTGTGTTGATAACATAAGGCCAATGAAAGAACACCAGGTTTAGATGCATGTCATCCTAACTCATAGTGCTGCACCTATAAAGTAGGGGAAATCCCACTCAAAGTCCTACACAGTGTACATGATCTCGTTTTTGTTTTAGGAGAAAAACTCTGTCAGAAATTTCTTTCAGTTCCCAGTTATTTGAATGCTTTGTCAGATGTTAAAGCACCAGCGTCATCTTCTAAAAATACATCCCATGCAGTCTATAAAGCTTTGATGTATTGGAGAAGTGCGTCATTACCATAGTGAGGCAGGCACGGTACACTTCAAATTAAATAGCACTCATAAATTTCAGCTGACGGTTCACAAACACCGTCACTAAAAGCACTCAGAACGACCATATTCTTGGATAAAATTTAAATCATCCTGATGTTAGAGCACAAAAGCCGTCTGAGAGATTACCCTGACCTGACCTGACAGAGAGGACCTGAGCGGCACTGTTAAATAAACATTCATCAAACAGTCCACTCTGGGCAACATCAATCATATTGACATGCGGTTAAAAAGCATTTACCCAAACCTGCATTACACATGTAATTAGTTTCAGCAGTCAAGAGGGAGGAGAACTGCTGAACCAAGGCATTACACACACACCTAAACACACCGAGGCAGATGTCCTCTGAGATGCACAGAAAAACAAACAAGTGCAAAGAAACTCTTTTGAGGTAAAGATAAAAAGTCGACAAATGAAGCCGCCAATGGCATCAAAGCCATCAGCCTTTTTACAGAAATGGATGTAGATAGCTACCTCTCTCCAATTCCCTGTTAGACGCCGGGAGTTCTGTGGAGTAGGTACAGCAAAATGAACAGAAATAATGTTGATATGAAAGAAAAAACATGAAAGAAACGAAAATAATAAAATGAGATGATGAATGAACCATACGCATATTAGGGCACATCTCCAACAAATTGTGAAAAACACTTGGAGTGGTTTTGATGTAATGTGCATTTGGGGTCATAGCAGCATGCTTAGTGAGGCAATTAGATGGAGGTAACAGGATGTGGATCTATCCTCTAATGCGAACATGAAAGTAAGTATTGAATATCACAAAATGCATCTAATAGTTCTTTAATAATGAAATCCAAAATAGAAATAAGTCTCATTAAATCCTAATTAGACCAATGATTGGTGCTGGAGAAAAGGCACTTGCAATAGACTCAAAGCAATGACTCAGAATTTAAATAATTTAGTAACACATGAAGTTCATGCAAAAAGGATCTGTTTGTGTTTTGTTGATCCTTCTTCTTTTAAAACATATTTTCTGGTCCCATGATTCACATTATAATACATACAATGAGAAAATCTGTAATCGCAGCAGACAAACTTTTTTCTTGAGTATTCTTCATGAAATTTTAATGTGAAATTTGCTTCTCCCTATGATCCCACAAACAGTCACCACAGTTTCTTCTATCTAAAATCAGCACTTCCAGTTACTGTAAATCCCACAGTAACATAACTCTGTTTGTTCTGTCACTAGAGCTTTTTATTTGAAAGTTTAATTCGACTTTTTATCTACTGAAATGTGTTGTTAGACTACAGCCCCCCTTTTATTTTAGCTGCAGCCTCTACAAACAAAATATCTTTTATTGTGTAAGGTTTACAACTCTGTTGTTACACGGGGCATTTCACTGGTTTACTTCCACACCAAGGAGTCTTTTTATGGCAGCATCTGCGCCATGTGCTGTTTTGTGTGTCACAATGAAGAAGTGGGAACAGAGCCTGACTGGTCTGTGCTGGTCGACTGGATAACAAGAGGAAACCAACGCAAGCCTGACAGCAACACAGGCCTGACATGCTCCACACATGCTGAGTGTTTTCAGCCTTCTAGACCAATGCTTACCTGACACCTGACAAATCAAAACTATTTGTCTTCTACTTTATTTCTCAGTAAAGTATCAGGGTCTGAAATGTTAGATGATTACTTTTATGGTTTCAGGTTTTATGAGGCCACTCATCAGCTCAATAGCCACGTAGAAATGGACCCAGATATTCCGCTTGCATTCGGTTTATTTGCTCAAACGGAAAGAATTCAACCTTTGTATACACCTCATTCCAAAAGAAAAGTGCCAATCTGAATGGACATTTAATTGGTTTCACAGGGGTGGAATATTCCTTTCCCCAAACCGATTGAGGTTTCATGTATCCACTCAAATGGAAAGTTGTCATGGTGCGTTCTTTCAGCGCATGCGCAGATATGACGTAAGATGCAACTAGAGACGTTCCTCAATTCTAAAAATGGCGGCGAGCAGTCAGCACTAGAGGAAAGTTTGTTTTTGGTCCAAACTTTGAAGAACTAAACATAATTTCAAGACTGGTCGGACACTCGCAATACGGAGTATTGCAATACCGTGATAAAAAAAAAACTGTTGTCCTCCGTCTTTGATAAATCACGTGATGTTTACGTTTTTCTGTGCATGCCCCGTTGAGTATTCTGTTTGATTAAAGCGGCGCATGTAGACCAGAGATTGGAATATTCCTTTCATGTATACTATTGTTTTCGGAAAAGTCATTCAGAAAGATTCCATTCGGAAAGACGAAAAACTCCTCATGTAAACGTGGCTACTGATGTTTTATTCTGGCAGGAAACATGGAGCCACTTAAAAATAAAAACTCAGTACAGCAGCTAGAAATTTTCGATGTAGCTTTGTTTTCTGTGATATAGCACAGCTATTATTAGGGTTGTGATACAGCCCAGCCCAATAGCAGTTAACTTTCTATCTGTTCAATTGTTTTACCTGGCCATAGGAAGAAGCTTCAGTGCTGGTGCTGGGAGGGGCCTCTCTTTTCGCTTCAGGAGCCGTCTCAGGAACCCGAACCCTCACAAAGTTGATGACGTGGTGCAGGTTGGAGAGGAGGTTGGTGCAGGGGAACCAACTGTCATGGCAGTGCTCTTCAATGCAAGGCTCCTGGAAGGACACGCTTACGTAAAATGCTGAGAAGTCTAGAGAGTCAGAAGCTGATTTAAACACTCATATCTAATCTAACCTCATCTTCCTTGTGTTCTTGAACCTGGTTGTCCAGGCCCAGCTCAATCAGGTAGAGCACCATGCACAGAACGTGCTCAGACATGTTCTGATGATCCATCCATATCTAGAAGAAAGAAGTTAATTATACAGTAATGAAACACATAAAACTCATTTTCTAAAACGTTTAGACTGCTTTTTTAATATCTTCATTATGCATCATTTTCCAGCTCATCAGTCATAATTTTATAACTACCTTACAACATGTTAGCACTAATTAATAAAACAATCCTTTTTGTGTACCAATAAACATGGAAAATAGAGGTGCTTCCAGTTTTAACTCAGGGACTGAATTGAGATGCATGGCAGCACTTTACTACACCACATAAAAGCTCACCTTGTAAAGCAGAGTGAATATCACAATATGAAGCGTCTTGCAGTGTAGCAGCCTGATTAGACCTTTGTAACAAGAATGCAGAGGAGTCCTCTCTTTGTATGGTGGCCACGGGTTTCCAGTGTGGATACCAGACTGTTTTAAACTGTCATCATCAAAAAAATGTCAGAAAAGAGAATTAATAAGCAGGAAAATCAGTGTTCAGAGTCAATTCACAGCAGAAATGCTTTATAGTCTCTGCAACCAAACAGCTGATGGGCAGCACAGCAGCTCACTCTATTAGTGTTGATGTGATCATTGTTATATAAAACCAGGGCCAGCCTGACAGGCAATCCATCATATTCAAAGTGTGTGACTGAGCAACATGAGGCTGCATCACTCTCTGAAGGTGGGAGAGGCAGCTTCAATATGTTTCAAGGAGAAACATGCCTCGGTTTCATCTGGCCTAAACCACACTAAGTGCCCTGGAAGAGCAGGTGGTGCATGTGAAAGAGGCACAATAATCCACATCGCTGATCCGTTCATTCCTTCAATCACAGCTGATCACGTCTTCACAGGTTTAAGCTAACCTTAAGCAACCTTTAACCCAGGGTATCTTCTTCCTCCAGCTGACATATTTCTCTTTGACAGAAGACAGATTCTGACAAAAATATTGATTTTTCTTGACAACTATCTCACTGGAACTAATCTGAATGACAGTATGACCTGACCTGTCTTATCACGTGCTTTTATGCAGATGAAAAAGGGAGCCTGAGGTGCTGAACTGAGTATGATGCAGGCTGTTTTTTTTCAGGGAGGAAATAACATGAACACTTTAAACATGTGTCAAGGAATCATTGACAACAGTATCAACTCACAATGCTGAGTATCTGTCCATAGCTGACTGCACATCCCGGCGGTAAACTGTTCTGAGGATGACCATGATGGGATCAAACTCTTTCTCCCACACTTCCGCTGTTGGAAAAGAGACAGAGAGATGTTTTGTAATCTCTGGCACAAAGTCACATTGATTCATGTTCTCCTTATTTTCACCTTCTCCATTAAAGTGGTGTAAGGTTGCCCCCAAGTGGTCAAATAAAGACTAATGAAATACAGCTCATACTCAACGCTGGCAGAATATTCTGGCTTTAGTCACAATTTTCATGAATTTGTATCCATAAACTTACATTAAGTGTAGTTTGACAAATGCACAATACTGATTTCTTTTTGTGAGCTGTGTGAGTACATAAGCAGTTGAAGACTTTCTGCATGTTAAAGGAGGTTTGTCCTTGCTGCTGTAACTTGATAAATACTGTTAAAAGCTTTCCTTATGGCTGATTAAGATGAGATGAGACTGAGAGGATTGGCTTTTTGATGGGACTGGATCTCAACCTGTCTTGATGTAAAGTCTTTGTTGATAATAGAACATAAATGCAGTCTAGATCTGCTCTGTTTGTGAAGAGTCTTAAAATTAAGTTAGTTATGAATTGCTGATGAAACAAATATTGTTTTTACTCACTTAATTCTGAAAATTGAAGTCTCAGCACATTGAATCTTTGTAACTGCATGTACTACTCCAAGCCAATAGATGGCAGCAGAATTACACAACTACCTCAACCGGAGGTGCAAAGCTCACTGTGCCAATCCCTTAATAAACAGGTCGTGCAGTCCTGATTCATGATAACTAGCATTTACCCTCAACAGACATGACTTTGTTTTTCATTTCTGTGTTCAATAAACTGTAGTTTTGAGCAGCTTCTTGTATATAATCACTGATCTTTTCAAAAGGTGACATACAAGCATGCAACATGTTATAAAAATCTATTTTTAAACCACTGCCCCACAAATGCCCTACCTTTAGGCGTGTACATGCCCTGCTGCATGGAGCCTCCAGGCTCAAACACAGGTGCCTTAAAATCTGCTACATCAGACAGCATTTTCTCAAAACTACAACTCCCTGGCACGATGCCGCTCTTTGGGTTGGGATTCTCAGGGATCTAGGAAAAACACTGTTAAGGGAAACATCTGAGTGAATGAGCACAACTGCTCTTTGATACATTTCCAGTTTATTGTTGAAGGATACGAGGTCTAACAGGGCGCTGTGTGTACGGTCATTCATACACAACTGTGACACCATCTCAGCCCGAAGGATCTCGTCATCCGTCATCCCTGTTGGTGAGAGCGAGAAGTGGAATGTGAAACCTGAGATAAGTATAATGTTAGGTGTTCAGCATCAGCAGTGGTCTACCGCACAGATAATTAAAAACTGACACAGTTTTTCTTTGTTTGTTGAGAGCATCGGAGTCATTTTTACACCACCCTAACAGACACTGCTCTGCTTCTATAGTTTCTATATCATATGGTGTTGTGCAATGGAGAGAAGAAATACAGTAAAAATGATGTGAAAAGAAGTTTTGAAAATGACTGAGACATGGTTTTCATTTTCAACCAACACCACTTTTTCATGGGTGTGGTGAAGTAAAAGAATGTTCCCAGACAGCTTTTCTATGCCACTCACCCTTTAAGCAAGCAGTAATGACAGATTAAAAGTGCAGAATCAACCCCAACATTTTTAATCGCAACTCATGTTAAGAATAAGAATCTCTTTTATTCAAGTGTCCTGGTATATATGGTGATGGTGAGCCAATATAGAAAATATTACAGGGAGACAGTTATATGAACTCCAGCTATGACGAAGGCATGAAGATTAAAGGTAGACCGATATATCGGCCAGCTGATATATCGGGCCGATATTTGGACATTTGTCTCGATCGGCCATCGGCCGTATTTTCTTTTAAAAAGCCGATTTTTGATCCGTTGTATAAAATGACGCAATTTTTGATCAAGCACAAAAAAGATGAGCACCTCAAACTTGTGGAACCACTTGGATACATAACATACTTTTGTTCAAATTATATTAATAAGTTTAAATTTCTTTTTTGACATTCTAAGAAGAGTGTGAATGTTTACTACTGCTTGTTACATTGTGTGTTTACTCAGACAAAATATTTCATTGTTTTGAAAGCTGAATAAATGTTCAGAGGACTGGACACGACTTGTTGTAATAGATTTCTTTTAGTTGCTCAGAAATTGCTGCGTTTCACAAAAATGTGATAAATATATATTTATTCAACAATCGGCCTGAATATCAAATTGGAAAAATCGGCTATGCATATCGGCATCGGCTGCCCAAATTTGGAAAGCATCGGCATCGGTCCCCAAAAAACCCATATCGGTCGACCTCTAATAAAGATGAGGCACCTGTGAATCAGGCCTATAATAAACATGCTTTAAAATTAAACTGCAAGACACTGACTGTCATCACAACTAGGCAGCTGGCAGCAATTTATACTAATGAGTCAGCTCATTAGGGGTAAAGTTTGATGCAATCAATAAGACAGTGTATCAAAGAGAAATTTATACAATAAAACCACAGTCTCATTACACAAAGTCTTTGTTCGGCTGATTGTGATATGTGAAAAAAAGCACTTGGTGGACATTAAAGCCAGATAATTTCCAAGAATTTATTTTTCTTACAACTTCCAGGAGCTCACTTTAATTGCCTACACTTGCCTGTAAAAGCTGCTGTCATACTGTATAATACAGCTGTTAAAAAAGAACACTAAAATCTTGTTTGTGCCAATTTAAAATATAAAAGTTAGAAAACATAACCTAAACCTATGCATTCACATACAAAAGCATGTTTCACACACTTTTTTATGGTGTTGGTTTATCATCGTTCACTTATGTTGCTGCTGATCTTGGTGTGTGTGTATGTTTGATTCCTGGACATTATATCTTAAGGTAAAGAAAAAGGTACCAGAAATAGTAGGTCACAGCCTACATGTTTTCATTTCTTCCAAAGCAAATAAATTACCACTATTACCAAAGCGAAATCAAACCCTAGTCGTTTTTATTACACTGCACTCTGTTTGTATTTTTACAACTCATTCAATGTGAGCTCCTCTGTCAGACCACTTACCCAAATGAATGCGGAGGCTTGTCAGTATCACAAGGAAGGTTAGTGCTCCTTCAAGCATTGGTCTCTCCTGCTCAGAGTCTAACACAGCATTCTGATGCTGAGACGCCATGGTCAGCAAGTCGACCACTTTGAACCTGTGTGAGGAAAGACAGCGTTAAAAACATATTGTGTGTTGAATAAAAAAAAATAGGGAACTAAAACATAAACATACATGAAGTATTTAGAACTGACCTCTCAAAAACACTTGAGATAAAGTAGTCAGGATCTAGTCTTGATGCACAAACCTGTAAGATAAATAAAATCAAGTGTTTTTGTTCAAAACCATCTGCATGAAAATGTGTAACACACTCCACAGAAATACAGACCTGGAGCAGAAAGACATCTGGGTCAATCATGGAGTTGCAGAAGTGTGACTGCACGTAGGTCATAGCCTGTCCTTTGATCTGAAGACCATTCCTGACCCACATGTTGCTGTGGATCTCTGAGAGGCATGCCTGCAGCCACAAAAAGCAAAGAGATTCTCAACATGTGGCTACAGACATGTAGGAGATGTATCCATGATAACAAACCACAAATATGTTTATGTGTACAGAGAGTGGTACCTGGATTTGGAGAGGATGCACCATGATCTTCATAAGCATCTCTTGGTCTGGAAGGAGGCTGTCCAGGTCCAGGCCTTGGCACTTCACAGCCTGAGGGTTACAGATAAAAGCAAATAAGAGACATGAAAAACACCAAACTACAAAAGTCTAAAAGTCTAAAGAGACAGGTGTGTAACATACCTTACTGAGGAACATGGCATAGTAACGGTGCAGCGGCAGATGAAATGTCACTTGATTTGGAGCAGGCTGAAAAAATATAAAAGCAATGAGAAACAAGGGAAAAGAGAGCATCTGCAAAGACAGCACATTGGTTTGATTTGTTACCTCATCAATAAAGCCAATGGCATCAAACCAGATCTGCAGGGTCTCCAAGCAGTAGCGTACCACAGTTTTTGTATATTCTTGTGTCTCCTGTGGACAGAAACACCACATTATATAATCTCTAACAGTTACACTGTAATTTTATGAACCACAACATACATGAGACACATATGCCATTTGCTGTTCAAGAATCAGGAATGCACAAAGGAGATCTGTTTGAGAGTCACCTAAGAGTCCAGATTAGACTTACTTTGACTTTGCAGTGTGTTAGGAGACCCCACATGGGTTGTGCACAGGCCTCGAGCTCTGCTGCAAATGCTGCATAGTATGTCTGAGACTCAAATTCCACATGTTCATTCAGCTCCCTCTTATTCAGGTTCATACCTATCCCAGCAAGAGGACAATGCAATAGGTTAGGGAGTCAACAGGGTTTCTTAATACCTCAACTAAGATCTCTGCCTATATAGATTTTGCTTGTGCATATATTGAAACTTCAGTAACCATGTTTATTACCACCAAGTTCTCTATTCTTATAAATCAAAATAATTTTTAAAAGCCAGATAGAGCTCAATCAAAAGCCTACATTCATGCAAGAACAGCATAGTGTGCAATGTAATAGTGACACTGCACACATGACATCAGCAAGAGGATACTCCAATCCACTGAGAGGGGGAGATGTATTTTTAGGTTGTGGTGGAGTACACATGGCAAGTGAGCAGCACTGGGCACAATTCTAAATCAGTCATACACTACCTGACTCACTTTTTCTTTGAGGCATTATTGTCAGGGGAAGAAAGATGAGGTGTACCCTGTCCTGCTGAGCATATGGTTGGCTTAAAGTCTGACTGAAAACCTGCTCCAGCTAGAGCAGTTATTTTAAATTGAGTGTGTTTTTGGCTACATGCAGTTGTAGATAATAAAGGTGGTATTAGATTGTGCAGTGTCAGGGAACATAACATATGAGTGAGAAGCAAATAATAATAATAATAATAATAATAATAATAATAATAACAATAATAATAATAATAATAATAATAATAATAATAATAATAATAATAATAATAATAATAATAACATATGCGTGTGGTCACAAAATAACCTACCTTGGAAAAATGAAACAAAGCTCATCCATAGCATCAACAAGGAATGGTCTTCCAGGAACTTTTTCGCTACACTTTGGTGTGAGAGGATGTTAATAAAATCACTAACTAATGGCCAGTAGGTGTTGTTCTTCAAAAGAGCTTCACTGCAGTTCACCACGACATGGCGACTGTTCTCTTCATCTACAAGAAAAAGAACAAGACAGAAAAAGGCGTAGATATGAGCATCTTGGCTTATTTTGTGAATATTCATTCAAGCCAGCACATTAAAAATATCTGTGCATGCTTCTTTCTTCAAATATTTTTTTTTAACTATTAGCAGCCCTTTTCTTCATAAGAAATTAACATATTGCTCCATCTCTTGTTGTGACGGCAATAGCACGCCCTACTCTCCTTACAAAAGAGGTAATAGTTTTTTCTAAAAGACAGGAAAATTCATCCTGATGTTCATATGAAATGCTCTCAACTCTCTGACTTTTGATTAGCTGTGTTGGTCTGAAACCTTGAGGGACTCACCCTGAAGTTCACTTTTGATAAGGCAACTCTCCATCATATAGAGGAGGACGGTGACCATGATGTCCAGCAGCTGGCACTCCTCTGTCATGTGTCGAGCCAACTCCTCGTTGCTGAACAGCTGCACACTAATATGTACAAT
The DNA here is from genome assembly GCF_033239565.1 of Halichoeres trimaculatus. Classification (NCBI taxonomy): domain Eukaryota; kingdom Metazoa; phylum Chordata; class Actinopteri; order Labriformes; family Labridae; genus Halichoeres; species Halichoeres trimaculatus. Next base: position 19,230,240 of record NW_027437197.1, read on the forward strand.
GCGGTTGGACATGGTGTCCGACTCGTGGCTTTTCATCAGTGTTTTCATGATGAATGCATAATGCTGAACAAATGTTTTTGTAAAGGTGATCTGCAAGACAGGTAGAGAAGAGCCCAGAACGTGAGTGAGGCTAACTGCTAAGATGCTGTGGCTTAATTCTGGAAGGTCCTGCCATGAGTCCTAATATATCTAATTATAATATAGCTTCAACACTTCGAGGTAATACCTTGTAATCTTGATCTGGCAACATGTTGAGTAAGAAGGTGACCATCTTCTGAGGAAACTCATACTTTATTGTCCAGAACAGCAGCTCCTCCAGAAAGCATTTATGCTTCAGCGATTCAATAATACACGGGTCTGGAGGCAGAAAGAGTACATTATAAGGGAGTCGGTGCATGTTTCACATACTTGGTAAAAATATTTTCTTGTGAATTACCTTTGGTACTGCTGCTCAGCTTAACCCTCTTTCTCTGCCCAACTGAAAGCCCAGCATCTTGGTCCTCCTGAAAGGGAAAATCCACAACAAAAATTTTAGCTAACAGGACATTTTTAAATCCGATTTTTAGCCCTGGTGGTATCAAAAAAGGCAGTGTAATAAACCAAAGTGATCGTGACAAGTAATCACAATCTAGATCTATCCTATTTTAATCTCTGTTGAAGTATGGTACCTAGAAAACACAATCAAAAAAGTCATTCATATTTTTCATAAGAAAAATCATTCAGAGAAACAAAGTGTCCTAGCATCTCTCTGCCCATCACAATCACATCACGCAGCTCCCATAACAAGCAAACTGATTGGTCATTGTACGGAGTTTTCTCCAAACTAAAATTTATCATGGCGATCTACCCAGGTAAGAAGTGATGAAATATCAATAGAAGAGTATGAAAAATAACAGGTTTGGCAGTTGTTTCTGTCTGCAAGACAAGTGAATTTTTGGTAACATATGCAGGAATTTTAAAGCTATATGTCCTATACAAAACACACACAATCAAAAACAGTTCAATTAGTTAGTCATTTTATGTGAGTTGTTGACACATACCTCTTTATTAGACTCATCTGGGCTACCTGGAGAGGAGTTACCTGAGAAAACATAAAAACAATTGTATCAGCAGCTCAAGACACAGTTCTCTATACTTGGTGCACAGGAAAAACTATAGTCAGACTCCACAAACTGTCAGATACTCACAGTAGAGAGCCATTTAAAACAGCTGTCTCATGATTGACTGGCATATACATCATACTATGTACTGACTGTGACATTACTCAGTATTTATCTTACCTAAAAGAACTATTGCTCCTGCCCCTCCTTCAGCACCAACAGGGACATCAGCAGTGGCGCCTTGAGCTTTCTCTTCCACTGACACAAGACCTGAATTTTTCAAGGCTGACAAATACTTGTCATAGTTCTTTTTAGCATACAAATTTTCCTCTTGGCCTGCAACAGAGGAGCAAAATAATTGCAAACATAATTTACTATGATGAAGAAATTTGAGGGTGAGCGAAAAGCACAACTAGCAAATGAGCAGAGAAATCACTTAAGTTCTGTGGTGCGACATGTTTGGAAAAAAATAAACTAGTCTTGAGTAACAGATGAGAAATGACAACAACAGCACAAGCTCAACTGTAGACATTTACCCATGCTCAACTCCTTGAATGATTGCTGATTGGTTAAGATCTTTGTCAGTACAGTCCTCATTGCTCCGCCCATCTTCGTGAGCTCCTCAAGGAAGGAGATCTGAGGCTCCAGCTGCTGCAAAACTTTTTGTAGATCTCGATCACTTGAGGTGTCTGGTAAAGAGAGATAACAGATATAAGCCATAGGACACGTAACTTAGGATGTAAACAGTTGTGCAACACTGAAATCTGGCTAGCAAAGCACAATTTTGTTTACATGTGATGTGCAACCATTAGTGTCCATCATACAGAAACTTTCAAGACAGAGGAACACATAGAATCAAACGACATTTCTTCTTTGATGAGAGAAAACTGTCTTCTTCAGTGATTACCTGGCTCAATGTATCCATCTCTCAGGTACTGTATGATACACAGGATAAAGCGAGGAAGAACCATCTCAGACATCAAGAGAAGGTCTCGAGGTATTGAGGGGATGTTCTCCCCTGTTCTCAACCGATGCCGTCTGCAAAATCTTTCACACACAGACACACATAAAAAAATCACATTAATAACAGCATATTGTATTATTGAGTATTGATGCAGGGGGCTTTTAGATTAGATTAGATTAGATTAGACATACTTTATTAATCCCCGGAGGGAAATTACTCTAATTTACTCTCAAAGATATCATCTCATTTTTTCTCTCTTTTATTCAGTTTTCATCTATTGAGTTGCTTGATTTATTCTGACAAGTAGCACCAAAAACTGAGTGTAGCAAAGTCAGGAAGTAAATGCCCACTATATTATTTTTGTTCCTCCAAAGCTAAGGGCTGGGTCTAGTAAAATTATATTTACTACCTGTCTTTGTAGAACTTTTATACACATTTAGTGTCTTAAGACACAAAATTCAAAACATTGTTGGATTAAGGCAAAGGAATTTCTGGAATTTGATTAAATCTTCAAAATATATATGAGCGAAGTTGTTTTTTATTAGTAACACAACAACTACTACTCTCATTCCAATATTCTTCCAGGCTATATCTATATAAACCCATACCTTCACCAACCTACAGAGCTGACATCACAAGGGTTTGAGTGAGCCTCTAAAAATAAGTATGTTAACATTACAATAATTACAGTAAGCTATCACTCAGAGCATGACCTGAAAGGAAAACTAAGAGAACAGAGATTTGATGGGTAGTTAAGTACGTGACAGACACACTGACCTTTTTTTTTTTTAATTATTTTTTATTTATTTATTTTTTTTACCACTGAGATGTAACAGTGTAATAAAATACTAAATTTTCGCATTTAAATTTACGTAACTGTATATTTCCTTTAAATAATATTGTCTTCGCTACTGTGCTAGATGGACGTTTTTTTGGCTAATTGATGATATTGTTGTAAAAAAAACACAAACAAAAAACACAACAAATAAAGCGTTTATAAATCAAGTGTAACAAAAAAACATACAAATATGTGTACTCTATGTGGGGATTCATGTATCATTTGTGTACAGACATTGATAAGAATCTCCAGTTTCACCTGCTAGCTGCTGGTACAAGAATTGTTATGGTTAGCATGACTGGCTAACCATCGGAGCAAAGGGTGCTTAGTCAAGGGTCTTCTATTAATAAATGACAGGAGCATCGTACCATTCAGTCGGGCTTCAAGCTGGCAGTAACTCGTAAACTTGTCCGAAACATAATTATCTGACAGATGAGGTGACCTACGCAGATAAGATATATTCAATGGCTAACTAAGCTGGCTTTCTAGCAAGACCTGTCAAACCCTCTACCTGGCTATCCCTCTAGCTAGCATAGCCAGCTCAGCTAGCTGCTAGCTTGGACTTACCCACTCTCTCGCATGACATTACTGTCTCCACAGTCACAGGCCCCACCAGCCTGGCTCCTGAACATGTTGAAATCATGGCCCGTGTGGTCTCCGTTGTTAAAACACTCAGCACACAGCGACATGCAGGGGGATATCCCACAGGTCCGACATCGGTAAGCCACAAAATTAGCCGTCCAAACCAAGCCACAGAGAGTCGCGTTGTCATAAGAACGGACCGTTTTGCAGAACTCCTCGAAACCTTCGCCTCCTGCAATAAGACATTTACACCACTCCAAAGCTTCACTGTCAGCCGCTGGTTTTTCGGGATTTAGAACGACGTCAAGCAGCTCCTGAAGTTGTCTGACTCCAGTGCTATTATCTGTCCGGTTTAAGTCTGCCTTCAAGTGGGCGGCAGTGGCTTTCTTGTCCCGGCGCAGCAGCGACGCCGCCATCATGCTCTCTGGTTTGTTGTCCACAAATTTATTTTTGTTGTCTTGCTTCCATGTTCTCGAGAATTCTCGCGATACAACTCGCTGCGTCGTAGTCAAAACGTAACTTTAAACGTAACTTAAAATCACACTTGTAGTAAAATAATATTAGCCTTATCTGTTATTTAAATTAAACTAAGCCTCTTTATAAACCCTTGAAAATGTTTGATCTACACGGTACAAACCCAGACTAATGATTATAATGAAGCCAATGTCCTCCATTTAAATTTGGGGTTCAGACTTTAATTTCAGACATGTAACTAAGTTAGGAACATATAATGTATTACTAAATGACTGACATATATTTTGGGCGCTTTAAAAACTGATATAGTCCAAGGAAATGGGGAGAACCACAGTTGATTGTTCTTATTCAACGTCGGATTGTTTTTGTTGGTGCGCAGACAATAACGGAAGTGGTCTCCGACATGCTTGAAACACACACACGCATACAGACTCGCAGCGATTTAAGTGATAAATCAACTGTTTGGATTAAATTGTTTGGATTTTAGGGAAAGAACTGGAACAGCAGAGTCGGTAGTCATGAAACTAAAGGAGTTAGAAAGTTGTCTTCAGCAGGTGGATATATTTGAGGAGCCAAAAATTCTTCTTGAGCAATATCCAACCAGTCCACATATTGCAGGTGAGCTGATAACTTGCTGTCATTTAAGACCCTACAAACAGTTCACCTGGTTCTCGTTGACTTTTTCTTCACCTTGTTCCAGCATGTATGCTTTATACTATCCATAACACGTTTGACGACATTGAGGGGAAACTAGTAGCGGATCTTGGTTGTGGCTGTGGAGTTCTCAGTATCGGGGCGGTGATGCTGGATGCAGGGTAAGAATCTGGTCAAACATTGAAGAATCATGTCTTCATGAGAAAACTAACCTCTAAATAATGTGTATCAATTTGCCCCTTAGCTTTTGTGTTGGCTTCGATATTGATTGCGACGCCCTGGACATATTCAAAAGAAATGCAGAGGAATTTGAAATTTCCACTCTGGATCTGGTTCAGTGCGACCTCTGTGCTTTGGAGACGGGGGCTTATGCCAAGAAGTTTGACACAGTCATAATGAACCCACCGTTTGGGACAAAACACAACCAGGGTAAACAATAATAATTCAGAGGGTACTCGGGTGGTTATTGCTGGTTAAAACCTTAAGTGTAATAGTTTGTGGTTTTTCAAGGTATGGACATGAAGTTCCTACGTTCAGCTTTAACAATGGCAAAGACAGCAGTTTATTCACTGCATAAAACATCAACACGAGAGGTAGGTTCATTGTCCAAACCTATTTACAGCACGGTCATAATGAAGCATGAGAGGATCTTTGAAAGCAAGATAAAATTAAGTCTTTAAGCCATTGCACGAATCTTACATCTAAATACTACAGTATGTTTACCTGACTAATGTTGAGGGGAAAACTGCCCCGTATTTTGACAAATAAAAAAATGTTACATTCTTTTTGGAAATCAAGGTCTACCAGTGGTTTCAAAACTGATGTGTATGTCTTAATCTGCTTACAGCACATACAGAAGAAAGCAAAAGACTGGGATGTGAAGATGGAAGTTATAGCCGGTAAATGTGTTCAATATAGCTTTCTTTGTATAATGCTGTAACATTTATGACTGACTTTGTGTTGTCACTACAGAACTCAGATATGACTTACCCGCATCTTACAAGTTTCACAAGAAGAAATCGGTAAGCCTGTAAATCGTGTTTCTTAACTGTGAGGTGGGTTAGAGGATTAATTGATGACACAGAAAGCTCACTGACTAATTTCTATAAATGGTTTTATTCACTATCAACATATGCAAACTTAAAAAAGAACAAAGCAGTTATTCTCAGCACGCACTGTAGGAAATCTACAAGAAAAACACAATGGCACACTGATTCATGTCAATTGCTGGTGTATAAATCCAGCTTTGCAATGAGGTCGAATTAAATTAAGGTAAAATAGCTAATTCATGAAAAATGATAAAATCAAGAGCATTTTAAGAAATGAAACAGTAACACAACTGATAGGAGGCACAATATACAAGGACTTAAAAAAGCTGAGAACTGACAAAAATCTTTCTTAAATCTTCTCTAGGTTGATATCCAGGTGGATTTTATCCGGTTCTCCATTGCATGACACTTTTACTGGAATGGATTTCCGTTGCCTCTGCATTTTCATTGTTTAAAATAAAGGTTTAAAAAAAATACACAAATTTGGTTGCCACTTTTTGACTAAGATCCATTCTCAGTTTTTGCAACCTTTGCTGCAGGACCATCAGCATCTTCTAGTTCTCTCTTTAGGGCCGCAGGTTCTTTGGGGGAAAAAAAAGCAGGAAATAAGTTATTTTAATGTTGGGTTCATTGGCTTCAATTAAATCTTTGAGGCTCTAGAAATGTTCATTTACCGTCATCATCATCATCATCACTGTCGAATTTCGTCTTTTTGCCTCTGTATTGAGTTCTGCCTTGATCTCTGCCACCTCTTCCCCTTCGGCCACCTCTTCCTCTGCCACCTCCTCTGCCACCTCCTCTTCCTCTGCCACCTATTACACACAGAAAGAGATGAATGAATACTTACATTGAAGTTAATTAACGACTTATGGTGTTTTTTTAACAACTGCAAGATTAAATAGTTTTTACCTCTGCCTTTGTTCCTGTTCAGTGACTCCTGTTGAGCTTCGATTACTTTCTTCATCTCCTCTCTCTCCTCCTCTCCCTCCAGCACTTGCCATTCAACGCTGTTCTCTTTGATTTTCAGTTCTCCTCCATTTGCCTCTTTGGCCTTGTCAAATGCTTCTTTTGCATTCCCATCAAAAAGTAGCGTCCCCTTGTTGAGTGAAAAACACAATTTTATCCATCCAACATCTCTTGGACTCTCAGTACAAAACTCCAGAAGTAGAAAGGTGGCTTACCTCTTTGGCCCCTCTCGTAAAATCAACCCACTTAATTTTTCCATGCCCCCTGAACAATTCATGAAAGTCCTCTCTTGAGACATCTTTCAGCTCTCCTGAAAACCTCAACAAGCAGCCAGTGTTTTCATCCAGGAGTGCACCCTAAAAACAAATAATGAATTATTTATGTGTGTCGAGTTAATCCAGTGAGAGACAGTTATTAGTACCTGGAGAGATCTTACCATCTCTTTCTCTTCTGCATTTTTCTGCTTCTGTTCCTTGTCACTGAAGATCACATTTTGTAAAGAGTGTCAGTCATTTTCTAAAACGAGAAAATATTTGTGGAATAGAAGACTTTAGCTTGTTTACTCACTGTTTAGCTTTCGCTTTTGTCTCTGCTTTGGAGTTTTTCCTCTCCTCAGCTTTCTTTGTTTGGTAAGCTTCCCTGAAAAAGGAACAGCAGTGAGATCATTTTGAAATGACATGGTATTCAGAATGTAAACAATTAGGCATAGCTTACCTTGCTAACACAAGCAACTCGTTCTCTTTGAAGGATTTAATGTCCTCACGTTCAAGGAACTGTTTAGAGGCTTCCTCTGTATTGAAACAGATGAACACTGATCCCTGCAAAGAAAAGAAATAATGCTACGAAACTCCAAAAGCCAAGGACAAAAACATTAGGTTTGGTCACATGACATAAATTTACCTTGAACTCTCTCTGCATATTTCTCCTCATCTGAATGTTTTCTATGGTGCCTTTTCCGTTCAGCCACTCCTGAATCTCATCCAAAGTAGTTTCAAGAGGAAATCCTTTCTAGATAGGAAAAAGAGACAAAAAGGGAACTTAAACAGAGCAATAAAACTGAACATGTAATCAGTCTGAGTTGCAACAATCTTAAAACAAAAATCTTTTATTTAAATCAAGTTAGTGTCAGAAGTAAGAAAAATCAGAATGTTTATTGTCATGAACATAAAATGTAATAAATCTCAATCCCTGGTATTTTCTTGTTTGTGTTTGACTGCATTGGGTTAATTTATTGAAGGTTACATTAGCTAACCATAAAAAGATCTCTGCTGATCTGCTATTAAGTCAAGACTTACAATGTAGACAGATTTGTTCTTGAGGGCGTCTTTGTATTCTTCATTCTGTTCGGGTAAGGGTTTGTCAGGACACCTCCTGACTTTCGTCTCATCTTTGCTAATTTCCAAGAGGCCAGTCTTTGATTTTTGGACAGCTGAAACGATGACGCTTTCTTCTCCAGTTAGAGCCTTCAGTCTGGGAGGAGAGAAAAAAAAAGATGCTGAGACAAACACTTTGACTCCAAAGACGGGAAGAAATTAATGCTGCTGCAGGGTTAAGTGTCAATACCGATTCTCTACATGAGCAGGCATTTTTACGTGATGAAGAGCCAATATAAAACACAGGTTATGTGTAACTAACCCTACTACAATCAATCATGTCTGGGATATTTTCATACCTTCAGATCTCATTTTTTGTGGATAAAAACAGACTGTTCTCTACCACAAAGTGCTGACTGACTCACCTTTGTCTGGGGAAAATACAACTACACAATCAAAATCTAATGGCACAACATAAACACCTCTTAATCCAGGAAATGTTTAATTTGTTGGTATGAAGTGCATGGTTTGTGTATGCATGCTCTGACTAAATGTGCCACTACAATAAAAAGGGAGGACATAAAATAATCCTGCTCTGCTCACTATGAGTCAGAATGGGGCCATGACCTGATTAGTCAGCACTGTCTATATCTACATTCTCAGTCAAACACCAACCAGGTGTCCACTCCTCTGACGTTAGTTTTAAAAAAATCATTTTAAACACTTTGAAACGAGTGGAAGGTGAAACAAACCTGTTGAATTTAAGCATTGTCTCCAGAGCGACCCAGCCATCATCAAGTTGCAGCTGTTCTTTGAGAAACTTGTCTCTTGGAAGGTTGTGATCCCCAAAGTAGTACTGTAGATGTACACAGCAAGAGTTAGATGCTTTTCTCTAAATTAAACACACTTGTATAAAATACATCTTGATTTAGGATTACCTCAATTTGTCGGGCCACTTTCATTTCAAGTGGAGTCATCTCTGCTTGATTTTCTGCCATGATTGTTCTCTGAAGGAAATTCAGGGCTAGTTGGACACAAAATTGTTGTATTTACATTACAATTATAATTTTAAATCTGTAGATATAATCTATTCTTAATTCCCAACATTAAAATCACAGCTGTGATATTCTTGATAGATGATCTGCAAGACCAGCTACCATGAGGTGGGGCTCTGAGCTTTGTTAAGATTTCAATTGAAACCTTTTCTTTAAATTTGTAATCTAGTCTTATCTACTTCTTGCAATAAGAAGCAAAATCAGCTTTAGATGAGTCAGTTTCAGATTTTTTTTTTGTACAACTTAATTGCATCATCAAACCCCCAAACAACCTTGTGCAGCTGGTTACGTCGCTTTCAAAGGTAGAAGCAATACACACAAACTCGTTTAAATGAAAAAGATTAATATTTATGATGCAGTGAACACTTTACTTTCATTCTAATGCCATGTTGCTTTTAGTGCTAGCTTCGAAGCTAACATGCTAGCTTAGCTCCATCTGTAACGCAGCTGAAACGTTACACACCGGCCATGCTGTTTGCAAACACTGACATAAAAACGCCCATCACATCCTGCTACATTTCAGTTACAAAGTCTATTCCATGTTTTACATTGTAAAATATCTATTTTTGTGAGGACGGTGTTGCAATGTTCAGTTTCTACTCCACTAAACTCCATTACAGAAAGCATGAAGAGGAAACATGTTTGATGAGAATGTCCAACTCTATTTTGAGGTTATTTTAAAGAACATTCATAAGGCAATACGAATAAAACAAAAGGCAAACTAAAAAGTTAGACTTACGTTGCGTCGAGTCTATACTAGCTACTGTGAAGATTGTTCAAACCTGAAGCCCTCACTGCTTTAGTTGCACGTTGTTGAATCAACTGCGTGTGCGTGCTACGGATCGCAGCGAGGGCCACGGGGCTGCCGTTTATCGCGAAAGGCGGTTGTTCTCTGTCCCAGACAACCTATGGTGCAACACCTCAGCATTTATCTGAGCAGCTCCGTACATATGATGACTGTCACAGCCTCAAGGTGCCGCTGTGATACAGAAGAAGCGGTCAGATTGCTGTGGTAATATCACATCATGTGCTGCCAAGTATAATGGTTTCTATCTTATAAATACCACAGTCACAAATTTTTCTTTAAGGGAAACAATGAAATGATAAATTTATGGCATTATGCCAACTAGAACGCTATTGCACACATATTTTTTATTGCCATAGTAAATATTTTTCTTGAACTTATTTTTTTCCTTGAAATTACATGTACATGGTGATTTTTTAATTTAAATTACCTTTCTTACTTTACACTTCCTGTCTTATTCAATTATCTTTTACTCCCCTTTATGTATTTCTATTTTTTACTCATTGAATGCTTCAAGACTTAAACTTTGAGAGTTTGAGAAATTCTATTAAAAAAAAATTCATTCAGCAAAATAATGAAACATGACAAAGCTTCACCTAGTTTCACCACTGGAGTGTCCTTTTCTGTATTCATGTGATTAGAGAATAATGCTTAACTCCAACACAACACATAACGCTTGTCATTTTATCACAGTCACAGAAATGTTAATCCTTTATTTGTAAAACATCTTCCTATTTTTATTTGTAAGATTTTTTCTTCATTTTACAGTCAATTTCTTTATAAAAATCTTTTAAAATTAGACATTGTATGAAATTTATACAATAAATCATGGAAATAATGTATAGGTGAGTGTTAGCTAGATGTGATCAATCCACAACCTCCACTCCATATAAGTTGGTATGTTGTGCATGTCATTTAAAGCCACTATTTAATATCAAATTGTGAGGAAAAAAAACATTAAATCTGTAAAATTGCACTATTTTCAAATTAAAGGTTGCAATAACTTGCAAAACATGTTTTATGATCATTTCACACAGTATCCTACCTTTTATTGAATTGGGTTGCAAATGTCCATGTTGAACATCCTAATTTTCTCAAGCAACAATCCCAGCATTAAGGGGGTAATTAAATTAATCAAGTGATGACCATGGCCTTACGAACTACGAAAAAACACAAGGAGTGCCCAGTGCATCAGAAGTCCGAGATACAGTTTTTTCTTTTCAGATAATTAAACAGCATCACATAATTTAAAATGTATTGCTAACTGCAAAGCCCCTGAGTTGTAAGTAAAAAGCTAGTTACTTATATTCACAGTTTGGTAAGTGGCTCTAAACATTAAATTCAGAGCATAATATGGCCTAAAACACCGTACTGCATGATAGTGCACCTGACATTCTCAGACTTCACAGATCACAGTCAAAGGCTTGATTTGTTTGGCACAAATGAGAACAGTACTGATAAGTATTTGACACTAAACACTGAAGACACAAACACACCCGTGTGACCTGGCCGGTCCAGGAAGACTCCCCACAATCTCCCATGAGTCCAGCTGAGGGTCGTATTTCTCGATACTCTGCAGGTAAGTCCCTTTTGAGTAGGAATAACCTCCCGTTACATAGATACAATCATTTATCACCACAGCCCCACACTCCATCCTCCTCTCCTTCATCACTGACATCGGTCTCCACTCGTCCCTCTCTGTATCGTAGCAGTCTGCAACAGTCGTCTGTCCGCCCACCAAATACAGCTTGTTGTGGAGGGACACTGAACACAGCCCATACTCTGGAAAACAAGTGATTTGAAATCAGAACCACATGGTCATCACATTTCCAATCTGATGTATTTTTCTGTTTTTCTTACCTGGATGTGGGCTTATTGTAAAAATACTCCACTCATTCACATCTGGCCTGTAGACTTGGATTTTCTCATAGGTGCAGTTTCCTCTGTATCCATAATGACCTCCAGTCACATAGATTTTCTCTCCCATTACACAGGCAGTGGCATTTCCCACACCTCCAAGGGAAACAGAGGGTATAAAGAAACCTATCACTTACATCTTTAAATGGCAATGACAGTGTATTCTAATATCGATTCTCTGTATTGATGAAAGACTCTGGAGAAGCACAAGAAAGCAGACCTCGTGTAAGGAGACAATCTAATCACAAGTTTCAGTCAGGTATATTTAGGAGCTCTTAATCTACTCTCATGACAGTTATCAGTACATGCGTGGTTAAGGAGAACCCTGAAACTGAGCTTCAAACAAACATCCTTTAACTGGTTTGATCAGAAGCTCAGGGGATGGCTACAAAAATTAAATTTGTGTTCACTGTGTCACTTCATATTTTTCATACCTTGGACCATTTTGGCCACAGGGAACCACTTCTTTTTCAATGGGTCGTAACACTCTGTCTCCTGCTCGGGAGCTCCTCCTCTGTAGCCTCCAATGGCATAAATACAGCCATGCAAAGCCACTGAGCAGTGGTAGTATCTGGCCGTGATCATGGGACAACCCTCAGTCCATTCATCAAAGTCACAGTTGTAAACAGAAACTGTGTTCAGAGCCTCCACCGTGTTCGTCCTGTAGCCTCCTGTAACGTAGATATTTGCTCCTAATAAGCTGACGCTGTAGCTTTCTCTGCCATAGTCAGGCATGTCTTTTCCTTGCACCCAGGTGTTGCTGATGGGGTCCCATATGTGGACTTCACAAAGAGGGTGCCAGTAGTATCCACCAATTATGTACATGCTGGATGACATTTTCCTGCATGCAGACATCTCTTTGCCATTAGATCTTAATGCCTGATTGATCAAGGCTTTTAATTTCCCCTCACTGTTCAGCAGGCATGGTCTTTGAACTTCTAAAGTGGTCTTGAAGTAAATCTCATCCAAGTCCAGATGGATGCAGCACAGCAAGTCTGCAGCAAAGTGCACACGGTTATCCAAGTCATGAGTTACCCATTTGGCTACGGCATCAATCAGCACTTCATCCCTCTGCACGGTGCAGCTCTGAGCCGCCAACACTGATCTAATCCTCTCATGATCCAGCTCAAGAAACTCTTCCTGCAGAATGAGCTCTGTGAACCGGCTCAGCATCACCCTGCGGGCCTCCCTCTCCAGACTGGGACACAAATGCAGCTGTGCAAAAGCATGCATCCCAAGGCAGTTCCCCACATCGAGCAAGCGAATTAGGAACTCCTCGCAAGCTTGTTTCACAGAGAGGAACTGCAGGAGGTCTGCAGCCTCCAGCAGGCTCTGCACATTGCCTTCAGTGATGCTCACCTCAGCTGTGTACACATAGTTCACCAGAGCACCCAGGACCACACAGTCCACCCCGGTCAGCTTGATCACACTGTTGGACCTCTCTCTCATATCAGCTGTGAACATGACTTTAAAATAGGAGCTCCTGGCTGACAGCAGAGCTTTGTGGCAGTGGAACACCTGGCCGGAGTCTCCACATTGCAGAGAAACGTCCGTGAAGAGGCCATTCGTGTAGAAATGTCTGAGAGCATCCAGGGTCTCTGATGCATGGTCTCCATCACTGAAGTCGTATGTGTACATCTCACTGTGACTGTGTGACATTGTATCTGCAGGGATAAAAACATGCCAGCACTCAAATTACCTCCAGTATGGAAAACAAAGCAATATGAAGGTGTCGCGTTCCCATTTAAAATCCCATTTATAATTAATTGCAAAGCGAATTCCCATTTAACGACCATTTAATTCACAACTAAATGGCTTCAATCAGCTTGAAACACCAAAGTCTTACCTTTAACCTTGTTTCCATGAATGACCCGTGCAGATAACAGACGTTCGGCCGTGTCCCCTCTTTGAATGCCCCTCTCCAAAACACAACAACCTCGATTTAGCTCCGGCAGGACAGTCGCATGCAGCTCAAGCCTATTTTGGTATTCCTGCGCGCATCGGCCAGTCCCCTCCTCCTCTTCTGCTGCAGCAGGTTCTTGACAAAACCAAGCAACCATTCAGAGGAATCACCCTCGACACTACTGTTTTTTTCTCCCCCACGCTCTAAATATAACCTCCTCCATCCACACACTCTCCCGTGATACATTCACGGGCAGCGCATTAGTGTGCCAACCGGCGAAACTGCAACACTCACGGAATACAAATCTTATCCAAATAAGCATCGCCTTCGGTCAGTGCTGCTCAACACGGAGCCACTGTCCACCATTCGTGCCCCCCCCCCCCCTATTCTTGTTGTTGCGCTGGCATTTGAACCCAGCTCCAGGGTGGCCAAGGCTTTACCTAATCCCAACAAGGATTACTAGAACACAGTGCGCAATATTGATGCCTGAACAAGATCTTAGACCACATGAGCTGATCTGAGTCATTTTTGGAGACTTTTATTGAAAGAAAGTAAAAGGGAGAGTTTATCAAAGCGTGTAATAAAAAACAATAAATAATGTTTGGCTATTTGAAAATAACTAAATCTTTCAACCTTTCACCAAGATCTCTTCACAAGTTAAAGTGAGAACTTGAGAACTTATTTTATTGGAAAAGAAATTATATTTGATTCTAAGAAATTTCAGTCCCGTTCCCCTTTCTTCCTTCTGAAACAATCTTGTTTACTTTGGTATCAGAGCTTAATCATTTTTGTTTTTCATGAGCACCTGCGCAACTAGCTGTGACATCACATGAAAAAAAAAACAGTTGTTTTGACTGAGATCCTTTAAAAATGAGACATTTTTGTGTTTGGGTGATAAAACGATGGGACTTTTTGGGCAAGTCAGACCTGGACATCTACGTTGTATTGAAAAGCCCATGTGCACACAAATATAAAAAGTATTACTTAACCTTTGGTCTCCATTACTCATATCTACTTTCACTGTTTTCCCCCATAATCTGATATCCTTTTTCTTTTCTTTTTTTTTACTTTTTACCCAAATAGGCAATGTGGCACAGCAGCAAAATGTAAACATTCTTAGGTTACATGTAAAAAAACAATACTTACAAAGATGAATGTCCAAAATCACATTTTTAAGAACTAACAAATATGAACATGCGTAGTGAAAATCCAAAAACAGATACCAGGAGCCTGTTGAAACACAGCCCAAATAGCTGACTTAAACACACGCCCCTTCCAAGGCGAATGGTCAATTACAGGTAAGACTTCTGTGCTGCCACCAGGACAGCCAATCAGGTGTCACTCCTGCTGTATAGTGTATAATGCAAGCAAATAAGATGCAATTCCAAAACGCTTCCTACTGATGCAAAAGTTTTACTCTGTGATCTGTACCAAATGGTCTAATTTATATGATTGAGCTGTTGTGTTGAATTTGAACTGAACAGATGTGCCTCACAGACTTTAATCTTTATGAATCTGAAGAGGTGGAAGTGTAAAGTCTACCAAATGAATCAACACTCAAGTGACAGTACCCCAAAAGATCAAAAGTTTTTAAAGTAAGTTTACTTTATTATTTTAAATTTCTACTTTAAAAGGTCAAACAAACCCAACAGCACACAAACAAAACATTTCATTCAGTTTTACTCATGTTATTCAAAGTGCATGTAAACCATCTAAACACTGGAGTGTTATCAAAAGGTTCAACTTCTAAATAAGTTGTTAGCTGTAAACACAGGGACCATGATGGGTCAGTAAGGTTAGTCACTCTTGAGAATGTGAAGGTTGAAGTTATCTGTCATTTAAATAGCGAGCTGTGCCGCTTCCTTCACCAGAGGCTTCAAGGCACCGAGGTCACGCAGGAGGGAGGAGATCCCCACGCAGTACCACAGATCCCCAGTGCGGTCTGCAGGAGCGCTGAAAGACTCAATCTCGACTCCCTCTGAGGCCAGACATCCTGAGCAAAGAACAATCAGAGAGTGAGAAAGGTGTGATTTAAGAAGAAAAACAGCCTCTTGTTCCATTGAGGTCATAATTCAACAACATCTTTCATCCAAATAGAAATTTGAATGCAGCAAACTTAAGCCTTACCACCTTAACCATAATTATCACCTTTAAGTTTGCTTTAAAGTTAGCTGCATTTTTTAGGATGCACTACTGAAGCTGTGCTAAAGCCTTGAAAAAGCTACTGAGGGTTAATGTGAGTTGAAATATTGACTCTACAGCAGCTAAAGAATTTCACATGACTTGCTCTTGTATATCCAGAGAGACAATAAACATCTTTGAATCATTCTAAATCATCCTACCAGCCACTGAGGACAGGAGCTGAGGATTTGCAGATGCCTTGAAGAACAGCAGATTTCCAATGAGGGACACGGGCTGTCTGAACATACTCTCCCCCAGCTCCAGCAGCACGGGAACACCACCTTGAACCGAACCAGTGGCTTTGTAGCTGCAGCCGTTTGACATGATCTCCACCTTGCACACACCACTGGAGGTACTGGCTGAGGCACTGTGGCTCTGGTTTACCTGCAGATTCAGTTCACACAGATTCATCATCTCAAACAAGGAGGTTATGTTTTTGGGAGAGTTTGTCTGTGAACAACATAACTCAAAAACAAATGAATGGCTCTTGATGAAATTTTCAGGAAATGTTCAAAATGAGATAATGAAGAAGTGATTCAATTTTGGAGGCGATCCAGATCACCGTCTGGATCCAGGATTGTTTTAAAGGATTCTTTATCATTGTGAGATAGGGCTTTTTTCACCATATGTGTATATAACTCCACGATAAATGGTCGAATTGCTTTGCAAAACAAAACAAAACAAGGTCACCATAATTTCTGACAGATGTAAAAGTATAATCCAGATCCTGGCAAAATTTTGGATCCTAAGATCCAGAATATGAAATATGTACTGGTTCATCATAATTTTCAACACTGTCAGGAAGCAAATTATGGTACAAACCTGCAACTAACACCAAATTGTAGCAGACAGTCTGCTGAAAGGGAGTATAACATTAAAGTAGGACTAAAGTGTTGGTGACAATCACAATATGCTTGGTGGAGGTCTGCGCTCTCTGAGTGTTTTTCTAGTTTGTGATGAGGTTGTTTTAAAAAGTTGAATATCTACATGTGGCAACTGTAAGAGCAAGTTGTTGTTGTACCGTGATTCCACACTCCTTGGCGAGGCTCAGCACGTTGATGAGGTTTGGGCAGCAGCCTGGTTTATGGTTCAAGAGCCCAACCAGGACTGAAGAAGTTATGTATCCAGTGGAGGATTTCATGCAATCACCTAGTTGGATGAAAATTATATATTTGTACTATCACTATTACAGCAAAATGTGCATCTTCATATATTTACAATATCAACATATCTTCAACTGGCATCACTGGGTCAAGCCAATGGCTGTTTCACAAGCATACCACCAGAGGGAGAAATAACACCATCACAGCTTGATCCACCTACACTACATCTCTCATCTGCTAGCTTCTACTCTTTGTAAAATGAAAACTGGTTAGACCTGTGGTTTTACCTTGAGTAGTGATTACAGCGTGACTGAACGGTTTCCCAGCAGTAGTACACGACTGTAGCACGGCTCCCACAGCTTCACCCAGTTTGATCAGCTGCTGAGATTCTGGGGCAAATGTGCTGGCTAAAACCTGAGCATTTACCTGTAAAAATAAACAAATTTATGAACTTAAGGTGTGCAAAGGGTTTCAGTTTTTTGTTTTTTTTTACATGTTTAAGAGTTTTCAGGGTAGAAAAAGTATCTAAACTCAGAGGAGAACTTACTGCTCCAACCAGCCTTGTGCCGTTCACCATGTCCACAATCTGCAAAGCGATGTCCTCTCCGCAGCGAGCCTGAGCCTCCCTGGTGCTGGCTCCAAGGTGAGGACAGCTGATGACACTGGGATGCTCAACCAATGAACGGTCCGAGGGAGGCTCCTGATGCCAAACAAATACACAAAGTAAGAAACAAGCCAAGAAATCAGAGCAAGAAAAATTCAGGAGTCAGTAGTGAACAGTTCATTGCCTCAACAAAGACATCCAGCCCTGCTCCTCCGCACTGCCCGGTCTGCAGAGCTCTGAGGAGAGCAGCCTCATCAATGATACCTCCCCGTGCACAGTTCACAACCTTCACTCCTTTCTTGCATTTTGCAAATGATTCATCATTGAGCAAACCTAGGGTGAAAGAAATAAGAAATTACACTTGATTCCACTTTATAACTACAGATGGCATTGGCTATATGATGAGAAGCTGTGTTAAACCCACCAACAGTAGAGGGCATCAAGGGAGTGTGGACAGTGATGTAGTCACACAGTGGCCAAAGCTGCTCCAGAGACATCTGCTCAACCCCCCAGCTGGCCGACACTTCAGGTGGAGTGATAGGATCATAGCCGATAGTCTGATAAAAGAGGGAGCGTCTTTTTCAACAACTAACAGCTTGGAAATGTGGGAGCACACTTTTATCATATCATCCCACAGCTTACCCTCATGCCAAATGATTGCATTCTTGAGGCCACTTCCTTTCCTATTCTTCCAAGCCCAACTATCCCCAGCACCTTTCCATAGAGCTCTGCCCCCATGAACTGTAAAACCAGACACAAAAACAGAGATAAAAAACTGCACAAAAGCTGCGAGGTGTCACATCTGATCAACGATGAAGAGCTGCACAATGGGGTTGATCATGCGACGGTAATCGCTTTGGCCGCACAGTCATTCAAACAGCAAACGGCAGCAAACTCAAATCTCTGCTGACCTTTTTACGATCCCAGCTGCCTTGCTTCATGGACATTGCAGCCTGTGGCACATGTCTAAAAACAAAAGAAAGGTTTATAATGGCACTTTAGCAGCACATCAATGGAACAACAAAAGGCTGAGCGTGCTGCTCATGAAAACATGACTCGTCTTGCCTTGAGAGGCTCATCACCAGGGCACATGTAAGCTCTGCGGCGCTGATCGTGTTTCCACTCGGTGTGCTGGGGAAACAATCCACAGTTAATGAAAGGTTTGATATAAAGTGAAACCAGACTTTTACAATGATCAAAGACTTACTTCATGACAATTATTCCCTTCTTTGTGGCGGCATCAACATCCACATTGTCAACACCGGTTCCTGCTCTCCCGATGATTTTGAGATTATCAGCAGCATTGATGACATCAGCTGTTACCTTTGTGGCAGATCTTACAACAAGGCCATCGTAGTTCTGGGATGGTGAGAGAAGATTACAGTTATTATCATCCAAAATTCAAGGATTCTCCTGAGTCTTTTTCTTGATCATACTTGGATGGATGCAGATTCTACCACTAAAGAATAACGTGGTGTGATGAAGTCATACGACTTTTATCTTGTCTAGTTGCCCTGATTTCTGATTTGGTCCAATACTTTAAATCATTTGAGTCCCAGACAGACTCTGATGTGGTTGATTTATCATGTTAAATAAAAAAGGCTTGTGTTGACTTATCTGTCAACCAGTCAGTGAAAATACTATCGTTCATTTTCAAGTTTGCGTGTCAGCCAACACGTGGCTTTTCTCTCATGCCGGAAAAGGAGGAAAGTTAATCCAAAGGTGTGTTTAGTCAGTGTTTGTTTTAGCAGATACTCAGAAGGAAGTGAGTAAGAGGTAGCACCAACACAGGAGCTATCCTTGACTATTACTTTTGTCAAAAGAAATTCATCTTGTAGTGGTACCATGACTGATATCACATACTTCAAATATCCCCTCATTTAGTTTAAATTGTGTGCTTAATCTGCTCCTATTTCTTAAAGGTACAGTAACACAAACTGAAATGCAGCTTTATTCTAATTTATATTGTCACTCTGAACCTTACAAAAAAGGCATACAGTGTAACACTGTGTGGTTTCTGGTGCTATAGGGAGGTTCATTTTGTCAGATTGTTATGATCAAAAATCCGCTTTTTTGCACAAAGACTCAGAGAGCTGACTTTGGCCACAAAAGTGTGAATAGCTAGTTTTAATAGGCTAACATTCTAACTTCTAGGGCTCGTTATGAGTGAAAACGAAAACTCAGGAGAAATATTGTTTTCTTTTTTTTTTGCTAATTCATTTTCCAAAATCTTTCAACTTGCCCCTTCACTAGATGATGTCAAAGGGGAACCCCTTCTGTTTGCCCCATTAATGGGTTTGTCCTGTCATAGTTGAATTTCACATTGTGTGTAAATAAAACCCACTACTTGTCAGCAGCATCACATTTTTTGTGATGCTGTTTTTGTTTTATGTGTATTATCTGCAATGTGCAGCATGGAGCCTGCAGCATGTGGTACTCAGAGTACAGTGATGGGAGAATGGGTAAAGTCAGGGATGAGTTGCATCAGCTTCACAAGGGGCGGTACTAGCATGTACAATCAATTATATCACCTCAGCCCTGCAAAACGTGCCCGGCTCAGTGTGGAGAAGTGGAGTTCGATGCCGTAAATCAAATATTAACATGTTAGATTGAATTTTCTCCGAAATAATACTGCAGGTGCGTTCGGGATCTTGCTTTCAGATGGATGACGAGAAAAACAACGCGAGATTTTGCAATAGTGCACAAGAGCGCAAACTTTCTGTGGCGCAGGGGACGTTATAAACGCCGGGTTCAGGTGAAATATAACATGCAATACTGAGTGCTAATCTTACCCTTATCTCAGCGATTAGTTCATCCTTCTTCATGTTCTGTTTCTCCGTCACTCGGATGCCATTTTCCTCCAGGATGGCCCTACAGCGGGGGTCCACACTTTCACTGATGAGCACACTTCTGATGGAGACAGGGGCCATCTTGATAGCTTAGTGGTCAAGTGGTGGTGTTGGTCGCTAGCTGATGCTTCTCTGTGAGGTCGATATGATAGACACGGGAAGGTGATTTCCCTCTGTTGCTTTTGAATGGTTGTCTCGTTTTTATGCCAACCCCCTTTCAGACTAAACCCGCCCCTCGTGCGTCTGCTGCTCTGACGTCACGTGAATAAACCATCCAAACCAGTCTGGACACCAGTTTGAGGCAAAGTTTTGATCTAGTCATTTTATAGTAGTGGCAGTCGTTGAAATCATTTTTATTACCTCAAAACCACCTGCAAGCCCTACATTAAAAGCTTCCAGATATTTTCTGGTAGAAATGTTCTGAATGTCTGTTACTGAAAAGCACTTGTTACGTAAGTTAAGTGCCCCTCTCAGAGATTTCAAAGGCTGGGTTACTCCTAATTTACATGCACCAACATGAAAGCATAACCTTAACCTTGAAACAATACAGAGATGGTTCTCATTATTTGACTTTATGCTTACTTTACACATTACATGTACTTCATGTTATGAGGTCAGGAGTGAAATTCAAATAATAAATCTACTCATAAGATGTTAAGTGGAGTTAAGTAACTACAGATTCATAAACTGTAGAGTAAGTACCAAAGGCTCATTTTTCTCTTAAATTGTATGGGATTGCTATTAGAAGCACATTTTTTAATATACAGCCATCATTTCAAGGTAAATGATGTTGTTTCAGTAAAAGTGTACTTAATAAAGAAAATTTAAAAAATCCCCCTCATTCTCCCTTGGTTTAAATCCTAGGTCGGGTCAGCCGAGTCCATTTTGATGGCTCCTAATTTAACAGACACTGTTTATCACCTGACTCAATAAGCTGCACATGACAACCCAGCTCACACTTAATCTGGGAGCAAGAACAGTAGTTTGAAATGGTTGCAACAAATACACATTCTTTAGGTCTGCTTTGTTTATGTTGAACACAAACAGAGTTAATTGTTTTAAACTGCTTCAAATCTTAAAAAACATTTAAAAAAAACCTAATTAGAAATCACAAAAAATAGTGTCTAAAAGTCTGCTTGCATATAGTGGGAAGCAGTGGCGTGCACAGACTTTATGAAGGGCAGGGCTAAAAGGAAAAAGAGGCACATATGGGGTGGGTTTTACCACCAAAGAGGGCAGTTTATTATATTTTGACCAGACAGGATCAGTTTTGTGTGCATTTTTTTAGTGCATTTTGTCAGCGGAGGAAGCACTTTAGCGCACATTTTGGCTCCCTAAAGGGCACTTTTGCACATTTTGGCTCCTATAAGACACTGTTGTGCACGTTTTTGCTCCTAAGAGGGGAGAGGGGACTTCATGTGTGTTTTCCAACAAATGGGCCACAGGTGCCCCCACCCCTCTTTGCACACCACTGATGGAAAGGTCTCAAAGAACAGCAGAACAACATACATTGTAACCAGGGCTTGACATTAACACCGGCCAACCGGACAAATGCCGGTGGATTTCGGCAGTGGCTGGTAACACCGCCGCTCCCACTGGCCACTTTGGCGGGTTGAATTTTATCTCAAACATGGAGCAGAGAGACAAGCAAAAAGATGACTGATGATGAAAGCTCTGAGGAAATTTAATTTACCTCTCCTTCATTGTCATTCTCATGAAAAAAGAAATGATTTTCTGATTACAATCGTTAGTAAATATTTAAGCAGACAGTGTCTCTTGCTGAGTTTTTATCAGTTCAATTAATCTCCTTTACCATTTTATTATAATCAATAACAAACTACTATTTTAATTACTATTTCTTAATAGACTGCATATTTTCATATGAAAGGAGCACAATGTTACACACAACTTTATCAGAGCTGAATACCTGATTAAGGACCTGTGGATTTTAACATTGATGCAGTCTTGTTTTGAATGTGCATAGGGGTCATTTACATTTAAAGAGGTTGTAAATCTTTTTTTCAGTAACCTTTAGCATGTCATCATCGGCTTTAATCATATTGAACATAATTATCCAACAACAAATTGTGGCCAGTGAAAATACTGAGTGGCCAGTAACTCAGGGATACCACTGGCCACAGTGGCTGGTGAGCAAAAAAGTTAATGTCAAGCCCTAATTGTAACCTAACAGACTTCAACCATCTTAAATTTCAAAATGATAAATATAAAGCACTGAATGACATTATTTTTATGATAAAAGTTCGTCTGAAATTCCAAAGAAAGAATGGAAAAACAAACTGATTGTTTCAATAATTATATTTTTTAATTATTTTTCAATGATAGTTTAAATTTAGTACTTAATTTCTTCTTCAGATGTAAAATAAACGTCGCATCAAATTGTGAGACGTTTAACCACATACCGCCCCCTGCTGTCAACCAGGAGAAAGACTTTGGTTTAAACGTTACCTGGATACAAAGCAACAGAGGCAGACTATGGAACAGCTTTGTTTTAGACGTGTAGAGTAAAAGCTGGCGGCATAAACAAAAAATTTAACATAGTTTTGCTGTCACATATAAGAAACAAATGGCCTCGGTTGTTCAACACGGTCGACGAAGAGGCTCCAGTAGAAGGGGTAAGCGCAAAAAACAGCTCTGAGTCAGCTAACTACTGAGTTAGCTAGGGATTTGTAGAAAACAAACAAAAATATCTCAGAAAAACACGGCAGCAGTTATGAAACGCTTATTCTTTAGTGCCTCTTTCGTCTAAAATAACTTAACTGGGGCTAATATATATGCCTTATCTAGTTGAGGGATAACAAAACTTTTTTAATTAATGAAATTAAGTTTTTTTTTTTTTAAATAAAGTAATGACTCTGCATAGCTTCTAAAATCAAAATAAAACATTTGGAAAAAGATGATTTCTATATTGTAGTTTTTATTATCTGCTGCAGGGGGTAGGTGTCAGATTAGGCAATGTACTACACTGCAAATCAACAGCAAATTTCCATGAGTAATGTCTCTGTTTAAAGAAAGAAGAGAGAGATTTCTCTTTTAGAAACCACTTTACAAATGAATATAAGATAAACAGTTGTTATAGGTGTTTCTTTTTCCACAAGGGGCGCCAAAATTGACACAACAGCTGATGCAGGAAGATAAATGATGTGACATAAATTGTAACAAACTGTTATTCTTGTTGTGGTTTCAGCTGATGATGCCAACAAAATGATCCAGCCACCAGACCTCCAAAAAATCACTGTCTTATCCAAAGCTGAATGGCAGAGGATTCAAGATGAACAGAACAGGGTTGACAAAGATGAGAGTATAAGAGAGGAGGCAAGACAGAGAGAAAAACTCCACATGCAATCGAAGGAGATGGTGAAAACATGGTCCAATACCATTTCTGTAAGTCGTTCCAGTAACCCCTTTTGTCAGATTAAACGTGTGCAAAGAGTTGTAGATTTTACAGCCTTTTCTGCAGGTTAACACAGTGTGTGGTTACTTACATTAAAGGGTCAAAGACAAAAAAAGCTGGAGGCAAAGAAGATTCGGGAACAGGTGGAGGAGGAGAAAAGGAAACAGATTGACAAGGAGGAGGCTGAATACCGGGAGCAGAAGAAGAAAGAGGTCATTGAAAAAGCAAAGACTCTGATGTACTATCAAAAAGACCGTGTCAAGGGATTCAATGTACGTTTGGTTTTAAAACTTAATCTCTCGTTTATGAATGTATGACTGTACAAAATAGACCAACTTTTGCTCCTCCTGCAGCGCGCTCTACTGCTGACAGAAGTGCTGAAAGAGAGGGAAGCTCAGATTGAGTTGAAGCAAAAGATACAGAGCGCCTCGAAAGATGTGGACAAAAAATTCACAGATATGGCAAAGACCAGGGAGGATGAGGCTATGAGGAAGGAGGGGGAGGACGCACTTGTGAAAAAGCTTGAAAGAAAAGCTGTTACAGAGGAGCTGGAGAATCAGTAAGTTTAACATCAGATTGTAAAAGAACAGATTATTTCACATACTAAAATATATTTTGTTGTCTCTACAGGATCAAAGAAAACAAGCTGATTAAAGAGCAACAGAAGATCGAGAAGAAGAAGGATGGAGAGGAGATCCAGCGTCTTCAAGAGCTCTATCAGCAGGAGGAAAGGATGAGGGAGGAAAAACAAGAGAAGCAGAAGAGAGACTTGATGCACGCTCACCTGGTAGACTGAGTAAAGCTCATCTAAGTGATCCTTACTCCATCACAGATTCATCTGTTACGTTAAGCTTTGTGTTTGCAGGAACACCTCTCCAACAGAGATCTCATCAGAGCTGCTGATGCACAAAAACAAGAAGCAGAAGAGAAGCAAAGGAAACTTTTTCTTGCTGCTAAACAGAAAATGACAAAGCTGAGGAAAGGCAGAGAAAAAGAATTGTTTGAGTAAGAATACCAAAAATAGGAAGATTTCTGTTTTGCCTCTGTGTTAAAAATATGAGAATAAGAATGGAGCACACCTGTGTGTTGTTTCAGGGAGGCTCAGTCACACAGAAAGTGGATCATGGACAAGCTGACAGTCAAACTGCAGGAGCAGATTGACAGCGAGGAGCAGAGGATCGCAAAAGCCGTGGCTGAGCAGGAGGAGAAAAAAGCTCGACAGGAATGGGAGGAGTATGAGAAAAAGGCCAAAATGCTGGAGTCAATCGCTGCTCACAGGGAGTTCATGGTAATACGAATTCAGATCCTGCATGGAAGTCATTTATTTTGTGTTTTAATCTGCGAGTGTGTCCACTGTTGTCTGCTTTTTACACCTGAGACTTTTCTACATCTATTTAATCAGATTCAAGAAAAGGAGCAGAGGGACAAAACAACTGAACAGATCACCCGAGAAAGACTTCAGACCATAAGAGAAGCTGACAAAATATATTCTGAGAAAGAGAAACTGAAGGCTCAGAAGATCAAAGATGATGAGAAGAAATTAAAGGACTTTAACGCGGCTCAAATGGTGATGCTAAAGTTACTGCCACATCATTTAAAAATACTTGCATATAGCTATAGCTATATGAGCAAAAAAAGTTTCCTGACACCTGTACTTTCTCTTCCAAACACAGGCCGAAAGACGAGCCAGAGATCAGCAGCAGAGAAAAGATGAGTACAAGTTTTTGGCAAAGAATGCAGAGCTCATGGCTGAAGAGGACAGCAAGTTTTGGGAGTATTCCCAGCAAGTCATCAACGCAGCGGCAGAGGATCAGCGAAACGTGTTCCCGCTTCTCAAGGCAGCGAGAGAAAGATGTGGAGGACCAGGAGTGTTCAGCGGAGCCAGACCCAGCTACCTTGTCCAGGACAGCACCGGTGCTCAGATGCCCAAATACACGTCTGGTGTCACTCAGGAAATTAAGAAGCTTCATGAAGCTGCAGATACTGAAGATGCAAAAAGGCGACTGGGATTCATATGGTGAGGGAGCTCCATGACGGCAGCGTTAGTTCTTTGACTTTTTCAATAAAAATCTTTGAAGCAAGTTAACGTCTCAGTTACTTCTTTATGATGTGAATAAAGCCACTCTCACTCACTATGGTGGACAGTAAATTTGTATTTAACCATTTTGCTCTGCATGTTAGAAATGCAAACAGTAGGTTGTGTTTGAGGAGTATTTTTAGAGTTTAAAACAAATTTAATTAAACTCAAAGTCCAGCCGAATAATTCATTCTGTACTCGTTTGAGTCCATCTCTCAACCAGCTTACAAATAAAACAATTCACACAAACTGACTTTTTCATGTTGTAATGACAGCATGACATTGTAATTTTCATTCAAAATAACAAGCCAGAGGTATCTCAAAATTGATTAACAAATAGCTCACAGTAAAATATGGATTTACAAATAAAAAAATGTTGTCCATTCAACAATGACCAGGAGAAGCATGCAAGAAATGCCACAATGTCACTCAAAATAGGGTTAAAAAAAATATAACTGGACAGAAATATCTTTCTACATCAGAGATTCTTCATCCGAAATACCGACCAGAAAATTCAGGAGAGGCTGTCCCCAGGGCAGAGAAATGACATGAAAAGTTTTCTCTTAAATTTGCTTTTGATGAACAGTCAGAGTGAAGCTATGGCAGAGAAAATATAATTTACTAAAGGATCCAAATTTAAAAAATCCTTCAACCTACCTTCCTCCAAACAAGTAAAAGAATATCCACCTTTTTGTTTTCCATCCCTTTTACAGTACAAACTGGATCTTAATTAGTCATAACTCAGCAGCTTCAGCTCTCCATCAGAGATCCACTGAATACACATCTTCCATCCAAAGATCATGAGATGCAGAAGAGAAAATACAGGAAGTGGGAATGGGATTTTATCTTTACAGTTTAGAGCTTATATGAAGCACTGTAGCTGAATATTTAGAACTGAATGAGAGATGTGATTAAAGAGCCTTTCCGGAGGGAGAGCTGGAGCTACATTTTAAATGTGTAATGGGTTTAAAATAAGGAAAGACTGTCAAACTTTCATATTTTTTCAGGATGTTGGAACAGATTCAGTCGCTGTCAGAGCTGGAGCTGGAGCTGGAACTGGATTTATTCCTCTTGCTGTCGTTTCTGTTCCCTTTACCTTTCGTACTATCAGGTTTGGACTTAGCTGGACTTTTTCTGCCTCTTGATCTGGATTTGCTTCTCCCTCTTCCTCTTTTGGCCTCTGGGCTCTTTCTGCTCTTCCTTTTCTCGTCTCTATCGCTGTCAGAGCTGCTGCTACGTCTTCTCCTCCTGTTTGAGGTCTCTCTGTCTCTGTTTCTTCTATGAGATGAGCGGTCTTTGCTGTGGTCTCTCTTATTGCTCCTGCTTCTGGAGCGTCTGCTTCTGTGTGAGTCTCTGGTCTTGCTCCTGTCTGGACTACTTGTCCGGCGGTCCTTGTCCTTGGATGATCCCCGCCTCTTATTCTCTTTTTCACTGTTGTGCCTCTTTTCCTGACTTCTGCTACGCTCTCTGGTCTTTTCTTTGTCTCGTTTTTCGTCCTTGTCTCTCGAAGCTGCACGTCGACTTCTATCCTTGGTCCTGCTCCCAGACCTGTGCCTATCTTTTGTAGTTGATCTCTCTTTGCTTTTTGACTTTGTCCTGGTTCTATCCCTATTCCTTCCTTTGTCATCCTCCTTATTCTTTTTCTCAGACTCATGACCCTTCTCTCGATCTCTACTCTGATCAGAATCTGGCTCCTTGTCTTTCTTAGTAGCACTCCGGTCTCTGCTCCTAGAGCGACCTTTTCTGTCATCACTTTTATGCTTGTTGCTTTTCTCTCTGCTTCTGGACCTCTTGCTCTTTTCTCGGCTTTTACTGCGACTCTGAGATTTGTCTCTTTTCTTTGACTTGTGTTTGCTTGGTTTCTCTTCCTTCTCAGCAGCATCCCCATCTTTACTTTTGGACCTATGTGAGCGACTTTTTTTGTCTTTTTTACTCTCAGCTGTGTTTTCATGTTTAGTGTTGGACGAACGTCTCTCTCTTGTTGGAGCTTTGGCATCATCATCCTTTGCTTCATTCATGTCACCTCTGTCAAAATGAACACACAGCAAAACACGTTTTTCACAAAAGAAGACAAAGGTCAGATTAAACGTTGGATTGACATTCAGTAAAAATAGTAAAAGGGAGGTGTTTACCTGTCACCCTTAATCCAGCGCTCCCCGGTGACTGCCCTCATTCTCTGACGGTGCATCTCCTGACGCCAGTGGGGAGGAGTCTCACTGCGCCGGAAACGATCTCTGGACCGTGAACGAGAGCGTGAAGGAGTGCGATAACGCTGGATTGGAGAAATGGCAAACCAGTTATTTTGGTGCCTCAGACTCTCAATGTCACAAATCAATTCTTTATAACTGGTGAAACTAAACGTCACAGCCTTCACCAGCACAAAGGAGACATGCAGCTGTCAGTGAAACATGAACAACTGAACAACATCTCTGCTGGGCTCTCCTTATCGGTGCAGTGGACCTACCCTTGGACCCCTGCCTTTGATCTTCCTCCCAGATCGAGTCATCACCAGTCGTCTGTTATATGCTGACTGAGAACTGTAAGATATTCCAGCACTGAAAAGAAAAGAGGATCAAGGCACTAAAATTAATACATGGTGATTTTGTTTTTGGATGTTCAGCAAATGAAGCTGTTGTTCCAGCAGACTGACCTCTCTCTTGGTCTGTCTTCTCTCTTTCTGTCATTCTTTTCAGGCTCCTTCTGGACTGCCTGTGGACTCCTCCTCATGAGGAAGCGGTTCTCTGGAATGGGGGGAATTTCTTCAGGACGTACGGTGGACGTGACCAAATCTTCTTGTTCTTTTTCTTCAACACTTTCAACCTCGGATCTGAAGAAGCATTTCAGAGTATGAACAAAAACTAAACAAACTGTTGAACTGCACAAAGAAAAATGAGAATAACTTATTTACTTTTTCTTCTCCTTCTTTTTCTGTTTCTTTTTGAGCTTTTTAGCCTTTTTCTTTTTCTTCTTGGATTCTTTCTCAGACTCTTCAGAATCAGAGGATGATTTTGATGAGCTGTCAGAGTCACTGGAGCTGCTGCTGGAGCTGGAGGAGGCTCGCTCCTTCTTTTTCTCCTCTTTTTTAGCTGCAAAGAATTAAAATTTGTTTAGGAGCACTGACCTATAAAATAAAAAAATATATATATCTGCTGGCTTAAATTCATTATCAAAGTACAAAAAAGGCTTCTGGCAAACAGACCTTTTGATTTGGGGATGAGCTCTCCACAGTTTAACACCTTCACATCAGCATACGGTCGGCTATTTGGGTCTGTTTTCTGGCTCTCCATGGTTTGAACCACCTCTTGGCCGGAGATCACATGACCAAAAACCACATGGACACTGAGGATCAAAAGACATTTTGAGCTTTAGTTACAGAACTTGATATTTGTGAAGCAAAACATTGTGGAATGAACAAGTGTTTGAATCAGACTTACCCATCCAGATGAGGTGAGGGCTTTGTCGTTCTAAAGTGTGACAGCAGGCCACAAAAGACAGACAAAAAAACAGGTAAATAATTTGTTTGGCTGTAGAGTTTACTGTTAGAGAGTTGCATCGAAAATTAGTGTCAATAGACTGTGCTTACATGAAAAACTGTGATCCGTTAGTGTCTTTGCCCCTGTTGGCCATAGACAGCAGGTATTCCTTGTTGTGCTTAATGGCAAAGCTTTCATCTGGGGGAAAATGAGAAGATTGTACTGCCATCTTGAAGCCAACGTCGGTTTGGATAAGAACTGACAGCTCTGACAGTGGCCTCTTTACCTTCAAAAAAGCCTCCATAGATGGATTCACCTCCTCTTCCATTACCTGTGTAAGAAAAGAATGGAATGAATGTGTCAGTAAAAAGCAACAGCTTAATGCTCTGTATCACAATCTTCTTTAGGTGCTGATATTTGGATCCTACATGCTTTTTTAGGCCATGTCCACATGTAGCCAGGTATTTTCAAAAACGAATATCTCCCCTTGTTCGTTTTTGAAAATGCTTTCTTCCATTTATATGCATTGTTATTGTTGTTTCTTTGTCTTGCTGTATCATTTAAGTTGTATACTATGATTACAGGGTTTCTGAATCTCACCTGCACAAATAATTGATGTTAATATTTCTAATTATGTTCTTTTACATGTGCAAATAAATAATTTTTTTTAAAAAGTCCTCAGGCAGCATGCAAATCCTCAAATAAGTGCCGCTGGCAGTGGCATATTTGGCAGTGTTTTCCAGACATAAAACCCATGCCAGCCAATCAGAGTGACCCCTGTGATGTTTGAGAACCATTTACCTGCGTCCACATGAAACCAGAGTTTTCAAAAATCTTCACTTTGGCCATAGTTTTCAAAAAACGTTGTTTTAGTGACATAAAGCTGGAGTTTCATGTGAATGACAGGCATCAACGTGTAAAAATATATACAATTTTTAAAAATATCCAGCTACGTGTGGACATGGCCTTAATTTAGCACACCACTCTTTATTTTGTGCAACTTACCTTCACTAAAGTCTCCTCCTTGAATCATGAAATCTTTGACAACTCGATGAAATAGACATCCTTTGTAGTATAGAGGTTTTTGGGTTCCTTTCCCAATGCCTTTCTCACCTAAATGAAACCACAGTGCATACCAACATCAACTTATGCTTAGCAGTTAAACCTTTCAGTCATAATCATTTAGAGATGATCCAATATTTACCCGTGCAGAGGCATCTGAAGTTTTCACATGTTTTGGGACAGATGTCTGCGAACAGTTCCACAACAACTCTGCCAACTATGAAGATAAAATATCAATGCATCATGAAAATTCCCTTTGGTGCACTACAATCAGATACAGCACACACTAAGGTTGTTTTCTTACCAAGCACATTATTGATTCCGATATCAAAGAAGCACCGTGGACGCTGAACCTTGATACCCATGATCACCTTTACTGATCAAACACCTGTGGACGAGGAACACAAGTGACACATGAAAGATTATAAATGTGTGATTTGCTATCAGGCACTCCCTGCAAGACAACCGGGTCTGAGCAGCTGTTTTGCTTGATAGCCAACGGAAATCATAAGTCGATTGTCCATTTAAATACTACAAACCAAGGAAAATCGCGGTGAAAACAGCGAGTGGGTATTGAAAAATTAGGTTAGCTGCACCGCGTTTGTTGGTAACTCGAAAGCTAGCATTGGCTCCACAGTAACGGCTAAATGGGATTCAGTTAACCCGCAGAGCAGCAGCCAAGAGCAACAATTTAATTTTACAAATACAAAATACTCACACACATAATTATTAGTTTACATTTCTGTCATTAGGGTCTAAGACTGGCGCACGGTCATTCAGAGCATCTAAAGTTAGGCCTAGTGTTAGCATACTAGCCACGAAAGACGACATACTTCACAACAAAACCATGCGATTTAAAGAAAAAATTAAAAATAAAATTACTCAAATAACGCAACTGCACAATAGTATCACCTGGATATATGATTATGTTACTCCATGCAGGGAAGGGTCCTTACAAACGACGAAAATGAAGTTTCATTCAGTGTTGGACTCACTGTTTTCCAAAGATGGCGCGGCGGGGACGTCAATGTATTTCCAGACGCGTGCGCCAGTTGTGAAGCAGAGGGAATTATACCCTGAATATTTCCTGTCAGGTACGACTCACTCCGTTTATAGATGCGTCTTTAAAATCGTATATTACTATTTATTTACTGGTCGGCCTGAAAATTCTGTAACCCTGATAACAAACAAATTGTGCGATGGGATTAGTTGACAAAGCATGGAGATTAAGTTCCAAATTTCTTTCGGTTTCACGGGAAATAGCTGCCCAATGCATCGTCCTTGTAATTTACAGTCCTTGTATATTTTTCACTTTGGGACATTAAGATATGATTAGAATTCGTTAATGTGGTACTAAGTGGTAGAGTGTATTTGCAATAATCCCCTTCAAAGAGCTTTGGTGATATTACGTATGGAGTATTTGCTGCCCGAAAGGCAAAATCCAGGTTTGAACGTTCCACGTGACATTATGTCAGTAACTACCGAGAATTTAGGCTCTTTCAAGCGACACGGTTCGTTCGGCTCCCAAGTAGCACCTCTGATTTTTATTGCCTAAATCAATTCATTACCGAAATTAAGGCGACATTTACTTGTGAACTTTAAACTATTTCCAGTACAACAAAACAGATGAGATTAGTTCTAACAGAAAAAAAGAGGAAGAAAAAAGCAGCTCCAACAAGGAGCCGGTTATTCACTATAAAGAGTCGGCTCTGATAGCCGGAACATTCTTTACTGACACGTGACTAGTGACTACGGAAGTGAAATGTTATAGCACACGCCGTGGTTAATTTTGACTTTGAGCCGTGGATTTTAATGACATTATTCCATTTGTGTCAGGCAAACAGTGTTTGAATCTCTTTGAACGACACAAATAAAGCTACAAATCCAGTTAGTGGGGCTAATCTGGGATTGTCGATCAATTAGGATGATTGTTTCTACTTCCACGTGAATCTCGTGTTAGCAATCTGAGTGTAGCAACTGATAGCTAACTCCAATGTAGTGGTGCACCATATGGATGTCACTGGGAATTTTTGAGGGGAGCTCTTCGAGAGATGAAACCAGGGGTCAGCACACCAAACTAAGGTCATTTATGCCATAATTCTAGTGTTGTCGCTTTGCATGAGCAAGAGGTTGAACCCAGAGCTTAACAGGGCATTGTGGTAAAAGTTATGTTTGTTTTTTTCTCTTTTGATACAGGTCACAATGTTGCACCAGATGTTGAATTGATTTGATTTGATTTTTTTTTGGACGTAATAGTATGTCATCAGCCCGAGGGTACCTGTTGGATCGATATTGAGCTGAATGGTGAATGGAGGATGTTTCGACTCCGGTGTGTCAATTCCTCTCTTCGGAGGCTTTTTCATATAGGGACAGTGAACAGAGACCAGGTTCTGGAGCAGCTGCAGGTTTGCTCTGCCGAAGACCAGGTGTTTGATGTTGTGGGAAAGAACAAGGCAAAGCTGACGGTGGACCATGTTAGCCAGGCTGTGGGGATGCTGTGGGAGATTCAGAGGGAAAAACCAGAGCTCCTGAGAACTGTTAGTCTCATCAAAAACAATCCACAGTTTTTGACTCTCCGAGTTTTAGCAGAGAACAAAATTGCTCTTATGGAGGATTCTAAGTTGGTCGACATGCTTTACAGATTCATGAGGTATGTTAAGGTAGAAAAAACACGTAGTTGAAATTTATTGAAAGGCTTTCATGTTGTTCATGTTCATGTTATTGTCAACATCTTTAGATTGGGTGTGGATCCACATGACTCTCTTATTCAACAGATAATTTCAGAAGCATGGCTCAGGATTGACAGGTAATACCGTATTACTCTGATTACTTTAATCAATCAATTTTGACGTAATAAATAATGAATAGGGTATAATAAATGCTATAAAAGTTGCAAACCGGAAGTGAATATAAAATTACATTAACCAAAGAGAAATCAGAGGATTTGTACATCAGAGAAGATAAAACTTGTCAATGTTTATTCATGTTTTGATGACTGTTTTAATATTTTGTTTGTCATTTTGAATACTAATCAAATTATTCCTTAATAATACATGTTGCAGATTAGAGTTGTCATCTCTTTCCAAGTTCGCAGTCTGTCTGAATGATCTACAACTTTATCACAGCCCTCTGATGGGTCACATCGTTCATATCGTGGATCAGAGGTTGTCGTCTATTGATGATGCTAGGTGAGTGTATAGAAAAGCATAATTAAAGCCCTTCAAATTAAAGAATTTGATGTTGTGTGTGAACCACTGGGCTGTGTTTTCCCAGGGTCCTGACCACACTGATGGTGAGTTTGTCCTACCTGGTGTCTCCCCGACTTCACAATGCCTTCATTACAAGGATAGACCGTCTGCTGGATGATGCAGATCCTTCAAATTATAACAACCCGAGGAGAGTAGTGCAGTACCTACGCAACACAAGACACCCCAACCGGCCTCTGCTGGAGAAGTGCAACAAAATTTTCATGCAAAACATTCAAAATCTGGACATAGAGAGTGTCAATGTCATCCTGGGGCTGTATCAGTCCATACACTTCAACAACTGCGACCTCAGGCTGGCTTTGAAACAAAGACTAATAGATGTGATGGACTCCTGCCCAGACCCTTACACTTTCTCCAGAGTGTTTGCATCTCTGGCTCCAATGGCCAATCAGGAGATCAGGGAAAGGTCTGTATCAGTTTTGATCATTTATGATCCAATTTACGAAACCCAACACACTGAACACTTCAATCTTACAAGTCTCAAATGTGTGTTACATCCTCATTAGACTGGAGAACTCTGCGCTCCTATTGGCCGACGAGTTTACCCCGTTGCAGGCTGTGGCTATAGCTGAAACTCTGGAGGAGGTGAATAGCAGGAATCTTAGCCTATTCAGCAAGTAAGTTCACATCCTACAACTTTTGGATTATTTCAAGCTTCTTTGAGGTTTTTATAACTTTTTACTTTTTTTTTTTACATTTTCTTCTGCTATGATTCAAAGTGAGTGATATGTTCGACTCATTTTTGTGCAGATTAACCAGCTGCTCCCGTGATGTGTCCATATGTTTTACTTCTGGGATAGATTTTTCATAGCCTGTTGTTTTGACCTCTTTCTTTTTTTTGCAACTCAGTTCTACCAAGTTGACAACTTTATTTTTTTGTGAATGTACAACATTTTTTCTCATAAATATACAAGTTATTATTGAAATACTGCAACTAATTTCAGTGTTAAAGATTTCCTCTCACATGAATTTAATTTTTTTTTTTAATTTGCAGAATTGCAT
Organism: Halichoeres trimaculatus; assembly: GCF_033239565.1. Classification (NCBI taxonomy): domain Eukaryota; kingdom Metazoa; phylum Chordata; class Actinopteri; order Labriformes; family Labridae; genus Halichoeres; species Halichoeres trimaculatus. Next base: position 19,264,889 of record NW_027437197.1, read on the forward strand.
CAATAATCCAAAAAAACCTCCATGTCTATAAGCCTGTGGAATTGTCCAGAATCACTCAAAGCCTCCTCATCTTGCAATACCAGAACCCCGAGCTCTTCACCAAACTAAGAACCAATTTGATAAAGTGAGTTCATTTTTTAAATTGTTCAACTTATATTGACATTGAGATTGAAAAAGTTTAAAGAGAAAAATTTTGTCCTTCAGCTTTTTGCAAAGCAGCGTCTATCCTTGCGAAGTCACCATGCTGATCCGTGTCCTCTCCTTGATGCCCACCCCACGACTTGATGCTGGCGTCATCTCCCGGATGGAGGGGATGCTGCCACAGTGCAGCCTGAGCGACCTGAACGCCATAGCTGTTGCTGTGGCCAAGTGGGTGCGGTTCGACCCCTCCCATCACCACAACACTCCAAGCAACTTCGTCCGCCTGCTGCAGGCACTGAACCGCTGTGGGACTGAGAGGCTGCAGACGGCCAACCGACTCGACCTGTTGCTGGAGGAGCTCAAGTATCTTTCAGGGGAATGGTTTGAAGAGATTCTGTTGGAGGAGACGATAATAGTTCTCCAGAGGATGATGGATCAGATAAACTGGAAAAATGTGCCTGAGCTAGCTACCTTTGTGGTCAAGTTAAATCACTTGATCCCTCCTTTAATGGACCAGATCGCCAGTGTGGCCCTTCAGGACATCGAAAAGGTGCTGTGACAGACATTAGAACATCTTTAATAACTGAACTCAGATCCAATAAATTTCTCTATTTTTTTTTTTTAGATTCACCCGTCTTTCATGTACCCCACCTTGCTACCTTTTGGTGTGCTCAACTATGACTCTGTGAAAGCAGACGAGCTGTATGATGCATGTATTCAGCATGTCACTCCTCGTATTGGTCAGTGAATCAATCAGTATGACTTTTTCCACCAGTGTAAGCTGTCTCTTACCCATCCCTTTGTGTTTCAGGTTGCCTTGACCCACATATGCTGGTCTTCCTGACCTACCTTTTTGCTTTGGCTGACATTTTTCCTGAGGAATTCATCCAAAGAATCTTTAACGTAGACTTCTTGGGAAAGCTGGATGCTCAACTAGAAAGTACGCCTATCTGGCTACAATGTGCTCAGAACATGTTCGACACAAGCTATAGCAAAATGAATGAGAGCAGTGTTAATATTGTTTTTACTTTCTGTAGCCGTGCCTGATTCTCTGAACATGAGGACCAGACTGCGTCTAATGGAGCTCAATCGTGCCGCTTGTCTGGAGTGTCCAGAATTTCAGGTGCCCTGGTTTCATGAGCGCTACTGCCAGCAGTTACAAAGGAAAGGTAAAAAATGAGGAAGTTATTATCTTAATTTAGCAGGTTTTCAATTCAGAATGCTGTTTTTAACGTAATATTCTTGTTTAAATGTTTTTCAGGGCACACCAACCTCAGTCCAGCCCAACAGCAAATCCACAAAATGCTGAGTGAAGTTCTTGGAGGAATAAACTTTGTCCGAGGAGCAGTGGTCACGCCATACTATTACACCATAGGTGGGTACACTGTGTTATTTTCTATCAATTTATTAAATAGGGGTGTTACAAAGTGACTGATTTTATAGCTGTTTAAACCAATCAACCAATATGATCATAATTCATCACTTTTATTTACAGTTACGAGAACTAAATAACATTTTCAAACCAAGTAGCCAATGGTAATGAAATAGTTGGATGCCAATCAGTATAAAGACTTAGTAGAGAAATATATAAACTATTTAAATTAGTGCATGTTTATATTTTTCAAAAATTTTGGATCCTCACAGAATAATCTGTCTTCGTATCAAGTCAGCTTTAGGGGAAAAATGTCAATTTTTGAGACCCAAATGCAAGTTTAAGGCACACTAAAATTTTATCTTTTTTTTTTTTTGTAATTTAATTTAATTTTTATTTCTCATCCCAACTCAGATCTTACAAGAGAAGAAACTATCTTTCAGTTTTTGCACATTTATGCATATTATGAACAGTAATTATTGTCTGATCTCTTCTCTTGGTTAAAGTGAGACAAAGTTGAGCAGGGCTGGACTAAGCACTAAAATGAGGAATGTAGTCTTGTAAAAGAGAATGTTTTTTAGTACGAGAGTGTATTTTGCGACTGTCCCCATTTTTTTGGGTTTTCAGACTTTGAATGCATTCTGGACAAAAACTTGCACCCGCTCCCGTACAGCGAGCCAAGAACTCTGCAGATCCCAGACAGAGGAAAGGGTCACTGGGAGTCAAACTCACTGGAGAGCAGTATGGCTGGGCTGCCGTCTGGAGCTCAGCGGTAAGAGGCGGCTTCAAAACGTGGATAATCAGACTCCATATATGTGAAATATCTTTGATTAGCTTTACTTTTGCTCGTCTTTGCAGAGTCGCTGTGGAATTTCTTGATTCAAAGTCTTTCTGCAAGAATCTTCACCATATGAAAGGAGAAGCATTGATGAAGAAACGACACCTTGAAATCCTGGGGTACCGTGTTGTCCAGGTCAGAAAACATTTTCTGATATTCATTGTTGTCATGTTCATCCACACTGGGGTAAACCAATCTTTATTAAATCTGTGTTTATATTCCACAGATTCCCCACTTTGAGTGGAACTCTATGGAGCTGTCAACGCAGGATGCTTGGAAGAAATATTTGAAGAAGAAAATATTTGGAAAGCTCCCTCCTTAAAAGCCTTATTTATTAAACCATGAGGGATGTTACATTCAGCACTGGACTTGACAATTTAAAGGACAAAACACTAAAATATCTGAAGAAACGTTTCAACAAGTGTTCCTTAGGCTGACATGAATCTACCTCATTCATGTTGAATAAGGTTTTGTTTTGTGTGCTTTTGTATGGAAATGATTTTTTTAAATAAAATATAAATTTGCAGTTCCTATTTTTATTAATTCCTTTTGATTTAAGAGCCAAAACAGTACAATCCCTGTTAGAGAAAAATGTAGGCCCCTGTTATAAATGTTGTTAAAAACAGAATTTAATGGTTTGCAAAACTGTTAATTATCAAACACATCAAGCATTCTTGTCTCATGCAAACCTTCATCGATAAACAGCCATGAAACTCTCATTAAATGTTTTTTTCAGTTTACTCAAATCAGCAATCATGTTTGGTCCAAAGAGCCACAGCTCATTTTAAAGGACTAATGACGAAGAAAATCAACCAAAACAAAGATCTAGTTTATTGAAACACTCAGTGACATTTTTGTGGTATGTTAATAGAAAGAAGCATGTACATTTTATTCTTTACTACAAAAGTGAACTAAAAGTCTCTGGGCTGTTACAGTTTGGGCATTTTGGCTGCGTTCAGCCTCATAGACACACAGGAAGCTCCGGCTGCGTATCTCATCTCCCGAATCATGCCGGTCCACTGTTTCTTGTCATCCTCATACCTGGGGAAATGGAAAGAGACTGTGTTAATATAGAAGTAGAATTTTAAGAGGGTATTGGCTGAAGTCAAACAGAATTGAACACATACTGCCAAATGTCGATGATTTCACTGGGAGCACACTCTTTGTTCTCATTCTCCACCATGGCAAAACCTCCCACAGCGTACAGCAGCCCTCCACTGCTCACCAGGTTCACTGAACTCCTCTCCTGAGGAAACTCTGTGAACGGTGACCACCTGCAACGAGATCCACTTAGCATTTAGGATTTCAAGAACTGGTTTCAAACAGGATCTCTCATAGAGAGTAAAGAGTTCTCACTTATTGGTTCCAAAGTCGTAGGCTTCACATGCCGCAGTGAGGCCTTCTTCGTTCACTCCACCTGCCACTATAATCTTCCCCTTGTGAATAACCGCGCTGAACATGGACCTGGGGGTCTTCATTGAAGCCACCTCCTTCCACTCTGACCTCTTGTGGTTGTATGCAAACATCTTATTGGTCGATTTACTTTATCAACAAACCAAAAGAAGATGAGTTAAAAATAATATTTTGATCTTGTAAAACACAGTCTTACTTGCAGATTTTAGTCTTACTTGTCATCTGTTTTTCCCCCAATGCAGTACACCAGCCCGTTCTCAGAGACCACACAGTGGCCGTGGACTTTTAGAGGCAACTTTTTGGTGTCAGACCACTTCATTTTTCTATAAAAAGGGTGTGTAAAGTTAATTAGAGTGTCACATTCACACACACAGCTTTGATAAGATTCACACATCTGAACTTACTCGGTGTCGTAGCACAGAACAGAGTCATGAGACTCATTGGACTGTAAATCTTTTCCTGCTACAGCAAAGATGAGGTTTTCAAATTCTCCCATCCCAAACAAGCAGCGTGGGGAGGGCATTGGGGGCAGAGCAATCCAATCAGAACCCAGACTGTCCAACTGAAAAACATATTCAGAAGAATAAATAAGCATGGTTGATGTTTGGATCTGTATGTTTGCACCACAAATGACGTTTCTTTACCTGGTAGAGGTAACACTGCAGAGGGTTCTCCTTGTCCTCCTCGTCCACAAACAGTCCGCCCAACACATACAGATTGTTCTTCTTTGACACCAGGCTGACGTGGTTGCGGGGGATCTGCTCTGCCATCGCAGCCAGGAAACACTCATTCTCCTGGGCATCGTAGGCCACAGCTGCTGTGTCACTGATCATCAGCACCATGTCTTTGGCATACATGCCATATCTGCGGTTATCATTCAGAAAACCTGGCAACTTCCCCTCCTCTCCTTCCTCATCATCTTTCCCCTTCTTCTTCTCTGGCAGCTTCCCTGCGAAGGCATCCTTTATCTCTTTGATTTTTTTCTGGAGCTCAGGATTGGCTTTGATCAGCTCATCCTTCTCCACCTTCTCCTTGAAGTACTTCTCTGGCAGCAAACGGAAACGGATGCACTCAAAGGCCTCCTCCAAAGATTTTGCACGCTTCTCCTTGTCCTTCCTGATCCACTTCATGAGAGCCTCAAAAACCACTTCCTCTTTCTCCACATTCAGAGCATCAGCTCCAATGATGGCAAAGACTTCAGGTGGAGCAAGCTCTAAGTAATCCTCACCCTTGGTTATGGTTTCAAAGTGATCTGCGATGCAATCCCGGGCCGCCACTGCCAACCTGATGCAGTTCAGCATCAAACCCAGCCTGTAGATGGCGAGGCAGTTTGTCTTTGAGAGTCTCTTCTGGAGATAATTCACACAAACTGTGAACACTGACGGGATCTGGAAGCGATTGGAAACAGCCAAAATATCCTGCACGTTGTTGTCATTGATGTCAATCTCTGCTGAGTACATGTAGTTTACAATCCCCTCCAGAATGTTGGGATCCAGGTTCTCAAGAACAACCTCTTTTTGGTCCACTTCCTTGCCGTCAGCTGAGAAAAAAAGCTCCCGGAAATGAGGGCTACAAGCTGCCAGAATGAGGCGATGGCAGGGGATGCTTCTATCTCCAGCTTTAAGAACACAGTCGATCAACTTATTCTCATTCAGGAGCTCTTTGAGTCCATCCTGCAGCAGAGTGGTCTGAAACAGACGCAGGTCTTCTCTCAAACCCTGGGGATCCATTCTTCAGGGACTGGCTGGAAGCAGGGACCTGAATGATAGTGTTCTTGCTGGTGAAGACAGAGAACTATAGGCAGCCAGGTCTGCAGTGGCTTCAATATAACCATGACCCTCTAAATATAGACAAACAGCCACTCTGAGAAGAATTCAGGCTGGCCAGATCAGGGAGCTCACACAGCTGTCATAGAGCAAACACTACTGTGGGCCTTGTCACCATAGTGATTTGTAACATTGTTAAATGACCAAACAGAAATAACCCATGATCCTCTTATGTCATTTAATCTTTCCTCTCTATAGGGTCCAAAAGAGTTCAAGAAGAAAAACACAACTTTAAATCAAATTCGAGTTCTATTAGTCTCAGTACTCCACTCTGTGTTCAGGTGTGACATGTTTACTACAGTCATCTGTGTATTTTAGGAGGTGAATCATGATTAACTGATAGTAGTGACCACTTCATGACAGAGTGATACACTCTCCGTGTGTGAGCCGTCCACAAAGGACTTATCTGACAACCAGACAGGGCAGGGGAACAGCTGCAGCCTCAGGAGGTGACTGATTGTCCTGTTTTTAGACTTTTCAAATACTTCAGTGCCCTAAGCAGTTACGTGTACGGCCTGAGATCATTGTGTTCTTTTCCACACGTGAATAAATTAAATACAAAATACAGCACAAAAGTGTCACTTTGAAATATTACAAATTACACTCCTTGTGACCTTTTTATGACATTTATTTACTTTAAATATTACAAACTGCACCAAAATTACATTATTTTCACTTAAATACAAGAAAATATGTTTCATTCAAATATACCTACTTACAGGGGCGTGTCCAGTGTCCAGGGGTGGCATCCATCACTAAGGTTACTGAACTATAATTAGACAGTTATCTTTCAGAGGTGGTCCCATACAAAAAATTAACATGTTGACAGCCTGGTTTTGCACGAACCGCTTGAATCCAAGAAAATATACTCAAATCAAAAATTTATGGACACACCCTCGCCGACAATAAACCTATGTAACCTTAACAATTCACTATTTTCCACATATAAAAAGATATCAAAGCAAACTGTACCACTTTTTATTTCTCCAAAAATACATCAATAAATAAACTGTAACTTTTATATTTACTATATTTACACAAGTCTCATATTATATTAGCCCATGACTTCCCACAGTCCTTGAAGTGTGAAGCCGTCCTTTAGTTTTTCCACAGCGAGGCCCAGCTCCTCAGAGAAAACAGGCTCACGGTCTTGTTGCTTTTGAAGACAATAAAATAAATCCACAACAGATGTTAGAACACAAAAAGATATAAGACTTATTTGAATTTTTAGACGGTGATTAAATCATTTTTGACAGTTTACCTTATTTCCATCTGCGAAATAAGCCTGTGGGTGACAGACACACATACATCATACAGTAAATAAAAGCACAAGTCTACATCATTTCCAGGTCAAACATTGAATTTAGGGCCATTAGCTAGCAGCTATTCTGAGAGTCTGAAAGGTAAACCACAAGCGCTCAGCGGAGCCAACAGGGACACTCACAGTGAAGGCATCAGTCTGCTCGTCGGGCTCAATTTCCACATCATCAGGAAGCTGTTCAACTGTGAGTTCATCCAACGGCTGAGGCTGGATGAATGTAGAAATAAAAAAGATGCATCACAAGATCATCTCATCATTATGTTCTTTTTTAAAGATACAGTGCCAGATGCCAACCTTTTCTTCCATCTCATAGTCCACTCCAAAGATGGGATTGGCTGAGTACACCTTATGTAATGAGTTGATTTCCTTCAGTGCATCTTGAAGCTTGTCCACAGGGTCGATCTTAAACCCCAGCACATAACCACCGCTCTAAAATGGCACAAATCACATGGTTTGTGTGCAGCAAGTTAGAAACATCCTGTTCCTCCTGTGATTAGTTTTTGATCATGTTCATGTGTGATCAGCATACCTGACGTGAGCTCTCAATCACCAAAGCCAGGCCAAACTTTGAGTCTCTTATTCTGATGGACCACTGGGGGGGGGGATACAAAATAAAACTGACTTACAATCTGACATCGAACATTTTTACGCTTCAATCAAGCCTCATCACTTACACGGTTATTGAAAATATGTGGATTTAAGTTTTCCACTAAAATTGTGTTGAAGATGATGTTCACTCTTTTATTGTTAACGTAAATCAGGAAGCTAGATATGTGGTGAAATGTAGGCTACAGTGCTTACAATCTGGAGGTAGGGAATGCTGACGTTGAAGCTCTCATTCATATTGGCGTGCCACACAATCCGAACATTAGTGATAAAGAAGGTACCGAGGTTACCCTTAAAGAAAGAAAACAAACATCAATCAGAGAGGGAACCACACAGTTACTAAAAGTCACACACAAGTAGATAGTGAACTTTTAAAAAAGACATACCTGATCACTGGATAAATTCCACACTCCATTTATTTTGTCATACACTTGTTCCCGAGGCAGGAGTCTTAGCTGCTTATTTTGAATGAGAGCTGCTCGTAATTTCAGATCTCTGTACATTTTCGATGTCTCATAGGCCCTGAAAGACAAAAAGTTACAGTAAGATTACATTTCAACCAGAATATAACAAAAGAATAAATTATCATGAGTTGTTAAGGTTGTTTTTTTTTTTACCTGTGTACAGCAATGACTGAAGTAAACAGCCTTGGACTTCCTGGAACCACATTCGTGAAAATGAACTCAAATCTTGTGTTGTTTGACTTTGTCAAGATGTAGAGTGCTTCAGTTTGGCCTCTCAGTTTCTAAAAAAAAAAAAGATATCAAGGTAAAACGTTGAGTTCATTTGTCAAAATGTGCTCATTTTAAAGAAAAAAAAAACAAATATGACTGCAAGCCTCTTTGGTAAAGCAATAAAATGTTTGTTTATAAAGTAACTGCACACAAAATGAAGTAATAAACATTATAAACAGGCAACTCTAAATTTAAAAAAAAATTATCCTTTAAGTACCAATTGTTACAGGTGTAACAAAAAGGATTACTTACTGAGTTAGCTGTCCTTGTTGTGATGTTAATGATGGAGTTGTAACCCACAGCTGCAAAAAATTACAGATTCATGTTTTTCTTCTTCTATTTTAACATTGTTCTTTGTTTGTATTAGCTTGCAATTGTGAATTTAAATCAATCAAAAGTTGGAAATGTTCTACAATTTGATGTTAAAGCTCTCACAAGTAATCTATAGGCTGTGAAGGTTTTAGCACAAGAAGATGCTAAATGGATAATGCACAAGAGTTGTGAAATTGATTTTAAAAATGTGGGGTGGATGAAAACATCAAAATAAGAATGTATTGTTGTCCTGACTAGTGTGATACAATGGAAATATTACTGGCATCTAATACCATATACACGTTGTTACAAAACAATACAGCTCTAGCTATTATTTGACGCATGTGTCACTACTTCATGACTCCTCACAGTGGCGCAATTGACAACAATCCGAGTGGCGTTTTGTATTCTTTAATGAATCAGACTTCATATATTCGTCATTAGCAGCGACATACTCACATAAATTGACTCTGGGCAGAGCCAAAGAATGCCAAATGATCCTCAGGTTTGTTACCAACAGTCGTCCTATAAGAAAGGGAACATGACTGTTTATTCGGTTGACAGCTAAATGGGCACTTTCCACTATGATCATACCATTATACCTCGATCTCCGTTGTTTCCCTTTGTGTCCTCTATAGAGTCCAGGCAGTCTATAAGAACTTCTCCTGGACGAGTTTTCATCTGTCTGTGTTGAAGTAACAGAGTGACATGTGATACTTTTGGTGCTTAGACTTAATTTAGCTATAAGGCCAGACGCCAGATGTCTGGGAGCTGGCAACATCAATGTTAGTGCCACTATGAATGTAACCGAAGACAGCTCTAGGCAATTAAAATACACGTTATTAAGTTACGTTCAAAAACACATCAACACGGACTACTTCTTTGGCGTAACATTTGGTTAGCAGATTAGCGTAGCTGAGCTAACTAGCTTTTGCACAGGTGAAATAACCCCGACAAATAAAGTGGACTTACTGCGCTGTTATGTCAAATCTGACATCTCTGTCCTCCCAGAGAGCATCTAAAACAGATGCCATGTTTTCAGCGTATTGCTCACTCCAGAAAGATAAACCGAAGTTGAAAAACCGTGTGTTGACGAACTAGCATAAATGTCAGAGAAGCTAATCTGAAAAGCCGTCGGGCGTCAGCATCACCAGGGCAACCGACGGCAGCCCACTGGGACAAAACTCAAAATATATGACATACTTTGAATTATAAATTTCTTTATTTTCAGTATTCATCTTTTTGTATGTCTTCAAAACTAAGAATTAGAGCTGACTCAAAATTTGTGTTAGCAAATAAACCGAGAGAAAAAAGGCTTACACAGTTAATTCATGTTTTATTATAAAAAACAAAACACATTAGACAGACAGCGCAAAAAGCAAGTTTTTACATTGCACTACACTGACACAAATGGCTATCTATTACAGCTGCCAGTTATAACCTGAACACACAATGAAATAAAAAACAAAACACACACAAAATACCAGCATATTCCATCAAATCATCTACACAACTAACAGATTTTATAACAGTCGTCAAGCTAGAAGTGTATTCAGTACATGTAAAGCAAAGCAAAACACAAAGAGGAAAAAGACAGTCTATTAATTTTACATTTTTAAATTTCTGCACAATACAATTTGCTGAGGTAATATGGTCTTTTTAACAGAAGCTAGAAGTGTGTTGACACCACAACATATCAGAAGATTTTGATGTTTCATTCACTTGATGATACATTTTCAGTGCTTTTGTACTATTTCATCAAAATCTGTTTGTTAGTTAGGACATAGGTGTTTACAAAGTGCCTGAAATTTTCAGAAAACAAATGACAGAAAACAAATGACAGAGTGAATCCCATTTCTTAAAATCATCAGATTGTAGAACATCAAAATCCACTCTCGGATGGCTTATTCTCTTTTATCCTGCCAGGAAAAAAAAAAAAATTACCAGAGATCAAAATTTAACGAAGGGTACGTTCTTTTCTGTCAAAATGTCAAACTTACCTCTTGTGAATAGAACACAAGTCTTCTTGCACTCGTCTTCTGTTTCAAAGTTGTTGTCATTTCCACCGCAGCCTCCATACCAAAACTGTGCACAGGCATTGGCCTGCTTGTCATAATACCAGCGGATGGTGTAGCTTCGACAGGTGCCTTGGCTTAAGGTGAGGTGACAGCGCGGGTCAATGACAGGGGCCTCTGGAAAAGTGTGAGTATAAGATGGTGTTTTGAGTTCCACCGAATATTCATCAATGAAAATGTAACTTTTAATGTCAGGCACAACATGTTGTATACGCTTGTGCAGGAGCGTATTACTCACCTTCAGTCAGGATGACAACACTCTCTGAGGGCTGCAGATTCTTTGAGTCTAAAGTTGAAACTGAATCTATATTTGAAGATGACACTAATGAGATAGAAGAAGATGAAGAAGTGGATGAAGATGATGACGTTGATAAAGATAATGAAGTTGATGAAGATGATGAAGATGATGAAGATGATGAGGATGATTCAACAGCCTCACTGAAGGCAGAGGTTTCTCCCACGGGTGTGAAAGAGGTTTTGTTAACTACAGCAACAGTATTAGTTGCCCATGACTGGGCTCTCACATCCAGGTCTTCTCCTTCATCATCCTCTACCACCTAGAAGAGACAGTGATGTAAAAATGTGTTTAGCATTGTGAAAATTTTTATATTTCTATTTAAAAAAATAGGGTTTAACAGTAACAGTTTTCAGTAAAGACCTGAACAGGAAGAGGATCAGCACTGATGGGGAGTGCAAAAGTGTCTCCTCGGCTTCGGCTGCTGGTGCTGGTGCTGGTGCGTCGGTGATTCTCAGTCTCATCTTGGTATTTGTAACCACCCCCTGTGTTTCCATATCCATTGTTTCCACCCCCTGTGTTTCCATATCCATTGTTTCCACCCCCTGTGTTTCCATATCCATTGTTTCCACCCCCTGTGTTTCCATATCCATTGTTTCCATAACCATAACCATTATTGCCATGGATATTATATCCATTGGTATTCTCTCCATTTTCATTAGCACCATGGCCATGGCCATTGTTGCCATTCCAGTGTCCGTTGGTAATACGGTTATAAATAAGGGCACCATTTTCATCTTCACAAAACTGGTTGACGAGCTTAGACTCAAGCGCTAAAAAGGAATAAAATAATAAATTAATGATGTATTTCACCATATCAAATATAGATATTTACCTTTTATGATTCTCACCTGTTAGAGTATTGAAGTCATCAATGAGGTACATGTGCTCACTGTCAGGATCAGAGGCAATGAGGTTGAGCTCTCTCAGGAACTCAGCCTGTGTGGGATCAGAAGAATTGACAATCCCCAGAGCGTACATCTCAATGTTTGCAGCATGAGCCTCTCTCACAGCAATGTCGAGTTTGACCGGCTCTCGTTTGTCGGTTTGACCATCAGTGATGACGATCGCTACTTTTCTGACCCCGGGGCGAGCACTGAAGAATGCCTCTTGGGTTGCTTTTCTGATGGCAGTGCCTGTGTAGGTTCCCTCACCCATGTAAGGCATTTTCCTGATCGCTTGCTTGACGTCCTGTTTGTTTATGTAGCGAACCAAGTTGAACTCCAAGTGGACATCCAGACTGTAGAGGACAAGGCCGATTCTGGTGGCGTTGCGACCAACAGTGGTGCGGTCGACCAACCTTGTGACAAAGTCCTTGATGATTTCAAAGTTCTCAGGGCCGACACTCTCTGAGCTGTCGATAACGAACACAAGTTCCATTGGCCTCTCTTTGCACTTGACACCACATCCTGAAACAATAAATAACAACATTATATACACTTGACTACTGTCCTTAAATCTAACTGTCTGAATAGTTCTTAACTGGCTCCATCTGAGAGACTTCTGTCTATAGAGTTCAGTCAGCAACTACAGCTGGACTTTTGAGACTTAGTATAGTTTTAATCAGTTGGTGGTGACCAAAACAGAACAAAAAGGAAAGCTTTTACCCAGAGCTCTTACCACAGATTTCTTTGATCAGTTTGATGATATCTTCCCTCTGAAAAACACAACAGTCACGTTAGAAGATTTGTACAACACACTGGATATAAATGTTAATGAATGTTAGAACATGAATAAATAGATGAACTCACTGTGAGGCCTGCTTCTCCTTTGGCTCCTGGCCTCCCCTGAAAATTAACAATAACAGTAAACAAAACCACTTTATCTGAAGCTTCACGCATCAGGGAACACTCTTGATTTTTGATTAGCAGAATTAAAGTGCCAAGTCAAAGGACTTATTCATGAAATTTTGTTTTGCTTACAGCTTCACCAGGAACTCCTGGGTCTCCCAGATCTCCTTTGGCACCTTTCATTCCCCTCTCACCCTGTAATCCACGATCACCCTACAACAAGACAAGAGTTAATCTTCAATCAGAGATCAGCTAATCAGACATCAGCAACATTTTTTTTCAGATAAGTCACCTTGGCTCCAGGAAATCCATCCCCTTGAGGCCCTCTGGGTCCAGTCATACCCTGAGATCCTGGTTCACCCTGGAAGAAAAATCATTGGTTTACAAAAACACTCCACATTCTCAATCAATCACAAATCTTTCCTTTGTTCTATCATGTATTGCATTTGTGTATCATATCTGAGCATAAGACATGATCTTCTATAGAGGCAAATGAGCTTTTTTTTTCATTTGGACATAATTTCACCGAACAAGAACAAGACTCTTAAAGTTAACGTTTAATAAGTTGTAAAATTTACCTTTGGGCCTTGAATGCCCTCTCCTTGAGGTCCAGTTGGACCAGGAGGTCCTGGTCTTCCAACATTACCCTTAAAACAAATTTTATAATACATAAGTGGTTGAATTTGTGTTATCATAAGATATGTTTCAAACTTGAAAAGTGTGTGTAGATCAAGTTTGTTGGACTAATTTTCTTACTGCTGGTCCTTGTAAACCTTCTCCAGGTGGACCAGGCAAACCTGGTAACCCTCGAAATCCAATGTCACCCTGAAACAGACATAGCATTTAAAAAATGTGTCTTTCAAGATGCACTTATCTGGAAAAATAATGAAGAAAACAAGTTTAAGAAACACAAACAAACAAACCTTGGGACCAGGAATTCCAATTCCCTCTGGGCCTGGCTCGCCTGCTAATCCTGGCAATCCAGTGGGACCCTAAATAAGGATCACAAACATGTTCACCAACCTGCAGAAAAATTATCTATCTTTAAATTTCAATAAAATATTGATTGTACAAACCACAGGGCCAGGGATGCCTTCGCCTTTTGGACCACTCGGACCTGGTAAACCTTGATGACCACGGTCGCCCTGGTTTAACAAAACAAAGAGGAACAAAAGCAACAACATAAGGACAGTTTAAAAAAAGGGTACTTAGCACTCTAAAAGAGGAAGATAATGGTTACCTTTGGACCAGGTAATCCATGGCCTGTTTCTCCAATAGGACCAGGAGGTCCAGCAGGGCCGATATCACCCTGAAGACAAGATGATAAAATAACAGTGGAACAATTTCTGGATACACAACTTTGTCTCTATTTGTTCTGGCTGAGCGAAACTTCTCTGAGTTCCTGTCAGTGCCAAAATCTTTCTTAAAAGACAGTTTGATTAGAGCTGGTATGTACTCACCTTTGGACCTGATATGGAGCGTCCTGGCTGCCCTGGCATGCCCTGCTGGCCCGGTATCCCACGTTCACCCTGCAAATTGAGAGTTGGCACAGACTCTTAACATCCAGTTCAGGATCAACACTATTTTGCAGCCAACAACCTGAAGATAACTTTTGGATCAAACTAAATAGTAGGTTACACTGGCATAAATCTTCATCAGGAACATTTTCAACGGGACATGAGTCACTGATTCTTACCTTTGGTCCTGAAGGTCCTGAGATCCCAGGAGGTCCATGTAACCCACGGATGCCTCTCAAACCCTGGTCACCCTGGAAAAGAATACAGCACACATCTGATTAACAATTCTTGTCACATAAACACTGGACAACATACGGGGCATGTATCCAAAGCTTACCTTTTCTCCTTGAGTGCCAATTCCTTGAGCGCCCTCAGGACCTCTTAAACCAGGTAAACCAGGCTCCCCCTGAGGGAGAAAAGGTAGAGGACACATAGAAATAATGTTTCTAATGGGACAAGTAAGTCTGAATATGTTACAGTTTGTTTCATTGTAAATTAAGATACATCGTGAAAGATTTCCTTAGAGTTGGCAGGATGTACTTACCTTCTGCCCTGGAGCTCCATCCTCTCCTGGAAGACCAGGCAAGCCACCCAAACCAGCTGCTCCAGGCTCTCCCTGTAATAGCAGAGGATGATAATTAGATTATTGATTGATTGATTACATTGACACTCCTCTTATGCTTTTATAGACTGGTATGAATTTATGTTGTTGGTTTTGGGATGTTGTCTTACCTTAGGACCTGGCTCACCAATCCCTGTCTCTCCTGTAGATCCCTGCTCTCCAGGTAGGCCTTGGTCTCCCTTGTATTAAATGATGTGATAAATGATTGTAGAAATGTGACAAATATTGAGGTGTATTCTCAGTCTTATTCATCTTTTTGAAACCAGGTTGAATGTTGCACCAACAACACATGGAGAGGTATACTTGTCAAAAACAGGATACAAAAGTGCACGTTTCAGGAGTAGATGAACCATATCAAAATGCCTATATGTGATTTATCAGTAATTCTACAAACCTTAGGCCCAGGTAAACCCTCTCCTGGATGACCTCTGGCACCCGGTGGACCTCTTGGACCTTCAACACCCTGAGCAGCAATAAAGATATGAGGGCACCAGAACAGAGGATCTGTTGATGATATGTATTAACGTGACATTATACAAGTATAGAGAAGGACATTTTGCTGACCTTCTCTCCCTGTATGCCCACTCCTGTTGGTCCAATTGGCCCAGGAGGACCTATAGGTCCCAAATCACCCTGAAAGTGAAACAGCATTGTCAGCTTGATGCATAAGCACATTTTTATGTGAAATGAAGCAACAATATTGAACTGTTACATAATACGAATGCGATGTGAGGCTTAAAAAAGACGTAACATAATGAGCTCTGAGGAGTTTTTGACCACTAGGGGCACTGTTAAGACATGAAATATTGAAACATGAATAACCTCAAATAAATTCAAATACTTTTTAATATTACCTTCTATTCAGAGATACTATTCTACAACCTTTGTATTTCTAATTTAATACCAATTCATGACCTACCCTTTCTCCTTTGATTCCTATTCCCTGCTGTCCCCTCGGCCCCCTTGGTCCAGGTAGCCCCCGATCCCCCTGTGGAACAAATTCAGGTCATCTCTGTCAGTAACATCATAAACCCTCTTCGTTGGGTCTCAGCCAAGTTTACATTGTTCTCAGTTCAGAGAGTAGGAAAAAAGAGCATGTTGGCTCCTGCTTCCTCTTGTGATTGATAAAAAATAGTGATCCTATGCAAAAGGAATGAAACCTTTCTTTCCCCTTGTCATGGCATTACATTAAGTGTTGACTTTTTCCAGGTCCATTGATTTATGAAGGGAAGAGGTTGTAAATGGCAGCAGCACTGGCAACATGCAGTGTAAAGAATTAAGATATGCAGACCTGTTCATTCTATATTTGTGTCTTTGTGTCAAAGGGAAGCAATCAGACCCCATTTTACAAGACAAATATGTCAGCAGAAGTGTAAAATTGATAAAATTAAGGAAGTGGGGCACAACCAAACAGATGTGTAGTAGCTTGAGGACATTTTTAGGAAACTCACTTTGAGGGTAAACTCAACAGCTACATAAAGAATCTCCTCCCATTGTCAAAACAAGTCAGGTCTTGTGAGGGGGGTTAGATGTGGGTTGCAAAACCATATTTTGGGTACAGTGGATTAATCTTACTTCACTGTTTGATTTTTTTCCCCTTTGTTTAATTTTTATTTCCCCTTGGTTGAATCCCATGTATCTGGTTTAGTAGAGCTTACTTTTGAATATGGTCCAAATGGCATCAAATCACAGATGATCAGACACTTTGTTGTCTTGAAATAATACCTTTGGTCCTGGAAAGCCCTCGCCCTGGGGTCCTTTTTCTCCTTGAACACCCTGCGGCCCTTGAGGTCCCTGTAAACAAAATCAGGGTGTCACCCAAACAGTGCCAGGGTCAAAGGCCATGTATTGGCTTTCTAACTGTATCATATCACTGTCATGAAAACCATCAAAAGCCCCAGCTCTGCGTTGTCTTCACTTACAGGAAGGCCGGGTTCACCCATTCCAGGGGGACCAGGAGGACCTCCGCGACCCTGGAATCCCATGTCACCCTGAAAATTCAAAGATTAATTTAACTTAAGGAGAGCACTTAATGCATTCAGATAGAGGGAAACTATCAAAAAAGTACAAAATATTTCAAAGACTGAACCAAAACATGATTTACTTTTGGTCCAGGAAGTCCAATACCAGTTTCCCCCTGAATCCCTGGTGGACCAGGTGGGCCACGCTCACCCTGGTATCAAAGATATGAAATCATGACACATTAACGCACAACTGAACAAAAACTGTAATAAAGAGTACAACTATTCAGACTGTAAGCTTTCTCTTAAAGACCTTTGATGTCTTCATTATTAAAATAATGATGTTGTACCTTTTTAAGTTTGTATATAAACACGTGCTGACAGATACATGATGATATGTTCCTTTGAAGCTGAAAACAATACTGTTAATCCTTTAACACTGTTGGTTAAGGAGTGAGATATCTGATCATTTGATCTACTCCTGCAAGTGAAAGCACAAACAGATCTAAACTTGAGCTCCAAAAATGTGTCAATGTTTTTTAAAACTGAAGAAAGTTTTTTTTCTTTCCATGAATGTTTGAGAAAATAACAAAATTGCATAATGTATGAGTGATATATTACCATGTGAAACTGCTGGGATGAACCATATTTAGTTCAAAGGAGTGCAAAAACAAACATATCGGATGGTGAACCTAACTTTTTTAGTATCTTATGAAAAATCAAGAGGTGTAGTTGCTCAGGAGTAAAGATGGGAAGTGGTTCATCACTCTGTGAGAGACTGAATGAGCAAATATACCAAAAAAATCAAAATAGTGATCCTCAGCCTACAACTGCAACAAATTTGGGGATTTCATTTTTTTACTTTCATTAAATGATTTGCAAACCATTAAAATCTATTTGTTCAAACATTACACTCATCTTTCCTATTTTTTTAGAGTTAGGGTCGTGTGTCAAATCATAAGCATGAAATCAGAAATGTTATAGATTAATGCCATTTTACTGTATTTTTTAATGATTGATATAAATTGGATACTAAATGGAGCTTGTTTACCAACTAAAACTGTGCCATGCTAGAAGCATCAAGCCTTATTGGTCTTTACAAATACTCTCTACATGTTGTCACATGGTGAGAAAATGAGTATGCATCAACTGTTAATACATGTTATTAAGTACAGGCTTTGTTTGAGAGACTGAAAATGCTGTAGGCACTTCTTGGTCTGTATTTAAACACAGGATACAAGCCATTAGAAAAGAGCCTGTGGTGGGATTTTTAGCTGGTGGTTCATCTGTATACTGCTGACTAACAGTAATAATGGGGAAGACTTTGGCTTGTTTCCAAATGTTCACATTGGAAGTTTATTACTCAGACAAACAGGTCTCTGTGTGCCGGGTACTAAAGCTTCAACCTCTTGTTTAAAGTAATCATAAAAGGAAATGTAAAGGTCACAGCAGATGTGCACCATGAGGTAAGGAAAAGTTGTTTAAAGGGGGCTGACCTGCTTTCCCTGAGGGCCCTCAGGTCCGATGTCTCCATGTGGTCCAGGTAACCCCTGGGCAAGAGTGAACACAGAGCCATTAATTTAGAAGTTTCCAGGAACATCCAGATAAATGTGTGGTGCATGTGTGGTGCATGTGTGGTCATAGAGTCAGTCTGGGTAGGAGGTTTTACATGCTTTCTATTTCATTGTATTTATTGTGTGTTCTACTACTAAACAAAAATAAAGTGTAAAGCATTACACCATATATTTCTGAAAGATGAAGAACACTGTAAATCAAAGATTGTGCATAATACAAGATTTAAAAAAAAAATCTGTGTTCCGTCTGCTGACAAAATCAATATCATGCCATAATAAATTAATATGACTGACCTGAAGTCCTCTGAGCCCCCTCACTCCAACTGGACCCTCAGGTCCCTAAAGCAGTTCACATCAAACAAAGAAAAAAAGGATCACAAGCATGAACTCTCAAACTCAGCATTCAGTTTGACCAGTGTTGGCGGTGAGGTCATACCCTGTCTCCTTTGATTCCTGGTGTGCCACACTCCCCCCTCTCACCCTGTGTAAAAATTACAGTTACGTAAATTCACAACATCACACAAAATAAAGTTATCAATTGTCGTCAAGCTGTTATGAAAACATACCCGCTCTCCTTTGTAACCTGTTTTTCCCTGCATACAAAATAAGACAGATGTAATGTATTAACAAACTACACGGACAATAATATTCACTTCTTTTACTGAAGATTCAGGTTTACCTCAGCACCCTCTCTCCCAGGTAGGCCACTCAATCCTGCTTCACCCTGATAGGAAGAAAATACAGAAGTTGTATTAATTATAAAGAGTTAAACAAGCGTGTTGCAACAATGTCCCATGCCACCTTGACACCATGCCTCTGGACACACCCCTGCATGCCTTCGCTGTCAAACAGATCAGACGAAGTCCTAAAGACTGATGGGAGTGGGAAATTTTGAAACATTACATAAGGGAATCATATATAGAATATCAGTGGGCCGATTATTGGACCTTGTGGCACTCAACATGTGATGGGGAAAAAAAAGTTATGAGATTTAAAGTAGAGATTAAAATAGTCCAAAGCATAACTCAATATTATAATATTAAAATATTGAGAGGACAAGAGCAGACAGCCTCATAATCTGTCTTTATCCAAAAGCTTTTAGGTGTCGGGCACTCAGGAAGTGTTATTGGTATGACTTACGAAAAAGCCTCCCAGCCAAGAAGTCTATAGTCCTTCTGTCTGTCACAGAGCACCTACCTTTTGCCCTTTAAGCCCTGGAACTCCATCGTCTCCGGGTCGACCTTTCTTCCCCTAAAGAATGAAACAAAATCAGGGTTATCATATGGGGAAAGTAACTTTGCAAGACTATCTTCTTCCCCCTCTGGAGTGATATTGTTCCAGGAAAGCAGAGGTGAAAGTGTTACTTGGCTGACATGTGAGTGTGAAGTTGAATATATCACACTGATGCAAGGGTTGTACATAATGACACTTGGGGCAGTAAATGGACATGAGGGGTCTTGTCCGGACAGCCAGGGGTCATTGTTTTGAGCTGCACCTGGACGGCATGTGTCTGCTGCCATCGACCAGAAATCGCTAGTTTGTGACCATTAAACTAATGAGAGCAATTATAAGAGCCTCTTGGTCTGAGTGTAAGAATTTAAAGAATCTCTCTGAGGAGAAAGCACCTGGTTAATAGCCGTGCAGCTGTCTGTCAGCGACCTGATTATCCTGAGGTTTGTTTGAAAAGTTTGACATCACCTGAGCTGTCTGGGTTTTGATGAGGAAATGTAGGATTGGCTGTCTAGATGGAGAGGATTCATCTTATTGTAATGTGCCTAAAAATATCTGGTGAACAAAACTGGGGTTTCTCCTTCCCTGCATGGAAAGGTTGCAGGTGGGATTTATGGTGGCCAAAGGTCCAGTTTTATAGGGAACTGAGTCTGAAAGTGGTGCCCCTGGTTTCCATGGGGGACATTGGATGTTACATGAAAAATGCAAAATAACTGCCTGGAACTGGACACATGGAGTTGAAACAAACATATTTCTCTGGGGATAGCAGCCTATAGTCTCCACGTCTCATCCTGTTGCCATAGATTTGTGTTTAGAATGTGGGACAGGACCACCTATCCACTTTCTTCCTGCCTGTGCAAATGCCCACAGGCAAAGCAAATAATTATCCTGATTGTTCAAAACTGAACAATTACCATTCCTAAAATATCAGGATGACGTTAGGATTTCAGGGATCCGTCTGTCTGCCGAACCAACTCTTGTCACTTCAAAGCTTCTTTGGTTGTGGGATTCTTGTAAAGGTTTGAGCCGGCTGAGTACTCACCGCAGGCCCGCTTGGACCCCTCTCTCCTTTCACACAGGCGCATCGCTGAGCCAGGGGGCACTTTAAAACAAAACGAGACAAGGTTTCTCACCTGTCATGCATGTCATCTTATATGGTGAAAGAAGTCACCTCTAAACTCATTACACATAAATTAATGTCAAAAGATTCTGTTGGAGTTGTAAAGTGTTATAAATACTCACTCCTTCATCAGCGAGGCCAATCTGTAAAGAGACAAAAAAAAATCAAAGAGTTTAAATTGTTGTAATAGCCCCACTGAGATCTGAGTTGCTTTGTGGTGCAAGCAACTTAAAGGTCCTAAATCTAAGAAAAGAAAGTCTGTTGAAGACGAATAATTCATGTTAACAACCACTTCTTCTCCTTCTGTGAGAATGACAAGTGATAGACAAATTGTAGTATAATAAATAAAAGTCTACAGCATGTCATTTGTAACTGTAAAGACTCTGTAATCCTGCTTGCTTGTCCCTCCTTAAAGGAATGTACTGTGAGGTTCCTAGACAGTAAATCCTGAGGGATATGCTCATGCAGATGTCAGACAGTATTTTTCTAAAGCAGAGTAAAAGCCTCAAATCCAGAGCTGTCAAACACATTCTTTCATTTGTTTCTCGAGAGCATTGTCATCATTCCATCACTGCAGGAAAACCTGAGCGAGCCTGTCCGTGTGTCATCTCTGAAAAGATGCTCATTCAAAGCAAATACATCACTACTACTTCTCAGTAGGATCTGCTGAAAGACGAGGCGCTGTACTCACAATCTCAGTGATGATTTTTTCAACAATGTCTTCATCCTGGAGGTTGTGTAGGAAGTGGGAGGCCGGGGAGCTGGCAAGAAGCCTGAGTTGGGCCACGTTGGCCGGTTCATTGGCTGTTCGGGTGATGCCCAAAACGAAGAACTTGATCCCCTGGTTTTTGGCATCAGCAACAGCAGAGAAAATATCAGGGTTCCTTGGGTGGGAAATACCATCTGTGAGCAGCACGGCCACTTTGATGCTGCCAGGGCTGGAATCCTCCTGGTAGATCTTGGTCATGTTGGTTATGGCGTAGGTGGTGTAGGTGCCATGTCCGATGTAGACGATGGGAGTGATGCGGGTTTTGAAGTTCTCAACACCCCTCCAGTCTCCGAAGGTTTGCTCTGTGATGACATGGCTGCTGTACTGCAGGAGGGCCACCCTTAGGCTCATGCTGCGGCCGGTCTGCAGACGTACTCCTTGGAGTCTGTCCACTACGTTCATCGCAAGCTGCTTTTCCTGCTCATGGTTGTCTTTGGCACTCTCAGAGCTGTCCAGGAGGAAGGACAGCTCCAGACCACAGTCCTCATCTAGAATCGCTGCATACACATTGAACAAGATCAGAACAAATTTCCCTCCCTACACATCCACCAACCATAACTCAGATGAGGAATAGTGTAGATTACTACAATCAAAGAAGACAGACTTATGTTTTTATTCATTCTCTTACCTTCTCCATCATGAATATTTGAAGCCAGAGGTTTTGCTCTGGTTCTCTTGTTGGACCTCCGATCCTCATACAAGCCTTGAGCCCCCACACACGTCAGAGCTGTGACCAGCAGCGCTGATGTAAAGAAGGGGAACATCTTTGTCCCAGCTGAAAAAGAAAAAGTTGCACAAAAATGAGAAGTGTTAGAATCAACAAAGGAAGTTTTTGTAAGAGCAGTTTGTGCATCTGTATATTCAAGTCAAATTAATTAAAAAAAACAACAGTTAAAGGGTGAAGGTCTGTCTTGGTATTATTTAATTTCAAAATGCAGTCTATTCTCAAAATAAATGTCTTAACATCAACTTACAGTCCAAACTCCTTTGGAAAAACTGCAATTTCTATCACGCCAGTTTTTTGTGTCTTAAAAGTCGATGCAAAAAAGTAGCAGGAGCAGCAGAGGACCAGTGGCACACAGCTCTTGTTAGCTCATTGATTGTGCAGAAGCAGCAGCGGTGTCAGTCATCCTAAAGGAGCAGAGAGTGAAAGACCCTGAGACACTCCTCTTTTATAAGGAGGCACCCACAGACCAGATCCCATGGAGCCTTGCCAAGCCTTGTGCTCTGCCCTCAGGGTAGGGGACGGCTTCTGGGATGTTTGCAGCGGTGTAGTAACCTCTCTGCTTAAATATGCATTTCAATCACTAGATCTTTAAATCAACAGGCCTGTACTTTGAGTGCACTGTTTCTTCTTTTGAAATTAGAAGGTAACAAAATTTTTTTTGGTCATGGTAGTTACATTTAAGCCCCTTATATATATATATATATATATATATATATATATATATATATATATATATATATATATATTATATATATATATATATATATATATATATATATATATATATATATATATATATATATATATATATATATATATATATATATATATATATATATATATATACATATATATGTGTGTGTGTGCTTTAATAGGATAAAATGTCTGATGTGATACACTTGACCAAGCCTTTTTTGGGGGAATGTAGCCATTTAAAAAGTGTGTGAAATCAGAAAATCTAGAAAAAAGCTTGCAGGAAAAAATGTAGCACTGAGACAAAAGAGCTAAAAGCTTTTTTCTTTCTAAAAGGTGACATAAAGTGGCATTATTACCAGCATAAATTCCAGGTAGGGAGGGGGTTAAATTTAGAGGCCCTAATGGCAAAGGCCTGCTCACCTTTGGTCTCTGCCCTGGACTTTGGAATGACCATAACGGACATGCCTGAGGAAAACTGAGTTATAAAAGTATATTTAAAAAGTATATTCATTATTAAATTGCCAAAAATGGGGAATCAGATCCTGTCATGTATGAAAACTGGCTTTTATCCTGTTAACAGTAGAGTAGAGCTACAATATATACCTCAAATAGAAAAAAACATTAACTGTTCTGTATATATTCAAAGACTACAAATTAGGATTAATTAGTTAATATGTGTAGAATTACAGTGACCTTCTGTGTGTTTTAAGAGCATTTTACAGAAAACATGCTCAGTCATTGTGATGCTTCTATCCTTCGTAATTTATATAAGAGGGTTGCAAAAACTAAGTAAGCAGCATGTAATATATCTTTAGGAAAATGTATAACTGGGAGCAGTAGGTGGTACTTGACCTTCCAGACCCTTCTGAGATGACCATCTGAACATTCACCAGCAGAGGTGACCTTTTAGTGGGGTCCTCCTGGTGTGGTGCAGACACAGTCTGAGGATTGATGGAACTTTGTGCCGTGCTGTGTTCAAGGCGAGGAGTCTTTGTATTGCAAAGCTCCAGGCAAGCAGTAATTAGAGGAGGCTTTCTGACACAAAGGAATGTTGCACTGAATGATGGCAAAATGGCAAAATCCTCTCCGTCACTTTTGGTCTATGATGAATGACAACCTTTCATTGAGTCTCTATGCTGCAGCAAGACCTGTAAGTGGTGAAACAATTGTAAGAGGTTTTCTTTCATGTGTTTTGGCAAACTGAGTGGCTTTGTTATTGTTATTTTTGGTTGGATTATAAAAGCTTAGACATATTTGTTAGTGTGAAATTTTGAAACCTGTGATAACTCAGGCTGAGATAAAGAAGTGAATTCTCTCCTTTCACTGACTGATAGCAAAATAGCGTAATTCCTTTAGGAATGTGAATGAATCCTCACGTTGGATAATCAAAATACAGCCTTTTCGAAGGAGATTCCCTCACTATCTCCTTTTCCACTGGAAAAGATTTTTTTCAAACCTTAAAAAGTGTTCAAATTAAACATTACGGCCTGATTTACTAAAGGTTTGCGTGTATAAATAGGCTACATGTGCAAACTTGATTACGTTTAGACACAACTCTTACCTGTGCAATAACCTGTAACCCATCTGTCTGATTTCTCAAACTTCATGGCTTCGAGCAGGTGGCACGCGCTTAATCCTCTTTTAAATATGGCGCCTTGCACCTGTTATCAATTGCGCTCGCAGTCTTCGTAGACCACGTGCATTTTTAAGTCTATGCAATTTCGCACCCGTTATTTGGGATTTTATTAGATAGGCCCTGAGACTTTCAAGAAATTAATGAACTGTAATATTATCATAGAGCACCAGGGGGCAGCAGGAGTAAAATATCAATCAAAGCCTGATGTAGGGGTTTGCTGCCCTCCTTCGGCAAATGAGGGGACAACCAAGCGTCTTTCCGCGCATGCTCAGACAAGCTTCACAAAATAAAAGCTCACTCACAGCCGACTGTATGCCTTCACCTTCAGCCATTTTAACCATGTTGGGTGCCGTGGGACGCTGCTGCAGAGGGACTCTGCAGGCTTTAAAGCCTGGGATCAACTCCTTAAAGTCAGTCAGTGGGAGACACGCTGCTCTTTCTCTGAGTAAGTGAAAAGTCTTTTTTCACCGAGGACTTCCTGTCAGTTTAATGCCAGTTCTTGCGTGTTTCCAACTCAAAAGTTTGCATGCACTATGACTCAGGCCTGTAAGTCAACACAAGTGTCCCCATTCATTCGCTGATTGCGTGTGTCTTATTTTGATGAGAAGCTAAAATAAGAGATCAGCTGATATTTTGGCGTTTGGCTCCACAGTTTAACCCTGTAGCTGCAGTCAGTGAGTCCGTTTTGGAACCAGTCAATGAACCAGTCTCAATGTATGACCTCCAAGTATTTCAGTGCCAGTCAATGTCTCACACACCCCCTTTTTAGAGCTTTTCACCTGTAATCAACAGTTTAAACCATGTATGAACAATGCCGATTTCATGCAGAAAGTGTGAACACATACTTTATTTGTTAAAACAATATGCTGATGATGCATTGTTTAATGTTTTATATTACTATCATACTTTGATCAGCCTCAAGACATTTTTGTTTCTTAAATTAAGTTTATGCTATCATATGTCAGTCTTTTTTAAATCAAATATCTATATCATTGTCCTTTCTTTGTTTTGACCTTTCAGGCAGAGGTTATGCTGCCCCAGCTGCTCAGGCAGCAGTGGCTAACGGCCGCATAGTTGCTGTCATCGGTGCTGTGGTTGATGTCCAGTTCGATGAAGGACTTCCTCCCATCCTCAATGCTCTGGAGGTGCATGGCCGAGAGAGCAGGCTGGTGCTGGAGGTGGCGCAGCACCTGGGTGAGTTTGAAGAAATCATCCTGAATAATTAAGCTGACAGGAAGTGGAGCAGTGTCTTTGCAACCTTTCCTTGTGTGCCTCCTCAGGGGAAAACACAGTCAGAACGATTGCCATGGACGGCACAGAGGGTCTGGTGCGTGGTCAGAAGGTTCTGGACACTGGAGCCCCCATCAGGATCCCAGTGGGCCCTGAGACTCTTGGCAGGATCATGAATGTCATTGGGGAACCCATTGACGAGAGGGGTCCAATTAGCACCAAACAGTGAGTGAAGGAGGAGATGATCATCATGCTTGATGTCTTGAAGCACTATCTTGAAAACATATTTATGTATCTTGTAGAACTGCTCCTATTCATGCTGAAGCCCCTGAGTTCACAGACATGAGTGTGGAGCAGGAGATCCTGGTCACTGGTATCAAGGTGGTGGATCTGCTGGCACCCTACGCAAAGGGTGGAAAGATTGGTTGGTAACAATGTGACTTCTTAAATTTATTGAAACTTTACTCTCTAAATTTTCTAACAAATGAATTATTTTTGCGTTGGATTCCTGCAGGCCTGTTTGGCGGAGCTGGAGTCGGAAAGACTGTGTTGATCATGGAGCTGATCAACAACGTGGCCAAGGCTCATGGTGGTTACTCTGTGTTTGCTGGAGTGGGAGAGCGAACTCGTGAAGGAAATGACTTGTACCATGAAATGATTGAGTCTGGTGTCATCAACCTGAAGGACACCACTTCCAAGGTGAGACCCTGAATGCCCCACCTTTCTATTTGTTAAAACAAAACAAAACTTTTCAGACTTTTCAACTTTGCCTGTGTAAATATATGACTGTTTAAATGAGTCGTTCTTGAATGTTTCCAGGTCGCTCTGGTGTACGGTCAAATGAACGAGCCTCCAGGTGCCCGTGCCAGGGTTGCTCTCACAGGTTTGACTGTGGCTGAATACTTCCGTGATCAGGAGGGACAGGATGTACTTCTCTTTATCGACAATATCTTTAGGTTTACCCAGGCTGGATCAGAGGTGAGCAGTACATTTTTTATTATACAGTTAACATGAACAAAACAACACATTTCCTGGTCTCATATCCGAATATGATCGTCTCTTAGGTGTCTGCTCTGTTGGGTCGTATTCCCTCTGCTGTGGGTTACCAGCCCACCTTGGCCACTGACATGGGAACAATGCAGGAGAGAATCACCACCACCAAGAAGGGCTCCATCACCTCCGTACAGGTGAGAGATGTCAGTCACAGAGTCAGAACAGTCTATTTTATCTGATTTATTCTTACCACATGTGCTCTTGTTGTTCCAGGCTATCTATGTACCTGCTGATGATTTAACCGACCCTGCTCCTGCCACAACTTTTGCTCATTTGGATGCAACAACTGTGCTGTCCCGTGCCATCGCTGAGCTTGGTATCTATCCTGCTGTGGACCCTCTTGATTCCACTTCCCGTATCATGGACCCCAACATTGTAGGGTCTGAACACTACGATGTTGCTCGCGGCGTGCAGAAGATTCTTCAGGCAAGCTTGAGTTGGATGCTAAGAAATTCAATACTGCAGTTTGAAAACATTAAACTAATACCCAGTATCTCCCTTCTTCTTGTTTAGGACTACAAATCCCTGCAGGACATCATTGCTATCCTTGGTATGGATGAACTGTCAGAGGAGGATAAGCTGACTGTAGCTCGCGCTCGCAAGATCCAGCGTTTCTTGTCGCAGCCCTTCCAGGTAGCTGAAGTTTTCACAGGTCACTTGGGGAAGCTGGTTCCTCTGAAGGAAACAATCGAAGGCTTCAAGAACATTCTAGGAGGTAGGATGTCACATCAACTTTGGGAAAAATTCATATATAAGATTAACTCTGCAGATGATTAATGGCTATTCTTTTCTCTCTGACCCAGGTCAATATGATGCTCTGCCAGAACAAGCTTTCTACATGGTGGGTCCAATTGAAGAAGTGGTCCAAAAGGCTGAGAAACTAGCAGAAGAACACTCTTAAGAGATTTCTTTGCAAGGTTTTATGAGCATTTGTACATTTGTATAATTTCTAAGTGAGGATCAAAATTAAAAAAAGAAATGGTTACATTTTTGTTTTTGTCATTTGTCCCCTCTTTGGCAGTGCCAGTGCAGAAAACATTCTGATAACAGCTGTTTATTTTAATGGAAACATGACTCACAGGCTCGAGTTTAGCCCACCATGTGGCGGAGTTTCTTATTTAACTCTCTTTCCTGTGTTAGAAGGTTGGTGCTGTGTTCTTTGTAAGCCTCAAACTCCTGAAAAGTCATGACAAAACAAAACAAAAATGTTTGTTTATAAAATACAATATGTGGGCTTAAGAAATATTTTCTGAAATTCAACCTACCTTTTTGAACTGGCTGTATTTAGTTGTGGCTTCATCAAGAGTAGACTGGAGTGACTTCACCTTTAAATCTGCATTAACAGCTTCTGCCTCCTTGTGAAATCTGAAGCAGACCTATAGGTTAACACAAGAACACTTTCTGAACTTAAAGATATCTCACAATTTACCTGTTCTCTGCTTTAGCCCTCGCCTTTTTCTCTTCTTTCAGTCTTATCTCGAGCTGCTGGATTTCTTCCTGCTTCTCCTGCATTTATAAAAATGTGTAAAGTAACAGCTCATTCACAATGACCTGTGATTCAAACAGAAAACCACTTTGATCACCTGAATCAGTTTTCCTCTGTCCATCGAAAGCTGCAGTAACTTGTCCTTCTCCCTGTTGAGGCTTGTTATGCTCTCTCTCAGTTTGAGTTCCCTCTGAGCATGCTCCTCTTCAGCCTTCTCAAGCTTCAGTTTGAGGTCTGTTTATAGAAAGAAAGTCATTAATTCACAAATGTTTTGATCATTTTGTGGCAGGTTAGAGAAAGATTTCATCCCCACCTCTGCACATCTCCTCAGTATCTCTTTGCTGTTGCTTGGTGTCATGTAGTTGATCCAGCAGTAAGTCCTCTTTGGCTTGATGTTGTCTTGCTTGTTCCTGGAGTTTTGACTGGTAATCTGCTAGTTTCTCACTTAAACACAGAAGCATTGACCGAGACTAAAATAGTTACCTACGCCTTTCATAAATGTATTTAAAGTTTAAAAAACATATGCTTTGTCTTACCGGTGTTCATTTTCCTTATTTGTGCACTTTGCCATCAGCTCTTTGATTTCCTGCTGCAGGTTTTGAACACAGATTTCTTTATCTTGTAACTTCTGAGAGAAAAGTGTGTCATTTTCAGCCTGCAGTTGTTTGTTTTCCTGCTTCAACAGGCCATTCTGACTTTTGTACTCATCCATGAAAGCAATAATTGCCTGATTGTTGTTTGCTAAATCATTAAATCTCTTTCCTATCAGATTTGCTTTCTTCCTTTCACTCTCCAGCTCTGTCTGGTAGTCTTTAGTGGAGCTCTCCAGCTCTGCGTTGATTTTCTTCAGGGCTTCACATCGGAGGAGCAGCTCATCTGCTCTGTGTTTCAACATGCAGATCAGATCTGATTGTTGATTGATTCTGGAGCGCAGCATCCCTGTGTCTGTGGGATCGTCTACAGAAAGGTTTCCAACTTTTGCCAATGACATCTGGGCACAGAGGAACAAAATAATGGTAAAAAAAAAAAATCTTAGTTTCAGGCTAGATTGGCGCCGTATTTTGGGGCTTACACGTTCAATGTTTACAAAAAAGGAATTTAAATCTAGGTTCAACTGTCAGAGACACTTTTTCTTAAAATTTAAACTTGGAGAGCTCTATTGTGGTCAACTTATATAATCATCACAGTGTAGTTACATTTCCTAATGAGTATTATTTCATCTCTGTACTTGAAGTTTCCTAAGACTTACTTAGTCAGGTTACATGCACTAACGTACAGTAAACACTAAAAACTCAACACTGTTCCCCATAAAGCATAAAGCAGGAATTAAATATTTCCCCCCCTTATCATAAAATGACTGTGACAACATGGTTTATCCTTTAAAGATAAAGTGTATATCTTCTTAAAAAATATTGATCAATCTCGGGCATACATTTTAAATGATTATGGTGAATTTCAACATAAAATTGCAAATAATCACATGCGTATAAAATACGTAAAAATCTAATTCACGTCATAAATGTGACAAAATCAGTACCAGACTCATTATAAATACTTTATCCCATAATTAAACTTAATAAGGGTCAATATGAACGATAAAATATATCTAAATGATCTCACACCGGATAAAGTTTTTTTTTTTTACAATACTTTTTGCGGATTGTCACAATGCTTTCTCCTGGAAGACGGCTTCGGATCTTAAATCAGGTAGAACTTAAAATGAGCAGTGAGTTTGTGGGCACAATGTAGCCACAGATTTCTACAAACTTTTGCATACCTCCGTTGTGTCGCCCTCCATTTCCAAGAAATTTTCCTCATTTCTTTGTGGAGCTGCCATCAATAAAATCAAGGTAGATTGCTGTAGAGAGGTTCAATTATTTTTCTTACTTTCATTTAATGGTTGACATTTTTTCCCCTCTTGGCTTAGTTTCACAATTCGCAGGAAAAATCCTCCAAGTTAAAGTTTCTCGGTCGCTATAGAAACCACCTTTGCTCAGCTCTGATTTACGGCAGTAACAGGTGGAACGCTGTGCTGCTTTACGGCCACGTGGTGGAGCTGTTGGGCTTCCGTGGAGATGGAGACGTCTCATAAGCACATGAAGGAGGGAGAGATGTTTGTTTATGTCTTCCACTTTGGGACATTTTGTCACGATATCAAAATTTAAGGAAATCTAATTTTATCCGCAAAATTCGTAATTCATCATCCCTTTCTACGTCAGTAAGTTGTTTTTACCGTGCCAGTGAGGTATGTGAGGGTTTTTCATAATCCAGTTCAAGGGTGAGTATGGAGCCCAATCTTGTTTGTAAATGTTTGGTATAAAATCTAGAAGGAAAAACTAGAACATTTGCATTGCCTTTCTTTTATTACGCTTACCATGACTTTCTGGGACTTTCGTTGTGGTTAAATCCAATCTGGTGAGGAGTATTTTATGTAAACATGCAACAAGAGTCCTAGTCGGATTTGAACCACAGACTTTGGGATTACATGACTTCTCTTGGCCTGAAAAAGACGACCTGTTTTATAAGTGATATTTATTTTATTGCTGTCAATTTTTTTTATGTAACTTTTTGCTCTCTAACATTTGTAGGTGGCTCCAGCTCCTGTGTGGTGCAGATAAACATTGCTGATGGCCTGCTGTGTGTGAAAAATCACTGGCACTCGGGACAAGTCGGACCTGCATGGCATTATGCAGATTCCAGGGCAGGAGGGATTTATCCGGAGGGCCGAGGCTGGCTTGGGGGAGCGGCTGTCCCGGTCTTTGTGCACGCCCCTTTCATCAACTAGCGGGCCAAGAAAGACAGACTGAAGAAAGCAACAGCATCTCAGCCCCAGTCCCTACAGCTCCTCCATCTGCACAGCGGAGCTGGACGGACCAGCCAGAATGTGGAGAGCACTGCTGCTTCAACTCTTTCTCATCTTCTTATGCTGTGTTAGATGGTGCCACTCTGAAGGTAGGACTTTTTTTTTTTTTCCACTTCTTAAGTTTTCTTTTTCTGCTCACACAGGGTGCCAGCTGAGTGATTCATTGAGGACCTGCAGAGTTGTTGTTGCCACTAGTGACTCACCCACTTCAACTGTTTGCTCATCAAAATGAAACAGCTAAACTACTGAATTGAAATACTAGCCAAAAAATAATGCTTCTGTTTTTTTTCTTAAGCCTGAGCAAATATCAATACAGTGAGTGAATAAATAGAAAGGTTACATATGTAAATAACTGTTATTGTGCTGTAACAGAAACAATCCATGCTTTTTATGCACCCAATAGGTCAGTAATTCCTGCTCTAGAGCTAATTGTTTTACCACATAGTATTACTTTAAAGGTTGAGCACAAAGCCCTCTTCAGACAGATTGGAAGTTCTCTTGAGGAACTTTTGCCTGAGCTTTACTGTTGCTAGGTGACAGGAAAGAGCATGTGACTTACAGACAATCTGTGAGGACTCAGAGCTACTGGTACAAATCTCATTCAGTGGAGCAGAATTTACGCTGCAAAACACTGGCTCGAATTTGACTCAGAGTCAGAGAATATCTCTACTCCCCCGTGATAGAGACAGACAACTTCCGATTTAAAAAAAAAATAAATCAGAGCCTTGTGTTTGTCACTTGTGTATGTAGCCCAGCTAGATCCTACTTCTCAAATTGTAATCTGCTTTCTTTTTGCTCAACCCTTAGTATGTAAGCTCCTTAGTGTGAATCGAGCAACTAATTACACTGCAGCTGCTGCAGAATTGAACCATTTCTACCTTGAGGAGCAGTTTGAAGCAGGGAAAAAGTGCACTAAGAGCGGCGTTATGGCTAGAGCTTTCATTCATTTGTTTGACATGTAGAAAGAGATGACTGTCCATGCCTGAGAGAAAAGTGTAAAACAGTGATGAAGCCTTATGAGACTGTGACTGCTAGAATTTTCTGCAGTTAATCAAAAAGAAAAAAAAAGAAAAAAAAAAGCCCCAAAAAAACCCTTTGGCCTTTTTCTTGTTGAAGTGCAGTCACTTCTAGTTGACATCTGCTGATGACAGCTGAGTTGAGCAAAATGATGACTTGACTGAAACTCAGCAGACTTGTCAGCATGTCGATGTGGATCATTAGCTTGGATTTATTTGTTGTGATTAACAGACACGGGTGAGGGCTGTTCAGATGGGGTTAATGGAGTCAGTTGCCTTTGGCCTGAATTTAGTTTGGCCGTGAAGCAACAGGTGCATTTACAAGTTGACATGAGAAAAATGTGTTGATTAAGTATGAAGAAAAATGATTGTAGGGGCATCTTCTCTCAGAGGACTTGGATGCTTTATTTTTTTAAATGTAGCTTAAATATTTTTCTGATAGTTATTTCACAAGCCTCTGTGACACACTATCTAGCCCTTTAGCTCGACGCTGCTGCAGAATGCTTACACTAGCATTAATAGCTAATGTGACAGTGAGAGGATATTTCTTGGTGCTGTGTTACTATTTAACTTCTGCATTTTTAGCCAGTGAATCTTAGTGCTTTCTCTATTAATCAGTTTCCAGTGAATCTTGTTGTTTTCTCTATAAATCATTGTCCAGTCCACTCTTTATGGCCCATTATGCGCACAATAGCTCTAATGGTATCATGTTCTACAAGAAGGAGCAGAATAACAAGAGATAACATCATGCTGTTAAACAAATAGTTGTCTGCTGCTATTTTTTTAAACTTATATTAGTTTGAATCAGTGATAACATTATGAAAGCATTCTTCTGTCTTTAAGACTCAGTCATGATCACTAAATTTTCTCTAACCCTCATGCATGCATGAAGGCCTCTTTTCCGGCACAGGAGCCTAAATCCTTGAGCAACAGTTACACTGCGTTAGAAACAGGAACACAGTTGGCACCAATCAAGAGCAAATCCTTTGTTTTCCCGCAGCTCCCTCTCTGTCTAGGTAACAGACGCACTGGATGAAGTGTATGTTCCAATAAACAGTTGGCAAGCTCTGACTTAATGTGCTGGGTTGTGTGACCCCATTTTGACATCTTTATTTATCGATCTTGCACCCATGCTTTTGTGAGGACACACACCAGAAATCATGTTGAGTATTTCTCCGTTCTAACCATTCCAAAGCTTTATTTCTTACTCTATTTATTCCCTCCTTTTTTGCTCCCATGCCGCTGCCAAAGACCCTTGTTTTTTTCACAGTTTTGTGTGTAGCTGTAAGAGCCAAAGTCACTTGTTTGGCAATTGACTGCTTTCTGCTGCATTGATTTCCATATGAAATAGGCAGCAGCACTCCGCTCTGACAGCATGGACAGGTCCAGCATCTCATGCTGCCAGCAGCCGCTTTCTCCACTTTTCTCCACTCACATTCAGTGAGTCCAGAGGACTTGGCCCCAAACAAGACGGCATTGATGAAAGCTTGGAGACATCTTTCAGACACCCAATGTGACGAGAGAGGGAGATGTTTCAGTGGTTGTGGACAGGTGTTTTCTAAATGGGTGGCCTTGAGAGGGGAGCTCGTGTTCCACTTTTTTTAGCGTATCATAGGATGTAAGCATTACTGTACTCTGCTTTCTGCTGTCCATCTCCTGAGTCGCCTTTTTTTAGGGTGACACTTCCAGTTATGAGTTTGAATCCCTGCAGGCACCTCTTTTGTGTCATTGTAAATTCACAGTGGGGTTTAAAGCATGTGGGGCTTCATTCTAATGAAAATTCCTCTACTGCCCCCGTTTGTTGGGCAATAGTAGGAAGTCCTTATCTTCCTGCATGGAAAGTGCGGTGCTGTCTCCTGCTGTGGGTTTAAGTTGCTAATTAGGAAAGACAAAGGTTGCAGAGAAGGGAAAGGAAAACATTTAACCAAACAAAATCACTAAACCGTCAAAAAACATGAATGACAAGACTCCAATTAAACATTCTGAATAGAAGATTTACATTATTTACCCTCTTTAACTTTCTCTTCCATGGATTGAAGCGGCAAAATTAAGGCTTTGTTAGAGTAAAGATGTTGAGTTTAAAGGATCAGGAAATAAAGTTAGCAGAAAGACACTCTCTTCAGACTTTAAAAAGAACCCTCACATGAGATAGTGCTGTTGAAAGGTTCAGCTTCAGTGTGTCTGTCACCTTTCCCAGAAGTGATACTGTCAGGATACTCTGTCAGGAAACAGTAGCTGCATTTGAAAGCCTCCAGCAGATTGGTTTCTCTTTGGCATACATGGTTTTAAGTTGTCAACCAAGGTCTAAATGTATAACTAAGTTGTTCTATTTTAAAATGATCAAAGGAGAAAAATAGCTTTATAAAGTTCAAAAACTTTTAAAAACTTTTTGCTCCTTTCAGGACAGTGAAGAGATTTCACATCATTATATTAAAAAAGCTGTTTTTGACATTTTTGAGTTTTTATTGCTGATGGAAATTGTATGTTTTTGTTATGAAGCCTTCACTACCTCCAACTGTTTGCAACACTTCTCCCCTTTTCTGTACAATAGATGATGCTGAGATCTCAGGGATCACTGCATTTCAACAAAGGCTCCCTTTGAGCGGACAGTGAGCAATTTTATCATTAGTAAACTGAGCAGGAAAAACTTTAGCCTTGTGGATGACTGCTGAAGAAGTGAAACGTGCAGTTTCTTTGGTTGTAGACTGAATTTACCATGTGAGCGAAAGGCAGTTTGATTACACAAGACTCAGTATTTTGCATTTGTAGGAAGCTGATTGATCAAGAAAGGAGACTGTTTGAGATCAGATCAGACTGGAGGAAGATAGACAACCAACCCCTGCTCGTGCTCCACCTATCACCACCTCACACCTCTTCACACAAAGATCTGAGTTGAAATGGTTGCGGTACCACCCAGTACCACTATTTATTCCAATTACATTTCAGAGCAGACAGGAGCAGCATGCATGCACCATAAATCAGGCTGTCAGACAGACAATCAGAATTGCACATTCCTGTATGGACGGCTCTGATGGAGTGCTCTGCCACTGAACTATGCTGCCTGAATCAATCTCTCCTGGAAAGCGTCAGGGAAGGTAGAGCGGTCGTTGGTACCTTATCTCTACAGATGCCACTCAGGGAGAACATCAAAAGCAGGCTTGTGATGAGCGCGGGAAGGGTTGTGTAACTGTTGGGGGGAAGAGATGGCTGGCACGCTTGTCTCCAAGGCTTGTCAATGCTGTTAACAACATGCTCCATCAGTGGAAGGCACCCCTACCTCCATGAGGCAGGTTTAAAGAGCGTTAAAGGGGAAAACGTAACTGTTGATACAAACTTGAAGGAGTAGCTTCATCAGAATCTGAATTTTGTCATTGAAGTGTGATTTCTGTGTAGGATGTGAGTTGGGGCAGTTCCGCTGTGGGACAGGACGATGTATACCAGGTGACTGGCACTGTGACGGCACATCAGACTGTGTGGACGACTCTGATGAGCACAACTGCCGTAAGTTGCCTCCAATCTCTGGCTGTTGGGGCTAGAAAGTCTGGGTTTGAAAGTTTAGAATCACTGTTATCTTAATGTCCTAAAAGTACTCCTCTGAAGTTTAATTTATCACAGCAGATTCATCATATTTTACAGCTTGATTTACACATTAATTCAGAGACTGTTTTGTACTTGAAGGCACTAAAAAGGAGTCAAGTCTGAGCGACTCCACTCCTGGACTTGCAGCACTCACAAACCTTCAACACACCTGATTTCTACGGTGGCCCTGCCCTTACGAAAGAAAAATATATGTACCAATATATTTTTTGAAATGTATTGTAATATAGTATTGATATATTATGATATACATGGAATAATATATTGAGGGCACATATACAATATATTATATATTCATGAAATATATTGCAATATATTTCAAAATATACAAATAGTTGCCACTTTCCATATATTGCAATATATTGGAAAATATAAATAC
The DNA here is from genome assembly GCF_033239565.1 of Halichoeres trimaculatus. Lineage (NCBI taxonomy): Eukaryota > Metazoa > Chordata > Actinopteri > Labriformes > Labridae > Halichoeres > Halichoeres trimaculatus. The sequence continues at coordinate 19,301,088 of NW_027437197.1, forward strand.
TAAATCTCATATATGGGAATATATTACCTAATATATGACATGATATTTTCCAATATGATGCAATATATTTTTCTTTCGTAAGGGTGAAGTGCTGTTCACACGACAATGTTTCCTCCGAAAACGCTAAAATGCAGTGAAAACTCAATCAAAAAATCTGGGTTTACACGGAAACGCTGAGGGACTGAAAACACTGTTGTCAACATGCCAGGCCTGTAGGTGGCGCTATAACTGTCTTGTTCATAATTGGTAGATCTCCACCAAAGTAGAGTTGGGCCGATCATTTGGTGTATTGGCGAATACTAAGTTCAGAAGTGGAGCAACAGCTGCACATTTTGTTGAAAGACAGCTAGCAGATTCACCAGCACAAGCACAACATCTTGTCAGTAACCGTAACAACGGTACTGCTGTACGTGCTTGTGCAAAGTGGAGCGTGATGTCAGCTTATCCACTGTTTACACGGCAACGGTGTCAGCAGCATTTCAGAAAAATTTCACTCTGGAGGCCGTTTTTAAAAGTTTGCATTTTAGGTCGGCTAAAATGCCTTGTCCATGCAAAAGCGGGGCAGAAACGCAACAATACTTTTGCTTGACAACCCAAAACCGTCATCGTGTAAACAGCCCCTAAATCAAAATGATAAAACAGAAACGACATACATCAACATTGACCAAACTGAAGAAGTAGGTACCCTGGAGTGCTCAGTTGTCCTTCTGGACCAGTGTAATCAGCGAAGATTAATGTAGCCCAAGGGTACCTACCTATTCCAGTTTAGTCAATGTCTTTTCTGTTTCTGTTTTGTCATTGTGTTTAGGAATTAAATGTGTTTTCTTATTTGCTGTTGTGATATGCACTTCAGGGCCGCCATAGATTCCCTGTCCCCTTAAACGTGCAGCAAACCCAGACTTCCTCCTCACCTCTACATGCAGATCTCTGCCTTTTCCACACCCTGACATACTGATCATAAACGTAACTCATGATTTAAGTAATTTAGGGTAGCAAAAAATCAATAAACACGAGTAAAAGTGACTCCAAGTGTCGAAATGTTCTGCTGTTGTAAATAACAAAATGTCCCATATGCACTCCCACAGCTCAGGTAACATGTGACGACCGTCACTTCCAGTGCTTGAGTGACGGCGAGTGTATCCCTGAATCCTGGGTGTGTGATGACGAAGAAGACTGTGAAGATGGCTCGGATGAGAGGCAACACTGTCGTAAGTGCACTCAACATTATGTGCAATTTTTACACAGATATGTTTCCCTGAAATTAATCATGAATCAATGAGATATTCCACTTGTCATCCAGCTGACTAGTTTGTACGTTTGATTCAAGTGTCTTATTGTAAGTTGAGAATATCATGCTTCAGTTACAGGCAGCTATCTGTAGAGCTCAAACATGCATTGAATGAATTTTCTTTGATAACTAAATGAAGGTATGTGAGTTTAAGTAATAAGATCTTTAATATTGAGTGGCCGAAGGGTCTGTAGCACAAAGGAATTTGGGGAATTCGATAAGGTCTTGGTACTTATATCTACAGTACAAGAATATCACATGCATACTGTATGAGACCCAGTGTAAGTGAATAAAACCTTTCTTTATGCGGCTAATTCACTTTCCAATCTTTCCCCAGCTGGAAGGACATGCACCAGTGGCCAGTTCAGCTGCAGTAACGGGGCATGCATCCCTGAAGAATACCGATGTGACCGTACGGCCGACTGCTCAGATGGGTCTGATGAGAGGGACTGCCGTAAGTCTTCTCTGGGATGGTTTCCTTTTTTTTTCTTTTTATCTCAGGCTCCTGTGGCATTTTAATCAATTTGTTAAGATTAAGAGGCTCGCTGACTGACAGAATGGGCCACAATATGCTTCTTGTTGTCAGAGGTTGATTGCAGATTCCTTGGTGGATTAGTCAAGCTGAAGTTCAGCTGCTATGCCATTATTGTGCCGACATGGTAGACTCGCAGCGCTACACACTGTGGTAATCTCACAAATGCATAAAGAATGCTGTGACGACTGCTGTTGTTATGGTGGCGGCATTAAGTTTTGGTCTCTTATCCTTCCCATTCGCCAAGCTTTTCCCCTCCGAGAGGCTTAAAAGAGCACAGTTGTCAAGTTGAGTTGAATGAGTAGCATTGGCCTGATGATGATTTAATCTTTCAGATTACCCTGAGTGCACAGAGCTGAGGTGTGCAAATGGAGCGTGTTACAATCGGACTCAGCGATGTGACCACGTACTTGACTGCCGGGATGGCTCTGATGAGGCTAATTGCAGTAAGAAGCCAGAAGATTTGAGTTGTTGCAGAAAGCTGCAAAACCTGCAGCTGAGTAACATCAATAGCACTTTAAATTTGACATCATCACAAAATCTATTTTTTCTCCCCCTGTTGTGTTTTCTTTAGCACAGCATTGCAATGCGGGCCTGTTTCAGTGTCACAGCGGGGTGTGTGTCCCTCAGCGGTACGTCTGTGACCATGATGATGACTGTGGAGACAGGAGTGATGAACAAAACTGCAGTATGTTACCTTTATCTCTCTGTATCTGTCATTTTATCTTCCACAAACTGTGTCTCATTGTTTCTTTTCCTTTAATCTTTATTATTTAATAGTATGATCCTTTTTCCCCACAGCATATCCTACATGCAGAGGAAACTACTTCACCTGCCCCAGTGGCCGCTGCATCCACCAAGTCTGGGTTTGTGATGGAGAAGACGACTGTGAGGACAATGCAGATGAAAAAGGCTGTGGTACGATTACAAGTTCAAATTAATCACTTTATATCTGGTTGATTTTTACTTTAAGATCTTAAAAAGTTACACTTTTGTGTAGTTAGGGTGTACAAGAAGTAGTTAATAGCCCAAGCTCTCTATGTGATCCTAATTCATGTCCAGTCTCCATGGTTGGTTCGTGCTAGCAAGACACTATGCCTGTGCTCCTTTAAGTGTGTTATTCAAATGGCTCTTTGTGGCACAAGATTGCGCAGCCCCCCAAAGGGCTTTAGAATTCCTACACACGGCTGTGAAGAGTGTGTGTTTTTAGAGGATGGGCTGCAGAAGTCCTCTGAGCCCCCATGTGACCCCCTCAAAGCTCCACTCCCCTGCATCGATTTAAAGTGACAGTAATTTCCCTGACAATACAGTCCTGGACACGACTCTTTTTACACCAGAGCCACATTCCTCTGGAGACTGTCTGTGCTTGATACAACCGTGCACTCTTAAGTATCTTCAAACGTCCTGTCGAGTAAAACTCCCTGCTGTTCTGTTTTTGTTAACCCTTCAGATAACGTCCCACATGAGTGTTACCCAGGAGAGTGGCCCTGTCCGTCCTCTGGCCTGTGTATCCCCATGGATCAGCTGTGTGATGGGACGCCTCACTGTCCAGAGGGGGAGGATGAAAGCAACACCACTGCTGGACACAACTGCAGTTAGTACCAATGACAGTAGTAGAATTCATATCAGAGAAGATCTGCTGTCCCGTGTGGTGATTCTTTAATCTGGTTTCTGTGTTGTTCAGGCATCTTGAGATGTGCCTCTCTGAGCTGCGAGCATCGTTGTCATGCGTCTCCTGATGGAGGAGTCTGTTCTTGTCCATCTGGATACATCGTCAGCAGCAACAACAGTCGCTCATGTATAGGTATATGTCTCTCATTGATGCTGCTCAGTAAACTCAGTCACAAAATATTGTCAGTAGATTGAAAATATTACCATATTAGATCTTAATAAGATAAGAGTAAAATAGGGATAGTAGTTCTTATTCCAATTAGGACCTAATTAACTGACCTGCTGAAAAAATGTACAATCAGTGGCTGGGGTGTGTTCAAGTTCCAGCTGTAGTACTTTGAAGTCCTAGTAGTATCAACCAATCAAGTATCAGCAGGAGACAAACAGACTGTATGGAGAGCAAAAGCAGGCACAATGTAATCCATCGTAATGACATCCAGTTCTTCATGAGTAATAATGCAGTTATTTTTCTGTTTGCTCAAATAAAATTTTGGATCACTTTTGAAGAACAAATCTAGCATTTTGTTTCCTAGACCTCCTAGATTGTATCCAAAATAACTGACCCAGCCTCAATTCAACAAAATCGACATTTTAAAGTCATGTTCTCTTCTTTTAAGTGCTGAACTTCAGAGCTTTCATTTTTAATTTATACATATCTATACCATGATGATGTTGCTTCTGCAAATTTCAAGACTCTTTTACTTCAAGTAAATTGTTTTTGAAAAAGTAATGTTTTTATGCCGCCAAACAAAGCTTGAGTCCAGTCTCTGTGTAACATTTACAGTAAAACTGAGACCTATCAGAAACCGATGATACTACACCACTCTAGGGCTTTCAAGTTATGAAACAATGATAGTTTTGTTGCAGACTTATCTTGAGGGGAAAGTTTAACCTTACTGTTGATCTGGACAAAGTCATTTCTCAAGTTTCTATCTGAACTGTGACGAGAAGTCTCAGCTGGAAGTCATTTGCTTACTGCTAAATTTACCTGAATGCCCGAAAATTTGGCCGTTATTCCCAGAAGCAGATATCATTTCCAGACAATAGTGACTGGGCGCTGAAATAAAATATTTTCCTTTTAATATTTCAGAATGATGCCGTGAAACTGTTTTGAAAGGGTTGCCCTGGTCGTTATCGAATTCACCCCTCATTTCAATTTTTTTGTAGAATAATGCCTGTTTTTAATTGTAACTATTCTGGAACACATAGATCACTGTTTATTGTAATAACCCTCATCTTCTGTGGTTTTGATTTCATGCTGAAGACTTTGACGACTGCTCCATGTGGGGTGTGTGTGACCAGCTGTGTGAGGACCGCATCGGCTCCCATCGCTGCAGCTGTCGAGAAGGTTACATCCTGGAGCAGCACAGATACTGCAGAGCAGACACCTCCAGTGAGTGTAATCCCAAACTCTCTTTTTTTCCTGTTAAAGATTGTATTACATACAGAACGCCCAGATGTTAAATGTGTGAATGATTCATCCAAATGAGGGTCATTAGCATGGCCTCCTTTCCTGTTTGCCAGGCACCGCGGCTGCTTTACTGACCGTCTGCGCTCCTTTCTTGTGCATTGTTGCGTAGCAAAGGTTGTTTTAGTTAATCTCTCTCTTTTGTGGAACCTAGAAAGAGTGTTGACTGAGAGGCTGACCTCTCTGCCTCTAGCTTTGGTGAAGAGAGTGTGTAATGATAGTGGCTGGAAAGAGTGCTTCCTTCATTAGTCTGAGTCAGGGCTTTTCGTCCTGTAAATTTCCACTGATACTCCAGTTCAGTGTGGTTCATCATGAAAACTACAGAACTGACCATCGTCTTCACACATCTCATGCTGTTTTAACTCATGGTTGTTTGATTCCTCTACAGCTGGAGTCCCAACCTTGATATTCTCCAATGGCAGAGACTTGCTAATAGGTGACATCCATGGCAACAATTTGCGTACACTGATCCAGTCTCAGAACAGAGGGGTTGCAGTGGGAGTGGACTTCCATTATAGCCTCAGAAGAATCTTCTGGACTGATACTATTCAGAATAAGGTATATAAACGTATACATTTTTTAAGAATTATATTTTAATTTATAACGGTAGATCAAATAACATAGAAACATCACTTAAAGTAAAAACAAATGTCGGCAAAAACACAACATCAGCCACCCTGAGTCCATATGAGTCCAAAGAAAGTATGTGTTTATCCATTGTGCCCACAATTTCTAATAACTTTAATTTCCCAGAAATCGTGAAAAGAAACAAAAATAGTTGCTACACATTAACCCCTTAAAGACAGTAGTGATTATTTGCTTCAGACAAACTCTGCCTCTTCTCATGAAACTATGAACAGAAACCAGGAATTAGATAATTAAATTACAAAACAATGTTACCAGTGAGATCAAATAAAGTCTGCTCTCCTGGGGGTAACAAGCGGAAATACTACACTGGAGCTTTCCCGAACAAAATTCTTTTTGTTATCCTTTAAAATATCAGCAATGTTGATACTATAATAATGGGCTAGCTGTTGGCTCTTTTCGCTGGGTAATAATGAAGGGAAGTAGATGAGGAATGGAATCCAAATAGCCTAATCTTGAAACCTGTCTGATAGGCAGGTATGATGTTCACATACCACGGTGCAATTTTTGTAACTCAATCCCGTTGGAAGTAATCAACGCTGCATTTGTTTTCAGTGGCACTGTCCATCTTTACGCATTCTTTGGCTAGCTAAAAAGTTTTTGTTCAACCCCTTAGTGTTTCAAACTGCAGCTGCTGTGCCAAAAAGGCTTAGACTTTTATAAGAGTGTGCATCCGATTAGAAGTAGAGAAGGCACAAACAGGGCATGTGAATGCAACCAGAAAGGTTAAACTACCAGGGTATTTCCACATCTTCAGTTTCTCTTTAAACAGGTCAGAGGAAAATGGATCTTGTTTCTAAAGAGGCAAAGCGGCTAAGAGCAGTAACCTCTCCTAAACAGCTGCCTGGAGAAAGAGCCAGAACAAGACAGAATGTTGTCTCCCAGTGCCTTTTTCAACACTAAAGTCTTTAATTTTATTGCTTTTACTTACTTTAACCTGCGTGCTGTTTTTAGTGATGGTGCTATCTTTCAAATCCCTCTTTAAATTTTCTCACATGAAAATATTGTAGGTTTACTTTTATTATTATCCCTCATAAAGGCATTTCATTAAGTCCCCTTTTTTCAATCTAAGCTTATCTTCAGTATCTTCTCTTTATTTCTGATGGTAGTGACCACCTTTTGCTAATTTCCCCAACAATGGCGTCTTTTGTGTGCAGGTGTTTTCTGTGGATATGGACGGTTCCAACATGCAGGTGGTTTTAAATGTATCAGTTGACTACCCAGAAAACCTGGCGGTGGATTGGGTGAACAATAAACTGTATGTGGTGGAGGCCAGCGTCAACAGGATTGACATGGTGGACTTTGATGGAAGTAACCGGGTCACACTCATCACTGAAAACCTGGGAAACCCAAGAGGGCTGGCGGTGGACCCCACTGTCGGGTAAGCACGTCTCCCAGTCTACACTCATTCATCCATCCACCTGTTCCCAAACCCCACATACAGTAACTGTCGTGCTCCAGTGGTGTGGAATAATGGGGTGTGTGTGTGTGTGTGTGTGTGTGAGATTAGCAGATTGTCCTGGGTGGATTAGCGAGGAGCAATGTAAGTGATGACCCTCATTGTAATCCAATAGTATAGCTTGAGGGGGAGGAGAGCCATGTGGCGGTAGATAATTTACTAGTTTGTAAATTAATGTGCAGCTCTTTGTGGAGAAGAACAGCCACCCACTTGGACTCAGAGTGTGATTGAGAAGAAGTAACTGAAAGGAGAGAAAAGTCGCTTACATATGTCCCAAAAATAACAACACTGCCCCTTGCTACTTGGTCCTCGCACCTCAGAGAATACTAGAACATTAAATACTTGACCTCTCTTCACAGGTATATGTTCTTCTCAGATTGGGAGGCTCTGAATGGGCAGCCCGCCTTGGAGCGAGCCTATATGGATGGCACCAATCGTTATGGGATTATTAGATCTAAACTGGGCTGGCCCGCTGGTATCACACTGGACATAGCAGCACAGCGCGTGTACTGGGTGGACAGTCGCTATGACTACATCGAAACGGCAACATATGATGGCCTTCACAGGTACAATGAAGTTTTTGATCTCTAAAAAATGTACCATAAACTTAAAAAACCTTGGTTTCATATTGAAGTGAATGAATGCTTTTCATATTTCCAACAGAAAAACAGTGGTCCATGGGGGGAGTGTGATCCCACATCCATTTGGAATCACTCTCTTCGAACACAATATCTATTACACCGACTGGACCAAGATGGCTGTGATGAAGGCCAACAAGTTCACAGAAAGCAACCCTCAGGTTGTTTATAGTACACCTCAGACTCCTCACGGGGTGGCAGTAATGCATCAGCTGCAACAGCCATACGGTAGGCCATTCATCAAGCTAAATGTATCATCTTTGATTGGTTCTAACGCAGCTCATGGCTGTTATTGTTTTCTGTGCAGTATGATCTAAGTTTACCCAGATTTTCCGACATGTGACTGTTGGAGTTACTAGAAAAGCCATAAATAGGTGCAGCCAAAGCAGCTTAAAATGCATTGTTCTTAACATATTTCTCCTCTATTTATGTTTTTGTCTGCAGTGTCTAACCCTTGTGGTGTAGACAGAGGTGGATGTGAGCAGATCTGTGTTCTGAGTCATCGTAGTGATAACGGTGGATTAGGTTACTGGTGCAAATGTCGCATGGGCTATGATCTACATGCTGACGGCAAGCGGTGTTATGGTGAGAAAGCATGCCTCCTAAAATTATGCACTAAACGCCTACGTTTTTTTTGTTCCAATGTGAGGGTTTTTCGTCGTTCTATCCCTAGCTGTGAGGCAGTTCCTGCTCTTCTCCAGCCAGCTGGCGGTGAGGGGGATCCCCTTTAACCTGTCCTCTCAGGAAGACATCATCCTGCCCATCACTGGATCGCCCTCTTACTTTGTCGGGGTGGATTTTAGCGCTGAAGATGACGCTATCTTCTTCTCAGACACAGCCAAAGACATCATCTTCAAACAGAAAGTGGACGGGACAGGTGAGCATCTTCTCTGTGCTCGCTGAATTTGTACAGAATATTCTTGAAATTTACACCACATAACAACAGCTTGACCCAGTGTTAGTAGAGTAGGAAAAACTACGCCTAGCTAATGTGTTAGCAGTGTTTCCTCTGTGCTTACATCCTTTGATAATTTCTCTCCTAGCAGAGAGCTCTACCATGTGATGCAGTCAGGCTTATACAGGGAGTTACGGGAGTGACTGATGGGGCCGACTGGTACTATGGGGGAGGGAGTGGACAGGAGTATGGACAGTGAAAAATAGATCACATAAACAACTTATATCTACAACTTATAACTCCAAAGTGAATTCCAAGTGAACAAATCTTGTTTTTTTCTGAGTAGTTTTGATTATTACTTTCACAATTTCCCCTGAAGTGGTGTAAAAGTTGGAACTGAAGTGATAATCCACGAGCAGCCACACTGCACAGCAGATGAAACCCCACTGCTCTGATCGCTGGTGTTGTTTTTGGAGCTGCTCTAGTTTTTTCTGTCAGGCCCACATGGGGAAAATGGAAGCTGACAGCCTATTTATTTAAATGTGTTCCTCTTTCATCTCCATGTAAAACGGGGGTCTGACTGCTTTGATCTGCACAGGCAGGGAGGTGCTGGCAGCCAATAGAGTGGATGGAGTGGAGGACCTGGCTTACGACTGGATTTCCAAAAACCTTTATTGGACTGACCCGCGATACAGGAGCATATCCGTCATGAAGGTGGCTGATAAATCCAGGAGAGCCATCATTCAAAACCTCAACAACCCCAGAGCTATCGTGGTGCATCCTCTCATTGGGTAAATACACTGAGACAAAGGGGAATATAATCTTTTGTCTCTTGCACTTTAAGTCCATAAAACACTGCTACTTCACCTAAATATGAACTGTTCCTTCAGAAAAGTCCTCCAATAAAAACCTCCACCTGATAAAAAATAATCTTTATTTTGAACAAGCTGTTATTTCCAATTATCTCAAAGTCATAAGGCCTCTGTTTCCAGCAGCTGAGATTAGCTCAGTGTGAAGGGAAGTATTGTAGAGGCTGCTGAGGAGTTACACAGCTTACACAGAAAAGCTCAACAATGTGGAAGTATCCAAAATCTGAAAATATGACGTCTAAGAAGGGCTTTTGTAACATGAATATTGTGTATTTTTAAAAAGTGTGTTAACTTTGTACATTTTTTAGTTAAAAGTGATGTTGAAACTTGTTCATTGTCCATCAACAGATACATTTTTTGGACTGACTGGTACCGGCCAGCAAAGATTATGAGGGCTTGGGCTGACGGGTCACATGCCATGTCCATAGTAAACACAACTCTTGGCTGGCCTAATGGATTGGCTATTGACTGGAGGTGAGCCAAAAATCTTCATTCATGTGGCTGAAAGAAGTTTTTTTCAATGCACCATGTCAACTTCTTCTATATATTTCTGTAGCTTTTAATGATCATTCTTCATTTATGGTTGCAACAGCAGTAAATCTGTCCAATCCCTGGTCTTACTTTGTCTCCTTTTCTTCACCCAGCTCGATGCGTCTGTATTGGGTGGATGCTTTCTTTGATAAAATTGAGCACAGCAGCTTTGATGGACAGAACAGACTTCATTTGGACCGCATTACCCAAATCTCCCATCCATTTGGTCTCACCATTTTTGAAGGTAAGCGCTGGGAATTCTTACAAATTAGAGGGAACTCCTTCCACTGTGTTGTGCTCAGACTGCAGTTTGTCATTCTTGCTCTAATGATGTGAAAAAGGCAATAATTGTTACCACGAGGAGATGAAAGATACATGAATCAAGGTTATGCTCTGTTGCTCTCATGCCTTAAAGGTTATGCATACTTTACCGACTGGCGTCTGGGTGGCATTGTACGTGTGCGCAAGACCGATGGTGGGGAGATGGTGGTTATCAGAAGGGGTATCAGCCACATCATGCATGTCAAGTCTTTCAACTCCAACTCTCAGACTGGTCAGTAGCTTTATTCACATCTTTTCTCACTCCCACTATTCATGCATAGCTGGGACTCCCACCCGTCAGTCATATCCGTGGTAATTACACTCCACTCTCCCCTCTCAGGTTCCAACCTCTGCAGCAGGCCAACCAATCCGAATGGAGACTGCAGCCACTTCTGCTTTCCAGCCCCGGACTCTCAGAGGGTGTGCGGCTGTCCGTATGGCATGAAGCTGCTGCCCAACCAGCAGACTTGTGTGGAGGACGCTTCCAACGAGCCCCCGACGCTGCAGTGTGGAGCCAACTCCTTCTCCTGTGGCAACGGCAAATGTGTCCCAAACAGCTACAGATGCGATGGTGTTGATGACTGCCATGACAACAGTGACGAAGCCAACTGTGGAATTAACAGTAATGCTTTGGTTTTTCAAATCCAGTTTGTCTTAATGGCCTGGTCTGACCTGATTAGACAAAAACTCTCCCATGCCTCTTGGTTATTTGAAGTTTGAAATCACTTCATCCTTCCTTGTTTCCAGACACCACCTGCTCTCCCACTGCATTCACCTGTGCCAATAAGCGCTGTGTGCCAACGGGATGGCGCTGTGATGGCCAGAATGATTGTTTTGATAACAGTGATGAGGTCAACTGCCCAACACGGGTGCCAGGAACGTGCCCTGCCAATCAGTTCACCTGTGCCAACGGCCGCTGCATCCCACATACCTGGCGCTGTGATACTGATAACGACTGTGGGGACAGTTCTGATGAAGCTGACTGTCGTGAGTATCCAGAAAGTCTGTGAATGGAAGATGAATAGCACTTGAAAATGAATGATAATATTGTGCCTTTGTGTTATTTAAAAACACATTTTTTGATGTTGTGATACACAAAACTATTTTCATGATCCTTAATATGAAATAATTGAGATCAAGTCTTAAAAAACTGGCTACTCTTTTCATAATTTCTAAAAAGCATTGGAGTAAAGCTCCAGGGTTAGGACTCCTCAACAACTACACACGTGAAAACTTATACTTACAGACTCTTGTTGGAGATGTGAGGAGGCTGGTGCCTCTATTTTTCATGTACTTTAGACGTGCTCTGCAATTAAAGATTGGTCAGACAATATACAACAAGTAATTTATGAGGTACTGAAAAAGGAATTCCAAGTCTTTGGTAAACCGGGCTGTTTTGGGTTCGACTACAGAACTTAAAGATTGTGGCTTGTTCTCTTTAGAAAACAATGGATTATTTTGGCTCTTACCACAGCTAAAAGGAAACTGCTGAGACACTGGAGGAGGAAACATCCTCCTCCTCCTTATGAAGAATGGGCCACAACTGTGGCTTAATTAGCAGCTCATGAGAAAGTTACATATTCTCTGTTGGACAAACTTGATCTTTGTATGCTTACATGGGGCGCTTTCACTGCTTGGCTTCAAGGTCTGTAACTTAGGGGGTCAATTTAGTAGTTTGATCTATCCTAATACTGGACAGCTATTCTCATTTCTATAGGAAATAGTGTGCATAATATTATTTTATTGTGTTTTGTTTTTGTTTTTTTTAATATTTTTTTTATTTTTATTTTTTTTTCTTGTTGTTTTATTTCCTTGTTTTGTTTAGGTCTGGGTCCCTCACTTCGTAAATATATGATTCTGTGTAGGATATGGAAAACTGGATTTGTTTTGTGATCCCATGTTGAAAAAAACATTGAAAAATCTTGAGTATAAAAAAAAAAAAAAGCTCCAGGGTTAGCTCCTGGTCTAACTTTGCTGTAATCGTGTTGACAGACCTCGGAAGCACTTGCCATCCAGGGCAGTTTCAGTGTCCGGACCACCGCTGCATAGACCCCAACTACGTCTGTGATGGGGACAGGGACTGTGTGGATGGAGCAGATGAGCAAGGATGCGGTAAATCCCCTCTAGGAGAACTTCTTTCCTTCCGGACATTCAGTTTCTGTCTATATCTTTACATTTTGCTTTGATAATATAGAAAACATTTGATATGTTGCTGTTCAGAATCCAGTTTCAGATTTAGTATAGACTTCTTAATGACCTAATTGTTAGTCATTAACTTTCAGATATTATACACTGGAGCTTTTTCACCTGTTTTCCCAACACAGAAAGAATTCATTCAGTCATTCATGAATAAATACATTCAGCGTTCTCATAAAGTTGCACTGGTCAATTGAATGCTCTTTAAATTTCATCAAGCATTTGTTAAGCGTCTTAGTTTATTGACCTCGTTAACCGTGTTTCTCAACAATTCAGCTCAAAATATGTACAAAACTGCACAAATAAAATTACAGATTTAACATACTCTGTTGGATTTTTCAGTCTACAACTGCACTGCAAATGAGTTCAAGTGCTCCAGTGGTCACCAGTGTGTCAACGCCTATTACCGCTGTGACGGCGTCTTTGACTGCAGTGACCGCTCAGATGAGCGAGGCTGTCGTAAGTTTTTAAGAATCATCTCAGTCATTCCATCTGTAAGAGTTTTCAGATTTTTTGTTTTGTAATATTTCTTGTGGCATGTTCTCCTTCCAGCCACTCGGCCGCCTGGCATGTGCCACCATGAGAGTGAGTTCCAGTGTCAGTCAGACGGAAGCTGTGTCCCGTCCACCTGGGAGTGTGATGGTCATCCAGACTGTGAGGACGGCAGCGACGAGCACCACGCCTGTCCCCCTCGCACCTGCCCTTCCTCACTCTTTCGCTGTGACAACGGAAACTGCGTGCTGCGCAGCTGGATCTGTGACGGGGACAACGATTGCAGGGACATGAGTGATGAAAAGGACTGTCCCACGCCGCCGTTCCGGTGCCCGAGCTGGCAGTGGCAGTGCCCTGGACACAGCTTGTGCGTCAACATCACCTCTGTGTGTGACAACACTCCTGACTGCCCCAATGGCGCTGATGAGTCTCCTCTCTGCAGTAAGTTTGATCTTTTCCTCCATCAGCCTGAAACATGTTCTGTGTCCACCAGAGATTCTTGATTGTTTTATTAAATTTCTAAGATTGCTGAACTTTGCAAATTCAATAAAATTTCACATCTCATGACCAAAAAGATCAAACTTTCAATTAATTTAATAGAAATTGACATTCCTATAAAGCCTGTGTTCTGTTAATAGATTGGATTTTGTTTATTCTGTGCTGAGTGTTTAGTGTTTGTCTTTGGATTTTTGTGTTTAAATCATGCATGTGTGTGATTTGAGCTGTATTAACCGAAAAATGATCTGTGATTTTCCTTTCTTGCCTTTCTCACTACTTTCAGATGAACCTCTTCCAGGTAGGAACAAACTCTCAATCATTGCTAGAAACGCTGCAAGTAGCTTTGATTCTCGACGAACATAGCAGATTGTTTTCAAAACATAATCAAAGAAACACGTTGTCCGTATAGTGAGTGTGTTAATGTAAAATATATGTAAAATATAGTGGGTCGGCTTCAGAATGAGTAGTTAAAGCAGTTTGTGTCAGTTGTCCCTTTCATCTCTGGTGTTGGGGTTTTAAACTGTGGTTTTCTTTCTTCCCCTCAGATCAGGAAAGCTGCTCTGACAACAATGCTGGCTGCACCCACGGCTGCATTCAAGGTCCATTTGGAGCCCAGTGCACATGTCCTGTTGGTTACCAACTGAGTAATGACTCCAAAACCTGTGAGGATATAGATGAATGCAGCCCGCCTGGACAATGTAGCCAGCACTGCTTTAATGAAAGAGGCTCTTTCCGCTGCCACTGCCAGGATGGTTACACTCTGGAAGCAGACCAGCGTACCTGCAAGACCTCAGGTGAGGAGAGATTTGTCTTAAACCTGATGTGAATGGAACATAATGCTTCCCTGTAAGAAATACCCTATAATTTCATCATGCAGTAAAATAGGGAATAAGCCAATAATCTGGCCCGCAGTGATTTGCTTGTCAAGATGATATGGCTGTATAGCACATATCTCAGTTTCCTCTGCTGTGCCGGCAGGAATGAGCAACGATAAGGAGGAGCTTGGCTCTCAGACTGAGAGACAGACACAATGTCTTTCTTCTCCCTTGTCTCTCTTGTGCTGCTCTGATTTCTTCAGATAAGACAAATAACATATATGTCACTCACTGGCCATCAGTGGCATAATTAGGACATAATCACCAACAAAGGGCTGTTTATGGGGAGCGTGCCTGACATGAGCTCTTCTTCCTCACAGATAACCCGCTGAAAGGCTTCGCAGTACAATAGGTCATTATTTGGACAAAAGTGCATTCCCCACAGATTGCTATTTGAGCCAGGCCTTTTTAACAGGCCTGGTGTAGAGTTTTGGTAGACATGCAAAACCTGGCAGGTGATCTTATTAGCATGACAAAAGACATGAAAAACACATCAACAGAGCTTTGATGTCTGTTTGCAGATTCCCGTCAGGCGTTCCTGCTCGTGGCCAGTCGCAATCAGATAGTGCAAGATGAGATAACGTCTCAGCCAAATGTGGTCCGCTCTCTTGTCCGGGATGGACGTAATATTGTAGCTCTGGATTTTGACTCAGTTACTGACCGGGTGTACTGGTCTGACACAAGCCAGGACAGAATCTGGAGTGCTAACAAAAATGGCAGTGACAGAACTGTGGTAAGTCGGGTTTTCAATTTGTCACCACTGAGATTATTCACTAAAATTTGTGTTTACTTCTCATTTTGCTCTGACACAAATCTAACTGGGCTACTTTCATGCACAGATATTTGACAGTGGAGTGACTGTGACAGAAAGCCTAGCTGTGGACTGGGTTGGCAGGAACCTCTACTGGACTGATTATGTTTTGGAGACGATTGAAGTGTCCAAACTTGACGGCACTCACCGTACGGTGCTGCTAAGTGAAAATGTAACTAACCCCAGAGGCCTGGTGCTGGACCCAAGAGACAGGTCTTTGACATACAGAGAATGATCTCAAATTCCCATGTTACACTTGTCATTGTCTGTGCTGGGTGTTGAACGAGGAACATTTGTTTTGCAGCGCTCACCTGATGTTTTGGACTGACTGGGGAAGAAACCCACGTATTGAAAAGGCCAGCATGGACGGGAAACTGAGGACTGTCATCATCAGCGACAAACTCTACTGGCCCAACGGTCTAACAATCGACTACCC
The DNA here is from genome assembly GCF_033239565.1 of Halichoeres trimaculatus. Classification (NCBI taxonomy): domain Eukaryota; kingdom Metazoa; phylum Chordata; class Actinopteri; order Labriformes; family Labridae; genus Halichoeres; species Halichoeres trimaculatus. The sequence goes on from NW_027437197.1 coordinate 19,316,713, forward strand.
AAACAACCTGTTGTACTTTGCCGATGCTTACTTGGATTTCATCGACTTCTGTGATTATGACGGCAACAACCGGAAGCAAGTTCTGGCAAGTGACCTGGTGAGTGTAGGAAAACTTTATTTCTGAAGCCAAAAGAGAACATTTCTTTTCCTTTCATAGAATGTATAAGACGCTGTTTTTTCTTTTGCTGCTCTCTGTGAAAAGGTACTGCAACATCCCCACGCAATTACCATTTTTGAGGATTTTGTGTATTGGACCGACAGATACATCAACCGTGTGATGCGGGCCCATAAGTGGCATGGGGAGAACCAGACAGTGATGCTGTTCAACCTCCCTCAGCCCATGGGTCTAGTGGCAGTGCATCCAGCGAGGCAGCCACCGGGTATGGCAAAGATAACCCATGTTAATTCTCACTGATATTGATAGTAATCCATTTTTGAATGATTCTGCAGAAATGATAAATTCTCCTCTGTTGTTTCTGTGTGATTTCACAATCTCCAGGTGAGAATCACTGCTTGAGGAGTACCTGCACTCATATCTGCCTGCTCTCTGCTGTGGGACCCAGGTACTACTCGTGTGCCTGCCCCTCAGGCTGGACACTGGCAGAGGACCAAATCACCTGCAACAGAGGTATGAATCTCTGCCAAACAGAGAACACTCATCACTGAGTTTGATGAAGAAGGAAGTCAGGTCAGATGCAGCTGATAAGTTGATTTACTTTCAAGGAAGTTATTCTGGTCTTAAAAGTATTAACCTGTCATTGAAGGTTTCAATGCATGTTTCAAACCGTCCCAGTGTCAGAACGATAAGACACCTTTAAAATCACCAACTAGAATGAAAATCAATCCAGGTGCTTGTCAACAGCGTCCCATTTAGAAGCCCTTGTAAACTGCTGTTCCAGGTCATAAATATTTAGAATCATTGACGCACGTCTTTCAAGGTCTCAAGAAGACAAGGGACCTTTAATTCAAAGTCCTCCTTGGGTCAACAGCTTAACTCATCTCAGGTTTCAGCCCATTCAAGCCAAGCAGAACACAGTCTCCCCCTGAGGCCAATGATTATCCAAGAATGAAAATGCCCTGCAACCATTCATCGATTTAATCTCTGACGACAAAGCAAATCGGATTGTGGAACCAACTTTCACCAGTCAATCCTCTTCGTAGATAAAGGAGCGATAGATTTCTATCCTGCAACGAGTTTTGATGAACTAAAAAAAGAGATTACCCTGAGCTAAATCTGTATCCAGGAATCACATGTTTACCAGCTTTACTAAAAACAGATTGTACGTTTTTCTTGTTCCCTCATCCCTGGTTGTTGCTTTACTTAAAGGTGAAGATCCTTTCCTGGTGGTTGTGAGAGACAGCATCATCTACGGCATTTCCTTGAACCCAGAAGACAAGAGTAATGATGCTATGGTCCCTGTAGCTGGGCTCCAGAATGGATATGACGTTGACTTCGATGACAACGAACAAGCCATTTACTGGGTGGAGCATCCTGTAAGTCCAAAGAGAGTTTTTAAAGTCGTCGTTTATTACGTTTGACTGGGAGCTAAGCTGTCCTCTCTCGTTCACCAGGGTGAGATCCACAGGGTGAAGTCAGACGGTACCAACAGGACAGAGTTCGCCCCTGCTGCCATCCTTGGCTCTCCTGTAGGTCTGGCTTTGGACTGGATAACAGAGAACCTGTACTACACCAATCCAGCCACTCAGTCTATTGAAGTGAGCCAAATAACTCTCCGTACTGCTTTTTTTTATCACAAATGGTGAAGCGGCTACACAGCTCCAATGAACTGCCCCCTTTTGGCTTTGTGTTTTGTCAGGTTTTGAAGTTGAGAGGAGAAGTACAGTACCGTAAAACTCTGATCACAAATAACGGCTCTCCAACTGGCGCTGGAAGTCCTGTTGGCATCGCAGTGGACCCAGCACGTGGGTAAGCCCCATTTAACACAATGCTGGCACAGTCGCTCATCCCCACAGCTACTGAGCTCTAACAGCCTCCTCATCGCCTTCTGCTCTGCCTCTAGAGAGAACTCAACCAGTGTTACTGAATACTCTGCTGCACACTCACACCACAGCGGTGTACGCTTGAGGTTCACTAAAGACTTTAGAAACAGATTTCTGAGTCACCCTGTCTAATGTAAAAACATGTTAAACTCTCTGTTAAAACAAATTCCTCCTTTAACTCAGATATGACTTTTTCCTTTCAGTGTGGAGAGATTTCTATAACTTGATAGCAAAACCCATAATTTGTAGCCCCTTTCTATGTCACATAACTTTTAAGTTGTTTAACTTGTTTTCTTCAATGTTTCTTAGCAAACTGTACTGGACAGATCAGGGAACAGAGAGTGGCATCCCTGCCAAGGTGGCATCTGCAGACATGGACGGCTTAAACCCTGTCATCTTGTTCACCACCAACCTTGATCACATCGAGTTCATCACTGTGGACATCCAAGATAACAAGCTGTACTGGGCTGTGACAAGCACAGGCATGGTGGGTCTTATTTTATATGACTCTGGCAAACATAAAATAAAAATACAACCCAGTTGTGCAAAATCTACAGCCCAGATTCACTGACTGTCTGGCTCTCCACAGATTGAGCGAGGTGATCCAGATGGAAGTAACCGCATCACCATAGTGACAGGTCTGTCTCACCCCTGGGGTGTGGCTGTCCATCAAAACTACCTCTACTTCACAGACCGTGACTTTGAGGTCATAGAGCGTGTGGACAAGTCAACGGGTGCCAACAGAGTTGTGCTGCGAGATAACGTTTCTGGGCTCAGGGTCCTGAAAGTGCATTATCGTGACAGTGAGTGAGACATCATCATCATCATCATCATCCTCACTGAATGTTGCCAGGTTTGGGGTCATTTTTACTTCTATTTGTCACACCTCTCTCTGTCTCTCTCAGCCTCTGCAGGGACATCCAACGGCTGCACCAACAATGTGGGAGCGTGTGAGCAGCTCTGCCTGCCTCGTCCACAGAGTCTTTTCACCTGTGCATGTGCCACAGGTTTTAAACTCGGTGCTGACAACAGGACCTGTGCCCCCTACCAGTCTTATGTGGTTATCTCCACCCTGTCTGCAGTCAAAGGCTTCAGTCTGGAAGGGGCTGATCACTCTGAAGCCATGGTGCCTGTAGCTGGGAGAGGTCAGTGATTCTCGTTTAATTGCCAACAATAAAGGAAGGACAATTGTTGAGTCTGGTTAGGATAGAGTCCATGGGTTTACATATCCACACATGAAAACACATAACCCACACACAACCTCAGACTCAACGCCTTCTTTGGCTACGTTACAGTGCAGGCTGCTGAGATTTGTGCAGTGACATATGTTCAAGTCTTTGAGTTTTTTGTTTGTTGTTATCATGTGTTTATATGCTGAGGTTTTTTTTTCCTAATCTCAACCTTTGCCCCCTCCCCTCCTTGGGAGCATAGTCTGGTATCACCTTTTTTACCCCTCTACTACTTCTCATTTTTTTCCTCCCCCTGTCCTTGTCACTATCTTTTCATATGTTCTTGGACAGGATGTTAATAAAATGTAGTGTAATTGCTCTGAAACATGTGCAATGACGAACAAGGCTATCATCATCATAATTAGTCACTCATGGTGAGAAACATCTATAAACTCTCATGACTGTATTATCATCCTGCAGGCCGTAATGCTTTACATATTGATGTACACATGGCATCGGGTTTCATCTACTGGTGTGACTTCAGCAGCACAATAGCATCGCAGAACGGGGTCAGACGAATTAAGCCAGATGGCTCAGGATTACGTAGCATAGTGACATCTGGAATAGGACGCAATGGGATCCGAGGAATCGCTGTCGACTGGGTTGCAGGTATGTCACCATGTCAGATGATACACTTCCAGAGGATCTTCTATGATCCGTTTCATCCCCGTGCTCACATGGCTTTGAAATAAAAATCACCTGTATTCCTCTTCAGGGAACATTTACTTCACCAACGCCTTCCTGACTGAGACCTATGTGGAGGTTCTCCGTCTTAACACCACGTTCCGCAGGGTGCTCCTGAAGACCCAGGTGGACATGCCGCGCCACATTGTCGTGGACCCCAGGAACAGATATCTGTTCTGGGCTGATTACGGTCAAAACCCCAAGATTGAGCGAGCTCTGATGGACGGAACAAACCGCACAGTCTTAGTGTCGTCAGGGATCATCACTCCACGAGGTCTCGCTGTGGACTGGCAAACTGGATACATCTACTGGGTGGATGATTCCTTGGATATGATCGCTCGAGTCAATCCTCAAGGAGGAGAGACAGAAATCGTCAGGTATGGGAGTCGCTATCCAACTCCTTATGGAATAACAGTGTTTGAGAGCAGCATCATCTGGGTGGACAGGAACCTAAAGAAAGTCTTTCAGGCGAGTAAAGAGCCCGGTAGCACCGAGCAGCCCGCTGTCATCAGAGACAACATCAACATGCTCAGAGATGTCACTATATTTGACCAGCGCACTCAGCCGACCACTGCCCGGGAGCTCAACTTCAACCCCTGCTTAGAGGCCAACGGAGGCTGCGCCCACTTCTGCTTTGCCTTCCCAGCATCCATCGTAAACAACCAGGAGAAGAAATGCAGCTGCGCTTTCGGGAACCTGGCAGCAGATAACGAGAACTGTGTGGTGTCGAGGGACGATTATCTCATCTACACGACAGAGAGCACAGTGCGCAGCCTGCGACTGGATCCTGAAGACCACGCGCTTCCTTTTCCTGTGGTCAACGTGCCGCGTACTTCTGTGGCTCTGGATTTCGACCTGACGGACAGGAGGATTTACTTCACACAGAGTACAGGCGCTGGATCGAGCAAGATCAGCTACATCAGCCTGTCCTCTCCGACCGCAGCTCCTGTAGTGGTGGCTTATGGTATGTTTCAAACGAAAATGTTTACGTTTATTCCTTCTTCTCTTTTTCCTCTTTTTATTCTTATTAAGAAACAAAGATTTTAAATCAGAAGTATTTCTGACGATACTTTGATCTTTGTGTTTGACAGACCTGGGAGCTCCTGATGGCATCGCATACGACTGGATCAACAAAAGGATTTATTACAGCGACTACGTCAACCAGAGCATCAGCTCCATGTCTGTGGACGGCTCTCAGAGGACTGTTATCGCCCATGTGTCCCGGCCGAGAGCTATCATGCTGGACCCCTGCAGGGGGTAAGCTGAAACAATAGACTACTTTATCACTAATAAGATAAAACAAGATTAAAAATAATCATCTTGGCTTGTTTCGTAGCTACATGTATTGGACGGACTGGGGGACTCATGCAAAGATTGAGCGAGCCACCGTAGGAGGAAACTTCAGAACAGATATCGTGAACAGCAGTCTCGTGTGGCCTAATGGTCTGACCCTGGACTACGAAGAACAGAGACTCTACTGGGCAGACGCCAGCTTGTAAGATCTGAAATATTCCACTGCTGAAACATAAACTGTTTAATATCCACTGTGTTGTCAAGCTTCTGCTGTATTCACCACTTTGCTCTGCCATCAGACAGAAGATCGAGCGATCCTCCCTGACGGGGGCGAATCGAGAGGTCATCGTCAGCACGGCCATCTACCCCTTTGCTATGAGTATGTTCGGCCAGTTCATCTACTGGACTGACTGGAACACACGCAGCATCTATCGAGCTAACAAACACGACGGCTCTGATCAGAGGGTTATGATCCAGAACCTTCCATCTCGGCCAATGGACATCCACGTTCTGGCAGCCAGGAAGCAGCAGCAGTGTGACAGTCCCTGTCAGCAGTTTAATGGAGGCTGCAGCCACATTTGTACTCCAGGTACAAACCCTGTTGTATATTTATTTATGCTTTATTTTTATATATTGCAGCTGGTGTGACTTATTTAAGTGTTTTTCCGTACTTTTGTCTTGTTAGGACCAAACGGAGCTGAGTGTCAGTGTCCATCTGAGGGCCGCTGGTACCTGGCTGACAACAAGCACTGTATCGTTGATAATGGGACTCGCTGCCAGCCGGGCCAGTTCACCTGTATGAACGGCCGCTGTATTCGAGCCCAGTGGAAATGTGACAACGACAATGACTGTGGAGATGGCAGTGATGAGCTGGAGAGAGTCTGTGGTATGGTTTTCACTCAAATCTTGAATCCATTTGTGTATTCCTTTCTTTATTCTTCGGATGAACTTTCATCTCTGTGGATATTTATCTGGAACACTTGAGATACATCTCCCCATGTACTAACCTTCTCTATATTTCTGCTTTCGTAACTGCTTTTCATAGGACCTAAACTCGTCTTCAACTATGTTGGTGTGTATGCGTCTGCTTCATGATCATGTTTTCATTAACAAGCACCTAACTCACAGAAATTAACTCTTACAAATGAAATCTATTCCCTCATATCTTTGCATGCAGTCCCACAGCTGCTGTCATCCTTTATTGCCCTGTCAGGTAAATTGACTTTCGACTTCCTGTTTACGTCAGCCCCCCTCCTCCTGACCCCTTATCTATCAGTCAGAGCTCTAAACTCTCGGTTCTGATTGGCAGCTTTCCACACCTGCGAGCCGACGGTGTTTACCTGTGGCAACGGCCGCTGTGTGCCCTACCACTACCGCTGTGACCACTATGACGACTGCGGAGACAACAGCGACGAGGTGAGCTGTCTGTTCCGACCATGTGACCCCAACACTGAGTTCAGCTGCAACAACGGCCGCTGTATCGCCAAGGACTACGTTTGCAACGGCATCAACAACTGCTATGACAACGGGACGTCTGATGAACAAAACTGCCGTGAGTTTCTTAAGGTTGCCACTAAAGCGCCTTTTTTGAATGTCATTTTAACATGATTTATGGTTTTCTCAGCTGAGCGAACCTGCCAGCCAGAGCACACTAAGTGTCAGTCGACCAACATCTGCATCCCTCGTTCATACCTGTGTGATGGAGACAACGACTGCGGGGATATGAGTGACGAGAGCCCCACACACTGTGGTGAGTTCAGGACAAAAACACTTCATCTTTTTTGAGATTTTCGAGATTTTTTGTTACCTTCAGGAAGAAGATCAAGTATCCACCCGATCAGACAAAATAGGGAAAAGAACTCATCCATGCCTATGTCTGCTAGCACTTTGAATACGGTAGAAAGTGCCCAGGTTTAGTGCAATATGTCAATACACTGTGGCTGTTTGAGTATTCTATTGCACAACAGTAATCTCCAGATCTGTCATTGGAGGAATACTGCAGTTTGGGTTTTTAGGTTTGCTTAGATTAGATCTGTTGATGAATCATGCTGTGTATTCACACACACATGCAAAAAGCATTTTACATAGAAACACGCACTAATTAGAGAGGACAGAGTAATGGTGCTGCACTCTCGGTATGCACCTGAGCAGTTGGGGGGTTGATGCCTTGCTCAAGGGGCACCCCAGCAGTGATCAGGAACTTAAGCCAATACCTCCCCAGCTATCAGCCTAATTCCCAATCTGGGACTTGAACCAGCAACCCTCTGATCACTAAACCCAGTCCCTTAGGACTGAGTCAAAGAAGTCAGAAGTTTGTCACAAACAGTACAAATTTTCCACTTAAATGAGGTAGAGCAGAAGTTAAGTCTGAGTTAGGGTTCCAAAGGGGTGGACAATTTCAGGTAAATTTCAGGTAAATTCCTAAAAATTTCTAATGGGAACTTTAGCTCGAGGATATTGGACATTTCTAGATTTTTTTGCCCTCAACTTGTTTTTTTTAATGTCAGGAGATATGTTTATTTTTGCATCTAATGTTGCATTAGACATGTTTGCATGCATTCCTGCTTATGCTGCATGCCATTTGTACTCGTAACTGGGAAGTCGGGAGTGGGAATGACGTCATCTCTGAGTTCAGCGTTCTAGTTGCCAAGTCAGAAAAAGTTGCCATAACAGCAGTATTTCTATATATAAACACTGAATAATACTATGTTTACAGCTGATTTATTGCAACAAACACTAGTCAGAAAGTCTAAAATAAAAAGAATATGACATGAGCTTAATTGCTGTTTACTCCTGAACTCGGAATTTCCTACTGGGAGCTCAGGGGTGGTGTGGATGCTCCAACTTACAAGTCGGAAATTCTGACCTCGGGGGTTGTTCCAGCTGGACGTTCCCACTCGGAACTTGGAAATTCTGACTTCTGAGTATAAATGAAGCGCAGCATTATAACAAACCAAAATGTACATTCGAACAAATGTTAGCCCAGGTAAATACAGTTTATATAAATTCCCTGAAAATTTCCACAATGTACATTTATTTCTGAAAATTCCCATGGAAAGTTTCTTGCTTGAAAATTCTCAGAATTTTGCAACCCTAGTCTGACGAATGAGAGCAAGGATGTAAAAAAGTCAAACAGACTTTCCCCAACACATCATCAGGGTGTCAAACATTCCACGTTGTCAAGTCCTCCATCTGATTTCATGCCTGTCCTCCATCCTCCCCACAGCGACATCCACATGTTCCCAGAGTGAGTTCCGCTGCTCGAGCGGTCGCTGCATCCCCGCCCACTGGTACTGTGACGGAGGGGCCGACTGCGCTGACGGCTCTGATGAGCCCCTCTCCTGCAGTGAGTGTCCCACAGCTCTTCTCACCCTCCAAAAAAAGCAGCCCCCTGGCTTTGTGCGTCTGCCCCCGCCCTGCTATCAGCTGCTCAGTTTTTGTGTATCTGTGTCTGTCTGCTCCCATCTGCATCTGTGTGCCGCTGTGAGAGAGTGTGTGAGTGATGTAGCAGAAAGTGCGAGTCAGTGGTGTATTTCTTTGTTGACGATGTGGTCAGTCAGGCCTCCTATTGTGTGCTGCATTCCTGTGTGCTGACGCCCCTCAGTGTCCTCCGACAAACAGCACCTCCCCCTCCCTTTGTCCATCAGGGGTTACAGAGCCTCACTTTGGCTTTTGTTTAGACAGCTCACCATGCATGGGAATGGGGAGTTGCCATGACTATTTTGAAAGCTTTGCCTGTTTTGTATTGTGCCTTGATTATTAGAAGGAAAGCAGTGGGGGAAGTACCTGAAATAATTGGCAATCAAGAAACGGGGGGAATTTCTTAGAAAAATTTGATGATTATCCACAAAAATGACTCTAACAGATGTTAAACAAGTTATTCTGCAGTTGTTAAAAAGTTTTTTGAACTGTCCTCACAGCTACACATGCCAGGACCTGCAACTCTGATCAGTTTCGCTGTGATGACGGCAGGTGCATCGCCTCCTCCTGGATCTGTGATGGCGACAATGACTGTGGGGACATGAGTGATGAAGACCAGAGACATAACTGTGGTATGAGTCCTCTTATAACCTCTTTGCATCTTCTTCCTCTTTGTCCTCTTCCTCATCCTCCCCTCGCAGCCCATCCTCTTGTTTCCCATCACTCCTCCAACCCCCTCCTCCTGCTTCCCCTCATCCTATCATTATTCAAGACGCTGATGGATTAGGATACACACACCACTGGGGGAGTGTTGTGTGGGAGACACTGGCAGTCAGTGCCTGGCATCTGAGTCTCCTGTAGAAGGTCTCCATCCCAAGGAACTGACATTCCTGATTTCTCCTGCCTCACTCGTTACTTTGTGCATGTCTCCTTTCTCTGGCTTCCTGGCTCAGGGTGGATCAAGACTTTTATGTCTCACCAGTGTGTGCTCCAACAATAAGGTGCCCGAAGCTAAAGACTTCAGCCTCTGTAGGAGACTCACTTCAAACAATGTGCATCAATCACATTAGACGGATAAAGGATTCGAAGTCACGGCTGCATGTTTGGAAATAGAGTTTGGAATGTGCGGATTGCTAAACATGCAGGTTGACACTGGGTCATCACTGTCATTATGTAACATTATTTTGTAAACCCCTCCTGCTTTATTTCTTGTTTTCCAGCCAATCGCACGTGTTCAAATATAGAATTCACCTGTGCAAACAATCAACCTCCACAACGGAAGTGTATCCCACGCGACTGGGTGTGCGACGGAGATGCAGACTGTACAGATGCTTTAGATGAACATCAGAACTGCAGTCGTAGATCCTGTGGCGTCAATGAGTTCGCCTGTAACAACGGTCTCTGCATACGTAGTGTCTACAGGTGAGAAAACGTTGACATAAATTAATCTGCTTTCTGTCTAAGCAGCAGTGTGAGTCCACTTTTCCCTTCCTGTTTCCTGAAATCAGGTGTGATCGACGAAACGACTGTGGAGACGGCAGCGATGAGCAGAGCTGCACCTACCTGCCGTGCCAACAGCACCAGTTCACCTGCCAGAACGGCCGCTGCATCTCCCACGACTTTGTATGTGACGGAGACAACGACTGCGGGGACGAGTCCGACGAGCTGGAGCACATGTGCCGCACCCCGGCCCCCACCTGCCCCCCTGGAGAGTTCAGATGTGATAACGGACACTGCATCCCTCTGAGCCAGGTGTGCGACAGGAATGATGACTGCTCCGACAACAGTGATGAGAAGGGATGTGGTGAGTGTGAGGCTGTTCTGAGAAGAACAAAACAAATCACTAAATAAAAAGAATAAATATGCATTGGTTGATGTTCTCCTTCTCTAATTCCAGGTGTCAATGAGTGCACAGACCCATCCATCCACCACTGTGATCACAACTGCACTGACACACCCACCAGCTTCATCTGCACCTGTCACCCCGGTTACCGCCTCATGTCTGACGGCAAAACGTGTGACGATGTCAACGAGTGTGCAGAAACACCAAGCGTCTGCAGCCAGATCTGTGAGAACACCGTCGGCTCCTACGTGTGTAAGTGCGCCCCTGGATTCCTCAGAGAACCTGACGGCCACAGCTGCCGTCAGAACAGCAACATCTCCCCCTACCTCATCTTCAGCAACCGCTACTACCTGAGGAACCTGTCCACAGACGGAGAGGCTTACTCTCTGATCCTGCAAGGCCTGACCAGTGTCGTTGCCATGGACTTTGATCGTGTGGAGAAGCGGCTTTATTGGATTGATGTGAGCCGCAGAGTGATTGAGAGGATGTCCTTTAACGGGAGTAACAGGGAGGTGGTGGTGAATGGAGTCTTACATGGAGAGGGCCTTGCTGTCGACTGGGTGGCGAGGAAGCTCTACTGGGCCGACAGCTTCTTGGACTGTCTTAAGGTGTCTGAGCTGGATGGTCGGTTTGTGAAGAAGCTGGCTGAGCACTGTGTGGATCCCAACAACACCTACTGCTTTGAAAACCCCAGAGCCATCGTGTTGCATCCCAAATATGGGTGAGTAAGAGGCAAAGAGGAGTTCTGCTTTTTGACACATTCAGAAAACTGTGACCCAGAAATTGAAATTGAAAGTTAGTGAACTACAAAAGTAGATTGTTTCTTTGTCTTCTTTCATTTTGACATAACCAAAGAGTGTGGCTTACAAACACTTACTGTCAAAAGTCTTGTTCTTATTGAATAAAGGGAATTTATGGGATCTTTTAGCGGAGCTTGTAATTAAGAATTTGTTTATGAGATCGTGCTAATTGATTACTTATTCCCATAGTGTCTTTTTTGTCCATATACAAGAAGAACAAAGACCCCTGGTGTACCAGATGGACATTACCCATCACTGATACTTCTGCGCAGGAACTAAAAAATAAATTCTTAACCAGGACTCAATTTTTAATTTCCTCCCGCCAAGGAGGTTATGTTTTTGGGAGAGTTTGTCTGTTTGTCTGTGAAAAAATAACTCAAAAAGTAACGAATGGATGTTCAGGAAATGTTCAGGAAATGTTCACAATGGGATAAGAAAGAAGTGATTAAATTTTGGAGGTGATCTGGATCACCGTCTAGATCCAGGATTTTTTTTAAGGATTCTTTATCATTGTGAGATAGGGCTGTTTTCACCATATGTGTATATAACTCCACCATAAATGGTCGGATTGCTATGCAACACGGTCAGGAAACAAATTATCGTACCAACCTGCAACTAACACCAAATTGTAGCAGACAGTCTGCTGAAAGGGAGTATAACATTAAAGTGCTTTTCTAGTTTTTAATTTAGTCAAGATTTTTCTTATTTTTTATTGAGGCCACTTTTAAAATGTAACAAAATCTTATTCTCCACTCTTTGTCTGAGTTTTGTGTTAGATATACTTCATCTGCATTCAGATAACCCGCCAAGCTGTAGTTTTATTTTTCATACTGTACTCAAAAACAGGATGCTGCTTGACCTGTCAGCTTTCCTTCAGCTGTTCTATGAATAAAGGGCAAAAATGAGAGAAAAATAAGGTAAAAAAGTGCATCCAGAGATGAAACTTAGTACCAGACACATTAATCCTTGAAATGTGTTAAAATGAGTCAAAATTGAGCTTTTCTGACTTGTAAATCCTCGTCCCTTCTTATTCTTTAATGTGTTTTTAAATGAGCTCCTTGCTTCCTCTTAGATATGTGTACTGGACTGACTGGGGAGACAAAGCCTTTATCGGCCGTGTCGGTATGGACGGCACCAACAAAACAACGATCATCACCACAAAGATCGAGTGGCCCAACGGGATCACCATCGACTACACCAACGACAAACTCTACTGGTCTGATGCTCATCTCAGCTACATCGAGTAAGCAGCTCATTAACCTGGAACAGATATCACTTGTTTGCTTCCAGTATGCATGAAAACCTCTTTGAACTGAATTTCTTTGCAGATACTCAGATTTGGATGGGAGACACAGACACACAGTGTATGACGGAAATCTGCCGCATCCTTTCGCCCTCACCGTGTTTGAAGACACCGTTTACTGGACTGACTGGAACACACGCTCAGTGGAGAAAGGAAACAAATACGACGGCTCTGGTCACCAGCTCCTGGTTAACACCACTCACAGGCCGTTTGACATTCACGTCTGTCATCCTTACAGGCAGCCGATCGGTGAGTGAGATGTTTTCTGTCCCATTTAAATACAGTTCTCCTCCAGAAGCTGAACAATACCTGGTCTGTATGTGAGATTCCTGACTGTGACTCTTCCTCTGGCAGTAAACAATCCCTGTGCTGTGAACAATGGAGGCTGCTCTCACCTGTGTCTCATCCGTCACGGGGGGCGAGAACACACCTGTGAGTGCCCGGATCACTTCCTGACAGTGCAAATAGGAGGTGTGAGCAGATGCCTTCCCATGTGCACCAGCACCCAGTACAGATGTGCAAACAACGAAAGGTTTGTTACCAGTGCTTTCGACTACATGTGTTGTGTGTTTTCGTCCACTTCTCTTTAGAGAGGAAACAAGTCTTGGAATTATTAATTTAGTCTGCTCACAAGCTCAATCCATCATCTGTAATTCAAAACACTGGATCATGCAGTAAACATGTGTCTGTGCTCTTTGCATTGGCAGACAGTGCCCCCTGCTGTCTGTGCAACCTATGGATCTTATCTGAGGTTTTTAAAAAATCCCCTGTTGTAGGAACAAATGATACATTAAATTAACTACAAATATATGCCAGGTGAAGCTTAAAATCTGCTTTTTGATGATTTATTTTGTGCATACAAAAGTTAGATGCTCCATAAGGTACATTTATTTTTAAGCCCTCTCACAATGTGTTGCCTTTTACAGAGGTCATGTGATGTCACAGGCAAAATGATGAGATAAAGATAAAGATGATAAAGATAAAAATACTTTATTCATCCCAGAAGGGAAATTCAGTTTTTAACCATTAGATAAAATTCATTTGTGTTGTGGGCTCTGAAAAACTCCTGCTCCAACAGATGTATCCCTATCTGGTGGAAATGTGATGGTCAAAGAGACTGCAGAGACGGATCAGACGAGCCCTCCACCTGCCCCGCTCGCCACTGCAGGCTTGGCCAGTTCCAGTGCAACGACGGGAACTGCACCAGTCCACATTTCTTGTGCAACAGCAACCGAGACTGCCATGACGGCTCAGATGAAGACCCTGTACTTTGTGGTAAATTGAGTTCTTCCACTTCCTGAATTTCTTAAAACCAAAGTTCTTCAGTCCACTGATTGATTCCTCCTCCTCTAGCTACACACCAGTGTGAAACGCGCCAGTGGCAGTGTGCGAATAAGCGTTGTATCCCTGAGACGTGGCAGTGTGACGGTGAGGACGACTGTGGGGATCAGTCTGACGAGGATCCCGCTCACTGCTCCACCAGGACCTGCAGCCCAGGACAATTCAAGTGTCGAAATGGACGCTGTATCCCGCAGAACTGGAAATGTGATGTAGATGATGACTGTGGGGACAACTCTGATGAACCATTAGAGGAGTGCAGTAAGTCAATAACCTTCCCTCTGTATTCAGATGTTTAAAAGTGCATTTTAATTATGTTAAGTTTGTTTGACAACCCTGTTTTTCCTCTGCAGTGGGACCTGCTTATCGATGTGACAACCACACAGAGTTTGACTGTAAGACCAACTACCGCTGTGTGCCACTGTGGTCTGTTTGCAACGGCCAGAATGACTGCAGGGACAACAGTGATGAGCAGGGCTGTGGTGAGTCTGCTACGGCCGTCAATGGGAGGAAACACGTCTCCTTTGTCCATGAGTCTATCTGGCTGTTGTAAACCAGGGTCTAGCCTCTGTGTATCTTAAAACAGAATAGAATAGAAAGGAATAGAAGACACTTTATTTTCGGAAATTCTGGGGTCACAGCAGCAATCAAGAAAAAGAAAGTAAGAAAGTGTATTGAAAGTGCAAAAAGGTCCATAAGGAAATAGATGATGACAGCTTATCCATCATTCTCCAGTTCAGCCAGCCTCCACCTCCACCTCGCAGTCTGTTCAGTCTCTGTCTCCTGGATCCTGTCTGCTCACAACAAGTGAAGCTCTTCCAATGTGGCGTTGGTGTCTGATGTTAGCTCCGTTAGCCACGTCTGATGCTACTCTGCCCTCTGGTATTCCCTCTGTTGCTGGGTTAGCACAGCTAGCTCGTCCATCTTATCCAAGATACATCTTACGTTCCCAATAACAATGGATAAAATGACAGGTCGATTTCGTCACTTCATAGCTCACACCTCAGAATCAGCACGTCATCCTCACCTCCTTCTCCTCACCTTGTGGGAAACATCAGGCCTTGCACCAGTTAGCATTGACATGCTACAGGCTACAAACAGCTGATTTCACATGTAAACAATGCAGCCATGGTTACATGTAGACATGTAGTGTCCATGACCAACAAATAAACCGTACAAAGTATTAATCCACTCCAAATGCTTAAATGACAAAAACAAGATGAAAAATTACAAGAAACGGACAAGGAAGCAAGAGCTGCTGTAACTGACAGCCACAACAGGGCGGCACCTAGCAACAATAATCTTGGTATTTACTGTAAAACTAACACCTACTGGAAATATATGAATAGGCACCACACCTGGCTATACTGCTGCAAAACTGAAAAAGGAAGTCTTGGCTTCAAGTAGCTTTAGGTAACCACTGAAAAAAACACAGTGCTGGATGAGTTCACACTCACTCCCAGAGGCAGATATCATCATCAGAGGATAGATATAAGGTTCCAAGATTGATCAACCCCTCACATTTAAACTCTTCAGGTCATGGAAGTCACATGTATTGGCCTATATCAGGATGTTCCTAAAGATTTTAGAGGATCTGAAATATTTAAGGCATGAAAACTAGATTAAATGTTCATGCAGTGAGTGAAAGGCAATTAGCCAACACCTCAGCCTCCTGCAGAACATTACCCAGTGAGGTGGTGGGAGGTGCTGATAGAGAGGGTCTCACCACTCACCCTCCCCCGCCGTTCGCCTTTCCCTGCACCACAGATTTATGAGCTGTCCGGTGGTTTGGGTCTACGTACATGTGTGTGTATGTGAGCATGTTGCTGCTCTGTCCTTGCGTGGGGGCAGGGTTCACACAAGCCTCTTTGTACTTCGCTACGATCCAAACACACTCGCCGCGGCCCTCCCGTCTCTTATCGGAGGCCCTCGCTCCATTAGTGCCATGCCCGCGCGGGACGGGAGATCCGTGCTAATCTTCCTGTAAGAATGTAGCAGATGGGCCAGGTGGAGGGCTAGAAGGGCAGGGCTGGCTCACACTGCGCTATCTTTGACCCCCAGCACTGTGTGGTGGAGACGGCTCAGAGCAGCTCTCCTCCACTCCTCACCCGCTCCTCACCCGGCTGTGCTTCTCATCTCATTTAGTAATATCCTCCACAGAACCAGACTTTGAGAAACCCAGGACAGACTGCTCTCCTCCCTTTGGGAAGAGATGAATCAAAAACAAGACGCCTTTTATTTCAAACTGACATTTTCATCATTATTTAAAAGAAGAAAAACCTCCAATGTGTTAGTTTACAGTGCACCAGGGTACCACAACTTGTTGTTATCCCTACAATATAAGATAAAGTTATATAATACTGGTAAGTAATGATGAAAATAATAAAATTAAGTATAACCAGAAAAGCACTCAGAGAGCGCAGACCTCCACCAAGCATATTGTGTTTGTCACCAACACTTTAGTCCTACTTTAATGTTATACTCACTTTCAGCAGACTATCTGCTACAATTTGGTGTTAGTTGCAGGTTTGTATGATAATTTGTTTCCTGACAGTGTTGAAAATGATGATCACCCAGTACATATTTTATATTCCAGATCTTAGTATCCAGATTATTGCCAGGATCTGGATCGTGCTTTTACATCTGTCAGAAATTATGGTGACCTTGTCTTGTATTGTTTTGCAAAGCAATCTGACCATTCATTGTGGAGTTATATACACTCATGGTGAAAACGGCCCTATCTCACAATGATAAAGAATCCTTTAAAAAGAGTCCTGGATCCAGACGGTGATCCAGATCACCTCCAAAATTTAATCACTTCCTCCTTATCCCATTTTGAACATTTCCTGAAAATTAAATCAAGATCAATTTGTTCCTTTTTGAGTTATGTTGTTCACAGACAAACAGACAAGCTCTCCCAAAAACATAACCTCCTTCCCGGAGGTCATATCAATAAATCCAGTTCCCAGTTGCAAACTTAATTTACTCACTCTGTAGAGGAACTATTTTCTCAGAATACCTAAATTTTCATTACCTGTAAGTCTTTGCTTTTACAAAAAGGAGACAGAGAAACTTATTTTGCCATATGGAGGCACTCTTAGTGCAAGCAGCTGTATGACAATCAACGCCCAAAGCTTAAATGAACTCCATAGTATCCGTGAGGGATTTTGATGTTGTGAATAAAAGATATCTGCAGAAGAATAGCGTTCTCTTCTGACACTGTGTGGTGGAAGGAAGGAAAGAGATGAACTCCCAGGTGTTTCAAAGCAACCACAAGCTTTCTTTAACCCCACCTTTCCTCTTTAGATGAGCTGACCTGTGATCCGAACGGGGACTTCAGGTGTGACAACCACCGCTGCATCCCACTCAGATGGAGCTGCGACGGGGATGATGACTGTGGGGACAACTCTGATGAACGCAGCTGTGGTGAGTGCTGAGCAGAGTGTGAATCGCTGGGCACATTATTTTACTACAAAGTGTCTTTTAAGAAGGTTTACGACAGGATTCAAGAACAGCTTCTGTTAATTGTCCAAATGAAAAAGGAGTGTTGATGGCAACGGATAGTCCTGCTATGATTTTATCAGACAGCAGAGATTTTGTAAGAGGCCCAACACTTCTTTCTCCGGTGCAGCCTTATCAGCTGCTGAAGAAACAGGCTGTCCTCAAAGTGTCAGCAAGAGGGAGTGAAGGAGTCTGTCACCCTTTGCCCCGGAGAGTTTAAACATGTCTGAGAACATGCTGGTTGATAGTGATAATGCAGCTTCTCAAAGGGGGAACAGTGTCTGGGGTTAAATCATGGTGGTACCGCTTCACCTTCTTACGCTGCGGTGAAGTCATCATGAGCTCGCTGCAGGGTAACAGCTGCACATGGTGCTGGTGTTATGGCAGAAAATAACAGCATTGAAAAAGAAAACCTCTGAAGAGCTGATGTATGAGCTGTGTCAGTTTTCTTAGATTCTATCTTCATGTTTCCCCTCAGCTCCACGCGTGTGCACTGAGAGCGAGTTTCGTTGTGATAATCTGCGCTGCATTCCTGACCGTTGGGTCTGCGACCATGACAACGACTGTGAGGACAACTCGGATGAAAGGGACTGTGGTGAGTGGAGGCTCTTTGTGGGCCGGCTGTTTGTGAGTAACGGAGGGCTGCACTAAACAAAGAAGCAATAAAACTTCAAGTATTAGGGGCAGAGAATAGACAGACAGGACCACCTATAGTCATCTATTCAAAAACAGTTTATTCACTGGGCTGCACTCTGAACGCGCTCAGAGGATTCAAGACAGTTTACTTTTTTAGGCATCACTTGAACTTGAGTTGGATGAACTAAAAGAAGATTGTGGAAAGAAAAATATGTTGCTGTTTAAGTCTTTTATGTGTCTAAATGTAGTCGTGATGAAATCAAAACTGGAGCTCTCTTTTCTAAATCTTATCTTAAGTGTTTTTGTCTTTTTTTTTAGTTGAAAATGTCTTTTTAGACTAAATATGAACCACATTCACCCGACAAGTCCAGAAAAATGTCTTGTTTAAGTTATTCAAAGACAAAATTGAGATCTGAATTTCTTGTAACAAGCTAAAAAAATCTGCCAATGGAACAAGAGAAAAGTTGCTCGCATTAAGACATTATTCTAGTTTCAAGCAATTTTTTCTTGTTCCATTGGCAGATTTTTTTTACCTGTTACACGCAATTCAGACCTAATTTTTGTCTTTAAATAACTTGAAACAAGACATTTTTCTGGACTTATAATTTTAATGTGGCTCATATCGAGTATAACAAGACAATTTTTTCTTAAAATAAGTCAAAAACACTTGCAAAGGTTTTATTTTTTGCAGTGATACTTTATTATTACTAAAAGTTAAATTCTTTTTGTGTTGTTTTGTCCCTGCAGAGCTGCGAACATGTCATCCTGGTTACTTCCAGTGCACCAGTGGACACTGTATTGCAGAACGCTTCAAATGCGATGGCAACCCTGACTGTCTGGACTATACAGATGAGACGGCTTGTCGTAAGTGTTTTACAATGAGAGAAAAGAAATCTTGAATGTTTGCTTCGTCATAGGATTAAATATTCAGTCTATCTTGCCCTGATTGTTTTCCAGCAACCCGCTTTCCAAACGGCACATACTGCCCGCCCTTCCTGTTCGAGTGTAAGAACCACGTGTGCATCCAGCCGCACTGGAAATGTGATGGAGACAATGACTGTGGGGATAACTCAGACGAGGAGCTTCACCTCTGCTGTAAGACAAAAACACCAACTTAAACTTAAATGATCCCTCCAATAATCAAAGAAATCAAACATTAACTTAATCATTTTGTGTTTGTTTCTGTTTGTCTGCAGTGGAAATCCAGTGTGAGACTCCGTTCCGTTTCCGCTGTGACAACAACCGCTGCATCTACAGCCACGAGCTGTGCAACTCAGTGGACGACTGTGGTGATGGCTCTGATGAAAGACAAGAAAACTGTAAGAAATACAGTCTCTAACATCTCAGTTCCCCATGAATCAATGGCTCTAGATAAGCTGATGTGCTTCTCCTGATTCAGGCCAGAGCCCAACTCATGGACCCTGCACAGATGACGAATACAAATGCAGTAACGGTCAGTGCGTCCCTCTGCAGTATGCCTGTGATGACTACGATGACTGTGGGGATCAGTCAGACGAGCTCGGCTGCCGTGAGTGAATCACAAAAGATATTTATATTTATGAGCTGACGGATGCAAAATTTCCTCCAGTGAATGAAGCAAAAGTGTCTTTTTTCCTACAGATCACGGCAGTGGGCACACATGCAGTGATAACATCTGTGAACACAACTGCACAGACTTGACATCAGGAGGGATGCTCTGCTCCTGCAGACCTGGCTACAAGCCCAGAGCGGCAGAGAAACACACCTGTGAAGGTAAGGTGTCAATCTGTTTTAAAACTGAGGCTTAATTCTTCCTTTTCCTTTTTAATGTATGTCTTCTTCTTTTTTTAACAGACATAAATGAGTGTGAGGTTTACGGCACGTGTCCTCAGGACTGCAAGAACACAAAAGGCAGCTACGAGTGTTTCTGTGCTGATGGTTTTATCTCCTTTGGGGAGCCACACGGGACGGAGTGTGCTGCTCAGGGTAAGAGCTCAGCAGAAGCACACAGAAGTTTTCCTTTTGGAACGACCTGCCAGAGGAGATAAGACGTGCAGATTCAGTCACTTCCTTTCAATCGCTTTTAAAAACTCACTTTTACAAACATTCTTTTGTGTGATGCTGTCTTTTTTTGTCCTCAATGTTGTCTTTTATCTTTTATCTCTTTTATTTCTATCTTACCTTGGTTTTACTGCCTTGTTTCCTTTTTTATTGTTTTATTTCTTGTTTGTTATTTCATCATCATTTTTATTATTATGTTATTGTTTATTACTCTATTATCACTTCTAATATTGTCTAACCCCTTTTTATTGCCTTTTATTTTCTTTTTCTTGTTAATTGATGTTTTTAGCTTTTATCTTGGTCGTCATAATCTCATTTTATTGCATGGTTCCTGTATCGCCTGGGTTCATATGGGTCAACACTTTTGTTCCATCTTTGAAGCTTTTGTTTGTTTGTTTTTATGTCCTGGCTGTTGTCTGTGCACTTTGTAAACTACTGTTTTAATAAGTGCTTCACAAATAAAGTAATTATTTTTAATTTTATTCACTATTTAAATCTTATTTTCTGTTAAGGAAACCCACCAGTGCTGCTCTTACCCGACAACGTCCGCATCCGTCGTTTCAACCTGTCGTCTGAGCAGTATTCAGACTACGTGGACAACGGGGAGCACATCCAAGCTTTGGACTACCTGTGGGATCCAGAGGGGGAAGGACTCAGTAAGTAAGAGCTGCATGGAACTATACACGCTATAAATGTTAGCATGTTGTTGACCTTATCCTCTGATGTGCTGCAGGTATCGTCTACTGGACCGTCCTTGGTCGAGGATCTCAGTTTGGATCCATCAAACGTGCCTACATGACAACGTTTAACGATCATGGAAACAACCCAGTGAAAGAGGTGGACCTGAACCTGAGATACATCTCTAATCCTGACGGCATCGCTCTGGACTGGGTTGGCGGGTAACTCACAGAGAATATTTCTGAAGCATTAAAGAGGTTTCTCGTACTTCCAGTCAGTACCTCAGGGTTTTTTTAATCTTCTTTCACAGACACATTTACTGGACAGATTCAGGCACCAATCGAATTGAAGTGGCTAAACTGGATGGGCGGTACAGAAAGTGGTTAATCTACACTGACCTGGATCAGCCCGCTGCTATTGTTGTCAACCCATCACTGGGGTATGAAGCTGAAGTCCCCAGTTTTTAAACAGATGTAGTTCTAGTTCCTTTGTATCTGGTTTTAAGCTGGCGTTTCCTGTACGCAGGATGATGTACTGGACAGACTGGGGCAGGAAACCCAGGATAGAATCAGCGTGGATGGACGGTCAGCACAGAGAGGTGCTAGTGAGGGAGGAGGACTTGGGCTGGCCTACTGGTCTGGCTGTAGACTACCTGAATGGAAACAGGATCTATTGGTGCGACTCCAAAGAAAACATCATTGAGTCCATGAAGCCTGATGGTACCGAGAGAAAGATTGTCATATCAGGAGGTCAGGACACTGAGAAGTGTTGTATTTAATTTTTTCTGTATAATTAGTTCATCAAGGCTTTAAATGAAATAACAATGACAGTGATCAGAGTGTCTTCTGTTTCAGACATTGGACATCCGTTCAGTTTGGATGTGTTTGAGGGGCACGTGTACTGGACAACGAAAGAGAAAGGTGAAGTGTGGAAGACGAACAAGTTTGGGAATGGAAACAAAGTCAAAGTTCTGACCATCAACCCCTGGCTGACTCAGGTTCGAATTTACCAGGAGCACCGGCACAACCAGTCAGGTCAGGACACAGAGGATGAACATAATGACAGTTTAGTTTCATTTCATGCCAAACCGTTTGTGAAAAAACTCAAATAGATATGAAAACTTGTTTAACCCTTTCTTTTCCCTCACAGTACCCAACCCTTGCAAAAACGTGTGCAGCCACCTCTGTCTCTTAAGACCCAGTGGATACACCTGCGCCTGTCCTCAAGGCTCGTCTCCAGTGGAGTTTGACTCCAGTAAATGTGACGCAGGTAAACCATGTGTGCATGTTTATGCTGGTTATTTGGTTGCGTCTCATTCTGCGTTCATAAATCCATTCCTCACATGCCTGGCTGCTCCTGGTTTTGTTGTGTTATTGGTTTGTTGTTGTTGATTTTGTGTTTGCCTGGCTTTTGCTCCTGCAGCCATTGAGGCACCTGTTGCAATGCCCCTTGCATGTAGATGCATGAATGGTGGAACGTGCTACACTGATGAAGGTGGTCTGCCAAAGTGCAAGTGAGTTAGTCTGTGATATTCACAGCTGTGATCATTGATGTTTGATGGTTGCAGTGTTTTTAAACCCTCTTTAACTGATTGTTTTCCTGTTTATCATCACCTCCTGCAGGTGTCTGTATGGTTATACAGGCAGTTACTGTGAGGTAGGGAAGTCAAGAGGAGCTCCAGCAGGCACAGGTACTGAAGCTCACTTTATCCTACACTATTTGTTACTTTAAAATCACTTAATCACACTGACTACTTGAAACAATTCTATCTTCTTCAACTTGAAGCCCTGACAAAACAAATTCCCCCTCACTCTGCTGAGCATGTGGGAGCTGCTGAGCAGTAACGGTCCTGATATGTTCAGATCAGATCAGGGCCAAATATGATGAAGTCACACTTCTTGCTTATCGTCTTTACAACAAAACAGGTTGAAAACAGCCAGATGAGCAAATTCTGAAGATGTTGACTGCCAGAATTCATCACACATTCCCTTAATAGATAACTGTGTAATACTTCAGCAGATCAGTGTTCAACCTCTGATGGATTAGCAAACCAGTGGACCGTCTGACATGAACATAAAACATTTTAATACAAGATTAATCTTGTTTTAAATCAAGTGTGCATGTATCTGAATATCCTCTTTCCATTAGCTGTGGCTGTTCTCCTGGCAGTCATCATCATCATGATAACTGGAGCTTTGGCTGTCGGCGTTTTCCTCAACTACAAACGAACAGGGTCTTTTATCCCCACCATGCCCAAACTACCCAGGTATCTTTGATTCACTTATGTCACTAAGTTCTTGCTTAAGAAGAATACGTTCAGAGTTCATGGAGTCTTTTCTTTCTCGTTTGTTTTTGACCAGCCTCAGCAGCCTGGTGAAGTTCGCTGACACGGGTAATGGGGTGACGTTCCGCTCGGGTGATAACGTTGATCTCGGACCGTCACGCATCGGGGTGTCGTTCATCGACACGGCCATGCAGATGGTGAGTGCTGCAAGGATGCTCATTAGCAGTTAATGCCTTCCCAAGAATGCTGACAGTGTGGTGTCAGCGTTGTGTGGCTCAAAACAAGTCCTCATTGTGGTATTTATTGACAACATTAGTGTAGCATTACCTTTAAGAGTGTCAGTGTCAGCAGTTTGTCTGAATTAATCTCACTTGTTAATATTAAAAATGTCCCCTACAGGATGAAAACTTTGCTGCTGACCCTGGGAGACAGCCAATCACATTTGAGAACCCGTTGTACGCCACTGCTCCTGTGTCTGGTGATGCTGCTGTTATACACGCTACACAGGTATCAGTACAAGAAGGATCAGACAAGAGCAAGATGAGAGCTAGCTCCTTAGTTTAAAAGTTTACAGCTAATGCTAATGTCCAGCGGCTAATGAAACATGTTAACCTGCCTCTCTACAGGTGACCGTCAACGTGAGCGGTGATCAGCTTGAAAACAACTTTGTGAACCCAGCGTATCGAGCCGATCAGAGCGCCGTCATCGTAAACACATCCTCTGTCACCACCAAACCTGTGCAGGTGAGTCTCTTTCTGCCTCTGCAGTAAACAACCCCAGCAAATCAATTGACATGTGGTGCCGTATATTGTTTGTATGTGTTAGCAGGAGTCCAGGTGGAGCTTATTCAAAAGGAAATTAAAGCCAAGCACCACATTCGATAACCCTTCGTACTCAGAGGTAAGTTTAGACAAGATGTGAAATGAACAGACACATACGAGGCTATAAACAGAAGGTTTGAGAGTTTTTTTCTTTGAAGATGAAGGATGAAAAGCCTGTAGACGGCGGGGACCCCTCAGCGCTAGAGCCCTCCCCGTTCGCACCCCCCGCCAAACCTCTGAAGAAAAATCGTCCGAGCGCCTACTCACCGACGGAGGACACTTTCAAAGACACAGCCAACCTCGTGAAGGAGGACAGCGACGTATAACCCCGCCTCTGTCAGACGGGAAATTTATAAAAGAAACACAATTTGCACAGAATTTATTTTTTTATGCAGCCTGTGTACAAAATTAAAATTGTTGTAGGAGAGAGAAACACATTTCTATAGAATGAAGAAAAAAGTCTCATGTGACTATGCCTTCTGATATTTCTTATGCCAATTCTTATGTTGATGTTTTTCTTTATTCTGATGTACAATATGTATATCTTTGCACTGAAGCTGCTGATAGACATGTTAATAAATAAGCTGTATATTTGTAAATTTGAACAGGAAGATTTTTGTCAGATATCTTTGAAATAGAGCCTATGAATAGTTCAGCATAAACACAATAACAGACATAAACAAAGCTGCATTATGAATGTACAGTACTTATAAGATCAAAGGTTATTTAGTTATGATATTTTTATTGCCACTGAACAAAACTGGAGATGTATTTACTTCATCTTTTATGTTTATATACCTCATTTCAGGGCTGGAAACTGAAAACCAGATTAAACTAATTGGATTTGAAGCTAAAGCATCTGTGTTTCTAAGATCTCTGCTCCTCATACTTCTCATTCATACCTTATGTACCCAGACTTCGAATCAGCATGATCATCACGAATGATACAACATTGGACACTGGCCAAAATGTTTTGGAGCAATACTTGAATGTGCCCATGTATGCCACATGGAATTTGTATGTTGTTGATTAGCATCACATGACACGAGGATGCAGATGTGGACGGATGTTTCATAAATTAATCACAGGATGATTTATTTTGTATCACAATGAGAACAAATAAAAGCTGTATCTGTGATCAGTCACAACATACCCACATTGTTTTAAATTGCTGCTGCTGAAACATGAATGAATAAATTTCATATTTTGTAACACAGTCTAACCAGTCATTCTTTTTATTCACGTAATAAGTCCATTATCACGTTACAAAAATATTTCAGTGCTTATTTAACAGGTCTTTCATCCTTAGGCGAAGGCAGGAGCATGTTGACGACAAAGTCTGATACAAATGAAGGCATATAGGAGAGAGGGATCCAGAAAAACTTGGCATCCCAGCCTGCGCTGTAACGTATGCGTGGGAACTGAGCGGTCAGTGCGTGCTGCATGCACCGGGTCACCTTGGAGAGATCTGGACTGCACAGGATGCCCAAGGAGAAGTCCTGAGCTTTCAGATCTGAAGAGAAGAAACAGAAGAAAGAAGGAACTAAATTATTCAATATTTGATCTGATGAACTTGTTACCTTCAACAAGGAGGGTATGTTTTTGGGAGTTTGTTTGTCTGTGAACAACGTAATTCAAACAGTAACGGATCTTGATGGAATTTTCAGGAAATGTTCAATGTGGGATAAGGAAGAAGTGATTAAATTTTGGAGGTGATCTGGATCACCGTCTGGATCCAGGACTTTTTTAAAGGATTCTTTATCATTGTGAGAGACATAACTCCACAATAAATGTTTGGATTGCTTTGCAAAACAATGCAAGACAAGGTCACCATAATTTGTGACAGATGTAAAAGTACGGTCCAGATCCTGGCAATATTCTGGATACTAAGATCCAGAATATGAAATATGTTCTGGGTCATCATAATTTTCAACACTGTCAGGAAACAAATTATTGTACAAACCTGCAACTAACACCAAATTGTAGCAGACAGTCTGCTGAAAGGGAGTATAACATTAAAGTAGGACTAACGTGTTGGTGACAATCACAATATGCTTGGTGGAGGTCTGACTGATTTTTTTCTAGTTGCTAAATGTGATGCTTCTACTTACAATCATCAAAGTAAGTAGCACCATAAGAGTCTTTGACTTCCTGAGGGAGGTGGGTCCACAGCCTCTTCAGGTCAGCTTCAATTGGGTCCACCTGTGTCACCGCTGTCTTAAAGAAACCAGGCTCGATGATGCTCACTTTGACCCCAAACTGTCTCATGTCCAATCTGGGGAAAGAAAACCATCGTATTACTTTGATGCAACTGCAAAACATTTCTTGTTATGACTTCTTATTCAGTGTGATAACACTGAGGGTACCTGAGGGAGTCAGAGAAGGCCTCCACCCCCCATTTGGACAGACAGTATCCTCCACCAGTGAGGGACAGTCTGCCCAGGATGCTGGCCACGTTCACCACCCTGCCACGTGCCTTCTTCACCAGGGGAAGAAAGTGAAGAGTTACATCAATGACTCCAATCAGATTCACATCCAACACCTTTGTGAAGTCCTCGATCTGCATCCACTCTGTGGGGCCGATGGGTACGGACCGGCCTGCATTATTCACCAGGCCCCACAGACCTGCAGAGACAAGACATGAAAAATATTGGCGGATAATCAGTTCTCTATAACCATCCCTCAGTGAAAAAGGAAATCCAACTATTCTTTATATTGTGGTATACAAAAGTGATGGTCAAAAGTTGCTAATTGAAAACAAAATAAAAGCTTCTTTAAATTTCACACCACACTCTGGATCAACTTTTTATCAATGTGTAAGTCAGATTTTGTCTGAGGTAGCTCTTTCCTTCTGTCTGGTAAAACTCCTTCTATGAGGTAAGGCTTTCAGTAGGAGGATGATGAGTTGATGATGTGATGCTCCAGGTTGTGTTTTATCTCCTCCAGTGCCTCACTCTGACTGGCACCCTATCTGCAAGAGCATATGTGCCCCTCACCTCGCTCCCCGACCTCTCTGCTCACAAACTCCACCGCCTTCTTGATGCTCGAGCTGTCTGTAACATCCAGCAGGAGGGTCTTCAGTCTGGAGGAGGCCGCTGCTTTCAGATCTGCTGCACCTTTCTCTGTCAGACACGCAGCGATGACGTTGACACCTTTTCTATCAAGCTGTCTGGCCAGGAGATTTCCAAAGCCACTGTCGCAGCCGGTGATGAAGACATGTTTCTGAGTGAGACCGTCCACTTTGTAAGACTCTTTGATGAAGCGGCGGATTGTGGCAACAGTGACCAGAAATAGAACACAGGACAAGACCAGGTGTGAGAGGATCACCTACAACATGAAAACAGCAAAACAGCAGCTTTGACTTCTTTTGTTTTCTTGATATTGACAACAAACTCCTTTCAGATGTTTAAAAAAATGTAGAAAATTCAAGCTTGTGCTGAGAAATTAACTCACCTCTAATAAATACGTTGTTAGACCCTCAGTTGTCACCTAAAAAGAGGCACGAGATTAGATTTCGTCAGTTCCGAACATCACACAGAACAAAGGTGCATTGAAGTTTGAAATACACTGATGAATCTACATCTGTCCAAAGGCAAGTCAACACTGTATGTGGGGCAACAAGTTGTCCCTCTGCTGGAAAGCAATATTATTTTATCTTTTATTCCCTTCTTTCACTGCGATACCTACGGAAGAGGATAAGGGACACTTTTTTTTTTCTTTTACTATTTTTTTTTCTGGAAAAGACGGAGCTCTGGGGTTAAAGTCAGAATTCTGCATTTTTTCTCAGAAAAATAAGTGGAAATAAAAAATAATTCGCCTTTTTTTTCCGTAGACACCTACCACTGAATGCTCATGATTCATTATAAAAACACATAGTATTTACCTTTAAATAATTTGAAAAAAAAAAATCTTTCAATGTAGAAGATATTAAGAACTACTAAACACTCTTTTACAATGTTTTCACCACAAAAAGAAAAAAAAAACAGATACCAAATTAAAGTTCCTCCACTTGCGCTCAGCCTTATTAACAGCCTGTAGCTGTTTGGTTGTACTTTAGCGCCCTTTAGCGGTGGAATTTAACAACTGCATTTACATGCTGGACATTATGCATGCAGTGATTTTCTTTGGGGGAAAAAAGAGGGTTGAATATTTTTTGTTTTTCTAAAGACACGCATGTATTCACAAGATACAGCCCATTAAAAGCTCAAAAAGGACAAATTTCTTTTCTTAGAGACTTTAAAATAGTGAAAAAAAAAAGTTCAATTTAGATCTTAGTACAGGCTAGCTAGGCTGAGTTTCCATGAAGGGAATGAACCCATATGACAATCCACAAAACAAAAACAAAGTTTTGTCTTTTGCTTTTACTTAACTTTGAGGAGCTCATACTTGCACAAGAACTCCACTTTGATAACACATTTTCTTTCTTACCACACACCACACTCACTCTCATCTGATAGAAAAGATAACAACTGAACTGTTAACTTTTTTGCTTTTCATATAAAATGCAGTTTTTGGTAAAAAAAAAACAAAAACAAAAACAACTTTTAAAGTATTTTTTTTATATTAAAGTAAAGTTTACCCACGCTTTTTTTTCAGCTTCAGGTAACTGTA
Organism: Halichoeres trimaculatus; assembly: GCF_033239565.1. Taxonomy (NCBI): domain Eukaryota; kingdom Metazoa; phylum Chordata; class Actinopteri; order Labriformes; family Labridae; genus Halichoeres; species Halichoeres trimaculatus. The sequence goes on from NW_027437197.1 coordinate 19,345,195, forward strand.
ATATACCTCTAAGTCACGAAAGCTTCAGAACAAAATGAACAAAATCCTCCAAAGGTCACTTTGTTGCATAACGGCTAATTTTGCATTGTGTTGTTTTCAAAGGCTATCAATTATCCAGATATCTTTTTAAAAATTATTTCCAGTCTTGGATTGCACGCCAGAACAGCAACAGATTTTTTTGTGTGTTGATTTGGGAAAGTAAGAAAAAATGTAAAACAGACTTTCATTTAGTTTTTGCAGCCACTGGTTAGCTGCTGTCTGAACGTTAGACATGAGAGTGCTCCACAGTTAATTTACAATCATTCCAAAACACACATAATGATTAACATTAAGCCAAACATACCATGACTGAAGATTACTCTGTCCTCTGTCAACTTGATTCAGCCACAATGCTCTCTGCAACAAAGCTTCCGCTCAGGTTGTATTAGTGTGTCATTACTGGTCTGGACTATACAAGGAGTCAAGGTCCATGTGCATAACAGCAGGGGTGGATGTTTTACCCGCATGGGAATTGTGTAATAGACAAACTGAGATTACATGACCTTAGGCTTTGATTACTTTACCTTTAGTCCAATTTAAAATGAACAAACACCAACATTTAGACTCCACTACCCACTCAGTTCCCTGAGGCAGCTTGTCCTCACACACTTGGGACACACTGCAATGTTGACTAAAAGGAGAAAATAGCTTTTATGAGTAGGTTTTAATGGAGACAGACGAAGCAAAGTCCATTTATAGATTTATGTCATGTAATTCTTGTGTAAGCTTTGTGGAAATAAAGAGGCAAACATGCTTCATCGTACAAAAATTAGATTTATTCAATATTTTGGTAATGATATAAAGCTACCAATAGAATTAACTTTTAGGTCTAATTATGCAGCCCTTTGTATTACATACAAAATTTTAAAAAAGGACTACAGAACAGATACTTTTGGTTTGGGACTATTTTTATGTATGAATGCGTCGAGGACCCAGGTGGGCATGTAGGACAGAGGCAGCCAAAGGAACTTTGCGTCCCATCCCACAGAGTAACGAGCCCGAGGGTGAACGGCAGAGACGCCGTGCTCCATACAGTTCACCACCTTCATCAGGTCCCAGTCTCCCAGCTGTTTAACGCTTTGTTCCCAAACCACATAGGCTGAAAGAGAAGAAGTGAAGACATGCATTTTTAATCTCATGTGAAGTAACAGTTCCAAGACCTCGTTTCCCATGAACAAGGAAAACAGGGATTTAGAATGAAGTATTGATATGAGAAAGAGCAGCCACTTACATTTCTCCAAAAATGAGGTTCCATAGTCATTCTTCACATCCTGAGGCAATCTGTCCCAAAGTTTAGCAATGAAGGCTTTGGTACTGTCTATATCAGTCAGACCTGTTCTGAAGAAGCCCGGCTCCAAGCAGGACACCTTCACTCCAAAGTGTGCCATGTTTATGCTAAAATACAACAACAAAGGGTCACTATAAGTTTAGATAGCATCCTTAAAAATCATCAGGACTGTTGGAAAGTGATGTTTGCTCTCACCGCAGGCTGTCTGTGAAAGCCTCCACTCCGTACTTGGACACACAGTACGATCCACCAAATGTGCTGAGCCGCCCAAACACACTTGATACATTCACCACTCTGCCTCTGGCCTTCTTAATGAGAGGCAGGACGCTCAGGGTTACATCGATCACGCCGACAAGATTCACAGCCAGCATGGACTTGTGATCCTCTATGGTGAGCCAGTCATTGGGGCCAGATGGCCACCCAATTCCAGCATTGTTCACGACAGCCCACAGGTCTGCAGAGAAATAAGTGCAACAAGACAAAGTTGTAGAGATGAGCATGTAAATCCATTTATCTGTATTCGAGCAATATTCATTTCTACTGTGCATTTTTCAACGTGCAGTATAGATGTTTTTTATCCGTTGTGTTTGCAGTGGATTGTTCTTCCTAAATCAAAACTACAAGGTTTTATTTTTTCCGTTGCCATATCTTTTATATGTACAGTTAAACTAACAAGCATCTGACTATAACTTCATGTGATAAAGTCAGATTAAACAGGGGTCACATTTTTTCTTCAGCCCTTACCGAGACTGGTTATACATGTCAACACAAGAATGATTATATCAGACTAACAATGACCCAGTTTCAAACATGAAGTCTGTAACTGATAAGAAAGATCATCAGGAGTTTACTTACACTTTTCTCCCACCAGAGTCTTGATGGAGGCTGCGACCTTAGCGACACTCTCAGAGTCAGTGACGTCCAGGTGGAGGGTCGTCAGTCTGTCAGAGGCTGCCTTCTTCAGCTCATCCTCACCTTTCTCAGTGTAACAGCCTGCGATCACACGAAAGCCCAGCTTGTCCAGGTGCTTGGCGAGGAGATTACCAAAGCCAGTGTCACAGCCAGTGATGTAGACATATTTATCTCCTTTGTTGGTCACTCTTTTGCTCTCCTTGTACCAGCGATGGATGAACCAGAGAGCAACTAGTCCTAGAATAATCAGGAACATTGTGCTATGGAAGAAAGAAAGAAAAAAACACATTGTCATACTGTTTGCAAGATTGACATATTAGCAGTGAGCATTTTCCTTTTCAAAAACACGATCCTGAAGAAAAAAAAACTGACACTATGTGTATTTTCTCCACAGTCTAAGCTGCAAAGTCGCAACGCACAACGGCAGGTTGTCAAACTTACCAAAGAGAAGTGAGACAAGCCGCAAAAGTTTCGGAGGTCGTGATTCAAGTGACTTCTTCAATGTGACTTCCGGGACCAGCATTTTAAAATAAACACCTTAACAGTGCCTCCTGCTGGAGTGACAGAAAATTTACGAAATTTAAAGAGGAAAACAAACATCTTTACAAAATTAGTTTTTTTTTCCCTCCTGAAATTTATGTAAACACGGAGAAGTATGACCACCTTTATAACGTAGACCTTTACGGGCATGCAACCATGCTCTTTCCTGTTTTCTCGCGGTATTACAGTAAGTTGTCTCTATTAATTTCAATTAATATTTACGCATTTTCTTAAAAAACAACAACAATATTTTTCCACACTAAAAATGAGGAAAAAAACGCGTTGTTATCTCACAGCAAAAATGTTTCGTGTTCAAATCTTTGGCATGTTTTGACGTGAGTCTGAATGTGTAGATTCTCTTCAGGTAAGCCTGCTCCCTCCCACTGCCGTGTCACTGAAATGCTTGCCAAGTTGATAAGTCACTCTGAATACGTGTGAGTGGGAGTGAATGGATGTCTGTCTCTACACGTTAGTCTCAAAAACCTTCTTAGAATTATAAACTATATTCTCCTGGGATTAACAATACAAATAGTCATTAAGGAGCGCTAACGGATGAACAAGATTTGGACTGACTGAGTCTAACCGTTTTCTCCACAGACAGGTCCAGGGTCAGTCTTATCAGCACAAAGAATACAGAACACAGATGGATGTGGCAGTAACACAAAGAGGCCACAAGATGGTACTGTTTACAGGTTAACTTCAGGATCCATTCTGCCACATCCTTTAATCTACTTCAGCTTTTTGGTACAAAGTTGATTGTTGGAGCCATTCATTCATTTATAGTTTATTTTTTATATTCCAGACTGGGTATAATACTGTTTGTATACCTGTTACATTTTGTTTGGTGTCAATTAGAGAGGGGGGATGAGCTGACCGCTATTTACTTTGGCTCACTGTTAATCTCTTGATTATCCTCTTTTTCACGTTACAATGTGGTTGTCAGCAAAAATAAATAAATAAAAACAATTTATTATTAAAAAAATAATAGTTATACCAAAAAAATCGCACACAATACAAGGCCCAACCTAAGCTTGCAGTGACTTGTTCCCTGAATTCCCAACCTTTTTTCCATAAAGAAATAAATAAATTTAAAAAAAAATATCCAAAAAAATCCAAAGTGGAAATGGGAGAAATAAATTCAAGAACCTCCAAAAAATGAACAAAACAAATAAAGTGGTTTACACATCATGGCATACAGTGACACCTTTAAGTAAGATGTAAAAATACGGATGTGAGAGTCTGAGAAGTTACAACAGAAACACAATCATGACTGCTGGATTATTTATTTAACTTATAATATTTCAGTTCTGGTATAAAGCTGCCACTAGTTATGACCTGTCAGTTCAAATGTTTGTTACAGTAAAAGTCTTCTGTGTTTAATCCGACCAATATAAAAACTACAAAACAGACACTTGTGGTTTGGGACTACCACTAAGAATGAGTCTGTCAAGGACCCAGGTGGGCATGTAGGACAGAGGCAGCCAAAGGAACTTTGCGTCCCATCCCACAGAGTAACGAGCCCGAGGGTGAACGGCAGAGACGCCGTGCTCCATACAGTTCACCACCTTCATCAGGTCCTCATCTGCCAGCTGTTTAATCCTCTGTTCACACTTCTCCAGAGCTGAAAGAGAATTTATACACACAATTTGGTTTCAGATTTATATCAACTTCTAATTTAATCATCTAAAATTTCTGTTAAAGGTATCAAGAAAGAGATGCTCAAATTTAGTTTACAGAGATAATTTGTCTTTTTGCTGACAAAATTGTTTTATTGCGCAGGTGACTCACATGTCTCCAAAAAGCAGGGTCCATAGTCATCCTTCACATCCTGAGGCAATCTGTCCCAAAGTTTCCTTAAACTGTTTCTGAGCATCTCCATATCAGTCAGACCTGTTCTGAAGAAGCCCGGCTCCAAGCAGGACACCTTCACTCCAAAGTGTGCCATGTTTATGCTAAAATACAACAACAAAGCGCCACTATGATTAAAGATAGCATTCCTGAAAATCATCAGGACTGTTGGAAAGTGATGTTTGCTCTCACCGCAGGCTGTCTGTGAAGGCCTCCACTCCATACTTGGACACACAGTACGATCCACCAAACGTGCTGAGCCGCCCAAACACACTTGATATATTCACCACTCTGCCTCTGGCCTTCTTAATGAGAGGCAGGACGCTCAGGGTTACATCAATCACGCCAACAAGATTCACAGCCAGCATGGACTTGTGATCCTCTATGGTGAGCCAGTCATGGGGACCACCTGGCATACCAACTCCGGCATTATTCACAACAGCCCACAGGTCTGCAGAAACATGAAAGCAACAAGAGAAATGTATGGTGAGTGTCATCAAAATAGGTTTAAGACACGTTCTTTATTTCCTTCAACATATTTGTGACTGTGCAATATTCAATTCTACTGTGCATTACACATTTTTACTGTACATTAACTTCAGTCTAAACATTATTTACAACAAATTTTCTGTGTATGATACATTTCAACTGTGCAATATATTTTTTTTTACTTTGCAATTCATATTTTTTAACACTGCATTCTAAATGTTACACTGTATTATGCACTCTACTGAATACATTTCTACTATGTGATCTGTACTATTGGTGGAGCTTTTTGAGGTTTCCTAGTGTCAATGTCAATAGATACTACATATTTGCATGTCCTTCTCTGTTTGTCTGTTTTTTTTTTTTTTGCAGGAGATTGAAAGAAACAAGAACCAGAAAGCTATTTAGCATGGCTCAGCATGCACACTGTAAACATCAGGTGATGATAATTGTTGGCGGTGTTAAAAAAAAGGAAGTCAAAGTGGGAAACACATTACAAGAACTTCCCATCGACTTTTGGTTCTCTGTGACAGAGTCATATTACTTCAAATACAAACTCTAAACTGTATCATAATTACATTTATAATGTATGACAGTGTCTTGACAACCAACAAAAAAACCTATAGAATAATCAAGAGTTCACTTACACTTTTCTCCCACCAGAGTCTTGATGGAGGCTGCGACCTTAGCGACACTCTCAGAGTCAGTGACGTCCAGGTGGAGGGTCGTCAGTCTGTCAGAGGCTGCCTTCTTCAGCTCATCCTCACCTTTCTCAGTGTAACAGCCTGCGATCACACGAAAGCCCAGCTTGTCCAGGTGCTTGGCGAGGAGATTACCAAAGCCAGTGTCACAGCCAGTGATGTAGACATATTTATCTTCTTTGTTGGTCACTCTTTTGCTCTCCTTGTACCAGCGATGGATGTACCAGAGGGCGACTAGTCCTAGAATAATCAGGAACATTGTGCTATGGACAAAGCAAAAGAACACCTTGTCATACTGTAAAATAGAAAAATCTCTGTCATGTTTGTGATGAAGAGTTACCTACAAACCAGATTAAAGCTTGAACAATAAAAGGTTATCCCAAAGCATGGAAGTTGATTACATTTGGTGCGCAACATGCAAAATTAACAGAACAGGTCTGAGCCATGAAATACATGAAAACTTGGACTCTACATAAACCCAGACTCTACAGAGGAAAAAAGGTTGAAAGACTGAACTGGAACAAGGTGAAACATGCTCACATCTTAAGGGTAAACAGCCCATCACTACAATGCCTTCAGGGTAAACTCGCCTACAGAGTTCAACATGCATTCTTATGCAATGACTCTTTACTTTGTTATCACAGACATTTTTCGTATGCATCATAGACCACCACAATACACAGGTTGAGACATTCAGAAATGACAGGTTCTGACACATGTGGCTGTTAGAATTATTGGAAATATTTGATTTATTTTGAAAAAGATATCAACATGGATACTTCAAATATTGTGGAATAAAATGGGGACAAAAAGTCTCTTCTATGCGTTATTACATAACTAACTGCTAACTATCCTGCTTTGCAGTGTAGCACCTGCAGGTGTATACATACCAGTTTTCTAACTTTGGTGGTAACATGGTTGGACTGTTTTTATGTAACTTAGCACAATTTGAATAAAAAATTTTTTTTAGCACATCTGATAGTACTGCTCATTATTTAAGGCTTTTAAATATGGCATTCTGATTATTATGGAGAACAAGATATTGAAGTGAAAAAATTAAAACTTCAAAAACATTAAAGTGGGTAGAATCTTGTTGCTGGGTTGAGCAAAGGCAGAATAAATATGTCTGTGTTTGGAGTGACTTAAAAACAATTTGGATGGAGTATTTTAGATATAATCTGATAATATCAAAGAGGTAATCTCCAGTGAAAGGACAACAGGATTTCCTTAACTCAGCTGATATCATCAGTATAAACCATTAGAAAAATCATCTTCTGGGTAGCTGAGCTTTAGTTTAACTTGATTCCCTGCCTGATATTGATTGTCCTCTGGTTAAAAAACGTTAGGCCTATTTATATTACATTTACATTATACACAAAGAGTTTCTGATCCTGGATAAACTGGTTAATCATCACTCTACAGAGAGCATCACAAATAACAGCAAACAAAACAAACAACCAAACAAAAAAACCCTACGTGTTTGTCCTCCGTGGTCACAGCATTAATCCTTGTCGCAGCCCCGATGGCAGAGTGTGAACTTCTCTGGAAACAATGAGTAACACCAAAGAGAATTCATACTTCTATTTCTTTTGAGTGTTGGTTTGCACTTTTACGTGACTTCCGGGACACCAAAGTGCCTCTCCTCCTTCGGCTTCTTTCATACACATGATGTGTTTACAGAGCCACCTGCTGGAGGGTCGATAAGTGACATGATGGTACAACACTAAAGCATTTTTTGACAGCACTATTGAAGTGACACCTAAAGGGTTCTTAAGTATACTGTATTTCTATGGTTAATGTATCATGGATATTTGAAAAACTGTACTCCTATCTTATTGATACTACAAGAGGAGCACAACACTGAACCCAATTAGGAGTTTTACTTTGGTAAAACTAACATGGATGTTTCTTGTGTAGCAGGGACTAGTGTCCTTTACAGTATGAGCATGAGAGTAATGTCACTGTACATATACCCTACCACTTTTAAAATTCCATGGTCTTTGTACCAAAGTAATGCCTTGTTAATTATTACATTGTCCCTCTTTAGAAATAGTAGCATTTTCTTGTAGTTCTATCGTCTCAATGATACAATGGTACAAAGACCAGGGTCGGTTTGACAGAACAATGATACTCATATTTAATGAAACACAGTACCATCATATAGTTCATGTACCATGGTACTATCAAAAATACTGTGACATGTGAACCACCCCTTCTACATTACCAGTATAGTTTAAATGCACCATGTTAAAGTTACTTTTGGGATTTTGTATTAAACACCAGTTTTGTGAATTATTTTTGTGGGATGTACTGTTTAAATAGTTGTTAAAGAGTGCTAATGGATGATCAGGATTTGAGCTTAGTGATCTTTATCTTTTTATTGTTTATTTTATTTCATTTTTTTAATTCAAAGAAGGCAGGAATACAAAAGCACACAATCTGCATAATTACCACTACTGTAAGAACACGACAGCGCAGATAAGGTACGGCAGTACAAAAAAAGGCCACACGACGGTGCTGTTTTCAGGAAGCTGATGTCTTGAGAGCCACTCTGCCACATGATTAACTCTCCATTCCAACTTTTTAGCACTAAGTTCATCTGTCCATAATAAAGCGTAACTTATTTTGAAGGTGTGTCATTATTTTTTTCATTTTGAGTTAATTCTGGTTTATGAAAAACTCTGTTTGAGGAAAATAAAGAAAAGGATATTTGGGCTCTGATAACAATTCTGAACTGCTTAACAAATTAAAATTCAGTCTGTAATTCTTTGATGTTACTAAAAGGATTAAATTAAACATGGCAGTTATGATAAGCATTTGGTGGGCTTGTATTTAAATCTGATACCAGAAAATTCTCCTTTTGTTCTTTAGTAAGACCATTAATCAGTATTGTTAACACAAATTGATCATTAACACCCACAGTCCTGTCCGTTGCTAGTCTTTTGCTAGCTCCTGGGTGTAGCTTTATGAAATGATGATAATGAACGCGTGAATCCTTCAACTTATAAGTGTTAATTTCCTTTTTTTTTTTTAAGAACACTTAAGAAAATGGAAAATGTAAAACGGTTTGTGAAAGGTACCTAAGTTTTACTAAGTGATAGCTTTCTTGTTTCTATTTGTTAAATCTGCTCCATTTGACACAGCTGTTAAAGCGGGATTCCCACCAAGAAAACCTTCAGGTTTATGAGAGGAAACAGATTACTGTAGGCTTTCAGAGCTCACTCCCTCCTGTCCTATTATCAATCACCTGTGCTGTGAATAATAACAGGTTGTAAAAAGGAGCAAACTCTGAACAGAGGTCTTCTATTACTTGTCCTAGCGGGCATTAACCCCAAGCTTCTGCTCAATCACTGTGAATATGTCTCCATTTGCAAAGCAAGTAAACAAATAAAAGATAATAATGCACGTGTCCTAAACAACTTTAAGTACAGACTGTCTTAAAGCTACAGTGATAGATAGAGAGGAGTTATTAGCACATCTTAAGTGCTGTGGCATGGACATAGTACACTATAAAACTGTCTGAAACTAATACCTGCAAATAAAAATGTTGCCTGAATTGCAATTTCATCCTTAACACATTTAGAGTGATGACTTTTTTTCTGAAAAGGTGGTTAAAAAAATGTTTATTAAATGTGTTTTCACATGAAATTCAGCAAAAGACACATTTTGACTGATTCTAACAAACTGGAACTAAATATAAAATGAACTGGACAATGTTTACAGAGACGGTATCTTAAAAAGACACATGGCCTTGTGGTCATTTAACCCAGTTTACAATCACTTCTGATAAGCAGTCCTTAAATACTAACATTCAAACACCAATAGCGTCTGTATGGATAAATAAATAAATAAAATAAAACTTCACATTTGGAAATAAGTTTACAGCATGAGTTTGGAGACACAGATTTCACCAATGACAGATAATCTACACTTTGGTTTAGTGATTAAATTTTGCAGTACAAAGGCAGTTTAGTGAAGGTCACACTGCTGACACAGGTCTTATCACTCTAATGGAGGCGTAGATAATGGGAAGGAGAGGCAGGGGTTACATGAAATAGCTAAGATAGGAATTTTCTCTGATGAGTCTCAGTGATGTGGATGGATTCTTGAAGAAAGGAGTGCCATCAAGGTACCGTAGGTTTTGATTTTCTTCCACATAAACTGCTGCGCTGGGCTACTACTCAACCAGGATTTTTACTATAATTTAGAATTTTTTCTTAATTTTTGTAAAAAGCTTAAGAGTGTTGTCCTAGCTGTGAGGTAAACCTTCACTAACAGAACAAAGAGAAAAATACCAAAATGGCTTTTTACTTCTCAATCATCAGATCGGTAGATGCAGTGAAATACTGATACTGAAGACTTTTTAAAACTGTGAAACCAAGAATCCTACCAAAGTTAATCAGTAGGACCATTGTTTTCAATCCACGGTGCTTTGTACAGACACACCTGACTGAGGCAGGGCAGCAAACATGAAGAAATCAATCAAAGTTAAAACATCAGGAGAAGATGGAAGAGGTGAGTGATCTTTGTCTGAGAAAAAAAAAGACACGACAGCAGTAATTTGTATAAAGTAAAAAATCTCTAACACTAATTTTGTCGCTGTTATTGCAGACATTGAGAGTGGGTAAGTTAAAATAAAATTTCGGACAACTATCTATTTAAAGATGTAACCCAATACCTTTTTTTACTTGACTTTAAATTGGATATTTCTACAGAGATGAGAAGAAAAAAGATAAATTACCCAGTGTTGGATACTTCCAGTTGGTAAATATCTTGTCCTTTTTTGTATTTTTTTAATGATGAAATGCTCCCTCCCTGCTGGAAAAAAAATTTTTTTTTTCAAATCTGAAAATGCACCTTTTATTTTTAGAGCAAATGTTGACATTTTAGACACACTGGTTGCGGTAAAACATAGAATCTGAAAATAGTATTTTATGGTCAGTTTAGCCAAAAACTTAAATGGTAAATTGCAAACCAAGTTTTTCTCTGCTAATATTTCTTTATCATTATCTCCAGGACTTTAACTTTTAAAGATATGTTAGTAACATAAAATATTCTAATATTTCCTCTAAATGGGTTTGTAATTGCAGTTTCGTTTCGCCACTGCTAAAGATGTAGCAATGATGGTGATTGGGGGCTTGTGCGCCCTCATTCATGGAGCAGCTTCTCCTCTCATGCTCCTGGTCTATGGCATGATGACCAACACGTTTGTGGCCTATGAGCTGGAGGTCCAGGAACTCAAAGACCCAAACAAGACATGCATCAACAGCACCATACACTGGAATAATGGTTCTGAGTATGAAACACCTGAAAACAGTACAGTGACCTGTGGGTAAGTCCTCCATTAAGAGTTAAGAGAATGATATGACAGAGAGAAGCTGATTTACTGATGTTTTCTCCCTGCAGGGTGGATATCGAAGGTCAGATGACCATGTTTGCATATTACTATATTGGAATTGGATTAGGAGTTCTGGTTGTGAGTTATTTCCAGGTGAGTATTAAAGTTTAATTTATGGATCTTTCTCAGTATAAAGAAATACTTTTCCTCAACACTCTGTTGTTCCCTCTGTAGATCACCCTCTGGGTGTCATCAGCCGCAAGACAAATCCACAGAATAAGAAAGACTTATTTCAGAAAAGTAATGCGGATGGAGATCGGCTGGTTCGACTGCAACTCTGTTGGTGAACTGAACACGAGGATATCAGAGTGAGCTGAGCTTCTTTATCTGCTCATCAGGCTGTTATCAGTGTTATCAGTGCTTTTAGTGTCTCTGTCCCTCTTACAGTGACATCAACAAGATCAACAACGCCATCGCTGACCAGGTGTCCATCTTCATCGAGAGGATTTCCACATTTGTGTTTGGCTTCATGGTGGGGTTCATCGGCGGGTGGAAGCTGACTCTGGTGGTCATAGCCGTGAGCCCTCTGATTGGTGTAGCTGCTGGACTGATGGCCATGGTGAGACGTCAGTTGATGTCAAAAAAAGATGCCTCACAATTTTGACACCAACATTTGAACTTGGACTTTTCAAAAAAGGCTCATTGCTTGAGATTTTGATGGATTTTAATTACAATAATTATTTTTCCTTTACATTAATGCACACAACCTTTTCAACCTATTATTTCAATGGATGTAAGCCTGAATGGACAGGGCATTAAATATTTTGCAAACTAGAGCAAACCCTTTTTTTATCAGTATACTGCACTGATTCAGTTACAATGACCTACGTTAAGGTTTTAACAAATGTTACATGATGCTTTGAACAGAAATATATTTCAGGAGTTGAGGTTTGACTTCTGAAATCATATGTTATAACTTGGTGTTTTTGCATCATTTCCTTTTGTATCCTCCAGGCTGTAGCCAGGCTGACTGGGCGAGAGCTGAAGGCATACGCGAAGGCAGGCGCAGTGGCCGACGAGGTCCTGTCATCCATCAGAACCGTGGCAGCTTTTGGTGGGGAGGAGAAAGAAGCTGAGAGGTGTCCTAATACTTTTAATCTTAGAAGTCACAGAAGACTTTTTACTCTACAAAGTATTCTGAGCTTTTATCTCTGTACAGATATGACAGAAACCTTGCAGAAGCTCAGAACTGGGGTGTGAAAAAGGGTGCCATCATTGGCGTCTTTCAAGGATACCTGTGGTGCATCATCTTCCTTTGTTTTGCTTTGGCCTTTTGGTACGGATCTAAACTGGTCATTGAAACCAAGGAGCTGTCTCCTGGTACTCTAATTCAGGTATGTCATATTCGATTTTTTCTAACAATGATACTCCATCGTCTTCAAATACAATAGCCGTGTTTTATGTCCAGGTGTTCTTTGGAGTGCTAATGGCAGCGATGAACCTGGGACAGGCCTCCCCGTGTCTGGAGGCTTTTGCGTCAGGTCGAGCAGCAGCAAAGACCATCTTTGACACGATCGATCGGGTAAACCAGGATTCTGTTTCAGCCTCTGTGCATGCATGAGTCAACTTATGATTCATTTTGAGACAAAAATGTTCATTGTGAAATGAAATTCTGTGCTGTTACATTCACAGGTGCCAGAAATTGATTGTTTCTCAGAAGAAGGTCACAAGTTGGAGCAAGTCAAAGGCATCATTGAGTTTCATAACGTTTCTTTCTTCTACCCGTCACGGCCTGAAGTCAAGGTACATTTCTTCAAACACACAGCATTTCTTTGTGTCAGTGTTTCAGCTCGTCAAATCAAACAACATCTACTTCTTCAGATCTTAGATGACCTGAACATGCAAATCAAAGCAGGAGAAACCACTGCTTTTGTGGGGCCAAGCGGATCAGGAAAAAGCTCCGCAATTCAGCTCATCCAAAGATTTTATGACCCAAAGAGCGGAATGGTAACTATACGATACACAAAGTAGAAAAGAAACATTTACAGTCTTCAATGCTTTCTGATTCATACTCTTTTCATTTACCTTAAGGTGACTTTGGACGGCCATGACATCCGTACTCTAAACATCCAGTGGCTTCGATCTCTCATTGGAATAGTAGAACAGGAGCCGGTGCTTTTTGCTACAACTATTGCAGAAAACATCCGGTTTGGTCGCCCTGGAGTTACAATGGAGGACATCATCCAGGCAACAAAACAGGCCAATGCCTATAACTTTATAATGGATCTACCTCAGGTATGTTTGAACACGAAATGGTGGTATGAAGAACTGTCTAATAGTGAAATATGTTGCTGAAACGAAGACGCTGCATCCTCTACGTTAGAAATTTGATACTCTGGTTGGAGAAGGTGGAGGTCAGATGAGTGGAGGACAAAAACAGAGGATTGCTATCGCTCGAGCTCTGATACGAAACCCAAAGATTCTGCTGCTGGATATGGCCACATCTGCTCTGGACAACGAGAGTGAAGCCGTAGTCCAGGAGGCTCTGGATAAGGTCAGACTCTCTCTGCATGCAGACTGCATTCATGAGATTATAGTGTACTGACACTGACCCCCTTATTTTACGATACGTTCAGGTGCGATTGGGCAGGACGACAATCTCCATAGCTCACCGTCTTTCAACAATCAGAAATGCAGATGTCATCATTGGGTTTGAGCATGGACAGGCTGTGGAGAGGGGAACACACAGTGAGCTTCTAGAAAGGAAAGGGGTCTACTTCACTTTGGTCACCCTGCAGAACCAAGACGCATCCAAAACAATCAATGGTAGGAGTAAAAACGTGCTTCAAATCATCATAACACTTATCTCCATGTCTTATCAGAATGTAATGGCTGAGATTATGGGCTGTGTCTTGATTTGGGTTGGAATAAAAATGTAATAAATTTCTGAGTCATGTGGAACAGAGAGGAAGTGGCATTGGGCTCTGTTTGGGACTTGGTGACACAATTCCTTGGTAAGTTTGTTTACATGAAAATTGAGAGGGGAAAATCAGCAGTAGGAACTGTGGTGCCATGTGTGGGGTCGGGCTATGAGCTGGGGTTGGCAGTGCCCTCCTTCCCTGATACCAGCCAGCCGCCAAGCTGGTACAAGGGGGAAGGAGAGGGAGCCACTCTACCTCCCTCAGTTCTAGATGTAAGTGGATGGTGGGGCAGGGGCCTAGAACTTCATTGGGGTCATAGGACATTGTCCTTTATCAGTGTTCCGATGACTAGTCCCCAACACCTCAAGAAGGCTCACCAGCGACATCTTAGGCCTCTTCCATTGCATATGATGAAGACTGTGCAAAGTGACACGGAACAAAGCACAAGGTCTGGTCTGAGATTCGTAGAGGCTATCTCGAGAGATTCAGCCTGTCAGGGAGCAGAGACTTGTTGATGCTTTCAAGGCAATGCCTCTCAATGTAGCCGATTATTAGTTAAGATAAACTTTGTTATTTTTGTGCTCTAGAGGCCCCCAATGATTGTTACACAAACTGCCCCTCAAAAGTCAACAGATGCTTCACTGTGTGATTTTTTTAATTATAGATGAAACCAGCGAACCTCTTGATGACTTTGACATAAAAGCAAGGAGTGGAAGCTGCAGATCCAGTAAAAGGTACTTTCGCAAAGTCCAAAAGATCCCACCAGAAAAAAAGGGGGGTATTAAAATTAATGAACCCCAATGAAATAACTTTATGCTTCAATTGTAACTCCCACAGGAGCCTTGTGCGACTGAGAACTCAAAGCACTCTGTCAACGGGCAGCCAGATCCTCCCTGATGTGATGATCTCACCAGCACCTCAGGTATTTGAGGAAAATGCAGAAGAAGAAGAAGAAGTAGAGCCGGCTCCAGTAGCTCGTATCCTCAAATACAACCAGCCGGAATGGCCGTACATGCTACTGGGATCACTGGGAGCGGCTGTGAATGGCTCTGTCAACCCTATCTATGCTGTCCTGTTCAGCCAGATACTTGGGGTGAGTGCTGTGTTCCTTATGAACACTCCTGAGATGGACTGATGTTCCATTAAGGAAATTATCTCTAAAACTTTTGTATCTCCAGACATTTGCCATTCGTGACTTGGACGAACAGAGGAAGCAGATCGATGGAATATGTATTCTGTTTTGCGTTGTGGCTGTGATGAGCGTCTTCTCCCAGTTTTTACAGGTTAGTATCCAAATATTTAACACCATTATGAAACAAAGGACTAGATAACCTTGGCTTTACTGATTTTGATTTCATCTCCCAGGGATATGCTTTTGCCAAGTCAGGAGAGCTGCTGACTCGACGTCTGAGAAAAGTGGGCTTCCAGGCCATGTTAAAACAGGAGGTCGGCTGGTTTGATGACCCCAGAAACAGCCCTGGAGCCCTGACTACCCGACTGGCAACTGATGCATCCATGGTGCAAGGGGTAAATAGCAAAACCAAAGGCTTGCATCAACTCTATGTTTAGAATTGTACTGATAGCATAAAATCTTTGTTCATCTGGCTGGTTTGATTCCTCAGGCAACTGGATCCCAGATTGGCATGATCGTCAACTCATTGACCAACATTGGAGCATCTTTCATCATTGCTTTCTACTTCAGTTGGAAGTTAACTTTGGTGATTTTATGCTTCCTGCCTCTCATCGGCCTGTCTGGGGTTTTTCAAGCTAAGATGCTAACAGGTTTTGCAAATGAAGATAAAAAATCAATGGAAACAGCCGGTCAGGTAAGCTCCACTTGACATTACATAGTTGACTTTATACAGACAGCAGCTTGTTTCCACATTTTTTCTTAGTTTTAACTGTTACATAATGAAAGCTGATAGCTGATATAGACTCTAAGATGCAAACTTTCTCCCACAGGTGTCCAGTGAGGCGCTCTCCAACATCAGGACCATTGCAGGCTTGGCCAAAGAGAACTCATTTGTGGAGTCCTATGAGCAAAAGCTTGAGCTTCCCTACAAATCAGCCAAGAAGAGGGCCAACATTTATGGTCTTTGTTTTGGTTTTGCCCAGTGTGTTATCTTCATGGCTTACGCAGCGTCATTTAGATATGGAGGCTATCTGGTTAGCTCGGAGGGCTTACAGTACATGATAGTGTTCAGGTTGGTGTGGTCTTTTTCTGATCCTGCGCTAGAATATAATTTATGTGTTTACAAACCGCTTATCTGTGCTAAAACTGTGTTTCCTCAGGGTTATTTCTGCTGTTGTGATCAGTGGAACAGCGCTGGGCAGAGCTTCTTCCTTCACCCCAGATTACGCTAAAGCTAAAACTGCTGCCTCTCAGTTTTTCAAACTTATAGATCGAGTTCCTAAAATAAGCTCAAGCAAGACGTCTGGAGAGAAATGGGTTAGTGATTTTCCTAAATAATCAGACTCATTCCTGAAAGAATATCAAAGTGACAGTCATTTTTGTTTTTATTCTTCTTTTAGGACACATTCAGAGGTGAAATAGAATTCCTAAACTGCAAATTCACCTACCCGACTCGTCCAGACATCCAGGTACTGAAGGGCTTGATTGTGTCGGTGAAACCTGGTCAAACTTTAGCATTTGTTGGGAGCAGCGGCTGTGGGAAAAGCACCAGTGTTCAACTCCTGGAGAGATTTTATGACCCTGATGAAGGCCGAGTGGTACGTAGACTGAGTCAGACGATGGTTTCACTGTTCTTAAAATGAATCTCTCCCATAGCCTGTCTCATTTGTGTCATATATCTGTCATTTCCAGCTGATCGATGGTTGCCCATCTCATTCAGTGAATGTTCCCTTCCTGAGATCTCAGATTGGCATTGTGTCCCAGGAGCCAGTGTTGTTCGACTGTAGCATTGCAGAGAATATTCAGTATGGAGATAATATCCGTACTGTCAGCATGGAGGAAGTTATTGAGGCCTCTAAGAAAGCTTTCCTTCATGACTTTGTGATGACGCTGCCAGATGTGAGTGGAAACCCGTCTCTTGAGGATATTTGTTTAGTTCAATTTAACCTTTGACATGGATATTCAAAATTTTTTGAACCAAATGTAAAGTCTTTTACTCACTTTTCAGACCTTTTCTGACTTTAATTTGTAAAGTTCTCTGTAAAGAGGTTAAGAAAACAGTCTGACCCTAAAATACTGTATGTATCATATTTACACTACCTGTCATTTTTAATTTGATCTCTTTTTAAAAAAAAGAAATATGAGACTCAGGTTGGGGCTCAGGGATCCCAGCTGTCTAGAGGACAAAAACAGCGCATAGCCATCGCTCGGGCCATCGTCAGGAACCCCAAGATCCTGCTACTTGACGAAGCCACCTCTGCTTTGGATACAGAGAGTGAAAAGGTAATCTATTTTTAGACACCGTTAAAAAGAGCTGCCATTAAATGTCTTCTTCATACAGTGCCACCCTTTCATAACCTGTTTCTCAATCTCTGTGTTTATCTCCAGACTGTTCAGTCAGCCCTGGATGAGGCAAGAAAAGGTCGAACCTGCATCGTCATCGCTCACCGGCTCTCCACGATTCAGACTGCTGATATCATAGCTGTGATGTCTCAAGGAGTTGTGATAGAAAAAGGCACACATGATAAACTCATGGCCAAGAGAGGGGCCTATTATAAACTGGTCACAACAGGCGCTCCTATCAGCTAGGTCCCAAAACACCAGGCTGACATGTGCACGGCTTTTTGTCATCCTGTGGAATCAAAACGTTGTTTATAAGCCACAGGAAGAGCTTCATCCTGGCAGGATTGCTTCTTAGATCAATCTTTTTATGAGATGTGTACATGTTAAACTATTTATTATGTATTTGAATTTCAAAAAGATGTTTAGCTTCAAAATTTTATACTTACATTTGAATGAATGACTCAGACAAGTCTGACAGGAACTGAATAAATAAAATATCACAAGCTGAAAGTAACACGAGTGCACAGAGTCGTGACGCTTTTATTGTGAAAGAGTCCCAGACGGGGTTAAAATTAGATTGCATGATGAAAGTTTGTGACTCATATTTTCTGGCATTATCTTTATGGCCATTTGCCTTTACTGGATCAGACAGCTGAAGAGAGACTTTCATGAGTGCACTTTATGATAAATAACAAGTCTGCAGCAATTCGAATAATGTGGACATGAAGTTCTTTTTTTTTTTGCTTGTTTTTTTTTTTTTTTTTTTTTAACAATTTCATGATTTCTTTTCAAAACAACTATAACATAAAATGTACTTTTTTAAACAATGCATGATGAAATCTCTTTTTGTCTAAAAGGACACACACACACACACACACACACACACACACACACACACACACACACACACACACACACACACACACACACACACACACACACACACACACACAAACACAGATGTTCCTTCAAATTTGGATGGACAGGTGGTCTCCACACTTAGAACAGTTACATCATTTAGTGCCAGGCTCCAGGTGCCACTGGTTGCTAAGCACTCACAGGCAAAATGTGGAAATGGGTTCTACTGGGAGAGTTTAATCCATCTAATCTAGTTACATCAGACACTCTGTTCTACCTCATTACATTTTGGCTGATTAATATCTGAATTAGCCAGAGGAAACTAAGCGACACACCAGAGATTATGTAATTCACACAGAGCAGGATTTATTCGCACACACACACACACATACACATACGTACGTAGAGCTGCAGTTCACACAGAGGTGAGCAGGAGAAAAACACAGGATGATGTGGAGGCTCGTAAGGTAGAACATTCATAGTCACGTCTATACAAAATAAGTAAAAAGCACATGACAACAACAAAAAAGTGATGTGTTGATGCATCTATAAGCCTCACTGTTGGTTCTATGTGTTTATCACATGGAACATAGGGGTTGCTCTCTTCTTTGTCCGTTTCTTGTAATTTTTTCATCTCTTTTTCGTAATCTTTGTATTTGGAGTGGATCTTTACTTTGTATGGCTCATTTGTTGGTCATGGACACCAAACTGTTTTCTTCAGTGATATTTTTACTACTTTTTCTCCTGTGTTTGTCTGGAGATCCTACATGTAACCATGGCTGCATTGTTTACATGTGAACTCAGCTGGGCCTTAGCATGTCAATGCTAACTGGTGCAAGCCCTGATGTTTCCCCACAAGGTGAGGAGAAGGAGGTGAGGATGACGTGCTGGTTCTCAGGTGTGAGCTAAGAAGTGACAACATGGACCTGTCCTTATATCTATCGTTATTGGGAACGTAAGATCTATCTCCAATTTGATGGACAAGCTAGCTGTGCTAACCGGACAACAGAGGGAATACCAGAAGGCAGAGTAGCATCATGCTATTCACATACATGGCTAAAGGAGCTGACATCAGACACCAACGCCACATTGGAAGAACTTCACCTGCTGTGAACAAGCAGGATCTAGGGGGCAGAGATGGAGCATGACTGAAGAAGCTCAGTCCTGGACCCTGTGGAGGTGGAGGCTGGCTGAACTGGACAATGATGGACAAGCTGTCATTGTTTTTTTCTTATGGAGCTTTTTGCACTTTCTATACATTTTTCTTACTTTTTTTCTTGATTGCTGCTGTGACTTCAATTTCGTTGTACTTGTTACAATGACACTGAAGTTCTATTCTATTCTATTCTATTCTATTCTATTCTATTCTATTCTATTCTATCCTATTCTACAGTTATAATGGAGCAACATGAAGCCACATCAATCCAAAGTGTCTCATTATGAAGATACCACAGTGCTTGATTCTGTCTTATTTATGCAAACCAAAATATCAAAAGACTCTTTGTGCCCTGTGGATCAGGTCATACCATCCTGGAGGACAATATTATTTTAGGAAAGAAGTAATACACTGATGATAGTTTTTTTTGTGATTATTATGAAAACTAGCATTACAAAATATTTTAGACACCAGGATCCATTCTAAATGTACAAACAAATTCACTGGGCAAATAACAAAGAAACCAGAGTAGGCTGTTTGATGTGCATTTCTCTGTCAGAGAGGGTCTGATGCATTCATAGTTTTAGCCACATCATCCCATTTATTATCAAACTTCCCAGCAATGCTCAACAATTATAGTCTGTGTGTCAAACCCCTTTTCATGCAAAAAAAGGAGCTATAGCACATCAGCTACAAACTGTTGCACTTGAAACCTGATATTTCTTACATTATATGAATCCACTTGCTGTAACGTCACCTTAATGTCGACCAGCCTGCAGGTGCTTCTGAGTGATGTGAATCTGAGATCTCTACAGGGTATTACTTAACAGACCGGTCCAAAAAATACTTTTGGTATTTTAGTTTCTACGGCTGAAAAATTGATACGCTGTTTTCAAAATTAACCAGGAAGCATAGGAAAACCTGTGTTGTCATTATTCTTTTTTCAAGAACTCAATGTATGAAATAAGCCACCTTAATATATGTTTAATATAACAGTTAATATCACGTACATATTCACTGGCAAAATATACAATTCTCTGGTAAAAGTACTTCATAAATGTATATTTGACTCTCCTAATGAAGCTTGAATTAAGATGCAATGAATTCCAAATGGATAAAAGGTTTTTATTTTTATTTACAACAGTTTATCATAATGTCAATGATGCTGTATTATATTCATACAGCAGCAAAATCCAACAGGTCAAATCAACAAAACAAGCAGGTTACAGGTCACTTTTTTGCAGTGTCCATGGCACAAAGACAAACCACAATTCAAAACAAATGATCTTATGTCTGTTTCATTTTGTGTTAGCTTATGTCACAGTGCAGAAAATGTTATCACATTTACAAATTAAGCCAACTTTCTGTCGTCACTTCCAATCAACAAATGTACACAGTAAGGAATAACAGCAACCACACCGAAAGGAACCGAGGCACTCTTACAAAAAGATGAAATGTAAAACAGAGCCTCAGTGTGAGTGGGTGTTTTGATAAAGTCATACAGCTGCAGGGATGTCAGAGTTGCAGTCACACACATGAGTTTAAACCTGGTTTTGTCGGCTTTCTTTCCCTTACAGCTCTGGATGAACATCTGAGAGTTCAACGCCAGGCCCAAACCGACCAAGGCCCCCAAGTTTCTCACTAGACCGGCGAAAGGTGTGGTGTCGAGATGGATCCAATCTGGGTTAGCACACCACTTTTTGGCTTTAGTGACAGACCACATGAGATTGACATCCATTGATCTGAGGAGAAGGTAAATGCCAACAGTGAAACAGAAAAGGAGAAGATTGGTGTGGAGGTACACTTTGAGGCTTGCGTTGTAGACAGAGGGGATGTGGTCAAACAGCTCAGCTACCAGCATACCTGCACAATAAAGGAACAAACATGAATACTGGAAGATAAAAAAAAACAGCTTCTATTTTTAATAAGATAAAACTCACCTGCTAACACGCCGAGGATAACCTGGTGTGGGAAATGTGTTGCAATAAAAATCCTTGAGATGCAAACACTTATCTGAATTACCCAAAAGGCCATCCATAGACAAGTCTTCAGAAGACAAAACCTGAAAGTATGGAGACATTCTGACTTATCCAGTAATGGAAATATACTGTGATGTAGGAATAGAAAATAAACACACACCTTTGATAACTCTGCACTGAAGTACTGGTAGAGGATGGCCTGGTGAAGTTAAGAGCAGAGGTGATCATCACATACCACACACATGATGAGCCCATGGCATGACCAGATGGATTTCCTGCATAAAAAAACACCCTTAACGATGCAAAATAAAGGCACTTTAATCAGAAAAAACACAATAATAAGACACATTTAATGCCTACCTGGCCCTGTTTCACATGTGATGTGAAACTGCTCCAAATGTGGGATAGATTTGTTGTGGTAGAAGTTAGTTTCTTGTACCCACCAGTAAGGTCTCTGGCCAAACAGAATCCTGAAAATGTAAATCAAATTAAAGTCAGTGTAAAAAAAAAAAAAAAGCTCTTGCAGACAAACTTTTAACTTCACATTGAGCTAACCATTTGAAAATAAGGTTAAACCAGTCTCCAATAACTGCCACCCAGATCATCTTGATGCCCACATTGGGGCAGAGATGAAACCAAAGGGGGAAATAGACCAAAAAAATATTTCGAGGGTCTCCCACAGTTGACATGAAGTTGAGGAAGTCCTGGCATTCCCTGTAGTTGTTCTGGAGGTGCTGTATAACCAGCACCCCTTGGCTGTACACAGAATCCATCTGATGTCTCCTTGCTGTGTGCCTGAGCACCACAGCAGCTCCCTCAGCACCAGCCAAAGCACCATAAACCACCTACCCACTGAAGATAGCTTTATATCACAGCCTGGCATCTCAGGTCATTCAAAAGCACCAAGGCAACAACTGCAAGCTCTTCAGGTTGAGTCCACAAGAAGCAATAGTGTGTTCTTTCGTAAGAGATGTTACAAAAACAGTTCGACTCCAGCTGTGTGTCCATTAAATGTTTCACAGATCATTGCTTGTGCACTCTTTGGATATGAGCCGTTGTACACATTAACAGAAACAGTGCCCTGAGTAACCTCTGCATCTCTTCAGCCTCATTAATATTCTCATTCCCAGTAAACATAGCAACAAAGTGGGATCCTCATGAAACTGTTTGAAAAAAATCACAGTCCATCTGGCATGAAAAGTATGGCACTGATCCCATAAGTTCACAACTGCAATTGTCCCCCCTTAAAACTGACGTGAAAAACACCTCCTTCTTTTCTATTATTTTCAATCAATTATTTTCAATCAATTATTTTTTATGAAACACATCAAAAATGTTCACTTGCCAGAATAAACCCAGAGAACGTGAATCTTCTCAAGTTCACCACAAGATGGCAGTAATATGGTGTAACCATAGACTGTATAAAACATCTCTTCTTTGCAGCAAATGTAAGACAGGACTTATTTCTGATGTACAAACCCAAACGCAGCTTCAGCTTCTCAACGAGCTGCTGAATGCGTAGCTTAAAAAACAGGGTCTCATCAATTACTGTGCAGGGAACTTATTCTTTTAGACTGTGGAGGGCAGCGTTAAATTTAACATTGTACAGCCTGCCGGAGATCAAACAAGACGAAGAAGAAAGAAAATAATGAGGTCACATCCGGTCCCCAGGCCCCGCCTCCTTCTTCACTGCAGCCAGACCGCGGAAATTTGAAATTGAGCTCAGCTACAGGAACCAAAACAAAGACAGTTAAATAACGGCTTCATACCGACATAGGTGAGTAATATTTTCAGATTCACATATTTCAAGTTATCAAATGTTTGTCTGTGAATGTGCGAATGATTCTTTTCTCAAACGCAAACTTAAGGCTATTTACGTCAACATTTTTTCCCCGCTAGCAACAGCGTTAGCTTCCTGTCGTTGCTCGGATGGTATACTGTTTCATTTACCCTGATCAGTGCATTATTTGTTGCGCAGTCACCGTTTGTCGTAATTTGAGGAGAAAATGAATGCCATTAACCAGTCTTCGTCTCTTTGGAAGTAAATGTAAAAAGCCATGCAGCTCCAGGTCATAAAATAACATTCATTTAAAATAATATGTAATACACTTTAAAGCTATCAGAAGGGGATATGGATTTTCTATCTTTATTTTTTTTAATCCAGGCTTGTCTGACAACCTAGCATCATGTCCTCTATTGCCGATCCAAACTTGAGTGACACATTCACCAGTAAGATGGAGGAGATCCACAACAAACGGCTGAAAACATTTGGAGAAATAATTGATGCGACGTCAGAGCTTTGCCAGTCTCACAAACACTTCGTGAAGTCTGCAACTGGTATGTTTGAGATTTACTTTATTAATTAATGGCGAACTCATCGATAACACAAGTTTCAGAAATTTAATTCCTGAAGTTATTGAAGTTAATGTTTTTTCTTCCTCGGTTAAAGATTTATGTTCAAAGAAATGCAAGGATGACGAGATGCTGTTTGAAACAATCCAGACATTCAAAAAAGGTGAGTTGACATGTCTTCAGTCCTAGCTGTGAGTTAGTACGATAAATAATTTCACATAGTTGAAGTTTTATGTATTGGTCACAGGTTAACTTAGTTTTCTCTCACTGCTAAAACAGCTTTAAAAGCTGAATTGTCTATTACACTCTATCCGGTGTGGTTTTGATGAAAGCATACTTGACCTGATGCAATCCCTGTCTTCAGATTTGGAACAAAAAAATGCAGTTTTTAAAGAGAAACGTCGTGCCATCTCTGAAGTGAAGTCTGAAGTTCAGCAGAAAGAGATGCAGAAAGAAGACATCATCCAGAAGATAGAGAGACTTAAAGAAGAGTATGTGGAGAGAAAAAAATGTAAGTTGATATTTCTGCAGAACAGTACAACAGGAGGACACACAACTTAATGTGTGACATTCACTGACAGTGTTCCCCCTTTCTGCTTTCAGTAATCGACACTCAAAACAAAGCAAACAAAGACAGACTGAGGAATCTCGGTAAAGCAAGACTCGTCTTTCAGGAACATTTGGGTTTGGAGATAAGAACCATCTCTGGCAAAACACAGTTGGTTAAAGGTAAGCCAAACACAGACATAAGCGTATACAACTCTTTAGGGAAGTGATTTAAATGGAATCTTCCTCCTAGATTTTAGTCTGACTGAAAGCTTTTAAAACATGCAAATATGTTAAAATCTACCTAACAAACTAAAATCACACCGAATCCAATTTCTCTAAGTATGATTAACATACCCAGATAATGTGGTTGTGCATCAGTTTTCTCACATGCTACTTCTACATGCCAACTTTACTGTGTATGATAACCTCCTAAGTGTCACAGCCACAGACAAACCACCAAACAGCAGTGCTAAATTATTCTTGTATGGTTTTTAATATGCCTTCAGTTGAAATGAGTATTTGCCCAGAATTTACCAAAAGTTTTTTTCGCCGCCGTGAAAGGTGAAAAGCTGCAGTTTGTTTTCCGGAATATCAACCCTTCAGATCAGGACAGTGCCTACGTTGTCACAATGGGGATCAAAGCAGATGGATCATATGAGAGTAAGTTGTGCACCTGTGTGGTCATATCACATTTTTAGTTCAGTCTCGATCAAATTTCATAAATGTTAAAATTCCCATCATAGAGATACTGTCTAATAACCCTTTAAGATAAAGGCAGATTATTTGATAGTTTTTAAAATACACAAATGCAAAGTCCAACAGTAAACTGGTCGCATTCACAAGTATTTCCTGTGTAGCTGCAACCTGAAACCAAAATTTCAGAGACACTAATCTAAGTCTTTAATTTGTGCAGTTGTGTCGAGTGACCCCGCCCTTGAATGTTTGCCAGTCTTGGAAAGTCGGCTTCAGGAGACCAATAACTTGCCCGCATTCCTGGCAAACATCAGGAAGGAGTTTATCGCTCAGGCCCGCTGCTGAGAGTTGGTGGCAGGGATCATTATCACCCACTGACAAAAGCAGCAACTGGACTTTTCTCTGAACCCTTCATCATAAAATCTGGACTTTTCTCTTTATAAATACTGATACTAATCACATGTTTTTTTAACATCTTAAACTTAACTGAAAACTCTCAGTTGATGTTGTCTCAGACCCTGAAAATCAACCTTCAAAAAGCAGAAATGATGAGAGACCTGATGCATGTTTTTGTCTCTTGAAGTGTTGAGAAGTTCCTTCATTTACTTGATAAGTTATCTCCTGACACAGCAGTTAAGGAGTGAAAAATCATTCATTATAAAGTAAAAATGTTGTAAAAATGTTTATGTGATAACTCAATGAGAAAAGTTTTATTTTCTTTGGCTCCATTTTTACTGTTTGTCATGTTGATCATTTAAAATTTATATATTCTTAAACAAGATGTGCCATGTCATCCCTTATTTCGATCTCCACATTTTCCATCTCTTCTCAGCTGTCCTGTTTTGTGGCAAAAATGCCACAAAGATAACTTAAAGAAGGAAATACATATTTATTACACACAAACTTAAGCTTTTTTACACCATATGAAATAAATAAATGAGAAAGGTTTGGTTATAAACATTTACATACATTGTGAATCCGCTCAGCATTACAACCAAATCAAAGACAGTGGTGATTCGATTCTGTATGTAGTGCATGTCAGTAATCATAACAGGGTTTGTTTCCTTGGTGTGACTCTTCCAGTAACCTTCATTGACTTAGTTTTTGTTTTGATCCTGATTGATTGGTTGTATGTGTAAACTCAGGCGTCAGAGGATTTGATGCTGCTCAGCACAGGCAGCTCCTCCACATAGGTTGATGGGAAATGTCCCGTCTCCCCATTTAGTGTTCCAAACCACCAGCCATTCTCTTCTTTTCTGTAAATATCTAGAAGATCCCCTGTCAAACAAAATAATAAATAAATAAAATGACAAACAGTTGTTTCTTCGGATTTCTTTATAAGCTCCACTGTTTTGGGTAAGCTGTTAGGTCTCATTTACCTTCTTTTAAAGTCAGTTCATCTTCGTTTTCAGGTGAGAAATCGTACAGAGCTTTGCATTTCCCTAAAATGCTAGTTGCTGGTGTTATTTGACCTGTGAAACGTTGATATTTCTCATTAATCCAGATTTAAGAAGTCAAAATATCTTTGTTTTGGTTCTCTGTTGTCTTTTTACCTTGCTCTTTGTCGTCGTCAGTTTGAGGCAGGCTTCCGTTGACAGTGCTGTCACACTCAACAACCACTGGTTGGTCTGTTGTGGCTGTAGCAGTGACTTGCTCAGAGGCACTCTGGAAGGACTCTGCAGACTGTTGTGTCACAAACTGCGCGGGTCCTTTGTAAATGATGGAGGCTCTCAGCGAGTGACGGGATCTGAACGGCGTCCTCCTGAGTTTGACTGGACGAGACAGCTGGACCACGCTGTGCTCAGAGTCCTCGAGTAGAAAAGTGATTTTATTTAACTTTTAGAAAATAAAACTCTCACGTCCACCACTTTAACCTGCTGATGTTCCACTTAAGCTCCACTAGGTGGGCTCTTTGTATTCAGCAGAGCTGCATCTCTTAAAGTGAAACAATCCTGAACACTTTGAACTTATCTGCTGTAAACATCCTACAAAAACCTCACATCCTTGAGATGTCACAAAAACCCTGACGCAAGTCATCTCACCTTATCTTTCCATTTTACGATGCTGTCTTTAAACCTGTGGAGGGACTTTGGTTTCCCCTCTAACTCGCACAGGGAGGAAGAAAGTTTGTAGTGGGTGGCCTCTAGGAGATCCAGTTTAAGAGTACTCTACAGGAAACACGATGACATTAGTGAACACTCCAGCAGATCTAATTTAAGACCTGTTTGAAGTGAATATCCATTTGTACACACAGCCTTCCATCCATCCACTTCACACACTGAGCTCTGTTTACCTCATCCAGCTGCTGCTCGGTTTCCTCAAGGTTCTTTTGGTTTGAAAAAGATGGGTTTTCATTGTAAGTTTTCATCAGTTTTTCAATCCCTGAAAAGAAAAGATGACCTTAAACCCTTAATAAAACAGTAATCCCAAAAGACAGTTTCTTCTCCCCTCGTTCAGATTATCTTTTGTGATTTCAACACATTTTTTTTTTCATGCACTGAACTCACCTTCTCTGTCTTTCTGTGTTCTTGAGATACTGCCCTCCAGACGCTGCAGTTTGAGTTTGATGGCCTCTTTTCTCCTCTCTCTGCTCATCAGGGATTTGCTGTCCTCTTCCTGATTCATGCAGGAACAACAAATAGCATCAATATGATACATGACAATCTGCAACAGATGATCAGAGCTACAAGGTGATGCATTCATATGCAAGTATCCCCCTCATTTCACATCCTGTCAGAGAGTGATGAGAACATCTTCGTATGTGCAGCTTGAACCCTCCCACTAAGCAGACACCCCCTGCAGAGATGACTGCATATATCATTGAATGGCTGACTCACTGAATGAGTCTGTGGCCTGCAGACAGGCCTCTTTCAAGATGAAGAGATCCTCAGAGAAATGAGCAGACTTACAAAATAATCAACCATCAAAAACTCGGCTTTGCTGTCAACATCTGTGATGTTGTTTTCCTCCACCAGGGCCTGAATGTCTTTATCCATGTCCACCCTTTGGGCGGCCTGCTCGATCTGTCTCTGGCCCTGAAACGGGAACAAGTAAATTTATTTTAGTCATCGAGGAGTTGTAGAGCAGTCATCAAGCAGGAAGGAGGTCAAGATGTCTTACGTGTTTGAGGGTTTGCCCGAAGCTGGACATGTAGAGGTTGTATCTGCTCAAAATGTTGCAGAGGAGTTCAATTCGCTGTTTTTCCAGCTCCTGTATGATCTGAAGAGCCAGCAGAGAGGGATCATTTATGCACATTGATATCAATGGGCTGTGCTAATTTGCTGCTTTATTTCTAGAACTGAACTTTGCTGATAGTCTGACCTGGTGCCCACTGAGTATTTTCAAAACGCTCTCTGTTTCAACTCTCCCCACAAATGAGGTGTCCTTGAGCAAAGACTCTAAACCTATCTGCTCACACACAAAAAGCCTCTCCTCATGAGAGGACCAGCTCTGAAAATTAGGAAAGATTTTTTTCCACACCTGGTGGCAGTTTTTCAGCGTGTTTTCCCACTTCAGTCTCATTTGATGACCCTCCATGTTGATACTGAAGTACTCCTCATCCACCCGCGCCTGCATCTCTGCTGACTTAGTCAGCCTGTTCAGCATCTGTAAGTCGAGGACAAGGGGGAAAGTTCTGTAATTAATGTGATGCCAGCTCTTACTGCAGGTATCATCTCCTGGGTGATGAAAACAAACTCTATTTTAAGTTGAAAAAAAAAACTGCTTTTGTCCTACCTTTTGTTTTTCCTTCTCAGTGCAGATGTGTTTGTTGTTCTGGACAAAGTTGAACAAAGCCTCATGCTCTCTCGTTAGTCCAACCAGTTTCTTCTTGATCTGTTTATAAGAATAAAACAAAAGAATCCCAATTAAACCACAAGAAACAGATAACCCAGATATTCATCTTTTTCCCTTTCGTTTTGACAAAGAGAATTATAAAAACACTTATTTAGTTCATAGATGAGTGACTCTTTTTTCCAATACTTTACTTTCAGTTTTCAGACTTATCGCTCTTGGAAGCTTCAGGAATAAAAGCTGTTTTAATGTCTTTGTGTATCTTTGCCTGACCTCACAACTTTTATTTCAGGCAATAAAACTTACAGAGGTAGTCAAGTTTCAAGATATCAAATTTATGTATATCGTCTCAACTTTTTTTTTTTTTTTTTTTTTTAGGTTTTATAGGAGCATCAGTATTATTCTCAATCTGTTTCATAACCAGCTGAAATTGCCTCACAGGAGCTTAAAGATGTGTTCGATAAGGAAGAAAGTTAAAGCTCCTGAGTGAAGATTTCCGCTGGTTATGACACAGGCTGAAAATAATACTATTGCCTCTATAAGACCTGAAAAAACAGTCAATACAATCATACATATAACTGATCATTTCCATATGGTTATTTTTGATAGGGGTAAATGTCAGACAGTGAAGTACAGCGTGCCTTTGACGAAACCTTTGCTTACTTTTCTGCACTTTTTTTCTGCACTTTATCCACAGGAGGCACCAATTTATCAGCAGAAAAAGAAAGTTTGTCCCAAGAGCTTTAAATACTTACTTAAACAAAGGGATACAAACAATGCAAAGGGTTTTGTTAAAAATATCCCTTGGAAATCCTTCCATGAATACCTTTATGTAGAAAGATATGATGCATTGTGACCTAGTCATAACACATCGTTAAAGCTGTTATTGCAGTAATTAAGGATGTCCAGATCAGATCATGTGATCGGAAATCAAGGCTGGTCATGTACATTACATCCCGATCAGGGTCAGTTGTACAGTTGTTGTCAGTTGTGTGTATATATATATATATATATATATATATATATATATATATATATATATATATATATATATATATATATATATATATATATATATATATATATATATATATATATATATATATATATATATGTATGTATGTATGTATGTATGTATGTATGTATGTATGTATGGTATGTATTGTATGTATTGTATGTATTGTGTATATATATATATATATATATATATATATATATATATATATATATATATATATATATATATATATATATATATATATATATATATACATATATATATATATATATATATATATACATATATATATATATACATATATATATATACATATATCGCATGACATCACAACAATGACACTAGCTGGTTGAATGCCGTAAAATAGAGCAGAACATGGCAGAAGCTCTAAGCTGGGAGCGCAATGTATCAGAGTGGAAGTATCGGATCAGGACTCGTTATTGGCAGGTCCTCAAATTCAAATACCTCGGACTCCGACTCGGGGGCAAAAATACCTGATCAGATCATCCCTCGCAATAATCCTTGCATTAAATAGATAAAAAAGTCTTTTTAAAACTATTTAACATCACAGTTGCTTTTGGTCAACCTACTTAGTCAGCTATGAAAGCTAGCATTAGTCTCTCAGGGTACAAAGATTTGTGTTAGGACCGGTGGTTATTATAAATATACCAACCTGCCATGCAGTAACTGATCACAAACAAATGCTTTTATTCTTCAGTTTGTTTATCATGATCATTTAAAGGCTACTAAGTGTTGTAACACAATTATTAAAGCTTTTGTTAAATCAATAATTCACCGTGATGTTTCAGACTATCATCTTGGAGACAGTGAATTTAGTGTACTGTATAAAAGTGAAACTTGTCTGTAGTGTTATCTTACCTTGAGTTGCTCACTCCAGTTTGCAGTAACAAGTTTTCCATTTCTTTCCACAGCGTTGTCAAGCTATCAAAGCACAACAATGTCAGAGACACCTTATGACTTCAAACTACATCACACACCTACTGTTTACGATGAAAGAGCAAAGATTAGTCTCATACAGGCCTCTTCCTCTTTGTGTGCTCGTCCAAGACTTGTCGTAATTCCATGATTGCTTCTTGCTGAAATGCATTTCCCAATGATCTGCAAAGAGAAGAACAAGCAGCTGAAAATACAAACATTTGGTTGATATTTGATCAGAAAGGAGAGTTGATGGCAGGTTGAAATCTACCTGTGGGCGTCTGCTCTCGAGTACATCTCATCTGACACATGACACCAGGCGCTGTAGGTGGAACTGAGTGGGGGAGCCGGCATGAAAAGGTTAGAGCTGGGAGCTTACACCTGCTAATGTTTAGATCACGTCTAACTTGGAGTATTTATGTCTGCTGCTTTGACGGTTTATCCTCAGTGTGAGGTCATGTTCAATCCAAAACAATTTAAGGACAAAGTTTTTAAAATCTTCAACACTTTGTCTCTTACTTGTTTGACATTCTTTTGGACGCCCTGATGAGTTTTCCTGCAAGTTTCTGTAATCCTTTAGCGTACGTCAGTTCAAGCTCGGCCCTGTAGAAGGAAGTTTTCAGTAAGGGACCAGTCAAACAGTAACTCCTGTCTCCATTAAACTTCAGTCTAAAGGCTCTAACTGTAAAGAGCTTACCTTTGCTGAAACACAATCATTAGTTCTTTGCAGAAGAATTCTCCAGTTTTTGAGAATCGTTTCACATTTTGATAAAGTTCGTTGTACTGAAAGACAGATAAGGCTTCATTTGGTCTCTAATGTCAAAACTGAAACGAAACTGGCGATGACCCAAAGACAAACTGACTCTGAATCATTGATTTTAAACCAAAGTGCTTTAAGAGAGAATACCAAAGAGGCTTTTTTCAGAGAAATACTCACAGAGCAGGTGCTGATAGGGTCCTTCATCTTAAGACTGTTGCTGTTTGTTGACTTTGGACCTGGAACTTTGACCACCCTCCTCCCAAAGTAACTCATGCGGAAATCACCTGAGCGTATGTCGGTGAGTTATTGGAAGGAAAATTCCAGTTGGAGGGAAAAAAAGGTGCTTCAAAAGTAAACTCAGGTGGCATGGCAGGTTGGTCTACCAAAGATCCAAAGAAAGGAAAAGATATGAAAACATAAAAAAGGCTCTTTGATGCTCTCATCGGTAATTTATTATTGCTCAAATAGTTTGCACTGAACAGTTTTCGAAATAGGAGCCACTTAAGTCCATCTCTGAGAGTTTATAAACCTGGGAGTTTACATCTAACTGGTCAATGTTGGTACAGTTTCAACCTTCTGTCCTGGCTGAGGTGAAGGTTGCTTAGTGACTGTGTGCTTGAGTGAAAACTTGGCAGTTTGCCGTTGCTAAACAGGTAGTGTGAAGTGTGTTTTTAGAGCTTTTAGTTCAACCAATAACAACAGACTGTTTCAGATGAAAGTGAGACCATGAGAGCTGTTTATCAGAAACAGGAGAGTTGTGGGAAACCAAACCAAAACAAAAAGTTGAAAGGGGGAAAATGTTTCACAGAGAAGCAAGAGAATGTAAAGTTTGGAACATTTCTGTTAAGAGTTGGCCTTTTTTGGTTGTTGTATTGTAAAACTTCTTTGTTTGGCTGCTGGTTGAGTACAGCGGCCACTTGTTCAACTCCTGATTAAAGATAGACTGATATGGATTTTTCTGGGCCAATACTGATACCGATTATTTGGAGTCAAGGAGGCCGATAACATATGTATGGAGTCAATTTTAATTTGCAGTCAAAGTGCAAATATTGGTGTCAAAATTTTAAACAATACAAACTCCAACACTTAACTTGATTCAAATACCATTAAGCTCAAGTTTATTAAACAGCTCCCAGGCTCAGCAGCATGTTTTATAAAGTTAAATTAAAACTTAAAAAAATAAATAGCTACATTTTTCTACAGTAAATAACGTTTTCCAAAATTTCAATGTAATTGCAATAACTGTAACAACTGCACTGCTGATTGGCTCATTCCTAAGTCATGGCTCTGCTTGTAACCAATCAGATTGTATTGTGGGTGGGACAGTACTAGTGACAGAGTAGTGACTGCAGACAGTGGAGCGGCTGCATCAGAGCCGAAACAGCACAGTTTAAAATTTGTTTATCGGCTGTCTGATTAAAAAAAAAGGCCTATGCGGAATCGGCCTGGCCAATTATCAGTCTATCCCTACTCCTGGTGGTAACCTTGTGCTGTGGATCATTCTCTGTTTCCTCCCACTGTTCTGTCTTTCAGTTAAGGCATAAAAACCCCTAAAATTCCCTTTTTGAAGTTTCCTAACAGAGTATAAATCCTGTTTGCCAGGGATAATAAAGTTTTATCCATATCTACTTTTACCTGTAATAAATGGACAGAATCTATTTCCATGGTTTGCTGAGAGTATCTCTAGATGCTAATTGAATAAACCAACATCTATTTGCAGTCTTCATGTTTTTTTATTGAATAATCTAAACAACTCTCGTCCGCCTCGTAAGTGGACAAATGGCCTTTAATGAAACGCCTTCCAGAAATGTACCAGAATACTTAACAAAATGCTTTAACAGGGAATACAGCACGTAGCCATATCTGATGCACACACATAATACTGTTATTGACATCTCATATACAGTTTGAGTGGAGAATGTGTTGAAAAAATGTGAGTAAACTTTGCACATTTTGGCATTTCTTTGGGGGTGTAGCATAAAAAGTAAACCCAGGTCTTCAGCATTTTGCTAATACTTGTTATCATGGTGTGTGGTGTGGAAAAAAACAGCTGCATTATGTGTGTGATGAAGATGATTTAACCCTGACATCAAAGTAGAGTAGGAGTGCCACTAGCCTTAGCGAACATATTATAAAAAATAAATAACACAAAGAGACAAACATAAGAAATAAAAGTCACCCCCAGTATGCCAGACTACTGTATGTTAGAGTAGCATGCTTACATCGTCAAATGAAACACTTTCATTCATTGGATAAAACAGAGTGAGTTGTACCGATAGGAGTGCTTTGATATTTCACTGAGTGCAGTCTGATGCAAATACATACATGAAGAGAAGAAATTGTGCAAGGAAATTAGTAAAGAATGAAACTGATAACAAAACTGCATTCACATAAATCTATCAAGAACTTCCAGTACCAGACAGGCGATGCTTTTCATGTCAAAAGACACACGCCCACACATACATACACTCACACACACGAACATACAGAATTATGGATGGTGTCTTTAGCATGGCTCCAGTGTTGTGATATCAGCTCAGTCAGTGTTCGTCGGGGTACAGCGCTCCTGTCAGGTAGCCGTTGGTCCCGTGGTTTTTGTTGGTCCCGTTGGTGGTGCTGCTGTGATGTTTCTGATTGGGCGGAGGGCTGTCCTCCTCGTCCGAGCTGGACTCGATGTCGCTGCGGTCGTCTTTAGACACCTGAGGGAGTGAGAGGGATGGCTGGAGATTAAATGTTTCTCATTAAAATTCTTATCTGTGTCATTATCTGCAGCAGCCATGCGTGGCCGTGCTACAAATGGGCTTCTGCCTGTCGAACCAGGAGGTGTTCTGCCAATCAATATGAGGCAACAAGCTGTAAAAGCTGCAAAAGCTGTCAAGTGAATTTGTTCAGAGACATCAATGTTTTGAGACATAGAGGTCTCATAAATCACAGAATTATTTCCTGATTGATCAATTTAATATCAAGGCCATAAAATGTCAGGAAGAAAATGGAAACTGCCCAACAGTTTGTCAAGACTCTGATCTTTGATGGCTCAGGTTTTTTGGTGATTCATGTAAAAACCACTGAGTAAGTCCAAGATTTTCCAAATCCCTAGATCTGAGAGTCTTTAACCCGTGTACCTAATGATATTAGGTATATGTAAATGGCATAAAGTATGGGCACAATACTTTCTGATGAATAACTGCTGTTGTGTCTTTAAATGCCAGCCTGTGTAAGCACCATGTACACAGTGTTAGCATCTGGCTAATTCTGGTACTGTCTATCAGTCAAAAACTGAACCAGAAAAGCAGTCAGAGAGCTCAGACCTCCACCAAGCATATTGTGATTGTCACCAACACTTTAGTCCTACTTTAATGTTATACTAGCTTTCAGCAGACTGTCTGCTACAATTTGGTGTTAGTTACAGGTTTGTATGATAATTTTTTACCTGACACTTTCAGTCAAATTCTGGATCTTAGTATCCAGAATATTGTCAGGATCTGGATCGTACATTTACATCTGTCAGAAATTATGGTGACCTTGTCTTGTGTTGTTTTGCAAA
Source organism: Halichoeres trimaculatus (assembly GCF_033239565.1). Taxonomy (NCBI): domain Eukaryota; kingdom Metazoa; phylum Chordata; class Actinopteri; order Labriformes; family Labridae; genus Halichoeres; species Halichoeres trimaculatus. The sequence goes on from NW_027437197.1 coordinate 19,380,380, forward strand.
GCAATCAGACCATTTATGGTGGAGTTATATACACATATAGTGAAAACGGCCCTAACTCACAATGATAAAGAATCCTTTAAAAAGATCCTGGATCCAGACTGTGATCCAGATCACCTCCAAAATTTAATTACTTCTTCCTTATCCCATTTTGAACATTTCCTGAAAATTTAATGACGAACCTTTCATTACTTTTTGAGTTATGTTGTTCACAAACAGACAAACTCCCCCAAAAACACAACCTCCTTGGTGGAGGTAACAATTTAATACAACGAGCAAAGTTAAGATCGATCCCAGTTGATAAGACAGTATTATCGACTTATTACATTTTCAGATTAAATGCTTTACTAGCATGACCATATGCTTAAAAAATGAGTAGATGATGTAAATTAAATTTAGCATGTGCATGTGTAGCATAGTGCATAGCTAAAAAGGTGGTAGGAATGTCATACATTTTAATTTTAAATGAAAAAAGAGCAAATTAAAAAGCTAACTGATTAACTAAATATCTATAATTAAATATCTATCAAGAGCTTTAAAGCTCCTATGATGCAGTGTTCAGTTTGCTTTGCTTTTGGTGCCCTCCTGTGGACAAAGCACTATTTTCTCTATCTTGCTGAATTGTCTTGACTTTGTCACTAAGAGTAAACCTAAACAGTTTTTTTTTCATCCTGCAGCTAATCACTTCTTGTGACACCTACCCTGCTGCAGCAGAAGTGTGGAACATGAAAAAAGACCTATACAGGAATACTTAGTCTTGATGCTGATAGTCTGATTTGCTTTGGTAGGTCATTAAAATGCATCACTATTAACTTCAGCTGATTTCATAACTGACTACAAACACCTTATAGGAGCACAAATGATGAGAGGCTCCGGCTCAACTTAAAATGTACTGATTTAGTCAGTGCTGATTAATAATCCAGTGCAATATGAATGAAAATAATAATGCAGCTGCTAAAAGAAGGAATTTAAAGTAAGCATATAGAATTTTAATCAAGCTGTACTACTTTGAGGCTACTTACATGTAAAGGATTCCATTTTCCCACCTTGGAGGTTGCAGGTTGGTAAAGAGAATAGGAAAGGAAAGTCAGAACCTGTTATTGAAAACATTACACAGCATTGTGCAAGCACAGGTATAGCTGTCAGGATTTTGCAGAAAGAGACGCAGAGCGCAGTGACTCACTTTCCCTTTGGAGATGGCTCGGCACGCTGTCTTCACTATAAGGTACGACCAGAAGGAGTGAAGAAGCTGCAGCAGAACCAGGAGCAGGTTGAAGACCCACCAGGATGGGTAGGGCCCGACTATCTCCCAACTCTCAAACAAGGTTGTGTTTAAAATCCTTGAACAGCAACAGAGGAGGAGGGAGATAATGAAGTTGGCATGTTTCATTAGACAGAAACACTAAAAGCCCCTGTTTGATGTGAGGGGAGTAACAAATGTGCTGAGAAGCAGTGCGTTAAAGAATAACAGAAGCTCTAGAAAAGATCCAGGTTTAACCAGGTGCAGATTTTGTCTTTTGATGATGTGATTGGAAAAAAAACAGAGGCATTGCATTCATAGCTTAACGTAAGTGAAGCTGTCTCAGTCCAATTCAAACTGCTGATGAAGAGAAAAGCTTTGCAAAAGCTTAACATGTCATGCAAACAAAATTTCAGAGATCAGTGTTACATTTATCCCTGAGCCAATTCTTGCAAATGTCTGTCAGTGAATCATCCTCCAGATACTGAAGCCATGGCAACAGCTTTACAGTAATGACAACTTTACAGCGTGTATGGTGGGGGATGACTAAAATGAAACGTAGGCTCACTGTATTACAGCGTGGAAACAAAAAGGCAGAGAACAATGCTACAGAATAGAAACACATGAATGATAAAAAGCATATTTGTGCCATTATACAATTAAACAAATCAGATGAGGAAAAAAAACTGACTTGAAAACTAAATCATGTCTCTTTATTGGTGAAAGGTTTGCTGATGAAAACTGCCAGAAGGGCTAGAATTGATTTGGGGTTGCTGCAAATCTCATCTCAGAATTGCTGCTTGTAATTGGCATTCACCATTCTCTGTAATTTGACTTGTAAATGTCTGGGAAAAACAATAAATTCATTTAAATAATCAAACTTCTCCTTTCTCTGCAGGATGGACTGGGTACAAATTGAAATGCTGAACAAAGGCAGTGTTAACCAAAACATTATGATAAAAGAAGATTATGAGTAGAAAGCTCATTACCATCTCAACAACCATGTGAAACCCTCTCTATGATAAAGTGAAAAACATAATGATCAGCCTCACATTTGTTTGGCTTTTCATTGCAAGGTTAAAGCTGCTGTATCCATAGTAACTATTACTTAGCAACAAAATTCAGAGATGTTGCTGGACTGAAAACTGGGAAAGAAGTAGAAAAAGCACCAAGATCCTCGTGACACTGACATGCACACAGGGATGCTCTGCCAAAATGTGCTCAGCCACAAGATTTTTAAACTGTACCGTATCCAAACAACAAACTAACACCAGAGTAATGAAGTCAGCCTTTAAGAAAACTCGAAGTGTGGTGCACAGGCGAGAGGATAAGACTTACCAGACAGGGTAAACTCCCAGCCTGGAACTTATGAAGAGAATTGCAAACATTGCAAACAGTAGGTTGCAGAGTATCTGACATTTGGCATAGTTTGCCATCTTGGCAGCCTGGGAAGAGAAACAAACAGTGATTTAATAATGGGAGCAAATGCTCACAGAAGGGGTATTGTGCTTTTTTTTAAGGTTTTATTTATTCCGTCTCTCTGGTACTCCTGTAGTAGCTTCACATGATTTAAAGCTAAAAACTATCCCCATATCTCTCACAGTGAGATTTTCTTTCTTTCTTTCTTTCTTTTTTTTTCTTTTTTTTTTTTTTAGAAAACCCTTATTCAAGTTTTTTTTTTTTTTTTTTTTTTTGCTACTGTTTCTTTAAGGCTCCCTGCCCACATACCCGCTTCACTCTAATTGGTCAGCCCTCTGAGGCCCTGAGCTATAGGCTGACCTTGGCCTTTGGTCTTTGAAGCTTGCATCTCCAAAGTGACCCAGATAGGAGATCATTAAGTCACATCATCACATCATTTCAGCAAATCTCGAGAGGATCCCATGAAGATCACATGAAGCTCCAGAGCTATTTTTTTTTTTTAGAACTGACTGTTTTAGGCAGTCAAGAAATAGATTCAGGGCTTTTTTTAACAAATGACTATGTAGCAATTTGAAAATCTACACGTTGGGTACATGTAAACATCCAGCATTGTTACTTGTTATCAATGCTTAAAATATGGGAAAGCAGAGTACCCTTCTTTAAAGATCTCTTTATATCTCCAACTTAAATGTTCTCATCCCCCGCATTCTCCCTTTGCATAAAGCTTACAAAACGATATAACAAAAGCACTACAGTTTCATTTGAAAATTAATTTAAAGCTAAACATGTTAAATCCAAACAACCCGCCCACTCTTTCCCTCCTTTCCCCCATCTGTCCATCCACAGCCTTTCATTCTCCCACCTCTATCAGCACGTCGGCTGCATCGTGGAGACACATGACCAGGGTCCCCACTCGTGCCATGTTGTTCACATAGGAAAAAGTGATGAGAGAGATTGTTGCCACATGGTGCAGGAACATGAGCAGGAAATCCTGGGGAGACAGTTTCCAAGGGAACAAGAAACAACTAAACAAAGCTGCCTTTTGGCTGTTTGAGTCAGTGGATGCAGCACATACCCCAGGCAGCTAGTGCAGTACAGTGATGTGATAAAGTACAAGGGACATACCTGCTGTGAGCTTTGTGTGTGTGTGTGTGTGTGTGTGTGTGTGTGCAGAGAAAATGTCACTATGACTTTAAAAGCTTGATACTATTGTGCAACACATTAGTACCCTTTTGCAAAACTGGCACAGGAAGCATCACACGTCTGAGGTTCTCTTCCCTGGACCGCCTGATGCCTAATCTGCAGATCATTATTGCACACATCATTATTGCGTGTGCATTTCAAAATAAAACCTCAATATCAGTTAAGCCTGTTCGTCATGTGCTGCTGTGACGTGCACAGCTATTGAGAAGATATAAAAAAGTTCTGACAAGAAAATGACTAATCATGAGATACACAAACAAAGTGATCATGAACACTCTCAATGTCTGATCACAACGAGTCATGGGGACATTCTGCTGCTAGGTTTTTGTGGTTTAAGTATATTTATCCCTCCCTGTGATGCAGTTAATTATTCATCTTCTTGTGACATAGAACTACAATTCTGGAGACTTGTCATTAGCGTATGCAGATGAATTCCCCCTTTCAATTTTCCTACATGTAATATACCTCATCACAAGATCAGTATAAGCAATACATAGTGTAAAATAAGTATTTGGTTGGTTTGTAATTGAAGGAGGGTGGGCAAAAACATAATTAAAAACATACCAAAAAAGATAACACTCAAGTGAGAGACATATTTTTTAAAATATGCTTTGTGGAGGATCTGTTTTAACTGCACTCCCTCGCCACCTTCTGGCCTGGAGTCTCTGCACACTCTGGTTAATTACTTTTAGTGAGGGGTGTGTTTGTATTGGGAATAAATGGCGATCAGATTGGAACAAATTTTCTTTGTTCAAGACAACTTTTTACTGGATACAACGCACTGGGATAAGGTATTTATCACTACAGTTATGTAGTGCTGTAGTATGGAATGTGACATCAAGCAAACGTTGTAGTAGCTGGCTATGTGTAGCGCTATCGGCAGCCCATTGCACATATCTGTGACAACAAGTAAACACTGTCAGTTTGTAAGTAGTTTAGTAGCTGTTTATATTCAAGATTCAAGATTAACTTTATTGTCTCACCAAGTGAGAAATTCATTTTGGGCCAAACACCCATGCTGCAGTCACATCAGACAGCACATCATACACACATAACACAGAGTACCTAACAAAATGCCAAAGCACAGCTGGCAGCCCGGTGCTCTAAGACATGTCCATAATGTGTAACTTTAGTGAATCCTGGTTATGTCCTACCAGTCGTCTACCAATCAGAGCTAACGTAACCTCACTCTTCATTTTATTGATAGACTCTAAAGTTTGAACAGACCACTGCAGAATAACTGCTGACTGTGGGTTGGGATGAACATTAGCACAAACAGATTAGCTCCAGTGTTATAGAGTGATACAGCCCGAGTTAAAGGCTAATTAGCCTTTAGCTAGGGCTATATCACTCTCCTGTTTATCTTTCTTCTCCTCTTCTGTCCTTTTTCTGTCTGATAGTTAGGCTCCAGTGTCCACCACCACTACAAAATTAATCACAGAAATCATTTTCAGCAGAGAAAAATCTCTCTTCTCACTGCTAAACTTCCTCACCTGGCGTGGTGTTGTCATAGAGACCTAGATGTGCTGTAAATCAATCCGTTCCTGATCGACCTGATCGGGACGCTAAGAAGTGGCAATTCTAAAATAACCTGTAACCTCTAATATTGGGGCTGATGGTCTCATTTCAAAGCGATTACAATCAGGAATATATCTAGAAGGAAGACTTTTCAAGATCACTTTCAAACTCCTCACAGACCCTTTAAATTCCTTCGAAAATATTTCAACATGCTGAGATATAACCAAAAATCTATCTCCCTTGATCCAATGGATTAGATTTGATAGATTCCTCTAGTGGATGGACTCAAACGTCTCAGCTGAAAGCAACTAGCACCAGTTTAAAACAATGAAAGAGTGAAGAGGAGGACGAGAAGGATTGAAGTAATGATGGAAAGTACAGAGTGAAAGCGAGGCAAAGAGTGTGCAGGGAGAACATACTGGAATTGGCAGGGGATGCAGAGGACCTCCTCAGTGTAGTGCTTGAGCATGAAAAAACTGAAAGGAGAAACAAAAAACAGACAACATGCCAACAGTCAACAAAGAGATGACAGAGTGAAGGCATACACAGCATGGCATCATGGGAGGCTGCCTTTGAGTGCAGTGTGTGGTGGAGAGGGGAGAGCTGGAGATGGGCTGGAGACAGGAGTGAGATCATGGCTGGAAGGCATGCAAATGAACACACACACAAAAACAAACATAGCCATTTTGATGACAAAAAGAAAACGTGGGTTGAAGTTAGCTGAGATTAAATGTTTGCAAAACTGACTTTTTTTTAAATACACACTTTGCAATATAGATTATTTAAAAGAGATTCTTAAAGTATACCTACAGGAAGTGGGATGCAGTGAATTAATATGAAATAACAGTGATATTTTTCTCAGGGTAAATAGAGTTCTCAAGGTGGAAAGAGTCTAAAATTTATATGTATTCATATATTTTTTTTTTATAAAATGAAAAATTATTATTGTGTCTTTTAGTGACCCCATTGAGAATCAGGTAAGAAAGTGAACAATACTTTGTTGGTTGTGTCACTCAATTCAAACATGAAACTAAACAAAAACAAAAGAAAAACTAGTTGAGGAAACTTTGAAAAATTTTCTCAAACTCTGACTCCAATCTCTCAACTTAAAAAAAAAATATATATATTTTTTGCTTGGCCGAGTTATATTTCACACATCCATGAGTTAATGCTGCAGCAGAAAGATAATGTTCAGAGCCTCAATATGAAGCGTCATGGTGAACTAAGACAAAAATGGACAGATGGCTAAAGACAACACCTCAGTAACAGAATATCCTACAATGACGTAAACAAAATCAACTCTGCTCTTATCATAAAAAAGGAATGACTCAACGCGTCACTTCTGCTCTTCCAACTGAACTTTTAACACCTGTTTATCTTATGATGCATGCTGTGTGTCTTAAAGTGTCCTGCTGCTGTTCTTACCTTCCTCCTGATGTCTGTAAACTGGGTAAAGAGCAAGGACAGGTAGAAAGACAGCTCCAGTATGTAGTAGTAATGGATGTCTACAGTCAGCGGCTGCATAAACACAAAAAGCAAAAGTTAAATGAGTATGATGAGGAGTAGGAATTTTATTAGCATTATCGTTCAGTATGAGTGAATGAGACTTTTACCTGGTAAGGGTAGTTGTACCAGCATTCTTTAGTGTTCCAAAGCCAAGGAGTCTGAATAAAATGAAAGAGTCATATTAGAATCAAAGTTTATGAATCCATTAGAAACAAACACTGAGTAAGAGACTGAGGTTTGAAGAGTAGTTGTGAAGAATCACCCTGGAAATGAGACAGAGTCTTTTTATTACTCCACCCTGTAAGAGTATAATATATTTTCTCTTAAAAATTCAATAAAGACAAGATATTTACACTAATAGGCTCAAAGTCTTTCAATAAAACTAAGAAATAGCCGGCTCCATTAACGGCACTCTCATAGCAGCGTTCCCACACATACAGCTGCACTTCAATTCAACATTTCCCTGTCATTTAAGACCCGACACATGAATATCAATGCAGCCACTCTACAATGAATGACTCCCTTAATGGATTCTGAATGAAATCGGAGTGGTTTCTACAACACTGAGTGGATGTTATAAGAGTTATTGTTAAGACACATACTTTCACATTAAAAAGAAACCAGAGGGGTTTTATCCTCATATGAGTAATGATTTAATGGCATCAGCTCAGGAATGAGACGGTAGCAGTTATATATAAGAATGTGTTATGAGCCAACCAGTGACCGACCTATCGCTGTGACTGAGTTTAAGTCCTGCACTCCTCTCCAGACCTGCTGCTCTATTAATAAATCCCACAGAGACTGGAGCCTGCAGCCAGGAGTGCCAAGGAATGAACTATTTTCACAAAGTGCTTTGTCATGCAACTTGTGTCTTCAGAGATTTGACCAACTCCTCGATCATGACCGCTGTTCCGTTGATTCAATGACTTATGTTTTTATGAATGTATAATTAAAACACACTACTCAATCTCAGAAACATATTCCAGAAAAAAAATTCTGCAGGGATTGACCAAATGGCCACTATTTCTAAACATTCACAAATGTGGCTTATTAAAGTATGTCACTCTTTAAAATAAAAAAAAAAACAAAAAAACAAAAAAAAAAAACATGGTTGGTTAAAACATTAAGCAAACATAACTAAATCAAATTTGGTTTCATTTGGACTTGAACAACGACTTTCTGAGTAGAGTTCTGTATTTCATACAACAGCAATTTTGCTAACCCCAGTGCATTAGGGCTAAGTGGGACTTAACCATTTACAAAAAGAAAGAAAGAGTTAGAGATGTTGCAAATGCGAGGACCATTTTCAGATTTTACTAACGAAGAACCAAATCACTAAACCATTAAACAGATTAAAGGGAAAGTTCTTTTTATTATCATTTAAATAAGGTACTTGTTCAAAGTAAGTGCAGGCTTTTACTGACCAGACAACCAGAGACGACTGAGGCAGAAGAACAGGCACTACATTATTTTTTTTATTTTTTAAGAAAATCTACGGATGTTTTGGTCAGACTTTCCAAAATTACCTAAATTAGGTGGCAGAGCTGACCCTGTCTGCTGCAGTTTAATAGCCTCATTAGTGGGTCAGTTCACCAGCCGGTCTCTCGATAATAAGGCTGAGCTGACTGCCTTCTCCTGTGGATATACAACTCTACTTCAAAAACACCCAACAACTCTAATACTTTTAAAAGGAAATAATTTACTGTTAACTTTTAAATGCAACTAAGGAATGATTCATAAGACTGCAGGGCAAATAGGAGAACTCATTTATCCCTAAAACATTAGCCAAGCAAGTCATAGGACCATGTAAAAATAGTTACATAAAATTAAGAAAGTAGATGCTGGACGTAACTAAACTGAGCTCACTGTTCTTCCTGCTTGTCTCTCGGTTCAACCACAGATCAGTGTCCTGCTTGATTCCAATCAACTTTAGCACACGAACTGCCAGAAACATGACTGCCATGATTGATGACCAGCTGACCTTTAAGTTTCACATGGCCTCAATTACTCGATCTTGTTGATATGCCCTCTATAACATCAGGAGAATCAGACCCTTCCTGACACAACAGGCCACACAGTTTCTGGTACAGGCCCTTGTGATTTCACGTATTGACAACTATAACTCCCTCCCAGCATTTAAACCTCTGCAGATTACCCAGAATGCAGAAGCATGTGTGGTCGTTAACCACCTCAAAACATCCCATATCACTCCGCTGTTAATCTCTCTTCACTGGTTTCCAGTGGCAGCTCCAATCAAATTCAAAGCTCCTGCCTACCTGTCCCTCATCCAGGTTTACACTCCTTCTTGCCCACTACGCTCTGCTTGTGAAAGACGCCTGTTGCTCCCAGCCCAGTGCGGCTCTAAATCTTGAGCCAGACTCTTCTCCTCTGTTGTGCACAAATGGTGGAAAAAACTACTTAACTCTATACGATCCACAGAGTCCCTTTGTACTTTTAGGAAATGTCCGAAGACTCTTCTGTTCAGGGAACACTTAGGCACTTAGTCTGAGCCTTCTCCTCTTTGTCCTCGGGGTAGAATGAGTCAGAAGGTCTCAGGCCCAGCTCTTAGTGAATATTTAGCACTGGTTATTGAATGTTGTTTAAGGTTGAATTATATTGTTGCAGCGATTAACTGTGGTGAGTTAATTTACATAGATTCTTGCTTCTGTCAAAATTCTTGCGTATGTGTACGTCGCTTTGGACAAAAGCGTCTGACAAATGAAACTGTAGAATTGTAGAAGTAACTCCAGTCATCTTAACTGTTTTCACTGTAAAAGCAGTCAACAGACGAGGGACCTTTAAGGTGGCTGAATCATGTCAAATAGGCTTCCTTCCTGCTGAATAACATTTTCCTTTCACAGTCTGATTTCTCCTACACGCGTTGTTTAAAATTCTTGCATACTTAATGGAAAGCATTATTCAGGTGGGTGTGTTTTTATTTGTCAGCTGCTCTCTCTTTCCTTTAAAGCTCCTTGTAAGATCCATTATTAATGAAAACGGTTTGTAGTGTGCTCTGCAGCAGCCCTCCTTTATAAAATTAGTCCGTTACACCAGAGCGTCCATTTGACTCGTCGGTCTCATGACTAGGCACCAACGTGTTCAGAAAACCACAGGATTTTCATGCTAGACATGCTGTGGAAAATAGATTCAGACCTCGGTGACTCATACAAACTGACATTCATACTGGCAGCTTAAACATGAGGCTGAGGCTTGTTTGTGTTTCAAATAAACTTACCTTTTTGAGGAAGCGCACTCCATAGGTAAATATGTATAGGTAGAAAGTAAACCTCCACCTGGAAGACATAAATAAAGCAAACATAAGGATGACAATAAGAGCAGAAAATAAAGCTTTCATTAATTTTATTACTCATTTGGTGCAGAACCTTGAAAAATGAGGAAACAGTGGTTGGTGTTGAGCATGCTGTGGAAACTCCTACCTCTAAACTCTCAGTGCTGTGTGCTTGCAACTATTTTTAGCCATGCTATTCTATTCAAATTTTATAGACGTAAATACTTTAAAAAATAGAATAAATTATTTTAATCCAAATGTATCCACTCCAGATTTAAGCAGCTGCATCATAACTGTGTAAATTAATCTGACCTGCTCTCCTGCTTGACAGGTGGATGTAAATTCATTTTATGCCCCTACATCTTCTACATACAGAAGAATGAGTCACCAAAAACAGGACTTCTCATCGTTGAGGTCCAAAACACGCACACATTCCAGCAAATAGACCCAGCCCGTCCTGCTCCTTGCTTTATATAACCCTGCACATAATTTACAGTAACTTCACAAGGGAGGGGTGAGTGATCATGAGGTCTCAGGCTTATAGGCAGAGAAAGAACTGCCTTAGCTGACACTTTAGTGATCAAAGCTTTGCTGAGTAGGGAGATGTGAAAATATATATGCCCAGCTCATAACCGTCAGCAACTGGGAGGAAGGATTTCAGACTGGGCAACTGGCAAGCCCCCTTTCAGCAGAACTCCAAACATTGCATCAGACAAAACTGTCGGAGGGGAAGCTCATTTATCTGCAGGGCTTGAGTGAGAGACCCCCTGGTGTGCGTAATTGGTTTGTCAGAGCATTTCACATATTTAGAACCAATTAGAATGTTTTTTCTTCAGGGGAGCTTATATTCAAGATAAAATGTGGTGTTTGGTATAGACACAGAAGGAGCGAATCCAAGCTTGTTTTCTATCATATAAAAAAAGCACCAGGAGCATGTCATGTGAGACAAGGCTTGCATACTTTAAAGGTTATCCTGTGTGTTTCTGAAAGCCACTTCCAAAACACAACACAGCATCTCAAAAAGAAGCTGTGGATAAATCAGTATCATAGCTCCCAACAACGAGAGCTTTGGTGTAAATGTTTGTTCAAGATAATCATTGTCAGCACTTTAATGTACGCCAGGAAATGACTATTGAGGCAGCACGTGGCCCAAGTAGCCGTCATTAGCTGTCTTTTGTGCTCAATTCATAGTATGTAAAAACAATTTGGATGAGTCTACCTGGCGCACTAAGACTGTTGCATGGCAACTGGTTCATCAAGCCTGCAGGAGTCTTTTTCAAGTGCTATTGAACTGCTGCTATACAATGACTCACAACTGCCTCCCGTGCACAGTTTCTTTATTCCTAAGTCAGACACAGATGGTTTCTGTGTCACTGCTAGGTGCCTTTTTTCCTGCGTGCGCTGTTGATGATTGTTGGCCAGAAAGAGAAAATGTTATCATTTAATTATCCCACAGCTGCTGTTTATTTGTGGCACATTATGTAGCAGCAACTAACCAATTACATTTAATCTAAAGGTTAAAGCTCCTGATTCATATAGTTGTAATTTAACTTATTCTGTTAAAAAAAAAAAAACAAGTTAAAACCCAGGGATTATACTGCACAAAAAGATACAGCTTAGAGTGCATAGAGAGCTGTAGTTTCTTTTCACAATTGCTTGATTATTAGTGAATCACTTAAGCTTCATATCCAGTAAAACTGTTGGTTTTAAACTGTGACAGATCCACTGATCACTGTTAAATTAAATATACCTGTTTGGACCAAGCACTGCCCAAGGAAGAAAAGAAATCATAGGAGGGCGACTTTGACTCGATCAAAAACTCAGTAATGAGGCTGTCTTTATTCTGAGAATAGTACCTCGCTTTGGGGGAAAATAATGAAAAGCAGGTCGTGCTGGCTCATTTAATTCTACTCTGTCACTTCTCCAGGTGGGTAGTGCGAGCACCAGCTGGCTGCAACTGTTTGCATTGCGATGGCTCAACACAACAATTAGTCATGAAGCTCAAGCTTTGATCAAAATTCTGTTGTGTGAAGGACTTGATATTTTCTTTTTTTACTGTAGAAACAGGAGTAACACCTCTGTCACTCCTCAGGATGAAATCACTGCTCCTTCAACCTTTGTGTGTATATCTAATTTGGTCTGATGACTTAAAATAGTTTAAAGCTTGTTTAAAGACAGCTATTCTACCCTGTTGCTGCTTCATTATATATAATGTGAGTGGTTTTCCTTGTCAGCTGTTCAACAGACATTTGCCTGGAACAAACATGGTATAGAAGAAACAAAGATCTAAATTGTGACTTGACAATTTATTTCTCGAGAGTCTGCAACAAGCACTATTTTGGGATAGAAATATATAAGGAATAAAATTTGGAAGAAAGAGACTTAAGTTCAAGTGCAAAACTCTGCAATTGCAACCATTCGCCTCAAAAACAGCCAAAAAATTAAAAAGAATTTTTAGTGAACACCATTAAATTCTTCCTCTCTGTGATAGGAGAAAAGTCCCTTGTCCTTTCAGTAATAATACAGTTATTACTACCAAGTGATCAGCATGGCTAAGTTCAAAGTTTAGAAACAGGGAAAAAGCTAGTCTTAGCCTTTAACTCTGACTTTTTGTTTGTATAACACTCATTAAAAGTCAAGCAGGGTCTTCAAATTAATATCAGTGAAGAGGACTGGGCTGGGGTATTGAGGAAAATTCAATCATCCTCAATGAGTGCAAGGCATTCTCTGATTCAGTTCAAAGTGGTCCCCTGTACTCATCCCCCCAAGCTGGCCAGAATCTATTCTCATATTGACGCGACGTGTGACTGGGGATGGGTACCGACTTAGGTACTTTTATAGGCACTGACCAAATTCTGTCAAAACTACTGGGTACAGATTCACATAAAATCAAAAAGTGCCATGTTGAGGTACCCAAATGCATCCTTGTGACTGTGAGATAGTGGAAGAGAAGGTGATTTTCCACGCTGAACATAAACACAGCATTACAAGGTTATATATTGAGTAACAAATGTGTTAAATAAAAAAAATAAAAAAAATTAAATAAATTGATATTTTTTACCACATGAACACAAAAAAGTACCAAAAATTGGTACCGTTAAGTACTAGTGCCGATGCCAGGTACGGGCATCGTTTCAAATGTGAAAAGTACCCATCCCTATGTGTGACCAATGTAAATCGACAGAGGCCACTTTAATTCACATGTTCTGGTTCTGCCTCAAAATACAGCGCTATTGGGAAGGTATTTGTGAAGCACTTTCTGATATTCTTGGTGTCACAATATCCTTAAATCCGCTCTTAATACTTTTTTGGATCATTGCTGCTGAGTGACTAAGATTACATGCTGCAGGTCAGAGACTCATTACTTTCTCAACTTTGTTAGCACGCCGCTTGAGTCTTCTAAGGTGGAAGGATGCAGTGCCCCCTACAAAATCACTCTGGGTTAAAGATGTGTTGTATCATCTTAAGCTTGAAAAAATTAGATATGTAATGAGGGGCTCTGAAAGAAAGTTCCATCGGGTGTGGGGGCCTTTCTTGACTTTCTTCAACAAAATATCGACAAAGGTAAAATAACAACTCTTTTCTTTTCTTTTCTTTTCTTTTCTTTTCTTTTCTTTTCTTTTCTTTTCTTTTCTTTTCTTTTCTTTTCTTTTCTTTTCTTTTCCCATGTTCTGGCAGACTCCTACAATAAATGTCTACTTATGTGTATTTGTGTCTTAAAGACTTTTTTCTATCTGTGACGGTGAGCAGTGGGGAGTTTGGTTTTAGGAGGGGTTGGGTTTTTTTTCCTTTTTCTTTTGTATTTTGTTATATGTATTTGTGTATTATCTAAAATTCAATAAAAATATTAAACACCTACACTAATTAAAAGTGAAACCAAAAGTCTCTAAGAGATTTTTTTTCATGGGCTGAGGTTGACTGTATCTTGACCCAGTGCAGGGACTTCCCAAAAGCAAGTCGCATGACAACATCAAAGTGATAACACTAAGAAGTGAATGCACCTAATAGAATAAAATAGCCTGGCCTGTTTGAGCTGTACCGTGTAGACCCGCATAAGCTTTTGTAACTTTTATAGTGGCTGAACCTTTTCAAGACCCATTTTAAGTTTCTGTGCAGTCAGAGCTAATGGTGTTAGCTTAATGTTTAGTGTACAGATTTGAAGTGGTTGTTAATTTTCTGAATCAATTTTGCCAGGAAATAGGAAAAGTGTTTTACAATACATTCTGTTTTTACGTATGCACTTAAATATTCAGGCCAAAAACAACCCAGTAAGAACTCCATTAAAACCATTACAGTTAAGCATATTTCATCTCTACATCAGCATATTGACTGCTGCAGATAATGTTGCAAGAAAAATATAGAAACTTTAGTTTTTAATGTCTCAGAAAATCTATTTTTGTGCAAATCGCATTAATTAAACTGTGATGATTCCTTTATTTTTACTTTGAGCAGGGGAAAATGAATGCAGGGGGATTAGATCAGACAACTGAGGCGACTGAGGACATCAAAGCATGCTCCCTCTTCAGTCAGCTGTAACCACTGCTGAGAGGAGGGGCTCTCCGGTAAAAGGACACTGGGAAAAAAAATCCACATCTTAATTTGTCTCTTTATCTCATAAAGAGGTTGCGAAATATTCTTTTAACATATTTTTTCTTATCACAATTTAACTTCACACGATGTGATGAAACAGTTCAACTCGCATCTGGTAATTTTCCATTCCAAGTTAAAAGAAAGACTTTTAAGATTTCAGTCCTTTCTGTAAGGAAGCAGTAAGAGGTCATGATTGTTTCTTGCTGAAAAAATCAATACTTGAACTTGTTGGACCGACTCTTTTTTATGTAGCCAATCTCAGAAGAAAAATGCAGTAACAAAAGCTGGTCGACAAACCATGCAGAGTCTTCATTATTTTCAGACTAAATGTGTCTGCTACATACTCCCTGTTTGCATAATGAAAAGAATAGACAACAGATCAGCCGTCCTGACAACAGGGAGACAAAGAATGCTATCAGTCTGCAACAGCTGTGCATGAGGGCCTAATTAGAGCACAATCACTGCTGGAAGGACTGAAGCCGGGCCCATTTGGAGAATTGCATCGTAAGCATCTGAGACAGACAACCTGGCCAAACTGTTCCAAAGCTCCGAGTCGTCTGCAGTCAGTTTTGCTGCATGCAGATAACAGCTTCTGTTTAGTGGAACAGGAAAAAAAGACACTGTACTAAACAAAACCCTGCACATTTTCCAGTGGAGCACAAAACGGTTCTCCTCTTGTGTTTAATAAAGCAAGTTTTTCCTCTTTGAGCCTGTCCAAGGAGTCTGGCGGTCTAATCGTCCAGCAGCGTTCTCCTGCCTGAACAGCAGCCCCCGGGCAGAGCGGACTATGTGAGGCTCCCTGTGTCTCAAACTGCCAGATTGGCTCCACTGGTGTCAGACATGACTCCGCTCTGACAGCCACGCTTGCTTGTTGGCCTTTAACATCACACTGCTAAGTAACTACAATCTCCCTGATGGCAAACGCTCCACTTGCAGTTTAGCCAGTTCTCTATTACAGCCTGAGTGGGCTTGTTGTGTTTGCATCAGATCTCATTTGACTATTGTCACACAGAAGCACCACCAGCACTCGTGGACAAGTCTTCATGAGCCATGTCACGTATGTCCACCAACAGTTTAACGCTCAGGATGGACAGCTGAAGTGTCTGTTCAATAGACCAAACAAGCTCTATGAGCTGAAACATTAAGTTGATTAATCAAAAATAAATACATAGGCAGAAATTAATTGACCATTGTTTGATTACTTGTTAACCCATCCAGTTATTTTGCAGATATATGGGAGTTCCAGCATCCCAAACAAAGGTATTTACCCTTTTATCCTATGTTACCAAGTTATTACTTAATGGAAAACTTAACGTAGCTGGTTTCAGATTTTTTATCATTCAAAACAAGGATCCATCCGCCAACAATAGCTTCAATAATACTGAACACCAATTTAACTTTCACTGTCAAAATCTTGCTGCTACACACGTCACTAAAACTTCAGTAACCTCTAAAGATGTCACTTTTGGTTTCTGAGGTATTATTTTGCATATTTCCACAACTTTCTGAGCTCAAACATTAAATGACCTCATATAGGAACACATTAATAAGTTATGAAACTAATGTATCACCGCCTTAAACAAATCACCCCTCACATGAATGCCAGCATATACCTCTTAGTAAAACAACCTTGTGGTTGTGTGCTATACAGTTTTGCATACTGCATGGAAATGAACTTGCATACACACAAAACTTGCTCTGATGACTGGTTTAATCTCTGTGAACATCACACCTGCTTTTACCGCATCTGCAGGTGTGTTATGTATGAGTGCAAATGAATTGCATCTGCAACACTTACAGCTGTATTAGCATCAGTAAAGTCAGTATGATGCTCACTGTGATGGATGACAATCCATAGGTAAATAAAGTAAAGTCTGCAAGTTCATTTTCCACACCCTGGATGATACCAGCAAAGTGTGTTGTGCTGCATGGTGTGGCGTTTGCCTTACATGCTTTCACAGAATCGTGTCAGAGTGCTTGGCTTCTCCTGGTTGCGGCGTTGTCGGAACCAGCGCTGGATGGTCCGCACATCCCAGTCCAGTTGCTTGGACAGGCCCTCCAGCCTCTTCTCATCCGGGTGCTAGCAAGACAAAAAAAATACTCTCTTTAGTTTTCAACTTTGTGGCAGAAAGACAAAGAATAGCAAAGGAAACATGTGCAGCACCTTGGTGATAGCAGTGAAAACCTTCTCCAGGATGGCGTTGGGTTGAGCTTTCTGAGGCCCGTTGGCTTGGATCTTCAGGCCCATGGCACATGGTCTAGCAATGAACCTGCAATTATAACATCATGACACACGTTCAGACAGATAGAGACTACTTTTAAGGTTAATCAAGGTTAATTTGTAAATTTAACAGAAATAAATCACCTTATGAAGCATGCTTATCCCCATATTATTTGCCTAACATTAATAAACCTTGGTTATGAGCAGCTGAACAGTAAAAATGAATGGCAAGACTTAAAATTTTGACATGCAAAAATACCTATTGGAATATGAAAATAAAAAAATATACTGCAAACTGCATCGATTATATATTCCCTTTTTTATTGACAATGGCATGTATCTTTATAACATTTCCCTCACTGTATGAATATTAATTAAAAAAACATATACTATTTCAGGGTATTTATACTTAAAACTACTTATCAGGAAATGTAAGGCCTCACTTCTCTCTGAATAGTTCCCTGACAAACATATGCATGGTAAGCATTGCAGACCATTATATTCTCCAGCTTCACTTTGGATGAATGTTCAGTAAACAAAATAACAAAGCACATTGTAGCATCCATACCATAGCTCTAGATATACCAACTACCCTGGCATAACAATAGGGGGCTTGTTTTGAGCAGAACTTCAGGTTTGATCTGAGAGAAATGTGGCTGGGTTTGGCCAGGTACGGCAACTTGTCTGCACAGAGAAAGCCCTGACAGATGCATCAGATGCAAACAGAGGGCAATGCTGCAGGCCTGCAGAAAGAGGGATGATCAACCCCGGTGATTTGTGAGCTAACCCGATAAGATGCCATTGTTTAGGTAACAGGCTGACGAACACGGACAGCGCGGCGTGCTGCATCACTCACAGGCTCACTCCATCGACATAACAAACCGTACCACAGCCACCTGGATCATCGCGTGCGCTTTTACACCCACCTTTCAAAAACCAGCCGGATCATAAAGATGCAGAATGCTAAAGGACACGCCAGATACAGATCCTCGGCTTGCGGGAACGTAGCCTCATCTGTGTTTTTTAAGTCAGCCCAGGTTACATTATGAGGGAGCCAGAACCTCTCGTTCCAAAACCACGCCAAAATACCGGCCATCTCCCTGCAGCAGACACTGAGACCGGGTCGGAAGAGAAGTCGATGTCCCCGCTGCGTCCCGGAGGTCTCTCACAGGCGATCTGAGCGTGCACACTCGGCTGATGATGAGATATCCGTGCTAGATCTCTGTCCGTCCGTTTCCCCTCAGCTATTCCAGTGTAGGGAAGTAGACTCAATCAGCTCCGCCGCGACTGATTGGTGCGTTGAAATGTCATGCAATACAGGCAGTGTGCGTTACACCGGCGGTGTCACGGCGTAACCAAGGTAAACCACTACTCGGATCCAGAAGCATTTCATTTAAAAGTGTAGATTTACCCTCTTATTAGGTGAATTTTACAGACTAGATGATTATTTCTTTTGTTTGTTTTGTTTGTTTTGTGCATCTTTTGCAAATAATCCCGATGAATTTTATAATTCTGCACATAACACGCGATATTATACATTTACTGTTTGAGCATCCCTGATTTTTACGAGGAAATTATAAATAAAAGGTGATTCTTACGATCAATATATTGCAACACTGTGCAACAATACCCCAAGAATGGCAAACCGCGCCCCCTACTGTCAGCTATATATAGATATACCTAACATAGCTTCTGCTATGTAGTATTTGTGGTATACCTTATACCTTTCTGCTCGAGTCAGCTAGTGTAAAATGAGGTACACATTTATTCCAACAATACAGCTGCAGTTTCTTTTTAAACATTAAATGATATTTAAACAACAAGAATATAGAGGGAAATTCCTACTTTTTGTTAAGTTATTTATTATAAATGTTTTACTTAACCGATTTTTTTAAAGTCTCTTTTCTCTAACACTCCACGTTTTGGTCCCGACTGAAAATCATTATACATGTTCAACTCTGTTCTGTTCAGCGTATTGGTGACTACAATGCCTGTCTTTATTCCAGACCGTCGTTGACAATATGAAGATATAATGGCGCCCTCTAGTGTGCAGCGTCAAACACTCCAAGTTGAGTTGTGGCTGCATGTGACATGTGACCGTCACACATACGTGTTCCAGTCGTACACAAAGCAACTCCCATGACATTTTTACACGATAATAATAATAATTTAGAAAAAAAACACAAGAAGCAGATAGTATTCAATCATTGCACACTTTATTATATTATTACTTTTATCACACAAATAATTTGTTAATAGTAGAATTAGAGCTGCGGGGTATTTTTTGAAACAAATGGTAGTGATTTGAATTCATGTCTTCCTGTGTGCTCTCTCGGGCCTTAGACCAGCATGTCACAGGAATGGAAGCGTGTGCGTCTGAGTATGAGCGCGCATGAGTGCGGTCCGTTATTTTCCGGGTTGTGCTCATCGATAGCGGTAGTTGCTCTGCTTCAGCTGCCAGCTGACACTAGTACCGAGGAGAGGAGAGGTCAAATTTGACTGTCTCCCTCTCCCTGTCTTTTTCTGTCTATCTGTCTGTGAGAGAAGCTGCTAACTAGCGCAGAATCATCATCTTCATCATCATGGCGGATCAAGGCGAATCTCCGGCTCCTGGTCACCACCCGCAACCAGCGCTGACAACCAGCTGGCCAATTACCAGGGAGTCGTACGAGCTGCAGGAAGTCATAGGTTAGTACCCGGGGATGTGATGAACGCTACATATTAACACGGAGAGGCATGCCGCGGAAGGTTATTATCAGTGAACGACGATGAAGGCCTACCGGCTTTTTCATATTCAGTAGCCTGCCTCCTGCAACGCTTTGCAATGCGGATGTTATAAAGCACATTTGGGGAAACTACCGGTTTGTGTCTGAGGCTCGAGGTTGCAACACTGTGTTAAAAATGTCACTTTTCCTAGGAGCGTTTTTAGATTATTGCAGAGTTACTCCAGCTGTGCCGGAGTATGGCACGTGCCCAGTTTAGTAACCATCACTGAAATCAAAGATGCAGCATGTAAACAATACTAAATTACCTTAGATGGTCACTCGTGGTAGTTATTGAAAATTTGACAAACTCAACATCATTATTATTTAATGCTTGTTGTAAATTGTCAATTACTACTAGTATTAATAGTAACTATAATTAATAGTACCATTTTATTGAATTTACGAAGTACTTACTATTATGACTTTGTCATATTAAGTATTTTAGTGGGTGTACAGTTGTATTATGGATGTATGATAGATAACCCATTAAAAAAAACTTTTAGAACATTGTTTTTGGTTTTATTTATGCCTGTTATGTTTTATTGTTATTATATTTTTTAAATATGTATTGGATTTTCAAATTATGCAATCTGTATGAACTGTAATTACACATTTTCATGAGAGGATCCCAAGGAAAGTAGTTGCTACCTTGTTACTAGTTAATGGGGATCCAAATAACCATCTTGATAAAAACTATTTAAGAAAGTGCACAAATAACACAACAACTGACGTAACAGAAAGTCTTAAAAGTTTTTATTTGATATTATTCAACTTTCTTCTTGTACTATATTGGAAGTAGGACTGAAAGTTTCAACAATGAAAAATCTACAATTAACTGAAAAAGGACCAAAGGAAGTTGTCAAAATATTTTTGGCAAGTGCTTGTTCTGTGCAGATGGTCTGACGCGTCATTCCATCAGTGATAAGAAATAGCCCCACAGCTGTTGGCTGCTGACTGTGATGAGTAAGGGAGACCCCCTCTCTGTTCTTTTAATCAAATGGTGAACAGTCTCATCTTCGCGTTTTCTCTTCCACCTTATCTGCTGCGAGCAGTTGGCGAGCAGTATGCTGTGTGCCACAGCTTCTAGGTGTGAACAACTTCACTACTCCACCGTGGCTTGATTTGTAATGAGCCGAGTAAACAACATATCACGTTGAGGAGGGGGAAAAAAAGAGTGTTTTTTCAAAGTCGGTTTTTGTTGTTATGTGTGTCTTTTGTTTCAGCCAGCAGACACAGAGAGTGAATATCATAACAAACACAGAACTGAAGTAGCAGATGCATACCATGACCCCGCAGAGAGAGACTGGGTTGAAGAGTCTTTCTGTCTGTGTGTGTCCCTCTTTGCTCCTGAGCACTTTGTCATTTCTGTGTTAT
This sequence comes from Halichoeres trimaculatus, assembly GCF_033239565.1. NCBI lineage: Eukaryota > Metazoa > Chordata > Actinopteri > Labriformes > Labridae > Halichoeres > Halichoeres trimaculatus. The sequence continues at coordinate 19,401,502 of NW_027437197.1, forward strand.
GGCTGTGATTCCAGGCAGCGGGGCCACAGCTGTGGTACAGGCAGCCCTCTGTACCCCCAGACAGGAGCGCGTCGCCATAAAGAGAATAAACCTGGAGAAATGCCAGACTAGCATGGATGAGCTATTGGTGAGAACAATAAATATGGTTTCATTTTTCTCTGTGAGCACAGAGTTATTTTGTAAAGGTCCTTGTAATGCTCTACTACTACTACTACTGTCTCTCTGAGCCATATTAGCCTGTGTTTTGTGTAAGCTGCAACAGGATTTCTTATAATGTAACTTTTGGTTTTAGTTTTTACTACAGTATGCAAAGATTGTTACAATGCACTAAAATGTATTTACTTTTACCATAGTTTGATGTGTCCTGACTTGTTTCTCCCTCTCAATAGAAAGAAATCCAAGCGATGAGCCAGTGTAACCACCCCAATGTTGTCACCTACTACACCTCCTTTGTAGTGAAGGATGAACTTTGGTTGGTCATGAAACTTCTGAGTGGAGGTGAGCTTCAGAGGCCGTAGTGCATGTGACTAAACCCCCTCTTCTTTTTTAAATTATCTTTTAATTCTAAGTGTATACTTAATATTTTCTGTACACACATTTTTCACAAGAAATATTGTATATTTCTAAAATATTCAATCAATAACATAGGCATAAAAACATCAGCCAGTTGATATATCTTTCAGATCAGACGTTCCTTTATTCATAACCATCATTTAATAAATGTGTATGTAGAGATGAAAATGACTATTATTTCTATGTAAAGACCAGACTTGAATCATACACTACTTTTCACCTTGGCACAGTATTTTAATCTTTGCTTTTTCACGGTAATATGGAAGCAATAGCACTCTTATTTCCTGCATGCAGTGCTAAATATATCACCTGGGGTCTCATGATGTCCCATTGCACATCCTTTATCGCTATTATCTTGCCATGGTGCTACAGAAGGATAATGCACTGCCACTGTGTTGAGGATAATAAGCAATTAGCAGTCACTGCTCCTAAATATTGATTATGTGATGGCTCTATGGGTAATGCCGTGCTCCTCGTTAGTATGTGAAAAATTGGCTAAATTACTTAATAGTAATTCTGCTGTGTCTTTTTAGGCTCCATGTTGGATATAATAAAGCACACAAACAAAGAAGACGACAAAAATCGAGCACTAGAAGAGCCTATAATTGCTACTATTCTAAAAGAAGTCCTGGAGGGGTTGGACTACCTGCACAGAAATGGACAGATTCACAGGTAACACAAACTGTTTGTCTTGTTGATTAAGCCAACGTAGCGTTTACACAGCCTTTTACATACATTTTAATTTGATTCTCTTGATAAGGGAGATAAAAGTGTTATGTAACTTAATTCACGAGCAGTCTAGTTGTTGTGATCAGGTTTCAAGGTCACTGGGAGGCGGGTTTAAATCTGTCGGCCCCTTGGGCAGAAAGCCAGATGGTGGTGGTCTGTTGGACCCGTTTACTAACGAAAGAATCAATGCTGTCCCACATGACTTTGTTGTTTGACTGTGTTTGTGATTTGTTGACCTCAGGGATGTGAAAGCTGGGAACATACTGCTTGGAGAAGATGGATCTGTTCAGATTGCAGGTGGGCTGAAATACCTTTGTAGACCTTAACAAACTTTTCTTTGATTTAGTGAAACTGAAAGTAAAATGCATTGATGCATGTTCGGATTATTGTGTTACAGCCTTGGATTAGGCTGAATTTACCTGACACAGTTTATTTTTCTTACCTTGGTGAGGAAGAATCCCATGGGGAAAACACTACACGATGATATCTGACACTGACCTTCTCCTGGCCCAGTTCTCTCTGTCCATCTTGAAGATATTTCCCTGTCAGAAAGTTCATTAAACTCTAAAGATTTTAAATGAATTTAAATCTAAAAGCATATGTGTGTTTTTCTTCTTATTTTTCAGATTTTGGTGTAAGTGCATTCTTGGCCACCGGTGGGGATATGACAAGAAACAAAGTACGGAAAACCTTTGTTGGCACGCCGTGCTGGATGGCACCAGAGGTGATGGAACAAGTAAGTCCACTATCTTCACTACTAAAGTCTGCAAGTGACATTTTATTCATCATATCCCATTTTAAATGTATCTCCTGAGCTAGCTTCTGCCATGCTTGAGCGCTCATCTGTGTACGGCTGAAATATTATTAGCTGATTTAGTTTTGATGTGTTAACGACTTTAATCATAACACTAAGAAAAGCCTCAGAGACTTAAATTTGCACCAAAGATAACAGTTATTTTACACCAACAGGTACGGGGCTATGATTTCAAAGCAGATATATGGAGTTTTGGAATTACAGCCATAGAGTTAGCAACAGGATCTGCACCATATCACCGCTACCCTCCGATGAAGGTAAATCTCCTGGATGCTATGACTATGTTTGTGGTTTTAAATCAGTACTGCGCTGTTTATAGCCGTTCCTGCAGCATTTACCGACTGTTTTTAGCAGAAAAAGGAAGCATTACCCGAAAACTTTTAGCCTTTGACTTCCTCCTGAACCAATGTGTTTCTGTGAAGTTTCATCATTAGTAAAAAAAAAAAAACGAAAAAAAAAAAAAAAACATTCTGTGACTTCATTTTCGACCCTGTGCTTTTGCTATAATTAGGAAACCAACTGATTATAAACAGGGAACCTTTTATCTGAGGGATGCCATGGTTTTACTTTCCAACTGAGTTTTTTTTTCAAACAGTTTCTTTCTTGGAGTTTCTTTTCCCTTTTGACTTTCAGCTGAATTGTAGAGGAGGTGCTGACCATTTTATTTCCTGTTTTCCTTTTAGGTTTTAATGCTTACCCTACAGAACGATCCGCCAACTCTAGAGACAGGTGTAGAGGACAAAGAGGTGCTAAAAAAGTACGGCAAGTCGTTCAGAAAGCTAATAACTATGTGCCTTCAGAAGGATCCTGCCAAAAGGTTAGCATCTCATCCTGAACTCAATTGGTCATGAATATAAAAGTAACTCTGTTATATGCTCTTAACATTGTACTGATTTTTTAAGTTAACATTTTGACTTTCCTTTATTTCAGGCCTACAGCTGCAGAGCTTCTAAAGTGTAAATTCTTCCAAAAGGCCAAGGTATTTCACAAATATTTGAGCTTGTTTGGTCATGATATCAGTGTTATAATTAAATTTTTAATACATTCATTATGGTTACACATTTTTAATACATCAAATGTCAATCAGTATTATGATCCACAAAGAACTGTTACCTGAGTTTGTATGATATTAATTTTAACAGGATTAACCAGGATCAAGCACCAAAATCTCATTAAATTGTTCCCATTTAAAAAGACTTAATGGGTTGTGTAACATTTTAATAGCATAACCTTTAAAATTTGGATCCATCTCTTGCACGTTTTGTTTCTCTGGGCGGTACAATTTGGAAAAAACAAATTGTTTTGTATTTTTGTGACTCATGATGAGGCTCTGATTCCTGTACTGAATTAATGATGATTCATGTTTTGATTGTTTCTTCCAGAACAGAGAATATTTGGTTGAAAAGCTTTTGAGTCGCGCACCAAAGATTTCCCAGAGAGCGAAGAAGGTATGTTTACACAAACATTCCCTGTGAAATAGCTCAACTATTGACTAAACATGAACAAATTATGGCAGAGTGCTGGGATCGACTGAAGTCTCTCACTCCACCAGAGCGTTGCATTTACAGTCAACACGAGTTACGCACTTTGACTCTCTTTAGCACCTCAAACGCTTTATGCCTGAACTGTTGTGTAGATTATGTAAAAATATGGGCCACTGCAGCGCACGGGCAGGCTGCATCAATGTATGGACGTCCTGTGTCAGCTGTCTGCACGCGGCACATTGAAGTCAGAGTGGATTGGATCAATTGGTAACATTACAGTAAAAAAGGGGACATTATCGTTTAGGGTGCCTGCTCGGTTGCTCACTGGTCTCACTTTAGCTGGAGGAAGTACAGTTTGCAGGCACAGCTGTATTGGTTTCACATAACACTCCGCTTGGGTAGCCAGGACAGAAACGGGAACAGAGGGCCATCGCCAGGAGGCAGAGTGGCCGAGCTGGGGTGGAGGGGGGTGGAAATTCACTGACTGGCTGGTAGTAAATGGAGGGCATAGTGGATAACAGGGCTGTTAGTGTGTGTGTGACGTTAACATTACGCACGGACAAGGCTGAGTGTCAATACAAAGGGGGAACCATGTTGTTGAGCTTCGTTCATTGATGATAAGGTTACCACTGTTATCTGGTCTTAGTTACAGTTAATTAAGTAGTTGATGCTTAATAGGATTGTGGATTCTCAAACTCTTGAGCCAACCATGCAAACTTGAATCTGAAACACTTGCACTTTGTGATTCATCACATTATAGAGCAGAAACTGTCCATTCTCATACTCTAATTACAGCAATTTGTTTGAATTTGTATGGCACAGTTAGATAGATGGACTGCACGGTATATTTACAGTTATGTAATACTATTGATGTGCTCCTATTGTTGAAATGGATCAGCCTCAGACTCAACGCCCTTGCTAACCCACAGGGTCATCCACATTATACATCAGCAATTATTCAAATGCTGCCCAGACGAGCAACACTGCAGCAAAACAGTCACCACAAGATGTTGTGACCTTTCGTTTCAAGACTGGAGTGACTTCATTCTGCTAACATCTACAGCGAAATACTCTCCACAACCACCTTGAACATCTTGACCCCTTTTGCACTTTTCCCCTTTGGTGTTCTGTTTCTGTATCTTTTTGTCCCATGTGGTGTTCTGTAGTCATGGTAAACACAAGCAGATCTGCTCCCAAGCACAATGTGGGTCTGAGAGCACTTGGAGACTCAGAGGCAGACAGAAACTTTACTCTTTAAGTGGGCTTTAGACGGGACCTTTCCTCTCCTTGAGAGCAGGGAATGAAGAGGAGATGGCAGATTGTCCGGCCGGCTGTCATCTGCAAATTAATTTTAGATTAATATCTAATGAAAGAAGGGAGGGTAATTTCCTAAAAACATGAAAGAAGGGGGGTGATGGAAACAAAATGCCTCAAAAATATTTTTTATTTATATTTTTTCCCCAAGGCTGTTTTTGTCATATTAAAAACGTGGAGGAGAAAGATTTAGATTAGTCAAGTACAGAGTTGGTACGAGTGAGTTGATAAGCCAGCAGAGGGCACCCTCACACCCATAATAGAGCTTTCAATGAAACTCATTGGAGCTGTAATTGCTTTAGACATTAGGGGCTTCAGAAAGATGTAAGCTTAAATCATAGATTTCTTGGAAGGTGAAAATGTCTGGAATAGAAAAAGATAGACATTTAGGTGTGGTCCAGTGCACAAATGATAGACAAATACCTTCTGAGTTCTGCTTGGATGCTTCAAAATCTGGATTTAAAATACAGGATATTTTACCCAAATATGTGTCAGTTAAATCCCCAGGAAAGTGCTACCCCAGTTTTATCAGTGTGGTCTTTTAAAAATTCAGCATATCCAAACAGCTACAGTGTGAGGATTTTGTCTGATGCATAATTTTTGTGTTGTTTTCCCCCTTCGTAATGTCACTGAGGTGATCATGCTTGAAGACCATTGAGCTGTGTCCTTTTCTTTAAGGAACCACAACAGAACAGGGGCAGCTTCACTGTTCAAGTTTTATGTCAGGGCTGAGAAAAAAAGCAGACATCATCTGAAGGGTGTTTTTTTTTCTGTAACTCCAACCTTATCTAATGCTGGAGGATTTATATGACCCTGCTGCTGGTGGCTCACAGTTTGTGTACTCTGATGTGATAGACCAAACACTGCTGGGATAGTCATGTGCTGCTTTGCTTTCACAAAAGGAATGCATTTCTTTACATTATTTATAGTATGTTACATAGGCTACTTTTTGCCTTACCACAGAAAGATGTGTTTATTTCTTTTGGAAATCCATGATCTTCAACATTAATCTAAGTAAAAAAAAGTTTATGTTATGGACATAAATTTTAGAGGTGGGAGAAAACTTTGATTCACATGTGTATCATTTTTTATGTTTAAAATGGGATTCTTTGTTAAGAAATTGAATTTTTGTTCAAATTTAAATTCTTAATTTGAATATTTTTTTAACTGAATTGGAAAAAAGTTACCACTTTCCTCCAGCAGAGGGCAAAATCTTTCTGTCCGACTCACGTGATGTGCATTTTTTGTCAAAAATATGACTCTTGACATAAGCTGTTGACATTAGGGACGGGTACTGAATTAGGTACTTTTATAGGTACCGACCGAATTCTGTCAAAAGTACCGAAACAGCATTGCAAGGTTATATATTGAAGAATAAACATGTTAAATTAAAAATTTTTGTATATTTTATAATTCAAAAAAAAAATTTTTTTTAGCACATATACACAAAAAAATTACCAAAAATCGGTACTGCTAAGTACCGGTACCGATTGCCAGGTACTGGGTATCCGTACCGTATTGTTTCAAATGTGAAAGGTACCCATACCCAGCTCTAATCAATTGTGCTGGCTGTGTGTTGTCATGGTCCAGGTGAGGAGAGTCCCAGGCTCCAGTGGTCACCTGCACAAGACAGAGGATGGCGACTGGGAGTGGAGCGATGACGAGCTGGACGAAGGCAGTGAAGAGGGCAAGGCGGCAAGGAGTCAGGGCAGGGTGGGTGAAGCAGACTCCAAAATGTCCAGCACCCGCAAAGTGAATTCTTGCATATCCACTCATGAGTGTTAATATTTAGTGTAAGATGTACCAAGAACAATTTCACCAACATGAGTTTCTTAAAGAGTGCTTTTTATGCCCTGCTCTGTTTGTAAGCAGAGAAAACTCGGTGGATTTCTTGGTAATGCTGTTATTGCATATCATGTCTAACCTGTAGATCAAACCATTATGCAACTTCCCCTCTGTCTCTGACCCTGTATTCTCCTCACTTCCCTGACGGCTAAGTTTTTCTTTTTCGGATGGCAGATGGTTTATCTCTGAGAGAGAGCCTGTCTCGAGGTTGCTGTAATGAGCTGGAAGATTGCTGCAAGGATTTGAGGCAGGAGCGAGAAGACAGCCATGATCAAAGAGCCCTTTGATAAAGATAGCGCACTTTAATGTGTGATGCAACAACTAATATGCTACCAAAAGTAATGATTTAGGAAGTAAGCTGTTGCCGATAGTATTTTTGCAGGATGTGTTTTTTAGCTTCCTGTCTCTAAACTCAGCCTTGTTCCTTTTTATGGCAGTTTGTTTGTAATAAAAGCGAAAAAAAAAGTTTGGAGTGACAGATGGATGGGCAGATGGAGAAACAAAAGTGCAATCTTTGAAGACAAAAAAATAGATTAAGGCTGTAAATTGTAAATTACTTCCTCAGTTTCCCTGAGAAACTGAGGAAGAAGAAACCATTTTATTTTTGTGTACTCGTGAACCAAGAAATATTAATGTGTCTTTGATTTCTCCCTCCAGTCACGCAGGGTCAAAGATGAGGCCAAAGATGTAAGTTAGCTGCTCCTCTCTTACATGGTTCTCAGAATGGAGTTTAATGAATGAAGGTCTTTTTGACAGAGATAAATATGCCTAATCTTGTTTTCTGGTGTATAATTTGATAACATGGCAAAGAGGCGTTTTTGCAAATGTAATTTTATTTCCTTCCTTGGAATGATTCGTCTGTGAGAATTATGAACTCAATCAGTTTATAATTCCAAACATGTTTTATTGAGTTTAATCAAAAGCAGCCATGCACCAGTTTTAAGACTGCCGGCAAATTCCTCTTCAGTGATTGTTCAAATTAGCGTTCCTTTGTTGTCTTTATAAGATGAGTGGTGACTTGTTATATACAGAGGAAGTAATAGCATTTGCACAATTCTGCCTCTCATTCTGTTCCTCCTAGAATGAGGATAATGCCAACAATGTCCCCATTGAAGGCTTGTCTATTCAGCATCCCCAGGTGAGGGATTCAGCAGCCACACTTATTTGTTATGATTCAATGACCTTGATGCCACACTGATTATGTGTGTGTTTGTCTACATCTGTGCTTCTTGTGTGTCAGTGTGTGTCAGCCTGTGCACATGTGTGAGTATGTGTCTCCTGTTGGGATGCTCTTAGCAGTAATAACTTAGAGTTAATGGCTGTCTGCCTCAGGGTGCCGGCTCAGAGCTTGGGTGTATCTCATCTAAAGACTCAGTGCCATTGCGCCCATTTTCTGAGGCTATTGTCATTTTAAAAATGAGCCGAGGTGTCTCCTATGCTACAGTAAGGGATTAGCTTTGACTGATACTCAGCAGTCATTTCTTATCCTTTAATATCCTTTCTTTGACGTACAAAGAGCCTATTTGTAAAAAGTAGCAATAACGGCAATAGATCTTTGCACGATACCTTTATGTATTGTTCCCTTTTCTTTTCCATCCACAACTTCCCCTGCAGCTGAGCTGAATGAAACACATTTTCTCAGAAAACATAGACAACATTCTCTGAGTTTGTAGTCATAGTTACGCACAATTGCACAGCCACAGTTTATTATTTGCTCTAACACATTCATCTTGAAGTAATTGTACCTTAGAGTTTGTCCATTCAGTACAAAAAAAGAACATTTCTGATTGCCTGATGATATGAAATCAATGCTGTTTCACCGTCAGAAGTTTCTCTTCCTACAGGTTGAACCATATGAGGATGCACCCTACAGTCCAGGTGCTGTCAACATGGTACTACGGCTAAGGTAAGACAGAGAAAACCTCTTTTCTAATCTTTTTTTCAGCCTTTGCTAATAGTAAGTGCAGACTAATATCAAACTGTATATATTGCTATATGGTAGGATGAGGATTTTATATGATACTGTGGAGGTCGATAACAAAAGAGACGAGCAGACTCGAGTATGGAGGCTCTGAAGTTTACTGTGCGACTTCCAACCCACAAAACTCAACAGCACACTGATCTATATCCAGCCCTGGTCTCACGTCATCACTTAACTCACTTCCTCCTGTCTATTCTAGTGTGAGATCCCCCTCTAGTGTCCACTACACAGGCCCCCCCCGAACACCAAAAATAGACACACAACCTATGAATCAAACCAAATGTCCCCAAACTGTGCCAGGAAAATAAACCAGAGAACAACAACAACAAAAAAAACAAAAAAAAACAGTCCTCCATCCCATACAGGCACAGTCTCAATCCTTCAAAGGGGGCTTGATCAGCCGACCATAACGACTGTGCTTCACAGTGACCGGGGAAGGGAAAAAAGTAGGAACAGGGGCTGGGGGACGCCCCTGCCATCGACGAGACCGGACAGATGGGGCAGGAGCAGCCACTGGGGGGTTGTTGGGACTGGAAACGGGTCCTGGGAGAGGAACAGACTTGGGAGGTCGTCCACGGCGGGGAGGCAGAGCCAGCTCAACTGGCTCTTCCTTCAGTACATGAGCAGGCTTAAGACGATCCACTGAGACCCGCTCTGGATGCCCTCCCATGTCCACAACAAAGTTCTTTGACCCCACTTCCAGAACCCGGAAGGGTCCGTCATAAGGGGCCTGCAGGGGGGAACGATGGGCATCATGCCGGACAAAAACATAGTCAGCAGACATTAGATCCTTCGGTATATAGGTCTGGGGTAGACAGTGATGAACAGGCAAAGGGGAAAAGGCAGTGGTGGCATCTCTGAAAGCCAAGCGCTGAGCAGACACAGACCAGGGTGATGAAGCTCTTGGTAGAAACTCCCCAGGAAGCCTCAATGGCTGCCCAAAAACAAGCTCTGCAGAGGAGGATTTAAGGTCCTCTTTCGGGGCTGAACGCAAGCCTAACATAACCCAGGGAAGGCGGTCCATCCAGTTACTGTCCTTAAGGGCTGCACGAAGGGCAGCTTTCATGGAACGATGAAACCGTTCACACAACCCGTTGGCCTGTGGGTTATATGCAGTGGTGCGATGGAGCTTCACCCCTAAGTTCTGAGCCACAGCATTCCACAGCTCAGAGGTGAACTGGGCACCCCTGTCCGAGGTGAGGTCAGATGGTGTCCCGAAACGTGCCACCCATGCAGATATGAATGCCCGGGCTACTTCTGCAGATGTAGTTGATGACAAGGGAACAACCTCTGGCCACCTAGTGGTCCTGTCCACCATAGTGAGAAGGTGAGTAAACCCCCGGGATTGGGGCAGTGGACCAACCAGGTCCACGTTGACATGCTCGAACCGCCTCTCTGGAATATGAAATGGCTCTAGAGGGGCCTTGATGTGACGGTGCACCTTAGAGCGTTGACAGGCCATACAGGAAGCAGCCCATTGCTTCACATCCTTCCTGAGGCCCGGCCAGACAAACTTGGAGCTCACCAGCTTAACAGAGGCTTTAACCCCCGGATGTGACAGGACATGCATGGCCTCAAAAACTCTGCGTCGCCAGCCCATCGGAACCATCGGCCGAGGCTGCCCTGTGGAGATATCACAAAGAAGCGTGGTGCCGCAGTCGTGAAACTCCACATCCTTCAACCTTAGGCCTGTCTCCTCCTTCTTAAACGCCTGAATATCCACATCCACCAGCTGGGCCATGGCAACATAATCGATCCCAAGGTGCACTGAACTAACATGTACCCGGGAGAGGCAATCCGCCACCCGATTGTCCTTTCCAGCCACATGTTGAATGTCTGTGGTGAACTCAGAAATAGCAGAGAGTTGACGCTGCTGCCGTGCCGACCAGGGTTCGGCAGTCTTGGACATAGCAAAAGTAAGGGGCTTGTGATCCACGAATGCAGTGAACTGGCGACCCTCCAGCATGAACCTAAAGTGTCGTGTAGCCAGGAAAAGGGCCAGGAGCTCTCTATCAAACGTGCTGTACTTCCTCTCACTGTCACGCAGTTTTCTGCTGAAAAAGGCAAGAGGCCGCCAGGATCCTAACACCCACTGCTCACATACTGCACCCACTGCATAGTCAGAGGAGTCAGTAGTAAGAGCTATAGGTGCAGTAGGGGAGGGGTGTGAGAGCATGGCGGCGTTGGCCAAAGCTGCTTTGGCACCCTCAAACGCCTGGACCCTCTCTGAAGACCAGTCCACCTCCTGGCTATCCTTCTTCCCCCTCAGCGCTTCATACAGAGGGCGCATCAGTTGAGCCGCTCTCTCTATGAACCTGTTGTAGAAGTTCACCATACCCAGAAACTCCTGCAGGGACCTGATTGTGCGGGGTCGTGGAAAAGCAGCTATCGCCTCAACCTTAGCCGGCAGAGGGACAGCTCCTTCAGGCGAGACACGGTGGCCGAGGAAATCGATCGCTGGCAGTCCAAACTGACACTTGGCTGGGTTCACAATCAGTCCATGCTCACTCAGTCTCTCAAAGAGTTGGTTAAGGTGTGTCAGATGCTGCTCAGCAGAAGCACTAGCCACCAGAATGTCATCCAAATAGACAAACAGGAAAGGCAGATCCCGCAAAACAGAGTCCATTAGCCGCTGAAAAGTTTGTGCTGCCCCCTTGAGGCCGAAAGGCATACGCAGGAACTCAAACAGTCCAAAGGGGGTGATTACAGCAGTCTTAGGCACATCCTGCTGAGCGACTGGCACCTGATGATAACCCCGCACCAAATCCACTTTGGAAAAAATGCAGGCCCCAGACAGATGTACAGAAAAGTCCTGAATGTGTGGAACTGGGTACCTGTCCGGAGTAGTAATGTTGTTAAGGCGACGGAAATCCCCACAGGGACGCCACCTGCCGTCAGCCTTGGGCACCATATGCAGTGGGGAGGCCCAGGGGCTGTTTGAGCGGCGCACAATGCCCAGCCGTTCCATTGCAGAAAACTCCTCCCTTGCTATAGCCAGTTTAGCAGCATCCAGACGGCGTGCTCTTGCATACACAGGCGAACCAACAGTGGTGATGTAATGTTCAACTCCATGCTTGGCCACTTTAGCAGAGAAAGTGGGGGTAGTCAGAGCTGGGAATTTGGCCAGGAGACGCTGATAAACGTCCCCTGTGGCAAGCATGTTAGCAAGGGGGAGGGGTCCCGGCCCCCCCAGTGTACAGGGATACGTAGCAAAGGACACCGCATCAATAAGGCGGCGGTTTGAAACATCCACCAGCAGCCTGTGAGCGCATAAAAAATCCGCGCCCAATATAGGTACGGACACAGAAGCAAACACAAAGTCCCATCCAAACTGGCGCCCATTAAAACACACAGTCACAAACCTGGTGCCGAATGTACGAATGGGGGTGCCGTTGGCCGCGTCCAGCGGGGGTCCGTGTCCATTCCCCAGGGCCTCCGGGGCCGAGGCAGGTAGGATACTCCGCTGTGCTCCTGAGTCCACCAGCAGACGCCGACCGGACAACGAATCCTCAATAAACAGCAGCTTATCAGCGTTGCCAGCACTCACAGCCGCTAACGAGCGCCGGCCCTCCCGTTTCCCTGGACAGCAAAAGAGCAGGGCGGGATACACCGCTTAGCTTTCGAGCCAAAACGGCGATGATAGAAGCATAACACGCTGTCCTCTCTCCGCCGATCCGACACGGCAGCCACAGGAGTCGTCAGCTCCTCCGCTCTCAGGAGAGGGGGTTGGGGTGATGATACAGCCTGTATACTATACTGGCGGGATGCTAGTAGGATCCGGTCTGCTTCCTCTGCTAATCCGCGGTAATCTTTGGTGCGCACAAGCGGTGAGTTTGCCAGAGCTGTTCGTACCTGAGGCGGGAGCTGCCGTAGGAAGAGGTGCACAAACAGGAACGAGACGTCACCTGCGCCAAGTAGCGCTAGCATATTCTCCATTAACTCCGTGGGCTTGCTGTCTCCTAATCCGTTAAGGGACAACAGGCGATCTGCTCGTTCTGTGTCTGAAAGCCGGAACAACCGCAGGAGCTGTGCCTTGAGAGCCTCGTACTTCCCAGCGGCCGGTGGCTCCCTCAGGAAACCCATGACTCTACGGGCAGTTGACGAGTCCAAGGCTGCCACCACGTGGTAATACTTTGTTTCATCCACCGAGATCCCCCGGAGGTGAAACTGTGCCTCGATATGCTGGAACCACGGCTCCGGGTCGTGCTGCCAAAATTCCGGCAGCTCCATTGTAGCAGCAAAAACCGCCGGAGAACCAGCAGAAGCTACTGCTGAGGCTCCAAGCCCTCCGTCGCCACCGGCTTCAACCGACATAATCACGTCAGGGTCACCAATGTGGAGGTCGATAACAAAAGAGACGAGCAGACTCGAGTATGGAGGCTCTGAAGTTTACTGTGCGACTTCCAACCCACAAAACTCAACAGCACACTGATCTATATCCAGCCCTGGTCTCACGTCATCACTTAACTCACTTCCTCCTGTCTATTCTAGTGTGAGATCCCCCTCTAGTGTCCACTACAATACAACCAAAGACCGTCTCTATGACGTCACAAACTGTGTTTCTGAAACATAGTTCTGAAGCAAATAGTTGACATGGACCATGTGATGGAAATGAGACAAACTCATATTCTTAATATCTTCTAAACTTCAGTTAGGGAAAAATTTACCTTCCTGTACCGTGCTGTGAGAGAAATTGCAATTCAGATGGTTGGCATTTTTGTACCAGGCCGTAAACATATTTATTTCTGTTTAGAAATATATTTTTTTGCTTAGTCTGTATGTGGCACAGCCAATCTCAAGTGGACACTTGGTGAACCGCAGATGTAGCACTTCCGTATTGCCTTGTATTTTTAGATCTGAGGTAACCGCTTGGATACAATATGATACAGTACAATACCAAGTAACGTGGTGCTCCTCAGTGCTTTACGACACAATAAAATATGGTATCAGCATTGACTGTATATAGAGTGGACAGCGTGCCCCCGTCATTTACCATTATATGGTTTTGAAGCCAAAATTCCCCCACGACGGGGGCCGCCATTGGCAGCCGTTGTGCAGCCAGAGTCTGCGCAGTAGACGCTATGCTGGACTCAGAGAGAATCTGAGTGAAGCTGGGTGACTGGGTGTCAAAAATTATTGTTTCTTTCTATTCGAGAGTCTCATCTCTTAATGGCTTTCCCTCTGGACATATTTTACAATCCCTGAAAAAATACACAAGAACAGCAGCCGTCAATCATCTTTCAACGTGATGTAAAGCCTTGTTTTTCACCTCTTATAACTTGTGAAAACAAAACTTTTTTGAAAAAAAGATGACCTGAATTCAAAGCAGCCCAATAATATCTTCAAATCACCACAACAAGAGAGAAACATTTCCATGAGGTGTATTCATTTTTTAAAGTTTGATCACAGCCTATCTGGAATGGCTGGGGAGATGGATTTTCTGACCTATACTTCAGCCAGCCACCAGGGGGAGCAGTTTTATGACAACAAGCTCACTATAAGCTGAGTGAGAGAACATCCATTTTTTTATGGTCTATGGATATGAGTCCATGCAATCTTTACTACATGATACAGTATCTTAGGATACAATACAATGCAATAGGCTGCTTTACAATATGATAACAATATGATATGACATTGGACTAAGCAATGCAGTATCATGTAATACATTCAGATATGATTCTAGCAGTGACATATGAGATAATGTGATACAATACTGCAAAGTATTTGTACAGAATGGAACCATCCTCACCTCCTACAGTTTTAAGAAGGATAATTGAAGATGTATTTGGATTGGCAGACTAGTTTAGTTTCATTTTGTAAACATTGGCACGTTTTGAAATGCAGCATCACTTCACTTTGTTTTGGACACGCTGGCTTTTGAACAGGAGGGGCCCTCTCAGTGCTCTGAGTCCCTTCATCTTCCTGTAGTCAGAGTATTGTTGTGCTTCTCCTCTATTGTATTCCTTCTCTGGCTGTGCTCCACAATCTGCTCCCCTGCTTTCAACCATGTTTCATTGGAGAATGGTTTGCAGCTCAGCCTCACAATGCAGATGCTTTCTGTTTGAAAAATCCTAATTAATCTTCTTTTCACTTCAACATGTGCAATGTCAGAATACAAGGTTGACTTTGCAATACGCATTTTTCCATCTTCTTTTCACTCAGCATGCTGACACACGGATAGAGGACGAGGGAGGGCATTTTTAGGGGTGCAGCTTCAGACAGACCATGGTGCATTTTTGGACATCTGAAGGTCTGCCTGTAGCTCCCTGATGAGCCAGTCACAGAGCCCACTCTTAGTGGAACAGACATGTGAAGGTCTCTCCCCAGGCGCCCAGCACAGCACAGCACAGCACAGCACGCCATTTTATTCTCTGGTTACAAACCAGAAATATTTGGGAGGAAGTAAGAAGAGATGGCTGGGTATTTAGTGGCTGATGAAGAGTCATTATTCTGACCATTAGGCTGTCAGGCCTCTCTCTGGTCTGTATCTGCTAGAATATTCACTTCAGGTATGCAGACATGCGATGGATGCTCTCATAGAGCTGGATGTTATTTGTGCTTTTAAATGCTGACACACACCCGTCTGGTGGATTATATAAACATTTGTTTTACATGCTCTGCAGCTGACATGGGATCTGTTTCAGAGACGTGACCTCTGATAACTCAGCATTATTTATTAATGGCAGGATGATAGATTTAGCCTTTTGAAACCTTGTACATCATTACGCTTCTCTGTTCTTCAAATTGTCTAATTGTTATTCATCTGAACAGTAGATGTTTGGGCAAATTGGAACAAGGATTAGACTTTGTTTTGAAAGGAAACCAGAGTGTGAGGGAGCAGATTCTGATCTACTTCCATCCGACTGAGTAAGATGACCTTATTTTACTGTTGAGGAGGATTTGCCTGGTGTATGTTTTAAATGAATCCTCATGGGGGGGTATTTTAAGATAAGAGACTGCATCATGTTTCCAGTTTTTCTGTGCTATGAGGTTTCAGGTCAATATTATGCATACATATGGGTATAAAATATCAAATGTACACCCTATTTGAAAAAAAAACATTTTAGTCTTCAGAAATGTATAAAAGAGTCCAGAGGAAATGAAAGTAATTGGATTGGAGAGAGAAAAATAAACAGCTAATTGCTCTGCTCTCTAAACTAATAAGGCAGTTCAGCCCATTAGGAAGAGTTTATGGAAATATGATCCCCTCAGAAGCACAGACAGGGGAAAGGCAGCAGCATGATTGGATTTTAGTCAACATTTTGTTTGGAACTCATTCAATCTTTTTTTTTTTCTTTTTCCCAACAAAGGCACAGAGGTGTCCTGAGAATAGCTCTGTCAGCAGCTTGAAGGGGAAGTTCAGACTTGCATAATGTTGGTGCAATGTCATTGGAGCTTAAATAGCTAAAATAGCACAGAGGCAGATTGATTTCACTGAACACTTCATTGCAGAGGTGACATTTAGGTCTGCTCCATTTTATATAAAGGGTAAGGGGAAGTTGACAAATGTCAGGGTAGCCTCTGAAACATCTTTTTAATAAGTCAGAAAGCACAGTAGTGACTTTTGATGTCACCATTTATCTGAGAGTAGTGATAACATCTTGATGCTGCTGTCAGTTGTTTTACCTCTTCACAGGCATTGGAGACGGTCCACTTTAGGGTTTAAAACTTAAGCATAAACCTGTAGCTTCTTAATATATTTCCTTAATTAACTGTGAATCAGACAATGTGGTTTTGGCTCATTTGCACATGTTATCCACAAAAGCTAAAACATCCTTCAGTAAATCAGGCTGTCAGTGTAATACTGGCTCATACCAACAGGTTTTAGATGCCCTGGTTGTATTACATGCTTGAGGCCCCTTTTGCAGCTGAGTCATGTCCAGTCTGGTTACTAGGTAACTTGTTTTCAGCAGCACAGCAACTCTGACATATCATTGGTGCTCAAAGCGGCTGCTAGATTGTGATGTGTGGAAAGTGGAATAAGTCATAGCTTTGGATAGGCATTGATGAATAACATCTAAAAAGGACATGCATCCCTCTGCCTTTCTCTACAAGTTTCCACCATCCCCATAGCGCCCCCTGGTGTGTAATATTGTCTTAATGAGTCAATACTTCTCAGTTGGTTGTAGGCCTGGAGTCTGCTGCTATGCAGTATTTTGCATTTTCAGCTGATCTGCTTGTCCCTGACAGAGAGACACTCAATTACATTGAATGAATGAACTAAGAGTCTACAACTGAAAACATAATTAATAAGCCATGCTGTGGTTCTTTCAAAGATGTTTTGAGAAAATCATAACAAGTCTTCTGGGAAATTATGGACTGGAACTTGTTTTTAATACCTCTATGAATTTGTCTGTCTGAGGTTTTTTCCTTGTTCTCATTTTGGGAATGCTGGATACTGTTTGGGAGGTTATGTTTTTGGGAGAGTCTGTCTGTCTGTGAACAACATAACTCAAAAGGAAACAAACAGATCTGAATGAAATTTTCAGGAAATGTTCAAAATTGGTTAAGGAAGAAGTGATTAAATTTTGAAGTCGATCTGGATCCTGGATGTTTTTAAAGGATTCTTTATCATTGTGAGATAGGGCCGTTTTCACCATAAGTATATATAACTCCACCATAAATGGTTGGATTGCTTTGCAAAACAACACAAGACAAGGTCACCATAATTTCGGACAGATGTAAAAGTACGATCCAGAAACTGGCAGTATTCTGGATACCAAGATCCTGAATATGAAATATGTACTGGGTCATCATAATTTTCAACACTGTCAGGTAAGAAATTATCGTACAAACCTGCAACTAACATCAAATTGTAGCAGACAGTCTGCTGAAAGGGAGTATAACATTAAAGTAGGACTAAAGTGTTTTCTAGTTTCAGATGGCTTCAGGGTCATGTGTGGCCTATAATGTTTCTCTAACAAAGCCTCATGTAAATGTTGCAGCATTTTGATAAATTGCTAGTTTACTGAATAGTTTAGTTAATCTATAATCACAGTCCTAGATGAATTTCACTGTTGCTTTTGTTGAAGACAACCTGTCATAAACCTGACATTTTTAGAGGGATTACACAGTCACCCAACATAAGTAAGTTAGCCAACAAGGTGTCAAAAAAAAAAGACTTGCTGTGTGAAACGTTAATTTTACTGCTGTTGAAATGTGGAAGAAATAAATCTTCTTCCAGGTGCTTAAAAAGGTGCTGTAACTCTCACATGTCAGGGCAGTGTTCAGTCTGCTGTATGTGTCTAATCCAGAATGTGTGTGCGTGTCGGACTGCAGGCTTTATAAACTCTTGGTTTTCTACAGAGAGAGACTGATTTATTTGTGCAGGGTTTACGGTTATGATCCTCTGACATACATGTTGCCTCGCCTCAGCGATCCCTGCTTCCACTGCTGAGACCGGAGATGTTGTTTACGTCCATCTGCTCCACCAGAGTTTTTACTCTGTTTATTTTCTCTTTCAACCGTAACTCTCTAGAATTAAAAAAAGTCAAGTTGACTCGCAGCTCAGCTGATTGTAAATCCCCCATACCCACCCTTAGTGTTTAGTACAAACTTTCTTCCAACAGACTCGTAGCTGATATGTCTCCGGTTATGTGTGATGAATTATGGCTCTAATCTCATTTGAAATGAAGGCTGTGGTCTGGCTGTGAGATTTATTTAACAAGACTACAAACCAAATTAATCTTCTTTCACTGCACTTTGGGTGGGACTGACATGTCCTATTTTCAGAGGCTGGCTTCTGCTCTGTCACAGGAACTCGTTTTAAAGGCAGGTCTTTAATGCAATAGATGCAGATGAATGCCGGTTGATGCTGCGTGGAGGCTGGGGGGTGCATTTAAAAACACAATCAAGAAAACCACACGCATGCACGCTGGTTTTTCATTTCAGGTCTTACTAGTTTGGGGTTGAGGCCACAAACCACCACAGGGTTACTCTACCACATGATGCACACACTAAAAAATAAAATGTCTCTTTTTAAGTTATTTTTTGGGGCTTTTATGTCTTTAGTAGCTGGAGGAGAACAGTAGATAGAGCAGGAAACAGGGTGAGAGTGCGGGTAACATGCGGTACAAAGGCTATAGCCTGGATTCAAACCCAGGCCACCCACGCAAGGGTGAACCTCAGCCCAGCAGGCCACCTCCGCTCCATGAAATGTCATTGTAGGCTATAATATAAGACTTTGGCTGTTTCCCAACCCACCTACTGCACTAGTAACATTCACTTGACCAGTCGTGAAAAATGTCTTGTTTTAAGTTATTCAAAGACAAAAAATTTGGTCTGGATTGCTTATGACAAGTTAAAAAAATCTGCCAATGGAATAAGAAAAAGTTGCCAGAAAATTGCTTGAAACTAAAATAATGTCTTAATACAAGTAATTTTTTGCTTGTTTCTTTGGCAAATTTGTTTAATCTTGTTATAAGCAATTCAGACCTCATTTCTGTCTTTAAATAACTTGAAAAAAGACATTTTCCTGGACTGGCCAGGTGAATGGGGCTCATAAAGAGTCTATAAAGACATTTTCTTCTGAAAATAAGACAAAAACACTTGATAAGATTTTAGTTTTCTGCAGTGTATGTAGTAGGTAATATGTGAAAACTTGCAAAATCTGCAGTATACGAAAAATTTCTCAGTATGCAACAGACCCGTCTACCTGGCATACTGTTTCACAATGCATGGCTCCAACTCTGTTTGTCAATACAGGTGGCAGGTTTTGGGAATTACCGCCATCTACTGGAATGAGTTGGCATTACAACTACAACACAACAATACTAATGTTAGGCTGTGAAAAAGAAGTGAAGTGATGTGAAAGAAACACCAGTAAATCTTGTCACTTCTGGTTGTAAAAGAGGTGTTTACTTCCACAAATTTATCAAAGCCCACAGAAACAACTAATTTATTTTTCAAACCATACGTTGATTATATATGTGTTTTTTCCATCAGCTGTAAAAATAGAAATCCCTTCCAGATTTATTTTCAGTAAACGATATAAATCAAATATGATGATTCTGTTATAATATGATAAACAAAATAACTAAAATGACAAGAGGTGTTATAAATAATGGATGAAAAATAGAATCCATCACCTGTAGCTCGTTTATGTGAAACGAAAACCAGAGTAGTATACTACAAACAGACCCAGCAAAACAGTTATACTACGTACTACAGGCAAAAGCAGTAAGCAGTATGCTGTGCATAGTACAGACTGCATTTACATGTAGTGTGTGGTAGGTGGTTTGGAAAACAGCCTTTGTTTTGCTTACATTGAAGTCTCCCCCTGCTGGCTGTTAGGTAGAATGCAGGTACCAGGACATTTGATTGTTTGGCTACATCCACCTCTTTTATTCTTTTACATTTTCACTCTACTGCCTCAGTCAGTTCACTCTCATAGATGTCATTAATCCTGTTTTAAGTAAAATTCTCAATATTATGCCACATTTCGCCTTCATGTCCAGCCTCAGATGTCCACACTCTGATTTAATGACTAGCTTGTGAACATTTGGCGGCTAAATGAAAGGATTGTTTTTGTCAGAGGTGATGACTGAACAAAAACAGAATTTCAGGAGATGTCATAGTTGTTGTGACAGCTCCTTTCTAAAACATGCTACTTGTATTCATCCAAGTATGACAAGTTCAATAATGTGGTTCTGCTGTGCGTCAGCTGCACTTGCTTGTCCGTCTTGTCATCCCTCCTCCTCGTTCACATCAATCATTTCGTGTTTATACGCAGCTCTTGCTGGACTTACAGAAGCTGTCACAAGTCAGAGCTACAACATATTTAAATCTGACATTTCAGATTCTGCTCATGGTATCCCTCACTCTCCTGTCTCTGCCTACAGGAACTCCAGAAAGGAGCTGAATGACATCCGTTTTGAATTCACTCCTGGAAGAGGTAAGGGCCCTGTCTGTATGGATTTGAAACGTGATAACACTGCTGTGTGTATACAGTGCGTCAACTAAAGGCTGTGTTTAAGCTTCTGGTAATATGTAATCCAATATGCCGAACAGTAACCTGCTAAGTGGAAAAGCGCAAGCCTAATATTTCTTGTATTTTTCTCTCATAAGACACGGCTGATGGAGTTTCCCAGGAACTGTTCTCTGCCGGCCTGGTCCATGGCCACGATGTTGTTATTGGTAATGTTTCAAATCCTTATTCTGGTTAACTGTGGAGGGGTTGTCTGAGGACATACTTATATCAGCCTATGTAACATGGTGCTGAAAATACTGTCAGAGAGAGACACTTAGTTTGATCCACAGAAGCAAAACAAATAAAGTGAAGGGATTATCTGTTTTCTTGAGGTTGAATAAATTCTGATTCTTGATCTGATCCCGTTAAAGATAATATTTTCTAAATGAGGTTTCTTTTCTTTTCTCATACAACATGCTCTGAATCTTTTTGTTATTTGAACATTATCCTCTTTGTTTGCCCTCTGCATTACAGTTGCTGCTAACCTTCAGAAGATTGTAGACGACCCAACTACCTACAAAGTGTTGACCTTTAAGCTGGTGAGTGTCTGAATGATTGATGGGTGATGACACCCCCATGACTTTTCCCTGGCTGACAAAGTCTGGCTGTAAACAGCTTGTTGATGAAAGGGTCAGTGAGGAATAAACACACAGCTTCGGCATGCGAAGAACGGTTTGTAGGTTACTGCAGACAGAGTGACTGGATCAGGAGAAGATGAACTCACAAAAAATGAAATATTATATGAAATATTAGGTTTTGTATTTTCTTTGAACCAGAAACCCTACATTCTCTCTCTTCCTATTTTCTCTGCCTAATCCCTCTCCTGCCAGAAAGTACTTTCTATATGAATTTTTAGCCCAAATATTTGTTTTTCAGAAGAACTCGAAAAATGTGCCATGTTTTATTTATGCAATGGCCAGTTTAGTTTTAAATAAATGGCTGAGATTAAAAACTAGTACGGGATAAAAAAAAACATAAGATGTCCAAGGATGTTATCAAATATTAAAACTTGAGATCGTTGATTCAGTTCATTCATTTTAAAGTTTTAATGATTAATTGATATTTAAAAACATCCAAATGTCATTGGAGTTTTCATTATTCTTTGCTTTTTGAGTATTACACAATTACTTGTGTTCCATGATATTTAGGTAAATACATCATTAACAGAACTAGAAAAGCACCCAGGGAGCGCAGACCTCCACCAAGCATATTGTGATTGTCACCAACTCTTTAGTCCTACTTATATGTTATATTCTCTTTCAGCAGACTGTCTGCTACAATTTGGTGTTAGTTGCAGGTTTGTACAATAATTTGTTTCCTGACAGTGTTGAAAATAATGATGACCCAGTACATATTTCATATTCTGGATCTTAGTATCCAGAATATTGCCAGGATCTAGATCGTACTTTTACATCTGTCAGAAATTCTGGTGACCTTGTCTTGTATTGTTTTGCAAAGCAATCCGTTTATGGCGGAGTTATATACACATATGGTGAAAACGGCCCTATCACACAATGATACAGAGTCCTTTAAATAAATCCTTGATCCAGACGGTGATCCAGATCACCACCAAAATTTAATCACTTCATCCTTATCCCAGTTTGAAAATTTCCTGAAAATTTCATCAAGATCTGTTTGTTAGTTTTTGAGTTATGTTGTTCACAGACAAACAGACAATCTCAAAAAACATAACCTCCATGGCAGAGCTAAAGATACAATAAATAAGTGATGGCAGTAACACATCTCCACCTTTGATTAGTCTTTACTCTTCTCTGTGTTGTTAAATATCGAGTCCCAGTGTGATTCATTATGATAGGATGTGATCCAGTACAATCCAAAATGCTATGATACTATACAATATGATAAGAGAAGATACAATATGTGACATGTGTGAGCTTAATTTTACATTTCAGAAAATGTTCCTTGGACCCAAATGCTACAGCTGTTTTAATTACTTGTGTCCACCTTTGTTTAAAGGATCAAAAACAAAAACAACAACAAACAAACAGCAATCAGTATTTGAAATGTGTGAACACACACCAGTGTAATACATGGAACATTAAGCCACCTAAAATGTCTTAAAAATGAAGCAGAAACCAAAAACAAAACATCCAGTATACATGATAAGAATACAGAGAACTGGAAAACAGATATATCTTATTCAAACAGAATCCTCTGAAGTCATGAAATTGCTCTTTCTTCTTCATAAGACAGAAAGGTTGGTGTTAAAGGGTTTTTTGGACTACCTGCCATTACTGAATACTTTCCTCCAGCTAATGTTGTTTGTTTCACAGCCTCTCTTCATCTCCAGCTTGGACAAATATCTTAAGGTCAAACTTATTTTTCAGCTAAAGACAGCACTCTTTGCTTTCATGCACCTTTGGATTTATTTTGTTTGCAGCTGAGCCTACCCGCGCGTCACTCCTCTTAAAAAACAAAGCTGGTTATGTTGAAAGATTGTGTTATCAGACTCACTTAGGAGGTGCACAGAGCATACAGTCTGTGCCACTTTCACAGGTCTCCTTTCTTTGACTTTTAGGGGAAACAGTGACATTTGTAAGAAGAAATAACGCCAGTCCTTCTGTATTTGACAGGAAATATGTAAATGAATTGACCTTTCTGTAGTTGTGGGTAAACAACATCTGTTCCTCAGGTCACCGTGCTTCACAAAGTGACCTTTCTGTGAAGTTTGCCTTATCAGCAGCTAGTGAGCGCAGGTGGAGCAGTCTCAGGAGACTCCGAGTGAAGCAGTGCCGGACACAACATGCAGACATATGGGCGTAGGTCCAGCTCCATATGCTAGCTCTGCTTCACTGCAGCCAGTGTAAAATGCTCGCTGTGTGATCCTGAAACATGAGTTAGGAGTGAAACGTCACAAAACCTCAGGGAGTTAGAGGAATTACCTTCAACACCGGGCAGTTCATAACACTTTATGCAGACGATTCATGATGTGGGTGGCACTTTATGGCTGAAATGAATAGTAAGGGGTCGCAACGACAAACCTGTTTTCATAACGGTCCCTCCAGCTTCATCAGTAAACTGCAGAGCTCCCAGACCCCCCTGGGAGTCTGAGTGTCTCCCCCTGCTCAGGTGTGAAACGCTGGAGGCCGGCAGGTGTGAGGCAATCCTTTCACACATTTTTTTTTTTTTTTACAGAAGAGCTGAACTGAAACGAACTCCCTTTGAAATCCTAATGCAAAGACATGTGTTTCTCCTGAGCTGATTAAAAATAGAAATGGAGCTGCTAGAATGAAAGTAGAAATAAAGACCTTAACATACACCTCACGATACTGTTAAATCCATCATATGTGATGCAGCAGCAGCCTCTTCTTCTCTGCAGAGTCTGAAACCCTGCTGCAGGGCTTTGTTCCCATCCAGCCGCAGGCACAGAGAGATTGGGCACAGATGTTGGCTGATAAGACCTGGCTTTGCATTCATTGATCCCAAATGTGTTTTATTTTCACATTAACTTGGCCTGCATAATGTTCACGCTCTGTGCTGATAAACAGCAGCAGAGATGGCACACACACACACACTGACCTTATGAAATAGATTTGGTATTGGCTGGATGTGACTCATACACATTATTTAAAAACTATTTTCTCCTCTCTTTGGTTATAAATTCAGAGTGTTTCACTTTCATAATCCTTCTCGAGCGATGTAATTAACATTTGCGGCCTTAAAAAAAGGTTAATGTGAATGTCCCAACTAATATTTCAAAATGAAGGCTGCAACTTTTTTTTCTTATTGCCAATTTAACAAAGACCAACCAGATCGACCAAGAAACCAGGCACCAACAGTATTTGACTGTTTTATTTATATTGATTTGTTGAAGAAAAGCAAGGCACAGAGGAATAACTTTGATAAATAAACACCCACACTGGCAGCTGTTAGGATCACTTTAACACCCAGGTTGTTTTCAGACTTTCCTCAAATCCAATGCAGCAGTTTTAAGAAAAAAAACCCTTCATTATGTGAAATATTCATCAGACTAAACTAACATGCAGTACTTTCAATCCCCTGATTAATCTGGTGTGTTAGGCTGCAGCTGTTACACAGATTTTAGCAGGATTAGTTGTGTCGTTAAATCCAGAGTGTCAGGATGTGAAACAGCCCCTTTGACCCTCTTAACGTCTTCGTCTCCGCGCAGGCTTCCAGCTGCGACGACGCAGAGATCCCAGACGAGGTGAAGCTGATCGGCTTTGCGCAGCTGAGTGTTAGCTGATGTTCCCTTCACGCCCGAAGCAGGTGAGACGCGGCAGAGAGAGACAGTTCAGGGCAGACAGACAGACAGACAGACAGACAGACTGACGGAGGAACACAGCAACACTTCCTGCATCATCTCCCCCAACACACTCCTCAAAGACTCACTCCTCCTCCTCCTCCTCCTGCTGCTTCACTCTCCTCTCACCTCTGCTGATGCCAAGCTCTGCCACCACCTCCACCACCTTAATGCTCACTGTTCCCCTGACCTTTGACCTTACCAACATTCCACTGCCCAGCGCACAAACAGGGATCAGGAAACAGCCCAGGAACCTAAAGATGTACTCAGGTGGAGACATGAGGTGAAAAGATGTAGCTTTGAATGTTTTATTTATTTTTCTGTTTCTCACTTTACCTTCGATTTCTTTACTTTGCTATTACCAAACTTTTCAATATTTATGAAAGACAAGGTGTTTTATTTTGTTGCCAGATTGAAAACAAATATTCTTTTTTCTCACATCTCACAAACTCACTCATTTGTGATGTTTCCCTGAGGTCTTTGTCAGAATGTAAGATTAACTTAATTCATGGAAGGAAAAAAAGCACATTTTCATAACACGATGAATGTCTAAAACCAGAAAGAATTGTATTTCTGTGTCAAAACCTGTTTCATTTTGACCAGAAGGGGACCATTAGCTTGATTGTGCAGAGAAAAAAAGAGACCCAGATGCTACTGTGTATAATTTGCTGCTCTTGACAGTGCTAATGCTTCAAAAAGATAGAGGTGCCTTGTTCATTTTTCTGTGCCTAAGAAAGTAGTGAATGAGCGAGACCACACAAAGCAGAACCTGCTGAAGACCATTTCACAAATGTATTACCCCAGCAACGAAACAATTTACGTACGTCAACTCAAAGAGACGAGCTACAATGCACTTTTGGGCTGAGTGTGTGCACACGACAAGCAGATGCTTAGCCCCCTGGAGACAATGATGAAACGTTACACAACCTGTAATCCTTTCATTCGCTCTGGCTGGATTCAGACACCAGGTGAATAAACAAAAACCACGACATGTTTTCGCTCTGTCCTGCTGCACTACAAAACCTTCTGTTTCCAAATAAAGTAGAATAGTTTCTAAAACGTACTGTATGACAACGCATCTGAGGATGAAACCAAAAGGCAACTATTGAAAGAGTGACGAGCCATCTGTTTGTCCAAACAAGTCCACTAGCTCTGAATTATTTTCAAGTATTAAGATGGTAAATATTAACTTCTAATAAAGACTTTATTAAGAAGTAATTTATTGTGTTTTGTTTATGTATAGTATGTGAACCATTACAGCATATTATCCCCTGTTCCCCCTGTAATCAGCTGATGTCAAATTTATGATGAGGTGCAACAATAAAGAATTGCTATTATTTAAAAAAAGAGTTGTGCTGAGTTTCTTCTTAGCTTATAGAGTTATATTCAGTGAAACTTCTCAAACTTTTTGACCACTGACATGGACATTTATGCTAAAAAGTTTATGGATTTAAAAAGTTTAAAGGGGCCATGAGGAGTTTGAAAGTGATCTTGAAAAAGTCTTCCTTCTATGCCTGATTGTAATCCACATTTTAAATGAGATTATCAGTGTCAATATTACTAGTTACAAGTTATTTTAAATTGCTACACCTTGGCTTCCACCGGGCTGCCGATAGCACTACACATGGCCGGCTACTGCAATGTTTGCTTGATGTCAGGTTTCAAAGCGTAATGCTGCATAACTGTACTGATAAATACCTTACCTTGGCGCAATGTATCCAGTAAAAAGTTGTCTTGAACAAAGAAAATTTGTTTTGATCAGATCGCCATATAATTTCAAAACAAACACACGCCTCACTAACAGTAATTTCTGACAGTGTGTGGAGACTCTGGGCCACAAGGTGGCGAGGGAGTGCAGTTGAAACAAATCCTCCTCATTGCATCTTTAACTGGTTTTCTTTCTGAATGTAAGGACAACTGCAGGCTTTTTTGAATTTCCACAGTCCTTTTTGTGAATCTTAAGTTTTTGCCTTTTTCCTCATAGTTTAATGTTGTTCCATGGCTGCCTTCAAGGTTGGGAGGGTTTGAGGGTCTCAATGACCTTGTCTGGGGCAATTGCCCCTTAAAGGGTCTCCCAAGGCCAATTGGTCCTTGGAAGAGGGGCCAGACTCCATGTGAAGAATAGCAGCAGGGACTAGTTCCCCTTAGCCCTGGAGCCAGACTTGAGGTAGGGACCTGTCTACCCATGGGGCCTGGGTGACATGGGTCTATCCTCCTGTGGACCCACCACCTGCAGGAGGAGCCACAGGGGAACAGTCTTAGGATCTCATCTCTGCTTTTTGCAGATGATGTGGTCCAATTAGCCTCTAGTATGAAGAGCAGAACCTCTGAGTCTGAGCCCACGGTTCTAATGGTGCCCACTCCGGGCCGGGAGAGTCCAGCCAAAGCGGACTTTAAGTATCTCTGTGACTTGGTCACAAGTGGGGAGAAAATGGACCGAGAGGCTGACAGATGGATTGGGGTGGTGTGGGCAGGGATGTGGACGCTACACCAGTCAGTTGAGGTGAAGAGGGAGTTGAGCCAGGAGGCAAGGCTCTCAATTTACTGATAAATCTGGACACGGTCTGTGGGCGGCGACTGAAAGGACAAGATCATGTATGCAAGCGACTGAAATGAGGAGAGACTCAGAGAAAGCTGCTGCTCCTGGTATCAAGTGGAGCCACATGATGTGGTTCTTGCATCTGGTGAGGATGTCTCCTGAACTCCCCCCTGGTGAGGTGTTTTGGGCATGTCCATCTAGACCCAGGCCACGATGGAGACATATCTCTTCATTGTGGCCTGAAACGTCTCGGCAACCCCCAAGAAGAGCTGGTGGAAGTGGCCCGGGGCCGCTGGTCTTTGCGAATGACATTGCTGCCTCTGCAACCTGGACCTGGATAAGGGGTAGATGATGTATGGATGAATGTGTCGGAAGGCTGTTTTTATTTATTTGTGCTTAATAAAAAATGAGTAAACAGCCTTTTAAAAAAAAAAAAAAAATCCACAGTAAATATTCCCAGTAAGTTTTTTCTGTTAGCTTTTACAGTAATGTGAAAATTCAGCAAGTATGTAACAGATACCACTTTGTCCACAGGGTGTTAAAAAGCTGACACAAATAAAAAAGTTCCTCACAGGAGATTAAACTAAACCCTTACGTGTGCACTATAAAGACTCTGCCCTTTAATTACAAAAAACAATGAAACGAACATAGAAGAAACCTCTTAAAACCAAACCTAACCCTCTGGAGATCTGTAACAAAGAACTCACAGCAGACATCAAGTAAAAGCAGTTATATAACTTTAATTATTCAAGTATCTGTTTTTTAATATAAAAAACATACAATATATAACAATAACCCCTTGCGGGATAGATGCTTTCACAGTAAATGTCACATTAGCTTATAATACTACAAAACTTCTGAAAAAAGGAAACATTTGGCCATGAAAGCCACATTTTCTGAGACTCACAATGATTTCCTCATGTCAGTAACCACTGATATGCGAGATACATACGATAATACATCCAGTCTGTAATGATCTGAGCTCCACTTCAACTTGTGATGCTGTTTTTCTCTGATGTGTGGAGGTGTTGATGGTTGGAAATAGATGCTGACTTACTGCCTACATAAAAAAAGAGCAGCAGCTGGAGTAATGAAGCGCTGGTAGCTGAGAAACACATTTACCTCAAGTATAAATATGTCCGATTAAAACGAAACGCGGCTTACAAAAATATTCATAGGCGGTGAAATGTATGTAAACAAAAGTGTTAGGCAAACTCGTAAGGAGATAAGATCATCCAGCAAATTTAACTATGTGGTTTTATTATCACTGATGTTTGCAGATCATTCCAGCTTTATATCTGACTCTTTGTGATAAATGCAATTAAGGAGGAGCAGCTTGGACCTAGATTTTATTTATCTCAGACAACCTGTTGGTTTGTTAAACTTCTCTTTGTTCAGGAGCATTTGTTTCATTTCTAATAACACCTCCCTTAATGTATGCTATCACTGGTATTTTACTTCAATGCTCCATTGATTTCAGAGAACAGAAATTCCCTTTAGGTTTGCACCCTGCAGGAGGATCAGGGTGCTGAGTCAGCAGCCGTGCAGCTGGTATAGATTTAGTGTCTTGCTCAAGGACACTTTAACAGGACGGAAGGTTCCAGTGAGAGGGCTTGGACCAAAGTCGGTACTTTCTCTTAGGCCACACATCATAACGCTTATCGCTGATTGACTTTATGTTTTATAAAGACTAGTCTGCTTATGAGGAAGTCCGTGAGGAAAATGAGTTTCAGTAACACCACATCAGAATGATGTATGAGAATACACACTGTACAAGCCTCATGCAGGCGTTAACAATCATCAAGTGTAATCAGCAGAGACAGACGCATATGGAGTTTAATGAAACAGCTGTCATGACAAAGCAAAGACTGTATACAATGATGGATGACAGGACAGTTCCCTAAAGTGAGACTAAAACATCTCATAAGCTGACCTCCTCCATGTTAACAGACAAGATACTGGCTACACCACGGGTTCTGCCATTTCATTTACTTCTTGTTAGGCTAATTTATGTCTGAGTGTTGACATTACTAAGACGTGATAATATCATTCAGTTGTTTAAAATTTAAAAAGAGCCTGAAATGACCTGATTGACAGCTCCGTTTCTTACTGAAAGTGTCTGCGTCAAACCAAGTCAAGAAGTTGTTAGGTTAAAATTGTATTTTTAGCAAACAGCAACCCCTGGTGTTGAAAAATGAAGGAAATTCATAAGTGCCAAACGTGGCGCCATAAGCCCACAAAGCAACAATGGAGGCGATCATTGTATGCATGCTCCATTTCAACTCCATTTCAAGTTTTGACAGAGAAACTCCAACAAAATAACCTACAACTCTCTCGGCAGCTTTTCTTTTAAGAAAAATGTCTGCTTTACAACACAGTAACTCTGTTCCTGTCCCTTGGCATTGTCTGTACTTCGACCTGGCCTAGCAAAGAGTTAGCGCTAGCTAAGCACCAATTTTTAGCATCTGAAGCCGGCGTTTGGTCAGGCCCTAGCTTAAAACTAGCACTGGCACCAGCTCTGGGGTATGGGTGTCCACTTGGGTCTGACTCCAGCATAAAAATGTCTGTCATTAAAGGAGAGTTACACATATTTAGAGCCTGGGTCAGAAAATGTTGTTGGTCTCTGTCAGTCATGTCTTCACTGAAAGGAAATGTGTAAACTGTACTGGAGGGTCAATTATTTTGAATCCCAAGCACTTGATTATTTTAAGGCCACAACTTAATAAAACTTGGGGAAACATGGAGGTGTGGTTGATTTGACTGACAGATTAGTTAGCTCAGCTGTAGTTACTTTATAGCTCTAACTTGGGGCTCCTGAACATCTCTGACATTAGTGCTTTTTTATACACTCTGTCTCTGAGTACCAGAAGGGGCTTCACCAGCCATTCTCTACCAAGAGTTTGGGTCAATTTTGGCTTCACATTGGTACAACAGGAGGTGCAGACGTGTCATCCATCATTATATACAGTCATTGTGAATTTTAGACTTACAGCAGCCCTCGATGCTTTACATTACTAAGTGAGGTGACACTTTAAAGGAGAGAAAAGGCAGAAATAAAAACGTTTTTCCTCAGAGGTCCTTTTATCCTCTAACATCGCAGGTGCTTCTTGCTGGACATGTCATTCCAAATGCGATGCATCTCCTCAGGGGAGATCTGGTGCACGGTGATAACTCGTCTGTACCTGCACAGACTGTAGGCCATCTTCCAGTGATTGAACCCACTGTTCTGATATGGGTGTATACCTAGCTTACGCAAACACAGTCCCACGTAAACATCCTCTAGGTGCAATAGTCTTGTGTGTAAAGACGTCTTGTAGATGAGTTCAGCTACGTCCGCTGAGAACACGTAGCCAGTGCCCGAGCAGAAAGGCGGGTATCTGCTTTCAGGATACAAGTCTCTGGACATGTACCACTTACTGCGCATGTCCCTAATGGGGCCCCCGTTTATGACGTAGCCGGTGAAGTATCTCCTCCTGGGTTTGGTGGTGGGCTTCAGGAGCTTGTAGATCAGATTGTCCATGTTGACAAAGATGTCGCTGTCTGTTTTCATGATGTACTGTGCTTTGGGGCAGAAGGTTGCCACCCAGCGCATCCCCATCATGGTCTTTAAGGTGAGGTTGTGATAGGAGTCTATAAAGTTTTCCACCACAATGTCGTGAAAGATCTGGCTCTCCTGCTCTACCATCTGGTTGAGGACGGGGTCGGTGTTTCTGCCCAGCAGAAAGATGGTGAGGATGCGGATGTCGGTGAAGGTGCTCTCGTCCCCCCAGGTCTCCCTGATGGCCTGCCGGGCATCAAACTCTTTGTGTGTGGTGCTGATGAGGATGACCAGGAAGGGCGTGACGCTTTCACACTTCTTGGGCTCGCTGATGACAAACTCGAAGGCATGTGGGTTAAGGGGGCGGGTGCGGATGTTGGTGAAGGTGATGTTTTTTGGGGGTTTCACAGGTTTGCGAACAGGCACGGACATGTGGCCGACATAATTCGTTGTTGGGCGAGATATGCTCAAGTACCAGAGAGCGCTCGCCCAACAAACCACTGTCAACAAGTATAAACATGACACTTTTGAAGGCATTATGCTGCATGTAGTTTGAAGAGCAGGATCTTATAAGGCTTTCTTTCCATCAGCAGAGTCCTGGCCAGCAACGCAGCATGACGCTGCTCCAGCGGGCAGTTTGACATGAATTGTCGGTCATGGATTACTTTAGAGAGAAGTGGTGCTGCTTGCTTTGAAATGCAAAGCACTTTGAAATCATAGGGAGGCCCAGTTTGTTGGGGTGACCCTGCTGCTCCTCCATTTAAATCTGAAAGACAGAGACAAAGAAACTACAGGTTAAAATACATTTATGTATCACTGAAAGTGGACGTTTGAGAAAACAGCACAATTTTTCAGAGGGATTTGTAACAACAACTGGCCAAGTTCATTCATCACCGCTGAAGGAATATGACAAAGAAAAGGCCAAAGCAAGGGAAAAGGAAAGTCACAATAAACTACAAGGTGATGTATTTGAGCCTGAAAAAAGATGACAGTATTTCAACATTCACAGCATGATCCTTGCGCACAGGTTGACATTTCAAAGAGCTGACAAATGCCCTTTTAAACCCAAAACCAAAAGCAACAAAAGGTAAATGAAACTATACATGCTCTCTTGTTCTGTGGCTAAAAAAGAGCTGCGGGGTTTAGCAGCTCTCAGCATGACAGCATGATATGTTGGTACAAAGGGAACACTGTGCCATGATAAGCTTTCTCCCTGAGGTGATTTTTTTTTTTGAAATATTGCGTTCCCTTTCACTCAGCTGACAGAAAATTAGCATATCTGTAGTTTTTAGTGGTTACTCCACAGTGTGGTCAGAGAAAAAAAACATTTGTTTTATGTTTTGTCACAGGTGGCTGAGCAGCTACAGCAGCATACATGGCAGGAAGATCATGAGGAACCTTCTTTTGAAGCTTTCAGCGACTTTTTCTTGTTATTTAGACGAGGCAGATCAGACACAGGAGAACAGCTATAGCGCAATATGGCTCCATATTTCCACCTTCAAAGCTGGTGTGGGACTGAAATGTAGCTGTAATGACATGATTTGAAGTCTATTTTTAAAAAAAGACTGCAATTGCCTGCCAGACTATACCCACACTGTGCACCCAGGTACACTGTCAGACTGAGAGACATGCCTCTAAGTACAAAGGACGCTTTGAAGACAATGCCTTCCTCTTTAAGGAAGCTGATCTGTCACATACGCTGGACTTTTATATATGTGGACTAAAAGAATTATATCTTTTCATCTTGCTCTGTGAGTACATCTTTACTGTTTATTTGCTTTCAGATTGGGTACACAGCACAGCAGTTTATTGGCCTGAAACTGTCTCACAAACGCTGTTACTCCTCAGTATATTGTGTGCTGAATCCTTTCCTCTGGAGTTTTTCCAGAAAGATTCAATAGTTGAGAGTATTTGCTCATAAAATCCAACTTCTCCTCTTGTGAAATTACTGTCGGCTCTCATAGGAATCAGAGAAACAAACAATCATTCCCTAAAACAACAGAGGAAATACACAGAAACTGATATTTTCTAATACCGTGAGGGGAGAGGGTCAGGTAGAGTGAGGACAGGAGGAAAGGAAAAGGAGAAGGACACGCACTGACTGTTTACTATGAGGTTGATAATACAGCGAAACAAGGCATGAACAACACACACGCACATACACACACACACACACACACATTTAATTACACACTAAGCAGGGCCAGCTGGTAGCAAGCAGCCACCGCGTCCCACATTGTCACTCTGAAATCTCACTTTCCAGACTGAAGGAAAATATTTATGAGACAGAACTGAGCCGATGTTTACGTGACAGTTCATTTAGCTGCCAGTCTGTAAAATGTAACCCTTGGTGGCTTTTCAGAACAAACATTTCCAAGCCTGTCTGACTCCCCCTCATGTGTGCACACCCGGGTAGATTAACTGCACTGCTCTCACCATCACTACTTCTGAATGAGTGCAATCAATTAGTTCAGACAGAGCCCTGAGCTAAAGCAAGAGGAGAAGGACGGCGTTGTCGTGCTGTGACTGATTAGTGGTGTCACCTATTTTAACTTGGACACACTCAAATTAGATCATGAACCACTAATCTGTGTATATACAACAGTTGGGATGATTGTGTCCACATTCAGTGTTTCACTTTAATCTCAAAATAAGGTGTGTGTGTGTTTGATTTCTGTGGGTAAAATGAAGATAACACTGTGTTAGCAGTGAAACCTGGTGACATCAACCTTTAAACAGGGTGGCTTGTGCTGCATATAATGCACTGAGTGGCGAAATAAAGGCACCAGAAAGATAGGAGGTGGAGAAATTATTAAAAGCAACAACAAAAAAGGTCAGTAACATTTTGATCTTTAAGGAGGCTTGATTGATGTATGATATGAAATCATGCACTGAGTAACAGGAAAGAAAACTCCACCTTAAAAATGCTGTGAGGGCGAGCTATTTCAATTGGACTGCCTCATCACCTTCTGCCCTGGGTCTCCGCACACTGTCGCAACTTACAGATCAAGACAAATTTTCTTTGTTCAAGATAACCTTTTACAGGATACAACGCGCTGAGGTAAAGTATTTATCAGTACAGTTACGTAGCCCTAAGGTTCGAAACGTGACATCAAGCAAATATTGTAGTAGTTGGCTATATGTAGTGCTATCGGCAGCCTGGTGCTCTGGCGTATCTGTAGGCTAACGTGACAACAAGTAAACACTGTCAGTTTGTAAGTAATTTGGTAGCATAGTATATTTAGCTCAGCTGGCAGCCCGGTGCTCTAAGACATGTCTGTAATGTGTAACGTTAGTGAATCCTAGTTATGTCCTGCCAGTCATCAACCAATCAGAGCTAACATAACCTCACTCTTCATTTTATTGATCGACTCTCAAGTTTGAACAGATCACTGCAGAATAACTGCTGACTGTGGGTTGGAATGAACGTTATCACAAGCAGATTACAGGCTAATTAGCCTTTAGCTCGTGCTCTATCACTCTCCTGTTTATCTTTCTTCTGCTCTTCTGTCCTTTTTTTGTCTGACAGTTAGGCTCCAGTGTCGGCCATCACTACATAATTAATCACAGAAATAGTTTTTAGCAGAGAAAACACAGATCTCTGTGTTTTATCTCATCTCACTTCTAAACTTTGTCAGTGGGCGTGGTGTTGTCATAGAGACCTAGACGCGACGTAAATCCGTCTGGTCCTGGTCGACCTGATCGGAAAGCTAGGAAGCAGCAATTTAAAATAACCTGTAACCAGCAATATTGGTGCTGATAATCTCATTTTAAAGTGTGGATTATGATCAGGCATATATCTAGAAGGAAGACTTTTCAAAATCACTTTCAAACTCTTCAGAGCCTCTTTAAGATTTCTGGTATCTGTCAAAAAGAGGCCACAGGAGATGGATCTAGTGGAAGTCTGGTTTAAGACCCATTTTAAACTAAAGGGGCAAATCCACAGAGCAATCTAAGCAGACAAAAAGTTTGCAGTGTTCAACATCACTTCTTTCCATTTGGTGATTTGATAAGTGGGGTGGTTCAGGTTAACTTTTCATGTTATAGAGAGGCAGAGCTGTGTCTCCAGCCTGTGTTTCAGTAAATGTAGCATAAGGCAGAGCCTGCAGGCAGCCAGCCAGACTTTAGCTGAGCTGTTATTCCAATCAGTCTCTATAATACTGGATGTCATATAAGAGTCTGCCATAAAATCTCCCAGTCTGTGTGCCCAGAACCATCCAGTAACTGGCAGAGAATGGTACTATATAAAACTGTCTATATATAAGGGGAACATACTTAGCGCTGGACCTTCAGGACACAACACACAACAGGGAAATGAAATGAAGAAATAATTAGCCTATACTTCCGAGAGATACCCAATTTAGCATGATTTATTACATGGCACGAGGTTAACTCGTATAGAGAGCGCGATACAAAGACAACCATTCATCAGGACATGACATTTCTTTCTACAGGCTTCTTGTTTGGCTGTTTTTAAGCCTGGTTTCTAAAACTGGGTCTCCTCAGAAAACAAAAATATGTTTTGATTTATGGGCTCCTGACTATCTATGGACAGCTTTCTAAAGTGTTTTCCAATAACGTTTCAAAGCAAATACATCCCCAGACCGAATTAAATGGTTCATAGAGGAGGAATTAAAGAGTGCGTGTGCCTGAAATGTTAAATGATTTCACTGAGGAGACTTTTCTGAGCTGTTGGTTTAAACTCTGGAGTTTGAAAGATTATTTTATTTCATTATATGCATTTCAAACTCCTACCATCTAAACCATGTTTTGATACAGATGTGTTCTGCTTTAGTGTAGTGACACTTTTCCTTCCTCTCCTCTGGCTTTAAAGCTTAAATTCTGTTTATATCTCTTGTGTTCTTTTTTCTTTATGATAAAAACACAGAGTGATAAATGAAACACTGCTGACAGACTACCTTATGTATAAAAAATGAAATGAAAATTGCTGAAACTGTTGAACAATAATCCTAAAAGTGGTATTCCATTGACCTTGGAAAAGAAATGCGAGCATTTCTGCCATATTTCAAAAACTATTAAAATGTGTTTTTCACATTTTCCTGTATCTATTTTTTGTGTGATGAAGCATTTTTCTGTAGCTCTTTTACAAAGCCACAAATCAAACGAACAACTCATTCAAAAAGACGATTTCAGCTGAAGCAGCAGCTGCTTGCAGGAGCCTCCATAAGTTCCCCTTAAACACAGATGGCTTCAGTATATCACCTTGGAACAAACATTTCCTCTGAGTGATGCTGCATTACTTTGACAACATCACAAGTATTCAGTTCAAGTCTTTCTTCACTGTTACGACATTTACTTCATTTTTAATTTGTCTACTCAAGACAGAAAACTTCTTTCTGTTGCTAAGGTGACCCAAACTTCTCATTGCAACACAAACCACATGAACACGTCTGTGCTCAAAATAAGCCAAGAGTTGGTCTCTTTTGATTTCTCAGTGTCAGTCACTGAATGGTGACTAATTAAGACTGGCACAGCTGCTAATCACAGAGCAGGCCCCGCAGTGTTTGTTATGACAAGCAGACAGAGGCTTTGTGATGAAAAGTGCTATTATGAAATAAAAACAGACGTTGTTGGAATAAAATAAACAAGATAAACTCTGTTATTCCCAAAAAAGAAGGATGACACAGCACACGCTTGTGTGAAAAATAAATAAATTAAAAAAGGTTATAAGATGTACTCTGTGTAAATGTACTTTTTGTTCTGCCTGAGCTGCTGGTAGTTTTTTTTTTTCATATGTTCTGGGAGCGTGCTCCATAGTCAAAGTTTTGGAAGATGGTTGTCTTTAACCTCTGTAAATTGTTTAAGATCAATTTTTCGACAGGATGGAAACCTCCAAACACACTTTCCTTCCAAGTGAAGGTTTTGATGTATTTGGACATTGTTTGTTTGGAGCTATCAATAGCTAAAGTCTATGGAGCCAAAGACGCTGCTATAAAGGCTTGGTACTCACTTCTAACTAGCCTCTGTAGACTTCAAGTGTAACATGCTTCTAGAGCTTGGAGTTCAAAATCCAGGGAAAAGTGTTTTTTTTTTTTTTTCTGGGGGGGGGGGGGGGGGGGGGGTTTGTTGTAAATGTTTTTATTTTATTTTTTTCTTATTTCTATTTTTTATTTGTTTTAACTCTCTGATTTATTTATTTCTTTTCTTTTTTAATACCATTGTTTTTTATATATATTTTAACTTATTTTTAAAATTTAACAATTCTATTTATTTCTATTTTATATAAATTGAGTATTTATGATATTTGTGCACAAATTTTTATACGGGTATGATCAATTTTATACCCAGTTTTCTGTTTTTGTTTTGTACATGTGCATATCTGTACTTTTTTATGGGAAAAAATAAAATAGAAATGTTATCTACAAAAATGAAAATAAATAAACAAACAAACAAACAAACAAATAAATACATAAAGCACTCTGTGTTGCTTGGAATAAAACTTTTGGTGTAAAGTTAATCTTTGTTAAGTTCACTTTAAGTAATCTCTAAAAAGCTAAAGGTTGTCTTCTTTATGCCTGAAGCACTATCTAAGTTTGTACCACTGAACCCAAACCTCCAATACAGCAGCAGAGTTGAATCTTTTCAGAGAGCTGATAGACTTTGTGTGTCTAAAACTGTCATTGCCTTATTCACTAGTAGAACTGTCGTATTACTGATTTTTTTTATGTTCAGTCAAAGTTTGAATGCTATATTTAAAATTCTAAAACTTAACAGATTTTGAGTCTATTTGAACAATGTAAACAATTATTTTTTGCACCTGCATGCTTAACTCCTACCTGTCAGCTCTAAATTGTAGTGTTTATGATATTTAACTACAACTGACACAAAGTGCATATTACTTTTGTGCCATTTAAGAGAGCAGTGGTGTCTTTTTTCCATCACAGCGGGAGCAGAAAGCAGAAAGACGACTGCAGCTTAACTGCAGAGTGCCAGCAGGTACCAAACTGACTTCTGTTGTTTGTTATTGTTATGCATTGCTTTAAAACAGCTCTGATGGTTTAACCTGTGCAAATTGGTGTCAATATATTACAAGCAAACAGAGGATGCAACTAAATCGGTATCTGCCTGAATGAAACGAGAGTTGAAAACAGCATGAAGGAGAAGGATATGATCCTGTCCCCATGCTGCTGCCATTATCATCTGACTCTAATATTGGAGGGATAAGAAAACCATTTATGCTAAACACTTGATTTAAAAAGCGCAGAAAATCTACACTGGCGATAAAATGAATAAAGCCATGAATAAAACTGCATCAGAGTAACTCTACTCCACTGGGGGCCTGATCTCCCCTGAGTACTGTCACTGCTTGAGATGACTAATAACTGTTGATAAATGTCTCTAAAACACACAGATGCTTTTGAGAATGGATGAGCGCTTCCAGCTGTATTCATAATTCAAGATTAACACAGGACTGAGCAGACTGATGTACATAGAAGGAAAGTGTTGCATGCACTATTACACAAATATGCTCATGTCACCAAAAAAATGCTAAGGGGTAGTTTCTTAAAAGAGATCAACAACCAATCAAACGATCACCTCCTTAACTTTTTATAAAACACCTTGACACATCTAGATTTGCAACTTCACATGAATGAGTTGCCTTAGATTGGATCTGATGCCTTTTTTGCCTCCTAAGAATTTAATTGTTCATTAGTATCATACTGTCCCTGAGGCAAACACCACTGCTGCAGGACTCCACTGTTCTTACTAACAAGCCAGAACATGCAGATTTTAAAGCGATCCAACCTTCAGACACAGGCAGTCCAAACTGTTGTTGCTATCTTTAGGCCCAAGCACAGCAGATGCTGTAAATAAATCATTAGCTGTTTCTGAAACCATAAGTGTTATTTCCAGTTTTCCAGGTTCTGGAAGATGACAGGAGTTAGAGGAACAAAAAAAAAGGGGGGCTAACAAGCAGAGCCAGAGATCCTGTATCGATTATTACAGTTGGGACTTCTGGCCCCTTTCTGCCGTGAGGTGCTGCAGAAAAAGCTGGAGGTTTTCAAAGCTACAGATGAAGAGGATGCTGGCGTCCTGTTGGGACAATGCCAGAGCTCTTTCTCCCTGAACAGATGCTGCCCGGTGTCCACTCGTCTTTGTTCTCTTCTCCAAAGGGAAGCTGTGTGGCGTGCTGCTCACAGAATGAAAATGCTCACCTTGAAGGACACGCTGAAGGTAAAGAAGAATACTACTCCTGCCATATTCTATGCACCAATTTACAACACCCTGTTTTTTTTTTGTTTTTGTTTTAACAAAGCTGAGCTGAGTCAGGAGAGAGGAACTCTGAAAGTAAAATGCAACCTGTCATACTAAGTAACCCTCTGCCTGAAGACAAAACAAGCATCTAACTGAAACTCACTTCTCCACTTGTCTGCATGTTATGAAAACAGATCTGATCCACTTTGCTGATTCAGTAGAAGAACCATAAATAATGACGGAGTTATTTACATGCATGGATTTAAGCCTCATGATCTGGTGCATCAGTGAGGTCCTCTGCCCTGCATCGATCATACAAACACTCTGTGCGCTAATGTCTTCCTGCCTGTTTCTGTGTGACTGAAAACAGCTGGTGCTCATTAACTCTAGGACAGAAAATCATACACATGTTCATAACAATGGGACTGTAATGAGCAGTAACATGAACAATGTGAACATAGTAATGACTAGACCGTCAAAAACATGAGGAATGTGAGGACTCTGCAGAGATGGATTCAAATTTAATTTTCGTTTTCAGTTTTTGCTTCACACCTCCTCTTTACTGCCATGGCAACTCTTGTGGTTTTCTTCAAAGAAATGAGTAAGTGGCTGGAATTTCATTTGCAGTTTTCCTGTGGTGCTTGATTTTTTTTTGTTTGGACCACAGTTGGAATAGTCAATTCCAAACACTGCAGGGAGAAAAGGTGCATGATAAAATATTGAAATGTCTTCTGCAGAAAATGTCAGCGCATTTGGTACTTTATGTATGCTTTTCAATTGGTTATCTATGATTAAAATGTTATATATGTGCTTATTTCTGATCTGTAATACTGGCTTATGCTTAAGAACTGAAATGTATTGACAGGTGTAAAGAAAAAAGGCCAGAACGGCTTCTCAACCCCTGAAATCTTACCAAATGTTCTTGTCTTATTTTAAGAAAAAAATGTCTATTACACTCAGCATGAGCCACAATAAACTAATCAGTCTAGAAAAAATGTCTTGTTTCAAATTAATTAAAGACAAAAATGAGGTCTGAATTGCTTTTAACAAGTAAAAAAAATCTGCCAATGGAACAAGAAAAATTGCCAGAAAATTTGCTAGAAACTAGAGTTATGTCTTAATACAAGTGACTTTTCTCTTCTTCCATTGACATTGTTTTTTTTACTTGTTACAAGCTTCAACTTCATTTTTGCCTCTATATAACTTGAAACAAGACATTTTTCTGGACTGGTCAGGTAAATGTGGCTCATATTAAGTCTAAAAAGGCATTTTTTTTCCTGAAAATAAGATAAAAATACTTGATAAGATTAGGGATAGACCGAT
Organism: Halichoeres trimaculatus; assembly: GCF_033239565.1. NCBI lineage: Eukaryota > Metazoa > Chordata > Actinopteri > Labriformes > Labridae > Halichoeres > Halichoeres trimaculatus. The sequence continues at coordinate 19,442,112 of NW_027437197.1, forward strand.
TATTGGCCGGGCCGGTGATCGGGGCTGGTATTTGGCCTTTTGGGGCATATCGGCAACTGCCTTTTTTTAATGCGGCAGTGAATATGAAACCCATTCAAAACTGTATTATTTTGGCTCTGATGCTTCTCTGCACAGAATTTCTCACTGTCTACACTATGGAAGCCCCAGATGGTCATTTAAAATCAGTCATGTAAAACCAAACAGAAGATTAATTCAATGCCTGTAAAAGACGTCATAAACTCAATTCTGCCTAGTTTTATTGCAGTTACATAGAAATTTCTGAAAACTTTAATTACGGTAGAAAACTTTAGCGATTAATTTTTTTAAGTTTTCATTTTACTTTATAAAACATGCTGCTAAGCCTGGGAGCTGCTTAATAAAAATATGCTTGAAGGCATTTGATTGCAGTTAAGTGTTGGAGTTTGTATTGTTCCAAATTTTTTTACGCCAATATTTTCACTTTTACTGCAAATTAATATCAGCTTCAAATATTGGTTATCGGCCTCCTTGCCAACTAATAATCAGTGTCGGTATCGGCCCCCAAAAAATCCATATCCGTCTATCTCTAGATGAGATTTTCATTTTTGCTGTGCATTAACTATATCCACACATGCAGAAACTCTTAAAAACGTCTTGAAATTTTCACGTTGAGCAGCATGTGTGAACAGGAACAGACAAAACTTTTTGTCTCCCTGTAGAAATGTTTGCTAAAATATCCAGCCAGCAGATGAGGTGAGAACTAAACCCTGAATCCCTTAAAAGAGTCATTGGTTAAATAAAAACGCCCAGGGTTTAAGAAGAAGAAACATTTTCAGGATGAAAACAGTGAAGGAATCTGCTCGTCCGTCTGCTGTTGACATAAATGCAAAAAGTGCCATCACAGCGCAGGCCTTTTGCTTTGTATGCCGTCACACTGTAAGCATATCACTGTGGCTTCTGCAGCATACTTCTGATGACATGTCCTCCCTCCTAAGACTCAACCCCATCACCAAAATAATCTCCCTGAATTTGACAGCGAGACTCCACGCTGAGAGGGACATGTTTGAACAAGCAGCTCGGGAACATGTGGGGGCAGAGCTCTGGGGTATTTCAGGAAATTCCAGGATTAAAAATGTCAAAGAGGCTGAGAAATATGCTAAACATTTACTTTATTGTACCTGGTGTTGAATCTTTTTGTTTCTGTATTCTCTACATGGATGAGTTTCTGTCCTGACCATTTCTGTATCTCCTCTCTTGTAATCAGACGTGAAGGACCCTCATTACGGAGGCCAGGACACCAAATTAAACTGCACGCAACATTGCACAGAACAGCAATCGAACTGCAAACCTCTGATCCCTCCCAAACCCAGAGGCAGAAGACGAGAGAAATATGGATGGGAATGCCCTCTCTTCCTTTACCCTTAAATCTCTCAAACGCTTTTTTAGACAGACATTGAAATGTGCAGAGGACTCTTTCAACTTTGCAAATGGCCGCTTAAAAGTGAGTCCATTAAGATAATTGGTCGTCAGGACAAGTGGCGCTCTGCGAAAATGCTCTGAGGTGTCAAACAGATGGGAGGTCAACAGATTCATTAGACTTGGCTTTGGACTGAATCTTTCTCCATCAATGACTTAACACCTATCAGTAATTAAGCCCAAAGCTATGTGACTCTTAATGCCTGCAGGATTCAATAAAGCTAAACTGTAATTAAGTTTGATTCTACATGATTACCTCCTGATCTGCTGTAAAAAATCAATTTCTCTAGCAAAAAATACATCATTTATTTATTTAGTTTTGCAATGATGGAGAAAACAGGACTTCAACACTGAAAACTTATTGGAAGAAGCAGTGTTCTCAGAGAAACAAGGTGAAAGCTGTTTGAAATCCCACTTCTGTAAGTGTCTACTGATTGAATTATCAAAAGTGAGTTTTTTGACTAGTTATCACATAATACTGTACTTTTTTTTTACTCTTGGCTTTCCCATGAATTGATTGTATTAATCAAGAGTTCCCTGCATTTTCAATGCTTCGTGCTTTCTTCCTACGTTTCATCAGTAGCTCACACAGTTTTTTTTTCAAAGGCAGGGGGAAAAAGGCACATACAGAAGGCATTTTTGCTTCCAAAGAGAGCAGTTCATTACATATTGACTGGCCAAATAGACACTGTGGCACGTGTTTTGGCTCAAAGGAGGTCCCATTCGCACATGTGTTTTGGCTCCCACGAGTCATTTTAGCACATCTTTTGGCTCCCAAGAGGACACTTTAGTGCGCATTTGGCTCCTAAGGGTCACTTTAGCACATGTTTTTTTGCTCCTAAAAGGTCCATTTGGCACGGTTTTTGGCTTCCTACGAGGACACTTAAGTCTGCATTTGGCTCCCAAGGGTCACTTTTGTGTGTTCTGGCCCCCAATAGTCACTTTAGCACGTGTTTTGGCTCCCACGGTCACTTTAGCATGTGCATGTGGCTCCCAAGGGTCACTCACAGTGTGTTTTGGCTCCAAAAAGGACACTTTAGTGTGCATTTTGGCTCCCAAGGCTCAATTTATCAGATGTTTTTGCTCAAAAAAAGGTCAATTAAGCATGTTTTTTGGCACGTTTTTCGGCTTCTGACACCCAAGGGTCACTATCCTGTGTTTTGGCTCCAAGGAGATCACTTTGGCACATCTATTGGCTCCCAAGAGGACACTTTAGTGCATATTTTGGCTCCCAAGGGTCACTTATTGTGTGTTTTGGCTCCCAAGAATGCACTTAAGAAATGTTTTGGCTTGAAAAATGTCCATTTAGGGTGTGTTTTGACTCCTAAGACTCACTTTAGTGTGTGTTTCGGCTCCAAAGAGGTCAATTTGGCATTTTTTGGACTCCTATGAGGGCACTTTGGCATGTGTCTGTAACACCCCCCCCTCCTTGCACCCAACTGCATCTTATAGACCTCATGTTTCTTAAAAGATTAAACCATTACCCCTAAATGAGCAGAAAATATCTTGTTAGTCGAACAACTAACCAAAGTACATTTTTTTAATAGGCAGCTGGAATTAGTTTTGTTAAATGTATTGTTTCACTTTTTTTTTTTTTTTTTGCAGCCATATAAAAGTATTCAGCATTTTTGAAAATTGTTCAACTGTACACACTGTAAGTTTTGTGATGAACTATCGTTGAATTGTAAGCGACAATAAGTTTTAATCAGATAAAATAAGGAAAAGCTGAATTATTTCCTTATAACTCACAGTTAAGTCCAGAGTGAGACTCAAGTGAAATTATTTTTAAGCCGGTGCACTCCGTTCCAAACATGACTGGCACCTTTTTATTGAGATTAAGCATACACTCCATGCTCTAAATATCTTCAATAATAAACCAGACAGGGATTTCCAAGGCTTTCTGCTAGGCATTGTTATGAAGAGGATTATCTTCCACTAAATGCCAACTGCACATTTAAGATCAGTTTTCAAATGTCAAATAAGCACAACTTGAGTGATGTGTTCAGTGTTACAGAAAGTGCTCAGGATTTCTGGCATTAGGACACAGCCAGGGGAAAAATTGGATCTTGGGCTCCTCGGGTATCAGCCCTGACACACAGGCTCCAAGTCATCGTCAGACTCAGCTAAGCACCGACGCGTCCTCCACAAACAGCCGAATCATTCACTGATACTCCTCCACTGTTGCAGCAGACTGTGTTGTTTACGTGCTGGTCATTAGAATTGATTTTCTGTCTTTAGAGAAACGGACAGTCACTGCTACCCTCCCTCGCTGCATCCCGTGTCAGCACTGACATGATTAATGTGTGTGAACAAGCAGCCCCAGTCACACACTACTGGTCAGGCACTTGATGTAAATAAGGATTAATGGGAAAGACTTCAAGATGATCTGATTTAACAATTCATAACTCAGCCTTTGAATTAGCTGTTTTCACATGGCGGCCATTTTCCTCTGAGCTTATCCTCAGGGTGGGAGGCTCAGATGTTAATAATATGAAACCTCTGTGCAGCAGGTTTCCATTTGTTTTGGCACAGAAAATCTAACAAATCATCCTTAGGAGAGGGACCGAGGCTCCCCTGGCCCCCACTCCAGATATGTCCCTGATGCTTGGCAGGCTGGGTATCTGTCCAGTTCTTTAATGATCATTTTTCCATTAAAATGACTTTCACATGGTCCTACATTGATATGATTTGTATTTTAAAGTACAACTCAGCATCATGTAAGAGGAAAATGTCTGTCTCGTGTCTTTGAGGAGCTGCTTTGATTCAACTGTTATCCTGATGCATCATTATCTTCTCTGCCACTCGGTACGCCTGGTGATCTGGTGGCTGCTGTCAGTCGTGGGGATGTGACTGTCCATCATTGCAAGGCCTGGTATCCATACAAAGCTGAGCGCTCTGACAGAGATATGCTTCCTCTGTATCTCCAGAGCTGACTGTAAACTGCCATGGAGGCTGAAAGCAGAAACCTTGGAGCCCAGCGATTAAAGAATCAAAGACGATGGAGATAATTTTCTTTTTTCACTTCTTAGCAGAGGTTAACATGAGCTCTCCAGACTGCTTACCAACTCTTGGTGTAACTTATTATACACTGATTCATCAAGCTGCTTGAGAGAATTCCTCTGCGGCGTCTGTTTGGTTTTGACTGTTCAGAGAGTGAGCCTCAGATTAGAATGTGAAGACTGTTTATTTCCTTTTTAAATGGTGATACTTTTGTAAGAAACATGTTTTTGTGAGATGAGCTGCAGAGCTGAGTATTTGGGCTGTACCCATGAAAAAATTGCCAAATCTTCTCTGCCAATGCCAAACTTCTTCTGCCATTGACTCAGACATTTTAACAGTTTATTGATTTATTTAAAACAGAGGAGTCTCAGTAGCATGTGTGTAAGAGCCTTGCACAACACCCTGGCACCTACCAGGGCTCACACTAACACCTCAACCTAGTTTTGCTTGGCACTGGCAGAGATGTGAGACAACTCACATCCTCCAATTTGCTGCTCAACCTGCAAATGCATACTACCTATAAATGTGGCTCCATTTAAAAGGAAAACAAAAGGGCTTTCCAATTTAGTAAGATTTACTGCCAAAAAAATATTGTTACAACCAAGGAATAACCTACCAAACACAAATTTAAAGCACTGTTCATGTATATGTATATGATAAGGTAAATGGCAATGCTTGGACATAATTTTCACTAGATGGGGCGCCAATTGTAAAGTTGCACACACTAAAATAACTACATTTCTCCACATCACTTTTTACACAGGTTTAGAGGAATATTTGTCAAATATATGCGTAAAAAATATATAAAGATGTTCGATGTTATATCTAAATGTTAAATGTTATTTATAAATTTTATAAATAAAGGGCCTGTTTCTACACATTTAGTTTTGTTTCTGTATGTTTAGCTAAGATGTCTAAAAACTTAGCAAAGAGTTAACATTCATCAAAGATCTCTAATCTTAAGACAGGTTTTTCAATATTAGCTCAGATTTTAAAATGTTTGCTAAGATTTCAAAATATTAAGTCAAGATTTTTAAGTCTTTAGCACAGATTTTCTAAATCTTGAGCAAAGACTCTTAAATATTTGCTAAAATGTCTAAATCTCTGATCAAGATTCTAAATTTTTAGCATAAACTTTCAGATCCTGATCAAAGATTTCTAGTTTTTTGCTAAGATTTCTTAATATGACGTCAAGATTTCTAAATCTTGAGATACAATTTCTAAATATCTTGCTAATATGCAAATTCATACTCCTGCCTGCTGGAAGCACCAAAATAAAAGTTTGTGGAAGTGATCCAGCCAAGTGGGATTTTGAGATTGTAAAGCTCTACTTTTTTGATGTTGGCCACAGAATCTTGAACAGTGCCACCACAGCATTTGGTACGCTTCTTTTCTGACGGCTGATTTAGCTGACTGTGTTTGACATTTGTTGTTCCATTATATTGTTATTTGTAGAGTTTGCAAATCTACAATTGGCTCCCCTATATCTTTATGGTCAATAAAGAGAAGTGTCTTCTATCCAAACACAGTCTTTAGGTTTACGAGTGCACAAACTAAGAACCAGTGTTGACCTCAGGTAGTCTGAGGAGCCGGGGTGAAGAAGCTAAAAGGGCACCAGCTGCTGCCGACAGCCAGCAGCATGTCGGGATGCATTAAGGTGGAAGTTTGCCAAACCTGTGAGTAGCATTAGGTAGCTCTAAAGACACAGCAACGGGGTTTTTTTTCGATGCCGAGCCAAAACAGAGAGATTGTTTCACATGTTATGGTGGGGGAAACCTGAACAAGCAAAAATATTTGAAAATAAGCAAAGAAAACTGTTGTTTGCATAAATGGTCCTCCATACAGACACATTTAAAGCATATTAGGCAGCAACAGTAAGTTCTGATGAATTAATATTGAGATTGTTTTCTAGGAATCCTCTTTTCAGCCTGTTTATAAAATGAGTCATTCATGTTTTTTTTTTTAAATCCTGACATAGATCATTATTTTCCAGCAATTACTTTTTAAGACTGTTATGGGACTACAGTCCAACATTGTATCCCCATTCCAATAAAACAATGTGAACAGAAGATGATGTTTACTTTTAACTGCAATGTATTGAAGAAAACCTCTTTTTTTCTCTTGTTAATAAAGTCACATAGTAAGATTTTATCCCATGTTTGGACAGGAGACTGGTCTGATCATGTGTCATCATTTCTGCAAAAATGAGAAGAAATGCACAGATTTAATGAGAGGATGTTTGCAACGGCGCCTCTCCAGTCAAGCGTGTCACATCACAGAGCAACCAGGTAGTCATTAGGGGAACAGATGGTGCTGCGGCTGATTGCTCTCCCGGCTGACCTATTTGAAAGTCTTTTCCCTCCTCATCATGAAGATGTAGTGAGATACGTAAGAAATAGTGATGTTCCAATAAAGACGAAATGCAGAGAACGCTTCGGTGATCTGTTGGAGGCCTATTTCAGCTTTGATGTGTGGGAGACTTGGAGAGGCTAAATGAGCTTTAGACATACCTCAGAATAAAAGTCAAAACAATATAAACCATAAAACCAGTGATATGTATGTAATCATCATGTGATAAAAAATAATAATTTTCATGATAATATGGAGCCCCTTTACCATAAAAGCTGGATAAGTGACTGTTTATCCAACTGGACTCCCTCCCTTTGAGACGTAAGCTCCCACAATCGCCCCCCATTAGAGAGGCATTGTTTGGAAAGTGGGTTGGCAAAATGCTTAAAGTCAAATTAGCTGTCCCATCAAGGAAAAGAGGAATGGATGCACTTTCAATAAAGAATGTCACTGAATAACCTTGTCGCCTGTGGCTACAGACAACAGCTCTCATAAAACTACCTCCTCTGTTGGTGGGCTAAATTCACGACCAGGCCGTCTGACAAGAGGCTTTGCTCCTCTCAACAACCTAGTGCTCGACAGCGAGGAAAACTGGAACAGGAAATGCCTTTCTTGCACATGTCGAAGGCAAAAATGATCATGCTTGGTTGCATCTGAATGCTTGACTGAAATTTGGTTAACATCATCATTGCCCCAAATTGAGGGCCTTCTTAATTTGCCCTTTTTGTCCAGAGTACAAAGACTTCAGAGACACACTGCTGTTTGTGTTTTTGCTCCTCTCTTTAACTGAAAGCTGATGAAGAAGGTGCCATTTGTCTTGTGATATAACAATGTTGACGGAAGATTTAAGGTAGCGTTACTTCAGTACACTCAGCAACTCCTCTTAAATCTTCTTTTATCACAGAGCATCTGGATATCCCTTTCTAAAATATTCAACAGCTTTACAGAGGAAAGACCATAAAACAAAGTTGAGGCTTTTGTTGATAGAGACTTTGGTGGTACTGCAGTCAACTGTTGAAAAATTCACACGAAGGACCTAATTAGACTCCTCTTCATCCTCCACCTCCTCCTAAAGTCCTCTGCAGGGATACCTCCTAAAGCAGCAAAGAAGAGCTCATCGTCAGCCAGCACAACTTTGCTAAATTTCCCTCAGAGACAATAAGGTTACCTGGGTCTCCTTCCAAACTCACACACTCAGAGTTTGGGAGAATTTCATGAATCTAGTTACTGACAGTAACTAAAAAAAACAAAAAAACAAATTCCACCTGTGCGAGCTTTTTCTGCACTTCAACCCAATAAAACCTAATAAAGTAGAAATCTTCTTACTCACAAAGCTCTTTATGTGCAGCCTAATGTTCTATGGCTGTTGAAAAGAGGGGGAGGAAGCTCACATAAGCTCACAGGGTTAATTTTTTTCCTGTTGTTTTTGAAAAATATGATAAATTAAAAAAAAACACAAAACATGGGCTAACCCCTCACAGTTTTTGCAGAATTTTGACCAAAATTAAAAAACACAATGGGGGCGCTCCTACATACTACATTCACATGTAGTATGTAGTGGGCGGTTTGAAAACAGCCACAGAGTGCAGCCTCGTGAGCTCTCTTTGTCTCCTCTTTTTTCTTATTTTCCCTGACCCAGTCAATTAAGGCATGTGAATGTGTAATGTGAAAGAAATTATACATACTGCGGATTTTGGTTGGTCTCCCAAAACACAATAGAAAATGATTTAGACCTGCAATTTTTAACTTTTTTTTTGTTATGATTATAATTGATGTAATCATCAGGAGTGCCAGTAGCCTCCAGGCAAGCGACTACAGCTTCAGCACCACATGAGAGATCCAACCGTCATTTTGCAATCTCTACATGTTCCTGTTGCACAAAAAGAAAGTCTGCCTTAATGGCATGAGATGGATTACATACAGAATGAAAATGTCAAAGCTCGATTGAACAAAAAACTAAAAAAAAGAATCACACAGCGCTGTAAGAAATATTGAATGCAGAGCAGAGAGGAAGGATGTTTCAATATCGGAGCAGCCACGGCTCCCCATTATCACCTTAATAACCTCATTCCAACTGGGGGAGCAGATATCCAACAACCTAAAGGCAGTCATCTCTCCTGATGTTACAAATTTACATTTAAAGCTACATGTTTACTTGTACGAGGAATAACACTACGGGAAGAGACAGATGGGGCTTTCATGTTGCAGACGCCCGTTGAGTTGCATTTCGCAACATTGCGGAGGATGATGAAACAGGATGCAGCGGCCACGGCAGGAATAATCAGGGATAGATGGAAGAGGGATGAATCAATAGGTCAGGTCTGTGGTGGCTGTCACTGCATGTCTGACATCAAAAGACGGAGCAAAAGGTGTTAAAGAGTTGTTCCTCACAGGACCACAGTGAATGAACTGCACGGCTGGATCTGTCATTTATACTGCGTTACCAAACTGCAAAATGAACACCGTATGTGTGGGAAAGATTTGGGAGTGCTCGATAAACAAATTAATTTAGGTGGTTATCATCTAAAGATCCTATCCAGGTATGCTTTTATTTTCAGTTTACTGAAACAAAAATCAACAGGAACAATTATTTGTCTGCGTATGATAATATACAAACCTGAAAATACTTCTACGACTCTGTGTCAAACTGCTTGTGTTTGTGTTGTAAGTTTGCCTCGAGGCGAGTCTCTCTTCAGGGAATCTTTTCCACTTTTATTTTTCAACGGATTGGAGCATTTAAAGCTTACTGAGTGTAAGGAGACAGAAAACTGATACAGGTGAGGTGAAAAGCTTGAGTTAGCTGCAGCACCGACAACTGATGAATTCTAATCTCTGAAATAAACCATCTGTTGTCATTTGGATCCTGCAGTGTTGGTATCCTGGGATTAAGATTAGGATTGGTGGCCCCATCCCATCATCAGAAAAACCCAGTGAGTTACGACATAATTCATTATGAAAAAATGAAGTGGAAAGTACAGCCTTTAATGTAATGCCATCTATGTTCATAAAAGACACCAGTGAAAAATAAATTTTTGACATTGTCAATAAGCTCAAGAACAAGAAGTCAACACACTGCAATGATTTTGATATGACATTAGTCAAAAGTATCATTGAGTGTGTGATGCAACCACTCACATATGTTTGTTATCAGTCTTTAAAGACTTTTCCAAAAAAACCATGAAATCTGCTGAAGTCATACCTATAATCAAATCTGGAAATAGACATATGCTCTCAAATTACAGACCTGTCTCCCTATTGTCACAATTCTCGAAAATACTGGAAAAACTATTCTATACAAGGCTAGATGACTTCATCACTAAACATAATGTACTGAACAACAATATGGTTTTACAACTAAAAAAAAAACATCACCAGCTATTATGAACTTCACAGAAAGCATAACATCAGCAATAGAAAATAAGCAATGCGCATTAGGTGTATTTTTAGATCTGAAAAAAGCTTTTGACACAGTGGATCATGACCTCTTATTAATAAAACTACAGAATTATGGAATTAGAGGTCTAGCACTTTCCTGGATATCCATTCACTTGAGTGACAGAAACCAATATGTGCAAACCAAAGACAGCAAATCACAATTGAAGGAATTAAAGTGTGGGGTGCCTCAGTGCTAGGACCTCTCTTCTTCTTTGTCTGTTTCTTGTAATTTTTTGGTCTCTTTTTCGTAATCTTTGTATTTGGAGTGGATCATTACTGTGTATGGCTCATTTGTTGTTCATGGACACCAAACTTTTTGTGGCTTCAGCGATACAACTTGTTCTCCTGTGTTTGTCTGGAGATCCTACATGGCCGCACTGTTTACGCGTGAATTCAGCAGTTAGCAGCCTGTAGCATGTTAATGCTAACTGGTGTAAGGCCTGATGTCTTCCCACAAGGTGAGGAGGAGGTGAGGACGACGTGCTGGCTCTCAGGTGTGACAGAGGAGACAGAGACTGAACAGACTGCTGAAGAAGCTCAGTCCTGGACCCTGTGGAGGTGGAGGCTGGCTGAACTGGACAATGATGGACAAGCTGTCATCATCTATTTTCTTATGGACCTTTTTGCACTTTCTATACACTTTCTTACTTTTGTTTTGCTTGATTGCTGCTGTGACCTCAATTTCGTTGTACTTGTTACAATGACAATAAAGTTCTGTTCTATTCTATGTTGTTCATTCTTTACATTAACGACATTTGTGAGTTTTCAAAAACCGTTTATATAATCCTATTTGCAGATGACACTAACTTGCTTTGCTGTGGGGATGATTTGGACCAACTTTGGGATACAGAGGCAGATGAACTAAATAAATTGAAGAGTTGGTTTGACTCAAATAAACTTACATTAAACCTTAACAAACCAAGTTGGAAATCTGACTCATAATTCACAAAGGGACTCGTGATAGATAAATGAAACAAAATTCCTTGGAGTCATAATTGACAGCAAATTATCCAGGAAGTCACACAAACAATATATTACAGCTAAAATAGATAAGTCCATTGCAGTCGTACACAAAGTCAAACATCTAATAAACCAGTTCTCACTATACACCTTGTACTGTTCCTTCATTCTCCTGTTCATCACCTACTGCGTGTAAGTGTGGGGTAACACTTATAAAAAAAGCACAGAAACAATATTCAAACTCCAAAAGAAAACAATAAGAACAGTAAATAACAGCACCAACAGAGAACCATCAAACCCCCTCTTCATCAAACTGGAAGTGCTAAAATTCATGGACTTGGTCAACCTCAAAACACTTCTAATAATAAACAAAGCAAACCAGAATCAGTTACCACAGGCCATCCAAAAGTTGTTTCAAAAAAGAGAAAATGAATACAATCTCAGAGGACTATGCTTTTGCAAAAAACAGCCAGTTCGTACAACCACCAAAACACACTGAATATCAGTTAAAGGAGCCAATTTGTCGATGAAATGAGAACATGCAGATCATAAAAACAATTCAAACAGATTTATATAAATCTTATTCAAAGTAGAAACAAGAGTGAGATGGAAGCAAACTTGAACTTATAAAAATGTGTGGTTTGTGTTTTGTTTTTTGTTTTTTTGATTGCGAAGCACTTTCTTTTCTTTTGTTTTTTTTCTAGACATGCTGCATGGCAGATTAACCTATATTTTCTATGTTGTTAGATTTGTCTCTTTAATTGTTTTTTTTTTTCTGTTTAAACACATCGCACATTTTATTTATCTCTGTTCTGTTTTTTTCGTTTTTAACCTGTTCGAACAAACAAATGAATGTTATGAACACAAAATGAATGAAATAACAGCGGATAAAGTGATTGCAATTATTTTACATGTAAACAATACGTCCAGGCTTTATTTGAATATTTGGTATATAAATGATTTATTCTTCATGTGAGATTTTTTCACCTGAGGGCTTTGTTGGAGCTTTCTCCCTGAAAAAAATATTTAAAAAAAATATTTTCAGTGTTATTTTTACACCATCTGGTCACTTTAGTTACATTTTAACCACACATACTAATGACCAAACACATGCAACAAAAGCAGCCAAAAACCTTGTTCACAAAAGACGTGACATTTCTCAAACCAGCTCCCCCCGCCACCAGCTGAACCATGTCACTGCAGGGTGGCATTGAAGGGGAGAGATTAGTCACCATTTAAAGGTAGGGTCCCTGCTGCTAGCTAGCTATTTTTGCACTGTATGCCAGCCTCAAACATGCACATCAAAAAACAACCTTCTGTGATTCATTCAGGGATTCAGCTTCACGGCTAAAATTGATGTGTTGTTTGTTAGCTAACTGTTGTTGGGTCTGTATTTGCTGCTGTCTTCCTGTGCTCATCACTTGGGTTGTTGGTGTAAACTTCCTGGAGATATTGTCCAGTGTATTCACGCCAAACACATCTTTCTGCATTTTACAAAAGTATAATGTATTTTCAAGGGGGCAGAAAAGGTCCCTGGGAGTGTATACACACACAAATGTGTTTTTCTGCAGAGCCTGGAGTATTCTTGTGGGGGGCAAAGAGGTCATGCAGAGCCTAGGAAATGAATATCCCTGTTTGTGCTCTATTCACATAATAAAATGTGTCCCACGTAGGCAGACTATGGGCTTTGCAAAGTAAAGAGTAAAGACCTCTTCAAGCACTGATGTGAAGAGCAAACATGCAGAAACAACAAAAGTAGCTTTTAATGACTTACAGATTAATCTAACAAAAGAAATCTCGAACTGTTTTATTCTGCACGCATTTGTGTTTGAGGAGCTGAAGCATCTGACCTCACAACCCATAAACCAATCATGAGACAGCATGCCGGACGGTCACGGCGCATACAGTAAAACTGTCTCAGAGCCACACCTGAATGTTAATGATGCAGAGTATTGGACAGCAGCAGGTACTGCTGAGGTGAGGCGGTGCAGTGTGAGCTCTAAAGTATGCAGCAGGAATAAACGGTGAACTTGTTTAAATGCACCTCCTTGTTGTATAAAATCAGTCATGGCCCAAAGGTTTTATCCCAAACAGGATGCTTCGACTAAAACGATGCATGTGTCTGTCTACAGCTGCTCCACGCGTAAGAGGAGCACAGCGTTGGATCAAACCAATGAAAAAGTATTGGTAGCATGGCACCATCAAATCAAAATCAATCATGCCAAACTCGATGATTAAAACATTTTATTGAATTTGACTGGAAATTCAATAAAATCCAGTATTAAACATGAATAAAGCAGTTGATATCCATCTGTTAATATTTTTTGCGCTCTGCCTAAACTCATCTAATGCTGTCAAATTATTTTACTTGTGGGCAGATCAGTTAAATGCTAATTGGGGAAATATAGCACAGAATATAAAGCTTCATTTACCCTACAGCAAAGCCAGGATGTAACAGCTACAGTTTGACCTGACCTGTAAAGATTAGCCCTCTAACATATGGTGCTTATATTTTAGTCAAAAGCTGGAGGCTGAATGCATAAAATGATATTTTCACAAAAAAACTCCTTCATTGAACTGCTCTCTGGATTGGAGGGTCATCGGTCCAGATGGCGATTAAAATCCTGAGCGGCCGGCGTGATCTCAGCTCAGGTGGCAAAACAGACCATGTGCTTTTCTTCAGTGCCCCTGAAAGGCCCATGTGGGAGAATCAGACACAGACCATCAACTCTGGAGCTGGCAGTGATTTCTCTAAACATTCTTCTACATGTGGCTGATGTCTACTGACACACAGTGTTAACCAGTCCAGGTGACGGTCATGTGGTAGAAAAACACATTAAAACTTAGTAACTGAAAGGGAATATTAAAGTAAAGTGAGCATAAATAGCACAGATGTTGCCTTGGTATGATGTCTAAGTAGGGGAGACAGGGGAAAGAAGATTCATTGTTCGTTCAGTGCAGCTATAAAGCAAAATGTACATGTTTGAAATACAACTGTTCGTATGATGAAACAATTTCCATGTCATTATCTATGACCAACAACAAATTCAATTTCACCATAACCCTTTGTATCAGAAAACACATTTTCCGAAAAACATGTATTGTTGTACAAAAATACAGATTTTTGAACCTTTTATATATGAACAAAATGAACTTTCTAAAACACATGACTCAAAGTGAATACGAGCATGTCCAGCCACATTTTGAAAGATAAATAGCAAATGTTTTGAGTGCCAGGCACAAGGTACAAACAGGTTACATTAAGTTTGCTGGATATTAATAGGGTTGCAAAATTTCAGGAATTTCAAAACTTGGAAACTTTCCATGGCAATTAATGGAAATTAACAGAACGTATATCAACTGCATTTATTGTATTATTTACATGTTAAACATTTTGGTTTGTTATAAGCAGACATGCATGCAACTGTAGCTGTCATTAAAATGGGCATTTGTAGAAGCTAGCCTCTGAAATGATTCACAGTTGGACGAGCAATTGTAAATTCAACTTAAATGTGTCCTTTACTTAAAATTAAACCGTACCATATATTTATTTACATATATTTACCTCAGTCCTATCATCAAAACTTACCTTGACAGGACTTCTAGACTACAAATCCAGAAATGTGGTGTTATTGTAGTGAAGTAGTGACTGATAATGATCAAACGTGCTTGGAATTGTTTGCACATGTGATTCACGTTGCATCGTTAAGTTTGCATTCAGTCAAGTTGTTTCAGATCTTTTTGAAAACCTAATTGAAGCTGAAAACAAGAAAAAAGGATTTTGAAAAATTCCACAAATTTGCCAGAGATTTCTAGAAAAGTTGGTTCAAACTTCAAATTTTCTGGAGTTAAAATTCCCATGGAAAGTTCCAAAAAACTTTTCTGAAATTTTCCACCCCCTTGCAACCCTATTGATTGGTGGATGTATTTTGGGTGCAACGAAAGAGCCAGGTTCATCTGCAGACAGGGCTGTAACTATTGACTCAAAAAAACACACACA
This sequence comes from Halichoeres trimaculatus, assembly GCF_033239565.1. Lineage (NCBI taxonomy): Eukaryota > Metazoa > Chordata > Actinopteri > Labriformes > Labridae > Halichoeres > Halichoeres trimaculatus. The sequence continues at coordinate 19,457,311 of NW_027437197.1, forward strand.
AGTCACTATATGAGTTCTGTTAATGAACTGATTGATGTTATATGGCCCAAAAACGATCCCTCAGAAATGATCAGACTTGGGCTGCAACGGTGAATCAATAAAATCGTTAAAAATCAATTAGTAAAAGCATCGACAAGTTAGTTTCTCTTCAGTTTATTTGTCTTTTTTCTTTTTGTCGGATTATTTAGCAGTTGACAACTAGCTGAAGGTGCATTACCGCCACCTACTGGAGTGTAGGATACCTGGGCTGAGGGGGCTGTATGAGTCACATGTAAACAGATCAGCGTGGCGGAGAAGACGCCGAGCCGGCAGGTGAGGGAAACAAGTAAACACACGAGTTATGGCAGAGCCGGAGAAGCTGCTCCTCCAAAAAATTTCCAGAGTTTAGGAAAATTTCACGCTGAGTAAAAGCACACAGCATGTTCATTGACAAAACTGACCTTAGATGGCACGGCAGTATGACTGCAATGATCAGCACCTAAAACACAAACAGGTTGGGCTCATCGATGACGAGCAGTGGAGCCCAACAGCGAGGTGAGGAGCTACAAAATCTCACATACACTCCTTTTATATGGTGTGAAATGCATGGTATGTCTTTTAGGACTCATTTAGTCATCTACTAAAATGACAACACACATTTGGTTTTGTGAATTTTAGTATTATGCATTCTCATCCTTTTTTTTCCCATTTCATCAATTAATCATAAATATAATCGTCAGAGTAATCAATTACTAAAATAATAGTGAGTTGCAGCCCTAGATAGTAGTGACGAGTGCAAAAGGCATGATAACTAAAGTATACTCTATATAAAAAATAGATAAGCTCTTTATTGATTTGTTTTTACAGCTGGATCACATGACTGTATTCTCCACTGTGTGTAATGGATACAGTCTTTATCCATAAGTGAGTGGATGGTTGTGTTTGAGGATTGTGAAAGTGTACCCTATAGTTATGTGTGGGTGAATATTGGCAGATTGCAGAATGTAGATTTTAACCGTTGCAGGGCTAAGGTGAAGCAGGCATGAGATAGCAGTGAGGGTGTCCGTATCTTCAGGAATCTGATAATTATTAGGAATGATATATGAAGAGTATATTTATTTAGTTGACTGTGCAGATCAGTAGACCACACATCCTCCTAATGATGTTCTCATTCCCAGGTTAATGGAGGTCTGTGGATGTGTGGTTTATGAAGCAGGCATTAACTTGTTGGTAGTGTAAAAGCAGCTGAAGGATCTGCACATGTGACAGGAAGTGATTAAGCTTGCACTGCACGGCGTTGCTCATTTCTGCAAACCATTAATGTACTTCGAAGATTTTTCTCCCTTCTGCTCCGAATGCACGTTCATGCTTAATGTAAGTAACTCAGTCTGACCCTCGTCTCACAACATCCTTTCCTTTCAGCATTAATGATGAATCATTATGCAGGAGAATTTGGCATTTTCATCACTTTACCTAACAGGCTGCAGCACTCCTGTCAACCTCAAAGACACCTCCGTCAGAATCCCATTATCCCTCTGCTCCTTCAGCCTCATGCAGCGTGGAGAGGATCACACAACCACTTATAAAGTACTCCACTGTGACACGTGCTGTTGACCACACAGCTGTGGCAGAAACCTTAACACAGAAATGCATACAGAATTGGATGTCATACAGCACACCCACACAGGCCACACATAAGTGTTTTTGTTATCAAATGCACCCACACACACGGTGCACAAAATGTAACACAACTTTCTTTTGTGATAACACTGCTCTGTCTGTGTGTGTGTGTGTGTGTTCCTCTAAAATAAAAAAGAGCACAGGTTCTTTTCGACTCACCGCTCCGCTCTTCCTCTCGCTTCAACAGCTCTGTCATAAAATATGCATTCACTTTCAATATGTTGGGATCCTGAGTCAACAAACGGACCCGAAAGGAATAGCAAGCTTCCTTCGCCAATCCCAGTAGTACAACCAACTTCTTCTATCTTCAAGCCTCCTTTTCATCAGTCTGGTGCTATGGATAATTAATGAAACAAGTTAATGCTGTAAGGCAAACACAATTACAGCCAGTCGTACTGTGAGTCACTCCACCAGACTGAGAGCTTTTGTCTACACTGATAATCAAATAAAGGATGAAAAGTTGGTCTCTTACTCAGTCAGCCCCTGAATTCTCCTTTAAAAAAAAAAAAAACAGTGGATTTTGCACATGTGTTTTATATCTCCAATCTGTCACATCATGCAACTTGGCTGTGTGTTTGTGTAAGCATTAAGCTGAGAGCCAGCAGACCCATTTGAGACTCAGCAAGACAGAAAGCAGAGCACAGGGAGGGATGATGGGAAACATCCTGTACAGCTGGAGGGCTTCCATTACAGGTACAGGGTGAAAAAGAGATAACAGAAAAGGAGTGTACTAAATGTTTAGCCTGCTCTAAAACACAGCATGTCTGTGAGGGTTATCAGCAAACACTTCAGTCAATAGACGCTGATACAAAGAGCCAATGTCCCTCCAAAAAATAGACTGTTTTAGGTCTTTAAAATGCACTGGGCTTAAGTACGAAGACAGAGACAAACATGCACTTTAAGAAGTTGGCTAGCATACAGAAAGTACACAATAGACATCAAACACTCAAACTAATTCCCATGTACGCTCTATTCAGACAATTCACAACACAACTGATTTTGGATTTCTGTCTGTATCAATAAAACACAGTTTATCTCCTCCATCATCAAAAGAACCACAGTAAGCTACACAACATAAAGCTGAATCAATACTCTCTTTATTCTCCGTCAAGCAGCGACAAAGTGATTCATGTCCACATCACCAGAGAGGGAGGGAGGAAGGGAGGGAGGGAAGGAAAGGGAGAGCCTGCACCATCTGAAGTGTTGTTCAAGGCCATGTGTTCAGTTCAATGAGCACAGAAGCCTGAGATGATGAATGGAAGAGAGAGTGGAGACAGAACGCGGTAAATGTTGCACCAAATCCCCGCGTTGTGTTGTATTTTCTTTCACCTGAAATATCAAAGCGTGATTTTGCACAGAGGCTTCAAATCAAATGGAAACAGACGGCACCAAGCGCTAGATCTTAGTCAGGCTTGTGCTTTATTTTATTTGTTGATATGTCTCTTCCTCTCCTGTGATATTTGCCTGTTGGATTTTTTTTTTTTATTTAAGTCAAAGTAAAAAAAATCATAAAATATTCCTCCACTGAGACATGTTGGCGAGAAGCCTCTGACTTCTAAGTGGTGTGCGAATGGAGAAGGTAAATTACTATAATACCACATTTCTGGCTATGCTTAACGACACCAAGGACACAGAATCATGCAGAGGAAAAAAAAATAAAGCTCTTGTGCTGAGCCAACAGCTGCTCCACAAAGTCATCAACATTAAATTGTGTGAAAGGCCTCCAAGGGCAGGACCTCTGGATGCTCTTTGTGTGATGACTGCAGACTTTGAACCACTTCCAAATCAAGAGGCTAAAGGCTGTTCATGTGCACTTTCAAGGAACTGTGATGAAGAAAAACACTCATTAAGTATGTGCATGGCAAATATCTGCAAAGAAAGGGAAATGTTTTCATATGCAGCTGAAAAAATAATCTTTAGCTGGATATTTAATTTTTCTCATTCTAATACCTTTTCTGGTTTCAAACAAACTCTATCACACATGGGTGCAGTCTTAGTGATGTTACCCACTTTTTTAAAGAAACAACATATAAGCTGACAATGAGCTCAGAAAACATAGAGGTATGGTAGAAGAATGGTTTCCTGAGGAGAGTTTGTCTGTTTGTTTGTCTGTGAACAACATAACTTCACAAAATTTTCAGGAAATGTTCAAAATGTGATAAGGAAGAAGTGATTAAATTTTGGAGGTGATCCAGATCACTGTCTGGATCCAGGATTCTTTTAAAGGATTCTTTATCATAATGAGATAGGGCCATTTTCACCATATGTGTATATAACTCCACAATGAACGGTCGGATTGCTTTGCAAAACAATACAAGACAAGGTCACCATAATTTCTGACAGATGTAGGAGTACGATCCAGATCCTGTCAATATTCTGGATACTAAGATCCAGAATATGAAATATGTACTGGGTCATCATCATGTATAACACTGTCAGGAAACAAATTATCATACAAACCTGCAACTAACACCAAATTGTAGCAGACAGTCTGCTGAAAGGGAGTATAACATTAAAGTAGGACTCAAGTGTTGGTGACAATCACAATATGCTTGGTGGAGGTCTGTGCTCACTGAGTGCTTTTCTAGTTTTAATATGGGATCTTTTGGAGGACGCCTGGGGAATTGCAGCATTATGTACTTTTGCGTTGACTCCATTTTTCAACATCAAAGTTTGACTCTAGAGCAGTGTCCTAAATAAGGATAGACCGATTATCAGCCAGGCCGATTATTGGGGCTGATATTTGGCATTTTGAGGCGTATCAGCATTGGCCTCTTTTTTAATCCGATGGCCGATAAGAAACAAATTTAAAACTGCGTTGTTTCAGCTCTGATGCAGCCGCTCCGCTGTCTGCAGTCACTACTCAGTCCCCAGCACTGTCCCACTCCCAGTACCATCTGACTGGTTACAAGCAGAGCCATTGCTTGGTTAACAGCCAATCAGCAGTGCAGTTATTACAGTTATTGCAGTTACATTAAATTTTTGGAAAACTTTATTTACTGTAGAAAACTTTAGCTATAAAACATGCTGCTAAGCCTGGGAGCTGTTTAATAAACTCATGCTTAGAGGTATTTGAATGAAGTTAGGTGTTAGAGTTTGTATTGTTCAAAATTTTGACAACAATATTTGCACTTTGACTGCAAATTAATACTGGCTTCAAATATTGGTTATTGGCCTCCTAGACTATAAATAATTGGTATCGGTATTGGCCTGGAAAAATCCATATCGGTCTATCTCTAGTCCTAAATCACATACTTCTGCACTTACACTTACTATTTTAAATGCATAAGTGCGTTCACACATACACTTTGATTTCTCAGCTGGTGCACTCCAAATGGTCAAAAAACTGAGGAACGATGGACACTTCTCATTTTAAATGGCCCTATACTGGCAACATAGTGGAAAAGGCGGGGATGAATGGATGAAAACGTTGTTTGATGGTTGATGGTTGTAGTCGATGAAAAGCAGAAGAAAACCTGTAAATGGTTGTGAATTGCCATCCTCCCTTCCAGAAGGTGCAAAGCCGAAGCCTCAGTGTTTGATTTGGGACGTGGCCCTGTAAGATTTTGTGCACTGTTTAAGTAAATGCACAGTGTTTGCAGTGTACTTATGCAAGTACGCGATTTGAGTCACAGGCTAGGTTTCAGCTTATTTTTGTGATTTATAATGGTACAGGAAGAGGATCTGTCTCAGGGAGCTTATTACAGCATATTTGGCATTTTATTAACTTAAAGGTCAATCCTTTCCAAAAAACAAAAACAAATAGCACTAACTGATATGTTTCCTCCTCTTTGGTGCAGCTGAAACAAGCTGTCAAAGTCACATAAACACATTTATCAGACGTCAAACTAAAGAGGGGAGCTTTAGGTTTGCTTAGCTTACAGCACAGACAGGAGACAGAGAAAGCTCAGCAGACGTTTGTATCAAATTCCTGACTGCCTAACAAATGTCCAGTACTTATGTTTTAGCTTAGTTTTGGTCTCCACCTGCTCCTATTTGACTCTCCTGCTGCAATAAGGACAGCTAACAAGCAAGGTTTTTTGGTTTGTCGCTAAACACAAAGACTTTTTTTCTTTTCTTTCAAGAGTATGCTTTAATTTGTATTTCCCTCCAAAGGATGAAATAAAATAGAGTAATACCACTTTTAAGGTTAATCAGCTCAGCACAATAACCTGAAACACAGGAAAACAAGTTACTAATTTTTACTTTGTAATAAATTAGGCTAATGTGTCTGTTGATTTGGCCTGTATATAAAGCCCAAATACTTTTCCCAAAGGGAATTTTGAGTGACAGCATCCGGACCAAATCTCCACCAGAAAACATATTTAGCATATTTCCTAAAATGTCAAATATTCCTTAAATGTGCACACCGTCCTCCAGATAAACAAATCTCTGAGATGGGTTCAGAAATCAGAGTGTGATGGGTATCTGACTCAGAAAAAATCTATATCCATCACAGCATGGTGAAAAAAAAGTCTCATATTTTTCAAAAGTAGGAGGCAACACAACAACAGCCAAGAGGAATAACATGCAGAGCACAACAGCAGCCTGCCATTCATCAAATGCCAATGCTTCAGGTACACAAAAACAGGGTTTTATGTCGGGATGAAAGAAACTGCGGCTGGTGTGTTTGCAAACAAGAGCAAATAAGAGGCTTGGAGCTGTGTTGTGGTTAGCTGCAAAAGATCAGACAGAGAGTTTTAACTGTGAGACAATTAGACAAACTCCAAATAAAACTATGCACACATTTCTTTTTTCTTCCTTTTCAATAGGCTGTGAAGCCACGTTCTGCTTTTTAACAAGGCTTTGAATTGTTTTCTCTGCTGCACCTGAAGAAATTTCTTCTCAAAAATGCACCTTCTTGTTTATTTTCACTGGTCAGTTTGGCTGAAGACCTACAGGAACAGCTACAGTACAATCCAATTCTGCCCAGCACCGAGGATTTCATATCCTCCAGAGACAAGGTGCCACTGAGACCTGGCATATGGTGCTGTATTTGGGAGGCATCCAACTGATTGTAATGAAAAGCTGCTGTGTGTGCTTCCTCCAAGACTAGAAATCTGGTGAGGTGGCTGAAGGAAAATTTGGGACACATGGGACCAAATTCCACAGTAGGTAAAAAATAACATACATTTTACATAAACATAAAGCATAAGCATGTGATGTGCATGTGTAATGGATTAAGTTCAACTAAGTCTTGGTTCTTTGCCCCTGCTATCAGGAGGATGGCAGTTTGGTGTTGCTCTAAGAAGAGCAGGTTTATGTCCCTTATTAAATATTCCTTCTCTTTACTTGGATTGTGTTAAGTTATAAAAGAAATGTGGCTGTTATATCGCCACTTCACATTTTTTTCAATGAGACGTCTGTTGGCAAACCCTGCGCTCTCAGTTTGACTGATCCCTCACTCTAACTCTGCAGTCATATATGCCTATTTATGGACCAGCTGCTTTCCAATTTTCTCTGGAATTTGTTCAAATCAATCATTAATTTTGGTTTAAAGTTGCACAGCTAGAGTTGCTGAGAGTAGAATATGATGGATACTCACAAAAATTGAGGATAAGTGGGTAGAGACTGTTTGCAGCGCAGCAAACTGGGGCAAGTGTTGGAGACCTGTGCACACTCTTTTTAATGCATTGTCTTTTAAAAAAAAGTTTTGCTAGTTTACACAACAAAGCACAAAACTTAATGCCTGATTAGAGTAAGTTGTTTGACATGCATTGATACACTCTTGTTTTTCTTTTTAAAGAGGGGGTATCAACCTTTTTTTAAATGTCCCTCTGGTACTTCTGTAGTAGTTATACAATTTTGAGCATAAAAACCACATTTTTCTCACACTGCTGTTGTAGAAAACTCTTATGTCAGCCTCTGTATGAAATGCTTTGTTTTGGCTACTGTCTCTTTAAGACCTCCTGCTCCCAAGACCTGCTTCCCCCTGATTGGTCAGTGTCTTCAGAGGCCTCCCCAATGCATCTTGAGCCAGTTTAGAGATCAAATGTGATAACTTTACCATTTCAGGAAGTCTTATGAAGATATTGTGAGGATATTGTGCATTTTTTATGAAACAAAGAGTCTTGAGCAGTTTACAGACAGATCCAGGAATTTCTACAGCACAAGTACATGCAGAGTTTTGAAAATCTACACGTTTAGTATGGACATCTAGCGTTGTTAGATCCCTGTTTGAAAAATATGCCTCCTCTCTAACAGCTGGCTTCACTTTCATTGTGCAGTTCTGTTTTGATATTTCCACTGAAGTCACTGTCACTGCTTTTGTAAGTTTTGTGCAACAGCATGAGGAAAAGGTTATCATCATGTCTACATAATAGAGCTGTTTGTCTGAATAATTAAAATAACTTCGGCTACATTTTTCTGACAATTTTTTCAAAACATCAAATTCTTGAAGTTCCTCTCATTGCTGCACAACGCCAGAGGACAGGATGGAAAAAAAATGTTTTAAGACATGTGATTCTGACTCTGAAAAACAGCTGTTATGTGGGGGCCATGTGCCAGGCTCTCGTGTTTTGGCCTTGAGTACCAACTTTCTAAAGTTTCCACGTGTTGCCAGGAAACTTCACAGTGTTGCTCCTGGGTGAGAAATATCAAAACTGTCTAACTTGTGAGCGTCACAGGTGGAGGGATTTATGCACATACGGGCAAGATAAATCTGGCTGTTCCATCTGTTTTTCAGGGTTTATGCTAAGTTAAGCTAAAAAACTTAGCATCATTAGCCACATTATTAGAATTTGATCAAACATGACCGATCTTTGTGTTGGAGTCTCTTTCTTTCTTTCTTTCTTTCTTTCTTTCTTTCTTTCTTTCTTTCTTTCTTTCTTTCTTTCTTTCTTTCTTTCTTTAAATCGAGGCAGTCTGGATCAATCAACCTATCAGAGTTAGGGAGTCGACTAGCCAATCACAGCAACTCTCTGTAACTTGCATCCTTTATGTTGACAGATGTTTCTCCTTCTCACTTGCTCTGCAGTTGTGGGCACAACAGTTGCTTCTTGTAAAAGTCTTGGGACGTAAACTGACGAGGCATCTGCATCGCTGTCCTCAGAGAGTGACATGACTGACCGAGTGGAATCAAACGTTTGCATGACAACAGTTGGCGTCTCTGTTTGGTGCATCATCTGATGGAGGAGGATGAGTGATGTGAGATAGCAGAGGGAGAGGCATGCTGCTTACAGCGACTTTAAATGTTCAAAGAGGTATCAATCCACTCTTTGTACTGGAGGCGAAACAGAGGAAAAAAAAAATCATACTTTCCAAAATGTCATCCATTTCCTTCCAGCCAATAAGTCACCAGGATGTAAATGCTGTCTTCTAAACCTTCGAGCCATGCATTAAGTCTTAGTGACTGCAGAGTTTACAGCTGGAAGGGATGCTTATGAAACAGACCCAACAATAGTTCACTGTCTGAATGAAAAAAAACAACAACAAACTGACTGTGAGATAGATGGATAAAAAGATGGCTTAACTGCAGAACACACTGCAGGCTGAAAACGGCACCTCACTGCACACTCGCTCCTTCATTATCAGCAAAGGATGAGCAGCAGTAACAAAGCAGCATATGTTCATGTTGTTTTTAATAGTCTGCCAATAGAGCTAATTACCTCACATGTTGTTGGATTTTTTTATTTTTGCTCCATTTTTGTCAAATCTCTCTAAAAATTGCTAGGTTCACTGTGATAGTCTATTAAAAATGCCAAAACAGTTACGAGGCAGATGGAGCTGTCAGCTCCCACACCCCCACTTATCAATCTTGTCAAAGAGTCAACAGCAGATTCTGAATTCAAAATGCATGGAAAGCTATCCTACAGAAATGCACAGTCCCTCACCAAATCTCTGACCCTTCAGAAGTTCAAGATTTCTCATACACGAGTGAACAAACGAGCTCTGCATTGCCGCTAAAAGTGTTTTATTGTGCAGATATAAATAAGGTGACGGCCAACGGTGAGTGAAATACACTGCAAACCCCAAAGTTCAAACTACTCCACTGGATTAAGCTATGAAAACTTAAAATTTGTCAGTAAATTCAATTTACTCAAATGTCTATGTTTTCAGTGTTGAACCTGATGATTTCTCAGTAGATTTAAATTTTATTACTGTTTAACCAAGCACAACTTAAAATCATTAGTTTCTGTGGCTGCATTTGGTTACCGTGAATGAGGAGGGGATGCAGTCCTTGCTGTACTTCTAGACGTGCAGCATTGGCACAGGTTGTCTGTGCTCCACATGACACAGACTGTTTGTCTGTGCATCACAGCACGGACCAGCTATCTATGCTCCTTGGGGCATTGATCAGCTGTCTATGCTCTATATAGTGCAGGCCACATAGAGCATAAAACATCATCTTGCTCAGCTTTAAGTGAGGTTGCCACAAAAACTGCTCCCCCTGGTGGCTGGCTGCAGTATAGGTCAAAAAATCTGTCTCTCCAGTCATTCCAGATGGGCTGTGGTCAAACTTTAAAAAGTTCATATACCTCGTAGAAATGTTTCTCACGTCCGAATGTTGTGGTGATTTGAAGATATCATTAGGCTGCCTTGTACTCAATTCCTCTTTTTTTCTGAAAAGTTTCGTTTTCATTAGTTATAAGAGGTTATAAAACAAGGTTTTACATCACGTTTACTGATGATTGACAGCTGCCATTCTCATGTATTTTTTCGGGGGTTGTAAAATATGTCAGGAGGTAGAGTCAAGAAGTGATTAGACTCTTGAAAGAAAAAAAAAAAATTTTTGTCACCTGGCGCCACTCAGATTCTCCCAGAATCCCTCACAGTCTCTACTGTGCAGATTCTGGCTGCACAACTGCTTCACTGGCTGCGCCTGTGACGGGGGTATTTTGGCTTCAAAACAATACAATGGTAAATGGCGAAGCCACGCTGTCCACTCTGTATACAGTCTATGGTGTGGACTGGCAGGAACATATCTTTTTTACATTTTTTCCAGTCAAAAGTTTCATTTATTGATTTATTAATCATTAGACACACTGCAAAATCAATAGGTACAAGACCCCGTGCAATGGAGCACAGACCACCAGTCAGTGCTGTGGTGCACAGACAACCTGTGCCCCCAGAATAACAATATTTCAATGAACAGCAGGGTCTCATATCCACTGCCTTCCCTCCTCACTCACAGTTACTATAGTTATGAAATTAGAGCTGATTTTTGTTGTGATGGCGTTTGTAACCATGAATGAGGAGGGAACACTGTGGATATGAGACTTAGCTGTACTTTAAATGTTATTTTATTTAGTTGTTCAGATCTGCTTCAAGTTTTTATAATTACATTCACATTAATTCATAAGGTAAATCTATTGACATCACATCTTTCAGTTTTGAGTAATGTCAACTTAGTATGATTTACAGTGATACGCAACATTTTTAACATGACTAAATATTTTCATTTGTAACAATTAGCCATCAGGATTATTTGATTAAAGACATTCAGTAGAATGATTTTCCATTTCAATCATAGCTACTTAAGATGTTGGGTTGAATTAACTTATTTCATTACTTCGTTTTTCTAAGGTTGCTGGTGTACAAGCATTTTTCAAGTAAACTCAACTCATCCAGGTTTACAGTGTAGAACCAGAGAGGTTATAATAACTGCCTGTAATTACGTCCTGACAGTTTAACAGGAGCTGGGGATAAAATGTGAAGTGTGTCACAGAAAGTCTGACACAGCAATGCAGCTTTAATATGTTGTTTTTCATCTGTAGGGCTAAATGTTGGAAAGACACAGTCGATACTGTGGCTCATGTGATATGGAGATGTAACAAAACAAAACAACTTCTGGCACTTCTAACCATCAATACTTTCCACCTCCCCTTTAATCTCACGCTCTGTTTTTCCAGAACCCTGTGTCCTGAATGCCAAACATAAAAATGAACAGTTAGAAGAAAGAACAAAAATACAAAAATACAGCTTGAATTTTTTCCACTTGTTTTGTCTGAGGCCAAACTGCAATTAAGACAAGAGCAGACTGAAAACAAGCCTGTAGAAAAAGAAACTGCCCCCAGAGCTTCAGATCTGAGAAGCACATAAAAACCCACTCTGTACAGCACAGCTGCAGCAAGTCACATTAAATCAGTTTTATTAATTTGTGTCCAAATCACAAGTTTGTGCCTGGGGAATTGTACGTGTTCTGTTCCTTTATCGCTCAGTTAGGATGATAAGGATAAAGTCCCTGAGAAATAACAGTTACAGAGAGGAAAAAACGAGATCAATCTGGCAAACGGTGGGAGGAATCTACCTGAAAAGCCCTGATGGAGTTGAACAAAGTTTCCAAAGCTGCACAGTGTGGGTGAGAGGGCTGATGCTGGCAGGTGGCCCACCGCTCAGGCTCAGAGATACAGAGGCAGATACAGTTACGATGATTTAGTTAGCAGCAGGTTTTAGAAAAAGAAGTCCAGAAGATCCAAACTCAAAGGTTTTTTCTTTTCACTACTTCACTGTGAGCTCTTTAAACACATACAAAAAAAGGCTTCAGCCCAGGAAAGCCTTTATTATCCTGTTTGTTAGCTGTGTTGACTGTTTTCTGAGTGTTTCCTTACTGTGCTGTTTAACTCAGCAGCTGGAGTCACGCTTTTACAACCAACCTACCTTTAAATAACCAATACAACTGACTCAATATGCTTTTCTCTGACACTGCTGGAAGCAGTAACATTACAAGGAACTCAACAAAAATGGTCAGTCTTCCCTCTGAGGGTCTGCTTTGTGGGTCATGAAGAAGCCTCCATATTCATTAAGTGTATTTTATATCAAAGGTCCCATATTATGCAAAAATCACTTTATTAAGTCATTTAGTGAAATTTGTGGGTCTTTGGCTTTCCTCCCAGCCCACAAAATGTGATATTTAATGACAAAACCTGTACTTAGTAGTGCTTGTGAATGTAAAATCCTGACCGAAAACGAGCTGTTTGGAATTTGGGGATTTGCCGACGTCAGCGATTTCCACCGGAGCAGATACCCCCAAACCTCCTCCTCGCCCACTCCTCTCCCAGCTGCTGGAGAGAAATCTCTGGTAACAGCCACATAGTTCCATGCACAAGCTTCCCATCTTGGAATAAGACAAGACTAAGTGGCTTGAGTTTATTTATGAGGGAAATGTGCCATCTACACTCAGTAAAACTGTGCATGTGTGCTGTGGAGCAGATGTAAGAGCTTTTCCTCAGTGTCCCCCCTGTCTCTGTGTTAGCTTCAGGATGCTAACTTTAGCTGTGGTTAGCCTGTTGTTTTAGCCTGTAATGTTACGGTAAACGAGCTCGTGGCGCCGCTCTCAGTGACGCAGAAGAGCGGGGTGGTATCAGCGGTGGCTCATTTACAAATGAAGGTCACGCCCACTAAATTAGAGCGTTCTGAACAGAGGGGCTATGAGAGCCTGGAAACAATGCTGCTGTGCTTGATTTGTTGGCTTTTTGGACCAAAACATGTTACTACCATTTCATAAAAACATAAATGATCCATATTAAACTGCAGAAAAGGAGAAGAATATGGGACCTTTAAAGTAAAAAAAAAAAACACCTCAAAGTAGCTTTGAGAAAAAAATACACTCACATTTTTATAGACAATGAAACTTTGGACTGAAATGAACTGATCAACACAAATCATCAAAGTAATCTTGATTTCCACTTCTCCAGTGTGTGCTTCCCCCCCACGTTAAATATGACTAATGGTCTCGTGACACACTTGGTATGATCGCAATAAATCAAGTAGAGGGGTTATTGGTTATTCACCACACACTGAAATGGAAGCAGTTGAAACTCATTTTATAAATGTTGGAGCTTTATATTATGTGTATGATGGATTGCACTGAGCCCAGTAAGAGCAGGAATATTGTGTTAAAGAAGGAATAATTTAAGTTTGACTCCTCACAAATACTTATAACTGCAATCGTGAAACTTCTCCAGAGATGCCTGCGGTGTAACGTTTCTTACGACCATTTTGGAAAAAGTATGAAAACGTTGCAGCTTTGCAGAATGAAACTTTTTGACATCAGAAGCAGAGAGTGATGCCTTGCTATTTCAACCTGAGTTTGGTGCAAGTCAGTGCACTTGAGAGGGTAAACACTGGGAGTTGTGAACTGTTGTGCAACCCTCACATCTTCCACTTGGTGATACAACCTGCCTGCCAGTTGGGTGGAATTATTTTTGATGGAAGAAAAAAAATAAACAAACTTGTTATTAAGAAGTGCCTCACAAAGTAGTACCATCGCTTTTGGGTTTGCTGACTCGCGCTGGGCACTGTGACATTTTATAGCTCCTGTATTAAAGTTGAATCAAAGAAATTGTGGAAAAGCGCCCAATTCACGACTTTATTAATAAGTCAGTAGTCACAACCCTCGTTAATTTGACTTAATGAGCTCGCAGATGACTTGACATCCCTGAGAGCAAAAAGCTTTGGCACTGAGGCCATTATGAACACAAGAAAATATACTTTATCTTTATTTGCTCCTGAAACATTGCCCTTCTACAAAGCAATTACAGAGGAGAGTGAGGAGCCGGGGTGACTCTCGTAGAATACAAAAGGACGGCACTGCAGGAAGGATTTGGGTCTTTGAGCATTTGGACACAGAGTGATTAACCTTTATCTTTCAACCTGTCCCTGTCAGACATCATTAAAGAGAGGACGCTGAGGAGAAACTGGGGTATGAAACAATGAGGGGCATTATGCATGTACACCCTGCTCATTTTGTTTGACTTCAAAGTGATAGAATGCACTTTGACATGCTAATATAGAAGTCACACAATGCTGCTGACGAGTAAATGCAATGTAATCAAGTCATTGTCCCATTTTGCTGCCATACAGTCCAGGAATATAAATATCTACTGAGTTCAGATGTTAAGGATGCACTGATTGAGAAAATAAGGGCAAATACCAAAACAGTTAGCAATTCCCCTACTGTCATTAAAATCACGACTTTAGCTTATTCTTGATTGCGTTATTAGAGTTTTCTTGTTTTTTCTTTTTTCTGTTGTTCTTCTCGACTAAATAGCTAGGCTGCTGGCCCACATTTATCATCGTTAGACACACGTTAGTGATCGTTGTTTAAGTTTTCCCATTTTTTAAAATTTAGTTAGTTTATTTGACAGGGACCATGCAAAACAAGAAAGCTGTCAAGCCAGAGTTAGCTACAGAGCCATTTTTTTATCTATGGTCCCTGGGCAGGAAGATGTAAAACAAACATACAATACAAATGAATGAGTCAGTAGATCTAAAACTCAGCTCTTATCGATTTTTCAGCACTACAACTGAACGTTGTTGAAGGTTGAAGAGTATATTGTCGCAGCAGTTAATTGTGGTTTGTTGGCTAGATTATTCGATGCCCCCCCCCCCCAAAATAAATAAATAAATAAATAAATAAATAAATAAATAAAATAAATAAAATAAAATAAATAAATAAATAAATGAAAATAAATGAAAATGAAAATAAAAATAATGATAATAATAATAAAAAAAAAAAAAAAAAAAAAAAAATCTGGCACTAAATGGTAGGGATGGGTACCTTTCACATATGAAACGATACAGTGCCAATCCCTGGTACCTGGCTATCAATACTGATACTCAACGGTTCCAGTTTTTGGTACTTTTTGTGCTTATTTGGTAAAAAATAACAATTTGTTTAATAATATTTTTTGTTGTTTTTCGATTCAACAAATCTATTATTTCATATATAACCTTGTATTGCTGTGTTCATGTCCAGCATGGAAAATCCCCTACGCTTCCACTCCCTCGCAGTCACAAGGGATGCAATTAGGTTCCCTAAACATGGTACCTTTTGATTTTAAATGGCAGCACCTGCAGCCGAAAATTTTTAGCACTAAGTAGGTTTTCCTTCTGTCTAAATTCTTGCTTGTGTTGTACGTAGCTTTAGACAAAAGCGTCTGCCAAATGAAACAGTAATATATACTCAACAAGAGTCCATCATACATTTTAAACCATATTTCATCGTCTCTAGTTTTATGCAGTAGATGCAGATGGTTAAATCAATGATCACATGGTTGTTTTTCCTTAAGCCATAATTTTAGTTTTAATTTTAAAAACACATTGTTGAAGTGGTGGTGGGGCCTGAACATTAATTAGTTTATTCATTAAACACATATCTGCATAAAAAAGAAAACTGTCAAGGGTCATTTAATTATATTTCTACGTGATGAAGTCATGAGGTCTTTATTAGAAAGCTCAAAATTAACTTTGGAAAATTACACAGCATCCTCAAATTTAACACATTTTCACATTATGAAACAACAGTTTGGAGGAAAATAAAAAATGTCCTCCGATTTGGTCCTAAAACTATATTTGGGAAGATTTTATAAAAATCCCTTAAAAAATTTAGTTTTCTTCTGCTTATTCTACCGTCCATTCATACCTATAAGGGTTTTATTCAGTTTACCTACCTGTCGAGATGTTTAGCATGCAAGGCCGCATGGGTGATGACGTGAAAGACACAGCCATGCTCTGACCCATAGTGCTCAATTACTTTTTTGTCAATTTTGAGCCATTATTTATATTTTTACGTTATCCTAAACAATCAGTGGATGACCTCTCTTTTCTTATATTTACAAAAAAAAACACTGTAGAATACCTCTACTTTCTAATATTTTGATGCATTGTTTATATTTTTGAACAAGACAAAATATTTTTTATTAATGGGCTACCTCTCTTTTTTAATTCCTGCAGTAACTCTTAAGAGGCTGGGTAGGGTGTCCTCTAACTGGACTCTCTGAACATGGTCACCTTGGTCAATAGCCTTCTTAAAATCACAAACTCACTAAGAAAGACAGTGCATCCTGATTTGAGATGACATTTTCTTTTCTGGTTCAAATATTATTTGACATTTCCTTTTACAAACCTGAAAACTGCTTGTAATATCCAGGTTCACCCCAAACTTTGTGTCACGATGACCGTAAGCAGGGGATCACGTCATGACTTGAATGACACAGCATGGCACGACAACCTCCTGGCGACATGGGGTCATGTTAATAAGAAACTACAGCGGCTGATGCAGTTTTCTTTCCGATACATGATGCTTCAAGCTGAGTTTACAGCAGGGAAACACAGTTTTTAAGTGGTTTTCAGGTTAGTGTAACAAGAAACTAATCTCAAATGCTATTTTGAGACTCTGATCAGAGAGTATACTTCGATAACAACTTCCACTGGTGCTGTTTTGACCAAGAACACAAGCCAGACTCTACTCAAAGAGAAAGATGCAGAATATTCACACAGAATGTACTGCACTGGTTAGACTGAGTATCCCGCATTTCACACAGATCTTATTTAGTCACAGCAGAAGACGATATGACTGATGCACCAAGCTTGACCTCCATGAGTCTACAGTTACTGAGCACTGTTAGACATATCAAATGAACTGAAAATCAATTTCAATCAAACCTTTCTCCACAGCTTCTCCTCCTTCTTTAGCAAAGTGAGGAAAGCAGCAGAACACACAACACGTCAGGACAAAACCTTTCATTTTCTTATGTTTCCTGATTTGGATCATGAGGAGAAATTGTAAGAACAAAACCGTGAATTTGTTGCATCTGCCGTTTAAGTCATCATTATAAAATTTTGTACAAATCATCTCATCAGGAGAAAACAGCTGCCTACTGAAACCTGCAATCTGCAATTAAGAGAATTAACTCAACACTGCAGGGCTTACGCAACATACGACCAATACTAATATTCACAGGACCATCATCTGTATTCTTCTTCGGCTTTTCCTGACGGTGCACTCAGTTTCCAAATGAACCGACCTGCTGACCTCTATGGTTCGAACCGAGCAGGGAAACTGGTGATTGGGCATGTGATGTCAATCAAACACAAACAACAGAAATAAAACAAACTCACACCATGTCTCTTGCTGGAGATTCGCTCAGATCCGACACAGACCTGTACAGATGAATGTGATTTATCAGGCAACAGGGGCATAAGGGACACCAGAGCCCCATGAAAGAATATTATGTCCATGAATCTCTTTTAAATTAAACCACCTCAGTGGAATAATTCATCTACTTGAGATGCCCAAGTCCTCTGCTTTAAAGTCACACGTGCCTTTTTAAATTATGAGTTCTCAGAGAAGAGCCCTCCAAGTTTGGCTCAGCTTAGCACATGAAAACAGCCAGCTAACATCTTAACCCAATACATGCTGTTATGCTGTAGGCTGAACATCTTTAGCCATAGTTGTTGGCTAACAACACATCCATACTTAGACTACTTTCTTTCACAGGATTTTTTTTTCTCTGTCTGTTAGTTTCTTGCTCCCCTGGGTGAGCTAAGCTAGGTTTAAAATCTCTAAGCTAAATGCATAAAGAAGAACAGATACTGATCTACTTGTTGTTTGTCCCCATTGGCTAATTACGAGTGTCACACACCACGTGATTCCCCATCATCTCATGAGGAAGCAAATGTAAACAAAAGCACAAAAATTTGAAGCTGTGTGTTAATGTAAACAAAAACATGTGGAACCTGACATTTACTTGATTCGGCAGCCTTCCTAAACAGTTTACACCAATGGTAAAATTTTGACAGTGAAAGCTGAGATGTGTCTCTTCACTTAGATTTCCACATCATTTTGAGACTTTGTAACATTAAATGGGTTGAATTTCAGTAGGGCTGCACGATTATCGCAATCGCAATCGCAATCGCAATGTCAGCACACGCAATTACGTAATCGCAAAAGAGGATATCGCAATCGCAATCGCAATCGCAATGTCAGCACATGCAATTCAGTTTTTTCTCCATGATAACCAAGCAAGCCTGTAGACTCATCATGACACAACTTTTTTTATCAAATCGCAAGCACAATCGCAATCGCAATATTGTCCATCTAATCGCAAATCGCACCTTTTCCCCAAATCGTGCAGCTCTAAATTTCAGGATGAATGAAGATCTCTCTAGTTTTTATTTTTTATATGTGACTATATGTGTAAACTGATGCTGGTATTGTGTGGTGACTTTTTTTAACAGTGCACTAAGTGCACTGAGAATGCATTTTTAACTTTTTTCTTTGACAATATCATGGGCAGGATTTGCAATCCATTTTCCTTTGTTGCTTTAATGGTTTAAATATTTAACTGTTTTTATTGTAACAGATGTTTTCATTTTCTTTATTTGGTGGTGGTTCTTCTTCTACTTCTTCTCCTCTATTTCTTTTTACTGTTTGTTTTTATAAATTCTAAAAGCATATATTGTACAAGGTAAATAAATTACAAAATTTCAATATTTTAAATATGATACATATAAATGCATATGCAGTATGAAATATAATATATAATATGAAATAAGCAATTTTGTTGTACTTGTTGCAATGACAAATAAAGTTCTATTCTTTTCTAAAAGATTAATGAAATATTGCCTTTAATTCTGGTTTTAATTGATTAAATAAAAATGAATTATTAAATATTTAATGAAATATTGGTAATACTGTTATTATAAAATTTAACCAAATATGATTAAAAACATATATTATAATATATATATATATATATATATATATATATATATATATATATATATATATATATATATATATATATATATATATATATATATATATATATATATATATATATTATACACACTCTGTTTTGAAAAGTGCAATATAAATAAAGTGTGTAATTGTTATTATTATTATTATCATTGTTACTATTATTATCTTTAAAATGTGTTCTTATGTTCAATTGCAGTTTCTTTACGCAACCTCTAAAATTAAATTCATGATTGTGTTTTTGTTTTTTTTCATTTTCAACAGTTTTACTTTTACAAAACATACAGGAAATTGTCAAAAAAAACCTGTTGGAATAGCACCCAACCTTAATTGTGAAAAAGATAAATAGGGAATAATTGATGTTTTATAAGTTTCCATAATAGTTTGAACTGAAGTCTGTTCAATGTTTTTTTCTGTCAAATAGCTTTTAGGATTATTTCCTCCAGTGGCCTCAGACTTCAGCCTGTTTTTCCCCCTGTAACATTTTAATGTGCCGAACATGTTAATGAACCCTCCTTTGATCTGTCAAAGTTATTTTTCTGCTGTCTGCAGTTAGCGGCTGGCCTGTAGGAGCAGCTTTCTTTACAACACCCAAAGCTGTTACAGCAATCACAGCCCCTCAATAGCTGCAGAGTTAGAAAGCATCCTGTTTATTAAAGATATTCTCAGAGTTCCCTTTAGCCAGAAAAAAAAGACTGCATCTTCACTCTGTTTCAGATTCTCCATCCATACACCGCAAATATCACCCCAAATCAACTATAAACTGCCTCCAAGAAACGTATTTAATCATTGGATAAATTACTGCGAAAGAGCCAATGAAACCATCGTCATCATCTGAGGATTCTTCTTCAGTGCTTTTGTGATTTCGTTGTCATGACAGATTGATACAATTACAGGCTGAGTGATGAATACAACAAGGAAACTAACAGGCATGATGCTAGTTCAGAATGAATGGTTTCATTTAGTTCATCTCTGTTCTTTCTCCTTTCAAGCTGGAGCTTAAGGGAACAGAGGAGAAGTCTATTTTTCAGACACGACAATGCAATTCTTCACTGTCTGATGGACAACAGCGGCTGTGATATGCTTTACCACAAACATACAGACGTGAGAGAGAGGGAGGAAAAGATGCATTCCCTTCACAGAGCGAGAAAAGCTAAAAATGTACATTTACCATCTTACTAATATTGTTTCTCCTTTTTTTTAAAGATGAAAATCTGCACTGACTGTTGAAGAGATTAATCTAGCTCACAGGTTGTCGGTTGAATGAATCTGAGCTTACCTGAGTTGACGAGGTGAAAACTTTTTACAAAGCAAAACCAAAAGAAGCACAAAACCAAATCCCTGAGAGCTCTCCACAGACAAGCCAGAATAACAGATGAAAAGTGCTCGAAGGATGCACCGGGGAATTATCTAATGGACAGGTTTCCTCAAATTCCTAAGGCTAAAATGCTTCTATCAAACCAAAAGTTTCAACTAAAAGCTCCTTCAGGTTGCTATTTCAGTGGCAGCACCGGTGCTTACGGCCATAAAGGATCTGGACACATCCACTTGTACAACAACAAAACAAGTCAGAACTGATGTTGCTCAAAGCACATCATACTGTACGTAGCAGGTCTCTAGCACTTCCCGTCCTCCTAAACTCAGCCTCATACATTTTCTGCAGTCATCACAGAGGCTCCACTTCAGTAATTGGCTGGGGGATTTTGAAGAATATCAATTCCAGGCCGGCTGCACGCTGCTTTGTGCGAGGTGCGGGTGCAGTGTCACCTTCACAGAGTGTCCTGTCGCTCTGTGCTCCAGCTGAGAGGAATAACACAGAGATCTAAGGAATCAAATCTTCTTTTCTTTGATATCTGGCCTGGACCGCACGCCAGGGGCACAACACTGAGGCTTATAATGTTGACACTAACATTGTTAAGTACACTGGATCTCACGGCACGCTGCGGCACAAAGGAAATTAATCCACTTTTTTGCTACCATCAGAAGACTCCTATTCTCCCTCTGACAGACACTAGTTTACGTTATCATGGGCTGCCTCTTAGTCTGTTTGACATCAGCTATAAATATGAGTGAAGCATGGCACCAGCTCTCCTTTTTCTATACAAATGCACGTTTTGAAAGGTACAAATGTCCTTGACTTGAGGCTGAGAAAAAGACCCAACAGATGTGAGCTAACAGTGAATGATGGGCTTCTTTATCTGGATTATCAAACATAACCATTGTGATGCCTTTAATGAGCTCTGATATGCTAACTAGTGTAGCATATTCTTGAAAAATAGAAAATAGCAAGGCATGCTTCAACTCTCCTTCTGTAACTTGTTTTTGATATCTCAATGCCGATCAGCCAAGTTTGCACCTGTTTTATAATTTCCTCATATGAAGAAGAAGCACCTGAGATTTTCACACCAAAGCTGTTAGCGCTTTTTCCACATATTTCCAGACTCACATTGGCTCTACCGGGGAAGACATCCTCCTGCAAAGAATCTGCAGCTGATGGAGAAGAGGCTGCAGTTGATAATCTAGCTCACCATGACCCCACAGGTCAGCACTGCTAAAGCCAACCTTGGATGGTTTATCCTTCGAGTGACAACAGAATAAATACTTCTTGAGCCTGTGTCCACTGACAAGCTTAGTTTTAGAGTGCTTCTCAGCAGAACTTAACTCTAAAAGATGCTATGAGGAGGATCTGTTTTAATTGGTCTGCCTCGCCACCTTTTGGCACAGAGTCTCGAAACACTGTCGTAAATTACTTTTGGTGAGTGTGTTTTCGTGTGTTTGTTTTGGGATTAAATGGAGATTGGATTGAAACAAATTTTCTTTGTTCAAGACAACTTTTTACTGGATACAACGCGCGGAGGTAAGGTATTTATCAGTACAGTTACGTGGTGCTACGGTTTGAAACATGACATCAAGCAAACGTTGTAGCAGCCCGCTATATGTAGTGCTATCGGCAGCCTGGTGCTTCGTATCTGTAGGCTAACGTGACAACAAGTAAACACTGTCAGTTTGTATGTATTTTAGTAGCTGTTTATATTTAGCTCAGCTGGCAGCACGGTGCTCTAAGACATGTCTGTAATGCGTATCATTAGTAAATCCTGGTTAGCTTTGTCCTGCCAGTCATCTACCAATCAGAGCTAACGTAACCTCACTCTTCATTTTATTGATAGACTCTCAAGTTTGAACAGACCACTGCAGAATAACTGCTGACTGTGGGTTGGAATCAACATTAGCACAA
This sequence comes from Halichoeres trimaculatus, assembly GCF_033239565.1. Classification (NCBI taxonomy): domain Eukaryota; kingdom Metazoa; phylum Chordata; class Actinopteri; order Labriformes; family Labridae; genus Halichoeres; species Halichoeres trimaculatus. Next base: position 19,479,687 of record NW_027437197.1, read on the forward strand.
ACAGATTAGCCCCTGTGTTACAGAGTGATACAGCCCGAGCTAAAGGCTAATTAGCTCTTGGCTTGCGCTCCTGTGTCCACCATCACTACAAAATTAATCTCAGTAATCTTTTTCAGCAGACCTCTGTGTTTTATCTCTTCTCACTACTAAACTCTGCCAGCCGGAGTGGTGCCGTCATAGAGACCTAGACGTGCTGTAAATCCATTCGGTTCTGGTCGACCCATTCTGGAAGCTAAGAACAATTCAAAATTTAAAATAACCTGTAACCAGCGATATTGACGCTGATAATCTCATTTTAAAGTGTGGATTACCATCAGGCATATATCTAGAAGGGAGACTTTTCAAGATCACTTTTAAACTCCTCACAGCCCCTTTAAAGAGGGGGTTATACTTCCCCAATAATTTGAACATGGATTCAAAGTAACAATGTACATTAGCAGATTTTAAAACCTCAATATGTTTTGGATGCCTCAAATCTGTCTGTAGCTGATCAAAATGTTTCATTCTAGCCCGAGATCTTCAAAAGGCTGGCCAATCAGGGAGAAGAGGGTATGTGCAACAGGGAACCTTAAAGAGACAGCAGCTGGAAAAAGTGTGTCAGGCAAAGTTTGGGATAAGGCTTTTGTAAAACACCAGTGTGAGAAAAATATGATTTTTAAAAAAACTTTAAACCATGTAGAGCTACTACAGGGGTACCAGAGAGACAGTATAAAGCCTTAAAAAAAAGCACAGTACCCCCTCTTTAACCCGCTGTACCTTAAGTAAACTACTGTGTACTATCTCATACATTTTTAAAATAAAGACAGCTTTAGGGGGGCAAGGGAAAGATTGTAGTTTTAGTTGGGAAACACACTGCCACTGGATGTAAAATGTCCAAAAACAATGGACATCCTGACAGAAAGAAAGACATGACAGCAGGAGATTTCTGTAAGAAAAATATTTGTGCCACCAAGAATTTACCCAAGGATCTCAGACATTTTTATACAGCAGCTGAATTCCTCTTGGAGGGTATTTTTTTTTGTTTGTATAGAGAAAAACTTTCGCTATTTCTGCTTAGATTTTCTTTTTCTCTTTTGTTTTTTTTCCAGTGGCCCATTTTTCCACCAAGAGAGCAATTTGTTACCTCAGAATGTACAAGTCTGTTTTCGAGGCATTCGAAATCGGAGAAGCGTGAGGAAAATAAATCAGATTTAGGCCTGCAGCTCGGGCTCTGTTAAAGACTGTGGAGTTGCTCATCTGACTGAGACGGCCCATCAGACGAAGTGCACACATGTCGCAGGACGACAACACGGCTCTGTTACGAGAGGACACAGAAAATACCAGACTGGAGACATGCACAGACAAAATCAGTGGGCCAAAAAGCAGAAGTGGAAAATCTTAAACACCGGCAGAGTGACTGCTCCCTCTGAAATCATTATTTTAATAGCAGTGGTGGTGTAGGAATTAGCATAAGTATAATCCTGAATTATTATATTATTTTCTCTTAAGGAGTCAATCAAAAATGTTTCATTTAGCTCAACAGGAGCTCAGTTGTTCCCCGACACATCCTGAGTGCAGTCTGTCAGCTCAACTGGGGCTATTAAAGCACTTTCAAGTAATTTCAATAAAAAAGCAGCTCTTCATCTCTGAAAAGACTTAGTTAATACTTTACTTTGGAAGAAGATGTGAATTGAGTGAATCATACTGAATAACATACTATTTTATCTATACATGACGCTTTTATGCATCTTCATTCCTAGACACTTTGTATCATTTGACACCTGCTCTGTATTCTGTATCTTGTTCTGAACTTACTGACACTTTATACTCTTGTATTTTGTATTTTGCACTCTGGAAACACAATTTCCTTTGGGATTAATGAAGTGGATCTTATCTTATCCAGTCTGAAATGCTGACCCATGCTTTCTTTCCATCCAAGCTTCCACCTCAAACACCTGACTCTTCAGCAGAAACACAGACATGCCTGCAGCTTTGAAAAAATACATTTATTTGCATTACAGGCCTGTTTCTTCACTCTTATATCCTTCAAGTAGCTTCTTTATCACCTAGATTCAGACTAAGAGTTGCACCTTTTAAGGGTCATGGCTCACACTCATACCAGCACTCAGTCATAGAAGGCTGCTGAAAAGTACTCCAGGTGAAAATTGGTCTGTTTGTGTCCACACATGCAACTCAACTGGATAATTTGGAGAATTTTTAGGAATTTTGTGCAAGAAAATAGCCTTTATTCATAAATTCTGTTTTATTTTGTTCATTTCTTGTACCAGGCCCGAATCATCCAGTTCCAAGCAAGGGCTCGCACATCTCTCACCTGCATGCAAGATGGCAAACTATCTTCTATCCATCTCACACTAGCAAAACTGTTGCCAGGATACTTGGGGAGGTGCCAAAACTCAAGAGTGCTGCTTCAAAAGACTTCACATTAAAGGAATTGAAGACAAGCTTAAATCCTAACAGGATTCACTCAGAAAAATAAGGGAGATGCAAGAGTTAGCCTTCTGGAAATGTTAATAACATTACTGTTAATAAAGTGACTCAATCATTAAGTATTTGGTTAGTCAGAGATTCAGATGAAACCATTTGAAACCAGAGCTGCAGTGATCCCACCACAGCAGGATGGATTGTCTACACATTATGAGACACTGTTTTTTTACATCACCAGTTGCACCAACAGGACATATAGTAGGCCTGAACGATTTAGGAAAACAATCTAACTGCAATTTTTTGGGGCCAATATTGCAGTTGCATATTAGCGTGCGATTTTTTGGAGGTACATTTATCTTCTGCATTAATTGCTAAACACAAGCAATAAATCATTCTTTATTATGACCAACACACCAAAGGATACTGTCAACATATAACTATTTTTCTAATTGAAAAGGAAAAAAAACACACTAAAGTTTTACTGACCTTCAGTTGTCACTAAGAGTTACAGGGGGTTTGGTTCTGCCAGCCACAATCAATCCCATGTATGGATCCCTGTAGCTCACAGGGTTTTTTCAGAAGAACCAGCATATTGACTTATGCTGGTTTCAAGGAAGGAAGAATGATAACAAGCTACTATATCTCCTCCAAGTCTGTCTATGTGAAACTTTTTTCTTTTTTACTAATTGTGATCTTTGGGATAGCTGCACGGTGGCGCAACGGTTAGTGCTGCCGTCTCACAGCAAGAAGGTCAGCTTGGCCGGCGGGCCTTTCTGTGTGGAGTTTGCATGTTCTCCCCATGCAGGTTCTCCGGCTTCCTCCCATAGTCCAAAAACACGCTCATCAGGCTAAGTGAACACTCTAAATTGTCCATAGGTGTGAGTGTGTGAATGATTGTCTGTCTATGTGTCAGCCCTGTGATTGACTGGCGACCAGTCCAGGGTGTACCCCGCCTCTCGCTCAATGACAGCTGGGATAGACTCTAGCCACCCACGACCCTGAACAGGATAAGCGGTATAGAAAATGAATGAATGAATAAACCTTTGGGATTTGAAAATTGTATTAATTTGTATTGCAATGTCAGTTACAATGCAATTATTTATTCTGCCTTAATAACTAGATAATCATTTAAATTAAATAAATGCTCTTTTCTACTTATCTCAGGGATGGCCCAATACCAGGTATCGGTATCGGGCCGATACCAGCCTTTTTTCCAGGTATAGGTACTCGAGAAGGCTGCAGATACCAGCAGCAGATACTCTAGGCAAAATGATCTTTCGTTGAGCAAGTCCTCCTCACCACTAGATGCTGCTGATTGCTGCGGTTTAACACCACTGCAGATGTGCGCCAGGTTCTTTTCAGACAATATGAATGAACCAGGAAGAGTTAACAGTTAAACTTTTTTATTTTGCACTTAAGTTAACTCTGACAGTTGTTCTTTTTATTGTGCTCTTTTAATAGATATTTTTTTAATATTGTTCAAAAAAATGGTAAACTCAGAGAGAGTTGTTTGTGGTTTATTTGGACGTAATGGCAGAGTGACTGTGCTGTCTTTGATCAAAATGATCTGCCGCTGTAAATTGAAATTATGTATCAAAAGCACTAGTAGTATCAGTACTCGCTATCGGTGAGTACTCAAGAGGGAGTACTCGTACTGGTATCCGTCTAAATACAAAGTGGTATTGAGCATCCCTAACTTATCTTAACTGACCCACACCATCAGTCCAGGGCCATACAATGGATATGAAGTGTGACCCCGCAGGACTACTGGGACTCAGACTCAGTAAGAAAATGACTCTGATAGGGATGAGTACTGAATTAGGTACTTTTGTAGGTACTGGCCAAATTCTGTCTGTAGTATTGAGCACTGATTCAGATAAAGTCAAAAGGTACCACGTTTCGGTACCTCAACTCATCCTTGTGACTGTGAGAGAGTGGAAGAGCAGGTGATTGTCTATGCTGGACATGAACACAGCATTGAAAGGTTATTTAATGAAGAATAAATGTGTAAAATTGAAAAAATTGAGATTTTATTTCTAAAAATATTATATTTCTTACCACATAAACACACAAAAGTACTGGAAATTGATACCATTGAGTACCAATACCGATTGCCAGGCACCAAGCATCGGTACCATATCGATTCACGTGTTAAAGGTACCCCTCCCTAGACTCTGATTCTCCTTTGGTGACTGGACTACAACAGTGTCCCCAGCACCACCAGTGTTACCAGGATCTCTTCTTGCAGGACTTTTCTGAGTCCCTTTTTGTCTCTGAAATAAAAATATGGTTTGGTCTACTGGTCACCGGGGAAATCAAGTCAAACTTCAACAGGCACCCTGTTCAGATCCATTCCTCTGATAGGGCAGCTGACATCCAGGGCTGAAATTGTTCCTCTGTGCCTCAGTAAAATACATTTCTACAGTTTCTCTGTTTGTTACCTTGAAACAGATGGAACAGATTCAAACGCTGCCCAGCAGCCTGTGTGAAAATGATGTTTATTTGTGTCAGTTCTCAAATTAATCTGTCAATATTAGACTTTGCTTAGCAGAGGGACAGAGACGTAATGTATGCACACATGTGATGAGCAAAGATGTATTTATAGTCATTAAATGAGCCAATATTTCACTTGGCTATAATTATTTCATTCTGTTTTTTCAATACGGCCTTTTCAAAACATGATTATGTTCATTACTGCACAGCAGGAGAGAAGGGTGTAATATCTGCCCCTTTAATAAACCTTTTTTAAAAACCACGCTGAAAAAGGAAGAGCAGTGACAACAAAATCACCAGAACATAGGAGCAGAATTTTACTGCAAATAGTATTTTTTCTTATCTAATCTCTGTTATGTTAAAGACAATTTTGACTTCATTCTCCTTAGAGGGAAAAATCTCATGAATAATAACCAGAAAACTAGAGCTGAGACAGCGCTCTGGAGTGTCCTTACAAGATTTAATACAAAAAGTAATTACAGCATGCATGTAGGAGGATCACAATGATTAAAGCTTGGAACATATTCAGATGCAAAGGCGCACATAAGCGCCCACACACGCAAACACACTACATAGACACTAATGAGCAGAGAAAACGCTTTATTCCATAGGAGGAACATTTATGAAAGTGTGATACACCACTTGTTTCTTGTCTCAACCGTTTTGAAGTGATGTTAAAAACTACTGAGACATGCTCAGCTGCTGTATCCCTGAGGGAAGTAACACATAGGGATCATATTATTTTACACTGAAATCACATGTTCTCAATCTGATACACTTTGGTTACTCGACTGGACAAATCAGCAGTTTAAGAACTTTAAGGGGGAAAGTTTCTTCACTGGAAAGCACTAGATGGAGGGTGTTAACGCCTGCAGATCCTTTAAAACACAGAAAATGCAACACAACAGTTTTAATGCCAACCGAATATCCGAGGAAAAAGGGGTCGGACTATATTTTCAGGACCGTTTTGGTTATTTTCCCAAGAGGGGAAGCTCTGAAGATCTATCATGTTGTAAACAACTTTCACACTCTTCATTCAGACAGAATCCAAAACGGCACAAATGCGTCTGCTTGTTTTTGGAAAGTAACACTAGTTTATGTAGTTTCAGGAGCAGGGGAGCGTTATAGGCACTCTGTCTGGTTAATCACGCCTCTTCTGTCTTTTTGTCACTACTCCTCATCCTCCCTGATAACAACCTTTTCCATCACCTCCATCCCCTCACCCTATCTCTCTCGATCCCAAACAAACACCTCCTTTCTCTCCTTCTTCCTCTAGCCAGCTTCAAATTAGTCCAGCCCAACGACCTTCACGTCTTTACAGCCTCACTTCCTCAACATGTAAGACCTGATGCTGTTTCACATACCGGTCCAGAGATGTGGTCTTCAGAAAACACACAAAGTCTTTTGAAAGACAGGACTGTGAAATAACCAAATATTTCAGAGCGACAGCAACCGTAACTTGAAGTCACATACAAATACATTTGAAGTCGCTGGTTCATGCTACAAAATTCATAAGGATGTTGAAAACCCAAGATGCGTTACGGCTTTCGAGAAGAGATTGCATCATAAATCTGTTGTTTGTGATGCTTTTCTTTTAACTTTTCACTTCTATGAATTTGGATCACATTACTTCCTGGCTTCATAACCAAGGGCTTTTACTTTGAAGGACACAAAATGTGCTTCACGGGTTTCTGCAAAAGAAGTTAATTAGACATATTTGACTAGTGATGCCCATCTCATACGGATCAAAAAACAAAACAGTAAAATGGTTAGCGAATTTACTTTGAAGGATCGCTATACGTCTTCTAAGTCTTTGACTGCTCAGATACAGGCAGGAGGAGAACATAGATGATACAAAAGAAGGCTGCAGTCTCTGCGATGTTACCAAGTGGTTTCTGAAGAGGCTTGAACCCGAGTGGCTGCCGTATTAGAAATGCTGACTCAACCCAACTCTTGGTCAAGATCCAGCATAAGCAGAGAGGTAGATCAGAGACAAGGTTTCACTTTCAAACACCAACACCTCCACTCAACTGTGCCTCTTATCATGCAAATGTATGCATAACTCTTAGCCTTAAAGTATCTTAATGGATGTGTTGTGATTTTTCTCCTTTCTCCTTTTTTCTCCTTCCAGTGAGTAGACAAACTAACAATGAGCTAAACCAAGGGACGCACAGATCCTGGTATCAGGTATCAGTGCCCCTTGTTGACTATGGTTAGCTTCATAATATATACAAAGAAACAACATATTTGAACATAGTTTAAGCTGATCAGATGCTACATTTATAAAATATAACAAATGACATGAATGTATTGTCACTTACAGAATCAACAGTTTGGGCAAAATAATAGAACATGCATTATGTCATTAGATTAAGAACTTTTGGGGCCAAAAGGGCAAATAAATAAAAATGTTTCCCTAAATCTTTTCACCTGCAGGTCAAACAGTTAACCCCCTCAGCCCTACCACTATCTGTAGCAGCTAACGCTAATGCTAACGTTAGTTTAATGAACTCCTCGTGGTTTTCAAACTGGATGACGATTTAATGAAAAGACAAAACAAGTCCTAAATAACATAACATGCATTTCACGACATATGAAAGGGGGTATGTGGGATTTTGTAGCTACTAGCCTCACTGTTGAGCTCCACGGCTCGTCATCCATAGCTGCGTTTCAATTACACCTTTTCCCAAAATAAAAGCGATATTTCTGAAGTTCCAGTAAAGAACAATTGTGCCTTGACGGTGTTTCCATAATGACTAGAATTATGCAAAACTTGAGTGAAGTAAAATGCAACATCCATCTGGATGCTGCACTCATGATGATGCTAATTCATGAACATTAGGATTATTACTCGCTGGTCAAGCTGTCAGCTGTGATCACGCCAACTCAAAATAAGCACCAACTAAACATTGAATGAAACTCATCATCATATGTACATATAAATAACAGCAGAGCTAATTAAATATGAATGCTGAGTCTGTATGTGGCAGTGGACACGTATGGGGAGGTGAGGGAGGTGTGTTGTTATGACAACGTGACATTTTTTTGCGAAAAAAGGTGTTTCCATTCCAATTTTGTGGTCAAGTTCAAAACTTCAAAACTTTGAATTTTCCCACAAACCACTTCATGAAAGCGTAAAAACTTTTTGTCAAAATTTTAGAGGTTTTTGAAAATGTGGTGTTTCCATTACCATTTCTTTATTGCGATATTTAGGTTTTTTTTTTTTTTAACGTAATTCTAGGTGTAATGGAAACGCAGCTGAAGAGCCCAACATATTTGCATTTTTGCGTTCTAAGGGCAAATGTTGCTATTAACACACTGTCTGCTTTCACTTAGTGTCAAATACTCCCAAACTCTGAAATTTCTTAGACGAACAGCTTCACCAGCTCTGCCATCATTCACATGTTTACTTGTTACCGGCTCGGCTTCTTCTCCACCACACTGATCTGTTTTCATGAGACGCATACAGTCCCGCAGCCCAGGGAATCTACACTCCAGTCAAGTAGGTGGAGGTAATGCACCTTCAGCTAGTTGCCAACCGCTAAATAATCCAACAAAAAGGAAGAAGACAAATAAACTGAAGAAAACCTAATACAGTAATGGCGCAGCACAGAGCAATGATTATGGAAAAGCATCATCGACACTTTTACTGATTGATTTTAAACAATTTTATCAATTCATGTTGCAGCCCTAGGCCGATCCATGGCGCCGATCAAGGCAACTAGCTCTATGCCTTTTTTTTTTAACCATCGCTCTTTGCTACTTGATTGGAAATGTAACCTCTGATGCACTCTCTTTTTTATGCTGCATTACCAGTCTACAGGGTATGAACGTTTAAAATTAAATAGAATTTCTATACATTTTTACCTTTCACCCAAAATATTGCCAGTCTTATTCCGCAGTAATCTGCAGGATATTATATAACACTGGTATCAGATTGGTATCGGTTGATACCCAAAGCCCAGGTATCAGTGTCAGTAACGGTATAGGAACCAGAAAAGTTGTACTGGTGCATCCCTAGCTAGACCAACCTGTTTATGCACCTGGCTGCTAACATGTGGACATGTGCAGTTAAAAAAGGCTCCAATGGAGAGTCCTCAGCTTTTGTGGCCAGCCTCAAGTGGGCGCTTGAGAAAATACATTTTTTTTCACTTTTGCATTTCAACACCCAAAGTTTCCTCTTACAAGAGATGTGATGCCGTCAAACAAGATGATACATCATCTGCAAAACCATAAACTACACCCATCAAACCAAATAGTCCACAAATTGCCTCTGCTGTCTGGAAGATTAGTGGCAATATAAATTCATGTTAATAGACCTTTTAGCTTGCTCCCTCCAGTGTTGTTAACAACCTCTAAAACTAAAGTGCATTAAACCTGTTAAACTTTGAGTAAAAGAAGAAAGCAATCAGTACTTTGCATTTTAATATAAAACTTATCCTGGCTCTTAAAGCTGCCTCCTCTAATTATCTGTTCTCAAAGTGCAAGGAAAAAAGGCTGCTATGTGTGTGTGTGTGTGTGTGTGTGTGTGTGTGTGTGTGAAGGGAGAAAGCAGTGGATAGATTCTGTCTATGTCATTGCCATTCACTGGCCTTTTGCCACACTCAAATAGGTCAGGAGATGTTGCTCATTTCTTAGTCAAAAATGTGTCAGGCTGTGTTTTTAGAAAAGGAAAAGATGGCAGAGCAGGAAAGGAAGCTGTGCACATGTGAACCTGTTCCCACACTGTTCCCAAGAGCTGGATTGTACATTGAGGGACAGATTAAAGCCACATTGTCCAAACTCATCTTACTTAAAAAAAAAAAAAACATATTTGTCAGAATCTTTTCTTGAGTAATGAACTCACTAAACGCTGGAAAAAACGATTTTCCATGTTGACTGATCATAACTTGTGTTAAAGAAGGAACACTGTGAGGACAGTGGTAGGGTTTCCTCTGAGCTCAGTCTTCAGAGCTTCACATTGTGAGCTTCAAGCTGACTCATCTGTTCATGGTGGGATAACCTGAACTCCTCACAGCTTTTCAGGAGCTGCTCAGCCCTCAGCTCTAACCGAATCTTCTCCTCTCTGAGCTCCTTCACTTGTGTCAGCAGAGCATCAATGACCTCCTCTTGACCTTTCAGTTTAGCTTCAGGCAGGTCCCTTTCCTCTCCTGCAGCTGGGCTGAGAGGTTCACCAGCTGCTTTTTACTCAACCACTCCTTTCTCTCTGCCCTCTGGAGCTTCATGGCGTCATTTATCGCTTCCTGTTGATTTTTCTCAGTGACTTGGTGAGGAACTGGAACAGAAGATCTTAACTGCTCCTGATCTTTGAGGAGCTGGTCAGCCCTCATTTTCTCCTTTTGCAGCTGGATCTGCAGAGACTGCACCAGTTACTGCTGCTCTTGCAGGTTGTTGAAGCTGCTGCTGTCCTGGTTTGTGGTTTGCACCAAGTCTGATGCCTTCCCAGTCTCTTCACCATTGATGGGGTCCACTAAATCCATGAAGCTGCCCCAGCTCATGAAATCAAGTAGTTTGTTTTCTTCCATCATTACCTTTGGTCTCTTGACCTAATCACAGATCTGCTCAGAATAAAGCCCTGAAGACTGAGCTCCAGACCTCCCAGACAGAGAGCCAAAGAAGGGTGGTGCTAATGGTGCAGCAGCTGGACAACCTCACGCTCCACCTGTGGAGGACCAACAGCAGCTGCCAGGAGCTGACCTCCACAGTCAAACATCAGGAGGAGGTCATAAAGGCTCTGCAGAAGGAGGTGGAGGAGCTGAGAGAGGAAAGACAACAAGAAAAAGGTGGGAAGAATGAAGAGCCCTCCCTCAGATTGACACACAAGGAGGAAATCCAAGAAGGAGCTTGTTTTTTTTGAGTGAGAAGAGTTTAGACAACGTGACTATAATCTGTCCCTCAAGATACAATCCAGCTCTTTGGAACCTATTGCAACATCATCAAGGGATTTTTTTGTTTGTTATTGTTTTTTATTTGGCTTTTCATGCCTTTAATGAGCTGGGAGAGGACAGTGGATAAAGTAGGAAAGAGGGCAAGATTGGGGAGTGACATGTGGGAAATAGGCCACAGGCTGGATTCGAACCCAGACCTCATGGGGTGTGACCTCGACCACAAAACCATTAGCGTCCCTTCATTTAGGGTTTGAAACAGTACTTTGAGGCCATTTGTGATAGCTAAAGATGTGGATAAAAAAACGGAGAAGAATGATGTTGTCTGGACCAGGTCTCAGGGGGAGGCAGGGGAGCTGCTTAAGTTTGAGCCGGAGAAGTTTGATGATTCCTTCATGATCTGGGACAGGTGAGCTGGAAGGGTCTCATTTTAGCAGATGCTCCAGTATTTCAATTTCTAGACAATTTTTTGTGATTTTATTTTGTTTCTATGTAAATGTATGAGGTAATAAAACATAAAATTTAGTGCACATGATGTCATCATCCTCTATGATGCAGCTCAGGTGTGTCCAGGCTCCACAAATAAGGTCACTAATTTATAACTGCTGATAATCTGTGACTGTTTTACAGCAAAGTTTGATCATAAAAAGAGGAGAAATAAAATAACTTATGATGTAAGGTGCATTTCTAATCAAACATCAAATCTTTTTTAAGTTGTTTTTGGTAAGTTGTGTTGCTCAACATTGTCATCTCTCCCTCTCAAAAGATGAAGATTGACACGACTACTATGAGGAGACTGGGGAAGCTGCTACGGATCCAATACTAACACTTTGCTGCATGAGCTCACAGCCCGCGAGGAGTTTCTCTGAACAGCACGCTTAAAAGCTACAGCCCATTCTCTGCACACCCAAGTTTGTTTTTCTTACTGTGAACATCCTGAGTTTAAACTGTTTTCAAAGCAGCAGCATCATGTAAAGTGACATGTTAAGGTGCTTGTGCAGTCGAAAATGAAAAATATAAAGATTTACAGCAAAAAATACACTGTTGGTTATGGAGAGGTGAATTTTGGGCTATTATATCCCTCCATGGTACCTCATTGCCCTTTAGGCAACATATCCATTTTGGGCCTTTTACACTCACACAATACATCCCAGTTGTCATTAGACATGTACTGATCGATTGGTCGGCTGATTGATCGGTGCCGATTTCCTTAATTTTGGGGGATCAGTGATTGGCCCATCCTTACAAATGAAACTGATCTTATAAACCTCCGGGAAGATTTGACAGCCAACCTTGTAGCTTTTTGCTCTGGGACCTAAAACTCAGGACACTTTATTGGTTGTTTAAGTTAAAACATAAAGATTTAATGGTTTCACAGGTATTGTTCAATTATTTCCAATAAAATAAGATTGGAACATTAAAGGTATATGCTGTCAGTTGTAAAAAATAAAAATCAGTATTGGCCCAAATTAGTATCGGCAGGTCAGGCTTTTTAAAGATCGGTGATTGGCCAGAAAATTGTGATTGGTGCACCTCTAGTTGTCATGAAATACTTTTAAAAAAGATAAAAGACTTTAAAAAACCAATAGCAGTGTTTGAGTTTGACTCTCTGGAGGTCAAACAGAATCCCTTTTTTGCAGACTTTCTTGCAGAACCAACTCTGCAAATTCTCTCCTCAAAACTGCCCAATAACTTTTCTTTACACCAGCTCTTGGTCTAGGAAAAATATGATCATATTAAGGGACAAGTTAAGCTTAATATCTTATAGTTTAATTTACTTTATTTGCTAATTAGTTTTGGGAAAAATGTAAAAAAGTAAATGTTGACCTGAGGCAACACTGTACCATTAAAGATTCACCATGGAAACGTTTTGGTTACTGTCTTTGGGTTTACAAACTGTTCAAAAGCAAACTGGTCATTACAATTTTATTGGGACCTCTCCAGTCGGTTGTCTTAGTTAAGTTCAGACTCACAGTGTGGGCTCTGGTCTACTAGGGTGAACTTTGTGAGCCTCCTTTACAGAGCACAGGCTAAAATCCTCCTCACATTTTTCCCACAATGCAAAGTCTGTCTCCTGAAAGCCACAGAAGTGAAGTCTTTGGTTAAGCAGTTAATGTAAAGTTGGATATGTGTTCAGACTCCTTGACCCATTCATTTCAATGGGGTGTTCCTCAATGGTACAGTGTTGGCTACAGACAACGTTCGGACAAGAAATCTTATATAAAAAAGTTGTTCTTTTTTAAGTTTTTACACTTTTTATGGCATAAATTATAAACTGTTGAGACCATCAAGTATCATTCATGTGTTGTTTTTCTTTTTAAATTTGTTGAAATATGAATAAATAACTTTCTTTTTTCATTACTGACCATCATGGTACAGCATTACCCCAAAAATATCTATAAAAATATATATTTTTAATTTCCTGTAGATTATATTTATTTGATCTATTTTAAGACAAAAAAATGGTAAAAAAATTTTTTTCTAACTGGCATCACCATGGGTATCATAGAGGGATATGGACACAAAAGCCATGACAGTCCTTATCACACGTGGCACAAAAGATAGAATAATGTCATTTGCTATAATGTAAGCATGCTAGTTTAATGAGATGACTGACTTTCTGTTGTTGTTTGTTTTTTTCTGAGAGGGATTTAAAAATTACAGACAAAGGCTAGTAGTTCTGCTATACACAATATGTATTTATGGCATTTTTACGTCACACACACACAGAACAAGCCACACACTGAAGGGAATCACACACACTGACAACATCTTAACAAACACATGATCTAAGCCAAACGTAACATGGAAAGCAACACTGACTAAGCAGAGATACAGTCCACTTAAATTGAGGATTAAGGCTGTAGACAGCGTAGACTAATTACACCTTGCAGGAATGTGATTAGTGCAAGCCGTCACAGTAACCAGGGCACACACACACGCACACACTCAGACGTGTCCTCATAATTTGAGCACAAGCTCTGCAGCAAACAACACAAACAAAAAGATTGGTCGTAAACACACAGGAAGCCTGGCAGGAAACACACACACACTGTACCAGCAGATGGACATGTAATGGAAACCATCATGTGGCTGAACAGAAAGAGGATTAGTGTTTGATCCAGATAACGATCTGAAATGTCCCAGTAATGGCAGCGAGAATAGGCACAGCTCCTCCAGAGAGCCTGCCTACTCTTGACTTTGAACTTTAAAAGCTCTTCAGAATATTTTCAATCTCCAATATATTTGTTCTATTAAATAAGTGGTGACATAGGAAGGCTGGAGTCAGAAATAGATTAATAAAATGAAGTATCTTATAGGCAGGTGAAAAGATGAAAGAGTTACAGGTACATGAAATAAGCTCAGATCATTTTTCAACATTATGTATTCAACTGATTTGTTCTTGTTGTTTTTCATAGAGCAACATTTTCACATAGCTCATACCACAACAAATATTGAGGTTAAAAAAATAACCTCAGCTTTTATGATTCATAACTTCTAAACATCTCCTGAGATGATCTGATATGTCCACTTTCCATTACTGGTGGGCTAAGGCTGCAGCCTCAGTCTGACTCATTCAGAAGCATCATTCAATAATGACCCATAATCAATAATAATCATAGATGATAATATAATAGGATTCAATGCAATGACGCGGTTTCTAAGTCGTATGTGTATAGTACAATGACAAACAGTATCCTGAAGTCAAATTTAAAAAAAATCAAAGCCTTCTTTGAGAGGCTCAGGTATCCTGTCAGACCGCGCCGAGGGAAAAGGAGCATTAAAAACGACAATTCCCTCTGTTTAAAGTTTGATAGGATACTATGTAACTTGTCCACCTGCACCTCCCATCGTCCTGGGCATCCTACGCATTTCTAAGTGCAGAGGGGACAGCCCCTGTGAAGCAGGACGGAGATCAGTGTGTGCTCAGCAGGGATTGAGCCAAAGTAGCTGCATCACTGTAAAGCCAGGCGCGTAAAACTGCAAAGCACTAAAGCACAGATCAGAGCCCCGTAATGCCCGGGACAGCCTGAAAACACGCGATGAGCGCATGGAAATACGTACGGACTCCTAATGTCCTGCTGCAAGGCGAATCCAACAACACAGCAGAATCCAGAAAAAAGTAGATTCACGACATTTAACCACATCCCAGGAGGCAAAACAAGCACCTGCGCTGTCCGCGCCATGTCTGAGGGAAAAGCGTCCTTGCTGTGCTTACCTTTCTCTGTGTCCCCATCCTACTCAGACTTGTGGTCCTGATGATACACTGCTGCTTTGCTCCAGCATCCCAAAGCACTGTGTTTTTTGTCCAAGAGGAGGAAACTTGATGGTTGTGAACGGGGCTGACGTACCGCCTGACGAGACCGGCTCGACCAATCAGAATGTAATCCGATGGATCGTTTACCAATCCGCTCAGGGGGAGAAAGTGTGCAGCGAGCGCAGACAGGAGCAGCAAGGTAGATTGACGCTGTGGGAGAATTTCAAGACAACTCATGCAAACTACTTTCTCATAAGAGAGATAAACCCAGCTGGAGGAGCCTTTAAGTTTTATCATTATCTTTTTATTTTTTATTTTTTAATTTTATTCTTTATTAATCCGTTCATTTACTTTTTTTAAATACTATAGGTGTTAATAATTTTCTTCCCCACAGTCTTTCTTTTTGATTTATTTTGCCATTTTTTTTTTTTTCAATCACTGTAAAGCCCTTTGAAATTGATTTTGTTTATACAAAAGGTGTTATAAAAATAAATTTTATTGATTGATTGATTGATTGAAATGGCTGGTCAGAGGCTGAGCTTCCAGGTTGAAATAAACTATTTCACCTCTCTTAACAATCAGCTGCCTACTGCTTTTATGCTCCTTTTTTAACATCTATCAAAACTTTGGAAACACATCTTTTTTGGTCTTGATTGCAGTAATTCTTAGAAAATGAGTATTTTGCCACTCTGCCGTACTTTTAAATGTGGAAAAAACATGCTCAGGAATGTAACATCTGTAGGATACTTTCATTTTACTTTAAGTGGGTATGACTGGGGGAAAGAGACAGGGGGCGGGCACATACTTCATGCCATACCTGAAAAAATTCCAGTTGAGACTGAAGAGACACAGTTCAACTAAAGATATTAAAGGTAAAAGAATTAAAGTGAATTAAAGAAAGAGCTATAAATAAACATAGAAATACATTTTTCTAAACTACTTTGATGTAGAAGCTACTTATCTCCCTCCCAGAGCTGAGGATTAGCGCTACACTCAACAGTTACATGTTCATGAGTCCTAGATTTAAAGATAATCCTGTTTAGAGCCTCAGTGCAGTTCCAACACTTCTGCAGATTTTTAAACCTATCTTTAAAAAGAATTAAATTATGTTTATAACCTTTTAGTTTCATAACTGACTCAAGTCAGCAAAGGTATGCTAAGCTTGTGTGTGTCCACACTGAGGAGCAGTAAGAGGATGAGCAACCACATTTGGTCACAAGCTTTTTTTAGACTGGCTGTAAAATTCACCCAAGACATGTGCTGCTGTATCACCCAACATGTCTTCAAGCTTCCCCTCTTGACCCCCTTTTTTTTTTTTTAAAGGATCCACGTCCACGTTTTCCAGACATGGAAACAGTTTCCCAGCCTACTGTAGACACACCTGGGCTTTGAGCTTCACAATCCCGTTGAGGGTGGGGTTATCTTCTAAAGGAGATTATACCAACAGTGTGAAAAATCCGCTGACCTGCTCTTGTTTCCTGTTTCCATCCAAACATCTGAGAGAGAACTCCCTGAAGCAGTCTGAAGTGGGTGAAGGTTGAAGATTGAGTCAGTATTCAAAGACGAGCACAGCACAATGAAATTCAACATTTTATTGCCCTAAGAGAAGCAATAAAGTAAGTGAACCAGCCTGACAGTGTGACATAATCAGGAACTTTCTCGTACAAAGCAAGGTATGTCTAATCTAAAAAATAAATCTTCATTTAAAAATATTTGTTGATCAAAATAGGATACAAATGTCCAAAACAAACATGGTTATAACCAATTCACTTGTTCATATTATATACTTTCAATATTATAAGAAAATAATTTCAGATGCTTTTAGTTGTCTGCACAGCAGGTGCTAAAAAAGGCAAATGCAAAAATGTTATGTTAAATGTTAAAAGACCTGAAAATAATACATCAGAGAAGTCTGGAGACTGAAAATATTCATATATTCCATGGACCAGCATAAAAATGGAGTAAACTGAAGAATAAACTGAATGGTTTGTGGATCAAACAAAGGGGAGTAAAAAGGACTTGGGGCAGAATTGTAAAAAACAGTAGCACTAATTCATTTCCTCTTGCTATTTTCAGAAGCAGTGTGATATTTCAGGGAAAGATATTCAGCTAATTTAACAACACAAAAGCTGCGTGAAACCAACATTATGTTTCACTCGCAGTCACTTTTTCACTTGATAGATTTTTCCTGATGTTTTCAACCAAAAAATGTGACTACTGGACATAAAAAACACTTTCTAAACCATTTCCACACCAACCCTTTTTCAACTTCCTATCACAGCTACAACCTGCTTTACCCTTTACCTACACACCATTTACAAGTATATACAGTTACCTCTCTAATCCTCACTTTACACCTTCCTTTTAAACTCACTTGTCAGTATGACCTTCATCAAACACTTCCTTTAACAGCACAACCAGGAACATTCAGTCTTAACATCTTCTTCCACCACCTTTTCTCTCGAGCTCTGTCTTTGGATTTATTTGACTACACTGGTTGGGTGACTTTATTTCAAAGGACACTCCTGGGAACAGCCTTTCTGTGTTGGTGTCTGGCTGACGTTGGGGAGCTGTCTGGAGGGGGCCACTGAGGTTTACTTAGCTGAATGTCTTCCTCTATTTTAAATGCTTTCTTCGGAGGATTGGCCTGCGGGGGCCATACTACAGATATTCTGTTGAAGGGCGGTTTGCTTTCTTCACACGTTTTTGCCCCTTCATTTTCACCAATGTGTGTTTTGTCTATTGAATTCAGGCTGCTCACAGAGTATCTCCATTCAAGTTTGTCATCTGAGGGGACAGGCTCAACACTTCCTGCAGGAGGTTTCTGCCCAAGTCCATTATCATAGTTCCCCTGGGACTTAAGGAGTTGTTTGTAATGGGGTAGACAGTAGAAATGTCCATGGAGGGAGATGTAATTTCCTAGGCTGGAAGAGAAATGAAAGTTCTGTCTTGACACAGCATTCAAATCATCAAATAGCTATCCATACCACTTTTAACAGAGGCATTAAATTGATCACTGTGATGTTAGTTTTTACCTCAGTTTATTTCTGCAGTGCTCACAGTAGAAACAGGATTTATGGTATTTCTTTTTGTCCACTATCACAGCATCCATCGGATATGCTCTCCTCCGGCAAACCGTGCATAGCTCTGACTTCGGCACTCGAACCTGTTCAGAAGAGATAAAAAAGAAATCTTTTATCATCTATTCTTTTTCACATTTTTGCACATAAAGCACACTTCTTTTGTAAAGCCTCACAATGCAACAACATCAATCTCATTAGTACAAAACACAACGTGTGGATATCATGCATATATTTGGGCAAATGATACAAAAGCATTGGTCATGACAGGAAATAACTCAGCGTTTTTAAAACTACTTGACTTATATTTCTTTCTATCTACACATATTCTGGCACAGGTATCAATGCATCTCTCCACTGCACTGTGGCAGTGTTTGTGAAAAGTAAAAATAAGCTATTATCCGGTTCAGTGCAAACTCGCAGCCAGCTTCTCCTCTACTTTTCCACTGGAAATGTGTATTAAAGGCTTGCTGTGTTGTAGGCAGCTAATGGACGGCCTCATGAGAAAACGGAAACACTGCACAGCTCATGACGATCAATTAGACTCTTTTTGCTTTATTCACACCAACCTTTGGCTGTCATCATTATCGATAATTTCTAACTAAATACCAGAGTGTTTTTATAAAGATTTGGTTGAGTTGCCTCTAAATGATGATTTTAATTGTTTTTTCTTTTTTAATTAAGGTTTGATACTGACATCATTTTAAGTAGCTGTGTACTGAATGTAAGGTTGGTTGAGAGCTAATAGCGCGTTTCCACCAAGCAGACCAGTTCGGTTCGTCTCGGTACGGCGCACATTTTGTGGCGTTTCCACTGACTTATCCTGGGACAGATCCCCAAATAACCGAGACGAGCCGTCCCACTTTTTGAGACCCTTTCGTATGGGTGCCAGACTGAACTGATCCGCTCTCGGAAGGTGGAGCTACAACACTGCAGACTGTTGGTTGGTCGGTAGAATCGTCACTTACCGTGCAACAGCGGCTGCATTTCTCCTGGTGGCACACAGACTTCTCTGAAACAAAGTTTGATTGTTCTTTGTATCAAAGAGCTACATGCCAATCACAGAGAGGACGAAATGCTGCATTTCTACCATCTATGCTCTTTGTTTACTGTGTCGCCTTTTTCTTCTTCGTTGGATTTATTAGCGGGGTACACTGTGTCACGCTGCTACAGCGTCATGCTATTGTTTAACAGATGCGGCTTTCGGCATCCAGCTTACACGCTGCCTACCACCAGAGGGCACAGTTTGCTGTGAAAACGCAAACGGTATCAGGCTTAAATGTACCAAACTGCCAAACCGTGCTGAACCAAACCGGACTGCTTGGTGGAAACTTGGCTAAAGTCATTGTTCATTTCATTAGCCTTGCTAATGCTTTGGCTCTGTGGAAGGGAGTTCCAGTCAATGGACTGTTCCACCACCTTGGTTTTCACCTGAGAAAACAGAATCATCATTGAATCTGTTGTCGTGAAATCTGATGGAGACTCTTCTACAACAGTCAAGTATTGGCCAAGGACCAAAATCTGTAAAAATACCATCATACTAACCCATCTTAGCAGTAATTGAAAACCTAAATGCTACCACGCCAAAGTGCTTAAATAAGGAAGGTGTTGCAGTTAGGACACTTAGCCTCCTTGCTTCAAATCAGCAAAACCATGTTAGCATGGCATCAGACAACACGCAAACCCAGCCATCCACAGTCCATGCCACGGGAATCTGCTGTGAAGGTTTTTACCAGATGAGACGATCTTTGTCTGCTGTGACACAACCTGCGATGTCGTCTCCTCAGACACAGTGTAGCCAAGACTCTTGAAAACCGTCTCACTCTCTGTCCACGTTTTGTGGAAGTTTCTCAGCAGGTTCTCCGTGGCGTCTTCGTCATAGGTTTCTGTTCTCCTCACCGCAGCAGCTTTTTTTTTCACAGCATCAGCGTAGGAGAAGGGAGTGTGTTCAGTCGACACGCTCTCTGAGTGCTCAGTGACGGCCGTCCTCGTTCCTGTGACCTTGTTACCAAACTCATCAACATTTGAGAAATGTTCGGTGATTGATTTGGTTTCAGAGAAGCCTGCTGGTTCTGCTGGAACAGTTTCCAGATCGTGTTTTAACAGAGGGAGGGGGGTGCCATGCCGTGAGCCTCTCTTTGTCTCCTGAGGACTCTCCCCCTTTAAAGTGTCGACTGTTGTTTCAGTCAGGCTTGACGCAGGCTCCTCCTGATTCCTTTTCTCCTCTCTGAGAGGGGAACTTTGCTCACCCAGTTCAAAAACACTTTTAATAGCATGGATGTCAAAAGTTGGCACTTCATGTTCCAGGATGTCTGCTTTCTCTTCTGTGCTCTCAGCGTCATTGTGGAGCCGCTCTGCAAGGGGGATAAGCTCTTTTTTGATATATGATTTTTCCTCAGGTGACTCAAATTTGTTTACAAGGCCTGACAAGTCTGCCCTGGGAAGCTCATCCATTTCTTTGTTGTTATTTTCCTCCTCACACTCCTCCATGTCTGGTCCCAGACGTTCAGGGATATCGATGGGCTCCTTTCGCACGTAGGTCTT
Source organism: Halichoeres trimaculatus (assembly GCF_033239565.1). Classification (NCBI taxonomy): domain Eukaryota; kingdom Metazoa; phylum Chordata; class Actinopteri; order Labriformes; family Labridae; genus Halichoeres; species Halichoeres trimaculatus. The sequence continues at coordinate 19,500,371 of NW_027437197.1, forward strand.
ATTAGTTTCAGCTTTTTGAGCTGCTTCGAAAAAGTGTCTCTTATCTCTGAAAGATGCCGTTGATGGCTCTGAATCATCCGAATCTTCACCAAAGTCTGGTTCGGTTGGGCATAATGGCATCTCAGGGAGGCTTTGTATTTCGTTTGCCATCTCTAATTTATTTTCATCATGTGCACAACTTGCATCAGCCCCCTGAGCCTCAACAGATGAACTCTTCTTGGCTTTCTCTGTGGTAATCAAAGTCCCTGAAGCCTCCAAAAGTTGAGTATCAATTTTAATTTGCCGCTGGAATGACGCAGGTGATTCCACAATCTCTGACTTCTTCTCTGAGATCTGCTGAGGCAGCACCGGTGGTGGGGTCACACCACGGGACAGTTTCGTTGTAGCATCTTTGAGCCGAGGCAAATTTTCAGCTCGGTCGAAGGTCGGAGAAGGTGTGATTCTTGTGAGGCGGGATGTCGGGGTGTCACACCTGCGTGGCGGTGGTGTGGGAGGTGTTGGCGGCCTGTGCAGCAGGGTGGGTGATGGAGTGACTCTCTGAGGCGAGTCTGTCCTGCGTGTGGACTCTATGGTGATAAACGTCGGGGAGGGTGAACGCATTCTCAGCAATGGCAAGGGAGCGCCAAGCTCAGCAGACTTGCTCTGACTCACTTCGTCTCTTCTTCTCTCATGGACGGTCTTCTTCGTCTGGTTCTCGACTTTAGCCGACCCGATGCTTATCTTGGAGATTCTTGGTGTTGCAGCACCAGAAACAGATTGCTCTGAAACTGGCTCACACTCGTGCTTCTCCATTGTCTCACTTTCTTCTCTCTGACTTAAGAGCCAATTTGGATCTGTATCAAAGTGAGTCTTCACACTTTTTGAAAGACTCTTTTCTGAAACTTTATGCATCTCTGAGACGTGAGAGATTAAGACTTGGCTGCCCCCCCTCTGAGAATCCTCTTTTCCCCTCACTGTGGACTTAACCAGTTCATTTTCCACTGCCTTGCCTGTCACTGTAATTGGCACAGTCCTACTTTCCTCCTGTGGTTCCTCCACGTTCTGCTGAATAGCTGTTGTTCCTTTCTTCTTTTGAGACCCCTTCCCATTCTTCTGAGCTGCTTTTTGCTGCTGGGAGTTCTGATCGTCTTTGCTGTCTGTGGTAATGACTTCTACTTTCTCTTCTTTTACACTTTTGTGAATTTGGGTGGCTGCTATTGTCACCTGAGTTTGGTGGTCTTTTTCAGGTAATTCTGTCTTGCTTTCTATAACCTCTACGTGTTGCTGCCTCGACTTTTTGGATTTCTTTTTCTTCTTTGCAGGAGCTGGAGTTTCTTGTTGGATGTCTGTTATGCTAACAGAGACAGAAGGTGTGGACGTAGCTGCAGGAGAAGGGGTAACTGCTGTAGTCCCCTGCTTTAACTCTGTCTTTACTTCTTTAGCTGCACTGATCACTTTCACCTCAGGAGCTTCCTTCACATCCACTTTGACTTCTTGGGAAACAGTCTTTTTCTCAGCCTCATTGGATGTTTTAATCTCAATTTGCTTCTCTTGTTGCTTATTGTTCTTTTTCCCCTTTTTCCCGTTGGTGTTCATTGCAGCCTTTTCAGTTTGTGGTGGTTGATCAGAAGTTTTCTCTTTGACCTTCGGAGGAGAGTGATCAGTTTTCTTCTTGTTATCACGCTGTGCTGTTTTGGACTCTTTCATGTTTTTGCTTTGTTTAATATTCTCCTCAGACGTGACAGAGGCTTCATCAGCATGTTTTTTATCTTCCTTGATCTCCTCAGATTTGTCCGATCCTTTTGGTTTCTGATTTTTGGGACCTGTCGCCATGTTTTCTGTTTTTGTGACATCCATAATCGAGACCTGGGCTTTGTCAGCTACGACTGACTGAGCAGACTTGGAGGAAGAAACAGAAACGGTTTTCTGCGAGGTGGTATGTGTCTGCTGTCTAACAGAAGAGACGGATGAGGTCTTCTGAAATGAGACAGTTGTCGACTCTGAGCGGACTTTCCCGTGGCTCGCACTGATGCTGCTCTGGACCGTGTTAGAGACCACGCTATCCTTAGATAGATCACTTGATCTGGAGTCTAAATGAACACACACAGGCATATTTTCCACTCTCTGCTGTGTGATTTGTGATGTGTTGTTATTTAACTGCTCTACATCTTTGTTAGAAAGCATCTCCAGAGCGGCTGTGACCGAGTCGTGGAGGAAAGTGGGTGATGGAGTGGTCGGGGGAGTATTTCCTTCCCTCAGTTTCCGGAATTTCTCTTCTGCTTTTATCAACGGGGTGTTGAATTTACTCATCTGGCTTCTCATGAAAGGTGGAGGAGAGGGCGGAGGGGTGAATCTCACAGGAGCAACGTAGACCTTCTTTAGAGGTTGTGGTGATGCAGGAGGGGGAGGGAAGTTATGTGAAACAGTTTTGGTTGTTGTTGTTTTGGATTGGTTTTGACTGATTTCCACCACTTTCTCTGATTTCACCTCCACCTGTTTGGTTTTTGTTGATTCCACTTTAGGTTCAAGTTTTGGTACCGGGTGAACAACCGGAGCTTTCACTTTTTTAACCGTCATCTTTTTGGCTTTGGCAGGTGCTGGAATATTTTCCAGCTCCCGTTGAGGTGGAGGAGGTGGGAGGAAGTCCTGTTCACTGGTGAGAGGAGGCGGTGGAGGAGGGAGGTGATCCATGTCAGAGTCGACAGAGGTGGCAGGAGGAGGAGGGGGAGGAGGAAGGTCAGTGTCCACTTCGGGTGGAGGGGGAGGTGGGAGAGGCAGATCGTGCTCTTGAGCCTTTGGTGGAAGTATTATAACATCTGTTTTTACTTTGGTTTTATCTACTTTGATCATTCCCTTTGGATGGGACTTGAGATTACGGAACTCCGTCTTCAAAGTTTTGACGCCGTGGTTTTGGGTGATAGTTTTATGCTCCACCACAGTTGTTGTTTTTTGAGTGCTCTGTTGCACTGAACTGGACTTTGTTTTCACTGTTTCAGTTGCAGAGTGATTTTCTTGCGATGCCTCCACCACATTTGCTGTTTTGATCTTCTGTATGTTTCGCTGTGCATCAGTCTTCAGGTTTTTCACCGGAGGGCCCTGCTTCACTTTGACTCTCCTGTATGCTCCGAGTCTGACCTTAGGAGTTTCACGTTGAGCTGTTTCCATCAATGATTTAATGGTGCCTTTGACGTCACCCTTGATCACCTCTTCCTTTTCCAGCTGGGTTTGTTCTTGAGTCTCATAGAGCGACCGTATTGACATCTTCACGTCACCCTTCACTTCACCCTCCTGGCTCAGGCTCCTTTGCAGCCTCGGTGAAGATGGAGCCTCCATTAAGAGCTGAATTGTCCCTCGGACATCCCCCTGAACATCTGCTCCCTGTTGACATGTTTTCCTCTCACTGGAGGCGTCATGGAGACTTTGCATTGCTACACGGATATCACCCCTCACAATTTCTTCCTTCTCAACCTCCTTCACCGCTCGCTTGGCTAGCTCCAGTGATTTTAGAGAGGCCTTCACATCTCCGGAAACTAAATCGTCGACAGCAGCTTCAACTCTTGTTGTTGCTGATTTCTCAAGAGATCTCATGGCGCCTCTGATATTTCCTGGTACGATATCTGGCTTCTCTACCTCCTTGTACCGCCTTTGAGCCCTCTCCAGGCACCGCAGTGCTTTGGGAATGTTACCTTTCACCACTTCCTCTTTCTCCACAACGACTGTCTGATTTGCTGAGACAGACAGCGAGTTCAAAGCGGCTCTCAAATCTCCTTTAACTATCTCCTCCTTTTGGAGGTTGTTCAGTGACACCGTTGGCTCAGACATGAAAACTTTCACCGTGTTGTGAACATCGCCGGGTATAACATCCTCAACTGTTCGCTCAATTTGCGAACGATTGCTGCTGAGGATGAGTTTGGTGCCCTTGATATTGCCTCCGATGATTTTCTCTTTTTCTGTTTCGTCTGATTGAGCCTCATCAGGTTCTACGTGAAGCTGTCTGAGGTAATCTAGCGCTCCAGATTCAATGCAGGTTGAGTAAAAGTTGACATTTCCTTTTTCTGTGTCATCTACCCGTATCTTCACTCCCTGATCTGCCCTGTCTGCAGTGGCCAATCTTTGGAGAGCACTCTTTATATCCCCACTCACAATGTCCTCTTTTTCAACACCTGTATTCTCTTTTTGATGGAGAAGAGAGTATATCGTCATCTGCACGTCTCCTTTCTCGTCCTCCTGGATAAGTATCCCATGTTTAGCCATCCCGCCCTCATCGAAAAGGTTGTTTATGGCTTCTCGAATGTCGCCTCGAATTACTTCCTCTTTCTCAACACTGCTGTCTCGCTCTTGGTTGAACAGTTGCTGCACAGTTGAACTGATATTACCCTTCTCCTCTGAATCTATGATGACCTGCCGCTCGTTTCTTTCCTGTCTGTTCAGCAGGTTCATCATTATAGTCTGCAGATCCCCCCTGATGACTTCCTCCCGCTGAATCTCCGGTGACTGCTTATTCATTAGCTGGTACTTAGCCATCCTAATGTCGCCAATTTCATCCGCTTCAATGAGAATTCCCTTTGACTTCACCATTTCTTGACTGTAGAGTTCCTCCAGAGTCCCCTTTATACTCTTGCCCAGGATTTCAGTCTTCTCCATTTTTGTCTCATTAAAGTTGTCAAACGGCGTTGTTTCAAAGAGCCAAGTCGTTGTCTTTACATCTGCTTTGGAGATCTCCTCTTGATTGACGGCTATGTGATCTTCTTGCTCATCTACCTCTTTAATATGGTCGAGAGGGTTTTTCTCAAAGAGCCACACTGAATGCTTAACGTCTCCCTTAGCAACCTCTTCCTTTTTAACTGTTTCAATGAGATTTTCAGAGCTCATGCTTCTTATTTTGTCTATTGACTGGGTTTCAAACCTCCATTTGGCAGACCTGACATCCCCTTTTTGTATTTCACTCACATTAACCGTTCTAACAGATTGTTGAGCCAGAGCGTCAGACTCAAACCGATCTTTGTTCATCCTGACATTGCCCCCTTGGATGTCATCCACAGTTTTTATCAAAACTTTCTTTTCCTCGGCGATCCTATCGAGAGGCTGCGTCTCAAACCTCCACTTGGCAGAGTTGACGTCTCCTCTCTGCACATCTTGTTGTGTAACAGATTTGATAATATAGACCTCGTCTGTGTCCTTGATGGCGTCCAGGGGCTTTGTTTCAAACAACCAGCGTGTTCCGACGACATCGCCTCTTGTAACCTCTTCGCTGGTGACAGTGGTGACCTCGTGATAAAGGCCCTCTTTGTCCTGAATAGCATAGAGCGGCTGATTTTCAAACATCATAGTGTAATTTCTTACATCCCCCTTTTCCTCTTCGTCTCGGATGATCTTTTGCCTTTTCATCTGCTCGGCGCTGGTCTCAGAGGATGTCTCCTGAATCTTATCCAAGGAGCAGGTTTCAAAAATGAAACGGCCTTTATTCACATCCCCTCCTTGCACATCGTTAATTGTCCGGCCACTAATGAATTCTTCTTGGCTATCATGTATTGTGTCTATTGATTGGTTTTCAAACAGCCATCTACAGTTCACAACGTTTCCTTTTTGTATGTCCTCAGTCTGGTCTGTCTTCAGCTTTCGCCGCACTTCTTCAGATGTAGAAGTCATGATATCGGATGTTTGATTCTCAAAAATGTACTTCATCCTCGAGACGTCTCCAGAGGAGATGTCTATCTCAGTGACACGTTTAAAAGACCCCGGCTCCCCCCCGGTCAGGTTCTCCATATTCTCTGTCTCAAAAAGGAAACAAGCTGTTCGCACATCTTTTCCTCTGATGTCCTCTTGATTCACAGTGCTTGTTTTCAGAATGGTCTCTGTCTCATCGTGGATAGTATCCAGGGCTTGTGTCTCAAAAAGCCATGTGCAGGTTTTCACATCTCCCCTTTGCACTTGTTCAGATTCATTTTCGCTCTTCATCTCGGCTCTCTCGTACAAGATGTCCATTGGTTTCGTCTCAAATAGCCACTTGCAGGTTTTCACATCCCCCTTCATTATTTCTTGATTTGAAGTCATCCCGACAACTTCTTCATCTTCAATATTGCTGAAGTACTTAATGGCATCAAGAGGCTGGGTTTCAAACAACCACTTAGCAGTTTTTACATCACCAGACTCCATTTCCTGTTTGGATATACCTTTGATAATTTGGTATTTCTCAATAGTCTCATCAAACTGGTCAATTGGCCGTGTCTCAAACATCCACTTGCATGTTGTTACATCTCCTTTTACGATCTCTTCACGACGCACTGTTTTCACCTCATGGAAGTGCCCTGAGCTGTCCTGCATAGCGTACATAGGAGTTGACTCAAACAGGTTTTTATTTGACTTCACAGAACCAGTTGTTACACCCTCGATCTGAATCCTTTGAGATTCATCCCTCCAGTTAGAATCAGTGCTCTCAAAGATTTGCTTGTAGTTGGAGACATCCACTTTATCAATTTCCTCCAGGTCGATTGTTCGAACGACCTCTTTCTTTTCCTCTCTAATCTGCTCCAGGGGGTGGCTTTCAAATCTCCATTTCTGATGTCTCACATCGCCCCTTTCCTCATCAAGTGTTACTGCTTTTTTCAATTTGCCCACCTCTGCAAGCTCCTTCAACTCCTCAGAAGGTGCGGTTTCAAAATAATGTCTGGCTGATCTTACATTACCTGCAATAATTTCCTCTTTTGTCGGGGACCTTGCATTTGAGTCGTCTTTTAAAGTGTCCATTGGCTGGGTTTCAAATACCCAGCAGTTCTTACGAACATCTGCCTTGCAGCTCGTGCCATCCTCCTGTGTGAGGTCGTTTTCAATATTCACAGTGCGAGTGACCTCTTTCTTCTCCTCTCTGATGTGCTCTAGAGGTTGGCTCTCAAAGCGCCACTTTTGGTGTCTCACGTCCCCTTTCATTTCCTCATTCACCCTGGCCTTTTGAAGTTTTCCCACCTCAGGCCCAGCCTTTCTCACGGCTTGAGGGCTGCTTTCAAAAAAGTTGCGGGCAGATCTAACATTGCCCCCGATAATTTCTTCAAGAGACTGGGGTCTGGCATTGGCATCATCCTTTAAAGAATCCATTGGCTGGGTTTCAAATGTTAGGCAGTGTTTGCGCACATCAGCACCGATGATCTCTTTGTTCTCTATTTTTGAGCTTTCCCACTCATTGAGAGAGTTCAGAGTTTTTATCTCAAACAGCCACCTGCTCCAGTCTCCTTTATTGCTATCCTCCATGGAAAGGCTACACACAAGCTTCAAAGAGGAACTGTCTCTGTTTGTCATGTCGAAGGGTTGAGTATCAAAAAGCCAACGTGAAGCAATGGAGTTCTCCAACTCTGTTTCGATTTTACGAACAGACTTGATCTCCAACATTTGGCTCGACTGTCCCATAATGATGCATTTAAACTGAGTGTCAAAAGTGCTTGTGACAGTTTTCATTTCTCCGTTAATTTCCTCTAACACTGACCTGAGACTCAGCAGCTTGCTCTCATCAATGGTCTCCGTGTGTCCCAGACTTTCCATGTACTTATTGTCGATCATGTAAATGGTAGCATTTCCATCTTCCTCTGTGAACACAATCTCTTTTGTCAAATCCTCGTCCTTGTGCATTTTATTCAGAGTGTCCATCTTCTGGGTTTCAAACAACCACGCCGCAGCACGAACATCTCCCTTATCAAACTTGTTGAATTTGTTTTTGTATTCAGTCGAGCTGATGTTGTGTGAACCCAGCTCATCCATTGGTTTCGTCTCGAACATCCAGGCTGTGCGTTTCACATCTTTCCCAAGAATCATCTCCTGCTGACTTATCGTGTTGTCTTCATCATCATCCTCCAGAGTTTCATCTCTGATGGAGTCCAGTGGCTTGTTCTCAAACATCCAACGCATGGACTGCACGTCCCCAGGTAGAATCTCTTCCCATTCCCCGTATTCTTCATCATCATCTGGACCCTCGCCTTCATCCTCATACATATACTCTTGGCCCTGTACGTGGTTGTTCTCTGTCTCATTGTAGTCAACCTCAAACTCCTTCTCGATGTTCTTTCTAACCTCAGGGTGAATGTGCTTGTAGAGGCGTTTGAGCTCGTACATACTCCTCTGCTTGAAGTAAGCCTCTCTGTTGAGTGGGTATTTGGAGGAGTTTGCTGGTTCTGGAGGCTCAGGTGAGTAATTGTCGGCTGGCATGTTTTGACTCTCTGATGGCATTTGTAGTAAGTCTGGAGGCGGGGGTGGCAGATAGTCAGAATCCTCAGCTGGCGGGGGCGGAAAGTCCTCATAATCCATCACTGCAGCTGATGCATTGTCTGCTGCCTGGATGGCAGAAGCTTCACGCACCTCACTAGTCACTGTGTTGCTTTGTGTCACATTTGTGGACCATTTAGATCGATTGATGTCGCGCTCAATCTTTTCAAGGAAAAGAAAGGGGATTTGTGGGTAAAAACATTCAAATCCTGCACATCACAGCATTTTACACACACTACTTAGACTCTTGTTTTAACAAACTGGCATCAAATGTAGGAATTTAATCTCAAAACATAAATATTCATACAAATAGATCTATCTTTCAAAGATTGCTAGTACTGAATCTAATTCCCTTTTTTTCTACTGGCATACACATCAAAGTATCACTATGATGACTTAAAGTTGTAATCCCTCTGACTTTTATCAAAGAAGCCTGTTGAAAGCCCAGAAATGATCATCCCTGTACTATTCACAGAAGATGATGCAGGCTTCCTAGCATTGCTATTTTCTTTAATTTTGGCTCTTTATGCTTCTAATTCAGTTCTCCTCTCAACTAGCTATTACTTCAAATCATAGTAAACCAAAGACGGTCTTCTGAATTAAATGTTACAAGAAATCCACCTATGGTAAGTAGGGATGGGTACCGGTCTAGGTACTTTTTTAAGTACCGACCGAGTTATGATTTAAGATTTAAGTACCAGTTATCGATTCATGAAGATTCAAAAGGTACCATGTTTAGGTACCTTTTATATATATATATATATATATATATATATATATATATATATATATATATATATATATATATATATATATTTATATATATATGTGTGTGTGTGTGTTTTGCACTGTATAGCTCATCCACTTAAAGCCCCAACTTTTTTTTTTTTTTTTTTTAGCTTTTGGTGTCTCCTGTACACTCGAATCTGTTTCTTATCTTTTAACAGCTGAACAAATCACTTACTGCAGATCTCTCTGCCATGTAGTATGTAAAGAAAAGGCAGCAGTTCATTGCTTCGTCTGACTTCTACCCCAGCATATGGGCAGGAAGAAATGGAAGCCACAGTGATCCGTTGAATAAAAGAGCTGCACATCTCCAGCTCGGATGTCTGCAGCATGAATTTAAACCAGGCTTTAATTTTTTTATAATCTTACTCTTATTTGAGTTTGTCTGACAGCACAGAAGGCACACAAATTGGTCGAAGGATTCGTTACTGTGGTATTTTTCTAGACTCGATATGCTCTTGCTGAATCAGACAGGATAAAAACCTGAAGGATTACAACTTGTTGAATAGCTCTGATTTTGCATTTATTACCTATATAAAACCCATTAAAATAACATTAGTTCTCCTCATATTTCTTTTTTTAACCTCAAATGAGTAAGGTGAAAACACTTACCCTCATAGGTTTCTGTGGAGCAGCCTCCTCTATCGTTCTTTCGAATCGATCCCTCAGCTCTTTTGTTGTGTACCTTGGAAACTCCTCTTCTAAAGATTAGCACAGACATCACTGTAAAGGCAGGCCTTCAGGTTTTTTTTAGATTAAGTTTGTGGAAAAGAGGAAAAATAACAAATACTAACCTGTTTCATCCTGATGGTTTTCAAAGCTGGACTCTAGGGCATTGTTGCTATATGACATCTATGAGTTCAATAAGGGAAAGAATGTATTATACTCCATTACAATCTTATTAAAGCCTTAACTTTCAGATTACTTTGGAAAGTTGTTCCAAACCTGATTAATAGTAATCTGTTGCATTTTTTATTCAACAAAGCAGTCACAGCCTTCAGCTCATTGTTGAAGTGTTTTCACACACCCTGCAGGACTACAGAGGAAAAAACGTACCATGGTTTCTTGGTTGACACTGAGCTGCTGACTGCCTGGGAAGACCTGCCTGCTGCCGCCTGACACCGTCACCTCAGAGTTTGACATTTCCTGTGAAGAAATGACAGTGGTTGTCACACGCATTTTAGGACGAGCCTTTCTGCCACACACACAGCAAGCATGAATACAGATAACTCTTTTGGTCTCATTTTGTCTCTTTGCTCCTCTTGTCAGAGACACAAACTCGAGCTCACTCCTCTCCGCCAGTCAAAGCTTAATAGTACTCAACTGCGTAGCATGTAGAGAAGATGCTCTAACAGATTGCTCTCTGCAGTTTGAAATGACTAATCGCAGACGGAGGCGCGATGACAAAGAATGTGTCAAGCTGTTCACATTGAAAACTAGGAAATAAGACATTCTTTCCCATTGCTTTGCAAAGTTTCTGTCTACTGAACGGAGCTTCAGTGTGAGTGCTATAAAAGTGCCCAGGAGGTTTTCATGAAAGCTGTCGGAAAAGGCGAGTAAGACGTGTTAACCCACACACTTTGCTCCAGTATTGGCTGGATCAGATGTAATACAAGCCTTTGAGTTAATATTCAGCACATACTTTACTTGCAGAGATTCTTATTGAAGGTTTAACAAGCTCAGGCTCAGGAGGGGAGCGACTGATCACAATCCTCTCCGTCATGCTCTTAGCATGCTCAGTGTGTTCTTGGCGTGTACCTGCACGGTTCTGTGATGAAAGTGGAACTGGGTTACATTGTGGGAAGTTGCAGTTTCCTGGGTCTCAAATTGCTTCCTCACACTGGCAAGTCCCCCAGGCAGGGAACAGACCTCCGACTCCTCCATGACCTAATGAAGCAGGAAATATCATTAGCTGCTTCCTCTCTGACACGACCTGAAATCAAACTGATGCTTAATAGGGCTCTTCTGCCTGTAATGCATGCGGTGCGGGCTGCTGTCAGGCTAATGCTCTATGCAGTTTGCTCTCTGTTTCTCGCACAAACACATAAACACACATAATAGCCTGTTTATGTAATAGTTTCAAATGGTGGAGCTCTTTCAAAGTAGAGCCAAAAATACTTAACATTTCCTGCAACCTTCCTCTATTTTCTCTCCCGTTGAGGGGGGTCTCATGTTCCCTGTTCTATTTAAAACCATGTCTATGCAAGACTACTGACCCCCTTCCCCCTGCTTCAAAACTGTCATCACCTCCACTAATACTGCATGACAACACCAACAATGATGGTGACAAAACCCTCTCGATGCAGCTTGGCCACTGTGCAACATTAGAGGTTCTGCAGAAGCGAAAGACTATAAGCATAATGATTGAAAGCAAGCAAAACAATGCCGTAAATGAAGTGTTGGTCTGAATGCACGGAGCTCTGCTGAGGAGTGAAGCTGTGTGTTTGAGCTGATACATTTCATGTCCATGCACGAGCTATAGTACCCCGCTGGGGATGGTGTTGTCTGCTCGCTTGGAGACAGCTGCCTGGTACATGGCCTCACAGTTGGTCAGTGGGATGACCTCTGAGTCCACAGAGTGAATCCGGTTCCTCTGAGTTAAATCTCTTTCAGGAAGTCCTGCCCTGGTTAAACTTGCGCTGCCAGCAGCTACAGCACAGATAGCCAATAAACCGTTAGAGAAAATGCTGCTTACTTTTGTTACACAATATTTTCTGATCATTTTTAGATTTCTAATCATGTTACTGGTCTACACACACACACACATACTGCTGTTTTGTTTTAGTTGTGAGCCAATGAGAGAGGTATTTTTTCTGCTCTAACACAATTCATTACATAGTAGATGACACAGCGAATGCACATGTAAACCAAATGAGCTTGAATATGGCAGAGAATTAATAATCAAGATATGATTCCTCAAAACAGGCGGATAACTCATAAACTACAGTTTTAACTGAAGTAGAAACACCCAGAAAGTAGAACTAGCATTTATTAGATCTCCACTTTTTGACCCTTTGATATAATCATCAATGTTGATGTCTGGAGTTGCATTAACGACAGTCAGTGAGACCTTCAACTCACAAAACTCTTCCCACCTGCAGACTTCGCATCCAGCCTGCTGCTGACTCAACGTTTATGTCTCTGTTTGTGAATTCAAAGTATTCACACCCCAGTTTCTTTTAGATATAAATGTGCTGATACAATTTATGGGCTGAAATATGAATCCAGACTGTTTTAATGTTGGAGAGGCATTACTCTCAAGGCTAATGGCATGCTTAAAGCTTTCATAATCTACCTTGATGTGTGGTGAATAAGCACTACTTAAAGCCATGTCTGATGAGTGGTTTGAGACGAAACTGACTTCTACTCTTACACTTGGCTGTAATGCACAGATCTCATCAAAGCATAGCAACTGATACAGAAGAGTAAAAACAGAAAATTAGTTGAAAACAAAATCTTTTCAAAGTGCACTTAAGTGATAAATCTTTAGCTTTCTGAAAATGTGCTGGTTGTGCAAATCTAGCGTTGAAGGACTACCCTCTAAATTCTAACTGGTGCAATGCCCTTCAGTTACCTGCTTTAAATTGGCATACTTATTTTGTCATTCTTGATTTGTTGCCACAGTCCCCCTGGATGATCTATTTTGGACTTAGAGGAATGAGGGGCATGTTTGTGTAAACCTATCAGTCCATTAAGACGGATATGGAATATTTATTTCACAAGTCTTCAAGGAAAACCGTTTGAGAAACGACCATCACATCTTTCAGGGTAAAACTTTGAATTTTCAAGCTTTAACAAGAAAAAACCTCCACTCTACAGACAATTCCAGTGAAGGCCTTCAGAGTTAAGATGAAAGGACGGTGAATTATTACAGAAGGAACCACAGTTTGCTGCCGAAAAAAATCTGTCAACAGTCGAAGGCTATCTCATGACACGTCAGGTCGAGCTCAGAGCTCGAATAACAAGAAAGTGAAGTAATCCCGGCGCCATGTACTCGCTAAAATAAATCACTCCTATTTTAAACTTAACCGCGAAGGGTCATGTTTCTCATGGAAATATAGGGGAAAGCTTTAGGTCAAGGCTTTATTTCTGTATGGAGTGCACTGATGATGCAGTTGGCCAATATCTGAGATAACTCCTCGGTATTCCCTAAGCCATGAGGATGGAGGTTTAGAGAGCACCTGGAGGTTCAGGCCTTGGTGCAAACAGGAAACCTGTTAATAGAATAAATCATCTCTATCTCCAAGGCAGAAAAACTGATTCAATTTAGTATTTCAATCACAGCAGATGTTACTCCAAATGAACGTTTTGCACTCTCTAACGGGGCAGAATCATAAATTCTGGGAAAGCCTTTCATGTTTCCCTCCTCAGATCTTAAAGAGGTTTCTTTATGAATCGCATCATTAACCAGAAAAACTATAATCATTTAAACTGGGTTCAAGTATAAAAAAATGTTCCAATATTTCTACCATATTCTCAACACAAAGGCACAAACTCTGCTGATCACCTACCAGGTGTGGTTTGAATTATGAAAACACGAGCTCAGCAGGTAGAAATCCCACACAAAGGCCACAGCACCCCCGGCCTGCAGGGTCCTTCCAAGCCGAAAGCAAATCCCAGTCAGTGTTGGAGACCAGCTCCAGTATGTGTTCAACTCTGTCCAACGAGCTCACAGTGACAGCTGATTTTATTTTAGACTCTCCGCCCACTTCCAAAAGATGGGCTCGGGGCGTCTTTTTTGCTCCGTGCCTCTTGTGTCAAGTCCCCAGAAAAACCTTATGGAAGTACTTCCTGTGACTCCCCTGCAGACGGTTGTGCACTAATAAATCAGGTCACCCCGGTTTCATCATCACAGCGTCCGTCAGAGTGCACAGCATACTTTAGCAGCTGTTACCGCCTGTCATGATATGCCAAATTATGCACAAACAAATCCACAACAAATACTCTGAGAATCTCTCATTCTTCACTCCTTATGGGTTGAAATAGATCAAGTCAGGTGCAGATTCCAGTGACAGTAAAGGGTGCTGAAATGTCTTGGCCGTGGTCTGAATTGGGGTCAATGATGTAATGCCTTCTGGTCAGGAGAGAAGGGTCAAAGGGGCCGTAAATATGAGACAAGAGACACCTCTGAGTGTGTAGAAGACCAGGCCAGCTCATCTTGTTTGGCTCAGCTGGAGACGGTGGCGCCAGCCAGACTCTGGTATCTCATGGAAGCCGGGCCAGAGTGTGTGGAGACCAGACATGTCTGCGAGGCATTAGCAAAACCTTGTCCATCCAGGGCATGTGTAACTCATACCTGCGTTTCCACAGAGCACCTGCTTTAAGACATTCGGGGATTTCTGCACCGTGAAAACAAACCACCTCAGGCTGAGATGGAAACGATCCAGTTCACCCCGTGATCGTTTGTAATATATGTAATATTCAGCAAAGGTTTCTCCTGTCAGAGCTTATCAAAATCAAGAGAGGATTATAACAGAAATCTGAACATTTGTTTCGAGGTTTCGAGGGCTCATGTTCTTTTCATGATGACCCTGCTTTATGCAGCCTGAAGCCAGAACTCTGTGATCCATAACAGAGTGAAGTCAAGCAGTGAGGGCGAGAGGAACGGCAATGTACTTAATTTTCTGTCTTAGAGGAGGATGAGTGGCACTGCCAGCACAGAGGATCACTGATATAACACTCTTTGATAACTAAGACCAGCTCTCAGTTATCTGTTAGGGATGCACCAATAGGAAATTTTTGGCTGATACGGATATCTGATATTAATATTGCTGTTATGGCTGATAAACAATATTTACAGATATCGATATCGGAAAAAAAAATTAAAAATCAATTTGAGATTATGTGTCCAGGTAGTTCAGAAAGAAAGAGCGGCGTGATCCTGAGAAAAAAATGACCATGGAGAGGATAAAAGGATCTAGCACCTGAGATGAACGTGATCAAAAAAGTATGTTTTGTCTGTTTTTTGGATCAAAAACAGGAAGAGATGTAAAAGAAGAGGGTTCTCTCTTAAGTAGTTTTGGTGTTTACATAGTCATAGAAAAAAAGATTGTTTGAGTCTTGAGAGATTGTTCAAGATGCTCTGAAAATGGCCGGCAGCTAATAAGTAAATATCAGCCCATTTTTACACATTGGCTGATACCAATATGTAAAAAAAAATGACCAACATCAGCCGATATCAATAGTGATAACGATATATCGAGGGATTCTATGTTTACTAACAACACCGGATGTGCGCACAACTTGGGTGCAGAAGCACTGTGGAGTGTAATGGTTTGTCGACTGACAACAAACGCATTTTTTAACAAAATAGCATCACTTTCACAGATGGTCAATGGCTCCCAGGTTTGTGTAATAGCAGCATGTAGACAGAAAAGATCAGCAAGTGGAGAGATATTTGTGGGACAGATGTTTTTAGTGGAGAAATCTGGCGTGAACCCAGAGAGCAATTCAAACACACAACTGTCACTCGATGCTCATGACTGCTTTCTCCGTGGACACTTACCAGACTGTGACAGACCAGGATATAAACATGTATCAATAAATCAGAAACCCTCCCAAACCAAAAAAAGCACAGACTGCTGATTCTGAGACCCAGTTCATAATAAAAGAACCAGAAAACTACGTCCAGAGAACTGCACCAAATCAAATAAAGACGGCACATTTAATTATTCACCCGCAGACGTAGCTGGTGTTACAGTGTAAAGTGTGACCCTGTTAACTGGTGACTCTCGGACGTTAATCACTGATACTGTCCGCTGAGAGTCACCAGTTAGCATGGTCCCTATTAACTCCAAAACACTGGTTGCTCTGTGACGGTCAAAACTTGATAGATGATGTCTCTGTTGTATAGTAACGATTTCTAAAAACTGACCACAGAACAACCGTACATTTTAATGTTGATGACAAATTGAATTTAGATTTTTAAAAATGCTAACTCATCTGAATGAATGGAGCTAAATGCTGCTTCTGCGGCCAAGATCTGTGCACATCTTTATGATGACGTAGACTGATAATCCCACTATGATGCAAAGATAAAAAGTCCAGTGAGATAAATACAGAGCCGAATACAGCTCTGTGCACCTACCTGACAGTAAACAAGAGCCTCTAAAAGGCCAAACTATGGCACATTACAGTTGCTGTAGCCAAATGGAAGCCAGTAAGAAAGTTTTTAAGTTTCTGTTTGATTAAACACTGCTGGAACCCATTATTTCAATGAAATTGCATTAATGTAAAAATCTTTTTAATAATAAATTTGGCTGTTCATAGTGAAAAGATAATTGGACATCATTCATCACATAATATGAGTAAGAAACAGTGGTGTGGAGAACATGGAGGGTCTAAAAACAGTTGAGGGGTAATAGAGGGTAATCCTGGCTCAGACTGTCAACAATCCTTCAAATTTCAGGCTTGTTCACCCAATGAAATGATATTTTCATTATTTGCGTGTCAGCTCTCTGCAGTGGGAAATGGTACAGGGGAAATTTGGTTTGGTGCACAGGGCTTCACGCTTTGGAAAGTTTGAGAATATGTGTTGGAGTCAAATATATGGAGGTCCGACATAATGAATAGGTGGCTATTTCCACAGGGTGGTTTGCTATTGCAGCAGTAAACAGATTGTAAAAAGAGTGGTGCTACCCCTAATGAAGATTTAGGATGGCTTTCTGTAAGACTGGGAATAATACGGACAGGGAATAGTGTGTACAGAGCAGATAAAAATGGAGACTTAG
Organism: Halichoeres trimaculatus; assembly: GCF_033239565.1. Classification (NCBI taxonomy): domain Eukaryota; kingdom Metazoa; phylum Chordata; class Actinopteri; order Labriformes; family Labridae; genus Halichoeres; species Halichoeres trimaculatus. The sequence continues at coordinate 19,517,116 of NW_027437197.1, forward strand.
TAGTAATTCAGGCCTGCTTATAAATGTGTTTTCATTATCAGGATATTTACACGTGATTGGAAAGGTTCAACACACTGTTTGGACTCTGTGCCAAGTGTTTGACCAACAACAGCTTCACATCCAGATCCCTCCACTGGAAAAAACTGAAATCTTATCAAGTGTTTTTCTTATTCTCAGTAGGAAAATGTCTTTTTAGACTTAATATAAGCCACCATCACCTGACCAGTCTAAATGTCTTATTTCAAATTATTGTAAAGCAAAAATTAGGTCTGAATTGCTTAACAAGCTAAGCTAAGCCTCTGCATTTTTTTCTAATTCTACTGGCAATTTTTTTTAACTTGTTAAAGCAATTCAGACCTCATTTTTGTCTTTAACAACTTGAAATGAGACATTTTTTTGGACTGACCAGTTGAATGTGGCTCATATCGAGTATAACAAGACAATTTTGACTTAACAAAATAAGACAAAAACACTTGATAAGATTTCATTTTTTTGCAGTGTCTTCTTTGGGAAAAGATAGCACCAAAACAATGCCTGGGGAATGTGCCAACAGAGTTCAGAGAATACAAGAAACAAGACAAATACCAACTAAATAAGAATGCTTTCTGCCTTCCCAGCATGCCCTTAAGCAAGGCACCACCAACCCCAAGCTGCAACCTCCAAAGAAACAAAAGGCTCACCGCCAAACCAGCACAAGTGTTTGTGAAGAGCCCAAGTGTCAGTTTGTAAAGCTCCCTCCTTCTGCAGCTACTCATCCAGACTGTTGCTGTAAATATCTGTGGGCCTTTTGTCACAGAGCCTGATTAAATAAGAGAGAAGCCTGCAGGAGACGCCTTTACATTACAGACTTTTAATTAGATTTCACAAAAACAAAGGGAATGTCATATTCATGCAGGATGACAGACTTTCGCCTGCATAAACAGTGATGGAAAAACTGAAAGAGATGTTTGCTTGTTTTGTTTTTCTTCTCATTTTGAAGACAGTCAGAGCGCAGATGCTTCATATAAGATAAAATTATTGATCTCATAAAGGAGGAAGTTTACTTGCTTCAGCAGAGAAATGGAATCTATTGAGTGACACAAATCACTTTGCAAAGCTTTACTCTGGATTTCTACACAGCTCTGTGTAACATTGGTAGAATAAAGTTTGCACATAAGTCTAATCGACAACTCTGTTCTTATTATCACAGATTTATGACAGCAAATCTCGCTAAATCTGAAATAACTGAGAGATATGTCAGCCACTTGACTTGTCGTCCTCTTTTATCACTTCTGTGCTACAAAGCTGCAGATTTATTAAACAGTTTTTAAGCTTTATGAACAGCTTCATCCATAACTTTGGTGACTTAAAAAGCAAATACCTCACTTTTCTGCACAATCTTTTGAAATATGGTGTTCTCGTGTTGCTCCACGAGCAGGCTTGCTGCAGCACATATAACTGAGCACTGCATGTGGACCACGGGCAGATAGCACCACAGGATGCATGACAATGAGCCACATCGCTGCCAGATGCCATTAGGAGAGACACCATGACTCACAAGGTTTCTTGGATTCACACGCCTGCAAAGAAAAGCTTTTACTTATTTTTTATTTTGCAAAGGTATACTTCTCTGTAACTGGATTTGCATTTAGAGTGATGAATAACATTACAGCAGAGAAATAAAAAGAGGAATTATTGACTGTCTTCTTTGACTGCAACTACTTGGTTAAATTATAGAGTCCTATTTGTGATTTCTTTCACTCTCGTTTTTAGAATTTCATTTCTTGTTCCTTCGCCTCTCAAACATTAAAAATTGAGTTGTTTAATGTGTTGTGTGTGAAGTGAGTTGAAGAGTGTACATTGCTATTAAGCCCAACAAGCCTAACAGATGATGTCAGGTGTGAGAGGCCACTGATATGATGTATTTAAAGAAGCGGTTTGAGGCAGCTCCAAAGTGTCTGTGCCCTGTGGCGTCACATGGAGTAGCAGCAGCTTCTTTAAGCTCCACAGGGTCGCTGCTCTGTGTGTGGTGCTCTCTGCTACACACACACACACAGAGTGGATCACTTCTTGCTTTTGACCACGGGCCACCTGGCAGAACTGAGAAGATCTTGACACACAAGCACGCTGAAAACATACATGCCTCACAAAATATGAAATGATTGGCTTTTATTTGGAGGCCCTGTGTGAAATGAAAGAGATCAGATGTCAGTGCTGAGCATAAGCTGAATTAAGAGTGTTTTTCTACAGCAAAGCGAGGGTGTAAGAGCACAGCACTGATTAGTACTACTGCTGGGAGAGAAAGCCAAATATGAAATGAAGCTTTGTGTTCATTATCAGGAAACCTATTATCTTTGACAAGCCAGGTCTCCTGTGGTCTCCAGATAACATTACAAGACCTAATTTAAACCAGGCACAGTGCACCTACAAACTCTCTGGCTGGTAATGTTTTCCCTTTTAAGATAACATAAAACACAAAAAAGAAGGAGAGGCAGGTTTAAAGCACTATTAAATGCTGCACGCTCACTAGCAGATGTTTACATTTTTACTTTGACAGAGCATTCACAAATGTTAGTGGGGAAAGTTGTAGGGAAACAGGGAATAATCTAAAGATGTTTGTACCTGTCACTGCTCACAGAACATAAAAGGTGTGATGTGTCTTATCACCTGAATCTTTATATTAAAGCTCCTCCAGATCAGAAAAGGAGATTCCTGCCAAGAGCATAATAACTGCTCTGAGCAAAGCTATGAAACAGTCTCATAGACGCCAATATGCGTACCCCTTTATCTTTATGTATGTAGATACTCCCAAGGGAGAGTGGAAAGACTGGGCTGAAAATATACCGTTCAGCTGCTAATCTGCACCACAGGGCCCAGAAATACCTCTCCTTTGTTTTTTTTAAACTGTTGCAAATTAAATAAGCCCCTAAGGGCGCTTCTCGTGCTGCGTTTAGAAAATAAGGTAGAGCAGGTCTCAAATCGAGGCAGTGCCAACCTTGTGCTTGCAACCTGCAGCAAGGACCCTTTTCACATAAAGCTCACATCAAAACACTTTATGGGCTGAAATCAAATTCTGCCAGGAGAGAAAATGCTAAACAGGCGACTGAAAGACAAGAAGAAAACTGGAAGTGATGATTCTCTGGAGGCTTCTTCTACCCCATCAAAGTTCCTGACTGTCTTCAATATGTCTGTGCTAACTTCTCAAATTGTTACCCTGATCTGAGTCCCGCCCACTTCATCTCACACATCATAATGCAGGTGTTGCTGCTCCAGGTCATATACTGAAAATCTTTAGGAACTGTCATGCCAACCAGCCTATTTTTGACATTTTAGTGCTGCTCTGTACCATACCGATGAGTTTACAGTATTCAGAAGGCAGTTTAGACCTCCAAGACTCTATGTTTGTACCTGATATATTTAGTTTGGTGTTGGGTCTCTGGCTCCTGTACAAAGGTGGTTTCCAACATAATTCCTTAATCCAGGAATACCAAAAGCAGGACAAGAGTCAAACTTAAAAAATGACGTTCCAAACATGCCTTTTAAAATACTCAAACATCACATTCTCAGCATTGTATACTCATAGTATAGACCCCACAGTACGCCGTCATGTGTGTCAGCTACGATGAAATAAGCTCAGATATTCCGGTAATGTGTGGCAGTGACTGTAAATCTTTGCTTACAGTAGTCTTAAAATAATTGCGTACTTACTGCCATCTTTCATAGAAACAGAAGGCCACGGGGGTTAAGGCTGCTGAATATTTCATAAACTACTATAGATGCATTTGCGGCCATATGTTGAGATGCAGGAGTTTTTTAATAAATTGAAATAATTAGCATTATAACTAATTATTATTCATTTTTCTCTGACAGGTGTAAGAGATGCACTGCAGAAACCTGAAATGTTATCAAGTGTTTTTGTCTTATTTTAAGTAAAAGTTGTCTTATTATACCCGATATGAGCCACATTCAAATTGTTCAGAAAAATTACTTGTTTCAAGTTGTTTCAAGACAAAAATGAGGTCTGACTTGCTTGTAACAAGTAAAAAAAATCTTTCAATGGAACAAGAAAAATTTGCTGGAAAATTTGCTTGAAACTAGAATAATGTCGTAATACAAGTAACTTTTCTCTAGTTCCATTGGCAGATTTTTACCTCCACCAAGGAGGTTATGTTTTTGGGAGAGTTTGTCTGTCTGTGCACAACATAACTCAAAAAAAAACCAAACAGATCTTAATGAAATCTTCAGGAAATGTTTAAAATGGGATAATGAAGAAGTGATTAAATTTTGGAGGCGATCCAGATCACCGTCTGGATCCAGGACTTTTTTTAAGGTATTCTTTATCATTGTGAGATAGAGCTGTTTTCACCATATGTGTATATAACTCCATGATAAATGGTCACGAAAGTGTTGGTGACAATCACAATATGCTTGGTGGAGGTCTGCTCTCTCTGAGTGATTTTCTAGTTTTAACTTGTTACAAGCAATTCAGACCTCATTTTTGCCTTTCAATAACTTGAAATAACACATTTTTCTGGACGAGTCAGGTGAATGTGGCTCATATTAAGTTGAATGAGACATTTTCTACTGAAAATAAGAAAAAATTACTTGAAAAGATTTCAGTTTTTTGCAGTGTGTTAATGTTACTAGAAACAGGAGTGTTATTAGCTTGAATATGTTTCCCAGCAGCTTGGTTTTTATTGTTTAATAAATCACAAATGTTTCCAATAGCTCAGCTTTTCTGTCCAACCAAAAAAGTCCCTACATGACTCAAGCCAATACACAAAAGTGTAATTTATAGTGAAGTATGTGTAATAGTATGGTGCCGAACCACTTATCACCTGCCCTGTAACAAATTACTGAAAAATTATTTAAATTTTATCATCACAACCTTGAAAACAAAGTGCAGTATTTCCAAAATGTCTCTCTTAATGCTTTAATCTGACATTTTTAGCCTACCTTCCTAACTAAACATCTCAGAGGATTGTTTCCACTGTACACTGGCTCACATTGTTTCATCAAAAAGGAACATAATGCTCTCAGAGTTCACAGATTTGTCCCTACAGACTCGCAGTTGTTATCGCTTACTGTACACCGCAGAGGCAGGCTGAGCTGAGAGTGTTTGCACCCCCAGAAGAGTCTGAAGACAGAGGGATTTCCGTCAAAGCTCCAATCTCTCACTCCCAGCTGTCCAAAGCTGGCCTTTTGGAAAAGCCTCATTGGAGAGTGCTGATAGACAGAATGAAAGCAGCTCATGTGTGAATCCCAGGGAAAGGGCGGCTCTGATTTATTTTGCAGCTCCATCTCCTCGTTCATGTGCTCATCATTCCCTGCACAAATGGCTCTGTTTGTTTCTGTATGTTTATATGAAGGGGGCTGACGTACAAAGGTATTGTATCAAAGGAACAAAATGATAGAAGAACTGTCTACGACCAGTTATTCTCTTTATTTCTAATGATTGAAGTATTCCTGTTCACCTGAGGGGAAATTCTTCATGAAAAATAACATAGTATTATCATTTTAAGATCGCTACAGAGCAGAGCTGTAAAACAAACATTTCCATCATAACTACAGCGTGAGCATCAATAATAAACAATGATAAATGGCAGCAGTCTGGATTCATCAAAGTGAATATGGAAAATATTTTATGTAAACAATCAATGCTTTCTCACTCAGCATGTGTGCATTTTACCTGTTGGATGGAAGCCTGAGTATAATGGCCATGCTTTCACACCATTTTGATGCAGTCAGAAGCCAAGCTAGCTTTCAGCTACACTCAGAATAATTGGTACTAATTAAGTGGTAGAAAAAAATGCTTCTGGATTTATATTGGGTTTAGCAAAGACTGGTTATTAGCAAACAAAGGTAAAATATAGATGAAAAAGTCAGAGATATCACACACAACTTAATATTTGTTAATCTATCACAGTTTTCACACAGGTAGATGTCGTCTCAGTACAGTCCAAAGAAGTTTAATATTATCAAGTAGTTTTGTCTTATTTTCAGTAGAAAATGTCTTTTTCAGCCTTGATATTAGCCACATTCACCCGACCAGTCCAGAAAAATAACTTGTTTCCAATTTTTTTAAGACAAAAATGAAGTCTGAATTAGAGCCCGTGTGTGTGTGTCTCCTGTGTGTCTGTGGGTTGGGCTGCACACTGCCCAAGTGCCCGCCCCCTCCGTCCAACATTTTCTACTGTAAGACTATAGAATGACTTTTTAACATCGTGTTAGTTGCTCATTGTGTGTTTACATTTTTTTATACTTACTGTGTTCAAAGTTTGACTTCTTTATTTATTATTGTGTTTACAGCTTGTTCTTATTTATCATTGGTTCACACTACAGTTCTTATGTTGACAGTTTTTTTAATCTAAGTTCCTTGTTTTGATTTAATAGTGTTCTGTCTCTGTCTTGAATCATATGGGTATTATAATGATTTGTGATTATATACAGTATATATCCTGTGTATATTAATGAATTTCTTATATATACCAGCTGATATATCGGTCGATATATTGGATATCTGCTTTTTTTTTTGCCCCCAGTATCGGTATCGGCATTGGCCCTACAAATCTCATATCCGTCGGGTTTTAAAGTACTTGTAAAACATTTTTTAAATGATAAGAAGTTTTATATAGATATAATAAATAATTTTATACAACCACCAGGCGCATGTAGGGGATCTGAAAGTTATTTTCTTTTTGCCATTAAATAACAAAAAAACTCACATAAATAACATAAAAACATTCAAATGTGTGCAGCACGAAAACCTGAAATCTTATCAAGTGTTTTTGTCTTATTTTAAGTAAAACGTGTCTTATTATACTTGATATGAGCCACATTCACCTGATCATTTCAAGTTGTCCTGTTTTAAGTTGTTCAAAGACAAAAATTAGGTCTGAATTGCTTGTAACAAATAAAAACATAGCTTATGGATTAAAAAAAAAATTCTTGAAACTAGAATAATGTCTTAATACAAGTCACTTTTCTCTTGTGGCAGATTTTTTTTCTACTTGTTACAGCAATTCAGACCTCATTTTTGTCTTTAAATAACTTGAAATATGACATTTCTCCGGACTGCTCAGGTGAATGTGGCTCATATTGAGTTAAAAAATACATTTCCTACTTAAAATAAGATGAAAACACTTGATGAGACTTCAGTTTTTCCCAGTGTAGATGTTCCTAACTTGAACACAGTATATATGTGAAGTTCAAATCCAAGTGTTTTCAGAAGATCAAATATCAACAGACACCTCAGAACATCTACTCTCAGGTAACTAAGCAAAAAGAAGAATCTGTTATTGAAGCATTAGGTAAATATAATCCTGTGCTTTCCCTCAGTTTATAATCAGAACTCTCTTGGTGATTGAGAGGTAATGGTGACTTTTTGCACTGCACTCTAGGAGACTGTTTCTGAAGGAAAAAAAACACATTAAACTTTCAGCTCAAACTACATGAGGCAGGTGTCACACTCTCCAGATACTGCTGTTAGTTATTCTGTGTTCCTCACACCAAAGAAAGCCATGAATTCATTCAGGTAACACTGAGAGACTGGTGGACTGCTGTAAAATAAGCAGACACTTCCTATTAGACTTGGGTTTTTGATGCACAGAGACAGGTGCCCTCTGGAGCAAATAATCAATTCTTTCTGCCACTGCCTTCCCACACACACACATACAGGTACTGTGTGCTTTCCAGCCTCCCATCAGCCTTCAGAGCACCTACTGCTGAGAACAAAAAGCAGGGAGCGCTTTGTTTCAGACACTCTGTGGGGAGACTTCTGCTTTTGCTGAACACACACAGCTTTTCCAGTGCCTGTGTGTGTCTTTGTTTTGTCATCCATAGATGTGAGAGTGTGATTGTTATTGGGTGTATGCTAATAAAGCTGTGTGGCTGATCTTTCCTCACGACTGGAGCAAGACTGATGCAGACAGCACAGGGGAAGCTTTGGGCTGGTTGGCTACACTGAGACAAACAGACACACACACCAACACACACATACAGCAAATACAACACTCACTGGGGTTTTGTAACTGTTTAAGTTTGACTCCAGAGACTTCCAGACTAGGGCACCAGGTCTTTTGGGTGTCTGCCAATCACTATATGACAATCTTAGAAAACAAACACAGCATGCTACAGTTTAACACAATCACCCGATTGCACGGCAAGGTCAAAAACAAAAAGGTCTACAGTGCTGCAAAAAGGATTTCTGCTTTATACTTAAAAGATTGGAGGGACTGCTTTTCCTCCCTTGAGCAGTTGGCATGAAATCAATGCAAATTATATCCCTGTCCTTCTGTTTCACTCAATTCTTACTTATTCATTCTCAGAGAAGTGTTGTGACTATTTCACAATCCTATTATGTTTAATAGCATGGGAGTTCAGACAAAGGCGAAGAAGCAGGATTAAGGAAAACTCGAGTCACTCAGCCATTCACTGCATTTACATTCAAATTAATAACTCACAATTATCAGAATTACTATAAAGTCAGTCATGGTTCTTTAATTTGTTGAAGAGCTGCATTTAAGTCCCCTTCACTCTAATTCACTTCACACACATCAGCTTTTGCAGTAAAAATCGTGTTTTCATCACAGCTGAGTAATATTATTAATCAAGATTTCTCTTGTAAGATTAAAATAACTTGTTTTGAATTTTAGTTTATTAATAACAACACAAAAAGATGCTTGTAGTGAAAGAAAAGTATTTTGGAAAAGATGCCCCACCCCCTGAAAGCTGATGACAACTGGAATTCAGTGGTTCTAAATATTTCAGTGTGTTCGCTGACTCCAGGTGGTGGGATAGCCACGCAATGACCATCCATACACGTCATTGAACCTTGAATAACCACTGATGCTTTTTCCCTTTTCTTTCTTAATGTTATTATTTGCTTTTCTGCTTGAAAAATGTAAAGAAGTGAGTTTGTCAAGACTGATTTTAACCTTTGTCCATGGGGTAGAACTACATTTTAATGCCACTTGCCTGTAACTATTAATATACTTTAAAACCCAGTCCTCACTTTAAAGCTCCTGTGAGAAGATTTCTGTGGTTATGAAAATAACTGACATTGATGCTGGTACCTCTTTATGAGCTACAAAAACCAAACATGATCATTAGGAAAAAGTGTGATACATTTTTTATGGGTATTTTAAATGCCATAAAGCAGTGCCATGGGGTAGGCATAAAACAATATATTCAAAGCTACTGTAAGAAGATTTCAACTGGTTATGAAACTGAGCCAATTTCACAGTGATGACTTTGTAAGACTAATAAAAGCAAAGAAAGCCATCAGGAAAGAGACAGATCATTTCTACATTGTAGTTTTGAGTGCCTGTAACTGCTGTGAGGGGAGTAGGTGTCAGGCAAGATATTTGACAGAACGCTGAATTACAGTTTACAAGAAAAAGGGTTTATTAATAGCATTATTATTTTTTGCTTGGAGAAGGTATCTGAATTTAAACATGAGGGAAAATAAGATGTGAGTTATCACTTTTTTGAGCTTTAACCCACCGATGCCTGTTGTTGCAAATTTGCGATGTACCCTGTCAGGTCTTGATATATCTGAAATGACCTTTGTATCCCATTATTACCTATTGATTCATACTCAACACAAACCAAAGATCATATCAGAACCACTATGTCACAATCTATTGGTCAGGGTATGAACTTTTCATGTCTTTATATATATAAAAAAACAATCTACTTTCATAATTGTTAATAATTTTGGGCATTAAAGGGGTTAACTGCATGCTGCACAAAACAATCTTTGTTTATGTTTCAAACATTTCAATGTTGAATAAAGCAGGAGGATATTTTTGTCTGTGCAAAAAAATCCAAAAAGTCCTCACAGGAGCTTTAATCAGACCATTTTCAAGGGACTGTTGACATGTGAATATAGAAATACTCTTTGAAATGATTCAAATGACACAGTATAATGACATGTTTGTTTTTATGAGCTGTTCAGCTCCAAACATCCCACTACGATTTGATCATCTTCAACCTCTTCAGGGAAAAAAAAACATCAGCAGAAACAAATATTCCACCCTGCTTGAATCTGGGTCAGCCTTGCAGAGGTGGAACATCATTAAAATGGAATAGCAGGTGTGTGTTTTCTGTGATCATTATGCAAGGTCGCAGCAGATAGTGTACACAGCTACTCACTCCCTCCACCCACCGCTGTCCGTCAATTAGAGTGTCAGGTTTCTGTAAAATAATCACCCGACGCTTTAACCCTGATCTCACAGGACTTTGTGTGTTAACCTTTGAGGTTCTGCAACAACCAAACATGCTGAGGAGAGGAAGAGAGATCACAGCGCACGAAAGATTTTTTTACTTCTGTGTCTGCTTCAGGGAGGTGACTATCAAGTAGTGCCACTGTTAACAGAGATGTGACTGTGTGTGGAAAAGGGCTGAGAATTAAAAAAATCTCTCCCTGCAGACGATTTACTAGTAAATATTCATGGCCAGGGTGTGTGAGACAAGCTGCTAAGACAATGACACAATCAACTGCAAAAAGAAAAAACACATTCATAGCAACAGGGCGTATATTTAGCCCCAGCTTGTCCTATGACATAGTCATGCCTGACACCCAATCTCAGCACCAAAAGACACGACGGAAATTCAAAAAGAACCTAAAAATAACTGTCTCAAGTGACAAAAGACTAAGCAGCATGACTCAAAGAAGGCTGACCTACATTACTGTCAATAAAATATTCAGTATGGACCAATGCCTCCTAAAGACAGATTTGAAAATGTCTGCAAAGTCTAAATAAGGATGCAGAGGTCTGTTAGTAAATAATGTATAACTCAAACAGGCTAAGAGGCATCGAGATGACTGACTTTGGCATTTACTTTCAAAATAAAAGCTTCATTCTTTTAATTTAAGCCTTTTTTTATTAACTCTTTTCCAGTTTGTCTACATTTCATATAAAGCTGTACAATATAAAGCTTTTCTTTATATGTAAATAATAATATCATTATTTTTTTTAAAAAAAATTCTGGTTTCATATTTTTATAAGTATTATATTTTTATTGTTATTATTGCATTTTCTGCACTTGTCTGGGGGCTGCTGTGACAAGAAAACTTCCCCCATGGGGTACCAATAAAAGAATATTCTATTCTATTCTATTCTATTCTATTCTATTCTATTCTATTCTATTCTACAAAGGAGTCATGTGTGTCTGAGATGATAAAGTTAGTCTTCTTTGTCAGTGTTAACATCTTATCCATCATCATCACCGTCTTGTCCATGTCGAGCCTTTCACACTCATCAGTCAAAAGTCTATTTACACACCGTTGTTCCATTTCATTCTGGACATTTCTCCGCTGCTGTCTCTTCCAAGGCCGAGCAGCTCATCCTCCTCGCTTGGTTCAGAGTAAATATTCAGCTCCTCTTTGGCTTCAGGATGAAGACTACTTTACTAGTCATGCTCTGACTTAGTATGCTGACCCAGGCTTGTATTAAAGAAGCAACAGTCTGGGACTCTTGAATTCTGCCTCTGAAAATTGTTGGCAAGAGCTACAAGATGAATTTTATTTGGCATGACGCTCTCAGAGTGATGTTGGTATCCAAATACAGATCTTCACGCTGACAAAGTCGAAAGCTGACATTTTCCATAAGTCTTACTAGAGATGTGCTGCAGTTAAAAACATGTTATTTCACATATGGCTTGATGTGAACACACAAAGCTTGCAAATGCAAACTCCAGCAGAGGAGCTAGATTGTGCTGTCTAAAATCAGAGACTGTAAACATTTGATTTAACTGTGTTAAACCTGAGATACATTCAAATACCAGGCTGAGCTGCATGAATGCATTACAGCTGATACACAACACTTCTGCTCCCTAATTAATAGGGCAGTCATGAAACAGTATAATTTAATGTAGCTCTAAATCGAGTTATACAAGTGTGTAATAGACACTTAAACACATAAAAGCAGAGATGCTGTGGAAAAGCTTCTGTTGTGCTCTGCAGCTGTTGAGCCAAAATAAAAAAAATACCCACAAGACAGATTTCTCTCCATGCGTCAATTACAGGAGTGCCCGTAGTGATTTATGTAAACTGAAATTGTTTACTAAACACAAGTGCCTATTATGCAAAATGCATCATGCTTAATTAATCTTGCTGCAGTGAGAGTGTCTTGCGGTGTAAGCATACTAAATCATGAGTCACATCAGCGAGAACTTAAGTAGAAACATAACAGCGCTGATATGATTTTAGCTCATGAGAGATTAATAATGGAGTCAGAAGATTTGCTAAGGAGCATTATTACATGTTTAATTCATGTTGTTTTTAGGAGCAGGGTATGATTATTAAGTGCTGGGGTTGAGTCATTCATAGCTTTAGTTAAACAGGAGCTCCAAGCTGCTCGGGGATTAGGCAACACAGAGCTCGAGCAGCAGCAAAAAGATGCATAAGGGCAAAAGATGAACTAATTATCACAATTTGGTTCAGAGACCAGAGGTATCAAATTGGAATGGACTACATGGCTCATTTTGATTGGTCATTCTGGCTCATTTTGTGCTACAGTTATGGAAATATTATGTATTCTTTGTTTTTCCAGGAGACAAAAGTGACACTCAGCGGTGAACTTCAAAGAGCCAGTTGACAGCATACGTCTGTCTGGGTTTTTTTTCTGTGTTCTTATCAGCCATCTTGTGGTCAAATATAGTTACTGCAACATCTATTTGGTGGATTAAGGGCCCAAAGTTCCCTTTTTGATCCATATATTACTTTCCAATAAGCCATATATTTTACAACCCAAAAAAGTGTTTTATCTGTCTCAAAACTTTGTGTAATGACCGTCATAAAAAAGCAGAATAAGGAAAAGAAAAAACAAATCCATTCACGTCAGTTTTGGTCTTTGTGGTTGTATAATTCTGACTGGGGAAACTGTATTCTACATATTTTATGTATATTCTACATTTTTCTGTTCACATCCATGTTAGGGAAACACTGTTAGCTCCTCTGGCAGCCCCTGAGGCGTCGCAGCAATCATGTCCCAATCTGAAGGCAGCTCAAGGTCTGCCATATACACTCCATATTTCTAAGAGTCGCTCTCTGTAACCCAATAAACACTTCACAGATAGTCAGAGGAGCGGGGTTTGCTGTAAAATGGAGGTAGGACTGAGGAGGTGGTGGTGGGTGAGGATCAGTTTAGGATTCAGAGACATATATGTGGTCAACAGCCATCCATGTGTGGAGTCACTATTTTTGGTAACACTTTATATTAACGACACCCTGTTTAGCATTAGTTAAGCATTAGTTAACACTTAATTCATCATCTGTAAAGCATTGTTTGTGCATCATGTACAAACATAGTAACAAATGTTTTTCTTTTTCTGTAATGCGTTAACCAACTCTTCATTCGTACTTAACAAACAAAAGATTCAATAATTACTTGATTCAATAAAATGAGCTATTATGGTCATTATGAACCATTTATTTACCATTTACAGATTGTGATTCTATCATTTCATCAGGATTAATGAACACCTAATTACTAGTGATGTGTCGGTCGTGAATGAACCGCCACTTCTAAGTGAATGAGAGGAGCCGGCTCCTGATTTGGAGCCCATTCGTTTTTTTTTTCAGCTCCCGGACTTTTTTTTTTTTTTTAAGCCACTTGTGATTGGAGCCAATTCGATTTTTTTAGTTTTTTATTTATTTATTTTTTTGTTTTTGTTTTTTTTTTGCTTGGAAACAATGACTGAATGGGTTAAATAATAGGCTAGAGTGATAAAATAAATAACAACCTTAAATCATTTTACATTGTGGTAATAAAGGCATTAAAGTAACTTGGGAGCTGAAAGAGACAAATTCCCCTCACTTCTCTGCGCTGAGCAGATGGGGAGGGGCGGCAGTTACACACAAACAGAAGAACAGGAGGGAGGGGTCAGGGAGAGAGAAGGAGACAACACAAATGCACTGTAACGGTAAAGTTAGGAAAATGAGTGACAACAGGAAAAGGAGTAAAGTCTGCAAGATTAAAATCGCTTATCGAGCCACTGGTACTGTGTTGTTTCACTTACACTGTTTTGTAGAAAAAAGCTTAAAGTTAAATTGTAAATAGTTAAACGTTCTTTTTTGCATTTTATAATCATTTTTTAGCACCCTGTAGAGTGAGTAAATAAAGGCAACATATTAAAATATTAAAAAACTAAAGAAAATTCCTTTTTTCTATCATTAAAAATTAATTTTGCATACCATTTAACGTTACTGTTGGGAATAAATTAATGTAAGCAATGAAAACATTTAAAGAGCTGCTTGGGAGCCAGAAGAGCCGTCTCTTTAAAGTGAGCCAAAGGAGCCAGCTCTCTTAAAGGAGCTGGAATTCTCATCGGACAGAGCAAATCATGATTAATGAAGGTAGTGTTAATGTATGAAAAATGCTTTACAGATGATGAGTTAAGAGTCAACTAATGCTCAACTGATATAAAGTGTTACCCTATTTTGTGATGATGAGAAAATCCAGAATGGCACCAAACCTCACTTTTTAAAACACCTGAATGGGTTGTTAACAACATTTGGAGAGTGGAAGGTGCTAATTTTCAATCTCAGAGTGCCTCAGATATTTTAATAACTCTATCAAAGTACCAAGGGGACAGATATTTGCCTTTCTTATATCTTACCAGTGATGCCAGGAATATAAATTTGTTTAAATTCCCTGTTTAAAACTCAAAAGACAAGTCAAAGCTGTTCAAAAAATCATAATGTTGCAATTTGAACCTTATTTCTGACTTTGTTGGACTCCTATATCCCTAAATGTGCTTCTGCAGCTGGTTTAAATGAAGATTTTTAACCAAATAAGTGTTTAAGTGCTAAATGATCAAAGTGCTTGGGTTGTTATGAGCTGTCAGTAGTTTGATAATTGCAGGTTTGAAATACAAGAGACACTCATTTTCGTTCCTGGTGTAACAACCTGCCTGGGTTGTGTGAGATGCATCTCTTTCTGCATCCTGCGTCCTGAATTCAACGATGTTACTCAATCAAATGAAAGAGGAAGAGGGAGTCTGTGTCTTCTTGCCTTGGAGAGCGTACACTGAAACACACTCGAACACAACATCAACAAGGTGAAGGTTTTAAGCCAACTTGACTAATCTGGTTTCCACTGCAGAGATTTGCACATATATAAACTGTAATATCTCTTGCCTGTTGCTGCTACAACAGAGTCTGAATGCAAATAAGCCATATGCCAGCCAGCTTGCTGAAACAATGATTCACTGCCCCTGAGCCTCACACACTGTAATGTTCATGCAACACTCCGGCTTTCATTATTTATGTAAAAGAATTCCTGGATGCATGCTGTGAGGCAGACCGAGGGATCTGACAAATGTCAATCTGGGACTGCTGCACGGCCCGTTTGACAAACATGCTGCTTCTTTTCAAACCAAATGAGAGTTTATTACTGTGAGCACACCCATTGGTTATAGTCTCCATGGATACACTGTCATTCAAATTCATCAGCAGTTCACAGTGCTGGAATATGACATGATTGGCTCACATACACTGCTAATCATGTGTTCCTGCCAGACTGTCTCCCCCTATTAAAGTCATTCACGTTGGACAGATGATTGCTCATTGTCTTTCCCTCAGTGTGAGATTATAGAGAACAAAAGCCTACAATTACAAGTTACTGACTCACGACTCAACAAAAATTACGCTGGCATTTATGCTCGTTCATCAAAACTTTCATCAAAATACCAACCAGACCGATTTGGCACGAAGGGGATTCTGCATCAGTGTTAATTTAGTGGACTCTGTCACTCCTCCTCAAACAAAAATCACAAAACACTCAGACACAAACAAAACAAACAAATGCTGGTCTGACAGAGAAGCTGTATTCGTTTAGAAGTGTTTTTGTCGAACCGGAGGTGGAAGAAAACTCTTACATAAAACATTGCAAAATTTAACAGGCTGTTTTTTAAATTTTAAAAGCTTTTCTCTAATTCACCTCGGTGCAGTTCATTGTGTGGTCAAGGCTTCTTGGATTGTAAGAGATTTTTTATTTCAAATTCTACTGGCTTCTGTTTAGCAACATGAAAATGAAGCCAAAACAGATAAAGTTGTCCCAAGTCCAGAAAAGTGAGGGATGCTTTAACTCTTGAGTATAAAAGTCAGGTGGAAGTCATTTGATCAGTACTTAACGCTATCATACTTGATACATGAGTTTCAAAGATCTATTTCATCAGCATAAGAGTTTCCTAAAAAACCTGTTTAAATAAAATGTAAAAAAATAAAAATAAGAAATAATCCTGCCTCTTGAGGCTTATCTTTCTACCACAGGCAGCTGAAGAATTTTGGCCCTTTTCAAAATGAAATCATCCACAATTTTTTTTTCCAGGAAAATATTTTTCAAGAAGTTAGGGTAACCATAACATATAAATTGTCAATTGTTTTTAAAGTTTTCCTGCATTGAAAGAATTTATATTTACAAAAAACTTTACTAAAAAGTTGCCAAAACTGCCCAGTTAATCAAATGAAATACAAAAATATATCATAAACGAAAGCATATTGCTGCATTTTTTGTGGATTTTGTTAAAAGGACTTATAAACACCTTAGTTACAAAAGAATCAGTACTTTCTGTCTATGTTTTGATGGGTCAGGCTTTGCAGGTTCAAAGGATATGGATTCACAGTTTTAAATAGAAATGCAGAGATTGCTATTAAAGTTGTATTATTTAAGTTCCAATATCATCACATGCTTTTACACTTTAGGACATTAACCTCTTAAGACTCAGCATCCACAAATGTGGACATTACATTTCTGCCTCTCAGACCCATGATACTTCATTTTATTAAACTTTGCTTTACCTCTTAGCCACATTTAGGGACACTTCCCATGTCATCTTTTGGTGAAATCACAACATTACACCCATTTTAGCAAAAAAAAACAAAACAAAACAAAAAAACGTATCTAAGTAAATTGACACTACTAACAAACAACTAATAGAGAACTCAAAACACAAATAATCAAGCTTCCAGTACAAAGACCAAGTCCAGTTATTACAATTATTAGGTCTTACTTATCCCAAATAGCAAGGTGAGCTAAAAATTGCACACTAGACAAAAGTTCAGGTTTTAAGAAGTTAAGCTCTCTTCCTCCAGAGTGTTTCAGTTTGGCACATTTCCTTAAGTAACCATCCTTAGATGTGGGTGTTGGTCAAACTACTATTTTTTAATGCCTTAAGGTTTGGGATGATATAATTTTTAACAATACCTCTCAGTGATGTAGTTAATAAAAACAAAAAAAAATACACAGTGATAAATCATACTGTACAACCATGTACTCAAAAGCTTTTCCTAACCATGCTCTGGTGTAAAAATATATAATTCTGCTGTAAAAAATGTTTTTTAACATGGGACACAATGGGGACTAGATGGCTTTTGCTGTCAGCATCTGGAGGACACTTAAGGAACTGCAGGTTATTGCATTTCTGCATTAGCTTCTTTTTGCTTATCGAACAAGTTAACAGCATTTCCTTTTAGCTGATTTGTTTGTGCTAAAAATGTGTCTGATGTGTCTGTCTATGGAAATCAGTTTGAGTAGTACATATTTTGATGCATAGCTTACGTATTCCATTATACGATTGTATTTTTCTGGCATTGTCAGAGTGTACAAAAGCATAATGTTTCAAAGCATAGTCAAGGTCAGCAATATTTTTCACCAACATGCTTTAATTTGATGTGCAGTGTTGGTGGTAACTTAGCAATAAAACTAGCCATATTCGTCACTGTCACAGCCCACGGTCCTCACTGATGAGCAGCCTGGTAATGGATATGTCTCAGCACACACTGCTTTGAAGGCAGGTTCACACATCTAACCATAAAAAGAGAAATAAACAACACTTACATTTGGAAGAACTGAAGCTGAAGTCTTTCTCTTCAAACCAGCTCCAAGAGCTTTTTAATCCAGCTGTGTTCAAAGTTCCTCTTTAGTTGAATGATCGATTAGCCGGCCAGCAGGAGGGAGACAGGAGAGTGGCTGCTACTCACTCGAGTCCATCTCTTGATTGAATTTCCATCGCGGTGCAATTGTATCACCGGGTGCTGCGCCTACAGGAGGGAGAGGACACAGGTCACCACACTCGACAGGGTTCCACTTTCTTTGCAGCCTGAGGGGGGCCTCTATCAGCGACACAGGAATTGACAGGCTGTGCAAAAAGGCTCTCATGGGAGACAATCTTAGTGATTCTGGTGCAATGAATGGCAGAGGCCTTTCATACACTCCTGTAAACACGGCACACACTCATGTTTACCAAACATCACACAGACAATATAAAAAAAATCAGCAGTGGCTCAAAGATGTGAATCTTTAATCCAAACAATCTTTAACATTTCATCCCCCGAACAGTCAGAGAATACAAAATAAAGAAGCATTCATGACTGATCTGTCCACTGAAATGTGTTGAATGAAGGACACAGGATATGCACAGTTAACCTGAGAGGAATGCATAATTCAGAAAGAGTATCACTCGTCCTTTTAGCATTCACAGCCATCAGGTTACACAAACAGGAGACAACTGATAGTCGACCGCTTTCCTCCAAAGTTAACTTGTGCTTTATTTTGGAAGAATGACACAATTTCCTGAAAGTGCTCTGGAGTGAAATGAAAACACATTTCTCACAAACACTAACCTTTTATTTTCTTAATTCCAGTGCTAGGTGCCAATGTAAGAGGTTACATGGGGACACCAAATTCTCATTAACACTAATGAGGACATCAACTCAACTCAAACAGCATGAAAGCTTTCAAATACATCTGGAACATGAAGGAAACTCACTTCTTCTCATCACAGTTGGTGCTCTTTTAAATCTAAGAATCCAATTTACATAAAGTGTTTCAGTTTTATATACCGTAATACAGGCTAATACTTCAGATATAATTGTGCAGGGCTGATGTAGCTCTATGAAGCATTCGAAGCATGTCTCTCTCTGAGCTCTGCTTCCTTTCCAAGCACTTTTGAAGAAAATATAATTAGAGCAATGCTTTAATCTGACATGAGAAACTATATAATGAGAGAATGTAGAAAAAAGAAGCTGACACTGATTAAACAGTCCAACCAAACTGCTTAAAACTCTGCATTTTAGCTAAACTTTCATCTTGCATCATCAAGGAATCCTGGGAGTTTAGGCTGATGCAATGTGTGCAAAGACTGTTAGACTGTTGTATTTATTCACGTATTGTTTGCTTTATTTGTTTGTTTTTTTTTAATATTCCCAGAATTTATTTAAGTAGTAATTAGCCTGTCATGTATTTTTTCAATGTTATGCTGTCACAACAATACTATTTTTACCCAAATGCTTTGTTTTCATCATGCATCTATTGTGCAGGTGAGGTGATACTTCATCTCTTCTTTGCTTTCAGTGCAACCTGTTCTCATAATTTCTACACTTCTTTAATTAAGTAATGTAAACAGTATAATCTCCCTCTACTCCTGTGCGTCTTTGCATGACTAACACTCTGTCAGCTTTGTGTATTCACCCACAGTGTGCTCAAACTGAAATTGTCAGAGGTAAAGTGCAAAAATATTTTCAGGATAAGCTCTTTAGCATCACCTGCTGCTCGTTGAGAGAAGCACGGGAACATCCTTCTGCAGCTGTCATTCCTCTCTACAGGATGGAAGTGCATGTACCTGTGATGAAGGTAAATAAAACAGCACCATTACTACATATATTGTATTGTTTTTCTTTTTAAATGAAAATGTCTTTATGGCAAAGGTACATGAGTAAGACAGTTCTTTTAAAATCTGCCATCTTGCTTTCTCTGGTCTTTTTGAATATGTAGAAGAAGTCTAATCAGTCATTTAACCTTTTTTTTTTAAAATTGTTTTGCAAAATTGTTAAAGTTTTCCCTGCTTTAGTATTCTGTTTGTCCGTAGGTTCTGTTTGTTTATTCTTTTATTTTAAATATTAACAATAACAATTCTGGTTGAATTAAGATCTGGTTTGTATCTGCAACACAGACTGTAATTTTAGTGTTTTCCAATTAATCAAATATTCTTCTTTGACATTTTCCCGATGACCACTGACAAAAAAATCCTTTTTAACTTGACCACCCACACTTAGGTTTTTTTTTTTTTTTTTTTTTTGCAAATTTACATGATCCTAGATTTGTTAGTGTGTACTTGCAGAATACTGTAGTGCATAACTCTGGCCACAAGATGGTAGTGTGGTACACAGTTTCTTTTAGTCCAGCCCGGTATTAATAACTTCAATGTGAAGCAGTAATTGCCCACCACGTGACTTGTGTTAAAGAAATACCACAAAATTTACGGTAAATTAGCGACTCCGCTAATGTTGTGTTCAAAGTTAGCTGCCCCAAAGTTTGGCAGGAAAAAGATGTCAAATTTGGGGATAAGTAAATATTAAACAGAAATAAGAACAGGCATAGGTCGACGTTAAAATAATATATTGATATTTCTTTGGTAAATGTCTTATGTTGCTCTTTTTTAGTCTACGAGGGCAGGGAACCCAGTCGGGCAGTTTGTTGGCGATGCTCAACCCACTGATGAAGACTCTTTTCAAATTAACTGCTGCGTATTAAATACTCCTAACCGTTACAAATGTGTTGTAAAGTGGCGTCTAAACCCACCTTGTCTGGCAGCAGGGAGAGCACATGAGTCCACAGTGAGCTCCCACAGAGGCAGCAGCTCTGCGGTTCATTCCTGCTGTACGCACACCGCGGATTGGACGGAGGGAGTCACGTTGTGCGTGGAGCTGTCAGTCAGATGCTGCACCATTGTTCCCCGAGCATCCGGAAGGAGAGCGTGTTACAGCCCCCTGTTAGATGCGACAATAGTGCCGGTTGCTGTTACAGCATCCATGAAGCTGTTTTATTTCTGCTGACTTGAGAACGGAGGAGGATTTCAGCTGAAGAAACCCGTGACATGGTTTAGGGAGAAAGCTGTGAGGTCCATTCAGAGAGGGGCGTCATTGGCTGGATGATAGTAACGAAATGAATGGTAAGTGAGCACAATTGTACATGAAAGGCCGTTTTTTTTTATTTTAAACAAAAATGAAGATGGTTAAACGGGAAAATATACAAGATAAGTGCTTTTGTTGTGATGGTTATTTCTACTCAGAATGCACAAAATTGACATTTTATTATGTATGCCAGCTGCCTTCTTATCTTAAATGTTGGGTTACATCCTTTATAGTCCGTATGTAAAACTCTGCTGTGCTCACTGTATGACACCTTTTGTCAACTTGTGTTTTCTTTATTCCATGTATCACTCCATACTCAGACCTCCTGAGCTTTATACAGCCTCATACACTCAGAATCTAAGAGCTGCAGCATGTTACAGCTCCTGTCCCTTTGTGTATTACTTTTGAGGTCGCACATGTGTGTCATACAGGCTCCAAACTATGTTTAGAGCCAGCTGACTGGTATATGGCCAGCTGGCTGGGAGCCTCTCATGCAGACCACATGGAGCAGAGAGAGTCTGGTTCCCTGCAGAGCCTCCTGCAGAACAGGCAGAGGAGGCAGAGAGTCTGTTCCCCCTCCTGGCTCCCTGGGGAGACCCTCCACCTCCTCCTCCACCACCACCACCACCACCAGCCCCCAGCTATAAAAGGAAATAGAGGCTCACAAAGAGATTTAGATAAGGCGCTGTCAATCAGGCACACATCACTGCTGGAATTGCATGATAAAAACCTGCACCTACTGTTGACAAAAACAAACGCATTAAAAATGTTTACACCCAAAGGGAGCTGGTTAAATAATTTGCAAACAGCTATCTTCAGGAAACATGAAATTCACTCTCCCTTCTCTTTTTTTCCCCAACAGAACCAAGAAGTGTTCCTGCAGTGAAACATATTTTTCTCTAAAGGTAGGACCTCATCTCAGTCCTGCTGTCTGAAATATCAGTCTTCACAGTGCATTATCATATTAAATCCATGTCTGCAAGATAAAAATCTTGCACAACTGTTGCTCTGCTGCCACAAAAGCCCCTCTGATGAGGAGATACGATGTGATGTTGATGCAGACAACAGTGTTTAGTCAATACAGACAGCTGCGCCACTCTCACTGGATTATACCAGAGAGATGCCTCTGATATGAAAATGATGAAATATGGCAGATATTGAGTTTGCTTTATTACATGTTAGATGGTAGCTTTTTGTGTGTAAATGAAGCATCAGTGCTTCAAAGAGGGGACATGTGAGTTTTGATGCTTAGATTTAACAACATGATGCAGTAATTTATGACATCACAGATTTAAATCACATCACCATCCTGTGCTGACTTCTTAAATGTATTTTAGGAATAAAATGTAACACCTCTGCAAAACAGTGCTCTGAAACACAACTATTCCTTTTTTCATTTACATCCCAAGCATGAAGGTGTGTGTTTGTGTGTGTGGGAGAGTTTGTGTGTGTGTATTTGGGGAGTGGGCCCTCTCTTTCTTGAGACAGTTTTTTTTTTTTTTTTTTGCGCCTCATCCATCTGCTCCCTCAGTCTATCAGCGCAGCGTCCTCAGAGGAGCAGAATTTAATTAGTACACGTGGCACAGAGTTAAAGGACATTGAAACATTAAGTAGATGTATTTACTTGTGAAACGCGGCATCATTAAGCTGGCTTATTTGTATAAGTGATTCAGCCATGCTGGTAATACATACTGTAGCACAGATGGCTAAAGCTTGATAACATTGAATGTGCTCCATTAAAGATTCACAAGAAAGGTGTTGTGGTTTAACAGCACCGAGGAGAGGAGAGTCTCTCAGCAGGAGGCTGCTGTGGGTGAATTGACGGCGCACTGAAGGTTCACGTGCAAGGTTCAATCAATTTAGCTTCTTTTTATGTGGGAACTACAAGGAATCTGACCCAGAGGCTCAGGAAGATTTACTCAGGGGTTAAAGGCCAGGTTGTTAACTGATGTTGAAAGGGACGTGCTGAATTTCACTTCACGTTTGGTGAGATATAAAAATAATGTGTTCAAGTTGTAAATATTATTGCTCATTAACAAGGTTATGCAAGAGGTTTTTAATGTGGTACAGCTTGCTCTGCATTTCATAACATATATAAAATCAGTCGTACACACTGCCATACATAAGTACATACATAAGGAAGACTTAACTGCAACAACGTACAACAGAACAGTTCAATGTAAGATAATTATTAACGAGAAAGCACTCATAAAATAACGACTTATGCTCATTGAACTAATATTCTAATGAAAAATAGGATTTAAGTGATGTTTCATTTTTCTTTCAAGTGTATTTTCTTCCTTACTTTTAACTGCAAAGAAAAACATTTCAAGAGATTTAACAAAATTTGTTGTGATAAATCAAATAAGCTAACTGGCCAGTGTTATTAAAATGTCACATTCTCTGATTTCATGAGTTGTCCTCTCCCTTAAACCTATCTGTGTTTTTGTAACCACACATAGGGTCTGTTTGGTGTTTTTAGCTGTTGTATTTTGATGCTTTTTTCACTGTTGGAAAATAGGTGAAATAGAAAACACACATTTATTCTGTTTTTTTTTTCATTAGTTGTGCCGATAAACATTTTCCGTCCAGAGTTAAAACCACGGCGTTAATACCGTCGTGAGGATCTTAGCGTGAACTAATCTGAACCTTTTAGATTACAGAGCAGCTTTGTGTGTCTCAGCAGGGTTCATGGTTCTAATTTAGAAGCTTTTGATGTGACTCTTTTTGTGCGTTTGACTCCTTCCTGGCTGAGCTCTGAGCGCTCATGTTTCAGGATTGTGCTCCCTAGAGATGTTGCCATGACACCTATATGAAATCTTTTCTCTGTTGCCAGTTAATTAAGTGTCACAAAAAAGACGACATATTTTTCTGCTGTAATGAGTTTTATTTGTCAGTACGGGGCAAATGCTTTATATAGCCACGTGGGCATCAGCTGCCAAAGTGATTATATTACATTATACATTATTACTTTCATACCTTTGATGTCACTGTGCATCGATAAGGAGGAGATAATTGGAGGGATTACTGGAGATTATTCCTGCTATTCTCTTCCACCTTTTTATTCTGTTTTTGTATCATATCTCTATTCAAAATGTCAACGTAAAGATGATATTTTAATGTCATGAGATTAAATGAAAGTCACGGGGCTATAGATACAAAAAAGTTACTGTGTTCTTTTTTAATCAAGGTATTGTGTAATGAAGGTAAGTGTGCAGCTTTGATCCTTTTTTATTTCAGCGCAATGAAATAAAATTTCTTATTTAATCAAAACAGCAGAAAGTGTAATTAGCAATGTGCCGCATTAGCCCTTCAAAGTTTGACCCTGTGCAGTCAATTAAAGCTGGTTTCAAAGTTACAACAGACTGTGAAATTAGAACTGAAACCTGTTAACAATAAGGGCTTGTTTCCTGGCTTTTCTAAAAAATTGTATCTTCTTGTTTTCCAAGATGTTAATACAGTACATCCCAAATACTTAGGCGAAAACATAGGTATTGATTAAGAATTCACGCATTGTTTTATCTAAAAACTTAAAGCTCCTGTGCACGTTTTTTTTTTTTTTTGATAGGAAAAAGGCTGAAATAAAAGCAGTCTCTTTATAACCCCTAAAAGCAAACAAGACTACCTGGATCAAAATTGATGACATGTATAGAAATCTTTCACAACAAAAACTACTGAAGAGAAGGGGTAAGGCAGACAGACGTCTAATAAAGAAAATAAGTCATGCAAAAACAGAAACAGATGTTTTTTTTCTTTGTTTTTAAAGATACTGATTAGTTATTGCACAAACTATTGTGGTTTTATCATCGTTGATTCAGTTCACAGGCTTTCACTGCAAAGACAGACTATCCATGGAACTGAAATTTCAAACCAATATTATTGTGGTTGGCATCTTTTCAATAAGGTTTGTCTGCTGGAGAAAATATTACCAATATTATATTTTCCCCAGCGAGAGCACTTTACATCCTTCCAATTCATTATATACTTTTATCACATGCAGAGCTGGCCTACTTCATGAAATTTCCTCAGATAACATTGTGAATGTTTTGCATATTAAACCTGATTCTAGATCTCCACATGATACTAGCTCTATATATAAATGATAAGGCTTGTCTGCAGAATATGAACCCCACATCCCACAGCTTTCCCAGGCTGTGTGAGAGATGAAAGCAGCCCCGTCTCTGAGAAACACTCTGGCAGCTCCTGTTTCTGCCAGCAAACCGGCTTTTGCGAACTTTCAGGTGGCATGGGAAAATATAGTCATAAATAAAATATGGAGGCATGAATAATTTAGGCGAGCATTGTGATTGACATGAGGGTGAGAGGACCTGATTACGCCTGCCGCACTGTGTAACTTGAATTACAGCAAATCAAAACATTAGCCTGAGTGTGGAGCTCGCTGTGTGTACGGCGTATTTTGATCACTGCTTGTGACAACAAAGACGGCTGAGGCGCTGGATGACATGTCTTTTTAAAGATGACGCTTCAGCGCTGAGGCTCTGTGTCATTAAAACAGCAGTAATGGTTTCAGGTTTGAGGTGTTATAGAGAGAACACAGAATCATGCTAGGTGTCGAATCAGTTCACCAACACTACATTCTTATTATTTCCAGTTCTTTCTGCTTTTGGAGGATGTTAAAATTAAATGTTTATAGTGAGACAGAGGAGAAACCGGGGTCACCCTTTGCTCTGGACCCCCCATGGTTAATAAGAAACTCTGCTTCCTCCATTGTTCTGTTAGGAGGAAGAGCAGATCAGTGATTCCCAGCACTGTAGCTGCAGGAGGGAGGCTGCAGCAGGCATCACCAGGCTGCAGCTCCTCCGTGTGCTGAGTGCTGAGCAGTGGGCTGCACTCACTTTCTCCCCCCTCCCTCCCTCCCAACAACCCCCCCCCCTGCCTTCTCCTACCCCCCCTCCTCTTTCATGTGTGTGGAGCAGATCTGTCTGCAGCCTGAGGCGAGTGCAAGTTAACAAATGTACAGAGCGCATGTGAAGGCTCATTTGCATATATCTGCGGATGTCGCTATATTTCTTTAAATGGATTCCTTTGTGTTTGATTGTTGGATGTTTTCTTTTCATTGTGCCTGAGCTGTTCTGTCAGAGCTGGCTGAATGTGGGGGTGACTTTATTTCACAATTAATGATGTTTATTTGCAGATTCTTTCATCTGACCCTCATTGCGACTGAGTAGAAAAGCATACTGCACTGATACTTATTGTCTAAATGCAGATTTTCTCACTGAGCTGCTGCATATTGAGGCATGTTAGAAATATATTACTGGATAAAGCGTGCTGCACCTTTAAAGCCATTTTTGCGTATGAATTTTTAGAATAACAGTGTTCACAGGAGCTCCAAACACTGTTTGTCTGTTGGTTATAATACACGAGCCATTACTCGCTGATTCTAACCATCTATTGCATATATTTCAATTTAGTGTGCAGTCTCTATCTGCTCTCGAGGGAAATCCTGCAAATCACTGTTCATTGTGTTCCCCCTGAACATGGCAGCAGGACGATTAAGGCAGATGGCCCCTGACCTATCAGAAATCAACGTTCCACATGTGGCCTTGTGTGTGTTTGTGTGTGTGTTTTTCTCGGTCGCAGGGATCCTCCACTGACATCATCTGTAGCTGTATAATCATCCAGGCCACAGCTTCTCCTCAGGGGAGTCCAGCTGAGACCTAGCCCCTCTCACTCCCTCTTCCCCTCAATCTATTTATCTCTCCCTTCTCTGCCGAGCTTTCTCTCTCGTTCAAGGTTGCTGTGTACGGCGGAGTGTGACACGAGTGATGGATGCGTTCAGCCTCAGACTATAGCTGCACGGTCCAGAGTCTTTCTTTTTTTTTTTTTTTCTGTCTGTCTCTGTGAGATCTGATCAGTTTGTTTCACTGGAATGCAGCTTCACTCACTCAGACAGCGTTTACAGCTCTGAGAAAAAAAAATCAAATTAAAACAAAGAAAGAATTAATAAAAAGAAAGATCTGCCGTGCCATCTGGGCTGTAGAACTGTGAGCTCCATCACTGTAGAAACACTAGTCGTCTGTGATGCGACCAGCCATATTGAATGGCATAGGCATTTGGCAGACGCAGATACAGCACAAAATTTGCAGTCTATATCAGTATACACCAACCCAACATAGCTCCCTGTTCCCCCACTTATGCACATTTGGCAGTCGATCAAAGGAGAGCCAGGAGAAACTGTGTCTATTTAAAGTCTGATGTAAATAATTAGTCCATACATATATAACTCCACTAATTAGTGACTTACATATGTACAGTGTACCTGAGAGGTTTAATGCTAATGCTGATGGGTATTTCTAAAGTATATGTGTGCAGAATGTTGCTATTAGAAGCATTAAAGCTGCGGTTTGGGGACTAAATTATTACATTCTTACAGTAACACATCTCTATTTTTAAATGTTGTCTTGTTCTTGTTCCAATTCCTCGTGGAGGAAAAAAATCTTTCTCTTAATTTTCTTTTTCCTTGTATTTCAATTAATTATTGAAACTTGTGTGACTTTAATCAGCTGAGCTTGAAGTACTGTACCACTGGCTAATTAGCTCTCACTGTATTAAATGGTGAAATGTAAAAAGCTTACGCCCCTGCTTGCCAGTGTAGTGTCATTCTATGAATTGTGGTTGATGTGAACCATTTGATTGTGGTACAGTAACTACTCTGCATCCTTGCAGAAGCAACAATCTGCAGCATCAGCATAGAGTTTGTGAATTCCTGCAGGTGTAGCAGGTATTATCTTCATCCTCCCTCATCCTCAACATCCCCCCAGCTCGCTTGACCACAATGGGGTCCAGAGCCTTTAGTCGCTCTGCTCCCTGTCTCTGGAACTCCCTCCCCCTCCCCACTGGACATCCATGACATTGACTCACTGACTATTTTCAAATACCACCTCAAAACCCATCTATTCCTCCTGGCCTCCTCACTCTGACTGCCATCAATCTAACATATTTTTTTAATCAATTTATTTAAAATTTTATATCCATTTTTCTTTTTTAACTTTGGTTAAAGCGGTTTTTAACTATGTTTTGCGCGGCATCCGTGGGTCTCTTGAAATTCTATTTATTTATTTACTTAATTATTATTAAATAATAAAATAGCAAAATAATAATAATAATAATAATAATAATAATAATAATAATAATAATAATAATAATAATAATAATGATAATAATAGTAAATGTGATGGTTTGATCCTCTTTTGCCCTGAATGGAGGAAAACTGCCAAAATATGCAGATCTACTCCAAGCAAAGGATGAAATGGTCCAGTACAGAAAGACTTCTCTCTACGTAATATGAAAATCAGCAATGTATGAGAAATTTAAATACTGGGTGCACTGCAGAGCCTGTTGAATGATGCCAGATGGCATTATGATGTGTGTGACAGAGCTTCAGAGTAAAGCTAAAACATGCTGCTGATGGAGACCCCTGGCCCTGGACTTAAACATTTATTGGCTCCATCTGTTTTCCTCTGATATCTGAGCGTACGGTGAGTTAACTGTGCTGGGTGTTGAGGTGGATGATGGCAGTGATGAAGGTGACAAACTGGGTGGGTGCAATGACTCAGTCATCCTTGATTCACTTTAGCTTCTGCTGCCTTCAGAGGTTCTGATTCATAGCCAATGACGCTAAACTGTCTTTGATATGTTGGTCATGGAGCCAGACAGTTCAGAGTAATGATTTAGTGAGATCACAGAGGAGTTTATGTAATTATTGCTGTCAGACTTTGCGCATTTACACCCTCTGGTGGTTCTTTGGTACTAAAGTTGTACTAAACTTTACGTATTGCAGATTTTTGAAAGGCCATCAGGTCAAAGCAAAGACAAGACAAAATAACCCCCTTTTTTTACTTTGTTTATGAGTTGTAAGGAGAAACGAAACACAATGCTTGTTGAACACTTTTAAAGTCAGGTGTAGTTGATACCAATATATCTATATCAACACTTATATTGGTGTCTATATTGGCACTGATGCTGGTATTGGTGTAAGCTTTATGACTGGTACTGCTCTTGGTATCAGCACTGTTGTTGGTATCAGCTTTGTACATTTCCTTGAAATACTTATTAAAGGATGTCTGTCTTTTGGCCACTGCAGTTACATTATGCTATTTTCTTGTCCTTAGCTCCTTGTGATTCATCCAGAGCAGCCAGCTGTAATCTTTGAGCACTCAGCACACTTCCCCTGCCTCTGTGCTCAAACTGCATATTTAAAAGAAGCCATTTCAAAGACAAAAGTCACTGTAGGACCCTTTAAATAATATACTTTCCTCACTACTAACCTACCACTACTTCTACTACTGCTACTGAATGTAAGAGTGTGGCATGATGTGTAGAGAGGCTACTGGGAATGAGGTCGTATTGAAAAAGAAGAAAAATCTTTAGTTGTATTTTACTTAATGAGCTTTTTGTCGTTCATTCATCTTTGACTCTGGCTTAATAAAGTTGTGCAGTGTGCAACGGAGACATCGGGGCTGGAGGAGGAGAGGAAAGCTGTCAGAGTAAGGTTCAGTGAGTTCAGTATGTGGCTGAGGATGCAGGACATTGCAGGGTTGCTTGACCGTCTGTTTTCTTGAGATTGTATTGAAGAAACATCAAGAATTCACTTCACAAAACTTTGAACAAATGATGACACTGCCTGGCATCATGACCACATCAGAGCCATAAACATGTGAATATGGCTTTGGTTACTGACTGCCTGTCTGATATAAACAGTTGCTGTTTGTTCTCATAAAGAGTCATTTGTGTAAGTGAAGCCTGTGAGGCTTTTCGGGCTGTTGAAAAGGTTTAAGGCTGTAAGCTCTCCAGTACCAGGAAGTAAAGGCTCTTTTATGTTGACATACGGTCCAACTGAGTGTAAGAATGACATAATGGCTCTGTGACTGCACAATCACAGCCCCAGCTCACTGTACTGCTGAACTTCCTGGCAGAGGAAGTGTTGGGAGCACATTCACTCATGCATTCACTACAGTGCTGACAACTCTTATTTCCTGTGGATGAGGTAGTAAATGTTAATATTTCCTTGGCTGCTCAGATTTACTGTGCTAATTTTCTGATAAGGGAATGCTAATCCTGTCAATTTTTTAA
This sequence comes from Halichoeres trimaculatus, assembly GCF_033239565.1. Classification (NCBI taxonomy): domain Eukaryota; kingdom Metazoa; phylum Chordata; class Actinopteri; order Labriformes; family Labridae; genus Halichoeres; species Halichoeres trimaculatus. The sequence continues at coordinate 19,547,108 of NW_027437197.1, forward strand.
CAGTTTCATGAATATTATGTGCTGTTGTGCAGTTTTTCTCAAGAATTCAACATCTCTGTGTTTTGGTTTATTTTTGCAAATTTTCTGTTTGAGGCTTTACAAAATAATTTACAGCCAATTTTTGATCTTCCACTTTTTTTGTCTTTACAATCCTGTTGAGTTTTTATTTTGTAATATTTGCCCAGCAGTGTAGTAGTAAGGCTGTCAAAACTTGAACCTAGTCAAATCTTTGTGTCGTCAGTCTGTAACAATATCACTGAAACAGAATCTGAGTCAGGTCTCAGTCCAGTCTCCAGTTCCTGAGGCCAGAATCAGAAAGACTTTATCAAACCCAGGGAGAAATTTGGTGTTACCATTGATTTTCACACAAATACAGCAGTAGGAAATAAAACAGAAAAGTGATAATAAAAAAGCAATAAGTAGAAAAATAAAATAAGCACTAAAATAAGAAATAAGTACCAAACAAGATAAAGATATATTAACATTGTGAATGCAACAGGATGAACTGTGTTATACAGATATTACGCTTTGCGCAGGTGTAAAGATATTGCACCATGTAAAGTTAAATAAGCCTCTGATAAACTTCTCACACTGAGTTGAGTCACTGTTACATGGGATGTCTCTTCATCACACAACCTGGATCATTTACTTGGTTGTTATGCAGGTAACTGTCGAAACAATTAAGTCTGAGTACTTCTCACTATCTTCCCATTTCTAATGTACTTAAAGTTATGTGAAAACTCCTGAAAATCAGGACCTAATTGAATTTAAATCTGAGTCTTAGAGACTGCAACACTGCTGGATGGATAAAGTAGAAGTCTTTATGATGATACTTTTCCTATTCTACACTTCCTAACTTACTATAGATACATTTGCTCACATTTTTATGTAAACAACATGCGATCATAACCATTAACCAATATATGTAGTTTTGTTTTCAGCTTTTATGTTGAAATCTGGATTTTGTTTGAGTTGTGGATGCATTTATTACCTGATCTGATTTGACCACAGGCAGCAACCTTAGAAATCGACGTCCAATAAGGAGATGCAGAAAACTGCAGTTCCTCAAGTGTCCACTAGATGCTGGCTCCAAAGGCTAAGGAAAACACATTGGAGTACATAGTAAAATGCCCAATTTCAAAACAGAATCAAATATATTAACTGGAAATAGTTGTGGAGTCTGTACCAATTTTCTTTTTCTTTCTTTTTTCTTTCTATTTTTTTTTTATAGCTAGATACGAATAACCATGGAACTGACAATAAGCTAATCAGTGCATGACAGATGCTAATGATAATATCACAATACAGCAGTTTTGTGTTTAACGGCAAGATGAGCTTGTAACAACCCATGATGACTAAATGACATCTAGAGGACTTAAAAGTAAATGGCAGAATTAATGTCACTGTTTTGTTTTTTGAGTAGGGGAAAAAATCAAAAACCATTATATCTGGATTTTTTGTTTGATAATATCAAAATTGGGATTCTTTGTCAAAAGATTTTTTTTTTTTAATTCAAATTCTTAATTTCAGTCTTTGTTTATAAACTGGGCTGTAAAAAAGTTACCACTTTTCTCCAGCAGAGGGTGAAATGTTTCTCTCTGACTCACATGATATGCATGTTATTGGAAAATATGGCTCCTGGTTTAGACTGTAGACATTATAATCATCATTTAACCTTTATACATAGTCTGGTGCTAAAAAAGCAAACGAAAAATTGCAAAAACCTTAAATATCGAAGAATTGAATTGGCACCCCAAAAATCGTTTTCATACCGCCCCAGCTCTACTATTGACAAATCAGAATATTGATATTTATTTGTTTTTATTTATTCAACCTTAATTTAACCAGATAGAAAACTCATCAAGAACTTGATCTCTTTTGCAAGGATGACCTGCCAAGAGGTCAGCAACACATGTCAAAATAAATGAATAGATAAATAAATAAATTGATCATTGCAGTTATTACACAATAAGATAAAACAAATAATACTTTGGTAGTAGATATGATGTGTTGGGGATATGATACTTGTGATGAACTGATCTTTACTTCATTAACCACTGGCTTCCTCTTGGCTTTTATTTTGTAGTTTTGTACGATTTTATTGTGTTGTTCTTGGCATCAGTCCTTGTAATTGCCCCCTTCTCTCTCCTCTCCCCCTCCCTGCCTCCCTACTTTTCACTCTTTCTCACTTCACCTCTTCGTCATCCTCCCCCTCCCCTTCACCATTCCCATCTGTAGCCCTGTTAACCCCCTCCCCTCCCCTCCCCATTTCCCATTGCCTTGCATCCCCCTTCTTTCCCTCCTCTTTTTTAATTCTCCAACATTCCGTCTTCCTCCCTCCTCTCTCAACCCCCATACATACCTCTGCCCCCTCCTCTTCCTCGCCCCCTTCCCTTCCCCTGCTAGTGTTGGTAAAAATATCTGCAGACAGCAGGAGCAGAGGCACGCCTGACTCTCCCTCTCCTCTCTCTCAGACATCCCACCCATGTGATCTCACAGGCTGCCTCTGCTCTGCTCCACTCTCTGCTCCAGTCAGGCTCCTGCCTTTCAGCCGGCTGCAGCTAATGAGCCTTTGTGTGGCCAAAGAGAGGAGAGAAACAGAGAGGGAGAGGAGCGCAGTGACAGACAGGGGGGGTTTAAGTGAGGAAGACTGCCGACTTGCAACAATAAAAGCATATGTGCAGCTAGAGCTGGAAAATTACAAGCCTCTCTCACACTCCTGCACCTTTTTTTTCCCATGAAGCTAAGGGGTCGCTGCATGTCAGTGGACCGAGACCAACTGGAGACCTCTTCATTCATCATGTCTCACCTTTTTCTTTGAATAGCCACATTTTATTTCACTGTGTGGCTGTGCTGCTGTGAGAAGAGGTGAAAGGAGTCACAGGCTGCCAGTGGATACAGGTCAGTTGTTCCTGTGAGGGCCGGCACACACACACACACACACACACACACACACACACACACACACACACACACACACACACACACACACACTCAGGAGTGTAATGTGGACATTGCAGGACTGATGTGTCATGACTCGCTCCAGATGCCATAGGCTTGTTGGCATCACTTTGCATGAGTGTTTGGAGCCCCGTGTTGTCACATCAGCTCACTGTGATTGTGGGAAACCTCGTGAATGACGAGGTGAAAAATAATTGTGAGCGAGTGCTACTGATTAGGAAGAAAAAAAAAGAGTTGGTTTGTGTGTATGCACAGAGAATCAAACACAGGGAGGGGCTTTCCAAGCTGCCTTTTGCTGCATTATTTTCTCTGGGATTTTTCTCCTGGTACTGTTACATAGTGCACGCTGCCCGGCCATGATTAGTGGAAAGGCAACAGAGAAGACAAAGAGAGAGCTGTTGGAGAGGAGCAACAACCTCTGGTTTTTATTTAGCTGTGATGAAAGAGGTTCACCCCAGATTACCCGCAGCTCTGTGCCTCATGATGTCATGCCCATCTAGAGACAAGAATTTGGCTTTTCATGTTGTCATTAGAGAGAAAACGAATCAAGCAGAAATGCATTAATCCAAGACTGTAAATAAAACAACACTTAACAGTTTCTTGAGGTGTATAAACTGTGACACATTTTCCTCTGGCACTGGCTCCTAATTCTGAAGATCTCATATAGGCAGTATGTAACACACTGTCATATGGGAAAGCACTGGTTGTGAAAGTACATTAGAATCTCCATGGAAACCATTTTTGGTATCAAGGCCCTGTGCAGCATCAGCTGAGGGCTAAGCATACAAACTGGTTTCCAACAATGGTTTCTAATTAGAACCTCTGTGAGGAACAGAATAAAATTGCATAGATCATTTCTGCTGAAAATTTTCACCCATGCTGTTTCCATGTAGCTGACGGTAATTTAAGGATTAAATATGCATCTGTGCTGTTCAGACTTGAGAAAACCAATCTCTATTAATCAAGACGTTTTACCCACTGACTGTGAGTTGTGTCTGTGACATCACATATTTGTTTCTGTTGCTGAGTGTTGAAGTCAGTTGTCGTTGGGGCTCTTTTTAAAATACGCAACTCAATCTAGCTCTGTTTCAGACCCCAAACATTTTTTAAACAAGGCGGTAAACATATTTCAGTTTGCTGTAAAAATCAGCTTTATGGGCTTAATGCTTGTGGTTCCAGGTGTTTCTGCAGCCAGCCTCAAGTGGAATCTAAAAGAACTGCAGTTTTTAGCACTTAGATCATGGGCTTGACCCACAGTCTGTATATAGAGTGGACAGCGTGGCTCCACCATTTACCATTTTATGGTTTTGAAGCCAAAATTCCTCCGTCACAGGCTCCACCATTGGTAGCCGTCCTGCGGCCAGAGTCTGCGCAGTATAGTCTAATCTGATCTCTTCTTGGCTCTCCCTCCCTCAAAATACTTTACAATCCCTCAAAAAAAATGCACAAGTACCGCAGCTGTCAATTATCGTTTAAAGTGATGTAAAGCCTCGTTTTTAACCTCTTATAACTAATGAAAATGAAATTTTTGAGGACTTGAATACAAGGCAGTCAAATAATGTCTTCAAATCCACACAACAATCAGATGTGAGAAACATTTCTACAAGGTGTATTAATTTTTTAAAGTTTGACCACAGCCCATCTGGAATGACTGGGGAGATGGAATTTTTTTTACCTTTACTGCAGCCAGCCACCAGGGGGAGCAGCTTTTGTGGCGGCCTCACTTCGAGCCGACCAAGATGACGTCCTCTTCTTTTTTTTTACAATCTATGGTTTTACCACTTGCTTTCATTGCCAGGTCTATTAAAAATAGTCAGTGTTAATATACTTGTGGAGTTATTTTCAAGGAATCTAAATTCACACTTGTTGTTTCTTCTGTGGAATTAATAGTTCAGAAGCCAAGGTCTTTGATTGAAAGTATGACAGAGGTAGCCTACCTTATAGCTTTGGAGCTTGACCAAATGAATCTTTGTAGAAAATGTTTTATTTTTCTCTTTTAATCCTATAGAGCCGAGTGGCGCACCTGCGCTTTGATTTGTGTATTAAGTTTTAATTGACAGTTTTAACCTGATAACATAGATCAATCATTCTTTATGCATCTAAAAACTGGAGTTACAGTCCCATGTTATATTTTCAACATGTCCCATAGCGCTATTTCCTTCACATACCTTACTATGCCGAATACACATCATTCGTTTTTTTACATTTACATATTTGAGGAAAACAGCCATGACATTTCTGTATTTAGTAAACTATGTGTAACATTTCATTTTTTGTGGTTTATTGCACCCTTGAGCAATTGGACATCAGTCAATACATTTTATTAAAGTTTGGGATAGAAGGTTTGTATTGGTGTATAGCAAAAATTATATGCAAAAATGACATTACAGCATGTAAAAGTGTAAAGATATGCTCTGCCAGACTTGGTATGGAAGGTCATAAATGGTTAATGTATTGTCTTAATAGTGATAAATAATTGTATTTTTGCGTGTGAGTTGATTTTAAAAATACTTAAAAACCTTTTTTCTCAATAATGATCTGTCTGATATGTAGCTTTGAGTAGTGGTTGATATTTGACATGGTTTGAGTATTGGTATTCAATGTCCATTTAATACTCACTGATAAAGAATGGACCAGATAATGGAGGCAAAAACAGCAATGGTTGAGTTTTTGCTTGCTCTAACCAACACTCTTTGGGAGCATCACACTGGGGGCTCCCACACACCAAACAAATACTGCTTCTGGGTGCATAAACTTCTAACACATATCAATACTTGTACAGACACTGTTACCTAAAGAAGAGATAAAGACTCTGGTTGTGGTTTTGGTACAGATAGTGTAACAGATACCACACTGGTTGCAATGCTTGTATTTGTACAGAGACTTGCTTTGTCACTGTTTCCTGTATTGATGCTATTACAGATAGTTTTGATAGATATAGATTCTGGTACCTGTACAGATACTTGTTACCAATACTGGTGCTTGTATGGTTCCTTTTATCAGATGCTGGTTTAAGTGTAGCTCTTTTAGATTGCAGGCTTTTCTGTCAGCCAGCTCAGTTATTGCCTGACAGGAACTGAAGGATGGTAAGGCTTTGCTCTTACATGTTTCACTTCTAAATTAACACATTAGTTCTTTCTTAAAATAAATCTCTTCGGTGAACTCACCCTGACAGGCTCCTCTCTCCTCCACATCCTCTCAGACGGAGGATGCCTCACATTCCTCAGTTGTAGGTAGAGTTATTGACTCTGGAGCTCCTCCAAACGCTGCCGGTGCCATGTCACTGCACTGAACAAGCACAGCCTCCTGGGAACAATGACCCCCGCTGGCAGGCAGCTCTCCTCCTCCCTGGGTTGCACCTCTATTTCTCTCACTCTCTGGCAGCGCGTCTCTCAGGCAGCATTTGCATCTGTAATGACTCGATAGCAGAGCTCAGCTGAAACACACTGTGACTGTCTGTGAATGGAAACTCCCCCACAAGCTGCTCTGGCAGATAGACAGAGCGGGACTGGGTGAAGATGCATGCCGTCTTTACTGATTCCAGTTTTCAGGAGTGAAAGCAGAGAGGGAAAAGCTGCCAGTCATAGCAGTCCTTGCTGTGTTGTTTGGCTTATTTTAAACTGTGACACGACGTTCCAGCTACTGCAGAGAAAAAAAAGATCAACAGCCAAACATGGTAAAGTACATTTCAATCACGTCTGCTCTATAAAGAGTGATTAAAATTAAATAAATCCTGCAATATTACAACCTATTACACAGTGAGGAATAACAGCTGGATATTACTCAAAGGGAGAATCAAAATAAAACATTGTTTGGTACTGAGGATGCAGAGCTCCAGTGTAAAGCTGATTAGTTTTAGTGAAGCTGACTGATGAGCTTGTTCTTGTTTATTTGTCTAATTGCATCATCAGTCAGAGGAAGTTAATGGGCCCTCAATTGACACTGAAGTGGTCTGTAACACTTAGAAAACAACAGTCTCTGTAAGCGCAGCAGCTAAAAACATTTACTTGCACCTACACAGGAAGACAAAAATAGTGCTTGGTTTCTTCGTTTTTTTCTGCAATGTAATGCAATAAAGATGCTTTTTATTGCACCATTTAATGGTAATTTTAACAAGTCAATAAAATCTATGAGGAAACCTTAGTTTTTATACCCACAGTGCTTTGAAATACTTAATTATAGGCTTTCCTTATTGCAGAGTACAACTCACTGTCGTAGTAAAGCTTTGTTATTCCTCTTTAAAGCACCACCTGAAGCCTTCCCTAACATTTTCCTTTTTTTCTGTCAGAGCATCTGACCGAACAGAAGATCATTAAAGACCTACAGGATGTCACTCATTATGCTATCTGCAACAGAAACAACTATTCCTCCTCTGGCACTGTAGTATAAGATACTATATTATAGGAATGCACAGAATTGTGCGCTGACATGTATGCATGCAAAAATATGATGCAACTTTGCCTTCTGTATGCCTGAATCTGCAGCATGGTTAGGGATGGGAATTGATAAGATTTTGTCAATACCGATGCCCTTATCAATTCTGCTTTACGATCTGATTCTTTATCAATTCCCTTATCAATTCCTGTTGTGAATTTTCTTGGTTCAAATAGTAGCTTTACAGGTTTTCTGTGTCAACAACATTTAATTGAGTTTATACTGTAAGTGAATAAAATGTGATTGGTCCCAGAGTCTGGATATTTCTAGGTATAATTATACAGAAACAGGTAAAAATTGCACACAATGTGACGCTGACGTACTGTGTTGACACATATTAATAAATCAAGTAGGCCATCTAGTGTCTCAAAGTGGTTATAGCAATGGTTTAAGTTATTTGAAGCTTTCCGTAGTTTTGAAGTCAGCCATGAGCCTTTCAGTTGCCTGTTAGCTTTTGACATTTGAGATTCTCAGTATTTTTGTACTAAGGGTTGATGTGATATGTTTCTGTGATGAAAGTTGAAATTCTATTATGAACTGATGTATGCTAACTGCTAGCATATCAATGCAGTTTCTCATATACGTTAGCATCAAGCTTGCACTATTTTGTTATTTTGGTAAATAAGGTGATGTATACCATTTCAAATGTACTGAATATGAATCTCCCGAGAGAGAGTAATGTACATGTCTTAATGAAGTCAGCTCTTCAGTAAAACTTCAAGCTGAAAATCCTGAATCAGAGTTTTCTTGGGAAATGTTATCAAACTGCTAAGCGAAAATAGCTGCAGCAGACTAGTCGACGTAAGGCCCGGCGGCTCCGGCACAATGTAAAGAATTAATAAGGGAATCGTTAAGCACAAAGGCTAATGAATTCAATGGATTGAGACATTTCTTTTCGATTCTCATCCCTAAGCATGGTATTGGGATTGGATTTTCCTCTAAGATGCCATTTGTTACATTTTTAAATTGAGGAGACTTTTTTAAATGCAGCATATCAGGCTGGCCAGTTTGGTCCAGTCTGTTTTTTCTTTTCTCTCCAGCCGCTCAATCAGAGACAGAGGAATAAACTTCCTGTAAGGCAGATGTAGTATGTAATTAGCAGCTCTCCCCTTCCATCTCAGCTCCTTTGTGCCAAGGTGATCAATTGCCCAGGGAGCGCCTGGAAGCTGGGATAGCGCCGGAAGAGATTGTGTGTGTTTGTGTGTGCGTGTGTGTGTGTGAAGGGAGGAGGAAGGGTGGAGAGTCTGGGTCTCATTGCTAATTGAGTGTACCGAGGATTATGAAGGCCCCTTAACTGGATATTAAATAATGTGTGGCCCTTCTCTCCCTCTCTCTGCTGTCTTTCTGTTTCAGGTGCAGATGCAGCAGGCCATGAGTGGAATACTGAAGAGGAAATTTGAGGAGGTGGAAGCCTCCTCCTCCCCGTGCTCTTCCTTGCGGGAGTCTGATGATGAGGTCTCCTGCAGCGAGAGCGGGGACAGCAGCGACAGTGTCAACCCCTCTGCCTCGGGCCCCTTCACCCGTGAGTGCCTTGTGTCATTTAAATTTGTGCACCGTGAGGCTAACATGTGTTATTGACAGGAAGATTAATGTCATCATCTCATGTCAGGGCAAACAAAGCTTAAGTGCTGAGAGGGATTTCTAATCATGATGGGAATAGGATTCAGAGGGAGGAGAGTTTTGTAGTTCCAGCTCAATGCAGGTGAAAGAAAGAAAAGAGATATGCACGTCTGATGATAAGAGAGTGTTTGGTATGAGCGGTAAAGAGGAGAGGAAAGGAGAGAAAATGAGAAAGGAAGAGGAGAGAAATGGAGTGCTCAGGCAGCCTCACTGGAACAGCACAGTGCACGGATGCAGCCAGATAAATGAGGTGATGCAGTCTCAAGCTGTGTTTGTGCAACACGGTTGACTCTGCACATGTAAATGTGAAGCTCTCTAAGAGCACTACATTATTAGTGGATGAGGGGCAGGAGTATAAATACTTCATCAATAACTGCTGTATAATAACAACATTTTCTCTCATTCAGAGAGCTGTTGTCCCCAGGCTAATGTAATGCCGTCAAATGTCAGGACTAACAATGGCAAGAAATCACTTTATGTCAATTAAATAAAAAAAGAAAAGCAGAAAATCCTCACATCAGTTTTAAAAACCATCAAATTCGCACAGGTTCCTGCATCATTACAAAATGATAAGGCCTTGGAGTTAGCCTCATTACACAGCATAGTGGGTAGTGAGAGTAAATTTTGTTTAAAATCATGACTTTAAATGTTTGTACAATAAAAAAGATGATGCTTTCTAGATTTAAAGAAAAAGCGTTCAAAGAAACTCAAATCAAAAAGAATATATCTAAATCAAGCATTACTGAAAATTCTGTTACAGCATATTAAAGAAGGAGGCAGATCTTCAGTTGCATGTTTTAGAACAAGAATCCTTCAATGAGCTCTTTAAGTTAATGCAACTTCAGATATAGAGGAAGCACACAGTATGTGAATTATGCAAGTTTGCAGAAACAGAGGAGTATTTTTTTTAATCATATGGTCTGTATTTGTAGGAGAACTTTCAAAAATGAAATGTTGCTCAAATTTCTGAAGGTTATTTTTTCATTGCACTGCTTATGAGTTTGACTTTTGCTTTTAGATCACTAAAAAAACTACAGGATGTTTTATATTTTAGGTAGTCTGTGATGGATGTTTTACTCTTGGTTTGTTGTCATTACTTTTATACAATCATGTATGCTTTTATTGTTTCCATAATCAATTCCTCCTGTGAATTTTCTGTGTACATAAAGTAGCCAGTACAGGTTTTCTATGTCAACATTTAATCCTGTTTATTACTTCCGCCAAGGAGGTTATGTTTTTGGAAGAGTTTGTCTGTGGACAACATAACTCAAAAAGTAACAATCAAATCTTAATGAAATTTTCAGGAAATGTTCAAAATTGAATAAGGAAGAAGTGATTAAATTTTGGAGGTGATCTGGATCACCGCCTGGATGCAGGACTTTTTTAAAGGATTCTTTATCATTGTGAGATAGGGCCGTTTTCACCATATGTGTATATAACTCCACCATAAATGGTCGGATTGCTTTGCAATACAATACAAGACAAGGTCACCAAAATTTCTGACAGATGTAAAAGTATGATCCAGATCCTGGAAATATTCTCGATACTAAAACCTGATCACAATATGCTTGGTGGAGGTCTGCATTCTGAGTGTTTTTCTAGTTAGTAAATAAATATAACAAGACTCTCTTGGTATTTAATGCCGTGCGTCAACAAATTTTTTGACATTGCCATCTTTGCGTTGTTAGCGCCCTTTCGGTGAATGAAGTTGAGCTTTCAAGTGCTTTGATCTCTCTGCCATTGTCTTGGAAATTGAATATTGAGCATAATCGACATTTTGCACGTCATGCAACACCAACGTAAAGTCTGGCTGCTCTGGCGTAAGGAAATTGTCAAGCATAAAGGCTAATGATGTTGATGGGTTTAACCATTTGTAATCAATTCTTAACAGGAACCAGTCATAGATACCCATTCCTATGCAAGACAAATTTACCCATTGATTTGATCCATCCCTGCATTTTGCTTGAGGGAATATTGGTCGGAATATAAATCTAGCAGCTGAGTGTTGGTTTACTAAAATGTTCCACAGTTTTCAGTAGGATATTCAACCTATGATTCTGTGAACAGAGGTCTGCTACTTTACAGCTCCACTATACTCCTTGACTCAAGTGGACTCTGTATTAAAGAATGGAGTCTAGATTAGGGTTACGACCATCAAAATGCTGGTCTCCTCTGCAGGCTCATGAGGACCCTGGTATCATCACAGATAAACAGCACAGAGCACACATGAATCTTAATTTGTCAGAGCTGAGATCGAATGTGGGTGAGATGGATGATACAGTTGCTGGTTATGAATCATTTCAAAAGCATCCACAAAAACTTGGAGCCAGAAATTCTCAATGATGTTTTTCTTGGAGAACAAAAGAAAGAAGTTTTGTTTGGATGTGCTCCATGTAACAGCAAGAGCTAAAAATCAAAAGCAAAACCAGCGCTTGAATTTTCTGTTTTGATGATGCACTATTTTCTATCTGAAGGACATGCCGATGAGTGACAGGCCCCCCTCCCTGCATAGGGAGACATAAGTAGGGTGCTGCGTCCCTGGAGGCTCAGCTTGGCCTCTGTGTCAGCTGCAGATGCTGGTAGCTAACAGCAACACCGTGAAGACTGCTCTCCTGTAAAGTGCCATGTGCACATACAGACAGTGATCGACTGTTTCGGTGGAGAGATGGAACAATTAAGCCCTAAGTGCTTTTACATCCTGTGCTGTTGTGTTAGGGAGAGAAGGAAAACATCTGTAATGTGTTTGTTTTAGTGTGAGAAGCAGTCAGGTTTGAATCTGCGAGTGGAAAAAGGCAAAAAGGAACGCTCGCTGATTATAACGTTGCTGTGAAAAATACCTGTGAGATGCTTTAATGCACTCTGTCAAAAAAAAAAGCTGATCGCATAAACCTTAGCATCTGCTAACTGTTTTGACACTTAAACAAGCTGTTTGCATTTCAGTTTGTAGATAATGAAAGTCAGCTCAGTCTGACAGCTCTGCCTCTCTAATGAAATGCATTGTCCCTCCTGCGTGCGATGGTGGAGAGCTGCTGGAACCAGATGGTTTCTATTTGTCCTGTCTTTCTGATACGCAGTGAATGCTGGGAACACTGCCTCTGTGAACCAGCGCTCTTCATCTCCGGGGCCAGGCAGAGGCAGGGGGATTATTTATGCTCCACCGTTGCCCTCCTCTCCACTTTGCCCCTCCCTCCTGTCGAGCTCTCCTTAAAAAGACACGCCGAGGACTCGCATGCCAAGAGGAAGCAGGGAGATGTGATGAAATCCCTCCCTGCAAAGCTGTGCCGAGATATAGGAGCTCTGTGCAAAGCTGGCAAGAAAGAAGTCGTCATATTTCAGACATTTGAGGACAATACCCTCAGCTCGTCTGCCCCACATTGAGCCATAAAAACGTTACATCATAACCCTGCTTTACAAGAGTACACTCCTACATCAAAAAAAAGTGTGTAAATGATAAATAATTGACTAGGAAGACTCTTAGTTCCCAGTTCTTCCACATTAGATTAATGAAGCAGGATGAAAGCCCATTTTCCATTTTCCCATTTTCTCTGCAGCCAGCTCAATTCTGAAGAGAGAGAAACGCCTTCGGACACGGAGGGTGCATTTTGAGAATGTGACAGTGTACTACTTCAGCCGGCGGCAGGGCTTCACCAGCGTGCCCAGCCAGGGAGGTAGCACGCTGGGCATGTCCAACAGGCACAGCTGGATCAGGCAGTATTCCCTAGGTGAGTTTGCCCTGGAGCAAGAGAGGATCCACAGAGATATGCTCAGAGATCACCTGAAGGAGGAGAAACTCAACTCAATCAAACTCAAGGTAAGTATCCTTTACGAGTAGTTTTCAGGCCTCAAATATGCAAGAGTGTGAAAGGAATGTGGTCTGAGAGATTCTCCACTCCGACAGTGGCTCTTTTTTAAGAAATTCCTTGAATGTGTCCTTCTTTTCAGCTGACTAAGAATGGCACGGTGGAGTCTGAAGAGGCCAACACGCTCACAGCAGAGGACATCTCAGACGATGACATCGATCTGGACAACACCGAGGTAGACGAGTACTTCTTCCTGCAGCCGCTTACCACTAAAAAGCGACGGGCACTGCTGCGCTCCTCCGGGGTAAAGAAGATTGACGTGGAGGAGAAACACGAACTGCGGGCCATCAGGATGTCCAGAGAGGACTGTGGCTGTGATTGTAGAGTCTTCTGTGACCCAGAGACCTGTGCCTGCAGCATCGCTGAGATCAAGTGCCAGGTAAAGTCGACCACACAAATATCTTCTGTTTAACACTAAGGGATGCAGAGATAAATACCCATTTATGAAAAAATGGAGGTACATCTTGTTTGAAAATGTGTTGAATATGATCCTGTCTTTAGGTGGACCGTATGTCGTTTCCATGTGGCTGCAGCAAAGAAGGGTGCAGCAATTCAACAGGGAGAGTGGAGTTTAACCCAATCCGTGTTCGAACCCATTTCTTGCACACCATTATGAAGCTGGAACTGGAAAAGAGTCGTGAGCAGCAGCAGGTTCCCCCCACCAACGGTTACCACGCAGAAAACAACGACCTGGGAAGTGGAAACTCTCTGGTCCAGTCCCAGCAAAGGTTGGAGTACTCTCTGTCGGACACTGTCCCACAAACAGCTGCTATGCACCTGCAAGCCCAAGACGATATGGAGGAGCCTCTAGATGAAGAGGAAGATGAGGAAGATGATGAGGATGATGAGGAGGAGGAGGAGGAGGAAGAGGAGAACGAAGACGAGGAGGAGGAGGAAGAGGATAGCAGTAGTGTTTGTAGCGCGCTATCCGACTCCAGCACACAGAGCTTAGCAAACAGCGACTCTGAGGATGAAGAGGATGAGGAGGAGGATGAAGAGAAGTCTGAGAACTTGGCGAACCAATCAGTGACTCATACTGAGGTGGTCCCGCTGTCTTCTGGGCTGTGCTATAGTGATGTGACGCATGAGAATCACATTAACGGAAACACTTATTTAATGAACTCCTCCTCAGCTGAGTACTACCAGCTGGGAAGCTCCAACGGTCAAACCAGCCAACCCAGTGAACCCTACGGGGAAGCCTTAGCATTCCAGGATCCCAACAACACGACCAACAGTGGCATCCCACAAGGACCGTTCAACATGTCAGCCGAACAGTACACAGACTACCCTAATCAGGCTGAGCAACAGTACACTAATGCTAACGCTAACCACCATTTCAGTCTGACCAACAGTGCCCCCACTACGCCACTGGCCTGCTTCACGACTGATACAGAGAAGAAAGTGTCCAAAGTGTCATTTGTGGAGCAGCCTGAAAACCAGAACCAGACCCAGTTTCAGAACTACCTGAACAATAACACACAGGGTTCATTCAGCAGCCACAGCTCGTGCTTGGCAGCCGAACAGCAACAGCAAGAGTCCAGTATTAATAACGGCCATTCAGACCTAACCTTACTAGCAAACAACGCTAAGAACCTTCCTTTACCAGACCATTGCCCCGAGGTCACAGCAGTTTAGTGGACCTCACCTTTCAAAGTGTTCTTGCATTATTATGTCTTAACTTGAGCCTGACCAAGTGGCACTTCAAGGGAACATAATCATGGCCTTTTTGCATTATTTGACCTTAAATTTCAAAGCAGTTGACACCACTGTAGAACATTGACATCTGTTACTAAAAAGCCACTTATTGTATTCAAACAGTAGCCATTTTCCTTTGACATAGTACGAGGGACGAGAAGCTTAAGTGCTGATATAATATTGTAGAGCTGTGTCCTGGGTTGTTAACAGAATAAACAAAGTGACAAATTGCTGCCATGTCCTTGTGTCAAGATCTAACAAATCTAAAAGTAAATGAACCGTTAATATCCTCATGGACATAGGAGTGTTTTATAAAAAAAAATTAGCTATCCAGCTATATAGCTAGTTACCAGTAAATTCTGCTAGCTGATAATAAATAAATAAAGCTAGCTAACAATAATGTTTGCTTGCTAACAAGTATCTTAGCAACAGGGTGATCAAATTCTTACATTAGCAGTTGGCTCGCAATAGATGTCCAGTTTTCTTTAATGCTGTTTTAACTTCAATTCCCCTCCAGAATTTCAAAGTATAATTCATGTTTTTGCTTCTGATCCCATAGGAGGTGAAATATATCAAATTTCCTTCATTTATTAGCGTTAAACCCTGATACACAGCAATACAACATTAAAACAGTGGTTAAGCTTCTTGAATCAAGTGCGTCGTCAGAGGAAAGAAGCTACTCTGTGAATATATTGCTTTGCAATGGAACTGTAATGTAGGAAATACCTGCTCCTTAAAGTTTTGTTCACCACAGTGTGTGCTAAACTGATATATCAAACACATCACAACCGTTTCCAAACATCAGTTATGTCATGCTGTGCAATGTATCTTGTAATCTCAGATGTAAAGTTCTAGTTTTAAGCAGATATTGTACCGTAGATGGAACTTTTCTATGTCTACTGTGTGTCATATGTGCAAAAAAAGTTTATTGTTAGCTAATTTATTGTTTCTTAATTATGTGTATACTTATATATTGTAAATGTTTTGATAATAAGCATGCTGTTTTGGGGAATCTCAGTGACATTTAGGGGGAAATACTTGCCATTGTTTTATATGAAAATGTGTTGTATACATAATGTACATTTCTGTTCTTTCGGTCACTATTATATGCTTTTCTATGATTTTGAAAAGCATGAGAAAGCCTGAATTCTTATTTGTATGTTTGTAATACAAAGTCATAAGATAGCATAAAATGTTAGAGATCAATTCACAGTCTTTTGCACTTCTGTGTCGAGGGTCCAGTGGCATGCAGTTGGTTAAAGCTGATTAATACTTGAACAAAGAAAAAAACAAAAGGTCCCTCGCGTGTTTTTTCTCCTCAACTATTCACTGTTAAAAGTCCACAGTTTGCCATAGGGTTTCAAGCCTATAATGTATACAGGGATTATGATGTAGTAGCACTTTGACATATCTCCAAAAGTATAATGATGCTGCTCTATGATTTCTCATAAACACCAGAACACTATCTTTATCACTGAATTAGTCTAATTAGCTTAATTTAAAAAGCATCCATAGCCGATATCCATCAAAGACAAATTATCGGCTCTAATATGTCAGTTTATCATAAATACATCGGTTATTGGAGTCCTGCTTCAAGCTGCGTGAGCTACATTCCTCTCTTGAATAACCAAGATGTTTATTTGTGTGGATCCAATAAAGATGTTGATTTGTTCTACTGATGTGCAATAGCCTGAGGCTTTTCAATAGGCATTCCCTTTTGGAGAAAATCCTCAATGAAGCAGGCTAAGATTCCTTTAATTGACTGTCAAGGTACTTAAAAGACTATTTTCTGAATATTGACTGTGACACATTTTAACCAAGTGTGAATGGAGGGAAAAAATGTTCAAGGTTGACAATCAAAGACTATTGACAAATGTGGTTCATATCAGATATTAACACTTAAAATATGGTTCCTGAGCCTATAATGAGCTATTCAAAATCACTTAACAGACAGATTTTTAAAAGTTGTTTACCAAAAATGTGTTAATAACCTTTCAGAACATCTTTTTTTAAAGGTCATGTAAAAAAAGAAATTGGATTAACTGCTCAGGAATTGAGTGCCTGTGATAATTTGGTCAACAGTACAACCACAGCATTGTCTCTCTTTGCTCCTTTCATGACTACAGTTGCTCTCCATCCTTCAGGCTCTCAAGTATTGACCATATTTTGGAATAAGAAAGTCTCTCTTCTGGATTTTTAACGGTAATATGTGCGACTGTCGAGTAGCTGGGACCTTTCATGCCACCTCGGGGGGAAATAAAGCGTACAGACTGCTTTCAGGCAATCAAAGGCATCAACACGATCTACATTACAGATAAATGGTGCCAAAAAGATTCAATGTGAGAAGGCTATATTCAGTGACACTGCATCCAGTTGGATTTTATTTTCCAGTATTTATTATGAATGATATATTGAAATGTGTATTTATTGTGGTTTTACTAAAAGTCTGTATTGAGTAAATTGATTCACTATCTAAAAACTGTCTTTTGTTTCATGCGGGTTGTGTTGTAAAGCTTCATGTGCCTGATTTATTTATTCTTTTTTTCTGTGAAAAGCAAACATTTTGCACAAAATGTTATACTTGTTTTTTAATGTGTTTGGCTTTTCAAACTGTAGGTAGAGCCAACTTCATTTTCAGTTGCTTCATTTTGGACATGATTTTGAAATAAATTAAATTCAAACTGTTAGCCAACAACTGTACAAGTTCAGTAATTTCTTGGGTGTAAGCGCCCTCTGCTGGTCACTGCGGGGAAATGACACAAGGTTGCTCCCAGGACTTTCCCACTGAATTTATTGAACTAGAATCAAGACCTTTTCATACCAGTGCTGTCTGACAACACCTGACACTTAAAGCAAACACACATCCAAACTGTTTCTCAAACCAAACCCAAACCTCACACTCATCAGTCGCTGAAACACTAGTGCCTGCACCAGAAATGTATCTGTGAACTTACTTTTAGATAAAGAAAGGAGAGTGTCAGGGTGTGTGAGTTACAGAGTTCCTTCATGCATCGTGACATGAAATGTTCCCTTTTACTTTTAAATAATACAGGGAAACACTGCAGAAGTTCTCAAAAGTTACACTGTTCATGAATATGAAAATAAATTCAACTTTTTTTCATTGGCACAAGTCCAAACCGCAATCATTCTTAAAGGGCCAGCACACTTTACTCAAATAACTTAATCTCTTTTTCAAATGATGGTTCTGCTGAGGTAACACTTTCCTAGGAAGGATGAAAAAAAAGATGCTGGGTGATTTTGAAACTGTTTCAGGGAATTGTGAGTTCACCTTTGTCCTAGAATTGAAGCTAGTATTGTAAAAAGAGGATTTTCTATCACTTAGTCAATCCTCATAAATTCATGTCCAAGATATTGTACTAGAAACACCACAGCATATATTCTCTTAAATGATAATAAACCTCAGTTAATTCCACTCGCACAAAATCCTGATTCTGATCCTGAACTTTCTGCAGTGTTGCTATATCAGACGTGTGTTTTCTTGTATTCTTGCATTCAAATCTTTTCATCTCAAGGTGTCCTGGTCTTAGCATTTACTTAATTTCCTGCGTTAACCCCACCTCACTCTCACCCATCCCTCCACCACTTCATCCACCCAATATTAAATAGCATCTAAGGCACTGGACGGCAGCAAAGAAGAAACTTTGCATCGTTTCAAAAGTACATTTAAAGGGAAAAGTTTTTTTCAGGTTTTTTTTCTCTTAAAGTTTCTTTGGTGGTTTTGCTTTTTGCATGTCCATCTTGAACCCTGTGTTTACAATACGTTTTCCACTGCACTGTGTTTTTTCTGACTTTGTTTCGAATCCTTTGTCATGGTCAGTGTCCACTCTGCATACCCGTGTCAGGCATCCTGGTTGTGACAACACAGCTTAGCGAAAAAGTCGAAGCAGAATCACATTTGTCATCACAGTGTGTCACCATCGTTCCAAGGATCACAGTCTTACTTGAAGTGTCGTTTCAGTGCTTCCCTCTCACACGCACCCTGGTTTCTCCAAGAGTCCAAACTTCCCATCAGGAGCAGCTCAGCTCTTCCATTTATAAAAATAAATTAAAACTCAGTCATTCATCTAAAATATACTGCGCGCTAACTTCCTGCAGTATGGTAAACTCCTGTCCCAGTGTTTTGTGGTAGTTTGCACATTTAGACGAAGGTCCAGTGCTGGAATCTGTCCGAAGGGTTGCAGAGGGTCACAGAGGGGATCTCATGGCGGGCGCTCAGGCACATGTGCCGTGCTGGCAAGTAGAACAGCTTGTTCTACATGATAAAGAGGAAATATCAACATTCTTAGAGAGAAAACACAAACATCTTAATTTACAAATAAAAGCACAAAAACTCACATCCTTCAGCTCCCATTTCTGCTCCACTCCGACAGCAGTACTCTTGCTTTTATACTGGCATTCCTCCAGCTTTACGGCACCGTCCATCGCATGCAAACACAGCTCTTTCTGCACGTTGTGTCTTATGTCGTGGTGCGTGGAGTACTCAAAATACTACAGCAAGAAACAAAAAAATCAACCACTGTCATTAAAGCTGTTCTTGTTCATTTGGGAAATAAAGATAAATAAAAGGTTTGTTTTCTATTCAACCTGGTTTCCTCCAAGTCCATGGCATGGGTACATAATCGGCTGCTTCCCACCCTCATTGTTCTCCCCAGCGTCCAGACACGAGTCTCGGCCCAGATTTTTTATCTACAGAGAAAGAGCAGGGAAGAGGGGAAAGCAGTGAGAGGAAACAAAACCAAAAACTAACATCCAGTGCAAGCTGTTCAAACAACTGCTGCTCTCAGGAGTCCATTCACTGGTGTCAAATTGGAAAAGCTCAGAACCCTCCAGAGATCCTAAGTGGAAACCCACAGTGGCTAGACAGAGCTCAGAGGTTTGGAGAGTGTGTGTGTCAGAGATGGTGTGTGTGTGTGTGATCTTACAGAGCCAAATTGGAGGGGGTTGAGATCAGGCATGAAGATTTCTGGATAAATGTTGGTTAGATACCAGGAGAAGCTTTTGCACTGCAGCTGTTCACGTAGGGCCATGCGCTTGGAGACATCTCCAAAGGCTTTCTGTTAAAACAAAATATAACTGAAATATTATTAAGCTACAAAATAGAATCCGGGTTTATTCCACAAATGCAGGCATATGTGAGTGAACCTAAAAATAGACGAGTTCAACCAGCGCAACATGACAGATATATCTAGTAGAGCTCCAGATGAGATATTTCATGTCAGAAAACATTATATTTGCAGGTGTTTGTGACAAATAAGTTACAACTTTGTCCACAAGAGGCAGCAGCATCAACACAAACATTTCCTCTCAGTAGATTCAAATTAAGTGTGCACAATATGTTTTTAATGTATGAACAGGCTTGTGCAGTTTGTAAAGGAATGTGAAAGACGTTGGCAAGAGTTTAAGCTAAATGCTAATACCAGCATGCAAACACACTCTGAGTGCTTCACTTAAACAATAACCCGCAGGACACAGGGAAAATGTAACCCCATAATGTACAAGAGTGAAGAAATAAAAAAATGATTATGATGTTTCAACAAATAAAATGTCACCAGCAGAAATTTCAGGGAAACGCCTGAGGCAGTCAGAGTAATCCTTTGTGTTCCAACATATGTGTACGAAAGGTCGTGACAACCGGTTTGATATTTGTTCAAAGACTTGAGCTTGGATTATGATGACAGCTAATACTCTTTCTTTTATTATTGATTTATTAACTGGCTACTTTCAACGCCAAACAATTAACCTTTTTGATTCTGTATAATGTTGAAAATTAAAATAATCAATTATTTTGTCACACTGTCTGAAGGTGGAAGCTTTTGTAAGCAAGCGGAAATATTGATTCATTAAAGGACTAAAGAAGATGAAAGATGCAAGAGCTGCTGAAATTATCCACTAGTTTAAAATAAATTTGGTTTTATCAGGAAATGTTTAAGGATTTGGATAGATGGTCAGTATTGTTGTTAGATTTCAGTTCAAGAATTGAAATCTTCAGTGCTTGCCAATACAGATCCCTTCCCTCCCAATTCCAAGAGTGGGACCAAATAAATTCAAGATTCATCTGGAATGGGCATAAACCAAGAATTCGATTTTCTACACTTCAAATACCCAAAGATGAGGGAGGATTGGCACTGCCTAACCTCCAAGAATATTATCATGCAGCTCAACTCCGTCCCTTGATAGGTTGGTGTGATGCAAATTATTTTACAGGATGGAAGGAGAGTGAGCTGAACATGGAAGGATGCCATGTGCAGAGTTTGATTGCAAACAGAAATATGTATAAGGAAAAGGAGGGGTTATTGAATCCAGCAACAAGGTTCACTTTGGGAATCTGGTTTTAAATAGTAAAATAATACAAATTGGAGAATGAGGCAAAGATTTTGAGTTGGATGGCCTATGACTCTAATTTTAAACCAGGAACCCTGAACCAAAGGTTTAGACAATGGGCATCTAGAGGCACAACAATAATTGACAGATTGATTGAAAAAGGAGAAATAAAAAGCTTCATTAAACTGAGTAGAGAATACAACTTAGAGAACAAAGATTTTTACATGTACCTACAAAACAGGGATTATTTCAATAAAGAGATAAAGCCTGATTCCCCATGTGAATTAAACGGATTGATTACAACATTATGCAATGCATATAGAGGCACAGTCAGGAGAGTAGTTACAGTGCTGTACCAAAACATGTTAAGAAATACAACAACTTCCACTCTCTACATTAGAGATCAGTGGGAAAAAGAACTAAAAAGAAAAAGAACTAAAGAAGATTGGCATAACGTGTAAGACGCAAAGTAAAACATCAAGCTCAAGAACGTGGAGGGAATATGGCTGGAGAAACATAATATGATTTTTAATCACCCCGAAAATCAGAGGAAAATCCTCACTTGTCCCACAACCTTGCTGGAGATAGTGAGGGGAGTGATGTGGACCATGCTCATGTGTTTCGGCAGTGTGTAAAAATGACATGTGGAAAGAAATGAAAGCAATCTTGGGTTATCTAATTCCTAAGACATGTGAATTGTTTGGGAAACTTAACACGAGAAAATATTCAAAACAAAGACAGACACCTGGTTGGAATATTACTTGTGGCATCTAAGAAAGCCATAACAAGGAAGTGGTACAAGGAAGACCCTCCCACACTGAAAACTGGTTGGACATTGTGGAAGATCTACATGACATGGAGAACTTCACATACAATTTGAGACTTCAACTACCTATTTGCCAAAAAAATGGAAAAAGTGGATGGACTTTAAAACCCACCTGAAAGACTGAGGAGAATGGACTATTTGTAGGGAGGCTATATGGACTTTTGTTAACTGACACCAAATTGTTGTATGACATGTTCTTTTGTTGTAACCTCATCAAAAAAGCGAATAAAATTTAAGTATTAAAAAAATGGTTTTGGATAATGAACTGATGAAGAGTTGCAGCTGTATTAACAGATTATTACACCAACAGTATTTATGTTTGGACTTCTGAATCCTGATTTGCATCCACAGCACCACTTTTTCCCCTAAAGTCAGTGACTGTCTCCTGCAGCTCTAATGACTCCTTTGTAAAACAAATTAACTCCAGCTGAGCGTTCGATCAGCCTTCTTTTCCAAACAGGACATTTACAAGGATCTGCAGTCGCCCCCTGCTCCTGAATAATGACGCCACTTACTCAAATGACGGGGACTTTTTTTTTAAGCCGTTGACGACGGCGTGTTTGTTCAAAGTCGAGTGAGAGAAGGGCTGGCCCCGCTCTGTGAGGTATCGCCCCGAGGGAAATTGTTTATGGCACCTTTTGGGACCACATGTTGGGAAACACTGAGAACCTGTCATTTAGCAGCACTGACTTCCTTCAGGCCCCATTTTCCCTCTGTTTGATAACAGCTTTTAGCCAACAACGTCCTATCTGTTTCTCTCTGTTTTAAAGAATGTGCCTGATTGTACTGAGATCCTGCATTCACCTTTAAAGTCACATTTATCTGTGAATTCTGAGCTTTTCTTGCTAAGTTACTCATGATCAGACGAGACATAAGGAGCAGGATTTGCAGGAACTTGTCTTCAGGGTGGAGTTAGGGGATAATTAGGGGTCTTAAAAACCACCTAAATATGACCATGACGAGTGAAACATGGTGCAGCAGAAGTTTTCTGCTTTAATAGGATCCCAGGATAGAAACATGGGGTTCGTTCATACGTACATCTCTTGCTATTTGTGCAGCCTGTTGGTTCCGCCGGTAAAAGATCTCTTTGTAGTCGTCCATCCAGACTTCAGCCAGTCGAACCTGGTTACGAGCGATCACCTGCGTCCCCTTGGGGAAGGTGTGGGGACTCTTAGTGCGGAAAACATGACCCACAATGGAGCAAGGGAGGATCTCCAGCTGTCCACCGCACTGCCACACCTTCAGGTTATGGGGAGTCAGCACACACAGATGCAGAATGACATAAATGGAGACACACCTCTGGATAAAAGGATGATTCAACATTACAAAACAAGAAAGTGCAGCACATCCTGATTAACTGCTCACCCTGAAGGACATTTCAATATTCTCCCCGCCCCAGATCTCCATTTGTTCATCGTAGCTTCCTATGTGGTAGAAATATTCTTTGGAGATGGAGAAGAGTCCACCAGCAAATGTAGGAGTCCTGTTGAGAGATTTCACCAGAAGTTCGGTAAGATAAAAAGCAGTTTATACAGGGTTGTTGTTTTTTTCTGCTGCAGGGTTATTGCCTACTTGATAGGGTACGTTTCATCCTTCCTCCTCTTCTTCTCGTGGTCTGGCAGAGCCTCCCAGCCAAAGGTGAGCCCCCAGTCAAAGTTCCCCTGGTTGTGGTTCTGCCCATACGGGGACGGCTTCACGAACTCAAACGTATTAAGATCAATAGTGGTAATATCTGGACTCACTACTGCGGTGTAGTTCTCTGCTATTCTAGCCAGCAGTGGCTCCAGCCATCCGTGAAAGCATTCACCTGTTCACACACACACACACAAATCATGCATTGCATTGTTACATAGTCCTCAGCAACAGCAGCTGGATGGCTAATTTTGTCTGACACATAAAGACTTGAAAGAAAAACAAACTTCAGGTAGGTGTGTGTGTGTGTGTGTGTGTGTGTGTGTGTGAGTGAGTGAGGGTGTGTCCCTAAAGTAACTGGTTTGACTGTGTGTGAAACGTCAGCGTGTTGACTAACAGTGGGCGTCGAGGAAGGTGAGGGTGTCACCGGTGGCCACGGAGGCACCCAGCAGGCGAGCGGTGATGAGTCCTTTTCTTTCCCGCTGGCGGACAACTCTGACGATGTTTAGCGGCTTCAGATACTCATCTAAGTTTTCCTTTAACACATCTGAAAGACAGATTAGAGACAACAAAATCATGAAAAATGTATGAATGATCTGATGAAGTTGGGGAAATGTGAGGACAACTTGAATTTTCTTCTACAAAGTGAAATAAAAACTACATCCAACTGATCAAAAATAGTTGAGAGAAAAAGGACAAAGCTATCTTCTTTTATCCTGAGTTTGTCTTTCTGTCAGGATTTCTGCACAGCAGGCCTCCACCTGTGGCTGGGAGTGATTAAAAGCTAAGTTTACAGAGTCAGATAAACTGCATTCCTAAATCCTCTCTGTTCTCCTAAAATTTGTTTCCTTCCAAAAAACGATTATCGAGCCTCAACTCTGATTCATTTTATAAACACAACCACCGCTAATTCCTCTTTGGAAAGTATTCACCAGCAGCCCCTTCACTTCCTGTTGTAACCCGCTTCATTGGCTACAGAGGGAGCAAGCAGGGAGCTCCTCTCTGCACGTTTTGAGAGCTGCCCACCCAGCATGCAGGATGAAATCAAAACCCAAAGGAGAGCTTAAAGGGCCCCCTCTTGAATCTTTACCGTCTACGCTGGCGTCGTCCACCAGGATGATCTCCTTAAGGAGGATGGCCGGGGAGGAGTGCAGGACACTGTACACAGTCCTCAGCAGAGTGCTCCAGGCCTCGTTGTGAAACACGATGATCACGCTGGTGGTTGGCAGGAGGGGGCATCGCTTGAAGGTTTGCTCAATGCATCTGCAAGGAAAAAGAGAGAAAGGAGCACAAAGATGTGACTGTCCCATCCAGATCCTGAGTG
The DNA here is from genome assembly GCF_033239565.1 of Halichoeres trimaculatus. Taxonomy (NCBI): domain Eukaryota; kingdom Metazoa; phylum Chordata; class Actinopteri; order Labriformes; family Labridae; genus Halichoeres; species Halichoeres trimaculatus. The sequence goes on from NW_027437197.1 coordinate 19,571,802, forward strand.
GCACAATAGTCTAGTTATTACATCTGCTGACTCTCCCCTGTGGGGTGTCTGTTTCAGGCTTGACACCGCATGTGTGGCAGCCTTTCAGATACCTGCAATATCAGGCATTGTAGTTTCCCCTGGTTAGACAGCCAGGACATGGACAGACTTAATGTCTGTGTCCAGTACTGACGATGTCCTGACAATGACTTGGACCTCCGTGTACCATCATTAGCCAAAAATAACTGTGCTTCTCTCTGAAGTGGCCACAGTAACTGGGCAGGCAGGCTGAGACAAAGTCCCAGTCAGAGCTCTCATCTCTGTGGTTTCTGTTGCAGATTGTTCTCTAAAAGCGAACATGATGAATGAGTTTTGGTTAGACCAGTCAGTTTTTCATTAAACCATTTGTTTTACTCTGTGATGTTTTCCAGTGTGTGATTCAGTTTTATTCTGAGCCAGTACATCAGGAAATAATGGGGAGGTACTTCTTGTACAGAACCAACACAGCTTTTACACACGTTACATGGTGTGATTACTTGTTGTTTCAGGGTCAGATCATTCGGAGGATGAATTGAGTGTTATTTGGTTAGATGCTGCTCAGCGTTTTCAAAGAGCACAGAGACTGACTTACTCTGGAGGTCTTGTGTCTGCGCCCAGGTTTCTGCTCAGAGAGATTCGATCGCTGGCGAACAGGTTGAAGCAGTGTTTCTCCTCACCCCTCTCCTTCTCCTTCTGCTCCTCTGGGCTCAGTGAGTCTGTGTAGTAAGGCTTTCCATCTGCTCCAGGAGCAAGAGGGTTCTGGGGCGGCCGCTCCAGAGCCGGCCTGAGCTCTGCTGCAGTGTAGTGACCGGGCAGGCAGGACGAGCTGCCCCCACTGTCCTGGATACGCACAGGGGCTTTGATCTGCATCTTTGGTATAGCATCCTTTAAGTTATTGACAGCTCCCATCACCATGTCCAGCATGGAGTCCCGCTTTACCGCAGTGTCTTTAAGCCACGGGTCCTCCTGTTGGGTGCCCACTTCCCGTTGTATGAGGAACACAAATGTGACAAAGATGAGGGCTACTATCACCAGTTTCAGGGGGTTCAGGCGCCTTCGGAGGAGTCTGCGGAGAGCTGTCATCTTCTAAATCAGGGAGGAGGCTTTCTTTGGACTGAGATTCAGCTAGAAAAAAATAATGCACATACATTTTGGTATCAAAAATGAAAAAATAACTAGATTAAAGACATATGGTTGCACAGTACCTGTCATATCACAAGATAATAAAACTAACACTTAAGGCCACTTATTTGAGTTTCCTGCTTCATAATATGGATGATTTGAACTTTAGTATCAAATCAAATGACATATTTAGAAGCTATTTATGGAAATCAGTAACCGATCTGTGTCTCGGATTCCTTCAGAGTAAAAGAGCACGTACCATGAGTCGCTGAGTCACAGAGTAAGGACAGAAAAGTTGTTTATATTCTTGTTATCATGATCAAAAAATGGCATCCTGACTTCTTTTAAAGTCCTCGGTTTCGTGTCCGGACTCCAAAGCCACTTTCTCGGAAGACAAAAAAAGATTTGGTGGAGAGAGAACTTCCGTCTCGTTGGACCCAGGTGCGCTCTGCTCAGGTAGAGGGCGGAGAGATCCTGGTGCGCGTGCGCAGAGTGTTCATCTGCTTGTCCAAAAAAGCCATACCTGCCTGGAGATGAGACAAAACGAGAACGTTCACGTGAAGATATCGAGAAGGCAAATGAGATATAAGTTAACTGTTAGCTTTGAAACTCAACAGAATATGCGCAAAAAAAACTTAAAAGTAAATGTTAGCACAAAATTTGCCGCAAATTTCAACATGTATCGTGAAGAAAACTGCAAAAGTAGTGACTGCCTGCCGGAATACAGCAGACTGAGCTTTCCTCAGAGTTCCTCACAGTCAATAATGGTGTCATTAATAGGATTTGTTCAACCGGTCATTCACTGGGACAGTTGCTGGGCTACATATGAAGGAGGAACGCGGTATACCCCACACACAGCCCACCGCATCCAATCAGGCTCTCTGAGAAATCACCACATCCTGCACATGAAGCGTGAACCAGAGAAATAAATAAAACCAAAAAACGCACACGGTCCGGCGTGGATTTTTGGAAAAGTTAACCGTCTTTTTTGATGCAACAACTCTTTTTAATGACATCCCCGCTCCCTGCGATGAAAAGCTACTAAGCTGACACTCACCAGTGGACTCTGAGTGACTCTTAATCCTCAAACGTCTTGTTTGGTCTTCATAAAGACTTGGATGCTTGGCGGAGTGGAGACGCGGACTCCAGCCGCAGGGAGTCTGCTCCGTTGCCCAGTCCGAGGTTTTTCTGCCTCAGAGTCGCACACAGTGACTCCATCTGTGGTGGCTGTGCTCTCCGGCACTTCCTATCCACTGCAGGCGTCCGCTTTACTATGACTATTAAAACGTTCACCGGTGTGTCCTGCACTTTTTTCCAGTCACGGTTGTAAATGTTTGTCTGTGTGGTGATTACACGGAGGGATACTGATGATGCAAACTGTCTATAAAGGACATGACTTCATCAAAACATTTCAATAAAGAGAGGAAAGAAGAGTGGGATGGAAAACCCAACGTATAGTATCCAAATAATTTTATTTTTCAAAATATCAATATAACTACTTATATACTTAAAAAAAACTAACATCACAATATGTTAAATGAGATTTTCCCACAGAAAAAAAGAAGCAAACAATAAAAAGTAAGTAATCATGGAATAGGAATATCTTTCTGCATGTTTCAGCTTCAGCTCTAAGATCTCAGAGCAGCCCGAGCTTTGTCCAGTATGTCCTTTCTCATTCTTGGATAATTTGGGTGAGCAGCCAAAACCTGTGGATGGAGCAAAACAAAGATGATTTCACAAGATTTAAAAAAAAGATCTTATTTCTCAAGCTGTCAGCATCCGCAGGTGTCTCACCTTATGACACACATCAATGGCATCTACATGCCGCTTTGCTTTTAAATAGTTGAAAGCCAGCTTGTACCCTGAGGAAAAAGGATGCAACTGTTAGCAATTTAATTCTGTTAACCCACATTGAAGTTATAAATAGATGTGGACATGTGATTCTGTTTGATGTACCAATAGTTGGGTTGGTCCGATTTCCATATTTCCAAGCCATTTCATAGTTGAACGCTGCATCACGGAAAGCCTGCTCCTTTTCCATTATGTAGCCCTGATATTCATAAGCTTTACAGCATGACTGCAAAAAAGGGACACAAAGTCATGAGTGTATCAAAGTATCAAACCAGAGGAGAAAAAGGTTTTGTTTGACTTGGATTTCTCTGTATGAACCACACATTACTCAGGCAGTGACAGTATTTCCAGGCCCACCTTGTTATGGTTGAGGCATCTTTTTAAGAGGTCCCCAGCCATGTCATACTTCCCCGAATGGATGTAGATGTCTGCCAAGAGCAGCCAGCTCTTCTCGAACTCGTCAGCATCGACAATGCTCCAGTTCATCTTAGCTATGCGTTTCAGCTGGTTCCTGGCTCGGGGAGTTTGATTCAGCACCATAAAAGCTGTCGCCATGGCCAAGAGTGCTGGAACGTGGTCTTTCTGAAATCACCCAGAGAACCTTGGTTGGACAAGATGGATCTCACACACCTCACCTGCTACACCAATTTAGTTGTTTAAAAGAAATACCTGAATGTAATAGTTAAGCCAGATATATTGTAATGTTGAGTTAAACCGAAATGAATGACTGACAGATTGAACCTGAAATAACGTGAAGCTCCAGTTGGGGGTGTGTTTACACAGGACAGCATGTAATGTAAGTCATGTGTACCATCTGGAGTTTACTTACCTCATTGTTTGCGATCTCTGTGAACACACTGAGGGCTTTCTCTACATTCGCCTTCTGCTTAGTAGCCAGAAAGCAGTAGTTCTCCAAAATGCGGAGCTGTACATGTCCACCTGGCGTCTGAGGTTTTATCTCCTTCAGCAGCTTCTCGGCTGTTCTCACAGCGAGCTGCTCAGACTCCTGCTTCTCTGTGGAGTTTCTAAAGAGACACAAAGTTGAGGATTAGAGTTTGAAACATGGCAGGAAAACTGTTGGACAGCATGAACGCTCCTAAAAATCCAAAAATTGGGAGCTCCCCCTGCTGACAGGTAGAAGTATAGGTACTACATCTCCCTGTTAACAGATGGGATATGGATCAAACTACTTTATGCTTTTTCAAATGTCAACTTTAAGTATTTTTATGCACATTATGGTTCTCACCCAATTTCCCCATCCAAAGTCTCAAACACTTCCCCTCCTATGGTTTCATTGTCCGGGTTCAGGTAGATTTCAATCATGTTATAAACGGCATTTTCACCCCAATCGTTGTCTTTTCGTGCTTTGTTGAAGTGTCCCAGAGCTTCATTGGGCTGCCCAGTATACCTGAAAAGAAAACACACCTCTAGTGGCATACTTAGGAACAGGGCTGTCGATTTTCAGAGGCAATAGTTCAAATGGTTCACCAAAGATGAAGTCCTTTGCAGTAGTTGAACCCTGGGTCAAACTTCCTTGTCCTGGAAGAATGCTTTTCCGCCATGTCAATAAACCTTGGAACTTCTTCCAACTTCCCAGCTCTCCTCAATAAGTCAATAAGACGTGACAGAGTAATGTAATTGTCTGAAAGCAACACAAGGAAGTTATAAATAACATTCATAGTAAAAAATGTATTATTCATGTGTATAAGGAGTTTTGATGAACCTGGCTTGCGCTCCAGAAGTTGTTGAAAGTGGAAAACTGCCTGGTCATATTCCTGCTTTCTGAACATAATGTCAGCCATCATCTGCAAACAAGTGCATGTAAGAAATCTATACCACAAAAACAAGCTCAAAGTAGAATCAGTTACAGAGGGGGAAAAGAACAAACCAAAGTTGCGTCTTCGTTATACTGATCGCTCTTCAAAATGAAGCTGCATTGCTCCTGGCATGCATCAGCCTCGTCTAGAGTGAGGTACAAGCGAGCCAACTCCAGCATCACCTAGTACAGAGACAACACTTATATAAATTCATGTGACAACATCCTTCAGAGAATTACGTCTGACTTCTAAACTATCAACAACTTGGATCACAAATTTTTACAAAACACAAGCACAAGACTCGTAAAGATGCCAGTGCCTGTTATCCACAGCTGCAGTGAGCACACAGGACGTTTTTGATTCGGCTGCACTGACCTTGCGATCAGTCTCACAATACACAAGAGCTTCTTTGTAGAATTTGACTGCTCTCTCATAGCCCCTCTGACTCGTGTAGTGTTTAGCTATCTCAGCGCAGATCTCTGCAGCAAGCTGCTTCTGCACGGGGATGGCGTCGGGCTGCTCCAACTGAACCCGCTTCAGCACCTTGGCCTGCACATCCCGGGCCTATACATGGCAAAACACAAGCTCAGAGGAAAACAAAATAAAGAAAGCTTCCGCCTTTTAAAAAGTGGTCAGAGTGTAACTCACTTTTTGTAATGTGAGTAAAGCATCCTCATTTTTGTCCACCTTATTTTGGACCTTTGCCAACAGAACCAGATAACGGCAATCATCAGAGAGAGCCGGCAGTTCATTCGCTGTTGAGAAAAAAATGCAGTTAGAAACAAAACCAAAATATAAACAAATAAAAACAGAGACATGTTTGTCTAAATGACTGGGCAAAATCACCATGACTCAATCCTCTTATTTATTTCCCTCTAGTTGTTTAACGTCAGAGGTTGTGACGTACCTGGTTCATGAGCCAAAGCCTCCAGCAGGACTCTCTCACAGCGCTCGTATTGCTTCATCTTCATAAGCAGCTCAGCCAGGTCGTACCGCAGGAAGTTCTGCTGCTCCGTCTTCAGAGCAGCTTCGTAATAATTTATGGCCTGTGTGACAGCAGTGTCAACATTAGAGTTTTCTGTGTGCGGGTTTTTGTTTAGCCTACAATGATAGTGCGACACAAACCATGGCGTAGTTGTGAGTCTTGACGAGGGCTTTCCCGATCTTGCTGGCTAAAGCTCCATCTTTGGGGTTTTTCTTTAGAGCGTGCTCATAAACCTCAATGGCTTTCTCTGGCTGAGGATAAAAACACATCACATGGTTAGTCATCTCATTACATGCTGTTGGTTTGAAACTTTATTAAGTATTTAGGAGGCCTTGTGCAGCTGATCATTCACAAAATGTCAAAGTTGCTGAATAGCGTATAATTTGTAACGGTTGAGTCGGTTCCCTGCCCTCACAACCAGAATATGTGCAAACATGCCTGATCTTTGGAGGCTCTGTCCGTCTCTCATCACATCCTGCAGGCTACCTGAGTCACAGAAAACCAACTCTGTCATTGAACAAACTGTGCCTCTCTTAAGTAAGCAGTGTCACCCATTGCTCCACTCATCTCTGCTGCCTGGATTTATGAGGGAAGGCTACAACCAGTCGACTCATGGTGAATGCTATCCTCTTGTGTTTTTATGTTATCTTATCCGCCTAAGTTTGGCAATAAAATCTCTAAAATTCATTTACTATATAAGAGAAAAACAGATGGCTTCTCTCTTCTAAAATACTGTTTTTGTTGTCAACAAAACATGTAGGCAATCAAGTTTGTTAAACATTTAGTCAAAGGTGGAGTATTTTCTAATGATCACCTCTGGAGCAAAATCCACCGAATCATTCTTGATGATACGATGCTTCTTTTAGTACTCTAAGCATAGCCGTGTTATCAGCATGCTGCTGCAGACTTTACAACAGGCTCCTCTCCCTCTTTTCCCTTGGTGCACTTAACCCCATAATGTTTCATCTTTTCCTCTCCTGATTTGAGACGTCAACACAAACTACTAATCCAAGGGTTTCCAGGGAACACAGGAATCAAACCCAAGGCCAAATCACAAAGACAAACATTTCTAACTCAGCCAAAAGGCGAGGTAAACTGCTTACGCAAGTGCGGGTGCCGACATCTTTCATAGCACTCATTTAGAGATCCTTACAGTGTCTCATAATAAGAGGTTGGTACATCCTGTGTTTAGACACAGGATGTACCCGTGTTTAGACACTGGTAGATATGTTCCCAGCCCCTGAGTAGTTGTCTTTTTACAGCCTGGCATTCTATACTTTTTTAGTGTTTTAAAAAATATTTTACAGCAAACCGACCATTTATGGTGGAGTTATATACACATATGGTGAAAACAGCCCTATCTCACAATGATAAAGAATCCTTTAATAAAAAATCCTGGATCCAGACAGTGACCTGGATCACCTCCAAAATTAAATCACTTCTTCCTTATCCCATTTTGAACATTTCCTGAAAATTTCATCTAGATCATCTAGGTCTGTTACTTTTTGAGTCATGTTGTTCACAGACAAACTAACAGACAAACTCTCATAAAAACATAACCTCATTGGCGGAGGTAACTATTGTTAATACAATGGTTTCATCATACTGCAATACAAAGGCTGAAGGAGAAGCCGTGTGTTCCTTTAATCAAAGTAAGACCAGGGTGATGGACTTCATTAAAGCCAAGCGGAAGGGAGGAAGAGAGAAGTTTACACATTGGGGTTTAACTGTACTGACAACATTTTTAAAAGTCTCTCTTAACATAAAACTGGTGTTGTATTACACAGAATAATGAGGGAATGTAATCTGAATGCATGGATAAATCCCAGCTAAGACTCACTTCTTGAATGTTAATGTAGGCATCTCCTAGTAACAGGTATGTATGAGGGCTTGGCAGCTTCTCCACCATTTCTCTGGAGGAAAGAAAGATATCACATCACATATAGAGAACTCCATTATACACATACAGTACATCTCTGCTGGTCGCAGGTAAAGTCATGCTTTACTGCGTCTCAGCTGTTGCATCAGAAAAGTGTAGTCTAGAGGCAGTGGGGGCACATTTCCGTTTTACAGCATAAATGGCTTCAGTTAAATTATTATTGGATTTACTTTTGGTTTGTGGTCTTTTAAATCCTACAGCCCCGCTGGATGAAATTACCAAATATCCCAAGGTCATGTATTGAATTAAGTTTCAGCCATTTCTGTTCAATCAAACATTTACAAAAGGTTTCAGATGGAGTGGTTGTGTTATTTTGCCCTCAAATCACCTTTTTATTCATCTGGATCCAGATTTACTGCTCACCTGTAACAGCTTGCGTACAGACGTTTCTCCTTCCTGTGGTTCAGATATATGTCTCCCATTTTCTCCTTGGCTTGAATGTAGTAAGGCTGCTCGGGGGTAATGTTTCTGAGCATGCCCAGTGCCAGCTCTGTGTCGCCGCGCAGCAGGGCCAAGTCTGCGTTGGCAATCGTGACACGTAGCTCCTCAGGGGTCCCAGAGAACTCATTGATGGCATCCTGCATCACCTTGGCTGCTTCATGCTGAAATATCACACACATTTATATGTTTGGACAACATATTTCAACCCTGAGGAAAGTACAAGAATAAAAATATATCTCCTACCTGTTCCCCATTGAGCCAAAGTGCCTCAGCTAACTCCAAGAAAACAGAGACACAGTCAGCGGGACTCAGCTCGATCTTCTTGGTCTTGGACTTGTACGAGGAACCAGCTCTGCGGACGCCTGGAAGACTCATAGCCATCTGCAATGTCTGAATAGCCTCCTTTAGCTCTCCCGTTTTCTTCTGGGCCTGAGCTTTGATCAGGTGGTACAAAGGATGATCTCGAATCTGGAACGGACAGGAAGTCATACCCGTTATAATCATGCAAGCCCTGCTGCCAAAGCTCATAATATTCATTTAATGTAGATGTTTTTACAAACGCTGTAGGTGTTGTTGTTTGTATGAGTTCATGCATTTGTGTGTATAAATATATATTAAGTAACAGAGGCTGCAGATGTGCATGCTCTGTGCATCAAGTATCCCGTTATGTCATATAAACTCTGACCCCGAAGCTGTGGCTGAGGCAGAGCTCAAGAGACTGGGAGCACAACGTGAAGTTCCCCTGCTGCAGATGAATCAGTGCCATCAGCAGATGAGCATCTGCATGGGCAGGACACTGGTCCAGACAGTGCTGCAGGCTGCTCTGAGCAGCATCAATTTCACCTGAAGAAACACAGAAGCAAAAGAAGTTAAAAAAGCATTGGCACAAAAGAAATCAATAAATTCTCAAAGTGCAGTGCTCACCAGACAGATATCGGACTTTGGCCAGAAGAAAGACTCCCTGAGGGAGACCTGGCACAATCTTGACCACAGTGTCCAACAGAGTCGCACAGTGCTGGAGCATTGGGGCAGGAGGGAGACCCTGTGCTGGAGGCTAGAGTAGCAAAATAGGCATTATGAGTGTAAAATAAATACAGAACTGGTTATTTAAGGGCGTCAATAGAGATCATTTAAGGACTAGCGGTGATCCTCAGTCATACCGTAGCAGGACACAGAGCTAGATACTCTTTTACAATCTCCAAGAGGAAATCAGGGTTCAGCTTCTCAAAGTACTCGACTCCCAAAGGCAAACCCTGCAGCGTGGACAAGTGTGTCTCCACAGCATCATTCAACAGGTTTTTCACCTCCTCCTGGGGCCGACGCTTCTTCACTGCCAGAACAGCACGCAAGTACAGGAGCTCCTGAGAAGATGTGGGTAAATGGAAAAGGCAAACTTATAAGAGGAAAGACAAGTAGAAAAAAAAAGTTTATGAAGGAGAAAATAGGGCAGAAAATATGAAGCTGGGAGTCACCCCTGATTTTCCAATCGATTGTTGAATCTCTCTCAGACATTCCAACCGTTCTTCTGCGTCGTCCAGATGGCCCTCCAACAGCTGGCAACGAATTATACCTGAGTCACAAATACACATTCTTTAGGGGAAAAAAACAGCAACAGTGGAAAACAGATTGATGATTGTAGCAGCTTACCAGTCATTGCACAGACACTTGTTTCATCCAGAGTCATCGCCGTCCTGTACCACTTCATAGCGTCCTTGATTCTGCCGTGCAGGACGGACTGGTATCCCAGCTCTGTGGCTAAATCTGAGTCTCCTGACGCCATAGAGAAGGCTCTCTCAACCATCCGAAAAGTCTGCTCAATCACTTTCTCATTTCGACCACACTACATCGAAAGAAAAACAAGAATGTCATCTTGTACACCAAACATAAGACACGTCAGATTAAAAAGAGTTCATTGAGAATTTGGAAGGATAACGCAAACTGTCTTACAACACGGGTGAAGGCGAGGGACATCCTGTAGAAAAGCTCTGGGTTGCGTGGTTCAACAATCTCCAAGCCACTGATCAGGTTTGAAAGCTGCTTTACTGCCTGTCAAGGGGTCATAAAAAAAGTTCCTGTAAATGGATCTGCACTTTGCCACATTTCATTATAAATACTCATTTTTGGATTTGCATCTGAAAGTGTGAAGTGGGAGTGTTACCTCATCGATATCACCTTCACGACATAAAGAATTTAGAGCCAGCATCTGCAGGGCCTCAAGGTTATTTTTATCCTTCTGTAAAAGCCTGAAAGGTGATACAAGTAAGTGACAGTATTGAATGAAGTCCAGCTCCTGCGTTTTACAAACTCTGATTTCTTAGACTGACACTAATAAATGCTGCGTTGAATTCTTTGACAAATGTGGGAATGTGATGGCTACCAAAGGATCTACAGTCTACTCTGAGCTGCTTCCTTCTCAATAAAGCATGAAAACAGTTTGAAACTTGGAGCAACTTAAGCAATCACTCTTCCATTGTGTTCAGCAACAATGAAGCAGCATATACCGAAGATTGTGTTTGACTTCTGCACATCCCTCAAAGACCTTTTCATGCTGTCTGTCTGACTCTGGCCTTACGCCAAAAGGGTGAGCACAAACAATGGCTTAATCAGTATGCACTGGTGTTGAGACAGCATGCTTGTGTTTGTTGCACTTGAATGCTGAGCAGTTCTTAAAGGCTGACTGTGTCTTTTTCCTACATCCCTTGTGGTGATTTAAAATATATTTTTGGATTTGTGATGTCACTTGGGATCTGATCAAGTGTATAATTAAAGGGGAATTTCCTAACCATGAAGTGAGTTACCTGTGTGCTGCGTCAATGGTTTGCTCCCACTCCTGAAGGCTGAGCAACAGCTTCATCTTCTTGTTTAAGGCCGGCAAGAACCCAGGGAAACTAACAACAACCTGTTTGACCACCTCCAATGCTCCAGAGTAGTTCTGACGATATTCATAATATTGTGCCTAAAACAGATCCATAAATATTTTAAATGTTAGGAGGAAAAAACAGAAATAAAGTATAATATCATGGCTCTTAAAGTTGAGGTTAAAGAGGACTGAACAATACACATTTATAAACCACATCTCACCTTTCCCATGAGGGCAAAAACATCTGCTTTTTCTTTAAGTGCCTCATCAAAGTATTTCCCAGCTTTTCTAGCATAGGCGTCTTTCCCAGATGTTACATCTATCCAGGCTTTCAGGATGGTCCCCTGAAAAACAAGTGGCACTCCATCAATAGACACAAAGAAGCCAGAATGCTCTTTGTGTCATTCAGCACTTCAGGATATTGCATAAAAACAATTTCACTGCATTTCTCCAGTACGTAACAGAAATTTTGAATCTCACCTCTCGAGAACCTTTGGAGATTTTGATCATTCTTTCTGTGTATTCTCTCGCTTTGTCATTTCGACCCAGGAACCAGAGGAACATCCCTGCATGGTACAGACTCTTGGGCGAAGCACTTTTACGATCTTCTTTGATCTTAGCCTCGAGTTCCTGGATGACATTCTTGTCTGTGAATACAATTTTTTTTAATTAAAGTTACTTCAAAGTATGTTTCTGGTCATTTTAAAGATTGTGCACAGAAAAAAAAAGAAGAAAAAAAAAAGAAAGTGTAAGCACAGACTTACCTGGGTTAGTCTTTTTCTTCTCAGCATGAACAAGAGCCATTAACGTGCAGAGAGACACATCTCTACTGTCTCTAACTGCGTCCAGCTCCAGTGAGGCTTCCTGGATTTCATCTGCAGTGAAACAGCGAATAAGGACAGGTAGGGCATTTGTGACAGATGTAATTAGACAATTTAATATTTTTTAATATATATGTTTTATTACTTCACCTTGCATAAGATTTCCATACGCATGGTAAAAACTATAGATGGGGTCACTGCTGAATTTCCTCTGGGCAGCTGCTGCAGTGTTTACAGCATGGCTGAAGTACTTTTCAAAGCAGTAGTATCTTATTAACGCCTGTGGAGAAAAAAAGAAGAAAGGGGGTTTGTACTGGAGCAAAGTGGGTTATACTTGAGAAAGGCAGGATGACGTGAACAAAAAGTAGCATTGCACTTTAAGTGGCTTGTTAGTTATCAGTTGGCATCATTATCATTTTTAGCTAAATGCTTGCGTTGTTATTATAACTACGCCATTGAAAGTTTCTGCCGCGGTAAAAACTATTTTTTGAGTATCTTGGCGTATCACGCAATTGAAAGGCCAAATTACAACTTAACTGCATGAGTTGTTTGCCAATTAAAAAGAAAAAAAAAAACAGGTAACCCTCTGGGTAGCTTTTATGTTAAACCAGTTGCTCGGTACAAACATTTAACCGTGACGTCTTACCAGCGCTGTCTCTTCGTCCTCCATCTTTACACTTGAACGTTAGCTGATGTAAAAATAAAAACCGATTCACCAGATCTGCAATACACTTATTACAAAAATATTAATGCGTCTTTCCTTCTGCTATCGCCATATTGGATCTTCATAGCGTCACTCGGTAACATGGTAACGTCTGCGTCCGCGGGTAAATTTGACCCCAATGTTTTCCGTTCAGGCACTACTTCCTGTCCAGCTTTGCTTACAATCCTTTTTATGAAAAGCACTTAAAATAAAAATCATACAGAAATAGTTTATTATGTGTTTTAAAGCATCAATATTTTAGTTAAATATTTTTTCTGGGGCGAATATGAATTAACACTTAGGTATTTAAACTGGCTGGTGAGCCTGACAGACTATACACAGGGAGAAGGAACGCCGTTTTTCCAACATCTTTGTTTTACAGTCGAGCTAGTTACGCCTTTTTGACTCGAGGGGGCGCAATCGTCCTTTAATGTAATGAATGCTTACAGTCCCACAATCACTGCACCACGACTGTAGCTACCATTAAGACTAATTATCTTAATATAAATATTATTCCACCAGTACACCTCCAAGGGGGACACATCTATTTTTTTCAGCTCAAGAATCTACGATACACGTGTATAGCTTATAGCCTATCTGTGAGTTTAAAAAAGCCAAAATGAGTTTTGAAATGTGCCGTAGTTCTGTAACATTAAATGTCTATTGTATTTGAAACAACTTGACATATTGCGTGATAAAGTTAAAACTGTTTTGAATTTATGGAAATGATTGAGGAAGCCACGTGACTTAGACTGCTCTCACAAAGGTTGTGCTGATGTGGTCAGCAGACTCTCTGTTGGGCTGTAGTCTGCTTGCCAGATCTACACAATTTATAATAAAAAGTTATGACAGATATTGGATCTAACTTTTGTAATTGTGGAATATTAATTGTTTTTGCGCATCCAAACAAGTAAGTTTGCAGAAGTCAGCTGACACATATTTACGCAGTCTTCCAAGCCCAGTGGAAACATATTTCCACGCAGCCAGTGGTAATTGGGAGCCCAGTGTTATGCAACACCATGCATCGACTGTTAGGTATGAACTCCTGATGTCTACTGAGTTGAGCCCATGTCAGGAGCAGCCAGGGTCCAGCATGGGTCCAGCTGTTCCAAGAGAGACCTTTCCATGACTTGTCAAATACTGTTTAGCACTAACCCTGGCACATAATCATTACTCTCTGCAGCCCACATCAATGGAAGAGTAAATCAGGCTGGTATTGAGCTCTGAGCATGTGCAGCTTTGGTAAATGCCTGTCACACAGTTTAGCTAACAGCTGTGTGAACCCATATTTCCAGGGGGTGTATTAGCAGAACAAATACAATATATAAATGATACTGTACACCTTGTATTAATATATATATATATATATATATATATATATATATATATATATATATATATATATATATATATATATATATATATATATATATATATATTTTAAAAACCATCATATTGAGTATGTTGTATTTTCAATAATATTAATTCAGTGCTGCTGATGATAAAGGTGTTGTACTTAGCAAAGAGCAATAAATACTGCATGTGTTGTTGCACTTACAAAGGATGCATTTGAAAACCTATTAGAGGAAAGACTGTGGAATATGCTTCCCCTGGGACATGCTACTATAGCATTCTAATGGCTATACCCATTGTGGTTTGTACAGGCCATTATTGATCAAAGAGCCATGCCCAATAACACAAGCAGCTCACTTGCCAATGAACACTTTCATTTCTTTTTCCATATGAGTTGCGATAAAAGGGCTTGAAATATGAATGCACTCAAAGCCCTGTAAAAACACTTCAAAATACACAAAGTTGCATTGTGGGTTAAGATTTTTTTTTTTTTTGCTCTGTATTATCTGTAACTGTTGTTGTAAGTTAGAAAGTAGAAAGAGTGGAAGTTGACTGCAAAGTGTGGTGTTTGTTTTTTGTGTGTTGTTGTGAGTTGTTACAGGAGTAGTTTACTTTGGGTAGTGTGCGTGTGTGTGTGTTAGAGAGAGATGTAGTGGTTGAGATAAAATGAGAAAGTGTGTGTCAGTCTGTGTGCCTGTCTATCAGCACATTGGGAAGGTAGGAGTGGTACTCACCACTACCTAATCTAATGGGATTTTCCTCCCATCTATCTAGAGCAAATAAAATTACAGAGCTGTTATGGGTAGCGTTCTCAGATTTCTCTCTAAATTGTTTTCCAGCCTGCCTCCTCATGCATGCCAGTGGCGAGATCCCAAGCCAAATAGACATCCTTTCACATTTAACATGTTCACGTATTGCTGCTCGGCTTGTGAGACTCCTGGGGTGGGGACGCCAGACCAACTTCCGACCTTCCACCCTAATGCAGTTTAACAAAGGAGCTTGATGTCATGCTGCTAAGCAACCAGGAAGGAGAATCTGCAGAATCATTCTTGATTAACTGGTCATTAAAACAGCAAACTGTATCTCACCTGTTGCAGACAGTGGAGCTGGATGGGCTTTAAAGGATAATACTGCTTTAATCTTAACAGAATGAGAATCCACACAATATTTGTAAATTCTCAGTGTAATGAGAGACAGAAAAAGCATGTGAGCCATGAAGCACTGTGAGTGGGTGTGGTGCAAAGTGATAATCACATCATCGTAGTGAGGTAGAAAAGCAGGAATAATCTGCACTTGGCTTCTTGTTTACTGCCCTCAAGATTCAGAAGCCACAAAAGGTAAAAGGGATGTTGGATTCTAACGAATATTCAACTGTTATTAATAATTAATAAAATGTTCCAACCACTTAAGATGTGGACAGTTTCCGGCAGGAGCCACAAAGCGCACTCAGTAACTAGATTCTAGCTTCTTGCACAAAGGATTATAAAAAATGCTGTTGGCTGAACTGAGATTAGGAACCTGTGCAAGTTTAATCATTTGAGACTTCAGTGACTTGAATATTTTGAGGATTTGCTGTGTTCGTTCCTGTCAATTAAGATGATTTGCTTGAAGTCCATCATTCATAAGTGCTTCCAGGATCCCAAGAGATTTCTGAGATCAATAGAAGTTGAAGCATTTACATTTTGAGTGCACACCAAATGGACACTGATAAGTCCAATGTTTTACAGGTTCTGAAATGACACTAATGCTGCCTGTGGTCTGGAAGCTATAAGTGATATACCAGTCATCCAGCTTATAACTGTTAAAGCTGATGCTTAATGACTCTGAATGGGGTTAGCACTTTGGATCCACTTTTTTCGCAATTAAACCCCTGCAATCAGCTGAAAGCTAATGTGGCAGTCCGATGATTAGTCATCGGTTTCAATGGAATACGATCATCAATTCCAGACAGCTGGATACGAATGACATCAGTCTGACAAACAATAATCATTAAAGTTTGGAAAAAAAGCAGGAATCAACACCCTCGTATTCCGATTAATAAATAAATGGTGCATAATGAAAATCTCAATTGCATATTAGCTTTAAAAAGTTTTGAACTACAAGAGTTGACTGTAAAAAAAAACAAACAAACAACAACAACAAAAAAAACATACAGATTCACTGCAGAAAAACAAAACTATAAACAATAAAAGAAGAGTGAGACGGTGGAGATTTACCCTTGGAGAAGTTTGGGACTTGAGGTTTGGGGTGCAAAAGAACAATTCATAGTAAAAAAAACCCCGATGTGTTAAGGGTGGGGTGTGTGACAATGCACAGGTTTCTCACTTTGTGAGATGCAGGAGGAACCACGGCTGGAAACAAGCAATGCATTTAACCAGTTCCCTGAGAAAGGTTATCACACAGAGGAAGCTGGGCGAGTGTGACATCCTGAAGACCAAGCACCCCCTTCCAGGACTTCAGCATCAGAGGGGCCTTTTTGAAATAGTTTCAAGTTATTGTGAAGAAGGCAAGGTAGAGCACAGCAACAAGACTTGGACAAGACTTATCAACTCTACCAGTGAGCCACAGCCATTCTGCACCCTGCCCCCCAGGGTCTACAACTGGGAGTGGACCCAAGGGAGGCACAGAAGTAGACTCAGACTCGCTGGAGGAATTATATTGCTCATCTGGGAATCTAACCCATTGCCTTGGAATCCTCCAGGAGAGGATGAAGATTAAGGGGACATCTGGGTGACTAGCTTTGCCTTTTGCCTTTTGTAAGAGGGAAAGGTAAGAAAAAACAGATAGAGCGCTTATATATAAACCAAGATATTCTAAGAAAGTTAGACACTTCATGGGTAACAAGGTAAATAACAGAAGCACATATGAGAATCTCTGGTCCTGATCAATGTGGAAAGCACATCTTCAAACAAAAATGAAAAGTTAAGTCCAATAATGTGGGTAGCTATCCCCTGGAAAATTAACAGGGGATTTAAGGAGCAAATGAAACAGACAGTTTGACCAGAACATAGAAGAGTAAGAGGTCACTGTCACTGAAAATAGTCACAAAGTCGGAAATAAATCAGAAAAACACCCAACATAATCACTCATAAAGTCAATTAAAAAATAAAGATAAAAAATGCTCCTAGTATAGAAACGTCAATGTCTGTGACACCGCCTATGAGAATAAATGAATGTTTTAGGCATACTTCAGGTACAAGTTATCTTTATTCTTTTGGCATTTCAGTGAAATGGGTTATAGCAGTGTCTTGCATGCAGTTTATTTGTACACTACAAGCATTATGCATATGAATAATGGCAGATGTAAAATTCTCTGTAATCAAAACATTCACTCATTATGCACAGTGTATAGCGTTGGTACTGAGCATTTGAGCTACATGCAAAATATCCTTATATGAATGGAATTATACTTTGTGGATTTTGTGACACAGCTGAAAGTGGATGCCATTTGGATCGGACAGACAAAAGTAACACAGCTGCTACTTTAAAAAATAGTAACAGGTGTAGGAAACGGTAAAGGGCACAAGAGATGAGTGATGCCATGTCCTGACATGAGACAATCATCCAGTGTTCGGAGCTATTTTTCATTCATCTTCGATATTTGTTGTGATAGAGACTGAGGTAAATGTAGAGAAAAAAAAAACCCTTCTTCTAAGCACACGAGGATCAAGTACCATTTCCCCGTCACCATGTCCAAATAGAAACATGGTTGATGAAGTAAAGCTTACACATTGCAGTCATATAACATCCCCAGTGTTCAAACTTTGTCTCATGAAGAAAAGTTGCCATCAATATTTACGTTGTCATAGACACTTAAACTCTTAACAACTACAGTCACATATGTCAGATCCCTGTCTCCCTGAATACAGAAGAACATTCAGCAGTATACATTTCATTTTATATTGCATTTCATAAACAATAATTGTTTTTTAAAGCTCACAACCATATCAGAATACTCATCAGGGTTCTTCGCCAATAACAGAAAACAAATAAAACATAAAACCAGGAAAAGCAGATAGAGAGACGACACTTTAGACAGGGACATAGACAGTATAAAAAATTATTTCCTGCTCCAGTAAACTGTAAATTTCAATGGATATGGGAGGTAATGGTAAATTACAGTGTGCAATTACAATGTCCAGCTTCGGTAAAGACTCCTTTTTGTAGTTTTAGTTCTACATAATCAGCCACATTGTAAACTGACTGTATGCTGTGTGTATGATGGACATGGAAAGGGCCTGAGGAAAACAGTACACTCTAACATGCTTAACTTGAAAAAAAACAACAACAACAACAAAAAAAAACATTTAAACAAACAAAAAAAATCATTCATGCATGTCTACATCTCAAGCTAAGTGCAGAAATATCAACACAGTCTCTTTTATTTCTGTCATCCTGTTAGCATGATTTGCTTTAAAGTACTGCTGCTTATCAGGACAAACCCAAAAGTAAAATCATTCAAGAGTAAAAAAAAGTATAAAAATTTAACCAAAGTTTAAACTCTTAAAGAAACAACATAAAACATTTTTTTCCTGAAAGTAAAGACATACAACAGTCAGTGATATAACAATAGTTCAAGACACTGGTTAGCAGGCTAGCTGCAGTTCATCATATTAACATGGTAGCCATCTTCCTCTGATGTTAAGTTTAGGATGTGAAGCTCAAATGCTGTTAAATTTTATGACTATTGTTATTGTTGTATTTCCTGATTGAATAGCAACTCTGAACTGTTTGGGAAGTGAAACTTTGGAACCTAGAGGGAATTTTCTTTAAGCTAACAATGCTACTAAGAGCAGATAACAGCTAATGTAAGGATCCAAAGACCTCCTCACTAACCTTAAAGTAAGCTTAAAGTGTATACTTAACTATACTATGTAGCTCCACCAAATGATTGTGTTAGCATCCAGACAGCTCCTAGGCAGCATTAATATTAGCTAATGGAAGCTAATTGGTTTAAATTTGAAAAAAAAATGACCTAATGTCCCTGTCAAATTCACATTGTTTGTAATGATAACCATGGTTGCACTCCCTACATTTACACAACTAACAACAAGTAAGACACTTTAATAGCATTTTACCTTCTCACTTCCACTTCACATCAGAGAAAAATGTCTGCCATGTAAATATATCAATAGAAGATGTAGCATTAGTTGATGCATCTTTAAGAACTCTTAGCTATCCTAGCAAACAGCTAACAAAGCACCCTGTCTCCTGAACACAGCCAAAAATTGTCCCATATCAGCCTGAAGGAGCTCCCTCTGTTTTAGGCATTGACCTTTAGTCTCAAGGAAGCAGGGCCGGTTTGGCATAGATATCCATACGAGAGAAGGAGTCCAATGGATGTCTTTGTCCCTTTCAAAGGTTGTAAACATTTTACCAGTAATAAAAATGTCCTTAATGCATCTCCAGCATTAACTTAAATATCTTGCTCTCTGACGTCTTTGCCAACAACCTCCTTTTCACTTTTGTCTTTTTCGTATTTATTGTTCCCGTTTGCTGTCACACTGTTACATGCATGTTGAGGCGCTGTTGGAGGGGTCAGGTCACCCTTATTGGTGCCAGAAGTTTTTCTGAGGTTGTCAGAGACAAGATTCTCATCGTCAATTAGTATTTCATCCTTTTGGATGTTATCACTGGATGCGTCAGAGGATTTTCTTTCTGCATTTCTGAGGGCTACATACTGTCTGTACGCTCTCTGGATGACAGTGGCTGATGTGTCTTCATGCTTGCGACGGAGGGTGGTAGTGATGGGTTCGTAAGACACTTTGGAAGGATTGGAGGCCATGAAGCGCTCCTCCATTTGCGCTCTGAGGATGTCCATCTCCCCACCCTCGCCCAGAACACGCTTTGTGAATGCAAACAGGATGTCCAGGCAGTGAATGCGTTCACCACTCACCATAGGTAGATCCATAGACATCAGTTCCAGCTTGTTAGGCTTGGCTATGCGCAATGGTGGCTCCAGCTCATCTGCAAACTCAGCCAACTTCTTGTACTCAATAAACTGTGTGGCCCGAGGATCAAACCTTTCCCAAACCTCATAAAACATCTCAAAATCGTCCTCACTCAGAGGGTCCGCACTCTCCTCAGTTGCCACACCAAAGTTTTCCAGGATGACTGCAATGTACATGTTCACCACAATGAGGAAACAAATGATAATGTAGCTCACAAAAAAAGCAATTCCCACAGCGGGGCTCCCACAGTCTCCTTTGACCGAACTACCAGGATGCTCCATAGTACTGTCACAATCATCCTTTGTGTTGAGAATTGGATCCAGTAAGCCGTTCCAACCAGCTGAGGTGGTGATCTGGAACAAGCAGATCATGCTGTTGCCAAATGTCTCAAAGTTGAAAAGATCATCGATGCCTTGTTCCCTCCTGACGTAAGCAAAGTTTGACATGCCAAAAATGGCATAGATAAACATCACAAGGAAGAGCAAGAGACCAATGTTGAACAAGGCAGGCAGTGACATCATCAAGGCAAACAACAGCGTTCGAATTCCTTTGGCACTTTTGATAAGACGAAGGATTCGGCCAATCCGAGCCAATCGGATGACTCTGAACAAGGTCGGTGAAACGAAATACTCCTCTATTATTTTTGAGAGAAACGTACCTGAGGAAAGGAAGAAAAAAAATATTAAAAACAATATCTAATACATGTATGTATTTTAATAGTGACTCATGACAAGTCATACCGAGGATTGACAGGATGACCACGACCAAGTCGAATATATTCCAACCATTAATGAAAAAGTACTGGCGGAGGGAGATCATCTTCAACAAACATTCTCCAGTGAAGATGATGACGAATACTATATTAATCCACTTGAGAACCTTTTGCTTTGATTTTGACTGTTCAGCGGTTTCCACCATCATAGCCACCATGTTTAACACAATTAGAACCATGATCACAACATCAAATGCCTGTTTTGTGGTCAGGTCAAAGATGTATCCTTGAATTTTGTTCTGAAACAGGTAAGGCAGAAAGATGAAGTTTATTTTAGTGCTGCGATAAAAACTCAGGTAAAATGACACAGAGGTAAAAGTAACTTACTGCTGGTCTTGGAATAGGTTTCTGAGGTTTCTTTGACCCCAGTTTCTTCATGGCATTGTAATATTTCTTCTGTTCTTCAGTCATGAAGATGTCTTGACCTCCTAGGTAAAGAGGGAAAGCCAGAACAGTTAAATTACTGAAAGCTGATGAGAACACACAGTAAAAACTAAGGGCCTGAGTGCTGGGTGTAAAAATGATGATTGCATTCAGTGGGAAATAACAGTCACACCTGTGCTGTAGGCTTTTTGAACCAGGTGTATGATAGGGCCCTTAAAGTTATATCTGAAACTTTATAGTTGTATACATGTGTTTGAAAAATTTCTGTCTTAATATGAAGTCAAAATGTATAAACTGTCAATAAAACCTTTGAATGAACAGCATTTGATACTTATCTTTTTCTTTTGTTGATTGAAGTTGTCTATGATGACACCAATAAAAAGATTGAGGGTGAAGAAGGCTCCAAATATGATGAAAACAACAAAGTACATGTACATTTTCAGGTTGCTCTCATACTCTGGTTGTTCTCCCTATAATAATGCAAGAAACATAGATATCAAAATGTGAAATTCATCTTTCTTTACATTTTTATCTTGGTTACATTTTTATTTTGGTTAATTTGGCAAATTGCGCCAACAGAATAATCCAACACAAGAACAAGATCCTTCACACAGAGGACCACTCCAGTGAAAATAATTCAGTATTTGCATGTAAAAGGCTAAAACTGGCAGAATGGCTTTGATCAGGAACTCCCTGCTCTTCCATTTGTCTAAGTGGAATTTTATTTCATGTACAGTGGAGGAAATAAGTATATGAACCCCTGCTGATTTTGAAAGTTTTCATACTAAGAAATGAATAAAGAGTCTGTGATTTTTATGGCAGCTTTATTTTAACAGTGTTAGAAAGAATATCAGGAAAAATATCAGGAAAATTACATGAAATGAAAAATAAAAATTAATTTGCATTTCATTGAGGGAAATAAGAGTGGAATAAATAAGACCCCCTAGCATAACATGACTTAATACTTTGTGGCAAAACCCTTGTTGGCAAGCACAGCAGTCAGACGTTTCTTGTAGTAGCTTCAGCTCTCTCCATAAATTTTCTAAGGGATTAAGGTCAGGAGACTGGCTAGGCCATTCCATGACCTTGATGTGCTTCTTATGGAGCCACTTCTTTGTTTCCTTGGCTGTATGTTTTGGGTCGTTGTCATGCTGGAAGACCCATTCAAGATCCATTTTCAGTGTCATGGCGGAGGCAAGGAGGTTGTCACTCAAGATTTTGCGATACATGGCCCCGTTCATCTTCCCGTCGATGCGTGAAGTCTACCTGTCCCCTTAGAAGAGAAACACCCCCAAAACATAATGCTTCCACCGCCATGCTTGACAGTGGGGATGGTGTTCTTGGGGTCATATTCAGCATTTCTCTTCCTTCCTCGTCGAATTGAGTTGAGGCCAAAGAGCTCCATTTTGGTCTCATCTGACCACAGCCCCTTCTCCCAGTATCTCTCGGAGTCACTAATATGTTCACTGACAAACTTGAGGCGGGTCTGGATGTGAGCCTTCTTGAGCAGAGGGACCTTGCGAGCACTGCAGAATTTTAAACCATTGCGTCTCAGTGGATTACCAATGGTTTTCTTGGTGAATGTGGTCCCAGCTGCCTTGAGATCATTAACCAGCTCCTCCAGTGTAGTTCTAGGCTGATCTCTAACCTTTCTCATGATCAGTGAGACCCCACAAGGTGATATCTTGCATGGAGCCCCGGGCCTGGGTCGATTGATAGTCATGTTGTACTTCTTCCACTTCTGAATAATAGCACCAACAGTTGTCACCTTCTCATTCAGCTTCTTACTGATGGTTTTGTAGCCCATGCCAGCCTTGTGTAGGTCAACAATTTTGTCCCTGACATCTTTTGACAGCTCTTTGGTCTTGCCCATGGTGGAGATGTTGGAGTGTCTCTGAGTCTGTGGGCAGGTGGCTTTTTATACAGGTGACAATTTGGGACAGGTGTCTCACATGAAGGTAATAACTTCACTGAGATTAGGAGTATGTAGCATTGCTTATGGTTGGTAGGGGATCAAATACTTATTTCCCTCAATGAAATGCAAATAAATTTTCATTTTCATTTCATGTAATTTTCACGATTTTTTTCCTTGATATTCTTTCTAACACTGTTAAAATAAAGCTGCCATAAAAATCAGACACTCTTCATTTATTTCTTAGTATGAAAACTTTCAAAAGCGGAGGTCAAATACTTATTTCCTCCACCGTACATACATGAAAAACAGAGGTTTGGAAGGCAGCAGCGACAGAGACCCACAGGGTACAGATACAGAACAGAATGGGACAATATTTGACACGTGTAAAGTCCAACACAGCGTGAAGCAGAGAGTAGGACTCGAGGGTTGAAAAGCTGTTTGATTACCTTGCTTTTAGAGTCCACTGCAGCATACATGATCTCCATCCAACCCTTGAATGTGGCCTGTACATAAATTAATTTAATATTAAGACACCATTGAATCTTTCTGACATTGCCTCAGTTTTGATCCAAGAAATGGTATGAGAAGTAACAATTCAAGAAATAATTTTCTCATACTTACAACCTGAAGTAGAGCAAGGTAACCAAAGCCAACATTGTCAAAATTGACTTTGACATTCTTCCAGCGACTGTCATTGTACAAACCACAGTCTGACTCGTTTTTCACCAACAATGTGCTGACATGCTCATTTGTTGTGGTATTGACACAACCGTAGAACTTCCCCGCGAATAAATTGACTCCCATGATGCTGAAGATGAGCCAGAAGATGAGACATACCAGCAGCACATTGAAAATGGAGGGAATGGCTCCCAGTAGGGCATTGACAACCACCTGAACACCAACAAAGAAAACACAATCCATCTGTACCCCAGGACGAGACCACTGACTGTCGAATTGATGCAAAACACTGTAGACTGTGGTGATGGTAAGAACAGGAAAACACAAGAGTGAATGTTTGAGAGCCATGAGCTCCACACGGCTATGACTAACACCAAAGCTCAAACACATTGCATGGTTAAGGTGGGACAAGAACTTGGAAAGGAGGTCGGAAAAAACTCAGTTTGTCTATGAGTATGTTTATGGGGTTAGAACTAAATTTAAGAAAATCAGTGAAACAGAACACCTTGTAGAGGCGAGATGACACCCACAAATTTTGCTTACTGTAAACAGAAAAATAAATAAAACATGAAGAAATCATGTCAAAGAACCCAGAAAACAACACAGTCAACTCAAAAATGAAATTAACATGGCACTAAAAATACACATGCAAATTAAGGGAACACACACCGGCTACCATGTGAGGAAGGACAATCATCTTCACAGTGCAGTAAATCTAGACCACCACAACATGAATCAATACAGCTACATTGATTTTTCTAGCAGCTGATGCCCCCCCCCACTGCCATTACGTAAGTCATATAATAGTGTTTTGACTGTACCTCCGTAGCACAATCATTGTAAAGCTTTGAAAAACTTGATTTGTTTTAAAAATTTTCGAATTTTTGGAAAAAAACTTGTCTGTGGTTCCTTGCTTTGAAAGGGCAGATTCACTTATCTGTAGCAATAAGGAGATAGCTAGCTTAGCTTAGCATGAAGACTGGAACAGCTAGTCTGACAATATAAGCAGCTGACAAAACTCAAGAACTGGTGCTTCTAAAGCTTGCGCTTCAACATTTAAGTATTTTAGGGGGAACACCCTTGAGAGGTGTGCAAGGACTTTTTGAGGACTTTATACAGCATGCATTTTTGCCACCCAAGAGGCAACTTAGGTGTGTGTTTTTACCACCTAAAATGGCAGTTTATCACGCTGTAACCAGCCAAGGAGGAAGTTTAGTGTATTTCTTTCACACAATAGGGCAGTTTAGTACATTCTGCCAACCAAGAGGGCACTTTAGCATGCATTTTGGCTCTCAAGAGGGCACTTGGGCCCTAAAGCACATGTTTCTCAACAAGTGAGCCCCCCCCCTTGCACACCACTGCCTCTAAACAATATGACATTTTTTTTCTAGAAAGTTAATGACGTTAAAGAGGCCTGACCAAAAAAAGACACAACTCTTTGTAAAACACAACTCTGTCCCTCCCTGAAATCCTATTGTGCACACTTCAAAGTGAATGATGAGAAGAGTGTGAATTGTCACTGACCTAATGTTAAAGAATGTGAAGAAAATATATTTATAAGGGTGAGACGATAGCTCCCTAAAAGTTAAGCCAAGCTTCTGGCTCCCCCAAAAATTAAAATACAGAAAGCAATGTAATCAACTGTGTTGTTTAACGTGCAAAGCCTGATAGCCTAAAATAACATCTGGAGAAGAGGATCAGGGAAGAAAAGGAATGCTTCATGTACATGCAACATTTTTGGTTAGTATCAGCTTAACAAGTCTAGAAAAGTCTAGAAGTTTTACACCGCTTTGTCAACTGCAGAGTGGCTTTTTTTTTCTTTTTGCTCAGCATAGTATAACAGTACCAGAGAATATTTTGTGATTCACAATGGGTGGGACACTCAAGAAATTCTTACCCTCATGCCTTCAAACCGTGACAAGGCTCTCAGGGGCCTCAGAGCTCGCAGAGTTCTCAAAGACTTGATAGCACCGAGATCAGAGTAGTTCAGGGAGTTTGCCACCAAACTGACCAGTGAGACCTGGAACACAGGAGAGGCCGGTTTAAGACACAGCAGCTTGTCTAAAAGATTTTGAAGTGTTTTTAAGTGTGTTATTGTGCTTACATCAACGATGAGGAAGTCCAACCAGCACCAGGCGTTTGTGAAATACTTGGCAAACCCATACGCTACCCACTTCAGTAACATCTCTAAAATGAAGATGTAGGTGAAGATTTTGTCTGCAAACTCCAACACTACTTTAATGGTCTTCCTCTTTTCAATGTAGACATCTTCAAATGCCTGAATATAAGTAAAAAAAAAATAAATAAAAGTTACTGCCTCAGAGGACACATAAAATACAGTTTGCTAAATGGGCAGAATTCAGAAGACATCTTTCTTTCGACTAACTTACCAGTGCTCCACTGCTGAGCAAAATCATAAAGATGATGAAGCTCTCAAACCAGTTGTGCTCCACTATCCGGAAACAGGTCTTTCTCAGAGTCCACCACATCCTCCACCGCCCCACTTCCACATTTACTTGGCAGCACTTGTACTTTTGCACACAGCCTAGGCAGAAACAGATGTGGCATGGTGATTTCTCCATTTTTACACTGACACTAAGGTAACATTAGGTTGTACTGGTGGTATTGGTGCTGACCTTCAGGAAAGCAAGAGTCAGGCTCCATGGCTTCTTCCAGGTCAATTTCCACTGACTCTCCTCCCTCTCCGCCTGCCATGCCATCCACCGTGCTGCCCTCTGAGGAGCTAAACTGGTCATCGTTGTCAGGATCTATGGGCTTCAGAAGACACAGAACAACCAGGGTCATAAAACACTGAGCAACAAACTTAAAGTACTTAAATGATATGATATTCACCCAATCAGAATCAACTGTGTGGAAATCACTGCAACAAGCCGATTGTTTCATTTGCATTGGATTGTGGTGCATTAAGTAATATTTGTGCAGTAATCTGTGACTTTGGACATACATCTTGTTTTTTTTTAAGTCATCAGAGAACAAATCTTAAGTGATTCATTTTTCCATTTTTCCATGTTATTTTTAAAAATCAAAAGTATTAAAATAGGAATAATATATCTGTATGGATGTAGTGTGTTAAAATTAATATAATTTTGAAGACAGAGTAAACACAAGGCTGTGTGCGAACAAAATCAAGGCAGACATCTGTCTAACATGAGCCTGGTTCTGCCCGAGGTTTCTGCCTGTTGAAGGAAAGTTTGCCCCTCCATTGTAACTTCCTAAATGCTGCAAAGTGTTGTACTCATGGTGGGTCAAGATGAGATAATCTAATCTTGATCTTAATATTGTTTTGAGATAACATTTGTTGTGATTTGGCGGTATATAAATAAAGACTGACTGAATGACTATGTATCCTTTAAAATACAAAGAATATTAAAAAAAAGCAGAAACAGCAAAGATTTGAGGCCTGACAGAGTTGTAGAGTATCAACACAGTCTGTTCTCAAGCTTGTTGTTGAATGGCTTTTTACAGGGTGTGTCTCCTAATAGCTGATAGATGAGAACAGACTGAATGCCTTCCTGGAGAATGCAGGAGCACTCGGCTGCCCTGGGACCAGCTAATGCAGTGCAGGGAATGAAGTAAGCATGTTACTGAGAAATACTGGGGGCACTGGAGTCACTGGGTTGTTGGTTTGTGTTCTTTGTTGGGAAATGCATGGAATTAGAGCATTGTTTTATGTGGGGCGACATTAATTCAGCACTTTTTGGAAATCCCATAAAAAAGGAACAGTTTAAGATGAATTAGCTTTTCCAGGAACTACATAAGGGGAAAAGTTGTGTGAAGTTTAGATAAGAGCTGGTGTTTGCTGTTGTTTGGCTATTTCTGAATAATACTCATCAGCATAGATTTGTAATCCCTTTTCTTCATCAATAGTTTATAAGGTCTTTTAAAGATTATGAGAATTTGGAGAAAACTGCACAAGGACTCAGAGATCAATGCTTGACTAAAAATCCTTGAGATAAAACAAATAACAGAGGGGTTTTCAGGCATTCCCCTACACATATAAAGTTGTTTTTACTAAATCAAAAATAAACCTGATAGCCTAATTCTTATTCCTATAGCTCCAGATCTAGGGCAATATATATGACCTGACTGTGCTTATCCTGAGGATATCAGAAGTAAAATAGGGGGGAATCTTAAGACAAATTTTTGAAAATACTTAGAACTTTTTTGGTACCATTCAGCATTTAATATGTTGTCTTCCCATTATTTCAGTTAAATGCAGAGTTTAAATGATTTGAAAACCGTTGAACTCCGTTTCTATGAACATTTTAAACAGCATCCCAATGTTTCTGGTGTCAGGGTTGTACGTTCCTTTTTCCTATTTGGCACCGTGAGCTTCTCTTTCAACCAGAAGCAAACAGCCCCCATGTGGGGAGGAATTAGCTCTGAAGCACTCAGACATAAATGGTGCATAATGTAATCTACAGGCTGGTATTTTCCTGTCTATATGGCCTCTCCACGTTCAGAGGGTCATGGTTTATTGGCTCCTCTGGGCTAAAGTGACGTCACATGGTCACGTTTCATTGCCATGGATTGTGGACAGAGAACTTCAATGAATCATATCATTTAAGACACAACAGCAACAGATACCGTCACTCAAACCTTCCAAAATCCTTAAATCATTAATATAAGACTGCCAGTGAAACAGCCAATGAAAAAAGAGCAGCTTACCACAGGGCATCCTAGAGCCTCAGATGAGAGGCTGCTGAAGTCCTCAGTGTTAAGGTTTTCAAAGTCCGACTCTCCCACAGCGATTGGAACAGTCACAGTAAGACTGGGGTTGTTGATAAAAGACATCGACTCTTCACTCCAGCTGCTCACTATGTATTTGTCTCCATTTTTGTCCACCCCGGTGACATCTCCATTTCCATTCCTGGCAAATTCCTTGATGGTATGGTTGGGGACCCCATTCGGTCCTAAAGATTTCTGCAGCTCCTCCAGTGATTTGTCATCACCCTTCCCTTTGCTCTTACCCCTGAGACAGAAGCGACTGTACTTACTTCGCAGCACAGACTTGGTGTAGGCGATACCATTTTGAATCCGTCGGATGGCAATCTGCAGATTGTTGTCTCCCTCATCGCCTTCGTTCTGTATAAACTTGTCAGCACTGAATGAACTCAGCAGGAGAGCCAGGAACAGGTTCAGCACCTATAAAATAGAGATATGACTGTTTATGACTGCATTTACCAAAATTAATATTTATAGAATAACAAATGACTTGTTAAAATTATTTGACAAGTTGGACTCGTGAATTGATCATAGGAGATGATAATGTACCACAAGGTTTCCAATGACCATGACCATCATGTACACAGTGATGCACATGGTCGCTCCAGCCACCTCCATACAGTCCCACATGGTCTCTATCCACTCTCCACAAAGCACTCGGAACACAATGAGGAATGAATGGAAGAAGTCATTCATGTGCCAGCGGGGCAGCGTGCAATCCTTAGATATTTTACACACACAGTCCTTGTAGCTCTTTCCAAAGAGTTGCATTCCCACCACAGCAAAGATGAACACGATTATGGCCAGCACCAGAGTCAGGTTGCCCAAAGCCCCCACTGAATTACCAATGATTTTGATAAGGCTGTTGAGAGTGGGCCACGATTTAGCCAGCTTAAATACTCTAAGCTGTAAAAAAAAAAAAGAGAAATTAGTCATTTCCCATGATGCTACATTCATAACACTACATAACGTGTTGGTAATGATATGGATAATAAGACTCACCAATCTAAATGATCTGAGGACAGACATGCCACCCACACCTTCCAAAGAAAGCTCAATTAAGCTTAAACTGACAATGATTGCATCAAAAATATTCCATCCCTCCTGGAAATAATAATATGGGTCCATCGCAATGATCTTGAGGACCATTTCTGCTGTGAAGATCCCGGTAAACACCTTAATTAAAACAACAACAGCAAACATTAACTGACTTTCAGTACTTACAGACAAAAAAAAACACACACACAAAAAAAAAAGAAAAAAAGAAAAGAAAAACCCTTTAAACACTACAGTACATCTTCTCACCAAATTGCCCACATACAGCACTTTAGCAAAGTTTGGATCCATTGGTTGGTACTCCATTGCCATGAACAATGTGTTGAGTGCAATACAGATGGTGATGGCTAGGTCTGCAAATGGATCCATCACTATCAGATGGACGACGCTCTTGATCTTCAGCCATGCTGGACAACATTTCCATATCAGGAAGGTGTGAGCAAAACTGTACCAGCAGGGGGGACACTTCTGCTGCGACTCTTCAAGCTCTGACATTCATGAAACATGGCAAACCAACAACACAGGTGTAAGATGTAATTCTTTTCAAAATATATGTGAGTTAAATAAAGTCTGGTTTGCATGCAAAGGTGCCAAGAACCTACCCTCCACTGTGCTGGTTATGACACTGGCAACACTTTGAGTTCTCTGTCGGGACTCTGGGCCATCCAGGAAGTCCATACACTCTGGATTTGTTCCATCACCCGTGTCGGTGGTGTCAGCCTGAGGATGGACAGCATCGTTACTGATGTGGCTGTGTAAGTTAAACACTTGTTTGGTTTGACAGCAGCCACAGCAAGGATGGGTTTTTACGCAAAACATGAAAACAAAAGCAACTTCTGGAGAAACAGCTGGAAATTACCCTGATACAGCAGGCTGAATGTTAAGAAGCCACTGGGATGGTATAAAATATTTACAGGATGCTAAAGCGAAGCATAAAAGTTGAAATTCAGTCAGCAAAGGACAAAAGAAAAAGAAAAAAGAGAAAACACCAAATGCAAATGAAAAGTGACGTCTAGGCAGGGCACTTCTTTCTTACGTTGTCTACAGTGGAGGCCATATCCACCGTCACTTTGGGCAGAAGGAGCCCAACAGGTGACGATGGGAGTGAGTTCCAACCCACCAGAGATACAACCCCATTACAGTCTATTGAGCTGTGTTTGATTCCATTGTGTTGAAGTAAGAGATGAGACAAGTAGCTGCCCTGGCTCATGCTGCTGCCGCGTTGCTCACGACTGCTTGGGAAAAAGAAAGAGCCCCTCCGACTCAGGTTGTCTTCAAAAATGCTGTTCTCATCATCAGCAAACTCATTTTCTGAGCCATTGTCCTGCGCTTGGCTTCGGAAACTTAAGTTGCTGGTCCTGCTGTTCCGTCTGGATGAGAACAGAGGCCCACGAAAACTCAGGAAAGACTAGGAGAGAAAGAACTTCTTCAGTGAAACCTGAAAGGTATCATGATGAGAAGTAAGGTGACGATGACTGTCATGTTACAAAGCTAATGAAAGCATTGCATAGTGACAGGTTAAGCGTTAAAGATAAATAATGAGAATGTTGATGATGATGTTAAAAAGGCCATGAAAAGTTCAGTGTCAATGCTGAAAATGATGAGGGGAAGACTGATGAGAAATATGATAATTCAGATGATACTGTTGAAGATGGTTATGATCAATAATGCTGATGATAGTGGTAGCAATGATGACGATAAGGATGATATTAATGATGATGTCAATGATAATAATGATAATAATGACAATGACCATAATTACGATAAAAAGGATGATGATGGTGATGATGGTGATGATGAAAATGATAAAGATGATGATGATGATAAGGATGATGGTGATAATGATGATAATGATAATGAAAAAGGTGATGGTGATGGTTAGGATGACCGAGGTGATGATAAGGAGGATGATGATGGTGGTGATGATAATGATGATGATTATGATGGTGATGCTTAAGATAAAAATGATGATGATGATGGTGATGATAATGATGAAGAAGACCATGGTGATTGTAATGGTAATAATGAAGACAATGATGATGGTGACAATAGTGATGATAATAAAGATGATGATGATGAAGATGATGATGGTGATGATGATGATGATGATGATGATGATACTAAAGATAACGATGATGATGAAGATGATGATTAAGATGGTGGTGATGACAATACAAAAGATAACAATGATGATAATGATGATAATGATGATGATGATGATGATGATGATGATGATGATGATGGTGGTGATGATAATACAAAAGATAACAATGATGATAGTGATGATGATGATGATGATGGTGGTGATGATAATACAAAAGATAACGATGATGATAATGATGATGATGATGATGATGGTGGTGATGATGATGAAGTCAATAAAGAAGACCATAGTGATTGTGAGGATAATGCCGGTGACAATGACGATGGTGACAATAGTGATGATGATAAAGATGATGATGGTCATGATTTCTCTTTTGATTATCTGTAAAATAATGGTCATGATCAATAGGAATACAGAAAATAAAAAACTTGGTTTTTGCAATGAGTTGAATTTAATCAAGTTCAGATGTTTTATGTTTAGAAAAAGAAGATAGTGGTAATGATAATGGATACAAATCATCAATTGTATATAAAGGTCTTTGCACTAAGCTGCCTGAACTACACAAGATATAACATAACTAATCAATCTATGGACCTCTGAAAATTTATATATTTTTAGTTATCATATTTTGAATACATTTGGTTCCCTTCTTGTGCAGCTATTCTGTGATCAAGTCAGCAATTAAGTGTACTTTAGTGAAACAATGAACTGAACCTGATGTGCGGCTGAGCATTTCATGTCATAGCTGAGCTTGTTTGCCCCCACAGAGAAGCGGCAGCGAGCTTTCTTTATGCTGTCCTGGGACTCTGATTTTGGGAACTTCTCATCCGCGCCTTTGCCTTCTTCCTCCTTTCTTTTCTTCCGCCTGTTGCGCCTCTCTTTAGCACTTTTGGAGCTGAGCTTTGAGGTGCCAGAGGAGCTCTCGGTGCCTCCGCCTTTGTCATCGACTCCTCCGCTCTCTGCAGCGGCTGCAGATGCTGCTGCCTACACGAGGAAAGACAAGACAAGACAACAGTGAAATAGATTCCTGTCATCCTTTTATTGTTTTAGCTGAGTTTGTGTTGCAGTGACGGTGTAACCCTGAGTTGTCTTGCACCTGAGCATCCTCCTGCTGCTGTTTCAGCTGCGCAATCATAGCCTCAAACTCTCGCTTCTTCTCCTCCTCCTCCTTAAAGGTGGCCTGATTCTGCTCCTCATAGGCCATCGCCACTACAGCCAAGATTAGGTTGACCAGGTAAAAGGAGCCGAGGAAAATCACCAGCACAAAAAAGATCATGTAGGGCTTTCCAGATGCTCTTAACGTCTGGAAGAGAAAACACCAGAAACATGTGCCATGAGCTGAAAATTACGTTTATGATGATAATTATGAGGTTTTTACTACAGCTATGCCAAGCAGCAGAATTTTTATTATAGTTTCATTTTCTTTATTTGTGACCAATAACAACTCAACACATTCTCAGTTAGTAGACCTTTATTTTGAAAGAACTGAATCAATTAACTTAATCATTAAAAGCAATCCAGCAAAGAAATCAAACTCAAATGCAAAACTAGTGTAAACTTATCACATATCACTACCAGGACGCTCCTGCATTCAAGAATTTTTGCGTAGTGCCCAAACAAGTAATACTACCCACCACCAAACAGCAGTGGGAGCTTTGCAGTATTAGTGTTTGCTTTACTCGCTGACATTACAATGATAACCAGGTCCATTCAGCGGACAGCTATTTGCACTGGAAGCCATTCAAGCTGTGTTTACCTGAGTTATGGTGCAACTCATCTTTGTCCCTTTCAAGGTGAAGATGCACCTGCGCTTCATTCAGAGGTCTGTTTGAACATTTCTAATGACAATATTGTAATGTGAGGACGTTTTGTCTTTGTAGAAGCCCTACTTTAACACAGTTTTCCCTGCCTGCCTGAAGATGTATTTACAGAAGCAGATAGTACTAGCAGCATAGTTTTATCAACCTGCCACTAAACCTGTTTTTGTCACAGGGTCACTGAGTCACCTGAGGGCTGAGAAAGACACATTATAATTATGATTTAGGAGGTTTGGTCATTAGCTCTGAAACGACATGGATTTTGTTGTCAAGGAAGTTTTACTCCAGAATTTAACACAATCAATACAAGTCAAGGGTTTAATATCCCTTATAATAAAGTAAACTAGGTAAATAAACAAAAAAAAAAAAAAACATTTCCAGTCTGTTTACAGATTACTCATTATTACACTTTTAACTTACAAAAAAGTTCAAGTTAAAATGTCTAAGTGTTAAAAAAAAAAAAAACTTTCATTAACTGACAGTTACTGGACAGGTTTAACTCCCTTTCCTTAAAAAGTGCATGGTGTAGAAGACCATTTCTTTTTTTCTTTTTTTTTCATAATGTTTTGTCGGGAAATACATTTTCATTAATATTAAATTAAGCATTTTTTACACAAAGTCCTTTTCCAGTCTTTTATATTTACACATATGCAGTATTTTGAGCATCATCTTTTGTTGCTTTTTAAATAAATACCATTGTATATTATTCTCTTAGGGAAGTTGAAGAATGACTGATAGTGGGGTCAGACAAAGTCTGCTCTTAATGGGGTAACAAATTCAATCCACTTATTCAATATAAGATAAAATTTGCCTTATTGAATCCTTAGATTGTAGGTCAACTTGTCCGTTTTAAAGATTTCTATGATTATTTTGAACCACTCGTCACATATAGGTGGTAGAGGATTAGGCCATTGTCTGAGTGATGGATTTTTTGCTAGCTGCCAGGAGGGCCTGCAATAACTTTTTTTTTCGCTCCTCTCTTTTATGGAAACAATATAACCTAGATAAAAACCTTCAAAATTCAGCAGTATCTGACTGTTAAAGAATTTTTTAAGTGTTTCATGAATTTCCTCCCAATACAAATTCAGTTTGGGGCAGCCACAGAAGACATGAAATTGATTTCCCACCCCTGGACCACACTGTCTCCAACATGTTGGACTTAGGTTCTTGTATTTTTCTTGATATGGCGTCTCAAAGTGTCAAATAGTATTTTTCCAGCAATGCTCTTTCCAATTTGCAGAGTTTGTTGAGGAACATTGAAAACTGCAAATTTCTTCTCAAACTTCCACTGAGATCCTTATCCCTGCTTCCCTTTCCCATTTTCCTTTAATGTTCAAAGTGTTTTTGGCGATACATTTCTTGAGCGTTGAACTGTAGTATCAAATTAGTAATTGTTTTCTAAAATAAATTTTCTTTCTGCTGAAATCCTTTGGAAATTAATTTTGTGTATTTTGTTTGATTTTATTATCAGTATTACATTTTAGTCTTTCTACTAGAATGTTTTAGAGCTTGAAGAAAAAAGGTGTTCACTGAAAATGTGCCAAAAAAACACATCAAACATAAAAACCATTTGCTTGAAAAGTTCAAACAGATTTTCTAACTCTGCAGTGTACCTGCTGGTAAAGGTTTTCCCAGTAATCCTGAGTCATCAGTCTGAACAGAGACAGAAAGGCCCAACCAAATGAATCAAAGCTGGTGTAGCCGTAGTCTGGGTTCTTCCCTGCTTGGACACAGATGTACCCATCTGGACACTGCCTGCATCACAGAGAGGATGAGAATTATACCTGCCTCCATCTTTATACAGAAACAGACGTATCATATTAGAATTTAATCCATTCAGTAACTTGTCCAGTCGTCTGGTGGTAGAGTAACAAGCTTACCCAGCTTCACTGCTGTTCCCACAAAGCAGAGGATCTCGTTTTCCTGGAAGGAAATAATGATTTTCTGATGGAGGAAGAAGGACATGGTTTATTATCTGTGCTGATTTGTCAGCAGAGGCTGCAAAGAAGCCAGAGGTAATCTTGTAGTTCAAGACAACAAAATGCAGCTTCAAAACTTTTCTGTCAGACAAAACAAAAACTTTTAACACCTCAAAGTATACAAGGAAAACAGGGGACACTCACCCGCATTTTCTGAATACTCATCCCAGTCGAATGTTGAATTGCCGTCTGTCCCATTTGTTGTGAAAGTAGTATTTTTGATTTCCCTCACACACTTTTGCTTTAAGTGTCCCATAAACAGCTGTAACCCTATAAGGGCAAAGACGCTGAGGCAAAAGACGGTGAGGATCATCACGTCGGCGAGCTTCTTCACTGACTGGAACAACGCACCAACGATTGTCTTCAGGCCTGCCAGATACAGTATCATCTGTTACTCCAAACAGTCATTTAAATAAAAAGAAGACATAAAAACAACTAAAGCTGTAAGCAGGGTTGGACGGGTCCTCGCATTCTTGTCAGGTCCCTTCTGCTGGTCTGTCACACCTATTTCCCCTCCACTGTTAGGGTTTAATCCCTTTCTTGCCCTAGTGCTCAAACAGTTGGTACAATGTATTATTTCCTCTGCTTGGTCACATGACCAGCTGCACGGAACTCCTAATCAGTGTGTGACATCATCACAGAACTGCAGCAGAGGGAGGATTCAAATTCGAAAAACTTTAGAAACAAGTCGTCATATAGGCCAGAATATTGACACAATCTGTGTAAAAATATGATATTTTTGTGGGAAATTTTGTCAGGAACCTATTTATGTTATTTCTAAAACTTTACAAGTTTTACTTTTTTGACTAGAGGCCCAAATGCGGAAGCTTGCGCGAGGTGAAGGCTCCAAACCAATTGATTCTAATGGAGGGAGCTGAGAGGGCTTCTTTGAGGTTCATGGACTTCGAGGGTTTGTCATTCAAAAAGCGGGTCCGAAATAACAGCTTCCATAAGAACTTTTGTAGAAAAGGGTCTAGTCTGTCATGTGAGTGATTTTGGAGTCAAAACCACTTATGGTATTTGGGGAGCTAATTTTTGCATGAAGGGTAAAAATGTGGCAAAATCTTATTTGGAAAGCCAAAGTGCCGGCATCCTGTGTGAGGACTTCTTTTTGTGTGTCTCAATGAGACGAACATTTTGACGTTGACGTTGGTTTCATCTCTCTATGACATTCCTAGTGGCCGCTAAGGCCATTTTAGTGTACCTAGGTGGCGCTAGAGAGCAAATCATCGGATGTTGGGGGTCATGTTTGGTATCATACCGAAGTTTTGGCAATCAAGAGGTGTGTGCCAATTTTGGTGAGTTTTTGAGCAAGTTTAGGGGATCAAATTAGAGCTTAAAGACCAGTCAGAATAATAAAGAAACGTAGCCAGAACAATGCTAGCACTTGCTAGAAGGTGCCCTCTTCCTTTGGGCATGCCAATGGGCTTCTTCTTTAACAAGTATTTCACTGCGACTTGGTGTTTTGAGTCCAGATTTGAACATAGTTCTGCTAAAACTTAGTGTGGCACAGAAACTCTATCGTCTCTCCAAACTTTTACTGAAGAACTATAAATCTTTAATCTTGGTGCCTGAAGACTTCTGATTACAGAGGTGTCGCTGAGAATGAGTCACACCTGGTGCCCTGAAACTGATGCATTACAGTTCTGAAAGCTGAAAACTCTGTGACATATTTGCTGTGAAGATGCTGATGGAGGGGCTTAAGGTGCCCAAACATAAGTCATGACAGCTGCAGAGGAGAAAGTGAAGTGAGGAAGGAAGGTTTAGGGGCACCAGGAGGAAGTTAGGAGGGGAAAGGTGAAACTTCTTACCTGGGATAACTGAGATGGCTTTAAAAGCTCTCAACACTCGAAATGTGCGAAGAGCTGAAAAATTTCCCAGGTTTACAAACTCTGTTACATATCTGGAGAGAAAGACAATACAACGGTCTCAGATAATGACTTGTGCACATTCAGCGTAAGCTATATATCATACAGAAGCTCTGGGCAATATATGAGTGATTCTATGATTAGGGGCACATTTCATGTCCATGGGGTATACTTATCAATTTTTCTAAGTATCAATTTCAAGCAATGACCAATTTGTTAGTGGGTCTGATATTTCACTTTTATTTGATACAGAAAGTGAAGAGGCTCCATCATTTATTTAGCAAAAATCACAAATCATGTGTTGAAATTTGCAGTTTTTGCATTGTCCAATTTCTCAAATGTCAAGGTTTGCTCTTCAAAATTAACATTAGAATACATGTTTGTGAATATTATTTTCAGTATTATTTATTCAAAATAATCATTAAAACATGACAAAAGTGTTTTTAAAACTATTTAAACATTTTATGTGGATAAGATAATTCATTTTATGTGTGTCCAAGAAATTAGCGTCAACCATGTTACCAAATGAAAAAAACACTATAAATCAGCAACAGTTTGCTCCAAAGTCACATGGCTTAAATCAGCTGAGGTCCCATCCTTTTTGGTGGGAACCATGAAAAAGTGTGACATGTTTCAGCTCCTCCTCATCAATATTTCATCAAAATAATTGTCTGTACATGGGGCGCATTAACTGTTCATCAACTGTGTTAACATTTTCTGCTGTTCTTACTATAGATGTTAAAAAACAAACTGAAGAAATTTGCAGAAACATGAGGTGATGGAGGTCAGGTGGTGCCAAGTTAAGGTCTGCAGTTAGCACAAGAGCCAGAAAATGAAGAAAATGTCAACCGTGTTACCATCACAAAATGTAGTGTTGTAGAGACAGGTTTGTCCCGTCAGCGGTGTTCCATGCTTTGTTAACCACATTACATGTGATTTTTGTGCCATAATTCTTTTAAATTTTGGTTAAACTGTGATAAAAATGATGAGGGACATTTCTAGGGGGCGTAGTCTTGCATAGAAATGTTAAATAACTCTAAATTCAGTATAAAATGGATTTATGTTGAAAAACTAGTCACAACTTTTGTCCATAACACGGTTGACAAAATTAGACACCAACATTTTTTTGTTACTTAAATATTTAAAAATATATTTGATATATTTGCTTTAGCTTGCTAACTAATGAATTAAGTACATTTCAAGTGTATCATTTGCAATCAAGTAGAATATGAAACCAAAAAAAAGGTCACATATATATTTTTTGTATACCTGAAATGTTCCCCTAATTATAGAACCACTCATATGTAACAACTGCTTAAGTATTATTGAAAATGACAGAAGTATTTACGCCATGACGATGACACTGAAGTCCAACCAGTTCCAGGGATCTCTTAGAAATGTGAACTTCCCTATGCAGAACCCTCGAGCTAAAATTTTAACGAGGGATTCAAAGGTGTACACTGCAGTAAATGTGTACCTGGTGGAAACAAAACACAAATGTTGAACTGAACATCCCTTGCACTGTGAGCTTTTAACTTTGGATTTATATCACCTGTTAGCTAATGTGAATATAAAAAGGAAACGTACTCTACATTCTTTGCCCAGGGTGGCGGCTGACTCAGAGTCATGAATGCACAGTTGGCGAGAATGGTGCACATGATCACCATACTGAACAATGTGCAAGCAGTTGTCAAGGAAGACACTTATCTTATCTTCTAATTCAGCTCCCTGTTCATAATTAACCTTATCTTGGCAATATAAACATTCACCCTCCACAGGTATAACACAGTAAACACAGATTATATTTAGAAAAGGATATGAGTGTACTAAAATCTTCATTGATATTCTTCGTATGAGGTTGAAGGGGCTCAGGAGGTACAAGGCAGGTGCGGCGTTGAAGCGGAATATGAAGTTTCCTTTGTTTAACATTATAAAAGTCTGGAAAGAAAAGATAGATGAGTGTAAAACAGTGTTTTCTGTTACATTCCACCAACGATGGAAATTGGCACTGACAGTGAAATAATAGTTTGATGAATAGACTAATTTTGCTACTGGATACCAAGGGGGCACTTAGTATTGGCCAAGACTCCAGTCAAGGTAATGGAATCTGAATTATAAAGGTTAAAATGGAAACACAAAGAAAGACACACAGCTCTATGAGTTGCAACATTTTTCAGTTATTTGTATGTTTCTTTTTTCTGACGATAATAATTATATTTTTTGAACATCCTCATGGTCCTGTCATCTTAAGCCTGTGAGTATTCACTGTAATGACAAACAATCCTCTATTTTAAGTCAGCTTTTTCTGAGTATTAACATAGTGCATCGATCACTAGTCTTCTACGGTGGCCCTGAGTTGCAAAACATAACAGCAAATCACAAATGTCAATGCAAAATTTCAAAACTCATCAACAAATCACCCAAGACAGCATCTGGTTACAACCCAATGTGTTTTTGTATTTTTTTTTAAATTTGTTTTTCTGTTTTGCTTCTCAGGGCCGCTGTACCTCTCATTCCTCATACATTTGATGTCAATAAAACATTTGCTGTCAGTTTTACTTTTTATGACTAAACACAATTCAAATTGAAATATCTGATGTTATTTTTTTTTTACTTTTTTAAAACCAATCAAAAAAAATCAACAGCCCACTTGAGGTCAAGCAGTTGTAATGAGAAAAAGCACAACAATATCAATGCTACAACATCACAGCCTTTAGTGCAGTTTAAAATATGTATACATTACCATGCACGGGCTACTCTGACATGGTGTTATCTACATTTGTATTTCCAATTGTCAAGCATTTTTATTTATTTATTTATTTTATTACATTTTTTTGTTAATTAATCTATTCAAATATGCAATAGTACATAACTATGCAACTAACTATTTGTTTGCACAACATAATATATAAATGAAAATTTAAGTAGGCCAAATACTGATGAAACAAAGCAAAAGGGCAAAAGAAGTAAATGACATATTCTTGAAGGAATGAGCAGAAGCAAGTGTTGATAGTTGCTTTGTTGGTCTGTATGTTCATGAGTTGCCAGCTTCATCAGGAAAAGACCATCTGCTGCTTTGTTAGTTAACAGTAGTATAACAGATGCAGCAGAATGATGGAATAGTTTTAAGTCCTCTTAAAGTTTTTTTTTTTATCACGGACTACCTTCAGTTTCACCTACTTTCTGATTACAGTAGAAGGGATCCAGGTCTTCCAGCGGTGTCGACACCATGCCTTTGGGAACATCCCCGTACAGAAGGGGGAGTGATTTGCCCGCCTCCAGGTCACGGCTGGGCTTGAGCTCATTGTCATCGTTGCGTTTTTTCTTTTCCCCCTTGGGCTTCTTGGCCTTCTCCTCAGCGATCCGCTTCTCGATGGCTTTCAGGGACTCACGAGTAAAGGGGCGGAAGCTGTTTACACCTGGTGGTTCAAGCAGCTGTGCCATCTTTTCATCCTGCACCCTTTAGAGTGGACAGCTAGCCTCCAACATGGG
This sequence comes from Halichoeres trimaculatus, assembly GCF_033239565.1. Taxonomy (NCBI): domain Eukaryota; kingdom Metazoa; phylum Chordata; class Actinopteri; order Labriformes; family Labridae; genus Halichoeres; species Halichoeres trimaculatus. The sequence goes on from NW_027437197.1 coordinate 19,612,474, forward strand.
AAAGGCCTGAGGTGTCAGGAAATAAAAAAGGGTCTTATTAGAGTTCATGTAAAAGCTGAAATCAAGTTATTGAGAGAATTTCTTGCATTATGTTTATACAGTCAGATGAGGAGTGCTTTATAATGAGAGGAGAGGAAGGTGGGTGTGGTGCTGCTCTCAGGAAGTGGCAGCCTGTAATGATCCTAAAGAGGCCTGTCATACACATAAATTCCTGCCAGCTATGGTAAAATTAGACCTCATTATCCACCCCTCTAGACAAAATTAAAATCTGACATGACAATGATCAATTCCAGGTGAGACTCTGGCTCCTCTCCTCCATCCCTCAAAATGAAAAGAGTCCACTTCTGTCTTTAGAGCTTCAGACAGAGCAGTGGGAGGAAGAGATTCATCCTGCTAATAGGCCTGCCTGGTATAATGTGTGAGGCAGACCTATGCTGTATTAAATATGAATGCACCGCAGGCTGCACCGTCTCTCTGGGTGCTCCACCACGGAGAGCTTTTGCCTGATCTGGATGTAATACAGTAATAGAATACTTCCACACGCTGTGACGCTAGAAATCAATCTCGAACAAGCTGGTCAATCGACTGCACACAGCACTGGGTTGAACATGTGAGAAACTTGTGTGACCCTTGCTGACCGGATGGAGTAGAGACATTAAAGAAAACAGGAACTAATTGATCATTTTGCTTTAAGTTGAGTTTTGCGAGTTGTGCATGTTTTTCTTAAAGTTACAAACATTCACACCTGTTTCACACATTTCTCATCTAAAAATAATATTTTTCCACTCGAGTACAATCAGATGAACTCCAATATGTAAACACTGAACTAGAGCTAGCCTCAAGCTAACTTACATCCTCAGCAGGTCCCTAAAACATTTCCTATTGTTAATTCATGTGCCTGTACACTTAGTATCAATCGCTTTATAAGATGAGAGGGGCACGTCTCTTTTTTATGCACACTTTTAGATGATGTCAGTCTGTAGCCGTCAGAAAGAAGCTATAGCCCAGCTCACCAGGGGCTCACTGGAGCTGTGAGATGTCAACATAAAAAGGAAACTTTTACCACCAAATAAAGTAATATCAGGCCATATTTCATACAAAACGTAAAAAAATTGGACAAATATCTGTGGCTGTGCATCATTCTTTAAATATGCATTTACAAATTGGGGTGGGAGACAAAAAAAAAATTGATATATCAGGATTTTTTGTTTGACAATATCAAAATCAGGATTCTTTGTCATTTTTTTTCAAATGCAAATTCTTCATTTCAGTCTTTGTTTATAAACTGGATTGGGAAAAAGTTTCCACTTTTCTCCAGCCGAGGGTGAAATGTTTCTCTCCGTCTCATGTGATGTGCATAGGAAAATATGGCTCTGGGTATAGTCTGTAGACATTATCATCATCATTCATTTTTTTCACATGGTCTGGTGTTAAAAAAGCAAACTGAACATTGCAAAAATCGTAAATATCTTAAAATCACAATTGATATTAAATTGGCACCCAAATAATCGTAATAGACTCCTTTATCAATCCCTCTCTCAAGAAAAAAGCAAAACTTTATTCTCATGACATCAAGAACACGCACTGGCGATAAGATTTTGACCTAGGATGATTTTAAAACAGACTGCCTTCCCTTAGCATAACTGAAGCAACACATGTTAAATAATGTCATAAACAAACACTAGACCTTGATCTGGGGTTAATTTGACAAGGTCAACCTGCAGTCTCTAACCTCTAAAGAGGCATGCATCAATCTGTCGGTCCATTCCCCACTCTTTACACACAGCTTGTGATATGAGCCCACACTTAAAAACTTCAAACAGGCCCACTTTAATTTATCTGCAGCCTGTCAGCATCATGACCTCACGCTGACTAATCTAAAATGGATGCATGCGTTTCCCTTAACTCTCCCTGGAACACAATGTCAACACGTTGGTTTGGTATTTGTTTTTCACCTTGCGTACATACACCAGTGTTCTGATGCTGAAGAGCTTTAAGTGATGACTGACTCCCACCTTGAGCCCCCTGATTCATCTGTAAACGTATTAAACACTAACTCAGTGTCAAACAGAAGCTCAGCTTCAATATACATTACTCATATCAAACTTAATTTCATTGACCTCAGAGTACTTTGAGGTACTTAGATGAGGTTGGAGATGCTATGTGATTGACTGATGTGCATTGCTGCAGATTTCCAGATAAAACCAATGGAATCAATTAAAGCTAAAGCTGCAGTAGGTGTTTTCTGGTATTCTGACAAGAAGAGGAGTATGTCACAAAATCTTTCTGTTATTCTGATGATTAATTAACAACAACAACATGTTTGCCCTGCACAGAAAGGTGGCGCTACACTCTCACCAGGTCTCATTGTCACCAGAGGCTCATTTACAAACACAAATAATCTCTGGAAACAGAATGTGAGCAACAAGCATGAGAAGTAGAGCAGAGCTACTGTTGACACAGCCATAAAATCAGATAACTGATCATTCACCTGAGTATTTTTCAATTTTAACATACCATCATTAGATTGTAAAGTGTGCTTATCTTTAGCTGAACACAAACATTAGTGATTTGATACTAATAATTATGGGGTGTGACTCCATGACTGATAGCTCTATGCAGCTCCTGCAGTGTTCTGCACCAGATTAGCAATTTTGCATGAATGCGAGTTTACACTTCAGATGATGCAAGAAACTGTTCTGAAGGGATGATTTGATGATTTCACAACAAGTCAGTGTTTGGCAGAGGGGACATGATGTTAATTCCTGGGCTTTCCTCTGCCAGACTAAGGGTGTTTTAGTACCAAAATATTCTGCTAGCACAATATGTCAGATTGGCTAGATTCTGGCTTCACTTTTGAGGTCATGGGGCGTCATCCTTTGTTAATTCAGGTTTTGCTCTGTTCACAGTACATGTTAACCTGGAAGCATTAGCATAGCAAGTAGAAGGATACGAAGACATGTTCCAACCATGTGACCATGACTAGTTTCTTTAATACCTGCAGGTCAGTACTTTTTAGTAGCTTTATCTAATGCTGTCTTTAGGCATATAGAGTACAGGTGCCACAAAACAATAGACCTGGACTGCCACAGCAGGCCTCTTTCTATGACAACTTGTTGGTTTAAAGCACAGTTGTATGATAAGGCTTGAATTGACATGTTCTTGCAGCCTAAACTTGCAGTACACATACTCAGAGTAATCACAGGTCAGTATCTGTGGGCTCCTTAGGGACACACAAACACACACTCTCAGATCTAAGTGCTCACTGCTGCCTCTTACAGACTACAGGATCAGGATCAGAGCTTGTTGTCCAGGGCGTTGGCAAAATAGCTTGTGATGAGGGGCTGTTAGCACAAGTCTCAAAATTAAGTTCAGGGGTTTAGAAACAGGTTTCATGCCTCGCTGCACTCTCTGTGTGAATGTGTGTGTGTGTGTGTGTGTGTGTGTGTGTGTGTGTGTGTGTGTGTGTGTGTGTGTGTGTGTGTGTACACATGCTGGATAGTAGGCAAACAACACAGCATAACCTCTAATTGACAGCAATCTAATAATGATGTTGATAGCCCTACAAGCAGGAAGTCATCTAAGATGGAGTGTGGGCTAATAATTGCTGCCTTGCCCATTAACTTGTGTAATATGTTGCAGCCCATAATTTGCACTCTAGTCTTAGTCTATATGAGCTGGAGGAAATCAATCACTTTTTTTCCAGGCAGGCCTCCCAACACTGTTATATCATAAAGAGATGACATTTAAAATAACACAAAAGAACAGCTTATGTTGTTCTTTACAGGCATCATACTTTAAGGGATTTCATAGTTTGATGAAAGCACGAATATTGTTTTAAACACATATTTAAAAACAGAGAATTTTCACTACAGATAAGTAGCTAGATGTCCAGACAGACAGATATTTTCCAGCAAGTTTTAAAGACATTCATTCGTGTTGTTTAAAGAATCAAGCTCTCAGAAGAAATAAAAACACCAAAACACAACTTTGACCGGTTACATTAACTCACCATCAGTTTTCCATCCTCGTCAGGTGACAAAATCCGCAGATGATGAGTTTAAATGTGTAAAAACTGCAGTAATAATTCTCTCTCCGATCGTTCAAAGACTCTGACGCATATCAAGGCGCAGATCTGGTAATTTCCACCGTTTGTAGGAAAAACCCATAGAAGAAGAAGAAGAGAGCGCGTACTTTCATCCACCCCTCCGCGCGGCAGAGTCAGACTACTGTCTGCTGTTTCCGGATGTTCCTGGGTATCAAGTGGGGGCAGAGATGCCAGAATGGCTGTGGAGCTAATATTGTGGTGGACATTTCCGTGCGTAATTGTCGGGAATCCAGATGTTTGCAGTCCGGCGTGTATCAGAAACTAAAAGCTTAAGCCACAAAGTTATGGATCAGATTGTATCCTAAAAGTGTGCGCGTGTGAGTGTGTGTGGGTGTGTTGAACAGAAGGGGGGGGGGGGGTCAGATGGGCAGAGTTTGCAGGGGCCTGAATCAGCCTGTAGTCTGGGCAGGTTTTAAATCATTATAATAATTTTACATGACTGTCTCCAGCTTGTAAAACGCAACGAGGAAATAGGAGAGAAAAATACAAGAAAACAGAGGATTTTTAAGGACAAGGGTCTAGATTTATTTTGTAAAAAGTTTGTTCGGTAACCTGACAGCGAGCGAGGAGGGTAACTGCAAGTTTAACGCCACCTAGTGGATGCACGGACCACAAGCAACGCACAATAACACCAGCGCGTATATTATTAAAATATCTAACATGATGTTTGTGTGTGAAGTACGCATGTTTGTATCAATGTATGTGTATGTTTACATGTATGTATCAGACTCCTATAGAGATACGTGTGTCTATATTGTGTATACATGTGTGCGAGTATGTAAATGCAGCAAAAAGCTGGGAAAACTGATAGTTTAAACCAGGATAAAAATGCATACAATTGGCTGTGATATTAGAATTTTTATTTTAATAACAGTTTTCACATTTTAAACAAAACACTCTGACAATAAAAAGACATTATAGCCTTTTTCGGGTTAAAAACACTTGTTAGATGGAGTATGAAAACTGTTACCGTTAAAGTACCAGTAAAAACTACTAGTACCTAGAACCACAGCGTCAGACTAAGAGATAGTATGCCACTAGAATGGTCTTTGTTTACACTTTCTGCAGCAAAGAGTTGCAATGCATGACACTGATAGAAGAAATATCCCTTATGTTAACACTTCTGCAAAGAGAGCAGATGTACTCCCTGCTCTACAGGAGTCAGGAGAAGCTTTTAGTATTTCCCCACCAACTTAAATGAAACTAAGTGGTGGAGTTGGCTGCAGCACATTTTAAACATTTGCTCTGGTGGCTCCAGTTTTCTTTCTGCACAGTGATTATAGTTGTTACAACCGGGAAACCCACAGGAACCTCTAACCTAATTTCTCCAAATTTCAAAACATTTTCTCACATTTCCAGCTTAAGAAACTTTGCTTTTTTTCCCTCACTGTACAGAATATCTGGACTTCTTTCCATGTTCATAAATCCGCCCCTAAACAAAGAGGCCTTTTCATATTCAGATTCAAAGGGCAATCCTTAAATCCTTTAATTCCTAGGTTCCATGCATGTGTTATGGCATATTTTGCCAACAAGTGTGAAATCACAACCTGTTTCTCTGCAGGAGGTTAAACACGCAGCTGTCTGATGCAAGGTAGGCTATGGGCTTTAAGTTTCACAAATTCATTTTTTTCTTATGTAATTCATTAAGAGGAACTGAATTCAGTGTTTATTAAGTAATTCACTAAGAACAAAATTCAGGATTCATTAATTACTTCTTTTTTTTTTTTACAAGAAGTTGTGTAAGCCCTTATTGTTCTGTCGTTTTCTTCCAATCAGATCTCATTTGTGCACCGGTGGGTTACTCTGGCTGAAACATCTATTTTTTTTACCCATAATACTGTGACATAACCTTGACATGGGGGTGCTTAATTTATTTTATTTCATTTTTAACTTATCATGATTGTTTGCAGTCCTATGCTTCTAAGTTAGAAATAGTAATTTTCAAGTTTTTACTTATTTATTATCCACTTGTTTCTGTAACATAGGCCTTTTATTTCTTCTCCGTAGTAATCCTGTGCCTAACACTCTATTTTGTACACATTACATTGACTTTTTGGTCGCAATTCGCTTGCAAAAGTTGTTCTCTTGTTTGGGTCACACAGAAACAGTTGGTCTTTGCCTCAGTCTGGTATTTGTTGTCGTAAAGAGGTTTTGCCTTTTCTTTATCCTCTGCTTATTAATATTCAGCCCCACTGTATCCTAACACTTCACTGGACCGAATATTAATGTGGCAATAAATAAACCTGCTGAACTCCACGGCCCTGGGAGAAAGGAGGAAACACTCACCTCACCGGACTTACATGTGAGGTTTAGGACTCTGACCAAGCGGGGGCGCTGTTGGCACATTCAAAGGATTTGATGGAGTAATAAGTTTGTAGACTTTGTCCAAACCTCGCCTCATTCAGTCCCACCGCAGATATGTGAGAGTTAAACAAAGGAAAGGTGGACGAAGAGGAAGCAAGTCGGGGACCAGCAGGTGCGCAAGATGGCTCAGGAGGAGGTAGGCCAAGAGTGATGTGATGCGGATCTGATGAGGAGCGAGATTTGCTGTTCTTTAAGTCTTTTTAAGGTACTGCTTTGTGTCTTTGTTTTCCAGCATTACGATGAGGAACAGACACCTTTAGTTACTTCACAAAAGGATGCAGGAAAACCAAGACACACGATGATGTCTGCGTCTTTTAATTTTATTAATTCTATAATAGGATCCGGAATAATAGGTAAATATGTTCTACTTTTTGTTCTGTTATAAAAATGATGCAAATCGCCCAGTTTTCAAATTGAGCTCAGCAAATCGATGAAATTTATAAATTGATTTCCCACTTTTGGTCTAACAAGGACATGCTTTCAGACTATCTAAGCGCTCTCAGTCGTGAAGTCGTGAAGTCGACTTATCATATGACCAGCGCCTGTTGTCCCCATTCACCCCTCTCACTTTCTCAGCCTCAAAACGTCCTGAGTCATTAACAAGATGAACTAAGCTCAGCAACATCTCTAAAGCTTGGAATAATTTCTGGGAAACTTTTTGAGTAAAAAAAAAAGAAAAACACTTGGTTTTTATTTTTCCTCCCTTTTTTTTACATTACAAAATGTTTGGATCGAAATGCATCTCCTTGCAAAGAAAATGAACTAATCTGCAGTGTCCTGTTGAAATACTGAATTTCACAATTCCTTGTTAGATTCATTTGTTTCGTACAGCAATAAGTAGCTCTTATTATTTCAAAGCTTCTTGCAGAGTAATTTTCCAGCATCTAATTCCTTCTGGTAAATGCAGAAAGAAATTCCAACGTGTTGCAACTTTTCCTTAAACCTTTGTTGTAAGTTAAGAATGTGTATCCATTACGCTCACTTTAACATGCTTTTGTACAGGTTTACCATATGCACTGAACCAGGCAGGGCTTCCCTTTGGCCTCATTCTTTTGGTATTTGTTGGCTTTATAACAGGTAAAAACCTAAAGGTGTCTTTACAACAATGTGGATATGAATGATCAAATAAATAAACTGATTATATTTTTCTCCCCGGGGCAGATTATACAATCATCTTACTTATTAAAGGAGGAAACCTCACAGGGACAAACAGCTATCAAGCACTGGTGCAAAGCGCATTTGGTTTCCCTGGATTTCTGATTTTATCTGCTCTGCAGTTCCTTTATCCTTTCATTGGTGAGTTTTTCCAAGTTTGTAAGAGCAAAGTTGGGTATTACGTCACAGTAAAACTCTCACGGTTGCCAATGTTGTCTCACAAATGCTTTAATTCTCCCTGTGTTTTCGTTGTGCTGTGTTTGAGGGAGTTGTGGCTCATTTAGTTTTACACCTTGGGTTTGTAAGAACAATAGAAAGATAGTCCACTTCCATTTTCCTCCTCAGCCATGATAAGCTACAACATCACAACTGGTGATACACTGACCAAAGTATTTCAGCGGATACCTGGAGGTATGCTACTTAACTCCATCTGTGCAGTTCATATGCTAAAGCAGAAACATGTTTAAGTGTCTTATTCATGTGTCCCCATGTGTGGCTTTGCAGTTGGTCCAGGTCACATCCTTGCAGAGCGTCACTTTGTGATCCTGCTATCAACCATTGTGTTCACGCTGCCTCTTTCTCTTTATCGCAATGTGGAGAAGCTTGGGAAGGTAAGTCAGAGTTTCACTTCTTGGCATCCTTCTATGATTTAAAGCTGAGTGTGATATGTTAACACATGTGTCACCAGGTGTCCCTCGTGTCTATGCTCCTGACACTCACCATACTCATCATTACAATCGTCAGAGCAGCTACCTTTGGGCCTCAGATGTAAGAATTTACATTCTGCATGAACAAATTCACACAATGGCACAAACATAGGTATTAGGGATGGGTACCGAATTAGGTACTTGTATAGGTACTGACCAAATTCTGTCAAAAGTACAAGGTACCAATTCATGTAAAATTAAAAGGTACCATGTTTAGGTACCTAAATGCATCCTTGTGACAGTGGAGGAGTTTGCAATTTTCCATGCTGGACATGAACACAGCATTGCAAGGTTTTTTAATGAAGAATAAAAATGTTGAATTGAAAAAAACAAAAAAAAAACAAAAAACAAACAAACAAACAATATATATATATATATATATATATATATATATATATATATATATATATATATATATATATATATATATATATATATATATATATATATATATATATATATATATATATATATATATATCCTGTATTATTTAAAAAATTTGATATTTTTTACCACATTAACACAAAAAAGTACCAGAAATTGGTACTGTTGAGTACCGGTACCAATTGCGAGGTACTGGGTGTCATTACCATTTCGTTCAAAATGTGAAAGGTACCCATCTCTAATAGGTATGTTTCTGTGTTACCTTATAACTGAACATGGATATGTCTCTTCCTAGCGCCCCCACACCAAACGCCTGGGCCTTTGCAAAGTGGAATGCTATCCAGGCTGTTGGTCTCATATCTTTTGGTGAGTTTTTCTGTTTGAGGCGAGCACTGATAATTGGTACAAAACCAAGCCAGCTGTCAAATAGCCTTTGGGAATCTCATTTGCAGAAATAAATTCACATTATTCGAACAACTACCCATGCTTCAACACTCTCAGTTCATCCTGGGGATCAGAACAGCTTCCAGAAACTGAAATGTCAAACATTTCTGATTTGGATTAAATATTTTTCAAATGATTCAAGACTCATTGTGCACATCAGATCCTAAATCACATAATAAGAGGGCTATTGTGGATTGGCAGTTTTGACTGACAAAATGTCAGAGCTGAATGTCTGACATTTTGTTTTGGATTTCTTTCTAACACCTGGTGGTTTAAAATCGATGAAAGCAGCTTTTACTTAAAGTCGTTAGATTAATCCTATTAGAGAGCGGAGGCTGCCAACTTTAATTCACAGACGTTGGCCCATTCAGCATAGAAATGCAATCCAGCTTTACTACACGGAGACTGAGACTATTAATCTAGTTGGCATGCTGTCTAGATATTGTTTAGCCATTGCCAAATCGCTGCTCAATATCTCAGAGTATTTCTGTGGTAATCACGGCCTTAGTGGGGCTGTATATTTTCAGCCTGTGCATGCAGAAGGATTTCTCCAGTCCCTGTTTGGCCTGTAGATATGCTCAGCAAAAAATGAGTCAGATGAAGTGCCTCAAGGATGAGAAGTGAAAATGCTACAAAGAAGTCATTGAGCTGGGGTTGTGGTATGCACTCGAAAAATGTTTTGAACTGAGACAATCTTTGAGATAAATAAGATCTGTTTGCCACAAACAGCGCTCTCCCCCTGCTGGCGAATTTGAGATAAGAGAAAATTATTAATGAGACAGAAAAATATCCAAACTGAACTGTGGTTTGATTTTTCTCTGCAGCTTTTATTTGCCACCACAACAGCTTCCTTATCTACGGCTCTTTGGAGAAACCCACCATGGCTAACTGGTCTAGGGTCACCCACGCCTCCGTAGGCTCTGCGGTTTTATTCAGTGCTGCTTTTGCTGTCGCCGGCTACATCACTTTCACTGGTTACACACAAGGTATCTGTGGCGTAGAACTACATGTTTCCACTTTTCTCACATAAGACACGTCTTTATAATCTCATATTTCCACTTTTCAGGAGACATATTCGAGAACTACTGCAGAGATGATGATCTGGCGACATTCGGCCGCTTCTGTTTTGGCTTCAGCATCATAGCCACATTTCCACTGGAGTGTTTTGTTACTCGAGAGGTACGTGTTCCTGTCTCTGTTTGATGCTCATGAAGCTAAAGTGTTGACAGATCCTGAAGGGTTGGAAAATAAAATGGTTGGTACTTGACACTTAATTTGAGGTGGTGGTTTCACTTTTGTTAGAGATGTGCAGAAAATAAAACATTCATTTTAAGAATCTTGTTTTTCTCCTCAGGTCATAACGAATGTCCTTTGCAGAAGGGATCTCTCAAAAATGGAACATGTGCTCATAACGTCTCTCATAGTTCTGGCTTGTACGTCGCTGTCTTTGCCCTATGACTGTCTGGGAGTTGTTTTGGAGCTCAATGTAAGCCGTCTTAAAACAATCAGACATTTACACTTTTTTTTCCTTAAGTATATGAGCGTTGAATGGTGTTTTATTTCCTCTCCAGGGTGTTCTGAGTGCCACACCTCTGATCTTCATCATCCCGTCTGCCTGTTTCATCAAACTCTCCCCTGGCAGGAAGCTGCAGTGTGAAAACGTGCTGCCTTTCTTTCTGATCATCATGGGATTGTTTGTCATGGTCAGCGGCTTGATCATGATCGGCCTCTACCCTCAAGACTGTTCGCATGGCGCGGAAATGTTCTACTGTCTACCTGAGAACTTCTCTAGCACTGCACCGCCTGCTATAAATGACAATCCACCAAATATTTAATGATCTTGTTTTTGTATCTCTTACACTTTGTGGAAAAACTGATGTTATGCTATTTCATACTGTGTAATGCTGAAGTTTCCATCATATCTCTTGTAAATAAGACTGTGCCTTGATATTTATTGTACTGAGTTATCCTTACTGAGCAGATGGGGATTGGTTGTTCTGCCCCCAGCCGCCAGGTGTCACTGTAGACATGTAGTAATGAACACATTAAAAGGAAGTACAAAACCAACACATATGTTTTTGATAAACTAACATTTAACTCTGATACTTTTTTTTAAAAAGACATGGCTTTTCTTGCATGTTACTTTTTTAAAATCCAAACATTGATGCAGAATTTGTACCAAACTCGTCGGGAGGATCCTGGAGGGAAGGTATACAGTATCAGTGACGCCCCTTTCATACGGCTTAATGTTACGATGCTGCGTCTTGGATGTACAGGGAGAAGTCCTCAGTGTTGTTGTGTTTGCTGTCAGGGACACTGATTCAGTCATGTGTGGCTGCGTGGTGTAAAAAAAGGAGGAGATAAAAACGTTACCACGCTGCAATGGTTTGCGTAAAATGCGCAAAACACGGAACTTGAAGTCGGAATAATGAATCATTTATCTAAACAAAATCTCTCTGTGGCACTGTAAATGTAAAAAACCACCTCAGTGGAGACTAATGGAAGTGGATAACTTCGTCGAAAACCAGCTACATCCATGGTAAGACTTCTTAATACTTAATTCAGATAAATAGACGACGATAAAAAAAAGTGTTCATATGACTGGAGAAGTGATGACCTCATGTGGGATTCGCCCATACTTCAGTATTTGCCAGTTTGCACCACTTGAAAGCAGCAGCTCGGAGTGTAGTTTCAACTATGTAACATTTAGTATGTAAACTCGTACTGAAAATGAACTGTACTTTTTGTTTGTGTTGGACCAGTCCGGGGGATTTGGTTAAACCTTTGAGTTTAGTCATGGATGATCACGGATCCCAGCAACATCCACGGAGCTCTGGTCTGAGGTATGTAAACTGTCATGTGGATCAACAGCTGTCATGTGTGTGTAATTCACTTATTCGTGATGAAAAGAGAGCATAAGAGGGTCTGGGAATGATAGGGGGAAATCAGAAGGAGTCAAACAAAAAAAAAAAAGAACAAACTTATCATGTTTTTTTTTTAATGAACATTTAAGCTTTTGTGTCTTGAAGTTTTACATTCCAGCACAAAAGCTCAAATGATAAAAGCATATTGCATACAAGGTAAGTAAATGCACAAAAACAGATGGAAATGTGATGCTGTTTTCAAGTTGCACAAATGATGCTCCCAAAATTCATTTTGACAACCCAATTATACAGAGCTGACAACAATAATTACCATCCAGCACCAGCTGCTTTCTGCGCAGACCGTTCAGAGTTTGAGTATAATGCCACCTTTGTGAAATAACACATCTGCACAAACCAACTTTCCAAAAGAAAATTCCTCCTTCCACTCACTACATCTCATGCAGTTGTTGCAGACACTTCAACCTTTGAACCCTCCTCATTTCCTGCCCTGCGGAGCTTTTTTACTGAGAAATGGCCTTGTCCATATGCAAGGGTCATGGGAAGTATTTCGCAGGCACAAACATTCACCCTCCTCTGCCTCTGCAGACGAGCCCACCGGTCGTTTTTCATGTGGAAATCATGCGTTTCAACCGGGGCTTGAAACTGATATTCTATAAAATTCTGATTCGTCATGTCGGATAGTCAAAGTGGATCACAGTAAAGAAAAAGCACCACGAGTATATGACAGGATGGAATTTCCCATCAGCTTTCTGGTTCAGGGCTTTGGACTATGATGTCAGCTGGTTGTATTCCAGTGGTTGGAATCATTAAAAGAAAGTGGGGAGTGAGTTTCCAGAGTTTCTACTCACTCCTTTGGCATCCAGCAGAGATCTGCTGAGTTTTTTTCAGGGGGATTTAAATAAGAGGTGAGATGGAGGAGCTGATCATATGATAGTTTCCAGTGCAGTATTCCATAATAGCTGTGCAGAGTTTCCAGTCTAGGTTGCATGCTGTAATTCCCATTTTTGTAAAAAATAGCATCCAGACACATCATATATATATAGCCACTTAGAGTGACTTTGATTCATATTTCATAAGCATTGTGTAATGTGGGAGCACAGCCACACTTGCTGGCAGTGGGGAGTAGCAGACCACCTAAATCTCTCTGTGGTTTGACTGTTATTTGGAAAAGTGAACCACACTCTCCCATAAGCTGCTGGGGTGTGGGGAGAAGGCACATGTCGTCTGTCTTATTTGCGGTTTCTTATATTTGGAACCAGTAAACTGTTGCTCTTCCCTTTTTTTTAAATACAGTCATATATGACTGCTTCAATGGGCTCCAGAAAGCCATGCTACATTTGTTACCTAAAGACGGCCAGGGTCGTTGGAAAAATCATTGTAAGGGGACGTTTTTATGGCGGAATATTTAATCATCACATTCTTCTCTTCTTAATTGAGACTCTTAAAGATGAGTATTGAATCTTAAAAGCAGTGCAGAGCTTGGGTCTGGCTCCAGCTAATTGGACACACCTCAAAACATGATCTCACATGGCTGCCTCACCTCAGGGCAGAATGTGGAATTAGTTAAGGTATCGTGAATCCCCACAGCTGTTTCCTGACATGAAGCCAGTCCAAGGGCACAGCTGCACACATATCAGTCCACAGATGAAAAATATGAAGCTAAAGGGCACGTGCAGCTGAGTCATAGAGGTAGTCACTCCACTTTTAAGGACTGCACATGTGGGCAACTTTGAGGAACTTTGGTTTTGTGACAACTTGACAGCTCTTTAGTCCAAAACCAGCAGACATGGTCTCTATCCCGTCCTGTATAGGCAGCTTTAGTGCTCAATATGGGAAGATTTTACCCTGCAGCACATAACTGTGAAGTATTAAAAGTGAGTTTTAACCTAAATTTGAATTACCAAAAGCATTTCTGATGTAGTTTTCATTTGTCTTTGTTTAGACTGTCTTCTTTAATAAAAACTACCAAATCATTCCACAAATTGATCTTTGGAAGAAGTCACACAGAAGCTATTAAGCTGTTTACACACAAGGGTTAGTTTTGTCTGGAAATGATTATGAATGGCTGTGGCTGATTATTGATGGCCTCAGGTTTGGAGTGCCTACCCTCTTTGTTTTTTTAGAGTCCACATAAAAACGTGTAATCTGTGGGGGAGATCTGAGTTGCAGTACGGGAGGTGTTCTAGTTCCTGTTTATTGTGCGTTCTGAGGAGCACTGACCAATCACATGTCAGCATGGAGAGCAAAAGCAGCTGGGACTAGGGATGGGTATCTTTCACATTTGAAACAATACAGTACCGAAGCTTGGTACCTGGCAATCAGTACCGGTACTCAACGGTGCTAATGTTAGGTACTTTTGTGTTTAAAAAAGAAAAAGTATCCATTTGTTTAACAATAAAATATTAAAGAAATTCAATTTAGCATATTTAATCTTCAGTATATAACCTTACAATATTGTGTTCATGTCTAGCATTAACAAATCTCCTACTCTTTCACTCCCTCACAGTCACAAGGATTCATTTTAGTACCCAAACATGGTACCTTTTGATTTTAAGTGAATCGGTATCAACACTTTTGACAGAATTCGGTTGGTACCTATAAAAGTACCTAATTCAGTACCCAACCCTAGCTGTGACGCCATGACATCCTGGCTCTTATTGCTTAATGAGATGACGACTTGTTGATCTCTACCAACAGATACCAAATTACCAAAGCTGGATGGAAAATATCAAAACCTGTTTAACCACTGACTTTAACAGCTTCACAATTTGGTTTCCATGGGCGATGCTTTTCGTAATTTTGTTTGATAGAGTGTACGCAAAGTAATCGTTATGCATTGTATCCATTTGGGGCATCTACTAGGGCTGAGTATTGACAAGAACCTCACGGTACAATAATAAATCACAATACTTGGCTCAAGATATGATAGTATCACAATGTATTACAATATTACAATATGGTGATATATTGTCATAGTCTACATAGTTAACTAAGACAAAAATAGAGATGATGTTTATGTAAATTACTCAATATTACTAAAAATTGAAAGGACAATTTAGTTAAAACTATTTTTTGTAAACAACTTATTTATTGTATTGTTTTTAAAACCACTAAAGTCGGATGCAGTGTTACATACACACTTAACTTGAAAACACAAAGTGTATAAAGTTTGTCACTTAAACTACTGTGACATTAAACTAATGTTACAAATAAATTATTGGGTGGAGGACGTGGTCAGCTGGTGAAACTGGTAAATGTTAATTGGTGTAAACAATGTTTCTCATCAGAAAAATCTGATAGTGCGTAAAAAGGATAAGCTGTATTTTACTTCCAACTTGGCTAAAATATACATTTTTAATTTTTACAAAAATATTGATATTCTGAGTTGAAATATCGACACTGTATCAGAGGACAAAGTATTGCGATATATTGCCGTATCAATATTTTGTTCACACCTCTAGCATCTACACCAGGGATCTTACTCCATGCCATGGAGGGCCAAGAGGCTGCAGGTTTTCTTTCCAACCAAAAACTCCACCAGCTGATTTCACTGATTACCTCACCTTCAAACAGAGAGCAGAGACTAATCAGTGAAATCAGCTGGTGGAGCTTTTTGTTGGAAAGAAAACCTGCAGCCTCCTGGCCCTCCATGGCACAAGTTTGAGATCCCTTATCTACACTGATGCTTCCTGTGTATGCTAACTTAATACTAGAACATCTTGTAACTCACCATTCACTGACATCTACAATTAAGGCCAATCACTGTTCCCTGTGCTCTCATCCTCTATGATGCTGCTAAGTGGATTAAACAGGAAAAATGATCACTCACAGTCAGGAACTTTAATTCTCACTCAGATTTTAATACGGGCTGTTTGAGATTTTCATGTGGATATAATAAACACATTTTAGTGAGAAATTCCCAAAGCTTCAGGGGATCTGTTTGCCACAAAAACACAGGATCACATCCCAGCTCCTCTGAGTACACTTAAGCACAACACAGTTTTTTTTCATCCCCCGGAGACAACAAGGCTTTCTTCACTGGAGAAACTATATAATTTGGTCTGCAGCATGCTGCCCTCAGAAAGCCCACTCCGATCATCTGTGCAACATAAAGGATGTCATTCAAAGACATCCACCCACTAGATGTAATAAACCAAGAGGAAAATCAGCATCATGACTCCAGGAGCTTGTCCGGGCAATGAGCTGGCGATGTGTTGTTTGAATACTCGCAGTTTTAATCTCATGGATGCTTTCTGCCTCACAGGGCTGAAACAGATAAAATGGCTAACGTCCAGAGAACAGGGAAGAATGGGTCGGCTTTGTTACCGCACTGTGAACGACGCGGTGACCGTAAACACCAGTGAGCCCTCCTTACTGTACAGTTATTAAAATTAAACTCAGCTAGTTTGATTTTACATCTGTTTTTTAACCCCAGTTAAGCCTTTTGGATCATTTCATATAATCTATCGATGTTGTGAACAACAGCTTGTTTGAATAGATTCTCTCTGCACATATCTCGTCTAGACTCAAACTTGTGCTCCTTTGTCTCTGCTCCTCACTCTTCCAGGGCATAACAGTCTGAAGCCTCCCACTCTCATTCAGCGTAACATTCAGAGTGACCCAACATGAATAAGTCCTTTGTGTGCTCTGAACAGGAACTTTTACTTATCTCCAATAACATTCAAACTTTTTATGTGACAAAGGAACAAATTGCTTTGATTTGCCTGACCTTTGCTATCAGTGTTTGTGTTGTTCGGATGAGATATTTATCAGCAACGGCCTCACAGGTCATTAAAGCTACAGCTCGGTACACATCTTTTGTTCCATCATGGACGAAATAGGAATCTATCATTTAATTAAAAAAGACAGCTTCAAAATTGTAAATGTTGAGGTGTTTCTCTAGGTGGCACTGTCACTGAGCACTTGTTTGTAGTGTTGTATCCAAAAAGGAGTTTGTGCTTGGAGCTCCAGTTTCTGTGACCCTTCTCACATATTAACCCCAACACTAACTTGATAATTGAAGGATTGTGAGGCCCTGATGTTTACAAGTGGAAGCAAAAATAATAAACTGCTTCTGACCTCTAAGGTTTAGTCCATTTTTTAAAAATAAGACCAAAATATGAGTTTGAAAATTTTCCTTTAGCCCTGAAGAGCCCAGCGTGGCTCCAGCGCTACGATGTTAATATCAGGTTTCAATTGACGGTAGATTTAAAATCATATAAGATGGATTGTTAATTCTTTTTGCATATAAAATTTGGGAGGTCACACTTCCATATTTCATTTTCAACAGGTGCTAGAGTGCTGCCTCCTTTCTATACTGTGTTTGCAGAGATCCAGTATAAAGGGTAAACACACGTCATCAGGTTTTTCATGTTTACATATTTGAGGGATACAGCCATGACTTTTCTTCATTGAGAAAAATAAGTGTAAACCAAGCAGCAACCTCCGGTCTACGAATATGAGGCAATGCTGCGGTTTCTCAAAAATTAACCTATTTACAGCCTGGTTCAAAAAACGTCTCCTGTCGGCACCCACTGTACGGGGGGTGATTTTTTTTGCAACTCGGCCGTTTAGAGGATATTAAGATCAGAGGCACAACTTAGGGTCACAAGACCAACAGGCACCCTATAGCTTTATGAGAAGCCCTTGTCACTACCAATATGGCTGCCTTAGCCAATCTGCTTCAAAATCTGTTTTCAGAAACATACAGGTGACATCGGGGAGACTACTCCCATGTTTTATACAGTTTGTGGTGCAAACTTTAGTTTTTCTATCGTTAATTTTTTTTTTTTTTTAGCAATTTATTTAGTTAGCCTGAACATAAGTGTATACATTTTATTACCATTTGGAATTTTAGGGTGGTATTGATGTATAGCAGGGGTCACCAACTTTTATGAGACCGACGGCTACTTCACAGTAAATGAGTGGCATGAAGGGCTGCTTGTCGGATAAAAACTTTCTGAACAAAATTGTAGTAGTAATAGTAGTAGTACTATGTGAAGAGACTGCTCACAGGTCAATGTTAATTATTTCACAATCATTATTATTAATGATTTACACAACAATGAAGATCGTACGGAGCTCCATTGTGTTTTTTGGAACATGCCTTGCGGGCACCTTAAGTGGTTCTTGCGGGCACCAAGGTGCCCACAGGCACCACGTTGGTGACCCCTGATGTATAGCAATAGACTTATTATGTGAAGATATGCTTTGGTAGAGTTGGTATGTGAGGTCATAAAGGGTTAATTACATTCATGGAGAGACTCCCTTCATTTTTCCAGAGAGAAAGTGTAGGTGCTGAAGCTCCTCCTCCTCCTCCTCCTCATTCAAAGATCTACAGTTGGGTTTCCTCGCCTCAGGACTGTGTGGGAATGGGTGTAACCCTGGTGACATTCAGCTTTCTTTTTTGAGGCCTTGAGGGTTGTGCAATACTGAATATTTTGTTTACACTCACATGGAATAAGAACTGGATGTGAGTGTTTTAGTGCAGAAGTTGTGTGTGTGTGTGTGTGTGTGTGTGTGTGTGTGTGTGTGTGTGTGTGTGTGTGTGTGTGTGTGTGTGTGTGTGTGTGTGTCACTTTAGAGAACCTCAGTTCATGTGATCAGGGTAGAAGAGGAAAAGCATGCTGCTGTGCCTTTGAAAGATGCCCCTCTACACACAATGGAGCATTGTTTTTAGATGAAAGGACACAGTGTCACAGTTGTAATTATGGCTCAGGGGAGAGCTTTCTTTCTGCCTCTGAGTAACTTCATAGAAATGTTAAGAAGTACATGTATGGTCTGGTTGGCAGAGGTTAGCATGATATTATCTTATCTTTACTTTTCTGTACATGTTTGCAGGTCGTGTGAAAATATGCACACAACAGTGAGTTTGTTTTGGTGAAACTATCTGAGCTGTGTTGAGATAATGTGAGGAGTAATGTCCCATGGCAGACCCCAGGATACACAACTGAGCTTGTTTAATCTCAAATCTTATTACCTAAATGGCTGGCAGACCTGCGAAGTCACACAAGCTCTGCCAGCAGCACACACTGTGCAACATGTTGTGCAAAGACTGGGAACCAGAGGGAGCAAAAATTCAGTGAGAGTGAGGCAGATTATTACAAACTGCATTGAAAAACCCTCAAATTTTAATTAGAATTGTTCCTGATGCTGTTTGGCTCCGCCCAGGCCTGTGATGGAGGACGCTGTGGGAAAAAGTTTTTTGTTTAGCCTGCAATAATAGACTGTACACATAGGAAGTGGGGAGTTCTCACAGGCTCCCCGTGCTCCCCTTCTCCCTAATCTCTTTCCATCCCGCGCTGCTCATGGAGTAATGGCCTTTCCAGACCCTCTTTAAAAAGCTTGTGTTTACTGTGAGTGACCTCTCACCAAATTACCAGCTGTGGCTCTGGCTCTGTGTTTTGTCTTTCCTCAGGGACCCCCCTCACCCTCCACCCCCCTTCTCTCTATCTGTATCTGTAACTCCTTAGCTCCGCCCCCTCCAGCCTGCTCCTACACACACTCACATCTCCATTCACTCCTTCACCTCCTCATCCTCTGACTGTTTGTGTTTGTTGAAAGAGCTGCACATTTTTAAGCTGAAGTGAAGGGTTGCTGATAAAGACCTGGCAGTGGGAACTCATTTCACAACTGAAAGTCAGAGTTATTGCGTCCGTACCAGACCGTGCACAGATACTTAAACTTTTGTCATGGGTCAAGTACTTAAGAGACATTGATACGGTAAGCTACATAAAAAAAAAAAAATTAAACTGAAAATTCTCAAACAAACTTCTAATTTGGATCATAGAAAAAACAGAAAGGAAACAAAGCTAAAAAGTCCATTGAGTGAAGTTGTATTTAAAGCTCCTATAAGGATTTTTAGCTCATTATGAAACAGACTTGGATTTATACTGATTCTTTTTTATGGCCTGAAGAATCAAACCATCAGAGACAATAATGGCAGTTTCTGCTGTTACTGCTGCTCTTGCTGGATTTATGTCTGACATGGTGAGCTTTTGCAGAAACAGCCTGTGTTTATATTTTCAACAGCAAAGATTTACTCTGGGAAATAGCTTTGACCTTTTTTTGTTAGTTTTTATTAGAAAGCAACATTTATACATGTACAGGAAAAGTCAGAAAACAGATCTGTAGTACTGTTTTGTCCACAGGGGGGCGCCAATGTTGATCAGAATGAAATTTTTTTGCAGAAGCTTTAAAAGCTAACAAACAGAGAGAGTAGGTCTAACTTAAGGATTTAAATAGACCTCTTCTTACGTGTATTTTCCACTCTGTCTTCCCAGTTTTCACATTGTTAAAGGCAAAAAAGACCAAAACTAAACTAATTTAAAAAAAACCCTTCCAAATAGATTTTTTCATTAAAGTTTTTCAGCTAGAAAATAAGACATTTTGCTTTTTAGATTTACCCATTTTTAACTGTTTTTTTTTTTTTTTAACAGAGTATTAATTGAGTTAACAAAAACAAAATCAGAAATAAATACCAAAGCAGGACCAGTGTTCACAAATCTGACAGTTTTTTGGACATCTGTAACTTAAAGCTCCCGTGAGGAACCTCTCGTTTGAGTCACTTTTGACGCCCCCCTGTGGAACGTGTTAATTAGATTCAAAAGTAGCGTTTATGACAATGAAAAAAAATCACATTTTGTTTTCTTTAAAAAAATCAATCATATGAATCATTTAGAGTTTTCCTGTGGATCAACCTAAAAGTGCTGTTCGTGCAGCTTTTTTAATTGACGCCTACCCTGCGTCAGTGGTTTTGAGTATAAATGATGACAGAATAGAAATAACCAGTGCAGATGTTTTTTTCTACTCTTTTTAGTTATATTGAGACATCGGGATGAACTTAAGCTGATTTCATAACCAGCCATATACTCCCCACAGGAGCTTTAAATTGTGTGACCTCATTTGACATTTTTGTATTGAGTCTGTCAGTTCTGTTGACTTTACCCCTTCAACTCAAACACTGTCGTCTTAAATTATAGGCAGCAATTAAAGATTTCATCCAAAAGTTTTATTCTTGTATTTTTTTAACAATAGGACATTGTCCTAAGATACTGAATCATCACAAAGTAAATATGAAGCAAATGAGTGTTTATACACATAAAACTGTAACTGTTAGGAAATATAAAACTCGTTCCATTCATTTGTCAGGAATCACTAACATTGTTTTTGTACTCACAAGTCCTCTGACATGATTTGAGAGTGAGTCAGTGCTGTGGAAATAAGGTGTGGTTTTTTGAGAAGTGTTTTCATAATGAAAAGCAAACACAGAACCTGATTAAATTAAGGAGTGGGAACAGTTCCAACACTGTTTAACCCTTTCTTTGCCCTTTTATGTTATTAATCACATTATTTAAAAGAAGTTCTTATTTATGAAGAGACTTTAATGTGATGATTAAGCGTTTTTACTCCAGCTTCTTTGTAAACCCACAGTTAGCACAAGCCACTCTCCTGGCCCCTCCCACAGGTTCAAGTCTGCACAGGGAGGCAAAGCTGCTCACCTTCCTGCTCCTGACAGTGGGGGGAGTTGTACCCACACAGGGTGCGTCAGAGCTCTCAGACAGGCAGCGAGGGTGCAGACGGGGTTTTTAGGAGAGGGGACACATTCTGATGTCACAGCCTGGGCGTGGCTTCAAGGTGGGACCTCTTTTTGAAGGTGTACCGGTGAAGGATTTATTCTGTGTGACTATCCTCATGGGAGATACACAAGCAGAATGGAAATAATTTGAGCGGAGGCCACTGTAGGCGAGGAGGAGGTAAGAGGGAGTGTGGAATGAAGTGTTGGCAGAGGGAGGGGAAAAGCAGGTCTGTCACACCTGCTTTCCACATTTTGTGATCTTTCTTTCTTGAACTGGTTATGGTGTTATCTTTAAAGCAGAGCAGTTTTTGTCCTGTTTCTCTTTAAAGAGTTAGGATCTTTGTCCTTCTATCAGACAGTCAATGTGTTTTGACTTGAAGTGGAGGGTGTGTTAAACTTGCTGCAGCGTGGCATGTTTCAACCTGTATTCATCTGAGTGTGAAGCTACTGTAGCTAATAAATCACAGCTAGCAAAGTTGTGGGAGTTTTTCAGTCATTAGAAGAAAAAGGATGTCGCTCTCGGTACTTAAGATAATTGGGTAAGTTTCTGAATGTGTGACCGAGCTCTAAATCTCTTTGAAGAAAAGTTTTCTTTCTTTGTACTTGAACCCACCATTCCCCAAAGGGCCATCCTGTTATACACAGCAGCTGCTAAAATACCACAGGAGGCATTTTTGCTAATCCTTCTTGGAACCTCAAAGCAAAGTTAAATTTCTACTAAGTCTTGGGCTTTGTTTCTCCTCCAGGCTGCTCCCACCTGTTCACATTTGACTCCTGGAGTGGCTTTAATTAATTGAGACATAGAAGTGACTGAAAAGTTGGTGGTAGAGGAGAAGCAGGCAGAAAAGATGCTTAAAGACACAGTTTCGTTCAACTTCGTGTCTTGAGAAAGGACAGGCGTATGTTGCTGTTGCACACTATAGGGTAAAAAAGGCTGGGTTTCATTGTGGAAAAATTGAAATATTATGCTCTTTATAAACTGGCTCTCTTTATAACTTCAGTTCAACACATTGGTCAAACCCTTAAACAACAGTTGTGAAATCTGAATTGTGATAGCGCTGCTACGAACCACCAGATCACCTCATATCAAACAATCTTCACAGTCCGTAGTAGTCCGAAACATTTATAACCCTTATGATTTCACTTCTTCCTGTTGACACTGTGGCAAAAACATTGGTAACTAATTTCATCACTAAAAAACACGTGAAAGCAACAAGTTTCTTTGTTACTGTATATTTATTTGGAGAACATAGAACTTAAGAGTTAACAACTAAGAAAAGAGGAGGAGAGGGTGAAAATAGTGCAATAGCAAAATGTTAAAACGCACAAGGAGTGTACGGAAAGTGATGTTGACCAAATTGAGGAAAACTGACACAAAATAACTTAAAACTGTCACACAGTACTTTGCTTCTATTTCATAGAACAACACATCCATTATCCTTCAGACTATTAATGATTCTGGCTAAAATCCTACCTGTTTACAAAAAAAAAAAGTTTTTAGTCTTTTGATGTGACATATTTCATTTTCTTTGAACTGGAAAACTCCTGTGTTTACAGTAATTTCCTCTTTATGTTTAAGGTAATCCAGACACTAGACTGTCAAACTAAGCATTAGCACCATAAATCCTGTCCCGAAGGGAAAACTTGTGTCACTGATTTTGGTTTTAGCTAGACGGAGTAGATGTTTCTGCAGAGTAGAAGCGATAATAAAGCTAATAGCACTTCAATGACTTTCAACAATACTTCATCAGCGACTGAAACTCTTGGTCTTCTACCTCAGGAAAAATGGAAAAATGGGTCAGTAATCGTTTTAAGTCCAATGAACTCATCATCATTTACTTCAACCTTGTTTGTCTCTGGTAACTTTCTGAAACAGATGCTATAGCACTCTCATTTGTATTGATGCTAATGCTAGCTGAAGCTACTGCTGCCTCCAAATCCTTAGACACACTTTTATTGCAGTGGCAACTTTACAGCTGACTAAAGGGTGTTTCTTCCTCTCAAAACACTTTCTGCACATCTTCTGGAGTTGCAATCTTGTTATACGCAGCTGAACCAGTCAAAAGCGTCTGCACAGGCAGTGCAGTTTCTTACTGTCTTTGCAGCCTTTTTTTCACTTGTAAAAGTCTACATATTGTCATCCACAGAGTAAGGATGTGAGGCTTGGTTAACAAGTAAATGAAAGCAGCTTTTAGCATCACTTTAATCAAATAAAATGATAATAAATAGAAGCAAAATATAGCTTTTATCAGGCCAACTTAGCCTAGCTAGCACAACATATTTGAAGTATTTTTTCCCACAGGAAGCAGCAGTCAAAACATCTCAGAGGCTAACAGCATTTTTCCCCACTGTCTCAACTTTCTCTGTTACAGTTCACATCACAGAAGCTGTAGTGGAACAAAGAGAGTCTGTTCAGCACAAAAACATGGCATGCAGTTTTTATTTGTCACACCGCATAGTTGTTTCAGAGTCCGTTTATCTGCACTCCTCAAGTCCCCGAGATTAATGCCCGATGAGACACAACAAATGGCGCAGTGACAGCAGGCCTGTTATTTCCTGGTCGCCTGTGATCTTGTCTGTCAGGCATGTCCTCTGCCATTGAAGTGGTTTGTTTGTGAGTGTCAGACCTCCCAGGGAAAACGGTGCGAGCGTGGCATCAGCACAGTCAAGCTTCAACACGTCTCCTCTCATTCAGCACAACATCCTCAGCCGGTGAGAAAACACAGGCCTCGGATGGGACAAAACAAACCCGTCTGTGTGTCCACGTCTGACACCTGAACAAGGTGTCTTGATAGAATCACTGATGACACAGCTGTATACACCCAGCTGACCCTGAACATGACACACGGCCATTGTGTCATTTTATTTTTGCCATACATGTCTCTGTTTGAGGAATCCCTGTTAACTGTCATGTGATATGCACAAAATCACCCAAGAGTCGTATCAATTAAATAAATCTACTTATAGCTGCCAGTTTAAGAGCATTTGAGGAAAGTTCAGACATGGTGCTACATGATCATAATCCCAATGCTGGATAAACAGCCAGAGCCAAAAGTTGGACTTTGTACCCAGAGTCCACAGAGTGAGTGTGTGTTTCCATCAGCTTACATAAGAACGAGGGATTAATAGTGTTCATGGTTATATTCGATAGTTTCACACCAAGTGATGAAATCTTAATATTATTCTTCTAAATAAAAAGCCCACCCTTACTTCTACTCGTGCACTGAAACTAGTATCTTGGGGAACTAAGAATTTCAAGAGCAGAGGTTTGGTTACATCTCATAAATCTGTTTGATTGTGTTCGATAAATTAAAACACTATACAGACGTTTCGGTTTCATTAGCAAAACAGTAACTTTTGGCTCCAGGAGAGAAGTGCTTTTACTTAACAGTCTACCTTGCAAATGTTGTTTAAACCTCCTGTGAAATGCTAACATAAGTTTTTCCAACCTTAAGTGAAAAAGGAACACTAGTGGCAAAGTTTTAAGAGTGGACAGAGTTTATAATCTCGCTACGAGTTATCCAGATTGAAATTTTAACAAAGTAAAAGGAGGGCAAGTTTCACCGAATTTGTTTCTACAGCAGTTTTCCAAGAAAATCTTGGATATACTGCACCTACAATAGTTTAATTACAGTTACCGTCAGTTTACCGTCACTAAATACAAAATAGCATGACTACTGCTGGGTTTCATTCCACACAATCTTTAGCGTCCTTGATTAGCACGTAGCATGTTGGCCATCAAGTTCTAACTCCAGCACTCACCCAACAGGTCTCATTAACTGTGTCACCCAAAATCCTTTCACATGTGAAGTCGACTTTTTTTTCTTCTTCTTTGGTATTTAAGGCCCCATTTACACAGTGTTACATCTGTAAACGCTAAAATGCGGCAAAAACGCAGTGAAAAAAATCAGCGTTTACACGGAAACGCTGATGGACTGCAAACGCTGTAGTATGCATGCCAGGCCTGTAGGTGGTGCTATAACTGTGTTGTCTAGAAGCCGCTTCGGGGAGATCTCCACCAAAGTAGAGTTGAGTTGATCATCTGGTGTATTGGGGAATACTAAGTGCAAAAGTAGAGTAACAGATGCATACTTTGTATGAAGACAGTCAGCAGATACAGCAGATTGAGCAGCACAAGCACAATGCGGTAGTTTGTGACCATAGACTGTATAAAACATGGACGTAGTCTCCCCAACGTCACCCGTCTGTTTCTGAAACGGAAAATGAAGCACATCGGCTATAGCGGCCATATTGGTAGTGGCTTCACCTACAGCCATAGGGCGCCAGCCGTCGCGTGACCCTCAGCTGTGCCTCTTATTGGGCGAGCTTGGGATTTTAATATCCTCTGAACAGCCGCGCTAGGAAAAAATTCACCCTCCGTACAGTGGGAGCCGGTAGTAAAATTAGCGACTCAGGCAGGAGACGTTTTTTAAACCAGGCTGTAAATTGGTTAATTTTTGCTTTGAAAACTGCTTTTTTTGGCTTGGTGTGTATGTGACTTCCGCTACTTCCGGAGCCAGCCTCAAGTGAACACTCGAGAAACAGCAGATTTTAGCACTTCCGCATTGTATTATATTCTCAGACCGGAGGTTGCTGCTTGTTTGTGACGATCGTAACAACTGTACTGTTGTCCTGTTGTATGTGCTTGCGCGAGGCGGAGTGCAATGACTCTTCCTTGAAAGCCCATGATGCACGGGAGCTCTGCTTTTGTATGAAAATGAAACACACTGAAATTACATTTTTGCATATCTTTAAACTCTTTTACTTAAAAAAAAACAACACAAAACAAACAAACAAACCCCAAATCTTTAAATTCTCCCTCCACCTCTCATCAATAAAGGGAAAAACTGATTTAAGTTATGAAATAAAATTATTGGCTGACAGATTAGAGACTGGACATTTCCTTGTTTTCTGAGCATCAGTTGGGAAAGATGGTGCATGAGAAGTTTTTGAAGATAGAAACACAAGTATCACTTGTTGACTGAACTTCAGAAGTTTCTATCATTGTTCCACAGTCCTGTTAGTTCAACAAAAGGGGACTTGTGTAATCTCTTTGTTTAACAAGCCAGCTATTATTTTCTCAGACTCTGAAGTCTACAGTCTCTACAAATACCTGCCAATAGCAGAACTTTCTAACTTGTGCTGTAATGTGTAGTCTAGAGTGAGTGTTGGGTATGTTTGATGAAAGTCACAACGGACAAATAAATGTATTCATTACAGCCGTCAGATCAACAAAATCAAAGAGAAGATTTCTTTTTAAATCTCTGCTGAACTGAATCCACAAGAAAACATCTGAACTCCATCTCAAACCCTGAACCTTGTGTGTCAGCCTGACCCTACATGACTCTGTTTAGGCGTGTGTCAGGGTGCAGCTGTCTTCTGTTCCTCTCATATTCTCCTATAACCAGGGTTTGTTTCCAGCATTGTTTGATTTTAATCATTTCTCACTTATTAATTTCTGACTGTATCCGCTGTCTATTCGGAGAGAGTTTATTTTGCCTTGTTTGCTAAATATGTCAGCCTGCTGTGGCTGGATACGAGGTTGATGAGTGCAGTGTGATCAAACTTGATGGCAGATTTGTGGCTTGTTACTAAAACAGTAAGCCTAAAGTGGTTAGAATTTCAAGACTTCTGCTCCATGAGTAGGCGTTAATCCTTAGTGTTTAGTGTTACTGAGTTCTATTATTGTGCTTTAATACACTGTGATGACCTGTTTGAGGTGGAGCTGTCTCTATGCTTAGCCTGTTTGTAGACGACTTATTGTCTTTTACTTGATGAACTTATGTCAGACAGTGTTCCCGTCTTAAGCCAAACATGCAGTAGATTTATATATTGTTCACTCATAGTTCTGAGGGTTTGGCCATCCTGAGATCTGTGAAAGAGTCTCCTTCACCTCGTTGATGCTGGAACTGCTCCGGGATGAGACACTCTGTTGTGTTACAAGTCAGAAACACCAAACTTTCACTGTTTATTTTTTGTATTTGAAGGAGATCCAGGCTGTTGCTGCTGTGAAGAATACTTTGTTGTAAACACTGGCTCCCTTGGTTAATTAAAGACCCAAGTGGAGACCTCACTCTTTGTGACCTTTGCGTGCTCACAATTAAATTGTTTACCATGACACTAAATTACAGTGATGCTCACCCCACAATTAGTTCTTAAAGACAGATAACTCATGATAAACAACTGACAGAGCTTACGTTAGCTTGCTAGAGTTCAACTCTTCAAGGAGCTGTTTTAAAATGAGGATTATCATTATATCAAGGAATGACATGAGAAAAAGAGACGTCGAGCCTCACACTGCAGGAAAACAGCTCCTCTGTTGGTCTGGCTTGCTGGGTTCACTTTGCGTTTCCTCCTTTCGGTGTATTTTATCAAGAATGTTTGGCGCCTGTTTCTGTCACGCACACCAGAGCAGAATAAACACAAATAAACAGGTCACAGATTTAGTGTTCGGAGATGAACAGATAAACTGTTTGAGTCCTCCTGCTTCCTGCGTGTTTGTGTTTTTTCGCTGCTACTGCAGATCCTCTTGCAATTCAGATGCTTGTGTGTCCTGTAGGCTGACTTTATGTTGCTTGGCACAGTGACAATCACATTGAGCAGTACGTGCTGCTCACGTGCAGGTATGCATGGTTTCTTGGGAAATTGCAGAGAATATTTAATGAGGAGCTGTATTAGATGTTGATAGGTTTAGTTAAGACTGTTTATTTGAATTAAAGGCACTTGTTAATTTCATTGTGGCTTATTTAAGTTTTGTGGGAGGAGTCACGAGTCACAAAAATCACTTGAGATGTTTCTGTAATGCCATGTAAACTGTACTCATTGGTTTAGTAAGACTCATGTCTGAAGCAGCTCAGGGACCACTTGAGACCAGAAAATCAGAACTACCATCATTAAAGCCATATCAGGGTTTTCATTATTGAGAATATCCTGCTTTAGTTTATCATGTAATTAGGGATGGGTACCTTTCACATTTGAAACGATATGGTGCCGATGCCTGGTACCTGGCAGTCGGTATCGGTACCCAACGCTACCAATTTTTGGTACTTTTTTGTGTTTATGTGATAAAAAATATCTATTTTTTTAATAATGAAATCTCCAGTATTTCATTTTAACATATTTATTTCTCAATATATAACCTTGTAATGCTGTGTTCATGTCCAGTATGGAAAATCACCCACTCTTCCACTCCCTCACAGTCACAAGGATGCACTTAGGTACCTAAACATGGTACCTTTTGATTTTACGTGAATCGGTACCTGGTACTTTTGATAGAATTCAGTCAGTACCTACAAAAGTACCTAATTCAGTACCCATCCCTGTATGTATTATCATTTAAACTGGCAGTTTGGACACAAAGGCTGCAAATATTAGAACTGAGTGGCTCATTTGACTCAACTGTGGAACCATCAAGCTTTTAAAGCTGAGTACCAATCTTTAATCTGAAGATACTAAAAGGCAATCATGACTTAAGAATAGTTTGAACATAGAGTTGTAAAATACTGTATATTGGCAACAGTGTATCTCAAGTCTGTGTTGCCTCTGAATTAGGGTTGTAGCCTTAACAGTTGTGCCATGGTGTTCGCGTTTCTGTATCAATGTCTTTGTTTGTGTGTGTTTTCCTATATGTGATGGTCATAGTGTTTAAGGACAGCTGCCCCCATAGCAAGACTAATAATCCTCTGCTCGACGTGCCTCAGTGGAGCCAGTGACCTTGCATTGCTGGGATTCCTCTGTTTGAATAAGCAGTGCCCCCACGTGAGACGTTACAGGCTATAATTCAGGACTCGGTGTCTGCAGGAGCCTGCTGTATCATGCACACTGAGCCCTGAATGATGTGGCACTGGAGCGGCTCCGAAAGCTATTGATTTATCAGCCGACTGAACATCTTGATGACATTTCGGCACAGTTGTGAGACCTTTGCTTCGTGGTGGTGGATGTGGAGTGTTTACTTTTGCTTTGCTGTCACCACATCTGCAGCTTTTTAAGAGAACAAGAACACAAATAAAAATTTGCTACAGTTCGTTATGAAGCCTTATTACGACAACTCTGTTTGAATCCAGCTCATTGTTGTATTTACAGAGAAGGTTTGAATGGTTGACCTCCACGTCAGCTTGTTGAAGAGGTGTGCGAGGCATACCTGGTTGGTTTGTGGCAGATCTCTGTCTTTGCTGCCTCTCACACTGTATTGACACACTGTCAAGGAATGCAGAGCTTAACTAAACACTCAAAACACTCTTGAAAACTGAAATGTGCGTGTCTTCGTGAGACTAATGCATAGGGTGTTGTCCCTACACTATAAAACCGTTTCACCACAAAGTACGCTGTAAAACAAAGCCTGTTCAGCCACAGAAACTGTGGTCTCCATATCGTGTCTTATCGGTCTTTCTCACATGTCTGTCCAGCCAATTCTTCAGGCTCAATGAGTAAATCTGTTCACTTGGTTGTCTTGTGACTAGTTTGCAAAGTGGCCTGGAGCTCTTTCATGTAAAAGCCTCTCTGCTTTCAAAAACCTGAGAAAGAAAGGAATCCTTTCATGCTGTCCAGTGCACTTTGATTTTTGGTCAGATTATAGTTTTCAGAAACATGCAAACTGATGCTTTGAGTTTGGAAACCTTTCTTTGTATTCTCTCAAGTATACATTTCCCCTGGCTGTGTCAGTTTCACAAAAGCTCAATAATTTTTCTTGTCTACAGGGTGTCGACCAAAAGCAAAGCACCAACCCCGCCAGGACTAAAGAAGTTGGATTCCCCAGGTTTCTCCCAGTGGTACCCAGGAAACCCTCAACTAAGCATGGAGCAGAAGGAGAATCTAATTGATAAAGAGCTCTCACTGGTTGTGGTTCTGCCAGGAGGAGTAGAAAAGATGACCACAGTCCACGGAAGGTAAATTCAGACAACTGTATCAAAATCACTATTATTTATGAAGTGTGGAGAATTCAAGTAGGAGTTTCAGCTTTAAAGAAAACAAACTGCATTGCTTTATGCAGAAAACTTGAAATTATGTCTAAAACCAGCCTCAAACTCTTGGGCTTAAAAATTGGAGCAAGTACAGAAGAGTCACCAGCTGGAGTACTTTTCATGTCCTCTAGAGGCTGTGCGAGTAAATCAGTTCAGACCTCCACATTAAAGCTCCTGCGGGGAGTTTTTAGCTAATTTACCAGACAGAAATTAGTTTTAATGACTTCTTTATGATCTAGAAAAGACCATTTACAAGATGAGTGACTTATTTTATTTGATAACATTTAATATCTGAAACCAGTGGAGGGGGTAAGTGTTGGACCAAAAGGGCAACAATATTTGACAGCAGGGCAGAAGTGCTAAAATCTGCTGTTTCTCGAGTGTCTGCTTGAGTCTGGCTCTGGAAGTGCCAGAAGTCACATACACACCAAGACAAAAAAAGCTGTTTTCAAAGCAGAAATAAACCTATTTACAGCCTGGTTCAAAAATGTCTCCTGTCTGAGTTGCAAATTTTACTATCGGCACACACGGTACAGGAGGTGTATTTTTTCTAACTCGCCAGTTCAGAGGATATTAAGATCGAGAGCTCGCCTAAACAGAGGCACAGCTCAGGTCATGTGACTGACGGGCACCACATAGCTGTACTTGAAGCCCCTGCCCCTTCCAATATGGCCGCAGTAGCCGATCTGCTTCAAAATTCCGTTTCACAAACAGACGGGTGAGATCGGGGAGACTAAGCCCATTAATAATACAGTCTATGGTCAGACCAAGTGATAAACTGTGTGAAGGATAAGATTTATTTTGTTTAGAAAATCTAATTGGACATTTGTAGAACAAAGTCATCAAAGACTACTTTGTTCACCTGGGGGCCCTAAAATCAACATTGCCTAAAAAATGTTCACAGGAGCTTTAAAAACCCTACTTTTACACCACAAATCTGCCTTTAACATTGTGCCAAAGGTTGTTGATTATATTAATTTCTGACATATGCAGATACACACGGTACTTCCTGTTTGTGTGGTGACATCACGTTATGAGACACTAAATTTGCACATACGGCAGGGGCTAGGTCATGCTCTCAGATTAAGTCTGTGATTTCAGCAGCATATCATGAGACTGATGTCAGATTTCAGTAAATCATCAGATGAAGTTCAATTCCATTAAGATTGAGTCAGATAGGTGGAGCAGCTAAATGTTTGACAAATACAACCAAACTGATTGCATTACGTCACTTGTCTTCTCTTATCTCATGCTCTGAGTGGAGCTGATTGAACTTTTCGTGATGCGTAGATTATCTCTGAGCTGAAGGCACCAATGCATGAAGGACAAATACAAATCTTAAAGCTCAGAAACTGAAACATCTAATCAGATCAGCATGTGTCAACACTCCCACATGTCAATGGTTTTTAGAGCAAGGTCCTGTCAGTCCTTTTGTGTTTCTGTTCCCTCACAAATCTCTAACTTTCCTTAGACAGAGTTTATTCAAGATATCATTATCGTCCTCTCAATGCTCACTGTTTACAAACAGTCCTTTGCACCTTGGCCTCTTGAGAAATTGCTCAGACCGATCTGTTATGAAAGAATTAAGCCGGGAATTCTTCGACGTCTTTTCTCCCTCTAAACCTGTTTAAAGTGCGTGAACAACAAGGTTAACTCTTTATTCTGAGGGTTAAGTGTATGGGATAATATTAAAACTGTGTGATCCGTGTCATGAAAGCTCCATGTTGCTTCTGTTGCTCCTGCAAATTTTCTTTACTTTGTCTGCAAAACCTCTTCACATCAACACTTTAACTTTGAATCAATAAACACACCAAAACATCAAATCCAATGTTTTTCTCTGCAGTCACTGGTCAGTTCACCTCAAATGTGTCTGTGTAGTCACACACAAAATCCATTTGTGGGAAAGTGTGGATGTTAATAAAAATTCTTTGAGAATAACTGCTTTAGCTTGTCGATTATACTCGGCTGTCATATGCTCGTGGTAAAGTCTCATTAATCATTAAATTAAAAAGAACATCATTAATCAATTTTCAAGGTTACTTCCAGTTCTTTCACATAAAAATCATCAAATCAGAAGTACTTTTTCTTCTCTTTGGAGGATTGCAGTGCTCTATTTTTGCTGTTTTATTAGTACTTAACCAGCTTTCATCATACTTTTATGCTTAGAAGATCAAATCTCTTTATCTTATTATCCTAATTATTATTATTAGGGATGTTTGATACCACTTTTTTCAGACCGATACTAGAACAAGTACTCCCTCTTAAGTACTCACTGATACCGAGTACCGATACTACTAGTACTTTTGATGCTAATTAACAGTGACAGCTCATTTTGAACAAAGACAGCACAGTCACTCTGACATTAAGTCCAAAATAAAACACAAATAACTCTCTCTGAGTTTACGCCTTCTGATAAGTATTACAAGAAAATGTTGAAAGTGCACAATAAAAACAACAACTGTCAGAGTTTAAGTAGTTTCTAAAATAAACTTGGGGAAAATAAAACAGTTTAACTGTTAACTCTCCCTAGTTCATTCATGTTGTCAGAACAGAACCTGACGCACAATTCCTGTGGTGTTAAACTGCAGCAATGTAACACCAACTACTGGTGAAGAAGACTTGCTCAACGCAAGATTCACTTGCCTTAAGTATCGGCTGCTGGTATCAGCAGCCTTCACGAGTACAGATACCTTGAAAAACAGCCGGTATGGGTCCGATACAGATATCAGATATCTGGTATTGGTACTCGCTCATCCCTAATTATTATTTTATTGTTTTTTTATTCTATTAACACTCTTAACATTGTCTTTTTTACACCTGCTGCCCTGTTCCTGCTTAGCTTTTATCTTGGTGGTCATGCTCTCATTTTATACGGCATGGTTCTTGTATTGCCTGGGTTCATATGGGGCAAAGCTTGTGTTCCATGTTTGATGCTTGTGTTTGATTTTAAGTTCTGGCTGTCAAAGCACTTTGTAAATTTCTGTTTTTAAAAAGTGCTTTACAAATAAAGTTATTATTATTATCAAATTATTTCTTCTGTGTCTTTCAGCAAACCTCTCATGGATCTGTTAGTGACGCTTTGTGCAAAGTATCACCTGAACCCATCGAGCCACACCTTAGAGCTGGTCACCACCAACAGGAAGAAGACTAAACTCAAGCCCAATGCTCTCATAGGAACTTTAGACGCAGAGAAGATCCTGCTTAAGCCTAAAGGCGAGGATAAAAATAAGAGGACGACACCTCAGATGCCTGAGGTACATCAAACATCATGAAGTACACTGGAAAAAACTGAAGTCTTCTCAAGTGTTTTTGTCTTATTTTCAGTAGGAAATCTCTTTTTAGACTTGATATGGACCACATTCACCTGACCAGTCCAGAAAAGTGTCTTATTTCAAGTCATTTAAAGACAAAAATGGAGTCTGAATTGCTTGTAAAAAGGAAAAAAAAATTGCCAATGGAACAAGAGAAAAGTTACTTGTATTAAGACATTATTCTAAATTTAAGCAAATTTTCTTGTAACTTTTCTCTTGTTCCATTGAAAAACTTTTTTTTTTGTCTTTAAATAAATAACTTGAAACAAGATAATTTCTGGACCAACAAGTTGAATGTGGCTTATATCAAGTGTAATAAAACATTTTTTTCTCAAAATGAGACAAAAACACTCGATAAGATTTCAGTTTTGGTCCAGTGTATAATAAATGTCCCCGATTTCTACTCGTGTAGAGTGAACAGAGTTCTGTATTTGAGTGAAACATTGTGTTTTCCACAGGCGACAGTTCGGATGGTGATTAACTACAAAATGACCCAGAAAACAATCCTGCGAGTCAGCCCTCGAGTCCCTCTGTCGGAACATTTGCCAGCTATTTGTGAGAAATGTGAATTTGATGTTGAGAGTACAGTGCTGCTGAGAGATGTCCACTCACTGGCTCCTCTGGACATGTCCCACTCTCTAAACGATTATGCAATCAGGGAGGTTTATGCAAGAGACACAAAAGGTAAGAACAAAACATTGAGCAGATTTCAGTGTATGACCCATGCAGTGTGTTGGTGTAATTCTCCTGTTATCCCTCCACAGGACCTGCTTCTCCTGTGTATCCATCCTCTCCAACTCGGACAGGTGCTTTAGTTTGGAAAAGAGATATTGATATCAACTGAGCTGTCGAATTCTGGTTCTGACTTCTTGGATGTTTGTGGGGTTTTTTTAGGAACAGTCACACCTGGAAAAAACAAAAATCAGAAAGAAGAAGAAAATAAAGGCCTCTTTAGTTTATTTCGAAGAAGCAAGAAGAAATCGTACCAGGTAACGCTGTGTTTCGATGATCTGATTATGTGGAAGTATTGAAAAGTAGCTTTCAATGTTCAGAGGGAGGTTTGTTTACTTTGGTTTGCCATTGGCTGACGTACACTGTGTTGATTTGGGAGCAGGCCTCTTATCATGTTCTGATTGGATGTTTGCACTTTAAAGGCCACCACAGTCAGCGCCCCATCTTCCCCTGTGCTCGTGAGCAAGCCCCGACCTCTAAGCATGGCATTACCGAGCTCCACTTCCATACACAGTGACGTGCCAAAGAAGAGACGCGCACCTCAACCGCCAATCCTCACTTCTCAGAAGAGCTGCCCGGCAGAAGTCAGTGCCCGACGGAGACTTTACTCAGAGCCCAACACCAAACTGGACTATGACCAGGTGAGCGGACTTTAATCTGACGTGAACAGGATGACAGGTGGGATGACTATCTAACCTAAATGAACACTGTGCACTCAGATGTCAGGCATAAGTCGAGGGTCGTCAGCAGAGTCTTCATTAAAGAGAACGAAACGGAAAGCTCCTCCACCCCCTACATCCCCGAGTGCTATCACCCAAGAAAAAGTTCCTGTGGATGAAAACATGTCAGGTATGTCATCACATTTACAGACCTTGAGTCATTTCTGCATTAAAATGGTAAAATAACACACCCACTGATATTTCCACCTTAAAGACAGGCAGGTCTGTATAAACTTTAGAGTTGGTGTCATTTCATTTATTAAACTGTTGTGCCCCCTAGTGGTCATTTATGTGCATTGGCTTATTTTTAACACCAGACTATAGGAGTATGAGAAGTTACTTTTTGAGCTAAATGCTTGCTGAGCATGAACAATATTTATCTGGAGCAGCATATTCTGCTCTACTTTACATTTATGCTTAACTGCTTCTACTTATTTAGCATATCACTTCTAGAGCTCCTTCTTCCTGCACTTCATCCATTTGTTCTCCTTCTTTGTCTCATTAACATACAACAAGCATGGTTTGGAGCGATTTGCATCTTTGTCTTCAATGCATGGACAATTAAATCAGAAAACAGGCCTTCTTTCATAGCGCACATTGCTGTTGAATCAATCAATTGATTAGACTTCATTTAAGCAGAAATTTCATTGAAATCAACATCAAAATACAAAGTGCTTTACATAAACAAACTTAATAAACAATATCAAATTTGACTTACTCCATGCCACAATTTAAGCAGATGATCAAAAATAAAAGCTGGGAAATGCTATCATGACATTTTATTGAGGAAAAACCAGAGGTAAAAAATAAAATAAATAAATAAATAAATAAAAGTCAAAATACCAAAGAAGAAAACAAAACAATGATAAATAAGATCATAAAATAATAAAAGATTAATTAAATACAAGATGATCAGATGAACACAAAAATCTAGTCAATAAAATAGTTATATCATAAAACATAAAAATAAACTTAAGTTAATGAAAAAATAAATAAAATGGAATTAAAACAATAGATGAATTCCAAAAGTATTTTAGAAGCTAATATTATGCTTTATGTTCTCAATTCCCTGCTGATTTTTTCCTGACTTGTTTAGTTTCACTTTCCTGTAATTGTGTATTCACATGTGACCCTCACTAAATTGTTCTGCTCTGTAAGGGAAGCTCCACCCGTCCCATATATAGCTAAAATGGAGAATATTTCACCACAGACTAATTTCAGAAGCCCAAAATTACAAGTTTAGACCCTCTTTTAAACACTGTTATATAAACATGACAGTGACGGTTTTTCAGTTTAGTACACTCAGATTTACTTTTAGTTGATGTTTCACAACAACCTTCTTACTCTGGACAACTCAATGTCTGATTTTTTGTTTTCTGCTGCTCCTGCGGTTGACAATTTAAAAATAAACATATCAAGAGACGGATGGAGACATTAGCCGCACTAGATGTTTTTGTTGACTATTCCATAAACTTTAAGATCCAAAAATACAACTCAGTTTCATTTTGTCCCATGCTTCATTAACAAATAGTTCCCTGTGGACTATTTATACTGCTGTATTTGTGTATACACCCCCATTCCCATCCTCCCATTGCTTGATATTTTTTTAAACACTGAGTTCATGGAGTGGGTTCACTTCCTTTTTGTTTCCCCAACAGCCCGGCGCTGCCCTGCAGATACAGAGATTAGAGGCTGAGAGCAGTGACAAGCTGTAGTTTTGTTTAAGTAGCCTTGAAATTCCTCCTGCTCTCTGTTCCCCTGTGATGCATTTCCTTGAAGAGCTAAATTAAGACCTAGAAAAAGACAGGGATGTACCTGATTGTGGGATTCATTCCTAGAAGAACCTTCTTTGATGGCAAAGAAGAAAATGTAACCACAAGTGTGGGGAAAACAGAGTGTAATGTGCTGACTCTTGTGTAAATGTTTGAAATAAAAACAAATAACGACTTTGTTGTGTTTCAAAGGGGCTGCGACTGCAAACACACTGGAGGAGATTATGGAACAAGAAGAGTCCACTGCCTCTGTAAAGTCTGCAACTGCTAGTGAAACCCAGGGAGAGAACAGCAGCCTCAACATGTCTGCTGATGTTTCTTTGCATTCCCCGTCCCCAGACACTGAGATACTGAGCACAACGCCCACTGAGGGCCGTGGGGAAGATCAGACTCATGATCTGTCCTCAGATGGCAAGTACGAACTCTAGTGTGACTCCTCAAACCTCTGGAAATTGATTTTTTTATTTTGTATTTGCAGTACTCTTACTCTCTATTTGCTTTATTTTTACAGTCAACTGCAGAGTACAGTGAAGGACTCTGCAACTCAGGATGATGTGAAGGCTGAAGATGGTGCAGAATCATCAGAAAAAGCAGATACAAGTGGGTTTGCATTTGCAGAAATCTTGCAAAAATAGTCAGTCATGCACAACCTCATACTTAAGCTAACTGTGTTTCCCTTTTAAAGCAGCTGTGAGGGGTTTGAAAGTGATCTTGAAAAATTCTCCCTTCTAGATATATGTCTGAGTGTAATCCACACTTTAAAAGGAGATTATCAGCACCAATATTACTGGTTACATGTTATCTTAAATTTCTACCTCTTAGCTTCCAGTTCGGGTCGACCAGGACCAGATTGATTTACGACACGTCTGGGTCAATATGACAACATCACACCCGCTGACAAAGTTTAGTAGAAAGAGGAGATAAAACACAGAGATCTGTGTTTTTCTCAGCCAAAAAAATTCTGTGATTAATTTTGTAGTGATGGTGGACACTGGAGCCTAACTGTCGGATAGAAAAAGGACAGAAGAGCAGAAGAAAGATAAACAGGAGAGTGATAGAGCACGAGCTAAAGGCTAATTACCCTTTAAGCTGTTTGTGCTAATGTTCATTCCAACCCACAGTCAGCAGTTATTC
Source organism: Halichoeres trimaculatus (assembly GCF_033239565.1). Lineage (NCBI taxonomy): Eukaryota > Metazoa > Chordata > Actinopteri > Labriformes > Labridae > Halichoeres > Halichoeres trimaculatus. Next base: position 19,650,726 of record NW_027437197.1, read on the forward strand.
TGCAGTGGTCTGTTCAAACTTGAGAGTCTATCAATAAAATGAAGAGTGAAGTTACGTTAGCTCTGATTGGTAGACGACTGGCAGGACATAACCAGGATTTACTAACGTTACACATTACAGACATGTCTTAGAGCAGTGGTTCTCAAACTTTTTTCAGTGACCCACTCATAACATGTGTTTTTTTCCACCAAGTACCCCCTAACAAGCACAAATTAGTTTTGGTTGGAAAAAAAAAGTAAAACAGCACTATACTATTAGGGTCTATTGAATAAAGTACTTAGTTTAAGAACTGACACTTATTTGGATTTAAACATCAATTGAATAAATTATGTTAAAGGGATTTTTCTTGGTTGATATTTTTTTGAATATACATTTTTGAATATTGCGCACCCCCTGGAGTGCCCTCGCGCACCCCCATTTGAGAACCACTGTCTTAGAGCACCGGGCTGCTAGCTGCGCTAAATAAAAATGGCTACTAAACTACTTACAAGCTGACAGTGTTCACTTAATGTTGGATATGTCGGAGCACCAGGTTGACGAAGTTGCTATGTGTAGCCGGCTGCTACAACGTTTGCTTGATGTCACGTTTCAAACCGTAGCTCTATGTAACTGTACTGATAAGTCCCTTACCTCAGTGTGTTGTATCTAGTAAAAAGTTGTCTTGAACAAAGAAACTTTGTTTAGATTTGATCTCCATTTAATTCCAAAACAAACACACTAAAAGTAATTTACGACAGTGTGTGTGAGACTCCGGGCCAGAAGGTGGCGAGGGAGTGTAATTAAAACAGATCCTCCTCACAGCATCTTTAATATGAGTTTCTGCACATTTTTCTCACACAAAACCAATCTTCTCTCGACAGGTGAAACTCCAAGTCAGGTTGAAAGTGTAACCCCGCAGCCAGTCCCTGAAGAGTCCAAACCTGATAGTGTTGGAGTTGAATGCAGTCCTGCACCCTGCAGCTCCCCTCCACCTGTGACACAGGATGCAGAAGCTCAGGCATCTGTTCAAGCAAACACTGAAAGCCCCGGGGAGCCGGTTACGAGCTCGGAGAGTCAGGTAGCCGTCAGCACATCACGCCCAGCTGGAGAGGATGCTCAAGTGCAAACAGATTTTACTCCTCTGCCTGTGTCTCCACAACAGCCTGCAGACCAAGTTCCTCCTCCAGCTGAATTGGAAGCATCGGGGAAGAAAGATATGGCCACTTTGACGGAGGAACTGGACCTTAAACCTAACACATCTCTCACCTCAGAGACCTCATCAAGCCAAGACTTGCCACCAAGCGCCCCTGCCACAGTAAAATCTATTTATGCGACAAACTCTGAGCCAAAGCCCAAGCCTTCCAATGAGCTGACCAGGGACTACATCCCCAAAGTGGGGATGACGACATACACTATAGTGCCTCAGAAATCTGTGGAGAAACTTAGATATTTTGAGGTTGCACTGACACTGGAGGCACCTCCCTCTGCTCAAGAAGAAGGGCCTGACATTGGTTCTCTTCAGCTGGAGGAAAACACAGCATCGGAGAAACAGATGGAGGGAAAAAGTGACGTTCCACAGGCAGATTTAACCACTAGTACTACTACGACACATGACACTGTAAATGGGGGTTTACCTGAAACACTTCATTCCCCTCCACCAACCAGTTTACAGAAAGTTGACAGCAAGATCTCATCCCCGTGTGATCTGGCATTTAAAGCAGGTTCACCCACAGAGGTCAAGGAGATTAAAATTCCACCCGCAACTAAACCGAAGCCTGGTTCTTTCCGCTTGGCACAGCACAAAAAAATACCTGGGTATTATGTAACTTCAGCAGCAGAAAAGAGCCTCAGTGCCAGTCCAGAGAGAGCAAAGTTACCTCCCCCTCCTTCCCCACCTCCTGTGCAGAGTCAGGAAGAAATGACGGGGGCCGCGAGTGTCCAACTGAGCCCGAAACAGGAAGACAAGACTGTAGCATCCACGCAAATCACCAGGCAGAGCAGTTTGCCTTGCAGAGAGCCAAGCTCAGGGTTAAGCTTGGAGAAACTCAGGAGCTTTGCAGCCCCTCGACCCTTCACTCCCACAACCCCGTCCCGCTTCGCCCAGGCAGTGTCCTCTGCTGTGAAGAGAAGCCAGTCCTTAATGCACGGGTCAAAATCACCACGCTCACCTGGCTCCTCACCATCTTTCTCCCCAGTAACAAGTCCTTCAGCGATCCCAGAGTTAAAAGGGTTTTCCAAGCTCAAGGTAGGTTCATGAAGCATTAACATTATTTAAATATCTCAATGAAGATCAGAGTGGGAGAGGGCTGTTTTCAACTCATAGGATCACAGTTTTGCTCACTTCATTCCTGCACTAATGCTTGAATAAGTGAACGCACTGAACTGCTGATCAAAGCAAATTTTTCAGTGTTACCTTTTGAGAGTTTTAAAAGTAGGCAAGAGGGTCACACATTCATCCTGTGTTTGAAACTAAAACCACTTTTCTAACTGCTGTGCTGTCTCTTTCTGTTCTGACAGACATAAAAACAATTTCTGTAACAGAGTAACAGAAAACTTTGAAACATTTCCTGCACAAGATTTAAACCTATTCTTCTTTTTTTTTAAAGAGTTAAAGATAAACGTTGGTAAAGACAAAGAGGAAATGTACGACACGGATGTCTAATCTACAAATTTAAGATTTCAATCATTTTCCAGCATTTATTCTTTCTGCAGAAATAAAAAAAAATGTAGGAAAATGAACCACATGATCAAAAGCAAAAAACATAGACAACTGTTAAGTCGATACAATGCAGAGTCTTGTGTTTTACCCCTGAGACAAAGAGCCAGTTCTCAGAATACTGGATTCATTATTGAATTTGTACTTTTTGAACCCTGTGGTGTCAGCAATTTATGTCTTTGCCCACAGCTCTAACAGTTGCCTCACAGTCCCTTGCAGCATTCTTGTTGTGTTGCCTGTTTGAATCCTCAGTGGTTATATCCACAGTCTCTATTTCCCCTCACATCACAGGACGGTGAAAATGCAGAGCTGGATGGTGACAAAGACTCCACTCTGCAGGGAGTAGCAACACCACCATCAGCCTTTAGTGGGATTGTTCAGATGGAAGGAGAAAGCAGCCCATAGCAGTGCCTCAAATCTTCTGACACAATATCATCTACTGTAAGAAAATCATATTCCTCTTAACATGCCATTCAGATCCATCCACATCACATGAATGAAACCTTAATGTTTCTGTTTTCCTCCAGGAGGAGTCTGTCCTGCCTACTCTGAGTTCTCCTGAACTCTTCATCGCACGACGCGGATGCAGAAATAGTCTTAATTTACCTCTCATTGTGGCCGACATCAGTGTACATAAAATGACGTATTTTGATAATAAATAATTACTGTTTGTTTTCTTCTTGTTTGTCATTGTAATATGGCTGACCTGCATATTTTAATGCTTTTCTCTTATTTTGTGTGACGGCTTTCTCGCATTTAATGCATTACTGTTTTAAGTGAACAAGAATGTTAAATAAAAGAATACTGTAAATTATTAGACATATTTTTACAGTGGTAATATTATTCAGAGGATGTATCTAAATAATACTGGATGTGTAGGTTGGACCAGGTCTGACCTATGGTACTTAAATGGTTTTTAGGTTATACAATGAATCGATATTTAAGTCTGAGTTTTGGTTATGTATGCAGAAATACACTGATGGTGCAAATTTCACCTTTATCTCCTGAAGCAGTGTTGTTAAAATAAAACTTTTATCATTTCAGTTGTTTTATTCAAGATTTAATTATGTGTTAATCAATGCTGATAAAGTTGTTATCATGTATAAACTGGCTGACGTGGAGCCCTTACTGTACGGCATCTGTGCTGCATGTGTGAACACTCAGCAAAGTTTTGGGTGGTTTAAACATTTATCTACAAGATATTTTATAAAGTTGAAAGTCTCTTACATTTTTATTGTCAAAAATATAACATTAAGTCCAAAAGTAAGCGAGCGTTTCCTGAATTGAATGGCAAAAAAATGAAGCTAATTTAAACCTACTTTCAAAGTGATGTGAATTTTTAATGTTAGCAAAGATTTAAAAAAATACGAAATATTTTTATATTCAGTTTTACAGCTTTTTTTTTTTTAAATCATTTTATCATTTAACATTGTCATAGCTCAATGTGTCAGGTTGGTACAAAATTTGGTTTTGTACACCTGCATTTACCTTCAGTTTAAGAAATAACATCCCACAAGATCTTTTGGAAGCACTACATTGTAAATGAAAGGATGAGTACTTTTATACTGATCATCATCAGCAAAAATAGTCACAATCACTACAATTTAAAAAAAAAAAAAATGAAAGAAAGAAAATAAATGGGCTAATCAAAAAGGGTTTAGGCTAAAGCATAGTCCATAGATGCTGAAACCTTGATTTTATTTACTTAAGTCAGACAAAGAAAAATAGATTTTGGAAAATATTTTTTAGAACTGTGGGAACATAAGGCCTAATTTTGAAAAAATAAGAATAAAAAATGTGGGAACATAAGGCCTAATTTTGAAATAAATAAAGACATAAAAAATAAAAATGTGGGAACATAAGGCCTAATTTTGAAATAAATAAAATAAAAATGTGGGAACATAAGGCCTAATTTTGAAAAAAATAAAATAAAAATGTGGGAACATAAGGCCTAATTTTGAAAAAAATATTAAAAGTAAAGAACATAGGCATGCCCCCGGTAGAACCTTTTTAATAAATTATTCCTAACAATGTGCCTCTGTACATTCAAGTTAGTGCAACTGTAGTATCCATTAGAATAGGGAGTTATAGGTTGGTTTGTGGAGGAGTAAAAGGGGATTGAGAGATGAGTTTCTGGGGAGTTGTTGGGAGATTTGAGTAGAGTAATACAGCGCAGAATAAGTGGGGAGTTGGAAAGAAGCTTTATGAGGCGTAAGAAGAGAGTCAGATAGTAAAAAGGGAGTTAGGGAGTAGTTCATGGGGAGTCACAGTTGGAGAGTTGAAGAGGGTGGGGAATAATAAAGGAGGTTTGGGGTTGTCATCAAAGCTGGTCTTAAAAGAAACATCCAAATAACAATGATCGATAGAGCCAAACATAAAAGTCACTCTTGGTTTTCTGCCTCCCTCAAACTGACTCCTTTAACTGAATTTACATGGAAGCTCCAGTGGCTGCAATGAGACTCACATGGTCAGAATACACAACGAATGGGCTACAAAAAACCTTTTTGACGGTCATGCATCTGTCCGTACAAAGTGAAAATGCTCAAGTCACATCCAGTCAGACAATGACCAGAATCATACCAAAAGGTTTCAACGCAGCCGCAGTTCCTCCGTCCTCCACTGAGAGGCTCATCCAGCCAAGGAGAGGAGAGGAGAGGAGAGGAGAGCCACACACCCTTGGCCAGCCCTCCTGCAATGAGTCAGTCCTCCTTTTTGGTGGTTTGAGATCACCCTCAGTGGGAGGTAAGGTGGTCATGTGATCCACTAAGCCTTTCTCATACATAGTAGGAATAGAAAGAGGATGTGTATGATGCAGTAAATGTCTTGTGCAGCTTCATCTTAAAAAGCTGGTAGAAGAAAGGAAAATTAAGATGAACCAAAGAGCTGTTTTAGATGTTTTAGAAATGAAAGTAGGAATACTCAGCAGAAGTTTGGGCTTCAGGAGGAAGAATGCTGCTCGACTCTGCTTCACTGTTTTAAAGAACAGTGGACATCTTTTTCCGCTCTGTTCTTCTTTAAAAACTTGCACTCAGCTCTCAGACATGCCAGCGAACTAAGTGAAGGCAGTCTTTGTGTTGTGGCACGGAGAGCAAAGCTGGTATGGTTCAGTGGCAACAACCAGTGCCTCATTAGACCAATTAATCTGTGTCCATAATGTCACTTTTGGTACTTTGCAAAAGTACAATGGGAGCAGAGCTGCTCCTGCAGATGAATACAGAACAGTTCAAACAGGTTGACCCATAATATGTTCATCATTAAGTGATAAAACAAGACGATTCAATTGTTAATTAGCAGATTTAAGGATGGCTGAACTAACTTTATAACAAATAATTCTGTCAGAAAATTATGTCATAAAATAGTGTTATTATTACAAATTAGTACAAAAAAAAAAAAGTAAAAAATAGAAATGAATTTGATAATTTTGGTACACAATTGAGCCAAAATATAACTTTTTCATTCCTACCCAGAAAACTGCATCACTAAGACCCCCAAATAGATGTAGCATTCATCATACACAAATATAATTAGCATTTGCAATGACTGATAAGACTCCATGGGTTATTTTTGGCTCTCATTCTTCACCATGTTTCCTCTGCTTGTATCAGTCAACTGTTGGACCTCAGCTGAACCGTCTGTCTGCCCCCATCTCTTACCACTCTGCTCTCGAAAATCAATCACGAGAAACTCATACTGACACCGCCTGCTTTTTCCCTGGGAAGGTGAAGCAGCTCTAGCACATGGAGGATGAGCAGCTTTGTCTGCTGCCCTGTCTGCCTTCTTATCCTAACAATGCAGTTTAACAAGCATGGAGCCAACTAAGAACAAACATCTATCTGAGGTAAAAAAACAAACAAACAAAAAAAAAAACATTATTTAAACTATTTAACTACCTCATCAAAACACCAGAGCATGTGACTTAACTTATATTTTTTGAACTGGAGCAGGTTTCATCTTTCTGCACGTCCTTGTTGCCCAGCGCATAGTCGTAACAGCCTGAGCACACCTTTCTGCTCAATGACAAAAAAAAAAAAAAGAGTCAGCAAGTGTGCAGCATTCCCGCCCACTTATGGTGCATTCAGGACAACTTGAAAAAACAAGCTCAGACTTGTCAAAATAAATTGAATAGCTGACAAACTGAATTAAAAGTGTAGAGAAGTGCAAGGGGCATAGGGGACATGTACCCCGTGTACCCTGCATCTGCTACGCCCCTGTGATTTAGGCCACTGCACCAGCAAGTCAACCTTTTCTGTTAGTGCAGTGAGGTATTGCTTTAACCCTTTGCTGGTCTGCATCTCCAGTAGCCTGTCCTTCCCTGGTCAGCCTCTGTTACACATTACCTCTCAGAAAGATGTTATCATCTCCACCATCCCCCCACATGGAGCCTGTCACTGACTGACACAGCCCACAACACAACCAATCTGCAGGGCTGGCCACTACTACGTACAACCACATGCCTTTCTACAGTGGACTAAGTTTAAAGTGCAATTTGGATCCCTGTGCGAAGTCCATGACAAAAGAACAGTTTGTTTTATAGTGCTGGCCGCCCTCCCGGACTCATTACCCAGCTAAAGACACCCCCTTTGTGTGAGCGTGCTTTGTGTGCACATTTCCTGCCTTCCAGGTTGCAAAGGGAACTCTATCAAAAAATAAAAACAAAAGACGGGAAATTAAAACTACAACTTTTCACAAAGAGGTTTGAAGATGCTGAACTAATTTGTTAATTGTTTGTGCGTTACTGTGTCAAAGTGAGGATGGCTGTTAGTCATTGTGTTAAAAATATCTTTATTGTGGTGGATCATGTTTGGGTAGGAGGGATTGTTTGCCCCACTGGGCCAGCCTCGTGGGCAGCAGATGAGCCACAGAGACTTGTGTGTGTGCGCGTGTGTGTGAGTGCATGTGTGCACTCTGCTGAGCTGTGAGCAGAGGAGCCCCGCCAGCCTGCTTGCTCTAACTGTGTTCTGCACACACTCCAGTCCAACAGCTCGTCTCTTCTCTGTGCTACAGATGATGCCTTGGATTTAGCTGGCCCACATGAGTGATATGAATAACACACTGGATGAAATACACACTTCTGGACGCCTTGGAGAGAAAGCAGAGATTTTTCACAGTGGCAAGGGTAATGTAAGTGGCTTTCCCAGCCCAGCCCTCATCCCTTTGCGAGCTCCTTTACTGACACCAAATGCCCAGAAGATCAGGACTCCGCTCTGCAAGGGGAACAGGTATGACTCATTCTTCTTCCCTCTTATCAAACCAAACTATCCTCTGTGCACGATTCAATCAGGATAAAATCAGAAAAGTGGATGTATTATTATCTCCTCTACACTGCAGAAGAATAGTGCACTCTTTGTGTTTGCAGAAGTAAGACAGAGGTCTGTTTGAAAGCTGAGGAGCAGACTTTGTACCTGCAAACACAATCGCCTCGGCTGAAGCACAGCTGTCAATGAAGTTTAACGTATTATTTCAGCAAGCGCGGTTAAAGAGGTGGATTGAAATGAAGCACCTGTTAGTTTGTGGGAGATAATTAGTAACTCAGTAACTGCTGTGTTTACAGAGCAGTGAAGAAAGTGTCAGTCAGAGAACTGCACCTTTTTTCAGGAACAGAGGGCCTCGTTTCTGCAACTGTGCTCCATTCTTACTCTGACTCACCTTTGTCATGATAATAACTGAATATAATGATAAATACATAAATAGATTGAAATGTAAAATCACTATCATGTGTTAAATGCAACCGGGGAGTAAAGGTATATGTTATATTCATTGCATATCAGTAGAATCAGTCTGTGCAGTATTTGTATGGCATTAACAGTCGTATTGAGAGTGGGGTGTGTCATGTGGTAGCAGAGCAGGACGGGTAGATACAGAAACAGCCTTGTGCATCTGTTGTATCTGTCAGTTTGTTTATCCCTGCTCCATTTATACTCCCCATCCATCTGCACGAGACACAGCAGAGGAAGCAGCAACATGCTGCAGCATAGCTCGAAGCTCCAGGCTGTGAAGGAGTTAAGTGACTAGTTAGTTTGATTATTGGCACCTAAACGGCACCATAAACCTAAATATCTGCTCAATCAATGTAACAACTGATAGTCACGAGTGCATTTTTTATACATGTTCCTGGGTGCATTAGGAATCTCATTTCTTATGGTATGGAGCTACAACCTTATATGTAATATCCTTTTTCTGTCTGTGTTGTCCTTCAGGAGCAATAAGGAGGGAGAGGACGCATTCCCTTCCCCTCTTCCAAACCCTTTCTCTGAGCTTATCCCTTCAACCATCTCCCCCCTTGTCTCTGAATGTTTATTACCATGGACCAAAAGTAGTGCAACTCAGGTGAGTGTTCCATCCACAGCACTTGGGGGTGTTTGTGACACAAAGAAGCGTATTATTTGAAAAAAATAAGGCCTCGGTTGTAACCATTTCCATATGCTTCCTCGGGCAGCACAGTCACGCTAACTTTAATTGGAACGTGGTGCCAGGAAAACAACTGCGGGACATGTTTGAATTGACATAAATTTATATTTACATAATGTTTGGCTTGTGATTTGTCTGAAACTGCAGGGCATGTGGATGGTCGGACTGGTTATGCGAGTGCTTCAATTAGCTACAATGAGTGGATGAAAATGCAGTGAGCACGCTCACAAAAGGTTTTATCAGTAATAAAACTGCATCCAGTGACCACTTAGAAACAGAAAGCTGTGGATGTGATGTCTGATTCCACCTGTAGGTACTGCATTCAAAATTTGATTATAAGTTGGCTTGCCCAGTACACACTTGGCAGAGTGCCGACAGCCACTCTTGCATGTTTGTGCAAGCACAGGGTGTGTGATTTGTCATGGTTTGAATGTGGGGGAAGCACCTGCTGGTGCTGCTGCTGAAAAATTCACTTCAGTGTCGAGACACTGAATTGTTGGTCAGTTTGATCTCCTGAGCTATTGATTTCTTCTTTCACTCCCTAAAATAATCATTTACAGCTGCAATGTCTGCAAAGTATATCTGCCTTCAAAAATAATAATACCATACAAAAAAACCCTGAAATCTTATCAAGTGATTTTGTCTTATTTTTAGTAGAAAACGCCTTTGTAGACTTAATTTGAGCCGCAATCACCTTAGCAATCCAAAAAAATGTCTTGTCTCAAGTTATTCAAAGACAAAAATGATGTCTGAATTGCTTTTAACAAGTAAAATAAAATCTGCCAATGGGACAAGAGAAAAGCTATTTGTTTTAAGACCTCATTCTAGTTTCAAGGAAATTGTTGGGCAAACTTTTCTTGCTACATTGGCAGAATTTTTTTTACTTGTTACAAGCAATTCAGACCTCATTTCTGTCTTAAAATAACCTAAAACAAGACATATTCTCTGGACTGACTAGTTGAATTTGGCTCATATAAAGTATAACAAGACAATTTGTAGTTAAAATAATACAAAAACACTTAATAAGATTTCAGTTTTTTTCCAGTGCATAAAAGAACTCTTAAGTTTATAACACCACTGGAAAAAATATGTGGTTGAGTTCATTCAAAAGTCATCTTGCTGGGAAAAAAACTGAAATCTTATTAAGTGTTTTTCTCTTGTTTTTAGTAAAAAATATGTCTTTTTAGACTTGATATGAGCCTCTTTCATCTGACCAGTCCAGAAAAATGTCTTGTTTCAAGGTCTTTAAACTTGAAAATGAAGTCTCAACTGCCTGCAACAAGACAAAAAAAAATCTATCAGTGAGGTAAAAAGAATATCTTTATACAAGCACATTTCTCTTTCCCCACTGGCAGATTTGTTTACTTGTTAAAGACAGTTTTGACCTCATTTTTGTCTTTGAATAACTTGAAATAAGACATTTTTTCTGGACTGGTCAGGAAAATGTGGCTCATATCAGGTCTCAAAAGACATTTTTACTTTAAATAAGACAAAAACACTTGATAAGATTTCAGTTTTTTGCAGTGCTTACTTCTACCCAGTGACTGTTTGCCCATGCAATTAAACTAATTTTTATTAGCTTTCGATCAGACATTAACATCTTTGACCAATCAGTAGACATCATAGGATGTTTTGTCGTTCACAAAATGAAAATGAAATAGTAATTTAAACATTTTCATCCTTTTACCTCTGCTTGATTTGCACATTAAGAAGTCACTGTTAACTCCTACAGAGGCACAAGCTTATTTTTACGGGCTGTAAATCAGTTAACCATTGAATACCTCCCTGATATGGAGCCCTGGACTGTGTGCTTAAGATGATTTCAGGCTTTTCTGTTACTTTGGGGTGTATGTGTGAGTGTGTGAGTGTATAAATACGTGCGTTTGTGTGTATATGAATAGCAGCAGGGGGCAGCTCAAAGCATTGAGTCATAGGAAACCTTGAAATTACCAAGCTCAGCAGTTACAGAGGACCATCAGCACTGTGCTCTCCTAGGGATTTCATGCTGAGGATGGAAAATACATAAAGAAAGCTGTGTTCGATTACTGTTTATCTTAATTTTCTGTTGCACCATGTATGTGTGGTTGTATTCTTAGTTCTCATGTTGAACTGCTTTCTTACTGGTTTTCACATCTGACAACAGGAGAGTGATTTCCAATTCTCCTGAGCTCCAATCAGTTTCTTGTGAGGACAGGTCGGGATTTGCACGGATTTGACGTTTTCTTTGAGAAGTGCCAGAATAATCCCCGGTTGACGCAGTAAAGAGGCAAAATGACACCCCGCTGACCTCACTGTGCAACAATGTGCTTCAGCGGTTAGTGATTCTTAAAAGTGATCTAATGCATCTCTGTCTGATCAGGCCGGTGTGTGCACCTCACAGCCCTGACAGCCTCTCAGTCAGCCTTTTCAGCAGCAGCAGCGGCACATGGGAGACAAAGACAGAATGTCAGATCGACCAGCTGTTTTTGTCTCACCCTCCTCATGTCGCGGGGTTACGACCTACTTTCAGTAGCACTCAAGAAACCAATGACATCATTGTTCTAACTCTGCTGCACTCAGCCCCTCACCCACCCCTCTTAAACGTTCTGTAAGGAAAAATCAACCCCTGACTTTCCTCTCCTGTCTTATAGGCGGTAATTTTCCCATCAGTTAAAACGATCTAAAAATAATCATCTTCTACTAAGCTCTGTGATGGAGTAAGATCATGAAATTAAGCAGATTATGAAAGCGGTGGCTTCTCAGAGATCCCAGTGACTTGCTAACAAAGTCTGTGTTTCTCTGCAGCTGGATTATAAAGTCTTTGTTGAGTCGTGACAGAGCTTTAGAGCCAGTCCCCCTGCATGAGAAACTGGTTTATCAGACTACCCTGCTCTCCCTGTGTTTGCAGTGTTATGGTACATTTCCATAACAGAACCACCGAGTCATAACTGACACATCATGTCAATAAAAACCTGGTTTAACTGCACACTCAGCAGCCTCCTGTAAAAACACATTTCCAATGTATACATGTGTAAACGCACGCTCTTTTTCCTGCCTGACCTCATTCCTGACACCAAGATGGATTCTAAGCTAATGACACTGGTGTGAAAGAAAAATGTCGGTGTTTAAACGCTGGGGGATTTGCAATAATTGTTCTATGGCCTAGTTCAGTATACTGAAGAAATCTAACACCAAACACGCTGAGCACCCAGAAACATTTGAGCTAATGTGAACCACGGCTCGGCTCGTGGTGTCTTCCTACGTCCTGTGTTGGATTTATACCAAGGGGCAACATCCAGTCAGTAAAAATGAAGCCTATATGGAAGTGCTAAAAGTTGCTGTTCATCAAGAATCCGCTTGAGGCTGGCTGCAAAAATACCAGAGCACACCCTGCCATAAAAACAGACTTTTACAGCATTAAAAAGCATATTTACAGCCAGGTTCCAAAAACAGCTTGGGTCTATAACACTGGTTTCACTATGGGCACACACTGTACGGTGAGTGAATTTTTTTCTATCTCTGCGGTTTAGAAGTTATCAGGATTGTTTGATTTTCCAATCAGAGGCACAGCTCAGGTCACGTGACCACTGGGCCCTATAGCTACTCGAAGAAAAACTCACAACTGGCGTCATAGCGAATGTGGCTGTGTCCACGGATTGGCTTAATTTCATGGTTTCAGGAACAGACGGGTGACGTCGTGGATGCTTCGTCCACGTTTTATACAGTCTATGATTTGTTTGACTGCACTCAACACTAGTAGTGCACTGTTTTTAACTCTTAAACAGGGATTACATGTAGCACCTGACTAAAATCTTAAGACCAGTTGAAAAATTACACAATTTCACATTTTGCACGGGTCAATCCCAAGATAGTTCTAAGCGGAGTTTCAAAATGCGAAACGCAAAAAAAAGACAAAAGAAAGGATTGAGAGTGAGACCAAAAAAAAAAAAAGAGTTAATGGCTTCTCTGAGGACATCCACTGTCTGGAACTGATGTCCATTTCTGTAAACTTCCCTCTCCATACATCCCCAACTGTTCTCAGTATGATTTAGATCAGGGGAACACGCAGGATGGCCCCAAAGAGTGAGGTCATTCCTCTGGAAGACATCCTTTGTCAGGCGGCCATTGTGAACTGCAGTGTTGTCCTGTTGAAAACCCAGTCATTACCACACAGGGAGGGAGGAAGGAGGCCCCCAGCTACACCTCCACATAGCCAGCCGCTGTTTGACACCGTGTACAACCTGAAGCTCCATTATTCCATTGAAGGAAAAAACACCCCCCAGATCATGATGGCGCCCCCTGCACTCTGCATCTTAAGTGGGATCTCCTTGTCTTGCTGGTAATGTTAGAATCCATTAAGACCGTCAAGGTTTAACTTTGTCTCATCAGAGAATAAAACTTTCTTCCACCTCTCAATGTCCCATGTTTGCTGCTCTCTTGCAAAGTCCAAACGGGTAAATTTGTAGCGTTGAAGGAGACGAGGCCTTGAAGACATTTTCTGTTCTTAGAGCCCTTCTCTCACAGATGTCTTCTGATGGTTATTGGGCTACAGTCAACACCAGTAATAGCCTTGGATCAAGGATAATCCCACACTGCAAAAAACTAAAATCTTATCAAGAGTTTTTTTGTATTTTCAGTAAAAAATGTCTTTTTTAACTTAATATGAGTCACATTCACCTGATTAGTCCAAAAAATGTCCTTTTTCAAGTTATTCAAGGACAAAAATGAGGTCTAAACTGCCTGTAACAGGTAAACAAATCTTCCAGTGGGGAAAGAGAAATGTGCTTGTATTATTCTAATCTTGACAAGCACATTTCTCTTACTCCACTGGCAGATTTTATTTTACTTGTTACAGGCTTGTCTGTAAAGAACTTAAAATAAGACATTTTTTTCTGGACTGGTCAGGTGAAAGGGGCTCATATCATGTCTAAAAAGACATTTTTTACTAAAAACAAGTGAAAAAAACACAATAAGATTCCAGTTTTTTGCTGTGCGTGCCGTGACGGACAGCCAATCAGATCCTCCAGTGACGTTTTTTTGGGTCCACCCTTGGGAAGAAAATTCAAATTGACTTCCTCACTGCCTCCAACCTCTGCAGCATGTTTTGACTGGTCTTGTGATTTTTATTAGGAGTGTGTATTACTGATGTGTAGATTTCTGTTTTGCAAGCACTGTAAAAGAAAGTCTCTCATACTTAACTTTTGTAAACCTACTCCCGTAATATTGGAGACGACGTGGTAAAATAACCTCCTGCTGCTCTTTTGAGTTCGACCCACTGGAAAAGTGCCCACTGGCAAAATCCAAGGCTTGGCTCAGGCACAGGACCCCGGCAGTGCAGACACAGTATCCAACATTTAGCATGAAATGATGATGTTTTATACATTCAAAGGATCTAAAATCCAGCCATGCAGCAGTTAGTCATTGTGAAGATAATTCTCCACTGATACTTCTGATGAGGGCAGTTTGATCTGGCTTTGAGCGTGTAGTCACAGAAAAGCTGGCATATCTTCATGACAGAATGGCAAAATGAACTGTTTTTTTTTAAAGGAAGTCCAAGGAGCTGGCACAGCCTCCACTCTCCAGGAATACAGTGGGCAGCCATTTTTGGACTCTTACCAAATCCAGCAGCACAGAGACAGTCTGCGTCCAGACGGTGTTGAGTGTTCAGTTCAGCCATATGACTCAGAGGAAATGCCTGCCCCTGTAGAGATGTTATTTCAGATGCAACATGTTCTTCCCTCTAAGTTTCAGTCCCACTTCTACAGCAGATGTACGATTACTCAGGGTCACTCTGAAGACGTATAAAAAAAGAAATGTATTCTCTTCATTCAGCTGCTAAAGCTGTAAAGCTGCTTATTTAGAAACAGTTACACAAAACTGTATACATGTCACATTTTTATCATTGTGATTATTAATTACGACCCTATCACGTGAAAGTCAGAGCAGTTAGGAGTCATGCTCTGCAGTCTCTGCAAATAACTTTCATTCCTCGTGCCTAACAGACAGTATGTGCTCTATATAAGAAGTCATCTGATGTGAGATGCTTGTGCAGCCCCTTTATTTCTCTCCATGTCTTTTTTTCTTCAGACAGACAGTCATGTGGGATAAAACGGTCTTTCTTTGTCGGTCTGAACTCTAAAACCCACAGTCTGGCTTCGCTAACCCAGCTCCTATTTGAGCTTTAAGGCAGGCTCGATACCGTTTAGCTTGGATAAACTTTTAATGAGTGAACCAAGACGTCTTTGTTTGCTGTCAGATGGCGATACAGTTGCCTCAGAAATATGTTTACCACGCTGCTATAGCAGAAAATCAAGGAGACTTTTAGCCGGCTTGGAAAACAAAACAAGATGTTTAACTGTGATGTGCTGGACGCCAGCTGCAGACTTGGTTGGTATATTAGGAGCAACCTTTTGCGTGACGCTGTCGGTCAGCACAGTGTCCACATAATGTTTTTAATTTATCCTTCACTTCTCTTCTTTTTTATTTCTAGACATAAGAAATAAAATGCTTCATCACACCACGGTTAAAAGCCTCCAGCATCAACAGTGTTTGAAATGTCTGGCCCTCCTCTCTTACCACTTACACCATTATCTGCAGTTTTTGCCGTAGACAGTGAGCAGAGTGAAAAGGATGATGGGCATGCACAGGACAGCGGAAGGCCTTCAGTTGGGCCATTTTAAGGTTTACAAAGGAGCACTACACATGCACTCGCCAGCCACTGTATTAGGTACACCTTGCTAGTACCAGGTTGGACCCCTTTTTTGCCTTCAGAACTGCCTTAATCCTTCATGGCATAGATTCAACAAGGTACTGGAAACATTCCTCAGAGAGTTTGGTCCATACTGACATGATAGCATCACACAGTTGCTGCAGATTTGTCGGCTGAACATCCATGATGAGAATCTCCCGTTCCACCACATCCCAAAGGTGCTCTATTGGATTGAGATCTGGGGACTGTGGAGGACATTTGAGTACAGTGAACTCATTGTCATGTTGAAGAAACCAGTCTGAGATGATTCCAGCTTTATGACATGGAGCGTTATCCTGCTGGAAGTAGCCATCAGAAGATGGGTACACTGTGCTCATAAAGGGATGGACATGGTCAGCAACAATACTCAGGTAGGCTGTGGACTTTAAACCATGCTCAGTTGGTACTAAGGGGCCCAGAAAATATCCCCCACACATTACACCTCCAGCAGCCTGAACCATTGATACAAGGCAGGATGGATCCATGCTTTCATGTTGTTGACGCCAAATTCTGACCCTACCATCCGAATGTGGAGCAGAAATCCAGACTCATCAGACCAGGTAACGTTTTTCCAATCTTCTATTGTCCAGTTTTGGTGTTGCTGTGTGAACTGTAGCCTCAGTTTCCTGTTCTTAGCTGACAGGAGGGTCACCCGGTGTGGTCTTCTGCTGCTGTAGCCCATCTGCCTCAAGGTTGGACGTGTTGTGTGTTCAGAGATGCTCTTCTGCAGACCTCGGTTGTAACCAGTGGTTATTTGAGTTACTGTTGCCTTTCTATCAGCTCCAACTAGTCTGTCCATTCTCCTCTGACCTCTGGCATCAACAAGGCATTTTGTCCCACAGAACTGCTGCTCACTGGATAGTTTCTCTTTTTGGGACATTCTGTGTAAACCTTAGAGATGGTTGTGGGTTAAAATCCCAGTAGATCAGCAGTTTCTGAAATACTCAGACCAACAACTATGCCACGTTCAAAGTCACTTATATCACCTTTCTTCCCCATTCTGATGCTCGGTTTTAACTGCAGCAGATCATCTTGACCATGTCTACATGCCTAAATGCATTTAGTTGCTGCCATGTGATTGGCTGATTAGAAATTTGCGTTAACGAGCAGTTGAACAGGTGTGCCTAATAAAGATGCTGGTGAGTGTATAAATCATTCTACTCATAGGTGGGTGAACAAACCTCTTTATATACTTTATGCACAGCTGCACCTTTGTCGAAGCGTGCAACAGGTCTTAAATGAATCAACACTGGTCAAGGACAAAGTGTCTGGAGCTGACTTTGTTATGGGAGTTGTGGAGACTCTGTTATCACTCCTGCTCCATTAATTCCAATTCATTTTAGCCGTGTGATAACTAGCAGCGTCTGCTTGTCTGTGCTCTCACAAGTCAGTGCGCTGTGTTTCCAGATAAACGCGAAGCCTGCTGTGGGAGGTTCTCCCTTCAACCGCCCGTTCTCATGAGTTGACAGAAAGGACAATGATTGGTGCCAAATATCTCGAGTCAGAGCCGAGTGATAAAATACAACAACTCAAACTGTGCGAGCTGTGAAGGAGATAAAGTACAGAGAAAGTCATGAAGTGATTTTTTTTTTACAGCAGAAGCAGCAGTCAGGAGTTTTGTGTGTGTGTGGTCTTCATCACTTGTGGTCTGCTTCTACTGTTTCTTCCTTGAAAATGCATCAATAGCTTTATTGAAATGGCATCTGCCCTCCGCGGCATCTGGTATCTTCTGCATAAGCCCTTGTTCATTTTTGTGCTCTCAGTAATTCCTGGATTGACATTTCCTGTTGAAGTTTCCAAACACACTGACAGAGAGTTAAACGCACTGAAAGATATATAAGTTTAAGTATGTTTGAATGCTATTTATGACACTGAAATAGCAGCAGATTGAAGCTTGAACATTGGCGAGTCCAGCAAAGATGGCACACTCACACTAACAAGGCCTCTTTGTCTGTTCTTACAGTAAAACAGATGTGGGCTGTGAATTGTGGGTGTGGGAGTAGGAACTATGTCGGACCTCCATTTCTGTCTCTGCCTTGGCGTCTTAAAGGTCTTCAATGTCACGACTTTGTCAGGATACAGTAGAGTGAAAGTTTTATTTGTATATTTACAAGAACTTACATAATATTCAGAGCGTTGCTTTGACTGAAAGGCATAATATGATTTTAAATCTTATAGAGGTGGGAGATAAAAATCGAAAAATCAATATATGGGGATTTTTTGTTTGACACTATCAAAATCAGGATTCTTTGTGATTTTTTTTTTTTTTCCAAATTCAAGTTCTTCATTTCAGTCTTTGTTTATAAACTGGTTTAGAAAAGGATCACCACTTTCCTCCAGCAGAGGGTGGAATGTTTCTCTCTGACTCACGTGATGTACATTTTATGGAAGATATGGCTCCTGATGTGGTCTGTAAACATTATCATCATTTAACTTTTTCACATGGTCTGGTGTTAAAAAAGGAAACTAAAAATCCGATACTGATACTTTTTAATATTTAAGGTTGATGTAATCTCAAATGGCTGACCTTTAGGATTTTCTGTGCTTTTTCTTTTGGTTATGTTGTTAAAACCCAGGACAGAATTTGGGCAAAGTTTAAAGGTGACTACAAATTACTTTAGTGTCATGATTAACATGTATGTTTAGAAACAATACAACAGTAACAAAAGAAATTTCCCCCAAACATTGTTGAGTGGAATTATTTTCTTAAGAAAATGTAGTGCAAAAAAAAATCACTTTGAGGAAAAATTAAAACAAAATCTTCTTGAGGTACAGAGTTAAAGACTAAAATACAATAAAATAAATAGATAAAAGTTTTCCCGTTGTTGCGCTCATTTTTTTTACCAAAATGGTAAAGTATAAATAATTATCACACCACAATAAATGTTTTAAAAACTTTCAAACAAACTTATCTTTTTGGAGTCTGCTTGATTGTTTCCCTGGTGCTGCTGAGCCATGTGACCATGCATTATCAAAAATCAGGATGGGGAGGGGCAGCGCCGTGACACAGTGGCACTTACACAGATGTAGACACAGTCAGGTTGCCACTTTTATAAAACCACAGCAGTCAGTGCATGCAGGAAAAAAAAATCAAACTAGAGTTTTGATCTTTTTACACTGATATCATTTGATATCATTACCAACGTTGGTATTGAAATATCGATATTATCGATATTTGGATGGATCCGCCCATCTCTACTAACAACACAAAAAGAATAAATAGGAGGTAGAATTATCAAAAGAATTTAATTATATCTGGTTTATTGAATATCCAATGCCCAGTAATGATCAAAGAAGTCTGTTTGTACCATCACAGGTAAAAGTATACGTTATTAATGCAGAATTATCAGATCAGTAAAGGGTGTTTTTTTGTGTGTGTGAGCCTAAAAATAGCTGTGTAGTGTCTAGCTACAAAGACAGCTCAACAGTCTGATGCACGTCCTGTCTTCCTGGGAAGTTTTTATCTCCTGTGCTGAGTTTTACAGCTCGGTTGAGTTGATATTTTGATTCTTAGTATCTCAGCTTTCTCAGGAATTGTTTAATTTTGTAATTCTGTCCAGTTTTTTTTTTCTGTCAGTGTTTTTTGTTAAAACTTGTGTTTGGAAGTGAAGGGAAAGAAAAAGTTTCTTCAAACCCAAGGACACAGGAGGAGTTTGTGTGTAAGGGAGAACATGACAAGTTTCTCACACTATTATTGTGAAGGATGTCAGTGGGACACGGTTTCTGACGCTCCTGAAAGAGCTGCGTTGGTTTTCATACTTTATTTAATACCAACCTAATATCAAGTTTTGTTACACCTTAATTTGTAAATTTATTATTGGTTACTGTATATGGATACAATTATTATTAATGCAGTTGACTGTGTGTTTGAGACAGAAGCATGAATTTCCATGCCAGAAGAGTCACCTTGCCTGCCATTACTCCACTCTGTCTGCAGAAACGGGTAGGAAAAGAAATAAATCTCCTCTGTGCTGTCTCTGAATTTTTTTTTAATCGATTATGTAGTATTTTCTTAACACATGTGTGAGTCATTCTGAGTTTTACAAGCTACAACGTTTGATAAGACGTGACCCCATAAGGGCTCTCTTTGCTGAGTTTCCTCTCTTCATAGTCTGTTTGCAACCGTTTGTATGTTTTTAAAAGTGAAAGTTTGAGTTGTCATGTTTCATCATAACTTTAATGTGTTGTGTTTCTCATGATAAGAATCCTGTTAAACAAGGAAACATCAGAAAATCTGGTCTGCTCTTCAATTAAGAAAATAAATAATTTACTGAACAGGGCAATACTTGTAAAGCAAACTTTAATCTGACTGTTTTCTTGTATTCTAACAACCTACATGCTACTTCGACACTGATAACTCATTTTTGGAGGTTAATGCTGCAGCCACACTGCTGTCAGCTTAGCGACTACAAATGCATGGATATCACCAAGAGAAAGCCCTGTCTTTTTTCAGATTTGCGTATCACTGTTGTTCTTTTCAAAGATCTGGGAGGACATTTCTCTGGTTTCAGACGCTGCTGGAGGCCACCTCCTCTCCAGTGATAGTGCTGCAGCTGTGGGAGTGCAGTTCAAGGTTAAACCAGAGCTGTCTAATTGGCGAAACGGCTCACACTGTCCTGTCCTTGAGATAAGAAGGTCTAATGGAGAGGTTTATGTTCGACAGCACTGTATGTAGTGCTGTATGTTCAGTGTCTGGTTGGTTACACTGTAAATTATGTTCTGTTGATCTACCCTCTTCTTTACCCCTCACATAAACTCTGGCAAGGCAGTTACACTGATTGATATCATGCTATCACAAATACATCAGGGTATGAGGCCAAATCTAAGCTCATCTAAATGATAAGACAATGACATCATTAAAATCTTGCACAGTTTTTCCCTTAAGGAGGTCAAATTTCATGCCAAGGCTTTGTTAAACACACATTTATATTTTGGCTTGACTTCACCCTGTAACGAGGAACTGATGTAACATTTGGATGTTGTGACAGATTGATGAGATACAGGTATGACTGCTTTCCAGGTGAAAGCTTTTCCTGTGAATGAGGGTTACTGTCTGATGAATGCAGCTCTCTGTTCACTGTCAGGGACGTCAGCTGATTACCCAGCGTTACCTTGCCTGGTCATTTATTAGAAACTCTTAACTAATGATTAACAGCACCTCAAACACTGTGTTTACAGTCACCTGACCTGTAAGATGCATAATGACACATTTATTAGTCAGTAGATGAAATTTTGTTTCACTCATTGATTATCTGTGTAAGTTCCTGAATTGCAAATACATCTTTGCACACACAAGCTTGCAAACACACGGTGCATTTTTAATGCTAATGCATCAGATAGGTTTCCTTTTCCTCTATCAAACCCTCCCTCATCCTGATGAAATATGATGCCTGAATGATTCGATTTGGTCGTCTCTCGGAAAGAGACCTCTTTGCAGCAACCTAACCGAAGATCTGTCTCAATGCAGCTATCAAAGAAGATACACACCTTATATCAATCAAGAGTTTGTTCATGCTGATTTCATATGTTTTTGCGCTCTTGTGTGAAGTTCTCTCGTGTCTTGATTTCCCTATAAAATGGTTAGATATAATTCAATTGCTGTGCAAAGATGCAATTATAACTGTATTAAAACCCTGGCAGCAGGAGTAATCTGTTTAAAGTAGGCCCTCGTCTTTGTTAGACATCCACAAACAAAGACATTTGTCTTGTAAGGCTCCAGGCGGGCTGATTAAACACTAAATGGTTTACACTGAGAGGTGATGTCATAGCTGGAGACTCCCATTCGCTGATGGCTCCTGGAGGACTCAGACCTCATCCCTGCAGAGCACTGACCAGGAGAGGAGCTGCTTGGATTTCAAGCACAAACAGAAATCACTGAGAGGAAAGAGACACCTGCCTGTGCAAACTTTGGACTGAGGTTGCTCAACTAGTGTTACATTTAAGCAGCACCTTTATAGTTGCTCAGTGGGCTCCTGCAGGGCATTGTGCATGGAGCCTGCAGTGGGTGTGTGAGTGTGAAGCAAGAGAGGGTTGTAGCTGTGCAACTCTCTCTGCCTTTATCTTTCACTCCACCTCTTTCTGAATTCACTTCACTTCTGACCGAGTTTGATTTCTTTCTTTGCTTAACAAGGTGTTTGCGCATACGATTAAACTGCCATCAGGTTGCACGTCTGAGGGTTGATCTCAGTCTTTCTGCCTCTCAGAGGTGGAGAGAGGCAGCAGGAGATTTGGTATCAGCCCGAGCGATAAAGATATGTGGAGCCACGACAGCGCTGTGCTAAGAGGCAGTTTTGTCTAATTGCCTTCTTTCAGCTCCTCTGCAGCACAGAGCAGAGACAGAGGGAGCGCGACTCGCTGCTTGCAGGCTGACTCTCGCTGTGTTGTCTGATGCCTGTCTTTATCCTGCCTACAAAAGCTCTCCTTACAATGCTGTGTGCTCAGTCATGCATAGGCTACAGAGCCTGCAAAAACTCAGAGCTCTGTTTGGACCTAAACAGGGGGGTGAGTTCTTCTTTTAGATCAATTTATTTCTTGATTTCTCAATGTGCTGTTGCAAGAAAACATGAGCTGTCTAACTGTATGTGGGTCAAACTCACAAACTTGCACTTGGTGATACTTTGAATCTAAACTAAAAACACTCTGTTTCTATTCTTGCAAGGTCAGAAATTGTCCACGGTACAGGAAGTTTTCAGTAAGATGTTGATTTGTTGTTGCAGGTGATCAAAGTTTATAATGAAGACAACACCAGCAGAGCAGTAGAGGTTCCCAGTGACATCACAGCGCGGGACGTGTGCCAGCTGTTTGTCCTGAAGAACCACTGCATCGATGACCACAGCTGGACTCTCTTTGAACACCTCTCACACCTGGGAATAGGTAGGAAGCTGACCTGAGAAAAGTTAAAACTGTCTTTGAAGGTGTGGTCCAAAAAGTAAAACATAATTCCACCTCAGCCAAGAAATGTGAAACATTAATTTAAAGAAAGTGAAAATGTGGAGGAAGCTTGAATTATGTGTAAATTTTCCTGTGACATCTTTATAGCATGTGGTGTTTTTGTCATGTGACAGTTCTGTTGTTGGTCCTTTGGGAGAGGTTTGCTTGGTTTGATGGGAGGTGTGGCGTTAAGTGGAGTGATGATAATGATGATGATGATGATGAAGTAAATATTTATATGCAGAGCACGAGAGCATTGTGCTTAATGACAGATCAAACCGATCTGCACGTGGAGAGAAGGAATTCCTCAGCTGTATTTTCACAGCACCATAGTCCTCACATTATTCATTAATCTGTTCTGATACAGCCAATCAGTTTTACTTTTTTTTTTCAGGGAAACTACAAACTTTTAAGTCCATCTGAGGCCAACTTCGGATTCTTTCTTTGTTTAAAAAATGCCAGAGGAGATAAATCACAATCCCTGGGTTCATGCTCGAAGCCCACATTTAATAAGTTATTATTTGGTTCAATCATTTACAAAGCAGTCTTTCATATTCTCTGAGGATTTTATCAGTCATGCAAACCACAACCTCTAACTTTCCTGTTTAACACTTGGCAAAGTTTAAAAAAAAAAAAAAAAAAAGTTTGCCATTATTTCAGCAATCACTTCTAGGAACATATTAATGTTCATGTTTGCTGCTTGACTTGAAAACTAGGCTAGAGGTTAGGCATTAATGTGAGGTTAATCATGAAACTCTGCATTCGAGTAACAGAGCATATAACAGTCTCATCCGGAAACCCTTAGCAGGAATTACTGCATGTAATTTTAACACTTTTTAACTTTCTAAATCTATGATCCACTGAGCAGAGAGAGACAATGACAGAGGCTTTCCTCTCCTTCCTGTCTCACTAGAGAGGACCATTGAAGACCATGAGTCCGTCATGGAGGTGCTTTCCGGCTGGGGAATGGACTCAGACTGCCGACTCTACTTCAGGAAGAACTTTGCTAAATATGAATTTTTCAGGAAACCTCTGGTGAGATGAGACAGATTACATTAAGTTAAATCATGTGTGGTATCGTTTTCATTCCCACAACTATGGAGATGGAAAACTTTGTGTCTCTTGCAGGACTTTTTCCCAGATCACATGGTCTCCATATCCAGTGAAGCCAACGGGACTGTGGATCACTCTCAGCTCATACAGGTATCAGGTTCTCTCTGCCAGCTGTGAGGTTCCCGTCTTTGATACTAATGTGTTGTTTAGCAGGGCTGGGATGATATGCTTTGCTGCATATTAAGGATGGGTACCTTTCACATTTGAAATGATACGGCACCAATGGCCGGTACCTGGCAATCAGTATCGGTACTCAACAGTACCAATTTTCGGTACTTAGTTGTGTATATGTGGTAAAAAATATAAATTAGTTTAATAATTAGATACATATTTATTTTTTACTTTAACATATTTAGTCTAGGGATGCACAATATTGGATTTTTGACAATATCCGATATGCCGATATATCTAAACCCCTTTAGGCCGATACCGATACCGATAATCACAAGTTTGTTTGTTTTTTTCACTGTAAAGAAAGCTAAGTCTATCCTGTACTGGAATTTATATGTTACTCTTATTGTGACGGTCTTATTTGTTTAAGAAACACACATAAAACAAGACAAAAACACATTTAATTTTACCATAAATAAGAAATGTATTATTTTTTCAAACTCAAGACATTCAGTATTGAAATACAGAAAAATAATTTCTTTAGATCACATGAACTTTAAATGTACAATGCATTTTTAAACAAAACCAAGTTGCATTTGATTATTTTAGAGCTACTGTAACAACCTGGTGACAGACACAGAGCTCTGCAGTGCAAATAAATGAAGTGCTACATTTTATTTAAGGAGCTTATTTTTCAGATGGTAAATAATAATAATCCTAACTGAATAGCACCTTATCGGCTGTGCATATCGGCAGAAATTTTCATATCTGCCGATACCGATAAACATGTTTTTAAGCTTTTATCAGCTGATACCGATATTGTGCCGATAATATTGTGCATCCCTAATTTATTCTTCAATGTATAACCTTGAATTGCTGTGTTCATGCCCAGCATGGAAAATTGCCTGCTCTTTAGCTCCCTCACAGTCACAAGGATGCATTTAGGTACCTAAATATGGTACCTTTTGATTTAACATGAATTAATACCTGGTACTTTTGACAGAATTTGGTCGGTACCTATAAAAGTACTTAATTGGGTACCCTTCCCTACTCCTGATTTGATTTTTTTTACGATTTACGGGTGCTGATTCAATTAAAATTGCGTTTTTTTGCTGTCCCCAATTTTTGCAATTTTTAATTCACTTTTGAACACCAGACCAGATGATGTCTGCAGACTATATCTGGAGCCATGTTTTCCCAAAAATTTAACATCACATGTGAGTCAGTTTGTAGGATTGATTCAGGGGATCTGACATCTTCACTTTTCTTTAACCTGGCTTAGAAAGAAAGACTAAAATGAAGGACTTAAACTTGAAAAAAAAAAAAAAAAAATATATATATATATATATATATATATATATATATATATATATATATATATATATATATATATATATATATATATATATATATATATGGTTTAACAAAAAGAATAAATTTAAAATTGTTGACAAAAAATCCAGGTACTATCATACAACATATTTTGTCCCACCCCTATTGTTTAGTGCACACAGAAGTCAATTGATGAAGGTTTTTTTGCACAACACAGACTTTTCTCAATGCCAGCTCATGTCCGGAGATACACGGACACCTCCACGCCAAAGAGCAAAGCAGGAAGTCATGGAAGAAGTTCTACTTTGTTCTGCGGAGGTCAGGACTTTATTTCTCCAATAAAGGAACTTCAAAGGTTAGTGGAAGTAAATTTCATTAACTCTAATTGTGCACATTAAAAAATTTCCATTGCATGCAACTGTATTTCACACTTGGATCTTAAATCAAATGCACGTGGAGAGCAGCAAACATCTATAAAGACACATCCTCCCTTCTCTGTTTGTACACCACGGGGTCATTAGTTCATCCTCTGTTTAGATCTGGCTCCTGCAGGGAGAGGGCAGTGGAACAGGTTGAGCTTGATTTTTCCTTAGGTCAGCTGGCACAGCAGCCAGGCAGAAACAGAACTCTGAGCGCCGCTGACAGGCGAAGCTTCTACCTTTGCACCAGCCATGCCAACACAACCACCTCTCAACCGCTCTCATTTCCTACAACAGTAGGCCTTTTGTTGTCGACTGCAGCAAAGCTCTGGGACGGTGCCCATTTTTACTCTCGCAGGTTTTACCATTCATCTGCAGTCTCAGTCAGACACACAGCGAGTCACTCAGCACAGACACTGACGACTGTGGCATTAACTTCAACAAGGAAGTGGGAACACTGCATTTCTTAACAGCAGAACAATGAAAGGCTTTGTGTCTTTTTGTTCTTGGAAATTTATCTTTGGCAGAGGCGGGCTGCTGATACTGTCGTAACACACCGCATATCAGAATATCTCACTGTATCCTTATCACTTTGATCAAAGAGGGAGGTGAGGCATGTGAATGATCTGACAAGGTTACTTATCACCAGCATGTTTTAGCTTTACTATGTTCTACCCTTGAATAAGACCCAAAGCCTGGTTTCTAGCTGATATATTTGTTCTTGCTTTGAGAAAATTCTGAACACAAAGAAATTCAGATCATGTTGAACTTGTCTGTACTGCTTTCACAAAAATTAATTTGAAGGTACAGAATCTGAGTATCCAGGCCCTCAGACTGCAACGTCCTCTTATCTAATCTCAGCTCAGCTCCACTCAGGTTCAAAAACTGCACGCTGACCACAGCAGGACGGTCCTCAGACCACCGGCTGCTGCTCCCCTCAGGTGCTGAGTGATCACGAAGGGTCCACTCTCTTTATAGATAAGTGGCACCGTCTACTGTTGTGGACAGATAGTGGCTTTCAAAAGAACAGGCCCTAAATGTAAGAGGATCCTATTTCTCCAGACGTACTTTGATGGATCTCAGGCTGCGACATGCACATGTTTTTTTTTTTTTTTAAGGCCAGAGTTTGAAAAATGTAAGGACACGCCTCGTGATCCTAGGTGTGTCTCTTTTACCTTAATTTGTTTGTGTGTGATCAGAGGTGTCAAGTTACAAAGAAAATACTTTGTTACCTTACTCAATTAAAAATTTGGGGTGTCTATACTTTACTTGAGTTATTATTTTAAGCTAACTTTTTACTTCTACTCCTTATATTTTCAGGCAAATATGTGTTCTTTCTACTCTGCACATTTTAGAAGTAGCCACGCTACTCCTGTTTTATTACAGCTTGTCATCGTTCAAAAAGACACATTAAAAAAAGGAAAACCTGTCCATTTAGAAAGAGTGAATTTTATTGTGGATGGATGAGATGAACAAACGTAATACCGTTCCAGCACCCTATTGGTTTATACACCTGACATGACACAAGTCTCGCCACACATAGCACGGATATAACAGACGTATGTCGCATTGTATGGAGGTGTCCGTGGCAGAGACTCCAGAGGGGGGATGAACTATAGGCCTCTGTGGCACAGCCTAAGCTTTTGACCTTAATGGCATTTCTCACCTTTTTGAGTGACTTTTACACTTTAAGTAGTTTTAAAACCAGTACTTTTACACTCTTACTTAAGTAAAAAGCTTGAGTTGATACCTCAACCTCGAAATAAGTCTTTTTAAACCCTAGTATCTGTACTTCTACTTGAGTAATGAATATGAATACTTTTGACACCTCTGTGTGTGATAATGTTAATCTGTTCAAAGTGAACAGTTAGCCACACCGGTAACTGGAACAGCCAATCAAAGGGCTTCTCCCAGTCCAGCTCTGCGCTAATGTTTAACATGCATGCTTTTTTTTCCTCCAGTATGAAAGAACTGGACCTATTCTCACACCATAAAAGACTTAAACACTGGCACACGCAAACAAAGACATTTCACACATCTCCATCCCTCACATTCAGAGGATTTACAGTACTGTGGAGCGCCAACATTTTGATTTGATGTTCAATTTCCTACGCTTCCTTTGTTGACTCGTGGCCTCTCTGTGTTCGACAGGAGCCGAGGCATCTCCAGTTCATTGCAGACTTCAGTGACAGTGATGTCTACACTGTGCTGTCAGCCAAAAAACTCCACGGAGCACCCACAGATTACGGCTTCTGTGTCAAGGTACCCTTTCTTTCCGTCAGTGCCAGAAGAGTACAAAAGCAGCAGAAGAAAAGTATTGATTCTCAGTGTGTTGATCTGCTTTTGTCTCCCTGTGACTTCTTCCTACAGTCCACAAAGTGTAGCTCAGCCCGGGACTTGAAGCTGCTTTGTGCAGATGATGAACAGACCAGGACCTGCTGGATCACAGCCATGCGCTTGTTAAAGGTTGGCTTGCTGATCACTAACTGCGGGTGATGTCTAAGAGGAGGAATGCTGAGTCAGTGCTCGAATCAGATTTAGCTTTGGTGGGAGGTCAAGGGAAACTATTGAGTGTTGCTGGATTAGCACTCCCACTCTTTATAGAAGCAGCATGTGTTCATTGTCTGGATATCTGCTGGATACAGTTTAGAGCATTAGTCACTCTCCTGCCGGGCTATAAATAATTTACAGTAAAGCACAAGAGCCTGTGGTGTGTTGGTATCCTCTTTTCCTCGTCTATAGAGCTCTGTCTGTTCAAAGTAATGAGAAACGAAGATGTGAAATTAAAGATTCTGACTTTCTTCTTTGTTTCAGTATGGGATGCAGCTGTACCAAAACTTCATTCAGCCTCACCAGAAACAAAAAGCTTCACCGATGGTAAGCAGTGGAGTAAAATATGTTACCAAGAAGCTGGAAAAAGACTCAAAGAAAAGCAAATCACTGACTTGTATTTATCAAGTGGCCTTGAATGCAACACAAAATGAGTGCTTCAGAGCTCCATGTGGCTAAATGTTTCCTAACTAGTGTGCTTTACATCTTTATAAGGCAGTAATATGTCAAAGTATATTCCTAGATCATTCCCCTGCCTTGTGGTGACCAAACAAAACTCAACCAGCTTTAAAAATACATCTCCATGTGTTAAAAATATGCGTTAGCTAACACTGGCTGGCCGTGTAGTGATAAAATTACATAGGACAGATGAGACACCTTCGCTGTGTTAATGTGGGTTTCGGTGTCCCAGAATAGCCTCAGACCCCGCTGGGAGTATTTCCACCACAGTGAACACAACCTATTTCTGGCTTTTGGACATGTTCATGAACCCTCTGCTTTCTAAAAATACACCGTGATCAGCTGCTCTCAGAATTAACAACTCGTCACCTTGTCTCTGCTGTCGGAGGGGTCATATGTGACAAACAGGCTCACCGAGAGGATTAGCTACAGAGCATGAATCAGTTTCACAAAATAATTAAAAATCTGCATTTAACACAAAGTAAAGTTCACACACAGGATATTTACATAATTCAAATGAGGTTACAGAGGGTGAGATGACCGGGAAAGCATCTATCCCTAAATAAACTCAGCTCTTTTTGTTTCCAGTGCTGGTTTAAATTGTGAGCTAAGTAGGTGGTAGGTGGAGAAACGTTTGTGGTCATTTAAAAGCTTCGTGGTAATCCTGATAAGAGGAATTTTCTGGAGTGTGTGCAGTGAGTCACTCGCTTTATGGTTGCTTAACTGACTAAAATGTGCCCGTGTGTCATTCTTTTCAAAGCCACTCTAATCCTTTTTCACTGCAGCTTTCTGTCTCCAAGTGATGAAGATGGAGTCATGTTACTCAGACACTAGATGGCAATACAATACTGTCAGACAGTGAAGTCAGTCCGCAGGGTAAAAAAGAGATGCAGCTAAAACAGAAAAACTTTAGGGGTTTGTTGATGCATGCTGTATGGAGGCTTTAATCATAATTGAGTCTGATGAAGAATAAAAATTTAGCGCGTGTCATTTCAGAGAAGCATCTCGGAGAATTCACTGGTGGCCATGGACTTCTCAGGACAAAAGACTCGTGTGATTGAGAACCCGTCTGAGGTGCTGTCTGTGGCTGTGGAGGAGGGGCTGTCATGGAGGGTAAGTCACTCACCTGAACTGTCACTTAGACTTAATCTACCCCAGGAACAACTGACGGAGACTTCCCCCAACCCTGTACTCTCCGAGAAAACAGCTTAGTAGATAACAACTACTGTGTTTAACTAGCTTAAAACTCTGATCAAAAAATGCAGAAGTATCAATCAACAAAAATCATGGCAACACTATACCTTGGAGGTCCGCAAATTTCATCACACTTAGGTCATAATTAGACAAAGTTTCTTTTTATTTCTTTGAAATTAGCACATAACTTCTGTAGGATAATGTCCAAATTTATTGTCCCAAGTCACAATTGGTAGGTTACTTCTTTTTTTTTCCAGTTTCTTTGAAATTTACTCCAAATTGCAAGTTAAGAAGGTGACAATTAGCAAATTATTTATTTGAAATTAAATCACAACCCACCACAAAATGTTTTTAGAAGTATCCCAAAGTTTCTGCTTTTTCCAGAGAAGCAGGTGATAAAAAACGGCTTAGTTCTTGAAAGGTTCATTGTTTCCTCTGATAATTACCTTTGAAATGTTCAGTGAATAATTCAGTTTCCCAATGAGCAGTTGAAAGTTACCTATTTGTTATTTAATTTCACCATGTTCTTTAGTACTCAGTATGCGTAATTGAGATCACATGAAAAATGATAAACCTTTATGATTAGGCCTATAATGTTTTACATGATACAACTGAAGGCTTCAGATGTGATGTTCACCAAGAGTGTGGTTGTAAATTGGCCTCACCTGATTGTGATAGACACTGTGAGTACAGGCACACTGCAAAACAGAATCTGGACAGAAGCTATGTGCTAATTTTCACCAAATTCTCATGAAATTTCGGGGGTAATTTCAAAGAAATAAGAAAAAACTTTGTCTAATTATTACCTAAATGTGATGAAATTTGCGGACCTCTAAATTAAAGCGTTACCAACATCATACCAACTCTACTACTCCGAAAGCACAGATCTGCTTAACACCAAAAATAAAGCTACTAAGATCCTCAGTTATACAAGTCAAATAAAAAGAAGAGCATAAATCATGCATTAACGTTTCTCTAATGAGTTTTTGACAAACAATGTGTCTGTGACTCATTTCTCCCATAGAGGAAAAGCTGTCACCGTCTGAGCGGCCACGGGAGCCCCTCCACGTCACAGAACTTCCTGTCAAACATAGGTTTGTGGGACTCTTTATGACTGTGATTTGCTGCCTGTACACATGGAATAAGTCCTCCATGGTCTCCTGTCTCTGTTTGCTTCAGCCCTACATTTGGCTCAGTCCTGGTTCCACGGCAAGCTTTCTCGAGACGAGGCTCAGCGTCTGATCACTCAGCAGGGTCTCATTGATGGGTAAGCAGTTAGTTTAGTGCTTGAGTCTCAACCTTTTTTAAAAATTCACTTCATCGTTTTTTGTGTAATCTTTTGCTACAGTTATTGTGATTCTGAATGAAAAATAGCACATTTAACATTAAAGCAAGAAAATCAGCAAAACAAAAACAATCCTCAGATACCCATTTGTTGTCTGAGTGTTTTTAGCATCCAAATATCAACACATGATACAAACTAGAAAAGCACCCCACCGAGCATATTGTGATTGTCACCAACACTTTAGTCCTACTTTAATGTTATACTCCTTTTCAGCAGACTGTCTGCTACAATTTGGTGTTAGTTGCAGGTTTGTACATTAATTTGTTACAAGACAGTGTTGAAAATGATGATGACCCAGTACATATTTCATATTCCAGATCTTAGTATCCAGTATATCGACAGGATCTGGATCGTACTTTTACATCTGTCAGAAATGATGGTGACCTTGTCTTGTTTTGTTTTGCAAAGCAATCTGACCATTTATGGTGGAGTTATATACACATATGGTGAGATGGCCCTATCTCACAATGATAAAGAATCCTTTAAAAAAAGATCCTGGATCCAGATGGTGATCCAGATCACCTCCAAAATTTAATCACTTCTTCCTTATCTCATTTTGAACATTTCCAGAACATTTCATCTAGATCTGTTTGATACTTTTTGAGTTGAACACAGACAAACAAACTCTCCCAAACACCTAACCTCCTTAGTGGAGGTAATGAGGAGTTCGCCATTCATAGCCTTATTTTGGTTTTCAGGGTGTTTCTTCTGAGGGACAGCCAGAGCAACCCGAAGATGTTTGTGCTGTCACTGTGCCACATGCAGAAAATCAAACACTTTCAGATCTTACCAGTGAGTAAAATCCACTATTCAGAAATTATTTAGCACAAAGCAGCTGCTAACCTTCCTAATGTGTGTAGGTGGACGATGAAGGCGAGTTATTCTACAGTCTAGATGATGGCAACACGCGGTTCACTGACTTGATCCAGCTGGTGGAGTTCTACCAGCTAAACCGCGGCGTGTTGCCCTGCAAGCTAAAACACCACTGTGCCCGGATCACCCTCTGAACAAGGGACCCAGGAGACCCCCCCAAAGGGCCCGCATGCACCTTAACTCCAGGGCCTTTCTGGACAAACACTCCCTGTGTTCTCGTGCCTTGAAGAAGAAACACACACAGACTTACTGCACTGCAGCAGCAGCCAGGCTGACTGAAACCACTGTTATCAACACCCGCTGTAGCACACACTCACACTGAGAGGGAAAACCTGGGTTTGACAATAGCCCGTAGAATGACAGACGACGTGCTGAAGATGATGAGTGGCGTAAGTAGCTGTACAGTAAAGCTGATGATGCTTGGATTCATTTTTTATTAGAAACAACATTTTACAGGGAATCACAGTCAACAACACCTCTGTTTTACTTTATATCGACTAAACTAAGCTACTTTTTGTTTCATTGTCACTGATCTCAAAGTATTCAGGTATTTTTTAAGAAATCACCTCTCAGGACGCGTCACTGTGCATGCGTAGAGACAAAAGAGAGGTCATATACAGGTGTTGAAGGTAACATTAAATGTAGCTATAGCCTGCACTGTACGTATGTGTCAGATGATGAAATGAGATGATTGCGTTACAAGATTTGTGAGCTTGCTCCAGAGCCAGAGCAGTAAAAATATTTCACCATTGAGATGGAAATAAGAGAGACGTGAGACTGACTGTGATCACATCTGAATCCCTTGTATACTGAAATCTAGGTTTTATATTTTTTTAAAGTTTCAGGTTGACAGTTTGCTAAACCTGTTTTTTTTTAGTATCATTTTGACGTTTTTCCCACTTCTTGTGGATTTAAAGTGTCATATATTGTCTGTTTTTAAAAAAAGCCAATCATTCATCAGCTCTTAATACAAGGGGGTTTGAAATGATAGATGAGAGTGGAGCGACCACTTTTGTTTTGTATAAGCTGAATGATGATGCTTTGGATAATGAATGTCAATAACTGCAACTTTTTTTTTTTTTCTATAAAACAAAGTCTGTTTTTAACACATGATTTTTTTTTGTCTGAGTTATTGTCGTAGCTCAGTCTAAAATAGATCAATAAAATAGAACATCCACCTCAGCCACCTCCTCACCGTGGGATGCTTCTCTGCTCAGATATAGTTCTATAATAAACACAAAACTCCTGATTTTATAAAGAGCGGATGTGCTCGTTGTAGTTTAATTTAGCCATCCAAAACAGGGAGGACACCTTAGCCTCACATTGTCGAGTAAAATTTACAGCAAAGCGTCGGCCCTGCATGAATACAAGAACACAACCAGCAGCAGCACACAGCTGACTCTTCTTACCACTAGATGGTACTAGATGCATTTTGCTCATGCTTGTCAAGGTTTAGGTCTGAAATCATAATGCATCTGGTGCAATTTAAATTACATAACACATGTAGAATGTGTCAGAGATGCAAGTTAGATTCATGTCTGAGAATAAATTGAATCTGCTCAAAACATCATGCTGAGTTATCGAACAGTAAGTACGTCTCATTCTGTTTATCTCACATCAACAACAACCCTGTTTGCTTGCTCTGCTCTGAAAAGTCGTCTCTTATTACAAAGGTAAGAAAAGAATTGAAGTAAATTGCTTTTTCCAACTGATTTTCAAGGCAATGTAGAACATTTAAAAAAAAAAAAAACACTATTGGAAAATATTTTAGTTTCCAACAAAACAGCAAACGGCAGTGTCTTGTCTTGAAGCCTCAGTGTTAAACAATCCTCTCTGATGTGATACAAACACATTGCCCCTATACCTCTGCTGCTCTACTTCAATAGCACGTTTCTGAAACAGTGTTCACATCCAGGGGAGATGTGTGCACACAGAGAAGTCTTAAATGCACCCCTGCTTCCGAGGTCCTGTGCTAAATGTTGTTTTGGATGTATTCCTGCCATTGATCGGAGTCTGGCTGCAGGGGGAGAGATGGCAGCTGGGAGAAACTGCGCTTCCTTTAATGAATTCATCCAGCTCCATCCTGCCCAAACGGCCTGTGGATACAGTGTTTCTCCCAGTAAATAAAACCTCTCTCTCCGCTCTGTTTCGGCCCTCGTGGACAACCACCACTGTTCCTATCACTCCTCAGCACTCCTGCCTGCTCTCTCACACATATGACTTCAGGTTTTGCACTCGAGAGTTTCAACTTAACTCTGTTCTCAAATGCCCTTCTTGTTGTATTCCCCCAGTCTGTTTTCAATTATCTGTCTTCCCTGTCTTCGGCCAATTACTGATTATCTCCAACGAAGTGAAGACCTTGCTGTTTGCTCTGCTCTTGATCCACAAAAGAGCATTATCTGGGCCTGGGTATGAGCCTGGGCAGAGTGGATGAGGTAATGAGGGAAGGTTTGTTTGGGGGATGCACTAAAGTCAAGGTTAGAAGCTTAAACTGTTACTTTGTAAGGAGCTCTCCCATCAGGAGTATCTTAAGCTGGAAGCAAATACAGCAGCTCCTTTCTGTACTTACAGTGGACACGGTGAACTATAACAAAGATTAGCACAGGTCAACTCTCAGAGATATTAAATAAGTAAGGATTTTTTAAATCTGTTTCACACACGGAAGCTAAATGGCACAAAAGGAGCAAACACTACATACAAACTATAACGCTGGCTACAATGTGGAGGTTGTAGTCCTGTTTTAGCATATTTCTAGTTTGCAGCAGTAAACATCCAGTTTTCATGGACACCGGCCAAATAAGCTAAAACAAGAACGTTGTTTGAATAGATTAAAGATAGAAGCTGCATGCAGAGGAGGTCATGTAGGTGGATGGGATGCGTTTCCCACACTTTTCTTTATATAAAACAAGAATTCAGTGGGAGGATTTCCTATCTACAGAGTACAGTACAGCCTTGTTGAGATCAAAAATGGAAAACTTACTTGCTTACTTACTGAATGCAGAGAAAACCACTGTACCAATTAAGTTTATATAAAACGTCTGAATGACAGCTCGGGGTTTCCAAGTGAGAAAGATTCAAGCCTCTCCTTCAGACATAGCTACTCACAATTCTGTTCTTAATGCAGATAATAAATCCCATAAAATGATTGACTATAACAGCAGAAATAGTGTTGAAGTGGTCTTTTCTTGGTGTATTGAGAATCTTGTGTCGTGTATTATGCCTCAGATAATTGCCCAGACAGCGCTTGCTCCATAAACCGCCTTTCTAACCTCTGATATATTTTTTCTGGGGGTCTCAGAACCAGCGAACGGTAAGTGCCAAGCTTTGTTAATTACAAGGATAACACATGCACTCGTCAAATAATGGATGTGGTTTGCAATTTCAAGTTTTAATAATCAATTACTGGCGGTAATTCTCTGTGGAGTCACAGGATAGTCATTAAATCTCAAAAGGCGAGACACACGCAATGTAGCTTTTTTTTTTTCTTTCTCAGAGCCCTATTTTTAAATACATAAGGGAACTGGGTGCTTTAATCCAGTGCATTTTGTTGCCTTATTACAATGTAAAGTAGCTCAATTAGACGTAGACAGCACAGCTTGTAGAATAAGTGTTATAAAGACAGTGAGTGATGAACGGAGGTATTAATGCTTATTCCTCCAGGAGCTGAGAGGAAAGATGCTCTTGTACAGTAATGCTACACATCCTCTTGTTTTTTTCTTTATTATGAGATACTGCTTTTATTAAAACAGCCTGAAGTTTCCGTCTTTTGTTGCACGGCCTTTTGATAGATGCACTGTTTCTGAATCAGTGTGTTCCCTCTTTTTTTTTCCAGCAGGGTTCCTGTTATTGTATTTTCAGTCCACCTTCAAAGCTGAAACATTGCAGAGGTTTTTCATGACCTTGAGAAATTAACATGGGAGGACTGGCTCTGCTCGGAGGGAGCCCTATAGAGGCCACGTCCCCTCCTAATCCCCAGTTGAAAGGCATACCTCCACTGCTCAGGCCGAGTCACCACATCCCAGCTTTAGCCAAGTGTTTACATACTATCAGACCACATCCTGACACACTTTGAGACAAAATAAAGTGTGATTCGGACTGCTCAGTTTGTTTCAGATGCAAGCTGTGGTGGCAAAACATCCCCGCTAACATAGGAGGTCATGACATCAGAGGATAACCTCACACATGTTAAACAAAAATCAAGTTTAATTCAAATTTTTATTGTTGTTGCAGGCTTTGACGTATCTGTTTATTCCAGAGTGTTTGTTTGCTATCACATTTAACCTGACACACATAGGGACATGTATCAAGTTTAATCAGACGGCTCTTCTTACTAATGGCTGTGTATGAACATTCAGCTGGATATGATATACCACGTTTAGGGCTGCAACAACAAATCAATGCACCTGGAGTGTAAACACGTGAGGTGTTGGCGACAAAAATCCCACATGCTATGAAGTGCAGGAGTGAGTACGTCTCTGAGAACTCGTCTAGTTATGTTTTAACTTGCCATCCTATTTGTCAATACTGAGAAGTTTACTAAACTAACGTTAGCAGTGCCTTCAGTCTGCACCAGAACTCACCATACTTTGCACAAAATTCTGTCATGGTGAAAAATTTATGAATCTAGTGATTTTGTCTTGAAACATGCTCCAGATAGTGTAGGTGAGAAAACACAGCTCCTCCTGCTCTGACAGTTTATCTGTACAACTATCACACCTAGACCTAAAAAAACATCTTCTTACCGACATGTGGAAACCTGAGCAGCAAGTTCAGAAATTTGAATTAAATGTTGCATTTTGATGATTTAAAGGGTAAGTGTTTAAACAAATGTCCCACTGTTTTCTTGCAAATTATCTTCAAATTTCAGATCTGAAAACAAGACACACTGATGAGTAAAAGTTATCAAAGGACTTTTTGTAACTCAATGGGTGTTCATCTCTATGTTTAGAATTACACATGTATGCTTGCTGAGGCAGATCTTGCTGAACATGCCCTGGCGGGGGCACGGGGGTAAGGGCCCACTCATCACCACTTGCAGCTTTAGTGTCTATTAATTTGCCCATACAGTTGTGAAGTTTGTAATTTAGCCTTTTAAATGTATGTATTACCTTTGCCAAGATGTTATGTTTTTGGAAAGTTTGTCTGTTAACTCAAAAAGTAACAAACTGATCTTGATGAAATGTTCAGGAAATGTTCGAAAAAAATATCAATTTGTTTAATAACAACATCTCAAGTTTTTTAATTTTAACATATTTATTTTTTTAATGTATAACCTTGTAATGCTGTGTTCCTGTCCAGCATGA
Organism: Halichoeres trimaculatus; assembly: GCF_033239565.1. Taxonomy (NCBI): domain Eukaryota; kingdom Metazoa; phylum Chordata; class Actinopteri; order Labriformes; family Labridae; genus Halichoeres; species Halichoeres trimaculatus. Next base: position 19,688,185 of record NW_027437197.1, read on the forward strand.
AAAATCTACAACTCTTCCACTCCTTCACAGTCACAAGGATGCACTAAGGTACTTAAACATGGTACCTTTTGATTTTACGTGAATCGGTACCCAGTACTTTTGACAGAATTTGGTCAGTACCTTTAAAAGTACATAATTTGGTGCCCATCCCTACCTGCAACTAACACCAAATTGTTAGGTTGTGACTCAAAAGATTACACAATTTAATCATATTTAAATCAGAATTCTAACATCAATGTTCCAGATTAATATTTCTCATATCACAAGAATGGGAGTATAACATTAAAGTAGGAATAAAGTTTTGTGTGAAAAATACAGTATGCTTGATGGAGGTCTGCGCTCTCTGACTGCTTTTCTAGTTTATTTATTTTTTTAGAACCATAATCTTTTATTTATAAACCATTGTCAGTGATTTTTTTCTAAAAGATGCTCTTTTGTTAAATTAAACTAATCAAGAGAAAAGAGGCTTTTCCTTTTTTATTGTTTTTTTTTTTCTTGATTCATACATATAATAATTGACAAAGTGATTGATAACTTAAATAATTATTGGTCGCAGCCCTAACCAGGTTTATTTCAGACTGATATGGGTTTGGATGGTGTGAGACAGAGAGGAAGGAGGCAGGGGGAGGCAGAGAGAGCTGTGAGGCAGAGGGTTTTGGCCCTGTACACATGAACAAACAGAGAATCTGAAGTGCAGCGCCCTGTGTGGCTGCCCACCAACTGAACAACATTAAGGCAGTCCTCCATGTAAAAACCTGCTCTCTTCTACCGCGAAAAAAAAAAAAAAAACACTTGAGTTTGGCAAACGGGCAGCGGCTCAGCAGGGGAGGAGCTCTCCCTGGAAGGCAGACGGTGGACAGCAGGGAGACATAAACCACAGTTTCTGCAAGTGATGGACTGATGTTTTAGGTGATCAGAGGGATGGATAAGAGAAGGAAAACGACAGGGGTAAAACCAGCGGGAGGTCTTGGAGAGAAAAACATTTCTGACTTTAAAGGAGGAGAGACATGAAAAGTTAAGTACAGCTGAGATGTTTGACAGTGCGGCACATGGGATGAATGTGATCGTACAGACAAAAGCATACCAAGAAATCTTTGATTCACTCTTCCTGTGTTCTTTGGCTTATACCATAACAAAGTTGGGGAAAGAAACTTCAAAACAACATGATATACATCACGAGGGCGATTCACTTCAAGGTCATACAGCAGAACTTAGGATGATATATTGTCCTTGCATTATTCTGCAAAATAGGTCAAAATGTTCACACACAGATACACATGTGCGCATGTGCACAAGCACATTTACACCCTTATTGGATCAATTTACATTCCTGCCTCCTTTTTTTGCTCATTTACATGGTGTGCGAGTGACTCCTGAGCAGGGTAAGGAAGCCTTGTGGAAGAATTCGGAAATGGTCCATTTCTGAGAACACAGTGGAATAGAAGCAGAGCAGCATATGTTGGGATTTGAATGGTCAATCGATGAATAACCCAGAGCGGTGTTTCGCTGTGCAGATTGGCAGGCATTGTGTACTGCGCTCTGTGTGTATGTTTGTGTGTTTGTGTGTGTTTGAGAGTGCAGGAGATGGGGGCATGGAGGAGTGGGGATTCATCCTTCCCCAAAGTATTACACGCTGGTCAAAAATATTTGCAATGCCAGGAGGTATTTTGAAAGATATTTGAAAAAATTCAATAGCACGCTGACCTTTTGCTGGGCATTTGTGAACACATTCACTCTGTGTCTAATCTGGCTCAGAGTCAGGGAGGATCTGTGTTACTGTATCATGCTGCTGAGTCTAAATTATGTTAATCTATTCTGCTCTCACATTCACTTTGATGTCTTTATAAAATGTTTTGTTTTAATTTACAAGTCAAGGTGGGGTACGGCAAATTTAGGGAGAAAAATTAGACAGTGAGTGAGATAGAATTGAAATAATTTACATTCTGTTAACAGATATGGCATTTATAATTTATAATGAAAATGCATCACATTAAATCTTTAAGTATTTATTTATTGAAATATGTTAGAGTTACTTCTGCAAACAATATGCATCCTGAAAGATTTTGCTTTCCTTAAATATTAAGATACCATTCATCTTCATATGTGTTGCTAAATCATTGCAGATAATTTGGTTTACAGTTGGATCTTCTTCCTGCTGAGCTGATGTGAAATATCTCAGTCTACAAAGGACCACCACAAGAGGGCAGAAAGCATCCAAACACAAGTAATCAAATGATTCATAACTCATTAAATTATCTGCCACCATATTTAGATCTGCTCATAATCCTGTTGTGGTGCTTCAGATGAAATTTTCAAGACTCTTAATCAGACAGACAGACGTCTGAAGGAGACGCTCAGTGTTTATTATCAGTGTCTTAAATAAGGTTTCCTTTGGCTGTAGAGGCGAGGGTGCTGGACTAGATTTGCTCTTTATTTTGAAAAGGGCCTCAAGATTGGAAAAGATTGAAAGAAAGAAAATGCATAGATGTAGAAAAGAAAATTAAATGTGTCTGCACAACATTAGAAATAAAGAATAAGAAATTAAGAAATTCAAATTTAATTGCAGTTGACATTTGAGGATGTTTTCATGCTTTTTTCACAGAAAAATGTAAGTGTAAAATATTTTTTTCAAATTATTTAATTGTGTTTTTCTGTTTACAAAAGTACAAATAAGCCATTTAAACACTATACCTATGATAACAAAAGTCTAAAAGTAAAGTATAGTCTGTGACTGTTTGTTTTGATTATTTTGTAAAATGATGTTAACTGCAGATTATGACCCATTACTTCAGCTGCACAGGATTTCATCTTCCAAGCTGCAGAGCTGAGACTCTGCTGACTAATCAGCCTCTAATGTTGATCGATGTTTGGCCGAGTGAACGCTGCCTCACAAGGTGCTCAGCAGCATCGAGGTGTGACAGCAGCACAAACTTACTGTACTTTCACCACTTTACACAGTGAGGCGTTAGTGCCGGCTGCTGAAAACCAACATGTTTATTATTATTATTCTACACTTTATGTTCAGTGACTGCACAGTAAACTGGTTGATAAGGCTTATACACTAAATACTTCACAAAACAACACACAGGACAGCTTTTTTTTCTTTGTGACTCCTCTCTTTCTCAATGTCAAGTGTTTTCAGTGTGAGGAGGCAAAACTACGACACCAGAGGGCTTTGAAATTAAAAGATCAAATACTGCTATTAATCATCTTTTAATCATTTGTTCGTATCTGTTAAAGCATCACATTTAGAATCTCATAGCATAACTTGCAACTCCAGGTGTTTAAGTTTTATCAGACGGATGCTACAGAGCCAAGTTTTTCAGCAACTAGAAAAAATCCCTCTGAGGATTCAGCAGACAGGAAACATGCAAACAAAGCTGGATCAGTTTTTCTAAACAATAGTCTGCTTGTTTGAAGATGAAGCTATGACACAAGTTTTCTTTTTAATTTCATGGACTGTTTCAAAGTTTTTAAGTTGGTGAAAAAAAAGAAAAGTAAGGAAAAACAAATGCAGACTGGCCTCAGTTTCTGCTACACCCCTCTTGGAATCCTTAAGGAGTCTTACTTTGTTTCAACCACTTCAACCTGTTCTTTATTTCTGGCCTGATGACGTCATTTGCCTCATGTCATCGCAAGTGTTTGTGGAAACTCTCGCTTCACATTCACCAGCAGCTAAGCATGGTGGGAGGCACAAAATAGTCTTTGAAATGAATTTGGTTTCAACTGGTTAAGATATATTCTGGACCATTTCACAATTGCCCTCCACAAAGTTATATGAGCCAGAAGAACTACTGTTGAGAAAAAGTTGAAGAAATTTAGAAATAAATAACTTATTTTGTGATTAATTTGCACAATCAAAATGTATCCTTGTCTTTTCTGACATGCAGGAAAACAATATTTCTGCTGTTTTGTTGGGTGCAATATAAACTCCTTAGAATGAACTGTACTTTTTGTTGCCCATGAAATAATCTGGCACTCAACAGTGTGTACAAGATGTTCAACAGCTTCCCTTTGAGTATCAGCTCTTTATCAGACATCTCTCCTGAGCAGCCATTTCTAAGCTGCTGGTAGTGAAGGGTTTATGCAAGAATTATCTTTGGTCCCCGAAGCACATAACGAAAGAAACATTCGCTAAGAATTATGAAAGCTGCTAGTTTGAACTGAGAGCTAGCGCTGTAATTGCTTTAGCAGTGTTTTGTTCAACACAATATCCCTCCGCAACACCTGGAGTGGTTAAATACTTAAAGGGTCATTCTGATTCAAGCTGATACTTTCCATTCTCCAGCACTTTTTAGGCAGAGCAACAGGTTAGGCACAAGGCCATTATGAAAGTCTTTTACAAAATGAAGCCCTGTCCACCTTCAACTTCTTAATAAAGGTCTTAAAAAGATGTTCTGTTAGTTAACTAAGTCGTGTTAACGCAGGTTAGCTTTGGCATAAGCTCCTCTACCTCAGTGCTCGGGCTTCTTTTAGAAACAGTTTCTGAATCAAACATGGTCAGTTGTCTTACGATCAGTTTTGGAGGATCAGAAGGCACAAATAAGATGTCGCTCATTTGATTCAATGGGTTTTTTTCTTGTATCAGTGTTCAATTGAAACTAAACTACCAAAACCCTTGCCTTGGAAATCTTTAGAAGAACATAAGGACAAATTCAGATAAAAGTAGCATCATTTGGTCTTTACAACGGGGATTATAAGTGCTGTGCGATGCAAACTTCAACACTCTGTGTTTTCAGATACATATAATGGAGGATAAGGACCACATTAAAGAAAAAGAAGTAAATTTAAAAGATGGACTAAAGATGACTTGTTCGTTCATTCATTCATTCACTGAACTTTTATTTAATCTCGAGATGCCACTGAGAGCATGCTCTCATTTACAATGCCATCGAGAGTACATCAAAACAGTATTTACAAGACAACAAATGAGCAAAGAAACAAAATGTATGTGGGTACTTGAGGACAAGTGAAGCACAGTTTAGAAACTTTTACAAACATGAACAAAATGTTTCCTTGTTATGTTTTGAAACTGTCCTGTGTGCATAACTGAACTTAGTTAAAGTGTTTGCTATACAGTTTTCAAACTATGGGCTAGTCTCGTAAATTTTTCTAGATTATTCTCCTTAATTTATTTATTTTTTCCTTTAACATGGGCCTAATCCTCTGTTGTAGATACATGCTTAATTAAATATTAATAAATAAAAAATAAACGTAAATGACAATGAGAGCAAACTATGCAAGGAGGTAAATTCTTCTTTTAAAAGAAATTTAAAATTATGGCTAAGAGACGGTTAAGTGTGTGACCATCTCGTCTGACATTTAAATTGCATTTTATTGTATGTTTGTAATAAATTTTTGCAATGTATTTTGTACATATTTATAGTACTGTTTAAATTTGCCTTTTTAAATACACTATAGTTATCATAGTGCTCATGCCACCTGTCCCAGAGACTACGGATGAAAATTAGCCAAATTGGCTAAACCGCTATGTTAACAGAAATGTTTATTAATATGCATTGTCTCGGTATACTTAACCAATAAACTAAACTGAACTAAAACAAGAATATCTGTATCATCTGGATAAGCACAACATATCGAACTAGCTTCTCTCTGGGAGTGGAATGGCTTCTCTCCTGAAATCTGCATGGAGAGGGGACTATTCCAACAATCGGTGAACAGTTGGAAGTTTTGTTCCCAGATTTCCTCTAAGCAGGCCTAGAATTTTTGGTTTGCAGTCTGATTAAATCAGTTTGGGTATCTAATGCCACTCAACAATAGACAATAAGGAGTTCTGCTGCTGCTGCTGTAAGGAAACAACAGAGTGAAACGAAACAAAGGCCAGATTCACAGTCTGACATCGTCATTTAATTAGCAACTCTTAAAATCTATTGGTCCGCAACACAATTTCCTAGTTTCCCAGTTTGGGATCAATAAAGTAATTCTATTCTATTCTATTCTATTCTATTCTATTCTATACAGAGAATTACACATAAAAAATAAATAAAAATCTATAGAATACATAAAAATATTACAATGCCAGAAAAAAACACTGACCACCATCAATCTGCGTTTTCAGCATCCTGAGATAAAGGAGTAAAAAATTACATAATAAGTGAAGATAAGCAGACAAATGTATTATCCTTGTAAGAAAACATTCAAAGTAAGATACTGTTTGAATCTGCAGTCGTCCCTCAGTGTCCCCTCTCCCCCTCTATCATCGCCCAGAGGCTTTCTCTTCCCTCAGATAGAGGCCAGCATGAGATACAGCTCGTCCTTCAACTCAGAGATTTACAGCACAGCTCCAACACATTTATTTAATTCATCAGCCAGCCACAATGCATACACATTCAAGCACTGATCCAGCAGACAGCAAACAGCATTGGACGCTACCAAAAAATACGAAGGTTTTTTTGGACAATCTAATACACAAAGGTGGTTTTGAAAGCATGCTATTTGTTTACTTAGCGCTTCCTTTCATGCTGAGGTTGAATGGAGGCTAACGTCAATCAAAGCTCCGGACCTTACTTGTGTACTGCTAACTCCCCGTCTTTGCCCCTTATTATAACACAAGTTAATTGAATCTCAGTCCAGAACTGCCTTCCAGATGATTCTGTGTGTATAAAGGTACAAAAGTGATGGAGCAGGTGCAGCAATATTTGCACTTAGTGTATTTCCACTGAATATCAGTTTGCTCTGGTCAGACATTTAAGAGAATATTTCGAGCTTTGTAAACCCCCTTTCATTTAGCGCTGGGCTGTATTCCTATCTTCCTGTTTTCAAAAGATTCCTCTTTGACCCACATATACCAACAACAGAGAAAGACTTCAGACTGAGCTCCAGCACACCGTTTTCTGCGCTTGCTAAAGATACACCAAGAAATGGGATATGGGCAAAATGGCCCTGACCTCAGACATGACTGCACACTAAAAGGAGAGGAATGCATCTTTGTCCATAACAGACTGTTGAACACAGGGATCACAACATATTTATGTGTAATGGTTTGCAGAGGTGGTCAACTCACATGGTGGTGGAGTAATTGCTGTCGTATTTCTTCAATGCCTGAAACATGGCAATAAGAATTTACTAGCTATAGACTGTGTGTGTTCATGTTTTCGTGTCCCTCTGTGTAAAAGATAGTGGCAGTTTGTTTATGGTACTCAGAGCATCATCGGCACATAGAAAGCACATGCAACACAAAACCCACAGACTTTGACTGTTTGCCTGGGAGAAAATAGGGTCAGGAGACCTTTTGTTCAAATTTTTAATGTTGCTCTGTGACTTGAACAAAACTGTGGGGCAAGTGTTCAGTGACACTCCAGCAACATCAGTTCATGGTTATATGTCAGTGTGACATTTCCAGCTTCTGACACTACACAAGTGACAGCATGAACAAACGACTAAACTAAAAGCTCATAATAGGCAATTAATCACCTGGAAGGCAAACAAGCATACCACAGTGCTTTTCAACCACATCTTCTTTTCTAAGAATTATTGATTTAATTTTATTGATTCAAACTGTTAAAACACTTTTGGACATGATGAAATTACCCTTACAGTAGTGGAAACTACACAGAGGGAGATATTTGGCTAATCTTTGCTCTGCTATCAGTTTTATTTCACATAAATGCTGCTGTCAAGACTTTCAACTAGGGTTGGGAAAAGGAGAGGAAAATTTCTGGTAAGTTTCAGAAAAGTGTCTGAAAAAATTTCCATGGGAATTTTGGCTCAGGGATATTGGAATTTTTGGAAGGTTTTTGTTGCTGTTGACAATGTTTTTTTTCTAAAAATAAAATGAATAAAAAAATATTTTAAAAAAATCTATTAAAAAAAAAAGTAAGGGAAAATTTTCCAGGCAATTTTTGAAATTATCGGCATTTAATTTATTGTTTTTAATTTGACTGAAAAATATTTGCATGTCTTCTTACAAAAAAACCAAAATATTTAATATGTATAAAAGAAAGTTACAAGGCAAGTGCAGGAAATATAAATTCCTGAAAATACCTTTAAAAGTTTCCGCCTTTGAGAATTTCCAGAATTTTGCAACCCTACTTTTAACTAATTTTTTTGAATAAGGGTCCAGCTCCAACTTTGGCATATTTGGCATATTCTGACAGAACAAAAATGGCCTTAATGGTGTTTCAATATGTCTGTTAATGATGTGATGGACATAGCTTCCTGTAGATGACTGATCTGATACCACAGCAGTCAAAAACAATTTCATGGCTGAAGTGCTGTTGTATTTCAGTTGCAGTGTAATATGAAAGTCTTGAAACCTGTTTCATGTCTGTTACTCATTTTCACACTTGTCAATAATTTTCCATCTCATCTGTTTTGGAGAGTGAGACAAACACAGTTGTTAAAACTTGTGTATTCCTCTTCATTCTAAGCACCCTTCAAAAAGAGTCCCCTCTTTTCATGGAATTGGAGAGCGATGTCACGGGAAATTGAAATTGCCAAGATTTGACATCATATTTTGCACAAAGCAGGCTGCTCCTCATATCTGTGGAACAGCACTTGAGATAAGGATAGTGCAATTCCAGCACAATGGGCAGGGGACTGTTTCCTCAAAGCAAGAGACTGAATGTCACACATTTGAGCACATGTTTGGACACTTGTCACAAGAACAATAGATGTAGAAGTTTTCACTCTTTATGATACATTGCGATACATGTTAATCAGATAAACTGGAGAGGTCTAAATCAGGCCATTCAGTGTCAGGGTGTTGGAAATGTACAGCTGTAGTCACAGGTTGTGATCAGTAAGTTGAGGTCATAGACTGTGATTTTAATTCTTCAAAATTTTGGTGAGATCTAATTTGATTTAAAGGAAGAGAGAATTGATATCAAGTGTTTTTTTGCTGTCCTCTGTTTTATGCTGTTAGCATGGAGGCTCGATGCCTGCCTTGTTATGGTCCCTTTCAACGATTTGCTACAAAACTCTGTTTTAGAAACAGAGGGGTGATGTCATAGAGACAACGTCCATTTATTAAACAGTCCATGGTTTTCACATCAAATATACCACAGCCCTCTACCATGTGGTATTTGTGATTACTAACCGACTTGCATTTGCCTTCAGCTGGTTTACACTGGTCATGTGACTTAAAGTGACATCACCTCAGCTATTTAACTTCACAGAAAGCAGCTCCATGGTAAACTTGACTGTTTATTATGATGAGATATATAAATAAAGTGGGTTCGATCCCTTACATGTTGGACCCTTTTGAGATAAATGTTGTAAATAATATAAATGTTCTCTCCCTCTGACAGAGTAGCACATTAATATAACCAAGCACTGGCGTGCAGTATTAACACTGAAGTGTTTAACTGTAAACACCTGAAACTCAAGACGGGCTATTTCTTTTTCCTCGTAAAGTACGTCTATATACCATTACCATACAAACACCTTATTAAAAAGCATTACTTACTGAGGTCATACTAACTATGCACTCAACACACTAATGTGTTTGATTAAATACCAAATGTCATGATGTCAAGAAAGGAAGCACAAGTTTTTCCTCTTACTGTCACATGACCATACAGATGTTGCAAATGGATTTGCCCTGAAATAACATATCTGCCTGCTTCACGTTAAAGAAGAAAAAAGGTTATAAATATGCAAATCTGTTTTGCTAAGACAGTATTTAAAAAATGCTTTTAAATTACCTTGAGCTCCATTTTCAATTTCAATAAAATGTCCATTACAACCATATTTTTACTGACCGCAGCTTCTTCAACTTTTCCACATAAACATAAGTGTAAGGCATGTGGTTACATTTTTTAAGAGTCCATGAACACACTTTAATGAATATATGCAGTAAATGATGCTCAAGTTTGGACAAAGGATAATAAAGTTGAAAAAATGTCTTATAAAGGTGGAGTACCAGACAAAGAAAAACATTCACTCATGTCTCTCATACGTTTCTCATACAGAACATCCCATGTGTCCCCCTCTTCCCTCCCAGGGTCCCCTGATGTAGAAGAAATGGAAATACGTGCAATCAGAATTCAACACATGAGCCCTGTGTGATATAAATTCAGGACCAGAGAGGTGACTGAATAATAACATTAATGAAATTTTTACATTGACTAAAAGTCAGAGTTCCCCTTCATTAATTTTGCACTGGCTCTTTATCGCATATTTTCTGCTCCTCAGTCTGTATCTGCAACAAAGCTCTCACTGACCACATGGGTTATTTTCAATAAGTGACACCAGCATAAACTAGAGGTGGGAGATAATGTTAACAATGTGTGAATGAATGTGCATCATCAGGTGGATAACAGCTCGTAAGTGCAATCAATGCTTTTGAAATAACAAAGACGCTGCTGCTGAAAACACTGATTAACCATCGACTGAGCAGCAAACCGTCGTGCTGCCTTTCACTTTTTTAATCTGATGGTATTGTGTTTCAGGGAAGGCACAAGAAGTGAGATGTTTTTTTTAGGATGCTGTTCATTTTTTTTTTGTTCCAATTTTGGATAAAGATGAGCTGGATCTACCCAAAAGACAATGAGAGAAGGATAGGATTAATTTCTTTATTGTAAGACTGCACATAGAGAAAATTGGCTCAAGTAGCTCTGGTGAATGTGTTATTGTTGTTGGTACATTAGTGAAATCTGGCCTGAAAGCATACGGGGGCCTACAAGTGCAAATGAGCAATTATACTAAAACACACAAGAAAAAAAAAATCAGAAACACAAAGATATAAAAGAAATGTGCGAATACATTTACACAAATATATTTGTCTGGGTAACTTAGTTCCCCCTACTGGCTACCATGAAAACTAAAGATGCAGGGTTTACTGATATATGTACTTTGACCTTGCAACGCCACATGATTTCATAACGCCCCAACTTGTGATAAAGTAACAAATTTTTACTTCATTATACAACAATACTGCATTTCTTAATAATCTGCCACATTTTGTAATAATCATGTAATAAGTTCTTACCATAAACTATATATAGAGTGGACAGCGTGGCTCTACCATTTATCATTGTACGGTTTTGAAGCCAAAATATCCCCATCAAAGGCGCAGCCATTGGCAGCAATTCCACCCAGATTCTGCGCAGTAGAGACGATGAGGGATTCTGGGAGAATCTGAGTGGAGCTGGGTGACAAAAAAAAATAAAAATAAATAAATATATATATATATATATATATATATATATATATATATATATATATATATATATATATATATATATATATACCTCTCGAAATATTTTACAATCCCCCCAAAAAATACACGAGAACGGCAGCTGTCAATCATCGTTAAACGGTATGTAAAGCCTTGTTTTTAACCTCGAACATCTAATGATAACAAAACTTTTCAGAAAAAAAGGGGACTTGGATACAAGACAGCCAAATGATATCTTCAAATCACCACAACAATAGGAAGTGAGAAACATTTCTACGAGGAGTATTAATTTTTTTATCTGGAATCTGGAATCATCTGGAATGGTTGTAGAGACTGATTTTTTAACCTATACTGCAGCCAGCCACCAGGGAGAGCAGTTTTTGTGGAGACCTCACTTTGAGCCGAGCAAGCGGATGTCCTTTTTTTTTTTTACAGTCTATGGTTCTTACTCATGACATTCGGGAATCCAAATTTTGTAATAAGTGATGAAATATATAAAAATCTTATTACAAAATGCAGTAAAGTTTATTAAATACTGGGTCCAAGTATTTACTCAAAAATGTAGCAGATTATTACAAAATGCATAGTTCTTACATAATGAAGTGAAAATTTATCACATATTAGGGCGTTATATATATATAAATACTTGTATATCTTAAATATATAATATATGAATTTTGCCTGAATTTGCAGCCTTTCTCTCCATTTGGAAGAATTTAATCTCTTTCAGTCCATTGGCCCATTTTGGCTACCATAGAAAGTTGGGGGTTGATAATAAAATACATCTTCTTTCTGTGAGAAACATAAAACTATATTTCTATAAGTGACAAGAGCTTTAAATTCCAACCTGACATCTTCTTATTTGACCACGAATTGTGCTTTCCTCCAGAGCCCCTCCGTTATTGTACAGGATGGCCTTATTCCTGCTAAAGGCACAGAGCTCAAGCTGGGACATCTCTCCTTTAAATCAGCTTTGGGATCTCATAGACGCCACTGATTTCCTTGTAGGCCTTTGTGCTCTTAAGAAGTGATCACCCTCCTTGAATGCCCCGTGGATTAAACAGGCCAGGCCGGTTCACACCTCCCTCGCTCGGCTTCACCGCCACTCTACCTTTGTAGCCAATAAAAGACTAACTAGAAAAGAATGAAGCAATGGGAGAATCAATCTACTGGAAGCCTCCCCACAGTTTTCTCATCATTTCTTGTGTCGTGTGTCATCTTGGATTGTGGCACAGAAAGCAAAACTCAGTGTGAGGGATGGTTTTCTCAGTCATTCAGTGATCAGAGAAGCCGGAGCGTGAAAGGGTTTGAGGAGGAGTGTGAGGTAAGTTGTATTTAGGAGTTAAGTAGAGTGTGGAGTTGTTTGTGGTCAGAAATGACAGCTGTATCTATTCAAGACACAGAGTTGGGGCTCGTACAGAAAAATAGATTTGTCCAAACTTACCATTTAAAGGTATTAAAACTGATTTTGTATATTTTTAACAAGTATACCTTCCTGTCCATTTAGATTTCTGTGAATATCTTATAAGCACGTTTTTTAATTTGCAGTCTTCTGTCTACATGCAACATTGAATTTGGGAACATTAGATTCATTCTCTACATTTGAAATGTAAGTACGACCAAAGTGCCTTTTGAAGCCATTAAAAATAATCTTTGTGGCATTAAAAAGCTGTCTCTATTATTTTTCCTATGTCTGCTACTGTAAAGCACTATTGTATTTCATTTGGTCTGCCTGGCTCTACTGCGCGGCTGCTCCATATCAGGGGATGAAGCTGTCTGTTCAGGTGATTGACACAAGCCTACATTAAGAGGTGGTTTTGGAAATTAGTCCGTGGAGACCCTTTGGAGCCGAGCTGGAGAAGGAGGGCCGTCTCTGAGAGGAGCCGTGCCTTTTTAACCCCACTCATTGGTATGCCGATGCGCGAGTGGCGAGCTGCTCTCTAAATGGCTGAGGCATCCTGGCTGGTAGCCCCCTCGACACGTTCCTGCACAGACAGACCCCGTGGAGAGCTGCCAACAATATGCAGCCCAGAATCCTCAAATTACAATGGGCCCAATTAATAATCACATAGTTAGTTCATATTTAATGCCGTATAGAGAGCTCAGCAGAACAAAGCTGCATCTGAAATTTATACAGTTATTTTTTTCTTTACCCCGACAATGACCAAGCTTTACCTTAACTTCCTGAACTCTGTGTTGTCTTTCCTGAAAATCTGAGATTTAGGATTTTTTTAATGATATGGTAGGTTGACCATTCTTTCACCCTCCTTTTAATTCACTATTATGGGCAGATGTGTAAAAAATACATAATAATGGGAGCACTAAGGGAGGGTCATGAAATTTGAATGAGTCTGTCATGGAGGAATACACCATGAAATAAGACGTATACTTGAATCAGAATCAGAAGTGAAGAGGGGGTAGTCTTTTACTGTATAAACCTTTTCCAAACATACAATAATTCAATTATCAGTTTAAGTTTTCATCCATTAGTAATGAGACATTGAAATCCACCAAATCCAAAATACTAAATCTAACTAAAAAGAGTTGTTAAAAAATGTTTTATTCCATATGGAACATATGTCTGTATATTAATATATTGTAATTCTAATCTCAGTCAGTGTTCAGCGTTTTGTTATATCACATCTCATGCTACAGAATCAGAGCGGCTGTCTTTCCTTGTCAGTGATGAGCAATTTTCAGACTTTGACGTGTTCATTTAAAGTTGTTAATCAGATGTAAATATGCAAAGTGGCTTCCCAGGGGCTCCCTTTGAAATGCAAATACCGGGTGCAAACAAAGGTGGGGTTGGATATAGGTTCTGATGCAGCAAAATCACGGAGGTGTAATACCGTTCATATCTCATTAAAATATGAAAGACAGCAGCGATGTTCCCTCAACCTTTTATTAATGGACTCGCTGTGATTTGGGAGTTTTTATGATGAGATTTGACATTTTTTAGGTTTAATTTCCATCAGTCAAATATAAGACACTATCTATCTATCTATCTATCTATCTATCTATCTATCTATCTATCTATCTATCTATCTATCTATCTATCTATCTATCTATCTATCTTTGCAGGTATTCTCTACCTTGTCTACTATGTCTTCTAAATGTGCCACTGAGAAGCGTTTGAAATGGAGTGGGAGGTTTGTGGGAGGTTTTAAGTGATTGTATGAAGGCAATTTATGAAAAGTGCCCCATTATGCGTTATGCATTTTATTAACCTATTATTACTTGTATAATTTCTGTTTCTTCTACTATGTGTTCATACGTTGCATTACTGTAAGTAGATCCTCTCTTTAAAAGGTTTTCTGCTCCCTTGGTGTGAACTCTTGGGGGAAAATCTCAAAGGTTGTGAGTCTTTAAAGTCTAAATGTAACTGATGGATATTTGCTTTTGTGGGTTATTTTGATGCTGTATGTATTTCTATTTAGTTTTATGCTTCCTTTGAAAAACAATTAGCTAAGTCGTGTAATCAAGAGAGGAGGGGGACGCCTCTGTTGCCTGTTTTTGAACGATGCTTTAAGCTAGCTGCTTCAGAAATGATACATCAAAGCTTTCAAAAGGAAGGAGGAAAATTAGGTTCTTCCAAGTACTGAGTTAACAGGACTTTGGTTGTGTCGGAAATCGTTCATTCATTCCCTACTCACTACTCACTATATAGTGAATTAGATTTAGTGGACTCTATAGTCTACCTAATGAGCTAAATAAAAACAACATTTTGGACACTGCTGACTCACACACCAGCCTGACAATGATGTCTTTATTCTCATTTCATTCAAGGACGGCTGGGGATTTACAGTGATAATTTTTCTCAAACACTGCAAAACAGCATTTATTTTAGTTTATACTAATAGTATACTAAGCAAATTCTTTAGAACAGTCAAATACAATAAAACATTTTTACACATTACTTTTTAAATAAATTAACTATATATTTGTGCAGTAACTTATGCTGTGTCTGAGAATTACAACGTCCTGTGAATGCATCACCCACGATGAACGGTTTAGCGGCTAACATCCGTGTTTGTTTTTCTGCTCGAAGTTGTGGAAGTTAAACAGAGAGCTAAATGTTATTCTCTGGCTTTTAAATGTTGTTTCATGTTATCAGTAATCAGTAATCATGTTATCAACCATTTATTCTGTTTAAACCGCAATGCATGATGGTATATAGCGCTAACATAGTGAGTATCGCTAATACACTACTTTTCAAAATGCATTGTGGGATACGTTGAGTGGACTATATAGTGAATGACCATGCTCACCCAGATGCCGGACAGCACTACAAAATTTACTATATAGTGATTAGGGAGTGATTTCGGACACAGCCATTGTCGACCCATTTCTCAACTCCGCCTGTGACTAGCCCGACTGAGGAAAGTTAGCTTAACATTATGATGGCAAAATTTCCCAGGACAAGTTCTAAGTCATGTCTCAAACACTTATGACCAAATCTGTGGTTGTTAGAATAGAAAGGACTTTAGTTTCAGACCTCTGTAGCTAGCTTTCAACTCTACCAAAGCCTAGCTGCTAAAGGTGCATTAGCTTCTTCCCAACATGTTTTGATTGTTAAGTTTTTAAAATACATTTTCCAGACATTTGCAGAATCATACTTCATCCTTACCCTGACTACAATTAGCTGCTTGCTGAAGAAAAGTCCTCTGACATGTTGTTAGCTTTTACAGGAAAGGATGATGAAAAGGAAAACCTGAGGTTGTTACCAGAACTTATTTGCCCTTTCCTAACTCTGCATGAGACAATCTGCTAAAGCTATACTGTCTGCTACCAAAAAACAAAACTTTCTCAAATTCCCCAGGATTATAATGTTAAAAGGAGCATGTTCCTTGGTCCCAAGTTGCTTTTTTTCCCCTTGAGGCTAAATGCTATAACTACTTTAGCTACTATCATTACAAGTCTTCAACAAAAACATAGCTGGTTAGTATAAAAAACAACTGTGGATGGAGGATATGTGGAATGAAATACAAAGCTCATGTCCTTAAGTGTCAATCCTCAACATTTCACCAACAGTAGTCCAGTAAAAACAAAGAAGTTAAGAGTTTTGGGCGATGAATGATGCACATACATCCTTATATAAGGACTGTATGTAGCACAAGATTCTAAGCGCGGTATAGACAGTAAAATATGTGGACACATGACTCCAGCACTGCGCTGTGCCACTGGTCAGCCAAAACTTTGTTGATGATTTCCACCTCTCTCTCATGTCTACACATTTCCAATTTCAGGGGGAAAATTGGGATTCCTGAGTGTCTGAAGTACCATTTTCTGACTCTATGGAGTGGAAAATAGGATTCAATTCCTGCTCAACACCTCTTCATTAACTAACCACCAAAAGCCAGCAACAAAAAAAGTGCTTGTATCAAAGAACTTTGATAACTGTATTTCCATGCTTCTTAAAAACATTTTCGGGTGAGTATTTCACAGATGTTCTAATGCTTTGTGGAAAAAAAAGTGCACTGAAACACTAGAAAAGTCAAGTTTTATGTAATTATTCACTGTGCCTTTTGCAGGGACTGGTGAACGCAATTTTTGTTTGAACAGAGTAACCCTGACCAATCCCTCTAGAGAGGTGTTTCAGCTCGCCGTGTGTACAGCCACTTAACCACACTCGCAGGCATTAGCCACCCATGACTTTACTGCCAATCCACATTCGACACCCACTGTACTCCCCCATTAAAATTTTACAGGTCAAAAATTTAAAAAGCAGTTAAAGAAATGTTCTTTTTCATTACATGTGACAATAAAACGAGTAGGTCAGCCTGTGGCATAATGGCACGGTAATTAGAGCCTCGCGCTTTGATAAAGTGTGACTGTAAATCAATGTAAGACTAATTAATCAATATTTTAATTATTAGACCTTTTAATGAGCGTTTTGTTGAATTCCCCTGGATCTTGCTGCCATTTTGGCCTCCTCTGTGATCATTAGCAGGAACATGGAGGTTTTTCCTGTACTGAATGTGCCATCATGGAGCAATGAATAGTGACATCAAAGAGCTCTAATTCGTGGCTTTCTGTCTCCTGATGTTTGAGCGAAATTAAAACTGGTTCTCAAGATCCTGGTTTCTGACTCAATCATCTGCATCATAATGATTTTCCTTTTTAAATCAGTGAACACTAATTATCGCCTTTTATGACGTCAACACTCAGGCTGTTAATCTGAATAAAACTTGTGTTATATATACAGTAACATGTAATGATAGATATACAGTATGTAACTGCATATAGACAGTTATTAAGTGATTTTCCTCTAAACTCAAATGTTTAAACTAAATATTCCATCTGGGAATTTCTGATTTGGAATCCTAGTTCTGTTTCTTTACACTCTAAGTGTCAGTGTATAAAGTTTTGAACTATAATACGAAATATAAAGTCTGAGTTTGAGTGTTTGCATTCACAGTAGTGATCCCTAACTTTAACAACAATGAACATGCTACATACGTGTACAGAACCATAAAATAGAAGTATGTACACTTAATTAATAGTTAGTAGATTGAAGCTTTGTAACTGATTACATAGCCACAAACCATCAAAATGTCAAAGACAAGAGGGGTTAATTATAATGACAGTTTCTGAGTCTAGCTTGTGCAGTTACCATGGTAACTAACAGGGAAGCGGTGGCGTTTTTGCACATTCAGACACTGTTTTGCATCTGCTTGGTTTTACTAATCCAGGGAAATCTTTGGCTCTCTGTAATCATAGTTCTTATCCTCATCCGAGCTAACAACCCTTCTTATTTTTGATGTAGATTATAATGAATTCTCAGAGAGTGAACAGGTATTCTGCTTTAATAGAGATGCTTCTTCTTTTATTAAGTGTCAAGAAGACTATGCACTAACAACATTGTATGTAAACTTCAGAAGAAACCCTTATCTTGCAAGGAAAAAAACAACATTTCATATATCTTGCAAAACATACAGAACTTTAAAGAGGGGGTACTATGCTGTCCCATATTGTAAATCTTGAAGCTGAAATACAGGTTTTCTAAACCACCAATGTGAAAAAATATGGGATTTTTTTTTAAATTTGTAAATCATGTACCACTATGAAGGCACCAGATGGACAGAAAAAAAGCCTAAAAATAGCACAATACCCCCTCTTTAACAGTTATAAGTATCTACAGTTGTAAAACCCAGTAGTAGAAAGATGTAAAAAAAGAAAGCTGTTTCCTTGGTTAATTGTGCATTTTCTACTCCCCTAGAAACAGACACAAGCATTAAAAACTGTCATTACAGAGAGTCCATTTGTTTTTTGATTTTTTCTGTGTGTCATAAAGAGGCCTCACCATAAATATTAGCGTTTTTTTTTCCCTAATAAGGGGGTTTAAGTGTTTGAACAAAGACACAACTTTAAAGACTGAGCAAATTTAACCTTAACTTGTTGCTAAGATGATTTTAAGATAATTTTTCCTTACTCAGGATTTCATCTGAGCTTCCTCCGTCTGGTTAAAGCTCATGTTTCGTGAGGGAAACCAATCACAGCACAGTTATTCTGCAATAACCACCTCCTTCCTTTTAGTCATTCAAAGGGATTTAGAGCCTTCTGAGAGTTTGGGTGGTGTTGGGGGAGGTGGTGGTGGGGGGGGTCGTATTAGCAGGGCTATGAAGTGGAAGAACAAGCAAGGTTAATGAGGAAGAGTAGACAGAGCAGTGCTGACACCGGTGAAAGAAGAAGGCAGAGGGGTGAAGCAGGAATTCCTTTGTTTTTGATGTTTAAAACAAAGAAATCTCTCATTTACATACTGCAGAGTAATATTAACAGTTAATGTAATTAAGCATGTGAAAGACATTTATTTTAGTGCGGGGAATTATGATTTGCCCGGGGGATGTGCGTCTCTAAATGGGATTATACAACTGGTCTGAGTGTGGCCAGCGAGTGTCAAGCTACATCTTAACCACGACGGGCAAAACTGTGTGGAGCTCATCTCCGCTGAGGCAGAACTAAAATCTGGAAATAATCAGCTAGTGGGGGAACATGAGAAATTCTCCAGAAAACACTTTAACGCCACTGGAGCCCACTGCTCCTCAAGATTGGATTCAGGTACCTAATCCCAGGCGGCAGCTGCCCCCCTCCTCACCCTCCCTCCCTTTTCTTTCATACGGTGGAGCGGAGCAGCAGCCACGGGGTGTCAGAGGGGGCACAGAGACTGCTGTGGCTGACACCTGCTGGGCGCTATAAATATATAAAAAAACTGGAGCTGCCATTGTTAGTTTGTACTGTAGTTCCCTCTCTCTTGGGCCTCCCCCCTCCCTCCTCTCTCAGGCTGATGTCTGCCTTAATGCAGGCTGAAGGCTTCTGCCATCACCAGAGCATTAGATAAGCAAGGCATCCAAATGACTCAACAGATTCTGGCCAACAGCAGAGATCTCAGCCTGGATCACTGAGGAAAGCTGTCAGTGGGGCTGGTGTTCAGCTAGACCAGTGGAATCAAACCATTTCCTCTCAGATATTAACATTAGATTCAATGACTGGGATTAAACTCATGCTCATTGGTCAGTGTTTCACAGGCACCGTCTGTTTTAGCCACTTTTAGCTTTAATGATACATAAATAGTAATTTTCTGTTTTCTTTTTTTAGGCTTAACAACCTTGTGAGTGTAAGCATGGATAACACTAGGGAACACAATTTTTGTTGAGTTAGGTCTAACAGCTGTTTTCAACTAATTTTGGGGTCTGGAATCCAAAACGGACATCAGTTTTTCTCTATCATGTCAAGTTTTTGAACTATCCCTGTTTTTCTAAAATAAATGAATCAATAAATACTTTACTTCCCTTGCACATTAGAGAGGCCCCCTCACTGTTTACTTTTAAAACTTAACCTCGGTGAGACTTAGATTCTTTACCTGGTCTCATTCCCTTTTATTTGCTCTTATTTGCTTTTAATTGTTTTTAGTATGTTTCTTTTGTGTGTCTGTTTTTCTTATCTGTTATTTTAATCATTTTGTTTTTTTTCTGCCTGTACAGCACTTTGTTTACAGCTGTGGTTGTTGTTAAAAGTGCTTTATAAATCAAGTTTGTACGGTATGGCATTTCAAATAACAAGTCATTCAAATGACACACAATGAAATATAAAAGAAACAGGTATGACTGCAACGTTTTTTGAACACTATTATATTTCTACAAAGCATATGTCTACTGGAGGAGGTACAGGAGCAGACTAGGGGTGCACCGATCACAATTTTCTGGCTTAACCTGACTTGCTGATACAGATTTGGGCCGATAACTATTTTTATTTTTTATAACTGACAGCACAAACATTCAATGTGTATGCTGTCAATGTCTAATCTGTATGTTTCAATTTAAACAATCAATAAAGTGTCCTGAGTTTTAGGTCTCAGAGCAAAAAGCAACAAAGGCTGGCTGTCAGACCTTCCCGGTATATAAGGTCAGTTTCATATGTAAGAATGGGTCGATCACAGATCCCCAAAAATTAAATAGATCAATCGGCCGACTGATAGTTACAAGCTTTGAAAACAAAAATAAACAACATAAAACGAAATAGAACTTAAAATAATATGCCCATGTTTACGAGGTTAAGAGAAAAGCAGCACAAATCATCTTCATTCCTGCTATGCTAGCTTTCTGTAAGCAGATACTGATGGCACTGACCTATTGGGAGAAGCACACACCTCTGACCACACTGTCTCATCTGTGACTGCACAAACAAGTTGCCATGTAGCTGTAGATGAGTCCAATCATAATCAGCTGGAGAGTCTTACTACAGCTGATCAGAGGAATTTAGCTTATCTGGAGGGTAAGCGGTGGAGAAAAAACTGACTGCAATTTTTGAATCAGCATGACAATTTTAGCTTCAATCAGCATAAAAATCTAACTTAACAGATTTTTCTTTCAAATTGTTACCCAGTGTTACTACCTTCATCCTTACAGTCTATAGTCTCTATCCAAACCGTGCAAGAAAGGTTATGGCGGAGAATCTTTTATTACAATTCTTCAGTATTAAACTATCTTAGGTTTCCAAAAAGAAGCTATTGGATTATTCTTTCCTTATCCTGGTGATACAGATATAAAAAATGCAACACCCAGCCCTCTGCTGTGAAGTAACCTGGTGCATAAACCACCTACAAACAATCAAAGCTGTCAATCACATTGTGAATACACCCAACCAGCGTCCTCTAATAGAGTGAAGTAATTCCTGGGAAATCCCACGCCGCTGGTCGGTGATGGAATGAACTCATAAGAAGGTTTCCCCCGCTAAGAATTCAATACCTTCCCTCCAAAAAGAAATGTCCCACTTTAATACTCGTAGTTAATCTTTGCATGTGACCTGGTCAAATTCCATCAGGTAATGCAATTTGGCCCACATGTTCTAATAAATACTCGGGGAACCTGGTGAAGCTCAACGTCCCAGCAGATGTCAGCGAGAGACGGAGAGTTTTTGTTTGAAGATCAACGAGACATGAACCACACACCCCTGACAAACAGCTGAAAGCCTGCACGTGACACTGAATATTAGCTGTGCTGTGTAACATTCCTGTTGTGGTGTCTCATGGGGGGAAATGTTTGCAGGATTGCGTGCTGTAAGGAATTTTTTGTTCTCTTGAAATTTCCTGTCCAGAATGTCTGGAATGTCTTTTTATTCGTCCTTTTTTTTTCCCAATACCTGCTCTGTTTGCTTTCTGGCTCTTTCTCATCTCCCCTCGCTGACTCCGGTTGCATCCTACACCAGCACTCGACGTGTTCTTTACAGATGATCTCCTCTGGATTTCCAATTTGCGGTGCTCTGACTGTTACAGGCAGCAGCAGTGGTGCTTTAGCAGGGCCGTCAAAGCCAAGCTGCCCCCCCTGCGCTGCCTGAAAGTGTGACACCTCCATTCCATGCTCTTGTCAGTCCACAGAAGAAAAAAGTGGATTAATGTCAGTTTCAGGGAGACGCACAAAGCAAAGTGTGGCTTTAAACATGAGAGTGATTCTTGTTGAGACGGTCATCTGCTGGATCTGTCTGAGGGGGTGGGAAAACAGAAGAGGAAGGAGGGGAAGAAAGATAGACACAGCAGCGGGGTCATCAGATACAGCCTGTTTAGAGGAAAAGGCTTAATCGCATGTAAGAAGCATCAGACAGCCGACACCTCTATGGGTTTTAGAGATGTGATGCCCATGTGTGTGTGTGTGTGTGCATGCACGCGCGTGCATGTGTTTGTGTTTTCTGCCAGACCCCTCCCCCCATGGCCTTCCCCTCCCCTTGATTTTCCCAAGAGACGCCCTGCTGAGAAAACGACAGGGCAGCAAAAATGTACAAAACCAGCTCTCTGCTGCTCACACCACCTCTCTGAGCTCAGGGAGAAAAAGCCTGAACCGAGCCAAAAAAGAAAAAAAAACTGGGGAACAATCCTCACTGTCATGCAAATAATCTGAGCTGTGTTACCACAAAACATGACAATGCACCACCTGGACCTGCAATTATTTTCTAGCTAAAGTCTCTCAGCTTTTGAAATCTTATACACACATTTGGATGAATTGTTCTGATTTTAGAGGGCAAAATCTGCAGATATTATGTCCAGCAGGCATCAAAGATACCGGGAATGTTTTGTTAATTTTTTTAATATTCTAATCAAGATTGTGAAAATTAACACAAGTTAGAAGTACTGCAGAGATATCAGCACATTTGGAGGATAAGATAGTAAATACAGGTCCGGGGACGAAACCATGTGTCCATATATGCAGGGGTGTGTTCAGAGTGGTGGCCAGTGGTGGCACTAACCCCCTTGAAATCTGATTGGCCAACATAGGCGCCGCCTCAAATCCCAAGCTGCGATTGGCTGTTGGCCTGTGAGAGCCTGGACTTCTGTTAACATCTTTTTTCATGTGGTGAGTTGAATTAAACACGTACAGCGGGACCTTCGCTTACAAGTTCAATTCCTTCCATGACAGAGCTCGTAACTTAAATAACTTGCAGGTCAAATCAAGTGTCCCTATTGAAATGAATTGAAAAGCCATTAAGTCATTCCAGACCCTCAAAAAACACACTGAATTATTTTTTGTTATATGTTTTTAAATAAGACAAATGAACCTATTAATAACAAATATTATATAAAAACACAATACAATAGGGTATACTGTACTGAAGTGATGTTATTAAGTGTAATGTTCAGCCTTTATTTGAAGCTCAAACAACATGAAGATGCTGACGGAGGTGCAGATGCAGAAAACCCGAATAACTGAATAACTAAATTTTATTTGCTGTGTTTTGCCCCTTTTCACCGTGCTTTCCTCACTTTCATCCACAAGTGTTTCAATAAAAAACGGTCTGATAAGGTCTGTTTCATCCTCTCTTTCAGGGTTTTTCTAAAATGAGTCAGGTATGTGTGATTTAACTGTGGCATGGCATGCCCAGTTACAACTTTTCTGGTGATTCACTTCAATAAAGTCTATTTTTTTAAATAACTACAAGGACAAATACAAGCACAACACTGATACTTTTAGCTTAAAAAAAAACTACGTTTGGACTCTCGTAAGTCAAGGTAGTACTGTCTCTGTAAATTCAATGTATTTTTTTCCCTCAAACTGACAATTTAATATTTTTCTGGTCCCTTGTATGTTTACGACGGCCATAAAAGTAACAAATCTTAACATTTTAGGGGCTGGAGTCATCACATGTTCAAACGTTTTGGGATACCTTTTGGATTATGATAAAGTTATGATAAAGTTAAAATGTTATTGATGCAGCCAGATGATTTGCAGGCTTAAAAGGCTTTGTACAACAACTCAGGCTCCTGCTCACCAACACTCACTGTGAACTTCACCATTAACTATGTATAAGACTTTACTGCTCCCTAATAGGTCATAAGTTGTTTGCTATTATTATCCCGACACAGAGGTCTGGACACCATTAGTGACAGCTGTGTTAAGTTGACTAATAATTTACAATCAACAGCATTCACTCATTCCCTGTTTAAGGAGGGGTGTGCATGAGCTGCATCATCATAAAACAGACAATACAGAGCTCATTTGTTTCATCTGAACATTTTTTAGGATTTCTAAACTTCCCGTAAAGCAAAGTTGCTCATATTTGTGTGTTTACTTTCTTTTCAAAATATAATTCTTGCTACAGTCGCGAGTTAGAAATGAGCAAGCTGAGTGAGCTGCTCCGCTGACATTAAGGTCCCAGAACACACCCACAATAACATGTCTGCCCATTAGGAAATGTATTCTTTGCTGCAATTATTCCTTTGTCTTAACAGATAAATTAAAAGCTGCCAGTACAGTATGAGCTCCTGTAAGAAATGATTGTATCTAAGAGCAGGCGCAGTGTCCTGCATAATGATCAGCACCCTGTATGAATCCATTAGAAGTGGTCGATTTAAAGTTGTGACAGTTCAAGGGAACCTGCAGCCATAACATATTCAGAACGTTCCAGGGCAAGGTCAGTGTTTTAGTACCTCTCCATGTCTATGCACTGAGGCAGACAAGGATGCAGCACATTTCATTTGGGACTGCCACCTAGGAAGACAATGCAGAGCCGTGACATGTCTAGACGCCTGGTGCTCGTCCTTAGCACGGCGGCTCAGCAACAGCCCCGCATTGAAATAAATCTTTGACCCAGTATCAAAGAAGCAGCAGATTCCTAAGCAATGCACTTCATCTTCTTTGTAATGCATACACTTTACATTGCGCTGTGTTACGCCGCCTCGGACTTGGCTGATTGACCCGCATTCTGGAGCCAGCCTCCGCTCTCTCCGCTCACCACACCTGGGGCCCCGGAGGCCGGCGTGTGTGCCTGTCACTGGCCATCTCCACGCCATGCGATTGATGACAGCTATTCACTGATGAAGCTGTATTCATCATTCCTGTCCAGGGCTGCACTGACCAGATGGACCCTGACCATCCATCCACTGTCAGGGACACATCTGTTCCCGTTGTTGCTTAGAGTACTAACAAGTCACCTGCTCCCTGAAAGGCTGCTGTCATGGCTGCCACTGAGGTACGGATGCTGCCTGGTAAAAACAAAAGAGAAGAGAGATCCCTGAAGACAAGAATACTGAATCTGTGTTGTCTGTTCCTGTGTTGCTTAGCATGATGGTGAAAGGAAAACATGGGTGCTCACCCTGATGTTTCTGAGCTGTTTGCTATTCTTCAGTGAGCAAGAAATCTAAAAATATCCCTTCATCTACTCCTTGATTCCACATTTATGGTTAACAATTTTGAAGATGTGTGAGCATTTCTGAATATATTTTTATTAAAAAAGACACAAAAATGTCACAGCTAAGGGCCCTAATTTAGCTCAGCACACACCTCGTGTATCGGGGTTTAGACTGTGGAAGCAGGTGGTCTTTGTTTGTTACCCTCCCTCAGATCTCTGCATGTCATTATCCACACTCTCCACCTGGTTTTCTGAACTATTCACTGTCCTATCTAAAGCACAAAATAAACTAAAAGAACACAAAATAATATGTCCAATGTTGGAGTTCAACAAGTGCAATACAGTCTAGAAAAAGGTTGCTAAAAGTTTGGATCAGTGTGCACAAAAACCACACTGTCCTTGTCTTTTTTTTATTAGCCAAAGAGGGAGAAGAAGAAGTAGCAGTTGCTCTGGGTTTAGTATGAATATGCTAAAAGCAAAAGCATTATTTTGTCAGATTTTTGCAGCTGCTTTAACAGTTTAATCTCTTGCTTCAGACTTAAACTGAAAAAAAAGTTTGCAAGTATGACGCCAGAAATACACCAGATGAGTCTTCTGTCAGAAACTACTCCTCTCTTCATTTATCTTGGGCTGTAAAACCTCAAACTTGGTAACTCCTGGTTGGGCTTATCCGAGTATTATGTTGGTTTGTTGTTGTAGTCAAGCTAAATGCAATCTGGTTTTGACTAGTTTGAAAGACAGCGGATCTTTGCGCGATATCCTGTCCCTCTTGTTCTGCCCTACCGTGAATTGGTGCATCACAGCTCCGGCATTAGTCAAAAATAGGATTGTTGCCCACATGCTGGAGCAGGGAGGCAGCCAGACCTAGTGTGAGTTGCAACACTGACTTGAATAGAAACCTATCTGATCTGTTGCTGTGATAAATAAATGACACATCTGGTGTATTCCCAGCTTCAGAGTTCAGTGCGAGCAGGGGAGTGTCCAGAGTGGGGCGGCACATTTCAAACACTGACTTTTGCCGAGGCAATACATGCACACACATCCTCCTCTGTTATATATGCTTTAAACCAGGGGTAGGCAACCCAGGGCATGGGTGCCATAGCTGGCATGTGAGGCTATTTATCTCGGCATGCAGAGAATAGTTACAATGAGGCAGAGGACAAAATAAATAAATGAAATAATAACAAAACTATTGTATCGTATTCTTTTTTACACTTCAGTAGGCTCCTAGCCAAAATTGTTTATATATAGTGTGTTGAGCACACTTTAAATGCTCTTACATAAAAACCTAACATATAACTATAAATACAAAATTTGAATCATGAAATTACAAGTGCATTATAATGTGACTTGCAAGTGCGCCATCACAATTCTCTTGGGAGGTCAGTCTGCTAGCTTGCAATTGCATAATTTAGTAGTGTTATCGTGGCAAACAAACCAAGTTCATTTATTGCAAGAGATGGCTGGAGATCGAGCAATATGCACCCTTTGCTGTGAAAGTGTGGTGATGTAGGACATCAGGCGTGTAGCGTCTTTTTGAGACCAAACACGAGAAAACTTCAGAGATGAGACAGATAAATTGGAGTCAGTATAAAGAGCGTTAGCAAAATGCTGCTAAACAGAGTAACAGATTGAAAACTTTCTGTAGTATTAAAAAACCTTGCAACAGAAGGAAGTTATGCCATTTCTAAGAAGGAGAAGTAAATATTGGCACTTTTGGCACAAGTGTATTTTAAAGTGGGGTGAGTCATGGAAAAGGTCGCCTACCCCTGCTTTAAACCAACAAAACAACAAAATAAAATTTCACTACACTGTGACTCTTAGCAAGATTTACACAGCCTTACGTGTTTATCAAGAAACACGAATCCCCCTGACCAGGCAGAAAGCAAGAAATGAAATTTTTGAGGTGGCCAGCAAGTATCAGGTTGGGCCTATTCCACCACAGGCCACCCTGATTAACGTCCCTGCATGCAAAGTTTTCATTGCTGCATCAGAATCTTTCATTGTGAAATGTTTATCCCTTTTGGCTCCTGGTGCTCACAGGTGAGAGCTGCAGCAGAGCAAATCTCTCAGTATCCACGCTGAAGTGGTTTGAGGCCCCCTATTTAGCAGGTCTGAGTTCATTAGACTCCCTGCGAGGAGGCTGAGTGAGCTTGAGGAAGCCCTGCGAACTTCTTCATTGTCTTAAGACTCAATTGTAATCACCTTACTCAGCGTGACTGACAGAAGAGCTCTCTGCTGTGATTGAAAGTATTGATCTTTTGGCATCTACCTCTCTTTCAACACAAGTCAAAGATGCACAACCACAGTTCTTACTTTAGAGAAGAATCTCTTCATCTGCCTGAGTCATGTGATCAATAATTAGCATCCGGACGGCGAGGGCGGGGGCTACAGCCACGTGCTTTGGTTATGCCTCTTTCAGCCGCCTGCTCCTCTGGTTCCCACCGGGGGAGGAATCTGCTGAGTAAAGCTGATCTGGGGGACTGGGGCAGTGAGGGCAGGGTGGAGTGAAAGCCCAAACTGCAATGACTTTCACATTCAGAGGCCCCACCCAGTCGACTCTGTTCGTGCATCCCCCTCTTCACTGTCATGCAAGATCGGCAAGATTTTTCTGTCACCTTCAGTGATGGCACGCAGCCAAAGGGCTCTTGGAACCAAAATTCATTCTCACAGCATCCTGTCGTAGCAGCGTGAACTTGTTAATCTCCTAATAATTGCAGGAATATCACAACTCGGGTGATAAAAGAAAGTGAGCATGTTTAATAAGAAGCACTTTGCATCTAATTATCATCAGCATCTATGAATAGAGACGTTTTTCACTCTGTTTTTTTTTCTCCACCATTGTGAGAAGGCAGTGATATTTTGTTTACAAGGAATTCACTGAACAAGTTATATGAAGCATTTCTGCCATCCGACCCAGTGTCAGTCTCTTTGCTGATAGTTTACTGAGCAGCACACCCTCGTTAAAACTGTTTGTGACGCATCTTTTCCATGGTAACACAGTAATGACAGCCTCACTCCCTGACCAAGACCACAACAGTGTTCTTTGGTGCTGCCGCCCTCAAAGTGGGACTAAGCTGGTGGCTAAAGTATGCGTCGGTGTCCAGAACCACAAAGGGGGAAATCTGGAATCTATTATCACTAACATTCTCCTGCCAAACCTTTGATTTGGATAAAGCTGGTGAACTCTATCGCTGTGCAAACACCTAATTGCTGGTTTAGACAATAATGAGTGCAGCCTGTTGTCTGTTAGGCTGTTGTTTCTCTGGACACTCTCACTTTTTTCCCTCTCTGTGTCTGCCCAGAGTCCAGCACGGTGGCCTTGAGGTGAAAAGCACAGAAACACCGGACAAAGTACACAGATACCAGCAGAAACCCATGCAGATAACAGTTCATAAAATAGCTTAAAAACCCAATTGTTTTACAGTTTTTCCTGCCTGTAAAACATGAGACGTGTCTCTTTGAAATCAAACTTTTAATGAATGTTTCTGCAAAAGGAGAAATTGGTCATACTTAAAGAGGGGGTATTATGCTTTTTAATAATCCATACATGGATAAATGTGTGCAAATTTTATATGTTGTAGAAATCTGTCTGTGACCTGCTCCAAACAGCCAGTTCCACAAAAATAATATGAGACTTTCATGAAATCTTGACTAAACTTGTTGAAATAATGAGATTGTCTCACAAAGACCTTCTAACCATAGACAGTATAAAACATGGACGTAGCATCCGCGACGTCACGCGTCTGTTCCTGAAACTGTAAAATGAAGCCAATCCATGGACGCAGCCACATTTGACGCTAGCTGTGAGTTTTTCTTCGAACAGCTACAGGGCCCCTGCCGGTCACATGACCTGAGCTGTGCCTCTGATTGGAAAATCAAACGATATTAACAACTTCTAAACCCAGAGTTATAAAAACATTCACTCACTGTAGAGTGTGTGCTGATAGTGAAATTAGTAGGGGTGTAACGATACACAAAAATCCCAGTTCGGTACGTACCTTGGTTATAGGGTCACTGTTCGGTACATTTTCAGTACAGTATGGAACAACGCAAAACCATTTGCTTGTTTAGCATGTTTATTAAACCAAAAATTTGCCATCATACAGCGAGGGGGGAGGCTCTTCAAGCTCCAGTTGGTTGTTAGCAGCAGCCATGATGCAAAATTCAGACACAAGCTCCTGTGGCTACGGAAGCTCTTTGATATTCATCTTCTGATTGGCTCACCGTGAGACGTCACGTCCACATGATATGCACATGATCGCAGACCACAAATCACAGACCACTTTCCTCATGAATATTAAAATGCCTTCCCTGCTCAGCCAATCATAGACGAGTACTCACGTGAATATTAAAGAGCCATGTGCAGCGGCTAACGTAAACTTACTGTACTCCTTCAAATACAGCACTGTACCGAACCAAACGGCCTTATGGAGTGGTTTGGCACAGATACATGTACCGTTACACCCCTAGAAATCAGCGTTTTAGATCCAAGCCATTTTTTGAACCAGGCTGTAAATATGTTTTTTAATTCTGCAAAAGTCTGTTTTTATGGTTGGGTGTGTATGTGACTTTCTATCTTTCTGCATCAAGCAGATCCTCAATGAATAGCGGTTTTTAGCACTTCCGTATAGGCTTCATTTTTACTAACCGGATGTTGCCCCATACTTCTAACTGATTCATGACATGTTGGAGGGGCGGGCCTCAATCACCAAGGTCTGCCCATAGAGGGATTTAAAAATTATATTAACCTTATCCAAACAGTGTGGGATTTCTATTAAGGGTGCCATAAATATAAAATTGATTCTTAAAAGGCAGGAGAAATACATACAATGCTATTGCTGCACATGGTCGATACATGGAAATCATTAAAAAAAAGCTTTTCTCTTAGGTTTTAGTGACATTATGCCACGTTTAATTTATTTTATCAAATATTGTTCGTTGATTGGGTGATTTTATCCACTATGATTTGATATATTACTGCTATACAGCTTATATATTGAATCCACACTGACATCTCTTATGTGCCTGACCTCTCATCAAACACCGTTTGATTATTACTTTGTGATAAATAAAATGTTTTGAGGTATAAGGGTCCTTGAACACCTCCTTCTGAAAAGCATCCTTGTGTTTGTGTTGATTACAACCCAATGATAGTGACCTGGAGTACAGACAAACTCATCAGCTAATTGCTAAGGGTATATAGAAAGGTCAAGGCGCAATTAGGAGAGATTGAACCTGCAGGGGACTGTGACTGCATGGGGAAAATGTTCACATTCAAGCAACATGGAAAGTAAGGTTTGTTTAACAAACTGGAAAAATGTGTTAGAAAATTTCTCCTGAATTCATCATTTTATTTAAGGTTATATGCTACAGCGACATGTCTCTAATAAGATACATGTCCTAAAACATCTGCTGTACAATAGATGTGTAAAGTGTTTCTGGTTAAGATTAAACTACTCACAGCCCTTTGAGGTGTATATCCACATCGTGAATCACCTTCCCACAGGGCTGTTCAGCAGTGGATTGTCAGTACTGTGATAAAGAAATCCATGATAAGAATGCAACAGAAAACAGAGCTCTTTCAAACCAACCTTGAATATGTTTCATATTAGGGATTTCTCTCCTGCTATCACTGGAGGAAACTGTGCCAAAGAGTGAAAAAAGTAAAGAATGGCAGAGAAATAGTTTCAGCATTACAGAAAGAGGTTTCTCCGCAGAGTATTTTTATTATCTGTATATCCTTTTTAAAAACTACGTATTGCTAAAAATCAACCGCTGATTCTTATTAAGACAGGCCTTTTCAGCTGGAAACACTCCAAAGCTGGCACCATTAAGGGTTGGCAACCATGTCCTTGAAATTTAAGAAATAAGACAGTCCTACAGTTAGTGATGACAACAACAGGCGAGGGAATCAATTAGTTTTTTACACATGAAGGAGTAATTGAAGAGGAAGAAAACACCCTATGTCATGATTTTCCAGCAGGAAGCATTCAGCGAGTAGTTTGTGTAATTGTAAAGCTACAGTCCCTTCGTTTTCCTCAGGGCTGCATCCTCCTGGAGACATGCCAGCGGTGTTTCACTTGTTGAGTCTATTACAGTCAAACACATGCAAGTGCACACATGGACTAGAGCAAGAACACACAGCGCTGTCTCAGAGGCCCGGAGGGTTACGTTGTTATTATCTGCTATTCAGGAAACACAGACGACTGCTGTAAAGCTCTCGGTTAGGTTAAAGCATGCTTACAACTACAATTGTAGAAGTGTTTTAGGGCTCAGCTGATGACTTCGTTTAGATAAAGGGAGGTCAGTTATTACTAAAAAAGGAGTGGTTGTGTGGCCTGTTAATGAGTGTTCAGGAGACTTTTACATGTAAATATTTTTTTTGTTTTTGTAGAGCTGTAAAGGAATCCCTTTAAATCTCCATGGGTAGAGTGTTCTGCTCATGGACAATGATTAGAAGAGACGATGGGAATTAGTTTAAATTTTTTTTTACTCAAAAAAATAAACAGTGCACATTAGTTCTAAACACTTCTAAACTGTATAAAATTGTGTTTGTCGTACAACCTCAGCCTCAGATCCAAACATGGGATCCAATCCAACCAAGTGTCTTGAAACTACATTTCTATACGATAAGTTTCAGCCATACGCTCTATTTCTTTCTCTCCTTGTGAAATGAATGAAATGAAAAATACTTCATTATCCCAAAGGGAAATTCAAGAATTTATTAGGGATGGGTACCTTTCACATTTGAAACGATACGGTACCAATGTCCAATGTCGGGCAATCAGTACCGGTACTCAACGGTACCACCTTTTGGTACTTTTTGTGTCCATGTGGTAAAAAATATAAATTTGTTTAATAATAAAATATATATTTTAAATTTTACATATTTATTCTTTCATAAATAACCTTGCAATGTTGTGTTCATGTCCAGCATGGAAAATTTGCTTCTCTTCCACTCCCTCACAGTCACAAGGATGCATTTAGGTACCTAAACATGGTACCTTTTGATTTTACATGAATTGGTTCCTGGTACTTTTGACAGAATTTGGTCGTACCTATTAAAGTAACAAATCCAGTACCCATCCCTACTCCCTATGATTGTCTCTCAGATTTCCTCACATTCTACTTCTGTTAGGCTAGAATGTCTAAACCTAAAGTTCTACGTACACTGGAGTTGTTAAAATGATCCAAATGTTGTCACATGGCTGACCTGTCTGCAGCAGTTAAGTCCAACTTCTGATCCAGTTCTCCGACCAGTTTCTCCACAAAGAGGCCACACTGACCTGGATCCCCTGTGGCTAATACACTTACTATTGACAAGTACCTCAAACAACCCCACTTCAAAGAAAAAAAAGAGCTATCCCTTTAAACTGTTTCCTTAAACAGTTTTTGTGCCTGTTTTTGCTCCTCACAGAGGAACGTCAGAGCCTGTGTTTGTGCATGCACATGAGTGAATGGTTGATTCTGAGCATGAGCTTGAATTAATATATCTGTTAGTGTGTGTACGTGTGTGCTTGTCCATGTGACTTTTTGTTGATGTCTATACTCTGTGCTCCTCTGCTCATGCACAGGCACTCCAGAGATGTCCGTGCTAATGGAGGCTGAAGCTGTCGTGTCTGTATTGATTGCTCAGACCTGCAGATTATTGCTCTGAAGAGTGACCAACAGCAAGCCACTGAGGTAAGAAAGAAAAAAAAATAGCTTCTCTAACCAACAGGAGTGTGGCCGCTCTACCCTGAGAAGCAACATGTTTAATTGTTTGTGGTGTTGTGCGGCCCCTTCCGCTGCCCGGGGCCCTGAGGGAGGGAGGCAAGTCCAGGGCCTGACCTTTTCTCTTCCATAGCCGGCCTCATTCACACACACACAGACTGGGAAATGTATCAATGCTCCTCACTTCAACATTGCTCCAATTACCAGACACAAACAAAAAATTGGAGCCCTTATCAACTGGAATAAGAGCAGTGTATACTTTAGAGACTGTAAGGCAGCTTATGTGCTGAATGCTACAAAAGTGAGTCAGTGAATGCAGCGTGTTGGGTTCTTCTAAACTCTGGGTTTATAACTTAGAATGAACAGTGGCTAATGAAGGCAAGCAATGCCACACTTGGGCTTGGTTTAACCTCAAAGTGTCTACGAGGTCTGCATGGCTCCAAGTGGATGGATGACGTCATTTTAACAGCCTCGCCCCCATACACACCAAAAATTCCTAACAGCTGGATGGAGATGCATGGACGAACAGAAGCTCCTAATACACCTCCCCCTGCAGGAATGGTCGCTAATTGATACACATGGAGTGTTAAAAAGTAGGGATGCGCAGTGCGGATTTTATGCCGATATCCGATATGCTGATATTTTACAATTCATTCAGCTGATTACCGATACCAATATTTTCCCCTTGTACCTAATTACAGAGTTCATCAACTTTCTCCTGTATTGGAAGTAACATACTATATTATGGTGCATACTTTTGTCACATTTGTTATGTATTATTTATTTCTTGTGCAAAATATGCATAATAATTAAAACTGCATATTTGTTTGTGACATTTTGTTTTTTTTTAATTACAAAAAGGTACATCCTGCTAAAAAGGTGGATGATCCTCTCTCTAAGACAATCATTATAATTCCCACAACCAGGGCAAATTTGGCAAGTTTCACAATTGACATAGTTAGTAAACATAACCTCTGTTTACAGGGAATATGTGAGAAGTGCAACTGTAAAGCAATTAATCCCAAATTAAGTAAAATGGTTTGTTATTTGACAGTAAATGTGCTTAAACGAGTCAGCTACATGTACCTTATAGGCTGCTGCCAATGCCACTGCAGCCAGTTTTGTGAATCTGCACGGTGCAAACAAAATCACAAACAGTGCAAAAACTATGTGCAGCTTCAGTCCCTAATCAGGACTTGAATATGTAGGTGGGCTCCTTCTAGACTGCACTACTCTACGAGCAATAAACACTGTAGCAGCAACTTGAGTTTATGGCGCAGAGCTCAGGCATTTAGTGTGCTGTGGCAGATTATTTTATCTGTTTTTACCTCCACCAAGGAGGTTATGTTCTTGGGAGAGTTTGTCTGTTTGTTTCTCTGTTTGTCTGTGAACAACATAACTCAAAAAGTAACCAACGGATCTTGATGAAATTTTCAGGAAATGTTCAAAATGGGATAAGGAGGAAGTGATTAAATTTTGGAGGTGATCCGGATCACCGTCAAGATCCAGGTTTTTTTAAAGGATTCCTTATCATTGTGAGATAGAGCTGTTTTCACCATATGTGTATATAACTCCACCATAAATGGTTGGATTGTTTTACAAAACAATACAAGACAAGGTCACCATCATTTCTGACAGATGTAAAAGTACGATCCAGATCCTGGCAATATTTTGGATACTAAGATCCAGAATATGAAACTGGGTCATCATCAATTATCATACAAACCTGCAACTAACACCAAATTGTAGCAGACAGTCTGCTGAAAGGGAGTATAACATTAAAGTAAGACTTAAGTGTCCGTGA
Source organism: Halichoeres trimaculatus (assembly GCF_033239565.1). NCBI lineage: Eukaryota > Metazoa > Chordata > Actinopteri > Labriformes > Labridae > Halichoeres > Halichoeres trimaculatus. The sequence goes on from NW_027437197.1 coordinate 19,722,960, forward strand.
CAATCACAATATGCTTGGTGGAGGTCTGCGCTCTCAGACTGCTTTTCTAGTCTGTTTATTTCATCTGTGGATATCCCCGTGTTGGCTGATATATAATTTTTAATTCAATATCGGCAAATACCGATAATGTACCAATATTATTGAGCATCCCTATTGAAAGTGTAAAAACTGTGTGCTCTCTCATGCTGATCTCATTTGCATCTCACATTTGTGCAGAAACCATAATCCAGCCTTTAGTATAAATGTGTGTAATCTGACTGCTGATTTGTACTGTTTATTTAGAGTATATGTTTTGGCCTTCTGTTAGCCATCTAAAGCTACATTATACATTTAAATTTTTAGATTTTTTAAAAGTATTTTTGAACAAATATTACTACAGAATTTTGATACAGCCTGAAATGTGGATGTCAGAATCAGAGAATGTACCGATCCATTTCTGGTGTTGGGTATCAGTTTGATACAGACTCCAAAAGTTAAACTCCATATGAGGAGTCAGAGAGCAGATCTATGCGTCAGGTTTTATTTGACTCATTTTTGTATTCCTGTCTTTGGTTTATAAAGCTATAAAAGCCTGACATTAAAATATAACACTCAGTCTCAGGCTCGTATTAAGGAGTAGAGAGTGGTAATTATAGCAGATCAGTATCGAGTTGGATCAAAATCTGTACTGGCTAAAACAAAACCCAGGTAATAGTTTCTGGCCACCATACAAAAGGGTTTCTGAATACAATGACTCATCTATGTTAATAACTACTTCTCACGTGGGTGTCGCGACCTCGCTGATTGAGGGGAAAAATGAGTAAAAGTTAGATTTTGTTGCAGACAGCCTCCTGAACGTCGGCATTTACTCGATGCAATGAGAAATGCATTAGAGGAAGCATGCCCGTGGTGGCATCTGCACACACACTCCATCAGCATTCAGCTCAGTGGTTTGCAATTATAATGAATATTAATGACTGTTTTCTCATACATAATATTCTCATAATGACTCTACAAAGTAAATGCAGCCCTCTTAAAACAACCATTTATCATAACTACATACCAAAGCAGTAACACTGTCAGCCAGTGGAGAGATAAAGCCATCAGATACGCTCTTTAAACTCTAATTTGTAAGTGTAGAACAAAGTAAATATCCATAATTTGTGTTTATTGTATGTTATCTTTTATTTGAAATCATCTTTTGTAATAGGGAGCTGGGATGGGTTGATGTTTGGTGTTGGATCCGTGTGAAATAATCAGGTTATTTTATTGCAGAAACTATGTTAAATCATTAAAGAGCATCACAGCCTTCTTTCCAAGGTAGAAATGCATTACAGCAACTAAAACAAAATGAAATCCAGCACTGTCTATGTGCTTAAGAGCACTTCTTTACCTCCGTCAAATCCCTTTTCCCATGGGCCATTAAAAACAGCAGAGGAGCCGGGCTCAATCCTGGCAGACATTACCTGTGAGCGACTGAACCCTGTTTGGGAATTGGTAAAGCGTACAGAGAAATAGACTCGGGATAGAACAGCCCGGCAAATTCCATTTCACATCTGAAGTGGTCTACTTGTGAAAGATCATTTGGTTTGGAGTGAGTAAACAGAGGGGACTCCATCGCTCTCAGTGACTTATGTGTGAAAGCTGGGGATTACAGACGATCAGGAAGTCTTGGAGCTGTTTGGAAAAGCATCGCCCAGCAAAATGAATCCAACTGCAGGCGATGTGTTTCACAAGCCTCTGCTGCTCTCACATTTGTCTGTGCTGTACGAGGCTGCTGTGAATAAAGCTCTGCACGTACACCGAGGTCTCCCACAATGAGGCTTTATCCGTATTAATGTGCTTTTTTTTAGTGCCATGTGAATATTTTGTTACCATCCTGAAACAGCGGACAATGGCTTTTTTTTTTTTTGTGGTTTACTTTTTCTCTGTGAAATCTGGCTCATATTTGAATTCCTGTTGGTTATTGGGGATATTTTGCTTCCCAGTTGTATTAAACAGCCAGGGATATGGCTTTGAATCGGAGTACATTAGGCGCACACATGATTCAACCTTGGACATTTTTCATGTTGATTTTTTTTGTGAAAAAATGTTGTTATTGTTTTGGCAAATTCCCACAAATACAAAAAGTTAAAGCAAAGTCTAAACCATAGCAACTCAGCTCTGTATGTTTTTCAAATCAAATACAGATTGCTCTCAGTAAAATATCATTTCCATGATTCCACTTCAATCATTTCACACACTAATGGACTCATTGTCACTGCTAAATGTTGAGTATTTTGTGTGTAGCCATCTCTTTTTTGACAAACTAATGAAATCTGAGATAACATTGCTGTCTTTCAATTTACAAACCTGACCGATCTCTTTTTTTTTAAAAGTGAAATGAAAAGAAATAGAAACAACCAATCATCACTATGCGTCTGATATCTAGCACAGGCTAACTTGACCAGGTCAATGTGTAACAAAGTGGGAGGCTGGTTGAGCTAGCTCTGCTAACATTAGCACCATACATTTTGTGCATTTTCTTTCTTCATTGATTTTTTTTCTTTTGTTTTTATCTTTTTTTCTCACTTTGTACTTTTTTTTACCTTCAGACGAGCTGGCCAGCTTGAATTTTAATTGTCGTTAACAGAATTAGCCTAGTGGTCTAGACCAGTGATTCCCAACCAGGGGAACATGTAAACACATTAAACGGGGTACAGGGAAACAAATAATAATTTATTTCCAACTTGGAAATACTGGAATGAGCCCGCCAAAATGGTTTGTGTGTGCTACAACTAGTTTCCTCAGAGAGACAATAACCTGATTATCAAAATCTAAACAGATGCTTAACTGCAGCCAGGTTAATATGAAAGAGAAGAAAGCTCAAGTGCAGGGTTTCCGCTTCATGTAGATGATCGTGGTGCACTGCCACGCCATGACAAGTTGCCATCCTGTGATCTTTTTTTTTTCAGATGTTTCAGATGTAAATTATACTGTACAGGGCTCTTGCAACCAAAATTGCCCATGACCAAAACTCACACTCATGGTAGGATCATATCGTGGTCAAAACCAATAAGAGACGAAGCAGGTCTTTGTAGTTAAGAATTCTCAGCTCTCTTCGTTGTGCGTGGCAGTTCTGCCCCGGTGCGTGCACATAAGACGCACAGTTACTGGAGAAAGTTGCGCCCACTTTGATCATTAATTAATGTTTGATTTTTAAAGTTTAACTGTCTTTTCAAAGAAGACCTATCAACTTTTTGTGGTAAATGTTACAAGAATTATATCTAACAAAGACGGGTTGATTATTTTGATTCGGTGTTTATTTTTTAAATTCCTTTTTTTTTTAATTTCAAGGCAACATATTGTTCATTTTAATGTTTTAAGTTAAAAAGAAGAAAATGACAGAGAATTAAATGTTCAAAATTAAGGAGATAAAACAAAATTATTTTCATTTAATAATCAGTTGTGTTACATTCTACTTTTGAAGAATCAACAACACACAAGAGTGAGGGGGTACTCATGGCGTGACAAAAAAGATCGGGGAGTACACAAGCCAGAAAAGGTTGGGAGCCACTGGTCTAGACTCCATGAGGTTTGCTATCGTGCTGGTGGCCCAAGTTTGAATTCAGCCTGTTGCCTTTTTCCACATGTCACTGCCCACTATCGCCATGTTTCCTGCTCTATTCACTGTCCTCTTCTATCTTGAATAAAGGCAAAAAATAATCTTTAAGAAAAAAAAAAGAGATGAGTAGTCAATTTTGAAAATCTGTGATTCAAATTGCAGGAAAAGAAGAAAATAGAGATCTGGAGAGTCTAAAAGGCTCACCAGAGCGTGATGGGTATTGTTTGAATGGGTTAGCTCAACTGGTGGGTCAACAATTGAAAGCACACTCTCAGGAGGAAAAAAAATATCTGCAACAATTTGACAGTGTACAGTCAAGAAAATGTGTGACATTTACATGTAGAGAAGGTTCCTTGTAGTCTGTTGCAATAGAGCCTAAATGGTTGATTCTGATGCAAGTCAGTGACAAAGAAAAGAGCCAATCATGGTTTGGGGTTTTGGAGTGAAACCTGAGGTGGCAAATCAGATTTCAAGGGGGGCTTATGCCACCCCTCACCATCAGTCTAGACTCACCCCTGTGTGCAACTCAAATAAGGGTAAACTTAGCAAAATAATCCTTTAATTAAAACTTGCATGCAATCATACAGCTTTAAAAAGTAATAAGTAGTTAAAAACATCAGTTCGACTTTTTTAAATTTTGAAAACAGAAAAGAACTGTAAGTTAGTTTACTTAAAGTAAGCTTATTATCAAAATGTCAGTGCAACATCTCATCTCCAGCTAAAGTTCTAATTAATTCCATCTTACAAAAGAATATATTGAAAAATTCCCTCTGTTTTTATCAACCTAATTAAAAATAATTAAATCTGTTCTCCATGTGATTGTAGTGGGCTTCAGTTTTGGCCACCAGTGCTCTTAAGTGTGATACACAAAGTGGCACTCAGTCAGTGTGGAGCTTCTGAAGCTGATAAAAGAGAGACATGAATGACCTTGGCATCACTGTTTTTAAAAAGGCAGACATACTTCAATATAAACGGCACATAACTGAAGAAAAATGGGTCTTTGAGGCTATTTTAACATCAGAGACCTGACTGTTTGCTGCATGCTGTTTATTGTCAGTCCAGATAATGATAAAAATGAGTAAGAGTCAATTTAAAGCCATTAAGAATATGGATGCCTTAAGTCTGTTATTTGTTGAAATCTCTTTTAGAGATAGATGATCTGAGGTAGTGTCCCTCAAACACATGAGGGAGGAAAAAATCTGCTGTAATAGGAACATGTTCTTGGAGCTGAATACCTGAACCCCGGCTGAGGGCAGACACTAGCTGCTATGACAGATCCATCAAAGCAGCGGCATCTGTCTCTCCTGATGTGGACTCCAGCGTGCGCTCTCCCTGCCGCTGAGCTCTGAGGCCCGCTTTGCACCGTCCACTGGCACTGAGCCAAACCCGGCCCTGCTAGTATTGTCCTTCACCCTCCCTGCTCTGAAGCCTGCTATTCAATTAAGATACAGTAACTTTGTCCTGCACGAGATCCTTTAAACACAGCTAAGAGAGGCGGTTCGACAGCAGGGAGCCTATCTGAAACTGTTTCTGTCATGCTTTCTTGCAGACCATATGACACCGTGCTGTACAGTATGCCTTGGAGCAGACTCTCCAACAGTCCCTGCATCATCTGGTGGATCTGTCACATCCACAATTACATTATTGCTGTTTCACACACACGAGCCACTGTGTCATTGCTCTGAAAACCAAACAGATGGAGCTGGCTGGCAACAGAAGGCTCGCAAATCATGGATCATTTGATTGGAGATTTTATTTAATTATTCAACCAAGTGGCCGTCTTGGAGAGGACTCAATGCAGGCTGCCTACTGTACAATATGTGTAAGCAACTGTTACACTATTCAACTAATAATGAGTTACACAAAAGATAAAAGCTGAGATATTGTGTTTGTTAGGGCACCATGTGTTTCTTTGAGATAAGTTGTGAAATCTATGTGTTCATCCAAATCATGGATAAATGAGTAGAAGAAGTAAGTAGGAGTAGGAATAAAAAGGGTAACTCAGTTTTATACAATTAAAACATAACTATGCTATACCAAATAGTAAATTATATTATTTGATACCGCAAGAAACAAAAACAGTTCTATGAGAATCAACAATATACAGTGCAATGTGACAAAATGAGGTGTGTTTTAACAGAGATTGTCAGACTTTTTTGGTTTGTGTACTCCCTTTCAAATACAATTTCAGCCAAGAAAAAATGGCCGAGAATTTTTTTTGGGAAATAACATTTGAAAGTAAAACAAATCCAAAGATTGTTTTTGTAAATCACTTTTTTTGTTTTCTTTTTGATGGTTTCTTCATCTTCTACCTCATTTTCCACTTCTGGCTTGTCTCTTTTCAAACACCTGTCCATTGTTATCCTCTTGGCTATTGTTAGCATGCAGATGTACATGCTGGCTCGCTGAACATTTGATGTCAACGGAGGCTGTCTGGTTCAAGTGGCTTTATAAATAATATATTTTGATGAATATCATGCTTGATTTGTAAATAGCTCCCTATTTGATATTGAGTTTTTTTCTAATTATTGTAATTCAACATTTTTTTTAACATTTGACAAGTACCCCTTGCAGTACTCCCACGTACCCCCAACTGAGACTCACTGTGTTATAAGATTTACACTAGGCCAATCAAGCTGATTGGTAGAAAGTTAGGCTACCTGTGTGCACATGTGTTTCCTAGATCACTCTGCCCCCATGGATACTGTCATTCTGAAATAATCACCTTGCCAATCTTGCAGCAACAAAGAAACATGGAAAACATCTTCTGTTTGCTATGTTTTATATCAAATTTAACCTTTATGTTTGTTAAAATTTTGCAATACCAGATTAAATCTGTCACAGGAAATTGCTCTTGATTGAGGAAGGCATTTGGCAATAGGGATGGGTACTGAATTAACCGAATTCTGTCAAAAGTACTGGTTACCAATTCATGTAAAATCAAAAGGTACCATGTTTAGGTACCTTAACTCATCCTTGTGACTGTGAAGGAGTGGAAGAGTAGGCAGTTTTGCATGCTGGACATGAACACAGCATTGCAAGGTTATATTGAAGAATAAAGATGTTAAATTTATTTTTTTTTTTACACTCTATTATTATTATTATTATTTTTACCACATAAACACAAAAAAGAACTGAAAATTGGTACCGTTGAGTACCAGTACCTATAACCAGGTACCAGGCATTGGTACCATATCGTTTCAAATGTGAAAGGTACCAATCCCTATTTGGCAACCTTCTCGTTGGTGTTTCTGAGTAAGACAGGACACAGCACAATATCTCAACACAAGATAGGATATCATATAATTTCTTAGGTTATGATATGATACGCTTCCAAATATATCGACCATGATCCCTACAAAATGACAGCATAGCTATTATGTCAAGTTTCAAATATAGCAACTGTTTAAAAATACACAAATATATCTGATTGCCTAAAGAACAAAAGATGCTCTGTAAAGCTAACATGCCAGGCTAATGTAATCAGTGCATCTTGGCACTTCTACATATTGCTGGATCAATATTTTATCCCACTCCAATGTTCACCTTTAATAGAGTTTTTAACTATCATTGTTAGTATGAGTTCTTATATTCTTTTTTATTTAAAAAAAATGTAATACTACAAGACTTCTTCTTCCTATATTTTCTTATCTCACTTTGGAATATACAGGAAATCTATATTTGAAGGCTCTACTTTTATATTCACCTGTGGATTAGTTTATGATGTTGTTTTTAAACATATTGTAAAGAGAAGGAGAAAGAAGGAGGCGGCTTTCAAAGGTGTGCATTGATTTCTTATATATAGCATTTTTGCATATGGCACAAGGAAGATAAGCTCACATCCAGGTTTGCTGTTCTGTTAATGCAAGATTGAGAGACACTGAATTAGAGGTTTATAAAGAAAAAAAAGGTGTGACAAAGAGCCAAATTACAACTCAACAGAGTGTGACGGAGGATTTCAAGTAGTAAAGTAAATGAAATGAAAATGTACTGTTAGCAGAAAAATAAAAAAACACGTTGTATTAAACATTCAGCCACAATGCTGAAAAGTGACAATTGCTTATCTCCATGGAGATCAATAATAGCAGCAGGATCATTGTGTAAAGTGTCTGCAGGTTTAATGCAGATAGGATGTCATTATTATTTTCTTTCTCCTAATGACCATCATTATGCACGGACACTGATTGAATTCCATTTGTTACCTGCGTTTGAGCCTGAGTGGAATAATTACCATTTAAGTATCTCCATTAAAATTCATGCACGGATGTCCATACTCAGAGCTTCTTTTTTTTTTCTTTTTTTTAAAACAACGAAAATATTCTTTGAATACAAAATGCACCGACTCTGCTTTAATACTTCAGGTCTAATTACCTGTGAGTGTTATTAAAACGTGTCTTCATTTTTAGGGGAATGACAGCAAAGACAAGCAGGAAACAGTTGTTGCTCAGTTGTTATCAATGCAGCGTGCCTCTTAATATTTAATTAAAATGGATCTGCTGGTAAGTGTGATCAATATCTGGCACCCTGTCTAAATTGCTTTTGCAACCTTGTGTCACATACAAAATAAATATGTTGTAATAGTGGCATGTACTTCTGTGAAGGAATATGGTTGAGTTTAAGGAATTTTATGTCTTCTACAGTCGTCTTAACTTTGCAGTGGATGGATCTCCGATGACGCTTGTGGTTGACTTCCAAAACAAACCTTTGGTGAGTCTGTAAGCCTGTTTGTTTTCCCAGTGGTGCACGAATGCAACCAGCAAGAGCGTGTCAATTCTTGTTTCCTTGGTGTCCTTCCTGTGTGTTTAGCCGCTCCAGTGAAAGTCACCATGTTTCTGCTGCAGGTAAATAAAGCAGCCACTTCCCTAACACAGTCATCTTCCTGTAAATACACATCTGTGTCTGCACAGCGAGCCAGCAGAGGAGAACAGAGAGTGGGATTTGGCCACACCTAATCAATCACTGACAGATTACTGCTAAAGCCACTTCCATACACATTAAAGGGGGACAAATGCAGAATTGCAACTGAACAAGTTCTAGTTTGAAGCCAACAGAGGGACTTCCTGGTGATTTATCAAAGTCAGTGCTGCTGAGCGGCACGCCTGTGTGATTGTAGTTCACAGCAGACAGAACTGAGGCGCAGCATTGAAAGGAGTGTTTATGCCCTCAGCTGTGGCTCTGTCAGTCTTGTGGAATTTACTGTAAATCACATTGCTTTTATTGCGAGATTTAGTAGCTTATCCTCTGTGGGCTCTATTCACTTCAAGCTTGTCCCTATTAGGATTTCAGCCCCAGTCTGTGCAGTGGTACTGGGATACACATCTTGGAATAATGTGGCAAATCAAGCCTGTAATTTTCTACTTTGTGCTCATCATTCTTTTTATAATGACTGCAGCTCTTTTGTAGTAAAAGTGTTTCATTACTGTTACAAGATTACAGCCTCAGTGTGTGTATTATTTCTCCTCGCAGATCTCTATTTGTGATGAGGATCAGTGCCTATGATAGCCCAGAGACACGGCGCAGTATCTCTGCAAATGATGTTTACAGCATCACGCCATGAAAATCGCATTTGGTTAAGTTGTGTAATGATAGAAAATATAAACAGTCTGAAGAAGAGGGGAGCGTCACTTTGCCCGTGGAAGCGCTCAATAAACGTACTTTTATTTTCTTTAATGAGTAATGCAACATGCTGTTATTACCGCAAATCAATGTCAAGCAGCAGATCAGAGGAAATATTCAAAGTACTTTGTGAAATCGAGATGCATGCCTCTGTGGCACAAAGCTGGTTTCTCCAAAGTCAGTGTTTCTGTGCAGAAACACACAGCAGCATTGCTGAAATGATCACACATGACATAAGAGTCTGTAGGCAGAAGGTTAGAAAACAGCCGGTCACGTGCTATGTAAAGCCCTAACCTCATTCCTGGGGAAATGAACAATTCCAGTGCGTGTGTGTGTGTGTGTGTGTGCAGGAAGGGAGATATCAGCCAGAGTTCTATATTCATTTTATTTTACTCTTTTGATAATCTTGGGTGTAATACAACCGAAAAATAGTCTTTTTGCTCATAAATCACTCTGATTAGCTCCTCCAAGGAGGATTTTTTGTTTGTTTTCAAAATGTGTAATATTTTATTTTTTAAACACACAACCAAAAACCACAATGTTAATTTTTACATTTATTCCCTCTCATCAAATCATAGCAACCGGCTAACTTTTCCATACCTGCAGGTCTGATCTGTGTCAAGGAGGATTGAAACGTGTGATGGACATGAACTGTGCTCCCCGCAGCTGTGTGTGCGGTTGTCTGCATGATGTGTGTATTGACGTGCTGTAGCAAGAGTTCAGGGAGGCAGCTGAGCAAAATAATTCAGAATGTCCTGCCTGCTGACACAAGGACAAAGGCACAGACTGAACATGCCCATATGAGGAAGGAGACAATGGACGTGGCCACACCTGGAAATGCACCGCTGTTGTTTTCACCGTGACCTCTGCGGCACACAGAGATTTTCACAGGCTGGTCTTAGGAGCATGCCGGACACTCACATCTGCTCAAATCAGCTTGGTGGAGCGTCATGTTATCAGCATCCAAGCCCTCGAAACACGTCGTAAAAATGATCAAATTCCTTTGACTCTCATTCATTAGTGCTAAATCTAAAAATTTACAATCTGTAGCAGAGTTTCTTTCTTTATAAAATCTGACAACTGATGAGCTTTTCAATGTCACAATTCAAACCCAGCTTATGTTTCAGAGTACTGATGTACTCCAAAATGTCAGGAAACAATTAAAAGATTAAAGCAGGGACAGTATGAGCTTAAGCTGTCATTGTCCAGAGCAGCTCAGTGGCCGCTCTGTGTCCTGCCTTTTGGGTAGGATTTCTCCAAAGAGCGCGTGCAGTTAGAATTAGCATGGTGCAGCCAAGGGACTACTGAAGGCTGAATCAATGCATCACTCCCAGGGCCTTGGGTATGGATATGAAAGGCCATAATGGGACCTTTTCTCTCTTTTTTTTTTTTTGGTGCTGATTCTCATATCGTGTGTCTAACAACTGAAGTACTCATGGAGCACCCCCCCCAAAGGAGACGATATCACACACCCTCTCTCAAGGCCAAGCATGGAGATTGAAGAATGGCTGGAGAATACCCTGCTAAGTCAGTTAGGCTGTTACTTTTGCTTGTTCTTTAAAAATGAATCAAAATATCTGCAATGGCTACCTTAAAAAATGACAAAAATGACAAATAGCAAGATTAGCTTGATGTAAATCTGTAAATAAAATCTCACTGCATCTCTAAAGCTCAAAAAGTTACACTCTTCACACAAGGCTGAGGCCTTGGGGGGAAAGTAGCACTTTTTTTTCTTTGCAGGATAGAAAATATACATATTTTTATATGTTGACAAATCACAAATATTGCAGAGCAAATAAAAGAGAATTAAAATAAGAGAAAATGTATTTCAGATTTGTTTTATATCTCAGAAGAAAAAAAAGTCAGATCCACCCAGCAGAAGCCATGTTTTACAAGGTTGGAGTCGTACAAACTGTGGAGATATCACATCATGTTTGGGGCTGAAAACAAAGGGAATATAGCATAAAGGAGAACGTGTCCTAATGGGCTCTGAACGGAGCAGACAGGCTCAGCAAAGAATAAGTTCAGCGGTGCGTGCAGACAGTAGGCTACAATTAAACTGTTAATAAATCACATAAACTACGGAATTACGTTGTCATGATAGGCTACTCGTGAACCCCTGCTCATTAGGGCTGATTCTCTTTGAATTTGGCTCGCGCTGCAGAGAGCATGCGCAGTGTGGCGCGTGCTGCTGCCTTCAGTCAGTGGAGCAGCTGTCCAGGGTTTGGAATTCCAACATGGCAGAGGCTGTGGTCAGTCTTCCCCTCACTAACTTGGAATGGTTTCAAATCGCGAGCAGCCACGCTTAACCTTTCAGCCGCTCGTACCAGCCCTTCACGCGCACACTTTTACCGGATCGATGGTGCTATAAGCCGTGACGCTGCCCTGTCACCTCCACAGGTAAGTCTTATTATTCTGTCTATCAGTGATGTTGACAATTAGAAAGAGGAACAGAGCAGGGCTGTAACGTTACGCACGCGGAGAGAGAGGCTGTGTCGCGCGTCACGGAGCTGCAGCGCAGTCTGTGGTCAGTTATTCCGCATTTCACAGCCTAAAATACTTGTCATCGCTTTAAGGGAGAACAAATTAACGCTTCCAAGTTCGAGGAGATGTTTGCATACAGGTCTGGAACCAGCCTCTCTATTAACTTTGTAGCAACGTGAAGTTTTTGCATGTGAGTCTGAATAAAACTTGCCGCGATATCCGCAGGCGGGAGGCTAATAGATGGCTTGTCATTGCGCTCTTAGTGGGACAACTGCTGGCAAGTAATCTATTTTAAAAGTAAAGGGAGGGTGTGAAGGAGGGGGGGCATCACGCTGCTTTAGCCTCTTCCTCTAATAGGCGGCGTGAAGAATGTGTGTTTTATGCCATCCACAGTCTCTCTCACATGCTTCCTATCCTCTTGTTCCAACTCGCGCAAGAAGTGACAGGCTGCAGCCGTGAATGTGTGTCTCTAGATCTCGCGTCTCCATCCACGGCTATTTTTCTATCCCTTCTTTTTTTTTTTCCTTCCAGAATTGTAAGCTGCATGTTTGTCCTTATTTAAACGTCCCGAATGACCAGCCGAGGACAGAACAGGAGAGCGTGCGTTTTTTAAACTTGTGAAATCCGATAGCTGAGGGAAAAAGTGCCTGTAATGAGAAGCAACCTTTGGAATTCCGCCTCGTGAAAATTCCGATTCTGCCTTCTTTCCCCCCTCTCCTCTTGTTTTTAGGCTTGAAGACATGATCTCTAGCACCAGTATTTATGGTATGTCCATTTTGCAATTATCACAAATATTATTATCATTTTTCATTTTTTTAATGAGGCTGTATTGCTGTATGCCATTTGTGTGTGTGTATGTGTGTGTGTGCTGTGCATGTTTGGCTCATCAAATGTTGAAGTAATTGGGTTATAATAATAATAATAATAATAATACAGGGTCATACTGCAAAGATGAGGCCACAATTTATGATAAATAACACACACGTGGTATTATCAGTCAGTTTGAAACGCCTGTGAAGGTTGGAGCATTAATACACTTTGAATTTGCTTTGATTCTTATGAAGTACATTCTTTATTTAAAGTTTTTCTATCTTATTGCAGTGCTTTGATATTTTTGCATGCACTACTCTATAAACTTCGTCAATACATGAGAAATATAAATATACCCCCTACAATATTATAATATTTCTTTTAGACACTGAATGCTATTTGAAAACAAAGGTTGCATGCTTTTTTTTGTGAAAATATAGTCTGTTATTATGTTTTTATTAAAATTCAATATTCAATCTGAAAGCATTTTGCAGATTTGAATATATTTACAGTTTTAAAAAGTCACTACTTAGACATTTATGTTTTATATTTCAGCACCAAATCTCTGATAATCTCTGTTAAAAATGAGTATCACTTCAATTTAAATTTAATAGCAGCTTATTCAAAAACATTACATTTAATTTCAAGGCTTGTCAAATCACTAATTGTCAATACATTAAATACTATACAGAAAGTATAGTAGAAGAAATTTACACTATGGATGAAGAAATTTTTCATTCAAAGATGCAACTTTTTTTTGAAAATTAGACTTGAGTAAATCTTGCAATTGGCTCCTTCTTACGCTTCATTCATGGATTTTTTCTGCTTTTTTATTTAGTTGCTGCACTGTGCAACAACTCAGCAGTGACATTACATCTCATATCCTCCACACGAGTGTAAAGGCAGCGTCAGGAGTAGCTACAAATCTCTGTTCACACACACAGACACAGTACATGTACCTGAGCAACAGAAGGAAAAGTCAGGAGAAAGTAACAAGTTATGTCTCTCTTTCCTCAAACACGCTGCCCTCAGTAAACCTCTCCCAGCCTGCACTGCACAATTTACTTAATTGTGTCCACACATTTCATTTGCATGTTTTGCTTGGAGAGGAAATTAACCATCATCAGCAGTGAGCTGAAGTATGTTTTCACTCCTCTTCAAAAAAAATAACAGCATCGCAGCATCCGTCACTCAGTGGAGGAGGAAAAAAATGTACATTAGAGTCACGTTCATTATGTTGGAGTGTTTGGTTGTAATGTGTTTTTGTAAAGTGGGTTTTAAATGTGTTACTCAGACTTTTATGTCTCATATTTAGTCCTCCTCATATTAATGTGTGTGGGTACGTTTATCAGAAAAAAAAAAAAGATTTAAGCTGCTCGGATTTGGATGTAAGTAATATTGCAAATACTTAGTTATACCTGCAGATTTATGCTTTTGCAATCTGACAGATTGGAAAAACTTTTGAAAACTCCTTAAAAATGTAAAAACTAAATTTGAAGACTGTGCAAAAGCATAAAACTCCTGCATTACAAAAAAACAATCTGTGCATAACTCAAATTGTTCTCTTCAGATCTTTTACCCTAAATATCCTAATTACCAAGAAAGTCATGCAAGAGCTGCATGTGTGCTCTCCTACAGCGTGTGAGGCTATTCTCACAGGTCCTTATTTAACCCCACACACCTTCCGCTGTGCATGGAAAAGCAGCTGACAGCTCTGTTTATTTCTGAAAGGAGACCACTTATGATAGCTATCTGAGCTGTCGCGCTGACACGAAATCTCTGCGCCGAATTTGACGACAGATGCTGACCCCTCCTGTTGTCATCACCCCTCTTTACTGAGGTGTCATACATGTTCACACTTTTAATAGTGACTGTAAATAATAGTAAGAAGTTGTGTGGAGGAGAAATAAGTGATTGCACCCACTATTTTTCAAAGCGGCGCAAGGGCGTATAAATATGGTTGTTATATTTAGTTGTTTTATACTGGGAGAGGAGTTGTTTGCAGATCGTAGCGATAGACGAGGCTTCTTATCTGCGACGCTGTCAATACACCGTTTTGTTTTGTAGTTAAAATAAATTTACTAAAAAAATTCAAAGATCTTCTTTTAAATTTATTTTTGTGCAGTATTTTTTAATATTAACAAAGTCAGATTTCTGCAAAATGTTTCTTCATGTTTTCCTCGCTTATGACTATTTTGTAAGTTCACCTGATTTGTCAAGTTTCATTTTCAAAATTTGCACAAATGCAAACAAAAACACATCTTTTGCGCCCATGTTTTATTAATTTCTCCTGACTTTAATTATGCATGAAGCAAAAAGAAGCTGCTCCAAATGATCCGTCCATAATCTGTCATTTGAAACACCATTAAAGATGATGCCTGGAATTGACTGAGTGACTTGCACCATCACTGTAAGAAAATTGTTCCTCTGACAGGCCTGGAACTTTATAATACATGGACTAATGATGACAATTAAAGTCATCTTCCTGAGAATCAAGTGCAGGCTCTGTGTAAATACCCCCTGAGATGTGTCTGTAACACCCATCTTTTCTGATGGATCAATTGGTCTGGAACTACAAGAAAATCCCACTCAGCTCCTTTTGACTGTGTTGTATTAGATCAGTGCAGGATTGTCATCTTTGAGCAAATATGTTAAGTGGTGTCTTTTATTCGTCATCTAAAAAGCGAGGGAGTCCCCAATGGAGGGAAAAGACATTAGCAGAAGGGACAAGAAAAAAAAATCGACAAGTATTCCACTCTCCCCCCTTCCTCCTTCCCTCCTTTCCTTTCCTTCCTTTGCTCTCCCTGTCTGTTCGTCTTGTATTCACATCTCTGTCGTTTCCCTCATGGCAGCCTGCTATGTTATCTTCGTGTGTTTCTCTCTCTGCACTGACAATTCCTGCACTGATCTAAGTTGGACTGCATTAGAAAGTGGAGGCAGCTGTCTGTTGCTATACTGAGGGACGTGTTTGCTCTACTGCAAAGATGAAGGACCATGAATCCTTGACATCCTCCCTTTTTCTCCCCCTCCTCCTCCTCCTCCACCTCCTCCTCCTCCTCCTACCATCTCATTTAGACACAGCGACTGTCTGCTCAGACTTGTTTTTTTTTCTTCTTCTTTTCCTCTGAGTGACAGCATATGGCATAGACATTTTCTAAAATGCATGTGCCTACCACTGGCTGCTTGTACTTACCCTTCACATGTCTGCTAGGTACAGGCCTGAAGTGTTATTTCTCCCTCTAAACCAAACAAAACACACACACACACACACACACACTGCTTCTTTTAGAAAAATAAAACAACTACAGATTACATGTGAGGAACCATGAGCATAATTAGCTTATATCTCTCCAGTTGTACTGCAGCAAACATTTTAACATTTACACTGCTTTTGAGGAATTGTGTGTGCATGTTGTTGAATGAGTGTGCATGCTTTGTTTGCATGTGCACAGATCTATGTCTCTCTGTGCATGCTTTACATTTGCAGAATGACATTAAGACAAAACGCCTTGTTCACTTTCTTTGCCCTTCTTTAAGAAACACATCCACATATACATCCTCTAATCTTATAATGAGCCATACCATAATGCACAAGGGGCTTATAGAGCTTATAGGGTTCACTAAATGACTGATTATAACAGAAACATGTTCATAAGTCATGTTTTCATGGCAGGTTTATCCAGGCCAAAGCATATCATTTACACAGTGTTGCGTTTACTGCCTCACACTCCTCGTCCTCCTCCTTCTCAACACACTGAAACAGGCTTTGTTTCATCTGAGGTGTCTCTGCACTCATAAGGAGACGAAGGCAGTGCAGAGCCTGCTGGGGATTGGCTAGAATAGACAATCCCCAGGTGTACTAAACTAGGTTTAGTACTAAGGCTTTTAATCTGGACTTGTAGGAGATTCATGTGCATTCATAGATTTGCCTCGGTAATTATCATACCCCCAGTGGCAGCCGGAGAGAGACGTCTGCCTAAATCACTGATGTCCTCATTACACTGTTTACATTTTAATTAGACATGCTAAAGTCTGGATTTTTTTTAAGTGGGCAAAAAGATTTAGAAATGTTTCTATCTTTAGTTTCAGAAAGGAGACAGCGCTTGGATTGATGCCGGGCTGTAAATTGACGTTTATTGGTCGCCAAATATTTTCGTCCACATTTCTTGTTTATGTTGCCATCTCCATCTCTGTGCAGTCATATATGGTGTCGTACTTTGGGCGTATTTGTTTGCTGCTTTGAGATCAACTAATTGAAGGAGTATTAAAAAATCAGCTTTTTGAACATTTATGAACATTAACACATTATAAAATTCAGTCTTCAGGAAAATAATTTCTTTTACTTTCATGCGGTGAATAATCAGCCCTTAAAGGCTCAGACAAACAAATCCTACAGTCCCACTACTTTTAAAAATACAGACACTTTGAGGCGTCATTGTGTGCCTGAGCTCTGCTGCTTATCATTGAACAACCTTGGTGAAGAGGTGTTTTTTCCTCTCCTCCTTCCAAGGTGTTTCTTTATATATATATTTTTATATATATATATAAATATATATCATGCTGTTGGGGCGTTTCATATTGTGTGAGAGTCTTTCACAAGGGGATAAGAGAAACTCAATAGTTTGCTGGGTCTTGTGTTCTGGTGCAGTGTCTGACTAATCTGGCAATCACAGCCGCCATCATGGCTCGACTGAAAGTGAGGAAGATTTTGAACCACCTCTCATTGGATGTGGATTTAAGATGTTTGAAGTGTGGCTTCTTCTGAGTTTCAGATCCTTAAATTTGTCTTAAAGCTGACCTGTAGCTATCAGCGTGACCCTGACATTACGATAACACCAACAGAGTGTGATCGCAGCTGCTTTGATTCTACAAAAAAATGTGGCTGAGTCCAAATTTAATATGAGATGAAATGTGAAGCTAAGAGCAAAATTATGAATGGAACTTTAAAGTGTGTCAGCTGTTTTATTTTCACGGATTATTACCATATTAAAGGGTTATAAATCATGAATTGAAATGTGTGTTTCAGAGCAGGAAGGAAGTCTGTCTTTTCACTCGTCTTTGTCCCGTACGTTACATCCCATCCTAACAGCCTTAAATTCATATTAGCGATGATTAGCTGAATCGCTATCAGACAAGATGTGAGTGTTTTGGTGGTATTCAACGTGGCAATTCATTCATTCATTCATCCTCCGTGAAGTCAGGGTGGCTGACAGTTTGGCGAGGTGCCAGGTGCTGGCAGAGGGAGCCTTGAGTGCCAGGGACGGGAGAGGGTGGGCCGAGGTCTGATGCCTGATGGTGTGGAGAGTGAAGAGAGCTGGAGGAGGAGGGGGGAGGAAGAAGATGAGAGGAGGGGAAGGAGAGGAAGGGGATGGAGGGGTGTTGCCATAGAGGTTTAAGGTGTCAGGCTGCAGCGGCGCAGCGGGTGTCTGCAGTGACACTGCGCCGCAACCACAGAAGTGAGGCAGGGTGAGTGTGTATTCTGAGATCCAGAGCCAGGGGTGTTATGTTGTTGTTATAGAGACTGGCTGATTAAAGTGGCTGCGTTAGTTAACAGAATACACAACAAACAAGCTTTTGTTTCATGGAGGCAGCTGGAGCCGAGGTGAACCTGTGAGCTGTTTGCAGAATTTTTAAAAATGTAACACAAAAGAACGATTCTCTGTGATTTCTGCTTTATGAAAAACGTGTCGACCATTCAGATTCATACAGCAGCGCTCTGTTTCCCCCCTCTCCCAGCAGCTGGAGTCTCACTTGCATGGTGTAAGTGAATAGTCACTCGAAGCCTCGCTGCCTGGCGGGTGGCCTATTTGACAGTCCCTCTAAGAGTCCACGTGGAATTAGATTAATTTAAATCAGAAAAAATAAGAGTGCAAAAAAAAAAAAAAAGGAAAAAAGAATGAGTGCTCAAGAGTTCAGCATCATGGCAGAGCTTTATGAGGGCTGACACTGCTTTTGTGTTCATTATCAGGAAATCACCTCGGGGAGTCGTGTTGACTTTGCATGCTCTAAAATAACTGGAACAGTGGACTGCCCTGTGCGCGCTTGCTCACTTCCACTTTAAGTATCTGGGGAGGCAAGGTGGAAATACCAAACTGAGTTTTTCTTTCTTTTTTTGCCGAGAAAAGCTCGACATAGTTTAAACTCCTGCTTTTGTGAGTGAAATCATTCTATTTATCTGGCATCAGCCCTGGGTTTAACTTCAACCCTCGGCCCTTTGGCGCTCTTCAACCCCACTTTCCTGTCCTGCCGTATTTCCCTCCACTCTTCGCTGTCATGTGATATAAAGTCAAAGGCTTCAAATAAAAGCTTTTAATTTGCTTGAAAAACTACAATCCTCGTGCACTTAGGGGAAACATCTGAAACAAATAGTGGTTCTCAGCTGAATGTTGCCACCAGCTCATTCTGCCCTCAGTTCATTTGTGTCCTGGGGCGAAATAAAACTAAAAGAGAACTTTTATTGTCATTTTCTCTCCTTATTTAAAGGAAACGTACCAGCATGATGTCATTTCTGGCATTATTAGGCCTGTGCAGAGTTTATAGCTGTTTCTATACTGTACAGAACAATAGTGGATTCATTTAGTGGAAGCGTGATGTTCCTTCAGTCCAAACCCTGACTGCTCTGCCTCTCCCACATCTTTAAATGGATCCCATGAGTCTCCAGCTCTGTTGTTTCCATTATTCATTTTTCCAAAACTTCCATGTAGCATGTAGAGGCTAGAGGGGTGAAAAATAATTTTGCATCAGAAAAAAAAAGAGAGAAAAAAAAATGATGTAGAGCAAAGTCACTGCTTTATGCAAAGTGTGCCATGCCTTGGGAGCATGAAGTGAGCCGGAGTGTACTGTAGGAGGAGTGAGCGGCCTGGGCCAGGGGATGCACTGGATGTGTGTGGGTTCGGTGTGTGTCTGCGTGTTCCTGTCAGTCTGTCAGCTCAGGCCCTAATGTGGCTCCCTAGAGGTACCTGGGGGAGACCCATCTAGCACCCAGTCAGCCTCTGCTGGCGGCCAAGTGGTGACAACGGGTTCCCACAGAGAGAGGAAGTGTCATAGTATGTATGTACACTAGTGACAGATGACTGGAGACATGTGGCCTGTAGACACCGAGCCTGAAAGTAAAGCAGTTTCTGCCTCTTAGACTTTCTTTTTTTCCCCTCTTCCCACTTGAGACATCAGAGAGCGAGCATCAGGCTGCTGAATACATTGACAACAAGTCAAAGACGTGAATAAAACGGATGCAAATCATTTGGCATGAAAAGACAAATGTTATGCGAAAAGGTTTTATTTGCCCTTTGAAAGAGGCTGCAGCAAAGGAGTGAGGAGGGTTTTTTTTAGTGTGCAGAGCTTCAGGCAGCTTTTCTAGGCCACAGGTCATGTGGGTCAGTGTTACACTCCCTGTAGCCTCACTTCAACCCTCGGTCTGGAAATAGAACATGCAACGTCACCCAGCCAGGAGGGAGGTAGATTCCAGACCTCAGTGGCCACGGGCTGCACATGTGGAATCTGCTCATGCAGTTGACCCCAAATGTTTGAAACCCAGAATGCTCCCAGTGGGATAGAGTTCTGTTTTGTTTTTGTTTTTTTTTCATGCATACCCAAATGAGCGGGGCTGTACAAACTGCCTTTAACAAAGTGAAACCAGCATACTTAAGACTCCTCACTGTCAGGCTGTGAGCAATTCATCAAGGGACCTCGCTGAAGCCAGAGGCGGATTTATTAAACAGTGTGCACATAACCTGTAAGAGAGGATAAACACAACAAATAAACGCAGCAGTGCTTGTTTTCTCTTTTTTGCATATTCCAGCCAGCAGCAGGCTGTTTGCCTGCTCCTCTCTTAAAAGTGCTCATTGAAACGGACGGGGGGCTGGCACATGGACGATAGACGTTCAACCCAAGCGGAGAGAAGAATCAAGCACGATTTAGGTTTTAAGATGTCATCCAAGAATCACAAACAGAGACCACAAAGCACTTTTTGGAGTACTCTCAACACAACTTTTGGAAGTTTAAATCTTTTTTAACAGTAAAATCAGGCGTTTGTTTTGCAAATAAAAGTTGCAGTGAGGAGAAGCTGTAAAATGTGGTTTATAAAAACAATAAAAAGAAACTGTTCATTATTTCTAACTCATTTGCTCCAGTGAATTTGGAACTGTGATAACAAGTCAGCAGCTTGTAGGGGTCAGTTAGAGGCCAGCGGTCAAAGATAAACGCTAACGTGCTACAACTTAAAACAAACTATATCAGGGGCTGCAAACTTTACCTTCATTGGAGCCATTTAGCCACAAGTCATTCTGGAGCCGCATAGTCTACTTTATCTTCACAAAAAAGACTAAAGAGTGAATAAAATTCTATACATGGTTCAAATGAAGTGAACAATTATTTAAGCAAGAAGTTTTTTAATTTGTGAAATTTGACATGCGACGTCTTTGTTTTTGATCTGTAATAAATTTGAAAAAAAAATGTTTTTGCTAAAATTGCAAAAAGTTGCATAATTTTCAAAAGTTGTTTGAAATTGTAAAAATTTGCAAAAATTAAAAAAACATCAAACATTTGCAAAAATGTCAAAATTTTTAAAGTCACACTTGAATATCATAACATATATTGATAATATTGATCAATTAATCATTTTTTGTTGTTTGCTAATGTCGGCTAATGTCAAGCACGTATATTAAGCCGGCATGTTGGCAGTTAATTGAATCTGTCTACACAAATCTGTATTTTCTTCCTGATTTGTCTTTTAGTAGATTTATTTTTCTAACCAGGGCTGTAAAACTTGAGGTTAGCCACAGGTGCATGGAAAGTTGGTGGACTGTTGATGTTGTAGGAGGTGAAGTAGAGTGGTGGCAGGCTTTATTGACAGATGTGATGAAGATTTAGTTCCACAAAATGTTAATGCATGATTTTCTTTAATTTTTCATTTTATTTATTTTTTTATATTTAATTCAAAAATTCTTTATTTCAGTAACAATTCTTTAAAGCTACGAGGAGCCACTGCAAAGGAGTCAAAGAGCCACAAGTTGCAGACCCCTGAATATGTTGCTGGTTAAATTTGACTGAAGGTCATCTTTTTTTAACTTACTGATCTTCATTTTTTAACAAGATCAAAGATTGATCAAATTTGGTCAATTGTTACGGATTTTCTTCTTCTCTTTTTCTGAATTTTTGTTGTTTTATCATCAAAATTTAGGGACAGAACAACGATGTAGGAGAGAAGAGGGAAGATGCCGGACTAGAGCAATACTTTAACTGAACCAAACAAACCGTACACGTGTCCCAGCCCCAGATAGCAAAAACACACAAAAGGAAGTTCCCCCTTTCACTGAGCGAGTGCATGAGCAGTGATTTCAAAGTGCGGAGGTGTTACAAGAATTTGAGCTGATGATTAACAGGTTTGAGTCAGCTGCTATGACACAGCGTTTCAAAAGGGTTTTTCAAAGAAATAAAGATGCATTATTTTGATGAAAGAGTGCATGTAGGCCGTAAAATTGGTGCCAAAGCATGGCCATCATTATTTAGGAGGTCAAATGTGCTGGTGCTGAGTGACAAATCATTGATTTTACCTTTTTTCTGATTTATTGCAACAAATTTGGACTTTTTCAATGTGCAGTTTATACAAACCGCAATTACTGTGCATCTTCAGAGGATCTTTTTTCACTTCCTTTTGCAGTATTGAAATATAAAAAGACACAGTCAGGTTTACCTCCTCTCCTTTTCAGTCATTCAGCTTTAGTGAATTTTCTGTGGCTTTGTGTGAAAAAAAAAAAGTATAGCATTAAACATCTGATTAGTTTTTGATCAGTGCCTGAGTGTGTGTGCACTTCTATTTGAGCGTTTGGGAGTGTTGATAGTGAACACCTGGCTCTTTTACCCCTCGTATTGGCCGTGTGCAGAGCAGCCTGTGCGTCCAAGTGACACGTCCTGGTCTTTGCTTTCTATCCAGGGAAACAGAAATCTATCAGCGCTGATGAGATCGTGCTCCATCAAACATATTTGTGCCAAACTGTTTATAGTGAGCTCCAAAAGTGCTATTGTTCCATTCTCTAGTCACATTTTGAGCACTAGCCGACCCCAGGTTGTGTATATTGATGAGTGGGATTTGTTTCTTAATAGAATTGTGTCTAATTAATTAGCTTTTAATTGGTTGAACTCTGAACATGCAAATGCAGCAGAATGTAGAACAATGATGACTTTAAAGTGCGTAGAGAGCTGCAGATTGAGGTCGACTACTGTACGCCAGGCTGTTTATTCTGATTCCTGCTCTGTGCTGTAAAATCCACCTCCTCTCACTTACCACAGGGACAGGTGTAGAGCACCAGGAAGGGTCTAATTCCACAAAGGGAGCCCAGAACTATTTGAATCGCCTCACTCTCAACTTCTATTAATTATCTCATTTATTTTTCACAATTGCTTTGTGCCACAGATTAACCTTTTTTCTTTCCTTCATTTCATGATCTATTAAGGAATAGTTTTCATCGCTTCTTGATTTCTTGCCTCATTTCTATCAAAGCTGTGAACTCTTTGAAGGCTGACACTCTCTCATCCACCTGCTTCACACACTTTCTATGGACACTGACAGCTCTCGTTGGAACACCTCTGCTGCTTTTCCAAATCACGCCGCTGATGCAACTACAGAGCTGCTCTGCTGCAACATGCACACCGACAGATTGCATGACAGTGCGAGCAATTTACTCCAAAGAAAAATATTTATACATTTCTCCACAATTTTGTAGATTAAATTAGTAATTAAAGGTGTTTTTTAAGTTCCACAGGAAGCTTCTTTGTTTCATTGTTTAATTTATAGAGCAAGTGTTTGTGTCAGAGAAATTGATTCAAGAGGAATAAAGAGCAGTGTTCAAAGCCTGTTCACTGCTTAAAATGCAATTTCAAGAATCAGACATGAAATTAAGAAAAAGATTTCTTAGATAGGTCTGATAAGGTCCAAATGTTTAATGTTAAGGTCCCACATTAAGTCATCCTCCTTCATTATCGTAAATATTCTCATATTTCAGAGCTTCTGTCAGTCAAGGCCACCAGCTTTTCTCTGTTTCCCCCTGTTTCTGGTGTATTCTCCTGCACAATGTACTCACAGAATGTACAAATAAAAGTCTAAGTTATAACATGAAGGGAAAACTTTCATGTCGGGTAAGATTGGATTGGAAAATAAGTCAACAAGAAGTGAGATGACAGAGCTACTTCATGAATTCAAGCCTGGAAGTCTGGAAAATTTAGACTTTGAAAATTGTTCATACTAAACCTCAAACACTCTTTGCTCTCGAGATTAAGAAAAGGATACCGAGGATTTTAATTTACATTACATTATTTCTCTCATTCTTAAATTATTTCCCCAAAACAGTAAAGTTTTATCTTATCTTAAATTGGAAAGAGGACTCTTATTTTGAAAATTCCAAAGCTTCCGTCACATTTAGCACAATTTTGGCAGCTCGACCCTTCGTCGTGATGACTACTGTGGACACCTATTCTAAAGACGTTTTCACAAAAATTTTATTTTATTTTTTCTCACAAAACATTTCCACTCTAGCTGATGTGTGTTTTAATTTCATTGTTTCAACAACCCTTAATTGTTCTTCTGTGCGCGTTCATTTTAGATACTTGTTTCAAAATTTTACAAAATAGAATAAACAGAATAATTCTTCAACAAGATTAAAGAAAAAAAACTTCAAAACTCAAAAACAGAATATTGATGGGGCTCTTTCAGGAGCTAAAATCAAAACTTTCCACCCGAGAGGACATCTGACACACTGAAACTGTCTTTAAAGAAAGAATATCCAGCTATTTTTATATGTAAAGAAATAAAATGAATGTATCTATTTAATGCTTTTAAGATTTGCACAATGCTTATACAGCTCTATTTTGCCTTTTATCGTACATGGCAAGGTCAGAAAGAGAAGGAAGCAGCAGCTTCAGTAAACAGATGATCTCCTCTCCAGCACATTGTCTCATGTAACAGAATAAGCTGGTGTCTGCTGGCAGTTGTTTCTGTATTATTTATTGCTGGATGCTGGAGGAAGCATATACATTTGAGGGTTTCGGTTTTCAAACCTGGAGAAACCAAAACATCTCAAGCTCTGATTTGCACCAAGAGTTAAGTCATTCAAGCATTAACCAAACACCTCATGTTCTCAGTATTTCTTGTTTGCTTGCATAAAGAGAAGTTGTGATAAATCCCTTGTGAGAACCAAACTTTCTGGAAAGAGATCCAGCTGCACAGCAGCTCCACAGCTCTGCACTGACCATGCCACCTCAGCTCTCAGAAGCCATTGTTTGCCAGTGGGCGAACCAATCTCCTCTACAGCTCTTTCCTTGTAAAAGTTCCCCTTTATGGCTTCACTACTTCACTTCAGTAACTTTATTACAGTATAGCTGAGAGATTTCTATTTCATATTGACCTAAGATTGCTTCAGTTGTCTCATTTCACCTTTTGCCTGGCCTGTGTTGGAGAAAGTGACCTTCTTTGAGACTTGCAGTCGATAGCAGAGAATGCTTCAATGGAAAAAGCTGGTGGTGGTTACAGGCAAACATTTCTTTCCCTTGTTCACTGGGGTATTTTCAACTCCAGTTCAATTTAAACTTTTAATCAGTTAAATGGGTGGGAAACATTAAAAAGAACAATACTTTACATCTGTGTGTTAAACAGATTTAGGCTTTTTGAACACTTCGGTTGTGTTTGCTTAAATTTATGTGAAAAACATGCTCAGTTCTCTTCAAGTGGAAATTAAGTAAAAGGATCTGTTAGCAGGGCTGTGTTCTGTGTGATGGTTTTGTCATTACTGAATTTATTTTTGGGTTCAAAATTCTCAAATTTCATCAAATTGGTTCAAAGCATCCACCAAAAAGGAAAGGTATTTCTGTTGTATATGGCTGCGTACCCATGATGCATTGTAAAGTCAAGGGTTCTTTGTTACAGATAGGCTCTTACAGAGCGGCAGTCTCTGCATTAAAGGTTGAAGACATGCCACTGGCAGTTTAGTGTTGGGAAAGAAAGGAAAAGGTTTTCATTCTGACTCCAGTCTGAAGAGAATGAAAATGACTTCTTTTTTTATGGTGCTGTTTCCTTCCAGTGTTAACCAGGTTAACACGCCTGTAAAGTCCAATAGCTGCACGCGTGAAGTAATCAGGGTTGTGAATCGGACCGGTGAACAAGATGATCTTTTAATTTTTAGCAGGGCTTTGGCCTCTTGGTTTGTGAACCCCAGCGACTGGCTCCTTGGAGAAGGAGCCGAAATCCAGACAATTGCCAAAATTTGGTGTTTTTTTGTTCCTCTTTGATCATCTTCCTTGGGGTAACAGGACTTTGGGGAATGAAGATGTTAGCAAGTAGCTTTTGGTCAATGAGCCTTCATGTAGCAAGGTCACAATCGGCCTCTCTTCTCTTTTGAAGTGTGTAAGTGATCCCCTGAGAGGCCGAGCAGCCTCAAGTTCACAGAGACTCGTAAAAAAAAAAAAAAAGCACTGCCTCTACTGTACAAGTTTCACCAAGTGCTCCACAATTCAACGACTTTTATTCTTTTAACTAACAAGCCATTTGAGTATTCATCAGTATTATGCACTACAGAACACTCTGAAGCCTGTCTCCTGTAATTGTCTTACTTTTATTCAGTGTACAAGTTCTCCTTGTGTTTGGAGAGCTGTTAGTTAAGCATGTGTGTGGATTTAG
Organism: Halichoeres trimaculatus; assembly: GCF_033239565.1. NCBI lineage: Eukaryota > Metazoa > Chordata > Actinopteri > Labriformes > Labridae > Halichoeres > Halichoeres trimaculatus. The sequence continues at coordinate 19,749,119 of NW_027437197.1, forward strand.
CTGTACTTATGGTAGTAATGGAAGACGTAGCCTTGGGGGCCTCTTGGCCTGAAGAGTCCTGGTTTAATTAGCATCAGTGAGACAGAGGAATGACAGCTCAGAGATCCCTCAACCTCTAAATTTTACTACATCACACAGAAATATGAGAAAGACCAGAAACTGCCTCTGCGCAGAAGTTATGTTGTCTAAATGGTAAAGAAAGTGTTGACAAAAGCTGTTAATAACAATAATCCTGTGAATGACTGTGCTCTTAACAAAAAGGGTGTAAAATACTGATGAATAGAAAACAGTGCAGGTATTGTATTTTTTGCATTGTGTATTTTTCTGTCATTGCCACCCTGAGTGTTGAGGTGTATATCTTTTATGTTGTCAACAAATACAGTAAGTGTAACAAAGATAAAGTTTTCTACCGTTCTTATTTTCCCGTTACTGTCACTCAGCTGTAACAGTGTTGTTGTTAATGGTCATTGAAAGGATGCAGTAGATGGAGAGTGTTAAATAGCAAATTGACTTTACCACTTAGCATGAATGCAAGCCTGGTTTCCACACTATGAAATTATTGTGTTTGTTTAATCATGGTTATAAGGACTGGGACAATTTGCTTTCCTCACGTTTCAATTTTGTTACGATTTTTTGGGTGCAAGTTCGATTTGAATTGCGATTCTTTGATATTTACGATTTTCATGATTTAGTTTGCTTTTTTGACACCTGACCATGGGAAGAAGTTAAACGATGATGTCTGAAGGCTATGTCAGGAGACATTTTTTCCCAAAAAACTCACATTACGTGAGTCAGAGAGAAACATTTCGCCCTCTGCTGGAGAAAAGTGGTAACTTTTTTTCAAGCCAGTTTCAAAAGAAAAACTGAAATGAAGAATATGACTTAAAAAAAAGTTTTTTTGGACAAACAATCCTGATTTTGATGTTGTCAAACAAAAAATCCTGATATATCAATTTTCGATTTTTTTCCCCCACCCCTGATGCTCGCCACCGGAGGTTTTCTAAGTTTAAATTGGAGCTCTACTTTAAAATGTTTCAGTTTTTTAAATTTTTGTCTGTGTGTTTTTAGACGTGTAGTTCGCAGAGTTTGCAAGCGAGAAGCTGGTCATGGGGTGATGTTTTCAGCTGCAGGTTTTACTGTTGGATCCGGTGGATAGCATGAGCTCACGACACATAATGGAGTTTGCAGCAGTCTTGAGGCGTACTTTCTTACTTTGAGTCTACATAAAAACAAACATTCGACTTAATAATTAGGGATGGATAACCAGTATGCAGATTTATTGTCTTGTGAGGAACTAATCCAAAAACCTAGTCATAAAGAAATGACTATGAAATATGAAATCAAATATTTATGAATGAAATAAAATATTGATCTTATGTCTTATAAAACGAATACAACTAAATTCATTGTTTATCAATATTTCTTTATTGGTTGATTGATGTTTTGTGTTTTGTCACTTGAAATTGTTTTCTGTGTGTCATTTGTTGAAGACAGATGTACAGTAGATGTAGGAGTCAGTCAAAGCCTGACTGGCAGGTAGGCAGTATAATCTGAGTGGCTGCTTGTAGCTTGCATTTTTCACCTATTACGCTCAGATTACTGTAGAATCAGTCATGATCTGTGTTTTTAGACAGCGTGGAGGCGTGTAATAACTTGCTTCCGTGGGTGGTCGGACTGAAATGTATGGGCAGCAGCCCTGGAAAAGACAGTGACTGAGGGGTTAAATGGCACCCTGCCGTCTAAAGATTGGAATTACTGCCACATGGAGCTCTAAATTGAGTTTAAATAGTCCTAACTTGATATGTGAGATGAATGGAGCTCTGTAGCCAGACCGATTACCATTTCACAATATGTTCGAATCTTTCGCCCCTCCTACTCTTAGAATAACTCCACTGAATTTGAATATGAATGTGAGCTTGTTTTTATTTATAAACATAATTACTGTCTGTCTGCAATATTTGCACGCTTGTCAAGTGGAGTGGCCTGTGTGTGCAGAATAAAAGCAAAAGCTCTCATAATTATGTTTACGTCCTGTGATGAAAATCCCAGGGTTGTAATGATCAGTAATTATAAATACTTTTCAGCATGTCTACAGCCTCAGCCGGGACTATTGTGCAGAGTGAAGTGCAGAGTTTGTGCAGTTTAATTATGACATTGTACATGACTAAATGTACCAGTCTGCTTTGGCTCGGCAAAACACTTCCAGCACATAATCACGCTCAAGTCTGACTTTAAAGAGCTCATTACAGTTAGTTTTCTAAAGAGCGGCTTATTAAACACAGTTACCTAATAGGCATCTTTGGTGGTGCAAATTGGTAAAAATGGTAATGAGTCTGATTAGGCCACATTTCAATTACGACAGCTTTCACTTCGCTCTTCCCTCAACCCTCCCACCTTCCCCTCCCCCGAACCAAAAAGAGAGGAAGGAAAGTCCAGCTCTTTATGCTTGGGAATCCTCCTGGAAGGCATTTTCTCTCTCCATCTCTCCGACTCTCTCTCTCACACACACACATACACACACACACACACACACACACACACACACACATACACACAGAAAAAGGGGGGAAAAAGAAAACGGCTCTGCCACCTCTGTGTTTCCTTTCAGCAGCACAGTAATGAATAGAGAACTGTGCAAGCGGCGGTCCAATTTACGCACTGGGAAATTGGATGGACAGAGTGGAGGCCCACTCTTGTTTGCTTAAAAAACGGACCCAGGCTACCAGATTAATAGTTCCCAAAAAGGTCAGCATCTTCTGTTTCATTGATGATCACTGAACCAGAAATTAAACACCGTGGAGTAGCATAACACCATAGCATCACGTCAAATGCGTTTTAGCTCATACTGGTGTAAAATCTATAACGTACACCAGATGAAAATTGGATACACGCCAGACTCAAAAAGATCATTTCCCTTTATTACCATCATCTCAAATTCACCATAGAGGTTCATTCAGAGCTATGAATTGACAATCACAATAGTCCTAACAAAGGCTGTATTTGTTGGTGGCTGATTAGGGGAATCTGAGCTCGAGCCCTGAGGCGATCTGAAAACATTCCACTAATGGAGCGCTCTGTAATTATACCATTTCAAAGAAAGACAAAGGAACCTGTGGATGTTGTATTAGAATTTGCCAGGCAGGTGAAGTAAAGGACAACATTTAACGGTAATTCAAAAGTACAAGATCATTATGCTAATGCACTGCCGCTAACGTGTGTGCTCATGTGTGTCCATTTATGTGTCAGTGTTTGTACGTGTATATGTGAGTGGATGCATTCACTACCTGTCCCACTGACCGTCTTAAAAATAAAACAAATGATCTGATTCTCACTCTGAATTATGAATCATTTTACACTTGGTCTCAATAACATCAATGATAGTTTCATCGTGTTATTAACAGAGATGTTTCCAAGTGACTAATTACAAAGTCGATTAATCAGAAGTTCAAATTTTAACTCACAGACTAGTCAAACACTGAAAATTGAGTCCCTTAAGCTCCAGTGAGGAATTTTAGCCAGTAACTAATCAAACTTAAATTAACACTGATCTTTATTAATGATCACAAGCGTGATTATTTCTGGGCTTTAATTATTGTTTCCATGAAAGATTCCCAATGAGTGAAACATTAGACTGACATCAGAAAGTAGGGTAAGATTTTTCACAAACAAATAACGTGACTTAAACATACAATGCATGACATATAGGGATGCACGATATTATCGGCACAATATCGGTATCGGCTGATAAAAGCTTAAAAACATGTTAATGGGTATCAGCAGATATGAAAATTTCTGCTGATGTGCACAGCCGATAAGGTGCTATTCAGTTAGGATTATTATTATTTACCATCTGAAAAATAAGCTCCTTAAATAAAATGTAGCACTTCATTTATTTGCACTGCAGAGCTCTGTGTCTGTCACCAGGTTGTTACAGTAGCTCTAAAATAATCAAATGCAACTTGTTTAAAAATGCATTGTACATTTAAAGTTCATGTGATCTAAAGAAATTATTTTTCTGTATTTCAATACTGAATGTCTTGAGTTTGAAATAATAATACATTTCTTATTCATGGTAAAATCAAATGTTTTTTGTCTTGTTTTATGTGTGTTTCTTAAACAAATAAGACCGTCACAAGAAGAGTAACATATAAATTCCAGTACAGGATAGACTTAGCTTTCTTTACAGTGAAAAAAACAAACAAACTTGTGATTATCGGTATCGGTATCGGCCAAAAGGGGTTTTGATATATCGGCATATCGGATATCGGCAAAAATCCGATATTGTGCATCCCTAATGACAGACTTGAAAAAACACTTTTTCCACAAAGGGCGCCAAATCCAGTGCATTTAAAAATTCCTCATCAGAGCTTTAATATGGCTAAACATGGGATTTCCAGTTGGTCAGCTAAGAGTAGCTAAAGTTAGCCGAGCTAGCACCAGCCTTGCACCATCTAACATCTGTGCTTGTTTACATCCAGGTAGTAGAGAATTGTAGCATTCTTGCAGTAGTTACTGAGCAGAGCTACAGCCCCAGTTATAGGCTGGTGGCTGTGCTACAGTGACACAACAACATATGACTGACAATTCAGGCCTACAGAAATATAAATATAAAAAATTTCTTCAAATGATTCACAAATCAGGTCGCTATTGTATAACACTAGAATGCTTTTGTTATTCAACATGGTTTAAATCCATGTGTCTTTGTGTTGTCTGCGTAGGCTGTGTATTAATAGAAAGCACTATTTTACCTGTGGAAAAGGTAAAAGCCCACAAATACAAAGGCTCAAGTTATTTTTGATGTGGAAAGTAAATGTCTGTTTTAAGCTGTGCACCGTATTTATGTAATCGCCTTGGACGTTTTCCATTTCACAAAAAAACACCTGATGCTCTGAGATCTCAAGTACACTTTTCAAGCAGCACTTCTTTGATTGTCCAAAGTGGCCAGTTGTTCAGAGAGGGTTAAGAATAATAGAGGAAAATCCTTCTATAAGCCATGAATAATTTTGTTATTGAAAAAAAAAACAGGCCTTGTTAATGAACTGGAGTGAATGATTTGCAAAAAATAAGAATTATACGTGCACCGTGGTGTCAGGAAAAGCTGTGAAAGCAGGCAGAAATTTCTGGCAGAGAAAATGCGAGTTGCTGTTGCCCAATGCTGTTTTGTTTGTGTGGAAGGGAACATTTTCTCAGCAGCAATGTGGAAAAAAATATGTATTTAACAGCGTGTTAAAAAGGTGTTTTAATGTAGTGCTTTGACAAATGGAAAATTGTTGTGTTTGACAGGCTGGGCTGGAAAAATAATATTCCGCTTCAAAAGTCTTACTTTTTCTTTGCAACCACCTCCAGAACCAACACAATGGGCTGACCTAGAATAAAGTGGGTGGCTCATACTTCATTGAATGCACATGAGTCTGCAGCAGTGGCCAGAGACTAACTTTTGTGATTCTCAAGGGTGTCATTCATACACTTCTCAGTTCATACAACTGCAAGTGAAAAGCGTTTTGATTTGCATGAAAGACATCTTGTTCTTTTAATTGTTGTCATCCCTGTCAGACCCCCCTGTGATAACATAATCTGCTTTCATATTCTATTTTCTGTATGAACCTGTCTGTTCCAGCACAGTATGGCGACCATATTCGCCTGCCTGGGCTCTTTGCCTCGAGCTCTTCTCCTTAATCATTAGCTTGGATGGTTGACAACCATGTGAAGCATAGCATGGATCCTTTTGACTAAAACCTTGTAAATTAACACAATTAGTGCAGCATCATCCTGCTAATTAGCTCCTGGTGTCTAGTGTGGTGGGTGGGCGAATAGCTGGGAGGGAGTCAGAAGGGAATCTACAGACAAACACGGCGTTTGTAATCTGCCTCTGGACAGTGGCTGTTTGCTGCCTAAATCCTGTGATATGGACTTAAACTAGTGGAGTAGAAAATATAGCAGAGAAGCACTTGACTAGCAAGGGCATGGACCACTGTAACAGGCATGGGAAGTGTAGTTAAATGCATGTCCTTTCATATGTTCTAGTAGCTTCTGGTGAGATTAGAGTTGATTTTAAATCTGTGTTAAATACGTCTAATTGTTTCCAGCTGTAAAGCCTAATAGTGTGAATTATTTGGGGGTAATTCATCCTTTGATAATCCCAAGAAGACGACAGCATGGTTAAAAACCTTTACTTTCAGATTGACTTGGATTTTACATGATTATTTATGTCATTCAAATCCTGAAGGCCGTACAGAGAAGCTGAGACAGGCTGCAGAGAAAAAGACAAGTGAAGCATGTTTTCTTTTTTTCCCCACTTTCCCTCACTCTGTGGACTGGGAAGCAGTAGGCAGACTGAATGTGGATGTAATTCATGCTGGGCTGAGGGGTTTGTGTGATGAAAGCAACAGAGCGCTGCCAAGGAAGATTGCTTTGCTGCTCTCCTCCAAGCAGATTTGAAAATGTCTCAGAATGCCTCAGATGAGAGTTGGATTATAGACTGACCCGCAATGTCTGTGTCATTCTGCTCTGTGTTGGGTGGATTATACTGCGCTAAGCAGGTGTTTGGTCCATCGTGCTCATACTGGCCATGATGTGTGCTCAGTTAGCACAGAGAGTTGGACAACAGAAAATGATGGGTGGTCGTGAAATACACATTTTTTTCCATGACAGCTTTTTTATTTATTCAGGCAATTCATGCATGATGGATATTTTCTGCAACATCATTTATTTTTAGATGATTGTACAACATTTAAAAATGTCTGAACATTATTTTTGATTCACCATGAACCATGATTAAAGTTCCTGCTTTAATATGTCTCTTCCTTATGCGGGGTATCTAGGTCTAAAGATGCAGTGGACCCCAGAGCACACACAATGGGCAGAACAACACTTTGACATCTCATCCACCACCCGCTCCCCTGCACACAAAGTAGAGGCCTACCGGGGGCACTTACAGCGAACCTACCAGTATGCGTGGGCCAACGACGACATCTCTGCTCTGACTGCCTCCAATCTCCTTAAGAAGTATGCAGAGAAGTACTCTGGGATCCTAGAGGGCCCAAATGAAAGAGCCCTGCTGTGCTCCTACTCTGATAGCACCACCGGACTCATGAATGGACGAAAGTCAGAGAATGAGTCCTGGCAGGAGGGGATTTACCCAATGAACTGTGCTCCAGATGTTATATCTGTGAGCAAAGCTGGAATGACAGCTGCCCTACCCCCTACAGATGTGTCTGCTAGCATAGGCAGCTCCCCGGGGGTGGCCAGCAGCTTGTCTGAGCCGAGTTATTCCAGCAGTAACTGTGGGAGCCACACAGCCACTACTCTTCACTCGGGCCTCCCCTCTCAGGAATATACTGCCAGCTACAACGGCTCCTACCTGCATTCTAGCTACAGCGGCCAGAGTACCCCAGCCCTCCCCTCCCCGCATCCCTCGCCTCTGCACAGTGCGGGGCTCTTACAACCCCCTCCCCCGCCTCCTCCCCCAACCTTAGTGCCGAGCTACAACGCTGGGTCTCCAAACCTTCCCAACTACAATTATCCTCCAACAGGGTATCCTTCTCAGACTGCTGTTGGCCCCGGTTATAGCCCTGGGGGAGCTCCCCCTCCTTCTGCTTATCTGCCGTCCGGTATTGCAGCCCCCACCCCGATCCCCCCTTCCACACTGCCTGGCTACACCTACCAGTCCCATAATCATACACCAATTGCACCAACACCTTTGAATGGCAGCACATCCAACTCATTAAAACGAAAAGCTTTCTACATGAGTGGACATGGAGATATGGACTCCAGCTATGGTAATTTTAACTACAACCAACAGCGCTCTTCACAGAGCCCAATGTATAGAATAGCAGACAGCAGCATCACAGACTCAAACAGAGGAAATGGCTTTGACAGAAACCCAGAGGCATCTTCTTTAGCCTTTAAGCCAACCAAACAGCCCATGTCCTCTGATCAACACAGAAAGTTTATGGTACACTCGGGCAGAGCACTAACCCCTCCATCCTATGGATCAACCAAAAGCTCTGTGGGTGATCTCAGAACTGGTGAGCCCTACAGCAAGTTTGGATCTCCCATCATGAGCGAGCAAACTGAAGAGCACAGACAGCACCTCTCTCACTCCCTCACAGGGCCTGACATCGGTTCGGCTACCTCGTCCATCCATGCTGCAGAGGAACAACTGAAAAACAGTGACTCCAACCTGGTGGAGATGGTGACCACGGAGATCCTTCAGCAGGGTCCTCCAGTGGACTGGAATGACATTGCCGGTCTGGATATGGCCAAAGCAGCCATTAAAGAGGAGATACTGTGGCCAATTCTAAGGCCCGATATGTTTAGTGGACTTGCCACATTACCTCGAAGCCTCCTTTTGTTTGGACCTCAGGGAACTGGTAGGACGCTTCTTGCCCAGTGCATGGCCAGCCAATTGGGCGCTGCCTTCTTGCGACTCAGCAGCTCAGCTCTGGTGACCAAATGGCTTGCAGAAGGGGAAAAAATAATCCAGGCTTCTTTCCTGGTCGCCCGCTGTCGCCAGCCAGCAGTGGTGTTCATCAGAGAGGTGGACCTGCTGCTGTCGGCAAAGCTCAGCGAGGAGAGTCCAGTGAATCGCCTCAAAGCTGAGCTCCTCATGCAGCTTGACAGCATCCTGACCTCTACTGAGGACCATATTCTCGTGGTCTGCTCCACCAACAAGCCTGAGGAGATCCCAGAGTCCCTACGGAGGTACTTTACCAAGCGACTGCTCATCCCCTTGCCTGATGGGACGGCACGACACCAGATAATCAGCCAACTGCTCTCACAGCACAACTACTGTCTTAGTGACAAAGAGATGTCACTACTGGTTCAAAGGACAGAGGGCTTTTCAGGACTGGACGTGACACAGCTGTGTCAAGAAGCTGTGGTCGGTCCTCTCCATGGCATTCCTGGTACAGACCTGTCAAGTATCCACCCCACACAGATGAGACCAGTTTCCTACCAAGACTTTGACAATGTGTTTTGCAAATTTCAGCCAAGCATATCACAAAAAGAACTTGACATGTACACTGAGTGGAATAAAATGTTTGGTTGCAGTCAATGAAGGGGAACTCTAACACAGTTTCTTTAGTTGAGTACAAATACGTGTTTTTCCTTCTGGCAATAGAAAAAAAAAACATCCAATGGTGACACAACACATGGCTTTAGTCTGAAGATCTTGACAAAGAAAATTGGTGAAATTTAAATGCTTTATGAGGCAGTTGCCATGAGCTCACTCAAACCACTCGGAGAAGATGCCCCCCTGTTTATGTATATACATATAAATAAATATATATACATACTATTCTGCTGATCTTGAGATTTAGTTGCTATCAAGTGCCTGAGGTGGTGCTGTCTAAGTTTTTTTAATTTCTTTTTGCCTCACAATCTTTGTTGGTGACATGTGCTAATATAAAAAAGCTTTAAAATGAGACAAAAAACTTGCTTTCTCTTTTCCATTAGAACAGTGTTCTACAGCGGTGTCTGTTTCGTGCTCTCTGTGAACAGTTGTGGTTAATTTAGATAAATTACATTTACTGACATAATTACAGTCGGGCTTCATTACCAAACACAAATTCTTTCTCTGTTTATCCTTTGGTTACAACAACATGATCATACTTGGTTGCTGTAATAGCCTTTCCACTGTAGATGAAATCAAAAGGCAACCACTTCTTTACGATGTGACTTCAATCTAAACATACGATTATCATGTAATTGGTGTTAAATTATTGTTGCAGTAAATCAGTGTTAAAATCATGTTAAATTCTACCATGATTTCTTTTGATGTTCTCTATTTGAAAACTCAGGAAAGTGATACTGCTATGTATAGTACCTCATAAGCTTGTGTCAAACACACTACAAGAGCATTTGGCTTGCATTTGAAATTCCATCTTTAAACAGAGAAAGGCTATATAATACCTCATGAAGCTCAAGATGAAATGTGAAGGTTCCTGTGATGAATGTATGAGAGTAATTCTGCATTATGTACAAGACAAAAAAGTAATTTGTTTGGGTTTTTCATACTTAAGATTGTGGCGATGCAAAGCTGTGAGAAATTCAAAAAAGGTGCAGACAAACATCTCGGGGTTGAGGAAGACAACCGCCCCAAGCTTTTTCATTCCATCCTGCTGCTGCTTTATCATTAATGAAACATAAGGATTATGTATAGCCTAAGTTCCTTTCTACCTCAGTTTGTTACTTATCTCTGAAAGACAAATTCAAGAAGACAGCAAAATGTCAGCACCTATTCTGCTTGTTTGATGAGGAAGCCTTCTGAGAGAACACCAAACAGTGTTTTGTTGTGTGCAAAATCTATTAGCTTTACATTGTGATAACTCCCAAGATTTCTCACCACGTAATGCACTTAAAGGGGAATACCACTGAAAATCAGATTTGAGACACACTTTGCCTTTGCCTTAGGACAATTTAGCCTGCATTAGGTAACGTTTATCATGCGCTTGTTGCAAATGCTAGTTTGGTCCCTGAATCTGTGATGTGAAAGAGAAAAGTCTAAATATGTGGAAGTGTTTGACACACATCCCTGCTTTCAAAGCAGCCCCAACATTTAATACACGATATGAAGATTCAGTTTGAGTTTCTTAGGCTTTAACTGTGACATTCATGATTTAAGTGGCATTCCTTTTTAAGAACACATCCTCAAGGCTAGTAAAAATGTAATTTTATTCCCGTTGTCATTCTCACATTCAAAATGTCGTATTTACAGCGTATTTACAACTTGCTCCCACTGAAAATATCCAAAATGACAGCACAATTGGCGAGTTGACATGTTATTGAATGTACTATGTCCTCTGAGCAGTAGGGAAAGCAAAGCACTCGCACAATGAAAAAATGCCACTGAAGTAGACGGCGCTGTCGGTGTGATGCTGCAGAGGCACTAAATGGACCTTGTGTTTGTTTTTCAAAGGAGCTCCCTTCATGTTTGTTGCCTATTGCACATGTTTTACCTGTTCTGTTATATTCTTTGTCATTATACTATTAGTCAATCTGGTTTGGTGTCATTAACTCCTTCATTGATGTAAGATGGAAATAAAAGAGGAACTACTCAAGGGCAGAGAGCTGCCGTTAATATCTGGTCATAGTTACAGAGCATTTTATTTGAAGTTGTTACCCACCTCACTGATCACATGGTTGGGTTTAATCCTTGATTCTGATTGGTTAAAACCCCATAACAATGATTGTTAATTCTAAATACAAAGAGCGCCAGGGACAACTTGAATAGGAATTCACCTCATCCTGTTGACAATGTGGCAAACATGGTCTCTGATGACACTGGTGAAATACATGGCTGAATTTGTTTCTCTGAATTTATTTAGAAAGCACAAAAATTTACTCTACTCATAAAAGAAAAGTCACCAGCAGAGAAAAGAAGGTGAGGTTTTAAGTTGTTGTTTTTTGTTTTTTGAAAAGGCAGGAGTGAAGTAAAAGACACAACCAAGTTAAAGAAAACTCACATAACGCAAACACACTTCAATGTGGTTTAGAACAGTAATATGGATATAATAAATAATGTTTAGGCCTTACTGCGGATGAAAATGTCAAGTTAAAATCAATAGAATCTAAAATTTAACTCATTATTCAGTGTCATCTAGTTTGTCACTGGGCAATAAGTGGTTTAATGTATAGTGAGTGGGTGGTTATGTGAAATAGAATCTCTTTGGGGTTTTTTATCTCACCCTGTCAGGTTTCTACTTCACTTAACCACCCACTCACTACACATTATCAATCACTCTAGCAACACGATGGGTAACAGCATTTTTCATTAATCTACTTAAGTTGCAGGAATTGGTAAAAGGTAAACTGAACCCCTCATGATTGGATAACAAAGGAAGCAGATCATTTTATAAGTTTAATTTGAAACATTATCCACTTTGTAAGTCACAGATCAGACTGCAGTAAAGATATAAATGCACATTTATGTTTTTTTTTTCTCAAAGTGGGTCTTCTGTTTTTTCTCTTCATTGTTGGATAATAAGGTGTCAAGTTAACATTTTTAATCTCACTGTTGGATTCTTTGTTTTCCTTCATGCTGTACAAAAGTGTTTAATTCCAGCTGTCAATGCCAAATCTGTTTTCCCATGAAAGTTCACAATGAGGTTTTAAAAAATTATTACCATGGAGTTAGGCATTAATAACACTGATAGGGTAATGCCTCCTAAAAGACTGTTTTGGGTAGAAGTGTTGAAATATTGTGTCATCTATTTTTGCACTTCGAGGTGTTAATTGGTTTAAATTTTCCTTGAAGCCAAAGTAGAACAGCTTTCTTTTCAATATTCTGAATGTTTAAATGGACATGTGATTTTCAGTATCCTTCATTCCACAGAAGAAGAGAAAATGATTTCACTTTATTGGGCATCTTTCAGCTATTTTGTCACATTTTGTAGGATACTGAGTTTAGTGAAGCCTTTTGCGTTCCAGTTTGATCCTGTCTGAGTTTATGCACAGTCATTAATCTGGCTGCAGGTGAATCTGTTTAAAAATGCAACAAAGACCTTCACAGAAAATGTCACACACCATGCAGTGTATCATCACACTGAAATATCAGAGTTTCTTGGTCCATGATTGCCCATTTTAACAATTCATTTTACTCACTGCAAGAATTTTTTTACAAGAAGGTGATAAGAAGCCACAAGTGCCGTTAACAAGAGCAGATTTCACAAGTTTAAGAGGCCGACTGTTCATGAACTTACAGAGAGATGATTGTTAAAAAGGGGAAGTGTTCCACTCAATTTAAGTAGTACTTGTAATCACTCTGTGACAACAGGTCCTGTCAATTTATTTGCTTTTTTTTTAGATGGTGGTATGGCACAGTGTAACACAAGGCACATGGAAAGGAAAAGATTTTATTTTCAGTTTGACGGTTAAACCCCAAAATCGTATCTGAGGCAAACTATGAGGCTTTGATTTAGCTAGTTTTCATTTAACATGCTTTAAATGTTGCCTGTAATCTATCATAAAGGGGTTGTGTGAGAAAAAAAAGGGCCACAAAACAAAACCTGAGCAGAGCCTCTGATAAGCACATCCAGTCACAACGATGCCAACTTGTTTTTTCTCCCCCCCTTTTTTTTCAACACTACATCTTTGTTCAAAAACAGCTTAAGACTTTTTATGTCAAATTGTTTCCCTGCATTCTTTATAACCATTTCTACCTCATTGCTACATATTGTACATGTAGTACTTATGTCCTGTCATTTTGAATGTCATGCATTTATGGATAAAAAATGTTTAAAAAAGAACAAAAAAAGAACAAAAAAGCCCTTGAATCTGAGCAGTTTACCTCAAAACGACTGTCTTTACACTGTCAAGTACAATTCATGGAAAAAAATAAGGCACCTTGAGGGCAAATATGAAATAATTCTGCACATACTGACGTACAGTTTATTTACAGTTTCATGGTTTGGTTCAGTTGTTGTGAGCTGTGTGGGTCTCCTACAAAAGATCCACCGTTCAAAACTCCTTTCCTTAAAAAAGAACAAGTTGCTTTAATCCTTCTGTTAATGTTGTAGTGCGCATGTTAATGTGTAAGTATGTGCACTTGCAAGTATGAAGGGATAACCTTACGAAATGAAAAATCTGACTTTTTACTTTTCATATCCATGTACAGAGAATAAACTTGCACATAGCTGTACGTATTGTACATTTGCTAATGATATACAGCATACATACAAAAAAATGCAGCCACATACATGTTTATATGTGTGTATGTATTGCCATACTTACAGTACAGTCAATTTAAATGTATTTTAATTTTAAGGTACATAAAGGTTATTGAAATACTGAATAAAGATGTTTTCTTTTTTTTCCTGATACCTGGATGCATTTTGTACCTTTACTTGATTAAATTTGCAATGGTGTGATGATTTCAGCCTGTGCTATTTCCATTTCAAGCATTTTCTTGTGTTTTCGTCCACATCAGCATTACTGCCGCTGTTTAATGAAAATATAGTGAAAGTTATTAACTTTGCAGCACTTTAAGGATGCATACTTTTTATTGCACTCCCACCAATATTAAATCTGCTTTGGCCATTTATAAATCTATACCAGCTATCAGAGAATTAGTAAAGCTGGAGATGTATCTCCAGTGGTTTTATTTAGTAGTGGGTGTCACATGTGTGGGCAGTTCCTGTGTAATTAGACACACTATATTGCGTTAGAGTTAATAATTCTTCAGTGGGTGGAATTTATCATCACATCTTACAGCTATAGCTTTAAAATAAGTGGTAAAAAACAGTGAAATTAACTATAGATGATGTCAGTCATTTGGGAAAAAATCAATACTTTGCAGCTTTGCATTAAAAATTAAATGTACGTCCTTTTCCTCAAAGCATTTCTAAATAAAGAAATGAGCTATACAATGTGTATATAGTCAATTAAGAAAATTTCAAAATCAAAGATATGATCAGAGGTCAGTTTTATGCACATTTTAAGGCTTTTCATTAAAAGGAGGAGTGAACTTTTCATAGTAAGATCAGTGAAAACATTACAGCGTTTCATAGAGGAAGGAACTGTTCTTTACTTCTTTGAGAGTTACTACACAGCTGATGAAGACTGAATTATACGCGCAAAAAAATAAGAGTTATTGTGTTAAGTGTCTGCATTTAATATCTGAATGAAAGACAACTGGGAGGAAAAAGGAACTTCATAAATTCTTATAAACAACAGAGGTCTATGAGCTAACGCCAACATAGCGTAGTATGACATACTGTAAATCACAGCACATGCTGAAAACACAAGCTGGAAAGTGATCATTATCTAAAAAATATGTATATTCATGTCGACAACTGACTCCGTTTTTAATTATTTCACTGTGGCCCTATTTATGTGGTGCAACTGACTGTCAGTGTGGCTTCAAACTAGGTCTCCATCATAATTTTCTATACCAGGTTTTCCCTTCAGCTGTGTGCTCAGTGTTTGTAGATATACACACATAGATCTAAACACCTCACCACACATGCGTGTACATACTTTATTTTCCTAACACCTCACAGTGTCTGCCTTTGGTTTGTGCAACAGTAGCATGTCTCTTACAAGAGGAAGCAAGATAGACGGATATATACAGAGATACATTCAGTGCACATCCTTCCTCCATCCTGCTGTCTCTGAAATCCTAGCAGCAAACACGCCCTTTGTTTCTTTCCACTGAATTTTTAAACAGCAGCCATTTGACCAGGAGGAAGGCAGGGAGGAGGAGAGAAAAAAAAAAACACCCAGCCTGATAAGAGCAAAATAAAGTTGAGTCAAACAAATTACACTCAAGTTATTAGTGGCTATTTTGTAAATATCAAAGATCCACTTGTCCCAGTGTTCTGTGCTTCATTTGCATTCTGATGAAACTGGAGTGGATGTGTGTGAACTCGGAGGTTATCTGCCGAGCTGCAGCGCCCAAGCAGTCGAATCAGACAGCTCGGCGAGCGCACGGCTCAAGAGGATGAGCCACAGACCTCTCTCAAATCACTTCCTTCATAACAATTAAAATATGCAAAGTGATAATTTTCCTTAAGTAGCCTTAAATGTGCAATCTATTTAAATGTGAGGGAAATTGCCTAAAGCTTGAGCTGTGTGTGTGTGTGTGTATGTGTGTATATATGTATAGATGTGCAGGGTGGGGCGGGGGATAAATTATGCAAATAACAGAAAAGACTCTTGAAAGCCTAATTTTTCTGTAATAAGCATACTGTTTCATTTAATTTTTTCCCTCTTATTAAAAGTGACAGTTCTTTTTGCTGTGTCTGATGGCTATATCTGACACAGGCTCACAGAGCTGACTGCCGGACTAAATGGTAAAGCATTTTTGTAGCTTTTTAGATGATGGTTACATTCACAAAGTAATTATGCACTAGAGAGTCCAGAAATAAGGTTTAATTACACAGTAATCGCCTCTGATGGACACTAGGAAGTGTGAGCACTGCCAGACTGCAATCCATCAATGACAAACCTCTGGCCACTTTTAATTCCTCCTCATTTGCATCATAACCTCAGCTACCAAGTTGCACAAACGCTGTTAAATGTTAATAGGACCTGTCTCTCTTCTCAAAATGGATGCTTAAGCCATTTCAATTCTCCCTTTTTCTCTCTATCTCCGTCTTTCACTCCCCCTCTTTCTCTTTCCCTCGTAACGCACGCACTATCTCACACACTCCATATCTCTTCTCTTTCTCTCCTTCCCTTTCTCGCCTCAATTCCCGCTCTCTCATGAGTCTTCACATAAATAGCCCCCTCTTCAAGAGGAGGAAGGCGAGCACGGGAGACAGTGCACGGTCACTGCTGTGCTAATTGGGAGCAACATGTAAAGTTTTATCTCCTGAGTGCTAACAAACCATACAGACGAGTGTAATTCCTGCCTAAATGTGTGTATGTGTGAGTGAGTGTGTGTCTGCACAAAGGTTTGTTCACACCATGTGAAGGAAGGCTCTCAAGTTGGACCAAATCCCCATCCTGTCCAAGGGGGCCAATTTTTATGAATTGTAAATTGTTTTTGCTGCACAGATACATTTCTGCTCCTCTGTCGACTTTAATCAGGTTGATTAAAGCCAAAATGTCTCATCATGAGGCCACCTCCATCATGCATTAAAAGTATACTCCTCATCATACACACACTCTGCAGTGCATTACAAATCCAGGCGGCAGAGTAGTGGACATTAGACCCTCAGGACCACTTGTGCAAACAGACCAGACTGTGTTTATTTACTGCAATAACCTGGAAAACAGCACATTTTGTACTTTACTAATCCCTCTGCAGCATCAAACCCACCATATACTCTTAGATACTTATGATATGACCCTGTTAATCCCCAGGCATTCAAAGCAATTTTTATCTTGATTTGGAAAAATAATGAGATGTATGGAAACAAAGACAAAATATATTCGCAAGTCAAACCATGACCCGTGAATATAATTAGTGTGTGAGAATGTAGTCAGCGTGGTTTTCTCTCTCAAAAAAAAAAAAAATCCATTCAAGTTCAAGATTTACATTAATCCAAAGTGTAGTGTTTCCAAGAACATACTTGTCACTGCTTTTCATTTATAAAGAGAAGCACTTATTATACACTTCATCTTATTTAAAGCGATTTTTTGCACATATGTTACACCAGTGTTCAAAACTGTGACAGGTTTATTTCTTCCTTTACACACACATAGACTGATCAGACTCATGAGGATGTCCAGCTCCCACTAAATCATCAGATCAAATGTTTTAAGTCTTGTTACAGCTAAACAAGTTTTTGTAAACAGAAAACACATTGTCAAAGTCTGAATTGAAATAAATAAATTGGTAAATCATTTCTGTTTACTATCAATACTTCCTCTCTCAGTATGTGTGCATTAGATCTGCTGGATGGATGATTATGATGTGATTTAGTTGAGACTGCAAACCCCCAGAATGAGTGATGCCAATTCAGTAGTGATAAGAAATTATCTTTTTTTAATCTATTTTATTTATTTTAAATTATGGATCAACTTGTTGCACACACAGACACTTGATAAATATTAAGAACAGAAGAGAGATGGGACAAAAAAATGAGTTATAGCCAACATTCACTTTATTTTTCTAAGTCCTGTTTATTTCATGATATTAAAATAAATCACATATATTTCATTTTTTTTCCAAGTAGTGCAAGCCTAGTGTCAGATTCAGTTAGAGGGGCTGCACCAAGTGTGGTATAAGTAAAACAGAAGTTATGTTGAGTGTTATTTTATCACACTGTAAAATTATTACAGAAAGAAAACATGGTGCAATGTCAGTCTTTCTAATAGCGTGCTATTCTGATAAAATCTACAGGACTTACAAGAAGCAAAACTATCAACATCTCTTGTTTTAGAGAGTTAAAAAAAAACTCCAATACAAATGAAACTCCTGTTTTTCAAAAATGTATTTACAGTAAAGGTTAAAAACTAGTGCAAAATTTGCCCAAAGTACAAAACAGCATCAGCAATGACTGTCACTCATATCCACATGTGCATATGTAACAGATTTGAATAGAACATTCTAATTGAAATACAATCAAAAACATGTATTATTACTGCATGTTTCAGCTGCAAAGTGACTTATGATGTAATATGTGAGACTTTTAAAAGAGTAAAAAAAAACACAGTTTCCTTCACTTTAAAAGGGAAGTGTTGTTTACATAAATGCTTGGCATTTATCTATTCATCCACTGTTTTTTGAGGGGTCAGAGAGGGGCGAAGGTCTATCTCAGAATGTGAGCCTAAAAATGTTCTACCCCAACATTTGACTTGTTATTAGTTTGAGTAATATTATATTTTTGTTTATTTTTTAAGTTATACTTTTTATCTTTATGTTTTTTTGTTCAGAGAGGAGAGGATATGGCAGGAAATAGGGTCAGGGCAGAAAAAGGTGCCACAGGTAGGATTCGGACCTGCTCCAACCATTGAGGGTTAGCCTCATGGGCATGGCACCCAAATGTAGTTTTACATATTTTTGATGTTTTTGACATCATATATTCATTATATCCAGTTTTCATGTGAAATTGAAAGGAACTCAGAATTATCTTATTACTTTCATCGATTACCTCTCACCACAAATTAACAAGCTACAGCTCTTTCCAAGCAGTCTGACACGGTATGCTAACTCTGCTAGAATCACCTGTAATTTACAGCAGCCTATATTACAGTTAGTGCAGCACCAAGATAGATGTGTGTCTTTCTCCCTCTCGGCATACACCGAGCTGGATAACAAGCTGCCCCCCTGCACCGGTGTGATCACGTCTAAATGTCCTCAGGTCAGCAGCCGTCCACTTCCTATGTTTAGAGCTAATTCTGGGTTGTTGCGCAGTAATACGGCTTTACACATGCAGCACACGGTGTGATCTCCACCATTCAGATAATTCCATTTCACAGCTTTGCAAAGTGGCCAAAGTGGCATGTAGTTACCATAACTGCCCAGTCTTCTTTGAGATATATAATGATGGGATCATATACAGTATATTTCCTGCAAAAAGAGCTGCAGTGCAAAGTCAATGGAAACGTTCAGAGTGGAGATTTTAACCTTTTTGTATTGTTTCATCCAAGGGAGTGTTAAAATCCAGTTCTGAAATCTCTGTCTCTCTCCAGCTGTCAATCACTGATTAATTAATGAGTATAAATTAAAGCCCAACACCAAAAGTGACCTGACAGCCTGAAATTAGGTCTTAATTACTATCATGAAATCCCTAATTAAATCTTGTATTTGGAGCTTTTTTTTGTCAAACATGTTCCCACAAATTTGAAAACTTAAATCCCCAAGGGATACCAATGAGCTTTGCAACAGTTTAAGTGTCATCATATCAAGATATCTGGTTAAAAAAAACTATCACTGACACATGGAGGCTTGGACTGGTCCGACTGCTGGATCCCTTTAGTCTGTCTTAACCCCTGACTGGGAACAAGTGGAGCTAATGGGGAGCAAAGACAGGGGAGAGCATGTCCGATAGCCACACATCCTCCAGTCAAGGCAATCATGGGAAACACTGAACGTCACTCTTTCAATTTCATCCCTTTCCAGTGTGCGAGCCGCCCTCCATAACGTCATTATCTCCAGCAGATCTGCAGGGTGCTCTGACAGGGCCGTGTTATCCAGGCACTGGGGAAAATGCAAATTGATTTCATATCAGCCATGGCATTTTTAAGGCCTCCACATGTTACATAGACTGTCATTTCAGCAGAGATATGAAAATCAGAGGGAAATGTCAAACTGTGGAGGTCTATATTATACGCGGCGTGTTGTTTACTCTGATCACTGGCTCGGGGAACACGATACTTCTTAATGCCACGTTGTCAGTGCACTGTTTAAGAGGTCTCTATTATGTATTTGACCTGAATGAGTGTAGATAGTTTTCTCACATGAGAACAAAACAACTGGTGGGACTAACAAGGATATGCATTATTAATGTAAAGCAATAGTTGCTGGAGAAAGGACAGAAAGTTAGGATGTATCTTGCAGCTACTTTTTTTTAAAAGAGGCCACACCAGGAGGAATTATCACCTGATTCAACAGTTAAATGTGTCTAAACTCATTGTTTTGGTTTGCTTTCCTGTAATTCTCCTGGTCTTTAGTCTCAGTTTAAATGCTTTGTTACAGCATTCACCACGAACTGATGTCTATATATTCTAATAGAAAACTAATTAGCTCTCAACACGTCACGACCTCATGGTACACTAATGATGTTAACCCTGCACCTCACCTTTAAGGGGCATTCGTACTCTTCCATTGGATAAATCATTAAATGAGTGTCTTTCAATTTATTAATAGCCTGGAATTCAGGATTCCTGTTGTTTTATTTATTGTGAGCCATCTGTTGATATTAACCTAATATAACATAATGGAACATGTTGTAAAGCATTGTAACACACTCTTCAGTATCAAATGATATCATATTGCATCATACGCCACCACATTGTATTGCATCATGTCACGTCCCATTCTTCTTGCATCCTTGTGTATTGTGAGTTACCCTGCAATACACACCTCTACTGACATGGCATGGTTTGGTAAAAGCGGGTTTTATTCTCCCAGGGTGAAAAGAAAGAGATGATAAAGCTACTCGGTAAAAGGCCTTTTGTCCTTACATCTATAAAGCTACATTTCTAGCTGTGAAAGTTGATTTCCACACACTCTGGATTTTTATTTATATCCTTCTCTGGTAAATACGATAACATAAAGGCTGTCTGAGAAAAAAAAGCTAAGTACAGTTCAGGCGTGTAGGTCCTCTCATATCTTTTTATAACACTGTAAATAAAACATTATAGAAATAGTTATTGTTAAAATATAACAATAACAAGAAAAGCATTCAGAGAGCGCAGACTTCCACCAAGCATATAGTGATTGTCACCAACACTTTAGTCCGACTTTAATGTTATACTCCCTTTCAGCAGACTGTCTGCTATAATTTGGTGTTAGTTGCAGGTTTGTACCATAATTTGTTACCTGACAGTGTTGAAAATGATGATGACCCAGTACATATTTCATATTCCGGATCTTAGTATCCAGAATATTGCCAGGATCTGGATTGTACTTTTACGTCTGTCAGAAACTATAGTGACCTTGTCTTGTATTATTTTGCAAAGCAATCTGACCATTTATAGTGGAGTTATATACACATATGGTGAAAACAGCCCTATCTCACAATAATAAAGAATCCCCCCAAAAAACATCCTGGATCCAAACGATGATCCAGATCAGCTCCAAAATTTAATCACTTCTTCCTTATTCAATTTTGAACATTTCCTGAAAATTTCATCAAGATCCGTTTGTTACTTTTTGGGTAATGTTGTTCACAGATAAACGGACAAACAAACTCTCTCAAAAACATAATCTCTTTGGTGGAGGTAAAGAAAGAGTAATGTAGTGTCAAACACTAACCCATCCCAGGCGCCAAAAACAAGCAGATTTTCTGCTTGTTGAGGCTGAGAAGTTGATTCTCCACAATATTGGGAAATGTTTGTAACCAAGTAATCCTGCGATGAAACCTAACAATGCTGAGATTTTACCACTCTTGCTGTAGCTGCTGCTCCTCTCCACTGCTCCTCTGCTGTCTGCATGTCGGAGCTGTACGGGGTCAGGCTGACGCACAAAACACAAAGTAACACCGCACTCCACAGCTTACTCCACTGGACGTCACATCAAGTTTTTGGGTTTAAGACTTAAGTTCAGGGCAACCAACTCAAGGCCCATGTTGGTTTTGTTTTCTACAACTCTGTAAGATGCTTGACAGGCTTTTGTGTTTTCCTGAGAGATGATGCTGTCTAAGCTCAATCAACAAGTGCACTCTCCGCTTGCTCCATTCCAGCTCAATTTTATGACACACAGCTATATTTGACTGTTTTGGAATGATACAGAGTAGAAACTAAACTCAGACTGAGTGTGAACATCATCATTGTGTGTCGACTGGATATGTAAATACGGGTAAATGCATAAAGTAAAAGGTCATAATATGTATCAATAAACTGAAGGCTCCTGAATCGTTTAATAGTTGCCTTCAAGCGTTGAAAGTAAACAATTACTGAAAGGTGAAAACACAGACTGAAGGGGAGATAAGGAAGAGAAAGCAGATGGCTAAAGATGAAGGTCAGAACGGATTGAGAAGTTTGTCAAAATTTGATGACATAAGCAATCTGTAAGCAGTTATTGCACCCGAGCTCGAGGTACAGCGAAACATATTGAAATTCCACAAAAACACTGCAGCTGCCAGCACACTGCCAGGAATGATTGCCCCCAGTGTTTTTTTTTTCTTCCTATGCCTCTTTCTCTCCCCCTCCTTTCCTATCTCCCTCTATCCTCCCCCCTCCTCCCCCCTTTTCACACGCATGGCTGCCTGCCAGATGTGAAGAGAGGCATATCTGGATTTAATGATATTACAAATGCCTTTCTTTATGCTCAATAATAACTCAATTTTGATTGATACACAGCCCTCTGCGCCTTATCTTGATACAAATAGAGTTGTCTGTCATCCCGCATTGAGTCATCAATTTGAGGCGGTGATGAGGCTCGTTTGCCGTACCTAATCATGTGTCTCGTCAGGCAGCCTCTGAGGCCCATCAGATAGCACTTGTAAATACTCGCAGCAGCACAAGCTCTCGGGGAGTGGGTCCCATTATTGCCTGCGCTCTTAGCAATGTCCGACTTTCTTTGTACATAAAGCAAAAAGCCTGGAATAAATCATGCAGTACACCCACATTTCTATTGATTAAAGCCATTCCCATGCCTGCTTCTGCTGAATTGTCCGTGGAATAAAGAGCAGCTTTATATTTTTTTCCCTGTCAAAATGTTAGGTCATTCTATCAAGGCCAGTCAGCTCTATACAATCACACAGTAAGTCCTCTGTTGGAAATACACCAGGAGGCAGAGTGAAGTCTTGTATTTGCTTCAATAAAGATCTGCTCAGAAAAAGTCTTTCATTCTGTCCACTACATGTTATGACTTTGTACTTTAAATTAATGCTACTTGTGTTCATACTTTTCTTGCCATCAAGTGGGCGAATAAAGCATAAGGTTATCGTTTTTCCATCCATTTTTATTACTAACAGAGATGAATACTTCAGAATATGATTACATAGTAGAATGCAGATCTGTCTTTGGAGTAAAAGCTATTATAGTTAACCAATTATTTACATTATCTATCACTTAATACACTTGTGCATGTAGAATAAGGAATAATTCAAAGTGAGTGGGCGTTTATGTAAGTTGAGATTCTGACTGATTTTTATTCTTTGAACACACAAACACTCAACAAATCTAAAAGCCACACAACTACACACTTAACGTTTTTGGTAATGCATTAACAATGACTCCACAGATTTAAGATCCAAGAAAATCAAACATGTCGGACAATCACAGCTGTCACCTGGCGAGTAGGTGGGAAAAAAAATATAAATACGGCAATATATTGTAATACTTTGACCTGTGATAGAATGTCGACATTTCAACTCCTGATATTTATATTTTTGTTAAAATGAAAATTAGTTAGGTTAGTTTAAAATCATTTTAAGTTTAAATTTTACAGTGTAGTAGACTGATTCAAAATAATAATTATTGTCATTTTTTGTGCAATATTAGGTTTTTTATAACATTGGTTACACTGAGTGACATTTATCAGTTTTACCAACTGACCACGTCTTTATTCCAATAAGTTCAATGTCACAGTAGTTTAAAGGGGACATATCATGCTTGTTTCTCCTTTTCACTATGCTCGACTAGGATGCCTGTAAAGCATTTCTGCCCTCACTACAAGTCATTTAGTTCCTTCATTGCCCCACAATAGCGTTCTCAATATCCTCAGTTTAGGCCTTTCTGAAGATCTTGTTGAAACGCTCCGTTTCGAGAATGACCTCCAGTAACCTCGCAACGTCACAGCCCTTTGTGCTCTGATTGGTCAGTTCTATCAGAGAGGCGGCGGGGGTAGAGCCAGGGGGCGGTTTTTGCAGCATGGCAGTATTTACAAAATCGCCACATTGAATGGGGCAGACCGAGCGAGTTTGCTGTTTGCCAAAACTTCACCGTAAGGCATTGATAGCACTAATAAAATGGCAGAGTGTAGGATACGTCCTTTTGTATTGGACCCGAGTCAGACCCGGACGGTTCTGCAGCTCAGGAGGAAGAAAATCCACCTGGACACAGATCATCTCAGGACGCTTCACTGTGGTGAGTCAAACCGGTACTGTAACATGTATAGTTTATACATTTATACTCGGCTCTTGGTGGGTGTATCCCCTCGGTGGCGGTTGTGTGACTAACTGACTTCACAGAGGAGGAGCTGCTTTATCAGATTACTCCAATAAAAAGAAAGGATCCTCGTGTCGTCACAAAGGTAGAAATCTCGCGGCCAAATGTCAATGACCTATTTTCAGAGAGGCATCAAATCTTGTTCTAGGATATCAGAAAAAATACAATATCTCATTTTTTGAAAATTCAGGGGGTGAAAGGTCTTGTTTTCAAACTTATTATTTTATATGTAAGTATTAAATCATGGATCAGCATGATGTGTCCCCTTTAAGTGACAAACTTGACACACTTTATGTTTTCAAATCAAGTGTCTGTATGAAACACTGCATCTGACTTTCATTAATTCAAACAAAACAAAATAGAAAAGCTGTTTTCAATCAAATAGTTAACTGTGTAGAATATCGCAATATATCACAATATTATTATATTATCGTATCGTGACCCAAGTATCGTCTATCGTGAGGTTCTTGTCAATACTCCCCCCTTATGGAGAGGGGAACAAAATGAGTAAATAATTCTGCAAACTAGTCGTCTTTTACAGCCCTTTACTCGGCTCAAGGTATTGTGTTTTTATAAACATCTGGTTCCCCAGTCTGCTCCTCTCGTTGGTTTACAATCCCAGGTTGAGGAGGCTCTGACTCACTCAGGAGCAGGAAATTAGTCACATTAAGAGGGTTGCAAAATTCTGGGAATTTTCAAAGATGGAATTATCAGGGATTTTGGGGGAAATTTGTATTAACTGCACAATGATATGTGCATGTATAAATATTGAAAATTTATGTTTATTAGAAGCAGACAAGCATGCATACATGACCAGTGCAATATATTCAAATAGCACTATAAATGAATCTCTGGGAGTTTTTGTGATTTTTTCCTGAGTCTAACTGTCGTGAATGTAGGCATTAATATTTGTTGAAGCTAGCCTCTAAAACTAGATAGCTAGATATATTTACCCCTACTTACCAACAGGACTTCATGACAGGAAATGCTGTAGGCGAGTGAAGTAGTGACTGATGATGATGATCAAATGTGCTTGGAATCGTTTGCACATTTGATTCATGTTGCAAAGCTGAATTTGCATTCAGTCATTTTGTTTTAACCAGCCTCATTCAAGTTGATAACAAGAAAAAAAAAGTCAAAATTACTGAGATATATATTTTTTTTTAGAAGAAGAATTCATTTAATTTGAAAGCAACAAAACCCTGAAAATTTCCAATACGCCCAAACTAAAATTCCTATGGAAGTTTTCAGGAAACTTTCCTGAAATTTACGGCCTTTTCCACCCCTTTGTCAGTCTACATATTAAGACAATGAACTTCTGCTATGAATTGCCCTGAATCAGGTCGCAAACTGAGCCTACAGTCGTCTAGTGTGTGGCCAACCCAGGGTTAAGCTATCAGTCTTTTTTATTTATTTCACGTCAGACTCCTCTGTTGAATTTATGTTAGTTCCCTTTCTCCTAAAAACTTCTTTACGTCTGTACCCAGTCACTGTTATCACTCCTTAACCGTACCCATCAGTCTGAGTTGGAGACTTTTTACCACAGTGTCAACAGGCAGAAGTGAAAAGTGCTGGACTCTTTTCTGAGTCCGTATATGATGCAACATGTTTGATCAGTTTGTCCTTGAGTTAGTCAGTGATATCATGATAGTTTGACCAATCAAAATTGAACATTCTCACTTTTTCGATCATTTACACATGTTTATTAGATATTTTATAATAAAAGATTGTAATATTATGTTAATTAACTTTAACACCCTATAAGCAGTATTATCTGTACACCAGGAATCCAGTTTTAAGTCTTACTCATTTCTAAGTCCTTTAAACAGTGTATCTATTATCACAAAGTGAATGTATCTGGATGAGACCAGTGCTGCCAGGCTCCTCTAAAACACTGTCTCCTATCTTTCTGCATCCTATACAATTATCCTGATGAGAACTTGAAAGAGCTGTGTTAATGTGGGAGTGTGAGAAGGCCCGTAGCCTATAGACCCTGCTTTCATTCATCTCACTAACATCAGGGAGCTCAAGCTTGGCGTCACTCAAAGCTTTCCTCCTTTGAAATTCCCCAGGCAGACCCACAAATTAAGCTCACTTCTGTTTGACCAAAGATGAGACCGGCCCTGAAGTAAGGCAGCTTTTCCCTCCCTTTTTCTCACCACGGTTTGCAATCTACCCCTCAGAACTCCGCGGACGTTTAAATCTCTGCAAAATCTCTCTATTCACTGTCAGCCTGAGAGAAGACGGAGAAGCATATGGAAAAACTCTCTGGGTCCCAAATTTCTGTCATGATCAAATGCAGTCTGCTTGTGGATGTCAAGAGTGCAGTGGCAAGAATATTTGGAGGAAGAATTAGAGGAGCTGTAAACAAATCTGAGTGACCAAAAAGTGCAGAAAAAAAGGGAACAAGTTTTGGGCAGAAAACATTTCTTGCCTTTAGGATGTAAACATGTACTGTAGGTCGACTGGCTTGTATATGGTATTGAGAAAAGTGGCATTTTAATCCATAAATGTAAATCACCTGCTGCCTCATTTGTAATGATAATATATTGTTTGGATGGAGCTTGATTTCCAAGGAGTAAAAAACACTTTATATAAGCTGGTGGGTAGAATTTATCGATTGAAGATTCATGCAGCTTGCGAATAAATATTCATTAAAAAGTATGATCTGGAAATCGAAAAACTTGTTCAGTGAGACATCCATACAGTGTTTTGTGGTAGGGTTATGTCCTCAGATGGCAGCGTGTGCGTGTGAGTGTATCTACAAGTTAAACCCCTCCTAACTTGGAGGACATCTCATGACAAGCAATCACTCCTAATAGGATTCTTCTCCTGCAGAAAGATTCACAAGGAAAGATTACCGGAGTCTATTCTGAGCACATTCAAAGGCAAGGGACCATGCAACTCCCCCCCTTGCGAGTTCATTATCATTCTCAGGTTATCCCAGGCCCGGTGAATCTGGAACGCAAATGAATTAGTGAGAATTAAGAAGTCTCTGTGGTCTGAAACCTCTCCAAATCTCCTCCAAGATGAAAGGTACACAGTCATGGCTTATGCACCGTCGCTCTCCTTCGCTTGAGCCCCCACAGTAGTCCTATATCTACACACACACACACCTCCCCAGCTCCCCCCAACACACATGCAACCTCTTCTCCCAAAATGGAAATGCTACGAGCAGTTAATGTTGCCTAACGTCTCCTGACCGCAGGTTTTGTCGTGAGGGAGAAGAAAGTTGCAGGACCGAGGCTCGCCGTCGCTGGCGATTAATTACAACACCGTGGTGCTGGCACTTCGACATTGGTTGATCCCTCTGCAGGCAGGGGCTCCCTCTCATCTCAGCCTCTCTGTAGCCTTCAAAGGGCTCTCCACTGCCTGCAAGACTGAACCCAGGCCAGGTAAGAAAGATGCCATGGCTCCATTGTGACTGCACTTCACAGATTTCAATGGGACTTCAGGTGTGGAAGGTGTCAGTATCACCCTGCCATTCTCTAGTTTGGTATTACAGACAGAAAGCTGAGAGGAGATAAAGTGACAAGATAAATACTGCAAAAAATATATATAAAGAGATGGTTGATTATTTGAGAATTTTGTACAGAAAGTGGTGTATTTGAATCTGGTTTTGCATAAGCAGAAAAGTGTCTCCACGTTTGCCCCACACCAAATTCCTACATGTGCTTCCCCCACCATTTTCCCTGCGACAAAAGAGATGAAATATAGTAATGGTCTGTCTGTGCTCAGTATTTTTCCCCTCCTTCCCTCCCCGTCATGCAGGCCTGGGGTCTTTGTAACAGACTGCAGAGGCTGCCTCTCTCCCTCAGCTCATTCAGCATCACACCCTGCCCTTGTGCTGGACATCAAATGACCAGCTCGCCCCCCGAGGAGCTCTCAAGTTTCTTCATTTTCAGCAGCCGCCTGGCTCTC
This sequence comes from Halichoeres trimaculatus, assembly GCF_033239565.1. NCBI lineage: Eukaryota > Metazoa > Chordata > Actinopteri > Labriformes > Labridae > Halichoeres > Halichoeres trimaculatus. The sequence goes on from NW_027437197.1 coordinate 19,777,265, forward strand.
CCCTGGTCAGCAGCCGGCCGTGCAGGGAAAGAGGGGGGGGACATCTGCCTGTCTGAGGATAAGGGACAAGCCTGGCTCACTATCCGTCTGTCAGCCCCCCTCAGACTGGACCCCGGCATGCACGTCACCACTCCGCTTCCCTCCTTGTTATTCTGGAGGGGAGGCGGGGATCTGATATGTGGCATTGTTTGTGCCATGCTGGTCAGACACACAGAGGAGGCTATGCAAAAAAATAAAATAAATAAAGCTACATGTTTGCTACAAAAAATGCTTTAAGCATGTTGTAAGAGCAAGATTATTCATCTGTGTGACAGTGTGCTAACACCAGCACAAATCTATCTGCAAATTAAAAGTCATGTGTGGTAACTGTTGAGCGGATGGTCTCTCCAGCGCTGTAGTAAACATGTTCCATTAACGATTACTCTTTAATGATTATTTCTGTCTAATTGCATGCGGTTTACTCCATCCTGTTCCATCAAAGAAAGGCGCAGCGATCGATGGAGACATATTTGCATAAAAATCTATTTCAGCGTTAAGCAAAGGATCAGGCCTGAGCTCCCTGGATAAAGATGCCCTCCTGCAAATATAACCTGCAAAGTAATTTGTTTGCTTCCTAAACTTAATATTTGTTCTCTTCCTCCACTGATGCAGAAACGGGGTTAGAGTGCAGCAGCGTGTGGCTTCAGGAAGCAAGGACACAAATACAAATGTTAATTACCACTCAAGACGGTAACCTGCTGCTCGAGATTCTCTTTAATTGGATTATATGGGAACTATAACACATTTATTAAGAATTCTGTGAGTTTTTGAGCTGCACGGTTACAGAGGATGGTTTTACTGTAAATTACGACTTATCATACTCATTTGTGCGCAGCTAAACAGAACAATGGTGTGGAATCTGACACCCCGGTGCACAGAGAGGAGCAGGATACTGAAAATGATCCTTAGCGGTTGACTGCTGGCCGGCAGCCACATCTATACGAGCAGAGGAGGAGCGCGCACCTCCTGGACCGAGCCGGAGGTGAAGGAGAGAGTATCACACTCTCCTTGTCAGCTGCAAGGGTAATTACTGCTGGCTGAAATTACTCAACATTTGTTTATTAGCTCCCCAGAGCACACTGTAAATAGATTGTCTGTTATAGTCCGATCACATTAAAACACCCCCCCTCTTCTCCTCCTCCTCCTCCTCCTCCTCCTCCTGCCTCCTGTTTGCTGTGAGCCAGCCTGCTGCTCACTTATTGAGCAGCTCCAACCAAGGAGCCATGTTAAATGTGATTGTTTTCCATTAGCTACATCCTGTCTAATACCTCACTTGTTCAGTGCAATTACTGAATTCTGCCATGCAACATAACCTTCATTAGCTGACTGTAGAGTCCTGCAGCTCCAAAAGCCCCCTGCAACATTTTCAGCTTTTTTTTTTTTTTTTTGTTATTCATGAATGGGGGAGTGTTTTAATTCAATATTGATTTCTACATAGACACCCTGTGCCTGTGCTTTGTGTGCTGTATATTTACTGTGCTTTAAGTGTATGCAGTGATCGAAAAAAAAAAAAAAAGAAAAAAAATCAACAGGCCATGTCTTTCCTTGTATTCATCGTGCTGGTTTGGTTCCTGCCAAAGATGACATTCTGAAACATTTGACCCGCTAAAAATGAATTCTTGGCCAGAGCCCGGTTACAGAGGAGAGCAATTCATTCCCCCGAAAATGTGAGCAGATAAAAAGCCAAGGCATGCAATAGTGCTGTCAAAAGAATAGAGAGGGGGAGAGTGGGTGAGAGATGTGGAAAAAAATGGAGAAATTGAGTATATTAGTGTGAATAAAAAATGTGAATGAGATTTGTATTCGCTGCTGCTGTCTGTCTGCACAGGAATCCTTTCACACAGTTTGAAACAGAATAACTCACCTGCAGAATACACCGCAACACTGTGGTGATAATAGCCCAAATGTTGTTCCACAGACACAGACATTTGTAACCGAGATATTTAGCTGTAAAATGGACTAAAGCAGCATGCTTTGTGTGCCTGTGACAGGTAGAGCACGGCTCCCTGGGAACCAGAGTAATAAAAACGCTCTCTTTCTGTGGCATCTTCCCTTTTTCTCTAATGTTGCCCTAATAAAAGCAACCGCTGAGGTGACTGCGCGCAAATAAGGGCCTAAAGCTGCTGGACATCTATCCCAGCCCCCTGGAGCCACATTACACACACCTAATGGCCACTCCAAGCTTCATTAGGATATTAATTCTCCCCGTTTCTGAAGTGATTCCATCCGTAATGTGACAGTATCTGGCTGCTCGCGAGACAACTTGTTGTTATTGTTGTCCCACTCCCTCTGTTCCACTCATTTCATCCTCGCCACCCTCCTCTCCCTCCCTCCTTCCACCCCCTTCCTTTTCTAAGCATATTGTTATTCTTATAGCGCCACTGTCTCAGTTTTTCTCGCAGAGAGAAATCTGATAATACTGAGTGTCCTTTGAGATGGAGGCCAATGGAACGGCTCTGAGTGCTGCCAAAAAAACTGAGCTCCATCTGACCAGGGGAGCAGATGGTCAGGTCCAGCCGGGGTCTGGGAAACTAGCAGCAACGCTAAACATTAGATGTCATTTTTTTTTGCATTTTTAAATACGTATCACCTCCTTCTACCTGCAGGATGTCAGACTGCAGGATTTACAGCCAGCAGTCATGCAGAGTGAATGTGACAATAATGGAAGTGTTTTTCCTGAAATGCTTTTGGAAAGAGTCATCAAAGGTAAAGTGAGGACAGCGCAGAAGTCAGAGCAGAAGACTTACTATTCTTTGTTAAGTGTGGATAACTAATGACAGAATAGATAGAAAAAAGGTAAACTAAGGATTTTTGTACTTTACGTTGATGAGGACAAATTCAGCAGCTCCCTTGAATGATAGAGCATGCTGAACTGCTCTATCATATCATCATATAGTTCAGTGTTCAGGAACATCAGAAAGCTTTTAGAGGAAACAATGTAATCTCAACAAGATAGTTTTGTTTGCAAACCAGAGAAAGATCTACATCTGTTACTGATTAAAACACTTAAAGACATCATTTCTCCAAATAAGTGTACAGAACTACACATTAGGGATGCAGTAGGTAAAGAAAAAGTTAAAGACGAAACAGATATAAATTATAACCCATTCAAGGATCAAGTATGTGGTCGCTCTGTTTGGCCTCTAGCCCACTTTACATTAGCATGTACAATAACCTGCTTTAAAATATCTAATTATTTACAGATTGACAGTAAAATGTGTTGTCATTGTTATCCCATTTATTGAGCCTTGCTTGTTCTCTTGATATTAAATAGTGAAAATAAATCTTAAAGTACAGACAGACACAGAACATGTGAGCGAACCAAGCTCTTATGTGTCATATTCTGTGGTTCTAATATCATGCAGGCATTATTCCAACAATACATTATAATCAATAATGTTGACAAAGTTATTTCAAAATAAGCTGTCATTGAGTTAAATATCTAAAATTCCCATGACTTAGGGCAGAGGTCTGCAAGGTCTACTATCAAAGGAGATTTTGCCTCATCTCATACCAGAGCCACAAAATCTACTTTAGCTTCACAATAAAGGCAATACAGGAAATAAAATTCTATGCATAGTTAAAATAAAGTCAATAATTATCCAAACAAGAAGTTTGAAGTTGAATTAATGAAATTGAACTGAACTATAAAAAGAATACTTATTTAATCATCCATGTTGACAAAGTCACTGAACTCGTCATTTTTTGTTTGCTAATTCTTGCCACATATTAAACATGTCTATTGAGCTGGTATGTTGGCAGTTAAATGAATCCATCTGCACAGAATTAAATTGTTGTTTAACCAGGGGTGTAAAAATTTCAGGTTAGCCACAGGTGCAAGTTGGTGTTGGTGTTGCTGTAGGAAGTGAAGTAGAGAACAGGCAGGCTTTACTGCAAGGTGTGATGCATATTTAGTTCAACAGAATGTTGAATAATGATTTTTCTTTTAATGTCAATGTTAATGATCAATACCCTCTGTAAGAAAATTAAAAGATTTTATTTTAATAGATATCTTTTTTTTTTTTTTAGCTACAGGGAGCCACTTTAAAGGAGTCAAAGAGCTGCACGAGGCTCCAGAGCCGCAGGTTACAGACCCCTGACCTAGGAAGCTTTGGTCAATACATAACTTATAACTTCAATATCTATTGATTCTAACATTCAATGGAAGTTTTATGAATAAATATTAAATAACTTCTTTAAGTGTTGGTTTTGCTGTATTTAATACAAATTTGGGCCAAACAGTGAATGAAAAGGATGCAGCAGCTGTTCTTTCAATTGTTTGTCAGATCAGATATGATGCATGTTGCATCTATGCATGCACTTTAAATACTGAAAGTAATAAAATGAGGTTGAAATAAAAACATTTGTTTATGCTACTTCTTAGAACCAAATGGAAAAGTGTTTGACTGTAAAGTGTCATGAAAAACATAAACATATGTTTTAAAAATATTAGACTTACTGGACTAAAAGTTCCTTCTTTCTTCACTAATCAATACAAACACATTAGCATCGGTTGCATCCTCAGCGTTATTAAAGAATATACTCAAACATGCTTGTCTGGGCTAACTCAAATGAAAAATATAAACTCTAAATTAGACTTTTATTCCATCTCTGCTGCCTTCACACCAATTAAACCTGAAACCCAAAACCTCTCCTCCAGTGTGATCCTATCACTTCACTGCTCACATCCTATATCTTGAAAAAACACAGCTGTTTCTCCAAAGGATATCAAAGTAGGGGGGAAATGAATTAGGAATATTTAAAATGCAAAGAAATTCTTCTCTTGTTTAAGAGACAGAGATATCAGAAGATTTTCGAGGGGGGATGGTGCGGGGGGAGACACTCATCTCTGTCGGTGAAGAATTCCATTCATCCCAACATGGCCGCTTGAGATACAAGTGAAGTGTAGGATTCTGACATTTGTGAAGTGAAATGATAATTGCCTTTAAAGACCAAGGAGGGAAAAGAGAGAGGAGATGAAAGATAAAAGGTTGGAACTAAAGAGAACATTAGGGTGGCGAGAGGGAAAGCAAGCCGCAGAGAGCAGTCACATAAATAGTCATGAAATGAGAACTTTCTGCTTTGTATTGAAGTTAAGAAAGAAACAGTGAGCGAGAGGCCAGCAGGCCAGACTAAATAATCCTTGACTGAGCCTCCCATTCTGAATCCCATATTAGCTGCCCAGATTTTAATGTAAATATGCCATTACGCTGTCATTACAGTGATCAGACTGCATGGCTTACAGGTCAGCCCAGCCACTGTTAATTTTGCAGGCAAAAGCTTTTTTTCTCTCTTTTGAAATGTTAATAACTTTCTATTAGTTAATGTAGCGTGACTAAAATTTAAATTAGACATAATTTATTTTAATATCTGTGACTAGCTGTCTGACCGTTTAGCAATGGTCTCCTGCTGAATACAACACTCTAAATTGTGCTAATTTGCATCAGATGGCCGAGGCACGCCTTTTCTCACTGTTGTTGTGCCGATGTGAAGTCAAGGATGGTTCAGTTTTGTTCCTTGAGGTGCGAGTATAAAGAATATTAAAATGTCACTCGGCTGTTGCAGGAAATACAAGCACTTTAAGCAGCTATTCATCAAGTTGTCTAAAGAATATGAATTTATGAAGGGTTATTTTACTTTGTAGAGCAGCTGGACATCTTATTCTAAATAAAAAGTTGACTTTATCAAGAAGAATGTTATTTCAGCATGGCCGGAGTTAACCTTTTGGTGGGCCTGTGGGCAAAAAGTCACTGTTGGCCCCCAAATTACCACCAAGTGTACTATCTGCACCCTGTTGTTTCCTTACCTCCCTGAGTTCCTAAAGCTTCTTTAAATACCTCTAAATGAAGAGAAAAACACCCAATATCAGCCAGACACCTGGGTGATTGTAGGGGGGGCTACTGAAATCATGTGAACGAACCAACTTTTTGGAATGTGCACCAAACAAAAGAGGATAAAGCCAAACAGTCTGGGCAGTGGATGGTACCAAAGCTCTGCTGACAGCCAAATTAAGTATGAGTTTATTACAAGCAGCTTGTAGAACACTAGGTACCAAAAGTTGTCTTGATAGCAGCTTCTTTCAAAAAAATTGGTGCAGACCCATTGTCACTGAAGTATTTTTTAACTTAAACATAACTTTTTGGGATTTACGTTGGTAAAATCTAACAAAACTATGCACATCATTTGTTAAATTTATACGTTTGTTTGATTGAACGCCTCATTTTGTTTTCATGTGCTTTTTTCATATAGATCTGCATAGAATGGTTTCATCTAAAGGAGATAAGGGGGAAAAAATGGGGCCCAAAGATACCAAATGTGTTGCACAAGTCCAAGGTTTTGACACTCTTTTAAATATGTTAAATATGTTAGCATGGCATGCTACAAAAAAGTCATGTAGTGCAGAAATGGCATGTGAAAATTAGGGATGCACATTATATCAGTGTCAATATCAGTATCGGCCAATGTATAAAAAAGTCAGCCGATATTTACTAATTAGCTGCCAGCCATTTTCAGAGCATCTTGAAGGAGCTTTCCAAACCAAAGTAATATTGTTTTCTAAGACTTTGTAAACATCAAAACTACCTAAGAAGAGTGGACTCTCTTCTTTTATGTCTCTCTTCCCATTTTTGATCCAAAAGAGAGACGGACAAAACATACTTTTTTACATCCTTTGATCCTCTCCATGGTCGTTTTTTCTCATGATCACGCCGCTCTTTCTCTCTGAACTACCTGGACACATCATCTGTATCGAGATTTTTTAAAATAAAAAAATTGATATTGGTAAATATTGATTATTAACATCATTACAGCAATATCGGTATTGGCAAAAATTTTCATATCTGTGCATCCCTAGTGAAAATGTAAAGTCACGTTGGCTCTATGAAGAAAAAGGGGAAATTTAAATTGAAAGTGTCATTTTAAACTTAGAAAAGTGTTTTCTTTCATGCAAATCTAAGAATCAAACCTTAAAAGTGATGCAATAATTTTCATTGTAGTGCCTATGGAATTACTTTGAACCAGCATAACAAATGGTGTTAATAGACACAAAATAAATATGGTATATCAAGGTACTTCTATTCATTTCACAATGTGCAAAAATGTGCCAAAAGTAAAGGAAAAGGCATGAAATTATTAAAAATCTTAACTAAGGTCCAATGTAATTTGATTTTCTCTCTTCCATGAAATGTTTCCTGTGTTTTATGGTGGCTCACCACATTCAGACAGTGCTGAGAGCGTGTGAGGAAGAGAGGAGAAGCCCAGCTGATTGGAAACATCTGGGTGATTGTAGGGAGCACTCCCACATCATCCAGCGCTGGCTGAGATTTGACAGTGCCCTCTGAAGTGACAGCTTTGACCTCGGCCAGTGTGCATGCGTGCAGCTGCCAGAGACCGGTCTGGCTGGAAAAGAGGACAGAGCCCGGCGCTCTAGGCGCTGGATGGTACCGCTGCTTTTGATGGGAGCTCTGCTGACAGCCAACATATCAGTGGGGGTAAAATACAACCAGCTTGTTGATGCATTTGGTACCAAAAAAAAAGTGACCATGCAACAGCTTTCAGAATATTTAGGGCACTTTGTTGAGATGTGTGCCATAACATGTTGTTTTCTTTATGATAAGCTGTTCCATGATTTTCTGTCGCTATTTAAAATATAAGAGACATCTCTCTAAAAGTAGCTCCATAAATGTTTTTTACTGACTTAAAAAATGTTGTTTTCCTTTGTAAAGGTCAAAAAGCATCTGCCTTAAATCCATCGAGATGTATTATTCTAAACAGATGTTTCTGAGCAGACAAAAGCCTTTACCTCCTCACCTGGCTGCAGCTCTGCCTTGTAAGAAACATGATTACAGAAAATCATTCCTCTTTCACAATTTTCCACGTGTTGTTTCAAAAGTTGCACAATCAAAGGAAAAATTGCACGTAGCATTTTGATTTTCTGGTGTTTTCTTTTCCTTGCATCCTGATATCATTAGATATTTAAGCTCAGCATCGCCACATAATGACATTAATATTAATGCGTATGGTAATGCACTTTTTTTTCAAGCAGACCACTTATTCATATTTGATTCATTAATGTAATGAATGCAAGGAATGATCAGATAATATGTTCTTGTGTCCTTGATATGCAATGAGGAGTATTAGTCGGACTTAAATTCAAGATAGGTATGCCTAAGCTGCATTAATCTACGCTGGAGTATAGAAGCTATAAACTCTGGGAGAAAAGGCTGCAGAAAACCTACAATGTTATAGATTAAACAAAACAGAGTGAAATGGAGTTCATTTGCATCAGCCTCCTCTTTTCAGACGAGCTAAACTGCTTACCATTATTCAAAGATATCTTTTAAATAAGGCCCAAATATGCGGGTGAAACCAATTTAACGAGCGGCCACCAAAGACGTTTGTCGAATGATCTATATTGAGATTTTGACTGTGTAAGCCTCTTATCATAACTGCTATAAAACACACATCATTCTGTTTCAGCACTGAATTTCAGAGATATGAAAATACAATAAATGTGACATTTTAAAGCTTGGCTTACTTGTAAATTACAAAAATCGTCTCAAATTGAACTTGGGGAACTTAATAAGTGCATATTTGTGTTGAGGAATGAGATTCAGTGTGAATAGGCGGACAATCCTGGCTGATATGTACCACAGGAGATCAACCAGAGGTCTGCTATTGCAGGTCATTTGATTTAACTGCTAATCAAGTTGTATTGCAGGTGCTTTCCTTATTCAAGTGACTTATACCCTCTGTGCTCTTAAAGAAATTTCATCTTAGAGTGGGGAAAAAACAACAAACTCTTCTCTCTGTATTCAAAAGACTGAGCTCGAAAGGCGTTTACGTGGATGTAACAAAAGGCCTGAAAGAAAATCACATTTGCATGAAGCAGGGGACAATAAGGACAACATCGCTCATGTGGAAGAGCTTAATTACCTCAAAGGAAAACAAATTAATGCATCCTCTTTAATTGCCTGCTGATAACAGTAGAAGGGAATCACTGTACACCTTGTTCAACAGCAGCAGCATGTGTAGGAGGACTTAAGCATTATTCGAGCACACAGTGTTGTTTATCTATAGCATATAGCTTTCATTGAAACTCCACATCCCACCTATAGCAGGCACAGTGTGACACTTACAACACTACAGGCACCTTCACCCTCAACAGATGCTGCAGATAACTTTTGAGCTTTAATTACAAATGTAACACTACCATTCTTCTACTGTCAGGTGAAACAGCACACTTATGTAAGCCCTTACAGAAGAACGGATCAAGTGCTGTTTATACCTGACAGATATCAAGTTTGATACCCCGGCTTCGACAGATTTAGAGTTCTTTACACAAAATACAAATATCAAAGACATTTTGTGGCATTTGACAGGCAAAACCAATGTTGTTCTTTTACCATCTTCCTGTTTGTTTGCCTCCTCCTGTTTTTTTTTTTTTTTTTTACTGTTCATCTGTGTGTGTGCAAGAATGATTCACTGACATACTTGTGGTTGATAGTCAGTCACAGGGATGCAGTGATCTAATCCCAATATTGATACCAATACCTGGGCTTTTGTATCAGCCAACACTGATTCAAGACTAGCATCAATTTTACAATCTCAATCACCTAACATGAGGCAAAAAGTGATGATTTGGCAACTTTAGGGTTTTCTAGCTTGAGTTGAACAGACAAGCTCTGTGGATCTGCCCAATGGATCGGTCCATTTCCACCAATGTCCATTCTAGCTTTTTGAGTGTGTCAGTGCACACCTGGAATAAAACATTTGAAGGAAGCATACAAGGTCAAAACTGATACTTGTACCAATTTAGTTACTGACTAAGTCCATAAAGACCCAACGAATGATCTCTTTCAAACTTATTTTCAAAATGAATTTTTCTTGAAAAGAATTTTACCAGATTTTACCTGAGTTTTGATTTTACTTTAACTGAACAGGTTTTTTTTTTAAATTCCTTTAAACTAATTCTAGATCATTTAGTTTCCTTATAAATGATTTTCCTGTGGTTTGGCCTGTAGTGTATATGTAAGAACTGCAATTGAATATGAAAAGTCATCCTGCTCTTCCTGATCATGTTGCTAGAGGGAGTTTATGTTTTTTTTCCAAGGGTAAGGAGTGAGGAAAACAAATTTTACAAATGCAACCAAAGAAAAATGTTTAACATCTTGCTTATTACAGTATATTTTGATGCTGATTTCCATATGATTTGTTTTGTGTTGTTTTTTGGTGACAGATATGTCATTGCAGAAATATTCTATATAAATGTGTGTGGCATGTAAACGTGACAGTTGTTTTCTGATTAATTGAATTACTTTTTAATTTGACCATTTTTCTTTCAGATACATTCTGAACATATGTGAATGTGAAAATTTGAAACTGTGAAATCTGCGTGGGCTCAGTGCTTGAGTCGGTCGTCTTTCAACGGAAAGGTCGAGGTTTCAATCCCAGGTCCTGCTGTCAACATGCCGAAGTGTCCTTGGGAAAGACACTTAACCCTGTGCTGCCCTCTGTGGCTTTGCCATGGGTGTGTGAATGTGATTAGTTAGTACTGATGGGCGCTTTACATAGCAGCCTCTGCTCCTTAGTGTGAAAATGTGGTGTAAATGTGTGAATGTGTTTTTCAATGTAAAAGCACTCTGAGTGGTCAGAGGATTAGAGGAAGCACCATATCAACACAGTTCATTTATCATATGACTATTAATTACAACCATATCACAACATACAATCATCAAACATGAGCCATGACCACATTTTCCCAAGAAACACATTCACTCAGTTTCTCCAGGACCCGCTAACATCCCCACTCATGAGTACTGGAGACTCAATGCATTGGCTGAATGTTGGTGGATCTTGAGTTCCTGTTATAAAACTAAAAGGAAAAGAAAGAAAAGATAAATCCGAAGACGATAAAAAAAAAAAAAAATAATAAGTTTTTTATATTAGACAAGCACAGATTGATGGATGCTGATTTCCTTAATTTTGGGGGATCGGGGATCGACCCATCTTTACATATGAAACTGATCTCATATACCTCTAGGAAGGTCTGACAGCCAGCCATTGTTGCTTTTTGCTCTGAGACCTAAAACTCAGGACACTTTGTTGGTTAGTTTTATAAGTTAAAACATAAAGATTTTATTGTTTCACAGGTATTGTTCAATGATTTTCAATACAATAAGATTGGAACACAACATGTGCTGTAAGTTTTGAAAAATAAAAATCGATATCGGCAGGTCACGTTTTTTAAAGATCGGTAATCGGCCAGAAAATTGTGATCGGTGCACCCCTAGACATAGGTTTCACCATGTCCACAAGTAACTTTTTGTGTAGGTTATAGTATTATACTCCAGTATCAAAAATTTCAGGCGTGTAGCTCAAATTAGCTGGAGGGGTGTATTTCTCACCTAGGGGGGGGGGGTGCTGTGGAGCACATATCAGCTGGAGAGCGCTGGATTCCTGACTGAATTTTGTGGTGTGTTTTGTTACGACTTTAAACTCGCTGAAGACACACAATTTGGGGTTAAAGTGGTAGAAACAAAGAATACTACTCAAATTTTACGAGAGTGCTCCCCATTTTTCAGCTCCAGCCCTATAAATCTATCTGCACAGTTAGCAAACATTTGGCCAACTTTGACTGGTATAACCACTGTTGTTTGCTATTATCTTGCAGGATTTTATCTGAAAACATTTTCCTGTGTGTGTGAGGTGGGTGGGTCAACGAATTAATCTTTGCCTTTTGCTTATTTGTCACTTGTTGTATACAACAGCTGAGGTAATATTGAAAGAAGATACTGACGCCAATATTAACACTGATCGACTGGGATCAAACTCTAAAAGAAACTCTGGACTTATACAAACCAAGTTGCTCATGAGTGATATCTAACACAGAGGCTGTGAAACAAACATGTTTCTTTTTTTATTTACAGGAAGAAGAAGTAATCTAATTCATTACGTTACATTATCCTCTGTGTGTCTTTACACTGACTGTGTGCCTTATTAGGCTCTCTGTCTAGTTCAGCAAACAGCACACACTCTGCACAGCAGTGCGGCAAAGATGGATGAGCAACACTCCTCGGTTACTACAGCCACATTTATTTAGAAAACAGTGGGGAGAGTTTTTGGAGGTGAGGAATAATTCCAGCCAGCGGTTGGTGCCCAGTTTGAGAAAGAGGAGGAGGACCACCACGGGGCACCTGACAGTGATGAAGAGCACGAGCACATGCTGGCAGATTCATCTTGAGCCACAGAGAGAAAGAGAAAGAGAGGGGTAGAGAGGGAAAGAGGGAGAGAGATGGAGCTCAGGAGGGAGGGCAGACAATGGCAGAACACAGGTTTAACAATAAAAACAGCACAGAGTGTTGTCTTTGAGGGGGTTTTCTGCAGCAGCAACTCTCTTTTCAAAGCGGCGGGAGAAGAAACAGGACTAAATACGAGGAGATTGTTACGTGACTTCCACTTTGACATTGGGCTTTTACAACAATCCCTGCTACTTTGTCTGTTTTTGGTCAATTACCTATCACTCCGCTATTCTTTTTATGTCCCACTCCCTCTGTCGCGTCCTCTGAGTTTTGCTGTGAAAGGGGCTGACGCTGATCACACAGTCCTCAGCTCTCTGTGGTCCAGCCGGCTGTCAGACGGGGGCTGAGTCGGGGTGGGAGACGCAGAGATGTAAACGAGTGGCGTGGCTTTGATGACTGAGAGATGCAACCCCGTCTAGTTTGTATTTATGCATTGAAGCTGCCCTCTGCTGTTCACATTCCCAATGACAGGAGACGTAACAAAAGGAAAGTTTAACATCAGATGATAAGCACAGCGCCTGAGGTCTGACGTGTTCATTCATGTTCCTTTTTATTGGAAATTGGCTGGTGGTGTCTTCGCCTGCTTCTTTCTTTATGTTTCAAAGTTACCCCAGTATTTATAGCATTGCTAAAAGACACATGAAGCTATATTAATACTTATTTCTTCTTTCACTTAATGTGAGACCCAGAATGGAGATGGGAGAGGTAATGGTGGGGGGTGGGGAACTTCATCCAGCAGTATATGTTCTGCCTGATTAGACACCTGTGGAAAAGCGTACAGATCTCTGTATGATTCAGTCGTTGACTTTCTATCTGACATGAACAGAAATATGAGAAAGAAACCGGTCTTTATGTTTTACCTCTCTTTTTTAAAATTTCTTTAACAGACCTGAATCTTTCGCTGACACGAATGAGAAATCCTTATTCACATGTTTTAACTCCATCCTCCTAATTCCTTTTTAACTAAATTGTCTTTAACCTCACTGGATGAAATTATGCTTTTTTTTCCTACCTGAGAATTAGATTATCTCTGTGATTTTCAAAAACGTGCCGCCTGCATGATAATAAGAATCTGAATCTGAAATGCAAGTGGCCCATATGCTAACTAGGGCAACATATTTCCCCTCCACATTAACATATCATCTGAATTCAGTTACCTGACACAATTGCAGAGATCAACACAGTTGATGTGTCAGCTACATGTATGTGTTGGCTTGTAAAATCGGGCTGCACTCAAAGTCAAGTGGATGTTAATGCCCCACGGACCCGTCTGTCTGATTTCCCTCATAAAGCAGCGGCGCATTTGTGCAATAGCTCTCCTTACATCTTTTAAGAGAAAATTGTGGAGTTTAACCTCCCAATATTATCTCTCCTTTTTCTCTTTGTGCAGGGAACAGGCGGATATCCACAAGGAATTTGGCACAGTCCACACAGTCAAGACGCTGATAATCCTGAGTCTTTGACTGCTGATAAGACAGCCAATTTAACATAATTATAAACCAGTAGTATGAATAGTAACGATTCATTAATTCAGCAGAGGGAGATGATAATTCAAATCTAGCATTTACTCACAATTATCACACATGATAATGATTTCATTAAATCCTGCTCAGTTTTCTGCCGTTATAAACATAATTGTCACACAGTAAAAAACAGTTTAACATCATAAAACGCTGGTGTGTAAATTAAAGGATGTGTGCTGCATTAGAAGGGTGAGCCTGACAAACCCTCTCCCTCTCCAAACAAACGCTGTTGACCAACACTATTATTACCTCCACACTTAATTACTTTTTGCTTTTTGGTTTAATTGCTTCAATAAAAATAATCTATAACGCTTTTTTAATTACACTTTCCGAGTGACCTATGTAAAGAGAATTTTATTATGTGCGCGCAGTAATTACCGTGTCACAGTCCAGTTAGGGGCTATTGTCTGGCTCTCCTTTGCTTAGTTGTTACTGGCATGACCAGCATGCCTAACTACCTATTTACTGAGAACACAAGTTTTTCAGGAGTTGCACAATATGCACAATTCAATTGCACATTTGGGCTTGTTCTGTGTGCCAGATATACTGCAGAGAGGAGACAGTGAAAAACAACAGCTTGGCTCACACACGGTCCAACGCTGTCTGGGCACAATAGAAGTACTACAGCTAGAGACTTTATTCTGCAATGAAATAAAGGAATAAACCAAATTATAATTTCTCTTCACATTATTAGCAGCTGTTATAAGTGGGGGAGGAGCAACTGAATAATAACAGCGCTTTAATTAAAAGGCTGAGGATATTGTGCAAATGTATGTTGCTAATGAGTTGCTAATACATACACAATAATTGAGATGTTTTGTCAATCTCAGGAATGGCATGCTTACCTAAATGTTATTGTGGCTCATAATTGCTTTTAGTTCCAGGTGGGTGATCATGCAGTGAGAAAGCAGCACATACGCTGGAACAGATTTTCAACATCTTTTAACCACTGCCTCCTCAGACGACTGCTGCACAATCCTGTTTCATAGTTTTACTTAATGCACTACCACTGAACACCTCATGACAGGTTAACAGGACAGTTCCCCGCTGCATTAATGCTGATCAATGAAAACTAGGGAAGCCACGTATGTTAAGATGATATTAAAGATAGTATAAAAAGGAAAAAACGAGCAGAAAATGTTAAAGTATCTGTGTGGTTATCATTATTTTGGTTGTACATGTTCATTTGCTTTCCCTCCCCCCACTGCCAGACAAGAGACTCACCCTTCCCTTTGTATGGGTGGCCTTGTCAGTCCTCATCCAGCTCCCAGCAGCCAAGACCTTGCAAATACTTCAAACCCAGCAGCTCCTTTTGGAGCATGCTTCTAAAAGGCAACAAGAAGTACATATGAAATATTGAAAAAGACAAAATGTTAGTCTGTCTGAGGCTTCTCTTTCTGAACAAAGACATTTCATAATGTGTCTGTGTTCAATTATAATGTATGTGAGGACACTGTGCAGTTTGCTGTTACCTAAGATCAAACTGAGGGTTTCTGCACTTCATGCAAAGACTGGTTTAAATTGTAAATCTATTTTTTTTTTTAATCTTTAGTGAAAAGTCTTCAATCCAAGCTGTCTGTATGCAAATGTTTGTGCTGAGCTTCTTTTTTATAGTTGTCCTCAACATTTTCATGATTAACAGTTTCTATCAGACCACCTCCCTCACGGTAAAAACCATTAAGAAATCGTGCCTGTCAAACACAAAATTTTCTACACTGAAAACAACTAGTGAGTTTTGATGCTTAAACAAGATTAACCACAATTCATATCGAAATGTTAAATTACAATTATAAAGGATTGTAAACAAGTTTTTAAGTTTTACACTGACACTGTAAAGCAGTTATAACTGCAGATAAGTTTGACTCTCTTCTGTTTCTCCAAAGATTCCAGGTTAATGTGACAGCATCAGCGGCACTTTTCAGGAGTTTCATCGTACTTAAATCTTAAATCTCCATTTTATTGAGATCCTGTCTAAAAATAAATCATATGACTAGTCTCAGCAGGCTAATCTGAGGACTAGTCATCCACAGAGCTGAGTGACCTCAAGAAAGTTTCCAGCAATCAATAATGTTGACTTCTTTGACATGATGAATTTACACACTCCAGAATGGAGCTCTTCCAGCTTTTGTGATGCTAACATCAAATATGAAAAGCTAAAACTGGACATCTGAAACAAATATAAATTGTGAACCATCTGGGGTTTTATTTTTCAGAGTGAAATGTGCCATTCAAAAGCACAGTGGTTATTTTGTCCCAAGAGAGACAAAAAACAATCAATTTGAAAAAGAAAAAATTGCCAATTGTTGGCCTAAAACAAATCCTGATTCATGCATTTCATCTGAATGCCCTGCTAGGAAAACTTAGACTCTCCCACTTTTATTTGTGTAGTCTATTGCAACCCAAATCCGCTCTAATAACACCTTCACAAAGACAGAAAAGTTCAGTTTTGGTAAACTCAGTAAGAAGGTACTAAAGGAGTTACAGGACCTAATAAAATGGCCACTTTTTTTGGTATTTTCCCTAAAAGCAAATTATTTTTGGGAAATAATTTACTACAGACAGAGAAATTTCTATTAAAACAACTAAAAGACAAAAATCTAATCATCTCTGTAAAAGAGAACTTTACTTTTTGTTATGACAACGTTTTGGTCGACTTCACTCAGGCTCTAAAAAAGGATACTTCTGAATCTTGTAAATCCACCCATTAACAGAAAAACATTGACGATGACAAACTGACGAGCGAGACACACGCTGTATAAAAGTTCAGGACTCTTTCAAAGCCTTCACCATATGGATCACTTGAGCAGGTCAGAGTACAATCCTCCTTTAACACAAGCACTGACCATGTTCAAAG
This sequence comes from Halichoeres trimaculatus, assembly GCF_033239565.1. NCBI lineage: Eukaryota > Metazoa > Chordata > Actinopteri > Labriformes > Labridae > Halichoeres > Halichoeres trimaculatus. The sequence continues at coordinate 19,793,980 of NW_027437197.1, forward strand.
CAGCCTTTCAGAGAAATTCACATCTCCAGCTGTACTATAGGACGGCTTCAGACATGCAGAGCCTCAAAGCAGATATATATCGTCCTCAGTATCTGTGAGTGAGGGGCTGAGTGGGGAGCAGTGGGACAGCCTTGGGACCTGGGGCCTTCTTCATGCTGGCTTGCCAGAGAGCCGCCCAAAGCATGGACAATTAGAGGGTTCCCTGGTGCCTCTTTGCTCTCTGTGCGCCTGGTGGGCTGCTCTGTAAGGCACCGGGGGGCTGGAGGAGGAACTGACTGGGCCGGCCTGTGCTGGCTGGGCCAGAGGCATAGAGCTGGGGGAGGCCTGATCTCAATAATCCCTTTGCCCCCAAGAGGCTGTCACAGCACTCACACTGCTGGAAGCTAGAATGGAAATGGACCGAGGGCTTTCTGAAGCTTTTACCTGCTGGAGGAGCTCATCATTGAGAGACAGAGACGCACTGGGAACTCACCAGGGTTCAAACACAGAGACAAGTTCTTTTTAGAAAACTGAACTGGAGCCTTTGATCTGACAAACACAGTAAAACACCCGTTTCTTTAGCTGTTATGTAAATAGATTTCCTGCTTTATCTACTTAAACACATCTTCATTTTTACTGCTGCAGAACAAAAAGACATCATCACAAGTATTTTACACCCTCATAAATCTTTACCTCTCATGAGATCTGAGGCTTTCTTTAGTTAAAAGATAGAGAGGAAAAGAGCAATAACCCTGTCGCGTTTCTCCTCTGCAGCCATTCTCTGCTTTCATTAATGTACAATTTCTTCTTGAAATTCCCCAGACCGCCGTATAATCCATCGGCCTGGTGGAGTATATAGGATGTAGAATCACCTTGTTGTACAACTTAAAGTGAGCTGTCCCATATGAATATGGCCACAGTCAAAACCATTGGCCCTAATTAGACCGACATGCCTCCGAATGTGAGGGGAAACTTAGTGCAAATGGATAAAGGTCTTTCAGCACTCCGTCTCAGTCCCTTAATGTATTACCACCTGCACCCAGCAATCAGCACAGGAACATTTAAATGACCGCGATTCAGAGGAGACCGAGCTGCAAACTGGCTGGAAACACACAAGAGGTGATTTAAGATATTGGCTGTAATGAAGCTGACCGTTGGCGGGTCTGCTCTGAATGTGATGGTGGAAATTAGGGGCGGGAACGGGTCAGAGGCGGACGTATACCAGGGGGCACGGGCGGCAAAATGAAATGCAGAGTGTACAGTCCGACGCGCTGTTTACTTTGGTGTCAGGTAAACATCAAACTGCGGTGAGCTTGGGGTGTCTGTAAAGATGATATAATCAATGTTTTGTGTTTGTTTTCCAGCTGCTAGAGTGGATTGTGGTGTTCCTTTTCTTTCACCTCTGTCTGCCTGCTTCCCCCAACGTCAGCCCACAGAAACAAACAGCCTCCCTTGAGGTCGAAGATACATCCTCGATGTCTTTTTCTTCTTTTTTTTTTGAGCTGAGGGAGAATATATTTGAGGTATAAATTAAGACAGAATAAGACAATAAATATGGTCTGAACTTTGTTGTGTGAAAAGTAGAAATCTCAGGCAGAAAGTCGTGGAAAAAGGGCAGCCAACAGAAGTCGAACATGAGGATTGGAAGACAGGCAACATCTGGGTATGGCTCCTCAGACTGATGGCTGCTAACTGATCCTTGTGATTGTGATTGACAGGCACTGACCACCACTCCACTGGCCCCGGCTTCTCCACACTGCTGAGCACAGCAGGTAGTGTGAAGGCTCGCTGAGATTCCCAATAAAATGGACATTACAGGGAAAAACAACAGCCGGCTTTCTGTGAGGTGAATGTTGGGCACGTAGCACTCCTCCATCACACAATGTACCAGGGTTCACTGCCTCTGCTCTGTTTCCAGGATTGCAGAAATACAGAGGCACACTAAGGCAAACATCTTATTGAAAAAGCTAAAATGACCAGAGTTCTTTTTCCCAGATATACTCAGAAGACGATAGACTGGGATTCTGCAGCAAAAGTGGTTAAAAATGCTAAAGACGCAGGTAGAAACCAGGTTAAATAAAGCAGAAAAGGCCTACTTGCTTCATTTTTATTTGACGGATTCAGCTGTTAAAAGCACACTTTAAATAAGTGTTTAGTGTTTGTCCTTGAAAACACTCAAACACTATTCATGCGGTGTCCAAAAATGAAAGCATACGTATAATGTAGGTTACATAAGTGTCGTCTTTATCCGCTAAATATTCCCACGAGCAATGAAAATAAAGGCTCAAATCCATTTACATCCCTAATTTTCACATCCATTAAAGAGATGGATGCTTTGATAGCGCTGTGGTGTTTATCTGCACTCTCTGGGGATTCATTAAAGTGAACACTCCTTTCAAAATGTAATCTATTGCTTAATTAAACTTCCCAAATATGAGATTTGAACCCACATATCTGGAGAGAAGTTACTGCTTTTGTTGTTTCCCCTCATTTGCACGGTATTTTAATGAACAAGTTGCTAAGATGTATTGCCATTTGCATGTAAATAAAGCTTTTCCTCAAGCACTTAACAGCTTTGATTTGTGTAATATGTGTTTCCTTTGTGTGTGTGTGTGTGTGTGTGTGAGTGTGTGTGTATGCTCCCGAGAATAAGGATTCAAGCCGGCTGACTGCTTAGTAAATTTCACAGCTTCTAGCTCTGAAGCACATCATTACAATGTGTGAAATTTTAATCAGAGATGTTGTGAAGAAACAGCGATCAGCCGACGAACATAATTAATGTTCTCTGTCATAGAGATTATGATGGCAAATTTGAATGTGCAAGTGTTTTAAAGAGCAAGAGGGAAATGCATTAACTAAATTACATAGCATGACGTGAATGAGCCATCATTGCCTCTCTGTCACTTTATGTACGCACAGATCTCTTTTATTATATAGGGTGCCATTACTTCCCTTTTAATTGAACAGCGTTTTGTTTGGCATGGGCCTACTGAACTTTGCGTCAGCCATGCATAAATTTTATGCATGGCTTCCTTATATGTGTCAGAATCAGAGCAGATCTGCACAGAGTGGGATGCAACACATGACTTAGAGTAAACTGAGTAAACCTCAACGAGATGAAACAAGCATTTTATCTGCTTAAATTAATTTTATATAAACATGTTAAAGCGATAGCACGGCTACAAATGTGTTTCAAGAGTATTTCATTGCTTTATTTAAAAAAAAAAAAAAATCCAGTTTAGCCGGGACAATTTGTTTTATAACGCTCACTCGCTCATTAAAATGCAAATTGTGCATATGCTTTCATTTTCCACTACAATAATCCACACTCAGACTGTTTATCCAATCATCGACTTCTCTATAAAGACAAGCCGGGGGTTTACAGGGTGCTGCTGCTAAGACCAGGCATATGCACGGACACATGCACCCACTTACCCTTGCAACTCACACACACACACACTTGCAGTCAATATAACCACGCCACACACTCACATAAACAGATTTATATAGTTCGAACATGAGGCCAAAAGTACTCAAAGTACTTGAAAACTATGCTTGACTGAAGCACAATCCAGGACTCGTTGTCAAGGACCAAGTTAAATGCAAATCAAAGAATATTTCAGTGGAATCTAAAAAGTTTAAATAGAGGCGATGCTTTTTGAGAGACCTGGTTAGAGTGTCTATTGTAACGCTGGGAAAGCTGGTCCAATGCTTAATCCCATGCAGAGAGATAATGCTGCTAAGTTATCCCAGTGGTCACATTGTGGGTGTCGTTAATGTGTCGCTAATGTGTGTATGAGGCAGAGGGAGGGAGTGAGGAGGAGATGCTGCAAGGAAAGACTGTCCACCTGGCAACGTGCCAGCAGCTGCCGGGGGCCGCACACTCGTTTCTGTCACCAGAGTTTGTTTCACAAGCCTTCTAATCAATTGGAATGCGTCCCCCCTGAAATAGAAACTTGGCACCGTGCTCGACTCCTCCATTGTGCCTGCTGGTCAACGCTCAGAGAATGCCGCCCGTCACTCATGTCACTTTCCAAGTTTTCCCCCCGTTAACAGGATAAGCAGGGCGGACATTAAACAAATTCTACATTATTGGCCTGCCAGCTTGTAAGTGGTTGATTCCTACTGTACAATAATTTACTCTGGAGGTTGTTTTTTTCAGCGAGGGCTCTGCCAGGTGTGTGTCATCCTTTGAGAGCAGTTGACAAGCAATCTTAATGAAATCAGAGCCGATGGCGGAGAGAATAAAGAGGAGTGTTTACGTTCACTCTCATTTACTTAAGACGGCCATTAGTTGGTTTGATACATTGTCAGGTGTTGATTTCTCTCACAACAGCTGAAAAAAAAACCCCAGCAGGAAACATAAAGACAAATAGCCACTGCCTCAGTGACATGCCATCGCATCAGCCTCTGCATGTCACTGTGTGTTCTCCGACTAATCAAGGGCAGCCTGCCTCTCTCCATCTCCCCCTCGGCCTGCCAACAGATTCATCACCGGCTGGGTTAAACTGGAATAAAAACACATTAGTGTCATGTTCGACTGATAGAGAGAAGTGCCTGTTTCGGCGCTCCACAATGGTAAAAGTCGGACTGCGTATTGATTTGTGCTACATAAATCTTGTTTTCTGTCTGCGCCAGTGAATCAGTCGTGACCTCCGGGGTTAACAAACATTGTCGAGGCTTTCAGCTGGCGTGTGAGCCAACAACGCCCATGCATCGCAATAGCCGTGGCCCATCTTGTCATTTCTCAGCCTCTCCCTGGCTTTTTTTACTAATTGCTGGCAATCAACAGACAATATGACGGGCTGAAAGAGGTGCTGGGTTTCTTGCGGTGTTTTTGGCTCTAACAAGGAGGGTTTTTTGAGGCTCCTGCAGCCAAAAACTATCAACAATGGATGTGAATCGGTCAGCAGGAGTCTGTGAGTTACAACCTGGATTAATTGGCATAAGGGGATCCAGCATGGCTAGCGCCAGATCACATTAAGCTGATGAGATTTGACTCAGTAAACTTTCACAAAGGCAAATCCCTCGTTACAGGGGATGAATGACACTATAGCATACTTTATCTGTAAATCCTTCACTGAAAGGCTTTTAAATACAGTATCACAGCTCATGAACTGTATACATTTAAAACTTGGACGTAACAGCTGCCAGCTTGTGCTGCGACTCCATGAAACAAGCACACAATATGTAGGTTGAGCCATAAATGACTGCAATATTTTGCAGCTCCCCTATGGCTCCTTTTTGTTTTAGTAAGTCATGGAGACATCAGGTGTTAAATTGTTTAATCTTTCAGTAGTATATGAAATCCATTTGTTTGTGGGCTTGTGCGACGATTACCATTGAGAAAGTAATTACATTATTACAGGTGCTATCATCATCATTTATCTTTCTGACATTTAAAGGAGGCACTAAATGCCAAGCCCATCCTCAGAGATGGAGGCTCAATCCTATGAAATGTTCAAACACTTTTAATTACAGGATCTTTAAATTCTAATAGCGTCCATCTGCAAACTCCTGAAGCTTGTGAAACCACATGTGGATAATCTTGACTAAACAGTGTAAATGCTGCGGATCAGAAGTGGTTTCTGTCGGTTTTTTAAGTGATCAAGTTGATTCCATATTATTGGATGCACACACACAGCTCCTGATGCAGGTGCTTTAAAAGCCATTGATGTTCTTGAGTACAACTGGATAACATTAATCAGACGGTCTGCTGAGAGGGAGGTCTGTATGTGTGTGTAAGAGTGTGTGTGTGTGTGTCGGGGAAAGAGGAGGGAGACTGGAGTAAGTTGAAAAGAGGGAGAACCAGAGAGAGGATAACAGAATTAAGCAGCTAGATATAGAAAAAAGAGGGGATGGCGTGTCTCTGGAGGCCTCCACACCAGTGCTCACCCTGCTGCCAGGCACGCTACACACACCAGAGACCTTATTTACCCAGCAGCCCCCAGAAGAGGCCTGGGCCCCTAGATCTTATTTACTCTGAGCCTAGGCAACCATCAGGTGCTGAGGGGGATCTGGCCTGCAGCAAAAGCAAATACCCCAGATCAAAACCAAGCATGGAGGAAGAAAGGGGCGCTCAGCCAAAGTCCTGGTCAAGCGCTAATGTTTACTCTTTGGTTTGAAGGGCTGTGGATGGAGTCCATTTGAAGAAATTGACACCCCCACCCTATACCCGTCTAAAGAAAGAAAAAAAGAAAAGGAATCTGATGGCTACCATTGTCTCATATCCATACGTCTGGAGTACCTGCGGTAATGTGGACTTCTTCTCTCCTCGTCTTTTAAACCAGCACTGCCACCGGTCTTCAGGATCAGACACGGTGTCGGGGGAAAGAAAGATGAAGACTGAAAAAAAAAGCCCAGCTAATGACTAGCTCTTATGCATCAGTGCACTTACTAATGAGCTTCCAGGGAGAGGCTGGCAAGAGCCGGAGCGAAGGCTGAGCCGGGGATGTGAGAGGCCTGGGCCATCACTTCCCCGCTGTGATCCCTGCCTTCCCACTCACAAGGAGCCCCGGCTCCCAGCCACTAATGAGTGTTAGAGGGAGAGTCCAAGCTCGCGTCCACCTGCCAGCCTTCAGAGCCCAGCCTGCTGCAAGACAGTAGGGGTCAGACGCATTCCTGAGCTCTTAATAATTTACATCATATTGATTTCCTCACTGTTAGACACTCTCACCTGCATGGGCTCCCTATCTCTCCGGCTTGCTCTTTCTCCGTGAAATAAGCACATTCCACCAGAGAGAGGAGGAAGAATGATACAAAAGAGTGTAACTTTGCCCTGGCTCCAAACCAGTTAAATACAACATTCAATTTAATAGACTGTGGACAATGTCTGTGTCAGTGGGGACACTGGGCACTCTGAGTGTGTCAACTGCTGCAGCACAGGCCCAGGAAATGGAAGACTTATATTTCTGAAAACCGCTCTACCGCAGGTGAAACGTTTGGCACAAAGAAACTAACTTTCTTCTGCAAGCTTAAAACAAATGACACCAATTATCCCTCATTTGCATGCTACCTTACAATAATTCGGTTCTAAAAAAAAAAGGCAAAGACCTCTGCACAAAGAAGTTATCAAAAAAAAAGCAGAGGGGGCAAATCAAAAGGTACAAAAAATGCAAGAATGGAAATAAATTATGCAGTTTGCATTCTGCTTAACCTCTAATCAGACTCTGAGAAGAGGACATTAGTATTCTCCCTTTGTCAATATGAAGATCTGTATACTCAATGCCTTAAATATTCATCAGCTCCGAACATAGACGTCTCCTTACTCTGATTCATAATTCAAATGATATGAATGTTACATAGGTATGGCACCATTTCCCCCCTCGCTAGAACAACTTTCTATCATCAGAGCCGCACTTAAGAATGACTTTTAACACCGTCCACCTTTCTTCACTGGAGAGGCAACTTCAAAGAAGACGTAGACTGTGCACGAGTACAGATTTCTCACCCAACTATGAAGGATTTACATGACGTTGGCACAACTATTCACAAGTTTTAGGCCGAAAGAAGCTTATTTAAAATGTACACCGTTAAGCAGATATCCATCAATCTTTACCCGTCTAAATCTATTTATCCATCTGCACATTTTTCATCAGGTCATGCTTCGAGCTGCCTCTGTACTTTTCACCCTCCCTCCAGGCATGCCCAGACAGGCGTATAACCTGCCTATGTTAATTCCCAGTGTGGTAATCCAGCTCACACTGAGCCACATGTTTGGTCTGTCCAGTCAGGTCACTGTGGGAGCATCAGTTCAGGCCTACAACAACCGACAGCTACAGGAGGATACTTGTTAACATGGATGTGACATGAGCTACAGCCTGTCTTCATTTGCAAGGATTGAAACTTGGTGCAAATGTCATGAAAGTGTTATTTAGGTGGCGTTTGTAGCTTTAAATAGAAGTCAGGGTAGTGTGAGGTGGTCTGAAAACATGAACATATTGACAATTTTCAGTTCAATACATCTTTAGTATGCGCAATCAAATTATGTAAATGTCAAACAGTCAAGTGTTTTGAATACAATAAAAGAAATGTAACTGGTTGACTGACTGGGGGCTTTTTCCTGACTGCTCTGTTGTGGCTTAAGCAACACTGCCCTCTTCTGTTCAAAGTCAGACTGTACCGTTTCTGTTCCCTCTGGTGAACTCATCAATGATCCACATTACAGTAGGAAAAGGTCTGAAGACTTTCAATGTCAAAAATCTTCTGACAGGACATTAGGCTACACTCAATGGATTTTCCTTCATTTGACTTAAAATGTCAGGGAAAACACTTGAGTATATGAAGATCGTGCCATGTTTCTTCAACACTATATGTTAGAAAGCTCAGGCAATAATACTAGGTTAAAAGAATTTGTTAAACATGTAGTTTACCTTATCTTTTCTTTTACTGCACCACAACAGCAAACATCTAAAATTAGACATTACAAATCAGATTTCATGTCACTGCTGATAAAACACAAACCTAAATACTTATGAGGTTTTAAATTACAGGACAGCTGAATAATCTGTAATTTTAAAGTTTCAGAGGGTTTATTTAATGGTAACACAAGATTAATGAGATAGAAACAGCTGCATACATCCATCATTGACTAACTACATGAAAACTTCACCTTTTTTTGTCTATGAATAAAATTCTTGGATGAAAACAGTTAATATGCACTTTGAAGTTCTATAAAAAGACACGTTTTGTGTATTTTTCTAAGCCACAAGAATTTTCAAAAAGAAAATTAAAATGATCACAAAAGTTACTGATTAGAACTTCCACATTAGCTTAAAAATATTAGCATTGCACTTCAAACACAGCTTATTGTATTCAATTGTGAGCTTTGTTTTTACTGTATATATATATATATATATATATATATAGAGAGAGAGAGAGAGAGAGAGAGAGAGAGAGAGAGAGAGAGAGAGAGAGAGAGAGAGAAGGCAGGGAGACTGACTTGCATCAAATCATGAGGATTCTGAGGGCCCCACAGAATCTGTGCATTGGAGGCTCAAGCTCCAACTGAGTTGAACCAGTCCACAGGTTAACTTGAATTTAACAAAGTATTCAAACTTGATTTCATGTGGATTGCATAGCACAAGAACTACATTTTCATTGTCCTACTGTGTGTGAGGGTGTGTTTTGTGTCAAGAGGGAGGGAGCTTAAAAGACTGAGGTTGGTGTACCTCAACAATGAAGGTTTCTAGCAAGTATCTATCTGAAAACAAGAAGAAGGAGTTGATTGAGCATGTCTCCTTCCTCAACAGACAAGAGCCACACTTTTTCAAAAGCAGAACAAGTACTTAGAATGCAAATGCACTTCAAACAGCAAACCATGCATCAGACTTTCACCAGGTTTACATACCATTTGTCTAAAGACCAACACGTAGCCTACTGTCAGCACAGGTGGGCTGAATTTAGATTCCAAAAGTTCCCCTCTCTCAATTCTCACATTAAGAGGTAACATCACAACACCACAGGTAGACTGATGAGCTAAAAGCAGGCAGAAAAACATAACTTACACAACCAATACAGACAACTGATAACACAAAAACTACAGAATTTGACATGAATGCTGATGACACAATGATGGGCCTGCACAGCTGACGAAGGAGCAAATCAACACTAAAGAAACACCAACACAGCAGAGCACAGCTACACACATTTTAAAACACATCAGGTGCCACAGCACACCTTGGCACAAAGCAAATAAAAGAGGACAACGCGTCAACTTATAAAAAGCTCTGCTCATTTACAAACCACACAGCATCATGAACAGAGATCATTGGTGACGGCGCACCTGCACATTCAACATTTAATTGGGATTTTAACACAAAGGCGTTTGTCCTGACTTTTCGCTAAACTAACGATAAATAAAATTTGTACTTACATTTCAGGCGCTTTCAGTGAGCTTATGGCGTGATAAGTCCTTGTACAGTCGAACCGGAATCCTTGGTTTGTGAGTTTGTTTATTCCGAGTCGTTGTTGCAAACTTTGCTACTTAATTTCCCGGCGTGGCGGCTGCGTCTCAACACGCATGTCCAAAGTGACTACAACCCATAATTCCACTGGCACACCTTGCACTTGTGATTGAATGAAAAGATGAGACACACAAATGCTTTTTTGTCAAAAATGCTTTATATTGTTTTGTTATTATTTAGACGACATCCATTTTTAGCACTTGAAGCCTCATGGTGTAAAATGTAACACCTGCACCGAGAGTGACCAACAGCTGCTACAAACTTAGCAGAGCTTATTGTATTGTGATGACGGTGAATTCACATTGACATTGTAAACATTTTTAGATGAGTGGTGAGTTCTTCACTAGTTATGAAATGCGCCAAAGTTAATATCAATGTTTTTTTTTAATGAGCAGTATAAAGTAGGACAGACTGTCATTATACAGTAGGGGACAGCATATATTTCCGGTTTACATAGCACATTCCTCTGTGTGATGGAGCTGCTCTGTTTTACCAGGCTAAACCACCTTTACATCTCAAGGGTTAAGAGTTACAGCTTAAATTCAGCTATAACCTCTGACCTTACACTTGTTCATATCTAGTAGTTTAAAATGTTGTCTTGAGTCTTGAGAAATACAGTACATAGTACATTGAAATCAAAATGTTTCATAGGTTATGACAGAATCAAACTTTATACTCTAATGAAAACTTGAACAATATGGGGCTGCACGGTTAGACAACAGTTAGTGCTGCAGCCTCACAGCAAGAAGGTTCACCGTTCAATTCCCAGCTCGGCCAGTGGGCCTTTCTGTGTGAAGTTTCCATGTTCTCCCTGTGCATGAGTGGGTTCTCTCTGGGTGACCTGGCTTCCTCCCACTGTCCAAAAACATGCTCATCAGGTTAATTGAACGCTCTAAATCAGGGATCTCAAACTTGTGCCATGGAGGGCCAAGAGGCTGCAGGTTTTCTTTCCAACCAAAAACTCCACCAGCTGATTTCACTGATCAGTCCCTGCTCTCTGCTTGAAGGTGAGATAATCTGGTGGAATTTTTCGTTGGAAAGAAAACCTGCAGCCTCTTGGCCCTCCATGGCATGAGTTTGAGATCCCTTATATAAATTGTCCGTAGGTGTGAGTGTGTGCGTGAATGGCTTTCTGTCTGTGTCAGCCCTGTGATTGACTGTACCCCGCCTCTCGCCCAATGACAGCTGGGATAGGCTCCTGCCACCCGCCACCCTGAACAGGATAAGCAGTTTAGAAAATGAATGAACAATATGTGTAGTTAGGCCTGGTCAGCCATTGAACCCATCATTTTCTACAAATAATATAACAGTTTGCAGACATCATGGGAACATTGAGTATAATTGATCTATAATGTATGCTGTAATGTTTTGAAACGTTTCATGCAAATGCCACATGCTAATGTCATGTGTAAGTGTTTGTTTGAGCAGGATCAGGGTACTAAGCAGGGTGGGAGAAAAAAAGTCAGAGACCATAACTTGTACCTTGTGATAGCAACCACTTGATGTCAGCACAGAGCTATTTGGAGAAGCATCACCTCCACCTTAGATCATTCATTGAGGTTGATTATAAGTTTTAATTTTGGAAGTCAAGCACAAACACAAAAATCCACAAAAAAAAAAAAAAAAGGACACAGTTACACATGATCCGAACATTAAAAACATTAAAAGTAGATCCACATCTGAACTTTATTGTTGAGTGGATTCAAATTGATACAGAGTAAAACTGTAAAAGAAAATATCTACACTGCCACAGTCGTCTGTTTTGATTGTTGTGTTGTGGTTTGTGTGTCTTAGGGTGAAGAAGGGGTCCAAACCTAAAAACCAGACCTCATCAGACCTGCAGGCTTTATGTCCATATCCAATACTCCAAGGCTTGATCCATTTGAAGACAGTTGAGGTTTAACTGTGCAGATATTTCTTTAAGGTTGCAGGTAAACACATTTCTCCCTTGGTATTGTAAGGCTAAGTGTTACAAATCCACCATGAAAACAACATCATGTAATAAAAACTTTAAAAATGTAGCTTTTTCTAAATCCAAAAAATTACTGTACATACTGTACAACAAATGCAACAAAATGATAAAAGCCTGGAGTGGAGTTGCTTTCTTGTAAGGAGTTCACGCTGAGTTTGACCCCTCGGTGCCTCCATTCTTCTCCCTTTGACATCACAAACAACAAAGCTGTTTTATTTTTAGTCATTACAGATAATTGCATCTGCATCCCTGATACCACAGTGGATGATAGTGGAGATCAGAGAGAGGTACGCTAAAGCACATGGGAATATTCATTAAAAAAATGCTAAAGTAGGCTGTAACACTATTTCAAAACAAACCCTGCTCCTTTGAGGAATAACAAAACACATAGGCAAGATTTAAAGGTACATGCACCATTTTTTTTAACTCTCAAGGTTCTTACTGGATGTAAAATTCTTTGCTAGTGTGGATGCTGAGTATGTTTGCACAACATATTACACATTTAATGTTCTGAAGTACAGAGTGACGTGGAAGGTGACCTTTAACTGAACATGTTTAAAGCTCCATGTCAGCTCAACCTGTTGCTACTGAAACCAGAGCCTGATGCGTGCTTACTTTCTTCACAAGCAGGGCTCAGGTATGAAGAAATGTGTGACATCCAGTGAAAGGTAGCAAACACTTCAGGGGTAGATGGACAGTGTCACCTTTGCAGGGGTACATCAGTTTCTATGGTAACCTCTGATCAGAGGTGAGGTAATCACTCCATTGAGCCCTGCCAGCAGTTTGACAACTGAGAAAATGAACATCTCCACTCTGCCCCGCCAAAATAAGAGCTTGAGCTTTGTTTTACGAGTTTCATCAAGTGTAGACGCTGTCATTTTGTTTCTGCTGTGATTTATTTCTATTTGGTTTTGATAGATTTGACATTTCAAGAAAGGTCAGTCTGTGATCAGAGACATTTTCGACGCTTTTATTTACTTAAGTCTGCCAAAGGGACATGTGCACACTTTATTTATTCATCTAGTAAATTAATCTCATCACTGTTTACTGCCAACACAAATAATACAGTGTATTAATGAAGCTATTGTGTTAGAAGAGTGAAATATTAATGACTTCAGACTCTTAATGTTTCATTTTGAGGGATCTGTTTCTGTTTGTTGCCACAAAACAGTTTCCGTTTATTTCCTCTGAAATAATTCATCTGCAGTGGGATCAGCAGGTCATCAAAGTGGTTTTCGACGGAGATCTTTCGACAAGCATCGGCAACATTTTAATTATCCATAAAGGTAAATTGATACTTGTGAGTCCAGTGATGGTGCCCTTTGCATGTCATTGGCTATTACAGCACCTCTGAATAAATGATGTTTAATGATGTTTGGCTGTAGAGAGCTATTATCATCAGAGGAAAAGGGAGACTCATCCTACCATTAAGAAACACTTCAGTGTTTCTTCCACTTCTTTTAAATGCTATCTAATCATTTTAAAGTGTGAGTAAATGGTTGTTGATGTCATCTCTGAGGAATTATCCATCTAATTTCTTCCCATTTCCTGTTTTCTATCATTGCCTCCAGCTCCAGTGGTAAATCTATGTATATAATCTGTAAACATAATTTCCTTTAAGTAGGATTTGTGTAAACCCAATCTATCAGGACTAATTCTCCTTCCTCTGTCGGTCTAATGAACAACAATGGATGACTGACCCAGAGAAGATTCACAGCTTTGTGATGAATCAGCAGTCAAAGACCGGGCGAATGGCAAATGGCAGAGGGAGCCACACAGGCGAGCTGTTTCACCGTCAGATGACTCTGTAGCCTATTTGTGGGTGGTAACATATGGTGCCTGAGCCTGGAGTCTGCAGCTGCATTCACACAGGGCCTCACACTAGTTACAGTCACGATGGTGACACAGGGGACAGATGCTGCAGTATTTTTGACCCTGCGAAACTAATGGAAACGTGATACAGGCTGCTTCGGAATAATCTTTTAGCCCTGAAGCACCAAGAGGGAATAACCACTGATGCTTTGATTTAGCGTTTTTACATATTTTCATGTGATTTTGAGTAAGCCTTTCTCTGAGCCCCACCCTGTGTGATAGGGACAAAGCACTGACCTCTGGCAGATTAAATGATATTGTGAAGTCACTTGCTCCATTTTTCCCCCCCGTTCAGGGCAGATGGCTGAGAATGTGTGCAGTGGCATATGGGGTAAGGCGCAGCAGCAAAAGCAGCAATAGCACTCTGGTGTTTTGCTGGAGTGGATTATTTTCTCAGAGACAGGGACATAATGGTTTTTATGGACAATGAGTAAACCCTGCAGGACTGCATGTGTACGGAGAGAGCGCGACAGAGAGAGGGCTCTACTGCCGTGAGACCTGGATTAGGCCCTGGACAGTGCATGCTGCCGTGGCTGCAGCTGTTTTTCAAATTGCTCTAAATTCTCAGAGATTATGCCGAATGAATGAATGACTGAATAAATGAATGGCCGCGTGATTTTTTGAAACAACCACAGTTTCCTGAAGGCTTTAATGCTGGAATCCTTTCAAGCTGTACATTTTACTGTAGAAAAAAAATACATCCCATTCCACAACAGATGCATCCTGCGTCCTTTCATATTCTGAGGGTATAATAACCTATTATTCCGACACTTACAGTTCCTATGGGGTAATTTTTGTCTTTTTGTGAATCAGAATGATGTAAATCTTAGGGTGAAATAAGATTTTAAACCAGTCAACATGACTGTGTTGGGAGTGCTAGGGATAACCATTCGCATGGTTGTAGGTCTGAGTATTTCAGGAACTGCTGATCTACTGGGACTTAAACCAACAACCATCTCGAGGGTTTACACAGAATGGTCCCAATCTGTGGGCCAAAATGCCTTGTTGATGCCAGAGGTCAGGGGAGAATGGACAGACTGTTTCTAGCAGATAAAAAGACAACAGTAACTCAAATAACCGTACTTGTACGTGTAAGCCCATGGACTTCATCCCTGCCCAAACTCAACAATGTCTCTTCTGATGATGGCCGTGGAGACGACCTTGAAGAGTTCTGATCCAGAAAAAGTTCACAGGAGGAAGGTGGGGGATGGGAGGGGGTAGAGCATCTGTTTGCATACCATCCAGGAGAGTAGAACGTTACTAAGCCTACCAAGGCCAACACGGAGGATCCAAAAGAGAAATTAAAACTGTTTGGGTAAGACGGACTGTAAAATTGAGAATGGTCAGGAAAAGAGAAAATATCCAGTGGAAATATCCCAAAATGCCTTGTTGATGCCAGAGGTCAGAGGAGAATGGACAGACTGGTTGTAGCTGATAGAAAGGCAACAGTAACTCAAATATCCACTGGTTACAACCGAGGTCTGCAGAAGAGCATCTCTGAACACACAACACGTCCAACCTTGAGGCAGATGGGCTACAGCAGCAGAAGACCACACCGGGTGACCCTCCTGTCAGCTAAGAACAGGAAACTGAGGCTACAATTCACACAGCAACACCAAAACTGGACAATAGAAGATTGGAAAAACGTTGCCTGGTCTGATGAGTCTGGATTTCTGCTCCACATTCAGATGGTAGGGTCAGAATTTGGCGTCAACAACATGAAAGCATGGATCCATCCTGCCTTGTATCAACGGTTCAGGCTGCTGCTGCTGGTGTAATGGTGTGGGGGATATTTTCTTGGCTCACTTTGGGCCCCTTAGTACCAACTGAGCATGGTTTAAAGTCCACAGCCTACCTGAGTATTGTTGCTGACCATGTCCATCCCTTTATGAACACAGTGTACCCATCTTCTGATGGCTACTTCCAGCAGGATAACACTCCATGTCATAAAGCTGGAATCATCTCAGACTGGTTTCTTCAACATGACAATGAGTTCCCTGTACTCAAATGTCCTCCACAGTCCCCAGATCTCAATCCAATAGAGCACCTTTGGGATGTGGTGGAACGGGAGATTCTCATCATGGATGTTCAGCCGACAAATCTGCAGCAACTGTGTGATGCTATCATGTCAATATGGAGCAAACTCTGAGGAAAAAGGGGGTCCAACCTGGTACATGCAAGGTGTACCTATAGTGGCCGCTGAGTGCATGTTCCCTGTCTATACACCAAATCAGCCCTTAAGCAGATGGTGCTCAGCAGCTGGTCATTCACTCTGTTTGTCAAAAGACGAATGGGTTTTTTTGCTCTGAGATTTGAATCCAAAGCACCGTCTTGCAGAGTAAAATCACTCAAAGTTGAAACTATTGTTACAGGACAGACCAATTACCAGTCCAGGAGCCACAGAGTGATAAATCTCGTTATCCTATTCACTTACAGACACTAGCAGTGGTTATTGATGGAGGGCTTAATGCATCGTGGATCTTGTTTGACATGCACCATTTGAAGACAAAAGATCAGGTGCTGTGCCATTCGTGGTAATGCTCTCCGAGCATCAGGCCTGCAAGGGTTTGTGGTTTCACCCACTTAATTTTATAACCGATTGTTGAGTGGAGTGCTGTTTTCTTATCAGGCTGCTGGTTCCAACTTGTGTCTCTGTCTCTTGACTGTCATTTTAGAAGAAGGATCCACACATGGCTGCAATAACTAAACCACTCAGTGTTAAAACAAACCGCAATCAATTCAAATTAGACGCAAATAATGGATTACCTTAAAGTTAAAGCACGGCTTAACCGAGCTGAAGATCAAATAGATACTCCTTGTAGCTCCTTTTCTTTGTCTGCACGACTCAAGCTTTTAAAGACAAGAAAACAGCGCCGGCAGAATAAGATCTCTTAATGTGAAGTGTAATCCACATGGTGCCAGTGCATTATGAGCTGAGAGCAGGAGTGGTAGTGCTCCACAGTTTATCCAGAGGCACACAGCTCTCCATGGGATACTGTTTCCCTTGTGTGCAACTCTCACTTAGTATCCCCCTCACCCATCCACTGCTCTTTACCTTTTGCTTTTTCCAGTCAGCACATGTGCCACTATTAATTAAGTATGTTTTCCAGAAGTGAGGGCCAAACAACTGTGATATATCTTACATAAGTAATAGCAGAGTAAGTCATAGTTGGGTGGATTTTCTTTTCAAAATGCAAAGCCAAACAACCAACAGTCAAAAAACAAGCCCCGGTTTCCTAACTGAGTTATTTGTGAGTAATGGTTGTTCCCTGAAAGGTTCAACTGTACACTGGCTGTGTTGTGAGTAATGGATACAAGCCGCAAATTGGCTTAATGCAACGGTGATTTAATAAAATACAGCAGACAAGGCACTGTGACCTAGGGAGCTGTGTGGTTATAGGTGCAAATAAGTGCACAGAGAACAACTCTCCCAGTTTATCTTGCATGTGGGTTGCAAAGTCAGATTCGCAATATAGCTGACTACAGTAAACACTATTCCTGTGCTGTGCAAAAAAGAAAAATTGTCCCCACCACAGGTTTTCTTTCTTTGCTGTTGCTCCTATCCCATATAAAACTGAAGGATTATGAAGAAACCCTGTTTGTTTTATGAACTCGAAGCCAAAGAACCCTGAAGTTTCTGGGTGTTTTTCCTTGTACCCACTTACTGAAATCACAAAAATGACAGGAAAGAGGAAAAATGAAAGGAAAGTTTGTGTGTTTTGTGCAAGCATGAAATTGCATTAGTGAAGTATACCAGCTTCTCCCCAGATCTCTGGGGAAACACAGTGGAGCCGAAACTGCAGGACCACGGACAGCGCCTCAGTCAATCTCACCTCAGGCTGACTTTACAGGAACTTTGTGTGTGACCTTAACATCAACCTTTTGGACTCTAGGGTAAGACGGACCATCAAGGTTCAGTTTATATCATGCAGAAATGTGAGTACAAATCTATACGGTGCACCTTTGACTAGAAAACATTTCAACTAGAAACACATGCACAGTTGCTGGTGGGGCTGCTTTCATGAATTCAGAGAAAGTGTGCCTGAGTTGTGGCAAAAAATAAAATAAAATGACCTTTCAAACTGTAGCTTTCTGCTGTTATCTTTTTGCAAGCCCTTTTCACAAGTGAGAAAAAGAACCCTCAAACCCCAAGTTACCTCGACAGTTTGCACATCAAAGGTCATCAAACAATCCAGCAAAATGGCTTGGTGGATATCTTGGTGGATATAAACCAAAATGAAAACTTACAAAACCTGACTTAAATTTATGTTTCATAGCACTCAGATTGATACAGCTTTATTCTTTTAACGTTGAGCTCTAAGTGAAATGACTGGATGCATTTTTGTGCTGCTAGTCTGGTGTATGTTATGGGTAATCAACAGTCAGGTTCTTTCAAGTGATTGTTTAGTTCAGCTGTGGGATTCAAAAGCTAAATTTTACTACAACACTGATGCTCTATCATTATTGCATATTTCTCTCTTAGAGGACACCTCCTTCCCCTGCTCAGCTTCATGCTGTTACAGTGACACAAAATGGTCCAGAGAAAAAATCAGCCAAAGTGCACCAAATGGAAATCATATCAGGACTTTCATCAACTGCAGTCGTCACTCTCTTCAGCACCATGGACAGCAAATTTAAGGAGCTCTTTGCAGTCCAACACCTGAACTGGTTTTTAAAGAGGACTGACACATGCTCCTTCAGTTTTCAGGCTGATGAAACCTCTTAAATAATACTCAGAGCAACCAAATTCGCTGAGAAAGGCATTAAGGTTGTCATGGTGTGATTCTGCAATTTCTGTGCTGCTCCACAGGTGTATCAAAAATGACCAGAGCTTCAAGGGCATGTCAGTCAAGTATGGTCTGTGTGCACCCACACAGTCCTGAGAAAAGGTTGTCTTATATTAAATCAGTGCTTCCTCCGTCTGAAGTATTTGTTGTGAGTTTACATGAAGAACTTGGAACTGTTTGTTGTTGGTAGGTGGCTCAAAAATTTAAACCTGAAGATGTATTATTTGAGATGAGAAAATGTAAAGTGAAACATTAGCAGGTTTTGATGTAACTCAACAAGTGATTTGGAAATTGTGTTGAAATATAACTATTGGATATCTCATGACAAAATGGTTAGCCTTAGGGTAAATCCATGAAGTTAACCGACCTCTTAAGACCCGAGCTTTTGTCTGGTGTGCAATTTTTTAATTCAGCTTGCTATTTAGCACAAGTAAGACTTAATAGATATAATAATTAAACTTGGTCATTGTACAGGAAGTTTGATTATTGTGTTATGAGTTCCCTATTAGTTGTTTGTTATTTGTGTTATTGTACTTACATGCGTTGTTTGTTTTTCACTGAAATAGGTGTAATGTTGTGATTTCACCAAAAAATGATGTGAGCAGTGTCCCTAAATGTGGCTAATAAGTCAAAGTATAAAAAAATGAAGTATCATGGGTCTGAGAGGCAGAAATGTAATGTCCATTTATGCGGACGCTGGGTCTTAAGAGGTTAATTTATCTTCTTTGTTTGTAATTTGTTTATGCAAACTAAGCTAATTTTCAGACTAAACTCTTCTCCATCAGCTAATTTTGTTTCATCTTGTATTGACTGTGATTATGATGTTTGAAATAGCCTATCAGTACTCATACAATCATTACTTTAAAAAAATGTAGGAGGACAGGGATTAAATTAAAGGCAAATGTAGGAACACAAGAACTAGTTTTGAAAAGGTCCTAAAAATGTGGAAACATAGGGCTGACCCCATCTAGAGATACATATAAATGGCATTCAGTAATAACCAATTTTTATGCAGATAGTTTTGTTTTTAAATATTGGATTATGAACAGGCTAATATATAACAGTGAGACTATTTCTAGATCACTGATCAAGTCTTTATTGGGCATTTAAAGCAATATTGTATAAAATATTGCGGTTTCATATTGTCAGTGAGCCTACTTTAACATGTTTCATCACCCCTCACCTAAAGTTCACTGTCAGTATCTTTGGAATATATCTTTTGTTTAATGTAGGACAGTAAATTGTGACTATAAAAGTCGAAATGAGCGATAATCTTTGAGTCTTCGAGTCTTTGAGCGCGACGCTGGGACTTCTCCTTACCGGAGGTGGAGGGAACTAAGCCCCCTGGGAGCAACGTCACTCCCCTTGGCATATCAACCGCTGTCCGCTTCACGCGCCCCACACAGCACTACAGAGGACGTCAGGACCGATCCCATCCTCAGCGCGAGATGCTTTGCGAACTAAACCGAAATCAAGCAATCCTCCCCGATTCCCTGCGTTTCGGCGAGGAGGCATTCACACGGTCAGGCATACAAGCGGGCTAAAGGAGACCTCTTGGGAAGTGGGAAGGTCGTCGAAAGTGGAGAGAGTGCTCGCGTCGACTGACTGTGCTCCATGGTACAGGGACCAGCACAACGCGCCAACATCTGTAACTTCGGGATTTACTTGTAAAGGAGCTTTCAGTGGAGATCGTGGGATATTCTGTGCCCAAACATGCCTGTGAGAAGAGGTCACGTTGCGCCACAAAACACATTCCTTGGAATTATTATTCGGAAATTCGAGGGTCAGAGTAAGTATCTTGATGAGCAATCTTAATTCTCAAGCAGTGAATGCTTTGACTTAACACTTAAAAACATGTGTATGGGAAGATTTAAGTTAATACTGTCAGAAAACTGATAAACTGACTTTTTCTTTGATTGATAGAAATCTAAACTGTCCAGATTGTCCCATAATATCAATAAAATGAGATGCCAGCTAATTTATGTTGATAGTGATTTTATCTGAAGCTGATGTTATGATGAGGTACACAGCATGCAGTAAACCTACAGTAAATACTCGTACTTTTTATTTCAGACCGTAAATTTGTGATAGCCAATGCCAGGGTGGAGAACTGTGCAATCATATACTGCAACGACGGCTTTTGCGAGATGACTGGCTTCTCCAGACCAGACATCATGCAAAAGCCCTGCACCTGTGACTTCCTCCACGGGGACCTGACTGACAAAGAGGCCATCAGCCAGGTGTCCCAGGCTGTGCTTGGGTCTGAGGAGCGCAAGGTGGAGATCACCTACTACCGCAAGGATGGTAAGTCAGTGATGTGGCACAAGAGTGGGGCTGTCACAGTGTGCCCGTAAGCTGAGAGGGCTCCTTTGTGATGCCCCGCTCCCGAGGAAGCACCTCCTGAAAGTCTGCGCTGTGTCCACTCCATTATGTGTGGCCTGTCAGTCTGAGTCACCAGCCAGGATCGGTTACAAGGAACAGTCAGAGGACAACATTAGGGAGAGCGAACTCTGAAATAACTCCTTTGTGCAAGTTCATGCTGTTAATATTCAAGTACCTGGTGAAAGTAGAGAGAAAGATATGATTTTAACACAACAGCTGCACAGAAAAATGCAAATATCCTTAGAAAAAAGTCTACAGAGATTCCAAGAATTGAGCTTTTCATGTGCAAAGTACATGTTCTGCAATTACCATTCCATATTCACACGTGATCATGTTTGTATGAAACTCAATGTGCTTTCCAAATTCTACCAAAGCACGTAATAATCATCCATGGTTGGGTTTGAAAATCATGCTGTGTTGATGTTCTTGGAGTAGGTGTAACAAGAACATTCAAAAGCACAAAGAGTCCTTTTGCCACCTTCATTGCTTCGCAGCATGTGAGCCTGGTGTGATAAGAAGTGGAGCCAAAAAAGTTCCATAGTTTTGGATCTAACTTGAAAATTAAACTGGATCCTGCTTGTAAAAGTTGGTGCTAAGTAAGGATTGTGTTCTTACAGTTGGTCTTAGATTTTTCTTCTGCTCAGATGTTGAAATGATAGCTGTGTATCTGAAGAGTCATGATTCAGCTTTGCCGTTATAATGTTTGGTAAAGGTGCACAGGAGATTCAATAGACAGCGAATTGATTTGGTAATCTGTAAAAGTCACGTACATGAGGTAGGCTAAGCTCTCCCCCAAAATGCTCTCCTTTTTTTGCTACTTTGGTTTGTCATTCATTTATGTCCAATCCCACTCCTGCTATGAATGGTGCACAACAGAGACAGCAATCCTGAGTCACAGGGAATTA
This sequence comes from Halichoeres trimaculatus, assembly GCF_033239565.1. Taxonomy (NCBI): domain Eukaryota; kingdom Metazoa; phylum Chordata; class Actinopteri; order Labriformes; family Labridae; genus Halichoeres; species Halichoeres trimaculatus. The sequence goes on from NW_027437197.1 coordinate 19,815,842, forward strand.
ATATGATGTTACCGCTCAGTGGCACAAATCCCCTGGATTGACTGACTCCTGCCATGCTCTCACATGAGCTTTTTATGGCCAACATGACATAGCTGTACGAGATCAATCCAGAAGTGCTCTGCTTATAAAGCATGATTTTGTTTTGTGAAAGAGGTTGCTTAAACCAGGCCAGCGTTTTTGGATTACTTTGGAATTCATTCTTAAAAACTTTTACTTAATAAACAAACAGCAGCATACGAGGAGTAAGGGAAGGGATGTATGGAATCTAATATTTTATTTAACCATAGGGAGCTATAGCTTTAATTTTTAATTGTGAGTTTGATTAGTTTCTGGGTCATAGATACATTTTTAATCCACCATCAGCAGCCATCAGAGTTTTTGTTGTTTTGTTTTTTTTCCAATCAGGAGGAAATGAAGAAGCAGCTGCTTCACTCCTCAAACAGATTGCTCCAGAAACTCAGACAATTACACCAAACACCCCTGGGTCTTTTTTGTGAGCGTAAGAGCAGCTTGGTTTTTGACAAGTTGGATTTTTAAAGCAACTTCTTTCAGCTCCTCATCCTCCTCCCGTAATGCACTCGTGTGCCTGTAATTTTTTAAAGAACCTTTCCAACCATCATCGCTGCTCACAATCCTCCCCTGGTGTGCATCGCGGCTCCAAGACACAACTCTTAATACTCCTCAGAGGAATTTACAGTGAGCGTGTGTGCTCATGAATAAAGATGTCAAGGGCTGACAGTGCTGTGACTGGGAATGAGCAGCTTACAGAGTAAATGCATTAAACTGGTATGGAGGACACAATCCACAAGCTCCCGCTCTGCTACTATAGGGGGGAATGAAAGATTCATGGCATCCTTGAGAGTGATGGCTGTATTGATCCGAATCATTTTGCAAATTGAGGCTGATGGCTGTAAAGTGGATGTATTCCATGTCTCCTCGTGTCAGTGTATTTCAGCTTATCAGTCCTCATGCAAATCAGTTAATCCTTTGTACTGAACTCCCTCCTGAAATCACACGGGAAGGAAAAAAAATAAACCAAACCAAACACTACAAGGATTCCTTTTTTAATTTCTCCAATTTCTCCCTGATCGGAATTCAATGTGGACTTGAGGAATTGCAATGTGACATAATGTGGTTTTCTTTTCCTTGCCTGTCAATAGCTACTGTGGGAAATCTTTTCGAAATGAGAGAGATCAGGATTTGAGGAAGCTGTGTGACATTGGGAGCAACAAAGCTTCGGCTCTTTTCACTGAAAAGGCAAAAAGTTAAGCTGCTTACGCGTGTGCTTGGATATTAAAAGTGGTGGAACAATGGCAACCGTGGGAGCACAGCAAAGGCCTTAAGGCACGAGGGCAATTTCTGATCAAATTTTGAAGTAGCCAGGGTTGTTAGAGAGGCTAACACACACACACAGTCTTCAGGCGATGATACATTATCAATGAGGTAAATGCTTTCCCTGATGGCTTTGTAGAGCTATCCTATTCCACGGGGTGTAATAATACTTTGTACCTGAATGAGTCTTAACAAAAGGAAGCTGACACCGTGCCGAGAGAAGTTAAATGGATAATGGGTACATAACAGCGAGAAGCTTAGCTAACCGTGCAGAATGAGCTGGGGACATGTGGTACGCGTGGGTGCTGGGTTTCATAGGTGACTCCCCGCAGAGGGGACTGACAGGCCGTGCACCCCCAGCTGAGGGGTGTAGTGAGGGGGCACAGAGGGGGCTTCATTGCATGAGGTGTGCTGCAGGACTCTTGGATGACCACCCCGCAAAAGAGCACATCCATTTTTCATATCGCTGAGGCCTCTTTGGTGTCTCGCAGTGTGAGCTGAAACACACACAGAGCTTTCCTCATTAGGTTTCATGTGTTCGATACCAATCACAATCAGCTTGTTCAGGTGGAAATTAAAACAGCACAGTGTGGCTTGCCTGCGTTGGGGAAATTTGCATATTAATTTGGGTAATGGATGCCTTTGCTATCATTGCTTCCCATTCTATATTTTGCATGAGCTACCTCAAACTTTTCTCCAATTTAAGGAACATAGAATTCAAACAGACTGAGCCCAGCTTAATAACAAACAGAGCAATAATGACATTTATTAGTGGACAAGTTAACTTAAAGCTCCTGTGAAGAGGGTGTAGCTGCATGAAACATCTTGAAATGAATGTTGATGTATCTGTATTGACAGCTCTTTCCACTAAAACCAGCACTCCACAAGGTTTTATTCACCTAATAGTACACTACTGTTTCCTTCGAATGCATGATTAGCTGATAAAAAGTGGTGCCGCTAGCCTGGCTACGCATCCCAGCATGCTTTGCGCAGCCAAACGTCTGTTTGCAATTCACAACAAATCAGGCTGACTTCTGCATTTTGCATTTGCATTCTGGTTGCGTGCAGAGGCGGTCAGGGTGGTGCATGTCTTTGATGAAACTGGAGCTAATTAAGTGCCATCTTCTGGATGCCATGCTGTAGGATAATAAAATACCAATATGCATTTTTTTGCAGGTGGACTGGTCACACTATATGAGGTGGAGCCCACTTTTTAAATGGAAAATGTTAAAAAACTGCATCTTGCACACAGAATATATTGTAAATAGGGGATTTTCCATTTTCAAGAAGCATAATATTATAAAACATCTAAGATAGCCTGCTGCTGTATAAAAATGTAAATTGTTGTTCATGATCTGATATTGGAGTCTCCTTCACTGTTATGAGGCATTTTGAATACAATATAATATTCCCTCTTCAAAACTCAGCTCATTTGTGTTGAATGGGGAAATACGAACCCAAGAAACTCCATTTTAATTGCGGTTGTGAAGTGATGACATATGTAAAAGTTCAAAGCTGGGGAACGCTTCTCCAAGGCGCTACAAGTACAACATGAAATAACATAATTAGATGGAGCTCTGAGCACTACAACAATACACCTCTCAGTTTGCATTGGACAGGAATGCTCATCCAAAGGCTATTTTTATCTCATGGGATGCTTGCACTGGAGGAGGTAATCTAATATTTCTCTCCATACCATCTGTGTTTTTCTCTTAATCACTCACTGTACTCTAACTTACATTTTTCACCATCCATTGCATTCAATCCGCCGACATTTGTGCTAAACTAAACGGAATAAATGATCACAGGGCAAAAACGCCATGAATTGATAAACATAAACACAAATGAGATGTAGTGGTGGAGCCAGAGCTTGCTAGTTATCCCTGATGGCTCTGGAGACGCTGATTGAAGATGAAATTAGGCCAGGCTGCGTGGCTCACAGCAGCCGCACTTAGGCGAGATATTGCCACAAGGGCCAAGGACTGGAAACAAAGGGTTAGCTTGCATGGCCTCTCCCTACATGCCCTAGTCCCGATTGGCTACGCCCCAGTAACGTTGTGTATTGGCTTAAGCAGAATAGCCCTAAAAGAGAAACATGTCAGATTCCATTATACAAGACTTATTACCAGGCGGTAGTCTGAGGCTGTGCTGTTTAAAGCTGGGGTTGTGTGATAGCACGCTGGTAGAAAGATAGAAAAATAAAAATCAGTGCTCAACAATATTACTCATGTTTCCCCGTCTAAAGTAGATCAGCTTATGCAGATTAATATGAAGCCTCAATACATCAAAATCGAACGACAGGGCTGAAATGAGGAATAGCTTCTCTTTTTTGAAACAAGATTAAAATATATAAATGTAGCTGTCCTCGCACTACAACAATGACACAAACACCAGCCACTCCAGTATTATCTTCACAGTTTTCAACACAGCTCTGTTTGACCCTTACAGTAAGCCATCGGTGTTGGAGTGTCCAGAGCACCACTTGATTAAACTGCAATCTATTAATAATTGATGATGGAAATAGAATCTACAGTTAATGAAATTTCCATCATGAAAAGAGAGCAGGTCCTAATACTCTGTCCATTCATTCAGGCAGGTGTAAATAACATTTCTTGGCTCTCAGGGAAACACTCTATATAAAGGACACTCAGTGCCATGAACTGCTCAACTGTCAGTAATTTTAACAATGTGGTGCAGCTATGGCCATGTTTAGACAGTAATATGTTGTGACGAGACAAGATCTGCAGGAGAATAGGAAAGATTCAGAGCCTAAAACTGGAAAGATCAGCTGTCTTCACTGTGGTCTAGTGATTTTTTATTTTTCAGGGGTAAAAGTAGATCTGCGGTCTCCTTAGTGCAGTGGATAAAAGGTTATCTTGCGTGCATAAATTCACCCATAACATCCCAGTGCATAGACTACAAAAAAATAGATGTCATCTTTCTTGGCCTAAAGTGAGGTAGCCACAAAAACTGCTCCCCCTAGTGGCTGGCGGCAGTATAGGTAAGGAAATCCGCCTCCCAGTCATTCCAGATGGGCTGTGGTCATAGACTGTATAAAACATGGACATAGTCTCGCTGACGTCAACTGTCTGTTTCTGAAATTGAAAATGAAGCACATCAGGTATAGCGGACAAATTGGTAGTGGCAAGGGCTTTGCATACAGCTAGAGGGCGCCTGCCGGTCACGTGACCCTGAGCTGGGCCTCTGATTGGGTGAGCTTGCAATCTTAATATCCTCTGAAGTTTTTTGAACCAGGCTGTAAATAAGTTAATTTCTGCTTTGAATACAGCTTTTTTTTTTGTTTGGTGTGTATGTGACTTCTGGTATTTCCAGAGCCAGCCTCAAGGGAATACTCCAGAAACAGCAGATTTTAAGACAATGCGGAAGAATTGTCTCATATTTGTAGACCGGAGGTTGCCACTTGGCTGTGGTCAAACTTTATAAGATTTATCTACCTTTTATAAATGTTTCTCACATCCAATTGATTTTTGATTTTTGCACTATTGATTTGAAGATATCATTGGGCTGCCTTGAGTTCAAGTCCTCTTTTTCTGAAAAGTCTTGTTTTCATCAGTTATAAAAGGATAAAAATAAGGCTTTACGTCACGTTTAGCGATGATTGATTTTGTGTATTTTTTCAGGGAATGAGTCCCTCGTAGCCTCTACTACTACCTCTACCTCTACAACTGCGCAGACCCTGTGACGGGAGTATTTTGGCTTCAAAACTGTACAATGGTAAATAGCGGAGCCATGCTGTCCATTCTATTTACAGTCAATGTTCCGGTGCCATAAGAAACTTGTCCTTCAAAATAAAAGACTTTTTGCTGCAAAGTCTCCTTTTCAGACACACAGGACCCCCACTTTGAGATCCAGACCCAACATTTGAGGCCCATGGGGTTGATGAATTAGGCCTAAACACCTCCTTCACTTTACAGTATTTCAGTGTGGATGACGTTTGATTTGTCAGTCTTTTACTTCCACTAACCCTCGAGAATTTCCAATGAATCCAAGAAAGACCAGAATTTCTAGTAGTTTTCTTCATGATTGCACTTCAACTGAGAAGTCGTGTCTACCACGACAGTTTGTGAGTCAGCAGGAGGTGATCATCACAGATCCAGAAAACGGGGTCTTCCCATCTGACTGTGATCCTGTCCACACAGAGTCATTTTGCAAGGACTCAGTTCAGTTTTGTTGAATCGACATTTGGTTTAAACTTGTTTGCCTGGCAGTAGCTCTTTTCAGATATACACATAAACTTCAGACCTGTAAGAAGATAAGTCATGCATAATCCAGACCTCCTAACCAAAGAAGATGCTCTTACATAAATGCAAAAGTATAAAGAAATAATGTGGATCCCCACAGACAAAAGAAAAAAGGGTTTGGTTGATTAGAAAAGGAGAAAATCAGAGCTCTGGGTGCACTGCCTGACTTGGCTCTTGGCCTCAGTTTCACGCACAAAAAGAAAATGAACAGCACCGTTGTTCCTAGTGGTCTTCTCACAGATCATGCATAACTTTTTTTTTCTCATCACATGGCTCACAGCTACTGATGTAAAAGAAAGAGGAGAAAGACTCTTCTTGTTTTATTCACAAAAAGTTCCTCTTGTTTACCAGGAGCTCTGCAAGCAGACACACAAGTTAAGAAAGTAATGAAGAAAGTGTAACAGGAAAATTTCATCAGATCAAGATTTATCCCCTCACAGTGCGTGCTGCTTTAAAACATGGCTGTTTGAGAGAAAGCTTTCCTTTCATCCTTTTGCAGTAGAGGTGACATTCAGCAGGAGACTGGATGAGAGGGGACCCCTATGGTTTAGCCTTTAAGCATGACTATTGTTTCCCCATCTGCTGAGGGAAACTCCAGCCCAGAAATATCTCTGCTGAATTGACTGTACACAGAACAAAGTGATAAATAATTTACCCTAGATCTCTGTTGTCTGAACAAATATAATTATTCAGTATTTAACTCCAATTTTTCCTTTTCAAATGGGCGACTTTGAAGCACATGTATTTTTCATAACATTTCCACTGCTTCCAGTATCTGCAATATTTAAAGAAATGTGTTCTTGAAAACGAGCATGTCAGCATGTAACCATGTAAATGCTAAAGCATCTTGCTGTTAGCAACAAAATAATAATTTATACACTCAAAGATGCATCGAGTGAAGTTAGGCAATAAATATTTAATGCACCCGTTATGCTATACTCTGAAAACTTTAGAAAAACCCCTGGGAGAGGAGATAGCTGCATCTTTTTTATACATTTAGAGAAAATGCTGAAACTACAACCTTCTCTAAACATATAAATAAAACACATCTGCCTTTCTCTGTGAGGCTGAAGCTGAAGAGTGTTTTGCTGTCTTGTCCAGAATAAAAAAGGTAAAAAAAAAAGTCTTAATTTCAGCTTTGAAAGATGTATTGTTACCAAACACAACAGGGTATACACATTTGTGTCCTTTTAGAGGCGACTCAGCAGAAAAAACAAGACAGATCTACTGTATGTGTTGTACAGCTTATTAAATTTTCACAAGATTTATCAACAGGAGCCTTATCAGCACATTTTTCACTGCAGAAAAAAAAGTGTTAGAATTCAGATGTGGCATTAGTCGCACAGCGGTAATAAACTTGTTTTCAAAAGTAAGTTTAATTCCATTTGAGGAACTTTACTGGAAGTCACTCCCTAATCACTTTCCTCTCCAGTGTCTACCTTTAAATGAGGCAAAAATATCCTCAAACCACATCAAAGTGATATTTTTGGAGGTAGATTTTAAGTATTAGTCACAAACTAATCTCATTCCCGCTGGATTTCTCACATAATTAAAAGTCGATTCTGAATAGCACTGGCTCAGATTTCCTTCCACTCTGAAAAATAAGCATACAGTTAAATCAAACAGAACAAAGTCAGAACCCAAACTGTTTCTTTTTATAGAAAGGACGATGTAGAATTAAGTGAAGGATTTCTGGGAAATGAAAAAAAGTGCTTTTTTTTTCTTTTCTTTTTTTTAAAGGGATTTTCTGTGTAAGGAAGGACTCGCAGTCCCTCAGCTCTTTACCTTACAGCACAGCCTTTCCAGGCACCCATGAAACCAGGAGAGATGGATGCTGAGTGGTCTTATTATGTGCATACGCACAACGTTACGTATGATTTCCAGTTAATTCTACTGTCATTCTCAAAGGCTGTAATATTTGATGTCACCTCTTGTATTAAAGCCACATTATCATATTCCCCAGCGGTGACAATGCTGCAATCCTTCTGGGAGATTTTATGCAGAAATCCTTCCAACAGAACTCTGGCATGTTGAAGCAGACCGAGTTTGTTATATTTAGTCAGACAGCAAGTCTACTGCTAATGAATGCTGCTGGCAGGGTGTCTGTGAGCCCTGCGGAGATTACAGCAAACGCCGGTAATATGTGTCCTCTGTGAGGAGGGGCGCCACAGCAAGCCAGACAGAGAGAAAGACAGGCCTGAGAGTGACAAAGGGACATATATATTCCTATACTTGTATTTCGATTTAGCCTCATAACGAACACATTCACCCTGAGTGTACTCCACTGGAAGAATCTGTGGAACTTTTTTAAGTTGTGCTGATTATGTGCTGAAAATCTGCGCTGCTTTGGAGACCTACCACCCTTGCTGTTTAGCACCTAATGTGTTGTTGTTTGGAGCCCAGTGAGTAGAAACTTTCATTGTTGTGTACATGTGGCCGCAGGCATCAATAATAGCTTTCACTAACACTGCTATCACCAGTGAGTGCAGTTGAGAAATCAGGATACTCAGGGGCTCCAGCCTAAGTTTAGATCAAGGATTGTTTTCCGCTCTACAGCCTCACACGATTCTCAGCTTGAGTAATTATTCCTATGAGCGCATTGCAATCCTCTAAATTGGCTGTAATCTGCCCTGCCTGTTTGATCTATTCGGCTAAACCCTGCTGTCTGCACCACACTGGGGCTCTTGCATCACATTTGTCAGACCTCTGCTAGCTTACTCATTTTCCTGCTATGTAGTGCTCATTAAAACACACGTGGCACATGTATATGGGCACACAAGCATATTTAACCCCTGGGCTTACTTATTTTTATCTCAACTCTTTTATTTATTCTGACATGCAAGCATTGACCTTTAAATCGGATCAACTTCTCTGTGTTCTTCCCAGCATTCATGTAAACCAGAGGGAGGTGTTAGTCATTCTTTATTAATAAATGTTTAAAGTAAAAGGCCTCAGTGACAGTACTTGTTAATTTGACCTTTTTTTCTGCAGATTCAGGTCGAATAAAAACAAAAAAGCTGGTAGGATAAGGTATGATTCAGCTTTTTTGGCATTGACGCTGTGTTTCTCTTCCAGGCTCTGACTTTCAGTGTACCACTCACGTCATCCCGGTGAAAAACGAGGAGGGTGTGGTGATGATGTTTATCTTGAATTTCGATTACGTGGTGGATGAGGAGAGTGACAACTCTACGGAGAAGATAAGCCCCACGTCTCCCACAAAGTCGGATCAAAGTGAGTATTTGAAACGCTGCGTTCAAAACGCTGTGACATAAAAGTATCTTTGACAGTTTTTGAAGTGAGGTTGAGGAACAAAAAAATACTGAATTAACCTTGAGGGGGGGGGGCGAAAGGCTCATTAATAACACAGGTGGAAAAAAGCACAGTGTGTCATATCACACGTTAAGTGTATGCACAGTTATCGCGATGACACCACTTCCCAAAACAATAATTTTCCTCCTCTTTAAAAAAAAACTCATTTGCATAAAGGGGAAATTGTCGGAAATTGAGATGATTCATTAAATTAACGCTTCACATCTCCCAGACTCTAATTGAGCTCCATGGATTATGATTCACTTCCCTGACCTGCTCTGTGTAACATCCAATCATGTCTCCTCCCCTCCCCCCACTAAAAAAGGAGGTGCATTATTTAGTGTTTTTTCATGTATACAGACAGTGAGTGGTTACATAAGCCTGTGTTATAGAGCATGTTAAATTTATGATAGAATAGTTATTTTTGTCTCTGGTTTGTGTATGCAAACCATGTTTTTTCGTTAAGATGTGTGTCAGTAGGTGTAAATGTCAATCAGACTTCTTCCTGATTGGAGGCACTCACCGTCTCTTGTCTAACCAGAGCTCAGCTATCCACTCCGCTCAGCATGAATTCCTCCAAGGCACTGTCATTCGTCTCGTATGCGTGTATGTGCATGCATGTGTGTGTCCGTTCGTGTGCAAGCGAGCGCCTGTGTCCACTGCTAACATTACTAATCAGAACTGATTGCTTGTGACAGTGCTTCAGAGAGGGGACCTGTGGGTAGATGGGGGGAGTTAAACATATGATGTGACTTTAGATTAGAAACAGTCTTGACTACTTGCACACATCGCAGTTAAAATGTGACCTTTCCATTGTCTTTGCTCTGAAGCAGCCCTCGGATAACACCAGGGCATGGGAGTCATTTAATGCTCAGTGCTTTGACTAAAACTCCCACTGCACATGATTTGTGAACACCCGCCTTCAAATTGAATCTTATTTTTAGCATTTACCTGAAATGCTCTTGTAGAATATTTCCCCATAGCCTATCCGCCTACTCGTGCAGCAGCATGTAAAAAGTGATTTTTGGACATTTGAGAGCTAATTATGATCCACTTTTGACAGCAGAAAATAAACCTGCAGGAGTCAGCAAGCACAATATTGAGCCTGGAAGAGAGTAATCCCTCTTTCCCTGAGCTGCCATCTAAAACACACCATTCAGCATCTCTGACCTGCCTTAAGACCCAAAACAAGACACAATAGGTACAAATTACTCTGCAGAAAGATACGCTGTTTGGTCCGGAGAGATTCCTCCCTACTGCTGCTGTGCCCCACTATATAGATTGTCTGATAGAATCACAGACTCATCTTGGAACCTGAATTTTTGTTGAAAGTCTCCCTTTCCCTTTGAAATATCCCTCTTTGAAACTGTATGAAGGCTGTTAACGTTCTTGTATTGATGGGAATTCACTTAAATAAATACAAATACAACTCGGCTGATTCGCACAATAAAATAAATCTATGGGCTGTTATATTTTTCATCATTAGTGGGTTAAAGATGCTATGAGGAGGATCTGTTTTAATTGGACTGCCTCGCCACCTTCTGGCCTGGAGTCTCCACAGGCTGTCATAAATTACTTTTAGTGAGGCGTATGTTTGTTTTGGCATTAAATAGAGATTGGATTGAAACAAATTCTCTTTGTTCAAGACAACGTTTTCCTAATACAGGGTAAGGTATTTGTCAGTATAGTTACTTAGTGCTACAGTTTGACACGTGACATCAAGCAAACATTGTAGCAAACAGCTATATGTAGTGCTATCGGCAGCCCGGTGCTCCGACCTATCTTTAGGCAACAAGTAAACACTGTCAGTTTGTTTGTAATTCAGTAGCTGTTTATATTTAGCACAACTGGCAGCCGGTGCTCTAAGACATGTCTGTAATGTGTAACGTCAGTGAATCCTGGTTATGTCCTGCCAGTCATCTACCAATCAGAGCTAACGTAACCTCACTCTTCCTTTTATTGATAGACTCTCAAGTTTGAACAGACCACTGCAGAATAACTGCTGACTGTGGGTTGGAATCAACATTATCAAACACTTTAGCCCCTGTGTTAAAGAGTGATACAGCCCGAGCCAAAGGCTAATTAGCTTTTAGCTTGTGCTCTATCACTCTCCTGTTCAGCTTCTCTTCTGTCTTTTTTCTGTCTGACAGTTTGGCTCCAGTGTCCACTATCACTACAAAATTAATCACAGAAATGTTTTTTAGTAGAGAAAAAAACAGATCTCTCTTATCACTGCTAACTACTCGTCAGTCGGCGTTGTGTTGTCACAGAGACCTGGACATGCCGTGAATCAGTCCGGTCTTGCTCAACCTAATCAGGAAGTAGGATTTTTAAATAACCTGTTACCTGTAATATTGGTGCTAATAATCCCATTTTAAAGAGTGGGTTACAATCAGGCATATATCTAGAAATGAGACTTTTTCTAGATCATTTTTAAACTCCTCACAGCCCCTTTAAAAACAACAGTAAAAGATTAACAAGTTATTTTTTGTGTAACTGTAATAGAATGCCTTTTTGGCATTATCCAATTGTATTAGAAATTATTAACATTGTTACATTTTTAACATTGTAATATTATTACTGGAATGATTTGTCATACTAATTATCACAAATTTGAGTATTACTTAAAGTTATAGTTAATACCTTGTTAGTAACGCATTACTGCCCCACATTGGTGGTCACTTCACACTATCCCATTCTTATAGTGGAATCACACTCATACCCCCTATATCATCTGAAGCAGCCCTAGACCTCTCCAGGGTAAAGATCCCCCAAAAGGAAATGCATAAAACAGTACGATCTAGCTTTCAGTAGCTTGGAAACTTACCTACAGTGTAGGGCGTTTCACGGAAATTGGGCATTTATGATATTTCTAGAGGTTTTCTGAGTTTCTGGATTCAAACCAAAAAAAGAGCATCCAGGCAGACTCCCAGCTCTTCAGATTTAAGGCTCCATACCCAGTCTCTCAGGCCCCATTCTATTGAATACTGCCCACGGCTCAAGAATGTGAATCAACCTGTAAGTCTCAGAGGTTTGCCTTTCTTATTCAAAGTCCATAACACTTCCAAAATATCTGCAGTGTCTGACTGCTTTCTAGTAAGGAGTCCTATATAGGAGGAGCTCTGTGGATCATTTATACTTAAAAGCCACGTGAGAGTCATTCAGACACTTTAAGTTCTCTGGATGACATTATGGCTTTGTATGAGTTATCAGAGTCTCATGTTTATGGTTTGAATTTGTTGGAAACTGTCCATGGGGAGACATTTAGGCAGTGCTGTGAGCCTTTAAAGACCAGTATAAGGGTTGAATCTGGCAAAAACACTGCAACTACACAAAAAGAAAGATACAGAGTCAGTTTCATACCAGGCATTGTAAAAGTATATTATGGCTCAGCATTACAGTTAAGCTGATCAACACCTGTACCTCTAAAACCACAGGTAAACAGGAGCAGTCCTCTGTTAGGAGCATACACCACAGGTTGTGTCCTGATTGTACTTGTACTGTAAATAAATTACATCAAGGCATGTTTGTCGTAAGAAAACAAAGTCTTTAAGGAGTAAAATCCATTTAAATGACTCCAGAACAACACATGAAATGCAGGCGGCATCATCCCTTAGCAGCAGCTTCCAACCCCATCTCTGTTTTCCTTCCTATGCCGCTACACTGAGCCCATGTACCTACCAAAACTCCCATATGACTGCCTTGTGACCTACCTACTCTCTTGTGACACAGAGGTGAGAAAAACCAAGAACCATGAATCGATAGAGCTGATGCAGCCTCCTGAACAAGAGATGACATGTCCTCTGAACTAAAACAACTGTGGTGTCCCCCTGTCATACATCATTTCGATAAATATAGAATATGTCCATGTTAACTCACTTTTCTTGTTGTGAAAATCAGATTTTAACTGATCTTAAATGTGTTTTTTAAAATATTCTTAGGATGATCTATATGTGCTTTTCATAGACCTCTCCATACCAAATTATTCTAAACAGGAGTTATATAAGCATGGAGTCAGTGAGGAGCACTCAGTGATGACAGAGTCTCCCCACAGAGCAGAGACAGGAAGGTTATCCATATCTCCTGCCAGCTCAGGATGTCATTACAGTTCCTCTCCAGGAAACTTGTTGAGTGTCACGGCTCTATTGTAGGCTGCCATAGTTGTAACATCAGCACATTTGGACGGGGATGGAAACAGATGGTAACACTGTTATGTAAGGAGGGTGCTGAGGGATGGGTGCCCCATGAGTGAGGGTGGGTTCACTTTCACCCTCTTTCTATAGTTAATGAGGCAAAACTTTCACTCTGTCCCAAGAGGTCATTAACATTTCTTATTGTGTCCATCAGGACGACGTGGCGAGCCAGTGAAGAGTCATAATTCAATTGTGCAAAACGCTGGGGCTGCGGGGTTTAAGACTGTATCTAAATTGGGATGTTATGATGATAAATTAAGGCAGTTTTTTTTTTTTAATTTTCAGAAATCAGTGATGTCCCGCTCCGATAAACTGATCGGTGTCAGCGCCTCATATGGCTATTTTTGGAGGATCAGATAGCTTTAGATTTTATTACATGATTGAGACTGATCTGGTTTTCACGTGTTTTCAGCACTGTCACGCTTTACAGCTGCTGTAAATCAGATCACATTGCAGTAAATCAAATCATGTTGTTAACATGTCTGCTGTGTGGGACTACTTCTCTTTGGGAAGCAACGACAATAAACAACATTTGTAAAGTGAGTGTTCCTCAAGGAGGTACCAACAGGGCTCACTTTAATACAACAAATATGATCATGTAGTATGGGATTTATCAGAGAAAGGTATTGGTATCAGCAAAACATTTGAGAAATTCAGATTGGAAGTCAAAAAATCTGTATCAGACATCCCTAGTAAAAATGTTTAAGTTTGTATAAATGTTGGAAAGGGATCTCCAGACCTTTTGTTATTAGACGTTATAGACATAACTATTCATGTCCCCCGATGTGTTGTTTGAGGAATTAACCTCTTACCTAACCAAGAGTTTCACAGGAAGCAAAAGCAGAGAAATATTTGATTTCCTGTGTTTTTTCAGGGCTGTGGACCTTAACCTAACCTTTATGTTTACTCTTAATTTTTAGGGAGGAGTAGATTCTTTCGCTTCCGCCAGGCCGCTTTCAGCCTCATGAACACCAACAAGCAATCTCTTCCCCAAGAGGACCCTGACGCTGTGATGGTGGACTCGCCGAAAGAGAATGAGGACTCAGTGGCCCTGCAGAACTTCCCCTCACCCACCAAGAGCATTTTCAGTCCCATTGAGGCCAATGACACACACGGCCTCATAGGCTCCAGCCACCACTCGTCCCAGGCCAGCATCGGTCCCGAACCGGTTGACCATTCGTCCCCCAAACTCCCCTGGGAGAAGCTGTACCAGACGGATCCCCACCAGACCTCGAGCACCCTGTCAAACACCTTCCCCAGAGGCAGCATCAACAGCATGAGGCGGGCCTCATCCGTCCATGAAATTGAAGGCTACAGCTCCAACTCCAAAAGTGTGTTCAGGGATCGTCATACAAGTGAAGGTATGTAAAGAACTGGGTTTTGTAAGAGGTGCACAGTCTGTACTGCATAAAAGAGGTGGACATAGCCAACATCTGGAAATAATTAATTGTCAATCACAGGTAGCCACTCTCAAATACATCTCTCTTATACCTACTTTCACTTTGAAGATGCTATGAGGAGGATCTGTTTTAATTGGACTGCCTCGCCACCTTCTGGCCAGGAGTCTCACGCACACTGTCGTAAATTACTTTTAGTGAGGTGTGTGTTTGTTTTGGAATTTAATGGAGATTGGATCAAAACAATTTTCTTTGTTCAAGACAACTTTAAATTGGATACAATGCGCCAACGTTTGAAACGTGACATCAAGCAGCATTGTAGCAACCAGCTATATGTAGTGCTATCGGCAGCCCGGTGCTCTAAAGTACCTGTAGGCAAACATGGCAACAAGTAAACACTGTCAGTTTCTTATGTAGTTTAGTAGCTGTCAATATTAAGCGTAGCTGGCTCTGAGACATGTCTGTAATGTGTAACATTAGTGAATCCTGGTTAGCTATATTTTGCCAGTCATCTACCAATCAGAGCCAACGTAACCTCACTCTTCATTTTATTGATAGACTCTCAGGTTTGAACAGACCACTGCAGAATAACTGCTGACTGTGGGTTGGAATGAACGTTAGCACAAACAGTTTAAAGGCTAATTAGCCTTTAGTTCAGGCTGTATCACTCTCCTGTTTAGCTTTTTCGGCTCTTCCGTCCTTTTTCTGTCTGACAGTTAGACTCCAGAGTCGACCATCACGACAAAATTAGTCACAGAAATCATGTTCGGCAGAGAAAAACAGATCTCTGTGTTTTATCTCCTCTTTCTTCTAAACTTTGTGAGCTGGCTTGGTGATCTCAGAGTTAGACATGCCGTAAATCAGTTTGGTCCAGCTCAATCTCTTAAGATCACTTTCAAACTCCTCACAGCCTCTTTAAATAAACAAATTTTATTCTAAATTATGAAAAAAGCATCCTGAGTCAAAAATTAACAAAGCAGTAAAGCATTAGAAATGCTATCTGGCAGAATGATTAAATTAGAAATTAGGGTCAATTTCTGGTCATGGAAAAGTCTCCCCCTGGAGGCCACTAGAAAAAATGCAGGTTTTGGTCACCTCACTCTGAAACCAGAGGCTATTTTCACCTCTTAAATACAGTTTTGATGCCAGTTTTGACTCAGCTATAAGACACTAACATAATCAAGACAAAGTTTAATGATTACAGATACATAAACATCTTTCAAAGGTTAATGCCATTCTGTTAACAACTTCTCATCTGATCATTGTCATGACGTCTTATGTGTATCAAGTTCTAAAATGATTGTGTCTTGATTTTCTGTCCTTTAAATGCTGTCTGTAGACAGTGGTAGCCGTGTCAGAGGTAACCATGTATTCGTGCTCATGATTTCATCGCTCGGTGCTGTTTTGGAGCATGTTTTTTTTCCAGCTAGGCAATCAGCATAAATCCTCTTCACAGATTCACTTTTGACAGCTTGAGTGGGCTTACTGCACCTACTTGTGTGAAATAACTGTAGACAGATGTGGGGATTTTTAGCAGGCCCTATACAATCATACAATGTCATCATACGAGTTTCATGGCTGCTCTCATGCTAATCATAGCATTTGTTTTTAACTGACCTGCATGAATGTGTGCCTGTATGACATAATGCTGTAGTAGCTCTGCAGACAAGCTGTTGTTTCATGCTACGCAAGCCATTCAGCATGCAGCCTCTGTGTGAACACCTTTAATGCTGCATACTCTGAAAGATATAAAGGAGCCTGTTTCGACAGTGGCACATATGGTCTACCACACAGCCATTCTCTGTGTTTTATTTTAGGTAGTGTGTGTAAAAGCACTTTCTCTGCACTCCACAGCCTTCTTTGGTCGGACATGAGGTTTTCTTTAACATGATTTTCAGTCAGAGATGTGTTTGCTCCAGTTTTACAGGTTTGTGAATGTGTGCTGTGCTGCATACAAAGCCAGTGCCAAGATCAGAGTTGGTAAAATTTTTGCTTTCAAGAACACTTTCCAGTAGTGCTGTCACTTTAACACGTTAATTAGATTGATTAATTACACCCCAAATTAATGTGTCTAAAATGATTAACCAGATTTACTCAGTGCATATTGTTTTCTTTGACTATGTAAACACCAAAACTACCTAAGATGAGTGGACTCTCTTCTTTTATGTCTCACTTCCTGTTGTTGACCCAAAAAAACGGACAAAACAGACTTTTTGGCTGGGTCCGTCTCAGGCGCTCCACCCTTTGATCCTCTCCACGATCTCCGTCGTTTTTCCTCACTATCTTGCCGCTCTTTCTCTCTAAACTACCGCGACACATCCTCAGTTGGAGCGTGAGCTGCCTGAACTTTTCTGACTTGCAGCGTCTCACTATGCCTCTGTCATCTCTCATCTTCTCCTCATATCCATGCTGAACTCTCATCCAAAGAGCACACCGCTCTCACCCACAGTAGTTTATGGTTTTGATTGACAAGTGCCACCAGACCCCGCCTCCCTCTGCTGAAAAACATAATTTTCTTCTATAGACGCAGTTCGCGGTTGCAATTGAACTGACATCAATACACATCAATGGGAGTGAACACAAACATTTTAATATTAGCCTAATTAAAAAAAATATGGATTTACAAATCTCCTCTTCTTGGTGTATTCATTTAATTAGTCATGCAGTTCAATTTTGTAATGTCCTCCAATTCAGATTCTTTATTTGGGGACCTTAAGCAGATATAAGATTAAAATGTGATTAATTAGATTAATTAATTTAAATCCTGTAATTAATTAGATTATTTTTTTAAATTGCCCGACAGCACTACTTTCCAGACTATGTTTGCAAATGATCCAGTTCTTTTGGTGGTTGAACTCAAAGCCAAGAACAGTCCCTGGTACACAAACTTGTTTTAAGGAACCAGAAACCCTGAACTACAGTGCATGTCCCATTTGCAAAAGGAGTAAACAAGCATTCCCTTAAATCTTTGGTTATTCACTGCACTTGAAGGATGGATCAGACGCAAATGATCTTTCAATTTCTGAGTCTGTGTTTGCAAAATCAAATGGTTGAATTTCTGAGGGACGTCACTGGATTAAGTGAGCAAACAGACATTTCATTTTCAGCTTCAAGATAGTAAAAACTTGCATGAT
Source organism: Halichoeres trimaculatus (assembly GCF_033239565.1). NCBI lineage: Eukaryota > Metazoa > Chordata > Actinopteri > Labriformes > Labridae > Halichoeres > Halichoeres trimaculatus. Next base: position 19,833,469 of record NW_027437197.1, read on the forward strand.
CTGTTTGTGGATATCTGTATATAAAATGTCTAAGATACACCACCAGTCTAACGTCATAAAACACAGCAGGTTAAGGTTTTCCCAGCTCCACTAATATGACTCTGTGTTTTAAACTACCAGGCCCTTTCAACCACGTGAAGTCCAGCCTGCTCGGCTCTACCTCGGACTCCAACATCAACAAGTACAGCACCCTCAACAAGATCCCTCTGATAGCGCTCCACTTTGCAGAGGCGACTGACAAGAAGCCTCATTCCCCACCTACATCTGAGACGGCCATCATCGCACCAAAAGTCAAAGACCGGACTCACAATGTCACAGAGAAAGTCACACAGGTGAGTCGAGAAGCGTGCACTTTGTTTGTTAACCATTCTCCTGTGACACTGCAGTGAGTAATCTTGTATTTCAAGGATCACAGTTGCCTTTTTTGTGAGTGGGAAACTTGCAAAAAGACTGTCTGTCACTGCGGTAGTGATTCCTACTGGTTTGGAAAGCTTCAAGGAGCGATGTGGGAAAGTGTGATAAACTGCTAAACAGCTCGTGTTACAGCCTAATGCTGAAATTTCATGCTAGTGATGCACGGTGAAAAGATGACTCTGTGCTGCATTAGGGACGAGCATGAAGGGTGATTGAGTGCTGGTAGTTGCAGAGAAAGTTGGGGGTGATATTGCGGTAAAATTTGATACTCATCAACATTCACTGAGGGTGGTTGTTTTGAAAAGGGAGAGAAAGGACATTCCACTGATCCCTCTTGGAGAGAGTCAGCTTTTACTTGCAAGGCTTAATTCAGGTTCACAACACTTCTGCAGAAATTCAACAGGGATTCAATTTCTTGTTCAAGGACAATGCAGGGGACCAAAACTTTTTTGTACATGGCTGAAACAAAGGGTGGCTGCTGGAAGATTTCCCTGTTGACAGGACCAGCAGGTAGCTTTTACAAGGATGGCTAAAAGAGCAGGACTCCACCACGACTCTTTACAAAAAATCAAATATCTCATAGCATTTCTTGATTTTTCGATGACCTGAATCACTCTAACTCAATCTTCAAAAACAAATCTGGTTGGATTGTTCCTTGTTAAACAAAGCATGTGTTGATCAAAGCACAGCAGTAAAACAACACTTCTAGTACTTATATGCAGTGTTCGCAACAATCAGTACATCAGAGCCCCAGAAACCCAATATTCAAACCCCTGTCAACAGAGCTCTCTCATTCATAAATGAAGAAGCACCATCATCAGGATTAAATGCTCCCCCCCTCTGCTTGCTTTGGTTTGGGGTTTGGAAACACATCTGAGATGTGAAAACTGCATCCACTTCCTGACTGCTAGCATAGGGAAATCTATAATTCATGTGTTGGAGATATGGGGATGTGCTGAAATGAACAGCAAGACCTGCTGCCCTTTTCCTTACTCCTGCACTATTTTCTGTCATAAGAGAGCCCCTTTTCTGTGTAAGCAGTGGCTTATTAAGCCAGAAACAGGAGGCGGCTTCGCCCTGCTGTGCCCCCTTAATAATATACCACCCAGTCAGAGTTTATTGATAGAGGTGAGTTTAAAAATAATCTGTTTGCCCAGCAGGATACGTGTGTAAAGATATTTGTCAGCACAATTTTAAGGCTTTTCTCCACTTAATCATCTGTGCAGAAAAAGGGGTTTAGTTTTTTCCAGGAGGACAAACTGTACCTCTTGAAAATGCGGAACAAGTCAGAGGCAGTCACATTATTCACGCTTGCCAGGACACAAGCAATCCAGCTGTCAGAGTGGAGTGGATGTCTCTACCTAATACTGTTTGACTGCAGAGCACTCACGCAGGTGTGTCACAGTTTCTGTCAGATCAGCCCAGAAGTCTGTGAGCTGGCTAGATTAGCTGGTGAGCCTCAGCATTGATTTCCATAAGAATAAAGCAGCAGAAGCTCTCTATGATTAAATTGTCAGACGGAAGATCAACATGAGAAATTTTTAGGGACAAACCATCGAAATAATTTATGATTATGATGAAGTTAATATTGCGTCTGTTGACCTATGAACAATGAGGATGACCGCTATCAAAATCAAGTGAATTTTCAACTTTTTAAGTACACTGGTGTTATCAGTTTCATGCCCTTAATATAAATCTTCCAGTAATATATTCTCCTCCTGATTCTGATTCTGATACCGCAGTTTGATTATTGGCAGAGATAGGGCGCCTTTCTGATACCGAGGCGATAATAGAGTAATATTACGGATCAGTGATTCAGCTTAGCAGTTAAATCAGACGCCATGTGTCGAGAGGAAATTGTCCCCCAAGCATGCAGCCCAGGTTCGATTCCAACGTGAGGCCTTGTGCCACTTCTCAAGCCACTCCTACAAAAAAAAGCTACATTTAAAAGCTTTATACAACCAACTACTCCAGCCAGTGATTGCGCTTGAATGAGCTTGAATTAGCAGCAGCTTGGTCCCTAGCCCCTGCTGGGGTCCCATCACAAAGTGAGAAGATATTCAGATTTTTAACCTGATGCTGCTTTTCTGTCTTATTTTCCATTTTCAATTTATGTATGAAATGGTTCTCTCTAATTTTTCCAGCTTTGACTGTAGTACTAACAGCACTTTCTCCTTGATAATCCTGTTTAATAATTTACATGGAACTTTAAAAACACTTTAAAAAGCAGGTTTTTCAGAAGTCAATTGTTTGTGGTCACTAGAAATTGATGTTAATGGATCTGTGTATTGACTGGCTGCTCACTGACACAGAATATTCAATTTGTGGTTTTGCCAGAGGCATATGATTCTGCCATCAAACGAGCCATCACCTACAGTTGTATTATGAAGAGCAAATCAATACTAGCACTATTAAGGGATACATGTTTTAATCCCAGTAGCTTACATGAAAGTCCACGGCCAACTGTTGATTAATGGTAGAAAATTCACACATTTTTACATTTATCAGCGTAGGAGTTGGCAAATGTGCTTTCTTTGTTCAAATGCATGTCTAGTATTATTGCTGTTGTCCAAAACAATGACAAATACTGCCGAGAAAGTTTTCAAGAATACTCTGAAATGTACATAATGACCTGAAGGTATTTGTATTTTATAATATTTTACAATTTAGAGTCCAACTTTACTCTCAAGGATTCACTATATTATTGGCACATTATCATTATCAACTGTTATTGGCTCAGAATTAAATTATCAAACATTGACCAACGCACTGGCATCCACCGATATTTTACACAGATAAAATAATGGGCTGCTACTTACTTGATTAAATGCTTTACCTGCTTTTTGTTTGCAAACAAATGTCAAATAAATATGCAGCTTTAAGTATTAAGTATTTTTCTTATTTTGCACAAGGAATGAATATTACATCACAAATCTGATAAGAGTCATAGACTGTATAATTACTGGACATAGTCTCCCCATCGTCACCTGTCTGTTTCTGAAACTGACTTTTGAAGCAGATCGGCTATCGCAGCAATTGAAAGTGGCGGGGTCACTTGAGCTGAGCTGTGCCTATGATTGGGTGAGCTCGCAATCTTAATATCCTCTAAACTGCCAAGTTAAAAAAAAAGTATTACCCCTGTACAGTGTGTGCGATTCAGACAGGAGGCGTTTTTTGAACCAGGCAGTAAATAGGTTAATTTCTGCTTTGAAATCAGCTTTTTTGGCTTGGTGTGTATGAGACTTATGGGACTTCCAGAGCCATCCTCAAGCGGACACTCACGAAACAGCAGATTTTAGCACTTCCATATATTCTTAGACCGGACGTTGCCCCTTGATGAGAGTATGCTTCATAATACTGTACGCTAATTCAAACACAGAATAGAGTTGATGATCTCTGTGACTAGGTGTCCATAAAAATATCTGTATTGTTATTGGTAACCTGCTCAATGTTCATGCGTCACAACAGTAGAAAAACTGTGCCATGCTACTGGTCAGTTGAACTTTCCAATGCTCCCTTGATCCTTCACACTTAATCTACATTACATAATCTCACCTAATGTAATTGTGTCTAACGTCACAAGGGGCAAAATGAAGGCCATGCTTGGTAGTTTACTATGGAGACGCCCTGAGGACTATGACTCAGTACAAGTCTCCAGTAGTATTTGAGACTCTCCATACTCTGGTGGTAACTGAGTTCATATCAACAGTGAAAAATGCAGATGAGTCTAGGGAACCATCTGGCGAAATGGAGCTCAACTTGTCAGAGGACGTATTTCTTTATCATTTCTGCTAAAGGAGAGTTGTGTTTGCTTGTCATGAAAAAAAGTTACTGCTGGACCACATCCTGATCTATCACAGAACACAAGTGTATTAATCACTCTTCAAAAGATTTGTGGAGCCCTAACAGAAAATATAAATTAGAAATAGAAGAGCAGAATACAAAATAGAAAAAAAAGAAGAGAAAAAACAAATGATCTAATTATACCGTAGTATATAACCCTTTTCCCACCTCTCTTCCAGGTCTTGTCGCTCGGAGCTGATGTCCTTCCAGAGTACAAACTCCAGACTCCTCGCATTGACAAGTTCACCATCCTCCACTACAGCCCCTTCAAAGCCGTGTGGGATTGGCTGATCCTGCTGCTGGTCATCTACACAGCCATCTTAACTCCCTACTCCGCAGCTTTTCTTCTCAATGACCAAGGGGAGCAGAAGAGGCGTGAATGTGGATACTCATGCAGCCCGCTTAACGTAGTGGATTTAATGGTGGACATCATGTTCATCATCGACATCCTCATAAACTTCAGGACCACTTATGTGAACCAGAACGAGGAGGTGGTCAGCGATCCAGCTAAGATAGCAATACATTACTTTAAAGGCTGGTTCCTTATAGACATGGTGGCTGCAATCCCCTTTGACCTGCTAATCTTTGGCTCAGGATCGGATGAGGTATGTTATCTGTAATGCAAAGCATTTTTTTTACCTGTTTTTTTTTCCTCCCAGGGAGCTTTACTGCACAGAAACCCAGCCATGACCAGACTTGTGCCCCTGGGTCACTGCTCAAAGCCTGAATCTTTCTGTCTCGGCTCTGAAAGGATTACTTTAAATTGCGTGTTTTTTTTTTCCTTTTTTTCTTTTTTCCCTCTTTTTTTGAATGGTCCTCATTCTAGAATCCATTTACACGGATTAATGGCTTACCAAATGGCAATCAATGATGCATTTATGTGAGGAGCAGGCCAGCGGGGCTGTGTGCGCAGCTTACATGCAGCTGTGAGAGGCCATTGGTAGGCTGGCTGCCAGAGCCTGCTGGCTTGTTTGTTGGTAGGATATGTCCCCTCGGGCTCTGGATCCACTTCACTGCTTTATCGTGCTTTGTAGGCACTCCATTACACCAGAAAAGCTCCTGATTATAAACCATAATCATCTTTTCCACTGCTGCTGCCGCTGCTGCTGCTGCCACTGCTGAGTCAGATCAGTTAATGACAACAGATCAGAAAGGAAATGGACGTCTGTGTCTCTCACAAGACAGTGGAACAAAAAAATTGAACAAATGAGTTGCAAGTGGGGAAAGAAGTCTTTTTTCTGAGGGAAAGTGTCGCAAAGCACGCCTATTTCATCACAAAATTAACTGAAGGAGGGAGAAATAACCATTTCCTTTCCGTGGGACCCCCCGTCCTATGATCTGTGATAGGTTTATATCCTCTCAGCATGGTATTTATAACCCAGACTAAACACGCTAAGTCCTGCTTGGCTGTATTTTCATTCAGAAAATAGAGGCAGCAGACGCAGTGGTGGATGTGTTTTTTAGAGGGCTCGTATATTTCCACAGCTGAATAAGATGGCTTTGACCCACAATCGCTTGAGTGAACCTCTTTGATTTGATCAGAAAATACAGCTGAAATAGAGTCAACCAGTGTCTTGTTGCTTTCAAAACAAATTAGTCTTGCCAAAGGATGTCACACACTGTGAGAAGTATTAAACAAATAAGCACCATGCGGTGTTTTGTTAATAACAATAACTATTATAGCTGCGGAAAATCAAGAGATTTATTTCAAGCTGTTTCACTGCTAGTACAATCCTCCAGAACTTGAGTGCCTTGTCCCAACTTGAACCTCCTTAATGTTGTTCCCATTAGAGCGGAACAGACAGCGAGGGGGAAGGTGTGTGTGTGTGTGTGTGTGTAGCACTGTGCAGCTGTGTTACATAATTGCCTGGGCAGGTACACTCCAAGACTTAATTGAACTTGCACTTGATTGCAGAGTGAAGTGTGCCTTAAGGTTTCACCGATATTAGAATTTAAAAGGCCAGGCTTTTTGTTTTGCCTCAGCTTTTTCATCAAACATTTTATTTTCTTATTACTGCGTTATTAGAAACTTGATATTAGAAAACCCAGAGGTTTCTGCAAAGTGTGCGACCTAAAATTGATGTCAGACTGAGCCATCAAGTTCAAGTTAATGGCTTGAAACATATTTCATCCATAAGCAGATTGTGGTACAACCCAGAGACCACAGTAATGACAGAATGACATTAGGGAGCTCTAAACTATTGATCTCACGATCTTAACAAGCAAAAGTATAGATCCAAATAAAACACCAGTGTCTAAGACAAATTGGATGGTGTGGTGGGACAGAACATGCCAGGAAACATAACTGCAACCTCACATTTTAATGTAGTGCTTCTGAAATGTAGTTTCTTTATAGTGTAGCCTGCAGTATTTAAGTTGAACTCTGCTCTCTCAGTGTTTCTTCATAGATACATTAGAATTTTTAGAAAAAATCTGAATTCTTTTGCTCAAAAAGTATTCAGTCATTTAAAGCTCCTGTAAGGAGTTTTTAACTTACACACTTTTGTCTGAAAAGCATTTAGTTGTTTTTACATGTACAGGAAACGAACAAAGTTAAGGCTTAAATTTTGTCAACAGGGGTTGCCAGAAGCGTAAAAACCAAGCGGCAACCTCTGGTCTAAGAATATGAGACAATGCTGAAGTGCTAAAATCTGCTTTTGTTTGCTTGAGGCTGGCTCTGGAAGTACTGGAAGTCACATACACACCAAGCCAGAACAATCAGCCTGGTTCAAAAAACACTTCCTGTCTGAGTCGTTAATTTTACTATCAGCACACACTGTACAGGGGATGAATTTTTTTTTTAACTCGGCAGTCCAGAGGATATCAAGATCACAAGCCTGCCCAATCAGAGGTACAGCTCAGGGTCACATGACCAACAGGCACCTTATAACTGTACACAAAGCCCTTGCCACTACCAATATGGCCGCTGTAGCCGATGTGCTTCATTTTCTGATTCAGAAACAGACGGGTGACGTCAGGGAGACTATGTTCATGTTTTATACAGTCTATGGTAAAAAAACAGGAGTTTGTCTAAGGAGCTTTGAGATCAGTAATAACAAATGTATTAGTTGTTAATTAGATTAATTATTAGGTAATTCAGATCTCTTAGACTGAGCAGTGTCAAAATATCTCTTGTGTCATTATGTACATAAAGTGGTTTAAGATTTTTTAACAGGTGTCATTGACTCTGCTCTTCAAAGCTCTCCAGAGTGGTTTATGAGGAAAATGCTAGAACATGTAGGGACCTCACCCTATAACTCTAAAACCAATTATTTTGATTGGAAACCAATAAATTGAGTTTATCTATCAGCTTACAATTTTTAAGAGAGGAGTACTTGGAGGTTTGATACTGTTCCTCTGATTAACTGAAAAACAAAGAAAAAAAATCCTTATTTTTTCTCACCCTGGTGTTTCAAAACCCTTATTTCAGCCTCTGTCTGCTGTTGTCTCTTTAAAACTTCCCACTCCACAAACCCCCTTCCCTGTGATTGGCCAGCCTTCTCATGTCTGTCTGTCAGGGGCAGAGCTACGGGCAGACCTTGGTGTTTGAGGCCCGTCCCTCCAATGTGTCATGAAAAAGTCAGGAATGTGATGACCTCATCATTTCAGGTAGTCTTGTGAAGATCTCGTGCTATTTTTAGAACAGAGCATTTTAATCAGTTTACATATTATAGGAACAGATTCTGCAAAATGTAGAAGGAGTATACAGAAGACGACAATCTGCACACTTTTAGTATGAAAATCCAGCGTTGTTACTTTATATTCATGCTTGATTCATGGGAAAGGATGTTACCCCCTCTTTAACATTTAAAACATTGTTAAAAATCTTAATTGAAGCCATTTTCTTGTCTTGGTTTAAAACTAAACCCGTTTAAATGTAAGACAGATGATTTCACTCTGTGTAATGCGACATTATATTAACAAACTTTAGCTTGCTTCACTTTTCAGTGGTAGGAGAGAAGGGAAGAGAAGGATGCAGTATTTGAGGAGAAAAGTTTTAAAGTGAGAGCAAAATCATACACTGCGGCTCCAGCTTCAGACTGTTGAGCTGAATGACACGGCTGATTGTTTAAAGAGAGACACGGCGGATGTGCCTGCTCTTCAAACGCTGCTGCATCGCTGATGAAAGTCCACTTTATGAATTTTGCAGGCAGCCCTTTTTCTTTGCAGCGTTGAGGGCGAAATGCTCCCAGACTTCAGAAGGTTAAGGAAGCGATGGCGTTGCATCAGCTGCCAACATTTTGCTTTGTTTCATCTACCTGTCGGTTTCTGGTTGCTGTTTTGCACTCACGGCCTTCAGGAGGGAAAGTAAGGACATGTGATGCTTCACCCTTCCGGAAAGTCAGCCCTAGAAAATGTCATGCCTGCTGACGGCCTATTACTTATCGACTGTGCAACTCATTTTCCATTGATTTTTGTCAACAACTTGGTTCATCCCTTTTTGAGTTCAAATGGAGTGAAACTATCTTTTAAACCAAACTCCTCTAAGAGAAAATGACAGGTCTGTTTTTGTGTCATACATCTTCTGGAAATGAAGATTGAACACGTTTCTATCCGAGCGTTCAGGGAGGACAGTCTCTCGTCTGCAGACACTTACTTCATTGTCAAAGGTCATCCCGTAATTGTCAGGCAGATTAATGACAATGCTAATGGAAATGGTTTTTAGTGTTGCTAAATCCTTTCTTGATGACACGGAAGCAGCAACAAAGTCCCAGGGAGCCCCTGAGTGATACCGCCTGAATAAATGAAGATTTATGTGTGGGCTGCTGCTGTCTTCACTTCTGTGTTTGTTTGCTTTCAACCAAAGTACCCGGCAGAGGAGCTACTCGAGAAATTTGTCTTCTTCTCCTGTTAGAGTACCTCATTGCCTGTGTTTGAGGATGGTCTCTTGTGAGTGGTCGGTTGTTGTAAAGAAAAGGAGATTATAAAGAGAATAAATGATGAAGTAGAAAATTCACATGAAAAGGTTAAAGTCAAACACACATCATTTTCTCGCCTCTTTTTTTCTAGACCACCACTCTGATTGGCCTATTGAAGACGGCTCGCCTCTTGCGATTGGTCCGTGTTGCCAGAAAGCTGGACCGCTACTCTGAGTACGGCGCGGCTGTGCTTATGCTCCTCATGTGCATCTTCGCCCTCATCGCCCACTGGCTGGCCTGTATATGGTACGCCATTGGAAACGTCGAGAAGCCGTACCTGGAGCACAAGATTGGCTGGCTGGACAATCTTGGCGTGTCTATAGGGAAGCGGTACAACTACAGCGATCCAGCCTCTGGTCCCTCTATAAAGGACAAGTACGTCACAGCACTTTACTTCACCTTCAGCAGTCTGACCAGCGTGGGATTTGGAAACGTTTCCCCAAACACAAACTCAGAGAAGATCTTTTCCATCTGCGTCATGCTGATTGGCTGTGAGTATGCTACGGCCCTTTTTTATTTCTACTTTGTCCGAGAACAGCCTTTGAAACGTTTCAAAGCTTTAACTGTGTTTCATCAGACCCCAGACGACAGATTGTTCATCTTCACAGAGGGATTTATTCACATTCATTCAACTGAACCAAGAGTCTCTGGGGATAAAATCAATAGACATGAAAATCAGTCTGTAATTTTCTCCTGATTTATCATTGTCTGTGTTTCAGCCCTCATGTATGCCAGTATTTTTGGAAACGTCTCAGCTATCATCCAGAGGCTGTACTCAGGTACGGCTCGCTATCATGCTCAGATGTTACGGGTCAAGGAATTCATTCGCTTCCACCAGATCCCAAACCCACTGAGGCAGAGGCTGGAGGAGTACTTCCAACACTCGTGGACCTACACCAACGGCATCGATATGAACACGGTAAACAACAACAATCTCATCTGTTTGCTACTGTAACTTAAAAGGATACCACATTTAATGAATGTGCTGTTATCATGCAAATACAAGACTCTAAAAAGAGCATTCTCTTTCCTGTCTGCTTTCCTCCGGATTAACATCTCTACATTGGTAAGAGCAGGAGGTACAAGTCTTTATTTCTTGTCATTTTCTGGATGATGCATCAGCGTTTTAGCACTCTTTGAGTGAAATGAGAAGTTTTCTGCATGGTGTCTGTGTGAATTACCCCCTAATGTTGCTCCATGTCGTTTCCACTTCATCTGTATCTAATTTAAAAAATTCTACCAATAACATCAATCTGCAAAAATAATTAGATTTCCAATTTAGGGCATGATTATTCAGCCTGTTCTTCCAAAATTCAGTTATGTTAGAGGAAAAAAATGTGACTGAGAGTGTAAAAGTATGGAAGCCCTAAAGGGTCATGGTTAATACGGTTTATTTTCTGTTTTTGAAAGTTAATTACCTCTGCCTGTTTTTCTGTGAACAACATAACTCAAAAAGAAACAAACAGATCTTGATGAAATTTTCAGGAAATGTTCAAAATGGGATAAGGAAGGATTAATTAAATTTTGGAGGTGATCCAGATCATCGTCTGGATCCAGTGTTTTTTTTTTAAGGATTCTCTATCATTGTGAAATAAGGCTATTGTCACCACATGTGTATATAACTCTACCATAAATGGTCAGATTTCTTTGCAAAACAATACAAGAAAAGGTCACCATCATTTCTGACAGATGTGAAAGTATGATCCAGATCCTGGCAATATTATGGATACTAAGATCTGGAATAGGGCTGCAGCTATTGAATATTTTAGTATTCAAGTATTCTACTGAAAATTCCATCGAGTAATCGGATAAAACACATTTTTGTTAAGTTAAAGAGCAGTTATTTTTCAAATGAAAATTTGTTTCAAGCAAGTGTAAAATCAAGTGACTTTGGGTGATAAATTTTAAGTTCTGTGCGATCTGATGAGATATGAGATACAAGCAGCTGATACAGATCAATACATGCTTTCATATCAGTCTCCAAACTCCAAAAAAGCTAGATTTGTTGCTCGTTGCTATTTTGAAAAAGAGGTGGCTTGAGGGGTCTGAAAACTCTCTAAATATGGCATCAGCTCTATTTGAAATGCCACTCTTTGATCTTTTCTAAAATTAAATGATTCCTCGAGGCAGAGAAAATTCCTCAATCATTTTTTGTAATCGAGTACCACAAATAATTCGAGGAATCGTTTCAGCTCTAATCTGGAATATGAAATATGTACTGGGTCATCATCATTTTCAACACTGTCAGGTAAAAAATTATGGTACAAACCTGCAACTAACACCGAATTGTAGCAGACAGTCTGCTGAAAGGGAGTATAACATTAAAGTAGGACTCAGGTATTGGTGACAATCACAATATGCTTAGCGGAGTGCTTTTCTGGTTTTAGTTTTTTTCTCAAGTTATAAATAAATTATCTCAAATTAATTTCCCAGATAATCTCTAGCGATCTAAAAATTATCATTAGCCACAGAAAGCCGTGCCAAGCTCCCTTTCTGCTACAGCCCACATGATTGAGGTAAGCGAGGCCTATTTCTGTGTTTCCTTGTGCTTTCATAAAGTAGCACAAAAGCTTGGCACGACGTCTTCTGGCTAACGACAGGGATCAAGCCACTGATTTGATTCAGACTGAACCGGAGAAAATAAAATGTACTCAATCGTAACCTTTTGGGGCTTCCGTATGGCAGTGAGATATTCTGAATGTTTTCACTGATGTTGTTTCTGTACATGCTCTTTAACTTTTCATCCAAATTGAGAAACAAAGACTGATAATTTGATCCTTTTTTTTTTCCCCTTCCTGAGATTTATGATTCCACCCAGTCGACAAAAAAAGAAGAAGAAAAAAAAAGTTAGAAAAGTTTTGATGACAAAGAAGACAACAGTGCTTTTCTGTCAAGCAAGTGTACCTTGAATGACTGAGGCCATGTCCATATGTAGTCAGGTATTTGGGAAACAGCATATATTTTCATGTTTACACGTGTCATTCACATTAAACTGCAGCTTTACGTCATTAAAAATTATGTTTTCTGAAAACTCCGACCAAAGTGAAGATTTTGGGAAACTCTGGTTTCATGGTTTCATGTAGACGCTGGTAAACAGAGTTTTTGTTTCTCAAACGTCACAGCTGAATGATGGGGGCTCATTCTGATTGGCTGGCATGGGTTTTAAGTCTGCACAACACTGCCAAATATAGGGTTGGCATGTCTCGAGCTGCATTTATGGGCTGATTTGCCCACTACATGTGGACGAAAGTAATTTTCAAATTGAGGGGGGGAATTCGTTTTTGAAAATATCTGGCTACGTGTGGACAAGGCCTGAGACTTACTGTTGCTCACAACTACAGTAGCAGGGGAAAGAAAGATGGAGAGACACAGTGATAGAGGGGCTTAAAATGATCTTTCTAACAAAAGAGTCACTCCAATATTTTTATGAACAGTAGGAAAAAGAAAGAGACAAAGCTTAAACTCTTTGTTTTTTTTAAGGGCTAGTCACGTAAACCCAGACAGCGGTCATATGTGAATTCTGCCTCTGTTTTAGAAAAATCCCACAAATGCAGCTGTTGTTTCACTTTGTTCAACTACTTCTACTCTTCTACTGAGTGCTGGAGTCAGAGACATTATGTCCCATTACATCGATGCTTTTTCTTTGTAGCATTAAATACTTCATGTACATCAACCTGACCTTCCTCACCTCTGCTCTTCAGCTAATTCACGACCTCCAGTAATAAAACGTCTGTTAACTTCTCCAAATGATCCTCTCACATCTTCACAGTTAAACGCTGAGGAAATGAAAAGCAGCATGTTGTGTATTCTCCTCACGGATTCTGTCTGCATCACAGGTGCTAAAAGGTTTCCCTGAGTGCCTGCAGGCGGATATCTGCCTTCACCTCAACAGAAATCTTCTGCACACCTGCAAAGCGTTCCAAGGAGCCACCAAAGGCTGCCTGAGGGCGCTGGCTATGCGCTTCAGAACCACTCACGCCCCTCCCGGAGACACTCTGGTCCACAGTGGGGACGTGCTCACCGCTTTGTACTTCCTGTCCCGCGGCTCTATTGAGATCCTGAAGGACGACATTGTGGTAGCCATCCTGGGTAAATACGAGCCGTTGTTGATTAAGTCTCCTTTGAGCTGAGATTGATTGTTCTTTGTCTGACCTTTGGGCGCTGATCATCATCGGCACTATGGATGTGCTGGTGGATTGTAGTCCTGAAAAACTGCCATCTTTCATATAAATGTGTGGACAAGAGTAAAAGTCAGCTCTCTGGTGTGCAGAAAACCTCACAGCTGATTGTGTTTTGAATGTCAGCTTTAAACTCCTGAGAGGAAAAATGTACTCTGCTTCTTTTGGTGAGATCTGATCTTAAAAAAGAGAGGCTGGATAAAAGAAACGTCATTTTGTCCAAAGCTGTGAGTGTTTTCAGTTCAAATCCATCAGCAGACCTGTAACTTGTGTTTTTGTTTGGTCGAAGAGGAAAAACTAGTTGTAACATTGGAGCTCAAGGACTTTGATGCATGCAAAAATATGTGCATGCAAAGCATTTCTTTTGCTCACAACAGTCTGTGCCTTTAAAACATAAACTGGTTTCCAATGTTGACTTCTTGATAAGGCTTTTAATAATGTAGTTTGCTCTGATTTATTGAAATATTTGAATTATTTATTTCACTAACCTCCTTATCTCTGCGGAGGATTCTTGATATTTTTTGGATGTGTGGAGATGCTGCTGTGATTAGCTCAGAAAAGGGTAGGAAGTGCGAATTCCCGTTGGACACATTACATGAACATGGTAACACTGACAAAGAGGCTCAGCATGACTTGTGTGCACATCAGAGTATTAACTGTTATAATGTGGGTAAAATTTTCGAGTCATTACAGCAGCGAAAGCACATCATGTTCACACATTTTGACAGGAATGACGAGGTGTGCCTGCTGCCTCTAAGCCCTGTCCTCTGGGCAACACTGCTGTTCATGTGGCAGGTCTGAGACGCTGACATTTCTATTAAGTGGCTCCATGAAATGTTTGGCGATTTTAAAGAGCACGCTGAAACAGCTGCCACTTTTTTGACAGCACAGAGAAATGAGTTAAAGCCGTAAACTAAGGATTATAAAAAAAGGCAGTTAAAGTAGAACAGGCTCAAACAATCAGCAGCTCTGCATGTGAAGTAACAGTCTCCTTTGCTGATATCACAGCAGTGAATTTTCACAACTGTTACTCTTAGAATAATGAGTATTCATCTTTCTCTTCATGAGAGAAACACAACCAGGTGCTACAGGCCAAGCCTGGATTAAACTTGCCATTTTTCATGAGATGAATGTTCTCAAAGCTGCACCTGACAGAATGGGGTTTAAGCTTAGCAAAAGCTGCTGCATCACACAAAACCCATTATTAGCACACGTGCTGGAGAGTCACTGATCCCATAGATCAGCCCGTTTGTGATCGGGTACAAATATAAAGCTCAGTCAGCACCATTTCCCCCAATTAGCATGTGAAGAGGAGCATGGGTGTTATTACCAGAGGGGGAAGAGTCGTGAAATATTCGACTCAAGTAAAAGGAAAACTACCGATCTGTGAATCCACTAAAGTAAAAAGCAGTTTTCTTATTGCACTGAGAATTTATCGATGAACTTGCTGACTGCCAGCTGTTTCAGAACATAGAAACTTGGACTATGCAAACACCAAATCTACCAAACAAAGAGTAGACTTTCTTCTTTCATCAGGGAATTTTTTTTCTACCTTTTTTTGTTTTTTAGTAGTCGCCAGTAAATCATAAGCTGGTTTCACCAATATCACCTGTTTTTGACCAAAAAACTGAGAGCACAAGCTTTGATAAGTTTTTAGTGCTTTTCTCTAAAGCTCTATCCTTCTATCCTCTCTGTAAGCTCCATTGTCTTTTCTCATGTTTGCGACACATACTCGGTGTCGGTGTGGACTGCCTGAACTTGTCTGGCTTGCAACATTTTGACATTTCTCTGTGATCTTGTATCTTCTTCTTATAATGTTTGCTGATCTATCATCCAAAGAGAGCACCGCTACGACCAACAGGGGTCAGTTCTTCAGTACGCTAGTTTACTAATTGAAAATGAATATATCGGGATTTTTTGTTTGGCAGTATCAAAATTGGGATTCTTTGTCAAAAAAAAAATTTTTTTTTTTCAATCTTAAGTATTCTATTTCATTTTTTGTTTATGAACTGGATTCGAAAATGGTTCCCACTTTTCTCCAGCAGAGGTTGCAATGTTTCTGACTCACGTGATGTGCATTTTATGGGAAAATATGGTTCCTGATACAGTCTGTAGACATTATCATCATCAGTAAACTTTTTCACATGGTCTAGTGTTAAAAAAACAAACAAAAAAAAAAAAAGTAAATATTGTAGCACTCTAAAAATTGTGATAGAATCAAAGTGCGAAAAAAGCATATCGTCCCAGTCCTATTTACAAGCCAGACTGTCCCCGAGACCGTCCAATTGAAAAACACAACTGTATATTTGTAGACATCAATGGCAGCCAATGAGTTAATGAGTTGTTTTGAGGATATTTTTGCCTTTGTTGATAGAAAATCAAAAGACAGAGGACACATAGGGAGTAGAAAGTGGTGTCTCATCTGTTAGTAGATAGATATTCAATAGTGGTGTATTAGTGTAGTATTCTGGTAAACCATTGGAAATCCAAATCCAGAGCGAAGAATCTTGTGTAAACCAAAGTAGGCATGCTAAAGTGAGAGAAAAAAAATCTCATTTTGATATGGGGTTTGAACTGATCAGGCTATTTGTTGGATCTTTGTTACAAAAATGTTCTAATAGGTTGACCACTGTCAGCCCGTGTACGCCTTGCATACACCTCATAGATAAGGCAACAGGTGTTGAGCATCTAAGCTATTGTTGCATTTCTATGTTAACCCCTAAGTATGTTACAGTTGGCTCAATCTTTGTGACTTATCCTGAATAACCAGATAAACATCTCAAATGTGCTGTACAGGTATGCACTCAGTTGTCACGTCAAGCAGGTGTCAATCAAAATCTGATTGGCCACGCCCACATGGTCTTTAAACAGGGTCTAAACCGCAAAATTAGCCATTTCTCAAACAGGCTTTTCAGTAAATGTGAGCTTTTATTCCCACTCAGACTTATGTGAATGCTCAGTGAGGCTCACATGCATTTGAAGACAGACTTCTGGAGGCTTTAAAGCACCATCCAGGCTAATCCAAATCCTTATGCTGAAGGCTGTAAGTAGGGGAGAGATCCAGCACTCAGTGTGAGGCCGTCCTCTGTGGCAGAAAGGTGTCCAGCACACGCTGTGAAAGGCACACTGGCTGCCAACGTATCATATCCTTTCCTCCTGAACCCCTGCTTTCAGTGTTGGCATTTATTGAACCCCGCAGCCAGCAAGGGCCTTTTTTTATCATGGCCTTTAGACCAGACCCTGTAGACCTCCACAAGAAACTCTTTAATTCCCTGTTTGGAAAGCAGATATCCCAGATGTTAAGGAAAATCTGGCTCCATCACGTAGTAGCCACTAATTTTGGCTCTAAATATACAACAAGTTGTGTCAATCACACTCAAACCCTCCCTCTCCCGGCACATCAAAGTTGCTTTGAGTTATTAGCTATTCCTCCAAGTAAATAATGGATCAAAGACGGAAAGACAACAGGCCTTGGGAGAACATGCATACAGGCGGGAAAGACTGTTTGATTTTAACTCTCCACAAAAACAAACATGTCTGGTATCCTTTAGCGTGCGCCTCAGGAGCAGCCAGCCGAGTCCCCCGCGAGAACATGACACAGATTCCTCCAGAACACGTGTGATTACATGTCGAAGATGAGAAACGTAAGGTTGGCATTTTTCTTATCCCAGTGCGAGAAGACTTACTATCTGTGTCTGTGTTGACACCAGGAAAGAATGACATCTTCGGAGAGATGATTCACCTACTTGCCAAACCGGGGAAGTCGAATGCCGACGTGCGAGCGCTGAGTTACTGCGACCTGAGCACCATTCAGAGGGAGGATCTGCTGGAGGTGCTGGACATGTACCCTGAGTTTGCTGACTGCTTCTTTAACAACCTGGAGCTGACCTTCAACCTCAGAGACGAGTCCGCTAAGGTAGACAATATTTTCTTACTTTTATTAAACAAAAATCTGTTAACTGTCATTAAATCTAAATACATCTTGTGTTTTTTAAGGCGTCAAGCTCCCAAGACTGTGATTCAGACGATGAGGGCTCTAAAAGCATGAAACGAAGGATCTCCTTTACACCAGATCCACCTAAAGGTTAGAGGAAACAAATCTGCACCTTCTGTGTGTGCTGGGATTGTAAATGTGCTCTTTGTTATTGTCCAAGCACCGCTCTCTGAGAACATCTATCCCCTGAGGCCTACACCACAGTGTTATTCTACTACTGCTGTTTGTGCTCCTCTACAGGGGAAAACAAGGAAGTGGTTGAAGACATGGGAGCACACAGGGAGTCTAACTTGTGCCTAAAGAGATCCTCAGAAGTCTTAGGTCCGTCTCCAGCGAGCCCTGCAGTCCTGGACTCAAATCTTATCATCAGAGACAGCATGGAGAGAAGACCGTCTTTCGAAGGTGAGACACTTTGTGTTGGTGTCATGAAAATCATGTTTTCAGGAGTTGCCAGAGAGGCTTTCGTGGTGAGAAGCAACTAAAGCAGGGGTGGCCAGGCCAACCAGTCAAAGACCAAGAGCCACAAAAATTACCGTGGTACTATAAAGAGCCACATCAAAAACACACTTCCTCTTGCACATAAACGAAAGGACATAAGATGAAAATCAATACACTTCCAAATTTTAAAGTGACATTTATTGCACAAGACAAGTTTCTGTTTTTACGCCAGAAGAGACAAAGTTCCATCCATCTATCTATCTATGTGCTATGAGCACATGTGCAAGTCGAGAAAAGAAACTGAAACTTAAGTATCAATCTCATCACCCAAGTATTGATCAATACTGATCACAACATCAATATATAAAAAATTTAGATTGATTGGTACACCGCTACTCATAATAACAATAATGAACTGATCAAAGAGCCACAAACCCAAAGGCAAAGAGCCGCAAAAGGTTCGCAGCAAAGCAAGAGGAAATTTTTCCAACTTTTAGGGCTTGGTTGTAGTAAAAGGAAAACAACTCTGGTGGGAATAGCAGGGTTAAATGACGTATGCTGTAAAGGAATATGCTCTTCAGAGGATGCTTTTTCCGACAGCCCTTGATCGTGGGTGAGACAAAGAGTTATACATTTTTATGAATTAGAAAATCTGAAAAACTGCAAGGGTTGTGCCAGAATAATATTTTAATCCTCAGACTCTTTAACTTAGAGTGAGTGATTGTTTTATTCCCATTTATAGTTGTTGTTTTTTTTTTTACATATAACTCATTCTACATATTCCGATCAGCCAGTATCCTGACCTATTCTGACCTATCCTGACAGGAAAGAGCTAAAACCAGAAACAGAACCCATGTTAAAGAAATTCCACCTTTATAATCTCTTTCTTTTCCCTGAGGATTCTGGCTCAGAGATCTTAAATAGACCACAATTACAGTCTATGATAATCTCTGATAAAAAAAAAAAATCCCTGGATTTTGTACAGCATGTTCCACTCAGAGGCCGAATCGTACAAGACAGACAATCGGAGAAACATAAAAAATGATTGACAGAGAGAAGCTGTTGTGTATTATAAATACTGAATGGATACAATGACAAATAAGGAAATGTCAATACACTATGTTTACTGTTAATCAAAACTTGATTTAAAGGTTAAAAACACAATTGACTTCTTAATTATCGAGTGCTATATAAAGGGTTTGGTTGTAGCTTTGGATTTATTTTGAAGGTATATTTTCCTCTCACCCTGTCAACTAGATAAACTGAATGTGATCCAAGCATTTCAGTCAAAGTAATACAATATAATCCAATAATGTGTCAGAGGGGAATGTAATTTCATCAACTTTAAATAAGTACAAGATAATTATCTTTGAATTAGCAGAGTGAGTATGAAGAAGCATGTTTGTAGCCTTCAAAATAAAAGCTCAGACTGATGCAATTATTGAATATAAAATTAAGAGATTGCATCTCATAAAATTTAAATATTGATAACCTGCACTTCTGTAGAAAACATTGTGAATTGTAGTGAATCATTCTGAGCAGCATTTCTTAAAACACTGTTTTTCTTAATAACTCTCCTTTGTAATAATATGCACGTAGCTTAATGCTTATGAATTTTAAAGAGGGGTGTGTGGTAAGAACAGTGGAGAGTTGAAAACCAAAAATAGAAAAGGAAACAATTAATCATGCAAGGCTTACACTTTCACATGTGTAGCTTAATGCTAATATGTATGCACATATATATTGTACATTTAAACATATACCAGAGAAGGCTCGCTAAATAAAAGCTAAGGCAGGAGAGCTTTGAGTGAAATTAAAAAATCAGAACAATAAAGTGTCTGCTAATCTCACAATGCAAATAAGTGTGGTAATCACTGCTGCACAATTCAATTTTAAGGGCTTGTTTACCACAGACAATAAGGTAATATAAGGGCAAAGGTAAGTGTCATTCATGCTAAAAGAAGACACTTCACCGGGTAAGCACGCATGGTGGTGTGAGGCCACCTGCACAGTCTGCTTCAGTAGATAGTGTAATCACACAGATACTTACCATCTCTGTGTTTAAATCACAAAAGAGGCTCCACTTGTATTCGTGGAGTGCGAGCTGAACACTAGCAGGTGCTCAGGAGAGATAACACCAGGGTTGGTTTGCTGCTGGAAAACATTGCATTAATGATTCTCCCAGTACAAGGGCTTGATAAATGATAACAAAGGAGCTACACAGCGCTCTCCTGTCGAGATTAATTATGGTCTATTTTTTCTTGTTTAGTGATGACGTTGTTCTGACCCACATGTGTGTTGCCTTTGGTCTCTCCAGATCTGTGCTGTGATAAATGGGCCTGTAAGAAACCCACAGACTTCCTGGATGAGTCAGCACACTTCCAGGACCTAAGGGAGGACGATAATTCTGCCAGCGATATCATGTATGGAGAGGTGGAACAACGCTTAGGTCAGCTTCAGGATCACCTTAACAGGTACAGATCTTTACGGTCCACATACAGGAGGTCGATCCCCATGCACCTTTCCCCACAATAGGAATTATTTACCACCCTACAAACTAGTGTCTCTGTTTTTTAAACACTTTTCAAACTCTCTAAGGTTTCTCTGTGTGTTTTATTTTTTCCTTGGCATCATTTGAGCCTGATGATTTGTGGCAGACGGACACACTCTTTGATTAAGCAGCATACCGAGCTGTTCTTAGATGCCTCCTGATTATAATTGCCGTCAGGACATTGTGTAAACATTAAGGAGACTCTGTTAGTTATTGTTGAATGTCATCTTCTTCCTGCCAGACCAAGTGCAGCACATTCATCAATGTGAGCACACAAAAACTTTTGTTGGAACACTACGACAACATGGTGCCAACACACTTCATTTCCAAGGTGGTGTACTTGTCGTCTTATACCTAAATGTGTTGCTACCAGAAAACTTGTTGACAAAGGAGCACAGGTTACTCCTTAAAAAAAACAAGACTGTTCACACATCCTAGATATTTCTACTGCAAGAGTTTGTAGCATTTTGTATCAGCATAAGTTGTTGTGAGCAGGGAAAACCATTGGTATGGAGAGCAAAAACAGGCAATGTGCCTGTCGTGACATCCTGGCTCCCATCAAGGGTAACTTCAGGATAATTTATCTCTATTAAGTGTGTGTTGTCGTACAGGTGCAGCTAATAATCCATTCAACTAAAGCTACAAATTTGCTCGATACTGAGCCATAAAAGTAGGGCTGCAATATAAGTTGACATAACCAATTACATTGACTATAAAAATTCATTGGCGCAGGACTTTAAGTGTCAACATGTCATTTAATTGTTTTCATTATAGGTAAAATTGAAACACGGGCCGGTAAAAACTCAACTGTACTTGTAGTTCACTACAGGAAGTGGTGGGGGCAGTGTCACTCCTAATGTTATTCACAGAAAAGAAGAAGAAGGCGTTCACATCAATAGCCACGTATACATGAACCCAAATATTTCGCTTGCATTCGGTTTATTTGCTAATTCGGAAAGAATTTAACCTTTGTATGCACCTCATTCTGAAAGAAAAGTGCCAATCTAAATGGACATTTAATCAGTTTCACAGGGGTGGAATATTCCTTTACCCAAACCGATTAAGGTATCATGTATCCTCTTAAATGGAAAGTTGTCAGGGTGAATTCTTTCGGCACATGCTCAGATATGACGTAAAACTAGAGATGTTCCTCTATTTTAAAAATGGGAGCAAGCGGTCAGCACTGGACTGCTGGTGATGTTTACATTCTTCAGCGCATGCCCCATTGACTAATCAGTTTGATTACAGCGGCGCATGTAGACCAGAGATTGGAATATTCCTTTCCATATATACTATTGTTTTCTGAAAAGTCATTCAGAAAGATTCCATTCGGAAAGACTAAAAACTCCTCATGTAACCGTGGCTACTTATGGAGGATACTCAAAAAAAGACCCCGAGCTTTTGAAGATTGGGAACATTTTATAAAAAAAACAAATTGGCGAAACAAGTCAAGTGCAAGCTGACTAAAGGCTGAAACATAAATGTGTATGCTTGGTCAGAGGTGGTAAAACAGGGATCCAAAATATTATGCCAAATGATTGTGATTAATTGATTAATCAGAAAAATATTAATTAAGCTCTGCATAAGCCCTACATAAAAGTTGTTAAGTACTTTGGTTTCCTAGAGTTCTTGAATGTCAGAAATTATTGAGCCTACCTTTAAAGGGTATGAGGAGTTTCCAAGTGATCTTGAAAATGTCTCCCTTCTAGATATATGCCTGATCATAATCCACACTTTTAAATAAGATTATCAGCACCAGTATTACAGTTTACAGGTTATTCTAAATTGCTACCTCTTAGCTTCCTGGTCAGGTTGAACAGGATTTAATTACACTGGGATAAAGAAAATGCCAATGTTAGTAAGTCGAAGCCTCTATGACAACACCACACCGGCTGACGAAGTTTAGAAGTGAGAAGAGAGATCTGTGTTTTTCTCTGCCGAAAACGATTTCTGTGATTAATTTTGTAGTGATGGTGGACACTGGAGCCTAACTGTCAGACAGAAAAAGGACAGAAGAGCAGAAGAAAGATAAACAGGAGAGAGAAAGAGCCTGAGCTAGAGGCTAACACAGGAGCTAAACTGTTTATGCTAATGTTGATTCCAACCCACAGTCAGCAGTTATTCTGCAGTGGTCTGTTCAAACCTGAGAGTCTATCAATAAATGAAGAGTGAGGTTGTGTTAGCTATGCTTGGTAGATGACTGGACGGACATAACCAGGATTCACTAATGATACACATTACGGACAGCAAATCTTCCTCATAGCTTCTTTAAATGACCCCGAAAGCTTTTTAAAGTTGTTTTCTTACACAAAAAGTAGTTGAAGGGGCTGTTTCCACTGCTTCCTTGGTGAAGATCAGCAGATGAAAAGAAATCTTCTCTTTCAGCCATTCTCTCTGACCATTCGAACATTTCAAAATCACCTTATCCTGACAAATTAACCCAATGAAGTCTGATCCTACCTTTAAATCAGCTGTTGACTCAATGATTATGGAGTGCTAGATTTTTAGTTGTCACCTCCCACACTCCTGAAAGTAAGCTATACTTCCTCAGCTTTCACTGGTAATATGTATCTCAGTTGCCAACATAACGAGTGGGTGAAGAAAGAGAAGTAGCTGGCAGAAGCATCAGCTAAACTTGGTGTGGAAACAAAAGCCTCTCTACAGTTTAACTAACTGGAGTTTAAACAATATATAGTGATGATTTTCAGGGTACTTACATTTCATTATCCTCTTATTTGCTGTATCAGAGATCCACATTTGGCATTTTTTTAACGACACCTGCAGCCAGCAGGCCACCTGAAACAAACCCACAAATGAACAGCAGGTGGTATTTTTAGCTGGAATTATCACAGAGAAGGACAGGCAGCGTCAGTGTGCCTGAAATACTGGACCAGCTCGTTTATTTTTTCCCCAAATTAGACATTTTATTCACTGCACTCCATCTGACCTTGCTTTTTTCCCCTCTAATGCTAGCTGGCTACGGGATGAGCAGTACATTTGTGTCATTTTTATCCTTCAGTTTTTTGTGGATTTGACTAGTCTGGAATGATATGACAGGGGGGTAAAAAAAAAAAAAAAGCTGGTTCTAGCAATCTCCACAAATCTGTAGGTATAGCCAAGAAAAATTCAGTGTGCTCCTGCAGTGACGGCTGCTGTTTTTTCCTACTCAGTCATTAGTGGCTCGGTAAACAAATGCTGCATTTTTACGATAGAGTAGCAATGTAAACTAATAGCATCATAAATCTGACATGGTCTGTGTACCTTTAATAGAGCGCAGGTGATTAAAAGGTTACTCAGCATCACCTCATTTCGCCTGGTGTCCTAAAAATAGAGCCTGGATGAAATCTGGTCATTATTAGATTGACCAAACGAGTGTGATATAGTCATTTCCACAGTCAACGCTGATTTCACACCTCCCACACAAAGCTCATTATCACTCTTAGCTGGGGAAGCATCTCGTCTCCTTGTCTGGCAATATGTGTTTCCACATATTTGCTCCCTCTTAATTTATCCACAGAGGAGCACAAGCTCCATCTAGTGCTCAGCGAAGGACAACTGAGTGTTTTTTTCCCCATCATCACATGATTAAGCCTGTCAGAAATATGCATTCATTACATCTCCTCTGTGATTATCCCCCAGTCTGTCTTTCTTACTCTTTTTTTCTCTTTTTTCTATTTTGAGGCTGGAGTCTCAGCTGGTGTCAGACATGCAGACCATCCTTCAGCTGCTGCAGAGGCAGCCAACACTTGGACCTCCAGCATACAGCACAGTGACAGCAAGCCCAGACTATCACAGACCTGCAGTGAAGGTGCAGCCAGTTGCTTTGACTGCAAGCCATTTCTTCAGCCATACAGGAACTCAAGTAAGGAAGTGTAAATAGCTTTTCCTTGCCCCACAAACTGTTATTTTTGCACATGCAATCATATGTTTCATGCATCAGCAGGTTTCATCCAGTCATCAGTGGTGTTTAAAGACGCAATGAGTCCAAAAAGCTTTCACTGCTGCATAATGCTGCACTCTCAGCGGCGTTTCTGTGATACTACCGAGTGCTCTGATGGATTGGTTTGTCTGCCTACTGTAGCTTACTGAGCCTCTTGTCTCATGTTTCACTGTGACTGACGCTTGTCACAACAAGGGAGTCAGACATTCATTGGTGAAAACACTGTCAGGAGCACCACCAGGGGGGGTATCTCAGTTGTTATACAAGAGTTAATTCACAATCAGATTAAAGGAAGAGAGGCAGGGTTTTCTGATTCTTAGTTTGTTTAGCTAAAATAGTCTCTGAATTCACATTGGTTGTGTCTGAAATCACTCACTCATTCCCTACTCACTACTCACTATATTAGTGAATTAGATGTAGTTGACTATAAAGTCCACTCAATCAGCTAAATTAAATCAACATTTCGGACACTACTCACTCATTCGCAAGCCGCTGACAGTGATGTATTTACTCTGGCGTCGCTCACGGACGGCTGGGGATTTACAGTTATATCTTTTCTTAAAAACTGCAAAACAGTATTTATTTTGTGATACCTAATATTATATTAAGCTTATTTTCTGTAACAGCCAAATATAATAGAAACATTGATTACACGTTATTTTTGAATAAATAAACCATATATTAGCACAGAACTTATGCTGTGTTTAAGAATTACAAGGTCCAGCGAATGCATCACCCCCGTGGAACGGTTTAACGGCTAACGTCCGTGTTGTTTGTTTCTCAGCTCAAAGTTGTGAGACGGGCTCGTCCTAAAGTTAAACAGGGAGCTAAGTGTTATTATCTGACAGTTTTTAATGTTGTTTCATGCTATTAGTAATCATTAAACATGTAATCAGCCTTTTCTTCTGTTTGAACCGAAATGCATGATAGTATATATTGCTCATATAGTGAGCATCGCTAATACACTACTTTTCACAATGCATTGTGGGATACATTGAGTGGACTATATAGTGAATGACCATGCTCACTCAGATTTCGGACAGCACCACAAAATGGTGTAATCACTATATAGTGCACTATATAGTAAACAGGGAGTGATTACGGACACAGCCATAGTTTTTCTCCTTTGTGCTGATTTAGAAAAAGGTAAGGCTGCCATTTTTCTTTGCGGGATTTTGGTCGTGATTATAAGTTATTTTATTTCCAAACTTTTTGTTCTATAATCCAAGATGCATTTACAGGCTCGGCCATAAGTTTCCATACATAGGAAAAATGAAAACCTTATGTTTGACATCCAATTTTATTTATATCATGTCCTCTTTATGATTACCATTGTTTCAATGTTTATTTTGGTGGTCCTAATTGTATGGTGGCTGATGGGTGTCAGTTGATTTGCCAAAGCCACAACAGGAATGCAAGGAGCAAAAACAGGAATGCAAAAGCTACAACATGAATGAAAAAGCCACAACACAATCAAAGTACAGCCACAATATAAGCTAAAAGAAGTAAGTTATCCCAACAGACACAGAACTGTTGGAAAAGTGAGTAAAGGATTTTCTTTTTTCAATTTTATCTATAATAGATACAGCTTTGAAGGGGTCTCACCTTTAAAATCCTTCAAAGTACTTATAGTTCTTCATTTACCAAAAAATATGTCATCTAATATTTAGCTTTATGAATCTACAATGTTAGCATTAAAGCTATATTTATCATAGCTAAAGGTAAAAAAGTTAATAATAATTTACTTACTTTCACAGCTTTCTTTGTCATTTAGGATAACTGTCCTTTTAATTTCTGTTGTGCTGTTGCTTTTGCACATCGGCTGACACCTGCTGGCCACCATATAATTGAGTTTAACAACCACTGTTAAGGGATTTTAACCTACCACAATCAAGTATTTAACACAGCCATTTAATGAGTCCGGTATGTTAAAATTATTTACAGGATAATTACAAAATGCTGAATACAGCAGAAATAGATGACATGCAGCCTCATCCAAGCTGCTAACTTGTTTGTATCCTGCTGCTCTTCTTCTCAGGGCCCAAACCTCAAACTGGAGAGAGGCATTCAGGAATCCAAAGACTCTGTGTCGAGCTTGGCCAGTGTAAATGCATCCATGGAGGACAGCCTTACAGCATTGCTTGTACAAAGACATACAGAGCCACAGCAGCAGCAGCAGCAGATCACAGGACATCAACAGCCGGCACTGCTCCTTCTACCTACTGAAACGTCTTCAAACTCCTCCTTCTCCTCCTCTCCATCCCCCTCTGACCCCCACCTCAATGCTGCTGGACTCCATAGACCCGTCTCAGACCCAGAGTGTCCCAGACCATGACTCTTTCAGGAGCTCATTGTTCTAATATCTAGGTTGTAATGCTGTAATTACTAAGTAGCAGCTTTTTTCAGCATGCTGGCACAGACATCTGTATTGTTTATTTGCATTGTCTTGATAATAGAAATAAGAGGGTTTTTTTCATTATGCATGTGGTTAAAGTACTGTTCGCTGCAGTTAACAGTGTGTTAACAGACTCTTTCCTGCAGTTACCAGTGTAATAACAATAGTTACATATTGTAACAGTAGCTCTATCCACACAAAGGCGCTCTGATGGATTGAACAGCCTCTTAACTAAATTCCACCCTTTCTTTAGGAATGCTAATTTAAGGGATACATCTTGTTGGGATGGAATTAGCACAACACCTGAATAACTCTCAGTTCCCCCAGGCTTTTTACTCTGATGGTGCTCTTTATCTTTTCTCTTGAACCTGTTATGCCCCAAAACTCTGACAACCACCAGTCAAGTGATTGTCCTGAGAATTCCAACAAAACAACTAAAGTTATCTCATGACACTTTGCTCAAAAAGCAGGTCAGAGACTGAACTGTCTGTATCATTATTTGGGCCTAAAATGATACGCTGTGAGCGAGCACTTGGCAACAGAGGAAAACTTCCTTTTATCAAGCAAAAACCTCGAGCAGAACCAGACTCAGTGTCGGACAACAATCTGCAGTGACCTTGCCGATCAGAAAGTTGTCCCCTCCCATCCATCATGACTTGTTCAACAAGAGGAACTGGCAGACCTACCTCACACTGGACTAGATCCAATGTCCAGCGCCCAAGGAATCAGTACAACATATCATATGGTTTCTTACTGGTGCCAGCTGCAGAGCTATGACAGACTCCCCAACTTTACAGAGGATTTTATCTCAAAGCAGGAAGTGGGTATGGTACATGAAACGACTGAACTGCTCTTAAACATCCATCATCAAGAATCAAAGAGGAGATCAGGGACGTGGACTTTGGCAAGAAAAAGAGAACGTAGGGGCCAACATTTTTTTGGTCCGGCAGATTCGAAAGGTGACAGCGGCATCCAAGAGAACCTATCCCAAGAGCAGTCTGAGGTTTGAAAGCAGAAAATATAACATTTAACAAATGCATCATTATCAGTCATCCTGTGCTGAGGCACAAACAAAGTCCCGTTTACACCAAGGGGTTCAGTTCGTCTTGGCACGGCACACATTTTAAGGCATTTTCACTGACTAATCCGGGACAGATCCCCCAATACAAAGCAGACAAGCAGTTCCACTTTTTGGGACCCTTCAGTTGGGGTGCCAGACTAGACCGATCTGATCCTAAGGGGCCGTTTACACAACAACGGTTTTAGGGTGAAAAGCAAAAGTTTTGTTGCATTTCAGCCTCGCGTTTACATGGAAACGGTGTTTCAGCCGACCTAAAACGCAAACTTTTGAAAACAGCCCCCACAGTGGGATTTTTCTGAAACGCTGCCGACACCGTTACCGTGTAACTGTAAGCCGGCGTCTTCAGTGGAAACGCTGACGTCACACTCCGCCTCGCAACTGCATACAACAGTACAACAGTACTGTTGTTAAGATCTTCGCAAACTACCGTGCTGTGCTTGTGCAGCTCAATCTGCAGTATCCGCTGACGGTCTTTCAACAAAATGTGCATCTTTTTCTCCACTTTTTAACTTAGTATTCCCCAATACACCAGATGATCAGCTCAACTCTACTTAGGTGGAGGATTCCCAAAAGCGGCTTCTGGACAAGACAGTTATAGCACCACCTACAGGCCTGGCATGCTTACTACAGCGTTTTCAGTACATCAGCCTTTCCTTGTAAACGCAGATTTTTTTCACTGCGTTTTCACAGCATTTTGGCGTTTTCAGATGAAATGTTGTCGTGTAAATGGGGCCCAAAAGGTGGAGCTACAACACTGCAGACCGTTGATTGGTCGAAAGATTTGTCACTGATCGAGCAATAGCTGCTGTATTTCTGTTCCCGACACACAGTCTTCTTTGAAACAAAGTTTGATTGTTCTTTGTAACAAAGAACCACATGGAAATCACAAAGAAGGCGAATTGCTGGATGCCTTCCATCGTTGGTCTTTGTTTACTGTGTTGTGTTTTTCTTCTTTGTTGGAGTTATTAACTGATGCAGCTATTGGCACCCTGCTTACACACCACCTACCACGGCTGGCTGTATAAATGCAAGCAGGACCAGGCTTAACCGAGCCAAGCTGTACCAAACTGTACTGATCTAAACAGGACTGCTTGGTGGAAACGGCTTTTTTGTCACCTGACTATTGAAGCCACATTATAGAGGACTAAAAAAGTGAGTTCACAATCAAAGTTACAGATTTTTGAGAATAATTAAACACATTTTAAGGGTAAAAGTAATTATTTTAAGCTTTACATCATTTTGAAAGACAGATAGGAGGAGCTGTCCGCAGCTACCTGAACTCAAATGAGAAACATAACCCAGTGATTGTGAAAATGTGCTTTGAGTTTTATAAAAAACGAATCTGTTAGAACATCAGCACTTTTTGATTTAAGTTGTAGGATTCTTAGCTGATCGTGCAAAAACTAAATCTGTTATGAAGAATACATTAACAAGCCTGTGCATGTTTCTGCAAACATGTTCAGTCCTCGAGCCGAGATGAGCTTATTAACGTCTTTTATTTGAGTGCAGGCAGTTACCTAATGATCATTATGATGTCATTACAGCAAACATAAACAGTGTAATGCTAACCAAAGTAAGCCAAGTATTAGCATGCTATCATTTATACCACTATCAGTTCATCCATAATTTTAAAGTCCACTGTAATGATAATATGATTTATTTATTTATTTATTTATTTTTGCCACACTCATCCTTGTTCCCATTCAGGAATTGGAAACTGAAAGGAAAACTGGTTGTTTCACATCTCCAAGGTCAAGCCTCGCCTCTACCTTCCCTCCCACTGTGTTCAGAGGTGGTAAAAAAAAATGATTACACAGCCATTCTTGCTGCTGTTACTGAAATATTTTCATAGTACATGAGTCTGAGGCAATGACAAGGGCGTGGGTTGAAACACAGGGTGAAACAGAGGGAATTTCCACGCCTGGGGTGGAAGACTTTGCCTTGTACCAGCCACATCGACACTTTCACTTGTCTTTGCTGTAAGAGCCTGTTAGAGTTTAAAGCCTGAGTGAAAAATACATGGACTCTTTGAAAACGGGGGCCAGAGCCTTCATATGAACACACTGTACAAACTTTTTCTGCAGCTGTTGTTGTAATACAGCATTATTACAGAGGTGTGAGAACAGTTTTCTTATCCTTAGTTGTATGCCTGTCTCTGAAGTGTGACTCAGGGGTTATGGACAATTGCACTGCAATAGTACAGTATTATGTATACTGTATTTTTTTTTAATGTGCATTATTACTGCAGTCACTGATGTGCATCTACTGTACCAAGTTAAGCCAATAGAACACAACATACATGTTTGTCCGAGCAGATCTCCAAGCTTCCCCTCTGACAAACATGTATGATGTAGGTATTTCTACAAGGCAGTGCATGTGTTTTATATCTATATATTTACTGTTTTGCACTGCTTATGAGCCCAAAGTAGCACATATTAAAATAAAATGATGTCAGCATACTTATCTCTGTTTTAGGATGCACTTAGAGGGTGTGTTGGGGCCGGGGTGTAGTGAGGGAGGGGGTTAGAATCGCGCATAAACAGACCCACAGTGGGTCCTGTGCCTATACTACCAATCCAAATGCTAATTCAGCGTCTTCATGTAATGCTAATCATATCATAAACAGGTTATATTGTTTCCCCAATACTGTTTGGTGGCAATGTCCATTAACAATAAAATATTGTTAGAAAATGTTAGAATATAAATACTGCACATCATATTGCCATATGAAAAAAATGTATTTTTTTTAACTGAGTAAATTATACAAGAAACTCTTTAGCAACAGTTGTAAATATGTTTGTTTTGAAGCTGTCAGAGCAATAAATAAAAAAAAAAAAAACACAATGAGTTCCTTTCTTGCTTTTTTCTTTTTTAATGAATGAGTAGAGGTAGATGTTATACATGGTGTCCATAAAGTCTCTTACAAATTAGAGAAGTTATTGAAGTATTGAATCTCATTGCATTTGTATTTTAGGTATCCTGTGGATTAAAGAGGGACTGTTAAATGAACAGTAAAAAATGGCTACTCCTCAAGAAAAGGCACATGGTTTGTTGAAATAAAATGGCATACGCAAACTCAGAAAAACTATAGAACTAAGTCTAAAAGAGATACTGTCACATCTCTCAACTTGTACATGGCACAAGAAATCTGTGGAGAAAGGGGAATGTGTTGGACAAAGAGAGAAGTACACATAAGAAAGATCTGAGGAAATGTAATTATCATATATGTCTTTAAGTGTTTGCCTTCAAAATTAGTTCTTCTATTTAATTAGTTTTGGAAAAATATTAATATTCAACACAACTGTCTTTTCATTTCCTTATGTGTAATTATTTTAAATTTTGTCCAAGATATATATATATATATATATATATATACATATATATATATATATATATATATATATATATATATATATATATATATATATATATATATATATATATATATATATATATATATATATATATATATATATATATATATACATATATCCAGTTCTATTGATTTCTTTAAATGAAAAAAAATGTAGGCTTCAGGGACTGGCAACTGCATACATTGCTGGCTGGGAGTCCATGGTATCCACTTACAGAAGTAGTTACCAAAAAACTCTACTTAATTCTCAAAGGCTCTTCTCATCAACACAAGTGTTTTAATTTGTCAGCTCCTGCTGATTAACTCAGACAGAACTGTGATCTTAAGTATATCTTACATCAGTAACAATAATAATTTAAAGGGAGTAAATTGCTCCACTCTTTTCGATGGGCTGTGAGGTTTGCAACCTTAAAATGAACTTGCTAGTTTTTAATTCAAATAAAATACCTGCATGGTCATATTTGAGGAAGCTCATTTATGCCAGTTAAAAATAAAAGAAAAAGTTGAGAAGAATAAAAATGAGAAAACTTTTTTTTAATGGCAGAAATTATCTTCTGTATATAGTTAATGTAACAGGGTACTAACAAAAAGCCATAATGAGACACGTCTTAGTTTCTAAGAAACACAGGCTCGGTAACATAAGGCTCTTTAAAGGCCTTGATGTACATACAGTCTTTCTACAACGCTCACATACTGACACCTAGCGGCCGCTGGACGCACAGACAATTATTTATGGAGAAACGAAACTGAAACAGTTTCACTTTCCTTCCACAGTGAATCAGCACTGGATCTCTCAGCTGCTTATAAATACGGCTAAGCTAGCCTGCACACCGACACACTGTGTGGGGGATATTGGTTTGACTGGACGCGATGGTCTCCCACCAGGATGAGGTGAACGTGCGTCTCATTGAAGACCTGACGCCGAGGTTAAGACAGAAAATCGAAGTGGAGAGAGTCCTCGATCATTTAGACTCAGATTCGGTCGGAGACGATGAAAGGGAGCAGATCAAACAGAAGGCGAGAAATGACGGTAACCTGGCAGCAGTGGATCTCCTTATTAGTGCCATCATCAAGAAGCCTCACAGACCTGGATGGTTCATGGCATTTGTTGACGCGCTGTGGAATTCAGGCTTGAAGTACGCAGCTGAATTCATACAGCAGAATCAAACACCTGAAGAGGAGGTAGAGAATGAATACTGTGTCAAACTCATCAACATACTGGTCCCGAGTCTTGTGGAAATGAAGACTAGAGATGTGTGCTCAGAGTGTTACTCAGATGGCCTGTTGAATGAGGACGACAAGGAGCGTGTGAGTGCTTTGGTTACTCGTTATGGATCACTTTTGATATTCTTTAGAGATCACTATTGTTATTGTCGCTGAGGTTTGTAACCATGTAACAAAATACATTTAAACATACGTATGATGCAATATGTCAAGACCAACCTCTGAATTTCTCCAGTTGTAGTGTCACAAAATGACCACAGGATGGCAGACTAATGCACACCTATGTTTTTCAGAGCACTGTACGTCAATATGATTGTGTCAACTTACTTTTTTCATATTTTACAGATTGAAGCAGAAGTACATAATGCAGGGTCAAGGAGTGGAGCTAGAGAACTCCTGAGAGCAATCGTTAGAGGTGATAAACGGTGGTTTTCTACATTCCTCAGCGTCCTGCAGAGGACTGGACATGAACCCCTGTATGAGCTGATAAGAGGATCGTCTGACTGTGATGATCAAGGTGACAGTCAAGTTTAAAGGAGCACCCACCCATGGATCCCTGTTGTCTAATCCTAATTTTATCAACAGGAAACATGCTTAAACTAACTTCCAGTTTCTTTTCTTTCACATCAGGCTGCAATGAGAAAATGTGCTCATTTAAGGATGAACCGACAGGAAGTGATGTTGCCATGGAAAGCCCGGCAGCAGAAGCAGCAGCTGAAGACAGCAGCAGTGTAGAGTACATGGACATCAGCACAACGGAGAACCCTCAGGATGAAGGTTAAACAGAGCTCCTCTCTTTAACAACCAAAAGAAAAACGTGTAATACAAGTTCTGTAGGGACAGGATAACAGCAGTCACATGACCCACTGATGTCACTACTGAACCAGGTCTGTGGGTTATTATGGGTGAGTCAGACTTTGCTTCTTGTAAACTTAACATGTGGAGCACTTAGAGTCCAGAGCATAAAATTCACTTCTCCTCTTTAGTAGTGGAAAAGAAGAGACATATATCTGACATTAAGGCTCCTTTGAGAAGTTTTTAGCCAATTATGACACCAATAAAACAAATAGGTGTGCATCAAATAATCTGATCAGATTAGAGCACACAGATTGAACCATGCCTTGATAACAAGTTGTGCAAAAGAAAAAAGGATTATGAAAAGTGGATATGACCAGGTAATCTAATCTTACAGAAACAAAAAACAAACTCCCAATTCAGTTTTGTATATTATTTTTATGCTGCTGTTGAATTTATAAACCACAACTCAGACTTGATAGTAAAAAAAAGAAGTTTTTTTCACTGAAGATATTTCACTTTTTTTTTTATATCAAATATTTAACAGTCAGTTAAAAGCAGCTGACAGGATCTTATGTGTTGTCAGGATTTGGCACCACCTGTGGACAATATATATAATATTTGAAGCTTTATCTGTTTAGGCCCTGAATTCTTATCATAGAGCAGGGATCTCAAACTTGTGCCATGAAGGGCCAAGAGGCTGCAGGTTTTCTTTCCAACCAAAAACTCCACCAGCTGATTTCACTGATTAGCCCCTGCTCTCTGCTTGAAGGTGAGGTTATCAGTGAAATCAGCTGGTGGAGTTTTTGGGTGGAAAGAAAACCTGCAGTCTCTCAGCCCTCCATGGCACAAGTTTGAGATCACTGTCATAGAGATTCTTTCCTTGCATGCGCAGGACAGCATCAGCATAGACATAGTTTATCCACAAGGGGGCATCATAGATCTACTCCAGATAATAATTTGGTACTGTAGCTTTAAGACAGGGATGGGGGACTTTATTGACCAAGATGGCCACATTAGATTTATTCTAACTGCTGTAGGGACCAGTTGTCCCAGACTCTGGAATGCACCTAATTAGCCAGATTTGATAAAGACTGAAGATAAATTAATTAAAATGTATTTTATTAAGATGCTGAGTATTTAAACAAAAACAGTGATGCTGAATTTAATACTTTTAATGAGAAGATAAATCTATCTTTTATTTCTTTTTTAAATGTTTTTACATTGAAACAATTACAGCCAAGTATATAAAGTTACTTTATTTTTTAACACCGTATTTTAATTTAATTGATTATAATTTTGAATGTGAACATTTTGATAAACCTAAAAATAAGTACTTTATTATTTCACCAATAGAATTTTTTTGTTTGTTTTTTTTTTTGTTTTTTAACACAATAGATGTTTAGTTGCTTTAAGTTTATCTTCCCACCAATTCTGCTGTTAAAAATTAACTGCATGTGGTTCCCAGTTTTCATTTTTATTATTTAGGGAAACCAAAACTGTTTCTCATTTTGCCTGAAAAATAATAGGTTTCTCCTGGATCCAGTTTTCCTGTTTTACTGCTCAAAGCTGGACACATCACCTCTTATTAAAATATAAAAGGTCTAAACTGGACAGCATGTAATAGGCTTGGTTACACATTTTTTTCTGCGTGATTGAAAGAAAGGCTTTTTCAGTTCAAGATCTATCTCTTTCCCTTCTTCACGTCAGTTTTTTTTGTCTCGTGGGTTCGTGTGATTTCAGATCTGTACAAAGGAGCCAGTGCTGAATCCAAACAGGAGTCACACTGCATGGATCTCTCACAGCCAGGTAAGGTTGGTTCCTCCCTTGATGAAGCTCATTCCTGTGAACTAAAAATCTTTCTCTGGCCTGACTCCATCGGCCACACACGAGAAGCAGAGTTAAATCATAGAAAGAGAAATAGTACCCTGTAGCATCGTAAAAGCAGAATGTTCTGAACAAGTGGAATATTTCTCCATCCTGCGTGCCTGACACCCCTGAACTTGTTTCCATGTGTGTATCATGATGGAGGGCGCAGAGGTCAAAGAGCCTATCCAGGGATTTCAATGTGAAACATATGCTGCCCTTTTCGAGGAATTGGAAAGTAACGTGAGGCAAAAGTTGTAGTTTCTTTCTCCTCACTTTAATGCTTCTGCAAAGTTCTTCCTGTTTGATTATATCATCAGCTTCTGAATCAGTTTTCTCTCCGTGTATCGAGCTCATGTATTAATTCATAGCTGTAGAGAAGAGCGAGCTGCATTGTGCAGAATTTCTCTGCGCTAAATCAAACTGGAAAATAAGCCGATGGGTTTTTCTCTGCTTGTTGGCATGGTGTTCCTGATTGTTGACTTTCCTTCTCTAATAACTTTAACATCTGGGAATCCAAGGGGCCGCACAAGCCAGTGTTTACTTCTCATTGTTGTTAAAGCTCTGCCTCTCCATCGACGCAGACGTTTATTTACTACCACAAAGTTTGCTGGAAATAGCGCTGTAACCTCTGACATAGAAAGTCTGAGAGGCAAGAATTAAAAGCTGCCTGTGGGAGGGGAAAAGAGTAACTTTCTGGGGGTTTGAACTCATAACTAGGGGGAGCTGCACAACTTCACGTTAAGAGGGTGGGAGTATCAGAGAGAAAGAGCGAAGCGGGGGTGTGCATTGTGCATGTTCCTCAAGTCATGTTTTATCCGCAGCCCAGACAGAGAAATGGGTCAAGCCTCCCAGCAGCTTCAGTTTTATCTGAAGTGGATCATAGGAAATCTGCTGTCTTTGCAGACAGAAAATAAGACACACTGCCGCCACAGCAGACAGGACTTGGCATGTGATGAACAGCTGTGATACTTGAAGCTGTTTGAGAACGTCTAAATGAGTGAGAAATTTATGCACATTTTGGCCTGGGTGGGACTATTTAATAGAAATTTCCATTACGTAGCTGTATTAAAATGATTGTCCCAGGGCATTTCATGGCCTTTTCTGTAGGTTTCAAATCCCATGGCTTTGTAGTTGAGTTTGGTTTGTTGTCAACATTAATATTAATTTATGAGAGGAATTTATTTCCAGATTCAGCCAATTAGCCAGAGTCCATCTGGAGTTTGAGTTGGGAGTGGACTAAGAAAACATGATATAATCACACCTTGACTTGATATTAGGTGCATAGTTCTTGAACCTGAACTACTTTCCCCTTCCCGCTCATCCTAAACCATTGCTTTTCAACCACTCTGCCACAGCACTCGTAAGAAATTATCCAATTTCAATTGGTCTAAAAACTAATAACATGCTTCTTTCGAGTCCTTTATAAGTGATATATTTTCTTTTGTGTCGGTAGAAGGTAGCAGCAGGTAGCTAATGGCCCTAAAACTCTGAGATAAGAAACGTAATATAGCTGAAGTGATAAAGGAGACAGGTAGCCATGACAGTGATGGAGAAGTTTTTGAAAAAGGATAATCCAAACTCCAGACAGGGCCCAGGAGAAAGTTCATACCCAATGAAGGCTCTAGTATAAGAAGTAGGGATGGGTACCAAATGAGGTACTTTTATAGGTACCAACCGAATTCTGTCAAAAGTACCAAGTACCAATTCACATAAAATCAAATGGTACCATGTTTAGATACCTAAATGCATCCTTTTGACTGTGAGGAAGTGGAAGAGTAGGTGATTTTCTATGCTGGACATGAACACAGCATTACAGTGTTATGTACAGAAGCATAAATATTGCAAAGAGAATAATGAGAATAACTTATATTTTATCATTTAAAAAAATGATATTTTTTTTTACCATATAAACACACTAAAGTACCAAAAATTGGTGGAGTTAAGTACCGATACCAACTGCCAGGAACTGGGAATTGGTACTGTATCGTTTCAAATGTGAAAGGTACCCATCCCTAGGAAGTAGTAAAAAAAACGCATTTGGGCGGTACAGCAAAAAGCTATCTTTCATTCAGATTTATTTTTACCTGACATGCATCAAGGATGCGTCGGTTGAAAGTTATTCAACAGTACCATGGTCCCAAGTAAGCATAAACGACATCTTCAAACTAAACACATTCAACACACATTCAAAACAAGCAAAAAAAAAAAACCTTTATGAGAAAAACCTTTGCTGACCTCCCTTTGGACTGTTTTGGTCCTTTCTGTCAAACAAAGCTGTTTCAACTTTACTTCCATTTTCCACAACACATCTATGTGAGCTGAGCTTTTTTACCCTGACAGCTATAAAAAATCAAAAACTGAGAGAGGTTGAGATGTTGGGGAAGAGCTTTGTGTCTTCAGTTCCACCCAAAGATATCAGCTTTGTGTTCATCTAAACAGGCCCTGCTTTCAGACTGAGTGAGTATAAATAAATCAAGAGACTATATTGTCATTGTTAGATAACAGCGTGTCAGTTTATCATATTTTTGGTTGGTGGCTTGCTGTGGTGTTTTCTTAAATGTAAAAAATGTGCCATGGCCAAAAAAAGGTTGAAAAACACTGCCATAAACAACGGACACGGACACAGACACAGTTACGCACTTTATATACACCAAACACACTTTCAGACATATCTCTCAGAACTGATTCCTCAATTGTCCAAACTTGTTGGAAACAAAATATAGGTCGTTACTCCAGTGTGTGACTTTGAACTCAAGTAGTCAAAGGTGACACTACATCATGCTACTTCCTAGTTTTTAAACCAGCTTTCACAAAGCGGAGTCCTCTGACTTCCTGGGAGTAAACTTGTTGGACCTTTCACCAAACTGGCCGTGCTTTGCAAGCCTTGGAGATTGTTTGAACTGTTTTTATTCAGCCTTGTCACGCCACTGACTCATAACTCCAAACTTCCCCTAGGGGGTACTCGGCTACACTGAGCTGAAACATAAAGTTTGACAGTGTTCCTGTTTGTATTCTAAAGTTCAAATTAGTTTAAATACGCACAGCTTCTTCAAAATTGGATTAGCTGCACACGATACAAACCTATCCAAGACTAGAGTAGCTTTTTTCCTCAAAGAATCAAGCTCCAAAGATTTCATTTTTGCAGATCTATTGGGTTGGTAGCTGGCAATCTGTACTGGTACTCAGCAGTTCCAATTTTTGGTACTTTTTCTTGTTTATGTGGTAAAAAATATCAGTATGTTTAATTTCACATTTGTTTAGTTTCACATTTAATCATACAATAAAATTAAAATATTTTCAATTTAACATATTTATTCATCAATATATG
This sequence comes from Halichoeres trimaculatus, assembly GCF_033239565.1. NCBI lineage: Eukaryota > Metazoa > Chordata > Actinopteri > Labriformes > Labridae > Halichoeres > Halichoeres trimaculatus. The sequence continues at coordinate 19,871,811 of NW_027437197.1, forward strand.
ACCTTGCAATGCTGTGTTTATGTCCAGCATGGAAAATTCCCTACTCTTCCACTCCTTCACAGTCACAAAGATGCGTTTAGGTACCTAAACATGGTACCTTCTGGGTTTACATGAATCGGTACCCAGTACTTTGGACAGAATTCGGTAGGTGCCTATAAAAGTACCTAATTCTGTACCCATCCCTATTAGCGATTAAAATTAATCTATAAAAAAGAAAAAAACATCTACAGTAGATTAAAGTGATGATAGAAAGGGTTTATAACCACTGCTCCTTTTTGTGTAAATGGCTGTGAGCACATTTTGTGTGGCACCCTGTAACAATCCCACCCAAGCCCAAAAAAGTCTGGATCCGCCCCTGTGAATATTTATTTAGTATGTCTCTCCATTTCAACAGCAGCATTAAAAATATGTGTTCCACTTCCGGACTCACACAGCAATGTCTCCCCCCACCTGGTGATGCCTGTAATTGTGGCTTGCTGACACACACAGAAGTGTTGCCTGTCTGAAATCTGCTCTGTGTTACAGCTGGGAGTGACTCAGAGGCGGCAACCAGAGGCCAAGAAACAGCACGTATTGTTCTTCGAGATTATCAGATGGAAGTCGCCAAGCCTGCCCTGGAGGGGGAAAACATCATCATATGCCTCCCAACAGGACACGGTAAAACCAGAGCTGCAGTTTATATTACCAAAAAACATCTGGACTGCAGGAGGGCCGAAGGGCGACCAGGGAAAGTGGTCGTCCTGGTAAACAAGGTACATTCCTCAATCACTATGCGGCTTTGCACTATTATGGTAACCTACTTATGTCCCGTTCAAATCCAAAGAAAACACTGGATCTTTCAGTTCAATTTGCACATGTGGGTCAGCTCGCCACAAATTACATGCCGTGAGGTTTAGATATTCCCCTGCACTTTGTTTCTATTTAGTAACGGCCCTTTTCTGCAGTTGTCTATGAAGTCTTGACCCTAAAACAATAAAAAGATTCCTTCAACTCGTCACAAACCACGTGGAAAAAAAATCTGCTTGTAATTATTCCTTCTGCCAGTCTTCTGTCAGCAAAGTCACAACACTGGTTACTCTGATCCAAAGCAACTCATCACAAACACTGCAGTAATCAAAACAATGCAGACACGGGCTTTGTTGTGTTGATTCTCTTCTCTCATGTGCACCAACGCTGTACGTTTCATTGTGCTGTGCTGCTTTGCAGGTCCCCCTCGTGGAGCAGCATTACAACTCAGAGTTCCTGCCCTTTTTGAAACCCAAATACAAAGTGGAAAGAGTCAGCGGAGACAGCCAGCTCAAGATCTCCTTCACAGAGACGGTAAAGAGGAACGACGTCATCATTTGCACAGCCCAGATCCTGGAGAATTACTTGGAGAGGTCTAACAGTGAGGAGGATGAGGGAGTGAACTTAAGCGGTATGAAAACAACAACTTTTTTCTTTACTTGCAAGTGTCACTCCCTGAAAAACAACCTAAATCTAAAAGTCAAGATGTCTCAACCATAGCTTTTCCTTACGTCCTAAAACCTTAAGTTAAAATCTGCCCAGGCTTCAACCTCAGACACTGACAGCTATTGGAATAGAAACCCCCCGTGGAGGCCTCGTAAAGTCCCCCCTGATAATACCTGACAGGAACTTGTCAAAGTCTTCCGGTTCTGCTGTTCACTCTTGTTGGCACCCACCAGTCCAAGGTGGAATAGCCACCTCAGTGGAACATATGCTGTTTGTTGAAACGCCTGAAAGAGTTTTTTTTTTTCTTCTTTTTCCCGATCTGCTTTCCAGGCCACACGTCTGTTCAAGCCATCAGTGTGTGGCTGATCTAATTCACATGAGAGCCTCCATCAGCCACTGTGCATCAAGCTGCCACTCTCTATACTCTCGTACTCCAGGGATTAATCCCAACCACTCCGCTTTGACTCATACATGTCACACAGTATTACATTCCACGTCTCGTATACTTCTGTAAAATCACAGAAATAAACAAAGACAGCTGAAGCTATTTTTGATGTGGAGTTTTTCCACCACTCATCATTGTGTGGTTTTAACTGCTGCATCGGGCTCTTAAGAACAGACCTGGTTTGTGTGGGAGGATTGCTCCTTTACAAAAAGATGTTATGATCTGTGAATGAAAACTGCCTCTATTTAAGTTACATAAATAAATGAAAGAAAACAGAGCACTGTCTGGCTGAGGAGATTCTGATGTTTCCTAAAATGCGCCCAATTCTGCATTTGATGACGACGTAGAAGTATAAATGTTATCGTGTTCACAAAGCTGTAATTTCAGTTAACAATACTCAGTTTTCAGTCTATCCCTCCAACCATTGCGCAATTTTTCCAGCTTCTTTCATCCATGTTGCTCCCAGCAGTGCACTTACTAACTGTGTGTTCTGCTTCTGTGCCGTAGACCTGTCACTGATCGTCATAGATGAGTGTCACCACACTCAAAAAGGAGGCGTCTACAACAACATCATGATGCGATACCTGAAGCAGAAGCACAAGAACATAAAGCTGAAGAAGGAGCAGCAGGATCCCGTGCCCCTTCCTCAGATCCTGGGCCTGACTGCCTCGCCGGGGGTCGGAGACGCCAAGACAACTGAGCAAGCAAAGGCGCAAATACTACGTGTAAGAAGAGTATAAATTATACTTCAACAGAAAAATAAAATAGGCAAAAGGTAAAAAAAATAAACTTACGAAAAACAGTCAAAGAACACAAAAGTCAAAAAAGGGACCAGGGAAACCACAGAAAGCATGAGAAGCCAAAAGTAACACTTGAGCTGGATGCAGGGTCAAGAGGAGAAGACTCAAAGGTGAAAAGAGAAAGGAAGGAGAAATGAGAGGGATCAACAGGAAACACCACCCACACTAAGAATGTAGAAGAACCAGAGGAAAAATGACAAGAGATGATGATACTTTCTTATCATACTTCCTTGTTTTTTACAAAACAACTGAGATGCACAAAACTTTCCAAAAGCAACTCATGGCACATGTTGAAGTCCCCAGTGTCTCGTGGTTTTCAACTCAGCAGAGATAATAAGAATTTCTAGTGATTAACTTCTGTGTGTTGACCCATCGTAAGACCTGAGACTGATGCAAACTAACAAAATTAGACGTACTTTTAGAAAATTTGATTAGTCATGAAAATAACTCAAAACATACTACTTTTTAAAACCCATCACTATGATCACTAGGGACATGTTCAGAGACATTTTTGTAATAATGTATAATTTTTTTTCATTTGTCGTATTAAATCCCTTGAGAGATAATAATAATATATTTTTTATCAATTGCGTCAAATTTGATGTCCACATCAAACCTTTTTCACTCTCCCTGACTTTCTCATCTTTCGAAGACTTCCCCCAGTTTCTCCGCCTCACTGTTTCCAAGGATCATATTCATGAAGCAAAGCTGTTTCCAATATTCCACTCTGCCTGTGTAGTCAGGCCAACCATAAAGTTTCCTCTTTGCCATAGTTGTAAATAAATGGAAAACAGTCATTTGTCTGTCAGAAACAGACGTGTGGTTCACACAGAGAGTAAAACATGAACATAGATTTATGATTTGATCAAATCTAACAGAAAATCTGTTTCCGTTTTAGATTTGTGCAAACTTGGATGCTTCCAAGATTATGACAGGGGGCCTTGAGGATTTTAGAAAGGACCAAAGGACAAAGATCGTTCATGTTGAAGACAGAAAGCAGGTACATTTCTTTAACAGTTTTTTTGGTTTCACATTGGTTTTTGTTTAAAACTCTCTTTTTCAGTAATTCTATCAAAAATATTTCTGCAAACCCAACCAATTCCGTCTTTCAGGATCCTTTTGGTCAAGTAATCAAGAACATCATGAATGCCATTCATGTCCACGCTGACCTGAGTCCCACCTGTGACCTTGGCTCTCAGAACTACGAACAGTGGGTTGTTCAAAAAGAGCGAACTGGTGAGCTCAGTCTTTCCCCTTTGAGACTAACCATGTTTAACTTTAGTTTATAACCCGACAGTGAGCTACTTTGATGGGATCTAAACACTATCTCGATGTTTTCCAGCCGCTACAGAAGAAGACCATCGAGTGCAAGTTTGTGCGGAGCACCTCCGGCAGTACAACGAGGGCTTGAATCTCAGTAACACGATTCGCATGCGGGACTCCTTCAGTTTCCTCAACAAGTACCACGAGGAGGCATTGAAAAAGAAGTCGCCACCTGAAGGAGATGTGATCATAGAAATCACAGACACTGAGAGATTCCTCTTCAACCTCTTTAGTGGTACTGTAGTGTCACCTTTGAAAAATCAAGATCACTACAGCTGCTAGTAGCATCTCAGCAGTAAAGCATTTTTAGAAAATCCTTTTTAATAATCAAAGTGTTTCCCTTTGCTAAGCTAGGCCAACAAGCTGCTGTTTGTCTGTCAGAGAAACAAGAACAATATCGATCGTCTGATGCAACTCTTGACTAACAGAAACAGTACCATTAAAAAATGAAGACTTCATCCCAGGCTTTTTGAATCTGTTTTTGCAGAGAACAAGAAAGAGTTGCAGAAGCTTGCAGATATGCCAGAGTATGAAAACGACAGCCTGTCAAAACTAAGAAGTAATATCCTGCAAGAATTCAGCAGCCGAGAGACGGCCAGAGGGATCGTCTTCACCAAAACACGGCGCAGCGCCCTCGCTCTAACTCAGTGGATCAGGGAAAACCCCAAGTTTTCTGACATCGGGGTGAAAGCGTCTTACATCATCGGAGGGGGAGACCAGAGTGTTGTTAAACCAATGACCTCTGTGAGTGAATGTTGCTTATAAGACTTCACTATTCTTTCAAAGTGTAACCGAGCTGAACCCAATGTGTGCAAAATGGTGCTTTTCAGGCGGAGCAGAAGGATGTGTTGAACAGATTTGGCAGTGGGGAAGTCAATCTGCTGATTGCCACCTCTGTAGCCGAGGAGGGTTTGGACATACCGGCGTGCAACATTGTGATCCAGTATGGTCAACTGACCAATGAGATTGCTATGATTCAGGTGAGTCAGCTGTTAGAAGTTGTCTGTGTCTTATCATGGTGTTAGTGGCTGCTCACCGAGGATTCTCTTTAACATCCAGGCCAGAGGCAGAGGGAGAGCTGAGGACAGCAGCTACATCGTGATTGAGGTAAAAGGCTCTGGGGTTACAGAAAAGGAGGTTGTCAACGAGTTCCGCATCGCGCTGATGTACAAAGCTATCAACAAAATCAGAGCCTTGACTCCAGAGGAATACAACAACAAGGTACGATCACTTCATACTTTTTGAGAATGTCTGATCTGACTTCTAGGACTTCTGTTCATGGTGATTTTTCTGTCTCATCAGATCAAAGACTTTCAGTTACAGTCTATACTGGAGAATAGGGTGAAGACAAAGAAGAAGCAGCAGAAAAGTGTAAAGAACGTGAGCCCATCTGATGTGGAGTTCAGCTGCCGGAGCTGCCCTACACCAGTGTGCACCGGGGAAGACATCCAGGTCATCGAAAACGCGCACTATGTCAACATGACTCCTGAGTTCAAGTATGAATCCCACCTCACAGATATGTGTTGGCACGTTCATACCAGAATCTAATCGATACTGTTTTTGTTGTTTTTTCAGAGAACTTTTCAACCAGACAGAAAACACCAGTCTTCAAGAGAGACTTCTAGAGTACGAGACCAGCAGCTACATATCCTGCAAAAAATGTGGTCGGGTAAATGTCTTTCAGTCATTTTTTGAGTTTGGATTGTTATGAGAAAAAAAAATCGTAATGAAAAAGTTAGAACACAAAAAAATGTCCTTTCACAACGCTTGATCTGAGCAGTGTTGAGCTTAGCAACAGACGCAGTTCAGCTCAAAGCCTTTTTCAGGGCTATAGAAGACTTTGTTCTGAAGCGTGTCTGATGCTATGTAGCTCAGATTAAATGTTGTGAAAGGACTTTTTTTGACTAGCATTCAGTTGTACAGTGCTCCCTTTTGTCTCTTCTTGAGAAAAATCAACTTTTGAGGCTTTTGATCACACCTCTTAAACAGCGGCTCATTTCTCAGGGGCTATGAATGAAGTCATCAGTGGGACTTCTGGCCAAGATTCTCTCTTTTACATAATCTTGTTGTTTTCAGTATGACAACCACTGGCCTGAGAAGTCAGGGTGATGAGGGGCTGTAGCACCTCCTAAAATCCCAAAAAATTAAAGGGGCTGTGAGGAGTTTGAAAGTGATCCGGAAAAAGTCTTCCTTCTAGATATTTGCCTGATCATAATCCACACTTTAAAATGAGATTATCAGCACCAATATCACTGGTTACAGGTTATTTTAAAATGCTACTTCTTAGCTTCCAGTTCAAGTCATCCAGGACCAGATTGATTTACGGCATGTCTTGGTCTCTATGACGACACCACGCCGGCTGACGAGGCTAAGTAGTGAGAAGAGATAAAACACAAAGATCTGCGTTTTTCTCTGGTGAAAACGATTTCTGTGATTAATTTTGTAGTGATGGTGGACACTGGAGCCTAACTGTCAGACAGAAAAAGGACAGGAGAGCAGAACAAAGCTAAACAGGAGAGTGATACAGCCCGAGATAAAGGCTAATTAGCCTTTAGCTAGGGCTGTATCACTCTACAACACAGGAGCTAAACTGTTTGTGCTAATGTTGATTCCAACCCACAGTCAGCAGTTATTCTGCAGTGGTCTGTTCAAACTTGAGAGTCTATCAATAAAATAAAGAGTGAGGTTACGTTAGCTCTGCTTGGTAGATGACTGGCAGGACAAAGCTAGCAGGGATTTACCAACTGTCTCAGAGCACCGGGCTGCCAGTTGTGCTGAATATAAATGGCTACTAAACTACTGTACAAACTGACAGTGTTTACTAGTTGTCACGTTAGCCTACAGATACGTCAGAGCACCGGGCTGCCGATGTAGCTAACATATAGCCGCCTTGATGTCATGTTTCAAAAAGCAGCGCTTCGTAACTTTACTGACAAATACCTTACCTCAGCGCATTGTATCCAATAAAAAGTTGTCTTGAACAAAGAAAATTTATTTTGATACGATATCCATTTAATTCCAAAACAAACACACGCCTCGCTAAAAGTAATGTGCAACAGTGTGTGGAGACTTCAGGCCTCAAGGTGGTGAAGAAGAGCAATTAAAACAGATCTTCCTCATAGCATCTTTAAAACCCTCGTCCAGCCAAAACATTCAGTAACTTGTTCACTCGTGCCACTTACGGTCTAAAATCTTCCCTGCCAGGTGAATGGTCAAGGGATGGAATGACAAATCAAAGATGGAAGAATCATGTCCCCAAATTATCAAATGTTTACAGCCTGGTGGCGGACAAAGTTACGGGCCATGTCCGCACATAGCCAGGTATCTGGGAAACCGTGTATATTTTCATATGGTTACGCCTGTCATCCACACTAAACTGCAGTTTGACGTCACTAAAAAACAATGTTCTCTGAAAACTCCAACCAAAGTGAATAGGGAAGACTCATGTTTTCGTGTAGATGCCTGTAAACAGAGTTTTTGATTCTCAAATGTTACAGCTGAATGGCGGGAGCTTATCTTGATTGGATGGCTCACGTTTCATGTCTGAAAACCACTACCAAATTTAGGTTTGCCGTGCTTCGAACCACACTCATCAGCAGCCTGGTATATGTGGACAAAAGTATATTGAAAAACGATTGAGGGAGGACGTTGGTTTTCAAAAAATGGCTGGTTAAATGTAAACAAGGCTAGAGACTTAATTGTCCTCTTAAGAGCCAAAACACGTTAAGGTGTCCTCCTGGTTGGGAAAAAAACACTAAGCTTCGCTCTTTAAAACATGATAAAGTGCTCTCATGGGTGGCAAAAATGCACACTGTTTGTGCCTTTTGTTTTTTCTACTTTTTGCCCCTGCCCTTCAAAAAGTCTGTGCACTCCACTGGTGCTCTTTATTGTCTTTCTGACTAAAAGTCATCAACTAAAAAAATACCTTCATATGATTATTGTAATAACTTAAAGCTATTGAAAGATCTCCATGATGGCAGCATTCAGAGGAAAAAGTTTGTAGTTTAGTTGAAGGCCACAGCCGTCATCTAGAGAGGATTACAGACAAGTTCGAAATGAGTCAAGGGCGACCATCACAACCAAAATAAGTTCCACATGTAGGAAACTGTGAGTCAGAGAAATGAAATGCAAAAAGACTCCATTTCTGAAGCTGTAACCCCAGAGAAACCCATTTTTATCGAGCTAACTTCAGTGTTTGGGCTCGAACAGCACTGTGTTGATATCGTCTCTTTAACTGGTGATCTACTTCACCAAAAGCACCTCTATATCTCTCATTCTGATTTCCCTTGCAGAGGTGGGGTTCCATGATGCTTTACAAGGGGATCCAATGCCCCTGTCTCCACGTGAAAAACTTTCTGGTGACCGTCAACGGAAAGAAGATCACCAAGTGCACCCAGTGGAAGGACCTCCCTGTCAAGTTCTCTCCCTTTGACTACGCCGAACACGCAAACCAAGTTGTTTCCAGCTCAGACGATGAAGATATGTAATTCAAGACGCAGAGTGCACTCAACACGGGGGATGAGGGTTTACGCATCAAAATGCAAAGTCACTTTAGTGTGTTGTTTACTGTCATTTATACTGGAGTCACTTATGGTGGTGGGTTAAAGCATGCACTGCTAACAGATGTAATGAATTTCTCAGGATTTACTGTCATAAATGTGTAAGATTGACTAAATATGGATTTAAAATGTTTTAGGGGTATACTGCATGCTGTTTTTACAGATACAGAGTTCTTTACTGATACAACCTGAATTGGAAAAACTGCACAACTGCACGGTCTCATGGGATGGGAGACATTGCGCCTGTTATGGCCCCTCTGAGCCCACCTGTCAACACTAACAGGTGCTGTTGATTTTCCATTCAGTCCAACTGTTAGTGAGTCACTCCTGCTGGGCCAGTCAGGGCTTCTATTTTTAGATCTGCATAATGGTAACCTGGATTATTAATAAAACGTGGAAATTGTATGTGTGAGCAAACTACAATCATGTCCACTGTGAAATAAAAGCTTTTTCTAATTTCCTAATTTTGCATTGCTGTGTTTTCATTATTTTAACTGGTGGGGGAAAAATGTGCAGAATCAAGCCTGGAGCTGATGTTGAATGACTCGCGTCCTCGGTCAAAAAAGCCACTTCCTAAATTCTAGCAAGCTGTGCGCTCTTGGAAAAGTTGTGCAAGCTGCTGACTTCAGGGAGACATCCCTGTCTGCTCTGGTGTCGGACTTCTTTTCAGGAATGCAGCGGGAAGAGTGAGAAGTAGGAAGGAGCCCCGTTTTCATACATCATTTTTTTGTACTTTACACCCTTTGTTAGGAGTTTGTGTTTTTGTGTGTGAGAGTATGAGAGGAACCAGGCTGCCTCTCCATGAAGCGACTCTAAACGCCACACCTGCGACTTTGGAGACTTTCTAAGACTGAAGAGAAGCTTCACGACGACTTCTTCTTCTGTGTCATGGTCAGTGATCGATATACCATCATCTTTAGCTGCGGGTGTAGCTGTGGGTGTGAAAGAGAAACACTAAGAAATGCTGAATTACTCACTGTGGGCAGAGTGGAGGGCTCGCTGGTGGAGTAACACAACTTATACGGGAACCTGAACGCAGCGTCATCTCGTGTGACTTCAGCGTCTGTTTTTGTGCAACCTTTTCTGTCACCTTTCGCAGGGCTGCAGCAAGGTGCTGTGGGGGGTGGTCGGGGCGGCTGTCGTCATCACGTTGATAACAATCACGGCAGTTTATCTCAGCAGTAAGTCACAGCCCAGGCCTGGGTTTTTCTTGCATGATGTCTTCAATGGGGCGTGTGTGCTGCTGACTGTTAAATTAATCAAAAACAGCTTTAGGAGCACTAAAGTTGAAATAAGACGTTAAACAGCAACAACAAAACTCTCTTATGCTGTTCTAAATTTTGTTTGATTCCGCTTTTTGGATGATGCATTTCAAGTTTTTGTTTTCACTTTGGCAAAGTTGCACATGATGAAGTTAAAAGTTTGCTTTTTGCATGCATTGTCACAGCGTGCTGCAGAAACAGCGCCACCCCGTGTGCGCATGTGCATATGCTAGGCTTGCAGCAGCTCTGATGTGACAAGGGACAAATTACGCATACCTGATCAAAATCTTAAAACAGCTAAAAATTGCACGAATTTACATTTAGTACAGAAGAATGAACAGAATATTCACTTTTTATTTTTTATTTAGTAATTTTTTTTTTAATCTCACTCCCATTTTTTTTCTGGATATCAAAGCTCCAGAACCTAGAACCCTTTAAGATCCAACAGTGCAAAATGTAAATACAGCAAAATGAACAGTATATTCACCTTAATTCATGCAATATTTTCTTTCTATTTTTGTTTTTATTTATTTATTATTTATTTATTTATTTGACTCACTCCTATTTCTTCTTTCTGGATTTTGAAACTCTTGAACCTTTTTTAAACTCCAACTCTGCAGAATTTAAATTCTTGCAATTTTTCAGCTCATCTTAAACTTGTGATCATGTGTGTTTATGCCTCTTTCTAGAGTCTGATGGGACCAAAAGGCCATTCACCCTCGATGATTACTTCAACAATACCATTAGGTGGAGAGCCTACAATCTGTACTGGATATCAGGTACACATCTGTAATACAAGGTGATCTCTCTTACAGTAAAGTGTCTAAAATGTAACTTTGCAAAGAAAAACTCTCACAAGTTGGCCATTTCTTGTTTTAGACACAGAGTATCTGCATAAAACAAAAGATGGGAGTGTCTTCCTTCACAATGCTGAAACCAGAGAGGAGTCACTATTCTTGAGCAATTCAACCTTTGTAATGTTCTTGATTTTTCAAAGCATTTAATCACAGCAAACATATTTTGAATGTGAATGTAATTTCTCAATCTCCCTTCTTATCATTGAGGACCAAGTGGCTGCCACAGATTACATGTTGTCAGGAGATCATCAGTTCGTTGCTTTTGAAAGCAATTACTCAAAGGTAGGCAGCCGTTCCCTACACAGGTTGGTGTGTCTGAGTTAAAGTGTATGATGTAAACTGTGCTTGAAGCTTAAAAAAATGTTTTTCAACTCCAACAGAAATGGAGACATTCATACACAGCATCGATCTCCATCTATGACAGAAAGAGCTCGTAAGTTGCTCAGTCTTATCACAAACAAACTGAATGATGCCGTGAAGTCAAACATAAAAAAACTGGTGCAGCTGTCGAGGATTTGAAGACATAATCTGTTGAATTCTTTTGTGGAGACAGGGTACGTTATTTATCATCACATTCAGACACATCAAACTGATTATTTTCATGATTCTCCACAGAACATTTCTTTCGAGTGACGGTCTTCCAACTGTGGTGCAGTTTTTCTTGTGGTCCACAACAGGAAATGGATACGTAAGTTTACACCCTGAGGTCGTGAAGCCTTGTCTGTAAATTTATACTTTGTCATATTGATTCATGGTTTCACTCTAAAACCTGAAACAACTTTTTGTCTCCAGGCTTATGTTGTAGATAACAACATTTTTATCAAGTCTGACGTCACGGCTGGAACTGTACAACTGACCCGCAATGGGAAAGACAATGAAATCCTTAATGGTATCTCTGACTGGGTGTATGAGGGTAAGAAATGTTTGCTGTCTAAGAAAAGGTGCTGCTTTGTCTCTACACAGAAGATGATATTTGCTTTCTTTATTTGTCCATTTCAGAGGAAGTGTTTGCAGTACATGGAGCAATCTGGTGGTCGACGACCAGCAAACGCTTAGCTTACATTGAGTTTAATGACACATCTGTTCCCAAATTGGAGTATACCTGGTATGGATCAAATCAGTATCCGGAAACAGTGTCCATCCCATACCCAAAGGTGAGGTTTCCCCCATCCAAGTTTGATGAAACATCCTGTTCACAGTTGATCTTAAGTAGCTAGATTAGAGCTGTAAGTAAATCTGATTTAAAACGGATGGTCAAAATACCAGGATTACCATGAACTCATCATAGAATTTGATTCTGGCTGGATTACAGGAGAAAACTTGAGCTTGAAATATTTTAAGAATGTCAAACAACACGTTTTCTCTGCAGATGTTGATCATTCTGACCTCTTTGGCACCGGTGTGTGTTTTGCATAAAGTTAAAATAAAGGCTGTGAAAAAGTGATTTGACCTCTCAGAGGAAATCACCAAATATCTGCTGATATCAAACACAAAATGTATAATTCAAAGCAGCTGTGTGGAGCTTTCAGTATTTGGGTGGATGTTGGCGCCCCTTGTGGACAAATTGTGCGGTTCAGTCTCACTAAGAGCACTGTTAACTCCAGACTTGCCTTAGAAGTTCATCAAAAGCAACACTGGAAAAGGAATATGATCATTAAAATAAAAAAGTTGATACTCTTATGGTTTATTTTAACTAACAAAGCAGAAACAATCAGTTTTTGTAGCACACTCATGATGTATGATTATTTTTAAAAAGGTTTTCTTTTTTTCCGCAGGCTGGCTCGGCCCTCACCACGGTGAAACTGTTTGTGGTTGATGTGAAAAACCCATCCCGCCGCTCTCAGGTGCTTCCTCCAGCGTCTGTTGCTTCTGGGTCTGTATCCTCTTTAGTGCGCATTATCGCTCCACACTCAAGGCAAATATAAACACCTTTGTTTTCTGTCTGATGTGAAAATCTTGTCACCCTCTGTCGCTTTTGCTCAGTGATCACATTTTGTGCTCAGTGAACTGGGTTACAGATGAACGCCTCGCCGTGCAGTGGCTCAACAGACAACAGAATTATGTGATTGTACAGATTTATGACTTTGACGGAAGCAACTGGAGTGAGAATCAGGTAACTGTCTGGTCGAGAAATCACAAGTGGTTTTAAAATAGCTCATCCGACAGATTTCTGACTGCAATAAATGCCTCTGCTTTCTGTAGAAATTTGAACAAAGAAGCAAGACGGGCTGGATCGGCCATGTAAGTCAATGAGATGCTACCACTTTAGACTTTGTCAAATAATTGTTTCATGCTGTTTAAAAAAAGGATAAAAAATCTCTGTTTTAGTACGTGGCCCTGCCTCTGTTCTTTGCTGAAGACAAACTCAGTTTCTACAAAGTGATGAGTGATACTCAGGGCTACAAACACATTCATTACATCAAAGATGTAAGTCTTTTTCCCTTACGCTCATGCAAAATAAACTGCATGGTTTGTTTCTTTGGTGTTGAGTATCATATTCATTACGTGCATGTTGTTAAGGGCCGAGCAACACCTATTACCTCAGGGAAGTGGGAGGTTATCTACATATCCAAATTAACAAGAGATGCCATGTGAGTGATGATTACGCACATTTCTGAGGAAATAATAATGACTGTGAAGATTCTCGAAGTAAAAACATGTAAATATGGCTTATCTACCGTTACTCTGCAGATATTTTGTCAGTAACCAGTACCAAGGAGTACCAGTGAAGAGAAATCTTTACAAGTAAAGACCTCATTTGACTCAACTAATCGTTTTTATATCTCATTTGCATTCCTTATACTCTTTGTTTGAACTAGACTGACACAAGTGACGCAGTTTTCTCCTTCTCTGTTTGTCAGGGTTATGATTGGAAGCAGCCCCTCGGCCCCTCAGTGCCTCACCTGCAGCCTGTACGGGGACAGGTGTCAGTACAACTCTGTTTACTTCAGCTATAACGCCTCGTACTACCGAATGGACTGCTCCGGTCAGTTACACCGCCGCATGTCCTCTCATGCAATGAAATCATTCAAGGTTGATGTGCAGGGGAACATCTGTGACTAAAACCTATTTCTGAATTGAAGTGTTTTATAAACTGTTAGTGCATTTTCTATTTTGGTTCTACCAGGACCTGGGCTTCCCCTCTACACACTCATGAGCAACACAGGGCTAGGCAAAGGTAGGTATATTCATGAAATATATCAAGAAACCATTTTATTTACATTTCTTTCAAATCTACCCATCTTTAATTTGAGTATAAGAACACAAACAGGAAAATCAGGCAGGTTCATTCACATCCCAGAGCGAAGGGTTGCTTTGTCTCTCTTGTGTTAGCCACGGGCATGTTGGAGATAATACTTGCAGATAAAGTATAAAATGTCTCATTTTAGGTTTTTAACATTTCCAGTTTGATATACTTTGTTTCTCTTCTTGTGCTTTCCCCTCCAGAGCTCGCCGTTCTTGAGGACAACAAGGAGCTGCAAAATATTCTGTCAGAATTTCAAATGCCAACGGTGAAGTATGGCACGCTGAAGATCGCAGGATTTGGTGAGACGTCTATTATGAGTCTGTTCTGAATGAAATTTAAGTGTCACATCTCTGAAAATACTGTAATTTTTTTTTAAATCTTAAATTCCAACGTGTGTGTGCATGTGAGTTGCATTTTGACCCACAGCGAGCCTCTAAAAAAAGTCAAACATAAAAAAAAATATTCACTGCACTGCAAAACTGAAATATTTTCCAATGTTTTTTTCTTATTTTCAGCAGAAAATGTCTTTTTAGACTTAATATGATCCACATTTACTTGACCAGTCCCCAAAAATGTATTGTTTCAAGTTGTTCAAGACAAAAATTAGAAAAAAAGTTACTTGAATTGAAACATTATTCTAGTTTCAAGCAAGTTTTTCTTAGTTCACTGGCTGATTTTTTTTTACTTGTTACAAGCAATTCAGACCTCATTTTTGTCTTTGAACAACTTGAGACAAGACATTTTTCTGGAGTAATAAAGTGAATGTGACCAATCATGAGTATAATGAGACAATTTTTACTTAAAATAAGGCAAAAACACTTCATATGATTTCATTTTTTTGCAGTGTGGAAGCCTAAACATGTCTTAAACACAAAAGTATATCATGAAACAAAAATAAATGAACAAATAAATAAGGTAAAATAATATTTCATAAGGAACAGATTTTATTTTTATTTTTTTTTAAAAACTTCTCGCAAAAATATTTCTGCACTTTGTGGGATGTTTTTGCAATCTGTACTTGATTGTTTTGTGAGACTGACCTTCAGGGCCACCGTACTTTCACAAACCCTTTTGGGTTATTGACTGGTGTAGTCTTCAGCCCTGAAAGCAGTTAATAGCAAACATCCAAGCTGCAATAAAAGCAACAAAATGACAGTTTGAGTGAATGGAGACTTAAAATTTTGATTCATTTTATTTTTGTAGTAAAATTTAAATCTTTTAATTTAAAAGTTGCACTTTACATGGAATTTGAATTTCTTAATCTTACCATCTTAAAGGGGATGAACAGTGTCATTTATGTGAGTCAGAGCTATAACCATTATCATACAGTGTGTTCAGTCATCCTTTCTCTGTTTTAACATTTGAAATTCTTATTTCCTCCACAGATCTCTGGTATCAAATGATTTTGCCACCAAATTTCAAGAAGTCTAAGAAATACCCTCTCCTTATTGACGTGTAAGTATTCAGCAGTTCTGCACAAATAGGGACTCATGTTATCATCTAATGAATTTACCGATTACATCTTCACAGGTATGCCGGCCCCTGCAGTCAGAGGGTGGACTACAGGTTCAAGCTGAACTGGGGAACTTACCTCTCCAGCTCACATGGGATCATCATCGCCAGCTTCGATGGACGAGGAAGTGGTTATCAAGGTGACGCCATATTGCACGCCATCTACAGGCAACTGGGGACGTTTGAAGTTGAAGATCAGATAACAGCTACGAGGTAAAATGTGCCAGCTCAGGTAACATCATGATGATATAACGTTCAGAAAGCAGTCATGATAAAGCTCTGACTGGAGGGGATCACTGTGCTGTCACTTCAAAAGAAGCTGTAACGGTTACATTGGTTGTTCTGAGTAAAACTGTGTCTGTTGCAGGAAATTCATCGACATGGGTTTCATCGATAAAGACAGAATAGGGATATGGGGCTGGGTAAGTTCCCTCCACCTGTATTTGTGTTATTCCCAGGCTGTTTGCTTTAACTCGATCATGTCTTCTGATCTTCAGTCGTACGGTGGTTATGTCTCCTCCATGGCCCTCGGTGCTGGAACTGGAGTCTTCAAGTGTGGAGTGGCAGTTGCCCCAGTGGCCAAGTGGGAATATTATGGTAAGGGTGTAGTACAAACAAATGACCCTGCAGTCTTTTCTGAAGACAACTCTTCGGTATTTTTTTCAAGGATGTTCTTGAATTTCTAAAATATTCTCACCCTCTGATTGAAGTTTACTTTCTGGTTATTTCTACTGGCTGTTAGAGGTGTAGCATTTGGAATAACAGCTTACACTTCAAGGTACCAGCTCAGGTAACATCAAAATTTGAATTTGTCACATTGTTGACATTTTGACTTTTGGTTACCGTCTGAGTCCGACACATGCGAATACAAGTGATTTCTGGTTGGTAAAACAGTCTTGACTACTCCCTCAGCTGGTTACAACATGAAATACCTCCCTCTTCGGTAGAATATAGCTCTGTTTGTGCGTCTTTTTTTTTCTTATTGTCCCTGCCTTTCAAAAAGTCTGCACATGGCACCGTTTCTGATATAGAGAATGACAAGGGAATGGATTTTCACTTCTGTTCCATCCCACTCCCACAGAAAAAATCCTGTCCCACTCCTGGTAAAATGACTTCCACTCCGGTACCACTCCCATTCCCCCCCCCCCCCCCCCCCCCCCCCCCCCCATTTTTTAGTTCTTAGGCAACACATTGTATTTTATTAGATTACCTCCCCATTCTTTTTTTAGATTACTGTTGGCTTCTGGGAAGTGTAGTTCTTTTCACTTGCTATACAGTGTAGGCTTATTGGAAACAAACTACAAAATGATGGTGCATGTCACACATTATATTTTATCTTCTTGATTGGTTCTCGCTCCCATCCCGTGATTAATAGAATAGTTGACTCCTATCCCAAAGGAATCCCGAAAAAAATGTCAGCCTCTCTTCTGATACCCACTTTTTGTTGAACCAAGTCAGCAAACATCCTTTGGATGCTGCAAAAATATTGTCCAAACTGCATCTTTTTCCTTTCAACAACTGGAGTCTTAACCAGAAATCCTGCTATTGAATAAACTGCTAACCCTCTATTTCCCCATGTTTTCAATGAATATTCATAAAGCTGCTTTTTTATGAACTATAAAATTATTTTTTCCAATTTTTCCATTTTCAGATGCAGTGTATACTGAACGATACATGGGCATGCCTGAAGATAACACTGACTCCTACAAAGTAACTAACGCACAAGTCAAACTGTGCCTGCTGCACATTACAAATCAGAACACATAATATGTTACTAAAGTAGATAATCTTCTTTTATTCAACAGAATTCAACTGTGACAGCCAGAGCGAAGAATTTCAAAACAGTGGACTATCTGTTGGTTCACGGCACAGCAGATGGTATGTTCAACAATATGTTTTTTTTAAGCGTGTATTAGCTCGATTTCTCAACAGTGCACAAGCTAGCACAGTTAAGCTTTGCACCAATGCACTCAGTTTGTCTTAATGGAAACTCAAGCTTTTAATGTTCAGTCATGTAGTGAAAGTGCCGCCTGTTCTGTACAGACAACGTCCATTTCCAGCAGGCAGCTCAGATCTCAAAGGCTCTGGTGGATATGCAAGTGGATTTTGAAGTGATGGTAAATATTGGCTGAGGGAAGTGGGGCTAGTATCAGACAATGAAATGCATGTGAATTGAAAAGAAAAGGTGTTTATTTTAAAACACTTTGAATATACAATAATGATCTAAAAGAGACATGATGAGATAACTGAATGAAGAGTGTGAATCTATGTGTCATCTTCTTATGTGTTCATTTCAGTGGTACACTGACAGAGACCACGGACTCAGTGGATCAGCCTACCATCACAACTTCAGACTCATGAGCCACTTCTTGCAGAAATGCCTTGCTAATCCCAAATAGATGTGAAAACTGTGACAGCATTTTGATGGGACATTACCACAGATCACTGTTGTGTTACATTTTTATGTCATTGTGTCAGGTTCATGTCTGTACAGTTATTTTTATGTGCAATGGATTTTCTATTGCTCATACGAATGAGCATTTATGTTTTATATTTCAATTTTTATAACATACTTAAAATTATTGCATGCATTTAGGATTTTTTTTAAATATGGAAGTGATGTCATCCAGAAGCTGCACTGCACTGATTTGTTGTGAAGTGTTGATTGACGTGCTGCAGACATGACGTTATGGAAGAGAAATAAACTGTGTTTTGAAATATATTTCATTGAAGAGGTTGACATTTTCTTTTCCTTACAGTCTCACTGTTAGAGTGAACTTTTTAACAACTATACCTCCCTTTATGTGCACATAATGTATAAAGAATCCTATTTATCCCAGTTGTCTGAAAATCTGTTAACCAGTGTTCGTCTGGGGCAGTGGTTGTGTAAATTTGAAGCAGCTTTTAACGTCCATTTGCAGATTTTTTTTTTCTTCCTTTAAACAAAGTCAAATACGTTCAGTGGACTGAGACGGAAGCTGACTAATGGCTTGAGAGTAACAGAGGATACGCTGAGGTGTCAGTGACGGGGGAGTCACCGGGGAGAACGCTCCACGACTCCACCATATAAGAGTGAGGTGATGAAGAGGGGAAAGTGAAACAGCTTCAGAAACCAAGGGAGACGGCGGGCACCAATCCACGCAATTTGTTATCACCCTCAGACTACAGCACAGGTGAGTATTTCTCTGTTTTTAATTTCAGATATCTTAACTGTTTACTTTTACTTACTTTAAGCTTAAATATTCAAACTGTGTCATTCTCTCCTCTCATCTCTCAGAAGCTACAATGATGAGTGTTCACTCCTTGGCTGGACTCCTGCTCCTCATCATCATCCAGAGCAGCTGGCAGGCACCTGATCAGGATACAAACTCTGTGTAAGATCAGCTCTCAGGTTTTTCTTTTACCAGAGAGCTCTTTGAGTCCTTTAAGATCCTTTTTGAGAGGTTCATACAGGTCAGATCACCAGATAGGGTTGGTGGCAGCATCCTGAGCCATGTATATTAACATATGCACTTTACTGCACAATTAAATATCTTTATTCTTTTTTTAATGTGTCTCAGTGGGTGTTTTTAGATGGCTAAAGTCTTTCTACAACAATGCAAAAAACTGAAATCTTATCATTTTGTCTTATTTTAGGTAGAAAATGCCTTTTTACACTTAATATGAGCCACATTAACCTGAACAGTGCAGAAAAACATCTTGTTTCAAGTGGAATAAGAGAAACGTTGCTTGTATTAAGACATTATTCTAGTTTCAAGCAAGTTTTTCAAGCAAATTTTTCTTGTTTCATTGACAGATTTTTTGTCTTAACTTTTAACTAGCAATTAAGACCTCTTTTGTCTTCAAACAACCTGAAACAAGACATTTTTCTGGACTGATCAGTTAAATGTGGCCCATATCAAGTACAATAAGACCATTTTTACTTAAAATAAGACAAAAAAAAAACTCTTGATAAGATTTCTGTTTTTTTTTTTTGCAGTGAAGGAGAGACAAACACTTTAAAGCTTGCAGACTACAAGGGTCTAAAAATTAAACATCATTTATGGTAATTGAACTTTTTTAAAAAATAATTCTTAACTTAACAAAGATTTTATTTTATTTCTAGGCTGCTGACTGAAAACTCAATGCTGAGTGAACCTGTTGAGCTTCCAAACATGAAAAGACATTCAGAGGGAACTTTTTCCAACGACTACAGCAAATACCTGGAGACAAGAAGAGCACAAGACTTCGTCCAGTGGCTCAAAAATTCAAAAAGGAACGGGTAAGTTTGCCCTTTTCTAACTGAATCAACTTAATGTTTTATGATGATTTATGATGTAGAGCACTTTGTAACTCTGTTTTGAAAAGTGCGATAAATAAAGTTTATTATTATTATTATTATTGATGTGATGGGATGAGTTACATAGAATTTTATTACAGTCTGCTGTAAAGTCCTTTTTTTCTCAAACTGTATGAAATTAGCATTGATGAAAAATTACAGAGACTATATTTTGACTGTGTTATGTAAAAGTGTTTCTACCTGCAGGAGTCCGTTTAGACGCCACGCAGACGGCACCTACACCAGTGATGTGAGCTCCTACCTTCAGGACCAGGCTGCCAAGGAGTTTGTGACCTGGCTGAAGACTGGCCGAGGCAGGAGAGACTAAACTCGAGCAGAGCTCTCTGAAAAAACTCAACACTTCACACCCAGATGTCTCACTCTCTGTATTAGCCTTTTTTTCTTGGTCATGCTATTAAACTCCCTTCATAAGAGGTTCTGTCGGCCTTCAGTGGTTGAAGGAAATGTTGTTGAACTGCAAAGAAATGCATTAAGGTTAGTTAAGTTTGAAATGTCTCAATCGAAAATGATTTGTACATTTTTACCAATCATTCCTCATGTTTGCAAATTTCATATTTGGCATTTTCACCAGCCTTCACACATATTTGTACGGATTTCGTAACGTCATGATTTGATCTGAAATGCAACTTGTATAATTACCAATGGAGGTGGTGTTGATTTTTCTTATTTTTAACGTAAATTCACATTTAGTTTTCAATAAAGAAATGTGTACAATCTGACACTTCCTTTTTTAAATGAGCTAGTTGGACAAGGAGTATTTTATTTTACCTTTATTTCAGGGAACAAAAATGGGGACTAAAATTTAGTCATCTGAATCCAAATCTGTTTCTGCAATATTTTGAGTAAAGTTATAAATAATTATAAACAGTATCGTAGTATTAAAAATTTACCAAAAAATACTTACTCAGTGTTTCGTCAAAGAGAAGAGGCACAGATTTGTTAGCAGAGAGGATTGAAAACTCGCTTTGGTTGAACAGAAAATAGAATGCAGAAGACATGGGAGTGTAAAACTGAGAAATCTGTTTGAATATGATATGACCTGAAACTCCTGTGTGAAGATTTGAAAGACCAGAAGCTAAAACTGTTTTGGACTCAACAGAAATTTAACAACCCAAAAATAAAAACAACAGAGATATTAATGAGCAGGCTAAGGATGGGGCACAGTAATTTGAACAATACAATATTACAGGAAAACACCAAAGAGGACAGTGCAGAGAGCTGGAGACAGTGGGCTGTACACTTATACGGACTGTGGCAACAATTTCCGTGTTCATGGACGATAAAAGTGAAGCCAAGATGCTTGAAAAACACTGTAAAAGTAAAAATATGGGAGTATATGCAAGAGTATTTATTAGTGTATGAAGATGCATTTATTTATATGTTTTGTATTTTGTAATAATCTGATCTAAAAAGCTAAAAAAAAACAAAACAATCAAATTTAATTACAGTGTGCACCACTGATCTTTTTTTCTCTCTCAGACTCTTCTGTTTATGCAGGCAGAAAATAAATGATAAAAAACACTTCTCTCTCTGGGGATATGTGTGTTGGTTTTTTTTACCCGGTAACAGGATGATGTGTGTCATCTGTCAGCTCTTCACTGGAGACAGATTTCCCAGTGATGCTGTAACGTCCCTGTTAGATTCAGAGACGTGACTGACAATAGAGGAAAAACTGAAATAAAGGAGATATTAAAGTGTGCAGGCTCTATAAATGTGAAGTGATGTGAGTAAGGTAGGAAGTGCCACATTAAAGAAGTCAAGCAAACAAAACAAGGCCAAGAAGAAATACCTAAATAACTTCTTTAAAGAATAGCAGTGTCGACACTTACACGGAGGCTCAAACCAATTACCTAATGTGCTTAACAAAGGTTTTCGTATAATTCCATCTTACCTGGCTCTAAACCTGTCACAAGCAACATGTATCAACAGGAGCCAAATGGCAGAGAGCTGCCTGAGCCAACTGAGGTATCACTTATACTGAAGAGTGATCCATCACACAGGTGGAGACTACCTGAACACGCAGAAAACAGTAAGTCATTAACACCTTCAAGGAAGCAGAGAGAAAAAACAAAGAAAGGTGAGACACAGGGAGGATGACCTCTGACCTTTGGCTCATCATTCAACAGATGCTCAGGGTTCGCTTTGCTAAATGAAAGACACAGAAATCATGTCAATCAAGTCGGACTCGCTGAGAACAATGACTGGCTTGACACTCCTGAGGTCCAACTGGCACTGAGACAAAAGCAGTAATTCACATGAGCCAGCAGCCTGACATGCTTTGGGATGTTTCAGATCTCTGAGCTGTCATCTGTAGTACATCACAACCATCTGTTGATTAAAATAAACCCTTACTGTAGCAGTCAGGTTTAAGATGTAACAATCACAGTGTGCACCACAAAAAAGAAGGTGTTAGAGGTAGTAGAATTTACTTATTGTTTCTTCCTGCCTGAATCCATACTGCTCAGTTGGATACCATCAGGTCAGCACAATTAAATTAGTGGAAAAAGACACTTTAAGGGAAATAACCTAGTCAGATATATCATTCACTCATGATGTGACAGTGATGCAGTGAGAGAGTTTGCACATTTGAAATATCCTTGGCCCCATAGCATAATTGCCTAATTCAAAGCAATTTAAATAAAATAAAATAAATAAGTTAACAATAACAATAAAGATAATATAAACATGATATTATGAATAGTAATAAAAGTTTTTTTTCCTGAAAACTTTGAAATATGACTTAGGTGATAACAGTTTTTAAACAATATGTTTGTAAGTCTGACTATCCAGGTCCGTAATTACTTTAGTTGTAATTTACAAGAAGAAAACCTTTTTTTTGTTGTTTTAAAAGTGATAACTTTTTAAAAAACAATTTCTTTGAAAATATATTCTGGTATATTCAAAAATATTTCATTTACAACTAATAAATTCCTATTTACATTTTATTTAAGTATGTAGAGTGTTTTCACGTGACGTTATCAACTCGAGCTTGACCATGTTGGAGGCACCCTCATAATAGAACTGCCTTGAGCAGACGGGTATAATGGACTGTTTTCACACAAAAATTGGTAAATTACTGCCGCATTTTTTGCTGCACTAATCTGTTGGACTAAGGAAACATTTCATAAGATTTTGACATCCAAAAATGATCGTAGATCAGGGTGAGGGGTGCAAATAATTGAATTATAGAGAACATTGAGGTTAGCTATAAACTCTAACAGGATTTCCAATGCATAATCTGTCATTCATCTCAGCATTCAAATCTGTTCACAGCATTTTCTGCCAGGTAGGTCACGTTTTGGGCCTGTAGCATCTTAAAATCACACTTAAGTAAAAAATACTTATACAATGAGTATATAGAGAGTATTACTTTAGTAGGTAATTCACAACAATAAAGAGTACATTAGTAAAACTCAGAGTCTTTCAGAAGCTTTTTTTAAGTGAGCCTCTCCCAAAAGAACATCATTTATTCTGTGGACCCCCTCTTCTATGAAAATTATAGTAACATGTTTGTTTTCACAGCTTTGGGTAGATAATGATAAGGATGCTAACTCCTCATATGGGTCTCTCCTGCTTATTAGGCATTATTTTTCAAAATATCTGACTTTTTCTTGCTGGCTGAGTTCTTCATACACACTTGTTGGGGGGTAAGACATCTTAAAATCATATTTTACCGCGCAATTCTATCTCCGTCCATTCAATATTTACATTCGTGTACTGCCATTGCAGCCGTACATCCGTGTAACTACCCAAACCGTGACGTCAGTGCCAAAAAACATGGAGCAAACGTTGCTCATACCCTCACGTGACCACAAAATGCGCGCGAAGACGTTCAATTTAGAATGCGGAAATGGCAATGCTCGGTTTCAGCAACACAAATATGCCGACAGGAAGCGACTGGTATTTGAACAACAAACCTTCAGCCTGTGAGTAACATTGTAGCGGTGGCCTTTCTTAAGTTAGTTAAGTCTCCTCATGTTCTCCCTTGGCTGTTCTTCTTGAAGCTGAGATTTTATCCCTGAAGAAATAAGGGCAAAATCATGTAGCTCGGTTTATGAAACGTTCAAATGACTTGGCTGGAAATTAGAAATGTTAAAACTTGGAGCTAAAAAGTAGTTCATAAAAAGAGCTGGTTGAATGCACTGTGTAGCCTCAGTTTACTTCTATTACTGCTATTTTCCACTGGTATGACAGCAGGCTCTTGTTGCACTCAGGTGAGCAGCCCAGGTGTGTGCTGTGGCCAGTGGGTGGGTGACAAGATTTGCAAAAACCGCAACTCAAATGCAAAAGCTAACACAAATGCAAAAGTTACAACCCAATGGAAGTAGCTACAGTCACAACAGATGTTGAAAGCAGTTAGTTATCCCATTGGAAACATAAAGTCGTAAAAGTATGTAAATGATCATCTTTTTTTTTAAACTTCGTCTATGATAAATATAGCTTCATATAGGTGTTGTGATATCCTTCATAGTACTATTAATATTTCTGTATTTACTGGAAAAACTTACTTTCACTGTACTTCTGTTTTGCTGTGGTGTTTGCATTTGTGTTGTGGCTTTTGCTTTCATGTTGTTGCTTTTGCAAATCTTCTGAGTCCTAACGGCCACCGTACATTTGGAAAGCTGAGAAAACAGAATTAATTCACCATGGTTTTACAGTTTCCATTGCTGATCTCTTGAAAAAAAGTCTGCAGGTTTTTCAAAGGGATATTTGTCATGCGTAGCTAAAAAAAAAAAAAAGCTTTTCAATGAAGTTGAAGGGAAAAGTGTGATTTGAGGATTTAACTTAATTTTTGACAATAAAACAACATGGATACTCAAAAAATGTTTAGTTAAAGCAACATTGACAAGATACACATGTTAACTAATGCCTTTAATGATGAATCCATAACCAGTTGTTCTTCCACTTCTCAAAAACCTCTAGCGTAAAATGTCTTTTCAGTTATAATTCACAAAAATCTCCGTAAACATTCAAACAACTTTTAATATTCCTGAAATTTTGGTTTCTTTATGTGCGATACACTGACAGTAGACATTACACAGCACTTTAAGTCTCTTTTTCCATTGCAAACATAAATAATATATTTTATTCCACAAAATAAATAGCTGAATAACTTTTTTATACAAATAGAGTATTGACATTCAGGTAAAAGTGCTATTGCATTTGTCCATATATTGCCTTTATCAGTTTTAAAGCCTCGTAATAACCATTCAGACTCAAAGTGATGGGTCCTGTCTCAGAAACACACTACAAAACTTGTATTTTACAGGTCTTTCATTATGGAGATGTTTTGATATGTCGATATATATGTTAACATATGGCTATGTACCTTCCAGAATAATGTTAGCCATTTTAATACTTGCTAGATCATCATGTTACATTTAACATCAATATCTATAAATAAGTTAGATGATAGAGAACTATAGGGAATCAGTAAATAGACGTGAAGTCAAGGAGATAATATGGTGTTTCAAAATACAAAGAATATAACAAAATAAATACAAATAGATTCAAAAACAATCTTCTTACATTTTGTAGTGTACAATCATTGACATCATGAAGTGTCTAGGTTTATTGACGTTTACAATATGGGGAAAAAAGTGGGTCCACTGGTTCATGAAGAGACAGAAAACTTGTGACACATCAGATAACACAGTTATTCACTAACCAAGAGAGATTTACACAGCTGAGCTTGAAGGATTGGTACAATGCAGCACACTATTAAGATTTGTTTGTGAGCACACAGACGGTACAGTGACAAAGACGCACAACACTGCCCTCAGTCTTCCCCGCTCTGCATTTCTCATCTCGCACACCAGTGGAATATTGTGGGCTTGGTAGTGAACTGTGAGCATTAAGAAAGAAGGGAAAGATGAAAGTAAATACAAGAT
This sequence comes from Halichoeres trimaculatus, assembly GCF_033239565.1. Taxonomy (NCBI): domain Eukaryota; kingdom Metazoa; phylum Chordata; class Actinopteri; order Labriformes; family Labridae; genus Halichoeres; species Halichoeres trimaculatus. The sequence goes on from NW_027437197.1 coordinate 19,897,498, forward strand.
ACAAGTTGTTTTTTTTCATAAAGCTATATGTGTGTCTATGAGTAGTGTAAAGGGGACATATCATGCTTGTTTCTCCTGTTCACTATGCCAGACTAGGATGCCTGTAAAGCATTTCTGCCCTCAGTACAAGTCATTTAGTTCCTTCATTGCCCCTAAATAGCGTTCTCAATATCCTCATTTTAGGCCATTCTGAAAATTTCGTTGAAACACTCCGTTTCGCGAATGACCTCCAGTAACCTCGCAACGTCACAGCCCTTTGTGCTCTGATTGGTCAGTTCTATCAGAGGGGCGGAGGGGGTAGAGCCAGGGGGCGTTTTTTGCAGCATGGCAGTATTTACAAAATCGCCATATTGGATGGAGCAGACCAAGCGAGTTTGCTGTTTGCCAAAACTTTACCGTAAGGCAACGATAGCACTAATAAAATGGCAGAGTGTAGGATACGTCCTTTTGTATTGGACCCTGAGTCAGACCCAGACGATTCTGCAGCTCAGGAGGAAGAAAATCCACTTCAACACAGATCATCTCAGGACGCTTCAGTGTGATGAGTCAAACCGGTACTGTAACATGTATAGTTTATATGTGGAAATATAGGCAGACTTCACCAATAAACTATTTCTATAACAGGGCTCCATCCTGCTCCTTCACTTTTCTCTGTCTGTTTTATCCATCATGCTGAAAGTGTAGTCTAAAGATCGCCTCTACCGTCTGTTCCTCACTATGTTATTACCGCAGCATTATTGTGGTCCAAGTTCACAGTGCATGTCAGAACAAGCATGCAAATATCACAGTTTCACAAGTATTACGACGTCTGCTAAAACTACAGTGTTTTAACTGCTAATTCACCATGTAAAGCCGAGCTGCTCAGCAGAGCAGAGTCCCTGCATCCAGCACTCAGTCAAGTTAGCCAGAGCTGGTAGGGAGCTTTATTTATACTCGGCTCTTGGTGGGTGTATCCCTCGGTGGCGGTTGTGCGACTAACTGACATCACAGAGGAGGAGCTGCTTTATCAGATTACTCCAATAAAAAGAAAGGATCCTCGTGTCGTCATGAAGGTCGAAATCTCGAAGCCAAATGTCAATGACCTATTTTCAGAGGCATCAAATGTCGTTCTAGGATATCAGAAAAAATACAATATCTCAATTTTTTTTTGAAAATTCAGGGGGTGTAAGGTCTTGTTTTCAACTTTATAATTTTGTATGTAAGTATTAAATCATGGATCAGCATGATATGTCCCCTTTAATGTTAAAAAAAATAGCCTCACCCAAATGTCTTGAAGTTTTGTCTCTTAGCTGTTGGCATTCCAAGTATTTCCAAAAGAACCTTTTGACATTTCATCAGTGATATTAATGATGGGTATTCCTCTGTGAAAAGAAAAGCAAAGAGATGCTTAAAGACTTTTTATCTTGGTGCAAAATTAAAACTTCACCTTTAACTTTGGAAGTACAACTCAACTCACTTATACCCTTCTAATGGCACTTGCACTACTCCTTCATCCTCTCCAAGAATACTCTGCTCCTCTTCCTAAAAGTTTTAAAGAAAGTAGTGTTAATGTTTAGGAAAATGTGTAGAGAACATAAGCATTAGCATAAGCTACAGCTACAGCACCTCATCAGCGTCCTCCAGCTTCTTCTTCTTACTCTCTGGCATGAGATCGTCCAGCCAGCTCAGTTCTCTTTTGGTGAAGAAACAGTCCATCAGCTTCCTGATGAACACCAGAGCCAACACCTGCAAACACATTGGAAAAACTGATAGGTAAACAGCAAGAAATGGTGGTTTGAAGAAAAAGAGAATAGTTTAATCTGATTGTTTACCATCATTGGAAAGACAATGGCAGCCCTGGAGGTTTTGATGACCCAGAGCAGGATCAAACAGCTGAGCTGGATGATGGTGAAGAGGTGCACTTTCCTCAGAGGAACATGTCGCAGGTAGACAAAGTCAGGCTGGTGCTTTGCTGGCATCCCAAAAAGTGTCAGACGGTCAAAGAACTTGATAGGACAAAGATAAGAAAAATCAGAAACCTGTAATGACGGATATCTGGCCACTTGGGAGCAGCAGAGACAAATTGTGAATATCACTGTTAAATGCAACTCCTTGTTCCCAAATCCAGCAGAGCAGAGTAATGTAGAGTAAGTTTTTCTGTTAATCATAGAAACATCTGTCTTTGTAGCAATTGAATTCTCTCCTTTGCTCACCAGCTTGATGCTAACTGTGTGTGTCCGCTAGTTGACCTGAAATTGATAGATTCTGTCCTATGGATTTACAGCTTTTTCACTAAAATTCAGCATCAAACTGTGGCTGTCACTAAAGATGTGAAAAAGGGAGAAGTGCATTGAAACAGTAAAGATGTAGACCAAACCTCTGAAGCAAAGAACTGAAAGGCTTCTGAGAAAATGTGTCTTTTTCATGAGCTAGCTACATTTTGTATTTTATATTTCAGTGATCCCCTTAAGACTTTAAGTACACCTATTGTGCTTTTTAAAGGACAAATCTGAATTCGAATATAATTTTCAAACCCAATAATAGCTAGGTGCTGTAAGAGAAGAAACAAGAAGTAAACAGGGCAATTAAATAATAGTCAGGTGTTCAGTGAACGCAGGGAACACACTAGAGGCCAATTAACACTTTTTTATCTGGGCAGCCAGACAATATGGAGGCGAGCCCCTATCATGGCTTGGTGAGAATGAGCTGTCTACACAGATTATCAAGCAGAAGCATCTACGAGTTAATCTCTAAATACAATGAAGGAGAGTGTCAGTCTAATCTCAATCTCGCCATGTAGATGTAGAAGTTTGATGTCCAAAATATTAAATTTGATTTTGGGTGAAAATTTTGCTGGATTTGGGGAGGTAAGACCACTGAGCATCATGAATTAGAAACAAAGAAATCTCTGAATTCATCTGCTCTGTTATGAATTCTGCACATCAGCTGGTTAGATTTAACGCCTTGAAACCTTTGTAGAGTGAGTCATGTTTGATGTTAATACGCGTTTTCATGAAGTTATCAACAACATTAAAGCAAATATATCTGCTGAATTCAGTAAAATATGTTGATTTTTACCTGAATGCCTCTGAGGGAGGATGCTCCCATGTAAAGGAAAACTCCATACAGCACAGGCATAGGAATAAACTGAGGAGAAGTACAGTCTGTGTCAGTACAGGTAATAATGACCAATTTAAAGTGATACTCCGGGATGGAACAAGTTGGGTCCTATCACAAGGTTTAGGGCAGAAATTACCCCTACAGCAGTGTTTTTGTGCAGCAGAAGCCCAGGGAGCTCACACCAAACACCCCCTCCCTGCTCCTCTGCCGGTTTCTTCTGCACTCAGACAGGGCCATATTTTACTTGACCAAAAACACAAATAAACGGACTCCCACCGAAAAAAATCTGATATCTGTCTGCATTCACGCTTTATTCAGAGAATTTTCAGCGCGTGACTTTCACACAATCACACCGCTAAATAAGGCTCTAGTTCTCATCGTGTCGCAAAACGGTGCTACCTCCACTGCAGAGCCACAGCTGGCTACGAGGCGCTCGCTGCTCAGTGTATCAGTCCACGTGCGCGGCGTGCTAGATATAAACAAACAGACGAAGAGACACGATGAGAACTAGAGCCTTATTGAGTGGTGTTTTTGTGTGAAAGTAACGCGCTGAAAATTCTCTAAATAAAGCATAAATGCAGACCGATATCTGATTTTTTTGGTGGGAGTCCGTTTATTTGTGTTTTTGGTCAAGTAAAAAATGGCCCCGTCTGAGTGCAGAGGAAACCGGCAGAGGAGCAGGGAGGAGGTGTTTGGTGCGTGCGCCCCGGGCTTCTGCTGCACAAAAACACTGCTGTTGGTGTAATTTCTGCCCTAAACCTTGTGATAGGACCCAACTTGTTCCATCCCAAAATATCACTTTAATTTGGGTACATCAACAATACAAGGCCTGTACCAAGATGAGTCTTTACAAATTCAGTTCATTTCATACTATTCAATACCTGCCAAACCTGCACACAAACAACAAAGAGCCAGAGTCCAACCTTGAGCACAGAAGTCATGAAAACAGAGCAGCCCATCAGGGTGAAGATCATGAGGCCGGTGAAGCGCTGCTCTCTGATGCCGAGGAACTTTGGCTGCTCCCCTGGAGCTGAGCACTCCGATTCAAGCTTCAGGCTGTTCACATGGGAGATAGAGAGGACGGTGGCTGCTACGAACCAGGGCAGGCCCATCAACGAGCACACACCCAGCATCACTCCCACCATGAAGAGATCCAGGTGGTACCCACAGCCTTTCTGGAAGGGGGACAGCACCAGTAAATAAAAACAACTTGGGGGACTCTCTGTGCCCACACCAGCTGATGATTTTTGAGCACCTTAAGTTTGTGTTCCTTCCTGTTGATGATGACAGCTGTGATCTGCTGGTCCATGAAGATAAGGATGGTGCAAAGCAGAGCTGGAACCACTGTAACGATCGCGGTCCACCATGGGTTAGGCCCCAGAGGGTTGATGAACCAACCTCTGTCATCTCTGGTTGGCTAACAATCAAGGAAAAGAGAGTTTCTGCTCAAAATGATCTGCAACTTCTTTTAGAAAAGTTAAAGTTGTAGCAAACTCTTAGATACTCACCTTAAATACACTGGGAACTTGGAGTTTTGGAGAAGGGACCCCTAAGGCATAGTCGACCAAGACCATTGTGAGTATTGTGAAGAAGACAGCAAAGTCACTGATGATGGCCCTCACCTGATGGAAACACGTGAGAATGTTAGGATGCAGTGTCAACAAAAGAGCTCTAGCATACAACACATCTCTTCAATGCAGTACTTATACTTCACCACTAGAGTGCACCACTGCATTGTAATCTGTTATTAAAGTCTGCAACTGAAATTCTTTTTTGTTTTCATGCCTGGGTCTATACCTTTGTGGGAAAGTAGTTGCTGAATTTGAACTCCTTCAGGAAGGAGGACATGAAGACAGTGGAGAAGAAAAGAACGACACACCAGAAGAGGACATCAGGAACATAGGGTCCCTTGGGGCCACAGGCACTGCCCACAAACTCCCCTCTCTTTTCAATGCAGTCCTGCAAAAACAACAAGATGGCAGAGCTGTTGAGATGCATCACGCAATGACGAGCAAAAGAGGGGTCAGAGGGCTCTGGGTTTCCTATTACAGGGTTTATGAGAACAAAAAAAACTTAACTGAGTACAACAAAATGTGCTTTTACAGTGATTTGCAACGTGTAATCCAATATAATCCTGCCTACATGCCCTTAATCTCCTATGTTCACTTTACTCCATTTGGGAGAGCATGCCACTTTAAGGTGGAAAACCCAATGTATTCATTTCAGTTTGCTCTTAGCCAACACATCCTGCTGCTGTCTGGTTATAAAACCAAAGAGTATGACTAACAGGTCCATTCTGGGCTTGTTCAGGGTTTTTTTGTTGTTGTTGTTGCATTTCTTTGTTATTTACCTTAACCTCCAGTGCTTCCCAGTAGATTTCTGAAGGAGTGACGTTGTTGAATTCCCAGTACCTCAGAGTGCCATTGTTGGGGTCAGATGGCTCAACACAGGAACATCTGTGGAAGCATGTGAACATCTGGGTGACCTTATAATCCCTCATTTGTCAGGGATTTACCATAGCTTTCAAGAAATGCATGGAGCAATTATTGCTTTTTCACGGCTTTCAACAGCTTATTGTGTGAGATTGCGCATCCACGTACGAGTAGGTGGTGAGTTTGTCCAGGTTGTTGTTCTTGTTGAAGGGATAGTGTTCCCCCAGGTGGATGAGTTTCTCCAAGGCCTCATAGATGAAGATGATGCAGATGAGCGAGGCGAAGGCTTCCTCCGTGAAACGCGTGATGTAGCAGACGAGGGAGCTTGCGTCTGTAGCCACCAGAAGGATGCAGAGGAAAGCCGTCCATAGACCGATGCAGGTTCTCAGAGATAGATAGGACAAACCATACTCCCTATATGGAGATGAAACAGGAAACAGGATTTATTGGGATAAAACCACACTTTACATTGATTAACCACTGCGTGCAATGTTGGAAAGAGGAAACCATAATCAAATGAAATGTTTTTTTCATGCATACATCCAGAACATCTCATGGGAGGCCAGATGTTTGAGAGTAAGCAGAACAACGCATACGACAATGTAATGACAGATTACGCAATGTGACGATTAATGAGATTATTGCAACATACAGGAAACGTACTTGCAGAATTTGAACAGTATCTTTTCAAACACAAGCACCGGCCCTGTGCTGCCCAGAATGGTGAGGGGCTGCCCGGCGAACAGAGAGTAGGCGATTCCAGTCAGAGAGGCTCCAAACAGCGACTCAATTGCACTCTATGGAAAGGAAAAAAAGGAGATCATCAACGCATAGCTGAATTACAAATCTTGACCAATTTGGACCACAACAGCCTGGTTTGATGTAGTAAGAAGCTAGCAGAGTGTACATCCAGTCTTGGCAGAACACTGTGAACATATAGACGGCTGCGTGTGGGATTTACTATGCGTCCTTCTGTTGCCTCGCCCAGTAGTCCTCCAAAGGTGATGACAGGAGACATGCAGGCACAGTAGAGGAAGAGGAAAGAGGCCACGCACTGTAAACTAAAAGCATCAGTGTAGTCAGACAGGTAGTGGGGTGCTTTTCTCTTGATGTCCAGGAGGAGGCCGCCAAACCACCTGCAGATAAAGAAATAATTCACTGGTATGGAGCGAGAGTTTCATCCTAACAGCTTTATCTAGGTGTGAGAATTTTTCTTCTCTTGCTTTCCCACCATTGGTTTCCATCATGATCCAACTTTTGAGCTTGGCTGAGTGTGATATGAGCCTATGATAGGAAAGTCTAGCTGCAAATAGATGGAGCCAGAAAGGATGTTTCTATGGAAACCACTCTATCATTATTACGATGGACTGAGTTTATCTTAATATAGCCCAATGTTTCAGTGTTTATTTATTGATTTTAGTGCAGCCTTTCTGCCTCTCAGGAAATTAGATATGAACATACTGATGTAGAAAAATAAACCAAGAATATTCTTGTTTAATTCCAGCCTCAGTGTGATTTATAATAAACACAAAAGAAACTTAGGAAATATTGTTTGAATGACACTGTTTCCTGTTTGTTCCCCTCACTTTCCAGTTCGCTGCAGCTCTGGACCCCCATGACCACTGTCCTCTACTTCCTCTTCACCCTCTACCTGCCCATTAGGTAAGATGTTACATTTCTTCCTCTTCTCCTGTTAAGAAAAGAGAGAAAAGAAAATGATTAGAGTCAGAAATCAAAATAAAAAGAAACCAAACTGCTGGTTCCCTACAACCTAACATACCTGAGACGGTACGTTTTTCGGCGGCTCTATCCGTATGGATGGATCCCACTCACCAGGAGGCAGGACTGTCACTTGATCGAGGAATTCATCGATCCCAGCAATCAGATCATTTCGGTCTTTTGCTCTATACGCAACATCATGGAAAACCTGGATACAAAAAAACATAAAGGCTGCAACCAGGAAAATCAAAGTAACAATAAAACAACTTATTAACTACTGACTCACAGTCCTCCATCATAAAATATCACCAAAGTACTCATTCCAAAAAGACTATAACAAAGTTTGGACTCTGTGAAAGCCCATCTTTTCCTCAGTGATGATGGATGGCAGCCTAAATCCCAAACAAAAAGGAGGACATGAGGGATGACTAATCGCCAAAAGCATGATTTTCGTAAAAAGCTCAGAGCTGCGTTTCATGCTGAGAAATGTTCCATCACTTTGGGATTTTGTTGAGTTCTGCTGGACTGTGAATTTATGCATAGTGCCTGCAGAAAATCGGAATATGACATCTGGTTGACATTCAAACCAATCCAAGAAGATAAATAAATCCTACACCAAGCCATCACTGTAGCACACTTTCCTCCAGCAAATCTTTACCTCATCTGTCATAAGTGTTCCAACTGATCGTCCAATCTCATGATACTGAGGCCCTCTGCCCATTGGGCCTAAGAGAATAAACAGAAACCTGATGGGAAAAACAGACAGGGTGAGACTTGGTTCAGCGGCATGTTGAAGAGAAATCACAGTGGAAGTCATGTTGGACCAGTAACCTCGTCGTGATGGGGACTTCAGACATCCCACTGAGCAACACTGCCGGAGACAGACGGACAAACGCCACCACTGGCTTGTTCAGGAATTCAAGCTCTCCCACTAACACGTTGCACGCCTCAGCCCCTTGTGGGATCTTCTTCATGAAATGCAGGTCTATCTGAAGAGGAAAAGTGAAGTGTCTGATAAAAAAAAGTGTTGTTTTGAAGACAGCCAACAATCCTTCCTGTGTGTCTAAGCTGCTCTGGAGTTAAAAACAACCATTCATGCTTGAAAGGGCATTATTTTCACTGCTTAGCTGCACATTAAGTTTCAAGTGACACTATTTGATTTTCCAACCTCAGTCTGTCATCACACATTTCATTTTAATAACTCACGCATGTCTTTCTATAAATACCATAAAAGATGACTGAAATGGAGCTTCTTGTATGCGGGGTTGCATAACATTTCATACATAGTGTGGCATCTGTAACTTCCCATGAGAACAATGCTTACAGCCTTATGTAGCTGACCTTGGCTAGCTATATCTCCTTAATGCAGTGTGTCTGCAATGTAGAGAAGCATTTTAATATTGAAGGTGTTGATTTTTCAGTGATAATTATGTAGATTTAACAAGTGTTGACTGGAGTGTTGTTTGTCCTTTCATAGGGATCCTATAGCTGCATGGTGGCTGCTTGGGTGTTGGCTGGGGTTCTGAGATTTGTGAATTCGGGTAAGGCACATGCATTTCAGTTCCACTTATTTGTCCCCAACAGCAGCAAAAATCTGTGAGGATTAAACTTAGAAGAAAGTTTTCTTATCTTTCAGGACCTGCTGTGTTGGCGTAACTAGAATCAGAACAGAAACCCATAAGAATGAAACAGTACCCGCCCTAATCAGAAGTATTGATGAACCAGGACTCACAAATATTGGTACTAATGTAATGTGGCTAATTTGATGTAGGCATGAATTTATAGATGGCAAAAGTGCACATATTACTTACTTGGGTAGAAGTAAAAGAGCTATGTAAAAAAAAGACTTAAGTAAGAGTAAAAAGTACAGGCCCTGAAATGTACTCAAAAGTAGTTCTTAAAATAGATTGTATTTCTATTGCACAATTCACTGTCTGCAAAGCTATTAAACAAAGGATCATTTATATGGAGTCTACTTTAGCAATTTTATTGATTGAACAAACGCTCCCTGCCTAGTGTCCTAATGTACTTCACTATAGTCCTTTAGGCACTTGTATTGTACACTGAAATATATATATATATATATATATATATATATATATATATATATATATATATATATATATGTATATATATATATATATATATGTATATATATATATATATATGTATATATATATATATATATGTATATATATATATATATATATGTATGTATATATATATATATATATATATATATATATATATATATATATATATATATATATGTATATATATATATATATATATATATATATAATATATATATATATATATATATATATATATATATATATATATATATATATATATATATATATATATATATATATATATATATAAGGGATGCACGATATTATCGGCACAATATCGGTATCGGCTGATAAAAGCTTAAAAACACGTTTAACGGTATCGGCAGATATGGAAATTTCTGCCGATAGGCACAGCTGATAAGGTGCTATTCAGTTAGAATTATTATTATTTTCCATCTGAAAAATAAGCTCCTTAAATAAAATGTAGCACTTCATTTATTTGCACTGCAGAGCTCTGTGTCTGTTACCAGGTTGTTACAGTAGCTCTAAAATAATCAAATGCAACTTGGTTATGTTTAAAAATGCATTGTACATTTCAAGCTCATGTGGTCTAAAGAAATTATTTTTCTTCAATACTGAATATCTTGAGTTTGAAAAAATTATAATTTTTTTATTTATGGTAAAATTGAATGTTTTTTTGTCTTGTTTTATGTGTGTTTCTTAAACAAATAAGACCGTCACAATAAGAGTAACATATAAATTCCAGCACAGGATAGACTTAGCTTTCTTTACAGTGAAAAAAACAAACAAACTTTTGATTATCGGTATCAGCCAAAAGGGGTTTCGATATATCGGCATATCGGATATCGGCAAAAATCCAATATCGTGCATGCATTTATATATATAAACATATATATATATATATATATATATATATATATATATGAATTGTCTTTTGGGAAATTTAAGGAATAGAAAGTACCGATATTTCTGTTGAAAATGAAACTGAGTTAAAGTAAAAAATCATCAGAGAAATAGAAGTACCAATACAAGTACCTAAGAAGTACCTAAAAAATCTACTTAAGTAAACTTAAGTACAGTAATTCAGTATTTGTACTTCTTCACTTGCCATCTCCCCATAAATAATGGTAAAGCAGAGCAGAATGATGACTTTTTAACTCATTTCACCTCTGACAAAAATACACCTCAGAAAGCAAACATATTTTATAACTGTTCTCATGAAGAGGACAAAGCACATAAAACAGTCCAATATTGACCTGAACAAAGGGTCCCAGACATCATTCAATCCTTCTGCTCAACAAGAGTTTAATCCCTGTCTTTGCAGAGTGTGGTTATTGTTTATAGTTTTAATACTTTACTATAATCCTAATCCCTTACTATGTGACCTTTCCATTAAAATTCCAACAATAACCTTCTGTTCATTGTTTCAAAGATACAAATAACTCTTCTCATGTCATAACCTCTGTGAGAATCAGATTTGGATTCAGTGATATATGTATAAGCACAACGCCATTTCAGGACAGTGCAAAGCAATAAAACTCTGTCAGATTAAAGTGCAAAAGAATAACTGTTAAAGCTCTTTTACAATGAGTCGAAAATCATTGTGGGAAAAGATACTTCTTTAGATATGAAACACTATTGCTTGTAAGCTTTATCACTGAATGCAAATAATACCAGGACCCAATCCCGATATCACACACGCCCTCAGACTTAGGTGGTGCAATTGATGCAGTTGCTGCAGGCTCTCTACTAGTACTAGTGTTTCCTTTTCCTCCTTTTAATGTTTTCTCAAGTCCCTATGGACTCACACATTTACTCACAAAAACAAACCCTGATGTCAACGGGTTGGGGGAAGGGATTAGGCCTTAAAGTTTGACGACAAATGTACAGAGTATGCGTCCTGAAGTTGGCTGTGACATTCTTTTTAACTTTAATATTTTACCTTGCTGAAGTCAACTGAACTGTTCTCTCTACTGATGTCCCCTTTGGCGTCTAAGTGAGACTGGGAGGCCATCAGCTGACCTAAAATTCAGAAGGAGAACAGCTTATCAATACTAACATTTAAAACATATCAGACACATTGTAGCTAAAACTTCCATAACAAACATAAAGAGGATACATAGGAATTATGATCGTACTAACACAAGATTTTCACTATTGTTTTTTCTGAAAATCCAAACAGATAAACAGGTTACCACCAGGCTCTCTGGCCTTAATCCTGCGCTTATTTAATACAGGGTCAAAAAATGAAGACTCAATTTAGATTTTTCACACCCCCAAAACCCAAGAAGGAACGCCTGGTTTTATATTAGCTTGAAAATGTGAAATAGTTGAAATCTAATTGTTCATAATGTGCCACAAAGACTTCTCATAAACTAAATTTGGAATATTGGCAAAACAGAAGCTTGTAAAATGTGTTTGGCAGTGACATAAGCAAATAACACTTCCATTAACAAGCCAGTCAGTGGCTAAATTTAGCCCAGAAATTCAACCAAATAGTCAAAGTAATACAAAGAAATGCATGTTTATTAGCATTTCTCTTGAACATGTATGTCCTTTGACTTTGAATAAACAAAGCAGTCTATTTTCAGTTCCCAGCATGAACACAAATCGTGGATATTCTCTTCCACAATATGTTATTTAAGTCTAAGTGTGTCAGGGGCATGGGTGTTCTGAATAAACCAGCACCTGTTGACTTCAGTGGGGCTGTGGCAGGCGGGTAGGCAGATGGTGGGTGGTGGATGCAATCAGAAATGATGAGAAAATAGGAATATATACAACTTAATGCCATATGGTTACAGGACAAACACGCATATTGCATGTATATGGAATATTCACACACAAAAAGAAGTGCTGTCCACATTTATTCCTGCATCCTGTGTAGCAAAGTTATGAAAATCAGAACCCAACTGAGAGTCAAGGTTATAATAGTTAACTAAAACAAAACTAAAAAGGAAAACTAAAATTTAAAATACATTGCAGTTAACTCAAACTAATAAAAACTAGAAAAGAAAACAAAAACGATAAGTAAACTAAAACTGTATCTTGTGTTCACAAAACTAACTGAAACTAACTGAAATTATAGACAAAATCCCTTTAGTTATAGTTATTGACAATATTAATAGCCTTTAGGATTTAAATTAATCCAATACATTTTCCCAACCAATTTTACGACAGTTTTAGGCAGTTGTCAGTGCCGCACAGCAACATCATAGCGGCGTATAGGGACGAGCTTGTTCACTGCACTGACTGGCTGTGCGCTGTGCTGCGACGAAACGTAGTGGAGCAATGAATTAGAGCATCTGTAATAGTTTATTTGTTACAGTCCAAGTTTTTAATGTATTTGAGTCTGCCTTTATTGTTACAGAGTCCATGTTTTTATTTATTGAAGCTCATATTATATTGTTTATTTATAATTTATGTCAATATTATTTCTATGTAATTTATGTCAACATTATTTCATATAATTTATGCTTATATTTTTTATACTAAGTTTATATTATTTTCATGTGTTTAAGGACGCAGCCAACATTTTGGTATCAGCATTGACTGAGCAGTGAGTACTATGATGGACTTGAAAATAAACAGTATGACAAAATATTTACTCTACTCTACTCTAACTAAACTAAAACTAAACTAAAACTAAGCCTTGTTGCAAAAATCAAAACTAAATAAAAACTAGAATGCCTGCTCTAAAACTAATTAAAACTAAACTGTAATGGAAAATAAAATGTCAAAACTAACTAAACTAAACTGTAATGATAAATCCAAAACTATTATAACCTTGCTGAGAGTAACACGCTCCTTTGTTTCCTCACCATTTTTGTCCAGGTGCATGTCCGATGTCTTTCGGCTTATGTCAGCGATGGAGCGTACAATCGGCAGGCGATTCGCCATCTTCTTCTTGTTCTGGTGGTGGTGGCGCTTCAGCAGTGTTTCACGCACTTTCTTTCTGAGCTCGTCTCCCAGTGGTGAGTACAACTCTTGGTGATCTAACACCATGTCTGGAACAAAAACACAAAAGCTGCTCATTCAGAGTTGTCATGTAAACATCCGTGGTATTAATACCAATGAAGCACTTTAGTAAACATTGTGGAAAAGAAGGCATTCAGCTTCTTTTCTTCTGTTTCAATGCTCATGTCAGGAACTTTTGGTTTCTTTTAACTCCAGTACAACCTGTGGATATAATCTGTTGTCGTGCTCTAAAGCATCTCTTAACAAATACTTCCTTGGCTACTTGTTCAATGTTGAATTGATCTAAAACCTCTCCTAATTACTTTAAAGGCTTTACATGGCTTTGCTCCTGCGTAATAGAATTACTTGCATCCCATGAGCCGAGCGGCTGCCTTCATTCATGTGGTTAGACACTGTCAATCGTTCCCTCCACTCCTGACAGAATGTAGCTGCGGTTTCATGAACAGAATCAGCAGAAGTAGTAAATGTCACCAAATATCTATCAGTTTCTGTACCTGCAATCTCTTCGACGCAGTTGGCCCTCATGTCCAGCAGCACAGTGCTGTTGATGATGCAGCTTCGCAGCTCAAACAGGCTGTGCAGAGACAGAGTGGCTACGTAGGGTTTGCTCCATCGCTCTCCCCCGTCCTCGACATCCTCCTCAAACTTCAGCCACCTGCAACAGGAAGGCCACGAGTGTCAGTCAGAGGAGGCCAGCAGACGGCAAACTGTCCGGCCATCTGTTCTAGCTGCATTAAAAACACTTTTTCAGACATTTTTTTTACTTTAAGTGCCAATGTCCATTTCAGTTTTCACATATACTCTTCTATCTTATTATCTCTCACCCAGGATTTCCCGATGAACTAAATATGTTTGATTACCACACATGAAATCACATATCTTGATCGCAGAAAGAAAGTCACAAAAGTTCATTCCCCTCCGAGCAATTACAACAATGAACAGCAATTACTTAATGCAATAGAAACCAAGCATCAGACACATCTCTCATCAGTGTGAGTGGGATCATGGGCACAATCGGTCCATTCAATCTCAGCTTCCAGCTCCAACATGTAGGTCATGTGTAGATGCTATTGTTATTGTTAATGACATGAAAGTCGAACAGTACCGTGCGCTTTCCCTCCACTCTGAGTCCTCGCCATCCCTCGCACAGATTTCATCCATCTCTGTGAAGAGGTCATGAGGAATGTGCTCCTCGTCGTCATCCTCAGTGCCAAGGAGGAACTGGACTCTCTGGGAGGGAGTGTCTGCAAAGACGAGGAATGAGACTGTGTAGTTTAACCATTTGTGACCAATCACACCAAGTCTGCCAAAGCAAGTCTTCACATTTCGACACACTGTAGTGTCACTTTTTGCATTTTACTTTTGCTATACATCAAACCAAACCTTACATTTCAAACTTTAATGAAATGTAAAGACTTGTGTTCAGACTAAGTAAACTGCTAAAAGTGCAATAAACCATACGAAATTAAAGTTTTATACCTATTGTTGTAAACAAAGAAATGTCATGGCGAATGTTTTTGTTGTTTATGCTAGGGATGCACCGATCTCATCCCGGTATCAGTGCCGATCAAGCCCCTTGAAACTGGATCGGGTTTAGGTGGAAGAGGATCTGTCAGAACTTGACACTAAGGCTAAACTAAGATTTAGTTTAGGGATAAAATTTACAATTGAATGGTAATTTCTGTAAGTTCTAAAGCTTTGTTTAAAACAAACTGCTGTTAAACATTTAAACACTTCTAGTTTAAACAAATATCAACTTCAGTAATTCCATATGTACCCATTTTATGTCTTCTGCTCCAAACATTACCAATCTTATCCTACAGTAGAGCATCCATCTTATTATTTAACACTTGTATTGGATTGGTAATGGTATCCGTGGATACCCAAAGCCCAGGTATCTGTATCTGTATTAGGACCAGGTATCTGGATCGGTGCATCTCAAGTTTATGCTACATGCTGGAAGGAACAGTGCCGTCGGTCCGGTTAAAAACAGAATATGGGGGTGTAACTCTCTAGATAATATATGCAAAAAGTATGATCGATTCATCTTAACTGGTTTCAAATCTACCACTAATTGAAACTTAATAAGCAAATTAGGGACGTCCTGGTCCGATAGCAAACATGTCCGCTGTGTGGGGCTACTTCTCTTTAGAAAGTAATGATAGTGAAACAGCTTCTTGCAACATTTGTAAAGTGAGGGTTCCTCGAGGAGGTACCAACAGGGCTCATTTTAATACAACAAATATGATTTGTCTGACAACTGAACCCAATGAAGTACGGGGGTTTATCAGAGAAAGGTATCAATCGGTATTGGATTGGTATCGACACAACGCATGAAAAACTCAGATCAGAAGTCAAAAAACCTGTATGGGTTTCCGTAAAGCAAATGATTGCACTGGTCCTGTGGTGAGATCTACATTTCTTATTCTGCAGTGCATGATTGAAGCCTTTACCGTAAACTGGAGACTCTCTACCCTCCATCAAGGTGAGGGTCCGGTCCTTGCTTCTCTTCTTGAGTTTATTTCCATGGTGACGGTGCCTGCGGTGGCTGCGGTGCCTGGTGCTGCCCAATGGGACGTGGACCCCGATGTAGAGGGTCCTATGACCTGGGGGCACATTCAGCAGTGGTTAGACACTGATGAGCTGCAACGTGACTGAGTGTGTGTGTGTGGGTCTGTTAGGAGCTTAGCAGATCATCATTTTGATTTCACTGATCATAGTTAAGCACCAGTCCTATCTGTCGTTGCATTAGTCCTTACACATCTCTAATGTATGGAGCATCAGCAGTGTATAATGTACAATACAACACATGGCAACAAGTAAACACCACCTGTAAACGCTCAACAGCAATACATTATCAGGATTAAATGGCCAACACAAGAACAATTTCACAACAGTAACAATAAGTGGGGCTGGAAAAGATCATTCATTGGGCGAATGTGTTTTTTCACCATTATGGCTTTTATAACTGACGCCTTCGTATACTGAAAAATGGATTGTGATAATACATCAGCCATAGTAATCTACCACACAACCGCCTCTGAAAAGCTTCATTATGTATGAAAAAATACAGTAGGTATTATGTTTCTCTTACTTAGTTACTTAGAAATGTCAAACTGTAATGTGTGTTGCAGTTATTAAATACTAACTGGCCTTCTTGTGAATCTGTGCTGCCCGGTTGCCATGCACCACTTCTTTCTACCTTTTTTTACCTTTAAATAGCCGTGCACAATATCTGCATTATGTTTGTGTTTTTGCAGCATGAGAAAGACAGAGGGAGCGAGCGTGTGTGTGTGTTTGCACTCGTAAGTCAGCCCACTCAGCTCACTGCAGTATGACACAGAGATCCAGACAAGCAGATACAGTACATACAGTACTCTACAGAATGTTTGGTGCTGCTACGCTGAGAAGAGGAAAAATAAACAACAGAAGTTTATTTGAAATAAACACATGAGACACTTGTGCTGTGATGAAAAGGACAAACGCTCAGTGAGCACAGTCAAGAGGTAGCGTTACATCTACAGGAAACACAAAAATCAACATCATCCTGAAAGTTCCCTACAGGAGCTTTAGCTTCTCTTAAATATCTGCGTTACTTCCTGTCTGCATACACAGATAAGACAGGCCTCTGCTCTTTATCACCCATGTTTACTCGATGGTGGTGTTTGTGTCTTTGTTTTTATCGTCCGTGTTTTGAGTGACTGTGAAATTACTGATGCAGACTCAGCTCACCCACTGTCCTCCCACTCTGCTCTCATCTTTTTTACTTCGAAAAAGCTGTCAAGAGAGAAGCAGCATTTGTAAAGGCAGAGTAGGCGGACTCTCAGCTGCAGCAGTTTTTCACTGCTTGGAGCTTTCTGTATTACAGATCACAATCTGCGTTGTCGAGGTACCTTCAAGATCTTCCTGCTCAAAGTTGGTTCCCTGTTGGGATCGTGCTCCTCCTCTGTCCACCACAGCCTCATCGTCGTTCCTCTGTGAGACACAAAACACATGTTAAAGTTACTCGAGAACAAAGGCTTAGTTTTAAACAAAGCTGTAAATATGTCTGATGACTCAGTGTGGCCTCAGCACAAAAAAAAAAACCCAATAATACTTCATATCGTGGCGGACTTTGAGGAAAATCATGTCTCTTCTTGATCAGGAAGGAATTTTATCTTCATCCAAAAAAATGCTCCACTCACTGAAACATTATCTTTGTTTTGCGTGGCCCAATTGTCAAAAAACACACGCAAAAGTGCCCTCTTTGGAGTCAAAATGCAAGCTAAAGTGCCCCCCCTGCTTTGCAAGAGACACTGAGCTGCACCCATGGCTGGTTAAAATATGACAGCCCAAAAAGTCTGTGTGGGCCACTGTTCTCTACAATAACCCAAAATAGACTCTGAGCTCACGACCCATGTCACTTTGCTGTTTGCTAAAGCCAGCTGTGGATTTAGCCATATTTTAACCACACAGCTTTATCCAGCTACATCTCCCTTACACTTGTACTTCACTGAAGGAGAGATAAACATTTCAGCAGTAAATACACAAAACATTTTATGGACTGTGAGATTTGATATGTTGCTAATTCCCAGCACACACAAGGCGTGCAAGACCGGTCACCATGGAGGTTATCCAAACTGGATTTCTGATTCTTTTTTTCATTTGAAAGGCTACATAGACATTCATGGAGAACAGGCACCGCAAAAAGAACATAATCCTCAGTGCAGAGCTTTTGTCAGATTACAAGAGAGGGCAGTGAATGGTCATCAAAATTCACTGAACCATCAGGGAGATAGATTTCCCCTAACAATTACTGAGCAACTGCTCCAAGTATGACTTAAGTAAATAAGCAGAGAGCAAAACCAGTTACTTCTTTTTTTGAAGCTCAACAGGAAACCCGTAGCAGGACTGCGACACGCGATGGCATGAGACACGGATCGACTTCATTAGAGTCTGATGTCTGAGAGATTTCTGTGGTGTGAGAATGTTCGCCTGCTTATGTAACACTTGAAGATGAAGATGAGAGGGAGGAGGTGATAAGAGAGATTCTGCACAACCAGAGAAATCATTATTTTGATCCATTTGATGGTGTACGAACAACTCAAACCAATCTCTAATCCCTTCCTGTTCTGTGGAAACTCTCTGTGATTCATTAAAGTTGCAGCATTTCATTGTTACTCAGATGAATTCTGAATCAAACACCAACACACACAACACAACTCGGCATGAACATTCACAGCCAAAATATACAGCCTCAGGCAGAGCTAATGAGGGATGCTAGCGAGGGTACCAGACATTACAAAGGTGTAAGAAGCAGTCAAAAGTTGCAAAGGCTGCAGTTGGTCAGGCTCAGGTCACTGGTCAACACCTACTTCTACAGTCTGTACTGGAACAAAACCAACAGCCCACTCACAACCTGTGAATGTGGCATCATGGTGCACTTGGGGAAAGGAAGAAAAATCTCAAGCAGAGCTGGTTACAAAAACAAAAACTGATGGAATATTTTTATTCAAAGAAGCATGGTTTGTTGTTTTTTAGTTAGTTACTCTGACTTAATGACCCCACTTGAGACCAGTGGCCCTTAGTAGCTTCCCTCTGACGTGGACTCTTTTATTGTTCTTAGACGAAAGACTGACACTTAAGCGCAAAATCCAGAGTCAGAGAGGGCTCATTTGGATAGGATTTGGAATTTCATCCTTTCTGAACGTCTTCTTGACTTTCCTTGCATTGCCACTGTAAACTCTGTAAACAAAGAACAGAGGAAGCTTTTCCTTCTCCAATTTTAGCTGTTTCTTGTCTTGGAGTCAAAGGGCACTGACATGACTCACTTTCTTTTCCTCAACCTCCCACAGATTTCGAACTTCCCTCCCCATTACCCAGAGTCCCTTGCTCTGTAGGTGAATTCTGGGTCTGATGTTTTCTCAGTGTCTTGGACCAGAAGTGGTTCCCTTCCCTGTGTGCAGGGTCCAACACCTAAGACGAACCATGCTGTGCATTGGTTCCATCAAACCTATTTCATCCAAGGGCTGCAGGGATGTTCTAATACTTCTCCTTCATTTCATCTTCTCATTTTGGGTCATGAGAAACAGTGGAACCATAGACTGTAAAAAAAAAATGGACGTCCTCTTGCTTGGATCGAAGTGAGGTCGCCACAAAAACTGCTCCCCCTGGTGACTGGCTGCAGTAAAGGTAAAAAAATCCGGCTTTACAGCCATTCCAGATGAGCTGTGGTCAAATTTTAAAAAATTGATACACCTGGTAGAAATGTTTCATACGTCCTATTGTTGTGGTAATTTGAAGATATAATTTTGCTGCCTTGTATTCAAGTCCTCTTTTTCTATAAAGTTTCGTTTTCATGAGTCGTACGAGGTTAAAAACAAAGCTTTACGTAACGTCTAACGATGATTGACAGCTGCCGTTCTCATGTATTTTTTTCGGAGACTGCAAAATATGTCGGCATGTAGAGCCAAGAAGTGATTAGACTCTAGAAAGAAAAATTATTATTATTATTTTTGTCACCTGGTTCCACTCAGATTCTCCCACAATCCCTCACAGTCTCTACTGTACGAACCCTGGCTGCACAACTGCTTCAATGGCTGCAACTGTGACGGGGGTATTTTGGCTTTAAAACCGTACAATGATAAATGGCTGAGCCATGATGCCCACTCTATATTCAGTCTATGAGTGGAAAATGTTAAATGTTCCTCCAGAGTTTCCTGGCGACAAATGATGAAATTATCTTTTCCTATTGACTTCCTGTCACTTTTACCAAAGATCCTTTTCAAAACGCGTATCCTCTGTTCCTGTGTCTCCCATTCCCTAAGCTCATCCTGCCAAGCTGAACTGTACCGATACCTGAGAGCTGCGACTGCAACCTGAACACCCTCACTATGGCTCTACATGCACATAACCCCTGCCTTGTCTTTCCTTCAGTTTTTTTCTATGGCCCAGAGCTACCACACTGTTCCCTGATGAAGACAGTCAGAAGTGTCTCGCCTGACTCAGGCTTTGCTACAGCAGTGAACCCACTCTCATTCTCAAAAGTTGAGCTTGGTACAAGAACTTGTTGGACTGTTCTCCCTCCTACAAGCCATTGGTGGGTCCCTTTCCCATCTCCAAGATGATCTACATTGGATCCTTAAAGATCAGCAGTGCACTCGGCCAAGTTCAAAGATATCAGATCACGTCATGTTCATGGTTGGACGTTTCTGGTGAGCTGGAAGGGGTACAGTTCGAAAGGTCTCCATTCCTGACACTGTAGTCCCTGATTCATTCAGGAATTTATTCTTCATTATTGGGGTAACTCGGTGTCCAGCTGAGGATGGGAAGTGTTGCTTACTTGTATCTTTCCAACACATCTGCAAGGCCTTTTTCCTTCACCAAGTAAATGATATGGTGGCTGGTAAGTGTAAGGCAATTTGCAAAAGCCACAACATGAATCCAAAGGTTAAATCACAACAGAAGTACAGCCACAATGGAAGTGAAAGGAGGTTGGTTATCTGAACAGACGCGGAAAAGTTGTTAAAGTAAGTAAATGTTTTTTTAATTTTTTAACTTCAGCTAGAAGTCAGTCATGCTTTAGTGTTAGCATGAAACAGTTTGAAACGAAGACAATCACTTCCAAAACTTTTCTGTGTCCATTAGGATAACTGACCTCTGAACTTCCATATGGCTTTTGCATTCGTGTTTTATGTTTTCATTTGTGTTGTTGCCTTTGCAAATCGACTGACACCTACCGGCCACCACAGAAATATAAATTTAAGCAACACAGAGTCAAGAGAACAGTTTATCTTAAGTGCTGTAGAGCATAACTTCTGGATAGAGTAGATTAAACTGTTTCACAGCATCAGTACCTTTCTGAAGCTGATGTATGTATCAAAATAGTCAAAATTACAACTCGGTCAACACAGTGCTTGTAAATCTGAGGTCCAACATCTGGTGTATAACACAATACAAATGTGGTGTTGGAGAGAATTCCTCTGGATTAATTCTGTACCTTTAAACCTAAAGCGCACTGAAGTATATAAACTGGTATTCTTTGAGCTAGCTTGTTGTCAGCTTTCTCCTCTGCCATCATGACAAACAGGTGACCATTGAGGCATTTTGATAATGAGGACGCTGCTGTTCGCAGCTGCAACGCAACATGGACTATCCAGGTCATGGGGGCTGATGTTAATCTGTATACAAATACAAAGGACACAGATATTTGCTCAGATTAAGGTGCCAGCTACTAAATCACACATGGCACATTAGCCCATAGTAACCGTACGTTGTGCCGTTTGGTTTTATGAAACAGCGTTACGGCTTTGTCCAATCATTGATGGATGTGGATCACTTTTTAACAGTTAGTTTTTGCTTTATAACCATACACATCTGATGGAATGGTTCAGACAGGATGATCAGACCAAGAAGATCAATAAACCAGTTTGTCAGTTAAAACAAGCTGGAATAAAAACAGGAATCAAAAGATAATCTCCTTGGTCCAGTTTCTCCCCAAGCCAAACAAACCCGACTGCTGCTTTTCAGTCATTTTAACATTAATAATCCACTCACTAGCAGAATGGTTTTTAAAAGGACTGGCAAACTGCACAGCTGAAGTGATATCACAGGATGTGGCACATATTTGGATCTGATCCCTACAGATGGCTGTGGCAGTTTTGGAAGCATCAGTGGCAGCAGTATCATTAACGGCACAGGCTTTCATGTGGCACAAAATGCACAGTAATCCTTAAATGTTTCTGCTATAAACTTCCACATCCGGTATGAGGACACATTAGTAATGTTAATTTTTTTTAGAGATGCTTTTTTAAGGTATTTTGCGGCTTTGAGCCAGCACTTTGGGAAAAAAAAAACCATACTCATCCACCTGCCATCTGCAAGAGGGATCAGTGGTGGTTTGCATGAAACGGCTCATTTTAACCGTGCTATTTACCCAGATTTTAACATGCAGAGAAAAAACCTTTAAGTCCGTAAAGTTCCTCTGGAAACTGATCAACAGTTTGTGGTTAGTCAAGCATGAGTAACATTTGGGGGTCACATGACATGAAAAGTTGTTATCCATTGGACGTGAAGAAAGACCCCCAAAGCACAACTTAGATATGAGATTCACAACCTCTCAATCGAGGTGCCCGACAGATGATCCACCAAAAAAAGCTTAGCTCTTCTACAAGTAGCTCAGGAATCCCCTCAGAAGCTGCTCTTCCATTATTTTCTCATTTAAACCACCAAGAACATCAAGGAAAGACTTCAACATTCAGCAGGATCAGCTTCCCTTTCTTCATGATCTCACACAATTTCATCCATGTCCATAGTAGCTCTGATTTGACAGCAATTTAGATGAAGATGAAGTTTTGCTGTACCTTATATCTGTGGAGCCAGGGAGCCTCTTGATTCTCAGAATGCATGAGCTTAACTTCTGTCTCCTCTGCTGAACAATCACTTCGGACGAACCAAGCTTCACTCTGAAAGCTGAGCTCTGCCACTGCTAACTCCTACTTCCCTGCTTCACATCATGCCTGACAGCGGCTCATCCCCTTCTGTTGTGTCAAACAGCTGTAATTTGTGATCCCGCATCTATGGGCAGAGTCAAGCAGTCACTCATCATCAGATTATAATGGTGACATCATTACTGAGCCCATGCAGCAGCATTAAAGACAAAGCTTCATTCATACCGTGCCTGCGCTCTGTCTCTCTGCTTCATGTGTAAAGTTAATCTATAAGATCAACTTGTCAGTCGTAATTAACGCAGTCTTTCCGGAAGCTCCCCCACAGCTTTAGCTTGCACTCTTCAGGAAATGTTGCAACAGATTATTACAATCTGTGTGATAGATTTTTATTTTATCCTCATTCTGTCTGCAGTAAAAATAAAAAAAATAAAAATCCACGTGGTGTTACTCACCAAACTTCCTCGCCCTGATGATGAGCCAAAAGGAGAGGTTACCTGCAACATGTAAAATCATGACTTCAAATTTAAAGTGTCACATTCAAGTATTGATATTTTCACATTCAAATAATTTTTGCACCTAATCAGATTAACATCCACCCTGACGTGTTATTTTTAGATTCTTTAATGCTCAGTGACTCCTGAGATCAGGCTACGACCTCACACAAAGCCATGTGGCTCTAAAACCAGCACCACAGCACCAAAGACGCTCTCCCAGCCAAAACCCTGTCGGCCTAAAACCTTCAGCTAAATGGAAAAATCTGTTTTTTTGTGTAAACAGCAAATGGATAACAACAAATCTCCTCCCAAATGATCAGCAAAGACCAGTAGGGACTGCCCACGTGTGTCTGCAAACACTGCCTGTGGGACTGTATTTTGCTTTCATATCTATAGGACTGATGAAAAATCTGCCTCGACACTTGTAGAAATATTGTAGGTTGGGTTTTTGAAGATGTCTGTGTGTGGGAGCTAGCTGCCTGAGGATGGATTTGTACAGGCTGTATGCCAGGACAGCATCAACCTGCAAAGCAGTTGCTGCATTTGGCACCAAGCTTGATATACAACACCTGATTTCACAGTTGATTCAAGCTCTGTCATACATGTATGGATAAAACTTAACACAAGGAATTGAAAACTGGACATTTTTATACTTTCAAAAGGCATCAGATCACATTGATTGCCTAAAACAAACTAAATTGATCATAAAAGTGATGTTACATCATTATTTCTGTTAAACTGTCATTCCATGAGTTTAGAGACCATGCTAGAAAACTCCACAGGTAGCAACTAAAGTAGCTAGCATTTTCATAATATACTTCAACTTTTACCCCCAGTCTTTTGGTTATTATTATAATGTATAGAAAAAAACTGTCTGAATATTGATCTTTTCTAGCCTAAATTTGTGACCCCCATATATCAGGACACTTTACCGTTGGCAGCAGCAGCGGCTCTATCTGCGCGCTCGGGTCCGCAGTGTCCATCCTCCTCTCCCGGCAGCAGCTTCCTCGCCGTCACAGTGAAGAGGAGAGACAGACCTCCGCTGTGTGTAATCCGGGCAGGTGTGGCTGTAACTGAGCGACAACACAGCGGTCACATGTTTATATCATCGTCGGTCGGTCAGCAGCTTGGTGCTGCTGATTTGAGTGCTGCTCTCCTCGTTCATCCAAACGTGCGCGTGTGTGCGAGCTGACGTGGACGCCTCAGCGATTGTGTCAGGCTCAGCTGTGAGGAGGCTGAAAATCTACATGAGGAAAACCTGTTTTCTGTGTGAGATGAACAGGGAGATGTGTTAACGCAAGTTATGTAAATATTTCTTTATTGATTTGATTGGACTTGGCGAAGTGGGCTGAGCAGGGCAGCTGCAATCTGCGTTTTTCCTCCTTTGAATCACGTGCATTTTAGTAATTACTTTGAAAAATACCACCCTACAAATACAGGTACCCTCTGCAATTTTGGATGTGTTCTAAAACCTGAAAAAACGTACTAATATAGAAGCTTTCTCAGAACTACAGCAGGATCAAGCCGTGAACTCTGGAAAACCCAGAACAAAGGCCCTTAAGGGATCGACCCCGCTTTTTCAGACGAATGATTAAATGGAGTTTAAATAAAGCCTGGTGGAAAAACAAACTGATTTATTTTATTGACATTTGATTTAATAGTGGCGCACCAAAGCATAATATGACGCACAGAAACATAGAGGCAGAGGCAGACTCAATACTTTCTCCCTCAACCCTCTGCAGATTATTTGGGCCCTTTGTGGGTCCTGGAATTGTCACCTTGCTTGCTCTGTGTTATTTGGACCTCATGAGGATTTTTTGTTTTGATGTAACTGTTAGAAGTCTTCAAAAGAAGTGACTCTTCTAAATGTAAATGCAGTCAGATAATAAAGTATTGCCATGTGGTGTGGATCCGAGTCCACGTGCAGCTGAGTTCAGAGATCCAGAGGATG
The DNA here is from genome assembly GCF_033239565.1 of Halichoeres trimaculatus. Lineage (NCBI taxonomy): Eukaryota > Metazoa > Chordata > Actinopteri > Labriformes > Labridae > Halichoeres > Halichoeres trimaculatus. The sequence continues at coordinate 19,922,692 of NW_027437197.1, forward strand.
AAATAAAAGTTCGCTTATTAAAAGGCTTAATGGTAATTTTGAAACATCCGTGCGTTTCAGATTTGTGCCTCTGGACTGAAACGACCTCCTGAGAGCGCTTTGGTTTAAGGACCTGCATTCAGTTATCGCCATCTGCTGTTTGTCTGTGAGAAGGCCCGACTATCTCTGCAAACACACACACACACGCACACACACACACACGCGCACTGTAAGCTAAAATCCAACATGTTATTGACAGCTGTGTCTTGCTGTGGATTGGTTTTCCAATTAAGCGCGCAATGAGATTATTACGCATCTGTCTGATACCATGTTTTAACTTCATTATTATTATTTTTTTAAAAACATATCAGTAATTTTTCATAATTTCTAATTAGAGATCTGATGTTTCAGGCTGGGGATGAATCACTGAAAATCCATGCAATAGTAGTAATAAAACATTTGAGCTGTCTATGTTACACACTGAGGAGCTGTGAGGTTTACTGTTACGCACATTTTGCCTCTTCTACCTCTTTGCATGCGCTGTCACACAATACTTTTTCGGTGTGTCACTTTCCTTCGGTTGCTCAACAGGAAACTTGTCATCTTCACAGTCTGCTTTTTTTCATTTTTGTAGCTAAAACAAGAACAAAAAAATCTTAATGAAACTGAAAATAAAAGTAATTCCAGGTCCACTTTGCTCATAAAATTGTAAGTTGTCACTAAGGTTGGTTTTATTTATTTTATGAAACAATTAAGTCTTCACACCGTTCAAAAGGATGTTAATGCCCATCAGGCGTTTGAGCATAAACTGCTTGTTTTGCCTTTGGTCTTTTCCGGGCAAAAATGAACATTACCTTTTTTTATGGGGCGCTTTTTTCTAGTTGGCAACAAGGTTGTCTCTTATGCGTCACGTGACAAGAATCATTTCCTTATCTGCTCATTTTTTCTGAATTTATCGTCTGTTGAAAATTGACAAGACGTGAGGCGTTCATGAAAATCCGACAAACTTTTCAATGGGAGCATGACCGTGCTTACTTCTTGATCTACTCCAAAATGACTAGTTTTTTGTTTTCCTGATGATAACATCATTTATTATATTTCAATCACATTACAGCAGATACAGAGATTCCCACGACAGCATTTAGCACACAGGCTATAAAATAACCTGCCAAATGAAAACATAAAAAAGACTCTAAGTCTACATTAACCAACATTTATAAGTTCTTTAAGCACAGGTATCATAAACGTATAGCAGTGATCGGTAACGCCATAAACATCTGGTAACCTACAGCTTTGATAAAGTACAAAATACATTTTCACTGACAGGGATTATTGTGCCAGTTTATGCTACACAAGAACATTTTCATTTACAGCATTTTTTATATCTTTCTTTACTAACAGTTTTCAGGCTACTGGACAGAGGAGGGCTTTTTGCTCTTTAAGACACTACTCATGAATTCTAGTTTGTGTACAACCAATCACTATCACCGAATGATCAATTATATTTACATTATATTCATATAGTATTTGTACAGTGTTTTCTGCCTCAGCAGTGGGCGCCCAGCTCCTGTTAGAGGGTATAGTGGAAGAATTTACACTTTGGCCATTAATTTTTAACTTTTTTTTGAGTAGATAGATAGATAGATAGATAGATAGATAGATAGATAGATAGATAGATAGATAGATAGATAGAATAGGACTGGATAGATGGATGGATAGATAGGGAGATGGATTTAACTGTGAGGATAGAAACTGTAGTAACCAATGTCCTTTGTGCAGTTTTTCTCGCACTCTCTGGGTGCCAGCAGCTCAGATTTTAGCGGGGACACAGTCTCTGAAACAGGCGTGGCAGAAGGTGAGATTCTCCTCCTCTTGGCCTGTTCAAAGATCCCAGAATCGCTGGAGTCGATGGACTTTATGGAGGACGGCGTCTCTATCCAGCTCGACTCTGACGTCATGTCTTTGGGTTTGGTCTCCTCCGAGCCGCCGATCGGTGACCTCTCCGTGGGGATGGAGTCACCCTCCTCGGACAGGTAATTGGCCCCTGCCCTGCCACCGAGAGAGTTAGTGGGCCAGCAGGAAAAGACCGAGCTGGATTTGGTGTTGACGCCACAGTACTGCGGCGGCGTGCGTCCTCCCCAGCCCGACGGGTCTGCGTAATAGCCAAGAGGCCGGTTGGAGCAGCCCGCAGTCGGCAGGGGAAGAGCCTTCACTCCGGCCGCCGCGTAGGACAGCAAGGTGGCGGCGTTACCGGCGAAATCCGCGGCGTCGTATGCCGAGGCAGCAAAGTCCAGTCGGTTGTTGGCAGGGGTGACAAACCATCGCTGCGGGGGGGTGGCAACAGTGGGCTCCTCGCTCTGCTGCGGGGAGAGCAAGCTGTTGCCGAGTGGGACGCTGCGCTCTGTGCCAGGCCCAGTCCCCACGCCAGGGTGAAAGCGAGATTTGGCATAAGTGCTGACAAATTGGTCCTGTAGGAAAGAGCTAGGCATGGCATATCTCGCACCCGGCACGATCTGTGAACGCGGAGAGTCACCCGGTGATGGAGTAAGGCGGTCAATGTCGCAGCCTGTGTAGACACTGAAAAGATGGAGGGAAAAACAGAGAAACAATTCAGCAACTAAACAGGCTGTTTGTCTAAAAATCAAAAGCTTTCAGGTCAATATCCATTCAGCAGTGACTCTATTTCAGACACTCTGACAGGGGAGGGAGCTTCAGTAGGCTTCATTTTAGGTAACAAATCAGTTTTTCTGCAGACGCCTACATCATTTGAAAAAGGAAAATAAAGGAAGAAAAAAATGAATCACTGAGCGCGTTGTGCTTTTCAGAAGCAGAATTTTACGCTTTCATTTTACGCATCTTAACATTCTTTGCAAATTGTTGAAATGAAAAAAATCTGAAAATAGGAATATTCTGAAATACAGAAAACAACCAAGCATCTTCACACGAAATTGATGTTAATGTATAAAAAAAATCAAAATGCAGTCTTTCCAAAAAGCACAAAATATATTTTATAAAAAACATAATCCATTCATAAATTGATTTCTTATGATTCTCTCCAGTTTGGAGAAATTGATTCAATATATTAAAACCAATAGCTAATGATAAACAAAATTGTTATCGAAGAAAATTAAAGAAGGAATTCTTACGTGTCGTAATTGTCCCGAAATCCTTTAGCAAACGGATTGTGGTCAATTTTCAGCTGCGTAATCTGTGGATGAAATGATGCACTGATTAGAAATTAGGTTTGTTTAGAGATCAACGAAACACAGTGGGGTTTTTTTTTAAATTATGAGGATTGAGACTTAATATGAGTGTGAAATTCTGGCTGCGTAGCTCAGGAATTTTGAAAGACTTTGGTAATTTTTCTTGATCTTCATTAAAATACCAAACTCATCCTGTTTTCTAAATAAAAAGAATAAAATGTAAAAACAATAATAACAATGATTATCATAAAAAAAAAAGAAAAAGGAAGCAAAATGCCTGTTTTCTGCACAATAAATAGTTAACTCCTTTTGATATTTATCTGTGTTGTGTGGAAGACAAAGCGGCCGTACGTCGGTGTTCTGGTAGGCTGTGACTGCGATGAATTGCGTCTCTGTGAAGGTGAAAGTCTGGACTCTTCCTGGTTGGCTCGTGTCTTCTGTCCCATCCTCGTTTACTTCCACCACATGGAGCCTGGGCTGGTACTTGTGGAGAGACTGAAGGACCACCATCTGGAGATGCAATCAGAGACGCGCGTCAGGAACTGGACTTCAAACTTTGGATAGATGACTGAAGCAGAAAACTGAACGGAATTAGTCTTATTAGTAATTATCCTATGATTTGAGCACTGTGCGCTGCGCTTTAGGAGTCAGTAATAAAGAAAACAAATCCAGATGCAAATACTGTCACTGTGCCGTTAAAAAGAGCGGGATGTGACGAAAGTGCGTCTGTTTTACGTGATAATAAATACATAGGAACAAACAATAACAATCTCTTGTAGCATTGGACATGATGTTGCATTACCTGCCCTGTGTTGTTGGAGGCACCTTTGTTGTTTGTGAGCTTTAGCTTTCCAAACGAAATTTCTTGGCGCATCCAGTGCGCACCGGTATTTGGTGAGTCCGGGTGCATATAAACCCTATTTCCTGAAAGGAAAACGCAAAAATACAGATAAATTATTCACATTATATCTACTTTAAAAAGATAAATAAAATAAATCTAGTATATAAAAAATAGATAAGACTTTTGTAGCTTACACAGTGTTTTTTTTAATTAGTTGCAATATTAAAATGCATAATGATATTTGTGCAAAATATAGGAATAAAAGAAAATAGGAAAGAAGAAAAAAATCAGTACCTATCACATTTGTGTCTGCTTTCCCACATGGCACCCACTTTCCTCCTTGAAAACGCCAGTGATTCGGATCAGCAAGTATTACATCCACAAATATATTGTAGTGTGCAGTTGGGTCGAGGCCAGAGATGTTAAAGCTTAAGAATGGAAACATTCGTCTGCGGGAAAAAGGAGCACAGATTAAGAAACTCAAAAAACCCGCAAAATCAGATTTAATTCAAAGGTGCTTTTCGTATTTATTTTTGTTTTTGTTTTTAAGCTTTATGTGATGTATTTTTCTTCCATTTTGGTAAAATGTCGTTAAAAAAGAAAGTAGCCAAAAATGAATTAATTCTGCAGGCGTGTGAGCCATATGTGCGCGCACTTACCGTCCCTGCTTTGTGATGATCATCTCCGTTTGGTGCCTGTGGAACTTGAGCCACAGGGCCCTGTTGCACAGATACACCTGCGCTTTCCCCGGAACCAGTCCTGCCTGCGCGGAGGAGAACTGGTAAAAAGCCCCTCCTTGGTACGTGTGTCCATACTGCTGCGCGTAAGGGTAGCCGGCTGCAGCGTAGCCTTGAGGAGAAGTGTTGGTCAGAAGGCTGTTGTAAGCTCCGTTAGTTATAACCGGATGATGGGCCATGTAGCGACTGGGACTTCCAATAGAGAAAGCTGGGTGCGCGGGTCCATGCTGGCTCGGGTACGGGAACATGGTGGCTGCTGAGACTGACTGAGGCTGTGCGGCTGGAGAAAAGATGCACCTTTCTCCTGCAGATCCATCGAAATTATGACGGATGTCAGAGACTCCGTGAAGATCAGGAGAGAGTTTGCCCCTCTGGACGTCCCCTGATGCGTCCTTGGAGTCGGGAAAATTGTCTGCCTCTGACTGATTCGTCATCTCCCTAGAGTTTTTTTTCAGAGGTGAACTTCTCTCCAGGTTGTCACTCGCAGATATAATAGGATGGTCCTGCAACGAAAGCTCTGATCCATCGGAGCTGGAGAAGCCACTGCCCACATTCATAAATTTCTTGGAGAGCTCACCCGCCGGCGAGATGCAATTCTCGACCTGCATGGCTCAATAGGAAGCCACTGTCAGCTCAACCTATATCACAAGCCTGTGCACACGCCTTTTTCCAAATCTAACACGAGGAAAACGCCTTTTGCGATGACTTGAAGCACCGAAGGCAGCAAATTAGCCAATTGACACCATCCTGCAATCAGAGAGGATTTTCTTTCCATCACTCTGCCTTCTCTGCTAATGAAACAAGTATCGCCATTGGTTAGCTCAAGGCTGTAATTTAATTAGACAGCTCTTAATTAGGACAATCTGTGGCGCGCTGTAAGCAAAGTGATTAGTTTGTAGGGTGACATGGGCCTATATTTGATTAAAATATATGATCCTTGACTGTTTTATCAGCTGAATGTGAAAGAGAAAACACAAAAATTAAAGAAATAAAAGAAAAACACTTAAAGTCTTGTTCTGTGCTCCCGTCAGCTGCGTTACTTACCTATTTATCCGCGTTATTTACCTATTTATGCGCCATGAGTGCCAAAGTGTGTCTGCGGGAGAAACCAGGATATATTATTAACACACCAAAAATGACAGTCCATGACAGGCAGCGCATCTGATGCCTTAAAATGTTTGTGATATAGCGTGAAATCATGGCGTCCCACTGAAGATGTGTTTATGAGTCCCAGTGCTGCTTAATATTTCATTACCTGTAAAGTTATGAACCGGAGGACTGATAGCAGGGGCTGCTGTGCCAAATGCATGTTAAAGGAAGGAGGAGGAAACCTGAAGGCTGATAGAAGAATGAGATCGGTGAGGAAGGGTGTAGTTTCTCTCCAGTGAAGTTTGTGAAGAGTTGGAGGATTACAAAAGTTAGAGATGCACGATATGCATGAGTCCGATCAGTTATCTGTATTTATTTACAATGACAATGCTTCTGTTTTATCTGATAAACAAATAAAGCCTACTTTCATTTAATCATTTCGACACATTTACATTCAAAACTAGCAGTTAGCCCTTGAGGGAAAGAAATGCATGAAGTGGCATCATTGGTGTGTGTTTTTCATTGTCTCAGAGGAAAATAGAGTGTAACTTGTGCAAAATTTGCTGAAGTTTCCTGAGAGGATGAAATAAGTCCTTGTGTTAGAGTTCTCAGAAAAACAAAAACAAAAATAAAAAAAGCACCACAGTCAAAACTGATCTTTAATTTTGTCTATTAAAAGTTTAAGTTTCATTTTAACAAACTAAATGTGAATTTACACAATATAAAAACAAATATTGAACATTATATTTTCAAATGACACATTTTAGACTATAAAAATGTAGTAAAACGATCCAGATCTTATCATTAGGAGCAGGATTATTATCTGCTGTCACTACCAGCTTTATAAAATTTATTTATACCCCTAGTAAATCTCATGAGAGCTCTGACATAGTGAGATGTGGGGATGGAAATGCTCCTTTTTGAAGAATCTGTAATAAAGATTAAAGTTAACAAACATCTCCACAAAAACAAAGTTTAAAAAAAAATACTTGGATGTGTCAAAGTCGTTACTGCTACATAAAAGTGTAAGAACAGCTGCTGCAGCCATCTCAGTATCAACACAAACTGTCTTTAAATGAAAGTGCTGTTACATATATTCCTTTATTTATGAGGCTTTTATTTTGAAAATACATCAGATGGATTGAGGCACCATTATCTCAGCTAGTAGAGCAGGCGCCCCATGTACAATCTGTAGACCTTCTTGTGGTGGACCTTCGTGTGATTGATTCCTAGTGAGTCTTCACTCTCAGCTGTCTCGTCAAATTCAAGGTTAAAAAAACTCAGAGTAATAATAACAAAAAAAAAAACAGCTCTAGATTTAAAGTAGTGTGGTTTAATGATTGCACCTGTGCAGTAATGTGATTCAATCCTGCTTTTATGATGTCAGTGTTAAAGAGGTGTTAATAAAACACTGTTGCTTTGTTCAACAAGGATTTGTATCCAGTCGCAAAGCATGACACGGATCCTTCTTGTTACAAATGTTACAAACGTGTTTTTGATATAAAACAGCCCAGCTTTAAAAATACACCACGTCCTCTCTCTTAAAAAACTTTTGGTTCAGTTGTTCTGCTAGTGTTCCTGGAACAATCTCCATCACAAGGGGTTAGGAGCAGAGTGACGGAGGCTTGTATTCCACTGTCTGTGTCTCTAATGAACAGACAAGAATCTCTGAAGCTAACAAGAGGGGTCATTACTGCAGAAGGCCATAGGGTCCAGCAATCTATTCCTGTGAAACATACAAGCACGGGCTTGTCTGCACCCGAGGAAGACAGAGTGGTCACTCTCTGCTCTCCTCATTACAGGATTATGATTCACTTCCATCAGTAATCTTTAATAAGGTGTACAGGCTTGTTTTTTTTAACTAGTTGTTGGACACCCATGCAGCAACTCGTTTTTTTCCCCTAAGGTGCTTTGGTGCATGTTTATCAGCTTAAGTTCTGCCTCTCTATTAGCTCACACAGCAAGTGGACATCACAAGAGGAGGAGGTGGGGATGGGGGCTACGTTGCTCTTGGACAACCTGGTCCCTCAGGGAAAAAAGTGGTGCAGGTGAGGATCTGAGCTTCCTGAACAAACACACTATCGACAGGATGACGTCCCAAGAAATGATGAAATTCAGGTGAAGACATGTTTAAATCTTCTGTTTTTTGGGGCAGCTTGCACATACATCTTGAGTTATATTTTTAAAAACAAATCATTTAAAAATTCTTGAAGAAAAATTCCTATTGGCCAAACCAAAAAAGGAATTCTCATTGAGCTTGAAACAACCTGCTTTTTTCCGCGCCCTGTATCACCATTTTTTATTGTTGTGCCAAAGAAATCTGCTCGCCACCTGGGTCTAATCTAATCAATGTGAATGACAAGGAGAGAAAAAGCCTGAAAGTGAGCACCAGCTTAGGGATTTTACCTAATGCCCAGCACTGTCACTTCGATGATATGATCACAGCACACAAAATGACAACAAAATTATAGCCAGCAAGGATATGGGGGACATCGTGTGCTCCTCCAGTCAGGTGAAATTGCTTTTCCCGACTATGAAATGGCTTGTCTCTTGTCGGATGGGTAAACATTTCCTTGTCAGGCCAGTAATAAGGAATGAGGCACACTAGGGCTCAACTAAGAGGATAGAGCCAAGGTTATTTGGGATTCATGACAGGTAGTGGCTTATATTACAGCAGCACTAAAAATTTCATGGGAATGCATTTAAGATGGCCTTTAACTTATTTATATGTTGTTTGCCAGACGTCACATCGCAATTTCCATCAATAAATCAAAGTGAAGGATTCCTTCTCTCCCTGTCTCTGTGCGATTTAAAGAAAAGTCACCAAACCTGTGTTTACCTTAAGTCTTTAATTAGCCTGCATGGCTAATCAGATTAAGTGTGAAGATGCTTTGTGCTATGCTAACATAACTCCTCCCCCCTGTGGTTTCCTGCCATCAGTGATCCGCTCTGTCACAGGGAATCAGGGCGTTCTTTGACAGAAAAAAAGACAGCTGGAGGCCTGCTAAGGGGCGGAGTGGACAGTTGTGGCTTTTAAACCCTTATTAGCCGTCCTCCCTGGACACACAGCGACACGCGTCCATACGCACAAGTGCACTCCTACACCTGCTCATTATTGATGGGCTTTGAGGGGTTTTTACCCAGCCTGAGCTGAGTTAACCAAACAGGGTGTTTTTTTTTACCACAAGGCTTACAGCAAATTAACCTCTGACAGGTGAGCAGGATGTTCAGAGGAAGTGAAAGGGACACGGTTCCTGTGCAGATACCACACCTGAGATGATTCACCTGAGATACAAATGATGAAACGCTGTAGATTAATTAATCCATTATCCCACCTAAATACATCATCCAGTCTCTTAAACATTACTCCACCAGCATTTTCCTGCACTATTTTCCTTTTTCTTTAACACTTTAGAGCCCTCGAAGTTACAAAATCGCACATAAACAAAGATAAATAGGAACTGTTTGGTCTGAACTCATTTGAATTCTCGGCTACCATTTGTTTCACAGTGCATCTATTCACAGTTTTGTTATCTCACTTTTCATTTTCATTGCACAATCTTTTATTATCATTGAGTGTTTTCAGGATAACATGATTATCACCAAGTGCTGTTAACTAATCCTGATTATTAATAATGACATCTTTTATTTCTTCTTGTTTTCTACAGCCATGTATCGCTGCCCATCAGTTGTTTCTTTACCTCACAGGGGCCGGGATACTGTAATAATTTCTCCATTCAGACGAGGATAACAGCACAGGGAAATTAAGCATGAGGTGCATCCTTTTAAGCAACATGAATACAGATGTTAATATATCAAATTAATGCACAATTATAAATGTGTGAATTTGGTTTCGTACCAATTCCGCAGAAGCTCATACTTGTGAAATACCGTAGTCCTCTGAGAACTACGAGCCCAGAGAGTAAAAGCTAAAACCGCTCTGTGCTCTCTGATGTGGATAATGTTGTTTAACAAACAGTGGGGATATAATGTCAGGAATCACAAAGTTTGCAGAGAGGCTAATGTCTCTATCCAAACTTCTTTTATCACCTGCTTCTGACCCGTTATCAACTGTTTGGTTTGTTGCTAGTCTCTCTTTAATATTTAAAGAGCCTGTGTGACCCGGGGAGTGCAGCTGGGGTTTGTGACCATTTTGTTATTTCTGCTGCCATGCACTGTCAGACGTCTGCGAGTGAAGAACACGGCCACTGTCCCCAGTAAGCCCACGGCATGAAAAATTCAGACTAACTCCACTTTTTAAGCCATTTCTGATGAAAAGCACGCAGAAATGAAACTGACTTATGCCAAATGAATATCATTGAATGGCTGTGATTGTGAGGGCTGATGTTTGTTTCTTTGAAATTATTTATAAAACATCAGTTCCATTTTAAGAGTGGCCCTGCTATGAAGTGTGCACTCACTCCTCTGAGAATCCTCTGAGGTTTACAGAGCAATATCAGCCTTAACCTGAACAATAGAAAACAGATTCAAAGGAGTCACTTGGATGAGCCTTTTCTGCACTCTTTCCAAAAGACAGGGTAAAAAAATACACATAAATCGTTTCATCACAGCTGCACATTATTGAATCAGCAACTAGACTCACACGATTTTGGATCCTCATCTGAAATAAAACAACACAAACCTGTTTTCTGATCATCAGCATCCAGGATTTGGCACTGAAATATCTTCTGGTTTTAATTGTGATAAATTTGAGATTGACCTGCAAGAGAAAATATGAAAATAAAAACACAAACGCTGCACAGATCACATAAAAAATGGAAATAATTCTCCGTTAAAAGAGAAAATATTTGGGGGAGAATAGGAGCAAACAGGCGACTGTCGTGTTACAAGAATAATCTTCATTAAAATCACAGGCAACAACACCAGGCCAACACGCAGCTCATTGGGAATGCAGTGTGAAAAGAGAGGCCCACAGATTATCACTCTACGTAACTCATGTTTAATTTATCCAGCAGCAATATTGTCAAGAGCCCTTGCAGTCCAAAGAACGAGACGCTGATAAAAGCTGGGAGAAAGACGAAGGGGAAGCCCAAAAATAACACAAACAGGCTTTGAGTAAAGCGTCGCAAAACGGGGAGATGGAGCACGCTGGGAAGTGGACGTATAAAAGACATCTCTGATGTGTTTAGCACAGCTTCACGGCAGTGTAATATACCTGCTTTAGCATTGTTAATATTTCAAAAGATGACTTCTGAATGGTTAGGTGTTCACACAACAAACAGAGATGATACAGCACTTAACCTCTGCTCTGATTTAGGAATCAGATGCTCCATGCACCGACTAATCCTTAACTTTCAGAATAATACACCAGAAAACAACATAACCTTACATCCCACTATATGAAGTAACCCTCAACCAATTTCTGAGTGCTCTATGGTGTGTGTTTTTTCCTCCCCCTCCTCCTCCTCCTCCTCCCCATGGCTGAGAGAAATGGAATTGCCTCTCACATTCAAAGACAGCTCTAGGAAGGTGATAATAGAGCTACTCCCTGCTGTCTGCAGGCAGGAAATAGGAAAGTGGCATATGGGGCCAGGAACCAAATAGAGAGGAAATGTGACCAGGCAAGGGAAGGAACCAAAGGAAAGGTTAATGATCAGCTCTGAATTCTACAGGGAAGAGAAGTCGAGAGGTAAAATAAATGTGACATGATTTATGTCTCCAACACTCACATCCAGGCTGTCACAAACAAACACATGGAGAGGGTTTATTTCTTGCAAACTTTGCCAATTATGAGATTTGAGAAGAAGTAAATATCATGCTTTTTTTTCCTCTCCACTGCGACATAAATTTAGTCTCTTAAAGAATAAACCACACAGTGCCTCTGCTTCACATGGGTTCAAAATAGATGAGAAATGCAGACATTACCATATAATCAAGACAGAATCCATCTTCACAGCCTCACCAGGATTTTCCGAGTGTGAACGACTGGCTGATGTCCTACTGTTGCCTCTATGGCAGCCCGACACGCTCTCCGGCCTGCAGCCCCTCCGACAGGGACTGATGCACTCTTTTAAATGACTCGGATGCTTTCAGGCGCTATGCTGAGGAACCAAATTAGACCTTGGATACGTTACAGTGATTCATGATAGGAAAAAAAAAGGGGAAGCATAAATCATAGGTTTCAGTGATAACTTGAGAATTAGCGCAGGGTGTGTTATCATTAGTGAATTGGTTTGCAAATCTTGCCCCCTGTTTCGACACCTTGGCTGAAGGGTTTGTGCCCTTTCACCACGCAGCTGGAATCTGACTCTTTAGCTATCAGTCAGGCCTGTCATAAGGAAGGAATCAATGCTGAAGCAATTTGCACTTAGTTTGAGCTGCTACTGGGCTTTTGATAACAGTCCTGGTGCATCGTCCTCTTGATTCCCCACTAGAGAGGGCGACACTGTGGACAGACCACCATGAATGAACCGTGGATTAGATTATCAGATATCATTTTAAAATTATAAATGAGTTTCTTTAGAAATCCTGAGAGTCTAATCACTGGATTACAGTTTCTGCCTGCTAGAAACAGTTGTAGCAACAGCTGGGTATTAGACACAAAGCAACATCATCATCACCCGGCTCGCTTTTTCCAGATCTGACAGCTAGATCATTTGAAGCTGACAAGATAACACTTAAATGCAAAGGTGACATGACAGTGTCTTCGAAGCCAGATGGATCGATAGTCAGCTTGGCTTGTCAGGATCTGAGCAGTGGTTCTGCAGCCATGGGTTGTTGTTTTTTCTTAATGTGTTTGTTTTTTTACGCTGTTGTTGAAAATAAGGCTATCACTGTCTGGCATAATGTCTGCTTCGTTATCAATGAGCAGATTTCCTTTCTTATGCTGCCATTGAAATATTGATGCATGTGGTTTAACAAAACAGCTCAGGAGTCCAAAGGAGTTCAGAACACCTGTAAACTGGATACTTTAAATGTCTTGTTTTGAATACCTGTGGGTATAGAAGTAGAAATGGTTAGGCTTATTAATCTTTACAATGAGAAATATACAAAGTACCCAAGAGCTTACTCTTTGACCAAAGTTTGTCCTGTGGTAGAGCAGGGTCCATTTGCAGCAGCTGACAGCTTCACTTCTGTTCTACTTCTCCTGATGGTTTCTTAGCAAAGGGACCAAGCTGACAGGGACCCTGTGACTAATACACTTAATATTGATTAATAATTAAAACATTACTTTAAAAAAAAGAAAACATAACTATCCCTTTAAGGCCTTGTACATATGTAGCCGGGTATTTTCAGATTTTCAAATATCGCCCCCTTATTCATTTTTAAAAATTCTTTCATCCCCATGCGATGAGCAAACCTAACAGTAAGTACAGCTTGAAGCATGCCCAACCCATATTAGGTTGTGATTTTTAGACAAGAAACTAGAGATGTCCCGATCACCTTTTTTTTGCTCCCGATCCGATTCCTATTTTTTTATTTTGAGTATCTGCCGATCCCGATATTTACCGATCCGATCTTTCAGCAATGCATTAGGAAAAAAGAACATGGATATAGTTTTTTTTCTCCACTTAGTGCAGCATTGGATCAACAAAACATAAATAATGCTTCTCAGTGGTGCACCACAAGATTACCTTGTAAGTGTGTGACAATAAGGTTGCAATTTCTTGTTTGCAATTTTGTTGTACTTGTTATAATGACAAATAAAGTTATATTCTAAAATGAATGATTATGTTCTATTATGCACATTTTAATTAAAAACAAGAACTAAGGCCCCAGGATTTTTCCGATTCTGTCTCCCCCGATCTCCAATCGTTAAAAAAATGCCCCGATCCCGATCTGATCACGTGATCGGGATCGGATTGGGACATCCCTACAAGAAACCCATGCCATCCAATCAGGATGGACCCCCGTTATTCAGCTGTGACATTTGAGAACCAAAAACTCTGTTTTCCGGCGTCTACACAAAACCACAAAACCAGAGTTTTCCAAAATCTTTATTTTGGCCGGAGTTTTCAGAAAACATAATTTTCAGTGACGTAAAACTGCAGTTGTGTGAACAACAGGCCTAAACGTGGGGACATAGGGCTGGGACGATATGCTATCTTAACGATTTTGATTGTATTACGATTTTTGGGGTGCCGATTTGATTTAACTTGCGATTCTTTGATATTTCAAATTTTTGCAATTTTTAGTTTAGTTTAGTCTTTGATTTAGTAAAGAAGTTGAATGATGACGGTAATGTCTACAGACTATATCAGGAGCCATATTTTACAGTAAAATCCACATCACGTGAGCCAGAGAGAAACATTTTGCCCCCTGCTGGAGAAAAGTGGAAACTTTTTCCAATCCAGTTTCTAAACAAAGACTGTAATGAAGGATTTAAATTTCAAAAGCAAGTCATTTTTTTTAACAAAGAATCACAATTTTAATATTATGAAACAATAAATGTGAATCAATTTTTTTCTCCCATCCCTAGTGGACATGGTCTAAATTGTCATATCTTTAAGCTAGTGTTCTCTCTGAGCCACAATATTCTGATCCAATTCACAGAGATTATTAAATGTACAGACTGGGTTAGACATTATGGCGTTGTGGGAAATAAATCACCCTACATAGGTCAAAAATGATAATTATATCTGAAAATGAAAGTACCAAGATGCTTGTTGCTTTAAAATAAGCTGAAAAAAAAACAACCCATGACCCCTCAGATGGAAACTGTTCTACCATCTCTAAAGTCATTTATAGAAATAAACAGAGGAAGAAATTACGTGATGAAGGGCTCTGAACTTGTGAGCTATTAAATATAATTTATCATCAGGTTGAATTTCTGTAAATATAACCAAATAATAGTGAAAGAAACAGCTACATGTCTGACCTCATTGAATGGAACTCAAGTTTAAGCGCAAAAATCTTCTCCAATGTGTAATTAAAGTAAAAACTGGCACTGCCGTGAAAAGAGAGATATTCAGGTGACTTGAATGCTCCATTCCAGACTGTTTGATCCAATTTCAAACTAATTAATGGCTGTAAATATGAGAATAAAATGATCAATGATCTGTCGACTCGTAGTCGCAGTCAAAAGGCACACGAAAGAAGCCCACTTCTCCAAACCGTCCCCCAGTGAGACGGCCAAGAAGTCCCGTAGATCAGTTCGAAAAACTCGGCAACTTGCCTTGGTGACCGTCCAGGCTGCACCAACTGCACTATCTCTACCCCCCCACCACCCCCACCCCCCATCTCCCAACCACATCTATATACACTTAAATAAAAAATCAAATAGTATCTTTCAAATATTCAGCAGTCCCTCTTTTTCCCTGGGAGAGGTAGGGAGTATTGTTGAATAATGCAGCCAGACAGGGATCTCCCTGAGCTGGTCTCTACAGGCATCACTGAGTAGGTCTGATCCCATCTATCACGGTGACATCATCATTCACACAAGGAGATCTGATCAGACAGTAGTACACTACTCTACTACTTGAGCCAACTCTAAAGCAGGCAGTGGTGTTACTCATTTAAACCAATCTACCGGCCATCTGTTGATGCTAAAACCATGGTCAGACTGCCATTTCTAAATCAAACACCATCAGTTTGCCTTTATTGCTTTCTGCTCAACGCTAACACGTTTTCCAGGAGGAAAAAAAAAAATTGGTAGCTTGCGAGAGACACATATTCTCTTTTACCTTGTGTGATTCTGGTGGGTGTGTGAATGTAAAAACCACAGGGACAAGCAGCAGAGGAAGGAGAAAACAACATCTACATGCAGCAGCAGCAGCAGCAGGTCTCTAGCTTGCAGATTAGGGCGCTGGGAGCACTTTGCAGGTTGTTGTCACAGGTATGACGAGGGAGAATTGCGCTCGCTATCCCCAGGTTACAAAAGGTGTGAACAAAATATGCAGCCAATTTGTTTTGTGCAGAATTAGAGGGGGGAAAAAAACATCCTTCAGGCAGTTCCTTTTTGTTTAATCACCACTTTAACTCTCGTTGACTGATTCTAACGAATGCGCTCAGAGGTATAAATGAACACGTATGCTCTGGTTCAAACGATAATTTTAACTGGACAGCGAGTGACATCGAATCAACAGCTAAACACAACACACAGCATCAAAAATGGAAACCCGTCCAATCCAACGAGCTCAATCAAATCACAAGGACAAAGAGAGAGTGTGAGCGTTGGCACAGGAATCACTGATCTAGGGGGAATTGGCAAGACCAACAGCAAGCAAGTGTATTACATATGGCGTGCCATTTTCACAGCTTCCACAAAGAGAACACAAAAAGTGTTACTTCTCACTATCTAAGATTAATAAACAACTACCCAGAATTGCTGAATCTTTTGTAAGGAAATCAGAGCTAAACCGAGCCGGAGGAAGAATTTTTAAGTTCACGTCTGAGCTCAGGGGCGCAGCAGGATGACGAGACGGGCAGTCTGAGCCGAGCAGAGGCAGCAAATGAAGCCGTCCTCCCACTAAATCTGTGAGGTGTCAGTCAGGAAAGTGGCCTGCCAGGATGACTTTCAGCTCCTAATCAAGCCAGATGGTTTCTTAACACTGAATAAATGAATTGATTTGTGTGTCGCTTCTCTAACAGGGTTCATATTCTTCTCTGCATGACAAAAAGGTGGTCGGGCATGAGGATACGAGAGCCATGATCTGAAATCTCTCCAGTCCTCGCTAACATGACTAACATGTTCGCAGTGTTTGTATCTGTTATGTTGATGAAGTGTGAGGACGAGGCCTTTGTCGTCACAGTTGTACACAGCTCACACATCAAGTGTTAACTTCTGCGTCCTAACCCACTCCACTTTAATACTATCATTAGATGGATGGCTTCACTTTCCCTATGGTGTGAACCGCTATCAATTATCCTGCTATCGTTCAACTATTGTATATTGTTAAAGTAGCTGCTAATGAATTGTGAAACTACCGTGCTATGGTGTGATTGTACCGGGCAATAACCAGCTACTGTACACTTAGGCACTTTTTTCAATTAGATCCGGGTGGCGGTTTTTCAGTCATTAGGCACATTTGGTGTAAAAGGATGTCCACCTTACACTTAGCCAAAGGTGTTTCTGCAGTTGCCGTTAGCTCACAGCAACTCAGCCCCGATGCAAAAGGCTCTGCTGCATGTGAGAGGACTCCGAGGACAACACGCGAGTACCCACTGTGATTTTCACAGGGGATTTTGATATTCACACCTGTACTAGGTGTTGTTTGGGAGTCTGATAAGCATGTGCAAAACCAGTGGGGTGATTACAACGAGGACCTTATTTTGAAGGGATCTTTTTCAGATCTATCTATATCGAGCATGGCTCTACTGTTTTATGTTTTCATGGATAACAATAAAAGGAAGAGACAAAAGGAAGCAGGCACGGTGTATCTTAGCTACCAGCCATGTGTCTAATTGAAGCTGCACACAGCCATATGGGCATGTGCGAAAAATAGATTGTCCAATAACTGCATAAGGATTCGAGCAGCAGCACGGAGAAAATAAAATATTTTCAACATCAATGCCAGTCTTATAATCAGTAAGGATTTTTCTCAAAGGTATCGCAGCGATTCATGCAAAGTTCGATTTGCCAAGGAGAGCATACAGCACATCATCTCCAGACCTCATCATTACAGGATCAGAGGCTGAAAACAAAGTGCATGAGAGTTGCTCCTCCTCTCTCTACATTGGTGATGTTCAGAGGCAGCCTGTTATTGGAGGTGTTAATTGGCAAATTCAGTACAAGTCAAGAGCATGTTCCCTGACGTCCTGGCCCAGCAAGGGCTAGGTCATTAAACCGAGAATGGATTCTTTCATGCTGCCTTAACCCTTCAGTTGCGAGTTGCCATTCTGCAAACACGCTCTATCCCACCCCCTTGTGTCGAGGAGAAAAGCAACCTACACTGGTTTCACAGCGACACCAAAATAACAAGAGGATGACATCTTGAAGATCCAGACTTTGGTCAAATTATTTCAAATTGGCAGTCAAATGCATTAAGTAAAGTTCAGAAGTTTATGAATATCCAACACTGAAACCCTCCATGAGTAAATATTTAAAAGTAGTCTCTGCTATGGCAGCTGAACAATGGGATTCTCAGAACAATGGCTTCATCAAAGCCCCACCGATCAGTGCTTTTGTGTATTGAACGAGCCTGAAATGTGAGCCTCCTTTGGGGTTCTGGGTGCGATCTCACCACTGCCTCTGTCATCACTTGCTGTGACTGCCAAATCTCTGCTCCAGAAATCAGGGTTTCTCAGACCAAGCACGGCAACAAACACAAACGGGGGAAGAGAGGGGCCGTCCTGAGACTTTGCACGGCGCATCGGCGGCTTCAACACGTTTAATCGAACACAAAAGTCAGCCCCGGCGCTTCTGCGGCAGAGAGCACGAGAAAGCCCCAACGCATGGCAAGACAACTGTGAGGTGATACTCGCAGCTCGCGACGCCATGAGAGTTGGCAGACTCTCATGCCAACGGTGACCAGTGCACAGACAGTTGAATATGCTTCTCTTCTAAGTTGTTAATTATCGAAGTGACATTGATGTGAAGAGGCCATTGAAGCCAGGTGACCTTCATCCACTCGCTATCTCTTTGTTGTGTTTCCATTTGATTCAACCCTTTAACAATCTATTTTTTTCCCGCTGGTGTTACATCTCCTTAGCAATGGCATGATCTGACAATTATTGTTTAAATATTCAGTGGAGTAATTGTTTGAAATACTGAAATAGAGCCTCATCTGGCTATTTTCTACTGCAGTTATCAAACAAGAACAGGTAAATGAAAAAAAGTGCTGTATGAATATGACAAAAAATATTTCAGATATTTTGTTAAAATGTACAATAGCTCCTTATTTTTTGGGGTATTCAAATTTTTGTTCTATCATGGTGTCAGAACAGTAGAAGAAGTCAACTTTAAGTTTAAATTTAAATTTTAAACTTAGTCTAAGAATTAAAGAACAATTGGGAATTGGTCCCCCTACTACAAGCCTCAAATAAATCACGTATATATATATATATATATATATATATATATATATATATGCGCATATATGTATATGTATATATATATATATATATATATATATATATATATATGTATATGTGTGTCGACATGGTGTGTTTTCTACAAGGCTTGAAGTTAAATCAATCAGTTGACATTCTACTGTAATTGTAATAGTTAAATAAATATGTTATTTTCATTGATTAATGCATTAATTCATCTCATTTCATCATAACATATAGGCCTGGCCGACAGGAAATAAATGTTAATATGTTTAAAGTATCCCTGTTCGTGTTGGTCAAACTATTGAATGGTTTATGTGAATAACGTAGAAGATGAACGTCTCCCCCAAAAAATCACATGCGAAATTGCAATCACAATATTGGTCCAAAAAATTACAATTAGATTATTTTCCAAAATCATTCAGCCCTATAGAGTAAGAATAGACATAGAAGCTGTCTATTGAAGAAGCAGTCAAAACTAAAGAAATTATACATGTTGTTAATTGAGCGCATGCAATTTTACACTTCCAATTTAATTCTGAGATGATAAACTCTATTTCACTGACCCAGAAACACGCTAACACAACCCAGATTTACATCCCTGTGTACAGTTGCAACTCCTATCACAAATTTCAGTCAAATAAAAAGGGAAGATTTTTGCGCAAGTGCAGTTGTCAAACTATAAACCTACACGTAACAGTGTTTAAAAGGCTCTTCAGTATCTTAATAGAGAGGTTCATTCATGTTATATGAAGTGGTTTTGAAAATTAACTCTTAAAATGCAACACTGGGTTCTCTGAATGCTTTGCTTGTAGATGTGAAACAGTAAATACTAGTGCCAAAAAAGTTTGGTAAATCTCCTTTAGGAAGAAACTTAGGATCAAGTTGTTATGAAGTTGCACAATCATAACACTCATTTAGATTTAGATTCTCTTTTTTAATTAAATCCAACTGAACATAAACAAGGATGTCCCAATTAAGCATTTTTATCAATATGTTGGTTTGCCTTAAAGCTCTGAAAGTATTGATATACTTGTACCTTGTATTGCTTTTTCTTTAATACAGATTTTTGCACAAGCATTTCTGTGCACCATCTTTACTCATAACCATGATGATTTAAACTTTGAATATCATTACCACATGTACAGTCTGTGTTTCACCCTATAGGGAACTCGATCCTCTTTAAGGAAAAAGAAAAACTCCAGTCGCGTCAGCTCATTTTGCAAGAACAAGCAGCCTTTGCAGGCTACAGAGATCAGCCTCTTTACAGGATAACCTGCAGGCTCTCATAAGCAGTGGTGAGAGTGCCAGCAGCTATACACCGTGCGTCACTTTTCCTCCCTCTCCCTCTCTGCCTGAGAACGAGTGCAGTCCCCCTGAAGCCGCTGACTTCCCTGTCTCCCCGAACTCTGTGCAACAGCGACTGGTGGTGCAGAAGCGCTGCTGATTAGCATGCAGTAATGATGGTGAGCTGGGCTCCATTGTTCTAACACCTCCCCTCTCCTCCGCACCAATCTGTCACCATTCAGTGGGCTCGAGCTGCCTCAAATGCCTCTCTCCACAAATGAGATGGATAATTAGTTGCCCCTCACGAATGCTGCACTCTTCTCACCCCTGATTGCCTTCACCTTCTTGCTCCTGGCAATTTTGACACCTTGTAATCAGCCTGCTACTTCTCCGTCTCTCAATCCATACCCTTTTTTTTTGGTGTGTCCTCTTTCATTTTTTTGTCGCTCTTAAGTCTATTTCAAATCTCCTCTTGTAGCAAGTGTCCAATGGAGAAAGATGGCACTTTTATCTCATATCCTACTGAAAATGATGGCAAAAATTCCCTGGAGCACAAGTGTTCTTATCTCAAACGCTTCATATTGTGTACACAAGCCAGTAGGTATACAGTGTGTGGAAATACGAAAAAAAAAAAACCTAGCTGTCACTGCGAGTTTCCTCTTCCAAATAACAATGAATGACAACATAATTATGAGCAAGCAGCTGTTCATGATCCCAGGGAGAAAAGCATGCAGGCTGCACAATGTTCAGCTCTTCACAGATTAACCAGACAGCGTCATTAGGGATATGTATTTGCCAAAGAAATATGAATGCAGTCTCCCATAAGCGTCCATGATGTGATGTGGAATGTACTATTATGTGGTTTATCTCTCTGAAATCAACAGGATCATTTTTGGCTCAGTGCATTTGATTAATTTGTTTTTGAAAAGTACTTTTAATGACTGCAAACTCCTCTATGCAGATGATGTGCTAGTTATTTTGGATTGTAGTTAAATAGAACGACTTCATCAGTTATGTTTCCACCCTTCTGTGCCATCTCTGAATCACAGTGCTGAAATTCTCAGTGTCAAATACAGGTTAAGGTGGAAATCAATCAGTCTATTAAGCAGTATGTGATTATGAGAAGTCAGTTACAACACCCAGCACTTTTAAAAAGAGAAAAAAAAGAAAAGGTTGTTTGCAGTGATCACACCAGCTCATCTACTCACCACAAGTGTTACCAACCCATAGCAGAAGGGCTGTGAGGTCCTCTCTGCACAACAAAGTGCTCCAACACACACGGGGTCTCGGTTTTCCTCCAACATCCTCACACTGAACGCTGGAAAAATCACTGCAATTGTTTGCAAAGGTGTGAATAAATACTGGAGAAAGCTGATGCTCCTGAGTACAAACGACTCAGGTTGAGTCAAATGTTGCTGGAGATGGAGGGTCACAAAATCGGATGTCATTAAGTGAAACGTCATCTGTTCCAATTCCCCGTATTAACCTAAATTCTTTCAAGACCCCTTTTTGAAATCATCGGACGGTTTTCTTTAATGAATCTATTTTTTTGTAATTTCATGTTAACTTTTGTCTGAATTTAAATTCAGTCTAATATTAGTAAAGGTAAAAATAATGCAAACACTGTGGGATCCAATTAGGTAGTGAGCTTGTTCTACCGTATATGTAGCCATCTGTTTTGCATGATTTGATCCGATATTTATTATATCAACAATGGTAATAATTAGTAATTCATATTATTTAAATTGAGGGATGATTTTAATGCCTTTTTAATGCAGTTAAAATCATAATTCAAATAGTATGAACTTGTTAGAATTAAAGTTCATAAATAATCCACCTTTTTGTTCTTTTATTTAAATGAGGCTACATTTAAGAGCTGTTCTGCGTCTACATAAATAAAACTTTAGAACATTACAAAATTAAATGAGAGAGTAAATTTCAGGTTTATTTGCTCATATATACCATATTAATCATCATCTTCATTCAGTATAGAGTAAAACCTCAGCGCGATATTAGAAAAATATAATGGGCAAAGAAGTGTACCATTCAATTCTTCAGTATTAAATAAATGGATTCAAGTCTTATCGCAGTGTCTTTGAAAAAATCCAGTACAGCGCATGTAACTCGTGGCAGGCAGGACGAGACCATGACTACAGTGACGAGTACTTTGTGGCCTTCGCCGGTCAGTCTCTGCTCTGAACGTCAGTCCTCGGCCTTATTCTCAGGCGAAAAATGCAAGTAGAGGTGGTTGTTCATTCGGTCCTGAGGAACCACAGCTTGGCAGAAAGCGCATTTATGAAGACTGCTGCTTTGAGGCGTCGCCAGCTCTGTCCACACGTCGGCTGCATTGCTCAGCTCAGGGCTCCAGAGGGGCTGGACCAAAGAAAACGATATATTATTTATGCTCCAAACAATCCTTAAACATTTCAAATAAAATATCTGCTGCTTTGAATGCAGGAGCATGTCCTCTTTCAACCTGTAGAACTACTTAGTCTTAGTAACAGGAAAGGCAAGATGCTCTGCACAAGTATTTACAATTTGTGTGTTTTCTTATTTTAAATGTCTGTGTTGATGCCTTCCAGGAATGGAATCATACTTTTAGATCTAACAGCATGTCATTCACATTTTTTTATTTAAGCGTTTCTACACATCAGCAAATAAAATCCCACTAAACCATCTCCTTGTATGAGATTCAGACACTCTAATGTGCTTCCATCTGGCTCACACGTTTCAGCAAAGATGCCAAATATAACCAGAGCATCCATGCCTAAGTAAAAAAAGAATCTGCACACGTTACACAGTAATACAGTTAAGCCAAGAGGATTTTTTCTTTTTCTTTCTCTTTTTTTTTTTTTTTTTTTTTTTTTGGGACTTCACACCGTTTCACTGCTCCATTAGCAAAGACCAATCAGAAACTGATAATTTGCTACTACTTTTCTCAGACCTTCTCCGGTGATTCTCACCTGCTGGGGTCCCCACACACCCTCCTGAGGGAGTGAGGATGATGTGGAGTGGGAGGAGGATGGAGGGTACACAAAAGACATGGGCGGCTCGCTGGGCTCCTCCTCTGCGAGCACGGAGGGCACGCCGCTGTGGGGTCGCTTCGTGTGCATGATCAGACCAATGTGCCGCTCCGGAGCGCTGTTCAGGAAGTCGTATTCACTGTCCGCAGAGGGCGGGAATTTGACACTGAGTTTGGTGAGAGAGTCTACTAAGTCTCTGTCCTCCGGGCTGGCGCCACGAGACGCCAGAGACGTGGGCGGGAGCGGGACTTCCACTGCTGACCTCAGAGCTGTGGAGAAGGGTCTCTCTGCCTCTGCTGTGCGGTCTGTGCACTGGATGGGCATGGAGAACTGCTGATCTGTCAGACGGCAGATAAAACAGGAAATTAACACAGCTTCTCCATCACAGGTTGAATGATCCAGTGCTGGATTTACAGACATTTCCAGAAGTTGCATGTTTAAATATCATCTGAACCATTCAGTATGAATTCAACAGAGAAGAATTTGAATCACACTGGAGAAAACAACATCAGCTGAATCATTACACAGTTTATCCACGCTATATTCACACTGGAGGCCAAACATAGTTCGAAAGGGCAATGAGGCATTCATGCACAGTCTTAGTTAAGGTGTTACCATCTAATTAGCCTAAAGAAGAAAGCAAACGCACTTTAACTCCAAAGCTGTTATGACATACACAAACCTGCTGAATTTTAACACATTAACTTTGAAGTAATTAAATTAAGAAAAAAGCATTTTTTAGGTTACAGGGTTGAAAAAAAAAGCAGGGCATAACAGTAAACTACCATTTGACGTATCACTTCCTCCGTGGAACCTTTTTAAGTGATCCTTTTGTCTTCGGGTCAGCGACTGAATCTGACGGAATTTCCCTTGGATCGCTTCGAATGCACCCAGCATGTCCTGACTGACAGAAAAACATTCAAAAAAAAAAAAAAGGAGGGCAGAGAGATGAAAAACTGCTTTTAGACTCTGATGTCAGCTATTTTGGATTCCTTTTCCTTAAAACTTCTGCGTTGAAAGAAATACATACTAGTCAACGCTGCTGTTGACTGGAACGTTAGGTGAAACAGAAACAGTGCCCATATCATCCTGTAAAATACACAACATATGAACAGAAATCATCAGCAACATGTTTCTAAAAGCATACACATGCATTTTATTTAACAAAACACATATTTTTCTCCACTTGTGTTAAAATGCTTCCTGGTTGGTTGAATAATGAAGGCCCATGCTGCTGAACTGTGCAGTGATATTATCCTCTAGCACCATCTGGTGAAGTAAGAATGGATTCACCTTGGTGAGGAGTAAAGCAGAGAGGGGATACTGCCACAGCTGTAGTGTTATCTGAGGGTTTCTTGACTTATTAAAAAACATATTAACTGAAGCATGATAAGAACAGTTTAACATAAGGAAATGCTCTTATTTTTATTTACAAGCTCAGCTCAAGTTGTGTAAACAAATCAAAAATGGCATCTGCAGCCAGAGGTGAAAAATAACCGAAAGGCTGATAATGTTACGGTACAGCCATGACGTCGTTTTAAGCCACATAATCTAGTTGTTTTATTGATTTTCCATTGGTCGTATGTGTTCCTGTAACATCAAGCAGAAGTTCTGCTAACGTGTGTTTGTATATCAGAGGAAGCTGTACCTCCACTCATGTGCAATTAAGAGCGCCAGAATGAAGAAAAACCAGTTCTCAGGCCATCATAATGCAGTTTTTACATAGTGTAGACAAAAAAAAAACAAGCACAGGGAAATGTGGAACTTGTGAAACATGTGAAACATACCGGGTACTGTGTTATCCTATAAGGGCTGGCCCCTTCAAGAAGATGGTTGCACGGCTCGCATTTCATCTCCCCTTTGGATCCCAGACAATAAAAATTAACAATTTGTACAGGATTGAGCAATTTATGTATTATTCATGATGGTTATGTCACAAACTGTCGTGCCAAGAATGCAAAAGAAAAAGTCCTGCAGGCATATATTTAAATAGATAATCTCACACTTTTCACCAACCTGATGGCTGCCTCGTTGCTGATAACTTAGCTTCAAGTTTTGAAATCAGCTGCTGCTGGTCCGCTATCTGCTTCTGAAGCATCTGAGTGTATTGCTCGTAATATTCAGTCTGGAAAAAAAAATGTTTCTGTTCAGTTTTTTATCCCATAAATCTGTATCCTGGTTGCATTTTCTAACTCATAACACATTTCTGTAAAACATCACATATAATCGGTGGGTTACAAAGCTCAAGGGTAACTTTTTATATAACTATTTCTGCTTTGTTGGTAATGCCTGGCAGATTTGTAGTTTGAAACATGATTGTTGTTGTTGTTACCATTTGCTGCAGCTCCTTTTTGGCATTGTCCTTTTCAATGGAGACCTGTCGAAAAGCTTCGAAAGCTTTATTGAGCTGGTCTCCAATGTTCCTTTCCATGCCGTGTGCTCCACAAACATCACGGACGCAGCAGACATGAGCCCTACGAGCAAGATGGCAAACATTTTCTTCAGATAGAGCCACAATCCAAACTCCTGAGGAGACTGCAAAGCTAGACTTAGATAGATAGATAGATGTTCTTTATGGGTTAGATAAGGGTGATGATAGTGACCCTGATACCCTGACATAGACGGTCAAGTTGTATTTACACGATTAAAAAATAAAAACACAGACACAGTTTCTTGCGTGAAATTATCCTACCAAAATGCAAGAACTTAGCTGACATATTTCTTATTTATGATTAAATAACACTGACGGTTCCAAAAGCAGAGTGGTTTCCACATTTCAGTAATCAATGCCGTGATCTGTATGAAATAATGTGCAGAAGATGCTGATGACCACTGTGCGATCAATCAAATTCCCAATGCATCTGCAGATCTCTGCACAAGAACATCACCACTATTATATGCAGATTTTATCTATTACTTTTGTTACTTTTTGCTTTAACCCATTTAAAGGAACTGGCTTGCAATAAGGGCACAAAACTCCACATGGAAGTGATACAAAGTGTCTGGTGTCATCTCACCAAGCTTAAAGCAGCTCATCAATTAATCAAGAAGCTTCAGAATAACAGAGTATCTGTCAGTGATACCACACAGCAAAGGCACTTGGATGAAGCAACAGTAAAACCAACAGTCTGGAAAAAGATCAACATCACTGGCATCAGCACTGAAGCCTACCGAGAAGAAGCAGTGGAGCTCTTGAAGTGTTATTCAAAGCCTGGTCTTCACAGTTCCGTATTGTTTTAACTTTTAGTACCCAGTCTGCGATAGCTCATTCAACCGGTGGAGGATACGCCGACCTAGCAACACCTCCTCAGCTCCCTTTATCGCTCAGCCGGACTCTCAGTCCTCTTACCTTCATTCGAGTTACTGTTGAAGACGACTTTTTTGTTTTGACACCACCGCAGCGTCGTCGCCTGATCTTCAGATGCAAAGTTACGGGGCGCTGTAGAGGATATGGCAGTGTGTGTGTTTTACATAGACGAGTTGAGTTGGGAACTTCCCTCGGGGAATCCCCCTGATCTGTAGACTTCCGCCTTTACCCGGCCTCAGCCAATCAGAGAGCAGCTGGATGTTTAGCTGGTTGAGGGTTCTTCCAACCTACGTGTCTGCAAACTGGCTATTGTGCATGTGAAAACTGTCCCCAAACTAGGGGATAAACTGTGCTCATTTCACCATGTAACATTTTTTTCTAACATTATACAACATCTGCGAGTTTTGCAATCAGAAATAAGCCGATGTAATGGTAAATTATCCGTGAATTAATTGTGAAACCATTTTAAAGGTGCTGTGCAGTGCCACTCAAGGCCACAAAGTAGGCTAATATCACAAGTTTAATATTGCGGTTAAGTGGTTTGGCTTCCTTAACAGATATGCAGTCGAACCACTTATCAAAAGCAACTGACACAAAATATGTATGAACCCTCTGTACCCAGCAGCACGACTTCTGTTTGGATTGCAATTTCAAAAACAGCACAATAAGATGTGCTTTGCAGATGCACGGATGCAAATGATGAAAGAAACTTGACATAATATTACAAACACACATATATAAACTTGCCATGTGCATCAAAAACCAAAGCACCACTTTTTTTTTTCTTTTTACTTTCTATAGCTTGTTATGAATACAGCACAACACTCAATTAATTCTATGTCAGTTCATGTTGTGCTAAAAATAAATGAATAAAAATAAAATTTAAAAATGTTAACACACTTAGCACCCCGTTCAAGAGACATTCAGGCTCTAGAATTTAGTTTCTGTCATGGTGCAAAGTTAAAAGAGAAAGCTAACTGTGGGTGCTGCTTCTAAAAGTGTTATTCAGTAATATGCATGCTGGCTTACTGTCAC
The DNA here is from genome assembly GCF_033239565.1 of Halichoeres trimaculatus. Classification (NCBI taxonomy): domain Eukaryota; kingdom Metazoa; phylum Chordata; class Actinopteri; order Labriformes; family Labridae; genus Halichoeres; species Halichoeres trimaculatus. The sequence continues at coordinate 19,950,144 of NW_027437197.1, forward strand.
ACTGTGAGTTTCTTGTGATAAGTAGTTTGATTGCATATTTTTCTTGAAAAACATTGCTGTGTGCACCAGAACTCAAGCGCCACAGTTGTTGGATAGTTTTGGTAAACATTCTTTGTACTGTTAATTTTTTTGAAATGCAGAACAATACGAACTGAATCCTGCAAGTTACATTTTTCATACTCTACCTCTACATGTGCAGCTGACTATATAAGTATAAATTTAACCATTATTGTTATTTTATTATTGTTATATATCTGTATTTTGCACCAGACAAGACTGCTCTGTTTGTAATCTGCATCTGATTTATCCCGTGGCAATGCTGTCATCAAAATAATAATCATTGAAAAAAAAGTTAGCGCACCTAAAACCTTGATTAAGACACATTTAGGCAGAGAAGTTCTGTTTTGTCTCAGTGCAAAGTGAAGAAAAGAAAGCCCAGTGTAGTATCCTGTTTCTAAAACTGTTCTCAGTGGTAATTTGGTGATGTGCATGTTTGCTTTCTGTCACACTGTCAGCTGTTGTTGACGTTATTAACACCTGTGCCTCTCCCTGTTATGACAAGTGAAAATATGTGCTGTCAAAAAGGCCTTTGCAAACTGAAGTCTGTCTGTAATATCTCTTTTTCTTATCTCAGATGTTTTCTTTATTCTATATCTTATATTTATTCTGCAAAGCCCAGTAGATACTTTTTCTTCTCTATCATGTATTTGCACAGGTGACTTAGCCTATGACCTGTGAAGAGGCTGGGGTCAGTACCAACATTGTTTTCTTTAACCACAGCCAGTCTGACGTCAGAGTGCGTCGTGCACACTGTCACATCAAAAGGATGAGTGCGATCATCACCGGCAGCTAGCATAAACATGAAACCTTCAAGGGCTGAGCAAGACTTGCTCACTTTTATGCATAAGAATAATTAAATGAAAAATTCATCCCACAGACTCCAGATACCACATGTTTTCCTTTACAGACAAAAATTAAGTAAGATATAGTCACCTGTGCTGTGCTTTTCCTTTAAAGCTAACAAAGACTGCACATACATGCAGATTTATTCATTTTTAATTGGCATTCATGTAAATTATTGGTGTTTTAAGTATTTGTATTCCTAATTACTAATTGCACAGCTCCACATTGTACCTTGAATCCTCTGTTTTCTCATTATCATTATTATTATTATTATTATTATTATTATTATTATTTATTTTTTCTATAAATATTATTTATTTTTTCTATAAATATTATTTATTTTTAATTTATTTATATATCTATAAACTTTTTGTATATTTGTATATTCTATATCTTAACTTTTTCTATATTCTATTTTACAGAATATTAAGCTAGTAATTCTGTATTATTTTCTTGTTAATTGTTGCACCAACACACCAAGTAAAATTCCTTGTATGTGCAAATGTACTTAAAACTCAATTCTGATTCAGATTCTGATTCTAATCCTGTGAAATATTGAGAAAATTCAGGTATTAGTTTTATCTAAAATCATACCTGCTTCAATACTGTTATAATTCACACATAGAAAAGTACAAATGTTCCCCTGAAGTTATCCTTATTTCCACAGAAAGGGACCTGAGGAAGCCAGAACTGATGCAAGACTTAGTCCTGGTGGCGTTATGCTTAAAACCCTTCCTGTTTCAATACAATGAATGCTTTGACACATTTCCTAAAATGCATTGTGTGCCAAAGTGGGTGCATCCAGGGCGACCAAAATTTACCAGGTGCTTTTAAGATCGACCAGCAGGTGGCAGAAATGAGAGACTTGTTGAGTAATAGATTCTTCATAACAGTCACACAGTGATTTAGACCTAAGGTTATTGAAATGACCTGCATCAGAGTATAAAGTACAACTTTAAAAAAAGCTTTAAAAATAAGTGGGACAAATAAATTTCACACTGAACTCATGTGATCATTTAAGAAGCCAGTACAGTGACACCTGATCATTCTTATTTCAGAGTTTCTTTGTGTAGTTATTTATGAAACACTTTATAAGCTGGAGAAAATTAAGTGTGTGTTAAAATTAGTTTTAGAAATCATTAACTGTTTATGATTCTGGTGATGCATTCAACTATTTTCACCATCACTTGGCCTTCAGTACACTTTTGCAACTTCCTGGGGGATGCGTGACAGTGTCACTGGGGATATAATGTGACCTCACAGTGGCCGGGAGGCGCAGATGCTGGAATTTCTGGTTGGTGAATTTATATCCCTCCTGGGACAGAAAGTGGAATGCAGGTCTGATTGTTGTGCAAGAAATTACACCACAAAAATCAGCAGCTTTTAAAAAATGCTTGTGAATACTGAAGAGAAACTCGCATACATCTACCTTACTGTTAATCCAAACCTAAGATATTGCTGACTGAAGCACTTCTGTCTCCGGACGGTACTTTTAGAGTGAATCAGCACAAACCTCAGTGGGGACCTCAGTGGCCTGGCAGTTCCAAGGATGGTTTTCTGGTGTCCTGCCACAGAAGTTTTGATCTCTGACCCTCCTGACATTCCAACGTCAACCTCTGATCCCGCTCGAAATGACTTACACACCCAGAGCGCTGCAAACAACCTCAATTCATATAAAGCTCAAAGACGTCCTTTAAAGATTAGAGAAGCTGCTCGTCTTTAGGGCTCTGTATGTTTCATTGCTGCTTTGAACTCTGAATATACGACAGTCTGACATAACTCATGTCTTGTGGTTCTGGCAGATGAAAAAGCCGTTTCGACTGGGGTAATCTGAAAAGCAATGATTTGATAATTGAACAGAGACTGAGGCATATAAGACATATCAAAAGCTACATTATCCTTCACCTCAAGTATCAGTTTCTATTTTTGTTCAGTCCTCAAGCCTCCTTTTGTTCATCCGTCTCAAGCAGGAAATTCTATTACAATGTGGCTGCTGGGGATTCGGGTATATCATGTTAAAAAAAGGAAAGTAAGAAAGAAAAGCTAATCAGATTGAAGAAAGGCTCTGTTCTTCATCTTTACCCGATGTATGTTCAAGTAAACAACATTAAAGACGGAAAAAGTGTTGATTTATGACTAATAATCTCTCTGTACGTGGTGATCTGCAGTATCTTTTCATCTTTCTCTTTTTTTAGAATAAGAGCTGGATGTGCTTACTTCCTTTTCCCTTTTTGTGACTCATTTAACTGTTGCTCCCCTCGAGCTCTGAGCATTACTATCAGTGCTACTTCAGACTGAGAGGGAGAGATTCCACTTATCTCTGAAGCATTTCCATCAACTTCTGCTTTCCCTGCATTTTGAGACAACTACTATTTAGGTTTATGTGTTTATGTGGGTTCATTATAGATCAAAAACCAGTGGGTGTAGGTATCAGGGTCCTCCTGGGGATAAAGAAGCACTGATCAGAGGGTCATAAAATGCAGAAACCATTTCCAATCCCAAAAAGAAGCTGGCCTGCATCACTTTTTGATTTAATTTATTTAAAACATCTTAACATCTGCGTTTCAGGACTACACAGTCTTTTTCTTCACTGTACACCTGTCAGGAGGTTACGTCACCTGGAGCGCTGCCTACCTGGTTCTGAAGTGTAGTATTTTAACCAGTGATCTCAAGTCAGGTCCAAGGTTATAATAGTTAACTAATACGAAAACTAAAATTTAAAATACATTGCAGTTAACACAAATTAATAAAAACTGGAAAAGAAAACAAAAACGATAAGTAAACTAAAACTGTATCTTGTGTTCACAAAACTAACTCAAACTAACTAAAATGATAGACAAAATGTCCTTAGTTATAGTTTTTGACAATAATAATAGCCTTTAGGATTTAAATTAATCTGACACATTTTCCCGACCAATTTTAGACAGTTTTAGGCAGTTGTCAGTGCCGTACGGCACCATCATAGCGGCGGACAAGCTTGTTTACTGCACTGACTGGCTGTGTGCTGTGCTGCGACGAAACATCGTGGAGCCATGAATCAGAGCGTCTGTAATAGTTTAATTGTTACAGAGTCCAAGTTTTTATTTATTGAAGCTCATATTATATTGATTTTTTAAATAATTTATGTTTTTATTATTTTATTTAATTTATGTCAACATTATTTCATATAATTGTTGCTTATATTTTTTATATTAAGTTCATATTATTTTTTTGTGTTTAAGGCAGCAGCCAACATTTCAGTATCAGCATTGACTGAGCAGTGAGCACTATGTTTGACTTGAAAATAAACAGTATGACAAAATATTTACTCTGATCTTTTTGAATCCTGCTCCTGGTTAATACGGTATGAAAAAACTAAAACTAAAACTAAACTAAAACTTAACTAAAACTAAACTAGAACTAAGCCTTGTTGCAAAAATCAAAACTAAATAAAAACTAGAATGCCTGCTCTAAAACTAATTAAAACTAAACTGTAATGGGAAATAAAATGTCAAAACTAACTAAAACTAAGCTATAATGACAAATCCAAAACTATTATAACCTTGGTCAGGTCCTGCCCCTCTTTAACAAGCTGGAAAGTAACCTTAGCTGTCCAGGAAGAAGGTTCAGAGGCCCTTCTCAGGGACCAGCTATTGCTCAAGAGTTTGTTACACAAGATCTAAAAAACATTAAGAAAAGATTATTGTATTTCTTTGTGCAAAGTTTTGATTTGAATCTCTGCACAGCAAAAAATAAAATCCAAGCAAGTGTTTTTTTCTTATTTTTAGTTTAAAAAAAAGTCTCATTATGCATTCAACTGTCCAGTTTAGAAACATGTATTATTTAAGGTGTAAAGAGACAAAAATAAGGTCTGGTATCTTGTCACAATTAAAAATTTCTGCCAGAGGGGTAAGAGAAATGAGCTTGCCTAGTTTTTTGAAATTAGAATTAATGCCTGGCAGGTATTTTTACTTGTTGCAAGCAATTACGACCTCGTTTTTATCTCTAAATAACTTGAAATAAGACATTTTTTTCCGGACTGGTCGGGAAAATGTGGCTCATATTAGGTCTAAAAAGACATTTTTTACTAAAATTATGACAAAAACACTTGATAAAATTTCAGTTTTGTGGGTGTGAGTGCTTGTAGTGGTAGTTTTTTTAAGATAGTTTCCAGTTAAGGTGAAACCTGCGTTTGCACTTTTACTTTTACAGAAGCAGTAGTGATTCCTGAGAGTTTCCTTCATCTGAGCTTCAGAAAGAGTAGTAGAGGAAAAATTAGCAAAGACAAAACTTAACTCACAGCACTGTGACGTGATCCATGCCCTCACACTCGTGTCATGAGGTGTGTGTGTGTGTGTATGTGAAAGTTGTGCGGTGGTCACCTAAAAGTCCATCATCAAAGAGTTGTCCTAAGTTGACCCAGAGTTGATGAAGTCATTGCAGATGTTGGTGCAGGTTACCCTGTGAGGCCTCCCTTTGGAATGCCTCCAAGATAAGAGGCTGTGGAGCTGCTGGTGAGCTGTGTGTGAGGGTGTGTGTGTGTGCGTTTGGGGGAGCTGTTGAAGCTTTTCCCTCAGCTTTCCTGGGTGTCAAAGCTCTTTTCTGCACAAGACAACAAATACTAAGGTATATTAAAACAAGTCATTACAAGGCAATCTGATTGGACGAAAGCTGTCCAGTTATCACTGATACACTACACAACACCTCAGAGAGACTTTTCTGTTTACTTTGCCTCTGTCTGGCTTTTAATGTGTTAAAATAAGACCTTTTTCTGGACTTGTTTGAAAACGTGGCTCATATTAAGTCGACTGCGAAAAATCATTCTAAAAATAAGACATAAACACTTTCTAAGGTTCCTGTTTTATTGCAAGAGAATTTCATTTCTTGGTTGGCAATATGTCTTTACTTGGATGATTAAATAAACAAAATTATAACAGTGTGTCCTCTGTTACAGCTTAATGCAGCTTGTTTCACTGTTTTAAAAAGTAATATCGCACTACAGGTTGTGCCACGCTGAATAACACACACAGCATGATCTTCTTTAACCCTCTGGGATCCCTCTAGAAACACTCACAATTACTATCCCAAGGACCCTCGAGGGTCCCTGAAGGACAATGCTGTAGAAATCTTATAAGTAAATATTTTTTTCCACTTTCAAAGCTTAAACCTCTTATCTAGCTTCAGCCCTAACCAAACCTATCAAACTTTCACCTATTTTCAGACTAGTTTTTACGTTTTTCTGACATTCTTCTCAAAAAGGAACCTGCTATTTAAGGATAGAAATGCAAAAATTATAAAAGTTGAATTGCAGAATGAGTTGTTTGAGGTGAAGTTATTAGAGCCTTGTATATGATGATTAATTATAGTAAGATTGCTTTTGATGCATTATTGTTTTTAGAGAAAAGCAGGTTTCACTTGGTACCCTAAGGACCCCCGGGGGTCCTGAAGAATAAGTGCTTTAAAAATCTTATGAATTAATATTTTTTCCTGCTTTAAAATCTCAAACCTTTTTAGCTTGACTTTTTAAAAGAAAAAATAAATGTGTGTTTATTATTGAAATATTTCCATATTTTCTCATAATTTCTTCATGTTTGGTTTCTACCATTTTAACAAGAAAATTACATAATACGACATATTTTCAAAATCTGAAATACAAAGTGGATTACCTATATGGAAGTTATTAGAGCCTTGTATATGATGATTAATTATAGTAACACTGATTTTGATGCATTAGTATTTTGAGAGAAAAGCAGGTCTATTTAAAAAAAAATCACACTTTGTAAACCTAAGGACCCTCGAGGGTCCCTGCAGAAAAATGGGCTATGAAAATCATATAATTGTTTTTCGTTCCATTTCAAAACCTAATCCTCTTAACTAGCTTCAGCTCTAGTAGTTCCATAAAAAAATGCCAAAATCTTAAATTTTCAACCCAGAGGCTTAGATTGAAAAGGTAGTCACAGGAGTATATAGAGTATATCAAAAAAGAGTAGTTTGAATGGCCGTCAATGGGGACCCTCTTGGGGCCAGGGGAACTGAACGTGCAGTGTGCGTGTAACTGAAACTGTGGGGGTATGACGAGACATGAGGTTGGAATTTTTAACTTTGATCTATACCAAAAATCTTTGGAAAATCTCATATCATTAGTGTTAACACAGGCAAAATATTGACTTTTGAAAATTTTAAAGTTGCAAAAAGGACCCTCTTGGGGATCCCAGAGGGTTAACTGTTTTCTCTTAATTTTTCCTTTCTGACCAAATCACACACAGGCTGATCTTCTGTACATCACTCCCTCCTTTGTGATGCTGCTTAATTGCTCCATCCAGACCTGCAATTAATCTCTCTTACATGTAGCCACTTAAAACAGATACACACATACAATCTACCAACTAAAAGTGCGCTGAGAGATGTTGTTCTGTTAAGAGATGCATCTCCCAGAGTGATTTTTATATTATACCCTGACCTCACCACTTACAAGAGGACATCAGAGGCAGAGAGGCATCATAAATTTCAGCTGAAATGATCTCTGGGGAAATGTGGTGTCCTCTTTCCTGCAGCATCCAGCTGACCCTGGAGAACACACATGAGGAGGTCAGATGTGAGGTTCCTGCCCTCTGTCCCTCCAGGATGTTGGTGTAATGTGCCCTTTAATATCCACAGTTATGAGTTGATTATTTGTATGCACATTACAGCATGAGGCGATCCCATCCTCCTTTGCAGTGTAAGGATGTTAAAGCCGGTGTTATGAAGGGGCCTGTTTGAGATACACATCACTCTGGAGCCTAGCTGGAGCTCAGCAGTAAATCTTAAGCCAATGACGGGCCCATCCATGTTTCCTCTGTGTCTGGCAAAATAAACAATCCGCTGTAGGTCTGCAGAAACGCGAGATCAGACAGAGGGCAGAGCTAAGGACTCTGGCATGCCAGAGGAGGAGGAGGAGGAGGAGGGAGAGGAGGAGGAATGTAGGGGGAAACGCTAGGATCAGATTTCAGGAGCCAGGAGAAAGGTGGTAGAGAATGAAGAGAAACAACGCAGCCCAGAGACCAAGAAAACACTCTCAAAGGAGACAAAGTAAACAGTCTCCAGTTTGTCCGTGCAAAATTTTTCTCATTAAATACCCTACATGACAACATTTTACAAGCTAATCATGTGATTTATCTTTCAACGAAAAGAATGTGTTGTTTTTCCTGGAAGATCTCAGAGTGAGTGTGTGTGTGTGTGACTTCAAAACAGACCAGAGAGCCACTTTGGTTTCCATCAGAGGCTAAAGCTGCACACAATATTGTTTTGGTTGAGCTTCTTGCCTCAGGGGCTTCCTGCTATTTGAAGAGGATGGGGAGGGGCCGAGTAGGCTGAGTAGGAAACTGTGAGAAGATTTTGTACTTCTAAGAATTTTAACAAGATTTTGTCATTTGTTCTTTGTCATTAAGGGGCCTTTTTAGGGTAAAGGTAGTGGCAGACAAAGGGAGTTTTGTTCCTCCCAAACTCCAGGGAGGATTAAAAACACGCAAGTTATCTGTGGTGCATTATTGTGAATTAAACATGAAAAATCACAACCATATTTTACAAACCTGCAGAGAGATCAGAGTCGTTACTTTGGAAGATTTTTGCCTCTGCAGAAAAACTGAACCATCTCTCCTCTGCATGCTTATATGATTTCCTGATTGATAGAGAAGGGATGTTCTCTCTCTTCCTCTTATATGACCTCCATGTAACATTTACAAAAATAAGCTTTCTGTGGAATTTAACCAGAATCAACTAAACTTAAAGTGGAACTGGTCAACATTTTAGCCTGTAGTGGTTTGTTATACTCTCTGGTTCGTCTTTGTCATCGTTCCAGAGGTCATAAACACATTGCTTTCACTCCTGCCTAAATTTTTCTTTACATCTTGGCACACCTACCTACAAATTCTCATTTTGTGTGACCAATGGCAGCAGTCCAACATCTTCAAAGTGAGCCAGCAATATATTACTGGTTGTCCCTGAATACTTGCATTGATTTTTAATTTGTCAGTATGAGATTAGGCATTTTGGACGACCAGGATCAATAGCCATGTGGACAGGGAGGGTCACAGCAGTGTGTTTTCCCCACAGTGGGGGGAAGATCCGACACATACAGCCCTGACACACTTCGAAAAACTGAAATCTTACCAAGTGTTTTTGTCTTATTTTAAGAATAAATGTCTTGTTATACTTGATATGAGCCACATTCAACTGGTCAGTCCAGAAAAATGTCTTACTTCAAGTTATTTTCAGAGAAAAATGAGTTCTGAATTGCTTGTAACAGGTAAAAAAAAAAAGCTGATGGAACAAGAAAAAATTGCTTGAAACTAGAACAATGTCTTAATACCAGTAAGTTTTCTCCTGTTCCATTGGCAGATTTTTTTAAGTTGTTACAAGCAATTCAGACCTCATTTTTGTCTTTAAGTAACTTAACCAAGACATTTTTCCAGATTGCTAAGGTGAAAAATGGCATCTTCTACTAATAAGACAAAAACACGGGATAATATTTTAGTTTTTTCCTGTGCATAATTTTTCTCATGACAGACTTACCAAACTTTGATTTCCTAGCTTGGTTCTGGTTGGTCAATACCACACTTTAATGCTATTATTATTATTTTTTTCATTTTTTTATTGAAAAGATAATACAATGCAACATCTCCATACATAAATATTAATTACCTTTTCCTTTTTTTTAAATTTTATTTTATTTTTTACTATTTATGCATATGCAAACGCACACATATACAAATACAAAACAAAAAACACAGAGAAAATAAAAACATTAAATCAAAATTACAAGAGTACACTATAATAAACAATGAACACCCCTCATTATGACTGAAACACTTATATGTGGAATACGAAAAAATGCATAAACAACAGGCACACTTTTAATCAGGTAGTACCTCTAAATTAGTGAAATAAGAAATAAAGGGTTGCCATTGGAAAAACGTCATAGTCATTCATTTTCTAAACTGCTTATCCTGTTCAGGGTCGTGGGTGGCTGGAGCCTATCCCAACTGTCATTGGGCGAGAGGCGGAGTACACCCCGGACTGGTCACCAGCCAATCACAGAGCTGGCCCAGAGACAGACAACCACTCACACCTCCAGACAATTTCGAGTGATCAGTTAACCTAATGAGACTTTTTCTGGACTGTGGAGGAAGCCGGAGAGAGCATGCAAACTCCACACCAAGCTGGGAATCGAACTAGTGACCTTCTTGCCTTGAGGCTGCAGTGCTAACCATTGCGCCCCCGTGCAGTCCGTGCATCCTCCCAATGTATTTAATCTTTTTTCAAGTTTTAAGAAAAACATGACGTCATTGAGCCATCAGGAGATAGAAGGATATTTAGTAGACCTCCAATGCACCAATAAACAACGTCTCGCTATTAAGGATGTGAAAGCTAAAATGTCCTTTTGTGTTGACTTAAGTGTATGTGCAGTATCAGGGATCCCAAATATGGCAATTTGAGGACAAAGTTGGAGATTTACTCCAAGAAAAGTTGACGTGATAGTTAAATAACCCACACAGAACCTTTCAGATCAAGACAGAAAAAAAACCACAAGGCTAAGGTGACAGGGAGAGCCATTACATTTATCACATTTGTCTTCCACCTCCGGATATAGTTTAGATAGTCTGGACTTGGAGAATGTACCTAAAACGTATCCTCTCTATGGCCTGTTCCCAGAACTCCTCCAGTATTTGCATTTCCAGTTCCTCTTCCCAATCACGCTTAAGTTTAGCATTTGAGCGGTTGTTAAAAGCTAAGATAATGTCATACAACTCTGAGATGATTCCTTTGTGATGAGGAGCAAACGAAAGCATGGTTTCCCATTGCTGCTCTGGGGGTAAAAAGGGAAAGTTAGAGAAACACTTCATAACAAAATTGCGAGTCTGAAAATAGTGAAACAGATGAGTTACAGGAAGGCCACAGCGAGATGACAAATAGCAAAACTATCAAAGACACCATCTATATACAAATGCTTTTAATACCCTTCTTATACCACACTGAAAATGTTGAGTCTGAAAGTGATGTGTAATGTTATTTTTTGACAGCAAAGGGTAACCATTGAAATCAAAGCAGTCACCAGTAAGACAAGAAGAAGAGTGGAGGAAAACTCTACATGACACAAGGATCTGAGTGAAAGAGATGATGAACAGAAGCCGTGCAGGAAGCAAACACGAAAAGCAACATGCTAAGAGCTTTGTATTATCTAACTCTCAGTGAGGAGGTTCAGTTTATAATGATTAAAAAGTAGGCCAGTGTTGTAACTTCACCATAATGTTCAGTTTATGCTAATTCAAACCTTAAGGCGGATAATAATATAAACTGCTGCAATGAAAGCACAAACAGCTGTGGATCAAAGGAATATTATGTAGAATAATTTTTAAACTAACTGAATCAACATTGAATCAGTTCTCTGTGTGCGCTTGTTCAGTCGTGCGCTGGTAGCTGAGCTAAAAGTGAAGACCAGACCCAAACAATGAGTCACCACCTGCTCCCTATACATCAGCTCTTACTTGTTCCTCCTTCATTGGAGATTGTCACAGTTGTGCGTTTGCAGCACGACTGTTCTGTTGGATCTGTTTCGTACAACACTTTGCTGGTTTTCTGTTGTATTTCTGAGATTTAATTGGGTCATGACTTGGCAAGTTGTTCCCCTCACAGGGCTGCCGTAGCGTGGGTTGTAGCAGCAATGACTCAGAATCCCTCAGTAGCCCACCACAGATCCAAGACTTGCTGACCAATATGCAGCGTGTCGTGCTGCTTGTCCTGTTTTCTTCTTAATAGTTTCAGTGGACTTGCTGAGGTGTGAACTGTGCAAACGCAGCAGATTAAAGGCTGGTTTCTTGTTCCTGTACTTAATTGTATTTGCCCTTGAGAATATGACCACTGAGCCTGTTTCTTGCTCATGCTCCTGAATTAATTTCACAGCTGGGAGTATTATAGCTGCTACTAAAAGATTATAATCTTAAAATGTCAGTTGTGTTACTTCTGTGTGGTAAAATAGTCCAAAAAATCAGAGGAGATGACTTGACCCCTAGAGGCCGTATGAGGTTAGGACCAACGTCCCCAGCTGACCTGCAGCCCTCTCTGTGCACGTTAAGAGCCCTGTAGTGCGATTAATTACTCAGGCTCATGAAAAATTTATCAGCCGGAGACTTCAGGCTCCTCACAGACCATTTTCAGCTCACAACAGGAAACACAAAGCATGCGTTCACACTATCAGTTATCTTTTTGGTTATGCCTGTCTCTGCATTAGCACACTTCCTGTGGGATGTGGATGGACTATAAGCACGGGGCTGTTTATCCGTGATCGAGAGGATGATAGAATTCATTTGTGATGATTCAGCTGCTTATCAGAAGAACAAACAAAGCATTATTAGAATATAAAAAGTAAGTACACAGGTTATATAATCAGTCTGGTTTTTATTGGATTTCCGTTGTTTTTTTTAATCACTCAATAAGCTTACATAGAAACAAGTTCTTATCTTAATTGTGAGTTTAGTTTTACAGTCTTGCATTTTAAATGCTGTTAGTGGAGATGATATAACAGCTGTTCTAAGAAATGACTACATTTCTATTTATTTATTTTTTTAATTTTTCATAAAGTCAGTAGCAGGCTGCTCCCCCCTAAAGTAAACCTTTAATCATTGTTAAGGTGAACATATCAACCACGGTGGTGAAAAAGTGAACAATAGCATTATGCTGAGGCTGAACAGCAACACAATGTTTACAATAAAGTTTGGAGAGTTGCCTGGCAGCAGAATGTACACAATGAAACAACGCAGTGGGGCTGCTCTCTGTGTCAGCAGCGGGCCTGAAAGAACGGCCTTTGTACACATATGACTCTCATTCTCGGGCACTAAATGAGGGCCACGCTGCACAATAAAAGCTTCCCTGCCCGTGTCAAGTTTTTCCTCTCATATATCCAAAATAAAGGAAAGATTTAGATACATGTGTAAAAGTGTCAGAGTGCTGTATGAATGAAAAACAACTCATCACATCACTGCCAGAACTCAAAGCTTATATTTAAGAAGATGTGCCAAAACTTGAGTAATATCACCCTGTGTGGGTAAGTGGCATCATCAAAGCTTTATCACCTCCTTTCCTGCTGAAAGAATAACATTAATGAGAGTTAATAAAGAATAACTCATCATATGGAGTTGGTGGGACCAAATAAAGATCTGGTCGTATATCCTTGTCTCGACTTTTGCCATAAAATGATCATATTGTTGATGCCATATGTAGATATCTATTTAAATACAAAACAGCTCTTTGAACAGATGTGACTTCTTCTAATAGTCGCTTCATTGCTGCTTCATAACATTTCATGGTGGAACCAGTGACAATAACCCAGCATTTTACCCTTATATGCATTTTAATTGGATGTCAGAATTTTTCATAGTTTGTACCAAACCATCTCATATTTTATAGTTTCACATTTTGTCACATCTTAATGCATTGTGTCGTACCATATTGTGTCATATCGTATCGTATATGTAGGGATGCACCGATACTGATTGGTGATATCGGTTATTGGTGCATCGGAGCCCCTCAAAGCTGGATTGGTATCGCTGGGAAGAGATCCATATGTTGACCATCCAGACAAACAGCTCTTCGCCATTTTTTTTTTTTTTAACCAGCACTCTTTGCTCCTTGATTTGAAATGTTGCCTCTGATGCATTACCAGTCAACAGGGAATAAAAGTTGACATTTGAAAAAGAACTTGTGAACATTCTGAAGAATTGTACTGATGGTAAACATTTGAATATTTCATGGTTTAAATAAATATTAACTTCAGTAACTCCATCTACTCATTTTTTGCCTTTACCTAAAACATAACCAGTCTTATCCCACAGTAGGGCATGCAGGTTATTATTTAATGCTGGCATCAGATCTGTATCGGTATCGGCCGATACCAAAGCCCAGGTATCTGTATCGGAGCCACAAAAGTTGGACAGCGCTCAGGCTTCATCCTCAGGACAAGAGTCTATCAAAGGCATTTTGTAGCTACATGTTAATTGGATAAAATAGTGAAAACAAACTTCTCTTTCCCATCAGCAGAAACAGCTGCTGACATGACAGCAGCACACTCCATTGGACGCACCGTCCACAAATAAGAACTGGCTGGCTATGTATGCCTCAACTCCGTCAAAGCTCGGCAAAACTCATATTATTTGTTGGCACATATTTTATTGTTAACAAAATGAATCAAGAAATTTATTGATTTTGATTTTGATGGGATTAGGGCTATGTTGCTCTTTAGACCATGAAAATCAATAATTTTGCTGCGCCATTGTTTAATCCACAGGGTTCAATGCCACTACATTTGTTACGAAATTGGTTGTATCACATTTTTGGTTTTGAGGTTTGACCACACACTGCCCCATCTGGTTTGGTTTCTTTGCTCTTTGGGTTGCTGTTACTACAGGCCTCTCTCAGCGCTGTTTCGCTCGCTGTTTGGCATTCTGCACACTGGTAAATGTTTACTTACTCCAGAAAGCCACGTCACTGACTTGGTGCTACTGGCCTCAAAGGTGTATGCGCGTTAATTTTTCAGAATGGCTGTGGCAAAAAAAGTGACCTCTCAGTATATTAGGAGAAGCAAATCTTCCACATAGCCTAACACTACTTGGACTAAATTAACAATAACAATGCTTTATTGCGGTAATTACGGTATTGCAAAATTCCTTTCGTGGCAACATATTATATAAGTAGATAGTAATGAAACCAGTATACCGCCCAGCCCTACCGTATCGTACATATTGCATGTATCGTATCACATTGTATGCATCATATCACATGTACTGTATCATGCCTGTCATGTCGCATCGTATGATGTGTCATCTGTATTGTGTAGTCTGTGTCATAATATCCAAATGGTATAGCACTGTATAACGTCATATATGGTATAACATATTCAAAACTTTACCACTGTGCCATGGACAGGAATGCAGTTGGCATTTCTGAGGATAGTATCTGCTTCATTTCCTGCAGCCGTTCCATATATTGAAACCTTTGGCCAAAAAGTGAACTTACCTGGACTACTCTGTCCCTGCTGTAAAAATGCACAAAGATAGGAAAACACTAATTTTTTATTTGCTTTGCGTGCACACTTATACTTCTCTGCTGAACTTTTGGTATATTTATGTTATGAGTTTGACTGATTTTTGTCATTTTGTGATAGGTAGACTTAGTTATTGTTTTCTCATCATAAGGCGAAGGTGTTTTTCAGTTTTCAGTTTCTCACATTTTCACATAATCCTGAGAGCCTAGCTTACAGTACACCCAACATGAACCTACAGCTGTGATAGCTTGCACGTAGATGTGTTGTTGAGTTTTCTTTTAACTACTACCTGTAAGTTTCTACTCCTGTATGTATGACTGTAAATGATGACAGTGCTGCCTGAAACCGTGTGGTAAAATCCAAACTATCCACTGCTGTAAATCAAACAAAAATATTTAGCATGTGATGTTTTTAAGGCTATGAAAAACCACCTTGGATTTTAAACACCTAACCATAACCATGTTGTATTTCTGAGTCATGAAATCCACAATCATTACTACAAAGAGCCAGTGAAGTGACTCATTCAGTTTTGGATAACTGAGCAGTGCTGTCATCAGCGTCACCCCCACATCGGTTCCTCAATGAAAGACCACAGTTGTGAATGTGTCCTTTTTTTTTTCAGTGTGACACACACACATTCAGGCACTCACAGCTCTCTCTTTTGTGGCTGGTTTATAGTCGTAAGTCAGGGGGAAATGAATCTGCTGCTGCCAAAGAGGGGTCACACCCTGAGCCAAACCTTCTCTCCTGGCAGGAGGGTGCACAAGTGTTACCTAAATCTTCCTGGAGCTGCTGAGACTGTGCAAGCTCTGATGAGCGTCTCTCACTCTGCTTTGCAGGATGAGCTGCGAGACGGCTAGTGCTGTTTTAATTCTCGAGAACAAAACTGTGAGCAACACTCTCTTCATACGTACCTCAGCTTTGTTTGCTGGTAGAGGCGTTTTTTCATTAGTTCAGGGAAGAGTGAGAGAATAAGTAGCACAATGTCCTAGAATAACCTGACTCTCTTATTTCCCTTGGAAATACCCCACGCGCGTGTGTGTGTGTGTGTGTGTGTGTGTGTGTGTGTGTGTGTGTGTGTGTGTGTGTGTGTGTGTGTGTGTGTGTGTGTGTGTGTGAGAGAGAGAGAGAGAGAGAGAATGAGAGTGTAAGCTTGTCTATCTGTCTGTCTTTGGCTCCCTGCCCTTAGCGATTCATGTAATCTTTGCATCTCTGCATGTTTGAGCCTGCTGGAGCGTCTAAGCATGCTCAATCTAAACGTGCATCTATAATGAAAGGAGGACGGCGGGGTCTTTGAATATCTGATTGTTCCTCTATTGGCCTTTTGAATAGAAACTATCTGGCTTAATGGACTTGTGTATACCAGAGGCTTTACATTTAAATGAGGTATTAATTCCAAGACAAGTTCATGAAATGGAAATCAAGGCAAATGATTTTATTATGGAGAACAATAGATAACAACAGTATCCAACACGTGTCTCTTTATCATTGTGCTTTCATAGAAACCCAAATGCAGAGATCAGAGATAACCTGAGCTGTCACAGTCTCATAAAGAGTTGTGGTTTAATTGCCTCCCTGCCCCCTCCCAGTATCGAGCATTGTGCTGAATCAGACCTCTGTGTCTCTTCTCTAATGCTGACCCATTGACTCCTGTTGGCCCGCTGAACTTTTCTACATGCTCTTCTGGTGACCTTTGCTTTCATTAAAGAGTGACACATCACATATTACACCTATGTATACACTTTCTGTTCATACCTTCAACTAAAAGACACTGATGTCATACTGGGTGTGCAACAATTAAAGGGATAATCAAGCTTTTTGCTTCAGAGTTTGTAGATATCACCAAAGTCGGTGTGTAGGTTGCACATTATATTTAATTTATTTTCAAAAAGAGTTGTGACACAGACAATAGCTTCTACCTAAACTCATATACACGCAGGTTTAAGAGTTTACCATGACTATAGGGCAGAATAAGATGGGGGTTATAACACAGTGCTTGTACCTTCCTGAAGGTCGCCATTAATTCCGATTTTCGGCCACCAGTGTTGGTTTTCCAATCAGCAGGTGACAGTGGTGGGTAGATTGCCTTTGATTTATAGCCCGGTCTGCCCCTCTTGCTTTTTTCAGTAAAGAGCCCCCACCACGTACACACACACACATACACACTCACAATAACAACCAGCCGTCACTCACACTAAGAGGCTCCTACTGCACATATTAAGCAACAGGATAGAAGCCACCTTGTTTCACAGAATTTTACACGGCTACAACCTCAAACACCTCAGTCTTAAAGGTTTTGCTCACAAACTGTTACAGTTATAAAAATATTACACTGAGATCAATAAGATCCAAAAATATCTGCATAAGAGCACCACATTAACCCTAACCCTAACCCTTTAAGAAAACTGTTGTTTCTTTTCTTGGGTTGACTCATCCTTTAACTGCATCAGATTTATCCCACATCAATTACTCTTAAAATGTATTTGTGCCGTTTAAAGGCAATACTTGTTTGTATCCAGATTTGTAAATAAGACAAGGTAGGCTATAATACTGGATACTGGACTTCAATTCATCAAGTGGATAGAAACATGACCAGAATTACTATTGGTAATATCAATAAACATGTGGGAGGTTGTGAAAATAGCTGGCTATAAAACACTTCTGTGTTACAGAGTTACTAGGGATGGGTACCGAATTAGGTACTTTTATAGGTACCGACCGAATTCAGTCAAAAGTACCGGGTACCGATTCACGTAAAACCAAAAGGTACCATGTTTAGGTACCTAAATGCATCTTTTACCACATAAACACAAAAAAGTACCGAAAAGTGGTACCGGTACCGATTGCCAGGTATCGGGCATCGGTACCGTATTGTTTCAAATGTGAAAGGTACCCATCCCTAACAGTTACTGTTTCTGCAATTCTAAAACTACTGCAAAATTTCTTTATATCATTTTTTAACATATTTTGCTCAAAAATCTTACTTTTCTCAGTTTGATTCCTCGCCTTGCTGTAGCAATGTCAATTGTGTTTTTTTTTACACCTGACTGCACCCATCAGGGATTCAGGGAGTGATCACAGATAAGAGAACTTAAAACTTTGGATAAGTGTTATAGCAAAAGACTCTTTGGTCTGGTTTGGGGATTTTTAATGAAATGTCTGTTTGTAATGTTTAACAGATGTGTCATGCTAAGTGACAGATTAGGTGGTCTTCCGATCAATTTCTATTTAAAAGGAGAGGAAATGATGTGTTGTGCTGCTGCTAGAGATGAAATCTCTAAGTCCTTAGTGATCTTTTTTTATCCAGGCTTTGGTAGAATAACACTTATACTTTGTAGCAGAGTAGTTATCTCATATTGCGCTTTATATCAATCTAATTACTGGCGGTTGTGTGAGTGAAACGCAATCAATACACCAAAACTTGACAGAGAATCAAAACCAGGACCAGCCGCACGGTGGAATGTGTGGTATGCATGCTCTAACAGACGCACAACAACAGAGGTGAAAACAGGATCGAGAGGAACAAGTTCCAAACACACTGATAGTCAAAAAATTATAAATGTCACGACGTATTTTATTATGTATACAACTCTTGTTCACGTTATTATGACAGGAAACCCGTGGAGCTGTTCCGTGTTTTTCGGTGTGGTGTTAAAAGACCACCCCCGACCGAATCGGGAAATGGTTTCTCCCTCCGTAACAGCGTCTGTCCTGCGCAGCGCTGACTGCAAATCAATGAAGCCAGTCAAACAAACGGGGCTGGGCGATCGAAGTTGGGACAATTTACGGAGGTTTACCGGATAGTCGACGTCAAAAAGAATATGTATACAGTTAATACAAATAAAAAGCTATTTTTGTGTCCTTCCACGGAGTAAAGAGGATATCAAATGTCGATTTTTTTCTTTGTATCCGAGGACTTTGGTATATTTCTGTCGTGAATTGTAGCTTAACTAAAAAACTACCCTCCTCTTTGGAACTGAGGATGATTTTTGCAAATACTGGAAACCCACTAAGGACACCGTATCGCAAACAGGTAAATACAAATTCTTTTCATCATCGAGGATAATACAGTGTCAACAATGATTCTTTTTACAGATAAGAGCTGAAAACCCAACAAACTTAAACGACACTCTTGTTGAGAGAAAAACTTACTTTGGTGTATGTATTTCAGTCGAAACTGTAATGATGCGTTCACGTGTGCGATGTTAGATTCCGATCAGGTACTTTTGCATAATGCATATGCAGATACCTACAGCTCGGGCTGTTGTCCAGGGACGATCCTGCTGGAGTTACAGAGCAAAAGAGCAGTCTGACCTCTTTTAGTAGCATCAATTATGGGGACGCATTATTACGTACACATAAGGTGGCATTGAACTCACCACTTAACAAAAACTATGATATCTGAAAATTCAACAATCTATCGGGAAACGTGCTTTTCAGACGTGTTTGTGCGCCTCTCTTTGATTGATCTCACCTAATTGGTCATTTGAAGCATTCCTGCCATCAGGAGAAAGTGTTTGTTTTCCTGGGATTTGTACAGAATTAAACTCTATGGATAACTAATTGTCCACTGGTGCGTTCACTTTGTCCCACTTTCATATAGATTTTTTTGGGGGGGAAAACACTCCCTTCAGCCCATATATTTGAATAAGCATATTTACCGTGTCGTGCTCATGCTGTCATCCTGTGGCTATTGAGCTTTGTGGGCGAGGCCTGTTCCTGGAAGCTCTGTGTATTTCCAGCTCGGATATGACGGGGCTCTGCTGGTCTGGAGCTGCCTGATAAGATGCCGTCCTCTCCCCATCACGGTCCCTCACAGTCGCTCACCGTCCTGCAGTCTGAGTTGTCAGTCAGGCAGATGTTTGAAAACAAGATCTCCTTTCGAATCTGTGGGAAAAAAAAGAGAGTTGGCATGAGAGAAATCTTTAAAAAAGGAATCTTAATAGTATGTGACTGGCATTTTAAAGTACTTTTAATATGTTATGCATGCATTTATAGCTGAAAATCATTGTAAAATGATGCCTTTTGATACATTTCTGGATTTAATTGTGTGATGACTGCTAAGGTTGAATCTTTTTTCCACCCCCACTAATCTCCAACTTGTTTGCATTTCTTGCATTAAGTTGTTACTGGCTTGGATCTAGCTGCTGGACAACATGTCCCTTATATTTCTTCTTACAACTTCACCTCCCTACTCAAACACACAGGGAGAGGCTTAAATCACCTTTTTCAAGGTGTGTTGCATTATTTAGTATTTGCAGGTCAAGGATACATTTTGTGCGACACATCAGCTCTGACTCTGGCACTCTGGAAAAAAGTTTTTCACATTTGTTGTCAGACTTAAAAGTAGAAGGCAAATATAGTTTAATCGCTCAGTGTAGTCTATCTGTTGTCCATTGCTTGGAATAAACCATTTAGGGATCATGAGACCAGCTGTAATGTATTTCATGAATATGTAAACAGAGTCTCTCTGATTTTTCCAAGAATTGCCCTCGACTTCTCTTCTGAAACCTATAACCTTCCCTCCAGGCTCAAGTCCAGACTCGGGTTGCTCAATCCTGTCGCCACTTCATGCTTGGGATTCCTTGAGCTTCCTCTCAGCTTGTGATTCCTCAGTGAGGGGGGTGAGTGGGGGGATAATCAGTGCCGGATAGCAAAGGAGAAGAAGACAAATCCCTGAAGGGGACAGCTCTCTCCAACTAGGACATCTGTGTCTTATAGACATTAAAGATAAAGTTGCTCAACAACTGGTAGATTTTTCCACCCTTGCTCTCCAGCGTTTCGGCCTCTACAGCTATTATGAGTAATAGTTGGACTTTGTAATCAACCAAAACTAAATAGAACTTGGGAAAACCCAGTTTGGTTGTTTAGAAAGGAACTATTTTCAGCCATTGTTTTGGGAAAACATGCACAGTCATACACGAGATCCCTCCATTCAGGGGAAAAACAACGCTTCTGTCAGAGATAAGAGTGCTAAGGGTCAAGAAGTCACACGTGGTTGTTTATGTTGACCTGTGAGTGGCGTATTGTGCGCCTCCAGGCTGCGTGACATCAGTGAGACACTGATGTCAGAGTAACAAACCCCTGTGGAGATCGAATGTGCTGAATGTGGACGTGCCATGGAGATAGATTTGCAGGAATGGATCACCGCTCTATCAAACGTTAAACCTCAAACTTGGAAGTTTTTCTTTATTTAGATGCTTTGTCATCGTGTACTTTTACAGATCATCATGAGATCACCAGGAAATCACAGAGACGGAGGAATTATTTATCCTGTGACAAACCCACAGATGATACTCCTCCTACAGATTTTTAATTCACTGTTTTAACTCCACAGTCTGCAGCTTCAGGTTTAGCTTAGTGCTCTCATCAGCATGCAGACAGTTTTTTTTCAAAGCTTTAATGTCTCCTAATATTAGCTTCTTGCCTCATATCAATAAGAATGAAGCACAGTCAGCACTGAGCTAGTGTAGCCTTTGCAGCTAAAATGAATGGTAAATACTGGACTTTAATTCATAGGTGGACCAGAATTATTATGATTAATATTACAGAACATGTAGAGGATGTGAAAATGACTCGCTTTCACATACTGCTGTCTTACAGTAACTGTTTCTGTAATTCCAAAGCTACTACAAAATTCCTTGTTAAAGTTTTTTTTCAAAATATTTTGCCCAAAAATCTTATTCTGCCCAGTTTGATTCCTCACCTTGCTGCAGTGGTTTTAAAGTGTGTTTTATTACACCTCCAATCACACCGAACTGCACCCATCAGGGACTGAAGGTGTGATCAGACATGAGAGAACTGAAAACTTCTGATCATCGTGTCAAACCAGACTCTCACACCTGGTGTTAAGCTGTCCTTCGTGCTAAAATAAGGTTTGTCCTGTAAAGTCCAGTCCAGTTCATCCCTTCTTCTTTGTTTCTCTGCCCCGTTCCAGCCACCTGCGGCCCCATCGTCACACCCCATGGCTCCACCCAGCCCGAGCACCAACAGCAGCACCAACAACAGCAGCAGCAGCAGCAGCACTGCAGGCTGGGACCAGCTCAGCAAAACAAATCTCTACATTCGTGGCTTGTCCCCTTCCACCACAGACCATGATCT
This sequence comes from Halichoeres trimaculatus, assembly GCF_033239565.1. NCBI lineage: Eukaryota > Metazoa > Chordata > Actinopteri > Labriformes > Labridae > Halichoeres > Halichoeres trimaculatus. The sequence continues at coordinate 19,972,201 of NW_027437197.1, forward strand.
GGTCAAGCTCTGTCAGCCGTGAGTACAACACTTCCTGTCGTCATTATCCACTATTGAACAAGTATTGATTTTTTTGGCTTGGTACAGTTTTAATTTACAGCTGCAGCCCTGTTTGGATATAGAGTTGATCAAAGACAAATAGGATGTGGAAAAAGAAGCATGAAAAATTATGCTAGCGTCTACACACGAACCAAGCGTACATGGGGAGGTACGTGACAGCAGGTGTGGCGCTCTGGCTGCCTTTTCATGCATCATGTGTCAATAAAGGAGAGATACTGTCAGCACTGGGTTGATCCAATGCTCTCTTTGTGAGCTGGACATGTATTTTCCGAGCAGAAAGCCCACCCTGATGCACCATGGACATCATAACTATCCCTTTCCTGAGGCTTCTCAGTGTGACTCAAACAAAGCTGCAGAAATTTGCATGAGCTCTGATGAACACCTGTATTCTGATTCCAGGGCATCGTTTTTACATTGTTTGAATCTTTATCAGTGCTGCAGATGTTGACCAAAGAACAGCACAGATTGTTTTGTTACTTTCATAGCAAACTTAATTATTCTTATTCGTTTGCTAATTTATTTCATCTACATGTTGATGTGACATCTCAAACACAATAGTCACATCATTTGAGATTAAAGTTCAGATGTAGGTCAAAGGTTCACGCTCTTTCACCTAGTTTAGCATTTAGCCTAATCCGTGGTTAAAATACCCTCCTGGTGGAGAACAGGTCAGATCACGACCTGAATCTCTGTCACACCAGATTAAAAAGATCATTTCAACATGGCGCGGACTTACACTACATTACATGCAATAAAGGCACTTTTTGTACTGATTGGAAAAGTTTAAGAAATCAGTGAATTCAGGTTTTACACTCAGTGAACGCCAAATAGTTAGGTGGAGGATATATGGACTCAGCATCCCCAAAAAGGAGCTGTGTCCACTGGCTGTGTTTTTCTGGCAGCACCTGTTTCCTGTTCAAACCGAGTGGAGTTGAAGGTTTTCACCACTCAGCCAAAGAGCAAATATGCCCTCAGTGTCAGCTGCATTTATTAGCTGTGCTTACATCAGGACTCTCAGCTGAAGTAAATTAACTTCTGTAACAGATCATAATCATTTCTCAATCATCTGTGAAAATCAAGAAGGGAATTGAAAATGAGACTTTCTAGATTACACAGGAAAGTGAGCTGTGTTATCTAAGGGAAAGAGAAAAACGCGATGGGATTCGGGAGGAAACAAACAACTTCAGGATCAAAATTTTTGTGAAACATGCTAAACTTTTCTACCACTACTTCCCTGTGCTTTGCATTTATACCATGACTGTTCTGTTGCAACCTTTAAAACGACATAAACCAGAACAGACCACTGATGGTTGCAATCTCTTTATTGCTTCAGACATGTGTCTGCACCTATGTACAAACGTGTGATTCAAAAATGGAGCTGTAAAAAAAGTGAGCCATATGCAAAAAAGTTTTTTATAACCTTTATTTCAAAGCTTTCTTTTGATATCTATTTTATAACGAGCCCTTTGAAAATGTAATCATTACTTACATTCATTCACTTCTTTTTTGTTGTGTATTTGTTTTGAAAAATATTTTGTTGTGCAGTGTTGTTGCTAAAGGCAGAAGTATTTTATTGATGAGTGATTCAGAGCTGAAAAATAAGTCTCCCTGTTCATCTGTGATCTGACTTCTCTAAGGGAGATGTTGTTGAGTGAGGCTCAAATAAAGGGGGACTGTTAAGCTTTGCGCTCACATGGTGGGGATTTTTCAGCACCCCATGGAAACCACTTCCTGTTTCTCATATTTTGTTGGTGATGTCATAGATTGTAGCTCTACCCTCCCTCTGTGTGTGTGTGTTTTATCACTGGCGCTGCCTGCAGCATAATCCAGCTAACAATGCCTCGCCTTTCTGCTCCTCCCCCAGGTATGGCAAAATTGTGTCAACAAAGGCCATCCTGGACAAGACGACAAACAAATGCAAAGGTGTGTGAAGCTGTTTTGTCTTTTTGACACCGCCCTCTTTTAGCTCCTCTCCACTGAGGTGCGTATCATCGCTGCGTTTCACTCCTGATCACTTGTACGCTTTGACGTGAGGTCATCCAGCAGCTATGCAGTTGTCTCAGATGATCAGGGTTAGTCAGGAAACAGACATCCAGGCTGCTTGAAGCCGCCTCTCAGCTCGTGTTATTTTAAGTCGCAGCCCTGCTCTGTGGGTGTGTCGCTGCCGTGAGTGGGAAGAGCTGTGTGGCTCCTCCTCTTCCTGCCTGGCGACAGTGATGGTCTTGGTCTAGTTCTAGTAGACTAAAGAGCGACTTAGTGATTCTCACTGCTGCTGATGGGATTAGGAGGACGCTTTGTCACTCTCCTCTGGATTAAACAGATGCCAGTTAATCGAAAGTGTTCAGTGAAAGGCGACACCGTTTAAGACCTCGCAAAGCTCCGGCTGATTTGTAAATAGAAGCCACAGATCCTTTCAGCTGTAACTCCTGAGAGGAGATGAGTTTAAAAAGTATGTGAAGACAGTTTTTAACTTTGGAGTCAAACAATTCACTTCTTGACACAATGTCCCTTCTGAAAACACCCTGACATATTCACTAAAGTGTAGCTCTAATAGGTTATATATAGCAGCTGCAGTAGAGGTCCGCCCTGTTTGTACCCCCCAGGACAAAGAGCTGACCTGAGCTGTGAATGTCACACTGGTATCTGCATCCTCAGCATTTTCTACCTCTTTTTTCATGCACGAACACACAAAAGCACACAATAATACATAGTTAAACAGACCTATATGATATGGAAATGAATGTTTGTTATGTGTGTTATAATCTTTAATAATCACGCAGTGCAGCATCAGGACTTACTCAGCCCACACAGATGTAGAAAATCATCTTAACTCTCCTCCTTGTGTCCTCAGGATATGGCTTTGTGGACTTCGACAGCCCTGCCGCAGCTCAGAAAGCCGTCGCTGCGCTTAAAACCACTGGTGTCCAAGCTCAGATGGCAAAGGTGAGGATTCATTACAGCCTAATCCTAAAATCACACCCGCACAAGACACCCAGTGACACTGTTGACCACAGGGACGACTTAAACCTTAATCAGAGTGGTATTAAATAGCAAGACTGGATCCTTGACTGCAGTGTGAATGATCCCCTACATTCGCTCTGTGCACTGCAGCAGTCAGGATGAAGGCACGAACTGGAGACATACAGTAGAGCATTTCCAGATCCACTTTTTTGAAAGCTAACATGCATTTCTGAGTTAGCGTGAGTTTGCAGCAGCTCTGTCCTCGCTGTGTTCTCATTTTGACTTCTGTTATATAAACAGTGAAGTGAATGCTTTGTTGACACTTTCTCGATGATACCTTTTGGATTATTTGCTTACACTTTATTTATTTACATATAGTTTATTATTTATTTTACCATGTTTGCAGAATTACATGTCCGTACGTCTCTCAAAGGCTGGCTGTCAGCAGACGGCTCCTAACCAGGCTTCAGATCAGGTTCAGACAACAGAGGCGCCAAAAGTTTGGCTATAGGGTGTAGAGACGAGCGCTGCTGACAGCAGGATGACGTCCCAGAGAAACTATCCACCGTGTGAACATGTTTGTAAAGTAAGCCTTCCCTTGAGCTGAAGGCTAGTCTTTCTGTCCTCTCTGAATAAACATGACACATGCATTTAGCATCCCAGTGGACACGTGTGTTCGTTTAGTTTCTCAGAAATGTCCATGCAGGAGGGATGAAAATCTTTCCCTGCAGATTGACTCGAGGTTTGAATGGATTACACATTCGGTTTTAAACACACCGTACAGGAAACTGCTTCACTACTCTGAAGCAGAGCTGTGTTACTTCAGGCATCTGCACTTTCTGACATGAGAAGAGGAAGTAAATAATTGTGTGTTGTTATGGTTACAGGAACCAGCCAGGGGAAATTAGTTCCCATACAGCGCTGAGCAAGAACCCTTGGCCTGGTTTCCTTGTCTGGGGATCTGTGGAGCTTCTTGACATGCCTCCGTGCACCCATTTTACTTTTTTAATTAAAGTAGAGCAGCTTTGAGGGGCATGCCCAAGTTTAATCTTTGTATTGTGGGAGGTAAATGCCTTTATAAAGTGTGAGCCTTGGGCTTAATGGACTCTCTGTGAAAGGTCCCTTTTCCTGTTTTCTTATTTTATCTGTCCAGGCTGCCTTCAATGGGCAAGCTCTCATTATTATTTCAAAGGCAGGTGGTGGGAAATGGCGAGATAAGAGTTTCCTCTGTTTTAGCTCGTGTTGTTTCAGCACAGACAGGGGATTCTCCCACTGTGGATGTGGAGGGTTATAAGTGAGGTGAAGTTGCACAGGATGGATCTTTAGATGCTGGAAAAAATCTGTGCTTCATGTTCCTTTAATGTGAAGAGAGTCCAGTGTGTACATCAGCGGGCTAAATCAAGGATGGGGAAGTGAAATCAGCACATCCTCATCCTCTATTACCACAGCCAGAGCGCCGTTCAGGCTCAAACTCTCCTTGAGCTATTGTGAAATAGTGGCCTTACAAAGTCACACCACTCTGAAAGTATACAAATCAAGTATACACCTTTTAAAACAGCTAAAGAATAACATCTTTAGAGTGTGTCACGTCATTTTTACATAATTGCAAACTCCAAGACAAGCAGCAACCTCCCTCCGCCGGTCACACCCCTCTTTCTCAGAATCGTCCATCACACTTCAGCGCTGACAGATGGGTGGCGACCAATTTAAAGCGACAACAGTCGTCTTATCTCACCGCCATATTCCTGTATCCTCTGACCTTTTCAACACTTTGAGTTCTTTCTTTCAAATTTCCCTCAGGTAAAGGCAGAGGCGGCGTAAAACAGAGCAGACATCCTGCTAATTAAACACTTTATCAACTTCTCAACTTGAGGGTTAATTCAGGCAACCCCCCCGAGCGGTAGAAATGCACAGCTCTGCCGTCAAAAACGTGAGTGGCATTGCAGAAAAGCTGGATCTATACATGAGGGTCTCACATGACTCCATCCTCATGTTCAGCAGCAGCACAGACTGTTGCTCATTCAGTGTCCTCTGATCAGACATGTTGATTTTTCTGTCCGTGCATTACTTTTAGTAATCCAACCTGTCCCTGCAGCTGACTCTGAACAACACAGCGCTGATGAATATTAATGGTGAGAGCCTCCTCCCCAGGGACTCGTAGCCGTGTCTTATGTTTCTGCTGATGCTATTAAAATACGGCGAGAAATCGGCTGATGTGAGCCTTTAGCCAGCGTGGGCTGCATGCAAATCTCCGTTTTTATCCGCTCAGAGTGACCCTGAGACAGACAGGAAGGAACAGAGTCATGATAACCCCATCACTGATGTCAAAAGAAGAGATGAAGGGTCTCCTTTACTCCTACTTCTCCTCTTTTTCTTCACATGCTTCTGAAGCCGATATTACGAAGGAATGTGTTTGTGTTTTCTGGGTGTGTTTGAAGCATGTCCTGCAGTGTAATTACATTACAATACCTCTGACTTCCTCCTCACAGCAACAAGAACAAGACCCGACAAACCTGTACATCTCCAACTTGCCGTTGTCGATGGATGAGCAGGAGCTGGAGAACATGTTAAAGCACTTTGGACAGGTCATATCCACACGCATCCTGAGGGACTCCAGTGGGAGCAGCAGAGGAGTGGGATTTGCAAGGTTAGAGTCAATACTCAGAGAGTGTTTTCATACAGCTGGTATACATTTCAACAAAAGTCTGACACATGGAAGGAAGGAGAGGAACAGAGGAGACAATATTTACTAAGTCCTGGTGGTCAAAGATGAAGGGAAGTTTAAAGATGCCACAAAGAACACGTCGTCCAAAAATGCTCGAAAGTTTTGCGTCATAAAGCTCCTTCCTGCAGCCAAGCTCAGGATCTGTTTCGTTTTACTTTCATTTCTAAAAATAAAACTCAAAAAACACCGAGCTATGTTCCAGAAAACACGTCAGTCATTTAGAGCACACTGCAAAAAACAGACATCTTATCAAGTGTTTTTATCTTGTTTTAAGTAAAAAGTGTCTTATTTTTACTTGGTATGAGACACATTCAACTGGTCCGTCCAGATAAATGTCTTTAAATTTAAATTATTTAGAGACAAAATTGAGGTCTGAATTGCTTACAACAAGTAATAGAAATCTGGAAATGGAACAAGAAAAATTTGCTTAAAATTAGAAAAATGTCTTAATACAAGAAACTTTTATCTTCCAATCCAATCCAATCTAACTTCATTTGTTAAGCACTTTAAAAACAGACATTGTTGGCCAAAGTGCACAAAGAAATTAAATAATTAAAATAAAATAACATAAAATAAAATAAAATAAATAAAATAAAATAAAATAAAATAAAATACATGGCTAACAAGAGACAGGGGAGACAATTCATGTGAAATACAAAACAGTTAAAAAAAAAAAATTAAAACTTAAAGCATCATTAAATGGCACTAAAAGAGCAATCAAATAATTAATAAATAACATAAATAGAGTCCGGCATTACTGTGTGTTAAAAGCCAGAGAAAAAGTGGGTTTTAAGTTTAATTGGCAGATTTTTTAACTTGTTTCAATCAAATCAGACCTAATTTTTGTCTTTAAATAACTTGAAATGAGTCATTTTTCTGGACTGTTAAGGTTAATGTGGCTCATATTAAGTCTTAAAAGGCGTCTTCTACTGAAAATAAGAAAAAAACACTTGACAAGATTTCAGTTTTTTCAGTGCAGGTCACATATGGACGAATGGTTGCTCCTTTAAAAAGAATAGTTTCACGATGACTGCTGTGTGTAATTATAGTGGCAGTGCTCCTCACACTCACCTAGCCTGACGGGGTCATGAATGAATTATATCAAGGTGCATCTAAGGAATGTCTGTGGGTGTGGGTGTGCACTGTTTGATCCATGTGTGGCCTTCGGTGACTGTGCAAATTCCTTAATGAGCATGTACACATTAGGCCGGCTCTATTGTATACAAACCCCTCCCCTCTCCTCTCCTCCCTTCCTCCCCCATACCCAGAAATGCTGCACTTTATGGAAAGTACCTGCCTACCCTTACACTGCTCTATCACTGATAGCTGTGCTCTGTGTCTTTTATAACCTCAGGATGGAGTCAACAGAAAAATGTGATGCAGTCATTTCTCACTTCAATGGAAAGTTTATTAAGACACCTGCAGGTGTTCCAGGTAAGACACACCGTGTAATTATCTCACGCTGCAGAAATGTGACGTAAACACAACTTTAACTATCTTCTCATGAGGAGGATAGGAGGATTCAGCTTCAGATATGTTTTTTACTCCTGTGTGATGCTGATGGACGGGGTTCAAGTGGTCATCCAGTGGGAGTCAGAAGGTCTGCTGGTAAAGCTCGGTACACTCAGCCCTAAGTGGCAGAGCACAGACAAAGAGAGGCAGAGAGCGCGCTGCTCTGTGTGGCCTCCACTCCCTCTCTAAGCTTTTTAATTGGATTATTAGACTGAAATAGTCTCTGCTGGCCTTGCCTCCTCTAGGAAGGGGAGGGGATTACAGCTCCACAGCTGCCAAATTAGATGTCTGCTTTCCCAGGCTGCCTCGTAAATGCACTCCCAGGCTCCAGGGAGGGAATGTATAGCACGCAATGGCAAACAGCCCCGTGCATGTGTGTATGTGTGTGTGTGTGTGTGTGTGTGTGTGTGAGAGTGATAGAGTCTGACACTAACACAAACCCTTTATTCTTTTTATTCTCTGTTTAGCACCATCTGAACCCTTGCTGTGCAAGTTTGCTGATGGCGGACAGAAAAAGAGACAAAGTCAGAATAAATTTGCCCTGAATGGTCGAGGGTGGGGGAGGGACAGCGACTCTCGACTGGTGAGTGTTATTGGGTGATGTTAATCTCTAATCAGACAGGAGAAGAATAAAGTTTTTGTAGCAGAGTCATGTAAAGGAATTAAATGACTTCATTTTGTCATAATCCTGCTTTTTGTCCTCTGATGTTGATTATTTAGTCTTGTAGAGAGCGCTTTCCTACAGGTGTGAGCACAATAGGTACAAATAGACTTTGTGTGGTGCTGTTGTGTTTGTGAAGTGATGCGTGCTCTGGTTTAGTTGCCGAACCTGTGTTTTCTTTTGCTACCAGGCTGGAATGACACTTACATACGACCCCAGCGCAGCTGCTCTGCAAAATGGGTAAGTTTCAACAACAATTTGAGTCGCACAGTCAAGGCCAGATCTGTTTCACGAGCCTCACGTGCTTTATTTTGATCTAAATGTGAGTAATTCTGTGTGTCTGCAGGTTTTTCCCCCCAGCGTACAGTATTTCAAACAGGATGATCGCCCAAACGTCCATGTCTCCCTACATGTCTCCGGTTTCAACATACCAGGTTTGAATCCTTCTATTAAAAGAAAATGTGAAGCTTTGATGCAGGAACACAACTCAGCATTTCTGTCCTTAAACCACGTGTCATCAGGATTTAGAAATGCTTCCTTTGGGGTTTGGGGATGTGGGTTATATGTGTGACAAAGGGCGCTGTGGCCTTTCATGCTCTTTTGCTGTGCCAATCGCTGTAGCATGTGATCTCTGGAAATAGCAGCTGTTCAGTGCCAGGGTGTTTACAGAGTGTGTTTGTGTGATGTTCCAGGTGCAGAACCCATCATGGGTGCCCCATCAACCCTACATAATGCAGCACCCAGTAAGAGCAAAATCTTTCATCATCACAACTCTTTCTCTCCTCTTTTTTTTTTTTCCTGTTTGATCAAAACACTTCCCTCGATGTTTGTCACAGAATAGAAACATTTCTCCGTAAACAGACAGACACAATATGGATAGTAGTTTCACATAAGGTGACACTGAACCTTGAGAATTTACAGTACTCGAGTGCTTGTATAGGAACGTAAAAACGACCGCTTTGGAAAACTGCGTGTTTGACGACAGATGCCGAACATTTTACAGCAGATGGGTTTGAATTGAGAGAGAAGAGTCCTTTCTTGCTTTGAAACGGAGCCAGCAGAGATGAGAAAACACTGCTAGCAGCATCAGGACGGCCAAGATGCTTATAGACAACTTGCTCAACTTGTGACTATTCACCTTCTGTTGTGGTTATTAGATGTTGAGTCTTGTGAGAATACTCAGTTTCTCTCTAGTTGTGCAAAACTCACCCAGCAATGACTGACTGGGTGCGCTACGTAAAAGTCGTCTTTCTTCTTCATCCTCTCACAAGTGTTACAGGCTTGCAGGATATTTGGAGACAGTTTCTCTCATCTGCTTCCACTTTTCTCCCAGGGAACAGTAATATCCCCCTCTATGGACCCATCTGTGTCACTACAGCCTACTTCAATGATGGCTCCACTTGCACAACAGATGAGTCACCTCTCTCTGGGCAGTGCAGGAACGGTGAGAAAACTCTGCATTGATATCATCAAATATTTAATCTAGTCATTCATTTTACAATGCACAAATCTAAACTTGTGTTTTTTTGTTTTCTACATCGTACAGTTTATGGCGGCCAACACAGCTATGCAAGGAGCATATATCCCCCAGTATGCACACATGCAGACATCAAGTATTCCCGTAGAGGTACGTGTATCAACATCACTGCAGCCGCTGCTTTAACATTACATCCATTGTCGTGGAAATAATCCGTGTTTTTCTTCTTCCCCTTTAAGGAAAATGGTGCACAGTCACAAGTGGACTCTGGAAATCATTCCCCGTACTCCTACCAACAAAGCAAGTAGCGCTGAGGTAACATTTGGACAACAGCTTCAACAATCATGTCTACAACATGCAATGGATGCTAAGGTTTTTTTTTTTTCACTGTCTTTGCACGGGATCGGCAAACGTTGAAGTGAGACTATTTTTGGTATCATTTTTTCAGAGAGAAATATCTGCGTTCATCCAGTGATTCCGATTACACGGAAAAGAGTGAAAAAGTTTTATTTTCATACTAGAAAACGTTTATTTTGTTACCAAGGATTTCCACGGGATACACGCGAGAAGAATCATGTGACTCGATGTTCAAAGTGCATGAGAGTAAATATGTCTTTTGTTAATATTTCCAAACCTTTTTTTTTTCTCTTTCTGAGGACATTTTTGAAAAAATTGTGTTTTGTGCTTGCTGTGTGAGTGTTGCTATGGTGAAGTGTTCAGTGTTGTTTTCTTGTAAAGTGATTTCTCTTAGTGCTTTAGATTGATCTTGCTGTCAGATTTAAAAAAATGCCTTTGTGGTTTTTGATACAGCTGTACAGACCTCCACAGAGAGCGGCAATAAGCAAAAAAAAAGAGAGACATTGCCTTCAAAAAGAATTATGTAGGAGTTTTTAATGAAATCTGTGTTTGATTCTCCCCTCCAATAACTGATAGAAAAAAGGACTGCAGAGAAATCCCTAAATCTTGCCTTTGGATTACTATTTATTGCTGACTAGCAGAAAAAAAGAAAGAAAGAAAAAAATTTGGTAGGATGGGGGATGAAACAGGATAAATGTGTTTTGTTCGTCTGTCATGGTTTTGTCTTCTTGCATCATGTGAACTTTCATTCTAACGTGTCTTTTTATTTGAGAAACTAACAGGAAAACACAGACTCATGATTGTGCAAAAAAACTCAACAAAGCCTTGTAGTAGAGCTTCGGCGAAAGTCCAGTGAGTTGGGGAGTAAAGTGAGACAAATGTGTTGAACATGTTGCACCTCGCTCTTTGATAGGAAACAAACAAACCTGGCACTTTCAATTGTAACTTACTCCACCAAAGAAATAGCACGTTATATCTCTTCAACCAGAAAACAAGTGACGCTGCAGTCAGATGCAGTTTGGACAGTGTGCCTTTTTTTGTACATTTACATTCATTTGTTACCGGACAGACACACACAAGCATGAAGGAAGGCCTGGATCAAAGAAGTGCCACAGATGAATAATACCTAGAGAGAAATAGTGCTACACTTCCAATCCATTATGATCTAGCACTAAAATTAGATATGTAATTTATGCTTAGAGCTCATAAAAAGCTGGCTTTCTGATTTAGTGGTCCTCCACTAAGCCTGTGATTCGACCTGGTGTTCAATCAGACCAGATATCTACCTCAGAGTTTTCTTTCTCCTCTGTACTAGGTCGGGTTTGCAGGTCCAGCCCGCCCTTCCAGACCAAAAGCCACGCTCAGGAGCTGGCCACATACAGCTGTTTCCTTATAGGTTGTTTTGAATACTTTTCTATTTTCTTCAAACCATTTTTTTAACGATGTATTATTGTAACCATTAGGGGGTCGAGAAAAAGTTTCCATTCACATTCACAAATTCTCTTATTTTGAAAGTGCTGCGGCTTATATGGCAATAGATCCCAGGGGGTGATCTCAGATGTTTAAAACCAACAATGACAACAAAGCGTTTGGGTGTTTATCAGGTCCGCGCTCCTCTAAACAAATACATTTGTTGCTTTGTCTTGGGTCGAGACGAGCTCGCAGCACGATCCCCCCTCTGTAGTCCAACAAATGTAAAGGGCCTCTGTGATGATACTTGAGATTTTCCATGTAATGCCTGAGACTGAGAAGTAATACTGTCTTATGAGATTTATGCTGCTAGTGGTGTCTGAACCAAGTGCCATAGTATCTGGGTCAAGAGTTGCAGAGGTTGCATCAAACAAAAATTGCTCATATAGGTAATCACCATGTTGAACAGTCATTAAGTTATAAGAAATTTTTCTAATTTATGAAGATGCTTTTTTTGTACAGACAACTTGAGGAAATAAGAGATTTTCATAGAGCTATATGAAAGTTTATTGTTTTTATTTTCATTTTTACTTGTGCCACATGATTGCCAGTGGTAACTATGTACAGTTTAATAAACCTTCCTCTGTTTTTTTTCTTTTTGTAGTGTTTGTTAAAGCCAAAGACTTTTTTTTCAGTAGACTGTTGCCTAAGGTTCATTCTTTCATTTCTTTGACATTTTTGAATAAAAATTTTCAACTTTTGACCTGTTTTCCCTCTGATCTTTTTTGGCAATTACTGCTGCCTGTAGACTGTGGCGAGCCAGCCTCTGCCACTGCATTGATTCATCTTAAAATACACATTTGATGTTGTCTTCAATCACTGACACTTTGTTTAAATTTAACTACACTTGCTGCTGGATCTTGGCTGCAGCCTCAAAGGGATGAATTCCAAGAGCTGTCTATCACTTTGTCTCTCACCATCAGTTTAAGTCTAACACAGAATCTGTCCTTCTGCGAATTTGGGAAGTATGCACTCATTTGAATTATCTGTCACAAAACAGATGGAAATTATATCTGCTAGAGTTATATTTACATAAAACACAAATTATACCTCATTTAAAGTTAGCAATTTTCTTTTGATTGCATGTGAGTGAAACTCTGTGCTCAGGCATAAAAAGTACCCATTAATGTCTCTTTATTTTGCATCACAAATTAATGAAATATAACACATAATAATCTATAGTCTGTCCTGCAACACATAGCTATTAGGTAGTCATCTTTACAATGAGTGTTACAGCTTGGCAGTGAAGAATAGAGTATTTACATCTAAGTTATAACTATTGTTTGGCTCAATTACTGCTTTTAACCCATAGGGTGAGGACCCGGTAAGGCCTTCATCAACACTGTTACATGGTATTGACAACATACATGACCTAGACAAGGTGGGTTATGGGTATCAGGAGGTATGGTGTAGGCATGATAAGACGGGGTTGTCTGTGAGCAGGCCTCGCCATGACAGATGGGTCCCCATGGTATCCTGCAGGGTGTTGTGCCACCCTACGGGAGGCCACCCGCTCCAGACGAGGAGCAAAACTCACACTCCAGCTGCCTGTGTTTGTGCCACCTGCGCCTACTAGAGATAAAGTTTTACCCCTTAATTATACCACAAACAAAACCAACCTCCCCTCTTCTCTCTTAGTTGTCGGCCTTGTCCCCTTCTATAGTTGCCCAGGTAAAACACTCTGAGGATAAGGAGGGGCAGAACCTCATGTTTAAAAAGCTGCAAGCAGAGAGTTGTTTGACTGATGAATTGATCCAGTTGCTACACACAGGTTTTTTGTCCATGAACTATTTTAATAATCAACTTTTTTAATATCTGAAGAATATATTTTAAGTGCTGATTATACTATTTTGTCAACCTCAGTGGTTCTGTTCTTTGCTGGGTATGGAAAAGCTGTGATCCCTGCTGAGTCAAATAATCACAGTCATATAATTTAAAATACCAAATGAGTACTGGTGATAAAATTGAAGCAAGGCCATTGAAAAATCAAAATTTCAGTTACAATTACAAGTGTAAATTTCAATGAAACTAGTCAAAAAAAAATCCTCTGTATAAAGACTTATTTTGCATTATTACGGATTCAGTCACAATTAATTGATTATAATTGTGGCAGTCCTTTTAGTCATTTCTGTGAAAGCTGTTGTCTGACTTGCCTCCTTTATTTGTTGCTTAAAAATTATGAAACGACTTAGATAAATAAATAAAAAATGTAGTTTTGCTGTTTGTTTTAAGAATGTGCGAACAGCACCACCTAGAGGCCCCTGTGTACATTAAGAATTAAATGTATGTCCGCATTTTATCTTAACTTATTCCAAAATAACGAAGCTTTGTTTAACATAAACCATGCTGTTTGAATCAAGAGATGTTAAAAAATACTGAAATGTATTTTGTGTTTTAAGTGTTTTAAAGCATACATTTTAAAATTATCTCTTTCCAGGTATTTCCAAAAAAAATTGAGTTGGTGGTTTGAAAACAAAGCAGATATAATGAGTAGGTTTCTGTTGTGCTCGCGCCGTTTTCACCCGCTGAGCTCGTGTCGGTGAGCGCTCGTGCTCAGTGTGGGTGGGATTTCTCTTACGTTACTGCGGATACTTGAGTCGAGCAAGCAACAGTCAGAAAAAGTAGAGCCACATGACTTCACTGTCTCCTCATTCTGTCATGGAGTCTCTGAAGAAAATCCGCTCCCGACCTCTGTTGTGTTGTGTTTTCGTGTTGTGTTTTCAGCTGCAGTTGGCTCTGACAGGAGGTAAGAGGCTCTCTGCTACAATACCGTGATTGTTGTGTCTCGCGCATAGCGATGCATGCACGCAGCTGTTGAATTTAGAGTTGCGTAGGCCTGTGTTGTATTAAGTGTCCTCAAAACTCTCACTGTTTGCGTTAGTGTTTGTTTAGTGTCGAGTTAAAGTCGTGTCAGGACACACTGACGACAGGAAGACATTAAAACTGGATCAAACCAACTTCCCTGAATGTCGACACTGTTGTTGTGTAATTTAGTAACATAACCTTTAAACGGATGTTATCACAGTTCACTTGTGCAGGAATGTGTAACCTATTTGAAGGATGTGTGATTTCCAGTGTTGCGAAAGTCTGTGTATTTTGTTATCAAACATAAAAACAATGTTTAGACCTCAAGGACTGGGTGTACTACAGACAGGGACCCTTGCATTTGCAGGTGCCTGGCATTGTTAAATCCTATTGAATACACCCAGTTTTATGCTTAATGCAAGCAAATATTCATTTTTAGGTGATATTAAACTCACCTGAACTCACTACTAACTGACTTGAGAACAAGATTTTAAAAGATATTATATTTTTCAGTGAGAAAAAAAGGGAGAAAAAAAGACATACCAGAAGGAATTTCAGGAAAGCCTGGCTCGATTTGCATAAATACACAAATAAAGACAGAGAGGTGCACAAGTTGAAACAAGTCTTTTGACTGTACTGAATGTCAAACAGTATGTGTGATGACATCTTTTAACCAGAGCTGCATTATTAAACTAATATTCCTGCTTTTTTAAGTAGATTTAGTAATTCCAACCATTTTTTTTTTCGAGCCAATGTTGTTTTCAGGTTTAGATTGTTCAACTTCAATGTGTCACTTTGCTTGCACCATCATTGTAAGAAGTATTTCCTGATACAGAAATGTGGCAGCATCTTAAAAATGTGCAAATTTTCATGTTTACCCAACTTTGTGGTATGTTATAAGGTTTGGTGTAAAGCTTATCTGTCATTTTATGCCAATTTTGTCATGTTTTGTCCTGTGATGTTTCTTAGACTGCCCTGCAGATGGACGCACCTGGGTGTCATTCGGAAACAGCTGTTACCACTTTGTCCATGGAAAAGAGGAGATAACCAAACAGTACTCTTTTGACAAAGCAAAAACTATCTGCCAAGGATTCGGTACCTGAGACCACTCTTGCCTCTTTTTTCTAATAAGTATTTCATTTTGAGAGGTCGTGTTTTATTCTGTTGCATTAAAATATTTTGCTTTTTTCCAGAACTTTTGACCATCCAGAGTGCAGAGGAGAATGACTTTATCATCAATTACAGCCCTGAGGTGTGGAAAGGAGTTGTTAGTGTGTGGCTGGGAATGTATTATGACACAAATGGTAGGTACCACATGACCAGAGGACTTTTTAAAACCTTATATGCAATTATTTAAAAGTGTATTGGTAGAAAATAGAAACTTGATCTGAAACTTTTTATTGTTTTGACTCTGTTAAAGTTGAAGTTCCTCTACATCTCAACCAGCACATGACTGACTTTACTTGTCTTTGGAAGTGTTTTTGCTGTGTGTGTCAACGAAGTGTTGATGTCATGTCTCGTGTCAGGTGAAGACATGAAGTGGTTCGGTGACAGCCCAGTAAAGTATACTAACTGGGAGGACAGCACTTCCCCCTCCGACCTGGTGCCCATGGATACATGCGTGGCTCTCAACAGCAAGACAGGAAAGTGGGAAAATGTCAGCTGCCTGGATGATTTGGAGGGTGGAGTGATCTGTGAGACGAATCAGAGTAAGAGTGAAGAAATGATGTTATACCTGAGAAACATTAAGAAAAGTAACGCTGGGAATGTTTCACTGGAGTCTCACTGTGTTTTTCTTTCTTTCAGAGGCAGAGGAAGCCAAATCAAGTAGGTGAACCTTTGAGCTTTTTGTTCATGGTTTCTTTACTTATGCCTGTGTGATTACATGTTTATAGCGTTGAGCTTCCTTACATTGTTACTTCTCCGTCCTCTAGAACCCAGCCCGCTGCTGTCCGCGCTGGTCATTCTCAGCGTGTTAGCTATCGTGGGAGTCTCTGCAGTTATTTGGTTCCTGCACCAGAAGCACAGTCTTGGCTCCACAATCGTCACGGCATTCGAGTACCACCCTCCATTCCGAGTCCTGGACACAGACCAGTCCTGTTTGGTGGAGGCTGAGGAGACTGACAGCGCGCCGTAGGAGAACTTTACTTTCACACTGAAGGGAAACAAAAGCCCCCCCTTTTACTGGGTGGGTGGGTGTTTATGCAAAGATTAGTCCAATCAAACAGTCACAGAAGTAGTTTGGGATTTATGTCATGCTTTGAAATAATCTAGTGTTAGAGGAAGAAAACTGATGCCAAATATTAACTCCTCACAGTTTCTGCTTGTAGTGTAATCTGCACTTGCGAAAGAATCACCTAACTTTTTCAAGTTGGTTCATTTTCACCTGTAGCCTTGTCTACATGTGATCTGTGTTTGATTGAGCACTAGGTTATCTTCAGGCACAGCATTTTATCTTGAATAACTTTGAGTGTCAACTTTCTCTTTTACGTTACTGACCTTGCACATTGAAAGAGGATTGGACTGTATAAGACATTTCCTGTTACTCAACTACTTCAGCAACTTCAGTGTTGTATCCTGTAAACTTGGGAGGCTAAGAAGGAGACCGGATAATAATAATATATGAAAAGCAATGCTGGATTCTACAGCTCACATGATCCAAAAAGTTACATTTCCATCGTCAGACCTATTGGGGTTATTTTTTAAGTTCCCTCTGGATCATAATATAGATTTTGTGGAACTAGAAACATGATGAACAAAGTGACCTTTTTTGTGTAAAATCAGTGCACTATCCCTTTAAGCACTACTCAAAGAAGCAGGGATTCTCAATCCTAAGGGCACATGTAAATAGTTGTATTGAAACAGAAGCCTTGTTCGATTTTGAACTGTTGCCATTTTTATTCAACGTATGTTAAAAAAGAAAGAATTGCACATCCAATGAAAAGCTACTTTCAACTCATTCTGCTAAAAACATCATGATTTGTTCCTCGATTAACCAAAATATGTCAAACGAAGCTACATTTGTTCAAAAGTGTCGCCAGAAATTTATAACTCTTTATCCACTGATCAAAATAAGTTGTGTGCATTTTGAGTTGATGTTACTTTCCTTGCATTATCTGTGATATAGTTTGAAGAGGTTTATCCTGATTGAGGTGTTATTAAATCGACAATCTAGATGTGACTGTGTGATGTGTTGCTGCAGTGTTGTGTAAAATAACCCTTTTTACATGTTTGATAGCATGGAAGCTTTTGTGCAACTTGTCACAGTAAAGTATGTTTGACTGTAAAAAGAGCTTGTGTTTGATTTGATTGAACTGACCTGAGTCTAAAAGTTTTATTTGTTATAGCCTGGTGCCAGCACTTTGTTTCTTTTTGGGAACGGTGTCCAACTGTGGCAAAAATGTGCTTGCTGGGGAAAGAGGAGGAGCAGTTTCTTTCCATTCAGTGTGATCTACATAGAACATCTCAGCTAAATATATATATGTCAATCCATAATTGAAGAGAAAAGGATGAATTAGGACACCAAAATTGGGGATCGAGTCTAATTAGTTCTGAGAGGACATCTAAATCACTGTCATACGAGGAGTGTCACTCCCTCCAAATGTCCAGTGACTCTGTTGAAATCTCAGCATGGGCTCAAGATGAAAGCTGAACTGAGAGAAGTCAGCAGGAAATCTCTTCTTCTTCTTCCATTCATACGCACTTATTTTTAGACTGGAAGAAGTCTGTCGTCTAACAAACTTCCTTTGAATCTTTGCATCAGGTCCCTTTTTATGTTGAGTGGTTTTTTGTGATGTATTGGAAAGATTTAAGGCGCTTATGAGTCAGTTACTTTGATGTATTACAGCAGAAGACTAAAACAATAAGCACAGCATGTCAGAGTTTCAGGTCATTTCAGGATTTGGCCACAAGGTGGGATAGTGAATCACATATTTGTCAAATCCTGTGTTAGTGAAGCGGTTTTCTACCATCAGTAAAGGATGTTCTGAAATATAGATGATAGACAGTTTGACACAGTTGAATAATGATGAGACTTATGTTGACTTTCTACTAGAAATCAAATTTAGATGTATGAAAGGTCTTGAAAATGCTCTCTAAGGTATATCTTGTCAAATGATGTAGTTCCTGGTCTGGCTGTGGAGGGAGTTTGTTGTCATTGGGGAATGGAGCAAAGAGTCAAAGGGGCCGATAAGTATGGGGTTACATGTGAAGGTTTATGTTGAGCAAAGTCAAAACACAGCCTCTTTTAAGTCTGGATGTAATTCACAAGTAGGGATGGGTACCGAATTAGGTACTTTTATAGGTACCGACCGAATCCTCTCAAAAGTACCGGGTATCGATTCACATAAAAACAAAAAGTACCATGTTTAGGTACCTAAATGCATCCTTGTGACTGTGAGGGAGTGGAAGAGTAGAAGATTTTCCATGCTAGAAATAAACGCAGCATTGCAAGGTAATATATTGAAAAATAAATATGTCAAATTGAAACTCTTTTATATTTTATTATTAAACAAAGTGATATTTTTTACCACAAAAACACAAAAAAGTACCGAAACTTGGTACCATTGAGTACTGGTACTAATTGCCAGGTACCGGGCATCGGTACCGTATCGTTTCAAATGTGAAAGGTACCCATCCCTATTCACAAGTCTCCCTCTTATATGCATAACCTTCATCATTGCACATCTATTTTTCTTTTTACCATACACATGGTTAACTTTGTAAAAAAGCTGCAGACATGGTTTTCTAAAGGCTAATTTAAAGACTGAGGTGATTTGCTGATGAATATGCAACTAAGTAGAATTCATTCAAGATGCAAATTCTGATTCAAACGGCAATCTTTGATGTTATTAATGATCTATTTGGGAAACTTTAAGTGTGGCTCAACTTTTGATTTCATCACATGACAATGAAGAAACTGATCTACCAAGTCTCTGTACTGGTGTGGTTGTCTCACAACAGGGCAAATCTTAAACAGTACAGTATAATAATTGAGTTTATCATGTCTTAGTCTGACTGTTTTTCCTGTATGACCTGTACATATTGGTTAAGTATCACCAAAAGGCTGTTGTTATATCACAATAGCTGTAATGCCCCCCAGAAAGACAGCAAATGATTTTATTAATACATCTGCACACAGCTGCTTTAAGCAGGAAGCGTCTGCGGCTCCGTGCTGACCCAGACTGACTAATTAAAACGGACATTGGTATTCATGAATAAGAAATGACATACAGTAGTCCAGCGGATGGACAGAAAATGAGAGCCAAGTTGGATCACAAGACAAAGTTCAAGCCTGTGAATCATCAAATTATATGAAAATAATACAAACAGGATGAAAAATCAGGGCCCAATCTTAGGCTTTACAATATTTAACTTTAAACACACACACCGAAGTGCTGGCTCTAGTTTTTGTGTGGTCACAGCTTCTTCCTGCCTTTTCTTTTTTCAGCATGTTTTACTGTGTCAGGATTCTATATACAAATCTATTATTTTTGTTGAGCTCATCCGCTGTTCATTTCCTGGGAAAGGTGTCTGTATACAGACGTGTGAGGCATCTGTTTCCTTTGTCCTGGAAGTCTCATGTCTTTCCTCCATTCATCTATTCTGGAATATGAGACTTAAAACACAGGAAACAAAAGCTGCTATCAACATGACTAATCTGAGACCAGCTGCTATATATACAGTATGATGATATACTCTGTTTTTTTACCACCTAAAGAGGCAAAAACATGCTGCTTTTTTATCCTGGACTTCACATACTAACACACATTTTTTCAATCTGACATATTACTTAACGTGTTTAAGCAACGGCTTAGGAACA
Organism: Halichoeres trimaculatus; assembly: GCF_033239565.1. Taxonomy (NCBI): domain Eukaryota; kingdom Metazoa; phylum Chordata; class Actinopteri; order Labriformes; family Labridae; genus Halichoeres; species Halichoeres trimaculatus. The sequence goes on from NW_027437197.1 coordinate 19,992,050, forward strand.
CTAAGTTAGATCCCAAACACTCTCACATTTAGGCTCACAGATGCAAAATCAAGTGATGAAAGCACACAGTTTTTTAGTTCACACACTGTGCCATTTTCTAAATCAAATGCATGTGCTTTGCTGGAAGGCTTTAGTGTTAAAGGGATCAGAGCATTGTGTGCTAACATGATTAAAATCTGTACAGTTTAATATGTCACCCAAAAAAATCAATGACACAGAGTCCTGTGCCTTTGGGGCACACTGAGTTTTCAGTGGACTGATGGAAAATAATTATTAAAAAACAAAAGCAGCATCCTAATTTGTTTTCCATCAGTCTCCAGAGAGATCATCTTTGCTGTGTCTTTGGTATCTCATTATACTTTCTAATCAAGACTCTTTAAAAATCCCTTTAAAGGGGACAGACGTTTGCCCTTCCCCCAGCATGCTGCTGCATTGCAGCCATCGACTGCCACTTATTATGTTACAAATGTCCAAGGTAGGCTGACATTTGATTGTTCAAAGTCAAATAAAAAACCCACACAGTATTAAAATAAGGTTTCTGGATGCTGCTCTGATAGCTCTCCTTGCTCATTTCTCAAATGAAGATGGTCTTAAACAATTAAAAAGCCAGGTATCCTGCAGCTTGGCTGATGAATATACCAAATCACTTTTTTTCCCCTCGTGTGTGTTCATCCAGCGGGCGCATGTTTCACTCAATCCAGACAGTCAGGAGCTCCTGTGGGTTGGAGGAAAATCAATGAGCACAAAGGTGAGCAAGCAAATAAAGCTGTTTTAAATCACAAATGCTGATCAAGGACTCTTTTATCCACATCTTAAATTCAAAACAGGCCTTTGTGCTTTAATTACACTTTCCAATTAGACCAACTTCATGGGCAGAGGGCTGTGGAAAAAGGTGCATTACCACGAGCCTAAATCCACTTCATCCCTCTGAACACTGACAAATCTTTGAAAAAGATGTTTTGAAAATCACAGGGGTCTCTCAATAATTCATAAAGATGATAACCTCCTAACAAATGTTGCTCTTACCTGATATAAGATTATTACAGACCTAAGTAAGAGTTGTTGTTGTTTTAACAATGCGGCAGAGACTCAACAAGCCTATATCAGTGAGCAGCTTTTGTCTTGTTTATTACATTTCTATATTGTAAATGTTTGTTTAAGAGAATTATGACAAATCAGATATTTATCTTGCTTTATCATCATTCAAAAAGCTGATAGTGGTCCTTTTTTCATCACTGAACAAAAGGAGTGTGTCATGCTAATTCACAGCATCACCATCACCACCACCTTGGTGCACTTCTATTCTGTTATATCTATGTGGTGCTACTCATTTTTTCAAAGCAAGATTGTCTCTGGTTATACATTAAAGCTCCTGTGAGGACTTTTTTTTCTGCAACAACAAAATTGAAATTAACCGTGAAGCCTCTTAACGACCTATAACCCACTTCTATGTGGAACATTTTAATGTTTTTAAACCCTGTAAAGGAGTAAGTGTTAGACAAACACTGGAGAAACAGTCATTTTGATTACTTTTTCATAGTTACTATTCAAGTGGAGCTATACATTTCAGTGTGATAAGAAAACACGATGAGAATTCAACACATGATACACTTTGTCCACTGGGGGCGCCAAAATCAACACAAGCAGCAAGTTCCACGAAGAAGCTTTAAAACTAGAGCTGATCCTTTTAAATCAAATAAGTAACTCAACTCTTGGATAGTTATGAGCCTAAACATTTATAGTTTAGGCTTGTAGTATCAATAGTCTGAATCAATATAACAGCTTTTTTTAATCTTCAGCAGCAGTCTGAGCTTTTTTATATCATTTTTTTTTTTTACTGATGAACAAATATAAATGGATTAAACTGTTAAATTGGCTGAAGTGGAATTAAATATTTTTTCTTTCTTTCTTTCTTTCTTTCTTTCTTTCTTTCTTTCTTTCTTTCTTTCTTTCTTTCTTTGTTTTACTTCACTCAGTTTGTCTGCTTCACTCTTTGGTAATCAAGTACAAATGAAATACAAAATATGCATTTAAGCTCTTTACTTTAAGTGTGAAACCTAAATGAGAAAAGATAAAAAAAGAGGCAGGACTGTATAACCACCCTACCTGCAAACTAACACACACAACTAGTTTTGGTTCAATTAAAAAGAATCAAAACATGCACCTGTTTGTGATGGAGTCAATATAAGTCAGTCTGCACATTTATATGAAAGATAGACTTCACAATTTCTGCAGTGCATTTACATTTCCTTCAAACAGATAGGACTACAGATGTCAGTTTGTACACTTGTGTCGCTGGCTGCAGTTTTAGGAACAAAAGTTTGCATTGTAGGAGCCCTGAGCTGACGTCACTTCTCTTGAACTGCTTGGAGAGAAACGGAGGAGAGTGTGTGTGTGTGTGTGTGTTCAATATGCGAATAGAGACCAACACATTCAGTCACACTCCCACCCCGGACTCTATTACCTACTGACCAAATCTCCATTCATCTCTTTCAACATCCCTTAAACAGCGCTAAACTGGAAAGCAAATAAGTAGCTTTGTTTCTTCTTCACCGTTTAAAGGGATACACCGAGTTTCAACGGTAAGGTGAGGTTAATTCCACGCGCATGTCTCGTCAATGTATGTTCCGCTGTATGTTATTTTGCAATTGTGTGTTGCTCGTGCTAAGCTAAACTGGTAGCATCCTCTTCGACACTTGCCTCATTGAAACGTCTGCCCTCGGAGTTCAGTTCGGTTTCTAAGCAATTGACAAAGTTCTGGAAAAAGTAGATACAGCTTTTTGCTGGTGTTTCTTGCGTGAAGTTTTTCAGGCTTACAAAGAATATAGTGTCGAAGTTATAACTTAGTCACAGAACGGTGAAAGAGTTTAGTTTGAAATGTTAAAATGTCACCGCCGGTTAAATCGAGAGGCAACGCTGCTCATCTTATCTTTTCCTTACATAGTGATTTTTTTTCTTTTTTGCCAGCTGGTTCACTCACTAAATTTAACGTTTTCCCGAAAATATAAATAAGCAGTGATGAAATAACAAGTGTATGCACTCATCTTTAAGCCCCCCATGAGTGGGATATTGAAAGTAGTGATCGTCTGTATGTGTTTTGTTGGGTTTAAGCGCACAACATGTTAAAAGACCAATCTCCGCATGTAATAAATGTTATTCTGTTTAATCCTTTTCGGGTATCTTTACATTAAGTGGTTTGAAATCAGTGTTTAAGCCGGGGTTAGTCAGTCTCCTGCTCGTCTCCCCCCTGTTCTGTCGCTTCCTCTTAAAAAGCAGAGTGCAGCTAATGCTGCAGCTGCGGTCTGGGCTGAATCCTACCCTTTGAGATTATGACAATACCCTCCATTTTTCTGCTTTCATATTAACAACAAGGCAATCGCCATCTTGAGATATTTAAATTAGAAGGGGTCTGTTTCCGCGGTGTGTCAAAGTTATCAAACTTTGGAGACGGAGAAATCTGGATGATGCACATTTGTCCAGTAAATGGAAGCAGCATTTTAACCAAAACATTGATTTTTTTTGAAGTTATATGGAGTTTGATTCATCTTTATGAGATTTTTATCATTGTTTTGATTTTGCACTTTTATTTTCTGAGGCATGTCCTTATGTATTGAGACTGTTGAACTCTTAAGTGGGTGTGAATCTGGATGCAAAAGCACATTCAAGCCCTTTATAAGCATAAAACAGGGCATTGTAACATTGCCTTGATTTCCCTGCCACACATGCAGTGCACTAAGTGCACGGTTAAGTACAATTCTGCAGTGAAAGGCTTATGCATGTTTGAAATCAAGTGAGATTTAGCACAGGTTACTCTTTTTTTTTCCCTGCAGACACCTCCACATGTAAAGAATTATACGACTGTTTGTCTCCTAATTCTCATTATTCACAATAAAAGTTTTCTTCTTTGACACGCAGTCACTATGTTTATGGACAAGACTTATTGAAGAAGAGGATTTTTTTTTGCATTGAACTTGTTTCAGGCTTTGCCATGAGTCTATCATTCACACAGCTTGATGATTAGATTCATTTGCTTTTTCTGTTATAAAAATGTCATTCATTGTTTTTTTCGGGCTCTTTTCATTTGTTCTAATCATTGACTGTAATGAACTGATGTGTTGTCTTTGCACACAGCTTTGAGTGGAAAAAACAGTGAACTGATAAAGTCCATCATTCAAATGGGTTCAGTAGCCAAGGCAGCGAGATAAATCAGATCACAGCCTTGATGTGTTATGCATGCATCCAGTAACTGCCGATGAATCAAAACACAGGTAGAAGGTCACTAAATTTGCCTCATATTTATTCAGAGCACATGTCCTTGAAAATCTCTACAGAGAGAACAGTGTTGAAGTGCTGTGCGCTAGGATTCTGATAATTTATGTTAATATTTTAACATCGAGAAAGAGGAGAGTCAGCAGCTTGGCATTTGAATGTTAAAAAATATTGAAGGGTTTTGTTCTGCAGGCTCCAAATGCAAATGTAGGACGGGGTTTGTAAGTGATTCTAAAGGGCACTGTTACATGCACAGTCTCTTTACACGAATATAAAATCATCCAAACCATCCTGCTAAACAAGTCAAAGAACCCAACATCTGACAGATCTGTAATGTCACAATCGATACTGCACACAGCGTCTCATCATTTTGAGATTTCTGTGCATGAGGCCTGTAGCAGTGTACATCCAGTCATCTCATATTTAATCTGTTTGCTCAAAGTCCGACCTTTTACTCTTTGTCTTTTAAAGGATCGAAGAAAAAAAAAAGCAGGACTGCTAATAATTGTATTTTCACCCTGTCTCTACCACTCTTACCCTTTCCACGAGTTTGCACTCATTAATCAAAGGTGCCGCTCTCCTGCTGAGGGCTGAGCAGGTTCATCAATTTGGCAGCCGGCTTGCTGTAAGGAACGGTGCCGAGGCTCTTAACACACAAGCATAAATAAATCTGTGGTCTTTATATGCAAGGCCTGAAGGTTAATACTGTATAATGCAATGTACCCTCTTTGTCTGTTGTGATTGATGTTTTAAAACATGTAAGGCTTGACAGGAGTCCCTTTTTGTAGGTCAGTGTTGACACTTTATGATTGGGTGAGCTAGAGGGGGTGAACGGCACGAGGGAGGTGGATTATTAGGAATATGTCAGGGAGATTACTCTTTTTCACTCTTCTTTCTGGTCTATTTTCTCTCTCCGCCCTGGAGATGCTTGTCGCAGTGCTTTATTTGAACCAATGATGCTTCAGAGATTGAAGTCTCCCTGCTGTGTTGATGGAGCTGATGTTTTAAAACGCTAGTGGTCTGCTCTACTTTTTTTCGGCTGTTTGGTATTTATTTGTGTCTTGTGCTGCAGGAAAACGCAGCTTATCTGAGAATGAATGAACAGACCAAACCATTTCCAGTTTTTATTGTAAACTGCCCCCCATATTAAACAAATATTGACCTCTGCACCCCTCTTTTTATTGATCCTCATGCATTTAAAATCTGGTCACCACTGCAACAAAACACTTCCTGTTGAAGCTGTCTAATGCAACTGTAACAGACACATTTTTCAGTTTCACACATTAAAGCTACATTGTTTAACTTGAGAAGAGATTAGGGATGCACCGATCCAAGTTTTCTGGTTCCGATACCAATACCAGTACCTGGGCTTTGGGTATTGACTGATACAGATATTGTTAAGTAATAACCTGTATGACCTACTGTGGGATAAGACTGGCAATGTTTGGGGTAAAAGGCAAAAAATAAGCGGATGGAAATACTGAGGATAATTTTTATTTAAGATATAAAATATTTGAATGTTTACCAGAAAAATAAAGCTTCAGAATGGGGATGGGCACGTACCTATACCAGCTATCATTATCAAGCCGATACCAGCCTTAATTTAAGGTATCAGTACTCGTAAAGGCTTCTGATACCCTCCTCCCCAGTAGCTGGCGCTACATTGCAGCGGTTTGACACCACAGAAAATATGAGTCAGGTCCTGTTCAGACTATGAATGAACCAGGGAGAGTTGACAGTTAAAACTATTTTAGATAGCACTTAAGTTTATTTCAGAAAATAACTTTTTGGCTTTTTGCACTTAAGTTAATTTATGTTTTTAAAAAGTAAACTCAGGGAGACTTGTTTGCATTTTCATGTTGGACTTAATGGCAGTTTGACTGAGCTGCCTTTGTTTAAAATTATATGTCACTAATAATTAGGGCTGCAGCTATGGAATATTTTTGTATTTGAGTATTCTACTGAAAATCCCATCGATTAATCGAGTAATCGGATAAAATACATTTTTGTTTAGTTAAAGAGCAGTTATTTTTCAAATGTAAATTTTTCTCTTTAAGAAATAGAATTTTCTGATACAGCATGTCAATAAGAGCACTTGCTTTGGTAGCTCCAAAATTTGTAAACACACTTTGACACATTTTTTGTGCCTTGTACATCTCATCAAATGTTGCGGACCCAAATGGCACCCGTTTCGTAGAATGACCCATTAGCCTCCAAACTCCAGAAAAGAAGCTAGATTTGTTGCTAGTTGCTATTTTGTGTAAGAGGTAGCTTGAGGGGTCTGAAAACTCTCTTAACATGGCCTCAGCTCTGTTTGAAATACCACTCTTTGATCTTTTTAAAATCAAACGATTCCTCGAGGCAGAGAAAATTACTCGAGTAATTTTTGTAATCAAGTAGCTCGAATCATTCGAGGAATCGTTTCAGCTCTACTAATAATTGAAACTTTATGTCTCAAAAGCACTAGAGGTATCAGTACTTGGTATCGGTGAGTACTCAAGAGAGGGTACTCGTACTGGTATCGGTCTGAAAAAAAGTGGTATCGAACTACTTCAGAATATACAGAAATACTATTCAGTGGTAAACTTTTATTTCCTGTTGACTGGTAATGCAGCAAAAAAAACCCCAAAAAACCAAAACAAGAAGTAGCTGAGAGCGCCAGTTGTTTGCCTGGATAGGCCCCTCCACTGATACCGATCCAGCTTTGAGTGGCACCAATACTCAATACATGTAGTTGGAGACTTTAAAGGCAATACAGGATTCTTTTGAATGAATTAAAAGTCTTTTTTATACTATACCTCAAAATGTTTTTGCTGAATGGCTCAAATGGCTCACAGGTTCCCTAAACGTTCTCTGTCATGATCCGCTTCCCGTTTTATCTCCTGATTCAACACGCGTGGAAAAACATTTTCCTCCAGACCTGTCAACCAAATCCTCCCAGCCAATGAAAATGCCTTACATACATTTCCTCAGAGACTGCGCTCATGATACTACAGATGCAGTCATAACCAATATTAACGCTCACCCTGCCGCTCCAGTAAGCTGAAACCCTCAAATCGTACAACACAAGGAACATTAATCACGACAAAAGGGATTTGGTCCCAATGTTACCTGTCAGTTTATCACACATGAGGCTTTCTTCCCCATTGTGTGCTGCTCAAATGATGACATGGACTCAGTTAGAAGCTCAGCGAAGTAACTTGAGAAGGCTTAGTCTTGTAAAGTTCAAAGACACGTGGCAGCATCCAATTATTTGAAACTAGAGGGTGACCTTTTCCCTGTTGACGTATGCTCACATGTAGGAGACAGTAATCTCTTTTACACTGGGAGCCACAGTAAGGAAAGGTAAGGTGACCCACATGACGTACAACAAGTGTTGTTGCTGTTGAAGTGAGAGCGTTAAAGCCAAAGTTCTGAATACCATGATTTAGAAAACTCTCCTAAAGAGTGGTTTCTTTTATTTCTTTTCTTTTTTGTAACCAGGTCACAGCCCTTCATCTAAAACGTAATTCATATCTGAAACAATGAGGATAACACATGAACTGATGAACCAGTAGTATCCTGAAAAGTGAAAAGCAATAACAAAAAGTTAGAAAACACTGAGAACTACTTTTTCTCAATGTAAAAAGTGTGATACAGTCAGTTTCCTGAGGTCATTTGATTACTGAAAGATCAAACAACAGACCATAATTCTGTTTCCCTCTGGTGTTTTTGTCACGTCCCCTCGCCCTTTTGTCGTCTTTTGGAGATGAACTTTGATTTTCTGCTGATGTTGGGAATGGAAAACTCCTCTCCCCACGGGTCCGACCGTATTACCATTTTTATTTCATTTCCATGGAGGTTTCAGATCGGAACAATGCTGAAGGAGTAAATCGATACACTCCTGCAATAAATCTGACTCTCTTTGTCTCCTGTTTCAGGTGGAGGGCAGGGATGTCACAGAACTGAGGACAGACTCATATGGTATGTGTTTGGTTACATCAGCTACCCATCATCCATCTCTGCCATTATGCTCTTTGAAGTGCCTCTTTTGATTTCTGGACTGGGAACACTTCTTCTTTGTCAAATTGGAAAGAGTATCTAATGAATGGGAATACTGGACTTAGAGCCCACCTCATTTTAAAGTATTATTTGGATATAGGATTAGAATTTTCCAATTAGCTTAAGATTGAACAAAGTCCCCCTTTATGAAATTAGTTTGTGCTGCATTACACTTTGCTCTCATTTTTTGTGCATCTAATTAATTCCCGTCTTTCTTAGAATAAGGCTTCAGAACATGTTTAAATCTCTTGGGGGAGGGAGGCAAACTTTTTTGACTATGGGTCATATTAAGGCAAATTACTTTGGAGTTGGAGCTATTGTTTGGCTTTGTTTTACACTTTAATTTGGGCTACTCTGCTCATACACGTGTCCTAGCTCCTATTAAAAATGGAACTGTTGCCTCAAGACTGATTTGATGATTGGGTTAGTTTGAGTTCCTGTCAGCCTGAGCGCCTCTCTTTTAGAAAGTGTGACATGTGGTTTGTGGTTGCATTGAAACATTTTCTACGAAATTAGTTTGGGCTTTTTTTGTCTTGCTTGTGAAATCATTCTTTCTCTGTTGTACATGATAAAAAAAATATATGTAACACTGTTTTTTTTCTACGGTAAATAGGCAGGGGTACCAAATTAGGTAATTTTATAGGTACAGACCAAATTTCATCTGTAGCACTGAGTACTGGGCAGGATTACTATTGTAACAACACATCATCAGTAGGGTAAAACTAACCTGTCTCACGATGATCTAAACCTCTAGAGGTTGAACAATCCAACGCCTGGTAAATTCTGCTTCACAATGATAGGAAGAGCCATGGAAGGATCAGAAAGCGACATAGCTTTGAAAGCTTGGCCGCCACAAGCCAGTGTGATTTGACACGCCTGTGGTAACTTTTCTGACACCTCCTGCTTTAAACCCAAAAAGTCAGAAGTATTGTGAGGCTCTGCTGTCTGTATGTAACCATACTGAAAATCAAGATCCAGCAAGCTTTTTGCCCTTCTGCTCTACGTGAGCATTGCAAGATTATATTTAAGAATACATTTGTTAAATAAAAAAAAAACTTTTGAGATTATATTATTAAAAAGATATGTTTATTAACACATAAACACACAAAAGTACAGAAAACTGGTACTGTTGAGTACCAATACCAATTGCCACGTCCCAGGCATTGGTACCATATTGTTTCAAATGTGACAGGCACCCATCCCTAACTGTAAATAATTTGTTCACACTCAAGTCGTCTTATTGCCAAACACTTGGAGCTTACACATCAGTTTATTTGAATAAGACACAAAAAAATCTTTAATTGCATACGATAATATTTAGGGATGGGTACCTTTCACATTTGGAATGATACGGTACCGATTCCCGGTACCTGGCAATGGATATCTGTACTCATTGGCACCAATTTTCAGTACTTTTGTGTGTTTATGTGGTAAAAAAGTGTGAATTTGTGTAATAATAAAATGTAAATTCTTTTAAATTTAACATATTTATTCTTCAGTATGTAACCTTGTAATGCTATGTTCATGTCCAGCACAGAAAACTGCCTACTCTTCCACTTCCTCATAGTCACAAGGATGTATTTAGGCACCTAAACATGGTACCTTTTGATTTTATGTGAATCGGTACCCGGTACTTTTTATATGGTTTTCGGTCGGTGTCTGTAAAAGTACCTAATTCGGTACCCATCCCTAACAATATTTCCCAATTAGTAACGCTTAAGATTGTGAAGAAATAGGATGAATCCTATCAAAACCTCACTATTGCATCCCATGTTTTATTATTTACTTTTTCGAGTGTAGGTTGAGGCTTTTACATCTTTATTAAGAGGAAAGGAGATGGAAAGAGATGGAAACTTGCTACTGGTTGGAGTCAAACCTGGGGCCTCTGGCTTCTTGGATACTAACCATTAGGCTTAGCCGGCATCTCTTAACCCCAGATTTTCCAAAGCTAAGTATAACGGCGGGTGGGACTTCTCCCTGAACCTTTCTAGAGGCAAGAAAGCTGAAGTAATGCCAAGAAATTTATGACCTATACATATCCACCCTCTGATCCAGAGGAGAAGACTCCCTCTGTTTATGTGAGCGACCCTGGAAAGAGACAGGTCATCTGCAGCGCCGTACACAGACTGAGTTGAAATGGCAATGGCAAAATGAGCCTTTTCACAGGAACCCCATCATCTGTAAACCAGAACACTCTCACTCAAAGCCCAGTGAGTTGAAGCCCTAAAGGATTTATTACAGCGGTTATGAGTAACCTTCAGTTTACCTGCAGGGACCAGAGCGAAGTTTCAGAAACAGCTGCCAGGTTGGCCAGTTATTGCCAGCCAATGTTTTTTCTTTGCCAGGAGCTGATGCTGGGGTTGCTGTTGGGTATTTCACTGATCATTTAAAGAAAATAGGCTTAAATTTCTCATGATGTCACACCTAAAACACAAAAAAACATCTAATCAGCTTCTTTTAGAGACATTAGCTTCCTGTAAAAGGAAAACAACTTGGACTACTTCTGCTGAAGTTGCAATTTATCTTTCATCCCCACTTAAGTTATTCAAAATACTTTAATCTGTAACCTTTCTAATCTGTTTTCAAAACCTATTGAGAAAACAGAAATCAGAATGAAATGTACAGAAAGATCTGGGCTGTTTATAATGGAGAAAACCTAATCTCCATCATGAGCATTATGTCCCTGCAGCTGCCTTTGAGTGAATCCAGGCTGGCATTCATCTCATACCACTTCACGACAATGGAGATCCAGAGCACACAAAGGACATGTCTGGCTCCAGACAAAGCAGACGTGTTTGTTTCTGTCGAAGTGTTGAGGGAGACGAAGTGAAGCAGCACAGTTTTTCTTTAAACCTCTTGTTGAAAACTCCATTGTAATACACAGATATGGCATCGAGTCGATTTCACCCGACGGCTCAAGTTTATTCAAATATTTAAACAAGTTTTACAAGTTTATCAGTTTCGGAGTAGTTTACAGAGTTTTTAAAGTCTGTTTCACTTCCAGTCACGTTATGGAGCCAATCTGCCTTTGGTAACAAAAGCAGTGCTGTTTAAACAGCCGTCATAAATCATAAAACTGGTCCCGCTCTTGAATAAGAGGGAGGAGAGCTTTACAGATTGGTGAGTGTTGAGTTTTATGTGCACCATCATTTTCTGTGTTCTGTATTGTTACACAGAAGGAAGTGGAGTTATGACAGTTTTCCACCCTCCTGTTTTCAAATATTTATGGGCATCGGTTAATAGTGTTGCTTTACAGAATATAGGCTCCACTGTGTGACTCTGCCAGCAGAAAGCTTCGTCTGTATTATATGATGTTGTATGTACAGTATCAGAGCCCGCTCGTCAATGTGCCTGGCACATTTTCCTCCCAGAGGGGAGCTCAAAAAACATGCAGAGAGGAGAAAAGTAAAATGATGAAAGAGCTTTGTGAAAGGTATATCAAAGAGCCTGAGAATGATGCAACAACAAGATATATTAGATTTAAAGATTCTGCATTGACACTGGCTCTTCTCAGAAGTTTAATGAATACAGAGCCGTGTTTGACGTCAAGGCATCGCACCAATCCAGAAACACTGCTAAAATTCTGCCTCACCTCAGATCAAATCAGACAGATGAGACTAACTAATTCTTACTCACTTCCTACATGTGTACAGACACAGCAGAGATTTTGTAAAACGAATGAAAAGGGATTCAGGTTGCTCAAAAACTAGGGATGCACGATATTGGATTTTTGTCGATATCCGATATGCCAATATATCGAAACCCCTTTTGGCCGATACCGATACCGATAATCACAAGTTTGTTTTGTTTTGTTTTTTTTTTCACTGTAAAGAAAGCTAAGTCTATCCTGTACTGGAATTTATATGTTACTCTTATTGTGATGGTCTTATTTGTTTAAGAAACACACATAAAACAAAACAAAAAACATTTGATTTTACCATAAATAAGAAATGTATTATTTTTTCAAACTCAAGACATTCAGTATTGAAATACAGAAAAATAATTTCTTTAGATCACATGAACTTTAAATGTACAATGCATTTTTAAACAAGTTGCATTTGGTTATTTTATAGCTACTGTAACAACCTGGTGACAGACACAGAGCTCTGCAGTGCAAATAAATGAAGTGCTACATTTTATTTAAGAAGCTTATTTTTCAGATGGTAAATAATAATAATCCTAACTGAATAGCATCTTATCGGCTGTGCATATCAGCAGAAATTTTCAAATCTGCCGATACTGATAAACGTGTTTTTAAGCTTTTATCAGCCAATACCGATATTGTGCCAATAATATCGTGCATCCCTATCAAAAACATATAAAATCAACATTACTTAAACCATCCTGTTCACTTGTGTTCACTTGTCACGTTGGCTTTTCATAACTTAAACCAGTCTTTTCTTTGAGACAAAGATAAACCACGGCAAACCTGCCCACTCCATCTGACAGACTACGAATAGAAATGTCTGATTTATAGGGGAGAGTATTGGCAAGAATCGCATGAAACAATACAATATGTTGTGATATATTGCAATATTCTACACAATTAACTCTTTGATTGAAAAAAACTTTTCTATTGTGTGTTTGAAATAATGAAAGTCAGATGCAATGTTTCATACATACAGTTAACTTGAAAACATAAAGAGCATCAAGTTTGTCACTTAAACTACTGTGACGTTCGATTAATGTTGAAAAAAAAATTATTGGGTGAAAGACGTGCTCAGTTGATGAAACTGATGAATGTCACTTGGTGTAACCAACAATACTCATAAAACATCTAATATTGCACAAAACATGACTATGATTATTATTTTATCAGTCTACTACACTGTAAAAAATAAACTTCAAATGATTTTAAAGTAACTAACCCAAGAATAGAGAGAAAACATTGGTGTTTACGACATTAAAACCCACATCATCAAGTTTAGGAATAAAATATTTTTAATGAATTTTGAGATTATATTTATAATACAGTTTATGGGAAACATACAGCTGAGTAGCTCTGCGGTGCCATCTACCGCAGTGGAGGAGCAGAAGACGTATTGTACTTCCAACTCACCAAAACTGAATTTTTATTTTAACTAAAATATTGATATTAAGAGTTGAGATATCAATATTTTATCACAGGTCAAAGTATTGAAATATTTTTCTATATTGATATTTTTTCTCACCTCTACTTATTATGTTTTTTTTTTATTTATATAGGTTTGATGTTGAAAATGTGTGTTTCGAGTAGGGCTGAACCATTAATCGAATTAAACCTGACATTGCAGTGTAACAGAATGCAATTTTTATATCACAAAGGCTGCAATTAAAAAAGAAGAAGTTTCATATAGAGACAGAACTGGAGGAAATATAGCAACTTGTACTTCTTCTTTCTTAAACCCAGAAAAAGTCAATATGCTGTTTTTTCGGCAAAATGATCTTTTATTTTTCACATTATTGTTCATACCAGGCCTGTTGTTCTGCAGTGCTTTGTTCCTTTCTCTGACTTTATTTAAGGTAATTAATGATAGTTATATTACACATCAACAAGACTTTAAATTAAATCAATCAGTCAATATTCCACTGTGACTGTAGTTAAATAAAGATATGTTATTCCTATCAATTCATACATCTACTCATGCATCAATTCATCTCATTTCATCATAGCATGTAGACCTGGCCTACAGGAAACAATTGTTTATATGATGACAGTATCCTTCGTTGTGTTGTTCATACTAAAGAATAATTTATTGCTTGTGTTCTGTGAATAATGCAGAAGATAAATGTCCCCCTACAAAAACAGTATGCAGTATCGCAATATTGGCCCCAAAAAATTGCAAGTAGATTATTTTCAAAAATCGTTCAGCTCTAGTTTTGAGGATGAAGTTATGTAAGCTCAATATTAATCTCGTGATTTATTAGTTTCTGTTGTTTTCACTTGGAGTGGACCAAACGAGCACATTTATTCCAGAATAATCAGAGAATATTTGTCATCAGTTTTCAGATCGTGTGCCTTTCCTCTGGGGTCAGAGGTCAAGCAGGCCCGACCTTTGGGAAAACAGCAACATGATCTCCTGAGGAGTTTGTTGGAAGACTGTCTGCCTGTAAAAGCATCTGTGAGGTGTGCAGATGGCATCAAAGAAAATTGAATTTTCTTTGGTGTTCAAGGCCAGCTGTCTGCTGCTCCCTCTTCACTGTACGTCTTCATTTGATGAAAGGGACCTTATTTCTGAGCTTATCAGCAACATCAAAAATCAAAAACCTGCAGTTTGTCCTCTAAAAAGCTTCCAAAGTATGGATTTGCTGCCGTGTTAAGCTGGTCGCGTTGTGCTGCTTGTCTGTTTGTAGAGGAAAACAGGAATCCTGCAGCTGCAAAATCTCAAAAAGGAGAATACTTGAAATAAATGCTGATAAAATGCTTACTGCTCTGGAACAGCACGAATGCCACTTAAGTGGATGAGAGTTTTGTTGGCAGAGAGGATCTGTGGTGTCAGCGCTCAAACGGGCGTGGAGGTGACACCAAGGTGAACGCCGTGTTGTAGAATGGTTGGAAATCATTGATATTCTGACTCGGCGGCTGCAAATGGCTCGGTGGCAGATGGAGTCTTTGTCAGGGAAGAAAAATGGCAGCTCGGGAGCATCAACGCCATTTTCCCTATCAGCTCTGCTGGCGGGCGGTGACCTTCTGCCGCTCACAGACATCCCCAAGCACATGATCAATTATCTCACTTCCATTGTTTACCAAGCTGGTGGAAAAGGGTTGAAATGTCAATTTTTTAGAGAGAGGCTGCATGTGTAATCAAGAAACTTGTAGTTGTTGTTAAAGAGCAATGAGAGGGTGAGTAACATTTGGTGATCGTGCAAACACAGTTAAAATGTCAGAGCTGGAAAATGAACACGCAGCAGCTCTTTGACTCCTTTTACCTCATGTTGCTGATTTGATGTCGATGCACCAATTCTTTAAACTGCACTGTTGATTGAAGAGCGTCCTCAGACGTGTAGAAATATCACAAGGGGCCAATTTGCGAGTGGTTTTCATTAACACCGTTAGATTCACATAACACATAAACATTTAGAGGAGGTGAGGATGTTTATGCAAATAATATCAATTTGGTAATGGCTCGTCTCATTACACAGATAACACAGGCACCGAGAATAAAAACTGCGTTATGCAGTCATTATTTTTGGCTGTAAACAAATCTCAGGCAGAGTTAAATGTTGAATGAACTCTGGGAAAAATGAAGCAAATTAACAAAAGATGCAAAAAGCAAATGACAGTGAGACAGCGGTTTAATATGTATGCATTTCAGCTTGGTGGTTGATTTCATTAGTGGATCTCATTGTTATGCATCGAATGTCCGCCTGCAGAAAAATTACACTATATTCATGTAGTCAATACTCAGAGGCAAACATTTAGTGTTGAGTGGCACCTTTAATTTTATTAGGATCTTCCAAGTTTTGTTATGTTTTCTTCATTATAAATGAAACTGGAATTTCCGTTCAACTTAACTATTACTATTAGGTAATCTTAGTTATTAATATCCTGAGTTGTTCAATACCACTTTTTTCAGACCGATACCAGTACGAGTACTCCTTTTTGAGTAATCACTGATACCGAGTACAGACACTTCTAGTACTTGAGACATAATGTTTTGATCATTAGTGATGGATCATTTTGAACAAAGGCTTTAAGGTCACTCAGCCATTAAGTCCAAAATAAAACACAAATAACTCTCTCTGAGCTTACGATTTTTTTTAATAAAGTCATAAACTGCAAAATGAAACTGACAGCTGTCAGAGTTTTAGTAATTTTTACCTCTGCCAAGGAGTTTTTGGGAGAGTTTGTCTGTCTGTGAACAACATAACTCAAAAAGTAACAAACGGATCTTGATGAAATTTTCAGGAAATGTTCAAAATGGGATAAGGAAGATGTGATTAAATTTTGGAGGTGATCTGGATCACCTTCTGGATCCAGGATTTTTTAAAAGGATTCTTTATCATTGTGAGATAGGGCCGTTTTTACCATATGTGTATATAACTCCACCATAAATGGTCAGATTGCTTTGAAAAACGATACAAGACAAGATCACCATAATTTCTGACAGATGTAAAAGTACGATCCAGATCCTGGCAATATTCTGGATACTAAGATCCAGAATATGAAATATGTACTGAGTCATCATAATTTTCAACACTGTCAGGTGAAAAATTATTGTACAAACCTGCAACTAACAGCAAATTGTAGTAGACAGTCTGCTGAAAGGGAGTATAACATTAAAGTAGGACTAAAGTGTTGGTGACAATCACAATATGCTTGGTGGAGGTCTGCGCTCTCTGAGTGATTTTCTAGTTTAAAATAAACTGAAATGCAAAATAAAAAAGTTCAACGTAGTTCTCCCTGGTTCATTCATGTTTTCTGAACGGGACCTGACGCATATTTGCTGTGGTGTTAAACCTCAGCAAACCTCGATGTAAGAATTTTTTCTTGAGGATCAGCTGCTGGTATCGGCAGCTTTCGCGAGTACCGATACCTTGAAAAAAGGTTGGTATTGGCCTGATACCCGATGCCGATACTAGTACTCGCCCATTCCTAATCCTAAGTTCGTTTTAGCATTAGCATCTAGCATTCAGCTATACAAGCCCATGTTTTCCCTAAGCTGAATGTGTGCAACAGCATCCAGATTTGAAGTGTGAATGATTTTTAATAGTCTGCGTACCTCTCATGAAAAAACTGTTGTGATATAGGAAGCCAAACAGGAAAGTTGTTTTCTCTGTCTTTAAGCAGGATGATATTAGGCTGCCGTGCCGTGCACCTTCCAGCCCCTCTGTCAGGCCCGGCTGCACACGGCTTTTAGAGGACAGAGCTTTTCCAGCTTCTTTAACAAGAATTGTGGGAAGAATTCTCCATTAGAGAGGCTCTGTGTGCGCACAAGGTGCTCCATTTCACATCAGCCTCATACAGCCACTCTACAGTGAGTTAAACAAAGTGAATCCATTTAAGTCTGAATTCAGTTAATCATAACCTGGTCAAACTCAGCAAGATTTTTTATCCCACACCCTTCAGCTCACTTCTTTACCCCCTGTTTGATCCCACTGATTGAATATGACAACATAAAGAGCAAAGCTTCATTGAAAACACACATAATGAATGTTTAAAGAGGTGTAAGGAAAGGGGCAGGCAGAGGGAGGAGAGTAGGATTAGAATGCAGCAGACCTGCTAAATGTCTTTCTTTAAAGCATGTGATGATCTGTTTATTTACGGTTAACTTGCAGTCATTGCTGAAGCTATATAATCCAGTACACGGTGTGTACACAGAGGTAGGGTGAGCAGGTGATGGAAATATTCATTTTGTTGCTGAGAAGAATCTATTTTATGAACATGGCTCAGAGGCAGACAGGAAATTAGTTATTTTCTCGCACATTTATCAAAATAAAAATAGTCTGATGAATATCCCAGGTGACTCTTTCACATCTACTGAAGCCACAGCTGCATGTGCTGTGAGCTTAGTGTTAAATCTCTAAAGGTTTTCATGTGTTATTGAGTTCTGCTAAAACAATATTTTTAATCTCTGATAATAAAATGTACTTTCTATTTTTATAACCCTACTTTCCTAAATTTATAGTTGGAAACAATAGTTTGGTTTTCCTGCCCTCAACAAAGAACTCTGGTTGGCAAATCTGCAAGACAAAAAGAACGAGACAGAAGTGGAACGTTAGCAAGGATTGATAACAGTGCTTTGTTTTTAAGACAACAGTAAACCAAAAGTAAATAAATAAATATATTAAATAAAATGCATATGTAAAAGCTGGTTGAAACTTTTAACTGTACATCGCAAAAGTTTGAACCCCCAAAATGCAGCATTGCAAAATAAATAAATCAGTAGATAAGGTCTGATCAAAATTCATTTATTGAGAATTAGTGAGCTGTTTATGATTTTAAAAACTTACGGTTTAAGTTTGCTGCTTACGAGCTTAGCTTACAGATGCAGCTTTGCGGTGGAACTGGAAGTGAAATTGGCGGAAAAACACGATGAGTAACCAAAACAAGCATGGAGAAGAGGGGCAACGCCACGGAACTTAAAGGCGGTCGCCGCTTAGTGTATCAGTCCGTGTGCACAGCGTGCCAGAGATAAACAAACGCAGGTAGTCTGCCAGGACGAAGAGACACGATGAGAACCAGAGCCTTACTTAGTGGTGTTATTGTATGAAAGTAACGCGCTGAAAATTCTCTAAATAAAGCATGAGTGCAGACCCATATCAGATTCTTTCGGTGGGAGTCCATTTATTTATGTTTTTGGTCAAGTAAAATATGGCCCTGTCTGAGTGCAGAGGAAACCGGCAGAGGAGCAGGGAGGGGGTGTTTGGTGCGAGCGCTCTGGGCTTCTGCTGCACAAAAACACTGCTGTAGGGGTAATTTCTGCCCTAAACCTTGTGATAGGACCCAACTTGTTCCATCCTGGAGCATCACTTTAATGCCCTGACAGTGGCAATAAGCTTTAATTTTGTATTTACATTTTGTAAATTTGATTTGCACTAAATATGTGATTTAACTATTACTGTATAACAAGTACTGATTTAGTGTTTGCATGACAGATGTTATGGCACTTTAACAATGTGATTAATTATGATTAATCAGGGAAATCATGCGATTAATTACAATTAAAAGTTTAAATCGTTGCCCAGCCCTATTTATTTTACTTAGTTACTCTTAATCTGTGTATCATTGCTTGGACTCTGTAAGACAACTTAATGGACAGCTCCCTTTATTGAAATTTTGAAAAAATCTTTTCAAAGCTTTAAAAATCCCTGAAAAGTCCAAAAAAACAAAAACAAAGCAGCAGATCATGATGTAGTGTGCGGTGTCAAAGTTTGAAACCCTTGAGCCTTTCATATTGTTATCTTACAGATCTGTACCTGTGATTTCCGGACAACTTCATGTTTCTTTGTTTTCGAGGAATGTGTGCTGGTGGTAGAAATATGATGCTGGACCCTCCCTGTCTCCAAGTGAAGCCTGGCTGGCTCAATGGTCCAGCGATTGACAAATTGCGCTCTTCTTTTGGCAGCGGGACACTGCTCAACCGTAAGGGCATTCTACCAAATGACAAAGTCAAAATTCCTGATTATCCTACTTTTCTTTACCGTTGACCTTCATTCAGGACGTTGGGTGTATGCACAGGTGTTTGTTTGAAAGTAACCAGCATCATCTGCTTCAATAAAGCAGTGGACATATGGACACTGTGTGACTAATGCTTTGAAAGGGACACTCGGGATCTGTTTTATTGCTTCATTTGGCACACTGCAGTCCCACTTCCCATTAGGGTTGCCATGTGATTTATGTTGTACTCTTTGGAAGATGAGAGAGAGGCACTTGGAGTGAGAAAGCATTGAAAGCAATGTTTACCTTGATCCTTTTATTTCATCTTGGACATTGACGGTGGAGAGAATAGGTTAAAAGCCCTGTTAGGGCAGGTGTTTAATGCTGTTTCTTTAGTCATCCAAACCATTGGGATGTGTTTGAAATTACAGTTTCAAACCTTACAGACTGACAAAACCTTTGCCTATTCATCCACACTTTTAACGGCATGACACCTATGACAAGCAGCACCATTTTACATCATCACACCAACATCCAGCTATAAAAAGAAAGCACAAGTTTCCCATCATTAAGCACTATAAAAGTCTATCAAACGGATCCTTATGGATGTTTTTTGAACAATGAAATGAGCAATAACCACATTGTGCTTGGATACTTTTTCTGTCATTCTGCTCATTTGTATCTAAAAAGATAGAAGCATCTTTTTTTCCTGTTTGCCAGGTGCAGAGTGACATAACCTTTACATTGACACCCTGTGCTCTTGTTTAATTCGTAGCTGTCTTTCCTTCCAGATGATTGCACGTGAATAATGCTCAAGCTGTCTCTTTGTTACCATTTAAATGCACACATTTTTACATCCCACTAAGATTTTACTCTTGTATTCAACAGCTAAATAAGTAATTCAGGTTGAGACACGAATGAACAACTTACCTTCTTGTATATATTTGAGATTTTAAGTAAAAGTGCGAAAATATTGATATGGCGAAATATCGCGATACTTTGACCTGTGATAAGGTATTGATATTTCAACTCTTAATATTGATATTTTTTTAGAAACAAAAATTCATATATTAGGTGAGTTGAAAGTCTAATACGTCTTCTGCACCTCCACTGCAGTAGATGGCGCCAAAGAGCTACTCTGCTGTATGTTGCCCATAAACTGTAAAATAATTATAACCTCAAAGTATATTCAAAATATTTTATTTCTAAACTTGATGATGTGCGTTTTAATGCTCTTGACATTAATGTTTTCTCTCTATTCTTGGGTCATTTAGTTTAAAATTATTTAAAGTTTAATTTTTACAGTGTAGTAGACTGATAAAATAATAATCACAGTCATGTTTTGTGCAATATTATTATTTATTTTTTTATGAGTAACATTGGTTACACCAAGTGACATTTGTCAGTTTCACCAACCGACCACGTCTTTCACCCAACAATATTTTTTCAATGTTAGTTGAACATCACAGTAGTTGAAGTGACAAACTTGATGCACTTCATGTTTTCAAGTTAAGCGTATGTATGATACACTGCTAAACACTCTTAAATGTGTAGAATATTGCAATATATGACAGTATTGTGATATTGTGATATTTTCTATTTATTATATATTATATTATGTATTATTTATTATTATATTATTTTAACTGGTTTTAGTAGACGGCATCACATCACGCCAATTTTAGCCTCTCTACACTGGCTTCCTGTGATTTTTAGAATTTATTTTAAGATTTTATTGGTGATGATACTTTTAAAGCTCTCATGGGACTTGGTCCTAGCTACATTTCAAAGCTACTGACACCATACGAGCCACCTCGCAGCCTCAGATCCTCTGGTGTAGGTCTTCTGGTTGTTCCAAAGTCGAGGCTCAAAACCAGGGGTGATCGACCTTTCTCCATCAGAGCTCCTCGACTTTTAACGACCTGCCAGAGGAGAAAAGGTGTGCAGAGTCAGTCGCCTCATTTAAGTCTCTTTTACAAAACTATAGACTTGCTTTTACGTGATGCTGTCTCTTTTTGTTTTTTCATCCTTTATCTTGTCTTTTATCTTTTATCTCTTTCATTTCTATCTTACCTTGTTTTTTCTGTTTTATTTCTTGTTCATTATTTATCATCACTTTTATTATTATTTAATTGTTTCATTATTCTATTAACACTCTTAACATTGTTCTTTTTATACCTGCTGTCCTGTTCTCTGCTACCAACTCCTTTTTGCCTTTTATCTACTTTATTTTTATTTTCTTTTTCCCATTGATTGATATTTTTAGCCTTTATCTTGGTCCTCAGGCTCTGATTCTCATTTTATATTGCATGGTTCTTGTATCGCCTGGGTTCATATGGGTCAAAGCTTGTGTTCCATGTGTGATGCTTATGTTTGTTTTTATGTTGTGGCTGTCAAAGCACTTGGTAAACTTCTGTTGTTAAAAGTGCTATACAAATAAAGTTATTATTATTATTATTATTATTATTATTATTATTATTATTATTATTATTATTATTGTATAGTGGCATGAATTGTATCGTGAGGTTCTTGCCAAACCTCAACCCTAATTGTGAAGATGTGAAGATGAACAATGCTTCCCTCAAATCAGGATCTTTGATCACACGTGACAACTTTGAGTCAAAAAGTAAGAAAAAAAGAAGTAATCTTTATCGTAATGCGTGTTACAGAAGAATGCACAAACATTAGAGGTGCATTTTATGTCTTAACAATAGAAATCCAGGAAATTATGGTGAGTAAAAATGTAAAGTTGTCCCATAACATGCCCTACTGAGCAATATTCTTCCCCTCTCTTCCTTATCAGATGATAATACATATTATAAAGATGACTTTAGGAGATGCAGCTGCACAAATGATGCAGATTAAACAGGAAGGGTGCATTTAAATAATGTGTAATGTTGTGTAATGATTATAATAAAACCGTAAATGTGTTTACCTCGAATAAATATACATCAGGTCATGAGCAGTCATATAAAGGTATTTAGTCTGAAGTGATGCTATTTGTTAGGAAATATGAGGAACATTCTCCCTCTACCAGCTGCATTTTCTAAACAGCAAACAGATTGATAGCAGCTGATTGGGAGATGAAATTACCTGTCCTTTTTTTTACCACCCTCCTCCCTGCATGCGTCTAATTAAAAACTGCAGGCAGAGCATTACAATTTATGACTAATGTTTGCTGCTGATGGGGCAGCAGTAGGCAGGAGCTCGCACAACGTTTTCATGATGGATGCCTGTCTCTGCAGAACATGTGGGATTTCTGTTTCCGAGCTCCTGTCTCACCCTGATCACTTCTGGAGAAAATGATCCGCATGCAAACTGAAAACTGTGCTAACGCCACTGTGAAGGACGAACGTGTTTCTTGAAGCATTTGTCATACTGAGGCCTCGCGTCATTCATCAGAATCATTTGCCCCCCTAACTACCATCCCTCCCACTGCATTCATAGCAGCATTCAGCGGAGGGCGATATGAAGAGGAATTAATTATTTTTTTGCACTGAAGGTCTTCCTTAAAGATGGATGGGCCCTGAGAAATAATGATAACAAAACGCCTA
The DNA here is from genome assembly GCF_033239565.1 of Halichoeres trimaculatus. NCBI lineage: Eukaryota > Metazoa > Chordata > Actinopteri > Labriformes > Labridae > Halichoeres > Halichoeres trimaculatus. Next base: position 20,014,994 of record NW_027437197.1, read on the forward strand.
TACCTTGTGTTTTCCCTGTAATCCTCAAGAGCCAAATATGGATTATCCTCCCTGCAGTTTGAGCACAGGTGGATCTCTTTGCATCGCTCGCAGCATGTGTTTGCTCTGGCGTAGGGGGTCAAAGAAGTGATTACACTAATGCATACAGCAGTGGCTGAGACAAGCACATCAGTGAATAACAGAAAGCTTTGCCATTTGTTTACTGACAGTGATGGGACCCCCACTGTTTCATCATCAGACTGTCCCAACATTGCTTTGCCATCTGCCACCCAACCTTAAAGTCAGGGTTGCTGCTCCCTCCAATCTTTATTTACAGTCTACATCCAGTCATTTTATACGAGCCGTTCCACTCTCCATGACAGCCATACTTCTTACCCACATGCATGCCATACTTCTGCAGAGCACATTTTCTTTTTGCTCAGACATAAAAAGAGGCACTGAGCGAAAATGGCAAACCTGAGCAGAAGGGTTCCTAATCCTTTAAAACAAAGGTTTGATTGTTTTCCTTACTTATTGCTCAGAAAGTGGCATGGTAATAAGGGGCGTTTTAAATTATGAGATCAAAATTCTTAAACTATATTGATTTATTCTAGAAATGAGAAATATTGGAATCTCTTCTCTCTAAATGTTATGAATGTGTGATTCAGAGTTCTAAGAAACTCTCTGCTGTTCATGAAATTAGGAGTTCCACAGAGCTGTGTCCTCGGTCCACTTTCCTTTTCTTTCTTTTTCTCTTTCTTTCTTTCTTTCTTTCTTTCTTTCTTTCTTTCTTTCTTTCTTTCTTTATTTATTTATTTATTTATTTTTTACACAAGTAAAAAAACTATAAAAAATCTCTTATAAGGGAGTGTTTTTCTGGCGATTAGGGGCTGTACATCATGCTCCACTTTGCTTTTTCTTTCTTTCCGTCTTTCTTTCTTTTCTTTATTAATTAATTTATTAATTTATTTATTTATTTTACACAAGTAAAGAAACTATAAAAAGCACTTATGTAGGAGTGTTTTTCTGGCCATTGTTGTACATTTTGCTGTGGAATAACCTTTTTTTTCCAAAATATTTTTCATTGAAAAGGTAATACAGCACAACATCTCCATCCATAGAAATATGAATTACCTTTTCCTTTTTTTGTAACTATTTATGCATATGTAAACAAAACAAAAACTGATAGAAATTTGGAGAAAATAATATTAAATCAAAATTACAGAGTACACTGTAATAAACGAACAATGAAACCCCCCATCTCATAATGACAGACACACATATAACTGTGGTATACAAAATAATGCACAAACAACAGGCACACATTCAATCAGGGAGTACCTCTAAATTAGTGAAATAATAAATAATAGGTTATAAAGTTTTTCCTGATGTCTTTGAGCCATCAGGAGATAAAAGGATATTTAGCCGACTTCCAATGCAACAATAAAAAGCGTCTCACTATGAAGGATGTAAAGGTATAATGTCCTTCTGTGTAGAGTTAAGTGTATGTGAAGTATCAGGGATCCCAATTATGGCAATTTGAGGACAAAGTTGGAGATTTACTCCAAGAACAGTTGACGTGATAGTAAAATAACCCACCCAGAAACCTTTCAGATCAGAGCAAAGAAAAAACAAATGGCTAAAGGTGAAAGGGAGAGCCATGACATTTATCACATTTGTCTTCCACCTGTGGATATAGTTTAGATAGTCTGGACTTGGAGAAATGTACCCTGTGTAAAATCTTAAACTGAATAAGTCCAAGATGAGCACAAGAAGTGGTCCAACGTATCCTCTCTATGGCCTGTTCCCAGAACTCCTCCAGTATTTGCATTTCCAGTTCCTCTTCCCAATTATGCTTAAGTTTAGCATTTGAGTGATTGTTAAAAGCTAAGATAATGTCATACAACTTTGAGATGATTCCTTTGTGATGAGGAGCAAATGAAAGCATGGTTTCCCATTGCTGTTCTGGGGGTAAAAAGGGAACGTTGGGGAAACACTTAACAAAATTGTGAGTTTGAAAATAGCAAAATAAATGAGTTACAGGAAGGCCACAGCGAGATGACAAATGGCAAAACTATCAAAGACACCATCTACATACAAACGCTTTAATTGTGTGATACCCTTCTCATACCACTCTGAAAATGATGAGTCTGAGAGTGATGGAGGAAATAAATGGTTGCTGTGGAATAACTTTGTTGGAGTTTCCACACAGCGTAGTCACAGCCCAAAGAAGCTTGATCCTGCTCCCTTTAAATTAATATCAGGAATTAGTCCTCATGGGAAGCCAGTTGGTCCAAAAAATATCCAAAATTAAATACTTAGATTCCAAATAAGTTTGAGGAGCACGTCTTCATCCATAAATGGCTGAATCAACAGTCTCCTCAGTTAAACTTGTAAGTTTTCTTTGAGTACAAGTGAAAACAGAAAATAAGGAAAGGAATAGGCTTCAGTTGGCCTTGAGATTCTCCTCAATGTGTGGGGCTTCTGTAGTTCTGCCCCTGATGCAGGGCAGTGTGACGTTTCCTGGGATGGGACTACAGCACTCTTCATCATTGTCCAGGTAGAGAAGGAGTCAGGGCCGGGAAAAATAACTCGCCACCGGACGACACGGACAGAATAAAGAACTGATTGAAAATCACAGGAGCGTGGTATTTCAACTCAACTGTGGGTGTACCATTGAACTTCTACCTATCTGCAGTGACCTGGCACGCTCTATTTTCTGTCAGTCTCTGACCGTTTAAAAGCCGCCATAAAGCAGCCTCTCATCCTGCACATCTCGCTCGTGTGTGTGTGTGTGTGTGTGTGTTTGTGTGTGTGTACACAAAGCAGAGAACGGCAAGAGGCCGAGTGATTATTTACATAACTGCTGTCAGAAGCAGGAAAGGTTACTTTTTATTTCCTGCTATCAAGAAAATCACTCAGGCTAAACAATGAGTGGCATAGCTTTTTTTGTCAGAGCGTGTTGAATTAATTTGATTGTCCTCGGTGGGCTGAAGGACACTGGCTGTAATTTTGAGGTCTGGGAGACACGTTGGTTTCACAGTAATCATGTTTATAACTCGGAGAAGAGAGGCTGTGATATCATGCAGATTAGCTGACCTCAAGGAACGCTTACTAACTTAAAAAATTACTAAACTCCATTTAACTCGGCTGCTAGATTTTCATAGTTGTTTGAGATTGAAAATTTAGAAAACTAGCAGCAAAAATATGACACAAAGAGCCAGAACAGCCATTAACTCTGATAAAGAAAGCACTGCAAAATGGTGCAAGAAGCCCAGCTTTTAAGCTGACTGTATGATTTCTGTTTGGCTGTTTGTGTATCCAGGGCAACATGTTGTCTTAGTAGGTTAGTTCTGCCTCTTCACAGCAGGGAGCTCCGGTGCTTGATCCCAGGCTTAAGTCTCTTCGGACTTTTACTCCTTCTCATGTACCAGTCCTCTGTTTTTGTTTTTGTTTTTTTTTTACTCTCCCTTTGCATCACAAACACTCATAAAAGGGTTTCTCATCCGTTGGCTTGAGTTTACCCTTTACTGATGCAGGAATGTTTGTATGTGCATGAGGCAAATTTTCCTGCTGATTAATTAAAGCCAGTATTTGATCTTCTTTTTAAACGATGTATAAACTTGACTGCATGGCTTAAGAGTGATTCTATAATTAGGGGTACATTTCAAGTCCATGGGGTATACTTATCCTATCTCATTGGCTGATATTTCACTTTCATTTAATACAGAAAGTTAACAAGTTCCATCATTTATTTGGCAAAAAATGTAAATCATGTGTTGAAATTTGCAGTTTTTGTGCTGTCCAGTTTCTCAAATGTCAAGTTTACTTTCACATCAAAAGACATGTTTGTGAATACTATTTTCGGTATTGTTTAAAATAATCATTGAAATCTGACAAAGGTGTTTTCAAAAGTATTTTAATAATTTATATGGATAAAATAATTCATTTTGTGTGTGTCCGAGAAATCAGCGTCAACTGTGTTACCCATTGAAAAAAAGACTATAAATCAGCAACAGTTTGCTCCAAAGTCACATGACTTAAATCAGTTGAAGTCCCATCCTTTTTGGTGGGAACCATGAAGAAAGGGTGACATGCTTCAACTCCTCCTCATCAACATTTCATCAAAATGATTGTCTGTACATGGGGCGCATTAACTGTTCATCAACTGTGTTATCAACATTTTCTCCTGTTCTTACAATAGATTAGAGCCCGACCGATATGGGATTTTTGGGGCCAATGCTGATACCGATACTGGGGGCAAAAAAAAGCTGATATCCAATATATTGGCCGATATCCGACATGTCAACCGGTGTCCGATATATTGGCTGATGTATATATAATAAATTCATTGATATACACAGGATATTTACTGTATATGAACTCAAATTATTATAATACCCATATGATTCAAGACAGACAGAACACTATTAAATTAAAACAAGGAACTTAAATTAAAAAACTGTCAACATAAGAACTGTAGTTTAAACCAATGATAAATAAGGACAAGCTGTAAACACAATAATAAATAAAGAAGTTAAACTTTTAACACAGTAAGTAGAAAAAAAAGTCAAACTGTAAACACACAATGAGCAACTTACACAATGCCGTTCTATCGTCTTACATTAGATAATGTTGGACGGAGGTGGCGGGCACTCGGGCAGTGTGCAGCCCAACTTACAGACACACAGGAACAGGAGCGACAGAATCTCCGTGGAGCAAAATTTTTTATTATCGGCAACATTTTGTCCGATGTTGATTAATCAGTGACAGGCATAATTGGCCCGATTAATCAGGGCTATACTATAGATGTTAAAAAAACAAACTGTGAAGAAAATGTGCAGAAACATGAGGTGATGGAGGTCAGGTGGTGCCATGTTCGAGGTCTACAGTTAGCACAAGAGCCAGAAAATGAAGAAAATGTCAACCGTGTTACCATCACAAAATGTAGTGTTGTAGAGACAAGTTTGTCCCGTCATCTGTGTTACCATGTGTTTTCAACCGTGTAATATGTGATTTTTGTGCCATGATTCTTTTAAATTTTGTTTAAACTGTGATATAAATGATGAGGGACATTTCGAGGGGGCGTAGTGTTTCATAAAAATGTCGAGTTACTCTTAATTCAGTTGTTCCTGTAATGTGACTGACAGAATGTTGAGCATGAAGTGCTGTAACGAAGACAAATTCCACCAACTTTGTTGTGTGGCCATTAATAAATGATACTGATTCTGCTTCTGATTATACAGATGTATTTTGAAAAAGTCACAACTTTTGTTCATAACAATGCTTGACAAAATCATGCACCAAAATTTTTGTTACTAAAATATTTAAAATTCATGAGAGCTTAAGCTTGACAACTAATGAATTTAGTACATTCCAGGTGTAACATTTGCAATCAAATAGAAATTGAAACAAAAACACCTATATTTTTTCACTTTTTGTTTTCCTGAAATGTTTCCCTAACTATAGAATCACTTTAACATTTGGAGAGAATCCAGTGACATAAGAAAGTGATACAAGTATCAATTTTTTTGTGAAAATCCAAAGACATAAATCATCAAATCAGTCGCACAGCGTTCGTTTCATTAGCCAGATTTCTTATTTGATCAGTTATAATAACCTGTGTTTGATGATGGATGACATTTCTGTCCTGTGTCCCATTCTGTTCTTGTTGATGGATTTATTGTTTCTTGCTCAGAGATATTGTACTCAGGGACGACAGACTTCATTATGTTTGTGCCTTGCATCATATGGGTGAATATGGTTTAGATGAAATCAGAGTCATTTGTTCTGTAAATCTATAAATAGACACCTCTGGTGTATTGGCATCTGGTTTCAAAGGACCTACATACTGCTGCTGGAGATGTCTGCGCCGAGTATTTGTCACGTTATGTGTTAAAATTAGCTCAGTGGTGTTAAACATTAATCATGTTATCCTTGTAGGTTGAAAACACCAAGAATTCTTTCTGGCTTCTTCCTGGTTTAATAACCATTACACTCTAAATTTAATTTTCTCCTAAACATTGTGTTTATTTTAGTTATGATGCTGCAAACGCGGCTTTCTTCTGTAAGTATCACAGTGATGGATTTAGTCTGCAACACAAGCTGTCAGGAAGAGAAAACATTTTTTACATGAGATGCAAAGATCATTTACACAAACATACTGGACATTTCAGATGGCAGATGACTATAATATTCCTTTTTGAATGTTTCATTATCAATATGAAAGCACCTTTTGTTCTCTGATGTGCACAAACTCCCTCTCACATCACCTCAGGAAGGCAGTGGCCTTTGCAGCGAAGCATGTCTGCAGCTTTCATGTCATTTACGTCTCATCAGTGCTGTTCCTGGTGAGGGATGATACTTGATATTCAGAGACGAGCTTTGTCTCCTCAAATTAATCAGCCGCTCCTGTTTTCTTGTGCAGAGGAGAATCACCAGGGAGATCTAGGAACTGTTGCTGTAATGTATGATACTATAACAAAGGCGGGCTGTAAAACACAATCTGGAAGCATGCGGTAAAAGAGGATTTTTAGACATGGGCTTTTGTGATCAGTGGGTTGTGAAGTAGCATAAATAATGGAAAAATCCAGGAAATGCAGCACTGATGAAAGAGTACAGCTCGTGCTACGATCTCTGTGGTCTGACAGTCATCAGACAAAGCGGTGAAGACCTCCTGCTTGTGTTTATTCATCTGTATCTGATCTGGATGTAAAGATTGCCAAAGGGATAAAAAACAGAAAAACAAACATTAGCTTCTTTAAAAGCTCGCTCCTTGGTTAGACAATCGCTGCTCGTGTGGCTGACATCAAAGAGCTGTGAAGGTTTTTGATATGACAGGCATTTATGAATATTTAGCCAACTGAGCACAGAATCCCTGATTAAATAATCATGTTGATGTTAATTGGGATGAACTTTGTTCTGCTGATTTGCTTTACATCAGACATAAGTCTTGTAATTAGACAAAACAAAACAGCAAATTTATTACTAGTGCTAAGTCACAATCACAAATGTCAAATCATTAATTTAGATTTAGCAGAATAATTGTACAAGTATCATTTATCCAGAGTTAAACCCAGAGTTTTTCACATATTGTTTATTTTAAAAGATGATTCATTCCTTTTTATAGTTCAGCATTTAAGAAGACAAAAGTTAGAGTCGTGAATCGTGGATATCTGGGGGTGAAATCCATTGTTGTTTTGACGGTGATGGAAACAGAGTCTCCGTGTGGGTGTGTGGCGTGGGTGGGGGTGTGTCCCCTCCCTCTTTAAGCGTTGACTGGATTGTTTTCGACAGATATGGAGTTTGGAGAGCGGCTGGTGTCCCCGTCACTGGCACCATCCTCCTTTCACATGGCCTCCCCCTCCTCAGCCAGCTCCTCCCCTGCTCCACCCAAAACACCCTCCACCAAGAGCAGCCAGACCCTCGACCCTGCAGGAAGCTCGCCTCTCACCACCTGTGGTACGTACACACACAAACACACACACAACTTTGGTGCAAAATCAACTTTGACCCTGACTTTTCATGTGTGATTTACTCCCTGGTGAAAGAGTCTGACTATGCTCCACATTTTTGATGAGGTTGAAGATTTATTTTGGGGAGTTTTTGCTGTGAGTGTGTAGCACCAGGAACAAATTAAAAGTCACCCACAAAACAGCCTCAAGTTTATATTAATAAATGCAAATGAATGCACAATTTCACAAAACTTTGGAGGAAGAAAAATTAGAAAGAGGCTAATTTATTTGGAGAGCCGTCCAACTTAATTTCCTGGAAAACACTGAATTAAAACAGTGCATCAATAGGGGGGCTTAAGACACCTTCCTCCAGCTTTAACATGATAATTTCTGGATAGCAATGGAAGTGCCGTTGAGTTAATGAATGCCAACAATTAAAAAAGCTTTGTACGCCCTTGTGGATGTCTTTTGACAACCTTTAGCTCGGGTTTATCCTGTGTGATTTGACATGTCTGTCAGCCTCACAGCGTGCCAGCAGCCGCCAACATCCTCTTGTTTTCTCTGCATACTAATTGTGGTCAGAGCCATTATGCATTGAGCAGCGGTGATGCATAAGCTGTCAGATTACCCCTGACCACAAAATAATGTGCAAATTTACATACCATGGTTTGTGATTATTTTTTTTTCCTCCTCCCTGATAAGATGCCCTAAAATGTGTGTGTGTGCGTATTGTTTTTTTTTCAAGGTATCACAATGAAGAACACATTAGAGATGCTGTAATAAATAATTCATTGTCAGACCTCCACACAAAACGTGCACAGAAATTTCCTTGATAATTTATTTTGGACTGAGCACTAAACGCTCAAAGCACATTGGCACCTCTATAGTCGGATGAGGATCAAGTAAATTGAGTTCTGTCAAGAGATTTCTTATCCCCCGTGGGAGGCAAAGGGAAAAAAAGGAAATCACACAACCAGCAGTGTTTGAGTAGTGGTACTCAAGCTTTTTTCACTAAGAAGCTTTGTAATAGCTTTAAGGACTTGAGTTTACCTCAGAAACATCCTCATGAACCTTTTCCACAGACAAATGTGGGTCTCAATCCATGGTGGCATCTGAAGAAAGGCTGTGATATCTCAGAAACGCTCACATGAAGGGAACAGTAAAACTTTAGTGATCCGTTTTGATGAACAAAACAATCGGATGTTTTAGCATTTTTCCCATTGCATCAATAGGTATAAATTGTTTCTTTCCAATCAAATAAAGCCAAAAGATAGAAATATGTTGACATTAAGTTGATGTAAAAAGAAAAGATTAACTTGCAGATTCAGTTGATCATTCAGTTAACCCTAAACCATTTCTTCTTATGGATTAATTGTTAGAATCATGAGTTAATTGTTTAACTCTTTATTTTGTCGAGTCTTTAACTGCATTATGATTTTCTCTTAAGTCTGTATTTGTGTGCTGTGTGTGAACTGTTTGGTAGAGTTTCTTGATATTCAGATAAAATAAAGAAGAGAAGCACTGAAGTAGCATAAATTTAACACTCTCTCCACTGTGGTCTTTCTCCTCCAGGTCAGCTGCCAAAAATCAAAGGAGAAAAACATTTAAATCTGCCACCAGGCTCCAATGGTTCTCCTTTGGTCGGCCTTCCAGCTTTTGGCCCCTACGCATCAAACTCAGGACGCTCTGAGTTCGGGGGCCTCGGGAGTCTTGGTTTGTCTGCTCTGGCTGCTCACTCACAGTTTGGCGCAATTCCAGGTAGAGATCCTGTTAAATTTTAAAATAGAGATTTATTAAATATACTTTACATTAGGGATGTCCCAATCCAATACACTGATTGGTATCCACATGGCTATTTTTGGAGGATCGGATAGTATTGGATTGGAAGGGGGGAGTACTGGTATTGGTATAGGGTATCAGGCCGGTACCAGCCTTATTTCTTGGCATTGGTACTTGCCAAGGCTTTCGGTACTAACATCTGATACTTCTGATATTTATTTAAAGCATTTACGTCGAGCAAGTTCTCCTAGCCCTGATTTCTTCAGTTTAACACCACAGCAAATGTGCGTCAGGTCCTGTTCAGAAAGCATGAATGAACCAAGGAGAGTTGACAGTTGACAGTTTTATTTTGGACGCAATGGCAGAGTGACTGTGCTATCTTCATTCAAAATGATCTGTAATTGTTAACTGAAATTTTATGTATTAAAATACTAGTAGTGTTTGTACTCGGTATTGGTGAGTACTCTGGGGAATACTCGTGTTGGTATCGGTCTGAAAATAAGTGGTATCGAACATCCCTAGTATTGGATTTCATTTACGGGATCTGGACCGATCCAGTTTTCACGTGTTTTCAAACCACGTTGCAAACATGTCCGCTGTGTGGCACTACTTCTCCTTGGAAAACAATGATAGTAAAACAGCATCTTGCAACATTTGTAAAGTGAGTGTTCCTTGGGGAGGTACAAACAGGGCTCACTTTAATATAACAAATATGATTCATCATTTATGGAATCATTCAACGGAGTATGGGAATTATCAGAGAAAGTTATTGGCATCGGATCGGTACCGGCAACACATGTGAAAAAATGTGATCGAAAGTCAAAAAACCTGTATCAATAAATCCCTGCTTAACATTATCTTGTATTTCCTTTATGATTGAAGTGAAACTTTTTCTTAAAAACAACTTTATTTTCTTCTGTTTATCGGGGAGATTTCACCACTCAGAAATGGAAAATTTGGAGATACTTTTCTGAAATATCATACATAATACAAAAATTCTCTGGTATCTTGGTACTTGCTTTTGAAATTTTCATAATCTACCAAATTTACTTATCAATCAATAACTTAATCATTATTTTACATAGTGCCAAATTGCAACAGTTTATGACATCACACATTTTACAAAGTAGGGTCTGGATCTTAATCTTCATGCCAATCAACACTGTGTCATTTAGTAAACACTACTTTCAAGATTCATGTTGTCAAGTGTCTGGAGACTGCTGCAAAATTAGTAGTCGCAGGCTACACTTTGCCACCACCACCACCACTAACCTCTTAAGTCTTGACATGCTGGTAGTTTTGATTCCCTGCATGACTGCAGCAGATAGAGTGGCTATTCATGACTGACTCTTCAGTATCCCACTCTTCTATTTCAGACTGGTGGAGGCCCACTGAGGCACATGCCAGAGGAGCAGCAGCCTTCTTTCCTCCTCTTCTGGGTCTTCATCCTGTGTTTGCATCCACCTTCAAGGGCCACGATCCTATACCCTCACAGTTGTGTACCTCAGGTAAACAATACCCTCCACATGCGTTAAATCATTCAAGATGTTATAATTAAAATTGGAACATATTGCATATCCCATGTCTTGTTCTCACGAGTGTCCATCTAAAGAATCCATCCAGTGCCAGTTTCTGTAGGCGTTATTGGAACAGTGAATGGCAGGAGTGCTTCTTCTCCTACAGGGAACTCTGCTGTGAGCACGACTTCATTTCCAGCAAAGGGAATCAAGGAGAAGACTAAAGCCAACAGAACTCAAAAGAGCAGCCAGGATGTGAGCCAACTGCAACAGACGAGCATTCAGAAAACAAAAGAAAAGGTTACTGCTTTACTTGCTCTGCACAGAACTCAGCATTTGATCCAGCTGTCTTCTCCACTGTTAATCAAGACTTCCGTTATCGTTTAGAAATCCATTAAAAGACCACTAGAGACCTCCAGCATGAGTGGCAGCCAATCTGGATCGCTGTCAGACAGCTCCAGTGATGGTGAGGAGAGCAGCAGTGATGCTGATGATATGGAGGATGATGAGGAGGACAATGATGAAGATGAGGAAGACCAGAGCATTGACAGTGGGGACTCAGATTCAGAGAAAGAAAGTCCAGGGAAAAGGAAAGTCAAGGTAACAATCACTATCCTGCATTACTGTTTTTTTTACTCTATGCTTCTCTATGATATATAAAACCCTTTGCTCAGTTTGTTTCAAGATGCTATGAGGAGGATCTGTTTTAACTGCACTCCCTCACCACCTTGTGGCCTGGAGTCTCCACACACTGTTGTAAATTTCTTTTAGTGAGGTGTTTGTTTGTTTTGGATTTTAATGGAGCTCGGATTGAAACAAATTTTCTTTGTTCAAGACAAATTTTTACTGGATACAACACACTGAGGTAAGGTATTTATCAGTACAGTTACGTAGCGCTACGGTTTGAAATGTGACATCAAGCACATGTCAAACAGCTGGCTATATGTAGTGCTATCGGCAGCCCGGTGCTCTGACATATCTGTAGGCTAACGTGGCAACAAATAAACACTGTCAGTTTCTTATGTAGTTTAGTAGCTGTCAATATTTAGCTCAGCTGGCGGCCTGGTGCTCTAAGACATGTCTGTAATGTGTAATGTCAGTAAATCCTGGTCATGTCCTGTCAGTCATCTACCAATCAGAGCTAACGTAACCTCACTCTTCATTTTATTGATAGACTCTCAAGTTTGAACAGACCACTGCAGAATAACTGCTGACTGTGGGTTGGAATGAACATTATCACAAACAGATTAGCTCTTTTAGCCTTTAGCTCGTGCTCTATCTCTCTCTTGTTTATCTGTCTTCTGCTCTTCTGTCCTTTTTCTGTCTGACAGTTAGGCTCCAGTGTCCACCATCACTACAAAATTAATCACAGAAATCGTTTTCAGCAGAGAAAAACGCAGATCTCTGTGTTTTATCTCTTCTCACTACTAAACTTTGTCAGCTGACGTGAGACCAAGACGTGACGTAAATCAATCCAATCCAGTTGACCTGAACTGGAAGCTAAGAAGTAGCAATTTAAAATAATCTGTAACCTGTAATATTGGAAGTCCTGATAATCTCATTTTAAAGCATGGATTACCATCAGGCATATATCTAGAAGGAAGACTTTTTCAAGATCACTTTCAAACTCCTCACAGCCTGTTTAGGACTTAGAAGTTGTGGAAAATACAGTCAAAAAATCCTTATGAGGGTTTTGTGGCTAACAGGTTTAGTTGTTTTTTTTCTTAAGTGATAGTTTTCCTGCGTTAAAATGTCCCCTCTTTGGTAAATGTTAGATTGTCAAAAGCTTGGATGGTAGTGGGTGGCAAACAGGATGTATGTGCGAGCTGACAGGGTTGCCACAGCAGGAGCTGACATGACACGCTGTCTTCTCCCCCTTTTTCCTCATCCTCCCACTCAGCGGCTGACACAGAACACTTCACAGAGGAAAAAGAAGGGCTCTTGCTCTGCTGAGGAAAATATGACTCATGACAGTCACCATGACATTGTTGCTTTGACTTCCTATCGACCCCACTCCTCCTCTGATCCTGCTGCACAGCCACAGTCCACAGCCCTGTTCCTCCAGAGCTCCAGGACTGCAGAGGACAGCAGCCAGCAGCACATCAGTGTCATCCAGGCCACGGGGCTGGCAGCTGGAAACAGTCCTCAAGGAAAGTCCAACCCAAATTCTGTGTCCAGCTCACCTAAATGCTTACCTCCCTCCAGCCCGCCAAAGCACAGCTCTGTCTCCTCCTCGCCCAAACCTCTTGCTCTCTGCTCCCTATCAAAACCTCTTTCACTGTGCTCCTCGCCCAAACCTCTGGCCCTTCCTTCTTCAGCCAAGCAGACAACACAAGAGCCCCGACTTAAATCCAGATTCTTGCTGCCCTCTTCAAAACACAAAAAAATAGTTAACGGCATGATGGAGAGCACAGCGGATGAAAGATCATCACATCTGAACAGCTTTAAAATGAACCAGGTGAGTCAGTAGTGTTAAATTTGAATTGCTTTGTTGAAGCTGAAACTGCTAAAAGATAATCATCAGGTAATTTGGTGCTTTTTTTTCTTCATTTGCTTTTGTATCATGAATTCTTTCTCATTTGAACAAGATAGAAGATCTTATTGGAAATTCCACACTTTGAGTCTAACTTAAAACTTAACATACTCCCCAAAAAGATAAACCTATAATAGACCTTAAATGCATTTCTTATCATGTTTTGCACAATGAAAAGCCCTGCTTTTAGTCATTGTCCATCATCTTTTTCTGTCAGAGGATAAATAAAATCAGAGTATTCCCAGTGGACACAGAAAATTAATGCTTATGCACTATTATTAGGGCTTTTATTTTGCAGCATGTGAGTCTGACCGCTACATGACTACAAGTGACAAAGCATGGAGCTCCACTGGGAATACTTCACAAAACTGACAAGCAATTAGCTCTGTTATGTTTTGGGATGTTTGTTATCAAGAGAGAGAAATCTGTCTCTTTTAGAGGACTCTGTTATTGTCATTATTTTGAAAAGTCTATAACAAGAGGCTTTTAATTCATATGATGGTGGTACATTAAACACCAGACTCTGACAATGGCAACAAATACACGGTGACAGCTAAAGTCGCAGGATGGCACCGAGCCAAACAATTTGAAAATATTTTCCGCAGCAACTTTTTTTCTCCTCAGTTGTTGACAGGCATGAACCGACTCTTCATTGTTCCTGTCTCTTATTACACCTCGAATTTCTTCCTTCACAGCCCACAGCGATGTAATGTGAGTGACAGTTTGTGTAATTACTTCCTTTGTTCCTCTTTGTCTCCCTTTTCTTTTTCATTTTATTTATGAAGCCCCTCCATTCCAAGGACTCGATGAGGCAAGCTACGGCTCAGCCACCTAAGAGCCACGGCCGGTACAAAAGCTCAGCATCCTCTTCCGCTGATGAGCCGTGGTCAGATCCGTTGAGGAGTCATTTACTGTCCCTCCCACACAGCAACGACTCAAATCTGTTCCTGAGTGGCCCCCTTAATGGACTGAACCACAACACAGTTCAGGAAGCCCCCTTGGCCCTAATCACTAAACCTCGCAGCCAGAGTACCAGCAGCCTGGCTAGCAGACCCCTCATAGCAGCCTCAAGCCCTCCATATCCAATGCCCATCAACTTAAGTACTGGCACCAAGGAAATGTCAGGCAGCTCTTCTTCCTCTCTTAAATCTTCTGCCTCATCAGTGCTGGCCAACAGATCAAAGAAGACCAAGACTACCAAGTCTCTGAGAGCTGGGACGGGCCTCTCTAAAACTGACCCAAACTGTCCACCTGTAGACTCAGTGCAAGGCAGCGAGTCTGACATCCACAGCAGCAAAGACTCAGATGATTCTTTAGGAGATGACTGCGATGATGATGAAGGCGATGACTCTGAGGACGGAGACTCTGGCAGCAGCTTGTCAGGTTTTATCAAATCTAAAATTCTCTAATGACTAAATGGTTCTTTGAAACATAAGCATCACTTTTTTATGGCTTAGTCATCAAGGAAATGTAATCATCATTTCATTTTGTTCTTTTTTCCTTTCTGCAGAGTCAGAGAGCAATCTGGAGAGCGACTCAGACTCTGAAGAAATAAAAAAGAGAAATGGGATGGAAGCGGATAGCGACGCAGACAGGACTCCTCGGAAACTGTCTAAAGCCTCTGTGTCTACCGTCCAGTCCTCGTCCTCCTTGGATCTTTCAGCTAACTCTTCACTGCTCAACCTGCAGATCATCAAACCTCCCAGTTTACCCAGCAGCCTCCTCAGCCCTTCCATTACGATGACCAGCTCAGGGGCACTGAGCAACCACAAAACCACAGCGCCTCCTTTCACATTTTCTGCAATGCCAGGTAACAAATCGGTGGTTGCTTCACATTCACAAACTACAATGTACTGACTGTACGATCCACTCATAAGGAAAGTGTAACTATGAACTGAGTCTGCCAGTTATCAGTGGAAAAAGATCATTTTTACACGCTGGAGAAAACTGAAATCTCATCAGGTGTTTTTGTCTTAATTTCAGTAGAAAATGTCTTTTTAGTCTTGATATGGGCCACATTCAACTGGTCAGTCCAAAAAATGCTTGAAGTTATTTAAAGATAGAAATGATAAAAATTCTGCCAGTGGAACAAGAAAAAAGTTAGTTGTATTAAGACATTATTCGGGTTTTACGCAAATTTTGAGCAAATTTTCTTGTTCCAATTGAAAGATTTTTGGGATGCATAATATATTGGTATCAATATCGGTATCGGCTGATATTGGTAATTTTTTTCTAACATATCAGTATCAGCCAATTATTGTGTATATGTTATTACTCCTCATTAGCTGCCTGCATTTTCAGAACATCTTGAATGATCCCAAATAATCTTGTTTTCTCTGACTGTGTACACACAAAACTACCTAAGAAGAGTAGACTCTCTCCTTTTATGTCTCTCCTCCAGTTTTTTATCCCAAAATCAGACAATACGCACTGTTTTGATCATGTTCATCTTGGGCACTCCATCCTTTGATTCTCTCCATGATCTCCGTCATCTTTTATCAAGATTGCGTCGCCCTTTCTCTCTGAACTACCTCGACACATCATCTCAGATTGATTTTCCCCCCTTTTTTTTACCAATATCAATATCGGCAAATATCGATTATCGGCCATAACAACAATATTATTGTCAGTATTGGTATCGGTATCAATCAAAATTTTCATATCATTGCATCCCTAAAAGATTTGGCAGATTTTTTTTTACTAGTTAAAAGTAATTCAGACTTCATTTTTGTCTGTAAATAACTTGAAAAAAGACATTTTTTTCTGGACTAACTAGTTGAAAGTGGCTAAAATCAATTATAAAAAGACATTTTATACTTAAAATAAGACAAAAACACTTGATAAGATTTCTTTTTTTTGCTTTGCAACATGAACACATTTTGTTTTTGGCTGGAAACGAGCTCGCTGAGAGAAACTGGTCGCGTCATTGTTGTGATTCTTTCCTGCAGCTTTTGCTTTCATAACACAGGCGGATGCTTTATGTATCTGATACTGGATGAGTCACAGAGCATATTATGTTACAAACAGAGACAATATCTGACATGACATAATGGGAAAGTCTTCATTTCTTGTTCAGTTGAGCTGTGGAATAATGGACTCTTCATGTTGCGGCTCAAATTCTGATGAATTCATTTTATTGGAAACAAATTATAAACATTTACACCAATCAAAGAAGACAACACCAGCAATACCAACATCAGAGGTGTTAGGGTTTGGTGCTGATCGTTAAGTCACATGACTCCAAAGGTTTTGTTGTTGGTAAAACTTTCTGTCACTTGTGCAAAAGATCCCTGATGCTCCACTGGTGAAAAATTCAGTCTGGTTGTATAATGAAGTTTCCTGTCCAGTAAGTAAAGCCAGACCAAATGAATTCACTGTATATGTGTATCAGGGCGTCCTCTTGCAGTAGTAGCCCCCTCCTTTCTCCACGCACTGGATAAATCTGTAAACATGGCAGGTTTGTGGATTCGCTCCGTCACCCCTGGAGGTTTGGAAAGCGCTGAGTCATATCTCCTGTTTTGTTATAGGATCTGGGAAAAGGAGGAGAGTGACGGATGAGAGAGTTCTGCGGTTGCCTCTTGAATTTGGGTGAGATATTGTCCGTGCACTTCATATGAGAAAAAACACAAAGATCTGATTGTGTGACCATTTTCCACGGTGTTTACTGTTACTCCTCCTGCTTTGTTTGTGTTTATGCTGTTGGTGTTAAGAGGTAAATGTCAGGTTGCTGAAGGCTATCAAATGACCTTTCATAAAAGGTCATCTACAGATATCTTTACACTGCGAAGCAACCAAAGACACATGATCACCCTCTGCAAATGCGATAAGATCTTTGGGTTTGCACCATTTAACAGAAATAACATACGTTTGGGTTCATTTCATTTGGATTAAAGCTCCTCTGAGCAGTGTAGACGTCACTTTTAATGCCTGAAACCTTGGCACCAGGTGGGAGGATTACAACATTGAATCATAAATAATCCATCCTGCATCTATAGTTGTGACATTTGATGTGGACAAATAGTGAATTGCATCCTCATGCTTGAAGAAGATGGTGTAAATGTTTTATAAAACTATTTCTGGTTCCTGATTTTGGAACAAGCAATCTTCATGGAGATCTAAGTGGAAGTAGACCACAACAACATCCTCGCCTTCCTCTTCAGGGTCTTTACAACCTCAGTCTTAAGCCGTAGGTTGCAGTGAGCAGGAAATGAAATGAGGCCCAGCAGCTCCACATCCAGGGGTTAATTGCATCCAGCCTCCACACAGACATGCAACATTAGCAGCTCCCTGCCCACAAATTCTGCAGCCCTGGGATTGGGGCGCCTTTCATCTTCTGGGGATGTTTTTCATCAGCAGGTTCACAGGAAACAGAGGCAGCAAGACTGTACTGAACCAGCACAAGCTCTGTCCACAACGACAGCACCACGTGTCATATCTATAAGCCTGGGCTGCTCTCCAGCGGAGCGCAGGGGAACTGAGGGGTTACCCCGCTTGGCCCACAGCCACTTTGGAGTGTGATTGATTAAAGAGTCAGGGGATAGGGAGACCACAGAGTAAATGTGCAAAACACACAGCTGCAGAGATGTAGACTTTGTATTTCTTCTTGTGAGCTTGACGTGAAGCTGTCACTGCATTGTTACAGCTGTGGTTACAGTATTTCTCAGATGTAAATAATGACATGTCTTGTATGCATTTTGCTAATTCTATATCAAGGTGGCAGAGAGAGACCAGAATCAGGACTGTGGCGGGTCGTCTTCAAGGAGAGGTTGCTTACTTTGCTCCATGTGGGAAGAAGCTGCGTCAGTATCCTGATGTGATGAAGGTACCTCTTCTTCACAACATGATGCTTTGTTCTGTGTGAAGTAGATTTAAAACCCCTTTATTGATACAGGATGTTATTTAAAATCATGTGGTGTGTGTGGGTTTTTTTGTCTACAGTACTTGCTGAGGAATGGAATAACTGAAATCTCACGAGACAACTTCAGTTTCAGCACGAAAATCAAAGTTGGTGACTTCTATGAAACTCGAGAGGGACCAGAGGTAAACATTTCTACATCATCCATCAGAAAATACCTCTTCCTCTTTTCTGTTGTTGACTGATTTTGGCCCAAAATTCTTCCCATCCCCCTGACCCAGGGTTTGCAGTGGTTCCTGCTGACAGAGGAGGAAATCACTCCCAGGATCATAGCCATGGACGGGAGGCGCAGCCGCTCCACAAAGTCCGAGCATCGTCCGATGGGTGATGTCACCGCAGCCAGACAATGGCAGACTCATCCCATGAACATCGGGGAAAATAACTTCCAAGATGTCAGCGATGCCAAGCTGCTGCGCAAACTGGAGGCTCAAGGTCAGTTTATGTCTTCGAAAACTGTCAGTGGCACCTGTTCAAGAGAAAATGAAACACAAAGAACTACATATATCATATCTTCTATTTTTAATGAAGGGGTTTACTGCCTAAAGTATTTAATGGGTGATAATTGGGGAACTGGGAACAAAGCACTGTCACCTTCAAAGAATTTAAAATGTGCCCACAGAGAGAGAAAGTAGAATGATATTCTTTCTTTTAATTTTTATTTTGAATGATTTTATGTCTCAGAATTAATCTGCAAGGTCACTCCTGATAAAAGCCTTTTAAGAGGGGAGTAGCCTGTATGGATTGCATATTGCCGTTTTTGCACATCACTAGCTAATTGCATGACTTTAAAAGACTTTCTCTGCAGTATAAAAGGGATTTAGGGAAGCATAAGATTTAGACTCATCATGGTCTGTAATCTTAACACCACATTTCATCATGTTTCAGAAATAGCTCGTCAAGCTGCTCAGATCAAAATGATGAGGAAACTTGAGAAGCAGGCTGTGGCACAGGCAGCAAAAGCGGCGAAAAAGCAACAAGGTAAACAGCTGCTGTTTAGTCTGTCTTTGCTCCAACACCGCATCTTTATGCTGCATGCAAGCCTAATTTGTTTGTGTCTTCCAGCTATAATAGCTGCGGAGGAGAGGCGGAAAAAGAGGGAGCAGATGAAGATCCTTAAACAGCAAGTGAGGATGTTTCTTTGCATGCGTTGTTTAATTTTCCATGCAAGGCTTGATAACTATCTGCAGCTGCTCTGCTCGTATTCAGAGTACAAGAGCTCCAAGGTGAAAAGGTTTGAAGCACAGTTAAGCTGCTTTGAAATTTCACAGGGAAGTTTCTATCCTTCAAAATGCTGCACCTTACTCATCTGTATAGAGCCACTATACCTCCTCACTCCCTCCTAACCCCCTGCACTCTATAACATGCATGACTTAACAGTTAATTCATTTGATCTCGCCCTCATCCTTTTGCCAGGAGAAGATCAAGCGCATTCAGCAAATTCGTATGGAGAAAGAACTCCGAGCACAGCAAATTCTCGAGGTTGGTACTGAAAGTTATTGCAGAAACACTCTGAAACACTTCCTTTTTGCTGCTGAGAGGATTTTTTAAAAATCAACCGAGGGCTATTCCTAAATTACGTGCTCCCACTCTTGGTCACATCGAGTGAGTTCATGTGACTAATGCCTAATTGGCTTTTTTTTTTCAAAAGTGGCATTGAATATGAAAATCTGCTCAGACCACGAGGAAGCTTAATACATAATACAGTATTTCATTAAGAAGAGGGGGTTCACAGTTTACTGTGGCTAGGTGAAACATCTTTTCTGCTGTCTCTCACTATTAAAAGCTGTTAATATATTTGGGCTTTTCTAAATCAAATTTCAGTTGACACGCTTGGCGAGCGGCTCTCAACAGGATTTTGTTGAGGCTATAATTACTGATAGAATTCTTGCCTAATTTATTCTCAGTGCCTGCTGGTGTTTCATAATAACTACAGCCAATTTGTCTCTCTGTGTTAATGTGAAGAAGTAACCATCTCATTGCTCCAGATCTCAGTGTTAGATTTGACTGGCTGTGTTTAGCTGCTGGAGATGACATTACCAGATTGTAAAAAGGCTTTCAAGCTAACACATACAGGGCTAATGTATAATATTACTGTATATAGGACAACAACTAGTTCATATGTGTTTGAAAATGTATTTATAACATTTTGGATTATTTTTCACCAAAAGGAATTTTATCCTCCCGCTGATTTGAGTTAAAGCTTTCTTTGATGTTTGTGTTGTGTTTGGCTCATTTTCCATATGTTTCCCAGACGAAGAGAAAGAAGAAAGAAGAAGCAGAAAATGCCAAAATATTGGAGGCTGCAAAGAGAAATAAAGTGAGTAGCCCCCCAAACAGCATTTGTTCTGGCCAGGGACCTCCTTTGGAAACCAACAGACTTCAGAATATGTAAAGAAATGCCACCTTTAAGAATGTATTTTTAACTTTTATTCACTTTTCAATAATCATTACATTTTTTAGGAATAAGAAATTATAAATAAAGGCCAACAAAAGCCAGACTCACACGAGCAGGTTGTGGCAAAAGGGAGAAGGTGTTTCATGGCTTTGTCAGCCAAGGTGGGATACTCCTTTCTTAGATGTGGCCAGTAGTTAGACAGGGGAAGAGCCTCAAACTCAGTCAGGTTTTTTAGATAGTTTAATAACAGGCTCAAACCACCAGATCAACATGGATCATGACATTCTCATGTCGTTGCAGCTGTCACACGGGGTGTGGTTAGGTACAATCGGAAACTTGAGAATCCAATGATTATGGCACTTTACATGTTACATGTACAAATTGTTAGAAAAAAAACCCTCAGTTTCTATTTTTTCCCGTTCTTCCAATTTTCTGAAGCCCCCACTTTGAAAACCACTGGTTTAGAAGAAACAAATTGTGGTTTTAACTTGATGTCAAATCAAAACAGCCTGCTCCTGAGTTCAACTGCCACGCTGATCCTGTTTCTCCATTATGAGAAGCATTCCTCAAGAATCCATTAAAATGTTTACTCTCTAACGAGGGATTAAGTGTTGAGGCCTAAATGTTTGTTTGTTTTGGTTTTACTCTGATATTGATTCATGTCTATGTTTTTTTCCCTAAAGGAGAAGGAGATAAGGAGATTGCACGCTGTCATAATGAAGCACCAGGTTGGTCTTTTTTGTCAACAACATTACACGAATCAACCTTAATTTTTTTTTTTTTTTCATTTCTAATTTCTGAAAATAAGAATGTACTCATAACTACACCTGAAAGTTATTTTTAAATATATAAAATACAATATTTGAAACATCCTTTAAAACTTAGATTCATGACCAATGGTTCAATTTTCTCTTGTATTGATCTCCTTGTGTGTTTTTTATTTATTAATACTTTGCCGACTCTTTCTCTCAGGAGTTGGAGAGGCATAGACTAGATATGGTATGGGTATGTTTGTTTCTGTACATTTAATGAGAACATATTGTGGACGTCTTGTGATCACTGTAAAGTGTAGCGCTGGCTGCAGTCATACTACATCCTTAATCCCTCTGCATGGCTTTTCTCGCGAACTGTGTGTGTGTGTGTGTGTGTGTGTGTGTGTGTGTGTGTGTGTGTGTGTGTGTGTGTGTGTGTGTGTGTGTGTGTGTGTGTGTGGGTGTGTGTGTGTGCGCGCTAACCATTTCTCAAAGGGGAACACATCCATTATGTAGCCGATGCAATCAAAATGCCTTAGCTCCACAGAAAATGTAAGAGGATTCTGAAAGAGCACAAACGCCTTTTTTTTTCTTTTGGATCAATGAAATTAAGGTACTAAAAATCTGTTTACTCTGCAGCATGTGAGCCAACTGTTTTTAATCCATTCTATCACTTTAGAAATGTCAATACACAGGTGGTGTTCTTGCCAGAGAGTTTATAGATCAAAAATCTGTGTTTTTCATTTTTCTGACATGGGGTTCAAATATCTTCACAGGGCTTTTACATAAATTGTCTGAACAGATATATAGCAAACTTTAGGAGAGACACTGAGTGTTAGGATTATTTTAAAGGGTTATATTTAGTGTGATTCTTCAATTAAGGGAGTTTTTCCAAAAAAAAATTTTTTGACAAAAAAATAAATAAATAAATAAAGGGTTAGGTTGAAGAAGTTATGACAAAAAAAACTGTCTCTATATGATATTTTAATACTTTTTCTGTCTGTTGAAAATTCAGACGTGCAAGATTTTCAGTTTTGGGCTTGTCACCTGTGTGAGGGTACTAACTAATTTCACTTTTTGCAGAAAATATTGGTTAAGTTGCTAAGCTAACAGGTTAACTAGCATACAGTGTACACAAAATATATTTAAATAAGTGAAATTTCCTACTAATTAGTTAAAAAAATTTAAGATAGTAGCTTGTTTGGTAATGATCATAGACTGGGTAAAACATGGACAAAGCATCCGTGATGTCACCCGTCTGTTCCTGCAATCGTGAAATGAAGCCAATCCGCGGCTAAGTTTTTCTTCGAGCAGCTCCAGAGCGCCCGGCGGTCACGTGACCTGAGCTGTGCCTCTGATTGCACAATCAAACGATCCTAATAACTTCTAAACTGCAGTTAGAAAAAAATGTACCCACCATACAGTGCAGATAGTGAAATCAGCGTTTTAGACCCAAGACGTTTTTTGAACCAGGCTGCAAATGTGCTTTTTAATGCCGTAAAAGCCTGGCTGGGTTTGTACATGACTTCCGGTCTTTCTGCAGCCAGCCTCAAGCGGATTCTCGACGAACAGCGACTGTTAGCACTTCAACATTGGCTTCAGTTTTACTAAACGGATGTTGCCCAATTGTAATGACACTTAATAAACATACTCTCATATCAGGGTGTATAAAAGCTCAAGTTACTCAACTATGTGGGCATAAAAAATCAGGCTTCTGCCTCATGTCTTGGACGTTTCTCTGTAGCAACTAATTAGCATGCAACAATGTCAGTAATTTTTTTTGGAAAAACTTTATTGGTCTGTAAAATATCGAGTGACAAATTGGACAAATATAAACTCTGTGAATTTGAAAAATGTCTTTCTTAGGTGTTATGAGCAAATGTAAAGTGAAGATTTAAATGAATTTTGCACTTTTTTTGCTTTATTATAGAGGGGATGTTAAAATACCTGGATTAGGGACAACCCCAAAACAGTGAAATTCTTGCACATTTTAATTTTCAACACACAGAAAAAGTATTAAAATAATATCACTATTGATATACAGTTATTTTTTCATAGCTTCTTCAACCTGACTCTTACAAATACAATAATTATTTTTTGTAAAAAACATTCTCTTGTGGAAATCTACCCTTTAAAAAACTTCTTCAACTGAAGAATCCCTTATATCTGAGTTTACTCTGAAGGATTGATTGATCATTATTTAGCAGCTTGAGTTTTGCTTGTCCCTTTAATGCCCTGTATTTGCTTCTAAAACTCTTGGCTTGCACCTTTCAGTCTGCTGATTGCCATCTTTTTGATTTGATTATATCTGTTTCTAACTTTGAGCTTCTGCTTTGTGAATGCATCCGTTTCATCTCGTGTCTCATTGTGTCCATCGATATAACTGTTGGCTTTTGTAAGGTTTAGATAAGCTTCAATCAGCAACATTTTGATTTCTTCCTGTGATGTTTGTTGTAAATACATGTGCTTTGCATGGAGTTAATATTAGGTATTGTACACAGAAGTGGTTTTGTCCTTGAAAGGATGAAGAGTAAACTCTAAATGGGTTAAATGCTGTGTGTGCTCTGGCAGGAGAGGGAAAGACGCAGGCAGCACATGATGCTGATGAAGGCTGTGGAGGCCCGCAAGAAGGCAGAGGTGAGTGCACCTTAATCTCCTCACATATGTTTAGATTTGGCTTTAAGTGCTGTATTCTTCAGCTGTTAAGACCACGTTCTCTGTCTGCAGGAGAGGGAACGTCTGAAGAAAGAGAAGAAGGATGAGAAACGGTTAAACAAAGAGAGAAAACTGGAGCTCAGACGACTGGAGCTGGAGAAAGCAAAGGAGCTGAAAAAGCCGAATGAAGACATGTGTTTAGCAGATCATAAGGTATTCACACTGTGGAGCTGCTGGCAGCTGGTCATGAGAGCCCACGTTTGTCACAGTGGATACTCTCCATCTGTGGAGTGGATGTGTGTGGAAAGAGATTTTACAGCAGCAGAGGGTTATTTTTTTAAACCTGAAAATCAATCAGTGTAATCACTGTGGGAGCCATAGGCAAGAAGATTAGAAATGCTTTTGACAAATTTATGGATTCATTGTTTCACTTTTAGATCCACCAAAATAGATGTGTAATATCCCTGAAAGCATCTGGATTTGATTAAAAAGAGAGCAGGTGTGGGTCAGAATACTGCCACCAAGTGGTCACTGAGGTTATTACTCCATCCCTGGTAATGGTGAGAGGAATCAAATCTCCATGGACTGAGCCAGCTTTTGTGATGAGCTTGTTGAACCTGTCGTTATGTTCAGCTCAGGATGGAGTGGTCACTGTGGATTGATAGAATATCTGCAGAACGATTCTACTAATGTCTAAACAGAGTCAGTGTTTTAAGTCCCATTTAGTTTTAGTCATGAGACACACAGGATCTTTTAACCATCCACAGTGTCAGCTTCAACACTTCTTTGGGTGACTAAGTTCAGAGGTGTCTTCTGTTTCTTAAAGTCTACCATCAACTCTTTAGTCTTTGTGATCACTTGACTCTTGCTGAATACAGCCCACGATGGCAGTGTCATCAGAAATGTCCTGCAGGTGATGGGACTGTGAGTGAAATCTGAAGTCTGAGGTGTGGATTGCCGACAAGGAGCAGTGGGGGCAAAAGCATTCGCATTCATTACTCAAGTAGAAGTGCAGATACTAGGGTTTAAAAACACTTCTGTAGAAGTTGAAGTGTCAACTCTACTTTTTTACTCAAGTAAAAGTGTAAAAGTACTGGTTTCAAAACTACTCAAAGTGTAAAGGTAACTTTAATATATTTCTTTAAATCAGGTCCATTCATTATTTCATGGAAATATTGAATTTTTATATCAATTATTGTTTGTATTTCTCCAGCCACTTCCAGAGCTGTCTCGGATCCCCGGTCTGGTCTTACCTGGAGGTACCCTCTCTAACTGCCTGATGGTGCTGCAGTTTCTGCACAGCTTCGGAAAGGTCCTTAGGCTGGACATAAACCTGAACACACTCAGCCTCAGTGTCCTTCAGGAGGGCTTGCTCAACATTGGGGACAGTATGGGCAAGGTTCAGGACCTGCTGGTGAGCATGCTGTCTGCAGCCGTGTGTGATCCTGGCATACCTGCAGGTCACAAGGTGAGAGGCTCGTGTTGAATCTTTAATAGTTTATCCACTGTCATTTACATGTGTTTGGGCACAGAGGAATACAAAGACAAGAACCCAGCTGCTTCCTAAATATTTGCCTGTAAAATGTGCTGATTTAGATATAAATACTCTTGATGCATTAACTTTAACTGCCACAGTCAAAACTATTGAAAATGTTGAATTATACAATTCATAATAAAATTATGGTTTTAAAGACTAGATAAAGAAGCTGACATCATGACCTCTTTATTTTATGCAAAACTGTGTTTCCACCAGAATAAGACCAGTTTGGGGGACCACGTGACTAATGTGGGTATCAACAGAGACAACGTGTCTGAGATCCTGCAGATCTACATGGAGGCTCACTGTGAGCAGACGGAGCTGGCCGCTCTGGCTCTCAGCCTCAGGACCAAAGCTTTTCAGGCCCACGGCCCTTCACAGAAAGCCTCTCTGCTTGTGTTCCTGGTTAATGAGCTCTGCTGCAGTAAAGCTGTGATCAGGTGGGTCACCAGCCCTTCTGTTTGTCAATGTATTGATTTTAACACCTTAAAGAAATGTTAAGGCAGCAAAAATGTCACTTTAATGATCATAGATACAGTATGCTTATTGTAAGCTGAACACTTCTGGCTTGTGAGAAGGATTCTGTGCCACTGGCTTGTTTTATTCATGCCTCAGTTTTAATGAAAAAAGAGACTTATCAAAAGAAATGAGACAAAAATTGTGGTCTGATAGACAGTTTCACAAGGTTGCATCAAACCACAGGTCATCAATTTTTCATCAGCGCTGGTAACACTTTGAAACACATCTGCTGCACGCTGCAGTGTGATGCAAACACACACTTTTATTATACGGAAAGGTCACAGAAACATGTGTTTCATTATTGTCTGACACTTTTCAGCGAGATCGACAAAAACATAGATCACATGACCAACCTCAGAAAGGATAAGTGGGCTGTTGAAGGAAAGCTTCGCAAGTGAGTATTTGCATCATCTATTCAAGCTGTTGCTGGGTGATCTGAGCTAATCAAAATGCACATGAGAGAGTGTTCTTCAACCTGACTGTTCAGTTTTTGTCTTTGAAGACTGAGGAGGATCCATGCCAAGAAGACAGGCAAGAGAGACAGCTGTGCTGGGGGAGACGACAGGCAGGTTTTCGTTATACCTACAGCCAGGAACAAATCAAAAAGGAAAGAAGGGGACAGCGAGGAGGAAGAGGATGAGGATGACGATAGCGAAGATCAAGGAGATGACGATGAAGAGGAGGAAGAGGAATCAGGGGGAAAGAAAGGAAAGAAAGCTGAGACATGTGAGGAGGAGGTCAGTGACACCAGTGTTTGTTAAAATAAATGTCAATCAGTCTGGGCCGGTATTCACAAAGCATCCTAAGGCTAAAGCAGCTCTTAGCGACGTCATTCTTTAAAAAATCTTAGAAATTCTTAGGATTCAAAGATTTTTCATAGAATTTTCCCTCGGTAAGATAAAAGTTATTCAGAAAGCGTCCTAAGCCTCAAGAGAGCTCCTAAGATGAAAAACTGTTAGGGGGAGGTAGGAGGACTTTAAGGCCCCGTTTACATGACAATGTTTCCTCTGAAAACGCTAACATGGAGTGAAAACGCAGTGAAAAAAATCTGCGTTCACACGGAAACGCCGAGGGACTGAAAGCGCTGTAGTTGCATGCCAGGCCTGTAGTTGGCGCTATAACTGTTTTGTCCAGAAGCCACTTTTGGCAGATCTCCACCAAAGTAGAATTGAGCTGATCATCTGGTGTATTGGGGAATACTAAGTGAAAAAGTGGAGTAACAGATGCACATTTTGTTGAAAGCAGATACAGCAGATTTAGCAGCACAAGCACAACACGGTAGTTTGTGATGATCGTAACAACGGTACTGTTGTCCTGTTGAATCCGGTGCGAGGCGGAGTGTGACGTCAGCGTTTCCACTGAAAACGCAGGCTTACTGTTTACATGGCAACGGTATCGGCAGCGTTTCAGAAAAATCCCACTCTGGAGGCCGTTTTTCAAAGTTTGTGTTTAGGGCTGGTTGAATCGCCGTTTCCATGTGAATCAGCCTAAAACTAGATGGCCTTTAAGAAATGGCCCCTAAGAAGCCTCAGAGTGAACACCGATACTAGTGTCAGACTTTCCCAACACGCTGAACACAGTTCCTGCCACCTGAGGCAGCTGTTTATCCACTGATCCACCCCCTAAACAGTCCGGTTAATGAGCCTATGAAACTGCAACATTCATACAGTTGTAAATTTTAAAAAAAGATTAGTGCTAGCCCACAAAACTGATTAAGAACAACTTCACTTCGTGCTGTAATCTCCGCCCTCGCTTGGGATCGCAGCACGCACCAGCGCGTCTCACACTCACACGCAATGTGTGCAATGTGTTGGGCGATGAGCTCCCAAGTCTGTCTCTTCCCTTGTGCCATGATCTCGAGATCCAAGTTCCCTCTTAACACTCTTCATTCTCCTCCATAAGCTGAGCCAACAGCAGGCTCCTCTGTCTGTTTTTTTTAAATCCATGTCATTCGTTGTTTTGGTCATTCTGCCAAACCAAACAGCTTTTTCTGAGGCCGGCAGCAATCACAGGAAGTGCTGACAGCTTAGTCTGCCTCCACCATTAAAACCAAACACATTGAGTGGTAACATGAGCAGCATGTACAGTAACCGGACCAATAAGCAAATCAATATAATTGGTGTATGAATGAAGTTCATTCAAACGTTTTCAAGCTGTGTCAATATTAATTTAATTTAGCAGAGTTTCATCAGCATGATATGAAATTAATGTCACGATTACACATTTCTTAACACAGTCTGAGTTATGTGATCCATTGGTTTTACTGTCCATTCATTATTAGGAGCACAGAGCATTTTTCCCCCTCATCTTTTTACCCTTTTGTACCAACCAATCACAGCTTTCAGGAGACTGCGTCATACCCAGCAGCGGGATCATCGACACCTCCTCACTAAGATCAAAGTTTCTGTCTCCTCCTTGCTCAGAGTTGCTCTCAGAAGCTTCCTGAATCACTCTTAACCTAAGAATCTTTGCTAGGAATTTCTAGGCTAAGTTAGGAGCTTTCTGAGAAGCTTTGTGAACATTGATCTTTCACTTTTCATCCAGGACGACAGTGTTAACTCAGCCAGCATGGAGGAGCTGGAGAAACAGATAGAGAAAACTTACAAGGTAAATGAAACATTCAGATTGCTTTTTCTCCTCAGAAATCAGCAACAAATCTTAACATCTGCTCTTTCTATCCCTTTAGCAACAGAGTCAAATCAGACAGAAGTTATTTGACTCCTCTCACTTACTGCGCTCCATGACGATTGGACAAGACCGCTACAAGAGACGTTACTGGATCCTTCCACAGTGTGGCGGCATCTTTGTGGAAGGCATGGAGAGCTGTGAAGGTGCAGATCAAATCATGTCAGTCAGATTTTATTCCTAGTTCTGAAATTGTAAAGTCGTTTTCGTTCACTTTACCCTTACTTACTCAGGTTTGGAAGAGGCAGAGAAGGAAAAGATAAGGCAGAAGTCAGCAGAGGTAACCAGGATAAAAGAAGAGCACCTGGAAGACGCAAAGAAGCCGGCGGTGTTCAGCCCAGCACTGAGCACTGACAGTGAAACATCCACACCTGAGAGCCAGCAGGACAAAGAGAGTCTCAATCTCTTCCTTCAAAAACCAGGCTCCTTCTCCAAGCTCAGCAAACTCCTGGAAGTCGCTAAAATGGCTCATGATTCAGGAATCCATCCTCACAGCAGTCATGGAAATCCCTCCACACAAGTCCCTACCACCGCTTTACATCCGTCATGTCCCAGTCCTCAGACAGCTCTCCCTCAGCAGGGTCTGATAGATAAAACAGACGCTTCAGGGCTGAAAAGCAGACATGAGTTGATCTTTCAAGACGACCAGCTCTGCAAGGCATTGACGGAGAAGAGCAACCAGTGGTTTAGTCTGTTGCCTCGGTCTCCTTGTGACGAGTCCTCTGTCACGTCTGGCTCCAGTCCCCCAGGAGCGTCTTCCCCCTTACAGGCAAACGGCAACAAGTCCCCCTCCTCCCTCTGTGACCCTGTGGCCTCGGACAGCTCCAGTGCTCCTGCTGGGATCATTAACATGCAGTCATCTGCTCTTCAGGTTGGTGCATAACAACAACCTGATGCTAATCTGAGTTACAGTTATATTAAATCATCAGTGGACCTGAATCACAGCAGTAAAATTCAGCGTTTAAATGTGTTTTTCTGTGTAAATTATGCATGTGGTAGTAAAATAAAGTGTCGTCAGATGTTTGTTATAAGTTTGTGTGTTTTGATTTCCCTCTCAGCTTTTGAAGCCGGGCATTCATCAAAGCAGACCGACACTGTGTGACATGTCAAGCGCCTCAACGACTCCCAGCCTGCCCTTCTCTAGTACAGCTGTACCCCCCATGCTGGATGTGTCCTCCCAGCATGCCGAGGGTAATGTGAACAGGGTCTTCTTCCTGGAAAACAACAACAAGAGCCAGACCCAAGAGCCCTCGAGTGACAAGCCAGCTTGTGGTTCACGCCCTGCTGTAGAGGGGGCCAAGACCCAGGACTACCCCAGTCCTCAGCCGATCCATGAGGGTAAGACTGGCTCACTGCCACACACTGCACAACTAGACATGAATAAAACACACACTGTAGGTGATAAAACTCTCCTTTGTGGCTTGAGTAAGAGTCTTGGTGATATGTGTGCATGTGTTTGCAGAGATGCTGCGTGGCTGGTGGAGGGTGTCTGACATGGACAAGCTGCACAGCCTGATTAAGGCTCTTCACAGCCGGGGCATCAGAGAGAAGGCCCTACAGAAACAGATCCAGAAGCACATGGAGTATCTGACCCAGCTCTGCGCCAGCAGCAAAGACGGTCTGACCACGTTTCCTCTGCTCTCAAAGTCAAAAATCTGCCGACTGATGCTTTTTGTTTGTGAAGGGATGACGCAACAGCAAATAGAATACTAGCGCTGAGACGATATGCTATTCTCAGGATTTGATTCCATTACGACCTTTGGAACGACGACTCGATTTAAATTGCGATACTTCGATTTTTGTGGTTTTTATTTTTTATTTTTTTTAGAAAAAGTTAAAGGATGATGATAATTGCTACAGACTAGAGATAGACCGATATGGATTTTTTGTGGCCAATACCGATACTGATTATTAGTAAGCAAGGAGGCCGATAACCGATATTTGAAGCCGATATTCATTTGCAGTCGAAGTGCAAATATTGGCATTAAAAATTTTGAACAATACAAACTCCAACACTTAACTTCAAGCATATGTTTATCAAACAGCTCCCACACTTAGCAGCATGTGTCATAAAGTTAAAGGGGACATATCATGCTGATCCGTGATATAATACTTACATATAAAATGATAAAGTTGAAAACAAGACTTTTCACCCCCTGAATTCTCAAAAAATGAGATATTGTATTTTTTCTGATATCCTAGAACGAGATTTGATGCCTCTGAAAATAGGTCATTGATATTTGGCTTCGAGATTTCGACCGTCGTGACGACACGAGGATCCTTTCTTTTTATTGGAGTAATCTGATGAAGCAGCTCCTCCCCTGTGAAGTCAGTTAGTCACACAACTGCCATCGGGTCTGACTCGGGGTCCAATACAAAAGGACGTATCCTACACTCTGCCATTTTATTAGTGCTATCGTTGCCTTATGGTGAAGTTTTGGCAAACAGCAAACTCGCTCGGTCTGCCCCATCCAATATGGCGATTTTGTAAATACTGCAATACTGCAAAAACTGCTCCCTGGCTCTACCCCCTCCGCCCCTCTGATAGGACTGACCAATCAGAGCACAAAGGGCTGTGACGTTGCGAGGTTACTGGAGGTCATTCTGGAAACGGAGCGTTTCAACGAGATCTTCAGAATGGCCTAAACTGAGGATATGGAGAACGCTATTGTGGGGCAATGAAGGAACTAAATTACTTGTACTGAGGGCAGAAATGCTTTACAGGCATCCTAGTCTGGCATAGTGAAAAGGAGAAACAAGCATGATATGTCCCCTTTAAATGAAAACTTAAAAAAAAAAAATGTTAAAGTTTTCTACTGTTAAGTTTTCCAAAATTTCTATGTAACTGCAATAAAACTGGACAGAATGAAATGTAATGTAACAGGTATGTGATGCATTTTAATTAATTTTCTGTTTGGTTTTACATGACTGATTTTAAATGACCATCTAGGGCTTCAATAGTATAGACATGGAAAAACTGTGTAGAGAAGCATCAGAGCCAAAACAACACAGTTTTGAATGGGTTTCTTAACAGCCGTTGGATTAAAAATAGGCTGATGCCAATATGCCCCAAAATACCAAATATCGACACCGATAATTGGTCTGGCCGCTACTCAGTCTACCCTTACTACAGACTATATCAGGAGCCATATTTTGTCATAAAACGCACATTACGTGAGCCAGAGAGAAACATTTCACCCTCTGCTGGAGAAAAGTGGTAACTTTTTTCCAATCTAATTTATAAACAAAGACTGAAAAAAAAAGGTTTTCTTTTTTTAATTACGATATTTTCAAACAAAAATTCCGGATATCTCAATGTTCGATTTTTCCTCCCACCCCTATAAAATATTTACAGTAAAAAGTGATTTGCAATGTTATTGTGTGTTTGTTTTCCAGTGATTGATGTGGCACGTTTGGAGAAGCAAGAGGTCAGCGAGGAGACTGTGGAGAGTTGGTGTGTTGAAGAGCAGGCCATGGAGGTGGACATCGGCTTGTTGCAGCAAGTTGAAGAGCTGGAGAGGAAAGTTGTCTCCGCCAACCTGCAGATCAAGGTTTATACAACTGAGCAGCTCCCATTTCATCGTCTATTCTTTTTATCAAAAAGAAAAAAAGACTCATAAAAGATTCTCCTATATCATCCTAGAAAGGCTTCCTCTCCCTTTTGTTGTCTTTGTTAATAGTCGTTGACATCACTTGTCCCCTCAGGGCTGGATGCCTCCGGAGCCACAATCAGAGAGTGAAGATCTGTGCTACCATGAGCACAAGCCTTTCTCCTCCACAGAGAGGAACAGACAGAGAGAAACCAGCCAGGAGGAAGTTCAAGGCAATGTGGTGCGGCGGCCCCACAATCCTCTCGACATAGCTGTTATCAGACTGGAAGAGCTGGAGAGGAACATCGAGCGAAGGTATCTAAAGAGACCCTGGATTAGATCATGTCACTGTGCCAGAGTGGTAAAGCTAAGAGTTTGTCCCTTTTCATTGGATCTCGAGTGTTAACTGCCTTAATCATCTTTCTGATGTGACTGCACAGTAATGCTGCACTCTCTGTTTCTGTGACATCAAAGCAGAGAGGAAGCACCCGCTCCGGGTATGAGGTTGTGGCATAAAGCGCTGGGTGATGTCCGCAGCTCAGCTCAGCTGTCGCTCTGCATTCAACAGCTACGGAAAACCATCACCTGGGAACGATCCATCATGAAAGTGGTCTCTGTCTCCTCGAATTATTCTTTCTTTCTTTCTTTAAATCTCACGACACAGGGCATGTACTGATAACAGCAACTGTATTAGATTCCTAAATACATGCACATTTTGTAGCACAGTCATGGCTAAATTGATTCATTTTTATCGTGATGTATCTGAATGTTTTTGTTTATTTCCAGCTCTGCCAGCTTTGTCAAAAGGGTGATAACGAAGAACTGCTTTTACTTTGTGACGGCTGTGACAACGGCTGCCACACATACTGCCATAAACCCAGGATCACCACTGTACCTGATGGCAACTGGTACTGTCCTGCTTGTGTGGAAAAGGTAAACCAGCAACTTCATAGTCCCTCCACGTTAAACAGACACTCTTGACTTTAATGATGACATCCTTCTGCATTAGATCTAAAAGCCTCTCTTCATGCAGTCACTCTAAGTTATCATAGCTGTATTTATGTACACATCCAATTAACTGATTTAAATAAGTGTTTTGTGTGTCCCTACAGCAGTCTGCTGTGTGCGCTGTCACGCTGGAAAGTGGTCAATCCCCCCGGAGCAGGAGGCACCAGAGTCGAACAGCTGGAGGAGGGAAGAAAGGCAGCGAGGTAAAACGAAACAGCAAGCCATCTGTGGTAGAAGAGCTCATCAGAGAGGAAGCTGCCAGCAGCAACGGTGTGCCAAAGAAAGGTACCAAGGAGTTCAAGAGGAGGAAAGGAGACGACAGCCTGCACGGCTCCCAGGGCGAGGATGACAGCCTCGTTCCGTGTGCAAAGAAAGCCAAAACAGCCAAAGACGACAAAGCTAATGGGCTAGAGATGTGCCGGTGAGACCAAATGATTACCTGCTGGGAAATGATTAACCTCTCAGTGTCTTTGCGTTACATATCAATTATTAAAATCAGGTTAAACTTACATCTATGATGTTCAAACCTTTAAATTTCACTTGAACTTTTTGACGGATACAGTATTTCTTGGGGTGAAATGTTCAGCTTTGTTTTCTACACTCTCCACAGAGAGCTGCTGTCTGAGCTTGAGGCCCATCCACATGCTTGGCCCTTCCTCAAACCAGTCAACCATAAATCTGTCCCAGGATACAGGAAGGTCATCAAGAAGCCCATGGACTTCTCCACCATCAGAGAAAAGCTCACTAACAACCAGTACGTTGTCACGATAAATGTATTTTATCTGCATACACTTACACATAACCCATGATCCTTTATTCTTTTTGCTTCGATGCTTGTAATGATTTTAATTTGAACACTTTTCTTGTGATGCAGGTACTTGAATTTGGAAAGCTTCATTGTCGACGTGAATCTTGTTTTTGAGAACTGTGAAAAATTCAATGAAGATGATTCACAAATTGGACAGGCCGGCCACAGCATGAGGAGATTCTTTGACAAACGATGGACTGAGCTCCTGCAGTGAAATACTCCAGTCTGAACTTTGTATTTGTCTCTCTACTTATCAAACTTCATCTTTTGTCACAGGGGCCTCGCGGTCCTCTGTGGCACTAAACCAACTCATGACTCTGAAGTGCAATGAGAAATCTCTGGACTAAAACCTCAAAGTGCAATACTCATCTTTATCAAAACACTGACTTTGGACTTAACGTGGACTCTGTTTGAAAATAATAGATTCACTCTGTAGATACTGTATGTCATTTTCATCTTTTATATCAGTACTTAAGTTTATATGTGCGTATTTATTTTCTAAAGTATTTATGTTATAACTAGTCTTTTTTTTAAGAAAAGGGAGAAAATGGCATACTGCTTTAAATAAAAACCTAAGATTGTTATACAGACTATTCAACAAGCCAATAAGATAATTGTTTACAGCTTTTTGACAGCAGGTTGCAGCAGTAACTGCTCAGCTGGGTTTTTGAGTTACATATGTTAATACAGAGGTATCACTGTCACTTTCTTAAGGTCTTAATTCCAAACTGTTCACAGAGTAACAATCCTGAAAACTAATGCTTACAGATGGTTGTAGCACTTCATATGTTTGATACTGTCCTTTGTCTGCGCTGATTATCTGCTCAAACACTGCATCTCCTTTGTATTGTAGTGCCTGACCTCTGACCTCTACACACTGTACAGACAAGTGTTGTTTTTCTTTTTCAGTGTGTGTATTATACATGTTCCCTGCACAGTTTACTGCAGGAAACCCTAAAATGTAAACGTCTTACCAGCCCATGAAAAGAGTCAACATGGTGCATATACTGTGGTCCATCTCTAAGCATTTCCTTCAGTCACAGTCCTGTCAGACATCCTGCCAACAGACCTGAAGCCTGCGCTGGGCTTCAATCCAGCAGGGAGTCAGTGGGTGTCATGGTCCAGTGGAGGTGTCTCCAGACAGCTGAAGCCAGAAGACTTGAAGTTACTGTATTTTATGAATGTTGTGAAATGAGTAGTGACTTTTATTAGGAGTATTATTTTGAAATAATGGGTGTGTGGCACAGTTGAAATAAACCTGTTTCTCAAAATTACATTGTCAGGTCCACAATTACTGTCATTGATAAGCACTTTTTTTTTTTTTTTCAAATTTGGACTAAATATGCAAAACTTTAGTTCGGTTGATTTGGGTTATACACCTCCCCAGAATTACAAGAAATTGAATCTATGCACATTTAATTGTATTCACTAATAGTTGATTTTACACCAATGAACCCTCGATCTGCACTTGCGTAAACATGGATACTACTATAATAAACAAAAAATCAATGAAAGAATAAAAAGAAAATTCATTAACATTTATTTGCAGTTTAAGATATAGTTAAGAAGCTTTTTTAAAAATTTTTTTATTTTTTAATTGTACCATTAATTGAGTTTAAAACTACCAAGCAAGCTCCCAATTAAATTATTATTTAGAAATAAAAATAAAAACACAATATTCTTAGTTTTAACCTTTTCGGAAATAAAATGACGTCACATTCAGGAAATTCAAACTGTACCCGTTGATTGGTCACCTGTTTTTCTACCTGTGAACACTTCCATTGTCCACTGCTACTATTGTGTAATTGGACATAACTCCGTCACATGACAGATACCAGCTGTGTGAGATAAACAGTTTATGACTCTGCTGAAGGAGGAAATTTTCCACGACACACTCCGAGCAGCTGAGCTGAGCTGAAAGGTTTGTTTTTGCCCTGGTTTTAAAAGAAAAATGTCACAAGAGACTGAAAACAGGAAGTTTAACATCAGCATGTTGTCGCTGGTTTGTGTTCCTCTCTTCTCTTCCTCCACAGGCGGATACTTGAGCATTTTGCGCCACCTTGTGAGTGAACAAGCTTAAAGCTAACATTTAAAGATGGTGTCTCTGATGCGCACTCTTCGACAGCACACGGATGAAGTGAGCTGTTGTGCTTTTTCCACGTCACTCCTCGCGACCTCCTCAGGTGATAAGACCCTCCGTGTCTATGACACGGCAGCAGACTTCACCGAGCTCCCCTACTCTCCGCTGTCGGGTCACGGCTATGGCATTCACAGCTGCTGCTTCAGCTCGTGCGGAAAATACCTGCTCAGCTGCTCCACGGACGGTACCGTCCTCGTGCGAGTTTCTGAAACAGGTGAGACCGAAAGAGTGCTGCTGCACCCGGGCCGCAGCCCGCTTCGAGTCTGCGCAGTGGCTCCAACCTTCTCCAATGTGCTGGCAGGGGCCTCTGACGGCACAGTGACCCTGTGGGGCTTCTCCTCCAGGACACTAATGAGGTACAGAGTGACCTACAGTGAATCACACTAATTATACACTGATAATAATCTGCTCACAAATATTTGAGTCATCAACAAATTGCACAAATAAATCTTCAACCATGACCTCAAAAGCTTATTCTCAAACTTTGGAAATGACAGAATTCTCAATTACATGGTCCACAAACTTTTTTTTTTTTTTCTTATTTTTTTTTTTTGAGCTATAGAGTCACATTCTGTGGCAGGTCTTGCAGCCTTCATCATCAGAAAAAAAAAAAAAAAAAAGAAGAAGAAGAAGAAGAAGAAAAGAAAAAATATCTCCCAAGGTTATTCTGAGTCTTTATTTTGTAGTTCTGCTTGGTGCATCAGAGCATTTCCCCATTTGTGCTTTGGAGAAGAGCAAAAACAGAATGCTGTTAAGATTTAGACAGAAAATAGCTCCTACATTTAAAATGTTCTAGGATATTGTAACAACTGTAAGTTAGTCTGATCTTTTCAATCACATTCTCCATAAAAACAGTTGTCAGAAGAAAACAGGACTCCATTAATGCATGTTTAACTATAAACACATGTGGGACCAATCCCTGAGTAATAAACTCTAATGTTTGTAACAGTTGCAGATGCTATGATGCTAGCGAGGCCAGTGTCGTGGCCTGCTGCTTCTCCCCCTGTGGTCAGGTGTTTGTGAGTGGCTGTACAAAAGGGGACCTTAAACTCTGGGACGTGACGGACATGAGGGTGCTGCATGTGCAGAAGGATGCTCACGACATGGGGGTCACCTGTTGCAGCGCTGCACAACGATTTCAAGTTGGTGAGTATAGTTAAAACAGTGAGGTGTGTGTTATCAGACTTTTCTCAAAAAACTTCATACATCCTCAGCCTGCATGATCCACTCCATGTGTGCATGCTTGCAGGGAGAGCCTTCCAAACCTCTGCATGAGGAGTGACAGAGGGGTTGTAAGGGTAACATGAAGGTGCTGTTTTTGGGAGTCAGGAGAGTTCATCCCAAATCCTGCTGCTGAATTTGATCCCCTCTCACTTAGAGATAGGGTGCTTCCTCTGGCGGTGAGCGTGCCATCAGATGGGGTTTACCAGGTACTGTATTCTACGGTGGCCATGAAGGCTTACAGCATTGCAACTTAAGAAAACACATCTTCATCAATTGACAACACGTGCACAGCATTTAGAAAACGAGCTGCAGGGCCCACAACACAACAAAGTGTTTCCAAAGGACAGTTAAAAGTGATGCACATGTCCCGACACGCTTGTTGTTGACACAGATTTTCAGTCACAGCACTATTACACATACTCTAATACAATGTTAAATATTAAATCAAAAACACATAATTTTTACCTCATTTTTACAACACAACTGACAAAAAGAGAACCTCATTATATCAACAACAAGCGTGTCAGGACATGTGCATCACTTCTAAGTGTCCTCTGGAAACTGTATTTGCAGGGTATTTTTCTAATGTGTTGTGTTGAGGTATTTGCAGTGCGTTTTCTAAATCCTGTGCATGTGTTGTAAAATTGATGGAGGTGTTTTCTCAGTTTGCTTGTGTTTTGTCTTTTTGCATGTTTTTTTCTTGAGTTGCAGCGCTGTGAGCTCTCAGGGCCACCGTAGAATTCAGATTGAGGAGGGAGCGATTTAAGAAGGTTATGTATAGTTTTCAGTCTGTGTCCTCCAAGTGGTGACTTTAAGCATTACAGCAGAAGGATTGAACTCACCACTTGTCCACTTATGTCCACATTTTGAATTCAATTGAAATTATAAAAAACATTTTAGAAATTCTTGTGAACACTTCAAATGTTAGAATCTGAGTGAGCTTTATTTCTTGTTTATTGTAAAAAATGTCTCATAGGATAATAAGACAAAATAAAGCCTAAATGCTTGTAAAGGGTCAAGTTTCTTGAAATAAAAAGTCTAACAAAAAGTGTATACTGTTATGGAAATCAAGCCTCAATCCAAACATTATTTTAACACCACATGTGGTGCAGATGATTCGTGTTGTTGCATCTCACAAACAGGCTGTCAGATGATATTTGTCTCTTTTTGTTATTAAACTCAGTCAAGCATGTTCATCCATACACTGTGGCTGTTTTTGTCTTTTTATTTATTTATTTTTGTATGTTTTTCTTTTCTTTTTGCAGATGGCTGCCGTGTGGCGTTTCGACTGGCCTCCTGTGGGCAGGACAGCCAGCTGAAAATATGGATTGTTTCCCAGCATGAAGGAGCAGGTAGGCCAGCCTCTCCACTCACTTCCTCATCTTAAAACCTGCTCACTCCATCACCTGTGAGAGAGAGAGAGAGAGAGAGTGTGTGTGTGTGTGTGTGTGTGTGTGTGTGTGTGTGTGTGTGTGTGTGTGTGTGTGTGTGTGTGTGTGTGTGTGAGGGAGAGGCAGCTTACTGTGCTAACCTTGAATTCTCTCTGCAGAATGTAAGAATTTTATTACTGCATGGAATAAATCAGCTGCAGACTGACTCATTAATAATGGATCACTTTAAGACACAGCTGAAATACAGCAGCAGTAGGAGGAGAGGACAGTGTGTGAGAATGTGTGTGAGTGTGATGAAGAGTTGGTCGAGAGCCAGGTGCATATATCCCTCCTTGACATTTCTATCATGTTCAAGCAGGAGCAGAACAAGAACACTTCCTGTTCGCTCTCTGGTTGTGTAACCAGCCTACAGACTTTAGTTTC
The DNA here is from genome assembly GCF_033239565.1 of Halichoeres trimaculatus. NCBI lineage: Eukaryota > Metazoa > Chordata > Actinopteri > Labriformes > Labridae > Halichoeres > Halichoeres trimaculatus. The sequence goes on from NW_027437197.1 coordinate 20,054,298, forward strand.
ATTTTCGATAAACTCTGTGATGATGTTATTTTCTAAGAAGTGTTTCTGTGAGCATGGCCGTATTTTCTGATGCAGTGTTCCCTAAGATAAGATAGGATAACACTTCATCGATCCTGAGAGGGGAAACTGGGTTGATGCAGCATCACAGACGTGTGTTAACCTGCTGTACTCTGTGGGGTTTGTTCATCTTAAAGTGGGTTGTTCAGGGACACAGAGACATGGATGTGAGTTTCACTCCTATGAACTGAATGTTCATAGAATGTTCATCTTTTCTGCAGTTTAATACGGATCATTGATGTCTTCATGAATTGGTAGTAACATGTTTTGGTCCAAAAAGCCAATAAATCAAGCAGCATTGTTTCCAGGCTCTCATAGCCCCTCTGTTCAGAACGCTCTGATTTAGTGGGCGTGACCTTCATATGTAAATGAGCCACCGCTGATACCACCCCACTCTTCCGCGCTACTGAGAGCGGCGCCACAAGCTGCACAATGTTTAGAAAACAGCATAGCTAAAACAACAGGCTAACCACAGCTAAAGTTAGCATCCTGAAGCTAACACAGAGACAGGGGAGACACTGAGGAAAAGCTCTTACATCTGCTCCACAGCACACAGCATTTAAAATACTCACATTTCCAGGGTCCGAGGTTTGTTGGTGGATGGTTGGTAATGCGCCTGGATTCAGGACCAGTCTATTCGCTAGCCCTCTGTTGTGCTGTCCAAAGTTGGAAAAGCAGTCAGCTGTGAAGTGACTAGCACACACATGCACAGTTTTACTGAGTGTAACTGGCACATTTCCTTTATAAATAAGCTCTAGCCACTTAGACTTGTCTTCTTCCGATGGGAAGCTTGTGCATGGAACTATGTGGCTGTTTACAGCCATAAACAAAGCAGTGATGGCAGTGATAGCAGTGTTGGCTGCGGGGAGAAGAGTGGGCGGGGAGCTGGTTTGGGGATATCTGCTCAGGTGGACCAATCAGGTCAGACTTACTCCTGATTGGTCAAAAAAGGGAATCGCTGACATCGGCAAATCCCCAAAATCCAAATAGCTGGTTTGAGGTTAGGATTTTACATTCACAAGCACTACTAAGTACAGGTTTTGTCATTGAATATCACATTTTGTGGGCTGGGAGGAAAGCTAAAGACCCACAAATTTCACTAAAAGACTTAATACAGTGATTTTTGCATAATACGGGACCTTTAAAGATGAAAATGAGGTCTAAACTGCCTGTAACAAGAAAAAAAATCTGCTTGTGGTGTAAAAGAAATGTGCTTGTCAAAATTAGAATAACGTCTTAATACAAGCATATTTATCTTACCCCACTGGCAGATTTGTTTACATGTTGCAGGCAGTTTAGACCTCGTTTTTGTCTTTGAATAACTTGAAATAAGACATTTCCTGGACGAGTAAGGTGAATGTGGCTCATGTCAAGTCTTAAAAGACATTTTTACTGAAAATAAGACAAAAACACCTGTTAAGATTTCAGTTTTTTTGCAGTGGGGCCGCTTGCCTCATGTGGTCAGCCCTGAGTGAGAGGCCTGACCTTCTTCCTCTTTCCTGGACGTCACTCTTTACTCCCTCTCATCTCATTTTTGAGAAGACTGCGACTCACACAGATAATTAAAGAGCCAAACATCATAATAAAAACATGTTATCTCAGTTTTAATACAGCTAGGTGTCAGCTTTTGTCAGCAGTGTTTGTTGTTCATCACATGACACCTTTTTTCATTTGTAGCACTCAGCTCAAACTCATCAGGTTTGATAATGATTTTCCTTTTTGACACATTCAAATAAATAAACCTCCCACAGAGCCAGCTAAACTTTATTTCACACTAATGGAAAACAGGGAGGTTTAATTTAATACACATTATTGTTTACAGGCTTATTATTCAAATGCTGCCACAAAGCAATTAGTTGTGGCATGTGGAATTACTGCACGATGAATTATCACTCTCGGCTCAGAGGAGTCTTTGTGACTTGGGCTGTGAGAGTTCCAGGTTTATCAGCGAGAAAAGAAAATCTTTTGTTTCCGAGCAGCTGTCAGCAGGAGGCACAGCTGTGAGCCAGCAAGAGGGGAGACAGTTATTGACAAAAAGTTTGGAGTGTGAGCTGACTGAATGGATTCAGACCATGATGCACTTTGAAGAGTGTGTGTATGTGTTTGTATTTGTGTGTGTGTGTGTGTGTGTGTGTGTGAGTCAGCTTCAGAGACAGAACTTTGAAGATGTGTTTAGGGTGAGTTTGTGGAGAAGTTGCTGGAAGTTGGTTGCAGAACAAATAAAGACACAATATGATTCTGAACATGTGTGTGTGTGTGTGTGTGTGTGTGTGTGTGTGTGTGTGTGTGTGTGTGTGTGTGTGTGTGTGTGTGTGTGTGTGTGTGTGTGTGTGTGTGTGTCCTCAGCCAGGGCCATGGAGCTGCTTCACACCCTCTCTAGCCAATCAGCTCCAGTTCTGTCATGTGCCTTTTCTCCTGATGGAGAGATGGTTGTCTCAGGGTAAGAAACACACACACACACACACACACACACACACACACACACACACACACACACACACACACATACACACACACACACACACACACACACACACACACACACACACACACACACACACACACACACACACACACACACACACACATTAACACATCTTGTCTTTGATGCAGCACTAATAAACACCTCATGCTCGGGCGACTAAATCCTGACTTTGTGCCTGTCAGGCTTGAGTTTTGAAGAATGATTTATTTGCTGAGGAATCATTTACTCATTCAGGACAAATTAAGTGTAAATCAATCTGTCCGCTGCGTTTAAATTGCTCTTTTTTCCCTCCATTAGTTATAAATAGCAGCTGCCAGTTGCTGAGCATTGATCTTGCTGTTCCCTCAGTCGGCCACAGGAGGAGTGTATTTTGTTGCTCTGTTTCTGGCTCTGATTCAAACACAGTGAAGGTTAATCTGTGCTCTTTATGCAGCACCCTGAATAACATGTCTTTTCACCCTTTGACAAGAGTTTTTCTATTCATATTCTATAATAAAATGCACGCATATGAATTCTGTTTCCTCTCATCCTACAACAGTTCGGTGGATAAAAGTGTGGCAATATATGATGCAGTGAGTAAACAGCCCACATGTGTTGTTAAATTGTCTGTTTTCGCTGTTGCACAGAAATTCTATAATGCTGCCGCTCATATTTGTGTGTACTTTGCTTACAGAACCTGGGAACTCTGCTGCACACTCTGAAACAGCACGACAGGTAAATGACCGGCCCTCCCGCTGCGATGCAATCTCTGCAGCTATCAGGCAAACAGCGGCACAGGAGCCCTGGTGTTTCAGATCAAAATGTGCGATTTTTGCTTGATTAGTTTTTCCCAGAAGCACTGGGTGTGGTGATGCAATAGCATCCAACTCTGCTTTCCAGACAGTCATTGAAGTGGCACCGCAGGTGAGCACAGACAGAGCTCTTTGAAGTGCTTGAAAGGATTTAAGATATTGTATGATCTAAAAATGCATTTTTCTTTTTTTTTCTTTTTTTTTTAAGAACAGAGGCAGCCTGACTTTAAAGCTCAACTTTCCCTGTGCCATTTTTAAACCTGTCATACACACCTGTCACATTTGTGCTCCTCTTCTTCCTCCTGCAGGTACGTGACAGCAGTTGCTCTGTCTCCCACAATGCCCTGGATTGCGACCGGCTCCATGGACAGGACCGTGAACGTGTGGAGAATAGGAGGTGAAATCAGTGGAACTGGTAAATACTTAACAAAGAGTAGTTTAGTTTGGCGTCCACAGATGCACAATCACTCCTCTTTTAAAAACCAGACCGCTAGCAGTGGTTTTAAGCCCAGAAGCCATTTGGAGCCTCCCGGAAGAGTGTTTTGGGAGCGCTCCAGCAGGAGAAGGTCCCATTACATGTGTATTGCTGTCTGGCTGCAGAGTCTAGAGGAAGAATTGTGATTGATGTTTATTGGTGCAGCGGGGTAAACTACCACTGAGCCTCAGAGAGTTGTTGTTATTGAGGTGAATCCTCCTTAAAAAAAAAGTTTCAGCCCAACATGAAAGAAAAAGATGGGAATAGTAAATGAAAAAGGTGCAATCGTGAGACATCTGGAGGCCTTGAAGCTTCGTCAGGGCAGCAGGTTGATATTTACGAACCATATTTCAGCTCAGTGAAAACCCAGCTTTTTATACCTCTCCTTTCTCTCCCCTTTTCCTCTCTTTCCTTTAATCTTGTTTCTTCTTTCTTCCCACATATTAAAGTGATTCCCTTTTATGTTTTTCCACAGAAGCTGAATCACAGCAGACAGTGTGCCAAGGTAAATAAATGCATCACTCTGTTTTACCCATAAAAATCACCAGTTATCCACAGTTCCCTCTCAGCCAGAAAACACTGCCGCTTTATTTCCATATGTTCCTTATGTGTGCAAAAATCCAGCTTTCAGTTCAGCACAGGTGTAAAAATGATTTAAACATCCTGTCTTTTCATTTATTGTCGCAGTATATCGTTGTGATTTTTGCATGGGTAAAAGCTTTTATTTAGAGTTTGAGTATTTTCCTGTATGAACCCCAAAAAGGTGCTTCAGTAAAGCCTAAGTGGATAAAAAAATGAGAAGCTACTGTTTAGCTTCGAAGGATAAGGCTGGCATCATTAAATATTTTTCTTAATGTCAGTAAATCCCATGAAAGATCCAAACCAAACACATATTTGTCTGTGTTCGCTGAATTTTCGATAACCTATTAGTTTACAGCTCCTTCTAAAGAAAACAAAGAAAGGGACAAGGACAACTGTTTCCTGCTCGGTCCACTGTCCTGTCCTCGCTGAGGAATGCATTATGCATTTAAAGCTTGAAAAACACGACAGAAATGAAAATGACTGAAACACTCTCACATCCAAAGTCCACCTGCTCTGGTGTTTTCAGGCAGACCACCTGTAAAAACCAGGCTCCACTTCTTCCTCACTCTCCTACATGTTAAGTTTGTCTGCATCTATTGGAGGTTGTGGTGTGTTGGTGTGTTGCCCTAAAGTAATCCTCCTCCTCTCCAGTAACATGTCTGTCCCACAATACCTGTAGGCTTCATAATGTAGCAGCAGGTCAGAAATATACTTGGGCTGTGAACTTTCCAATGCTTTAACACCACACAAGTTGTAATTTAAGAAACAAAGATGTGTGTGATCCAGTGCTAAAGAAATGTTAGTAGGGGAGACTGGGGTTAGTTGTCACGCTCATTATATCTCACCACTAGGGAGCGCTGTCTCTCAAATGATGGTGTGGGACTTAGACAGTAATGGGATCAGAGCTCACCTACATACTGTTTTTCTGGAGTAAAACAGCTGAGCTTAATATTAGAGGACTTTTTGTATTTTTCATGTCAAATTGAAGTATTCAGCTTAGTGTTTTCCTTCTGGTCTTTTACACCACAGGTTTATGACATGACAGTTGTTACCCTTAAACAGTGTGAAGGGAAAGCTGTAGTTTAGATTGTTATTAGCTAGCTAGCTAACTAATTGTTTCACAGTTTTATTTTTGATGCTAGCAAAAAGTTCCAGTTGGGATGGGTCCTCACCTTAGACTGTAAAAAAACAATGGAGGTCATCTTGCTCGGCTTGAAGTGAGGTTGCCACAAAAACTGCTCCTCCTGGTGGCTGGTTGCAGTAAAGGTCGAAATATCTATCTCCCCAGTCATTCCAGATGGGCTGTGGTCAAACTTTAAAAAATTGATACACCCTGTAGAAATGTGTCTCACGTCCTTTTGTTGTGGTGATTTGAAGATATTATTTGGCTGTCTTGTATTCAGATCCCCTTTTTTCTGAAAAGTTTTGTTTACAGTAGTTATGAGAGGTTAAAAACAAGACTTTACGTCACATTTGATGATGACTGACAGCTGCTGTTCTTGTGTATGTTATTCGGGGATGGTAAGATTTGTCTGGAAGAGAAGCCCAATATATATATATATGTATATATATATATATATATATATATATATATATATATATATATATATATATATATATATATATATATATATATATATATATATATATATATATATATATATATATATATATAATAAAGATCTTTAGTAAATATTTTTCCTATTAAAATAACATAGTGGCAATCAACCCCACAGAGTGTGACAACCATCCCTGTGATGGGGTTGGTTGTCAGATGATGTGTGTCACCATGTGCCAGATGATAGTTATTTTCCTCTTTGTTACAATGAGTTGTAAAATGGGAGGGATACACATCCCAAGCAAACACCGTTATCTTCATTTTAATGTTGGAATGACTGTTTATGGATGTTTTGATGATGAGTAAACCACAATAGAGTAAAATGTGACAACCAACCCCATACTCCCCTACTATGTTGCATGGAGGGATAATCCATCTCTGCACTGATAACACTTTTAGTAGAACCCATTCATTGTTCTTGTCTTTATGGCATTCATTCACATTAAAGAAAAAAAGCTACCACCAGCCTCATCCTGCAAATAATGGACTTGATGAAGACATCTTCATGCATCTCTCCAAGAAATGAAACCCTGCAGAGTGAGCATTCCCAGCCTGCAGTGGAGCTCTGTGAGGTTTTCATACTTTTGGCACCATGACTCAGCCTGCTAGACTGTGAGACTCCACACTCTATCAGCCCGAGCTGCAGCAAGGAGGTGGTGTTACTCTGCTCTCACTGTAGCGTTGGACCAGAATGTGGATCTTTCCTCTAAGTGCTGCTGGGCTTGGGGCAGAATTTCCATTTGCATGGTTTCATCTCTGCAGAAAAGGAAATTTTAGCTCTGTTTCATTTTTTCCTTGTGTAAATTACTCTGTGGGGATGTTATATTTTATACACTGGCATTTCTAGGGCAGCCACATGAGAGGGAAACTAGAAACAGTGGTTTTATTAAGGCACATTTGGTTCTGTGATGGTGGAGAAACCCAAAACTTTGGATCTGACTGAAGTATTTTAACCCTTGATAACTTAAGTGCAGTTGATTTTGTCACAGATTTGGCCTTTTATGACCTTTTTAACTCCATTTTTCATATGATGCTAATGTTGGCAGGGTAAAATAAACATTCAGGCGTAGAAGACGTCAGTGTTTAGTGAGTTTTTTGCTAGAAGAAGTAGGGAGTAGTGACAGAGAAACGCAACATGTGGTTAGCACGGTAATGAGCAACACTTCCCGGTCGTCAGGGTTATCCTTCACGTTCCTAATGACGGGCGATGGGAACCATGCGGCTGCTGAGAGGTGTCATTAACGGGGTAACACACAACAGGTCGGTGTATCTCACCCTGGTGTGATAAATGATGCCTGCTCACTAGTGTGGTGTCATGTGAAGGTTGATTAGCTACATGCCCGCGCTGTGTGAAGAAACACAGCCCTGGATTAATTTGTCTTCTTCTGGGGATCACATGTTGGTATGCTAGGTCAGAGATCTGTGTGTGTGTTATTTGTCATTCCAGTATCAGTGCTGAGTGAGCTTTCCCTTCACGAGGGAGTGTATTGTTTGCAACACAAGTTTTGTCGCTGCAGATGTTGGGAGCTGTTAGCCTACACTTCCTCTCTTCCTGTTTTGTGTTTTACAGGAAGTAAGCTGCCGGGTCACTTCAGGCTGCTGCTCCCTGATTGGTCGGAGGAGGACGTGCAGGCTTGGCTGTGTGATGAAGGGCTGCAGGAGCTCATCAGCATCTTTAAATCCAACAACATTGACGGGCCAGAGCTCAACAAGCTGAACAAGGAAACAGCAGTGGAGCTGGGGATCGGTGAGGATGAAATATAAAACAAAGTCACGAACATAGGTGTATGCTACACACACACTCGTTTCGCTGTTTTCGTGCAGATTTACAGTTTGATCCTAAAACATGAGCAGATTGAATTGGATAGCAAGATATAAGCCGCTTTTATTTATTTATTTATAAATGTTCTGATTTATATTTTACCCTCCCCACCCTACGGCTCTCCTCAAACAGTGATCTGATTTAGGGATGTGAAGCCACAGTCTTTCTATCTGCTTATACAATCATAAATCACACTGTGAGGACAGCACCCCACAGAACGACCTTTACGTCACAAACAATGATAATCCCTCTGAAAATAAGATTAGTCTGCTCAGGGTTGTCCAAAGGTTCAGCGTGGAGAGTCAGTGGACACACTGTGGCTAGAAACAATAAAATACACTTCTCTGTGCACGCCATGGACAGGAGTACGTGAAAAAAGAGCAGGAACAAACAGAGGAATGCTTGCATCATATTGGAAGTATGTTTTAAAGGAATAGTTCACCGTTTCTGGGAAGCACTGTAAACCCAGATGATAACATAAGCCCCCTCCTGGGTCGAGTCATCTCCTAACAGTCTAGATTTTCTCATTTGAGTTAAACTAGTGTCATAGCAGGGTTAGCTTCAGCGGACTGTAATGCATCCTCTAAAACTGGCTCCATTAAAACAAGATGACAGGGCTGGGACGCCAGTTTGGGGCTCAAAAAGTGGGGGGTGACAAATAATTGGTGGTGACATGTATGTTTTTTTTGTCGAGTCTGTAAGAGGTTGGGTTTATTGTTGAGTGTGATGGATTTGAGACTTGTTAAAGTTAGCATCACCAAACATGTTGTTATACATAAAATTCTGCATAAATCCCAAAAAGAGTTTTTTATGAGGGAGGAAGCAGTGAGGCTATATTTCATTATCTTCAAAGAAAGCTGGGCTACTTTTCTAAGCACTAAACTAATTCACTAGTTAGGGGAAAGTGATTTTATCATCAGCCTGTCAGCCAATAGCAGCTGGGTGTTTGACTTGCATGAACTTCTGCAAACTTCATAATCTCCTCCAAGGAGGTTGTGTTTATGAGAGAGTTTGTCTGTGAACAACATAACTCAAAAAGTAACAAACGGATCTTGATGAAATTTTCAGGAAATGTTTAAAATGGGATAAGAAAGAAGTGATCAAATTTTGGAGGTGATCTGGATCACCGTCTGGATCCAGGATGTTTTTTAGAGGATTCTTTATCATTGTGAAATAGGGCTGTTCTCACCATATGTGTATATAACTCCATGATAAATTATTGGATTGCTTTGCAAAACAATACAAGACAAGGTCACCATAATTTCTGACAGATGTAAAAGTACGATCCAGATCCTGGCAATATTCTGGATACTGAGATCCAGAATATGAAATATGTACTGGGTCATCATCATTTTCAACTCTGTCAGGAAACAAATTATCGTACAAACCTGCAACTAACACTAAATTGTAGCAGACAGTCTGCTGAAAGGGAGTATAACATTAAAGTAGGACTCAAGTGTTGGTGACAATCACAATATGCTTGGTGGAGGTCTGCGCTCTCTGAGTGCTTTTCTAGTTTATTAATTTATTTTTTTCTGTACAGTATAACACTTAAAGAATTTTAAACATTACATTTTCTGTAATTGTAAATATGTTTTTTGATAACTAAAGCCAGCACTGTCTTCAATTCTTGTTTACTTGTATAATTTTAAAGGAAATTGTTTGGACACTTGCAGATATGCCATTACGCCAAGATTATACAAATTTGCATTAAACGCTAAGCACCTGTAATCAGAGCTAAGAAGCAACATCAGAGGCTTGTGTGTAATTAAGGTAAATACACACTTTCTGTTGTTGTAAGTGCTTTAATCAGACAACAGTACACTGAGCTTTCCATGCATGCTGAGTGCGTCCTCTGTCCTGATGTCTCAGTGTAAAGGACAGCTCTCATTAACACAGAATGAGGACAGGGGAAACTGCATATTCCCACATTTCCTGTCCTCTCTGTGCTGTGTATCCAACAAACTATCATTTTCCACGCGTGCTGCTTGTGTTAATGTGTGCTCTCGTATACACACACACTCACACACTGAGCAAATTAGATTCCAGCACACTTTACTTGATGAAATATTCATGAATCTTTGAGTAAGAGAGGGAAAAAAAGTTCCTCTTGGATATAATTCAGAGTATCTGCAGAGACAGCCTCATTCTGCACTTTTACTGTCGCGTCTCGTCAAATGATCAATCTAAATGTAAAGTGGACCGTATAGTACTAATGGTTTGTGCCCTCGTGAAAAATATGGGAGCTACTTATAGAAACCTTAAACCCTATAGAGCTGTTAAGAGCAGTTTTCCCTATCTAAGAGTAGTTTATAGGATGAATCAGAGGATTTAATGAGTTCAGCGTGTCTCATCGTGAGGAGACGTTTTGATTAAGCACTATCACTTTTCCCAAAGGCTCCAAACCAATTTTGATTGCGACAGTAGGCCACCAATGCTGCATGAGCCTGTTTTGCTTTAAACTCAATTGCAAGATTTGCAAAAGTGAGATCATGAAAAGATGCAACCACAATCTTTGTGGTTTGAAGTTCCCCCCTCTCGTTTTCCTCTCTGAGTTAGAGCAGAATGAAGACGGCTCAGGACGTTTCTTTTACTGCAGTAAATTATCACACATTAGTGAATATTTTAAAAGATGACCTTAAAAAGTCTTTCAGTATTTTTTATTTCTCACTGTTTTTTAATAATTTTCTCCTGATTGTATGAATGCCAGTTGTTGGATCTGTTTTTGGTGCTTGTAGTTTTAGTTTCTGAGGAGAAGAGATTACTTGAACTGGATTTGAGACACCTTACCATCATCACTGAGTGAGTGTGCATCTCTTTCTGCTGCAGCACCAATTGATTGAGCAGAGTCAGATTTATTCATGAGGAAAAGAGAAACACTAAAAGTTGCTTCTTGGAGGAATAAAATTAACATAAAATTGATTTAAGTTTATGTTAAGTGCCAGGTCCTTGTTTGTGTCCATTTTAATCCACTAGTTAATCATCAGTCTAAGTCTCACTAAGTTTTTAGTGTCAGAAGAAATAACACTGACTGTGAGTTTTTTGTTTGTTTCTCAGAGTCTGTGGGACTCCGTGGTCGTCTCCTGAGGAAGATTGAGGCACTCAGAGCAGAGCAGAACGGGTCAGAGGTCCCAGATGAGTTCCTCTGTCCAATCACCAGAGAGCTGATGAAGGATCCGGTCATTGCAGCAGGTCGCACAACAAGTTCAACATTAAAAAAAAAGGTCACTGATGTTTGTTTTCCTACGTTTTATATCAGGTGTTAAGAAATATTTCTTCTCTACAGATGGGTATTCGTACGAGAGAGACTCCATCGAAAGCTGGATCAGAGGCAAGAACAAAACCAGTCCCATGACCAACCTGCCCCTGCAGACCACACTCCTCACCCCAAACAGATCTCTGAAGATGGCCATCACACGATGGCAGTCGAGCCAGTAAACAGGCGCTTCATTTAGCCAGAATCCAGCTCCAAGGTAAAGGATGCTCTAATAGTGATGATTAGGGAATAATAATACAAAACTAGTAATAGTAGTTACAATATTGTAAACCATGTTACCATGTTGTCACCATGTCTGTTTGTATTCTATGTATGCTTCACTTTTAATTTGTTTCATGTGATATTTTAATGTCTCTGCTACATTCATGAGATGTACTCTATAATAACAGACTAATGGAACTGAAGTTTACCAAAAGAAAAAACAAACCAACCTGGTGATTTGTGACCTTCAAAGTTCTTAACTGCTTCAAACATCATTCGATGAGGTTAGACATCACGGGTCACATGACCAATTTATGACCAATTATAAAAATCACACAAGGGGTATTAAGCTCTCGAGTACATTTTTTGGGGGTATTTTTTTCAGACTTCCAAGTACTTTGCAAAAACATGGGCTAACCCCTATTTTTTCCCTTATTTCTTTATTTATTTATTTCGCTAAATCTTAAACCCGCAACACTCTTACATCTCATATAAAAAGTCCCACATAGGGCACTTAAGCTCTGTGCTTATTTTTTGATGTTTTCAAACTTCTAAAACTTTTGAAAAACATGGGCCAAACCCTTATGGTTTTTTTTTCCAAATTTTTAACCAAAGAAAAAGGCTGAAAAACCTTCTGGGGGCACTTGTGGGGACTTGAAAAAAGACACTCAAGGGTCACTCAGGGCTCTTTTTTGTGTATATCAAACATCTGAAAATTTTGGAAAAAAAAAAACAGACTTGGACTAACCCCTTACAGTTTTTTTTTTCTGAATTTTGACCAAATATACAATCCTGAAAAAAAAGATCAGTGTTAATTTTGGGGTGATTTTTTTAACTTCTAAATTTTTTGGAAAAACATGGGTCAACCCCCTCCTGTTTTTTTTTTTTGCAGAATTTTGACTAAAAAACAAGGAAAGGTTGGAAAAACCACACTGGGGTTACTCTTACTCTGTGACTCTTACAAACACACCTAATGGGTACAAACCCCCTCATGGTTAATTATTCAGTGTTTTGCAAACTTTGAAAAAATGAAATAAAATAAAATAAAACAGGGGATTTGTCCAGCCTCACTTGAAGTACTTTCATTACTTCCCTGTATTACATGACTCATGTTAAGGCTTACATGGTCATAATATCAGCCCCTGTGTCGTGGAGATAAAGCCAGCAGACCAGTTTTTTCCTCAGTGGGTCTTTATTTCTCGCTCCCATGATGGCTATGGCAGTAATGTTCTATTACAGTATATGATCACAGCTAATAAAGCTCACAATACTGGAAACATGGCAACAATTGCATTTAACGTACATATTAAAATAGAGCTGATGGCGCTGTGCCCTGAACCATTTCTGTTTTTATAGACTTTTTGACTCTGTCATATAAACTGCAATTGGAGCATGCACTTAAACTCAACATCATTGAGAATCATAAAATGTCTTAGTAGCTGTGCAAAAATAACTATAGAAAATATATTGCTTTTACAATTAACCAAGCCATTGGCGCTGTAAATAAATTAAACTAGACAGCAACAACAAGCAGATAAAGAAAGGAATTCAATTCAACGTTATGGTGATTTATATCATGTACAAACACATTGAACAAATGCTTTTTTAGAACCTTTAACACCTTTTGAACAACATTGTGCATAAAACTCAAAATACACAAGTCTGAACTTGTCATTACACATAACATAGACCTTCAGTGAAAAGAAGGAAAGTATATTTTATACATTATACACAACATGAGGATCTATAACATCCTTCCTAGAACACAGGAATGCCCGTCCTTTAGATTTCTTTACACCTTCACCGAGGACTCCCTCTGCGTATTCTCCTCTCAGCACCATGGACGTATGAACACAGATCAAACCTTAGTTCACTCAGAACTGTTTCGTAATAACATTATGCTGTAATTGAACATGTTGGGTATGCACTCGAGCGGCCTAAGTGTGTATAAAGTGCTTACTGTCACCGCTGCGTGGATGAGGACTGTACAGTTCATGTCCAAATACTTCCTTCAGTGCAATGTCTCCAGCTTGGCTAAACGGCGGCAGACATGTTGCTGTGTAACAGAAGCTGACAGCCACAAGCGACAGGTTGGGAGGAGAAATTCTGGAGCGTTGTCGACTCTTCCTGCAGTCTGTATTCACACAGGAAAACAAAGCACTCGCTTTCTGCATGTACTCGTTACAAGGCTTCGACGTGAGACTGTGTTTCTTCTGGGTTGATTAGAAAATTTAAAGAGCTCTTCCTTACTGGAGATTTTTGCAGGGGGTGTTTGTGCGTTTTTGACTGTACAAGAGATAAAACCAACATCTCTACACATTCGACTCTATAAAGGATCGCTTTGGTTTCATTGAAGCTACGTGGATGGCAGGATTATCTCGGGCTAGGCCAGGCTGCTTAGGCTTACTGTCCATGAAAGTGTGCGGCAGAGCCAGTGCTGGCTTGGACTCTTTGTAACAGTTGGCGGCTTGGCAGAACTTCTCCGCGAATTCCTTGGCGTGCATGCCGTTTTGTAAGCTACTCATTGCCATAGCACCCTGAGGTGGCGGAGGTTTGTGCTGCTCCTGGTAAGTGCTCACTGTTTTGGTGTAAGGCAGCTCGCAGTCGACGGGCAGCAGGCCCATCGCTGACATGTTGTGACACATGAGGCCGTCAGTGGAGTGGTTGATCCAGCTGCGGCTCTGGTGACTCTGCAGGCCGTGGTGCTGCTGCTGGATCTGCTGGATCTGCTGCTGCTGGAAGCGAGCCGTCTTGTCGGTGATGCCCATGAAGGGTCTGGGTTTGTAGTCTGAGACCTGTTGGCTGTGCTTGGTTTTGTCGGTGATCTTGGTGCGGACATCGGGTCCCAGTTTGCCGCTGTCTGAAAGGCTGCTGCTGGACGCCAGGCTGCTGGTGGAGCTGGACACTCTCATGCTGCTGCTGCTGCCTCCTCCCTGTGAGCCTGCAGCGCTGCACATCACCACCTCCTTTCCTGGGTCTGTGTGGTTCCCCTGTGGTCCAGGACCTGAGCAGGCGAGCCCATCCAGTGAGGATGCAGAGTGGGCAGACAGCCGGTCTTGTCCTGGGGCCTTGGTGGGGAAGTGGGGGCCCTCATTGTCACAGCTGTGACCCATGGAGACGGATGAAGTAGCTGCCAGAGATGTGCGGTTCCCGTACACCGGCTCATCAGTGGGGGGCGGCAGAGGGCTGATGTCGATGCCGGGGCCTGGCTTCAACACACTGGACATGTGCCGGCTGGGTAACGGGCTGGAGGGAGCATACTGAGATTTGGCCCCTGTGTTTCGGCCCCCCACAGCTCCACCCACAGCGCCTCCCACAGCCTGCATGGAGCTCATGTGCTGGTTGGTCTTGACAATCTGCGCCTGCTTGGAGGGCTGCAGGACCAGACCCTGTTGGGCCAGCGCCTCCCGGTGCTCTCGAGGGTACCGGTGTAGGGGGAGCCTGCCGGGCCCCGGGGGCGAGCTGGGACTCAGACTCTGGCTCTGGTGAATCAAACTGTTGGGCTCAGGGGGGATGACTCTGCTGTAGGAGAAACTGTTCTGAGACCAACTGGCTTCAGGTGGCCTGTCATGCAGAGAGACCTCCTCCTCCTCTTCCTCCTCCTCCTCCTCCTCCTCCAGGATGTCTCTTTGTCCGTCCACACTCCTGGCGAGGCTACGCTCTGAGAGGTCGCCTTGTCCTTCGTCCTGCTCCTGGTCAGACTCGTGTCCTCCAGCTGCCTGGCTGCAAGCAGCTGTGGCTCCAGCGAGGCCTCCTTTAGTCTGGACGCGCTGCATCTGTTTACACTCGTCCTCCACTCGAGCCAGCAGACGACGGATCTCTCGGTTGTTGGGGCACAGCTTGGCTGCCTCGTGCAGGTCAGCGAGGGCCGCTGTGAACTGCCTGCGAGGGGGGCAGAATAAAGACAGGGATCAGGTCATGAAATCTAACCCCAAAAACAGCCACAGCTCTGGTCTGGAGCTTGGTAGGGAGGTTACCTGCTGCTCCTTTTAGCTCTTGCTCGGGCGTAGTAGGCCTCGTAGGATTTGGGTTTCAGCTCCAGTGCTTTTGTTGCAAACTCCTCAGCCATCCCAAAGTCCTTCAAAGAAATAGATCAAATGATTCAAGACAAGAACATGCTTGTGTCTTTGTATCAAAAATCAAAGCAACTTAAAAGGAAAGTCTTCTGCTCTACAAAGGAGTTGTTGCACAAATGTATAAAGGGATTATCAGTCTATGTCAACATAAAGATGCGCACACATCTTGATCACAGATGCATTGTTTTTAAACACTAAATTCAATCTGTTATCAGCATAAAAATGTACGGTTGTTCTGTGGTCAGTTTTTAGAAATGATACTATACAACAGAGGCAAAGTCTATCAAGTTTTGACCGTCACAGAGCAACCGGTGTTTTGGAGGTAATAGCAACCATGCTAACTGGTGACTCTCAGTGGACAGTATCAGTGATTAACCAAGCAGCAACCTCTGGTCTAAGAATATGAGACAGTGCTGCAGTGCTAAAATCTGCTGTACCAGAAGTCACGAACACACCAAGCCAAAAAAAGCCATTTTCAAGCAGAAATTAACCTATTTACAGCCTGGTTCAAAAAACGTCCTCTGTCTGAGTCGTTAACTTTACTACTACACCCACTGTACGGTGGTGAATTTTTTTTCTAACTCAGCCATTCAGAGAATTTTAAGATCGTAAGCTTGCCCAATCAAGAGGCAGAGCTCAGGGTCACGTGACCGACAGGCGCCCTATAGCTGTATGCAAAGCCCTTGCCACTACCAATATGGCCGCCATAGCTGATGTGCTTCATTTTCCGTATCAGAAAAAGACAGGTGACGTCGAGGAGACTACGTCTAGTTTTATACAGTCTATGTGATTAACAGCTGAGAGTCACCAGTTACCAGGGTCACACTTTCCACTGGAACACCTGCAACACCAGCTGCTGTGTCATTAAATGTGTCTTCTTTATCCAACATAAGGTAACAAGGTTTAAAGGCTAAGAAATAATTTGAGTTGCGGATTTATTCTAAATCCAGTTCTTACTTTGTGTAATGAATGAAAAAAGTTGGTTTTGGGCCGATGCTACGACCTAACATGGACTCACTATGGAGGGTAATGACGGTAAACCTGTGCATTTACAATACAGATTCTATGTTCAAAGTGAAACTATGGTATACTCTTTTTGTTTTGGAAGAGTTTCTGTTTAATTGACACAAGTTTATGTCTTTATATTTCACAGTTTGGTCAATGCACTCATGAGCATTGAATGACAGTTGTGTGTTTTAATTGCTCTCTTGGCACATGCCAGACTTCTCCGCTAAAAACGTCTGTCCACTTGCTGATCTCCTCTGTCCACTCACTGCTATTTCACAAACCTGAGAGCTGTTTACCATCCGTCAAAGTGATGATACTTAGCTTAAAAATCTGTTTTTTGGTGATTAACTCCGTAATGTCAGTTGACAAACTATAATACCCCGCAGTGCTTCTGCACCCAAGTTGCGTTGTTGTTAAACAAATAATCCCTCTATATTAACTGCATGTGATCATCTCTCCTGAATGCATCAACAGCTGTTTCACCACAACAATCTTCAAATTCTTCACCACTAGTCTTGTGTAAACAAACTTTTATGAGGAGCCTCGCTGTGGAAACAATAATCCAGAAATCTGTACACGACAGCTTAAAGATGCCCACTGTTCTCTTGTTTGCTTCTCCCTCGTTTCAAATCCCCGGTCTTCAGTTGTTGAATTCATCACTCCATTAAAATATTGGGTAAAAACCCTGAACAGAAAGCGGCACAACTGTTCTGCATTGTTAAAGTGAGCAGACTTGTTGGCACGTTCAGGAGCTGGTTTTGTTGCTCAGAAAGATTTGAGATTTCCTCCACCTGCTGCCTGTGTTACCATCTGAACACTAACAAGCTCCCCCTGCCCACTGCGGCTCCAACCATCGGTCACAGATTTAACTTCCTGACTCATCAATTCTAAAACAATGGGGGATACTTCCCAAAATAAAAGTTTATTTCTTAGCTAACATCCATTTAATGATGCCCCATGATATTCATTTCACTGACAAATAGAAGTCTCGTGACAGATCAAGATCACTTGAAGCCATTAAAGGATCATGCTAAAAATACAGGCCAGCTGAGGAACAAAGGGAGAAGAAAGTGGAGTGTCTCTTGAGAGGCTTACGTTGGTTTTTCGGCGACATCGGGAGAGATTGAGATACAGAGACACCCTGAGGTCTTTAAACGCCTTCAGGTCATCTCCGAAGCCCTCTCTAGGAAACTTCCTCAGGGCATACTGGTACCTCTGGGCCGCCTCTTTCATCTTCCCTTTCTGGAGGACGCGTGGAGGGCGAACATGCAGAGAGGGAAAAGGGGACAGGAGGAAAACATGCAGGTGAGAGACGGAGGGCGAAGGATTCAACCAGATTCTCCCACAAAATCTGTTCCTTTCATCAATCACACACACACACACACGTACACACACACATAACACCTGACAGGTTTGTCCTTTCTGCCACAAACTCAATCTGTTAAATGTCAGGCATCGATCTCGACTGCTTTGGTGAGTGGAGCAGAACACAGAGATCTATTTATTCACTCAGCTAGAAACAGATGGCAATCACTTCAGTCTTATCAGTTTTTCCACTTCCACACAGAAAAACCAAGATTACACCGTCTCCAGCTCGGGCTACTTCTGTGTATGCCAGAACATCTGGTAAGTGGATCTCACTAAACATTACATAAACACAATAAACTGCTCCTGACAGTCAGTTTGTTTCTGCCCAGGTTTACCTTATAAAGCAGGTTTCCCTCCTCCATCAGCTTCTGCAGGAGGATGATCAGGATATCAGGCTTTGAAGTAGCCATGGCCCAAGCTGCATTTCCTGTAGAGAGTAAAAAAAACAGAAGTGGTGTGTTAGCGTCATTGTCTTGCAGCCGGCAGACGCTCAGTGTATTCTCAGTAAAATTATTACGAGTTAAAGTTACCTAAAGATTGTACCTGATCGATCGTAAGGAGACGTTCTGTGGCCTTAGTTTAGTGAAGGCAGAGTGGGGGAGTTAGGAGGGAAAGAGTGAAGAGAAAACAGGTCATGCAACAGTGAGAGTAGTCATCTGTAGTGAAAGGGAAAAAAATGTGCCACAAAGTGAAGTGTGACAGTGTACGATTATGTGTCTCTCAAGTTGAGACGGCCTGGTAAAGGCGTGCAGGATGTTAGCTGTGCTGACAGGAGAAGTTAAAGGTTCTTAGAGAGCAGAGAGCAGCGGAGATAAGCCACCGAGCAGATAGCTGTATTAAGGTTGTTTAAGTAATAAGTCACATTCTTAAATTAGTAAAGGAGCACGTGAGGGAGCAGAGGAAGGACGTGCACATGCTCTGAGACACCAGTGAAAAGGAGGGGACACATGCAGGACAGTGAAGCAGGAATAGAAGCAGGGTTTTTCCACCACATTCAACTAAAATAGTCCTTGTTTACACATGGTGCAACAAGATACTGAACGAGACTGAGAGAATAGAGAGTTTCTGTCTCCACAGAGGCATCAGGACCAACACAGCACCAACTATCAGCAGAGACTAACTGATAAAAGAAATCTGTGGTTTTACACTCACCCAGCTTGGCCCCTTTTTTCAGTAGAGTCACCACCACCGACGTGTTTCGACAGCCTATGGCCCGGTCCAGAGGCCTCATCCCACTGTAGTCCACATGCTCTATCACAGCTCCCCTCTCCACCAAAAACTGGACCTGCATGAGACAGCAGCAGTTAGACACACCAACAATACTGAGAGCCAGGAGCCAGGCTAACGGGCAGCAGTATGTGCTCAATAAGGGAGACAGACTCTCACT
Source organism: Halichoeres trimaculatus (assembly GCF_033239565.1). Classification (NCBI taxonomy): domain Eukaryota; kingdom Metazoa; phylum Chordata; class Actinopteri; order Labriformes; family Labridae; genus Halichoeres; species Halichoeres trimaculatus. The sequence goes on from NW_027437197.1 coordinate 20,073,445, forward strand.
TGAGGCTAAATGGATCATTGTGTGTGTGTGAGTGTGTGTGTTGGAATGTTGAACTTCTTTCACTCACGATCTCTGCATCTCCGTAGAAAGCAGCGAGGTCCAGCGGAGTACGTCCATTTTTGTCCGTGTGGTCGATGACCGCACCTTTCTCCACCAAAAACTGCACAACATTCTTATGTCCTTTTAAACATGCCCAGCTCAGGGGGGTCAGCCCCTCTTTGTCCATCGAAGTCAGAGATGCACCTTTAAGACAAACAAAGTCAGTAAACACAGCTTCCTCGTAGAAATTAATGGTGGTTGTTTTTGAAAGATGTTGTCGTGACTCACCTTTAGAAAGCAGAAACTCCACGGTGCTCAGGTGACCCTCACAGGCAGCCACCATGAGGAGGGTCCTGCCCTGCTTGTCGCTGATGTTTATATCAGCACCGTGCTGCAGCAGCAGCTCTGCAATCTGTAAAAGAGACAAAAAGTCCATCAAAGAGCTGACAGCAGACACAGAAAGTAAAGTTTCATAATTCAGTGTGAATCGAAGGACAGCGCCGAGTCAGCTCTGAGCGGAGAAAACAGCAAATCTAAAAAATGAAGATCCCACACAGCTTTTGAAGGTTTAGAGAAGAAAACATTGAGGTGTAATTGTGTGGTTGCTGTGGCAACACAGGCCCTCACAGCATGCCTCACCTGCCAGTGTCCCTGTCTGACGGCGCAGAAAAGAGGAGACACTCCCCGCCGGTTGACCTGCTGCACCACCGCCCCCTGCTCCAACAGGAAGCTGCAAACCTCCATCTTCCCCCTGCCTGCAGCTGCTGTCAGGGCTGAAAGAGAGACGAGGGAGGAGGACAAACATAAAGATGTTATCTCTCATAGCACCAGGCCAAAGAGGACAGTGTACAGAGAGAGGATTAGTGAACCTGATAACGAGTCGAGTACCCAGAGGTCTGTGCTGTCCATGAGCAACATACAGCTGTGAAAAACACAACAGCTGGTGTATAAATAGTCTTTAATCCTCCTATTCTTCACAGAGCGGAGATAAGAAGAGAAATGCAGCTAATGTTTGGAGCTAATTGTGTTTAAAAACAGAAAATGATGTTATGCTTATTAAACTCATTAAAATCCTGCCTCGAGCTCGGCGGGTCTTTAACACAGAGATGAGAACTCAGACATTTCATGCATCTGCAAACACAGACAACAAAGTCAAACAATCCTAGCAACATCTAATTTGTTTATATTTTGTTGCTCCGTCATTCCCGGATTATCTGGAATTAACTGCATCTGATTCATTTTCAACCAAAGAGAGGAAGAAATAAACAAATGAGAGCGGGTGCTGGTATTCTGCTCTTTGAAGAAAACAAAGATGGAGTCTTTAAATGTTCGATGCTCACAGTTAATCAGCGGCTGCTGATGCACGAGGCGGCAGATGGGCCGGTCTTAAATGAGCGCTGGTTGTCAAAACAAAGTGAGATCCAGCGTAAGAAGCGGAGCGGCTCTGCTCTCACATTCACCTCTGAGAGATTTAAGGTGCTGCTGAGCCTCAGCGTCTGAGTGACATCATCCATCTGGATAAACAGCCATCAGAGCCAAACAGCCCCGCCCTCCATCTGCTCAAAATATGGATATCCTCACACGCAGGCCGGTGAGGACAATGAGAGCAGGAAGCTAAACTTAGGCTCAGGCGGAGCTCGAGGGAGCGGCTGAAGGAGCACCTGGGCTGGGCGATGGATCCAGAGGTGGTGGTTTCAGCAGCTGTACGGTTTGATGACTGTTTTTACACAGCTGCATGCACAGTGACATCCTCACACTCCAAATTTACTCTCACAAACACTTTCTATTCATTCGAAAACACCTCTGCGACAGAGATCTTTCTCTGTTTCAGTTTTTTATCAATACAGTCGTGCTTTCTTAATCTTATCTCCTGTGTTGTAAGCTATTTATCAACCGTGCCTGCTCTCACAGCCCACCTGCAAAGCAGCTTTGATAGTTCCTTAAGGCGGAGACCCTAAATCACTGTCTGATAAACAGATTTACAAAGTCAACGCATAATTATGTCCTTATCCAGCATCACTTCACCAGGAGGCTGGAACACAAGCCACAACAACAACAACTGAGAGGCTCTGACCCCACGTTTGAGCCAAAGCTTTGCAGATAAACAATCTGAAACTTCTTATCAAACATGAATTAAAGCTTCAAGTCTGAAACTCTGTTTGCTCAAAGCTCAAAAAATTCATTAACAACTTAATTTAATTTGATTCAGTAATTAAAAAAATGTCTATGAAGTAATGTTCGAGGCTATTTATAAAACAGCACACACTGATTTGTATTTGTAAATGCTAAGTTTGCTTCGCCTCAGGACTAGGGATGTGCGCGACTAGTCGTTTAATCGTTTAACCGCCTACTCATTTATTAAACGTTTAGTTTTTTACTAGTCGGTTAATCGCTGCACGCTTCTGCCTCGGCTGCTTTGTTTACAGGGGGAGCAGACAGGGAGAGAACTGCTCCTTCTCCACTCCCCCCATGCTCCCCCCACACGTCACGTAGAGGGCAGAGCGTCAGAGTTTGGGGAAGAAAGTTTGGAAAGGTGAAGCGGGAAAATAGCGACGCTACCGCGCAAGAAAATCAGCACTGTTTGGCAGTATTTCTACGCAGCAGATGACAGCAAGGTCGCCTGTCGGCTGTGTAAGCAGACACTCGCTTATAACCGCTCTACCGGAGTGATGAGAAACCACATTCATAGTAGACATCTCGATGTTGACCTGCAGGGCGAAGATAGTGAGACCGGGCTCGGTCACACAAAAACACAGCTAAATAAGGCTCTAGTTCTCATCGTGTCTCTTCGTCCTGGCAGACTACCTGCGTTTGTTTATATCTGGCACGCCGTGCACGCGGACTGATACACTAAGCAGCGAGCGCCTCGTAGCTAGCTGTGGCTCTGCAGCAGAGGTAGCGCCGTTTTTCTTCCCGAAACCTTGCGATAGGACCCCAACTTGTTCCATCCTGGAGTATCACTTTAAGTGCCAGGGTTTTCAGGGAAATTCTATTCTAGGCTATTATGTTGTATGTTTGGAATTGTCATGCAGCTGCATCCAAGTTTCATACTGAAACAGAATTCATAATAAATGCCATGCATTGCATTGGCAAACGCACCAGAAATGGATTTCTCTTTAATTTGTTCAACTTAATTCAGTCAGTTGTTACATCAATAAAATTTAAATTAACAGTTTGTCCTGAATGTTTGGGCTAAAATAGCTCCTAAATACACATTTGCATTTAAAACTTTTAACTTAATATGTGTATTAAATTGCAATTTTTCTTGCTTATAGACTAGTCGACTAGTCGCAAATAAAATTTGAGACTAGTCGGCTAGGAAATTAGTCGAAATTCCCATCCCTACTCAGGACTGAGCAGATGCTCAATTACATAAGAAACACATCCAAAGAGAGCACACAGGTTCATATTTTGCTTTGCTAATTCCACCACCTAAAAGTCTTCTTGCCTTTACTTTCCCCTGGTGGAAGAAAAGACTTTGCGACAACAAGAGAGACAAAATTTCCTGCAGCCCATAAAAGCAACTGTTTAAGATGTTTGTTTATGAGCACGTCTTTATTTACAGGACTTTTAACTTCCTGTTAACAAGCAGACTAGTTGGGATTCAAATCTTGCTGATAAATAAAGCTGATGGAGATAAATCTGTCCATCAGAGAGCAGTAAACACTGTGATGGTTTTAGCATGCACGCTTTAAAAGCTGGTGTTTGTCACTCGGTGCGAGGATAAAAAGCATCTTGTCCCCTGGCTCTGGAGGAGAGCCACAAATAGCTGCCTGTTGGCTCGTAGTGCGCTGTTACTGTACGACACAAAGACTGGAAACATGGAGTGCTTTGTGCAGGGTTAGAAAGACTTTACGTACAGTTTCAACTGCGGCGGCGGCCTGACAGAGATCGTTCTTCCCTTGTCTTTGTGTACTATGACAGAAAAACTAAATGCAGCCTCAAATGATGTAATTTACAGCAGATAATTGTCGTGCAACTCACAAACACGTCTGTCTCTCAATCTGAAGCCAATCCTGCTCCTGTGTGTGTTCACAAAGACTCGACTGTGCAGATAAATTACCCCTCTTTGCATATCCAGGAAGACTTTTTGCAGCCTAAAAGGGGATTTCAACTGGAGCCTGCCAAGATGTGCCTCTATGTAAACACACACACACACACACACTGCCTGTTTGCACAGACAGGTAACATTCTGCTGAATATCAAATGTGAAATGCGTCGTCACACTACAGGGTTGTTATCTGAGGATTGTTTCAGAGGCGGCCATGAACGGCCGGTTCTTAGGGGGATAATTCCTGAGCATTGTTAGTTTTTTGGTGTTCTCTGGATCAGAGCGAGGAGCCAGGGCTGGATTATTAAATCTGCACGCACAATGGCAGAGGAGGGATTTGAGGTGAAACTGAGATTTAATATAACTCACCACTAATCATTTCCACTGTTTGCATGCAGCCAACATGAACACATTCACTTCTTATTGTTGGCTCCTACAAACAGCATCTCTCACTAAAACAGCAAAAACAAATAATCTTTTGGCACGAGGCGGCGGACAAAAAACCTATTATGTCTTTAATTTGAGCTAAATGCTGAGTGAATGAGGATCATGTGTTAAATAACTGCCAGCTGGGTGAAAAGTGTTTGGGTGCAGGTCAGTCGTGCCATAACTCAGCACCTTTCTATAACTCTGTGACATTTCATCGCTACAGAAACATGTTCATGTTCAGGAGGCTAATTTAGCATCCGCTGCAGCCGTCACAGCACAGGTGGCTCCAATGTTGAGGAAAGTGGTGTAACTATCATTCTCAGCAGTATAGTCATCTCTGAAGAGCCAAAGTAATAAGGCCCAGAGCTTTGGATGGATGTATTATAGGAGGCAGGTGTTTGGGCTGTGGATTCTGCAGTTTCTCACAGGAACAGAACCAGAGGGATGGTGACTCCATATCCCAGGACTGCAGTGAGGTCTGAAGTCCCGCAGTCATTTAGCAGGACACAAGTTAACCAGGCTGTAGATGGCCTCTCCACTAATAGGCTGACCTACATTCCTGAAACAACAAACTTTTGGAGCTAAATCCTGCTGCCCTGCAGACACAAAGAGACTATTATTAAAAACTCCTCTTTCTCTAAATGCTATTCTGGTATCATTCTGTGAGAAAAATAACAACATCAAATGATGTTAGAAAGAGGGAGATGTGAACATTTATAGCCTCTGGACCAGGAAAACTCTCAAAGCAGAAAACTTGTATTGAAGATGAGCGACGCATCAGGTGAGGAGCTGCAGCTCTGACAGCAGGATGAGTCTGATACCTGGGAGTATTTTAAGCCCTTTGACTGGTCACAAGAAAAAGAGACACATTAGCTGATTTGTTTTCTTGACCATCAGCCAACTCCTGCTGTGTCCCATTACCTCAACTTAGGCCTGGGCGATAAAACAATAAAGATAAATGCCGCAAAATAACTTTTCCTAGATGGAAATATGAGACACGGTCGATAGAATTTTGATAGAATTCATTCGTTTATGTTTCGACAGACGTATGATTAGCCAATCCTATCTGGGAGAAGGAGATGCAAATATAATCATTAAGTGCTCGCAGAGTGATTTATCAAAGCTGAAACTGTTTTTGTGTCTATATTTAGCACGTTTGAAAGGGAAGGGGCTCATTGTGACGTAGAGGTGCAATGAAAGACAAGGGAGATAAAATCTTCTGTGTGCAAATCAACACAGTTGGACTGTTAAAAGAAATAAAAATAGTAGAGACATATGGTTCATCTGTCCAACAGCACCATTTTGAGCATTGATTGGATTTTTTTAGCTTTTTTTTTTTTTTTGGCCATCTCCTGTGGCATCTCTCCTCCAGAGAGCACAGGAGATGAACCTCCAGCGGCTCAGTTGAAGGACCACTGCCAATGAATGACCTCTGGACTGTTGTCAGGGCATTTACGATCAATGTCAGCCCAGACACAGGACCAACTCGAGTGTCATGGCGGAGGGTGCGCACCACATTGGACACAGCTCTCACTTCCTGTGCAGCAGCCTGTGACCCATACGTCTCAATTCTCAATTCATCGCTGCAAACTTCATTTTTCCTTTATGGCCACTCTGCTCTCCCAAACTCTCCGCACTCTCTGAGTGACAGCAGGTACCATGCGCCAAATCCTCATTTAAATAGGGCGGTTTGCTCTTGTTATCAATTGCGCACGCAGTCTTAAGCCCTATGCACACCAGACACACATTTTTGCATGGATATTTCGCACGTTATTTTTTTCAAACCTACTGTTTTTCCAATGCAAGCTTTCACACCAGAAACGTTCTTTTGCTGAGAAAAATTGAGGCTTTCATTTTTTCGGACTGAGGTCAATTTTTCTAAAGTTTCGCTTGCGACAAGTACACATCCTAACCAATCAAAACGATAGTTGTTGACAAGTCACAGACCAAACATTCAACACTGATTGTGTTTGAGTCCTAGCACCTGTTTCTTTACAATTAAACACATAAAAACTACAAAGACATCGTTTGGAGGAGAATAGCTGTGGAGATTGAATATGACGCCACCAAGTTTTCACAATTTTGTGCCGTTTGTTCGCGTCGCTGTTGGTGTACAAAGGCCTTTAGTAGATCACCTGGTCCATGCCCACTAATAGTTAAAGTAAAGTAGATGTACCCAAGTTATTTATCTAAAGTAGTTGTACTATTTTCTTCAGTACATCTGTCATGTTCAACCTCTGACAAAAAAATAAACCTAGTAAAAAATAAAACCTCTGACATCTCCACAACTCACTTATGAATAACGGAGCATTTAAGCTTGACAAGATATTTATATAAAAAATATAAAAAATTATCCTGATAAGATTTTTTCTCATATCGCCCAGCCCTACCTGAACTAACTTTGCATTGTTTCCAAATAAGGAAAACTGTACAGAAACTGTAGCTGACATCCAGCGGCATCTTGGGAAACTGTCTTCTTCGGAGGGGATGCTGTGATTTTCAAACACTAAGTAGAAACCCACATGACCCACAATAAGTAATGCTTTTAGCAGACAGCCCAGCGCAGGGAAAACTTGGAGCATCCATAAAAACGCACACTACATCAAAAAGAGAGCATTACTGTGCAGACGAGACAAACAGGACCTTCTGCTGCGGCACGCACTCACAGCAGCCCGGTCCAGAATGCACAAACAGCAGGTGACGACACCGGGCAGCGAGGTAATGCAAAAAGATGGATGAAAACATACCTGTCTCTCCCCACAGTGTGTCGTGGCTATCAATTTGAACAGCATGCTCATTATTCAACGCCAGCAAGCCTCTCACAACCTGCCAAAAAAAGAAACTTAGATTAATGGCGCAGTGTTTCAGCATAAGATATCAAATAAAGAGCTTCTACAGCAGAGTGATGCTGAAACAGAATAACAAAAGAATCTGTGGTTTGCTTTCTAAGCAGATTATTATGAATTAATCACAGCAGCTGGAGATGCACAGGCCCCTCAGAGACTTCCTGTGAGTCTGAGCTGATTTATACTCTGACTTTAAAGAGGTCTCCTTCAACTTGTGGGTTGACAGCCCGGCTTGCTCCAGATCTGTTATTCCAAGCCGGGTCTCTAATGAGGACGCCAAAATAAACCTCGAGCCTGTGTTGCACCTGGGCAGCTGAAGGCATAGTGCTGTGATCGATCCCCAAATCTTTCTTTTTGACATTACAAGGCGGTGAAACTCTTGGAATTTTAAGCCAACAAAAGTAAAGGAAAGGTGCCTCCATTCTTCACCTGCCGTGCTCTCTGCTCTCTGAAGGAAAATAGTTACTAAGAGTAAAATATTGGTTTGTCTGACCTGTGTGTGTCCCATGCTGGAGGCTGCTATCAAAGCCTGCTGCAGAGCTTTGTTCTTCAGAGCGCAGTCCTGCTGCTGCCCCTCAGCACTCCACTCCAGCTCCAGCAGGTACTGGATAATCTCCGGGTGTCCTCGGAGGGCAGCGTGGACCAGCGCACACTGGCCACTCTTATCAACATGATCAACCTGGAGGAGATGGATCAGGTGAGTCTCGACAAAACAAAACAAAGAAGAAAAAAACACATTTTAAGGTTTGAGACCCCTCACCGTGGCCCCCCTCTTGCAGAGCATCATGACCAGACTCAAGTGTCCTGCAGCAGCTGAGTAGCAGAGCGAGCTCATGCCGTTTTCGGACACCACGTCGACGCTGGCCCCAAACTCGAGCAGCAAAGAGGCGATTTCAAGGTGGCCGAGGTGGCACTGGACGCAGAGTACGGGGGCGTTGTTTAAGACCTCTGTGCGGTAATTCACGTTTGCACCACCCAGCATCAGCAGACGGCTCACCTAAAAGAAAAACACAACAAAACTCTTACAAGTTACTGCATGTGTGAAATCAACTCATTTAAAGCATTAAAGCTTTATATTTAAAGATGCTTTGAGGAGGATCTGTTTTAATTTGACTCCCTCACCAGCTTGTGGGCCGGAGTCTCTGCAAACACACTGTTGCAAATGACTTTTAATGAGGCGTGTGTTTGTTTTGGAATTAAATGGAGATCGGATTGAAACAAATTTTCTTTGTTCAAGACAACTTTTTACTGTATACAGCGGGCTGAGGTAAGGTTTTTATCAGTACAGTTACGTAGTGCTACGGTTTGAAATGTGATGTTAGGGCAGCTATACGTCAGCCACATCGTCAGCCTGGTGCTCTGACCTATCTGTAGGCTAATGTGACAACAAGTAAACACATGTCTGTAATGTGTCACATTAGTGAATCCTGGTTCTGTCCTGCCAGTCATCTACCAATCAGAGCTAACGTAACCTCACTCTTCATTTTATTGATTGACTCGAGTTTGAACAGACCACTGCAGAATAACTGCTGAATGTGGGTTGGAAACAACATTATCACAAACAGTTTAGTGATACAGCTCGAGCTAAAGGCTAATTAGCCTTTAGCTCATGCACTATCTCTCTCCTATTAATCTTTCTTCTGCTCTTCTGTCCTTTTTCTGTTTGACAGTTAGGCTCCAGTGTCCACCATCACTACAAAATTGATCACAGAAATCATTTTCAGCTGGAAAACACAGATCTCTGTGTTTTATCTCTTCTCACTCAACTTCATCAGCCTGTGTGGTGTCGTCATAGAGACCTAGACGTGCTGTAAATCAATCCGGTAACTAAAAGCTAAGAATTAGTTCGTTTGAAATAACCTGTTACCAGTAATATTGGTGCTGATAATCTCATTTTTAAGTGCAGATTACGATCAGGCATTTATCTAGGAGGGAGACTTTTTAAAGAGCACTTTCAAACTCCTCACAGCTGCTTTAAGCACTCTTGGAGAGAAGTCAAATTTTGCTAAAGAGGAGGAAACTATATCATCATGCAGACATGCTGTGGACAGACAGACATCTGACATTAATATCCTGGTTTTATAAACATCCTGAGACAATATGAAGAGGCATGTTAACAAAATAACAGATGCACAGTTCACAATTTTAACTAGCAGGCTCGTTACATCCTCATCCAGTCACTACTCCTTAAAATTTCTCCCAAAGTCCCCACAAACAAGTTGAAATACTGACTTTTCCCTGGAGATTTAACAGAAGAAGTCTGAGAAACAAAACTGTGGACTCAAACAGTTTTTTAAAGACCAAAACTTTCCCAGTTAATGGGTTCAAGGATTTACGGACAGCATGTCCAATGACAAATTTAAACAGCAGCAGAATCTAGGATACACTTGATTTTCCTCTTCTAGCCCATTCAAGTGAAAATGCTCATATTGCTTTAGCCTACTCTTGAGATTTTCTATCAAGCAAAGGTCAGCCACTAAATGAAGTGGTCACATTCTACTGAATGCAATTATTAAGTGTGTTATTCTCTTCCAGCGTGAGGAAATCAATAATAAATGCTTGGTCAAACTGAACCGCCGAGCCAAATGAGCACCGGACAACAGGAAATGAATTCTCTGTTATTTGTTGGAATCACTGCGGAATAAATTAACAGCTGTTTTCCCCTGAGGACGGAGCAAGGACAATCTGCAAAGGTCCCCGAGTTTAGTTACACTTACACAAAATAACATTAACACAAAATGACTCCTAAATACAGAACGAGGAGAAGGCTTAATGATCTTTCCAGGGAAGGCCGATGATTTCCTCCCCACAAAACAAAAAGCAGACACCACCACTGGCTTTGACTTGGCTGTGTGTTCGAGAGGAATCGATGACATGAAGAGGCAGATTCCCAACATGGAGCTCGAAAGACAACAAATCATTAACAAACCGTCCCAGGAGTCAAAAGTCGAAGTGAATAAATAATATAGTGAGCTTAATAATTGATATTCTGCTCTCTATCCATCTCAGCCTGACCTGTTAACTCGTCACGTTTCCTATTTTATTCATCCAGGCACACATCTCATCAATATCTCCCACCCAATTTCCTGCAAACATTTTTCATTTTCTGTGTTTCTCGTATTAGATATTAATATCCCTCGGCAATATTAGATAAATTATTGGCTTATCACTGCGTGAAATAAGCATCTGACTATTTGAGCCTGGAATGGCCACGATTCATAAATTATATTATTAACTGCCAAAGATGAAATCTGTGTGTGTCTCTTCTCCTCTTGTGTCCAAATAAGTATCCAGGCTGTTGGCATCCAAAGAAGCAACACAGTATTGACGGTTTTAATGACACCTGCTTGATACGGCGATGTGGCTCTCACGTGTATCAAACTGCTCCGTGTAGCCTCAGACTCAGTATCGACCTCGACAGCTCTCTGGGCTTCAGCAGCTCTTCTATTGGACCACATGCAGCAGCCTTTGCTATTCATGTGCAACAATCAGCCTCGACCACACATGACCCTGTTGCTAGATCACTGCTTTTCCTTCCTCTGACTCTTTTTTTTGTTGGTACGGACCACTGCAGGCAGGAAAACCCGACAAGAGCTGCAGGTTTTGGACACCCAGTCATCATGCCATTACAATTTGGTCAAAGTGGCTCAGTTTGTCCTGCTTCTAACACGTCATGTTTGACGACAAAATGTTCACTTGCTGCCTAACATGTCGCACAGACTGACAGGTGTCACTGTGTCATGATGATTAGAATTATTCATGTCTCCTGTCAGTGGTCAGAACTGTGTATGTTCACAAACCACATCACACATTTTCCTTAACATATCTTTATATAAACTCATTATAACGTCCATAAGAAGAATAAAACTATCCTATAGGATATACGGGTGGTACCTTGACTTACGAATGTCCCAACTAACCAGTTTTTCAAGATACGAGCCGCCTCTCACTGCAAACAACTGAAATCTTATCAAATCATTTTGCCTTATTTTCAGTAAAAAATGTCTTTTTAGACTTAATATGAGCCATATCTACTTGTCCAGTCCAGAAAATCTCTTGTTTCCAGTTATTCAAAGACAAAATTGAGGTCTGAATGACTTATGACAAGATAAAATCAAATCTGCCAGTGTATTACTTATAATAAGACATTATTCTAGTTTCATGCACATTTTCAAACATTTTTTTTCTTGTTCCATAGGCAGATTTTTTTACTTGTTATAAGCAATTCAGACCTCATTTTTGTCTTTCAACAACTTAAAACTTGTAAACAAGGTTCAGTTATTCAGATTAGCTTTTCTCCTCCACCTCTATCAGCATCTTCAAGTCATCTGATGGTAAATGCTGAACATTATTCTCACAATGCTTATTCCAGTACATCCTATTGTTTTGTGTTTGTATACAATAGTCATTATTTATGAGTACATTTTCTGATGTAAAAACTAGGGATGGGTGAATACTGATACCGGTATCAGGTATTGGAGCAATACAAGTCTTTTTTTGAGGTATCAGTACTCACAAAGGCTACCAATACCCGTAGCTGATACCCAGGACCAAGCAGCAGCCTCCAGTCTAAGAATATGAGACAACGCTGAAGTGTTGAAATCTGCTGTTTCTCCAGTGTTCGCTTGAGGCTGGTTCCATAAGTACAGGAAGTCACAAACACACCAAGCCAAAAAAAAAGCTGTTTTCAAAGCAGAAATGAACCTATTCACAGCCTGGTTCAAAAAACGTCTCCTGTCTGAGTCGCTAATTTTACTATTGGCACACACTGTATGTCGAGCAAGTCCTCCTCACCACTAGATGCTGCTAATTGCTGCAGTTTAACACCACTGCAAATGTGCACCAGGTCCTGTTCAGACAATATGAATGAACCAGGAAGAGTTAGCAGGTAAACTTTTTAATTTTGCACTTAAGTTTACTTTAAAAAATACTTAAACTCTGACAGTTGTTTGTTTTCTTGTACACTTTTAATATATATTTTTTATATTGTTAAAAAAAGTTCTAAACTCAGAGAGAGTTGTTTGTGTTTTATTTGGACTTAATGTCAGAGTGACTGTGCTGTCTTTGATCAAAATGATCAGTCACTGTTAATCAAAATTTTACGTATCAAAAGTACTAGGAGTTTCGGTACTCAGTATCAGTGAGTACTCAAGAAGGAGTACTCTTACTGGTATCAATCTGAAAAAAAATGGGTATCGAACATCCCTAGTAAAAACATGTAACCAAAAAAATTGTGGTGTCCAGAGGTCCAGAATGGATTAACCAAACTTTTAAGTCAAGGCACCACTGACTGTAAAAATGAAGACATGTGATGTGGACAATGACACAGTCCACAGTTGAAGCTTGTAAATAACAGATGCATATGGACAGAGTCAATGCCACTAACAGCCTTCACCAGTCCAGAGCCTTTAAACATCATTTATCTCTCCATGGTGACCCTTTCTCTGTGCTGTGCTCACACTCCCTGTGCTGAGGTTTAAGGAACAGCCTGTGACATTTATAGTAAATCACAACTTAATTACAATCTGTGAAATTCTAAAGAAATTCACAAAAAGAGATTAAAAGAAGACAGATGTCCCAATCACTGGGAGTTTGAGGGGAAACTTTTTTAATTATCAAGTAATTAACTGATTATTTGTTCATTAACTAGTCTGACTTATCAACAGAAAAAAGAAAGAGTCCATTACAGACAGACAAGGAGACATAAGGAGTAGAGTTTGCATGGAAGAAGATGACCTTGCAAATGTTTAGTTTTCAGAGTTATACCCAGTCTGTTTCCACTTTTTACAACAAGAGCCACAGAAGAGCTGGAGAGTGTGTTTACCTTGACGTTTGGTGTGTAAAGATTCCTCAGGGAGGCCAGAGCTGCAGAGAGGCCGTCAGCACTGCAGCTTATCCAAAGAGCCTGCAGCACGCTGGATGACACACCTGTTTTCTTACTCAAGCCCTGCACGCACAAACACATGAACAAACACACACACACACACACGAGCTAATGCATATGTGAATGCAAAAACACACATTCGTCAAGTCACTGAACCTGAGCATGCACAAGCTGTCACTGTTTCTCCTCACATCCCGTAGCTTATCCTCGGGTGAACTGCACTCACATAAATAACAGAGTGAACACCATGGAAAGTCTACAAAAGACTGACTATAATCTGAGATGAATGTAGAGAGCGTGTAGAGGCTTCATCCTCGTACCTTGAAGATGTGTGCTTTGAGGATGTGGTGTCCCAGTTCCATGGTCTGCTGACGATTCAGTTTCCCCTCTTGGCGAGACAGCATGAAGGCCATGAGAGCGTGGCCAGTCCTAGGGTTAGAAAACAACACAAAGGACATTTTGATGTTAATCAGACAAGGTGTGCCAACAGAGAGCTGGAAGACACGAGCTGCAGTGTAAAAGTTGACATTTGTATGATTGGTTTTTCACCCCAGGATAAACTCAAGGTAGTAACTCTTTGCTTGTTTATCTGCCTGCTCTATCGTGAAACTACTCAGTCATTTCAGCTGTGGATGCTCCTGGCGTCGCTTGTGCAAATAAGGTAGTGCATAAATGCTGAGCAATGCCTCACTGAAAGTTTGGAAACAGTGTGAAACCCCTGGGTTTTCTCCTCCTTCCTCGCTCAGACTCTCTGCTGTTAATTAATGCAGCATTCATTAAAAGGACATGCATGATTGCAGATCACTTTGATCGCGTTATAAATTCTCCCTCGTCATGCCCAGGCACAAACAGAGAGGCAGTGCAGCAGGCTTTTGTCTGCATGTGCGTTCGCCGTGCCAGACTGCGAGCCTTTGTTTTTTCTTTAATGACAGACTTGGAGGGCTGTGAATGACCAGAATATGAAGCTGGGCTCGGGTCCATTTAAGGAACACTGCTGTGAACGCAGAGGTGATACTGACAAGCAACAGGGAGGGGGGAAAAAAACAGTGAGCTGGGGTGACATCATCCAATTTATTGAGTGTGAATGACTGAGGCCTCTGATGTGTCTGAGGATGGGGTCCAGAATTACAATTAGGTAGCACCACTAGCATGGCAGGCTGTTTGAACATTTAGAAGCTAGACTGGATACGGGATGCAGATATCTATGATTCAATTTCATAAAGACAAGAAGAACATTTCAGATATCTGCAAATATGTTCTGTCTATCATCAACTGTCCTTTCAGATATCTACAACGTCATTTTGACAGGAGCCACTTTTCACCATTCATGTGTATGTGGTTTCTCATTCAAGATATCTACTACTTCATTCCCGATATCCAAAATGTGAATTATGGATATCTCTAAATGAATTGTAGATATCTCTACAACATTTTGACTAGACAGAATCAGAATTACAGATAACTTTAATTCGCTTGAACTCAACATGTCTACAATTTATTTTTCAGATATCCAAATTCAAATTTTGACAAGGCAAAATGAATTGTAGATATCTGAAAATAGAATTTTGACCAGTCAAAATGGAAATGTAGGTATCTTAAAACTGGAATTAGGGGATAGTCATACACTGCAAAAACTGAAACCTTATCAAGTGTTTTTGCTTTATTTTCAGTAGAAAATGTCTTTTTAGACTTAATATGAGCCACAATGACCTGAATAATCCTGAAAAATGTCTAATTTCAAGTTATTTTAAGACTAAAATGAGATCTAAATTGTTGTGACAAGTAAAAAAAAAATCTACCAATGATACAAGAGAAAAGTTGCTTGAATTAAGACATTATTCTAGTTGCAGGAAAATTTTCTAGCAAATTTTTCTTGTTCCATTGGTAGATTTTTTTTTACTTGTTACAAGCTATTCAGACCTCATTTTTGTCTTGAAACAACTTGAAACAACATTTTATGGACTGATAAGTTGAATGTGGCTCGTATCAAGTATAATATCTAAGACCATTTTTACTTAAAATAAAACAAAAACACTTGATGGGGTTTCCAGTTTCTGCAGTGTAATTCACTTGTAGATATCTATAATTAAATTATAGATATCTTGAAGTAAATTTTGATGACAGATATTTTACATTTGAGACCCAATTTGAATTACAGATATCTTGAATTAAAATTTACTATCCAAAATGTAGTTACAACTAGTCAATTGATATCTACAATGTTTATTTTGGATATTAAAACTTAGCTTTTCAATGATACTACGGCTTGCCACACTACTAAAGCATATAAGTCCGTCTCACAAAGTGAAACAATAAGTTTTCAGCTTCAAGTCTTTGAAATTCTTTCTACCTTACACAAAAGCTACAGCTGACTGTGTGCATTAGGGTTATATGACTTCTTATACTCTCCATTAGCATTTGAAATAATGTGTTCCTGGGATTTAAACAAATACCTGGAACATCACAGCCCGGATTTTCTCTGTGACTAAGACGTGAGTCATGCTGCACATTTTGATGAGGACGGTCGACTTGCTGTCTCTCATATTTACTTCTCATGCAAAGTGATGGTCATGACTCATACTATTAGCAACTAATTTAAAACCACTCGGAGAAGTAATGATGGTTGTTTATCAGACATGAGAGTGCCGTCTGCTGCTCATACTGTTGGCACTCAAAGAGCAAATATTTAATTATCGTCTTGGCTTGATTTGTTCTCTCCTAAAGATTTTTGGAGCTGGATTTTATATGTGTTGCAAGCATATTTATGCATACTTTTTTTGAGGAGTCATGCTTTGGCAGTCTGACGCAGTCCTTCCCATGGGAGAGCTGCTGAGTTGCTGCATTTGCTTACAAAGCAGAGCACTGACCTGGGATCACAGAGAAAGTCTGTACTCTCTCCGTCAGCTCTCCACACCAGCCACTCCCTGAAAGAGGGATGGCAGAACATGCGCGTCTTATCCCGCCGTTTGATCAGGAAGCACGACAGCAGCTCCATGCGTTGTTGGAAGTCGTCCCACTGCAGCTCGCCTTGCATGAAACCAGCATTGATGGCGTGGAACAGCTGCTCATCAGTCATAGGGTGCAGGGAGGCGAGCGCCACATTAAGGATGGGCAGAGAGCGCTCAAAGGCCGAGTTGGTCATGAATTTCATGTTGCACTGTAGCTGGTAGAGCTCGGCCACGGAGACAGGCACCACTTTGTAGCTGGAGCTCTTGATGACCAGGTGGCCCCTCTCGAACAGATCCAGGGTCAGCTTGAGGTACAGGTAGGAGCCCTGGCTGCGGGCGATCAGGTGGCTGCTGAGCTTGCCGACGGTGATGGGGTCAGCTTTGCCGTTCAGGTTAATGTTGTTCATGATATCCTTGCTGCCATTGATTCGGTACTGGATGTAGGCGTTGAGGTCGCTGCTTATCTCTTTGTTGTCTGTAAAGTCATCCAGGGAGATCTTGGAGAAGGGAAGGAGGCTGGTGATCTCCTGTGGAGGAGACAAGGTGACGACAATGAGTGACAGATTATACACCATGGTTTTAATGCCATTCTGTTCGCCAACTATACTAAAACACCTGTGGGGATCTTTCAGTTTGCATCTATCTTGCTGACCCCTGTGGACCAAACAGTGTTTATCATCTCTTTGTGTCCTGTCCATGAGGAGGTGAATACAATCCTCCTCCTGCTTTCTTTGTACAGTGAGACGAATCACCCACTGAGAAACTCTCTTTGGAAAATGTAAACACAGTCACTTTCAGTGTGAGGCTGCTAATCATCCTGACAACACTGCAAAAAAACGAAACCTTATCAAGTGTTTTTGTCTTATTTTAAGTAAAAATAGTCGTATTATACTTGATATTGTTGCTAGGGGCCACCCTGTTGTGGCTGTCTGCTGCGCAGCTCCCTCTTTCTTGTCTGTTTCTTGTAATTTTTTCACCTCTTTTTCATATTTTTTGCATTTGGAGTGGATCATTTCTTTGTATGGTTCATTTGTTGGTCGTGGACACCAAACTAGTTTTGTCTTCAGTGGTATTTTTACTATTATTGCTCCTGTGTAAGTCTGGAGAGCCTACATGTAACCATGGCTGCATTGTTTACATGTGAAATCAGCTGTTAGCAGCCTGTAGCAGGTCAATGCTAACTGGTGCAAGGCCTGATGTTTCCCACAAGCTGAGGAGAAGGAGATGAAGACGACGTGCTGGTTCTGAGGTGTGAGCTAAGAAGTGACAACATCGACCTGTCCGTCCATCCATCGTTATTGGGAATGTAAGATCTATCTCCAAGAAGATGGAAGAGCTAGCTGTGCTAACCCAGCAACAGAGGGAATACCAGAGGGCAGAGTAGCATCATGCTATTCACAGACATGGCTAACGGAGCTCACACTGAACACCAACGCCACATTGGAAGAGCTTCACCTACTGTGAGCAGACAGGATCCAGGAGACAGAGACTGAACAGACTGAAGAAGCTCAGTCCTGGACCCTGTGGAGGTGGAGGCTTGCTGAACTGGACAATGATGGACAAGCTGTCATCATCTATTTTCTTATGGACCTTTTTGCACTTTCTATACACTCTCTTTTGTTTTCTTGATTGCTGCTGTGACTCCTGAATTACTTCTTGTGGATAAAGAAAGTATTTTCTTTTTTTTTCTATTATATATGGGCCACAATCAACTTAGCAGTCCAGAAAATACCTTGTTTCAAGTTGTTCGAAGACAAAAAATAGGTCTGAATTGCTTGTAACAAAGGCAGATTTTTTTAACTTGTTCTAAGCCTTTCAGACCTCATTTTTATCTTTAAATGACTCAAAACAAGACATTTTCCTGGACTATTCAGGTAAACGTGGCTCACATTGAGTCTGTAAAGACATTTTCTACTCAAAATAAGACAAAATTACTGATAAGATTTCATTTTTTTGCAGCGCAATGCTGAGGTAACAGAAAAACAGTTTTATAACAGCTCTATAGAAATAATCAGACATCCTCCTGGCCATCTTTCCACATCAATAAATGCATCAGTTTTAAATCAGGTGAGTTTCATAACCAGATAAAAACTTTTACAGGAGCTTCAATAGAAAAATGTTTGACTGTAATCACAAATCCTGCACAAGGATGAGTCATTTTCTGGCTATTCTCCAAAAATTAACTTAATACAGACAAACAGATGAATAGAAGAGTCATCATTAACCTGACACCCATCATTTAGATAGAAAAAAAGCTTTCTGACTGTTTACTATCAGAGCTGTTGTTGAGCTGCAGAGAGAAGCAAACAAGCTCAGCAATCAGACCAAAGCCAACCCTTACAGCTGGAAGTGTGGCCAAGACAAAAACAAGACTGTAAAAGTGAGTATTAAGAGGCAGGGGATGGATTGGATGGATTGGATAGTGGTGGAGCTGGTGGGAGGGGGGCAGTGACACTTCTAGCAAAGGCCTGAGCCTGAGCTCACATTTCAATCTATGTCCTGCGGCTTGGAGAAATCAATGCACCTTAATCCTTCAATCCACAGCCGGTCTGAGGCTAAAGAAACATTGCCTCAGTGAGATAACACTTCTCCCTCCTTCATCATGACAAGGTACAGTAAACACACACACACACAAACACATGTATCCATCCACACATGCACAGAGTCACTGATCCTAATCCCAGAGGTGGGAGCAGTGCAAGCAACACCACAGAGATACAGCAAATATTAGTCTGGCAAAGCAAAGGCCGATATCTTTGAGACCTGTCCTTCGGGGGTGAAAGCCTATTTGTTTGCTCAAAGTGCAAAACAAAGCTGTGACATTTCCATAACACTCATATGCAACAATATGACGCTGGGGTTGCAAAGTGAGCAGTATTTTTAGTGGCTTCTGTTGAATGATTCATCTTTTTATCCTCTGCTCTCTCAAACGTTATGACATGTAAATTCACCTCGGTTTAAAACTGCCTTCATGCATCAGACGAAGGTATTCGATTTGACGGCATGTTTGAGAGAAATGCGTTTTGTGAAGTAAGATGTCAACATTCAATAAAACTTTTAACATCATAAATCCCTCCTAAAAAACAGGTGGAGGTGACTGAATCAGGCAGAGTAGAAATGTCAGAGTTACATTGTATTGATTTGCACATCCAGAGAAACTCTGCATGAACTGAATAATAATTCTGCCTCACTGTTGCAGGATAAAAACAAATGAATAAGGTCTGAAGTGCAGTGCATACTGATGGTCCCTACCTCTGCATGGCTTCTGCCTTTGCATTAATAACTGGATTCTGGCTTTCAGTCAGTCAGCTTTCACATTATTATCCCGGGCTCACAGTTTGTCCCAACAAAGAAAATCAGCCATAGTGTGACACTTCAGGCATGTCAAAGCCTCAGCTCTCCACAGTGTGAGCTCGATGCCCAGCCGAGCACGTCCCTGTAACTAGTAAACCTAGTGTCACTTTTGCTCCCAGCTAGTCGCTTCAAAGTGAATGACTGCTCCTTTACTGTCATGCAGCGCTGAATCCTGGGTCACAGATATTTCCATTCTTGTTGAATGTTCCTCGATGAGCTTAAAATTCGCTCAGCAGAGAGCAGAGGATGACAAGATGGAGAGGCAAAGGAAAACCTTTCAACTTTCACACTTGTCAGAATCCACCAGGTCTGACGTCGCTCAGTGAGACGCAGCAGAAGATCAGACTTAAAGTTTCTTTTTTATTCTACACTCAAGTCTGAGAGATCCTTTCTGCTTAGATCAGACAAAGTATTTACGACAAGCTCAACACATGAAACATAAGCTTAATGATGACTGGGTGTGTCTTACCAGCAGGTTGACGCGGACAGTGACCACCACTTTGAGCCAGGGAGGGAACTTGGTGATGATCTTTGTTATAAATGAAGCGATGGTGTCTCCGTAGTCAGGTTTATGGAACTCGGCTTCATTAAGTCCGTCTATTAAGATGATGTGGTCCTCCTCTGGAATCCTCCGCTCTGGAAAACAATGACCAACAAAGATCAGCTGTTAGCAGTGAGATGCAGTGCAGGGGGACACTGGCTAAACTAACCTGGATGCTGACAGGTTTCAACAGATGGTGTTAAAACTGTTGCAAAATTCTTTTTTTTAGTCTCCAAATCCTGATCATAAAACATGTAGATGGTTGCGCTGAGCAAAACAAATATCAGATGAAGTGAGTTCTGCTGTTTTTCAACTTTAATATTTATTTTGTTTGTCTTTTGAAGCAGTTACAGCAGCACATGTTCCTGGAATAAAATATTTCCTGAGAACTTCAACACTAATGTTATCTCATTCCTTCTGCAACTTAAGTCAAAAGTTTTCCTTTAATATGTGCAAAAGACCTGACCGTATTATTCTTCAACAAGCCCACATTTACTGGATGGAGTCAAGGTCAGAACTTGAGGGCCAGTCAAACATTTTCAATGTTCTTTTTTGGGTTCTGTTAAATGAGTATTTTAACATTCAAGAAAACAACAGAAATCTCTTAAATTTGCCAAGTGTTCCAGAATTTTGGAAACCACTGTGGTTACAAGAAACTTGTCTTAGAAGTGTGTGTGTTATTTTTGATATTATCTACTTTGTATTGAAGCTTACTATTATCTTTTCGAACTAAACTATACAGATTGAAGTTGTCTCTTTGTGTTAGATTAAATGCTGCAACTTCAGATTTCCCTAGCCTTCACCAGCTCTCTGCTTTACCACTAAGTATTTAAAGAAAGCAGAGGTTTAAAATTACGCTAATTTCAACCTGAGTCCAGCTCTACATTTGATTAAAACAACATTGAAAACAAGTTTTGTTTTTGTAAAATCCAGCATGTGCTGACTTTTTAAAGTTAGAAAAGTTCAGTCACACACGCAGAATGATTAGTATGCCTGTCAGTACTTCTAACCACTTTGGCATTTACAGAATTGTTCCTATTTTTATGTTCCCCAGGGAACTTTGGAGTAAAACGCATTTATTAAAGAACAAAAGACTTCAGCAGATTCAGGCTCAACACAGGAAGTCTTTAAATGTATTACTATGGTGTTTGTTGTTTACCTTTACGAAGGTTGGCCAATGGCTCCAGGACCCCCCTTCGGAAAGCAGCCATGGGGTCCTGCACACATGAGCGCAGACTGAGCATGCTCTGTAGGTTGGGCTCCTTCAGCAGCAGCTCCCGGTACGCACTGAGCTGGTGTGCTCTGCACAGCAGGGCAGCTATACTATGTACAAACTCCGGTACCAGGCAGGTGTATGTGTTATCAGCCTGGCAGTAGTGGTACGCCACCACCTGGAGAAGACAAAACACACAGATGTAGGGTTAATTCAGACTCCACATGAATCAGAAACAGTCATATACTTAAAGTGTAAATAAACTGAGACTTTAGTTATATAATAAATACAAAAGCTGGGAAATTTCAGTGAGCTGAAAGCATCTGAATAAAGTTTGAAGACTTAATGTAACAAAACCACATGTAACAATGTTAAAATTAATAAACACTTATATGGATCATCTTATGCAGACACATTTCGTCTCGTCATCAAATCATGAGTATGAGTCCAAAACGAGGAGATGATGAGATAACAGGGCGATGGCTGACCACCTCAGATAAACTCTACTATAAAAAGTACGAGGTGGATCCCAGATGGAGAACTAAAAGAAGGATCTTGTGTGTGTGTGTGTGTGTGTATGTGTGTGTGTGTGTGTGAGCAGAGTACTGCAGTGTTCAAAGGAGGTCTGATTTACAGGAAGAAGGGAGGGACAGCGATGAGGAAGAAGGAAAGAGCGAGGTGCCCTGGGGATGTTTGACTCTGTTCTAATTACAGTCCAACCTGGAGGAGCTGACACACTTCCTGTGGCAGCAGAGGAGGAGCAGGTGACCTGTTCCTCTGCAGGATGCTGCCGCCTGTTAATCCATCAACTATGATGACCACCTTCTTTAAAAGACCAACTCCTGTCTCCTTTCACCTCAATCCTTCCAGTCTGAGAGTGTTTTTATTTTTCTGTTCAAGTGAGTTATTATATCACTCACTTTTTATGCATGTATTTCAAAGAGAAACAATTTCCTCTTCAGCAGAGAACTTCTGAAACAAACTTGGATTGACCTGTAATGTTATTTCTCTTTCTTCTATTCTGGGCTCTCCCGTAATGTGTCTGGGCTCATATGTGGGTGTAAACTAGCCGATAATTAAATGAACTCCTGTGTCACTAAAATAAAAAGGTGTTGACAGTGATTTGAAGGTCTGAAACAAGGCTAGTCTAGACTGCAACAATAACACCACAGACTTTCTACAACAGTCCTCTGCGTCGTGACGGCTGTGCTCAAAAGAGGGGTCCGTGAGTCATACGAGTGATTGCAATTTAGGTGGAACAAAGGCCTGAGGTGGAGGCTTTGTCTGTGGCATTTTTCAACTAGTTGTCCCCGCACCAAACTCTTTACAAAGAGACAAAGTAATGTGAGGCTCTGCAAAGATAATGTGAAATCTCAGTGAGTGAATAATATTCGGTTGAAGCTCAGAGCACCAGCAGAGGCATTAATGATGGCTAAGTTAATACAACAGCCTTGGACTCACACAAAACACTATTTAGTTCAAGTTGCTTTACATGTCATTATAAAAATGCAAAAGTAAGACTATTAGAGATA
The DNA here is from genome assembly GCF_033239565.1 of Halichoeres trimaculatus. NCBI lineage: Eukaryota > Metazoa > Chordata > Actinopteri > Labriformes > Labridae > Halichoeres > Halichoeres trimaculatus. Next base: position 20,096,282 of record NW_027437197.1, read on the forward strand.
AAAAAATAATTACAAAACAGTGAGGCAAAAACTGATTATTGCATCCCTTAAAAAAGAGAGAATATTACAAGTAGGGATGCACCGAAAGAAATAAATATTGGGCCAATACGATATTCAATATTAATATTACTGTTATGGCTGATAACCAATATTTACCCATATCAATATTGGTAAAAAAATAAATAAATAAAAAAACGATCTAAGATAATGTGTGGAGGTAGTTCAGGGAGAATGAGCGGCGCAATCGTGAGAAAAGATGACCATGAAGAGGATTAAAACATGGAGTGCTGAGGTGAACGTGATAAAAAAGGTGCATTTTGTCTGTTTTTTGGATCAAAAACAGGAAGAGAGACATAAAAAAGAGAGTCCACTCTTCTTAGATAGTTTTGGTGTTTACATGGTCATAAAAAAACAATAATATTTTGGTCTTGAAAGATCATTCAAGATGCGCTAAAAATGACCTGGCAGCTAATAAGTAAATATCGGCCCACTTTTACACACTGGCTGATACCAATATTGATACCGATATATATTGTGCATCCCTTATCACGAGGTAATTTCTTGACTGTAAAGTCATCATTCTGCTGCAGACAGGGGACTGGGATGTAATGTTTTCTTTAAAGCACACTGCATGGCAGTGGTGAGGACTCACTGACCCAGGGCGTAGAATTGCGTATGGACTGTATGGACCATATGGACATGTCCACACCAATCTCAAACGATGACTGAATTGTCCCCACCAATATTAAGGTTGAATGGGTTGAAAAAAATGTGCCTCATGCGGCACACAAAGGGTTAAATCCTTCCCCACAAGTCACCGTCTTTGAGACCGGTCTGGATACCAGGCAAAAAAGAAAGGTGGAAGACTTTAACACCCAACAAAACGCAAGGCACCTGAAGAAAACAGTCCCTCCCCATGGGCAACCGCTAATGAATGCAAAACACCATTTCCAACTGCTTTCTCACTCTTATTAACAATTAGTTTGTTACTTCCACTTTTCTCAGGCAACAGGTCCATCCTCTTTGTCAGACAGCAGTGGAGTGGCAGGGTTACAGCAACATGTGATCTTAAAATGAGACATAGTGGTCAATTCATAAATGGAAAATTATACATAAAAACCAGCTCATGTAAAGGTTTTGTCTTGAGCAAATAACTTTTTACTTTAAGAGACCTTTCATTAGAGCAGCCTTTTAAAAAAATAAAAACAAAAAACTCATAGTCTGGTTGGTTGATTTTGTTAACACCCAGTTATGCTCCTCAATGCTCCAAAGCTAGCATAATGCTTATACGTGAGCTGTCAATCTGCTTGTGTTTTGTTGTTAATGTATAATGCAAAGTTTAATGCAGTCATTTGAAGTAAAATTTAGTTAATCATCACAAAACAGCCACTTTATCTTTCATTATGTCATTACACATTTAAAAAATGTGCTGGTGCTGGCTGTGTCCCCACCAATGTTGAAATGAAACCTGCGCCACTGTCTCTGACACTCTATTCCTGAGGCGTTTCATGCCACACAAACTGAGAGCTTCATTCCACCGCATAAAGATGCAAAGTTATGTTCAGTAAATAAAGAAAATCAAAGTTAACAGCTGTTTGTTTGAGTAAAATAACGTGGACAGCCTCCTGTAGTGACAGCACACGAGCCAGGCAGACTACAGCCTCCTCAATGAGCATTAACAATCTCCAGAATTATGATGCAACGCTCTGCAGTGCACCTGCAGTATTCATCCAGCAGTACGGCAGTAAATTACATTCTACAAACAAAGATTTATTCTCATCCCTGTCGCAGGAGAATGACATAAAAACTTGCAATAAGCCATAAAGCGTAATGGTCTCGCTGTGTGTGCTTTGAGAAGGCCTGATTAAAAATGATTAAAAAGAACTGACAGAATTTGACAGAAGCTGCTCGCTGTTGCATCAGTATTCACACATCACAGGAACAGAGCCCCTGGGAGGGCGCCTGTTGGAAACACTTTACACAATAATTGGCTTGAGGGGTATTGCTTGGGCTTCATAGACATTTAGATGAGTCTCAGTGGCATAAAGTCAGCTGCCTGGTGCACAAACCTTCCTGTTCCCAGCGGTGGACGCAAAATGCTTGGCTGTCTCGTGCCCCATTTCACTATCAAAGAGGCATCTGTGACACGCGGAGGGTATTAAACCCGTAATAGGAACACCAGGATGTAATAAGTAACACTGAAAATGAGGACGAAAGTATGATCAGTGACACGAGTCCCATTAGACAGCTGTGTCACCCTTTAAAGAGCTAACAACCAGCCCTCACAAAGGTGTTTGAAATGAAAGCACGGGGAATCCATAATGAAGCCTTATATTCTTTATAAAACTCAGCGCAGGCAGAGAAATAAAAGTTACAGGATGCCTCTGAGAGTTTCAGTCAACATGTAGTCTTAATTCAACCAGGTTATCGACTCATTGCAGCGTATTTCAGTTGCTACGTCCCAAAATGTGGGGCTAATGAAACATTTAAAGAAGAAGAATGGTGCAGAATTTCAACACAAAGATGAGAGAAGAGTAGAGAAAACCTCTGACAGGTGAAACGCTGACAGTCTTAAACATGTCAGAGAAACTGCTGCAGAAATAAGGTCCTTTTTGTTTGATTTGAACGCTGAATCTTTGCCACTGTTCACTAATAATTTGAAAACAGACAAAATCTGTCAGCTGGTTTTGCCTGAAACTATAAAGCTTTATTTTCAGTGATTTGATCCAAATGAAAGAATCAAAACAAAAAAAAAGCCAAACTCTGTAAGAATCCAACTGGGGCAGCACAAACCTTTAACGGTAAAGCTGTTAAAATAGTCAGGAAGCACAAATATTTAGGAACCATTCTTGACGACATACTATCTTTTGAGCCCAACTCGCATGCTGCTATTAGAAAAGCAAATCAGAGGTTGTTTTGTCTAAGAAAACTGGGGTGTTTTAATTCTGACAAAAAGCTTCTTAAAATGTTTTATTCTTCTTTTGTTAAGTCCATTTTAACCTTTGTAATGATCTGTTAGTTTGGTAACCTCAGCATCACTAACAAAAACAGGCTTAAGAAAAAAAAAGGGGGAGCCAGATGAAATGACGCACCAGTGATATGTGCGAGTCTATATTTACTTATTTATCTGTTAATTCAATTGTATTCTGCTATTCTTGTTACCTCCACCAAGGTGGTCATGTTTTAGGGAGTTTGTCTGTGAACAACATAACTCAAAAACTAACAAATGGATCTTGATGAAATGTTCAGGAAATGTTTAAAATGGGATAAGGAAGAAGTGATTTAATTTTGGAGGTGATAAGGATCACTGTCTGGATCCAGGATTTTTTTAAAGGATTCTTTATCATTGTGAGATAGGGCTGATTTCACCATATGTGAATATATCTCCACCATAAATGGTCAGATTGCTTTGCAAAACAAAACAAAACAAGGTCACCATAATTTCTGACAGATGTAAAAGTACGATCCAGATCCTGGAAATATTCTGGATACTAAGATCTGGAATATGAAATATTTACTGGGTCATCATCATTTTCAACACTGCCAGACAACAAATTATCGTACAAACCTGCAACTAACACCAAATTGTAGCAGACAGTCTGCTGAAAGGGAGTATAACATGAAAGTAGGACTAAAGTGTTCGTGACAATAACTATATGCTTGGTGGAGGTCTGTGCTCTCTGAGTGCTTTTCTAGTTTTTATTGCTTTTTCACCTTGTTTGAGTTGTAAGAATGTTTATTCTTAACTCATCAAGTTGCCCTTAGGGGACATAAAAGATTTTAATTCAATTCAATTCAATTTAATTCATACTCTTCAAAAAGCAAACTCATAGTTCGCTAAACTTCCTCTCAACAGAAAACAAAAATTCAGTGAAAGGGTTAAATCATCGAGCTAAAGACCTGAAATGTAACCTCTGAGGACGCCTGATCTAAACTAAATGTCAGACTCTAGTGCATAAGAAAGTGTGCTGTTTAGTACATTAACGCTGGCCTTATCTGGAGTGTGAAGGAAAGAAAAGATGCTGCTAAGCTTAAACTTAAAGCAAATGCCATCAAAATGCTGAACACCTGAGCCAGAGTTTCCCATCTCCCCCTTCTTCACAGTCATACTGCAGCACTGAGTTGCTGTGGACATTAATATTGAACTTGCGTTTCATGGCCGAGTCTTAAACTAAGCACACTGCCTCTCAAATCAAACAGCCTGCGATATTAAAGGTCTCTGAAAGACCAATGGCAGAACTGTCTTTCATTATCTCAGCAGATGGGTATAGACACTCCATATTTCACTGTCTGAATATCAAATAAATGAACATAAAGAGTCATAAATCCTATACAAACAACATAAATCAACCGAGCAGAGCCGGTATCAGGTTTCGGCGGTGCATCTCATACATACTAAAAGCAACTCAACACGACTGTTATATCTCCGTAATAAGGAAATGCATCACTGGCAGGAACACACAGGAGCCTCAGTACAGAAAACACCTTTAAGCAGATTTCTTTCAGGACATCTGGCAGCAGAAAACTACGAATTAGTATAAATAATTCGCACTGAGGTGACAAATTGCTTTATGAAGCTGACTGACATAATAATAAAGGTTTAAAGGATTTAAAGGGCTTATTTAAAGTTTAATTTCCTCCTTCTTACAGGTTTTTCTGACACTGTCATTTCTCTTGGCTAACTTCATACCTTAGCAGCCAGGCGTTTGACTGCCTCCTCCCTACGCCGCTGCAGCTCAGGGGTCCCAGGGCAGCTGTTGGTCCTCAGCGTGTTGGTAGCACTGGATGGTGGAGTGGGCTGTGGGGGCTGGCTGAGGGGAAGCTCTGTGCTCTGTCCTGCAGCACCTGAGGACACACACATACACTGTGTCAAATATCAATGAAGAAACGTGGAAATTTAAACCTAAATCACTTCATTTCTTATTTAATGCATGAGCTGTGAAACTGCTTTCAAGGCTCCGTGATGGATAAAGCTTCATTTTCAGAAATCTTTGTAGAAAAGTTCAAAGTAGAGGGTAAGATTTGATTTATGTCAGTGGATGTATCCTCACTTGACTTTTAGACTCTGCAAACTAAAATAAAAACCCAGAACATAAAAACCAGAAATAGTTTGACATCCAAAGGCAAATTGATTACTTTTTGGGGAGGCACTGGGACTGTTGGAGGCGATCTGACGCATGCGGCCGCCGTGGCAGCTCAGCGCTACTAGCCGGGAGATAATCGCCGTCTTCCCGTAACCCACGCTGCCCACAACTACAGTGCCTTGGTTCTCCGGAGACTCGCTGGCCTTTAGGACATCCTCCAGCTGCTGAAAGAGCCAATCCCGGCCCACAAAAACGGAGTCTGTGGTGATGCTGGGCACCTCGAAGAGTAATGGCTTGAGCATGATGTCCACTGGCTTGTAGGGAGCGAAGCGAGCTGAGGAATAAGAATAAGACAGAAATGTTAAAATCTGAACTCTTTCTTTTTTAGTCTGCTCTGGCTCAGATACATGCTAATCTGAGTGAATTCACAGTGTGAGTGGACATGAGAGGGGACTCTATCCAGCCCACCTCAGCACTAATTAGATCTCAGAGCTCTTGTTCATTCAGGGACTCTTCTAAAAATCTGATCCTGTCGACTAACGCTGGGATCATTACACCTACCCGTTCTAGTGCTGCTCCTGCAGGTTTTTAAACTTTAAATCATGCCACTTTCACATTAAATCTGCTACATTTTTGCTCCTTTTGAAACTTCTGCACACTTAATAATAACAATTTATTTTCACCAAACCTTGTTCTGAATATTATCTTTGACTTCATGGTGGATTTCTGTTTTTTAACTGTGAAATGATGATCGATCTTTAACGTAGTGATAAGAAAGAAAATCATCAAACTAAAATCATCTCAGATTATTGCATTTAAAAAAAAAGTACACAAGAAGTTTTGATTCACAATTCTTCATTAATATATCACATTCCACACTTTTGGAAACTGCTGTCAAACTTTTCTCTTGGCCTGATGTGTGGGCTATGACATCTCTTTCCTGTACTCCCACTTTAACAACCAGAGGAGAAACTAATTTCATGCTTTGAGCAAACTTATTTCAGCTCACAACTTTTTCAGAGTGGCTCAAAAACTTGTGTGGTCCCTCGCACAAATGCACAGCAACATATGTGTGTATAAGTCAGGAAGAGGTATTAATATGTTTTTCTTCCTGCTCCTGTTTTTTCATGAACTGTGTAAAAATACCTCAAGAAAATGTTGATCATTTATGTTGTGTCAAGTACTGTTGTAAGCAAATTAACTAAACATGACTAAATGAATTTAAAGATGCTGTGAAGAGGATCTGCTTTAATTGCACTCCGACACCACCTTCTGGCCTGAAGTCTCACACACACTGTCGTAAATTACTTTTAGTGAGGTGTTTGTTTGTTTTAGAATTAAATGGAGTTTGGACAAAACAAATTTTCTTTGTTCAAGACAACTTTCTACTGGATACAACATGTTGAGGTAAGGTATTTATCAGTACAGTTACGTAGCAATGCAGTTTGAAATGTGACATCAAGCAAACATTGTAGAAGCCGGCTGTATGTAGTGCTATCGGCAGCCTGGTGCTCCAACATACCTGTAGGCTAACGTAACAATAAGTAAACACTGTCAGTTTGTTTGTAGTTTAGTAGCTGTTTATATTTAGCTCAGCTGGCAGTCTGGTGCTCTAAGACATGTCTGGAACATGTAACGTTAGTGAATCCTAGTTATGTCCTGCCAGTCATCTACCAATCAGAGCTAACGTAACCTCACTCTTCATTTTATTGATAGACTCTCAAGTTTGAACAGACCACTGCAGAATAACTGCTGACTGTGGGTTGGAGTGAACATTATCACAAATGGCTTAGCTCCTGTGTTAGCTTTCAGCTCGGGCTGTATCATTCTCCTGTTCATCTTTCTTCTGCTCTTCTTTCCTTTTTCTGTCTGACAGTTAGGCTCCAGTGTCCACCATCACTACAAAATTAATCACAGAAATAGTTATCAGCAGAAAAACACAGATCTCTGTGTTCTATTTTTTCTTACTACTAAACTTTGTCAGCCGACATGGTGTTGTCATAGAGACCTAGACGTGCCATAAATCAGGCCGGTCCCTCTTGACCAGATTGGGTCAAGAGATTGAGCTAAGAAGTAGCAATTTAAAATAACCTGTAACCAGTAATGTTGATGCTGATAATCTTAAGTGTAGATTATGATCAGGCATATATCCAGAAGGAAGACAAGATCACTATCAAACTCCTCACTGCCCCTTTAAATAAAGGAAGAAAAATTAAAAAAACAATTTGAAAAACACAAACAGTCCCAAAGACTTCTATAGCGCAAAAAGATGAATCAACTTTAAGTTTAAGAAAGGACTAAATTAAGATGAGGCTTCTGTGAAGGGTTAAATACTCTGAGTATCCAATGATGTTGAAATAAATTATGCATCTTCTTATCAAATATTCACTCTGGATTATTCCTCTCAGTATGACTGGATATATAACTATAAAAAGTCTGGTGAAGCAAATATATCCAACATGATTTAATTTTTTAAATAAATCTGTGCAGGAAACTAAATTTTAGCACTGATCAATGGTTGTAATCATTTTCTAGTTCTCATACTCTCTTCAAGTTTATGAAAGCTTGAAGGAAAGCTCCAGGAGAGTCAAAACCTGCGACATAAGGGTTTCTCTCTGCATCGGTTCAGTGGCTGATGAACAGACACTGGCTGCTCACCTTTAGAGTCCTGAGGTGGCCGTCCTCCTGTGTTGTGCCAAGGGAGGCGAATGGATGTTCGCAGGGGGGTGTTGCGTTGTTCATCAAGAAAGCTCAGGTCTTCCAGCTTGGTGGAACTTGTAGCTGTTGACAAAAAGAAAAAGGAGAGTAAAGTAGATGTTTTTAGTGACTTAAAACTCACTCAATCTTGTAACTCGACTGTACTTTCCAGAGCAAAACAAGAAAAGAAAGCACAGAAACTCAGCGTACAACCGGCGCAGAAAAGTTTTATTCCCCACATTTGGAATCCGTGAGAAAACATGAGCGAGGATGAGGCGTGTCAGTCACTCTGACATTTGTATGACGCTGGAGGCGAAATGTGCAGGTACCAGTCTACAGTAGCAGTGAGAAGAACAGTGTCCCTGACAGAGCCGCTTCTGTTTTCTTTGATTTGAGCTGACAGCTACACAAACAGCCACACACACACAAAAAGTGAGAGGTCTGTCCCCAGAATACAACCGCTGGGGTGTACGGAGAGGGCAGATTACAAAAATAGAGGAAATAACAAACAAAGAAAATCATATGGACATACTCAAATATGTGCACGGCTATATTGCTGGGAATTTACTCAGTGCTGTCTGACATCTTGTAAGTAGAGGACATTTCTGTCTAATTTCAGCGCCATAATGCAGAGCAGATAATATAAGATCAAAAAGTCACCAAGAATAGAACAAAGCAGAGAGGTAAGTCAGAGACATGGGCTTCTTTCATGGACATTAAAAAGATGTGCATTAGATCTACAAGGTCTCTCTTGTGATTGCTTTTCACTGCCTAACAATACTATCACCATGGTGATCCATGCTCTCTTGGCCCTGCTGAAGAGCAGTATCAAAGCCTCTGCTCTCTACTTCATCAGCCCCGGCTGAAAGAGACTGTCACAAACACTCAGCTCTCCGCTGCGCTCCCTCTCTGCCCATCACTTGGTCACTAACTTTCTCCCTGGAATGTCCCACTAATTAAAACCCATCTGCTGACAACAGGGCGACTGGGGAAGCCGCCATCCTCAATACCACTTTGACTGGTTTGACTGGTTTGAAAAGATGGCCCTCAGGGTTATTTTTACTGCTGCGGATGGAGCTTCCACGGTAAACCATGATGGACACAGTGGAGCTTGACCATACAAAGTAAAAAATAATGGGAAACACAATATGGTGTCAGTGAGTGTTGAAGTATACAGCACTAATGGTCCACTTTTCAACTTAACTGCACAAATAAAGTGTACTTACATCAAACAGCTGAGCCAGGATGGGCGGTGGGAAACCTCACACCCCTCCCCTTGTCCCGAGCATGAATATCCCTGGACAGGCGTACAGATAAGTAGGCAGGGTGCAGACCCTTAGCTAAATCTCTGGAGAGTGCTCCCAGTCGATGAGCTCACTGAGGGCACAAAAGCGATTCCTCTGCCCCAGTGCTCCCATGCAGGCACACTGGCAGCTTTCAGCTGCAGAGCAGAGGACTTGGCTGCCCCTCTCCAGCGCTTCAGCTACTCACAGCATCCGCAGCATGAGGCGCTCGCTGAATGAATGCAACGCTTCCCACAAGTCATCCCACCTCTATTTGTTACACAAATGCACACAACTGTGTGTATGTGCTGCATACATTTGGAAGCACACACCACATCTTGGGTAAGTACACAAATGGGATAATGAAAAAAGAGAGAATTAGGAGAATAATAAATGAAAAAGCTAGATATGCAGTCTCCAGTGGCTGATTACAGTCTCTAATGGGGAGCTGCTGTAGTATTAATCAATGATCCTGCCTGGAGTAGGGTGAGGGATAAGAGAGAGGCATGTGAAAAAAAAGGCAGAAGGAGTAGAATTAGAAATGAGAACATGAAAGAATATAACACAGACACCCAGAGAGGCAGAGGTGGAGGCAAAGGAGAAGCATGAAAACAGCAGAGAGAAAGAATATGAGCAGAGAATCAAGCCGATGCAGCAAATCACTCCTTACGCTGAGCACTGACTCACAACTACTTCTCCAACTCTGATTCTTGAACTCAGAACGGGGAACCTGAGAGCCATCGTGAGCCTCATTTCACACCAGACACATTCTTTCTGCCCATGGGTCTCATAAGCCAAAGCTTAAGGTAACCCTCACTTTGTCTTTTAAGGAGCCTCAGTACTCAAACCCACTCATTCATGTCAGTAAAAATGCCCCCTCCTTTTTTTGTTAAACCAGTATTCCAAAATTCTTTCATGGCAAAGAATTCCCACAGGAAGGCATCCTATCCCTGCCTCCCCCTCCTGGATCCCTCTGTTCCCTTGTCAGATTCCTTCCTATTCTTGCACACGCCTATACTCATTGATAAAAGGTACATTTGATAGCTTGAAGTCTGTGCTTGCTGTGACTTTGAAGCTGCATCAATGTGTCAAGACTGTATTCTGAGGAAAATGGGATTTTTTTCCTTTCCTCAGGCAGGTCTGCCCTTTGAATCCTTCAGCTCTGTGCTTCCCATGACAGACCAGAGGGTAAGCCTGATTTCCTTTGCTCCAACCACTGCCCCCTTATCTCCGTGACTCTACTCTGCTCTCCCCTTCACCTCTGAATACAATCAGAGCTCCCATCACCTTCCATCACCTTCTAGCTTTTTTTAAAAAGTTGTTGGGTTATTGTAACATTTTTTTGACACTGTAAAGAACAGACTTCAATTCAGTTCTTGAAGTACAACAGAAAGTTCTGGGAACTCTTTTCAAACTGCAACTCTATGTCTACTCGCACTGTGGCAAAAATTATTTCTAAAACCTGATTTCATAATTCATTGTTACTAGGCGCCACCCCGTTGTGGCTGCCTGTTACAGCAGCTCTCTCTTCTTTGAACGTTTGTTCCTTGTAGTTTCTTCATCTCTTTTTTGTCATTTTTGCATTTGGAGTGGGTCATTACTTTGTATTGCTACTTTTTTGGGACACCAAACTGGTTTGTCTTCAGTGATATTTTTACTATATTTGCTTCTCTTTGTCTGGAGATCCTACACGTAACCATGTCACATGTGAAATCAGCTGTTAGCAGCCTGTAGCATGTCAATGCTAACTGGTGCAAGGCCTGATGTTTTCTACAAGGTGAGGAGAAGGAGGTGAGGACGACGTGCTGGTTCTCAGGTGTGAGCTAAGAAGTGACGACATGGACCTGTCCTTCCATCCATCATTATTGGGAACGTAAGATCTATCTCCAATAAGATGGACAAGCTAGCCGTGCTAACCCAGCAACAGAGGGAATACCAGAGGGCAGAATAGCATCATGCTTTTCACAGACATGGCTAACGGAGCTAACATCAGCTTGCTGCTGTGACTACTCCTGAATTTCCCCTCAGGGATAGGGATGGGTACCTTTCACATTTGAAACGATACGGTACCGATGCCCGGTACCTGGCACTCGGTACCGGTACTCAACGGTACCAATTTTCGGTACTTTTTTGTGTTTATGTCGTAAAAAATTTCAATTTGTTCAATAATAAAATATATATTTTTTACAATTTAACAAATATATTCTTCTATATATATATCCTTGAAATGCTGTGTTCATGTCCAGCATGGAAAATCGCCTACTCTTCCACTCCCTCACAGTCACAAGGATGCGTTTAGGTACCTAAACATGGTACCTTTTGATTTTAAATGAATCAATACCCGGTACTTTTGACAGAATTCGGTCGGTACCTAAAAAACTACCTAATTCGGTACCCATCCCTACTCAGGGATAAATAAAGTATTTTGTAGTCTATTCTAAAGCAAGTTTCATGCTTCATCAACAATCTTCCACATGATATTTAATCTGCAATTGCTGCACCAACATTTCGCCCCAAGTTAGGAAACAACAAAATGCTGATGTAGCTTGGAACAGAAACATAATACAGCAGATACTGAAAACACTTGAAAGCAAAAAACTGAAATAGCAGCTTCAAAAATCCATGCACAACTTGCAGGAGCCAGGCTGTCAAAACTGATGTGGCTGATCAATAGCTATGAATGAAACAGACCTTCAGAGATCAAACACAGTCTTCAGAGTTAGTTTTTGTGCCTCTTTAACAGCTCTTACATAATTCTTAATGGTGGGGTGTTGTCAATCAAATGTAGCCAGATGGCTCGGTGGTGGCACAGAGTAGTTACATACACGCTGTCCCTTTGAGATTGGGCATTCGGCAAATTGTGATCTTTCGATGGAGTGCCACAGAGAGGAATATTAAATGGCTCTTCAAAACCCAGGCAGATTGATCCCTGCAATGGTTTTCACTTTGCTCCTGCTGTGACTTCAAGGCCCCGGCGACTCTCTGCGAGTGGACTTTTTAAAAAGACGCCGCTCTGACCTTTTCGCAGCTGGAGCTCATGAATGGGTTTTGTTTCCTTTTGCCTCCTTTTTGACGTCTTGCTGAAAAGATTAGCTTTTTACGTAGAGCTGAAGGCAAAAGAAAAATCCATGGCTACCTGCAGGCATCATAAAGCAGAGACGAAAAACACGTCGACACGGTCCGAAGATAACAGCAGACACTATTGTCTAAAAACAGCCAGAGAGGAGATGAGCTTACAGCATATCAGATTAAACCATTACATCATGCCACCCTGCCTTAGTACAACAGAGAGACAACAGAATATCAAATTTAATAAGCCAAAACTTGTTCATCCTACAGCTCTGCAGCAGTTTGAAAGATATCGCTTCTATTTCACTGTCTGACCTTTGCAAACATGATTAACAGACTGTGGTCAAACAGGGCAGGTGGAGATGACTTTATGCCCTCCAAATAAAACACAGATGTCCCTGCTGTCCGAGTTTTTGATAGAAGGACAACGCTTCCTTGAGGTTTCTTGCTGATGTTTTATAGCATCAGGTCGATAGACAGTCTGACATTTGATCCCAGCATTATTTCCCTTTGTGTAATCATCACAAGAGTAAAACTTTTACCTGGAGAAGACTTGAGAGGACTTCTGAGCAGTCACAAAAGTTTATTTGTATGCTGTATTCAAACACGACCACAGAGCTCTCTGTTGAATAGAAAAACACCTCAGCATGCACTGCGGCACCATTCCTGAGCCACAATGACCCTGACTCAATCTGCCTGTCTGAGAAACGCGACCACAAGCAGCTCAAGCTAAAGTTTCAGAACCAGGGAATTCCAGTGGCCAGAGCTAATATGGCCCTTTGACTCCATAAGCCTGGTTAAAACGCTTTGCACGAATGCCTCAAAAATAGAATTGTTATAACTTCAGAGTAATAAAGTCTGGCAGGAAGGAGTGGCAAAGACCGTGAAGGGAATATTGTTACCTTTTTAAGAAAGTAAACAGCGTTTTAAGCATCTTTTAGAGAGATGCAAAAGGGAGAAGTTTTAAAAACTGCAGGTTCTTGAGTGTCCACTTTTTGGCTGATGCCAACAAAAGGCAAGAAATCCCCATTAACACCCAGGTTAAAGTGCAAATTTTTACATTAGAACCAACAACACTAATAGTTGGCACTTTTAATGACAACTGTTTGAATTCTGGGTGAATTGTAGACGTTTACCAGGCAGGCAGCATGCATACAGCCTCAGCTTCTATACCTGTTTGTATATTAGTAAAGATATTAAATCAAGCATTTCCAATATGGTGACCACCATCTCTGAGCTTCCATGTGTTTTATAAAGTATATGGTGCAGTGGCCAGTAGGTGTCAGCCGATTTGCAAAAGCCACATCACAACAGAAGTGAAGAGAACAGTTGTGGATGTAGAAAACTTGAGAAAGTAAGTAAATGATTGTTTCCTTTTTCACCTTCAGCTTTGATAAATATAGCTATGATGCTAATGTTATTGATTCATAAAGCTGAATATAAGATGAAGCAGTTTTCAGGTAAATGAAAATATGTAAGTACTATGAAAGGTATAACAAAGTGAGACTCCTACAAAGCTTTATTTATCATATATGACGTTAAAAAAGATCATCATTTACTTACTTTCCCAACTTTACAGTGTTTGTTAGGATAACGAACCTTTTTAACTCCAGTTGTAGCTTTTGCATTTGTGTTTTTGCTCTTGCATTCATGTTGTGGCTTTTGCAACTCATCTGAGACCCGCAGGCGACCGTAATATGGGAATTACATGCAAGAATATTAATTCAGCTTTTCACTCTGTCTAATCATTACTGTAGGACATTTCTTTAACCTCCAAGACCCTGAACCCACATATATGGACATTACATTTCTGCCTCTCAGACCCATGATACTTGATTTTACAAAACTTTGACCCATCACCCACGTTAAGGGACACTGCCCATGTTGTGTTATGGCCATATCACAACTTTACACCCATTTCAGTGGGAAAAACAGTATATTTAAGTACAATGACACCAATAACTAATAGCAAACCTATAACACAAATAACCAAAACTCCTGGACAAGAAACACGTTTAGTTATTATACAGATTAGGTCTTATCCCAAATAGCCATTAAAAAAAAAACACACCTAACAAAAGCTCTGGTCTCAGTTTGTTAAAGCTCATACATTTTAAACTGAGTGCTGCTGAGGTGAAATGAGTTGGATGACCTAGGTAAAATTCTTAGCTTAAGAACATGTTTTAGTTTTTTATTTTTTTTTTGTAGGATCTTTCACGACATAAAGAAGCCAAGAAAAAAGCACCAAGTAAATTTGTTGTGTTGTGTCTATCAATTCCACAAAGCCCCCTACATGTGGTCAGCTGTGACCTTTACAACAAGGTGTACTTTCAGAATTAAACTTATGATAAATGTCTGCACTGCCTCTGGGGCTGCGCATGCCAAATATGTTTGAATGCTTCCTGAGTGTTATGGCAGAAAATGTTTTCCTTGAGGGATGGTAGTCCAGACGGTTCCTGACACAACCAACCAGCAATACAATTACAAACTGCTTCTAAAGAGACGTCTAAATTCTGCTCTGTCTGTGGTGACAGGTGCTGCAAGTCAGCATTTGTGCAAATTGGTACGGGACACGTGAGTCTGCATAGTGCTGCACGAGATCCAACAGCGTGCCAGAGACAGAATGGATGTTTAATCACGAAGGGAGTGCAAATGACACTTCTAGGTAACGTGCAGACATAACTTTGATGCCAGAGGCCCAGCTATACCGCTGATGGTGGCAGGACACAGACGGACAAAGCAAAATATTGGCACTCAGCCAGAGAGATTTTTAGGGATAGCTTGATTTTGTTTCTTTCTGCAATCTATATTTTCTAGTTGTTTGTATGTTTATATCAATAGATGATCAGAATATAGACTGACTCCTTCGTCACTGCAACAGTCCAGCACAAGATCTGAGTCAGAGCCCACTTAGCTCAAACCTGCCTGGGGAACTCATCCCCCATCACACTCTCAACCTGTCAACCAGACCGAACTCATTTGGAGCAGAAGTCTCATCTAACCCAAAGGGAAAAATCCACCATTTTCAAACAGAGTGCCATTTCTCAGACCTGGAGGTGTCGTAACTCATCCCAAGAGCATAGCATAAAAGATATTTACTCACACCTCGTGATGACAACATACCAGCTCTATCTTCTGCTGAGATATGTCATAATTGCCTGCAGGACCCCATAGATCATTAAGTTTGTGGTGTAGTAGTCATAAAAGTGAGAAATGTGGTGGAAGCAATCTAAGGATAGAAAACTGACTATGGCTGAAATATGCAGAGTCTTAAAGCAAATAAAACCTGCACATTACGTCTTTAAATGCTGGGTGTCCATGTCCTTACTTACTGTCAATGAATAACGTTAATGAGTATTCCCAGCGGACACCTTGTTATTTAATGTGCTGGCATATGAGCCAACAACGGAAAACAGTCACAGAGCTTCTGGCCTGTAGAGTGAATTCACTAATGATGAATGCAATTTTGTTTGTTTTGTACAATGAGATCCCTCCAATTTGGCTCCTTCCTGCTTTGGTAATTGCTTCTCTAGAATCATTATTCTTTATTGAATATAATTTCCTTGAGCATTAACTAAGAAGAAGCAGTCTACACAAAGTGACATTGCCTCACTTTGGTCGGGACCATAAATGAAGCCGCTTCAACGTGTCCTTGATGTCCTCTCCAAGGGCCCTGCCACGCGGCGTAAAAATCTGAGGTGTGAATTCTGCGGGTCCCTAGAGGGCAACGCTGCATAACTATGACATCAGCCCATAAAATCTTAGGAGCGTCAAGGGAAGACGAGCACGGCGGGCGCTGACACGCAAACCAACACACATAAACAGTCCAACAATCCCCTGGTTTATTTGCTTTATGAGCCAGTGTGTGTCTGTGCCGCTCGGGGTTTATGTTAGCGGTGAAATAATGGTGAGATGTTAAAGAGTGTGGAATCACAGAACAATAGCACAGCCACTGAACAAGCATAATCACCACAATGCCTTTCAGAGTTTGTTTCCACAGAGGGCACATACTCCTGTGTGGGATGCAGAAACAAAATGTTGAGTAGAAGCAGCTCACAATGGGTGGTATCAATAAGTAAGCAACAACACGCACAAATCATGCATTATTTGTTCTGCTGTCACATCTTGATCCTACTTTGTCTTCATCTTTAAACCATCACCAGCAAAGAGCCACCTCAGCAGATATGTTGATGACTTCTCGGAAATCGTGCAGGATCAAGGCAAACCTGTCACCTTTGCGTATCAGTTTTTTTTCATGTGGCAGATGTTTCTCGTCCAAGGCCGTTTACAATAAGTGGGTTTGAACTCAAGAGGAGCCTGAACTTGGTGCCATCAAAGAGAGAAAACACTCTGATGTGGCGTCAGAGCAGAGTGAAAAGTTGCTGTGTTTCATCACGGTCAAACCCAAGGGAGACATTTTGTTGAGGAGTGTTCAAGCACTTAAACTCTAACATTTGCAGCTGTGGCTTACAGGTGAAGGAAGGGAAAATCTGTTAAAACAAAAGACATCCTCTTTCAGCTAAAACCAGTCTCCTCGTGTTTAGAGATCCTGTCTGCTCTCAGTCTACAGCCTGGTGTTCTGTTTGCCGCCCCATACTGATTGTTTTTATTTTTTTACTTTGACTCATCTTTATCTTGGCCGTTGATCTGACCGGAGTGCACTTACATTTTTATGATGCTTCCTTCCTGGCTTCTGCTGAGCCTTTCTCTGCTTTTACAATTTCTTGTGATTTCTCCTCAATAATGGAATTGTCTGCTTTCACAGTGCAGTGACATGCTGTTCATCTGCTCCACAAACTGTGTTACAGTCTCCAGGATGCTGGTGTTTTTTGTTTTTACAAGATGATTTATTGAACTCTACCTTTTACATTCTACACAGTCTTGAGTCTGCCACCACAAACACATGTCCAGTGTTTTTATATCGCTGTTATTTCAGGCATGATGTCAACACAACAGCAAGCATGTGCTGCATGTTCCCCTGGGTACGAAGCAGGTTATGGCTGCAGGTAAGGCTGTGGGCTGAATCGCTTTTTACTAGAGGTGCACCAATCACAATTTTCTGGCTGTTCACCAATCTTTAAAAAGCCTGACCCACCGATACTGATTTGGGCTGATCCCGTTTTTTATTTTTCATTTTTTTTAACTGGCAGCATATACCTGTATAATGTTCCAATCTTATTCTTATTTTAATTCTCTTTTATTGAAATACTGTATCATTGAATCACTTATTCCATACATATTAGATACAATTTTTCCTATTATTTTCTCTCTCTTCCTCTGTTCATTTTTAACAGTCATGACATGGATTAGATACAAAAATATAATATATATTGTTAAAAATTAAAAATTATATATATATATATATATATATATATATATATATATATATATATATATATATATATATATATATATATATATATAATTTTTTTTCCTTTGTCATTTTAGGAGTCTGTCATGTGGTACTTCTAGAGTCTAGATTTTCAGCTAAATATCCTTTTGGTTAACATCTACAAGTTTAAAGAAGGCCCAGGGAAAAAATAATGGGTACAAAAACAAGAGTAAGTGAGGAAATAATAACAAAAGTAGTAAATTTATAAGGATTTTTTGAAAAATAAACCCTTAAGAAACATAAACTAATATAACTATGTATATCCATGGAAAGATTTTTTTAAAATAAAATGATAAAATGAACAACAGTTCTTAAAGTAATGCCTAAATTGTGATAGTAATGTCATTAATCAAAATAAAACCTACAATATTAACAATGGAACAAAACATGGAATAACAATATGAGTAACAGTTAAAATCTGAACTCTGTAGCGTGAACTAAGGTGATGACTACCAACCTTTATGTCATAAAATGCAACTTAGCTGTTTTTGTGTACTCCATCCATTTTTACCAGAGTCTTTCAAATTAATCAGTTCTAATCTGAGCAAGTACGTCATTTTTTCCATGGTATAAATTCTTTGCATCACTTCAACCCAGCCCTTGACCTTAGGTATCTCTGTAGTAAGCCATTTTTGTGTTATGGCTTTTTTACTTGATAGTAACATGACCCTTAATATGTATTTCTTTACAAAATCTGTCATTTCTGCTGTGATTTTTTCCAAGATGAAATATTTCAAATGAAAGTGAAAGCGTTTAACTTAAAACAACCAAAAAAGTGTCCAGAGTTTTAGGTCTCAGAGCAAAAAGCAACCCATTGCTGGCTGTCAGACCTCCCTGGAGGTGTATATAAGATCAGTTTCATATGTAAGGATGAGCATGTCTAGTTTTTACGTTTTACTAATGTGTTCAAATCCAACATCTGTGCTTGGTGGATTTACAAGGTTTGTCTCAGCTAAAAACTTATAGCTCTGAAGTATGAATTCAACCATGTCTGTCAGTTATGGCTCGATTTTGCTGGTACCTGCATCAACACCGTGTGAAAACTACCCCCCAAAGAAACTTTAAACGTTCAGGTTCCTAACAACAACAGGGCGAAGGTCAAAAGCAGCGGTAAAAACTGAGCAAGGCAGTGAGATGGAGATCTGAGTTTGGAAAATGGGGGAAAGACAGAGGAGGGAAAAGAGGGTAGCGAGGGGATATCAACAACTGTGACAGCTGTGTGGATATGGCGAGCTGAGCCATAACAGAGAGGCTCCAGGGCAGGAATGCAGAACAGATCAGCCAGACGGTGGCTCACGCCTGAGTCCAACATGGCAGGGAAGGGCTGAGGCACAACACACAACAGCTGCCTAATCCCAATCTCTGCTTTTAACCCCGCTGCTCACTGAAACCTGGCTCCTGAAAAACACCAACATCTTCATACTTTTTTTTTAAACCTCCACGTTTATTTTTCATTTGTGTGTCACTCACTTGGACTAGAAGTGACAGAACGCTTGTCAGCCTCAGGCAGCGATGGTATCTCAGCATTTCGATCTAGATCTGACTGGCAATGCAATGCTTGAAGACACCCCAGCACACACAGTCAGTTTCCTTGTCAGCATAACAAAAGGTTACCAGGCTACAAGAAGGAGTGAAATGTTTCTTGTAATGCTAAATGTACACTGAGGAAAGGTTAACAGAGATCTTTCTCACAGACAACATCCAGATGTCGAGAGCTGGAAACCACAGAGCTCTTACCTGCTACAGAGTTCGGCCTCGGCATCATGAGAGAAGAAGACGTCTGCGGCGGATATGGAACGGGTCCTTCAGGTGAGTGACTTGGAGGCTGCGCTGCCCCTGCTGATGTGCTGCTCTGCTGCTGATGCTGCTGGTCTGTCCTGGACGGGGTGTCGGCTGGTGAAGCTGTGGCGCTGTTGGAGTCTTCTTCGGCCACAGGAGAGCAGGTGTCGGCCCGCACGCTCTGTGCCAGGCCATGGCGCCCGCTGCCCCTCAGGCTGCCATCCTTACTCCACTCCAGGCTGGAGCCGCTGCGGTCGTCATTCTCTGAGGAACTGGTGATGGTGGCTGCGAGGAGATGAGAATCCAGAGCGGATTAGAGCAGGCGAGGGAGGCAGGACGAGGGTAAGTGGCGAGAAATGTGAGAGTAAGATTCTTTGTGTGCTATGAACATTATCTGTCTTCATCTTTGCTGAGATACTGAGCTGTAATGGAACTTTTAAATTTGAATAACTCTCTGCTTTTCCTCCGAGTCCTTATCAACACTGTTCACCACCTGAATTTTTATTGCAGAGACAGCCTGCTTACACTAATGAAAGATATGACGGCATGGATTTGCAAAAATCATTTTCTGAGCTCAGATTGTCTGATTGTGTTGAACTCTTTTCCTGCTGTGCTGTGTTACAGATCTAAACGTGGACGGAGGATTCCAAGTTTGTGTTTAGAGCTGAATCGGTAAGGTTTGATATCGAACAGGTGTTTTCCAAAAATGACAAATAAATCTTTTAATCTTCCCTCAGGCTTACCCAACCATCAAATACAAAAAGGAGAGTGGAGGGCCAGAGCTACATATTAACAGGCAGCTGGACACAAAAACATCAGTATGAGTTTGACAACAGAAACTGACTGGCCAGCTGGCTGTTTGCATCACATATGCCTAATCTGGATTTCATCATGCTGCAGCACATTGCATCATCAGTAACATCAACAGATCACATCCTGGACCTTTTGTCTGCTGTATTATTGACATGAAAGAATCAGAAATCATTCGTGACAGTCTGATGTAGCATGTATACGTAAATCCCTTCTCTTGGCATGGCATCAGGAATGAAATTCGTCATTTTACTTTCACCAGAACTGTTTTTTGGTCTTATCCAGTGGGGTTGTTTGCACTGAACTCCTTCTGGGAGCTGTTTTGAAAATGTTAAGACATTGCAAAATCTCCCCAATTCCATTAAGGAGCTTTTAACGTAATACAAAGCCAAATTAATGTGCTTTTGAAATCAGAGTCTGACTCAGACTTCAAAGACCAAAGAGCATTAATCAGCGGCTGGAATCTGACTTATGGACACAACATAGCTTTGTTCTTTCCATTCCTACACAGTCCTAAGGAGGCCTTTGGACGGGATGTCGTGGACCACCTTCAGCAGTGTGTAATTTTCCATCAAATAAACCTGTACTCAAGACCAGCAGAGCGGCTTTACAATGAGATCGTCTGCAACACGTGTGCATCATCCTGGGCGGCAGTATGTCAGCGCACTATGCTGGGAGATACTACATCAAGCTTCCATAAATTTTTTAGCAGCTAGCTATGATACTGCCCTGGGGGACAGGATGACTGACTCATCATAATCAACTCTGCAGAAATCTAACTTATAGTGATGGATCTGGCTTTAGCATGACGGCAACATGTCAGTCAGGCACATAAACAGCCATGAAATGTGTGATACTTAAGCTAGCTCAAACAAGCTCATTGCTAACAGCTGATTTGACTTTGTTAAAGTTCAACTTAGGATAGCTAGAGGATCATATGGTTACAAATTGGTATAGAATCATCAACACAAATGTTTAAAAGCCATTTTCAGGATGAATCTCAAGCATTTATACAGCTACTAAAAGCCATGCGAGCAGGAACAGTAGACGGATTAATTCATCAATAGACTATGCCATATTTCTGTCAGCTTATATAAATCCCTGAATGTCTTACAGCGCTATTACTAGAGATATAATACAACCTCTAACTGTGGCAACTGTCACCTCAATGCTCGCTCCTACCAGAACAGCTCAAGGCAAAGCCAATAAGTGACGCACTGTGGAGGATATATACAACCTGACACAAACGCTTTTCACTCCAACACAAAGATCTGACAGGCTTCACAGAAAGGATGAATGAGTGACGCCATGAAATGTGAGACTTATTGTTAAATCAGAGTGCACATGAGGTAACAATTCTCAGACTGGAACTTAGAAGAAGGAGAGCTTAACATAAATACTTCAATAACTGATTATAATGCAGGAAAATGCTGGAAAGAAAAAAAGTTGGGAGAGAACAGCAGAGCTATTGTTTTTTTGGTTTCTCGGTCAAACCCAGCGAGTGATGTAGCCACTGGTGAAGTTGCTTTTTTTGTCATTACTTTAGATTGGATGCCAGCACTCCTAACTCCACAGATTGGCTGTGCCGTCCTGTGGATCTGCAGCTGAGTTGGCTCAATGCGAGCATCCCTGGCATGGTTATATCGACTCTTCTGGCAGAGGTGCCACAGGTGGTTTAAAAATGCAGTGAAGTCAAACAGAAACTATTCAATGGACAGTTTGGAGCATTCTTTGTGTCAGTTTGGTATCTGCATCATTCTGCAAGCTTAAGACAATCAGTTCCAAATGCAGGGGCCTTATTCCACAATCAGGCATTTCCATTATTTCCATCTCTGCATATTCATGGATACAAGTCTGTTTTGTTTGCTCCTGTTGCCATTGTGACACTAATTTGCAAAGGAGAGCAACAAAAGGTCAAAAATGAGTTATGCATTGACAGCTTTTGTATTTTTTCATGGAGGGCTTTTTGTTTTTGTGTTGTTCTTTTAAAACTTCCTAAAAATAAAGACAAACTAGAAAATCACTCAGAGAACGTAGACCTCCACCAAGCATATTGTGGTTGTGACGCAACACTTTAGTCCTACTTTAATGTTATACTCCCTTTCAGCAGACTGTCTGCTATAATTTGGTGTTAGTTGCAGGGTTGTACGATAACCCAGTACATATTTCATAATCCAGATCTTAGTATCCAGAATTTTGCCAGGATCTGGATCGTACTTTTACATCTGTCAGAAATTATGGTGACCATGTCTTGTATTGTTTTGCAAAGCAATCCGATCATTTATCGTAGAGTTATAGACACATATGGTAAAAACAGCCCTATCTCACAATGATGAAGAATCCTTTGAAAAACACCTGGACCCAGAAGGTGATCCAGGTCACCTCCAAAATATAATCACTTCTCTCTTATCTCATTTTGAACATTTCCTGAAAATTTCATGAAGATTTGTCAATTACTTTTTGAGTTATGTTGTTCACAGACAAACAGACACACCCTCCCAAAAACATAACCTCCTTAGCGGAGGTAAAAAGCTACATGTTATTCAGCATCCACCTTGTTGATTCTCACCTATGATCCCACTGTCTTTGCTCTCAAGTGTGGAGCTGGGGCTCGTGATGGTCCCACAGGGGCTGGAGCGGCTGAGGGGGGGCCGGCTGGTCGTGCTGTTGAGTGTGGAGCATGGGCTGTCGGTGCTGGGAGATGCTGTGCTGCTGGTCAGCGTGGAGCACGGGCTGATGCCCTGGCTAGTCACAGAGCACTGAGGAAGGAAAAAACAGAAAAAAGTAGTCAGGTATATGAATAATGTGCTCCATGAATCAAATGTGTCGATGAAGAATGAAGCCAACCTGATTCAAACTGTCAGCTGGCAATATGCTCGCATTTTTTCACCATGAGCGGCTATAACTACAACAACAACAAATAACTTTCCGGCCTTATTTGGAAGGAGAGTTGAGAAAACTAAAGGGAATTACAAGCCTATCTGAGCTGAGAAAACTATCTGATCATGTGAAAGTAATGCAAAACTCTCTTTCACAAATAAACAAGCATTTCACGTGCGAGCATGACACACGAGCCGAAGGGCATGGGCGCTGCGAAGGGAGCAAGGCTTGATAATTACACACTCATGTGTCTGGAAGACCCGAAATAAGCCTGAAGAGAATCCCACGAGGGGAGAAGTCTCTACTTTGTTGTGACACAATGGATACCTTCCCTCTGCTACCAAGCCTGTCTGACAACCATACAGCAGCTGAATCTTTGACCTAACCGACAACCGGAGAAATCTGAATTAAAGCTGGTTTGTCCTGTTTCCCATCTTTCCTAAACTGTATTCTGATTGAAGACAATATACTGTAGCTCAGCAGCGTTAGCTTTGTTCTAAAGTAGGAAAAACCAAGAGGAGCCTCTCCTTGTTTTATTTACATAAGTTGAAGATCTCATCAAACTTTACTTTCCATGGACGTCTTTAGAAGATACAGTGCTCTATTTAAAGACATTAATCTATCAAACAGTCTATCTCCATATTTTTAAAATCTGGTGAAATCAGAGGAGTGCTTGTGTATTTTATAAATCCCTATCTGTTTTCATTTACAGCATTCAACACTCAGATTAATTAAACCAAGCCTCAGCCTAAGTACACCATCTTCACCTAACAGCTTTTGTTGCCTGAGGGACTTTCACCCATAGTTCCCACACAGCACTTACCACAAGGCTGCCTCCAACAAACTGCAATTAAATCACAGAAAACCACCACAAACATTTCAACCACTAGAGCTCAACTCCTTACTGTTTTTTTTTTGCAGAAACATTAAAAAATGATTCTTCATCCAAAATTGAGTTTGTTAGTAACTGAACTCACTCCTTCTGCTTTTTAAAGGTCTGCATGTTTGTTCAGGAAGAATACAAACAGCCCAACCAGGAAGGATGCTGAACGAGTAAAGGCATCATTAAAATGTGTGGAATGTTAATTTTAGCTACTAAACCCTTTTTCTAAGTTTGTTCTGCAAGAGCATGAAAGTGAGTTTTGCAATATTCAACCTAAAGCTGCAGCCCTGCACTGACGCCACCTCACAAGTTACAGGAGGAGCCGAGCAGCTTACTTACATTAAATAATTTACCAAAGAGCTAAAAACATCATGCTGAGCCAGAAATGTTGTTAAACAGCAGTATGGAGGAAAAAAGAATTGCTCGCAGATGACAGTAATGTACTCCTCCCTAACTGAAAACACACACCTACACACACACACACAGAGTCATTATGCTCCCACACTGTCAGGCTCCATTTTTTGACATCTCAACTTGTGAATTTCACTCGTGAGATACTTTTTACGTCTCTTTCCCAGAAATGTGGGTTTGAAGTCAAAATGTGTCCGAGGCATGAGATGAATGAGGGGAAGGGTAGCGTGCTGCGCTTTGCTCTGCTTTTCACACAGCACAAGCTTAATTAGTGGAGCCAAACAAACTGAGGCTCAGACCTAACATAACTCTATTTCTGGACCTGAGCTCAGACACTCTTGTTACACATTCAAGAGCCCCTGGAATAGCACTCAAGTTACCGTGGGAGACGTACACACCACGCTAAAGATCCTGCACTAAAATGTAAGCACATGCAGTCAATTTTAAATACAGATACTTTCTTAAGAAGATATTTCACATACAATAATAAGAAAAACACTTTTGACAGTTACCGTTGTTTGTGTCAGAAAGATAATTCCCAGAGGAGCTTCCTAATCCCCATCCAAAGATAATGCACAGAGGGAAAAATGCATCAAGCTGCAACAAAAAAAAATCCAGTCCACTGTCACAACTCCCTGTGCCTCTCATCCTCACCCTGTCTCCTCTATCTCTCTATCTGTGTGCAGCAGGAGTGGCAGCCGCTTCTGCTGGAAGGAGGGAGGGAGTTGGAGGGGAGGGAGGGAGAAAATGAAATACCTTCTTTTCATTCTTGTCGTCCATAGGTATGCGTGCCGTACCCGGGATCCCTTCTCCTAATAAAAAGCCGAGCCTTGTCATCAGTTCCTGAGTGGCAGGAGAGGAGGAGCTTGGCTGTTTCTCCGCTTGCAGCTCTGGAGAGGAGAGGGAGGGGGAGAGAAGGAGAGAAACAGAGAGGGGTGAGGAGGGGGGAGTCAGAGAGTTAGCGGGCAGATTCCCTCTCTCCGCTGGATGGCCCACACAGGGCTGATCCGCCTGCCCTGCCCTCAGCGGCTCAGCTCTCAAATGTTATGCTGCACTCTCCAGCTGCTGCTGATGTGCTGCAGACCAGAGGAGGAGGTGGGAGGAGGTGGGGGGAGATGAGTAAGAGGAGAGGGGGAGTTCAGTGGGGGGCAGTGGCTGGTGTGTGTGAGTTTTAAAGGAGTCTGAATGCATGTGAATGTCAAGCATTGTTAAGAAAGCAGAGACCTTGTGTGAGTGAGTGTGTGTTCAGTGTGTGTGTATGTGTGTGTGTGTGTGTCCTGCAACACGCCTTGAGTGCCAATTTCAGGGCTCCTGGTTGTTTACAGCTCTCACTCATAGAGCCTCTGAATATCAATGAGTGGACATGGGTTTTCTTCAGCCCAGCTTAAAATGTTTGTGGTCTCAGCTCTCAGAGCTTAATGCTTGTTGAGAGTGAAATTTCAAGGTTGGGACGCCATCAACAAGACAGAGACCACCGGCAATTTATTTTGTGTTTGCAAGTATTAAAATCAGTCTGAGAAGAGGCTTCGTCATGATCTATACACGTGTTATGCTTGTGTATGGTCCTGGAGTTTATTTTAGGAGAAGTCTTAGGTTTACCTGAGGGTAAATGACATCCAGAAGGGGAGGGAGGGGGGGGGGTGGGGGAGGGAGGGAGGAGGCAGTTGTCCAAGTTACAGAAGCTTATTATGCAG
Source organism: Halichoeres trimaculatus (assembly GCF_033239565.1). Lineage (NCBI taxonomy): Eukaryota > Metazoa > Chordata > Actinopteri > Labriformes > Labridae > Halichoeres > Halichoeres trimaculatus. The sequence goes on from NW_027437197.1 coordinate 20,122,264, forward strand.
TTCTCTGTCAGCACCTTTCCCTCCTCTCTCCTTTATTTTCCCCTTTACCCTCTTTCTGTTAGGGTCATTAATAATGTTGGCAGCCACATGTACTTATGAAACGACCTCATGGAGTTAGAAATGTCCATCTGCACACACACACCAACACACAAACACAAATACTCCTAAAATCAATGATTCATTTACATGTGAGATGACCATTAACAAATTCTGTCTAAAGGAGGGAGGTTGATTTCCACATTTTACTGACTCTCAGATAATAAGTTGGACTTCCTGATGTATAAACAAGCAAACAAGCAAAAATGAACTACAACTTATTTGAACTAGAAGCCCATATGGACACTTAAGCTGCATTTACACTAAGCTGCAACCTCCAGTCTAAAAATATGAGGAACTATCAAACACTTCTGTGCACTGAATCTGCTAAAAAAACTAACACCTTAAAATGGTATTGAGCAGTTTTTTTCCCCGCCTCTTTAACCTAGAGTTGTGAAAAAACACTGATACGGCAAAATATCGCGATACTTTGACCTGTGATAAAACTAGGGATGGGTACCTTTCACAATTGAAACGATACGGTAAAACCGATGCCCGGTACCTGGCGATTATGTGGTGAAAAATATAAATTTGTTGAACAATAAAATCTATGTTTTTAAATTTAGCATATGTATTCTTCAATATATAACCTTGCACATGGCACCTTTTGATTTTGTGTGAATTGGTTCCCGGTACTTTTGACTGAATTCGATCAGCACCTATAAAAGTACCTAATTCAGTACCCATCCTTAAATTAGATAATTTAACTCTGATATAGTTTTTTTTTGTTAGAATAAACATTTATATTTTTGGTGAGTTGGAAGTACAACATGTCTTCTGTACCTTCACTGTGGTAGGTGGCGCCGAAAAGCTACTCCACTGTATGTTGCCCATAAACTGTATAAAAAATATAATCTCAAAGTTTATTCATATATATTTTATATATTTTACATATATTTTTATTATATTACATATATTTTATTCCTAAACTTGATAATGTGGGTTTTGATGCTGTAAACATCAACGTTTTCTCTCTATTTTTAGGTCAGTTGGTTTAAAATCATTTTAAGTTTAATTTATACAGTGTAGTGATGTGCTGATAAAATAATAATCATAGCCATGTATCAGATTTTTAATTTTTGATGAGTAACATTGGTTTCACCAGATGAAATTTATCAGTTTCACCAACTGACCACATCTTTCACCCAACATTTTTTTTACAACAATAGTTTATTGTCACAGTAGTTTAAGTGACAAACTTGACATATTTCATGTTTTCAAGTTAAGTGTATGAATGAAAAACTGCATCTGTCTGTCTTTATTTCAAACACAATAAAATAAAAAAGCTGTTTTCAATCAAATAATTTACTGTGTAGAATATCGCAATGTTGTGATATCCTGATTTAATCGTATCATGACCCAAGTATCCTGATGCATATCGTACGAGGTTCTAGCCAATATTCACCCCTACTTCAAACGTGTCAGAGCTACATGCTCTAACCTGCTGGATTATGTTTGACTACTGTTGTGTCCTTAATGCAATTTTAAAGGCCCTCGTAGAGTTTGGGGGATCCTCAATTAGATCACGTCATATTCAATATGAGCTCTCATATCTCTACCAAATGAAAGTGTGAGCTTCCTGATATCCCCCCATCCTTCCTTGAGGCGGTTTTTCATATAATTATATATGATTTTCCTCACAGTACAAATCCAAAGTTAGGTAGTGAGATGAGAGGGGAGTAACTCTTAACGTGCAGTCCTTGATTAATGAAATCTATGATGTGAGCTCCATTAATCAAAGAGTCCTGATGAGGGGCCTTAATTTGGAATAATCTTGAAGGCAATAATCTTTTTGTCACTTTTAGTTTCTCTTTAACATTAAGCAAAACATAGCCTCACAGCCTTTAGCAATGATGTATTTTTTCATATGCTGTGGGGGATGAACAGGACAGGAGACCATGGCAAGGCTGCATCATAATCTAAGCCAACATGGACCTGAAACCCTAAGCCCCCAACTTCCACTGAAGACCATTTAAAGGGAAAGTGAAACACTGCAGAGCCGCCTACCAAGATAATGTGTTTCTACATTAGGAAATGCTTTCATGCAGGGTTGGTGAGTACATATAGTTTGAGCAGAGATAGAGAGAAAAGTAAAATCCAATCCACCCTGTTCAACTCAATGTTCTCACTTTATTGAGGATCTACTTTCTTGAAGAGAGCTTCCATTTTCAGGATTCATCCGAAGCCTTTTCTTAACATCTGTCTGCATGCTGAGCCAAAATCACACGCGTGCAGACAAAATCTTCAGCTGGGAAAAGCCTGTTGTTCCACACGAGGTGAAACTTGCTGCTGTTCAGTCAGTCTGTCCTGCAGCTTAGAAAGAGGGAACAAACTGTTTTTTCCCTTTGGTGAATAAGAAAAACCTTATTGTTATATCTATAACTAAAACACTCTTGTTAGGGGACACTTCAAAGCAAGGAGCCTTGGGAAAAAGTAGCAGTGTCTGGCTGCCCTCTCCCTGACAAGCAGCTGAATTTTGATACGGTTATACGCAGCATGCCTAATCAAGCAGATTACACGAGTGGTGAGAACTAATTCTCCACTAATTTAAGAACACCAAAGGTTGTTGGATTGCCTTGAAAACTTATGCTGGACATGACTGAAATGCAAACAGCTGTTCAACTCTAAAGCTACCACCAGAGCAATTCTACAAGGGAGAGGAAAAGCATGCCATCCGTTTGTCAGGCTTCTCTGCAAGACAAAATAAAGCATTATGGCTTGGCACATGTTCGTCATGTGCTGCGCCTTCAGCCAAGAACAAAATGTGTTGGACAAGATACTGTAAGTAATGCCAGACAAGATGTATATCTAAGTTGAGACTGTACAGGAAATTTATGTTAGCTGGCTGACACTTCTGCCTACTGGGTTGCCTGTTTTCTTGTGTAAGGATGTATTTTATAGCTCTGACATACTGTACGGAGAGTGGTGCCTCTGAAAGAGCATTCATCTTCATTTTTGATGAACTGAGCACTTTACAAGGCTGACAGGAAACTAGCAATTGTCATGTGCGCCTAAAGGTTTTATGTTGAAGATGTGAAGATGCTAACGGAAAACATATTAGCACAAACAGTGAACTCAAATTGATCACTGCCACTGTACTCCTGAAAAATACAATACAATGTGAGGAGAAGAAAACCTGAAGCCTTTGATAAAATATGGGGTCTTTTTCTTGACATTTAGCCATCTTTGGAGTGGAGGAGGATGGACAGAGAGGTGTGGCCCTTTCTAGACCAACTTGAGATTCATTACCTGGATTAAGCTAAATATGAACAAATGTACGTGTCCAAATATAAAATAGGAAATGGAGAGTCATCAGTAAAATTTTTTTTCTTTGTATGTTTGTTATAATGTCACTTGAAAAATAGTAGCAACTGATGCATTTTCAGATATTGCAGATGAACGGACATTGGATTTGAATGCCCTTCCATGTGGCTATTTTTCTTCAGACTTGACCTTCATAATTATTGCTATACAATAATTGTGATTATTATCAAAATATCAATGATGATGTTGATGGTATTGTTATTAAGGCTGGGACAGTATGCTATTCTTCCGATTTGATTCTATAACGATTTTTGGGGTGCCAATTCTATTTAAATTGCAAATCTTAGATATTTACAATTTTTGATTTTCAGTTTGCTTTTTTAACACCAAACCATGTGAAAAGTTAAATACTGATAATAATGTATTGGACTGTATCAGGAACCATATGTTCCCATAAAATGCACAATCACTTGAGTCAGAGAGAAACATTTCACCCTCTGTTGGAGGAAAGTGGTACTTTTTCCAATTCAGTTTATAAACAAAGACTAAAATCAATAATTTGAATTTGAAAAAACAAACCAATATTTGTCAAAGAATCCTGATTTTGATATTGTCAAACAAAAAACTCCCGATATATCATTTTTTTCTCCCACCCCTTGTTGTTATTAGTACGACTGTACTGTTCTTGTTTCCTCACAACATGGAGTTGTTTGATTGAGATGAGGATGTACTGAGGCATTCATGCTAGCTTGATTCGAATTTGTACGTCAAGACTTTTCTGATCATTATTGTCATTGAAGTATATTTTTATGTTTATTTGAAACAGACCACAGGGTATTTGTTATTTACATTGATGGTGATTCATCTGTAAAATGTATGTTGTACAAATAAACTGGTTGCTGGTTGCTAGACGCCGCCCTGTTGGCTATGGCTGCCTTTTGCAGCAGCTCTCTCTTTTTTGTCCATTTCTTGTAATTTTTTTGTCTCTTTTTTGTAATCTTTGTATTTGGAGTGGTTCATTACTTTGGATGGCTCATTTGTTGGTCATAGACACCAAACTTTTTGTGTCTTCAGTGATACTTTTACTACTTGTTCTCCTGCATTTGTCTGGAGATCCTACATGTAACCATGGCTGCATTGTTTACATGTGAAATCAGCTGTTATCAGCCTGTAGCATGTCAATGCTAACTGGTGCAAGGCCTGATGTCTTCCCACAAGGTGAGGAGAAGGAGGTGAGGACGACGTGCTGGTTCTCAGGTGTGAGCTAAGAAGTGACTACATAGACCTGTCCTTCCATCCATCATTATTGGGAACGTAAGATCTATCTCCAATAAGATGGACGAGCTAGCCGTGCTAACCCAGCAACAGAGGGAATACCAGAGGGCAGAGTAGCATCATGCTATTCACAGACATGGCTAATGGAGCTAACATCAGACACCAACGCCACATTGGAAGAGCTTCACCTGCTGTGAGCAGACAGGATCCAGGAGACAAAGACTGAACAGACTGCTGAAGAAGCTCAGTCCTGGACCCTGTGGAGGTGGAGGCTGGCTGAACTGGACAATGATGGACAAGCTGTCATCATCTATTTTCTTATGGACCTTTTTGCACTTTTTAACTTTTGTTTTTCTTGATTGCTGTTGTGACTTCAATTCCGTTGCACTTGTTACAATGACAATAAAGGTCTATTCTGTTATTCTATTCTACACCTTTGCAAAAATAAATTAAAAAAGATCACTGCCAGTTTGTGCAGTCGGTGCCTTTTGAGGTCGCTGGTGTAAAGACAACATCAAGCCCTGAATGCAAACAATAAACACTTTATGGAGGGATTCGGGGTTAGTGGAGGACAGCTCACATCTTAAGTCTTTGCATCACTATGATTGTGTTACAGGCAAATCAAATTCATTGATCTCATCCTCCACAACATCAATGAATCTTTATGAGTCTGCACATGAGCAAACACAGTATTTGTTGGCTTTTAAGTGCTGACAATATAAATGCTCAATGCTGTGTTTCTGTGGCATCTTAACTGGAGCTTCTATCATTAAAGTTTGTGGTCCTCAAGATGCTTTTAATGTGCCCATCCATATACTCCACACACACAATTCTCTTCAACAATAAAAAAATCAATGAGTGCCTATGATCCTAATAACTCTAGTATAACATGATCAAGTGACAAAGCAGTATAACTGAGATTTATGTAAAGAATAAACATAGGGTTGTTAAATCCAGCCGCGTGATTTAATCATTATTGAGTGCCAGTTGTGGGTCAATAGTAATTCCAAGTATACAACAACAAATGGGATGCTTCATCAACTTTTATTAGATTGGCTACAGATAGTGGGAATCAGTCCCTGGTCTTTAAAAGGGGGCATCACGCGTTTATAGCTGGAGTACATTAGCGGTTAGTGATTCCGTCATGGGCGGGTTTTTCGTCCTACATAAAAACAAACATATTATGGATTTGCAGAGATTGATGATGAAGCAGACTCGGGCACAGTGAGACTCTTTGTTTTTAGGATTTTCATGCAAACTCAACCTGATGTTAAGGGAAAGCAGAAAAACAAGCAGGTGGGAGCTCGTTAGGAGCTTTGGTTCATAAAGATCTCACACAGCGATGGTGGAGAAAAGAAAAAACTGAGGCCAAATCAATAATGATATTTTAAGCCAGGACTATCTCTGCAAATCAAAACACTGCACCAAGAGAACGAATTAAAATCAGAGCAGCTGCAGTCACAAATATTCACTTTGCAAGCTAATTGTTCACAGAGTCAGTGTTGAATATAAAAAACCCATAGCAGTGTGTGAGTATCTCTTTTTAAGGCATGCTGCTGTTGTTTGCAGTTAGATTCAGTCAGATAGTGGCCTTGTCTTGACAACAGCTTCACAATGCACTGCCTGAGCCCAGAGCTCTGTTATTATTTCTTTTAACGAGCGTCATAATCACCAACATATCCCTCCTCACCTTCTTATTGCCTGCTGACAGCCAGAACACCTGAGAGTCACATGGCACGCAAAGAAGATCCTGTTCATACTAGGATCTCTACTTATTGTTTCACATTTATTTCCAAAGCTAGAAACTGCTCAAAACAATCCGAGTCATCTGCTGCTGATTAAGTGTCTTGCTTTAGGGCACTAAGAATGTGGTCCAAAAGAGACACATGCTGCTCTATAACTTTCCAGCCAGATTCCTCCAACCTGGCTGCAGATCAACTCAGCTACCTTTCAGTCAGGAGCTCTCTTCTGTAACCTTTCAGCCACCTTTCAGTCAATCTGATCGCATCTGAAGCTTCACTGAGCAGCCACTGATTTTAATGTAACATAGCAGCTATCACTGTTAACACTGCTGCTGCAGTTGTTTGACCTCACTGCTGTCTGTGACACCAACAAACTGTAGTTACTGGACACCTGAGGTAGAAAGAGACTGTTCGACGGCTTTACTTGTCATTATCTCCTCAAGGATTTCTCACAAAGCATGGTCAATGTTTGTGCCCTCTTTGACTACAACAGCTGTACAGACTAAAGTTTAGACTGTAAAGCCTTCAACTACAGTGTCTCCCATTCAGTAGTAACCGAAGCTCAAGGCCAAAAATGTAGTTTTCTGCTCCTGTTTAAAACACAAAGAAAAAAGGACTATCACAAGACCATGTGCACTTTTAATGCACAGGCACGAGACAGCAATTTGCATGTCTTTACACGTCGTAAATCAGACCATCTTATCCAAGTGTAGCAAATGTTTCCCTGGGCTATTGTCTTGTGTTCATCTTCAAACGAGTTCTGCAGTCTAAGAAGCAGAAACACAACAACAAAATGGATGGAAGTCACCTCCAGGTCAAGAGACACATTTCATCCATTTTAATTTTCAATAAAAATGTGTTTTCACCTACAAATGAATCACAAACAGAAATTTCAGTGTGTCGTTTCTCTGTTCTTCATGTATTTCCTGAAGTGCATCAAAGAAGGCTGCTAGTTTAGTGATTCCAATTGCTTTCAGCGCTGCTGTACATCTCACTGTAAGTGCTCTACCTTTATGCAGGGATAATTTAACCACAGTGTCATGACTGCAAGCTGGACTCCTTAAATCAGTGTCACAGATGAAGCCTCATATACACCAAAGAGAAAGTGGAGTAAACTGAGTAGATCAGAGTCTCTGGACTTCTGTCTCACTGAGAATGTATGAAGAGGGGCTAGATTTGCTGCTTTTGCTGCTTCTCCATGTTTTCAGCCCACCTGTTTACTGAACTGCACTCATTTTACATTCCACGTTTCAAAAGTTGCCTTGAAATCTATTATAAATCAGCCCCTCGTCTATTCCCAAAGCTGTTGCTACCCAGACCAGACTTTAGATAAAACTGAACAAATCTGCCTCTTGCTCTGGCTGTCCTCACCAGTTAGTGTGTGTGTGATTGATGGCAGCAACTTCAACAGCTGGAGGTGGACCAGATGCAGCTGTCACGTTTCTCCACATGACAAGTAGCCTTTTTGTTTCACTACCATCGTTGTCCGGTAATGTGCCAGTGGAACAGTTGAGCACTTTTACAAGAGGCCAATGCAGACACAGTCTAAGATACACAAATGTTCTTATTTCAGTCAAATCTATTGTGACTTGATGAGTTATATAAGTCATTTATGCCAAAATGTGTCGTCATGTTTAAAATCTTTCACTCTATGACACAAGTCTGATGAAAACATTGCTCCATTTTTATTTATTTTTTTCTGTAACTGTGTAGCTTAAACTGACTACAGTAAAGTTATATCTATTTGTGCTACATGGAATATCTTAATTAGGGATGGGTGCCTTTTACATTTGAAATAATACAGTACCTATGCCTGGTACCTGGCAATCAGTATCAGTACCCAACGGTACCACTTTCAGTACTTTTTTTGTGTTTATGTGGTAAAAAATATCAATTTGTTTAACAATGAAATATATATTTATTTTAGCTTAGTATATTGATTCTTCATTTTGTAAACTTGCAATGCTGTGTTCATGTCCACCATGAAAAATCACCTTCTCTTCCACTCCCTCACAGTCACAAGGATGCATTTAGGTGCCTAAACATGGTAACTTTTGGTTTCACGTGAATTGGTACCCGATAGTTTTTACAGAATTCAGTCGGTACCTGTAAAAGTACCAAATTCGGTACCCATCCCTAATCTTAATAAAACCACTTTTCAGTATTCCACTAACCCTTCAGCAAATGGAGACAAAAACAAAGCGAAATGTTTATCTACAGCCTGAGGAAGTTGATGAACAGGTGTGAAACAGCAGCCGTGCAGTGCAGTGATACTGTAAAAGAATGGAGACGGAGGCAGCAGGGGCAGAAGAAGGATGGAGGGGGAGGAAGGGGCAGGCCATGAACAGACCGGCTCCAGAGAGCTGTCTTTGCTCTCTCCCTGCCGAGAAAACAATCCAGCCGGTGCTCATTAGCAGCTGGAGTTTCATTACCACAACAGTGGAGCCTGTTTAATGAACCCTCGATGAGAACATGCATCCTGCTTCCCCGTTTGAGCTCAGAGGTACGAGGTGACGTGCCCCCCTGAAGCACAGTGAGTGCTCTTATTGCACATTCCAATGTGGGAAAGTGTCTTTTTCCAAGAACGTGAATGGAGAGTCCAATGAGACTGAGGAGGGACTGTTGATAGCACATTATCCTTCAGGTGAAATGAGGTTGAGAGCAGGGGGTAGGGTGAGGTAACGGTAATCACAAGTCTGACTGACACCTCAGCTTAACTCTATATATTAGTTATGGTTTTATTAAAAGCCATTCATACTGCTGGCCCTTCGATATCCACTTGACCAACAGTGCTAAGGCTTCTTCAGGACAGCAAAATGATGCTTGCATTAAACAATAAAGATAGCTTCCAGACAATGATAAAAATAGACTGTCTATAGAAAACAGACTGGGTAACAACTCTGAAACAGTCAAAGAGAAATCAGAGTCTATTCATCTCTGCTGCCACAAAGTTCCTTCCCTTTCCATCTGTTAGATGGTGAATAAAGGGTGCTTTAATATCATCAAGCTGGTTTCAATGGGGCCCTGATTGCACAAAAGGCGGCAAGTCTTGGGGATCAAACAAAAAATACAGCACGACTGTAAAACTGCTGTATGCACAAATGACCCGTTGCATTCGCTTCTGGGAAAGAAATCATCTCAACTTCCTGATACCCTGCATACTCGCATAAAGACATCACATTTCTGCCTCTCAGACCCATGATCCTTCATTTTCTTTAAAATGTTGACCTATTGGTCACATTTAGAGACACTGCTCTCACAACACAATCAATATCACAACACTACAGCCACTTCAGTAAAAACAAGATGTTGGAAATATCAGCAAAAGACTTCTACAGCAGCCACCGAAGTAAAATAGTGCAGTGTTAAAATTATCTCAAAATTTTCCGATTGAAACCAGTGTTTTTATGTATAACAATAACTTATTTTTGTTTTGTTACTCTTGTATCTGTGAATCAACACTTTGACCATGTAAGACAACTAAATGGAAGGCTCCCTTTGCTCAAATGTTAATGTTAAAATTAATGTTCCGATATAAAATATTTAAAAATCACTGGCAAATGTATTTATCTGTGTATTTATTTATGTATATACATGTGTACTTTAATTTTGCAACATGTATGCTATGGTATTCTGCTTACAGCTAAATGGTTGTAGTGACATTTCATGATTGGAATAGGAGTGCTTTACCAAAATATAGAATTACAAAAAAAACGAAACAAACAAAAATAAAACAAAACAAAACAAAAAAAAAAACCCCAAAAAATGACACAAAACAGGAGAACCTCTGACTAATAAAACTAATAACATCCTGTACCAAGTTTAGTTATTAAGCTATTAGGTCTTACTTATCCCAAGTAGTAAGGAGAAATAAAAAAATGCACACCTGACAAAAGCTTGGGTCTCAGGAGATTAATTTCCTTTTAACAAAGCAACAGGTTGAGAAGATCCAAAGTAAACCTGACATAACTTCTTCTGGTTTAAGGACTTTTCAATATAAAATCTGTATCCATTCCAACAGTGATGCTGGTTTTAAAAATCTGAGAAATCATCCCTGACATGCACCCTGCCTGGATCCCTGCTGTGCCTGTTAGAAATTACATCATTTGCTCTTTCTTTGATGACAGGTTTCTTCTGCCAGGAACCAAGAAAAAAGTCTGATCACACTTACCCGCTTCACGTATGGCTATCTTCATACTTTTCTTTTCATGTAGCCCTGGATTATATCTGCTATTCATAACCTCCTTACTAATAAATGCTAATGAATGCTGACATGATTACTCCAAAGGGCATCACAGTCACTTAGCACACGAGCTAAACATGTTGTAAAGAGAATGACATCGAATGGTTGTCTGATTGCTAACTTATGGCAGAGAAGTGAAAGCAATACAACACCATAGTTTCAGCACTGACAAGATAATCAGTACATGGTGAAACAGGTGGTTAGGGCTTGGCCTCCTGCCCGGGAGTTGTTACACGGGGAGGGGGTTTGTGAGAGGGCCACATAATTGTGGGAGAGGATGAGACCTGAGGTTTGGTCTTGAATGACAGAGACAGAGGTCTGTGACCACAGCTGAAACAATTTTGACAGGCGGACTGTTGGCCGCCTGTTGCAAAGGCACTCATGCACACAAACACACACACACATGCATAAATAAACATAAATGTTCTTGTGGACATGTAGACGAAATAAGAGCACACACTGCTCCGACACACGAGAAACTCTATCTGTCCTCAAAGAAGGAGCCATGTGAGATTACTCCACTGCAGGTCAAAAGCATGTTTCCTTTCCTAGCCTTCAGCACATCCTGCTCGTCCACAACAAAGAACAGTGGAGGCTGGCAGTGGAAAACAACTTAACATAATCAAACTCAACTTGTAAGCTCCAGCCAAACCTGAGGACAACCAAAATGAGCCACACTTAAAAAAACATACCTAAGATGATCTGTAAAAAGTACAACATGCAGCCTCACTTTGACCCTGCATGTGGTTTTTGCACATCCAAGCGAGGCATCCTTCAGCACAGCACTCAACAAAAAGCCTCTTTACGACTCCTCAGAACTCACTGTATTCAGGGCCTAAATGTCACACAGTTCTCATGCTGCAAAACTTTCCGTCTCTGATTCCTCCGTCACCGAATCAACATTCCACACTGACGCTGACCTTGTTACAAAAGCTGCAATGTCGAACAAGCGTCTCGTCCTGTCTCAGCGGTTCACAAAAGAAACTGCATTGTTTATCCTCTTAAAAGGAGGCGATAACACAGGCAGAAAGATGCTCTCTTCATTTACAAGCCTACATTGAATACGTCCTTGTCACAGTGACGTGTGTAACGCACATTTTAATCCAGTTGATGAAACAGGCAGACAAATAGGAGACACACTTCCTCTGACAGTACACTGCACATGGGACCCTTGTTCTACATGTGTTTGGAAAGAAAAGAAGGAGCACATGTGTCTGTGCTCTCAGCTGTGCGTGGAGCCTCACACTGCTACAGCTGGCCTTTCACAATTAGCCGTCATTAGTGTAGAATTTACACAGCACCTAATTGTACATAATGAGTCGAGCGAGTTCCTGAAATGTTTCAGCAGTAAACTTTTTTATACCTGCTGTAAGAGGCTGGGAGAGGACAGAGGTGCTTGTTTACCACCTCAGAGATACTGGACAATGTTCGCTCACCACCACAGGTGAGCTGATACCTGAGGTGAAAACATTTTTACAGGGTTCTGAGTCAATGTTTGGATCATATATCAGCTTCTGCTAAAGCACAATAAACCAAAATGTCTTAAACGCCTCGGGCAGTTCAAGGAGAGACAGACTTCTGGTGTTATTCGGTTATGAGGAATAAAAATGTCTTTAATTAAATATGAGTCTGAGTGTCTGAGGCCGCAATGTCATTTCTTGTGTCATAAATTGTCTGGATATGGAAGTGTTCTTTCTATTCATGGGGTGCACACGAGAGGCAGATATAAAAAAATGATGTGATAAGGTCCTTTGTTTGAACCCTTTCATCTTGAAACTAATGAAGTTGGGCGGTTTTCTTCATTTAGCCGAAGCTAAAAGATTCTTTGTGGGTTTGATCAGCAGATCATATACTAGTGGGATTGTGAGGCCTTGTTTAATCTCCCGAGGAGCAATTTTTACATGAAATAAAGAAGAGAGGCTGCTGAGAACAAAAGGTTAAAACATCTAGACAAAAGTTTCTCTATTGACACCACTTAAATTCACCTGGAGCGTAATGTTCTTCTCTCCTGCAGCGAGATGAGGAATGAGTCTTTCTAAGTCAGAGCAGTTATGAAGTGCAGGTTTATGATGCTCAGTGACACATTCACAAGAGAAATTTATGTTAAAAAAAAACAATCCAGTTTCTTGAAAACTTTCTTTTTGAATTCAGCAGCTCATACAATAATCTTTCAATCTGTGCCAGCACGCCAGCTGTCATGAGATAACATTTATCTGGTGTCCACAATCTGCCGGTATCCCGCTCTGAGCCGAGGCGCTGCTCGGTGCCAGCTGAATGTCAGACACACCCTCGTGGATTGGTATGTAACAGTCAACAGTGACTGTGCTGCGCTGGGTTACTACTGTCTGCGTATGCGAGCCAGTCAGATGGCACTACTTTCTGTGTTGCCTTTTGCTAAAGATAACGCTACCCTACATCACCGCTTAAGCCTACGGGAGGAATTCAAGCCTGCCTTGCTCTGCTGGAAATCAAAACAGACCACTTAGAGGAACATTACCCCTACACAAACAAACACACAACGCCCAACACTGAGGAGAATAGTTAGCAGTTACACCAAAAACACATCTCCCAGAACGACAGGAACACAAGAGCGTGTATGAAATGCTCAATTACTGAGAAATGTGAGCTCTTCTCTTCATTACAGTCAAACGAAACAAATCCACTGCTCTGGTCTGACAGTGTCTCCAACTGACTCCTCTGTAATCCAAACACATACTTTGAAATAAACATGGCACTGTTGTGTGTTTGTACAAGAGGTTACACAAAGGTGCACTGCTGGAACACACTCATACTGCATGGATCTTTCACACAGGAACTCATGCTATCTTTAAATGAAGCAGACCTTTTCCTGACCCCAGGAAACAAAGCTATGTATACATAAAGCTGTGCAGAGTGGACGCCACATGAGGGATAAGTTGGGAATTCCAGCAAGAAACTTGTATGTTTCTAAGTGTTTCCAGTTTCTGGAAGCAGACATAAGAAAATGAAGAGAAAACTCACCATTGTGGGAGGACTCCTTGTTATCAGCCACCTTCCTCAGCGCTGACACGATGGCATCAGAAGGAACGCGAGGACTCTCCACATATTTGGGCTTCCTGACTGGACCTGCGAGCACAAACCGAAGATCCAGGGAGAATGAGGAGAGAGGAGAGAGCGTGTCAGACAGGGCAAGGAAGGAGGGAGGGCAAAGGAGGAGAGAATGGGAGAAACAGAGAGGGAGAGGGAGAGTTCTCGCTGGATTAACGTGTTCCAGATGGGACCAGAGATGAGAGGCAGTGGTGTCTTAGTTGGACAGGCTTGGCTGCACTCTGGAGCTCACATAAATTCACTTGCACACACACAAACAGACACTCTCTTAGGCAGCTCCCTGCGCTGATAGCAGCTCTGCTCTGTCTGACAAACCAGAATGCTGTCTGCTTGGCTGCAGACTCCCAGTAAAACGCTGCTCACCAGCTATGGGAATGTAAACTGCAGCAGGAAACCACAACAATTAGCCTTTTCGTGAACTTTCAAAACGAGTGTTCAAACAAACACCAAAAGCGTTGTGATCCGTAAGAAGTCCGCTGAAAGTAAACCACCAAATAAACATGTAGTTTCGTTAAGGTCCGGGCGTCCTTGTGTAAGTCAGATGATGAATCTGGGGCAGCGGTACAGTCCTCTGTGGACCGCCTTTATGCCTTGAGTGAGGAGTTGAGGTTAGCTGGCTGCTCTGTTCTCTCTGCTCACCCTGTGACAGAATTAGAAAATCCCACAGCGACACACACACAGAATGCTTGCTCACCGTGCTGAACTTTATAACACACTCATCCTCCTTTTTGCAACATTTCCATCTCTGAGTGCCACTGTTGCCTAAAAAAGTCTGCCTTTAATCAACCTTGAGTAGAAGTAAAAACAAGTTTTATTGAGAGGTAGCAAAGAACTACTAATCTTTCCCTGGAGTGACGATGTAATTGTTTATACAAGCAGGAGATCCAGCAAAGACAGTAGACTAAATACTAAGCCAAGAAACAAACATCTCCAAAGAGACTGAGCTGAGCACATTTTGAGTCCTGTACTTCTATCCTTCTATCCCTCAGTTGCTTGTGTAACATAGAAATAAATTCCTGGCTCCAGAAACAAAAGCAAAACTACAGGAAATAACATAAAAACTGTGGAGGTCACTGTATAATTTAAACCCATAAATCCGCAGAGAATGCCAACAGCATGCTTCCCCTTACACCACTCCTAAACGCATCTCAAACCTTGACCCACTGTAACCCAATCCAGACCCCCCCCTCCTTCTCCTCCAGACTCCTTTTATCAGATGACTGTATGTGTAACCCCAGTCATAACATAAAGATTAGATGGGGGAGCAGAGATAGTCATTTCCTATTACCACATTTGATAACCAGTCACTCCCACCTCAAGAGAGGAAAAATCCCCTTAATCTGATTGAACAATTTCTTCAAACCACAGCTGTTATATCTTGGATACAGATACAAATAGTGGGGGTTAAGGAGGGGGTGCAGCAGGGGGTTAAAGTAGCAGCTATGGGAGAGGAAATGATCTGGAAATGTCATTGCAACAAACCGAGCAGGAGAGTTAAAGTCAGCTTGATGCACAGTGCCATCTATGGATATGCAGCATGAAATGCATAGAGGGATGGAGCTTTGATACCCTCAGAGAGCCTCTGTTTCTGCAGAATGACTCGCTTACAGCATGATTTAAAGCAATAAAACAAGAAAACAGAACTTCAAACTGAAGCCCATATTTCAAGGAGTCTATTAGAAGAGCAGGAATGAGTAGAGTTGGTATGAAGGGGAGTAACAGCGTAAACGTGATAATGTTAAAAAAGCAGAAACATCTTAGGAATAGTTTCCCGTCTAATGAGAGATTTAAAAAAGTGTTTGATTTGTGTGCATAGATAAGATCCAAACCAGAAGAGAGCTGATTCAGAGAAAAGGTTTGTCTGTTTTCATCTGCAGACGGTCAGGCACAACCTATTAACCAGGAGTCACACGGCACCAATTAAAGTGGAACTACAGAGACAGAGAGGGCTCTGTGTGAGACACACTTAGTTCAGGTAAATATCTTGAACCAAAAGTGCACCATGTTCCACTGAGTGTATTCATCTTAAAACAACAGGGGGCACGGTTTGAGTAATTTGAACCATATGCTGAAGTTCAGATTCAGTTAACACAACAGGAGCACACAATCCACGGCAAACATGAGGCGAGCAATCAAAGGGTAACTCTGCCCAACATCTGAGGTCTGATGATACACAGAAAGACTCTGATGTCTGAGCGCCAGTTCATGTCACAAAAAGCACACACGGGGGGGTTTCCTTGCCATTCAAAATCTCATCTTGAGATTTAACAGGGTGTCATTACTGCTCCGGCCTTCGAGATGGAAGCGCTGACGAATGAGCAATTGCAGTTTATAACAGGCATGAAAAGGTCGCAGAGATGAAAGTGTCGGACATGTGACCCTTGAAGGACAGAGTATAGAGAGAGTGGAGTGAAATACACTCTCACTTTCATCACACTTGGAGGGAAATATCCAGAATGTAAATCTGTTCATGAGCATGAGAATTTATGAACAATTTGCCCGGCAATTATGTATGGAGTTCGACAGCAACCCTTAAATTTGATTGTAGGAAATAAAGCAGGAACTTGAAGAAAGAAGATACTCTGACTACAAACACATTCACACTCCATCTCACAGTTAGACCTAACAAATTAAAAAGCATCAAGTCTCAGTGCTCTTGACTTACCACATGCAGAGAGGACAATGGGAAACACCTCATTCTGATGTCCTTGAAAAGCAGGAGATCATTAGCGCAAAGGAAAGAAGTAAGACTGTGTCGAAAAAAGAGAAATAGACTAGATGCACTGTAGGAACATTCACATGTTTTATTTTATTTTATCTATCTTTTTTAAAAAAAACTTTTTTATTACTTTTTTCTCTTGTAATTCACTTTATTTCATGTGTCATCATATTATATTTAATAGCTATCATCAAAAGACGTATTAGGCAATATTGCTGATATTGCTTGACTTACTTTATTTTTAGTATATGAATGCAGTGTTGTGTTTGGATGCAGGCCTAATTTCACTTGACACGTCATTCAGTGACAAAACGTGGAAATATGTGACAAAGCAATCAGGAGCTAGGCTAGGAAGCTAGTTTCCACTTCCTGCTGTTTTATGCTGCTGATTCATGATTTAATCCAACTACATCTGGTTTAAGCCATTAGTTTGTTCTTTCTCTCTAGATGTAGTTTTTTTTTGCCACAAAAAAGAAAAAAGTCCTTAGAGGCTCAAATGTAGATATAAGTTGTAAACTGTATTCAAACAGATAAGATGAAAGGTTTATGCTCTTGATGTACTTATGTCTTGGATTTCATGTAACTGTACTTAAAATGTCCTATGGTACAAATTAGGGAAGCATGTAATGTCGGTATAAATATGGCTATTGGCCGATGTTGGTCATTTTTTAACATATCTTAAACGATCTTTCATGTAAACACCAAAACTACCTAAGACGAGTTGACCCTCTTCTTTTATGTCTCTCTTCCTGTTTTTGATCCAAAAAACAGACAAAATGTACTTTTTTGGTCATGTTCATCTCGGGAGCTCTATCCTCAATCATCTCCATGGTCGTCTTTTCTCACGATCACGCCACTCTTTCTCTCTGAACTATCTCGACACATCATTTCAGGTTGTTTAATTTTTTTTTTTTAAACCAATATCAATATCGGTAAATATTGGTTATCGGCCATAACAGCAATATCAATATCGGATATCGGTATCGGCCAAAATTTTCATATCGGTGCATCCCTAGTACAAATAAAAATAAAATTGGAATAAAAAAGTAAAATAGAAATAAAGAAAGATGCAGCTATGTTAAAGAGTAATATATGTGATAAAAAAAAAAGGAAAAATGAATGACAACTTATTCCAAGTATAGTACATGTTCTTCATTTTCTTGTAGGAAATAAAGTTTGTTTCTGTAACTCTATCTCACAGATGTCAATATTCATATTTAAAATCCTCTCAGACTGTTTAAGCTTTCCAATTAGAGCATCACCTGTTCCCTTACACTGTTATTCTGGCAGAAAACTCACTTAACAAGTGTGATAATGTGCATCAAAGAAAATGATAGCTATAGCTTTTTGGTTTTGGGGACAGAAAGAAGCAAACTGTAGGGTAAGGGAATGGGAGATAGGTTAAGGAAGAAAAACAGAGAACAAAAAAAGCCTCTCCAGGGTAAAGCAGTCAGGCGAGCTGTGACTACAGAGGACATTCACTCTCTGGATTTCACTGCGAGACTCAGGAATCCATGACCAGGGAGCCATCAATCAGCAGGCATACATACACACATACCAAACAGCAGAATACCTGATGTGACCAACAACTTACAGCGCACAGAAGAAGCCGGAGAAAGAGCGGATTGTTCACAGTGAGGAAATGATCAAGGAGTTTTTTATCCCCTCTAAAAATTCTTCACTGTGGACTCTGACTTCTTCACATTTGAGCTTTTCAGTATGACAGTGTGTCCTCTTTGTGTGGCAAAGAGAATGAAGGCTGTCTCACAACAGCCCCTATTATGATCCAAAATGGCCCTCTTCAACTCAGAAGAGAAAAATAATACATACTGGTGAAAAAAGATGAATGCAGCATGCCGAAGTTATTCACTCATTCTTTTCATTGGGCGTTGTGTTCGGATGCAGGCCTAATTTCACTTGACACTTCATTCAGTGACAAAACATGGAAATATGTGACATAGCACTCAGGAGCTAGGCTAGGAAGCTAGTTTCAACAACAAGTTTCAACTTCCTGCTGTTTTATGCTGCTGATTCATGATTTAATCCAACTACATCTGGTTTGAGCCATTAGTTTGTTCTTTAATGAGAAGCTTTTATGCTGCACTCTTCTTCCTTGTAAAAGAGATTTTGTTTCTACATGGGAATTCTCCTGAATTAAAGCTAAGGTTCACTTTGTTTCTTCATTAGTGCCTGAACCCATCTCTGCCGGCTCAGTTGTGATTGGCCCAACATGAATCAAGTGGGATGAAAGTCTGTTGGAAGGACGGAGGGACCAGATGCATCCGTCAGAACATATCAAACCTGAGATCACAGATCCCTCAGTGTCTGACAGCATTAGATATACTTGCTAACAACCGCACCAAGCCTTTTATTTCTCCTCCATTATGGATACAATATAGCTGAGACAGAATTACAAGCATGGTGCTTTGTGAACTAAAATACAAAATGCTAATTTATGGTTCATTCCCTTCAAAGCCTGACAAATATTCTCCTGCGCCACCAGGAGAGACTGGTAATCTTTATGAAACACTACATTTTGAACAGTCATCACTAATCTCACACATGCTGGTTCACAGGCTGATATGAATTATGTATTTCTCTCTGCTCAGCCTGCACACAGTCATACATTTCCAAAAGGCAACAGTAATAACTTCAGCAATGTAAAGGAGACTCTCTCTTCCTCATAGCCATTAACAATCAAGCATACTACACCACTGTGTGACAGCTGACTGAGTGAAGGAGCAGTGGCAGTTTATTCTGGTCTCTTAGGCATTAGGCTGAATTGGGATTCCTCTGCAGATGAAAAGGGAGGTGGGGGGATAGGATGTGATAAGGAGCCAAAGCCAGGGTGTAGTGGAGTGCAGTGAAGTGGAGAGCTGGATAGAACTTTTCACTGGGCGCTGCTCATCAGAGGAACCTTTCAAAGGGTTCCTGCCGCATCACAAGGCCCTTTACAGCCCGGCTCTCAGAAAGGCATCAATATTCCCTCAGGGCTGTCTGGTTACTGTCAATACCCCCAGAGTTAACTTCAGGTGAGCTCACCTCAAAGGGGCCACAATGGGCTTTGAAGGGAGTTTCTCTTCTCTACAGCGAACTGACGAATAAATTGCATTCATCTCCAAACGTAGGAGCGAATGTACGATGAACATAAATGATAGAAAGTAAAATCATAGAGGAATGTGTCATGTTTAACAAATTTCACATCCACCTGTGATCCAGCATGAATTTTTTTATGAAGAAACTCTGAAAACAAGATAATTAGTTGATCTCACAGGCTATTATATTGCTTTGATTCCTCTGATCCTGTTAACAGAAGTGGTTTCACTTTAAAAAGCCACCGTCCTTGAACTTGCACATTCTGTTAATGACTACTATAAAACTGTGAGGATGAACAAAAACACATAAATCCACAGAGCAATCCTCATGAGTTTAAGAAATGATCTATTATGTGGTTTGCTGTGGTGATATTCTCTGAAGTAAAACTTCTGCTTCAAATGGAGAAAAGACAAGTCTCAAAGAACACTTTGGTTCTTAATAACCACAACAAAAACACACTGTAATGACTGAGCAGAGGTTCAAACAGCTAACCACTGATGTAGAGCAATCAACAAGGTTTTGGTCAGCTGTTGGGCTGCTGCAACAACACAGAGATAAAGAGGAGATAGGGAACAAAGAGGTCAAGGTAACAGACCACTGTTGGGAAAAGCTGCCATTTGATTGGCTTTCACTTGAACTCACACAGGTCTAGACGGCCTTAAGTTGTTATTGTTTCTCTTTGTTTCTTTTTGAGTCAAAGTAAAGCAGGATTTTCATAACTTAAAGAGTCTCCTCACACTGTCGTAAATTACTTTTAGTGAGGCGTGTGTTTGTTTTGAAATACGTAGTGCTATGATTTGAAATGTGTTAACAAACAAACCTTGTAGTAGCCAGCTACATGTGGTGCTATCGGCAGCCTGGTGCTCCATATCTGTAGGCTAACGTGACAACAATTAAACACTGTCAGTTTGTATGTAGTTTAGTAGCCATCATATTTAGCTCAGCTGGCAGCCCGGTGCTCTAATGGTGCGGCCACACCAAACGCGAATTTGCGGCGCGATTACATACAAAGTCTATGCAAAGACGTGTTTAGCCGCCGATTCGCCTCGGGCGGCGCGATTCGCGCGTTTGGCGCGGCGAGTTTGGAGCGTTCACGCGTTTGGGCGGTAGACGCGAATTCGCTCAAGTTCAAAATATTCCCCCACGACGTCATTGTTTTGACAACGTTGGGGGGCAACTGCCGCCTGCTCCGGCTCCAACTCCGCCGGAGGATGGAGGAGAAAACAATCTGTGTGGTGTGTCATCATCCAGAGTTATACGATACGACGTGTGTACTCTACAGAGACCAGAAAAAAAGGAGCAGGCTTGGTTGAAAGTCTCTGAGGAGACAGGTTTTGAATGTAAGTTCTGAAAACATTCGTTCCCAGCTGGATTTGCTTGCACGGGCTATCACTGAGTCCGACTGTGTTTTCCTCAGCGGAGTTTTGAGCCTGATAGAGAGGAGAAAAGTGCGGGGCAGGGGCAGAGCGAGGGAAAAGATGGAAGTTCTCTGTGCTCCTCTCTTTCCTCCAACCCTTCATTATCCCCAAGGAGACCTCCGGGAACATGGGTCGGGGGTTCAGGTAGTCGGGGGTAGGCTACGGGGGGTCGGAGGTTCGGGGGATCGGGGATGAGATCGCAGGGAACAGCCAAGCAGGGCTGGTGGATTACCAGGGAGAAGCAGCAGGCATTGATTGTGATCTCCAAAGCTTTCACACACTCTCCTGTCATGCTTTTGAAACCACAGCTCATTGTTTTTCAGATGCTCTTTTGGACTTTCAGTCTTTAAATGAACGAGCTCTCTACTCCGCATGCGCAGTACCGCGCATTCGCGTGTTCGCGCCTCAGCTTGTCAAAAAAGTCCAGCGGCGAGACTCGGGCGTTCACGCGGCGCGTGACAGGCCATTCGCGCGAGTAAATTCGCGTTTGGTGTGGCCGCGGCATAAGACATGTCTGTAATGTGTAACGTTAGTGAGTCCTGGTTATGTCCTGCCAGTCATCTACCAATCAGAGCTAACGTAACCTCACTCTACATTTTATTGATAGACTCTCAAGTTTGAACAGACCACTGCAGAATAACTACTGACTGTGGGTTGGAAAGAACATTAGCACAAACAGTTTAGCTCCTGTGCTAGCCTTTAGCTCGGCTGTATTACCCTCTCGCTTAGCTTTCTTCTGTCCTTTATCTGTCTGACAGTTTGGCTCCAGTGTCCACCATCACAACAAAATTAATCACAGAAATTGTTTTCAGCAGCGAAAAACACAGATCTCTCTTATCACTTCGAAACTTTGCCAGTTGGCGTGGTGTTGTCATAGAAACCTTGACAAGTTGTAAATCGATCCAACCCTGTTCAACCTGAACTGGAAGCTAAGAAGTAGCAATTTAAAGTAACCTGTAACCAGAAATATTGGTGCTGATAATCTCATTTTAAAGTGTGGATTATGATCAGGCATATATCTAAAAGGGAGACTTTTTCAAGATCTCTTAGAAACTCCTCACAGCTACTTTAAGGAGCATCGACTGTATGATCACCCTGCACTGATGACAGAGTAAACAACCTGCGGCCTTAGAAAACAAGCACTCATTCAAAGATGGCTAGAAGTTATTGTCTAGCCCTCTTCAAAATACCCCATCAGTATGAATTTTCACATTTTGGTTATGCTGTAGGCATGCAGGTACTAAAGTGCTAGCCTACCCCCACCCACTACCACCGCTATGTCTGTGATGTTTTCTTATATATCAGTTTGGTAGACATTTAGTAGACAACACCCAATTTTACCTACCTTTGATACCTGAAAAGTAAACTCTGCTCTCTGGTGGTGCTTTTCAGATCTACCTCTCCAATCAATAAATTAATCAGCTGCTCAACCAGCAGCACCCAAAACTCCATCAAATACTCTTAAACTCATGTGACTATACAACACCCACCACAGGCCAATGTCCCTGTGGCCTTTACCCAGATGTACCAATTAAAATTATACACTGCCCATGACAGCAGTAAATCAATATGAGCTGCTGTTTTATGATCCCTCCCAGGCTGGCAGGGAGGAAACGTGTAGGGCAAACACTTTAGTCATGTAAGTACAGAAAGGTCACAAATCATGTTATCATACGACGAAAACACCAGAATGACTCCAGTATCCACCACCCTTCACCCGCAGAGAGCCCCTGTAACTCATGTCTAATAAACACCGAATCATTTCTGATATATTGATCATAAATCATCCTGCAACAGGGCTCAGGGACGTCGTTCTGCTGTATTCAATGTGTGGTTGTAAAGATACGGAGAGGTGAACTTTTCTGAGGCTGCAGAATCATCATGATCATCAATGCAACAGATGTTTTAATCCCACTATGACACAGTAACATTTAACAACCAGAGGAGGTCACTGTGGAGATACCCAGGAGACTGGCTGAGGTGGAGCTCTGGGAGTTTTAACCATCAGGGGGAAAAGACTTGAAAACCACATTCACTGTGTCGTCAAGTTTACTCCACACATTTAAGACTGAGGTTCAAGTTCCTCAATAGGTGACCTCTGACCTGTATAGGCTGAATCCATTCAGGAAACATTCCTTCAATAAACGTCCCTCTCCGGGCATGCAGGGTGCCTGTAAACTATTAAGACCATAAAGCCTAGGTGCTGTTCAACACATGTCAGGCCGCTCTGTTTCATGGTTAAGCTCTGGGCTTAGCTGATCAAAGCCGCCGCACTCAACGCCACCAGGACTTTGCGGCTCAGGCATCCGTCACACTCCTAATTAACTGAATGTTTCTCTGTTTGTCCCCCTGTGAAGTTTTCATGAAAAGAACAACCGCTAAGTCTGAGCCGTCCCAACTGCCATAGATTATCCAATGTGTCAGGAAATGAAGCCAAGCCGCAAAATGCTCTCAGAATCTGTGAAACCACTTCCTCTTAAAGGCATCTGATAGAGCTGGATTGGAGAGACGACAAACGGATGTGTGAAAGAAGTCATGATGGATGTGCTGCATGTAGAGCGACATGTTGCAAGAATGACAGAGGTTAATTACGTCACTTGGAGACATGGCAGGTTTACTACACACCTGCATAATCTTGCCACTAATGCAGATTTTCAAAGTCAAAATACATCCAAGTCAGAAAATTTGCTATCCCTGAACCTTAAGTGAACCAAAGTCCTTACTTCTTTTTTGTTTGTCTTGTTGCATACATTACAAGTATTTGCTCAAAGCAACTTTTAAGTGTGTAACACTGAACAGAACAAGTCCCAGACACATTGACTTAATCATTCTTGTGCTGTGTTGTTATTTGGGTCGCCATGCGTCTTCTTTAATCTAGTCCAGTATCACCGTAAATCTTCACTTTATTTCAATGTTTTTAGGTCCATGGGTTCAACATCTGTGCCCAAGATGCAATAATCTTCCTCTAATTAAACGTTCTTTTGATACTGAGCCAAAGACTAAAAAGCCTTTTCTGTCAATCCAAAAATCAAGAAAATATCACTTTGAATAATCTGAGATGAGTGGACCAAACAAATCTCCCTCTTTCTTTCATAATATCTTCATAAAAGTGTAATATCTTGATCCCATAACGACTCATTAAGACTAAAGATAGAGTAAACCGTCGTTTCCTGAGCTCACAAGCACTATGACCTACGTTGTCTCTGTCACAGAGCTGAGACATTTCCTGCAGTATGTGTTTATTAACTGGAGGTGTGAACTCTCCCCCGATGGGTTTTCACAGTTACCTGTGAGGACAACGTAGGAGAGCCTACAGACCATCCCCCAGCCGTCTCCCCGTGGTCGTCCTCTATGACAGCCTATCTTGTCAGTCCATTTTTTCCCCCTTTTCCATGCCTCAGAGCACTCCAAGTGGGAATATGCCCTTAATGAGTCTTCCCCCTTCTTGTGTCCCAAAGGCCCTTTTCACCTTCACAGACGCACAGGCTTCTCTTTCTTCCCTTTCCTCTCTGGTCCTTCCCTTCATGTCTGTAAATGTATATTTCATCAGGACATCTCAAACCCTGTCTCATATGAAGTCATTGGAGATTTTGAGCAGTTTTAACCTCGGAGCGGTCCATACAATGTTCTGCTTCCCACCAAACGTTTGCATAATGTGATGCATCCCAATTTTAAGCATGCAAGGTCCAACAGTACATACAGAATTACTAATGAAGTGCACAGAAAATAAAAGTTTAAATCTTAAGCACAGCAGTAAACATAATGCCTCCATCACAATCTGTTGATGAAGTTACAGAAATGAGGTCGATCTGTTTCCAAAAGCTTCTTCAAAACCCACAGTTCAACAGTTAACACACAATCCCTCAACATAGATGTGAACTTGTCCAACACAAAGTTTGCATTAGGCTTAAACCACACTTCCCCCTTCCCATCAACTCATCTTTACACTAAACAGATCAAAGCTGTTACCACTCTAAACAAAGGCCACACAGCCCAACAGATGAGTGCCACATGTGAGTGGGGCCGCATTGACCACTTAAAAGATTTCTCTCCTCTTTGCCAAGTCTCCAGAATACAAAGGCTCAGGTTGAAACAAGTTCAGATACAAAGGTATCCCCCCCTCCTTGCTTTGAAGCACCACACAGCTGCTGACAAGCATGTTCCCAATGTGGTGGAGAGAAGGCGTCTGAGGAGGACTGACAATGAGATCCAGTGTAAACACACACCCATTACCAGTCAGCAAAGTGTAAACACATGAAGACTCGACTTCAACACAAGGTGATCAAACACGAGGATGAAGAGAAGAGAACAGCTCTTTGAGGCTGGTGTGGGCTCACAGTCTAACTTTGAGAGTGATGCAGCTATCATTACTATTTTATAGCCCTGTCTCCTGGATGGCTTTAATTTTTCCAAGAGTAATAAATGCTCAAAATAGTTTGACTTGTCACAGAGAGCTCTGAGTTGAAAGCAATGCTTTCGGGGCAGAGATGAACCATCATTCCTACAGCGCTGTCAGACGTTCAATAGATCTGCAGAAGCCCACAGAGACAAATGAAGCTGCCATTATGAGACTGAAATAATGTATAAAGATGAGAAAAGCAGCATTCCTGGAGCACATGAAGCCAGTCTGGCTTCACACTCTTAGCAACACAGCAAATAAAACAAAAAGCTGTAACACAAGCAGAAACAGTACCTGGTGATCTCTTTCCAGGACGTAAAGGCATCATGTAGGACTGTCTTGGCAGTAGAGGTGAGGATGGAAGAGACATGGACACTCCCTTGGCGAGGCTTAACCTGAATACATCATCTGAGATGTTAGGGTGACCAGCAGGGCCCTGGTGTTGAGGGTTTCCATCAGGTGGGAATCTTCTTTGGGCATTGTGGCTGTGGGCATCACCTGCTGGGAAAAAAACACATGGGTGTTAATGAGCAGGGGTGTGCCATATCATACCAGCTACAATAATACTGTTATAATTTATTTGATGATACATTTTTGTCATTTTGCGATATTCACTGTGCAGAGGCGCAATGACGTATGACACTCCCTGCTGTAGACAAAACAACAACGGCCTAGAGTGAAAGTAGTACAGCAGCATCAACTTCCTTCTCACATGAGGTATAGAACCTAAAAGAGGAGCTACCTCAGTGATGTGGAGGTGGTTTGGCTAACCATGGATCAGACATGTAGCGAAACACATTAAATGCAAAATGTGCAGGAGAACTTTTACCGCGGCGGGTGGCAACACCTGAAACATGTTCCACCACCTAAAGTTTTTTTTTTTTTTTCAGCTCCGCACTTTAGAGGTTATTAGGATCTAGACAGGCGGTGTTATAGCAAATGAGGCTGCGTCCGCGGATTGGCTTTATATCACGGTTTCAGGGACAGATGGGTGACGTCACGGATGCTTTGTCCATGTTTTATACATTTTTATGGGTGAAACACACAGCGGGATACAACCACGCTATGAAGAGACGTGAAGAGGACATGAAAGCTACGTTATTATCGGTGGATTGTTTTGCCTCTACGATGGATGTGTGGTCAAGCCGAACTTCATATGTAAATCTTGAGCGCAGTTTCGCAGATTTTGGCCACATGCCAATTCATACTAGATGCGTCTGGAGCACTGCGCGGCACAGTGCAGGGCAGCACCCATAGCAGCTAGATACCCGAGATCACAAGATCACAGGAGAACCACATGTTCCTGAAGGAATCCCACCCATGACAACGTCCTTTCATGGTGATTAATGAGCATGTTAGGCTCATCTAGCCCTCTTAAAACTTCAGCAGCATCAGTCCATGCCCTCTCCTTTCTGTTGGTGTCCTTATAGAAGGGATGTGTTGTGTTGTATAGAGTTATGAAGTTTTTCACCTGCAAGATTAACTTTTCCTCCTCCAAAATGTAAGATTTCCTCTGGATCTGACCTACTTACTATGTTTACATTTCAAACTTGTGTAGTAAATGGTTAGAAAAGTGGCTTCCATACTGTGTTTGTAATAAAAATGCTGTTATTCAGAAGCAGAAACCACTGATAAGTTTGTTTTTTTTCCCCCATATCGTCATAAATATCGTTATCACAAATTTCATTAAAATATTGTGATATAATTATGAGGCTACATCGCCAACCCTTATTAAAGAGCCTTAAACTTGAAAAAAACTAAAAACTCCAAACTTTGACATTAATATAAGGTTGACAGAAAGACTCAAGCTTACAATTAATGCTTGATATCTTTTTTTTTATGTACCATCAACGCTATAGATCCAGTGTCTTCCCTCCAGCACACAAAGAGTTACATTTCAGGCGACCTCACTGGTTTAATGTTCCCCCTCCATCCTTACTGTGGTCTGGCTCCACTGAAATAGAGATCTAGGTCACTAGTGAGCTGAACACTAAGCTTTTCTAACCAGTTGCTTGTTTGTAGCATCTCTCCCTAGCTACTGCTCCCTCAGCAGGTCAGATCTCTTGTGATAGAAATAGCAGCCTTTTGGTCATTTCATTATGTCCCTTTGCTAAAGGCCCACTGTACTCAGAGACAAGACATGTGTGGCACAATTCAGGGAGGCTTTAAATTTAGCTTCAGTAAGGGGAAAAACACTGTCTTAGTGTGCCTGAAGAAACAAATCAGCCCACAGAGTTCTCTTACTGGATTTCAGAGTGCATGACCACAACATGATGTGATACAGCAGCTCATTTCCACCATATATTTTATTGTTATGGATTTAACTGTAGAGAGAGTCCAGATCCTGCAGAAACAGTGCAAAAAAGATGACCAGAGATGACCTGACTCCAACAAGGTATCAAAACATTTTCTGTGCCCACCACCCAGAGTCTGAACACCAGGAATGTCAGACCTCAGTGGAAACCTCGCCATCATTTCTTTCTCTGCAGAAAGCTGCCTGCTTCTGACAGTTTCTCACAACAGTTGTTAGGAGCCGAGCATGAGTGTTGCTCCTAACTGGCCAAACTGCTGCATCTGCTACGGCTCAACGCTTCAATATTTGTTCAGCCCCATCAGGATTACAGCATTCACCTTTGGGCTCTATTTTCCCAAGAAGAGAAAGTTTACTGACATTATTCCTCTGTCGTCACTTCGCTGAGCTCTGTGTTTGCTTACAGCAGCTGATTAAGAGCCTTCCTGATGCCAAACATGAACAAAGTTCACACTGTGGATACGCATAATGAATTGTCAGAGGTGAGTTGGCCTCCAGACAAATTATTCCAGGAGTTTAAATTTCCTGACATTTGAAATATTTGCTGATTGTGATGTGGAAAAATATTCTGACAGTAACATATTTGACCACCCACATCTTGCAGTATGGTTTTGCTATCAAAAACTTAATCAGGGTTATACTACAGTTTCAAGACCCAGCTAAGCTCAAATAATTACAATAACAGACAGGTGGTGTTCATGAAATCACAGAATGCAATGCCAGAAAAACAGCAGAGATAAATCTATTCAGAGGTTGCCAGGAGCACAAACAACCTGGACTTATAGAGGTGGGAAAAAAGTAGAATGAAACCATTTCCTGGAAAACACATCATGGCCATGTAATATGTGTTTAGACCTAGGGTCATGGGCCAGTGTGGGTTTCTCACGCCATGTGGGCACCTGAGAAGGACATTCAGTTTGTGGAGTAAACAGGGATGTGTCATTGACCATTGAGGTAAGATGTCGAATCACTAATCACAATATCTAAATGTACCATGCTAATCATTTGTGGTTAAATAACTCATATCAAGCTCATTCAATGCTGCACTCTTTATAAAAGTACAGCACAATTTTGAAAAATCCCGACCTTGAAGCAGCACTTGCAGAAGTTGAAATTAGACAAAGATGTAGAGCATCTGCTTGCATTTTATCGCAATGATTTTGTCTCTTTCGTCATCTTTGCATTTAAAGTGGGTCATTACTTTCTATGGTTTGTTTGTTGGTCACGGACACCAAACTTCTTCAGTGATATTCTTACTATTTTTGCTGCTGTGTTTGTCTGAAGATCCTACATGTAACCATGGCCACATTGTTTACATGTGAAACCAGCTGTTAGCAGCCTGTAGCATGCCAATGCTAACTGATGCATGGCCTGATGTTTCCCACAAGGTGAGGAGAAGGAGGTGAGGACGACGTGCTGGTTCTCAGGTGAGAGCTAAGAAGTGATGACAACGACCTGTCCTTCCATCCATCGTTATTGGGAACGTAAGATCTATCTCCAATAAGTTGGACAAGCCAGCTGTGCTAACCCAGCAACAGAGGGGATACCAGAAGGCAGGGTAGCATCATGATATTCACAGACATGGCTAATGCCAGACACCAACGCCACATTGGAAGAACTTCACCTGCAGTGAGCAGACAGGATCCAGGAGACAGAGACTGAACAGACTGCTGGAGAAGCTCAGTCCTGGACCCTGTGGAGGTGGAGACTGGCTGAACTGGAGAATGATGGACAAGCTGTCAGCATCTATTTTCTTATGGAGCTTTTTTCACTTTCTATACACTTTCTTACTTTTGTTTTCTTGATTGCCGCTGTGACCCCTAAATTTCAACCGGGGATAAATAAAGCATATTTTATTCTATTCCTATTCTATTCTTAAACATAAACTCGAGAATGCATAGAGCATCAAAACTTATCTTGTCTCGTGTTACAATACAGAACCAGGATGCAGTTCTCGATTCAAAAAATGTAAAATAGAAAAACCTGAGACACTGGTTGTGACAGCCGTATGATTGATTCGTTCAGAAATCTGCTGGTTTGCAGTATGAGCCAGAAACATTTTCCTAGGGCATCACTTCTTCTCTTAAGTCAGTCATTTGTACTTTCACAGCAGCTATATTTCACTCCCTCTGCTGTCACACAGTCACTGGATATGTCTTTAGTTTTTGTCTCACCCTTTTCACGCCGACTCTTTTTTTTGTTCCAACAGAAAAGTGCCCCTCGGCTGATTCATAGGACTGGGTTAAAGACTTGGAAATGATTTAACCTGGTGACTAGTTCGCTCAATGGATTCCAAGCCCTTGATGGAAAAAGCAGGTTTTGCTTCCCTGAGAACGAAACCTTCATGGAAAGAGCGCTCCAACCATGGAGCCGGCTAACTGCAAAGTAAT
This sequence comes from Halichoeres trimaculatus, assembly GCF_033239565.1. Taxonomy (NCBI): domain Eukaryota; kingdom Metazoa; phylum Chordata; class Actinopteri; order Labriformes; family Labridae; genus Halichoeres; species Halichoeres trimaculatus. The sequence continues at coordinate 20,152,304 of NW_027437197.1, forward strand.
CTGTCCTGTGGCATCAAAGTTGCCCACTCATCATTCCCACAAATTAAAATGTATGAATTATCAACCTCAAGATAACATGTAATACCTTGCTAATAACACAGGCTATACGTCAGCAGACCAGGCTGAATCAGAACTGCAGATGTGGTAAACCACAGTAATGACAATTAGCTTTTCAGGACTGTGCTGCTCGGGAAGACAGCGGCAGATTAGCACTGACGCCTGTCTGCAGCCAGAGGTTTGTAAAAAGCACTGAAGACTCAAATACAAGAAGCAAGCTCCATCATTAGCATCCCGACTCTGTCTTTAGGGGAAATGAGTGTTTGTTGGGATGAAGGGCTAATCAGAAACAGAGACCCATTTTCCCCACGCCTCCGCCTCGCTGCAGGGGACACAAAGCTGTTCTGTTTTTTAAAGGGCTCCTAAACAAAGAAGAATGTCAGGGACAGGAAGCAGAGCGGTCGCAATGACACCTCTGCATGCTGTTAGACGTGGAAAAAGCTGTGAAAGACCCAAAGGTCACTGAGTCAAGGCCAGGATCTGCTGTAACCCTGACCTGAGTGGGGACCACTGCGTGCACACTGATACTGACACTGGAGTCCCTTTGGGCCTGTGTGTGTCTGAATGCAGGTTTGACACGCTTTGATGAGCAACATGAACCATATAACAAAGTTTATATTTGATAACCCTTCATGAATAACATGTTTCCATGTGTTTGAAAAAGATGTTATTAAAAATCAACCTTAGCTGAACAGTTTCAGGTGCATGGTGAAGCAGAGATACTGCAGATGGCAGACAAATTGGTAGATCAGTAAACTGGTTCCAGCAGTCCCAGTCCCATGTGGCAGTGTCCTTGGGCAAGATAATGACCTTCAGACTGCTCTCTAAGGTATAGGCATTGGTTGTATTTCTCAGTAAGAGAAGCTGATGTATTACATACCACAACATCCTCAGTTCCTGTTGACCAAAGACTTCCATTGCATGTCATGTTATCTCTTTCTCCTATCATTTCCTGTCATTTCTCCACTGTTTCTTTTAAATGAAGGCATAAATATCAATAAAAACACAAAATGGAGACCATATGTGTGGGATTAGGAGATTTTTATATAATGCTGTCTGAAATACAACCGTTCTGCTTTGTTATATCTCTTATTAATTCTCCAGGACTTCAGCACTAGCCACACTATCTTGTGTAACCTGTCGACTAAATAAAAAGTGTAACGTCTGACGTCTTTTTTTGATCCCCTTGTTGGCTAGATAATGTTTCAGCGTTGCACAGATGTCAGGGACACAATGCTTTACAAACTCTGACCAAACTGCTGGTGTCTAAAGGCTACATTGGTCACACACTGTAAAAGCTGCCAGCAGAGCGTTCACTCACAGTCACAGCAGGTCGTGGTCATATAGGTTCAGCCATATTGCATGCTCAAGAGATTATAACAGAGTTGTAATTTTGGTAGCTGGTTCAGAAAACAAGAGACGCCACATAAAAGCTTACCGTCAGGGTGCTGGTGGATGGGCTGCAGTGTGTCACGGTGACTGCTCCGCCATCTGACCGACACTTTATAACCCAGAGGGACACAAGGACAGAAACTCGCCAGCGCTATTTCAGTTTCTTTCCTAAACCCTGTTTGGGGCAAGGCCTGCAATTTCAGCCCCTGCTGTGGTCAAGGAAATCAACCCTTTCTAATTATACAGTGGTGCCCTAAGATGATGTAAAAATGATTACAGCCCCCGGCCTGCGCTCGTCTCCTCATCAAAGAGAAAGGCCAGAGCCTACGGGGACATGCCCAACCCATAAAGACGGTTCAATATTATTTCAAGACATTGATTTAGAAAAGTAAACTTTAAAGTACAAATCAATTATTGGAGCAGGTCAATCTTAAACATTTATTCCAACCAATGTTCCTGTCTCAGTGTTTCCTACATCTGCAGTAATGTCATAAAGATGGAAACTCTGATTTAAAACTTCATAAAAAGTAAAGTATCATCCTTTAACTCAAGCTTTAACATGATGAATTTCACTCCTCTGTTTTTATACTGCACTTGAACCATAATATGTAATGTAAATCTACCCTGTAGAGCCAACTCTATGGCTATGTAGTAAAGTGACCACACTCATCAAATAAAATTTAACCACTCTGAATTTGTTTTTTTTATGTATCATCCCTTTTCCTCTACTGGCAGGCTAAAGTACTGCCCATATTAAATGTTAAATACTTTGAGATGTCTTTTAACTCTGGATTTGTCTTTCACATTTCAAGTCAATCTGTGCAAAGGAATGTGACCTGTCTCTCCCTTGTGCGGGAATGCAATCCCCAACTAGAAAAACAGAGACTCCGTCCATCGTATGACTGACTACCTTTAAGTGTCCGTGAAAATGATACAACTTCAAGGCACACCGTTTAGGCGCACGGCAAACACTAAAACACTTACAGGCTATGTTCAATTCAGCACAAAACATACAACAATACAGCAGCTTTTCCATGAGTGGAACTTTGCATCTAAATTTTTTTTTCATTAAGTTCTGTTTCTACATTATTAAGAAATAAAACCAGTCAAATATCCACCTTACTCTTAGACAGCTTTTTATAAAATGATGTACTTTAGGTGCATATTTTGTCTAATATGAGGTTCTTACACAGAATATCATTTCCTGATATTACTGTTTGTTGCTTTGCCAGTTTTGTTTTGTTCTTTTACCCAATTGTTGCTAGGTGCCACCCTGTTGGCTATGGCTGCCTTTTGCAGGAACTCTCTTTTTTGTCCGTTTCTTGTAATTTTTTCGTCTCTGTTTCGTAATCTTATAATATTTAATATTTTTACTACTTTTTCTCCTGTGTTTGTCTGAAGATCCTACATGTAACCATGGCTGCATTTTTTACATGTGAAATCAGCTGTTATCAGCCTGTAGCATGTCAATACTAACTGGTGTAAGGCCTGATGTCTTCCCACAAGGTGAGGAGAAGGAGGTGAGGACGACGTGCTGGTTCTCAGGTGTGAGCTAAGAAGTGACGACATGGACCTGTCCTTCCATCCATCGTTATTGGAAACGCAAGTTCTATCTCCAATAAAAGGGACGAGCTAGCCGTGCTAACCCAGCAACAGAGGGAATACCAGAGGGCAGAGTAGCACCGTGCTATTCACAGACATGGCTAACGGAGCTAACATCAGACACCAACGCCACATTGGAAGAACTTCACCTGCTGTGAGCAGACAGGATCCAGGAGACAGAGACTGAACTGCTGTAGAAACTCAGTCCTGGACCCTGTGGAGGTGGAGGCTGGCTGAACTGGACAATGATGGACAAGCTGTCAGCATCTATTTACTTTTGGACCTTTTTGCACTTTCTATACACTTTCTTACTTTTGTTTTCTTGATTGCTGCTGTGACTTCAATTTTGTTGTACTTGTTGCAATGACAATAAAGTTCTATTCTATTCTATCATTATGTATGGATAATTTCATTTTTCATTTCTTATACATTCAATAAATAAATAAATAAATAAATAAATAAATAAATAAATAAACAAACAAATAAATAAAAATGTCACAGGTTAATGTATTTTTGATGTTAAAGTTAGACTGTTCCTCTTTTCATCATGGATTAGAATAAAAAAAGATTTTTTTGGATAAAATCTAAATATGATTCCCTCTTTAAATGGGACAGTTTTAGCGTACATTAGACGATTAACTGAGAATCTTGGTTTTGTCCTCATGCAGTGATTTCCACTACAGAGTCATTTCTGTTTTGGGGGGAACTAGGCCAACTATGACTCACAAGTTCACTTCCCGGTGACCTGTCCACCAGAAGAGAAATGTAATGCTTTCCACTCTATATTTAAGATATGGTCACTTCTGGTTGAGAGGAGCTGACGTGCTCCTGGAAGTTTGTTTTTGCTTGAAGGCTAACCGCTCAGCTAGCCACAAACAAAAAACTATTTACAGAGCAAACCATGAAGGCAAAATGTAATCAAAGCAATATGAGCTATGCTACCATTCTTTAAAGCATGCATTGTGCACGTAAATAAACACACACATACACAAACATCAACTCCATTAGGTCCTCGCTAGTTAGTTCTATAGAGCGCAGAGAAAATGAGGAAAGGCTATAATTAATGCAGATTCTTTCAGTGGACACACAAAGCACGATGACCATAGGACAATCCGCCAAAGGGGGGAATTCTCCCGCTAGACTGAGTGCCAATGTGGGTTCCCTGTGTACTTCCGAGACCAGGGTGACAGTCTCACAAAAGCTGTCATGGTTAACACACAGAAACCCACAGGGAGCAGAGAGCCAGACGACAAGGAGTACAGCGTGGGGGAGGGGATTGAATACATGCTGTCTGTGATGATGAAGGAAAAATTTAATCCTATATGTTACTGAGCAAAGTGTCAGCTGTAAATTCAAAGAGATGACTGTAGAGTTTGAGAAAAATTTCAAACAAAGCCTTTTAAAGAGTCTGTGAAGCTCTGTGGTTTTCCCATGAGACCATTCTAATTTCAGACCACTTAACTCAGTGGTAGCCAAGGAAACAGTCATAATACAGTATACAGCAGCATGACTTAAGACAGTAAAACACAGACTGATTTGAGTGATAAATAATGAAGCAAACCAAGCTTGGCGTTTTTCTTTGTGTGACTTGTGCATCACTGTTCATTGGGCTGTATTCTGGAGCAGAATTAAGCCGACAAAGGATCAAAGGGACCAAATGCATCTGTTTTTCCACCATTGGTCATTATATGGTCACTATTGAAGTGTAAAACAGAGTTTCATTTTGGTATATTTCCCACAAGCTGCCACTTTATCAGCATCAATCAGATTCCATTAACTCGTCAACTGTGCAGAGCAACTCTAACTGGTTTCAAAGGATTACTCATCTCCGCTGGTGGCCCCCGAGGAGAGAAAACGTCTCTGACAGTGTCTTTAGTTTTAACTTGTCAGAAACAGGAACAGTCCCTGCAGCTCTGAAACCCTCAACTCCGGTTCACATGTGCTTGATAATAGGAACAAATTAGCTGCTTTATGCAAAGCTAAGATGCTGTAGGCAAAGCAAGACTGCAGAAGGCTCTGAATCCAAAACACTGAGACTCTGTCTGTCTCTCCCCGTTTTCCCTCTGATGCACTCTCTGTAGAGGCCAGAGCTTTGGAATGCCTTCCCTACTGGCCCCAGGGGAAGGGAGGCTGACAGGGAGGGGGGTGTGTGTGTCTTGAGGAGAGGAGGAGGAGGAGGAGGGGGGGGGGTGGGGGCACTGGGCAGCCACCATGACATTTCCCATTCCTCTTCATAAATCGCCAATTTAGGAGGGTATAGGAGAACCAGACGGTATCCTTACCATTTTTCATTTCAGGACGTTGTGACAGGGAAGCTATAGTTAGGTCTTAAAAGGATTGACGGAGGAGAAAGACACTGTGCTAAATGAACACACAAAAGCCCAGACCCAGAAACTTTAACTATGTGGACGGTGGGATCAAGCAAATCTGCTATGTGTGTGTTCACCCTCAAGTCAGTCAGCCTCAAAGCCGCTGGTCAGTGCCGTGTTTCTCCAAGTTCAACAAAATTAGAATAATTCTACCAACTCAGCACTGAAAACTGTTGGGCGTGGAGAGGTAAAAACCCAACATTGAAGCAGTAAATTACCGTTTTGGTCAGGAATATGGCGACTATCTTAAAACTATCTGCATGAATTCAGTTTTCCATATTGCAGACAAAAGCCAATTGCACATGTAACACAAATGCAAATGTTTGACCATCCATGAAAATCTAAATGAAGTGCCAAGTGCTTGACCTTGATTCATCACAGCAGTGGAATAAATTAGGCCAGATCCACCGCTGACAGCCCTCGCTGGAGAGTTATTGATATTCATACAAGCAAGTATTGTAGAGGTCCCAGTGTGAATGTCTCTCTGCAGGCCTGCTCAGCAAGAGGCAGGAGGCTGGAGGGGCACACTGTTCACTCCCACACCTAATGGGAAATACCTTCTCACCTCTGATCTGCTCCAGTCTCTGAAAGCAGTTAGTAGGTTTAATTTAGAGCTTTACATTCTGTGTTTACATGAGGAAATACCATTGAATGTGAATAAAGATGGATGGCACGTCTGTTTTCTTCAGCCGTACAAAAATGAAACCAAAATACCACCAGTGTCATGCACTGATATTGGAATAACAATGTTGAACACAGATATCATGCACATTTGGAGACATGAGAGATGAGCTCTATGAAAAGCAGCAATGATGTTTTATCTTTTAAAATATAACTGAAGAAAAAGAAAAATCCCTTACACTGGCCAACTTCCAGAAAGAAAAACTTTGATGCAACTACCTTTATCAAGCAAATGTTTGTGCCAGCCAACAAAGCCATCTTAAATAGGAGTGTCTAACCAAACCAATCGCTTCTCCGTACGTAAAAGGTTTAAAAGTTAAAACATGATTAAGACAGCGTGATTTCACTGACAAATTACAAAACATTTAAAAAGAAAAATCTCTAAAACGTTGAGTACTGAGTATATTGGTAAAAACTAGTGACTTCAGTCAGAAGGAAATATGACACAAAGAATCTCATCATAAGAAAAAAAAGAGAGACAAAAGAGGAATTTATTATCACAACTGCAAGAATCTGAAAAAAAAACTTTTACAGAAGTTGGCCAGTGTGCAGGATTTTTCTTTTTCTTCTGAGGAGTAGATATGCAAAGATCTGTGCTTTTTCTGAAAATATAACTGACCAATAAGATGCCCTTTTACATTAGCTTGCTTCACTTTTGGGAATCCGTCATGTCATCCACCTTTTTATATTCCATATATCCGTCTTGTTACTGCTTTTTTTCTCTTTAGAAGTATCTCTGAGAAACTCTTTTGGCACAAAATTAGAACTATAAAATCAATTTTCAGAGCTTTCTAAAAACAATTTAATCTTTTTACTGGTAGTGAAATACAGATTTGTTAATGCTTCTAAAGAGGAAACTATAAACATCTCACATGGGCTTTACATGAGGTTAATGATACCAGCGTCCTCTATCAGTCACAGAAACAGCTGGTGCTGATGGATGATGGATGATCAGGCTCACTTGTCCATTTTACGATCAATCATTTTAACACCAGGACCACAGCTTTGGGCCACTGAGACTAAAACTGGAGGAGTCACAAAGGAGCCTGATGAGAGATAGACAAGATTTTTCATCCGTCCCACATTCTCTGATTTCTCTAAATATCGGAAAATCTGAGTCACCCAGCCAATTCCAGGCGTCTATCTACTAACAATATGGACAAAGCAGATCTGAGACGAGTGTGGATTTTATGTCCATGTGGTCTGGGGTGCTAGGTTGTCATGGTGATCTGGTTTAACAACAGATTTGGATTGCCATTAGCACAGGTCATTAGGCAGAGCTCCTTCTGGGGCCAGGTGAGGTCATGAGAACACCACTAACCCCTGGACAACGGCCTGTTCAGAGACGTTAAACGGACGAGGAAGTGGAACAAAAGCTGTTCATCCAATCCTTCCAAAGGGCCTAATCCCAAAAGCAAACAAGGACGAGGGAAAGTTTTGAAGCTTTGGACCATCTTTAAAATCTTTGTGATCTCTGTGGATTTGTGTGGGTTAAGCATCACTCACATATGCCTTTATTTAATGCTTTTAGAGAGCTGAAAGGAAGAGATTCTTTATCTAAAATCAAGTTGATAATACTCTGGTTATTTCTACTTTTATGCTAATAACGGAAACTGACTACATCTCTGACCTCCTGACGCCAGGCATTATAAATTCTCATCCACTTTAACCACCTCTGTCAGGCAAGGTGAGAGTGGTTCACTAACAGAGTTTTTAAATTAAAAAATGGTCTTCAAAAGCCACTTCTAAAAAGTGAGAGATGTAAATATGAAAATGGAGTGCTGCTGCTCTTTACAATAAGCACCATCCCCTCTTCCTTTGAGTCCACGCACAAAGGAGCCGAGGTCATTAGTTCAGCCTGTTTCAAACCCTCCTGAGCTGAGGATGGCAAGACATTCATCTGAGAGCACAATTACAAAAAAGAGTCTGTGTGTTCACAAATGCAGAACAGGGCAGGGCAGAGCGTAGTAAGACAGAGAGGCCCTCAAGCCCAAGACTGAGCGGAGGTCTCCACAGACTCTCACACAGACTTTTCTTGAGCCACACACAGCATGGGTTTAATCTGCGTAGAGAGATGGCAACAGATGAGACAAACAGACTTGGAAATATATCAAAGTCAACCAGACAGAAGGTAGGCGATGAGCAGCTAGTAGTCAGCATTTCCTCTGGGTCTCCCTCACAAAGAAGGGACACTTAAACGGCTCATTTTGATCCTAGACAAAGGATCTTCAAGGTATGAAAGCAGAACGGAAAAGGGACAGAAGGAATGTGTCTGCCCAGCTCAGGAAGGTCTCGCTGTAATTAGAACAACCAGTGGCCTCCTGACCTCCAGCCAATGAAACGGCATGACAGCCACTATCGTCCCTTCAAAGTCCCTGCTCGAGCAGCCTGGCATGTTGGCTGATAAACTGTTTTTCCTCCTCTTTGAAGTAGCAAGAGCAACTATTTGCTCATGGAAGGGCGGGGGGGTTGGTTGGGATAAGGGAGGACTATAACTGATGTGCGCTGTAGATGACATCACCCCCTGCTTCTCTGCTCCTCATGTATTTGTTTGGATCTTTGTCCGTTGCTGTGCAGACATTTCCAAGGTCAGAGGCACGATCGATGCTGAGTGTACAAAAGCCAAACTGAGGTAATGAAGAGGGGTCCCTGGCTGCTACTGCACATGGGAGAGCCTCTGAGCAGCGTGGAGGTACACTGCAAAAACTGAAATCTTATCAAGTGTTTTTGTCTTGTTTTCAGTAGAAAATTCCTTTTTAGACTCAAAATGAGCCAAATTCACATGACCAATCCAGAAAGAATCTTGTTTAAAGTTATTCAAGGACAAAAATGAGGTCTAAATTGCTCGTAACCAGTAAAACAATCTGCCAATGGAACAAGAGAAAAGTTACCTGTATTAAGACATTGTTCTAGTCTCAAGGAAATTTACAAGCAATTTTTTCTTGTTCCACTGGCAGATTTTTTTACTGGTTACAAGCAATTCAAACCTCATTTTTGTACTCTGATAACATGAAACAAGACATTTTTCTGGATTGATAAGTTGAAAGTGGCTCATATCGAGTATAATAAGACAGTTTTTACCTAAAAAAAGACAAAAACACTTGATAAGATTTCAGTTTTTTTGCAGTGTATTTCTCTGAAACTTTCACTATCAGGAGCCACAGGAGGAGCAGGTGACTAAGACCTGATGATAAGAGGCCCAGTTTAATCCAAATATAAGCAAGACAAGGTTTGTTTGGCTGCGAAAACGAATCAGTGAAATCAATAAGCGTCAACGTTTTTCCATAATCGTTGTGCTGTGCTGCATCATTACTGTATTAAATTGTCTTAAGATCGTTTGTCTTCTTTCTTTTTGTTGGATTATTTAGCAGTTGGCAACTAGCTGAAGGTGCATTACCGCCACCTAATTGACTGGAGTGTAGATTACCTGGGCTGTGGGGCTGTATGTGTCGAATAAACAGATCAGCGTGGTGGAGGAGAAGCCAAGCCGGCAGGTGAGGGAAACGAGTAAACGTGAACAATGGCAGAGCCGGGAAAGACATTAGTTTTTTTAAAAGGCACTTGAAGACATTGTTATTTAGGAAAGCTTTTGAATGATGTTTGTCTTTTATTTTTGGTATTTTATTTTTTAGTCCCTTTTAAGTTTGTTTTATTACACCTATCTATGTACAGCACTTTGTGATTTTTATCTGTGAAAAGCACTCTACAAATAAATTTTACTTACTTACTTACTTACAAGTTCAAAAAATTTCTAGAGTTTGGGAGTATTTCACACTGAGTAAATGCACACAGCCTGTTTATTGACAAAAATGACCTTGGATGGCAGGGCAGTACAACTGCAGTGATGCAGCACTCAAGACGCAAACATGTTGGGCTCATCGATGACGAGCCGGGGAGCTCAACAGTGAGGTGAGGAACTACAAAATCCCACATACACTCCTATATGTTGTGAAATGCATGGTATGTCTTTTAGGACTCATTTTGTCTTATTATTGAATCATCACCCCGTTTGGAAACTACGAGGAGTTCACTAAACTAACGTTAGCATTAGCGTTAGCTGCTACAGATAGTAGCAGGTGAAAAGATTGAGGACACACTTTTATTTATTTGCCTTTTTGGCCCACTAAGTTCTTAATCTGATGATATAACAATATATTTTCTGTTATTTTGCCCAAACTGTTGATTCTGTAAGTGACAATACATTCATGTCATTTGTTATTCTTTATAAATGTAGCATTAGGCTAGCTTGAATCATATTCAAATATGTTGTTTCTTTGTATATATCTTTAAGCAAACAACAGTCATCCACTAAAATACACACTTGGATTTGCAAATTTAACTATTATGCATTTCATCCTTTCTTTTTTCTGATTAATCGATTAAGTGTAAATATAATCGCCAGAGTAATCGATTACTAAAATAATCGTTAGTTGCAGCCCTAATCTTTGATACTTGCAACTAGAAGCTAATGCAATTCCACTTGACTCTTTCTCTTAGCTGTCTCTAGTCATGTGATGAAGAAGTGAAATGTATCCAAAGGGCCTGATGTTTGTTGTAGAAGTCTCTGCAAACACAAAACAGCCAGACTGTCCGAGCAGGTTCACAGCTTTCTCCAGGAGCCCTTATTTTGCTTTTCAGAGAGACAGAGAGAGAGACGGGAGTGCTGAACGTGGATACACCTGAGGTTTGTGGGCGTTCATGTGTGTTTGTGAAGGTGTGTATTAATACATGAATGTGTGTGTCTGTGTGAATGAGTGTGTGTTGGTGAAAGATGTGGTTTGAGCTACACCCTGCTAATGGTTGCCTGCTGGCTGCGCTGTGCTTTGATAGTCCTATAGGTCTGTGCGCTCAATGGTCTTCTTTGTAGATCAGGTGCATTCTTTTCTCCACCGTTTAAAAACCACTTCACGACTGTCTGGACACAGAGATCTAGACAAACATGTCTGGAGGCAAAAATAGCAAACATAAGCCAAAAGCCTCTTCACATTTCACAGCTCATAATTCTCGTTTAATTAACACAATGTAAAGAGCGCTGGATGACAACTTTGGTTAAACGCTGATAGTTTTATGCGAAAATCAAAGATGTATTTGTCCCAAAGTTATGAGACTTTAAATTTTAAACAACCCAAGCTACGAGATCCAAGAGTTTTTTCAGAACGAAGTGTTTTCCAAAAGGAAAACCATGAGCTGATGATAAAGGAGTCAGTGGTTCTGGTCCGAACACTACTTATTATGGTTAATCAAAGGATGTCAATAATGTCTCTTGAGGTTACTTGCCTCTCTTTCTCTCTCTGACTCTGTGTCTCTTTCTACATGGGTGTGTGTGTGTGGTATAACATGGAGTCTGTCTTCCTGTCCTGCACAGGTCGCACCGCATGTAATCTGCGGTCTAGACATCCTGTGGTCGACTGTGTGCATCTTATTTGTCTGTGAGTCCTCACAGTTTGAAAGCATCCGCGCCAAATTTATGAAAAGAGCTGTTATTATTTCTAAATTATCATATTTCTGTGTCACAGTGCTATAGTTTTCCAGCAACAACTCTTTTAATTTGACCTTCACCAGGACTATATCTTGTAGTACTTCTTCACCTGGAGCTCAACCCTGGTTTAAAAGCAGCTTCCCTAATAAAAGAAAAAGTTAAAAACTTCCACCCACATCGGAAGAAAACTATGAGGGAGTTTTCTCTGAGTTCCCTTACAAGCCACAGGACAAGGAGGGAGCGTGTCTCAAAATGGCTGCGGTAGATATGGCTTTGGAGGAGGCTGCCACCCAGCTGTTGGTGGAGAAGAAGCAGGCTCACGCTGGCACTTTGACACGGGAACCTGTGGGCTGACTGTGTACCGAGCTGTGTTTGTGAACGTCTGTGAGGTGAGGGTCGGCCACCTTGTATATTTAAACGCAGGGAAGAGAGTTCAAGGTGATGCTGAACCTGGTTTTTCTGTGTTTTCTCTCAGCGATGTTGGAAGACTGGGCCTCACCAATGAATGCCACACACACCTTGGAAAGAAATCTGTGAAGCCCATTTTGGTCACATGGAGCACATCCTTTGCCAGCTAGATGGACCAAAGTTTTATGAAGCAAAAACTGTTGGCATACATTTTAAAGACCAAGAGAGGGGAAAAGTAAGCCTGTAGAGTTTTTAGTAGCTAACTAATTCTGCTGCTCAAAGAACAGCGTGTGCTTAATTCTCACTCACAACTCAACAAAGATGAAACACTCCCATGTTTCTTCTGCCACAAAGGCTTGTAATTAATGCTGTTTGAGTTGCAGTTGCTGTCCCAAAACCCAGAATTTGTTTTGGATTTATCTCTTTTCTAAGCCAAGCATGATGAGCATAATTGTACTACTGCTAAGTAACCAATCAATCCAGCATTTCAGTTTGAATCTGTCTGTAAAAAGCTTGTTTTTCTCTTCAAACAACAACAAAAAAACAACATGCTGAACCACCTGTGGTCATTGTTTATTGAAGGAAGTCTCCACATAACAGTAAAAATTCCTCTTTCCAAACCCCCGGGTCATCCGAAGAAGAAAGGATACAGACAACAGGGAAGGAATCCCTGCAATGTCAGAGGAAAATGTACTGTATCACAGCAGAGAGGAAAGTGCAGGAAAGATAACAGATGGAAGATAACAAAAATCAATGCTGCAATGGCTTCATTGTGTGCTGCCTTGTTCCTCCAAACTGAAGCACAAAACAACACAATAGTAGAAAAAAACAGGTGCAACAACTTCAGAGAAGAAGTAGTTATTGTGAAGGAGATCCAACACAAAACGTTAACCTCTGACCTCTATCATCCTTGTGGCGCTTTAGATTTCAACGCTATATCAAGTGTACAATCCTACAAGAAAGTCCAGCTTTGTTTCCAAATTGCTGTCGTCTGACCCTTTCGTAACAAATCACTGCTTCATGTCAAAACACCCTGGAACTCACAGAAACTGCAGAGACAGCATGTACCAGTCACCACCACAGCTGAGGCAACAGCATGCAGCGCTTATTAGCCTTTCTCTCATACACACACACACTAAAACACACACCATTAGCTTGTGTATGTATCCTCTGCCTCATGAACACTCCCTGCGTCTTTTACTTACACTCCTGAAATCCAAATAAGGTTGAGAAATTAAAAATGCCATCCGGCATTCTAACGTTGTGTAAGTTGCTCATTGTGTGTTTACATTTTGACTTTTTCTTTCTATTTACTGTGTTTAAAGTTTGACTTCTTTATTTATTATTGTGTTTTCAGCTTGTTCTTATTTATCATTGGTTTACACTACAGTTCTTATAATGACAGTTTTATAATTTAAGTTCCTTGTTTTAATTCAATAGTGTTCTGTCTCTGTCTTGAATCATAATGGGTATTATAATAATTTGTGTTCATAAACAGTATATGTCCCATGTATATCAATGAATTTATATATATCAGCCGATATATCGGTTATCTGTTGATATATCCGACATTGGCTGATATATTGGATATCGGCTTTTTTTTTACCCCAGTATAGGTATCGGCATCGGCCTCAAAAATCCCATATCGGTCGGGCTCTAGTAACTTGTACCGAGATCCACAATAGAATGACCGTGGCTGGCAGAGCCATACCCGACAGAGGAGGATAAGGGCCACTGACAAAAAAAAAAAAAAAAAACTCATTTTTTTTTAATTACTATTTTTTATGAGAAAAAAATAAGAATTCTGAGATTAAAGTCAGAACTCTGAATTTTTGTAAAATATATATATATATTTTTTTTCAGTGGCCCTAATCTTATTCCTTAATATCCTTTGTTCAATTTGTTCTATATAGTTTGTTTTTCTTACTGACAACTGGTGGTCAGCCAAATTTCACAGTGTTTCTTTTTCTTTTTCAATCAAAAATTGCAGGAAAGAAATGTTTATATGTTGACAGTATCCTTTATCATGTTGGTTGTGCTATGGAGTGACTTAGTACCTCTGTAAAGTGAATAACGCAGAAGATAAATGTCCCTCCCAAACAAAATCGCATGCTACATCGCAAACAAAATTTGTCTAAAAAATTGCAATTAGATTATTTTCCAAAATATGGCAGCGAATGTCTTTGTCTTGAGCTTATCCTATGTTGTTTCTCATTATTTTTAATTGTCTCAAGAAAAAACATCCCCTGCTGTGGGAAACCTTGATGACCATAAAGGTAAAGTGACCTCGTGGTTACTCTTTAGCTGCAGGAGATTCTGAATATGACAAAAAATAATTAGATATGTTTATTTCTAGGGGGATTTTTTGCTGCAACTACAGTAAAACCACGTTCTTTATACTCCTCTGGTTTTACTTTACTGTCCCGCAGAGGACAGCCTGGGAAATTAAAGCTGCTCAGCGTGGTTGACCCCCATTTGCTGCCGCCTCCCGTCCAGCCAGGTGCACAAGCAGCTTCTGTCTCCCTCCCTGCCAAACAAAACTGAGAGAACCCCTGCCAACTGGTGATGATTGTGTATCTATCTGCATGGACGTGGCTTGTGTGTGTGTGTATGTGTGTGTGGTGGGGGTTGCAGGAATAAACAGCTGAAATCGTTATCAGCCACAAAGACTGCGCGGCAAAGCGTGCTACAGTGATTAACACTGCGTCACCCACAACAGACAGACAACTGTCGGGCAGCTGCCTCCACGAGTGGATCGCCCAAGTTGGTGGGCCCTGCGCAGTCTCACTCAGCAATTAAGGCAGAGACAGAAATGCAGTTTCTCTGGGTCGTATAATGAACGGGGTGGACAACACTCCCAGGACTACAGGCGAAGAAAAGGCTGAACACTTTCCTTTCATTTGTTTTACTCTATGGGAGTCAGCCATGAGGCCTCTGAGAAGCAGAAAGAAAAAAAAAAACAGAAAGCAGCCTGCAGATCACTTAGGCTAAAAGTGAATTTAATATTGGTGGGAAAATGTAGGCTTTTCCTCGAGTGTTTCAAGTCCAGCTTAACTTAGACCAAAAACTTCAATGTGGCCAAAAACTAGACATTCAAAGGATTAACTTGTGATCAAATTAAGCTCCATCCACTTCTTCAGGCTTCCAACAAGAGCCAATTGATGACAAGTGACTTTATTATGGGCACTGTGGGCTGGCATCACCTTATGTGCCTCACTGCTCTTTCTCCAAAGGCTTTCTTGTTGAAATGAGAACAAGATTGACATTTCAAAAGAATTCAAGAGGTGTCTAAGTACCTCTGTGCATGCACAAGGAGGGGGGGAAATCACTGCAGTGCACAAGGTATCCTCTGTTTGTAATTACTATAGGCTTATTATATCAACAGAGCTCTGCTGTGGAAGGATGTTTGCATCCAGAGGAAACAGGATGCAACATATCCTCACATGGGAACATCTCTAAACAATTCCACAACCCTTAGACGAAGTAATTTGTTTTGCAGTGAACTACAAAGCAGACACTGCTGTGCTGTAATGGGAAGTCATAGGTGAGACTGGCAGTAAAATCCAAGAGGGGCCTCTATCCTCAAAGAGAGCACCAATTAACACTTAGTTTGATTCTTTAAAATATAATCATCTTCTTGTGCCTTGGGGTCCGAAATCTATTAACTCCAGTGAGGCCTGTCTGCGATTTAACCTTTCTCAGAAAAACGTTGACATCAAAGGCAGCAGGCCACAGAAAACTTGCATCCCACTTGTGGAATGGCAGGCCATAAAAAAGAGAGACTACTTAAAAGGGATTAAAAGGACCAATTCCACACAGATTCCTTGAAGACTGAGTCTAGAAGTCAAGAGTGAGGAGGAGGAGGAGGAGGAAGGATCTAGGAGGAGCACATGATGGAGAGACTAAATTAGGAAGCCGTGTGTTTTTGTGGTCTTGGCATTGGGGAGATCCCAGAGGAAAGCTAATGACTGTAGCGGTATCTGGCATGGGGGCCAAGTTTCCTTGACTGCTTTAAAGTTGCCTCCAGTCCACAGCCACCATGTCATGAGCAACATATGCTGAGCTATCTTGCAATTATACCATTATCGAGGTCCTCCTTGATAACTCCCAGTACAGGAACTTTGTCTTTCTGGTCTTTCTGAAGAAAGATGAGTCAGCACTGGGTGACTTGACCCACTAATATGAGATTTCTGGGGCTTTGAAGCAGAAATAAACAGTGGCCAATGTGCAGAAGATGGAGTTTGAATGTGAATACAGTTTGTGTCTGTGGACTGTCCAGTATTATGATATTGTACAGGCGCTCAGAAGGCTAATTCCATTAATAACAAGAAAAGCACTCAGAGAGTGCAGACCTCCACCAAGCAAATTGTGATTGTCACACAAAACTTAAGTCCTACTTTAATGTTATACTCTCTTTCAGCAGACTGTCTGCTACAATTTGGTGTTAGTTGCAGGTCTGTATGATAATTTGTTTCCTGACAGTGTCGAAAATGATGATGATGACCCAGTACATATTTCATATTCTTGATCTTAGTATCCAGAATATTACCAGGATCTGGATCGTACTTTTACATCTGTCAGAAATTATGGTGACCTTGTCTTGTATTGTTTTGCAAAGCAATCTGACCATTTATGGTGGAGTTATACATATGGTGAAAACAGCCCTATCTCACAATGATGAAGAATCATTGAAAAAAGCTCTAGATCCAGACGATGATCCGGATCACCTACAAAATTTAATCACTTCTTCCTTATCCCATTTTGAACATTTCCTGAAAATGTCATCAAGATCAGTTTGTTACTTTTTGAGGTATATTGTTCACAGAAAAACAAACAGACAAACTTTCCCAAAAACAAAACCTCCTTGGCGGAGGGATTAACTGCTTATTGATATAATTTCTTAACAATGAAAAATACTTATGTCTGCAAGTGTGTCCAAATAGGGTTTTATTCAACAACAACAACAAAAGATCTGCTAAAAACACACAAAAAAAACATGTTGGAAAATACAACTAAATACAAACACACGCAAGCACCTGCTATTTCAAACCAGGCTTTGACCATTAACCCCTTTCTGCCAGAATTAATTAACAACTATATAAAAAGATTGTTTTTATGTGTTTTTGCTTTCTTACAGATGTTAAATTAATTGGAGAATGTAAATTTGAGTATAGTATACACAATAGTTATAACTAAGTTATATTATATATAAAGACATGAGAAGTTCATCCCCTGACCAATATATTGTGATATAGTGGATCTGATACGATCTTTGGTTTGTTGTAGAATATGAATCAATAGGTAATAATGAGATACAAAGGTCATTTCAGCTGCATCAAGACCTGACAGGGTATGTTAAAATTGCAACAACAGGCGTTTAGGGGTTGAATATAATAAAGGTAGAAACACATAGAAGAGCTAAGTTTAAGATCTCCCTTGAACCAGACATTTAAGTTCATTAAAAAAAGCATTGTCTCAAAAAATGAAATCTTCTCTCAAGCTTTGCTGAAGGTGAAGTGAATATTTTATGTGCAAAATGGAAGTATCTTGTCTCAGAGATCATTAACTGCAATGCAGGGAAGCTAATTTGATTAACATGGGTCTCAGTCTGTTTAACAAGCTAAATTTTAGAACCAACCCTGTAAGAACCTGACTTCACACAAGAATTGTCCTCCTCAAAGACAATGAGCCAGTAAATGGACAAATGGCACAATGAGGAAACGAAGCACATCCATTCTCATAAACTAGGTCTGAGAACAATAAGCCAATGAAGCCACTATTAAACAAAATCTCATTCAAGATCCCACAAAAAAATAATCCACAGGTTACTTGTTGACTTTTACACATCATTCCCCAATAAACCAAACTTTGTTGTCAACTCTGACCTTAAAGAACTTTTGACACTGGAAAATAAAAAGAAATTCAGCTGAATTTCTTCCCTCCATGTCGGAACAACAGAGGCTCAAAGTGACCACTGCGAGCTGTTGTACCTCTGTGACCTCTCATCTGTCCTAAGAGCCCTGAACAACAGATAGGAGTGGCCAGTTCTTATTGTCCCAGCATGAGAAAGGGAGACAGAGCTCTTTTAGCTTGATGGATGGGGTCCAACTGGGAGAGTAAGGCTGGGATAAAGGAGCTGTATCCCGCCATAAAACTCTGCTGCTCCCAACCTTCACGTACGCAGAAAACCTCCTGTGTTGAAATGTGCCATGCGTATGTGTGTTTGAGTGGGTGAGGGTGTGTATCTCTGAATAAATGGGAAACTGTGTTATCAGAGTGATTCATACATGTTACAGCAGCCTGACAGAAAACAAGACGAGCCGACAGCTCCACCCCCTCCCTCTGTAATGTACCAGAGAGCAATAAATGTGAATGATGCCTTCACTTTTAGCGCTGACTGCTGAGTGAAACAATCACGTCAGACAAAGACAGAAAGAGTAAGGCTATGAGACATATATCTACTGTGTTTGAACCAGACTACCTGTAAAAACCAGTCCCTGAGGTGGTAAATCAAGTCCAGGCTAGTAGATGCACTGTAAGCATAAATGGCTATTTGCTATGTCAAGACAGATCATTTGAGTGGGGCCAGTGTATGAATAAGAGACGAGTCAACAATGAACTACTCTGCGTGACTCAAGTTTAGTCATGTTGGAAAAAAACTTCAGATCTTAAAAAAGAAAAGAAAACATCTGTTATGACACAATGGCTGGGTTGTCTCTCCAGTCAAAACTTAGTTCAAACAGATTTAGACGTCTTAGTGTGCCAGTGGTCAAATGAACTGTGAATGATTTTTGCTGCGAGCCAGTGCCGGCTGTGGCTGGATCCATTCTGGCGTTCATAGTTGTGACTTTCTGAACACCATCCCTGTGAACTGTCAAGGTTCATTCATCCCAACAAGAGTGTTGCTTTATGGAACATTAAAAATATATATTAAACAAAATGTCAGATAACTCTTCTCTGAATGTGAAAGTTTTATCCAAGTTGTGATGAATCTGCTTACAGTAAATAACCTAACTTGAACTGTGTTTACTTCTTTCCTTTAGTGAAAACATGTTTCTCCACTCTTGCCTCAGGTATTTACTTCTGTCAATAACTAAGAGTTCACCTCACAGAAAAAGACTGCAAACATTCAATTATTGATTGTGTATACTGAGAGAATAACAGCAAACAGCGTTTTGATAAGATGTTGAAATGTTCTCTTGAGGCATATCATGGCTGCACATTCATGTAGAGTCGTTACGGTACCAGATCTTAGAATTGGAACACGAAATCAACTAGAAAAGCACTCAGAGAGCTCAGGTCTGTATGATAATTTGTTTCCTGACAGTGTTGAAAATGATGATGATGACCCAGTACATATTTCATATTCCAGATCTTAGTATCCAGAATATTACCAGGATCTGGATTGTACTTTTACATCTGTCAGAAATTATGGTGACCTTGTCTTGTATTGTTTTGCAAAGCAATCCAACCATTTATAGTGGAGTTATATACACATATGGTGAAAACAGCCCTATCTCACAATGATGAAGAATCCTTGAAAAAAGCTCTAGATCCAGACGATGATCCGGATCACCTCCAAAATGTAATCACTTCTTCCTTATCCCATTTTGAACATTTCCTGAAAATTTCATCAAGATCCGTTTGTTACTTTTTGAGTTATGTTGTTCACAGACAAACAGACAAACTCTTCCAAAAACATAACCTCCTTGGTGGAGCTAATTAGGGCCAAAGAATTATGGTTACCTGTTCCAATACCAAGGATTATTATTAAATTCTCTTCATCCACAAAATCTGAATCTCTACCAAATTAGGTACTTTTATATGTACTCTGAATTCCATCTGTGGTACCAAGTACCAATTCATGTAAAATCAAAAGGTACCATGTTTAGGTACCGAAGCCCATCCTTGCGACTGTGAGGGAGTGGAAGAGTAGGTGATTTTCCATGCTGGACATGAAAACAGCATTGCAAGGTTATATATTAAAGAATAAATATTTTTAATTGAACAAATTATTATTTATTACTACATAAACACACAAAAAAAAAACCCAAATTGGTACCAATACCGATAGCCAGACATCAGTACCGTACCATTTCAAATATGAAAGGTACCTATCTCTACTTTAGGATATGATGGTATTTGTTTCCTGAAACCTAGAGTGCCATTTTGGTTTTGTTTGTTTTGTTTTTTTTAATCTTGATCTCTCACATACCTGAATCTTTCTTGCTCCCCTTCCCTCCGTCTCTGTTCTTCTTTAGCACGGCCTTAAACATGGTAAGAATCTTGGAGTCCTCCCAGTATGGCCCTTGGGACAGGAACAAAAAAAATCCAGTCACTCAGAGTCAAAACAAAGAAACTTAAATGCACTGATCATCAGTCATATAAACCCATGGAAATTATTTATCAACACAGCAGGTCTATTTCAGTTCATAGGAAAGGACAGAGGCCATTTCCTCTATTCACCTGGACAAAGAAATACTCAAACACATGTTTGTTTTTTTTTTCTTTTACTCAGAACCAAACAATACAAAATGTCCTCGAAAACCTAACACAGCAATAGCAAAACAGTGTACATCCGCATTTCATGCTGCTTAGCTGGCACCAGCCTGAGAGTTTTCCCACAGCACTCCCAATCCTGCAGGTCATCAGCGGAGGGGCGTATGGAAAGAATGCTCCAATATTTAAACAGAAAAGTACAAGTTCTGCTATCTTGTTATGCAGGAAAACACTCGGTCAGATGCCCTGAATTCCACATGTAATTGATGCTGTGAGGATGAACCTGGGTGTCTGCAACTGCTTTCCATGCTTGTTGCCAACCTGGTGTGCATTTTGAATCCTCAGAGATAAACGGTATAACATGAACTCAAGGTCCAAGCTGTAGATTCTTCATGTGCTTGTTTACTTTGGAATTATTTATAGTCCTATGTTGTTGGACCTTGGTGAAACCTACATGACTAAACACAGCAGTGTGGGATTTTGGGTTTCAAACCCTCTGAACACATTATAGGTTCTTACAGGGTGAGCTACTGTATTATTAGCAGTAGAGCGATCTCTCCGATGAAGAGAGAAGAATGGTTTCAACCAAATAAGGGTATGCTTACTGCAAACAAAACACACAGTCCTTGCAGAGGCCAGACTTTATATATCTTGGTTTCTGTATGGCTGCTTTTAAGGCAGGCAATCAATCAGCCTCATTTCATCCTTTAAGGTGTCAGAGGAAACACTGTGAAGCAGAGCATCACTGAATCAGTTATGTGAAGTGGAGGTATGGGGGAAATCCCTCATGAGCCTCACACCTTAACACAGCCTTGGCTGGTCCAGAAAATCTTTCAACTTTCAAGGGGTTTCAGATTCAGCCGTAAATCACGTCTACAGATGCAGTTTCAAGGTAGAACATTTGAGCTCTTTCCAAAGCAGACAGAGAAAAATACGAGCAGATGCAATCGACCGTTTCTCTTGAAATAAATACACAAGTCTTGCTTCTTCCGTTGAATAATTAGTTTCATTGGGAGAAAACAAAAACCAAACGTAGGCACACTAACACAATCGGATTAGAAAGATTATGTGCTTTTAGGATGGTGCTGCTTTTTCAAGTAGCGGCTTGTTTCCAAAATGAAAGCTGCTCAAAAGTTAAATGCCTTGGTTTTGCCTGTAAGTCACTTGATCTTGATGATTCATTAGAGTTCTCACTAAACCACAAGGGCTTTAGTGCTGTGTGTTTGATTTTCATGAGACGTTTAAGTGGGTTACTCATTGGTTAAAACAATAAAATGTAAAAAAGTTTATATTATCACTCAAGAACAAATAAGCTCCCCAACAAGTCCCTCCCTCTTTTTCTGTTTTCAAAGAAAATGCATCAACAGCATGAAATATCACGAGGCTAAACCTTACAGCTGCCCATCATTTTCACAGTGTAACTCTTTATGACCCATACACTTTTTTTTCGTCTGCTGGAGTTCAAAACCAATTTCCTGAATCTGTTGTTCTGCCAAGGATGACATTTCTCTCCGAGTGATCCAGCATCAACAGTGTCTCTTTATCATCCGGCCGAGGAGAAAGTCTTCAAAAGCATTCTTTGATCAAGCACAGACATTCAGAGGAAACAAAGCCTAATATCACTCAGGTGCAAATCTTACAGTGTTACACTATTTCATACCATGGTCAACACAGTCAGATGAAAAAACTTTAACGAGGTAGACCTAATGACTTCTACCTAAAGGTATAACCAGAGAAAAAGTCACCATACCACCAGCAATTAATGTTGAAGGCTGCACCGATTGTTTCTGTGGTCAACCTTAAAAAATGGGCCTTTGATTTATGTTGTATGGAAAAACCTGCAAATGAAAATAAGTGACACTTGACAGAGTAGTGCAGGAGAGAGGTGCTGTCTAGACTGCCAAAGAAGAAAAAGATTTAAAAATAATAATAATAAAAAAAAACCTCTCCCTTGGACTTGTTTATACCCTGCAGGTGAGGGCCTCCTTGCTGATAGCTGTGTCCAAAGTAAAAAATAAATAAATTTAAAAAATAACACACTGATCCCTGAATTCATGTTCAAACCAGGATTATATCTCAAACTAAAATCATAAATCCAAAATCTCTAATCCTTGCATGGCTTCCTACCACAACAGGTTACCACCACTATGACAAGAAATTCTTAGACTAAACTACACTGCAAGCTAGACCCGACAGTGCATGTTCTCAGACTGTTGCCAGCATGTCACAGTGCAGTGCTACAACTCTGCTGAGGTCATTTAATGACGCTGACAAGTCACAGTGAGGTGAGATATGGCTTAAAATTCCTCAGAATAAAAGATAAACACAACCACGCCGACACAACTTATACTACACACCCTCTGGTACAGCCCTTTCAAAGAGATAAGTATAAATAATTCTGAATTAGTGTAATGTTATTAAATACAAAAAACTTAAATTGTGAGGAAAACAACCAATCAGATGGCTGTCAGGGAAGTCCTCTAAATAAAACATGGTATTTGTTAAAAATAAGATATAAAACATTAACAATGTATGACTGGTTTGTTATTAATCTCCTTTGATTAAAATACTTATGTTCTAAAGAGAGGTCAGAAGTGCAGAACTGGAACTGAATCCACATAAATCTCAGGAATGCACAGGTGTCTGAGCCCAGCCCATGGGTGCTCGTGTTTCTGACAACAAAAAAATGAGAGGGAGTTTAGTTCCAGGTGTTCCATGTGAAGAAACACAACCCAGAGCTGTTTCCCTCCATGGTGTGATGGAGTTGTGTAGTTCAGTATGACACAGACTAGTTGTCCTGGGTCAGAAGAAGTGCTGTGTGATGTGTGGGAGCTGGCTCATGCTCATCCTCACTGTAACAATAAACATCGCTCAGGTTAACCCGGAGGAAATGAGAAACGCCCTCTCCAAACTCCAAAAGCCAACATGACAAATTCCTTCCATCTCCCCTCCTCCGCCAGTCACCAGACACACACACACAGATACACACACACTTTTAGTGCCAACTGTGAGAATGAGACATTAGCCATTAGATCATCATTTACAGTCATCACTTCTAACCTGAGGAGGTATGACTTCATGTGCCACTTCTATCCAGAGTGAGGACATTTGGCCTGAATACTACCTGGGTAAACGCCCAACACATGGCTGTCTTTTAAAAAGTTACTAATGGGCAAGTGAATAGTTGATCACAAATAAAGGATATTGTAAACAAACCAAGAGAATAGGCGAATACATCTTAGCCAACACAGAGCACGATCATAGTTTAGAAAACCTGTTGCAGCCTAGCAGCAACCTCGGGTGTAAAAATATGAGACAATGAGGAAGTGCTAAAATCTGCTGTTTCTCAGGAGTCCGATTGAGGCTGGCTCCAGAAGAACCAGAAATCGCATGTACACCAAGCCAATAAAAGCAGCCTATTTCACTGCTAATATGGCCGTGATAGCCGATCTGCTTCAAAACTCCATTTCAGAAACAGACGGGTGATGTTTGGGAGACTACGTCCATTATTTATACAGTTTATGGTTGCAGCAGAATCCAGCTACTATACTAGCAGTGTGTCTCAAATTGCATATTCCCATACTGTGTACTCAAAATTTTCAAATTGAGTGTACTAAGCATACTACATACTCACTGGCTTAGTGCCTTAGTCTCAAATCACATACTGCCAAGCGCCATACTTACCGGGAATGACGACATGATGTCGACCTCTTCCTCTTCTACACCTAATTGTGACGGGCTTCCAGCGCATTTCCGCCAAATTTGCCCTCAAATTTTCAAAGCCTTTTCAGTAGTATATTAAACACAGCTAATAACCTGATCAAAATATCAAGATCTTACCATCTTTCATTGTAATTACAATGAATTTTAATCACGCTTTGCTACGCCGTAATCGTCGCCAACAACATCTCCTCCTCCTCTTACTGGCTGAAGATGTCCTGGTATGTATTGTTTATTTGTATTATTACCGTGCTGAGCGAACGGCCACAGCTCTCTTCTGCCATTGCTGCCAGAGGAGGAAATGAGTGCATTGAGTGTCCACAGCTGCATACTCAAAATCCGGGTCGATTTGAGTACATCATCCGGGTACTTTTGCATACTCATTTTTTGCATACTATGCATACTGTTTTTCATTTTGACGCAGTATACTCAAAATTTTGAGCAGGTGTTGGTCTTGGAAGCAGCACTGCCTCTGACATTTGAGCTAACTTCACGTTTTACAAAAAGCCAATGAAGCTATATATTTAAGTGCCAACGTTAATGATAGTGGGTATCACTTACATTTACTCCAGGCTAAGATTTCCTCTAAATTACAAAGTAATACAGCAAGTCCATGCCCTGCAGAGACAAGCCAATTTTCTGCAGGTCCTTGTTTGAACGCATTAAACTGAAAGAGGCATGAGGACGACATGTGTGGATGCTGCCTGAAGGCTCCGGCTGTTCGTTGGAGGTAGATTCCAGAGCAGGGGCACCACAGTTTACTTCAAACACAGCTACGCTTAAGCTGTAGTGAGGATATAATTGTGACCTTTCTGAGAAAGTCTCCTCAGAGAGCGGCCGTGGACTGCATGGTATGCAGCAAGACGGGCATGGAGATTCCTCAGGCCCTCAAAGTCAGGTCCATCCCAGTGCTTTTTAAGCTCTGTTTAGATATCTGCCTCAAAGCACGGGGGCCTTACGAGGGGGCCTCTTAATATTAAAACAGAGTACTGAAAATCCCACAGTGTCTCGCAGGTCTTTGTGGACACACACACTGGCTGAATGGAGCATGCAGACTCATAATAATCACAGCTGCTTTGTGCAAGGCAACCACAGAAAGAGCAGCAGCCCAGGAGAAACAGCAGAGCATTGTTTCATAGTGCTGCCTCTTTGTTTACATCCAGACAAAACAGGCTGGTAATTAAAAGTCCTCAACAGGCTTCAAATCCCCTAAAGCGTTTGAAGAAATAAACACAGCAGACCTTCTGGGTGAATTTGGATTTTTGGGATGCTTCCCTGCTGCATTGTCCACCTGGCGTGTGTCAGCTGTATGACCTTCACATGTCGGCTGTTTGATACAGCTCAAGGCAACAATAAAAAAGTCTCTTGTCGTTGATACAATGTAGAGACAGTTTCCTTTCACGCAGGAGAAATTGGAAACCAAGATGGTTAAGAGGTGCCTCAGGTTATCAACATGTATGTTTTTTTCCAGGTCATTCCTGACTTGATAGAGTTCAAATCCATACAGGCTGTGAGGAAGAAAAGATCCTCACCTGCACAATGCTGGTGTGACATGTGGCTAATGGGGCCAAGCAGCTATACCACAGTCACCTGAGAAGACGCTATATATAGAGCGGAAATAGGATTGTTTGACCCAATTGCCTCAGGCAGGGAAGCCTTTCACATACATTGGCGGTTGAGTTAGAACCTGTTTTGTTCCCTGTTTGGTGGCACACAATAGAGGGGGCACCCTTAAGCTCAGATCAACTCTGCCACTCTTCCAGGGTTGCAGTTATTTTCCACCCAATGATTTCACATCTTGTTTAAACGCTCTGCTAGATTTCTTTCTCCTACATGAGTGATCACACGCAGAATTCCACCAGCTCATCATGGCAACATGGAAATCCTCCCCACTGCCTGACCTTCAGGTTTGTTCATCAAACGGTGTCTAGAAGTGATCGGATATTTTCAGGCCCTCCTGTGAATTCCATAATTATCTGTTCTTTTGTTGTCCGTTCACTGAGTGCAGGAAACGGGCCCCGGCCTGGACGGTGAGTTCAAGTGCTCCACAAACAATGGGAAGTTAGCTAACAAAACTTTGAGGGAGGAAGTGTTGGGAGTAAGTATGGAGGACAGCACAGGCTCTGTGTCGGCCATTGTAAGCAAAGGTTGTTATTCACACTAACATAAGTGGAAGGGAAATAACAAAAGAACAGACATTTTTATGTCATTTGTCTACCGGTTTGGCTCGAGGGCTTTCTGCACTGACCTCCACCCAGCAGCCTGTGAGAAACAGGCCTTCATCTCATGAGGAAAAACAGAAATATCTTATTGGCTCTTGAGTCATAGTTGTTAAATTTAAAACTTTGTCTTTGAAGAGAAATGGAGGCAGTACAGAGGTCAGCTCAGGTGGGCCAATCAAAACTTCCCATCAGCAGCATCAGTATGCAATATAAGGGACTGTTTACACGATAACGGCTTTAGGTTGAAACGCAAAAGTTGTTACGTTTTGGCCTTATGTTTACATTTCAATTTCAGTTGCTTTTTTTCCATTTCTCCAATGCCATAGTCACATCACATGCGCGATGTGACTATTGCGCATGTGACTATTGCGCATGTGCATATTGCGATGGCGATGTTCAAACGATATATTGTGCAGGCCTAATGTAGAACACAGGAAAGATTATGTTTGTCAAGAGTAGTGGTCTCAGGGATTATGCTTTGTGGGTTGTACTTCATGTCTTTGTTGCGTACCTGTGTTTGTACTCATGCATGAAGCATACAGCGTTGAAGCACCCCTCTCCAAAGTGGGCCAAAGCCAATGTATTGTACCAAACCTGAGCAGGGTACACTGCGGTCACACTGGCCAAATGAGCTGGACTTTACTAACATTCCTCGGCACTGTACAGATGGCCAGTGGGACCTCCCCCTCGAAAGCCGAAATGAGGCAAAACAATCAGATCCTATGAAAAAAACTTGCAACATTCTGTTTTTCTCTCATCAGAAGTTGCAAAGCTTGTGCTTAGCATTGCCATTATTCAGTGATAAAAACTCCACCTGGAATTACAGGGATCTTATAAAAGTATCACCTTGGGAGCAGGAACACTTCAAGGAAAACCAAAAACAGGTGCATGGACTGAACCTGTAACCTGTTGTTAAAGAAAAGTTTGTTGAACCACAAGTAGGGCTGAAGAATTAATCGATTTTAAACCGGCATCGCAAAGTAATAGAATGCAATTTTCAAATCGCAAAGGCTGCAATTAGAAAAAAAAACAGTTTTATGTACACAGACCTGGAGGGAATAAGGTAACTTGTACTTGTTCTCCCTTAAAAACCAGCCAAAGTCAAAATGTTGTTTTTTTCTGACAAAAAACCCCGTGAGCTACAAAGATCCATCCAGTAGATCGTAGAGCCATACCTCTTGGTCACTTTTTTCTGTAAGGTTTGTTACTCTTACTGACAACTGGAGGTCAGTAAAATTTCACAGTGTTCCTATTTCTTTTTCAATTAAGAAATGCAAAAATGACTTGTTAAAATGCTAACAGTATCTTTTGTTGGTTAGTCATACTATAACATGACTTAAAACTTGTGTTAAGTGAACAATGCAGAAGATGAACACCCCCCTCCCCCCAAAAAAGTCGTATGCTAAACCGCAATCGCAATATTGGTCTAAAAAAATCGCAATTAGATTATTTTCCAAAATCGTTCAGCCCTAACCACAAGAGTTTGGGACTGCGCTCTGTGGTAAAAAAAATACCCTATCTCTGCTATATGGGTCAGCTGTAAACATTGTCAGCTCATCTGACAGAATGTACGACCTTTCTCGGCTAAATTCTTCCAAATTAAATGATGCAAAAAGACCCTGCTATTCAATTGGATACAGCTCAGATTATTGACCTTTACCTAGCGGGAATTTATACTGTCTCATCACAGACACAGGCAGATTTAAAGCTGCAGCTTGGGGCAAGGCCAGCTCACTCTTTATTGCGGAGGCCTAAACACATGGCTCAGTGTGAAATTAAAAAGGATAACAAGTCTGATCTACTCATTACACTGCCATGGGAAAAGCACTTTCATTTTGGAAAGATTGACTCTCCCTCTGAGCCCACTTGTCCTTGATCTTCTAATATGACTGATGAATAACTCCAGACACAGAACTACATGCTGGCTCAGCACTGACAACAGGAAAACCTTTGTCTTTTTTTATCCCAGCAGTGCTGCTCCAGAAGTGTCAAGGCATGTTTTAGAAGGAGATCATTGCTCTGAGTTTACAGTTACACCCCAGGCTCTGGAAACTGACTAAACCTACACTTAAATGTAGAAATAAAACTGGCAAAACTAAATAAACATCAAACTCTCTGCTTCACACAGATTAAATCATATCACCTACATTAATTCAGCTTGACGGATCAGTGTTGCCTTGATTTATGGATGAGATACTGATGCCCTCAAAGCTTTCATAAACCAGTTTTGCTGCTGTCAAATTACACTGAAGTCTTTTCACAATAATTACACACCACCACCACCACCACCACCCCCCACACCCCCTTTCTGTCATCATCATCAGGCGGCAACAGACCTAACTGCACGCTGAGTAACAACAATCATCTCATCAGAGTTACAGTCATTAACTCCTGCTATCACTGCTGATTAAACCTTATCACTCTATTACCAATTTGCCGAAGCAATCAAGTAAGTGTTAATGAACATCTGGAGTGAGAATAAATAAAACCAGACCACTGTTGCTTACACTCAGTTTGACATTTGCCTCCCAGTGAGCCTGGTATTTGATTACGGGTAAAACATTAACAAGTTGTGTTTAAAGTCTACAGGAAGTTTCTTCTAACACTTTGTGGGTCAGAGGGTCAGGTAGAAACGGATCAACATCTTAGGTCATTTTAAATTGTTAGGTCTGCAGGAAAATAACTGATTTGTGCCCAAGAAGGAAAGACTTTACAAAGTTAGTCAGCGAGGGTTTCTGGTGATGGACATTTAAGGGGGCTGCAGGCCAAAGAGCACTTTGTAGATAAGACGCCTTTATCACTTGTCAAGTGTGACTACAGGTTTATTTTTAGCCTCACTCTATTGCTATACCAAGTGGGCTAATAAAAATGTTAGTGTTTAGAAGCAAAAGTGGAGAATATTAGCCTCCACAACAAAATATTACTTACAATACTCCCTGGTTCTTCTTGAGGTTTCTGCATATTAGGAAGGAAGTTTGTCCTTGCCTCAGTAACTTGCTAAATACTGCAAAGTTCTCTCCTTATGGTGGGTTAAGAAAGGATAAGACTCCTTATCTTGTCTTGAAGTTGTGTCTTTGATAGTTTCACATTAGTATGTTTAGACCCACTGTTTTTTTTGTAAAGTGTCTTGAGAAAATTTGATGTGATTTGCTGCTGTACAGATGATGTAAGTCTAATGCAAGCGGCAACCTCTGGTTTAAAAATGTAAGGCCATGCGGAAGTGCTAAAATCTGCGGTTTCTCGAGTGTTCGCTTGAGGCCAGCTCCAGAAGGGACAAAAACCACATACACACCGAGCCAAGAAAAGCAGTTTTCATAGCAGAAATAAACATGTTTACAGCCTGGTACAAAAACGTCTCCCGTCTGAATAGCTAATTTCTCAAACTGTGCAGGAGTGTATTTTTTTCTAACTCTGCAGTTTAGAAGATATTAAGACTGTTAGCTGTTAGTGCAGGGGCTCAAAGCCCGCCCAATTTCCAATATGGCTCCTGTTGACGATCTGCTTATTGCTTCGCTTCAGAAACAGACAGGTGACGTCATGGAGATTGTGTCCAATCATTACACAGTCTATTGTCTCATGGTGGCACTCTGGTGGCATATTGGTTTATCAGTTCTGAAACAAAATGTGGCAACAGTTCTTATGAAATGCGAGCCTCACATTAATGTCTACACTCCTGGAGATCGCCATACTTCAGAGGAAAGAAACTAAAGCTGCGTTCCCGCCAAGCAGACTCTCTTCGTCCGTTTCTTTGTATCTGGTACGCCGTGCGGACTGGTACACTAAGCGGCAAGCGCCTCGCCAGCTGTGGCTCTGCAGCAGAGGTAGCGCCGTTTTACGACACAATGAGAACTAGAGCCTTATTTAGCAGTGTTTTTGTGTGAAAGTAACGCACTGAAAATTCTCTAAATAAAGCCTGAATGCAGACCGATATCACATTTTTTCGGTGGGAGTCCGTTTATTCGTGTTTTTGGTCAAGTAAAATATGGCCCCGTCTGAGTGCAGAGGAAACCGGCAGAGGAGCAGGGAGGGGGTGTTTGGCGCTCTGGGCTTCTGCTGCACAAAAACACTGCTGTAGGGGTAATTTCTGCCCTAAACCTTGTGATAGGACCCAACTTGTTCCATCCTGTAGTATCACTTTAAGATACTCCTTTAATGTTGTTAAAGAAGAAGTAGTCTTTCTTCATCAATTAGAAAAACACCCAAAGTAACTACATTATCAATGCTTTGCAAGTACCTGCTCACAATCACTGCTTTTTTCAGTCCTGGCAGATCTGTATAAGGCCCCTACATTACTACATCCACCTTCCTTTATCAGTCTCTGGAGCGTTCAGAAAACCTTGACAAAAATGTAAATCAGTAACAGCTGTTACCAGGATGCACTCAAACACACGTGCTTTGGATACACACATGCAAGAAAGAAGAGTGCCTATGTGCAGAGACCTTGACAATACACACACACACAACCATGCTCAACTTGATAATTCATACAACAGAAAGTACCCAGGCTTTGTCATGCTGGATTTAGTATTTAAATTGTATCTATACCAGCGTTATTGATGTCATTTCTGTCCAGCTGTAACTGATATCACATACAGGAGATAGTTCTTTTCTTCTTAATTCACTGTGACATGTCACCAAATGAACTACATGAAGTTTTTACTTCCAAATTCCTTCCAGAGTCTACACTCTTGGCTTTTAAAGAACTCAATAAATCTGAAAAAGAACAGGAGCTCAGTTTCTTAGAGACCCTGCAGAGAGTTATGGGACATTACACTGGTTTTAATATTTGTGGTCAGGCTTGATTTGTGGTATCAAGTGTCCTGGATTCCCAATTCCAAACAATCCCACACTACACTATTCAGGATTTGTTAGAGAGCCATCTTTGCCAGCAGCAAGCAAACTAAGGCCCAGAGTCCAACAAAATCCTTAAAAATATGTCCTTCCGATTGGAACGATGTGCTTCACCCATGAGTTGCCCCTTTCAAAAGTACAAAATCATCAACTTCATCATCAACAACTGAGAGTGTGCTGTCTGTCAGGTCACTGGCTCTAATAACTTTCCCTCCTCAGCCATAACAATGTGACTCCGGTGCCAGCATCTGTTACTGGCCAACTGGCTGGGGACCATGGGAACGAAGCTCTGCAGAGACTGGGAGGCAGACCCTTGTGGCTCTTTCAATAAGACGAGTACTCTGTAGTGCAAACATCTCATAACCCTGCAGTTGGTAGACAATCGGGGTAGCTCTAACCTTGGCAGCGAGGCATGCAAATCCACGGTAATAGTTCCATAATGAGCGTAAAATTGCCTGAAATTATGTTTGAAAGTTATTACCGACTGTCTCTAAGTTTACTTGCAGACAGAATGAGTGTCAGCAGCAGATCCAGTTCCACCTGTTGAGTTTAAAATGGATAAGCGAACATTGTATGAACAGTGGAATTGCCCTTGGAGCTACATTAAGACAAGCCCCTTGACACAGCAAACAGAAAATATTGTGGCAGATTATGTCAGAGTGAAGCGCCAAGGGGTTATGAGCTTAGCAAGACTTCAAAAACCTGAACAGAGAGTCCACCAGATCGATGACTTCATGTTCGCAGAGTGATCAAAGCTGCATCCTGACATTTACAAGTGATTTCTCAGAAGGAGAAAATGAGGCTCTGATTCTCAAACACCTGGCAGAGTTACAGGGGGAATCCTACATTGGAAATGTGCTTAAAACAGCAAAAGACAAATAAAGGCAGTGGTCAAACATCAGTGAGTCAATCCCAGTGGGCAGATGAGATTACAATTCTACTTTAGCCTTAAGCCTACAACTATAAATGGGCTGGGTTCTGGTTTGGAAAACCACCGAATCCAATCACAAAACTACAGAGTAGCATTAGCATCAAACAAGACCACACAGCTACAAGAAGAGTTATGAACTTTCTTGGATGACATCTGCATCATGCAGTCAGGAGGATATCACTTTACAACAGTTATTCAGTTACTTATCATTAAAATCTACCTCAGAAATAGTCACAGCTACTGTAATAAGTATTTAAGCCTACATAATAAAGCAGTGCTGTCATAGCTTATTAAACTTAGTTTAAAGACTAAGAAACTAGAATACACTTCACATTGATACAAAGCCTACTTTTGATAGCTATTTCATTCAGTTTTCTCACTTTGTACAGACGAAACTGTTAAAAATGTGTCAGCATGTAAAGAAAAAAGCCGGTTTTTGCGTTTGGCTCTTTATTAACACAACTATTAGCATGTATAACAACAACATACCTTTATAAATCTAATTTTATCAAAGTTTAAACTCAGAACAGAACTGAAACAAACCCTATAGACTTTTTTTAAAATACTTTGACTCGGGTTAGTGTGACATTTTGTTACATTAACCTTTAGTCTAACGGGAAAGTAGCACACCTGTAACCGCTGATTAAACTGTACATTAGCTAGTTTAACCTGCACGTGAGCTTGTTGCCATGACAAAGACCACCGTAAGTAAAGGTTTCTAGTTCACAAGAGGAGACAGAGAACATAACTTCAACGAAGAAGTTGAAAAGTAAACTTTGAGATAAGACACACTGCTGTCAGTCCCGTTGGTTTTGACGGCTGCTCAATGGGCATGTCCCGACATTCCTCCTCACAAACTGCCACCAAACTCCGGAGCGAAATTCCTCTACTTTACTAACCGCTGAACCGGCGCATCCAGGTTAACTACATCGACACAAACAGCATGAGCGTATTCCAAAAGTCTTACCTGCTAAATGTCATGGATATAAAGTACCAAGAAAAGTTTTCCCAGTCCTCCTCCAGCAGCTATCCCCAACACAAACTCCACTTGATCCACCAAGGTAGCCTACGGGACGCCGGGCTCCTCCTTCTCCTCCTCCACGCATGAGGTCATCTGGAGGGAGGCTCACCAACACAGGGAAGGGAACCAAAACAGGCAACCCCCCTCCGTTCCCTACCCCTCCTCTCCTTCTCCTCTTCCTCATGTTTCTGTGCATGCTTCACGGTCGTGATTTGATAAAAGAGATGCAAAAATAACCATAAATGAGAGATTGTTACATCGTTAAGGTTTCCAGTGGTTTATTATCCCACCAGCTGTTCAATGATTAATTCTGCAGGTTGACCTAGTTGGAACAGGGCTTTCAAGGAATTTCCTGACAAGAAAAATGTAATCTAACTACTAAGTATTGAACACCCACTTAGATAAGTCGACTGCTAAAGATTTTAAATGTGTTCATTTATTTATTCTTTAGTGCCATACATAGTTTTGTCTCTTAAAAGTGACTAAAATTAATCTACAAATTGAGGCACCAAAGATTTTTTATCTGCATGCCATAATAAAGGTTTACGCCCTCTGTCAAATATAAAATAACATTTCAAACTCTGACTTTTTCAATATTCCAGCATAGTTCCATCGAAAACAATGCAACTTGGTTGATGAAGTAACTTTAAATTACTAAATTCAAATGGAATTGGGGATTTCTTGAAAGCAAAGGTAAGGTAACCAAATATGCAGAGTATTTCAGAGGTGAAATGTTTGGGTACAATGGTTTATTTATCAAGTCATACTTTCAAATATTTGTACTTGTAGCTTGAAAATTTTCAATCTTTTATATGTTTTCTATTAAAATTAAACTAAATATATATGTTTAAATGTATATAGTTTTCCACTTTATGAACAAAATAACTTGTATGTAACTTTTCTCACTCTTATTTGTCTTTTATTGTCTGAATAAACAGAAGATGAATTAATCAGTGTTGGAAAAAATCCTAAACGACATCCTACAAGAAAATTTTCTCCAACTCGTACTCCATGTACCAACCTTACGTCCAAAATTATTTGCTGTCCTGCAGCACAAGATTTAAGACAAAGGCGCTCATAAAACCTGATGTATGGCTGCATTAAACTATCCAAGGGTAGATAAAAACATGGCCACCTGGACTGTCTGCAACATTAAAATGCTGCTTTGCATTAAAGATTTACTACTCAGAATTGGGCTCATCTGTATGAGGATTTTTTTTCTGCTGTTCTGCAAAGTGATGCCTTTAAATATGTAGCCTGCCAACAGATGTTTGTGCATTGGTTTGGGATGGGTTATTTTTGTTGTTACTATTTTTATTTTCTGAAAATTTTAAGCATGTTTTGGATGTTATGTACCTCTTTTACTCTTCTTAGTCCATTGTAGGCACTGAACAACAGCTTTAAAGAATAACTAATTTTAACAGCTTCATTTAATTATTAATTTTACATTACAGTATTTAATCATACTGTAATCATGACCATGTAAGCATAAAATGTGCAAAATAAAGCTTTGGCTGCTTTGAATCATTGAAATTAAATACTTGCTTTGCAGCTATCAGATTGGTCCTGGGTGATACACAACACACTTTAGCCTATAGTGACATCAAGAGGTAACAAAGTGTAATGCATACAGTGAAAGATATTAGCGAAGACATGTTGAACTGCAGGATGGAAAACACATTGTTAATTTTAAGTGCTTTATATTGCTCTTTGTAAGTCTGCAGTATGAAAAGTAGTCATCACACAGCCAAACTCCTAACTTTAAGATTTATATTTTAGCTCTGCAAACCACACCTCAGTCTTTCCACTCCTCTGTGTGAAGCAGTGTGGTGTGGTACAGTCAGCGTGCAGTGTTTTCTCAGCAGTGTGGTGGGCGTCACGGGGTCGGCGAGGCTCCTCAGATGGCCGGGAAACAGACAGACACTGGCAGGGAAAAGCACCCCGTCTGCAAGTCAGAAGACCACCAACTGCTTCCCCTCCTCAAGCAGAGCAGCAGAGGTCCCTAAACATCACATGCAGATGGTATCAAAGGCATGTGTGAACAGCATGAGCAGTACAGAGAATTTAGGGTCGGGGCATTGTGTTTACAAGGCTATCATCAAGTACTTTGTTGGTGAAGGAAAGAGCAGTTATTGTTTGTGGACTCTCTGATGCAAACAGACGAGCATGAACACACAGCCACAGGGACAAACACTTAGATTTCCAGGATTTACCTCTTCGGGGCTGAGGGATGGATAACAATTGTTTGTTTAAGGATGAGCTAAGAGGAGGGGCCCAGAAATCTGATTTGACCCTCCTAGTGCCATCCCAAAAGCAAAAGCTTCACCTATGATTGGTTGTTTGCAAATGCTAAAATCAGACATTTGTACTTTGTTGCAAGGCTGTTTTTTTCATGTATACAATTTATTATTATTATTATTATTATTATTATTATTATTATTATTATTATTATTATTATTATTATTATTATTATTATTATTGTTATTAATCTTCACTCTTTGAATTTAGACATACATCTTTTTAAGTCCTTCATAGATCTGTGAATGGGCCAGGGGTGGAGTTATGGGTGGGCCCAAAGGTCCCAGGCCCACCCTGAACTTTTCTGATAATTTTTATATTTTTAAATCAATTTGAAAAGAGCGTGGTAAAGTAAAATTTTTGTCCCTTCATGTTTGTTTTATTAACGTTAGATGCTTTGTCTTTGCAAAATGAGCCATTTTACAAAATGAGTATTTTAGGCTGCTGGGGAAAAAAAAAGTCATGAAACGTTCAGCTTCATATGAGCGGGATCAGAACATTAGTTTGGGAAAGATTGTCGATTTTTAGTTATTTTATTTTATTTGACGTGTTTAATGTCCTGGCTCTTACAGCTCACAACGCAGAAATGCAAATTAAAGGTGAAAACAGCAACCAAATCTGCTTAAAAACCACACAAAGTAATATTTGTACACTGTCAGTCATTTTTATTAACTAAATTAATGATCTACAAGCTTTTGTAACTTAAAGCCCAGCCAAAACTTGTCTGGCACTACCCAGAACTGAAATCATGGCTCTGTCCCTGCATGGGGCTGAAAGATTTGTAATTGGTAGGTTTAAGTAGTTCGGATAGGAAGACAGAAAGAAATGAAGAAATAAGTCAAGGAGAGGAGAGCTAAGAAAGCAGAGGAGAAAGGTGACTGTAGATGGGAAAGATGGGAATCTGTGTTCTGCAAAAAGAGCTGCTTCGCTGAACTCAGAGGGCAGAACATCGAAGGATGAAGGGAAAGGAGAAGGGAACAGTCAGGACAGCATTTATGAAGAGCTTTTGAGTTTGTTGGAGGACTGTTTACTCAGGAAAGGGAAGGAGACTCAGAGCTTAAAAGGAAGAGGTAGAGGTGAATTTAAAGGAGTCACACTCAGGAAAATTGAGACATAGGTCTTCCTCCTGACATACCAAGGAGTAGAGGCCGTAGTAAGGCGGGCGAAGGATTCTTCAGCCCCAGGGCTAAAGGGAGGACCATACCAGGTTCAAGATGTGTCTGCTACAGAAAATAACTTCTGAAGCTATACATTGTAACAATAAGGTTTTGTCTGTGTAGCTCTGATGTTTAAGTTCAGCACAATGGAGATCTTAATTTTTGCAATGCACAATCTAAAAATAAAACAGACCAAACGTTAACCTTCCAAAACACAAGATTAATGCTGTTGCTTTTGCATCTCTATTTGCTAGGTAAATAATCCAGAAGAAAAATAAGGCCCTGTCCATCTGTTCACATTAGATTGGACATTTGCAGTCTGCAACTACAACGGGTTAGGTCCACTTTGAATGGATCTACTGATATGTTTATAAGCACTGGCAGCCATCCATCTCACAAGTCAAGAAGTGCATATTGGATCCAACAGTTTGAGGACAAAGTCTCAAAATAAAGTGTACAAGTGGGATCGAAATAAAAGTTTAAAAGTTTCTGATACTAAAATTAAAAGCAATAAACTTTCCCCACAAGTTTATGAGCAGATGAAGGTGCTAACATTGTTATGTGAAGGACAAACATGATTGAATATGGTTTGGAGTTTTCTTTTGTGCACACTTAACGTGACAGGAAGCTGAAAGTTAGCACACTGAGGAATGTGGAGTATGAAGCAGCTGTTTATAACCCACTTGGCCCTTCGTCTCTCTTTCCCACCTCATTTACAATCCACCTCAGGCTTAAATTCCCAAGAAATTATTACAACCCAGATATTCC
This sequence comes from Halichoeres trimaculatus, assembly GCF_033239565.1. NCBI lineage: Eukaryota > Metazoa > Chordata > Actinopteri > Labriformes > Labridae > Halichoeres > Halichoeres trimaculatus. Next base: position 20,189,759 of record NW_027437197.1, read on the forward strand.
TGATCTGTCTGTGGACAATAATCAGTCATACAAGATATGTGTTAAGTTTTGGGGGGATATGACTTAGCATGATGAGGCACCCAGGTGTGTTTGGTGTGAGCAAGTACTGACAGGAACATCGATACTGTCCCACATCAACAAACCTCTGGGTGGCTTCGCTGTGGAAGAGCCTCCCACAGGTGTCAGGTATAGTATGGTCATTAAACAAAAAAAAAGAGATCTTGTAACCTTAGATCACCTTCGTGAATGTGCAAATTTTCCCAACAGCTACATGCTGTTTGAATAACTTACCCTCAAGCAGAGTCGTGCAATTCTGTTGAGTGGCACGACCTGGGAAGACTTAATGGGAAATTCCCATAAGCTGTACATGTCAGTCAGTTTTCACTCAGGCTTAGTAAGAATCATGTTATCAGGGGTCATGCTAAAAAACCTTGAGCTTTTTAAAGTAGAAGCTAAATAGTTTAAGGATAACATGTAAATGCAAATAAATTCTTAAAATGTAACAAATACATTGCGTTTTATGACTTCACAACTTTCAGTTTAAGCAGCCTAAAATGCTCTAAAGTCAATAAGCAGCTAAGTATTGCCATCTGGTGGTCAGTTTGCTGTATTGCAGAAGAGTCTGAGAAATAAAGAGATCCACATTCAAGTGATATCATGCAATATATTTTTTTTATTAAATCTAAGTGCCAAGCATAGTAAAGTTTCCACTGGAAAAAAACTGTCTCAAAAACATGACCTTACAACCTCCCACCCCTCACCGTAAACATACCCAGAATCCATCTGTTTTTCATCAGCTGGTAAACACAACTACAACACTTTTCTTACAACACTAGAAAAGGAGAGTTAAATGCTGGTTTATAGAAATCCCACATAGAAGCACAGCCTGAACAAAAAGCCTGTTCTCTCTTTTTTTTCCTAGAAAGTAAATACAGAGTTTGATGAAAGCTTCTTCTCCGTCAACACTGACACTTCACAGACAACCTCTCAGCCCCCCTCCCCCTGTGTCCAACTCTTCATGTTTGTCTTTCACAGTTGACTTAACAGAATTCCCTCTGGGGTTTTTTTTTTTCTTCAACATGTGTTGTTCACTGCTTCCTCGGCTGCTGGATGAAAAAGGTTCGGGGCAGGTGGGGCTTCTCCACCGCGGGCCGCACTTTGCTGTGCCTCACGCTCACTGGCGTCTCCGGGAAGTCATGGCTCAGCTGAAAAACAACAGGAAGAACTATCATTACCCAGAAGGCACAGCGGCACAAGAAGTGACTTCTTAAACTGGAGAAATTTTGTTTACCTTGTCAAGAGTTCCTGACAGGAGGATGCTGACTTGTTGCATCCTGTTGGAGGTGGCCATGGACTTGCTGCAAGATCACAGGAGTGAGACTCAACTTTAAAACTCATATTTTACAGCTGAACTGAGCATTTTCTGTCTGATGAGGAAGACCTACCTCACTTTATCAGACCTCTTGGAGTCTTTATCTGAGGACCCATGGGTGCCACTTTCATCCAAGCTTTTTTTGACCAGTCGTTTACCTCCAGCCTTCACTGTGGAGGCAGAAAAGAAGATGTTTCTTTAAAATTCAGCAGGAATGAGAAGCTTCATTTAGCAGAATTTGAAGTAATGCATGTGACCCTGCACTGTAAACACAGTAAAAGTGACTCTATGTTGTACAAAAACAAAGCAACAAAGCTTCTGAAACTTCCCCCACAGATGGTTTAAGTATCATTGTTTTGGTCATCAATAACTAGAGTTGAAGTCTAGGGGTTGGCCTACATTCCCCAGTCCTCTCAGTCTGGTCATAACAAGATGTTACATAAAGAGGCAAGTAGAAAAATATTTTTTCAACTAAAAAATAAATCTTTTATGTGACCCATCCATTTTCAAAAAAAATAAAAACAAGTATAAAAATAATGTTTTAACAGCCTTCTTACGCACACGTCTTGTACACATTCATACCAAAACCTGAGAATTATGGTCACAAAACTAGACTTGGCTTATTATAAAGGATCACAAGTGAAAAAGATTGAAAGCATGTGCTTCTGTATCTTTTCGACACTACAAAGTATACATGTTTTTTTTTATATACTTAAACCACTTTCAGAAACGCTTCAATGCTCATTGAATAAAACTCAACAAAACCACGCATAAAGCGCATATAGAACATAACGGTCTACTAAAGAGCCCCTAAGAACAGTTTGTTCCACCAGCAGGATGTTGCATGCATTAAAATCTGCCAACATGCGGATTTATTCTGTGAGAACACTGTGTTACTTTCACGCAGGGCCTGCCCAAGAAGAAGGCGTGTTAGTGAAACGCGACTGCAAAGGCTTTACGCGAGGGATGCAGTTTGTGCTACAACACAAATCAACGATTAACAAATAAAAAAAACACCCTGCACAGCGACCAAAATGTAGTAACTTGCACGTTTTGCGGTCAAGAAAGCAGGTAAAACACTGATGTTGACTTTGTGTGTGTGCACGGCTCGGTGCATGCGTCGTGCGGTGCAAAACAACATCGCTTTGTCTGAATGTGGAGAAAAAAATCCGAAGAAGTGATAGTTAGAGCAAAAACAACGGTTTACCTGCAGGAGGGTGTCCAGCCTTCAGCAAAGGAGTGTCCCTCGCTCCAGATTTGGACAGTTGCTGCACCATTTTTCAAAGTTTCCGAAGAATAGCAAAGAAAACACAAAACTCTTAACAACACCCACCTCGATGTTTTTATGCTCAAAAAGAGATGACGTAGAGCTGCGTGTCGACGGGAGGCTCACAGACACGCCCCCTTTTTTCAGTCTTTACTCATTTCAAGCTTTGATTGTAAGATCTGAATACTGCAACAGCGACACAGTGTCATTTAATGGTTATTTAATGCATAGCGTTTATATTTGTGCATAAAAGCTTATAATGCGGCAATCTGCACATATCTAATCAAGCATGGGGGACTGTGATTTCACACAAGGTCAACACCCACTCTGCAGTTTAACACCAAAGCTGCATCAAATTATGTATTTTTCACGTAAGAGAATTAAAAAAATTAAAACAAATACATCCAATTTTTTATGAATATTTTTTTCTTGAGAAAAAAAAGCCAGAATTCTGTTTTTTTTTTGTTTTCCCAGAAAAAAATAGTAATAAAAATTAGACTTATTAATTTTTTTTTTAGTGGCCCTAATCCTCTTCTTTAGTTTTTGCAATGCATTTTTTAATGTAAAACTACATATGCAATACCATTTTGGTAGTGAAAGTTATGGATAAGTATTTTTATGTCCCTTTAAATGAAGAAAACAATGCAATGCATGCAAAATTGTACAACTGTATGTGTACAAACGTGAAATTTAATGTTTTGATGTTTTGATGGCTGATATCTGACCTTTGCTGAGAGTGAAGAAAGACTGGATGTTCACTATGATAGTTTGCATTTCTAAAATAGGAGAAACCCTCCTCAGCTAGAAGAAATATCTAACAAAGCAACAGAAACAGGTCTGACAGGTGAGTCAGGAGGATTCTGATCAAAGAGATTTAGCACCTGTTTGCACAAACATGTCATCACATGTGTATCCTGTACATCTTGTTACTTTACCACAGATTACATTAATTCCTTCACCTAAGCTCGGTGAGAACACCTGCTCAATACAAAGCAAATGTGGTGCTCAGCTGCAATACTTTTTTCTTATGACACTTTATCATTATTATTTATCAGCTGCAAAGGGCAATGAGGAAACTATACTAAAGTGATACTGCAAAGGAGAAGCTAACTGCTCTACTAGGATAGAATTATAAGTTACCTTTAATAAATGTGCCTGATTGTGTTTATTTACCTCCCTTGAGGAGGTTATATTGTTGGAAGCGTTTTCTGTCTGTGAACAACATAACTCGAAAAGTAACGAAATTATCTTGATAAAATTTTCAGGAAATGTTCAAAATGGGGTAAGGAAGATGTAGTTAAATTTTGGAGGCGATCTGGATCACCGTCTGGATCCAGGATTTTTTTTTACAGATTTTTTATAATTGTGAGATACGGCCGTTTTCACCATATGTGTATATGTAACTCTACTTTAAATGGTTGAATTGCTTTGCAAAACAACACAAAACAAGGTCACCATAATTTCTGACTGATGTAAAAGTTACAAATTATCGTACAAACCTGCAACTAACACCAAATTGTAGCAGACAGTCTGCTGAAAGGGAGTATAACATTAAAGTAGGACTAAAGTGTTGGTGACAATCACAATATGCTTGGTGGAGGTCTGCGCTCTCTGACTGCTTTTCTAGTTTATCACTGTAACACTGACATGTTGTGTGTTGAAATGGAATGGAATAGGCTTCATTGATTACACTGCATTAGAATTAACATTTGAATATTGTTCATGTAGCAGCATGAGCAATGAACATCTATATCTATCATGTAACACAGATAAATGTCACAAACTTTGCAGTTCCTTTTTTTCTAAAATGGTCATGGCACTGAAAAGCAAGTTCTAATGCAAACTGGATCTGCACATTTTCATAAATCTCACACAGCCTTTGCATATGTAGACTTGTACTGATATATGATGAAAGTATGAAATAAATTTCAATTTAATTTCAATTTAAATTTACCTATGATGTATCTGCAAAAGCAAAACCACAAGTGTCATGTTGTTCCTGGGTTCAGGCTCCTCCTCTGCTCCTCTTGGTGGGTGAATCTGGATGTTTTAGCCAAACACAGACCATTCTGGGGTTTATTCACAGTAGAGGCTGACAGGCTGTGAATTCTACTTCTTTGCTCTTTTGTCTGTTTTGGCGCATGCCCCAAAACTTGGGACATATGACGTCCTTCACACGTTCAGCTTAAACTCCAGCCACATGGGCTCCACGTGGAACTATAAAAAATACATATTTATTTAAACTCTGTCCCTATACACTTTCAATATTTGTTAACTTTCTTTTTAATTACAGTTTGTGATCCCAGCAGATAAAAAGTAATAACTGTACTTTCCCTGCAGCGATAGAGACAGGATCAGGTACTGATCACTGTTGGCAGAGATTCAGAGTTCTGCTTCAGGGCTGGGCCGCTTAATGAAACACAGATCTGCTGGTTCAAAGCTGGACTCCCTCTTCTCATGTTCGTATAAATCAGAGCAATGAAATATTTTCCCTGCAGCATCAGAATAACCTTTGGAACTCTGCGTTCACACTCATTCCTGTTTGTGCGCTCAGAAGATACAAAAGAAGGGAGTAACATGCTGTTAAAAAAAAACATGACAGACGTTTTTAAAAAACAAAACTGACCTTTTATTATTTTAGCATGGTTGTGTTATGATGCCATCTTTGTCTGCTTATTTCTTCTTATATTTATATATCTATAGAGATTTAACATGGCACAAGTTTCTCTTTTAACAAGTGCTGATGAGTGTAAACCAGGTAACATGTTGTTTTTTTCTGTATTTACAATAGAATGAAAGAAATGTACAAGACTCCATGGCATTACACAGCTTTGACATTAAGTACAGATACACTTTGATCCCTCTGTACAATCTAACATCATGTGTTGACTAGATTTTTTTTTATTTTACAGATATGAGTTCATGATCCATTTTGGCTTCTGCACATACATATTCCCCATCTTGACTCTTCCGGCTGACCCTCGCGCACATGACTCACACCTTTCACCATGCTACCACAGCTAAGATTTCATAAAGAAATAAAAACTAACATCTACACAGATCAGGACGCACGGCTTGTCACGGTAGTGTCCGGTATCTGCCCCCGACAGACCCTCTCAAAGCATGATTCCATCTTTTTCTACTGGATAAAAAATAATTTAAAAAACATTCCTTTGTTTCCCTCTTTGGCACACATTCCATCTTTCCATCTGTGATCGCTCTGCTGAACTCCCCTTCATCCTCGCACATTCACTTTAAAACAAACACACTCATAAAGCCAAGTTCATGAAAAAGTTTCTCAGTTTGCTCGTGTGGCTCCATCTCATCTCCAGGAGACACATCGGGATGAACGAATGAGTGATGTGTGACACCAGAGCACCTTTCAGACCTATACCCAGGAGTCTGGCGAGCCGGGGTACTGCTCCGCCCTGTACGAAGGCCTCCGTGTGCTAGCATAAAAGTCCACGTAGTTGGTGGTGGTTTTCAGTCCGTGAGGGGTGGAGCTGTAGTCCACTGTGGGTGGGTAAGTGATGACCTCATCCATGTACGGGTCGTCATAGCCGTGAGGATGCTGCAGGTACATTCTGTACGTATCATAGTTCCTCCTGCCCGGCTCGTCGGTATAATACATGGGCTGTAAGAAAGAGGGAAGCAGTCAGTGATGAGAGGATTTACTCTAAAATGAGGTCAACTCCATTAACTGAAGCAGTCAGAGTCAAAACTCTTGATAAATTAAATAAAACCTTGAATCAATTTTCTATCCGGGATGTCTTTTTCTTGAGAAAATTTTCACCAATTACGCTTTGAAGTAAAACAGAAGGGCATTTGCTATCCCAATTATCCATTTTTTTTTCACAGCATTGATTACTTTTTGCTGTTTTAAGCATTGCTCTTGTTACCAGCAGTTTAGCTTAGCTTAGCTCTGAGGCAGAAAGCTGGGAAAAGCAGTTTTGTATAATGCTTTCTAAAGTGGAATCAGCCAAAATGATCTCCCATTTAAAGAATCTACATAATTATTGTGAATGCACATATTGCAAACTAAGAAAAGAAACTCGTCGTATCTTTGTCTACAAAATCTCAAACGACCTCAACAGTTTAAAGAGGGGGTGTTAGGCTTTTTTTTTAAAAGCTTTAAAGTGTCCTTCTGGTACCCCCATAGTATCTTTACATGAAAAAAAAAATAAAGCTAAATAAATGAATAAATAATTATATAAAATCCAATTTTTTCTCTCGCTGTTGTTTCAGAAAACCCTTATTTCAGCGTTTGTCTGGAACACTATTTTTAGTTGAGACCCCCTTCTCTCTGATTGGCCAGCACACTTGACGTCCGTCAGGGCCTCATTATTTCAGCAATTCTTTTGAAAATTTTGTGCTAGTTTTAGACATTGATAGATTCGGGGATTTCTATGACATATGATATAGAAATCAGTTTGAAAATCTTCACAGCATTGTTGCTTTATATACATGTTTAAAGAATGGGAAAGCTTAATACCCCCTCTTTAAGCAAAACCAACTTTGATAGGCAATTTTTAGCTAAGTCAAAATCATTCCAGCTGACAACGCTGTGGTCATTAATACATCAAACAACTTTTTAAAGGTAAATGTAAATTGAAGGATTGATAGAAGTGTGTGTTTCTGAAGGAAATGGAGAAATGTCTGTCTTCGAACATTAACTGGAGTCAAAGTGATATTCTGTCTGCTCCCCTGCTGCCTCCTTCTCACTGTGCCCATTATCTGAATGGGCACACACGGACGTGTCCCAGTGTGACAGTTTCCTTAGACGCGCCCAGACGATCCCAATCCCAGCAGTCACATCCACTCTGCCTCAGACAATAGCTGATGTACTGGGCTGTTCCCAGCATCCCCATTTATTCACAGTGAAGTATGTGTCAGTCTCTTTGTATTAGTCAAGTGGGGTGGAAAAGCTGGCTGTCCTCGCCAGGTTTATACAGCACAAGGGAGAGATCTCAAACAGGGGACCTGTGCTGGTACTGTCAAACAGATCCTCAGAAAGTGCTGGTTTTCAAGGACAAAGAGACGGCTGAAGTTTGATTTTCAGTGCAGCAAAGCCAGGTTTTAAATCAAGCCTCAAAACACACTTCACTTTTCTTTTGGTTCACTGAGGAGTTACTTTTCTACTGAGAATTTCTGATTTTTGATTGTGATACTTTTTAATGATTGTTGTTCTTGCTTTTTTTTAAAACCCTAAAGTCCACTTCAGGCACCTGTGAAGGAGGAGCAAACGTGTGAAAAACATCCATATTCACCTGTGTTCTTCTGGGCTCCTCTCTTGTTGGGGATGGGTAGTAATATGGAGAAGGCTTTCCAGACCCTGAAAGCAAAGTTAGAATAAAAGATTTTGTCTTGAGGCAAAACACACTTCATTTCATACCAGTGAAAAATTCTGCACATCCCCGCAGGGCAAATGTCTGTATTTAGACAGGGGATCAAGATGTGCTGTGATGTAAAGGGGAGAGAAGAAAAACCAAATAACAGAGTCGGCTGCAGCTCCTCTGATGTTTGCTTTACCCATGGGATCGGTATTCTCTGTTGGCACTTTACCCAACCAGAGGAATCCTGGAACTGGATTTCCAGCTCTGTGTGTAATATATGGACTGTTTGAGGCTGCAGCTCATTTTGTTTACTCTGCTCTCCTCTGGCTGTCGTATGTCTGAGTAACCACTCTCTGCCCCCTCTGTCTGCGTGCTGTGACTTGGGCCAGTTAACAATGGCACCATTGTAGGCTGGTCTGATCACCACTGGCTGGCCTAGACAACGTCCATCACAAAAACAGCTCCCTGAATTAAAGCGAGTGACTGTCTGAGGGCTGGCAGGCTTTGGTGGGGATGATAAGAGAGGACTGTCTTGGCAGAGGCACGAGACAAACCCTGGAATCTGCTCCGAGGGTTATGAGGGATGAAGCAGATAGTGCCCTGCACAGAGAGGACTGGAGGGCAGCCTGTGATTACAGTCTGCAACACAACACTGCAAACTGTTTGAAGAAAATTGGAAAAACTACTAGAAAGCATTCCCATTTGACAAACATCAGATCTGTTTGTTTACCTGTATACTGGTTTTTATGGATGCTGTTGTCTCCTTGGTAATTATAAAATTGCATAGTTGACTGTGCTCTCTGATAATCTCTGATAGTGTCTCTATGCTCTTTAATGCCCAGCATTGCAGGAGACGACGTGGCACTGGCAGCTGTGGAGGAGGCAGAAAAACACATTTTAACATGACATTCCAGAGGTTTTCCTGCTTCAGAGGCGGTGTCTATTTTCAGCTGGCAGTCTGGAGACACTGGAGCTCACCAGGGTGGTTGACTGGGGACATCTGAATGGTGCTGGTGGGGAGGGTGGGCTGGGACTTGAAGCGGTCCCGTTCAAGTGTTGACACAGGAGTGAGGAAGTGGTTTTGGTTCCATCCATCCTGTTGGGGAAGAAGAGGCGGTTTGAGTAACTGTTCAGCGTAGCTTTAACTTGCGGTATATTCTTTAGTTACTGAGGTTCTATATAAAAATCCTTTGCTGTATGTTCCATATTAGTTTTCTTACTCCACACAATGGAAATCTAAGTAAGGGTCTGTCTAATGTCTATTAAAAACATATTTTTAATCCATAGTTTTGTGTTTTGTTGACAGTGCTTTGTCTCTTTTTGTGTTTTCAGTCTGTAACTTTGTGTTTTTGCTGCTGCCTGTCTTGACCAGGTCTCCCTTTAATAAGAGGTTCTTAATCTCAATGGGACCAACTTGGTTAAATAAAATAAATATAAAATTTGAAAAAATAATAAATTTTATCATAAATATGATGAAATAAAATAAAATAAAATTTCAGTCTTAATACGAGCCTCATTCACCAGAAAAGTCCAGAGAAATGTTTTACTCAAAAAACAAAAAATAATCCAAAACAAAAAATAATTGCCAATGGGTGAAAAAAAATCCATGTGATTTTTTATCTTTAATAATTTTTTTTCTTCAATTTAAGAAACATAACATGTATCTTTCCTGAACCCTTTGGTCAATTTTGTCTTTTAATATATTCAAAGCATTTTTCTGGACTTGTTTGGTGAATGTAGCTCATATTAGGCCTGATAAGAATCCAGAAAAAGACATAAAAATCTTACTTAGTAGTTTTTGCAGTGTGATGATGGATAAAAATGAGACTAAAAGTGCCATGTCTTGCTCATTTCAATGTATTTCTGTCCCTACAGTCAGCTTGCAATTCAAAACAACACCTCAGCTCCTGTCTGTGAAGACTACGTTCTTCTGTTTAGTTGTTTCATGACTGCAAGAGTCATTCTATGACTTATTCTAAAACGTCCGAGGTAGAACAACCAGTTTGACACCTGCACCTAAAAGCTTGAAACCCTCTCTGAAATCATTTTGAACAAAATATAACTTTGTGCTTTGGCTGTAATTAGCAGAACTTCATGTTGAAGATTTCTGGTTTTTGTACCATGATCCAGCTGGCTTTAGTTTGGGTTCTAACTCTCCACCAACAAATGTTTGGAGAGCCATTGTGTGCTGCATTCACAGAAAAATGGAAATGCTATGTTTATAAGATGAGGTAGGGGGTGGTAGAGGCACAGCCAAACCTGGCGAGGCTGAGCTGTAGCCTGAAGAGCCTCACTCTGCCTTCCTCGTCTCCTGTTTAGCATCTCTTTACATTCTCTCCTCTCTGTTTCCTTCTGTGAACAGAGGAGTAGAGGGGAGGTGGCTGCACGTAGCCTGACCTGGTGGGGTTGTGCTGTAGCCTGATCAGGCTTCTAGCCTTGGCTCTGCTGCCTTCCCTGCCCACTTTCTGACACTGAATACTGAATACTTTTCTCTGCTGTTTCTCTTTTTCTGGTTTAAGTTGGTGTGTGGATGTGGCTGGAGGTGAGAACTGGCGTGGTGGCGATGAATGAGGTGCCCACTCGCTGGCTCTTGCTGCCCATCTACCCTCATCTAGCCATATGGTAGATTATGTAAATGTTAGAGTGGAGGCTAAATTAACTGCATTTTTGTCCTATGTGGGTGGGCCTCTCAGGGTGGCTGAAAGATGTTTCCTTGCTGCCTTCAGCCTCATCAGTATCCTTACTTCCTTAGCTAACCCCTCCATGACCTTCTTAGCAACTCTTCTTACAATCAAGACATCAGCAATCACTGTTTTCCTGATGCTCTTACTTTCTTATAGATGGTACGCAGATCCCGATACTGCCACAGCGTGTTCAGCACCTGAGCGGTCGCTTTAACCACCTTCATGGAGTACCTGAAAAACAAAGAAATGTAGACTGACTTTAACCTTATTTTATATTTTACAGTAAATATGGCAGGACAACAGAAGTGAAGGAGAAGTGTGTCCTCGCTGTGCTGTAAGCTGGAACATTACTGAATATATAACCGGCTGGAAATAGCTGCTGCTCCATCATTCCACGGGGACATAAAACCTCAATGCACACAAACCACCTTCCCTGTGGCGATGGCTTTCCCTTCTGCAAGCATTTAAATATCTCTACTGATGTGTGTGTCTTAAACGCACACTGCCCAGTATCAAGGACAGACTCTTTCTAACTGCATGAGAGCATGTTAGTGAGTCAGCACTGAGCACTGTACGCAGCACTGGGACATGTCCACGCTGCTGTAACACACCTGTCTCCTCTACCCTTGGTGATGTTGACCAGCTTCTCGATGCCCCCAGTGTCGGCCAGGGCTTTAGCGTTTTCCATGTTCTTGCTGGTGACCTCGTGCAGGGTGCAACAGATGGCCGCCACAGTCTCGTCCGACAGCAGCGTGGTGTTCCCTCCAGGGAGACGGTTGACCAGGTCCCTCATTGCGTACTTTCCTGAGAGGAGGCAGGAGCGGTGAGACGGAAAGCAAACACTATACGACAAACAGTACAGCAGGCTGGTGAGATGAGGAGAAGGTGCGACATATCTACGCGGCTTTAACGTCTTTTTTTTTTTACATGTTACATGAAGTAAGAGCTGATTCCCTCCACAGTTACCTAAACTACATTTTCTTTTTTACCATGACTGACATTTTAATTTGGCCTCACGCTGCAGTGACTGAGGCAGCTTTCCTGAATGACATTGCATTATCATTACAAGGACTTCAGAGCTGTGCATGTTCAAAAAGGGATTGTTCCCCTATCTCTCCTTCAGCAGAGCAGGCCAGCTGAAGGACCTGAATACACACAGCACACACCCTCACACTCTCCCCACTGCTTTATCTCTCACTCACACACCAAAGCACCTCAGACACACACCGCAGCTCCTCCCCTCTCTGCTTACAAGCATCATCCCTGCATTGCTGGGACTGTAATTCCTCATTAATTCCACCGAGAAAGCACATGAAAAACATGTTTTTTATTGAGCGGGTTTGTTTCATGAAGCATAAAAGGCTGGAATGAAAGATAATTAGTTATTGTTAAAGTGTTTACTGGATGCCCTGGTTGTGTTCCTGTTTTTGCAAAATTTCCCAGCTTCCTGAGGAGCCTCCTACACTTTACTCCCTTCAAATCCAATATACGTCCTCATTAAGCCGCTAAATCAAGTTTTTTAAACACAAATCATAAAGTTAGTGTCTTGTTTTGCTGTATTAGTGCACAATCTCAAACATTCTTGTCATATTTGTTTATCGTCTGTGTCTATCCATCTGAATCCATCACACAGCGCTCTGTTTGACAGCGTGACTCCTCACCTATCAGCTCCTTGTTCCTCACATCCAGTGCCATGTTTCTCAGTGCAGTCGCAACCGAACACACCACTCTGTCGTTATCCATCCGCAACAGCTCCACCAGGATGGGCAGCCCCTTCTCCTTACGCACTGCTGCACGGATGTACGCTGCAAACTGCACACACACACACATACACACACAAAAAGCATTAAACCTTCAAAAGGTCAGGTAGACACACGGGAGAAAAAGATGGTTCTGAGGTGCACATCCCCACATTTGTGATTCCAAGTGTAAAACTAACATCAGCTCTGCCTGACGCAGAGGAGGTGAGCTGTTAAATGCTTTTTAAACAGTTGAATAGATGCTTTGTCTCAGTGGATATCACATTCAACAGTGCATAAAAAAAAGAAAAACAAAACATACAAAAAAAATAAATGTGTGCATTTGTTTGTGTGATAACATACCTTCCAGTTTCCAGCCGACAGGTTCTGAAGGGACCCGGCGGCGCCCTCCAGGGTGGCGGGATTGGAGCTCTCAGCCAGTAGTGTCAAATAAGGCTTTACCACCGCAGGGTGCCATAGCATCTCTGCCCCTTTGGGGGACTTGGAAAAACCAGGGATGGGTCCCACACCATCCCACTGAAAAAAAAATCACAGTATTTAGAGATAAGAGAAAGGATCACCCCACATATCGAAGCTAGGGAGATTAAAAAGTCCAAAACAATAAAAGCCTGATTACAGTTAAAATGTAAACAAAAGTTTGACTGTCACATGAAAGCAAACATTATAGTTAAAAAATTGGTTGGATTGTAGGGATGCACATTTTCAGTATCGGTCACTATTGGCTTAAAAAATAAAACATCGGATATCAGCTAACACACCAAATCCTGCCGATTTAACAAACCGCTAAAATAATGGGCTGAAACTACAAGTAATTTTGGCACTTTTTGTGATTTTGTTTGCACAGTTCAGATTGAGTAGTCCCATATTTGGTTTCTGCTTTAAGTTAAATTTAAGCATCAGTCTGTAAGGTACTTTTATCTGATTAATTTAGGCATATTTACTATTTACCAAAGTAAACCATTTTATTCAATTTGGGCTTAACTGCTGAACAATTGCACTTCTGGTTGGCCGATCAGTGCCAATTTTCTTAATTTTGGGAGATCAGTGATCAGTGATCAGTGATCGGCCCATCCTTACATATGAGACTGATCGTATATACTTGTAGGAAGGTCTGACAGCTAGCCATGTTTGCTCTGAGACCTAAAGCTCAGGACACTTTATTAGTTGTTTAAGATAAAACATAAAGATTTTATTGTTTCACAGGTATTGTTCAACGATTTTCAATAAAATAAGATTGGAACATTTGAAGTATATGCTGTCAGTTATAAAAATAAAAAAACAAAAATCTTTATCGGCCCAAATCGGTTTCGGCAGGTCAGGCTTTTTAAAGATCAGAGATAGGCTAGAAAATTGTGATCGGTGCACCCCCTAGTTGTCAGTAGAGTCATGATTTTTTTTTGGTTAGAAAGCAATTGTCATCAATAATTTAACAGTTTCAAGTTCATATTTTTCTAATTTTGCACAAGAAATGAATATTAAATAACAAATGTGATAAGAGTGTGCACCAATATGCTACTTTTACTACAGAAGAGAGGTGATAATCTCTGCAAGTATGTGCACAGAAAAAATGTTGGTATCAATATCAGCTAAATGAGTTGTTGAGTATCAGCATATTGGATGTTGGCAAAAATCCAGTATGATAAAACCTTACTGTGAAGTGAACTTGAAAGATTTTCTCTTTTCATGAAGATGATTCTGTATAAAAATAGTTTTCTGTATGCGACCTGAAATTCTGCTGACCTTGACAAACACACTGATGACATCACCAGCCTGTTGCTGGTTTTAAATAAATCTTTCATCCTCTTCTCAAAAAAATCCCACACACTCACTGTATCTTCCGTCAAGCTCTTTTTTTTCTTCTTCTTCTTCCTCCCCCAGCAGCTGGAGTCGTCTTCTTTACTGGGCGACTCGCTGCCCAGTAGGCCGTCCAGCTCCTGCCCCCCTGTCAGTCGGGATGGCGGTATCTCCAGCTCCAGGCGATACGACAGGTTTCTTAGAGTGCAAATACAGTTCTCCACAGTCTGGCACCGAGGGGGAAGGAGACAGGGAGGTATTGGGAGGGTAGTTACAGCAGCAGCTTTGTAAATCACCATGACAAAAGCGACAACACAATAAACTCAGTGCGGCACGCTACAGTATCTACAGCCGGTGTGCGGCACACAGGCCTGCTTTTCGCTTTGTTACAAATCAATTAGTTATGGAACCCAAGGGTCTCCAGTTAGAAAGAGTATCTGCACCAGAGAAAATGGATTAAATTCCACGCTGCTGGAGTCCTCAACAGGCTTTACCTCACAGAATGTCAATGAGCATGGAAGTTTGACAAATTTAAGGAGCCCGCTTCTCAGGGGAGGAGATTTTCATGTTACAGACGAGCCATTTGACTTCTTGTGTTTCACACCACAAAGATGCATGTGAGAGATCACTACCACCGAGAGACGTTCATACACTGTGTGGGAGGTCAATGATGAGCCCTGTGAGACTCTGAATGTGTACTCTTATGCTTTTATGGGCTGCTCTTAAGGCAACAAAGCACATGAAACAGTCCTGCTTGATGCTTTGTGGGCTTTTCAAACACCAATTTAATTATTCCATCGAAAGACTTTTTCCCAAGCCTTGTTATCATGTGGCAGTGTGTTTTCCTTCTCCTGGCTGAGTGTGTGTGTGTGTGTGTGTGTGTGTGTGTGTGTGTGTGTGTGTGTGTGTGTGTGTGTGTGTGTGTGTGTGTGTGTGTGTGTGTGTGTGTGTGTGTGTGTGTGTGTGTGTGTTTGTATATGTGAGTGGGTGGGTGTCTTGGTACCTTGCTGTCAAAGTCGGAGGTGTTTACACAGGCTTTGATGACGTGGAGGAGTGAGTCAACCAGACCCTCACAAATGCGCATCTGTTTTCTGGCCTCCTCACCGGCTGAACTCAGGTTCCTTCAGAAACACACACACACACACATGAGTGAAGCCTTTGATTTGAGGCTTTGCTCAACAATCAAGTTAGCATATGTGTGTGAGTGTGAGATTGTGTCCCATGAGTGTGTGTTGTGAGGTATGTCATCCTCGGGCATCATCCATAATGTATGACTAGTGTGTGTGTGGTCTGACTCTGGTTATTATAGCACTTTGCCGAGTAAATAAGGGACTAACTAAGTGTGCTTATGCACTCGAGCACACAGAATCTTACACACACACACACATGCAGTTATTAGGCTGTCACCAATTAAAGGCTGAACTCTTCAAAGGAAGGAAGAGTCCCTCAGAGAGATGCTGGAAATATTACATCACTGACTCTAATGCTGGATGAAATGAGGATGCTTTGTAGCAGAGAAAAGACATGTCTGAGAGCTTAGGATAAAAATATTAGCAATTAACAGAGTTTATGTCATTTTAAAGCCATGCATTTAACCTCTTTTTGTGTGGCAGTTGTGATACTGTTACCCCTGTGAACAAGACTCTTCATAACTCTTTAAAAATGACCAATACCGTCTTAATTTTCCCAAAGACAGAAGCTCTGACACAGCTGACGTAATACTGCTAATTGTCCACACAGGGGTGCTGGTGCTCCGCATGTGCATCAGGTGGTTTACCTCAGGCAGCCCGTCGTGTTCCTCAGCACCAGGGAGGAGTGAAACTTCAGCTTGTGGTCATCGTCGAAGGTGGAGCTACTCCACCCAGAGTGCGGGATGATCACAGTGTTGGTCAGAGTCGTTAAGGCGTCCCGGATGATTGTCATCTTGACGGCGTCACACGACGACAGGTTCCACAACACCCCTGGGGAGACACCGGCACGCAAACACAGACAGTGAGAGAAGCAAGAGCATGCCAACCTCAGGTCATGTCAGCTGTCGTTTGCAGTCAGAGAAAACCACCAGAGACGGCAGCAACTTTAACTTTTAATAGCTCAGTGTGTGTGTGTGTGTGTGTATTGAGACACGAAGATAAACAAAAACAAGCAAACTGAGACACACACACACACACATGGAAACCCTTCTCAAATAAATCAAAAGCACCGACGTTACAGCATCAGACATTCACATCAAATTTCATCTGAGCAGAATCTCCTCTGGGCAAAGATTATTAGCTTGAAATGAAAAAAAAAGGAAGAGGATGGGGTGGAGATCCATATGGCACAGACTGAGTCATTTGAAAATGAAACATTAATAATGTAACAGCTTTAGAAATTATGCCATCATTTCACTCATCTCAAATATACTTTTGGTAAGCAATGATAATCAGGCACGGTCCTGGCAGTGCTTTGATGCTGCATCTGTCAGGGATTAGCCAGCATGTAGCATGTTCTTCTAATTAGCTGCCTCTAGCTCCTCGGCTTAAACTGAAGGCTGACTTCTGCTGGGCACCGACAACCTTGGAGGAGGCGAATGCTGCAGCAGCTCGGGTCTCATGTGAGAAAGCGGGGAAATTCATGCTGCTCAGAAATGCAATCAGAACAGAAACACTGGATCTGAACGTAGTTGACTCTTAACCTGTTTATGCAAGGCGTTATAAGGCGTGTAACTTTATCAGTTGAGTCCCTCTGAATCATGTTATGTGTTTATTTTTTTTCAATTTTTTACTTTGTTTTGAAGAAAATATCATTTTTATGACTTGCAACATTTGTTGCCATTGGTCACACAGCTTGTCACTAGGTCACCTAAAACTTACACAGAAAAAATAATAATCCTAATAAAGTTGTGAAAAAAAAATAATATAGCCATAATACTTTTTTTTAAAAGGCAGTGTATGTGTGGGGGTGGGAGGTAGTAGGTGTTGCCATTGGCTATGACAAGTACTTGTGTGTCAAGAAAATTACACCTAATAAGTAAATCATGAGCATTCCTGCAGGCAGTGTTTTCCTTTAGTTAGCGACTAGCTATGTGCCCACTGGCAACTTCTGTTGCAACTCACAGAAATAAGCCCATGAACAAAAACATGTTTATCCCAGGTACAATTTATTTGGGCGAGGCTTACTCTAGAGACTTGAATGATTGAATAATTATAAATATGTTTGGGGGAAAATCATAAGAAATTTCTGAAAATTGGCTCTTTCCAGGACGATTTGAATCCAACATGCTTTCCACCATAAGGAGCAGGAAGCAGATGATGTCATGTGACAGGAACCACTTGGAAACTATTTTTTATAAACCAGAATCTTTGTCTAAGTTGTCTACTAGCATATAAGTGGAAAAAGCTGCATTAGTAACGTCAAGATTTTTTTATTGTGAGTAGAAAATGACTGATAGATTTGAGCAGCAATTGTTGCCAGTGGGGCAAAACAGGTTAAACTTAGGGGCTGATCGATATTTATATGCAAATGCGGCTGGTCCAAAAAGGGGGGGGGGGTTGGTTGGTTTATACTCCCCTATATAAAGTTACCCTGCATAGTCCATGGCACGTTTATCCTCGCGTCACCAGGCTTAAATGAAAACAGTGGCCAATGGACATGCTCTCTCACCCAGCACCCGTGGTTTAATGCAATGGTTTAATCCAGGGTGATTTGATTGGTCGTAAAGTACAGTGTGGGTCGTACCAAAGTATTTGGTTTAAAACACAACACTGTTCTACAGCTGGGGAGGTAGGAGAGAAAAAAAAACTCACACCTGACAGTTGATAATGACAGCCCTCTTTACTGCTGGTGTGGTTATATACAAAAATGTTGTTCATGGTTGGGGGGGGTGTAAGGAAAAAATAAAATCTTAATCACGTCCCAACTATACCCCGGTCCTCAGTTGTAACGATCAGTAAATAACGATCAGCCCCTTAGTTATCTTTAGTTTTGTTCTCAAACTACTAACCATCATCTGGACATAAAGAACAAAGTGTAACCTAGAGGAAAGGCCTACTTGTTCAGATCTGTATGAGAGTGACTGTGCCTCGTAAGCAAGACCATCATGCTGCACAGGACCTGGCTGTTATTTCCTCTCTGCACACTCTTCTCTAATTGAACCAAGAGAAGCGATAAGAGTCTATAATATGGCCCAGGAGTCCCATTCAGGCACGCTGTTGGCAAGAAGCTATATAAATGGATATGTGACTGCCAAGCAGCATCTCTGCCAGTTATTTAATCAAC
Organism: Halichoeres trimaculatus; assembly: GCF_033239565.1. Classification (NCBI taxonomy): domain Eukaryota; kingdom Metazoa; phylum Chordata; class Actinopteri; order Labriformes; family Labridae; genus Halichoeres; species Halichoeres trimaculatus. The sequence goes on from NW_027437197.1 coordinate 20,208,226, forward strand.
AGTCTTTTCATTTTTCCATTATCCTTCTTAAAACTACATCAAAGGGCTTTAAAAGCCATTTGAGTCCTTAAGTGAACTTTCATCATTTCATTTCTATTTGGACAAAATAACAAAGACAAAGCTCAGAGTCAAGTGATATCCAGCTGCTTTAAAGTTTTGGATGCAGCATGTGAGTCTTATCTGAGTTTGCCAGCAGGGCATGTGGGGCTGCATGCCGAAGCCGCAGTATCAGGTGGGCTGATGGCTCTGCTAGGTCTGTGTTTGGGATATTCTCCCACTAAAGAACTGGGTCACTTCTGAATTCAGACACAAAATGTCCCCACTTTGCACACAAACTTCCTGATTTTACCTCCACGATGTATCCCCCACTCTACAGTAAGATCCTCAACACCCATCTACTGTCAACCTGCAGAAATGAACATTCTCTGCTACTATGGAGGCGATGGCACGAGGGAGAAATCAGCAGGCAAATTCACCGAGGTGTGACTGACAAAGCTGTCAGTGGTGCAACAGCAGCAGCAGCAAAACCCATAAGTCATATCTGTCAGTCGGACACAGCAGACCTGTGTGTGTGTGTTTGTGTGTGTATGTGTGAAGAGAGTCCTCAACTGTGTTCTCAGCACAGTGACATGTTCTCAGGCGGCTTGGCCCGGCTTTGAAACACTGACCGGGCGTTAAAAGAGTTGTAACACGGCGGCCACCCGGAGCTCACATCAGGAGCCAACACGGACAGAGGAAGGGGCTCAATGGAGCAGTGGAAAAAAACAGCAGACGTTTGCCTATCACATCTGGCAAATCTGCAAGCCTTCACATGTTTTTCATGAAGAAAATCAATGATGTGGCCCATTTAGTGGAAAACTACCTTGTTTTTCATCTCCAGGTTTGTTTTCCTTCAAAAAGCAACATCACAGGTGAAAACAAACCAAACCTTTACAGTGCTGTGATAGTACTTTTTATCAGACAGCACTTCTTTTATATCACCAGCACTTAAAGAAGCTGCTTAAACAGATTAATAGGGACACAGAATGAGCTGGATAAATCACAATCGGAGACAATGAAGGAGTACTAAATCCTGCTAAAGGGCAGTGCATACTGTAGATGAATGTCACTGGTTATTTCCACACTCCTCTTAGTGGATAATTGGGGAAGGGAGACATGACGAAAAGGGTCTACAACTGACAGCATGCAGTGACATAAATATCCTAAAAGCTCCTGTGAGGAGTTTTCCCTGGTTAGGGAACTGGCTATTTTCATAACGATTCCTCGATATGAGCCACTAAAGCAAACCAGACCATCAGAATCTAGACTGACCTTTTTCTACATTTCCCATGGTGAAGACTGACCGTTAAACCTTAAGACCTACCATCCTGCAGGTCTGTTAAAACATAATGTAGTGCAATTTTTTGGAGGATTATTATTTCATTTACATCAATTTAACCCTAATATCCTACATTTTCAAAATATGTACTGACTTATGTCTTAACTACCACAATTAAAAGCTTAAATTTTTTATATTTCTTAAACTTGAATGTGTAATAATATATGCACAAAATCCTTTGGAACCACAGCAAATTTAATTGGAGTCTCTTCACAACCTGTTTCTTGAGATAAAGTCAATTTTCAAATAAAGAAAAATGCTAAATTTGCAAAGAAGGTTTGGGTATTGCTAAGAGCCAATGGATTTGATTCGATATTGATTTAAATGCTTTGTTTATTGATTTTCATGCCCCATGTGAACATAAGTGGTGTGTCACCTCACATTTTGGAGCAATCAAACAACCCAAATGTCAGATTTTAAAGCTGGAGGATCTGGCTTTTTACTTCTGCTGCCGTTCTTTTGTTGTTTGGTTTCGTGTGACCCTCGTCCACACAACACGAATAGCGTGCACTCTCCCCCCATTTGCCAGGAGATGAATCGATTCAAAGGATTTGCTGAATCGATATTAAATTGGGTGAGGTAATATTTCAATGCATCGATTCATCAATATTTTTACCCACCCCTAATTTCTAAGTGTGTCGGATACTTATAAATACACATATCTTATATACAAAATTACACTCATCTATTAAAAATGCATTTTAATTTTTTTTTTTTTTACTAAGTTAAAACTTCAGAAAAGAAGCTCAATTGACTTCACATTTCATAACGTTATGACATTTATTCCAACATAGGAAGAACTAAAAATACTTGTGGTCTTGTTTCTAGAGATTCTTGTTATGTGTGCGTTATTGTGTGTTTTTACGAACCAATCACTGCATTGAACAACCACTCTGAGACATGGAGAATGTGTAAAATGTAAGCATAACTCTTCAGATTTTATATGCATAAAGAATGATCAATCCATTGCAAATCCACGGCCAATCAATTATCAGTGTGTTAATCCCAGTGGCAGCACTATGCTAGGCTCTACAGGGTTAAGAACAGGCAGGATTCAAACATTAAAATCATTTCTTGTACATGTCAGAAGAAATCAGCAGGATTTTCTCTGTTACCACACCTCCCAGTGATCATTTGTTCCCCTTTTTATCATAATTACACATCAGCGCCCGTGGCTGTCTCGCACTAAACAGTACACACTAAGAATATCCTGTTGACATTTGCAGGAGAAAAACATTAGTAGAACTCGTGTTGTAATCATTACGACAACTCAAATACCCGCCAGGTTTTCTGTGACAATAATGAGGGCAAAGCCTCTAGAAATGTCAGTCACCTCTTTCTGTACAGAGCATGGATTATTTCCTGTATACACAACTTTAAAAGTCTCATTTGACTAACTGTAATAATGCCTTTTTTCTGCATCTGAGATTCAGAAGTTCATTTTCACCCTGATGGCACAAATCTAGCAGTTTCTCCTCTTTTCTTCTTCAAAAACCAACAGTTATCTCCGTACCAAACAGGTAAGTCAAGGTTAATTCCATCTTTACTTGGTTGATTTCCCCAAAGTCAGACTGCTTCTTTTAATAATCCTCATCTCTTCAACTTCAGCGTTTATTCAACTTTGCACCAACTTTGGTGTCGCAACTGGGCTGGCATTTATTTCAATCTCTGAAAAGCTGCTGATCATTCAAAAACCACACACTTTATTAACCTTTCAGTTTTCAGGAGCCGCGCTGAAAACTCGTCAATGCCTCATCGATCCAGAGGAACAGTTTGGCGTGCGCTTTGGAGGTTAGTGGGCGTTTCTCATTTTCTCCCTCTTGCAGTGAAAGTCATTCATTTGTGCTCGCGGCTACGACTGGATTTATTCTGGGAACAAATTCAGTTTTTTTTTTCATTTCTCATTTCATCAAAGGGGCCTTAACCTCCTTGGTTATTGTTCTTAAACAAAACAAACAGAGCAATCAATGCCAAGTGCCTCCAAGACTTAAGTATTTGCCAGTCAGACCTCCTGAATGACAGACTGTCTGCAAACAAAACTCTCTTTCATGAGAACAAAGGGTTATCTTTAGATCCTCTCAGCAGCTCTGGAAAGCTTAAAGCACAATGATATTATTAAGGCTGGTGGTGTCTGACACACAGCCTGTGTGTGTGTGTGTGTGTGTGTGTGTGTGTGTGTGTGTGTGTGTGTGTGTGTGTGTGTGTTTTTGTTTTGAGTTTCAGTTCAGGTGTCCCCACTCGTAACGCCGATGGCAGCTCAGTGCAGCCCGGCCTTTTGATCTGAGGGACCGTTATGAGGACAAAGCAATAACCACAACAGCTGCTGGAAGACGACGCAGGTAAAGGAGCCAAGCTTTTTCTGTTTCCCCCACAACATGACCTCTGACCTGGAGCTCTGTGTGTGTGTGTGTGTGTGTGTTTTTGGGGGGAGGGGTTACTTGTTCTTGCAGCCACTTCCAATGAGGCACAGGTGACACCTGGACCTCCCAGAGGAGCCGAGCCGGAGCCACAGACACAATGGGAGCCACAAAGCTCCTTGTAGATCAAACACCTGACTGACTTCCTCACCAGCCTCGACAAAACACTGATGCAGCTTTAAGAGTGTTTCAGGCCGAAAGGTGCTGCTGTGAGTGAGTGATTCCTGTCTCCTCTGTTTAAAGCTTCGTTGTGGGACGCCCTTGTCATTCAGCTGAAGGCTCTTTATGTGGATTGTTCTCATCAGCTGTAATTAACCAGAGGTGATGGTGCACTGCTGACCTTCTCTAATTGCTCCTTATCCTGGGGCCTGCACTCACAATTAGCCACAGCAGGCTCTTAGATGAAAGAGGAAAACTTCACCAGAGCTCACATTAAAGGTGCTTACTCTGACTGGGCAACACATGTCTGCAGCAGCTTTAGAAATCTAAAAGAAGAGGGATACTCTGGTGGTTTAACTCTCCAATCCTCACAGTTAGAAGAGGCTGTTTAGAGTGTTTGCACTGATGTCATGTTTTGGGTAGTTATCTAGATGTGTGGCTGCGTTTAAGGTATACACAAATGTAAATATTGAATGGACAGAGGCAGGAGTGCATGGTGAAATATGATTTTAAGATGTCTTATCTGCCTAACAGTGTGTAAAAACACACGGAGCACAGTAAAACTCTCTGTGAAGGATTCAGCCTGCAAAAAAAAGGTATTTTGAAAAATTACGCCTAATAAGCAGGATAAACCCATATGAGGAGTTAGCATCCTTGTCATCATCTACCCAAAGGTATGAAAACATATATGTTACTGCTATAATTTTAATGGAAGAGGAGGTCCACTGAATAAATGATGTTCTTTTGGGAGAAGCTCACTTTAAAAAAAGCTGTGACTTGCCGTAAATTACCTCTTACTCAAAGTTATTGTCTATCATAATATATTTACTTTTTACTTAAGTGTGATCTCAAGTTGCTACGGGCAGAGAACATGACCTACCTGACAGGAAATGCTGTGAACAGACTCGAATGTTGAGATTAATGACAGATTATTGCTGTGAAAATCCTGATGGAGCTTAGCGAGATACAGTGTTTCCCTTTCTTCGGACGATTGTTTTTACCCCTCACCCTGATCTTGGATCACATTTGGTTGTCAAAATCTAATGAAATATTTTTTTCTCAGTCCAACTGATTAGTGTAGCAAAAAGGAACGCAGTAATTTACCATTTGTGCGACAGTAGTCCTATATACCTGTGAGCTTAATTCTGTTCTGTTGTGAGAGTGCCTCCAACATGAATGATGATTACATCATGTGAAAACACCAGGGATGGATGGATCCAACTTTTCTGGTTCCGATAGCAGTGTTTGAAAATAACCTAACCAAACCTAAATGATATCATTGTCAATAATATTTAGATTTTTTTTTCCATTTTTTCATTGACATAATTATGATAAATGGGATAATAAAGTGAGTACACCATATTGAAAGCAAGAAACTTTAATTTCTCAAGAGTATTTAACTGTAATTAAAAGGTCAGGATCTTTTAAATAAAATAAATTAAACAAAAATATAATAAATCTAACAAACAAGAAAGAGAAAAAAATACAATGAAAATGAAATGGACTCTCTTTTAGAAAAAAATACGTCAATGAAAATAAATAATACTAATCAAAAACAATAAAACATAGACACTGTCTCTAAAGAAAAAAACGAAACTCCCCCCCAAAAAAACAACAAAAATAAAAACTATAGCCTAAATAAAAGGGAGTCTATACAGTTGCTGAATTGTTTGTAACATGTCCTTTTTCCCAGTCAATCCGTACTGTCTGTCAAACATTTTTAACATTTCTGGCTTTCAACCGTATTGAAGGGCTGCATTTCTTTGGCAATGTATCTGTCTTTGAGCGCCCACCATTTGGCGCTTTTATTTCTATTCACTTTGCAGACCAAAAGCCTCAGTAAGAGCGGATTGTCAAAGAAGAAGGCTCCGCTGCACCTCCCCTTCTTCTTTGTCGCCACTATTTTCAAACAAATGCGACATATCAGCTCATTGGTGTTCATGAGCTCACACTTTGCTCATTCTGGTAAAAAACAAAATATTCCCACAATGGGACTGTGGCAGGCGTCTTAAGAACCGTATCTTTCGTGCCATCACTCATATTAGCGTGTGTTTCCTCCTTACCCCTCAGGACGCTCGCTTCAGCTCTCTCTGTGTGTACGTGCCAGCAGCTCCATATTCACCCCAAAGATCGCACCTTTGACAGATGCTCACTCCGCTATGAATCCGCTAAATCCACTATAGAACCTATGCACCCCGATGTTAGGAAAGATAGACGTAGTGAGCCATCTTCTCATCCAGCCTCTTTGGTCGAAGGAGAGGTGGAAAACAAACAGGCAGGCAAACTTACCAAGGATGTTTTTATTTATCGTTCGGTTAATAGATTTATTGATTACCGTGACAGGCATAAAAATATGTAAATGTTTATCAACAGTTTGGTAAAAACCAAGCTTCATGTTCAGAAATTAATATTCAATGGTGATATTTTTATCCTCTAGACTGGTAATTCAGCAAAAAAACAAAGAAAGTGCATCAGAGATAACATTCCGAATCAAGTATCCAAGAGCGCCGGTAAAAAGAAAAAAAGGAAAGCTGGTTGCCTGGATCGGCACCATGGATCGGCCCCTTCCCACCAATACCCGATACCAGGATCTTATTGGTGCATCCCTAGTAAAACACTCTATACTTGCATGAACCTCTGACATTTCTCTTAGTTGATTATTTTCTGCAACAAAATCATTTTATGACAAAAGCAAAGTGAATACAATCCTCCTGAACAATACAGGAACTCTGCCGTGTGCTGTGTTGATGCCCTGGCTGTATTGTATTCCTTTGGGGGTTTGCTGGACTGTAACATGAAACTGTGTTACAGCGGGGGCTGTAGCAGAGCACAAACAGCTGACTCAGCCACCTGGGAGCCAAATGTCTTGGCTTGCTTATTTTCTGTAGTGCTCCACCCTGAGCCTAAACAACATGGATTTAAACCCTGTTTGTGGAGCTTAGACGACACACCGGTACGACTGAGCAGCGCGCGGCGTAATGCAGAGAGGAGGAGACTGACAAGCAGACTGTCAGAGACAGTTGTTTGTGAGGCGGCTAAAGCTCTCTGGAGCCTAAGTAACAGGAAAAAATGATGCTTTGAAAATGTGTTTTCATGTCTTTGCTTTTATCATAAGCAGGAGCGACAGCAATAGTAGCAGCAACTTAGGGAAAATCCTCTTTGACTATGGAAAGAGCTTTTAACATTAAATCAACACGGCTGACTCAAAGTGATTCTGCGTCTGCCAGTGGAAATTACATTTCAACACGAACAAATGACAGAGTGTTATTTCTGATGAGTTAAAATGAGGCAACAAGAGTTCACAGAGGAGTGGACGCCTTGATGAAGGCTGGACGCTGACTTTAGGAGCAGGTTGAGTCCAGGTCTACATGACCGTGCCATGACAAAAGAGGAATTCTGGCTTTGTATTCAAGCTGATTGTTGATATCATCAGCTCAACAAATACAGACCCAGAGAACATGAGCTACATTCACAGACCAAAACACAAGTCATGAGCAGCCAAACAAACACAGAGCTGTGACTGTCTAACTCCTGAAATGCCCTCAGGTTTGTACGGTAAATAATTCAACAACTTAGCAAACTGTTTCTGTCCTGATGTCACCCTGAAACTGATCTGCCAAAGACCTGACGAAGGGTTTGAAAAATTAAACAAAAAAGCTGATTTCATGTGCAGGATGAATAAGTCAGTCCATCAGCCGTTTAATCATTATAAGACAAAATCCACAGTTTAAACAGAGCACATCCATCCAGTCGCCTACCTGTGACGAGCTCCCGTAGTTCTGCGTCCACAGTCTTCCTCAGCAGGCGGAGCAGCGCTGGGATCCCTCCTGCGTTCCTCACCGCTGTCTTGTTGTCGTCCATAGCTTTTCCATAAACCAGGTTCCTCAGAGCTCCACAAGAGTTCTTCTGAACCTCAACGACTTTGTGGTCCAGCAGGTCCACCAGATGTTTGATTCCTCCAAGTCGACACACCTGTAGATGATACCAATGAGGTCACTCACTTTTTAAAGCCTGACCATCTCACCCTAAACAAAATGTTTTTATGAGAACTCATTCATATCGCATTTTAGACAAGGCTATGGCTGCCTTTTGCAGCAGCTCTCTCTTCTTTGTCCGTTTCTTGTAATTTTTCCATCTCTTTTTCGTAATCTTTGTATTTGGAGTGGATCATTACTTTGTATGGCTCATTTGTTGGTCATGGACACCAAACTTTTTGTGGCTTCAGTGATATTTTTACTTCTTTTTCTCCTGTGTTTGTCTGCAGATCCTACATGTAACCATGGCAGCGTTGTTTACATGAGAAATTAGCTGTTAGCAGCCTGTAGCATGTCAATGCTAACTGGTGCAAGGCCTGATGTCTTCCCACAAGGTGAGGAGAAGGAGGTGAGGACGACGTGCTGGTTCTCAGGTGTGAGCTAAGAAGTGACGACATGGACCTGTCCTTCCATCCATCGTTATTGGGAACGTAAGATCTATCTCCAATAAGATGGACGAGCTAGCCGTGCTAACCCAGCCACAGAGGGAATACCAGAGGGCAGAGTAGCATCATGCTATCAACAGACATGGTTAACAAAGCTAACATCAGACACCAATGCCACATTGGAAGAGCTTCACCTGCTGTGAGCAGACAGGATCCAGGAGACAGAGACTGAACAGACTGCTGAAGAAGCTCAGTCCTGGACCCTGTGGAGGTGGAGTCTGGCTGAACTGGACAATGATGAACAAGCTGTCATCATATATTTTCTTACGGACTTTTTTTCACTTTCTATACACTTTCTTACTTTTGTTTCCTTGATTGCTGCTGTGACTTCAATTCTGTTGTACTTGTTACAATGACAACAAAGTTCTATTCTATTCTATTCTATTCTATTCTATTCTATTCTATTCTAAATCCACACAGACAGTCACAGGAGGTGACAGTTTGGTAGAGTAAATTGACATTTTCATCCAGAGAAAAGAATGAAGTAAACTGTATAAAATAACTCCAGCAGAATAAGTTCCCCATGTTTCATTGAACAGTATTAACAGGTTTAGGATACGATGACATTTGGCATCTGTGAAAATACATCCTTCATATCTGATGTCTCAGTCCCGACTTCGTATCATTCCTCAAAGTCTCTCATCAAAATGAATTACCCTGAAAAGAATGAAGTTGAACTTTAACATTTGAGGAAAGGAAAAGGATTGAATCAGAACTTTGTTCTGCTTCCTTTCATTGATTTATGCTCCAGATAACAGGGTGAATCTAGGTCTGTGTGTGTGTCTTGGTCTGTGGATGATGTGAATTTAACAGATGCTGCAGTATGACCAAACTTTCTTTTTCTGCACTGTAGTAGATTTCATCCTGAGGGAGGATCTGAATCTCAACCAAAAACAGGAATAATGCAGATTAGATTGTTAGGAGTGCTTAAAACTGAGAAGTTAGTTCCACAATTGTCTGGAAGTGGTCCAGCCTCAAGGAAACCAGTCTCAACTGTAAAGTTTTTCTAAAGTCTGCTACAATTGAAAGCAACAGCAGCAAAACTAATTTATTCCAGCAGCTCAAACCGAGGCACACACACACACACACAGCTGAATGGGGAAAACTGTGGATGGCAGAAAACAGGGGCAGCAGGAACCAACAAGCTCCAAATGTTGGAGAAATCAGCAACGTTGAATTACAATCAAATTTCAATCAGATGCTTGATGAAATCGAAGGGATTTTTTTGAGCAGCTTCCACTTGTGGTGAAATTAGAAGAAAAGGCAGGGGATTAGCAGAGCTCAGGGGATTCATCCTCTTTGATTCTGTACATCTCAAGTCGTTTGTAAGCCTCCGTCAAAGTCCACAACTTTCTGGTTAACGGTGGAACCCCCACTCTTTGCATCACTTTTGTTTTTTCTTCTCAGTGTGAGATGATTAGCGACATTATTTCCTGCTTTCAGTTTTAGTAACAAAGAGTCTGAGCCTAATCTCCTGGCTAATCTCATTTTCTCTTGTTGCAGGACTGGACCTATTTTTAGCATGATGCCCTGTTCCAAGACTTCAGCAATTAATTTAATGAGTCACCGTTACACTATCCAGAAGAGCCGATAGCTGGAGCCACAAAAATAATACCCATGAATAAAACCGACAAATGTTTGTTTGCAGAGTGTGTGATAAATATTATTACATTAAGACAAAGCATGGGATTATAGGCTCAGCACCTACCTCAGCTTTAATTCGATTATCGCCGTAGCACAGGTGTTGTAGGTAAGCAGCTGCATTGGCCTGCACTGAGGGGAAGTGGTGCTGCAGCATGTGGATCACCTCTGTCAGCTCTGGGTCACGCCAAGCAAACTCCCTACAATCACAGAGAGGAGCGGTGGGATAGGGGGAAGGGTGGGTGGGGGGTGGATTGGTGAGGTGAGGTATCAGCACAACCACAGAGGCAGGAGCAAGGTTGTTTCAGTGAAAAACTGCAGCAGAGTTCCCCTCCATAAAAATACTTCAGCAGCTCGTGGCACACAGATAAACCCGGGAAGTTACTTCAAGTTCTTTATACCAGTCCACACACTTAGATCATCACTTCCTGTGTGCATTTCCTGCTGTCAACAAAAAGATCTGTTCAAAATTTGCAGGAATATAATTCTTAGGAATACGTTCTGTCCTCTATTTGATTAGGAAAACACAGTTTGAAACGACATACAGCAGTAAAATAAGATTATGAGAGTTAGTGTTGGAGAAATGCTGCCTCTCACAGTGTGACTTTGTGCAGCAGTGAACTCAGCTTGTACAAATTCCTTTAAATCACATTAGAGCAAACACTTAACTAAATTTCCATAGATGGAAAACTTCTCAAATATTCTCTGGGAAAATTTTTCACATGCACTTCCTGAATGGCCCCATGCCGCGCTGGTCCCTGGAGAGTACTCGCTACAAGTTGTTTCCCGACAGCACCGCACAGTTGTGTAAAACAAAGCCCCCAATGTGCAAGGTCAGAGGTTTATGATAGAGTTCAGGCCGCGCTCTGCGTTGACACACGGCTGTACGACAAGAGCAGACGCAGCAGTCCCAGTGTATGTGTAGGACCCATTGTTGAGAGGCCAGGCATAGTAAAGCAAGCTTAAGGGCTCGGGCTGCATGCGACGGGCCGGGGGCTCCGTGTTTGAATAGTAAGAGGACACCAGTGTCAACCCAGCAGAACAGGGATGCCTTGTAAGCATAAGTAGTCCCCTGCTACGCTTTGTTAGTTACAAACCATGTAGTGGATTGGAAATGCACAGTTCCACCAATATACGAGTGCTGCTTACCGTGGATCCTTCTGGATGCTGTCTATAGATGGGGAGCGGGTGGCACCGTCATCCATGACGACAGGCTGGCGGGTGTAGTTTGGATCAGAGGGCCTGTACTGCGCGGTGCGATAGGGATCGGCGTAGGTTGCTGTTGTGTTAAGAGCGTAGTTGTTTCTTTGGTAGATCATGGCACTGCGCTGGCTAGCCGACCGCTGGAGACTTCCCACACCTGAGGGCGAAAAACAGAACTTCAGACAGAAAGTTTGAACGGAGGAATCACACATGCAGGCCGACAAAGCTGTGTTAGTGGAGATTAGCAGTTTTCAGACCTTTTCAGCTCAACTGAGCCTAGCACAGCAGTAGCATACAACTTTCAACCAAGCTGAAAACACAAACAAGCGGCTCTTCTGTCAGGCTCAGCAAATTCTGAAATCTGGAACCAATTAATGATGAGGATAAAACGCAGCTCCTGTGGTTCCACAAAGCAGACGTCTTCTTCTTCTTCAAGGGGCAGTTTACTTGCTGTTTTTTTCTTTTTTTTACGAGATTTGTTTAAGCAGTGAGATCCTGCTGTTTTTTTAAGAGGACAACCTGCTCAAATGATCCACAATCCCCTTCCTCACCGCCGTCTTTGCTCCTTTGCACCACTGCATTCTGAGACTAACTTTCCCAAAGAGGGCAGAGAGGAAATGCAAAACCAAGACCGGCTCCAAAAACAGTAGGAGACACACTTGCAAAGCGGAAGCAGCACAAACACGCAGAGGAGTCATCCGTCCTGGCAAAGTCAGAGATTCTGCCCGACAGCATCTCGTTTCAGTCATCTTTCCTCCGAGTGGTATTATGACCCAGTTCTTTAACACAATGGGTCACAAACACAGAACTGCATAAACAAGCTCCTTCTCACCAGAGCCACGTGATGTGTGGCAGTGTGACTGCTGCGCTGGTCAGATCTCTATCAGGCTCCTAACCGGACTGAGTATGTGCGTCCAAACCCCTCCCTCCTCACAGAGAGCAGTACGTCAACTCGTGGGGCTGCTCCAAAAGCACAATTTCTCACACCAGTGGACTGCTATGTTAGGCAGCAGCAGCTTCCCCGCAATATGGTTATCTTCCCGAAATGCAACATGACAGAGCCAAAGACACTAGAGCGCAGTTTATAAACAACATGATGTAGCTTTGGATTGCACTCCTTGTGTTCTCAGCCAAAGATATTTCTGGGATATTTTCTTTAGCATTAAAATCTCACTGAGGACATATTTCCAGAGAAAAAGCAGAAGAATAAATGTGAACTCAGGGGAGGTGGCCTGTTGAAATGTAATTTCACTTCACAGAAATATTTGGATAACATTCCTCTTGTTTTCTGCCGAATATCTTTCACCTTAGCATAAAAATTGTTCTAACCTAGATTAAAAAAAGTACTTTGAAAGCTTCAAGAAAAGCGAAGGAAAGCTTAGAGAGCTGGTCGAGGCCCAGTGAAATTTCATTTAACAACATAAAGAAATCTCTGGAATCAAATTAGATTTTCTAATGAGCTACCTCTTGTAAAAACCCAATATCCAACACTCCCTCAAGCTCTGCCTCACTCCCCTTTTTCTCATATAGCAGGCATACACATATTAAAGATGGGCTTTTTCGTAGCATCATGAGCATTTATTAGGTCTAGCTTATCGGTCCAAGCAGATCTCCAATGTGCCAAGGAGAAAGCTTAATAGACAGAGTGTGTCTCTGCAAACTAAGCGTGTATCAGAGGCACGAAGAGGAAGATAATGAGACAAGAATGCCAACATCATCAGGAAAGAGCCACAAGTGAGCCGGCTGTAGATGTGGGGAAAACCAAGCCGTCGCTGGACCCTCCATCCTTTTTCTCATTCTCAGAGTGTCGCACAGGTAATGGACTCTTCTGTGGCAGGGTGACATATCAGTACCTGCCTATTAACTCATGCCTCACCCTTTTCTGCCTGACAGGGGAGGGAAGAGGACGAGAGGAGGGAGGGAGAGAGGGGAAAAAATAAAAAGAAAGCAAGAAAGAAAGACATAACAAACGTCAGGCCAAAGGGTGGACGGACAGGAAAATGGTGTCTTCCCAGAGTCAAGTTGAGATAAAGTGGAAACACTTTGAGAGATATGAGGACGAAGGGTGTGGATCATCATGACCTCCACGACTCCACTTCACGAAGATACAGAGACAGAAAAAGGTGAGAGAGAATGACTGAACTAAAGAAAGTCAGATCAGAATTCAGAATTCAGTCAGATCTGTTTTAAATATCCTCTAAACAAAAACACTGTGCTTTGTTTGTTAGCTTTTGCACAAATTCCCACAGTTTTTGCACAACTGGAACTGTTTTTTTTTTCATTAAATTGGCTGCAGACAGCCCTGAGGGTGGTAAAGGGTCATCATTCTTAAACAGGCCTCACTTTATTAAAGCATTACGTAATACGCCATCCCTTTAACTGATATTTCACTCCACTCATTTTATCTGGATTGCTTGTGACAGCTGATTAGCTAATATGAAGATTAAGTTAAAGAGATAAAGATGTGGATTACACCGGCCAAGAAATGTCTCATCTGATGTTTGGGTTTTAGATTAGGTTAGGTTATGGTTAGGATTTTATTTTTGTGAAAATATCTTGATTTGTTTTTAAAGAAGGACCAACCTGAGGTGCTCCTGTAAAGCGTGCCCTGCTGGTTGTGGCTGGGGCTGCGGTACAACGGGCCCTGGAACGTCCGATCCTCGTAGATTGGTGCAATGTGGCGGTCTGGGGACATGGCCGACCTTAAGTCCTGGCCCAGATGGCTGTGCTGACTGGCATACGAGCTCCGCATTCCTGGAGATGGAAGAGAGTGTTTAGAGGCTAAGTGGTGGAGTGATTACAGGATAGTCTCACAGTTGAAGTGACAAAAGTCTGAGGCCTGGGAGAGTAAAGATCTGTCAATCAAGACCCCTTGGTCCTGTTAAAGTGGTATCAGAGAAAGGCTGAATGACTTTAGCTTTGAGGAGAAGGGCATTCATCAGACGTCTGAACATGGAGTGATAAACAAAGGGGAGACGATCCATTTAGAAGAAGTCATTTTTAACAGCCAGCTCAAGAAACACTCCTCTTTTAAAACTCCTTTTCTTGTTTCTATAATTTCTGTCAAGATATGAAAAACGCTTCAGAGAGGCTTAATAAACAGCACAGCCTGATAATGAATCATATTAAACAACATGTCTTCTTTAATTACTGTCAAAGTTAATGTCAGTGTGGCATCATAATGAAGCCTGTGCTGCATTTACATAAAACAATAACACAACCCTGCCAAAAGCTAAAGCCGACGTGATGTTCACTGCGACCTCTGCCAAACAAGTCACATGTTTTGATCCTCATATAAACTCATATAAAATCCCTGGGAAGCAAGACAGGGTGCTTTGTCTTTTAGATTCACAGAGAGAAAAACTGACCAAAAATATGTTTTTAGAGAGCCTGTGTGTATCACTTCACACCAGAGGGGAAATGGTACATTTTAAGTTTGAAGGGTTGGAATAACAAAGAACAACAAAATAAGCCTTCATCAAATTGATTTTCTCAACACAAAGACTTTAGGACTCAAAGCAAAAACTAGCATGTCCAATCAAACAAATTACACTTACACTTTTCAGATTTGCTTCGAATCTGTGGCCTCCTGTGTTCAGAGAATTAACTTGAGAAGACGACTAAAAACTGCGCCAACAGATGTGAACCTGAACAAACAGCCCAGAAGACTGTGAACCAATCAGAGCAGAGCCAGAGCGGACACAGGGAAACGTGTGGTACAAGACAAATGCCTCTGAAAATAAAGCACAGGCTCGGTGAGGAACACAGGTGGGCGCTCTAATTACAACTCCTCCACATAAAGTCACTTTAACAATATGCTGTGTGGGCGGCAGGGAGCAGAAAGTCCGGTCTGCCTTAGATCCAGTCCAAATGTGAAACAATTACAGCACACGAGGCACACGAGGCAACAGGGCCTTTCATATACACCCTTACACAACCAAACTCAAAATATCTTTAAACAACATCAACTAAACACATCTGCTCTGTTCTTTCTTACAGAGAAGATTGTTTACTGGTTATGACGAGTAGGAGGAACGTAAAAAGACAATCTGATCTGTAAAATTACTAATAAATAGATGTCAAGTTTTGATATATTTCAAGCATTATCTAAAAAAAAAACGGGATTAGGGCTGCTACGACAATCGATAAAATGGTTAAAAATGGATTAGTGAAAGCGACGTTTTTTCAGTAATCGATGCACTGTGCTGCGTTGTTACTGTATTAGTTCCTCTTCAGTTTATTTGACTTCTTCCTTTTAGTTGAATTATTTGGCGGTTGGCAACTAGCTGAAGGTGCATTACTGCCACCTACTTTACTGGAGTGTAGATTACCTGGGCTGCAGGGCTGTACGTGTCACATGTAAACATGTAAAATTCCAGAGTTTGGGAGTATTTCATGCTTAGTAAAAGCACACAGTGTATTGTAACGTTTGCAAAAATGACCTCGCATGGCATGATTCAGCACTTAAAACGCTAATATGTTGGGCTCATCGATGACGAGCAGTGGAGCTCAACATCGAGGTGAGGAGCTACAAAATCCCACATACACTCCTTTATATGTTGTGAAATTTATGGTATGTCTTTGGGGAGTTGTTTTGTCTTTTTATTAAATCGTCATCCCGTTTGAAAACCACGAGGAGTTCATTAAACCAACGTTAGCATTAGCGTTAGCTGCTACAGATAGTGGTTGGGCAGAGGGAGTGAACTGTTTGACCTGCAGGTGAAAAGATTGAGGACACACTTTTATTTATTTGCCTTTTTGGCTCACTAAGTTCTTAATATGATTACATAACAATATATTTCCTATTATTTTGCCCAAACTGTTGATTCTGTTAGTGACAATACATTCATGTAGTTTGTTATTCTTTATAAATGTAGAATCTGGTCAGCTTAAACTATGTTCAGATATGTTGTTTCTTTATATCTTCAAGCAAACAACATTCATCAACTACATTAACAAAACATTTGGTTTTGCAAATTTCACTATTATGCATTCCCCTCTTCACTTATTATTAACCGTATATGGTCAGAGTAATCGATAACTAAAATAATCTGTTGCAGCTGTAAAGAGTATAACTATCGACTCCAACTCAGGGTGTCAACCTCCTGCATCCACTGCTCTCCCATTGAGTCCACTCCAGTCTGGTTAGAAAGGCCTGATGGTCTACATCATTCCCAGATAAACATTTGTTGTTTTTTTTTTAGGACAAACATGTAATCTTTGTTTCTGTTTGTATGAAACCTCACATCAGTGAAGCTCACCAAACTGTGAAGCCCAGCGGACCGCCGTACAGTTGGCAAATAACTGCTCATTGCACATTTCACGAGCCTCCAAACGCCACTTGGGTCTTCTCCAACTGCATGAGCTCAGGCAGAACCGGCTAAATGAGGGACTCTTGTCACAGCTTGTGCCGGAGGAAATTAATAAATAAGAGCGTCGCCTCCTCTGGGAGCAGAGGGCCTCTGTGGCAGGAACAAGAGAAGATTTTAGATTTGGATATCGAGACACACTTAGGCTGACCTTAGTCAACAGGTGAACTCTGGGGGCAGGGATGTTATCAGGCACCATTAGCATGGAAACATGAAAATAAAAAGTAATATCACACATTTCATTCTTCAGATGTGCTGTCAGTGTTATTATTCCACTAAAAAGCTTCAACATCCTCCTCTTAGAATCATTTAATTGATATCATCCAGCACTGATGTGGGTCAGAGAAATCACTTCCCAATTTTTGGTTAATTTCCAGCTTCGACATGAAAATTATTTCCTTCCTCTGGAGTCAAATGAATGGTTCTGGTCTTAATGGTTGCTTTTTAATTATCAAATCCTTTCTGGGCGAAAAAATTAAAAAACTGCCATGAGTTTTTACCACTTAGTAGAAAAGGTACAATAGGATCCTGTCATCTCGTACTGGGTTGGCTTCAGCCTTGAGCTTCTCTGCATTGTTTCATTTCAGGCCCTAACATTGGTCCCACCTCTCACCTGCCCCCAGGCTGCTCCTCTATTGTTCAAAAATTACCTGATGTAAAAATCCAGCCATTTTAATCAGCCGTTCCAAAGAATTATTTCTCAGCACTGTTTAATAAAAGCAATGAGCCACTTAATGCAATGCTTTTAGAGCAGCTTAGAGGGTTTTTGGCACTCCAGGGCCAACGTCTCTTAGCTGTAAGTGTGCTCTCTTGTGGCTTTTTGCTAAATTAACCATTTTAGTTCCAAAAAATACAGCAGATTCTCAATACCACACGTCTTGATGGATTCTTGTGAATACTCAAACAGCCTTGGGGCACGAAACTTAACTACAACTTCAAAAACAAGCGCCGTGAAATGTTTGGCATGTTGTAGTGCATGGCAAGGACTAAAAGTGAGTAAAATGAATTAACGCTTCTTCTGGATGCTGTAGTGGCACACTCAAAAGCCTCGAAAGCCTTTCACGTTGTGGCAGTGCACACAATAGCCACTAGCAGCAGCTTGGCAGGAAATCAGTTCGGCTTCTCGTCTTCAAAGGTTTCAAGGAGGTTGAGGAAATGAGGAGAAAGGAGGCAGTGGGAAGACAAGAGAAAAGGCGGGAGCAACGGAGAAGAAAGCAGGGGAGGGTATAAGAGCGAGGGGGAGGGAGAGGAAAGATGAAATGAAAAGAGGGTTAATGAGGCCGTCTAGGACCACCAGAGACTTCTCATCCTGTGTAAAGCCCGGCTACACGAACAGGGCTTCTGGCACAGCTGTGACCAAGTGTGAGGGACAGAATCTCCCAGGCACAGGAGCCTTCATGCGTATCTCTGGCTCTCAGAAGCCCGACTCCTGAACGCAGGAACATTCAAACAACCTTAGGAGGAGACTAATCCGTCTGTCTTCTGTATTCTGCTCCCTGGATAGAAGAGCCGCAGTCACTTCTAAAAGCATCTGCAAATTGTCAGGGAGAAATAACAGTGCTGTCTATTGAGGATGAATGGCCCACATTCCTGGTGCGTTATAGTCATTTAATTCTCCCCCTCAGCCCTCTCACTGCGACTTTAACAGATTACACTTGGCAGAGGCTAGATGAAGGGCGGTGGCGGCTTGGCGCGCGCTCGCTCTGGAGAAACAAACACTTAAATGGATGCAGCTGACTGCATTCCTCAACAAAAATAATTCTCAAAAACCTTCTCCAAACAAACAGGAGAACTGGCGATAAACACCAGAAAATCGTTAGACATAAAAGTAAGAATAGCCGTAAAAATAGAGTTTACGGCGGTTAAAAGTAGCGTGGTGGCAGGGCTGTCAGGTTGAGAACACACAGATTTCCCATCTCCCCTGTTCTTTCTCTGTCCCCCTCTGCTCTGGAATAGACATTGAGCGTAATGAGAACATTATTAGGGACGATTTGTCTTCATTTCCCATTTTTCAGTGGCAGAGCGGAGGTATAACTTCCTGCCAATGACGGTGCAAAAAGGGGAGCAGGTGGGAGGTAGAAGAAACGAAGGGATGGCACAGAGAGGAGAGCTCAGGATAGGTGACAGATGAAACAAGTAAAAGAAAAAAGTCTGTGGGGAAAAAAGAGAAAAGGAACCACAAAGTGTGACAGAAGTGAGAAAATGAGGGGAAAAAGATGCTATAATATACACTGACAGGAAAACCCCAACAGCAACAGTATCAAGGTTTGGCTGTCAGATGGCGTTTGCTGAATGCTTGATGCTGAGCCTGATCGTGTGATCGTCCCATTTCCTCCTACTTTGGCTCACAAACACTGACAAATAGCTGTGCAAGAGGTGTAAGGCTGCACTATGAGAGAAAGCGAGAATCTAAGGAGGACGCAGGTGATAAATACAGGAGGGAGATGATGGGGAGTGAGGAAGAGATGAAGGGAGGAGGACGAGGAGGAGGAGAAATCCGGGCTGGGTTCTCGCTCTGCTCAAAGGACAGGAACTAAAAACCCATTTGTGTCTGCTCAAGATGCCATCACTCAAAGCAGTGTGACATTACTGCCTCAGTCACAAGAAGCTGAAAATGAGAACCTGAGAGGAAGGCAACACATCCTGGAGAGATGGAGAAGCTGGCAACCAAGTGTCACACAGCCTCCATGATTTAAAGCTGAACTCTCATAAAGATGATAACTGTTACGGCCTCAAACTTGCAACCTGGAAATTGTTAGCACTAGCACACCAGCTAGCACTCAGGCCAAAACAAGTGCCTCTGAGACAGGAGTCATCCTTGGTTGCAATTTCAGTCATCATACCACAATGTTCAACCAGCTCCGCCCCTAATTATGTCTAATTATGCTTAACCTCCAAATCAAACCACACTGTTTGTGGAAATTATAAATAAAAAAGTTACAGCTGAACACTGAAGGAGCCTTACTCTGGAGGTTGCTGCTTCTCCAAACCACAGAGGAGCATGTCATCTCAACAAACATCACCACATTTCACATGAATGGGAAAAAAACAACAACTGGTCAGTGATGAATACTTGATGGACACCAAACAAAACCCATGCAGCACCGTCATGCAAACACACACTGAGGATGATTGTAAATAGATGTCACACAATAACCGTAAAATGTTCACCTTGAACGTCATCATCAACCAAGGCGTCTGAGGATATCCCCAGGCAGCAGGAAGTCAAGCAGAAAACAGTCTATTAACCTTGCAACAATAATACAGAGATCTGCTGCATAATGTGAAAAAAGTATTCTTGGGTATTGTTGTGGAAATCAGTGTTTGGCGGTCTGCTTTCATTTCCTTCCTGAACTGATAAAACCTTCAGTTATCACAGAAATAAGAAAGGTGTGATTGTGCTATGAAATAACTGTGGTTCCTAATTTAAAGCTGTATTTGTATCTACACACAACAGCTGGCCTCTTCTTTTTTCTTTTTGCTAGTCCAAGATGTGAAATCTACATGTTAGGGTAGAAAATGTCGAGCTTGAGTGAGTTTGTTCCTCTTTCCCCTAAAAGAACAACATACAAGCCAGTTCACTCTGGCTCTCCGGCTTTTATCTTCCTGATTTTTCTCAAATGCTTTTTATTAACTGCGCACACACACTTTCACACAAGCGCTCACAGAGGCATTAAGTGTTATATAGCCTCCTTATTCCTTTCCTAGTGAGTGCCCACGCTAAAGCCTTGATAAAGTACTCATGAAAATAATGGCTTTGGAAAGAACGTAATGTGTGAGGAAATGTCTTCTTCTACCTTAACCGTTTATTTCACCACACCTCCTTTGGAAGTTTAATCTGCAGTGTTCATCCCGTACTGGACCTACAAACTACAGCTGTTGGCATCAATGGAATTAACACTTTTTTAACAAGCAACCTTATTGGTGAATATGCTCGAAATAAAAGGGCAACTTAATTTATGACCCAGCATCCACATATGTGGAGATAACATTTCTGCCTCTAAGACCCATGATACTTTGAATTTTTTTTTAAACTTTGACCTATTAGCCATATTAAGAGACACTGCCCACATCATCTTTTGGTGAAATCACAACATTACACTCATTTTAGTGAAAAAAAATCCAAGGTATTTAAGTAAAATAACAGCAAAAACAATCATCTAATAGCCAACTCATAACACAAATAATCAAATTTCCCAAAGACCAAGTTTAGTTATTATAGTTATTAGGTCTTACTTATCCCAAATAGCAAGGTGAATTAAAAAATGCACCAGACAGAAGCTCAGGTCTTAAGATATTAAACTTGAAGCAGTTAATCAGATGTGTGCTGCAGTAAAACTTATACCAACTGAGTTTAGAGTAAGTGAAGTCAGCTAAATGTTTACAAGCTAACAATTTACAGTTGATTGAGAATCTAAGACGTCATATTTCTGCAGCCACAGTGATACAGGATGTTACTTTTACTGATATATAGGCTCCAGTTCTGGGGTTGTTTGATTTGGCTTCTTTCTCTGTTTTTGTAAGAAAACTTGCTGTTATAAGCAGTCTACTACTCTCATGCTGCTAAACTGCGTCTTCTTGTAGGAACTGTGATTGGGCTTTGATTTGGGTTGTCATTTTAAGTTCTGTCCTCTGAGCCAATGGGCTAATAACGATGTCTATCTGTGTACAAATATTTACAGCATGTATCAGAAAGTTATCTGCCAAAGAAATCTAGAGGAAATTCTTGAAATAGGACTAACTTCATTTAATATCTGTTCCTACTTTTAGTAACGTATCACACCAACTGCATTGTAGCTTCTCCCAAATTACAATATTTACGGTAAATTATCATCGAAAATCAACATGCTTCGAGAAAAATGTGGTTAGGTGTGGCTTTATTTCTGGATGTCCTTGCAACACTGTGTTCCTCCAGCGGTTATGGACCGTGTTGTAGCTTGGCTCACACACACACAAGCACACACCCTTAATATGACACACAGTGATAAACACAGCTGTGAGCCAAATGAAAAAGAAAGGAGCGCAGCTGAGGCAAAGAAAAACACATCATGTACCTGTTTCTTCTCTCAGACTCAAGGAAAGGTAATTTGAACTATGTTTTTAATAAACACAAAATGTGGAATTGAAAATAGCTTTTATCTGCTGATTTAGGAGTCAAAGAGCACGAGTTGGATGTTATTATGGTAAATTGCTGTGTGTGTGTATGTGTGTTTGAGCACCTGTGAGGCTGTCAGGTCGAGTCATCCTCTCATAAATGTCATAACTCTGGGGTCCGTAGGGGTCCGTGTTTTGGAGCATGGAGCGGGGCAGAGTGGAGCTGTAGTGCTGGGGCACAGCAGTCATGCTGGCCCTGACCGGAGACGAGGAGTGAGTGGGCTGTTTGGTCAAAGGAGAGTTGACTCCGTCCACCATGGTTAAAGGTGAGCCCATGCGGCCTGATGACGACCCCGCGTTAGTCTGATAGGGCGAGGTTGTGCGGCTCGCGCTGCCTGATCGAGAGTTCGTGGAGCCCATGCGTCGCAGCGCAGCCGGGGAGTTTTTTTGCGTCGTGTAGGGCGAGTTGCTACCACCTCCGCTGGTGTTACTGCTGCGCTGGGTGGAGGGCAAGGTTGTCGAGAAGATACTGGAGAGGGGTTTCGGTTCAGTTACAATGGGGGAGCCGTAGGCACTGCCAACCGGGGTGCGCAGGGAGGAGCCTCGGGAGGGGGACATACCGGTGGTGTAGGCTGGCGAGTGAGAGCGAGAAGGCACTGAGCTTACCCTCCTCATCGCACGGCCCGGCACTGCTGCTGTCACTGCTGGGACCTGCAAGACAGAAAACAAAAGATCTTCATGCTCCTCAATCCTCAATGGTTAACTGATGTTGCTATCCGCTGCCTGTTGTGGCTGCCTGTTGCAGCAGCTCTCTCTTCTTTGTCCGTTTCTTGTAATTTTTTCTACTCTTTTTTGGCATTTTTGCATTTGGAGTGGATCATTACTTGGTACGGCTCATTTGTTGATCATTGACACCAAACTGGTTTTGTCTTCAGTGATATTTTTACTATTTTTGCTCCTGTGTTTGTCTGGAGATCCTACATGTAACCATGGCTGCATTGTTTACATGTGAAATCAGCTGTTAGCAGCCTTTAGCATGTCAATGCTAACTGGTGCAAGGCCTGATGTTTCCCACAAGGTGAGGAGAAGGAGATGAGGACGACGTGCTGGTTCTCAGGTCTGAGCCAAGAAGTGACGACATGGACCTGTCCTTCACCCATCGTTATTGGGAATGTAAGATCTGTCTCCAATAAGATGGACGAGCTAGCTGTGCTAACCCAGCAACAGGGGGAATACCAGAGGGCAGAGTAGCATCATGCTATTCACAGACATGGCTAATGGAGCTAACACTGGACACCAACGCCACATTGGAAGAACTTCACCTGCTGTGAGCAGACAGGATCCAGGAGACAGAGACTGAACAGACTGCTGAAGAATCTTGTTATGGACCTTTTTGTACTTTCTTTACACTTTCTAACTTTTTTTTTCTTGATTGCTGTTGTGACTACTCCTTTATTTCCCCTCGGGGGTAAATAAAGTATTTCCTATTCTATTCTATTCCATTCTATTCTATTCTAATTATCCTGCTCAGACATGTTTCAACATGCTAAATAACGTAGCATTACAGACGCCAGCTCATTATCAGGCGTGACTTCTCTCTGGGCCATATTTATTTCCTCCTCTCCAGCACCCTGTGCTGTGTCACAGAGCCATTTGGTTTCTCAGTGGTTGTGTGTACAGCGCTGTGGGATGCATGGTGGTGTTGCTCTGTGCACTGTGCACCTTCTGTGCCTTTCTTTACATTCACAGAAAAAATACCCTGCAATACAGTGTGTGTGTGTGTGTGTGTGTGTATCTTTTGTTTTCATAAACTAAAACCTTACAGGCATCGATATAATTAAATTGTCTCTGCTCTGAACATTGAGAACAATGACAGTGTAATTAAAAAAATCTGCACACATGCGAAAGCTGTTCAAAGACACCTTCTTACAGATATATTTTGAGCTTGACAACAGAAATATGTTGTTTGTGTGCTTGCTGGCAGTACCTGTGCCGAAGCCTGGCCCTCGGCCCTGGCGTTCCTCAACAGGGTACCGGTGCCGGCGCCAGGGAAGGAGTGCTGCATCCTCAGCTCAGCCTTGCCCAGATTCTGGCTGCTGACGTAGCCGCTGCTGGCATCCTGGTAGCCACTGTCCGAGTAGGAGTTCATCTGAGTGGAGCTACGGGAATTCCCCGCGGACCCTGGTGGAGGAGGAGAGTGACAGACAAAGTTGAAAGGCAAAGGGAAGGAGGGAGACATGTCATGAATGGTTTCAGAATAGACGTGACCTTTACCTTGACAGCATTACTAATGACAGCAGGAGGAGAGCTGCTCTACCACACTATGATTCACTGTGCAACTGTACATCATTCAGCCCTTCATAAGCTGAGCTGAGGGGTCAGCTGTTATCAGTGACACTCAAACTGTCAGGTATCAGTACGGAAAAGACAAAGGTGCCAGATGGAACGGGCTTTCTGTGTCATTAAAAAGGGGAGTGAGGAAAAGATTTGTCGTTTAAGAAGGGCTGTATAAATTTTGTGGGACAGCAGTGAAGTCAGAAAACAGAGAGAACAGAGGATGGACAGAAGGCAATGACAGACCCTCACTTTCATGGAGGGAGGACTGCTCCGGGGAGTACAGAGACACCTGCTCTGACTCGGTCCTGATGCGGTAGCTGGGCGACTGGGAGCTGTCAGTCATCCGAGACTTGGCGTCCCCTGGGGCGGAGGCATCTGGGAAGACAGAAGAGCAAGAAAACACATCTTTAAAGCTGGAAGAACAACAGAGTTTTGGCTTTGATAGAAAGATTTTAACAGTCGTTAAACAACCAACAGTTTGAGATTGAGAGGAAACATTAAGGGACAATCATTTCTGCAACAGTAGTTTCCTGCTTGTGTACAGTTGTGGTTGTTAAACTTGAGTGCCGTACTAATTTTGGAGAGCAAATTGAGTAGCATGTCACTTTAACTGCCATACGAAGCTGCTCCAAACGGTTCACCTGCTCTACATTTCGCTACATCCACCTCTCCTCATGCATAACAACAAAAACCAGAGCGGCAAACAGGAACTGGAATTAGCTCTCTAATGCGACTGCACACAATGGTCCACATAATCACAATCTCGTTAAGCGTGACCAATGTCAGTGTGTTACTCTGCAATCACTAGAACAATAGGCAGCAAGTGGAGGGGAACAGGGAGGCAAACACTGGGTCTGCCCGGTTAGCTGGTGAGAGACAAAGAGCTAAAACCCAGGAGGAAACCCGCCTCGGTGCCTGAGCTGACCTGTTGAATAAATCTGTGGATGTGTGTGCCTGTTGAAACATACGCCTCATATCGACAGGTAGACACATGCACTCCCACCTGAGGAGATCTGAGGGTGGCTCTCTGTAGTTAGGAGAAGAAGAGAATCCTTCTATCATAATCATCTCCATCTTCATTTTCAAAAAAAAAAAAAGTTAATGCACGGGCAGAACGTGCACAACCCCATTGCAAACTTTCTTGTCTTGGCATCTGATTCCTAAAGTTACTCACAGAATTGTGTCAACAGTACCCACAAGCACCGGGATATTTTGTGTGCAAGTCTCTACAGCCTCTGCCTCAACCTCTGTAATTCGCTGGCTGTGTACTCTGGCTCAGATAAATAGAGCTTCATATCAGAGTCAGTTCCTTATAACCTCTGCACTCATATGTCGGCAAAGCAGGTTCACTATTTGTTACACAGTTTGCAAAACAAGTGGAGGCAGAGGCTATAAATCCAACCTGTGGTTGTTCTGGGTCAACTATGTGAGATGACTGTGCAGCAGAGCCAGATTTTGCACATGGCGAGAGTTCAGGTTACTCTAATACTAACAAAGATAAGATAACTGAGACAAGGATGAACTCTGCAAAATCAGCCCAGATGCATTCATTGATCAGTAACAATGAAAAAGGAAACATTTTTTGGAAGATTGATGGAGTTCCTAATGGATTTGCATCAAAATACCAGTGAAAGATTCACAATAGCTGCGTTTCCAACAAGCAGTCTGGTTCTGTTCAGTACGGTTTGGCACGGTTTGGTACATTTAAGCCTGATCCCGTTTGTGTTTCCACAGCAAACTGTACCCTCTGGTTGTAGGCGGCGTGTAAGCCTGACGCCGAAAGCTGCATCTGTTAAATAATAGCGTGACGCCATAGCAGCACGACACAGTGTACCCACTAATAAATCCAACGAAGAAGAAAAATGCGTGACAGTAAACAAAAAGCATAAATGGAAGACATGTAGCATTTCTTTCTCTCTGGGATTGGCATGTAGCTCTTTGATACAAAGTGCAATCAAGATTTGTTTCAGAGAAGACTGTGTGCCACCAGGAGAAATGCAGCCGCTGCTGCAGGGTAAGTGATGTTTCTACCAACCAATCAACGGTCTGCAGTGTTGTAGCTCCACCTTCCGAGAGCGGATGGGTTCAGTCTGGCACCCATACGAAAGGGTCCCAAAAAGTGGAACTACTCGTCTTGGTTATTTGGGGATCTGTCACGGGATAAGTCAGTGGAAACGCCACAAAATGCACGCCTTACCGAGACAAACCGAACTGGTCTGCTTGGTGGAAGCGCAGCTAATGTGTTTCATGTCGGGATGTAACAATACACTCAACTCATGATTTGATATGATTTCTGATAGGGATGCACCATATATCGGTATCAATATCTGTATCGGCCAATGCTGGTAATTTTTTTTAACATATTGGTATTGGCCGACATTTATTCATCAGCTGCCAGCATCTTAAATGATCTTTCATGATCCAAATAATCTTGTTTTCTCTAACTATGTAAACACCAAAACTACCTAAGAAGAGTGGAATCTCTTCTTTTATGTCTCTCTTCCTGTTTTTGATCCAAAAACAGACAAAAGTACTTTTTTGATCACTTTCATTCCGGGCACTACATCCTTCGATCCTCTCCATAGTCGTCTTTTCTCGTGATTGCACCGCTCTTTCTCTCCAAACAACCTCAACACATCATCTCAGATTGTTTTTTTTATGTTGGTTTTTTTTCTGATATCATTATTGCCAAATAGCAGTTATCAGCCATAACAGCAATATTATTATCGGATATCGGTATTGGCCAAAAATTTCCTATCAGTGCATCTTTAATTTCCAATACTAAGTCAACAATGTGATTTTCTCATGATGTTTCTAAACATAATGCAGACAAAATATGACTGAAAAAGATTCTTTCAAATTTTTTCTGCAACTGCAAAACACAAACCATACATTGAGTGCAAAATTTAAAACAGACTTACACACACACACAAACACACACTGAGGTATTCTCTGAATTGTCTGAGGTTGAGTAAACTGTGCAAAACAAAGTATGTCCTGTTCTTAAAAGTGCAGGTGAAACTATATTTTATCTCGAATAATAAAATATAAATTACGAAAATGATTTTTTAATCAAATCTCACATCAAAATAACTACATTAATAATAAAAATAAACAAAATCTTTCTAAATAAACAACCTCAGGTTTGTATGTGTTCCCTATTTAAGATTTATATGTTTTTATAGGAAAAAAAACAGCTCTGTGCTGTTTCAACAGGGCATCAAAATTCATTTTTATCTTAGCTTATTTGAATTTTCACACATTTCTATCGGTTTTTAACTGTCTCGCGGTGAATCGTTACATCCCTACTTTCATGCAAAGTGATTTTCTTGATGTGGTCCAAGTTTCAGTTCCACAACAGGCCAAATTCAGCAGTCAAAATATTATGGACACAAATACAAAAAGCTGGCGCTGTTGGCAGAAAAAGACCAGGAGAGGTGCTGTGCCACAGGTCCAAGAAAGAGAAACAACAGAAAAACATCACAGAGAATAAAAGCCAGCCTCCAAGGGTATGCAACAGGCAGACAACCAAAGGTGCATTGCTGAAACTTGGCGACAGACAAAAAAGATTGCATCTGAGATCATTAAAATTTCATGTGGTTGCTGCGAGTAACCTGTGAAAGTATGCAAAATAAAACTCAACTTTTAGATGCTTTAAAATGAATCTTTGTGTCCTTTCAGCCTTGATAACAACATAACTAAACAAGCTCTTTGTCTGTCTCCGTCCTGGCAGTGCCTCTGTGTCTGGCACTCAGCATGTCGTTTTAGACCACAGGGTTTTTATACTGGGCCCTGACCCTGTTTTGATAAATGACGTGCCAGAAAAACCAGAACAGAGAAGGAGCAGGAAGAGAAGGGGACAGAAAGAAGAAGGGAAGACAGAAGGCTCTTTTCCCTACGAGGTAGAGATGAAACATTGAAGGGCTCAATTATCAACGTCTGACAGAGGATTCTGGCTTTTAGAGTTACGGCTCCCATGTGTAATGATTCATGTTGTCAGTGTTGCTGACAACACAACAACTTGGGGAAACTGTTCTACTTTGACCCAAAAAACTCTTCTTCTGATCTGAACTTTTAATGATTTGTGCTGATGATAAGTGTTTGTGTACATACAGCCTACACTTTACTGTATATAGTGCTGGCCATTATCCTGTCAGTTCAGTGTATAATTTTAATAAAGAGTGCATGTCTGAAAAGGAATAAGCAGACTAATACTAAGTGACAGAGGACAGAAACTGAGAGAAAACTTTCATTCTGAGGTGTCTGTCTCCTCCTCTCAGTGGATATGAGGTGTGACTGCATTGACATTTCCTGGGGCTAAAAGGCTCGTTTCCACAGTAACACTTCAATCCCAAACCCTCAGCCAGGGGAGACGCACAGTGGCTCACGAGGCCAATAAGCCTCACAGACAAACTCAGCCCACTGTGCTCTCTCTACGCCACACAGTTAGTCTTTAATTCATTCGGATCGGAAAAACTACATCTCCACATCTGATTACCATCTATCATTTACACTAGGATGAGAAATCGATACGACGCAAAAATAATGATTGTGATTAGTCCCAGGCTGTGTTCAACACTAATGGAATACATTCAGTGAGGAAATGGGAGCTGGTAGCAAATGAGAAAAGTGTGTAGTATTAATATTCCCAGTGTATCTGTACGCCTGTAACCCCCCCTCACTCATAGGCTCTGAGGCTCTTCTGTCGGGATCGACAGTAAAAGATTAATGACCATTTCAAAAAGATGCCAAGTCTCACTGTGCAATTAATAAGCCATGAAATACATTAGTAAGTTCAATTCATTATCTTTTCTCTGCTGAAGAACCTTCAAGGATGTTGACGGAACAAACACAAACAAAAGAGGTCTGAAAGAGATTCTTCCGCTCCTCATTACTGATGCCTGCACAGTGTGTGTGTGTGTGTGTGTGTGTGTGTGTGTGTGTGTGTGTGTGTGTGTGGGCAGAAATAACTCAGATTAATATTACAGGAAGACAGAGCTTTAGGCTGTTCATTACTGTTAGTGTGGCTCCAAGGTTCATGTTAGCGGATGTAAAACATGTCTGCAATGCTCCACAGATTTATAAACATTTAATGAAGCCTGTATGGATTCACAGCACAAACTCTGAGTTCCTTTGGCAAAACAGTTCAGAAGCATTTAGAAAAGCATTTAAGTCTTCCTTATGTTGCATATGTCCCCTAATCTTTTCCAGCAGTCCTTGTAAAGTAAAGTAAGACTGTGTGAATATATGAGTATTAATGTCTAGCTGTGGCTATAGACCTTTGTCTGTGGATGTCTATAAGTTTAGTGAGTTGAAACCAGGGTCAAGCAGAACCAGAAAGAGATTGGAAAACTTTGTCGAGAGCACCAGAATGTAATATCCTCAGAGGCGAGGATACTAACACAACGCCCGGCCTCAGATTAAAGCAACATGACATCACAAGAAGTTGGCAGCTATGTGAAAATGGACCATTAAGAGGAAGATGAGAACGCTGTTTATGATTTGCAGCGATGCATTGTAAAGTTTTGAAAAAGAAAGGCTTTTTTTTCTTGTCAGATAAATAGATATTCAATCATTAAAATGTCTGTGTTGACATACCTGCGTTCCTCCAGGGCAGGGACTTCTCAGATGAGCTGTGTAGGGAAAAACAAGAGAGGAAGAAGTGAATACATGAACCACAAACCAGAGACACCAGAGTGAAATCATGTAAAAATAACACATTGGGGCTCATATACTCAACAACAGGGTCACAAAGTTATAATCACTTTGTTTGAGATACACAGCTGGAGGTGTGGAGTTTAGCGCCTCAGTGCAGCTTTAATGTTTTCACCACAGATGCAAAGTTCATCCTTGTCAACTGTGCTTAACAAGAACGAAATGAGCTGCTGATGACATGGAGTAGTTTTTGAGGACCCATCAGTGTGCTAAAACAACCGAGCAAAGAGCTGGAAGCTGTTTTTCACCAACAGCTACAATAAACATGTTAAGCCTTTAAGTGGTAAAGGATTGATTGCTTCCTGATGGCAGCTGAAGCTGAATGTAGACAAATAAAGCAGGTTTCTAATAGTTACTTCTACTGACAGGTTTTTTAGGCATATGACAACTCAAACACTTTGCTTTCTGCTGGCTGAGGTGGTTATCTCATAACTGTTATTGTATTTTATGTATTTTATTTGTAGTAAAGATTTGTGAACTGTCACCAGTCGTTGCCTGGACTCTCTTATAAAAGAGACTTTAAATCTCAGCAAGTTTTTTTCTGGTTAAATAAAAGCCAAATTAAAAAGAAAAGCCTTTCAGATTTTGTAGCTGTATTGAAAACTGTGAATGATACTGCACAGAAAAAAAGGCAGTCTTGGCCCCAAAAGTTGGTCATTGCTCCCAGAGGCTGTGTTGTAAATGATAGCAGATGGTGTCCAAGACCGCCACTAAAGTGAATCATGAGGGATCTTACAGTGTATACACTCACACTTGATGTAAAACTCTATACCACTGTATATTCCAGCACAGACATATATACACAGTCTCCAGAGAATGAAGTGGAAGAATACTAGTGCAGCCACAGAGAGATAAAACTATTTTCAGCTGCAGCACTGAGGATACCAAGTACCCCCCTAAAAAAGTGATGATGATGAATGGTTGTGGATTAGAGGATGAAGGGTCATAATGAATGGCGAGCTCAGAGCAGGAGAGCATCAGACTGAGCACCCTGAAGACAATGGCATAAATACCAAAGAGCTCCCAAATGAATTCCATAATTTGCACATTGTGTCTCGTCTGTAATCGCCCCTCTGCACTCTTGATCACACTGAAAAAAACGCGACGCGTTCCTTTCCTTTTGAAGCATGGCTGATAGTTTTCTTCTTGGTGTTATCTTGTCATGTCACTGACTCCTCTTTTATTGCACACAATGTTTTCAGGACCTTTATCCTGTTTGGGCAATTCGAGGTGTGTTTTGACAAAGTATCATGGGTGGGTGCTTCTGGAAACAAGAAAGCATCTCCATCAGTCAGCTTGAGATTCACTGGTGAACCTTTAAGTGCAGGAGGAATCACATCCCACCATATGGAGGAGCAGGCTGTGGGAGGAATTTTTATACCTGCTATGGTAGAAAAACGTCTGCTATGGTATCTTGATCGCTTGGTTTGTAGTTGATGGAGGGGTTTAATGAGAGCTTTTCAAATAATATCTTTAATTTTGGCTTAATCGTACAGTGTCAACATGTTAACATCCTCATAAATAGGGCTGGGACGATGCGCTCTTTTCCTGATTTGATTCTTTTACAGTTGTTGATCCGATTTTAATTGTGATTCTTTGATTTTCCCGACTTTTGCAGTTTGCCTTTTTAACACCAGACAAAGTGAAAAAGTTGAATGATGATGTCTAAAGACTATATTTGGAGCCATTCCCAAATAAAAGAACATCACATGAGTCAGTTTTTAACTTAGTGGCTGCGGGCCGTTTTCAGAGCATCTCGTAGATCTTTTTCTTGCTAACTTTTTTTGATCACCTTCACTTCAAGCACTCCATCCTCTGATCCGAAGTGTGAGCTGTCTGAACTTTTCTGACTTGCAGCGTCTTGCTTTGCCTCTGTCATCTCTAGGGATGGGTACCAAATTAGGTACTCTTATAGTTACCAACTGTCAAAAGTACTGGGTACTGACTCACGTAAAATCAAAAGGAACCATGTTTAGGTTCATAATGCATCCTTATGACTGTGAGGGAGTGACAGAGTAGGCGATTTTCCATGCTGGACATGAACACAGCATTGCAAGGTAAAATATCAAAGAATAAATATGTTTAATTGGAAAAAAAAACATTTTATTATCAATCAAATTGATATTTTTAAGAATAGAATAGAATAGAATAGAACTTTATTTGTCATTGCAACAAAGTACAACAAGATTGCAAATTTTACCACATAAACTCAAAAAAGTACCAAAAATTGGTACCAATGAGTACCGATACTGATTGCCAGGTACAGGGATTCGGTACCGTATCGTTTCAAATCCTAAAGGTACCCATCCCTAGTCATCTCACATCTTCTCCTCATATCCATCCTGAGCTCTCATCCAAAGAGCACACCGCTCTCACCCACAAAATTTTCTGAGCAGGATTTTGATTGACAAGCTCTTCCAGACATAATTTACTCCTATGGACGCAGAAAATGGTTGAAATCGAATTGATGTCTATGGACGTCAGTGGCAGACATTGAGTTAAAATTTATTAAGGGGATCTGACATTTCAACTGTTTTTCAACCCAGCTTACAAAGACCAAGAAGGACTTATATTTGAAAAAAAAAAAAAAAATCGACAAAAGAGTTATGATTTAAAATTGTTGAACAAAATATTCCGATCCTATGATTTTTTCTCCCAACCCTATTCAAGAGGCATGTATAGTGTGTTATAAAGAGGTATCATACTTTAATACACATCTAAACTGTATTGAGGTGAACAATTATGTCATTTTACCAAAACAATCAACTAGGAGACTAATGCACCTAAATCCAGGAGTTGATTCATACTGTACAGCTATCTCTGAGTAAATATGGTCTCAACTGCAAACACTGATCACCAAAAAAGGATTACTGCAAGTCCTCCTCTAACTTCCTCCATGGTCCATGTATTGTCCACTTTTAGCGTTTTTTATTAAAATCAGGAATTCCTGTGTGAAATCATAACAACACATCCTCACCATGATCTGTAACCCTCTGTCCTGCGTGTTTGAAGCGCACATGCAACGATGAATTATGTGAGGTACATAATGGTGAAACGCTGCACAATTCAAGTTAAACTCCAGGTTAGGCTTTTCTTTACATTTACAAAGAGGAAACTCCAATAGCACATGTTCCTCCTGTCGAGCTGCTGATGTCAGGAGATGGCAAGGTCGAAGCAGGGAAAATATGACACAGTTCATGCTGTGGTTCATCCCCTCTTCTTAATTTCACCCTTCAGCTTCTTAGATGATTGAAAGGTGTTCTTCCAAGTACTTCTTTGGATGGAGTACAAATTCAGTCTGATACATTATTTCTGGTTTATCTCTTATTATTCAGAGTTATGTTTCTATTGCTGCCTTCACATATGGACTAAACTCCTGAAAACTTCCTGCAACTTCCAAGAGCAACACAGAACAGGCTGAATAAAAACATCTGAGATGCATTTTCAAGACGAGAACAGCGAAAACGTCTGGACATCCTTTTGTTTGCATATGGTGCTGGTATAAACGCAACAACTGTCACAGACTCTGTGTTTTGTCTGCTGTCATGCTGTAAACACTTCTACACCGTTCTTTGAGACTAAGCTGCTGCGTGCTGCCCACCACACTCCTCATCCGACAGGGAAGACTTCTCACTGTGAGATGTGTAAAACAAGGAACTTAGAAATATTTCTGGGGAGAGGTCTTGAAAACTCTTTAAAATGTAGGGGTATGCATGAGAAAGAGGCTTTAGATGGTTGATAAGTAAAACAAAATGCTTTAACCCTTAAAAATAATGTAAAGTAAACAGTGAAGATTAATCTGGTATAGTGAGAAAATACATAAAAATATAAATATGGGGTATATGTTACAGGAACTAAAATATATACCACAAAGACAACTTTTTTTAAATGTTTTTCTACAGAAATGAAAAGTAATTCTGCCACATTCATTTCACTCCAGGGATGTCTTACAATCAAAGGCAAAAAGGAAAATACAGATCTGACACAAGCTCTCAAAAATATCCTCTTTATAATTATATATCACCAATAATAACCAAGCCATGCATGTGCCTATTAAAATACCTCTGACAAATGGGAAGCTCTTTACTTTCTTTAGGCAATTTTTCCACATCTGCTTATTACAGCAGGCAGAGGCCACGCAGAAGACCTCGCCACGCAGCGTTCCCACCCCTTTTCTTTTAAACACCTACTTTCATCTGGTCATTACTATCAAGCACCTGATGTTGCAATTGCAGCTATTTTTCCATCTAAGGTGACACTCAATGAGCTTTAAGAAGCGCTGCTGTCTGAATTTTAATGAGCACACAAGCAATTAAAAAGAGGAAGTTGGGAAAGTTTTGCTCCATTGAACCATGGCGGTGAAGTTGAGGAATGGTGACCATAACGAGGATGCACCATGCCTGCTGCGTGCCGACCGGCTGTCTTGCAGAAGGCAGTTTAGAGTGATTGTAAAAGTGCCGCAGCTGATAAACAATAGACCTAACCCTGACAGGACACTTTATATCCCATCAACCCCTCTGGCTAGGTGGAGGTTGCATCTTTTAGTACTTTTTGCTAGAGGTCAAGTTAAATGACCCACCCCCCTGTATTCTTGGAGAAATGAAGGTGGTGGTCGACTGCGGAGGTGTCGTGAAATGTAATGACTCCCATCAGGACCCTTCACTGCGCTTTCACCTCCGCTGTCGTCCAGCTGAGCTATTGAGCTCAGCAGTGTGACCTCCATGGTTAAAGCTAATCTCTATTCACACACAAATTTCCAGTGACAGCCACTTTATTTGTCCTCCTCTGGCTTCACAAAAGGTGTGAAAATGGTGTTACATGTTTTTTTTATGCGGGCCCTGGCAGGTGGTGGACCAGTACAAGTCCCCTAGTGGGAGAAGTGGCTGCGTTTACATGTGCTTTGGTAATAGGATTATAACTTTCAGCTGAAACTTCTTTTCTGTAACATTTCTGACTTGGACACCTTGGCAAGTTCCTAACACAGCAGCTATTTTAGCTACCTTATAATTAACTCTGGTACAAGCTATGTGTCTAAAAGCTCTTTCGGGGCATTTTTGTGCCAAAGACCCTTGAAAGTAGGGATATCTCTGGAGGAACAGTGAAGCAGGCTGAAAGGAAAGTTCTTGACTACTTTAAGCTGTTAGGGGTTCTATCCAAAGTAATTAAATCCAAACTCAGACTCTAACAGAAAAGAAAGCAGTATTGATTTTTCTGCTCGAACTGAAAACACATGCCATAAAATAAATCAGGACACACAGGAGAAAAGTGGGAACAGAGGGTGAATAAGAGCCCAAAGACAAAACAAATCATAACCACTATTACTGTAAAGTAAAACGTTTATGGTGTTTAATAACGCAGAGAAACATCTGAATCCTTAATCATGATGACTGTGGCTACCATGAGAGCTGTACATTGTTTAACCTCAAAGACTCCAACACTGAGTAGCTGGTTAGAGAAGGCTTCAAACGGAAAACATGATAGACCAAATGATGCCAAACAAAAATGGAGAACAAACTATTTCTTCATTTGTTTCAAGTTTGTCATTAGCAACTGAGTGTTTACAGGAAATACGCTGGAAAGACGTGTGTGTCACTTTTTCTAAATATGTGCTGTGGTTGAACATAAATGACGTCTGAAATACAGAACTTTGTAAAGAGGAAGCTGAAGTAAATAGCGTAGCTGTGTATATTTTCAGGGAGCTGCTGTCCAGACCTTTTTGACAGCACTTGAGGCTGTTCTATAGCTGCAACTCTCACCCTTTCTAAAAGGGAAAAAGGGGAAATGGACCCTCTTAGTCTCGAGTACTGCAATCTGTTGGTGGTAGGTGGCTGCTTTTTGCGGAGATGCGGGCTGGAGTGCAAGAATGCGTCGTATGAGGGTATAGTGCTCATTATTACAGAGGAAGAAGAGATCATGGAAGGCCATTACAGCCAATGTTCAAACCATCAGAATATATCTATAGATATCCTAATGGTGTTGCGATCAGTTTGAGAAGTAATACAGAACAGAATTGCTTTTAATGACACATCATGTCACCATTAGATGGGCTGTAAGAACACTTCTATTTCTTCAGACAGGTGAGTTTGTCCAGCAAGTTAGCAAGTCTAAAGCCGCGTTTCCACCATGCAGACCGGTTTGGTTCATCTAGGTACAGGATTTTGTGGCGTTTCCACTGACTGATCCTGGGACAGATCCCTAAATAACTGAGACAGGCCATCCCACTTTATGGGACCCTTTGGTATGGGTGTGGAACCGATCCGCTCTCGGAAGGTGGAGCTACAACACTGCAGACTGTTGATTGGTCAAAAGAATTGCCAGTGGCTGCATTTCTCCTGGTGGCACACAGACTTCACTGAAACAAAGCTTGATTGTTCTTTGTATCAAAGACCCACATGCCAATCACAGAGAGGATTGAATGCTTCATGTCTTCCATCTATGCTCTTTGTTTGCTGTGTCACATTTTTCTTCGTTGGTTTTATTAGTGGGGTAAACTGTATCATGCTGCTACAGTGTCACACTATTGTTTAACAGCTGTGGTTTTAGGCATCTGGCTTACACGCCGCCTACCACGAGAGGGCACAGTTTTTCTTTGGAAACGCAAACGGATCAGTCTTAACTGTACCAAACCGTGCCAAACCATACTGAACCGACCCGGACTGCTTGGTGGAAACGTGGCTAGGCTGCATCACTGCCACACTACATTAGTATGGGATGGGTACAGAATTAGGTATTTTTATAGGTACAGACCAAATTCTGTCTTTAAAACTGGGTTTTGATTCATGTAAAATCAAATGGTACCATGTTTCAGTGCCTAAACACATCCTTGTGACAGTGAGGGAGTGGAAAGGTAGGCAATTTTCCATACTGGACATGAACACAGCATTGCAAGTTTAAATCCAGAAATAAGCTTTGGGTTTTTATTATTAAACAAATTAGGATTTATTACTACATAAACACATAAAAGTACCAAAAATTGGTACTGTTGAGTACTGATGCTGATACTGATTGCCAGGTACTGGGCATCGTTACCGTATTGTTTCAAATATGAATGGTACCCATCCTGTAGTAGCTAACCAATCTTTAAATTACAATATATCTGGCATTGAACCACCAACAATCATTCAAATGGTCAAAATAAAGGGAGTCCACCACCACTGCCCTGAGGTATCCCAAGGAAGTCCTGCAAGTTTTGATCAAGTCCAAAAGGATCCCAACACCTGGGTGTGAGTGTAGACTGATATTGAGTATCCCTACAGCTGATTAGTGTTATAGCTCAACAACACCATTGACTGTACGCATGCAATCACCTGGTACCAATGAAAACAACTGAGGCATGTTGATTATTCAGTTTCATCCACAGGCTCATCATTATATCTTTATATCAACAACTTCATGAGCAATCATTAACTTTTCAAAGGTATTAAACATTTGACCTCAGACTCTTGACATTTAAAGAGCAGGGTGTTAAACAGTGAGACTAATACAGCACAGTGCTTTGCCGTCAAAACTGCCGGCAAATAAAGCGAAAGCGACAAAGAACCATCTTATTAAGAGAGCTGGAATAATCTGACCATGAAGCAATCTCTTAAATGTCACAGTCGATTAACCTCTATTGTAATTTCCCTTGCCACTTAAAGGAATTACATTTTGAACAGCCTAAAAGATGATTCAGATTTCACTTACTTAAAAAGGGCAACTACAACTGAAAACAGTGACGCATGATGAAATTAGTCACAACCCCTCCAACAGTCTCACTATGCCTCCCGTATTCCTCAATTATCAGCAGTGGCTGTGGTTATTACTGCAGAGGGCATTCCTACAGCGTCTTAAATGCTTCTGCATCTTTGACAAATGACGCTGAGGTAAACCATGAAGCCATGAGATAATACAAGTCTGGTGTCAGCAGCTCCTCTCTCCGCGGAGCGTCTGTGGCCACTGGGATTATAGTGCGTGTGGTATCGAACTGTACAAATGAACCTGACACCTCGGAGCCAGAGCGGACGGGACAGAATGTGTGGTCACTGAGGTGTGATGATCAGGCCGGCTTGTGTCTTAGCTGATGAAGTGGGAATGAGTTTCTCGAACAAACTCAGACACTTCACTCTCCTCCTACACTGAGTGCAGCGCTTCACTGAGCAAACAACACCCAATATCATGCAGTTGCACACACACCTAGATATGGTTCCATAGAAAAACATAGGCTTAGTATTTTTTTCCTACAAATTCATGTTGCTTTTTTCCAAATTCTTTATTACTTTAAAATGGCAAGCAGAAAGCAAAATTCCTGTGCAAGCAAGTGATTATGTGTGATTTTTCATTATGCAGTAATATCCATCACGGACACCAGGACAGGAAGGAAATGTGTCACTTTCAGTGTCCAATCAGATCTGAGCACACTGGGTTGCTGCAACACTAAGCCATAAGGTTACACTATGGAATACGGCCACTGCTGTGAAGGATGAAAAAGCCATGTGTTGGACTGTGGCTCCCAGTTTGGTTGTGTGTATATGTGTGTGTGTGTGTGAATTTTCTCATTACCTGCTGCTACCAGCGCCTGGTGACTCGGCCCCGAGTCTGCATCTTTCCAGCTGATTGGCCACAATCTGCCTCTCCACTTCCAGCTCCCTGGTAAGCCGCTCAAACTGGAGCTCCTGTTCATATTTGCGGCACAAAAAAAAAAAAGAGAGACAGGAAGGAGAGGGTCAGGGATTTGTTCTCATCAGAATGAGCTTTACATTCTGCCACTGACAGATCTGACAAATGTCACGTCGATATGAGGGAGGTGGGTTGACAGCTTGGTGTTGTGCTTAATCATAGTATTCTGGTTAATAATGGCATTGAATAGAAGCTTAAGATACAGCAAACAGGATGTTTCTAAATAGAAGTATGAGCTCACATATGGTTAAAAAATAGACACTGAGTTCATTCCAGCACAAACTGCAGTGCACACGCATATACATAACCAGGCTATAAGGTACTGCCATTTTTCCAGCCCACACAGAGAGATAAGCACCACTTCAATGGCTGATATTTAGCCTTGGTGGCATTGTTCCTATGGGAGTCGTTTAGAAATCAGCATTTGACTAATTATCTACCCTGAGTAAGGCTATTCCTTTGCATAGCTCTCTGGCTCCAGGCGCAGCACCATGCCACTCTAAAGACACACACACGGGGTCTTTTGTGTATAAAAATAACTGATGAACAAACATCCTCACAGTGAATTGCATAACTTTAATGTACCATTTCACTCACACACACCTCTACCTTGGCTGTATCAAAGAGGATCTGCACTCCAGGCCTCACTTACCATAGCTCCATGTACAGATGGCAGGATCCCTCGCATCGCTATCCTCACTTTATCCATGAAATGTCCATTACCATGGTCACTTAAATTCACACACATACACACACACTGGCTCTAAGCTTCTTTTTTGACCTGACTGAGGAAATTTAGTCACTCCATGGCACTAAGACCAGCCTACTTTTCACACCTACTCTCCAATGCTCCCCGAGGGCGAACTGAAATCTCCCTTCACATTGTAGATTTGCTTCACTCCCCCTCCCCCTCCCCCTAACTGCTGCTTCATACCCTCCACTGCTCTCTTCTCCTCTCTCCTCAGTTGTAGAAATGTA
Organism: Halichoeres trimaculatus; assembly: GCF_033239565.1. NCBI lineage: Eukaryota > Metazoa > Chordata > Actinopteri > Labriformes > Labridae > Halichoeres > Halichoeres trimaculatus. The sequence goes on from NW_027437197.1 coordinate 20,247,652, forward strand.
AAGCTTGGCTGCAGTGGGAGGAAGAAGACAGGAGGGAAAACTGTTAAGTCCTATTTTCTGATATTACAACATTTCTTCATGAGGCTGGGTAACCCGAGTAGTGATATGGGAAAGCCTGATTGTATCTAAGGCTACGTGTAGCAAACAGGGAAATATTCAACAAGCAGCATGGTAAGGGAAAGGTAACTTAACACCTTCTTCAAACGGCTGAACTGTTTTATTCTGCACAAACCTCAATGAAAACCAACAGCTCACAGCGCCTCTGGTGACCCTGTCCTCTAGAAGTATTTCCAGCACCAGCCACAAAAAAACAGAGCAGGCTGTGTACAAATTGTTGCTAAACCAACTTTTATTGAACAGTAGTTTAGCCAGTGCAGCACTGCTAATCTTTGAGACAAATAAAATGTCTTCCCCGTGGGTGCTTTTTAGTAAGGCAAGCAGGGGATTCCTTCACCACAGGACATATACAAGAAAATGTAGGCCAAGAAAAATAAATCTTTAGCCTAAATGACAGATGTTCAGTTATAATTCTAAAACTTTGAGCTTTATTTTTACCTTTAAACTATTACTAGTAACTGACCAAAAAGTAAAAGAAAATCAATAAATTCAAATACAGCTGTTTGCTAGATCACTTCTGGGTCACTCTCCTAATAGTAGGGATGGGCAATGGTTTTTGCATATTCAAATAGTCATTAACCTCTAAAAGATCGAATAATTCATGTGACGATCACTTTGCAGTTATATGCAGGATGCTGGAGCTGTTACTCGTCAATACCACAAAAGGCAGGTCGAGCAGGATAGGAAGTTGTGCACGGAAACCATCTGAAATACACATTGACTTTCAAAATAAAACAAATCATGTCCAAACCAGATCACACTTAACTTGATCACGGCAACAAACTGACACAATGAATGGAGCCAGACCAGGAGTCAACAGGTTGGAAGATCTACAGCCAAAGCAAGAAGGAGACGTTCAAATATGGATCAGGAAGTGGGGGAACTCCTTTGAAAAAATGAATGAAAATGAGGTGCAATGCAAACTCTGCAAGGTTAGTCCAGCAGATCACAAGTCGTCAACAACTATGCACGTCATGTGAGAGTGAGGCATGCAGCGGAAAGTCCAGTGGTAGACTTCGTCACCCAAAGAAGTAAGGGTCTGTTTACACAATAATGGTTTTGGGGTGAAACACAAAAGTTTTGTTGCGTTTCAGCCTCATGTTTACATGGAAACGGCGTTTCAGGGACCTAAAACGCAAACTTTTGGAAACGGCCTCCAGAGTGGGATTTTTCTGAAACGCTGCCAACACTGTTGCCGTATCAATGGTAAGCCAGTGTTTTCAGTGGAAACGCTGACGTCACACTCCGCTCCTCACGAGCACATACAACAGTACAACAGTACTGTTGTTACAATTAGTGCTGCACGATTTGGGGAAAAGGTGCGATTTGCGATTAGGTGGACAATATTCCGATTGCGATTGTGCTTGCGATTTAATAAAAAAAGTTGCGTCATGATGAGTCTACAGACTTGCTTGGTTATCATGGAGAAAAATCTGAATTGCATGTGCTGACATTGCGATTGCAATTGCGATTGCGATAATCGTGCAGCCCTAGTTACAATCATAGTGAACTACCGTGTTGTGCTTGTGCTGCTCAATCTGCTCAATCTGCCGACTGTCTTTCAACAAAATGTGCATCTGTTGCTCCACTTTTGCACTTAGTATTCCCCAATACACCAGATGATCAGCTCAACTCTACTTCGGTGGAGGATTCCCAAAAGCGGCTTCTGGACGAGTCAGTTATAGTGGGGACTACAGGCCTGGCATGCTTACTACAGCGTTTTCAGTCCATCAGCGTTTCCGTGTAAACACAGATTTTTTTCACTGCATTTTCAGATGACACGTTGTCGTGTCGTGTGGGTGGGCGGTGGCGTCGGCTTGCGGGTGGGGACTCGAGTGGGTGACGATCTTCAAATAAATTTTGAATAGTTAAGAGCGAAACTTGAGTAGCTTTTTTGCTTGAAATGCCAATCCCTACCTCATCATTTAACATCAAACACATGTCCATGTCAAGTACAAAGACTGTATAAAACAACAGACAGAATAACAAGAATTCTAAATGAAACAAAAACTTTTAGAGCTCCCCCTGGTGACTGACTGCAGCGTAGGTCTCAAAGCAACCTTCCCTGTTTGTTACAGATGAAAACTTCGGTCAAACTTTAAAAGAAAGAAGAAACACTCTTAACTGTTCTTCAACATTCTTGCTGCTTAACTTTACATGATTCATAAAAATTTTTGAGGAGTTATTTTTTATTGAGTTTAGTCACTAAGCTTTGGACAACTATCTATGAATCAACTATGAATCTGTTCTATTGTGGACTGAGCAGACCTGAGGGATATTTGATGATTTGTGGGTAAGCTACATGTATGTTTTTGTATTGCTTTTGTACATGCCTCGGTTCCACCAGTGCAATATGTCAGTGCCCATTGGTGCAGGATGCTGGCTTTACGTCTTACAGTGGGAGGATATGCAGATTCATTCAGTAACACAGCATTGATTGACTGTGCTTAAATTCATACTTGGATGATTTGTTTGGATAAGCTGAAGTTTTGCTCTGAATGAAACCACTGTCCATACTACTCCAACGCTTTAGGGACTCATGACCCTTTAACAGAATAAAACCACATCAGTCTCGACTAACAGAGGTTAATTCAACATGACTGATCAAATGCCTCGCTGATCTCATTCCAGTTAAATAAACATTTTTAATGCTGGTTCTACCCACATTAGCAGAGGGGAAGTCAACTGAGTCCCATGACAAATCTGCTCATGCTGTTTTGTGAAAACCAGTGTGTGCGTTGTGTGTCTGCCTGCTCACACTGGCGTGCTCGCAGCACATGAAAGGTCTTGTGATGCACTTTTTCAGGTGTGTCAGCCTGGTTGGAAATTGGCCCTGGAACACAGCTAAGAGGCTTGTCTGGATGAAGATATTTTATCTGTTTAAAACGCTGTTTGAAGATGAAAACTCTGCAGCGTGGCATAGCCTCAGAAGAAGGAATGAGCCATCAATCCTCTGTGCGACACATGACCCCCCACTGAGAGATTAAGTCACATGAAAATTGCCATTTTCAACTTCTCATTCCAACCCTCCCTGTGCCCCATGCTTTTCACATCTCTGACAGATGAAACTGAATTATCAAAATGTGAATGCACATCAGTGTTTTGTGCAGATTGGCAGGAGGAAAACGACTTATTGACTTCACACACTGCTTTCAGCACACATTATTTCAAGTCTAAAAACTGTTTTTTACTTGCGAATATGGGGATCTGAACTCTTGAACACTCAACCAAATCCTTGTATAAGTCCACAAAGAGCCTGAAAGCCTTAACAGTGCGGTAATGCTCCAGGTTTGAACCCTTTAAACATCAGGGCAGTTATAGACGGAGGGCTGTTTCATACAGCCAAAAGATTGAACCATTAATACACCATTTGCACTCACAAGCACGCACAGAAGTCGGCTAAATCTTGCATTTACAGGCTTGTGCTAAAAGTTGGATATTACAGCAGAAAGATGGAATAAGAGTCCAGGTTTTGCCTTCGGTGTACGGCGAGGAGGGACATTGAATAACAGTGATAAGAGGGTGATTACACATGCATGCAGAAAAAGAGAGGAAACAGCCACTTGATACAATTTTTGGATTTGCTCCAGTGTGAGAATCAGCCGCGGATGTGCGAGAGTGAGAACATAAGGTGAAAGCTACAAGAGCAGGCTAGAATCCATATGGACACACACATACAGCTATAGGAGGCAGGAAGAGGAAATTTAACATAAAGTATTAAAATACAGTTTAATCCCTTCAGATATGGGAGTTAAGAGGAGCAAAGCCTCGAACACAGAGGAAGTGTTGAAATGGAAGACCAAAACTTAAATCCAGATTGATTTCCATATGCACGTCAACAAATCCCACAGAATCACCTTTGCCCACACCTGAAATAAACCCACCTGTACGTAAAAAGCACATTGATTCAGAGTGTCACGTATGAAAATATAACAGATGTTAGGTAAAAATGAACATATGGTGAGACAGAGAGAGCGAAGTGTGATGTGTCCCCGTCTCATAAATGGAGGGCGGTGATTTCCTGCTCCTGCAAATGTCACTATTTTTGGCTTGCCATGTCTGTGCCATCTCTTTTTTTTTTCCAGCTCATTATCCGATTGTTTTGTTTGCCAGCGTGTCACCTTCTCAAGTCCAGCAACTTCATCCAAGGCGGCACTTCTCATTATGCAATGCTGCATGAAGGCAGGGAGGAATAAACAGCCATGTCTTTCTTAATACTTCACACGGAAAAAGTGGCAGCTCTTCAATGCTGCTGATTAGATGGTCTGTGATCTTGATCAAGCACGCCGAAAACAGACATCTGTTGCAACCATAAGGCACAGAAATCTCTGTCGTGAGTGATTTTTAGAGCAGCTCCAAGCCTATAGCAGGCTGCCATGTTCCTTGTTCTATGAAGGATTGTGGAGACAATCCAAACTGTGTTTTTTTGGACTCAGTCCTCCAGGTGCTCTTCTTGTTCCTGTTTGGAGGCTCCAGCTTGACAAATTAGTGTCAGGCATTTTCTCAGTTGTACAATCACTGAGCATGTGCTTTTTTTCTGGACTTGTGTGCATTTTGAAGCTGTTTTTATAAAATTACACGTACTTATTGTGAATAAACTTAATTAAACTGGTGTTAATTTAACAGAAAAACCTGTCGTCTCAGCATCTAACTTTGCTTTTCTCACCATCTTGGTATCCCTGTTCAAGTTACAAGCTTTGGGTGGCTGCCTCAGCATCTTTAAATGTCAAGTCCTCCCTCCTGAAACCCACCTTCTCCCATCCTCCAGGGAACACTTAACACTCTGAGGGACATTAGAGAAACAACTTTGGTATGTTTCAGGGGCAGGCTGTTCTGAAATACCTCGAAATATCCTTCCCATTGGGAAAAAAAACACACTTTTAGAGTTTTTATGATCACACTTTTCAACTGACTTATTAAACTCCTTATTTATGCATGACTTATTAAGATTATTATGAAAAAAATGGATCCGATATATTCACAACTAGAATGAGATAGGGCAGGGCTCTGAGCCAAAAGGGTCCTGGTCTAATGAAACAGAAACAAGGATCACACTCATAAGTGGGCCTCGCATTAGCTATGGAGAGAGCGTACTCACCGCTCTGTGTAATTCATTGCATTGGCCCCTACACAAAATGGGACACATCCATTCAGCGTAACGACCCAAGTCAGACTTAGCGCAGCAGTAATGACCATTAAACAAGCCCTATGCTTATTTAACGGGTGTGGGCCCAGCCTTGGTTGCTACCAGAGGAGGACAGAGACAATGAGTGGCCGGCTTTCCTATACCAACAAGGCCTCTGATGCTTTTATTTGCTCATTACCATGAGCCTGTTGGGCCTGATCTGCCTGTAGGCCGTGAGCTGATTCAGATCCTGTCCCCTTGTGTCCTCAGACGGGGCCTAAAGTAACAGATGACACATGGCGGAAAACCATGCTACCAATACACAGCGTCCCCTGTCATCTTTATGGATGCTGACTCTACAGGACCCATCTGCAACGCCTGGAGTAGCTTCTGCCCGATGCGACTTCAGCACATAGACAGTGGCTCAGGATAGATAACAGAGGATTATCAGCACACAACCCAAAGTGGTGTACAGTAACCCACACTGACCTGCACACACAGTCTAAACTGACCTCTGCTGATCCATGTAACTAACATTAATCACATCAACATCCACTCTAGCTTAAACAGATCATTTGCTTTATTTAACAATAAAGAATACGACCGAAAACAAATATTTTCTGGGTTTTCTAAATCAAAAAATGCACCCTATTCTGAAAATATACTTTCAATTTTAACTTGCTGCTCTGAAAAGTTAAGTTTCTCAATTAGCAAATATGAAACCCAGCAGTAGAACTCCTCCGAAGCAAGATGCTGCTGGCTTTGTAGTAAACACAGAGCTGTCAGTCAAGCCATCCTCCCCAAAACAAGAAAAGACAAACTGTCAGTGAAGTGACGAAACATCTCTCTGTGCTGTGGGAGTTTCAAACATTTCTCAAACAAAAAAGTGGTTGAGCAGCACACTAATGAATTGTCGTTTTCCTCCCTGAAAATGCTTTCAACTGGACAACACTGGAAAACAGCAACCACAGTAAGCAGTAAAGGAAGTTTCAGGCAAATATTGTTAGTTCTGGAGCTGAATACATCCAACACATTTTGATGCATTTGTTACACATTTTGGGGAGTTTTATGTGCATTTGGTTTAGACTAGACAAATCTAAGGGGAACTGCAAGAACTCTTCAAAACCTTTTCATAAAAAGTTTCTGATGCCAAGCTTTCAACTCAAAAGCTGGTTGCTCCATCTTGTTATTTTTTATTCTCTTACAGATAGCATACATGGTCAACTAAATGTTTATAAACAAGAACCAAATTATCTTAAACTTGCTGTTAACTGCTCAACTTATTCACTCATTTGTTTTAATAGTGCTTGCAAAGTACACTGTAAACCCCAAAGTTCAAATTACTCAATTGGATAAAGCTATGAAAACATAAAATTTGTCAGTTAGTTCAATTTACTCAAATGTCTGGGTTTTCAGTGTTGAAACTGATGATTTCTGAGTAGATTTAACTTTTGTTACTGTTTAAGTGAGCACAACATAAAATCATTAGTTTTTCACTGCGTTTTGTAACCGTGAGTGAGGAGGGGACGCAATCGATGTGGGACCCTAATGAACTTCCAGTTGTGCAGCAGTGGCACAGGTTGTCTGTGCTCCACATGAAACGGACTGTTTGTCTGTGCCTCACAGCATTGACCAGCTGTCTGTGCTCTACGTGGTGTAGACTGACTATATGCGTCAGAAGTAAGGAAAAACTTTTTTTTACATTTTCAAAATTGGCCCAAAGTGCATGATAGTCCAGTCAAAAATTTAATTTATAAATGTATTAACCATGAGGTGCACACTGCAAAAATCAATAGGTACAAGACCCTGTGCCACGAAGCACAGACCACCAGTCAGTGCTGTGGTGCACAGACAACCTGTGCCCCCCTGATGAACAATATTTGCAGAGCAGGGTCGCATATCCACTCCCTTCCCTCCTCACTCATGGTCACTTAAGTTGTGAAATTAGAGCTGATTTTTCTTGTGACGGCATTGGTAACCATGAGTGAGGAGGGAACGCTGTGGATATGAGACCCAGCTGTACTTTAAAATGTTATTTAATTGAGTCCTCTAGATCTGCTTCAATTTTTTATCATCGCATTACTTAATTCATAAGGCAAATTTATTTATATCACATCTTTCAGTTTTGAGTAAGGTCAACTTAATATGTTTTACAGTGATATGCAACATTTTCTCAACATTACTTAATATTTTAATTTGTAACAAATAAGCATCAGGTTTATTTGATTAAAAACATTCAGTAGAATAATTTTCCATGTTTCCAAGTTTCATATTTCATTACTTAACTTTTTCAAGGTAATCGGTTTCCAACCGGTTTATTCAGGTTTACAGTGTAGTGAGGATATTGTCTATACCTAGATTTGAGATACCATCTGTCTAACTGGCAGTTTTGACATGAATGCATGTTCAAATCATACTTCAACATGTGAAGAGCATAATAACCAAACAGGTGCATCATCTCACCTCCTGTATGTAAAACATGAAGCCTACACTGTCAAACTTGCCATCTGTACACAGAGATGAATAATGATATCATGAGGCAGTGTCAGTGAAGTGTGAAATTGTGCTTAAATATTCTTGGTGACAGCAGCCTCCTCTCTATGTTGGAGTTATAATTGTGAGGTATAAACAATATAAATCTAAGGCCAAGACGTGTAGGTAAGCCTTCAAACTGTGTGTGTCTGTGTTTAAGTCTGTTTACTTTGTGCAGATTTAGGCTCAGGCCAGGAATTAAAGGGCTCCCTGCTCATTTTGGAAGTTCAGATTCATTTTGTGTAAGCAGTGCAGATGGCAGATCTCCTCATAACCAAAGATTGGAATCTAACAGAAATATGTTTGTTCATTAAGTGGCAATGAGGCTTGACAGGCCTGCATCCTCACTGCAGTGTGGCAGACCCCGAGCTGAAGAGAGCATGACAATGCTGCACAGTGGGAGTATGACAGCAGAGGTTAAAGGATTTCTGCAGCAGCAGGGACAGAGAAGCAGGCCTGAGGTGTAAGAGAAGAGAAACAGTCCCCTGAACAGGCTGTGTGACCAGACCTGGAGGAACCACACAGTGCAATTACTCACAGAAAACTGCCACAAAGTCACCTTGTTAAAATACTAAGGTTTGAGGAAACTGGCTGCAGAATTATAATACCCACAATGAATAGAAACGCATTTAAAAATACAGTGAAGTGGCCCGCTGAGGTAAGAGAGCGCACAGCTGCAGGCACTGCTATAGGTGAATCAGAGGGAGGAAATTGCTTTAGTACCCACTGCTGCACTGAGGCTTTTATTCTGATAAAGATGATAATGTGAAAAGAAGCCACACACCCAAATATGAAACATCATTCCTGCTCAGACAACAGGAAAAAATCATGGAAGATTATTATATCGGCGAGGATTTCTGATGCTTTATACAAGCATTAAAGCAAGATACTGAAATCACTTTTTTTATCCTCATCAAATTAATAAACAGCTTCAACAAACATTACAATCCATCACAGGGAGACACTGGCGGCTATTTAAAGCTGCAGTTATAAAATCCTTTCTCGACATCATCATTGTGAAAAATACTATTTTTATTAGCAGCCTTTCTGATGAAACATGCTGCCGACACAAATGAGCTAGACCCCTGAGAACATTGTTTGATATACTGGAGCATTGCACAGAAGTTACAATTTGGCTGGATAATTAAAATCTCGTTAAAGAAACTGTCATTTGTGCGCTCAACGCTATTAAAGGAGCTGTCATCTGCATTGGCAAGTGCAGCAGCCATTACTTGCCACACAAGAGATTGACGACGAAAGAATGACTGTCAATAACAAAGACGGAGAGGATTGACTTCAGAGTGGGAGAGAAATCCTGTCACCGCTTGTGGACAGATCCAACATTTTAAAATGTCTTTCGAGGATTTCGACACTGGCAATTTATTTTGTTGTGAAGATTTGTCCATTTTTTGTTCACACTCTGATAAAGTATTTTCTCATTTCCAAGCACCTGAAAGTGGATTCTGTAGTTATTTTTGTGGTGGGGTATAACTGGTGCAAATTATTTGGGCAGACATAAGGAACATGCAGGAAATGGGCTTATTCTAGAGTATGTAAATTACTTTGCATTTCTGCCTCATTAGCATGCACAGTGAGCCTCACTTAATTACACTCTAAAAGCACAATTTATGCACCATAAGCAGTCCAAGTGGGATCAGGATTATGTGCCATCATTTAAAATAATTTTCAAATGTCGGAGTAGCGATGGGCACAAACCAAGCAGCAACTGCTGGTGTTGAAAAATAAGCCAAACAGAAGTGAAGAATATGCAGTTCCAGGTCTGTCCACTTGAGGCAAAGTCCACAAGAGGAATCCTGGAACATTGTTGCTGTTTGCCAGGAGGTTACAGCCCGTTTCTACTATGTCGCTCTGCTTGTGAAGAGATGGACTGAAAGTTAGGTTGAGTCTCCAACAAGGTGACTGTAATCTCTGGGCTTTACACCAATGGGTGACATCACTGACTACAACCATGTGTTGCCAGCCTCTAAGAATGCCCTTCAAAACGCTATTTTGTCAAGCTTCACGTGATTATTACTGAGCCAGATATCTGTTTCATACTGTTAGAAGAGGCTGTTCACTTTTCTGACAGCACTTTCTCATCATCAAACAGTGGCGTGCACAGACATCTTGAAGGGCAGGGGCAAAAATAACAGAAAAGTAACTAGCGTATTTTACCAAGGGCTGGATATCAATCAAAAGTTTTGATACCTGTACCAAAACCAATACCTTTACTTTAATATTGGTTCCAGGACAATACTTATCAATACCGTTCTATAATAATTATTCTACCAAAAAGAGAAATACATCACACCTTGTGGTTTAATGTCAAACAACAACCCTCTTTCTTTATCCTGGCTTGGGATTGGAAAGTGACCCAAAAGAGACAAACATGAGCGTGATTCAGCTGCATGCAGAAGTCACCTGCTCCGGCTGCAGCTGAGAGCTGCTGCCGGTGAGTAGGACAGTTCGTTGAACAGCATTGGGTGCTGAAGATGAATACATGCCGTCACGTCAGTCTCCAAACTCCAGAGAAGTTCAAAGATTTGTGGTTAGTAGCTTTTTGAAAAAAAAAAAAAAAAAAGTCAAAGGGGTCCGAAAAGTTGTTAAATATAGGGACATGGTCGCTTAGGTGTCAACACTGGCTGTTTCCAAACCACCAGGCACTGCATACTGCCTACTGCTTTTGCATGTAGCATGTAGTATGACTGTTCTGTTGGGTCTGTTTTGTAGTGTACTTCTCTGGTTTTCAGTTTCAGAAAATGGAGCATGGAGGGTAAATCTTGGCATTTAAGTTATTTTGTTGATCATATCTTTGGAGAATCATGATATTTGATTTTTAATCTCACACCAAAAGTTTTATTGTTTGTTAAAAATAAATCTGGAATGGATTTTTATTTTTACAGCTGATGGAAAAACCACTTCTATATAATCCACAAATGTTTTCCAATAGTGAGTTAGAGGTTTTTATGGACTTTAATGAATTTTCAGAAGTAAACACCTCTTTTATAACTGGAAGTAACAAGATTTACATGTGTTTCTTTTGCTTTATTTCACTTCCATCTCACCGACCACCTAACGTTAGTGTTGTTGTATTGTAGTTATAATGCCAACTCATTCCAGTAGATGGCAGTAATTCACCAAAACCTGCCAGCTGCATAGACACATATCGTTAGCACCATGTATTGTGGGAAACAGTATGCCAGATAGACTGGTCCATTGCATACTGAGAAATTTTCCTGGATCAGTAGGACATCCAGAGATTTTTGGCATACTGCAGATTTTGCAAGTTTTCACATACTGACTACTACATACTGAATTTCAGCCAAAGTAGTAGGCAGTACTAGTGTAGTAGCCGGTTTGGAAAACAGCCAATGTCTGCATGCTGCAACCTTCTGGCATTATCAGATCTTGGTCATGTGATTAACCCTTTGGGTACTGAAACTTGGCACCGAAAGATGAAGCATATTTTGATACTTAAGACTACAGAAGCATTTCAGTCAACTCATTAAAGAATAGCAGTGAGAATAGCATGAGTTTTTGCCACGCAGGAGGGCAGCTGTATTTTGCAAACCAGGAAGTGTCAACGTCTGGATTTGAAAACTCTGCAGCATCTTACAAAAGTCTTTCTTTGCGTTTAAGTGAAACATTTCTTCCTCCTGCACCAGAAGTGTCGATCTCAGTTTGGTACTCAACCTCCTGTTGTTTTGTTTCTACAATCTGTTGAACCTCAGCTGAAGCTCTTCTGTGATGCTGTTGGAGATAATGCTTTGGCAGAGAGGCAGTAATTGAGAGTAATTCCAAAAGGCAATCTGTACCGCCTGGATAGGAACAGAGAAAAAAGTCAAAATGCTGCAGAGGTGCGATCACACCGCCTGTGCTATTCACGTAGACGTGAGAACATACAATTCCACTGAGAGATCAATGGCGTCGTGTCAGACTAAAAGAACATCGCTCCAGGCTAAAATGAGGAGAGTAAGCAATCGAGGGACTGTCAATCTGGAGGTCGGTATAGTGAACAAAGACTGCAGTGACTACTGTGATTACCCCAGGATCAGTCCTTGTCTCTGTTTAGGCAGAGGAAGGATACAGCGACACAGACCTGATAGGAAATTCACTCAGTCAACTTCTGAAACTTCCTCAGTGGACGTTTTCTGGCTTTCCAAGGACAGAATTAACCGAGCTTCTCCCTTCCTGCTCCTGAGTGATCAGCTCTTCTGTGGCTGTTATTGACAGTGGCAATGATTAGAGTAACACTGATGATGATGACAGTGATGATGATGGGTGTTAACAGGGCTAGTTGCTGCAGGATCTCCCAGGGCTGGGTTCAAAACGACAGCACCGTGCCAGGCCAGAAATTAACGCGCACACATACACGAATTCTTTGACATCATGTCACACTGGGAGCAGATTATCTCCCTTTTTCTGTCTTTTCTGTTTTCCACAGCGCTGACAGCCCCCTGCCACAGCGTTTTAGAGAACCATTCACAGGTGACAGCCTCTCTGACTCAGCCTCTCTCCATCACACTCTCACTTTTTGTCCTTTTTCTTTTTCTCTGGTGAGAAAGAAAGGGGGGCTCCTCACCCCACCATATGTGAGCGTTTTGTCTCTGCGTTGTATTCCTCAGCTCTCTCCTTCACCTGTATCCCTCCCTTCTGAATACGTCTTCCCTCTCGTGCTTGTTCTGCTCCCCCATGGGGTAATTGCTCGGAGCCGCGCTTCCATTTTTATGACTATAATCGAGGCCAGAATGCTTATGCCACTAGATTTCTCCTTGCCTGTGTCACAGCAGCAGCAGCAGCAGCAGCAGTGGAGGGGAGAGGAGCGTAGATAAGGCCCTGAGGAGTGGAGAAAATCACCAGTCGATTGTAATTAGAGTCCTTATTTCGCCCATGGAGGTGGAATAGACACTATCGCCTGCAGAGAGGATTCAACCTTCCTGCTGTGCTGCTGGCTTGGAAATTCATAATGGTGATACTGCTGCCATGAAGCTTTGACCTGACCCCGACTGTTAACTTCTAAAGCTGGGTCAAAAAGACAAAAAAAGGCTTCGGCTTCATTATAACATGAGAGAAGCTTGCATTGGTATCTCCAGTGGGTAATATTTCAGCAAGCTCATCAGACCTTTAAGAGGGAGCTGGAGTTGTAGTACTCAAAGCAAGGTCAGCTCATGGGCTCAGCACTGAAGGCTGGAGTCTGTCTGCGCCTGATTTGGATAAAAACCAGGTCACAGAGTGTAACTCCAGTTTGCCAGTGAGAACCAGGAGGCAGCTGGACTTCTCATGTGTAATGGACCCTCAATACGAAGTGGGAAATTTCCACTGAGGAGCTCTCTGGGAGGCTGTGAGCTGGAACTGTGCAGCACGCCTGTTAGGCCAGCACTGTGGTACATATAGGCATGTTCAGGCACAGAAAATAACAGATTACTCTGAGGGTAAAGCCTCATAATGGAGGGGGACGAGTGGCGCACCAGCTCACAGCCTCTGCAAGGGCAAGAAACTGATACTACTGCCGTCACCACAGAATTAAAGATCTGTTTCCAGAATATCAATGACTCAGATGGGACTCCATCACCTTTGCTCGGCTGAGGCTTTTATTGATGTAAACACGTCAGAAGTAGCTGCCAAGTAAAGGCACTAAATTGGGTCTGTGATCAAAATCCCTTCAACACCATTACAGTTACAGAATCATTTTCTAAATATGTTCCAGTGTGTTGCAAAATGTCTGCAACAGAAACAACACTGCCATGTTTCTGCAAAAAGCCCTGACATCACAAGAATTAAGTCATTGACCCCCTTGTTTCCTCACTCTATCCGTATTTTCCTTTCCTCCCTTCTACCCAGCCACGGGATGATTTTTATGGTTTTAAAACCTCATCAAAAATCGATGATATCAAATATTTATGACAAGCTCATGAGTTTTGAGGATAACCTTTTTTAATAAATTTGCGGAGCACGAGATGGGAGGTAAGTTTAACAGACCACTGGTGGGATAAAGCTTTCCATTGCATAAGTTTAATAACCCCTTGTGCTAGATTACAGCTTATACAATATAAAGTTTTGTAGAGTCCACCAAACTAAATCTAAATGATCTTAAATATTTCCTAGTGTTGTAAACCAGTGTGAAAGATGTCATGTTTCTTCATGCAATCTGAGTCACATGTTCTTTTTCCGTCCTGGACTGTATCAGTTTTGGAATGACTTTTTTAACAACACTGCCGTAAGTTTTAGGAACTCAGGTTAAAATCCACCCTTCTATTGCAATATTTGAGATCCCACATAGCCAAGCTCAACTTCCTCCCCTGAAATCCCAGGTTTTAGCATTTACTTCCCTTCTAGCGAGACTTCTTTGGAAGTCTTTAAAACACCCTTCTTTATCAACATGGCTGAATGATGTTATGTGTTTCCCATAGACTGTATAAAACATGGACGTAGTCTCCCCGACATCACCCGTCTGTTTCCGAAACGGAAAATGAAGCAGATTGGCTATCCCGGCCATATTGGTAGTGGCAAGGGCTTCGCGTACAGCTATAGAGCGCCTGTCAGTCACATGACCCGAGCTGTGCCTCTGATTGGGCGAGCTCACAATCTTAATATCTTCCGAACCACTGTGTTTGAAAAAACTTCAGCCTCGTACAGTGTGTGCGGATAGTAAAATTAGCAACTCAGATGGGAGACGTTTTTTGAACCAGGCTGAATTTGGTCAATTTCTACTTTAAAAACGGTTATTTTCGGCTTGTAACTTCCTGTACTTTCGGAGCCAGCCTCAAGCAAACACTCCAGAAACAGCAGATTTTAGCACTTCCACATCGTCTCATATTCTTAGCTTGGGCTTTCCTAAAAATGGAAAAAGTAATCATAATGATAAAGGGAAGTTTTTTGTTTTATCTTTTAACTTTGACGTTTTTACGTATTGTGTGTATTTCAGCACTTACTTATTTTTTGTTTCATAACTTTCTCTGAATGCAGAGACAATGTTTATGGTTTTGTTAAAAGAAAAAAGAAGAAAAAAGAGAACATAGTGTATTTTGAATTTATACTACTGTTTTCCTTTGATTTTGTCTCCAATTAAAAAAAAGGAATTAATCCTTTAAATGCCAGCTTTACAAAGCAAATTCAGAGTTGTGGGCTGTCAAAGAGCACCAGCTTCGTCATCACCTACTTCCCTCCCACTGTTTCCGCTCCCCGAGTCTGTTGATGCCGTTACACAAACATCACCAAAATAGGCACACAGGCAAAACCATCTGAAGACATATGTATACATTAGGAGTGCCTGTGAGGATAAAATCAAAGTCGACTCCAGTAGAGGCCTCCCTCTGGTCCTGCAGCTATTCCTCTCCTGGGAGCTGCAGTGGAGGCAGAGATGAGGGCTGGGTGATCAATATGATGCTCTTTAAAGACCTGACCTCACTCATTGATGGCTGCGCTCAGTGGGTGCCACAGGCTCTCTTACAAAACGAGCAGAGGGCTCCTGTATACTCGTTTCAAAATCGAAATTTGGCTTGTTGTGAAAGGCTGTTGAATACAGAGCTGAGAGCAGCTGCTGGGATACTCCAACATCTACGGTCCATATTATTCATATCCATATTCATGCAGGAAGACACCTGAATGGGAACATTAGACATCATTTAACAACAATACAGTAAGTGATGCTTTGGCAGCAATTATGTGCTGCAGCTTATTTATGCAACACTAAGCTGTGAGGGAATAGATTTGTATATTTAGTAATAAAAATCAATTCACATATTCATGTTATGTCCATGTTTTTTAACTTTTTTTTGCAAACAAAGATAATGCACCTCTACCTTATTCTGATCTCTTATAGGAATTAATAAAATCAAATCAAAATTAATTAAAATTAAATTAAATCAATAAAAAATCTATTATGTGAATCCTGAATTTCCCTTTGGGATACTCAAGTATTTTCATTTTATTTCATTCATTTCATTTCATATAAGCAGTACTTTTGGTTTAAATGGCATTAAAGATGCAGCATGTGCATCCTGCAAGCATGGAAGGAAGGAGGAAAGGAAAAAGTGGAAGGAGAAGGAAAAAAAAGGTTGAATGCATTGTCTGCACATGAAATATTTGGTTGTATCTAAAAATACTTGCTTATTTTTGCGTGTATAGCCAGGTAATGAGTATAGTGATCAGGTTGTTGTGAAAAAGGGTTTTTACCAGAATCAGAAAGGACTCTATTTTGCAAACAACCCTCCCACTATAAATTATCCCTTAATAATGCATCCGCCAGTTCATTGTCAGAAGAGCTCCTTGCATAGAAAAGGCTGGTATTCTAACATTTTCCCAGTTTGTCAAAGCTCTTTTTCTAAAAAACACTGAGATTTATGTTCTAGATCAGATTTTTTTAAGCTTTTCTAATAAAAAACTTGGCTGCTAAATTTGGATTCCAGTTGAGTTGCAATTTGTCTTGGCCTCTATAACCGACTTGTTGATGATGTAATCTTGTGGCACACTCTTCCCTTTATTAACACAACAGGATCCATTAGCATCAAATTAGCATTTTGTTTTGCCAATGTTTTGTAAAACTCACTTCCAATTTACATACTATTAAGGTGTCACATTAACGCTGAGACAATCAAGGCCCAATTGGAGGAAAAAATTACCTGGATGACATATTCTCTCACATATAGCTTTTCCATAAAGCTGCAGTGCCGCTGCCAACTGATGAGTTTTGTGAGTTTAAAGTTTCAGTTCGTCATATGACAAAGTATCTCAAGAAGCAGATGCAATATAAGGAAGTATAGGAAGTATCTGAAGTCTTTGTAGGTTTAAACAATACAATAGAAGTTTATTTTAGAAAGGATTACAGTCAGTAAAGAGGTGTCATGATGTCAGGCAATCACAGGGCATTTTTTATGCACACCATGTAAGCTTGGACAAAAGGCAGTCAACCATTTAATTCATGAAACAGCTGGGAGCCGTTGATGGCCAAGTGGTTGAAAGCAACTTGATTGAATGTGGCCATCAACACACTCCAGTGTCAGTGAACGCTTCATTGAACTCGTGCCTGCTCTCATTAGGCACACAGGCTACAGGCATGAAGACTTTAATGAAAACCTTTGTGTACGATGCAGCAATATCACGCTTTAAGACTTCTCCAGCTGTTAGTGAGACTGAGGGAGTGGATCTGTTAGAAAATAACTGGATCATGTGTTTTTTTTCTGACCAAGTGCCAACAGATTCCACTTAAAGCTGGGTTGGTGGTAAAAAGATGTAGTATATATCATCTGAGGTATTCTTGCACTGCTCCTGCTTATTTCCCAAAGAGAGCAAGAAATAACCTCTAATTGAAAAAATTGGTTTTGTCGAGAAGTTCAAACCCTGTTGACTTTCTCTCCTCGCACTCTGGGCCAATCACGGCATGGAGTGGGTGTGAAAATTGGATTGCAAGAAAGAGTATCAGGGGAGGGGGGGTTCCAAAGCTTTTGAGCATCGGATAAGCACTTTTGATGGAGTGTGCCGGTGCCTTGAAGGATTCACCCTGTCATGTTCCCCAGGCAGGCCCAGTTAGATGAGACCATTGCAGGCTTAGTGGGAGAAAGATTCAGTAACTCAGGAGCTCACAGGGCACAGGAAAGAAGTGATTAATACCACTTCTGCTAATTTCACACACTGGCTGTACGACACACTGATCAATAAAACCACAAAATTATTGTTCTTAAGTAACTTAATAAAACAGAGACTGTTCTATTTGGTGATTCTTCACAATCTGATCATCTGATCAAAAACCCCTTTGTAAACGGTGCAGACCTAGAGAAAACCATTTGCTTTAAATAGCTCAAGACTCGACTACTTCAATGCGTTGTATGTCTGTGTCTTCAAGTCGTGCATACAGCTATAGGCGCCTGTCGCTCATGTGACCCTGAGCTGTGCATCTGATTGGAAGAGCTCACGATTTTAATATCCTCTGAACGGCCGAGTCAGAAAAAGAAAATAGTAAAATTAGCCATTCAGACAGGAGACGTTCTTTAAACCAGGCTGTAAATAGGTTAATTTCTGCTCTGAAAACAGATTTTTTTGGCTTGGTGTGTATGTGACTTCCTGTACTTCTGGAGCCAGCCTCAAGCGGACACTAGAGAAACAACAGATTTTAGCACTTCAGCATTGTTTCATATTCTTAGACTGGGGGTTGCTGCTCATGTTATCATGTTGCTTTTTTGTTTTTGAAGCCCTTAAAGTCCTTGCCTCTTCCTATCTGACTGATTTAGGCCATGTCCCTATGTTTACGCCTGTCATTCAGTCAAAACTGCAGCTAAAAATCAACATTTTCTTAAAACTCTGGCCAAAGTGAAGATTTTGGAAACCCTGGTTTCATGTTTACGTGTAGACAGCGATTAACAGATTTTTTGGTTTTCAAACGTCACAGCTGAATGACAGAGGTGCATTCTGATTGGCTGGCACGGGTTTTACGCCTGGAAAACACTTAACATTATGGGTTTGGCATGCTTTGAGCCACACTCACTGGTGAATTTACCAGCTGCGTGAAGACAAAAGTATTTTTAAAAACGAACAAGGGGGGCATACTCATTTTTGAAAATACCCGGCTACATGTGGGCATGGCCTTAGAGTGTTTAGAAGCCTACTAGAGCCTTACGGTCCTCAAACCAGCTCTTGCAGGTAGTCTCCCAGTGCAAGAACTAAACACTGGGTGCTCGGGCCTTCCCAGTATGGCCAAGGCTCTGGAAGAAGCTGCCCCCTGAAATACCTAACATTACTGGCTCCAGGTTTTTCTAATCCAGGGTTAAAACCTGTTAATTCAGACTGGCTTTTAACACACAGTAATGGGGCGAGACATTCTTGCCATTATAATTTTATTGTATTGTTATTTTATTGAATTTGAATTGTTTGGTTCTGATGTTTTGGATTTTAAAGGGGACATATCATGCTTGTTTCTCCTTTTCACTATGCCAGACTAGGATGCCTGTAAAGCATTTCTGCCCTCAGTACAAGTCATTTAGTTCCTTCTTTGCCCCACAATAGTGTTCTTAATATCCTCAGTTTAGGCCATTCTGAAGATCTCGTTAAAACACTCTGTTTGGAGAATGACCTCCAGTAACCTCGCAACGTCACAGCCCTTTGTGCTCTGATTGGTCAGTTTTATCAGAGGGATGGAGGGGGTAGAGCCAGGGGGCGGTTTTTGCAGCATGGCAGTATTTACAAAATCGCCACATTGAATGGAGCAGACCGAGCGAGTTTGCTGTTTGCCAAAACTTCACCGTAAGGCATCGATAGCACCAATAAAATGGCAGAGTGTAGAATACGTCCTTTTGTATTGGACCCGAGTCAGACCCGGACGGTTCTGCAGCTCAGGAGGAAGAAAATCCACCTGGACACAGATCATCTCAGGACGCTTCAGTGTGGTGAGTCAAACAGGTACTGTAACATGTATAGTTTATACATGGAAATATAGGCAGACTTCACCAATAAACTATTTCTATAACAGGGCTCCATCCTGCTCCTTCACTTTTCTCTGTCTGTTTTATCCAAAGTGTCTGAAAGTGTCGTCTAAAGATTGCCTCTACCGTTATTTCGTCACTATGTTAGCACTCAGTCAAGTTAGCCAGAGCTAGTAAGGAGCTTTATTTATACTCGGCTCCTGGTGGGTGTATCCCTCGGTGGCGGTTGTGTGACTAACTGACTTCACAGAGGAGGAGCTGCTTTATCAGATTACTCCAATAAAAAGAAAGGATCCTCGTGTCGTCATGATGGTCAAAATCTCGAAGCCAAATGTCAATGACCTATTTTCAGAGGCATCAAATCTCGTTCTAGGATATCAGAAAAAATATAATATCTAATTTTTTGAAAATTCAGGGGGTGTAAGGTCTTGTTTTCAACTTTATTATTTTATATGTAAGTATTAAATCAGGGATCAGCATGATATGTCCCCTTTAATGGGAAGCACTTCAGTCACCTTGTATGTAATAAAGGGCTCTACGAATTCAAGTTAATTGATTGATTGATTAATTAGGTACACAGAACTCCAAAATCTGGGGCTTCAGAGGATAAAGACTATGGCTGATTCTGCTGTTTTTTTAAACCTGGGAGGCCCTGCAGAGGACACACCCAGCATTTTATAAAAACAAGTGCAAACAGACAAAAAAACAAGCAAATTAAGAAAACACTAATTTCAAACTACATGTGCAACATTTATAAACTGTACTGCCAAAACAGACAACACAGCGAAAAAGCAGATGCCAGCAATTAACACAGCATGATCAAGTAATTATTAATGAATAATTTATAGGGAAATAACAACAACAGCTCCATGGATGACTTTCTCATGTAACTGGGGAGTATTTATCCTTTTAAAACCACAGGCAGCTGTGATGTCGTTTTTTTTTTTTTGATGGATACAACTTAAATACATGCACCATGAAGGCAGAATAATCCACACTAGAGACAATCTGTCTGAATGAGTGCCACAGCCTCCCTCTGCTTCAATTACACTTAAGATGAAACAGATAAAAAAAAGTAGGTCTTAGATAATCCTCGAAAATTACCCCTTTGGCTGAATTAAATTTTAATGAGATAATAAATACGGAAGAAGAGGGAATTTGTAAAGTTAATTCTAAATTACAACAGTTTTAGGTTATATGGATGAGTCAGACTAAAAAAAACAGCGAGCATGATTCTTCAAAGGAAGTCAGACTGTGCAGAAAGAAAAACATTGACATTTAAAGGCCTAAATGGGGTCTGTAATAAACCATTATGGATGTGACATCCAGATGCTGGATCAGTGCTGTTACGGAGGCACAGAGCAAAGGCAGGACACTAATGATCAGAAACTGCAGCAAGACAGAACTAAATCCCCAAATGAATGGCAAAAAGGCGGGGGCGTGTTAGCTGTCAAAACGAAAGACAGAAGCAACACAAGCCCAGTGAATACACATGGAGAATTATAGTATGTTGGTGAATCTGTCCTTGTTTGGGCATCCGTGCAAAGCCTGCGCAGCTGTAACTACAGCTGTGACAGACACAGAAGTTTGTGGTAAACAGGCAGAGAAATGAAGAAAGGAGAAAAAGACTTCTGTCAAAGAGGGAATCAGCCAATGAGAAGGCAGAAAAAAGTGCTCCAAAAAGAAACGATAGTAGAGCCAAAGAGTAAACACTCAGCAAACACCCAGCCATAAGCCCCAGCCCTAACCACGACCACAGCTACAGCGCAGCAGCCTCGCATGTTTACATCTACAGAGTGATCCCTCGAAGGTCTGCCTCTCAACAATCACAGGAAAACCTCATGCAAAAATCCACAAGCGGGAAACAGCACTCTCACACTAGCCTAGTCCCTGACCTCCTGCATATTTTTTACTCGCACTCACCCCGTGATTTGCCTCTTCAACTGTTAAACACCGAAGAGAACGGTCATTTTCCAGGCTCGAGTCTTTAGCAGGAATCCCCTCCGAGGCATGTCTCCTTCCACTCGCTCTGAAAGCAACAGCTCAGGCAGGCGACTCACTCTTCCTGCTCGCCTGGATATATCTGCTCTAACCGGACAAGCCACTGAGGAATACTCAAGGGAAGGAAGTGACATCGACAGGTGCTACCTCCTTCCTTCCTTCCTTCCTTCCTTACTCTAGAAAACAATGCAACACTTTCCCGCTGTAAACCTAAATACTTTCCTCATGCAAAGTGTTACCACACACTGCAAACATATTCAATTCATCTCAATATGAAGCACAACTAAAGTGACACCCAGGCGAAAAAAAAAAAGGCACATCAGGTGTCACAGGAGGGAATTAATGTCATTAATAAGAGCAAAAGCTCTTTAGCCCAGTTTGCCCTGTGTTGGATTCCTGATAATATGCAGCGCTGGAGGGAAGCCAGAGAGGAAAGGAGAGTGTGCATGTGTGTAACAGGAGGGAGAGTGGATGAATCACAGAGCCGGGCATAGATGGAGTGAGTCACAGGGCATGTCCCTCCACGAGCTCACAAACCCTGCAAGAAATGATCTCCTTCCTTGTTCATTGATGCATGGTGAGGCCGTGACTGCAGGCTGTAAACAGCAAACAGATACTAGTCGTACTTATTCCAATTAAAATTTTACAAAAGTCCAAAAAGTGGTCGGACCAGTAAGACCACGACTTGTTTTATCGTCCCACACATGCAGAAATGACTTCTCCTAACTCTGACTTTTTGATTACAGTCACAGCAGGGTGTGTGGCATTTATATGCAATTAAACATGTCCACCTACATTTCCCTGGGGATTTATTTTAATACAGTGTCAGTCAAAACACATTTATTATTCAGTAACTATCATCAACAGTTCCATGAAGTGAAACTTGTCACATGAACCAGCTGATAAATCAAAGAAACCTGGTACCTGTTCTTTGACCGAGGCCAGGATGTTGTTGGCGGTGTGTTCAGCCTCCATGTTGCGGCCAGTTGATCTGTCGCGGATGGTCAGCAGAAGCCCCTCCTCCGTCACTGGGCTCTGCTCAGGAGCTGGCATTCCTCCTGTGTGAGCAAACACACACAAACACACACACACACACCACGATCCGGTCAGCACAACTCTCCTCGACAAAAAAACCAAACACTATCTTGTAGACACATTCCAGGCTGTGTGTGCATGTGCAAACGCACTCTACTCTTAAACACACACTCATGTCAACCACTTCTCGAAACACACAGGGGAGTTGTGCCGATAAGTGACTATCAATGGTCACATGTCACCACTAGCAATACACAAACACACACCCACACATGCCATATGGCCCATAGAGAAATAGCCTGTCGTCGTTTCATGTCTACAACCCTGCAAATCAATTCCATATGTATTGAAACAACAAGAATTTAATAATGATTAGTGTAATACAGCCAGATAAAAGAATACTGTATAAACAGAACAACAACCACTGTTTAGTAAAAGGCCAAAAACATTGGAAAACCAAATCCAAGCAGAGCGTAGGCTGAGCTGAAACACCAAGCCTGTGTGCACAGGTGAGAAATATACGTGTCTGTGTATAATATCAGTAAAGAGGTTATAGCAGACAGCGGGACAGGCCATCGAGAGACAATAAAACCAAAAAACAAGTCAGCAGCACAACAGCAGAGATAAGGCGTTCCTGTCAGCATCGCTCTCTCTGGCCTCTTGTCCAGGATTGAAATGAGATAGTAGAACGAATAGTTATGGCCTCATTATATCTGTAGACGGGGGGTAGTATCAAGGGAGCAATGCTGAAGGTGGATCCATATTTACTAGAAGGAGCCTGTTGAGCCAGACGGGGCATTTGAAGGCTATGTTGGCTGCCTCACGGCTCGGGGCTGCAGTAGAAAACAAAAGCAAAGGCTCCAATAACACAGGAGATATGCGAGTTTAGGGATCCTGAGATTTTACTGTGGCTTTTACGGCCTAACAGATCTACTGCTTCTGTCATCTCAGAGATACCAACACTAAGGAATATTCAACCTGATGGTTTTTTACATGTATCTTTGTTTTACTTAATCCAAACATATTCATAAACACAAGGGATGATTCAAATCAGTGAGATGAAAAATGGACTGCTTTTTCTACAAGGAGCAAGATCTGCTCTTTACTTGTCTGTCATATTGGTCATTATTTAGGACTGCAAATGAAGATAACTGGAAGATAAGAATGGGAATGGAAGGTTATGACATGATTTAGAACAACACAATGCAATGGGATATAGTGATATACAGCGGGATACCAAGTGATATGGTAAGACACGATGGGCTCTGTCAAAACATTTGTCCTATTTCAACTGTCAAAGCTTCTGTTACACAGGACAGCAAATATACCCACTTTGTGATCTTTTTTCTGAAACAGATTCTTTCTTTTAAGTAGTGATCTCAGAAACTACAACTTTTTGGGGCATTTCTACTTAACAAAAAGAAACCTTACCCACTTAACAAGTGTAGTGTGTGCACTGCGATACGGTGCAATACGATGCAGCATGGTACGATACAGTGTGACACGGTACGGTACATTGCAGTGCAATTTGATGCAATAAAGTGCAATACAGTATGATACAGTGTGATAGTATGTGGTATGGTACGATACAGTGTGACACGATGCAGTATGGTGTGGTACAGTGTGATACGAACAGTACGGCACGATACAGTGTGATACGATGCGATGCGGCACTATACAGTGTGAAAAGATGAAATACTGTACAATATAGTGTGATCCAATGTGTTACGGTATGATACAGTGTGATAGGATGCGATAGGGTATGGTATAGTGTGATACCATGTGATAGAGTATGATACAGTGTGGTGCGATGCGATAGGGTACGGTAAAGTGTGATACAATGTGTTAGCATGGTACAGTGTGGTGGGATGCAATTTGACACTGATATAATATGATACAGTGTGATAGGATGTGATACAGTACGTTACAGTGCAATACCCAATACACATTTGGCTCACAAATATAATAATTTCAGAACACCCTATTCTCGGATATTTGATCCATTACCCAGCAATGGTTTGATGTTACATCATGCTACCTGATTAACGGAAGAACACAGAAGTTCTCCAAGGGATACAGAACAGAATAAGTGTCTCTAGCTTCACCACAAGGGGTCAAAAATAGTTACACTGTAAGTCAAATTGGAAGACATGCTGTTTAGAGGGCAGTGTTATCAAAAAAAAGAAGAAAAAAAAGATTTTTATATTTGGCTCAGCAATATAGTTACTCTGTGTTACTTTTCATGAGTTAGAATGATGATACACTGAAACAAGAATATTTTTTTACTTCATATGAAAACATTGAATGAAACTGAGTACTCTGGAAGAGCTACTGTGTGCAAATGGAAACAATTTTAAAGGCTCAAATATTTTCTTCTCAAAGCACTGATAGACCAGAGTACAACAGCACGTACGCACACACACACGCACGCACACACACACACGCACGCACACACACACACACACACACACACACACACACACACACACACACACACACACACACACACACACACACACACACACACACACACACACACACACACACACACACACACACACACACACACACACACACACTAAGCTCTGGTTGACAGCCAGTTTGTGTGAGCTGGCTGGTGTGTTTACAGTAAGAACATAAAAGTTTTGGCCAGGGATGAGGCAACAAGTTTGTGGGAGGTCCCCCAGGCATTTGGAAGAAATGAGACCCAGAGGTATTCTGGGAGTCCGTCACCGAGGCTTCACGAGCATTTCAAGGTGTCTGAGCTTAACAGAGCCATGTGCCAGGGCTGGTGTTAAATGACAGATAAGGTTTTTACAACAACAAAGTATGTGAGTCCACACAAGATATGCCATGCATCTCCCTGTCAGTCTCCCAGATTCCTTTCCACTTCATTCATAGTGTTGCAACAGACCGCCCCCCTCCCCGACTACCTCCCGCCCACATAACAGCCCTCTGAATCAAGGACATGGCATTTCATTTCCAGAAAACAAAGCTACAGGAAATGAGGAGAGCTGTTTGAGTCCGACAGAACTCCTCCTCCCTGACTTCTTCACAAACACAGACAGGGCTGACCTGCTGCGATTTTTAAAAGTGACAGAAGTTGCCAACCCGGTCAGGGCGGACAGATTCTTCTACCTTTTTATACAGTATCCCCTCAAAAACAAAGTGTGCAGCTATGGAAACTTTAACCATATGGAAATTATTCAAATTAAAATATATGTTTTCAAAAACTGGGCTTGTCATGTCTTTCTATAAATGTTCTCTTTGTGATAAAACACAATCCCTGTTGAAAAAAATGACTTCCTAGCACAAAGAGGAAATTCCTCACGCCTTGACCACAACTTGTGTATTTAATCTGTCGGTATGAATAAATCTCAGCAGAATAAACTCGACTGTAGGAAAGTGCACACTAAGCAGACTGTAGGAAATGGAGCCACAGAAAAAACAACATACAAAAGGAAAGTGAACCCCACTGTAGGCACCACTACACCAAGAAAACTGTGAAGTGTGTCTGAACCTACCTCTGAAATTTCCCATCAAACCTGGTCCAGAGCAGAATGATTTCTCTCCTCTGAGCTCTGCTTGTTGATCTTAACAGCTTCACGAAAAAGTGAAGACTTGGATGGTGTAGGCTACCAAAGTCCTATATGCACACAGCTGACTGGTTCTTCAACATTTCTCTTTGTGTTTTCTTTCAAATACTGAGGAGAAGGACGCACTCACTGAACTATCTAGCTGTTAACAGCTTTGGTATGTCAAGACCTGAGACGGGTTGAAGCTCACTGATCTGAGATGTAAAAGGGGACGCTAAGTAGTCAAGCCGGGTCTGTGAAGCTCTTCAGACTGTCATTAGGTTAATGCCTGAGGTCCAGACTGGGTAGTTCCCACAGAGTTAAGATGACCTCATTCTGGTCCCAACAAAAGGCAGACTAGTGTCTAATTATTACCATTAGAGCTATTTTTTACCCCAAAAGAGCAGAATATAGAAACTCTGTATGGGATTGCATGAGGAGATCTTTCAGGGAAAACGACAAAATTATGAAGTGGTGTTCTGGCTGGAAAAATAGTTTGTGTTCTTGTATTTATTACAAAGAGTTGAAATGTGGAGATGAAACGAAAGAGCTGAGTCGAAACTCTACGAATGACGACACTACTGCCAAAAAATACAGTTTCAGCACTTTTTTTTGTAAAGATTTACAAAAAAGTTAAAATTAAAGTTTAAACCATTTGTTTGGATGAGCCAATACTGCGAATCAATAAAAGCAACAAGATGCAATCAGCTTTTGTTTCTGACTTCTGTTGGTGTAACATCATGATATCTTCAACATGTTTCCAACAGGAAGTGTTACAGTAATCTTGTTATCAGGACAGTGTGATGTTATCAGCAGCTGTGACAGGCCAGACCATCCTGCTTCCTTCCTGTCACGGTGCTGATGGATACGTGACACATCAATTAACATATGAACTCAGGAGTAATGTGGTCAGTTTGAAGCTATCAGATTACATCAAGTATTCTTTGAAGAGGAACTGATTCTGAAATCAGTTTGAAACAGGTGATTTCTGGCCAGATAAAACCTCCAGTTCTTATTCTTTGAAACTTTTCAGTTTGCACTGGATCATTTGAATCTACAATATCAGGATTACTCTGATCCCTGCGGAGGGCTTGATTCAGGCTGGATATCAGAAATAAAAAGTAAGGAACAAAGTTGTCATGTCTGAAGACGTTTTTTTTTGTTCCTAACATTTTGAGAATTGAGTGGAAATGTCAAAAAATCTTATTGATGTGATTTCTTTCTTCTAACATTCGACAGAAATGATGAAAGTTTGACATTATTCCCAACTTGTCAACTATATTCTTGACATTTCGGCTTTATTCAGAAAGAAAAAAAACATATCCTTGGATTGATTTTCTTCATACCTGTCAGAATAACTTAAAGTTTGACTTCAGTGTGAGAAAGCAAAATAAAAATCACCCCCTCCTTCCCTTTCCCCCCAAACGCCTGGCTACATTCTCCCGCCTAGAACAAACTTATGACTCTGAACAGTATTTCTTTCAGTGGCACATTTGTCTGACTTTTCAGCACAGAATAATAAGCATCTCTCTTAACAGACACTCTTTCAGTCAAAGCTTAAGCTCCTCACTAAAGCCCCAATGTCTCCTGGTCTGCCAAGACACAGCATTAGCCTGACCCCACCCTGACTCATTGCATCATGTGATCTGATCTACTGACCTCAGTCTGCAGCCACTCCTCTGAGCTTCTTACACAACCCCTCCGTCGGTGACTCTCCCTCCTTACATGTAGTTTATGGTACAGAGCAAAAAGAAATGGAAGCTACGGTGGAAAAGGTTTGTAAAATCCAACCGTCAAATCTGTGGATCTTCATAAAGGGGAATGTAAAGGCTGCCCATCAGAGTTCAGACAGCTCTGCCTTCCAGGATATAAATACAGCCTTATGCATCAATTTCCTCTGCAGACATGAATTCATCAGTTCGCTGATCCCTCTGAAAGCCACCTGTGCCTCGTGTCACCTTCCCTGCAGGAGCACCGCAGCAGCAAATATAATCTCAGTCGTTATGCCGGCTGCCTTTACAAGCACACAAGAATCCAGGTTACTGGGAGAAAACAGGTTGAGGAACAAACAACACAGTTTCATGACTGCTGCAGCTCGTGTGTTTACAGAGAGCTGGACAGAGAGCGTTTTTCTTTCAGGGAATATGTCGAGCCAAGAGTGCATACTTTCTGTAAGTGTATCACCGAGATGTCATTCTGCTGCCAGTGAAATGTTTTCTTTTCCTTTTGTTTGAGAACGGTGGTGTGAGATCATGCTTTTGCTGAGGAGAAGTTTCTTTGTGTTATTTCTCCTCATATGCTTCAGAGACTGTTTTATTCTCACATGATACACATGATCACAGATTGATCATTTTAAGTTCTCCAAAACACATACCTATCACTTATTCACATACAACCCCTGAAAATTCCCCCAAAAATGTGTTTCTCCCTGCTGGAGGGGGATGTCTCAGGAGGCAAGACATGACGCAATAAGGGCGCTGCAGAAATCATAGCGTAATGTTTACAATTCACAGATCCAAGACGGCAGACGCAGCAAATTATCACCCTGTGATTTGCTGATGTGGTGCATTTATATCAAAGCTGAGTGGGAGGGAAGGAGAAAAAGTATGAAGTAGCTTTGGTATGTGCATAAAGAGCACACACATCTCATGTTTCAAACTATTGAAGCCATTTTTTGTCAGTTTTGGAATACCAAGACATAACAACACCAAACCACCCTAAGATTCATTACTGGTGACAGTTTCTCAACCCATCTTTGCATCCTGTATGACAAAGTAGGCTGGTCCTCATTATCAGGTAGACGAGAAAGACATTGGTTACTTTTCATCTATAAAACTCTTTCAGGACATCCAGCCCACTAGCTGCTATCAAACCCGTTCAAGTGACTTGATTATTCTTGAAGTTCCAAGAGGAAACAGCAAACTGGTGAAACATCTTTCAGCTTTTGTGCAGCCCATAGTTGGAATGCGACACAGCAAACACTTTCGGCTGAAATACACCAGATGTGTCTGCAGTGTGTCTCCCTTCCATCACGGTAATCGGATCAATAAGGTTTCCATTCAAGTCAATGTGTTGACTTTAGCCCTGTTTCCACTAGGGATGGGTACCGAATTAGGTACTTTTATAGGTCCGAATTCAGTCAAAAGTACCTGGTACCGGTTCATGTAAAACCAAAAGGTACCATGTTTAGGTACCTAAATGCATCTCTGTAAGTGTGAGGGGGTCAAAGAGTAGGTGATTTTCCATGCTGGACATGAACACAGCATTGCAAGGTTATATATTGAAAAATAAAAATGTTTTATTGAAAAATGTAATATTTAATTATTAAACAAATTAATATTTTTACCACATAAACACAAAAAAGTACCAAAAATTGGTACCGTTGAGTACCAGTACCGATTGCCAGGTATCGGGCATCGGTACCGTATCGTTTCAAATGTGAAAGGTACCCCATCCCTAGTTTCCACCAAGCAAAATGGTTCAGTTCATCTCGGTACGGCGCACATTTTGTGGTGTTTCCACTGACTTATCCCGGGACAGATTCCCAAATATCCGAGACGAGCCGTCCCACTTTTTGGGACCCTTTGGTATGGGTGCCAGACTGAACCGATCCGCTGTCGGAACGTGAAGCTACAACACTGCAGACCGTTGATTGGTCAAAAGAATCACCATTTACCTTAACGGCGGCTGCGTTTCTTCTGGCGGCACACAGACTTCTCTGAAACAAAGCTTGATTGCACTTTGTATCGAAGAGCTACATGCCAATCACAGAGAGGATTATTTATGCTCTTTGTTAACTGTGTCGCGATTCTCTTCTTCCTTGGATTTATTAGCAGGGTAAACTGTGTCGCGCTGCTTTGCGTCACGCTATTGTTTAGCAGCTGTGGCTTTTGGTATCTGGCTTACACGACACCTACCACAAGAGGGCACGGTTTTGCTGTGGAAACACAAACGGGATCAGGCTTATGCCAAACCGTACTGAACCAGGTGGAAACGCGGCTTTACACTGGATGCGTTCTGTTGCAGTGTGTTTGCGTGGCTGGTCATGTCGCAGGTATCAGCCATCCTATTTTTGACGGACGTTGTGCTGTGACACAGGGTAGGGATGATCGAGCGGGTCTGAAAATCGTGACTGAAAACTACCTAAAAACACCCAGGGACTTTCAAAATAAAACAGACCGTGTCAAAATCAGTTCATAGCTTAACAGCGATGACAAACAGACATAATGAGCAGAGCCAGACCAGGAGTCAACAGGTTTGAGGTTTCACAGCCCAACATGAATGAAGAGAGTCAAGACTTTGCACAACGGAGTCGCAGTGCAGACATATCTGATGTATTCAAGGCGTGAGACTAAGGTCAGTTATCAACACAGGACAGTTTCATAACATCATAAGGAAACACTTTGTAGATGTTTGTAACTGTTTCTAAGCTGTGCTTCACTTATCCTCTAGTACCCACATACGTTCTGTTGTTATCTTGCTCATTTATTGTCTTGCAGTTGCTGTTTTAATGTACTCTCGACATCATCGTAAATGAGAACATGCTCTCAATGGCAACTCGGGATTAAATAAAGATTGAATAAACAAACGAATGAATGTTTGTGAAATGATATATGGGTTGGGAAAATTCCAGACAAAGTCAGGTTAAAAAGTGTCTGTTTTAATTAATATTTGCAGCACACCCCCCAAAATTTGTGAAACTGCTAAGATTTTAGTGCATGTGTGAAAACAGCTTGGGGGAAATAATCTTTCTTTCATGTTCATCCACACATCCATGACATTTATGTCTCTTATCTACAGCAGAAATCTACCATGAATTTAACTGTTCCCCTCAACGCTTACACAACCTTCAGCCCTAACCTTCAAGATTTAAGTTGAAGCAGAAATCCAACGGTAACCAGGTGACTCAAGCACACTCACTTCCTTTATTTCTCTCTTTACTTCAAAGGAAGATAAACTGTTGCCACCTGAGCACAGGCAGTGTTCCTCCGAGTCAATAGATCCATTGTCTGTCAGTCAGGGAGAGGAAGAGATTTGTCTTCAGGAGGCTGAGTGACACCAGGTCACAGACATTCAGCTCTGACAAATGGAGATGAGCTCAGAAATAATTATACATCAGCCTGAATTTCAATTGCAGGGAGTCACAGGGAAGCAGCAGTTCAAATGCTGATTGCTCCGCCTTGCTGAGCTTTAAAGGGCTGCGAAAATCTGCTGCACAAACAGAGCTGAGGGCTGCTCAAGGAGCCTACAGCTGGGCATATCTCTCCTCTGTACCACACCTTTTTTAAAAGAAGGGGTGAGTAATTGTTGATTCAGTTCCTTTGAAATACATCACAGTTCCATACACAAATGTGGCAAACCATGAAGGGAAATTACAACCTGTTTAAGCTGATTTGTGCGCAATGAGATAATAAATACTTAGTAGTTCACCACCCCACTTAACCTCACAACCTCTGGCATGACAGTCAGACACAAACAAGAATCAAGCCAAAAGATAAATTAAATGTTCTCTGATTTGCACAACTTTATTTGGAGCAGGGGGAGCTGATCAGAGGAATAATGATGTTTGTTTTAAAAGAAAATCCACATGCGAGTTGGCACATGGTTCCTCTATCTCATCTAGAATGACCTTGCAGCATAATGTAGCATGTTAAACTTTGCTGGCTAAAAATAGGTTAAACGCTAACTGCTCAGCAGATAAAAGGACGTGATATCCCTAAAGACACAGCGTTTTTAATTGCTTCTTCCAGACGGCGTGTTGACTAGACTTCCTGGAATAAGACTGACATTTGAGGTCTGGTATAGTTTAACAGAATTCACCAAGATGTGCAATAATATGTCTCAGACTTTTCTATCAGCTCAGACAGCATTCAGGTTTTCAGTCACTGAGTTCCCAAACAATTTATAAAATCCCCCGCTACACACACACACACACACACACACACACACACACACACACACACACACACACACAGCGAGGCTAAACACAGGTTTGCTGACTGAGGCCTTGAGGGGTAATAACCCTGAGCTGATCCTGAATGTGTGCAACACAAATATCTCAGTGGTTCTATACATACTACATGTCTTTGCTTAACCTTAACCTCACACAGCTCACCCCTAAGTATTCGTGACCTCTGTGTTACACGTGGAACATTCTTTTAAAGAGGATGACTAATACTTGTTAAGTGTATGATGGATTCAGCAGCAGTAAAACACACAAAAAGTTATTATTAGACCCCTCAATGTTTCACTCCGCTTCCCTCCACAGCTGAAAATGCTTTCCTCATATCGACACACCCTACAGCCAAAGAATTCCTCCTTTCCAGAGCAGAAACACTCTCACATGAAACCACTCTATCAATCATTAGCCTGAATAAGCTGCGATGAATTCCTCTTTAAATAGACACATACCTGTTCTTCTGTTGGTATAGGATTAGAGAATGTGAGAGGTATGAGTGGAAACGTCAGGCAGGCAGCATCTCCTCCACCTTCTCAAGAAAGCGGTCACTTACAAAGTAAACCAGCTGCACCCATGCTTTCTTCACACCTTGAACCTCTGCCCGACAAATGTTGCAATAACCTGCGGACGATAAAAGCATGTGTATCCACAGGGCAGGGCTGGCTTGTGAGTGAAGGCAGGAAACACATAATGCAACACACAAACCTGCGAAGAGTCGTATAAAACAGTGTATGCACAGCACTCCCTGGGCTGCTCTTTATCTTCCAAGATATGTTTACTCAAAGGGGACACGGGGAAGACGACTGCAGACCAAATAATCTATGTTTGCACTGTGCAGCAGTAAAAACACAGAACTGACTCTCCACTACTCCCGACTTTCACCCTCAACACCATTTCCTCACAACAACACCTCCACTAATGGGAAGTAACTCCTGTCTCATCAGCTGCTCCCAACATGTCGCCGCCGGTAATATGTAGTGACAGAACAAGACGTAAATTATTCTGATTGCATGAAAATCCCACAACAGAATCAGAGTTTGTGCCAGCCCCAGACATGCTTCATCCTGTCACACACTGTTAGACAAATACATTAACACCCTAATGCTTTTCCGCATGCAATTACAATGCAAACAGAGCAGTTATAGCTGCAACGCCTTCAAGGAAGGAATTACAACAGAATGCTGTGTACATCTCTGGAGAAGTCCATAAAGTGAAGTCATTTGTTACAGAGGATTTTGTGTGCTGGTTGGGGAATTATAGAACAAGAATGCAATGCGTTTAGTGATGCGGATTATAATCCTGATAGGGTGAGCAAGGAACACGCTGGAGCAGGGACAGATATTTATGTTGATATGTCTGTCCAAATTCTGCACTGCTTCTTTAAGCTTTGCAGTTAGCATATATTGAGCATAGCTGATGTGCTCTGCCACAGTTGTAGGGGTGGGTAAAATTATTGATTAACCCCCTACAGCCTGAATTAATTTTAAAAAGAGATTGTTTTATCAGGCTACACAGGGCAGGGCTGCGGGAGGATGCATGTTGCTGGAGGTGTTCTACAAATATTAGTGACTTGATACATATGCTGTGGGGTTGCCCAAAGGTCCAGGAACTTTGGTCTACTGTTCATAATTATATCAAAACAATTATTGGCCAGCACATCCCTTTTACTTCAATTTTATATGTCTTGGGTGACCCTACTTTGTTAAAAGATTTAGCTCCTTCCAATGCTGAATGGGTGCAAACTGCTCTCATGTTGGGGAGAAAACTTCAATTAATTAACTGGAAAGGTTCCACTGTTCCTGCACTATCTCTGTGGTTCACCCAGTTAGCGAAACTAGCTGCTTTAGAAAAACTGTCCTTTAGGTTGATAAACAGGGTGGAGAAGTATTACCAGAAGTGGGGATGTTACCATGACTTTACAGAGAAGTGCTGACTAAATAGATTGGGTTCATTATAGTATGGTTGACATTAAGAAACATAACTCTGAGATCTGTGGCTTTGTAATGCTATGACTAACATTGATCTACCAGTACACGTTTACTTGTTTGTCACGTCTTTTTTTTAAAAAAATATTATTAATATTTTATTATTGTTATTTATTATTTTGTTAGTGTTTTGTTTATGCTGTTTTGTTACCTTATTTACCTACAAGTATCAAAATGTACACACAGAAATATTGTCTCTTCTCACTATCTGGCAGAGCCATGTATGACATTCATTAATTGTCTAAATTGTGTAGTTGTTGACGAATGTCCTTCTTATGTTTCTGTGTGATCACTTGTCACCGTTAATAAGAAAAAAACTTTAATAAAAAATATAAATCATAAAAAAAGATATTGTTTTATGTGTTTTTGCTTTCTTACAGATGTAAAATTAAGTGGAGATTGTAAATTTTGGCACAGTCCACCCAAAATTATAATTAAGTTATGACATGAGAAGTTGATCCCCTTGTCAATACATTGTGACATAGTGGATCTGATATGATCTTTGGTTTGTGTAGAATATAAATCAATAGATAATAATGAGATACAAAGGTCATTTCAGCTGCATCAAGACCTGACAGGTTTGTTGCAAATTTGCAACAACAGGTATCAAGGGGTTAATCGATGCATCACAATATTTCCCCCATCCGATTCAATATTGATTTGGTAAATCCTCTAAATTTATTCACCTCCTAAATTCATGGCTTTGTGTGTGTGTATCTGTGTGCATGTATGTATGTATTTATGTATGCATGTGAATTTGTAGGTAGACTTGTATGTTTATACATTTTTTTCCTGTCTTTTATTTTGCCTGTCCAATATATACTTATTAATTTTTATTATTATTATTTGTCATCATAATTTTATTTTTTATTTCCATTTATCTAATCTCTTTTTAAACTGTTTGATTCATGTTCATTTCATTTCATGTCTATAGATATAGGAAAATCAATATAAAAATTTATATCATATTCCTACATTTGAACCCTCTTTACTGCCTTCTACTCTGCTCTACCCCTTTGTTTTGTTCTTATGTTTGCTCTGTTAGTGTTAGCACAAATGTTCATTGTTAATCATCTGAATCCAAATATTTGCTAAGCTACAATCCCCGTTGTAAATATAAAACAAAAAAAAATCACAATTCAATGTTAATAAAGAGACATTATTGTAAACTGGGATTGTAGCATTATAAATGCTCAATAAAAAGAAATACAGGTAAATTTATTCACCTCTTGGCCAGTGAGGGGAGCTGTGCATGTTATTTGCATTGTATGGACAGAGGCCGCACTAGACCAAACAAAACAAGACAGCAACAAAAGCAAGCAGTAGCATTAAACCAATCCCTTTAACTTTTAAGTCTGACTGTTAGGTTGTTTTATTGCTCAGAAATGTGAGGTGACAAACTGGACATGTTCATATGGGCATGAAAATGAATATTTAAAAACTGTCAATGGAAAATCGAATTATTTGTGTATTTCTATGTCTTACTGAATTGACGAATCAAAGCATTTAAATCAATATCGAATGGATTTTAAATCAAATTGCGAGGATCTTAGTAATACCCAGCCCGAGTATGTACTGCACAACAAGACCTTGCTTCTTTTTTTAGTTCACTCTCCTACTTCTTCCTCTCAGGGCCCAGCAGCTCCTCAGAATGCTTTAACATCTGTACAAAGTATCTGTGCATCTGGCAACTGTCATCATGGCTCGACTCTCAAGGCCAGTTGGCCAGTTGACTTTGTGGCGGTTGTGTTTACAGATCCAGGATTCTGGCAGAAACCATTTTTTGCCACAGTGTCAACAGGCAGTGGTAAAATGTGCAGACTGCTTTAAAACGCTAGGAGTGAGGCCATTCAGAATAACAATCATCCTCATGGGTTTTTGACCAATCAAAATCATTCAACACAACTGGATAATAACCTCATTCAACAGTTTGGCTGAAAGTGTGTTTAATCAGTGCTACAGTTCATCAACCCCATTTGCTGTGTCACAACAACTTGTATTTGCTACTAAATGTTTTCTATAGATTTGATGCCGTGCAAGATTCTGGGATAAAAACATTGGGCCGCAATCCTCCAAATGGAAAAAGTAGAGAAGGTAAATTAGCATAACAAATACCCGCTATCAGCAACGTCCTGGCTCTCATAATGTGAAGTGTCTCTGAGGTGAATAACTGAGCTCACTCAGCACCTTCTATTAAGACCTATTACAGCAAGAAATGAACTATCCCAGGAAAACCAATCAATGGGAACGTTATGAATTGTGTAACTCGAGCTGAGCTGACTGTGCCGCTATGAAAGGGACAATTTTGTGGGTCTGTTGTAATGAATTTAGGGAAATAAAAAAGATGGCTTTTACATTTCCTGTCATGTAAACACCTCACTTTGACATTTAATTAACAATTCACGTTACAGCAAAAATAAATATTATGCATGATGAACGATGCAGTTTTGCTGTGTCATGTCTAACTTTTTCCTTGTGTTGGCGAGGAGCTGAATGATATCTGTCTGTGGGATCCACTTAATGAAGCATGACTTTAATGAATCCACAAGTAAGGGGATTTATGAACGCTGATTGCATTTCAAATCATTTCTTAAGTCTCAAACACTAAACACCCAAACTTTAGGGTTTTTGAGGAAAATTATTATAATCCAATCTAATCCAAATCAGATTCTGGTCTTAACCAATCATGCTTAAAAACATTAGCTGGGGATTTTCATTAGTCCTCTAACACACAAAAAGAACCATCACATACAAAACCTCATCAGAAAGTGAGGATGATATTTAACACAGTTTACAACTGATTGGCACTGCGACTCTTTGAGAATATGATAGCTTTTCTTCTTCTCTTTTGTCATTAGTATTTAAAACAATTCAGGACTTTTATTTCTAAAGTTTCACAGTGACATAAAACAGATCTTTGTATTCAAAAAGCTTCTCCAAACAAGAAAGACTATTTAAGATTAAAAGAATTAAGAGAATTCTCTCCCCGGTTACTTCTGAAGATTGGTTGAGTTGAAAAACCCAAACAGGAGAGAGGAAACTCCTGTTCCTGTGAAGTGTTATGAAACCAGCTTAAAGACAGAGGAGGATAAGCACAGGCCTGGTCGTGTACTTCCTGACTTCTGATTTGCTTTGGCACTACCTACTTAACGCTCTGTGCTGCAGAGTGGACGGACAGAGGTCATGAAACAAACATGCTGCTATCCATTCCAATTTGAGGAGCTGAGCTGAAACAGTGACTTGAAAGAGGCAAAGACCTCCTGAAAGAAACAAAGGTGAAGATTAAAATGGTATGGGACTGATACTATCAACTTTTCAAGGTGTTTCTGGTAATTAAACTGCAGTGAAAACAGGCTGCGATAACATTTGACTATCCTGTTTTCTTTGATACCCTACATTAGTAATCATGTTTGTGATAACCTTGTGTTGAGAAAAAAAGCTCAAACATTGTTAAACGTTTTAAAAATGTTCTGCCTTATTCAGAAGTAATCCCTGCCTTGAGTCTAAAAGGTATCCTGATCTTCTAAACTTTCCCTCTACAAGACCTGAGGCTACACATCCAGAACACTGCATGAAAGAAAATCCCACATAACCTCACAATACTTTTATGCTATCTGCAAGAGTGAAAATTGAGTAAATTCTTCAGAAAGAATATCGTTTTGATTCTGCGCGCCTCAGAATTGTGGTGATGACCTGATTTTCAGTGAATTATAAACTTCCCATGACCAGATCTGTGTCTGAGTCAATGAAGTGTAAAACCAAATAAATGAAAATGTTAAAAGGAAGAAATAAAATAGAGAGGCTATGCTGGCTTGTTGTTGAGAGGTGTTTCAGCATGTTACTGTAGACAACAAGCGTAGATTATAATATACGGGAGTAAAAAAAAAAAAAAAAATTCAGAAAATGCAGGTCATTTCTAGAATAAGGGGAAAGTTTCAGCTCAACCCCTGAACTGGTGCATCAGGATAGTCGTGTGCATTGAACTGTGACGCAGACAGAAAGACAAAGAAAGAAGAAATGTAGTTACTTAGGTAAATGTCAAGTCAGCCAGCCGGCACCAGCTGGCCTTTTAAAACAACGATTTGGTTCATGTGAGTTTACACTGCATTGAATATCCAAACTTTGAATTTATTGGCGTAGTTAAACCTAAAAGTTCAGGCTTTCATCCACTGACTGACATGAGGCGATTATCTTTGACCAGGTCGTCCCAGAAAGGAATGTAGGGTTTATTTGATAGAACGCTATGGATAATTCATCATAGGGGATTTAATTGAAAAAATAAATCACACCACAAAAGTTGGTTAAAATAAATTCCCTTTATATGTACCCTGTAATAACTCACAGAGGATGTGTATGACTGTGCAGTTCTGCTGAGGTACCGAGGGTTTTATTTGAGGCATTGCCTTAAATTTATATCCTTAGGGTGCTACAGACTATAAGAGTGGGTGCCATCCCCTCCATCACACAGGGATGGTTGTGCAGGTCTTTCTTTTATCCAGTGTATGAGATAACAATATGTTATATATTAGCAATTCATCCACGAGGTATGAGTTCAGTTTTCTCATCATTTTTGAGATTATTGCCTCTGCAATGGAAAATCGGGAACAAAGTGTGAGCACCTGGGAGTGAATGTCCGTCCAAAAAGCAGAGGGCTTGGCATCATTCAGGGTCACTGGTCCATGAAGAGGAGAGTGCACTCTAAAAGCCTGAGAAACTATTCTTCCTAAGTTGAAAACAAGCATTTTAACAGCTCAAAGGGTTGGTGTTAGACAGAGAAGGGCTGACTGTTCCTGGAGATTTCTTTTCTCCTTGACAAAGAAGAATCTCAGATCTGAGGACTAAGAAAGGAAAACTTCTCACTTTAAGTTGCATCAAATCCGCGCACTGCTGCCTTAAGGCGACAAGTTTTTCAGGTTTGATGTCGTCACTCGCTCCAGTTGCTTTGAAAAGGAAAGAAAAGATACAGTATATGCTTTGATAACACACCGTGCACATCTGCCTCCCGACTCCGCTGCTAAATGCAAAGCTTAGCATCTATAAAATGCCATTTGAAATGTCATGTGCTTGAACTGTATTTGTTCATTTCCAGTGTCAACAGCTCCCTTTTCAGAGTTAATTTTACCTTGTAGCTGTCTTTTAAATGCCTTGACATTTAAGAAGTGAATCTGCTTCCAGCTTCTTGGTTGGGTTTTATGGAAACAGGTGAGGCGGACACACCAGACTGCTTCAGTTCTTAGTTATAGTCTGGGAACAGGCGAAATCCTTGTGGTCGTGTAACCTGACATTGAGGAGATGCCTTCACCTTCGGACTAAATCCAGCCACGGAGTTGTCTCACATACCAGGCTGGGATGATACCTGATCCCACAAACAAGCTATTTTAGGTTTAAAAAGTTAAACCAGGAAGCAAACAGCCTGGTTTGAAGCATAGGTGCTTAAAGCGACACACAAGTTGATATAAAGATGATCAATCAATTATAAAATAGTCAAACTGTTTTAATAATGAAATTTAAAAGAAGAAATAAATTATTGTTATTATATTGCTAGGCGCCGCCCTGTTGGTTGTGGCTGCCTGTTGCAGCAGCTTTCTCTTCTTTGTCCTTTTCTTGTAATTTTTTTGTCTCTTTTTCGTAATCTTTGCATTTGAAGTGGGTCTTTCCTTTGTCTTGTTCATTTGTTGGTCACGGACACCAAACTGGATTTGTCTTCAGTTATATTCTTACTATTTCTGCTCCTATGTTTGTGTGGAGATCCTACATGTAACCATGGCTGCATTGTTTACATGTGAAATCAGCTGTTAGCAGCCTGTAGCATGTCAATGCTAACTGGTGCAAGGCCTGATGTTTCCCACAAGGTGAGGAAAAGGAGGTGAGGACGACGTGCTGGTTCTCAGGTGTGAGCTTAGAAGTGACGACATGGACCTGTCCTTCCATCCATCGTTATTGGGAACGAAAAAGATCTATCTTCAATAACGAATGACTAAGGGAATTCCAGGGCAGACTAGCATCATGCTATTCACAGACATGGCTAATAGAGCTAACATTAGACACCAACGCCACATTGGAAGAACTTCACCTGCTGTGAGCAGACAGGATCCAGGAGACAGACACTGAACAGACTGCTGAAGAAGCTCAGTCCTGGACCCTGTTGAGGTGGAGGCTGGATGAACTGGACAATGATGGACAAGCTGTCATCATCTATTTTCTTATGGACCTTTTTGCACTTTCAATACACTTTCTTACTTTTTTTTCTTGATTGCTGCTGTGACTCCTGAATTTCCCCTTGGGGATAAATAAAGTATTTCTATTCTATTCTATTCTATTCTATTCTATTCTATTCTATTCTATTCTATAAATGATCTCTAATCGCTCTGTGTTAAACTCATACACACAACACCAAGGGTATCTGTTTCAAAAACTCCCTTTTTAGCTCTAAGTGTCACTTTGGAGTAACTCGTGTTTTTATGACTGTAGAGGACATGGCAGTGTTTTCAGAGGTGCTTATTTGTTATGTCATTCATTCCCTCCAGTGGGATAGACTCCTGCTCCACTCCTCCTTCCACAATCCGTAAAGAGATAGCTTTGCCTGGGGTGATAATGTGAGTAGCACTTTGAAATATTCAACGAGGTATTATGTGCCCTGTTGAGGTAATTCTGTAGTCAGATAGGCTTAGATGGATGGGACTGTTTGAGCTGTGAGCTAGCAGGAAGTCCCTAAAGTAAAACCAAGAAAAGGACTGTGGAAAAGCTCAGTCCTCATGGCAGCAGACGCTGGTGAGAGGCCGTCTCTCAGACACAGCATGTCAGGCCGATGGAAGGCTATTTTACCGGACAAAAATCTATTGTGCGCCTAATCCCTGAAAGCGCTGACATGCTTTGTGTTCTGTATTATCTTTAGCTGTCCCGGATCCAACCAAAGCATGAAATCTGGGGACTCTTTCAGGAATCCATCTACATATCCAGTTAGATCAACAATCCGCCTGCAGACGCACATGTCAAAGCTTACCAGAGAAGCCTTTGCAAGTCTAAACACACTCTACACCTGCAGTATGCTTTTTTAATTACTGTGATCATTGCTTATGATAAGAAAGCACATTTAATAAAGGAACGAGTGAGACAGCAAATCCATGAGTTATGTTAAGCCTCCAATCCTCCTGCACACCTTTACTGCACTAAACTTCAAGATGTTAAAGAAATGAATAACATTTTTTTTCATCTACGTGTGTGCCTGCTGGTTTACCTCATAAGTCTCTGGAGTGAGGTTACAAAGATAGATATAACATATTCAAGATGGAAATCCCCTGCTCGAGCATATGTGTGTTCTCAGAAGAGGCAGGGGAGAAAAGACCAACTCTTTTAAGACCACACTATGCAAATGTGGAGGGAGAGACGCTATGTGGGGTATGTGGGACTGAAGGAAAAAAAGCTTTTCCAGTACAGTATGAAAAAAAAGCTCTTCTTATTTCCCCACAATAGATGAGAGTCCTTCCCAGAAACACACAAAAAAACACGTTTGTTCAACATCTTTCACACGATTCAATTACAAATTTGCATAATAATGCAACCTCTTGGATTTTCCTCTTTGAGATCCATTTTTGTGATGAACACACGGACAATCAAACATGAATTCACGTTAATTCTGCATCAAAGCTTGGAACGAGCTGATGTGAGAAAAGAAACTTTGAAGGGTTTGTGAGAGAGTAAATAAAACAGAAAGCAGACTGCCACTTGGTAAATGCTCTACTTCTAAGAGCACTTGACTCTTGATTGAATTGCGCACAAGAGATGCTGACCTTCTCTTGCCTGACTGAGGAAAGAGGTTGATTCTTCAGCACTTTACTTGACTAAATACACACATGTGTGCACACACAGCACAGACACGAGGCTGATAACCATTCTGTATCCAGGCAAAACAGCTGTGTGGCAGACTGGAAATACTGTTTTTTTTCCTAACAGAGGGTGGGGGGATACTTTTTGATCATAGAAGAAAAAGTAAATCTGACTTGTAGACTAACTCAGGGATTCAGGCTTAAGCCTTGATGTCGGGGCCAGAATTAGGGAGTGAAAAAAGTACAAGGAGAAGAGGCCCGCCAAAGGGCGCTAAACTATTCAACTGTTGTCAGTTCCCATTAATAAGGAGTCACCATGAAGGCTGAGTCAAACGTGCACAACACACAGAGGTCTCCTGAAGGCATCTCTGTGGTTTTGTCATCTACGGTTGTTTTCCATGCAAACAATCCTCTTATTCCATGTAGTAATAACTCCACAGCCAGTGCAAACAATTTCTCATACATGCATTGTAATCTCTTACACAGCAGAAGTAATGAAAACAAGGAGGATGATGGGTAGAACTGACAACCAGTGGCTGAATGTCTGACCTGCTTAAACACCTCTCCTTGAGCCAAACACAGTGAACTAACAAACAAAACCAGAGGGAGAGTTCGACCCTTCAATCCCACGTCCTGCTGTCCTTTCAATTCCACACTAAAACCACCCTGAACACTTGTCAGCTGTGTGGCAGAGCGTGTCTCGTGCGGTAATGTGAATCACGAGGGGAGTAACGAAGTGATTCCTCTCGGGTCTGTGTGAGAATGACCGAGTGTGAGGGTGAGTTCACATATAATTGCATTTGCCATATGCACATCTTCTGTTAGCTGAGGAAGAAAAAAAAATGCACAAGCTGGACTATGATCACATCACTGATGTAATAAGATAACCTTTCCACACCTGCATGGCAACAGAGACTTAAAGCAGTGCTGCCATCGACGCTATGACAAGTGTGAGACGAGGTTTTTGCTCAATATACCAAAATTAGAAACTCATTCCTTAACCTTGGAGTTTCCCCTGCTGCACAGTCTTAACCAGATTTAAACATGACGTGAGGATCACAATCAAACAGATTCTCATCTATGGAAGCCCTAAGCAGACTTTACATTGCAGCTTCTCCATTTTCCCACAATAATCAGTTGGCTTCAGTTGTTTTCTTGAGATCTTTACGTCACATCTGATAATCACTACTCAACAGAGCTGCCACAACAGAGCACAAACATTGACATGAGCTTAACTTACCCCATTACTGTGGGTGATGGCAGCATGGCATTTTGCGGTCTTTCCTGCCAGAGTGACCAGCCTATTGTTTTGTATTCTAGGTAGTCCAAAATAATCCTGTTATCACAAGAAAACAAGTTTTGTCATCTCCAGATAACAACAGAAATTAATCTGTAAAAACAGGATGCTACCTAAGAACAGATAAACAAGTCAGAATCTCTATAGAGCAAGAAATGAGTCAAATTATGAGGAAATGTTTTCTATTCTAATATCCTTGCAGGAGGATTTTCACACTGTGATTTTGTGACTGTTCATAAATCTAGCTCTTGTCATCAGTTGTTGACAGGGACTCTGTCGTTAACTGCTACAAGTCAGACCTACTTTTAAAACCAAAGTAGGCCAAGGTAAAGTACATGTGTAAATCCTCGGTGAGTGACACTGGATTTGTGACAACTCCCTGTCCACAATAATGAACTCAGTCAGGTAATTTCGTGAAATTTGGCCCTTTTCATGCAACAAAGGTGAGTCCATCTTCCCCTAAATGGCATGCTTTTATTTTACAGAGCAAAGCAATGACTCTCCAGTAAACAGAAACGCCCATGCTTCAAATACAGA
Organism: Halichoeres trimaculatus; assembly: GCF_033239565.1. Lineage (NCBI taxonomy): Eukaryota > Metazoa > Chordata > Actinopteri > Labriformes > Labridae > Halichoeres > Halichoeres trimaculatus. The sequence goes on from NW_027437197.1 coordinate 20,291,055, forward strand.
TTAGGGTCATTAAATATGGCGTAGTTTGACTGTAGCTTGTAAACGTGAGGGTAAAGGTAAGCTTATCTGCTGGGAGCACAGAGACTGGATCTCCGCCCCACGGCGACCTCGCATTCCAAAGATTCCCAAAGAAGCTCACCTGCCTTTTCTTTCACCTTTTAACAACATGCTTTCAAGGGCATTACCGCAGAAAAGTGAGTTGCTTGTGTGTTTTGTTACAGGAAAACTAACGCCGAGCCATTTTCCCCTTTGTATGTCAGAGAGCCAAGTTTTCATCCCACCGCTTAAGCAAGACATGGAAGACAGCGCGTGAAGGTCCCTCAAAGGTGTGCGTTGTTGGCGATGAATCGGTCACAAGATTGAGATTAGCGTAGTATTAGATTCTCTCCCACTGTGAAGAAGCCTTAAGAAGTTTGTCTTGCACTACATGCACACAAGAAAAGCACACTCTCACTTCACTCTGTAAATTCCCCACTTTCTGAGTCCCTCCTGCTTTGCGCACAGTCTCTTTTTATTTTTTCCCAGCGTTTTTCCCCCAATTATTCCGCAGTTAGGGAAGCAGCAGGGTGAAGGAGTTACATACCTGGAGAGGACTGTTGTTAAGCAGCAGCTTGCTTCTGCATTGGTACGGGTAAGTTCATCGGTAAAGTCCCGTCCTTTAGTCCCATGCATGAGGAAGAGTGAAACGCGTCTCCATAAAGCTACAGTCGAGGAGAGGAAAGGAGAACGACCCCTTCGCTGCTCCCTGCTTCCACCAGCAGTCCCAGGCAATGCGAGCGTGCATGACGTCAGTGGGAATGTGGGAAAGAAGTGCGTACTCCTGATTGGCTGTGATGTAGGCAAGGGGCGTTCGCGGGGAGGTTCACATTATTGAATGGACCAATGAGAGAAATGATGATAGTTTCCTTGGTTACAAATTTTGTCAACCTCTGTGTGAGAGGAACGAGTAAGGTAAGCTAGAGTTCAGAGGGTAAATGTAAATTTTATCCGCATTTTGTGTCACAGCAGGTTCGACACTTGTAGCCTGTGTTGCTTTGTGTTGTACTAAGAGACTACAGCTGGTTGAATGTTTAAATCCCAGCCAACCTGACTTTGTATGTGTTTGTGTGTCGGTTTGTGAGCTACAGCTTTTTTAATGTGCTGACTGAAGATAAACTGGTTAGTCCTAAGCTCTGTATTCAAAGATATGATGCTTGACATCTCTGAAGTAAAGTTAGGAATAGGAAGAAAATCAATGGCGTATGTTGTGCTATCGTTCTGTCCTGAAATATGGCTATAGCATGCCTGTTGGTGCTGTGCGGAAGAGTACGGAAGAGGATGAGGGCCAAGTGAAGAAAATGATAAATACTTCCAAATTTTTTATTTCTTTTTTTTTTTTTTTTTTTTTTTTCTTACTATTCTCCTTTTTCATCATCATCATCATCATCATCATCTTCTTCTTCTTCTTTTCCTTTTTCATCATCATCATCATCATCATCATCATCTTCATCTTCTTTTCCTTTTTTTATTTTTTAGAAAATAATAATTAAAAAAAATTGAAGTATTTTTTATGTGGCCCTAGATCAAATGACTTTGATCTCATAATTCTAATTTTTTTCGAGTTCTGACTTAATCTCAAGATTCTGACTTTTAACCTCAGGATTTTGACTTTTCACTCAGAAAACTAGTAATTTAGAAAATGGACATTTTCTTTTTTTCAGTGACTCTGATCTTCTTCCATATTGCAGAAAATGTAAAAAAAAAAAAAAAAAAAAAAAAGAAAATCATTACGTTCTGTGCCACACATAAGGGGACTTTTAGTTCTGCTAAAAGCGAGCAAAAAAAGAAGAAGGCAATTATCTTCAGTAGATCCAGAACAAAGTATGTCCATTTCAATCACAGATTATATCAGTTCCCCCATACTTCACACCAATCCATCACTCCTATTGTAAATCTTAACTGATACTTTGTCCATGCAGCTAAAACTGTCAAAGCTTAAATTGAAGAAAAAAAAACGTGTCAGGGGAGTATCAGATCACGCTGCGCCACCATCTGTCTCCTTTCAAACACAGAAACTTGTGAGACTCAACTGATTTTCTAGCAATGTCACGCAGACCTTGTTGGCAGAGTTTGGTGTTTTTGTGGCTCTATTGCTTCTGATTTGTATTCCCATGATAATAATTTAAGCCAGGTTGCTGTGTGGGCAGAAGGTTATTTTTTTCATAAAAATATTATAAAAATCTTTTTTTAAAAAGAACGATGCATGTCTTTATTTTGCAGGCAGTGCTGTGCATGCAAGTCTAACTGTCTGGCGATGAGTGGAAATAAGGATCTGCATGCATTCATTACAACCTACAGAGCAGAAGATGTGGGTAAGTCAGCACAAACTGGGTCTGAAAGATTGCTGACTTGTGACATAGGGGTCTATTGATCTGCTGAACAGATCTGACCTGAAGTCCCTGTGTTGAATTCTCCAGGTACTGTCGAGTCTTTTGATGCTTTTGTCAGAGGCAGCTTTCCTAGTGTTTGTTCACCTGCCTCTTGGAGTCACAGCTGAACTCTTAAAAAAGCTGCCTGTCACTTACTCTCTGCTACCCCCTCCACCTAATCCCTATCCTGTACAGTCTTTTCTGAATTACTCGTAAAATCCATTAGCTTTCAGCTGGTGCTGTTTCTCTGTCTTTACCTCTATTTCTGTCTTTGCTGAAGTCAGCATAAAGACTTTACTTTGGGCTCTAAGACTGATGAGATTTTCAACGATTCCAATGATCCTAATTCAGCCATATCATTTACTTTCACCCATGCAGAAAAACTGACAGTTCGGATGAAAAATGGTCTCGGCAGCTCAAAGTACAAACCTGCTGAATATGAAAGACTACAAGCCATTGTTGATGCCAAGCGCCTGGAGTCTGATCTAATTGGACAAAAGGTAAATTTTGGATGCAATCAATAAAATGTCCATGCTAAAAACAGCACTTTTATTGTAAAATCAATCCCTGTTAAATTTAATTACACAGTGATTCAGCAGCAGATGAAGAAGAATGTTCAACAACACTATGGTATAAAACACTTTTACAGCAAACAGTGCTCATAACCCTCCACAGGAGAAGCAAAATGTGACCTTATTGTGAGGTAATAAAAGAGCAGGTTATAAAAGAAGAAAATATTTGTTTGTGTACCTTTCCTATGTCTTGATGTCATACCACTTACAGTCATTGCGTAATTTTATTATTTGTTTAAGTGCAAGTAAAAGAGCTCTAATATCACCATTTTACACAGCACCATTTCCAGCTTAATGAATATTCATTTGGCTGCCTCTGTTTTTTAAGTGATTGAAGTTCATAGTAGACTCTAAGCAGAGCTGAAAGTTAATGCCAGGAGCAATGAAGATAAGGCTGTCAGACCTGCGGTGTTTTAATTGGTAAACTGTAGCAGAAGCCTTTTAGTATCATTATGGTCGCCCATGGCTCCTTCCAGCCCTACTCTCTGCATAACCTAGATAAGACTACGTTCACGTTCGGTCGCCCTGCTGAAAGGCAGGCTCTCAGAGCATCTCCCAGTGGTGATGTGATAGAGGGGAAATAAATGACCATGAGTGGCCCCAAGCATGGGATCGTTTCTGCTCTCCAGGAAAGGACTTGAGGCAGTAGTAGATACTAAAAATCCCTAAAATTTTACCTCTTGATAAGATTTCTAACCAGCAGCACTGTAGCTAAATGTGGAAAGACAAATAGGAGGGTGATGAGTTCCTGAAGCTACCTTACACTCAAATAGAAGCTATTCATCTAGGGATAATTAGAAAATGAAAATCAAGTCAGTGGTTTGACCTGGTGGTAGAGGGCAAGGTTTGATTCCAACCTGCTGCCCTTTACCAAATGTCAATCCCCACTCTCTCCTAGTTCCTCGTTCCATCCACTGAACTGATCCTTCAATAAACAACTAGAAGCCTGAGACATTATAAAGGAGGCAGATTGAGAAGTTCTGCCTGTATCAGTATAATTTCGATGACTCACACATAATGATTAAACCTTGATGTAATGAGAAAATATTAAAAGATAAATAAATAAAATATTATAAAAGTCCTTGTAGAAGTTGAAGTATCAATTATAATTTTACTTAAGTAAAAGTGTAAAAGTACTGGTTTCAAAAATACTTTAAGTATAAAAGTAAAAGTAATGTCAGGGGGACAAATGTCATTAAGGACAAAAGCCAGTGACTATAGAGTTTTGTCAAAATGTTAATGATGAAAATTTGGAGCAGCTGCTGTTGATCAGTAGGGTCTACTAAACACAGGCTGGATCGCTTCAAACTAATCGAGCTAGCCAAAATGTTTGATTACTTTATTCAGATGTTATCACAACACCCCCAGTGTTTCACCTCATGTAAGTAAAATTAATTTTATTTTCCAGATAGTTCCAGACAAACAAAGCATTCGTAATTCAAGGTTACTGTGGATAATCAATCTGAATAATTATTATGTTTTTCCTGTTAGAGCCACCGTACTTAGTAGCTGCTGTTTCTTGTTTTGTGCCAGCAGAGCGCAGCACTGGGTCTTCTTCATGTTGACTGTCATGATGCACAGTGTGTTCACCTGGCTATGGTTAGATAACCGTTCTAGTAAGAACTTCACTATTCTGGCTCATGTTCAGGTAGTGTTATGTTTATAGCTCTCAACCAACAACAATCCAAATGACTCTATCCTAATGGCGCAATTTATCTAGATAGGCTTTTATTTTTTTGTGTGTGTTTGTGTTGATCTTTCTTTCTTTTTTTTTTTACGACAGGCTGGAATGAAAACAAGACAAAATAAAACAGGAGTAACAAGTTTATTTTTAAAATGAAGGAAATAGAAAATACAGATATTTGCCTGGAAATGTAAAAAGTAGAAATAAAAAGTCATCTAAAAAATAACTACTCCAGTAAAGTATAAAAACCCCAAATTTCTACACAAAGTCAAATTCCTTTTCACTTTTTTGAGAGATACTTGGCAAAGTCAAAGACATAGCAATTGAAAATAAGTTTAACTAAGGCTACAATAAAAAAATAAAAATTCAACTTAACAAGCAAAACAAACAAACAAAGAGACAATGATAGCCCATGCAGACAGGGCACAATTGACAGGTAACCCATGCAAGATAAGATAACATTACACATTATTCAGAAAGGCTAGGACAGACAGAGCAAGAAACCTGGACAATCAGCTCATTGGTTCACTTCATTAGGCTTGCAGACTCACTGTTAGGCCATACTAGTGCCTCCAGCTTTGTAATCTAAATGTATAATATCTAATCATTACATTTGTTGAGATCATAATGCTTTCAGGCTGTTAAGCAGCACAGATTAGGTCATAATCTCAATTAAACAATTTCTTTTTATTTTGATCATGTGCACATGAAGGGGGCTGAGCTTTATTACCACCTCACTGACCCTTAGGCTAATTTTGGAGGGGGTAGATTCACCACTATAATATCCAATAAGCCACAATGGTTGGAGTTCCAGTTTATGCCCACCCATCCTGACAGATGAAATTTGGTTAGAAAAATAGGGAGAACCTCTGTTGTGTGGATAAACAGCTATACACAGACTTTAAAACAAGTTAAAACTTGAGCTTTATATGTTACGCATCTATAGGTAGTAAATCAAACAACAGCTGTGAACATTGAATTTTTATCTTTGCTAAAAAGTTAAGATTGTTTTATAATTTCAAATAACCACCAGAGTGGTATAAATGTTGTCTTTTGGTACATTTGTACTAAAGTGTGGCTGGTTTTGTTGTAAACACTACAGTCAAAAGCTGAATACTGATGCTTGACTTACTTGGCACCATGACACCAGCAATGAGTTGACGAAAGTTTTGCTCTGGGCACAGTTTTTATAGTTCAGCTGAGTTATTAGACAGCCAATGCAAATTAAGATAACCTACAATTGACTGCCTGGAAGAGGCCTAGGATGACAATTTGGCCTTTTTCTTTTAGAGCAGCAGTAGTTTCACATTGGCTGTGGATTCCAATAACTATAAAATGAATGTCACCCTGAGGGTGAACCTTCAGCACAATATATTCAAACTTCTTTTGCTCCGGCAGAAGCAGCAAAGTGGCACGTATATACAAAGTAATGACATCAATCAACAGCCTTAATCCTGCACAATTACTGTTCATGTGAGATAGATTGTACCCATGTATTAGTTATGTGAGATCTCTTTCTGTACAATTATCTGAGCCAGTGGCTTGTGTTTGAAAACACTGATAGAGCAGCTCTCTGAATGGGCCTTGTTCTTTCAAGATGAAAAGGGAAACAAATGAGAGTAGATTATCTCTTCCCTCCACCTCCCCCTCATAATAACATGCCTCGTAGTCATCCTCGCGTCATGCGTGTTCCGACTTGATTGTTTTAATTTGCAGCTGTTTATGTTGCTATCACGCTTTAGCAGTGATACAGTTGCAGTTGAATTACCAAAGTTTATGAGCCTCTCACAGACACAGTAACGATAATAAAGGTTGAAGCAGATGCCTGTGTAAAAAGACTCCTAATGTGCAGAGTGAGAAAACAACTTATTTTTATCTATCGCACACAAACTTTAAACTTTTTCACCATCTTTGCAACACCATGATTTATTTTCGGGTATGGCATAACAGAGGCATAAAATGCTCTTGATAATTGATGCATCAAAGCTGTGCATATCCAGGTTTGTCGTGATGAATTTAATTGTCAGTAGGAGGGGGTGAATGCAGTAGCAAAAGCAAACACTTAAGTAATTGTTTTCTGTGTTTATCCATTTTATTCTAGCTGTGCATTAAACCTTTGTCTCACAGATTCAGAAGACTCGCTGCACAGCCAAGGCGACCAAGGAGAGTTCCACATTACGACAGCACAGGCAGGTGTGGAGCAGAGAGAGCCCCAGGCTGCAAAAGGCTGAGTAAGAGCCCCCTATTACTCCCTGTCATTATCTGCTGCAGTTTTCTGAATGTGCTATTACACTGCGCAACTGTTCCAGTTAAGCCCCATTGAACCCAGACAGGAATGTGCATGAAAAAATAAGGTGCAAAATGAGAAAAGAAAGGAAATTTCAGTCAGATTTCTTGCAGCGAGTGTGTTGAATTAAGGCTGAAAACAGAAAAAGTTTGAGGGTTGGAGCTGTGTGGGTGCTGAATGGAGAAATACTCTCAGTCTGCCTGCTGACGCTGGAAGTGTGGGACGGGAGCCCCAGCGGTGTCATGCCTTGTGAAGTGAGAAGGGCAGCGCTAGCTCTGGGGTGCAGCTTGTTTGGCTGCGTAATGACTGTGTCTGAGCCACCCAAGGTTAATGATGTACACAAGTGTGAGCCTCAGTAATGAGCCCAGTCATAAAGATGTGCCACTAGTTGCAACTCTCTATGCATATCTCCAGTTAAATTACCACGGGATTCAAAAGCCACCTTGTCAAAAGGAAAACAGACGAAGACATCACTATGGTTACACTTCCTTTATTAACAATAATGTCAACCCTTTTCTTTCCTACCATCCTGTTATTTTGGTGCTTACATCCAGTCTGTGTTTTATCCACCAACCTCCTCTCCTCCTCTGTTTCCCCTGGATATCTTCTTTTTGTATTGAGTGACCAAAGGTTGTCATTACTTATTTTCACACTTACAGTGACTCACCTAACACATATGGGAAAAAAAATCTGTTAAGCTAGGCTCCTGCCTACCTGGGGTCCCTCATCCAGGTCTACACTCCTTCTTGCCCACCACACTCTAGTGGCTCTGAATCTCTAGCCAGACTCTTCTCCTCTGTTGTGCCCAAATGGTGGAATGATTTACCTAGCTCTACACAATCCACAGAGTCCCTTTTTACTTTAAGGGATGTCTAAAGACTAGAGATGGGTACCTTTCACATTTGAAACGATGTAGTATCGATGCCCAGTACCTGGCAATCGGTGCCGGTACTCAACGGTACCAATTTTTGGTACTTTTTTGTATTTATGTGGTAAAAAATATCAATTTGTTTAATAACAAAGTACATTTTTTTCAATTTAACATATTTACTCTTCAATATATAACCTTGCAATGCTGTGTTCATGTCTAGCATGGGCATTCTCCTACTCTTCCACTCCCTCATGTTCACAAGTATGCATTTAGGTACTTAAACATGGTACCTTTTGATTTTCAGTGAGTCGGTTGATACTTTTGACAGAATTCGGTCGGTACCTCTAAAAGTACCTAATCCGGTACCCATCCCTACTGAAGACTCATCTGTTCAGGGAACACTTGGACAGTGTTGTGCCAGCTCACACAAAAATTGAGCTTGCTCAAAATTCAGTTCACACAAGTTTAAATGAACTAGTCTATGTTCAAAGTTCATTTTTGAAAATTTTGAACTTGGCTTATGGTCCAATAGATGAACTAGCTCACGTTCATTCTTTTGCTACAAGTTCTCTTTTTTTAGTGAAGCCATATATTCTTTTATCCATATCCCTCAAGCTAATTCCCCAAATAAATGAAACCCTGTATGCTGTCATAGCACCACAGATAGAAAACTTGTGTGAACTCTCCGCAGAATGAGCCATGCTGAATGCACCGAGAGTGCTGAAGTGGTACATCTGAGTTCTGTTGCCGTATATCACAGTGCTCGGCATCTCTTGGTACCTCCTGTCACACCCTGTCACCTCTCGGCAACTTCCCTTATCTCTCTGTACTTTTCACTGCCCCAGGAGTGAACTTCACTGAAAACATGAGCATGTTCAATACATGCACTCATTTTTACTCATTCACGCACAACACTGCACTTAGGCCCTTGGTCTGACCCTTCTCCTCTTTGTCCTCAGGGATAGAATAAGTCAGAAGGTCGGACCCAGCTCTGAGTGAATATTTAGCATCACTGAATGTTGTTAGAGGTTGAATTAAATTGTTGAAGCAATTAACTGTGGTTAGTTATGGACACATTATTCTACATAGGGAAAAAAAAAATCTCAGGAAGTTATTAGAAAACATTTGAACACATATCTGCCAACACTGCCACCAGCCTTGTTAGTGTGGCTTCTGTCGAGCAATATTAGCAATCCCTTTTCTGGAACTTTTCAAATCTAAATTTGGACAGAAATCCAGAAGTCCCTCCAGTGGTATTTGAGTGTTAGGACATTTATTGAAAGGGTTGTAAAACTTTAACGTGATCTTGTAAACAGACAAGTTGGTTCAAATTGATTTGTGCACAGCTAAAACAAAATAAATACCAAAATGCCTCAGAGAATGATGTGCTTTTATCTTCTGTTGTGTCACAGGGAAAAGTTGGAGACTGATATCCATGATTTTTTAGAGATGATCAAGCCGACTGATCGAGCAGACACTGCCATCTTCTCACTCCAAGAATACGGTAAAAAAAAACAGTTTCACTGATTATTAGAAACTAGACTGATTGGTCTCTGCTGTCTGAATATTTTTGCTAATATCTGGCTTTTGGGTTTAGCTCTGCACCTCGAGGAGGAGCGAGAAGCCTTCAGGAAAGCCACAGTCGAGCCTGTTCATCATCTCAAGGACGACCTGTGCTTCAGACTGGGTGAAGTGCATCAAGAACACAGAGCCTCGGGATCAAACTGGGAACAAGTTATACAACAGGTACTCAAGTGACAGGTCTGAGTTTGTAGAAAGTCAGCAGAGTAACATTTCTCTGCACCTGTAGGTTAAAATCAAACAAACCAGGATCTGAACCTTTGGAATTTCTGCGCCTGACAACCCATGTCTTTGGTGTTTTCTGGATATTTTTATTCCCCTGGTGCACCCAAAGCCCCAAATAATGAATCCTGCCAAACAAAAACAGTCAGCCCTGCACTTCCAGCAGAAGTTTCAGCTCTTCTGCTCGTTCACACAATGATCCCAGCTTGCACACAGCGTTGCATTCACTGTCCAAGAATCTCTTGTTAGTCAGATATCCACGGCACCAAAGTCCCAAACTCTGCCTCTGGCTCTCAGAGGCTTTATGCGGGCTCCAGAGATGAATGGTGAGATTAAGGAGCAAGCAGGGGTCTTTAAAGATAGACTTTACTCGGAATGAACCGTCTGCCAGCCATTTTGTCTCCTCTGTGAGGCTCACTCATGCTTGTTTCTTTCCCATGACCCTCTCTACTCTTGCTGGCCCACTGCCCCAGCCCACCTGATTGCATGGGCACAATGGGACCCCCCACACTCGCCTGCCTCTCACACAAACACACACACACACACACACACACACAGCCATGATGCCGCCTCTGTTTGTCTTTTCCTCCCTCGTGACTTTTGACCATTTGTTCTGTTTACTTATTTCACAGCATTACTCTGCTCTCCAACTCACAACAGAGGGATCGTTTTAATTACACACTCATCCTCAGATGTTTTAGATAAGAACTTAAGGGACTGGAGAAGTTACAAGCTTATTTAAGAGAGAATATAAAGCTCACAGTCAAAGTAAAGTTATCTCTTAAGGGAAACACCAAATGTGAAAATCAGGGTCAATTTTGAATCAGTTTTTTTAATCACCTCTATTATTCTTGATGACTGTTTTTCTGATGAATGCGCTCTGAGATTTGATGTAAACTGACAAATTTACTGTTAGTTGCTGTTTCTTTACGGTGGAATATTACAAGGAATGTTCAATACCACTTTTTCAGACCGATAGCACTACGAGTACTCCCTCTTGAGTACTTTTTGATGGGTACTGCTAATACTAATACTTTGGATACATAAAATTTAGATTAACAGTGACACAAAGACAGCACAGTCACTCTGCATTTCAGTCCAAAATAGAACACAAACATCTATCTCTGAGTTTATCATTTTTTGTTGTTGTTTTTAAGGCTTGTATGGCTTTAATTAGATAGTAGAGAGGGAAGTGATAGAGCAGGAAACAGGGCAAGAGTGGGGAATGACATGCAAGAGAGAAGCCACAGGCTGGATTTGAACTCGGGCCACCTCATGGAGCACGACCTTAACCATCAGGCCATCTACGCTCCGAGTTTACGATTTTTTTAACCATAAATTAACAAAGGTGCAAAATTAAACTAACAACTGTCCGATTTTAAGTACTTTTTAAATAAATTGAAGTGCAAAATAAAAAAGTGTAATTGTTCACTCCGGCTACACGATGGCGCAACGATTAGCACTGTAGCCTCACAGCAAGAAGGTCACTGGTTCGATTCCCAGCTTGGCTGGTGGGCCCTTCTGTGTGGAGTTTGCATGTTCTCCCCTGCATGCATGGGTTCTCTCCAGGTACTCCAGCTTTCTCCCACAATCCAAAAACATGCTCATCAGGTCACTCTAAATTGCCCATAGGTGTGAGTGTGTGTGTGTGTGAATGTCTGTCTGTCTCTGTCAGCCCTGTGATTGACTGGTGACTAGTCCCCCCAGGTGTACCCTACCTCTCGCCCAAAGACAGCTGAGATAGGGGATAGACTCCAGCCACCTGTGGTGTTGTGGCAACTACTCTAAAGGAGGACTGACTTGATGTAAGATTTTTTTAACGTAAGCTACTGGTATTGGTAGCCTTCACGGGTACCAATAACTTGAAAAAAGGCTGGTACTCAATACCCAATACCAGTACTCGCCCATCCCTAAATGTTACTGTACCCATCCTCCCATTTTTGCACCATTTTTCTGGAATACACACATTAATCTGTATTTACTTAATGGTTCTTACAGCGTTGGGGTCACAGTTTGGAAGATGTGTGATCATATCCAGTGAAATGAAAGCAGAAAAGCTGCTGCGTTTCTCCTCTTCCTCTTTTTAGACAAGCACATACACCAAGGACTCCTAACAAAAGCTGGAAGGCTCTACTTTTTATTCTCAATTCAAACTCAAACATTTCATTCAAACCATTCGATCAAACATTTTATTCTGTAGAAAAGTACTTAATACATTCTATATTTGTAAAATAACTTTACCATTTTGGGGGTCACATCTCTACCATGCACACATCAAAATCAATCCCATAACAGATCCAGAGATAGAGCTTGGTATTGTGGTCGGAAAAAAATACCTTTGCAGCAAAGTTTTCTGTTTCTATAGCTTGAGCATCCTTTAAAGGGTCTTTTTTGTCATATAATCCTGCAGAAGATGTGCGACGGTTCAATATGTCAGATAAATTCCCCACAGCATTGCATCCTCTGCTCTAAACTTTAACTTCGATGCTTACCAGTTATCTGATCTGTGTGCAAACTGGAAACTAAACAACAGCTGTAATGTGTCTGGCATGGCTGCAGCCTGCAGTGAAGTCTGTGGTGGTCATGCTTGAAGAAAATGTGAACACTTTGAGATGGTTGTGTGAAAACAAGCTGCTGGAAGACAGACAAAAGAAAATTGAAGGGCGTGATGGACAAAAAAATGTGTGAGTTTGAAAAAAAAAATAGTCGATGCACTTCTTTAAAAAAAAAATCTATTTATTTTATTTGATTACGGTTTTGAAGAGTTGGTGTTTTTTAACATCTAAAGGGACGTGACAACATTGCCTTTATTGTTTTTCTCAGTTTGACAAATCTTTTCACGTATTTCAAACTTTTACTTTTAATTCCTACAGTTCTGTCTAAAACAGGGAAGCAGTTAAATTACAAGATAAACACCATGTCTTCTTTAAATAGCTGTTTTCCCTCCCTCCGATATTTAACATGATGAAAAAGAAGCGGTTACTGAACATTTGCTTTTACTGAACTACTGATGATAAATGTTTCTGAATCGAGGCGTCTGGGAGAACACAGGGGAGCAGAGTTCAAGCATCAGTGTTGATCTGAGCAGACGCAGCATAATGAGATGGAAGAACGTGTTACAGCCAATGGCCTGACAGCCTGTGATCTCTAGAGTCTAGTCTGAGGATCCCCACAGAAGCAGATTTGTCTGAGCTGTAAGCAGAGGAAAAGAGTTTTAGTGATCCCAGACTTTTAACTTTGATTTGTCTTTAAATTGTCTTTGAAACTGTGTTTCCTAAACTATTTGAGTTATTTCCATCTTTTTATCACCAGATAAACTTAGTAAAGGACCAGCAAGAGGCCATAACTGCCAAACTTCATGAAGAGTACCTGAGCTTGGAGGAGGAGATCACTGGCCTTGGCTTGGAGGTAAATTTCTCCAGCTGTTTCAGCAAATAAAGGCTCCGTTAACACGACAACTTTCCATCTGAACACGCCAAAACTCTGTGAAACGCAGTGGAAGAAATCTGCGTTCAAACGGAAACGCTGATGGACTGAAAACGCTGTAGTACGCATGCCAGGCCTGTAGGTGGTGCTATAACTGTGTTGTCCAGAAGCCGCTTTTGGGAATCATCCACCGAAGTAAAGTTGAGCCGGTCATCTGGCGTATTGGGGAATACTAAGTTAAAAAGTGGAGCAAAAGATGCACATTTTGTTGAAAGACAGTCAGCAGATACAGCAGATTGAGCAGCACAAGCACAACACGGTAGTTTGCGACGATCGTAACAACGGTACTGTTGTCCTCTTGAATACGCGCGCGCGAGGCGGAGTGTGACGTCAGTGTTTCCACTGAAAACGCCGACTTTACTTTGTGTCGGCAGCGTTTCAGAAAACCCCCACTCTTGAGGCCGTTTTCAAAAGTTTGCGTTTTGGGTCGGTTGAAACAACGTTTCAGAGTAAACGTGAGGCTGAAACGCAACAAAACTATTGCGTTTCACCCATAGACTGTCGTCATGTCAACGGCCCCTAACTATGTGACCCTTCTTCAAAAGCAGGTGTCTTCTCAGTCTAGTTTTTATCTCGAAGACAATATTTTTTCCTCCCTGTAGAAACATCTCACAAATCCTTTGGACAATCCGGTGATGAAGGAAAGTGTTCCAGAGGAGATTTTGGATTCAGACTGCCCCTACCCAGAGTTGAAGGACTCCCTGATCCAGGCCTTCCAGTCCCTGTCAGAAAGGTACCAGAACAGGCTGCAGAAGCTCCAAGAGCAGCTACAAACAGTTGACAGGTAAGCCTGACCAGAACTACAGTGCTGCTCTATAAAGATCCTCCTCTAAAGTAAGTTCTGCTGCTTTTATGTGATCTATGTGTGATGACACTTCCTTCAGTTGTTCCCCTATTTCTTTATGGAAAAATGCTTTAAATTATTCCCATCAATCCATTTTGATAAATCTTTCTATAGGCAGAGCAGAGCAGAGCCAGATGACAGATTTACATTATCAGCGGTACATTAACAGCATATAGGAGCGCAGTCAGCTCTCTGACAGACACAAGTGTTTCACAGCAGGAGGTTAATTATACCAATGTGTCAAAGTCACTTTACATCTTGATTTTGATTTCCATATGGAAGCTTTATAGCACCGGTGGCTTCTGTTAGTAGTCTGCATGTACAGAGACTGACTTTATACACTGAAAGGATGATATGTCATAGTGTTATATTTTAATGTACTTATTCATGATTCATCTCTAAGTGTGTTTCATTTTTTAATTAAGCTGATTTTTTTATTGCCCTCACTGTGACATGTTTCAGGTTCTGTGGCTGGTGTGAAGATGATCACCATCGCTTCCAGTTTACCTTATCTCAGTACATTCCTGATGAGGTAGCCAACCACAGAGTGCTCTGCATGGACATGCTTCAGAGGCTCTTCCCCCAAAAAACAAGACAGGAGCTGGTCAGTACTCGCGGTTTGTTATTGAGAATAATTTAACCCCTTAATGCCTGTAGTTGCAAATTTGCCACATACCCTGTCAGGTCTTGATGCAGCTGAAATGGCCTTCGTATCTCATTATTACCTGCTGATTCATATTCTACACATACCAACGATGGTATCAGATCCACTATTTCACAATATATTTGTCAGGGGATGAACTTCTCATTTCTATATATAATATATCTTAATTAAACATCTGTAAGAATGCAAAAACACATAAAAACAATCTATTATTATAATTGTTAATTGATTCAGTCATTAAGGGGTTAATGTTGTGCTGTTGGGTTTTATCGAAACACATCCAAGGATTTGACTCAGTGCTATTTTTGCTGTAGTATCAGATTTAAAAATGACAGTGATGTCAGAGCTCTAATAAAAAAGCTGTAAATCTGCAATTCTGTCAAATTCTGCCAGTTTCAAGTTTGCAATTTTTAAAATTAAATCCGCCGAGCAACAAAAATTTCATCACAGAAAACTGAATTCACTCTTTTGTTGGAGGACTCTTCTTTTGTCTTTTTTTGATTGTTGTGGACACACATTAAAAGTTTGTTGATTCTTTTTCAATAAGCCCCAAACACTAGAGAAAAAACTAATTTCCTCCGTCAAGGAGGTTTTGTTTTTGGGAGAGTTCAACTGTTTGTTTATTTGTTTGTTTGTCTGTGAACAACAAAATCCAAAAAGTTACCAACAGATCTTGATGAAATTTTCAGGAAATGTTTAACATGGGATAAGGAAGAAGTGACTAACTTTTGGAGGTGATCCGGATCACTGTCTGGATCCAGAATTTTTTTTTAAGGATTCTCAATCATTGTGAGATAGAGCCGTCTTCACCATATGTGTATATAACTCCACCATAAATCGTCAGATTGCTTTGCAAAACAATACAAGACAAGGTCACCATAATTTCTGACATGTAAAAGTATGATCCAGATCCTGGCAAAAATTCAGGATACTAAAATCCTGAATATGAAATATGTAGTGGGTCATCATCAATTATTGTACAAACCTGCAACTAACAGCAAATTGTAGCAGACAGTCTGCTGAAAGGGAGTATAACATTTAAGTAGGACAAAAGTGTTGGTGACAATCACCAGATGCTTGGTGGAGGTCTGCGCTCTTTGAGTGCTTTTCTAGTTTTCTCCTGAGTTCATCTTCTTAAGATTTTGGGGGGGAACTCTCAATGAGACGATCCGATGGTGACATGTTCAACAACATACATCAGTTTTCAGAGTGTGTGTGACACAAAGAGGAGAGTTTTAGCTTGTAATGAAAAGACAGGGGTTTTTATAGATTTATTTATAAATTTTATATTTTTGTAGATTTTTATAATCTACAAAAGCAAACAAGATCAGTAACGTCAATATTAACTATTTCTATACCCTTACTTGTACAACCTTGAACTGCTGCCATGGGGTTTATATCTTTTGTTTACCTTTTTATGATAATAACTGACACAACTGACTGTTTAAAACGAACAAGGTAGGATTATTTTTGCTGAAGACACAATTTGTGCATGTACAAGTCAAAATTAGCAAAGGGATCAGAAGTACTGCTTTGTCCACCAGGGGGTGCCAAATCAACACAAACCAAAAGTTTCTCACAGGAGCTTTAAGCCATCTTATATTTAAGTTAGCTGTATATTTTTTAGTGAATAAATTAAGATTAAGACTCTCAAGGGTTGAAATTTTCTGCCTCAGACTTAGTTTTGATTGAGCTTTGAATTTACTCTAAGAAAAGAAAAACTCACAAATTTCAACATGTCACCTTGCACTCCGGGAAATCTTTTCATTATTTTTCTCGTGTTAGAAAGCGCACAGTATATTCTTGGCAGGATCATCTGATGCTGAAAAGACAAATGTTTGTTCTAGTCTCTGCTTGGAGTGATTTTATCTGTTTCAGATGAGTCTGTTTTTTAACTCAGTTAAATTAACACTCAGAATCTGCTTGATACAACACTGTGGCCCACAAACCCATGAGCAGTTACTGGTTTTGCACCATGGTGAAGGGGGAGATCTGGATAAATATTTGACAGCTCTATTTTATTTCTTTCATGAAGAAGTTGCACAGACCAGCCCCAGCTCCTTATATTCAGGTATACACAGTTCCACACACTCATATCTGAAAATTCAGCTCCCCTCCTTAGCTCGAAGCATCCCTGCAGTGTGAGTCCCTGACTCCCTGATCAATGTGGCTCAACAGCCTGAGCGGCGCAGGCAGACACACAGTTAAGCACGGACAATGACTTGCTCAGCACGCCGCAGGATGTGCCATGTCACCCACTGTGGACAACTCGCTCACGCCGCCACCCTGGCATCACCATGACAACCGCCAGCCCCTGCTCTCCTTCCTCTCACACTTGCACCCGGAGACCTGTCCTCATATCAGTTCCAGCTGGGTACTGCGTTTAGAGCTGTGATCGTTCAGCCTTTGGGGGTGTGACAGGGAAAGATGTGTTTCTCAACACTCTCTCTGCACACTTTTCACCCTCCCTGAAACAGAGCTGATGTAGTGGGCTGGAGGGGGGGCTTGCTGATTCCACCTCATCCAGCTATTAGTCATAATTAAGCTAGCTTGCATATGCTGGGTAATTAGAGAGCGCTACAGTAGGTTGCTGAAACCTCACTGATTGAATTCATATATGCTATTTTTCAATCTGTTTAAAAACTCCCAGTTTAACTCGGGCTTGTTTTGGCATGTTCTGCATCTGAAACCCAAATTAAGTGAACAAGTGCAACATTGATTACAACCCAGTAAGCTCAGAGGACAGTCCCCCTGTGACTCTGAGTGTTTTGCTCCATTAAATACATAGAGAAAAAGAAAGTCCTGGATGTGTGGCACGATTCAGCTATGTGAGGATATGTGCTTTAAAGGTCCCACATTCTGCAGTTTAATATGGATCATTGATGTCTTCATGAAATGGTAGTAACATGTTTTGGTCCAAAAAGCCGATAAATCAAGCACAGCAGCGTTGTTTCCAGGCTCTCATAGCCCCTCTGTTCAGAAAGCTCTGATTTAGTGGGCGTGACCTTCATATGTAAATGAGCCATCGCTGATACTGCCCCACTCTTCCGCGTCACTGAGAGCGGTGCCACGTGCTCGAGTGCACAATGTTAAGAAAACAGTGAAGCTCGTTTACCGTGAAATTACAGGCTAAAACAACAGGCTAACCGCAGCTACAGTTAGCATCCTGAAGCTAACACAGAGACAGGGGGAACACTGAGGAAAAGCTCTTACATCTGCTCCATAGCTCACAGCATTTAGAATAAATAAAATACTCGCATTTTCAGGGTCAGAGGTTTGTTGGCTGATGGTTGGTAATGCGCCTGGATTCAGGACCAGTCTATTCGCTAGCACTCTGTTGTACCGTCCAAAGTTGGAAAAGCAGTTGGCCCTTTCCTTGATGAATGAACTCTAGCCACTTAGTCTTGTCTTCTTCCGAGATGTGAAACTTGTGCATGGAACTATGTCTGTTTACAGCCAAAAACAAAGCAGTGATGGTTTTCAACTTCAGCATTCTCCTCCCCTCCAGCAGCGGGGAGGGGGTTCGGGGGTATCTGCTCCGGTGGACCAATCAGGTCAGACTTGCTCCGGATTGGTCAAAAAAGGAAATCGCTGACGTCAGCAAATCCTCGAAATTCCAAACAGCTCGTTAAAGGTCAGAATTTTACATTCACAAGTACTACTAAGTACAGGTTTTGTCATTAAATATCACATTTTGTGGACTGGGAGGAAAGCCAAAGACCCACAAATTTCACTCGAAGACTTAATAAAGTGATTTTTGCACAATATAGGACCTTCAAATTTGCTGTTGGAAAATAACTCCAGCTGCTCTCGCACACATGATCTGACTTTCTTTAGGCCGCGCTCATGCTTCCTTATGCTAGTTTCCATTTAAGTGCATTGAAACGTCTCTTTCCTGGGTCCTAATTACTCACTTACCTTTCAATCAGACCCCTCCGCAGGCACTCACATTGTGATGATTCATAGTTTTCTTTCCCTCTTTGTGAGTATAATTTTAATTCTAATACGAGACACAACAGTTTTGTTTTATAGCCAGACAGCAGATGTGACACATAACTACAGCCTCAGGGTTTGTGCAGTCAAACAACCTCAAGGCCTCGGTGATAAATCTGCAATAAACGCTCTCTTCAAACGGTTGCGTAACCCTTGTGTTCTGAAATATATTTGTTGCTCGAGAGTCAACCACTGCTGGAAGTTTTACATTATGTTTTGTATTGTTTTTATGAGTGTCATTTCTTTTTTTTCATTTGCAGCACTAGAAGTTCTTTCTTTGAAGTTTGCTTTATCATAAGCTGTAGTTACAATCCAATTATCTGGGCTCAGCGTCTCAGAAAGTTTCTCTTTGTACTGTATGTGGATGAATGTGGGTGCGCATATTTTGTCATTTCCATCAGGTGGTGCTGCTCCAACCAGCTTAAAGTGGACATCTCCCTCTGCTGGAAGGGGCTCTTTATTGACCATTATGACTGACTCTTTGATGTTCTCTCATAACAAGCAGGAAGCCAATATAGTAGCAGCAGGATCTCAAACTAATACCCTCATAATTTGCCACAGCAATAGCAGAAATAATTCATACCTCATACCTTTTTATGAACATATCCGGGAGAGCATTTTACTCAGTCCTCCGTGAGGCTCAGGCTGCAGAGAGAATGTGGATGAGACTGTAAAGTGAAGAGCAGTGGATGCTCTCACATACATACTGTATGTGTAGGTTAGCTGAGGTGCATGCCTGGCGAGGCAAACACACTTTGCATGACAAGTACGACACCCCAAGACAGGCAAAGGGAGTAGAGGAGAGGACAGGAGGTAGGGGAAAAACAAAGGGTGGATCTCCCTCAACTTCTCAAAGTGTGCATTAATAAACAGGATCTGCTTGAATGGCTCTTGCACTTCTGTTCCTTTGGCAGGTCTGTCAGCTCACTCATTTTCAATAAAACCAGTCAGCCGCCTAATGCCTTCCCACCGTCAGTTAGCCGCCATTAGCCCATAGATGAATATCATTCCCTCTGTTCCAGGGAAGCAGCCAAGTGATGCAGCCTCTGTGAGCGCTGACACAATGATGAATAGCTACAGGCAGCCCTCACACAGAAAGGAACTGTTTTCCTTCAGGACATTTCACAGCCAGGAGAGACGGACCATTTTATACACCAGCACAGCTATATCTGACACAGAGTTTTCCCTGTGGGCCTGCTGCCATTATTATAGACACTATATCATGTAGGGGTGTTTGTGTTTGTTTGGATTGTCATTCATCCGGTACTGCATTATTTCTTATTCAACTGTAACTCATTCCTACACCCTCTCTCCTTCTTATTTATGTGTGTTTGTAAGATCTAACACAAGTGATCAGTTAAATCTTTCTGCTGCAGCAGCTCTGACAGTGACTCTATGTGCCTGTTCCAGATAGAGCATGAACGTCTGTGGGACTGGCAGCACTTCACCCAGGCACAGCTGAAGGTGGTGACCCAGCAGTGGCAGCGGGACTATGAGGAGCTGCTGGCCAGGGCCCTGGTCACCCTGCAGGAGGCCAAACACGCCCACCAGGAGGAGCTGGAGCTCCATAGAGACCGGCAGCACCAGCTGGACATCTGCTCACATCTTAAGAGGAAGGTTAGTGTCTGGTGTGCCATCACAATCAGGAACATTTCCAACTTTATGAAACGGCTCTTTTATGTCAGCAATTATGTTACAGTTCTCTGCCTCCAGTCCATTTTTACACCCTGCAGGAAGTGGATCTATAACTTTAATATAATGCTTCTTCATTGTTCAGAGGCTTTCTAAGCATGGGCCTCTCTGCTCGTCTGCTCCACCACTCTGATTTATAAGTTATACTCACGTTAACTGGTGAAGTGGAAAGAATTGGGCTGGTTTCTGTGATATATTTAACAGGATATCCTTTCCCTACAATCATTTTAGTGGGACCACACCAGGCAGCCAGCGGCAGCGGTGTCTGGCTGCCTTCTTGTGTACAGTATATCTGCTGACAAGGCCGCCTTTTCCACCAGGCTGCCTGACAGCATCTCTCGCTTTAGCTGCCACTTGGGATGGGCTGTGAATGCAAACAAGCTAATAAGGATGGTCTTGCAAACATGATGGTGCTGTCTCAGAGGGGTGCTAGTTCACATTCGCACAACAAACAAGTTACTCATGTGAACACATCCATGTCTTGTTGCTGCAGTGCTGTACAAATTGAATTTGCTCTGCCTGCCAGTTTTTAAAAAATAAATGGGGCTCATGTCCCGTGGCTGATTAAATAACGAGACACTCTGATGAAGTGATGTAGCATCGGAGCGAATATGTCGCATGGCAGTGCATATTGCCAAAACCCTGCAGGGGCATGAAACCCTGATTTTTTTCTATTTTTTTACTATGTGTGAATTCATCAAAATCCAACATTTAACCATGTTATGATATACCTGCCATGGATTTTTTCACCTGTCTGACAAGGATTGTGGCAGGGAAGACCCAGATGCACGACTTCCAAAAAAAAAAACCCTCTTTTTATTTTAATCAACAGAGTATTAAACATGAAATCAAAGCTTCGCTGGAAGAGAAAAAATGCAAAGAAGTCTCACAAACTTAGGCAGCAAAAGACATAGGACTACAATGGCGTGACATGACACAACGATCTGGCACAGGACAGGGGAAAGACACAAACTTATACATATGAGGTAAAGGGACACAGGTGAAACAAGGAGGAGCAGGGATGACAATCACAATGGGAGAGGAAAGGGAAAACACCAGGTAGGACATGGTGTAACCTGAAATGAGAGGAAAGATGTGACCAGAAACCAAACCTGACAAGATAAACATGAAAGACAAAACTGATGAAAACAAAAGTTGAACCTAACATGTTAGACATGACACTGTCACACTGCAATCATCAGATTTTGTTAAGGCGAACACGTTCCTGCACAAGCAGCAGCAACAGACAAAGCATATTGTCTCAAAGCAGGACTCCAAACCAGGTCTGTTTTGTGAGACAATTTCACAACCCCATTAGGATTCCCTCTCATCTTTTATTGCTGTGTTATAATTTAATTTTCTCACTAGGCTGCAAAAAGTGTGGCTTTAAATAAAAACTGGCTTTATTTCACAAGCTTCAGCTTGTGTGTGTGTCTGACACACTTGATGAGACTTACAGCACAGGGATTGACTGCAGTGCAGGCAGATGCTCGACACCAAGATCTGCTTCTCTTTTTTCCTTGATAAAAGAAAGTAAAGGGCTTTTTTGTTTGACTTAAAGTGTATATGGTTCAAACGTTAACAATAAATAAATAAATAAAATTTGAGTTTCTACACTGCAAAAAACAAAGAAATATTACCAAGTGTTTTTGTCTTATTTTCACTAGAAAATGTATTTTTAGACTAAATATGAGCCACATTTACCTGACCAGTCCAAAAAAACTGTCTTGTTTCAAGTTATTTAAAAACAAAAATAAGGTCTGAATTGCTTAAAATGAGTTTTAAAAAAAATCTGCCAATAAAACAAGAGAAAATGTATTTGTATTAAAACATTATCCTACCTTGAAGCCAATTTTCTAGCAATATTTTCTTGTTCCATTAGCAGATTTTTTAACTTGTTTCAAGCAATTCTGACCTTGTTTTTGTCTTTAAATAACTTGAAACAAGACATTTTTCTGGACTGATCAGCTGGATGTGGCTCATATTGAGTTTCATATGACAAGTTTTATTCAAAATAAGACAAAAACACTTGATAAGATTTCATTTTTTTGCAGTGTACTTCCCTTAAATGTCTTAACATCAAACAAGGAGGGGAGAATTGCCAGGTGACCCTTGACTTAAAAGAAAAAGCGAAAGTATTTTTCCTCTGCTGCTTTGAGTTTCTATGAAAAACAGAAAGGGAAACAGAAATAAAAAAGTCAGCTGTTCTGTTGAATACTCACACAAAGCCCTGGAAGTCATATCGTCCTGTGCGTCTAACAACCAGCAGCTGATGATGATGATTTTTACTGCATTTTTTTGCTGCATTAACTCTGACTCTTTTCACTGGATCCTTCACTCTTTCTTTACTCGGGGAACAAGTAAAACAGCAAAGTCAAGGCTAACACCCCCTCCATCCACTTTAGTTACTTCTGCAATAACTGTGCCATAATAAACATCCTACAAAGAAAAAATACTCTACAGATTTTCTAAATGATGGAATGTGTTATTCAACACAACAGCGTGTTTCTGCAATCTCCTGTTTTATTGTGGTTTTAGACCAACAGAGGCTTTTTGCTTTTCAATTTCATAGAGCTTGAAGTTGAACATAAAGTACACGCCTCTGACTAAGGCTAACACATTGCTTTGAGTTTTGTTTTCATGGCTCTCTGAGGCAATAAACAAAATAAAATCACAAAGCCATTTTAAGTCCCCTGACTGTGCCATATCCACGTTTTTTTTCTTTCTTTCTTTTTTTTTTTTGTTGTTTATTCAGCGAATGTGCACATATTGGAGTTTGTGTGAGAGGCTCAGATGGACGCCTGTTTGCATCCAATCTTTCTCTTCCACCCCCATATCATCTCTGCACAGCAACACAGCAGAGAGGCATGATGGATTCACCTCCTGTGTATGCCTGTTTACTCTCCTCTGCAGCTGCTTCCTCTGCCCACAGTAGCTCTCCTGACTCCTCGGTGCATTATTTAACCCTTGTGGAATCAAAACTTTCTCTTCCTATTTATTTGCTGTGCAAATTAGATCAACAGTGCAACGCAGCTGTCAGACCAGGCATAAATTTGATGATCAACATCATGGTCTCTAGTTTTAGGATGGAGCTACTTCTGCTACTGTTACGTATATGTTGGTTAAGATAATGGGACTGATATTAAATATTTGTGATTTCTCAAATATCCACTTTCGCTGCCTCATCTTCTTTGCACTGCCTTGAGTTTATCTGAGGGCTTTTATTGGAAGGTTTTTGGTCAGTGCTGATCTGGCTCTGACCTCATTAAGAAAGGGGAGCGAGGCTGTCTTCCTCTAAGGGTGCAGTGGGAAGAAATCTGGGGTAATTGATTTCAGAGTCAGCTTTTACCCTTCTGTTTTGAAAGGGCACGCCTGTCACACAGAGCCCAGCTTCTTCTGACGAAGGCCATGCAAAGGTGACTGTCTGGATTCACATGTCTGGACACAGATGACATTACAGATTCAAAGAGTTGTTCACTTCAAGAAGGATCTCCAGATGTGGTACACAGCAGCACAAGATGGAATATAAGGGTTAAACAGAACGGGTTATTGAGATAAGTAGATACCATTTCATGCATGAGATGAGGCTCATTTTAATACAATTTATCTCTGAAAGACAGACTCTTCTTTTCAAACGATCAGCTGTTTGTTCTCTGGCTGCTGTAATTAGCCGGCATTGTTCTTGGTGTTCCCGTTCGTTCCAGCCTTTTATTCTGCCCTTGCTTTCGTTTTGCCTCCCACTTCTATCTCCCTCTCAGGCATCTTTGATGAGTGATTGTGTTTCTTTCATGAGTAAATAAAGCCTGGAGGGATGACAGATTGTTTCCACATGCTCAGGTGGGAAAAGGATAAGCAGGCCAGCATGACAAGAGGCACAACAATCAAAAGATGGAAGATATTAGACGGGATAGACGGGAGGTTTTCTCTTATATGAAAGCAAGTCTTGTTTCCAAGAAGTCCCCAAACAGCATGGTAACAGATTAATTTATGCCCAAATGATCTGAGTAACCAGTGTTGGGCCACTTACATTTCAGCTGATCAGTCTCTGAGGAGTTAGTTGCTCTTATTTGGTAGGGATGGGCTCCAGATATAGGTACTTATATAGGTACTGACCAAATTCTGTCTGTAGTAAATGGTACAATGTTTCTGTACCTAAATGCATCCTTGTGACTTTGAGGGAGTGGAATAGAAGGTGATTTCCCATGCTGGACATAAACACAGCATTGCACGTTTATATATTAAGAAATAAAAAGGTTAAAATGAAAAACCACATTAGCACACGCAAAAGTACCAAACATTCGTACTGATAAATACCACTATCAATTGCCAGGTACCAGGCATCGGTACCATATCGTTTCACATGTGAAAGGTACCCATCCCTATTACTTGGTCAAATTTTCAAATGAGTAAACTTGTTTTAATTAGAGGTGTCCCAGTCCGATATTGATATCGGATATCGGTCCGATATCAGCAAAAAAACAAATATCGGTATCGTATCGGAATGCATCTAAAATCTCTGATATAAGCACTCTGATATAAGCAGTCCATTCCAGACCCCGCTCCTGCTGTTTTTATTTGATTTATTCAGGTTATTTTCTGGGTCTTCTAATTTATTTTTTATTTTATTCAATTACTAGTATATTCTTATGTTTAATGTTAAAATTTCTGTTACCAATTGGTTAATGATAAATGGGTCAGTTTTTCCTCATACCTACTGTTGCTGATTACTGTTCTTTGTTTGAATAATTTCACTTAATCAAGCCTTTTCTAACATGACAGACATACTACAAAATAAGTAATAAAAGTATGCATGTTTAATGCTGATATTGTATCGGATTAATATCGGTATCGGCCAATACTCAATGCTACAGTGTCGGTATCGTATCGGAAGTGAAAATGTAATATCGGGACATCCCTATTTTAAATCTCAGGACCCATTACTGTTGCGATAGTTCAATCAGGAGAGACTTCTCAGCAGAAAGAGTTATGAACAGAGTTAATGAATAAATGCAAAGAAAGTTTGGCGGCTAGACACCATCAAGCATTGAGCAAAATAATCAGTGTAGGAGGAAAAATGGCGTTATGAATTATGAATATCCCCTGATGGAGTCTAGACACTGGTGGTGGTGGTGGTGAGAGTCTTGAGAAGGCTGGATCTGGAGGATTCGGTGAGGACTGTGGGGCCGAAGACTTCAGGGTTGTGAACCGTGGGGTTGCGGAGCAGAACTGAGCGATGGAGACTGGAGGTGCCTGGGAAGGAGGAGGGTCATGACGAGAGCCTTAAAAGACAGCTGACAGCAGAATAGACGACATTTAAACTTTGGCAGCTACAAAATGATTGGCTTACGACTGAAGCTGACACAGTGATTGGATAGAGAGAAAAGTTGACACGCTCCCCTGTCAGCTGATTGAGAGAAGCGGGAAAAAGTTAGTGAAGGAACAGAAGAGTAGAGGTGGGCGATACTGGGAAGTTTGGTATCAATGCGATACCAAGTAAAATACAGGGCCAGTATCGCTCATACCAATACTGATGCTGATACTTTTTAGTATTGATGTAATGTTGATGTATAATCAAACTGCGGACCTTAACACCTACACAGACACTGACACAGTCAGGTTGCCACTTTTATAAAATCACAGCAGTCAGTGCACTGAAGAGAAAAAATAGTGTATCAATCTTATTTATGACGGTATCATTTGATATCAATATCAACGTTGGTGTCAATATTATTGATATTTGGATCAATCTGCCCACCTCTGCAGAAGAGTGTGAACATTCAGTCTTCCTGACTGAACTTTGCTATCTTCATAAAGCAAATGCATGGTTTTGTATTCCACCCGAACATAAAAAACATTTCCTTACATTTGCTTTGTCAGTTCAGAAAAATAAAATTGGGGATTCGCAGATTCATGCACATGAGTAACCATGTTCCAGTCATCTGTTTTATATTGAAAAGCTGACGTCAAATGATCATTAATGACCAGTTTTTGATGGTTGTACTATCCCTTGACAGATGACATTTCAATTACTGTACATTCACATTAACAAAAGCTCCATGCAGGCTACAGTATGCAGATAAAAAGGCCATCATTCTTTTGTTATTCTGACATCTCTGCACTCATTTCTATGCTGCCCTGAAAAAGAATGTCATCCCATTTCCTTTTGAATTCACAGAAAAAGAAATCGCAGTGACAAATTACTGCAGACTGTACATAATGAGCGTTTTATTCTCTTTGTGCTTCCTCAAAACGCCTTTTCATCTCTGCCTACACGAGAGAAACATACAAAATGCATTCAGCCTATGTGGCTCTTAAAGTGGATCTATAGCTAAGCTTGTCTTCGATTGGGCTGTGACTAAAGGTGAATACTAACAAAACAAGCTTTTTTTTCTGCTTTATGACACTATAAAGAAGTCGGTCTTATCTGTTGCATGTTTATCTGGTCTCCTCAGAGCGACAAACATGGCGGTATCTTTTCTGGGCCAGACTTGACCTTGATGGATGATGTAATAATGCAAGCTTGTTTTTCTTTAAATCTTCAAAAACAAGGCCTCCTTTGTTTTTATCAAGCGAGAAAGGAGGTAAATGACAGGCTAAAGAAAAAAATTTGTCAATTAAACTTAAATTGGAGCTGATTCACAGTGCACGACTGAGTTCTTGGTTGGAGTTTACAGCTCTAGGAAACACTGAAATGTTTATAGTTTATTACATAGTAAAAGCAATTGTATGCATAAAGTAGAAGAAAAGTCTCGGATATTTAAAGAATTTGTCATTTCAAACAACAAGTAGTATGTAGTATTTGTTTGTGGAAGTATGCCCTTGGTTCCAAAAGCAGTAAAGTAAGCATCCTACGGAAGCCCATTCCTGTCAGTAATAAAAAAAGACAAAAAAGGATAGAAAGTTGAAAATATATAAAAGTCATAATAATGAGATTAAAAAATAAACACATTACAATAGTCATAATCTGGTTCTTATGACACCAGATTAAAAGACTCAACTATTAATCACACTAACTTTCATTTATCTACTAATTTGGTGGAATAAATTGCCTTGTTAAGGGCTGCAAAATATTCACATGTCTGGGCAAGTAAGGTGATGCAGAGATTACAATACAAGCAGGAGCACATGTAATAATCATTTAATATAATTATAATATCAATATAATATAATTTCAACTTTTTTTATCTCATAATTATGACTTTTTATCTCATAATTTCAACTTTTCTTTTTTTTTTTTTTTTTTACTGGCGGAAATGGGCTTCCATATCATGTTGACACTTGTTTTTTGATGTTTTTGTCAAGGTCTTATTTTGCTCAGACAAGCTTAAGGAATCATTTACCACGATATTACACAACGCAAAGATGATGCTATATGAGGCAATATTGGAATCAATGTACACCAAAGGGTGCAGAAACCGGACAAATAGACCCACCACCTCTCATGGTAAACATTACTCAAAGCAGCACAAATATTGACCATATTGACCACCATACATTAATCATTAGTCAGCGTTTCAACCACTGTTTAAATTTAGTCCTCAAGTTGAGAAACTCCAAACACTTTCTGGAACATAGAGCCCAACATGTTTGCATCAAAGCAGATTTTTCTGAAGAACACCTTCGTTACACAAACATCTGACCTGGATTAGCGGCTCCACTGTTCTAAATCCTCTTTTAATCACACAGCTGCTGCTTTTTCCCAGGCAGACAGGACGTATGATTGACTTGGTGATAGCATTGGTGCTAATGTGAGTGAGACCATGTTAATTTGCAGTTCATTCCTTCAGGGATTGCTGAGCTGTCCGGTGATAGATCTGTGAATCTGTCCGCCCGGTAGGAATGCAAGGCTTAAATACCCGACACGCCGCAGAGAAGCTACTGCATAACAAAGCTGTCACTCAAACACCAAGCTAATGCTGGCCTGTGTTTGTGTATGTGTGTGAGAGAGCATCTGTCTACAGATATGAAGCTGGGAGAATGCAGAATGCTTCCTCTGCAGATGTGAATTCACTTTTAGATAAGAAATACAATTTGATGCGTGTATCAGTATTTGATTTTAGTTTTATCCTATATTTAATCAAATTAGTTGAAAATTATATTAAATCAAATTGATTTTCTTCATGAAAACTTCACATTTTTAAGATATTTTCTCCTAAATAACTTTAACTTTAAATCAGTGCTCTGGTCTTCAAAGATTACAAGCTGGATAAAATTTGAAGTCAAATCTCATCAGTTGTTTGTTTTACTAGCAGACTTACTATATTGGAGTTACACCCTCCTCTGTAGACTGAACTCTATTTGCAATCAGCCTCAGTCATTCAAAGCTCGGTGGACTCCCGAGTTGATCTAACACAAAGTGTGAAAGATAGTTTTGTCACCTCCACCTGCTGGTTTCACTCACTCTTGAAAGACAGCTGTTGATGGACAATAACCTGCTCTTTCTCTCCGTCCTTGGTGTGTTTTTATGTATGTGTGTGTGTGTGCTTGCAGCTGCAGCAGTGGCGGGCCCAGCAGGAGGAGGTGGCGAAGCTGGAGGCGGCTGTAGCTGCTCGACAACAAGAGGAGGAGGAGGCGAGGTTAAAGAGGGAGCAGGAGAGGGAGAGCGCCCTCAGATCACTGCAGAAAGAAAAAGTAAACACGACGATGCCACACTCATCACAATGACTGTGCCACTTTCTTCCTGCTGTGCTCTGGTGTCTTATACACATAACTGATGTAAACTTGTTTGGTTACGAGTTCAGACATTATTTTTAAGATGTTTGTTGCAGTAAAAGTTCCTGCTAAACTATGGATGGTATTGTTGATGCCATTTTGACACCAGCCATATGTTGTGTACATAAGTTATTATCTTGAGGCTAAAGTGGGTTGTTTTAGAAAAAAGTGAGATAACTGATTTTTCATTTACAGCTAGAACTACTTGAGATGCACACAGCCTGCTCAAAATACACAAGACCATCCTCAGCAGGAATGATCAGCTTTTTTTAAAACTTTTTTTTTTTTTTACGGATGACTAAAAATGATAGGTAACATTTAGATTTACATTTCCAATGTGCCAAGGAGATTGCCTCAGTAAGAAGGAAATGAGAGTCACACTGACTCAGCTGGATCTCAAACACCGGGCACAGAAATAGCCCAAGATTTCATAGAAGCAGAGTTTGCTTCTAAAGTAAGAAATTATACCAGTTTGTGGCAGATCAGCTTGAATGTTCAAACGTTCAAGAGTGTAAATATAACATTCAAGTGCCCCCTTGTGTAAAAGGTGGTGCTCCTATGGTGTTCCTATATAACAGGGGTAGGCAACCTTTTTCCATGACTCCTGCAACTCTCAAATACACTAATGCCCAAAATGCCAAGACTTATTTCTTTCATAAAACCATTGATTGTTGATAAGAAAGTCTCCTTCAATGGTTTTCCATTTTTTTCCGTGAGAAATGGTTCAACTTCCTTCCATTGCCTGGTTTTTAAAAGTACAGAAAGTTTTGCGTGTGTTGCTTTGTTTCGCATACTTTGCTAAATGTGAATGCTAGCTAGCAGACTGACGTTTCACGACACCTTCGTCAATAATTTAAATGTATTGTTTAAAATTATTCGTTAAATTTCTACATAAGAACATTTACAGTGTGCGCAATTCTTGTGTTAAATAGTATACAACACAATATTTTTATAATCTCTTCTACTTTTTTTTTATTTTGTCCTGTCTCATTGTAATTATTCTGTGCGTGCCAACATAAATAGCCTTGTGTGCCAGCTATGGCACCTGTGCACCAGGTTGCCTACCCCTGCTATAGAATGTTATTAATGTGTTTTAAGGTTTTTAAACATGGCTGCAGTTGGAAACTGACACCACAACTTTAAGTTGCATTGGAGTTTTGACCTCTTAAGACCCACCATCCACATATGTGGACACTAGTTTCTGCCTCTCAGACCCATGAGCATTCGTTTTTTAAAACTCTGACCTGTAAACCACATTTAGGGACACAACCCACATCATATTATACTTACTTCAGTGAAAAAACAATGTATTCAATTACAATAACACTACTAACAAACAACTAATAGGGGATTCATAACACAAATAATTAAACTTCCTGTACAAAGACCAAGTTTAGTTATTGTACTTATTTGGTCTTTCTTATCCTAAATGGCAAGGTGGATTAAAAATGCACACCAGACAGAAGCTCAGGTCTTAAGAAGATAAATGTGATATTTAAATTCAGAAAAAAACTAATTTCACTTATTTAGAAATACAACATCCCCACAATGTGTGTCTGTAACTGTGTGTGTATCTGTGTGTGTGTGTCTGACCGTTTCATTAACTTGCTCCTCAGGGGTCTGTAAGGAGAACTTGGACAACCTGAGACACTCTCTGATTAATGAGGGCATTTAAGCTGCGATGGATTCCATATAATTTAGAACAATAGTCTGACAGACATTGAAATATCATCTCATTCTCTGTGTTTACACCTATCTGATTTCTGCGCCGTCACAATCAATAGGACATGACGATCCTGAGAGTTTCACCGCAGTCCAATTAGAGGGAGTGTGACTCTTCCTCTGGCTGTTGATAACTTTTTCTTGTCATTCTCTGTAAATTGTTGTTTTTCTTTTTCCACAGGTCAGGCAGTTTTATTTAAAGCAGCAGAGGAGGAGGGAGCTGGTGGAGCAGAGAGACCAGGAGAGACTCGCCAAACTGAGGAGGGCCATGGAAGAGCAGGCCAGGCAGGATAGAGAGAGGTGAGGAAGGCACCATGGGACGTTGAGTTCATAGAGATGTTAAAAGAGTGAGCATAGAAAATCATTGACAGAAGGGTGCAAGAGTCTCATAACCTGAAGACAAAGGTGGGGGGAGAATTTTGATACCAAACAGCAACATCCACTGAAAACTTAGGGCAGGACTGAGCTTAGTTAACAGACAAATGTGCATTTTAAAGCTTTCTGCTTGCGTTTACTTTGCTCAAAATTTGGGTTGGGTCAGTATTGCCGACATGGATCTATACTCATGAGCTTCAAATATTCCTTCTTGAAACTGGTGGGTGATATCATTGTGACTTCACCCATATTTGTTAAACCGACTCATTTTAAGGACTCAAAGTCAGGATCTTATTTAACCAAATGAAAGGTTTTCTACTCTGTTAAAGAGCACAGATGCACTGCTGCTTTCCCTTTAACTCAAAAGAAGGCTAAAGGAGAGTGAGAAACATCACTTGGTTTAAAAACACCCTCTTTGTTGCCCTCAATCATCACTGAGAGATAATATAGAGCATTAAAGTTTAGAGTGAATTTAACCTTAAAGTACAGCGATTAGCATCTGGCACCATTACAAAATCATCATGTGCAACTGGACCAAGGGTCTGCAACCTGTGGCTCTGGACCCTAATGTGGATCTTTGACTCTTTTGCAGTGGCTGCCTGTAGCTTTAAAAAAAAAATGATTGAAATAGGCAATTTTTATTTTTCTTACAGATGATTAAAGACATTGACACTAGAAACAAAATCCTGCGTTAACATTTTGTTGAACTAAATATGCATCACATCTGTCAATAAAGTCTGCCACCAGACTTCTTCCCCCCCTACAACATCAACAGCTCACCAACTTTCCATGCACTTGTGGCTAACCTTAAGTTTTACAGCACTGGTAAGATAACTAAATCTAAAAAAGGACAAATCTGGAAGAAAAGACAGATTGTAATTCTGTGTGGATAGATTCAGTTAACTGCTGTATCAGCGGCAAGACAAAACAACAAACGGAAAATTCTTCTTATTATTTTTTTCTTAAGTTTTAAAATTTTGAATTTTTTTGGAACTTTTTGAAATTTCAGTTTTTTTATACATATCAATTCTTAAAATTTTTGAAAATCTATTAAATTCATTTTTTTATTTTTGCATTTTTTATGTTTCAAAATTTTAGCAGTTTTTTAATTAATTTTTTTAATATGTTTGAATTTATTAAAAATAAAAATCTAAGCCATCACACGTTCAACTCTATAAATAAAAAGATACGTATAAACTGGTATAATTAGTTATTAACTAGATTTTAACTATGTATATAATTTCAGAATTTTTGTCTTTATTGTGAAGATAAAGCAGATGTCTCTGGAATTACTAAACCAGGTGAGCTGAGGCTTAATGGCTCCTTTAAAAGTAAAGACTGCAGACCCCTGACCTCGGCAGCAAACTCAGAAACTTTCTTAAAGATGAAAAGGTAAGATAGATCAGATAGAATAATACTTTACTGTCGGATTACTTAGAAATATGTCTTGTATCACCAGCTCATCCATTAACACAGTTTCCCATCACACTTAGAATAAGAACATGTCATTAAAAACGTCATAAAATAAATAAAATTAAAAAAACCCTACTACCCAAGAAAACACTCTGAATACAAATTAATCTAAATACTTAAGAATATCCTAAGTCAGAGTCAGGGATGTGTGTGTGGAGCAGTGTGTGTCCCACCTTTACTCTACTGTTTGTTTAATAAAGAAATAGAGTGAGGAATAAACCAGAGCTTGCTCTTATTTTATTATTACAGCTTAGCATCCTTAAACCTCTCCCTGACGGTAAAAGCTGATACTCATGGAAGACATGAGAAGGGTCCTTGGGGATCTTGTCAGTCAGTCTGCTTTAGAAGCTGCTCGGAAAACAACACTCAACACTGTGACGAATAAGATGATTGAAAGATGCGTTGAGTAGGATGAGTTTTATTTAGCTATTAAAGAGAAGAAGTATTAAACATAGTGTGATGACTAGATTTATTCAATTGAAAATCAATCCTAGAAAAATATCAAGATTTAATTTACCTCCATTGTTTTAAATTCTCATGCAGAAGTGATTATAAACATGGGTACATACATTACATTTGGGTGTGGTTGAACATGCCAAACATGTTAAAAATTATAAACTTCACCCCAAAAGGAGCAGTGAATCCCTCAAAAACTGTGTGACTCTGCATGAAAACACATCCCGTTCGGTGTGTTTTGCTTAGCATTTCTCTGCAGACTCTCACAGGGGCTGGCATTAATACCAGATAATGGTGTTGACTCGCAGAGGGGTGAGAAAGAGATAAAAACAGGTGATGGGAGAGGCGATGCACTCTGCCGGCTCCCATAAAATCCTCCAGCGCCCGGAGCCTGCTGTGTCAGGAGCGATAGGTAATTTGGGTGCTGGTGGTGACAGAGAAGGAGACAGAAGGGGGCTGCTTGGCTCTGATGTCAGCTCCCTCTGTTGCTTCCTCTAGGGTGCAGTTTCGGGCAGATTTGTTGCAGAGGCGAAAGGAGGAGAGGGAGGCACGGGAGATTGAGCGGCAAAGGGAGGAAGAAGACAGAGAGCATCGTCTGGAAGTTCTCAGGAACCAGGTGAGTCACTATCTGCCTCTTTGATTTTCAGCTGAGATGACCCAGAAGGGCAGAGCTGGACTCATGCTTATCTAAATCAAGGCATCACTGCCACCTTATGGCAGAAAGTCAGAAGACAATTTGATGGGTATCCCTTCATAAATGTTTTCCACCTGTTTATCTCAGGTTGTGGTGGTGGCAGAGGCTGATCCAGAGAGGATGATGGCAGATACGGAAGCCTGGAGGAGTCGCCGCTTGAATGTTAAAGAGTTCGAGCTCCCAAAGCCTCTCTACAGTATCAACACATTCACTGACACTGAGGTGAGGCCTGATAACATCCACCAGCTCTCCTTTAACCTTTAGCTTTGTTTGATTACCAAAGCTCTACAGCTAGGAGGCCATTCACCCTGAACTCTTTATCTTTGCTCCACAAATAACGAGACAGTACGCCCTCTTTCCCCATATTTGTTGATGACACGCCTGTTAGTTTTGTCTTAGGTGGGACTGATCCCAGACCACGAGAATTATGTAATCTGGCCGGCTGGTCAAACAAAGTCTATCTTCCTCCAGGGAACATCATACACTGCCTTGATTTCAAGGCTAACCAGCTCATCTGTGCACTTTAGAGTTTGTTGTGTGTGTTTGTCATAACTGGAGAATGAGGTTAGAATCCAGTCATTGTGTAACCAGGCAATGACTTATATCAAAATATTTATCTGTGTCTCCAAATCCAAACTATGAAGGATGAGTGATTAACCATGTGTCAAATATTAAATGTGGAGCAAACCATTGAACGAAATGGAAACACCGGAGGTGTGATTTTGCATCAAACAGCTGGAGATTTATTGCTTACAGTGTTTTTTGTTTTTTTGTACATCTGTTTTCCAGATTGTGTCCGACCCCAGAGTGCGTGTCGAGCAGGCTCTGCGGGAGGCTGGCGTGCACCAGAGCCAGTACGCCAAAGAGGTTATGTCTGTTATGAAACCCCCCAAACCACCACGACCAGATACAAAATCAGTTATAAACTTTTGACCAGGGACTTGTTGGGGTCATGTTTTTATAATTTCACCTTCTGTTCCTCTGTTTGAGTTGAAGTAAATGGAAATAAGATCTCATATATTTACACGTGCTCAGAACACA
Source organism: Halichoeres trimaculatus (assembly GCF_033239565.1). Lineage (NCBI taxonomy): Eukaryota > Metazoa > Chordata > Actinopteri > Labriformes > Labridae > Halichoeres > Halichoeres trimaculatus. Next base: position 20,325,832 of record NW_027437197.1, read on the forward strand.
TAGGTACAAATTTGGTAAACATAACCTGGAGTGCTGACCACAAAGGACACTATTTGTTTATAAATATTGACTTTTATTGTAGGTTTTTAACTCTACAGCATCTCGTGAGAAAAACAGCGATAATACACGTGAACTTATGACCTTGCTGCACGTTTTTGCTGTATTACAGATCACTGATGTGACATTCAGGAAGTTCACATTTGCAGCTTGTCTGAAGGAGAAACAACATGACGTATTACAGTATTATGTATGCGAATATTTCAACCAATCAAATGTGAAACAAATGTCTTAAACATACAAATATCCTTAGAGATAAGGGAACCGTCTTAACGTAAGTTTTAGTTTAGCTAAAATGATTGTGATACATATAAAAAATCTTTTCTTTTAACTGTTAAAATCAGAACACACTCTTTAGAAAATTCATTTTTCAGTATTAAATATTAAGAAGCAAATAAACTTACAGTTTTATAACATACGTAGTTAACATCTTAAATAAGTGTTGGATGTCCATATCAACATGTTTAATACACTCTATATACATATCCACATAAAGGTCAAAACTATGTACATTGTCATTGAATAGCTGGGAGGATGTGAGAGATCTAAGGGTCTTAGACTAAAAGTCCCAGCCGTTTCTTGATAAAGTGGGACACCAGGACTTGAGGTCTCTGCTGGTACTCCACCAAAACATCATGTGGGGAGGTGATCTGGTCGCCCTCGAAGCGGTTCAGCAAGGCAACACAGATTACAGCAGCTGGAGAGGAAAAGAAGATGATATTGATCCACATGGTAGGATTCAAAAAAAGTAGAAGCAAGAAAGAGTAATGCTTTTAAACTGTATTTAAGAACTGTGCTGAACATGTGAAATACTGGATTAATAAAAAGTACCTTTGAGGCCACAGACGCGGCACATTGCAGCAAACACTGTAGACTCCATTTCAATATTCCTCACACCAGCATCGTAAGCTTTCCTCAGATACTCCAGTTTCTCCTCATGAGAGAAGGAGCAGAGAGCCCCATCAAGTCGGCCTTGGCCTAAAGAGACAGCACAGGATTGGTCACTATCTACACGACCCTCTTGACCTGTTAGAGCAGAGTTATCACAAACAGCCCTGAGAACATGATGCAGTACATACCTTCATAGAAGTCGTGTGTGCACATTGTGTTTCCAATCACTGTGGGGATGTTTTGGAGCTCAGAGGAGCACTGCAGAAGCTCACTGGCCACCCCTTCATCCAGCTCGGTGCTCCTGGTGATGACTTTACCCAGAACCACCTGCTCAAACTGGGCGCGGAAGGAGTAGTCCACAGCTTTATCTGTGATGACCACGGTGCCTGGGGCCAGACCTTTAAACCACACCACAAAAATAATCACTTTCTGCTTCATACTAGCAAAACTCGATTAGAAATGAAAGGAAAGCGTTCTCACCAACTCCTCCAGATGTTCCAAGGCGAAACAGCACCACGTCCCGGCACTGAGCATGGTGCAGCAGTTTGATGAGCTCATGCAGCATGATGGAGATGGAAGGGACACCCATACCATGCTGTGATGGAAACAAGAATATGATTAAAATGCCCCCAGAAAAATAAAATTTAAAGTTATAACCCGACATTTTAAGTACCACCTTTTAAAGATAAAGAAAACTTGGGAAGTTTTTTTTCTTTTCTTTCTTTTTTTTTTTTTTTTTTTCAAAGAAGATAAAAAAAAAAAAAAAGAGAAAAAAAAAGAAAAAAAAAAAAAAAAAGGAAACTTGGGAAGTTTAGTGTCATGCTTACGCTTATGGAGAGCACTGGTCCCACTTTGTACATGCTATAGCGGTCGGTTCCCTCACAGATATCTCTGATGTCCTCTGGAGAACCAGACAGTTTCAGCTCCTGATGGATAAACTGGGCAAAAGCTTTCATCCGGTTTGCACTGCCGCCAACACACACAAACTACAAGAAAACAGAAAATCAAACTTTAAGTTCACATTCAATTGTAACAAACCATCTATGTTATAATGCACGTTTTACACACCTTGATATCTCCAAACATTTCTGGAAGGTTGTGAGTCTTGGTGCTGAGGTTGAAGTGATAAAGGATATCCTCCTCCATGGTGTCCAGGTAGGGATTTTTCACCTGAACCTGTTGCCTGAGAGCAATATTGGGCATCATATTAACAAATGGACAACTCAAGCATAACCTAAATAGATCACATTTAAAAGATTTTCAAACGTACAGCATCTTCTGATTCCTCAAACACTTACTTGATGTAGTCTTTGTGCTCATTCCCCATACAGTTCAGTAAAATCGGTGCCATGACTGCAGATGAAACTTGAAAGTTTGTTTAAAAAAGAAAAGTTTCCAGAAGTTTTCTGCCAATAACGTCCAAATGTCTCTCGTAGCTGTCACAGAATAAGATGTGTATCCGAGTGCAGAGCTGATATAGTCTTCATCTCTGAGCTGTGCACTGATTGGCTCCACAGAGAGGAGTTGCACTCACAAAAACATCAACCAGCCCCCAAACAAACAGAGCGAGACGAGTTATTCGATAATGATAATTGGTCAGCTTATCAGTGAATCTTCAAAAGGAAAAATATACTGAAGGCAATTAAAGTAACACGTGACCCTGACTCCTGATTACACTTTATGAAGAGATTTGCTGGAGTCTTAAGGGTCTTAAATAAAGCCAATCAGAGGCCAATGAATAACTGACGTGTTATGACATTAAGCTGTTGCAGAGAACAGCTTGATAACCTCTGACATTGGCACGCAGTTTACCGGTATGTCAAAACATTGACAAACAGAGGCAGCTTAATGGACAACCAACAGAAACTCGGTGTACAGGTTCCCTGCAAAAATGTACGTCACACTGAGCCCTGTTTCACATACTTTAAGGAAATGAATCACTGTTTATGTGTGTTTATCTTTAAAGTGACGACAGTCTGTTGAGAACAAATGTAGGGAAAAGTAAACTAAGACTCTAAAATCTTAGAATAACTTTAATATTGTTTAGTTATTGAGTTACATACACAGCAAATAAGTGAAAAAAGAGAAGTGCTCTCTTAACTTCTGAAAATTGAGTTAATGCATCACAAGCAACAACAGTGCATTAAAAAAGTACAATTCAATCAAGAACTTTTATGCTTGAGTAACACATCTGATATACACAAAACAATTTAAAAACACAGTAAAACATTCAGTGTGGCTCAGCGTTGGTTAAAAAATGTATGTTCTGTTTAAGGACAGGATGGCAACCATTCCCTTCTGGAAGTGTTTGAACTCGTACATCCTTTACCCTCGCAGCAGCAGTCTGCTAATCTGTTGACAGAAATATATACAAGCAAGAGTTAATAGCACATCATTCACTAATAAACCCAGCACTACACTTCCAAGAGGTGTCATAAAAACTAAATAGCTGCTGTTTTTAAGTTTGAGTGCCAACGTTTTGTGTCCATGTGCACTTATTGAGTCACATAAATCAATACAGCAGCTTGGCGCTGTTTTCTTCAACATAATCGAGGTGATTTATGAGTGCTGGATGAAAAATGGGACTGAAAATATTTTATGGTGACCGAAACTCCTAAACTGTTCCTTACTTGTCAGATCTGTGTTGCATATTGTTGGTTTATCATCTTCTAAGTAGCCAAAACTCAGCAGTTTGGACATGTTGACAGGGGCAGGCTTCTTGTCAAAAACTCTGCAAGAGGACACAAAGATATGGAGATGAAATGCAGCAGAACTGCAGCAGAACTGCAGCTTTTCAAACAGAGATAATATCAAAAGATGTTCATGTAGTTACCCGTGTTATGTAATCTTTTATCATGCCCACAATGTGGCTTCTAGACCAACATGGGAGGCTCGGGCTGACGTGCAACACAGTCAACAAACTCAAGCTACTCATTACAGAATTACAGCATGCTGCACAGAGTCAACAAATGGTATATACAGTGTAACACCAGCCTGTTAAGTGTCACTGTATCTCATCCCAAACACTACAGTTTTTTAATCTGCTCAAAATAAGGCAAGGCAAATCAGGAAATGTGAAGTGAACATTCAAAATCTTGCACCTGGCATCAGATAAGCAATACATTGCATGTAATGGCAGGACTTTGTTTTGAAGAGGGTCCATTGTGGACTTTGTTGGCGTGCAGTATCAACATAACATGTGCGCTGACACCAGTCTTTATTGTTTCCTCTGTTATGAGCTCTGTACGTGAGGTCATTTAGGGTTTTGGGTCATTGACATTTTAGAAAAGGTACAAGAGACACAAAGCATAGATTAGCAGTGAGCCAAAGCAAATAGGCAAAAGTCCAGATTTGTCTAGACACTGAGTCTGTCCGGTGCAAATATGTACATTGAAGAGGTTTTGCTTGTGTTTATTGTCCACAGACATCTCATTTTGATTTCAATGTATGTGAAAGAGAAATTCTGCAGATCTTCATAAAAGATTGGAGTGTCCAGTCTAGAAGCCTTTGGAAATGTGGGTTGAACCTGACACTGATTTTTGATCATGTTGTCGCTGCAAAATTTCTTCAGCATTTTCCCTTGAGCCATAGTTGAATAAATAGAATAAAGTGAGAATAATAAGGCTTAAAATTTGCAGGATATCCATATGATTCCTTCAACTAGTAGAGCTAAGAGCTTACATATATCCTTTCACAGACTAAGGATTTGTCCTGTTAAATTCATTTATTGGCGACACATAGACCAGTCAAAAATTATTTTATACCCTTTTTAACATAATGTTAAAAATTCTAGCCCAAAATCCACTTCTTACACCCTGGTTCACTTCTTAAATGTGTTATCTTTCCCTGCATATAAAAAGGGAAAAATAATTTGCTCTTAATTAGTTGCATCAGTTTAAGTGTGTACTCATTAGTATAACTGATCTGAACATATGACTCTACTCTCCGCTCAAACTTGTAGTCTGGCTTAACAGGATAGCCAGGCTTTGATGAATCAATGTTTTCAAAGTCTGTCCCTGGAGTCCTGCAGTGGCTTTCCTTTGCTGAATAAAATGAACCACAGCGCCATCTTGTGACCACATTAACTTACATCCTCTTGAATTTGCTGGTCTCATAGCATTGATTGGATGCCTGCAGTTTCTCCACCTGGCTGTCTTGGATGTTGTTATTCTGCAGAAGTAAAAGACAAAGTCTCACTTTGTGATGATACTTAGATACTTTTCCCATCACTAGCTTCAATTCTCCCACATACACACATTTGGTCGAGATCAAGTAAAGGCAAACTGAAAAATACAACTCTAAGGCATTTTCATAATTTCTCCATTAGAATAGGGTCAAAGCTGTGTTGAACAACTCAAGTGATAAATTCAAATTTGAATTTTGTGCCTCATTTGGCTAAATTACTTCCTAAAATGACTCAGGCAATTCTGTGTTTACCTTCTCTTTGCCATTGCTGCTGTTATCATCCCTCTCCCAGGCTGACATATTGTCAGTCCCAAAGGGAGGCTCTAGCGGTTGAAAAGCTCCAGGGTTTTTCTTCTCTGCACTGTTAATTAGATTGTTGGAGAAAAACAATATAGGGATATGAAAACTATCCTTTGCTTAATGATAGTTGGATCATGACAGGAAGGATAAACAGTGAAAAACAGTCAGGATGGCTACTAATATTAATGTTACTTAAATTTAAAAGCTTATTGGATATCTATAGGTCAGAGTGCATGACAATAACATGACAAATGTTTTCAGTACCTTTCCTCAGTGCTATCTCCTGATGCCATGAACAAGTTTGCAGGTTTATATGAATTTGGTGTAGAAACTGTGTCCTCGTGCCACAAAAGTCCTGTTTAGAAGTGTGAAAATGAGCAAAAAAAACCCCATCATATATGACCAGATAATGTAAACTACGTGGAGAGAGAAGCTAACAGATTGATTGTACCTTTGTGTCCACCTTGTTTTGCAAGCTTGATGTAGTCAGAGTCACTCTCTAAGACCCCAGCCCTCCTCCCCCTGACCTTCTCCTCTGGTAGAGCGCTGATGCTCGGGGACAGTCCTGGGATCTGGGAGATGTGGCCGTTCATTCTGTGGAGCCCTATGACCGTACATGTCATTTAAACACACAAAACAACAACGAAAAGGAAAGATTTCACACAATTTGTACATATCTCTTTTTATCCGCTTCACTGTCACATGTAAATACATGCCTGTTTGACCTGGTAGCACTCAGCACATCATGAGTCAATTTAAGTCATTCAAGTTTACTTGCCAGATTGTGTCGACTGAAGATCATTACTCATGTGAGTTGTGGGTTTTCTGTTAAGAGTGGAACAAATACACCGTTAAGCTCCAACATACAACACTGGACATTGAGTCCTAGCAAAAGACTACAACAGAAAAAATACTTCGGCTTAAAGTCAATCGGAGTTTACTTACTCTGAAGTCATTTTGGACGTAGAAGAGCAAACGGCTGTGTGAAAAGCAACGACTGTTTGGAGCACGTGACTCGTTGCCTTGGAAACGGGTCTTAAACCGAGCCTCCCTCGATAGCCGCTGCTGCTCAGTGAGGTACGGTTCTAGTTATTTATTTATTTAGTGGGCAAGTTGGGTTACTTCTAGTTAAATAGATTTAATAGGAAATCCGATTATACTCCTAGATGTTCACAACAGAGTGAACGGAATAATGACGGTTTTATTTGGGTTAGATATGGCAAATAAATAAATAAATAAATAAATAAAACCACATCATTATTCTTGGAGACCTCTAATGGTATGAAGTTCCCCCAAAAGAGATTCCGTTTAAAGAGTTATTCAAGTGGCCTTTTGCAGTATTATGATAAATGAAAAGAAATGGTCAGTCCGCTAGACATGAAGAAATAAGTGTGTAAAGCAGTTAAGTCTAGAAAGACGTTTCATTTGAGAAGAAGAAAAAAAAGCAAAAGCTATTGCTGAGTTATTGCCGGGTACTTACACGTTATTTTAATGCAAATTTCCGAGCTGTGTGGAAAAGATATCCACCAGCTCGTCCATTAATCATTTGATATGGTGCTTAAGTGATTTTTTAATTACTTTGTTGTTGTGTAATCTCCATAGTATTTATTACTGCGACTAACCGCTCCAGAGTTTGGCTCTGTAATAAAGCTTAATAAAATATGTGAGTGAATGGCTATCTTTTCGCCATTCATTTTTTAAACCATAATAAAGAAGTAGTCCATGCAAATACGTTTTATCGTTTTAACATTAGCCTCTATATGCCCGAACGAAAACCATTCTGCAAATACAAATTAGGCCTAGTTGAGAGAATATTTTTTGAGTATTTTAAAAGTGAACATTTTATACAGTTAAGTCACCACATTTGGAAAAATGCAAACAAGCTTGAACCATTCACTCCATGAATGCTGAGTTGGGAACATGCGCAGAGCGCAGGAAGCGGCGATGGTCCTTTAATTACATAGCATGTCAAGGTAACTTAGGACAAAGAACCCGAGACCGGAAACGCAAGTATATACTTCAGCATAAAAGCTAAGTGTATGGCTAGGGAACAGTGCTGGAGCAGGCTGGTGATTTAACACCCCCACGACTCTTCTTGGCTGTTTAAGTGCCCGAGTTTAACACTGTCAATTTTCCATTAGGATGTCAAAGCAAACTGATCAAAAAGATCATCAAAAAGTATTCCCTTGACCCAACAAATTTATATATATATATATATATATATATATATATATATATATATATATATATATATATATATATATATATATATATAACATGATGATATAACATATATATATATATATATATATATATATATATATATATATATATATATATATATATATATATATATATATATATATATATATATATATATTTTAACTTTGAGATAGTTTTGAGTCTTCATTTCCACACTGCAAATTAAAATCAAACGAAATGATGGATGTTGAAAAAGTGCAAAGTTTGCAATTCTTCAGTGCTTTTGATTTGTTTATAACCCTTTAGGGACGATGGGGCACACTTTAGCATCGTATTTCCTTACATTTCTTAAAATCCAATCAAGGGATTATGTAGACTACAAAATACAGTGTTTGAGTTGAGTTGAAGAAATAATCCCTAAAGTCTTCTTGATTTTTAGATGCTGCACAAGTGGGTATTATTTCCCAAAATATGCAGATCATTGTAATAAATAATTGCTGGATAAAATTGCCATGATAAATGTTCTTCTGTAAATATTGATGGGCGTTACTGTTTGAGATATGTGTTCATAATGTGTTTCAAGTTAGAGCTTTCTGGAAAGCTCAAATCCTTTAGACAGTATTTTTATGGTTAAATTTGATTCTTAAATATGACAAACCATTATTTAAAATGAATGAAGTGTTTTTTTTTTGTTTATTTATTTTTTTAATTTTTTAAGGTCCTTGACGGCTCATAAATGAAACGTGTCTTTTACTTTGAAACACTTCACCGGAAGCCCATTTTCGCCCTTGCATCTTGACGCTGGTTAATTACAGTGAGTTGTTACAAGGTAACTTCCTCCTCCAATCGTGGCTTTTTTTCCTTCGTGGAGTGCGAGTTGTGAAGCACAGACAGTGCAAATGTGTGAGGAGGGACAGCGTCACAAAATGTATATTCATCTTTTCCCTCCTCTGATTTCATGCATCGTATGAATTTGTCACTTTTTCACCAGCGAGCGACGGACGATCATGTTGGCGTCATGTAGGCTCCGCTTTTCAGACTTTGGAAAACAAATCGGGTATTGTCGGTGAATTCTCGGGAGATGGCAGAATAGTTCGACCTGCGAGAGATACCAAAACCATCACAGCACTTTGGAAAATAACCTGCGAGGTAAGTGTTATCACGATGTACATTAAATGTTGTTTAAACTGAACTTTAAAAGTCCTGATTTTTATCGTAAAGGGGAGGTTTACATCTCGGTAGACACGGAGAAGTTCGCTGACTCGCAGGAAAATGTTTCGTGACGTGCTGCTCCCAAGAAATCCTGTCTCCCTCCCAGCTTTTCTTCCAAAAATCTTGGCCTGTTATATTGCAGTATTGATGTTTTATTCATCGTCATTTGATTATAAAACATGTGTATCAGCATCTTTGATATATTAGCCTCACTGTGTTAATTTTATGTTGGTCTCTTCTTAAACGCGTCACCGGGATGTTTTTTTCTGATAGTTAGAGGTTAGATAAATGGTGATGCGTTCAGGACCAAAACGCTGAAATTGAACGTCTCGGGTCAACCTCTGCGACTTCTGGTGTTTCACAATCACACCAGCCTATCAACGTCGCGACTAGTTGTGACTTTGTTAGGAGTTTTTTGTGATGCAAACAGTCTTTGGGAGGGTCGTTCCTGCTTGATCGTGTGTCTCATCATCCCCTGCTGAGCACTTTTAACATCACAATCACAGCACAGAGGGGGGGCAGAGACTGAAACAGTAGTGATCACACAGCATTGTTTGGAAGGGGCTTAATTTTAAAGACATTGTCTGTGGAAAAAAACACTCCACTTTACCATTTATAGTTCCCATAAAGCCTGCAAAAGTGTGTTTACATCACTGGAGCAAACAGTACGTGGTGCAGATTGAAGGGCAGGTCAATGTAAGCTGGCAGACTCAGCATTGGGGAGGGTGCAAACTTCATTACAAAGGTGTCACTTCTAGCTGGAAGCATTCAGAGATAATTGTGCAGATTAAAAGAAGTGTGAATGGGGATGTCTCACACTGAAGTGTTGCTCCCCAGAATCAACTCTTTGTGCTGGAGCTGAGCTCTAACTAAATTACATTCCCACATACTAATCAGGATTTTCTTCCTCCGTCGCCCAAGTGTCTGGGGAGCACTTGATTGTTCATTTGTTTTCTTGTGTAGTTTGTGTTATTGAACGCAACAAAGTCAAGCTTTTCTTAATTGCAATGCATTCAATTGACCAATGTAAATGCATAGTAGGCTGACCGCAGAGACTGGTGTCTGGCTCTGTAGACTACTGTTTAATCAATACGAATCAGCCATTTAAAATGTATTTAAACATTAATGACCCCACCAGTTAAAGCTTCCGCAGTTGAGGTTATTTATCCCTGCGTGTTTGTGTGTCTGCTTCTTGATCTGGAGAATGTAACCCCATGGCTGAGCAGTCTCAGAGGCCGGACCTCTTGGTGGGCGCCTGCTGTTCTCATGGGGGGGCTTGCGTCGCTGAGTCTGGCTGATAGCGGTCAGATAAAGAGCCGTCAGGCAGTCTGGGCTTAGATCTGGCTCGACTGCAGGGGATCTTGAGGATCCTGTTCTCAGGCACCATTGTGATCCAAACTCTCCTCCTCTCTCAGGCTACAACAGTGTTATTGTTTAGAGTTTTGAGACAGTTTCTTTGTTTTAAATGGATTATCCGTCGTAACTCAACCAGTCAAAGGTTATCTGACTGTCTTAGATAAACAGTGCTGTCTCAATGATGTCTTGGTCTATTTTTACAGTTCGTATTCAGGGGCTTCCATGTGGGTGATTTATAATGCTTGACTGTCTGTCTGTCTATATTCACATTTCCTTGCTTAGGGTTGCAGTACAATATGATACCTAATATACGCCCTATATCTTATGACACAGTGATGCTGGGAGACAATCAATATACAGGAAGAGAAATCTGTTTAGAGAGCTATATCATTTTTTAATTAAAGGTGCAGTGTGTGGAATGTAGCCAAGCAGACTTGGTAAAATTAAACAAAAATGGTGGTAAATGGTAAAATTAAAGTTGGAGAGTTTGTTTTGACTTTGTGTTAGCTTTTAGGAGCAGGTCTCCTTCCAGGGAGGCCGCCATCTTGCCTTGCTATGTTCCTGCAGTTGCACAGAACCAACAAACTGGTGATGCTTAAAACCTTCTGTCATGTCAGATATAAAGGAGCATTTCAGTGAATTGGACAACTAACCCCAAATATTCCAATTTCTTCACACTGTACCTTTAAACAAGCAATATTTAGCATCAATGACGCACCAGTGATTTGAATGAGTCAGAGCAGTAGCTGTGTTTACATGGACCACTTATTTTAGGAATACTTTCCTGATCGGGCAGGATAGTTTTTGCCACTCGCTGTACTGTACCCTGTGACCTATTTTCCAAACTAGTTGAAAGATAGTGATGAAAAATCTATTTTGATGATCAATCAATCAATGTAATTCAGACATCCAAAGTCATTGACCTCAGAGAAGAGGCGAGTATGATTTGTGGTGAAGAGGTGAGCAGAGAGCAAATGTAGAAGCCTAAAGCAACTCTGTTTTTAACTATCAAACTTTATTTGTTTCACATTATGATGGTACAACCACACTGGCGTCAATTTGTGACAGACACCCTGTTTAACCATGTTAAAGCCTTTTTTCTGCAACTTTTGATGTCGATCATTGACTCAAGTGGGAAATATTTTCAAAAACTGAGAAAGCATTTTTTCTGAGTTAATGAGTTTAAGTTATGACCTAAGTCTAATATGAGATTTTTTGTTGACTGTCTTATTTTGATGCAATTTTTTCCAGGCTACTTTTTTACAGCACTTTCATTAATCAGGGAGACAAATCAAACAAAGTCATCTCCAGGCATTGGTCATTTTGCTAATTTTGTGTCTCTTTGTTTCCGCAAATTTTTGCCAGAGAAGAGATTTCAACTCATACTCTGGAAACTGTGATAGCTCTTTCCCTCGCTATCTCCAACATTTTACAGACTTGCTGCTTAATCAAAAAAGAAACTTCTCATCAGATTAAGTGATGCTGAATATAATCACGAGATGCAGCAGCAGAACTGCTTTGAACAAACTTTTGGAAATAAGAGCCTTTGATCTCAATCTGAAAGTTTTGCCTCTCCCACGCAGAACTGATTCAAGTTTTCACTTCTACTTTTTCCACCCCGACTTCATCAGCTCCAGTGCTTCCTTTTTTCCTTTTTGGTGGACATTAAGTGTATAGTTTGTCTCAGTATTTGAGGAAGAATGAGGTGAGTGTGAGGAGGGGAGTTGTTACGGTGGGGGCTTTGATAGTAATCATTTCTCTGTACACAGTAATTTGGCTGTCACAAGAAGCTGGCACTTTGGGTTGGAACAATATGCAAGCTCTCAAAAAAAAAAACCCCTGAGAGAGTGTTTAAGGGATGGGGGAGGAATGGTGTGTGTATGCATATGTGTGTGTGGGATCAGGTTACACAGTCTGTCATTAAGAAGAGAAGCGCAGTTATGAGACCAAGATAGACTGCTTCAAGTCTGAGCAAGAAGAGTCGGAGGCCCTTCTGTGTTGGCGGCTTTCAAGAAGGGGAAAAAAGGAGGGAGTGAAGGGAAGGAGGGCAGGAAAGGGATACTGTATGACTGCCTGTGACGGTTTATGAATGTGTGTGTGATTGCAGGTGGAAAGGGGCAGCTGAGGCGAAAAAGGAAGGTAGTATTTTGGGTTGCAGTCAAACTGAGAGCAGCAATCTCCAGCTATCTCTGCCTCATCTGTGTGTGTGGTGTGGTGTGTGTGCACGTGCAGCTCTATGTGTATATGCTGACTTATCCTAGAAAGTTTGACTAGCAACAAACCTGGCATGAGATGAGGCGGCAGGCTGCGGAGGAATACAGCATGTGGGTTGAAAATTTCGCTTCTGCTCTGTGTTGGTGTCCAGCTTTTCAGAAAAGGGGCCCTCTGTCTGCAGCGTTATTTTTAGTCAAATAAAAAAACACAACAACTTGAGCCTTTTAATAATCATCAGCCTTATGTAGCCCAAACATATCATGAAGAGAGGAGCAGTCTGGGACTCGCAGGCACTGCAGTCTCAGCATGAGACGGGAATTTAGAGAAGGGGAGAATGAGATAAAAGGACTCCCCGTGTTTCTGCCAGATTTGAGTCCTGCTCTCCTCTTTTTCTTCTTCTGGTCACTCTGCTCAGACGTATTGATTTCTCTTCCCCTGTCTTTCAATATGGATGGAGACAGATAGAAGGGAGACAAGACACTGCTGTCTGCACAGATGCACACTCACACTCATACACAGACAGATCTGCAGTGCTCTCCCTCTAACCCCAGACTGCACCGGAGACAGTCTGCAATACACATTTTATGAGCCCTTCACTCGCCTCAGTGCTCTTGTCTTATCGCTCAGCTGTTAGTGGGGAAAGTTATGGCTTTGTTTCTGTTGCTCTCTCTTCTCTCTGATCTCATTCCCAGACCCAGGAACAGGCTCTTATTTGGTGCAGGCACGTTGTCTACGAATTGGGAATAATTTATGTTTCATCTCTGGGGTCAAGGGGTCGTTAACTAAAGTACCTCTGTTACTATAGTCGTACCTCAGCGTCCTGCTCAGCCAGGATGTTTAATTTAGGGAATCCAGTCCTCTGGATTCACCCTGTAAGGGAAATTTATATTGTATTAGCCTTGAAGGTTGGCCAGAACAACATGTCTGGAATAACCATTACAATATAACATAAGCCTTAGCGTGTAAACCCACAGCTGAAATTGAAAAATATTCAAATGATCAGTTTAAAGCTCCTGTGAGGTTTTTTTTAGCCGGTTTTGAAAGTGACTGAAATTCAAATTGTTAGCTCTTTATGACATTCACAGGCAAATAAAAACAAAGTCAGACAGAAATTTTACTTCTACATTTTCAGTTTTGATGCCTGCAACTGCTGCTGTGGAGTAGACATCAGATTAAATAACTGACTCAGTAAAACAAAATATAAATAAAACTGGTGAATAAGAATACTTTCAAGACGAGTACAAAGCCAATGGCAACTACCAGAATTGCTACAGAAGCTTTAACATACTTCCCCCACAATAAACAGCAAATTGATGGATTCTTACATTGTGAAGTTCACATCATTGGTTGTCAGAAACAAAAAGATGGGGAGTCAAATTAATAAGGAATATAAATTTGATAGAAGGATCTGAAATAAAGAGATTGCTGGTGTTTAGGCTCAGTAATTCAATGTCTGGGACTGAATTTTTTTTGATCGACTTTTCTGATGCTCTGGAAGTGTCTTGAAGGCCAAATTTTGAATGCAGCCAAATTTTATAAACTCCTGTGAGGCACTTTCAGAAATGTTGATTTTGACTCCTCTTGTAGACAAAGAAGTACCTATCTCTGTCCCTTATGTAAAAAAACATCATCTATTAGATTGTTTTTTTTAGCAAGCCAAGTAGGGATTGGGACCTTTCACATTTGAAACAATATGGTACAGATACCTGGTACCTGGCAATCAGTATCAGTGCTCAACATTACAAATTTTCTGTACTTTTGTTTGTTAATGTAATAATAAATATTTGTTATATATAATATTTATTTTTTATATTTTTAATAAAATTAAATTCTATAATAATTGAATAATAATAACGATTTTAATAACAGTTTTTTATAATATTTGTTATGTATAACAGTTTTTTTAAAAAAATTTTAAATAAATATTATTTGTTTAAAATTAAATCTCTTTTTTTTATTTTGCATATTTCTTTCTCAATATAAAAACTTGCAATGCTGTGTTCATGTCCACCATGGAAAATCACCTACTCTCCCAGAGGGACCAAAACATGGTACCGTTTGATTTGACCTGAATTGGTACTAGATACGACAGACAGAATTCGACTGGAACCTACAAAAGTACATAATTCAGTACCCATCCCTAATGCTAAGTATTACTTTATCTGACATCCGTCATCTGCCCACCCACAGTTTATTTGAAATTAAGAATTATCGCAATAAATGACTTTATAATATTTCTATTTGCTTGTATAGCTTTTGAAGAGACGCCAGTATTAATCTCAGCCTGTTTCATGAGCAGCTAAAATAATTTACCAGGATCTTTAACTACATCAGACAAACTTCTTTTTGACCAGAATGATACTGACAGCTCAGCTTCATCAACAAAAGGCCAAACTCTGTTAAATCAAGTCATCACAAAACCCTCTAGTTATCCCATCAGTGGTATTTTTAAACTTAGTTCACAAATCCTTTTCCTTAAAAGTGTCATCACTGGAGCACCAGAGACTCCCTGGCCGTAAAGTCCCCGCTGGCAGTAGGATGTGACGACCCTGAGAATGGTCCCGTTAACACGTTCATTGTTCTGGTGCGAGCTGTTTGCAGAGTGATTATCATCATAGTGGTGCCTCTTTTAGCCATCGTTTTGGGGTCACACAGTAGGATTTAGCATCCTGCTAACTGAGTCTAGTCGCTCAGACTTTGGTTGGCATGGTGCAGTTCGCTCCAAGGCTACACTCTGCTGAGCTGTGAGCAGGTGTGCACACATTTCTTTTGTCTGTTCACCTCAATAAGTTGATTCTCAAGGAGAAAAATGTGTTTAAAAAGGTGTAGCCTGACACAAATCAAGGTGTCCTTTGGAGAAAAGTATTAACCTGGGACAGTGAACTTTGTGAGACGGTCGTTTGGAGGGGAGAGTGTTTGTGCATTCTTCTGTTAGCAAACATGGCTGACACGAAGGCTGTTTGAACTGGCTGGTCCAGAAGTTTTGATGGCTGTGTGAAAATGGTTGTCTAATTACTATGGTGACCAGCGCTGAGAAGACTTGTTAACAGCGTCTCCACTGGGCTGTTAAAGCTTTTTAAGTTGACTTCAAACAACATGAAGCTACAACCTCAGGAGACCATGAAAACATCAATCGTTGGGAAAAAAAACTGTCTCTCTTTTGACCATTAGTGGTAGTCTTTTTGAATTCCTAGTCTTTGTTTCTGATTGTTGTTTTTAGTGCAGAGGTGAAAGGAAGGGTGGGATTACAGCAGAAAGACAAGGTGACTATTGTCTCTGATTACATTTGATCCAAGATGAAAACAATTCTGTCTGTGTGTGTGCGTGTGTGTGCTCACACCCAGGATTGTATCCAAGAAACAAAACCTGCAATGTTGTTGCCTACAACAGTAAATGTGTAAGTGAGAAGTGAACTTGGGCAGGGAGGTATTTGCATTTGGTTTCATTACTGTTTTCATGAAAGAAGGAAGATACTGAGAGATGAATTCTTGCTCAAACTGATTGAACAATGCACCAATGATTTCAGGGGCCTTAGAAGTTGCTCTTTTATCTCGTAATGAATGAAATGTCATTTACACTGAGGTTATCTTTTCTGGATATCAAGTAAAGATCAACAGACGTGTTGGTTCTAGATATTTCACTGTCTTTGTGTACAATACAGAATTCCCAGTGGCCACCGTACCTATGTTGAAGCCAATGTGAGATCATGCTTCTTGTTAATGTCCAGAATCGCTGTAAATAGTTACCAAATGATAAACAGCAACTTGTATCCATAGACTGTATTACCTTCTTGCATTTACCATTGTATGGTTTTGAAGCCAAAATACCATCATAGTCTCAGCCATCAGCAAACGTTGTGCAGCCAGTCTGCGCAGTAGAGACTGTGAGGGATTCTGGGATAATATGAGTGGAGCCGGGCTACAAAAATAATAATAATAATAATATATATATTTATATATATATATTTTTTTTCAGAGTCCAATATCTTCTTGGCTCTACCTCTAGACATATTTTACAATCCCTGAAAAAAATACACAAGAACGGCAGCTTTCAATAGTTGTTAAACGTGATATAAAGCCTCATTTTTAACCTCTTGCAACTAATGAAAATGAAACTTCAGGAAAAAAAAAATACCTGAATTCAACGCAGCTAAATAATATCTTCAAATCACCACAACAATCTGACTTGAGAAACATTTGTTTGAGGGGTATTAATGTTTTAAAGTTTGACCACAGCTCATCTCGAATGACTGGGGAGTCAGATTTTTTACCTTTACTGCAGCCAGACACCAGGGGGAGCAGTTTTTGTGGAGACCTTACTTCAAGCCAAGCCGTTCTATGCTTGTATCGGTGTCAGATTAATATAATATGCACAGAATTGGTGTGAAAAACTAATCAGAATTTTTAAAGAGAGTGGAAACAGGCAATCTGACAACACAACACTGCCCCCATGTGTTTTGGAGGAGTATTGCGGCAAGACAGAAGTTAAAACCGAGTTGGTTTGTTTCCTCGCAGCCATGTTTTGACGAGCATGATAAACACAGCCCAATTGGACCACAAGTGTCTGTGATGTATTAAACATAGCATTAGTGATTGCTTTAAGAAAAATCTTCTTCACTCATTTTCCAAATGATCAAGTGGGAAATCTCTGCTTGACTTTCATCTCGTTATCCTCTCAACAGTTGACCCAAAGACAACAGGGATATCTTTGACTTTCATGTGTCTGATCTGTAGCGACAGCCTCGTTTTCTAAAAAAAAAAAAAAAACCTCCACACACTTTGAAGGTGAGATCATACATCCTGACACAGATGTGGGGCGAGATTGTATTTGAGTCATGTTGCAGTATGTGGCAAGTAATGAACCTGCAGGATCGCTGATATCACTCAACTGGCCTCCAGCCAACATCAACAAGCCTTCGACTGAAGGACTAGAGCCCTCAAATCCTCAACGGGTTTGCCTCAAGTTGTTAGGAGATAACATTTTCCAGCACTATCATTTAAAGCAAGTCTTTAGGATATCTAATGTAGTAAAGTGGAGACAAACTGCTCTCTGACTTCTTGGTTGAATTTTAACCCAACAATAAAACCTGCTGAAGAGTTAAACTGTTTAAACGCTCGACTCTCTCCCACTAAACCCTTCAGAAGTGTATCAGACAAACACTGATTTTTAACATGTAACTGCCTCAGCCACTCTTTAACCACTATTAGTCACTGGTCCTGTTTGTTTTGGAGAGCAGAAGACCTCTGTGGATAATTTGGCGCTGAATAAAAACCTCACGAACAATGACTGAACAATTTGTGGCTTTTAAAGTTTACACCCTGTTATGCCGTTGCTCTAGCGCTGCTCTGTGTACAATGATGCAGCTAAAAAACAAACATGCAGGGATTCAAAAGACAAATTAGGGTTTTTAAAAACCGGTCATTAATATTGTAGTGTTTCAGGGTTCAGAGCTACTTATAACCTGCTAAAAATATGTGTTTTTGTTCCATTAGCTTGGTTTTAGTCATCCCTGGTGCTGTGTTTGACTGTAGGCAGATTCTGTTTTTCAGACTGAGCTGAATGTGTTGATTTGCTGAGCTGTAGTGTGAATATGAATGTGGGCTGCTGCAGAGAGGAGGACTTTCGCCCTCAGGTCTGTATTAACACCCACATGCACCTAGGAGCGAACCATCTGTGTGTCCCTGATGGCATGCTGACTCTCTGGCTGTCTGGGTCCGGGGACAGGGACGTGGAACAGGGACACGCACACAGCAGGCTCTGCATTGCCCCAGTCTCCGCCTGCTCCTTCCCTCACGCTCCCCGCAGTTTTGCTGCAGTTTTTCCTCAGTGCCCGGGCTATTTGTGCCATGGTAACTGTGCCAGCCTGCCAGCTCAGACACAGATTCCACCCCTCGTCTCCCTCTTCGCCAGCATGATGACTCAGCAGCTCCTGCAGGGCCTCCAGCCTCCTCCCTCCTCAACCTCAGTGATACACCAATGCTCATCAGACAAAGTAGTGTTTTGTCATCCTCTCCTTCGTCATGACCTGAATACAAAACAGAATGAAATCAAAATCATCCAAGCTGACTTAAAACATTAGTTTGATGTTGAAAATCCGTCAAGCATCTCTCAGATCGAAGGTTTAGCATGATGCAGCCATGTAAGAGGGAACGTCTTCCACCTCCTCAGATGTATTCAGACCATCAGAGCTGTCGACGCGCGTCTCCTTTTGGGCTCAGCTGGATAAATCACAGCATTGGAGTGGCATGTTTAATCATCTCCATCTAATCACGTTAAGCTCTGCTCGGCGTCTTAAAGCGCTGCTTATCGAGATGGCCCTCTGGAGTGGGATCACTGGAAAGAGTCTGGAAAGGAAACGTGGCGTCATGAAATGGTTGCCTTGATATGTGGGATCACTTTCATGTCCCTCCAGCAGCGCTCAGCAGGAGTCAACCCTAACATACTTCTCAGCCCAGTCCAAGTATTTCTCTCTGGGATACACACGCACACACTTTGGCTAGCATTGTGGAGCTCAATGCCGTTTCTGTATTTCCATGAGGAAGGTCAGTGCTGATGCATTTCAGGGGCACTGATATCAAATGAAATACCTGTGGTGGAATAAATGTTTAGTTTGTTTAGAAAACCATCAATTTAAAGATATTACTGTACATTAAGATTTTTTTTTAAGTAGTGAAGCAGATTTCATGCAAGAAACAAATACAAATTTTACTGGTTGTGCACAATGACACCTTTTAAATGTGCTTGTATTTATGACTGTTTCTTTTTTTAACATCACCGATACATTGAAATGAGCATATTACATTTTCTTAATTATCATTAAAGACACAGCTTGAGCTTGTATAACCTGCACTGAAATAGTGAACATTAGCGCAGCTAGCACAGCCCCACTTAAGAGAAGCTCTCTAGAGTTTCCAGATGAACGCTAAAGCTAGCAACATACTTTTAGGTTTAAGCTAATTTTAAAACTGTGGGAGGTCAAACACATGTTCAGACTGATTTTTATAACAACGTTTATTTCAACACAAAGGAAAGATGAATCTAAAAGGTCACTGGAAGACATGCTAAACGTTAGCAGCAGTGGTTTCACAACAAAGCAGCCCAAAAACTCTCAGAAAGTAGCATTTTTGCTAGCCATTTCTGCACCGCTTTTCCTGTCCTCTTTCCTACAACTTTTCTTTTCATTCTTTCTTCTCTTTTCTTTTTCGTATTTTCAAAATTTACTTAATCGAAATGATGCACAGTTATATTCAGCGGTATACCAGAAATAGCAAAATAGCTAAAAAGCTAGCTTCATCCATAGTCCTGAGACAGGTTCTTTTAGCCAAACACAAAACACATTTTCTCTCTGCCTTCTCTTTAATTTCATCCTTTTCCCATAACAGCAGTGAAAGCTAGCTTGAAGGGGTAATTTTGTGACTCAGAACCTAACTTTTGAGCCTCCCCTGGGCATTATGTATCGCAAAACATGAAATCTTAGAAAGTGTTGATGTCTCATATTTAGTAAAATTGTTTTATTAGAGTTAATATGAGCCACATGATATCTCTTAATTCAAGTTATCAAAAGTCAAAAATGGCGCCTGAATTACTTGTAAAGAGTATGAGAGAAATGCACTTGTAAAGTTTTTGAAAAAGGAAAAATGTCACAATACAAGAAAATAAACAAGTACATTTTCGATGTGTGACTTGCAATTAGTCTCATAATATGTTTGCTAAAAGGCTTAAAAACTTGCTTGGATTTCAGTGTTTTATGTGGATCAAACTTTTTGAATCACAAGTGAAGGGAGGTGCCTGCTTAATGTCCCTCTTTATGTGTGGCCACATTAGGATGAGTTGTAATAGCATTGTGAGTACCTGAGTTTGCATGAATGAGATCTGGCTCTTGTAAAAGGAGGCAATGCAAAAGCCACTGAGGGCCATTTGGTTAGCTATGCAGCTTATTAGCACAGAAAAAGCCCTGGAACGAGCTCTTACTCTTTCACTAGGGCACCAAAAATCTACATCTGCAAAGTTACCCTAAAGTTAAGCACTGAAACTAAATCTGTAAGGTCGTTTCTCTTAGAAATCAGGAGTCGTGGCGTTTCAGACTTGCCAGAACAATTTTGGTAGTAGCTCTTCAAAACTGTGCTCCAGCACGGAGCTTGATTACTTTCCCAAGCTGCAAAATGTGAGCTCACGACACCTGAAATGGCGGCCAATATAAACTGCCTAACCTTTCACAGATTGAAGGAGGGAGTAAAAGCGATGGACTCATCACAATGCAGAGTAAAACAAACAACTTAGTCATAGTCGCACAGTTAAAATAACATTTGGACACTCTTTTTTTGATAACAATGTTGCTTGAGTCATACCCTCGTAAGACCCATTAGATTTTTCATCCCAACAGCAATAAACACAAGAGAGTAAGCTATAAATACCATGTGGTATTTATTCTGGTTTCCTATTTCAGCACCGCATCAGAGGGTAAAGGAAGAGCGAGTAAAAGGAAAGATGGGGGTTGAGACAGATAGAGAGGGGGAAATGAGAGCACACCCTTGGCAGGATGTCAGCTCTGTGAACACACACACTGCAGAGCTCTGCCAGAGAATTCAATACGCAGGGATAGAGCGCTGCAACAAATGCACACACACACACACACACACTCTGACGCGCACACACGTTCATACACACAGCGGCATGAAGTTGTCTGCTTAGATCGCAATCGGTTCTGCAGATGCTCTGGCCCTGCCTCTCTCCTCTCCAAGAATCCCCTCTGAGGTTTCCGATATCAGGACGACTCCTCGCTGCGTGTTCATTTAACAAAGCTGTTAGCTACCGTGATGAGATATGACATCTGGCTTTGGATGTGGAGTGGTGCATGTTTGTCAATTGAAAGTAGCACATTTTGTCTCAGGCAGGCCCTCGGTGCATAGGCTGTAATACTGACTGTGTACATACCGCAACTGCAAACTAATAACAGTGCAACTAAGCTGCGTCTTTGGCTCCCACCCACTGTATGATAGCTTATTTAAGACAAAGTGTCTGCGTGGGAGAGATAAATAGAGAGGGAGATGATTTAAGTGCCCCGTCGAGGGTCTTTCTGCAGTAAATGTAAACAAAAAATGCAACAAATCATTTACCTACACTAATTGAAGCCATTAAACACAGCCCCATGACATGCTCCACTTGGTTAATTGTGGTGAGTTATTGATCTGTCAGCAGTGTGAGAGTGTGTGAGGATGTTTTGCTCTTATAAGACTGATGTACGAGTCAATACGACGATAAGAAGACAGACAGACTGACTCGTGTGTGCTTCAGACTATTGTTCTTTTACTCCTCTGCTTATCTCTTTATCCTGTTTCCCTCCAGCCCCCCTGGGTGCAACCGTCCGCCCCCCTCCCATCCCACTCAACCAGCATGGTGCCCTTCTTCCCGCTGTCCCTCTGGGCGCTGACACCAGACACCTCCTTGTCCCACTTCCCTCCATTTAGCCTACCTCGACGCTGCAGCACTCGTTGGCCCTGTTCTCTGCCCTTCTCTGACCCACTGTCCCCCAGTTGGCCTCTGGCTACACACCTCCCTCGCCTCCTTATGCCCTCCTGCCCGTCCCCTGCCTCCCCCTCACACTCCTCTCCTCTGGTCCAAAGGGAGCGCAGACAGAGCTCCTGATTATCTCTGTGTGGCAGCCTCTGTTTTGTGCTCTGATTAAAGGAGCAGCATGTGGTCTGTGTGCGAGCGGCCCGTACAGACGCCGCCGTTGGGCTAATGCTAACATTACGTGCTTAATCATTTATGTCTGGGAGACGGGCACAAAGGCCTGGAGGGGGTGGAGGTAGGGGTAAAGGCGGGGGCGCTTGGGTATTTATCTGTGGCACAGATGCACTCAGGCGTACGCGCACATGCTTCCAAGATAACGTCCTGGGTGCTTAGTGTGGTATAAACGGGGCACGCTGTGGGCGCCGATGCCTCCACAAACTCACATATCATCTTTATGAAATGGGTAGTCGTTCCCTCGAGTTTACGAGTTAAACTGGTCGTCTGCTAAAATGTGTCACTGGGTAACGCAAACAAACAAACAGAAGTGCGTGGCGTATGTGGGCACTCCTACAGACGCATTAAATATTGAAGCATCAGACTGTCTCCAGGTCTCTAAACGATAGTATTTGGGCACCCACACTCGTTCTCTCTGCTCCTCTTCCTTCTCCTCCTCCTCTTCTCTTTCGTCTGTCTGCTCCTCTCCCCTCACACTGCCAAGCAGCCTGTCCCTCCAGCACACACTAATACACACACACACATACACACCCACATGCACGCACAGAGGCAGCCAATAGGAGAGCACCAGTCTCCCCATTGCTTGCCACTCAATGCCTTGTTGCCAGGACAACAGGAAGGCATGAGACCCACTTTACTTGAGCATTTTAAACTTGGTGTTGATTCTTTTTTTCTTCCCAAAATAAGAAAGGCCCCTCTCTCTTTAATACTCTTAGGTCGGCTGCAAATCCTGTCGTTATCTGTCTCACTCCTGTCCCCTGTCTCACTGCTCTGTGTCCCAAAACATCTTTCATAAATGTGTTCTGAGGCTGCAACACTAGAGTCGTGATGCTGGACTGTGCCTTATTCAGTGGTGCACATCCTAAAATTCTGGTTTCCTTTCCTCCCTCCTAGGTCTACAATGACGATCGGGGGCATGTCTCCTTTGGTTCTGATCATCCTGGTCCTGCCCTGCTTCAGCCTGGAGGGTAAGCATCTTTTCACCAAACACAGCCTGTCACGTCAGACCTGGAAGGGAAGGCGTTGGCCAAGGAGAGGAGAGATTTCTGCCTGCATACGCATTCAGGATCCACTACAGCAGAGCTTTTCTTGCTATGTCTGAGTGCTGAAAACTGCAGAGTCATCAGCCTGGTTACAAAAGAAATCTGTAGGTCACACTCTAGCCAGGAGTCACACACAGATGCATGTCTGCGTTCCTCCGTTTCTCTTTAACTCAAGTCAACACACCCACATCGTTCAGCCTGTGTGTGTCTGTGTCCCCCTTAAGTCTCTCACAGGCAGAGACCAAAATTTGCACTTTTTTTTTCTCCTTACACCGCCCCTCCTCAGTCTGTCTGCCTCTCATCTGCTGTCTCTCAGTGTTATTTTAAACAACTGCAGTGGCTGAGGAATGCAGTGGAAAGTGGAGCTTAGCCACAATTTCCTCTGCACTCACAATAAAAATACATACATCCCTATAACAGGAGAGGCACTAGTCATTTAATGGATCAGAGCTTATTAGAAACTAAATTACTTAACGGCTGTTTGAAGGTCATTTCCAGAATACAACATTTAAGATTTGAAAGCTGTGATCGCAAACTCCCAAACCTTAAGTTTGAGAAAATTGTGAGTCCTTCATGTTTAAGTTAAGTCTGGGTCACCAGAGAAGAATCTAAGTCCAGTCTTGGTCAGATCAGAGCCATCATTAATGTTATTTATCATAGAAAGGAACAGTTTCACTTCAAACTATTCAATATAAGATCCTGAGCTGCATGTCTGGGATTGTTTTGATGTTTGAAAAACACATTTTTGATTAATAATTCTAGATTCCGACTGATCCTGTGTCTGATGGTTTAAAAACATCAACACAGAGGAGAGCTAGTTAAAGGGGCGCCCCATGTACGGAGGCTCAAGTCCTTTTTTAGTTAGCAACTGTTTCTAATTCAGGTTGCAACGCACTCATCGAAATAATTGATCACTTGACTATTATGGTCCGTTCCATTCGCATCAAAACTGGGAAGTCGGATGTGGAAATGACATCATCTCTGAGTTAAAAGCGTACCAGTTGCCAAGTCGGAAAAACTTGCCAACAATTCTGTGTTTACGGCTAATTTAGTTTTAGTTTAATTTAATTTAGAAAAGCTAAAATAAACTAGATATTACAGGAGCTTAACTAGTGTTTACACCCAGGGCAGCCATCTTTGATTGTAAACCAGGGGTTGGTGTTGATCCACCAAATTCCCAGTAGGAAATTTAGACCACGGGGGACGTTCTTATTGAAATTTCCCTCTCAGAACTCGTAAATCCCAACTTCCAAGTACAAATGGAACACACCATTATATTATTTTGATTTTTTTTAGCAGCACCTGGTTGTAATGTGATATAACAGCCCGATAATGTTCGTTGGGCTTCTGAAAGCTGTTCACATTTTGCTGTTTATCAATTTAAAAACTTAAATAACAAGAAAATAACATCCCAAATAACTTTTCTGAGACATCCTCGAACACACAAAAAATTGTAGCCTTACTTTAGGCTCCAGGGAAAAATGTTGCAAAACAAGAAAACATATGAGTGAGGAAAATCCAAAATAAAGCATCTGGAGAATCTACAACATACTACAAAAAAAGTATTGAACTACATTTTGTCTAGAGTATGTCAAAGCGACAGTGTTGATCAGAGTGGTGAGAACAGGAAACGTTAATGAAAGCTGCTCTGATTTGATAAAAAAAGAAAGTTAGCTCACTATCCGTTTCCATCAATAAAATTTGACCTCTCTTGTGTTTTTTCTCCTCTTCCAGGTGATGTTGGTGTGAGAAACTCTGAATGTGTGTGTGAAGGAGCATCCTGCCTCAGTGGGGGCCGGTGTGTGGGCCAGCAGTGCTTCACCTCCCTCTCCATACAGAACGGGACGTCGGTTCTTCAGAGAGGCTGCATTGTGACCGACGAGGACGGGTCACCACGCTGCAGAAACCCACCAACTCCTGAGCTGGTGGTGGAGTGCTGCTCTGGGGATTTGTGTAACAGGAACACCTCCTTGCAGTTCCCAGTGAAAGGTGAGGTGTTTACCTCAGAAAACACAGTTACACAATGAAAACAGTTCTCACTTTCTCTTTAGCTGTCTGATTGGAACAAGTTTCTTGGTTAGAGTCCAAAATTCATGTTTTCTAAAATACAGACAAAAGAAGAATGTGTCATTCTACCAATAGCAACAGTCTGCTTTCACACCTCAGCTTTTTCTGCTGCCTCAATTTTATCACCGAATTTGTTTGTGATATTTGTGTTGGTGGTATATCTGACACTCTAGAGGCTGCTGCGAAACAAGCCAACCTCTATTTTGGGGAAAATAAATGCAAAATAAATCAAATAACTGCCCACAACCCCTTTCTGCAGGCTTCTCTATCAGTCAACAGTGTTGGCTGCATTTCCATTTATACTGTGATAGAGTTAAAATCAGCAACACAACAGTGTGATATGTACAAATCTATAGAAACCAATAAAAGTAACTTGATTAGCTCCTTCAGCCGCTTACTGCATTCCCAACTTTCTGACCTAAGTGAATGCCATTTAATTTAATGGCATACTAATGGTTTGACTCTAATGGTTTTCCCCATATCTCTGTTTCCTGTTATCAGATACAGGACTGTCTGCTGGCAGACCGGTCCTCAGGGAGCAAGAGTGTGCATGCGAGGGCGGCGTGTGTGAGCGTGACCGTCGCTGCACCGGCCAGCACTGCTTCTCCTCTCTGAAGACGATTGATGGCACGGCCGTCCAGCAGAAGGGCTGCCTGAGGGATGACGAGGAGGGCAGAGCCACCTGTGCCACGCCACCTTCATCGGCTCACGTTGTCAAGTGTTGCCAGGGCCATCTGTGTAACATGAACGTCACTGTGCAAGCTCCGGGGAAAGGTGACTTTGTACACAATGTGCACATTCTCCTGGCTGCCATTCACTGTAGACCTTATGTCACTCTCACCAAGTCTGATTTCATAACAAAACTATTCATGAGTATAGATTTTTAAGCATCTAATGCCTTAATTATTTACACATCCTCTTCTTAAATCCTTTACAGAGGCGGAGGGGAAGCCTTTGATGAAAGAGGAGCATGAGTGTGTGTGCGAGGGAAGCTCGTGCGTGACAGGGAAGCGCTGCATGGGCCACCAGTGTTTCTCCTCCCTGACAGTGAGCGGCGGCTCCCAGGTGTATCAGAAAGGCTGCTTTAAGGTTTATGAGCAGAGCACGTTGACCTGCAAGACCCCACCTTCCAGAGACCAGATTGTGGAGTGCTGCCACGGGCACCTGTGCAACATGAACAGCACCGTGCAGCTTCCTGTTAAAGGTACAGTGCTATGTTATTAGGGATGCATCAGTCCAACTTTATTTATTTAAACTATGAAATATTTAAGTGTTTACCAGCAAAACAATTATCCAAAATGTATGCAAGTTCTTTTCAAATGTAAACTTTTCTACCCTGTAGACTGGTAATGCAGCAAGAAACAAAGCATCTGCATTAGAGGCAACATTTGAAATCAAGGAGCAAAGTGGTCTGGTTTAAAAAAAAAACAAAAGGCATAGAGCTGGTTGTTGGGATCAGCACCATGGATCTCGACCCACAGATACTGTTCGAGTCTCAAGGGGCACCGATACAACGATACCACTGATTGGTATCTAAGCATCCCTACATGTTACCCAAAATGAATCGAAGAGACAGTTTAAGGTCATAGGGTGCGTCTCAATGCGTTAACTTCGATATTTGTGCTCAGAGGAGAGAGGAGAGAGGATGGAGGAGACTGATCAGAGGAGCGATGATCGAGGAAACACGGGAACTGGCTTGGCAGAAGTCTTTTTACTGACAGACACGCCCCCATATAGAATATCACTCTCTGATTGGACACTGCAGCAGCTCAGACTTCACATGAAACTTCACAAACACAACAAAGCTTAATGAAAGAAAAGAAGAGCTGAAAACAGGCACAGAGGATCGTTCAGAAACTGATCATAAATCTGGTAATAAAGTGTTTGTTGTGAGTTTAAAGCACAAAATACTGAACACAACCATCATCAAGTCAATATAATAGAGGATTATACCAGAAAACTGAACTCTAATAAATAATTTCTTCCTGAAACACAATAAACTAGGTTAAATTAATAAGCTTCAGAGTTCATGATCAGATGGGCTCTAGATAAAGGCTAAATAATTCATAAAAAATCTCACAATTAAGCATGTACTGGTAAAGTGATCCATGAGCTTCTAAACAGCACACAGAATAAACAGAGATCAGGTTTTCTTCATGGTAACGTGTTTGTTAAACAGGTTAGAGGAACAGACAAATCTCTGTTACTGTTTCCATTTGATCAGTCATTACAGCACACGTGCAGACACAAACAGCTGTTAAAGCTGACTGACAGATGATCCAGAGGTGATCAGCTGATGCCGTCATCAATGAAAAAAAGTCTCCGGAGGAGAGGATGTCCCAATGCTCTAAAACCGAATCTCCTCCATCCTCTCTCCTCTCTTCATTTCCTTGCGTCTCTTAATCATCTGTGGAGGAAGGAAGGATGGAACTTTATCACTCTATGACGCACCCATAATCATTTTACCAGTGGCTCCATGTCTTTGAATTTGCTGTGAACCCTTAATGTTTCTTGTTCTTCTGAGTTTCACCTCAGTGTGGTCACACACCCAGTACCCTCTAAACCAGATATCAGGGAGGCAGTAGGCAACCAAAGGCAGCTTGGGAATATTACTTAGTCATGGTCCACTTGCCCTCTGTCCTCTCAGAGGCAGTCAAACTCGACTGACAAGAGCTTGAGGGTGAAACCACCAGGGACATGCAGGCTCCTATACTGAGAGCTGTTTCTTCTTTTCTTCCTCTGCATACAAGAAACACAACTGCTGCTAAACTTTAACAATCTAAAGTTGCCAAATGTGCGAAAATCCAGCTCCAGTGTGGTCCAGCCTAATGCATCCGGTTGTGTGAAGTGTTGAGTCTGAAACCGAGGAGCTCCTACAACATGTTGCTGGAGAAGCAGTTCATTATACGTGATGAGAGAAGGGGATCATTGTCTGTGCTGCAGGCCGAGCCCAGCCGCCTTTCCCGAGGAATGTTTGGAAAGTGTGAATGGTGGTCAGCCGATGAGATCCACTCTGTGTGTGTGAGTGTGTGAATGTGTGAATGCTCATGTGTTTGCCCCACAATAACCCTAACACTTTGCCACTTTCTTGAGAAAGTCTGCAGGGCGCTGCCTCGTTTAAAGACAGAAAAGTTACCGATCACCTTTTCTGACACGACAGTTCTTCTGAAACGTGTCCACCCTCTGAAGAAACTCCTTCTCTTCTCCTCTCACAGCCGAGGAGATCTCCAACTACAGCGTGACCACACTGGCTTTAGTCATCGTTGGCCCCATCATCGTCCTCATCATCCTCTCAGCCGTCGCCATCCTGGTGTTCAGACGCATCCATCACAACCAAATGGAGAGGCTCACATCACGAGATGCAGAATATGGAACTATTGATGGCCTGATCGCGTCCAATGTGGGGGAGAGCACTCTGGCGGTGAGTGGTGAATACCATGTGGGAGGATTTCTCCAAAACTCATTAGAAAGAATTGAACAAAGCAGACTGTAATGACCACAAGCTCTTTCAAGCACGGAGCGTGTGCCGTGTCAGAGAATTTGAATTAGAAAATAAAACTGCTCAGTGGTTTTGATTTAGTTTGTGCAGTTAGGCTCTTACAAAGAAGTCTGCGGATACATTTTATTACTGAATTGTGTTGATTTTATTTTGAGTTTCTGAAAGGTGCGCTGAGCTGAGCTGAGCTTTGGACTGACAGATAAATGTATACCAGGTCAGGATCTAATGAAAAAAGGATGAGTTATCAAATTGAAGGGACTAGGATCAGTAAAAAGGCATTTTTAGCAGTAAATGGATTATTTTAAACACTTTTTGAATGGATTGATGCCCCATATTTTCCTAGCTTGACCCCAAAATAGTATTTTTCCTGTGAATATTAATAGTACATCCATGTGTCTCATTCATTTCAGACATTATTTCTTAAAATGTTCTGATTTTGCTTCTGAAAAATTTTCAGATAATATATTTTCAAACTCCTTTAGCTGCTCAAAAATCAAACTCTATCTGCTGTTTTGAACCAAAAATTAAAAGGAGTATTCACATAGATCAGTGGTTTTCACAGTGGGGGCTGCCAGGGAGCACAAGGGGGGCTTCAGAAAATTGGAAGGAAGAGAAAAAATAGAAAATATTTGTATATTTATTATGATGCATATTCATATGTAGTTTTTTTCTAACCATTTGTCCTGAACATAAAACACTTAAAGTGCCTTAATTGTCGGGTTCACATGTTTCTGATTGTACCTGACCACACTTTGTGTAACAACTGCAACTTTGGCATGCTGATGTCATGATCTGTGTCGACCTGGCGATATGCACCTTTTATAAGTTATCTGAAAAACTGAATTTAACTTTGAGGCTCTTCCCCTGTCTAACTACTGGCTACATGAAAGAAAGAAAGGCGTATCCCACCCTTGGCTGGCAGAGCTTGGGATAAGTACCGAATCAGGTACTTGTATAGGAACCGACCAAATTCTTTCAAAAGTACCGGGTACTGATTCATGTAAAATTAAAAGGTAACATGTTTAGGTACCTAAGGGACCGTTGAAACAACAACGGTTTTAGGGTGAAACCCATGTATTGTTGCGTTTCAGCCTTGTGATAACACAGAAACGGCGTTTCAGCCGACCTAAAACGCAAACTTTTTAAAATGGCATCGAGAGTGGGATTTTTCTGAAACGCTGCCGACACCGTTGCCATGTAAAGAACGCCGGCGTCTTCAGTGGAAGCGCTGACGTCACACTCCGCCTCGCGCGAGCGCATATAACAGGACAACAGTACCGTTGTTACGATCGTCACAAACTACCATGTCGTGCTAGTGCTGCGCAATCTGCTGACTGTCTTTCATCAAAATGTGCTTCTGTTGCTCCTCTTTTGCACTTAGTATTCCTCAATATACCAGATGATCGGCTCAACTCTACTTCGGTGGAGATCTCACAAAAGCAGCTTCTGGACAAGACAGTCATAGCACCACCTGCAGGCGTGGCATGTTCACTACTGCGTTTTCAGTCCCTTGGCGTTTCCGTGTTAACCTAAACGCAGATTTTCCCCCCTGCTTTTTCACTGCGTTTTAGCGTTTTCGGGGCTTGAATGTATTGCAAGGTTATATATTGAAGAATAGATATGTTAAATTGAAACAAAATCATAGTTTATTTTTAAAACAAATTGATATTTTTTACCACATGAACACAAAAAAGTACCGTATCGTTTCAAATGTGAAAGGTACCCATCCCTAGACAGAGCCCTGAAATACCTTCTACTCTTTTAGCACCAACCTACTTGTGAGTCTGGCCTTTGTTAATAATTTCTTTTTCCAAAAAAATGTAATAATTATTGAAAAGTGACTAAAAGTTTGAGCATACACTCTTAAAGTTGACATTTCTTTACATATTCTGAAGTCTGTTGGTTTCCAAAGGGGGTCCCTGGCCATAAGCACATGCTGTTTGGGGGCCTTTGTATAGAAGTTCAGGAACTCCTAACATAGATAACACCAACTTTCCCAGTGTTAGAAAACCAGCTGTCATTCTTTTTTATTAAGGTTTCATAAGGTCACCTCTTTAAAGCTGCTCCAAAGAACAAGTGTGTAATTCATCTAAAATGATGTGTTGCTCTTACTCAAGGGATTCAGATGATGCGTTAAACACTGTTTTGCTTAGATTAGTCGGGACTTCCGGCCCTTTGTGCTCTCATGCTCTACTTCCCACAAGATAACATAGAATAGAGACACAAAGGCATGATAAACCTTGTTTGACTCTTTTTAATCTTGCGTTGTGATCAAAGCGTTTATGCGATGGCACCGACATCAAGAGTTTAGTCCTACTTGAAGACGAGTTCAAAGAAGCAACTTCATTTTAAGGGAAAGTAATGCCATTCAGATAAAGTTTTCATGGGAGAAACAAAATGAGATAAAACTTCCAGACAGGGCGAAATATGAGTTTGTAAACACAACGTTACATATTCAAAAGGCTTCCACAGCTCCATGGTTTAATTCATTTAAATTCAGACTTTGCATCCAGAAACATCCAGGGGTGTTTAGACTGTTCAGTCCCAAAAATATCCCTGGAACTTTCTCTTTGCTTCAGTGAACGTTGTAAACCTCCAGATAATACATTCTAAAAACACACCAATAACTCTAAGCCTTAATATCTTACAGTGCTTAGTCACAGTGAGGTCGAGACCTGTCTCCAAAAATGATTATATTCAGCTGTGCAGACTTCTGAACTTGGAGCACTTTCATGATCATAATCCCGAGAGTATTTGGTAATTCTGGTCCAGAAACATTAAAGCCAAGGACATAATGGCTGCATATGCATGGAGTGTGTGTGTGTGTGTGTGTGTGTGTGTGTGTGTGTGTGTGTGTGTGTGTGTGTGTGTGTGTGTGTGTGTGGTGGGTGGTGCTTCTGCTGGAACTCAACTCTAAAAACTTGTTTTGCATCTTCTCAGTCATTTTTCCAGTCTGTGAAGGAATGTCTTTTGCTATTTATTTTCTCTCCACTCAACCGTGGACGTTAAGCTTTCTGCAGAGCGGTTTCTGTTTGGAGAGCCTCTAAACTGATCCAGAGTTTAGGTGGAGTCTTGTGGTTTGCATTCAGTCTGAAAGACAACCCAGCACATTCAACTGGCTCATAGACACACACTGTGTGATCGAGTTCTGCAGAAACTACACACAGCCCAGCCTTTTAATAAAGTGCATGTTGGGTAATGTGCACTTTGAAGCTATATGGTGAAGACAAACATTGCACATGCGTTCACTTTAACTTAAAGCATTATGTTTCTTTTTGTAAGCATGCAGACTCTATTCAAAAACCCTGGTCCTAGAGTTCTTCTGCTTTTTAATGAAGCTTGTGAATGAGTGTCCAACTGGTCACATGTGATCTTTTGTACATGTGTGGGTGTGTGTCAGAGGAAGGAACGGCTTGTTTTGGCTTCCCTCCAAGCTGTTTCCAAAGTCTATCAATGCACTTGGCAATAAAAAAAATCCCAAATATGGAGCCACAGAATGTTTGTTTCAGCATAATTAAAAAGTTCTTGGCAGGATCATGAGACGGGTTATTAGGAGCAGTGGTGTGGCTGTGGAAAGCAAATCAGACTGAAACACATGTGCTCATCCCTCTGCAGCCTGCTGCCCACAACTCGCCGCTGATTATTATGATATTGCAGCGTTCTGCTCCTGCTGCCTAACAGCCTGGCCCAAATATGCCCCCCTAAAAACAATCCTCCTGTACCAAAGAGAGGGATTTAAACTCTCTGCAGAGAAACTCATCATTCAGTTTGGGCTCTTGCGTTCCTGTGTTGTGATTCCAAATCGTCTCACAGGCACCTCTTGCATTATGCATCTGTTTATCTGAGGCATCACTCTTCCCTTGTTTTCAATCCTCGTCTCCCCCTCCTAGTTTGGCAGTTTATTTTACGACTGTCTCTGTTGCTGTGCACTGCCCTCTTGTGCCAGCACCAAGAAACTGCACGTCTTCTCGCCGAGGTAAAAATAAAAGGCTTAGCAGCATTGCGCCTGTTTTGGAGTCTAGCCCTTGGATTAGATAAAATCTCCAGCGCCCACACCAGTCACAAGGGAGGGGGTGGCACTTCTGTTGTTTACTCAGCAGGGGGCACCCTGCACCAGACACACACACCCCCGCAAAAACAAAATCCTGGTTCACACTCGGCATGCCCCCCTCTTTTCCACGTGGGTGCCACATCAAAGGCCTGCTTGTATTAATCTCCATCTGAGTCCCAGATGCTCCTTGTTTCATCATTTTTAAAAGCTGCAGTCACAGGATTCCTTTGGGGAAGGATTCCATTCAAACACGCATGCACACACACCTACACACACATGTAAATATACAGACCTTTCACTCTGTTTCTTTTCTCTTATCCAGGATCTGCTGGATCATTCCTGCACGTCAGGAAGCGGCTCTGGACTCCCGTTTCTCGTTCAAAGAACCGTTGCACGACAAATCACACTCAATGAGTGTGTGGGTAAGTGTCCTGTTAAAGGCTGCATTCATACTGACAACGGCACCCCCTCAGAAAATGCTGCCTCTTCATTCATTTTAATAAAGGCCTGCTTACTGTGCTGACACAGTGATAAACATGTAAGAAAAGCTGCAAAAGTCTGATTAAAGAGGTGACTCATCCCAGTCTAAGCCTCAGTTTAGTCAGATGACATTTGGCAACAACCTGCAAAAACTCTTTCTTAAAGTGCTGGTTTGAAGGGTTATATGTCAAAAATCCTGCGTCACATCTGCACCCTGAAAAACCACAAACTGGACACAGTGGTCCACATCTCCACAGATACACACTGATCTTCCATAGATTATTAAACACATGCAATAGAAGCTGTCAAACCCACAAGAAATACTCCACTTTGGTTGCAAACTGTGCTGTGCTGATGTTCATAAACTGGGCGATTACAACAGTCTCCCCAGTCCCAATTTATGAAGCAATTCCCAGAGGCAGAAAGTTGCTCAAACTTTATTTGCAGACTGGCTGTGAAGTGTTGCAGAAATTATTACAAACATCAGGCTTTTTTTTTCCATCTGGGCTAAAGTTGCATGTTTATCTCAGTGTGGAGTCACTCTTCTTCTTCTCTTCTGCATCAAACCGTCACAATGAGAGATGCTTACCTAACCAATCAAATTGGTATGTTTGTAGTCACAGTCATTAAGTAGCAGCTGATACTTGCTCACAAACCACCATGTCATCACACACGCTGGCAAACTGATGCTTATTTACACATCATGTAGCTACATCAGAAGTCATGCTTTAGTCTTCTGCCAACCTGACAAGTTGACTCCAGGACTATTTCCTGTAACTGGGTTCAAAGCTGATAAATCTTCCCATCCCTCTAAGACAATTTATAAGTTAGATAATATCTCAGGAAAAGCATGAACTCAAGAAGCTAACCCTAATATGAACATAGCAGAAACAAAAGAAAGAATAATAAGGAAAGGTTTCAGGATCGAGAAGTCAAGCAGGGGTGAGCTCACCTGGGTTCCAGGATCTGGAGCCGGGAATTGGCGTCATCATCAAAGTTCATGTAGTTCTTCAAAGTTGAGGTTCAGCTAAAGAATAATAACTGTTTTTAGATGAGTAGTTGGAGATGTGGGTTGTCTTTTGCAGTGTAGTCCACACCTGCTGCCTCTTTTTTTGATGTGGTTAAGGTAACTGTGCTTCTGCTGCAGGAATGGTGCATTCAAAGACGTAGGACAAACGAGTAACTCTACTATCCCACTTATCCCATCACTTTATTTCTGTTATGAAACCAGTCCAAAGTGATTTATATAGAAGAAAGAAAAAGAATACTGAAAAGAGAAACAGTGGGAGAACTTAATTTACCATCTATCCTCCATAACAGATTTGTTTTCTGCCAGCTAGCTTAGCATCCAGTCAACACTGGGACATTTTAAGATACTTCTGTCTGCAATGGGATAAAAAAAGAGTGATGCAATTTTGATTGGTGTAATAATCCAACTTGTGCGGTCAGTGGCTATGTTAACATCCAGTCAATATTCAGGTTTCTGGAACATTGGGAATAACCCGTTTACATGTGCGAGCAAACATTCATTCCTGTTTACAAGATACAGTAATTAAACAGCAATGCACAGAAAACATCATGACGCAATGTGGGTCATTTCCGCGTCACCTTCCTGTATCCATAGCAACAGCAGCAACAACAACAACAGCAGCAGCACCACAGCGGACTTCCTGTACTCAAAAGACCAAGATTCCTTGCAAACAGAACATGCACAGAACACAAATCAATATTCCTTTGGACGGGGAAATCCAGATAGGTGTATACATGGCCTATTTAGGTTAAAAAAAGGAGTCACCCAAGGGTGATTTTCAGGTTTTTAAAAACTGGAATATGAGCATATTCTGTTTTTTTTAAAGGGTTATTAGTGTTTACATGGCCATGTGCAACCAGGTTATTGCTAGTATTCTGAATATGAAAAAGTTACTGACTGCATGCAAACGTAGCCAGTGTCTTTTTAAAAACAAAGACATATTGATATCTCTTTCCCAGCCTAGGTCCCACTGAATCTGCTGAGTCACATACAAAATTCGATGCTGCCTTCTTGTATTCATTCTGATTGGATATTCTCCTAATGTGTTGATGCTTCTACACAAGTAGAAAATGTGAATCTCATCACTTAACTCCTCTCCCTTCTTCCTCACCAGGTAAAGGCCGTTACGGTGAAGTGTGGAGGGGTCAGTGGCAGGGAGAAAGTGTTGCCGTCAAAATCTTCTCCTCCAGAGACGAGAAGTCCTGGTTCAGGGAGACGGAGATCTACAACACAGTGCTGCTGAGGCACGAGAACATCCTGGGTGGGTTTTCTCTTTCATTTATACCAACAAACATCAAAGTTGTGTCAGTATCCTCCTCTTTCTTGTGCCTGTGTTTATGATCCAGCTTTGGAGGTATCATTTCTCCTACTGACCAAAAAACTTCTCCAGCAGAACTTTCATTTTCTTTGTGTCGTTCTTTTCTTTGGATTTAACGCTGTGGAAATTTTGATGTGAGGGTTTTTTAAAGTGGGTGTATTTACTTTTTAAAGTAGGTTAGAACCCAGTGGGGAGGAAGAATCCACCAGGGAGAGGAATTTGAATAGAATGATATTAATTTTAGCATTTCTTCCTACAAGTTCACTTAAAAAGAAGGAACAAAGCGTAAATACAAACAGAACAGGGAGCCTCAAACAAGCAAGCCACAAAATATACATAAAATGAGAAACATTCGCGGAGCTCTTTCTGTCAATTAAAGTTAAAGAAAGAAAACTTTTTGAACGTTTAGGTTTTCCTGCAGCAAAGGTCTGGTTTTCAGGGATCTCCCAGCCACAGAGGCGATCATAGATCTTGTTTTTAAATTTGGAGCATAGCTTTTAAGAGCTTTAAAATGATCAATATTATTTTAAAATCTCTTTGGTGTAAAAAGGCAGCTGGTGTTGGCACTTCAGTACTGTGGCAGGATTTGTCAGTCTTTAAAAAATGAAAGACTCTCACTGCGGAGTTGCTTGAAGAGTGTGTTGTTTAATCCCTTATGCACAGAGATGATCGTCTTTAAGCCAGTAATACCAAAAGCTTTTTTATTACATTTTCTTTAAGAAACATAGTCATTCATTGAAATATGTGGTGTCTAATGTACTTATATTTGCTGTGTAGTGTACTGCAGATCCATTGATTGGCTTTCTGTCATACAGGCTTCATCGCGTCAGACATGACCTCGAGGAACTCCAGCACTCAGCTGTGGCTCATCACTCACTTCCATGAGATGGGCTCCTTGTACGACTATCTTCAGCTCAGCACCCTCGACGCATCCGGCTGCCTCCGCATGGCGCTCTCCATCGCCAGCGGTCTGGCACACCTCCATGTTGAGATCTTCGGCACGCAGGGCAAACCGGCCATCGCCCACCGTGACCTGAAGAGCAAAAATATACTGGTTAAAAAGAACGGACAGTGCTGCATTGCTGACCTGGGTGAGGGCGCTGACTCATCAAAAGGATGAATACACTGTTTATATTAGTGTCCTTATTCTTCTCTCAGACCTGTAGCTTTCAGCTTTCTTCCCTCAGGATGTCCAAAGGATGTGCTTTGAATAATACCTCTCAACTCTTATCTACCTGCTTCGCTGTATTTGTTGTTGAATTAGGAGGAACCGCCACTGCTGATGGCTCCACTCAGCCGCTAATCAAAAGCACATTCAGAGCTTCTCAGACCACTTTATCTAAAACATCAATGTTCCATTTTGCAAATCTCTCAATCGGGGAATAATTCAAGTTCAAGCGCTAACCCGACAACAGGCTTGACATGTTTACAAATTTGATGTAATAAACTCTGTTCCGGATGACGCATTTCAGACCTGGTAACACTTGTTTGTCTCAAAGCGAGTTGTTCTTTGGTCTGAGAACATCCTGTCTGAGGAGAAGGGGCTGCTTATGACAAACAAAACAAATGGTGTTTTTAAAATGTGGATAAAATGAGTGTTTTTATGCCCTAATAAAACGCACAGTCCCCTTTGAAAGTAGTGTGGCTTAGTTTGATCTTAGTTTAGACGCTCAGGTGAAATTCACTCAGAAGGATTAAGCATGGACACATAAGCAGTCATGACAGTTCAACATCATGGCAAAGATGTAAACTCACAGAGTCAAAATAGGAGACAAAAAACAACACATAAACTTGGCGTTTTATTTTTCAACAGATTTTCATCACGTTCTGTTTTTACCTTTTAGGTCTGGCGGTCATGCATTTCCAAGACACCAATGAGTTAGACGTGGGAAACAACCCCAAAGTAGGCACCAAGCGCTACATGGCTCCTGAAGTGCTTGATGACTCCATCCAGATGGACTGCTTCGAGTCCTACAAGAGGGTGGACATCTGGGCCCTGGGGCTCGTGCTGTGGGAGATAGCCAGGAGAACGGTCAGCAACGGTGAGTGAAAGATGCACACAGCAGGCTTATGACAGAGATACAGATTGTGTCATGGAGATGGACAATGATTTTGGAATATTCAAATAGTCATTGACATCAATAGGGCAGCAGCTATTGAATATTTTAGTATTCGAGTATTCTAGTAAAAAATTTCATTGATTAATCGCGTAATCGCGTAATCGCGTAATCGAGTAATCGAGTAATCGAGTACTCGAATAAAACACATTTTTGTCAATTAAGAGCAATTATTTTTCCAATTAAAATTTGTTTCAAACAAGTAGGGAAACAAGCGATTTTGGGTGTTATATTTAAAATTCAATCTAATCTGACTAGGTCTGAGACATTTTATCTAGGAATGAGACATTTTTGAAAGATTTTGAGTCTTTGCAGTGTTCAGTCTAAAATGATGATCCCTGTTGTATTGGAGCACATATGGCTCCATTACTACTTGATATTTTATCCTCATGTGACCTGTGATCTAAACTTGACAACTGCCCAGTTAGCTCTATTATGTGTTTGTTTTTCATCTCTTTCACTCGACAGTGCTGTGTTTTACAGATTAAACAAATGCTATCAACTAATTTGCATAACAAATCGTTTCCATGTGACGTTTGTGGATGCTGAAGGGGCGAGGGAGTAACATCGTAGGAGGGACAGAAAGTGTGTTACTCATTGTTAATGTGTTTAGAACTACAAATGAACTTTGTTTGGTGGACTGTTTTTTAGATGTTAGAATATCGATCCTCCTCCACTTTTCATTCATATGCAGTGGCAGAGGTCACACTGGCCTTCCAAGCCGTGCCATACTCTACCTGTATGCACAATGAGACACAGAGAACGATGCTACAACCAGTGACTTTCCTATCAGTCTCCAAACTC
This sequence comes from Halichoeres trimaculatus, assembly GCF_033239565.1. NCBI lineage: Eukaryota > Metazoa > Chordata > Actinopteri > Labriformes > Labridae > Halichoeres > Halichoeres trimaculatus. The sequence goes on from NW_027437197.1 coordinate 20,364,405, forward strand.
CAGAAAAGAAGCTAGATTTGTTGCTGGTCACTTTTTTGTGGAGAAAAAGGTGCTAGAGGGGTCTGAAAAATCACTAAATATAGCATCAGCTCTATGTGCCACATCAAAAGCAGTCCGAGCAAAGTACCACTCTTTGATCTTTTAAAATAAACGATCAAGGAAATTCCTCGATCTGTTTTTGTAATCGAGTTACTTTGATGATTTGAGGATTTTTTTCAGTCCTAGACATAAAAAAAATCAAATAGTTCATGTGACGATGACTTTGTCCTGTTTGCTGCAGATCGCAGTTTTATGCTTGATGCCGGAGCTGTTATGTGCCAATTTCACAAAAAGCAGGTAGAGTGGGACAGGAAGTTGTGGGCGGAAACCATCTAAAATGCCCAATGACTTCTAAAATAAAACAAACAGCGTCCAGACCAGATCGTATTTAACTTGATCACAGCAACAAACTGGCGTAATGAACAGAGTCAGACCAGAAGTGAACAGGTTGGTGGGTTTAAAGCCAAAACAAGAATGAGGAGACGCTCAACAGATATGGACTGGAAAATGTGGGAACTTCTTTGAAAAAATGAATGAAAATGAGGTGCAGTGCAAAGCGAAGCATGCAGCGAAAATTATGGCACCGTCTGCTGATCAGTAGTCAATAGTAGGCTTCGCCAACTGAAGAAAAAAGTTTGAGGATCGACGTGCAGAGCAGCCTTCTCCATCTTTGTCAAAGTGTGATGTTGGCAGGTACATGTCAGTGGGTGGGCGGCAGCGGCCTGCTCAGCGGGAATCAACTGATCTAATGCCCATCCCTTTTGTGTCATTGCTGTATGAAAAAACTGTGCATCTCATATGAGCAGAGGGTTAATCCTGCACCTTAGGTACATACTTTTGCAGCTGTAGAAGCAGAAAAGCTAAAGGAGTAATAAACCTGCCTCTTTCATCCGGTGCCCAATAGGTTTATTGTTTTATTGTGGGAACGGGGCTTTCAGCAATGCTTAAGATATTGATTTACCTCCTGACACTGTAATCTCATATCTCTATTTCATCCAACAGCTGCACTTGAGAGCAAGATAAGGAAAAAGCAGCTCTGCCACCTAATGATCTCCTTTTGATACACATCAATGAACTCTGTTATAACCGTGTTTTACTCTCTGCTCCCATCGTAGGCATCGTAGAAGACTACAAGCCGCCTTTCCACGACGTGGTCCCAACTGATCCCAGCTTCGAGGATATGAAGAAGGTCGTGTGTGTGGATCAGCAGAGACCCAACATCCCCAACAGATGGTTTTCAGACCCAGTGAGTAATATTCAAATGGTTTCTTTTCTTTTTTCACCCTCAAAATGAAAGAATATCATGAATACTGTAACAGTTACACCTGGCACTTTGATTTCACCGCTCTCCTCTTTCTTGTTTTTAGACTTTAACCTCCATCGCTAAACTCATGAAGGAGTGCTGGTACCAGAATCCATCGGCCAGATTAACAGCATTACGTATCAAAAAGACTCTGACGAAGATCGACAACTCTCTGGACAAAATCAAAACAGACATTTGAGCCTGAAAGAAGAAAGAGAAGAAGAAATGGCAGACTAAGAAAGATCTTCGAGGACATCCAGAGGGTGGAGGATATCACAAGACAAGAGACTTGATGGAAACAGTGCCCTTATAGTGGCACAGACCTATATATTTATTTTAAAACACTTGGCGGGACACATTTTGGCATCCAAAGATGGCTTACCAGACTTTTCTGAGACTGTCAGTGGTCTTGGAAATAGAAAAATATCTATTCAACAATGACATAGGAGCTGGATTGTTAGCGTTGTTCTTCAAGGAAGAAACTGATACCTGAGCATTTGAGTAGGCTTCGCTTTTGTTAGAGCAGCAGGTTTTGTTTGACACATTTTTTTAGTTTGAAAATGTCTGAACATATTAACAGTTTCTCTCTTTAATTGTACTGCCTTGTTTACTTGCATTATGGTGGATTCATATGGAAAAACTTGCCAATTCAACCTGCATACTTTCTTAAACGGTAATCTCAAACATTGTTACGTTTCCGTTGCGTGTCATGCACCTCTGTTTACACTTCTGTAAGGTTTCTTGGGATTTCACCCACACTGTAACGTTTAGTTGTACAGCTGCGTCTGTGGCGCTGTCTTTACTGGAAATATCGTCCAACTTAAGGTACTCAAACTGTTTTGTATATCACAATGGATCTTACGTTGAGTTATGTATCTGTTCAATGTTTTGTTTCTTCAGCTTTGCAGAGACAAATGCTAAAAGATCAAATAAAATATCTGCTAGGTGATGCTGAACTATTCCTCCAGAGGCCTGTAAGTAAGCCTGTAAAGCCTGTATACTGTCTTAACGCGTGCATTGTCAAGTAAATGAAGTCAAACTTCAGCCTTTTTTTATTTCTTTAACATTTTATATCAAGTAGTGATTTATATTAATTAAATAGAAAAAAATGTGTTATATCTGTCTCATTTGTCTCGATGCTTCTTGGAATGGGTTTGCAGCATGGCTCCATTTGTTTGATCCACAACTGTAGAGTCCAGGATCAACACAACAAGTTTCAAAGACGCTTTGTTTTTTTTTGTTGTTTTTTTTTATATTTGTGTTGCTGCTGAAGTTAAGTTTGGATTTTTTTTTTCAAGTGGAAAAGCTTTTTCTTTTGGCTTTTATCAGAGCAGACAGAAACAGGAAGTGAGGCCAACAATTGGCCTGCAAGAAGTACCCTGGCATCTGTCCATGGGGCGCACCCTCAAACCACAAACTTAATTTTTTAATAGCCTGATAATCCAATAGCTGATTATATTTTTGTCAGAGCAGACATTTCACCATTTCATCTGAATTCACTGAGAAACATGCTACAACAGCCCTGTTTCCCTGCGATAATGACTAATTTCCATCTGTCTGTTTTAACTTGTTATCTCGAGATCACACTGCTGGCTTTCCCATGATAAAGAGTCAGTTTCTGGCTGCTTTCTTTCAGTTATCATTATCTCGGGCTAACAAACCTGTTTGGTCTCATTACAACTGACTGATTTATCTCATTAACTTGAGATTACAAAGCTTGTTTTCTCATGATAACGGGATAATTTTGAGGTGATCTAGAAAACAAAACAGACGGCTGAGCAACAACACGACACATCTTTTCACCACCCATGCTACTGAGGTAAGTGGATCCTATTTCTAGGTTTGTTTTCTACAAATTAATCATCTGACATTAAGATGAGATACATGGAAATAAGCTCAATCTGACAGGAAAATTAATTAAATACAATGAACGTATGCATGCTCTCTTCAGGGTTTCATGATGGGTTCACTTGACATAAGCTATTTCAGTGCAGAAAGGAGATGACATCTAGTCTAAAGGTGACGGATGAATTTACATTCACATGGAAAAGGTCAAAAACTGAGATATTTTCTCTGCCAGCTGTAACCTGAGACTGAGTGCACAGTGAATCCTTTGGCAGATGTCGAACAGAAACTCAGCACCGCATGGTTCTTCCTCTCAGAGGTGTCACACTCTGGATATTTAACACACCAGTTCATTGGTGTTCATTGGTGAGGATGCTTGGACAACTTCCAAAGAGACTTACCTATTTCTTATCTTTAAGTTGTTAAGTAGAATAAACACTAAATCAATAAATGCTGAACAACTTTGGCACAGAATCATAATCACAATTTTTCTCTTATTAAACTAGCCTTGATTGTAACCGTTAGTCTTTAGGTGTTGATACAGATATTCCAAACTCTGTGCATGTTTTCTCATATCTATCGCTCCTTTGTGGTCTGGTACAAGTCTTCAGACAGACTTTGACTGTTTTTGCCAACCTCTGCTCCTCTAAAAGGAAAATATTTTGATCAGACATGACAATGTGAGAGGTTACAGTGTGGTAAGTCGTGTATGCAGAAAGTGGAGTGGAGTAGGGGTTTATGGGTAAAGTAGCTTCAGATTATTTTTTGTGCTGTCTGTGCAGAACAAGCACAGTGACATGACTTTAAGAAAGTACACTCTGTCCTGGTGTCATAGCTAATGTACACTTCAGAATCAAGTGCACATCACTTCTTCATTCACCCTAGTGACAATACCGCTGTGGTTGCTATAGAACCTCAGCAACTCAGTCACATTTGACCCAGAGAAAAAAACTTACTGCGCTTGAGCTGAGCAGGAACTTTGTACCCGGTTTAATGTACAGCCAACTCATTTAGTATTCACACACTGAGAGGATTTCACACTGTGTTTGTGAAGTATCCGTCCAGGCTGGTTTCTGTAGTTTTGCTGGACTGGGGGTAGTGATGATTGCCTGACACCCAAAGTTCACACATGAGCACATTAGTTCATGGCACAAATGTGTTGCACACATATTGCAAAATAAAGTACAATAATATAAAAGTGATTTTGAAAAACAACAAAAAATCATTATTTATCTCAAAATCATTATTATATCAGTAATTGTAGAGAAAATCTTATGAATGTTACAGAACCATTGAAATATTTCATCATATAAATTATAAGTAAAGCATACATAGAAAACTAACAGACATATCATTATTGTTACACATATTATATTATTTTAAATTATTACAAGTACATCCATTGAAACCATGTGGGACTGTGTAAGTGCTGAAAATGCGATGTTGGAGGTCTTGGGGAACCAACCATACAAGTTAAACACCCACCTCTCTCTTCAGGTCCACAGACTTGTAAACTGGTGTTTGGTGATTTAATTGGCTGTAAGTTTGTTAGGTATTTTTGTACCTCTCAGGTGCAGAGTCAACAATAGTGTGTCATGCATAATTATTTATATTGCAGCCCAGCATCAGACTTGGATTTACGGCTTTCATTAGATCAATTTGTACTGGGGTTATTATGGTGTGCTGTTGGGCGCATTCCTGGATTAATATGGGTTACTGCAATTTACCTCAGAATACTTAACGCACAAAATCTGGGGCAGGTTGTTTTTGCAATGAAGGGATACTAATTTATGTAAGTGTTAAGCAGGAGAATGTACCTGACAGGTGACCAGGAGTGGAATACCTGGGCTAAAATCTGATTGATCCTGATCCTTGACATTGATTGGTTAATTTGCCTTTCAGAGGCATGACTTATAATTATGCATTTATTTATCTATTTATTTATTTTTTATTACTTTGGGGGACTTACGTGCCTTTAATGCGATAGGACAGGACAGATAAAGGGAGGCAGTAGAGTGGGTAGAGTAAGAAAGGGGGCAAGAATGTGGAGTGACATGCAGGAAACAGGCCACAGGCTGGACTGGAACCCAGGCCACCTGCTCGAGGGTGAACCTCATGGGGTTGGACCTAGACCGCTAGGTCATCTGCCCCCCCAGCATTTATTTATTTCAAGTAATGTTAAGGCATGTTCACCTCTTGAAGAACAGAAACGTAGGGAGTGGAGAGAAATAGCGACCAGTGTGACAAGGACTAAAGCTTCTGGGACACACACTTACACTGCACTTTGCTACCAACTACTGGCTTGGCATGCATGCCCAAGTTTTTGTAATTGTTCTTATATTGTAGAGACATGTTTTTTTTATAAAGAAAGAAAAAGAAAAAGAAAAAAAAAGAAAATTCCTCAATTTTTAATTTGTGTGTTGTAATGTAAACAAGGCCTAAAAATGACTGTTTTACTTTTGTACGTCGTTTAGAGGTACATGTACAGCTAGGACAGGCTCCAGCCACCCGCGGCCCTTAAAGGGCAACTCCATTTTTTTGACATCTGGACATTATTTAAAGGTGTGTGCATGCTCATATTCTCACTCAGACAAACATCGTGCAGCTTGGAGTCCTTCAGAAGTTATTTAGATCCAGCTGATTTTAGCTGCACTTAGCGGGGGCCACGGCAAAGGAAGCTTCAGCGCGGGACATAATCTCTGCAAAATCGCTCATTTCGGCTATATTTTTTCATCCATCGCCAGTGTTATTATAAAGTCAGCTCGTCTACCGTCTTCAGGTGGGTCAGCTGACCCAGAGCTGACCTGGTAAACAAACGTTTGATGGTTGTCCTTACCGGTTTGAGCCTGAGTACACGGGCGAGCAGCTCCATGAAAGAAGGATGCAGAGGGAGAAAGACGAAGAGCTGGCTCGAGAACAACAAACAGGAGCACGTCCACGACTCAATGCAAACTGGTGGTGCGCTTGTGGACAGTGTTTGCCTGTGGCAACAGAAGAGGAGCTGACTTTATGATAACACTGGCGATGGATGAAAAAATATAGCCGAAATGAGCGATTTTGCAGAGATTATGTCCTGCGCTGAAGCTCCTTTGCCGTGGCCCCCGCTAAGTGCGGCTAAAATCAGTTGGATCTAAATAACTTCTGAAGGACTCCGAGCTGCACGATGTTTGTCTGAGTGAGTATATGAGCATGCACACACCTATAAATAAGGTCCAGGTGTTAAAAAACCGGAGTTGCCCTTTAACAGGATAAGTGGTTCGGAAAATGAATGAATAAATAAATAGAGGTACATGTATCAGTTTCAGTCAGTTTCATAACCAAACTCCACACAGAAGCTTTAAATAGATAGGTTTTTGGAGATATCAAGGGTAATACATGCAGTTCATTCATAAATGTGTGCACACATATCTCACACCCCGGCAGATGTCAGTCAGGCCACCCCAGTCCAAAAAGTCTGGACACACCCCTGGTGATAAAGTGCAGCCTTTAGTCTGCAGTTTGCACTGTGCTCATGAGGACAGGGTACATAAGAAGCTAGTGAAAAACAACAGCATTAATGCTAATGCTAACAAGCTAATTCCTCCATAGCTTCTTCACTTTGGCAGCCAATGCATGCTACTGTAGAGCATTTACTGGCTGAACAGAATGTGACCTACACACAGTTAAGTCCACCAAACAAGAACTATAGGGTAGTTGTTTGTTTGCTCAGGCAGACTTGCAGTTTTGTCCTTACATAAACTCTGGATTACAATAACCCATTAAGTGTACTTTGGTCATTATGGCCCCATAGGAAGTAGACAGAGTTGACACCTTCCTTGAGGCGAAGTCCTGATCAATATGCAGACAGAAGGAGGTGTTTTTCTCAAGCTGCAGCAGTTAAATGGATGAACCACACACTTTCTCACTGGCTTTCATTCACATGTCTTTATCAGAGGTCTGCAGCACTAATCCGCTTTAATCCCAGTCAACAGAGGCGGAGCGAACCTCTCGTTGCGTTTTACAGTTTTCCTGGCCGCATTTAATGCGAGACATTTGTGCGTGGAGCATGGTGGACGGACTTCACCGCGATGTGTAACCTTGTGTTTGCTTGTAGAGTAGTTTGTGTGTGAACGGAGGGGGAGCAGATGCGGCTCTTGCCATGACTTGTCCCAGGAAGCGGAGCTTTCAGGCGGCGTTGATCTTTCTGTCTGTCGCACAGCTTATTGCAGGTACAGTAACTGACGCATCCCACTCACGCACTTACATTACGTTGGATAATGTGTTCACACTTATACCACGTTGTTCTAATATGTTATTTCACTCCACACTACTCACATTGAAGGTTTAAATGCGAAGAAAACTAAATTCAGACATCAAGATTCTAATCTTAATGATGTAATTTTAAAACAAAATGTCCTGTCACAATATTTAAGTAATTAATCATTAACAGTCACTTTTATTTTGAAGGGCACCTTGTTGTTTTGCCAAAGTAAAATCAGCTATACAAGAAAATAGAAAGCTGATAAATGCCAACTCCTACAAACCACCTGTTTTAATCTTAGGCTACATGTAGGTGTTGGTTTTGTAAGAACCATGTTCATAGTAAAATACTACACGGTGGCAAAGCCCACATGCTTCTTGCTCTGTGAGAGAAAAACAAGCCTCAGTTAACTGAATTTCTTTCACCAGATTCTTGTAAGTTTGTAATTATTTAAAAGAAACAAGACGCACACTTTAATTGATGTCGTCTAGTGTTAAACGTTCAAGAGTTTAAATAACTGGAGGCAGAAAGTGTTGCACGTGCCTGACAGTCAGCTGTGAGGGCAAAGTTATAGTAACAAACCAACGTGTTACAGTGAGCAGTGCTTGTGTAGTGGGACCAACAGTTGGATTGCTTGATAAATGAATAGACATGATTTGTTCTATTTGCAGCAAATGATAAAACTGCTTTCACAGATTTCTGTTGCCAATCATTTACCCCTGAGCAGGACTGTTTAGAATACTTCTCACCCCTTCTCCTTTGTGAAACTAAAAGTCTAAAGGATAAAAGATGTGGAGGTTGTTGAACTTGCACACTACACTCATGCCCACAACTCCTTACAGTGGGGAGCATGTGCATAAATCAATGATGTGTTTAACTTTTCTTAAGAAAAAAAAAAAATCATATTCCCTGTGCAACTATGACATCCTTAATCTTAATGTTAAAATACATTAAACTTTTGCTTTAGGTTCAGAGAGAATAATTTAAATAATCTCTAAAATTTAAAATGCATCACATTTATTGCACCTCGCAACGCTTCAGTTCCATAATCTTGTATATCCATTGTTCAAGTGTTGACAGATTTCCCGTGCATTCCCTGAAGTTTATATGATTTGTGGCTGTTTTCAAAAAGCTACAGTCTATAATGAGGCTGCTGTGGAGCCTCCAGTCTGTTTCTGCACTGTGCTCAGCTGGAGCCAAGAGGTAACAGGGTCCGTACATGGCAGGGGCAAACAAATATGTTAATGTGAAACAGGTTAATCCATCCATAGCCAGGAGAGCTGCAGAAACTTGAACCCAATGTTCAATTTTAATCTTGTGTATAGGGACCTCCCATGTTTGAGATCCATTGATTTCCACAGAGAGAAAAAGGATGCAGCTGTAAGATGAAGCACCGTGTGACTTTAGGATTGTTAAACTTCTGGTTTGACCTCAGAGTAAGGCTCTGTTCCCACCTTCTGGAGGCTTGTTTGCTACTCTCATCACATGTTTACAAAAGTGATACAGTTTCTCCTTCGCAGCAGAAAGTATTTCAGACCTCAACCGAAGTGCTACAGAGGGAAGCCAAGGAGACATTTTTCAGATAATGATAGCTTTCAAATATATAATGTGTCTGGTTTATGTTAAATATAGCAGAATATAGGATGTGACTTCAAATTGAAACATAAAATTAAAGCAAACAAGCAGGATACTATTTCACGTATGCATGATTTTAATGTCTGGTACTGCTGTGAGTTGGCAGGTGTCAGACTAGACAGCCCGACAGAAACATTCTCATTTCTCTTTCTATAGCAAATGTTGACAGTATGGGATATGACTCACTGTTAATGGCAGCAAGAGATTGACGGGAAACATGACTTACAGAGGTATAGAACAGGGTTAGTGAAGAGATAAGAGGCACCACTTTGTTCAAATAAGCTGCAGAAATCAATTCAAACAGAAAGGACCAGCCTTGGTAAAGCCCATTTTTTGGTGTTACACAGGTTTAAAAGTTGGAGTTAACAGGCACAGTCCTTGAGAAAGTTGTTGCCAAGCAACTTCTAGTTATGCTCTAAAAGAGAATAAAAAAATATTTAAGGCAACACCTTGCTGAAATTCTGAGATTTTGGCAAAGAGAGCTTTTAAAAGGAGGGAATGAGGACTTCCTGCAGATTTGTAAATGAGTAGAAAAAAGAAGATGACTAAAACAAATTAGAAATGTATTTTGCTAAATTAGAACTGTTATAATATGTAACCAACCTTATATATGCACCATCTTGGTTGACAGTCTTATAATTGATTCAGAGTATTTTCTGAATAAGCAAAAGTTGCACCATTTTCTTTACAGTACTCATCACTACAGGTGCAACAAACTTTGTTTGCAGTGGTGTGCCCCAGGGATCAATCCTGGGTCCTGTTCTGTTCCTACGTTAAAGAAATCAGGTTGTGTTGCTCATTGGGTGAGACATGGCTTCATCTTTTGATTATAGGCTGTAACTGAACCCAAATGACTGTTTAGAGCTGTTTTAAAACCTCTTCTGATATTTGATCAATATAATATTTAGACTGAAAGATGATGAGGATGTTTCATTTAAAAAACAGGGACAGTTTTAAATGATTTAAAAAGGGTGCGATATGTTACCTTATGTACTGGGTACCAATTCAGGTAAAATCAAAAGGTACCATTTGTAGGTACCTAAATGCATCCTTGTGACTGTGAGGGAGTGGAAGAGTAGCTGATTTTCCATGCTGGACATGAACACAGCATTACAGGATTATATATCAAAAAATAAATATGTTAAATAAAAAACAATTTACATTTTATTATTTAAAAAAAATTATATTTTTTCCACATACGCACACAAAAGTACCGAAAATTGGTACCATTGAGTGCTGATGCCGACTGCCTGGTACCGTATCATTTCAAATGTAAAAGGTACCCATCCCTAGTTACCTTTACGTTAAAGAGACAAGTGTCAGATATTAAACCTGTTATCTCAGTCAGCTATATATGTATTACGTCATGCACCTTAAAAAAAAGAAAAAAGTTGTTTTAGCAAAGAAGAGTAAGAAGAATATTTTCATCTGAAAATGACTTAAATGTATTACATACAGGACAAAATGAGCAAATAGATGAGATGCCAACAATGGGGTGTAATAATCAAGAAGTTGCTCAGAGTTGCTTGTTTGAAAAAATGGGCAAGGAGGAGCTTTTTGAACTTAAAAAAAAAGAAAAAAAACTTTATCAAAAAGGAAAAATACATAAAGCATTTGCATTGCTCATTTGAGTTGCTGTCACGCGGTTGTTTGTGTCTCTGAATTTCTTTTAATGGTATGTTCATTATGACAGGCTTAGTGTTTTTGTGGGTTTTCTTTAGGTGTCTGATGAATGTGAGGTTTTCTTTAACACAGGGAGTGAGCCAGGATTTGGAAAATGATAGTAATTAAGTATTTTCAGAAGCTATGGTTTGGCATGCAAAGACACACTGATGTCAGTAGTGAAAAGAGTGTTTTGAGTTCATATCATAGACAGTATTGTATATGAACCAAGTCTCCTCCATTTACTTTTAATACAGAGTTTTAAAGCCTGTTGAACCAAAACTAGTATGTTTAATAACTGAATTAAAGAGTTGAAAAAGTGTGTGCTGATAGAGAAGTACCCAAACTGTCTTTTTTTTCTCCATGCTGTAAATACGTTTTCTTTTTTTGATGCTTTATAAATCTGTCTGTTTTGGTTTAGTGTGTGTGTGGATTCTAGTGTTTCATCAGCCAGCCTCAAGTGGACTCTTACAAAACTGCAGATTTTAGCGCTGCTGCATGGGCGTCATATTTTCAGACCAGGGGTTGCTGCTTGTCTCATAAACATCGACATCTTTAAAGACCATAAAATGCACTCTGCTGAGTGATGCATCCATGGTTTGATATTGACTAAGCCGTCTTCTGTGATTGGAAGGATTATAAAAAGTTTGATGGGATATAATTATTCACAGAATATTTCCAGGTTTTTCTCTGCAGTGAGGAAGCACAAGCTTTGTTATCAATCACTTGCAGTCTTATCAAACAAAGCATGACAGCAGCTCCAAGTAGAACACAAGATTATCTGGGTGTTAAACTAAGAGGCATTACTCTGGTCCCTCCACCTCCAGCCTTTTAAAAGCATGGGCCGTCTTACATAACAGGAGCATCCTGCCTGTACACCATGACCACCATCACAGTCTCTCAAATTGAAGTGTTTATCGTCATTTTTTACCCCCTCAGAGAAATCAGTGAGTGAGAAAACAAAACTCATCTATTCATGTTGTGTTTCAGGTCTGAAGTGTGTGTGTCCGCTGTGCGCCAACCACACCTGTGAGACGACAGCGGACGGCGCCTGCTGGAACTCTGTGATGCTGATAGACGGGAAGGAGAAGACGGACAAATCCTGCTTGTCGCCCTCCAAGATGAAGGGCCAGGTCTACTGCTACAGCTCCAAAAATGTCTCCAAGAGGACCTGCTGCTTCACCGACTTCTGCAACAACGAGACTCTGCACCTCAACCCAGGTACAGACCGACATGTTTTTACTCAGGCCACCTTTGTCTTCAGGTTTATTCTTGACCTGTTAAACACCATGTAAATATAAACACAGCAGATGGTTCCAGATTACTTGTGTCAGACAGTCAAGTTAACGTCACATTGCTCAGTCGTTTCAGTTGTCATTCAACAGAACCAAACACCCAATCAGCGCAGGATTTCCCACTCATACTGGCCCTGACTAGACGAGGTGGATGCTGATCCTCCTAGATCCTGTGACATAACAAATCTGGCAGGAGCTATGGGACGGCGGTTAGTGATCATCCCCCTCCCTCTTCTGATTTATAAATACTCTGTCAGGCGGGTAGTCCTACTGCCATTTCAAAGCCTCTCCTGGGTCAACTAGGTGAAAGTTGTCCTCAAAGAAGAGGGCAGATTTCCCTCACCTGTGGGTGTTCAATTAAGAAAAACCCTTAACATGTTAGTGTATGATCAAGATAAACACCATCAACACTGAAGTAGTGCATTTTTCTGCTTATTTCTGACTATTATCGTTTAAATTCCTCGTGTTTCCATACAGAAATCCTATATTTCATGGAAATGAAAAGTAGTAAATCAGATTCTTGAAGACGCCTGCTCTGTTCCTGTCGAATTGATGAAGCCTAAATGTGAAAGTGAATATCTATTCTGCCTGCAGCGATGTGTTTGATCTTTAATCCGAAGCAAGTGAACTCTCTCTGCTACTAAATACTCCTCTGTGTTTACCAGTTAGACTCTAACTTTGGCTACATACTGTTGGGTGTTAAAGCTCCTGCAGGAGTTTATAGCTGGTTATGAAACAGACTGGAATTAATCCTTATGACCTACATCAGCATAAAGACTGACTATGTCTACATAATGATTTTTAATGTGCTAAACACTCAGAGTAGGTGTGGGATGAAGCCAGTGATTGCATGCCGCAGAACCAGCTCCTTTTCTACAGCAAAGATTCTCAATAAGTTATTTGACGAATAGAAAGGCTTTTCTGTCTGAATATGCTGCTTACACATGTGCAAGATCAGAGGGACAATGAACAAAATCAAAGTTTCTCACATGTGCTTTGATGTAAACTCAGCAGAGGATTTGAGCTGGGGTTTGTTTACATGATGGAGTCAAAAAAATCAGTGGAATATTCTTCTACTTTTTTTCCTTTCTGTTGTTTTTGCCTTCTGAGTGATGTCTCTGGTTTTGACAGCTTCAAGGGTGCACGCCTGTCGGTCTAGTCAGCCACATATAGGAGAAACTTGTAAGTCTAATAGGGTGTACGCTGTCTCACCCACTGACAGTAGAAATAGGCTCCAGTTAGCAGGAAAAGCTGTAAAGATGATGGATGGATGGATGGATGGATGGATGGATGGATGGATGGATGGATGGATGGATGGATGGATTTTTTTGCATTTATTGTAAAGGACAGCTGAGAGGAGACAGAGATGTGGGGGAGCTGGGGATGGATTGCATCAAAGGGTCATTGCAGGGAGTTCAATCAGTGACCACTAAGAGTAGGGATGGGTACTAAATCAGGTGCTTTTTATAGGTACCGACTGATTTCCATCTGTGGTACTAAGTAGCGAATCTCGTAAAATCAAACAGTATGTTTCCAAACCTAAACACATCATTGTGATTGTGAGGGTGTGGAAGAGTAGGAGATTTTCCATGCTGGGCATGAACACAGCACCAGAGGTGTAAAAAAATATTGATACGGCAATATGTCACAATACTTTGACCCGTGATAATATATCGATATTTCAACTCATAATATTAATATTTTTTGTTAAAATAAAAATTCATATTTTAAGTGAGTTGGAAGTCCGATACATCTTCCTCACCTCCACTGTGGTGGGTGGGGCTAAAGAGCTACTCTGCTGTACGTTGCCCATTGACTGTATAATAAATATAATCTCAAAGTACATTCAAAATATTTTATTCCTAAACTTGATGATGTGGGTTTTGATGCTGTAAACATCAATCTTTTGTCTCTATTCTTGGGTCATTTGGTTTAAAATCATTTGAAGTTTAATTTTACAGTGTAGTAGACTGATAAAATAATAATCATAGTCAGGTTTTGTTGAACATTGATTACACCAAGTGAAATTTATCAGTTTTATCAAGTGACCACGTCTTTCACCCAACAATATTTTGGCAGCATTAGTTTAATGTCACAGTAGTTATAGTGACAAACTTGATGCACTTAATGTTTTTAAGTTAACTGTTTGTTTGAAACACTGCATTTGGCTTTCATTAGTTCAAACACAATAAAAAGAAAAGTTGTTTTCAATCAAATAGTTCACTGTGTAGAATATCAGAATGTACTACAGTATTGTGATACATCATATTATCGTATCGTGACCCAAGTGTCTTGATGCCTATCGTCCAGGACTCCCCTGTAAAAGAGGTTTTCTTTTTTAATCTCAACGGAATTATTTCTGGTAAAATAACAATGACCACTCAAACTGTGGCATGTTGAAACATCTGAACCAAAGCCTGTTTGGCTTTTGCATTGACAGAGGCAGCACCTATCTTGAAATCAACTATTTGAGTTTAGCTTCATTTAGTTTGTAGTTTTGGGGCAGGCTAGTAATGTTAACTACGCCTTCAGTTGTCTGTACATCAGCAAAAAGTTTTACATTCTTTACTCTTTGCCTGAGTTTTACATTCATATGAACTCATTTCTAAGTTTCACATGTAAAAAGAAGTCTGTGGTCATACCATACAGAAGTGATTGAGGAGAGCTGAAGTGAAAGTCCTGCTGGTGAGGTAGGTCAGAGCAGCACCCTCAGGCTGCGATGGAGTTCACTGTGAATGAGGACACCAGAATCAATCTGTGTCACTGCTTTACTAAACACCAGCATGTGAGCTCATGCCATGTGTTACTCTTTGTGTTCATAGAGAGTAAATGTTCAGCAGTGCTGCTGCTCTGACTCCTATGGAGGATTAAATAACAGAGTGTGTTTGAGTCATAGGTGGAGCTGAAGTGAGCGGTTTTATTCCCAAAGTCGATCTGGGCGCAGAGTCAGTGACAGTTTGTTGGTCTTTTGCTTCTGGGCCAGAGGAGAAGAGACGTGTTCTCATCCATGTCTGCTCTGCTTCAGTTGGACAGTTTATTTAGGTTAAAGGCCAAAAATGTTTGAGGACACTGGGGTTTGATTTGTAATGTGTTGATGAACACATAAGGCCATCTGCAGATATTGCATGTTGAAGGCAAATTTATGAGGAAATGAAATGTTTTGGGAGTTGAGAGGTTGGCACGGCTCCAGAAAAAGAGCAACATGTTATGAAGTTGTTGGTTTTTTTATTTAAAATTGCAACACATGGCTAGTGAAAGAGCTTTTCATTACTGAAATGATTCCTCAGCTTGATACGAGACTTTATCCATCATGATTGGTCAATTTATCTTCCTAAATTTAAATAATCTAGGCTAAAACCGTCAGGATTTCCTCATACCTGTTATTTTATAAAGCAAAAGCTAAAATCTGTCACTTTTTCATCAGGAGTCTTTAAATCTCATATTAAAACTGCTCCCACCATCTGTTATTTTTGTCATTATCAGGTCTCATCTGTCCGCCCACATACGAAATGAAGGTCACAAACAGAAATGCCTGGTTCCAGTCTTCACCCACGATTTTACACATGGTCTTAAAATGCACCTGTCGTGGATTAGCTTGGGTCACTTAGATTAAATTGGGTAGTGTGTATTTCTGTCTTTGCTTTAAAGAAATCTCATGCTGCATCTTTTCAATACTTCTTATTTATAAAAGTTATTGAAGGTGAAGAAAATGTCTGGTTGTCTGTATAAAATCTTCTTTTGGTAGACATGTCTTGGAATAATCTGCCAGATGCTTAACTTCCATGTCACCAAATCTGAAAAGTTTCAAGAGTTTGATTCCTCATATGATGCATCAGCATGTTTGTGTGCCACTGATGATGTATGGTCAGTTTTTGAGGTTGGTTTCAGCCTGCACGCTGCATATTTTGCAGAACACACCTCTTGCAAAAACCAAAAATGACCACCAGAGGGAGCAAGGTTTATTTGAACCTGAGTGATCTGCACAGATTCTCTCTTTTTGAATATTGATATCATAACAGTTTTTCCCACACTGTCATGTTTTGTGTGTGTGTTTTCAGAGAGGCCTTCAGAAGAACCCGGGTGGAGCACGGAGCAGCTCACGGTGGTGATCGTGGTGCCCTCCTGCCTGCTGTGTGTGGGGATCCTGCTGGGTGTGACTGTGGTGCAGGGTCACCGCTGTTACTACAGCAGAGCCCACAAGCAGGATCCCGAGGAGCCTCTGGACGACCAGATGCTCATGTCACCTGACAAGTGTCTCAAAGATCTCATATACGACATGAGCACCTCTGGCTCTGGATCAGGTGATACGATGACACTCACATTGATACAACTTGACAACCAGAAGGTAAAAGGGAGAGTGTGTTTATCAATATAAGCTCACACTTTTTTTTCTTGTAGGTCTACCACTGCTGGTCCAGCGAACAATAGCTCGGACTATCGTTCTGCAGGAGTCCATCGGAAAGGGTCGATATGGGGAGGTGTGGCGGGGAAAGTGGCGAGGAGAAGATGTGGCGGTGAAGATCTTCTCCTCCAGGGACGAGCGCTCGTGGTTTCGGGAGGCGGAGATTTTTCAGACCATCATGCTCAGACATGAGAACATCCTGGGCTTCATCGCTGCTGACAACAAAGGTACCAGATCAACAGAAATCAACTTCACATCAAAGTTTTGATTAAATGTTTGATCGTTGAGTGTTTGATGCTGTGTGCTGCAGATAACGGCTCCTGGACCCAGCTGTGGCTTGTGTCAGAGTACCACGAACACGGTTCCCTGTACGACTTCCTGAACAGGTACACTGTCTCAGTGGAAGGCATGATCGTCCTCGCTTTGTCTGTAGCCAGCGGCCTGGCACATCTGCACATGGAAATCATTGGCACACAGGGTGAGGAAGAAATATCTGATGTATTCCTTCTAATGAGTGACTTTTAAAATGCAAAATACATCCAAATTTATCTATTTGTGGTCTCTTTGGTTTTAGGGAAACCTGCGATCGCCCACAGAGACCTGAAGTCAAAGAATGTTCTTGTTAAAAAGAACGGCACAGCGGCCATTGCAGATTTAGGTTTGGCTGTGAAACATGACTCCAACTCTAACAGCATCGATATACCGTCCAACTACAGAGTGGGAACCAAGAGGTGAGTGTCACTTGTGCCACAAAGCAACACACACACACACACACACACACATAAAGAAGAGAAGCTGGTGTCAAAATGTTGGTCCAAACTAGAATAAGAACCAGAGTTGGAGGTATCTCTGTGTCGCACATGAAATTTGTTTTGGTGCAAACACGCTGAAGCTGGGGCATCATTCATGGACTGACAGCTCCTAGTTCAGGGCTTTGGTCCTGATGAAGTCTGCGTTCACAGTGACATGGGTCAGCCACTATCTTACCTTGAGGCTTAGGGTTCCTGTAAGTGTCCAGCTTTCGTCCTTGGCCTTGGCAGCAGGAAACCAGACTGTGATAGATAGAGGAGAAGAGGGTTGACTGTGGCTCATCGTTCCCAGAAAGTTGAAGGACTCTGCCGTGTAAACTTTAGAGTCATGAAGGGAGAATGGAGCAGGAATAGCTGCATTTCTGCAAACTTCCACATCCATCCCCATCATCTCCAGAGCATTATGTTTTGCACCAGGTCACCAGGTGCTGGACTCCAATGAGAATGATGGCTTCTTCAGCTTGCCCTGAGGTCAGAAATCTTCACATGCTGCCTCCTGTCAGACAGGAGGATGGAGCTCCACCTGCAGGTGGAGCTCTATCCTCCTGTCAGACAGGAGGATAGAGCTCCACCTGCAGGTGGAGGCAGACACATTCAACTGGGAGATCTTGACCTCTTGCTGAGTTGGGATTAAAATGTGAAAGCAGAGTTAAATCACTGAGAAACTTTTGCAGGAACAAGACAACCAGTTAGTGTAAAAGCATTTTTTTCTGTTACATGACATTTTGACACATGTTCACTCAGGTGGGAGAAAAAAATGTTGAAAAAGAAATTGAGAAAATTGTTCGATAATATCAAAATCGGGATTCTTTGTCAAAAAATGGATTTTTATTTTCAAATTCAAATTCATCATTTCAGTCTTTGTTTATAAACAGGTTTGGAAAAAGTTACCACTTTTCTCCAGCAGAGGGCGAAATGTTTCTCTCTGACTCACGTGATGTGCATTTTATGGGAAAACATGGCTCCTGATTTAGACTGTAGACATTATCATCATTATTTAGCTTTTTCACATGGATTGGTGTTTTAAAAAAAAAACATAATAAAAATTGAAAAAATCGTAAATACGGAAGAATTGCAATTTAAATGGGATTGGCACCCCAAAAATCATAATAGAATCAAATCAGAAGAATAGCATATCGTCCCAGCCCTAATGCTCTTTGAGTACAGTGACGTAACTGTATCTCACACTCTGCATTTGACCTTTGTCCAGTTATTCCCAATTTAAAAAAAAAACAACTATGGTACCACAAGGAGTCGCCAAAAAATTACTTGTTTAGTTTCTTGTATTAGGGCATTGTTCTTATTTCAAGAAGCTTGGAAAAAGACGTAAACATCCTCTTACATTTCTGTTTTTGTAGAGCTGTGATTGGATATTTAGGTTTCGGTGACCCCTTGTGGTGCTACTGGTTGTTTCTTTATTCAGAGAAAACTGATCGAAGATTAAAAACAAAGTCAAAAACAAATCTATTACCTAAAAAATATTCCAAGAAGTTCCAGGCTTTATGGATTTATTAGATTTTAATCATTTGCTCCTGTGCAGGTACATGGCCCCAGAAATCCTGGACGAGACAATCAATATGAGCAGCTTTGAGTCATTCAAGAGGGTGGATATCTACGCCCTCGGCCTGGTGTTCTGGGAACTGGCCCGAAGATGCTCTGTCAGGGGTAACTGATTCGATAAAAAAATCACTCCCACTAGTCTGTTGGTATTAATAGACAAGTCATCACTGATAGCACACATAGGTTGTATCTTTCGGTTTATAAGAACGCCTCTTTTATTTAAATCATAGCGTCTGATCAAATCTCTTTTCTGTTTCTTCTGAAGGACTTCAGGAAGATTTCCAGCTGCCTTATTACGACCTGGTGCCTTCAGATCCGACCATAGAGGACATGAGGACGGTGGTGTGTGAGCAGAAACTCAGACCCAACATTCCAAACCAGTGGCAGAGCTGTGAGGTGAGAAGATCCACAACGGCTATGTTATATTAACATATAATTTAGAGGTCAAAAGAAGAATCATGTAGAGGAGTTAGGTAGAGCATTTTGAGGTTTAAATACATCTTTTTTGTTATCATCTGCTTGCTATTCCCTGACTTTGGTATCAACTATTGTTTCTTGGTTTAATTTCCCAGGCTCTACGTGTGATGGGCAAACTGATGAGAGAGTGCTGGTACGCCAACCCTTCAGCTCGACTCACCGCACTACGGGTTAAGAAAACTGTGTCTCAGATTTCTGTCGTCAAGGACATCAAAGATTAGCTTGAAACCCAGCCTGCAGACCAGCGCTGGTGCTGACAGCAGTGCTGGGTGATGATGGACTTCAAGCTGACTGAAACAGAGCGTGTGTCCTCTGTAACTGCCTGAGACTGCCCTCTTCAGGACACAACTGCACTGTTCACCCTCAGAGAGCAGAGTCAGGTTGTTTTTGGTGCCAAAGTTTTAAAGAGAGGTCGTCTGAGGAAGAGCCAAAAGAGATGAGAATGTGTGTACAGATTATTTTGCTACCTCAGACATTTAAGTGGCCAAAGCTTAAAGTTGCACATTGTAATGTTTTTATTTTTGTGCCATATCGTTTAGGATACAGTGTTTTTGCTTGGTATGCTAATGTACAATCAGAAATAAGTCTGGGTCTGACACTTGCTTAAAATGTAGCATACACTAATTTCCTTTGATAATCTGAGCTTTAAAGTGCTTTTGCTTCGTTTTGACAGGACAGTCGTAGTTGAATGGTTAGTCTGGAAGGACTAGTAACAGGATTACAACAGTGCATATCCATATATAAGTCATCTTTAAGTCACATATCATATGTTTATTTCTGTGATCATTAATTGTGTAATTAATTTGTCAAAATACCTCAAGCATCAAAGATTTGATTACAACAAGATGCTCTGCAGATACCCAATGACTGACTGAGAAGGTCTAAGACAGGGGTGGCCAACCAGTCAGAGACCAAGAGTCACAAAAATGACCGTGGTACGACAGAGAGCCACATCACACATGAGGTCTTACAAACACACTTCCTCTCACACATAAACAAAATGACATAAAATGAAAATCAATACATTTCCAATTTTCAAAGTGAGATTTACTGTGTTGTGTTTAAATTCGTACAAGAGAAGAGAAACTGAAACTTAAGTATCAATCCCAACTGATCCCAATGTTGGCATCCATATATGTATATTGTTTAGGTTGATCGGCACACTACTCCTCATAACTATATATAATTCTCAATGAATGGCTCGAAAAGCCACACACCAAAAGACAAAGAGCCACATGGGGTTTGCGAGCCACAGGTCGGCCACCCCTGGTCTAAGATATCCACAGTGGTAAAAAGGTTTCGCTGAGTAAAAAATCTCATTAATCCTTTAATGCAAGTAGACAGAAAGCATCAGCTGTGTCGCCTCCTGAAGTCAAACTTTGCTTTGTTTTGTAGCATGTTGCTATGTTCTCTGATATCAGCTCATGTGCAGGTCTCCATTTATTTCTCTGTTGACTGATTCATTGCGTCCGTGTCAACACTGAAGATGCTCTGTGTGCGTTCCTTCTGCCTGTGTTTCTTTTGTAAATGCCTGTGGTACTTTTAACTTTTGTTGTTTTTTATGAAGTTGGATCATTGTTAAGCCAAGATACATTTTGTACATCGTGTCATATCTCCGTCTTTAAGCATCGGAGAGAAAAGAGAATATAGCTGAGTGTATAAAAGATGTATCCGTCATTCCAAAGAGGGGTGATCACCATGTGCAATTTCTGACTACTGTCTTTTTCTATATATTGTATGAAATGAGAAAGTAACAAAAGTGGTCCTGCTTTCATAAAATAAGACCTATTTTTGATTTTTAACCATGAAGTCATAAAGAAATATATTTTTGATGGTGTTTGTGTTGTTGCTTGGATTTCACTGCGTCGTTTGTGTCTTGCACTATTTATTCTGTACAAGTGATATAAGCTGGTCAATAAACTTTGTTTTTCATGGAGAAGAGATGATGTATTTGTCTTTCTGTGTAAGATAAAAGAAGTGTAATAGTGAAAGCACTGATTCTGCAGTGTTTCACACATTACTGCACACAGGGACAGATTTTCCCGGAACAACTATTCTGATTCTGAATCAGGTCTTTCTACGCTCCCCATCACTTCACCTCAACGGTCGTGACTCATTCTTGCTCTCTGCTCAACCGCTCTCTTTGAGAAGACTTTGATGTAGTGGATGTGTCCGTTAGACAGAGGAAGCCCATCAGCACTTTGCATATGAGTCAAACCCTCAGAGATGTGCTGCTGATAGCTTAAGCTTCGCTGATTCTCATTAAAAACAAGAGAGGTTAGAGGAGGTAACTTTACAGACGTATCTGCAGGCTTTCCCTGAGAGACGAAACAGGGCCAAACACAGTTGACAAAGAGGACAAGAACTCTTACACAACAGAAAATAACATTCGCAAGTGGATTTGCTTTAACTGTGCTATAAAAAGCTAGTAGTTTTTTGGATAGGTTTTAGCAAAAAGTACATATTATCAACAAAATAACATTTTATCATCTTAAAAATTAAGAAATTATGCCATATTTTGTTGGAGAATATCGTGAATACTACTGAAGTATTAAGGTCTCATATTTGTTTTTGTAAACAAAACCCACCTTTTCTTTTGATGGATCTATGTTGACAACACCCAATAAATTCCTTTTAGTTTATAAAGAAGAAGAAAATACTACTAAACCAAATGCCCCATCCTTGTCTTTCCAGTTGGCTGCCATAAGACACCCCGAAAAAAAATGCAATCTTATCAAGTGTTTTTGTCTTGTTTTCAGTAGAAGATGCCTTTTAAGACTTAATCTGAACCACATTCACCTGACCAGCCCTGAAAAATGTCTCATTTGATGTTATTCAAAGTAAAAAACGAGGTCTGAATTGCTTGTAAAATAAAAAAAAATTCTGCTAATGACACAAGAGAAAAGTTACTGGTATTAAGACATTATTATTTTTCGTCTCCCTTTGCTCATTTTTGCATTTGGAGTGGATCATCACTTTGTATGGTTCATTTGTTGGTCACGGACACCAAACTGTTTTTTCTTCAGAGATATTTTTACTGTCTTTGCTCCTGTGTTTGTCTGGAGATCCTACATGTAACTATGGCTGCATTGTTTACATGTAAATTTAGCTGTTAGCAGCCTGTAGCATGCCAATGCTAACTTGTGCAAGGCCTGATGTTTCCCTACAAGGTGAGGAGAAGGAGGTGAGGACGACGTGCTGGTTCTCAGGTGTGAGCTAAGAAGTGACGACATGGACCTGTCCGTCCATCCATCGTTATTGGGAACGTAAGATCTATCCCCAATAAGATGGACAAGCTAGCTGTGCTAACCCAGCAATAGAGGGAATACCAGAGGGCAGAGTAGCATCATGCTATTCACAGACATGGCTAATGAAGCTAACACCAGACACCAACGCCGACCTTTTTGCACTTTCTATACACTTTCTTACTGTTGTTGCTGCTGTGACTCCTCCTGAATTTCCCCTGGGGATAAATAAAGTATCTATTCTATTCTATTCTGTTCTATTCTATTCTATTCTATTCTATTCTATTCCAAATAACATAAAATACGACACTTTTCTGGACCGACCAATTGAATGTGGCTCGTATCAAGTATAACAACTTTTACTTAAAGTAAGACAAAAACACTTGTTAAGATTTTTTTTTTTTTTGCAGTGCAGGACAGAACAGAATTTTTCCATGAGAAATTAGGGTGACTGAAATTGCAGAGCAGCTGTAGGTCAGTATTGTTGGTTGTTTTCTTATTGGATGGTTAATTTAGAAGAAATTGTAATATCACTGTCAATGTCAATGTCAATGTGCCACTGAGTGTGTGCTATTATGGACAGCGGACTATCTCCTCCCACTGTGAAAAGTGAAGCCAAAACAAAGCCCAAGGTGCAGGTGGAATGAAGGCATGCAGGAAGCGAGCTGCAGGACTATCATCATACAGGCCTCATTTAACCAGGCTCAAGTGTTGATTTGAAGCATACTCCAGCAACTCATGTGTAATCCGCCACAGAACACCTTTACCAACATGTTTGATAACATGGTTTAACAGGGTCCCTGATCTGTCGTAGCTTTGTGTCCACATCTTGTATCATGTTCATTTAAAGCTCTCCTGTCAATAATAAAATGTTACGTAAACACATTTCACCTTTTTCCAACTCACCAAATCTGCAATGTCCCACTGAAACAGGACATCTGTGTTCCAGACAGTCCCGTGGCCCGTTTGCCAACAGCTCTGTCGAAGGTCAGCGGGGCAGAGGGGATTACTGTGAGGCAATCTGAAGTTCAAGAGTATTTCATCTGGTTTCATAGAAATACAGTAGTGAGCTAGAAACTGTCTCTGACTTCCTGCTCACCAAAGACAGCGAGCCTCAGTGCAAGGTGAGAGCTGCTCTGGCCCTGCAGATCAAACGGTGAACCCTTTGAAGGCCGTACTGTGGTAATGTGACAAGGTTAGCACAGTTTTTTTTTAACCCATCAGCTATTGTCTCCGTGACTGCCGCCCTGTGTGTTTGATTCCCCTTTCATCCAGCCATGTCTGATGCCTTGGGCCCAATGACCCATGCTGTATGTTTAGGGAGCGAGACTTGTGGCCCAAAGCTAAATCAGCCTTTTGTCTGGCCTACAAGTCTCCCTGCTTGACAGCACACAGGACTCAGGCTCAGACTGAGGCTTAACCCATTCAGATACTGAGAGCGAAAGAGGCTGGAGGCAGGTGCTGCAGGAGGAAGGAGGTCGCAGTTCCTCATGCATTGCTGATTTCTGACAGACCAGAAATCGAATCGCTCAGACTGCAGAAAGAGAAGGGGACTTTTTAAGACAGGGGGGTAAAAAACAGCACATCCTTGTTGTGCTTTTCAAAACATCAGACCCCTTTCTTAAGAAAAGAGAGAAAAAAACTCACAAGAGGTTAACAGGAAAGTGGGTACGTAAAGCTGTGATCCGCACAGGTCCACCACAGACGTCACATGGTGTGGATTTCCGCTTTGACACATTTTACAGCACAGCAGGGCCGAGCCTCACAACCACTGAAGAGCTGCTGCAGCAGGGAATGATGGTGCTTTGAGGACTACTCTACCATGCAGTCTACCATGAATTTCAATGGACTGGAGCGTCAGGCCAGCCAAGACAATTACATTGTGGATAACACTCAGAGGAAGAAGAGCTCCCTGTGGTACCGGCGCTCGCTGAGGGGGAGCAGTGACAGATCCCGGCAGAACACTGGCTCTATGCCCAGAGTGCGCAAGGTGAGACAATAAATCAAACGTTACATAGAGGAACTATGAGAGTCAGCTTTTAAAATGCATGAATTAAACACTTACAGAAATGTCACATTAGAAAAACTTTCTCAAACTCTTAAAATGAGCAGCAGATCATTGATTCACCAGCAGCATTACGCACAGAGTTAAAGCTCTCCAACTATTTTAATCTTTCAAGGTTATGTAACTCACATATGTAACACTATAGGATCAGTGCTCATGCACATTTTCCTGAAAGGATTAAACCTTAATTCACTTTTATCATTTCAAGAAAGAATCCTCCATTTATCTGTTTTTCTTTTTCTTTTTTTTTTGCAGCCAAAACAGTCGAACTCCAGCTCACTGGTTGATTACTCAGACCCACAAAGGTAAATATATCACAATCTGATTTCTATTCTGAAAGGCAGACATCAGGGCAAATCATATATATGGAAAAATTATTGAGTTTTCGCTGCAACTACACTTTTTTTTTCTTATTTAAGTATAAATAACAAAGTGCAACATAGGAGACACTTTAAGTCTCGACATATCAAAACTGTAAAATGCTGCTTTTTCAATTTGCAGTATATTTTTTATTGCATGCAAATGAAAACTTCACGAACAGTTCCTTTAGTGTTTTGTTTCTCTTGCCTATTTTGCACAGGACTGCAATTGTGCTGGAAAAGCAAGACAACGAAACATTTGGCTTTGAGATTCAGGTGAGCACCTGCTCTGGACACTTTCAAATCTCTATTTTCAAAACATTTTTTTCCATGAACGAACTAAGTTTTGGCGTTTGTGACAAACTCATTTTTCTCTTGCAGACTTATGGGCTGCAGCTGAGGGACAGCTCTGCAGTGGAGATGTGCACATTTGTGCGAAAGGTGCAGGAGGAAAGCGCTGCTGAGAATGCTGGTCTGACCGCAGGTAAACCGCCATTACTCTCTGCACAGCTCTTTACATGCACCTGACCTTATTGCACGTAGATTCATGTTAGAGCTCTCACCACACAGGCACACGCTGCATCCCGCCTACACACACATTCATACTGGTGCATAAACACAATAAAACCTGCTTAACTTCTTGTAAGTGATTTGTTTCCTCTTTTTGCACCCTTGTTTATAAAAGGTGACATTATCATCACTATCAACGGTGCCAGCATTGAAGGATTGTCCCATGAGCGAGTACTGGACCTGATAAGAGAATCCACCAACAAGCTTAAGTGAGTGACTGTCTTAAAGGAAGTAGGAGGAAATATGACTTTAAATGTGCAAAAACCAGCCTGTGACCCTAATTTTATATGAATTAAACTTCTTTTGGATTTTTACTGTCTATGCCATAACATCTGTACATTCTGTATTTTCAGAATGGAGACGGTGAGCGGCGCTGTCTTGAAAAAGATAGAGCTGGAGAAGAAGCTGAACCAGCTAAAGGTGCGTCTTTCACCCTGCCCATGTTTGTTACCCTCTAACCATCACTAACCCACAAACCTAGCAAGTAAGAATAACAGAGCATACTAAAAAAAACTGAAATCTTATCAAGTGTTTTGTCTTATCTTCAGTAGAAAATGTCTTTTTAGACTTAATATGAGCCACATCCACCTGATCAATCCAGGAAAATGTCTTGTTTTAAGTTACTTGAAGACAAAAATGAGATCTGAATTACTTGTAACAAGTTTAAAAAGATCTGCCAATGGAACAAGAGAAAAAGTTACCTGTATTAAAACATTATTCTAGTTTTAAGCTAATTTCTTCTGTTCCATTGGCAGAATTTGTTCACTTGTTAAAAGCAATTCAGACCTCATTTTTGTCATTAAATAACCCTGGTACAAGACTTTTTTTTCTGGACTGATCAGTTAAATTTGGCTCATATCAAGTATAATAAGACATTTTTACTTCAAATGAGACAAAAAAAAAAAGAAAACTTGTAAAGGTGTCTTTTTTGCAGTGCAACTCCACCATACATGAGTTAAACACCAGCTGGCCTACTTTGGTCATTCAGTGATGTAAATAATCTGAATGCAAAGAGTTTCACTAGAAGTATAAGCAGTTTTCTTTTTTGTCCATACAGCTATCTCTACGTGAGAAATTGGTGGAGCTGCAAGCGCTGACATTACAGGAAAAGCGGCTCATGCGAGGTAAGAGCATGCTCAGCTGTCAAACCACAGCACTTCCTTTCTCACATTCAAGCTACACCGTTTGTGATGTGACCCATGGGGCGTCAACGCCACACAAATGAGATAAAGGAGTTCCCCAGAGAATTGAACACACAGGCTGCTGACGAACTTCCTTTTGCAAATTAAAACTGCAACTGTTTTTATGTTTCCAGGTAACATGAGCAGCAGCGACCTCCAGCTGTCCCTGGACTGCTCCGCCATCCTCAGCACCTCCACAGGCCGCAGTAGCTGCCGCTTTTCCAGCGACAGCAGCTTCAGGAGTGTGATGACCGATGACAGTGACCAGGCCAGTGTGTTTGGAGACCTGTGCTCCCCAAGCCCCTGCAGTGCAGCCAGCACCACAGACGATACCTGCTTCTTCCCCACGCATGGCAGCCTTAGCAGGCTGTCATCCAACTCCAGCCAGCATCATCACCATCATCATCATCACAACCAACACCAGTCCCTCTGTCGCTCCAGCAGCTCCAGCTTGGCTTCCAGCAGCAGCTCTCTGTCCTCACCTTCCTGGGAGGAAACAAGGATCTCCTCCTTGTTTGGCACCCTGCCCCGTAAAGGCAAGAGAGCCAGCGTGCGCAAACACATCTTCAAGTTGCTTCCTGGACTCCAGCGGTCAGTGGAGGAGGAGGAGACGAATAGTCAGTGATGAAGGTTCACATTACGAGAACAGGTAGCAGAAAGAAAGAGACACTCTAAATGAAGTGCATCTTCTTAAAGGAACATTGCAACTTTTTTTTTTTTTTAAGTATTCCTTTTGAGTGGGAAGGACCAAGGGCTGATTCAGACTTTTCTCTGGGGCGGCATTAAATTCATGCATCCATACTACAAAAAACTGAAATCTTATCAAGTGTTTTGTCTTATCTTCAGTAGAAAATGTATTTTTAGACTTAATATGAGCCACATCCACCTGATCAGTCCAGAAAAATGTCTTGTTTTAAGTTACTTGAAGACAAAAATGAGATCTGAATTACTTGTAACAAGTTTAAAAAGATCTGCCAATGGAACAAGAGAAAAGTTACTTGTATTAAGACATTATTCTAGCTTCAGGCTAATTCCTTCTGTTCCATTGGCAGAATTAGTTCACTTGTTAAAAGCAATTCAGACCTCATTTTTGTCATTAAATAACCCTGAAACAAGACATTTTTGGACTGGTCAGGTGAATTTGGCTCATATCAGATACAATGAGACAGTTTTTACTCAAAAAAAGACAAAAACACTTGATAAGATTTCAGTTTTTTTGCAGATATATGGCGTTTGTACATGCAACAACAGCCCAAACAGCACGTTTTAACGGAACTAAGGCTATGGAGACAAAAAATAGCCGATAATAAGTTAGATTTTTCGTGGTGGCCAGTCAGATTCTTTGGATCCACCCATGGGACTGACACAAAGGATGTTTTGCACTTAGTACCTGTCAAAGGTTTCCAGAGAGAGTCTAGTGGACCTGACTCTGTTTGGCTTTGGCCCGTTGTTAAAAGCATTATGAAAAATGTAAAATGCTTTTGTCTTGAACAAGCATTTGACTGAATGTAGCCTCTGTAAAAACTTTGTCATGTTTGATCTGTGAGGTTGTGTTTGCTGCCAGCTTGAATATAAGACAGAATAATTGTGATCAGCATTAATGATACATTTCTGAACTGCTCTTGCTGACTTCAGCTGTCTCCTTAAAAGAAACGACTATAACTGACAAACGTGATAAATTGCCTATTTTTAAGTCAGGTTGACACGTAAACAATATTTTTGTCACCTTCAGGTGCAGCAGCAAAACCAAACCAGCTCTCAGTTTAGATGTCTGCTCAGCTCATAACAGGATGTGGGCGTAAGAGGTAGCACTACAGCTTTCACCACCAAAATACACTCTGTGTGTACCACTTATTTCCAGTGTGAGCCGAGGCACTCTGAAACTTTATTTCTGAACGCTGAATGTACAGAAGCTTGTTAGTTTCACTTTCTAGAAAAAATAAAACTTTTTTGGACAACCTTGTTTCATTTTTTATGAATTATGTAGAAAATAAAGTTTAAATGTAAAAAAGAAATTTAAAAAGGATGAAAGTTTTGAAGTTTTAAAAACTCAAAAGCATTTTACTTCAAGATAATAATGTACACACATAAAAAAAAAACTTCAGTTTCAACATTACTATCCTCCTAAGAGATATACACTCACAGGCCACTTGGTTAAGTACACCTGTTCAACAGGTTGTTTATATGGATGTCTGATCAGTCAATCACATGGCAGCAGCTCTGCAGCATTTGAGCACGAGACTTTTAATATGATTTTTACAAACACACACACACACAACTTTTCGGTGGGTTTCCAGAGAATGGTCCCAGAAAGAGACAGTGAGCAGCAGTTCACGGGTACTTCATGCTTTGTTGATACCAGAGGTCAGAGGAGGATGGACAGACTGGTTGGAGCTGAAAGAAAGGCAACAGTAACTCAAATAACCAACGCTTTAAAACCAAAGTCTGCAAAAGAGCATCACTGAACACGCAACATGACCAAGCTTGAAGGAAATGGGCTACAGCAGCAGAAAACCACACTAGGTGACAGTCCTGCCAGCTGTCAGAACAGGAAACTGAGGCTACAATTCACATGAGCTCGTCAAAATGGACTTTAAATGAGTGAAAAACATGGCCTGGTCTGATGAGTCTGGATTTCTGCTCCACATTCAGATGGTAGGGTCAGAATTTGGTGTCAACAACATGAAAGCATGGATCCATCCTGTCTTGTATCAACGGTTCAGGCTGCTGCTGCTGGTGGTGTAATGGTGTGTGGGATATTTTCTTGGCTCACTTTGGGCCCCTTAGTACCAACTGAGCATGGTTTAAAGTCCACAGCCTACCTGAGTATTGTTGCTGACCATGTCCATCCCTTTATGAGCACAGTGTACCCATCTTCTTATGGCTACTTCCAGCAGGATAACGCTCCATGTCATAAAGCTGGAATCATCTCAGACTGCTTTCTTCAACATGACAATGAGTTCCCTGTACTCAAATGTCCTCCACAGTCCCCAGATCTCAGTCCAATAGAGCATCTTTGGGATGTGGTGGAACGGGAGATTCTCATCACGGATGTTCAGCCGACAAATCTGCAGCAACTGTGTGATGCTGTCATGTCAATATGGACCAAACTCTCTGCGGAATGTTTCCAGTACCTTGTTGAATCTATGCCATGAAGGATTAAGGCAGTTCTGACATTGTCTCTTTTGACTCCATGTAAGGCCACCACAAAACTGCTCCTCCTGGTGACTGGCTGCAGTACAGGTCTAAAACTTGGTCTCCCCAGTCATTTCAGATGGGCTGTGGTCAAACTTTGAAAATGTAATACGCCTCATAGAAATGCTTCTCACATCTGTATCTGCTGTAGTGATGTGAAGATACAATTGGGCTGCACTGTGTTCAAGTCCTATTCTGAAAAATGTCTTTTTCATCAGTGATTAGATGTTAAAAACAGGATTTTACACCACATTTAACGATGACTGAATGATAAATGGTAAATTGACCAGTACTTATATAGCACTTTTCTAATCTTTCCAACCACTCAAAGTGTTTTACACCGCCAGTCTCATTCATCCATCAACACCACATTCACACACTGATGGCACAGGTTTCTATTGGGAACCATCAGTTTTTTAACAAACACATTCACACCCATTCATACACCACTGACCAACAGTGGGAGCAATTCAGGGTTCAGTGTCTTACTCGAGGAAACTTCGGCATGTGACTGTAGGAGCTGGAATTGAGCCCCCCACCTTTTGATTGAGAGGAGACGACTCTACCACCAAGTCACAACCGGCCTAACAGCTGCCGTTCTTGTGCACTTTTTTCAGGAATAGTAACATACATCATGAGGGGGAGCCAAGAAGAAATCAGACTCAGAAGAAAACTATTCATGTAACCTGACTCCACTCAAGTCTTCCCAGAGTTTCTCACAGTCTCTACTGCGCAGACTCTGGCGGCACCTGTGACGGGAGTATTATGACTTCAAAACCTCAGAATGATAAAAAGCAGAGCCATGCTGCCCATTCAGTAAACAGTCTACAGTCAAACCCAATACTAACCAGGTGTACCTAATAAAGTGGCTGGTGAGTGGATGTCATATTTAATAGATGAAGATCTGACTGTTGAGAACAGAAAGCCCTCACATTTCCTGTAAATAGCCCTATTGCTTTGGCTTCCTGCTGCGAAGGCTAAATGCAGAGAAAGAGAAAGACAGCTCCAGCAGGGTGTTCACACTTTACCAGAAATTAAACTCTGCTATCTCGCACTTGATGGTTAATACTGACAAGAATGGATAAACAATTTCCCACTTGTTTTTTCTTGCTGACAAGACTCTGTTCACACCATTTATGAGGGAAGATAAACTAGGTCAATGAACTCATAAAAGATGAATAATGAAAATAGGGAGTGAGTCATTCAGACAGCTGTGGATAAAAACATTTGGAAAACTTAACATAAGAGGTTTAAAAAAGAATTCAAAAACATTTTTTTATTCTTATATAGATTTTTTCCTGGGTAGTTTTGGTGTTATAAAAATCAGGTGAAATATTTGAGTCATAAAGAGTTGGCTGTATTATGTCTCTTGAGTGATTTGTTTTTTTCTTTATATGGTATGGGAACTAATGTGTAAGCATCATTTATGAAGCTAATGTAGCAGTTTGAGGCTGATGTAGCTTTTACAACTTAATATGCAAAAAAAAAAATAAGTAATTCCTCAAATGTCCACTTGAGGCTGGCTCCAAAACAGAGACAGTCCCCACTTGGCTACATGTTAAAATCCACAACAGTTCAGTAAAGTTTTGATTTCTTGTTTAAACTGATAACTGTGCCCTGAGTTTTCAAATCACTCGTATGTTCTTAAAGATGCTATCAGGAGGATCAGTTGTAATTGCACTCCCTCGCCACCTTCTGGCCCAGAGTCTCCTCACACTGATGTGAATTACTTTTAGTGAGGCGTGTGTTTTTTTTTTAATTGAATGGAGATCAGATCAAAACAAACAGACAACTTTTTACTGGATACAACTTGCTGAGGTAAGGTATTTATCAGAATGGTTTCGTAGCTCTACGGTTTGAAACATGACATCAAGCAAACATTGTAGCAGCTGGCTATATGCTAGCCTGGTGCTCCGACGTATCTGTAGCCTAACGTAACAGCAAGTAAACACTGTCAGTTTGTAAGTAGTTTAGTAGCTGTTTATATTTAGCGCAGCTGGCAGCCCAGTGTTTTGAGACATGTCTGTAATGTGTAACGTTAGTGAATCCTGGTTATATCCTGCCAGTCATCTACCAGTCAGAGCTAACGTAACCTCACTCTTCATTTCATTGATTGACTCTCAAGTTTGAACAGACCATTGCAGAATAACTGCTGACTGTGGGTTGGAATGAACATTAGCATAAACAGTTTAGCTCCTGTGTTATAGAGTTTAAATGCAGCCCGGGCTAAAGGCTACTTAGATCTCTGTGTTTATCTCATCTCTCTACTAAATTTCGTCAGCCAGCATGGTGTTGTCATAGAGACCTAGACGTGCCATAGATCTGTCTGGTCCTTGACGACCAGAACTGGAAGCTAAAAAGTAGCAATTTAAAATAACCTGTAACTAGCAATAATGGCACAGAAAATCTCATTTTAAAGTGTGGATTATGACCAAGCATATATCTAGAAGGGAGACTTTTTCAGGATCACTTTCAAACTCCTCACACCCCTTTAGGTTGAGACTTCAAAATGAAGTTGGAAAACTAAAGAAGGATATCTCATTGGCTACAGAAACCAGCGACTCCTCAGAGAGGGGATTTAACAAACTTTTCAACTCACACCTCTCAGATATCCAAGACATGAGCCTGAACTTTAACTACAGAATCTCAGATGCTTGATATTTATGGTTTTGAAGCATGACCTGGAAGTGAGACCTAAAGGACGAGTGGTTGTAGAGAGTTATCTTAAAGATAAAGAGGAATAAAATGAAAAGTGACCATATTTAAATCTCTGAGCTGATGACGTCTTTAACACTCAGTCACACTCAGTATTCCTGGAGCCTTACTTAAGATGTTAAGGTCTTTGTATCCACATATAACTCCAGACATCATATGGCTAAGCTCCAGCACATGTGCATTAACAGGGTTGGTTCATGAGATACACAGAGAACCTATAGGGGAATGTTAATCCAGACTCTAAAGCTAACAGAAAGAAGGTGGTCACCCAGCAGAGATTATTTAAGAGTACAATCAGTACACAGAAGCCAGACATACAAAGAGTCTCTGTTAGGACCACAACAAAACCCCCGTTCTTCTTTCTTCTGCTACGTACACAGACTTACATGGCACTAGCGCTAGAGAGCACACAAGAGAGCCGACTGAAAGCAGGATGGGTTCTTTCTTCACTCAATGACAATTTTACACAAGACAAAGGAGGAAGTTTGGAACACTGGAGAGAATGAGGGAAGATTTGAGGTGGCATCAATAATCTGAGAATTGCTTGTGGCTGTTTTTTTTTGTAGGAAAAAGATGGAGATTGACTTAAGCACAGCTCCTCCAAAGCCGCCAAGACTCCCAGTAGAGGATGACGCACTCATCTCCCAGGTCCTGGAGACCATAGGTGGGACTTCTCTTCAGACGATACAGAAACCAGATGAACCTGAGGTGTGGTCAATGGAGGAGGGAGATGACTCTGTGTTTTACAGTGATGAGGAACAACCTTACGAGGACTTTATAGCAAAAACATGCAGCGATTTTACTCCTAAACATCGCATCACAATGAACAGCTTGGCAGCAGATGAAACTGAAGAAGCAGAGAATGAGAGAGAAGCCATCATCAACGAGGGAAATTCAAAGATGGAGAAGGAAACAACTCCACAGGTCAGGTTGAATGAGCAAGACAAGCCATGCCAAGATCTGAAGAAAACAGAGCCCACTGATCTGACAGATGCTGCAAAACCAGGAGGAGAGTCTGAGCAGCATCAAGAGGAGTCAGAGAGAAACTCTGGTGGATCTCTGTCGCCTCACTGTACGACTCCAGGCACGCAAACTCAGCAAGAAGGATCTAGACTTGTAGAAAAAGGTAAGAGGATTTTTGTGCTGTTCATTAAAACAGAGTAAGGACTTTTTCACCAACAGAATGCTAAACAGATGTTCCTCCTCTTTTCTTTACAGCAAATCTCATTGAGAAGGAAGAGAGTGCTCTTGTCACACAGACACCAAACCTTAAACCCTTTGATGCAACTAATGAGGAGAGGAATACAAGGCTGAACAGGGAAACAAGAGTCCCTGAGCAGCTGCCAAAAGACGAGGTGTTGATGTCGGGCAAAAAGCAGCAGCTTCAGAGGGACCAGAAGCCAGAAAAGGACCCAAAGTTCAGCCTCCCCATTGGGTTTCATCAAAACCCCAGCCTGGGCTACGCCTCCCTGCCTCCCCTTAAGAAATCAAGCCAACAGATCTCCTTCGACCACCTCACCTCCTCCAAATACAGCACCGTGTCGTACCGCAGGATCCGCAGGGGGAACACACGCAAGAAGATAGAAGAGTTTGAGTACATGTTGATGAATTTGTAAGATTTTGTTTTGAAATTTACTTGTGGATCATACTGAAAACCTCTAATACAGTTCTTAATAAGGGCCCACAAATGTTACACAAAAGATAAAAGAAGAGATTTGTGTCATAAAAGAGGACAAAGTCTAACAGCCATCTGACATCTAAAAGGTACCTCATACTTTCCATTTAATGCTATTAGGATGAAACATCTTACATAAAGCAGGTATTTGAGCAGCAGATTAGATAAATAAGGAGCTCAGGGTTTTATAATCCTTCTGCCTATAATAACTAAGCTACCGTTCGGTATTAGAGCTTCAGTATCTTAACCTCTGGAACGAGGCTCCAGTAGAGAAACCGTCAGAGGAGATGCTTCAAGTGATTAATCACTTACATGTCTGAATGGTTCCTGAAAAATGAAATAAAGATATGAGCTATTAAATCTTTATCTCCATAGTTTTATTTCGACTTTCTTTAGAAAATGCAGTGTGGCTGAAGAGTTTGAAGATCATGAAATCACAGCACAGGTTGATGTAGTGTTTTGAATCAACACTGCCCCCCAGTGTCAGGAAGAAAATCATACAACAGTTTTCACAGCAAAGACCAACACCTTGGTAACAGATTTTAAAAACAAGAAAAGCAGCTTTTCACCTCATCAAACAAAAAGTAAAACACACCAAATAAAGTCTCATCAAAAAGGACGATGACTGACATAATCACTTTTATGTAATATCCGCTCATTATTTAGTCCCAGCATAAAAAACTAAGTCGTGTTTTACATCCCAAATCTTCAAGGCACTTTTTATCTTTGGCAGAATGCTTTTCCCTTTGGCATGAGAAGGAAATTAAGTCTTTTCTCCAAAGGCCAGTGCAGTTATCTTTTTCTTAAATGAGAGAACTTCAGTTCAAATAGTTTCCGAAAGAAAAAAAAAGTTGCTCCACTTCCTCAGGCCGAAGTGTTCGCACTTTAAAGTCAGTCGGTGTTGATTTGGTAACATCAGAAACATTGCACATACCCACACCCTGTACTTCACACCACACCTTTTACTGCCACAAAAATGTGTTCCTCTTTTCCTCTGGTCAGTGGTGTGTGGTTGTCGTTTCACTGGTCTCCCTTTGGCACATCAAACTCGTCTCAGTCTACCCCGTTAGTGTTGTAGTGAGTGAACTCCCACTGCTGGTAAGAGTTGCTGGGGTCACATGTATTGATGATTAAGGTTTCTCCCTTCAGCCCGGCCTCCAGGCACAAGCGCTGGGAGAAAGACTTCGACATGAGGTGCTGCCACTAAAAACACAAAACAGGAAATGCAATCAGTGAATGAAGATGCAACCACTCCCAAAACCAACCCCACATACTTTCAGCATTTTCAGAGGTGGGAATATTTTGTTCAGTCAAGCTGAAGGTGGGTTGTTTTAGAAATAAAATAGAAAGGCTTTGTTATAATCATCCATGGATTAAAAAAAATGATAAAAACGCTAAATATGGTGCAAAACTTTTAGACAAGAGCAGTAACATATCAAGCATGCATTCATGAAAAAAGGCGTTGTAGTGACTCGATCTCGCCTGTTGAGATCCTCCTGTGGTCACTGAGGTGTTTGTAGCTAATACACAGCTGGTACATTAGCTAGGGGTAGGAGAAAAAAATTGAAATATGACATAATGGGACTTTTTGTTTGACAATATCAAAATTGGAATTCATTGTCACAAAATCCTTTTTTTTCAAATTCTAATTCTTCAATTCAGTCTTTGTTTATTAACTGGATGGGTGAAATGTCTCTCTCTGACTCATGTGATGAGCATTTTATTGAAAACATTGGTTGGTATAGTCTGTAGACATTATCATCATCATTTAACGTTTTCACATGGTCTGGTGTTAAAAAAAGCAAACAAAAAATTGTTAATATCGAAGAATTGCAATACGAATCGAATTGGCACCCCTAAAATTGTAACAGAATCGAATTGTGAAAATAGCATATCCTCCCAGCCCTAGTGTTTGCTTTTCCCTGGCATAAATAAAAAAAAAGATAGGTGTATGCCTCTATCTTTTATTTGTCCTTTTACCAAAAAAATATCAAGTAAAGTAATGAAGCAAAAAACTAAATCAAACAGCGAAGACGGTAAAAACTGTGTGCCTCTCGAGCCACACACATCTGCCCTAATGACATCTTCCACTGCCTTATGAACACCAAGCACACATGAGCACAAACGCCACCTGCTGGGGTTATAAGTTACAAAATGATCAAGTTTTGGGAGACCCACATAGAAAAAAAACTTAAATACATTTAATGGCTCTAATGGGCATAAAGAAGTGTATACTGCACTGTAAATGATAGGCTCGGGAGCCGCATGCGGCTCTTGGCCAATAAGAATGTGGCTCTCTTCAAATAAGATAAAAAATCATTTTCTCTTTCCTCACCTTTTAATTATTGTTATGCTGGTGTGTTATGGGCTGTTACAGCTTTAAAGGAGTTCAAATTAGCAATAGGATAAAAACAGAACAAAACAAAACATAACAACCCTCACATATTCTGATTACTGGATGCTATGGCAAATGTTTATATTTATATGTGAACTTGCCCAAGTCCTACATGATATTCATATTAGTGAGTTATTGAATGAGAACGTGAAATAACTTCTAACTGGTCTTGGTAGGCAAGACCCGCAGTGTGATGTGAATCTGGCTGAACAGTGTCAGGCCTGTAGTCTTGCTTTAAGTTAAGGACCATTTTTTGCCAATCTCCTGTTTCAAAGTGAGGGGTTTGTGAGATCGAATAATTGTTAATATTTTATTATGTGTGTGTGCCTATAAATATAGTAAGAATGGGGGTGTGTGTTGGTTTGTGTTTATTGTGTTTTGCATGATATACAATGTACATCAAGCAGCAGATAGTCGATTATATAACAGATAATGTTGCATGGAGGATAATACCTCTTGTGTAACGGATAATGTACAGTGCCCAGTCAATGATAAACACAGCAAAAAGATAACAGAGTGCAGCAGATAATATATGTTGCACAGTAAAACCTGTATGTGCATTGCACAGTAGACAACACTGTTTCACTATACTATATAGATAATGTACATTTATAATAAATGCATCTGTAGAAACTAATGTTTAATATATAAGCATAAATGTAATGATCACAACTCTTAGTGTGTGTGTGTTGTGATGTGGTGGGGTGGGGTTCAGTGTGGTTATCACTCTGTACGACACATTTCCCAACACCTCATCAGAGGCAAAGGGCGCTGAACTGACGGCTTACCAAGGAACACAAAGCACACAGACGAAACAACAAACCCAAAGTGAACCTACCAGAGAAGTCCTGGAATATCTGTGGATCCAGACAAGCTCAGATCTGGAGTTGTCACAGGGCTGTAAAGTATATCCTTGGGGCCTCAGTGGGGGAGCTATGCATTGACCCTGGTGGCGTATCTGCCTCGTCCAGGAGTAGTTAAAGTGCTGACTCTGAGAGGAGAGAAAGAAGAGAGTGAGGATGTAATTATGCTGTATGGAAACTGAAAGATCCTGATTGATGGCACAGTAAAGCTGCTCTGATCCCGAAAGGCTACATTTAGAAAGTTTTGGTCTTGTATTGGACTCCACCCTTGTTTATAGTGGACTGGGTCCTGACTGCCCTGACCCTGATCTCGGTCTATTCCTGGATATTTTCGTTGTGCCCACTTATACTTACACCAGAGTGAGGCCAGTCGCCTTGGTTTGAACATCTTTTAAGAAAAAAGTTGAGACGTACTCGGTGTGCTACGATTCTGCAGCTAGATGCTCTGTTAAATAAACGTGACACCTACCTGCTTGGCGAGATCACATATCTCAAACAACAGAGAGTTGTTCTGCAGAGAGAGGCACTTCCTTAATCCAAGATTAAACACCTGTGCAGAAAGAAAGGATGTTACAGGAGTGAAACCACAGCTTTACGATAAGTCAACTCATTCAGAGCTGCAGAAAATAAGGCTACACTGCTGCTCTTCTTCCCATCAGCGTCTCTTTACGACAAGCTATCATGGGCTTAAATTAACAAATATTATTTGTTTTCAAGGAGCACAATCACTGTCTGTGTTATTCATGATTTTCCGAGCAGACACAAAAAAAGCTCTACAGTAATCAAAACAAACTGTTACTGTAAATATTTTCTGGTCTGGTCTCTTTGTCAAGCCTTTTTGGGAGGAGGTGGGAACAATTATTTAAAAAACCCTTGGCTTCACAATAAGCACAACATTCATATCTCTTTAACCTCAGACATATACCGGATGGACTGGATAAAAGTTACACCAATCTCCTAAACTCGCATCAAGTAAAAAGGTCATCACCAAATTTTGGCTATGAAAGACGATTCAAATTTCTGGAAATTTTACTAATATTGTTAAACAATTAAATAAGCAAATGGCTTTTTTATAGACTTTTTTTTTTAGACTCCAAAAAGAAGTGGGGGAAAAACGATGGGAGAAATGGGGCATTTTTTTAGCTGGGGAAGAAACAAATAAGATGTTATCTGTGACTACATAACTAGGTCTGCATTTTGTGTATTATCTTTTTTGGAAATGCTAACCCATGACCTCTTGTTCTGCCTTCTTTTGTGTCTATATGTGTATGTTTGTATGTACACAAGTATGGACTAAAAAGAAAAAAAGCATAAAATAAAAAATTATAAAAAAGAAAACTGTTACTGTAATGAGATCTTTACAGAAAATGTAAACAAGTTTATCTTTTTACATACCAGGCCATCAGCCTTTGTTAAAGGAGCCACCATGTCTGGATAAACATTATCCAAGTACCACTTGAAGCTCTTGCACTTGAGCTTCTTCCTCAGTTCAATCTGCTCGGTGAGGTTGCCGATGTCGATGAAATTTTTATTCAGCAGGTGTTGGTAGCCGTGGCTGTAGAAAAGATCTTTATACTCATCCAGCCAGACTTCAGCCACCCTCGCAAGGTTACGCTCCACTGTCTTTTGCCTGTCTTTTGGGAACTTGTAGGGATTCTTTCCACGGAAGATATGTCCAACTCTGGAGCAGGGGATGATCTCGATTTCACCTCCGCACATCCAGATCTACTCATACAGGAGCACACAGGATGGACAGTAAGAGAGAAGTTCTACTTAAAGTGCCAGGAGAAGTAATTTTGAACTGTATGAGTGATATACCTTAAAAGAAATCTCCATGTTCTCACCGCCCCAAACATCCAAGCCAGGGTCATAGGCGCCAAGCTCATAGAAGTATTTCTTGTCAATGGAGAAAAGTCCTCCGGCCATTACCGGACACCTAAAAGATAACATGAGTTAACTAGAAAAGCACTCAGAGAGCGCGAACCTCCACCAAGCATACTGTGATTGTCACCAACACTTTAGTCCTACTTTAATGTTATACTCCCTTTCAGCAGACTGTCTGCTACAATTTGGTGTTAGTTGCAGGTTTGTACAATAATTTGTTACCTGACAGTGTTGTACTTTTACATCTGTCAGAAATTATGGTGACCTTGTCTTGTATTGTTTTGCAAAGCAATCCAACCATTTATGGTGGAGTTATAAACACATATGGTGAAAACAGCCCTATCTCACAATGATAAAGAATCCTTAAAAAAAATCCTGGATCCAGACGGTGATCCAGATCACCTCCAAAATGTAACCACTCCTTCTTTATCCCATTTTGAACATTTCCTGATAATTTCATCGAGATACGTTCGTTATTTTTTGAGTTATTTTGTTCACAGACAGACAAAAAAACTCTCCCAAAGTATAACCTCCTTGGCAGAGGTAATAAAAAAGCAGCTGCATTCATTGAAAAGTGCGGTCATAGCTGGCTGTTTGGTACCTGATTGGATCTGCGACAGTCATGTTATTCTTCTTAATGTACTCCTTTGGTACTGGTTTCCAGCCAAACACAAGAGGCCATTTGAAAATACCTCTCTGGAAGTTGTCAACAAACATGTAACTGAGGAGAAAAAAAGGCCTTTCAGTGAAATCGTCTACGACGCGATCACAACACATTTCTGGCTCAAACACTTGCGTATGGAGTTACCTCATGTCCTTATCACTGACAACTTCGATAACAGGACAGGGCACCTTCTTACGA
Organism: Halichoeres trimaculatus; assembly: GCF_033239565.1. Lineage (NCBI taxonomy): Eukaryota > Metazoa > Chordata > Actinopteri > Labriformes > Labridae > Halichoeres > Halichoeres trimaculatus. Next base: position 20,404,681 of record NW_027437197.1, read on the forward strand.
TCCAGGTAGATTCTCTCCAGAAGCGGCTCCAACCAGCCGACATTACATTCAACATGAGAGTCAAGGAAGGTAAGGACCTCACCTGTGAGGAGGACAGCAAACATCCTGCTGCAGTTCAGCAAATAGACACATGTGCATGTTATCACAACAGACTTTATGGCAATTCACATGAGATTGGTGGCTGATAGGTGTTTGTTTTTTCAGGGTAAACAACATGGATAATAAACCTATCGTTGCACTCACAAGTTGGAGGACAGATACTTGTTTTTGCACTTTCACACTGAAGTTATTTCTGAATGTTTGCAATTCAGTTGGAAATGTTCCTACTTCACTCATCTGTAAATATCCTTCATCCTGGTTTTGGTTATCAAACAGAGGGTAAATATTGAAGTATGCACATTTAGATCACCACCTTTCAATCTCTTTTGGCAGTAAAAGGAGAACGACCTTTGCCTGCAGTTAATGTTTCTGAACTCTGCCTCCATTTATGTCACATTTAAAGACAGTTTTCTGTATGGCAGTAAGTTAAAAGCTTGTACAACGAGGCGGTCTACATTTCACGTTACAGGGGTGTTGAAATCTCTCACAAATAAAACACAATTATACACCCCGGCTGCAGTTGGACTAATACCAGTTAGTGACTCATCAGGTGGAGTCACAAGAACAAATGGCAGCCTTTAAAGGTAAGCACACGTTTGTGCTCTCACTGCAACAATGGCTGGTACACAGTCTGAGCACATGATCTGACACGTTTCTGTAAAAACTGTTCCTATTGTTCGTGTTAGTATGATCCGTCTTCATTGAAATGTGTATATATAGAGAGGTGTTTACCTTTGGCTACAGCAGCTCCAGCTAGTCTGGCTCTGATCAGGCCCTGGCGCTCCTTTAGACGAATGATCCGCACTTTAGGAAACTGGGACATGTATTTATCCAGGTTCTCTCCCAAATATTCTGTATAGAAAACACATATATATGGTTTTACAAATAGGGGGGCTACCAGGGATTTTGGGCCCATGGAAAAATAGAAAATTGGGCCCTTCAGTTTCAGTTTAGAGCATAAACCGGCAGAAAAACACAATCTGGAAGGATGAGCTTTAGGGTTTTAAAGTGCTAAGGCTGAATCAATGTTTTATCACAGATATTAAATAGATATCAAGCTTAATTCTGAGTAGGAATGTCCTGATCCGATACATTGATCAGTATCGGAGCCAGACATGGCTGTTTTTGGAGGCTCAGATCGCATCAGATTTTCTTATGTGAACCTGTTGTCACGTGTTTTCAGCACTGTCACGCTTTACGGCTGCTGCAAATCAAACCATGTTGCAAACATGTCTGCTGTGTGGGACTAGTTATCTTTGGAAAGCAATGATAGTAAAACAGAGTCTTACAACATTTGTAAAGTGAGTGATCCTCAAGGAGGTACCAACAGGGCTCACTTTAACACAACAAATATGATTCATCATTTACAACAGAATCATCCAACAGAGTACAGGATAAAAAGTACAGGATGATAAAATTGGATTGTAACAGAAGTAAAAAAAATCTGTATCAGGACATCCTTACTGCTGAGTGCTGCAATCAGGAATAGTCACTCACACTTGCGGGAACATGATTACCTTTGGTGCTGAAATCATCCACCAGAATGATCTCTTTGAGGAGGTGAGGTGGAGACCTGTTGAGCACGCTGTGCACAGAACGGAGGAGCGTGGACCACACTTCATCCACAAAACAGAAAATCACACTGGTGGATGGCAAGTCGTCGTGGACAAGATCCATTACACACCTGGAGAATACGGCAGAAGTGACAACACGAAAGCAAACCTAAAGCGATTTCAGAGAAGAGACATACATAAAGAGACTCACTTCCTAGGCCTTGTGTCTGGGATGGCTCGGTCCACTGGGATCTTGTCACTCAGGTAAACATTAAAATGTCCTTCATCCCATCTCTTTTTCACCTCAAAGTCCTCTGAGCTGGCTACATTTGCTGCGTGGCCGTACTGGCCGACTGCATTTTCATCCCTGGGAGCGTTTGTAACATCCAGAGAGAGCACTCTGTGGAGACCTGGCTCCTTGACAACTTTGGCTTCATTTTTAGAGTCCTTCTTTGCTTGGACTTCCGGGGCTTCTTTCACTGCTTCTGGATCACTTTTGGCAACCGTCTCAACCTCTTTATCCTCTGCTTTAAGTTTCATCTCCTCTTCTTCCACGTCCTTGTGCAGGGGTTTGAATTTTACTTCTGAATGGTCTGCCCCCTCCTCCTCCTCCTCCTCATGCTGAATCACTTTAGCAGGAGTCTCGCCCTCAGATTCATCCTGGAGTGTTTTCTTTGAATCCTCTTTAACATGAGGAACTTTTACAACCTCTTCATTTTTCATGGGTTCCTTTTTTGAGGTTGGTAGCGGTGCTTGCTTGATTTCCTCAGCATCAGGTTGCAGTTTGGTTTTATTTGACCCTGCTACTTTATTAAGGCCCTCATGGATTCTACTTTCCTCTACGTTGGGCCCATTTAGGTCTAAGTTTACTGCTTTTTTCATTGCAGGCTCAATGTCCTTTGGTGTGACACGATTTACGGGAACTTCTTCTTTAACTTCAGAAGCCCTGGCTTTAGGTTTGTCTCCTTTGTGCAGTAAGGAATTCCTCCTCCTAGCTTCCAAGATTTGCTCCTGTTTCTTGCCACCATGTCTGTACACATGGGCTAGTTTGTTGCTTGCATTGAGTGGTCCTAATCCTGCCAGTGTATGAGCCAGTTCCATCCTCTGAACTGGGTGTTTGAAGCCCCCTTTCACCAGCTGTGTCACCCTGTTCTGCTGTTTGAAAAGCTGCCTTTCTCTTATCACTTGCTCCTTCAAAAGCAGACTGTTGACGTCGTTTATCGATACGCGTAGTGCTGCCATGTCCAACAGGAGCCACACGATGGATGCGATGAACACAAACGCGAGGACCCTCCCACTCCCCCTCAAGTATCTCCTAATCCTCATCATTTTCACTCTCATAAAAACAGCAATCTGCATTGAACTTCAAACAGCGTCAAAGTGTCCTGATGTGGCAGCGTGGGTCACCTCTGAGTGGAAGGAAAAGTTTTCTTTTCTTTGGAGAAGTCAGCTGCCTGCGTGGCATGCTAGCAGTAATTCAAAGCGCAGTAGCAGCAGAGTTGTCAGTCAGGAACACAGCATGCTTTGGCTCCTGTAGCCCAAAACAAAAGGTTACAATGCAAAGTTATTTCCCCATACCGACCGTACCACTCCAGTCACGTCAACCCGCAGAGGAAGGCTCTCTTTCAACCGCAAAAATCATCAATTTCCTTCCAGAAACTGCGCTAAAAGTGTAGATTTCTTCACTGAACCTCCTCTGTACAACTTTGACTGACACACGGATTTGTATGAGGACGTAGCAACCAACTTCCACCTTGTCAGGAATTTCTGATTGGACACACTGACAAGGAAGTTTCTGCCTTCGCGGAGCTACAGCAAGCTACCTGGAGAAAGCTGGAACTGTACCGGAAAATGAGGATTTAACCTTCAAACTAAAGCATGATACTGCCGAGCCCTTAAAGGGACATGGACATGTGTCTCGTGCGCACGGGAAACTTTCACGTGCGCACAACAAAAACCAGTCTTAGCCTTTTTTATTCTTCTGATTGACATTACATTTGATTTAATTAAACGGACACAACTGCTTTGCTTGCGCATCGTCACTGTTATATTGTTCCAGGATATCATTTAAAACAGGTGCAAGCAGGGATACACCTGTATCCACCAGACAATAGCTTTCATTTATGAACTAACATCACCTTTTATTTTGCTGGTGAAATGACAGATATGCACTCACTTAGCTCTACAAAGCCCATGAACTGATTCTTTACCGCAGACTGCAGGTAGCCTTTTTATCCTCAGGTTGTATGATTAATGTGATCATGCGCTCTGAAACAGAGCGTCTGTGCCAACCTGTTAAGCGCAAAGATCATTCAAATCATATTTTAGGCTCTGTATTTTTAGACCTTTTGGATTATGGAGCTGTCCAAAAATTTGACACTAGTATGTTTTTTTAGACGAATCATTTTATTAGCCATATATCACATGCGTTTTTTTCCATTGTTATATTATATGGCATGGCATGTCTTTATAGCCTATTTACTGATGGCATAGGGTTATAGGCAGTCCCGTTTTATTTTATGTCTGACAGAAGAGCTGTTTAAAATGATTTTTTTTTTTTTTTTTTTAAGAGTACCCAAAGTTGTCTTAATCACCTTTAAGGAGAAAATTAACAGAGAAAGATGCACAGACTTTTAACTGTATGTAATACATGGTCGATTGGGTTAAACATAGACGTCGTCCGCAATAACAACAAACTATTCGGTAGACTAATCCTGTGCAAATAGGGTTAAAGTCCGGGCTTGTTTCCGTTGTGTACCTGAAATCTCGTGCGCACGTGAAACTTTCTCGTGCGCATGAATTTCCCATAACACCCGGGTTAACTGGTAGTCAATGCCACGAGAACTTTACTTTGAAAGTCTACCGGAAGTGATAAGTGGTGACAGTGATTTTGCCGCTTTTGTTGGCAGAAAGTAAAATCGACCACACCACCAGCGTCGACATAGCGTGGAACTGGTTTGACAGTGACTGAAATAAACTGACATTAGTTCATTAATTAATCGGTGTGCTCGAATGAAGACAGCTCGGTTGTCTATCCTGTCTATCCATAGAAGTGGCTTACTTCAGAGGGAAACACGTCTATAGCACACCTTGGGTTAAGAGTGAAAGAAAAGTAGTTTAACTTCATTCTCCGCTGGAATTAATAAAGGCGAATTTATGGCAAGCATGTGCCACCGAATAAATTAGTACTAAGCCAAATGAAACCACCAAGTAATCAGTAAGGGTTGTTTTTCTTCATACATTTAACAATAAATTCTTATGTATTAAAATTTAAAAATACAGGCTGTAATGGTCATTATGAGGATTAGATCTGTTTAACTGTATCTTTATTAAGACCCACACATTGGAGCTGTCTGACCTTGTTGAGTATTAAATGCTTCATTATCTGTTGAAAACACCCACTACAGCTTGTATTTGTCTTGACAAGTAAACAGAAGCTGAAATGACAAGAGTGTTAGAATACTACATGTTGTTTTCATCAAAGTTCTTCAAAAGTCTAATGAGATGTCTTTTTAAGGACTAGAGGGTGAAATTTGGGGCCAGAAATGGAGAATAATATAATATGTTTCAATTAGACTATAACATCCTAAAAATTGTGTTTTTGTTACCCTGGAATGAGCCTTTAATGCCACTAAGTTGTACCCACTGCTCTTTTAAATATCATGTTTGTCTCATGAGCAGCTAAAAATCCTTACACAATAAATATGAGAAGTGAGTTTTGGTTAGGGAGTGAAAATTTTATGTAGATGACCTTCATCAGTTACATTTTTATTCAGATGCATAAGCACATTTAAAAATTAAGAAAAAAATAAAAAATGCCAAATCATCCAAAAATCATTAAAGTCCCTTTAACTCTTAGCTGTCTAATGGGGATCTTGGATGAAAATTTTAAACAACATTATCTGTAAATTGCCTAATCAACCAATGACTGGGAAAAAAAATAAAATAAAATACAATTTTATGCCAACAAACATGTTAGCTTCACAATACTGGAACTATACCCCCAATATCCCAGAAACCCACTCACATACTGTCATATAAGCCCATGTGCACAAAGCCACTGGTAAGAGCCGTGTTACTGCAGCCATTGGTGATTAGTGAAGGCGACCACAGGTTTCCCTCTTCATCAGCACTCTTCTCCTGGGACTCCCATTGGCTCCATCCAGCCTATTAACAGCCCCCCCAACATGAGGAGGGAGGGGAGTGGTACCTCCCATGACGGCTGCCCTTAGCCACACTACACACGCTTTCATTAGTGTGTTAGCTAAATGACTGGCCTCAGGATAGCCCCCGAGCCCTGCAATGCATGTGTTAGCTTATATGTTCCATGCACTGGGCAATTTATTCATTTATTCATCCAATTCTGCATTCACGCTCATGATGGCATCATTTGGTAAATTTGATTGTTGTCAATAAACAGAATGGGAGCAGGGCTGGGGAAAACACAGGTAAGACAGAGCAGGAGGAAGAAAGTAAATCAGTGGTTACAGTTACACTGGATTTCACTTATAAAAACACTGTGTAAAAATACAGGAGTGTGTACTTCCACTGATAGAATATGACGTGCAGCTTAAAACAAACAGATAATTGTGACATAATCTGAAGATAATATTCACAACAGATTGGGAAAGTGTCAACCAAAGCAAAAGTTGCTAAATCTGTTAGTTTAAGTTTCTCCAATACGAACGCTGCTGCAACTCTTTATTATTTAATGTGGAAAGCTGAAAGTCTTTTGATTGTTATTGGTTGATCTGATGCATTGATTTCTCAATATTTGTTGGCATTTCAAAGATAAATATTAAAATTGAATTTTGACAAAACAAACAGCAGATTAGCTTCCTGTGAAAATAGTATTAGTTTTTTTTTTTTTTTGCATTACACAAAACACCTGATGTCTCATATTTGATGTAATATCTGTTAATTGTAATGGGTTTAATGGCCTGTTTCAAATTGAATTTATTTAACAAAGGTTTAGAAAGATGTACTTTTAATTGGACGATGGCAAATTCAAAAAAGAACTTCAAGAAATCACACAACAGATTTTCTTTTTTCACCCTGGAGCCTAAAACTCCTTAACTCCACCTTTTGACCTAATAATCTGCACAACTATCAATAAAGCCCGTTGACCCTGATAAGACAGAGAATATATGTTGGTACTTTATTGCCCTCATCTGTTACAGATACTCTTGTCATTAACATGTAAGTGCTCTGTGAAGGAGCTCAGTTAGCGTAGAGTGTCACTCTTGAGTTTTGAGAGTGATGAGTCACCCTCGACAAGAAAGTTCAGCACTAAACACCAGAGGCTCGAGGAAATAATATCGTCACGATTGACATCTGTAAAAGAAGCTGTTATGACATATTCTTTCAAAGTCATTACACAAAATTAAGGCAAGTGGAAATCTCCCATTGACACCAGTGTGTGTAAAAGGAGCTAAATGCACTTGTAAGATATCTATAGAACATGTTAATTAGACCCTGGAATTAAAATGACAACAGTTGGTGTGTGTAATTTACATAGAGGTCATGTTGTGCTAATATGGCACTCGTTGAAAAAGACAGCCGGCAACAATATGGTTAAGTCTGACCCACTGACATTTCCAGCTTCGAAATTATGCACATTGTGTGAATTAAATTAATTAGAGAATTCATTAAGAAATATGGCTTGCGGAAACGAGTCTAATATTTAGTTATGTGATGTAATTTTCTTTCATTGTTAAAGATAATTTGTTTCATAACACTTCCTGCGGTAGTTTCCCCCCGTACTAACTATGATGTATGTAATTTGTTAGCCATTTAATTAATTATGATTAGAATTAGTGAATGTTGGGCTTGTTTTGACAGATGGTTCCCATCAGGGAGACCTTTGCACAATTAACTTATAATCAATTACATCCCATTTCTTCCTGTTTGTTACATCCTGAAGTTTGAATGGAAAATACCCAGATAATATGCATCATAGAAATGCTTCACTCCGAATACATCAAATGAGCAATTAACTATAATTTGGTCGATAATACTGAGCAGATAAACAACTTTGATTCATTTCATGCTTTGTGAGATACCTGCAAGCAAGTTCATCAGCTATTAATGACCGTGTCGAGCTGTTTGTGTCCTGCTCGAGTTTTTCCAATCATAAATGTTTCTCCCTCTTTATGAGATTACCATAAAATGTTTAATGAGTGCTTTGGTGCGGATTTCACTCTTTTTTCAAACACAAACTGTATCTTTATCCCCCTGTACTTAATGAGTGTATTTTTCATATCTGCCCACATATTACCTTTGATATATTTGATCATTTACAGGATGTAACTCAAACTGATCAAGACAGGAAAGCTGTACCTGTGCCTCTTTGTTGTACTTGTTTTAGTCCACAAGATGGAGCTTTAGTTCTGTTCATGTGTGCTCCGTGTGGCGGGATGCTGAGGAATTGGCTTGATGGAGGAACATGCAACTGGAAAGGCTCATGTTTCACTCAACAACACACCTTTGAAAAAATAAAAATAAAGGTTTAAATTTTTGAAATGTACAACTGAAAATTTTTGATGGATCAAATGGAAACTCAAAGTTTGATCAAATTGTCTATGATCTCACAGGGATGGATTGTTTCCAATCAAAGCTTTCTGATTGAAGTTTTTATCTATTCTTGTGTTTCCTAAGAAAGTCATTAAAATTATGACATTTAAGATATTCCTTGATTCTAGTTTAGGCCCTAAAGATGTAACATCCAAAAACAAAAGGAAACCTTTCCACTCCCTGAAGTGTTACTTCACTGTTTGACATGACTTTATTTTAGTTTTTGGTATCCAAAGACAGAGAGAAAAGAGAATGAAGCCAAACAGGACTGAGTTTTTACTACAGAAATCGCAATACAATGAGTTCAACTCAGATTAAAGAGACAACTTGCTGTTGGAATAAGTTAATTAAGCTAATTCAATCTTAATTCTCTAACATTTCATTTCACTGTTGACGTTCCTTTCAACATCCAGACAAAGTGAATCCAGCCTCTTTCCGTAAACCCAAACATTTAACCAAATATGCAGAACATCACCCCTGTCCTAAGAAGTCCACAGCCTTTTCGTCTTTTTTTTGTCCAGGTGACATGAAGGTGATACTGATTTGGCTCCCCCTGCACATGGCTTAATGTCTGACATAAAAAATAACTACATAATTTGTCTCAATCCAGAGGGCTGACTTGGCATGGGCAGCAGCAGTCCTAAATGTCACCCTATAATGAGTTCTGGCCAAAGGTACACAGTTAGGACAGTGCCCGCTGGCACCTGGGATGCCCACTGGCTAGCTTTTTAGCCCACAGCCATTTGGACAGGCCTGGTTTTCTTTGTGAACGCTGCCGCACACGATCTGCATCCAAACAAAAAGTTTCAGGATTGTAAAGTTTCTGCAAAGGACGCAGACAAAGCCGACTACAACACGATACAATTAGTTGTTTTTTCAGCTGCAATAAAGCAGAGCTCTACAATAATTAAACAGAATATTAAGGGTGAAAATAAATGTGTCACAAAACCTCTTTGAGTGAAAATGCATCAACATCAAGGTGAAATTATCTTCAAAGTCTTTAAACATAGAGAAACTTGCAGTCAACTCAAAATTCATGCGAGGAGACTTCCAGTTTTGAGGAACTTGACTTCTTTTGTGCGACTGCCATGAGCTCTATTGGCAACACGCTGCGTTTATTATCTTACAAAGGCGCAGGAGATGAGGGAACATTGTATCTAAATTAACTTTTTCTATTTCCTGGTGAATGAAATCAATTCCATCCTTTCATGTTACTTTTCATCTGCCTTTTGTCTTGTTGCAGAATCTTTTCTCTTTCTCTCTCATTCATCTGTTTTGCCCTTTCCTTGATCTGATAGCATTAAACATATAATTAAGTCATAAAGGAGGGGACTGATGAGTGTAGCAGATGGTAATTGCGTCCTACATTTGAATGAAATGATATGCATTGCTACAATTTACAGCCTTCGCCTCATATTTTATTCAGCAACCTTTTATCTCTTTTCCTGCAGAATTATTCTGCAATAAATTTAGACATCTTATCAATAGCTGGAGTGATAGTGGCAGAAACACGGGAAAAATGAGCCCCAGACGTTTTATGCTGTTTAAAATAATTTTCCATAATAAAGGAACCATCAGAGCTGCTCTATCACTGTAGAGGAGCGGATATTCCTATTTCTAGTGAGGCTGTCCTGGGTTTGTGGACAAGCTGTCACTCGCTTTAGTCTGAAGAAATGTGAAAAGACAGCAGGAGAGGCTTTTAGGAAAGTTCAGCTGAGGTTTGTTAACCTCGCAGCGGAGGAATAAAACAAGTTACTTTGAAAGGGAGTTATAACTTCTTTCACTTGTTTTTGTATAAAATATCAGCTGTTCTACACAAAGATAAAAGTTACCTGATAATATTTTTCAGCCTTGATAAAGTTCTCGCACTTTCTATGAACTCCACTCTGCCTGATGGATGGATGTGCACCAAGCTCAGCTGAAAAAGAATTCAAAAAGGACGGTTTGAGGGTAAAAAAAAAAAAAAGTTTAAGCCAAGGATGCAACCTATAAATCCCTGGGGTGTAAAAAGTCTTTGCCAGCATTTTCCACTACAATAATTGATAGGGACAAATTCATATGGATAGACAGCAGGATGAAATTTCATATCAGATACTACAATTTAAGCACAGCAGGATCAGCACAGCTAAAGACTTAGCTATTTCCACTGCGTCAGCTAAAGTGAAACCAAATAAAAGTTTGTCAAAGTAGCTTTAAACAAAAACATTTTCCTTGAAATAACTTCATGTATTTCTTTGTAAAAGCTAGATGGTAGATCAATACATCTTTTGTCGCTGTATGGATATTGAAGCTCCACCAAGCACTGCATCAGTTAAGCCTCATACAGGGACTAAAAATGTAGCATAATAAGCATTTTACTCAAGTAGTTACCTCCAACATGTGAACTTTCTCTTTAAAATGTTCAACTTAACTAAATTTTACAACCTTTATGAAGAAAAAAATCACTGCTGAACTATAGCTTTGGAATGCTTATGCTAAGTGCTAAGTTTTAAAACTAGCACTCTGTTTTTGTCTGGTACATTAAACATTTGTGACTTATATGAATAGGATAAAACAGAAAATGATTAGAGCTACCTGTAGCCATGGACGGGAGGCTAATAACTGATAAATCTAACAATAATTCATACCAAACATAGAAAGATAATATAACTTAGTTAAAAGAGTTAAAAGTAAATAAACAAGCTCTTTTTAACTCTAAAAGTCATGTTGAAAACCAATATTAGCAGCTAATGTTGATTTTGCTCATTCAATTAGCTTTTAAACAAGTTAGCTTCATGTAGTTTGATGCAAAAGTTCATTTTCCAAAAACTTATCTGAGGCAGATCCTAATAAAAAGAAATGGTTGGGGAGGAATAGTTTTACCAGAGCATGCTCACGTTTCCACATTTCTTAGATGTTTTTCCATATTAAGCCCTTTGTTTCCACAGTTCCCACATTTCTAAAGTTCTTTCCCCCCTCAAATCTGGTTTTGTTTGTCTGACTAAAAGGAAATTAAATCAAGGGTTTGGCATCTATGAGCTCTGCTTCAGCTGAAACCCTTTTAAATCAGCCTATTTAATTTTTCTTTTAATAATCACCTATGCCAAGGAGGTAATATCTATTGGAGAGTTTGCTTGTCTGTCTGTCTGTGAACAACATAACTCAAAAAGTAACAAATGGATCTTCATGAAATTTTCAGGAAACGTTCAAAATAGGATAAGGAAGAAGTGATTAAATTTTGGAGGTGATCTGGATCCAGGATCTTTTTTTAAAGGATTCTTTATCGTTGTGAGATAGGGCTGTTTTCACCACGTGTATATAACTCCACCATAAATGGTTGGATTGCTTTGCAAAACAATACAAGACAAGGTCACCATAATTTCTGACAGATGTTAAAGTATGATCCAGATCCTGACGATATTCTGGATACTAAGATCCAGACTATGAAATATGTACTGGGTCATCATACTTTTCAACACTGTCAGGGAACACATTATCGTACAAACCTGCAACTAACACCAAATTGTAGCAGACAGTCTGCTGAAAGGGAGTATAACATTAAAGTAGGACTAACATGTTGGTGACGATCACAATATGCTTGGTGGAGGTCTGCGCTCTCTGAGTGTTTTTCTAGTTGTGGTTGTGATGGTTTCTGCAACTGATCAAAAGAAAGTTACTCATTCGTTCATTTACTATAAAGTGCTTCCCCCTTGGTACACATCACCTGAGTGAAAACGAGGCGTGGGTCTGTAAAGGAAGATGGCTTTCCCTACAATGTGTCCGGTTCTGCTCAGATTTTCTGTCTGAATCCCTGCCAGAGTTGTTGAGTAGCAGCATTTGTTCATCTGTGGACATATGTTCAGTCACTGTAAGCAACACAACCTGACCTGACCTGTTCTGTTGATATGTCTCTAAAGATAACGTTAGTCATGATTCAAAAAAAATAAAAAAATAGTGATTGATTTTTCACAGGTGCTTCAAACAACTGCTTCCTAATGCTAATGCTTATTTTGAAGCTAAACTATCAAATGAATCAGAAAAAATGGGTCTTGCTTTTAATCGTGCTTCATGCTCAGACACATACACTGAAGCATCCATTTCTGATCCAACTTCCAGACCAATCCCCTCTTCATTGGATCATTTGTACCTCCTTCTCTTTGAAAAACTTCACTCCTGTAACTGCAGCGAGCAGAACAGTTGAGTGGAGTTGTGCCAGAAGGAGCTTTCTGTCCCATTGACACGCTTCCTTCTCGTCAGTCCCTGGTGAAGTGCTGGACTCCGCTGATATTTCAGAACTGGTAGCTGGGGCAATATAGGTTTAATTCTCATGTTTCTCCCAACCTGCCAAGTACGGGCGTCTGGTGCCAGCTGGAAGGCTTTCATATGTTGGTGTGCACGCGTAGAAGAGGGGGGGAGGTATTAGCAAGGGCAAGAGTACAGTGCACTCACAAGTGTCTGTAGACCTTGAAGGTGCAGCAGAAGTGCTTTCCACATCTCGACACCCCGGGCACTTAGTGTTTAGTCATGATGCAGGTCCATTACCTTTAAGTACAAGTGCTTGTGTTTGGTCGCCTGTTTTTACAGCTCCTCCAGCTTGAAAGGAATCTACCCGGGGTGACCCAACTCTATTTATTGACGCCTCCTGAGTTTCCACTTGCCGGTAATAGACTGGAAAACACAGATAATGTGTTTGATCGATCAACGTGAACAAATTTCATTTGTTGGGATCAATAACAGTTTACAGTTGACAGAACCCAAAGAACTACATTTATTTGAGCTTTTTGATTGAAGCTGTCTCTGCGAGCCGGCAGTGTGAGAAACTCCAGATTGGGCCTATGTGGCAGGCATGGACTCTTCTGTTCTATTATTGCCAGCAATCTGTATTTAAAACTAATATCACTGTGTGCTGCATGGCTCGGGGCAAAAGGCACCAAACCAATCTGATATACAGCATGTGTTTCTTTTCGCTTCCTTGTGATGTGAATTAGAATGAAAAATAACAATTCCCTTACATTTTTCACTGGTATCCATTTTTTCATTTGAGGGTGAAATGATTAGATTTTTTTTGTATCCAGCAGCATGATTTGTATTATGTTTCCACTGTGTTCAAAACATAATAGAAAAGTGATGTGGAACCAAAGGGAAAAGGAGGAAATTAACTGACGTGCAGGAGAAAAGACGTTTCTCCATGTCTCAACCTTTTGCAGTTTTCTTCATGTTTCTGCTTTTCATGATCATGCTCTGAAGAACGCCCTGCAGACATGCGAGCCCTTGCTCTGTGTCACACAGTTCCAGGCCAGGCTGCTACCTTCTGCACACAGACAAAAACAGCATGAGATGGGAAGTCCACATGGATAAACATTTACTACGCTAGGTGTTGCTTCAGGCAAATGCTATTCCGGGGGAATTTACTGTGTATACACCAGTGTAACGGCAATAACCTTCTTACAGAGGTAGTTTTGCAAAGCTCTTTACCCCAGCGTAGTAAACGGGATGATATTGGCTTCTGCATTAAGAGTTTATGGGTGTTCGAATCATTTTGCTAAACAAAAAAAAGGTACATTTGTGAAATTTTCAATGAACTACAGTTTGTTAAAGCTGGATTTAGTATTTTGGTCTAAAAATAAGAGAGAATGCAGAGTTTGATGGCACATCTTCATTCAGATAATCTTGGACACTGTAGTGGATTAAGTCAATTTGGCAAATACTGTCCTGCTGCAGATTCATATGCAGTGACACAACAATTTGTTGGAAAAAAAAGTTTAAAAAGTTAAGTAAAATATTCAAATATCTTCAGCTCTGTTTTGGTTTCTTCCTGTTTTACTCTTGTGTAGTTCCTTGTGGTTGATAAAGAACTACCTTTTTCACATTTTTATTAGGGATGCACGATATATCAGTATCAATATCGGTATCGGCCAATGTTAGTCATTTTTTTTAACATATCCGTATCGGTTGATGTGTAAAAGTGGGCCGATATTTACTTATTAGCTTATTAGCATCTTGAACAATCTTTCAAGACCCAAATAAACTTGTTTTCTATGACTATGTAAACACCAGAAGTACCTAAGAAGAGTGGATCCTCTTCTTTCCCTCCATCCTTTGATCCTCTATCTGTCATCTCAGATAGATTTTTTATTTTTATTTTTTAACCAATATTGATATCAGTAAATATCCGTTATCAGCCATAACAACAGCAACAACAACATTGATATCAGATATCAGTATCGGCCAAAATTTTCATATCAGTGCATCCCTTATTTTCACAATTTAAATCTGTAATTTTTTCACACCTGGGGATAAAAGGCTAAGAGTTAAAGATCAAATTTGCATAAATCTTAGCATCTGGTCAAATTATCATCTTAGGCCGCATAAGCCGCGTTTTCACCGAGCAGTCCGGTATGGTTCAGTACAGTTTGGGACGGTTTGGTACACTTGAGCCTGATCCTGTTTGCGTTTCCACAGCAAAACTGTGCCCTCTCGTGGTGGGCGGCGTGTTAGCCTGATGCTGAAAGCCGCAGCCGCTAAACATTAGCATGACGCTGTAGCAGTGCGACACAGTTTACCCCGCTAATAAATCCAATGAAGAAGAGAAACGCAACACAGTAAACAAAGAGCATAGATGGAAGACATGCAGCATTTTGTCTTCTCTGTGATTGGCATGTAGCTCTCTGATACAAAGTGCAATCAAGATTTGTTTCAGAGAAATCTGTGTGCCGCCAGGAGAAATGCAGCTGCTGTCACACGGTAAGTGATGACTCTACCAACCAATCAACGGTCTGCAGTGCTGTAGCTCCACCTTCCGAGAGCAGATCGGTTAAGTCTGGCACCCATACGAAAGGGTCCCAAAAAGTGGGACGGCTCGTCTTGTTATTTGGGGATCTGTCCTGGGATAAGTCAGTGGAAACGCCACAAAATGCGCGCCGTCCTGAGACGAACCAAACAGGTCTGCTTGGTGGAAATGCGGCTATAGTCACAGAATTAAAGTAGTTAAAGGGCTGGATTGAAGTTTGAAACAGCATAATTCAGCAAGCTTTACAGTTTTCTGCCAAGCATTGATTATGTTTTCAGTGATTTTCTCCTGGAAAGCTACATTCTGAGGCCTCAAAAGATGATAAGCTACCAGCTAACTCAGTAAGCTAAATAACAATCAGACAAACCTGGATAATCACCCAAAGTTGCTCCTTTCACCTGGATGAAACATGTATGAACAACATGAAACATTTCTGCTGCAAAATAAATCTTCATTTCTTAAGTCTTAGTTTTAACCTGAAGAATTCTTTACCGTCCACTTTGTGACCTGGGTGCAGCAGAAAATGACCAGTGTTAGAGCGTTAGTGTCAGTGCTGGTGAAGAGGACGCCTTTTTGCAGTCCACTCTTCCTGCAGGCTGTGTGTGTGATTGCTCTGTGGCTGTATTCACAGGGAAGGGCATGCCCTCAGATTGGAGGACAATGCATTAAGACTGCCGGTCCCTGTGCCTTAGATTTGGCACAGGTTAGGCAGAGGCATGAGATGCATATTGTTTGTGTTCATTTGAATAAGGACAAATGTCAGATTTCCATGGCTTCGGGCAGCCTGCATGTTAGATGATCAACTCTTTTGGGCCCCTGGATCTGGGGTCATCAGTAGCGCTTCCAGGTCACTGTCACTGCATGCCGGTTTGGGGCCATAATTGACCTTTTGACAGAGCGCAGGGAGACAGCCTTTCTCTGAGGGCAGGAATAATCACTTTAGATTTACTTGTGGCTGAGTTCATGTTAGCTAATTACAATTTTTGTTCTATTAAAAGACAGAAATTTGATCACAGAACTTCTTTGGATCTTTAATATGTCATGACTTGTGGAAATATTTCATACAGATTTGTTTTGTCTTCCGTCCATTATGGTTTGATAAAAACTTCAATCAAAGCATCAAGTTTCTGATGTTTTCATTGTCTTCATGTGATTGAGGTAATCATTCGCTCATGTATGATGGTTTTAAAATGTGAAACAACATGAGTCAATGCCTCTCATGGCACACTGTAAACGCGCCATCATCTGCTGTTTGTTGTGGTGTGTGTGGCTGCAAAGAAAGGTTGAATACAGCCCGCATCCCACAAGCCTTTGAGCTCCCTCAGGCTTCTTTCCGGTCCTGTATCTCCAAAGAAGCGTGCGTTTACCCTTCACTGTGCATGTTATTCCTCACAACCCGGCACCCACGGCCATGTCTCTGTCTTCATAGCCCTTAACATTAACTTTCATTCACACCATGTATTCTGTGTATGAAGGATGTTTTCTTATCCAGGGCCCTTTTTGTTTTCATACACAGCTGATTCTTATTAAACATTTTGTTCTCACCATCTTCTCTGGTTTCTATTCAGTGTTATTTTCCTCTACAACTAAATTTGCTAAAGCACAACACTTGAAAAGACATTTCTCTTCAATCACACACAGCTTCTAAATCCTACAGAGTAAATCTGAAGCGCTATGTTTCAAATCCAGCTGCATGATTGTGTAGAAAAATGCTCCAAGCATCTTTGCAGGGATCTTGCGAGTATTTACAAAGAAAGGGGGGCAGGACTGCCAGGGGTCAAGGCTTTGAGACCAGGGTATTACATTATTAATTAAAATACAAGTTGCCTTGTTGCCCATGGGTATACAATGTACCACACTTGATTGAATCAGGTGGTGGCAGCCCAGGCCTTTTGTATTTTGTGCTTGAAGGAAGGAGAGGAATTCGAGCTGGGCTGAATTACTCCACACACAAAAACATGTTTTAGAAACGGTCGTGAGCCACGGGTGAGAGCTGTGTCAGATTTATAATGCAGCTTAACTCCCAACAGAAGCGAAACTTGATCAATCATCCAACTTTTCCTCATTGTAGAGTTTAAATCACTCTGAAATGTGTTTTTATGGGTGCACCTCTTTATGCTGTTCTCATCCTGCATCTGTTCCAATGGATAGATTAACCAGCAGCTAAATGTCATGCAAATAAACAAATATCAGATCTATTCATCCACCTGTTTGGGTATCTTCATTTCAGTCTGTCTCAAGAAATGTCCTATCATTCAGTTTTAACACTTTTAATAATAAGAGAAGAGTCATCCAAGCTCGTTTTGTCAGATTAATAATGGATGAAGAGTTGTTTACAGTCTATTCAAACCTCACTGCATCAGGATCCATGGAAGACTTAAAGGTACGACACAGAGCTCTGCCAAAGAGACGATGTAAAATTGGTGAAACTTGAATATGATCAACTAAGATTAAAGTTCTACCTTCTCCTCTTTTTATCTCATCTTTATTCCTTTCATTAATTTTTGCAGCCGTAGATAATTCCTCGGCTCTGTTGACGCTCAGACTATAGGGTATCTTCTTTTTTATCTACCTCACTGCATATAGTTTATCATACCGTAGGAGTTACACTTCATGCTCATTAAGGCACAGCTCGACAGAAGTGTGAATATGTGAAGTTTTAACAAGCGCCCTGACAGAATACAGTTTGTGCCAGTTCTTCTGGAAGTAGGCTGGAAGTAGTAATGGCACCAAATACTGGAAAAGGTAATAAGTGTTACTGTGTAAGTTAGATAGATGAAGAGACAGAAATAGAGACTGAAAAAGACAGAAGTGGATGGCTCTTTCATGGGTCATCATCTTGGGTAAAAGAAAAAAAAAGATGAGGAAATCTTCATCTGTGCCTGTTTTTGAGTTTTAATTCTCCCCCTCTCCTCCTTTGATTCCTTCCTTGATTCCTCCTGACCTCCAGTCTAGGTCTGTTAGATGTAGTCCAGGTCATAGCAGACGAACGAACGATGGAAATATCAAAGCCAGCCCAAGGCTTTTACATTCAGTGTTCTGCTCCAGGTGATCACAGCGTGTAGATCAGTGCAGAGCACAGCTGAGGCCTTGTCTTCTTCCTAGCTTGTCTGTTATTTCTTTTTCCTTCTGTGTCCTCTTTCAGGAGGACAAATTCACCCACTTTGTTCCTGCTGGGGTTCACCTATCAGAAGGTTAATTATTCATCAACACAGTGCAGTATACTTAAGTAAATGCAGACGTAACTCTTAAAGAAGAAATGAGCTCATAGAAAATCTAAGAGCTTGTAAATAATGATACCATCCATCCATGAGACACACACCAGGATCAACATGGAAACAAAGTGTGTGTCAGCGAAGCCGTCCAATTGTGTGCGATCACGGCCGCCTGTTCAGCATGCGAGGTTCTGAAGTCTATCGAGAGGCACAGCTGAGTGAGTCGAATAGTCTGTGGTCTATTGATAACTCGCGCCTGTTTTAAAATCCTGGCACAACAATGCAACCAGGGTCTCGTGTTGCTCCACTGAGCAACAATACCTGCTCTCACTGGCAGCTTCAGGGTGACGATGACTGCAATAATAAAGGAGGTCTGATTTTGCATGGGCCTCTTATTCCTGGCAGGTTTTGATAAGAAATTTTTGAAGTTTCTTGAGATTTTCTGGTTATTTGGCAAAATATGTTCATGTTTTGATGCATTTGGTATAACAGCTGGAGTTTGCAGGGACCTCCCTTGCTTTATTCTTATTTGCTCCTTACCCCCTTTTTGCAATCTGCCCACCTAAACACGCACCTATACACACATTCTCACTCAGTTTTCCTCCTTCCCTGCTCCTCTCCCTGTCTGCCTGTGTGAGTGTGTGTGCAGTGCTGGTTGGCTAGGCCAGTAGCTGGGAGGTATGGTGGAGTGTAAGCAGTGTTGATGTGGATGGCCCCTGGTCAGAGGCCAGGCCCTGGCTGTTAAAACGCAGCCTCTTTTGTGCGTCAGAGCCAGCACTGCCAGTCCCCGTTCCACCCCTGTCGCTAGGGGTGGGGAGGCATTTACCCACCACGTGCATTCATTCCATTGGCATTGCTTGATGCTGGGCTAAATGGCATTGTTACAGCGTGCCTCTGAGAAGTGTTGACAGGTCCATATGCTAATTTTAATGAATACAAGGGGAGCGCTGGTTTTATTCACCTCAACTCAGCTGCAGAATCCGATCTGCAGCGAGACTTGCAAAATATAATTGCGGCAAACTCAAATGAGCTCATTAGGAGATGTATTGAATTTACACATTATTTCCAGTAGTTAAGCTGAGTTATTTTCCCCAAGGACTCAATTACACACTCATTTGTGACTCAGGTAAATGGCTTTCTGTGTGTGTGACTTTTTCAACTGCAAAATTGTAGTCACTGAATAATTTGTAAGAAAGCTGTTGTACAAGCACATCTATTGACATTCATCTGTGCGAGGATTTTAGAAATGCAGACAAGATAACTACTCGCTTTTGTTCCTTTATTCACTTCATTTGATTAACTCATAACATTTCATTCACTCGTGAGTGATTTAAGCGTGCACTCATTTGTCTTCCGCGTAATGTTTTTGTTCACAACAGCCTTGTTGTCTTTCTGACACGCGTAATTTCATCAGCCAGCATGTACAAGAACTTTACCCAGTCAAAAGTGCAAGCACAAGTCTTTTTTTCAGGACAGAAGAACAGAATGCTCCATCTTCAAAAAGAAGAAGAAGAAAAAAAAAAGGACCTGGTGAGTCAGGGTTCAGTATCAGGGATTATGCCAGCCTACTGCGCTCTGAAATGAAAGTGAACATTCATCGAGTGACTCACTTCTTGAACCGCGTCCTCCCTGGGCCACAATGAAGAGATTGTTGGAGGGACGGACATGGTGTGGAAACTATGTGGCAAAGAGGAGTAGCCCAAAATTCAAATTGCTCATCAAATTGCTGTTTGTTCTGAGTGAAAAAAGGCCGGATTCGCTGGAAAACAACAGAGAGTTTCTGATGGGTAAGCACTAGGGTTTACAGGCCGCTTTGTATTGGCTTTCCATGGATGAACGAAAGTGACTCCGGCTTCTGGCAGAGTTCCCAGGACCATGCTGAAGACCGTTTCAAGCAGTTCAGTGACTGAAATCTGCTTCTGGTGTCAGGAACGTATGGTATAATATCTCATTTACTTAGCTTAGCTTCTTAGCAGACGTCTCTTTGTGATGGGAAATTGGTGGACTCTGGAGAAATGTCTCGACCGACCATTCCAAGAGTCTCTGCTGCTTTTATTTTTAGGGGGAAGAACATTCTCTTGGAGGGTATCACTCGCTATAAAGGTCATCCTCCAGATTCAAGACCCACCACATCACAAACAAATGGCCACCCCCCTCACTCAGCTGAGCCAACTAGCTGTCTAGTGTAGCTCAAATTACATTTTGTGTCACTAGATGCACCTCTGTATGCAGATTTGATGGTACCCTGGTCTGCGCTGGCTGTCCTCGCCAATGGAGTAGCCATCAGGGAAGTGGGACTGAGCCCAGTCTTGCCTTGGCCCCTCTGAGCCTGGGTCCAAACACATCCTCCGCAATCATCTGTAAATATCACCAACAGCTGGTGGCACACGAGTTAGTCGTGCTTAACAAATGACTGGCCTACATGTGGAGGGGAAGGGGGGCATCTCTTTGCCTCCTTGCCAATAAAGTGGCCATGAAAGTACATAGTGCAACTAACTGGTTTAAGAAATCCTTTGAGCGCGTCTTTGCTGTGAGCAAGTGCTGGGAGAAGAGAGCTTTATGAAGTAAAAATCCATAGAGAGATAGCCAAGTTGCCTTGTTCGACAGCGAAAGACAAAAAGTGCAATCAATGAGAAGACCTCTTTCAGGTTAAAAACAAGAGAAAGGTCAAACTTTTTGGAGACACAAGCCCGTTTGATCCCACCTATCTCTGCTCCCACTCCTCATAGGCGCAGGGCTCTGTTTGAAGAGATAGGAATTATCAAAGTCACCTTTGAGCTCAGTAGCCCGTCTAGTGCTCATGGTATCACACATAATGACATTCAGTGTTGCCCAGATCACATTTATGATAGCATATTTGATACAGCTGTACACCGGCAAAGGATAACACAGCCTAAAAGAATAACCCCCCCTTCTTTTTTCGGTTTAAACACAATCCATTTTCCAGTGTAAATCACTTGTCACTCCATTGCAAATGTAACTGCTCTGATCTGAAAGAGAGAGGTGGGGAGGGAGAAAGAAAGAGAGTAAAGATTATCTTTTGGGCCATTTCACTGGCACCGTTGCGTGACAGAGACTGACAGCTCTTTCAGATGACTGACAGGTGTCCTTTGAAATGCCGGTGAAGCAGCTTCTGTTCAGACTGTTGAAATGCATATTTGGAGCTCTTATCATAAAGGCATGGATGGCCCAGATAGGTGCCGTTAACATTGCAAATGGCTCCAGAATTATTCATTGTCAATGCTGCAGGAAAGAATGGAGGGGGGGTGAAGTTTGATTATTCTGCTCACACAATGGCAGGGTGCTTAATGATTCCTCTCCACCTTGGCAGCGGCATGTGCCGACTTCAGGCGCTAGCGGCGGGTGACACAGGTCTGGCCAAGTGTTAGAGCAAGATCATACGTCCGGGCCCCATTTTAATTTCTAATACATTAATCTTTTCCTCACAGATCCTCCATGAATATTCCAGGGCTCCTTGTTTGTCGGGGAGGCTGTCTCGCTTTCATCTATTCAGGTGGTTTCATTCACTGTGAAAGCCGGCTAAATGGACCCGATCAGTCAATGACAACCGGGATACAATAGAGCCGGGTAACGCGTCCCTTTTCTCCTTTCAGCCTTCTGATAGACAACCCTGACACCTGCTCCCAGGGGAGACCCTCCGCCAAGTCGGTTCACTGTTCCTTGAGAGACTTCCCTTACTTTATCAGCCCATAAAGGATTGTCACAGGTGACTATATCAGCTGAGGTATGGAGCTGCTCCCTCTGACCTGCCCCCAGCACGCAGGGGTCGAGGCACCATGCGGTCGAGGCGCCATGCGCCGCATAACAAGCGGATTAAGGTGGCTTAAACGCTGTCATACAAGCAGACTCAGTGCTTCACACTACCTAAAAATGTTAAGCCTTTGTTCTCTTTCATTAATTAGCATTGTCTTAAGTTCATTAGACCACTGCTCGTGTTGTGACTAATGAGGCAACGTAGAACACCTACATCAGCAGTAGCTTTGTAGAGCCTGACCTGACAACGGCTCCTGTGCTTTCCTGTCCACGGTGTGTAATGATACACACAAGGGACGACGCAGGAACACACACATTCAGACCTGAGTGAGACTCACCTTTAGTGACGGTTCAGTTTTTAAATTGAATTATCATGAGGAAAAAACACAACATATATTAGAGGAAAACTCTAAATGTGCCCTAATTCTAAACTGATGATTTAATGATTAGTAATTGGGGCCAGTTTCCTCCTCTGTTAGCACAGAGGGTTTAACAACTTGACATTAGCAGCTCTTTAGTGACTTTAAGAGTAGTATAAAAGTTTCTCCTCCTCTCTTCTTTGGAATATTTCATGGCATTGCACTTCCCAAATGAGCCTTTCAGTCAAACTTCCCTCTTCCACAGCCGAATGAGACTCACAGGGGCCCCGTATGCTAAAGCAGCACCACACAGAACTATAACTCAACGCAGAGAGCACCTTAAGAGAGGAAACTTAAATGTGCATTGGCATATATGGATATTAGATGTGTCAAGCCCTGTGATGTAGATTGGGTGCCATTCATAATTATGATATCTGATTTCGGCTCAAAAGGGACACTTTAGAGAGAAAGCGGGGGGAGAGCACCAATATTTTAATGGAGAGGAGACAGCCTTCTCCCTCAAGGAACATCCTCACTGACACTGGCTGCTGGAAAATTGGGATTTATACTTCCTGTTTTCTATTAATATGGAGATGAATACAGGTGTTCCTGTGTCGTAAAATTAGTTTAGCTCTTGCAAATTGCAATTACACGTGTTGGGGAGAGAAAAGTGATGTCTGTGCTTTTTTTTTCAGGCAAGAGAAAATGAGAGAAAATTAGGAAAAATATTGAGATTTAAAATGAACATAATATCGTGTAATTCTATCCTCTCCAGCCCCCCTCAGCCCAATCTGGCAGCTGTAACTATTTGTTCTGGTTGAGGCTTAACAGACTATTGCACTTTTTCTCGCTCCTAATGCAAGGAGGAAGCGCAGCAAATAAGCTGTGAAACGTTTCCCTCTTCAAGGGTGAGGACTTGGGAAGGGTTTCAAACCCCAAGGAAGTCATCCAAAATCCCTGCTGCCTTCCTAAGGGGGCTTGTAGTGGGTATTGTGGTGCAGAGGACATCGGAGAATGTATCAGAGAGGTGAGGTGGAGCGAAACCATGGGGAAACAGCAAGCTAGCTAGCAGTAGTTAAAACTGTTACCCTAAAAGAGAGAACAATTTTACCAAGTAAAACCAAAGCTGTTGTTCTTTCATCACTCTTTTTTTTTTTTAATAAATACCAAAAGTTTAATTTGTCTGGATTTTAAAATGACCACTTTTGGATAGGAAGTTTTTTAGCTAAATGATTCACTCTGTTTGGCTAATATGAAGCTAGCCCTAACTTAGCCCAAGCATGATACAGGGGAAGGAAGCTAGCTGGGCTCTTGCTAAGCCCTTGTGTTTAAGTGGATGTGAAGGAGAATGAAGGATGCATAATGAAGCATGGCATGTATTTTTAAAAATATGTTCCAGACAATCTAAACTGTCTAACTTATTATTTGATAGTTTTAGGCGATAACCATGGACAGCCTAGTTGCTGAACTTTGTTAGAGTTTGGCTGGTTGTCTTTGCTGCACCAAGCTAACGGGCTGTTAGCACAAGCATTGTAATTACTGACTTAAATTTAACACTGTTCACATATAAATTGAGAAAGAAATACTTTTTCAGAGAAAGACTGACCAATTTGAGTTACCTTGGATTTTATATAATTTAGTGTTCAACAGTTATTTAAACCTGTCAGTAAATCTGTATATATTTCTGTTTTCAGGTTGCTAAAAATAAATCCAGCAGTTTTCACGTCGCATTGGGCTAACTTTCTCCCCACAGCCAATAGAGAGGCTCTGGTATTGAGGCAAGACATTAATTCATCGTGTCAACCTGTCCCCCAGGAATATTTATGATGCTAAATACATTTAATTAGGCTGTGGAGCTCTGATGGGAGGAAAATGCACTGTCAGTGAGAAAAAAAAAGAGAAAAGATTTGGTTACCTTTAATGCTGATAGGATGGTAATGCTGCTTACTCATTCTCAGTGACAGCAGGAAGAAACGCTCTACAGAGAGCACTAAGGCTATATGTGACATGTTCATCACAACAACATGTAACAGCTGAAGAGGACAGTACACACACTTATTAGTTTGGGGATAGATGATTTTCCTGAGTGGGTTTTGGCATCCCTAAGCAGGTATATTATTTATTACTCATCATTTGGACTTGAGTGAGGATATAGTTGAAGGAAAAAAAAATGTGTGTGTGATGCTACGAGAAGATTATGTTCCTATTTAATGTATAACTAATTAAACAAGCATTTCTTGGTGTTGGCAGCCCACCTGAAAGTTGGGGCCAGAATTTAAAAAAAGAAGAAAAGAAGGTTTTTATTTTCAAAAAGGAAACAAAATGAATCTAACATCCAAATATCACCAAAAGATTTTGATGCATTTGCTGACAGCTCGGAGTAAAGTGAGACATCATGTCTGTCTATGATAAAAACATGGCTACAGTAAATAATAGCCAGTTTCCATCTTGACATCTGTCATCCGAGTGGAAATGGATGGGGAAATGACCAGCTCTTTATCGGCCGAGCTCTGGCTGTGTCACTGGCTGAATGATGCAAATAGAAGATAATATCAGTGCTATACTGAATGGCATTACTCCAAATGTAATGTCATTAAAAGGGTGGGTATTAGCTTTGCCGTCTGGAGGTGCTGGTGTGGGCTGCTCCGGCTTGACTGACACACAGATTAAGTGCAGTGACAGGGAGCACAATAAAGTCATCAGAGAATGTGACATGTCAGTTAGGGGGGGATGAAGGGATGAATTGTCACTCTCTGTCAGAGCCCATCCTCTGCCTTATCCATGATGTCCCATACACCATCGTGGGAAAACAAGACGGCACGGGCGCTTCAGACAAATATTTATTCAGGTAGAGGACAAGTAGACCCACTCAAGCTTTTCCTGCTCACTGCATGTTTGTAGATTTACTCCCTGAAGAAGAAGAGGAAGAAGAGGGGATGTTGGGTTTGACGCAAAAATGAGTCCAGTTGTTTTTGGAAGGACACAAGAAATTCTGTTTTAGTATTTGATGAACAGTGTCGAAATACGTCAGAGTTTAACGTCCCCTATTCTCAAAGCAGGTGATTTTGTATCTTTCATCAAGAGTAGAATTTCTATTTTAGGCTGTACTGATGTGAAACCAAAACTGCCGTCATTGTTCTTAGTATTTTAAACACAATACGCTCAGGAATTACGAGTGGCTCTTGAAAAATCAAACATAAAATACATCAGACTTGTTTTCATGAATCATAATAAAAAGATAAATCCTCACCTGTCTGAACAAAGACATTTATCTGCAACATACCTTTGTGAGAGGCTGCTTCAGACCCCACTGTGTCTTTGGATCATGAAGTATCCCTGAGATTTTACAGAGAAGTATACAGTCTGGCCAAAAGATGGCAATGTTGCAGTGCTGAATTCCAAATGAGTTCTCTCTTGGTCGGCCCCCCATCATCGACTGGCCACTGCCTTCCCCTGCAGCACTCTTCTTTCCATAGCACCCTGGAAATTTGTCATCCTCACAGGGTACAACTGCACTGAAGTGAAAGAATAACATTAGAGTCCACCACTAAAAGTTCCAGCAAGAAAAGTTGATTACAAAGAGGATGAATGAAAAGACAAAGTTTGGTGTGATAGGTTGAGGGAATTGGGCCGGAGTGCCATGAGTGCACTTTCCCTCAGTTGACAGTGTTTGTTGCTTTCTATTCCACTTCCTTTTTTTCAGAGGCATTGTTTTATTTGATTTTTTCTATTTCCACCATAAATCTTCCTTTTTTACATACACATGACTGAATTTCTCTTCCCACGCTGCAGCATGTCAGTATGTTATAAAATAAAAGTTTAGCCAAGGTAAGTGCAAAGAGATTTTCCTTTGAGTGTTTCTAAGTAGTTAGAGACAGTAGGAAAGCTTTTCAATGCATCTCGTGGAGTCAAATAGACACCCAGCTGGGCAGCAATTGGATAGCTATTATAGCGCTAAAATACTGAGAATGTGCCTCTCTGCAAATGGATTATGAAGTTGAATCCTGTACTGAAAGGGTTATCAGGTCTGCTGAAAATAAATTGTCAATTTGCCACTCTTGCTAAAATTACTTCCCCACCCTCGACGCTCTGGCTGAGGAGATTTTTCGATGACATCATGTTAAGTTTGTGCACCTGGCCGCGGACTCTTTAGCGACACTTGTTTGCCGTTTTGTTGTAAAGGAAGCAGGAATAGAAAAGGAGCCTCTCCCATGGCCACTTTGCTGGTCTTTATTATTGGCTTATTGCCTTTAAGCTGTCACCACTCAGAGCGTTGGTGCTCTCAGGGGATTGTCTTCTGGGACTCGAGAGAGCTCGGCTGGCGGGGACTACTCAGCTCTGTTGCACACTGCTACTGTGTCATGTTGCATGTAGTGTACTCTCACACTGATTATTCTACACACTTCAGACATCTAAAAAATTAAAAGTTCAAGTGTTTGAGTTAACACTTTAAAACACAAAATCAAGATTTTATTTAGCATAAATTTAGCCACATTTTTTTAGTTTTGTTCTTTTCCTGTGGATGAAGCTAGGACACTTATTTCTTGTGCATCCTCCTTTAAATTGCTTTAAACTGAAGGGACTCTTCATGTTTGTGGGAAACATAGGAGCTAAATGCCACTTGTGCCTCTGTAGTCTTTTTTTTCTGCTGTGTCCTCACTGTTTCACTAAAGAGCAACCGCACCAGGTAGATTTTGAAATAAAAAGACAGACAAATTTAAAGAAAGCAGAAATAATTCTGACTTAAATCCTGCCCCTAAATTATTTCAGAAATGCACAAATTAATGAAACATTCAAGGCATCTTTTAACTCCACATGCCATTTGGAGAATAAGGCAATTTCATGCTTTTGTTTTAAAAATGTGACAACTGGTGAGGCACGAAGGGAAATAGTTGATCTGAAGTGTGTAGAAATCTCAAGATTTAGCAGGAGGGTGTGATTTTCTGCTCCCGAGCCTAATCCCACCATTCCTCCACCTCTCCTCTCTTATGCCAGTCACATTTTCTAATTAGCTTTCCCTGTGGAGGAAGAAGATGGATTATATTTTAATATCTGGGGCCTAAAATTAGTTTATATTTTAGCAAGTTAGCACTTCTTGGAAGTTGATTTACTCTTGAAGCTGTAAAACCCAGTGAGCTCGCAATTAATCATTCCCTCCGGTCTTCTTTGAGGAAGAAGAGGCTGCAGTGTCACAGGCTGGATCACAATAGGTAAACACCTAATTTACACTATTTAGAAATCACCTCTCCAGTATTGTACAACTCATGACACTCGCTCCCTCAATTGTTCCGTCCTGCTCCAGTTATTAATTACAGCACACTTTTTAACAAAGCGACATTGTCTATGACTAATCATCGACACAGAATGATTAAAGATGTTCCTCGCTTTTTTGAATTACTCGCCTCCCCTTCGTTCGCGTTCATTCATGAGCCACATGTCGCCGCTGCCTTTTTTTTTTTTTCTCTTGGTCAAGAATTTGGTTTGCTGTTATGCGGTAACCAGCGTCCTGAGAGGCT
This sequence comes from Halichoeres trimaculatus, assembly GCF_033239565.1. Taxonomy (NCBI): domain Eukaryota; kingdom Metazoa; phylum Chordata; class Actinopteri; order Labriformes; family Labridae; genus Halichoeres; species Halichoeres trimaculatus. The sequence goes on from NW_027437197.1 coordinate 20,432,539, forward strand.
TACACAGGCCCATCCATCAAGACTAAGGGGCTGAGGGAGTCTCAACAACGCTGCTGCAGTGATGTAAAGCACAGAGGGCTTCATGGTTATTAAAAGGTGAACAGAGCTTGAAATAGAAATACACAGGATGCACGAGACAAAATACAGAAAAGGATATGAGGTCTGCTGTGTCACTTTTTAAATCTGGAGATTATTTTTTAACACAAAAATGTGCAAAAGTTTCAATTCTTACATTTTTTTCCCATAGGATTTGATAAATAAAAAGCATAAATTTATCCCTGTCAAACGCTAAACTTTAGTGTAAAACTCCTGAAAATCTGGCTCAGAAAAGTTGTCATTCAGAAATAAAACTCAATATGTCTTGAGAAATGTCTGAGAGTCTGGATGCTGCTCCTCAGCCCTCCCTCACAGCCACACAGAGTGAGGAGAACATCTCCTAAGCCGGGATCTGGCTCAGCTTTGGAGCGCTGTTTGGTGACTGCAGGTAGAGAGGTGTCGGGAGGATCATCAGTGGCTCTCTCCCAGGGAGATGAGCAGCGTAGGCCAATTTCATATGCGGGGCTCGGCCCCTGGGTCTGAGTGGAGGTGGGCTGGGTCCATCCAGTATCCTGGCTTCATTAATCATCCCGCCAAGGCTTACCGGCAAACCCCCTCTCCGCCCTCTCCTAGACAACCCCTCGGATTACACAGAGCCAGTGAAATGTCAGCCCAAATCTGAGTCTTGATGCAGATAATCATTTCAATAATATTTCTCCATTTGTGCCCCCGATGCCAGGGGAATAAAGCTTTTCCACTGTCAGGTAGCATAAGACTACAGTTGGTGGGAATACTTGACTCTGAGCCAGATGGCTTAGCCATGCTTGCAGCATATGTTCAACAACCAGGCCTGTGCCAAGCATGCATTAGGTTTTTATTAATTTGAAGCAGGCAGGAATGCATACATATATACCTGACGCAACCATTCCTCACCACGCTGTTACCTAAGGCTGCCTACAGGGATGTTAACTACACTTTGATGCTGTTAGGAATAAGATATTTAAAGCAGTAACACTCTTATTTAACAACAACATATGTATACAAAATGTAAGATGTTAGAGAAATTAAATTATGATTAAAGAATTTCTTCTTTTCTCTGTGCTTTTTAGAAAAGTTACCATTATTTTTTTAAATTTTTTATTTATGCCTCTGCTGTTTGACACAGCAGTGGCAGTTGTTGCCAAGCAAATGACCATTTAGATGCTTGAATATGCTTGGGTCCAAGACAAAAGAAACAGTGCTGCATGGGAGGGCAAATTTATTCATTACCGCTAAGTTGAACTTCCCTTTAACAGCCCTGTGCTCTGCAATCCTGGGAGTTCTTCTCTCAGTGACTTATGGCGGTGCAGGAAGGGGTGGGGTGGGGTTGGGGTGGAGGGGGGGCGTGCCGAAAATGTCAATAGAAATAGTAAGTGTGAGAGGGAAGGCTTGCCTAATTAGTGCCCATTTAGATTTTATGACGGCTCGGAGATCTGCTCTTCCTGACAGAGAGCACTATAGTTGCATATTGTCCTAGCCTGAGGGAACCATAGGAAAATCCAGATTTATTGTACCTATCATACCAGCATATTTCATTTGCCATTATGAGATGCCATCTTGCAATGATGCTGGATTATTTATTACAGATTAAATTGTGGAACCTGGGTGGTTGAGGAACATTTCAAGGTACCATTCCTCTTATTAACTTCTTCATTATCTGCCCCTCTGTGATCTAAAAGCTCCCTCCTTCCTACCTGCGTTAACAAATACATTACTGATTGGACGACGGCTAACTGTTTTTCTACTCTCTGCATTTGTTTCTTAACATTAGTGCTGGTGTGTGAAACAACTCATCTGTTTCCCCTGTTTTTAGAGGAGGCTGTGATTTCATTAGGCTTAATTCCACTCAGGGAAGTTCTGTTTCTTTTGTTAAGGTAGGAGACTTTTTAATCATCAAAAAACATTAACCTGGCTTATTTAGAAGTTTTCATTTTCCGTACACCCAGAAAACACTGGAGCATCATATGTTTAAATTACATTCTGGATAATATTTTCATCACTTCCCCCCCCTAATATTTAGAATATAGTACAAGTATACTCTCCAGTGTTGCACCCTCCTTTCTGTATTCCTGCCTTGAAAACTTGAGCAGTTTTTATACATTTTGTGTACTAGCTGTTTTTATTTACATAGTCCCTTAAACCCCAGGATGTTGGCATTTATCCTATTTACACATCAATATTACATCTCCATGAAGGCCTTGAGAGTTGCATTTAAGTCATTGTGCAGGGTGGGTATTAAAATGTCCTCCATACTGTGAGGGGAGCTCGTCAGGGAATAGCTGGGCCCTGGACTCCCATTAACCAGCATAAAAGTGTCAGCCACTTTAATTACATTCATGCCTTCCTCGGTCTGTTTTACTACAGCCTGCAATCAGACTTCACGCACAGCTCTCCTGCCTCTGTCTCAACCGTTTGGACACTGTGGGAGGTGAGATGGGCATCAATGAGGGTTTTTAGACTCCCTTTTTTTTAATCTGTCCATCTCAAGTCATGATAAATGTCTCAGGGTGGTGCTAAGACATGCAGTATTACAGGTGTTCCCAGATGGTCATGGATCTTCAGTCACAGGCTGACTGTTTGGCCCCTCAATTCGAATTTGAGTATCTGTCCCTGGAATTGTTGATGAAGTTGGCATACCCAGGAACTAAATATCAATGCACCCTGCTGAGAGTGGAAGAAATGTACACAGGACACCCTCACTGAGAAACAGAGAAAGGGTGACAGCAGTAGGGTGGGAGGGGAGGGGAGGGCGGGGAAGGGGGAAGGGAGGGTCAAGTTCCAGCGGTCAGACGGTTAGCGAGCGCAGAAGAGGCAGTGTCACTTACTGTTTCACGGGGAAGCTTCCTGACCTTCTGCGAGTGAAAGCGAGATCCTCTCTTGTTTATACTCAGCCATGGATCAGTGCGTGGAATATGTCTACATCCTCTCAGCCAATTTCACACAGAGGAGGCGCGGTGTGGGCGGCCGACACAAGCCGTTTCCCCTGGACGACGGGGCCCATCCCTCACGGAGCGTCTCTCTGTCTGCGACTGGAGGTGTGGAGACAGACACAGACAGAGGCACTCTACTGCTCCACTGGGCCACAGAACTATCCTCTCCCCTGGGGACCCCTCATGTTGGGACTCTGGGTCCTTATCTAAAAGCCAAACAGTAGAGAAATAATTATACAACTTGCTCCTTTAGTTGCAGGATAAGTGGGCGTGCATACAGATTTTTGGTGTGATGCACGTCATCATGTAGGGGAATTCTTTAATGCTGGGGAGTAATATGGTGAAAACAGAGCCACAGCTCATACGCTCTGTTTTGAAATGACAAGGGAGTGAGTCCCTCTAAAGTTAATTTATAGGTTGAATAAGTGGACATAAAGCACTCAGGTGAATTATCAGAGAAGCCATTAATCACCTCTAATGATTTGAACTTGACAAGCACATTTGCTATAAAAAGTATTTATGATGCACATTAAGGTCAAGCTTTTCTTAAAACTGAGACGTATAAGGGAAAAATAAGTACAAAACAATCCTTCAAAGTCTTAATTAGAAAATAAGGGATTTATACAGCTGTGCCTCAATCCAATTTCACATTAACAATCAAAAGGTAATCAAAGCTCCGTCAGTGATCCCTCTTGAAAACCGCACACTGCTCCTGGATGAAGCCTTTCACTTCATGCCCAATTGATCTAAGTGGGTATGATTACATAAAGGGGATTCTTTCCCTCTGTCCGCCTGATATAGTGGTTCCTGTTGGATCTGGCTGTTCACTTAATTAAATCTTCATTCTTTATCACAGTGGTGGACCTGCAAAGACCATCTAATATGCTGTCCCTCCACAGCCCTCTTCCAGCGCTTTGTCTTGTTTTTCAGTACAGCCTGAGGTAAATGCAGCGTGGAAGTCTTCCTCGCCCGTCTTGTAATCAGCGACCCCTGTTACTCAATTATGGGGTGTGAATTTGGGCTCTTTGGTGACCTTCTCCCAGTGATCCTACTCCTGACCCTTCAATAAGAGCGCAGCCTTCCCACCACTGCTTTGTTGAGTTGCATCGCAATTTTTTTTTTTTTTCATTTGTGGGATCTTTATGAAGAGGGAAATGAAAGGAAGCGGGTCACTCGTGTTGTCTTCTCACATCTCCCCACTTCAGAGGCTGTGAACAGGAGCTCTGTGTTTACTTTGATTCTATGTAGGGTACACCTTAAGTTCAAAGGTTGGAGGGCAGGAAGCTTCACTCTTCTTGTAGGTAATCATATCCAGCTTTGTGCTCCTTGTACCCCGACACTGGGTGGCAGCTTAAAGGCTGTCTGGAGCCTTGTTCTAGCACCGGACCACACTTTTGATATCCACAGCAGCAGCTGAGAGCTTCCTACACCGGCCTGTGTGATCCTGGAGGATTCACATCAGCTCTGTTTGATGTACAACTCTTCTTCAGTTTTTCATGTAGCCCACATTTCTAGCACTCCACCCGGTTTTAGGATGACATATTAGCCAGCTCCAGGGTGGTTAAAGGTGATGCAAAGATTACAGCTATTTACTGAATTATCTGTCTGTGAGACTAGCCTCATATCTCTGCATATATTACCTTGAGCTTGAGTTTAAAGAGCGATTGCTCAGAACAAGGAAGTTAAAGAGGCAATTACATAATGAAATGGGCCATCAATTCTGTTCGTGGCCTTTTTCTCTTTGAACAGAGATGGCCCAGATAGCCCGGGTTTAGCTGACCCAGTAGAAGTACAACTGTTTGTATTAAACTCTCCTTTATCAAGGGACCAAGGAGCTGCATGCGTCTGTCCTGCTTTCTGTCTCTGTTCTGTAATCCAGTTATTAATTACCCGTCCTCTCCCGGCAGCAGCGGCCATTGTATTTACAGCGTTTCCATGGTGACCCAGCCCCATTTATAAGGTTTGTGTCAGTATTAAGACAAGACCTGTATTCAAATGGCCCCCGTCTAAATATAGCAGTGTCTCATAATGTGAGGGTTATTACAGTGAAATTAACACTGCTCTATTTCAGGCTGGCTTTTATTGTAGACAGCATGCTTTTGAAATATAAGAAAAAAGACTTTTAGGCTGAATTATATCCTGGTTGTATGGAGATATAAAAAATATTTTATGTTTAATGTTACGTAAAAAGACATAAGAATTTAAAACAGACCACATACACGATTTATTAAGTAATTACAGGTTGTTTACTTTGTTTACGCTCATTTACCAAGGTAATTAGATACAAAACTTAGCTTTTTCTATCCCATAGCATACACCTTATTATAAAAAACATATAAACTGTTTGACATTTAAATCCAAATTATACGGTAGGTGATAGTAGAAACATTAGTTTCTCACATAATATGATTTTAAATAGATAACAGAGAAAACCAAGTAATGATTTCTTGCCATCTTAAATAAATTAATGATTATAATTGAAGTGATTTTAATTTTACATAATATTCACATACAATTTACTAATTCATTAGACTTTTAAATCACCTTCTTGTATGGCTTACTTAAATCTCAATGTATACAATACATACATATACAATGTATGTACAATGTATGTTATGCTAATGCTGAAACTAATTTGAATAATTAATTTAATGCATTTCACATTCTTCATGTCAAATTATGTCAATTTGGATTTAGTCAGTACCTCTACTTGCATTATATATGTAAATATGAGGTAATCCAGGCTTTTTTCTATATGTTTTGTTTCAGGAAGTGTTTTTCACTCAATATGCCTCAAAGGTAAAGGCTTTATAGCATCATATCAGCGTAGCTGTCTAATAATTCCTACTGTATTATTGCTTCATATTGTCAGAATCTAGAGACTTAGACACAAAGTTGTCTCTGTAATAAACTTTACATAACTCCATGTTCAAAAAGTCTAATTTTAAGTGAATACCTATAGTATCTCTATCCTCCACTACACAACTTTCTCCATGCTCCGCTCAGTATTATGGCTTTACTCCGTCCCTCTGGTGTGGATAGTCAAAGAGTAAGTCCACGGCTCGTTCTCGGGCCCAAACAGGACCCACACCTTCTGTCACAGCCTCCAGCCCTGGGCCCGACGGCAACCTGCTGCCAGGCCTATGCACGCTGCCAGTTGTAGTTTTTAATTGGCCATCTGGGGAAAGCTGGATCTAGTGTCTGGATATTAATCAGTAAATTAACCCAGCCATAACACAGCTTCCTCCCAGTGGAAGCCCGGCAGCTGTGGGCAGAGAAAGAGAGCGCGAGGAGCACGAGAGAGAGATGAACCGTGGGCTGGAGAGGCTGAAAAGGGACGCTCCCGAATGGGCTGGCCCGTGATTGAACATTTCCTCTGTGTCCCTCGCCACGTTCCCCCTGTCTGCAGCGCTGCTGACCCCAAATTTGTGCGACAATCACATGGAGGATTATCTACCAGCATGTCAGTGCAGATGTCACAGGTACTTCCTCTGCACATTCAGAGTTACTGCTTGCTTTCCTGGCACAAACTGACAGCTGTATCGGAAAGCTGGAGCGATCAGAGGGAGAGTGCTCCACTAAAGTTCAGGGGGGGAGGTTATTTCTGCAAGGTCTTTCTGTGTGTATGCGTGCATGTGTGTGTCTATCATTAGTGTATTTGACTGACTGGGCTTGCTGGCGGTCCCCTGAGTTAACCAATTAAAAGGCTAATGAATATACAACAGCTAATTATTATAAGTAAGCTACATTATCATAATAGCCTGTGTGTCCTACGGTTTCAGCATTGCGTTTGAACACACTGAGAATTTGTAGGAGCTTGCACCTATAGCTCAATGTTGTACCATTAATTTGCTGAACGAATGCTAAAATGCTAATGCTAAAATTCTTACTTAATCATGCATTCAGTCATATTCATACAAGATGTGTTTTTGCACTCAAGGTTATAAAATCATACATTGTTTAAATGGAATCGTATCAAAATACCAAAGAACTAAGGTAATTTATCATGAGGGAAAGAATTATGGAACTACACGTTGTCATAAATTTCTGTTTACTCATTTGCAACACTGCCCACAAAAGCATAATGTAACCTCAGATGTAAGAAAGGTAGCAACCCCCAACCTCTCCTACCTGTTGTCAAAGGTCGGGTGTCGTGTTGTATTTCATCATATAGAATTTGGAAAAATAAGGAGGTCAGCAGAAATGAGTTTTCGGTATGCCATCTGGAAAGTTTCAACCAAAAAAAATGTTGGTTGAAGGAATTCTGATATTACAACATCAGCTTCATTTCTCATGAACTACTTGTGTTTGCTACATTCTGGATCTCCAACTAGTATCATATGAAGCACCAGCATCTGCATTAAAAAAAACAGCATAGCAGCAGATGTCACAATACATCACATGAAAGTGATGTCAACCACTGACCCACTCCACATCTTATATTTTCATGCATAACAAACACAAAGACTCAAACGCACAATCTGACCCCGCAGAGAGCTTTTATGGTGTGATGTCATCACGCCCCATTGTCATAAACGAAACACCTCACTTCTCCGCCCGCCTGTCAATAAATTTTCAAGGGGGGGCCTCCGTCGTATGTCGCCACTCTACTGTGCTCTGGATGGACATGAAATAATTGCCATGCAAAGAGTTGCACGTTTCCCTTTCTAATTTTAAGGGTCAACAGCATTTTAATACAATTTTAAACACACACACTGTGTTTTTTATGATGCATGTACAAGCGGCTTTTGATAGCTTAACCAGCCAAGCATGGTTAAAGAGAGCAGCCATTGCAGCTGCTTCCAGGACCCACTTAATTTAGTCCCCTGACCCCGGTTCACCTGAGTCTGCATGGAAATCATAATGCAATTCAAGTGTGAAGAAAAATGATATACTGTGTATTTACCCCAAATATTTATGCAGGGCCTACTAACGGTCATGCTTACTCCTAATAAAGGGAAAGTGATGCCTTGTAACACCGGCACTGCTAGGTTGCTGCTACATCGCCTGAGGCCATTGTTTCCTCTATTATCATTTTCATTGGATTCTATACAGGGCGCTGTTTGCAGCGTTTACAATGCCTGCCCCATATACTGTAGGCCTAAGGTGTTTTACGGAGACGTTTTGGATACTGAGAGGGATCTTTTTCGCAATAATAAAAAGTCAAGTGTGTATTATTTGTATTATTTAATCTGGGGAACACATGAGGCTTATTCTGAACTACACTTACCAACCAAGGAAACTCAAAAATAGGCTCAGTAACAGGATCCTACTGAGAAATAAGGCCAGGGTTAAGGTTGCATGGATATTTCTATCATCTAGATGTTTTGTTTCCTACTTATAAAAATCAGGTGACAATCTTTTACTCCAGAAATATATCTATTTACATCTTTACTCTTAAGGGTCTGACATTTAGAGGCCTCAGATAAAAGCACAAGATCAGATATTTTAGTTTGTATTAAATGGCATATCTATACAGCAACACTGACTCATGCCAAATACTGTTCTTTAAATGCTCTCTTCACAGATGTGCTGGTGATATTTCAATTTGACTCAAAGTGGCAGTAATCAAATTAATCCTGCACCCAACCTTTCAGGTGCATTTTGTGTTCTTCACTTCTTAGATATTATAACGCAGACTGTCTGTTTTGTGGTGTTTTTGAGGAAATTGGGTATTATATTGTGCTGTAAGTGACGCTGTAATTCCCACTCCTTGTTTTCATGCACATGCAAAAATGTGTATTACTAGAAATGACTAAACTTTGAAAATACAACATGTGTGATCCCTCCTTGCCATTTTTATCTGATTCAGAATAGATAAGAATCATCTTTAAAACAGGAAATGTCTCCTCTTAGACTCCATCACTTCTTTTGGGTCCCTCTAAAAGATATTCAAAAGAATTATGTTGTGCATTATTGTAGTGTTTATGGATGGTGATTGCAAAATAACTTTAAAATAATTGCATCTAAACTTTCAAATAATTGCATCTAATATATATTTTTATTACCTCCACCAAGAAGGTTATGTGTTTGGGAGAGTTTGTCTCTGTTTGTTTGTGAACAAAATAACTTAAAAAGTAACAAAGGGATCTTGATGAAATTTTCAGAAAATGATCAAAATGGGATAAGGAAGAAGTGATTAAATTTTGGGGGTGATCTGGATCACTGTCTGGATACAGGACTTTTTTAAAAGGATTCTTTATCAATGTGAGATAGGACTGTTTTCACCATATGTGTATATAACTCCACCATAAATGGTTGGTTTGCTTTGCAAAACAATACAAGACAAGGTCACCATAATTTCTGACGGATGTTGAAGTACGATCCAGATCCTGACAATATTCTGGGTACTAAGATCTGGAATATGAAATATGAACTGGGTCATCATAATTTTCAACACTGTCAGGAAAAAAATTATGGTAAAAACCTGCAACTAACACCAAATTGTAGCAAACAGTCTGCTGAAAGGGAGTATAACATTAAAGTAGGACTAAAGTGTTTTCTAGTTTTGTACATTTGTTGTTGTAGTTGAATAATGGTTTATGGATGTTTCCTACCTCAGCCAGCACATATGGTTTACACCTGCCACCAAAGAGCTTCTCTGTCTGGTTTCCAACCAACATCCACACTATCTGCTGACCTCATGGTCCCCTGCCCCCTGAAAGATATAAAAACAAGTTAGAAAACACATTAGGATAAAAGAAGCAGCCCTCTGTACAGTCTCCTCTCTGAACCGGTTTGTTATTCTGCAGTTCACTTCCTTAGGAAGACTGTCAATAGCTATTAGCTGGCTAATAAGGGGATCAGGTGAGCCCTGTAACAGAGACGCAAAGCTCCCTGAGGCACAATCATGTTCTATATATTTCCATGGAGGTCTGCACTGTACTGTGGGTAGCAGTCTCTTCCAGAGGCCTATTAGACGGCTGTAGCTGTATAAAGAGTCAAGCAGAGAGGGTGTCTCATCAGTGCTGATAACAGGGTATCTGGTCAAGTCATTAGCTCTCCTCTTATTGAATTCCTCCAGCCAAATAGACCAAATGAAGCTAAATAAAGCTATAGATGGTGAGGAGCCCACAGCCCATTAATATGCTGCCACCTCGCTCTCCTCCTCCTCCCCCTCCTCCTTCCAAAGCCACAGACACTCTTTCTTCCATTTCCCCCTTTTTCTCTCCCCTCTCCTCCTTTTCTCTCCCTCCACACATCCTTTCCTTTCCTCTCTTCCCTCCTCTGTTATTTCCGACTCCTCTCCTTCCTTCTTTCCTTTCCTATCCTCTCCTCCCTCATCTCAGGGCCCTAATGGCGAGCGTGTACAGCAGCTCTGACACCGTCACATCTGCTGGCAGAGAGGGTCTCTCCCTCACCACACAGCCTGCTAATGAGATCTTCCCCCATTTAATTAATACCATAAGAATTTTAATTCTGACTGAATCAATTTAATGTGATGTGATTTTGTCAGCTCTATTCCCCAAGTAAGGAAAAAAACAGAGCGGGCCCTGATGCTTATTACATACATCATTTCACGGGCCCTGCATTCCCTGCTGACTTAAACAAATTCTAATTAAGACTAATTAAAGCATCATTTATGAAAACGCTTGTGATAGTTATGCAAACATTCTGGGTGGGTATGCTCTGCATGATAATTACCCCCCGGTTTAAATTAAGACCTGTTCCCTGGCAATTATGCTTGCCGCACACCAGCACCTCATGGAGAGGAAAAGAGGTTCTTTATTCAATTCCTGAAATTAAATATGAGACCTGGCTCCTGAACTATCCGCTCAGAAAGCATTTTATAGGAAGAAAAGGATGATTATGCATTGTTGTTTTTTGCCCTCTGTCAGGTGGAGTAAATGGAGCCAATCCAGTCTGGTGTATCAGAGTAACACTGAGGTTAAAGCGATGATCATAAAACAGCCAGCAGTGACTGATATGTGAGCTGACACCCACTGCATCTGGATGAGGTGATTAGCCTGTGTTTTCTAGGTGAGTTTTTGTCACATTAGTGCTGGTTAGGCAGATGTGAGCAGATGCACTGTCTCAGATCTCCACCTCTGCTCAACACTGACTAAGACTGAATCACTACAAACACTCCAAATGATGCCTGAGACAGCTCGGGGTGTTTGTGATAAGAATGTATTTGTCTCTTTTCTTCAATCAGAGAAAACTCCTTTAAATTTTGTCTGAAATTCTTAAACAGTATTTGCGCTGAGTCTGTAGTTGGGCAAGCCCAGTGGGTAGAGTATGGCCTTAAATAGCAAAAGAAGAAAAGAAGGAAGAAAAAAAAACCCTCAAAAAACCAAGCACAGTCATTACTAAAAATGTCAATTTTAAAAAATTTATTTCAAGCCAGACTAAAACAGAAAGGATTAGCTAATGTCGCTATAACTGCCCATAAAAAAAACCTTACCATTTTAACCCTATATTACCGAATGTATCACATTTGACACACGAGTTTCAAAGACCTCTATCTCATCAACATGATAAATAGTTTCTTTAAAAACCAATTTAATAAAAAAAGATTTATTCTACCCCCTTGAGAAGTATCATACCACTACAAGTCACTCAAGTTGTTTTGGCCCTTTTCAAAATGCCATACAATCACCCACACACTTATTTCCAGGAAAGTATTTAAAAGTGAATTTTCAAAAAGTTGTGGTGAGAATAACATCTAAATTGTTACTCATTATTATTTTATTTTATAGAAATAAAAATCACCCCCCCCCCCACAAAAAAATAAATATATAAATAAATAAATAAATAATAAATAAATAAATAAATAAATAAATAAATAAATAAATAATAATAAAAAAAATGTTACTTATGCTTAAAATAAGGATTGTCTGCAGATAAGTGGATTAAAAGAATGTATTTTTTACTAAAAACTTTCCCAAAAATAGTTGCCAAAACAGCCCAATTTATCAAACGTGATACAAAAAAATAAATCATTAACAAAATTATATAGCCATTTTTTTGTGGATTTTGAAGAAAGGGTGAATAAAACACTCAGTTTCAAAAACTTAGAATTTTCTGGCTATTTTCTGATGCTTTACATGGTTAAGTACTTAGGGGAATAAATAGAGGTAACTTTGCAGGACTTTTGCCAGGTCAGCACAGATACTCCATTAGTTGAGAACTATGTTGGCCTTGTTGGGAAAAACAGACATTTCCCAAAAAACAAAATTTCACCAAACAAAAGAATATTTTACAGAAGACAACACTTCCAAACAACAACAGTCAGTTGTTCATGGATTCACTAAAGGCTCACATGCTCAATTTTGTCCCCTTCTGAACACCGTAGTTCAGCCACAGTAGCAAGAATGGATAATAGTAAGAGCGCCACTGTGCTTTGAATGACACATTTCACTCTAAAAATCTTCAACATCGCTCTGTTGACAAGTCCAAACTAATCTTCACTTTTTTCGTCAAATAAAGTAAAGTATCTCCAAAGCGCTCAGAGTGTAGGCTACCACCAGCCAGTCAGACTGATGATGAACAACCACATCACAAAAGCTGTGTTTACTAAACTGATGGTAGCTGACTGCAGACCAATGAACTCTGTGGAAGACTTGGGGCAAAGTAACGTCCTTAGGTCAGCATGATGAGACCAGTTTTGTGGTTATGCACTCTGACTGACATAAGGAAAACAGCTTCATGCACACAGGATTGGTAATAAAGAGAAAAAGCCGCCAAAATGGGACCCCTACGATTTACAAATGCTGTCACACTAACTCTGGGATCACCGGATGTGTTCAGAAAGTTTTCTTCTCCTCTCTACTTGAATCTAATGTCATTCTCCCTAAGCAGACTGTGAGCCGTTTAAGTGTGTTTCTGTTGCTTATTTGTTGGCCTCCATGTTACTCCAAAGCCTGAGAAAAAGTGAAAGTAAACCTTGAGAGCAGGATTTCCCCCCTTTAATGAATGTGCTGAGGCACTTGCTTATGTCAGCTGGCCGTTAATAGACATCCTGCAGAAGGCTGCCTCTTTATCAGGCTTTTAGCAGGAGTTTACAGTGTGACGCCATTACACATATCAGCTCTGTTGATACTGCAGCACACTCCCACCAATACATTGTTTCACAGAGCTGAGGACCAGGATATTCTTACGTTAGTGGCACTATTTAAAGCATTTCAGACATTTTTATGACCCCCAAACTCATGTAGTGCTCCAACATAACTGAAGAACAAAGCACCTGTCCTTCTTTGGTGTTGCTGATGTTATTTCAGGTTGACGTCTCTTTCACTCGGCTCCTCGTGTTTGTTCCCAAACTTTTACCACTTGATACTTCTAATCCACATTGTATGTGTCTGTTTTTAAGATTTTACATTCCTTTTCTTTTCAGAAACCATGCCTGAAGTTTGAAAATGTGATGCTAACTATGCAGTTACATAACCATTGTCCAACCGGCCACTCATTACAAGCACCTTTTATGTCTTACAGCCACTGTACATGATACAAGATACTTAGTTTAGCTTTACAAATAAAGCGATGAACAGATGTGAAGCTCCATATGAGGCGGGGTAATTCATCATACTTTTAAATGCTTTTAATAAAGTAATGGCTTCACTGCGCTCAGATGGCTCGCCTCGGCAGTGTTGTTTATATGTTTGCACAACACTTATCACTTCTGTCATGTTTGTTTGCTTTCCTCGGTGTGTTCGATTTTGGCAACGCCGCAGCATTATTGCGTTTTACTTCATGAGAGGCAGCTGGTTCAATAAGACGAGAAAAAAAAGGAAAAAAAAAAAAAACGGGCCCTATTCCCACATCGGTTGCTGGTGAGGTTGAGGGATCCGGAGCAGCAGGGAGCAGACCCTCGGTTCCACCCACATCCTGTTGTACGTGCGCTGCCTCTCCCTGTACATGCAGATGGCACGGCGCTCCCAGATTTCATTTGAGGTAATCTAATCCCTCCACTGCTCCCTTTAGAAAGGAGGAGTATTAGCGGCCATATGTCAACCAGATTTGTCAGATTATTCATTACAATTAATTGCTGTTCCACTTAAGGCCTTTAAAGCTGTGAATTGCTTCGAAATCTATTGCAAACACAAAAATTATGAGTAAAAGACTTTGGCCCTGTCATTCAAATTTCAGGCTGACCTTTAGCGGAGCCTGGCTTTTCTGAGGGAGTGCAGGAGAGAGAGCCTTCTAATTGGTGTTTCTTCAGCCTTTTTTTATTTTCCATCTACAGGTAGAGCGTCTGTCTCTATTGACAAGAAATACAGAGGAGACTGTTGTGCTGGTCCAGAGTGATTACACACTGCCAGCTGAAGTCCACTGCTCACATTTTGCTGCAGCTCCTGCTCCTCTAAATATACTCACATATGGGTTATATTCATATCCGCAATTTGTTTTGCTTATTGTTGGAATGCAGTAACACCATAGTTAGCTTTCTGCACAATGTACACTGTCAACTGAATTTCAATGTGGACCTTTTTCGAAGGTTGGCTGCGAGGCAGCCTAATAGCCACCTGAATTAATGTGCTGTCCAAGGATATGAGCCATAATACTTTGGTGATTAATGTTACACTAGTGCTCTGCTTCCATAGTTAGGGCTCACACCCCAGAGATAAACTATTCACACACGCTCAAATCACATTCAACCAACACACAGACTCACATTCAATCTGAAACGAGAGTTCTTATTTGTGTACTTCATCTCTTCAGGAAAACTAAATCTGACAAAAAAATATTGATTTAAAATCATATTAGTTTAAATCACAGCAAGTAGTGCTCCAAGAAAAAGTCACAGCAAATTACAACATTGCCATTGACTATGATTATGATTGAAATCTACGGGGCTGATTCACCGCTGATGATGTGTTGTGGTTAATTATGGAGTTAAGGCACAAGAAGAGTGACTTTAAGCCTCGTCTGATTGGCCCACTTAATTGTGCTTTATGAGACAGGGCTTACCGAGCAGGGCTTAGAGCCTCAGTGGTAGGGCTGAAGTAGGAGGAGAAAATCTCTCTCAGGTCATATTACCCGGGCCAGAGTTAATGAGAAGGTGGAGGTAAGAGAAACCATCAACATATCAATCTGCACCACCTCTGCACCAACAGTTTTTACCATTTCCACATTCATCTTTCCCCACTTTGACGTATTCATAGCTACATGTGAGACTAAATCCACAGTTTGAATTAGTGTAATGAGAAATCATGAGATAAAAATGTGAAGATATCTGATGTTTTGTGTTGTATATAGTTTTTTTCAATAACTTTGCTCTCTTTGTTTATGATTCAGGAAAAAAAGGAGCACGTATTGCTCTTCATTAATCACAGACCTGAGGGTCCATAAACCTCTGTCTTGTTTCTTATTGTACTCGACTGCTCAGGCTGCCTCCAGTGCCTCTGAGCAGCTCGATGAGATCTCGTCTCCACCTGTATATCAGGGAGAAGGAGGCGTTGAAATATTTCAGATTCTCCTCTATACTCCTCTCCTCGATGGTGCCGGCGGATCGATGCTCTAAACGCTGCTCGCCTGGCCCCGGACTCATCACTGTACTCCGGCCGACTGACATATCCTCATTATATTACAATACGGTTGCCACTAAAGGTCATTCTCCCAGAACATAATCACACACAATCAAAACCACAAACTTCATATATCAAGGAGACAGTAAATAGCCTCGGGGTTTATTTTCTACTGCCACAGAAATGCTCTCAGCCTATTCATAAGCTGAATGTGGGGTTGGTGTGATTTAAAATCTGATGGCACAAAAACATGACAAGGGAAAAAAAAACATTTTGGAGCTGAGAAAACTCACCAAATGGTTTAATTCAGGAGTTTAACACAATTCCTCAAAAGATGAATTTTCCTTACTGAGGGGTTTATATCGGGTTCATTTCTATTTTTTGTCCCTAGAGATTGCTTTGAATCACATTTTTTTTTGTAGCAGCTCAAAATCTAAAAGTTTCATTCAGCTTTCTGATGATTTCAGACAACATTTATTTTCTTATTTTGGATTTCAGCATCAAAACTTTCCAAAAAGTCTCATTTATTTAAAATTTAAACTCAAACCAATTCTGGGTTTTCGTCCAAAGCTTTGCAGACTATCTCCCAAACACGCTACAGCTAAACTGCACTTCAAAAAACTGAAAGCTTATAAAGTGTTTTTGTCTTATTTTCAGTAGAAAATGTCTTTTTAGACCTAATGTGAGCCACATTCATCTGGGAAGTCCAGAAAAATCTTTATTTCAAGTCATTTAAAGACAAAAATGAGGTTTGAATTGCTTGTAATAAGTTAAAAAAAATCTGCCAATGCAATAAGAGAAAAGTTAGTTGTATTAAGACATTATTCTAGTTTCAAGCAAATTTTCTAGAAAATTTTTCTTACTCCATTTGCAGATTTTTTTAAACTTGTTTCAAGCAATTCAGACCTAATTTTTGTCTTTAAACAACTTGAAACAAGACATTTTTGTGGACTGACTTTGTGGATGTTGCTCATATCAAGTATAATAAGACAAGTGCTACTCAAAATAAGACAAAAACACTTAATAAGATTTCAGTTTACAGATTTTTTTAGCACATTTGAAATGCTTTTATTTCTTACTAATGTTAGCAGTTGACTTGCTATTGTTTTTTTTTTTTCTCTTTTTTTGTTTCTCACAGAAACACCTGGATAAAATCCTCGTGATCCGTCTTTCTATTACTGATACTTCTCACTGAAAACAAAGCTGCAATGTCCAAGCTCCTAATCTGCTCCTCCCTCCTCCAGCAGAAGCAGGTTGTCATGAAAAGAAGTGTCAAAGTATTAAAAAAAAAAGAAGGAAGAGGAAGAAGAAGAGGAAGAGGGGTGGAAACACACCCCTCTCCTCCATATTACCATAATGAGGAAAACACACTTAGTGGGCCATGACCTGATGTCATCTGATTATACCCATGATTAATGATATCCTTTTACCAAAACATGCCACTACTGTAACTGTCTGGGATTAAAAGCAGCAGATGGTAATGTATTCATGCTTTCACTGATGTGTTCTTACGCGGCTGTTGTATGGTGTGTGTGTTTGCTCGTAGATGTGATGTTTCCTCTTGTGTACATGGTGTTTTTTTTTTTGACTCTTCTGTATGTTTCATGAGCTCTATGTGAAGATGTTATGTCTCTGTGAAGTCTTTTTTTGTGAGCTATAAATTGCACAAATAAGCAGCACCATCTGTGGTGGAGTGAGTCCAATTCACTTTTAATATTTGCTCCAACTGTAGATAGAAATGTGTGTTTTCAGATAGTAATTGGTCAAAAAACAGTGAAATATAAATCTGGAGCTGACACTTTCTCTTCTTTTCGTGTGTCCGTGATCTTAACAGTATCCCCAGAGATAGCAAACAACAGGCGGATCCTTTGCGTCTTGTTTTGTACTCAGAGTCCCGTCTCCAGATACCAATGTCCAGTCGATGACTCAGTTGAAAATACTTTCCTCTGGTTTTTCCTCTGTCCAGACGCCACCTCGACAAAGCCTCCAGTGTTGCACTCATGTAGGAGCGACAATGTCAGTCTGTCTGTTTAATTGCGAGTGGGATGAATGTTAATTTACTCGGTCAAGAAGCCTCTTTGTAGCACTTTTACAGTCCAGAGGTGTGGATTTACATCTTAGGGACACAATGAGTTTTAGCTCGTGCTTAAAAGGAGGGTGACAGGGCCCACATTCCTCCACCTCCCACGGTATATTGTTCTATTGTGTGTGTACACCTCTCTGCCATGGAGCAGCACTGGTTGGGGTAGGTGTTGACGATTCTGGGAGGGTCTTCTTGACCTCTTGTTGAACTTGAACAGAACTATATTTGCTTAAACTTCACTGTGCACAAAACGTCTGCAACACAGGTTTCTTTCTCTGAGTTTTAGTTTTTAAATGCATCTAAAAAATTATACTCTAATGGAGAAATTGAATTTGTGAGGCGGATCTTATTCACGACTGCGAGGTGTACTACAGTGTGTAATTATAAGCGAGGTGGTCCAGGCCTCAGGGGGATTGCTACTAGATTTCACCAGAAAAGGTTCCTGGTGCACTACATGAATTTAGCTCCAGAAATCCAGCTCGCATTTGGGCTGTCAAAAAATTAAATGAGAAGTCATTCTAATAGGCGACCCCTGGCCTAGTTTATATTTCCTGTCAATTATGAAAGTATGAAGTCATGCATAGTTATGAGGCATGGGCGGGCCTATTAAAATTCATAAATGATTTGTGTTTATACCAGGTTACTCCAAACCACTTAATTCCACGTGGTCATGTAGAACTAATGCCGCTCGCCGCTGTATAACCTTAAAAAGAAGCAGTGCAACAATATTTAAACAACTTTCTTAAGCATAGAGCTAAAGAAAAGATCTGAAGTTGTGATGCTGGCAGCATCCTGACGTGTTCTCATGATCTGTTGTTTGTTTAAAGCCAGAAGCTGCATTGAAAGAACTCTGGACCACTACAACCGGCTAATTGTTTTCTGGTGATTAGACCTTCTTCAACCAGTAAACGTTTTGCAAACCTCTCAGGCTTTTGTGTAACTCAGGTGTGTGTAATTACATTTCTTAAGGTCAACCTTTCACCAGGATGAATTAGTGAAATTGCATAGTTGACCACTTCAGGGCATGGATCCAAATGCAATTATCTTTGTTAATAGATCTGCTCTTCAGTGGTAGAAGAAGACGACTCAGAAAGCTTATGACTGTCACAAAACGTGCACACGTCTTAAAGTTGTCCCATAATAACTTATTTGGCTTTTTTCATGCAAAACATGATGCTAATCTCGATTATCTGCCCTCTTATTACTCCAAATGAAGTGTTGGTATTTCACGCTGAATGCCAGTGTAAATACAGGCCTGAAATACACAAACACTTAAATTGTCTTCTCACCATGTGGGGCCTGGTGCGAGATATCGATCAGCGCTTATCCTGGTCAATCAGACTAAATGATTGGCTATAGCCTGGAGCTTCTCCTGCTCGGCTGGGAGGCACAAAAGTAGGAGGGGGGAGTCATGGGAAGGAAAAACCGAATTATAGCAGCCCAGATATGAGCCGCCTGGCCACTGATAGTTCCCCGCAGCATCCTGGCACTGAGCAATGCAAATGTACAATAAACAGGGCCTAAGCTGGTGGAGGTCTTTCAATCACACAGGGGCAATAGTTCAACCCCCGCCATGCATAATCCCAGCCTTGAAACCCCTGGGACTCCAGCCTCCAACCAGCTCAATGGCACAAAGATATTAGATAGCCATATGTAGATTCACTAGGTAAACAGACTCTCATGATAACACAATATGCTCTCGTTTCGAGCAGGAATATATTTGAAGCTAAGTTGTGCTTTCTTCTGAGGAAAAGGCTCAAATTGAAGGCTTAGCTTTGGGCCATCAGAATTGGATGCAGCTGTTTGCTTTGTTTAACGTCTGAAATATCTCTTGCGGAGGAGAAATTGGTATCTCTTCCTTGTGAATTAAGTTGCAGGGGTGTTTGCATTTCAGACCCTGCTAGACTAGAAAAAAAGCTAATACAGTGTTGAGAAAGGGTGAAACAGATGGTAAAAACAGTAATTTCTAAACCCTTTTTATAAATCCAGTCATTTGATATCTGAAATGATAAAATCTAATGATTTAATTGACTTCCAGCTGATTTATTTTATGTGTTTGATTATCTTTTTGCAGTATTTGGCATTTATTGTTGACGTCTCCTCTCTATGTTTCACCTTATGAGGCTAATCCTTTCCTGGGACATGTTTACTCACACACTCCTTCACGCACACACACACACACACACGCACAAAAATCAGTCAAACACAAACAGGCCTGCATGCAAACTCACACACACACACTGTCTCCCTCTTTCTCTGACACACGCATCCACCAGAGAGGAGAGGCCCATATGGAGATAAATGACAAGTGCGCACACACATCCACACACATAGGGGAGAAGAGTGTCTGTCTATACGTGGGGGAGGGTGTGTGGGGACAGAGGAGGAGAGGGGAGAAGGATGGGGTAGATGGGGGGTTGACGGAGGGAGGTCGAGGGGAGGAGGGTGTTGACAATGTTCTCCAGGTCTGTGAACCCCCTCCTCCCTCCTTCCCCTGGCCAGCGGCTCAGCAGTCCCAGCAGGAGCCACTCCAGCTCGGGGAGAGGGTCCTTCCGGCCAGCGGGGGGTTCCAGAGAGAAGGAGGAGGAGGAGGAGGAGGAGAGGTGGGGGTAAGAGGAGAGACACACGACATTTGGCCACTTTAAGGCGCGCATCACATGATCTGCGTGAAAGGAGCTGGCTGATGAGGAGCTGACACCGATCATCCAATCATCCTGCCCGTCCATTATGTCAGATTGTGCGAAGTGACAGGGGCACGACGTCTTCAAAAATCCAGCGCATGAGCCTCTTTTTGTTTGTAACAAATGTAGCAGAAATAGCCACAGGAGTCTCAAATCACTCTCCTCTAATGTGATCCCTGGATTTTCACATTTCTAATTGCTTTAAGAGTCGATTCTTTGGATTTTAAACCTAAAGCATTGATTCCTCCGAGCGGTATATCCGTGTATTCTCTGCTAATGATGTCTCTCAGGTGTGTTTCAGTTTGTCACAGACACACTGCTGTAATTAAGAGTGTTTTAGTCTTCAGTACCCAGAGTGCTGGTTGTTTTCAGTCCTTCTAGATACTCAATTTCATTCAGCTGGTGTTCTAGGTCTAAATCAGTCCCTGATTACATGACAAAAATGAAAATCAGCAGGGCTCTGCATCCAAAAGAACGACTGAACCGCACAGTGGAGAGCGAAATGCTAATGAGATCATTTAAAAAGTAACCAAGTTTGTGAAGTTTGTGGAAAGCTTGTCCGTAGGTGAGCTGAGGGCAGGGGGAAGGAGCTGGAGGCTGTTCCGTATGGCGCTCAACACATGTGAGCCCATTCAGGAACATAAGCACTTGTGAGTAAGAGATGATAATGACGGGATAATAGGAATCTATTAGTCCTTCAGTTTTTGTATGCCTAATAATTAGATTAATTGAATGACACTCATTTAGAGAAAATGAGGGACCCAGTGGTGTTAATTCAACCTGTGTTTCCAGATGCTCATTTCTAAACAGCTAAGTGAACTACCTAATCATAGCCCACCATCTGGGAATTCCCCTCCGAGGCAGCAATAGGAGATGGCGCCATAATACGTTTTAAAGACACGGACTGATGGCTGCCTGCGACTAAACATATTGAAGCTGCTGTTTAGCCTCTCCAGCTAACAAATAGGGGGTAAAAGTGAATGCCTTGATTATTAACTCCCGTTCAGTTAGGGCACCTAATGCTAATTTCTGCCTTTTATATGAAGGTAAATAAGGTCATTATGGCTGTGTTAATGATTAGCATATCTCACAGGTGTAATTCTCCGCAAGTATTGCTCTGAGACTTCTCTCCTTCAGGAAAAATCACTCAGTGCCATGCCAACAAAGATAGGAGACTGACTAATTTATCCCCAAATTTGCACCATGTACAAAAATCATGCAAATGAAGCGGGTTCTCATTTGGAAGACACAGCATTTGGGTGACATTAATCAAAGAAAAATATGCAGACAAAGGTGACAGTAATCCCAATACTCGTGCATAAGTGGCACAGCTGTGATTTTTCGCTCACTGTATAGCTGTTACAGTACCTGCGTGGACTGGAGAGGGGAAAAATGGAAATTCTATACATTATTAAGCCACCTTCTCTCATTATTTTTTATTTTAGCTCACAGTGATCAAGTGGACTTCAAATATTTTTTTTTTCACACTTAGGTGCTCATGGCTTCCAATTACAATAACGCAATTATATGTATCTGCTGGTTTTTCTATTATCACTTAAAGTTGGCAAGAAAGAAAAAAACACAGCTTGTCAGGAGAGGAGGAAGAGCTGCTGAAAGTGAACTTGTAGTTTTTAAGTGGAGATAAGAAAAAGGAGAGATAGAGAGGAGAGTCAGAGGATCTGAGCAGCAGAAAGGTAAATAAAGCAGGTTGGTGTATGTTTTCAATCTGGTTAATGATGATTAATATAGACACGTGATGATTGTAATCATCGACACTGCCTCTTGCTCTGTACTCATCTTCATTAGCTTAGTCAGCCTAAAGGTATAATATGGCCGCATACAACTCCTTGGAGTGTGAAATCTGCCGACATGTGAGAGCACAGCCTCAGCCCGAGCTCACCTAAGCTCTCCACTGAGTTGTAGTGCAACGCAGTCTAATCCCCCAACGGAGCCATCAAGCCAGCCTGCAAACAGAGCTCACTGCTGGCTCTCTCTGCGTGGAGCAAGCAAACCAACATCATAACAAAGGGTGTTTATGGAAAAATAGATGCTGGCGCAGCCGACCAGAAAGGGCTTAGCAGTGAGCAGACCCCGCCGCCACCTTTATCCTTCACCGTTCACATTGAAATGCAAATATCAAGGCAGGGTTTCCACCCGCGTGCCACTCACAAATTGAAAAGCAGTTTTTATCTATGCAAATGCAAGCATGGTAATTGAAGTTAATCAATCAATGCTAGCTTTCACTAAAACCTTGAACATGATTGAATAAAGTAATTATCATTCAGGAGAAAATGATGAAGTTGTAGACAGCATGAACCTTATTAAAGGAGGATTTTGAGTCACAATGGCTTAATTTAGCCAGCAGCCCCCTCTGTGTCTTCTTCCCTCTTCTCTCCTCTGTCTCTCTGCGTCTGTTTCTCACTTCATCCCCTCTTTTCCTCTCTGTGTGACTCAATCTTCTGTGAAGCATTATAGCTCCCTGATAGGGAAATTTGAAGGTGCTGTGAGATGTGTGAACTTAGATCCTGTGCGGCACATGATACACATCATTTCTGATAGAAGTCTTTATTTCAGTTTTGGAACAACTTTTTTTTTCTCTACATGGAGGTTAAGCTAGTTTTTCTTTGTTTTGCTGTCTTTAGGAGGCGACAGTAATGCAACATAGCAAAGAGGCCAATTCTGGAAAGAGAAAATTACAAATAAGGGAAAATACATGAAAAAAAGGACACACACACCTGTTTTGCTTTAAGAGGTTCTTACAACCACATAACTTATGATATTAAAAGGATAAAGTTAAAGTTTTATTCTATTTTTAGCCTGCGCAGCCAGCTGCCTGCACTAAAATGCAAAACATGGAGCACCTTGTGATGTTAAACTTCAGCAGTATTCATACATTATGCGAGGGGTGGAAGAAAAAATCATTATACAATATATCGTGATTTTTTGTTTGGCAACATCAAAATTGGAAATCTTTGTAAAATTGTATTTATATATAATTTTTCCAAATTCAAATTCTTCATTTCAGTCTTTGTTTATAAACTGGATTGGAAAAAAAGTTTCCACTTTTCTCCAGCAGGGGGTGAACTGTTTCTCTGACTCACGTGATGTGAATTTTATGGAAAAATATATCTCCTGATATAGTCTGTAGACATCATCATCATCATTTAACTTTTTCACATGGTCTGGTGTTAAAAAAGCATAGTAAGAATTGCAAAAATTGCAAAAAATCGTAAAAATCGCAAAAATCTCAAAAATTGAAAAAATTGTAAAAATCGTACATATCGATATATCGCAATTTAAATCAAATCGGCACCCCAAAATTCGTAACAGAATCGCGGGAATAGCACATCTTCAAAAAGATTATTTTGCAATTTGTGAAAAGGCTCCTCCTTTCAGATCTTCCCCCTCAAAATAAAATCAGGCTAAACTGCAAAAAAACTTTAATTTTGTAATTTTACATTTTTATGCTTTAAATGGTTTATATTTAAATTTCAATTTTTGTCCAAGTTTTACAGATAAAGTTAAAAGATAGGCTGTTTCTGCATCTTTGTAAACAAGTTATATTTTCAAATCCCTCAAATGGCTGTAAATGGATTCAAACAACCTCCTGGTTGTCTCAGAGATGGCTTCGTAATTGTTTTACAGAAAATCAGATGCTTAACTGAGGGGTACGAGGTGGGCGGAAAAGCCCTCATGCTACTACCATACTGAATTTACCTCAGCAGGTATGTTGCAGGAATAAGTCACAGTGTGACTCTGAAGTCTAAGTGGAGACATGATGAAGAAATGTCCCCCTGACCAAAGCCGAACCTCCTCTGATTCCTATTTGATGTAGCTGTTCTTTGACAGTGAAATGACACTTGTACATAATTTTTAAGGTTAGGGATGAGAAAGGAAAGAGACGTCAGTGTCAACCAGCTTCAGATGAAAGCCATCAACACACACACACTCACACACATGCACACACAAATTACCCCCACCCTCTCAGCTTCTACCTGTCAGCCAGGACGGTGGTAATTGAGACTTCCTGAGTGCTGTGGCTGGCTACCTCACTGTGGCTCTCCTGGCTGCTCTCCTCATGGCAGGGCTAGTTAAAGGCCTCTTCGGTTTGTCACAGAGTTTAATATGCACCCTACATAATTATGCAGGATTCACAGTGCTATCAAACTGCAATTCAAATTAGTTCAGGATTAAAGGCACAGAACAGTACTGGTTCCTTAATTGCATTGTACTGTGCTGATCACATTCAAATACCCATTACTCATTCCCTCTGCGGAGCAATAAGTCAGAGGGATTAATACTGAGGCAGGTGACAGGGCCAAGCCATTAAAAGGCAGTTATGCAGAAAGCATGGCTGGTTTTATTCACGTTAATGAAATCAGCGAAATGAAACTGTAATAGATTTATCAAAGCTCAGATGGATTTGCAGTAAATCAGTTTGATTCAGGCAATCAAACTGGACAATGGAGATAGTTTTCAGCTACAGCAGTGGATATCAGGCAGCAGCATGTGAGAAGTGCTGATATTCTTCTTGTGAGGATTTGGTGAACACCCGGTGCCTAGGCCCTATTCCCAGAGCTGGGCCTGCTCATTTTTGTCAGCTAAATGGTGCCAGTGACTGATAAAACATACTGCCTTCCAGTTAAACACCAGATTCCTCTCTCATCCCCGCACTCTGTCTCTCCTCCTCTCATGCTCTCCTCCTCGATTTATGGAGCGTGTGTTGCTGATTCTGGCTTGTTATACAGAGCACAAGCCCATGAATTAGAACCTAAATTCACTTACATCAAACGGATTAGTGATGAAATCCATCTGTCTGAGCTCGTCTCATGGCACGCGGCTGCTAGTGGCTGTCCAATACAGGATGCTGGATGGACCAAACTCTAAAAAAAAATCATTCAGGAAATTAGCAAAAAATAAAACATTTAAGAGTTTGGTGGCACTTAGCTCTAAATCATTTAACATTTGAAAGCAGAACATTATCAATATATACTTATGTTTTTTAAAAGACTTATGTATTTGTACACCGTTACATCTTCAAGGTTTCCAATTTCTAACAATGACTCATTGTGAAATTATATTTCAACATTTTTGTGTTATCATCCAAAAGCTACATCCACACAAACTCTTCTGATTAGTACACAAGAGAAGCCTTAGCAGGCTTCAAACACTTATATTTGCCTTCAACTGCATTATAGAGGGTTATTAACCATTTATTTCCTGCTTATAATATAAAATCTACATAAAAAGATTGAAAAGCAAGTTTTAGCTTATTGTAGCATCTTATACAAATAAGAACAGTTTTCATTTCCAAATCAAACGACTAATATCATTGGTTATCTTTTATAGAACCAGTCTTTGTTTAAAAATTGAATCTTCTTGTTCAAATGAATAATACTCAACAGCATAAATGACACCTGACCACAGATTTGTCATCAAGTCCATAGAAAAGATCCTATCACATTTCACTTCTGCCTGTTGACACTGTGGCAAAAATATTGGCTTACTAAGGCCCTGTTTACACGACAATGTTTTATCCAAAAACGCTAAAACGCAATGAGAGGAAATCACTGTGAGGAACTGTAAACGCTGTAGTAAGCATGCCAGGCCTGTAGTTGGGGCTATAACTGTCTTCTCCAGAAGCCGCTCTTGGTAGCTATTCATCTGGTGTTTCGGTGAATGCTAAGAGCAGAAGTGGAGCAACTGATGCTCATTTTGTTGAAATATAGTCAGCAGATACAGTAGATTGAGCAGCACAAGCACAACATGGTAGTTCGCAACAATCATACTCCTGCACTCATTCAAAGCGGAGTGTGACGTCAGCGTTTCCGCTAAAAACGCTGGCTTACCGTTTACATGGCAATGATGTTGGCAGAGTTTCAGAAAAAACGCCAACCCGGAGGCCGTTTTCAAAAGTTTGCGTTTTAGGTCGGCTAAGACACCAACTTCGTGCAAACGGGAGGCTGAAACGCAACAAAACTTTTGCGTTTCACACTAAAACCGTTGTTGTGTAAACGGCCCCTAAGTTGGCAGGCTAGGCAGCATTGAGGCTGATTTTAGTATCAGATCCTGTCCTGCAATCCAGGCACAACAGCAGATATGGGGGGCAGTGGTAAAAAAAAAAAAAAAAAAAAAAAAGACAAATGGAAACTTTCCTCTAGTTGAGGACTGGCTTTTAACAGTAAAGGAAGTCTTGAATGTGTTGCTCTGTTTCGCATACTTTGCTAACACCGTTTTTGTGTTTGGTTTCAAAAAGACGCTGCACAATTGATGTCCTATATACCAAACTTTCACAGCAAAGGGAGCATATCGCCTGATCTCTGTCTATCTCTGGCAATAAATCCATACTCCCTTGTCCAACAATGTTGGATAGAACAACTAGAACTTGGTTTGTTTGCCATGACAACTCCGCTGAATGGATGGACTGCAAGCTAGCAGACTGACTAGCAGAGAGATTGAGGGTTAGTCCTGGGTGACACCCTTGCAAGTCACATTCACAAACTTGTAACATCATGATTTAAATTTAGTACTCATCTTTATTTGTTAAATTAAAAAAAAAAAAATGTATTGTGTGCTCAATTTCCTGAGAAGTCTTAAAGAGAGTATGATACAATAGTTTTGTTATTATTTATTTTGTACTCTGTGTCCTTGTAATTATTGTCTGTGTGCGAACATAAATAGCCTCATGTGCCAGCTATGGCACCCGTGCCCTAGTTTGCCTACCCCTGGTCTAGTATGACCACGTCATGCACTTCTTACATCGTAAGTGGTATTCACCCATCAATAGCAAAGCCTGCCATAAGGTGCCAGCAGGAATGACTGATTCCATTCACACACTGATGAACAGCCACAGTAGGCAGTCATGGGATCAGAGCTCCAACCTACTGACTGAGAGACGCTAAACGTGACTGAGCCACAGCCGCCCTGATGGTGATACTGTGAAACAATGTTTAACGTTGGGGCATAAATGTTGAAAAGTGTGTCAACTGCAAAGCCTCAAGAAAGAGAGCTAAATAAGGGCAGAAATGACAACATAAATATTCCTACAGAGGTCCAATTCATCTAATCGAATGTCACCTTTAATTAAAATGCTCAGGTTGATGTGAATTATAACAAATTAGAAGGTTTATATTTCATCTTATTGTATGAATGGTGAATGGGTGGTTATTCATGTCAGAAACAGGAAGCCTCTTCCTTGTTTCCTGCTCACCCCATCAATTGTAATTCCCATGAACACTTGCTCACAATACATTATAAACCCCATGCACTAAGCCTTGAAGATGGACTATTTTTATTAATTTAGCACTGAGTAAGTGGTCACTTTGTGTAAATAATAAATGCTATAGTCACAGGACTGAAAGGAAAGATTTAGCTTCGATTAGTATGTTTTGGTTTTGAGTCTGGAATTGACCCGAGCAAGGAGCACCAATTGATAAATCAATAAGTGACACTTTGCATTCAGCCTGTACGCGGCTACAAAGAGAGAACTACACAAGCTATTCCACTTTTTTCTCCCCTAAGACCTGCCTCACAGTTTTTCAGTGTAAAAATGGTTAAATGACCTGAGCTCAAATGACATTATTTTTAAATGTGTTCTTAATGAGTCGTCCACTGTACAGTATAAATTCCAATTACATCCAATTAACCCCAATCAGAGGCACCTCATCTCTAGCCTCTTTTTTTATTTAATGGTTCGCTGCGGCTCCAACCATTGATTAGGCTGAATGAGCAGCACTACTAAATGACCACCTTGAAGGAGACGGGAGCTGTTAGGCTTAATAGAGACAGCCTGGCCATTACACCTCTGTGTGCACAGTCCCTCTCTTTTAACAGGAGAGATCAACTTTTATATTGGGGTCTGACGGGAATCTATCCAGGCTGATTTTGACTTTAGCTCATTTGCTTGGAGGGAAAATGTTAAGTAGAAACCTCCCATCCATGAACACAAGCCCATTATTTTCTAATTACAATGCATTTAGGTCCTGCAGTGGGCATGCGTGATTATACCCTGCGCCATCAGAATGTGTACACAATGGAGATATTTTTTAGGCAGTTATGAAGCTAAGTGTTACAGTTTTAACAGCCTTCTGACTAAGACAAAGTTAAATGATAAAAAAAAATGTGCTGAAAATATTAAAACTGGCCACTTACTTTCATTTCAGAGGGCAGTTTGAGGCTGAAAGTGATCACAGCAGCTGACTTAATTCCTCAATGCTTCGGTCAGGATCAAGACAAGCTTCTGCCAAACTGCAAAAGAAAGAAAGCGCAGATTAGAAATAAAAGCATAAATCCATTCAACATTAAGTATCCTCCAGTGCTAAAACTGGCAGCAGGCGCTCGGATAAGCCCTCCCACACACTCAGTCTTGAGAATTTCCCTGTTTGTTCTCTTTTGGAGGAGTTTGCATTGCATAATACCCACAAGACCAGACACAACAATCTGTAGATTAAGCCCAACAAAAGTGTGCGTTAGAACTCCCTGGCTTAAACAGTTTGAACAGAGCATTCAAAATACAATTCCCTAATAATTTGAGCTTTGTTAAAACAGAAAATATCGGCACTCGTCTCTTAATGAAAACACTCATAGTTGACACTGGATGTGGATTAACCAGAAGAGAACTAGAGATGCACAATAAGTCTTTGAAACAGCGTTCATATACAATAGTCAGAGCTCAGCCAGACGTATGAAGCCTTCACTTTGACAGTGCGCCTAAGAAAATAATTGCTTTATTTATAGATGGTGTGAAATTAAGCACAGTTAAAAGCCTGGGACAGTATGGTTTAATCAACCCCCTTGATTCATGCTCACAATTCACAGAGCAACTGAAAGCAGGCGGTATTAAATACATTCCCTTATTACTCCATAAATGCAAGTGGCCAAGCAGACCAAACCCCAGTAATAAATTAATAGTAATAAAAACACCAACTGCACGGACAGATACAGAAATTAAAAGCCAGCATCAAATACAAGTCGCCATTCAGCTTAATCAAAAGCAGGCCAATAACATTTCTCTGAGCCAATCAGACGCACCTTCTGCAGGATGTTTAAACATGTTTAACGTTGATTTGTGTCTCATTTGGCAACAGCCAAATTAATACAATAAATATTGAGCATTTAGAATCTTAAGAGCCAAGGTCTGGGTATGTGAAAGGGCCAGCTCAGACGAATCACAAACAAAACTTTTGTTGCTTACCCCTGGAGATTTGTAGCTGTTTACACTGTTTTGGTTTCATGTGTGGACGTTTTAGCATATATTCCCCTTAGGGCTGTTTTACTATTTCTCATCCCCTACGAAGTCACAAAATTAAAAAAAGCTCTCAAAATATTTTCCAAGAAATTCTTTACTAATGGACAGAATTTCACTGAAGACAAAAACTGTATCATCAGATAGAAGCAAAGAATTAAATACATTACTTTAAAGATTTTTTTTTGTATATCTTTTTAATTTTCATTTGCATAGTTGCATTATTAAACTATAAAAGCACTCAGAGAGCACAGACCTCCACCAAGCATATTGTGATTGTCACCAACACTTTAGTCCTACTTTAATGTTATACTCCCTTTCAGCAGACTGTCTGCTACAGTTCGGTGTTAGTTGCAGGTTTGTACGATAATTTGTTTCCTGACAGTGTTGAAAATGATGATGACCCAGTACATATTTCATGTTCCAGATCTTAGTATCCAGAATATTTCCAGGATCTGGATCATACTTTTACATCTGTCAGAAATTATGGTGACCTTGTCTTGTATTGCGTTGCAAAGCAATCCGACTATTTATCAAATTGTAGTAACATGTTTTGGTCCAAAAAGCCAATAAATCAAGCACAGCAGCATTGTTTCTAGGCTCTCATAGCCCCTCTGTTCAGAACGCTCTGATTTAGTGGGCGTGACCTTCATATGTAAATGAGCCACCGCTGATACCGCCCCGCTCTTCAGCGTCACTGAGAGCGGCACCACAAGCTCTAAGTGAACAATGTTTAGAAAACAGTGAAGCTTGTTTACCATAGGGGAGGGGAGTGGGCGAGGAGGGGGTTAGGGGGTATCTGCTCTGGTGGACCAATCAGGTCAGACTTGCTCCTGATTGGTCAAAAAAGGGAATCGCTGACGTCGATAAATCCCCAAATTCCAAACAGCTCGTTTTAGGTCAGGATTTTACATTCACAAGCACTACTAAGTACAGGTTTTGTCATTATACATCACATTTTGTGGGCTGGGAGGAAAGCCAAAGACCCACAAATTTCACTAAAAGACTTAATAAAGAGATTTTTGCACAATATGGGACATTTAATCACTTCTTCCTTATCCCATTTTGAACATTTCCTGAAAATTTCATCTAGATCTGATCATTACTTTTTGAGTTATGTTGTTCACAGACAAACAGAGACAAACAGAGACAAACTCTCCCAAAAACATAACCTCCTTGGCAGAGGTAAATATTTCCCCTCGTCAAAAAGTAATATATGCATAAAGAAAAAAAAAATCAAGCATTTAAAGCTCCTGTGAAAAACTCTCTCATTGTGTTAAATTTGGCGCCCTCTATGTACAAAGCCAAATCTTCTGCATCCTCGCCAAACCTGTACAAATATCTCATCATGCATTCCTTGAGCAGTGAAATGAATCGCTCATTCTGAATATTTGCTGTAAAAAAGGGCTTTACTTAAGCACGCTATAAATCATCTTGTCTGACACCTACCCCCTCACAGAGGAGTCAGGGAAAAAAAAAATTACACTGTAGAAATAATTGCCTTTGTGCTAATGGTCTTGTTTGATTTTTGATTCTCATAATGAGGTTTCTGTTCATCTCAGTCTGTTTTATGAGCTTTTAAAAACTCCTCAGCTTTAAGGCTTAAACTTTTTAGTTTAAGATACTGTTTTTAGTTTATTTTCAAGTAAAGATGTTTTGATCTTAGTGTTATTAATACATGACTATAATGTGCTAGTCATTGAAAAACTTTTTTTTTTTTTTTTTTTTTTTAAGCGGCAGCCTTAAAATACTAGTGATGTCCAAAAGGTCCAAAATTGCTAAGTTATTTTGCTATTTTGCCATTATGGCACACCATAGTTACACAGCCGCAGCCCCTTCCTGCTTCCTTTCTGCTCCCAAGATGGAAAGTAACAACACTGCATTTTTAGGTGACAAATTTCAATTTAACAAATTCCCTAATGGCTCAGTACATTTCATCGCATTAACTATATTTTATTCCCAAATCAAGGCGCTGATAAGACTTGATAGAAAATGTTGATATGGACTCAAAAACTGCTGTGGAACACAAAGAAATGGAATTTTAAACATGCGAAAAACAAAAACATTTCACCTGTGAGCTCTACATAGCTGCAAAATCTAAAAGTATAGAATAATAAAAGCAAAGCAAACTTTTAATTCATCACTTCTATAACAGGCAGCCTACTCCTTTTCTATTTTACGCTGATCCAATTACACAGCATCAGCACACTGGAGGACATATAGTAAGTATTCAAGGTTTATCATTTAAAACCAGAAGTTCAGAATCAGAAAACTCTCCTAATTACTTAGATTTCAGCAGAACGTGTCATCAAAATGTCAGCAGCCTACACATTTTTTATACGTGCTGCTGAGGCTTCAGACCACTCTTACACGTAGAATCCACTTATTACAATGACAGCACAGAGAGTATATAACACAGGGGGGGCTCTTAAAATAATTCCTCTCCGTAAAGCTGACTGAAATCCTGCAGAGTTAGATTAGAGTATGTCCATTTGGATGTGAGCAGGGAATATTTTTGAGTGTGTGTCCATCTCAACATTTGAGACTGGCTTGAGATTCCCATGACCCCCCTGCCTTCAAACCAAGGGCCTTATCTCTGGAGGGTCAATTACCATTCGCTTTTTGCTTGATCTTGTTTGTTTAACTTGACACAGTGAAGAAAGGCCTGACATTGACCAGGATCCGCTGCATTAATGTGTTTCATGTTCTGCATTCATCATTGTCACCGAGCTGCAGACGACTGCCGGTGTCACAGGAGGACAGGGAACAGAGTGTGTGTGTGTGTGTGTGTGGCGGTACAGATTAAAGGGAAGAGGTGTGTGTGAATTTATAGGTATGACGGCATTACTTACTTTAAAGATTTTGCACTTTCATGTTCCTTTTCTCTGCGTCTTTCTGAACACTGATACTGGTTTAAACCAAACAAGCTATGAAATCCACTGTTAACAGACAAGAAAAAGACCGCAGTCTGTTTTTACTATATCTCAGCTATGTTATCCTTTAATATATGAACTATGCGCAACCATATTTTTGGAGAAATTTGAGGGGAAATTTCTTTGGAGGAATGAACAATCTGCAACTTTAAATGACAAACTATGTCATGTAAAGAGACTGTGAAGACTATAAGTCTGAAGTGAATTACAGCGACACCTTTGGCTGGAACCGCGTGCACACCGTCGTGATGACACGACTCTCAATGAGGTTTGTTTGTTTTAAAAAATGAATGGAGATCAGGTCTTCTTTGTAACACTACTTTTCTTTTTTCAAGATACAATGCGACAAGGTGAGGTATTTATCAACAGTTATGTAACGCTTTTGCTTGAAATGTGGCAAGAAGCAAACTTTCAGTTTGTACCGTAGTTTAGTAGCTGGCTAAATTTAGCGTTACTCACAGCCCAGTGCTCTAAGACATGTCTGTAATGTGTAACGTTAGTAAATCCTGGTTATGTCCTGCCAGTCATCTACCAATCAGAGCTAACGTAACCTCACTCTTCATTTTATTGATAGACTCTCAAGTTTGAACAGACCACTGCAGAATAACTGCTGACTGTGGGTTGGAATCAACATCACCACAAACAGTTTAGCTCCTGTGTTAGCCTTTAGCTCGTGCTCTATCACCCTTATGTTCATTTTTTTTTTCTGCTCCCCTGTACTTTTTCTTTTTTTGCCAGTCCAGCTCCAGTGTCCACCATTACGACAAAATTAATCCAATTAATAATTTTTAGCGGAGAAAACATTGATCCCTTATCTCACTGCTAAACCTAGTGACTCTTGTGGTGTTGTCATGGGGGACTTCGCTGTACCGTGAGCAAGGTTATAATAGTTAACTAAAACGAAACTAAAAACGGATACTAAAATTTAAAATACATTGCAGTTAACTCAAACTAATAAAAACTGGAAAAGAAAACAAAAACGATAAGTAAACTAAAACTGCATCTTTTGTTCACAAAACTAACTGAAACTAACCAAAATTAAAGACAAATTCCCTTAGTTATAGTTTTTGACAATAATAATAGCCTTTAGGATTTAAATAAATCCGACACATTTTCCCAACCAATTTTACGACAGTTTTCGGTAGTTGTCAGCGCCGTACGGCACCATCATAGCGACGTACTGGGACGTGCTTGTTTACTGCACTGACTGGCTGTGCGCTGTGCTGCGACAAAACGTAGTTGAATCAGAGCATCGGTAATAGTTTAATTTCTTGTGAGTCTGCCTTCAATTGTATTTGAGTCTGCCTTTATAGTTACAGAGTCCAAGTTTCTAATTATTTAAGCTCATATTATATTTTTACTATAGTTTATGTTTATATTATTTTTTTTGTAATTTATGTGTACATTACTTTTTACATCATTTATGTTTATATTTTTTACATTAATTTTTTTTTCTTGTGTTTAAGGCAGCAGCCAACAGTTCAGTATCAGCTTTGACTGAGCAGTGAGCACTTTGTTGGACTTGAAAATTAACAGTATTACAAAATATTTACTTTGAAACTAAAACTAAACCAAACTAAGCCTTGTTGCAAAAATCAAAACTAAATAAAAACTTGAATGCCTGCTCTAAAACTAATTAAAACTAAACTGTAATAGAAAAAAAAAAGTTAAAACTAGGGCTGTCATTTTAACGCGTTAATTAGATTAATTAATTACGCTGCAAATTAGTGCGTTATAAAAATTAACGCAGATTAATCTGGATCTCATACCCGCGGGGCGTTCAAAGACGCACTTATTTTTAAATGTCTGGCATTTACAAACTGTGTGTCCTACTTGGAAAAAGAGGTGTTCTTGTCAGATTTTCAAATTTCCGACGGTCCTTGAATGTATCACATGTGACGTCAGCAACATGCTGGCGGGAGGGAAGCGAGAGTGATCTGTGACTGCCATCCACATCGCGTTTATTCACACGTCCTTTTTGAAAATCTGCAGAAAATCAACTGTTTACTCAAGCTCAATTCTGTAAAAAACAGATAACTCTACACTCTTTACTGCATCAAACAAGCCCTGAATGATCGATAAATGTCCTGTATTTAAATCTAAAGAATTCTTTGAAAATTTCCTTCCATCTTCCTGGTGTGATGTTTCAGCTTGGGGCTGCTCTACACCAATGAGCAACAGTGTGTGTGTTCAGAGCATGTTAAACTGAAAATACTTCACTTTTCTTTGATCCAAGACTTGAATAAAGTGTTCTGTACACAGTTCCTCACAGTTTTTAGCCTTTAGCCCTGGTTCTCCTGACCTCATAGAAGAAGCTCATATTGCAGTAAAAAATACATCCACATTGAGTAAAAAAGTGGCAGAGGCAAAAACGGTCCTAAAAATCAAATCAGCTTATCTTGGGTGCAGGACTGTGTATATTTTGTTGAGGTAGAACCATAAAACTTTTTTCATGTGTTCCTTATGCATCAGGGTACCTAAAAATGTGTTGTATACATTCCCACCTTATTTTTAAATGTTTTTTTTAGTGTCTTTTGATGTAATTTTAATATCCTGGAATTCAAATTCTTTATTTTGGGACCTTAAGCAGATATGAGATTAAAATGCGATTAATTAGATTAATTAATTAAAAATCCTGTAATTATTAGATTAATTTTTTTAATCGCCTGACAGCACTAGTTAAAACTAATACTAAACTATAATTACAAATCCAAAACTGTTATAGCCTTGGCCGTAAGTAAATCCAGTCTTGTCTGACCCAATCGAGGAGCTAAGAAATTGCATTTAGAAATAATCTCTATTGGTCTTGATGATCTCATTTTAGGCGTACATCTACTGGTGAGAATTTTCCCTTAGAAACTCCTCACAGCCCCTTTAAGTGACATACAAACTACCATACATGACACAACATCATACTTACACACATTTCCACCCTCTATATGTAGTCTGTAATCATCTTAGGCTACATTTATGACTTCTGAAATTTTTACTTCTCTATCAAAGTCAAGATCGTTTACTGTGTAATAACTTGCACAGGATCTCCACACATGGTGAGATGTGAAGCAATAGTACTACTATTTTGACAGGGGCTGACAATGTTTAGTAAGAGAACCGTGCTGCCTTTAATCAAATGAGGCCAAATTAAAAAACACAAGCCATGTCCTCAACAAATGCAACAATGCAAATGTCTGCGGTTTAAACCTGAACAGCATAAAAAGCTGCCTGACAGAGCACACCTCAACAAGTCCAAAAGTCATTCAGCGCAGGTTGAATGCAGGATAATATAAGCATTTCATATGAGAAATGATGAAAATTCTTATGAATATGTCTCTTCAGTATTTGCTGATGCTGAAATGTGTTTAATTTCGAAATTGTGTTGACAGAAACTCCCACATAAGCCCCTACAGCACCCTCACAGCTCATTTAGTAGTGCTGCAGGGCTCACTTACAGAGACCTGTCGCTACCTTTTCCTCCTCCAGGTAATCCGTACTCTTTCTTTGAGACTTACCAGGGCTGACGTGAAGGAAGGACACGACCAGAATATGGTTCTTTTTTATACGCTCAGTGACTTCAGGACAACACTGACTGAATGTTGGCAGTTATGGTTGATTTTAACACATTTTACTACAGTGGTGCAGTGTGTAACAATCTGCACATTTTAAAATCTTAAAACTTAGTGATGGAGAACACACCACAGAGATTTTATGGCATGTTTGAGCATGTGGATATATTCAGACACATTTCAATAGTACATCACTTCCACAAGTCTCTGTTTTTTCTATAACCGCAGCGTTCAGTATGGAGACAATAAATGTCATCGGAAGTGGGCTCACAGGGAACAGACAACATGGATGTACTGTTCCAGACTTTATTGGAGTGACGCTACTGATCCTGCATGTCAGACTGTGAGACTCAGTGTGCCATGGTTACTGAGCTAAAAGAGGATCATTAGAGAAATCTGAAACCTCTCCACTTTTCATAAAGGCAGAGAGAAACACAAATACTGGTTATACTCACTGAGACGTATGCACCTTCACTGAGGCAAACACGCTTATCGTCACCTGTGAGCATCTGAACATCTAGTGCTGTTTCAAACTTTGTCCATTTTTATATTGTAAGCAGACCACAAAAAAACTCAAACATTGAAATTGGTTTTAACCCTTCTCTTCAGAGAGACTTGTAATATTAAAATCATGACTAAATCAACATTTTGAGAATAAGCGGTTAATCTCAAAACATTTTTTCAGTGATTAAGATTTAGATTTAGATTTAGATTTATTGGTCCCCAGAGGGGAAATTCATATCCACTGACTGTACATATTTTTTTTTGCGTTCTATGCATTTTAAAGGAACCATAAAGTAAATTGCACTGGAAACTCTGTTAATAAAGAAATGCACAAAATGCTGATAAACGTACTTTATGTAAGATCAGTAATTTGTCTTAGTGCGATAAACACAGCATGAAAAACAGTTAGGGGGGACCGGGGCTTGTTGTCGCACAATTCACACTCTTGTGTATTTCATGGAATCAACATATCAGACCAGAAAAAAAAAAAAAAAAACGTGTTCCAGATGAAAGACCAAAGTCTCAGGTCTATATAATCCATCCAAGTCATTTTCATATCTTGTGTTAATGCAGAGTTATAGGCAACCAAATAGAGAGAGTGAACATGTGACATCTTGCCCCATCATCAGGTAAGTTGTCTCACTACTTGGGGTAAGATGTCACACTGGATTTTGCAACTACTAAAACAAGGACAAAATTTTCAATTTTGTTCTTTTTAAAAAAAAATTGATTTGAGATAATGTCACCTGCCTCACTGCCCTTAGAATCACGTCATACTTGTTTTCTTTTGCAAATCCTGACAATGACTTCTTGTTATCTCCTCATCCTTTCAACCACCTTGTTTTCTGTAAAAAATAAAGTCAAAATGCCACTATGACAACCGCTAATGAGCAGACCCCTGATTTAATGGACAGTCTATTTCAAACTTGTTCTTATAGGGCAAATTGTCACATGTGACAACTAACCCCAATGACTGAGACATGTTTTTCCAAACTAACATATTTGCTGAAGGTAGCACTAGCTTGAAGTTAGCTTACAACAGAACACTGACTGAGATATGACAGGATGCCTTAACCTCTCCTCTTACAAGTCCACATTTATCACTGTTGGGATTTTTTATCTGTAAAAGGTTATTTTGAAAAACATCAAGTTCATACTTTTTGGGGTTGTTCCAAATGGTTAATTGATGCGTACCTGACCTCACAATGTGCTACTCTCTTCTCAGACAGGACATGACGCCTTACCATGTATAGGAAAAAAAAATAGTATTCCACTTTAAAGTTGCGCCCTCTGGTGAGGAAAATAATTGCGATGTGACAACTTACCCGTGTGACAACAAGCCCCAGTCTCCCCTACTATAGAGCTAATAAAAGCAAGTTACTGCATTTTCTACTGTCTACTTTATCAAAGTAGTCAAAAAAGTTCAAGTTTCATTTTCATATCCTGTTATCAAGTTACATTATTATTATTATTATTATTATTATTATTATTATTATTATTATTATTATTATTATTATTACCACCTAAGATTATCATTATTATTATTATTACCATCTAAGATTGTTATTTAAGGTTATAAAATACACAAAAATGAACAAAGCAAATGTAAATATGAGAATCTTCAAGCATTTGGTTGGGTTTTAGGAACAGTTCATTGACGTGCAAGTTTGGCATCCAGGTTAAAGGGTAAATCCCTTTTCCTGTCTGCATGTTGTTCCTTGAGTTTGACTTCTTAAATTCCTCTTTTACAGAAACAGACCCTAAATAAAATAATTATAATATCAACTTTTATCAAGTTTCTAGTTCATCATGCCTGTCTATGTTACAAGAATGTAATGGGACTTTGCCTTTTTTATGAGCTGGTAGTTCAACCTCAAATGCCCCTGAACCAGAGGAAATAGGCCCCAGAACCATGACTTCACAGATCTGTAAAACAATTGCAGATATTCAGTGTGTCACATCATTTGAGCTATTCTAAAAGATTATTTTTGGGGCTTTTTCAACTTCTACTGAGAGGATAAGTCTGTGGGTACAATCAGAGACAGAGATAAGTGTGTTGGGAATTACATAAGACAAGGGTCAGGGAGGAAATCAAAGCTAGAGCTTCTTCTTCAAGGACCCCTCCACAGCATCTGTGGATGGGGCTCATGGTTTAACCATCAAAACAAACATGCACCCCCAATTTTGGGGATTTTAACTTCATTTTTTTTCTTCAAAGATTTTTAAACAATAGTAGTATTAAAAACACAAAATTAATGAAAGAATATATTTTGAAATCTATTTATAATATGCAATGTAGAGAGTCTGTGTGAAAGTCTGATCCATCAAATACTACGTGTAATGCATTCCTGAAAGTTTTCCTCACAGAGAGTTGCTCTCTTCTCATAAAGGTGCTGTGAGAAATGCAGGGACAGCAATCAGACCCACGTCTGGGCTGCACATCAGATGACTTATTGGGGAGAGAATGACAGGAAGGGCAAGGTTTCAACTAAGCTCAGCAGAATCAAACTGTATCAAAGTCCTGCTCGGCAAAGCGCTAATAATAGAGCAATACAAACAAAACTCCCGACAGGAATAGAAAGATCAAAACAATGCCTATTTAGTGCTCACACAGGCAGTGTGAATGGCTTTTGTGCGCTGCTTATTATTGCAATCTCACTGTGGCAACGGTACAGAGCAAATCTCAGTAATTAACCTATGGTAATGACAAAAGCCAATTTATGGCTCTTAAAGATCAAATGTATCTGGGTTAATGTGAGGTCAATCTAATGCATGTGCGGGAATAGCAGCGCTTCAATTGCAGAAGCTGTTTGGGGAGAGGTGTAGAGGATTACCGCCTGTGTGAATGGTGCTGTCAAAAACATCCATTCTAAATAGACAGTAATGCATAAGCTGCTGTCAGGTTTCATTTGACACAGAAACAGTAAGCACTGTGATTACATTTGTAGGCTCAAAACGTTGGTCTCAACAAGCCAGATGAAAGCAGATGCACATATTTGTTTTAATTGTTCTCAGTAGTTTAAACGTGGTACGTGTTCACAATTGCACGTTAATTCTTGTTGGAAATCTGAGTTGCTTGCTCACTTTATTTCCTGAATCTCAAGGTGAGCCTCACAATTCAAGGAAGGGCCCCCTCAGCTGCCTGCATACTCCAGAGGCCCAGCACTGCCTTTAGTTTGCCTGGCCTTAGCAGCAGTGTTTTTGAGTTGTGGGCTCTGAAGAAATCATTCCCAAAGTCTGAGTCCTGACCCAAAGGTGGGTCGCCAGAGATTTTTTATGGATCACCAAATTAGTTTTCAAAACCTTTCGACGAAATTCATGCTTTCCTTAACCAGAAGAAGTCTCCCCTCACTGATTTGTTTACTGATGATTGGCTCCTCACACTGTCTTAGCAGGTTATCTTTTCATTGTGAAGGGTCATCGCCACGGTGACTGTAACTGAAACATGTAACTGTTTTTCAAAACTCTGAAGCCATGAGCTGGCGCTACTCAAACAACCAAAGCCACACCACTGTATGTTTCCTACCGTTTTACAGCACTCAGAGGAAAACGCTGTCACTGCGTCATAGGGCTGAACAATTTCAGAAAATAATCTAAGTGTGATTTTTTTTGGACCAATATTGCGGTTGAGATTTAGCATGCCAATTTTTTTTTGGGGGGGGTGTTTATCTTCTGTATTATTTACTGAACACGAGCAATACACCATTCTATAGTATGACTGACAGAACAAAGAATACTGTCAACCTTCCTGTTATGATGAAATGAGATTAATTGAAGCATGAATTGATAAGAATAACACATCTTGGTTGAACTATTACAATCACAGTTGAATATTAACAGATTGATTTAACTTCAAGCCTTGTAGAAGAGTAATAAAATTATCATTAATTGCCTTAAATAAAATCAAAAAAGGAGAAATAAAAGCACTGCAGAACGACAGGCCTGGTATGAACAATGAAATAAAAAATAAATATGAATCTTACACAAAATAAAGTGCAGAATTGTGAATGAGACCAATATTTCAACATGTCAAGTGCACTTTTTTATGAAATGAAAAAGAAATACTGTGTGAACATAAATTTAAATAAAAATTGTACAAAAACCTTGCTGATCTCTCATCAGTAACAAAACACACATAAAGTAAGTACATATTTAAATGCTTTTTTTTTTTATTGCAGCCTTTGCGATTTGAAAATTGCATTGTCTTACATTGCAATGTCGGTTTAAATTCGATTAACTGTTCAGCCCTACTGTGTCATCATCACACATATGAAAGAGCTGGCCCATTGATTACTCTGATCATTAGTTTCCAAAAGAAAGATTTGAAGTCAGATTCAAAACTTCTTTTAAATTGAAAGTCCAAAGTCACTGGATCTTGGACGGGCACCAGCTGCAGAAATGGAGCTGTTACAGCTTGTTGCAGCTGTGCAGTGACGTCAGGCTGAAAACGAGGCATGGACGGATGCTGTTACTTTAGTCTAGATGAACATTGCATCTAAATATCTTATCCTGAAAATCACATGACTGGGATACAATCCTGAAAAGCAAGCAGGCCAACCCGTATAGTAAAAAGTTTCCCCTAAATGTGGGTCACCTGAAAAAAAGTTTTGGAAACACTGCTGTAGAGTTCACCCTCTAAGATATTCTACTTTAAGAAAATTCCTCTTAAGTCTGTTGCTTTGTTTGTAAACCCGGAGCACATCTGTTCTGGAAAGCTGCAGTAAAAATTCACCACCTTACCTTTTGCAGTGTTTCGGAGCCCTCCCATCCACTTGTAGAGTCCTGCCTCTGTAGGTGGGGGCCAGATGTTGAGCCACCTGGCTGCAACGACAGACAAAACAGACATTAGTTATTCAGCCAGACTCCAAACAGAGCCCACTGACAGATCATGGCTCCTGGGGAGTTATGCTGCATTTAAATAGCACCTTTTGATATTAGATCAATACAACGGATTAACAGTCAAGTCACTCATGGGCAGATGCTGCAGGGAGACAGCATGCTTTGACTGTGATACATTATGTGCCAGAACTAAACAAAGAAGTTATTTCAATTCCAATGGTTTTGTTACTTTTTTCACAAAAGGTCAAGCGCTGTCAAAAATATCAGCATATTGACCTTTTTAAACATTCCAGAAACATTGGGATCATAGATTATGCTTTCTTCCCCTCTTTCTCGCTAACAAAGGGTTAAAACTCATTCACACCAAAGTCACAGGGGGCTGCAACTCTCTGTGCTTGTCATTTGCAGGTCATTGTACAGTTCATTTGAAGTCTAACATGGCATGGACTGTCCTGGTGATGTGTGTGTGTGTTGTCAGCATGACAGCAGGCTCTGGTACTGCTTGTCTGGAGTGGATCTGTTAGCTTCTCCCTTACACACACACACACCCGTGGTTTATCAACTAACAGTCCAGCACCTACACACACACACCGAATCATTCACGTCTGCAGTCAAACTCTGACACCTGTCAAATATTTTTTACTTTCTGAATCTCTGAATCTCGTTTTACCAGTTCACACACTAAATGTTTCACCTCTTCTCATTTGATGATGCAGTTGGTCTGATCTTATCTACTAGTAATTAAAAAAAAAAACATTTGAAAATGTCATCGTTTACTGGACTTAAAAAGATGAAGCTAAAGACATTAGTCATTAGTAAATCCCTTAAAAATCTAGAAATAAAAATGTATTGATCCAACCTCAAGAACAGTCTGAATAACCCATGCCTGATGTATCTTTTTTGTTATGGACCATCAGTTATTTAAAATGCGATATAAAACCGATGCAACACATCAAAAAATGGAAATGGGAGAATTTGGTGAGAACTTTGTTATGCTATCCATCTGCATTTTTTACACTGCAGTAGATATACCTAGCATAATACAACACAAATGTACTATAATTTCACAATGGCGTTCCACAAGGTTCAGTGCTGGGCCCACATTTACTGGCATTTAACATAAATTCATAAGCGCTGATGAAACACTTCAGTCTTCAACTTGTTTCTGTGTTAATAACACTGTAAGGTATTTCTTTTAGCGGACTACTGCTTGAGCTTTATGCACATTTTCAGCCAGTTTTTGATGATTGGTACTGTAATAGAACAGCCTGTGTAGCCCAAATTGCTCTAAATATTGGCAAAAGAAACATGTTTTGTTAGCTGCCCCCTAAAATAGTAAGATTATCCCCAAAAAAGGATTCTGATGTCAGCTCAATATCAAGATGTAGAGTTTACCAAACATATGACTCTGCTATTGGCCTAAGTTAAAATGTAGATACAGTCCGATGTCAGGACCTGATGTCACCTTACCACCAGGTTCTGAGGTCAATCTCATTTCAGGAGGCTCAGTTTTTGATTTGTTGTGAGCTAGTTTTCAATCATCATCATCATGTCAAGCAAACAATGATATCAGACATCAGCCTTAGGTCAAGATTAAATATTGGTTAGAAACTGTGATCTGACATATGCTTAACATTACTTCATCAACCCAATGCTGGATCTGACGCCAATACAGACTCAGCATTCAAACTTCAAGATCTTCAGTTCGGACCATAGACCGCATAATAAATGGACGTAGTCACCACAACGTCACCCATCGGTTTCTGAAACTGACTTTTGAAGCATACAGCTACCGCAGCCATATTGGGATTGACGGGGGCTTCGTGTACAGCTAGGCTAGGGCGCCCGTCACTCATATGAGCTGAGCTGTGCCTCTAACTGGGCAAGTTCGTGATCTTATTATCCTCTGTGTACAGTGTGTGCCGATAGTGAAATTAGTGATTCAGAGCGGAAACAATTTTTGAACTAGGCTGTAAAAATGTTCATTTCTGCTGTGAAAACAGCCTTTTTTGGCTTGGTGTTTGTGACTTCCAGTAGGCTACTCCTGGAGCCAGCCTCAAGGGGAAACAGCAGATTAGAGCACTTCTGCAATGTCTCATATTCTTAAACTGGAGGTTGCCGCTTGGTCAACACCTGGTTTCACATCAATATCAGACTGGTTTCAGCAAAAATGTAGAGAAATGACATGTTTCTAGACCAGGACCTTATGTCAATCCATCACTGCTCATAGTCATCAGATCCCACGATGGTCTGATGTTGGTCAATGATGTCTGGCAGATGTCTGATCCCAAACTTTAAATTCACATCAGCTTTACTTTGAGTTGTAAGTCTGTTTGCAGATTTGGGATCTGTCGTCAGGTCAATATCAGGATCTGGGTGGACCAAATGTCATGAACGGAAGTTTGCACTGGGGTCTAATGTCAGCACAGTGTTGAGATCCATCATAAGCCCAGGGTCAAGATTAGACATCAGCTTTATGTTGGAATCTGGAGTCCAATCTCCTTTTGGATCCAACTTGAAGAAGTCATGACTTAAGTTATTTTTACTGCTGAAACAATTTGTAGAAATAATAAATCTCTGATCTCAGTGAT
Organism: Halichoeres trimaculatus; assembly: GCF_033239565.1. NCBI lineage: Eukaryota > Metazoa > Chordata > Actinopteri > Labriformes > Labridae > Halichoeres > Halichoeres trimaculatus. The sequence goes on from NW_027437197.1 coordinate 20,476,449, forward strand.
TCAAACATCCTTGTACTTGAATATCAGCTGTAATCATGGTTAAGATTTATTGAATTTAGTGTTAACTCAGTATTAAGTCGTAGGGATGCAGGATAATTTTTCCTTGTCAGCTGCCTCAACAAAAAGTTGTTGAAAAAGTGCTGAAAGGAAACCACCGGGGCCATCAGTTCAATGTCACTAATGTCAATGTTGTTTTTCCTGAAGACTGACAGAGTGTCCTTGGAGTTACTCCCTCTGTCTTCAGGACAAAAAAATGCTTCAAGGGAAAAAAAAATCTCCTCTCCTGTCTTAGACAGAGGCATGTGGACACCTTCAGCATGAAGACACTCACATCCTGTAGAAATATGCAACGTGTGTTTCGCTGTAAAACCCTGAAGTCGGATGTGTGTTCCCGCTACATCACGACTACTGCAGCAAAATAAAAGAGCTCCAGATGCCGCTTCTTAACAATCCACTTTTTCCTCTATCCTACTGACATATAAAGAATTAAATATTAATGCACTATTGTGTATCGATTGAAGAAATACCTGCCACCGTAATGGGCTGGTTGATATTTCTGAATAAAACAATGACAAACTCGTTATCAAAGGGCATTTTTTAAACATTCATGACAGAGAAGTAGCTGTGGAGCAGAAGGCCTCACATGGGTAATAAAAGCACGCAGATGAAGACAAAGCCCATTTGTAGTTGTTCAGAAGGAGAGTTATGCATGGTAAACAAAGTCTCTTGAGCAGCATTAACCTTAGAAGACCTGGCACACCGGATTTAACAGACCAATTGATTATTTTGATGGGGAAAAGATTCAACTAACGCTTATCCTGAAGGCTTCCAAGTCAGTGCAGTGTTCAGCTAAACTGACTGGAGACAATAGAACAAACTGAATGGACATCTTAAGTAAATAAGAATGTTAAACAAAGGGTCTTTTGAATGTAAGGCCCTCAGATTGGATTGTAATGATGAAAAAAAAAGTTTTTCATTTATTAATTCCAGAGGCAGAGTGAGTGAAACTGATGCCCTCTTTGTTCGGCTGACTCATGGTTGGGGAATGGGAACTGTTGTGCGTTGTGGAAAGATTTCACCACAAAAACAGAAAAGAGAGTCCACTTCAGGCTGAACAAAGAGCGTCTTCAGTCCAGTCAGAGAGAGTCCAGTCCAGTCAAGTCGAGCTGAGTACAGTAGAGTTGAGATCTGCTGCTTGACAGGCAGAGACTCTGGTGTGACTGTGAGAAGCCATGGAGACCATCCTACCTCCAGGGAAGGACTGGAGGAGACACTGGCTGTCCACTGAAGGGGCCAGTAGGTCTTCTGAGGTGTCACCTCCACACAATGTGACAAACCCCTCTGGTATGACCCTTCTTCACACCCCCCCATCCCCTTTCTTCCACGTTCTTGGACAAATGAGTGAAGACCACAGCCTCGGCACAACCACAGGCAAGGACGGAGATCGTGTGGCCTCCGCCAGTCACGGCTTCTCGCTCCATCACTTCACACTTACATGCCCTCCTGCTCTCCTCTGTCCCCTTCTTTCTTCTGTCTTTCCAGTGCTTCAGGCTCTCTCTGCTCATTTTGTGACTACAGGACTTTTACCAGGGTCTCGCCCAGACATACGCCACATGTCACCCTGCCATCCATGGCCACGCTGCCTGAAGCCAGATGTAGTCTGAGGCTTGAACTGGAGAACCACTGTGACACATGCCCAACGATCATTTCTCTACCTCGGTCTTTAGCTCATATGTGGTGGAAGAAGGATGCAGATGCAGAGAGTAAAGGTACTAAAACATGTAGAGATACTGAAATCAGAGTTCTGCTCACACTACAGATGAATATATCTTCCCCTCTATCGTGATAATCATTTTTAAAACTTTATAAATATATTTGTTGTCCTCTAATATCTGCAAGCTGCACATGCCATGAGCATAAATTCACATCCTCTAACCAAGCGGCAACCTCCAGTCTAAGAATATGAGACAATGCTTAAGTGCTAAAATCTGCTGTTTCTCGAGTGTCCACTTGAGGCTGGCTCCAGAAGTACCTGAAGTCACAGACACACCAAGCCAAAAAAGCCATTTCCAAAGCAGAAATTAATCTATTTACAGCCTGGTTCAAAAAACGTCTCCTGTCTGAGCCGCTAATTTTACTATCAGCACACATTGTATGGGGGATGAAATTTTTTTCAGCCATTTATAGGATGTTAAGATCGCAAGCTCCCCCAATAAGAGGTACAGCTGAGGGTCACGTGACCGACAGGCGCCTTATGGCTGTAGGCTAAGCCCTTGCCACTACAAATATGGCCGCTAGAGCCGATGTGCTTCATTTTCTGTTTCAGAAACAGACGGATGATGTCGGCGAGACTACGTCCATGTTTTATACAGTCTATGGTTCTAACACAGATGCTAGCTTGACAGATGTGCCCTGATACACCCTCTTCTTTCTGGAGCGGAGGATGGGGGTCCATGGATTCCAAAAAGAATGTCAAATTTTGATCATGTGACCACGGGACAATTTTCCACTTTACTTCAGTCCATCTTAATGGTCATTGCGATTTCATAATACACTGCAAAAAACTAAAATATTATTAAATGTTTTTGCCTTATTTTCGGTAGAAAATGTCTTTTAGGACTAATTATGAGCCACATTCAACTGGAAAGTCCGGAAAAATGTCTAATTTGAAGTTAGGTTAAAGGCAAAAACAAGGTCTGAATTGCTTGTTACAAGTTGAAAAAATCTGCTGACAAGAAAAAAGTTACTTGAATTAAGACACTTTTCTAGTTTTTAGTAAATTTTTTTTGTTCCATTGTCAGATTTTTTTCACTTGTTACAAGAAATTTAGACCTCATTTTAGTGTTTGAATAACATAATATAAGACATTTTTCTGGACGGAGCAGCTGAATGTGGCTCATATCAAGTGTAATAAGACATTTTCTACTTAAAGTAAGGCAAAAACACTTGATGAGATTTCATTTTTTACACATGGTTTCTGTTTGTATGAGTACAGGTTTAATCTGCATTCGAAGGTTCAGCAACAAACTGGTGATTTTGATCTCATGCAGTGATTTCCACAACATAGTCATGCCTGTTTTTAATAATGCAATACCAAATGGCTCATGGATCACAACAATCCTGTATCAGCTTTAATCCTTGTCCCTTTTCTAGAGAATTTCTCCAGATTTTCTGGATCTATTAATAGTAACATATACTGCAGATGATTTAATCCTCACATTTTTTGGTATTTTACAACAAGGAACATTTTTCTGAAATTGTTTGACTATTTGCTCATTTATTGATTATAAGTGGTGAGCTCTGGAAACATTGAGAAATGTTCCTCCACGTTTTCATTTTTCTATTCCAAAACTTGTTTGATGCTGCGTTGTCACTGTCTCAAACTTAAAACATGTTGCTGCTAATTTTTCAGCAAAAACATTACTTTTTTTTCAGTCTTAACATTTTTTGTGCTGCTTTTGCACAGATATAAATGATTTGCAAACCATTAGCAGCTGCTGTATCAACACTTAGCATGGCATCCTTTTTTATTTTTTTTTATTTTTGTTGTTTGTTGTTTTTTTGCTTAGTATGGCATCCTAACCATAAGGTCTGGTGTTGTCCAATAGAGCCAATCATTTTCAATTTCTTAAAGGTATTTTTATTAAATATTGTAATTAATACACTGTATTTGTTGCAGGTTGATGAGTAAAAGTAAAGTATCCTCTGTCTATAACTGTGTCACAGTCTCCTCTGTGTCTCACAGCAGACCGGATGGATTATATCAGCCGACTTCCCTCTACTTTTTTTCTTTAGCATATAGGAGGCAGAGCTAATATTGAGGAATGCAGAAAAAACCCCTCATGGACTAATCTTGTGCTGAGTACAGCCATGATAATGATGATGGATTAGAAATACAGCGGTGTATTGGGATTACAGTGCTATTAACTGGCCAGGGGAGGAGGATGAGGAGGCAGACCAGTATCAAGCTAATCAATCAAATAATCGGGACAAGCCCTTGTCTACTAGAAACAATTAGACCACTTCTCTAAAATCAATAGCCCTGCATTCTGTTTAGATACCCACTGGTCACTCATTCAATAAAGCCTCCACGGGTTTTGATAAGCCTGCCAGTCGGCAAGGGCCATTCGAGGCTCCGAGTGGGAACAAGATACATCAAACGGGCTCCAGGAAGGCCTCATAAAAATTGCAAATCGAAAACAATATAATTTAATGTGGCAAAGGTTATTTTTCCACTTGTTCATTATCAAATGTCTCATGTGAAAGCATTGCTATGAGGGGGGAAAAAATCCATTTTGTCCCGGGCATTCTGGGAAAACAGAAGGGACATGTATTATATCTAAAGGAAAACAAAATAACGATGGAATCAAAAGGGGGTTCATAAAGTTGCTCTGAGAAATAGTCCTGCGAGTGGAGGTGTCTCCTGTTTCCAGCACAGCTCCCATACATAATTAAAGCGGGAATTTGTATCTGTCTGCACTCTGTGGCCTCCTGATGAATTAATATCTGGTGGAAGTCCTACACAGCCATCAGATTAGCTCATTTATTTCTGTCAGCTGCTTGCTCTATCAGCTATTTGTAAATCAGAGAGGGTGGGTGGGAGGAGGAGGAGGGGGGGTAGGTTGAGATTGTTGGACGTGTATTTATTATCATAAATGGCTGTTATGAATTAGGTGTGATTCAAACGTCCGGGCTATAGTGCTGCAAGTGTAAGTGCAGAGTGATGACTCATTTTTTTTTTTTTCTGAAGAGAAATGTTATGTTGATATTGTTGTGCTAGTTATACCTTCACATAATAGCTTCCCTTTGCATTCACCAGGACTGTAATGATCATGGACTGAGGATCCACAGCAAAAGGAAAATTACGCAAAAAGGAAAAAAATGCAAACCAAAAACAACAAAAAATCAAAATAACTTAGAAAGATTGGAGCTGTGAGATAGTTGTTTTGATAACACATCTTATGCTCTGGCTATTGTAGCGGTTGTGGACTTAGTCAAGATGTAGCTGATGCCCTTCTGGACAGCATGCTGCCCGTAGGTGCGACTGAGCATCTCTTTCCAGTCAGAAGATGACGTGACAGGATCCAGGAGCTCCATGTCATCAGGACTTGGAGGTGTGTGTACGCATGTGTGCGTCATGTGCATGAGAGAGGAAGCAGGGGTCTAGGGAGGGGAACAAACAAGAAGACTGCATTAACCTTTGGTCTGCTAGGGAGGGGAGGGCACGAGTGGGGCTGGGGCTGGTTGAAGGGACACCCCATAATCAGGCTCCTGTCAGCGCTGTTTCCAGGAGATTAATTCCGCTGGTTTCAATTCCAGCCACTGCTCCCAAAGCCTCAACCCGGGGTTGCACATATTGTCCTGTTTAAAACACATGCACGTGGCGCTGACTCAATTTAACACAGGCATAGCTGAGGGGAAAGGCTGGGTCACAGGAGTAGCCTTGCTTCCCTTGCAAACACAAATAACATGCATCAACAAGAAAGCAGAAATCCCAGCTCAGGCTGGGGAATCCAATCAGAGCTGAGCTGTGGCTGCCACGAGAGGAAATGATGTTTGATCAGGCTGGAATTACACACGCGAGATGGAGTGCATGCAAAGCCTTTCTCTACAGTTCAGAAAACCAAAACATGATGCTCTTTTCTACTCGGAGCTTCCTCTACTGTCAGACAGAGTCTGGATGCTGAGGCTGAGGAGTCTCCACTGGCTCCTGCTAATGAACTGATGAGACGGCTGTGCTAAGGAGCAGGTGATACAGGGGGACAGTGACAGAGACGTAGGGGCCCACCGTTAGTTACCTGTAATAGCCCGGCATGACGATGTGCACCCCAGCACTGGGCTGACAGATGTCGGGGGTTCTTCTGATCATCCATTTTCCGCCGCATGTCTGTAAAAGGTCCCGTGGCATTGATAACACATTTGGCTCTGACATCAAATTCCTGCCCTATGAAAGAAAACAGCATCAATCACCAGGGGCTATTCATCTGTGGCTGGTGACAAGCCGGATTATTAATTTATCAGCGAACGCCCCCCTCTCGCTGTAATAGAGTGGCTCGAGTGTGTCCATGGGAGACTTCCCAGGATTGTAATTAATAGGAAACAGACATACCTAATTTCCCTCTTGCCTCTTTGTGTCACAGAGGAGCTCAGTGGCAGTGACTGAGGGAGCCTTTAGAAATTGTGGAAGGGGGAAATGTTTGTTAATGTGCTGCTTGATGTGGACGAGGTACAGTATATATATAATGGGATGCATATCAAAAGATACCATGAGGGTGGCGAGTGATCGGTTTTGAGAACAAGATGAATGACAGGCTAGCCTTTCTAATTTGACATGTGATGATCCCACCGCTAAGAGAGGAGGAAGAGAAGTGTGATGGTCAGACGGAAATTCATATTTTTGCTGGAAAAGACAAGGAAAAAAAAAAGGTCCAGTGATGATAAAAGTGTTTCTATTATCCTTTCAGTCTAGGCCCTCCCAATGAGAGGCCCTCCTCTCACATTATTAAAGTGAGACATCTCCTTCAAGAGCACACTCCCATCCTTTAAAACATCAGGGGGTGGTCATGTGTTGAGATCCTCAAATCTTGGTTATTCATGAAATGTTTCAGAATACCATCTTTTACCCTTAACTGCTTTATTCTTCCAAAGCCGGCCTGATGCATGACATTTAAAAGGTAAGTAAGGCCATTTGGAGTACGCTAATTCCGTCTTATGTTCCTCCCTACAAGATCTGAAGCAGCCCTCTACACCATAAAACGCTTATAAAATATTAAAAGCCCCTGCATTAGATGTGCAATGACTATGTGCAAACTACCACTGAGTAAGAAGTGCTGGGAGGGCCCCCGTTGTGCCAGAGAGAAGGAGGGAGACAGTGGGAAAGGAGCGAGGCAGGAAGGAAGGCTTTTTGGATTTACCTGTGATCACATCCCAGCAGTGTGCTTCACAGACCCTCTCCTTTCCCCGTCTGAGGGTCTGCCCTCTTCAGTAGGTGCACCACTTCAGTGTAATTGGCTATGGCAGCCCCATACCTGGCAGCAGTGAGGGCGATGGTGAGGTTCATTCGAGCATCGTTGTGTTGTCCTGCAGCGGGGGGACAGGACCGGAGCAGGGGGATGTGAGTCACCCCGAGCCTGTGACTGGTGGTATGGAAGTGTGTCGGAACCGATATGTCACATCTGTCCCTGTCACTTTGCATCAGCGCGATGGCTGCTCTGGCCACACAAGGAGCACACTTAAAGCCACAGCGGCCCTTTGCCCCCCCCTCTTCCTTTCAACCGCCCCTCCCTCCCCTTCTCCTTTCCGTCTCTCTCCTGTGTGAGGAAGAGGAGCTGCTCCCCAGGAACAGACAAGGAATGCAGGGATACGAAGCAGACGCATCACATCCTAAAATATTGTGAAGATACAGAGACGCTGACAAACCTGACGTGTGCACTGGAAAAAACTAAAATCTTATCAAGTGTTTTTGTCTTATTTTCAGTAGAAGATGCCTTTTAAGACTTAATATGAGCCACATTTAGCTCAGCAGACCAGAAAAAACATCTTATTTCAAGTTATTTAAAGAAAAAAAACGAGGTCTGAATTACTTGAAACCAGTAAAAATAATCTTCCAATGAAACTAGATATTCTAATTTTAAGCAAATTTTCTAGCAAATTCTTCTTGTACCATTTTCTGATTCTTTAAAACTTGTTACAAGCAATTCAGACCTCATTTTTATCTTTAAATAACTTGAAACAAGACATTTTTCTGGACTGCTAAGGTGAATGTGGCTCATATCAAGTATAACAAGACAATTTTTACTTTAAATATGACAAAACCACTTGATAAGATTTCATTTTTTTGCACTTGTGTCGACACGTGATAATGTTTTAGAGGGAAATAAATCACTACTCATTTAAAGCATCACAAATGATTTCTCCTCCTTCAAACCAAAGTAAAATCAGAAGCACTAATCACCTAAAACAACCCCTCCCCTGCTGATAATCACATTTTTCAATACGTCGATGTGACAGTAAACAGCTCTTGACAGAAGCTGATCTGCTTTTCAAGCTGAAGATCCCTCGGCAGAATCCTTTTAATGAACGGAGGAATCTAATATCAAGATTTATGGATTAATCCCTCTTCAGCTCTAAAATACCAGAGATCTATATTCAGAGTCACAAGGTCACAAGTTTTGTAATTTAAATGAAAGGGGTCTAAAAGGTGACAAATGAACAAAGCCCGGTTTCATTAGGAAGTGATTCTTATGTACATCTTTGAAGATTTATTGCCGGACAATCCCTTGGTTCAAAAGTAAAGAGAGAATAGAGATGATTAATCACTTTTAATGTTGGTGTCTCGGGTGACTTTCTTTCTATTTGTTATTGCCAGGGAAGTTCAAGTCCTCATTGTTGGCCGAGGAAAATGTTGCTACTTTGCAGGAATGAGCAGGGTCCTTTGTGCCCTGATTTATTTTACGTTTGAGCGACTTGAGGCTAGCTAGCCGGTGGGCTCTGCTTAATGCTACAGCATGCTGGAAGCCATTCCCCTGCTAGAGGAATTAAATAAATAAACTGAAAGCAAGAAGTAAAAAAAAAGGAAAACAAGAAAACAACAGATTTAAAGGCCACATTTTAGAATGAATTACATACAAGAGTATGCACCCTGCCATGATGTATTAGGAAGACCGAAGAACCCACTTCTTCATCTCTGTAGGCTGAATGTGACCATTATAGTATGTGGTTAGCGAACTTATGCCACCGGTGGTGTGTGTGTGTGTGTGTGTGTGTGTACACGTGCATACACACACACACAGGAGCAGCTCAGACTTTGGAGTGGCTCGGCACCAGTAGGCAGTGTCTGATCCTTAGTGATTGCTGAGCCTCCTGGTGACCTTTGACCCTGTGATTCACAGCTCTCTGTTGTAAGCCTGTCACAGATTGGCACCGGGCAAAAGAACAGGAGCATTAATACTACATTAAATGTCAGGAATTCAAGGATTAGTCAGATCCCGGTAGCAGGATTTATGAATGAAGAGCGTAGCGCGGCTATAACAGCCTGACACGCTGATGAAGATAACAATAATGATGATGATAATTATCATCAGCAATTAAAAGGCAAAATGGCCGGACGACACAGCAGAGCTAAATGAGCATCAAAGCTCCCTGGAGGAACAGAAGCCCCCTCCCCTCCCCTCCCTCCACTCCGCTCACACCACCACCACCACCACCACCACCCATCCCAGCCTCCTGGAGGTACAAAACTCAGTGGAGTGAGAGGAAAACTCTGCGGCCAGATAAAACGCTGCAAAATGACAGAGACAATAATGACAATGACTTTCATGTCTCACAGTCAAAGAGCCAGAGATGCTTGGCTGGGCTGACTCGTCCAATTAAGTTATTACAGGTATTGTGGGAGACAAAGTTATTATCTAAGAGGCTTTTGTCAATTACTCCTTTTCAGACAGAAACAACAGTTAAATGATGCACAATCACACAAAAAGAGGCCGTATCACCTTACATCATCTTAAAGTTAGTGAGTTCACCTTCAGCTGTTCTTATTTTTTAATTATTTATCTACTCTGAGTCGAATAATGCAATTTTTAATTCCAAGTTTTCCATTTCATTTCGAAGCATGTCTTGATGTGAAAACTATCTGACCATGATGGCTTGAAAAATCCTGAGGAGATGAACCCGAGCAGTCAAAGCCCGATCCCCAGTAAAGAAGGTCAGGACAGGAAATGTCACTGCCATAATGTACCCGGGTGTGTACGGGAAAAGGGGAGGAAAAGACAGCTTGAGGAAAAATTAAAGATATAAAAGGGCCTGTGTGGTTTTAATTTTCCTTCTTCTTTGTCTGCTCTGTATTCATAGTATTAAAAATATCTAGAATCTCTTTCTGCGTGTATCCTTTTCAGATGTGGTTGTTTTTGAAAGCAGAAAAAACACCCCCCTTAAACCTGAAGAAATAAAAATAGCTCATGCAAAATACCCCCCTCTTCCACTTACTTCTGCTAAATGAATAAGGTTGACAGATCACTGCTCAGATAGTGGCCGTATTCCCGCAGAAGTATGTTGCCTTTTTGCAGTACATGGGAATCCACATGTCCTCAAATGCTAAATGAAGTCTGACAGATAGCCTAGAGAAACAAAGTTGGGAGTTTGCAGCTACAAGGGAGACCCTGAGTGAACAGGACATGCTATGTACACCCTGGCTAACAATCAACATATGCTTTGTTTTTCTGATGCCAACACGAGGCACATATAGCCTGCAGAAAGATGGGTCCTGGGACCGGTTGGAACGCAATGCCTACTGGCTATTTGCTGTTTTAAAGAAAAAAGGCTGTTTGTAATTTGTTTACGCTTGCATAGACAGCAATTACACGGCTGTGTGGAAGATATTTACTTAGAGGATATCTAAAATTAAAGATAACCAATCAACGGTGAATTAAAATGCTAATTAATTTATACTTAAGTGTCAAACAGCCTGTGATTGAGACACCTTAAATGCTGATTTCCTTTAATTTCATCTGGATTTAATAAGATAAGGTTTTATGTTCCTTATCTTGCAACAAAGAGGCCCTTTAATGCAGATTCAGCCCCTTGCATGTTATTTTTGATAGGAAATTCAGAGAAATCTCTCATTTGCAGACAAGACATCTGCTTTTCTAAAAGTCAAATCACTAAACCTGCAGCCCTCACACTTGTTGTTCTTATAAAACAAGCAAAAAACAAGTTTTGCAATCACTCTTGACAGATAACAGGACAGATTAGGAGTTCTATAATTTGCAGGCAGATTGCTGCTTCAAGCGTCTCCAGCTGTGATAAGTGCTGTCATTTTTAACATTGCACAAAGGGATTTATACACTTTCCTGGTTTATTGTAATCTATACAGAACACTACATACTCTGCAAAGCTTAGAGCATCATAATAAACATTTGCTACAGCGCTCCTCTGAGCGTGTAGGAGGAAAAATATGACTTCTGCAGGGTGTGTAAAATGTGCTGTGGATCACAGTTTCACTCTTTGTTCTCGGTGATAACGTCTGCAGCCTCGCGCTCTGTGACCGTGTTTGCAGCATTAAAAAGGACTCAGTTTTATGATAGGCTTGAACTCTGGTTTGACTGATGATAGCTGGGTCAGATACGGCTTTCCGCGAGTGAAAGAGGAGTTCCAGGATGGTGACAGGCAGCATGATGAGTTAAGACGCTGCCACAGCCGGCAATGAGAGGGAAATCAGAAAATCTCCGATCCCCCCTCTCAGTAATGAGCCACACCTGTACACTGCTTTAAATACCAGAGAGAAGCTTTAAATGTCAGGTGCAATTAAAGCTTATGATTCAAGGCTGCACAAATCAAATCAAGGCCCCTGAGTTCACCCAAGTCTGAGGGAGCAAAGGCGAGATGGAGGAGAGATGCTGTGGACCGCTCCTTCCTCTGCCGCACACTTCAATGGGCCTCTGAGCCCAAAGGTGATAGTAAAGTTTACTACCACTCGGCTGAACTTCTCCATCTTCCCAACTCCAGGCCTTTATCATGGAAAAGGTTTACTGCTGTTTCTGCCTTATGAGGTGAAAAATGATCAAAGATCAGGTGAAATGAGGTTTTCTTGTACACCTGAAGTGTTGTAGATAAAAAATGAGCAATGATCAATTTCAGGATCATGAATGAAGAGAACAGTCAAAATGGGACATATTTCAAAGACGTCAGTTTAAAGATTTTTAATTATTGACACTTTGTAAACTAAAAGTCTTTGGGGATTTTTTTTTCAGGACAAAAACAGTAAAACAGGTTCTCTGAGTCTATGACATGCATATTTATTTTTCCAAAGAAGAGTCTAAATTTCAAAATAACCTATTCACAATCACAGTACTCGTGAAATAACCAGTTCGTTAAAAAGACACCAGACACATTTTTACAACTATTTTGAATCAAGAAAATCCTAAATATTTCTAGTATTAGAAATAGTGCTAGAAATATTAGAATATTTTAAAAATTAGATTATTACATAATTAATATTTCATGTACAACACGGTACTCTTACAGTTATTCTTGTTCTACTGGTATTATGAAAATTAATTCTCTTTTGTCATCATATCCTTTTTATTATTGGTACTGTATTGTGTTCAATGTAAAAAATGTGAGTCAACAACATAACATCACCTTGTCAATGGGATTATATTTTGTGTGTGTTGTATTTTGCTGCGGTGTAACATAACATAATCTAAAGTGACACAACGTTAGTAACATGGCAATATGAAACGTTAGGAAATGTAATGTAAAGTTAAATGACTAAACGTACAGTATTGCATGTATTGTAACATATCTTAACATAATGTCACAACAACATTGTAACTTATCGTAATGTAAGGCAACGTAACGTAATGCAACATAGCTTAACACAATGTAACGTAACACAATGTTACGTAACACAATGTAACGTAAAACAATGTAACGTAACCAAATGCAACATAGCGCAATGCAACATAGCGTAATGCAACCTAACGCAATGCAACCTAACGCAATGCAATGTAACACAATGCAACGCAACGTAACGCAATGCAACATAGTGCAACGCAATACAATGCACTGTAACGCAATGCAACCCAAAGCAATGTAACACAACGCAACAAAACAAAGCGCAACATAACATGGCGCAACGCAACGTAAGGTAACGCAACATAACATAGCGCAACGCAACGCAATGTAACACAGCGAAACGCAATACAATGCACCGTAACGCAATGCAACGTAGTGCAATGTAACGCAACGCAATGTAACCCAACATAACAACGCAACATAACATAGCACAATGCAACGCAATGTAACACAACAAAAAATTAAGCATCGTAACACAGTGCAACGTGACATAATATAACGTTACGCAACACAATGGACTTTGTTGCAACGTAACTCATTGTAATGTATTGTATTTCATTTTAACATATCGTAATGTAAGGTATCGTAGTGTAAGTCAATGTTCTAATATGTAATGATACCATGATGATTTATGTTACATTTCGACCCAATGTAACGAAACGTATCACATTATCTCATATTTAGAGTGTGTTGTTATATTATCACATCATGTTATATCATTTCTTGGCTGTTGCAGGTATTGCACTTTAATAAACCATATCTACCATATCAGGAAATATTACTGCCATTTTTAAGACTGCATTGCATGTATAATATCACTAGTATGGTATCATATTGTACTATATATGATTAAATATGATAAAGTATATCATATTTATCATACCATGAGTTGGCCTTCTGTGAGATATTATTGTTGATTTTGAGATCTGAATCAGTTTTATGGTTTTGGGTGTGAATAATATTAGAAGTACAGGTTTGAAGTTCCCAGTCCCATCAACTGTTGCCGTAATTTGCCCTGTTTCATCCACTGTGTGTAGCTCAGTCTACATTTAGCTGGTGAGCTGCTGACTAGGCAGTTGCATTGGCTGCAATCACACTAATTGGTCTCCTCTGCTGCTCACCTCCAGGACCCTTGCATGTTCATACAGATAGAAAAATAAGGCACCTAAAGAAAACACAAGCTGAGAATAATGAGACTCCTCATCTTCTGTGAAATGTAACAGAAAATGGTGACATTTCAGTTTGAACCCGGGTGACTCGTCTTAAACAATCCGCACACACAGAGTACCCATGGGTTTCATTCCACCTATTACTGAGAGGTAATTTTATGAATTAATACACAACAGGATAACAAAGCTCTGCTCTGATAAGTTGTGAGAATTCTTTGAAACAACTTCAGAGAATTCCAGGCAGGCAGTCATTCAAGGCAAACATGTCACTGCTTCCCATGAATGAAAAATGAACACGGGAGGGTAAATAAAGCAATATGACCAGAGGGACCAGGAATTCTGCGGATAAGTGTCAGCTGCAGAGAAAAAATGAAGCATTTACCTGTTTGTAATCCAATTTCATGATGGCTTTGTGTAGATATCGGACTCCTCCGTGAATGAGCTTGCTGCTCCGGCTGCTGGAGTCTGATGAGAAATCGTCTCCCCGCACAAGGGCAGTTTGGAGACCTGACAACGGGAGCCAAGAAAACACATCAACATTTGGATACTTATTGTCCCAAATCTTTAGAATAGATCCAGATGCTATTCAAATATGCACAACTTTCCACTGTAATATTCATGACGGGAACAATATTGTGAGGCCATACATATTCCATTGGTTAAAAACAACTATCATTCCCAGCAGTGTGACTGCATGAATCTCAGAAAGGAGCGGCAAGATTTGGGTGCATGCTTAAGAAACAAAAACAACAACAAAAAAGACGAATCTTAGTAATAATACATGTAAGGAAAGCCATGTGGTTTTCAGATCATTTTAACAATAAATGTGTTTGTGTTTGAGCATTAGAAGCATCTTTGCTGTCCCACATGGTCAGTAAATCCCACTTTTGAAAAGAAGAAAGGATGAATAACTGAGGATTAGAAGAAGGGGTTTGAAGCCCCTCTTTTAGCACCATTAGAAAACATGAGTATATAAAAGGAGAAAAACGTTTTTAAGAAGCCTTCAACCAGAGGCAAAGATAATTGATTTGGTAAGTAACAGTAACCACAAGGGATTCTATCTCACAATGAAAACATCAAAACACTTTTCTTTTTCCTTCTTTTGGAGTGATTAGACTTGTTCATAAGAAAAACCCACTCATTCTCAACATGCTGCGGCTCCAGATTTCACAGCAGACATAAGCAGCTCCTCAAAGATGAAGCCCTCAAGAGGCAGATTGGAAGCAACTGCTTCACGACGGCGAAGAGGTTATGCAACATCAGGGTGCAGTATGCCCATTTGTGGTTGCAAAAAGGGGCTAAAAACAAGCCTGCAAGGAACAATCTTCTCCCAGAGCTGCTACCAAAAACTCGATGGAGCTGATGCTGATGGGAAAAACTGAACTTTATTTCTTCTGTTGCTCATGAAAACACAAATTATTTTCTACAACAAGATCTGATAAGTGAAAAGTCACAACATAGTATGAGAAAACCCAAAGACACAATGTGTTAGTTGCCTGCAAATGTACTGAGGCAAAGACGACTAGTTCCTGTCTGAATATGAGTATCAGTGGTAAAGAAGTGTATTAAGAAGAAGAAGTATTAAGACAGTGGTCTTAATACTTTCAGTAGTGGAATACAAATGGTCTTATGTACTTTGGCTCAATCCTTAAATAAGAGAAGAATTTTTCAAAATATTCCAGATCTTAGAATCCAGAATATTGTCAGGATCTGGATCGTACTTTTACATCTGTCAGAAATTATGGTGACCTTGTCTTGTATTGTTTTGCAAAGCAATCCAACCATTTTCTGAGTTATATACACATATAGTGAAAACAGCCCTATCTTACAATGATAAAGAATCCTTTAAAAAAGTTCTTGATCCAGACGGTGATCTGGATCACCTCCAAAATGTAATCACTTCTTCCTTATCCCATTTTGAACATGTCCTGAAAATTTCATCAAGATCCATTTGTTACTTTTTGAGTTATGTTGTTCACAGACAGACAGACAGACTGACAAACTCTCCCAAAAACATAACCTCCTTGGCAGAGGTAACAAGTTGTCTTGAACAAAGAAATGTAGTGTTAAAAACAAAATCTGATCTCCATTCAATTTTCAAAACAAACACACGCCCTGTTAAGAGGGACTCTGGGCCAAAACGTGTCACTGTAACCCACTAATCCACTTCAAACAGACCGTCCCTTTAATTATCAATTATCTTATATTTTACAGAACATCAAAACATTTATCTTTAGGAGGTTGACGATCATGTCTTCATTAATAGCTGGAACCCTAAAAAAGAGCAATGAAGTCTCTATTACAGCAGCAACCTTCAGCTGCAAATTACTGCAATTCCTTGAGTGTCCACTTGGAGCTGACTCCAAAAGCATTGGAAACCACAAAAGCACACATTCAAAAGACAAAAAATGAATGTGATTACAGCCTGGAACACACATGATTTTAATCTGATGAGCTAATTTTTCTTATAGCACATATTTTACAGGGGATGAATTTTATCATAACTCAGTTCAGAGCATATTATCTACAGTTCTACAGTTTCATTTAGCAGATGCTTTGTTGTCATTAAGTGAAAGAAGATTTTTTTTTTTTGTAAATGTAAAATAAAGTAGCCATAACTAACCACAGTTAATCAATGCAAAATATACCTTCAACAACATTCAATGATCAGTGCTGAATATTCACTGAGAGCTGGGTCTGAGACCTTCTGACTCATTCTACCCCTGAGGACAAAGAGGAAAAGGATCAGATTAAGGGCCTAAGTTTTCCCTGAACGGATGAGTCTCTTAAAGACATCTCTTAAAGAAGAAAGGGACTCTGTGGATCATAGAGGGTTAGGTAATTCATTCCACCATTTGGGAACAACAGAGGAGAAGAGTCTGGCTAGAGATTCAGAGCCACACTGGGCTGGGCTGCATATTATGATCATAATTGCATGAGACCCAAGCTTGGCGCCGTGAGGCTCAAAACTCACCTCCACTCTGCCCCTTTACATCAAACTAGCTTGAGAAAGTAAGTTGGACTTCAGTATTTCTAAGAAGACATCCAACAACAATAGGCTTCAAAACTCTGCTTCAGAAAAGACAGATGATGTCACAGAGACAACGAGCATGCATTACACAGTCCATGCTCTAGTTGACTTAAAAGCCCACAAATACGGCTGAACAATTGGTTATAAAACCAGAGGACAGAGCCTTTTCCTCCCATGCAGTGAGGGCATGAGTCAGTGGCTCCTCCTCCACTAATGAACCCTTCAGACTCCACAGAAACCTCCAAAAGTCTGCTATCTGAGCTCCTCTGGTTTTTACCTGTTCAGCCAGCGCTACATGTGACACACAGCATCCATACAAAACATAAAGCAGCCATCCATTTCATTGTCATGTGACTCCAGGGGACAGTGCACATTAATAAATGTGTTTCATTATTATGCATATGTCTTTATATTCCTCATGATGGATTTAGGAATAAAGAAGCCATGCATTTTGTGTGACAAAGCTGTCAGACACCATCAAGCAATAAAAAACAATACATCACATGCTTATTTATATTCCACTCCAAATAACATTTCAAAATAGTGTCTTTCTAGATTAATCACAAAATCTGCATGTGGCACGCACACGGGCTGCGTTGACACACGGTAACAAGCAAACTTGACTAATTATATGACAGGTACTTAGTAAAGAAGATGATGGCACAGGATTATCTAAAATAAGCAAAACAGAGCAAGACAAATGACAGTCGTTTCCAAGACTGCAGTGATTGTTAGGCATGTTCATATTACAGAGAGGAGCCATACAATCGACCATCTGTTAGGAGGAGGAATATGTAAACATCAACTCAAATCGCTGAGTAGCTTCAGATTTTTTCCCCATTCATGCTGTGTGATTATAAGAAAATTAAAATTCAATTTTAAAAATTTACCCCTGATTTTTCTTGAAACCTCCATCAAGCAGGTTGTGTTTTTGGGAGAATTTGTATGTTTGTTCATGAACAACATAACTCAAAAAGTAACAAAAGGATTTGGATGAAATTTTCAGGAAATTTTCAAAATTGGATAAGTTAGTGGTGATTAAATTTTAGAGGTGATTGGGATCACCATCTGGATCCAGGATTTTTTTTAAAGGATTCTTTATCATAATGAGATAGGGCTGTTTTCACCATATGTGTATATAACTCCATGATAAATGGTCGGATTGCTTTGCAAAACAATACAAGACAAGGTCACCATAATTTCTGACAGATGTAAAAGTACGATCCAGATCCTGGCAATATTCTGGATACCAAGATCTGGAATATGAAATATGTACTGGGTCATCATAATTTTCAACACTGTCAGGAAACAAATTATCTTACAAACCTGCAACTAACACCAAATTGTAGCAGACAGTCTGCTGAAAGGGAGTATAACATTAAAGTAGGACTAAAGTGTTGGTGACAATCACAATATGCTAAATGAGTTTTAAAAAAAACAATCTTAAAAGGAGCAAAGTAGTTTGTAAATTCAGTCTGAGGTTGTGATAACTGATCATTTTCAAACACAGGCACTGTCCCATGGTCTCATGCTGTCTGTCGTTAAAGACAGAGCCTCACGTGAAATGAGTTTTGGCATTTTCAAATTATTTCAGAGTGTAATCCATGCAGAGGGGGCAGCAAAACTGAACACTTTTTAAATCCTGTTGGTGCTTACTTTTCAAAATTTTGAAAGAACTGCAAAATGAAACACTTGTGAAAAGGTTAAACTGACAGTTTTTGCACAATAACATTTTAACCAAACAGTGTCCTCTTGTCATGTTTCTGATATCCAAACTGTTTTACCACAGATTTTCTGTTCTACTGGCTGCACAGTGTTGCAGTGGTTAGTGCTGTTGCCTCACAGTAAGAAGGTCACCAGGTCGAATCCCGGTTCAGGCAATGAGGGCCTTTCTGTGTGGAGTTTGCATGTTCTCCTGGTGCATGTGTGGATTCTCCTGGCTTCCTCCCACAGTCAAGAAAACATGCTTATTAGGTTAAGCGGTGATTCTAAATTGCCTGTAGGTGTGAGTGTGTGCGTGAATTGTCTCTTTGTGTATTTCGGATGAGCAGCAGAAGATGAGGAGCTGCTGTTCAACATCTGTTCCCATTTCAGTAACCACTTTGAGTTGAAAAATAAGGTTTAACAGATTCATGCAAAATAGTTTACTTCACTACAAAAAAAGTTTTTAAAAAAGTAGAGGTAAAGAAAATCTGCTAATGGAACAAGAAAATTTGCTTGAAACTAAAATAATGTCCCAATACAAGTAACTTTTCTCCTGTTTCATTGGCAGATTTTTTGTAACTTGTTACAAGCAATTCAGAGCTCATTTTTGTCTTTAAATAACTTAAAACAAAATATTTTTCTGGACTGGTCAGGTGAATGTGGCTCATGTTAAGTCCAAAAAGACATTTTCTACTAAAAATAAGATAAAAATACTTGATAAAATGTTAATTTTTTTGCAATGTATACTCTCCTTTTCCATAATTGATCTCACATCCCACACTGCAAAAACTGAAACCTTATCAAGTATTTTTTGTATTATTTTCAGTAGAAAATGCCTTTTTAGACCTAATATAAGCCACATTCAACTGGAAAGTCCAGAAAAATCTCAATTTCAAGTTTTTCAAAGACAAAAATGAGGTCTGAATTTCTTGTAACAAGTTTAAAAAAAATCTGCCAATAAAACAAGAGAAAAGTTTCTTTTATTAAGACATTTTTCTAGTTACAAGCAAATTTTCCAGGAAATTTTTTCTTGATCCACTGGCAGTTTTTTTTTACTTGTTAGAAGCAATTCAGACCTCATTTTTGTTTTTAAACAACTTGAAATAAGACATTTTTCTGGACTCATAAGTTGAATGTGGCTCATATCAAGCATCATATCAATAATAAGACAAATTTTACTCAAAATAAGACAAATGCACTTAAAAAGAAATCTTTTTTTGCAGTGCATCAGAATAATCATGTGATGCACTATGTAGAGGAAGATCCTTAACTAAACTAATCATCTCAAACAGCTAAAAAAATAAGGTGCTAGTTGTACACAGAGACCTTTCATTCAAAAGTCAAATTGAAAGCAGTGCTCTTACTTAAAGGGGACATATACTTGTTTCTCCTTTTCACTATGCCAGACTAGGATGCCTGTGAAGCATTTCTGCCCTCAGTACAAGTCATTTAGTTCCTTCATTGCCCCACAATAGTGTTCTTAATATCCTCAGTTTAGGTCATTCTGAAGATCTCGTTGAAACGCTCCGTTTCCAGAATGACCTCCAGTAACCTCGCAACGTCACAGCCCTTTGTGCTCTGATTGGTCAGTTCTATCAGAGGGGTGGAGGGGGTAGAGCCAGGGGGCAGTTTTTGCAGCATGGCAGTATTTACAAAATTGCCACATTGAATGGAGCAGACTGAGCGAGTTTGCGGTTTGCCAAAACTTCACCGTAAGGCATTGATAGCACTAATAAAATGGCAGAGTGTAGGATACGTCCTTTTGTGTTGGACCCCGAGTCAGACCCGGACGGTTCTGCAGCTCAGGAGGAAGAAAATCCACCTGGACACAGATCATCTCAGGACGCTTCAGTGTGGTGAGTCAAACCGGTACTGTAACATGTAGAGTTTATACGTTTATACTCGGCTCTTGGTGGGTGTATCCCTCGTGGCGGTTGTGTGACTAACTGACATCACAGTGGAGGAGCTGCTTTATCAGATCACTCCAATAAAAAGAAAGGATCCTCGTGTTGTCACGAAGGTCGAAATCTCGCAGCCAAATGGCAATCAAACCTCGAATAAATACAATATCTAATTTTTTGAAAATTCAGGGGGTGAAAGGTCTTGTTTTCAAATTTATTATTTTATATGTAAGTATTAAATCAGGGATCAGCATGATATGTCCCCTTTAAGTAAACGAGCAACCCTAAACGTAACCTCAAACTAAAACCATACTCATGAACTAACCTTAATAAGGATGGGTACCAAATTAGGTACTTTTATAGGTACCGACCAAATTCTGTCAAAAGTACCGGGTACCAATTCACGTAAAATCAAAAGGTACCATGTTTAGGTACCTAAATGCATCCTTGTGACTGTGAGAAAGTGGAAGAGTAGGTGATTTTCCATGCTTGATTTGAACACAGCATTGCAAGGTTATATATTGAAGATTAGATGTGTTAAATTGATTTTTTTTATACTTTATTATTAAACAAATTGATATTTTTACCTCATAAACACAAAAAAAATACTGAAAATTGGTCCGTTGAGTACTGGTACCGATTGCCAGTTACCGGGCATAGGTACCTTATCGTTTAAAATGTGAAAGGTACCCATCCCTAAACCTTAAAAATGATCAGTGCCCCTTTTCCTGGTCTGGAAGCAGGTCTGCCTCCCCATACCGCAGCCTAAACTCTGCTCTACGAGGAGGAAAACATCCTAACATCCTCCCATCCAGCTGCTTAGGAAAAGAAAGCCTTGCAGCTTAGGCAAAGCCTTATCCAATTCCCTCTTCGCCCATTCTGGGACACTTCAGTGGAGCCGAAATGGAGCCACAACAAATTCCAACACAAAGAGAAATCTGCGTCAGAGTTCCTACTATCAGCAGACTTGTTTCTGTGCAAGCTGCTAAAACTAATCACACCTTAAACAGCTTCAATAGGAGATAAAGTTTATGTAGCATCATAACACAAGACAAGTGCATCTCTTCTCTAAACACGAGCCAAACAACCAGAGCCAAGAATCCCTCAAGGCCTTCATTTATAACTATTAGAAAAAGAAGCACTTTAAACTATTTATCCCTCCCAACCTTTTATAATTCAAATCTATTATTAATCAAAGAGATTGACAATGAAACTAATGGTTTGTCTGATTTTCACTGGGGCACAATCCAGCCAGCAATTGATTGTGGCACCAGGGACACCTGCAGCTTCAGAATACATTTCCACTTTCAGGAGGAGTGAGGAAAAAAACAGCTCCACGAGGAAATATTGCCCCACCACATGAATATGCAGGGGCTTGATACCAGCAGTGTCATTACTAATGTTGCTGCCAATTACAGAGCATGTCATGACACTGTGATTCATGAATATTCATGGCTGACTGATATAGACAGCAGCAGTGTGCAGAGGCCTCTATTCCCATTTTACTGTCTCATTGTGAATGGTGAACAGGTACCTCCATCATGCCATGCAGGCGCCTTCCAGCTGCAAGACAAGCTGTTCCATAAGGCATTGCTAGTTAACAGTGTGTTATATAAAGGTGTATAAAAGTGATGAAGTGCTTCCCGGCTCTAAAGAGCAGGCATTAAAGCATATTAAGTAGACATTTAAGCTTGTAAAGAGGGAATCCAGAAATGGAAAGAAGACACCGAGCAAAGGAATGCCTTCAGGGTTGGGATGTTCAATTCTCAGAAAGTTTGATACCTGCTGGTGCTCGGGAATGAAATGAGGGTTTGTGTGAGAGACAAGGGAATGAAAACTACCTGAGATTCAATTTGAGAAGAGAGGAACTACATTCGTTTGGCTTTGATCTGGTTTTGCAGTTATCTTAAGTGGATATCAATGATGATGAAGTTAAAAAAGAGGTCTCCTGGAGCTCATCTCACCAGGTCTAATGACAGCTTACGCTCCAGATTCCTAGAGCTCATTCTGAGCTTGGAAGAGCTTTTGGCCTTTTTTGCACCATCTGCTTGGAACTTACTACAAACCACTTTAGAAATGAATGCACAGATTTCTTACAATCATATCAGATCCTTATTGCAAACTTTCAAACTTTTGATTTTTCCTGTTTTTACCAATTTTACTTTGACGTTACATATTAACTCTATGTCTGCTTAAGTGATCACCTTTCTTTGAAACTATACCTTTTAATATTTGTTTATCTTTTATTTTTATGCTGTCAGAAATAATCAGTCTGAATAACTTGAAAACACAGATTACCTTGATTTCTTGATTGAACTTTGTTTAGTCATGCACTTTTCTCAGGGTTGACGCTTTTTAAGAACAGGATTTCTTTTTTAATTAAGGCTGTTAGTGTAAATAAGGGGTGGCCAACCTGTGGCTCACGAGCCGCATGTGGCTATTGGTCTTTTGGTGTGTAGCTCTTCGATCCATTCATAAAAATTTATATATATATATGAGCAGTGGTGTGCCGATCAATCTAAACTATATATATATGGATGCCAACGTTGGAATCAGTTGGGATTGACACTTAAGTTTCAGTTTCTCTTCTCTTGTTTGAATTTAAACACAACACAGTAAATCTCGCTTTGAAAATTGGAAATGTATTGATTTTCATTTTATGTCATTTCATTTATGTGTGAGAGGAAGTGTGTGTTTGTAGGACCCAGTGTGTGATGTGGCCTTTTGTTAAAATCCTGTTCTGTTTTGTCCCTTTTGACACACCATAGTTAAGTCCTTGCAGCTCCTTGTGTCAAATAGAATATAATCAAAGTCCCGGAGGTGTCTGAGCTAAGCATACAGGTGCAGCCCCTTCACAAAAGCACACACAGCATGGCACAGCACTATTTTTGAAAAGTGAGAATAACCAAAGACCTGTAGGTGAAACTAAATCTTGAAAGTGAACTCCAGTGCTTGATCAATTCGATGGCATATGATCACAGTTCAGTCAACAGTGTGAAGGACTTAAACCGGAGAAAAACAAATCAACAGGGAGAGCTTCCGAACTTGAAGCTCATTAGATTTCAAAATCAAGACACTGGTAAGACTTGAGTAAGATTATTAATACAGACTTCAAATTGTTATAACATGCAGTTTTATAATTCATATAAAAATGCACTTAACTATTTAAATTTAGAGAAAATATGTTTAAAAAAATAATCATCTGATAGCCCTCATTTCACTATATCTACACCACAGCATATCAGAAGTTTTCTTTACTCTATAAGATTCATGAACAGCTGATTTTTACAAAGTCAGATTTCTAAACTCCCAATATCTACAAATACAAAGCCATGCTCAAAATTTCTCAGGTAAAGACCTGAATAATCAACAACATAATTAACACCAGATCTGCTGCTGCGGTGCAGATTACAGAACAGGGTCTCACATTGTTACATCCCCCATGTTGCTCAACCTACAGATTTAGGACGCTAATGTTAACTAAAGATTGTGCCACAGTGTCAACAGGAAGAGGTGAAACATGTTGGACTCTTTTCTGTATATTGGTTTGATGTGGCGTCACATTTGATCTAAAATACAAATATGTTGAACTCTGAGTTACAAGTAGCAACACATAGGCAGGAATGTGGTCAGTGTTGAAGAGTTTCTCTGATGTAATAATTCATGTAATTGCTGCATCCCTCTACAAACAAACAAAGAGCAAAACATGAGAGTGATTACATCTCATATGTCAATGCTAATTCAGTTAAAAGTGGCCAAAAACCAAACAGAGGGTGTATTATATCAGACAATTCTGTATCTCACCCCAGGCACACACGAATGCTTCAAACAGAAAATCCAAAACAGAGAAATAATAATCAGTAAATTAGTACGTAATTAAATTAGTGTGTTGTGAATCACGTACTGATCACTGCTTTCCCTCAGGACCCAGCCTTCAGGCAGCCAGCATCGCCACTCTTACTGTACCGCCAGCGTCATGTGACCTTTCTCTGATCACAGAGTCTTATCCATGAAGAAAGGACGCATCCTGCAGATTTCTGGATTTCACCTGCAGAGAAATAAAAATCTCAAATGGTTGTGTGAGCCAATGAAAAGATGCATCTCTCACTCTGTCACACACACACACACACACACACACACACACACACACACACACACACACACACACACACACACACACACACAAACACACACACACACACACTTTCAGCCCAAGGTTGCACGCCCACACACTTAAAATTGGTAATGTCAGTTGACATTTCCTCAAACAAAGTTAAAAATACAATCTCAGAAAATAACTTCTGTGTGATTAAAACCAACTCCTCACTTTCAAATGACTGTCAATTAATTGTGCATATAAATGGGAAGTTAATTATTCTTCAGTAAAACGGCCAATTAAGCTGCTAATTGTGTTTTCATTCCAACTTCTAAATGGTAAGTGGATAACAGAAACACGGTGTGACCATGCAGCACGCTGTCATGTGGTTTCTCAGGCAAACGGGATCTTGAAGTGTAAATAAACATGGCTGCAGGTGGGTCAGATGATCTTGGCACACATGGACACAGCTTGTTAAGGATGCAATAAAGAGGATCAATTAGCAGCTGAAGCAAGAAGACTTTACAACTTCTAGGAAAAGATGATGCATTATTCAGCTTCTGGGTTTTTCCAGTGCATTGTGGGGAATTTGCAAATTGCAGATGCTACCACCTGAAAGCAGGTGGGTGTGACCACACAGCCTTAATGGGGTTGGGTTAATTAAAAGGTTAATTGTAAGGAATGGGAGCTGCTTGATGTATGGCTGGTGAACAATAGTGTCCTCTAGAGGTGAGTGTAACCATGATATACAGTGTTCTCTTTTTTCCCCTGCACACTCTGTCCTTGTGTGCACTGGGTTCAGGCCATGCAGTGAAAAAGCTGCTCTGTCTCCTATGATAACACACCATGCTGCTGCACAGAGGCATGCATCTCGTTACACATCATGTTGCAACCTATATGTGCACAGTTCCCACTCTTTATTTTGGCTTGCTGCCATGCAGGCCAATATGCATCAAGAAGAAAAAAAAATCAGGCCAACTTTGATTGGCTGCAAGGTGCTGGTGTAAGATTACTCAGATCAGTTATTCCATCGCTGCAGAACAATGAGGCCCAAAGATTATTTTGGCCACTGCGTCAACTTGAGCGTTTTTCTGCGTCATTCTCCATTCTTGCTGGCTCCTATCACATTTCCCTCTCTGGGGACTAAATTGGTCCCCTTATGACAACTGGCTACAGGCCCACTAATTACCCCCCTCCCTCCCTCCTCCCCCCTCACACACACTCACACACACACAGTAGCACTATGAATAGGCAGCCTGGCCTGTAGAAACCCCACCCCGTGCATGTGAGGTCTAAATTTGGAACACAATTGAAATACAGAATTGTCGTAGAAGATAACAAAGAATAATATTGACCCCCGCTTCATTAGGCTTGTTTTATGCAAACGTAGAGGGTCTGGCACAGAAACCTCATTGTGACATAACTGTGCCTAGATGTGCCAATATACACTCACCACATTTCTTTCTTAATAATGACCATGACGCAATAAGTAGACCAAGTAGTAGTCATTTAGCATGCTTCTGTTTTTTTTTTTTTTTTTTTTTTTTTTTTTTAAGATGCTGATTTTTATTTGCTACAACCTGGAAGTTCACTTTTACTTGCAACAGCTTTTTTTAACAAGTTGTAATAAAACATTTTGTTCATGTGTTGTGAAAAATAAATGAGTTAAATGAAGTAACGTATATATCAGAGATTTAATCAAATTTGCACAATCAACCAGCCAATCATGTCCCTCCTCCTTTACTTTGCACATCTGTGATAAATAGACTGAAAGCCTCGCATGTGGGTTAACATCAGCCCAAACCACGCGTGACTTAAGCCCCCTGCAAACACAAAAGGTGTGTGAAGTGAACACAGAAGGGGTTACCCTCCACCACATCCCTCTTAATGTCCATGTGGGAAGCAACATAGAACACATACCACAAGACAAACATGCTCACCAGAAAAATTGGGGCTTGGGAGAGCTCCCCAGCGGATTGGTCCGTGACGGTGTCGACGCCGATGACGTCGCGCTGTGAAACACGTGGGCCACGGTATCCAGAGCTCACATAAACAAAGCCACATTGGCCAGACTGGGTTAGTCGAAGCTCGTGTCGCTGTCAGTGCGCGGAGTCACACGGTTTGCCTGCTCAGCTGCCTGCCCTCCTGCCTGTCTGGCATTGTTGGGGACCGACGCTCGTGATTTGGAGCTTTTACACAAATTGATGAATCCCCCCTGCATGCTTATCGCATGGATTGAAAGTCACGATCCTGATGTGAAAGAGGTAAGATTTACGCTTTTCTGTCTTAGAAATAATCTGCGCTTTACTTTCACCGCACTCCACGAGTCATGTAAACCCTTTTCTTTCGGTTTTCCCTCCACTTCTAAGCTCGATTTAAACTTATAAAGCGTGACTCAGACTTCTTAAATGTTTGGCTTTTTTTCTGTAATTTCCCGGATCTTGCTGTTTTCATGAATTCCAGTAAAGTTGTCACTAATGTCAAGTGCGCAAAGTTGGTCTGCTCGTCACTTTATCATAGAAGAGAAGCTGAGTGATAATTCACCTATATCCACATTTGAGGATTTGGCTGTGCGTGATTGGAAATAGTTTTGTTTCGTGCGCGTTTGTCACTGACTGACTTCACCAGCTGGGACCTTGTGGTTGTTTTTAAAACAATGTTTAATTTCGTATTTACTAAATATCAAAGTAATGTGTTTTTATCAGGGGAAGATCCAGAACAGAGCCGCTTTCTTGAACCCTGACACCCATACAACTCCTGACATCCCCCATTTCAAGTGTCACCGAAAAACTGTCAGAAGACTTGAGGTATGACCGAAAATTATTTACAATTTTAAAACATGTTTTTTTTTTTATAGGCGTTTGGTATTTGGTGTTTTAAAAGTTGATGAAAGCTAAGGAGCTGTTTGTTTTTAAGGGTTGGAGAAGATACATATTAGGAAGACATATTTTTGAACTTTTCGGGATATTTATTGTGGTAATTCTGATGTTTTCTCATCGGCTTGCTTTCAGCCATGCCCTGCGTCCAGGCTCAGTATGGATCATCACCTCAAGGAGCGAGTCCTGCCTCCCAGAGCTACAGCTACCACACTGCGGGAGAATACAACTGCGACTTCTTAACACCCGAGTTTGTGAAGTTTAGCATGGACTTGACCAACACTGAGATCACAGCTACTACTTCTCTGCCGAGTTTCAGTACATTCATGGACAACTATAGCACCAGTTACGACGTCAAACCGCCCTGTCTGTATCAGATGCCGCACTCTGGAGAGCAGTCCTCCATCAAGGTGGAGGACGTCCAGATGCACAGCTACCATCAGCAAAGCCACCTGCCGCCTCAGTCAGAAGAGATGATGGCTCACTCTGGGCCTATGTACTTCAAACCGTCCTCTCCTCACGCGCCCAGCACGCCAAACTTCCAGGTCCAGCCTAATCACATGTGGGAGGACCCGGGCTCCCTCCACAGTTTCCACCAGAACTATGTTGCGGCCACTTCTCATATGATAGAACAGCGCAAGAACCCGGTGTCGAGGCTTTCGCTCTTCTCCTTCAAGCAGTCCCCGCCCGGCACCCCCGTTTCGAGCTGTCAGATGCGCTTCGACGGGCCGCTGCACGTCTCCATGAGCCACGACAACCCCGGCGTGCACCGCGGCCTGGACGGCCAGAGCTTTGCGGTGCCGAGCGCTCTCCGGAAACAGGCGGGTCTGGCCTTCCCGCACTCCCTCCAGCTCGGCCACGCGCACCAGCTGGTGGACAGCCAAGTGCCGTCGCCCCCGTCCCGAGGATCTCCGTCAAACGAGGGTCTGTGTGCGGTGTGTGGGGACAACGCAGCCTGCCAGCACTATGGAGTGAGGACCTGCGAGGGCTGCAAAGGATTTTTTAAGGTGGGATGATTTGACAGCCACCAGACATCAGTGTCACTGTTATATTTAACACTTAATGTTTGCTTTTCATTTTTCACGGCGTGTGTGAGTTTGAAATATTCTCCATTTTAACATATTTAATCCAATCACAAATTTCAAAGCGGGTTGCACTTCAAATTTTACACAACACGTTAAAGTTTGTGCGTAAAATAACTTTACACAATCACATATATTTAACCCCAAAGAAAAAGAAAAACATAACAGAAGCTTAAGCGTGTCTGTGCAGGCTGTAATTCCTCCTGTTGCTTCAAAGCGCCCAAACATGAGATGTGACCGATATTTAATCGGAACCATCTTTTCTATTTTCATTTCAAGTTTGTATCACCTGTGCATGGGTCTACGTGTTTTATTTATTACGTGTCTTGGTGATATAGGCCCTCAGACTGACTTGTTGTTCGTCTCTGTTTTCCAGCGTACTGTTCAGAAGAATGCTAAATATGTGTGTCTGGCGAATAAAAACTGTCCTGTTGACAAACGCCGAAGAAACCGGTGCCAGTTCTGCCGTTTCCAGAAGTGTATTGTCGTCGGAATGGTGAGAGAAGGTACGTCTGGTTTGGGCCATGTGTTAAATCATTAGTGAGTTTATATTCCCGCTTGTGCGGGTCAGGTGTTGGACTGTCATTTAACTCAGATTTAAAGCTTTTACGCAGAGCAGCATTTTCAGGAATAATAAGTCGATGCCTTTATTTTTTACCAATGCAGTTGTCCGGACAGATAATCTGAAAGGTCGGAGAGGACGCCTGCCATCCAAACCCAAAAGCCCCCAGGAACCCTCCCCCCCTTCGCCGCCGGTGAGCCTCATCAGCGCGCTCGTTCGGGCCCATGTGGACTCCAACCCTTCCATGTCTGCTCTGGACTACTCCAGAGTAAGTCAAGTACCACACTCCAAGAAATAAAACACACACTTATAAAGAAAAGTAGTGAGGAGCTGAGAGGGGAAATAGAAGCAGGAATGAGATTTACGGCCTTTTTAATTTAAACTTCTTTTGGGAAACAATTTACTGCCTTTAAGTTTTTCTCTCTGAATTCTTAACTTTCTCAGGCTTTAATGTGGCATATTTTCCCTAAGTAAATTACGTTGAAATGGAGAACTTAATAAAAAGAAGACATGAATTTAATAGTAGAAAAGCACTCTCTCCCTCTTGGAAATGGCCATTTGCAATTTCACGGATTATATATTTTAAAGGACCTCATTAAGGCGCTGTTTAAATTAAATTCCAGTTCCAGGCTAACCCTGACTACCAAATGACTGGAGACAACACTCAGCACATCCAGCAGTTCTATGATCTCCTGACGGGCTCCATGGAGATCATCCGGGGCTGGGCGGAGAAGATCCCCGGCTTCTCCGATCTACCGAAGCAGGACCAGGATCTCCTGTTTGAATCTGCTTTCCTGGAACTTTTCGTTCTGCGGCTGGCGTACAGGTGAGCCGCGTAATTATTAAAGCAAACAAAGCGGGCTTTGGATAGTCATCAGCTCCTCCTTCAAGCTTCATTGCTTGGGGTTTTATTAGCTGCCTAATAATAAGACGGATCTTAAATCCCCGTTTATTACCGTGCGTAATTAACGGCGTTTTCTTGTTAATTGCAGGTCCAACCCGGTGGAAGGCAAACTTATTTTTTGTAATGGAGTAGTGTTACACAGGCTACAGTGTGTCCGTGGATTTGGGGAGTGGGTGGACGCCATCGCGGAGTTTTCTTCCAACTTGCAGAGCATGAACATAGACATCTCAGCTTTCTCCTGCATCGCAGCTCTGGCCATGGTAACAGGTGCGTAAAGAGCGGATTCTGCCTCCAAAATTCTCTCTGCGTAAAACGCACGCGAAACAGAAGAGTTAATGCATCGGAAGTAATTTGAGTGTCATTTCCTTTCGATTTCAGAGCGACACGGACTCAAGGAGCCCAAGAGAGTCGAGGACCTCCAGAACAAGATAGTCAACTGCCTCAAAGATCAAGTGACATTCAATGGCGGTGGATTGAATCGTCCCAACTACTTGTCAAAACTCTTGGGAAAGCTCCCTGAACTGCGCACGCTATGTACCCAAGGTCTGCAGCGTATCTTTTACCTTAAACTAGAAGATCTAGTCCCTCCGCCAGCAATAATTGACAAACTTTTCCTCGACACCCTACCTTTCTGAGTCCGACTCGCTGGAACTTCCAAAAGACTGTTTGGGTCAGACTTTCTGACGTTATTATTTCTGAATATTTGCAAGATACAGAACACAGCATATGAGTAAGAATTCAGTGAAAAAGAATACGAAGCAGAGGCAGAAAGATGAAGATTTGTAGGCCTTTTTGAAATTCCTTGGAATTGTTTCCTTGAGTGCCAAACAGGAGAATAATCCCGGGAATTTCTCTCTAAATTGACACCAAACTTAATCCGATTTTTGCAATCACTTCCAGTTGATTTAACATCGGCTCCACTGTTTCAGCATCCCCAGCTGTAATATATCCCATTTATATATACCAACACACGCACACAAACACACTCACTGTATATTACGAGATTATGTGATGCCTCCAACGCATCGGTTTATAACACGTGTACAAAGTTTGTTACAATGAAAAGATTTAATTCTCTTTTCTTTTCTGACTCGTGCCTATGTGTTTCTGACAGGATCCCCAAAAAGTATCCAGAAAAGACAACGCATGTTCTAGATTTTTCTTTTCCTTTCAGTTTCTTTTTCTTTTATAGGCACTTGCTGAGGTGATGTCTATATATAATATATACCGGACACTATGTAGTCTGCTAGATTTGATACAGATTCGTAGTTATGGCACTCCTTTTATGTATGACGCATATGTGGAAAAATATCTCATGTGTATAGAAAATGAGGGACCCATGGTGTTTGTAAAACTGTCAGACATTCCTTGTTTGTATGTGCTGTAAGTATTGTTGCTGTTGAATATAAACGTTTCTATATATTTATTATTTCTATTGCCAAGAGCTACACTAAGCATGGTGCAATTTAAAACGATTTCAAACCCATTCGAGTTCATGCTGAGCACGTTGTCTATGTTTTATGTCTTAGAAACGTCTAGCTAGTTTTGATTTAACACGTTTTGGAAAATTGGATAAAGTCCATCTTATATGGAGAGGTTCATGAGTGTGTGATGTAGGCCCACATCTTTGACATCATGATGTACTCAACCACTTCTGTAACGCATTTGGTGCCCGATTCAAAAACTTTAGAGAGAAAGAAATATTTAATGTTTACAAATAAAACCTTTAAATCAAATTCTTTGCTAAATTGTTTCTCTGGATTTAATTTATTCTGTAAATTCAGAGCGGTTTGGGAGGTTGTTGTGACCAGCAGGCCTGTTTGCGCAAAAGGATGGAAACAAATTCCACGAGGCACTTTGTCTCCTTGAAATTTGTTTCGAGTTAAAAGTTATTGTATCAAATTGTTACTAAATAACTGTCAGGCCTCGTCGTGTTTTAGCTTTAATTCTGTCCTTTCCTTTCGGGAGTTTTTGATCGTTTTTTAAGACTAAACAAATATTGTACTTATCAGACAACATTTTTATTCAGCTCTAATTTAAGAGACACCTTTCTTATCTCCTCTATCCGATAAAAATGTTTTGAAATTCAAATAAGAAATCTTTTATTAACAAATCACTGATCGTAGAGAGATTTCCACCTTAATACCTACTTTTATTCGACAAAGGAAAATGATTTAGTTTATAAATACTCGAATAATCTCCTTTTTCCTGGATTTTAAATAAAGACACGATTTGGAAAGAATGCTAAAGAAAAAGTTTCAATTCATGTTAAATTGTATCCTCAGGAGGCTGTTCGGTTGTTTGGACATCGGTGCATCCAAAAGTTTGAGGCTGCGCTTTTCAGTCAAATACCTTCAAAGCTTGAATTTCTGCTCTATATCTCTTAATTTAAGCACCCCGTGGCGCATTTTACGCTTAAAAAAAAAATGAAATAAAATAAATAAATAAATAAATAAAAAGAAGCTTTCGGTAAACGCAGATTTCAACCCGTGTTACCCGGAAAAACACAAAACTTTTACTTAAACTCCCCGCCAAGTAAGAGACAGATTACCAAAACTTGTGAATAATATAAAAAAGCGTTTTCAATGTGCAACAGACAAAAAAGAAACATTTACTTTATAATGTGCGCACGGTTGGCACAGTTCATGTGCGTCACAGCGCGAGTTACTTCAATCAGGTGAATTAAGACAATGAAACACAGGTGTATGATAACATATAGCACAATGTACCGTGAATATAAAGATTAATAATATATAGTTCCTGTTTAATGACGCCACGCTCACTCAAAGCCCAGGGACGGTCCAGGTCCGCACCTTTGCCTCAGGTATAAACAAAAAAGTGCGCCTGCACATCTTTAACGTCTGTTTACTCGCTGCTCTCATTCAAACACATCCTCCATCCTATAGAGTGTAAGTGCAGCGATGTAAGTGATTCAGACTCCTCCATACAGCGGCAGTGGCTGGCCTGTGCGCTGTCACAAAGCCTCTCCGTTAGGCTGTCACAGCAGAGAAGTGACGCCAGGCTCTGAGGCATGTCTGCGACTTCTCCTCCCTGATCCCACATTTATCACATGATCGAGATGAAGGGAACAGCTTATTTTGAGAGATATTAGCAGCAGGCAATAAATTGTCTAAATAATTAGATCGTCAGTGTAAAGTGCTAATTCCAAGGCAAATTGGGATTACATTCAGAACCAGTTTGCTGACATTTAGCAGATCTGCTGAAAGGGTGCATTACAATGTCACAAGTTCTCTCTATTGACTCAAAGTACAGTTAGGCTTTACACATGTCTGTCTCAGCACAATAAAACATGACACAAGCAGCTAATACTTCTGTCAGTGTTTGTGCATGATTATATATGCTGGAGGACTCCGAGTCAAGATTCATTAAACGCATATGACTTAATTCCCTCCCTACACTTGGCGTCAGTGGAGGGAAGACATGGTAGTGTCAGCTCAGGAGAGGAAAGAGGAAAGAAAAGGAATCAGTTTCTAGTTGTTCAGCCATGTTTTGAGCTGCTGCAGAGAACAACAAGCGATGTGGCCGTCGTCTGAGAGTGGACATTTCTGCAGCAGAGTGCTGAAATCCAGAGAGGCTGCACGTTGGTGGTGTGTGATGCTACCGTTCAGTGATGGTTACATCGCTGTGATAATCACAGATCATGTTGCATGCAAAGCGCCTCACTCGTCAAACTCTGTGATGCAGTTTCACAGATTCACATGTGCAGAACTTTAAGTGTGTAGTTGTGCGACTCTCAGTTCAGTTAAGCTGTTATGAGCTGTCACTTCTGGAATATTTCCCCAACAACTGATCGAAACATCTGACCACTTGTGCATATTTTGTTATCAAAAATTGGTCAAAATGTGACTTAACTTTTTCTCATTCCTTTTTGCCCAAACACTGGACTTGCCTCACCGTGAGCTGCGGTTTTATCTGTAGGTCTAATGTGTGAATAACCATACATGGAGGTCAAGATCAGTCAGACTTTTGCCTCATTTGCTCTTTGTGGTGGGAAGGCACTTGACCTTTCACCTTTGTGCTACATGGGAGCTAAAAAGGAGGTGCCACTGCTGCTAAAACTGAGACTTGAGCTGTGTTTGGGTGGATTTAGATTTGTTTTAGACTATGGAATCAAAAAAGAAAGATACTTCCACAAACAAATATACAAAACTAAGTTTTAGATTTGGAATCTTTTATGGCTTTTTTTTTGTTTTCGGACACAACATGTCATTCGGCCAATCTGGATGAAATAAGAGTTGGTTACTGTATTTTTTATTTTTTTTTACAATTCCAAAATTGCATATCATCTAACAGACACAAGCCAGAATTGAATTTTCCCTGGGTTGTACAGAAAGTTACTAAAGCGGTGAGGAACAAATCTCCCCAAAAAGCAGGTCTTGAAATGGATCCACCTTCTAGACTTAAATGTCACAACTTTCTCTTCAGTGTCGTGATGACAACTCCTCTAACTTCCTCACATCTCGACTCTTTCCATTTCGATTTAAGAGGTAATACTCCACCTGTGTTTCCCGTCACTTTTCAGTAAATTCTGCTACTTTCCTTTTATTTGCCTCACTCTCTTCCTTTCCTCTCGTGCTACCTTTCCCTCCTCTGCGCGAGCCCGCAGTAAAACATGTTGATTACACAACTTATGAATCTCACGAGCCCCGCCGACTCTACCTCTAAACAAAATGAATGAATAATGAGTGGGATGATGGCCCTTTGGATACGACTGCCCATAGTTATATTACTGTGACTATTTGATTTACCATATTGAAATGCTGATGATTGTCCAATAAATAATGCAAAAAGCTGATTTCCGAGTGGCGAGGCAGGGAGAGAAATCCACCTTGCATATAAATGGAAGCGAGCTGTGTGTCTCCCCTCTTCTCAGCCTGTGGCCCAGAGCGGCTTTATCATTCATAGGACTAAACAGACAATCAATTCAGCAGCCATGTATGAAGGATGAAGGGATGCGACAAGCTGTGAATGATGAGGAGCCAAAAATCAAAGGCCTCACTCCTTCTTAGCTCTAATGGCCATTACCAGGCCAGACAGCAGCAGTAAAATGAGGTTAATCATTCGCATGGATCCTCTCAAAGAAGATTGACTGGACTTGATGCCTAGTCAGATCACTCATAAATATTTACTTCGTATTAAACAGCTGTGTATGCTCTGTTATCGTGCATTGATTTCTGACAGATGCCATCAAATTATTGTTTCAAGTGTGGTCAGTGAAAACCATTAATGCAGTGCTTGTACCAAGACTCAATTATGCTAACCACCAGAAATTAATAATGCAAAGAAGTGACCAGATATTATGTTAAAGGGAGTTTCTTTGGGGATATATAGATTTTTTTTTCATATGAATATAGCAGAATCATGATAAAATCAGGGGACACAACATGAGTTTGAATGCTTCATTCGTTATAGGACAGCACCCTCAGTCTGCCCACTTTAAACAGTTTAAGTTTATGGGTGCAGTGTGTATCAGTATTGAACACACAGGCTCAGTCCTTTGACCTTATTGACAAAATGAAATCGGAAATTTCCCTAATAGAAAGAGTTAATGTTTCCTCGGGCGGACATGTTTCCGATTCAATTAGTTTTAATGAAGCCGGTGCTCAGTGGTCACTGGAGTAGAAAAAACAGGCATAAATGCCTGATGGTAATAGAGGACATATTAAGGAGGAAGGGATCGGACACACAGTGCGTGTTTCTAAGTGGCGAAAAAATGCCTCTATCAGGCTGGTAGGAGCCGGTGGCTTTGGGAGGCAGTGGCTTGTATGAGACTCAAATGATGCATTAGGTCTCTGGGGCGAGGCTGGGGGAGACTGAGGGGAAGGCTGTAAAAACACATGGGAGAATCTGAGTCCTGCTCTGGTGGGGTGTCATGGAGAAGATAGAAAACGTTTCCCTCACATCATGGCGTCACGTCAGTTTCAAAAGACTTCTATCATTTGCAAAATTTCAACTTTAAATCCTCTGCACCTGCTTTCCGTATCCTCCTGGATTTCCTCTTCCCTGTGTGTCAATGCGACCGTATGCAGTGCTGCAAACTAACCCCCCCCCCCCCCTTCCCCTTTTCTCTTCCCATCTGATGTCAGTGTGTAAAATGTCAACATGGTCAGATGCACTGGCTCGATTCCTGCAAGAATATGCCCTCGTCTTGTGTTGTGGTTTTGTGCTGCTGCTGCTCCATGTGAAGTGAAACATATTAAACACACCCATGCACATGTAATCTGCTCATATCTTTGGGTCAAATTGTGTGTGTGTGAGTGTGTGTTTCCAGTCTGCTATCATCTGCTAAGTGTAAAACCTTATCTCCATTTTTTGCAGCTCTGTTTGTTTGCATCTATTCTTGATGAATTAAACTAACCCAGATTAAAAAGCAGGTACGTGGGTGCAGAGTTTGATCACTCACCTTGTCGTTGGATTTCTCTACACTCTTTTTCCTCATAATGGCAGGAAAAGTGAAATGTCCACATGTACCCCTAAAATAAACAAGAATATCTAAGACTTTTTGGACATGGCAAGTGAACAACAGAAGCGCTACTTTTTAAATGATTAGCAGATTTTGATGCCTTTTGGGGATAAATACAGAAAAAAAACTCCTTCCTTCTGTATATTTTTCCTTTAAAGTAGGGCCTGAGGTGGGATCAAACCAAGCTGGAAAATAATAACAATCAGAGCTTACATTAATGCATTTTTTCTCTTAACTTGTACTACAGTGTTTCATCCACTACTTCATAATTTCTCACTCTGAAGAATATGAAGTAAACAAGCTAGAAATATACCCACACTCCTCTTCATCTACAGGGCGTCTCAG
Organism: Halichoeres trimaculatus; assembly: GCF_033239565.1. Taxonomy (NCBI): domain Eukaryota; kingdom Metazoa; phylum Chordata; class Actinopteri; order Labriformes; family Labridae; genus Halichoeres; species Halichoeres trimaculatus. The sequence continues at coordinate 20,512,957 of NW_027437197.1, forward strand.
GCCCTCTGCGTGCATGAACAGACACACTTGCACCCACAGTGACAACATAAATAGATGCATCTAGTGATGGTTTAACAAATCTCTTAGCACGCAGAAGTACACATCTACAGTGTGAAGGTGCCAGAAGATAGTGGAGTGGAGGATTCTTGAGGGGTCAAGAGGGAAGCATGTGTGTCTGTGTCTGTGTGTGTGTGTTGGATAAAAAGGGAGAGGAGAGGGGCTGGTGAGATGCGTGTGTGTGTGTGTGTGTGTGTCACAACAGACAGAAGGGATTCAGCTCGGGCTCCCACACAGCTTTGTCATATCACTGGTAGATTAGAAACACACACATGTCAAGCCAGGCAGAGCCGGCTGCAATAATGCACCTGCCAGCTCTCCAGATCCACTCAACCCCCTGTCCAAGCCCTTGTCCCGACACGCTAACACAAAAGCACACACACACACACACACAAGCACACGTGTACCATCTTTTTAGGGCCTGAGCACCTAGGGATGGGTACTTTTCACATTTGAAACAATACTGTACTAATGCTCGGTACCTGGCAATCAGTACCGGTACTCAACGGTACCAATTTTCGGTACTTTTTTGTGTTTATGTGGTAAAAAACATCAATTTGTTTAATAATAAAGTATAAAAACATTCAATTTAACACATCTAATCTTCAATATATAACTTTGCAATGCTGTGTTTAAATCCAGCATGGAAAATCACCTTCTCTTCCACTCCCTCACAGTCACAAGGATGCATTCAGGTACCTAAACATGGTACCTTTTGATTTTTCGTGAATAGGTACCCGGTACTTTTGACAGAATTTGGTCGGTACCTATAAAAGTACCTGACTCAGTACCCATCCCTATGAGCACCACAACACTGCAGTGAGGTCCCTTTAGGAACTATTCAAATTTTTCTTCTATCCGTTTTCTTTCCAAACCTACCCAAATATGGAAGCCTCAAAAATTACTAAACTTTGCACAAATTTAAGTCACAGCGAAAAAAAAATGACTTAATTGGTTTTGTGCAATTACCTGCTCCATAGGGCCCCCTAATGCCTGAAAAATGCAAGCCTCTCCAGCTTCTTTAACATGCATGCATGAATCATGTGACCAGGCCAAGAACTGAAAAGAATAAACAGTAATGGAAAATATAATACAGGAAATGGATATGGGAGGGCTGCACGGTGGTGCAACGGTTAGCGCTGCAGCCTCACAGCAAGAAGGTCACCAGTTCAAATCCCCACCTCGGCCGGTGGGTCTTTCTGTGTGGAGTTTGCATGTTCTCCCCGTGCATGCGTGGGTTCTCTCCGGGTACTCCGGCTTCCTCCCACAGTCCAAAAACATGCTTACCAGGTTAATTGGTCACACCAAATTGTCCCTAGGTGTGAGTGTGTGCGTGCATGGTTGTCTGTCTGTGTCAGCCCTGCGATTGACTGGCGACCAGTCCAGGTTGTACCCTGCCTCTCGCCCAATGATTGCTGGGATAGGCTCCAGCCACCCGCGACCCTAAACAGGATAAGCGGTATAGAAAATGGATGGATGGATGGATGGATATGGGAAAGATAGAAAAGAAAAGGAAAGAAAATGGAAAAAAGCAGACAACAGAAAACATAAGGGTGACTGGAAAAAAGAGAATATCAGAGAATGCAATATACGAGTATGAAATAGCTTGACAAGCAAAAGGAAATACAAGAGTAGAATAGAAAAAAACTAGAAATAGAATACCAAAGAATAGAGGTAAATTCCTGCTTGCAGCAAGGTTTGTTTGTGTTGTTACCAGTCAGCAATTTAAAAGATAAGATTTGAGGATTAGTTCTTAAAATATGAGCATTCAAGCATGAAAAAGACTAAATGGTAAAGGCAGAACTGGTGGAAAGCAGGTGTTTCACATGAAAACCTGAAAGGAAAAGGACGTGGTCTTTCTTCATGACAGAGCTCTCTGAGAAGAGAGGGAACAGATTCATCTCCACCAGGATCTGAGGTCATCCAACCTAGTCATCCTAGAAGCACATGAAAAATATGGAGTGAAGACTGGAGATATTCTTCCACCCCCCTAAAAAAGGAGAGTGCAGGGAAGACTGACTGAAGAGAATCACTGACCTTCAAACAAGCTCTCTATCCATATAGAGTAGGGGAAGACATGCACAATCCATCAAAAATGCACATGAACTTTCCCTCTTCAAATAGTTCCCGCTTGAATAGCAGTCAATGGATCAACTATGAATATTGTATGTAGTGAATTGCAGGGGATCAGATTGAATTCAGTGTGGGAAAAACAACCAAAACCAAATCTGTGATATTGAAACACCAAGATTCAAAAACGACATGTTGAGTAAAAATAAAAACTCAACATGCGAGCTGTAAAGACTGAATGGTGGTGTGTGAACCCTTTTTTTTTATTTTGTGAAAATAAACATCCAAAAATGTTAGCATATAAAATTTTCATCAAAGTATAAAGGAAGAACAAAATATCAACAGAATGTGTGAGAAGGATCCAGAGTCCTCACTATGGTCATGACATTGCCTTTTGCCACAGTCCCTTCTCAGGAATGGAAAGAGCAGTGTTAATTTTCAGCCGTTCTTTGATTGGATGAACCTGCCTCCCTCGTGTACGACGCGGCTACCACAGGTCAGTGCCTGGTGCACTGTAGCATGAAACAAACAAATAGAAAAAGGCACCTTGTGGCACTTGACTCTCGCCAGAATGTGACCGACGGCGAGCCTGCCAGCGTCCTTTAATAATGACTGGTGCCTTCTAACCAAAGAGTAGAGGCTGAGGGGTGGAGGGTGGAGGGTGGAGGGTGGAGGAGAGGGCTGGCAAAGGGGAGGAAGGATGGAGCTCAAACCGTAAAGGGGGAGGAAGTAGAGGAAACAGTTAAGGGGGAAGGTTTCATGTGCTGCTCTGAAAATCTGAGCAAAAAAAAACCAGCAGTTATCAACAGATTTTACTCTTGAATAGAAAAAAAGTATGGGGAAGATAAACATAAAAAACTTTTACCCAAAATGATTAAAAATAGCTATAGTTCAAACACCAGACATGTTTATAATGTTTAAGAATAATGTTTTGTTTTATTCACAAATATTCAATAACTGCATTTCTCTGTGACTGAGTTTGTTACCTTTCTTTTATTAACAACCAGGATGTCTGCTGTAGTCTATTAAAAATGATACTGAAATTCATTAACCTCATTGTGTTTCTTTTTTTTAACGTTTGAGACACTGGTGCTTTTGACTACATTTATCAAATATGAATTAGCAGAGGCACAAATAAAACACACTGCTATACTTATGTAAGTATTGTTTATTAAAACAGATATTTGGGGAAAAATGTCATATGGGGTGGTTATACACAATTCTGACTTTTTTAGAGACCTTCACATGCCATGCATTCTAGGATGTTGCAACATTGTAACAAAGCCACCCCTCAGGGAAAACCCAGTGGATATAAAATCTACTTATTGGCGTTTACTATATCTATATATATATTCAGGATTCATCTTATGCAGTTTTGGTTCCATATTAATGGAGGTTGTTGGTGAAACTTACTGAAATTGATGCCTTGAAAAACTGTTTCGGTGAAACCAAGGAGGCAGCCATGCTAAAAGTGACACAGCTCTGCCAATTGGTGGGATAGTGGGAAACTGTTTGTTGCTAATGCACAAGTTCTACAGTGGTAATTCTAAGAGAAAAAAAAAAGCTCTTAAAAAGTGGATGTGGAGTAATTAGGTAACTAGCAATTAGCTGTTGCAAATCTGCAACATCTGCTTTGAGGAGGTTATCAGAAAGATATATCCTTCTGTCTTTAATATGTTTATATTTACTGGAATGAGGGACAAGTGTGCAGCCGTCTCGGGGGTAATGAACACAATGAAACACTGATATCACAGATCTTTATACTGAAGGCCTTGTTTGCCTTTACAGCTTAAAAAAGAGTGATAGATATAACTTAATCCTGTTTCATGCCCAGCTAAAACTCCCCAATGGAGCTCTAAAGAGAGCTAGTATGTGAGCAAACGATTGCTTTTATTTAGACACAACTACGCACCTTTATTTCCATCCATTATGACATTATGAAACGCAGAAGCAACCCTGCTGGGACTAACGTCACATCTTGACTACTAACCAAAACACATATTTAACTAAACAAATGTTATCATCCCTCATGTTAGATCATATTTCATTGATAAACAAACGGGAAACTGAGTTTTTGACCTATACTGCAGCCAGTCACTAGAGGGAGCTCTGACCCTTTTGGCTTCACTGATGGTAAACAGTTGTGACATACAATTTAATACAATCTATGGTTCGAACAAACATATGGGCTCTTCACAGTCTAATTTGTACAAGTTATCATTAAATAAGGCACTAGTGATCAACTTTTGGCCTTTTTTGATTTTAGTGCCCCTTGTGGGGAAACTGTTCCCTTTCATCTCTTTTACTGAAGTTGAGTTTTTATACAACAAAAAAAAGTTAATTTTGCTGCCGCTTTACTGTGAAATGCTCCACTCACTGAGGTTTTGTGCAGTGTAAAATATGAGTTTTGTTGTTTGTAAAAAACACATTGATGTCGTCTCTGTGAGGTCAAACACTGGTTTCTGATGAAAGTTCTTTGAAGCCAAACAAAGGCAGTCTCTATTTAAAAAAAAAAAAAAAACATACTCCTAGTCAGCCAGAAAACAAGCAAAGAAGTGGTGGTGAGGCTGGCATTTAGCCCCTTAACAAACAGTTTAAGTCAACCCAGCCACTTTCCTAATATTGCAAATCTATGCATACCATTTAGATTAGGGGTTACAATTTTCTGGCAGATCACTGATCTTTAAAAAGCCTGACCTGCCGATATCGATTAGGGCCGATACCAATTTTTATTTTTTATTTTTTATAACTGATAGCATATACCTTCATTGTTCCAATCTTATTTTATTGAAAATCATTGAACAATCGCTGTGAAACAATAAAATCTTTTTGCTTTAACTTAAACAACCAATAAAGTGTCCTGAGTTTTATGTCTCAGACAAAAAAGCAACAATGGCTGTCAGACCTTCCCTTTGGTATATAAGATCGATTGGTGCATGTCTAATTTAGTCCAATCATGCTCAAACCTTAAAGGAATTAAATGTAGCCCCTATGCAGTGTGTCCACGTTTGGAGCCAGCCAAGTGGACATTTGAGGAACTGCATTTTTTGCACTTGGTTCCACCAGATTCCACTTGTTTTATCACATTCTCTGACACCTGCAGCAGTTTCAGACACATAAAATGGCAAACTTATTTGGTTGTTGATGCAGCTTGTGCTGATTTTTTGACTATAAGAGAGTAAAGCTTTAATTTTTTTGTCCAAGTCACTGGACTTTTTACATCAACAACAACACCAGACTTCAGAGGTGGCTTTTTATCTGGCTGGAATCACTTCAGATGCTTCAACGCTACATTTGCTGCTTTCTTCGAAATCTGAGACTGAAAAGTAGGCAGGCAAATCACAGTAGGTTATGGTGACACCAGGTGTTAACAATTGACATGGAGTTAAAAAAAAAAGTAAGTCTGATTCTGCTCAACACATTTCTATTCCTTATTTAACTAAATGTGGGAAGAAGATACAGAAGTTAAAGCTATGTCAGTATAGATCTCTCTGCCGGACACTTTTTAAACTTTATACAGTGGAGGTAAGTCAGATGTGTTTTTTTTTTATAGCATTGTTGTCCAAAACTATTGTTCTGATTTCAGAATTAGAATCAGAAATATTCATTGATCCCTGAGAGGAAATTACATTTCAGTTTCATCTCTTCCAAGAAACATAAACAGACAGTGAGTCTAAATTTGGAGATAAGAATGAGCTGGGTAATACGAGGTAAAAAGAGGATGTTAGGGATGGGGTGTGGGGTTCGGAGGAGAAGGAAGAGGGGAATTGAGGAGATGAGAGGCAGGCCCATCATCCTGTGATAAGACGAGGAATATAAGTCTGATTATCACAGAGGCTGGGAGCATTAGACAGACAGTTGGGAGTCATCTCAAAACTCAGGAGGGAAGACGCAAGACAAGAGGTCACAATTATGCCCCGCTCGCTGCTCTCCCCTCCTCCTCATGAAGTGCTCTAATATATTCGGTTAGTTCCTGTATGGCGTGGAGGGGAAATTCTAATTAAAGGGTGCGGGGAATTTTGACACATGTGAGGCAGAGATCAATATTTAGCACCATAATCAGCCATTCCTGATGGCTTGACGGTGTCACTGCGAGCAGACTGCAGCTCTCCATTAGAGTGCTCGGCGAGGAGGCAGACAGGCAGGCGAGCAGGCAGGCAGCCAAGCAGGCAGGCTGCAGAGGAGCGCCAAACTCCCAGCCATCATGAATCAAAGCAAGTGATGCCTCTCGTGCTCCATTCTGCTTTGCTTTTTATCTTCATTCATCCTCTTAAAGGAGAAAAGTGAACTCTGTCAGACTGCTTTGTGATGGGGGTGCAGGGGAAGGGGGAAAGAAAGGGAGAAAAATGCCACAGAGGGGACACAGTAGATCAGGAGGAAGTGCAGCTGTCAGGACTTTAGACTGTGAGATGATTGGAAGGTACACAGATGGTCCTGTCTATTGAGTCATTTCTCTTTTTGGTGGGACACATATTTTATTTTCATTTCAAACAGTGTTGGAAGATGTATTTGTATCCTTAAATTGGGAAACAGAGGCAATAGAGCTCAGTGAGAATACTTCCAGCAACGATAATATTCCTCAAATAAGTGAATTTAGTCAAAAATACATCTGGAGTAGAAATTTCAGGAGTCATCTTTTTTTTTTTTTTTTTTTTTTAACCCTTTTTGTGTCAAAGAAATAATATGACTGTTACATTTCTCTGCTGCAGCTGGTTAAGATTAGATGTATTTCCATATTTCAAGTGCTGCTTTAATAAATTAGCATATAGCTGTGTTTCATTTCAAAAAAATCATTGTGTGTACTTCATCAAAACATTATCTGCAAAGCAACCTGTACTAAAGGCTGTCAAAAAAGTTTAATAAGTTATTATGTTTACAAGCATCTAGACCGTACATGTAAATAAATATATATAGACACATTAGTGTAAAGTGGTGCGATTTAGTACAGAGCTAAACTTGTATTCCTTGTTGCTACATTCAGAACCAGGGTTGCGAAATACCTTGAATTCTCAAAGTTGGAAACTTTCTGGTAATTAATGGGAATTTATATTGGCTACATTTACCTGGTCATACACATTTATAAAAATTGGACATTTCAGTTTGTTATAAGCAGACATGTATACAAACATGTCTGATGCAATGTTTATAGTATAAGAAAAATATATTATCTAAATATTTGTATTTTCACATAAATTAATTTTCAGGATTTTTTTTTGTCAAAGTGAGCCTCCACATTTCAATCAGCATTTGTTTGTTCATTTTAATGCGTGTATTACTTAAAGTTAAACCATAAAATCAAGAATATTTACCTCATTACTATGATCACAGCTTACTCTGACAGGACTTCTAGACTCAAACTCAAGAAATGAGGCCTCAATGGAAATGCAGTAGGCTGCTGAAGGTAGGGATGGGTACTGAATTAGGTACTTTTATAGGTACCAACCGAATTCTGTCAAAAGTACTAGGTACCAGCTCAAGTAAAATCAAAAGGTACCATATTTGGGTACCTAAATGCTTCCTTGTGACTGTGAGGGAGTGGAAGAGTAATCTATTTTCCATGCTGGACATGAACACAGCATTGCAAGGTTATATATTGAATAAATATGTTAAATTAAAAAGAATTTACATTTTATTATTAAACAAATTTATATTTATTACCAGATAAACACACACAAAAGTACCGAAAATTGGTACCGTTGAGTACTGATACCAATTGCCAGGTACTGGGAATCAGTACCGTAACCCTTCAAATGTGAAAGGTACCCATCCCTAGGTGATGGAGTGGATGATTTGCTTTCAATCATGTTGTTTAAAACAAAATCATTTTTCGAAAACCTCAAAAAGTTGATAAGAAAAAATAGAAAACAAAATTTCCTTAATTTCTCCAGAATATTTTGAAAAAATGATAAAATGTGATGGCAACAAAACTGAAAATTCCCATGAAATTTTTAGGAATCTTTCCTGAAATTTAAAGGAAATTTCCACATCTTTGCAACCTGATTCAGAGATAAACTTCACTGAGCTGTAACATAACAACCAACTGTTTAATAATGAAACACCAAACCAAAACTTAATTCTGGTTTCATCTTTCAGCTTCTGTGTTTTCAGATTCTGTTGACAAGGTAAGAAAGGAGAAAATTGTGCTGCATATTTATCATTTCAGTAATGATGAGTCAATGGGAGTGTATCATGTTGAAATGTGTTCCTAATATTTTGTTTTCCTCATGTATATTAATGTAGTTTTTCTACGTTGTGGTTTTTTGATGTAGCTGGTTATTTGGCAAGAACCAGAGCAAGTTGGAAATAACACACTTCCACTGAGCAACCTATTTTTTTAAAAACTACCACAAATGCTGTAACTACTTCACACACTCAACCAAGCACACACAACACGCCACACGAACACGGCTGCTAAGCTAACAGTAATAGTGACCACTGAGTCAGAATCAGGAACATGGTGTTGTTTCCACAGGGCAAGGAGAGGGGGCAAAGGTGGGGGCATGTGGAGGTGTGTGTAAGTGTGTGTGTGTGTATGTATATGAGAGGAAAAGTGGGGGGTTGAGCCCAGCCCAGCCCAGCTTAGCCCAGCCCATCCCAGGGTGTCCCCTGTCTCCATGTGTCAGCCCATCTCCTTGTTCTCGCATGTCACTGACACACACGTGGGTACTTACCAACCCAAGTTGCTCCAATTAATGGCTGTCCCACTGCGCTGTCCGTTGTGCGGTGTGCTGGCCCGGGTGACAAGATCTGGTCTAGGATCTGTCTCTCCAGTGACATAAGGAAGGAATTTTAAGAGGGAAAAGTGATGCAAACACACAGCGCCTCATGCTGCGCCCAGATAGGTAGATAACAAAGAGTCTGGTAAATGAGTGGCAGCGAGGAAGGCATTGAGGATTCTCTAATTACTCGCTGCAATCTATCTAAGTCACTGGCCTTCTAATTTGATTTATCAGAATGCATGAAATCCCTCGGAATAATGCCCTTATTAGAAGGACAGAATTGACGGGGGGACAAGAGGTCTGCCGAGAGGAGGAGGAGAGCACAGATTTAAGCATCAATTACAGTCAAAAGGAGAATTAATAGTTATTAATCCACAAACATGGCCGTCATTCTATGCTACCTCTTCGCCACTTGGAGACAAGCCCCTTCACACTTGCTCTGACACACACGGTCACACATGTTCCTGCGTATGCGCCTGTACAAAGGTGCTTTTTTTGTTCACATAAGACGCACACATCTTAAACATTAAGTTAAATAACGCTCAAACTAAAAATAAATATATGTGTAAAAGCAACACAGCAGTTACGAAGACAAGACACCATAAATATCTCTTACTCTGGACGTTTCCTATCATTTTGCCCACCGGCAGATCAAAGGTCTTTAACTCCTTAACTAAATTCTTGACTGACAAATTCAATTGCTGTCAGTCGTCCAGGGCCTTCAATGTAATATGTGCATTTTGATTCAATTTGCCCTGCAAATACATACATATACATATTGTTTATCTGGTTATGTGAACAAAAAAATCAATACTTATATCTGTGCTTTGTCATCCTTAAGTGCATCATGAAATAGCAAGATATGCCTCTAATTGAATCCAACCGGACCACACAGATTGTTAATTTTGTGCTATTAAGCTTTTGCAACATTTACAATGTCTTCTTTTGGCCTGTTGATGACTCTTGTTTGTCCCTTGTTTGAGAAAAGAACATTTTATATTTTGAAGAATTGAATTTGGAAAGGTCAATCTGGAAACAAATAACAATAAATCAACGATGATGCTAACTTGTGTCTTTTTTAAGGAGAGGAATTCGGAGTGCACGGGAAGAGCTGTCGCAGCTTCACACGGCGGTTACAGGAGAACGCTGCGTATGTGCAAAAATACTAACACATAGTGTGATTACTCAAATTATTCTAATTAATTCACATGTTGCCACTGCACTTTTTGTTAAAGCCACATGGTCATATCACATGCTCCAGAATAACAACAAAAGGACAGCTTGTCATGTTAAATAATTTACAGAGCCGTGCAGGCAGCAGTGCAGCATTAGGTGACACCAGGCTCTGAGTTTTATGTTAAACCCTGTGGTTTTTGTTAAAGGGTTGCTGAGTGGCTGAAAGGAGAATGCCAGTGTGCTGTTGCCTTGCTGTCAGTCACACAGAGGCAGTATTTAGACAGGGAGCTGAGAGGTCTGCTCCGCTGCCAGCTCCTGCCTTTTAAACAGCCCTTTCCTCAGAGAGACAGCTTAGCACTGAGTGCCAGTCAACCTCGGCCCTGCACACACACACACACACACACATGCTCTCACACACTTTGATAGCCTCCTTGATAAAGAATAATTTGGCAGAAGTGGAGAAATGATCATGTATGGTCAGACCAAAAGGTACGTTGTAATGGGTCTATCCCCGTGTTTCAACAAAGTGGAGCGCGAGGCGTCTGGACAGCAGATTCATCAGCATTACTTGAATGGAGGAACAAGCTCATACAGCATTACAGGGCTGACAGGGGAAGATGAATCTGGGCGACTCCGCGCATCAGGGGATCCTCATAGACCTTCAGTCACGGCCCGTGGTAAAGACTGAGGGATGGGAGAGCGGCTGTGGAGATAACACATCACACCCTGTCTGCGTCCTGTGTTATGATGCTGTCCTGTAGAGCGCCTGGGACAATCCCGTGTCCGCTGCCAGAGTGCCGTTGACATCAATGACAAACCTCTGTGGTGTCAGGCAGTCACTCACACTTCTGCTGGGTGTCTGTCATCATGCTCAAACGGTCAGGCGCTGACACCTTTTCACGTGAATGAAGATTCTCCAGCGGCTGACAAAAAATTGTGGATGGCCTTTAAGGAGGGGAAAAAGACACAGCAAGAATAGCACCTCTCCTCAAAAGGAGAGGCTTATAATTTGCAATAATGGCACACCAGTAGCTCTTGGAGAGAAAATTACAGGAAAAAGCCGATCTGAAATATCCTTTTAACTGGCAGAAACACATCCATTGTAGACAGAAGTCTTGTTTACTTGGTAAAATGGCATCAATTAGGAGTGGATGGCAAAATTAGCATATTCTCTTAATGGACTGGCCTTTCTTGTGCAGCGCGCTCGCACTGATTGTATGGAAGGGACATGTTAAGGGAGACTGAGAAAAGGTCAGGTGTCTGCACCATTCAGGTGATCATATTTTTCACCAAACAGTTGTGCATTCTCCATGGCTATTGTCATGTTATACTGCAGCTGAGAGCAACATGCCAGTGTGCAGAGATATTTTATTTCGATTCGTGACGGAAAACAAGTCATTCTTTCTGACACAGCTAAGATATCAGACATGTAGCCCTTCAAAGAAATCTCAAATGTATTTATTCAACGATCTAAGCGCAATGCACATATTATTAAAACTTACAAATAAATAAAACCTGTAAGAAATACGTAAACGACATCCAAAATTATGAATGTCCTTAAGGTAAAAGTCTTACTCACTTAGAGTTAAGTGTGTCCGTGTAATTTTTCCCCTGACTGATTTAAATCAGCACACAGCAGGAATTCAACCCCCACTCTTTTAAATGTGAAGACAAACGTAGCCAAAAAATTAGACAAATTAACAGACAACCTAAAGTAGTGTTCAATATCCTGCTCTTACCACCGAGCTAATCAATTAGGATAAATGGCGAGTTTACTCTCATTATTAACAGCCAGCCGTCACTTTGGAAGCTAATTAATTCCAAAAATGATATTTCATCATCAGTGCTGCAGTACGTTTCTGGAGAAGGGCTCAGCTCCTCCCAGTAAGACCAAAGCCGCAGACTGCAAATTTTCCTCCCCCCTGTTCTCCCCCACCCTCCTCCTCCTCCTCCTCCCTTGTGCCTCTGCTCCCACCTCCCCAAATTGACTGGTCTTGCACAGTTGCAGCTGAACAAGAAAGGAATTGCTAGTGTCAAGACACAGTTTACAAATATGACATCTCCTCTGCCATGGCTGGAAATATGAAATATTGATTTATGTGCAGTAAAAGGTCTTATAAAAATGATCACATACACATGAGGGATTAATGTGCAGAAGATCAATAGAAATTTCATTCTTGACACTAGACTGTCACCTATGGTGAAATGCTAAAATAAAGAAATCAATATTATCTATGAAATGTCAAATTTATTATAATTATGTGGATGAAAGCTGGCCAAGTGGCTCCCAGGGGGCCGAGAGGGATAGGGTACTGCTCTCCAGCATCCCTCATGTCCCTCCTGCTTGTGCTGCCAATTTTGAGAGCAATATTGGTGTAAAGGGTTTTCACCCGTTATGTATGGCCTTGTTGTAACAAATTCCTCCTGGAATATTTAACTGTGGAGAGACTGACAATGGACAGAGCTGCAGTTCATAGCCTGCAGGTTGCGTAGTTAACAGCTGTTAGCTTTGGCACATATTGTATGACTCTGCCCTCTCGATTGAAACCTATTTGGCAGCTGCTGCCGACACTGACAAGTCACAGGCCCTATAGTACGACATCTCAGCAGGTGTCTCGGTTCAAAGATGACAGATTCAGTCAGGCTGTGTATTGATCTCCAGGCTTGAATGTAGACGGTAATCATGCTGATTTGTTTTGTTGTTTGTGGACATAAACTGTTTAGACAAGAAAAGACAGGACGTGATTGTCACAAAGCCATAAAACAATCATTATGATGGAGGGGGAAAAAAGCCAATTGTGGAACAATTTAAAGTGCAAATCATTTTTTATGAATTTATCTTGAGCAACTTTGTGCACACGCCTCTAATTTTCAAACGAGATGGAGCCACATCAGAGGCTCTTAATGCGTTATTGGGCTTTCAGAAATCCCCCCTCAATGTTTTATTTGCTATTGCATTTAAACTAAGAGCTATTTGTGTTCATTCACTTGTTTTCCATGTCTAATTAATATCCTTTGAATGTGTGGGGATCAATTTATTTAATCAATGTTGGGTAGAGCCTCTGGCCTTCTAAAGGTCACTTAGATATGGAATGGGAAATCATCAGAGTCAAATCACAAAGGGGGCGAGCAGGTAATTTGAATGTGGCCGGCAAACTTTGCATGTATGATCACACATACCAGAGAAAAACCACCGAAAATTATTTTGCTTTCCGTCTTCCCTTTTCAGGCAATAGTCTTTTTTTTCCACCAGAGGCCCACTGTACACACTAGAGTGTGGCAGCTGTGTAATCCCTTTAACAACCGACGGGGCTATTAAATGAACCGGTGGTGCAGCTGCAAATAGCCAATAAAGCCAGCACAATATCATCCCTATTAAACAGTAATCTCGGCAGGCTTAAGAAGTTCTCTGAAAAATGGGAGGAAAACCATAACAAAATGTAATCAAGCAAAACATGGGGATTTTCCTCCACAAAATAAGCCAAACAATTTTCACAGTGGCTTTACATGAAAGGTGTTGAGCAGCAGCGGCGGCGGCACTCGAAACCTCAGAGAACTTCTCAGCCCCTTCAGGTGACCACGGTTTGCCCGCCTTATCACAACTACACACAACAAATAAAATGAGCCTGTCAATCGAGGCAATTTATCGCCACAGATATTAACAGAGAAAGGGGGAAACGGGAAAATAACAAATTGTGCAGTTACATTTTAAAAGTGACCAAATCGAATTCATAAGATCACAATTTGAGAGATAGAACCCAGTTTATTTTTTCCTCCCTTTTACCAGCTTATGTGCTCTGTCAGATGAAAGCGGAGCAGAGAGCCGCTGTTGATGGAGCCTTTGAGCCTGGGAGAGGAGGCAAACGCAGCCTCTTGAAGGGGTACCAGGGACAGCGATAACCGGGGGAGGCCGCGGGAGCTCCCTCTCCACTGCCGGGGGAAGGTGTTCCAACTTATCAGAGTCTGCACGTGGGGAATGATTACCCCTCCGCCGGGCCGATTACTGCTGCCTCTCTGGGTCAAAAGCAGGCCAGGATAAAAGAGAGAACTGAAGCCTCCTATCCTGCCTCCAATCATCCATTAGCACTTGGAGCGAGGGGCTTGGCTATTCCTCCAACCCCCCTCTCTGACACAAGCTTGTCAATCTGGTGCATAGAAGAAGAAAGACATAATCACAGGCGGGATTCTCACTCACATCATGTCATGGAGGACCGTGTGGGGCCTGCAGTGGTAATGTATGGATCTGGGTATAAGCAGTGCCTTGACATATTATTTATTCATTTGAGTTTGTTTAAGAAGAATCCTCGTCATCTGCAGGCCGAGGAAAAGTATTGAGCGGTGTTTACTCTATTGATGTATGGTATATATGCTGATCCGACTGCATGAATAAGAGTGTGAAACAGGCAAAAAATGCATATAACAATAGGCACATCAAACAAGGATAACTGATTGCATCACACGCACTGACTAACACACACTCACACACACCTACACATACTGTTTGCAGGGCTATACTCAGGAAAAAAGGCAGAGGAAAGCATTAATAATAGCGCTTTAGCAAGCATACTGTGAGTATGACCTGCTCTGTGTATTTTAACTTATACTGGTACTGGTTTATTGATACTGATATTGATAATGTTACTTGTATCACTCCCAATTCTAGTATGAATATCAATACTGCTGAAACCGGTATTGATATTTTCATTGCTTCTGATACTAAACTACATCAATACTGAGTCAAAGTGGCTTAAAGTTACTTATCCTGATATCAATACTGATACTGATAATATCAGTGGTTTTGAAATTAATACCAATAAGGGTATAAATATGGATGTTGGTATTAATACCTAGACAGGTATCAAATTCAGTGGTGGTCTGGCTTTGTTTCCCTGAACAAACACTGACATTGATACCAATACTGATAACAGTACAGATACTTGTATTGATACTGATACTGGTAATAATACCACAATACTAGGGGTGAGTATTGGCAAAAACCTCATGATACGATACGCATCACGATACTTGGGTCACGATATGATAATATCACTATATCAATATATTGCAATTTGTTGCGACTTTTCTATCATGTTGTGTTTGAAATAATGACAGTCAGATGCAGTGTTCCATACACTTAACTTGAATCAAAGTGTGTCAAGTTTGTCACTTAAACTACTGTGACATCAAACTAATGTTGCAAAGGAAATTATTTGGTGAAAGACGTGGTCAGTTGGTGAAACTGATTAATGTCACTTGGTGTAACCAGTGTTACTCATAAAAAATCTGATATTGTACAAAACATGTCAATGATTGATATTTTATCAGTCTACTACACTGTAAAAATATAAACTTTTAATGATTTTAAACTGACCCAAGAATAGAGAGAAAACAATGATGTTTACGGCATCAAAATCCATATCATCAAGTTTAGGTATAAAATATTTTGAATAGACTTTGAGATAATATTTATTATAAAGTTTATGAGCAACATACAGTGGAGTTGCTCTTTGGTGCCATCTACCACAGTGGAGGTGCAGAAGACATATTGTACTTCAAACTCAAAAATTATGAATATTTATTTTAGGAAAAATATAAATATTAAGAGTTGAAATATCAATATTCTATCACAGGTCAAAGTATTGCGATATATTGCGGTATCAATATTTTTTCACACCTACTAACAGACACTGTATAATATATGGATGTAGTTTCCATCTGTTTTCAATACACAGTTTTGAAATGCATTGTCAGGCTTAGGGAGTAACTAAATGCATGCAATGGCATTACGTAATTAGGATACAAAGAAAGAATAACAGTATTGCACTACAGTTACAGCAAAAAAAAAACAAAAACATGTAATCAGATTACAGTTACATTTAGTAAAAAATGGGACTATTGTGAAATTGCTGTGTAGGACTTAAGTCAGATAGTTTTGTGTTTACAGTGTAGCAGTTGTGTTTAAAACAGTATCATTGGTGAACTAAAACAGAGCAAAGTGTGTCTGTTGTGTAAAATAAGCAGATTATTATGGCTTGATAAACTGTGCTATGTGGTCAAGACTTGAGCACTTTTATTGTGGGATTGTAAACTTCTGCCTAAACCTGGTTTCCTCAACAAAGTTAGATTTTTCATGTGTCTTACAGAACACACAAAAATTAGTAATTTTATTGATATTTAGTTATTTCTGTCTTTAATAGCATATTTTGTATTGGAGTAATCCAAAATTAATTGAAAGTAATACAGTTACATTACTTTAATATCATGGTACTTGGATTACGTTACTGATTACATTTTCAAATGGGTAACTAGGAACTGTATCTGAAAACCTTCTTAAATTATCCCTCCCTACTCTGCCCTTTGTAGATTAGGAAGTATTTTTTTGTTTTTTTGAATGAGGCTGTGAACACATTTCTCAATGCCGTAAAGTGTTTTTTTTTTTTTTTTTTTTTTTTTTTGCTCAGTGTGCCTGGGGAACCTTAAAGAACAACAGTTTTGGCATTTCAGCATGGGCTTCATTTCTCACAGCCAGAGTTTGCCACTCGAGTGATACCAATTGAGCTGATCAGATACCTTGAGCAACAATTCTTCCAACTCAACATCTGCCTCAACTGCTTTTTTTTATATAATATTATTTTACAATCACAGAGTTTCTTTCTTACTTCTTTTACAATGAATGACACAGTTGCTGATACTGGTCATGGGAATATGTTATGAAGGAGATCTGCTATAGTCTTTTAAAAATGTGGTAATGTTATCGATCTCCAATGAAAAACAATAGAGCACTGTATTTTCTGCCTCATCAGTCTAAAACCGGGCTACTGGGCCCAAACCAAGTGAGACGCTACATGTAGAGTATCTACTTTTAATGCTTCACTCTGTATGCATTCCCCAGCTGCCCTCATGTTACAGACAGACAATGGGCTGGTGCAGCACAGCTGACCAGACTAACCTCTCACTAGAACAGCCCAACCCTTCAGATTAAGGTCAGTGCTTCAGTCAGCTACCTCTCACTCTCCTCTCTTTAATGCCAGAAAGGGACAGGGGGAGAACTCGCAGCTGATTGCTGGTGGCATCTCTGATGACCAGAGTGTAAAAATCTCTGCTCCTATGCTTCCATGCACAGGTCAGTGCAGGGGTCTTCACAATACAACAGAGCGCTGCCTTGCTCAGAGAGCTCAATCCTGTAATTCCAGTGACCAATCTGTTTGGGGATATGGAGAGCTGGGTCTCAGGGGAGGCCTGCAGGTCGGGCTGGCTGGGTTTGGGATGGATGTATAGAAAAGCTGTGCTGTTTCTCCCACAGGTGAGCCAGAGAAGCGCCTGGAGGTCAGTCCTGAGGACGGGGTAGTGTGAACTGCTATTTCCATGCTGAAGTCACACAGAGAGGAGCTGCCACACAATGATTCAATGCCAAAGCTAATGCTTTATTTCAGCAGAGTCAAGAAGTCTGTAGTGTTCACAGAAAGTATTTTTCTGGAATATCAGCATTTCTTTGACAGGGCAAAGTCTGTGTGCTGGGAAATAATTACACACTTCAAAACAGCTACAATTAAAGACTGGATCAACATTTGGATACATACATCAATCAATTAATCAATCAACTTTAATTTGTAGAGCCCTTTACAACACACAAGGTGCCCAAAGTGCTTTCCATTAAAATCAGGACACAAGAATTCAAATTCAATACAATAAAAATACAATACACTTCAATAAAATGGCAGGAATATCTCACCCCATTACTGTATGTTAAAAGCCAGTCTGATTACATAGGTTTTCAGCCCGGATTTACAAATGGTGCGTATTTCTTCCAAAGCCTGGGCCCAGCGAGTGAGAAGGCCTGAGTGTTAAGTCCTTGCTCTGGGGACTTCCAGCAAGAGATAGAGAGGGGCAAGGGAATTGAGGGCCTTATAAACAAAAAGCAGCAAATTAAAATCAATTCTAAAAGGAACAGGGAGCCCATGAAGGGAAGGCAAAACAGGGGAAACATGGTCGAAACTGTGAGTTTTTGTTAAAAAGTGTGCAGCAGCATTCTGTACCAGCTTAAGACAGCTCAGGGATGATGAGTGATGACTTAAAGACACCAACATACAACATTATTCATAGTTTTTCAGTGAAATGTCTTGACAACTACTGGATGGTTTGATCGGTGGTCTGCAATATTTGGTGGAGAGGCTCTCCTACTCCTCTGACTTAAAACCACCATTTCTCTCTGTTTTCCACAGCAAAAAGTGCAACATACTGTTCCCTCTGAACTGTATCTAAAGTGTTTTTATTTTCATCTTACTGATCTCTACCAGCCAATACTTACAACTTCTGTTGATAGAAAGGAAAACAATATGTTTCCAAGCATTCATTTCCATGATATACAAAACAGTGGCTGATCAAGAGTTGCCTGATGTGCCACCAAACACTGACAATAAATCTATCAGCCTCCCCTGTTCTTTCTGTACATTTAAACCATGATCCATGGTGAACCTGTTACTAAAATCATTATAATGTTTCAAGGATAAATTTGTCCTGCAGTGTGCCCATGACGAAGACCTCCTCCAGGAGAAGACAGATAATACCGTTTGGAGCAGGAGGCATTAGATTCTGTGTGATGAAGGTGAAACCATACTAATGTAAGGTCTCATTAAAAAGGCTACAAAAATGGACTCAATTAGATAAACCCAGATAGATCCTGGTTATGACTTCATCAGCTTTTGACCGACTCGATTCTGTGATGCATGTCTTCATCGAAAGGAAGGGAATCTTTAAGGCTGAAACCAAACCTTATGGCAATCATCTACCACTGAGTTGAGTAGAGGAGAAATAATGTTACTTACATGTCAAGGTTTGATCTCTGTTCTGCATTCAGGAGGTACTCTGTTATAGAACTGACATGCTAAATAATAACTTAAAATCAAAGTGGAAAAAAAAAAAAACTAACCACTGAACAGACAAAGAGCTAAACAGAAAATAACCCACATCTCTGGAGCGGCACTCCTGAGTTAAAAGCTTTTTACTGTGTCCCTAATTTTTACAGCTCCATTAGCAAAAAAAAAAACTGTTTGAATATTCTTTCAAATTGTTCAAATCTCAAAATAAAATACATTAGAATAAAGCTGAGCGGCCCATTCATCATTCAGCACCGCTCAGATGAGGCTGCAGGTGAAGCAAGTTAAATTTCTCCACAAACAAAGAGGCTGATCTCACTACATGGAGAGACCTGTGGAAACGCTGTTTTCAATGATCCAAAGCATCTTGTCTTGTCCTTTTCACATGCCTCCAATGAATTATGTATCTGCCGTGATTTATGGTGCGCCATGCTCAACACTCTTCCTCTCCCTCAATGTGGAATCCTACATAGATTTTTCACAGGGAGCCCACTGGGAAAACCAAAATTGCTCAATTTAAGGAAGTAATTAAAACTGTCCGCAATCAATATTTATCTTTAGACGGACCCTTGTGGGGGTTTAGTGACCATCCCCCCCAGCATACTGCCCGATGTCTAGCCTTATGTCCCTGTGCTCTCCTCATTGACAGCTGTTAAGCTCCTTCAAATAAACCAGAGACAAGAGCAAGCTGTCCCCACTCAGGACTAAAGATGACATGTGCCGTGAATAAGCAAATGACCGTTAATTGTGAGCCAGCACAAAACATGACTGGGATGCCAAGTCGACTGTGATGTGGGTGATTCTTTTTAACAGAAAGAGAGAAAACGCAGAAATATTTAGTAGAATAACTTACTGTAATTCTAAAAAAGCCAATCTCTCATATTCTAGAGAGCGAAAGATAAAATGTTATGGAAGTTTCCGAGGATTATGCTTATGAATAATCAGGAGCTGAGGACTCTTCTGTTTTGAGTCTCTGCTGTCAGATAATTAGTTTGACATTATCTTCTCACCTGCGCACAAGTGGAAGGACTACATCTGTGAAGATTTCCTTGAATAATAATTACATAATTTAGGGGAAAAAAATCTAGTTTTCAACTAAAAAGTCAGATAATTTTCTAAATTTACTTCACCTCACTGAAATAAATTCGGGACAGAATTTCTTTTGGCTAATATTAATCCAGACAACTGAGTAAGCATTTTAACTTCTGCTGTTTATAAAAGGCACTACATCACTGGAAAAGTCGTCCTACACCAGCACACTGTATTTGAGATTTCCTGCACTCAAAAAAAAAGGTTAAAACAAAAAAGCACAATTCAGATCACACAGGATTGAGGGCCATGAAAGAAAAACATCCATCAAAAAGGAGATAATCTCCAGCCTCCAGACTGATAAATCACACTTTAATTCAATAGAGAGTATTTACTTGCGATCAATTTAGTGAGGTGAAACAGTCATGTAAAACAGAGCAGTGGTGGCATGACAGTTTGGTTACACTGTCTTCAGAGACCCCTTGCTGCAGGCAGAAATCATGTCCCTGTCATTCTATATCATCAATTTTAATTATCCTCACAAGTGCTCATTCTGCTCCAGGCTGCAGCAGGAAAGGCAGAATCTGGGAAAAAAAAATTCCTTTAATCTATTTGGGACGTCAAGTGTGAGGTGTGACCACTGTCTGTCACCCCCCCACACCTCCCCCCTCTCTGCTCCCACCCAAAAACCACAAGCACAGACAAACACTTTCTGAGCTCATGCTTGGACGCACATGTACAGTAGGAGGAGCAAATGCACAGATATATAAAACAAATATATGTCTGCTAAATGCTTGGGAAGAGTTTCAACTTTTCCCAGCTTCCCTTCTGGATGTGTTTGTTGTGTTGTTGCAGCACCCCTCTAGGAGTTAACCAGTAGGTCAATATAGCAAAGGTCATGCTCTGTCTTGCCAATCTCCTGCTGTAACTGAACCCCACACACAGGGATCATTATGACTCCTTCAGTTCCTTCTGTCCTCAATGACTGGTGGTCCAACTCTGCAGGGGTCTCACTGTGGCCCCTGCTGAGTGGCACCCCCTTGTACTTACAGACAAAAACACAAACAGGGCGGTCGCTGTTCATAAGGTTTTTCTAATTGGGATACACTGAGTGAGAAGCTTGGTCTGCTGGGGTCGTCAATGCTGGAGTTCAGATCACGGTGGTACAGTATAAAGCACATTACGCTGCTATATCAACACAATAAGGACGATGAGAGAATGACAAATGTCTGCAAAGTGATCTTTGTTCAGTGCTTCTGTCACAACCTGGTGAGTCTCTACTCAGTAAGAAGGCCTTGGGAAGATGGCCTCTGTTAACAGGATACAGGTTGAGATGGTTGGGGAACGGATGGCTATGGGGTTAGGGCTAAACAATTGACACAATAAACAACGAGGGGCTAAATTCATGCCAAAAATGAAGGTAACTATGGACATTTTTTCTTCATACATGTAGAACAACCAACTCACCAAATACAAGAAGTTGTGAGTGTGTAGTGTCTCGCAAACTTGGAGCTGGCATGTATATTAGCGTTGCACCTATACCGATCCTGGTATCTGGTATCGGTGTGAAAGGGGCCGATCCATAGTGCCGATCCAGGCAAACAGCTCTGTGGCTTTTTTAAATGGCGCCCTTGGTTACTTGATTTAAAACATTTGATGCACTTTTTTTTGCTGCATTACCAGTCTACAGGGTATAAAAGTTCACATTTGAATAGATAATTTCTGCAAATTCTGTAGCATTGTTTTTACCAAAATAGTGCTAAACATTTTAGTATTCTATAGTTTCTATTTATAAATATTTACTTCAGTTTTTCCATCTTCTTATTTTTTGCCTTTTACCCAAAACATTACGAGTCTTATCCCACAGTAGGGCATGCAGGTTATTATTTAACACTGGTTTCGGATCAGTATCGAGATGGACTGATACCCAAAGCCCAGGCATCAGTATCAGTATCGGAACCAGAAAAGTTGGGTCGGTACATCCCTACATACCATGCCGTTACATATTGCACTCAGCTTGTTGCAACGCTATTCAATAAATGGCTGGAAAATGAGAATGTTTTGTTTGTTTTATGTTTTACTATGTTGCCTACTGTATCGGTATGGATCAGGTATTGGCACAATTAAATTTTAATAGATTGGATCAGAGTGTAAGAAAGTGTATTGGCCCATCTTTTATGTGAGTTGCAGAATGTTGAAGGAACACTGAGTTTAACTTAATGTAAAAACATTAAGTCATAAAAGGAGATTAACAAATCACAGTATGTTTTTGTTCAGATTATTTTGATTAATGGGGTACTTTTATACACCTCCCATTAAAAACTTCCAGAGTAATGAAGTCAGAGAAAATCAAAACAAGCTTAGCTTCAGGAAACAAGGCAAGGCAATGCTCATGGGCAGATCCCCTTGATGTTCTCTCTGACTATTGGAGCATTTTTAAAGTGAAACTCCTTTAATTAATGTTTTTAATATTCAACTACTTGGTCTGGTTTTAGAGAGGAGGCCACTGTGGTCATGTGACCTCAGTTTAAAACATTAGGAACTATGAACATGAAGGGAATACATGTGAGTAAGCATGTTTGCTGCAGCTTGGCTCCAAATGTTTGTGTTTTAATGGCATTCTCATATAAAAAGAGACACAAGACATTAGTACCTGAAAAATCCTGAATTAGTTTTATTTAATTATATTATTTAATGATAATTATATCTAACAATATAAAGTAAGATAGAAAGCTTTTTCATCCATATGTTGAAAACATATCTACACCAGTTTAATACATGACTCGTGGTTAATGCTGTTTGTGATGATTGGAAGAGTTTTTCCTACGACAATGTTGGCAACAGAACAGAGGAGTCAGACTCTAAGAGCCCTTCTCTCACTAATGGCTACAGTTTTATGACATAACATTCACCCATTAAAGAATTGCTGTGGTATTTTGCTGGCAGTTGTTGCCATTATTTTCTATACAACGTCTAAGGCTCAATCAGACCTGCAGAGATTGGAAATCTGTAGATTCCGGGTTCACAATATGGTTGAATCCAATTGAGGCAAATTGCATGCATTTTTAGCGATCATTAAGTTATTAGCATCACTAGAGGGGGCAGAAAAACACTTGAAATAATCTCTCTCTTAATTGCAATCAATTTCCCCATTCAGAGAAACTTCTGACACCTTTTGGTGTTCGTGGCTTTCAAGTTGTCCTTTCATGGATCCCGGAAACAGGGCCGGTGGCATGAGAATGGGCTTACAGATTCATAGTGTAGTTTGGTGAGGAACTATAGCACTATATATTCTTAGCCATAAAGAACAGACTGGAATGAACCATAAAAAGACACAATTAATAGGAATGGGCTGCTTAGGATTGGCAACCGATGAAAAGTGAAACGGACAGAACAAGGACTTGATAATGAATTCAGGCATCTGTGAAAAATTTCTCTTGCTCCAGGGTTGAAAATGAAAGGAACCACCCCCTCCATAAAAAGAAAGGATAAAAGAAATAAGTTAGAGAAAATCAGTGGGCAGCTTTTATGTTTCACTCTGTCAGCTGAGTGTCAGGGATTTGCTGTCATAAAGATAGTGAAAGCTCAAGAGCTGGTGCTTACCAAGAATTAATCAGTTTAGGGTTTTTGGTCCTGAGCATAAAATGTCAGACACTGCCTCTCAAGTCTTGTAGGTGATTTCTTTGAGCTGAACAACACAATAATCCCGCTCTCACTTCTACTGAAGGTCAAAGTTGGTCAGTGAGCCAAGAAATACCATATCAGAGCTTCCTTCCTCCTCGATTGCCTCGAGTATAAATTACGGAATTAGTGTATTGATTGCCCACGATGGCTTCCAGCAATCACTTTTACAGCCATGACAAGATTATTTTATCCTACTTTTCCTGTATTATTATATGTTGTGTTTGAGTTATTCCACCAGCATGGGAAGTGACAGCTTGAATTTATTCAATAAAGCAAGGCAGTTAGAGGAGCCAGTGAGGCAAAAAAAGAAAAAAGAAAGCATGGCATGAAGGAGGGGAGACAGTCTTTTCCCGCCTGCGAGCCTGCCATCCCAAATAAAGAAAGATATCTGCCCAAATAGAGCGCTGATCAATACATTCATACAAACACAAGCACGTCGTTTGTTAAGTCGAGGGCGATAACCTCAGAGTGATGCACATGGGAAACTGCAGGAGTGAGAAAAAAAAGACATCATAAATAACACATAATGGAGTTTATGATGATTTGTGGCGCGGTACATAAGTGGGAAATGCCCTGTTGTGTTTTTATATTTGTTAGCGAAACACAGTGCGTCAAAACAGACATACAGTGTTATAATTTTACAAATACGTCCATAAAATGTGATAAATTTTAACCATGGGCAAAAAAAATAGTTTCATGCTTAAATCATTACTAAAAGCTAAAAAAAAACCTAAAGTTTCATTTTTAAGTCCCACTGTGTTGTTGCTGTTGCTATGGCTGCCACATTTTCCACAAACTTTTGAGGTTTTTTTTTCCCACATATAAAAAGATATAAATAGAGGAGCAGAACAGGAAGCTCTTATTGTCATTGCATTAGGCTATATCATAATTCAGAGTCCAACCCCAGGCTGGTCCTGAAAAAGTGAAGGTGCTTGTTTGCACATATTAAACACACACACACACAACACACCTCATGTGATGAACACCACTTCAGACACCATGTAATAAATCACAAATAACAAGCTGAAGTGCAAATGTGCTTTACTATTGATGGATAACTGTCTATGGTTGGTCAACAGTACTGAGTCATTACACTATACAGGAGGTCCTCAACTTACGTGGTTCTCAACTAGGGATGGGTACCGAATTAGGTACTTTTAAAGATACCGACCGAATTCTGTCAAAAGTACCGGGTACCGATTCACATAGAGTCAAAAGGTACTATGTTTAGGTACCTAAATACATCCTTGCGGCTGTGAGAGAGTGGAGGAGTAGGCAATTATTCATACTCGACATGAACACAGCATTGCAAGGTTGTATATTAAAGAATAAATATGTTAAATTGAAAAAAATATATGTTTACTTATTAAAAAAATTAACATTTTTTACAACGTAAACAAAAAAGTACCAAAAGTTGGTACTGTTGAGTACCGGTACCAATTGCCAGGTACTGTGCATCGGTACCATATCGTTTCAAATATGAAAGGTACCCATCCCTATTCTCAACCTACGTCGTTTTGACTTTACAACGCCAATAAATATATGTACGCAAGAAAATAGAAAAGGTTTAGAAGTTAAGCCACTCTGTTCATATGCTCTTACAATGAGTATTAGTTTTTGACGCAGAGTGCGTATGAATACACAGCCACGCAGTGCTACACGGTCATCAGCATCGCCCACTTTGTCTCGAATCGTGTCATAGTGTAGATTGTCTGTTTTAATTGAAATGTCTATTTAAATTGTCTGTGTTTCACATGAATATGAAGTATAACACATGTATTTGGATGGTTATTTAGAAGTTTAGGGGTATTTAGGGTAAAAATCTGTCGCAGAATTTCAGGTTACGACGCGTTATGGACACAGAACTCCTTGGTAACTCGAGGACTGCCTGTATAGTCCATAGACCTAATCCTAGAGTTCTGGTTGATAGTGAGTAGAGCAGGGTGTCGTGGTAGTAATAAGGCTTCTGATTTTGTAAAATCATGATAAATCTCGAATAAGGAGCCCAGCAGGACACTGACACCAGGTATGAATATGAAAATGCTGACTCATTCTAACAATATTACTTCATCTCAAGCATGCACAGTATGCACAAGGGCATTGTCTGCCATTTCAATCAGTGGCAGACAAAGAAATTAAAAAAGAAACTTGTACAGAATGTTAATGTTTAAAAGGAAAAACTGAACTTCGTCTTGAATAAAACCATTACCCAGCAAACCGGAGACTCCTGCTCTTGTGCTGCAGCTGCAGGCTGAAGGAAAAAGTAATAATGTGTGTGCTGTGACTGATGTACCTTCCAGTTCATAATCCAATTTGTATTGGTTTTCACTCATTCCCAAAGCGCTTCAAAATTATAGAAGATAAAGAGCATAAAAGCTATTGAGCAAAAACACAAACCGCATCAATGGGGGGAAAGAATGCAACTGAATTCCTATATTGTGTATAAATTGTGAATTTAATAACAAATGTTTTGGACATTTTTATCATGATTTGATATATTTTTTTGCTACAGTTAAGGAGACAAATTTGAGTTTCAGTGTCTGTTTTCTTTATCCAAGTTGTTTGGAACTTAAGAGTAATATATAGAAACCAAAGTGTGAAAAAAAAAGCCACAACACACGATGCCCCAGTCTGCACATGACAGCCGAGCATCTTCAGTCTGTATCGCATCAAAATGACAGGACCCAACACAAGTAATCTGACACATCTTGATCACGGCACAGTCCTGATCTTTCTGTCACACTGGGGATTAAAACAGAAACACTGGGCTAACAAGGGTCAGATATGAAATTTCAAGGAAGTGACACATGACAGGACAAACAATTAAGTGTCAGTGTGCTGACCTTGGGGCAACAGTTTTACACCATGACCCTCTGTGCATTAGTCATTCCACCGGCAGCACGAAAGGGAGGGAAGAAAAAGGGAGCCTGAGTGTTCTTGTTCATCCAGCGCGAGCAGCCCAGTGTTGTTCATTGTTTCGTCGTTATGATTAAAAGATGTACAGCACTATGGAAATCAGAGAGTGTGTGATTTGTCTTTGTCCGGTCAGCCTCCTACAGTATTCTGTGTGAGCTGTGGAGGTGCAGCTGAACAGTGGAGCTCTTTATACAGCACTAACTGCACGAACACAAACACATATGCCCTTATATATATATATTTCAAAATAAATCGATAGTATAGATAAGGACTTGATTTTCTTCTTATTCTCCTTTTCCATGTGGCTATTACAGGCACTATTTCTTCATACAAAGAGCCTCTATCAATCTTAAGATTTTTCTACACCTCAGAAATCAAGGATGTAATTACTCATGCAGAAAGCACAACGTGAAGGAGAAAAAGCCATGTTCTGCTGAGTTTCACTTTTAGAGGAGGCGGCCAAACAAGCAAGGGTGGCGCTGTAATCAGTCAAACCCTGAGGACTGTTAATTCTTCAGGTGGAGAGGACTGCACGCAGTATATTTACCTCGGAGGTATCAGGGTCTTCTTTTAGCTTTCTCAAACCACAGAACAAGAGTTTGACTTCAATATCAAGCTACCCCTTTTAACAAGAAGATGATCATTTTTTAGTTCATTGTTGGGACAGTAAATATAGATTTGAAGCCTTAAAGTATTTAGTACATTGAAGTGAAAAATGGTTTGTTTGAATGATAGAGGATCTATTTGTATCTTAGTTTGCGCATACATAAAAGGTTATACTTTCAGAAATTTGAGCCTTTTCTTCCACCTGTTGAGCAAATTTTAAAACATTATTTTATATAATTGTGTAACACACCTCTACTTATGAAAATAGAACTTTCTAGTCAAAAAGTACTTCCAAAAAGAATTGAATAATGACCAGAACTGCCCTGTTTTAGCACATACAGCTAATTAACGACTAATTTCTAAATGTGTTTTTTAATCATCGTAGACATTGGCCAGCATGGTCTCATTTCACCGTGACAGCTGGTGATGCTTTCCTGTGATTCACGGTAATCCACTTTTTATTATGAAGGAAATACTGGTATTTTTTTATACAGCAGGGAATGAATAAATATTGTACGTGGTGGGGGACATATGGTCTTGAGAAGAGAGGAGAAAAGAGAGGCCAAATTTCAGAGACTGAGACTGAAGTCAGCACTAACAACACATTATTGAAATATCTACAAATAATCAGTTTTTGTCTTATTATTGAAATAGAAACAGAAGAGCCTGGCTAAAATTCAATTATCTAAGCGCTGAATATAAACAGACTGCTGCGCTTCATATTAGGAGAGTTTAGAGTGATAGAAAACCCGCTTTTTACAAATAAATATTAGTGTTACAACTTTTGACATCTTACAAAGGAAGTGGCACAATCTTTCTGATTTTAATTTGTCTGTTGATGATGTCCTTGTGCCATTCTGTGTGCTCCCGCTGCATCACAAACTCCCCCTGTGGGACAATAAAGATAACCTGAACCAGTAAAGTATCACAGCAGTTAATTCCCTCCGTTAGCAGGGAAACAGCAATAAGGTAACACAACAATGATTAAGCGAAAGCACTTTGTCTCCTACTGTAGTTTCCCTGCTTTGATAATGCATACGATTATGTAAATGAAAACAACATGACCCAAATCTGCTCGCTGTAAATTAATGTATTTTACCTTTAAGATAAGATGTTGCGTATCCACTAGCTGTTTGTGTAATATGTTAACAAGAATGCATAGCTGAGATTTGGTGGCTAAAAAGTGGCATAAATTATAATAAGATGAAGCTGCTGAGCAATTCTCTGAGTAAGTGATTTCCATAAAGAGCATTTCGAGTAGACTAATAGAAATAATAGTGTTTAAAGGTGCAAAACAAATGCCATTAGTCATCTTTGGTGTCTGGAGTGAGGCTAGCAGCTGGTTGATCAGTCATTCAGCTTCGATTAAAGTTTATGTTTGCTTGCTCTCAGGTACAAACACACCGCACAGGACTCATATGTCTTCTTAAACTATATCTAATCAACAACATGTGAGGGGAAACTCTTTAAAAATGTAACCTGTTTGTTAAATTTTGATGTCCCCTTATTGAAATGTATCAATTTGAAAGAATGTGATAATCCAGTTATGTGTGGAATGAACTAAGACGCTAACCTTGTAAAAGAAAAAAGCGCTTGTGGTTATAATCTGGGGGCAGCACCTACTAAGAGCACACACACAAAGACAATACAGAGAAATCCTGACAAATGTAAACCTGAATCAAAACCATACAACGGAAGAATACCCAGCTTTGCAAATGAAAACAAACAACGCAAACAAACAAACAAGCACACACAAGTTAAAGAAGCAGATAAGTGGGGTTATGACCGCTACAATATGAAGCGGGGAGGTTGACTGGATGGAAAACAGGGGGCTGGGGACACCTTTTTTAAACTACTTCTCCTGCAAACAGCATTATCTTGATTAAAGTTTAATTAAGGATCACATTTGGCTGTGCCTTTCATAGCGATCTACATGAGCAGATTTCCTGGGGCTTAACTCTATCGCTGGGAAAATCCTCCTTTATTACTTTCAACCTGTTGTAAAAGCTGTTGGCACGGAGGGACGGCTGCCTCATTCATTGGCCTTGTTTGCTGCTGGAAAAATCCCGAGTCTCAGGAGATCTCCCCACAGTGGTTCAATTTAATATCTGTCCTATCACTACAAGGCTCGGGCTCATTATTAATGATACTATTCATTAATTTCTTGTTGGGCTGATGTTATTTATTAAAATATTAAAGAAAGCTCCTGAGACACTCACACGTAATGAGGGATGTGTCCTCCTTTCACAAACCCCCCCTCCTCCTCCTCTTTCCCTCCCTCCTTCCTCAAACCCCCCTCTGCTGGATGGATGGTGGGTGGAATTACCCCACTCGGACGCTGCTAGCCTGCACACCCTCATTAGTCGTTCTCCAGGGCTGAGTGACACCATAAATCCATTCTACACATCCACCACCGGCAGCCATATACAAACGCACGCGGCTTGCCTCGGCCCGTTAATGAGCCATTCCCATGCACGGGGAATTGACTAGTGTCCATCCAACATAACTGGACGGTATTTTTTGGGAGAGCTAAATTGCAGCATTGGTACAGATTTAGGGCGCTGGGAAGCATTTCCACTTCTAATTAATAAGATATCATGTTATAAACTTGAGATTGAACTGATTGGAGTAGAAGGAGGTTGATTGTTAAAACAGGATTACTGTAATTCATGAAGACATGAGTGGACAGGAAAGGCCAGTTACTGTTAACTCAGAATAATTCAAAATAAATGTTAACAAATCTACAATAGACCATACGATAAGATTCTAATCTCAGCACTTAAAAGTCTCTGATAAAGACATTAAATCATTTTTCCACAGGCTCATGCTGCTGTTACCTTAACTGTGAGCACACCGCCTCTCTCAAACCCCTCTTATATTAATGGTTACACACAGAAACCCAGGAATCCATTCATCATAATAATTAATCTGATCCAATTATAATGCAAAGAATATAACAAATTACAGGGAAAAATAATGATACATCACTGCCATGTCACAGGGATATGGGACTAAAGCAGTAATTAGACGGAGAGATTTTAAGGAGCGCGCAGTGAGTGAGCAAGCAGCTGATGGCTCCACTGTCTGATGATGTAATTAGACGTAGACGTAGCTGAACACTGTGAGTTTGCTGGTTCAACTAATGAAGCTTTAAGATTTAAGATGTAGTAGGTACTGATGGTCTTATGACTCCAAGTGCTTAAAAAAATGACTATTCTTGTGGAGTGAGATGTAGATTTCATGCATTTCATGTCATTCCCGCACTGTCAGCCTGTGCATGTTTAGATTTAATGCTAGGCATGTGTTTTTAACACAGTAAATATAATGTTTGTACAGATGCAGTGAGGTATTTCTGGTCGCTTAATGGATGGTGACTTATCAGTGGTGTGTGGTAGGAAATCACAGAGATTTCTCTACATCTACAAAGATGTTGGAAACTATCACAGCTGCTCAGAAGTTTTACATGAGACTTCTATGATGAAGTGAAATTGCAATAACTGTCAGTGTAGGTTCATTCTCAAACATGGACCCATACAGTGCTATATAATTCTGTTTAAAACAACTTAATGACATGTTAGCACTCCTTAATAAAGAGGACTAATTAATTTAGATACACTATAAAAAAATGAAATCTTATCAAGTGTTTTTGTCTTATTTCAGGAAAAAATTTCTTGTTACCTTCATCAAGAAGGTTATGTTTTTGGAAGAGTTTGTCTGTGAGCAACATAACTCAAAAAGTAACAAATGGATCTTGATGAAATTTTCAAGAAATGCTCAAAATGGGATAAGGAAGAAGTGATTAAATTTTGAAAGTGATTCGGATCACCGTCTGGGTCCAGGATTCTTTTAAAGGATTCTTTATCATTGTGAGATAGGGCTGTTTTCATCATATGTGTATATAACTTCACCATAAATGGTCAGATTGCTTTGCAAAACAATACAAGACAAGGTCACCATAATTTCTGACAGATGTAAAAGTACGATCCAGATCCTGGCAATATTCTGGATACTAAGATCCAGAATATGAAATATTTACTGGGTCATCCTCATTTTAACACTGTCAGGAAACAAATTATCGTACAAACCTGCAACTAACACCAAATTGTAGCAGACAGTCTGCTGAAAGGGAGTATAACATTAAAGTAGGACTAAAGTGTTGGTGACAATCACAACATGCTTGGTGGAGGTCTGCGCTCTCTGAGTGCTTTTCTGGTTATACTTGAAAGACAAAAATGAGGTCTGAATTGCTTGTAACAAGTAAAAAAAAATCTACCAATGGAACAGGAAAAAACAGCTTAAAACTAGAATAATGTCTTAGTACCTGTAACTTTTCTCTTGTTCCACTGGCAGATTTTTTTAACTTGTTACAAGCAGATCAGACCCCATTTTTAAATAACTTGAAATTAGACATATTTCTGGACTGCTCAGGTGAATGTGACTCATGTAAAGTCTAGAAAGGCATTTTCTACTTAAAATAAGACAAAAACACTTGATAAGATTTCAGTTTTTCCTAGTGTATGGAAATGAAAAGACAAAAGCATGACTTCAGGTGAGTTTCCTATGCACGAAGCCTTAGAAGTGCTCCTCCCTGTTGTGGAATTGTTGGCTCCTCATGAGTACAGAATTAATCACCTGCCTGCCTTCCTGGTCTCTGTGCTAGGACCCGAGGACAGAGGTAATAAGACAAGCCCTTCAGGGATGCACTGCCAAGTATAAATATCAGCTGCTGTGCATATGTAAATCACTCCCGGGTTTATTTATTTTTTAATTTCTCCTCAAAGGCTCAAGTGTGCTAATATCAAATAGCGAGCTTTTAGGGAGTGTTTAATGGCTGTTGGTGGGTGGTAGGGAGCGGCGGACTCTGGAGCGTGCGCCCGTTCATGAGTAATTAAGGGGTGTTTTGCCGAGCATAAATAATGCTGTTTGTATTGGCCCTACGCAGGAGTGGAGAGGGAGAAGAGAGGAGAGGAAGAGGCTAGGGTGGGGGGTGGAGGTGAGATGGTTGGTGGTGATTGTGGTGGTAAGAGGGGGTGGGTGGGTATGGACAGACAGGAACAACAGGGGTTAACCCCTCAACACACACCTCTCCGCAGCACTCGGCGCCTCTTAATGCGACACCCGGGCGCAGGGAGGCTCATTTGTTCTATAGCACTCAGCATTACTTAAAGAAAATTATTGTTCATGAGGATCGCAGTGACGTGGGGAGAATTACAGTGTTTCTTTTTCACTAACCTCCCTAATCGTTCTCTGATAAAAATAAATGTCATAACTTGGAGAGCGGCAGCTGCAGTAAGAGCTCAAACACTCCAGATACATTGTTGTTGTGTTAATCTACAGATGCAGGAACATGTAATATTCAGGGTGTAATAGCACAAATAAGAAGAGGTAAGGAGACTGGGAATTCAAGAAGCTATTCTTTAGTTTGTGACGTGTTTACAAACTCTACATAGGGACAGCTGCCAAGATTTGCCATCTCTAGATTTCTCTCTTTTTGGACATTTACATAGCGCCAATTTTAATACCGTTGTAAATATATTTTGAGGAATGAAGCTTCATTTTGTGCAAAAATCCTAAAAAGCATCAGGTAAACAGGAAACCTGACTGTGCCAAAATCATGATGCCATTTTTTTTCTTTTTTTTAACTGAAATTTGCTTTTAGTCTTTTGTTTTTTATTTTAATTGTGCTACTGGTCTTTCTATACAAAATCTTTAGTACAGAGGTGCACAGACATTCTCGTCGTCCTTTATTTTCTCTTTCACCGACAAACTCTGGCGCATCCTTACTTGCATGTTACTTTCTGTGCTTAGTAACTGCAAACAGCTATAACACCATGTTAACTTTACAGTATTATCAAGAGGCTTTTGTAACAAGTCTCCATAAAAAAAGGAAAAAGAAATCTGAACAGTGTGTACTCTGAGTCATGTCAGAGCAGGTGATTTTCACTGGCTTGGGAAATAGAGTTATTTCCTCACACATTAGTAGAGGAGTTGACAGGCCATAGAATGTACTGCACTTGAGCGCACTAATGGTCAGTGAGTACCTCCCCCCCTCCTCTCCAACACCACCACTGCAGACACCAAAGGAGTCGGAGCCATTTATAGATCCTTCTCCTCTGGTTTCTTCTCTCCAACATGTTCACCTTCACTTTAAACGCACAGGTATGTGCGGCTTTAAATAGCGCGTCAAGTGCTAATACAGGGGCATCTGAAAAAATAAGAATATCATAGAAAAGTTCATTTATTAAAAACTTGTTTAATCTATAGATTCAGTTTTCTCATTAAACCAGGATATTACATGAGACATATATATAAAAAAGGATTTTTAGTTCACAGAAATCTTAATCTTCTGAAAAGTATGTTCTTTTATATTTCCTTAGGACTTGGTCGAGGCTCCTTTTGCATGAATTACTGCATCAATGTGGTGTGGCAGGGAGGCGATCAGCCTGTGGCACATTTGAGGTGTTATGGAAGTCTAGATTGCTCTGAAAGCGACCTTTAGCTTGTCTGCGATACTGGGTCTGGTGTCTCTCATCTTCCTCTTGAGAATACCTCACAGATTCTCTCTGGGGTTCAGGTCTTGTGAGTTTGCTGGGCAATCAAGCGCCGCCATATCATTGTCATTTAACCAGATTTTGGTACTTTTGGCAGTGTGTGCAGGAGCCAAGTCCTGCTAGTTCCTGCTGGAAAACAAAACTGGAATTTCCTTAAAGCTTTTCAGCAAGGGGAAGCATGAAGCACTCCAAAACAATGTTACTCTAAATTTTTTTTTAGATCAAGGACCATTTATACCCCCTAGAAAAATCTCGCAGACCATCAGGCTAACTAGCCCCAACAACAACCCAGAGAACAAATAAATAATAAACTCCCATCATACATGTTACAACTTGCTAGGGCTGCAACTAAGGATAATTTTGATAATTGATTAATCTGCCAATTATTTTTTCAAATAAAAAACATACATCTCATTTCTTTAATTCCCTTAATTCAGAACTAGTATCTTCCACAATTACAGTGACTACTCCGGTCAGGTGCAATATGTGCAATAATTGGTAGAAAAGTGTCTGTAAATAGTTTTTCTTTGAATCTGTTTATAGCTCTGGTATATGCAGTTTTTGCTTAGCTATTTACACTTCTATTCTTCTATTTTATTCATATATTTAACAGATCCTTTGGCACAAAGTAGAGAGCTGTGCTTACATACCTTGTACTATGTTCACTGACAATAAGGACTCTAATCTAATCTCTACAGAGTAAAAAAGTGCACTTAGTCCCTCATGGTTTGTTGTTTTCTTTCAGAATGAGGGAGAAAATCTGAGTATAACTACATTACTGATATATTATTCCTCATGGCACCCCATGTCATCACCCATTCTGGAAAAATCTCCTCTGAAAAGAGATTGGCCCACTGAGCAAAAGCTCTGCTCTTTCCCTCTCAGCCCAGGTAAAAGGTAAAAAAACCCTTCTCATGTCTCTGGTTTAAGAGTGGCTTGACACGAGGAATCTGATGGTTGTAGTCAAATTCCTTGATCTATCTGTGCGTGGTCGCTCTTGATGCACTGACTCCAGCCTCAGTCCACTCCCTGTGAAGTTTCCCCCAAACTCTTTGAAGAGTTGCCCGACAATCCTCTCGAGGCTGCAGCTATCCCAGGAGCGTTTTCAATTTTTTTTTAACCACACATTTTCCTTCCACTTAACTTTCTTGTAGTTGTAAAACAGCCTGAGTCATGAATACATGAGTTTTATTTTCTAATTTAATCACTAGAATAAATGAACTTTTCCATGATATTCTAATTCATCAAAATGTGTGTTTAAGCTCCAAAAGAAGAAAGAAATAAGAAAGAAGAAAAAGCATTAAAAAAATTATTTGGGATTAGATTGTAAAGTTACAAAACCACAAATTGTCATGCACATGAAATATGTTTCTTCTTAGAATAAACAATAAACGCAGAAGGTGCAGTAAATTTGTCTTAGGAGAAAAAAACAAAGCTCCAGAGGGAGTCAGTGACTCTAAACGATGCTCTACTTTATAACTCCTTGATCCAATATAGCCTCTAACAAAGAGGGAATACATACCTCACCTCCTCCCTCCTCCTCCTCCCTCTTCTCGTAGTTTAAGTTCCCACAAAGGACCACACTCCTGAAGAGAAACACACTCACAATATAGGCTTACAAGTTCCTCTGGGTACAATTATACAGTCCCTCTATAGTAACAAGTGGCTTAGGTAAGGGGGGAACAAGAGGACAACCTCTTGAGTGAAACAATTTAGCTGTCATGACTGTGTGGCAGGACCCGGTCCTGTTTGGAAAGCTGGCTGGTCCCAAGAGTCGGGAGATAATCGTGTCCGGGCCGGCGAACCAATAAATCAATGTGGTTTAACCACAGCCTTCCACAGACCTCTGTTTATCAACAAAAAGAGAACCAGGAGGAGGTTATCTGGTCATCTTTGACCACGGGGCGTCCAGAAAATCAACAGGAGGTGAAAGCACTCTGAATAATTATCTCATCACTCTATCATTTTACAAAACTCTGCAGTCCAAGTTCCCCAAAATCAGGATGCTTCTGTCTGTCTGATGAAGCAAAAGATCATGACCATCAAGTCGTAGTAATCAGCATATTCAGAATTAGTAAATAAACTAGTCGAGGTTTTTAATTCAGGTTGTTTTTGGAGTCACATCTTTGTCAGAGTTTTGTTTTCTATGACCAAACTTGAAAGTAGGGATGCACGATATTATTGGCACAATATCGGTATCGGCTGATAAAAGCTTAAAAACACGTTTATCAGTATCTGCAGATATGGAAATTTCTGCCGATATGCACAGCCGATAAGGTGCTATTCAGTTAGGATTATTATTATTTTCCATCTGAAAAATAAGCTCCTTATATAAAATGTAGCACTTCATTTATTTGCACTGCAGAGCTCTGTGTCTGTCACCAGGTTGTTACAGTAGCTCTAAAATAATCAAATGCAACTTGGTTATGTTTAAAAATACATTGTACATTTAAAGTTCATGTGATCTAAAGAAATTATTTTTCTGTATTTCAATACTGAGTATCTTGAGTTTGAAAAAATAATACATTTCTTATTTATGGTAAAATTAAATGTGTTTTTGTCTTGTTTTATGTGTGTTTCTTAAACAAATAAGACCGTCACAATAAGAGTAACATATAAATTCCAGCACAGGATAGACTTAGCTTTCTTTACAGTGAAAAAAACAAACAAACTTGTGATTATCGGTATCGGCCAAAAGGGGTTTCGATATATCGG
Organism: Halichoeres trimaculatus; assembly: GCF_033239565.1. Lineage (NCBI taxonomy): Eukaryota > Metazoa > Chordata > Actinopteri > Labriformes > Labridae > Halichoeres > Halichoeres trimaculatus. Next base: position 20,549,356 of record NW_027437197.1, read on the forward strand.
CATATCGGATCCTAGCAAAAATCCAATATCATACCCTACTTGAAAGTGTCTCTTGTTTAAAATCTAAAAAGGGAACATAATTACATAAAACATTAAATACTAGTGTTTCAATTATCTGCAGATAACCAAACTCTGTTGTTATCATCACATTTCACAACTTCTTTCAGACTGACATTCTAAGTTCATCCCAGTATCACCTCCATGATCATGCACACCTCAGCCTTGTTTGTTCATTAGACTTTTAATAAGCGGAGGTATCAGAGCACACACACGCTGGGATTGTTTGTGACTCACCAGGAGCTACTGTAAAGCTAACAGGGCCTGGCAGCACCTGTGGCCCCCACGTTTCAGCTGCCAGCACAGTGCTGCGAGGCCCAGGAGAGCCACATTAGCAGCGAGGGTTGCAGCGAGTGGTGCTCCACTATAGCGCCGGTCATGCTGGGAAAATGTCAGCCGCGAAACCAGCCAGGTCCACCGAGCCCTGAGCCCGGCTCTGGCGCCCAGCGTGACTCTGACATGATCATGGACGGCGGTTGTGACACATGTAAGCAATGACTCCACATAGCTATCTGATCAGCATTACGCCACTGTCAGAAGGCTCTGACTACAGGAGCGTGATGGGAGGTGTGATAGGGCTCCCTGGCTCATGTGGGTCAGACATGGAGGAGGATGCTGCACCTCCCGGAAAAGACTCACTGAGACACTTTAAATATCAACAATGTGTGATCTGTTTAAAAACCACAAAGCAGAAAAAAATGTAACTTTTTCACTTCTGTGTATTTTTCTCACCCTGGTTGTATTCATTATTAATGAACCCACAAGCAGGATTTTAAATACACCAGGAGCAAAAACAACCATTATTTGTCATAAGCCATGTGTGTGCATCAACCATCAATCATTGCCATCACAATTGCCACAGTCGGCTGTCAGCGCCTATTACCGCTGAATTCATTTCCCTCAATTAATTCAAAATCTAACCCCTTGGCAACCACCAATGTATGTTTTTTTTGTATCCGTCCACCCACCTATTTGTCAAAATGGACTCAGTGACAGTACAGTAATGCATTTATTATAAAAAGGAGAAACAATAGCGCACACGTACCATTAATTAGCTCTGCATTTAGGGAAGACGTACAGCAGGAGAATGTGAGACTACTCATGTCAACATTTCAAAGTTACACATACATGCTGTCAGACTTGTTACTATTATATATTTGTTTTTATTTTGAAGAAAAAAAAAGAAACCAGGTTTTCAAATGATGTTCACTGACAGTACTTGTATTTAATTTTGCAATCTTTGGGATAGGAATGAGTTTGAACAGCCACAGCCCCACACATGAGATCACATCAGTAAAGAGAGAAAAGACAAAGAAATGCCATCATGGTGTAAACTGATTTGTCTTATCTATATTAGCCATACACATACAGATATAATGGAAAAACGCAAAGAGGACATAATTAACAGCATAAAGTGTCACTCGTCTTATCACCAAGGCTACTAGATCATATTTAACAACAGTTATGTCTTAGAAAAGACAGGAAGACTTTAATGCCCGAAATGAAGCGTTTCAATTAATTAAGTGCGAACAAGATTTAACTTCAGGATATCATTTCAAAGTATAATTGCCCATAGGGATTAAAATGAACTCTGTGGGCTGCAGTGTAACCCCACTGAGCTCCCCATGTTGGGAAAATGTCCAGTTTTAAAGATTAATTTGCATCTTTAAGGAGCAAGTCTTAATCTTTATCTTAAAAGAAGAAGAAAAAAACTGGCTTGTAATCAGATGCCACTTGACTCAAATGTTCAGCGTGCAGAATCCACATTTCATTTTTTCCTGTGCATGATTCCAATCGTGTTAGCAGCAGCGCAGGGAGTGTTTCAGCGTGCATATTAATTACACAGGGGCTTTGTCATGTGCGGGTCACAGCAGCCATGCTAGCTAAGCTGGGTCATTTAAACCGGGAGCGCAGCTCTGCAAGCCTGCTGTGCACATCACGGCCTCAGTCAGAAGTTAAAGCCCTGCAGAGAGAGGTTGCTGTTGTGATTACCAGCTTGGTAATAAATACCAATTTCTCACCAGCACCTGCAGAAGTCATGCATCTAAGCAGCTCTCAACAGGATTAAAGCAGGTCTGACTGTGTTTATTGCAGATTACGACGCTAGAACAACCAATTATTTTGACAACTTACACTACAAACCTGAACAACTTTCTGCACTTCAGATCCACTTTTAGTGAAAACCAACCCTCTTATTTATTTAACTTTTTTTGTAAATTTGCATCCCGTGCAGTGTCTTGGTCACAAGTGTTAGCAGACGTGAGCTCATGTGACATTTGGGTGGAGGGATGGGCACGAGTCGTGGCTGGTTAGCCATGCAGTGATGACTCAGCCGGCTGATGTGTGGGACATTTCTCACATCTCTTTAGGCAAAGCCCCTCACTCTGAAAAGCTGCAAATAGCTCCTCACAACTCACAGACCCGAGGAAAAGAGATTCTCTACACTGTTTTTAAGCACACTTGATTTAAAATTTCTTGTTTTTATATTTTGCTACTTTGTGTTTGGAAATCTCACGGCAGGATTCCTGGAAGAAACTTCACAAAGTAAACTTCTGCTAACCAGAACTTTCTATTTTGAATAGTTTTTTCATTGCATTGCTTATTTTTTAATCCCATTTAGAAGGAAATCAACCATAATTTGAACCATATTTGATATTAACATCTGTATTTTATGGCGAAGAAAGGACCATTCATTGAGATTTAACACTATTGTTCAAAGAACAATAAGTAGAGCCTGAAAATGTGTGCACAAATTACATTTTCTGTGATATTTTCATCAGAATCTACACCTGCAGCAACTCTGTGTCCTTGAAATATTTACACTGGTTCCATCCCGCAGGTCATAATTCATCCTCATTGTCCTGAACTTTCCTGTATGAAATAAAAAATCTCAATACACTCATGCAAATGCCCATAAAGCATTTGTTGTTCGGTGGGAAGCATGAATTAGGCCCCACTCAGTATACAGAAGTGATATCCAAATCCGGGGATGTGTCCTTTTGAGGCTCACCTAACAAGTTTGGCCGTTTCTGATTAGCTCAGCAGAAAGTGTGATAGTTTACCTTGATAAATTAGAGGAGGCAAGATTTAATGAACGGAACATGGGGGTCACCTTTGTTTCTTGGGGTGATACAATAAGAAAAAAACAAACAGATTTTTCTTACTGCCACATGCCTCTCCTTAATAATCAGATTTCTCATCCTCCTCGTAATAGAGGGTGCACAGAATCTCATTACCTTCTCTAGCTGAGGGGAGAGAGGCAACACTTCTTCTTTGACTCCCCCTGTAAAACAAGGAGGGAGAGCTAGTGGGGGTGGGAGGGTGTGGAGGTAGAAAAAGCACGAGACACACTAAGTTCTGCTTATTTGCACATACATCGACATCCCCTTACAGATATGTAAATTACTCAGGCAACACCCAAATGCCTAAGTCTACACCATTAGTTTTCCACTTCATAATCTCCACATGGGGCCGTTAGAGGGATAATGTACCATACAATACATGGTTTACTTTTAATTAATAGGGAAAACGTATTTTGAAACGAATATTAAATCTAGATTAATGTGGAAAAGCTCCCAGCTCTTTGTAAATGTGTAAGCGTCTGCACCTTTCAAAGAAAGAGGGAACAACAGCTAAAGTAGTCCACCTAAGGGGAAAACAAAATCTGAATTCAGGCGTGAAACTATTTACCTGCACAGTGGAGAATCAGGAGTTTGTTTTTGACTCAGTCAGATGAGAGCAATGCTATCCTGTAACAAGTAAAGAGGAGTAAAAGATTTTACCTAATGTGTACACATACACATTAGGTATGTGTACTGCTAATATCGAGCGTCCAGTGGTTGAAAGACAAAAATACACTGAACGACTTCATTACTGCATCAACAAGATTTCAAATATCTGAGGGGTGGGTGATTGTTCCAGGGGCCTTGTGGTGCTGCAATCAATTGCAGACTTCAGCACCAAGTCTTTGGATGGAAGTGGTCCTGATGGCGTCAAAAAGTCTTCAATCTGGCTAGCTTTGTTTTAAAAGTGAGTGAATATAAAATTTATTCACTAATAAATACAGCTGTTTGCCAAATGCTTAGAGTCTAACTTCAGTATCTCATTATGGCTTGTATTGTCAGAAACTAAAATAGTAAATGGACTTATGTAGCCCCTCTCTAGTCTTTTTGACGACCCAAAGTGCTTTCACACTGCTAGTCAGGTTTACTCATCCCTACATCATTCAAACAGTGATAGCAGAGGCTGTGAAAGTAGGGAACCTTTTGGCCCCATTTGCGTTTGCATTCAAGGAAACGCAGAGGGACTGAAAACGCTGTAGTAAGCATGCCAGGCCTGTAGTTGGCACTGTAACTATCTTGTCCAGAAGCGTCTTTTGGTAGATCTCCACTGAAGCAGAGTTGGGCTGATCATCTGGTGTATTGGTGAATGCTAAGAGCAGAAGAGCCGCAACAGATGCTCATTTTGTTGAAAGACAGTCAGCAGATTCAGCAGATTGAGCAGCACAAGCACACCATGGTAGTCAGCAACGATCATGACAACAGACGTCAACGTGTGACATCAGCGTTTCCACTGAAAATGCCGGCTTACTGATTACACAGCAACGGTGGTGGTAGCGTTTCAGAAAAATCCCACTCTGGAGGCCGGTTTCAAAAGTTTGCGTTTTAGGTCGGCTAAATGCTGTTTCCATGTAAACACAAGGCCAAAACTTTTGCGTTTCACCCTAAAACTGCTGTGGAGTAAACAGCCCCTTAGTGTTAGCTAATCCCATTCATACACATTCATACACCCCTGACCAACGAGTACTTTGGGGTTGAGGGTACTGCTCGATTGAACCCCCTACATCCTAATTTACAAACATTTACAAAGACTCCCGCACAGAGGCACTGTAGCAGTAGCAAAAGCTGACACACACCCAAAAGCACCAACTAGAATTATCTGTTACTGTTGTTGATATTTTAAAGTAATTTTTTACTGTTTTTAATAACTTGAAGATCTTGTGTTAAACTTTCTGTTTGTGTTGATTTTGGCGCCCCCTGTGGATAAAGTTGTACCTTGTCTCACTTAACAGCTCTTACATAGCGGTCCTAAATCAAATCAAATCAGTATTTTCATCAGAAGTGAAAAAGAGTGTGTATCTTAAGCATGCTTTTATTTTGACACCTATGAATAAAAGATTATAACTACAGAATCTTTGCAGCTTATTCTGCATATACTAATGTGTGGATCAGATCCTGATATCATGTATCAGTCAGATACTGAAGAATCTAGAATGGGCATCAATTACAAAGGGCAGATCTCTATGCATCTAGTCTATGCTTTTCTGTTTGTAAAACCAGAATATTAGCACCTTCAAGGTCTGTGCATTTTTAAAACTAGTATCAAATCAGGTCAGTATCAGTATCAGCCATTAGTAAAGCTCAGGTATTGGATCAGCATAGCATTGGTTACTCTTTAGACTTTTTTTAACACTGAAATAGATTCTGTGTTTCTCATTTAATGGTCTATTTTCATATTAATTGAATTAATGTAGTTCAGAAACGTAATAGCGGTCATCATTTCTTTTTACTGCTGACTTTAATGCATTTTTCAATTAAAACAAAGACCTACGTAACCTCATTCTAACTCCCACCAACAGAGGCCCTGCAGTGTAAGATTGGTCCATCCACAGTCCTCATCTGGAGCTTGAAAAAAACACTTTTTTGATCTCTTTTGATCACCCCTCCATCTGACAGACCACAAAGTACAGGCGAAAAGGACAGCTCCTCCACTACTCAAAGTGGCACCGTACAGTATAACCCTGAGCGCGCTCTGCTCTCTCCAAATGCCAGACTTTATTGCCAGGTTGAGCCCTGGTTAGCCCAATCTGCACTCCTTATATCCCCTGTTCTCTCTTCTTTTGTCATAAAGCCATCCTTCCAACATCACAAGCCCCCTTGATCAATACGCTTCTCCGTTCCTTTAAATCACAAGCACACATGTTGGCCGAGCCTTCCAGCTGAAGGCATGTTTGTTTGTATATGGAAGCTTCGTGTACACTGTGTGAGTGGTTCTTCTTTTATGAGTACATGGAGAGTTCCCACTCCCCTAAGCAGGAGGTGACAAAGCATTTAGCAGCTCCTCTACACCAAGTGACACATTCAGCTTCAGTTTGCATTAAGCACAACAATTAAAGCATGTTAATTCTTAATTATGCTAATTTCATTTGAAACGGGCTGTGAGGTTCTCACAGGGCGGCTTGGTGAGAGAAGATTCTTTTGATAGGTTGTTGTTGTCTCTGGTAATGCTGCTAGCACATTCACATGTCCTCTGGTGTTAGGGACCCATAATGAGCATGGAAGCTCAAACATGACGTGCTCTGGGTGCATAGAAATAATTGGGCTGTTTTCTAATCAAACCAAAGAAAAAGAATGAGAAAACAATATAAAATATTTGCGGGCCAAAAATTACAAAAACTGTGTTTTAAACACAAAGAGGGGAGCAACATCAGGATACCTTAAAGGTATTTTATCACCTGGTTATTTTACAAGACACACAAACGACCCACTGCCTCAGTGAGCAGTGGAGTTATGAGGAAAGATTTGGGATCCACCAAAACTTGTATCGTCATCAATACATTTAACAGACGTATCAAACTCTTTCATATGACCATATGAATCAGAAAACACACATATTTTTTATCAGCATTTTGATGTTTCCTCAGCATAACAGAGAGGGAAAACAAGGTTTAAGGGTTGTGTTATGCCTTCCGTACGAAAGTGATGCGCAGAAATGAGACGCATAAGAGAGGCTTTTATGCTTTTTAACACCCTGCCCAGCGTCTGTTCCCGCCCAGACTGCAGGGGGCGGTGTATCACACATGTAAGTCTACAAGAGTACTAAATGAGAGTTGGAGAAGTTTGGCTTTGTTTACAACACACTGATATATCTGTCCTGGAGATTTTTCCAGGTTCTTCTGACTGATTCCTCTCCTCTGCCGAGAGTGGTCGCAATTTCACCCCATTAATTGTTTACCACTTGGTTATCATGGTGATCTCTGCGTAAAGTGTCTGCAGATACTTGTATGTCTGCACTTCAACCACATCTGCCATCTTGTCAGTGCATCTCCGTCAGGCAGGTTAGAAATTTTCGAGTGTACACAGCGCGGTTATTTTCTGAGCACCACGCAAGGGTGGCATAGGTGCAAAAATGACGTCATTCATCTGCATGAAGCCGTGCGGACATGTCAAGTATAAATCAGCCTTTAGTTAGAGATGTCCCGATCTGATACACTGTTGGTTTTGGCACCCAATATGGCTATTTTTGGAGGATAACATCTGATAACATCAGATTTTGTTACGTGATTAGGACCGATCCATTTTTTGCATGTTTTCAGCACCGTCACACTTTACGACTGCTGTAAATCAAACCACTTTGCAAACATGTCTACTGTGTGGGACTACTTCTCTTTGCAAAGCAATGATAGTAAAACAGCGTCTTGCAACATTAGTGAAGTGATTGTTCTTCAAGGAGGTACCAACAGGGCTCACTTTAACACAACAATTATGATTCATCGTTTACAACGGAATCACCCAACGAAGTTCAGGGTTTATCAGAGAAAGGTATCAGATCAAAACATATCATGAAAATTTCAATTAGATCAAAAATCAAATAATCTATATCGGGACATCCCTAGTTTTAGTGTGGAAATGAAACTTAAGGAAACTGTACTCTCCTTTAGGATGACTGTGTCTAACATGCTGAACTGTACAGACACCCAGACAGGACACCAAAGTATCATGTGAAACAAAGAGCAGTTAAAATTCCCTCTGTCCCTGCTGGTTAATAAATATGATAAATCGATTCTCTGTTTCATCCCACTTAGACTATTCTGGCTCTGAAATTTTATTCTTTGGCTTCAGCACTGCGCCTGGTCATAGCTTCACACTCAACATCTCATGATAATTCCCCTGGGGAACATAGCAAAGCGATCTGTCTGGTGGGTAATGTACTGTACACATGTGCTGTAATGAGATACAATTAAATGAAACCAAATTGTGTGGACAACTTAGTGCATCTAATTTTCTGATCTTTCTGCTGTAAGCAATTCTCAAATTTTTCAATAGGAATCAGATTTTTGTGTCAGGAAAAAAAAGAAAAAACATGTCTCTCTGCTTCTTAGGAGTGAACCGTCTTATTAGTGCAATTCCCCAACCAGAAACCTGCAAAATGTGCACTTTTCATTTTACAGTTTCATAAAATGTCTCTAATTCGCTCTATTCTCCTGTGTTTAGGGTATTCAAGGAAAATGAACAAGACATGGCCAGGCACAGTTAAAGTCTGTGGCAGTCGGAATATTTCACCTGACATGAGCCGAGCAAGTCGCGTGGCACAACCAAGCACAACTGGGCCATTAAATATATGTAAATGAAGAGAAACACAAGAGAGCTGGGTATAATAGCACGCACAAGGGAGAGATGGATCCTGGGTAGTGATTAATTTATTTGATGATGCCTCTAGTGAGGAATTTTGGGTCACAAATGAAGTGACAGGATGACAAATTACCATTTTAAGGAATTTACTGGGAATCATTAATGAACAAATGTAAGGTAGTTTACAGCAGGAGGAAAAGATGGAAAAAATGTAGATCTCTCTCCTCATGTGAAATAAATCATCTTAATTTTGAGCACGCTATACTTCCAGGAGTGGATTATAAGATTATATACTCTTCTTGAATTTGGCTCAAATAGATATCTATTCTCTGAGAGTATGAAGTTTCTCACTGTCTAGAAAGCAGTGAGGTTATATTTCTGTATAGACCCTGCTGTGATTTTACATTAAAGTTTGAGCCACAGCAGCAGACTGAAGCATGCTCTCATCAACATGAAACTGTTATTTCCATTACAGATCTGACACCATCAAGCCACAAAGAGTTAAAGCAGTGATTGAGGAAGCACTGTGTATCCTTCTGCTTTGAACTACTCAAAAATAATTATGATTCTACTGTAGATCAACAACTCTAATGATGCTCTATAATTTCGAGCACATGTCTAATTAAGAAAAGGATCATGCAGAGTGATGCAAAGTCTGGCATGCTCCTTATAGGAAGAATTGGACATATTGCTTCTGGCATCTCTTAAATAATTTGGCTTTGTCACTGACACAATAAATCAATTCATTAATTAAAATTAAGTCCATGTGTAAAAGACAGTATCATGGTTTATTTAAGTGTTAAAGGAGACAGATGCTCTTTCAAGACTCGCTGTCAAGCTTGTCTGTCCCGTTCACTTTGCTGCCTTTAAATGGCTTTTAAAAGCCAGTGGTAAAAGAGAGCCGGGATGACAGGAGGAATCTTCGCAGCGTGGATTAATCCGACAGATTCCTTGATTCCCCTCCTGGGCCCCTCTGGAGGACCCGACGCTTCAGAGACTTGATGGTGCATTACAGTACGTGTGACAAATATCTTTGGTTCGGAAGTGCTAGTGGTGTGTTGGTTCGCGGATGACATGTCACTGGGATGTCTGAAAACACTCATAATTGCACTTTCCAAAAGGGGAAGCTACATCCTGATTTGGTCCATGCTGCAGTGATGTGTCCCTGAGAGGAAGATACACCGGTTCTGATAATGTTAGATTTGTTACATGTAGGGAGCAGATTTAGCTTTGAATAAATACGTTTGACTTGGGTGTTTGATACAAAGAGCCTCTGGAAACGTTAAATATGACTTATTCTGGAACAATAAAGCAACTTTATATCAAACACTTTTTAACAATATGGCAGCATCCTTTAGACCAGGGGTAGGCAACCTTTTCCATGACTCGTTCCACTTTAAAACCCACTCATACCCAGAGTACCAAGACTTACTTCTTTTATCTAATCATTGACAGTCGATAGGAAAGTCTCCTTGGATGGTTTTTCATGCTTAGCTCTGCACTGAGAAATGGTTTAACCTCCTCCCTCCTACCAACAAATCTTGAATGTGTTGCTTTGTTTCGCATGTTTCGCTAACACTGTTTTCATGTAGACGCTGCTTACTTGATGTCCTACGTACCACACTTTTACAGCAAAGGGTGCATATCGCTCAATTTATGGCTATCTCTGGCAATAAATCCATACTCCTTTGTCCAGCTATGTTAAAAAGAATGACTGGAACTTTGTTTGCCTTTATGATGCCCCTAAATGGATACCATTGCGAGCTATCAGATTGCGGTTATGGATTTGCGGTGGCGCACTTGCAAGACACATTCACACGCTTGTATCGTCATGATTTAAATTTATAACTTATCGTTATTTGTTAAATTGTTAGGTAAGAACATTTACAGTGTGCTTAATTCCTTGGTGAATGGTAAATACAATACAACATAATAGTTTTATTATCTATTTATTTATTTATTTACTTTGTCTAGGGATGGGTATCTAATTAGTTACTTTTGTGGGTACCGACTAGTGCTGCACGATTTGGGGAAAAGGTGTGATTTGCGATTAGGTGGACAATATTGCGATTGTGCTTGCGATTTAATAAAAAAAGCTGTGAGATGATGAGTCTACACACTTGCTTGGTTATCATGGAGAAAAATCTGAATTGCATGTGCTGCGATTGCGATTGCGATTGCGATTGCGATTGCGATAATCGTGCAGCCCTAGTACCGACCAAATTCTGTCAAAAGCACCAGGTACCGATTCACTAAAATAGAATGGTACCATGCTTAGGTACCCAAACACATCCTTGTGATTGTGAGGGAGTGGAAGAGTAGGAGATATTCTATGCTGGACATGAACACAGCATTGCAAGGTTATAAACTGAAGAATAAATATGTTAAACTGAAAAAGATGAGATTTTATTGTTAAACAAATTGATATTTTTTACCACATCAACATAAAAAAGGACCAAAAATTGGTACCAATACCGATTGCAAAGTACCAGACATCTGTACTAGAGCCGGACTGATTAATCGGTCGGGTAATTTAATCGGGCCGATTATGCCTATCACCAATTAATCAACATCGGCTAAAATGTAGCCGATTATAAAAATTTTTGCTCCACGGAGATTCTGTCACATCTGTTCCTGTGTGTCTGTGTGTTGGGCTGCACACTGCCCAAGTGCCGGCCCCCTCCGCCCACCATTATGAAACGTAAGACTATAGAACGGCGTTTTAACGTTGTTAGTTGCTTTTTTGTGAGAAAAACAGAGATAAATGCTACTGTTAATTCACAAGTCCAGTATTATCTAATGTAAGACTATAATACAGCGTTTTAACGGTGTGTACGTTGCTCATTTTGTCTTTACATTTTTATTATTTTTTTTTTATACTTACTGTGTTTAAAGTTTGACTTATTTATCTATTACTGTGTTTACAGCTTGTTCTTATTTATCATTGGTTTACACTACAGTTCTTATGTTGACAGTTATATAATTAAAGTTCATTGTTTTAATTTAATAGTGTTCTGTCTCTGCCTTGAATCCTATGGGTATTATAATAATTTGTGTTTATATACAGTGTATATCCTGTGTATATCAATGAATTTATTATTTATATCAGCCGATATATCGGATTCCGGTCAACATATTGGATATCAGACGATATATTGGATATCGGCTTTTTTTGCCCCCAGTATCAGTATCGGCATCGGCCCCAAAAATCCCATATTGGTCGGGCTCTAATTGGTGCAGTATAGTTTCAAATGTGAAAGGTACCCATCCCTAATTTTGTCCTCTGCCTTGTTGTAATTATTCTTTGTGTGTCAACATAAATAGCCTCACGTGTCAGCTATGGCACCTGTGCCGTAGGTTGCCTACCCCTGCTTTAGAATAAAACTAAACTAATTAAAATCAGAGTACAGGGTGAGACAATACTGCTTTATCAATATAGTTTACATATCCTTACACTGTGTTTGACCACAGCAAACCAGCCGGAAATATACACACGACACCACATGCTGAAGTCCAGTATCTGCAATAACTGCCTGACAACTTTCTCCTACATACCACAGCACAACTCCTGATTTATGTCACAGTACGAAGAAGCAGTATGTCCACATCCCTTTTTTTGTCCCAAAAGGCGTTAAATCACACCACAGAGGAGCAGCTCTCTCTTTCTACGATAGATCTGGGTTATTTTGCTCACAAGTTTCCTCTAGATTAATTACATGAATGATTACTTTTGCTCAGAAAAGCAGCGCTCCTATTGAACATAAGTCTGGCAGTAACACAACAGCCTATCACAACTCAGTGGTGCAGACACAGTCTATTTTTGCTCTCTACATAAGTATTGCATTAGAGGGGAAACGTGGAAATTGGATGCTGAAATTGAAAAGTCTTTCAGGAGTCTGAAGAATGAGCCGTTTCTCTTGTTCTATTTCAAAAGCCAGGACGCAAAGCTTGATTTCTTGGTTTTCTAATTGATCTGTTCATGAGATTTTCAGAAGTCTGTTGAGAGTGTGGATATGAAGATGTATGATCTGAGCGTTGAGCAGTTCAGAGTTGGCTGGGGTTTTTTAAAAAAAGGTCATTCAAACTATTTTGATTTCTGGTGCATATAAATCATGGAAAGATTTTGAGCATTTAAATGGTTGGAAACACACATTTCACAGTGCAAAGTGAGGTGAGCTTTCTTTCCCTTTATGATCCAGGTGTGCCTGCAGACATGTTACAATTGGATAGCAGATTCTAGGATTTATCAATTCAGTCATTATTAGTATCCAAGGACAAAAAAGGTTTTGTGTGTGCCAGTGCTTGATGCTATGTTTTTTTCTGCAAGTGTTCAAAAGTGTGTGCTTAAAACAGAGCTCACATGGTAAAGAGCTTCCTGATGTCTTAAGCTGTAGTTTTTAGCTCATTCAGAACTGAGGCAGGCCTGTGAGGACAAAGCGGTGACAGTGGTGACAGTGCCCTTATCTTTTGTCATCCACAGACCAATTCATCAATTGACCCCAAATAAAAAGTTGAGCTCTGCTGCATACCTATAGGTCCTAAAGGCAAAGAAAAGTGCATTGTGCTCATCTTACTATCTAGTAAGGGGCTCTTTAAATATCGGTTAGGTCATTGGCCGAATCTTAATGTTCACCCCAACCCTGAGCCCTTATAGACTTAATTACGTAACCTGGAAAGTGGTTGAGTGCATGAGACTGCAAGGGCTCAAAATGGTATGACTGGGAATAGGACAGCACTTTGACACTCCTCACATAACCTATGTGTCATCATGCAGCTCACCTGAGTAGCATTAGGAATTATTATTGAACAAGTTTTAGTTTCATTTTTTTTTTTTTTTTTACTTTTTACAAATACACTCCTATCAGTCAAAACAATTTAAATAAATATGAATTTAAAAAATGCATTGCAGTTAACTCAAACTAAACTAAACAAAAACTGGAAAAGAAAACAAAAACGATAAGTAAACTGAAACTGTATCTTGTGTTCACAAAACTCAATGAAACTGACCAAAATCAAAGACAAAATGTCCTCAGTTAAAGTTTTTGACAACATTAATAGCCTTTAGGATTTAAATACATTATAACAAAATATTTGCTCTGACCTTTTTGAATTCTGCACCTGGTTAATAAGGTATGAAAAAACTAAAACTAAACTAAAACTAAACTAAAACTAAACTAAAACTAAAGCCTTGTTGCAAAAATTAAAACTAAATAAAAACTAGAATGCCCGCCCCAAAACTAACTAAAACTAAACTATAATGACAAATCCAAAACTATTTTAACCTTGGTATTGACACTGAAGGTTGGGCCAAGACTAGGTTTTGTGTTAGTCCAGAGTGCAGATGCTTTCTGCTTTCTCAAGTGCCACCTTAGCAACTGACCACACCTTATCTTACAAGGAAGTTCAGTTGACAAGTGTATTGGACAGAAAATACCCACAATTGCCCTGTACAACAAGAAGCTTTACACCAGGTGTACATATAAAGATGCTACAGACAGAGTAAGAGAGACAGACACACTCAGTCAGGAATATACAGTATATTTTTCTGACTATTATCTCTAACACAAAACCTTAAATACACCTCTGAAGCAGTAAGACAAGGACTGTCTACCTCGGCATAACCTCTGACCAAACCTCTTTGCTGTCACAACTGAATGCATGAGTGACCGGGATAATGTTCACACTCTGCATTGGATACACACTGCATGTACCATGAAAGTGACTATGAGCTTCTTTCCAGATTGTGCCCAATTTCATGCTACTGTACACACACAGCATCAGTTGATCACACTAATTTGCCAGATACTGAGGTTTTGTGTTTTTCAAAGGTACGGTCAATGGGATACCTTAGCATGGAGAGTAACGGCAGCAACACAACAGAGCAATTTGCATTAAAAGTGGTACAAAGGGATCTGTGAGAATGAATTATCACATCAATATCTTTAAGAAAAGTATCATTCATGACGTATATTATGACATAAATTTTATGTGTTTTAGAACAGGGAGCGTCAATGAACATTAAATTTAATGAGAACCCACTAAGATCTTCCCTCTCAATGATGCAGACACTAGATCTTACCTCTTTTCCCTCCTCTCCTGCGTTTGGCCTTTGTGGCGAAAATAATAAGCTGAATTCAACTGATGTGTGTGTGAGTGTGTGTGAAAGTGTGTGGTTTGATTAACCTCTGCTCCAAGCTGCTGCTCCACACAATATCATTGCCTATTGACCTGCAGGTGCTCAGAGGTAGAGCTGGTGCAAAGGTCTGAAGAAGTGGACCCGGCTGCAGTAACGGGCCCCGGCCTAATTGTCTGTTCTCTATAAGCTGAAGTTATTGGCAGCTGCCACTATCTCCACCATCCAGGCTCCAGCAGCCGCCCCCCATCCCCAAAAAAACCCGGGGCCTGCTAATTGCAATGGCCTTTTCATCATCTCAAATCAAACGCTTCCTCACAACCCAGGAGAGGCGGCATCCTTTCAGACCATTAGGGATGTACTGTACATATAGGAGCTGGACAGGTGCATTACAACCGCAGCCACAACTTCCAGGATGTTACACACACTCCCTCGCTATGGGAGTATTTAGTACACAGCCCCCTTGACCTCCTCTCCCTCTCTGTACCTGAATGCCATAACCTGATTTTACTAGTCATTAAAGAGGGTGGTTGGCAGGAGAGCAGCTCTGATGGTGGGTGTAAGTGGGGATGTGATGGCAGTGGTGCTGTATCGTAAGGAAGGGCAACTGGTCCCCCTGACAAGAGATCAATACTGTCCTCAGAGTGGCTGGAGTCAAGCTGCTAGGTCTGACAGGGGGCCATGTGGCGTAATTGGATCAGGGGGCGCAGCAAGTTGCCTGCCCACCACCCCCTTCAGTACTGTCACAGCTGTCACATGTCATCCCCCTGCACCGCTGTCACCCCAGGAGGCTAGTGGACCCCCCTCTCTGCCTCTCTTCCCCCCTCGCACCCATGCAAATGTCCACTTAGCAGATGAATGCAGCCAATATTAGGCACATTCTTCATGCCTTTATGCAAAAGTAAAATCTGTGTCATTTGAGAATTTCATGGAAATAAAGTCGCCATTTATTCAGAGCGAAAAGAGTGAAACTGGCTGTAAAAAAACTGAAAATGGTTTGGTTCAGCTTATTAAAAAAGGAAAGAAAATAAAGCTTTGGAAAAACAAACAGAGAGGGAGTGGAGGATTAGAGGAAATAAAAAGGAAAGCGACAGAAAAATAAACTTTATAACATACACTAATGAAAAATCTCTCACCTCTATATTACCTCATATAACTCACCAGTAACACTTAATCCAAAACTATTGATTGACTGATGTGTAAGCTCACAAAATGTCTGTAAACTGAACCACGCATTGCAAGGTGTCGCTTGTTTTCCAATAAATTCTGTAGCACCAGAGGCAGATAAGATAGAAGTCGATAGATCCTCAAGTGGACAAAAAAAAATCTGTCCAGTATTTTAATTATCTGTATTTTAAAATGAACTACATGATCACTTTAATCTGTCATTTTTCAGCCCAGCACAAGGGACATGATGATCGATTTCAATAGCAGGGACTGTGTGCTGTAAAGAGACAATAATGGAGATAATGATTGTCTGGTGTTAATCTGGTTACTGAGGATTCAGGCCAGAAGCCCCTTAAAAGCAGCGCTCCATTCCTGGAGGACACCGAGACTAAAACGCTTCCCAAATCTAACAGTTTGAAAGCTTCAGTAATTGTAACCGTTTCTTCAAAAGGAGAAAAAAAAAAAAAGAAGAAGAAGAAGCCAGAGTGTATTTGGAATAATCACATCATGTGACAGACGTGCATGTTTCTAACGGCAGACATCACAGAGCGGGGTGGATTAAGGACTGGTTAAACATTAAAGAGGAATTCATATGTAAATTTACAGCGCTAATTAGGAGATGCTGTCTGTGATGTTATCCTCCAAGAGACTCTCTGCCCTCAATTTTCACACACTTAATCAAATTAAAAGCTTAGGAGCAGCATGATTATCGGATTATCACTGATACATGTACAATTCCTTTTAGTTTGGGCAAATAATGGGCGGATTCTTGTACAACCCATCCCATAGCTTAACGCACTGTTGTTTGTTTTAGATCTCTGGTTTGTCAGGGGAAGAGCTCTTTTCTCATCTTGTACTGAATTCATCCTCTTTTAATCACAGTGTCCGGACATATTTTCTCTGATAAAACACTTTGTCCACAGATTTTGATTTCTATGTGTAGGGAAAAAAGCCTTTTTCCCAGCATCTGTCTCCTGTCATGACGCAGTTTGATGTAGACATCAGTTGTGGCACAGTTCAGATGGCACCACTTTGATCATGAGGCCTGAAGACTCGTGGACCTCAGGGCTGGAGGGGCTTTTTTCGCACGAGCAGAACATGTTTCATACATGTACACGCACACGCACCTTCAGGGTTAATACACTAGAAAGAACATGCACAAGTGAACCCACATAAACACACGGGTGAAGCTGAATCACTGTTTCACTGATCTATGACAGCAAAGCCTCCTTCTGGGACTGCACGTTCACCTTGGCAGTCTCAACGGTTCAGCAACCCCGAGGATGTGGTTAACAAATCGGGAGAAAGCTCGCCAGCTGCGGGGCGGTTGCTGGCTTGTGCTAAGTGATCTGTATTACTTGTGAATCTGCCGTTCCTTAACCCTGTGAAATTAAGAACACTTCCTGCAAGTCGCCCCCAGACCTCGCACATAATACAAAATTCAGAAAGCAACATGCATCAGTGTCCTTGTGAGGATGTTATGTGGGAAAAAATCAGCCACAGCAGAGCCAGGAATCCTCTTCCACAAAAGCTGCTGGAGAATTGTATCTTTATTTACATTTTATCTACAATAACTCCCTGTTACCCTGCAACAATCTGCCGAGTAACGCAGCTGTTTAAATCATGTGTTCGGTTCCAATTTGAGAGGCTTTTTGCCACAGTAGGAATTCCACAAGGCTATCCCAAAGTTTTGTGGACATAATTTACCAGATACCACCTGCTGTACGACGGTTAACAGTAAAAAGAACAAGGCTCTCCGAGTATCCAGGAAAGTAAAGATTGGCAGGTGAAAGTGGGGCTTACAGGCTGACCTACACACAAGACCTCTTCATCCGTGACTCATAATCACTACTCTCGGGGAGTCACATGGTCTACTAAAAGGCAGCCAAAGCCATTATGGGGGTGCTTAAAACTCCACTTAAAGATCACTTTATAGCCTATTACTTTAACTGTGGTTAGGTATTTACATGACACCTCCAGCAGCTTTTTGGTTTGGTAATACATTTGCTTGTGAGTGAGGCATCTTATGTGACTGCTGTGACAAAAGTAGTCAACATCCAGGCAATTGGAACATAAAGGTGATGTGGATTTCTTATCAGCTGAAAACCAGCACTCTGTCGAAAAGGATAAGAAAATAAAAGGACATTTGTTATTTTACGTTATTTTAATTTTAAGCCTGAATTATTTTTTTTGTTTTATTTTAATTAAGCACTATGATGGGCTTATGCAGCAAACAGCTCTTCATTTTTGAAGGAAGTTTGCATGGTGTGGTATGTGTTATATGACCAGGGCCTTGTCCCCCAGCAGGCTATGCTTGGCTCAGTGGAGACAGCCCCAACCCCCAGGGTCAACCACGACCACGCGACAACACCACTCTGACGTGGAGCCGGGGCGATGGCGTGTAAATAAAGGGAGAGAATTGCGAATCTCGTAGCGAGCCGAGCAGCTCAAGCAAAGATGGTTGCCCGCAAACCTGACTGGGAGGGGGTTCGTTGCTCTGTGTGGAGGTGGCGGGCGGGCAGGCCAGCGTGGGGAGGAGGATGACTACCATCACTACGTCCCTCTCACTGCCTCCCCCTGGCCTAACAGCTCAGGAGCAAATTCCCTGCTGACATATGACTTAATCAACAGCACGTGCTCTAATGAATGACCGTATGAAAACAATTAAAGCTTCCAGTAGGACTGTGGCAGGTACGTTCTGTTAACAACTTTTTTTATCAGCAGCTTAATCAAATCTGAGGGGGTATGATTACATATACATTAAGTGACAGCTTCCAATTACTACATTCATTTTTCCCCCTGCCACTTTAAATGTATGATAGATAATCACGATAAATACAGGGCGATTATCGGGCATTTTCTGACAATTAAGCTACAAATGGATCAAAATTATTATTTTACTTCAATATTTCAATATCCTTCTCGGTGTGAACCCCATACATTGTGCAAATGTCTCAACAAAGGATTGCAATCAATTATACATTTATGAAAATGGCATCGCTTCCTGGAACACCGGGCGATTTCCCCTGACATTTTTCACCCATTATTTTCCGACAGTTGATGATGTTTCTGACTCATACTTGGACATTTTGATAAACACTGACACAGGAAAGACTGATTCACAGTATCTGAGTACAGATCTCCGTTTGAGACAATATCCTGTGTGTCCACAATACGCTGAAATCCTGAGAAATGTCTGAAACAAATCATGGGCTAAGCACAGAATAATTACAGTCATTATCTCATCAAGATTTTTTATCATTAGAGAAAGCATCGTTCAGGGGTTGAACTTTTATGAGCTGTCAAAGTCCATGGTGTGACTAAAGCTTTTTTTTTTATCTAGAAAAACAACTTATTTACAACACATTTTTAGCCATTAGCGGAAAGAAAAACTAAAATATTCTTTTAAAAGTTTTCTTTTGCAATAAAATGCTCAAATAAGAATATTTTACATTATAGGTCAAGTTTTGTGGGTGATGCTTTTGAACCTCTGGCCGAAAACATGCTAACAGAGATAGCACAACATCTTAGAACACAAAGCATCCTTTAAAGCAAAATATATGGTCATTTCCTGTGTATCATTTAGTGTTTACGCTGTAACTTTAGCAGCAGATCTTCACATTATGTGACTTGGTTTAATCAACAGGATTCAAAGTGAAGCAGACTCTTTTTCTCTTTTTCTGACAGTGTGAGTCTGAAGTGAGTGAGGTCATAGGGAGACTGGTGGCTGGTGGGTTTACTTGAGGATGAGACTGTGATGAAGATCTCGCCTCTCTGTATGCGGCTGATTTTAATTCACAGTTAAAACACTCAATTCCCAATCAATGCTTTACGTTTCTTTCCTTTAAAAAAAAAAAAAAAGATCTTGATGCAACAAAAAAATTGTGTATGAGAACACTAAGACCATAGAGTAGAGATTTTGAGAGAGGTCATATTAGTTCATACTGGATGAGTGGACTGCACATTTTACCAACCTAAATCACCTTTCACTGGGATGCAATATGAAGGATTTTGCAGTAGAGTGAAGTAAAAAAATTAACATAACTATTGTCTTGGTGGATATCCAAGCTCAATAGAAATTGTGTTTCCAGATAAACTAAATATATATATATATATATTGTTTTATACAATCATAAGAAGAATGATAAACAGCTTTAACAAGCAAAACAATTAATAGTATGTAATCTAATTACACACTAGGATTGGATTCTTTGGGATTAAACTAAAATATGATGCATCGTATTTAATCAAAGAAAAGCTTTGCATTCAAAAAAAGCAAAAAACATGGGAGAATTTGTGTAATATTGATTTTATTATGACCTGAATCCAAGACTGTCACCTAATTAAATTAGATCAAGCAAAGGAAGAAATTTTGTTCAATCAAAAATTTGAATGATCTTGTTATTCGTGAAATATGTTTAGTTTGCTCTTCCTCATACTTCAGTGTTACAGATTCATACAGCAGGAAAATAAGAAAAGCTTCTGGCCCTGTAAATGTGATGAATTTTTCAGATTTGACTGACACAATTCAGGAGCAGCTTGATTCAACTTTTTCTCCATGATTGACTCTCGTTCTTTACAGAACCTAAGCTTTTGATTCAGAAACGACATGTTACTATTTTTGAGCAAAAATTCTCAAGCATGAAGTTTTTGTCTGCATCGTCTTATGTACATTTTTCCAAGCAAAAGATTCAATATCAGTATGCAAAAACCACTTAGTGACAAAACTTTTTTGTTTGTACAGTAGAGTTTAGTCCACTTTCAAAAAAGCATGTGGATTATTCAAGACACACGATCTAATGAGAAGCTCTGAAAGTTTTGGTTAGCAGACTCAGATCAGAAAAAAGCAAGGTCTGTCTCTTGATATTTTTTATCCACTGTATGAGCACAAATATGTTGAACTACTCCTTTAAACCAAAGGCTGTCCTTAATGGAGGCTGTGTAAAATATAACTGGCATGTATTATAAGTAGTAAAACTTCTCTGACAGAGCGAACCTGCAACCAAAGCCTGTTTTGAGTTTTTCCAAGTTTAGAACTGCGCCCCCTTTTCTCTCTTTATTAACTTCTATTTTTTCCAACATGTAATAACAACCAGAGAGAGCAAACAGGATCATGCTGTGAATTGCTCTTCTATAAAAAGGTGCCATGTTTGTCTTAAAATCCTGAACCTGCTTGATGAGGTTTTGAATCTGTTGGCTCATACTCAGCGTGGCGTGTCTTACATAAAGCTCTAACCTGAGAGTAACAGGTAGTACCTCCTCCCCATCACATGGTTTGTCCTCTAACACAGAGCTGCTGACATTGTTGAGGGATGAGTGAACACATAACAGAGCCCTGCTTGTGATATGCTTCTCATCGGACTCCATTCACACCACTCAAAAAAGGAATTAGAAATGGTATCCCCAGGTGGAGCGCACAATATACAACTGTGTGATTACAATATCCATATGCACTGTGGGTTCCAAGGTATGTACGCATAGATAGGAATCCTCCATACAAATATGAAAATCAACTTCCTATTCCATATATAATCAGTCAGCCCACTGCAGGAAGAGATATCAGCCAAGCTTTCCATTTCGTGATAGTGGCATGCAGCGGCATTAAGAAATCAGCCTGAATGTGCCGGGGCAGATAACTGAACATGTTGGGTATCTACAGGAGATGTATTTACACAAAACAGGGAGCAGACAGGAGAGATCTAATTGACTAGGTAGCAGTTTGTCGAGGTTGGTGTGGCAGGTCTCCGAGTGGAGTGGATGAGGGGCTTACAGCGAGGCCTTCAGAGAGCAAAAGATTAGTGCTGACGTCTCTGCCACATCAATTACAACCCGCTGCTTGGCCGGGGAGAAATCCCCACCACTGTCTCTTCAAGGCCAGCGAGCACAAACTGGGTGTGTCAGAGGTCAGCCAGGGGAGGAAGAGCCAGGCCTCGGCCCTCCCAGTGGGAGTCGCTCCTGTGGGCTGGTGGTTCAGCGTCCCCTGTGGAGGGAGGTGCCACACAGAGTTGCACCACCAACACCGGACCTGTCATTCAGCTGACGCACATGGTCCAGCCCAGCAGGAGAGGAGAGGAGGGGACGGAGGGGACGGAGGGGACAGTTCGACTCTTTGCTGTTTCTGTTGCACAGATGTTTGTATCAAAATGATTGTTAGTTTGGTTAATTTCATAGTTCTGAGAAAGTTTGACAAACATGTTTTAGGGCTCTGTCTTTTAACGCTTTAAAGATTTTTGCAGTTTTTTATAGAGGTGCACGAATCACAATTTTCTGGCCGATCATCGATTTTTAAAAAGCCTGACCTGCCGATGTCGATTTGGGCTGATACAGATTTTTTTTTTTCATTGTTCCGATCTTATTTTATTGAAAATCAATGAACAATACCTGTGAAACAATAAAATGTTTATGTTTGAACTAAAACAACTAATAAAGTGTCCTGAGTTTTAGGTCTCAGAGCAAAAAACAACAGCTGGCTGTCAGACCTTCCTGGAGATATATAAGATCAGTTTCATATGTAAGGATGGACTGATAACCAATCCCCAAAATTTAAGGAAATTAGCACCTATCGATCAATCAATGTTTTGTTTTACATAATTAAGGTTTTGGAGTTTCTACAAAACTCAAACTTCCTTAAGATATCACAAATATCTCATTTTTCAGCCACTTCTACGTCTCACAACCACAGCAACACTGAGTTCAATCCACACTACAGTTGTACCCAAACAACCTCTAATTCCAAACACTGCCAATATCAAAACATATCGAGTCCCAGCTAACATGAACACTATGACCACCCGTCCCGAGCAGCATGAAGCCATCACACAGAGTTAGTCTGCCTCCTCTGTCTGCCTCTTGTTGTTGGACCAGTCAGAACCCCCACCCTAATACACCCAGGTCTGCATCCTCGTCAGTGGGGGGCTGACACCAGGCATTAGCCGGCGGGGCCTCTGATAGCGCCAACACCTTCACCGTCGGCCTCAACCCCTGCAATGAAACTCCACCAGGCACAGAAACACGAGGACTGAGATGAGTCAAATCTTAAGGAACTGTGTATCTGGATGTTTAACTCCGCTGTAGTCGACACAAGATGCTTCCCACTACCAGACATTTTTTAACGAGTTCAAAGATATATCATTTCAGAACTTAATTTTACTCGGACATCACTTTAATGTTATCTTTAAAGCCTGTAATTTCTACAATCAGTTTGAATCCACTGGATTATCCCAGCCTGTTATATGTACACATGCAGTCATTAAGTCAACACAGAGGGAAAGCACAGTGATGATGAGACACTAAGAGACAATCCTTCATGTGTCTTAACAACTCTAAAACAGGACTTCAGAGACTCAGAGAATGGGATCATAATCCCATTAACTTTAATTAGATCTGTGTGATGCTCACCTTTCTTCTGCGACAACAAATTAATGATAAGCCAAAGAGAATTAAAACAGTGGTAAGTGAAACCCTTTTCTTCCCCCTAAGGCTCTCTACTGGGTCCCAGCCTCACCTAAAAGCTCATGAGAATTTAGATCAAACCCCTCCTGCGTGGAGCTGAGTGAGACCGGCCATAAATTGCTAATAGACTAAATGAAACGAGGTAGGAGGCTCCTACTCGGCAGCAATTACCCCTCAGATGTAGTCATTCATATCCCTGCATGTCTCGTTTCATCAAGGCGGCTCAGGCTCTTTGTCAGGCTGTCTTTGTTGCGCGGCTCTGGGCTGGTTAAGAGGACTGACCATGGTACGGATATGCAGGGGAGCATTTGAAACAACAAAGTGCTGTTTGACTGTGCTGGCCGTTCACAAGAATGGCATCTCTTCCTGCCTTTCATGTAGTGTGGGTTTATATAATCAATTATTAATCAAAGTCTGGTTTTTGAAACTCAGACTCAAAGACACGTCCGCCACACTTAAGTATCTCCCTGTGTTTTGTATTTGCTTGGCTGCCTTTCATGGCTGAATTTATTATGCTTTAACAGTGTGTGTTTATGAGGAGGAGCATGAAAAGTAAATTTTCATGAGTGGGGCGCATCATTTTTGGGTAGCATGATGCGTACTGGAAAAAGGACCATGAATTACCACAGGTTAGAGAAGAACAGTGATTCTGTCAGATAATCAAATAAAGAGTTACTTAAAGTCAAAATTCCTTTTTGTGCCAAACTCTGTATACTGGGAATATATCCCAAAGATTTTGCATCTACAAAGAAACAAGTTACAGTGTTGGACTTGAGTCTATTGCATGCAAGAAGAGCTATTATATTGAATTGGAAGAGCATTGGCGGTCCTTCTTTTGAACAATGGATAAAAGAACAGTCGGAGTGCATCAGATTGGAAAGACTGATTGATATAACCAAAAGAAAACTGGATGAATTTGTACTTTTGTGGGAGCCATATATGTACATTATAGCATCTGGAAAATAAGGACGTGACATTTAAATTATCAATGTCCTATTTTTTAATATTATTATCATTTTTTGCTGTAATATTTTAATCTTGTCTTTCTGTAAGCGTATGTATGTGAATGGATGTATACATGTATGCATATAGATTTATGTATTTATGTTTATACTTGTATTTTTATAAGAATATATATTTATATGTAACTGTGGTATATGTATGTGTGTACATTCAAGGGTATGTATTTGAATAAGTTTGTATGCACATGTATTTATGTCATTTGTGCAATTCTAATTAGTATGAATGGGAGTCTATGTTTAGATGTTTGTATTTTGATCTATGGTCTTTTTAATGAAGACAATTTACATTATTTGTTCATCTTTCATTACAAAACTTAAAAACTAGTAAAAATATTGTTAAAAAACAAAACAAACAAAAAACATCACATCTGCAGTATTAAAATCTATTCTTTTACAATTTAAATTGCAAACTGATTCGATTTAAATTGCAATTCTTTGTTATTTCCAATTTTTAGTTCGCTTTTTTAACACCAGACCATGTGAAAAAAGTTGAATGATAATGATGATGTCCACAGACTATACCAGGAGCCATATTTTCCACAAAAAATACACATCACAAGTGTCAGTTGTTAAATTTATTCAGGGGATCTGACAGCTTAACTTTTTTCCAACCCAGCTTATTAACAAAGACAAAAATGAAGGAATAAAATTTGGAAAAAAAACAACAACAAAAAAACTATTTTTGATTAAAAAAAAATCCTGATTTAAAATCATTTAAAAAAATTCTGATACTACAAAAAAAAAAAATTCTCACAACCCCAATAATCAGGTCATATTTTAATGGCTTTTCTGCCAGAAATATTGATCTCTGACCCTGAACAAAAAACAGAAGATACAAACAAACCTGTCAAACACATGAATTCAAGATAAAATGATCACACTCAGTTCACTCAAAGACAGTCCAAAACAGATAAACCTCTTCACTTGTTGTATATTCTGCTTCTCAATAGAAAACCTCTGAATAAAGATCTATGAATAAATATTGTGCCACTTGCAACTCAATTCAAGAATTGATAAAAAATTCATCCATTGTTTGGAAAACTCCAACTCTTCTGTCCACCTTTTATTGTTAGACAAATTGAAGTGTGCACTGGGAGGGAGGCCGGCAGTAAACACAGAGAATCTATTTAGCCATCCCATACCCGGGCCGAGAGGAGAGTAGGGTTCTTCAAAGGCAGAGGCAACAATGTGAGTGACATCAGGTCATCCTGCCTCTTCACACTCACCTGGCTGATAGAATTGTTCTGGGGGGAGATAGGAGGGGACTGTGAAGCACAGCTTTTTTGTCACCGCCATATCTTATGATTGATGGCTCCATGGCCGCAGTGAATGTGCCCTTTTTAAATAATTTATGTTGCCCATCGCTATGGACAAGTAGCTTATAACTGGGGTTGTTATTTTTCCATTGACTGGGGGGATCAATACTTAAAAGACATGACATAGCCACTAATGAACTACTTAAATGTCTCTCTAGAGTGGAAAACAACTGCAGTGTTTACTCAAAGCAAAGAAAGAAAACAGTTTTAGAACAAGGATGCTCAACTTTCATGGAGATATAGAAAAAAAAGAAGATGCAAAGGCAAAAGTTAGGGCTCTCTTAAAATTGATGGAGCATTAAACTGCAACCCAAATAAACCCAGCACACCTTTCATTGTTGCTTTCCTAATTAAACCATAAAAACACAATGATAGACTATTGGGTATTAATTAGGATTGGCTTCTGCATCTTGACATCTGACCTGTGTGTGATTAGGCTCAAATCCTTCCAGGCAAACACAGCAGGATTAAATGCACTGCTGTCACCTGGGGTGGATTAGACTGTAAACGTACACCTAATACTCTGATAACTCAAAGTATAATCCAAAAATAAGCAGTGTAATTCCCGAGAATAATCCAGCAGAGTTATGTGTTGTAAATCAAAAGGCCCTTGTTCATCCTCCCTCTTACAAAGTGACAAATTAGCCGAACAATAGTGTTTGAATTCTTATTAAAGTTGATTAATTCATATCATTAGTTGATCGCACAACAGCTCATAAAATATACTAAATTAATTTCTTTACTGTGATTAATACACGAAACACTTGAATTAACAACAATAAATCAATTTGTGAATCAATTACATTATCATGTTTAAATACAGAGCTAATAGTGTACATTAACTAGCGCTGAAGAAGTGATCATATATCATTTGAAAACCCAAAGAAGAAAAGCTGAGGAGCATCTCGAAATGATCAATGATGAAAGGGATCCAACTCTGACCTCAGCACTGTAGGTCCAGATACATTTTACATCGTAACAAGGGTAAGTTATCTACTGTCAGGATTCAGTGCAAGTCAGGCTTAGATTTATCATGCATGGAAGATCACGAAATTACGATAAAATAAGTCACAACTATTCCTTCTATTACAGCAGTGAACAGCAAAGCATTTTCAAACTAGAAAATCACTCAGAGAGCTCAGACCTCCACCGCATACTGTGATTGTCACTAGAGCTGCACGATTTGGGGAAAAGGTGCGATTTGCGATTAGGTGGACAATATTGCGATTGCGATTGTGCTTGCGATTTAATAAAAAAAGTTGTGTCATGATGAGTCTACAGGCTTGCTTGGTTATCATGGAGAAAAATCTGAATTGCATGTGCTGACATTGCGATTGCGATTGCGATATCCTCTTTTGCGATTACATAATTGCGTGTGCTGACATTGCGATTGCGATTGCGATTGCGATAATCGTGCAGCCCTAATTGTCACCAACACTTTAGTCCTACTTTAATGTTATACTCCCTTTCAGCAGACTGTCTGCTATAATTTGGTGTTAGCTGCAGGTTTGTACGATAATTTGTTTCCTGACAGTGTTGAAAATTATGATGACCCAGTTCATATTTCATATGCTGGATCTTAGTATCCAGTATATCGACAGGATCTGGATCGTGCTTTTACATCTGTCAGAAATTATGGTGACCTTGTCTTGTATTGTTTTGCAAAGCAATCCGATCATTTGTTATGGAGTTATATACACATATGGTGAAAACAGCCCTATTTCATAATGATAAAGAATCCTTTAAAAAAGATCCTGGATCCAGACGGTGATCCAGATAACCCCCAAAATTTTATCTCTTCTTCCTTATCCCATTTTGAACATCTCCTGAACATTTCATCAAGATCCCTCTGTTTGTTTTTGAGTTATGTTCAAAAACAAACAAACTCTCTGAAAAACATAACCTCCTTAGCGGTAATCACACTTTTAAGGAAGTAATACAAAACAAAAACATCAGGACTGGCATTTCATGAAAATGTTTCACGAATCTAGTAGCCTATCTTAAAAGCATTATATTTCCAGTTGAGTGTATCATTACATCCCTTGTTACATTATAATAGTTATAATATATCACACCATGAATTTAAGCCCTTCTTTCCTCTGTAAACCACATTCACTGAGTTAACTTTGACTTCTCTGTTTGAGGTAAGTATACTGGAAGTGAAGAAGGAAAGCATCAGACAAGACGCTTCATCCAGTTCAGCACTTTGAAACTGTCATGTTTAAGTTACTGCCTGCTCTGTTAAGAACAAGCCAGTTGTGAAAAGCATGTCAAAGCCTCTCCCCAGCTGCACTGCAGATCTACAGACATGGCCATTTCTTTACAGCACTGCTGCAGGTGCGAGAGGTCCTCTCAACCAGCTGTTGTGTAGATCAGTCAACAGAGTTAACGTGACACACTTTGTGGAGAATTACACCTCCACCACAGCCAGCTTTGGGCCTATATGGTCTCGCTAATAAACCTGGACCTTGTAATAGCTGTCTGATCACTCAAACGTAGGAGCAGCAGCAACGGGAGGACAAGGAAATGTCATCCGACATCGATAGAAAATGTACCTCCACCTTTGTTTAAGGTTCATGTGGGCTGAGTTTGATTGGTTTCTGTGTTTGTGCCAGGGATTGGCTTGTTATATGGGCACAAGACTTGACTGTTATTTCAACCACTCAGCCCGATAAGGCGCCAGGGTTCTCCTATATAAATTGAATTCATGAATGAAGCTATACTACACCTTAAGGAGAAGTGCTGCACCTGAGCTGAGTGGAAGAGCGGTGAATGCAGTTTCACAAACTTATCACTGTGATTCAAAAGGAACGGGGTAAGAAAGTTGTATTTGTTCCCCTGGTAAGAAAACGGGTTTGATATTTTTGTTACCGGTGTCATATAGAAGGCTGACATTCTGATATGGTGACAATCTGAATTTTGAATTGAACATTTATGACTGAATAAAGCAGCAAGTTGTACTTTTTGGTCTACTTTTAATTTTGGGAGAACTTTTCCAATACCAAACCCATCTCTATTAATACTGCATTGATTTTATATAACATATTGAATAATACAGCACCATTTTACTAGACGTGCACCGATTGATCGGTGCCGATTTTGTTAATTTTGGGGGATCGGTGATCAGCCCATCCTGAAAGCCAGTCATTGTTGCTTTTTGCTCTGAGGCCTAAAATATTGGTTGTTTAAGTTAAAACATGAAGATTTTATTATGTCACAGGTATTGTTCAATGATTTTCAATGAAGTAAGACTGGAACATTGAAGGTAGATGCTGTCAGTCATAAAAACGAGAAAAGAAAAATTAGTATTCGCAGGTCAGGCTTTTTAAAGATCGATGATCGGTGCTTGGCCAGAAAATTATGATGCGTGCACCGCTACACTTTACACCATTTAGTATATTATAAAAATATGTCTACTGATAACAAGTATGGTGTACAGATAACCCTGGTTTAGGTCCTTTGCTTTACCCAGACAAACAGAATCCATCACACAACAGAGACTCAATCCAGTATTGGTATCAGCAGTTGGCCAAAATGACGTAAAAGATATTGATTTATTGGATGTAGATAAAAAAACAAATACCATTCATCCCTCATAACCTGATACACTCTTTAAGTGTCCTGTTAAGTACACGTGTTGTCCATATGTGGCATGGCATCATGTCCCTGTCACCTTCTCACCACCCTGACATGCAGCATCGTGACATATAATCAATAAGTAAAAGTATATTTGCATTTTTCCCAATTCATTTTGAAGTATCTAAATGCTCATTTTTAATGAAGAGTGGACATTGTTCGAGCGATGTAGCACTGACATCCTGAAATCTCCAGGGACAGTTTAAAAGGGGACAGAAAGGACTGTCTGTGCTACAGACATAGCAGACGGCGGCCCCTCAAGTCTCCTTGATAAACCGATGCGCCTTGTGATATTATAAAAGACATACTTAGAAATGCATAGCTGAATTCCAATGCTTACCAACTTGAAACAATCCATTATAATGGAGGGGATGGAATTAATTCAGCCCCTTGCATCAAGAATTGCTTGATGCCTCCGAAGATAATCTGCCATGTAATTCTTTTCACCTACACAGGCGCACCAACATACAGTACATGCTTTGTTTTTTTCAACCCTGATAACGACCGTTAATTCATCAAGAGTAAATAAAATGTTTAGTTGGGAAGGGACATTAATTATCACATTCATCTGCTTGCTGTTCCCAAACTGGGCTGTAATGAAATGTGCTGTAATAGAGATTGCTCTTGGGGAGGCGAGCCGTTTATGAATCGCTAGAGGTGCAGCAGCTGCCTTCCCCCTCGAGAGATAGAAATTTATGCCGTATACCCCGCTGATTGTTGAGAAGGTAAAGAACCAATAGCAGCATGTTCAGAGGTTTAATTTAAAGTGCGTTTCTCACTAGGCTGCTCACAACACTTAATTAAACTCTGCTGTTTTGGCAATGACAAATGCTGTGGTGCAGGAGGAAGCTGGGCTGCTGTGACTGAGAGGCTTTTGTAATTTCTTTCATGTGCAGCGATGGCCAGATCCAGGTCAGAAACTGTAGAATTAAAGAACTAAACAAGATTTAGACATAGGGAATGGGAGGGCAAGAGGGTGGGCGGTTACAATAATTCCCTCCTCAGGGAAACATCTATTTTACCCTCTTTTTCGTCTCCTCTTTCTCATTTTTGGAAAGTTCTGTCATAGATTTATGAGGGTTCAGCTTCTGTGCCTGGTTTTCAACGCTTATTGCCTTTCACAATGTCTTTTCCTCAGGCTTGTGTCTGCTTGATGGAGACTTCAACATTTTACTGAGAGGAATGATGAGTAAAATGAATGGTAGGGTCATGCACGGCGTAGTGTTCCTTTTATTGTAGAACAGTCTGATCCTTCTGTTGTGTCTCTTAGCATGATTCTTGATTTGCCAAACCATTTCACCATTGGAAGCATTAAGTTGAAAATATGCAACTAAGTGTGAAATTTAACTTCAGCGGTCGAGCACAGAAAAACATCAAACTGGAAGCAGCCAACAAACTGACAGAGAGTGACTAATAGCTTTTTCTTTCTGGGTAGAAATCCAATTCATGCCAAACAAAAATCTTATTTTGTTTCTGTAATGGTATGACTGTATTACTGTGCATTTCATGAGATCCATTTAAAAGGTGCAGCCAGCCTAGCACACAGCCCTGCACAGCCCAGCCTGCTGCTGTGTTATGAAGTCGTCCAACTCCGGCTATAGTAGCAGGAAATAACCACAGAGATGCCTGCAAGGCACAAACAGGAGCTGGAGCATTTCATTCAATAATGTAATCCATACTTTTAAGTAAAAGACCCCCATTCTTATGTCCTTTTTTATTACCCGACTGAGCGGTAGCACACATTATTTTTCTGTCACCTGCCAATCTTTGGCATGGAGCTGCATCACTACTGTGTATAGGTGGAAGATTGTGGCAGAATCACTGTGTTTAATATGAATTTACTAGCTTAAATTTGAATTTAATGTGTTCATTATTCATCACTCGCATTTTTTCAGATATTATTTCAACATCTTTCTCCTCTTCCCCATCTGAACCAACTATCTCTTTCCTAGACTATTCTGAAAATTAATCCATCCTCCAAAAGGTCTATTGGACTTGTTCATTCATTACTGAATGATCATGACTTGAGACCCTTAACTCAGCCTAAGAACTGTTGGGAGGAAGAATTGGAGATAAAGCTTTCTGAGGAAGTCTGGGGTGATGCTTTGGAAAAAATACCCTCTTCTTCTATTTTTTTAAGACATGCTGTGATTCGATTCAAGATCTTACATCGTCTCCACTGATCCAAAGTCAAGTTAAGTAAAATGCTTCCTGCTTATGATCCCATATGTGACTGATGCAAACAAGCACCAGGCATCCTCTCACATATGTTTTGGTTTTGCCCAAAATTAGACAGATTCTGGAAACTGATATTTGCAACCTTTTCAGATGTTTTGGAGAAACCCTTAAAACCTTCCTCAACAACTGCAATTTCCTGGAGTTGTATCACCTGATCTTCATCTCAGCCACCAATGATAGCATTTAGTACTCTCCTAGCATGTTGATTGATGCTGTTCAAATGGAAAGAGAAATACCCTCCAACTTTTAAATTATCGATGCTATTCACCATCTGACATCTAAGAAAATACATTACACCACACCATATAGAATATAAATGCAAGACACATAATGTGTTAGAGCTGATGATCCCATTTTGGGTAATCCTTTGGTTACTCACTTATGTATCTATGTATTTATTTACTCTTACTGTACATTGTATATGTGGACACACACACACACACACACACACACACACACTTATATATATGTGTGTATATATATATATGTGTGTATATATATATATATATGTGTGTATATATATATATATATATATATATATATATATATATATATATATATATATATATATATATATATATATATATATATATATATATATATATATATATATATATATATATATATAAATATTATGTGTGTCTGTGTGTATGTACATGCATATCTTTGTCTTGTTTTATTCATCTCATTTTTGTATCTCCTTCAATTCATCTTTGACAATCTTTTTTATCTATTTACCTCTTTAATTCTTTTCTTCTCTGTAGGGATCTGTAGGGATGGGTACCTTTCATATTTGAAACGATGTGGTGCGGATGCCCAGTACCTGGCAATCTGTACTGGTACTCAATGGTACCAATTTTTGGTCCTTTGTGTGTTTTTGTGGCAAAAAATATCAATTTGTTCAATAATAAAGTGTATATTTTCAATTCAACATATTTATTCTTCAGAATATAACCTTGCAATGCTGTGTTCATGTCCAGCATGGAAAATCACCTTCTTTTCCACTCCCTCACAATCACAAGGATGTATTTAGGTACCTAAACATGATACCTGATACCCTAAACAGAATTCAGTCGGTACCTATAAAAGTACCTAATTTCGTACCCATCCCTACTTCTCTGTCTCTTTGTGTGAGGTACATTGGGAAAAGAGGCTCTGTTGGAGCTATGTTTTTCATTTCAAACTGCAACATTATTAATATATAGATGCCGTTTTTTTGTCTAGTTGTTAAAAAACAATAAATAAAGACTTCGACAAAAGAAACTTGATTTTAATGTAATCTAATGGAATCATTTAAACTATTGTTACTCACTGGTTTAAGCTTTAATGTTTCAAAAAGATCCATAACTAATAACAAACAGAGCTAACATAATGGAATTGTGTTATTCATAATTCAATCTGAGGGAGCCTCCTTTGTACTTCACTTGTACTAATACTCATAACAGGGTTAAATTTCACGATCACAACAGGATTTATCAAGCTAAGTCATTCTAGCACTGGTAAAAAAAATATTTTGGCAAGTTTTACCTGATATTTGCATAGCTAGATAATTTATCAGTTTTCATTTGGATAAAAAAACAACATACAAACAACGGTTTAATCTAAAAATAAATGATGGAAATAGAGAGAAAAAATGGTCTTTGATATATAAATAATTTAATAAGAGCATAGGTATTAAGAAAAGAAAAAAAACATAGTATTTATCCTGTCTTATATAGGGGATGCACACAGCTCCATATGTATTTTGGTGTTGTGTAAATGCCAGGGAGACACAGCAGCATCCGTTGGAGTTAACGGTGCAGCACTTTTGTGTTCAGTAGCACAAATCATTAATCATGAGGCCGGCCATATTCTTGTAGTGCCTGTGCTTTCATTACTGGGCCTAATTAAACAGTTCTGTGAACTGGAATCTCAGATTCCTCTGTTACAGATTATCATTAATTATGGTGAAAGTGCTCAGAGATGTTGGACTCAATTATATTCTGCTCAACCCTGGCAGTGGGGTGATTCATTGTTCTGAGCACTCCACAGCCGTACTGTCTCTGCTTATCACCAACCTCCACTTTTGTAAATTGGGCTCTGCCAGCCAACAAACTAAGAATTATGTGCTGCTTTTTCATTACAAACATGTTGGAGGAGCACAGACCAATTAAGGGTGGGATATTTTGTGTGGAGTGATGAGGCAGGCATTGGTGCAGGGAGATGGGGGGTTGGATGGAAGGGGGTACTATGGGAATGAGCTCAAGTTGTGGCTTTATTACCATGTGTGGTGCAGCCCTCCACCAGGTCTATTGACTGATTATGCTCCACATACTCCCTCAATATCACAAAGCCATCACAACTGTAATGGTAAATTAAAATTTGGACTGAGTATTGTGTTGATATTTCTGTGAGTGCACTGTGTAAACACAGCTCTTCATCGTCCTCGGGGAGGGTTTAGATGGAGATTTCTTTGTACCTGCAGCTATGAGTGTGTCTAGCTTGGAGGAAAGCGTTAACTTTTCATAATATTTGTGTATGACATACAACTTTTTATGCAGCTGAACAATGTCAATATTACTTTTATGGTTTTATGTAGGGTGTGTGGGGGTCTGGGATGGAAACAGTGTGTGAATGGGATTATTGGCCACCTTTTTTTAGGGTCAAAGACAAGAGAAGAAAATCTGAATCAAAGCGAAGCAGAAGTTCCACTGGTAAGCTGAGGCCTTAGCGGTTTGCACAATTTCATATGCCACAGTAGGTAGTGATTTTAATATATATGAAAATCAGCCCGAGCTGTGTGCATGTGTCTCTTATAATATCAGCGGTGGGAGATTTTTGCTGCCTTACAAAGCAGGTCTGTTTACGTTTCTCTCACAACAGTGTTGTCTCAGTGCGACTCTCAATAAGATATCTGTCTCAGTTCCACTGCTCTAAAGAATTAACGCAGAGCACAGTACAAAAAAAAAAAAAAAGGCAAAGTAAGGAGAAACAGAGAAAAAATCTGAGATCTCAAAATTAAATTTATCAATATCTTTGTTTCCTTTGTAGTTCCTTAAACTACGGCTGGTCTGATCCTATAATTCCCCAGGCAGAGGAGCAAGAAATGGGATTTCTCCTTCGAGTGACATAGCGACAGCTCATTGAAAATGTAATACACTACTTCCAAGTCACAGGTCGGTTGGCAATCTGAATTTTAAAAGGACTGTGAATAATATTCTGTTTTATTTTGAAAATGAACTTTGTGGCCCCCATCATGAATCCAATATATGTCTTAATCTTCCAGGCTCTTGAAGCCCACAGCCCAGGAAGAAGGCCTTTGACTCCTGAACCTAATAAGGAAATCACTTGTTTTCTCATCCATCTTCCCATTTTATGGAGGCTGACACAAAACAGTCCTTTATTTTAAAAGCAATTGATGAAGCATGAAATGTATGTTATATAATATTAAAGCTTTCTCTCACATGCACTAATTGTGTTGTGCAACTGGCCTGAAACACTGCACAACATAAACACACATAAACACTCTTTTTATTTACCATTCGTACGAGTATTTCTTTAGGTTGGGTTACAGTGTGTGTTTTTAAATGAAAAGATGAACATCCCAGCATCTATTGTTATTCTGAACTGAACACAGCTGACAGTGGCAGTGAATTTAAGCGTTAATTACACACTAACCTTTTCAGAATGGATATTTAGACACGCTGTGTCCTGCGACTCTGAATGTTCGGGAAATGAAAACATCCAGCAACCAATCAGTATCTGCTCACATTAGCATAGTCTTTTAAAGCCCAATGCCCCAAAACATGCCACGGAAATCCTCTCCTATTTATCTTAAAATAGCCACTTAACTTTGACTGACACTAATTCTTACTACATGAAACTGTAGGAACCCCTTCATTTCCCCCTTCTGTCTCTGTCAGAAAATTACAAAAGACAGAGTTTGTGATGTCCCCAGTGTGCGAATCCCTTTATTCTGTCAGATTACAGCATTTGATATGACGTAGTGCGGCATTCTGGCCTCGCATGCCTGCCAGAGACAAGGGACCTGTCAGCAGCAGAGGGGAGAAGAGCAGATCATCACTCTGACTGATCCGCAGACCCGGAGACTGTCATCTCCTCCGACTGTACAAGTCAACACAAATAAAAGTGAGGAAGCAGAAGCCATAATGGCTGGGAGAGATCCAGGCTCATCGTGGCCATTACTTTTATTCAAACCTTACAGATGACATGATGTGAAAAATGAGCCTGTGTCTAGTCGGGTGCCCATTAGTGAGTGAGCACATTATCTCCCCCCTTCTTTTTTTTTTTTTTTTACATTGAATCTCCTCCCTGAATGCAATGGCAGATGCTCCAGAGGAGTCACTCACTTTTATGGGCTTTTGACTGCCGTACTCTTTTAAATACAGGGGCCTGCACCAGGCAGAGATGACGTATGGCTGTCAGCGCTCTTTACCTCGCTGACAGATGCCTGCAGTGGATTCCTCCTTAAGCCTTCTGTCTCAAACTAAGGGGGACAGCTAACCTCTTCCCTCACAGAGCAGACAAGTATGCATCAAATTGATTATTACAGCAAAGAGGGTAATTTCTTAAAAGAAAAAAAAAAAACTCTATTACCAGGCAATTACAGCGCAATTTATTTAAGTATAGTCCAAAGGCAGTCACGAAACAAATTTCTCAGGAAACACATATGAGCAACACGACACAGGAAAACCTAAAACTTCTGGAAACTGATTTTATTCATGAGGAATATTGAGAATATGGCATCGAAAATCTGATAAGTTTTGATCTTAACAGATTTTAAGTCAAGGGTCCATCTCTCTGACACCTTAAACAGCTGTTAAAACACCTCCTGACACTGATGACGGAAAATCAATCACTTTGTCAAATCGGTGTAGTTCTGTCACATTGTTCTTGATGGATCCGACATGACAAACAAGTGCTGCCTGTTCACCTCATCCATTAACCCAGACTGTGTGAAAAGAACATCATAAAAAAACCTCCTGCTACTGGGCGCATTGAAACACAAATTTTAACACCCTCACAACACCAGGACTCAGTGCCTGACACAACGTGGATTAAATGAAGCAAATTCACAAGCAGGGGGACACATAGACTGAGGAAACCAGGGACGATGAAGATATCAACACCAGTATCAAGACACAAGCCATGTCCACACTGGGTATATGGGAAACCGCATATATTTTTTACATTTTTACGCCTGTCGTCCTCACGAAACCGCAGCTTTACGTCACTAAAAACCACATTTTCTGAAAACTCCAGCCAAAGTAGAGATTTTGGAAAACTCTGGTTTCATGGTTTTGTGTAGACGGTGGTTTACAGAGTTTCCGGTTCTTAAACGCCACAGCTGAATGATGGGGGCTCATCCTGATTGGCTGGCATAAGTTTTGAGTCTAGAAAACACTGGCAAATATAGGGTTGGCATGCCTCAAGCCGCACTTATCGGCAGATTTGCCTACTGTGTGTGGACCAAAGTATTTTTAAAAATGAATGAGAGGGGTATACTGCCCAGCTACGTGTGTACAAGGCCATAGATAGTGGTATTCAAGTTTGAAGTAATAATCCACTGAATTTTCTTACCAATGCGTCCATTTAATTAATTAGTGTTGAGTATTGTTTTTCATTATAGCTGTCATTAACTACCAAGGTGGACAGAACTACTTCTACTTTTACATCCTCCCACATGAAAAATGTTCTTTTTGTGACAAAATTACTGCTTAAAAATAGGGATGCACTGATATGAAAAATTTGGCTGATACTGATATTAATATTGCTGTTACGGCCGATAACCCATATTTACCGGTATCAATATTAGTATAAAATTAAAAAAAAAACAATCTGAGAAGATCAAATTGTGAGCATACGGAAAATCATGCAAACTGATTTTTTCAATATCCCTTTATTTTCAAACTTGTTTTCCTTGTCCACTATTCTTAGGTACTTTTGGTGTTTACATAGTCTTAGAAAACATTATTTGGGTCTTAGAAAATACTTCAAGATGGTCTAAAAATGGCTGGTAGCTAATGGGTAAATATCGTCTGATACCGATATGTTAAAAAAAATTAACAACATCGACCGATATCGATATTGATACAAATATATTGTGCATCCCTACTTAAAAAGCCTCTTAACTCCCTTGCACATTTCAACAAAAGCCTTTCTGAAACATAAATATGGTTACGTTCACGCTTAATAGAATTCACAAATCATTAGAAAGCAATAACACAAAAAAGTCAATAACACAAGGCAAGTATTACCATTCTGCAAACTTTACTTTAGGCCAACACACAAGGCAGAAAGCACATTAGTTTGATGGGATAGGTCCATATTGACAATAAATCCACCAAACCACCAAATTATTAAACTATGAGTCAATAACTGTCAGATACACAGCCAGTAAATACGAACATTCCCAACAAACAGGTTTGTCATCACTTTCTGACACAGTTTGAAGTATTGTTGCACTTTTATCTTTATCCTTAGTCACTGCTTTCTTTTATGCTTAGAGATGGGTACCTTTCACATTTAAAAAGATATGGTACCGATGCTGGGTACCTGGCAATCAGTAGCAGAATTCAATGGTACCAATTTTCAGAACTTTTTTGTGTCTATGTGGTTAAAAATATCAATTTGTATAATTATAAAATGTTTTTTTTTTTTCAATTTAACATATTTATTCTTAAGTATATAACCTTGTAATGCTTTGTTCATGTCCAGCTTGTCTTCAACTCCCCCACAGTCACAAGGATACATTTAACTACCTTGACATGGTACCTTGTGAGTTTATTACGTTCACACTTAATAGAATACACAAATCATTAGAAAGCAATAACACAAAATAAAGTCAATAAAATGGTGCAAGTATTACCATTCTCCTCTGGTGTCTCTTCTTACAAACTTAACTTTAGGCCAATTTACAGGGACAGATAACACATTAGTTTGATGGGACCGATCTATATCGACAATAAATCAACCAAACAGCCAAATTATTAAACCATGAGTGAATAACTGTCAACTGAAAGTGCATCAGTAAATACAGAAACTCCAATAAATAAAAACGTTCCTAACAAACACAAGTTCTCATTCTTATCACTTTCTGACGCGGTTTGAAGAGCAAGTACTGTCGCACTTTTATTGTAATTCTTTATCACAGACCTATCTTTTATGATGGGATAAAACATCAGAGACAAGAAAAGAAAGAAATGTAT
Organism: Halichoeres trimaculatus; assembly: GCF_033239565.1. Taxonomy (NCBI): domain Eukaryota; kingdom Metazoa; phylum Chordata; class Actinopteri; order Labriformes; family Labridae; genus Halichoeres; species Halichoeres trimaculatus. Next base: position 20,587,996 of record NW_027437197.1, read on the forward strand.
GAATAAGATCACATCTGCCTTTTGATGTTGTGTAGCTTCAAATATGAAAAACTATCAAAGATCATTGGAAGACAATATGCATTACCCTATGGTCAGGAATGCATCAGTGAGCAGTTTGTGACAGTAAACAAATATTCAGCAGTATAGAAAAATCCCCAAGGGAGGCTGAGCCTATTTGAAAATAACATACACTTTATTCCACAACAGGAAATAAATCTAGATTGAGTATTTCAGAGCAGAGCTCAGAGGTTGTGGTCAGTGACAGGAAGTCCTGACTTCTTTCAAGCAGCAGTATGAACCGAGGCCGCTTGGTTCAATCTAATCTCTGACAAGAAACAACAAGCCTTTGGGACACCCCCACGGCCCACCTCTACACCAAACAACATCATAAGCAGCTCCACTCAGGGGGTAAGATCTACTGTAGCTGTCAGGGGAGAAATATGTTTCCATTTTACAACTTCAGTGGCGGAGAAGACCATACAAAAGCTCCTCTATTTCCCTCGCTATAGCTCATTCGTTTGAATCTTTCTGCTCTCTTCTGCTCCTGTCAGTTTTCCCTCAGTACACACACTCAAAAGGGTTCCCTGGTGACTGCGTCCCATTACTATCCTGAGACCGCCGCACAACAGAGCTGAGCCGCCAGTGTCCTCAGTGATACCACTCAAGAGTCTCTCAGTGCCAAGTCAAGCAGTGTGCACGGCAAACAAGGTGCGGTAGTCTGCACAAGTTACTTACATACTGCTGGGTGCTCAAAGTGGAAGGTTGGCCCGTTGATTTATCTCAGGTACAAGACTCAACACCAGTACCAGGCCTCAATTAGACATAAAGATTTATATAGAAAAAACAAATCTGTGCACAAAACGTTCCATAAAACAACATCACAATACATAGACAATACGATATGATACGGTATGGAACGATACTGTGGTTCCATGACGATGAAAAATTATAAACAAACATAAAATGAGACAAGTGTGTTAAAGTGCAGCATTCATGTCATTTCCATCACTGCAAGAAATCTTTACAGTGACTCAAATCAGAGGAGAAATTGTTTCGAGAGCAGTGTTTAACATATTGTTTTTGACGCCAGTGTTACGATACCTGTGACAGGGTTGATGAAAACACCATCACCTGCTTACATGATCCCATCTATTGCCACAATCTGTCTGTGCCGTCAGTGTTTATCCAAATACACCAAGTTCCTCTAATTCTACAAGGATCTCAGGCGTGGTTGCGCTAATCACCTGACACACCTGATTTTCCAATTCATTTTCTCCATTCATCTTGAGTAAATGTAGCGACAGCTTGCAATCTGTTTGTTTTGACTTGTCAAAAAGGAACCAAAGGCATGTATCAACACGGAATAAATGCTACTGCAAGATGTCACCAGCTGCACATGGTATGATGAATTATAATCTTATGTTAATCAGGCCGAGTTGCTGTTCTGGGATGCTTACGTGGCGTTGAGGCACAAACCTCTTTGGTATGTTTGTTTTTCCATACGGAAACTCACTCTCTAACAGGCAGCAGTGCTCTGCTGTTTGAATTACTAATGAGCAGATTTTAGTTTTTATTTCACTCTATGAGTTTGTGTGCTGGCACTAGAGATCCAACTAAAAATGCATTTATAGAGTAAAATCTGCCTGCAGTGGAAAATTAGCTGAGTTTGTTCAAGCGTTTATAATTACTTTGTTTAAAGCCGTCTGCTTTTTGTTGTTGTTTCACATCTCTGTTGAGCAAGACCTACTGAGACTGCATGAAAATACTGGAAACCCAATGTCATCACTCACTGTCAGTCACTATGACATGCAGGCAAAACCATGGTATGTAGATGTGAATTATGGGATAGGTACCTTTCACATTTGAAACGATACTGGCAATTGGTACCAGTATTTAACGGTACCAATTTTCAGTACTTTTTTGTGTTTACATGGTAAAAAAATATGATTTTCTAAAAATAATTAAACATTTTTTTTTTCAATTTAACATTTTAATTCTTCAATATATAACCTTGCAATGCTGTGTTCATGTCCAGTGTGGAAAATCCCCTACTCTTCCACTCTCATAGTCGCAAGGATGCGTTTAGGTACCTAAACATGGTACCCTTTGATTTTATGTGAATCTGTACCTGGTACTTTTGACAGAATTTGGTTGGTACCTAAAAAGGACGTAATATGGTACCCATCCCATATGTGAATGTTGTATCTGTTGTGGACGCCTGCAGACACAGTGGGTCCAGCAGCAAGGTCAATACTGGCGTCAGTACTTTTATATTTCCCCAGCCGCCTACACGGTTATTTCCTGCAGTTGACCACTGAAAGTAGAGTACATACATGATTAGATAAAAGGGATGACGATAAGGAGATCAATGCAGGTGAAGTGTGCTAAGAGAGGAGACACTGTGCTGTTTAAGGCCTTAATGAGGCAGGGGAGTCTTTTACCTAAACAGCAAAGTGCTTTTAAACAGCAACACAAACTGTAGCTATAACTTTATGTACAAAAGCAATATCATCGACACCAAAAAAGAGGTACAAACATACCACCACTAATTATTACAAGACTTGTGATGTTAAATTACACTGATTACACCAGACCTGGGAAAATTACTGCCACACCTGACTCTTTGGGCATTCCTGTGTAGCCTATGCAAGCTCAATCATAAATTATAACATAAATGACAAAAAAAGTATGCTGGGCACGTAATACAGCTATGTTACTTTTATAGTGAAAAGTGTGACGTTTGCATTGTTTCTGCTTGGATGCATTTGTGCCCGTTTGCCCTGCGTGAACAGCAACGAGTGGTGAAGTTCAACAAATTTAAATTCAGATCCACGATCACTGCTGATCACCTTTCAGTTGTCAACTTCAAAAAACTCATCAAGATGTCAACGAGCTTGTTCAAGTCCAAGACGGACAACATTTTTCTCACTGAAGAGATGAAATGAAATTAAAAACATTCAAGTAACTGCTTTTTTCTAATATGTATAAAGTTGTTAAAAGTTTTTCAGTATTTGTAGAGACCAACAAGCTAAACATAAAATGAAACAGGGCAAGAGTGGCCAGTGACATGCAGGAAAGAGGCCCTAGGCTGGATTCAAACCTCGGACACCTAGAGCACAACCTTAACCACTAGGCCATCTGCGCTCCGACCTACACAAAAGTTCAACAAATTTACATAATATCCTAATTTTTCTGGTCACCAGAATAGCAGCCAATCAAAATATATGGATAAGTGCATTTTACAATAAGAAAAGTTAATACTGAGTAGAATTAAGTTCACATTACTGTTGGTGTGGTCCTCTGACACAGTTCAGGTTTCTCCACTTGTAAGAACGAAGTGCCCACCCCTGGATTCAACTAATTACAGTTGGGTGAGATGTTACATAGAAACAAAAGTAGAGGAAGAGAGTTTGATCAACAAATTACACAAATGTGACATGATGTGAAAATCCATCGAGACATGACTCCAGTAAAAACACACAAGACAGTAGTTAGGGTAAATTTCACCACAGCCATTATCAGTCTGGTCATACTCAGTCGGAAGTTTAGGGGGTGCACTTTGAAGAATATTATATGAAGCATATTGAAACCAGAAGAAAATAACAGAAGCTTTTCTAGTATTAACCGTCTCCTGCACGATTCTCACAGCGGTTTATTTAATAAGCGTAACTGCAAACAAGGTAATATTTTTAAGAAAATAGAAACGATGCTATCAGTAAAATAATTATTGCAGTATATAAGATAAGTGCAGGCAGGCTACAGTATGTAAATAAATGACAAGCGAGAGTAAATAGAAGCATCAAAAGCAAAGACACACTTATAAACAATGCTACAACTAAATTGCTTCCACACTTCATGGGCGCAGTATGTGATTTAAAAGAGCCTGGCGGTGGCAATATTCCTCTGATATGGTGTTTAGTTTTAATAGGAACCCTCAGCTCAAATATGAGCTGACAAACACAGCAAGACAAACACAGTCTCTCTCCGGCAATGAAATATACACTATCAAATAGACCTGTACCTTTTTGAATCCACTGTGTGGGTGAAACTAAAGCGCAGAACAAACAGCATTCTGATATGGCTTTGAGGGTGATAACAGCATCTGACAGGGTGGAGAGAGCAGGCTTTGGGCTGCGGTGCGAAAACACACCCTGTGATTGACATGATTCCCTGGCCTTAGAGAAGTTTACCTTTTAATAAGAGCTCAGAGAGCCCCTCTCAACAAGCCGGTCCGAGCTCTCGCCAACAGCAGGGGACGGCTGGGGGAGGTGTGTGTGTGTGTGCATGTATTAATGTGCACGTGAGGGGCTGTTTGTGTATGTACGTGCACGTCAGCGTGTAATCGATTGCACGTGTGTGTGTGTGCACGTGCGCGTGTGTCTGTGCCCACTTGTAGCAGATTTCAATCAAGGATTTCAGCCGTGCCCAAATATCCCGTCTCTTTTGGGCCGGGTTGTTTGAAGAAAATGAGTGGATTCAGGATCAAGAGCCTTTCTGGAGGAATTTAAGTCTGTTTGAGGATTATGACTTCTTCATCCTGTACAAAGCCTGCAGACACTGCTATATGCTAGCCCTTGGAGGCCTGGCTTACCAATACATTCCAGGCATCGATAGGAAGGCGATAAAACCCAGGGAAGACATCACAGTTTTGTGCAAAAATCCTCAAAATAAATAGTGGGGTAGAAACTTTCTAGTTGTACTTAGACTGAAGGAGTGATTGTCATAGCGTTAGAATATGAACAGACAAAAGGATGTGATAAATGTGAAGGTGACATGTAGAGAAAGGCTTTCTTCCTCACCAGGTTGTAAAATATTGTTCAACTTATGTGCCACTTGTTTCCATTTCCTGCTCATTTCTCTGAACTCAACAAACTGCAGCAAAAGCCCCGCACCCTTTCATCTCACCTCACTTATGAATTATAATTGGCAAACTAACACATCCCACGCCAGATCCGATCAATGTCTTCAGGTGTCAACCAGCCTCTCTGCAGCATCGATCAGCAACATGCCTGATCTGTTTCTGAGCGACTGTCACAGCCCAATCCAAAAAACCTTCATTAGTTCCACAGCTGGCAAGTGGACTTTTTTTTTTTTTTTGGGCGGCCCAGTCAGCTAAGCGTGGATCATCTCTGAAGGGAGCTCTGATCAAATCTGTCATTATTTACGCTGTTTACAGCACAACCTGAAAGCAAAACAAGAAATCAATGGAAAATGGGGACAAATTACTGTAAGTGTCAATATTCAAGACAGCCGAGATAAAGGGCACTCAGTCTGTAATAGATTCCTTCCATTTACCTTAAGCTCATCGAGCAGGGGGCTCGTCAGCTGCTGATAAGACCATTAGCTAGTTGTAAATAAAACTATTTAGTATCATTATAACTTTAAACAGAACAAATGGAGGTCGTTCAACAAATAAGTCCACATTCAGCAATTACAGAGCCGACAATCTGACACTGCGTCCTTTGTTGGACCCTTTTCTTTGGCGTCGACTCAAGTTGAATTCTTTAGGCAAACAAAAGAGAGGCTTTGTTATTTAGATGTGTGATATACAGCAAAATGAAGCAAGTGGTATTATGCAAAAGTGCAAAGGGCTTCTACTCCAAAAGTTAGATAAGACACTGGGCATCAGGTCTGAAATCAGCTGCAAAGAATAATAGTTTCACCAAAGACTTTGTGACATTACAGAGCTCTATAAGTATGACAAAAAGCGACTAAAAGCCTGGAAATATTCGCTTCTTATTGAATTCAAAAAGGCGCAGACAAACTCATCTCCCAGAAGTAAGAGTCTCCAGAGTGCAGGCTTTGTTGAGAAGGTTACAGGACTTGGTTTGACCCCGGAGCAGTGTGGCTCTTAGAGCTGTACTTCACACTTAAATCTTTTGTTCTTGATCAAGTGCGCCCACCTCCATACAAAATGCGGCCAAACAGACCGAGCGAGGCGAAAGGAAGCCATGAACGGCGAGCAAGCAGGAGAGGGAGGAAGTCACATCTCCTACAGACAGTCACAGCAGGGGACGGACTAACTATAGCCACATCAATGACTAACTCTCACAGCACGGACACCTGCCTTCACTTTGAAAAGAAAATAAATTAAACAACAAAGGGGGGACACTGACATTCACCGCCTTTCAGTTTATTGCACCAAATGCGGTTGGTTGTACGTCCAGCGCGGGATCACTGTGGAGTTCAGTGGACAGTAAGACAATAAGGGAAATGAAAAAGCGTTTTCAGGACAAACTTTCCTTCCTGGCAGGAATGATGATTGCTGTTTGGATTCAGAGACGACAGAGGAAAAAAAGTTCCCTCATCTGCCGGCCTAATATGGTCATTCCAACACAGGAGGAGACCCATCTTTGTACTTCCTCATGCATTACATACACAATCAATAATGGAAAAATATACACTGCTAAAGGCCTTAGTCGCACTGCCTACAAGCGGCATTGATAAATGATTTTGTGCCAGTTATGACAGCAAGGTGCATGCAGTGAAGAGAGTGGAAGGCCTTTTTAATAGTGCAAGGAGAGAATTAAATCAAACCCAGGAGGGCCTCCTCTGGAAAGGAGAGATGCTGCATCTCTGTGCTCTAAATCACAGCTCTACTTAAGCCCGGCCCTCTCTTTCCCCATTTTTCTACATTATCAGAGGAAACCTGTCACTGCTGTCTATGGGAAAGTTTACAAATCATGATTTATCAGAGAGAGGATCTCTAAACACCTGTGTGAGAAAATAAGCATCCCCTGCATTATTATTTATAGGCCCAAAAGTTTTTTCAGTCCTCCTGTAAAGTTTCAAAAGAATCCTTAACATTGCACGTACACTTTTCAGGGTGTTTAGATTTGTGTGTGGTGAATGTATGTAAAAAAAAAAAGAAAGATAAAACTGCTGATGATATTCAGTGTAATTGTTACTTTTCCTATGACCAAAGTGTGCCTATGTAATTCATGTGCAAACAATGTGCTCTTTTTAAGCACTCAGTGTGAAACCTGTAGAGGAGCTCATTATTATCCCAGGGAGGGCAAAATATAAAAGGGGGCTTAAAAAAGAGTGAAAAGTTTCCAAAGGTCAAAAATTAATCAAACTCATTACCTGAGGAAGAGAAGGATCCTGGTTGCCGCTAACTCGTTTAGCAGATTTTTAACCTCTATTTTCTTTTCAAAGAGGCGGAGATTCCCACTGGAGCAGACGTCTACGACTTCTCATTTACAGCTGGATAGGTGAGCGTAATGATCCACCCGGGCCTGCTTCTGGAGACACAAACATCAGAATTTAAAAACAGAGGCAAGAAAATCATCGTGAAATTACACAGTGCTTCCAAACCTTCTCACAAACACAGTCCATGACAACAACAACAACAACAACAACCCAGTTTTTAAGCCACTTTATGCACCACAAACAGGCAAAGCCACACCAGCTGGGGAGTGAAAATCCTTCTTATTGGCCACCAAGGCCAGTTGCTTCCAGTTTATCCAGTAAATACTGCAGAAGAAAGCGACAGAGCCAAAGCCGTAAGAGGCAGAAGAAGTGAACCCCGGTGATGGGCACTCGGTCTGATTTCTGCTCGCTGTTTAATGCAGAACTTTCTCTGAGCATCGAGGAAACACAATTAGACAGAGGAAGAGAGGAGAAACTGGAATAAGGAGGAAGCTTTTAATCTGGATTGAATCATCAAAGTTAATATGTGACTAATACTACACAAACAGCAAATCTGTGTCCTTACTTTGCCTGTATGCTAACACAAATATGTTTTTCAAAAGGGTAATACACACATGCTATTAAATATGTTAATATGCAAAAAAAAAAAAAACTGCATGTGTTAAATAATTTATTCTGTTTAAATTCTCCACAGTGTTGATCTGAAAAGGAGGCTGAATTTAATTTATTCTAAAATCAGTATCAGTGTGGATTGTTTTCTCTCAGGGAGACGGTCAGGAGACATCATTTAGGGTAATTTCTCACGCATAAATAGGTAGGAGCCTAATTTGAGCTGACGTGGGTTGTTAGGTTTATGGCCTTAAGCTGCCCAAAGTTTGACGGTAAAAATTTTGACTGGCCACAGAAACGTAAAGACAACATCCAGTCCTGGTATCACAGCTTTCACAAAAAAACGCTGAAATGCAATCAATCGATAACCAGGTTAACAATGCCTTTCATTATCTGAATAATTTTAGAAAATCTAAATTTAATCTCAGCTGCAAAATACAAATAAATTTAACAGTTAAAATAGAAAGATATATTAAACAATGTAAGATCAACAAGGAAAAATATCTATGTTAATATAAAAAAATGATTAAAAAATGTGAAGATTTGTGTTCTTGTTTTATCCACATGGTAAAAAAAAAAGGCTGAAAACAAGAAAAGCGTTGATGCTCTGAGGGAAGTCCAGGCTGTAAATGTGCACAATATTCCACATTATATACATGTCATTTCAGAGTGCACTCCAAGTGACGCAGTGTCAAATCTGTGTGACAGATTTAGGTGAATGCTGGTGAAGGGATCCCTGCATGGGGAGAGCGGCTTAGGGCTGACTCAAGCAGCCAGTACAAGATCTCCAGCAGGCAGAAAGGAGCCCTGCTCACCACGGAGCTGCTGCTCCACCAGCCCACCAACACTGACAGCCAAACAATACCCTGACACTATTGCCATCTTCTGACTGCAGTCACACATGACTTTTTGTGCCAGGTTCTCACTAATGAACTTTAGACAAAGTAAGGAGGCAACGCATTTATTAAAATCAAGGACACAAAGAAAGTGTAAAATAAAAAACGCAAAGAATTTGTCTGAATTAAGTGAATTCTACATCTAAAACAAGATGAACAAAAATCTGCAGACTGATTTGATCTGCAAACTTAATGGTTTACAGAGATGGAAGAACAGAGACACAGAAGGAGACTTGCACTTTATGCAGAGCTGATGTTTGTCCCTACCTCTGATGTTATGTCTCCCTCTTTTGGTGGCTGTGTGAAAAGAAAAGAGGACATAAATTACCTGGCAACAAGCAACAATCAGCATCACCTCGTCAGAATATTTAAATAAAGAAATACATTTAATAATCCCAACCCTGGATTTTATTAGCTTGAGAACTTTTTACCTGAATTTTAATGACTCTGATTTTTTACTTCTATTATATTTCCGTTTCTTTTCAGCAAAAACTGAATTTAAATATTCCACTGAAGCCTGAAATCTTTTTTAAAAACATTTTTTAGATCAAACAAGATGTCATCATTTTCCGAACATTTGATCATACTTGGTTTAACTGTGAAAAAAACTATGAGCTGAGACATTCCCTCTCACATGTGAGGGACAGCTGACATCTAGTGGACAAAACCTAGACTGCGTCCAGGGTCGCAAAGAGCAGCTGGGCTAAAGTGGACTCCAGGCCAGTTAAAGCTCTTTCTTCGTGCTTAAAGCATGGTTAGAGAACTGATGAAGCCTCATGAGGTAAAACATAAAGCAAGAGTAAAAATTTATTCTTTGGTTAGGTACAAACTGAAGCTGATATAAATCAGATATTGGGGACAGTTGTTTACAATATTATCTATACAGGATTATTCTTATATTGTAATACTTTTTGCAGATAACTGATTTGAAAATTAAATTGTAGACCAGCAGTCTTTAAGCCAGGAACAGTGTTCTGTGTTCAGCCTTGAGTGCCTTTAAAAGGATATAGGAACAGATCTTTTGGAATGCACAGAGAATTCACAGCATCTTTATTTTGCGAAAATGTCCCAGAGCCAGCAGCTCTTACTGACATATTCATTATCCATGAAAATAATGTATGAATACTTTATTTTTAAACTATTTCTTTTAGCAATATCTGATAAAAACAGTCACTAAGCGTGGTCAAACATTATTGTGCATCATTACAAACTTCTGAAATCAAACTCACCTGTCCCTCAATTTTCTCATGGAATCAGATTTTACGTGCTTAGTTTTCTGCAGTGTTACAACCTACATAAATATCACCATACTCTGCTTCTTCTATAGAAAAGTGTTCTCCATTAGGGGGCAATGTGGTGAAAATATGTCAAGATTGTTTTTCACATTCATTTTTTATTTTGACCAGAAAACAAAACTTTTAGTCCCAAATATTTTGGATCCTCTAAGAATATAAGCTGCCGTTTTCTTCATTTTCTGCACTTTTACATAATTTTAATTTAGACTTGTGTCCTCTAAAGTGTGTGTTTGAACTCTTGATATTCATGAAGCACAATTTCACATCATGATGAAAACATTCATTTAAACACGTCAGCTGGAAGTGTTCCTGCAGAACACACAGAGCTTAAAGGGGACATATCATGCTGATCCCTGATTTAATACTTACATATAATATAAAATAATGAATTTGAAAACAAGACCTTTCACCCCCTGAATTTTCAAAAAATGAGATATTGTATTTTTTCTGATATCCTAGAACGAGATTTGATGCCTCTGAAAATAGGTCATTGCCAGTTGGCTTTGAGATTTCGACCTTCATGACGACATGAGGATCCTCTGTTTTTATTGGAGTAATCTGATAAAGCAGCTCCTCCTCTGTGAAGTCAGTTAGTCACACAACTGCCACTGAGGGATACACCCACCAAGAGCCGAGTATAAACGTATAAACTCTACATGTTACAGTACCGATTTGACTCACCACACTGAAGCGTCCTGAGATGATCTGTGTCGAGGTGGATTTTCTTCCTCCTGAGCTGCAGAACCGTCCGGGTCTGACTCGGGGTCCAATACAAAAGGACGTATCCCACACTCTGCCATTTTATTAGTGCTATCAATGCCTTACGGTGAAGTTTTGGCAAACAGCAAACTCGCTCGGTCTGCCCCATTCAATGTGGCGATTTTGTAAATACTGCCATGCAGCAAAAACTGCCCCCTGGCTCTACCCCCTCCGCCCCTCTGATAGAACTGACCAATCAGAGCACAAAGGGCTGTGATGTTGTGAGGTTACTGGAGGTCATTCTGGAAACAGAGCGTTTCAACGATATCTTCAGAATGGCCTAAAATGAGGATATTGAGAACGCTATTGTGGGGCAATGAAGGAACTAAATGACTTGTACTGAGGGCAGAAATGCTTTACAGGCATCCTAGTCTGGCATAGTGAAAAGGAGAAACAAGCATGATATGTCCCCTTTAAGCTGTATACAAGTAGTTTGTGCACAGTCCAAATGCAGTTATGTGCAATATTGACAGATATACTTTGTTTTTGTTTGTGCACCTTAGAATCAGAATCAGAATGGCCTTTATTTTCATTATACATAATGCACAACAAGATTGGGGAGCCTCTCCTTTCAGTGCCCTAAATAGTTAGTTGGAAAAAAATACATGCAAAAAAAATAGTAGGGGTAAAATATATAAGGAGAAAAGAAAAAAAACTTGAAGTTGCAGAAGGCTTTAAATGAACAAGATATATACTTCACAGAAAATGTAAATGTAAACATATTCTTATCACAATTGGCCTGACCTTGGATATGCCTGTCGCCTGTCATAGACTGTATACAACATGGGCTCAGTTTTAGTGATGTCATCCATTTGTTTCTGCAGCTGAGTTTTGAGGCCTACTGACAGCAGTCGGTGAAACAGAAATACTGACTCAATCTTACTTAGTGACCAGGAGGCAGAGAGGTAATGTTGGGATTAGCCTTTGGTTTTCATGCTTACAGCTACAGTTGGCCTGCCTGTCAAGTCATCTGTGCCCTTAATTGCATGTCTTGTAACTTTAACATCTTCAAAGCAAGTTACACAAAAATTCAACCCCTGTGAAGAGTGTATGGATTGATAAAAGAGTTATGCAGAACAAAACTGCTTATTGAATGGGGCTGTAGACACACTCATTTTGATGACCAGTTGACAAAGGTGAGGCGCTAAATAAGCAATGTCATTAAGTTAAGGTAAAAGACCTCAGCTTGGTGTAGGATATAACTTAAGATTTGTATTTTGATAATTCAGGAGAAACAGCTGTCTCCTGGGTGACACAAACTGAGGTGAAGTGTATTTTATTTTTCATAACACACCGCCATTATTCTTATCTCTTTCAATCTCTTGCAGACAAATATGCCTGGAGGAGACATACAGACTCTGCCAGGAAGCTCAAACTGTTTTTAAACTGTCTGCCAATAATCTGAGTCAACAGTGTTGAACACAAAGTTCATCAAGTAGACCTGGAACTGAAGTCTTCCAGAATCAACACGATTCTTAGTTTGGTGATGCCAAGAGCTTGCTACACGGAGAAAGGTTACAGGGTATGAGGCAAAAACTGTTAATTAGTCAGACACTCAGGTCAAAGATTGTGTAAATGTAGTTTTCATAGTGTTTGGAAGATGACCTGAGCAAAGTAAGCAGGGCCATTAGTGGTAAAGCATGTTTTTTAATGCTCAAAGGTGAGATACCAAGACAAGAGGTCAAGATTCTTGATAAGGTGGGCTCTACAAGTCAGCAGAGATTTTTTTTTCATCTTGATGCAGTGCCTCATATGTTGTTAGTGCTAATAGGATATACAACTAAACACAGGGATGTGACTGGTTTGGACAGATAAACAGCATTGAAGAAAGACAAGTTTTGCGAAATGTAGATCAAGGATAACATTTTTTGCAGGAGGAAATTTCCTTGAAATCATTTGTATGGTTCAGGTGTGCACCAAGCTGATCAAGGAAAAAATCATGCACTTTACAACCATAAGTTGTAAATGAATGAATTGGATACTATGAATGCAAAAGACAATAAGTTTCACATCATTGGCAGTAAGTGCTGAACCCTATCCTCAGCATGAAAACAACATAAGGGCAACTCAGCTGATCAGAAACCGGAAACACTTTTCCACTGACCTAACATGACTTTGGCTCCATGGGCCTCAACCTCAACAAAGACCCAAACCTAACAAACATATCCAGAAACAATAAACCTTATTTAATAGACAAGATCGTTAAAAATAAACATCTACATCTTGCACAAAGATATTTACCACGTGTCAACAGAAAACTAGCAAATGATGCTACTGCTTATGTGTTAGCATAACAAAGACAAAACTTCGTGCAGTGTAAGCTAGGTACCTGATGAGTCCTTCACAAACTTTTTGCAGGAACTCAAAGAATCCTACACCCACAACAATCTGAAAGTAGCAGCTTGATTACAGCACTCACCTATTTCCATTGCATTGACTTGGTGTAAATCCTTCCCTGGGAATTTTTCCAGGTGAGCAAACGTTTGAAACTGCAGCCTAATTGCGGGCGTCTGATTGGATAGCGCCATTCAAAGACCGGATGTGAGGTGAGTCTGTGCAGATTGATCCAAAAACGTCACGTGAGCCCCAAAATAAAATGAAATAAAACAAAATGAAAACAGATTATTGGTCTACAAATTAAACACAGATTGCTATTTGTTTTGTGCTATACTGAAAATAATAATAAGTATATCAAACTATGATAACAAATACAACAAATCAGCTTAAAAACAGTTACAAATCATACAGGCAAACTGATTTCAGAACAATCGCTGTAATATTATTATTATACTATTTTTGGTCTGTCTATTGCACTCGTCACTTAATTTTTGTCAGATTATTTCTAATTATTTCTCTCACTTCAGCTGACAACTGATGTGACCTGAGAACTAAATTTTTTCTCTCCCAGTGTCTAAAAGTTAGCTAAAAAAAATATACAATTTTCTATTTAACTGATGGTAATTATTTTTCTTTTCTTTCTTTTTTTAAAAAAAATAAATTTCTGTCTTCAAAGAGATTTTAATCAAGTTTAAATAATAGATTCCTAGATTTATGAAATATACTTTTGAAGTTCAATATTGTCTAGCTGAGGAGTCTTTAAAAGTCTCACTGAACAGATGCATGTTGTTCTCAAGTGTGAATCACAGCTTTTCATTTGTAAAATCAAAGTAAGGAAAGGTGTTTCTATAGTTTATATGGTGATAGAAAGTTACTGTATGATCAATTTCATCAGCATCACTAATGGAGGGTACACCATAAATCACAAGGCTGCCAGCCATTTCTAATTACCATGGGTGTGTCCAGGTAGAATACATCAAATACTGATGGTTTGTTATTCAGGAGATTTTCTATTAGGGCTATAATTGCTAAACAACAAACACGTGTAATCTTTGTTTTTTTGTTTTTTTTAAGCTATTTTGTAAAGAAAAAAAAATTGTTGATAGAACTTACCACCACATGATGGCGCTACAGGAAAAGTCAGAATGTTTGAAATAATTCCTGATAATGCAGATCATGTCTGCACTTAATACAGAAGCTAAAATCCTGATTAGGATTAAAACGTGCCTGTCTCATCATATTTAAAGAAAGTGGGCTTATGTATTTTTATTATTTTCATTCATTGTAGCACAACTTCTTCCATTTTAACATACTAGTGATTATGCAGAGATGGACTCTCAATTTGGTTCTGTCATTTTCTGGCAGAGACTGAAAGAAAGGCCATGGGTTAAAGGGTTAAACAAGAGCAGGAGCCTGAAAAACAAGTGGACTGGACCTGTAAACAAAGGATTATAAACAGATCTCAGAAAAAAAGAAGAAACTCACAAGTAACAACTCTTTGGTTTGAAGTAATAGTGACATATTTATGTGAATTAATTTGGATCAGAAGGTTTATTTTCAGCAAATAACACCTATCTGTACATGAAATATTTCCATGCCTTTGCTTCTCTACACAAAGAACCTTGCGACCCTCACATGAACTGAATAAAGCTGTCATTTTGTCTTTGAAGGAGACACATAATGGCCCGTGGCATATGGTTTGAAGCGCCGGAGGTCTGTGGGGAGCATCGCTGTGGGGTCACCAGCTGAGCATCTCCCACTGAACAGCCTGAAGGCGAGTGGGAGATGAGAGAAATAGGCTACGACAAAAAAAGAAACACACATGAAACCTTGACCAGCTGTGGACAAAGACATCCTAACATCAACATTGACTTTACCACCTTTGAGACTCTTATGATAAAATGTTAAGAAAAACAACTTTCAAAAAGTGCTATTCCTATTTTTCTTTGATGAAGCTTCCCCAAAAAATACAGGAAAATGTCAACTCACGTCTGAAGGCTGGAATGGGACAAATACTCACAATACCACCTCTTTCCACTAGATGGTGCTGTTGCCTTTGTAATGGTTACAGCTGCAATCAGCTCAAAAGGTACTCTACTCAGCATTACTGAGACAAGCAATCAGCATAAACACAATCAACAAGTAGAAGACAGTCTGTATTCATTAAAAACACACTGCCTGCTGTGTACTCTGGCATAATGTGGTTACAGTCCCAGTGTCAATAAGGCCTCAGGTGTCATTAAAGTTTCAGCACCTCGGGGTGACATGTTCATATAATAACTCGCTGCTGAACAGGAAAGAAACACTGTCAGCACAATGAAAATCTAATGAATAGAATTGGTTTGGAACATGGTTGTCACAGATCGGTGCAGCAAATTTGCATGAGGATATCAAAATAATTGAATCTGTGCAACCTTGTGAGGAGATTATGAGACTAATGAGAATAGAATATGTTGTTTATCACTGAATGGTAACACTTGATGTGTCTTTTAAAGCCTGTTTTTCTGCTGATGATTCCTGACTCTGTAAAAGCTGGTTGCTTTGCTTCATACACCTGGATTTAACACCACAAAAGCCCACTGTTGTCATTCCAAATGAAGATGCATGATGCTAACAGGCTCACATCCTGCAGCCATGGTGCCTTCATGTGTTCATGAAGGATTACTTTGCTTTTCCCTCCTTTTTTTCCCTCACCCCTCTCGTTGTGCACGCTATAGGTTTCCAGTTTTATGAAGAGCAGCAAATGTAAACAAGCTGTGTCCTGATTTTGTTTGTGAATGATTTCATATTATTTGATGACAGAGGAAAAAGATGGTGAAAAGACAGCTCAGGATAATCCTATTTGCTTGGAGATTTGTGTGGAGGTAAATGAAAGTGTCAAGACGGCATTATTATGAATGATTCAGAAAATAGGAGAGGATATATTTTTACGCCACAGCGGTATGGCTTGTGAATCATGGAGATATTAAGACACATTCTTCACTGTACAAATATGTTAAGATAAAATCAAAGAAATTTGTGAATACATTACACTGCATGGATGCTGATCTGTAAAATGTGAAAATCTTGGACATGTTAGTTTTAAAAACCAAAAGCCAGAGATGTAAAGATCATCAGCTGAAGTTTTTGACCCAGTGTAGACTAAATCTCTCCATCCATATTGCATAGGGTGTGTAACCTATCTTCAGAAGGAATATTCATCTATCACTTCCAAAGCCTGTGAATCAAATCCCTGATATCACTAAACCTTCAGGCGAGATGTGATAATTCACAAACCTTTCAACAAGATAGATTTCCTCTTGCTGCTCCAGGTGTACAGTACGAACAGCATGGGGTCGCCAATTGCTGAGAAGTGAAAAACACACTGTTTGCCGCCGTGACAGAGCAAAGACACATGAGTTCCACATCAAAATGTGGAAATCTGCTCCTGACAGAGTTCTCTGACAGCAGAGCTGTGTCTCATTAAAGGTGACTCATTATCAGCTCTACCTGGTGTGTGTGTGTGCGTGTGTGCACCTCCTCTTGATGTGACATTTCCCCTTTGATCATACAAGGCGTTAAGGGTGGTATCATGTTTTATCCAAACACACAGCAAAGGCGAGGTATGGAAAATAGCACATGAAGCAGGATAAATAAGGTCTGGTACTTAAATAAACACTCCTCCGACCTTTACTGCATGCTCATTGTTGTAATTCACACACTCTTATATTTTCTCTAAACATGTGACAACCTCCTCTCTGTCCCCTCCCTGTAACTCTCCTCCTCTGTATCCTCACAGGCGGATCAGTCTATCACCTGCTGTGTCTTACTGGAGGAAACTGTTCTCACCCCCCAGTTGTCTGATTTAAATTGCTGAGTGAAACACCACGATTTCCTTCAGAGTGGCTGTAAGGATGATATTAATTAGCATAATTGCAATGACCATGTGGACTGAGATTATTGTGTGGCTGTGAGGCTGTCTGTTGTATTGTAGCCCCTCTTTAGAGCCTGTGGATTGCTCATTGACTCACCCAGCAGTGCGGTTACCTAGCAACGCCTCTTGAATGTACTGTACAGTACTTCCCCATCTCATGGGCGCCTTTAATAATATGCTTTTGCCATTTCCATGTAAGCTTTGTTAAAAGATTTATGATGCATTTGAAACTGCTCCTGTTCTTCCATTGTGCAGCAGTTAATAGACTACAATCATAGGATAAGATGTAGTAACAGCGGGGCTTTGTGCACACGTCTTACAGGAGAGAATTAACATGATGCAATAATGTGAGGACTCTGGGGGAAAAGATGCTGACATGTGATCACAGCTTTGCCTGAATGACCTGAGAAATCCATTAGGTGCACCCACAGGTTTTGATAGACACTTTTAATAAGCTAGCTGCATGCGTACAACATAATGTTGCATAACGCAGCATGTTTTGCCCTCAATCAGGAAAACACAGGTAAAGGAATAATGCACATAACAGCTAACATCTAAATGCAATAGTTGGGATCACAGGTTCACAATAGCATCTATAAAAAGCTGAAGTGCTCCAAGCTGAGGCAAAGGTTAGCTGCTGGCAAGTGAAGAATCCCTGCATCACATGTATTGTTGTTCCCCGAGTCCGGCTGTGAAATTTATGGCCCTTATAAAGGCTGCTCATCATGTGGCTGACAGACTGTATATATTCTCCATGACAGGAGATCATGACTCCTGATGGCTTGTGAAATTGCGCCTGAGATCTCACTCTGAATCACCGTGGAAGGAAGGAAGGAGCCTGCACGTGGGCTGGTGGAGACCTTAAAGCTTTGGTCTTTGCTCCATAAGTGTTTTTGTATTCTCATTCTTTAACCCTCAAATCAATTTCCCCGTCTTTGTCCTGAGAAATATGTAAGTGCATCTATTCTAAAAGCCTTTCTTACACAAATACCTCTTCTGCAGGGTTTTCTATCATCACCTGCTCCAGTCTAACTAACCCAGCATGTATAAATTTGAGGCTCTTCAGTCTCAGCATGCTTCAGGGAGCCTCTCAGGAGCAGAACATGTTTTACCACATCGAGTTCACCTTGCTGCTCGTCCACCTCTTCACCATGTTTTGTTTTATTCATGTTCCACCCAGAACTCCGTCTCCCATCATCCAGAAGCTAACCTGGACCTGGGATTGCCGCTCGACTGCAGCATCCAAACACCCATGTGTCAGACCCGGAGTTAGCTCCTCTAATTCTTTTTCACTTCTCTTTGTATTCTCCCTCTCACTCTTTCTCGCTTTCTCTTCACCTGTTTCTGTCCACTGCTTCTCCCCTGAGGAGAAGGAGATGTTGTCTCCCATCTGGCTGACTTCACAGCAGACTGACAGTCTGTTGCAGTCCTCTTGTGACTCCCTGCTGCATAGTGTTCAGCCAACTGCCAGAAGCCCCCGCTGAATTAATCCAGGCACATTTCTGCTAATGCAAAAGACTGATATCTAGTTAAATTTCAGAACATCCTACCTCCCCATATTAGGGAAAAAACCCTCTTTTATCCTAACATGGCACATCACTTACTGTCTGTATCTGTGAGAACCATTTTATTAAGTGTCTGGGATAATGAAAGATGTTAACAGAGTGTGCAGAGAACTTTTTTCTCCTCTGAATCGACAGTCATCTGGAATGCTTAATCGCTCTTTAGCGTCAGTGCCTGCAGGGAAGAAATCTGACACCAGTATTACCCCACCGAGATAAGATTCTTTTCAAATCTTTGCTTATATTTAATTTGTTTAGCCCCCCTTGACACATCACATTTGGAGCCACTGTTGTACAAGAGTTACAGTAATTCTGTAACTGAGAATACAGCTTCTAGCACCGGTAAATATTGCCACTTAGATACTTTATAAAGTGATTATATTTTAATTCATGACCATAATGTGACAAGTGGATGTTTGCTGGTTATGCTGATGTAAACTCTCAAATGCACAAATGTACTTCAGAGCCTCTCCTCCTTTATGTCGTTACATAATAACCTGCATGCCTGACTGTGGGATAAGACTGATAATGTTTTGGGTAAAAGGCAAAAAATAAGTAGATGGAATTACTGAAATTATTATTTATTTAAACTATATTTGGTAATATATTTGGTAACACTTTACATTTGAGGTCTGCAAATTTCATCACAATTAGGTAGTAATTAGACAAAGTTTTTTCTTATTTCTCTGAAATTAGCACATAACTTCTTTAAAATAATGTCCAAATTTATTGTCACAAGTCACAATTGGTAGGTTACTGTTTTTTCCAGTTTCTTTGAAATTTACTCCAAACTGCAAGGTAAGAAGGTGACAATTAGCAAATAATTTATTTGAAATTAAATCACGACCCACCACAAATTTTTTTTAGAAGTATCCCAACGAATCTGCTTTTTCCAGAGAAGCAGGTGATAAATAGCTGCTTAGTTCTTGAAAACAGAAGTTAGCTTCATTGTTTCCTCTGATAATTACCTTTGAAATGTGAAGTGAATGATTTAATTTCCCAATGAGCAGTTGATAATTAACCATTTGATATTTAATTTCACCAAGTTCTTTAGTACAGAGTTTGTTGATATGCATTATTGAGATCACATGATAAACCTTTATAATTAGGCCTATAATGTTTTGCATGACTCACCAAGAGTGTGGTTGTAAATTGGCCTTACCTGATTGTGATAGACACTGCGAGTACAGGCGCACTCCAAAACAGAATCTGGACAGAAGTTATGTGCTGGTTTTCACCAAATACTCATGAAATTTCAGGAGCAATTTTAGAGAAATAAGAAGAAACTTTGTCTAATTATTACCTAAGCACGATGAAATTTGCAGACTTTTAAAGTAAAGTGTTACTAATATTTAAATGTTTGCCATCAAAACAATTCTTTAGGATGTACACAAGTTCTTTCCAAATAATTTCCTGTTGACTGGTAATGCAGCTAAAAACAAAGCAGGTGCATCAGAGGAAACATTTAAAATCAAGTAGCAAAGATTTCTGGTAAAAAAAACTAAAAACAAAAATTGCACAGAGCTGTCAGCCTGACTTGGCAACATGGATCTCTTCCCACTGATACCGATCCAGCTTTGAGGGATACCGATACACAGATAACAGATACCACCGCTCTGTATCGAAGCATCCCTAGTCCTTTGTGTATATTTTTGTTTTTTATACTTTAACTGTCACTCGCGTGTTAATATAACTATTTCAATTAGATATTCCAGAAAAACTGCTGCTGTGAGGGATAATACAGCCAAAGACTGCAGAAAAAAATGTATGTCACAACTCAAAGTGAGGCCGTCACAAAAACTGGCTGCAATATAGGTCACAAATTCTTGCTGTCTTTTACCGCACACTTCTTCACTTACACTTCTGCACTTACACTTCTTCACTTACACTTCTGCACTTACACTTCCGCACTTAAACTTCCTATTTTGTGTGCATAACTGTGTTCACACTGACAGTACGGAAAAATGCAATGCATTTTGATTTCTCAGCTGGGGCACCCAAAACAGTCAAAAAGGTGAGTGTGGAACGGTGGACACTTCTCACACTTAATGGTCACCATGTTTGCTACGTAGAGGAAGGGACGGGAAGGGATTTGCTATTTGACATTAAAAAACAGGTTTAACATGTTTTTAGATCACATTTCACAACGATGGACAGCTGCTGTTCTTGTCTAGCTTTTTCAGGAATAGTAAGATATGACGGGAAGCAGAGCCAAGAATAGTTAAAGGCAGGGTTGGCAGTCCTGGAAAACTAGCATGAATTTGAATGTAGCATCTCGTCAGGACTCCGCCTAGCCCCTCCTCCCCCTCCCCTTGTCTAAAAAACAAATAAACAAACATGACTTTTGTTAATACTCCCAACTGTCGTGCTAGCATTATCCACTTCTATTTGTGACATGATATCAGGAGTAAATCTATAATACAAATAGTACATGTACATTTTCTCTAGGACTTACTAAATATCACTTTTTTTTTTTTGCTTGTCAGAGCCCCTGTGGTGAGAGTTTATTAGACTCTGATCCAGACTACAGCCCAGAGCCAAGTACCTCATCGGGTCAGAGGGTACAGGCCAGAGGTTGAGCGAGAGGGGCAGTAGTTAGGGGCAGGAGAACACAGCAAGAAAAGAAAGCCTCCGTCTTTCTCTTCTTGCTCTGTTTAGCCGGAGGAGCAGTTACCAGTAATGAGGGTATGGGTAGTTTCTCTGTCATTCTTCTGCTGAGTGCAAAACTGTACACCGCTAAACTCAGGAACACGCATTGAGTCAGGGGCAGTGAGCGCCGGTGAAATGTACGCGCAGGAGGAGGGCAATACGGCAGGACAGGATTTGATTGGTTTAACAGATTGGATCCTAATGGATATGATTGGCTGATGTTTTCCTGTGTTTTCTCCTGCTGTAGATTGTGGATATTATTCGCTCTCATTTAAGAGCACATCATGTATTGCTTACCATTGGGACATATAGATCATTTTAACCGGTATAACAAAAAATCTATCTAAATCAAACTACCAATTATACCTTTAAGACTTTAGAGAGAAAGAAATTAGACTTTTTTCTTCACCCGGGTCCACACAGATTCTCTGCGGGGTATTCTGGCTTCACAGTACACACAGTAAGGTGGTAAAAGGTGGAGCCAGGCTCTCGGTTCTATATACAGTCTATGATTACAGCTTTCTAGCAATGACTGCAATCTAAGCTGACGCAACAAATTTGGACCCATTGTGTATTTTATCAGATTAGTCGCTGGATCAAGCAGTGATTAAACAGGGCTTGTTTTTCCACTTTGCTCCTTTCTTACCTGAACTTATGACAATTTCTGAACAATTTCCAGACCCCAGTATTTTCCAGATATTTCCTCAGTTAGATGTACAGTCACAACTTGAAAAACTGACTGGATATCACCACAACATGCATGAAGACATCAAAACAAAGAAGCTAAGAAAAGCAGCAAACTCTGCTCATTGTGAACGTGAGCATTAACCCGCCCACTCACTCACAGAGAAGGATTCAGACTATTACCTGCTGCGTTCACACATCAGCTCCCTCTAAGTTCACGCAGACTTTTTTTTTCACCAGAGGGGGCTGGCAGGAAAGACGAATCTGCATGAAGTCAGGGTGAATCAGTTTGGATGAGGCGAGCATCTGCAAAAGCTATTTTCAGGACAGCGGTGCATGTGTGAAAGAAGCTAATGTGTTCATCATCGCAAAAAGTGAAAGATCACAATGTCACAGCACCTTTCGTGTCTAACAAACACCGCTCTGAAGTCTACACTGATCTCAAAGAGAGAACTGTATAATGAGACAGCTTCACAGGTACTTTCTGAAATATACGCAGCTGCAGTCGTTTTGCAGTTTCTTTCTCAGCATTGTAACCCAGCATTGTGTCTTGATTAAGCCATTAGAAGTCTAATTTCCTGGACCTGGGCATATCTCGTGTTAATGAGCCACCTCAGCTGTCCGTTGTGGTTACTTTCAAGGCCATGTGCTTCTCTTTGGGCGAGGATAAAATGAAAACGAGGAAGCATGAGTCAGCAGTGAGAACTCGCAGCGAGGTGATTAAAGGTAGCTGCAAAGGCCTTTTCTGGGAGCAAAAGATTAAGACGATGCTGCTTTCTCATCTTCCTCAAAGCCAGAGCCATTTGATGTGGCCCCTACAGGCCGCGCGTCCAGAGCCAACGTTTCCTCGGCAGCAGATCACAAACGGAAAAACACACATATTCAAATATGTTTTGATATGAGTGGCTATCATTAGACGATAAATTGAAAGATTGGCTTGGCACATCACAGAGAGCATTTGAAATTCTTCCCGCTGAGGATTTGGCGACAGAGAAGATTTTCTGTGTCCAGAGCCAAACATTTGCAAATATAGTATGAAGTGGCATAGATCTCCTGACACTAGGGTATCAGTCATTTGAATAATACTTGAGTTTAACAGTGGAGGAAGAAAATGTGTAATTAGAGCTGAGGCATTTCAAAGAAATCATTAAATTGATTCAGAAAATGGATTGGCAGCACTTTTGACACCATTCACATAAACTATTTAGCAATCAGGACATTCAGTCTGAAGAGATTCAAAGTTAAAAGCTTCCAGACAAAGATTCCAACAAATTCTGACAGGAACAATATGCCTGAGTGCGATGTGTTGTGACCCTGCAGAAAGACTGCACATAAAGCATAATAAACTGATGGTTAACCTGAGCGTCTCTAAACTCCCATCACTCTCCTATCTGCTCAGTGTGGACTGCAGCACCTTGAGGGATGATGTCTGCTTTACCAGTGAGTTAAATATGTGTTTGTTGAAGTCGGTGCAGGATGTCATTACCTGCTGATCCCTGCTGTGCAGACTCTTCCTCTGGATGACGTAAAATAGCGTGTGTTGGAGAAGGTATTCTTGTATCTCTTTTGTTGAACATGAGGAGGCGGAGGTGGATCGTTCATCTGGAGCTACACTCATTGAGTAAGTCAGATAGTAAACAGGAAAGAAGGGCACGACATGAAACACTCATGGCAGCAGCTAAACCAAGAGGGCTTTTTATTCTAACAGAAATACCAATCTCTCAAAGAGTCCATGTATATTTTTAGTGTTTGAAAGGGGCTGTGAGGACTTTCTAACTGATCTTGTAGATATACCGTAATCAACAACTTAAAATGAGATTATAAGTGCCAGAGTTGGTTATTTCTAAATGCTATTTCTCAACTTCCCAGTTGGGTCAAATAAGTCTGATTTACCACGCTAGTCTCCAGGACAACATCACACCTGCTGATGAAGTTTAGCAGTGAGAAGAGACATCTCTGTTTTTCTCTACTAAAAAAGATTATCTAGATTTATTTTGTCGTGCTAGTGGACACAGGAGCAGGACTGTCAAAAAGGAAAAGTACAGAAGAGCAGAAGACAGCTAAACTGGAGAGTGATCGCGCCCAGGCTAAAGGCTAAAATATGGGCTCAGCTGTTAGCGATAATGTTCTACAGTTGTACAGTTAAATTTAGCAGATGCTTTTGTCCAAAGCGACAGACAAAACAAGCAAAGATTTAGACAGAAGGAAAACCTAGTTAGTGGGACAAAGAACGACAAGTTATTCGGCTGCAATTGCTGCCATTAAGTGCAAGTTTGTTTGTTTGTTTGTTTGTTTTTTGTATAGAATAATAAAGCCATAACCAGAACCGCAACAACATTCCATAATCAGTGCTAAATATTGACTAAGAGCTGGGTCTGAGACCTTCTGACTCATTCTCCTCCTGATGACAAAGAGGAGAAGGGTCGGATAAGGGGCCTAAGTTTTCCCTGAACAGATGAGTCTTCAGACATCTCTTTAAGTAGAAAGGGACTCAGTGGATCGTATAGAGTTAGGTTATTCATTCATCATTTGGGAACAACACGGGGGAAGAGTCTGGCTAGAGATTCAGAGCCACGCTGGGCTGGGAGCACCAGGCGTCTTTCACAAGCAGAGTGTAGTGGGCCAGTAGGAGCGTAGACCTGGAAGGGGGACCCAAGGTCAATGTTTTGTAAGACAGAAGAAGAGCTTTGAATTTGATTGGAACTGCTACTGGAAGCCAGTGAAGAAGGATCAACAGCAGGGTGACGTGTGCTGTTTTGGGCTGGCTAAAGACCAGACGTGCAGCTTCAATAGTCAATGCCTGAAATCACAAGAGCCTGTACCAGACACTGGGGCATATGGACAAGACCAAGCAATCACATGAACCTTAAATAACAACTGTTCTTTAAGAAAAGTTATTTTTTTAACTTTTGTTCTGTTTGGTGAGGTTGAATTTTGTATATGAGCACTGTTAGGACATAACCAGGGTTCACTTAGGTTAAACATAAGATAGACATTTCAAACAATATCACTAAGTAACTATGAATAAACACATAACCTCTTCGTATTGTATCCTGTAAAGCTGTCTTAAAGAAACATGTTTAAAATAAGATCTGCTCTCCTTTCATTTGCTTCTAAACAAACACGCCTAATTAAGAGTTACCCCCCTCACAACCGTGGTTGCAAGAGCTCATGGGAAATAGAGTCTTATCCTGGATAAAACACCAGCTTTCCCAGATAGTCCTCACAGCCCCTTTTAAATCATTTCAAATTGAATATCCTGGGGTTTGGCTGCTTGTTAAGGGGAAAAATGCTTTTAAGATGTAATTTGTGTCCCTCTAGAAAGAATGACTTTGTAATTATAATTCGAGAAAGATTACAAGTTTTTTTGCTAAAATCTCCCTGGCCCCTACAAACTTTGTTAAAGCCTCTGGCTCTTCCCTCTTGACTTCGCTTGCTTTATCTTTAACACACACAGTTCCAGGGGTGACAGGCCTTAAGGACTTAAAATTCATAATCCTGCTGTTGAAAGCCTTTTTCCCTACATGGTGATAATTTGTCAGAGGAAGGTCAGGCTCTTTTCAGAAAGCTACACAAGCAGCTCTGAGAGACAGCTTGTTTGCAAGATTCTGCGCTCTGTTTGATTTATGATCATGTGTGTATGGTGAAGTGTGTGCGTGGGTGTATGTGTTGATGTGCATGCATGTGTGAATGTACAGAACGAGTAAATGTGTCTTCCATATGTCCCTCATATATATTTCTCAGGGGTATAATCACATTAAAGTGAGTCATACTTGAGCGACACTGCAGAGGATTTAAATAGATCGTAAATTCTGCTGCAGTGGTCAAATTATTGATATGTAGCTAATGTGTCACACGTATGCTAGATAATGAGATATGAATAGAAAATAGTGAAATGATAATGACCTTCAAATCATGTAATGAATTCCAGAGAGGTGATTATTCATGGTCATTCTCACTTTAGAGGCAATGAAGCAAATGATGCACATAAAAGGTTGTATTGAAGGCATTCATACAATCCAGGTCTCCTCCCTTCATCGCTGATTTCCTGATGTGGACACAGCCATTGTACTGTACACAGATAATGCCATTAGCACAGATACATTAAACATGAGGCAGGCAGGCACTGGGATAAAATGGAGCAGATGGTAAGCATATTTTGAGCCGAGCTAGAATGAATAATTCCCCCAGACTGATGACACAGCAACGCCAGCAACAGCTTTGAAAAGTCCCAACTTGTTGTGATCAAAGTTTTAGCAGGTGTGTCATTTTTTTTTCCTGGAGTTTAACGACTTCATCTCACCAACCTTGGAAGGACACATTTTAAGACATGTTTTGACAAGTTTGTGTGCAGAAACATGCTAAATATGTGCGAAAATTCTCAAAGAAACACTTTAAATGACAAGTCTGTTTGGAAATTGTCTCCTTTCAGTTAGCACCCTCCTCCCTCTGCTGATCTTTGGTTTCCCTTTGTAAACACGTCGTCGCTGCTGCTGTGTGACATTCTGCTTTTACAGCAGCTTAGCTCTCCAGGTTCAGATGTTGGATGTTTGTCCTTGAGGGGACAGTTGGCCTCAGACCTACCTGTCAGTTTCAATAAGAGGTGGCAGAGCATTTTTCACTGCATTTCCTGGAAGCACTTGGTGTGTAATCCATTTTTTGAAAAAGTAATACACCTTAATAGATTTCTTTTCCCAAAGTGAGTTTAATGTTTTCATGCAATATTCAGCTAAATCCTCACATAATTTTTAACCACAGAGTCAGTGACACCGTTTAAACACATTGTGATTTCTTCCAGAAATGAATCACAGGTTTTAGTCACTCCACTGCCCCTTAAAATTCAGTGTGACCTTTTACTGTCGACCATTAGCTCAGAAAAAGCTTCACATTGCCAGCAGATTCTAAGTTGAGCTCATAGCAGGGGTGTATCTAAAGGGGTGTCTAGGGTGGCAGTGGGCCTCTTACTGTCGGCCACCCCAAGATTCTAGACTGTGGCTGTGTTCGAAATGGCATACTAACATACTACTCATACTAAGTGTGACGTCAAAAATAGTGTGTAGTGCGTTCACATTAAATAGTATGCAAAGATTGTGTGCGCAAGAAATACCCGGATGGATACTATATCGGTAAAAATTGTAAGTATGGGAGGTGGGCATACTAGTCGCACTGACACGCCCCATAATGCATTGCAAGCCCGGTATTTATAAACATAAATAGTGAATGAGATGACAAGATGAGAAGCAACTAAAATGGACTTAGCTCTACAGGGAAACCTAAACGTAAGTACATAGAAATAAAGTGCCTGAGGCAACGGACGGATCATCTTCGGTGTCTGCGAGCAGTAAACATTTTTTAATTTTTTGAAGAGTGATGAATTCGTCTTGAAACCGGTGTAAACTAAAAATCAGCCACTAGCAAACTTCCCGTTTTCAAAATAAATGCATCTTTTATTATCTCCTTTAAGTTCTTTAACGCTTTTGTAAATTGGGCTCTTGTTTTGGAGCCGACAGGAAGTTTTTTCGATAGCATATTGGCGCGCTTAACAGAATGTCCGAAATGCCGAAATTACATTTGTATCCGTGCGTTTTATGGCCCAAATGACCACATTTTGGTATTCTACGTGATGACTTTCTCGCCTAAAATGTTCTTAAAACTTTCAAATGTGGCGAATCAACAGAGATACTTGATAGCCTGGTGTGCTTCCATAGACTTATGTGTGCTTCCAATTTTTGGCGTCGGAGGTTTTGAAATGCATCATGGGAAACCGAGTAGTATACTACGGTGTAAACGGTTGGCACTCTAATCATACTTATAGTATGTAGTATACAGTATATACACAACGACCATGTAGTATGTTACTATGTTAGTATGCCATTTCGGACACAGCCTGTGATTGGCTGTTTTGTCTTGTCAGAGGAAGGACTTCTGTTCGACTAAACTATTTGGACTGAAATGCAACAGCATAAGATCAGACTATTTAAGTGCATGTAAACAGCTTAGTCAGACTGAGAATGGACTGAGCATAGCTCAATCAACACACATGGATAATGCGATTGCTATCCGATTCAAACGTGCATGTATATGCTCTATTGGACTGCGGGTGAATGTGGCAGGACTTGGCATGTCTCAGTATGCCTCGGTGTTCAGCTCAAGCAAATTTCACCAGGAACAGGAAGTACATGACCGTGATAAATAGGGTCGCTGTGAAGAGAGCAACAAGTCTGGAGCCATATGTGAGAAACATGAAGAGCTACAGCTCCATCCACCTCAGCCATCGTCATTAGAATGCCTTTTTCTCTTCAGGTGAACTGGGACTAGTTTTAAACGCAAACAGTTTTGCTTGTCAAAAAAGGACACAGCGCCACCCATTCTTTTTTCTGCATGTATACACAGACAGTACTAGATCCTCACTGTGACTTTATTGATTGATTGAGCTATGACCTTAGTCTGACCTCTGCTTGCATGTAAATGGACTGATTGTTATTGCTAATCCTTCATTTATCATACTAACACATGTGCTAGGAAAGCTAAGATCTCTTTTTAAATAATAGCATGTCTGCCTGCAGGATTTCTTGGCTCTGAAAGGGACTGAGAGCAGAAATTATAGCCCTGTTCCCACCATGCAGTCTGGTTTAGATCAGTACGGTTTGGTCGGGTTGGCTCAATGAAACTTAGTCCTGCTTGCGTTTCCACAGCCAACTGTGCCCCCTTGTGGTAGGCAGTGTGTAAGCCGGATGTCGATAGCTGCATCAGTTAAACAACAGCATGATGCCATAGTAGCACAACACAGTGTACCCCGCTAATAAATCCAACAAAGAAGAAAAACGCAACACAGTAAACTAAGAGCAACGATTGGAAGACATCTAGCAATTTGTCTTCTTTGTGATTTCCATGTGACTCTTTGTAACAAAGCAAAATTGAGCTTTGTTTCAGAAGTCTGTGTGCTGCCAGGAGAAATGCAGCCAATGTTGCATGGTAAGTGACGATTCTTGTGACCAATCAATGGGCTGCAGTGTCGTAGCTCCACCTTCTAAGAGCGGATCTGGCACCCCAACGGAAGGTTGCCAACCATAGACTGTTAAAAACATGGACGAAGCATCCACAATGTCACTCGTCTGTTCCTGAAACCATGAAATGAAGCCAATCCAGCCACATTTGCTATGACACCGGCTGTGAGTTTTTCTTCAAGCAGTTACAAGGTGCCCGGCAGTCACATGATCTGAGCTGATTGGAAAATCAAACGATCCTAATACCTTCTAAACCGCAGAGATAGAAAAAAATTCACACACTGTACAGTGTGTGCCAATAGAGAAATCAACGTTTCAGACCCAAGCCGTTATTTGAACCAGGCTTTAAATGTGCTTTTTAATGCTGTAGAATTCAGTTTTTATGGCTGGGTGTGTACGTGTTTCTGCAGCCAGCCTCAAGCAGATTCTCGATGAACAGTGACTTTAAGCACTTCCGCATAGGCTTCATCTTTACTAACCGGATGTTTCCGCTTATTCCCAATAAGTGGGACGTCTCGTCTTGGTTATTTTGGGATCTGTCCCAGGATCAGTCAGTGGCAACGCCGTAAAATGCGTGCCATGCCCAGACGAACCGGTTTGAACTGCATGGTAGAAATGGGGCTTATGATTGGTTGGATTCCAGTTCCAACCAAAACATATTTGAAAATGAAGGGACTGAGCGCCTCACTTAGCCCAGATTGTGAGTTAAGCTGGTTGGAGACACCTCAACTCACTTTGCTGTTTAGCATCTGTCTTTTCAATTATGTGATTTTACCCTTCATTTTTAAAAGTCTTCCTCTAAGTCCTCAAAGACCCTCACATGGAAAAGTGAAATGCTTCTGCTGCTCTGTTATGTTGCATTTTAAATGTGAGTTGTCAAAGTAGGTCCACAGGAAAGGTAAATAAATCTCCAGAGGTATTTCTATATTTTATATTCTAGTACTCCAGCCCCTCAGTCTAAAAAGTCTGGACAGGCTCCTGAACCTTGGCTTTCAAACCCTCATTATTAAAGTCTTACTTTGTTTGGGTGTCTCTTTTTCT
Organism: Halichoeres trimaculatus; assembly: GCF_033239565.1. Taxonomy (NCBI): domain Eukaryota; kingdom Metazoa; phylum Chordata; class Actinopteri; order Labriformes; family Labridae; genus Halichoeres; species Halichoeres trimaculatus. The sequence goes on from NW_027437197.1 coordinate 20,617,900, forward strand.
TCCCTGCCAATGATAGACTTTGACACTTGATGATAAGGCAACAAAGCCAAAACCACCTCAGTCATTAGTCCTCCAGCCTGTGAATATTTCTCACTGTAAAGTTTTGTTTGACTGCATTATGCATTACAGTGACTGAATGATTTATTCCATCTGACAAGTAGCCCATAATTGAATATAGCCTTCAAACGCGACGCTGTGAAAGCTATCACACTCACCCACGTTCGACTTTATCGCCTGCAGGAAACCTACATTCAAGCCCAATTAAGATTGTTCCTCTGCGTTATTACTTTCACTGTAACTCTCCAATAATAAAACACGGGGCAGATGGAGAGAGGAGAGGCTGGACGAATAAAGTGTGAGTAAACCCAATTAGGAGCCGTTTTTAAACAGCAACACTTCACGCAAGTGGTTTAGTTGTGGATAGACGGGCCCGCCAATCATCCGTTATGAACAAACATGTTCAGAGATCTTAAACTTTGCCTATTACTTCTCGACATAATTGGCTCATTAAACTCACAAACCACTGATGTACTGACACTGAAGTGTTAAGTCAAACGAAACAACTCCTTTTTTTAAGCCTCAAATGTTCAGGCACCTTGTCTCAAAATGACCCCACATGCCTCAGCTAATCTCTTTCTTCATTACCTTCACCCCTGTCACCTATTGATCTCAGCACTCCTTCAAAATAACAGCACAGGGAGAAAATTAAGGGTGCTTTTGTGCTTACATGACCCCGACAACAAAAGTAAGGCACAGAGGGGAAAGGAAACGGTGCTTGATTCATCCTGCAACATTTAGTCCAATCAGCTCCCTGTGGCTCGGTGCCGATGGGAGGCTCGACTCCTGCGGTGAAGGAGAGTGGAGGCTGGAAGCTTGCTCTATTTCTATAGCATGAAAAATGCATGCTGGCGAAGTGCATCATGAATTACACGCAGGAGTTCTCAAATCTATAAGGACATAGCTGTTGAACATCAGTTTACTGACTGGACGGCATTTTTTACGAAAGAATGCAGCATGAATTATTAAAATACAAAGGAGTAGGTTTATAGATTCAGCTAACATGACTGAAAAAAGGACTTTTATAGTGGAGATGCCACGGGGATTTCCAGGGAATGGCAGGATCCCCCCATTTTTTGATGGGCCACCCAAAATCCTCGACTGTGGCTGTTAAAAATGAGGAGATGTCATGGAGATAGGGGAAAAACACAGGACTAACTTTAATCATATCAATTCGCTCAAAGAAGTCTGCTTAGTTTGGCATTAGTCCGTCCACTGGGTGGAAAATGACCAGACAGAACAAAACAAACAGTGGAGAAAAAAACGAGAGGTTAAAAGACAGAAAAAGCTGCAGGCGAAGAGGGAGAAATCCACCAAATGAAAGATGGCATGTGAAATAAACACTAAACAGAGCACAGTGAGGGATATGATGCTGTGTGGGGGAGAAAATGTTATCAGAATGACTATGACGAAGCTGAAAACCTCAACAAAGAAGCAGAAATTTTAGGAGATGAAATAGCATTTTTATTTTAAATCAATATAGCCTTTAAATTCAATTAATATTCAATTTAGAATTATAGGTTTCTTTGAGTAATAAGTAGGGTAACGTACAGTGTGTGGGTTGTTAAAGTGAAAGGAACATTTACAGTCTTTTTCAACCTGTTGCCTGTTGCACCAGCTCTGGTTTGGTCGTGTCTTCAGTAAGGGCTTGAAGTCGCACCAAACCATATGCTGAAGTTAGTTTGTAACTTAAAGAGGGGGTATTGTGCTTTCCTTTATTTTAAACAATGATGTAAAGGAACAATGCTGGATGTTCCAACTTAACGTGCAGACTATCGCTACTCATATGATGTCAAAGTCCTGGAGTATGTCTGTGAACTGCTCAAAACATTTCTTTCTAAAACTGAGCATGAGATCTTCTCAAGATCCTGATGAGACTTGCTAAAATGATCGACAAGGATTGAACTGGATAGTGATAAGGGTTGGGCCTTAAACACCAAGGTCTGACCATGGCTCTGCCTCTAATGGGCCTCTAAAGGTCACACTGGCCATCCAAACCAAACCATGCTTAAGCAAGATTGCCCCCCCGCAGCACCATTCCCCCGCTGGAGAGTACGGCCAGCAGTCACACTACTCCAATATGAACCAGACTTTAGTGGGTATCACACACGTGCATGGCCCGCCTTTGTGGTCATGAAGCGTCTGTTTACATGAAGTGCGATCTCATCAGAGTCAGCACAATGAGACACAGAGAGCACTGCTACAACTTTAGAGACTTTTAGACCCATGGTAAGTTGTTTTGGCCTGACACACTAAACCCCTGCTTTGTACAAAATGATTGTTGAGGTGATTGCTCGTGGTGATCGTACGTCGTGGTGATCGTACGTCGTGGTGATCGTACGTCGTGGTGATCGTACGTCGTGGTGATCGTACGTCATGGTTCACACGCGCTGTCCGCGTGCTTTGTGCTCGTCCATGAAGTAAACCGTGCCGAAGCAGAGAAGTGAATCGTGCTCAAGCACGGCACGGTTGCGGTCACACTGGCCATTCAAAACGTGCTTTAGGGCTGAAGCACGCTTAAGCACGGCACGATTTGCCGGTGTGACCGCGTCCTAAAAAGCTGGCCAATTAGAGGGAAGGGGGTTTGTGGAGTGGGCAATCTTAAAGAGACAGCAGCTGAAAGAGACGCTCGTCTGTTCACTCTTACTTATTCTTCTTGTTTTAGAGACTTTTATGCATTTGCATTCTCACTTGAACACTTGTAGTGAATCTACACTCAACACTTTGTTTTATTTGATAGATACCTGCTCTGTATTTTATATCTTGTTCTTTACTTAGTATCACATTGTACTCTGTATTTCACCTCTACGAAATTTGTGTTTTTCATTTTGCACTCAGGCAACACAATTTACCTCAGAATTAATAAAGTGGATCTAATCTTATCTAAGACTAAGTGTAACAGACAGAGGCTGAAATAACTGTCTCACCAATGTGACAGTAATAGTTCTTTTTTTTCTGTCTTTTTTTCTTTTTTGGGCTGTAAAACTTGTAAATCTTGTAAACAGGGGCACCAAAGGGACATTACAAAGTCTAAAAAGAACAATAATTCTCTTTAAGTTGTGTCATTGTTTGGTTCAGTACATCTCAATTAGAAGACTGGGACTGACCAAAAATATTGTTTTTCCTGTCATTTGGCCAGTTAGTGAAAACTTAAAGGCCAACAGCTGACCCTACCAACCATTAATAAACAAACAGCACTATATTGGTATATGTAAAGTATGTCAAGGCATTATGGTATGTGGATTTTTATTTTAAAATAAAAAAAATTGACATTGAACGCATCCAATGCTAACATTGGAACAACCTCAGCTGGTGCAACACCCAAAGTGCTGATAGAGTATAAACTCCATAAAGCAGCTCAGAGTGTATTGTCCCTTATTAAAAAGTAAAATTAGATATTCATGGTGAGGAAAGGACAATATTTTTACATCTGTTTACAGACAGTGAGTTCATGCTACCCAAACAGTGTGTCCTCAGTGAGCCAACAAAGTTTGAACACACGCCTTCATATTACGAGGGTTTAATTTACGAGAGTCAGGACATTTAACAGTTTGTATATAAACTTGATGTATGTACATTTTTTGTAATAATTGCTGTGTAGGGGAAATAAATGGGCATAAAATTCTGCTGTAATTGCACACTAGCTAACAGCCAAGTGTTCGTGTGCAATAAACAGAGTTTTTTGGCAGCATGTAAACACTTGACTACCTTGGGAAGAGCCCAACACTGTTTACAACCTGGGTACAGTAACAAAAGGAACACAGTGTGTGCGTGTGTGGCCTCCTGAAATATTCATCCCTCTACCACAGCCGACACTGAAATGGCTGCGAAAAGACAATGATGAAGTGAATGGCCAACAGCGGGAGGGAGAGACGTTGCCCAACCAAGTGAAACCAGCCCTGAATCTACTATCAGTTCTGCTCCTGCTGCTCGAAAACATACATACATATAGAAAGAAAGAAGTGTGGAGTCCAAACCCACTCCCACAGAAAAGATACAGTACACAGGAAAATAACTACAGTTAAATTAAAACATGTTAAGCCCTGGTAACATGCAGATTCAGCGAGCAGTTGCTAGGAAACAAGTGCTTCAGGGGAAACCCTCATTATGAAGTATTTGAAACGCGTCATTAATTGCTAATTTAGAGATAGAAGTATTTGAATGCTTATCCTGAAAGCTTTTACTCGCGTCAGGTAGAGTGAGTATACAGGGTTTGAATCGTTGCTTACTTCTGTGAGTATTAACACCATGCTTTCACAAGAGAAACCGCTACACTGCAGCTTGATCCAAAAAGCCTTCATGTACAGTATGTCATGCATGCCGAGAAAAAAGGGCTGCACACAACCTCTCTCTCATAGCTCCACACTTATCAAACAGTTGCCTCCACAGCCAGAGCCGAGGATGCAGCCGAGAATCCGCCACCCTCGTCTGAACAGGCTTATTTTTAGCATGCATGGATTGTGAGAGAGCACTTGTTTTATTTCAGTCTTACTGGCTCTGCCTGAAGCACCACAATTATTTGGTGCCCTTCGAGTATGCAGAGTCATTTTCCTCGAGCGTACATCCAGCACATGGATGAACAAAAGGTGGCAGGATTTATGAAGGTTCACTGCAGCTCGCTGGAACTGTCCTCGAAGCTAGAGATGAGCGTGTCATTGCTCTTACTATAACAGGACATCTGTGGGTTAATGCTGGGGGAGCTTTGTCATAACTACACTTCAAAAAATACCTACATGGTCATTTTAATCCTGTCTTTCAGCTTGAGTGCACAGAGAACTAAAACCACCACAAACTACACACTACTAAGAAATTCAATGAGATTATAGAGTGTTTGCACTGACGTCACTATCTGGGTAGTTACCGGGATGTGCGGCCATGTTGGAGGTATACAAACATAAATGGATGGAGATAGAAGTTTATGGTAAAAATATGATTTTAAGAAGTCTTATCCGCCAAAAAGTGTGGAAAAATGTACCGAGCACAGTACAACTCTTTGTGAAGGACTTAGCCAGCAGGAAAAAGACTGATACTTAAAAAAGTTATGTCTGATAAGCAGAAGAGACCCATATGAGGAGTTATCATCTTTAGCATCATCTACCTAAAGGTATGAAAACATAGATGTTACGATAATTTTCATAGAAGAGGAGGTCCACGGGATAAATGATGTTCTGTTACTCTATCATAATATATTTACTTTGATTAGAGTGTGGTTTTAAGATGCTATGGGTAGAGTAAATGACCTACCTGACAGGAAATGCTGTAAACAGACTTGAATGTTGATATTAATGATAGATTATTGCCTCCACCAAGGAGGATATGTTTTTTGGAGAGTTTGTTTGTGAACAACATAACTCAAAAACTAACCGACGGAGCTTGCTGAAATTTTCAGGAATTGTTCAAAATGGAATAAGGAAGAACTGATTAAATTTTGGAGGTGATTCAGATCACCGTTTGGATCCTGGATTTTTTTTTTTTTTAAAGGATTCTTTATCATTGTGAGATAGAGCTGTTTTCACCATGTGTGTATACAACTCCACCATAAATGGCTGGATTGCTTTGCAAAACAATACAAGACAAGGTCACCGTAATTTCTGACAGATGTTAAAGTACGATCCAGATCCTGGCAATATTCTGGACACTAAGATCTGGAATGTGAAATGTGTACTGGGTCATCATCATTTTCAACACTGTCAGCTAACAAATAATTATACAAACCTGCAACTAACACCAAATTATAGCAGACAGTCTGCTGAAAAGGAGTATAACATTAAAGTCGGACTAAAGTGTTGGTGACAATCACAATATGCTTGGTAGAGGTCTACTCACTCTGAGTGCTTCCAAAAAATCTTTTGAGAGGATAGGGCTTAAACTGAAGGTAAACGTAGGAAAACAAGATCTAATTTTAAAAAATTCCTAGAAATCTGGGACCGAGGGGCTGTGGGAACAAAGGGCTGACCTCTCGCTCAGGTATTTGCGTCATTTAACTAAACTAGCTACACTGCAAAAACTGAAATCTTATCAAGTGTTTTTGTCTTATTTTCAGTAGAAAATTCCTTTTTTAGACTCAATATGAGCCAAAATCACATGACCAATCCAGAAAAATGTCTTGTTTAAAGTTATTTCAGGACAAAAATGAGGTCTGAATTGCTCGTAACCAGTAAAAAAATCTGCCAATGGAACAAGAGAAAAGTTACTTGTATTAAGACATTGTTCTAGTCTCAAGGAAATTTTCAAGCAATTTTTTCTTGTTCCATTGGCAGATTTTTTTACTGGTTACAAGTGATTCAAACCTTAAAGTGGCTCATATCGAGTATAATAAGACAATGTTTACTTAAAATAAGACAAAAACACTTGATAGGATTTCAGTTTTTTGCAGTGTAGCTTGACTTAGCACTTTCTTCTGGTGTTATTTTGAACACAAAATCAAACTGTCTGACTGTGAGTAAGGAGTCTTGTTTTATGTGACTTTGTTGTCAGAAATCTAAACCACATTGGTTCAGGAATTACTGAGGTTTATAGACCAGATGGTACTCCCTTTAGCAGAACGCTTATTAATCATGCTTTCCCGAGGTACCGGTGGATGAATCCTTTTTTAAAACCTAAAAATATGAAATATGTACTGGATCATCATAATTTTCGACACTGTTAGAAAAACAAATTATAGTACAAACCTGCAACTAAGACCAAATTGTAGCAGACAGTCTGCTGAAAGGGAGTATAACATTAAAGTCGGACTGATAGCTTAGCTAGCTACCATGTTCTCCATTTTTCGGACAATTGTTTGCACCCCTCACCCCAATCTGCAATCATTTTTGGTTGTCAAAATCATATGAAATGTTTTTTTTTACTATTTTGTGTGACAGTTATCTAATAACTGCGAGCTAAATGCTGTTCTGTTGTGAGAGTGCCTCCAACATGGCCGACCTTGAGTTGATTACGTCATATGAAAACACTCCACAAGTCTTCTCCATAATCCTTCAAATTCCTATCCTCATTTTAGATTTCTTTGCCAAAGACATTGTTTTCAACTGGAAAAGGGAGCAATAAAAAAAAAATATCTCTCACTCATTGGTGCCCTCAAAGTAACATTTTTGTCAGACGGAGGGCGACAGCTGCAAACTGATCTTAAAGCAAACATGAAATGGAAGCGAGTAGATGAAGCGAGCATCAGGCAAACAGGCTCATCACTCCAGAGAGAGCAAGAGTGGGCTTGGTGTGATGTGTCCTCTCCTCAGCTCCTTCTTTTCCCTGCGCTGTTGGCGACTAAAGCAGAGAGAAAGAGGCAGAGGGAGAGAGATTTTGACTCAGGTGCAAACTGAGCTGTTTTGCAGACGCCCACACCAGCCCCGTTATCGTACAAATACAATACACCAGAGACAAGGCATCTGTTGTGGCTGTGTGAGTGTGCGTGCGTGTGTGTGTGTGTATGTGGGGGTGTGAGGATGCAGAAGTATGCAGGGATGTGTTTGTGTGTCTGTGTAGATGTTTTAAACGATGGAAGACAAACAGAGGATGAGGTTTTTAGCATCGTTTGTCCTTTCCACCTTTGTGTTTCCATTTTTAAAACAAACGTCGAGCAGTTCTCTTTAAAAGGATTATAAAAGGACGGAGAGGGATTGGTCCTTGTGTCTGCAGCATCTGTTTCAAACACCATATTATCGGACCTATTTGTATAGCCAGGAGAGGAGCTGAGGGATAAAGAGGGGACGTGCAAATGTAAAACAAGTCATGACAGATTCTGACAAGAGACAGAAATATCCCCCATCTCCCTCTGGTGTTCTCTTTTACACTCACTCAGCCATTTTAATCTCCCCCTTAATATCATCCCTCCCCGACTCAACTTTGATCACTGTCATCTCGCTAACTTACGGGATTGGAAGGATTGAGACAAATGCATTATTCATCCCACACACCAATTTGAGTCTCCTCTGCTGTCTGTAATGCACTTCTCTCATCTCGCCGTCAGTTTCTGCTTTTGTTCACTTTGCTCTGTTGGACCGGTCTTTGGGGATCTGTAATGGACTGCAAAGTTTAAACAAGAGAAATTACTCCATTTACACATGAAGGAGATGCTTAAAAGAGTCATAAATTAGAAATTTCAACATTATTTTAAAGAATATTGGCTACAACACTGCACACTCTGATCAAAAGGTGTCCTTGCACAGTGAGATTCCTCCGTTTCACTCCCACATGTAGCACCCTTAGCCATAATGCTACAGTTTATGCTCGGCGTCAGAGAGCATGTTGAATGCTGAACTGTTATAAGCTCCCACCCTCATATTTGTTTCACGGAGCAGATATTGTCTAACCACTATCATCATCGCCTTGAGCAGAAATGAGCACTAAGCTCCCCGATACAACCTGCCCAGCAGTAAATCACACCCAGAGCCTGGCTCGTGAGTCAGGAAGCGCCGCAATAAAACTGAATTGGAAATCACTTCATGGGCCTTGAAAATTTGATTCACTCTCTAGTTCCTAATCTCTGGACTTGAAGGAGATCAGCATGTAAAAGCTCTTGAAAACCGGAAAAATAGTAGTGACAAAATCTGACTGTCAGTCCAACAAGGTCGCATTTATATCCTGACAGGCTGGCTCATGCTGACAGATGACTCAAAAAATGGATTTACTGGAGTTTCAGTATGTGATAAAAACACAAAGTCTTCCTGTGGTTTAAAAATAAAATAACAAAATAAGGATTCATCCACCGGTACCTCAGAGAAGCATGATTCTGCTAAAGGGGGGTAACATCCAGTCTATAAACCTCAGTAATTCCTGAACCAGGGTGGTTTAGATTTCTGACAACAAAGTCACATAAAAGAAAGACTTCTTACTCACTGTCAGACAGTCTCGATTTTGTGTTCAAAATAACACCGGAAGAAAGTGCTGAGTCAAGCTAGCTGGTTTAGTTTGATGACGCAAGGGGTCAGCCCTGTGTTCCCACAGCTTATCGGTACAGATTTCTACGACACTTTTAAAATTAGGTCTTGTGTTCCTACATTTCCCCTCAATTTGAGCTGTATCCTCACAAAAGATTTTTGAAAGCACTTTACAGTAAACTAGGAAAGCACTCAGAGAGCACAGACTTCCGCCAAGCATATTGTGATTGTCACCAACACTTTAGTCCTACTTTAATGTTATACTCCCTTTCAGCAGACTGTCTGCTACAATTTGGTGTTAGTTGCAGGTTTGTAGATAATTTGTTTCCTGACAGTGTTGAAAATTATGATGACCCATTACATATTTCATATTCTGGATCTTAGTATCCAGAATATTTCCAGGATCTGGATCGTACTTTACATCTGTCAGAAATTATGGTGACCTTGTCTTGTGTTGTTTTGCAAAGCAATCCAGCCATTTATGGTGGAGTTTATACACATATGGTGAGAACAGCCCTATCTCACAATGATAAAGAATCCTTTAAAAATAATCCTGGATCCAGACGGTGATCCTGATTACCTCCAAAATTTATTCACTTCCTACTTATTCCATTTTGAACATTTCCTGAAAATTTCCTCAAGATCTGTTTGTTAGCTTTTGAGTTATGTTGTTCACAGACAAACTCTTCCAAAAACATAACCTTCTCAGTGGAGGCTAAATGAATGAATGAGTAATTTTGTTTTGATCAGCAGCAGAAATTGTCACATCATTACAAGAAAAAATAAAATGGGCTCAGTGGGATTAAAAAGTTAATAGATGCCAAACCCTTGATTTCATTTTCTTTAAGTCAGACAAACAAAACCAGATTTTGAAAAAAAAAAAATCTTAGAAAGCAGGAACTGTGGGAACCCAGGCACGCTGCCCTACATGAGAATAACTGTGTACTTTAACAGATGTCTTCTGATAATTTGAAGCTTTCATAAATTGAATTTCTGACCATGACATGCAGTGCCAGTGATTAGAGTAAGAAGCGAACATATTATCTTTCTTATAATTAACACTCTGTGACTTTTGATGTGTGATCAGTGCACTCCTAAATTACCTTAACATATACTTATAATTTGTCTCTTCTTTATTTATTTTTTTTGTCCTTGTAGACGAGGTGGCAGCTGGCAAAGTGTTGTCGTTGTTTGTTTTGATCTACAGTGACAGTAGTGACACATTAGTCTTAGTTTTATAGGACCAAGTTAATGTAAGATTTGTTCGTCACTTCTTCTCATAACCCAGTTTGACTGCTTGGCTCACGTAGACAACTTAAGAAGATCAAGTTTATGCTTTGCTGTTTGTGTTCTCAAATAGTGTGTTTCGCTTTTACAGGAGAAGAGAAAAGTCTGCAGGGATGAGAACTGCTGTGGCAAACACCACGTTACCTAATGAAGTATGAGCTACCCTGATGTAAATAGAGCAGAACAGAGTCTCAGACTTTTGTTGGTTTTGAGGAGAAAAAGAAACCAATGTCTTAACTCTGAGCTCTTTTTTTTTTTTTAAACAGAGAAAAGCTCTTACAGCTTACATCCCCATGAAACTGCTTGAGTCTGTTCAACAATACCGATCTTGACAGGCCTGTTGAAGCTGTTAGGTAAGAATGGACAATCACGCTGCAAAAAACTGAAATCTTATCAAGTGATTTCGTCTTATTTTCAGTGGAAAATGACTTTAATATGAGCCACATTTACCTGACCAGTCCAGAAAAAAATGTCTTATTTCTAGTTATTTAAAGACAAAATGAGGTCTGAATTGCTTGTAAAAAGTTGAACAAAAATCTGCCGATGGAGCAAGAGAAAAGTTACTTGTATTAAAAACATTATTCTACACTGAAAAAAATGTTCTGTTGAATTAACCCAATTTAATTACTTTTAGCAGTTGCACGCAATATCTTTATCTAGATCTAGATAATTTATTTAATCTTAATGTACATGTTATCTTTAAGTTATTTCAAATTAATAACATTTGTTGTTGTAACTCAAATACACATAGTAGATTTTACTCAAATTTCCTAAGAGATCACAACTAAATCCATGTTCATCGAACTAAATTGTATTGAATTATTGAATTGACTCATTTCAGACCGTGAGTGAGGGGGGAGTGCAGTGGATATTAGACCCAGCTGTACATTAAGATGTTAACTGGCCAAGGGCACAAGCTTTCTGTGCTCCACATGGCATGGACTTGCCATCTGTGCCCTGTGGCATGGACCGTGTACCTTAAAACATGTTTGATATTTTATATGTTAACGAATGGGATGTGTTGATGGGCTAAAATTATGATCAGAAACGACAAACTGGGTTTTGTCTTCAGTTATATTCAAATTACCAATACTGAAAGAGTATTTTAATTGGAGCCCTCACTGTCGTGGAGCACAGATGGCCAGGCAGCCAGGACAAGCAGCCTATGCCGTGGAGCACAGACAGACAACTGGTCCATGTCATAGAGCACAGACACACTGTCCATGCGTGGTATTTTAATGTGCATCAGGTAAATTCACAGTGTTCCCTTCTCATCCATGGTTTTTCCTTTTGGGTTTTGCAGATTATTGAGTTGAAACAACTTAAAACTTTATGCTGGATTGATGCAAAATATTGATTTGAGAAGAATTAAAATATTTAATTTATTTGACTTATTAATTTGTGTTAAATGAACTTGTTAATTTCATTTCAAAGAACTTAATTTATTTAGGTGTGACCGATTGAAGCAATTAATTTAAGTTGGTCCAACTGCTTCTTTTTATTAGTTGTAGCAATGCAGAATTTCAAGTTGATATGATCCACAAAAAAACATTGGAAACCTTAACGTAAATATTGAGTTGGATTGATTAAAAAAATTACATCCTTTTTTACAGTGCAGGTTATCCTCTGGCTCTGCTCTCTGATGACAAGGGCCTATTACACATTACTGCCACCTCCTGCTCTGGAGAGGTGTTGCAGATGGGATTCCTACCTAAACCAATTAGGTTCAGTTTACATAAAGTGATCTAGTTGTTTTAACAATTTTGCACATCATGCTGAAACAACATGATTTTATCATGTTTAACCACTGAACATGAAATAATCTAGTAGAAGCTACATGTTTTATTTATGCTGATTGTACAAACACCAAAGTTCCTTTTTTTTTTTTAGTGTAGTTTAAAGCAAATTTTCAAACATATATTCTTGTTCCATCTTGTTGTTACAAGCAGTACAGGCCTCTTCTTTGTCTTCAAATGACTTGAAACAAGACATTTTTCTGGACTGATATGTGGAATGTGGCTCATATTGAGTATTACAAGACATTTTTTACTTAAAATAAGACAGAAAGTATAAGATTTCAGTTTTTTTTTTTTTTTTAGTGCAGAATGCATTGTGTGGCTGAAATTCAAACCTCTTCTTAAAATCACAAAGCTAAATATCAATTCACACTTTTTATCATGCTGAACTCACATTAAGTTTTTTACCTTTTGTAGTTAACAGTCATTTGAAACAGTAAAGAACCTAAACAGCATGTTTAGACACATTGAAAGGGGTCATTTGTTCTTATCAGTTTTAATGCAGCGCAGAGACACCAACACTTGGCTCAAAGGTTTCCATGTTTTTATATATGCCATGTGTGATGTGACCCATCTTGACTCTAACACACAGTAATGGTGTAAGAAAAGTGAGAAGAGTGCCTTAATAGCCAGTCGGCGCTGCAGATTTATTATCTGAATGAACAATAAGGTTAGTCTGGAGTTTTCTCATGCAGAAAGCTGTTTCTCTTGAAGTAAATAAATTTGATTGTGGAGCACCTACGGGTACCGTTTGGTTTCAGCACAGCCTCTGAGAATTAGAAATGTGCCATTTCAGTGCAAAACTGTGTTTCATTTGTCCTGTGAGCATTGGCAGCTGTTTTCTTTGCCATAGGCTGAGTCTGTGACAGAGATTATTTGTCAAGAAACCTGATAAAAAAAAAAAATCCAAACACCTCCCAAAGAATCACATTTTCTTTTCTGGACAGCAAACAAGATTCTTAAGTCTGACTAACCCTTTTCTTGCCTCCTACTAAAATCCTCCCACCTTTTCCAAATACACTTGAGTCAATTATTTTAGTACTGAAATGCTATTTCTGTGGAGAGGCATTATTGGCACTGCTGGAGAGAGCACACATGACGAGAAATAAAACAACAAAGTGACACAGGGCAAAGATCCCTGTGGTGATAAAGGGCAATTGTTTTCTGGCAAATCAAGTGCTTATAAGATGGCCCGAAGCGATTTGCACCTCATTTCCCAGGAGTCAGAGCAAAATGCCATGGGCAGCTGTGATATTCTCATCCATCCCATAGGATTATTTTGAGTTCTTGACTAAAAAAAAGTTATGCTGTGATACAAACAGAATTAACCCACTAACTCATTCTTCTGACTTTAACACAGAGCGCTGAGTGAAATGAAAACAGCAGCAGTGACAACACACAGTATGATCAAACTATGAAAATGTCAGAAGAAGAGACTTCTCCCTGTGACACTGGCTGAGTGTGGATGTGTGATACTTCATGTGGCACAGATTTGGTTGAGATTTAAAAATAGGTTGCATCAGTCTTTTCAAAAGGGGGCATATTGATCGGAGGAAAAAAAATCCATCAGTGAATTTTATATTCGGTGTTTTGAAAATAGACTGACTATAAAGAGACATAACATCTACATCTGACCCTTTGAAATTCTATTCACGGTGTTGTTCTATTTATCACTTTGAGCACATGTTCAGCATAGAAATCCAGAGCAGTAATGCTGCGTTCCATCAGTACTTGGAACTGGGAAGTCTGGAGTGGGAATGACGTCATCTCCGAGATAAACGTTCCAGGTGCCAAGTCGGAAAAACTTGCCAATAAACAGCAGTAATTCTGTATATAAACATAAAAAAATACCATATATACAGCTGACTTATTATGAAAAACACTAGTCATTTTCTAAAATAGGAATCTAACAGGAGCTTAATCACTGTTTACCCCTAGACTCGGAATTTTATACTGGGAACCTGGGGGTTGTGTGGATGCGCCGACTTACAAGTTGAAAATTCCGACCTCAGGGGGGCGTTCCAGCTCGGTGTTCTCACTTGGAACTCAGAAATTCCGACTCCCAAGTACAAATGGAACACAGCATTGTTCTCAAAGTGGAGTTCCAGGACCCCCAGGGGTCCACGAACCACATCTTGGGGTTCATTTAATACTTTAAAATTGATTGTGATAGCGTGATATATCATTTAAAAAGCATACCAAGTTCTGATATGTTTATGACATGTTTGTCACTTCCTTGCATGAGAAAAAAAAAAACTCAGAACAAAAAACACCTTAGAGACATAATTTTTTCAGTTTACAAAATTAATTTCTTCCTCCTAATTCTATTGTTGCAAAGCTCTATATATCAAATTATTACATCCACTGTTTTCCAAACCGCCTACTACACTAGCAGTGCCTATTATTTTGGCTGAAGTGTGTTGTAGGTAGTATGCAAAAACTTGCAAAATCTTGCAAAAAATTCCCAGATGTCCTGCTAATCCAGCACAATTTCTCAGTATGCAACGGACCAGTCTACCGGGCATACTGTTTCCCACAATGCACAGCGATACCACTGTTTGTCTATGTGGGTGGCAGGTTTTGGTGAATTACTGCCATCTACTGGAATGAGTCAGCATTACAACTACAATACAACAACACTAACGCTAAACAGTCTGTGAGATAGAAGTGAAGTAAAGGGAAGAAACACCAGCAAATCTCGTCACTTCCAGTCATAAAGAGGTGTTTACGTCTACAAACTCATGAGCCCATATAAATCACTAATTCACTTTTAAAACCACAAGTGTATTTATGAAGATAGAAGTGTTTTTCCGTCAGCTGTAAAAAATTAGAAATTCATTTCAGATTTATTTTCAGTAAACGATATAACTTTTGGTGTAAGATTAGAAATCAAGTATGATTCTGTTTAAAATGATTAACAAAATAACTTAAAGGCCAAGATCTGCCCATAGATTGTTTTGTACATTTATATTTAAAGAAATAAAGAAATAAAGAAATAAAAACATCATCTGTGGCTCCGCTTCTAAAACTGGAAAACCAGAGTAGTATACTACAAAACAGACCCAACAGAACAGTCAGACTACATACTACAAGCAAAAGCAGTATGTAGTATGTAGTGCCTACCCTACACTACATTCACATGTTGTATGTAGTAGACGGTTTGGAGAACTGCCATGGTATTAATATTATGCTAATCAATGTTACAATAATGAGAGAGTCCTTGAAAAATTGTCCCATTTAAAAGGAGTCATTGTCATGTCATTTAATATTGAATATGTGCGTTCAGAAACAGATAAAGAAATGTCTTAAAAATAGCAGTTGTTACTGAAATTTTAACATGAACTGTCTGGCGTGTTGTGCAAGAGAGCAACAATTTTTGAGTCTAAACGGACAGAATTGTGAGCCTGTGTGCACAGTCATGTGGATAGTAAATTGGTCTAGGGCTGAAATATAGAGTGGTAAATGTGAGATAACAGTGTTGTTGCCCCCATAATTTTATAGCACCCTGTACTAATAACATAGTATTGTACTAAATGATGTAAGTATGCATTAAAATCTAATCAAAGTAGCAAGATGCTAAACAGGTATGTCAGATCTTTATTCCTGAAGAGATCGGGTATCATACAATGTCTTTGATGCATTAAGAGAAAACCAGATTTCATGGCATGGATTCAGTAAACAGAATGAATATGGGGCTGTGGTAGACCCTGTGGCTATATAAAGATTATATTCATTATAATATTATTGCTTTCATCACAGAGGAGGGAGATTAGGGGCCCTTAAGACAAAAAAGGTTATGGATTCCTTACAGACCCACCTCTAATCTAACCAGTAACACCTAAGTTGAAATTCTAATGGAGCGTTTTGTGTCACTACACAGGCCTACTGTAGATTAAGTTGGTTTTATTATGACAGAAAGTGATTGCACAGTACTGAGCTACTGCCCTAAGCAGTTCATTAATGACAAAATCTCCATAAATGCTCTCTAACATCACAGGGTATTATAGAATGATTTTGTGCTTATCAAGTACAAATATTGACGCTTTCAACTTAAGTGTTACTTTAATAAGCAAGTGAAAATTGTATAGCATTATGCCCAGTTCAGACAGCTCGTATGATGCTGTTAATGCATTCTCAAATAGAAAAATGCATCATTTAGCAACATATTCTGTATTTGATCAACTAATAAAGTCATAAAATCGCACATGGTAAAATAGTCTATATATGAAATACCAAAAAACCCAGCTGTGAACAAACGTGATAATGGAAACAAGGTAATATAGTTAAGGCTAAACATCTTTGTCTATTACCTTTGTATAGCTAAGTCAATAAGAGGAGCATGCATTCAACAGAACATTGCCACAATTTTACATTAAACAACAAAAGCAATCAACTCAAAACAAATGTATGTGCCTTTCTTCACCACAAATCAGAACCGTGTAATGTAGTTTCCACGTCGTAAATCATATGGCTTTGTGCAATTTTTCACTGTCAGTAAGTTCACTAATGAAATTGTTTTTGTAAAATAAGATATCAATAAATGTCATGCCAGAAATTATTGAGATTCTGCTCTACATGCGCTGTTTCTTACATGCCAGATTGTGCTAATTGTACATCATCCTAAAAAAAATATCAGAGGTCTTTCGCCATAGCGTGTATACACTTACAGCCAGGGACAAATGTGCTCAATTCCATCACCCTACTTGATATAAGGTATTTGTGCACATATTCTACATTTCTTTTAATATAAGAATATTGTCCATTAATAAAGGGGTAATAGTACAAGGGTTTCAGGTAGGGGAATAAAGGTGAATGGCATTAGTTAAAATATGTCGCCTGCTTTATGTGAAGCGATCTGAATTCATCTTTCTGAGTTTGGGGGGCAGGTGTCCGTCCATTCTGCCGCCTCCTCCCCCAGCAAGTCGCTGCAGCTTGGGAGGTAAGTCCGCCACCGACTTACTCATGGGCTCTGTGCTGATCTTTGAGGCCTTGCCAGCCATCTTATCGTCAGAGACCCCCGGAACAGAGCTGATTCGCTGCAGCTTCATGGGCAGGTCTCCAAAGCTGTAAGTCATCTCTGAGGTGGTGGAGCTCATCCGTAGCAGCTTCTTGGGCAGGCCGTCCCGCCCTGTGATCTTCTGGAGCTTGGTGGGCAGCTTGGTGGTGCTGTCATTGTCCTCCAGGGTCTCCAGGCAGTCCAGGGAGCTGTTCTTCTCCCCGCTGTTGCACAGGGACGGAGCCATGAGGGGCGAGGAGAGCAGCAAGGCCTCCTCCTGCTCCTTCACGCTGTACGGAGGGGTGGGCACCTCGAACGTGGCGTGGAACTGCGAGTAGTCCACTTTAAAGAAGCCTTCCTCCAGGGAGATGACTGGGAAGAAGCGGTGTCCCCACAGAACCTCGTCTTCTGTATACGACGTCCTCGCTTGGCAGGTCATCCCTGTCGAAGAGAAAACACAACTTTATGATTCATGACAAATTATTACGATGGAGCTTTTAAAAATCACGCCTTTGTCTTTCCACAGCCCAGCGCACTAAAGGCTAAAATTTAAACATTAAGTATTTCATGGCTCCAGCTTTAAACAACGGAGCTCTGATTTAATTATATGCTTGGCACCGTTCCATGAACAAGACGGCATTCATCAGGATTTTTGCAATTTTTGGATCACAGAGCCAACAATAATGCAAACAAAAGTGGCTCAGTGAATGGGTACTCACTGTGTTACAGAGCCAGCTGCCTAAATAAAAAGCTTAATGGACTTTTCAGCTTCCAAACGTGATGTTTAGGAGCAATTTCCAGCCTAACTTGAAAAATAATTAGAAGTACGGCTGACTTATTTGCTGTGTTTGTTTGGCTAATTAGTTAATCATAAAAGGCCTAATTCATTCTGAAATTACTGTTCATAAAGAAGCGCCAGTGCACTCGTCATATATATTCACTGATTAAACGCAGTGTGACATCCATTTGATTTATTCAGTGTCAAGTCTTCTGCTATTTTCTCCAGGCACCACAGGAACGCATATATATTAAAAGGTTGAGGCGAACCCAAGAAAGACATACAACAATCACTTTCGATGCATTTTGAGCAGAAAAAAAAAACAATCACGCATCCAGGATAGTAAACAGGTTTTCTCCCAAACAGCTCTCATGCTACTTAACAGTTCAGTCCACATCTTCTGCTTGCCTAGTAGCTACAAAAGATGCAGGATTAAGATAATGAAATTTCTGAAGAGGCAGACCCAGAGGAGTCACGGCTGCAGGCGAAGGCTTGCAGGAGGTCTGGCTCTGAGTGAAACGTCTCTGAAGCTCCCTGACACAACAAAAAGAATGCGACTGAATCAGAAACACAAAGAAAAACACGAAGCATTTGTTACGTAACATTATCCAGCTTGACAAAAACACAAATGAGTGTGACAACTCAGTTTTAAGCGTTCAAATGTGTCATTTGGAGTTTGCAAATTAGAACAAAATATCTAATTTAGCACATTTAGGGATTGCATACATGAAGGAGCAGCCGTGCCGTGCAAATTCAGCAGAAGATAGTTTTTAATGAATTTAGAATAAAATTTTCCCTCACAGGGGACTCTGAATTAAATCCCTGCTTAAATATTCCCCTCTCGTCTTAGGGAACAAATTAATGCAATTAGCAAAATCACAAGGTTGGATTAATGATCAGCAGCGTTTTGTCTTCATGCGAACTTATTGGATGCGTATTAGTGATTTTTCTTCAACATTATTCAGCAGCTGCTCTCAAAGCTGCTGTGCATTATATCATTTCACACTGCTGACAGAAAAGCCCTGTGTTAGCAGAGCGAACATCCTGCTGAAAAAAATAAAACCATGTTTAATTTCTTACTCAAAGCAAGCATGGAAAATCTATAATTAGGTTTATACCCTAAACAAAACTCTAATTTGGTTATATCAGTCCTAAAAGCTCTCATTTTAGCGCAGACGAATGGCTGGGGGCACTCCTGCCGAGACTTGTTGAAATCCATTAGGAAATCAGCGACTGCTCCGTGTTATTATCACATGTTTTAATTACCAGATTAATATTGTTCGAGCAGAGACAGTTGGGTCCAGACTGAGACACACTCACAATGAGACTCGGCTGCTCATTGTGCGGACGTCACCGTCGAACTAGAGAAAACTGGAGGCATCTGTGACTGTGCCCGATTCCCAAGGTTACAGAATAATTCAGTGATAACAGCTCTGTACACAACGGCAGATGTGCAGGGGAGTGAACATCAAGTGCGTTTGGGGTATTCAAAGTATTACTTCTGCGCTGTCGCTTCAAAGTCCCAGAGCCTTTGGGCATATGGAAGTGTGCTGCCGTGAATAAAGCGGGCGACGCTAATGAGGACTTTCAGGCCGGAGCGATTGAGAGTTAAGTGTGAATGGAAAGCTCATTGCATTGTGGGTCTTTCAAGCTGCCTGCAGCCAAAACACAGTCAGCATTTGATCATCAGCAGGCTTACATTTGCTGCAGGAAAAACACTTTCTAGAAGCTTGGTAATCACCTCCAGAAGTCTGCCACACCTGCTTTTGAAAGAAGATGCTAAATGGACAACAGGTTTGTAAATACAGGGCGTAGGAATTAACAGCAGCTTCAGTTGAAGAAAAAAAAAGGCTGAAAATGAAATAGCGCCTGAAGCAAAGGGTTGCTGGAGTAGAAGAGGCACATGTATCGCTGTCTTTCATCTATTAATAATGCTTTATTGTTCCTGCAGATGCTGTGTGCGCTACTGTAAGACCTCTAGGTGCCCATGAACCCTGCAGGCCTGGGGCTGGATCTCACTCCCCCTCCTCTACAGCCGTTCAACCCACACAGTGAAACAAAAATCTCAACAAACAAACAGACGACAAACTGTACCCTGATTCAAATCTGAGAAAAAAAAGGTCTCGATGTATTCACAGACAGTATTATTAATACATTTGCCATGCATTATTCCCTGATTGATGCCTGATGTGTGCATAATAAGGGACACAGTGGCATAAGATTTGTACACTCCTGTTGCTAAAGACCAGCTGTTCTGCAACACCTACGTTCGTTCAGCACACAGTGAAACAGACACAGCAACAGAAGTCATCTCTGTGCCACGACTTTTACCGAGGCCAGGACTCCAAACAGTCTGATCTGTGATGGAAATGTACACTTCTATAGAGGACAGCGCTAGACAGAGACCAGGAGATCACAGCCAAAGAGCTAAAAATAACTCGAGTGTGAAGTAACAAAACATGATTTTGCGTTAGTTTTCAAATGTGATTCCTATAAATAGGAATCGAGACAAACAAGAATACCAGTGTCGGTGTGTGTTTCGTACTACTGGCGAAGGCTTATGTAACTCTAAAACACACGCCTGCCGGAGACTCAGTGTTTCTATGGAAACAAAACTGTAGGAATGTGTGCATGCGACAGCCATAAACCTTTCTCTGCTGAGTTTGTGCAAAAGTAACAGTGACAACACAAAACAAAAGTCTGTCTTTAAGAGCACAACAGTGAAAAGAGGAAAAGAGAAAAAGCAGTGGAGGTCAGGATGAAATTATCCTTACGGCTCCAGAGTTAGGACAAAACAGTTTCAATGTCAGATAAAAACATGACCTTTTACAGCACACTACACCAGCTCAGAGGCTTTTTACTGGAGAGGAGGAATCATATATTTTGGCGACTTCTTGTTCTCGCTCATAAAACAAATGTTGTCTTTATTAAAGCAAAGAACAAGGGTCTCTTTCTCCATCATCCATCACTTTAACAGCTCAAAGCTGCTGTGTTTTATAACCGTGCCGTCCTCATGGCACCTCTATCTGTATCATATCAGCGTAGTGTTATAAACACACACACACACCGCAGGAGAGGAGTAAAATCCTATCCTGTCTCTGCAGCTGTTTGCTGCTGGGAACATCACACACACCCAGGACATCACACCAACGAGGGGAACAAAAGAAAGAAAACAACGCATCAGCTGTGCACTTTGCAGTCAGATTGTTGTGTAAGTCGCATGAAAGTTTCTGAAAGTGAAACTAAAATAGCTCGCATAGCACACTGTAATAGCTTGATTACAAGTATATTTTATGTTGACCTGGACTGCAAAGGCCTCAAACTTAACCCACACTGCAAACAACTGAAATCTTAATTGTTTTTGTCATATTCTAAGTAAAAATTGTGTTATTATACTTGATATGAGCCACAATTGGTCCGTCCAGAAAAATGTCTTGTTTTGAGTTATTTAAAGACAAAAATTAGGTCTAATTTTCTTGTATTAAGCTAAAATAATCTGCCAATGGAACAAGAGGAAACTTACTGTTTTTAAGACATTATTCTAGTTTAAGGCAAATTTACTAGTAAATTTCTTTTGTTCCATTGGCTGTTTTTGGTGTCTCACTAACAATGAAAAAAATCACCTTACAGATAATGATAACTACCTTGTCTCTCACTCTAACAGCGTAATCACCGAGTGAGTAAAAGAGGGCTCGCTTCAAATTATTTTCTCATAATTTCCCTGTGTTTCAAAATAATTAATCAACCTAAATGTCAGACGAAATGTCAAAAATCTTTCTTAAGTAAAAGGAGGTTTGCAGGGATTTAAAAATGTAAGAGGTGGGAGTCCAAAAGACTGAAGTTTAGGATTAGAATCTGTAGCCATGCAAATGATACAAACTTTGGAAAAAGAGGGAACTTTAATGTTGGTTTCTGGAAAATACAATCAGCATTGGGGATGGGTACCTTTCCCTTTTGAAAAGATACAGTACCGATGCTCGATACCTTGCATTCAGTACCGGTGCTCAACGGTACCAATTTTCAGTACTCTTTTGTGTTTATGTGGTTAAAAAATATCAATTTGTTCAAAAATAAAATCTCTTTTTTTAACTGATCATATTTATACTTTAATATATAACCTTGCAATGCTGTGTTCATGTCCAGCATGGAAAATGACCCTCTTCCACTTCCTCACAGTCACAAGGATATGTTTAGCTACCTAAACATGGTACCTTTTGATTTTACATGAATGGATACCCGGTACTTTTGATAGAATTCAGTTGATACCTATGAAAGTACCTGATTTGGTACCTATCCCTAATCAGCATGAAATCGGTTTTTGGTTTCATGAATGAAGTTACTGCACTGCAAGAAATAAATCTGTTCAAGTAATTTTTTCTTATTTTTAGTAAAAAAATTCTCTTTAGACTTAATAAGCAACATTCACCTGACCAGTCCAGAAATATGTCTTATTTCGAGTTATTTAAAATCAGAAATGAGGTCTGAATTGCTTGTAACAAGTTAAAAAAATCTGCCAATGGTGGAACAACAGAAAAGTAACTTGTATTGAGACATTATTTTAGTTTCAAGAAAACTCTCTAGAAAATTTTTCTTCTTCCATTGAAAGATTTTTTCAACATGTTACATGCAATTCAGACCTCATTTTTGTCTTTAAATAACTTGAAACAAGATATTTTTCTAGACTGGTCAGATGAATGTGGCTCTTATTAAGGCCTGAACCACAGGAACATGGATATATTCCTAAACGCACATTTTTCTGTCTAAGTGGGGCTCTCAACCACATGAACACGGTGAGTAGGTTTTTGAAACCATTAAAAAAAAGATCCGTATCGCGGTGTTAAACAGAGCTGGTGTCGATGCGACGATGTCAAGCTCCTAGCAACAAGTTGCTGTAGCAACGGTTGCAAACAACAAGCGCCATTACCGTGCCATTTCTGTGTTCGTTACACCTTTTGCCCTCATTACAGCTCTACAAATGAATGTTATATTGTTGTTGATGTTCATGAAGTAACAAGTACACCTCATCGTCAGTCCACACAAACGACTCAATTTTATCCATTTTGTGCCATCTCCGTACTATGTTGACTGTTTCTTATTCCTGTTGTTGACTTTGCATGCTTATAACGTTCTTCTTCTAGGGTTTTTGCATTTTGCTAACCTGCAACTTTTTGGCCAGGCTTGGCATTGCAGGCCTCAGAGGCGATCGTGTTCAGTTTTGCCTCTTTGTATGGACAGAGATATATCTGTGGCGTGGACAGAGATGTTTTTTAAATGAGGACAAAAAAGTATCCATATGTGTGTGATCCAGGCCTAAGTCTAAAAAGGCATTTTCTACTTAAAATAAGACAAAAACACTCTATAAGATTTCAATTTTTTCCAGTGCACTGACCACATGAAGTCTATCTAACACAACCCTGTGTAAAAGTCAGTATAAGTAAGTAAAGCAATCCTCAAACCTCACCACCTTTATAAGTTCTCTGTCAGAGTTATAGAAGATTAAATTCACTGCACTGGTCACCACTTCCCTACAGCAAAACTCCCAAAGTCTTGCCTTGCACCTAAATAAAATAAATAAGTGAGCTTTAAACGCCTGACTGCTCAAAAAGACCTCTTCGATCAGCCGTTTCAGGCTTGCTGACTGTGCCAGAGTCAAAGTTGTGGTCAAAGGGCGATCCAGCTTTTTTTCGCTGTGAAGGCACCTCAGCCTAAACCTCGTCTCACGACTCATTTTTATAGTCCAGCCTTTTTAAACCTAAGCAAAGGTTTGCAATGAAGACTTTATTTTCCACCCATGTTGATATTTCACACAGTCCTGCTCAAACTTCTCTTTTCCCCGCTCAAGGTTTCCTGTTGTCATTATGTAAGCCTTTCAGCTGAGATTTCAATAGTGTGTTCAGCATCAGAAAAGGAAGGAAAACTTTGCAGAATGTTTATTTAAAAAGCAACAGTGCTGCAGTTTTGAAGACTAATTGGTCTGTTGCAATCCTCCACCAAGCCCCAGTGTCCAAGTCGGTTTTATTTTTGCTGGTTAGAAAAGGGCCCCAGCTACCACCAATAGCTTCATCAGCTCCATCATTTGAACAGTTTGAGCCAACCAACACTTCAACCACTTATCCCTGGACTCTGTAATAATAGATAGATAGATATCTTTCACTTCAGCTCAGGGCAGATAAAACTCAATGTCTCCCTCTTTGGAGTAAGACCGGATATTGTTCAACAAGACCACCATTACTGAATCATGTTACTTCACTTCTTTCATTTTCTTGTTTCTCCTGATAGAAATATTTCCTATTAGTTTGATGTTTGTTCATGCTGCAAGAAGAAGGATCAGAGTCTGTAGTCATGCAAGTCATACCAACATTGGAATCATAGAGACTCTTTTTTTTTGTTTCTATACATATATAAAACACAATCGACTCCAAATCAGTGTTTGGTTTCATAATATTTTTGTCTTTTGTTAATGTTACCTGCTCTGCAAAAAACTGAAATATTATCAAATGTGTTTTTCTTTTTCTTTTTTTATCAGAAAATGCCTTTTTAGACTTAATGAGCCACATCCATCTGACCAGTCCAGAAAAATGTCTTATTTTAAGTTATTTAAAGACAAAACTGAGGTCTGCTTGTAACAAGTCAATAAAAAAATGTGCCAATAGAACAAGAGAAAATTTACTTGTATTAAGACATTATTCTAGTTTCAAGAAAATCTAAGATTGTTTTTTTTTTTTTGTTCTATTGAAAGAATTGTTTATACTTGTTACAAGTATATATAGTATATATATATATATATATACACTATATAAACTCACTGGCCACTTTATTATGTACACCTGTCCAACTGCTTGTTAATGCAAATTTCTAATGAGCCAATCACATGGCAGCAACTCAATGCATTTCGGCATGTAGACATGGTCAAGATGATCTGCTGCATAAAGAAAGGTGATTTAAGTGACTTTGAACGTGGCATGCTTGTTGGTGCTAGACGGGCTGGTCTGTGTATTTCAGAAACTGCTGATCTACTGGGATTTTAACCCACAACCATCTCTAGGGTTTACAGAGAATGGTCCCAAAAAGAGAAAATATTCAGTGAGCAGCAATCCTGTGGGACAAAATGCCTTGTTGATGCCAGAGGTCAGAGGAGAATGGACAGACTGGTTGGAGCTGATAGAAAGGCAACAGTAACTCAAATAACCACTGGTTACAACCGAGGTCTGCAGAAGAGCATCTCTGAACGCACAAGACATCCAACCTTGAGGCAGATGGGCTACAGCAGCAGAAGACCACACCGGGTGACCCTCCTGTCAGCTAAGAACAGGAAACTGAGGCTACAATTCACACAGCAACACCAAAACTGGACAATAGAAGATTGGAAAAACGCTGCCTGGTCTGATGAGTCTAGATTTCACGGTTCAACAGTTTAGGCTGCTGGTGTTATGGTGTGGGGGATATTTTCTTGGTTCACTTTGGGCCCCTTAGTACCAACTGAGCATGGTTTAAAGTCCACAGCCTACCTGAGTATTGTTGCTGACCATGTCCATCCCTTTATGAGCACAGTGTACCCATCTTCTGATGGCTACTTCCAGCAGGATAACGCTCCATGTCATAAAGCTGGAATCATCTCAGACTGGTTTCTTCAACATGACAATGAGTTCCCTGTACTCAAATGTCCTCCACAGTCCCCAGATCTCAATCCATTAGAGCACCTTTGGGATGTGGTGGAACGGGAGATTCTCATCATGGATGTTCAGCCGACAAATCTGCAGCAACTGTGTGATGCTATCATGTCAGTATGGACCAAACTCTCTGAGGAATGTTTCCAGTACCTTGTTGAATCTATGCCACCAAGGACTAAGGCAGTTCTGAAGGCAAAAGGGGGTCCAACCCGGTTCTAGCAAGGTGTACCTAATAAAGTTGCCACTGAGTGTATATACTTGTTATCAAGTATAATATGACGGTTTATACTTAAAAAAAAAAAATAAAAAAAATAAAAAAAACTTGATAAGATTTCAGTTTTTTGCAGTGTGGACACCACATCACAGCAGAGTCTCATCTCACCCTGGGAGGATTCATCACGTCACCACTGGCTAACGATGCGTTGTTCCTCACACAAAGGTTTAAGTAAAAGGCTTATGGATAATATTTAAATAGCACTTTCAAAGTCTTCTGACCACTCAACCTTTTCATGCTGTATGTCACATTCACCACATTCATATACTGATGATTTAGATGCCTTTACATGCTGTCCATGCTACAGGGAAAATTTGGTGTTGTCTTAAGTCCAAAGACACTTTGCATGTGGACAACAGGAGCTGAAATCAAACCCTCAACCTGCAAACTGGGAAATAATTCACTGTAACACTGGCTCAACCACACCAGGTTAAAAACAGACGGGACGAAAATCAGTAAAATCCATGAGGAGACAGTTCCTCATTATATTCATTAAGAGCTAAATTTGTTACTGTGTGAATCCATTACACTTCTAATTTCAGTAAATGGTTATCTGTTCCTCTCTGTGACTCTGCAGAAGACACCAAAACAGCTCCAACCCTCAGGAGAAGACTTTTTTCATTAAGGTCCTGAACAACCTGGCGTTTTGTACTGTCAGAGAAATAACTCATGTAATGAAAGCAACCAATACTAGAACTGTTTTATGATCCAATAAATACACTGTTTTCTGTTATATAACTGCTTTCATTTTCTTATTTCTCCCCAGTTACAATGAAAAAATCACCTTGCAGAAAATGATAACCACCTTGTCTCTCACTCTAACAGCATTATCACCGAGTGAGAGTAAAAGAGGGCTCGCTTCAAATTATTTTCTCATAATTTCCCTGTGTTTCAAAATAATTAATCAACCTAAATGTCAGACGAAATGTCAAAAATCTTTCTTAAGTAAAAGGAGGTTTGCAGCGATTGAGAAATGTAAGAGGTGGGAGTCCAAAAGACAGGAGCTGCACTAATTGCTTATTTTATATTAAAGTCATTAAAAATCAACATTGTTTTAAATGGAAAGCTTTGGCAGACAGAAGTTTCTGTTTATTCCTTCTGCTCTACAAGGTCTTCTATCTTTCAGCTCGTCGTCTTGGTTCTCCTGCCTGTACCTTAAGCTTTAGCAACTCAAAGTCTGAGCATACATCCTGCTAACCACAAGAGACAAAAGAAATGAAGACAAATCTGAGAATTTAAAACTAAGCATCAGAAGAGACTCTAAAGAGTCCTTCAGACCTGAAGAGATCTAAAAGGAAGTGTTAAGTGGCACTCATCGTAATGTGGGGCGATATGTGGACACTGTCAAGCAGAGAAACACTAGAAACTCCTATCTCAGGTTTTATTTGAGTAATTTTATCCATTATCTTTTTCAATCATATGGTGGTGAATTTTTATGGGTAACAATTTTTTTGGTTTATTTGTGGACAAAATGAGTAAAACTCAGGCAATAGATCAAAATGTTATGCAGTGTGCAGCACGCACAGCTGTTGTGCTTGTGTGCCCGTGTTTCCAGTTGAGAAAGAGTGATGAAACTGTGTTTGAAAGTATCAAAAAAACACACTTCTGGTAGCAGAAATAAGGCACACATTTCTGAGTCTCCCAAGTTAACGGAGTCTCTGAAGTGCCACAACTGTCATGTTTGCTGGATGAAGAAACAAGCAAGTCCAGGTGTGAAACAGTAACAACCCCCAGGTGGCCAGACAGGGCTTTGGTTGAGTGTTAACACTGCATCATGTGTGATATAACCAGCAAACTGTTTTCAGGCACCAGAGCTTTCAGTGGGGTTTTCTCATTTCCAACACAGCAGCGACCAAATTTAAAATGTGACACTGTGTGTACCAGTTTGGTTTTTATCTCCGGACCTTGTCCCCTAGCTTACTGTTTGACTGCTGTGTTAGGGAGAAATGAAGGTTTCTTTGTTGAAGAGGGGGTTTTATTCCTTCTCAGATTATAAACATGGATATAAAGTGACAATGCTAGATGTTCAAACTGAACATATTCAGATATTCAAACCATTTCATATTTATTCAACAGTCCATTCCTAAAATAGCACTTGAGCTTTACAAAACTTGCTGAAATCATGATGTCATCACATAAGGATCTCCCAAATGGTTTATTGAACGTTGGAGGTGCGGGCCTTAAACACCAAAGTAGCTATGCCCCAGACAAGCCTTCAGGGGGGCAAATCAGAGGGAGCAGGGAGCCTTATAGGGCAGACACAGCGGCCATTCGAACCGTGCCGTACTCCGTGCCCTTAACCTTATTTAAAGTAATCATTTTGGGTCATATTGTCGGAAAATTGAATGGTATATCTTCATAGTTCAGATGCCAGTGAGTAAACAATGCACCTGAATGAAGCAAGTCTTCCAATAAAAGCCTGACTTCAGCTCCATCATCAACCCTCTGTGATCTTCTCACATACAACTGTTAAATCACTCGTTTTTTATGTTTAATGCTTTTAACCTTTACATGTGTAATAGTAAACTTACTTTCTGTCCAGACTTAAGAGACGCTCAGCAGGTACGAGCCGTGATCATGTCACAACCATGGATGTATTATAAGAACTGGATAGCGTGGCTATATGGTCACAGCCTGACAACTAGCTTACAACTTACATTTTTATTTTATTATTATTTTATATGAATTTTGATGTGTCAAACTAAAACCCGCGACCCAACGCGCATGTTATTTTTTCCACCCAGATCCTAACCCGGGAAAAAAAAAGTTTTTAAAAACCACCCACAAATCAGCTGTTTTTGTGGGGACCCGACCCAGTGCAGGACTCTGCCTACATCATCATAAAGCATCTGTTAACATGAAGCACGTTCTTATCAGAGTCAGCCACAGAGACACAGAGAGCACTGCTACAACTTAAGAGACTTTTTGGCTTATGGTAAGTTGTTTTGATCTGACACAGCCCTCTAACACCCTGCTACTGTTTAAAATGATTGTCGAGAGGAGCAGTCGCGGCGATCATACATCACAGATCATACGCTGTCCGTGTGCTTGTGCATGAATCGTGCTGAAGTCCATCTCTCTAAAGCGTGCTAAAACAGAGAGGTGAATCGTGCCCAAGCACGGCACACTTGCGGTCACACTGGCCAAACGCTCTAGGCTTTAGGGTTGACGTGTGCTTAAGCACAGTTACCAGTGTGACCATATCCTTAATGACAGTGGCTCATATTCAGTGTTTCAGACAAAAGCTGAGAGACGGGTTTCCTAAAACACCAAGGTGATAAAAACAGGGATCTTTCTTTAAGCTGTAAATTTTACTACAAGGGTACTAGAAGGATTATTTCAAGCCTGAAAAAAGCACAGTACCACCTCTTTAAGTTGCATAAAGTAAAACTGTTCAGCTAGAGGAAACAGCAGTGGCGAACCGTGAGTACTACAGCTGGGCCTTCACCTCAGCCCTCACAGCCCAGAAAAGAAATCATCGTAGAAAAAAGTAGTTAACAAAAACATTTTCATTGAATAAATCAAATAAAAATAAAAAAGAGGCTTTACATACAAGAATGACTAACATTATTAAGTGAGTTTACAAATATTACTAAAATAACCTAAAATGATGAAGAAAATGTCTTTAGTTTTTATCTTTGTCAGTCTGTGTCATACATAAACTCGTTACTTTTACCCATCGAGAGTACTGGCAGGCTGCTAACACTCCTGAATATGGAGGGAGTCTACCATTTTTTAAACCCTTTCTCCTGCTCTTCTCCTGGCTTGTGATTTCTCCTGATTGTCCCTCCAACTTTAAGTATTGTCCTGTGACCGCTAGTATTTTTTGAAAGTGAATCAAGTCCCGTACTTGGG
Source organism: Halichoeres trimaculatus (assembly GCF_033239565.1). Lineage (NCBI taxonomy): Eukaryota > Metazoa > Chordata > Actinopteri > Labriformes > Labridae > Halichoeres > Halichoeres trimaculatus. The sequence goes on from NW_027437197.1 coordinate 20,647,489, forward strand.
CGTTATGTCGAAAACTCAAAAACCATCCACCCCCTCTCTTAGTTGGTTTGATCCAAAGACGCTGCAGGAGACCTCAGAGACGGAGACGGATAACTGTGCTGCACTTGTTGATGAAGAGTTAAGAGCCTTACTGTTTTCTATCTTTCTTTTTTTGGTGTTGACATGACACGTCATGAGTGAAACTAACGTTGCTCTGCTCTAACGCAGCATCCTCTTCAATCAGGAGAGTTTAGAGCAGCGTGAATCATTTAGTGAGAAGGCTGACATTAAAATAGTGAAACGTGTGTCGTTATGAAGTTCTGTCTGTCTTCGGTGTGTGATGAACATACGAGCTGCGTGTGTACGCGACAGCGCTCTCTCTTTAAAACAGGGGAGAGTTCAGGTGGAGGAGACTGACTGAGCCAGTGGAAGAGAGGAATAATTCAAACCACAATGTCTTACACAGTGCCCGTGATAGATGAAGTATTAAGACATAAGCACTCGCACACGCTGCAAAAGATGCTAACAAGTTAGCCACAACTTCGCTCTTGTCTTCTCCCACCGCTCTCTCCACCCTGCCCACTGTTCGGACTTCACGAAGGCCTATGCTCTTCTGTTTTTGTCCCGCCCCCCAAAAAATCAAATCATGATTGGTCAATTTTTCTGTCTCTCTCCAAACCAAAACACAGCTTGGCCTTCGTGAAGTCCTAACCACTTAACAAGCCAGCAAACCGGGCTCAGATAGAGATAACATGTTTCAAGACAGTAACCCTTTCATTGCTGAAGTGAACTTTGCAGTACATTTAATTTCAAAACTTACATGATGTATAAAATGTATTTTATTCAACTAAATGAGAAATTATATGTATATAAATATATGATACGTATATTTTTTGGTCCTGATTTTTTAAGGCCTTCTCTGAAGGCCTAGAAGTCCCTGAAGGTTCCCCACTGGGAAACAGTGATACAAAAAATACTCCAAAATTACAACAGATCAAACTCATCTACTCAACAAGATGTAACTCAAAATTTGAAAAGTCGTGAATTTGTGACAAATCTTGTCACAGAAGCAGACGACGACTCAAACCTTCAGACACAGCAACTATACGGCTACAGCAACCTTGAGGGTAATAACAGACAGTGCTTTAACTGTAAGGCTGTGATTCTCTCCTGCCTCCGTTACATTTCTTTTTGCATACAAATGAAGGTTAGATCAGCCTTGTGCTGCTTGTCATAACACTCCGCTGATTAAAATGAGATAATCAGGGTTAAACATTTAGATTATTTTTTGAAAGCAGATTTTTTTTTAGAAATGGCATCCAGTGAGCAGCAGGTCTCTTTTGCTGTCCAGGGTGACTAGGGATAACCTTGCAGAGCAGATGGACCTGCCTGATTCAGTTTCTGAACTCCTGCAGGTCCATCTTGCCAGGCTCCAATGACCAACGATTTCACTCGGCTAAATTCTGACCGGCCCAATCAGGAAAGAGAGGCGGGAGCTGTGGGAGCAGACGTGATGTCAGCAGACTTTTGTACTTGCAGCGTTCCTTTGGTTCTTAAGTTAAATTTATAAAAACGGAAGCTGTCATCTAACGCCTTTTTCACAGCTGTTTCTCGTGATTCAGTAGTTGTTCATCTATTGTTTCTTAGAAGCATCGGCTCACATAAGCTACGTCATACCGTGGCTTGATGTGGATTGGTCCATGGTGAGTGTGTTAATCAGAATGGTCGTCCAATCACCAGCTGCAGATTTTTGAAGTCCCGCCTCTGAAAACAAATCGGAAGAGCTGCTACCCAGATGGACTAGTGAAATATATCCGTGGCGGATATATGAAACTGGTCGTCTGGCGTGTCAGGTTAGACTCGGGATGCAAAAGTGGTAATGTAGCAATGCTTTAGTGTAAGCGCTTGAGGGCTGTCTTAATTTGGCATTAATTTCAATGACATTGATTTTACTACATTGGTATGTTTTGTGTTTTTTGACATGTGTTGTGTCACTGGCATGCCACTGTGAACACAGCCTTTATTTTACAACAGGAATGTTATTGTTAATTGGTTTGAATGTATGAATGAATGATAAATTGATTGACTATGAGCAGCACAGACAAATTTCTCTCCGAGGACAATAAAGTTTATCTTAACATTCTCTTATCTTAAAACCAACTTTTGTTTAAATATAACCACCAAACTGTGTCTGTTTCAAACTTTAACATGTCACAAAGTCACAAATTGTGCCTTATTATGAAGCCTAAGTGAGGAGGGTACAGGGTGCAGCTATATGCCATTATAAGCACAATACCTAAAAAAAATATTTTTGTAATTTTACAGTTTTATATATTTTTGTAAAACAGAAAAAATACTTTAAGATTAAGGGTTAATAACCATAAAATTAGGATTTTCTTTGACTGTGTAAAATTACTGAAAATATCTGTAAATCTACTAGCATTTTATTGTTTTATAATAAAATAGGAAAAATCTATTAAAAATTAAAGACCATTTCCTGTTTAATTACATTTTTTTTTAACAGTGTGGGAATGCAGGATAAGCAGCCATAATAGAGTAAGGATTGAAAATGTGCTACTACAGCTTTAAAATGTGTGAACATGTCTGTGATGTGTTTGCAGCTGTATCCCAGTGGTCTAAAGCATGAATTAATGCCTTTCTGATGTATGCAAAATGAAGAATACTGTTCTGTTGAAAGAATACAGCAAAGGATAAGTAACAGTGACTCACTCAGAAAATATGAAAATACGATGCCACAACGTGCTGATAATGTCACTTATTCACTTGTAAGAGCTGCTGATGTCACCGTGCAGCAGCGTACAGACTGCAGGATGTATGATCTCTGCTGATTGGCTAATGCATACCTTAATCCTACACAAGTGTGAAATATCCTTTCAGACCCCCTGCTGCTGAAGTTCACCCAGCAGTTTACTGCTCTCACACAGCAGGCAATATCCATGTGACAGCATGAGCGGCATTAGAATAATCCTCTGCTGAATCCACAAATTCAAGACAGATGTAGAGAGAAATGCATCTCATTAGAGGTGAATTTCAGAGGGGGCGAGGAGATGGAAAAATCAGAGCGGATACTTTCTCTGCATCATTGTGTACAGGTGGGTTTCACGCTGAGGGTTTTTTTTTCTCACCATCTCAGCAACAGATATGTTTTCAAGCGAAATCTCCCGACGTTATCCAAATAAGAAAATCAAATGGAGTTTGAGAAAGTGAGCTAAAGTGGAAATGACTACACAGCAGCAGCGAGATACGATGTGTGTCTCTATCTGCACCGTACAGTGTAGAGATATTTCACAGACTCCCAGCTGATTCCATTACAGCCATAAAAAAAAGAAGAAGAAGAAGATGAAGCAAAGAGGCAGGAAGTTGTGTCAAGAATAAACTTTGAGATTTAGATGCCCAAAAGCCATCTCAGCTTGAGACTCTAAATAAATGCACTTTTTCCTTGATAACACAGAGCTGGCTGCTCCTCTGGTCTAACAAAGTGAGGCAGCTGAACCGTCAGAGGAGTGACAGTGAAGATAAAAAGGCTTCTTTGGGGGCTGGGATAGAAAAGAAAGCACTGTAAAGTCAGAGGCAGGCTGCCAGTGTGCCTTGATAGTGGCTGAGGAAAGAAAAAAAACTGAGTGGTATTCACAGACAGGGTTGTCTAAAAGAAGCTAATCCAGGTTGTTGAAGCCAGGGGATCATGTCTGTTTTCTAGCCCGCGGTGAGGCCACGTTTTCTGCTCCCACGGCACGGTGGACGGGGTAAATGAAGTCAAAGGAGCAGACCTGAGAGCAGCTCCGTCACACGACAGAGCCGGGGTCTCAAACTAAATCTGGGGAGGGGGAAAAAGACAGAAATCACCGCTATTATATGATTCAACAACCCGCCAGCAGCCAGAAAACGACACTCCAAATTGACGGCTACGTGAAAATGAAGGTTTATTCAAATGACTCCTCTGGATGAACTCTTAAAGCGCGAGTCAGCGGCAAAAAAGGACGGTGGGCGTCAGAGACTTTCTACACAGCCTCCCATTTAGTGACAAATTCACAAATAAGCTCCCTCTTTTTCTCCATCCCTCTTTCTCTTTCACTCAGTCACTCAAATGGTCACACACACACACACACACGCATGCACGCAAACTCATTCACCAGTGCAGTGCTGTCAGCAAAGTCCCCTGACAGTCTATCACGGCTGTGGAAACAGCTCAAGTGTTATGTATGAGAAAAATGCGAGCAAAAACAAGCATGAGGATCTGGACGCTGCACACACACACGCACACACACACACACAGCAGAAACCACAACCACACAACGCGGTCCAAGATTCATCCTGATCTCATTGTCAGGCGCTCGCTAGCTCGCTCTGGCCAGGGCTGAGCACAGAAATGCCTTCACTGCAGAGCTGGATTGTGTGGAAAAGACAATTAATTCGAGACAATTATCCTGTTGTTCATTTGTGCAAAACAGGAAGCAGAATTCCCCTTTGTCTTATTTTGGGATCCGTGTTACAACAGATTAGGCTGCTTCTCTGCTGAATATGGTAATGCGAGGCAGGAGGAGAGGAGGATATAAGGAAGCAGGGGTGAGTTTAAGCTCACTGAAGAGAGGAAAGTTCAATTCAAAGGCCTGGTTCATTTAGGTTTTAGTGTTTTGGCATTTCACAGCTGACTTGTTTCTCTTTTCAATAAAACGTAACAAAAGAGAGGACAAATTGTGTCTACAAAAGCTTAAAAAAAATCTAATTTTGATACAGACACTGCTATTGTGGCCACAAGTCCTGTCTGATCATCTGTTTCTATGGTGACCACCATCAAGTGCTAAAGTGTAGAAACATCCACAAGCATTCAGCGACCTGTTTTTCACAGTTTGACTTTACAAAGAGGGAATTCAGTCCCCGCCTTGCTGTAAGTGCTTGAATGCGGTTTCAGCGTGCGATCCTTTGTAAAGGTTGCTCCCAGTCACCCCCATACAGTAGTGAGAAGAAGGAGGAAGATGATGGAGAGGAAAGAGGCAGGGGAAGTGCACGCCTGTGGGGGGAGGGGAGGGCCTGGATGCTGAGGCAATTGAGGCTGTTGGAGAGCGAAGGGAAGGGAAGGGAAGGGAAGGGAGCAGGAGCTGCCAACCATCTCCACACAAGGTGGGGTGTCATGCAGGCTGGAGGAACATATGGCTGCAGGCCATTAGCACAGCCAGGAGAGCACATATTACCAAGCGAAAGGCAATTCTGAATGCTGCCGTAAAAGGAACCAGTTGAGCAAAACAGCAATCTATTGATTCCCCTGACACCAAACAACCAGAATCAGTCATACAAGAGAATCACTCTGGGAATGTGTCCAAACCCACTGGGCTACAAATTAGTTTCTCTCCGTGATATATCGTGTGCTGAAGTGATCAGGCAGCCCTCTTTTTTTTTCCCTCTCCCTGCAGTGAATGAGTGACAGCTGTAAGCTCACTTTGATCTCAGCTATTACATGTACTTAAACAAGAAGAGGAGTTACAGCTAAAAGGGAGACAAAAGGAGGATTTTTCGAGCTCTGAGAGATCACACGTGGTGCAATCTAGCTGTTAAGAAATTGCCTTTTTGATTTTGTCACTCAAGCTTAAGTGCAGATTATTGTGGTAGACCTGAGCATGTCCAAGTGAGGGGAGGGAGGGAGAGGGATCCCGTAAGAAGGTCGTTTTTTTCAAGAAGATAAGCCTTAAGAACTTGTTCATGTGGTTTACGTTTAGGCTGCAGGATTGATCCACCTGCACTTCAGGGACAGTCAAAAGCCCCCCCAATCAATGCAGCCATCGAACAACATTGTAAGTGCATCACAGCCTTTCTTCTCCTGTGTGTCGATCCTCCAATGAGACGAGGGCTGGTATTGAGCTCTACAGTGTCTTTCTCCTAGCATGACAAAGAAAAAAAAAGATACAAAAGCAAAGAAGCTCCAGTGACTTATTCCAGTGTCCTCATTGAGTGATTAAGACTGGAGCAACGATGGCACCTTCGTCACACAAGTTCATCCCAGGTCTCCCTCCACTCCCCTCAACTGCTGATTTATTGCCATCCAACAGGGACTTGACAAATCCCTAAAGACACAATTACCGTGCTTCCCCCTCGGGAGGCCAGCACAGTTCATCTAAAAGGGATAATGAATCCGGGATGTCAGCGCTGGTTGGCTGCAGTGCCCACTATGTGGAGTTCATTGCTGGTGCAATTATTGTGTTCCCAGTAAGAGCGAAATCTCACATGTGTGATCAAAGAATATCCTGGTTTGTTTATCTAAAATGCTAATTTCTCTGTTATATGATACATGCAAGCTACACTGAACCACCTCATCAACCTGGAGCTCAATGCATGCTGCTTAGCAAAGAAGTTTGCCATCCACCATGGTCCAGCGCAACATCATTATCAGGACACAAAACATAGCTAAAGCAGCAGTTTTCTCTCTGCAAAGCAAAGCACTAAACAAGCACTTATACTTCCACTTTAATACATTCTAATGTATTTGTATGATTCAGCATATGTGAAAAATGCAGATATAGAACTTATCAAGCACTTTTTGCAAGTACAATTAGAATAACAGGGGTACAAATATTCTGAATTACAAATTAAGTACTGTATTTCCTGTCTTGCATCAGTAAAGGTCATTTCAGACTATCTGAAAACCAGTCTGAGAGTGATGTTGAATAATCTACAGCCAATATTTTATTTGTCAATATCTTAGAAACTTGACAGATGACTGCGAGAATAGATAACAGGAAGGAAATTTGAGAAATTCCCATACCTGTCTGTAAACGGTTTCAAAACAGTCCGTTCAAAAAAAAAAAAAAAAAAAAAAAAAAAAAAAAAAAGCAAAGCTAGAACACTTCATATGTTCTTTACAAGGTCTTAATTTTTTATTAACCAGGTAAAAAACAAGAGATCTGGATCTCTTAAAATGGTGAGGTGGCCAGGAGGGCAGCAGAACATGTCATAAAAAAATCCATACATGATGAAGAGATGGTTTACAAAGAGTAAGTCAATAGAGAACAACAGTTAACATGAGCAAACCACAGACTGAACAAATAATGGACGTAGTCTCACTGACGTGACCCATCTGTTTCTGAAACAGATTTTTGAAGCAGATCAGCTATCGCAGCCGTACCGGAAGTGGGGGGTGCTTCAATACTGCCATTGGGTGCCCGTCAGTTACATGAGCTGAGCTGTGCCTCTGATTGGGTGAGCTTACCATCTAAATTTCCTCTAAACCACCAAGTTAGAAAAAAATTCACCCCTGTACAGTGTGTGCCAATAGTGAAATTAGCATTCAGACAGGAGACGTTTTTTGAACCAGGCTGTAAATAGATTAATTTATGGTTTGAAAACAGCTTTTTTTGGCTTGGTGTGTATGTGACTCCCAGTACTTCCAGAGCCAGCCTCAAGCAGACACTGGAGAAACAGCAGATTTTAGCACTTCTGCATTGTCTCATATTCTTAGACTGGAGGTTGCTGCTTTGAGTAAACTGATAAACAGAATCTTGCTCATAGATTACAAATCAGAAACAAAGGCACTGTCCAATTGTCTTGTGTATTGCATCTCTTGAGCTCAAGCCACAGACAAATCTACCATTTTCAAGTCTTTTTTGGAGAAAAATTTCTTCACAAGATCTCCACAAGACTTCCTGAAACAATGAGGTCATCACTAAAGGATCTCCTTACTGGTTCATGATTCATTGAAAAAGTATAGGCCTCAAACACCAAGAGGTCTGCCTACAGCACTTTCCAAACAGACTTCAAGAGGGCTGGCCAATAAGAGAGAAGGGGTTTGTGGAGTGGGGAGCCTTAAAGAGACAGCAGTTAAAAGGAGTTTTTCAAACAGAGGCTGAAATAAGTGTTTTCTAAAGCACCAGTGTGAGAGAAATTGTACATTTTTTTAAAGTTTTAAATCATGTTAGGCTGGGACAGTATAAAGCCTGAAAAAGAAAAACACCCCTCTTTAAGGTGTCTTACACTGAGAAAGAAACATCTGGTGTTGCTGTGATGCAGACTCGTTGAAAGCAAACATGCAAGCTTTGACAGGTCTGCCCTCATCAATCATTTGTTTAAAAGAAAACTTTAAAAAATGATTGTTTGTTGAATTGAAGTCAGGTCAATCATTCCTGATTCCTGGCAGGTTGGGAAATCTAAACAGAGATTGTCTTTCATGACGGTGTCAGACAGATTTCATCAGATCATCATATTGTCACCGGGTTGCGTTATTGGGGAGCTGACATGTTATTACAGCTGATTGCGTTCTACCTGCTTTTCTTCTCCTGACAGGCTACGTTCACTGCATTCGCCAGAGTCGCTGATAACTATCTGGTCAATGCTACTTAGACGACAAGCCTGAGCCAAAAACTAGAGCATGTGCAGTTTTAAATTCAAGGAACATATAGACTGTAGTTTTTAAAGTGTAAAATCCTGCAGATATTACAGGTGGAGTTATACTATAGTTTTGCTACAATAAAAAGCATCACGTTTTTCTATTTTATAGAATCACCTCACAAATCCTTTGTTTGCATCGTTTTCTGTGTGATTACAGTCGTCAGGGCTTTTTAAATAAGAGCAACAGGAAGAGAATCATTGTTTTCCAGATCCAGTCTTGATGTATTACTCCACCTCTCTGTGACTCCAACAACATGACCCCATTTGTCATGCTGAAGGCAGCTAGTCGTTGAATGTACTCTTAATAAAGTCAAATGAGCCAAAGGCATGAAATCCAGTTTAACCCGAGAGCTGTGAGGTATCAACACATGGCCTATCACGGCACAGGCGGAGCTCAGCGGGGACAGCCGCATCCCTCCAGAGCTCTCACCCTGAGCACATTAGATTTAATTGGAAACTCCTGTTCTCACCTGATCTGCTGCTTTAACTCCCGCACTGAACCATCTTTAACCCTTTGACCTGCAGGGTTGAGACGCCAGGCGAGTTACGCTTCTCCTGTAATGAATTATGGTCAGATTTCTGGCTCGTGCCTGGGGTTCACTTGTGCCGTTGTTTGCTTGAGCCGTGATTTTCTCCGCTTCGGGTGACCCCTGACCCCCGGGGCTAAGGCTGTAAACTCATATGATGGAGACGATGGGGCCTCTGGAGCGACGGAGAGCTCTCCATTTTCTTTTCAATTATGGCTGCTGATAATAAAACACTGATCGGGCTATGACATCTGCTGCTCTGCTAATCAGTGGCAATAAATGTTTCCATTTAATTATGTTGGCAGCGGAGCCAGCATCAAAGCAATTATTTATCTCCATTTCATTTCTAAATATCGTCTGTATATTTGTTGCACAACAATAACAACTTAATTAAAGCTGATGAAGATAGTGTCATGTGACGTTATAATTAGGATTCTCCACAGCACAGGTCAGGAAATCACTGTTTACTATTTTTGATTTGCAAAGCCCTAGGCTTGTTTTATTTCATCACAAACCTTAAAATAATGTCTTGAGAGTCTATTTTGCTCATTTTCATTAAACTTTAACCCCACACAGGCTTAAATACAAACCTGTATCTTAACGATAAAGCTACACAGCTTAAAGGTCCAATATTATGCAAAAATCACTTAAAGTCTTTTAGTGAAAGCCCACAAAAAGTGATATTTGATGACCAAAAACCTGTACTTAGTGCTTGTGAATGTAAAATCCTGACTTAAAACGAGTTGTTTGGATTTTGGGGATTTGCCGACGTCAGCGATTCCCTTTTTTGACCAATCAGGAGCAAGTCTGACCTGATTGATCCACCAGAGCAGATACCCCCAAACCCCCTCCCCGCTGCTGGAGAGATGCCAAAGTTGAAGAGCCATTACTGCTTTGTTTTTGGCTGTAAACAGCCACATAGTTCCATGCACAAGCTTCCCATCTCGGAAGAAGACAAGACTAAGTGGCTAGAGTTCATTTATCAAGGAAATGTGCCAGCTACACTCAGTAAAACTGTGCATGTGTGTGCTAGTCACTTCACGGCCGGCTGCTTTTCCAACTTTGGACAGTACAACAGAGGGCTAGCGAATAGACTGGTCCTGAATCATCCACCAACAAACCTCAGACCCTGAAAATGCTGTGTGCTGTGGAGCAGATGTAAGAGCTTTTCCTCAGTGTCCCCTGTCTCTGTGTTAGCTTCAGGATGCTAACTTAAGCTGCAGTTAGCCTGTTGTTTTAGCCTGTAGTGTCACGGTAAACGAGCTTTGCTGTTTTCTAAACATTGTGCGGAGCTCGTGGCGCTGCTCTCAGTGGCGCGGAAGAGCGGGGCGGTATCAGCGGTGGCTCATTTACATATGAAGGCCACGCCCACTAAATCAGAGCGTTCTGAACAGAGGGGCTATGAGAGCCTGGAAACAATGCTGCTGAGCTTGATTTATTGGCTTTTTGGACCAAAACATGTTACTACCATTTCATGAAGACATCAATGATCCGTATTAAACTGCAGAAAAGGAGCAGAATATGGGAGCTTTTAAAAAACAGAGCTTACAGTTAGCAGGGTCTTGATTTCAAGCTCCTCCTTCCAGCCATATGCTTCATTTAGGCTCAGATACACTTGAATAAACATCACCACTTGATCCTGTCTATATGCAACCAAGCCCCTGCCACCCACACTCATTTTTAAACAAGCAGAAAGCTGGGATATTCTATTTTTTATTCTGTTACAGTGAATCATAGGAAAAGCCTTGTAGCAGTATGAAAAAGAGGGGGCCGGCAGCAATCTTTGAAAACAATCAACGCACGACTTTAGAAGAGAAAGGAGGGAGATTCTGATCTTTTCTTTGCCATAATTTGCCTCCTAATCAAATCAAGAGATGAAATGTGACACCCAGCTTCATGTACGACACACTTTCAGGGGGAAATAATTTTCAAATATGAGACTATTAGTTAGTTCAGTAAGCAGGGATTGTTTGCCGGCAGCACAAATGTGCCGCGTGAAGGGTGAGGAGGAAGTTGAAGTGAAAAGTCTGAGCAAACAAATACACAGATTTGAATGAAACAGCAGGACGGCTTGGTTTATCATGAACACAACTTTATGCCTCCTAATCCCTTAAACCTTGACAAGTTTGCTGGAAAACATTTCCTCAATATTTTCTATTTAAACCGTTTTTTTTAGATTTCATGGTAAGTCTAAGTGATCACACGGCACACATTTGCATGAAAGTCACATCCCTCTGGAAAGGGGGGAGAAAAAGGGTTTTTACTGATGATAGAGTTTATGAATCATTGCTCTTCATAGCTGATGAGTGAATTTAAAAGCACTTTGCAGAGCTTTGAGGATCTTAACACTGTGGTTTGCCTCCATGTTAGCTCCCAAACATCGCTCAAAAACTCAGGGATAGACTGATGTGCTTCTTTCAGACTTCTTTCTGCTGCAAAATGAGCACCAGTTTGCCCTTAAAATAATAAATCACCAGCTTATTTATCCCAATTAGTTATTATTCCTCTAATCTGTAAACTGCCTTCTTTTAGATTGCATAAACACATATTCAATCCTCAGCATGCTGCAGCATTCAGACAGGAGAGTTGTGGCGTAACAGCATCCTGTACAAACCCAGCAGTGAAAATAAGGAAATGAATTCAGTTACAATGCACTGATTAGCTTCATGGTTGGGGGAACATAAACGTCTGTTACTGGCAGCTACAGTTTATTTTGGGTCCTGAAGAATCAGCTCCACTAATGAACAGATTGCCTCTGGCTTGGCGTTTAAGCCTTTGTAGTGTTGAACAGCATTGCTGGTGCCGTAATGGGACACTTATCTAAACTTGTGATGTATTTTAAGAAGGCCGCGTGTAGTAGTTCTGAATCAGCAGATGAGTCAAAGTCAGGTCATGATCAGCTCTGCAGAGTGACCCTGCAATGCTATTTACGTTACATAATGTCACAATTTGATTTTGGATCATTTAAGGAGCACGGTTATAATAAAGTCGCTACTGCAGGAAGAAAAGGTGCTGAGGGGGTTTGAGCTTTCCTTTATTTCAAACATAGACTTAAAGTAACAATGCTGCATGTTCAAACTAAATGTGCAGATTTTCAAACCACTTTATATTTTACACGCTGCAGAAATCCCTGAATCTGTCTGGAAACTGATCAAAACGGTTCGTTCTAAAAATAGTATGAGAGCTTCACAAGGCTCGCTGAAATGATGATGTCATAGCATAAGGATTTCCTCACCAGTTTGCAACACATTAGTCAAAAGCAACACAAACCCCAAGGTCTACCAAAGACTGCCTATGGATGGGCTCAAGTGGGCTGCCCAGTCAGAGTAACGGGGGCTTGTGGAGAGGGGAGCCTTAAAGAGACAGTAGCTTAAATGATGCATTACAGACAAAGGCTGAAATAGGGGTTTTCTCAAACACCACAGTGAGAGAAATTAGGATTATTTGAGTGTTAATACAACTAGTACAGGGATACCAGAGGAACAGTATAGAGCCTTAAAAATAGCATGATACCCCCTCTTTAAGACATTTTAAAACAACACAGAAACATGTCTCAGGGGAGGAAATTACAAGGCCTTCAATGGTGACTTCAATATTTGGTATTGACGTATAATTTGGCATTAAAAATCATATCCTGAAACAGAAAAAAGTAACACTGGCAATGAAAAATGTGTATTATAAAAAAAAACATAATGGCATGAATAACGTTTTGTTGAAGTTATAAACACGGACATGAAATGTTTGAAATTTCATTTTTATGAACTTCTGCATTCTGATGTTTTCAAATTCAAATGTTTTATTTGTTTGATGTCACTGTTTTACCAATGATAGTTAATGATTTCAATGATTTTTTTTAATCACACTTTTTTTCCCCAACTCGTTGTTTTTGGTGTCAACTTTATGTCACTCTCTTGGTGTGTAGGGGGGGTTTAGGGGGAAGAGCTAAGAAGGCAAAATTTGCATATTATTTGCATGATATTGGCAAATGACGCAAACAATCTGCAAATGTTTTTCATGCCATAACCTAGTTTGATGCCATTATAATCATTTATAATACACATTTTTCAATGCCAGTGTTACTTTTTTTAGTTTCAGGTTATGTTTTTAAACTCAAATTTATCTTCAATACCAAACATTTAAGTCTTCAATTTAACTCAGTAGAAAAACTGGAAAAAAGCTCATGTAGCTATAGCATAGCAGACAGTCGTCATTTAAGTCCAACTCTACTCAAGAACACTAATTAAAAAAGGAGGCGTTATCAATATCACTAGTACCTGTGAACTTCCATGAATTCATTAAACCTGCACTGAAGCTGACTGTAGTTACATATTTCCATGCTTTGTGAAGCCACAAAGGTTTTTTCAGCCAGTCGTAAGATCATTAAGTTCACAGCCGTGTTCCAAAGACTCCGTCTACAATGGACTCAGATCTTCGTAACGTGCGCAGACTGCTCAGAAAACATGAAAATGAGACCCTCAGATCAATGAAGGATTTCCTGTTTGTGTCTTCATCTGTCCTCACTCTTATCTTATCATTACTAAGCCCTGCGCCTGTTGCCTAACAACCTCAACAGTGGTACAATAACAAGCTAACATCACTCTGCTGCTCTTTGAGTTCCGATCATCCCAAGTGTCTGCGTCTTTGATTGAACTATTGCACAATGAATATCAAGTTATGTCGGGTACCCACAATGCACTGGAGGAATCATCCGTGGCCAAGCTAAAGTGGGACATATCTGTTGGCTACGTTTGAAGGAGTCTTGGAAATGGGACAGCTTCTGGTGTGCTGCTGTGACACAACTGGTCTTGAAATGTGCCCTATGAAGGATGCAGCCCCTGAATTGGGACACAGCTAATAAAACAGGTAGGTGTAGCAACCCACAGGTTTCTGAAGAGCCTTTCATATGACATCATCGCTGTCACGATCTTATTTTGTCCCAGAGTGTAATAGTATTTTAATAGCAAGGGTAGTAGAGGGTAAATTAAGTGGTATTTGGACACAAATCGTTTAAATTGTTGTTACCAAATGAATGTCCAAGACTGAGTCATGAGGGCCTGTATGCACGTCCAGTCATTACACAAACAGGCCCATGAGTCAGAACGGACTTTTATGGAACGGCCTATTTGGCCGTGGTGTTATCCACACGCAGGACCGCCAAAAATTAGCCAATTAACTAATTGCACCATAAAAACAAGGTCATATGTGCAGGGAACTTCCTGGAAAATCCCAATCCAACAAATTTGGATTGTGCTTGCGTACTCCACACAAACAGTAAACATGGCAAGCGGTAATGTGTCGGTGAGAGGGGAGCAAAAGAGCATCTGGCCTGTCATGTTCTCAGAAGAACACTGAGACAGAACACAGAGCAAACTACACAATAGATTCTTCAGCAGATATTCAGCTCTCCATGCTCAATATTCCAAATCTCGCGTAGTAATACGTGACTTTCGTGTAAACCAGGAATCCCAAACTCGTGCCATGGAGGGCCAAAAGGCTGCAGGTTTTCTTTCCAACCAAAAACTTCACCAGCTGATTTCACTGATTACCTCACCTTCAAGCAGAGAGCAGGGACTACTCAGTAAATTCAGCTGGTTGAGTTTTAGGTTGGAATGAAAACCTGCAGCCTCTTGGCCCTCCATGGCACGAGTTTGAGATCCCCTGGTGTAAACAAACATGACGGACGAATGGGAAAAAGCAATGATGGTTGTTTTCAGCCTCTTAAATTTCAGGTAAAAACACACAAAAAAAGAAAAACAATTATGGAAAAAGCCATGGAGATGGCTATAGATTGCGAGTTGGTGGTGAGTAAAATCATCACAAGTATTGCAGATAGATTTTTTACCATCTCTTCGATAAGTCAGCTGAGTCAGCTCGGGTTTTGATTGGTTTTGCTTCAGTACACGTGAGATTACACACTGTACCTGCTCGGCTCCTCTCAGAGCACCCCACACACAACAGGATTTCTAGTCACTGATATTAAACATGTTCATTATCTCTGATCTCTCAATCAGAGGCCTCCCAAGTAGCTCCGACTGGACAAATTCACTTGACACACCCCACACCAAAGGAAAATTACACACCATGTCATTTGCAAGCATCAGACAATCAGGCCTTTACTGGCTTTGGTCGTAAGAAGACTGGGACAAAAATCAGCCCAATTATCCTGTAGAGTGTACCCGCCTTTATTGGTCTAGGTTGCGCACCCTATGGGGCAAACCCTTGTGTTGGCAGTCCATGTTCTGGTTTAGCCTGTGGCACCTTTCCCGAATGTCACTTCCCACTTTCACTGTGTTTCCTGCTCTATCCACTGTCCTAAAGTTTAAAATTTAGATGTCATTTCATTTTGTTTCTTTTTCCACCACTTATCCTGGTCCGGGACACGGGGGCAGCAGTGCCATCAGCGAAGACCAATGACCCCTGTCCCCAGCTACTTCCATCAGCTCCTCTGGGGGGATACCCAGGCCAGTTGAGAGATATGATCTCTCCACCATGTCCTGGGGCTACCCCAGGGTCTCCTTCCAGTTGGACATTCCCGAAAAACTTCCCGAGGGAGGCGTCCAGGAGGCATCCTCACCAGATGCCCTGAACCACCTTATCTGGCTCCTCTCGATGCCAAGAAGCGGCAGCTCTACTCCGAGCCTCTCCCGGATGTCCAAGCTAGAAACCCTATCTCTAAGGCTGAACCCAGACACCCTGTGGAAAAAGCTCATTGCAGCTGCTTGGATTTGCAATACTATTGGCCACAACCCACAGCTCGTGGCCATAGCTGAGGGTCGGAACGTAGATTGACCGGTACATTGAGAGCCTTGCCTTCTGGCTCAGCTCTCTTCACCACAACAGACCGGTACAGTGTCCGCATCACTGCCTATGCCGCCCCAATCCGTCTGTTAATCTCTCGCTCCATTTTCCCCTCATTTGTGAACAAGACCTCAAGATAGTTGAACTCCTCCACTTGGGGCAAAGACTCTCCCGACCTGGAGTGGGCAGTCCACCCTTTCCTGACCGAGAACCATGGCCTCAGACTTAGAGGTGCTGATCTTCATCTCAGCTGCAAACTGTTCCAGTGCAAACTGGAGGTCAGTGTTCGATGAGGCCAACAGGACCACATCATCCGCAAAAAGCAGAGATGGGAACCTGACTCCCTCCTCCACTTGACTGCGCCTAAAATCCTGTCCATGAAAGTAATGAGCAGAATCGGTGACAAAGGGCAGGCCTGGCGAGGTCCAACTCTGACTGGGAACGAGTGCGCAAATGTCTTGGAGGTTAAGTGACTAAATTAGTTGAAGTGACTCCTAGCAAACAGCTAGCAGCAGTCAGCTGTCACTCAACTCTACCACATCCTTAAATCCTCCATCAGTTAGGCCTTAATGTCACTTTGTCTGGACTGGAGCTGGAGCCATTACCAGGCTTCTTGTGAATTATGGTGCATGTGTTGAGTATAATCAGTCTCCAAATGAACAAATTCCCACGGAGCAATCCAAAGATATATTTAAGGATTTAAATATAAAGGTCCCTCTTCTTATAGTATGGACTCCATAGTGTTGAGATATGGTGGGTGAGCGGTTGGCAGACAAAAGGGGACTTCAACACCAAGGGAAACATAATAGCATGCTTAGAGCAAAAACAGAAACCACAAAGCCAAATTCTCACATAACGTACGGAGCAAAAGCGAAGACTGAATGACATTAATCAGAATGATGACACTACAGGGATGACATGACCTCTGATGCTTGTGTTAGCGGAAAAAAAAACACACAAAGAGATGAACAAGATAACAGGAAACTGATGTAATTATGGTGCAGGAAAGCCAATCAGCTTTGAGATTTTTCTGTTGCTGAGAGATTAGATCAGAAAAGGAGGCATCAAAGGGTCCACACACAGTCCCAGGAAAAGGTGGATGTAGTCATAAACTCTGACATACGCATTCAGGTTTACAGATGTATAAAGATGAATATTCTTATGAGCACATCATGAGGCTCGCATGTTTTAGAACTTGGAGGAAACAGCACTTCTGATAACGTTCAGTATGAAGTCCAGATCTAAATGTTACGCCAAGGTTGAGATCTTTGAATTCCCAAACATAACATAACCACAAAAAGAACTCTTCTACATGCATTACTCCTGCACGGATAAATTCAAATTACTTCACAGCTCTAAGAAACAAGATAACAGACCCTAAACTGTGATCAGTTTGTTCAGCAGACTCCACCACATTGCAACTGAACAGATGCTACTGCATTGCGGACTTGTTCAACTGTAAAATCTAATTGGTACATAGTTTTGTCACAGCTCAGTAGTATCGCAAATTCTCCCAGATATTACATTTATAATCATTATAACTAATTGACATTAGCTCTGTTCAAATATCAACTGGGCTCCTCTTCTTACTTGTGATTTGCTTTAGCAGGCGTTAAACTCCTCTGGTGTTATGCAAACACCTGTCATTCCTGCAATGCACGAATCCTGCAGAAGTAACTCGGCTCGGTGTTACTGTACTGAGATTCACATCAACACAATAACAGAGGGATGAGTTGCTCACACACGGAGCCTGACATGCAGATCTGCTCTGCAGCCAGTGACACATTAGTAACTCCAAAGATACTTGTTGCAGAATGAGGAGATGTGTTGCTTGTATTGATTTTTATCGTGTCAGACATTATCTCTGCTCGTACTGCTAACCCAACCAAAACTTGTTACTACAGCCTTCTTGTTTGTGCCCCCCCACCTCACAGCTAGCTTGTGTTCTCAAACGGCATGTACACTATATTAATTGCAACGTGATGTAAACCCAATTTATCCTCAGCTGCACATCTTCCCCGTGCCTTGTTTGAAAAAAAAAAAAAAAAAACGACACCACAGAGTCACAACTGGCATCACTCCAGGAGTAAATGTGCAGCTAGCAGACACCCTACATGTCTCATTTGGAACGTGCGACGTACTGAGGTTGGTGATCAAAACACACCTTGGGCTTCTTTTCAAAAGGAATGAGGAATCGCTTATACGCTGGAGAGGTTGTCAGGGGTTACAGCTAAATGGAACGACTCCGGGCTCCTACGTGATCTCATCCTGGATGCACACTTGGTTGTTTTGCTGTGCTTAAAGAGAACTTCAGTTGGACCAAAATATGTGTGTGTGATCTCCGGGAACAAGAGGTAGCAACACCAGAAAAGGGTGCTCCCTTGTGCATTGTCATTATCAGGTAGAAGAGAGAAAAGGCTGGTGGTTGTGTAAGCTTTAATCTGCAGCACAGAGTGTTTTAACTCCTCTTCCAGACTTTTTTTCTTTTTTCTTTTTGCACATAACAAATGAAAAAAGAAGATCTGGGGAGTTGGGTAGCGTCCTTGCTAGTAAACAACAAGCCTCATAAATATTTCATCTTATTCTTTCTCTGCTGTATCACCTGTTCCGGCCAACACTTCCTTGTACTGTACAAGGCTGTGTGTGATTTTTTCAGACCTCAGCAGAGATCCTCCTCTAATATCGGGTGAAGCTGTCAACAAAAAGCAATTTCATTCCATGTTCTGCATGGCATGTTAGCCTTCGCTTTTAATATGACAGAAATTGTGTTATGATCCCTATACCATAGGAATAAAAAAAAAAGAAATATCTAAGTTTAGGTGCAGTGCTGCAATCCTGAATACTCAAGGAGAGGTTGCCATGGAAACAGAGTTACATTGGCCAGAAATGAAAGCGTCTGAGGATTTAGACTTTCACTGTACATAAATTTTTAACCATAGATTGTTTCTACATCAGTCTTTCCAAACCAACTTCTCATGGGCACTACCGCTCCTCGATGCAGACGTTTCTGTAGAGTGAAGGGACACTCCCAGGGCTGTTTCCTTTTAACTCTGTGATACAACAGCTGGAGACGGGGGACACACTCTGCTTGAGCAGCTACTATAACAGTACGATTGCATGCTAAAATATGAGTGAGACTATCGGCAGCTCGAGCCCAGAGAAGCACGTCAACAGCAGTGTGTTTGTAGCTTCATATCACAGGGTCCTCATTAAAAATTCAAAATTAAAACCAATCTGGCGTCTCATTAATGAAGAGAAATTGAGTATTTCCAGCAAGAAGCAGGCAGAATTGCGTGAGTTGCCTACTATATGTGTGCATTAACGTGTGCAAACCCATCACAACAACTCAAAGTGGTCTCAAAGTGCAGATCCTGATACGTCAAATCATCTCAGCTGCACAAAGACTTTAAAACCCGGCACCAACTATCTGCTAATTGCCGTCTGCACAGCGCAGCCTGTAAGCCTCCCTGTCACATCTCCATATGCTGCTTTCTCTCAGCCACCCCTTTTTACAACTATTCAGCCCTATAGCAAAAAAATCTCTCTTCACACACTACACCAGCACTGTGTCAAATAAACGGTTAGAGTCTGAAATGACCACAGTGGAGGGTTTTTACTCGGGGCATTACTCATCTTGGTGGAAATGGAATTCCCTAATTCCAAAGGGACCCTACAAAGGCAAATTATTATCCCCTGTGAGAAAAGCAGCCCTGAAGTAAGTGCTGCGCGGGCACAAAGGCGAGGAATAGAATTTGCTTCAGATGGGAATAAGAAAATGTTTATTGCCCCAAAGTGACCTGCTGGAGTGTTTATGGGCTGCACACTCATATGTGGCTTAAATCTTCTTCCTCCTTCCCCCAAAATAAGAATGCATAGATTAAAAAGCTGGCCCCTAATGCCGACAAGACAGAAACAATCATCTATTATGTATAAATGTTAAGCAGGGCTATTATTAGCAGCGCTGTAAGTTTGCCACAGAAAGAAAAATCAATGAGACACAATTAGGGGGTCAATTGTGGGTCCTTGAAGATGTCAGCTGTTAACAACGCGAAGATTATGAATATTAATTATGAGATGTGTTGAAACAAAGAAAACAGACACATTCACAGCCTCTTGTTTCTAAAAGCAGGCCCCTGGAAGTGTCCGTCCGTGGTCACTCACCTGTCGTCTCCACTATCCCTTCAAGTATCACCACGATTTCAAACTGCTCCGTCTGCATGGATCTCTGGGAGAGCTCGTAAAAGGGGCTTTTGGTGTCAATCACATGGCAGATCGTGAGTGGCGAGACGAGGAAGAGCTGGTCCGCCCCGGTACTGAAACCCACGTCCAACTCCAGCTGATCCAGCGGTAGAAACTCGCCTTCAGGCGTCTGGCGAGACTGGGGAAGCGTGCAAGAAGAGACAGAGACAGAGATGCTTGGT
Source organism: Halichoeres trimaculatus (assembly GCF_033239565.1). Classification (NCBI taxonomy): domain Eukaryota; kingdom Metazoa; phylum Chordata; class Actinopteri; order Labriformes; family Labridae; genus Halichoeres; species Halichoeres trimaculatus. The sequence continues at coordinate 20,667,608 of NW_027437197.1, forward strand.
GGAGGGGGAAAAGGAAGAGGGTAAGACACTCATATGCAGGTTATAGAGAGGCACTGGTTGAGACTTCTTCATGTGCAAGAGTGAAGCCAATAAGTCTACTGCAATTTTCTCAGCTGATGTCTGGAGAGGTTATCAAACATTTGTTGGTGTGTCAACAAATCAATGGTTGAGATTATTGAAAACTTTGATTTCTCTGCCTACACACACCTGATGTGCAAAACAGTGGGGAAAAAATGACTTAAAGGTTAATTTCTACTTTTATGTTTTGCAAAAAAAATGATCTCAATAATTTCTTAAGATTGCAGCAAATTTCAGGCTAAACCTTCATCAATAATACTCACCTTTAATTAAAAAAAACAGTTTTCAAACTCTGTTTAAAGGTTGTTTCTTATGATTTTATATTGATTTTGCTTAGCCGGGCAGTTTATCAGGGTTTTTCCATGAGCGTTAGCACATTTAAACTAACTTGTATCACTTTATAATTTACAAATTAGCACAAAAACAATATTTTAAACTCAAGGTGTGACTTAAACACTTTGTAGCCTCTTAGAATAATCTAGGCAGGGTTATTTTGTCTCTGTTGTGTCTGTAAAATCTGGAATATGTGAAAAGGGATGAAGAAGGAATGAAAGAATAAAAGGCCATCTGTGTTCTCACTTGGGCCAAGATGGTGTTATGGTAACTTGTGCTCCTTTAATGAAGCATTAACGTTTGGAAAAGACACTGAAGCTTTGTCTTTTTGAGGTTTCATGTACAGTAAGGAGTGGGCTTAAATGTCAGTGTGTGGGCCTTCACCAAAACACAGAACAACAAAAAAGAACAGAACTTAATTTTGCATCCCCCTTGACTGAAAGTATAGCATCACTTACTTTGAGCAATTTGCAGCGGATCTGTGCAGACACCATATGGCTGTTACGCAGATTGCCGACCCTGAACATGAGAGTTAGTTTCCCATCTCGCATGGAGATCGCAGCATGTTCACTGAACATCAGAGTCTCGGCCCGTTTCTTGGGCTGAGACATCTTGATGAACATGCATCCGATCAGAAAGGCATCGACGATCGATCCGAGGATCGACTGGAAAAGAAAGAGAATGATCCCCTCGGGGCATTTGTCTGTGATGTATCTGTACCCATATCCTATGGTGGCCTCTGTCTCTATGAAGAAGAGGAAGGCTGATGGAAAGTTGTACACGTTGGCCACACATGGAGTGTACTTGTCGTTGTGTGCTTTGTTGAGGTCTCCTCTGATGTACGCGATGAACCACCACATAGAGGCCATGAAGAGCCAAGCCACCGTGTAGGTGAGGATGAAAATAAACAGATTCCAGCGCCATTTCAAATCTACGAGCGTTGTGAATAAGTCTGAGAGGTATCTGCTGGTTTCACCACCCAGGTTCCCATGCTGGACGTTACATCGCCCGTTCTTGTCCACGAAGCGCTGCCTCTTCTTCTTTTTCTCCGGGGGAGGCTGGTTGAATCCAGACCCGCTAGATGAGGTGGTCACTACCTGATAATCGTCCCCAAATTTCTTTCGAAGTGCAGACATACTACGATGACAGCAGCGGGAGGAATAACAAAGGATTCAGTGATGAAAAATAAAAACAGTGTGGCTCGTAGTTGCTGCAGTGCCCGTGCGCAATGTCTCCTCTTTTGGAAATAAGGCGATAAAAGTGCGCTGTCTTCGCCACCAGTTAGTCTTGCACTGTCCTCTTTCGCCACACACTACTGTTGCTACACCTCACAGCCATGAAACATCAATAATGTAACAGTACTTTACACACCTCGATGATAGAAGCCATATGAATGAAATAAAAAAGACGCACAGGATGATGTATCCAAACGCGCCAGTCGCAGTCCAGGTTTTACAGGTTTATCAGTTGCTGCGTCGTGGATTACTCATCGCCCGTGAAGGTTGGGGCTGTATTGACCTGTTCAAAACTGTACTCTCACAGTAAGTTCTCATGCGAAAGTTCAAAATCCCTCAAAGCTCCATAAAACGGCAAAATCTCTGCGTAATTTGTCACGGAAAACGGTTTCCAGGATGAAACGTCTCTGTGCGCTCTTGTGTTGGAGATGATCTGATTTCCAGTCCGTCCTTTGTGATGTGTATACATAGGAGATGAGTTGCATCCGAGCATATGAGTGTAAAAAAATGACGAGCTGGAAGGAGAAAATCACTGTCCCACTGTCGTCATTTTTGGCTGCGCGCATCGACGCTGATGGCCAGGCTCTTCTCGGGCATCTCTCACAGAAATGTCGACTGTGTGTTCATGTTTCAGCCGAAGAAATCCACCAGATGATCTTTTCTTTTTTAAGGCTTCTTGAATCCTTGTTTCCCGTCGATTTCCCTGCGCGGCTCCTGCGCACTTCCACGTTTCCAGTGATGCACGCACTGTTGCCCAGTGGTACTACAAAGACAGACAATTTAGGAGGAGGAGGGAAGAGGATTCGCCTGATTTGACAGTTTTTTTTTTTTCTTTTTTTTTTCCCTCAAGTGATCAAATGTGTGAAGCAGCAGCGAAGATGTTAAGATGACTTTCAAATAAGCACATTATGGCCTGTTAGAGGGAAAATAGAAGGCTCCTGACTCTGTGCAAAATCACAAAAACAGGATTAAATAAAGCTGATAAAAGCAGGAAGGAAATCAAAATGTTTACACCTCTATCTTTATGATCCATATAGAATCCCTCATAACAAACACACTGTCCTTTTTTAACATTGTTTACTCTACATTTTATCTGCAGTGGGTATTTACTAATGCACTGCGTTTGCTGCATTTTCTCCAGGGATTGCACTAACAGCCACCAATGACCCCACATCCATCCCACGGGTGACTGCACCCGCTTTATCCCGTGAACGCTGCACACAGGAGATCTTAACAGGGTAACAAGTTCTGCAGGGAAGCTGCTGACTGACACTCACTGAAAGCTGGATGAGATAAAGTGGGGAAGAGGTGGTGGTGGTGGGGGGGTGATGGTGGGGGTGCACAACTCAGAATTCACTCATATTAGAGCGCACAGGGCCACAGAGGAGTACACCCACACCATGGTTACCCAGCTTTTACACACAGCTTGTCTCTCAAACACACATGAGGTGGGATGAACAACAGACCCACCTCCTCTTTCACACATACACCTCCCCCTCACCTCCGTTTCCCTCCTCCTGCTCTTCCCTTTTCACTCTATATCAGGATGTTAAATCAGGGTGTCCCTGCAATATTCTCTGCCTCCAGCACAATTATCACTCTATTGTGAAACCAGGTTGTCTGCAGCTTTTTAATCTATAATCCAACCAAGAAATATGGTGTATGAGCAGCGCTCAGGGAGTGTAATCTTGATTATTTTCAGGTCAGAAATAGTACAGAGCTGTAAATAAAAAAAGCTGTCTCAGAGAACATCCTCAAATCTCAGTCGTGAAAAGCATCATCCTGTGATATTAAAAACCTTTTCCCACTTTGATGCGATGCCAGGAAGCCTCTGTTGATCTTTTCTCTTCCAAAATATGATGTAAACGTCTACAGTGGCTGGGCGATTTCATTTTTGTAACAACCTCTCGTCCATTGACAAGCTCGCTGGGATCAATTTGTTGTTCATTCACTCGGCCTCCAGGTGAAATCACCTCTCCTCTCATCCTGGACCTCCCTGTGTTTTATGGCACGATATCTCATGTTCACTCTGAGCCCAGCGTGTCCTACTGTACGAGTGAAAGCTTCTAAAAACAGCACCAAGGCCTGACATAACCGTTTCCAAATGAACAACTGCGTGGCAGCTCACAGAGCAGTGTTGATGTGCCTCTGAGTGTTGTCTGCGCAGACTGTGATAGGACCCTCTCGAGGAGGGATGGACAGGACAAGATTTCCCCCATCAGTCACCAAGCCGTCATAATTGCCAGGTGAGCATTAGCAGGAGCTTCTGCGAGAGCCTTTATAATGAGTGCAGGGGGGACATGGGTCATCCACCATGCATCCTGGCCCTCATTAGGGGGAGAAGCCTATTCACATATTTGCAGAGCAGAAATAAGGCTATTAGTTTGGACTGGCCAACAGCCAGTCATCCAGCCAGCACCATGAGACAGAGATTTTTAATTGCAGGGTTTCACAGATATACTCAAAAGTTTTTCCATAGCTCTTGTCAAAGTGTCTGCAATGTGTGTACTTTTAGAAAAGACAATTAAATACAGCACACAGTGGGTTGTTTAATGACACAGTTTTCCTGCAGCACAGTCTAGAGTTCTTTGGTTTCAAAGCCTCTCAAACTTTAAATAAGATTATCTCTTATGATTAAAAAACACCATGAAACACTCAGTGACACGCAGAAAAAAAAAATCTTTAGGCATTATTTAATGAGTGTTAGCTGATCGAATCCTCAGCTTTGTTGTTTCAGCAGATCTGTGTGGGTGTGTAGTGATTTCCTTTAAAAATGAAGCTAGTAAAGCCATCACAGGCTAGAGCCACCAACAAGACTCTTCTTTTAATACATTTTGATTGGTGCAGGATTAGTTGATGACATCATCTTTTTTTGGCTTTGTTCAAAACAATCAGGAGAGCCCAGAGTACTGAAAAACACAAGTGTCTCATTTCAAATGAGGAAAACGTATCAAGCTTTGGCAGAATTATGTTTGTGAGATCATACAGGAGCTCATATTTCAATGTACATACCTTCAAATATCTTTGCATGTGTAAAAACAGATGATACAGCAGTGCATAATGATTTCAGAAGTTGTTTTCCTTATTGTAGATGATATAAAAAGATGAAAGACATGGTAGCTCCCCTAAAATGAAACCAAAACTTTCCATGACAAACAGCAGCACACAACGTAAGCTGTGTCCCAATTCAGGGTCTGAAGCCCCTGAGGGCTGCATACCCGGCTTTAACCAAAGATGCGGAACTGAAATGAGACAGTCTGGTCCATGGAGCATTTCCCGTTTGTCATGTCCGATGTTACCCAGCACCACCATCACCTGTCAGGCTCACGTTACTTTCTAACACAGTTTACCAAAACCTTACCTTTAAAGCAGGATATTTTTTTTCTACATTTTTTTTTACTTTATTTTCTTTATTAATAAAATATAGAACCACAAAGTACATGTTAGAGTACAGCAACAACGTACAATCTCAACATTTAAAAAGAAGTGCGGGGGGGGTTGGATCAATATCAATTTGGAAAAATAAAAAATAAAAATTGGGTTCCTATTACTTGTGCTCCTTGCAAGGGTCTTTATCCTGTGTCTGTTTCCCTGTGCTTTGTTGTCTGCATGTTTGCATGTTCCTGCATGTTGTCAGAGCACTTTGTAAACTGCTGTTTTTAAAGGTGCTATATAAATAAAGTTATTATTTTTAAAATGCAAATGCATTTTATACAACTGCAAGCTGTTATAGTTTAGATTGTAGTTTTTTAGAGTACTGAATTCTACTGATTTAATGTGTTGTTTGAATTCCCTGTATAAAAAAAAAAACAAAACAAAAAAACAAAACAAAAAAAAACATTAAATTAGTTGGGGGTTTTTTCCCCAGAAAGTTTACGTTTTTAAACACTATGAACAACACACTTTGCAGCACCTGAAAGTGAAGCTGGATTCATTAGCTGCATCAAAAAAAATTGACAGCCTTTAACACACCGCGGTGACATAATCAGTCTGCAAATTCAGCCGTCGTAGGCTGCAGCCCCTGAATTCAGACGCAGAATCTGCCCAGTGGCTTACTGTGGGGTGTCCGTCAGGGCCTTTAGTAATGAACCCCAACACCACCCCAAACACACACATACACACCGTATACACACTTGTCTCAGCCACAGATGATCTGCACACACGCACAGCGCACACACGCTACTGTGCATTATTGCAGCAACTGCAGTAAGGTCTTTAGAAACCAGCTTGCCTACACAGACCACATGACACAAAACAAGTTCTACAATTTATGTACCAAAGTTCATCAGATGCTTGCACAGCTCCAACAGGTTCAATCCAGTAAAGTGAGAAACCACCAGTGCAACACAATGCCATGGCGCTACACCATCAGTTCACCGACAAATTGAAGCATGCAAGTTAGTCCTGTTAGCAACAGCTACTGAAGTCAAAACATTTAACTCAGGTGTGGTTCATAGTGGGTTCCCTCAATACGCTTACATACCATCAATCTCTGCCAACAGGAAACAACATCTTTTGCTCAAACTCCAGCAAAACAAATCAGACGCAACCGTATCTATAAACAATGCTGAACAAACCAAAACACCTAAAAACTGTATCTCCACACAAAAAAAAACGAAACAGCAGCACTTACCTTTCACTTGTAATTGAAATCCATCCTCTGATCCTTCAGGATCCAACAGGAACGGCAGATTGTGGATAACTAAGTTCGTAGCATAGGCTCTAATGTCCACCTCCTCCATTATAACACAGGGCACATAGGTAAAACTAGAAGTTAAAATACCAAAATACTTTTTTTTCTAACACGTGCAGTTTGACGTTAAGCTAGTTTTTATCATGTTGACTTATTGTCTCGATTTAAGGCAACAAAATGCAGATTATGACTTACACTTAGAAGAAGAAAAGAGCCATGAGCAGGGAAAAACAGGAAACATGAGGTAACATGTTATGAGGAGATCACACGTGACAAACCAGCATGAAGAGAAACACAGCAACTTTATACACACAGAGTAACGAGCAACAGGTCACAGGTGTGAGAAGAGACACAGGTGACACCTGTAAAGGGCGATCAAAGAGGAGGGAAACACATGAGAAGATGGTTAAACTAAACCAGACACATGGGAAGCAAGAACTACAAAATAAAACAGGAAACACTAAAGACTTCACATAGAAACACACACAGGGAGTACAGTATCAGGACATGAGGCTGTGGGAAATGTTTTGGTATCACTTTTGTTCATCAGGAGTGGGTAGCGGCATGTCATCCACCTTTTTGTACAGTTTAAGTGTCAAACTTTAAGATTCCAGCGATAATCACAGGAACAGAGAGCAGCATGTGGTTTACAAAAGGCCCATTTGTTACAGCCATAAGGGAGCGTGCATAAAACCTTATTCAAAGCATCATTCAGACATCGCCCAGCCTGCACAAAACTCTCCTCTCAGTCTGCTCAACACGAAGGCTTTGTCTCTGACAGCTTAATACAAGAGAGAGGTGAAGGTCTGGGCTTGTTCTTGTCACACACCAGGAGGCAGCTGATGTGTAACACTGTGCACTAAATTAGAATATATGTAGATGAGGGTTTTATCTAACAATGCCTGGATTTGCAGCTCTTTTAAGGTAAAAAGTGACTCTTACTCCCACATTTTACTTTCACCATCTCTGTCCAGCTTGTATCTACTGGACTTCTCGCCAGAACTTGTGTCAAACTTTTCCTCATCAATAATCAGGGATACTTTCTGATCTTCTGTAACCCATTTCATAAAAATAGCTCTGACTGGAGCCTGATGGGCGGGCGCGGATGGAGATTGATTTATTAATCTAATCGTCCCGATGTAGGACACGACATGCATTCGTCCTGTTCTCTGAATCTGTCAGCACTTGAGGTCATTCTGCGAGAAGATCAGCCAATCACTTCGGACAATCTTCTCTAATTCTCCATCTTCCTTCCATAATCTGTACAATCAGGAGCTGGGCAGGGAAAACCGTCTCAGCTTTGATGTTTGGCTTTGATGGATTTGTTCTTCTATTACCCTCCAGCACAAATTTCCAACTTCCTCACCAACAAAATGTCTCAAATCACGTTTTACTGCAGCAATATTGATCCTGGCGTCTTAAACAAACAATCCCCTTCTCATGGAAGACATGCATGACGCTTCTCCTCCCTGCAACAATGAGCTTTTAACGTGATCTGAGGCATGTCTCTGGATGCTGGATGCACTAACAGCCTTTTCCTCCATGCTTCTGGCGTGTAATGTGAAACCATGTGGTGGATGAGCAGCGTCTCTGAAACCAATGGCTCCGTGGGGGTGCAGCAACTGGGTCAGAATCTGGAGCCTCTGAGGGCTGTATGAGATTGTCAGCATCTTGTGGTAATCAAAGGACATTACAGCTGCTCATGACCGAGTGAGGAAGAAGCGGCAGCGTTTAACCACAGACTGAACTCTCACTGGAGGTAAACAGAATCTGATAATGAGGATGATGCGTCTTACAGCCCCGTCGGATGAGTTATTATTATCTTGGGTACACTAAGGAAGCAAATGCAAATATTTTTCTGGAACAGTCTGTTGTATTTCTTGACTCCAGACCTTATTGGATGTCTCTGTGGTCAAAAATAGCATCCAAGCAGGAGTGTTTTTCGGAGCAGCTCCTGGAGATTGATGATTGATTACTCCACAATTACTGCTGAAAGCAGCAGGGCCCCTCCTCCTAATCACTGCTTTCGTCGCTAAAAGGAGATTATCACATAGGAGAAGCTTGTTAGAGCCACTTCCTCCCTGCAAATCAATAAAAATTACTCAAGAGATTGCAAGCATACATCAGAAATGTCTGAGTTAAACCCCTATAGGCTGACTTGCTGTGCGCGTTGGAAAGCAGGTATTGTGTTGTGTGTGTGTAGGTTTGAGTGTGTCTCCTGTGGCAGTAGATCTGACCCCCACTGAGATTCTGGCCTCAAACCATGTCTAATTAAAGCTGCTTTTCAGCGCTGCCGCTCTGGAACTTCAGGTCCCCTCAACAATTAAGTGCAGGATTTCTCCTCTGGTCTCCAGCGAGAAGAAAAGGCACATCCACAGGGTTGATTACCCCCCCAATCTGCTACCCATTATTGGGTAGCTGACTTAGTTGATGGAACCCCATCTATTGAACAGGGAGAGACAGGCAGGCTGGTGTACAATTTAAGCACACCAGAGACTCAGGGAGAAAGAGGACAGAAAATGTATAGCGTCGTATTGGAAGTCGAGGCACGAAACGTGTTGAAAGCTCCTTGTCATGATGGGCTAATGGAAATAGGTTAGCAAGACGATCACATAACCAGAGGTAAGAGGTTCAATTCCTGCTCCTGTGTCCTTGAAAGCTGCCCCCGATAAGAGCATCAGAGGGGAAAAAAGGAACAATTGTGAGCTTCACAACAGCAGGGTTAGGAAAACAAGAAACTCAGTGTTTTCATGTCGCCCTGATTCAAAGACGATCAAAGCCTGGTGGATTTTTCCACCAAGGTGCTTGATTATCTATTGCTTGTGCACACATGTAAAGTGTAAACCACTGGCTACTATCACCTGAACACATTTGGCATTCACCCAAAACCAAGGGTGTGTGCATTTAGTTAACCAAACAATGAAATGTCACCCTCATTCATCAGCACCAGAATTACAAGTTAATTTAACATGTTATTGATATCATTACAATCATAGGCTTGAAATGATGGTCACATATCATGTTCTGCGTTGCACCGCCATACCCCATGAGCCGTCTGTAGCTCTGATTAATGGCCACTGTCATGATGCCGCTACTACTCTAATGTAAACAAACACAGATGACAGATGGCGTCTCATAGCGCAGCAAGGTTTGGCAGCGTCTTAGAGATAAATGGAGATAAAGTTGTGTGTAAGCTGTTTCTGGTTGAACAGGAGCAAAGGCTAATGGTGCTCTGCTGTTGTTAGCAACACTCAGCAAACTTACTTGGATCAAGTATTTACAACAACAAGCTGCGACTGGATAGCATGTGACAATGTGTAGATGCTAATAGACTCATGCAGTCATATTAAAAGTCTGTAACGTCATAAAAAGTCTCAGTCAATCATGGCCAGGACCAAAGAGCTGTCAAAGGACACCAGGAGGAAAACTGTAGACCTGCACCCGGCTGATAGGCGAGCAGGTTGGTGTGAATGAACCAGTTGTGAGAGCAATTGTAAGAAAATGGAAGACATACAAGATTATGGATAATCTCTCTCAATCTGGGGCCCCACGAAAGATCTCATCCAGTGGCGTCAAAATGATCATGAGAATGGTGAGAAAAAATCCCAGAACTACACAGAGGGACCTGATGAGAGAGAACTGGGCCCAAAATAACAAAGTAAGTAAAGTTAGTAACAGAAGCCGCATTTCCACCAAGCAAACCAGTTCGGTTTGTCTCAGTATGGAGCGCATTTTGTGGCATTTCCACTGACTTATCCCAGGACAGATCTCCAAATCACCGAGATGACCCGTTCCACTTTTTGGGACCCTTTCGTATTGGTGCCAGACTGAACCGATCCACTCTCGGAAGGTGGAGCAACACACTGCAGACCGTTGATTGGTCAAAATAATCATCACGAGAGAGGATGAAATGCTGCGTGTCTTCCATCATTACCCTTTGTTGACTGTGTCACGTTTTTCTTCTTCATTGGTTTTATTAGCAGGGTTAACTGTGTCGTGCTGCTATGGCATCGCGCTATTGTTTAACAGCTGCGGCTTTCAGCATCCGGCTTACACGCCGCCTACCGCGAGAGGGCACAGTTTTGCTGTGGAAACGCAAACAGGATCAGGCTTAACTGATTTCAAACCGTGCCAAACCATGCTGAGCTGAACCGGACTTCTTGGTGGAAATGCGGCTAAAGGCTACCATCAGTAACACACTACACCCAGAGGGACTCAAATCCTGCTGCGCCAGGCGTGTCCCGCTGCTATAGCCAGGACATGTCCAGGCTCGTCTGAATTTTGGCTTGGGAGAATATCATGTGGTCAGATGAAACCAAGATGGAACTTTTTGGTCCTTTTTTTCATACTCAACTCATCCTGTTTGGAGGAAGGATGATCATCCCAAGAACACCTTACCTACTGTGAAGCATGGGGGTGGAAACCTCATACTTTGGGCTCTTTTTCTGCAAAGGGGATAAGACGACTGATCTGTGTTAAGGGAAGAATAAACCAGGCGATGTACGGTGAGATTTTAAGCCCAAACCTCCTTCTATCAGTGAGAGCATTGAAGATGGAACGTCACTGGGTCTTCCAGCAGGCCAGAGATCCCATACACATCGCTCGGGCAATGAAGGAGTGGCTCTGTTAAAAGCATTTCAAGGTCCTGGAGTGGCCTAGCTAGTCTCCAGACCTCAACCCCACAGAAAATTTGCGGAGGGAGTTAAAAGTCTATGTTGCCCAGCGACAGCCCCAAACCATCACTGCTCCAGAGGAGATCTGCATGGAGGAATGGACCAAAACACCATCTACAGTGTGAGCAAACCTGGTGAAGACTTACAGGAAGGTCATGTTACAAAGTATTGAGTTGAACTTTTGTTATCGACCAAATACTTAATTTTCACCATAATTTACAAATAAATCCTTTAAAAATCCTACAATGTGATTTCTTGGATTTTTTTTCTCATTTTGTCTCTCAGAGTTGAAGCGTACCTCTGATGAAAATTATAGACCTTACTCATCTTTCTCATCTTTCTAAGTAGAAGAATTTGCAAAAACAGTGGCTGACTAACTGCTTTTTGCCCCACTGTATGTATATAAAAAAAACAGTTACAGCCTTTTGTTCCTTCATCCAATGGGTTATAAGTACACGGACACACAAAGGCTAAAAAATAACAGGGGGGGATACGATTTCAAGACAAGCCAACCATGAGAAAGAACTATATGGTTCTCCATTTTACCTCTGGCCTCCAAAGACCCAGAACATTTTGAAGAAAAACTATTGAAACACTTGGCTAACTCGAGAGCTTAACTGAATGAAATATGAGAATTAGACAGCATGTAATAGGATCCCTGGGCGCTGAGGGCCCACAGTATGTGTTTAAAGGTCTCAGACATAGCCGCAGCTACGTGTTTGCCGGGCTTAAACAAGCCCATGAACTGTGCAGCCTCCATGGTGAGAAGCTCTGATCACGTACAAGCTCCTAAAGCCACAGCGAGCCACAGATAAGGCATCCATTAGGGCTTTTATTTTAAAGCATCTCACCCCGTTAATGGACTCCTCTGGCCCGGCCACAGACCCACTATCTTATCCTCACAGGCCCAGTTAACCAGCCTGGCTTCTGCTTACAACAGGTGCGAGACTGTCTGAAACCGCAGACAGGCTCCCTGCTGAGAGTGTGGTGAGGCGCTGATGTGTTGTCAGCTCTACACCAACAACTATTAATACTCCTGCAAGGCCTACCTCTGAGAGGTAAACAAGTGTTTATAAAGAGTTAGGGAAATTAAAATATACAATATATAAGCAGCACGGAGGTGAGTTATTGAGAGGGGAATAGTTTTCCCAGAGCCCTGCAAACTCACAGAGCTTGACTGCAGTGGAGAATATGTGCCATAAACAAGAAAACTGAAGTTTTCCTTTTGTCTAAGGGGAGTGCTAACTCATTATGTTACACAGGTCAACTCTTGGTTAAACTTGTTTAATCTGATGGGAAATATGAATTTTCATTGTTTGTACTTAATAATGAGGAAACAAAAACAGCTTCTTAACTTTGCTTAGCATAAAGATTGAATTTAGGTTTTTCAGAGACAACTAGACAAGGAGGCAAACAGTTCGAATGTACTTAGGTTCTGAGAGAAAATTTATATAAACTTTTTTCCTTTCTTTTTTATTTTTAAACCAAGCAAAGCTTTCGATCAACAATCTTTTTTCTTAAAAGTTAGGATCCCAAGTCACATATATATGTATATATATGGGAACTGACCCTAAAAAGCAGTTGATATGAATTTTTCTTTTTGGCACACCTATACCTGACCCATCCAGGGGTGTTTAACGTTAAATGGTCTAGATATATTTTGTTGCTAAGGCTGTAAAATGGTCTAAATGCCCAATGTCTGAGTGCTTTGGCTTCTTTTTCCAGTCGTACATATACTTTATTTATTTTCATATAAGGTAAATTATTATTACATATGGTATGGAGGTATTAGAATTTGTTATAGGAGTTTTGTGAGACAAACACTGTGGTTCATAGAAATCACAGTTTCCCAGCTCTCAGTCAGCATTGGAATTTTTGACTACAGTAAAAAATCAAGGAGTCCGTCGTTTAGCATTCTCCTGATATTTCCGTTGTTTTGCTTCATGTGGCTCCTGCTTGTGATTTCTCCAATGGACCATAAAAAGTACAAATTCTTTGGTTTCCAATGCCGTTTGAAACTTTCTGGTGACAGAGTTAACGCTCTAGTCAAGGTAACAGTGACGGTGCGACCGCAGCAGGTAAGGCCTCGGTGCACGTGGACACTTTGATTTATTGGTCTACGTTAGTAGGAGACGTCTGCTTGTCTTCCTCAAGGTGTGTCTTACAAGATCCCCATACATATGGAATATGTAACTGGGTGGAAAGGCCTTGGGTAGACATAAAACATTAGGTCCCCTAGCCCCTCTGAAGTGTTGCACTCCAACCCTAAATACACATGAATGAGCCACATTTTATTTTGTCTGCTTCCATTCTTGGTATAGCTCGGTACGCAGTGTAGAAGTAAGGAGGCTGTAGCCTGTGTTCAACACACTTTGGGTTTTTGTTGTAGAAAAAAATGTCCCTTAGGTTTAAGGATGATGTAATTTATTCTACATATAGTATACATACTTCTCAACACAATCAAGGCCTTTGTTTCCAGGCTTTATTCTAGGCTTATTTAATTGCTTGTGACCTGTGACCTTGAATCTAGCACCTGAGCAAATCAGTTGCAGATATTTGAGAGGGGTCTAGCTGCAGACCTCCACTCACAGCTACTTTGCGGCTCCTCCACTGTGAACCGGAAGATACCTCCATCGTGGAACAGACGTGACGTAATTCAAATCCTTGTAGTTGTCTGATAGGCTTCCCCTTTTACAGTTAAAACAACAATGAATGTAAACACAGAGGTTGTGACAGGACTGTAGCACAAATGTCTCTCTCAAAGAAATGAAAACCGTCAAGATCATTACACCAATTTATGTTGGGTTATTGATGATGTGCAGTTTACGTATTTTCTTTTTGGTATGTAAAGCTTTCCAGGAATAAAGTTAACAAAGGTAATCAAAGTGCAGAAAAAACTGAAGTGTCTACCCATCATAATTTTGAAAACAATTTTTATTTTGAAATGCTTTACTATCAGGACGTCACTTTGTCTGACAGTGGAGGAGTGATGTCCACCAAAAGAGCCACCAAAAGAGTTGGGCTCAGAGTGGAGGTCTGCAGCTGGACTGTCTTGGGATATCTTGTAACTGGCAGCCAAGCTAACAGTTGTTGCATTAAATCTTAGATTTATCCGTCAGACATACAGGTGGTAAAATCCTTCAATTTTACCCTTGTAAACAGTTTGACATTTCCCAAAATGTCAGTCTTTCTCTTTAATCAATCATTCCATCAAGACAAATGAGTCGGGGAGTTTGATGGATGAACAGCTAAAGTCTTTTTTTTTTTTTGCCTAACACCTGCCGTTTCCAAGCAACTCAAATGAAATAACACATTTTCTTTTACTTAATAAAACAAATTATTCATGAGTGAATCTGTAATAAAAACCATAATTAGTTTCAGCTCTGTAACGTTCACAATAAAGTTCCAGTAATGAGGTATTCCCTGCTTTTGGAGCTACATCCTATTCATGGACTCTGTAGATCTCCTTTTGTCAGTATGTCCCATTCACATGGGTTTGTAACCAACTAAAAGCAAGGGTCATGTGAAAAATCGATCTTATTTGTTTCGAGGTAACAATAATCAGCTGTTTCCTATGCATCAGCTCACAATGGTAAGAGCCTTTTCAGACACAGGACAAAAAAAAAGAAAGAAAACACTAATGTTTTTCTTCTAGCGTCATGTTTACATGTTTTCCCATAATGGTCGCCATGGACAAGAAGCTGTAATTTACCACCTCTAAAAGCCCCCACACTTAAACACGGTAATGATGTGTACGCAGGTCTTAAAAGCTCAGAGAACAAGGTTTATTAAACAACTGACTCATTGGTGTGATGTGCTAGTGTTCACGTCGACACCAGCTGTTTGACATGTGAATAAACGCTAAATCTATGTTCAGTTTTTCTACAAAAAAAAGGCAAAATGTACAAACAGGAAACATCACTTTGCAAACAGTACACTGAAACATTACATTCCTATTTCAACACCATGCACTTAAAGATAATGAAAAACAATAAATGGGTGTGCGTAATACGAAAGAGGTGATTGAATTTCAGTCTGAATGCCAAGCAGGCACTTGGCAGGGATTCAGTATTCAAGCAGCATTGATCCTATTTCACCATTAGTCGTTCCCTCATGTATGCCTGCCTAAGGTCCTTCAGGCAGCTGAGGATTGGTTTCATGGGGCCGATGTTGATTTCTGAAACACACTGCAATTTCAAAACCCAAGGTAAGCACTGGTTTTTATTACCACAATTCAAAATAAACCACTGCAATACTCGTGATCTTTTTACCATTCAATTTCTTTTTCTCCGAGGAGTGTTCAAGTTTTACAGCATCTTAGAAAAATAATTGGTTCTGTATGTACAACAACAATAACAACAGTGGTGGTAGGAACTTGATAACAGCTTCACGTACAGTAATACATCATTGTAAGATCAGCCAATGACCAGGGCCTGTCACTCTTTGATAGAGGATATGTGGGTATCTAACTGCTGATGTGAACTCTCAGGAACCAAATGTTTGATCAAGCAATAAATCATGATGATATATTCACGAGCTATGACAGGTGTTTGATTAAATATGTAAAAACTTTTCAATATGCAAAATAAAGGCTCAGCAATCTCCCTTTTCATAAACAAATTCCTCCTAAATACCAATAAACAGATGATAAATAACTTTCTAAAGGCACAAGTAACTATGCGCTCCGACATTTCATATCTCAAGATTTTCACAAGATTTCGTCGTCATATCAGACAAATGCCTTAATACTTCAGAAACTGATCAAGTTTCAGTTAAAGACAAACAGAAAGCACCGTTAACGCTCAGCAGTGAAACAGTTTCATCTCCTTTTCTTCAACAGTGATTTATAGAAATAATACATCCATCCAAAGAGCTGCCTTGTTTCTATCCAAACCCTACCAGTTACATTCCTTTTTCATTTAACTTTGTTCACAGAACTGAGTCATTTCTTAAATGATAAGAAAAAAAAGTAATAAACAAAAAGGAGGATGTCATAGCTGCACTCTTGCCATGCAATCGATTCATTTATAGATGTTTTTATGATTTTCAGCACATCTTCACCCAAGCATCAACAGAAACACCCTGATAGCTAGAGCCCAACCAGTAATCACTGATATTCCCTCATCACAAATAACTTATCTGTCTCTTTTTCAGGAAATAGTACAGCATTTGTTAATCCCAGTTATGTTTGATTTAATTTTGAAAGTCTCTGAAGAAATGTTAGTAAGTACTGATAAAAAAAAAATGTTTTGTAATCATTTGGTTGACCATGTTGTAATTATAATAAATGTAAACAATACTTATAATGTTGTTTAAAAGCTTTTTACAAAATTTTTGATCTAAGAACAAAATAATCTACAAACCAAGATAAAAATTTTGGTTTTCGTTTGCTCTTTCCTACGTTTCATGGTACTTTTGCCATCAACCTCTAAACAGTGCACTTAAGGGGCATGTGTCGAGTCCAGGGGTGTGCAATGAGGAAGCCGGGGCTCCAATTGGGATCCAAAGATTAATTTTATAATTCAGTGTCTTTCATCTCAGTTTTAAGACCTAATCATGCACAAAAGTCATGAAAATGTCATGTGCATCAGGTCTGGTGATTTTGTGTGTCCAATAGGCTATAGGTGGAGTTAATTGGCACATATGCAATCAAGCCCTTTAGGGCAGTTTCACCTTTAAAGATTATCTTTAGTACACATGTTTCACATTCCAGGACATGAAAATGTGATTTTAATACTGTGGTGACAGGTCAACAAAAAGTGAGATGTTTCAAAAATCACCCCTTTTGAAAGCATTTCAAGGGAACCATTAAAAAGTTCCCCCTCTGAATGGGGACTGACTGATCTAGTCTGAGCACATCCATTTAAAAAAAAAAAAATTCTAAATCCATGGTACCACCTACTGAGGACAGAAAGTTACTGCTTCCAAAATAACACCATCAAACCAAGCAAGAACCTCCGGTCTAAAAATATGAAGCAATGTGGAAAAATCTGCTGTTTGTCGAGCTTGAGGCTGGCTCTGGAAGTCAATGGAAACCGGGTACACACCAAGCCAAAAAAAGGCATCTTCACAGCAGAGATTAACATGTTTACAGCCTGGTACAAAAATGTCTCCAGTCTGAGACATTTTCTCTATCAACACACTCTGTATGGGAGTGATATGTTTTTTTAATTTGATAGTTTAGAAGTTATTAAGAACGAGAGTTTGTCCAATCAGAGGCACAGATGATGTTAGTGAGGAAGCCCGCCCCATTCCAATATGGCTGCTGCAGACAATCTGCTTCAAAACCTTATTTTCAAAACAGACAAGTGATGTCATGGAGACTACACTCATTAATTATACAGCCTGTGCTCTCAAATCGTGTTCTGTTTGCCATTAAACAGGAAGTTGTTTTTTAAAGGGCTTATTTTACTTGTAGAGTCCAAACACACCAACACAGGACCTGAGCAGAGCAATAAGAACAAATGACTAGAATATCATATTTCTTTTTCCTGTTATTGAAATCTTTCAATGTTAAGTTTTCAGAGTTAGCCAGGCTCACTGCAGAATCCATCAGTGACTTTTGATCAATATGGAGCCTTGTAGGTCATGTAAGACTTCTTTGCACGCTGCGATTAAGTATCCTTACATGTTTCTCCTCTGATTATCCTCCTCTCATCCCGACCCTTTTCTCAGAGCCAAATAAAAAACTTCTGAACACCCCGTGATGCAACAATCCCAAAGCTGCTTTATGGGATAAAGGATATATAATTTAGCAGCTTTGGGATGCAGCACAAGTTTGCTCACACTTTATTCTGTGTTCCAAACACATAAAAATTCATGGCTGTTTTCACTGTTCTTTGCCTCACAAAGACGCAGACACAGCAGCAACAAACTCAGCCGCATGCACCGCATCACAACACGGCCCATGAGTGTACCTCACTTTGCTGTTGATTTAACTTTTAATGGGACCTTAATCTACAATTTGATTGCACCCTGCTGTCCATGACAGAGAATGAAGGTTTAAGGCACTTCTTCACTTGATTCACAGCTGAAAACACAAATCTACTCCTGTCACGTCTACTTCCTGTGTAAATGAATGTCCAGTCATAGGGAAGAAAGAGTGTTTTAGACTGCTTACTGCTCTAAGATATAGTTTGGTATTTTCCCACCACTAGAAAAAAACTGTGAAAGTTAAAACTTCATCCTTACAGTTTGGTCATCAGATACTTTAAACCTCACATTTGAAAAGTGGGACCTGCTTCTAACTCAGTGCTGGTTGGGCTCTAAAGTCACTTGATGCGTTTGTAACTCAAACACTGATATGGATGGAGGATGAGCAGCAGTTATGACAACAACACTCCCACTTTAGGATTGTACCTACAGCACTGCATGTCCTCAGCACAAGGAGGTCACTGACAGTACAGACCGATTTAGAAAATGGCCTTTTTAGAGATGCTCCTTCATTAAATCGTCCAGCAGTTAAGCAGCAGTCTGAGCAGTGTGGTGGATACACAGCTAGCAGCTGATGACTTCAGCGCGGCGCTTTGATTTCTTCGTTCTCCATGCACACACCTCGCACACTGAGGTCCCTGCTATGACACGGCGAGGTCCCAAGAGCCGCCGCTCGTCACGTCTCTTTGCAGGCAGGTGCAGCTCCTGGCAAACCTGTAAAAAGGAACGCCTCCGTCGTGAAAGTTGAGCCTCTGCTGCCTGGGTCTTTGTTTGGCTGTTGCAGGAAGAGGCAGATGATGTGCGTGGTTGAGAGCCACGTGTGCCAGGTTTAAAGAGCCAGGACTGGTTAGGGTGAGGACAGAGAGGTAGAGGTGGGAGGGGGGAGCAGAGAGGTGAGAGATCAGACGCTCAGGGTCATGTTACGGAGCAGCCACTGCTGAGAGCGGCTGTTGTTGCAGTCTCTCAGGGTTGGGACCATTTTGTCCTCCTCAGACGGCATGTCCAAACACTGGTTGCTGTTCACGTGCAGCAGGGTGAGTCGCTGCAGAGACAGAGGAAGAAGAATTTAAATCACTCAATTATAAAAGCAGGGGATTTAGTATCTTTGCAGTTAATCTGAAGTTGATATTGTTTCAGTTGGAGAGTTATGCAGTGTCAGAGTTTTAAAGTTAAACTTTCCATCAACCTGCCTCAAAGCCTGTGCTTCAGCTCCTCTTCTCCACCTGGATGACTAAGACCAACCTTCACAGACACACTTCAACTATCGATTTCCCACATTTCACAAAAATACCTCTCAACCCGGTAAATGGCCCGAGCTTGTTGCACTCGGTAACTGTAGCTGGAGCAAAGAAAAAAAAAAACAATAGCAACATCAAGAGAGCAGGATTTTCTTGTCGAGAAAGAGTGAGAGTCGTGCCCCTCAACACGCTCTGAGGCTGCTGGCAGAATCGAAGCCCTTTTTTTGTTTGTGTGGAGACTGTTGTCATCGGCACTTTATGCAAGAGATTTCTCAGAGAAGAAAAAGTGTGGAATCCATTTCTCTACTCCAGAACAGACTAAAAACAGCACCAAATGTTTTTTGATTACAGCTTTTTAAAGTAATACTTCAGAGCAATAAAATGGAGTGTAGCAATACGAAAGGGCTTATTTGCTCAAATGTCACCACGTTAGTCTGTAGCTCAGAGCAGTTTAACTTTGCAAGCCAATTTTATGCTTGCTGCTTTTCCTAAAAGGTCCGGAGACAAAAATGGTTGACGTAGAATAAAAAGCATAGGATAATAAAAAAGATGCAGGGTTTAAAAAATGTGTACACATGGTTAAAATAATGGTTCAGTCAGTGGGTGGGACAGAGAAGAAGCTCTTTGGTGCTGTCAAATGTTTGAGTTTCATCTTTTAACCACACAAACCTCTGGATCCTGAGGGGGTTGCTCAGAGATACACTCATCAGCCCTTTTTCAGCTTCTCAATAAGACAAATATCTATTTAGCCAATCACATCGCAGCAAAATCAATACATTCATCTAATCTTGTCTTATCTTACATTATCTTATCTAATCCTGTTCAGGGCCTTAGTGTCTGGAGCCTATCCCAGCTGTCTTAAGACGAGAGGCGGGGTACACCCTGGACTGGTCGCCCAGTCAATCACAGTGTTGGCGCACATAGGGTGCATCTCAATGCGTTAACGTCGTGCTTCCTCCGTCCTATCTCCTCCACGACATCTGAAGTACTTTCCCAGCCGCCATTTTGAAGACTGTCCCAAAGCGATAATTGTGCTCAGAGGAGAGAGGAGAGAGGATGGAGGAGACTGATCGGAGGAGCTATGATCGAGGAGACACGAGAGCCGGCTTTGCGGAAGTCTTTTCACTGAACGACACGCCCCCATATGGAATATCACTCTCTGATTGGACGCTGCAGCGGCTCAGACTTTACATGAAACTTCACAAACACAACAGAGTTTAATGAAAGAAAAGACGACCTGAAAACAGGCACAGAGGATTGTTCAGAAACTGATCATAAATCTGGTAATTAAGTGTTTGCTGTGAGTTTAAAGCACAAAATACTGAACACAACCATCATCAAATCAATGTAACAGGGGATTAATACTGAAAACTGACTGATAAATAATATCTTCCTGAGACACAATAAGGTGGGTTATATTAATAAGCTTTAGAGTTCACGAAAGGCCCAAAGGCAAACTGGGAATCCAAATGGTGGCCTTCTTGTGAGGCTACAGTGCTAACGGTTAGGAGTAGGAGAAAAGTATTTATGAATCGATGCATCGCAATATTTCCTCGCCCAATTCAATATCGATTCAGTAAATCCTCTGAATCAATTCATCTGTGTGTGTGTTGTATGGGCGAGGGCCACACGAGACCAAACAACACCAAAATGGCAGCCAAGGCAGCAGCAGCAGCGTAAAGCCAGCTCCTTCAGCTTTAAAGTCGGACTCTTGGGTTGTTTCATTGCTCCAAAACATGAGGTGACATAGCACATATGTTCACATGGGCATGAAAATTGAGAATCAAAGCATTTAAATCAATATCTAATTAAATCGCAACCCAAAGAATCAAAATCAAATTGAATCATGGGGTCCTTAGCGATACCCAGCCCTACTAACTGTTGTACCACCGTGCAGCCCTGCTCAACTTGAGGAGAAGACGTTTTTTTTTTAATTTTTTTTTTTATCTTTTATCTGTATGAGCACCACAGTTGCACAAAGCACCTCTATTTCCTGTCATGTTTGCTTTGGCAATGGTGTCAGTGATCTTCTTCTTTTTCTATAGATCAGTGACGCCCTATATCTTTGTTCGATGCACAACTTCTTTAACATAACCCTGTAGTTTCGTTGAGTCTGTTTTTGTTTCAATAAACTATGACACATCTCGTCTTTTCTGAAGAGAAGCCCTTTCTTAGGGTACAATTCCTATTTAATCAACAGGATGCCTAAAATACAAAAATGCAATGTAATTAAAAAAGTTGGATAGCTACCAGTTACAGAAAAAATTCTGATTAAGATGTCTCATCAGGGGCTGCACGGTGGCGCAATGGTTAACACTGCAGCCTCACAGCAAGAAGGTCACTGATTCAATTCCCAGCTTGGCTGGTAGGCCTTTCTGTGTGGAGTTTGCATGTTGACCCCCATGGGTTCTCTCCGGGTCCTCCGGCTTCCTCCAACAGTCCAAAAACATGCTCATCAGGTTAATTAATCTAAATTGTCTGTAGGTGTGAGTGTGTGCGTGAATGGTTGCCTGTCTCTGTCAGCCCTGTGATTGACTGGAGACCAGTCCAGGTTGAACCCTGCCTCTGGCCCAATGACAGTCTCATCAGTTGCCTTTGGAAAATATTTTTTAAATTGTAAAGAGACTTAATGGACAGCATCTATGAAAAAAAGAATCAAAATACGTCATCTCTCATGTACATCATAGAATGATAAGCTGATGGATGGAAGAGCTGATATGTGAAGTGTCTGCAAATAATGGGAAAGCATATGTGCATATCATGTAATGGCATTGAGTAGAGTTTGTAGTACCACATTTACCACATCATCACTTCTTCCTATGACGTTTTCTGAAAACATCTTAAAGCAGACCATGAGAGGATGTTTTCTTTGATGTGTGTGGAAATCACAGCCTTTTTTATGTATAAAATCTACCCATGTCACATTCAGTCTCCATTTCCCCATCATTATGTAAACTGTCCATTCAGTTTCGTACAAAATAAAACTATAAAAAAATATAAAACAGAACTTTGGCTTTAACACATCCAGAGTCTAGGTGGGCTTAAACACCACATGAGCATGTACCATACAAGTCTGTGGCTATCTGCCTCACAGGATGCTGAGATAACATCACCCCAACACACTCACACACACACACACACACGCACACACGCACACACACAACCTTAGAGCTGGAAAAGAGCTCTCAATGGCCTTGATTAACCATTTATGCTCACACCCTCAGAAGAAACACGCTTCCGCAATTTGGTCCCTCACTTGAGTTGCATTTCTGGTCTTAATGATCACACGCAGGGAGCGGAAGGGGCTGAAGTCAGTGCATAAAAAAATGAAGAGACTGCTGGGAAAACAATGTCAGGAAGGAACCTTGTTTTTCTTTTTTATTTAAAATAAAAATCTGTTCTATTTATCTTTTATATATCTGTTTTTATTTCAGTTAGAATTATACAGTTAATCCCTGAAGAGGCAGTTAATTAAAGACTGGAAACATACAATAATAAAAGATTATCTGAGTTTTAGCAGCGTGATGCTCACATCTTGGGGGTTATTCTAACCAAAGAGCAGCACACATACAAAAAAACATAAAATTACCAACAAAGAGTCTTAAAGAGGGCACTGTAACATGTATATTTCAATAACTTCTCTTGAGGCTGTGCCATAATTCTTCATTACAACAAGACTGTGCTTTGACTGTTGACAGAGGATATTCAGACTAATGAGCACACACAGACACGCAGGCCATGTTTGATCTTAAGCTATAAAACACAAGGGCCTGACATCCCCTGCCTGGATACAAAGAGGTGCACACATGCAAAAACACACACACACACACCTTTTCTGAAGTACACATCGCAGACGGCCTTACAGCCACATTTGTTCAAACAGAACAAGAACAAAGAGAGCAGGTGGCGCTCGACCTTCCACACCTGCTAAAAAACCAAGAGCAATAAAGTAGCTCCACGCCAGAGAATCTCTACCTTTCTTCATTTGGTGGAAAAGTGATTCTGAAACAAGACAAAGACAGCTGCTCTCTGGCTCAGTTTTAAAGCAGAGATAATCAGAATTGTTCAGTTTTAAAAGTGTGAGTAACAAGCAGAACAACGTTACTTCTCTTACATACATATTCATGCATGAAGCTTCTTTCATCAGGAGCTGGAGGTAGATCTAGTTTATAAATCATAATAACCTGGTACATGAAGGCATGAGAAGTGTGTTCATTGAAAGATCCAAACCTTCTGTAGAGGCAGAGTTGACAGAAGGAAAAGTATAAAAGCAGAGGACAGAAAAGCCGCTCCACATTTAATGAAAATACTAGAAATGTGGAGGTCCTGTCCTTTGCTCATAATTATTTCATGGCTCCTCTGGGGCAGAGAAAACTCCTATCTCAGCCTCCCAGCAAACCAACCGCCGTCTCTGGAGCGAGTTGCTGAGTATGTGCACAGCTGAGACCAGCTAATTAAATGTGGACGGTTTCTAACCACGAGGCCGGGCTGAGGAGCATTATCCTCTTTGTCACCAGGCAGCGCGCTGGACTCCCTGAAAGGCAGAAGAGATCCTGTTTGATGTGATCTGATGCTGACTCTGGAGGAAGATCTAGAGGGCTGGGAAGTCTTTGTAGGAAACATAAAAACATTGGATTTCTTTTGTCTCAAGGCTGAGTCAGGTAGCGGTCTCATTTGCTGTAATGGCTCCTCATTCTTGTGTACGTGCTCCCCTCTGGTGCTGGCTATGCCACAAGGACCTCTGAGAGGGAACAACAAATCAGGCCATCTAGCAGCAGGTCACCTCACTGTCACTGCTCCGACACACACCAGTAGGCCTTGGAGCTTCTTACCCAATTTACCTTGCTTGGTTGCAAAAAGTAAAGTGTGCAACTGTGAAATTTCTCTTTAGCTACTCAAGAGACGCAACACTGGGAGAGTTGAAGGTGCAAACTTGGTATAGTTCAGCAGAATGGGGTTGGCAGCAGAGATTGTGACAGACAGACACAGAGGAGAGGGAAATAACAAACCTGAAAGTGACAGAATTTCCGAGCCAGAAAACATTCCTTACAAAAAGTATGTAAATAAGCAGGCTGAGTGGTGAAAAGCTCTGATAATTGGGATGCACCGCGTCTACAATGTGTACATGGCACAGAGTGTACACAGCTGCTTCGGGCCAATAGGAGAGCGGTCTGAGAGGCCAGCGCCATGAAAGCTAGGTTCACAATGAAGGATCACTTCAAAAGAACTGGAACACAATGGCCAGCTCATTTCAATCAGCCCTGCACCGAGATAATCAGCCAAAAAAAACACAAAACACAATCTCCATCTCAGGCATCACTCACTAAATGCTGGCAGTGTGATGAATTTTCCCATCAAAATCAAATATTTATGTTGGAAAACAAATGTCAAATGAGATCTAATTCAGTGTGAAGACTGCTAAAGGTCTTGCAGATACCGTCATGTACAGAGAAACGTCTTGAAGGGACAGCAGTCAGTGCTGGATGTGGCTCTGCCTCACTCATCATGCACATTTCCTCCCCTATAAAGGTCACAGGATGAGCTACTTAATGCTTCCACAAACTATTTCCATGCACATTTGGAAAACTGTTAGAAAGATCAACATCATTACAAACATATTCCAGTTCCTGACCTGGAAACAAATGAAAATTTCACAACTTCCTCCAAGGACACATAAAAAGTTAGAATGACTAGTCTACTCCAAGTTATGACTAAGATATTTCTAAGCTAGCTCTGCTACAGCTAAAAAGACCACCAGCTGCTAATCTAATCTCCACTAACACGCTCACCTCAGGCCCAGCAGCCTCAGAGAGCATCAGGCGCTCAGAGAATATAATCAGTGGGGCTGTAGTAGAGGTGTTGAGCCACCTCCAGATGGGTGTAGTTGTGGAGGATCCAGTTCTGCAAAGGGCTGTTGTCACAGTACTCCACTGTGGGCCCGTAGGAGCCGTCCGACAGGCGACTGATGGTCAGACACGACTGGGTGATGATGTGGAGGAAAGTGTGCTTCTGCGGCAAGCCAACCAGGAGTGAAGGGGACACATGGTGGTGAGGGTAGACTGACAGACGTCAGGCACAGTCAAATTACTTTCTCTGATCTCTACAGTCAACTGTTACAGTTCAATGAGGATGGTTATTTTTCAGTGATGGTCATTTTAAAAAGAGCAGCAGCCTCTTTTTGTTTGTTTTAATCTAAACTCACCAGCAGCTGACCTTTAAATGAGAGTTAATAATGCTGCTGTGTCATGGAGAGTCTGAAATACACAGAAATTCAGCAGACTCATACTCATGAAGAGCAGGGATGCGGAAAAAGGGATGAAATTTTCCAGTTTTCTCAGGGAAAAAAATTGGATCTCATAAACCTGCATCAGAAATCAAATTAACAGTTTGTGACAGCACATTTTCAAACTGTTAATTTGATTTTGTTTTCAGACTATAGCCACAGAATACAACAAACAATCAGGGAGTGGGAAAAAAATAATGAAACATCTGAGCCATGTTTCACCTGAGACAAAACAGGTTATAATCATTTAGACAAATCGTTTTCTGTTGCTACAAAACATCTTTTGCCCGACGCTATTGCCTTGTATGATGTCACTGGCTGTGAAGTGAAATCAATATTAGAGCTTCTTCACACATAACTGGTCTGATTTGCATAATCTTTACAGGACTTTAGGCCTCGAGGGGGAGGAAGACAACAGTAGGCCACAGGATTTTCTTGAAGAGAAATTAATTTGGTGAAAAAGCACTTTTGATGATCTGGTCCTGTAAATGTATGACCTTAAATAAATAAAAAATAAGCTTGTAAGACTTGATCTTGTTCTTTTATACTCACTAAGAGGCATCGGGATTTATTTGGGTCTGTTTCAAAACATGTTTTAATGAGCTATTTATGTTGTAACTGTGTCTGGATTTATAAAGCAGAGGTTTCAGATTTGGAACATGCTTCTTAGGGATGTCCCGATACAGACTTTTTGACTTCTGATCTGATTTTTTCATGATATTTTTTGCCAATACCGATTAATACAGATACCTGTCTCTGATTAATCCTGTACTCCTAAATGATGAAACATATTCATAGTATTAAAGTGGGCCCTGCTGGTAACTCCTCGAGGAACACTCACTTTACAAATGTTGCAAGACTTTTACTATCATTGCTTTCCAAAGAGAAGTAGTTCCACACAGTGGATATATTTGCAACTTGGTTTGATTTACAGCAGCCGTAAAGTGTGATGGTGCTGAAAACATGTGAAAACTGAATCGATACCTAACAAAAATAGCCATATCATACACTGATACCGATCAGTGTATCAGATCAGGATCATAGACTGTACAAAACATAGACGTAGTTTCCCCGACATCACCCGTCTGTTTCTGAAACGGTAAATGAAGCATATTGGCTATCACAGCCATATTGGAAGTGGCAAGGGCTTTGCGTACAGCTATAGGGCGCCTGTCGGTCACGTGACCCTCAGCTGTGCCTCTGATTGGGGGAGCGTGTGATCTTAACATCCTATAAACGGCTGAAAAAAATTTCATCCCCCGTACAGAGTGTGCTGATAGTAAAATAAGCGACTCAGACAGGAGACGTTTTTTGAACCAGGCTGTAAATAAGTTAATTTCTGCTTTGAAAATGGCTTTTTTTGGCTTGGTGTGTATGTGCCTTCTGGTACTTACGGATCCAGCCTCAAGGGGACACTCGAGAAACTGCAGGTATTAGCACTTCAGCATTATCTCATATTCTTAGACTGGAGGTTGCTGCTTGATCAGGACATCTCTAATGCTTATTGACATTTTGTTCTCTTTTTGGTTGCTTCAGACAAGCCTTTTTGACGGATTACTTTTATATCAAAATTAGTTTAATTACAGATTTCAGTTCTCTAAGTAGTCCAAACAACTACAGAGTATCTCATTTGTTTTTAAGCTCTAATATATCCAGCTCTAGGAGGGATCATCTAGAAAGACCACAAAACTACTGGCACTTCATAAAGTTGCTTATCACTATATGGTGTTAAATCATCTATGCACAGTATTTGGACCCAAGAACCCAGTTGAACCCTCTGGATTCTGTAAACTTAACAAGTTTTTGGCTTGAAACTCTTTCCAATCTTCATCAGTCATCTGATATGCTGAAAAAAAAACAGCATTTACAATATTGTTTTTTTTATATTTGCAAATTGATTCCTGATAAAGGTCAACGAGTAAACAGTAATATCTGAATACAAACAGATTATGTAAGTGATAACATCTGAGCTCCAGGATAACAATATTTAACATATTTTCTACATAAACACCAATTAAAAACTTTTCATTAATATGTGACAGTCTGTCCGTCACGGCTGACAGAATATTCAGAATCCAGCTAAAGGATGAAAAAGTCATGTATTCCTGTGACAGTGAAACTGATGACCAGATGAAATGTTAATGGTACTGTAGTCGCCCGGGATTTGGTCCCTGTATGTCACACGTCTGCTAAAAATACCCCCGGCCACCGACAGCAGTGAAACCCCAACGCTGTGTACAACAGAGACTGGTCCTCTTCGTTTATGAATTATTCAATCTTTTTTCCATATTAAGAATGCACCCAGAGAACAACGTGTAATGAAAGGATTTCTCCTCGGGTTTGTTCAGTGCTTGATGGAAAGCCTCCAGGCTTCCTCACCTTGCCATCTTTCCGTGACAGCGATAGGACATCTCAATCACTGACAGGTAACACTAGCTTCAGAGGAGTCTTTTCTTAGCCTCTCCCAGTGGTGTAAAAGAAAGGAAGGATAAATCGTTAATATTAAAGATGCTTCCTGAGCTGTGTGATGCATAATGTACTCTGAGTTCTGACACAACACAGCTTAATGAGGAACAGTTCCTGCTTTCAGTTTGAGAGCCTGCAACATGTTTCTGTGTTTGATTGAATGTTGTAAATGTCAGATTATTCCAGCTCACCTAACAAGGAAAATGAAGTCAGATTAAACTCTGCTGCTTGATATAAAGTTTTTCTGACTTCATCATTTGCCTCGTCCTCATCTTCATTTCGGTGCCACTTAAAATAAATGAGCAATGACTCACTCAAACGTGTGTGCTGTGTAAATCCAATATTGTCTCGCCTGCGTGCGACTCACAGGCTATGAGGTCTGTAATGTGCGGCATAATAAGAGAATGCACCAAGATTATTCCTCTTCCAATCTCATCAATCTTTGTTTTGTTGTTTTGATTTATTACAGATTAGGTTTGCATTATTTTTAGCTCTGACATTTGGTTTATAGACTGCAGCTGAATGTTTGTACCGTCCCTTGTGCATACGATTTGGCCACCTACAGTTGGGATTTGAATGGCTTATACCTTCGATAAACACAGCAAAAGTTTTATAAAACACAAACTACCGCCTCCAAAATGATCACACAGGATCTAACCTCTCTCCATCTGCTACAACAAAACTGGTTCAGGTTTCATTACAGTAAGCATTGAACCAGTAGCTGAGTGTGTTTGGTGTCCTGCGTGATGACTAAATTGAGATTACATATCTTTGGATCCCTTGCAAGAATAACATCTTAAAAGATTTGAGTTAATACGCAAACAAAAGAGTCTCCAAGATGAAACAAGATTCAGATGGTCTATTCTAACAACCGCTGACACACCACAGCCCACACAGTGCTACAGGACATTTCTAAAAGGGATCAAACTATCGAGTGATATTTAGGAGCAATGTTTTGAAATTCTTACCTCAAAATCATATTCCCACTTGCCCACATACTACATGAAAAGAAAGAAAGACAAGAAGAGAGAGCTGCTGGGTGGAGAAAAGGACACAACTTCCTATGACTGAAAAACTGACACACAGCACCACCTGGTGGCAAAAAACAAGTACGACCTGTTATATCCTAAATGTGCACCACTGCACTGCAATCTCCTCATGACACAAACACAATCAATCTGCTTCTTCTCCCAACAGTCACTTTTGAAAACATGAGCCATCAGGAGGCAGGGGGGACTGTAACATCAGCCTGGATGTGCTGATAGCTCGGCTGCTCAGTGGGTCATAGATCTTACCTCTGCATCGTACTCGAACATCTGATTGCCCTTCATGTGGTGACACTTGAGCATGACCACAGGTCCATTCAGACGGGAGACATCCAGGCAGAGGTCATCTGTCCTGATTTCTTTATCGGCTGTGTACGAAAACACCTGGAATGAAAAACAGGCCATAAAATATCAAAGAGACCCACAGTTTTCATTGTTAAACAGTCAAGACATGTAAAATGAAAATCTCTTTTTCTTGATTTCGTGCTTTAGAAGTGCAGTGAGAATAGCTTGTATCGTATAACATAAAAGATATTTTGAGCACTCCATTTTTTTCACTCCCTGCTTTTTCGTCCTGTCACTGGAGGATTACGCTCTGTCCCATGTGGTGCAGCTAAGGACAAAAGGGACAATGATTGGACCAAAACTCAATCAAATTCTTGGCACGAACTATCTAAAAAAGCCAAAGACTTATCGGTGAACCCCAGCAGGGAGCCAAATCAGCAATGGACTGAGGGATGATGGGAGGAAAAAACTGGCAAAAATCCCAACTTGACTTGTATTGAAAATCTGTGGATTGGCCAGACAATGTACACACACTTCACGTCCAACTTGATTGAACTCAAGCTTTCTAGCAAAGTCCAAATCCCAGAGCGCATGTATCCAAGATAAAGACATATTAAAGGCTTGGCTGGGTCAATGTTAATTTAAAACAGATTAGGTGTACCTGCTGTGGACAAAACTTATAAAAAATACTTTTAAAAACACACTTACTGAGGGTATTTTTAGATGAGTTAGAAGATTAAAAAGTGTCTAAATGATATGAAAGTGTCACCTGGTTTCCACCCATGCCATGGCAGTTGAAGAAGCCAACTTTTTCATTCTCTTTTCTCCCCATGTTGTCCACACACTGGTTGGTCTCCACATTTCTGATCTGCAAGACATCGAAAAATTAGAGGCTCATTTACTCTGTTTTTAAAAGAAACTGTCAGAAACTTAATAGCTCTTTTTTCTCAACTCAACACTTTTACAGCAGCCAAATTTTTGCACACATAATCTACTTGACCCTAAAACATCCTTGTGTTTCCACTTTTATATCAAAACGTTCACTATACTATAAACTTTTATTTTGAAAGCCTAACAAAGTGCTGTCAGCTCCAGATCAATTCTTTTCAAAGACTTATTAAACTTCTCTACAACCCTGTTTTTAGTTAATGATCAATTCTGTCCTTTTATAGCTGCTGAGGCACTTTGAGTATCCTGGAGTTTCTCTGCAGTCAGGTTTTATGTTACTATAATGCAATAATGGAATCAAAAGAAAATTTAGTAGAATTACTTTCATGAATACATCCTCTGGCTCGAGGTTTTCTTTTCTTGAACAAAAACAACAAGCACATCTTCATTCAGGTGAGAGATCTCATGAGCCATCAGAGGCACTTCAGACTATTTTACTCAGCTGAAGAGACAATCTATTTGACTGAGGTGGCTGTGATTACATTTCAAACATGAATAAGGCAAGGAAAGTTTACCCAGGCTGCTTCAATAACCAGAGCCAAATGAAGCTGCTAATAAAAAGTCATTGGATCCTGGTCTCCTAATTCTCAATAGTTTAATTTGGGGATGCACCGATCCAACTTTTTTGGTCCTGATACTGATACTGGTACCGATACCTGTGCTTTGGGTATGAACATCCTGATCTGTTACCAGTGTTAAATAATTGCTGCATGCTCTACTGTGGGATAAGATTGGTAATGTTCTGAGTAAAAGACAAAAATGAGTACATATGGAATTACTGAAGTTAATACTTATCTAAGCTATAAAGCCACATTTCCACCAAGCAGTCCGGCTCGGTTCAGAATGGTTTGGCACGGTTTGATTCAGTTAAGACTGATCCCTTTTTGCGTTTCCACAGCAAACTGTGCCCTCTCGTAGTAGGCGTCCTGTAAGCCGGATGCTGAAAGCTGCATCTGTCAAATAACAGTATGACGCCATAGCAGTGCGACACCGCTACTACGACAATGCTAATAAATCCAACGAAGAATTAAAACACGTCACAGTAAATAAAGAGTGACGATAGAAGACATACAGCATTTTGTCTTCATTGTGATTGGCATGTGGCTCTTTGATACAAAAAAGCTTCATTTCAGAGAAGACTGTGTGCCGCAAAAGAAAAACAGACGCTGACACATGGTGAGTGATGATTCTTTGTCCAATCAATGGTCTGCAGTGTTGTAGCTCCACCTTCCGAGATCGGATCGGTTCAGTCTGGCCCCAAATAGTGGGACGGTTTGTCTCGGTTATTTGGGGATCTGTCCCGGGATAAGTCAGTGGAAATGCCACAAAATGTGCGACGTACCGAGACGAATCGAACTGGTCTGCTTGGTGGAAACAGGGCTCAAGTCTTTAGATGTTGAACAGCAGTTTGGTTGAAAAAATGCTTCAGAATTTACAGAAATGACTACTTGATAGTAAAATTTTATACCTTGTAGACTAAATCATAGTTTAGCCTTGGTGTCAAGTTTGGACCGATCCTTTCCCACCGATACCCTATCCAGCTATAAAGCGCTGGACCAGCGCCAATACCCAATACCAGGATCAGATGGTGCATCCCTAATTTATTTCATTAGAAATATATTAACCCTAAAACAAGCCAGTAGTTTTCTTTAGATTTGGACATTTACAAAATAGATTGATAAAGTAACTGTCTAAAAGTCACAGAAAGTTTGGATCATCAACTTGCATAAATCCAAATTCCCCCAATTATCTTCCTTCTTAAGCTGAAATGGATAAAGGATCAGGCATCACAGCCAGTGCACCCTCTGCTTTTACAGCTCCCCCCGACTTTACAGTCAACTCAGCTTTCTAATGAACTCACATCCACACAGCGAAAGCTGAGCTGGCTTTAAATGTTGCCATAGCAACTTCAAATGCCTATCATGCAGGAGCAGAACAGCGTTCATAATTAAGTGATATAAAACCTAATGGCTCCAGCTGTTAAAGAAAGGCTGACTGTGTGTTATGGAGGATGAGAGTCAGTCGGGGGAGAAGTCTGCTTCAGAGGAAGGTAGAGGGAGAGCATGTACTGCAGTACAGCAGAGCAAAGAAATCCTGTCATCCTCAGCTGGATGACTGTTGGAGGATTACAAGCTCATTTCAGCACGAGTTCTTAAACTGACATTACTTTTAAATGCCCCTCCGTCTATCCTGCAGACA
This sequence comes from Halichoeres trimaculatus, assembly GCF_033239565.1. Taxonomy (NCBI): domain Eukaryota; kingdom Metazoa; phylum Chordata; class Actinopteri; order Labriformes; family Labridae; genus Halichoeres; species Halichoeres trimaculatus. The sequence continues at coordinate 20,700,018 of NW_027437197.1, forward strand.
GCAGAGTGCATGTCAGCGCTGACTGAGCCCAGTGCTGCTGTCCACACACAGGCATGGGAACCAAGAGGCAAAGTCAGGTCACTTCAACCATGAATCTTTCTGTGTGCCCGGGAATGAACTGATACAAGGAAGTCTTATTATCTGGGAACTAATTAAACATTAAGTCTCAAGCCTTACTGGTGAATTATCACACAGTTCTCACAGTCCCTGTATGATTTCTGCAGGAACACACTGTGTGTTCCACCTCTGGCTGTTGGAGTTATCAGTCAATAAAACGCTCGAAAAGCAGATTGAAAAGAAAGCACTTGCAGGTAACCCTGCCTGGCAGAAGTTCTGTCTGATATTTGTATTTTTCTGTGTTTGAAAATGATTTTTGCCAAGACTGTGAAGAATACATGAGCTTATCTCAGCTACCTGGTATTTACAGCAAACTGTGTAAACAAGTGTCTGGGATCAATACCGGCTGCATGAACATTCCCGTGTTTGTTTACCATGCACATTTAAAACCAACAGCTCAGGCTGTGTGTTTTTATCTGGTGTTGTTCAGCCCTTTGCTAGATCCTCAGATCCTGTGATTTGTCTCCCAGTGATATTGTGTTCCTGAAAGCAGAACCCAGAGGCTACAAGGACATCTCTGCCTGCATGCAAAGCGAGGCTTCGTATCTGGGAGATTAGAGTACAAGAGAGCTCATACTTCACCAAGTGAGTAGTATCTTCTTGGGATCTGGGAGTCCGGGTAGACGTTCTCTAAATACCAGGAAAAGGGTTTGCAGTGTAAGGCCTCTCTGAGAGCTCTGCGGGAGGAAACATCTCCGTAGTCCACACGCATCACACCTGGAGACGAGAAATGAATGAAAGGATTCAGCCATTCAACACAATTTACTTCAGTCAGAACAAACAGCATAAAGAAGATATATGATATGAAAAGCAGAAGGGAGCATTTTGGCATCACTTTTGCACAGTGGGAGGAGTTGGAGCCATTGTGCCTGTTGTTACATACAGTAAATGGTATTTAACAAAGTATTACAACATGTTTATGTTAATGAGCATATCATGTATTTCTGCACCACCATGGCTCAACACCAGAGGGACCCTTTACAAAAACAACCCATTACAACCCTGCTAGAAAAGATGTGGGTGATCATTGCATAATTTCTGTTTAGCAAAGCAGTAACGACCTTATTATTTCTGTAATGAGGACATGTGAGGTAAACTACGCCAAATCCTGTTTTAAATGTGTTGATCTCTGCAGAAAAAGGTCATCACCATCAGAGAAGCCAAAATGTGATAATTATGTAACATTTTGTGCCATGGTTTGTGTTATTTTTGCCAAACTGGAAGCATGTGATGTATCAGCCTCAATGCAACTGAAGACTAAAGGGAGGATTGGACGCTAACTGGGCACAGACGCATACAAACACATTACGCAGATGGTTTCTCCCCAGAGAGCCTCTCACAGACTCAGAGCTTGCGTGTAGAAAGATTCAGGGGGTAATTTATTATGAAAGAGCGTGACTGCAATGAGGGAAATAGAATGCAACTTCCAAAACACCAGCAGACGTATTTAACCTACAGCATCGTCTCTTATTAGAGAAGGAGGAGACAATGCAAGGAGCAGCTTGTCTCACACCACTAATTCTTTGGGGCGTTTTGGCGTCTTTGAAATAGAAATTTCAAGTTGGCAGATAAAAGCTATCAGGGGAAGCCTGCTCCTTCTCCCATGGCTCTCGTGTTCCTCCTTCTCTCTCTGTAGGGTCCAGGTATCACATGCTGAAGGTGATGAATCACCTCTTTGATCTTGAAACCACCAGTGAAGAGGAGGGAAAAGCACTTTTACACAGGATCACCAGAAGCCCCTCCCAAAATCCGGCTGAGCAGCACACTGCGCTCCCGTGTGCCAATAAGTGAGGTCTGGCAGCAGCGTGGCCCAGATCATTCTCCCTAATGTCCTGGAGGAACAGACAGTCATTGTGGAGCCACAATACGCAGGGAGCTTCATCCATCACTACACCGGCTCTGTCTGTACACCTGCCCCGTGGAGAATCCTGCTCCGTCTGAGCGCAGGAGAAGGTCACAATTTGTGCAGGGAGATGGGCAGATTATGGATGATCCCTTATAGGTTGGCTGGCATCTAAAACACTTAACCAGAGATTTCTGGGATGCTGCTGTCTGCTAAAGGGTAATCACATTACTAAACTGACAGATGGAGGGGTACTCATCTCTCAATCAGCACAGCCCTGTTGTTCTTTTTTATTTTTTGGTCTTAGTGTGCTTGAACAGTGTCTGGGAAGAGACTATCTTTACAAAATGTCTGAACTCAACTTCAAAAGAGCTAAAAATGTGTCAAAAAGTGGGAAATAATGAATCTCAGTTTGAGGACGACAAAAGCAGAATTAAGTTTCAGTGTAAGACAGAGAAGAAGGAGAAACATAAATTCTTTAATGAGCCAGATAAAGTAGCATGAAAGACCGACAAAGAGCAGTAATTAGCTCAAATATAACAACAGACAGCCGGAGAGCAGCAGATTTTTCATGTCTGCTTTAGTGCAGAGTGAGTTATCCCTTTTTCTGAACTATGAAGTTAAAACAGCAGGACTACTGACTACTAGTCCTGACTACTACGATTCATCAACAGAACTCTACAGTCAGTCAGACGCAGGTACCTGGTGATATGATGTAGAAAAACTCTTTAAAATCATCCATCCACACTTCTGCCAGCCGCCTGTTGTTCTTGTTGATGACTTGTCCCGTTCCTCCAGGGAAGCTGTACGGGGTGGCCTTCCGGAAAACGTGGCCCACATGTGAACATGTAACGATTTCCAAAGAGCCGCCGCACTGCCAAATCTGTAGACAAAAGAACACACGGCTAGTTTGGAGAGCAAAGGAAGAGGAGACATACAGCAGACGCTCAGGCTGTTTGCTACAGCTTTTTAACCTTTGTTGAGCAAGAATAGAGCTTAAAACCATCATCATTTAACTTGTTTCATCATATTTAATGTATGAATATTTTTTGAAGTTTACTGATCCAGCTGTTCCCCTCTATCAGAGCAGCCGTCATAACAACATCTCATTTTACAAACATCTCTACATTAAACATTTTGCTGCCTTTGCATCTTTTCCTTTAATCTCTCAGATGGAAGTTTCTGTGATCCAAAGAAGAGATGTTAGCAAGGGAAACAAACAAAACAAAGAGAGCTGGCATGTGTTTACTGACAAGTTTGGTGATGTCATTATCTCTTACTCTGAAAGACATCTCCAGGTTCTCCCCGCCCCAGATGTCCATCCCTGGATCGTAGCTTCCTATTTCTTCAAAATAGGATTTGTCTATAGAGAACAATCCTCCTGCCATGGTTGGAGTCCTGCAAGAAACACAGATGAGGCCTCACCAATGGTTCGTCTCTTAATGCTGTGTTTTGGTTTCAGTAAAATCAAATAAGATATCAGTTTGTTTGACATTGTAAACAAAGCGTTAGAGGTGTAATCACTTATGTTTTAATCTTTTCTGTGTTACAGTCAGGCCCTTAATTGAGGAAGTTGCTGCTGGGAGTGATTTGCATACAGATGACAAATAGTGCCTTGTTTTATGCAGCAAAAAAAAAGATTTTCTATTAATAAATTTAATGAGATGACCTATACTTAGATTTTTAAAGAGCACCATCACAGCCATGTGCTATTTAGGACGCTGCCTGCTTCAGTGGGATACACAGAGGAAATGGGGCTATTTTCATCTGCAGATAAAAATGGCACTCTTTCATAATAAGAGTTCTAGGGAAGAACTTTAACTATTCATGTCTGCCTTCACAGAAAACATTCCCAGCTCAAACAAGAAACAATGAACTAACAACTGACCTGAATGTCCTGTCACTTTTTAGTGATTTGACCTCCATAATGTTAATTATATAAAAAAGAGAAAATGATGCCATGCAAGTGGAAAGTCTGGAAGCGGATCCACATTTAGTTTCTGAGGAGGAAGAAAAACATTATCTTTTGTACCTGACAGGAAGTGTTCTGTCTCCCTTGCGACGATCCATCTCCCGCTGGGGAACCGGGTACCAGCGGAAGTTCAGCTTCCAGTTGAATCCTCCATAGGTCATATCTGAGCCTGCCATGTATTCAAACGTCTCATCGCTGATGACATCGATGATAGGGCACACCACTGCTGTCCTGAGAGACACAAAGGAGGAAAGGTAAGATTCTGCGTGGAGATGAGTAAAAGAATGAGCAGTCTGTCAGACGGAAGCAGAAAATAGCCCTCAGAAATCCTTGGAGTGAAAGGAAGAATCTTCAAATGTCCTTTTCTGACAAACTGTCCAACGAAACATGTGAAACTCAAAGTGATGTAAAATATCTTCACATCGGGCTGTCATTAGAAAGTTAAGAAGTTTTAACTGAAAAAATAGTTATCATTATATGGGGCAGCACAAAATATTGACACAGCAATGTTTTGTTGTAAATCATACTATTGTATCATGCTAGATCACAATGTAACATTAATTTATATAAACGTTCGTAACACCATCATATCACTACCTCCGCCAAGGAGGTTATGTTTTTGGAAGAGTGAACATAACTCAAAAAGTAACGAAAGTAATGAAAAAGAAATGAAATTTTCAGGAAATGTTCAAAATGGGATAAGGAAGAAGTGATTACATTTTGGAGGTGATCCGGATCACTGTCTGGATCCAGGATTTTTTAAAGGATTCTTTATAATTGTAAGATAGGGCTGTTTTCACCATATGTGTGTATAACTCCACCATAAATCGTCAGATTGCTTTGCAAAACAATACAAGACAAGGTCACCACAATTCCTGACAGATGTAAAAGTATGATCCAGATCCTGGAAATATTCTGGATACTAAAATCTGGAATATGAAATTTATATATGATATATAAATTATCTTACAAACCTGCAACTAACACCAAACTGTAGCAGACAGTCTGCTGAAAGGTAGTATAACATTAAAGTAGGACTAAAGTGTTGGTGACAATCTTGATATGCTTGGTGGAGGTCTGCACTCTCTGAGTGATTTTGTAGTCATATAATGTATCATTTTTATTTCAAACAACACTACGGCACCTGTAAAAGTGATGTGATCTCTCTCCCACAGTGTAAGGATGTAAGGGTGTGAAATAATCAGTAAACAAGGCAAACAACTGAACTTTGAGGGAGGCGAGTAAAGAGGAACAGAAAAGAATGACTCCATGCATTCCCATTTTTCCTCCAAAACCAACACATCACATTTACAAAGGAAGCAATTAAAATTAACACTGCAGCATTCAGCTCCCAAGTTTTCGAACGTGTGGGCAGCTCACACTTCATGGAGGTGAAAGTGAGAGAAAGTTATGACTCACTGCAGTTTCTAGTCTTCGTTTGAGCCGCTGTGACATTTGGTGCAGATTCATTGTCAGTCTTAAATTCATCATTCAGCAGTTTGTTTACTAAATTAGCCCTGCTGTGCTAGCCGTGCAGAACGGTGTGCTTTGTTTTAATTAGGCCTCTAGGCCCTCCTATGGGTCCCACCCCCTTAGTTGGTGAATCTTCTGATGAAATGCATCAAAGCTTCCAGTCAACAATCCCAGTTAACTCATACTATTTATTTTTTTCATTAATTTCATTTGGTCTACACTAAATTTTGACACATTTTCAAAATCATAACATCTCAATTGGATATCAGCTCTTCTTTCAGCTCTCAGTTTCCGTCAGTAAGAAAAAAAGTTGCAGACAGATTTATAAAGATGGTGAATCGATGATGGAGATAAGATCACTCTAGAGTTAAAATGCTGAGGAGTGAGACATCTCACATCCTCACTATCTCTGCTGAGTGTAGCACATGCAAAACAGCGACAGCGAAGTGTCGGATAAACAGAACACAACCTCATGGGTGCTGACTAATACGACACCATCAAGACGTACATTTTTCAGAGGTGAAGAGCATTTTTCTGCAAAGAAAAGAGCTGCCTACAAGATTTGAAAAGTGGGATTTGCTTTTCATAAGAGGGGTTGGTGAGTGTTTGAGGTGATGGCCCGGTGACATTCAACGTAGAGCCAAATGGTATTGGTTTTAAATGTTCAGTCCTTCAACTTAAAACTTTTTCCTTATGACGCTTTGTGTCTTCATATTAAATTAGAAGCAATTAAGAAGCATTAACATATTGTTCATTTAACCTCCTTTAAGTCAAGTGATCATTCCAATAATCAACTAGAAAAGCACTCAAAGAGCGCAGACCTCCACCAAGCATACTGTGATTGTCACCAACACTTTAGTCCTACTTTAATGTTATACTTCCTTTCAGCAGACTGTCTGCTACAATTTGTTAGTTGCAGGTTTGTACGATAATTTGTTTCCTGACAGTGTTGAAAATTATGATGACCCAGTACATAGTTCATATTCCAGATCTTAGTATCCAGAATATTGCCAGGATCTGGATCGTACTTTTACATCTGTCAGAAATTATGGTGACCTTGTTTTGTATTGTTTTGCAAAGCAATCCAACCATTTATGGTGGAGTTATATACACATATGGTGAAAACAGCCCTATCTCACAATTATAAAGAATCCTTTAAAAAAAATACTGGATCCAGACAGTGATCCTTATCACCTCCAAAATATAATCACTTCTTCCTTATCCCATTTTGAACATTTCCAGAAAATTTCATGAAGATTTGTTTGTTACTTTTTGAGTTATGTTGTTCACAGCCTAACCTCCTTGGTGGAGGTAATGCGTGATTGTCTATTTGTTAGATACAGCTCTTTGTCTGTCTCTCTAGGCGGTGATACATCTGTGCAGAAGAACTTTATGAAAATGAAAAATGCTGTTCAACTGCATTATGTAATAACCTGACTCACAGAGTAGTGATTTTTACCTCAGGCAAATTTTATGTGTCTGACCGCAGATAAGGAATGGATCATAAGTGATTCATTATCAATCCATCCATCTGCTAATGTCAATCTCACACAAACAGCAAAGTAAAAGCCACAAATCAAAGCTCCGCTCTGTCAGTGCAGAGTAAACCAAGCAATCTGTCTCTTAAAAGTCTCCTAAACATGTATTTCACTTTGAACGTGACTCGACTAAAACAGCTAGCATCAGTTGCAGCAGAGTAAACACAAAAACTGAAGCCAAAGTAACTGGATCTTGTTTTTCCTCTGAGGCTGCAGCAGAAGCAGACGATGCAAAAATGATTATCTTCTGCAATCAGCAGAGCCGGGCTCAAACTGTGTATTCAGACCTGATAGTTTGCTGCTCTATCAATATTCAGACTGAGCTTTTGGCTCAAGAAATCATTGATGCAACTTCAGTGAAACGTGATATAGGCAGTATTAATAAATCATGTCGAGGACTGATGAGGCGAAGAAGAAATGATTGACAAGGAGCCCAAAAAGCTGAAGCCATCAGTCCTATTAAGAAAAGGAGTCTGGTGTTGGAGTCAGATCACAAAAACACGACATAGTCTGGTCCGTTTGGTTCACCCACCTGTCCTCTTTGATGCGTGCCAGCAGGGGCTCCAGCCAGCCGACAGTGCACTCACAGTGAGCGTCCAGGAAGGTAATGACCTGACCTTTGGTGGCAGCTGCTCCCCTCAACCTGGCTCTGATGAGACCTGAACGCTGCTCCATCCTCAAGATCCGGACTGGCACCTCCAGAGTCTTCACATAGTTCTCCAGCTTCTCCTTCAGGAAGTCTGTCAGTAACAGGTAAACAAATACATTCTAGCAAGTGTGAGGGCACAGAAAAACAATACCAGGAAACTTTCTGCATCCAGTTTCCAAAGTTGTTTTTCTTGGTCATTAAAGATATCAAAATATGTTTGGGCTCTATAAAACAGAAACGGGCTCTTTTTCTCTAACTTTTTAGCACATTATCGTTAAATCAGGAATAGAATTGGCAGACTAACCTCTGACATAAACAGTTCAGCTGCATAAATCTTCATTTAGTCGCTGTGTATGCTATCTGCCCTTAAAATTGATACTGACTGTGCTGCTTCCTGTGGTGCTGAAAACACTGTTGTGTACTTGTGTCTTGTACTGCCAGTGACTCACGAAGACTCACAAAGTGTTTCCACTGTTGTTGACTTCAGCGCTAAATTTGTGACACTACTGGAGATTATATAATATTTATTTTTTAAGCCTCTTATTAGCAGGAGCGCAGGCTACCAACCTCTCTCGCTGGCATCATCCACTAACACAATCTCTGTGAGGAGGTGTCTGGAGGAGCGGCTGATGACACTGTGAACCGTCCTCAGCAGGGTGCTCCATGCCTCGTTGTGAAACACGATGACAATGCTGGTGTTTGGCAGGTCGTCTGAGTACACTTTGGTCTTACAGCTGACAGAGGGAGAGTTAAAATATGAGAATTAAGGATTGAAAAGTTTCCAAACAAGTAACTCTATCTGAACTATTTCAGAGGCTTTTAGAGGTAAAACTTTGAAATGTTTTCACAGAAAGGAAAAAAAAATATGAGTGCAATTTAGTGAAGCCTCATGTATATTTATATAACGCTTTATTTACTTGTCTGAAAAGATGTATGACTCATCTCAGCAGCCCCAGGTTAGAAACCAGTTTCAGACTACACCACAGGATTGTTACAACAGCCACTTCCTGTAACTATAACCCTTACATGTACTGAGGCTTAAAGCCAATTAATGGTGAAAATTATTTATTGACATAATCATCCTTTAATCTGGAGGAATCCTCAACATTTGGTGCTTAAAGCTTCTCAGATGTTCAGTATTTTAATCAAATGTGGGTGTTTGGCACACTGAGCGTTGGCTGTCATTTGTCATCTTTTTTTCCTACTACATAAAACTGATTAACTGAAATAATAACAAGAACAATGAAAATCTATAACTTTATATCACTTTCCGAATGTAGGCGAAAATTGGGCCACAAAATTAAAGCTACAAGCAGTGATAAGCTGGCCCTCGCCTCCATGTGTCAGGGCATATCGTGACAGCTGCATGTGCGGGAAGTATTAGGGCTGGGACAATATTTTATTATTGTGAAACATTTCTGTCACGATTTTTGGGGTGCTGATTCGATTCAAACTAGGGCTGCAACGACAAATCGATAAAAACGATTTGATGAATCAAATCCATTCACTGTGCTGGGCCATTACTGCATTAGTTTGTCTTCAGTTTATTTAACTTCTTCCTTTTTGTCGGTTTATCAGTGGTTGGTTAGTGGTTGGCAACTAGCTGAAGGTGTATTACCGCCACCTACTGGACTGGAGTGTAGATTACCTGGGCTGCAGGGCTGTATGTGTCACATGTAAACAGATCAGCGTGGTGGAGGGGAAGCCGAGCCGGCAGGTGAGGGAAACAAGTAAACACACAAATAATGGCAGAGCCAGAGAAAGACGTTTGCCCAAAAAAATCCAGAGTTTGGGAGTATTCCACGCTGAGTAAAAGCACACAGCCTGTTAACTGACAAAAATAAACTCAGACAAAATGGCAGTGCGACTGCAATGATCCAGCACTTAAAACGCAAACATGTTGGGCTCATCGATGACGAGCAGTGGAGCTCAACAGAGAGGTAAGGAGCTACAAAATCCCACATACACTCCTTTCATATGTTGTGAAATGCATGGTTTGTCTTTCAGGACTCTTTTTGTCTTTTTATTAAATCGTCACCCTGTTTGAAACCACCAGGAGCTCATTAAACTAATGTTAGCATTAGCGTTAGCTGCTACAGGAAGTAGTAGGGCAGAGGGGATGAACTGTTTGACCTGCAGGTGAAAAGATTGAGGACAATTTTTATTTATTTGCCATTTTGGCCCACTAAGTTCTTCATCTGAAGACACAACAATGTATTTTGTATTATTCTGCCCAAACTATTGATTCTGTAAGTGACAATACATTCATGTCATTTGTTATTCTTTATAAAAGTAGCATCTGGTCAGCTTAAACTATGTTCAAATATGTTGTTTCTTTGTTTATATCTTCAAGCAAACAATAGCCATCAGCTAAAATAACAACACGTTTGGTTTTGTTTATTTTAATTTTACGCATTCTCATCCTTTTTTGCTGATTCACCATTTAATCATTTATATAATCGTCCGAGAAATCGATTACCACATTAATCATTAGTTGCAGCCCTAATTTAAACTGTGATTCTTCAATGGTAACATTTTTTGCAATTTTTAAGTTTGCTTTTTTAACACCAGACCATGTGAAAAAGTTAAATGATGATGATAATGTCTACAGACTATACCAGGAGACACATTTTCCTATAAAATGCACATCACATGAGTCACAGAGAAACATTTTACCTTCTGCTGGAGAAAAGTGGTAACTTTTTTCCAATCCAGTTTATAAACAAAGACTGAAATGAAGAATATGAATTTGAAAAAAAAAGATTTTTTGACAAAGAATCCTGATTTTGATATCGTCAAACAAAAAATCTTGATATATTGTATATCAATTTTTCTCCCACACCTACAAAGTTTGGCCAAGAGTGTTAGAAAAATCAATTAGTGGGTGTCACTTAAACTAAAAATGTAAAAAATAGCTTTTTATTTATTGAAATGTAGAGATTTGTGTCACTGTACAGCTAAATCTTACATCTCTATCCATCATTAAAACCTGAGAGTGGTTCAGGTGCAGCCTGGAGCTGAGCCCACCTGTAATTGGGTGAGGGCAGTGTTCACCATGGACAGGTGGTCAGCCAATCAAAGGGCTGGCACTGATTACTCCAGCACTCCAACCTACAGGCCTTTTAGAATGACCAATAAGCCCTAACTTAACCTCCAGAAGGAAACCCACACAGGAAGATGAAGAACATGAAAACCCCACACCTACGAGCCCAACCTGCCAGTAGATTCAAACCCAATGTCACTTCTATGTGAAGCTAATCCCTGCACCATGAAGCCACCAACCTTTAACAGACCCAGTCTAAAGTTGTCTGTCAAAAACACTTTTTACAAACTGCATTCACAGCGTTGCTCCAGGCTTGCAGCTAGTTACTCTGAATGAGTGACTAAGAAAAGAATCAGAGTCCTGCTGCTTTTCAATTCTGTTGTCAGTGCAAACGCATTGACATGTGAGATTTACAAACAAAAATCCCTGGAGAAAGTGGAAAAATAAATCCAGTGTTGACAGTTGTGTCAGCAAGTCCACGGCTTGATGGGATGTCTGTCAGAGCCGAGGAGTGAGAATATGTCAAACTCTGGACGCTGCTGTAGGGGATGATGCTGAATAAAGAATGAGCTGCGTTACTGAAGTGGACGGCCGGAGCTGGAGGAGGGGTGGGGGAGGTAACGGAGGGTGAAAGAAGCCACTGGAGCAGCAGCATTGCTGGTTTTGTCCTGTCTATTTAAAGTGACAGGACTGACTGACACATCTAGGCCAGGAGGTTGCCTTCAAGACAACTTTGCATGGCTCTGGATGATTTTCACCACAGAGATGGGGGATTTTACTCAGCTGAGCTGTGTTCTGTATTATACATAATGAGAGGAAGCTGCAGCCATTATGAGCTGAAAAACTAGGCTGCAATCAGCTGAATATTCAATTTTTTGCAGTAAAACAGGTCTTCTTCTTCACTATGCAGCATAATGATCTTTGTCTCTGCATCTCCATGCTGTACAAAGTACTGAGTTGGTAATATCATAGTGGAGGCAAGAGTCACAGAGAAAAACTGTAGGTACAGGTGTGGAGAGGTATCCTGTGCCCTCTATCTCTTATCATATCTGACAAGCAGAGCTCGTGGTGTCCACCTCGTGAAAGTGTTTTTGAGCTCTCCATAAATTTCAACATGATAGTGTCTCTAAAAGAGTGTGAAGGTGGCTCCATTTCAGCAGTGCAGACGAATGTTCTCATGTTTCACGTAAATAGCTTCATGGATTTTCACTAAGTAGTCTGATGGATCTTGAGGGACAGTAAACAATTCTAAATCCCATTCAGATGTCAGGCCTAATGTAAACACATTTGGGATTTGATGGATTCTGCATTGTAGCGATGCTGGTAGCTACTGATGTCGGTCATTTTCACTTTGGATACAGTAATGAGGAATGGGACCAAATATTGATGCAGTCATGTACAGTCGTCTTCACTTATTGATACCCTGGCACTAGATATATTGATTCTTTTAAACAAATAATTACTGCACCCTATAGAATTTCCTGAAAATTTAACACTTCCCGTCACTGCTCCCTTATTATGGTTTCACTTATGACATGAGTGAGGGGAATAATAATGGGAAGACTTGTTTTTCCTTTCCCGAAAAGCAATCAGCAAAAGCCCAGTTTTGTATTTGATGTTGTGAAGAAGTTACACAAACTTGTAAAAGTTGTTTAAGTGTTTTTTTCTTATGTGTATATTTTTAATATAGTATTTTTTGTATATTTTGAAACACATTTTTGGTATTAAATCTTCCCCTTTACGGCCTTAACCTCTTGATACCCAAGCTTTTGTCCAGCATGCGTTGCTATTTTATTTGTCCTTGCTTTACTTGTTGCTTTGGGACAAGCTGGAACAAATAACATGATAACTAAACTTTGTCTTTTTACAGGAAGTTACTGGGTATTATTATTATTATTATTATTATTATTATTATTATTATTATTATTATTATTATTATTATTATTATTATTATTATTATTATTATTATTGTTGTTGTTGTTGTTATTATTAAGTTATTAGTTAGTTATTGGTGTTATTGTACATAAATACTCTAGTTTAATTCAGAAATTGGGATATAGTTTTTACCTTTCTCTATTTTACATCTGGAGCTGCTGTTAGGGATGGGTACCGAATTAGGTACTGTCAAAAGTACCAGGAACTGATTCATGTAAGATCAAAAGGCACCATGTTTAGGTACCTAAATGCATCCTTATGTATGACTATGAGGGAGTGGAAGAGTAGGTGATTTTCCATGCTGGACATGAACACAGCATTGCAAGGTTATAAATTGAAAAAATATATATTTCCATTTCAAACAAATTGATAATTTTTTAAACACACTAACACAAAATAGTACCAAATATTGGTAGCGTTGAGTACTGGTACCGATTGCCAAGTACTGGGCATCAGTACTGTATCGTTTCATCTCTAGCTGTTGTAGAAGTTTTTTGCAGATATTCCCACCATCTTGTTTTCACTGAAATGGGTGCAATGTTGAAATATCACCAAAAGATGACATAAGCAGTGTCCCTAAATGTGACTAACAGGTCAAAGTTTAAAAAAAAGAAGGAAGTATCGAGGGTCTGAGAGGCAGGAATGTAACATCCTCTCATATGAGTATGCAGGGTCTCAGGAGGTAAAATACACTGAGGATGAAATCAAATCAGTATGTGCATGACTCATAACCCTGCATCTTTTCAGGTGTGTCTTAAGAAAAGAAAAGTAGTGTTAAAGATTGGATCTGTATTCTATTGATCTGCTTACAATGCAGGCTATGGCTAGAGCCACAACGATTTTGTGCCATCAGGTTACAACATAACACTTAAATTCCTTGCAGTTCCTTCAGTTTCGTGTATCTGTTCACATATTGAGGAAATAGCAATGTGTAAATAATTTGTCTTCGATGATGCTGTGTCTCCAAGGCTCTTTATGTGAAAGCATTCCGGTAAGAAAAAGAAATCCACTAAAAGTTAATCACAAAGATAAATATTCTAGCTGACAGAAAAAAAGGTTTAGGCGAGCAGCTCATTTGCAAATACAGTCACTGTCTGAAGCAGCGGTGAGATTATTTTGGATGAAGAGGGAGAAACCCTGCTGCTTTGCTGAGTCATCCAACACATTTGTCCAACCACTGAAACAGTTTTTTTTTGTGAACCTGGAATAAAGTCTGCAACACTCAAAGATGAAAACACCCAAGAAATAAAAAAATGAAGAACCAGAAGCAGAAAGCTTCAGCCAGAATGTCAGCTTTCTGTAAACATAGTGCCTTAAAATGTGTGATGGGCATCAAAGACGGTGGGCGGTGGAGGAGCAGGGTGAGAAGAACTACAATACTCTGGTCTGCTGAAAAGAGGAAGTGTGCATGTGTTCCAGCAGTGTGTGAATGTGTGTCAACGTGTCAAAATATCAGCAGAGTGAACCCACAATGCATCTGGAAGAAGAAGCTTACGTACCCATCCAGTCGCACATCCGGCAGGCTCCTGTTGAGGGCAATCATGTCGCTGGCCATCAGATTAAACTGGTTGATTTTAAAGAGCTCCTTCATTTTCTCCTGCTCGTCTTTGGGGATGTTCACCGCTTTGCCCATTTCCCCTGGACCCTCGTGGCTGCGAGATATCACGGCTGTAAGGTAACAGACGGTGGATGAAAAAAGATATCTGATGAGAAATCAACCACGTTATTGCTTTCTTTTTTTTTTTTTTGGAGACTTGGGGGGTGAGAAATTAATGTCAAGCTGCACTGTAATATAAATCACTGAGTATATAAGGTCGACTCTTGATAAGGAAACATTATGAGAGGATCTCCCAAGTTATTAAGGCGCTCTAAATTACAAGTGCTCCACACTTCCTTTGCTTAATGGGACTGAGAGTAATGAGAACTGACTGACCTCACTGACCCGAGTCTGTTGGCTCTGGGCCCTGTTCTCGACAGTGGGAGAAAAAGGGTTGTGGTTTGTCAAGAACTCGATGAACCAGGGAACAAAAACTCAATAAATAAATCTAAAACAGACCTGGTTTGCTTAAAAACAAAGCTTTAGTGGAGGGAAGCGATATACATCAGGCATTTGTTTTGGAAATGTGTCGCTTCAATCATTTATATTTATCATTCAAAAGAAAAAGAGTGAGAGGTGTGGAAAAAATGACCTCTAACTTGTACTGAAAAGCACTGAGCTGAGATGAGATGCACAAATTCTGAAGCGGACGTCACAGTCGCACAGCTTATTTTCCATCTCTTAGCGAGAGCTCTGCAGAGCATGCTGGGTCTCTGTCTCTTTAGGAGACTGCTGCAAAGCATGCTCTGCCTCTCTATATGCTCTGTGAAGTGTTATCTTCTATAAAAGTAATACGCCGCAGCGTAAACATAATTTTCCAGATTAGTGTCTGTGCCTGTAGTAATGCACTGCTGTGTGATCAAACAGCGGTTCATGCACAGGCAGCATCTTTACAGGGCATGCACATGTGTACAGTATACTGCTTCCCCATAATAATGCGTAATAACCCTGCATATATAGAAAGTGTGACGACTTTCTCACTTGCATTGGGAGAAAAATACCCCCCTCACACACCAGTGAACAGTGTAAGACATTTAATTGAGATGGTGCAGGCTCTGTGCTTAAGCTCTCTCCTGGCTGCTGTGGCTTCAGCTGAGTGGGTATTAAGGCGCAGCACAGTCCGGAAGCTATATTTAA
Organism: Halichoeres trimaculatus; assembly: GCF_033239565.1. NCBI lineage: Eukaryota > Metazoa > Chordata > Actinopteri > Labriformes > Labridae > Halichoeres > Halichoeres trimaculatus. The sequence goes on from NW_027437197.1 coordinate 20,715,322, forward strand.
TTTTAGTTTAATCTATTAGGAGGTTTTGAATTCTGAGATTTGGGGGAATATTTTAATAGATGAAAAGAAGAAGGGAAGCAGAATCCTTTCTTCTTTGCTCCTACAGTCAAACGCCTGCAATCAGTGTGAGTACTGTTGCTTTTCCTCCTGCACAGGCAGCTCCCTTCATGAAAGGTAAATAACCTTCGATGGATTTATTACTGTGTCCCTCACAATAATCTCTGAGAGCAGAGGCAGTGATTTTCATGAAAGGGGGACACACGGTTCACATTAGTAGCATGGCCCCAGGTTAAGAGGATTCCCTGTGACCCCTCGTGGAGAAGGGCATGTGTTCACTGGATTGTTAACCTCAGCTGATCCTGCTCTTTTCTTTATGCTGCTGCTGACACTCTCCATTGGGATGGACACAGCTCCAGAGCTGAGCTGTTTGACTGAACAGAGTGTTCATCCTCTCCAATCTATCTGCCTATATCAACAGAGAACACAGAACATCCAGTGACCCATCAACACCCAGGCTTAATCCCATAGGTTATTGTAAAATGTAAATTACATGACCAGTTTCTAATCAAACACCAGAGACATGCAGAGAGCAGAGTGAATTTTAAAGAGACAGGCCTCAAGCTTTGAAGGAATAAGGTAAACATTAGTTCAGCACAGCATTTCCTGGCTCTCAGTTGCAGCCTGTAAATTATACAATATCTGACAAATTGGGATTTATTAGGCACGAATACACACATATTTAATACACTCAACACTCAAATATAGCTGTAGAGCCCTTTAAAGATGGTGTGAACTTTGCACAAATTAATGAGATGTTTTCTATTAGTGCCAGAGCATATCTCAGTTCACTGACTCTGCTGGAGCTTTCTTTATATACTTCAGTTACCCCTGTTTAACTTCATGTGTGCTAGCAGCATAGCCACAAAGCTGTGCTACCAGACTGAGTGATCCTAACAGGTGAATATAACATTAGTAGACCTCTTACTTTAAGAAATGTTAGCTGTATATTATTTTTTTCGCTTTTGGTAGGTTACATCATGATACAATAGCTTTGTCTGGTTAACTTTCTTCATTCTTGATCCATTAAGGTTTGTTTGCCACCCTTCAACAGGCTCTTTTCTCTTCTGTTCAACTTCTGGGTCAAAGCCTGATGTGCTAACTGTGGAGCAGGCAGTCTTGTATAAAGTACTTGAGTAAAAGTACAAGTGTGTTACCATTAAACTACTTTGGTAGAAGTTAAAGTCACCTTTTAGAATATTACTTGAGTATAAGTCTTGAGGTACCTGATTTTTATTGTACTTAAGTATCAAAAGTAATTCTTGATATATAAAATCTACTAAAGTATTAAAAGTATAAGTAAAATTATTTTTTGAAAAGTAAGCAGTTAGATTTTTGATTTAGAAATTTATTGTGGCTTACAGTAAAAGGACAATATCCAGGCACAGGAGAAAGAGGCTTGAACTTCTTCAATAAAAGCTTTCACACCACTGGGCATTTTATCTGGTAGGAAGAATCTTTCACTCCAACATACAAAACCATTTCATGCAAATACGGCCAAGGGTGAGCGGTGTTATCTTCGATAGCACCACGGAGTTCACAGAGTTTGCCACTGTGGTCAACATGCTCAACAGATGCTACCAGAGTATCGTTAGCATCAGCGCCTGCTGCAGGTGCTTCCATGATGGCATCAATGATGTGACATGCCCAGACAAGCTGAATTTCTTCTTCGGGCTTGGCAGTTTGGTTGACATGACAAACAAGCATTACGTCACCATCTCAAATTTCTTCTAATTCTATTTTGTAGTAACGAGTTACGAAAATGACAAGAGGAAATGTATTGGTGTAAAAGTAAGGTAAAGTTTTGGGCAGATTGGGTTGTACACTCAACCCCATTGTTTACGAATGCCAGTCCAACTTTGAGAAATCTGACCACGTGTGATTTCAGTCAGACTGACATTGTACAGTTCAACAGTTTCATTTTTTAGTCGCTTTTGTCCAAAGCCACGTATAACTCAAGCAGGAATTCAGGCAGAAGGAAAAACCTTAGTAAGTGCGACAAAGTGCGACAAGTTATTTGGCTGCAGGTGCTGCCATCAAGTGAAGGAGTTTTTTTTAATACTGTAGAATAATATAACCAACTAACCACAGTCAAATGCTGTAGCAATATACTTCAACCTTCAACAACATTCAGTAATTAGTGCTGAAAATTCACTAAGAGCTAGGTCTGAGACCTTCTGACTCATTTTACCCCTAAGGACAAAGAGGAGAAGGCTCAGATTAAGGCCCATAGTGTTCCCTGAACAGATAAGTCTTCAGACATCTCTTAAAAGTACAAAGGGACTCTGTGAATCGTATAGAGTTTGGTAATTAATTCCACCATTTGGGAACAACAGAGAAGAAGAGTCTGGCTAGAGATTTGGAGCTGCGCTGGGCTGGGAGCATCAGGCGTCTTTCACAAGCAGAGTGTAGTGGGCGTGAAGGACTGTAGACCAGGAAGAGGGACCCCAGGTAGGAAGGAGCTGTTCTTGTCAATGTTTTGTAAACAGATGAACCCAATTAATTCTTTCTTTTAACATCACAGAAACTTACTGTATGAAGGGAATGAAGTTTAGTGCATGTCTGCATCAACATTGTTAGTTGCTGCTATACATCTTAGCTCATAGATAGAACAATCAGTCTCAGGATATATCATGGATCCCCTTCCCCAAAGTGTTTGTGAATCAAAACCATGTTAGTCTGTCTCCATCACTAAGCAGCCTTTAATTCATCTTGTAAAAGCTTATTGCATGGTATAAATTAAATTACTCCTACACAGCGTGAGTTAAAATTAGTTTTCCAGATCAACAGCACTCGTTCAAAGTCGTCATCTGTGAAAAGACTCGCAGTCACAACAAACACGAAGACTTGAAGGAGTCAGATAAATCAGATATATCCTGATGACACACAGGTCAGAGGAGCTTGAGGAAATAAACTCTCTGTGGTATTTTAAAGCCTCTCATGTTCTCTCCCTGACACAGATCATTCATTATAACAGATGACCGCCATCACTGGGGAAGAAAACAGTGGCCCCTGTCCTGTCTCAGGTCAGTCGATCTATTTCAGTGTACCTGCCTGCAGCTTAATCCAAGCAATTACAGTGGAAAGGTTTCTCTCATATCACAGGTATGGAGACACAATCACTCATATTACAATGACGGACAAAAATAAACTCACATAGATCCATCTACATGTCAGCCATTAGACTCATCAACTCAGTTATGACAAAGTAGCATGAACAAATCTAGACTCTCTGTAGTATTCAGGGGCCTTCTCTGAGAAATATTTCACCACTGAAAGGTCTCACAAAAGCTTTTCTCAGCTTTTATAAACACAATATGTTGTAATTAGAAACAGTTCCATTATGATTGTTTCATTGTTACAATTTGAGCATGTGTTTGACTGTATCCTTGTTTTTATTTTAGAATAGAAAATAATCCACTGGCTCTCTCTTCCTGGCGTAGCAGCAATGCTGCTGTAAATCAGAGAACAGACTGTCCCTTTAGCGCTTTTCATTTTCCCAAGGAAGGTTTGTGCAGCAGTGCAGAGTTGTCGGCTCTACTGAAGCTTGATTCACTCCTATACCCGTATTTTGTACCTCCAGCTCTTCCCTCTGCTGTGCTCCGTTTCCTGTCTGTGAGTGTGACCCAGCTAGCATTACATTATATATATCAGAGACGCTCCTGTTGAACAAACACCACAGCACGCCGGGAACAAACACCCTGCAGAGTACTACGCCGCTCTGATGTACATCATCACCCTATCTGCAACTTACTGTGAGAGTACTGAGTGAGATGACGCTCACAGAAAGAACAAAGACTCAGGGCATTAAGGATCAGAAGGCTTGTATGACATTTAAGTGTAATATCTGCAGAGGAATGAGTACCTGGGAATTTGTAGGCAGCTTCTATGAGAGGAGGATGGTCTATAAACACCCTGAGGTGTCACGACTCAGATCTTTCTGCCTTTGTGTGCCATAAATACAACCAAGCTATCGCATAAACAAAAACTTAGATTTGTTCCTTTTGCAGAAGTAATACTGCAGCCACAAAGTACAAAACAGATACTGAACATTTTTATTTAAAAAAAACACCTTGTCTTATTTAACGTACTGCAACAATCAGAAACACACAGATATCACTGGGGAACATTTTTAACGAGAAAATACATCCCTGGCACGAAACTTTGCTTTGTGATGTTCAGACTCTCTGAGTGTAAAAATCAGACTGTTTCTTTTCTTTTTTCTGTTTTTTTCAGGTGAGGCAAAAATAGAGCCGTGAACTTTAAGAACCAATTTCTATCAACAAATTAATGAATTTCTAGCCTGATTTTCTGCAACTGAATGATTTCATAAATGACTGCACTGTGAATAGTTTCGTCGAAAAGTCTCGTCAGCAACTACAAAAATCTCTCAGTCCAGTCTGACAAATCACTGGTTCAGTGAAACATGGGCCCTTGAACTAAGCAAAACAGAGAGCAAGGACTCTTTTTTTTTTTTCTTTTTTGAGAAAAAACAGGCTTGCTTTTATCAACTCTTGCTGCATTCAAACACTGATAGGAATCAAAACAAACCAGTGAGTTTAGTGTGTGAGTATTCTTGAAGGTATGTGATTGTTAAAGGAAGAAGTAGTATGGGTATTTCAGGTAAAAACACTATTCAATAGTCACTGATGTTTTCTGATTGATCCAACAGTTCCTCGCCTCCTCTGCAGACACACTGATATTATGTATAGTATCTTGGGTATAGGAGTTGATTTTTGTATTGAAATGAGTCTCAGTAGCTGGCAGCTCTGCATCCTTTCAACCTAAAAGCAGCTTAGCAAGCCTCTTAGAAACCTGCTTACTGCAGGTCATGTGAGGAAATGAACTCAGCTAATGAGGCCCCGCAGTTAAGTTTGATCTCAGGAACAGCTTCTAGCAAACACAAACATGCGGGGTGTTTCAAGCTGCACGATGTCAATTAACTCAATTTTATTAAGGACTATTTGAGAATGAAATAAGACTGGAAGCCGCAGGGAAACAAGAGAAAGCTTCTTTTCCAAAGATCTGATATCACCACAAGGGTACAGCAACTGTAAAGTCTTTGAACAGCCTGTTCTTCTTCATGTCATCCAGGTACTCTGTGTCATCACGGCGTTGAAACATTTTCTATTTATAATCTGATAATCCCAGAGATGATGTGTGATTGCCTGTTGGTGCAACAATATGAGTTCATTTCTCTTTTGACATTATTTCAGACGAGTTATACTCAAGGTTTACCCCAGGTTTTTTGTCAAACGCACTGCAAAAAATATAATTATGCCATCAACTTTGAAGGATTAGTAAACAGTATGATAGTTTTTGAAACTGTGAAGGATAACTGTAAAAAAAGTTTCAGATTTCTGTGAAGCATGTTGGGGAAAAAGGATAACTTTTGTGCGCTTTCTGTCACTTAAACAAAAAAATATTCTTTGTTGAAACAAATATTTAACAACAAATAAAAGTATTATCAGGATTTAACCTTAAAAAGACTCTAAAGAATTATTTCTCATTCAAAAAGCTTCACACACACATAAAACTTTACTATTAACTTCTTCTAAGAAGTGTTTAATACCTAACTATAAACCCATTGGTCTCCTTAATACTCTGAGCAGAGGAAAATCCAGAAAACTTAGAACCACAGGGAGTAAGAAAGTAAGGGGAGCAAAGCTCCTGGGGGCCCCTGAAACTTCAAACCCATCAGATCTGTTGGGTGAATGAAACATGTCACGTCAGAGGTGTGGACTCACCTCGGAGGGCAGGGAGCAGGGAGCGGTCTTTCCTGTCATCACATTTGTTACACTCGCTGAAGTAGAGCAGCAGGAACACGTCCACCAGCACCCACACTAAAGAGGTGGTCAGCACCACCTTACAGTAGACGAACCGTCGCATCACCTCCCCCGGGACGTCTGCCAGGAAGCCAAACAGGGAGGGCGAAAGCTCAGGAGTTCTCAGTCCGCTGACGAAGCGCTTGAACTGTGGAGACCGGGTGAGGAACGAGGGAGGACAGCAGGCAGGTTTGACCAGGAGGCGTCATCCTACAGGAGAGACAGAAAGAAAGATGAAATTCATGGACTGAACAGTAAAGATGAAAAGCACGGGGACTGTTTTAGTGGAGCTACGGTGAAATTAAAAACAAAGGAGCCTTCTTAGAGTGAGACAACGGGGCGAGTGTAGCTCAAGGTTTAACACAAAAAAGACGCTTTCAAAGAAAATACAATGCAGAAATCAAAATTCTCTGCTCAGTTTTGAGCACATGTAGCAGAGCATCCCAGCTGAGAGAGGATGATCTGTTCTAAGTTAAGAACACACAGTTTATTAAATATTCTGTTACTGAAGAAAGCAGCTTGTGTTGTACCATGGCTGAGTCACACCTGAGTAAAATCACTGCAAGGTTTACATAGGAGAGGTAACCACTGGAGGCGTATGGAAGATATTCAAAGCAGACATAGCTGCAGCTAGCATTAGCGCTAATTTATCAGGTATTTCAGCTAGGGATGCACCAATCCAGCTTTTCTGGTCTTGATACCTGGGCTTTGGGTATCAACCAATACTGATCCTGATCTGATACTAGTGTTAAATAATAACCTGCATGCCCTACTGTGGGAAAAGACTGGTTATGTTTTTAGTAACAGACAAAAATGAGTACCTATGGAAATACAGAAGTTAATATTTATTTGAACTATAAGTGTTAAAATATTAAACAGCAGTTTGGTTAAAAAATGCTTCAGAAATTAAAGAAAAATGACTATTTGATTGTAAAATTTTACACCTTGTAGACTAAATCATATTTAAGCCTTGGTGTCAAGTTTGGACCAATCCGTTCCCACTGAACTAGGATCGGTACATCCCTAATTTCAGCACCACTTAATCACCTGAGACAACCTAAAGCTAAAGCAGTTAATGAGATAATCACACAATTGACAGTACTTCATCACCAACCTATATCCATACCTAGCAATGGGTGCCTTTCACATTTGAAATGACACAGTACTAATGCCCAGTATCTGGTACGTTTTTGTGTGTTTATGTGGTAATAAATATTAATTTGTTAAGTAATAAAATCTTAAAGTTTTTTAATTTGACTCATCCATTCTTCAATTCATAATCTTGTAATGCTGTGTTCATGTCCAGCATGGAAAATCCCCTACTCTTCCACTCCCTCACGGTCACAAGGATGTGTTTTGGTACCAAAACATAGTATCATTTGATTTTACATGAATCAGTACTTTGCATTATAGAAAGAATTTGGTCTGTACCTATAAAAGTACCTAATTCAGTACCCATCCCTTTCCATAGCTGCCATGTAAGATGTGGCCATTACACACATTCACTATCTAATCAAAAGCAAAACTTGTGCCATAAGTTTTGTCACAGACTTCTGACGTCCTGCTGCTTAGTTTGTGAACCATCAGGCGCACGTTAACTTTGGTTTTTAGTATCAGCTCAAAATAAGAAGGAGGAAGTGAAAAACACAGCAATTAGCTTAGGGGTTACTGCTTCAAGTTATATTTAGCAGATCCTGTTACTCCAACCTTGGCATCATAATAATCTGCATTTTCTCTATCAGTTATGTTGAAGTCATGGCAGGTGGCCAATCCAGTTTGTAGCACCGCAACATTTCCTGGCACCATGCTGCTTTACTTAAAACATGACTCCACTGAAGGCAGGAAAATAGCTCCTAAATTTGGGTCAAAGACGCTGCAGCTTTGGTACGAAATCAGTATTAGCAAATAACCTGAGGGAGAGGAGGTATTAGAGTCAGGGGGAGAAAGATTTGAATGATGTTGGAAACAACATTTTATGGTTTTATAGTTAGAAATTAACGGTCAAACTCACATGCATGTTTAATGTGTCATAAGAATAACTTTGCATATTTGACGTTTGTGTGCAGCAGATTCTTGTACATTATCACTTATACAACTGCATAAACTGTCGATATTTGTCCGCATCATTTTCAGTCAAGCTTTAAAATACATCCTACACACACCTCACATACTGTCTACAATAATGATAAAGACCACTTCAGTCTGCATTTATAATGCTCCAGAGAGAGGCAGCCAGAGCTCCATCTGATTGTTATGTTTCTCTATTTTTATTTTTTAATACATTTTTTACATACTTGATGTCTCTGCCCTCAGTTGCACACAAACCTGTGCAGTGATCCTCTCCTGAATTTCACCCTCAACTTCCCACATTAGAGTGACCCAGACTCTCCATGCTCCTCTCTCTGAAAAGATGCTAATTTCCTCTTTACAAGCCTCTCCCACTTCATCAGTGGTACTGCACGGACCATCTGGGAAGCTTTCATACCAGAGGCTATTTGCGGAGGTTAGCTATCTCATTGGCATGGCATGTATCCCTCTGATGAAAAAAGAAGAAATTTTCTGTCAAACGGGATTTTGATTTGACTGGAATGATAGGTGTTTGATGATTGAAAGGCCTGTGAGAGTATGATGAGGAAAAACGATTCCAGCCATCAAAGACAACCTAACAGCAGCTTTTTAGAGTCATAAAAGAAATACAGAGAAGTTGAGAGTAAATGTTCCTGTTAAGATGTAAAATTAAAAAAATCATGAATTCACTCTTAAAGCATATATGGAGCTGCAATTTTATCCACCCTATACTTTGAAAAACAGCGGGAAATGCCTGCAGCACCTCCTGTTGGGAATCTGACAGATTTCCTTATCTTGCACTTGCAGCATGGTAATGATTTTGCACTCCACACGAACATACACACACTGTCCTCTCTGCTCCCTGTCTAAGTGTCCATCACTAGCTCTGACACTGCTGCCCTGGGCTTATTCTTATCTCATTCCAAAAACAAGCCCGCCTCTGTCCAGCTGCATTAAGAACTACAGACCTCAGAGTTCTTTCAGATCCCAAAAAGACATAATTCACCAACCATTCACTGACTTTCAACCCCAGCAGACGGGCACAATCTGGACCTCCTGATAATAAGCACGATCAGCAAAACAGCCTCAGTAAAATTCAGCTGAAGTCAAGTCAGCCCGTCTCCTATCATGACCGGCTCATGATGCTGACAGATAAATTAAGACGCTTTCTGATGTTGACTGTTTGCAACTCTGACCATCTGCTTATGCACCAGCGACAGAGGCATGTTTGGGTTTGGTACCACCAACAGTGCCACAGGCAGCTTGCTGAAGTCTAGTCCGAAGAAGTCTGAGTCAATTAGTCTAACCATCTGCACAGATGAATATGTATTATCTGCAGAAAACAGGTCCCTCCAGACACCTTTCCACTCCTTTTGAGACAAGTGCTAAGCATCAGGAATTACGCACCGTTTTCCCAAGTGACACATAATTTCACACACTTTGATGTGAAATGTCTGGTTCAGCGCTGGGAGCTAAATTTGTCTTCTTCGGTCATTGAGTTGGAGTTGTTATACCACATATCCCATTGTCAGAAGTTTAAACTACTGTCCTCTGCGATACAACTGAACACAGCTCAGAGCAACACTTGATATGATAGTTTGGAAAAGAACAGGAAGTGTTCTACTCATTGCTAGGAGAGGGCAAAGTATTTTTGTGATCAAACCCCTAATGCAGGCAACATCACCAGCAGAAAGTAAAGTCGTTTATTAAACAACAGTGGTTATTAAGTTCAGAAAAAACATGTATATGTTGCAGATGAAAAATGTGGCATTCTGCAGGAAATCAAATACAGTTTTGGAATAACTGATTGCATGTCAAAGGGGGGTTGTCATGTCAGAGTATTTAAAATTGCTTATCAACACCTAACAAAAGAACAGGAGGTAATAAAGCTCATCCCAATAAGCCCATTAGGCCAGTGACTGTAGCTTCTTTACAACCCAAACAACAAAAAGATTAGTTTTAACTCTATAGGTGTGGTGTAGGCTCACACAAATCCTATGCTACTTTATTCATGTGAATGTTCATCATATGCTGTCCTGACTGATAATCCTGCAACACCCTGGATGTGACATGAGTAATAAAACACAGCAGTAAGATGTCAAAGCACACACTCTTTCAGAGGTAACCTTGATTTGATGTAATGGCAAACAGAAAGCATGAAAATCAAGTCAGAAGACCACTGTTCACTGTGTGTTTGAAGCAGAAAATGAGAGTGTTTGCCACATAAAAATGTGTGCACGCAATAGGAAATAAGGATACTGTCTGCTTACCTAAATTATGGATGAAGTGAACCAGTGACCTGGTCCAGCCTCGCTCTCAGGCAACGTGTTGAGCGCACACAACATGACCTAACATACAGTACCTTTAATGGCTGAATTAAACTCGAGAAAAAGCCCCAAACGACGCGCAACATCTCCTGACGACACCTAAGTTTCAGTCCATCTTAATACAGAGTAGTCCCCAGTCCGGAGTGATACTGTCCGTCCAGTAATGCCGCTCGTAGTACCTGTTTGGACTCCCTGATAGGATTTGCCCCTCGCTGAGTCGCAGTGCACCGCAAACACGAACAGCCTTCATTAATTTTCCTCACTCATTTAATGCTGCAGCGGTCAATGCAGCATCCGTCTCAGCTCGCACCTGTTCTCCGGCTGAATATTATAACGGTAAGAGGGCAGCCGAGATAATATTCGACTGCACAATCTAACCTCAGCTCAGGCCCGACCTGCCATGTCTGATTGCTGCACTCTGATTGGCTGAAAGCAACGTCACTCATGAAATGTTGTTGAAGAAGAGCGTCACGGGCGTCTGGTAAATGTAGGCGTGTGCAGCATCACCACTACGGGCAAAATAAAATCATAATAATGCGATTTCACGCTCACATTAAGAATTTATGCCATGCTTTTGATCACTTTTAAGTGTACTCCACGCAGAAATTCATAAAATATATGATAATAGAGTAATTTTATTTACTTTTATTTCTTAGGATACACATCCTAAGAAATAAAAGTAGCCTTTGCCAGGGTGGCCTTGAAGCTGTATTAGGACATTTACCTTGCTATTCTGGAGACCATAAACTTTTTGTCTTGTGTTTGATTAGATAAGACACACAAAATGAAATGAATCTCGATCTTTCTTGATTGAAGTGTCTCTGGCCCCTGAAGTAAAGTCTTAATTGCTGTGGACACTTATCTTGATGTTATAAATATCATTAATTAGTGTTTATTGATTCATTTTTTTTTTATTAGCACAGTATAATTAAATATTCTCAAATAAGTTATAAAAATTTCATATCATCTCTTGAGACCACCATGACACACATACTGTATGTAAAATTCTGTGTTCACTCAGATAATGTATTTTCACAGAATGAAAGTCAATGACAAAATCTTTAATATATGCCAAAAGTAACATTCAGCCAGGTGGTGAGTGTACACTCATAAATGAGCATCAAACATGATAGACATGGTTGTTGAATATGCATAATACAGTTTGTTTATATCACAGTTTTTACATGGTAGGCCTCTGGTGGATCATGTTGAACAATACTGCCATCTGCTGATACTGTTAAGGGACCTCTAGTGTTGTACTCGCCAGGGGCAATGTTGTAGAGCCAATCTGCTCTCAGCATTTGATAAACAATCAGTAAGTCAACACAACGTTGATATATTGTAAATAAAGCACTCATGGGATATCATATTTGATAATTTGTCTTCTTCCGCTAGTGTACAAACACTGACGCAAACTATTTTTCCAAGGAGCTTGACATAGTAAGAGATCCAGTTGTCAGTCCAGTTGTTCTTCATCTGTCTTCATCAGTCTTCAACAGGAGACTAACTGATTGAGGATCAATAAATTTCACATTTCACTTCTGTCTCTTAAGAAAGGCAGACACTTACAGAGTTAAAAAAAAATGATAATGATAATAATAAAAGCGAGTAGTAGATTTGTCTTCAATGTTCAGTTGGCTTATAGGAAAAAGCAGGATATAGATCTTGATGATCAAATTGATAATCAAAACACTTATAATTGGCAACCGTCATTCCAAATGGAGCAACAACCAGTTGATCCTTTTTACTTCTTTCAGCCTGAGAGTCTGTTTTCACCTTCTGTTGGGTTGAGTAAAAAAAAAAAGTAAAATGGTAAATTAGATATGATCGCAGTACATGCAGAATCAATATGTTACTGTAATGGTTTGGTAATCTGTTTCCACCTTAGGCTGAAAATGAGTGGAAGCGACAAAATATGAATAATTTCTTAAACTTACTTAATTCTGTTTTTCAGGTATCAACCTTTCTCATCACAACCTTTCTCTACCTTTGACATCTTTGAACTGCTGCTTCCTCTAGAGGTGATGCATTTGATGGTGTTTTTAATTATTAGATTTTTCTTGCAACAATGAATGCCACATTCAAACAGCTGGAACTATTTAAGATGAGGGATACACCGATTCCCATCAGTGGTATCGGTTATCTGTGAATGGGTGTCCCTCAAGGCTTGTTTCGCAAATTCATGGTGCTGATCCAGGCAAACTGCTCTATGCCTTTTTATTTGTTTGTTTGTTTGTTTGTTTGTTTGTTTGTTTGTTTGTTTGTTTGTTCGTTGGTTGGTTGGTTGGTTTGTTTGTTTTTGATTATTTTGGTCTTTGCTACTTGATTTGAATTGTTATCTCTGATGCACTTGCTTGTTCTTTTTTGCTGCAATACTAATCTACAGGGTATAGAAGTATACTTTGATTTTAATTGTTTTGCAGATAAACATTTAAATAGATAGTTTTTTCCTCTCACCCAAAACAATACCAGTCTTATCCCATGGCAGGGCACGCAGGTTATTATTAAACATTGGTATCGGATTGGGATCGGGATCAGTATCAGTATTGGTTGATACCAAAGCCCAGGAGTATGGGTGTCGCAACCAAAAGAAATTGGATGCATCCCCATTTAAAATGAAATGGATAAGAAAACAATGCAGCTACAACCAGGTCTAAAAGTTAATACAGAGTGATGAGAACTTTTGGTGGATTTGCTTTCACACATCAGCAGTCACTCAAATTATGTATTTAGTTATCTCTATGTGCTTGCTATGTTTGTAGACTATTAAACATTATTTTTTTTGGTAATCCAAATATAGGATAATATTGTGCTTGCTTTATTATCTACAGAGACCATAATGTAGTAAGCACACGCAAAGCAGAATTTTACCCAAGCTGATAACTTTTAAGGTCCTATAGTGCATTAGGCTATTTAGTCACCATGAAACCTGAACAAAAACTAGTTTCTCATTTGTACAAATGGGCTTTTGACGGGTGAAGATGTTAATTAGACATCTTCAGAAATAAAAGTGAAGAAAATAAAAGCATTACCGGTTTACATTTTTTTAAAGGTTGTCTTTATTTGAATAATAAAAAGTTGTGTGAGCTCGAGTATTTTGACCTCTCCTTATGATAGAAAAAGCTGAGAAGGATTGTGTCTGAAAATAAACACAGAAAACACGAGCAGGGGGCACGAAGAAGACTGTCTGTATGTACACAGACATACATAGTAAATATAGAACACTGTGTACCGCATGTCTGCCTTACTGCTCGTGGACATTGATGACAGGCGCGCGCGCGCTTTGGTCGTACGGTGGCGCTCTTGCCGCTTCGCTCTTCCTCTCACGCGCTCCAACGCAGGCAGGTGCTGCTGTGAGGCTATTTAACCGCGGGTTGGTGAATTCATTCCGCTCTGAAATTGGCAGCAGAACACATGAAACCTCTAGTAATGCGATGCCAAAGCTGCTTGTTGAACTCCAGAAGAACTTCGTCGGCTCAGCACCTCTCCATCATCACTTTTATGACTATTTCTCGGGGATTGCACACGATTGTTCACCTCTCGCACTTTAAAGTTTGATTTTGGAAGAAAGTGAAAAATGAATAGCACCGGGCTTAACCAAACTGAGGTTGGACTGCTCAACAGGACGGAGGAGTTTTTCTGCTGCAACTTTTCCTCCGTGGTGACAGATAATGGCTTTGTGGCTGCAGCTCCGGATGAGAGGAGCCTCTTCATCATGAGGGTGGTCCAGATCGCCGTCATGTGCGTGTTGTCCCTCACCGTGGTGTTTGGCATTTTTTTCCTCGGATGCAACCTGCTCATAAAGTCAGAGGGAATGATTAACTTTTTGGTAACGGACAGGAGACCATCTAAAGAGGCAGAGGCTGTTATTGTTGGAGCCTACTGATGGATGTGGAGCTGTGTGTTATGATCTGAGTGAGATGGAGACAGATGGGAGACAATGCAACTGCCTCATCCAAGCCCCTGTTTTCATACTTGTATTTAGAAAAACCTCAGAAGGATAGTCCCAGGTTTCCAGGAGGAAATCAAACCTCCCCGGTGACTGAGCCTCACCTTTTTTCTTGTGGCCTTTTAATGCCAAACAAAGACTCCTTCATCTTCAAGAGGTATACAGCTTTTTAAGCCTCTTTCTTTAGAAAGTATTCAACCAAGCACTGTTGTATTTCCAGTAGTTGGAGCACCGTTTGTAAAATAAGTGACAAGTCTTGATTTTTGCCTCCTATATTGCTAATGCAATGGAGAAATTAATGTTTTAACATGTACTGTATGTTGTATGTGTTTTTGCATACAATATGCAACATATAACGAGTGTTTTTCTCTGCATTTCCTTGTGATAATTGCATGACTTTCTGCGTGGGCAGTGGGAAATCCCAAACATGCCATGTAGTCCTGTTAATTGGAATAAATGCATTTCTGTAATTAAAGATTTTCTCTTCATTAGGGTCTATTTTTTCCAGCATGATTGAATGGATAGCACACCACGCCCTTTGCTGAAGTAATTACTCTCAAAGTTATTCCCTCTAAAGAGCTTTCATTTAGCTAGGCTTCTGTTTATGAGAAGAATGTGCTGATAAGACTGAATAACTGCCCCTGAATACAGCATGAAATCAAATTTGCTGCAAGCATTAATTTATAGAGTGAATTTTTCACTCACATATTTCAAGATGCTGAATGCAGAAGATAAAGCTTCACACAAAATTCTCCTCTTAGTTTCTTTTTCTGAATCTTGTACCGCCTCCTACATAATTTCATGCACCAGTGGTACTACACAAAGACAAAAATATTTCTAACATTCTAAGTAGTAAAATTAAAAACCTTGAATCTCATCTTCCACCATGTACCAGCCTCCCCCCGTCCGTTTCTAAATCTGTTGTGCTCCACTCCTGTCTCACCTGAACGTCAGCTCCCCAGGGTGACACCAGCAGCCTCAGAAATGACTTGCCATGTCAACCTGGGAAGGATAAAGTCACCAGGCAATATGTCGCTGTCTGATTGCCCACCTGTGCTCTATATAACGGAGTTAAATAGTTTGATTCTTGCTCCGTCTAAATTGCCCTTCGCTTCAATTTCTTTCTCCTTATCCTGGTTTTCTCCTATTTTTTTTTTCCTGATCCATGCGTCTGCCTTGACAGGGCCTTATTCTGCTTGGTCATGGATGGCTGCTGCTTGTCAGGAAACATGGACCAAAACTGTCTGAGGCTGAGAACTTGATGTTTTCATGTTGGATTTGAAGACAGTGGTACAACCATGACACACAGAAAAAAATGTGTGTTTCAGCTTAAATTGCATAAAATCTTCCGCAAGGAGACTGAAGTAAAGAACATAAAATCTTCAATTTCATCTCTCTGTTTCCACCAGAGCCCAACATGAAAACCTTAAAACCAAAGCAAAGTGTTTTCAGCTTTGCTTTGTAGATCAACAGTGTTAGTTTGCTTATATTTTAAATGAGTTTTTATTGAATATCATGTTTAAATTTTATATAAAAGTGCTGTTAATTAATTTGTCCTCATCTGGGAATATAACAAGAAAAGGTTTTTGAACAAGTAACACTTACAACAAGCTCTGTCAGAGCAGATTATAAGTGACAAGAAACATTTCATAAGTGTAAATCAAATTACAGAAACTCTCATGCCTGTCATACTTTTAGATGTGATGAGCGATACTGATTACTGATAACTGTGTAATGTGTTTTCTTCGCTGCAACCCCAGACCTCAGTTAGAATAACACATTAACTCTGTAATCAGTTTTCTGAAATAAAAATAAAGACTTTGTAATGAAAAATTCCACAAGATTAAGACTGCAGGGGAAAAGCATACAAACTTAATAAACTGCGTCCAAATTACCAACTTTCTGAAAAAGCTATTGACCTGGGTCCATATGTTGTGTCGCCAGGAAGAAAATTAACAATTTCAGGCAAATTTAAAAAGGAGAATTACTTTCCATATGTCACACCAAGTCTTTCTCCCCCCTTTGTGTGATTGGTTTCATTAAGGAGTGCTGGGAAAAGCTCCGGAGGAAAGTGTGGCAGTTTGATATCCAGCAGAGAACAATTTTCTGTCTGCAGCTGAACCAATGTTGGTTCATCCAGCTGCATCTCCCTCGTGCACCTTTAGATTTTGGAGATCTTAAACAGATGTGGAATTCAAGTTAAACTGACGATACAAGTTTGAAAATTAGAGCTGTATTGTGAAAGTATCAGTGTAAATTTACTGTAGTGAGTCAGTTTGTTGACAAGCAGTCGGCACCAGTGGCAGAAAGATTTCCCACATCTGCTAGACACAAAAGCTCAGGGAGATTTAGGAGATAGCAAAAGCAAACAGTCATCTATACCTCTGGCAATACTGCTGTCAACAAACTCTGCAGAGCTTATGAGCAACTCCTCCCCTGATATTTAGACTCTCGTGCTAAAAAAAGCAGAAGACACAGAGAAAAGTATTTTAAAATAAACATGTCTCCATTCATAACTTTCACCAATAGTACTTTCTCACTTTTCTTTCCACAGGAAAAAGTGTTGAAAACAACACAATCATATTTCTATCATGGACCTCCAGCCTGCTCAGACACTTATATCACAGGTCAAACAGCACCAGTGTCCCATGTCTACTGTATGTGTACTGTGTGCAGCTGTGACAGCATCTGCAGGGTGTTGATTGTGAGCTAAAAGAAGCTTCAGGTCCTGGCTCGCTGTCATCTGATTGGCTGGCAGGGTGGAGGTCCAGTCGATGAACTAGAAAGAGACTAAAAGCTCCAAATAGCAGCAGGGCAGCCACAATCGCCTCCTGTGTTTACTTCTGTCTCCCCCAGAAGCCTCATTACCCAGCCTTTCTCTTCAGAGTTCCTGCACTGCTTCCTCTTCTGTGATCAATCTGTCAGAGTTGTCGCACACATTATTTATGTCATCAAATAACGTTTCTTTCATTTGAAATCTTCCACCTCTGGATTTATTGCTATGAAAATAACATTTGATCTTACACAGTATTGATTTTATAATGAGGAGTTAGATCTATAAACACACTTTCTGAAGGAAACTCAATAGATGGTTTTATAAAGTGAACACTGGCTGTGAAATGCAGGCACTTCCGTGAGCGGCAACAAAGCCCATTCAGTCTGAACCAAGCTGCAGGAGACATCCTGCGGCGTCAGGATTCCACAACAGCGGCATTAATTGTGGAAATCAAGCTGTGACAAATCCATGCAGACGGGTTCTGGAGGATGATTCCATTAGTTGACGTCTCTGATGCAACTTTATGGGATGAGTCATGGCTCTATTGTACCACTGATTGTTTCACACTTTAACATCACAGGGATTTAACATCTGAAGACTCCCGCTATTAGCACTTTTCTGTAATCACTTGTACCTTTGTGTGTGTGTGTGTGTGTGTGTGTGTGTGTGTGTGTGTGTGTGTGTGTGTGTGTGTGTGTGTGTGTGTGTGTGTGTGTGTGTGTGTGTGTGTGTGTGTGTGTGTTTCAAAATATGAAGTCTGTTCTCCTGATGTACAAGTGAATTCTCTTTTTGAGAATACATACAGCACGGCAACTCTCCAACAAAATCCCACAACCTCACCCTTAAGCTCAAGATCAGAACACTTTGGTTGCTGATGTTTGAATCAATTTGGCAAAGTTGCACCTTTTAAAGTTTTTGCACCTGAATTGGCTTAAAATCCTACACGGGTAACCAAACACTTAGTTTGCAGTGAGCCGATCTTAGAATCTATCAGCAATCATTGCCCATCATGATGTGTGCCTCAGTGAGTGGATGCCAGTTTCTCAGTAATACCATTTTATCGAGCAGTGATTCCCAGCCTGCACTTCCTTCTCTGTGTGCCGTTTACATCTGCAGTGTAAAACACATAATTTAAAGCTCCACTACATCCCTGAGAGGAGTGTCTGTTCGTCTGTGTCAAGTAGGTCTCAGTTCAACAGACAGATCGTTACACAGAGGTCTCACTCTGGCTTACCTCAGTGATATGAGCCCAGAAAAGAAACCTTGTTTCTCATCATTGTCTTACAGTTTAGAGGGTCGTAAATTTGCTGAAATGATGGTAACTAAACTGTGAACTTCGTCAAGTTTGACCTTGAGAGGTGAAGAAAATACTATAGAAAGTTGTTTGCTGAACAGAGGTTGGATTGGTCATGCATTGTTAGGAAAAAGGGTAATCGAAATAAAACCTTAAATCAGTCAGCGTTTGATATCAGTATTATGACACAGTTGCACGCAGATCTGTCATTTAGAGTTCATTTAGAGTTAGCTGCACTTGATATCAGTTGCAAATACACCATTGTTAGATTACCCTTGATCAGGGATAGGTCCCTCTCACATTCATTGCGTCAACTGTCAGTTTCTGAAATTGATTTTTGAAGCAGATCAGCTATCGCGACCATATTGGAAGTGGCAAGGGCTTTGTGTGGAGCTATAGGGCACCAGTCCGTCTCGTGACTTGAGCTGTGCCTCTGATTGGGCAAGCTCGCAAACTTAATATCCTCTAAACCGCCAAGTAAAAAAAATCCCCCTCATACAGTGTGTGCCAATAGTGAAATTAACGATTCACACAGGAGACATTTTTTTTAACCAGGCTGTAAATAGGTTAATTTCTACTGTGAAAACAGCTTTTTTTTGGCTTGGTGTGTATGTGACTTCCAGTACTTCTGGAGCCAGCCTCAAGCAGATACTAGAGAAACAGCAGAATTTAGCACTTCAGCATTGTTTCATATTCTCAGACCGGAGGTTGCCGCTTGCCAGTACCTTGCAATCGGTATCAGTACTTAACAGTGCCAATTTTCAGTACTTTTGTATCTATGAATTGATAAAGCTTAATTTGTTCAATACTAAAAATCTCCTCTTTTTTTTTAATTTAACATATTTATTTCTCTCTATATAAACTTGCAATGCAGTGTTCATGTCCAGCATGGAAAATCACCTACTCTTCCACTCCCTAACAGTCACAAGGATGCATTTAGGTACCGAAACATGGTACAGTTTGATTTTACGTGAATTGGTACTCAGTCCTACAGATGAAATTCAGTCAGTACCTTAACAGTTATTAGGTACCTAAAAGTACCTAATTCGGTACCCATCACTACTCTCGTTAGAAGTCAGGTTGTCAACACACTTTGTTATTCCACAACACCTACATTGGCTCTGTTATAGTGCAGTCTGCTGGGGTCGCTCCTCCAAGTGAGGCTGCCTGTGCAGTGCAGTGACATATGTGAAAGTCTTCGAAATAAATTTTCTTTGCCTGTTTGTTGTTATCATGTGCTTATATGCTGGGGTTTTTTTAATCTCTCTCCTCCACCATATCTATTAAAACACGGGAACTGGGCACCCAGCAGCCTCCACAGTTCTCCGCTCCTGTCCTCCCCATGTTATTGTCCTTTATGTTTCTTGGAAGGGATGAAACTAACATGTAATGTCTCCTCGTGGATCAATAAAGTAATTCTGATTCTAATACTGACCTGATTTTGCTCCATTCAGCCTCCTGATTCCACAGACAGTATGAAACATGGACGTGGTTTCAGTGATATCAAACATCAGCTTCTGGAGCAGAGTTTAAAAACTCATCATCAGTGGACACCATGCTGGAGACTCAACATAACTTTCAGTCAGCCTTACATCAAGCACAGAGATGGAGTTGAGGCGAGACTGAAGCCTGCTGGCTGCAGTGTGCCTCTAATTATGCACAATTTTTTAACCTTAATGTCTTAATAACTGATAGACCTGACCACAGATATTAGCAGATTCAAGGTTTTATAAAGGTTAGAGTAGCAAAAATATATGTGAAAGAACAGCCTCAATTTTTTTCATTGTTGTTCAGGAGTAATCATTATGTCTCCTCCGGGGAACAGATCTAAAGTCATAATAAGAGGGTAGAGCAGATTTCTTCCACTCTGTTGAAAAGTTTGTTTTGTTTTGATTTCTTTGTCACGCATCGAGTCACGAAGCAGCATCATTAGACAATCAACAGGAGCACATTAATCCCCGCGGTCATGCAAATGTGTAATAGGCGCTGGCTGCTTTAAGAATAATAGCTGTGATGATTTAATATTGACCCTGAAATCCATTTCAATTGTTGCGTGAGCGACTTTCAGGCTTTATTGACCCTCTGATCATTCAGCCCTCTGGCAGCTACATCAGCCTGAGCACAGCCTTGTCCCTGAGAGTGAACTATTACTTTGCTTTTAGAGGAAGGCATCGCCATACTCCATTACCACAAAGGTAATACCCTCTTCATGAAGGCACTCAAAGGAAAGATGAAGTTTCAAGTGTAGTTTTCTTGCAATAAGATAAACTTTCAAGGGAACTTGCAGAAAAAGATTATTCGTTTTTTTAAACACAATATTTCAAGTGAATACAGTGTGCAGGTGTTGTAGATCATTTTATCTGGTAAAATCACCAGAAGTCTCCTCCAGCCACTATTTTTCAGAGAGCTTAAGTTTACCCAAAGTACATTCAGTGTGGTACATCCTGTATAGTACACTCTGTGAGCGTACTCTTCTGTTAATGTAATGCCCCTGCCCCTGAGTAAAGACGCCATTAGCTGTCATTTTCTAAATCCACTCTGACTTTGCAAATAAGTATTTCTAATGCACAGCAGCCTGTTGGCTTGGGGAGATCCATTAATAATGGATGACAGGTGTGAGGAGGAAAACGTTTTAACTATAGAGCAAGATGTAAAATAGGAATATGCATTATTAAGCCAAAAGCTTGTCCCTGGAAATGCCACCAGTGTCTGTCAGCTGGTTTTTGCACAATTTTTGCATACTTAACCAGCTCACTTTTTAATTTTCTAACATCTGGCAAGCTCACCAGAGCTTCTTGATGCAGTTGTACATTAAAGCCTGTATCACCTGGTAGGTAGCCTTTGGACATTTCTTTCTGCTGCTTTATATTTCTTTCAAAGATGCAGCAGATGATCCAGTGGCTATCTTCTTCTCTTACAGCTTGCAGCACCACACTTCTCCTGACCTGTTACCATGACTCCAGTGGATTTGAGCATGTATTTTTCATCGAGCTGTCAAAAAAGGTCTTTCTCTGACACGATTGTGCTCTGAGCTCTTTGTGTTGAGGTCTGACGTGCGGTTTCAGTGGCCATGACTGGACCTCAGGACCTCTGCTTTATGTTATAGATTCCTGGCTCACACTTGGAACACATATAGACTTTAAGTGTTTCCTCATTGTCACATATATTCCCAGCTTTCCAATCACATGCTTTCCTAAACCCTAAAAGACTGTAAGACTCATGTCTTATGTAGGAGCACCTAAGTGGCTGCCTGTTGCAGCAGCTCTCTCATCTTTTCTTTTAATTTTTTTTATCTCTGTTTCATCATCTCAGCATTTGGAGCGGGTCGTTAGTTTGTATGGTTTATTTGTTGTTCATGGAAACCAAACTGGTTTTGTCTTCAGTGATACTTTTACTATTTTTGCTCCTGTGTTTGTCTGAAGATCCTACATATAACCATGTTTCTTATCCTGGAAATATATTCTATTCTATTCTATTCTATTCTATTCTATTCTATTCTATTGCCTGAGATGGAGAAAAACACATTTGAGTGTAATGAAACACCACAAACTTAAGATTACTTTTGCTTAATTCAAAGTTTGGACCACAAGATTTCATTTAGCTACAACAAAATAAATCATTCAGGCCCCACACCTTACAGTTATTATCTTTTCATAAGTGCAAAGCCCTTTCCTGTACTCTTGGCTGAGCAAAGATACGCTGATGAGAAGCCTCCTCTTCAGACCTGACTGTAGAAATCAGCAGTGACAGCTTGGACCTGCCTGCCAAGTAGCAGTGTCCTGCCTGCCTGTGTGGCTCACTCCCGTGCCCCAGCTGTCAGCTGCACTCAGTCACTGCACCAGTAATGAAGCACCTTTGGTTAATCCATCCTTTACCACAACACAGAGCGAGCCTGATCTTCTAATCACATCACTTATTACCCACAGAATTCATGCATGGTGGTGCTGTTTCTCACATTGTCCTGAAGAACCAGTCTTTTTTTTATTTAAATAGATACTGACCTGATTGTTTCCACGTTAGAATTAACTGCTTTACTGTGCTTTACTGGAAACCTAAACACAGGAGTAGTGGACACTCAAAGCATCTGCCCCATGTTTCCGATCCAATGCTCCCGCATGGCTTGGGACTTCATGCCTAATGGTACACCTCCTGGTTCTGTCACAGCACATGAAAGGAAGTCACAGTGCTGTGTGATAAAACCTCTACAGGGTCATGACTTATTGAGCTTCCTCAAATTGCCTCTCACGGTGCTGCAAGCTCTTCCTCCCTCAGGCCGGCTGCCATTATCGCCCGGCACTGTCTGAAGGTGCTTCCTCGGGTCACATCACTGACTTCCTCCATTTAAGCAAAGCTGCGGCTCAGCTCCAGGGAAAATATGATATTGTTTATGTGTTGGAAGAGGATTAAATTTTAATCTCAAGTAAATGCTCAAATATAGTCATAAACTCAGTTATAAGTCCAACTTACTGAATTTAAATGAAAGCATGGATGCATTTGTTGATCAACTAATCTGAATTATCTAAAGTGAAAGTCACAAGATCTTTCTGAACTAAATAATTTATATTCTTATCTTAAACTTTTCTTAAATCTTTCTTTGTTTCTGACTTTTCTTTTCTGAGACTCATACTCTTTCATCCTTATGTTACATAAATAAAACACATTGAAAAATTCAAAAGGTTTTTAGCCTCAAGGTAGAAACACTAGCAACTTATGGTCTGAATATAAAACACAAGGACACTGTTCAAATCCATCACATCCATTTTTCCATCATAGTATATTCTCAATATGCTTTGTTTTGTAAATTTTGCATATGTTTATGTCTCAATCTTAAGGTGGTGAGCTCCCAAAGATGTGTTGGAGAAAAGGAAGATTAATGTGAAATAGAAAGGAAAAAATATACCATCACATCTCAAGAATGATAAACAAGATTCAAAGGAAGGAATGGTGTAACACGATAGGATGCCATACCATACAAAACATCACAACACAACACACACACATGGCATGATAGGATATAATACGATAAGATTCGATACAATACAGTACGGTATGGTCCAATATGATGCGATTCGATTCGATATGGTTCAATTTGATATGATACTGTCTAAAATGATTCGATACGATACGGTACGGCCCGATACAATACCATACCATACCATACCATACCATACCATACCATACCATACGCTATGATAAGATATGAGCGATCCGATATGATATGATGCGATGTGATGCGATAGGACTTGACACAACGAGACATGAGATGGTACGGTACAACACAGTTTGATAGAATGTTATATGATATGGTACAATAACATGGGAACCTCTGTACTTAAAATATGAGGCAAATGTCTTCTATCTGAGCAGCTGATTTCTTTAATTGCACACACAGTCCAGGGATGTTTTTTGTTGTTGTTGTTGTTGTTTTTTTTTAAGATGACGACTTTACCCAATCAGAGGCAGAGTTCAGCTTGACAGGATGTCGCCCTATAGTTAATAGCGTGGAGGCTCAATGCTCGCCCTGATTCCAAAATGGCAACCCAGCCAATGATTTCAAGTTTGACAAGTTGGGCCAACAGAGTGGACCTTTGTGTGTGTTTTACATCCTGAGCTCAGTGGAAACAATGGGACTCTGGTAAGGGGTAAGAATTTAAATTTTGAAACTGCGGATACTCAAAGAGCTTTAAAAAATTAGATATATGGAAGCAGTTTGGTTTGAAAAGTATGATGAACAAAAGAAAAATAGACTGTAGTGGCTTGTACATCAGGAATATGAGTAAAGTAAGGAGTCACTCGGGAAAAAAAAATCAAGCTGGGCTGAAGCATTTACAGCTTCACATCTCCACACTTGATCCAAAGATTTATCAATGAAAGTTTATAGCCAAAGACCTGTTGACATATTCTGTGGTCGACAGTGAAGAAGCACTACCAGCACTCTGCAAAGAGACAAAGGTTCAAGCAACTAGAGTGCATCTCACTCGCCAAGGAAAGGGTACAGGTAGCTGTGGAAACACAAGAGAGATCAGGGTTTACTGTACCAAACTATACTGAACCAAACCAGACCACTTGGTGAAAACACACTGTGATACACTTTGTGTTTAACTCCACTGTTGTCACTGCTCTTAAATCAAAATCAACGACAAAGCTTGATGATGACGCTAAACTTTCTTTCCAGAGGCGTGCAGAAAGAAAACAGGAGAACATGAAAAAGAGCAGACCATGTGTGACTTTCTGATCAGAGGTATCATTTATCAGAGACGACACAGTCCTCTAAGACAGAACAGATCTATCATAAAGCAGAGATGATACAGTGGGAAACAGAAAAAAAAGCCCCAATTATAAGGAGATGGATGTTCACGCAAATGAGTCAGCAAAAGAAATGAAGATGCCAGTCTGTGCAAATGATGTTATCTGAGCACAGAAAAAGAGTCAATCACTCAGTGTCAGAGTCATTCCCTTCACTTCACAAGCGAGGTGTGATTTCTGAGCAGGATGACATTCAGAAACGTCACTTATGTACATTGCTGATCCCAGCTAGGTGCAATACAAGGCAGCTGACAAGGGATCAGGCAGCTCTTACGTACATGCTAAATCCAGCGCTGTGTTATTTGACGGCTCTGTGCACAAAAAGCAGCAGTGTTAAACCGAAAACGACCTCAAATATCTGTCTATTTAAGAGAACTTCTTCACTGTCCAAGCTGCAGTTCTCTCCTGAAAGTGTTATCTCTGTGGTGTTGTGTGTTTTTGTGTGTATGTGTGACATCCACATCTCCTGTGCTCATACTCTTGGGGGGGTCAGCATCACATCATGGCCTGTTGCAACAGTGTGTGTGTGGGTGGGTGTGTGAAATGACATCCCGGCCTAGCGGACCCACACCTTACGACACAACATGTCACAAAGGATCAGCATCCAGCCCGCTTCACTCCAGGAGCCGCTTTCTAAAAGACCTCTGCTGCTCTGTTGTCCTGTCTGTTTATTCTTCCCAATGAAAGGTCAGCGGCGTCACGTGACCAATAAACTCCAGCCTGTTTGAGCGTGTCAGTCTGCATCAGCTCAGGAGAAATCACACAAAGAAGGTTTAAGTTACTTATAACACAGGTAGATTATAATTTCTTCATGAAAATTGACTGACTTATTATCTTGATTTTCATGTCCTCAGATACCATTTTGCAAGGATGCACCTTAAACATCTTCTCAAGTCTTACATAACATTTTAATCAGAGATCAAAAACACTTTGATTAGCCTTTAAGTGGCTTCAATTAGATGTTGAAAATTATGATTATGACCTTTATTAAATCAGGGGATAAAACAATCAATCAATAAATGAGCTGCAAACCACAGCGCCTCCAGAGCACTCTTCATAAATAGATCATAAAATATATCTGAGATGCTTACCCCACAAGATGTGGTAACAAGACTTTTGAACTTTTTTACCAAAAAGAAACAAGCCTGGCTTTTCCATGCAGATCATCCACACAGCTGCCCGAGTCGCCACATAAAAGGTTGACGCTCTCCAAGCTTTGCATCTGGGTGGTGTTAGAGACGCTTTGATCTGTGTCTCTGCTTATTTTCCGCTCTTTGTCACCGTTAAACAGCTCGCTGCTCCCTTTGAGAGGGAATTGATTAGGGATTAAAAAGGAGAGAGGAGGAAAGATGTCTCTGTGTCCAAACAGACTCAGAGTTGTGTGGGTGGCTTTATCAGAGAGTGAATGTGGACAGGGCAGCCCAACAAAACCATATTAAGTCAGACGTATTTTAAGGTCAGAGGTAGATCAGATGTTAAAGTGAATCCACAGTAAAAACCTTTGCTGATTGCTGCTTAAATAAGATGTAAGTCACTTTTTTGCAAGAGCAAACTCATCCGACCAAAGACTATATAAAAGAATAATTAAATATATTTATTTGTTTCATTATAACCTTGATCTAAGTAGGTCTCAGTGAGACATGACATCTCATTTTTGAGAGTTTTGTCCTGGTTAAACACATACATAACTGAGTGTCAGATATACAACACAAAAAACCTGTTGCAGCTCCCCAGGAGTGACGCCAAAATATTTGAAGCTCCGCCTCCTCACCATCTGCAGAATGGGGCATAAAACAATCCTTTTTCAAGTTAACAGATAAAACATAAGTCATACCATAAAATGAGTTGAACTTAGCTGTAAGAGTCAAAACTTTTCCAGCTTGCTGGTAGTCTTAATATACATGTGTCTCCTTGTGTCTTGTAGCATCCATCCACTTCACATCATTGTATGTTAAAAACACAAAAATGTTTATTCCAAAAGTGTCACAAAATTCTCCAAAAACGACTTTACCTAAAGCAAAACCTAAAAATCAGGTAGTATATAGGACACAGACATGGTTTGAAAGCTATGTGACTCCACTGCCAGAAAGTTTTTGACTGACCGGCTTAACTGTGTATAAACCTAATGGCGTTCTTTCTTAAAGCTACAGTAACTCACAAAAGTCCAAACTAAAATTAAGCATCATGCTAAACAAAGTTGTAGCTGTAGCAATAGGATATCATCTTTTTGACTGAAACATAAGAATTCTAAATGTATGCTGAGTAAGGATGAGTACCTTTCACATTTGAAATGATACAGTACCGATACCCGTTACCTGGCAAATGGTACTGGTACTCAACGGTACCAATTTTACTTTTGTGTGTTTATGTGTTAAAAAATACCTATTTGTTTAATAATTAAATGTAATTTTATTTTAATTTCACATATCTATTCTTCAATATATAACCTTGCAATGCTGTGTTCATGTCCAGAATGGAAAATCAACTACTTTTCCACTCCCTCACAGTCACAAGGATGCATTTAGGTACCTCAACATGGTACCTTATGATTTTACATGAATCAGTACCCGGAATTTTTGACAGAATTCACCTGTATAAGTACCTAACTTGGTACTCATCCCTAATGCTGAGTATAATATCAACCCCTTCCTGCCTGAATTAGTTTACAATTAGATTGAAATATTGTTTTTGAGGTTTTTTTGCATTCTTACGGATGCTCAATTGAGAGGAGATTATTGACTTCAATATAGAACATACAATAGTCATAATAAGTTATATGATTTGTATGGATACAATAAGTTCAATCTCTGATCAATATATTTGGACATAGTGCATCTGATACAATCCTTGGTATGTGTAGAACATGAATCTGTAGGCATTAGTGGGATACATAGGTCACCTCAGCTGCATCAAGACCTGGTAGGGTATGTCACAAATTTGTGACAACAGGCATCAAGGGGTTAACAAGTGACTGTTTATTATTTAACTATAATAAAACAAGAAGAACTTGTCTCATGAGCATTAAAACTTAGCAGCTCAACTTTTGATGTCCATACATGAACATCTTACAGCCCAAATACGTTGAATCAGATGGTGTTCCATTCAAGTCCGTGTGTTGTCCTTCACAAGATCCACTTCATGTGGATACAACAATCCTATTTTTGTCTGATGCCAGACTTGTGATGCTTTAATTTAATGTACGGCAGATTGGATAGGACAAGGAATTGTGCACAGAAACTGCCTAAAAACAGCCGCAGATTTTCAAAATAAGACAAACCAAGTCAAAACTAGATCTTACATAGATTTTACAGCCAAACATAAACAATAAGAGGCTTATCAATAGAGTCAACATGCAACAAAGCTGAACGGAACCAGAGACACGTGTATTTGGGCCTCTATAAGCAGCTGACCACCATTCAAGGTCAGGCTAGATTGCTCATAAAGAGAACTTACGGATGTAACAGGTCAAGAGGCTGCTCAGGCAAAGGAGCTGCATGAGCTGAATGTTTCAACTTCCAAAATTTGAACTTATCTGAGGGATAGAGGAGATTTAGACGTGTGCTTCCTAAACACACACTGAAAAGAGGAAGAAGACAGAAATGGCTGAAAGAAATGTAGTTCATGGTGAGTTCAGATGCCAAGCTAAACATGCCATGCACACACAGCACACAAGCTGAGGATGCGTACATTGCCAGCTAGCTGAAGCTAACATTTGTACAGACAGTTGGTTTTGTAGGGCAAATAAACAAAGATTACAAACTTCAAATATACACACTTCACTTTCCTTGAATATCAACTTATGCACATGTGAACCGCACAAAAGATAGACCTGAACAGAAAAAGAAACAGTAACTGTAAGTTGTGCTGTAAGAGAAATAAAAATGTTCATATCTTTCTTTTCTGTCCTGTATTATATCATATCCTAAAAGCTCCACTTTTGGATCCACTTCCTGATCACACTGGCTCAGCCTACCTTGAAATGGCATAAACCAGACGTGTCTATGAATGTGAGAAAGCAGTGGTGTGGATGTTCTCCCAAAAGTGTTGAAATAAAGGTGTTTTAAGTGCTAACAGCCTGCCAGACCACTGCTGCTATAGGAGAAGTGCAAGAGCGTCATGGCCGTCATTAATCTGTGCCCCGCAGACACGGCGGATCTCAGCAGATGCAGCTGGTCTGACGCCGTTTTGGGCTGACTTCCTGGACCCGACTCTGACCTCCTCCTCTTTGCCACTTGCAGAACTGATCACATCCCATGACAACGCCTCAGGGCTTCACCTGACCGATGATGCCTTTCACTACACCTCTCATCACACATTTACCTGTCAATGGGAGTCCCTGTGGAGGCAGACAGGAAACATCTGTCCTGTTTGCCCTTAGAAAACCTGTAAAAGTCAAAGCTGCTAAAGTTTGAAGTCATATTTCTTGGAAAAGTCTGTGAGACGTCCAATTTTCTTGGTCTGCTTTTGTTGATTTTTCACTGCTTTTAACTTTTGTTTTTGGAAATATCTTATAAATGCTATGGGGAGAAACTGATTTGATTGGACTGCCTCGCCACCTTCTGGCCTGGAGTCTCACACACACTGTCATAATGACTTTGTGCGAGGTGTGTGTGTTTGTTTTGGAATTAAAAGAGATCAGATTGAATAAATTTTCTTTGTTCAAGACAATTTTCTACTGGATACAACACGCCGAGGTAAGGTATTTATCAGCACAGTTACGTAGAGCTACAGTTTAAAATGTTGCATCGAGCTAACGTTGTAGCAGCCAGCTACATGTAGTGCTATCGGTTGCCCGATGCTCTGATATATCTGTAAGCTAACGTGACAACAAGTAAACACTGTCAGTTTGTAAGTAGTGTAGGAAGTGAATCCTGGTTATGTCCTGCCAGTCATCTACCAATCAGAGCTAACGTAACCTCACTCTTCATTTTATTGATAGACTCTCAGGTTTGAACAGACCACTGCAGAATAACTGCTGACTGTGGGTTGGAATCAACATTAGCACAAACAGTTTCGCCCCTGTTTTAGCCTTTAGCTCGTGCACTGTCACTCTCCTGTTTAGCTTTCTCTGGCTCTTCTGTCCATTTTCTGTCTGACAGTTAGGCTTGAGTATCCACTATCACTACAAAATTAATCACAGAAAGTGGTCGGATAGATAAGGAGTAGCATTTCAAAAAAACTATAACCTGTAATATTGGTGCTGATAATCTCATTTTTAAATGTGGATTACGATCAGGCATATATCTCAAAGGGAGACACTTATAAGATCACTTTCAAACTCCTCACAGCCACTTTAACTTACTGACTTCATTATTCCATAAAGTTTCACTTGGATTCATAATTACTAGTACCATGTGTATTGACAGTTGAGGGATTTCTGGCCCTTGAATTTAAACTCTAGTTCACACACTCCACAATCAAAGCTGTGTCCTTCTCTCATCACCCCTCACACACACACCCACACACACCCCTGTACTTTTCATTCATGAGGCAGTATTCAAATCAATGCATATGAATCCATTATGTTTTCCATTACTGTGTACAGTGACACGCAGCCTGTCGCGTGTTTCGCTCAGCTAGCAGAGCACATACGGAAAGACACTGTGTCACCACCGGAGCTTCCAATCAGGCAGCACAAAAACATTTCTAAATGAGCAGCTGGTTGGTGGGTTTTCCAGTGATACATGAATTTTCTGAGCCGACAGCTAGTAAAGGCTGAGCTGGTCCCTGTTGGAGTGACCCCAGGCTGGAAAGGGAGAAAGTAGCGCTCTGCTAACCCCCCACTTTCGTCACGCGATGCAGATCAGAGCATCTAAAAACAGGCAGCCTGATGAGGGAGGCTCTTCCTCACATCACAGAGGTGGGGCTTGCTTCTTCTGGGAATTTCAAAGATAGAGATTCTGTTTCCAAAGGTTTTGTGCTAAAAAAAAAAAAAAAAAAACTGAGTTGTGTGGGGTCATGCCATGTTGGGTTATTTTTACCCAGCAGATGTGATGCACCAGGGAGAGTCATGGCACAAAATAGATGGGACTGACATAAAAAGAGTGGATATTACCCCCTCCTTTAATCTTATCTGAACCAAGATGACAGCAGCACACAGCGGTGGCTGAGGTGAAAAGAAACAGTTTTATTCTCATGTATGTCACTGTACGACATGCAGGCCTTTTTAAGCCTTATTCTTTATGACAGCTAAGTGACAGCATCAACCCTGAAGTCCAAAGGGGATAGACATATCAGGGTTAGTAAACTCCAATCAGTCTCAATACAGGCAAGACAGACGTACAAATCAAGTACATGTTATATGAACTCATGCACAATTAAAATGATGGAAAGGTTGAAGGGTTTGCAACAACTCTCAGGAGAGCAAGACCTGACTTGCTTGTTTCTGCAACAGTTTTTTTTTTTTTTTTTTTTCTGCTGACCAGGTGTTGGTGGATGACAGGACTGAAAAAGTATAACATGTAAATTATACATTAGGGGACATTCATCCATCCCTCATCTTTACCACTTTACTGAAAAAAACATGAAATCTCAGCACCAAAAGCATCTTGTCCAGCCAGGACATCAGACTGAGAATTGTCTTAATGTGAGGCCAACCGCTACAACTAAGGTGGAAATAAAATTTCCTATTAATTTCATTAAAACTTTCATGGAGACTTCCAAAGGAAATTTTAGCACAGGAATATTGGAATTTTTCAGGTTTTTATTTCTGTCAACTTAAATAAATGTTTCTTAAAAAAAAAAAAAAAAAAAAAAAAGAAATTTTGGCTCAGATATTTGGCTTTTTTTATCAACTTGAATGAGACTTTCAAAAACAATCTTGGTTGAAACACCATGATTAAATGCAAATATAACTTTGTACCATGGATCACATGTGCAAACAACTCCAAGCAGATTTGACTGTCATCAATCAGTAATTCACCTGCCTACAGCATTTACATTAGACCACATTTCTGGATTTGGAGTCGAGAAGTCCTGTCCAGGTATACATTTTGATGATACCACTGAGGTAGATATTTGATGTTAAGGTTTAACTTAAACTAATGGACACATTTATGTTAAACTAACAAATTCTCATCGAAATGTGGATTATTTAGGAGCTTGCTACAAAAAATATTAATGACTCAGAAAAAAAGTCCCTGTGAATTTATCTAAAATACCATTTAAATATACTGGATATGACATGTTTGCTTATTACAATCTGAAATATTTAATATTTATATGTGTATTTGACCAGGTAAATAGAGTCAGTAAAAATTCCTGAAAATCCCTGTTAAATTCTGAAAATCCCCAGAATATTGCAACCTTAGCTGCAACTGGGAAATATAAGCATGGAAATATTTAGACAAATGCTAATCCTTAGAAGTACCTAGTGTTCTGAATTTTGAACCTCGAAAAAAGCAGGATGTAATTGTATGTTAGCTTAGCAACAGTCAGTGCAGGACTAGTTGTTACTATGAGGCCAAATAATTAATTAAATACATGGAATGTTTATGTGCTACTCTGATTTAGCTTGTGATATTGCCGGAAACTTATGTGTGGCTTTAAATTGAATCACAGCTGTACTGATGTTCCATACCAAAGCACAAGCTATAGTGTGATACAGCTGCCATTTAAGCAGCAAAATACAAGAACTTGATCTAAAAAATGAACCAAACTTCCCAGCATCTATCATCTTCGTCACTTTGGTTTCAGATGGTCTCTGCTCCTCCACTCTCTACCTTTTCCCATCTGTGTGCGTCACCCTCTCCAGGGACCCCGGTGTCCCTTCCTCTGCTTTCAGCCTGCGTTTTGGTGACAGCAGTGTCAAAACACATCAGCTGTTTCCAGAGCAGAGCAGGTTCCACTGCCACCAGGCTCCACCACCTGGCTCGATGACGGCTGCGTGAATAATCTCTCACAGGGGCTTCACACACCCCCATCTCGCCCTAAAACCATGACATTTATGCTCTTCCTGACCTGCCATAACAAATGCATTGTTTGTAATCAGCGTCTGACAGACTGCTCTGGGCTAAGAGGAACATAAATTGAACTCTAATAATACCCATAAATGTGATAATGTGTTTACTGAAGAATGATGGGACTTTAGATAGCAATGTACATAGCAACAAACCCCTGGAGACAAGAACAGGAAGAGATGTAAATGATACAGTGGAACTGCCATAGGCAACAGGTACAGAGATTAACTCTGCCATTCAAAGCAGCAGTGCTTTTGAAGAGAACAGTGCAACCAAGCTGATTTTTGTATAAATAAAAGGAAACAACTTAGTGAGGCTATATCTGTACTGTGTCATTCTCACTGTAAGTCAGTACAAACTCTCGGGTTAGTTCCCTGGTCGGAAATGAGGCAGCCACCTCAGTGCTGGTAAGCCTTTTAATCCACACTTGATTTTCTGGTGTCCAGTGTCAAAGGCTCTTCTTGACATGTGCCTGAATGCAGCCCTCAGATTTATAAGAAGAGCAAGAGAACAACTGCCTGTGTAAATATAGACGCAAACAATTGCATGTCAGTCTATTAAAAGTGAAAGGATCTAAGTGACATAACCTTGAATACACGTGACATGATTGGGGTTTAGTCAGATTACTGCTGAGTTGAACAGGTTCAATCAGTCACTCTGTTTTAAAATCTCAACATACATGATATGATAAAATGATAACATGGATGTCAAGTATTGATGCAATCCATTAAAATATTTCAGGGACTCTGATTACCTTAAACATAGGCAAATGCATATAGATTTTGATTGTAAGAATGTGTAGAGTTTCCGTGAAAGGATGTGCCTCAGCACCTGTAAATAATGAACAAAACAACAGGGGTGTGAGGCCTCATTTACAAGAGCTCCCCCTGGTGTATGGTCGCAGTATAAGTCTTAAAACCTAAAACAGTTATAACGCTGTGTACAACATAACTCCAAAAGTAACAAACAGCTCTTAAAGAAACTTTCAGAATATGTTCAAAATGGGATAAGGAAGAAGTCATTTCATTTGGAAGGTGATCTGGATCACCGTCTGGATCCAGGATTTTTTTAAAGGATGTTTTATCATTATGAGATAGGGCTGTTTTCACCATATGTGTATATAACTCCACCATAAATGGTTGGATTGCTTTGCAAAACAATACAAGACAAGGTCACCATAATTTCTGACAGATGTAAAAGTAAGATCCAGATCCTGGCAATATTCTGGATACTAAGATCCAGAATATGAAATATGTACTGGGTCATCATCATTTCAACACTGTCAGGTAACAAATTATTGTACAAACCTGCAACTAACACCAAATTGTAGCAGACCATCCGCTGAAAGGGAGTATAACATTAAAGTAAGACTCAGCTGTTGGTGACAATCACAATATGCTTGGCGGAGGTCAGCACTCTGGGTGCTTTTCTAGTCTGCTAATGTTAACACATCATTGGCAGTTGCCCTGGTAACAGCTAGTTTTCAGTGCATTAATCAAAACAAAATACATTTCAGTATAACAACAAATACTGTAAAATGCAAAGTGTCAGCTATTGTTAGCTTAAGTGCCATTTACCTTCCTCCGTTTCACTCAAATGAGCAAGTTTCAGACTCCTCTGGGAAATAATATGATAAAGAATTGTGCTAATAATGTCAGCCATGTTGGTCTGTTGACATACCAGAATTCCTTGCACTCAAACTGTAGTTGTAATTTGCCTGGGACGCTTTCAGGTTGGAATTCAGAGATTTCAACAGGGAAATTTCCAAGTTACAGGTTGCCTGGAACATAAGACATTTAACTTTTCATAACTTTGAGTTTCTGCTTCAAATCAACAGAAAATCTGTTCTGCTGTGGACTGGACCAACCTGACACATTTTCTGCGTTT
Organism: Halichoeres trimaculatus; assembly: GCF_033239565.1. Classification (NCBI taxonomy): domain Eukaryota; kingdom Metazoa; phylum Chordata; class Actinopteri; order Labriformes; family Labridae; genus Halichoeres; species Halichoeres trimaculatus. Next base: position 20,749,768 of record NW_027437197.1, read on the forward strand.
TATCAGTAAATTAGAAGTGTCATTAGGTTTGTGGAAGGGGTGGGATGCCCGTCCTACCACTCCACCAGCCAGCTTGCTTTTGTGCATGCCTTGGCTCAAACTGGAATTAATACTGATGCCTTTATTTGACCAACAAAGGAAAACAAGATCATAATCAACAAGAATGATTATTTCAATTTTGTCATTTGAAGAAGCAGTCTGCCTTTATTAATTCTGCAGCAAAGATAACTAATAAATAAGACTGTGAAAGGAAAGCAGAATAAGATTTAAGACAAGATTAGCAAAGAGATAAAAGTTAGCACTTTGTCTACAGGAGGCACCAAAAATTACACTTGTTAAAAATTGCACATACTAGCTTTAAAACAAGTTTGAGATTTGCAAGTTGATTTTAAGAAATGGTGTGTCAATTATTGTTTTCAGCTGTGTACCTGTGTGACACTCACAGAAAGCCTTTATAACTCTGTTTTCTCCCCACTAGATCACAAACTGTAACATAGCCTTCATTACATTATTCCCCTCTTGCAATGACAGCTGTACACTACATTATATATTATCAAAGCAACATAAAATCTTAATTATGACATGTTGTGATGATGGATACGCTCATATCTGAACAGGGACTCTATAAATAGCTGTGAGCAGTGAACTCTGTTTTCTATAAGAATGGAGGAGGGGCGACCTGCTGCATGTGATCGTGAACTGTCATGTCATATTATCCTCTGAATGCAGACTCTGATGACTAGCTGATCAGACAGATCTGACAGAAGGCAATTGACACTTTGAGGGATTCATGTTTGTGCAGCAGCAGCTGAATGGAATGCAGCCTGTGTGTTTCCCAAACCTTGATGTTTTGTGTCTGGTTGAAGCAACACAAGAGAAGACAACAAACTGCTTTAGAGCGATTGTTGATTCATCTTCTGTCATTTGTAATGAAATCATTTCACCGTCATCTTCTTCCTTTTACTTTCATGTTCAGCTCCACAACTAACTGCCACATATCATTATGAAAAAGTCTTCTTGTGGACTTTAGCTGTCACTTAAAGCAGGAAGCAGAAGAAATGGTGATATTTAACCCCTTACTGTCTGAATTAACTAACAATTCTAAAAAATAGATTGTTTTTATGTGTTTTTGCATTCTTACAGATGTTAAATGAAGTGGAGATTGTAGATTTGAGTAGAGTACACACAATTTCATTCAATTTATTAGTTTATTTTGAATATATTTAAAAGTATACCAACCAAAGCGACACCATTGAACACAAGGTTGACTGAAAAGGTTTAGGCTGAAGCTACTTAGCTTGTATGTGCCTTACCTTCTTAGTGTACAATATTTATACCAGAGCAAAACAAAAAACAATCTGAACAATTAATGAATAATTAATTATTCCAAAAAGATCTGAAGAAAAAAAATCGAACTAAAGAAAGTATCCAAAAATAACAGAAGAAAATACAAAAGAATTCCTGAGGACCAATTCTGCATAGCCCATCAATTAATCTGTCGAGCAATATATATACACCTGTACACATACATACTTATATGCATACAAACATACACCAATATATAGGCTTATACACACATATGTATATGTACATATCCATATTCACAGACATTCACTTTTCCCTTTCTTTCTCCATTTGTTTTTTTAACTCCTCTTCTCCCTTCCCCTTTCCATTATTTTTGTTTGTTTTTTGTTTTTGTTTCCCCCCCTTTCTCCCCCCCCACTTTTTTTTCTTTTTTCTTCCTCCCCCTTCCTCTTCTCCTCTCTTTTCTTCTTCTCCTCCCTTCCTCCTCCTGTCTCTTCCCTTTTTTCCATTTTCAGTCTTTTTCCTTGTCTCTTACCATTTCTTCCTTCCTTCTTTATTTCCCTTTTCATCAATCTAATATAACTGTATGACTATAGTTATAACTAAGTTATAATAAATATATAGACATGAGAAGTTCATCCTCTGACCAATATATTATGACATAGTGGATCTAATACGATCTTTGGTTTGTGTAGAATATGAATCAATAGGTAATAATGAGATACAAAGGTCATTTCAGCTGCATCAAGACCTGACAGGGTGTGTTGCAAATTTGCGACAACAGGCATCAAGGGGTTAAGATTAAACTCTTTGCCTGATGCTTTCTGTTAATATTCTCACACAACACAAAATTTGTTACAGTGGAAAAAAAAGAATGTCACTTGGGGATGTTACCCTTATAGGTAACTGCTTAGGTAAAATCAGAATTATAGAGAAAAATAAATTACTGAGACATATGTGCTCTGCATGCTACAACCTAACCCTTATGACAAAGATTAATCCATAAAAAGTACAAAGTAGGAGCATCTATAACAGTTCAGATAGAATATGTTAATTCAAAAAAGGACTAAAGTAGTAATTCCCATTTGTACAAGATGTTTATCTGGAACATGATGGGAAAAAATGCTAACAGTACAACGATTTCATATACTTACTATATCTTGTTGACTCTATAATAAAGATTCTTATTCTTATGATTATTGTGATTATTATGATTATTATGATTATTATGATTATTATTATTATTATTATTATTATTATTATTATTATTATTATTATTATTATTAATATTATTATTATTATTATTATTATTATTTCAAATAGCCTCATTACATTTTTTACATGACTTTATGATATAAACATGAGCAATGTGAGGAACAAATGTAACATAAAGTATAGATATAAAAGAACACGTGATTATTAAAGTAACACACTGAACTTGAAGAATCTGAATCCTAAGGATTTTCTGAATGTACTACCTCCCACTTGCCACTGACTGTCACACTCTTTTGTTCAGCTTGAAAAGCCACAGTGTGGCTAACAAGTGAGCTCTCATCTCACATGCAGAACTTCTGGCCAATCAACTATACTCGTGGGCATTTCTCACAAAATTACATTTTGCATACCATGAATTTCTAATGTATCTCATACTCAATGTGGGGCTATACTTAGTATGAATGTGATGAATAGGATGAAAGTGTGTTTTCCTCGGCACAGCCTTGGCCTTTTAGTCCTTGACTGTGATGAGAACTAAGGTGTTGCTTTTCAGTGATGTTCTAAGAGGCTTAGTCACCTGAACGTCACAGAAATTATAAACACTGTAGATAAGAAGCATGCAGGCTTGCGCTACCCTGTTCTATACACATGTGTACATGTTGTACCCATATGCAAACACTAAATCTTACAGCAGAAGTAACCATACTTCATTAGCAGCACGCTGAAAGGGGAGCTGTGGAGCCCCACCAGATGCAACTGGCAGGGTGTGCTGCTGAGTGTCAGAGGTGTATAAAACAAGAAAAAGGTGTGTATACATCACATTTCTCTCTGTATAGGTTTTTAATCTGGATTTGATGATTAAGTAATAAAAGTGGTGGGTTATAATCTCCACGGCGACTGCTTTGCAGTATAATATGGGACATATATTCCTATCTACACACAACATACAGCTATTTGGTGTTATATAACTGATGCACATCATAGATTAGCAGTGGGCTGACATCTCCATCAGCTTTTCCAGATGTTCAACATGAGAAATCATATGCTGTTACTTTACTGTGACATCTGCCAACATTTGCTTTGACTGCAGACCAGTGAGGATGCAGAAGCAGTAGTTCAGTTTCAATGCATCTGAGCCAGAAGTGGTTACTACCACTGACAAATCAAAAATACCTCACTCTCAGGTTTTAAAAGTGGCAGCTCTTTGGTACAACAGCCTTCATGTTATGATTAAGCTGTGATGTTTCCCCAAACCTGAGTCATAGAGTATTTTTACTCTGAAAAGGCAATGACATTTTGACATCTTTTGTGCATCATTCTGCCAAAACTTCAAATACAGCATTAAATTTGATGTCAAGCTCGACATGTCTTTTTGTATTTTAGTGTATTAAGATATAAGAAAGAATGGGCACATGACTCAAAGAAAAACAGATCTCCTTTTTTAAGAGCGAGCCCAAGGTAAGTATAGAATACCTGTTGACTCAGTGATGTGAGTGACACATCTCAAGACAAGACAGGAGAAAAACAACCCAGCAATGGTCTTTTAATTAAAAGCCTGTCTGGAGTCTGACAGGACCGGCCTGTGGTATCAGAGCCTCTGAAAAACGACACAAAAGGATTCCTCCATGTGTGAAGTCAACAGGATTGCGGCAGCCTAAATGAGAGCCTGCAGAGAGATGGCCTCAGCCCAACTGTTTCCCAGAGATAAGGGGGAACAGAGCATTTGGGATGGAGCAAATGAAATAAGTCAGGCAAACAGAGAGTGTCAATTCAACATGATATGTAATTAAAAAACCCTGATTGGCAAAAGCATGAATTCAGAGGTATATGTTTGTTACCTAGAATGAGGCACAGAAGCATTGTTATGTTCTTTACTTTGTTATGGCAAAATAAAGATAATTATAAAAAGATTTAAAAAAAAAATCCTTCATAAAAATGTGGATTTGTATCTGGAAGTCTTGATTTTAGGGTGGGAAGTATTTTTTTATTTCTCTTTTTTATGTTTTTGGTTGTTGTTTGGTTTTGGGGGTTTTTTTGTTTGTCTTTATTTTATTCATGTCGACATAAAAAATATAAGTACGATGTAAAAATACAATAAATCTCAAGGTATTGAAAAGGATCAGAAAGAAGAAAAAGTCAAAAAAAAAAGTTTTACTTTTTTATCTTATTTTTTAATTATCTATTTATTTTGTTTGTTTACTTTGCTTCTCCATTTAGTACTGACCATTAATAAATCATCAGACTTGGAGACCAAAAGTGTCAGTATGGAGAGTAAAAGCAGGCAGAATGCATTCTACCTTGCTGACTCCCATCCACAGCAGACTAATATTGATTTTGTTTAATTGATTTTACTCTATTAACAGATTACAATTCACCTTTAAACAGAGGACACACTAATTTATAAAATGGGTGTAATCAATGTCCATTAATAATGCGGTTTGCAGTTTATTTGTCATCAAGCAACAGCTGATGGGTCTGTAGTTGCAAAAATAAATCACTACTATTTTTTTTTTTTTTTTTTCAAGTTTTGGTAATTTCAGCAATGGAAATCAGGATAGGATTTATGACGCTGATTGTTAAAAAAGTTGTATTAAATGTGTATTAGAAAAATGTATAGCATGTAAAGAGGGGAGAATACAGTGGTCAACATGGGTCATATTCTAAAAGAAAAAGTACAATCATAATTGAACAAGTCATGAAAAAGAGCGCAAAAAAAGCAAGCAGATCATTAAATGATGAGCTTTTACACTGAGAGAGACTGAAAGGCTCCACATACACACACATACACACCACATGTATTTTTTTGATTAATATTTAAATATTAAATAAATATATTCATTTAATTATGGTCTCTGGTGTTCTGTCAGGAAAAGAACAACCACTAAGTGCTCTAATTATGGCGTATTAATGTCTGGTCGAGCTAAAAAAAAAAAAAAAAAAAAAAATCTTAGCATGTGCTGATATAGCTGAAACTGTAAAATAAACAGACCCTGGTGCAAAACCATTAGTTATCTTTTCCTACATAAGGGTGTATTACTTTTCAGGTTGGAGCTATGATGAATAAAATCTTGAAACTGAGCTTGCGAGAGCTCAAAGATCTCAGTCTATCAGATTCAAGCAGCAGCTTAAAGCATCCCTTTAATGAAACATCCAATATGTCAGCAGGTTAAAGTGGTGAGAGGGATTTTAAATGGAGCCAGCCCACCTGATCTGTAGACATGAGGTCATTATTTCTCGCCTGTGCTCTGGGTTCCCATCAGGTTTTTCCATTTGATTCAAACTCTGCATACTCATTACAGATCGGGAGCAGGTGCTTTCAGCTAAGTGAATATCATATCTCTGTGACAGTCACCATAGAGGAAAGAGGGAAATGGTTCTTTTGGAGTCTGTGAGGCTCTCATGAGTCCAGGGAGGTCTTGAAATAGACTTTTCAATTTAAGGCGGAAAAAACACTTCCTGGGAGAAATTCAAAGAGAGTAATCATACCATAAACTTTACTCATGGTGTGACATGAATGATAATTAATATGGGGATTAGTTTTCTCTGAATGTTGTTTTTGTAACAGAGTGTTTAAGATAATGACACAGCAATAGATAGAAGTGACGTTGAATTAAAACTACTGTCATTGAGACTAGGATTAAATCAGGCACCAAACAGCCCACGCAAACATTGATGCTTGTATAGATAAAAAATAAATAAACAGAAGAAAGTTAGATCTTTATAGTATTTCCTGTGAATCAGAACTCAAGTTGGACTTGTGTAATACTGGTGGATCGTCCACATTGCAAGTGAATGCAAAGGCTAAAAGCTAAACTGAAACAGTAAGTTATTCCTCTGGGACATCAACCATGCATCATGATGACTGGTGGCTGAAAAACCTGCAGATTGTTTCAGTTCACCAGGCTGAAACACAGACACCATCCACAACTCAGAAACAATTCAGATTGAAAATTAGAGATATTTCCTTTTAGGGGATTTCAGTCTAAGCCCGAGTGATGCCCAAACAAAATGCAGAATTTTAATCAAAAGCCTTTATTCTTTTTAAATACCGCACCTCATCAGAAAAACGTATGAACATCCAAGTGAACCTCGTTAACTCACGATGATAAGCTTGAAACTAAATCTCTGTTCTCTTGCGGCCTGATTGGTCATTCTTGCATGTCTAATTGGTATTGCCAGATGTTTGGAAGCACTCCCATGTGTTACAGGATGAGCCCTCTTGCATAACAGATATCTAACAGTTCCTCTGAATGAACACTTTTAGAGGGGGGTATTCATCCCCAGTTTGTCAAGTGGGATTCAACAAGGTGTGATGAACCTGCCATCGCTGCCCCATTTTACAGTACACTTCCCTCAGCAGTCCCCTGTGGGATCCGTGTCTCATTCCACACCTGATGTCGGCTCCCCCACCTGATAGCTGCAGTCGTTCAAAACAACTACGCTCAGATTCACAAACAGCTGCCACATCAGACCAACAGATAGATCTGATAGTGAGTCTGATTTTTTTTTTCTCTGTCTTTCCAAATTGTCTGCTCTGTGCCAAGCAGACAGATTACATTCAGAGAGTTTACTGAGCATGATTATCCCCATGAAGTCACTCTGTCTGATTGACAAGCAGGGTATTACGCACAGACAAATGAGCACTGTAATAGCTAATTGACCACTCATTCATGTCCTGAACAGAATGTTCTGTGAGGAGGTGAGGGACTATATAATAGCAATTACATTTAGCACTGAGCGTCAATGCGCTTATCGATTCTGTATTTCTTCTCCCATCCTTTTTTTGGTAAGAAAGTCAGATGCTGTTCGTTGGAGATAAGCCCAACATCAGATGGTTTTAGATGTGCTTCACTCTTAAAAGCTGTCTATATTTCAAAGTAATCTAGCTATAGCAGTATGGAGAGTGTGTTTAAAGCCACAGTTGATCCAGAGATTACACTTAACCCGCTAGCCTCTCGTCCAGATAAGCAGGGAAAATAAAAACCCTGTGGCTCAAGTATTCATCCCACTGAGCAGAAGTTCCTCCGACTATTACTTAAAGTGATGCTGCACTCACAAGGTGTGGAGCTCATGTTTTAATTAAATGTGTGTTCAGTATAAAGCTGTGATATATGGCTGCATAATGTATTGGTTTAAGTGCTTCATCTACAATTCACAGAATGTGAAACTCATTTCAGACGCTGCAGAGAAGAGATGAGAGAGGTTTACTCATGAATATGTTGATGATGTGATGGAGCAAACAGGAAAGCAATAAAACCTACAGGTTATTGTAACAGGCTTACATGGCTGCAAATTAGTGGCGTATTCAAAGGGGCTAGGGAGGGCGATGGTGCCCTCATTTCTGAAAAATGAAGGATGAAGCAAGATAAAATGCCTTTCATGTCATTGAAATGCAGAAAAGTGCCACCTGAAGTTCCTTACTAGAAATAAAGCGTCATGGGTATTCTGTGTAACTTTACATTTTGTGGTATTATACATGTAGTTGACTGTATCTTGATTTCTGAAGTGTTCTGTGCTTTTATGTTACTGAATGGTTTGTATATTGCAAAAGAGACCCAACAAGAGGCTGGATCAAAAGTTAGCAGAAGCTTTGACTCTGGGTGACACATCAGTTCCCCTTTCTTTACTGGAATTGCAAAATTGTGTTAGAATATATAGCTTATGTATGTGTACTTTACTAAAATATTATAAAAATGTGCTCATTATGGGACACTTGAAGGAAGGCTAAAAGTTCCCAGGAGGTTGGAGATCACCATGGATAAGGATGAGAGGTGACATAATTGACGGTAACGCTTGTGCCCAATGATAAAAAGAATTAATTGTGTGTGAAATGCTTAAAACTCAATTTAAGAATTTACATTTGTAGAGGTTACAGTCAAAAACACTGAAATCTTATCAAGTGTTTTTTTTTTCAGTAAAAAATGTCTTTTTAGACTTAATATGAGACACATTCACCTGACCAGTCCAGAAAAATGTCTGATTTGTTTTTAGACAGAAATGAGGTCTGAAATGCTTTTAACAAGTTAAAAAAATCTGTCAATGAAAAAAGAAAAATGTTATTTGTATTAAGACAATATTCTAGTTTCAAGCAATTTTTTCTTGTTTCATTTGCACATTTTTTTTCACTTGTTGCAAGCAATTCAGACCTCTTTTTTTTCTTTAAATAACTTGAAATTAGACATTTTTTCTGGACTGGTCAGTTGAATAGAATAGAATAGAATAGAAAATACTTTATTTATTCCCGAGGGGAAATTCAGGAGTCACCGCAGCATTTAAGAAAACAAAAGTAAGAAAGAGTATAGAAAGTGCAAAAATGTCCATAAGAAATTAGATGACGACATCCTGTCCACCACTCGTCCACCACTCCCCAGCCCAGCCAGTCTCCACCTCCACAGGGTCCAGGACCAAGCCTCCCCAGCAGTCTGTTCAGTCTCTGTCTCCTGGATCCTGTCTGCTCACAGCAGGCGAAGCTCCTCCGATGTGTCGCGGCGTCCGATGTCAGCTCCGTCAGCCACGTCCGTGAACAGCACGATGCCGCTGGGTTAGCACAGCTAGCTCGTCCATCCCCCGGAGCGAGATCCCACGTTCCCAACAACGATGGATGGAAGGACAGGTCCACGTCGTCACCTCCCAGCTCACATCCGAGAACCAGCACGTCGTCCTCACCTCCTCCTCCTCAGCTCGAGGGAAATCATCAAGCCCTACACTAGTTAGCACTGACATGCTACAGGCTGCTAACAGCTAATTTCACATGTAAACAATGCAGCCATGGTTACATGTAGGATCTCCAGACAAACACAGGAGAAAAGTAGTAAAAAATATCGCCGAAAGCCACAAAAAGTTTGGTGTCCGTGATCGACAATGAACCATACAAAGTGATGATCCACTCCAAATACAAAGATTACGAAAAAGAGACGAAGAAATTACAAGAAACGGACATAGACGAGAGAGCTGCTGCAACAGGCAGCTACCTGGGTAGCACCTAGCAACCGAAAAAAAAACCGAATGCAGCTCATATCAAGTATAACAAGACATTTTTTACTTAAAATATGGCAAAAACACTTGATACGATTTCAGTTTTTGCAGTGTAGGTATGTTTCATTCATAGCAGTCAAGATAAACAAATACTCAGGGAGAGGTGTGGTTTCAACAGTTTCTCCACAGATGGTAAAGGAGGGGGAGCTGAATAAACACTTGATGAATGTGCATCTCAGATTGAAGGGAGGCCAAGAAGGAGGTCATCAGCCAATGAGAAGGGACACCCCCTGAAGATGATTCAACCTACATCCTTCTAAAAAACACTGTTAGCTTTTATCAGGGTGCTGATGTGGACAGACAGGGTCAGTTTTTGTGAACTGCCCCAGCACATGTGGTCAGGGAAGCAGAGCTGCACCCAGAGACTCTGTTAATGCCAGGGGCAGTGCCATGGGTGGGCCCAACAGTCCCAGGCCCACCTCAAACTTTTATTTGAAAATTTTCTTTTTTCTTTATTTGCTTTTAAAAAAAATCAGTTTTAAAGAGGAATATTACAAAATTTTGTCACTTCACATTCGTTTTGTCTTTTTGAAATGAGCCAAGTTTGGCAATTTTTGGCCTGTTGGTAAAAAAAAGTTATGACTTATTCAGCCTCATGTTATACTAGTAAGCCTAGAGTATGATTTTGGGAAAGACTGCAGATTTTTGTTTTTTATTTAACTGTGGTTAACATTGCAGCTCTTACAGCCTATGATACATGGAGAGCACTACTCTTTGGCTGATACCATTGCCGTCTGATGCACTGAAATTTTATCAAATATTAAAGATTCAAAAGGCAACCGAATCTGCTTTAAAACATACATAATAACAGTTCTATATCTATATCTATATCTATATCTATATCTATATCTATATCTATATAGCAATAGTTATTGACTAACTTTTGTCATTTAAGGCCCACCCAAAATTGAAATCCTGGCTCTGTCCCTGGCCAATGCCATTCTTGATGTATTGTTAATAAGTTGGTGATCAACTGAGAACCAGGACGCCTCCTGGTCTTCCTTTCCCATCAAACAATCTGCACAGAAAGAGGTGAAAGAAGTATGGGGTCAGATTGATCAATTTTAAGGTATTTTGGTGATACATATAGCACCTCATTTCCATCAACTGCATCAGCCTTATCAGAAAAAAACAAACTCAGCTGAACGAACACACGTGGCTCTTCACAGGGGAATAATTAGACAAACAATCCAGAGAAAAGCTGTTAAACCTTCTTGAACCACCTCTTCAGGATTACATTCATGTCAACATTCTTCAAAAGAAAGTTTTTGAATACTCATAATAATAGCAGCTTCACTTTATTCAGATAACAGTAACACTGTTTTTTTTCTGCTATTTTCTAGTAACAGCACACTCCGGATAAACTCTCCACTAGCGCCATCTAAAAAACACCTCGGAGCAGCAAGATTCTTTTTAGGAAATTTGAAATGAAGGACATGGAGCATAAAGGCCCATTTCATGGACTGCTATTACACATAAATCCCCTGGCATCCTCTCTGTACTCCTACTGCTCCCCTCCTTTTTTTCTACAGCCATTTCCTCTCATTATGGGCCATAGACTCCGCATCCAGCGAGAGCACACAGCTGGACTTCAGTCCTCAAATGAAATCCTCTCTCCACCTTCAGGTCTACCTTGAATGAAAAAAGTACTCTATCTTATACGACATTCCAGGAGGCTGACAGACAAATTACAAGTGGTTGAAGGAAGACTAAGTGAATGTCATTTTTAGTATCTAACGGCTTTCATACTGTGTTAATGCATTTCAGATGTGCAAAAAAAGGCTTTTGATTTTAATTTTCTCTTAGTGCTTTTTCATAGTGGAGTGGTTGGGTCTGACACATGCAGAGTCTAATGTGCCTGAAAACAGGACCAGCTGTTTTATCTCAGCAAGACTTTTATTCCTCCCTTAAAAAACACCTAACACTTTATCCTGAGCACAAGTTAGACATCAAACACATCAATAAAGAAGCTGAATATGTTCCTATGACTGTATCCTTCAACCAAGCATGGAAAGGCTAGTTGTCTTGTGTAAATCTAAACAAACTAGCTTCAGCTGATAGCTTCATGTTGTCATGACATAAATGTACCAATCTTCACATCTTGCTTTCTATGAGGTTTATCCTTATTCAAGATTTTGACTGGCTCTGATACATTTTAGAAATGTAGTTGTAGGTGCCAAACCAGCAAACAAAAAGCGGGATGTCAAAATGGTTAAATTAAAAACATGGCTCAATTATTTGGAGTTATGGAGTCAGAGGTGGGTGGAAACATATTGATCTGTTGCATGGGCTTGCGTAGGAGGGTGTTGTTATTGAATGAAGCCATAACTTTTAGGGGCCCCTCTGGTAAAAGAGAGCTCTGTGGGCTATAAAGTCCGTCCCCTCCATTGAAACATATGGAACATGGGTCCACTAGAAATCAAAATACATGTCAAATAAATATCTTAAAATCAAGCTTTCTATTGTGGACGTTGTTTCAAAAAGTCTTGTTTTAATTGGTCAATTGATGTGTCAAAAATGATTGACAGCTCTGTTGACCAATACAAGTAAAAGTGTGATGTGGAGGTCTTTTGGCTATTTGATATGCAGTCAATGATGCACACAAACATACACACACCAGCCACCTGTCCAACTGCTCGTTAACGCAAATTTCTGATCAGCCAATCACATGGCAGCAACTCAATGCATTTAGGCATGTAGACATGGTCAAGGCGATCTGCTGCAGTTCAAACTGAGCATCAGAATGGAGAAGAAAGGTGATTTTAGTGACTTTGAACGTGGCATGGTTGTTGGTGCCAGATGGGCTGGTCTGAGTATTTCAGAAACTGCTGATCTACTGGGATTTTAACCAACAACCATCTCTAGGGTTTACAGAGAATGGTCCCAAAAAGAGAAAATATCCAGTGAGCAGCAGTTTTGTGGGCCAAAATGCCTTGTTGATGCCAGAGGTCAGAGGAGAATGGACAGACTGTTTGGAGCTGATAGAAAGGCAACAGTAACTCAAATAACCACTGGTTACAGCCGAGGTCTGCAGAAGAGCATCTCTGAACACACAACATGTCCAACCTTGAGGCAGATGGGCTACAGCAGCAGAAGACCACACCGAGTGACCCTCCTGTCAGCCAAGAACAGGAAACTGAGGCTACAATTCACACAGCAACACCAAAACTGGACAATAGAAGATTGGAAAAACGTTGCCTGGTCTGATGAGTCTGGATTTCTGCTCCACATTCAGATGGTAGGGTCAGAATTTGACGTCAACAACATGAAAGCATGGATCCACCCTGCCTTGTATCAATGGTTCAGGCTGCTGCTGCTGGTGTAATGGTGTGGGGGATGTTTTCTTGGCTCACTTTGGGCCCCTTAGTACCAACTGAGCATGGTTTAAAGTCCACAGCCTACCTGAGTATTGTTGCTGACCATGTCCATCCCTTTATGAGCACAGTGTACCCATCTTCTGATGGCTACTTCCAGCAGGATAACGCTCCATGTCATAAAGCTGGAATCATCTCAGACTGGTTTCTTCAACATGACAATGAGTTCCCTGTACTCAAATGACCACCACAGTCCCCAGATCTCAATCCAATAGAGCACCTTTGGGATGTGGTGGAACAGGAGATTCTCATCATGGATGTTCAGCCGACAAATCTGCGGCAACTGTGTGATGCTATCATGTCAATATGGAGCAAACTCTCTGAGGAATGTTTCCAGTACCTTGTTGAATCTATGCCATGAAGGACTAAGGCAGTTCTGAAGGCAAAAGGGGGTCCAACCTGGTACTAGCAAGGTGTATCTAACAAAGTGGTCACTGAGTGTATGTAGGAAGTATTTTACCTTTTTATCTCCACTAACCATAACTTCTTAGACTCACAGTAAAGTTTCAAGAAAATGTTTTGTTTTTATTTTTGTACCTTGAATAGTAATATAAGAAAGAACCAACATTTATCTTCCAAGAACCCCATTCCCTGTTGATGACGTATGACATATTATTTCCTCATGTGAAATTAATGTAGTATGAAATAAGATTTCACAGAGAGAAGGAAATCTTACTGATTTAAATTTGTTTACTGGTGTTTGGGGAAAGATAAGCTCAGTCTGGCAGGAGGAGCTACCATATAAAGTTAGCTACCATATCCAATATTTCTTCACTTTAGCCCTGGGAGAGCCACTGTGTGTTTCTTGTGTTAGACAAAAGTTGTTCTGTCTTTATGATCACATCTCCTAAACACAAATATTCTGCCTTTTCTGAGTGACAACCTGTCAGCAGACGTCTGACACATTCGTCTCCTGCCCAATGACAGAATACGCTCACACGTCCTCACAGATCTCTGAAGAAGAACGCGCTGGAGAAGCTCTCAGAGCGAACTGTCAGGCTCATCAGACGGGGCGTACTCGTATCTGAGCCAGGAAATCTCCCTGAGTTGTCACGATGTAGAGAACAAATCTTTTCAGAGCTTTTCTATTTTAAGTCTTTAAAGAGTAAAATGATTTGAACTATTGTGTTTGACATTTACTGTGACATTAAGTAGGCACGTCTGATTCATGCCTTTTTTTTTTCTGCCATGCTCTGACATCATGCTCGTGGCTTCTGTGCTATCTCCATCATGCTTCAAGTGTTTGTCGTTTGTGTGTCTGAGTGTGCCTGCGTATGTGTGTGTGTGTGGCATTGCAGAGAGGAATTACAGTACACTGGCCTAAATTACTGGTATCCATGAAATCAGTAACTCTTTCAGAACTAGAGACTGTGAATAGCTGGTACTCGGTAATCAACAGCTTTGTGCATTCTTGCGTGATAATTGCAACCCTGAGATGATTCCAACCAAAAATAGTTTCTCAACTCAGGGTTTGAAATTGCCGTTCGGGGGCTTGATGTGGCAGAGTTTTTGTCATGTGTGCAGTCACAGACTCGGTGTAGCATGAAGCAAGTACATTATGTCAGATTTTTTTCCATGCTTGGAGGTCACGCTTTCATCAATCACATGGTTTTCAGTAATAACTCAGGGGACAAATAAGCTCCAAGACAAACATATAACCCTATAGCAGCAGCAGAAAAGAGGGGATAAAATCATTTCCTGAGGACACATTATGACCATCGCACAAAGAGCATCATTTTACACCACACTATGAGCATCTTCACCATTTTATTACTGGAAATCTGTGCAATGTGAATACAACTATTCAACGTGAAACAAATGTTTTATAAATACGAAAAAGAATCATACAACCCTGCCTTACAATCAAACACAAGCTGCTGTTTTCCCACACTCTCTTGTTAGGTAAAGACTGTCAAACAGGCTTACATAACTGAACACATAGCCTTTATTTTCAGAAAGGAAATTGAAAAGGCTCACTGCAAATGTAATAGTGTTTTGTTGATACTTAATGTGACTGCGTTTGACAGGAAGCCAATAGTTAGATGAGAGAACAGTGCCTCCGAGGCAGGTCAGCAGCTCGCTGGACTCAAAGCTCACTGAGTAAAAATGGCCCGTGGTAACCATTGACCAGCTCATATATTGTAAATCAATCACACACAAACACACATAGCAGTGAGGCGCTGACTGGCAGACTGTGTTAGGATGCAGAAATAGAACACAAAAGCATATTTGTTGCAGTCTATAGAAAAATGTAGAAATCAGCACTCAGATGAGCAATTTTCATTTCCCATCGAATTGACTGAATAATGACTGAATAAATTAAAAATATGATTAGATCATAAAAACTTTCAGGTGTAAACGAGGATATTTTTCTTGGGATATCATTCATTGATTTTTGACTGATTTTTACTTGTTCTCTGGCAGAAGGTCCAGACATGTTGTTAACTAGAGAACAGCACCCCTGCTGGTGTAATGATTCTATTATTCCACAAGCAATGTCATAAAAATGCAGAACAACAGTTTGATAATTAATACTTTTTATCTTTTATAAAACACCTATACCTATTGAAATACTAATCTACTGCTAATCTACTACTCTGATCAAATCTCTATTTCTGTGATTAAAATTTAAGTTTAAAGGCATTTGTGACTGTTATCTCTGAAAGTTTAACCTTTAATACTTGATGCAATTCTTCATATAATCAGTTAAAAAAACTAAAGTTTGAATCAAAACTGTTTGTCTGATAGTAGAAAAGATCATCTTTGTATATTCTTTCATTTCTTTATCAGATTTTAAGTGTAAAGCTGATTTTCCCTTTCAAATGTATTGCATTGATTTTATTCTAATTACGTCATCAAACGTACATTACATGAACATATAGATATAGACATGTTACATAACTCAGAAGCCCACTCCCCCCTCTGCTCCCTCCAGCTCTGGACTTATCTTTATCTTCTCTCCATCTCTCTGTCTCTCTGTCTCTGCAGTCATCTATCCCACACTAACAGTAAACAATACCTGAAATCAATGGTTATTTCAATCGACATCTGTTAAAATGATAAGTAGAGTACGCATAAACATAAAAAGAAAAAAAATCAATTTGTTATATGAATAGATGAAAAGGAAAATTAGGAAATAGTAAATACAACTACAGGAAAGGGAAGAAAACATGATGAAGAAATGAAGAAAGAATCAAATAGTGTATCAGAAAATGAGTCGTTACTTTGCCCAAATAGACTGGAATATGACCTACTTTATGAGTCAAGGTGTTAGTTATATTAGCTCTCCCCCAGCTCGCCCTTCTAGATGAAGAAAAACTCAAGGAGATTAGGTGCTGCCACTGACTGTAAAACTTGTTAAAAGACCCATGTGTGGAGAAGTGGATCATTTCCACCTCTAAAAGAGGCGCTGCAACACAAAAGCACAAAGCAGGTGAAGGTGGGCTCTGATAGGCTATTCAAGCTCTGAATGAAATTACATTAACTGGTTTCCTTGATATCTGAAGGTCAGGTTAAGATTTGCCAAACATTGTGATTTGTAGAATGGTTCTTTAACTTGTTTTAATATTTCTGAAATAATCCTAACAAAAGGTCTTCCAGCATTCCCTCAGTCTTAGATGTCACAAAAAACTGAGGTTTAAGAGAAAACAACATTTCTCACACTTTCACAAAGCTTCAAGGCTAACACAGCTAGCTATAAAACACTTGCCAAGTGCTCCTGACAAAGAAAAGTCTTCCAAACAACTAATTACCTTGAATCATTTTCTAAAGTGAATCTACTTTTAACTTCTCAATCCTCTTTTTCTCTCTATTCATTCAACTTAATTAGCAACATTTGCTGATTTTAAACATGTTTAATCATGCCTGCTTTTGTGTTTGTTTGTTTGTTTGTTTGTTTGTTTGTTTGTTTGTTTTTGTTTGTTTCTCTAAAGACGAATGAAGCACCCTGGTTGACTGACTCCCTTCATTAAGTCGGAGCTCGATCCATCACTGGCCTTGACTGTCGCCTTGTTGTCTGTGTGGCTTGTTAAGAGAATGGATTGGGAACTCTCCTGCACTTGTCAGTAAATATATCAGAGTTTATTGCAGTCTACCTCAGGAGTGGGCTCATCTGTTTCCCAACTCTTAGTTACATGCTTCACACTCCAAAGGCAATCCAAATCCCAGGGACAGCAGTAAACAAAAACACAGTAAACAACAGCACTGAGTCGTGTGTAGATAAGCTGCACATCATGCCCTCCTTTTACATTTGTTTATCATTTGATGAGATCTTAAGTCTCTCCATTACCTTTAATACAGTGTGTGTGGTGTTTCCATGTAACAAAAACTCCTATACTTGAAATCAAAATGATCATAAGTCCATTAGACAAATTATCTATCTGAATAACACTCAAAAGCGTGCTGCTGCTGAACAGACTGCAGAGGAGACGAGGAACAAGCACAGGATAGCCATGTGAGTGACACTCAGGGAAGTAAAAGGTATGAGACAGAAGACTTTATAATTTTCCATCATTGGGAGTCATTCCAGCCACATACAGCCAAGAGAGCCGTGCCACAGAATCCAATAATTGCAAAATCACAGCCAGTTCTCCAAATGATCCCCAATACACCAAGGTAATTTTGCTGTGTCTGAACACCAGCTATTCTGGCTTCAGAAATAGGCACCTGCTATGACATCAGAATTTACAGGAGAAAACAGCTCCTGTGACAAAAATGACCTCTGGCAAAGAGTTCTGGATTATATTAGAGAGATAAAATTGCAAATTTTGGATTAATAGCATGACTTAATTAAAAAGGGATTTCGTGTCTACAAGGTAACACATGGTAGGGCATTATCTATTTTTATGAAGCGACAATTGATATTTTTTGTGTACACAACTCAGGTGTCGGACCAGATTGCAACCAGATTAAGACTTACATCCCTGATTATGAAGGTAAATCACCTCAACTTTCTACAATTTGAGGAGTAGCACTGTACAGTTCTTAAATATCATGTTTTTGGCAAACTAATGTGAGCTTACAAAGAAATGAATAAATAAATTAATGAATAAAAAATAGCAACATAAATGTAAATGCGTCTAATGTAGTCAGTTATAAAAAAAATTGCTTGCCAAAATGGACTTTTTTCCCCCAATCATATTGCGTTTTTTTAATTTAAAAAAAAATAGCAGAGCGCTAATAGTTAAAGCTTTTCAATATTAAATAATGGATGATCAAAAGTTTGTTCACTTAAATTACTGCATGCTTGCACTCCTGATTTCTTTTGGGTTTTTTAATTTCTTATTCATATTGTCTTAGTGGCTGTTTATCATTTTGGGAGAAGTCTGTAAACATCTCCATAGTTGCACAAGCACAAATCAAAGCTCTGCAGGTGTGTGTGTGTGTGTGTGTGTGTGTGTGTGTGTGTGTGTGTGTGTGTGTGTGTGTGTGTGTGTGTGCGCGCGTGTGTGTGCGCGCGTGTGTGTGTGTGCGTGTGTGTGTGCGTGTGTGTGTGTGTGTGTGTGTGTGTGTGTGTGTGTGTGTGTGTGTGTGTGTGTTTGGGGGGAGGCAGAAAGGCATAATATGGTCTGGCCCTTCATAGATTGCCTAAATTATCAGAAATGTATCCTGAAAGGCAGCTTTATTATCTCATTAAGTAACCTCTTATGATTAAAAATAAGTTTTTATGTCTGTAAAGAAACACAAATAAGTCAATATCTCAAGAAACAGAATGTGTGGATGCATCTGGCAGAGGGACTTGCAAAAGACTTATTTTAAGATATTAAAGCAAAAATAATGTCTGTTTTGTATTTTACGCTATCTCTCCATTGTCCAAGTGTCTTCATTTTTAAATAACATATTTATTTTATTTTATTCCTACTTTTACTTCTTTAAAATAAAAAAGCGGTCATACGCTCCAGTTACGCATTTTTGCGCAATACCGGCGCAGTACGACGCTCTGTAATTTTTACCTCTGACCTCTCTGACGTCAGAGACGGTTGACCCAATCGTGTTGCTCGTTGTTGAGAGGTGCTCAAGTGAGGTCCATACCCTCTCGCCAACATGGTGAGTACATCATTTAAAAAGAAAAAATCGTTTACTGAGATGTTTTAATCTGTTACAGTTGAAAAGGGATGTCTTCTTCATTCGTGGTTACTGTGATACTGGCTTGTTGTCGCTTTGATGTTCATTCCAAAGCTAAACCTCCCTCAATACCACTGATTAGCTTGTCATGTTAGCCCAGAGCTAATTTAGCGGCATCCGTATAGCTAGGATCCGGACTATGCTCTGGGCTCGGGAATGGTGCAGGTTAAAAGCAGAGACAGTTAAAATATAAATGTCTTAGATTACCTGTACTGTGCGTATGTGGGGGCTCCTTCCTTCAGTTATGCTGTGTGGCCAATAGAGGACCCTTTTAGCGGGTTAGCGGGCTTGTCGCGGGTTGTCTGCTATCACTATTTACCAGAGTTTAGACAGGGTCCGCAGTCATTCATCACCAACGCTATCTGATGCGATAGCAATTGCCAAGTAGAGTTAGCATTGTACGGAAACAAATGTTATAACCCTGTATGCGACTAATGTTATGTTAAATAAGAACAAAACATTAAAGAAAATAACAGAATGATGTATTAAAAGACAAGTAAAACGTTTAATATCCATTGTGTCTCACTTGACTTCATATGTCCTCTCAGAGTACACAACAACAAAACGATCTCTCAAGAGTACTTGTATGTCGTTGCTTTATGCCTGTTTGCTTTCTAATGTTATTTAGCGAACAGGATATAACTCAGTAGTGTTTTTCACTTTTAGATTGGTTTTAACAGTTGCTCAGAGAGGTGACGGTTCCTCTTAATTTTGATATTAAGATTTTCGCGGCTGTGTTCAATAGTATCTTCTACAGAAAAGGCTCTTTAGGCATTTTTCCACAGCTTTATTTGTTTCGTTTGTTTGATCTTCACTCACTTGCTTTATTCAACTGTAACTTTTAGATGCATCATCATTCTCACATCATCATTAGACATGACAATATTTAAATCTAGAATCTATTGAGGTCTTTTGAATGCATCACTAAACCCGTAACTTGCGCTTAAAGACACTAAAGTTTGAGAGTAAAAAAAAAAAAAACTTTTCGAGATGTAAATAACTTATTTGAGGAAACAGCTCTGTTAGCATGAATGGATTAATCACCTGCTAACTATGCATCACACCACTAGCTTTGTTAGCCCTCTAACTGTGTGGTGTTTCTTATTCATGGCAGTCTTCATCGGAGGCTAATAATGGCCCAAGCCAAGCGCCACCTTATCCAGGTGTACCGCCCTCAGGGATACCTCCCCCATTTGTAAGTCAGCGACAGACACATCCATACCATTAGCTTTAATAGTTGTCATACAGGGCTGCAGTGTGAGTGATGTATGTTAAAGGTTTTCATTATCATTTGATGTCATTTAATGCATCGTTTTCTTTCTCATTGTTCCCTCGATTAGATGGGACCACCAGGAATACCACCTCATTTCCCTCCCATTGGAATGCCTCCCATGGGACAACGACCACCTAGCATGACTCCTTTGCCTCCTGGTATTATGCCCCTTGGTATGCCGCCCATGGGGGCGCCCCCTATGGGACAGGTGGGTGTTGTGGTTTGTCTCCATTTTAGGGTTTTTATTCTTCCTTTTTTGTTCCTCTGTCAGATTGACCAATTTCAGTTGGTCATTGGATGCTTATTTGAGTATCACCTATTCCCATCAAAAATTCATCCTGCTTGGGGCGCAGGTGGCCTAGCGGTTTAGGTTGCACCCCATGAGGTTAGCCCACAAGCGGGTGGCCTGGGTTGAGTCCAGCCCGTGGCCTGTTTCCCGTATGTTGCTCCCCACTCTCACCCCTATCCACTGTCCTCTCCTCTATCATTAAAGGCATGAAAAGCCCCTAAATTAACTTTAAAAAAATTGATTCAAGAAGATATTTTCCAGAGAATCACAGGGTATAAGGTGTTAGTGTTTGGGATGGAAAGCAGAAATTGCTTCTTTTTATGACCAGTAGGAATCTTTAGGAAGACTTTTAAGGGACAAATCTGCTGTTGAGGAGATGGGGAGAAAGTGAGCTTAAGGAAGTGACTGACAGAAAAAACAATGAAAGACATACAGCAGCAGCAACCCCAGCTATAATAACAATATTAAAAAAATAACAGACTACCAAAAGTCTTATAAACTGTGAAAATGCTAGAAATAAGATAACAGAAGTGAAAAAAAACAGTTATTTTAATGAAAGTGTCTTGAATTATTAAAGTAACAACCACACAGGGCTGCACAGTTTACTGAAACCTGTGAGAAGAGAGCACAGGAGCTGTTGAAAGCATCCAAATTTAGATACATGAATTAATGGGACATAAATGAAGTGCAGGATCAGAAAGAGGAGCTCGGTGTAGATAGTCTCTGCGCAATCTAAGCTTCAAGTAGCATTCCTGGGGTCTAGTGCCACCCCTGAGCATAAACATAGGTCCAAAATAAACAGGAGGTACTGATTTAATATAGTTGATAGAGCAGGTGACCCAAGTACAACAGCTATTATAGTCATTGTTGCACTGGTCATAGGATTGATCCCCAGTCCCAGCAGTATTTGTTGCAAGTCATTCTCCACTGCAGTGGTTCTCAAATGGGGGTACGTGTACTCCTGGGGGTATGCAAGATTCAACAATGGATATTAAAAAAGTGCAGCCAAGCAAAATTCCTTTAAACACCAGTTACTCAATCAGTGTTTGAATCCAATATAAGTTTAAAGGATAATTTTGGTTTATACAGCTTTTACATTGTTTATAGAATGAAGTACAACAAAATACTCACCCAGAAGGTTTTCCTGATCCAAACAGTGCTTCAGGAGATATTTAGATCCAAAATCGTGCAGCGGACGTCCGTATAATGGGATCCATCGGGGCATAGACGGCGCTCCTAAAACTGCATTAATCGTCCAAAAACTCGTGTTTTTCACCAATATTCCATCATGGTCCGCTCCAGGTTAGTCCTCTGTTGCAGTCTGTGTCACTTCAGACAGCGCTGTGTGGCTGTGACAAAGACTTTGTTTACGATTGCCCCTCCGCGCATGCGCAGTACTTTCTGGAGAGCTGACTCTTTTCTTTGAGGGGCAATCATAAACAAAGTCTTCGTCAGTTCAGAGGTCATTACAGCCACACAGTGCTGGAGTGACACAGACTGCAGCAGAGGACAAACCAGGAGCGGACCATGATGGAATATTGGCGAAAAACATGAGTTTTTGGACGATTAATGCAGTTTTAGGAGCGGCGCTGTCTATGCCCCGATGGATCCCATTATACGGACGTCCGCTGCACGATTTTGGATGTAAATATCTCCCCAAGCACTGCTTGGATCAGGAAAGCCTTCTGGGTGAGTATTTTGTTCTACTTCATTCTATAAACAATGTAAAAGCTGTATAAACCGAACTTATCCTTTAAGTTCATTAACTGAGTTCTATATCCATTAGACAACAAAAGTACAGCGCTGTGTTTTATGTTTGTTTTTCCGACTAAAACTGATTTGTGCTTTTTAGGGGGTACTTCACAGAAAAAAAACATATCATGGGGGTACTTTGCTGAAAAAAGTTGGGGAACCACTGCTCTACTCAATGCCTAGATTTTGTGTCTTTGTCGAGCTTTCCCATCCTAAAAATAATTCTAATATCTGGAAGATATTTGCCTCCCAAACCCTGTCTGGAATATAATTTCACAAGCAGAGTCATAAAATTGAAGTTTCCATCTCCTTTTTTTATTCCTGGAGACTTTGGGTGGTGCAGTCTGTGAATACAATGTTTGAAAAACCTCCATGACCTCTTACCACTTTAGTCATCTCAAAACAAAGAAATGTAAAAAGCTAGACAGCAGAAGTTATCACTTCAATAAAGACAGACCCTCAGGGAGGCGTTTTTTTTTTTAAGTGCTTTTTGTTTAAACTTCTGCACTGGAGGAGGATGCAATTTTCCTGTCCTGAGCCTTTCTGGTCATCTGGCTTTTCATTTTTCTTTTTTGACCTTTTGGACCAATATGCAAATACTCTGAGATCTCACAAATTGTGATGATGGGGTCAGTGGTTAATCACTCACCAATTTAAATGTAAGTTGTAAAAACCTGGAGTTGAGTTGCGCTTGGTTGTACTTTGGCTTTTAGAAATGTTAAGCAATAAGACAGGGAGGTTAAAGTAGCCGACCCATTAAAAATAGTTTAAATTAGCTTTTCTGTAGGTCTATAAATATCTGTCTATATACTGACCATGATCCCCCAGACAGATGTCTTCTTATTGTTTATAACTTTGAATTTCTCCTCAGTTGACGCATTATCCCTGAGGTAGTCACACTTTTGGTGTGTGTCCCCTTTTAGGTGAATCTGAGTGTGTCTAGAGAGCATATGCAGCCCTGTCATGCGTATAATTAGGTGTGATATTCAGAGGTGTTTGATCAAGGTGCCAATAACACATGACTGAAAAGGTGGTGAGACGATGTAGTTTGGTGCGATGCTGCTTCACAGATTTCAAGCTGTGACATCACACAGTCAAATAAGCACAGCCGACTCGGCTTCAATCTCACCCTCTCCCCAAGCTCCAAGAAGCCCTTCTCACTTCCACCAACACCCCGTCTCACACTGTTTCCTCATGCCCCTGTCTGCACTGGGTGGTACACAGGAGCCTCATGAATATTTCATGCTTCCTTTTTTAGATGCCAGGCATGATGCCACCTATGATGCCCGGGATGATGATGCCCCCTCGCATGCCAGCTGCGACTGTGCAGCCAGCGGGACCGGTAACTTCTCTCGCTGCTCACCTTTTAGTTCCACACTGCAGTGTGTGAAATGCTAAATGAAGCATTTGCGCAGGGAATTATCCCTGCTGGATATGAGTTGATGTCATTCCACTAAAATATGTTTGTTTATCACACGTTGGAGCAGACATGGATTCAAAAACAGGATTAAACACAGAGTTGTATTACAAACCATGCCCATCATCACTTTTTCTTGTAGTTTGATTCAGTGGTGAGTCACTGAAACATGATGACAAAAACACGCTCTTGTCTGTAAATTTCTTTTAGCAAAGGAGTAAGCAAATTGTGCAAATGAGTGGTGTAATATATGTTCTGTGTCTACATTCAGACAGCTTCATGTGTCAAAAAACAGTCACTTTATCATCACAAGGATTTCTTTCTGTGTGTGGGTTGACTTGTTTGGCACTAATTAGGAAAGCTTTGTCAGTTATGGTGTATCGTGAATGATGAGTCTGTTTTCCCTGCTGAATGAATCCCTCATTGGAAAAGAAACACTAAAACTGAGAGATTCTTTGATGTTTTCCTGTGAATAATTCACTTACTTAATTCTCTGCTCCGCTCTGCAGCCTGGAGTTGACTCCACAGGTAAGACCATAAACTCTCACTTGACGTACACATCATTTTTGTATTCATGAACGAACAGTCTCTGACGTCTTTCTGTGTTTATCCTCACAGCTGCACCTGGAACAGCTGTAAGTGTATTTCTGAGTGTGAACAGTTTGAATAACTGAGCTCTCATCATTAGTTGCAGTTTTTCTGACTGTTATTTGTTTCTCGGTTCCCGCAGAGCACCACCAATGGATCTCCACAGGAAGACCAGCCAAAGAAGGTTTGTGCCTGTTGAAAATGAACAGACTTGACAATATTAACTTGGAGAAATACCAAGACCAGTCATTTCTTATTCTAGAGAATTTTCTTTTCTTTTCTTTTATTCTACAATAGCTGATTCATCTGTTTGTGTTTGTCTGTCTTTAGAAGTCTCTTTGGACTGAACACAAATCTTTGGATGGGAAGACTTACTATTATAACACAGAGACGAAGCAGTCCACGTGGGAGAAGCCTGATGACCTGAAATCTCCTGCAGAGGTATACACGTTTATCACCTGTGTTACATCCCTAACATCACTGTAAAGTGCACAAAAATAACCAGATATTCTTTTTATTTTACCAGGAATACTTCAATGAGATTAAAAGTCTTGTTAAACAACGCAATTACAAACAACAGAATAAACAAAACTTTTCAACATATTTGAGGTTAAATAACAGAAAAGTATCATTTAAAACCTCTAAAGACTGATGCATCTTCCTTCAGCGCTTTCACAGGGTTTCTGCGGATCCTTAAAGAGTCTTAAAAGGCTTTGAAATTATGAAACAAGGTCTCAGACGGTCTTAAAATGTCTAATATTAATCTTTAGAAATTTCAAAAATGTTAACAAGTTAGTATGATTGTATATAGACAAATAGACATGCACCGATCAATCGGCTGGCCGATCAGTCGGTGCCAATCTCCTTCACTTTGGGGGATCAGTGATTGGCCCATCCTTTCATGTAAAACTGATCTTTTATACCTCCAGGAAGGTCTGGCAGCCAGCCATTGTTGCTTTTTGCTCCGAGACCTAAAACTCGGGACACTTTATTGGTTGTTTAAGTTGAAACATAAAGATTTTATTAGTTCACATGTATTGTTCAATGATTTTCAGTAAAATAAGATTGAGACATTAGAGGTAGATGCTGTCAGTTATAAAAAATAAAAATTGGTAGCAGCCCAAATCGGTAGCGGCAGCTCTGGCATTCTAGTGATTGGTGATGAGACAGAAAATTGTGATCGGTGCACCCCTAATTGTAGATGGTCTCAAGTCTCAAAATAAATGTTAATTTTTTTTTTTTTAGTAATTTACTGTGATTCAGTGGTAACAGCACAAAATCACGATAGTGGAACCAACAAACACTGATGTGATTGCAGCTGGTGCTCTATTAATTTTCCCTAACCCCTTGTAATTGATGCAGTGTTTGTTCCATTTCTGCTTATTGTGAAGTTGGTCTTAAATGTTATTTCAAATAGCAAAAAAAAAGTCTTTAAAAGTCTTGAATTTAACCTGCCTTAAGCTGTAGGAACCTGCTTTTCAAACATTTAGAGAGACTAACTCACTTAAACACATACTTTTCTGCAGCACAGTCCAGGATGACGGTGAACCTACAAATCCAATTACTGTTTTTCAACAAAATTCTTTTGAATTTAATGTAGCAGGTTTTGGGAAATTCTGTCTGTCTTAAAGTCATTTTGATCTAATATTCTAGAAAATAGAATATCCAAAAAAAGTGAAAAATCTTTTGACACACTCAGATAAACAAAAATGTGTTTATAATACATGATTGTATTGTTCTACCATTGTTTGAATAATTTTGTCAGCATCCTGATGTTTCATCTGTTGACCTTTTGCTGTGTTTCAAAACTGAAATATTGTCCTCCTTTTTTTCTCTCCCTGAAGCAAATGCTCTCTAAATGCCCGTGGAAGGAGTACAAGTCAGACACAGGGAAGCCTTATTATTACAACTCTCAGACAAAGGAGTCCAGATGGACCAAACCCAAAGAGCTGGAGGATCTGGAAGGTAAATAAGAACTTATTATTAGATCAGTGTATCCTGATGAGTACCTTTACCATAACAGCACGGTGAACGCTGGGTCACCGGCTTGAAAAATGAATGATGGCACATCATCAGAGGGATTGTAGCATCACTGACGTCCAAACACGCTAATAAAGGAGCACATCATGGCTCCTACAGTGCATTTATCTCTGCTGCTCTCTTCTCTGTTACATGCTTTGAAATAACAAGTGGCCTAACAGCTTTCTCTTTTTGTGTTTCCCAGCTATGATCAAAGCAGAGGAGAATGGGTAAGAGCTTCCTGTTTACCTTCACCTACTCTTTACTGTTGCACTATTTATTCTGAACAACACACAGCGGTTATTGAAAGTGATTTCTCTCTCCGCTGTCTATTAAATTATTAATGACTTAGAGACCTTTCATTTTTGCTCTGTAACCCTTTATGGATCAGTGGAGGAGCATTTTCCTGCTGTTCTTCTGCTCATGTGATGTGTTTTGGCTCATCCTGACGATGTGATTTCAGAACGGCAGAGACAGCAGCTCCTGGCACCACAGCAGCTCCTGCAGTGCAAGCAGATAATACAGCCACTATGGCAACAGCGATGGAGGCGGAACCTGCGACAGTCGTCTCAGAGGAGCAACTGTCTCAGGCGACTGTGCATCTCACAGCTGAGGCCAAGATTACGGACGCACCTGTGGCTGCTGTAGACAGCCCAGCCCCCGCTGAGGTCACAGCCAGGTAAACTAATGTGTCTGTCTCCAGCAGTCACATGAACCATATGGTCAAAGCCAGAGCCAAAGAGATGTTTAAAACTGGATTTATGTTAACTTATAGAAGATAGAATTACACTGGGGAACACAATTTTTGTTGAGTTAGGTCTGAAAGCTTTTTAAACTAATTTTTGGGTGCAGAATCCAAAACTGATCTCAGTTTTTCTCTATCACATCAAGTTTCTAATCTATAGAATCCCCATGTTTTTTAAAATAAAAACAAATAAATGCAACCGTAGCGCTGTCACTTAAACATGTTAATTAGATTTATTAATTTCACCGCAAATTAATGCGTTATAACAATTAACACAATTATCTCATTGGCTGCCAGCCATTTTCAGAGTTTCTTGAACAATCTTTCAAGACCCAAATAATATTGTTTTCTGTGACTATATAAACACCAAAACTACCTAAGAAGAGTGGACTCTCTTCTTTTATGTCTCTCTTCCTGTTTTTGATCAAAAAAAAAGACCAAACATACTTTTTTTTAAACATTTTTATGTGGGGCGCCCCATGATCTCCGTCGTCTTTTCTCATGATGGTGCCACTCTTTCTCTCTCAACTACCGTAATACATCCTCACTTAGACTTGGGCAGCCTGAACTTTTCTGACTAGCAGCATCTCTCTTTGTCTCGGTCATCTCCTCATATCTATGCTGAGCTCTCATCCAAAGAGCACACTGCTCTCACCCACAGTAGTTTACGAACATGATTTTGATGGACAAGCTTTGCTGAACCCCAACCTCCCCTCCGCTGTAAAAATAATTTACTTCTGTAGAAGCAGCAAATGGTTGCAAATCCTCTATTCTTCGTGTATTCATTTGATTAGTCAAACACTACAATTTTGTAATGTCCTAGAATTCAGATTCTTTGTTTGGGGACCTTAAGCAGATATAAGATTAAAATGTGATTAGATTAATTAAATACAAATTCTGCAATTTATTAGATTAATTTTTTTAACCACCTGACAGCACTACTTAATAGATGTGTGTTTGTTTTCTAAAAATCTTCAAACACTGACATACAATGAAAGAAGAAAGAAACAGGTATAACTGCAATGTTTATTTTACACTGTTATGTATTTACAAAGATACAGCTACTGGAGGAGCTACAGGAGCAGACATGATCTGGAACAAAGGAAATATATACCAATGTAAATAAAACACTAAGATGGAAAGTTAAAAGCTTTGAAAACTAAAAAAAAAGAAATCTTAAAATGAAATAGAACTTAAAACAGTATGCCTATGGTTACAAGGTTGAGAGAAAAGCAGCACAAACCCTCTTCATTCCTGCTATGCTAGCTTTCTGTTTGCAGATACTGATGGTACTGACCTATTGGGAGCTGCACACAACTCTGACCACACTGTCTCATCTGTGACTGCACAAACAAGTTGCCATGTAGCTGTAGATGAGTCCATTCGTAATCAGCTGGAGTTTTACTACAGCTGATCAGAGGAATTTAGCTAATCTGGAGGAAAAGCTGTGAAGAAAAAACTTGACTTGCTGGAAAAAAACTGACTGCAATTTTGGAATCAGCTTGACATTTTTTGTTTTAATCAGCCAAAGAATTTAACTCAACAGATTTTTTTTAAATTGTTCCCAAGTGTAATTGATTTTATAAGTTTTAAGGGTACAGTGCCTCCTTACTCACCCCTCCATGTTGGTAAAGCAACAGTGGCCTCCAAGAACAAGAAACTTATGTGATGCATACCAACTATGATCTTGTATTTGTTACACATGTTGGCTTAGCCGACAAAAACACATCTAAATGATAACACTAATTAACCTAATTCATACATAGTAATAATTATTTTAATCCATGTCTAACAATTTTGTTCTGCTAAATTCTACCCACTGCACCTTTAATCTGTCATGCAAACACAGCCGGGCTCACCCACTAACATCTGTCTCACCCCTCAGTGTTGAAGTCACCAAAGAAGAACGGCCCGAGCTCCAGAAGAAAACTTACAAGTGGAACACAAAAGAAGAGGCTAAGCAGGCTTTCAAAGAGCTGCTGAAGGAGAAGGTGAGTCAGGCCGTTAAATGAGGTCTTAGCAAACCACACAAGAGACGGTGTTATCTCTGTCTGTCTGCTGCACATGCTCTCATTACCTGACATTTAAGCAGATCAGATACAAAGATAAAATCCTGCTTGTTTAGAAGTGTTTAGTATCCAGTAGTGTGCTTTTAGCTGAATCCAGCACCATAAATGCTGCACGGGGAAGAGCATCATTTTGTTTTGTTTGTTGGTTTGTCAGCCCAAAACATTTTGGAGATGCTGCGTCAGCTTTGGACAGCGGAGAGCTGAGTGTGTCATCACTTTGAGGGAGCTGAGTTTGTGTGGAGGAGCTGTCTCTGTGTTTGAAAGGTGCAGTCATGATTTACAAGAGCGTCACTGAGACAGTATATTTATGTAACAGCAACTTCAGAAATGAAAATGCATGAGCAGGATTTTAGACACAGAGCAGATGGTGTCTAATGTTTACAAAGATTGAAATGCAAACTATGTGAATCTATAAATTCTCATTTACTGTAGTTTGAAAAAAAATTGTTAGCTGTCCAGAGATATGTTTATAAACCATCATATCTGTAGTTTGTGAGGCATTATATGTAATCTCAGCCCAAGTCTCCCTAACTGAGACAATTTATACATGAAGAGAAAAGAAATGGAACTCCAAAGTTTAACAGAAGTAATACTTTGAATTCATAAAAGTGCATCAAACTCCTGTTTATGAGAAAGAAAAGGAATGGAAGTTGTGGGATGAGAATCCATTTATTTAGAAATCCTTAGACTGAAAAGAGTTAAAACTGACATAAATGCTGTGAATAATATAGTAACTCTTAACTTTTGCAACAACCCCAACATTTTCCTCTAAGTAGAGCTGCACAATATTGTGATAAAATTATAAGGCGATATTTTGGTTTCCTGCAATATTTTCATTTCCTGTGATATATATTGCAATATTTTCTAAAGGTTACTGCTTCACTTTGTTCAACTGAATTCTCCCTGAAATAATAACAGACTCTCACCTTATTGCCTCTGTGAACTTTATGTGTGTCAGCAAAGAGTTTTAACCTTGTTGATATCCGTTAACTATTGATTTTGATCTATTTTATTTCCTGGAAGTGAGTTTTAAGTTTCCATCCGCAACCGAATGATAATATGGGGTAGGAATAGACCGAATATCGGCCGGGCTGATTATCGGGGCCGATATTTGGCATTTTGAGGGAAATTGGCATCCCCCCTTTTTTTTAGCTTGGGAGCTATTTAATAAACTCATGCTTAAAGGTATTTGAATTAAGTTAATTGTTTGAGTTTGTATTGTTCAAAATTTTGACACCGATATTTGCACTTTGACTGCAAATTAATATCAGCATTAAATATCGGTTATCCTTGACCACAAATAATTGGTATCGGCCCGGAAAAATCCATATCTGTCTATCTCTAACATGGGGAAATTTATTCTATTTTCCTGTCTCGTTGATGTGTAAATTTGCGTGTTTAAATAGCTTTTCAGAGCATCTTGGACAATCTTTCAAGACCCAAATAACATTGTTTTCTATGACTACGTAAACACCAAAACTACCAAAGAAAAGAGGACTCTCTTCCTGCTTTTGATCCAAAAACAGACAAAAACTTTGTTTGATTGCGTTCCTCTCGGGCGCTCCATCCTTTGATCTTCTCCATGATCTCCGTCGTCTTTTCTCACGATCGTGCCGCTCTTTCTCTCTAAACTACCGCGACACATCCTCAGTTGGAGCGTGAGCTGCCTGAACTTTTCTAACTTGCAGCGTCTTGTTGTGTCTCTGTCATCTCACATCTTTTCCTCATATCCATGCTGAGCTCTCATCCAAAGAGCACACCGCTCTCACCCACAGTAGTTTACGAGCAGAATTTTGATTGACAAGCTCCACCAGACCCCGCCTCCCTCTGCTTAAAAACATAATTTACTTCTGTAGACGCAGTAAATGGTTGCAATCTAATTGAAAAAAGGAGGATTAACAAATCTTCTCTTCTTCGTGTATTCATTTGATTAGTTTTTTAATGACATAGAATTCAAATTCTTTATTGGGGATCTTCAGCAGATGTAAGATTTAAATGTGATTAATTAGATTATTTTTTTTCTAAATCCCCTGACAGCACTAGTTAATGGACTTTTCTAAAACAAGCATAACAAATGCTTCAAAGGGAAACCTTGTGATATGAATATTGTGCAAGCACATATCGCGACGATAATTAAACAATATGTTGTACAGCCCTACCTCTGAGGTACAGTGCTTTTTCATGTTTTTTTTCCCATCAGTCTTTTCTCCTGCCTGTTGCATTTGGCAGCACATCCCCGGCAATTTGATCTGCATCTAATCCCCACCCCACCATACGAACCCCCCTGGAGGTCTTAACATGATTGCTAATCTTCCCCTCCTGTTGCTGTGCATGTATAGCACAAGCTGGGCTCCCACCACCCACCTTGAATGCATCTATATTTAGTCTGTTTTTAATTTTGCGCACACAGCTCTCCTCTGAGATTGCTTGCCATTTTCAGCGAGATCTTAATGGCTCTGTCTTTATGATTAGCTTTATTGGATCAAAGGCACGAGGCTGGCGGGGATTAAGACAGTGAGAGAAAGAGGCATGCCTGAGTGAGTTAGAATAACTGTGACAAGTGACAAGACAGAGGCGCAGGGAATCAGTTCATAATGGATGGTGGAGTCACTCTCTGGGAGAGGCCAGTGGCTGAAAGGGCACTTACATAAGTCCTCATGAGCACTTGTTTGAATTATTGCTAATCCACACCTCTTAACCTGCATCTATGAGTAATGAAGAAAATGTGACTTCTGGGAGAGCGATCCGCTCAGCTCGTTGCTCTTCTGACTCATGAGCTCTTTACTACGACATTCAAAACAATTTATTTTTAGATTTGTCAGAATTTTCACCTGTTATTTTTGTCCATCAGGTTGAGACTTTACATCTCATTGTCTTTGCTTCAGGGTGTGTCCTCCAACTCCTCCTGGGAGCAGGCTATGAAAATGATCATTAATGATCCCCGCTACAGGTACACTCTCCTCACATCACGATTTTTCAAAGCTGAAAAACAACGAAGCCAAAACAAACCTTCACTGTCTTTTCTTTTTTAAAGTGCTCTTCCTAAACTGAGTGAGAAAAAACAAGCCTTCAACGCCTACAAAGTGCAGACGGAGAAGGAGGAAAAGGAGGAGGCCAGAATTAAGTATAAGGAGTCCAAAGAGACCTTTCAGAGGTTCTTGGAGAATCACGAGAAGATGACATCGACAACCAGATACAAGTAAGAGCTGCGGTGACGTCACGTGGAGGTTATGAACCAGCTGTAATGATCTGTGGTTCCCTGCATTGTCAATATGATTATGCAGATGTAATCAATGAAATGCCATCAATGACGCAGTCATGCAGAAACATCCTTAAGCTAAGCTAATTAGCTCATCTCACGTTGCATAATGGACAATAAAAAGAGGCAGGTCACTTATAGAATTAAAAGAAGAATAAAGCAAAGTTGTGTTTTAAGACGGCAGCAGGATGCAGATGATGATCCTCCAATGAGATCAGTCGTATCGTCTCATTCTGCTCGGAGTGTGTACACACATGAGGAATGATCATCAATGTGCTGTTTTTGGTCAGAGTTGTGTCAAACTTAATGTGTAGTAAGGATGGGTCATGATGTTTAAATATTTAACAATACATCATTACAGCTTTAATCTTTCCTAGCTCCACTTAGTGTTTTTCTTCTTATCTCAGAGTTCTCTCAGATCCTTAAAAAGTCTTTAAAGGCATTGAATTCATGAGTCCAAAAACAAGGCCTTAAAATGTCTAAAATTAATCTTTAAAAGTCTTATAATATGTTAAAACATATTAGTTTGATCGTCAATAGTCACAATTTTTTTAATTAATTATACAATTTATTTATTATTATTATTTTAAAGTCATTTACAGAGTGACTCCCGCGATAAAATCACGCAACTAGAAAAGCACTCAGAGCACAGACCTCCACCAAGCATATTGTGATTGTCACCAACACTTTAGTCCTACTTTAATGTTATACTCCCTTTCAGCAGACTGTCTGCTACAATTTGGTGTTAGTTGCAGGTGTTGCTGACAGTGTAAAAAATGATGATGACCCAGTACACATTTCATATTCACGAGTTTAGTATCCAGAATATTGCCAGAATCTGGATCTTACTTTTACATCTGTCAGAAATTATGGTGACCTTGTCTTGTCTTGTATTGTTTTGCAAAGCAATCCGACCATTTGTTATGGAGTTATATACACATATGGTTAAAACAGCCCTATCTCATAATGATAAAGAATTCTTTAAAAAAAATCCTGGATCCAGACAGTGATCCAGATCATGTCCAAAATTTAATCACTTCTTCCTTATCCCATTTTTAACATTTCCTGAAAATTTCATCAAGATCTGTTTGTTACTTTTTGAGTTATGTTTACAGACAGACAAAATCTCCCAAAAACAAAACAACCTTTGTGGAGGTAATAATGATAGCAGAACCAACAAACACTGATGTGGTTGCAGCAGGGACTATTAATTGTCCCTAACCCTTTGTAATGATGTAGTGTTTTTTCCATTTGTGTTTATTGTGAAGTTGGTCTTAAATTTAACTTCAAATGGCATTAAAAATTCTTAAAAATCATTGAATTTGAGCCGTAGGAACCCAGTATCTGTAAATATCTGTATTGGAGGAGTCAGGCTTTGGAGTTTTTGCCAACAACTTCTCCAGTATCTCATCTTTGATCCCTGCTCTTGCATGACTCATCAAGTTTCAGTGAAAGTCATAGAAAGGGTCAGAAAGATCGACTGGTAACCTTGACAGAGTGCCTCTAAGAGTTTAGCTGGCGCTGAGGTGCTTGTGATGACTGGGGCTCTAATCCAGGATGGCACAACAGGCAGCTGGACTTAAAAGCAGAGCCATCTTTCGGAGTGTGTCCTAAAACCTCATTTCACCCCATCACCTATGACTCTTTGAAGTTGGTCTTTGAAAGTCAACATTTTAGAGCAAATCTTGAAAAAGCAGCTGGACTTCATAAGATCAGCTGTACTCTGCTCCTCTTACGTCTGAGTTTTGTTTTCGATCTGACAGGACGGTGGATTTAGTTTGTGAAATGCTGCCCTCATGTGGGTCACTGTGAGTATTTGTAACAAATATTTGTCCCTCCAGGAAAGCAGAGCAGATGTTCAATGAGCTGGAGGTTTGGAGCTGTGTACCTGAGAGAGACAGGCTGGAGATCTACGAGGATGTTTTGTTCTACCTGGCTAAGAAAGAGAAGGTAGGACTTCAGCGTTCAGTGTCAGACGTCCTGTTTGTTCGGCTGTGTCCAACATTTACACCTCTCTACAAACTGTCTCCAGGAACAAGCAAAGCAGCTGAGGAAGAGGAACTGGGAAGCCCTGAAGAACATTTTAGACAACATGGCTAACGTCACATACCGCACCACCTGGTCTGAGGCCCAGCAGTATTTACTGGACAACCCTACGTTCGCTGAGGACGAGGAGCTGCAGAGTAAGAGCAGACGTCTTTGTTTACTTTGCATCAGACAAATTTCCACCTCAGTTTTCTTTTTAACTTCCTCCATTGAATGGTTTTGTTGCTTACTGGCAGATATGGACAAAGAAGACGCCCTCATCTGTTTCGAGGAGCACATCCGGGCGCTGGAGAAGGAGGAAGAGGAAGAGAAGCAGAAGACTCTTCTCAGGGAGCGGAGGAGGCAGCGTAAGAACAGAGAGGCTTTCCAGGTGAGGAGGACAAAAAAACGTCAATCCTTCTTCAAACTAATCAAAGATGAAATGTGTTTCACTCTCCTGATTGTGTTTTCTTCTATCAGAAATTCCTGGATGAACTCCACGATCACGGTCAGCTTCACTCCATGTCGGCGTGGATGGAAATGTACCCGACCCTGAGCTCAGACATCCGCTTCGCCAACATGCTGGGCCAGCCTGGTAGGAGCGCAGGCTGCAGCACACGTGTCGTGTTTGAGCTTAATGCTGTGAAACACATGGTTATGATGTGCTGACAACACACAAATAAAACACACAACACACAGAGAGTAAATACTGTATGAGCCACATCAGGGAGCTGTAGGATGAAAGTTTTTTCTTTTCTTCTTCTTTTTTTTTTTTTTTTTTTTACATTCTGTATTTTCCCTTTAAGGGTCTGTGAGTCTTCCTTCTAGATATAGAAGATTATAATCCACTCTTAAAATTGAGATTATCAGCACCAATATTACAGGTTACAGGTTTTTTTGAATTGCGACTTTTTAGCTTCCCAATTGGGTCGAACAGGACCGCATTGATTTACGGCCCCCCTGTCGGCCTCTATGACAACACCATGCTGACTGAGTTTAGTAGTGACAAGAGAGATCTGTGTTTTCCTGCTGAAAACGATTTCTGTGATTAATTTTGTAGTGATGGTGGACACTGGAGCCTAAATGTCAGACAGAAAAAGGACAGAAGAGCAGAAGAAAGATAAACAGGAGAGAGATAGAGCACAAGCTAAAGGCTAATTAGCCTTTATAACACAGGGGCTAAACTGTTTGTGATAGTATTGACTCCAACCCACAGTCAGCAGTTATTCTGCAGTGGTCTGTTCAAACTTGAGAATCTATCAATAAAATGAAGAGTGAGGTTACGTTAGCTCTGCTTGGTAGATGACTGGCAGGACAGAACCAGGATTCACTAATGATACACATTACAGACTTGTCTTAGAGCACCAGGCTGTCGGCTGCGTTAAATATAACTGACAGTGTTTACTTGTTGTCATGTTAGCCTACAGAAACAGAGCACCGGGCTGCCGATAGCGCTACATATAGCCGACTTTGCTTGATGTCAAGTTTCAAACCGTAGCGCTACGTAACTACTGATAAATACCTTACGTTAGCCCGTTGTATCCAGTAAAAAGTTGTCTTGAACAAGACACTTTGTTTTGATCTGATCACCATTTAATTTCAAAACAAACACATGCCTCATTTGAAATAATTTACGACAGTGTGTGGAGACTCCGGGCCTAAAGGTGGTGAGGGAGTGCAGTTAAAACAGATCCTCCTTTCAGCATTTTTAAGATGTTTCTTAACTCTTAGCTGTCTTATCTTTTTAATTCAGGTTCCACCCCTTTGGACCTGTTCAAATTCTATGTGGAAGATCTGAAAGCTCGCTACCACGATGAAAAGAGGATCATCAAAGATATTCTTAAGGTAAAACACTTTCACTTCATTGAAAACCAAACATATCTTCTGTTGAGTTAAAGGGTCATGTCCTCGTATCAGTGTTTGTTTTTATTGTTTTTCCTGCCACCTGTAAATCTTCTGCTCACCTGGTTTGTTTGTGGTGCTCCCAACAGGATAAAGGCTTCTTGGTAGAAGTCAACACAAGCTTTGACGACTTTGGATCTGTGATCAGCTCAGACAAGAGAGCCACCACGCTGGATGCTGGAAACATAAAGCTTGCCTTCAACAGCGTAAGATCTCCACCATACATCCTGTCCTCCTCTCCTCCTGCTCAGATAAACACAGATGCTGCTGCACGAGTCATATTGACAGAAAAGAAATCCAAGTTTACACTTTTTGATTAAGTTGACTTAAGGTTCAGATTTTAATTTGCTTTTACGCAGGATCATCTACTCCTGACTAAGGCTCGTCTTATTTTAAGATCTTTACTTCATGTTGAAGTTTTGACATTATTCCAACACATTAACCCTTTCCTTACCTTTCATTGTGTAGTTACTGGAGAAGGCAGAAGCCAGAGAGAGGGAACGAGAGAAGGAGGAGGCGAGGAAGATGAAGAGGAAAGAAGCAGCGTTCAAGAATATGCTGAAGCAGGCAACACCACCTCTGGAGCCAGAGGCTTCATGGGAAGGGGTACGTCGTCAGACCAGGAGTTGCTCTTTATGAGCTTCCCTAAAACTGCTCTGCCAGGATTTAATCGATGACTTGCTCTCTAAAATTTTAGGTCAGAGAGAGATTCCTCAAAGAATCAGCGTTTGAGGATGTGACACTTGAGTCGGAGAGGAAACGGATATTTAAAGACTTCATGCATGTCTTAGAGGTAAGCCTGGAACTGAAGCATGAAAAGGCTGCAATCTTTATGAGTATAGATGAATTTTTACATGTTGCACGTTTCCTTTAACAGCATGAATGCCAACATCACCACTCAAAGACGAAGAAGCACTCAAAGAAGTCGAAGAAGCATCACAGGAAGCGATCTCGCTCTCGATCGGTCAGTGATCTTCTTCTTCAGCCTGTTTTAGCTCTACATCAAGCCCTGGTTGATTCACGTCTGAAGGTGAATGTTGATGTTTCCACAGGGCTCAGAGTCTGAGGAAGAGGAGTACCACAAGAAGAAGAAGCGGTCGCAGTCCAAGTCTCCCTCTGAGCGCTCATCCAGCGGAGAGTCTGGTGAGTCTCCTTTAAAGCTCACTTCAAACGTTTGTTGTTGTTTTAAAAACGATGAGCAGGTTTTTGGACATTAACCAACTTGTCTTTCTGAAATCAGAGAGGAGCTACAAAAAGTCCAAGAAGCACAAGAAGAAGGGAAAGAAGCGACGTCATAAGTCTGTAAGTGAAGAACCTGAAACCACCGTAGTGTTCATATTTGAGTGATTCTATAATTAAGGGCACATTTCATGACCGTGGGATATAATTATCAATTTTACTAAATATTAATTTTAAGCAATGACCAATTTTTAAGTGGGTCATTGGGTGATATTACACTTTTATTTAATACAGAAAGTGAACAGGCTCCATCATTTATTATGTGTTGGAATTAGCAGTTTTTGTGCTGTCTGGTGTCTTAAATCTCGAGTTTGATCTTCAAAAATAACACTAAAATAAATTTTCGTGTGTAATATTTTCAGTATTATTTGGGTAAAACTTTACTTAAGAGGTCTGCAAAATTCATCACACCTAGGATATAATTAAACAAAGTTTTTTCTTATTTCTTTGAAATTAGCACATAACTTCTGTAGGATAATGTCCAAATTTATTGTCACAAGTCACAATTGGTAGGTTACTGTTTTTTTTCCAGTTTCTTTGAAATTTACTCCAAATTGCAAGGTAAGAAGGTGACGATTAGCAAATCATTTATTTGAAATTAAACCACAACCCACCACAAAATGATTTTTTAGAAGTATCCCAACGTTCCTGCTATTCCCAGTGAAGCAGGTGATAAACAGCTGCTTAGTTCTTGAAAACAGAAGTTAGGTTCATTGTTTCCTCTGATAATTACCTTTGAAATGTTCAGTGAATAATTCAATTTCCCAATAAGCAGTTGGTAGTTAGCTCTTTGTTATTTAATTTCACCAAGTTCTTTAGTACAGAGTTTGTTGATATGCATAATTGAGATCACATGATAAACCTTTATGATTAGGCCTATAATGTTTGACATGATACAACTGAAGGCTTCAGATGTGATATTCACCAAGAGTGGGGCTGTAAATTTGTCTTACCTGATTGTGATAGACACTGTGAGTACAGG
The DNA here is from genome assembly GCF_033239565.1 of Halichoeres trimaculatus. NCBI lineage: Eukaryota > Metazoa > Chordata > Actinopteri > Labriformes > Labridae > Halichoeres > Halichoeres trimaculatus. Next base: position 20,788,379 of record NW_027437197.1, read on the forward strand.
CACACTGCAAAACAGAATCTGGACAGAAGCTATGTGATAACTTTCACCAAATTCTCATGAAACAAACTTTGTCTAATTATTTATTACCATATTGCAATGAAATTTGCAGACCTCTAAAGTAAAGTGTTACCATTTTTTGTTTAAAATTATCATTTAAACATGACAAAGGTGTTTTAAAAACTCTTTTTATAATTTATATGGATAAAATAATTCACTTTGCGTGTGTCCAAGAAATCCGCATTGTGTTTCCCATTGGAAAAAAAAACCTTTAAATCAGCAATGGTTTGCTCCAGAGTCACATGACTTAAATCAGCTGAGGTCCCAACTTTTTTAGTGGGAACCATGAAGAAAGTGTTGCATATTTTAACTCCTCCTCATCGATATTTCATCAGAATGATTGTCTGTACATGGGGCGCATTAGTTGTTCATCAGCTGCTTTCTCAACATTTTCTGCTGTTCTCACTATAAATGTTATAAAGACCACACTGTGAAGAAAATGTGCAGAAATATGAGCTGATGGAGGTCAGGTGGTGGCATGTTCAAGGTCTGCAGTTAGCACAAGAGCCAAAAAACAAAGGAAATGTCTCCTGTGTTACCATGTGCTATCAGCTGTTACATATAATTTTTGTGCCATAATTCTTTTAACTTTTGTGTAAACTGTGATATAAATGATGGGAGCGCAGTCTTTCATAGAAATGTTGATTAACTCTAAATTCAGTATTATATGGTTTATGTTTAAATAAAAAAGTCACATTTTTTTCCATAACATGGTTGACAAAATTATGCTCCAATTTTTTTTCTTAAATATCTGTCGAATTCATTAGCGCTTAAGCTTGTCAACTAATGAATTAAGTACATTCCAGGTGTATCATTTACAAACAAATGGAATATGAATCAAAAAAGCACATATATATTTTTTCACTTTTTTGTATACCTGAAATGTTCCCCTACTTATAGAATCACTCATATAATCTTCATGTTCACATGATGTCTGTATGTTCACTGACGGGTATTTCTACACTCAGGCGTCACCCGACTCCGACAGTGAGAAGAGAGGAAGAGAGCGGGATGCAAAGCGTGAAAAGGACCCAGAGAAAGATAAAGAGAACGATAAGTCTCGGGGGAAATCTCGCTCAGACTCCAAACAGAAGTCTCCCAAAAGAAAGGCGGTTAAAGAGGAGGTGGGTGCTCTTCAGGAGCTCTTTAAATGCTGTTTTAATGGCTCTTTGAGTCGGAGCTGGATCAGTTCATTTGTTAAGTGTGTTTTTATGACACTATTAAGTGTGTGTGCTTTCTGTGTTGTGTCAGGGCGGCTGGGATACGTCAGGCAGCGAGCTGAGCGAAGGAGAGCTGGAGAAGAGAAGAAGAACTTTACTAGAGCAGCTGGACGCACCGTGAGGACGACACTTCCTCTGACCTCGTGATGTGACGTCTCCTGACACGCATTCCCCCCCAAATCATCCGGTCACAGCATCACGGACGCACTGTGTGAGGTAACTCTGTTCTCTGCTGCTCTCAGGAATGTGCAGCACTGAGCTCACACTCTCCTCCAGTGGTTTGATATCAAGAGACTGCTCAATCAGTAAATATCAGTTTCCAAACGTCAGTGTCTTTTTTCGTTGCTCATGTTAGACTTAAATATTTTTAGTTGATGGTAGCTCTTCGTGTTTCCACTGCTTATAATTTTTTTTTTTTTTATAATTAAAGTGTTTCATGTCAAACTGACTGACATCATCTGAGCATGAGGGGGAACTCCTCTGGCACTCATTCAGAGATGGATGGATCAGTTAACTAACTGCAGTTGGGGAAATTATCCAAGAATGTTTTAATTGGAACGATTGTTGAAATTGTCATACTGTAGTTTAATGTAATAAAATACTGTTTCAAGGAAAAATGTCTCAAATTTGTGATTTAAGGCGACAAGGAGAAGCCAGAGCAGCTCTCATGGTGTTCGATTGTAGTGAAATTTTTCAAACCTTTTTGTGTTAATTCAGCTGTGATGGAGGAAATGTTTTTATTACTGCACACACAGAGCGCTTAAAGTCCCACCATGCAGCTCAACCAAGATTGCATCCCACCTCGCTCCACACTTCCCATCAATCAGAAAAAAAATAAAAATAAAAAACACTTTGCTCCCCACACCCTCACATGCTCTAACTGCACAGGAAACAAAAACCAAACAGGTAAACAGTTTTATATTCAATGTAAATAGTTTATTTGATCATATTTATTGAAAATCTCATATCACCTAATTTAAGAAAAGCTTGTTATTTTGTAACGAGCACAAACTGCCTAAAATACATTTCTGGTGACCTTAAAAAACAAACAAACATGCCAGTATTATCCAGTTAGAGAAATGTCACAACAGACGGTGAAGTTGAGAGACGAAGGTGATGAACGGCAGCGTGTGCTTTAGTGGAAGTGATGACAGGAGAGTGTGTCAGTCTGCACCAAAAACCGGCCAATCACAGGTTAAATCAAAGTGTCAGTTTGTGCTCACATGTAAAACTGCCTGAAAATCTGAATTTGATGGAAAGTGACACACCCACATGAAAATTCAGAGACCTGTGTGTCTCAGATTTAACACACAGCTGAAGAGTCTGGCTGCATTTGGCTTCATTAAATACAAAAAACAATGGAATCAAAACTATAAGTTAAAATAACATTCAAGTTGTATAGCACAAGGCAAGGAAAACTTTTGTTTAAACAATATGTACAATATTAACCATCTGGTGATGTGAGTTAGGTAAAAAAAAAAAACATGTAGCAAAATATCTGTACATAAAGTTTTTGTTTTTGTACTTTGTTTTGCTTTTTTAATGATAATGACACAGATGGAACATGAGCTTCAAGGAATCCTGTCAGTGGTTAAATACTATACATTAAAATTACAATAAAGTGAGTAGACACAGAAACCTGGAGTATAATCTGTGAGAACAGAGATGAAATGAGAAATTCTTTCCAGTTTGAAAAATGAGATCCTTGATAAGGTGAGTGTTGTCCTTTGAAGAGCGTCTACGTTTGGTTGAAAACTACGGAAGCCCTAAGCAGACGTGCATCCATGCTTTTGATTTACTCCGTTTCCTTGAGATCTTGTCTAAAAAATTTTTTTTTTTGTTATTTCTGAAGGAATGTTAGAATAATTTCCCTAAATTTCCTGTTAAAACAGATTGCATTGAAACTGTTTTGTATTAAAAAGATGTTATATTGCTGGTAATCAAGAAAAAAACAAAAAGGCTGGTTATCATGTTAAGTCAGACTACAACCTGCACTGCTGCACGCATTGACTTCAGAATAGCCTTTTTCTGTTTTTGTGCTTTTACCAAGGGGCAACATCCAGTTAGTAAAAATGAAGCTTATGTGGAAGTGTGTAAAGTCGCTGTTCATTAAGAATCTGCTTGAGGCTGGCTGCAGAAAGACTGGAAGTCATGTACACACCCAGCCATAAAAACAGACTTTTATGGCATTATTACGACTAGGGATGGGTACCGATTTAGGTACTTTTAAAGGTACCGACCGAATTTTGTCAAAAGTATCGATACCGATTCACGTGAAATCAAAAGGTACCATGTTTAGGAACCCAAATGCATCCTTGTGACTGTGAGGGGGTGGGTGTGTAGGTGATTTTTCATGGTGGACATGAACACAGCATTGCAAGGTTATATATATTGAAGGTGAAAAATGTAGATTTTATTATTGAACAAATTTATAGTTTTTACCACATACAGCCAAAAAATGTACCGACAATTGGTACCATTAAGTACTGGTACTGATTGCCAGGTACCGGGTACCCATCCCTAATTACAGCTTGGGTCTAAAACGCTGACTTCACTATACTGTACGGTGAGTGAATTTTTGTCTTACTCTGTGGTTTAGAAGTTATTAGGATCGTTTGATTTTCCAACCAGAGGCACAGCTCAGGTCACGTGACCGCCGGGCACCCTGTAGCTGCTCGAAGAAAAACTCACAGCTGACGTCAAAGCGAATGTGGCTGTGTCCGTTGATCTGCTTCATTTCACGGTTTGCGGATGCTTCGTCCATGTTTTAAACAGTCTACGGCTTTTACAGTTCGACTGTTAAGTTCATATCCTCAAGAAAACAAATTAAATACAATGCATCGATCAAACATCTCTCAGGGCTTCAATAGAAATGTTTTTGAGTTTCGTTTTGCTCCACAAAAGGCTTTGCTTGTTCCCAGACACCATGCTGAAATGCTGAGCTGCTACAAAAAGCATCATGAAAAACAGACGATGGATTTTAACATGAACAGGCGACGTAATTCTAAGCATTAGAAGCTACAAATTCAGTAACTTGTAAGAGACTTTTTATATACATTTCACATTTTACTGTTTTTGTTTTGAAAGAACTCACTTTGAATGTCTCTTCTGCTCACAACTCCTAGACTTTCTTTGATACAAATATAAAGTTTTTCTCATTTTCTGGTCACCGTCTTCTCGCCCAACTTTCAGCCCTTTCTTTAAAAGTGGAAAAGCCTCGTGAGATGTAAAAAAAAGTGCAGTTTGAGCACGCCTGTTCTGAGAGGAATGGAAAAAGCACTGGAATGTACCGAACACTGACGGATGTGATGTTTGTAACAGCTACAGGGAGCTCCGTCCCTTACATTCTACATTAGTTTTCCAAAGGAGCGTCTCTTCATGTGGCTCTTAAGGCCACCACAAGTCCAGTTAAACACGTGGTGCAGTTAAAGCCAGGTCAGTTCGTATTGCTCAAAGTGGGAGTATAAAAAACAGTCGCGACGTTAACCCACAGAAAGATCAGGCACTTAGCTCGTCAGAGGTTTCTGAATCAACCTTCCAGACTCTTTGAATTCAGTCCCACATGTCTCAGTCCTTCAAAATAAAAGCTGCTACTGTACCACAGACATGGAATAACGTGTCTTCTTATGTAATATATATACATACTTATCTCCATGGTTGCTACAACGTTCCTCATCTTTCACTTAGCGTCCTTCACTCTCCATCCGACTTCCTCTCCTTCCTTCCTTTGAAGCTTCACATCCTCTCCATCCTTCGCCCCCTTCCCCCCCCGTCCCCCTTTCAGCACATGCTCTGTTTCCCTCGTCACACGACCACTTCGCTGTTGTTTCCCGGCCGCAAGTTCTGATCATCAAAGCGTCTCCTGACACTTCTCCGCACAGCGTCGGCTCGCCTGTAAGGCTGATTCCTCAAATCTGTGAGAGAGATTGGATCGAGGGAGGTGGGGAGGGATAAAAGATGTGTCAGTTATCTTGTCAGGGCTTTTTCTGATGAGCCCACATGCTCAGAGTGCTGGCAGCCTGTCTGTCAAAGCAGCGTGAGTTCCTCACAGAGTGCAAAAAAAAAAACCTCACAGGTCAGCTGTCTCTGAGAGTTAGACTGAGACAGGGCCCACGGTTATGACTCAAAGGCCTCTGCCAGAAATCTAGAAAACCTTCGATGCATCTAGGAAACAGAATGCATCCTCAGAAGTAGAAAGGGGGAAAACTACTGCAGATTTAGCTGTTCATCAATCATAGACATTCATAGAAAGAGGGGGAAACAGAAAGGGAGATAATAAAGAGATGCTTGCCAGGTTTGGGACACATCCACCACTACAGGAGTGCTACTGGAGGAGTTCCTTACCCTCGAGTGGACATTGGGAAATTTAGTAATGTTATTCTTCTTTAGGGCTAGATGAAGAGAAGACAAAATGAAGGTTAAACCTGCAGGAGGAGGTCGAACATGTCAGCCTTAGACATTCACACTGGCTTGCACTGCAGGAGCGAAGCAGAGTGGCAGCAGGCTGCATGAGGGGAGGAGGGAGGATGGAGAGAAGGGGGACAGAGCTGGAGGATGAAAGCTTCTGTAGAGCTATGTTTTTATAAATACATAAGTAAAGTTTCCTTTCTGATATAAACTCAGTTTGCTTTGCAGAGCGGCTACCAGCAGCAGAAGGAGAGCCCGTTTCAAAGACCAACACACAGAACTGAAACGAACAAATCTGGTTCCAGGACGTGGCAGCGGTGTTACAATCACCAGCGAACAAAGCGCACATGCAGCTGAGAAAGATGATGAATAAGTGAATAAAGCGCAGCGGGAAAAACAACAGTTGCATGTTAGTAGCACACAAAGCATGCAGCTGCAGAGACGTGCTGCTCTGATGTAAATGACAGATCACATGAAGACGTAATGAAGTCATTTGACGGAGCGGTGACCCGTCAGCAGGAGCAAGCATAAGATATGAGCTGACTGGGAGAGCAGGATGCATTGTGGGAAAGCAGTAGGCATCAAGCATTTAGCATGCAAGAAGCAGCTGCAGCCATGAGTGATGATAAACACACAAACATTCACTTTAAACATGAAAAATTAATAAAAACACAGAAAAGAGCAAGTTATAATGCCACAGACACAGACGATGATGACATTAGTCACACCTGCCATGTACATGATGACTTCAGCAAGGATACAAACGCACAACTGGAGATACAACTGTTTGCTCCCACTTGCCAAAGCACAACTTCTAATTCTGGGTTGTGCTCTAAGTCACCACTAGATGGCAGTTTAACGTTTCAGCTCAGAGAAAGTCTTCAGCGTGAATCTGAGTGTAACCTTGGAGACAGTTTCCTCTGTGACATTACAGTTTGCCATGGCTGATAACAATAACGCTGATGAATGAGGGTGTCACACTTCATGCAGGTGTGCAGAGAAACCCACTGTCCCCAACACCACGTCATGCTCAGGAGGGGAAACAAAAAATAAAACCATCAAAACATCAGTGTGTGTCTCAGGGTCCAGAGTGTGAGGTTTTAGAGAGGAGTGTCAGGAGAAGAGTGAGGAGACATGCACAGGAAGGAGGAGAGGAGGAGGTATAAAGAGGAGAAGGGTTTGTTCCAGCGACCTGAGAGAAGAGAGACAGTTCTATAAGCTTAGTAATGGTACTCCTCATTGAGGGCAGGCTCGCAGAAGAACCGAGAGCCGCGCTTGGCTGTGCGGGCGGTAAACGGCACGGTCTTCAGCACTGCATTGAGAATGACAAGGACAACAGCCAGGACAAGACAGAGACAGAGACAATTTAAGAAAAGCAGACTCCTACAGGGGTTAAGCACCGGTTAGCGCTAAGCAAATACCCAACAGGAGCAGGGTGGGCCGGGGCTTCATGTGTGCACTAAAGGGCTGGACGAAAACTGATGCAGAAATCTGAACATAAGAAATTATTCATAAAGAAAATCAACAAAATCTTCTTGATGAAACTCTTCAAATACAGCTTTTCTGTTAGTACTATTTATAGTTTAATAAAAAAGCAACACATTGTATCAGATGATCACATATTTTGCATGCAAAATCAAATCTAGCAAACTAAGTCCTGACCAGATCAGTATAAATTAGTATTTTGTGTTTAAAAGTTTAAAGAAATTCAATATTCTCCCATTATTAAAACAATTACCAATAAAGGTCCAGCCCTTTTTTAATCCTGAGGGTCAGATAACATATGTAGCTGACAGAGGTGTCAAGTGAAAAAGTAAAAATACTTTGTCACCTTACCTAAGTAGGAATTTGGGGTAACTATACTTTACTGAAGTAGTTATTTTGAAGCTGACTTTTTATTTATACTCTTTACATTTGCAGACAAAATTTGTTCTTTCTACTCCCTACATTTTAAAAGTAACATTGTTACTCTCGTTTTATTTTGGCTTGTTTCATTCGAGCCTGTTATTAAAAAAGAAAGAAAGATCAACACAAACACACACAAACCTATATAGATAAATTGCACCATTGGGATAGAGTGACTTGGATTGTTGTTGGATGAGAGCTATAAACATAACACTACCTGAGCATGAGCCAGAATAATAAGACAGTAAAGTTCTCACTAGATTGGTTATTTAACCATCGCCAGGTGAACACACTGTGTATCATAACAGTTAGTAAACATTATCTGATGTAAATGCCAAAATAATCTTTTGGGGCCAACACTGATACTGATTATTAGTAGGCAAGGAGGCCGATAACCAATATTTGAAGCCGATATTAATTTGCTGTCAAAGTGAAAATATTGGCATAAAAAAATTTGAAGAATACAAACTAAAACACTTAACTGTAATCTAACACCATCAAGCAAATGTTTATTAAACGGTTACCAGGCTCAGCAGCATGTTTTATAAAATTAAATGAAAACTTAAAAAAATAAATAGCTAAAGTTTTTTACAGTAAACAAAGTTTCCAAAATTTCTATGTAACTGTAATAGAACAGGGTTGAGTTAGTGCTGCCTTTTACTGGCAGGTAAAGCAGTTGAATTAATTTTCTGTTTCGTTTTACTTGACTGATTTCAAATGGCCATCTAGGGCTTCCATAGTGTAGACAGGGAGAAACTCTGTGCAGAGAAGCATCAGAGCCAAAACAACATAGTTTTGAAGGGTTTCATATCGGCCGTCGGATTATAAAAAGGCTGATGCCGATTTGCCCCAGAATGCCAAATATTGGCCCCAATAATTGGCCCGGCTGATAATTAATCTATCCCTGGTCAACATGAAGAAGATCCAGTGCTGCCCTCTGCTGGCACAAAACAGGAAACAGCAACTACTATGTATGGTGGCTCTAATGGGAAAAATATTATAATATTCAGAAAGTATCCACAGTAACCTTGAATTACTTATGCTTTGGTCTGGACCTGTGAAGAAAATAAAATTAATTTAACTAACACGGGGATAACAGTGGGCATTGTGATAACGTTTGAATAAAGTAATCAAACATTTTGGCTAGCTTGATTAGTTTGAAGCGATCCAGTCTGTGTTTAGTAAGACCCTACTGATCAACAGCAGCTGCTCCAAATTTTCATCATTAACATTTTGACAAAACTCTATAGTCACTAGCTTTTGTCCTTGATGACATTTGTTCCCTTAACATTACTTTACTTTTGTACTTTAAGGAGTTTTGAAACCAAAACTTTTACACTTTAACTCATGTAAAAAAGGAGAGTTGACACTTCAGCTTATACAAAAGTCTTTTTAAACACTACTATCTATACTTCTAATCTATACTTCTACTTTGGGAATGGATGTGAAAACTTTTGACACCTCTGGTAGCTGAATAAACAGATTTTTTTTCCAAAGCCCGGCCTCGACTGTGTAGAAATAATGTTATAAAGCAAAGACAAAGCAGATCAGCATTGATAAACACAAATAAACCACAGATGTCATTGGATTAGCTTCACTGTCAGTTCATGTTTGCCTTCGTCAGGTTGAACTCTGATGCTCAAACATCTGACAGATGATTTTTAAAGAGTCAGAGTCGTCATTGTGTTAGTTTCAGAGTCCCTTTGTTAATGACTGAATGTTCAGCACCTGAGAGGACCTTCATGCACAGCGCCCTGGATGTGTGTGTGTGTTAGAGTAAATGTGTGTGTGTAAAGAGGCTGTAGCAAAGCCCAGGTGACGTTACCCGTGATGATGTCCTCGATGGCGCCGTCTTTGCCCTCGTAGACGTGCCGGCTATCTTTCACCTGTTTCCTCCTGAGCTCCTGGATCAGCTCTTGCTGCTGCCGCTTGTTCTTATGAGAAGGAGACTGAGAAAGAAACACACACACACACATTTAAAAAACACAGAAATCATTATCTGTTACTCCAGAATCTGTAGTGTCTTTCTTTAGCTCCACACAAAACTTTTACTCTGACACTCTGAGACTCTGTTCATGTGTTAGTGAACTGATCCATTGAGAGAATCCAGCCGCTGATCCTGACTTGATCTGATGTGATGTTGCCCCGCAGGGTGCCACACCGTAAAACCAGATATGACGATACCCTGCTCGAGCTGTAGGTGTTGATCTAATCCTGCGATCAGGAGGTGACGGTGCAGCGGAGGGCAACGACGTTGAACTGAGCTACCCTCTGTGAACCAGCGTGGCCTCCTGCCCCAGACAAGCAGGAGGGTGGGGGAGGTGAGGGGGCGGTTGAAAAAATGTGTGACTCACCTTCTGGTCCTCCTCCATCATGGCCTCCTGTTCTAGAAGTTTCTCCATCAGGAGCTGCTCTTGTCTCTTTCTGTGCTCGTTGTCTTCTTCTGCTTGCTGTGGAGGAAATTACACAATGTGTTTAGAGAAATGGAGCAGGGACAAGTCAAAGGATTGTAACATGAAGAGATGAACAGAGACCAGAAGGAGCTGTGTGCTTCTTTAAATACACAAATCTCATTCTTTTAGATTAGTTGTGGTATAAATAAGAAGCTACGTTATAAAGAGGAACATATGGAGTTAAATACTGACAAAGTGGCTAACAGACAACGCCAACATTCATTTAAAGAAACTGTTGCATCCTCATGTGACACCTCAGACTCTGATGGGACTTAAAGGGGAAGTCCGCATAGTTACCACATCAAAGTCTGTTTACTGGACAAAAAAGCAATTCATCATGAGAGAGCTTTGAGGGGAAATCAATTCACATGAAAACCTGAAATCAAAGCAAGTGTTTATTTCTTATTTTTAGTAATAAGTCGTCTGATTTGACTTAATGTGAGCCACATTCATCAAAAAAGTCAAAAAAAAAAGTCTGATTTTAAGATATTAAAGCTATGGTATACGATTGGAAGCTTTGTAAATCTTAATAACACCGTTTATAGGGCTGTTATGGTCCTATGGTCCAATCTACACAATATAAAGACCAAAAAGAACGAAACAAAATCCATTCATTATATCCGCTGCAAAGCTGCATACTAGTTGACCAATCCAAACCACACATGGCATGCGCGGTTCGGATTGGTCCGTTAGTCCATCCAATCCCCTGTCTCCCACGCTTCGCACCATTCTGCCCATGGTCCCACCTCGTCCTTCCCCACTACCACTCTCACGTCAGCTAGCTGCTCAGGTACTGAAGCATCATGGAGCCAGAGAAGACTGAAACCAGGAAGCTGTTACTGTTACCCTCCACAGGGAAGGGAAGAAAACGAAAAAGTTTCAAGGAAAAGGCTGAAGCAAGGAAGAATTAAGAGCAATACAGGTGCCAACAGAGACTGAATATTGGTGAAATGTACGACCGGTGGAAAAGGTGCAGAGGGATTTGGGACTGAAGACTGACGCAGAGACAGCTGACTTTCTGTTGAACAGGTAATGACTTTGTTTACCACAGTGGGAGATGTCAGCTGAATAACTCTGGTTAGTCTGTGCCTGTACTGGCTAATGACTGAACGCTGCTGGTCGGAACGGGTCGGCTCTGTCAATATGTTTTAGCATAAGTTAGCCACACATCTTTCGCATTGTAAACTGAGCTGGTGTGAAGACACGCTGAGAAAGGTAAAGCCTCGCCCACAGTGGGCTCTGCTCTGATCAGCTGGCAGTGGCAACGCCAGACCTGCTTCGCCAGCTAATTCATGGTTTTGATCGTGTCGGTCCAGTTGAAAAAGCTACCACTGTGTGTTACAAAGAGGATGACTGTCTTGTTTGTTACATTTTCTGCCGGCCGCTTCTTGCTCTGTCGGAGGGGGTGTGTTATTAGGAGGCGAAGAAGGGTGATACGAGCTGGGGGGCGGGATCTTGGAACACGGAGGGGAGGGGTGAGTGAGGCTGCGTTTTTCAAATGTGTCTCAGCCAAACTGGGTTTCAGATCGTAGACCATAGCTTTAAAAGACAAAAACCACACCTGAAATATTGTAGAGACTACTTAAACTCAAAATCAGACAAACACATGCTTTGATTTTAGTTTCTGCATTATGCTCATCAGGAATCTGTAACATGATCCTTAGCTCTTCTTGATGCTTCAGGGCCTTGTGGCGAAGATTACAATCATTACTGACATCCTTAGAATTAAGTTGGTAAACTTTGATTGTGTTAATCCAATTTTTTGAGAAAGATTACAGTGAAGGAGATATTTTGATCACATTCTTCAAATTCGATCCTGAAAGTCTTTTTAGGTGTAGAGGTTACTGATCCAACTCACCCTGTAAGCCTTCACAAATCTCACAAACACAGGGAAGAAAACGGAAGGCGGTGTTGTTTTGGAGTTCTCCCCGTAGAACTTCACCACCTCATCAAAGGCATCCTGTAACCACAGAGAGGGTGTCATTATTATTCTTTTTATTGTAAGACTGATTCATTTATCCAAGTGTTCAAATAATATGACACAAGCAGGTGATGTTAACGTTACCTGTGCAATCTTTGCATCGTCCTGCAGCTTCTTCAGCTTGTTCTCGTTGTGTGCAATGAACTCTTTGAGCATGGTGTTGTGGCCGTGCATGCTGTACTCTCTTTTGGTCAGCTCCATGCCCCGGTTCAGCTCCTTCACATCCAGCAGGACGTTGTCCAACGACACTGAACACCAGAGCATGTATGAGTGCACAAGCAACATCTACAATCAACGTCAAACAAGAACGCTGTCTCGACACAAGACTCACCTGCTGCAGCTTTCTCCACGTAGTGCAGCTCGTTGTAGAATAGAGCGACCTGGGCGTACTTCTCCTTTACTACATTGGCTATGTAGTGTAACAACGTTAGCTTACGGTCTGTTGATTTGGTGTCAAGTAGCTGTAAAAAGAAAAATGCATCAAATATGTTGTAATGAATACAGAGAGTAAAGCACTTATAAGACAAAATGAGGATTCTTACCAAGTCTAAACTCTGCAGCTTGAACCCGTACACCGCTCCTCTTTTGCTGCTGTTCATGTAGTTTCCAAGAGCCAAAATAATCTGACAAAGAAGAGAAAACAGAAGTTTAAAAAAAAGAAGCAAAACATCAATTCCTACATCAACTACAAATAGTAAAAGGATCAACTTACCTCCAGGATTTTCTTGAGTTTCTGTGATGATTTTATCGAGACAGATGCTGCAATGACAGCGTGGAGTTGCTGCAGGAGAACAAAGAGGACAACATGAGAAAGCGTGACACTACATATAAAATAAACAGTCATTTAAGTCTGTAAAGTTGCTGTTACTCACCGGTGTTAGCATCTGCAAGCTCTCGCAGAAGTTTCCGATGAAGGCCATGATGGTCATCTTCTGCATGAGCCGCTCGATTTTACTGAACTGCATCATGAAGCGGTCCTCGTCCGTCAGGCTCTCCAGCGGCTTACGCTCCTTCTCAAACTGACGCAGGACTTTGATCTCGTTCTCTGTGGGCTGGAAGCGCATCAGACACTCCACAAAGTCCACCGGCAGAGTCCGCAAGTCGAATCTGAAGGATGCAGGAAGGCAGAGAGTGGATAACAATATTTGTTTGCATGCCAAGACACAGTAAGGAAGCTACATTTGGGGCATTTTGTTTTATTTTGAAAGGGCTTACATCTGAATTGCTTTGCAGATCTCCTCAGGAGTCTTGCCCACTTTCCTCAGAGTGATGGCGAGGTTCTTGGCTCTGTTGGAGTCCAGCAGCGTCACCTTGTTGGGTCCCTTCTGGATGATCTGCTTGCTCATGCTGAGGTCGATCGCTGGACCCTGAGCTTTTGTCTTGAACATGTCCTCAAACTCGTCCACGTTTAAGTCCTGAGAGGCAACAAGAGATTTTATTGGTATCTTTTTATAATTTTTGGCATTTATATCAGGCTTAAAACCTGTTGACTTACCTCAAGTATCCTCTCGTCATCGATCTCATTAAAGACAGTCCCGTTGATCTGGTTTGGTTTCAGGGCCACCCAGTTGAAGACGGGCATACGGAACTTTGTCTTGATGGGTTTTTTGATCTTAACAGCTACACAGGACGCAGAGGAGTTAGCACAGCACGCATGAATATGATCAGAGAACACACACTCACACATGCAGGTGAAACAGAGGATGTATCTGGGACTGGTGACACACATGGAGATGATCTGTTACTTCAAACTGGTCAGTTTTCTGTGTTAGCAAAAATGCTAAGTCAGATTTAAAGCAGAGTACAGCCTGATTCTAGCAGGAGATTAAGACAAATGCGGCATCCCTGCACAGTAAGCGGTGCATATGGTGAGGATTTCCTCCCTGGGCCTGTGACAAACTATTTATCAGACAGATTACAGTTATTTGTGGCCACCTGGGCTGATTCACAACAGCCGAGCATCGAGGCGGCGTGCCGCTCTGATGCGCAGACGAGATGTCACCGGGTACAGAGAGATAAGGCCGGGCCGAGCCAGGTAAGCAGCATTCCTGCTCTGTATGTAGTTATCACTGTGTAGCATGTGCGTGCCACAGCAGGTCGCCATGTCTCATTATACGACCAACACTTTGAGATGTGATGAGTCAAAACGTAAACACACACAGACAAAACTACAGCGAGGTGTGAAGGAGGAGCATGCAGGGGTCTGAAAATTTGGTATCTTATGGGTTTCACAGTTTCACAGTTTTCTAAATTTAATTACTTCTGAGAGACAGATGGAAAACAAACAGAGTTTATGCGACATTTTTTCTTTTTTTCAAACTATTTTCAAAACTTAAAGGTCCCATATTATACAAAAATCACTTTATTAAGTCTTTTAGTGAAATTTGTGGTTTGTTGGCTTTCCTCCCAGCCCACAAAATGTGATATTTAATGACAAACTTGTACCTTGTAGTGCTTGTGAATGTAAAACCCCGATCTAAAACAAGCTGTTTGGATTTTGGGGATTTGCCGACATCAGCGATTCCCTTTTATGACCAATCAGGAGCAAGTCTGACCTGATTGGTCCACCGGAGCAGATACCCCCGAACCCCCTCCCCACCCACTCCCCTCCTCGCTGCTGGAAAGAAATCTCTCCAGCAGCAGGGAGGAGAATGCCAAAGTTGAAGAGCCATCACTGCTCTGTTTCTGGCTGTAAACAGCCACATAGCTCTATGCACAAGCTTCTCATCTCGGAAGAAGACAAGACTAAGTGGCTAGAGTTCATTTATCAAGGAAATGTTCCAGCTACACTCAGTAAAACTGTGCATGTGTGTGCTAGTCACATTACAGCTGACGGCTTTTCCAACTTTGGACAGTACAACAGAGGGCTAGTGAATAGACTGGTCCTGAATCCAGGTGCATTACCAACCATCCACCAACAAACCCTGGACCCTGGAAATGTGAGTATTTTAAATGCTGTGTGCTGTGGAGCAGATGTAAGAGCTTTTCCTCAGTGTCCCCCCTGTCTCTGTGTTAGCTTCAGGATGCTAACTTTAGCTGTGGTTAGCCTGTCGTTTTAGCCTGTAATGTTACAGCAAACCAGCTTCGCTGTTTTCTAAATATGCTATGAGAGCCTGGAAACAATGCTGCTGTGCTTGATTTATTGGCTTTTTGGACCAAAACATGTTACTACCATTTCATGAAGACATCAATGATCAATATTAAACTGCAGAAAAGGAGCATAATATGGGACCTTTAAGGTAAAGGTAGAAAAGGAAACACTGCAGAACAAAAGACCAAACACAACAAGCAGAACCTACAGAAAAGCTTGATGGGTCCCTCTGGTTGGCAGAAAAAAGAGACAGTTCAAAGAAAGGATATCAGAAAGTTGTTAAAAGAAGTGAGAAAGTTAAGACATGCCCAAAGAAACACAAAGTAAAGCATCTTATCACGTAAAAGAAGAATTTTACAACTCAAAGTTATGAAACTTCTCTGCGTGGCTACTCTAAAAGTTTTGCGTCTGCATCCAACAATCATATAACACAGTATTAATAAGATATAACATCAAGCTAGATCCTCTGCTTTAAGTTTTTTTTACTGTGAAGCAGCTGCAGAAAGTGTTGAAGTATTAGTAAAAAAGTTTAAATTAAGAAAAGAAGTTCAGGCCCAAAGAATCAGCTCTTTAAAAATAAACAAAAACCGAGGCCATTAGAGGATCCTTCTCCATCACATCGTGTTCTTCTTCTGTTTACACAAACAGAGCTCCTTGTTTATCCCTCTGATAAACTTACCTGCTAACCCAGAGTTCATGATGACGGTGGGCGTCCCGCAGCCGGGCAGAGGGGGTGCGACGGGAGGAGGTGGAGGAGCCATGGGCGCTGAGACGAGTGGCCCTGGTGGGGGAGGTGGAGGGGGAGGAGGGGGAGGCGGGGGAGGTGGGGGAGCAGCTGGGGCGGGAATGGCAGATGATGGTCCGTTTAACACTTAGAAAGAGGAGAAACGGAAGTGTGAACAAAAACAAAATAAAGCAGTGGAAAGTCCCATAAAAGCTTCTGTGTGTTTTTGAGGGTTGAGTTTTTAATGTGACCTTTCTGCATAAAACGTTGAAACTGATAACTGAATGGTAAATATTTACATGCATGTAAGTAAAACAGACTAATATTAAACCTACATGTGCCGTTGGATGGCAGAGGAGGAGGTGGTGGTGGTGGTGGCGGCGGTGGACAGCTCCCAGCAATGACTCCCACATGATTTGGACCGACAGCTGCAATGTTTCCTCCAATCACAGCGCCCGCCATGCCCTCCACACCAGGCGGTGGTGAGGCCAGTATGGAGATGTCTCCGTCTCCCTTCTTGTGAATCTTGATGGTGCCTTGTCTCTCCAGCTCATGGATCTTCTTCTCCAGTTTACTCTGTCGCTGGATGGCCTCGTCTTTCTCCTTCACCATCTGCCGTAAGGTGTGCACCTGCGAGCTGGTGTCTTTGTAGACTTCCTGTGTGGGGACGAGGGAGAAAAGGAGTAAGTAAAGAGTTTTCTGAGAATTACACTTAAAGAAAAAAAATCTATTTGTATAAAGACTATGTGAAAATGAGTGTTAAAACGTCAGGTAGATAGAAAAATGTGAAAACTGAGTGTTGGTCTGACCCTGATGGATTCAAGATCCTTGTTCCTTTGCATCAGCTGCTTCTCCAACTCCACAATCTTTGACATGGCCTCATTCTCCATGTCTTGCAGCTTCTCTGTCATCTGTGGGAGCAGGCCAGGTAGAAAAGGTCATCGTGATGTGAGTAGATTGAAATGACATCCAATGTAATAGACAACAAAGACTCTCAGGGAGGAAGTGTTCAACATATGTTTTCTGGGACTTAATCATAGACTGTGAAAAAGAAAAAATGGACGTCATCTTGTTCGGCCACAAAAACTGCTCCCCCTGGTGGCTGGCTGCAGTACGGATCAAAAAATCTGTTTCTCCAGTCATTTCAGATGGGCTGTGGTCAAACTTTAAAAAATTAATACACAACGTAGAAATGTTTCTCACGTCCAATTATTGTGGTGTTTTGAAGATATTATTTGGCTGCCTTGTATTCAAGTCCTTGTTTTTCTGAAAAGTTTCATTTTCATTAGTTATAAGAGGTTAAAAATGAACATTTACGTCACGTTTAATGATAGTTGACAGCTGCCATTCTTGTGTATTTTTTTCCGGGATTGTAAAATATGTCGGGAAGTCAGGAAGTGATTAGACTCTCGAAAGAAAAACAATATATATTATTTTTGTCACCTAGCTCCGCTCAAATTTTCCCAGAATCCCTCACTGTCTACTGCACAGACTGGGCCTGTGGTGGGGGAATTTTGGCTTTAGTAATGGTAATTGGTGAAACTACGCTGTCCACTCTATATACAGTCTATGGTTTTATCTGATTGTGAAATAAACTGATGCTATAAAAAAAGAATTAAAAGTGATATGAGGCACAACATTTTGTGTAAAAAAAAAAATCCCCAAAAAGCTGATTTCAGGATATTTTGAGAGTCCATCAAACACATTGAAGCATCTCACATGTGACATGTTCTCCTCCAGCTCCTCCACGCGCTCCAGAGCAGCGTTTTTGGTCTCTGCATCCTCCAGAAGTGCTCCCACGTCAAACACGTTATCCAAGTAGGCCTGGATCTGAACCTGCAGCTTATCGCTCTCTGTGTGCTTTAGTTTCTGCAGAAACACAGCATAAAAAACAGAGCATGTCATGAAGGAAGTCGGACATGTTTTCTAATAACAGTAAGAGGCAGACGTCTGCATGAAGCAAGGCAGGAGGAAAAAAAAAGAAATAACGGATTTTCTCCAGTAACAGAAAGGTCATAATTGACTCTCTTTGTGTAGCTGCTGTCTGAGACCTCTGCTTCAGACTGAGCTGAGTGTAAAGACAGGAAGGGTTTAGTCTGTCAGCGTTATGTCTCTACTCACGTCTAAGTAGTCGTCCAGACACAGTTTGGTGAAGTCGAACTGTAGATGAACCCTGAAGTTCATATCCTCCACTGAGTGCACCACGATGTTGATGAACTGCATGCAGGCAACCTGAAGAAAAGAAAAGAGAAAAACAAATGTTAAAAAAAGATTCATTGAGATTTTTTCTTATTGTTTCTTGTATCTTCAATTTGATATTTTCAGTAGTTAGTCTGAAGAATGAGACTACCGCTGACAACACCACTGGTAAATGTGTTAACAGACAAATTACAACAAGTTTGAGGTTTTTCTGCCACATCTGCTCCTCATTAGCGCACGTTGTCCCATTTCTTACAGCTTCCTCTGATATTGTGTGTATAAACCCTCATTATTGTGCTTGCTGCCAGCTAATCTTGCGGATTAAAAGGATCACTGGATAAACAAAAACAACGACTTCGACTCCATCAGCGCACACAGATCCTCCAGCCTAACGTTCACACACACACGCAGAGGAACAAACACATCTCTTCTTCCACAGACTAGATTAATGAACTTCCAGAGTGTGGCTCAGTTGTCTCTGTGTGACACGGCAGCTTTGACAAAGTCTGTTTACTTTAGCGCTGCTCTCTGAGGGCAGCAAGCGACAAAAGTGTGACTGAAGGAGTGTTCAAACACGGCAGCTGTTGGTTCCACTACAGCATTTCCCTCAAGACAACAAAGACACGTTGGTGGTCACATTCACATAGGGCCTGTTATTTTATTTTCAAATCAGTCTTATTTTGGGACATTTTTAAGTGTTTATTGAGAGGACAGGACAGTGGATTGAGTAGTCAAGCGACAGGTGGGACTTGAATTGAGGGCATCTGCATCATGGGATCTGACCTGTACAGCAACTCTCACAAAGCAATTTTAACTAAGCTGATAATAGAGATAATAGAGACCTATAGATCAATTACTTTTAGTCAAAACAAGTGTTTGAGATACACGCAATGACAGTCTTTAGAGGTCAAGTGATGTCACTCTTACCATTTATATGTTACATATACCTCAATTTTGAATGGAAGGAATCTAACTGTAGATATCTGCCACTGAAGTCTTCCTTAGAAAACGTCTATTTCAGACATTAACAATCTGGTTGTGACCAGTTAATTTATATCTCTGGGACTAAGATAAAAATGATACATTTAAGGTATTAATGAAGCACTTCTGTTCACCAAAAACGTACCGACTGGTAAAAATGTCAAAACAGGCTTCCACATTTGGCATTCACTGCAAAAAAACTGAAACCTTATCAAGTGTTTTTGTCTTTTTTTGAGGAAAAATGGTCTTATACTATATATGAGCCACATTCACCTGATGTATCAAGAAAAATGTCTTATTTCAAGTTATTTTAAGACAAAAATGAGGTCTGTATTGCCCATAACAAGTAAAAAAAAATTCTGCCAGTGGAAGAAGAAAAATTTGATTGAAGCTAGAATAATGTCTTAATACAAGTAACTTTCCCTTTTTTCTATTACTTGTTCCAAGAAATTCAGACCTCATTTTTGTCTTTAAACTACTTGAAATAAGACATTTTTCTGGACTGGCCAATGTGGCTCATGTTAAGTCTAAAAAGACATTTCTATTGAAAATAAGACAAAACACTTGACAAGATTTCAGTTTTTTGCTGAGTTTTTAGACTCCCTAAAAAAGAATAATGACCAGGAACAGCTCAGTTGCAGCTTTATACATAGGAAATCATAGATTTCTGCTAATATTTTGTTATTATCACCTGCAACTTTAAAATTAAATTGAATTGAACAAACTTTATTTATCCCCAATGGGCAGCTAAGGCACATAGAGCAGTCAACAATGAGAACAGACAGCACAAACAGACTGACCATATAGCACATTAAACTCAAAGTCTACTGCTCAAAATGCTAAAATTTTAACTTCAAGAAAATACAAAGTAAAAGTACTTGTTCAGATAATGAAACACATTAAAACTGAGATACTAATATATTTAAGTGCCAATGAAGTACTAAAACACAAAACAATAAATTAAAAAAAACCTATCTTAAGAAAGATCTGAAGATACTTTGACTGAATTGCTAAATAAAAGGTTGACATAACTTGAAATATATTTTCGAGACAGAATTTTACTGTGATTATCTTTAGGAATACATTTTGACTGAAAGAAATTCTCTGATGAAAATACAAAGAGTAATTCCTGATGGGACTGTGTGTTAAGCGCATCTTAAACATCCCCACAGGAAAATGTGAGCAGACAGGTATTGCTTGCTTATCAACATAGATGCCTTTCCCTCCAATGAGTTCTCTTTATTACTTATTTAAAGTTACTTTTCAAGGCTTTTTTTACCCAACAGGACAACTGAAGAGGGAAAGAAAACATGGGCAGCAGAGAGAATGGGGCAAAGGTTCATGGCTGAGGATCAAACCAGCGACTTCTTGCCAAAAAGTTATTATTCACCCTGAACAAGCAGAATAACACCCAGAATGTTTATATTTCTACACGGTGAAAGCTGGTTTTGATTTATGACTTCATTTCATCACAGGAGCACAGGAGTGAGTCCCAATCACTGCTGCCCAACGCCTGACAGTGATTCTTACTCAAGAACAGCTTTAGCTCAAAAACTTGCTGAAGTAATCCAGGGGGTCATGTGGGATCTTTGAGGGATTTCAGTGCGATCAATAACTCATTACTTGGTGTATTTTTGTGTGTGTGTGCGAGAGTGTGTGTGAGTGAGGTAACACACCATAAAGTCGATGTTGTTGTCCTCATTCTTGAAATACTCCATCAGCCTCTCGAACCTCTGCGTCTCCATACACACCTGGAAAACAAAGCATGTTTTAATCGTTGTGTTTAAGGTGTGTTTGTGTTAAGATTACAGAATTTAAAAATCAGTTATTCACAGTTTGTGGAGAGGATAAAAAGTCACTGACAATGGCTGGATGAAAGTGAGTAAGAGCAGATTGCAGAGTGGTTATCACTTTAATCATTTACGCCTGTTTAAAGCTGCCTGTGTTTAATACTGCTTGTAGTGCAACTTTTCCGTCATGCACAGTCGTTTCTGGCTGCCACTGAAACCTCTTTTGAAGCCGAGTTTGGTCGACAGAAAAGAACAGAGACGAGGGGAAGGAGGGAGAGATGCTCTGCAGTTCAGACGGTTCAACCAGAGGTCAATGAGGGAGATGGAGCATGATGAAGCAGAAAAAAAAAGGAGGGGGTGTGTATCAAAAAAAAAACTCAGAGTAATGCTACAGGGCTCTTCATACAACACGAGCTGTCAAAGCCAGTTATCAAACTGGATCTTAATGACTCTGCATTTAAAAGATTAAATAAAAAAAACAACTTAAATCTGCTTTCACAAGAAGAAAAAAACCCTGTCCTCATCTGCCTCACTATCGTTACACCAGCTTTATCTCATTATGTCCTCCCTAAGCCTGATTCTCCCCCGCTAATGCCAATGCCACTGAGAACAACACTCAATATTTCATTCAGGGGGTGTAAATATTGCATTAACTGCAGTCTGCCCATTTTTTCGAGCCGTATGCTACAAAGTGAGGCTGCTGTTCGCGCCTACTCCATCACAAACCTCCCACTCCTTTTCCCTTCAGCAGCCAGGACTCCTGAACCCAGACAGGAAAAGGGTCAGGTGAGGCTTTCTGTTACATCTTTCTCAACTTTGAAGTGTCTGCCAAATCCAGTTAACACACACGTAACTGTTTGCTCCCCTGTGTTATGTAGCAACACGCCGCCGCTGCTGCTGCTGCCTGTGTTCGATGCACAAAAAGAGCTCATTCCTAGATCCTATCCGTGCACAGGAATGAGGAATCTGCTGGTCTCACATCTGCAAGGAGGATGGGAGGAGGGGGGAGGGCATTCCTGCGGGGCTGAGTCACTGTTTGAAATTGCAGAGTTGAAATCTAATGACATATTCGTCTCCTCGGAGCCCACTTCTACCCTCGTACCTCTTTAAAGTTGTCGAACGCGGAGAGAATAATTTCATGGCCTCCTCTCACGAGACAAACTGCCGCCAGGAGCTCCAGGACCAGAGCTTTCGTTCTGTGAGAAGAGGAGAGGATAAAGAAAGGAAAGGTTGGTTAATGAGAGGTGGCGGCGCTGCAGCAAACCTGTGATGAAACAGAAACAAAGTTCTTCAAATGCTAAAACCTGGGTGTAAAATAGATTAAAAAATGTGATAAATTTCTTCAACTTATTCATCTTTTAGAGTAATCAACAAGTTGTAATATTCCCAAACATTCAATATTTAAAGTCCACCTCGAATAACCCACAGAAAAAGTTTTGTAATGACATAACCAAAAACTGCAAAAGCTCTATATTTTTATCTTCTCTGGATTGAAAGCAAGGATGAAAAATGAATACTTGAGGCCTTTATTCGTGCCTGTGTGTGTGTGTGTGTGTGTGTGTGTGTGTGTGTGTGTGTGTGTGTGTGTGTGTGTGTGTGTGTGTGTGTGTGTGTGTGTGTGTGTGTCCTCAGCTTCCCATCTCCAGTTCATTCATGCAGGATTGCCCCCGCCTGGATGAGACGATGTGACAGGTGATGCAAAGTGGTTTCACATCAACTTTTGAGGAAATCCTTGAGCCTTTGGGCATCAAGTGAAAACACACACACACACGCAGAAGTGAATTCATCTGGTGGCTGTCTCAGTGAGCAGCTGCCAGTGTAGTGGAGTGTGCCGGTGGTGCCCTGACCCGTCTGTTAGGATGAATGTGGCCCTGAGCTACAAAGACACTCAAGTCTGGATCAGACTGTGCAGGTGCACTGGAGCTAAAGCCGGACTCTGGATGTTCCATTATGGATTTCAGACTTTGATGGCAGGAATTAATTTGTATCAGCAGCAACTCTGCAAGAGCAGTGGTTCCTGAAGCGGAGATCATGACAGGGTGTCCCATAATGCCATCCAAAATCAACACTCATTTACAGCTGCAGATTTCATCCATTATTAAAATTCTGAACAAAAATGGATGAAATTTTTATGAAAACATGCAAAGTTAACATGTTTGATTTGTTTTCCACATTTTTTTGTTGCCTTCAGATCCTCAAGGTGACTCCAGGATAACGACGGTATCAGTGATGGCAGATAAATCATGGAAACTGCAAGATATGTAGGGATATGTATATAGACGGGATGTGCCGATCCCAATCCCTAGAATCGAGGCCGATTTTTGCATTATTTTAAGTATTGGTGATCAGGAATTCTAGCCAATCCTCTCAACCAATCATTTATTTTAGACACAATAAAGCCAAAATTGCTGCCCAACGCCAACACGTCAGTAAAACCGAGCGCCATAAGTGCCTTATTTGTTTTCAGCTAAATTTAGGTAGCAAACCTGTCATTTTCTGCAAATGTTCTGAGAACACATGAAATTCAAAGCGATGTTAATAAAATTCTCCCTTCTTTTGCGGCATGTCAAGACATGTTTCCAGCTTTGTATGTGATACATTCAGGTACCGTCGAAAACTTAAGAATCTGACAATTCCCCCAGTGTTTTCAGTTTTTGGATTGGACAAATGGCTTGTAGATGCCAGCCATTCAAAAATAAGTGGTATTTTGATCCCACTGATGGGTTTGGGATCCAAAGTGTTTTTAATTTAAAACTAGCTGGACTAAGTTAAAAAGACTTAATAAGCTTTAACTATTATTTTTTACTGTTCACTATTGTTAACACACAAAACAAAAAGACTGTGCTGCTTCACCTTCTCACTTCTTCAGCAAAGTTTTCTAAAATCCCCAAAATCAGAACTTGGTATCGGCCGATACTCAATATTAAATAATCGGGATTGGAATCTGGGGCAAAAAATACTGATCAGGACATCCCTGAAGTATAGGTGTTCTAATTTGCTACTGGTCACCTAAATTTGGCAAGTTAGGGGTTATTTTTGTCTGTTTTTGACCTTCAAGTTAATTCCACAGACTAAATACTTAATGGACATAGTCTCCCCAATGTCACCTGTCTGTTTCTGAGACAGATTTTTGAAGCAGATCGGCTGCCACAGCCATATTGAAAGTGATAGGGGCTTTGAGTATAGCTATAGGGTGCCCGTCAGTCACGTGACCTGAGCTGTGCCTCTGACTGGGCTCTTAATCTTAATATCCTCTGAACTGCTGAGTTAGAAAAAAATCCCCCGCCCTCTGGTACAGTGTGTGCTGATAGTGAAATTAACAATTCAGACAGGAGACAGTTTTGAATCAGGCTGTGAAAAAGTTAATTTCTGCTGTGAAAACAGCTTTTTTTGGCTTGGTGTGAATGTGACTTCCAGTACTTCTGGATCCAGCCTCAAGTGGACACTCAAGAAACACCAGATTTTTGCACTTCCGCATTGTCTCATATTTTGACTGTTAATCCACTTCGTTAATTCCGACAGCAGAGGGTCCCGGTCTCCTGCGCTGCTATTTTGGGGCTCAGAGGGTGAAAAGTTTGTGAACCCTTGTACTGAACCTTTAACTAAAACTTTTTGATACCTGTAATTGTAAAGAGAAATGTCAAAAAAAAAATCTAAAGCTCATCGCAATCTTACCTTGGGTTTTTGTTGTTGAGACTTAGTGCAATTTCATTCACAGCGTGTGGGTGTGACATGACCATGTTGAAGCCGTACTGCGACAGGGACAGAGAGACAGAGACAAATAAGCTCATTAACAAAGAAGAGAGTCCTCTGCATAATAAATGAAGCATGGAGGACAATCAGGTGAACAAATTGAATTTGGCTTCAGTGAGATAAGTTTGCTTCAGTCCAGAGGGACATGCGGTGTGTGAGGATGTCCTCAGTGAAGAGGGCTGACCTGGTAGTTCATGATGGCACGCAGGCACATGATGCAGACATGGACGTCGTCTTTCTTACAGACCAGTCTGGAGTTCTTCAGGGTTCTTCTGCTGGGCAGTGTGTTGCACCTGAAAACAGGAAGGAAATTAGAAATACTCCACAAAAAGCTGCGTGTCGACGAGTATCACAGTCACTTGGGTGTAAAAGAAAACAGATGCCATTTGTGAAAGTGCCTCCATCACACACCTCCTTCCTCACATAGGGAGGCTATTAAACTGCCACACCACATTTCATTAACACTTAGAAAGGCCATATAATCTACAGCCGTGCCAGCGCCCACAGGATGCCCCCTTTCAATTGTTTTAATTTAATGTCCTTCACAGAGATATCACTTACGACGAGCACAATGGAGGCCAGTCATTTGCATGCAGTGCACTGATTGTGCAGCATTATGTGAACAAAAACAGGCCTTTTTACCTCCTGCTGGAGCTCTCACAATTACAGAAACACTGAGTAATATGCAGATCCAGTTCGAGGAAAACTGTTTATTTTCAGACTTTAGTCACAAGGTTCAATTACCAGCCAAAGATCTGGGGGAAAGAAAGAAACACGTCCTCAGGGTGCTGATAGATGCGCTGATATGTGTCAGCTCCAACGCCTGAAGGCCTGAGTCACAACATGCTGTGTGTGTGTCTGCGTGTTTGTCTAAACAAGGTTACAGATTTCATGGAAGAGCGAGGCCGTTTGAGGAAAATAAAGATAAAAATTCTGCTTTAATCAGGCGAGCAGAAAAGATAATCGTATGAAGAGTTCATCCAAGGCTTTTTCCTCTTCTCATTAATCCACCCACTAACTGAGGCGTGGCGCTACGAGGTGGAAATGAGTAACAACATTTCTTCATCTCACATCAAGGTGGTGAGAAATGATTACACAACATCAACTCTGTGTGTTTCCTCCACCTGCGCTGACTCGTCTGAAATGACTAAACTCAACTTTTAAGGATAAATTACGCTGGAGGAAGTTGATCTGAATAGCTTTTCAGAATTAAACAAAACATTAGAAGAGAAGGTTTGGAGCTCGCTTACTGACATGAACTGCAACATCTCATGTTTTAAGATGAGCTGAGTTCTTCTCATTGAGCACGGATAAGATTTAGGAGTTGGTATCTTGATTTAATAAAACATCACAACAAAAACAGACCACAGAACAACACAACACAAAATCTATTACTGCACTGCAAAAAAAAACTGAAATCTTATCGAGTGTTTTTGTCTTATTTCAAGTAGACTTTATATGAGCCACATTATCCTGACCAGTCCGAAAAAAATATCTTGTTTCAAGTTATTTAGAGATAAAAATTAGGTCTGAATTTCTTGTAACAAGTAAAAATAATCAGCCAATGGAACAAGAGAAAAGTTACTTGTATTGCGACATTAGCTAGCTTCAAGCTAATTTTCGAGCAAATTTTTCTTGTTCCATCAGCAGATTTTTTTTTACTCGTTACTTGTCTTTAAATAACGTAAAACAAGACATTTTTCTGGACTGATAAGTGAAATTTGTCTCATATCAAGTATGATAAGACAACTTTACTCAAAATAAAGACAAAAAAAGCTTGATAAGATTTAATTTTTTGCAGTGTACTGGCTATAAAATAGAAGTGTACTAAAGCTATGTGTGCATCTAGCTAACTCTTCAGACGTACCGGCTTATTTTGGAGCACTTTGGACAGCTCACAGTGCTCTGTGTCCTTTAAGAAGGCCGTTTAAAAAAAAAACACAAATCTTAATGTGACGCCCAGACGTAATACATCCCACATTATTCTACCCAAGAGAGATATTAAGACACAACAAAGGGAAAATGTTCTGTATGATGGACATTTTATGAATAATAAACCACTTACAGTAGGCTGAATGCTTCATAGTTAATGTGACATCTTTTATTAAGCAGCGAAACAGGGAAAGCTTCCAAAATACAGAAGTTGTTTTGGGGTTTGTTTAAGGGGGGGACTAACTAATAATCTTTAGTGGTTGAGCTTTTGTTGAAACTAGGCTAGCTTCTGAGCAGAATGGCATTTAGGAAGCCACACAAGCAGCACACAGACACAGAGAGGAGGACAATGAGAGCAGAAAAACCCATTTGCTTTGAGGGGAAGGAGAATTCAGTCTGAGGCGCAGGAGGGGAGGCTGGCAGTACAAATAATTCACATCCCGACACAGACAGCGGGACAAATGAACTGGGCAGCGCTAGCAGGGACTTATAAAGTACAATGAGGAAGGGGGGGTCGATTGTATGTGTGTGTGTATGTGTGTGTGTATGTGTATGTGTGTTTCAGGGGAGCAGGGATGCAGGGAAAGGCCAGTGTGAGCCCGCTGAGTGAACCTGAGACCTGCCTTCTGTCGAAGACCGGCAGACAGAGGAGCAGATGACTTAAAGGAACATCAGGACAGAACAGAACAGAAGAGACAGTCAACCTCACTGCAGACACTTTTTGAGCCTCCTCACACACCGTACATGCTATGAGTTCTAAAGGCAGCAGATTTGTAGTGGAGAATATGTAAAAAAAATGATTTTGTTTCTTTTTACTGTAGTTTCACTTATTTCACATCAGAGCAGAGTTCTGTACAGAAACAGAACGAACACAGGGGGATTAGAGAAGTAATACACAACTGAATGGGATTTATGCTTCACAGCTTTTACTAGCATGAGCTTATGAATTAACTGCTGTGAAATCCTCTGCACACTGGATTTGGACTTAAACTTGTCTGTTTGGTGTTCGTAAAAACAAAACTATGAAAATGGATTGGCCCTAAGAAAAGAGGATCTTTCTTCTGCTGTTGCCTGTCACGTGACACATCATTTCCAGTTGCATTTACAATCACACACAAACACAAGAAAACACAAAGCAAACTATAAAGACAAATGGTATTTGTCTTCGGTTTCTTAAGCCATTTAAAGTCTTACAGACCTTGTGACTGAGTGAAGGGGCAGCAGAGGTAGCATATGAAAAGTGTGACTTCTGAAAATAAGCATAATAAGAGCACAATGCTCCAGCTTAACACTCAACTCTGGAGGAGCTTAAGAGAAAGAATCTGCTGTTCTAAGTTATGAATCACTCAAGCACGCACAGTACACAATGAATCATTTTATCCATTTATAAGTGTGTGTGTGTATTGTACCTTAACGTGGAATGTCGTCCAGCACGCGCGATGCCGTTTCCTGTGATGGGTGACGGCAGAGTGCTTCCTCCGTGCAGGTCTTCTATAGAGCGGCTCCAGGGTTTAGATTTATCCATCGCAGACTCAGGATTGTTCTCAACAAGGTCTCCATCGAACCTGGAGCATCATGGGAAGAAACACAACATGAGATTTGAAAACAATGAGCAGTAAATCGCCTCTGCTGATTATTAATGTACCTCTTGTTGACATTATTGTTTTTAACACCAAAGAGATAAATCAGTTTAGAGTATCCACTCAGATTATATCAGCACTAAGTGAAATACACAATGTCAAAGCTCACAAACTTTAATTTGAAAAGCATGCTTTTCAAAAAGAAAACACCTTTCTTTCCAAAGCTAAGCTAAGCTAATGATCACAAAGCACTCCAGAACTAGGGATTCACTGATCCGATCCTGGTATTGGGTATCGGCGGATCCAGCCCCTAAAAGCTGGATCAAGTATCGGTGGGAAAGGTTCGGTCCAAACTTGACACTAAGGCTAAATTTTGATTTAGGTGAAAAATGTTACAATCAGTCATTTCTGTAAATTCTGAAGCATTTTTTTTCAACACTCATAGGTTAAATAAATATTAACTTCAGTAATTCCATATGTATTCAAAACATTACCAGTCTTATCCCACAGTAGACCATGCAGCCTATTATTTAACACTGGTATCGGATCAGGATCGGCATCAGTCGATACCCAAAGCCCAGGTGTCGGTACTGGAACCAGAAAAGATGGATCGGTACATCCCTATCCACAACCCAAAGGATTGCTCTCAATGAGCTAGTCAGCGAGCTGAGGCTAAAGTCTAGTCTTAATCATTGGCACCAAATATCATAATAAAAAAAGTGTTAAAAGAACACTGGATATGTTTTGATTGGCTAGACAGGTTTTAATGTGTGTTAGCAGATGTCAAACTGTCTTCCAGGACTAGCACTAAATTTTCAGGTCCTCGTTTTTCAACGTTGGTAAGAAAAAGTCTCATTTAGTTGTTTCTGGCAGAACTGTTGGAAAAATCTGGTAGTTTGTGCATACCTGCCATGATCTATGAGAGTTTTAAATCTTCTTGTTTCCATGACTGTAAAATGCTGCTGCAGCGGTACTGAGGTAAACACACTTTTAGGGCTAACCATTCATAATGTGGACAGACCATAATAACATATGGTGGAGTGGGGAGTGAATTAAAACTTAACTGTGTGGCTCTCCGGCCCTGAACAGGGACCTTGTGACTGACTAATAATCACATCGTCAATCTATGAATAGAAGCCTATGGTTGGTGTAACACACAGTGCCAATGTGTTAGCAACCAGCGCTGAGTGACTCAGTGTTTCTGCTGCTGCTACTGTGGGAAGATGCACGAGTGGCTGTGCAGAATAGCAGCTTTGTGTTGGCTGTCACTTCTGCATACAGAGACAGAGAGAAGAAGAGCTGGTAGTGACTTACGTGACGGCGTACTGTGCAAAAGAAAGGTACTCCACCAGCACGTCCAGGCCTTTGTTGTCTTCATTTAGGAATTCTCTCACCCACCTGAGGAGAGGAGGACACATGTAACTCAACAGATGTTTAACTCGAATGAAAATATCAAAACTGTGGAAATCTATTTTTCATTCATACAGGTCATGGTTATTCTAAAGACTCCTGGACTCTTGGATAAGAGGTGAAACATCTCCCCAAACTCTACGCAGCCCAGTTGCCTTGTTTTTGAGTCTTCAGAATTTGCTTCTTAACTTTTTAAGTGGTTTTAACTAAAGCTTATTTTCTTTTGGGATAATCACAGCTAAAAACTTGTTCTCAGAGTTCTGAAAAAGCTGGAAGTCAACAGAAAAGGAGTAACTTCATGTAACTTCAACTTGATGACAGAACAAAAGCATAACTCTTTCTTTCAAAAAAGCCTTAGAGAGTTTGATAAAAACCTGTTGTTCTTTTTGCAAGAAAGACCCCGAAACATCAGAAACATTAAAACACAAAAAAGAAACATCCAGGGAAATTACTTGCAACTAAATTATGATAATTCAGAAATTGAAGAAATTTAATAAAATTCATTCAGAAATTTGTATAGCTCTCTGTATTCATTTTATATATTCATACCATTTGTTTTAAACACTGTGTGTTAACACTAGGGATGGGAACAGAGTACGGTACTTTCATGGGTACCGACCGAATTCTGTTAAAAGTACCAAGTACCGATCCATGTAAAATCATAAGGTACCATGTTTAGGTACCTAAATGCATCCTTGTGACTGAGGGAGTGGAAGAGAAGGTGATTTTCCATACTGGACATAAACACAACATTGCAAGTTTAGATACTGAAGAATAAATATGTTAAATAAAAAAAAAAATATATATATCTTTTGTTATTAAAGAAACTGATATTTTTTACCACATGAACACAAAAAAGTACAGAAAATTGGTACCGTAGAGTACAGGTACCGGTTGCCAGGTATCGGGTATCAGTACCATATTGTTTCAAATATGAAAGGTACCCATCCCTAGTTAACACTCACAAAGCCATTGCAACAAAATTAAATTCCAAATGCACTGCTGAAATTTAAGAAATGACGAAAAAGGAAGTCTTAGTCTAAGAAATGTGAAATGCACCATTCATTTTCAACATTTATTGGCAGGTTTTGACCTCACCAGACCTTAAAGAGGTAATAATTTTGACCATTCATCCTTGATTTCTCTCTTTCTTCATTTGGAGGCATTGTAAAAACTCATTTAAAGAAAGAAAAGCTTCTCGAACCCATGAGCATAAACACATCACACATGCACATGTTAGAAAAGGCACCAGCATCCACACAGAGATGAAAAATCTCATTATTGAGTCTGTGTGTTTTATCCCTTTAAATGGTTTATAACTCTGTGAGACACAAGCCCACAGAAGGATCAAAAGCCCACTCTCACCTTTCTTAAAGAGGACCTTCCCTCTGCACACTTTCATTTTTATTCTGCACAGAAACGCTGAATCTCTCACAGGAAAGCACCTGCTACCTTTGGCACGAGAGGCTCTCCCTCCATATTTATGAGCCGAATATCACAGAACATGTTTATTTAATGGCAACCCATGAAGGTAGCATGTCTTTTTAATGGAGCTCCAACTGCTTCGACAGGCCTGACTTGCTCGGTGATTAGAGGAATTTGCAGGGCATAAACATGACGATACGCATGCAGACTTTTTAAGTAGAAACTGGCTGATGAAGATGTAAGGCTAACAAGCTTTAAACATCCAATAGCTGCTTCTTTATTGGCTCCCCTGTGGTGTAACTACATAGGAGCAAGTATGACTAACAAGAGTGGCCAGTAAAGTGGTGCCTGGAGGGGCCGTTGTGTTTTAAAAGGGCTTGGGGGCGGGGCCTCATCGGTCCACATGGCAATCATTACCGCAGGACACTCACTAACAATCCTCCCATTCACCACATGTTGACCACTGAGTAACATGCGAGGGGAGAACAGGCAGGGAGCGGGGTCATCATCCACCGTGCTCAATCTGCCTTTCATACACAGCCTGCGTGACGGATACATTTCTCTGTTTCACCTCTGAAAAGAAGCAGTAATCATTCACTGTCAGCGCGGGTGACATCTTGCCCCCTCTCCACTCCTCTACTGTCTCAGTCTTTCCCCCTTCTCCCTCTGCCGTTATGGTAATGCTTCATCGCCTAATCTAGATTAAATGGATTATTCATGTAATCTAGTTTACCAGCATACAGTCTCCAAAAAGAGTTAATCCATGTAAACAATGCCTGGACTGATTTTCCAGACGGACGTCATCTCTGGCTGTGAAGGGAGTTTATTTTGGTTGGAGCTGAATTGGAGCAGAGTGTAATCAGAGCGTAGGAGTGTGAGAGACGTTGTTGTCAGAAACAAGAGATGATGCGGGTGAAAGTCAGTGCAACAGATGAAAAAAGGACAGTAACACGCATGTGGGATGCAAGGAGGGAAACGAGAAAAAACAGAGGGGTTAATAGATGAGGTTAAGATGTGTGTGTATTTGTGTGTAGATGTGAGGTCTTATGATGGTTATATAACAACTTTATCTCTGTTCTCTTCTGTCACTGCAGCCTGTGCTTCTTCCTGTGCTTGACAGCGTCTGAATGTGTCCTGTGACCGCCCACCTCAGACATCCGTTTAAACTTTTAGACCTTCCTTCTTATTGCTATCAAATAATCACAGGTCTTCATGCATTAAGCATCTGTCACACAGTCTCATGCATTTCCTGTGTGTGTATGTGCACACTGATTTGTGCACAAAGAATCAAGGTCTTCAAATTCACACTAGTCCTGAATCTGTTTTAAATTTGATGTTGGGCTTTTTTGTTTATTGTGGTGGAGGACAGTGGAGAGAAAATCCAGGGAGACTAAGTGAGGAACAAGATGCAATAAAAGGGATTTAAATCAAACACCCACTTTCAGGACTCTAGCCTCTGTTTATGAAGTGTGAGATTCAACCATAGACTGTATAATATATGGTTGTAGTCTCTGTGACGTCACCAGTCTGCTGCTGATACAGAGTAATGAAGTCAATTGTCGGCAGGGGCCATATTGGAAATGCTGACTCAAGAGGTGAGCTTTGAGTCTCCTTACTAACAGCTACAGGCAGCAGACCTGTCAATTCCACAAACTGCACTTCTGATTGGCAAACTTGTGATTAGGGATATTGGCCGGGCCGATTACTGGGGCAGATATTTGGCCTTTTGTTTAATCTGACGGCCAATAAAAAAAACATTTCTAAACTGTGTTGTTTCAGCTCTGATGCAGCTGCACCGCTGTCTGCAGTCACATCTCAGTCCCCAGTACTGTCCCACCCACAGTACCATCTGATTAGTTACAAGCATGGCTCGGGGAACAGCCAATCAGCAATGAAAAATGTGCCCTATTTATTTTTTTAAGTTTTCATTTAACTTTATAAAACATGCTGCTAAGTCTGGGAGCTGTTTAATAAATATATGCTGGAAGCAATTTGAATGCAGTTAAGTGTTGGAGTTTGTGTTGCTCAAAATTTTTATGCCAATATTTTCACTTTGACTGTAAATGAATATCGGCTTCAAATATCGGTAATCCGCCTACTTGACTACTAGGGGTACAGTGCTGTATTCGATCGAGTACAGTAAGTTTATGTTAGCCACTGCACATGGCTCTTTAATATTCACTCGAGTACTCGTCTATGATTGGCTGAGCAGGGAAGGCGTTTTAATATTCATGAAGAAAGTGGTCTGTGATTGGTGCTTTGCGATCATGTGCATATCATGTGGACGTGACGTCTCACGGTGAGCCAATCAGAAGATGAATATCAAAGAGCTTCCGTAGCCACAGGAGCTTGTGTCTGAATTGTGCATCATGGCTGCTGCAACCGGAGCTTGAAGAGCCTCCCCCCTTGCTGTATAAGGGCAAGTTTATGGTTTAATAAACATGCTAAACAAGCAAATTGTTTTGCTTTGTTCCATACTGTACCGAAAATGTACCGAACCATGACCCTAAAACCAAGGTACGTACCGAACCGTGAGTTTTGTGTACCGCTACACGCCTATTGACTACTAATAACCAGTATCCGTATCAGCCCCAAAAATCCATATCAGTCCATCTCTACTTGTGATCTTCATATCTTCTTAACGGCATTAGAAAAAATTCATCCCCTATTCAGTGTGAGCTAATAGTGAAAATAGAGATTCAGACCAAAGCTGTTTGTAGAACCAGGCTGTAAAGACATTTTTTTCAATGCCGTTATTCCTTTTGGCTCGTCATGTGTGTTTTTTCTGGTTGTTCTGCAGCCATCCTCAAGCTGACCGTCAACAAACCACAATTTTTCACAATTCCACTGATAATATTTCGTTATGTTAAACTGGATGTTGCCCCTTGGATTTAACCGCTAAGCTAAAGTGGCGCTCCAGTTTGGAAAACTGTTTGTATTGGTGAGAAAAAGGCAAAATCATCAAACTAACAGAAAATTAAACCATTAAAATAAACAACTCTTTATCATTGCTTAAAACTGGACTTCTATTATTCACAATCCCACATCACCATTTTAGTTTTAGCCGGAAAATCAGGTTTGTTAAGCAAGTAGCAGCTAGCACAGCTTTGAGTCACTGATCATGAGTAGAAATATAAAGATTTATGTTGAGGTTTGAGAGGTTGTGTATCCACTTCTTTTCCACTTTCAATACCCCTTTCCTATTTTTGACCTCAAGTCCTTTTTTTATCCTTTTTAACACTAACTACTTAGATCCATCCTCTATTCATATTCACAAATGTTGACATCTTTAAAAGATATATTTTAGCTCTTTCATGAAATTTCAATTGATAATTTTTAAAACCCTTTATTCCTGCTATTTTTTCTTTTTTGACATTGCAACAACAAATAGCTGGGAGGGTTTGACTCATCATTGAAACTCATTTCACAGTGAAAAAGTGAAACCAGAAGTACACTGATAATCTACCTTTATAAACAATGCTTTTTTAATATTGCAATCACTAAAAATCACATAAAATAGTTTTCTGTCTTCATGCTGTATCTGTATTTACTCAGAAGTTTCCTTGATAAATGAGTCCACTCGAACCTACAGATCCCAGAGTGCATTAAGCCTCATTAGCGATGCGGGACCATCCATCACAGTCTCAAACTATCAGGGTCTCTAATCACCGCGACACGCCCTGTGATCCAGACTGAGACAAAACACTGAGGGAGTGACTGCAGCTCATTCAGATATCGATCTCTGCTCCAGGATGACTGTACAAACCCGAATCAATATCAGCTGCAGCAGGTTGAGGCTTGTTATCCCAGAATACCTGGAATTACCCATGAATCCCTGTGTGTGTATCTGTTGTGAAATCTGGATCTCTTTGGTAACACTGACACTAAAGCCTGTTCCTGAAGGAGGGCTGATGCATCAGATTTTACAGCGAGACAAATGTGTTTGCCTTCCAAAGTAGTTCATTCATCAGCTGCCTGAAACAATCAATGGATTCATCTTTTCTGCATCAGCACACAGATTTCTGGGTAATATTAGGCCACAGTGCAGAGATGAATGGGGGATGTGGTGGTGGTGGTTAGTGTCAATGTCTGCGTCTCCGGGTGTCTGGAATGTCCGATTCTTTCCCCCTCTGAATCTAAAACAACCAGGTCTGGGACATTCAACACCAAACGGCCTGCAGTGACTCACCCGATGTGATTGGTCCGTAACGAAATTTCCAGTTCTCTCAGGACTTGCGTGGACTCCTGAACTCTCCGTCTGAATTTCTGTGAAGGAAAAAAGAAGAGGGGGAGTTAATATTTCATCGTGCCACTAGATCTGTAAATCATCAAGTGGTGGTGCTGGTGGGGATGTTTTGGCTGGAAAGCGTTTTTTTCTGCAGGAAAGGTCAGACCGAGAGGCACAGATAGAAACCGCAGCGACATTTAAATGTGAAAGCAGGCAAACCGTGTAGTGATTACAAAATAAAATGTTCTCATAAGATTGTTTACTAAGCCTTTTACTTGCCAGAAACCATTCAGCAAGCTAAAAGAGAAAGGGAGCTGACTCACTGGAAACTGTGAATATGGAACAGTTCCCGTTATCCTGTTTGCTCACATTGGTTCTTTATGTAGCAGCAATCCCCCCTCATCGCCCTGGGATAATATCTGTTAACATGACTAGCTACCTTTCAAATCACATGTACAAAGACACACACACACATTCTTTGTTGTGTTGCTGTGGCTACCGCTGGGGAAGAGAGGAGTGTGTGCTACAGGCATGGAGGTATGAGGCGCCAGAAATGAAACAGAAAACAGAAAAAAAAAACAGAATGAGCACGGGTCCCTCTTTGAATTTGTTCTCCAACAGGAGGTGATCTGCACAACCACACACAAAAGGGTCCTCCAGGCTGTTACACAACCACAGCAACAAGACAAAAGCAGAGTGAGTGACCGGTGGTAATCAGACAGGAGGGGGAGTCCCTGATGAGAGGGGCAGAAAGTGTTGCATCAGAGTAAACAGTCAGCCATGAAATAAATCACCACAGCATGGGATATTTTTAAAATGCTCGCCTAGCCACAAGTGATTTTTTTTACTTTTTGAGATGTTTGTGTACTCTGTACCTCAAAATTGCAAAATGACAGTGTAGCGCGCTCTGTTAGTTGGGGGTGGGGGATTTTTTGTTTGTTCTGTTTTGCTATGTGTCTTTTTATTTTTGTTCCAATGTTTGAGCATTTAAAATTGAAAAATCAATGAAAAATATTTAAAAATCGAATAAAAAATTGCAAAATGAAAAAAAAAGAAAAAGATGTTGTTTTTGAGGAACAGAGAAATATTTTATGATAAAATTGTCAGATTATTTCCTTTTTGTCTTTCAAAATGTAAAATATTTTCTTCTTTTCTTTTTTTTTTTTTTTACATATTTTTGTTGTTTTTTTCCCAATTTACAGGAAACAATCATAAAAAAATAGTACAGCTCAAAAATAATGAGCAATAGGTCACCTACATGAAAATAAAGTCAGCTTATACAGTATTGGTTCACTTGGCATTCAACGTTAGATACATGATCCATTTTTCCCAGTATTGTAGATAAGTTTCTGCTCTTAGCTTTAGTAAGGAAAGTCATTCTTTCCATTTCAATTTGGGCCACAATATTAATCCAGTCAGTCTTTGTTGGAGGATTGATTTGCAGCCATTTTGGTGTAACAGCCTTTTTACTAGCTGCTAATAAAACCTTTAACAGGCATTTGACCTTTTTTAAAAAGTGGGTAGCATTGGTACCAAGATAGATTTTGTAATGTCCTAGTTACTTTCCCCCAATAAAAGAAAATGTGAACTATTTTCTGGAAAATCAAAAATGTTTCAAACGAAACATGTAACAGCATTAGTTATTTCATTTCTCCAATAGTTGATCTAATGAAAATGACTAATATGTAAATGTTGAAGTACAAAAGAAGCTCTTTGGGTGGTGTGTCTGTATGACAGGTTTGTAAACAATTAAGTTCGGATGAAGCAGGAGGAAAAATGAGGAAGGAAATGAAGGAGAGGAGAGGAGAGGAGAGGAGAGGAGAGGAGAGGAGAGGAGAGGAGAGGAGAGGAGAGGAGAGGAGAGGAGAGGAGAGGAGAGGAGAGGAGAGGAGAGAGATCCGCCCAGCTTTGAAGGGCCTCGTCACTTTCCATGATGTGGTGGTATCAGGGAGGAAACAGACTTAAGGCCCGTGTTAACCTATCATTAACATCCACAGAGAGGAGAGATGTTCCCATAGCTCCTTCCTCCCTCTCCTTCTCTGTAGTCGGTGTCTTTAGGCCTGGGCGGCGAGTTTGGCGCATGAGGAGATGAGAAACAGAGTGTTTTTATTAGGGAGGAGCCCTTTGTGTGTTTGTGTGGA
Source organism: Halichoeres trimaculatus (assembly GCF_033239565.1). NCBI lineage: Eukaryota > Metazoa > Chordata > Actinopteri > Labriformes > Labridae > Halichoeres > Halichoeres trimaculatus. The sequence continues at coordinate 20,825,656 of NW_027437197.1, forward strand.
GAGCAGAGCATATTTAGGGGTACTGCGCAGGCTCCCTGAGGCACCCCTCCTCCCGCCCTCCCAACTCCTTCTCCCACCAAACGCCCTACACTCCACACTTTAAGTACTACCAGCTGCATCACAGAGAGCAGGAAGACAGAGGAGCCGACGGAGGGGGGAGTGAGAAGACGGCATAAAGGAGAAGGGTGAAGAAGAGGAGGAGACAGGGAGGTACTGGAAGGAAGGGGAAAGTAAAAGTGGAGGATCAGCACTAAAAGTGTGAAGGGGGGAAAGGAGAGATTTCGGGTAGTGTGAGCTCAGGAGGGGTCATTCTGGAAACAAATCAATGCCTGATACATTCTTGGGGACTAGTTGGACTGCAGCTCTTCCTCCTTGGCTGGTGATTGGCTGGGAGCTGCCCAGAGGAATGCACCGGAGCCTGCCTATGGAAAGCAGAGGCAATGACCTCCAGCTCTCTCACAGCCGCACAAAGTGGCAATTGTTTTGAGTTTGAAGAAAGGGGGATGGAGCAGGAATGTAGAAAGAAGCCCATAACTCTCTCTTCTCCTCTTTTCTCTCTCGTGCTTCTTTTCTGTCCCTCTCTCTTGTCTTCCATCCATCTTTCTCCTCCTCTACCCTCTCTACATTATTCACTTTTCTTCAGTTGGAGGTTAAAGCCCTTGCCGAATGGTACCTGATCAGTAAAACAGGGAAGAGGAATACTGATTTCCTTCACATTCACAGTCAAATGAGGCTACATCCAACCTTGATACTATCACTGCCTCAGTACAAACTGTCAGACTTAATTCTTGGAAGTGTTTTGTCTTCTCTAGGATGTGTCAGTGTCCCCTCATTTCCTCCTTTTATCAGATCTCTTTGTGCAATTCATCTCTCAGGCTTTATGTCAGACACGTGATGTACTGGAGTGTGGTGACAGTCTCTGAGACAAGTGCTAGTTACCTTTAAGCGTACTCTCTGTCGTACAATATCCTGTGTGGAGAAACTGTGGGAGTGAGTGAGAAAATCACCACCATTTTTTGTTAAACTGTCCAAATTATGACAGTTTTGGTTAAATATTCTAAATACAATGAAACAAATACAGGTATTTTCAATAGCATTAACTTTTGTTTTGTTTTTTTTACTTGAGAATGACTTTTCTGCTAAGGTTAAGAAAAGGTATATTGCAAGTTGGGAAAAAAAAATACACTTTAGTTTTTGGAATAGAGGATGTGTGTGGTGGCTGCTACCCTTTTAACAGTCGAAAGACGGGATGGGAAAAATAATATGCATTGAAGTATTTGGACTTTTTGTTTGTAATGATTTTAAATCCTGATTTTTTATTTAAATCCATTTGATTCTTTCTTTAGAAGCTGGGCTGTAAAAAAGTTGAATAAAGTTTAATAAATCCTAAAAACTGACTCACATAAAAAATATGGTTCCTGGTAAAGTCTGTAGACATCATTATGTCATTTATTTTTCACATGGTCTGGATTTAAAGAAGCAAACTACCAATGGCAAAAATCAGAAAAATCCAAGAATCGCAATTTAAATTGGATCGTCACCTCAGAAGAATCAAACCGAGAGAAACACACATCATACGTAGCTATAGTTGAAAGTATTACTAATCCACATGTTACTTAGAACATCAAGTTTACAAACATTCTGTTTGAAAAATATGACCATGGAACTTGTTTGAAACTGTGAACATTACAAAGCTTGGCGATGACATTATTTTTGTTTTGTTTTTGTTTTTCATGTCTTTTTGTGCCTAAATAAAAAAGGAAAATCAATTCTGAGTGTTAAAAAATGTACTCTCTGCTGTCTCATACTGGTTTTAAATGGGTACTTAAAAGCCCAACTGTGGTTGCATGATGGAAATGCTAACCTAAACAAACTTTTGGTCAACCTACAAACACATGTTAAGGTGTTTTTGTTGCGAATTTAAAGTTCTTCTTCTGGCTTACAAAACATGGACAAGAATGGCTCCTGCCTACCTGGGGTCCCTCATCCAGGTCTACACTCCTTCTGGCCCACTACGCTTTGCTTGTGAAAGACGCCTGTTGCTCCCAGCCCAGCGTGGCTCCAAATCTCTAGCCAGACTCCTCTCCTCTGATGTGCCCAAATGGTGGAATGAATTATCCACAGCGTCCCTTTTTACTTTAAAGATGTCTGAAGACTCATCTGTTCAGGGAACACTAAGGCTCGTAATCTGAGCCTTCTCTTCTTTGTCTTCAGGGATAGAATGAGTCTGAAAGTCTCAGACCCAGCTCTCAGTGAATATTTAGTACTGATCACTGAATGTTGTTGAAGGTTGAACTATTTTTTTGCAGCACTTAACTGTGGTTAGTTATGGATACATTATTCTACATGGGCGTAAAAAAAATCTCTTGCACTTAATGGCAGCACCTGCAGCCAAATAACTTGTAGCATGTTGTCACACTAACCAAGGTTTTCCCTTCTTTCAAAATTCTTGCTTGTGTTGTGCACCGCCTTGGACAAAAGCATCTGATAGATGAAACTGTAGAAATGAAAGGTGGAGCTGAGGTGGGTTTTCAGCCTCCTGGCAAACAGCTGTGATGAGGCCTAACTGTTTATAAACTCAGTCATGACATTTAATATAGCAAATGTACAAAGACACAGGAGCAAAATGGGATTTCCTTCCTTACCAAAGTGCTTCTTTCAGCAAGATTTTTATTAACTACCTTTGAATATAAATGTTTGTACATCATGTTGATCTATTTCCATCTCTGACTCCAACTTGATTTCATCTGCTTATCAAAACTTCTATCCTTAACTTGTGAAAAAACATTTGTGTTTATTACAACTTCAGCAGCTTCATAAACTCTCCTCCACTCCCAGCTGTGGTCCAGCTGTTAGATTAACAAAATACTAAGATAAACCCTTAACAGTAAGCAATACCGCACATTCTTTCTGCATACAGTGATAGTATTGTGACTCTTTCCTCTGTGAGAATTGAACACATGTTAAAACCTGACTAGTATATTTACCCCATGTGAAAGTCTGACTGAGTGTATGACCAAGGGATTTATATTGGGGGCAATAAGGCAGAAGGGGGATAGTTTTAACCATAGGGGGTCAGTTTGAGGAAGTGTAAACCCCCACTGAAGTTTGGACGTGTGTTTTTCTGAATCTCAACAAATGTTGTTCATTGACAAGGGTGCAGGGCAGCTGTCCTGTGGAATATTTATCACCTCAGCTCAAACTGTATATAAGCCAAGACAACCTCTCTGTTGAGAGAGAACACCTAGCAGAGGTCTTCTCTCCATGCTGCATGTGAATAAAAGGAAATGGTTCATCACACTGTTATTTTGTAATCTTCAAAATTATTTTGAGTGCAACAGGAGAAATTTCCCTGACATTTGGAGGTTCCACCGAGATGGACGTTCTGCTGTCTGCTGCTTGAGCCTGGACCGAGGGTAAACTGCCGGCAGGGGTCTCTTTTAGACTCAGGGAAAATTCTGCTCCGACAAACGGAGGACAGGATCCCGCCTGAAGTCAGGCCAAGTGACCGACAACAGACGCTCCATCCATTTTCAGAAGTGAGTACAGTGTTATGAATCATTCCTTTTAGTGCTTTAAGTCCCAGCGGTGGGCCATATATGCATCCTGTGCGACAGTGATGAAAAAGCTTTAAGTCCCAGCGTGGGCCGTCGACGAAACTCCACGAGTTTCCAGTGTATGTTAGTGGAGGACTGTCGCACGTAAATCCATTATGGTCGTTTGCAGACTGGCTTCATGTAGTTCCTGAATCTCCAAATTTTTCATGTGGTGTTGGAGGCCGTCATATGTGACTGGTTTTAATCCCTGCGTGCAGGTCTTAAAATCAACATGAGAATAGGTTTTGAAGCTGACATGGAAACAAAAATTTGACTCTAAATTGTTAAAGAAATAAATTAATAATAATTAAAAAAAAAGTATAATAGGGTACAGCAAGTGGCTGAAGGAAAGTGGTTTTGGAAAAAGCCTCTTAAGTAGGAGTTCTAGATAATCCTCAGAGGTCAGAAAAGGTAACAACAGGCTGATATAGGATACCCCTCTATGATAAAATGGGCGTATGAGTGAAGAAAAGAGATAAAACAAATAAACTTTGTGGTTCTCATTCAGTGTCTAGTATACTTGGAGTATGCTAATGGGGTACGGTGCTCGGAACGTAAGTGTCATACAACCTACCTGGCTGAATTAAGAGTTACCCGAAGGTAGAGAGTGATTGATAAGATCCAACCATACTTTGTATGGGAAGATCAGTGTGAGTGAATATTTGTGTGTGAGTGATAAGCCCATTGAAAGTACAAGCACACCTGTCCCTGTGAGTCAGAAAAGAAAAACAGAGGAAATTATGGGGAACAAAATTGGGAAACTAAAAATGCTACCTGACCCTCTCACAGGCCCTGCTAAAATAATGACGCAGAAATGGGGGGAAGATGTTGTTACAGCTGTTCCACTCTGGCACCATGTCACCAAGGGGGTGTTTCCATTAATAGGAAGATTAAGTACTGATTGTTTGAAGAGATGTAGAGTTATGTTAAAACAAGAGGAGAAGCAAGTAGGGAAGAAAAAAATGGACTGGCATGCGTTCCAAAAATGGGAAAGAGAAGCAGAAATAAGGGAAGCAAAGTCAGTAGCAGGATTGATGGTAAAACAAGAAATGAAGGAAGAGAGTATGTGAAAACAGAAAGAAACAGGAACGTAGGGGAAGAGATGTGGACCTGCCCCCTGCATATGTTGCTTCTGCAGTTGCTGCCCCTCCTCCTCAACGTGTGGACTCTGCTGCAACAGCTGCCCAGGAGGATCCCGGGCAGGAGGAAAAGAAGGAGGGGGGATTGTATCCTGACTTGTCAACTTTGTCTCTGACCCCTAAAACCACAGAGACTAATGTTGCTTCTGCCAAGAACTCTTCTCCCTTAGCAGCATCTTTCGATTATTGGCTAAGGAGCCAAGGAGACAAGAAAGGGGTACACCAGATGCCAATGTTGGTGTTCCCAAACCCCCAACCAAGACCAGCTGATGGAAGTGATTGGGAACCAGAGGTGCATGTGTACAGACCCTGGCTACCGGATGAACTGAAAGAGGCAGCGGAACTACCAGACCCACAAAAGACTGGAGGTGAGAAGTGGGTGACAGCAATGCAACAGTTGATGTCTATGTACAACCCAACCCTGCAGGAGGTAGAAGCTATCTGTCGTAGGTGCTTCAAGCTCAGATGGCCCAACATACAACCTTCCAGCTGGTCCACCAGTCCGGCATTTGGATCAAGGGACTTCTTCAACATGATTGACAGACTGTACGAAGCAGTGTGAGAGGCTTTCCCCTTGAAGGTGTGCTGGCCTGAGATTCACAACACCAAACAAAAGGAGGGTGAGTCAGCAGCTGATTATCGTTCACGCATGGAAAGTGTTTTTGCAGCTCACTCAGGTGTTGATGTGGATAATGTGGCCTACAACGACCTTTTAAAGACAGCTCTTGTGAAAGGACTGAATCCAGAACTTAAGAGCCGAGTCATGACGACCTGCATAGGCTGGGAAACTGTGTCTATAGCAGTCGTTTGGACACATGTTCTGCACGCTGAACGGAATAAGGTAGAGATGAAATCCAGACATGTAAAGAAACTGCAAGGTGCTCAGCTGATGTTCCACCAGCAGAGTGGCCAGCAGAGGCCAAGAGGTCAGCCACAGGGGAGACAGTTTCACCAGAAGGACAGAGGCAAAAGGAGACCAGATCTACAACCAGCTGCCCTGTCGTCCAGGAGAACGGACCCAGTGATTTGTTACCGTTGTGACGAATATGGGCACATGGCACGTGACTGTCCAACTCTGGATCAAAGAGGAGGAGAGAAAAACAACAACTGGCCACATGCACCGCCTCGGGGACTGTCTGTGCATGCACCAGGACTGCCGGTGGCACAACCGTAGGAGCACGCGGGGGCAGGTCAGAACAAGAAACACACAGATGAGAACACAAATTTAGAGATACAAACAGATAAACCAGTTGTTGCATATCAACAGTGTGTGCAACTAACATTAGATTCCAGGGCACCCCCTAGGCTGACTCTTAAAGTACAGGGTGTTAATGTGACATTCCTTGTAGACTCAGGAGCAGAGGTCTCAGTAATCCAATGCAAAGTTCTTCCTAATGCTCCTAAGACAACTAAATTCCTCAAAACTGTGGGAGCATCAGGCATTACCAAATTTGAACCAATATCAGAATTATTAACTGTATGTTTTGGCGATTACAGAGGTGAACATCCATTTTTGCTTTCAGAAGTGTGCCCTGTAAATTTGCTAGGTAGAGACCACATGTGTACTCTGAACATTACCACGCATTGTAACTCTATGGGCATCAAGATTACATGTTTAACTGCTGGGTTGTATCCTGTGGGTTTATGTGAGAATGATTATTATTATTATTCATGGGATATTTTGAACCCTTGTGACACAGACAAACTGCTGTTGTTGACACCAGAGATTACAGAAGTTCCTAGATGTTTGCAATGTGTGTCACATGTTTCACCAGGTACAAGAAATCATACATTTGAAGAACAATGGAATGTGGGGGAAATAGATGAGGACATACAGATAGATAAAGTATTTGTGGGATTACAGTTTTCAGTAGCCTCTGTCTGTTTGTCTGAATCTCAGATGAAGCTGTTTTCAACTCCTGGCTCTGTACCTCATATTTCATTAACAAAACAGTGTAATAGCTCTTGGGTAGCTATAGGACCTTGGGTTAAAAAGGCCTTAGAAGCATCAGATTGGCAGGACAGATCAGATGGTAGTTCTTATTCTCATTCTTTGCAAGCTGCATGCTACTCAGTAGAGATTAAGATAAAGGTTGTTCGCACTACACATACTGAGACACATGAAATTACACTTATGCCATTGAGTGCTGAAGAGGAGGAATTGCTTTCAACAGTACCAGACAATTTATGGGCTAAGAGTAAGTTTGATTTTGGAAACATAAAAGGTGCATCTCTGTTGTAGTCCAGCCTAAATCAGCCTACAGGCCATGTAAAAAGCAGTATCCACTCAGCCCTGAAGCTGTTCAAGGCATTGCTCCTGTTATTCAGTCTCTCATTGAAAAGGGTGCCATTGTGGAATGTCCTCTCTCAGCATGTAACACCCCTATATTGCCTGTGAAGAAACCAAATGGGGGGTGGCGACCAGTTCAAGACCTTAGGGCCATGAAGCAGTTCATCATCCAGTTCCAACTGTACCAAATGTTGCAACTCTAATGTCGCAGGTGCCAGTAAATTCTTGTTGGTTCTCTGTAATTGACTTGGCAAATGCATATTTCAGCATCCCAGTTCATCCTGACTCACAATTTTGGTTTGCTTTTACTTTCAATGATAAGCGCTACACTTGGATGCGAATGCCACAGGGGTTTGCTGCAAGCCCAACTTTGTTTGCGGCTGCTGTAGTAGAAAACCTGTCGCACTGGCAGCCAGAGTGTGGTAGTACACTGGTACAGTATGTTGATGACCTCTTGGTGTGTTCCCCTTCACAAGAGGCTTGTCAAACAGACACAGTGTCGTTGCTCTGTTTCTTGGCAGACAATGAGCATAAAGTTTCACAGGATAAGCTGCAGCTTGTTACACAATCAGTGCACTATCTTGGCCATGTAGTTACACCTGAAGGGCGCAAATTAGGTCCGGACCGCATCCAGGCCATCTTGGATGTTCCTAAACCGAAGACAAAGAAACAGATGATGTCTTTTTTAGGTTTAGCAGGCTATTGCCGTCCATGGATTTGTGATTTTGTGGAGATCTCCCGTCCCCTGTATGATATCACGCATGGGGAAAAACACTTGGCCATGACTGACTTTCTGACTTGGACTCCTGACGCAGAGACAGCTTTTTCTGACTTGAAAAAAGCATTGACTAATTCTCCATGTTTAGGACTTCCAGACCCGACAAAACAGTATAATCTTTTTGTTTCTGAGCGTGGTGGTTTTATGTCAGCAGTTTTGACTCAGTCTCATTGTGACAGACAGTGACCAATAGGCTATTACTCCAAACGACTATCCACCACTGAGAGAGCCATGGTGGCTTGTTTAAGAGCTGTAGCAGCCGCCACTGAAGCAGTTCTAGCCACAGCTGACATTGTTGCTATGTGTCCTCTTGTTGTGCATGTACCACACGCTGTTCATTCTTTAATCCTTCAAGCAAAAAACTGCTCATCTGACTCCAGCGAGGCTTTTGCACTGGCAAAATGTTTTACTAACCATGGCTCATGTTACTCTGAAGAGATGCTCTGTGCTTAACCCATCAACTTTGCTTCCTACAGAAGAGGATGGAGAACCACGTCACTGTTTGGAAATTGTTGTTGCAGTGTCAAAACCACGAGATGCATTATTTGACACACCTCTAACAAACCCAGATTGTGTGATTTTTGTAGATGGTTGTGCAATGAGAAATCCAACAAGTGGTGCCCCATGTGTTTCGTATGCTGTTTGTTCTGAGCATGACATAATTGAAAGTGCAAAGTCTCCTGAGAATTTATCTGCACAAGTTGCTTAACTATATGCGCTCACCCATGCTTTCATTTTAGGAACTGGACAAGATATCACCGTGTACACAGACTCCCAGTATGTTTTCAATGTGTGTCATAACGTTCCATGCTTTCCCTTAATGATGTCTCTTTACTCCACAAAATAGGCTAACCCTGGCAGGAATGGATGATGACATGGTCAGGTATTGCTGTGCTCTTAACCATGCTCTGAAGCTCATCTTTCCAAAGGTGCACACAGCCCTTCCAGAGCCTACAGCAGTGCAACTCCACAACATCGAGCCAGGTGACTGGGTGGTGGTGAAAGATCTGAGGAGGAAACATTGGCGCCAACTCCGGTGGACAGGACCATACAAGGTGTTGCTGACAACTCCTACAGCCATCCGCCTCGCTGAAAGGGACACCTGGATCCATGCGTCCCAGTGCAAGCCCTTTCCTAGGGATGGGCCTACTTAAAGAGAGACCGTCTAGCCAGGGGAAGATCATGGAGGGCCGCTGGGGGAAGATGGTGATTGGAGTCATCATGGCTGGAGTGGGTGTCATAACCACCATCATCCGGAACAACGCTGGTGGCCTAGAAGAATTGGACTCCACAAGTCCTCATATATCCATTTACAGCACACATTCTACTGATCCATTTGCATTCACCCAACAAACTGACGTCATGTATACTGATTCTTCTACACCCCGTCCATTACACATGAACGGGTGCAAACTTGTGAACAATGACCTGACAGACTTCTTAAGTGCAAAAGGCAGCACGAAAGAAACCGGGAAAACTGATGAATCATCAACAAAGACTAATAACAACAAGACTGTCAAGACGGCCACAATAGAACCATTAATTAAGAAGAAGAGACAGTTGTCTGAGCAAACGGATTGGATACCTTGAGGTTTTGGTGTTGGTACTCTAATTGATAAAACAGAAGAAGTTGTATAATTATGTTTGCTTTTTCATAATTTCTGCTTTCTTTCTTTTTCGGATTCTTTGTCGGTGTATTGATACCTTATACCAGTCAGTTTTAATGTTATGTTGCCACTTTGTGCCAAAAGGAGGGAATGTGAGAATTGAACACATGTTAAAACCTGACTAGTATATTTACCCCATGTGAAAGTCTGACTGAGTGTATGACCAAGGGATTTATATTGGGGGCAATAAGGCAGAAGGGGGATAGTTTTAACCATAGGGGGTCAGTTTGAGGAAGTGTAAACCCCCACTGAAGTTTGGACGTGTGTTTTTCTGAATCTCAACAAATGTTGTTCATTGACAAGGGTGCAGGGCAGCTGTCCTGTGGAATATTTATCACCTCAGCTCAAACTGTATATAAGCCAAGACAACCTCTCTGTTGAGAGAGAACACCTAGCAGAGGTCTTCTCTCCATGCTGCATGTGAATAAAAGGAAATGGTTCATCACACTGTTATTTTGTAATCTTCAAAATTATTTTGAGTGCAACAGGAGAAATTTCCCTGACACCTCACACAAAAACTTCATTGTATGCCACACTTCGCACCTGAGATTAAATAAAGGAGAGAAAATGGAATTCAGCGACTCTAAGTGTTTATGTGCTCGGACTTGTTTGGAGTTGATGCGCCTCTGTTTAGTTTTTTAAACAGTCACCCTGGCTCTGCAGCGTTTGCTGGCTTATTGTGATGCAAAATTTTAACTCCAGTGGCTGTAAATTGAATTATTCAGCAATTTGTTGGTATTCTGGCAGCGTCTGCTGGTTAATTTGGTTATCACAGAGACCAAGCTCCAAGCGCTCCCCCCTCCTCTGCCTTTGCTCACCCGAGCCTAAAAGACTTTATTTTGGCAAAGACTGAGAGCTGGCTGATGCATTCCTACTCTCCACGAAGCAGCCAGAGAAGCACTAAGAGCTGACATTAGACCATTTTTATCATGTGGCTGCATCGCTTCTGATGTCTACTGTTACTGCAATGCTGCGAGGAGAAAACAAGGCAAGAATCAGCAGAGTCCCCCGTTTGTCTCTCTTTTGTCTTTTGTTGTTTTCTTCTCTTCTTCACAAGGTCAGAGCAGGCCGTCAGACACCTAACACGAGGGTTTGGATCAGGATTTAAGTCTTGATCAGTGGCACTCCAGCTGGATATAGGTTTCTCTAGCCTGGGCGTTCCAGATAAACAACTGTCTCTTTTCTCACTGACTCACACCGTTGGCTGTTTTGCGACTAAATTTCCCAAGCTGTGTGCTCCAGAGGCCCTGTGTGCAATCTTTCCTCAGCTGTAGCGTGGATATCCTGGACTCCAGATAGAGGGTCAGAGGGGAAGGAAAGACTGCAGCAGTGACAGAGCCAGACAAGGGGGGAAACAGGATAGCATGTTAGCAGAGGGGGCTCACCTTTCTGGTGACTGCAGGGTCGAGATAACTCCTCAGCTTTTGGAGGTACGTGTGAGGCGGGTTTTTCACTTGGAATCGCTCCTGTGAAAAAGTGGAAAACAAAAGGAGTGAGATGAGAAGAAGAATAGAAAACAAGACGAGAGCAACATCACAAAAAAAAATCCAATGTGTGAAACATGTCGTAACGAAACTGAAGCTACATTTGCAGAAATATGTGAAGTTTACCTCAATTTCAGTCACTCTTTTCATTTACCGTCACACCACTTTAATGGTCCAAAATTGTGTAAAAATCACTTTATTAAGTCTTTCAGTGAAATTTGTGGGTCTATGGCTTTCCTCCCAACCCACAAAATGTGATACTTAATGACAAAACCTGCACTTAGTAGTGCTTGTGAATGTTAAACCCTGACCTAAAACGAGCTGTTTGGGTTTAGGGGATTTGCCAACGTCAGCAATTCCCTTTTTTGACCAATCAGGAGCAAGTCTGACCTGATTGGTCCACCACAGCAGATACCCCTGAACCCCGTCCCCGCCCACTCCCCTCCCTGCTGCTGGAGGGGAGGAGAACGCCAAAGTTGAAGAGCCATCACGGCTCTGTTTTTGGCTGTAAACAGCTACATGGTTCCATGCACAAGCTTCCCATCTCGGAAGAAGACAAGACTAAGTGGCTAGAGTTCATTTATCAAGGAAATGTTCCAGCTACACTCAGTAAAACTGTGCATGTGTGTGCTAGTCACTTCACGGCCGACTGCTTTTCCAACTTTGGACAGTACAACAGAGGGCTAGAGAATAGACTGGTCCTGAATCCAGGCACATTACCAACCATCCACCAACAAACCTCAGACCCTGGAAATGTGAGTATTTTAAATGCTGTGTGCTGTGGAGCAGATGTAAGAGCTTTTCCCCAGTGTTCCCCCTGTCTCTGGGTTAGCTTCAGGATGCTAACTTTAGCTGCAGTTAGCCTGTTGTTTCAGCCTGTAATGTCACTGTAAACGAGCTTCGCTGTTTTCTAAACGTTGTGCACTCGGAGCTCATGGCGCCGCTCTCAGTGGCGCTGAAGAGCGGGGCGGTATCAGTGGTGGCTCATTTACATATGAAGGCCACGCCCACTAAATCAGACCGTTCTGAACTGAGGGGCTATGAGAGCCTGGAAATAATGCTGCTGTGCTTGATTTATTGGCTTTTTGGACCAAAACATGTTACTACCATTTCATGAAGACATCAATGATCCATATTAAAATGCAGAAAGGGAGCAGAATATGGGACCTTAAAAAAAGATAATCTATTCCATCACGTGGGAAGCACATCTCTGGTCTGTTTAAACAGATAGTGATAGTACAGCCATCAAATCACAACCAAAATCAGGCTTTGAGTAAACCATTATGAGTCACCGCTCATGTGACAGAAGTGAGATTATGCTCTTTTATGAGAGGTAAAAAGTAAATAGTTTGTCTGCAGAGCCTGCTTTCAGTCACATGTTCTTCCTGGAAGATTTTCATTTAGATCTGAGAAGCATTGTTTTGTTTCTCAGAACACAGATCCCTGGACTCTGTTGAGAATCTGCCTATTAGAGTTGCTTCTTTCTAGAAATGTGAAGTTTACCAGAGGTCTTATTCAGCACATGACAGCTAACAAGTGTCACCAAAGCCTTGTGGTGGTTTCTGTGTTAAGAGTTGTGTAGATGATGACAGGAAGGTGATAAGACTCTCACACTGATGGTCACAGCCCGATCACTCAGAGGAAGGAGACAGTCACCGTCTAAGCTGTTAAGCCTGAAGTACTTAAAAAAGATCATGCTATTATTGATTGGTTTCAAGGAGCTATGAAGCATTACCTGCTCGGGGATTGTGACTAAACGTGTATGGCTGTGTGCCGACGTGTCTTGAGTTTAGCCAGGAACAGGTTTCAGGTCAAATCCCTTACCGTTGTGCTCTAAATATAAATACCAGAGATTAGCGCTGGATTTGGATCAGTGCGCTGAGCGGGAAACAGTATTTGGATCAGGCTGAGAGTCACACCATTACAGCATGAGTGGTGCCATTTAGTGATCTAAGACTCTGATTCATCAGAGAATATGACCCACTGATCGCCTGACTGGTTAGAAGATCTGACTCTGTCGTACAACTTTGATTGAACTCACTCTAACGTTGGTGAGGGGTTAAGATGCACATCTCCACCTACCTGAGGCTGTGTGTTGCTTTTTTTGATTGTACATTATGTGAAACTCTGAGCACACTCCAGTACATTCATTAATCGGATTACAGAGGTGTAAATCCTGATATAAAAGGTTAGTGTTATAGTGTCAGAGTTGGTACACCTTTCTACAGCTTTGCAGCTCTGATGCAAGAGGTTAACTCCCTGTCCTGGAACAAAGATGATCGCCATGAAGTTCAACTCTTTAAGGAAGTGAGAAATCGCTTCCGACCATCATGACGCTAAAGGCAGTGAGCTAAAAAGATGCATAACCAGTATTGCCACAGTTACTTTGAAAAAGTACTTTGACTACTGATTACTCCTTTAAAAAGTAACTTAATTTACTGACTACTTGATTATAAAAGTAACTAAGTTGGATTACAAGTTGCTTTAAGAGTTACTTTCAGCAGCTGCTAACAACACCTGTAGCTGCATGCAATTAAAGTGAATAACAATATGAGTCTACATGTTTTGTATTAAAAGAACATGCAGACACTGGTAGTTGTAAAACATGTATTTTACAATTAAAAACAAAAATATTCATTTTATACATTTTGAATTTAAAAATACACTTAAAGAAAGCTTTTGTAGTATTATTTTTGGTGCACTGCAGCACTGCTCAGTAAAACATTAGATTTAAATTGTTTTCTTCTTAAATGCTTTGTTTTAGTCTAGTTTAGTTTTTATCAATTTCATTTTATGTTAAAGCTGTAGTCTGTCGATCCTGTATTTGTAATACAATAAGCCAAAATAAATGTTAGTGGAGTGTGGAATCACATAATCCTCAGCACCCTGCTCGGGGCACCCTAGTCTAAAAAGTCTGGGCACGCCCCTGCTTCCCATCCGGTGTCTCGTTGTAGTCTACGTTATGTTGCTCTGCTCCTCAACGGATGGATCTATGCGGAGGGTTCAGCTCTTGTGTACCCGAATCCAACACACCTGATTCAAATGATCAGCTCGTCATCAAGCTCTGCTGGAGCCTGATAATGAACCATTCATTTGAATCAGGTGTGCTGGAGTGGGGTAACATCTAAAACATGCAGGGCAGGGGGGCCCCAGGACCGGAATTGAGAAACACTGTAATAGAGAAAGTTATAGTGAAAGACAGGACTCAACTTTCTCCCAGGTAAAAGTAAAACAACTTCTCAAGCGTTTATGGCCGCAGTGCGCTGGTCTCTCTCTGATTGGTTCCTACATGTTACAGCACAATACTTTCTACAATATTGTCATCTTCAGCTGACAAACTCAAAACAGTGACTGTTTGCAGCTAGAAAACGAACATCTCTCCTCTTCCCCTCTATTTACCTTTGTGTGCTGGCTGCTATTACACATGAGTTGTTCACATGCTGAAAACATGATAAACACACGACTCCCATCAATCCCCAAGACGCAAGAGAAAAGCATGTAGATTATTTTTTTTACTAGGAAAATGAAAAGAAAAGTGGCGCAGTGATTTGGATAAGTAACTTTAATCTGATTGCTGGTTTGGAAATAGTAACGCGTCAGATTAGTCGTTACTGAATAGAGTGGTCAAATCAGAGTAACGCGTTACCACTGTGCATAACACACCGTGAAGGTGTTCCCATCACTGTGCCGCCCTGAGTCTGTCTCCACACACTGATGTTAGATCAAATTTCTGGGCTGTGCCGCACTATCAGCAACATCACATTTATTCCACCCAGAGTTAATCCGTCTCACAAAAACAGGAAAGACGTGTGGAAAGAGAGAAACAGGGACAGAGCGGGCTCTCACAGCTGACAGCAACAGGCAGACAGACACGCTCTGACAGTCTGCAGAATAATGAAGGATTTGGCAGGCTCCACATATATCCTGTTTCATGCACTGAAATGTAAGGAATGAAGGACAGTAAATATACATGAAATAGGAGATTAAATTGTAGAGAATACATGTCTGATTTGAGGGAGAACACATGAACTTGAACTCTGCAGTCACTGAGCTTGATTATAAGGGTCTAAGCTGACACAGTGATGGGAATCTTGAGCATAAAGAAGTTGCTGCAGAAGATAAAATAAGTTAGGATTCTGGGAAGTGATGATGTCTTTATCTTTGTGCTCTGGATGTTTTAACCTTTGAATTAGGGCCTTCCTCCTCATGTCATAAATCTTCCTAATTACTGAAAACTGCTCAATATTTCAACCTCTGGTGGCATTCACAGGCCTTTTTCAAAGAGGATGTACCTGTCGTCCCCGCCTCTCTGCCTCCTTTCATCCCTGTTGCTATGGTTACATACAGAGATGTCACCGTAGCTATGACACAGAAAATACTTTTGTCCCAGAGGTGCAAGAGCTGTTGTGGGTAAAGGTTTGTTTGGGAAACAAGAGAGGGCTAAACACTTCCAGCCGTTTGTTCTGATTTTGGACGATGATCTATCAGTATCCACCGCTCTTTTGGTGATGCCTGCTGGGAAAAACAGTGAGAAATGTTTTGAAAACTGCTCCACTGACAGTAACAAGGAAACCATCTATTTTCACTTCAGGTCTGACAGGAAGATGTCCGCTCCAAACTGAAAGAGGATCTCTGGTTACTGATCAGCCGCCAGGTCGGCTCTCTCTGGCACCGTCCCCTTCAGGGTCAGTGCGTGTCAATACAGTTGGAGTGGGTGGTGGTCTTGATCTTGTCTCCGTTTTTCTTTCTGTGCTTACAGAGGCAGAAAACCTCTCTGGCACCGGGGCTGCTGGCTGAGAGGAGCACTCAGACCACAGCTCGCTGCACAACGTGCACCCTCTGTTATTTCCTGCATGCAGCACTGACGCCAATGACGGGAGGAGTTTTTTTAACTGGTTCACTGGTGAGTGCTCCCTGCTGCGACACTTAACCCACTTGACCAGGCAAGTTGAGAGAGGGTGTGAAGGCTGGGATAGGCTTACGGGATAAAAGAAGGGCAATAGAGCATGGGAGCTGTGGTCACGACATGCAGAGCATCAGACCTTCAGCAGGATTAGAATTCATCAGACAGGAGGGTAAAGGGTGAGACAGGACACACAGTCACTTTTAAAAGGAGCTGTGAGGAGTTTCTACATCATAGGCTCTTTAAATGTAGTGTCTGATTAGATCTGATGCCTGTATCTGACCCACAAAAACAAACCAGGTCATTTACTGGAAAACAAACGAAATCTATAGTTTTCTTTAAGGCTGTCACGGCCGTCCCCAGGTCAGATTCCACAGGAGGGAATTACGACGTGTTGACCAAAGAGCCTTTGTTTACATTATTCCTGGCACATTTCTGCGGTCAGTAGAAGATTATAACCTGAGTTCATGCAGAGGACTGCATCAGTACAGAAACAAGAAGCATCTTTTTCCAATGTCTTAACATCTGCTCTCTCAGTTTGAACATCATGCAGCTCGTACAGCGCTGTACTGCTGTTGCTCATATTCAGACAAGTGACTGACACCCACCTGATCGCAGATGAGCTCCCACTTCTTCTCGTTGTCATACTGCCGCAACAGCCGCGCTTTGTCTGGAGGAAGATTCATGGAGTTCTGAAAGAAAGAGATGATTAGAGTTAATTAGATGAGGATGGTGAAATACTATCCAGTAAAAACTGGCGTCGTTCACATTTTCATTCAGAAAATGTGGCGTTGTGCAAGATAAAAGCCACCCTGTGTAACATTTTGATCAAGAATCCACAAGGCTAATGTTGTACTTAGCAGGACACTTTAAGTTACAACACATTTCTTCTCCAAAAAGAGTAAATAATGTCTGAAGTGTTGGTTTTCATGTAATTGTGATCCCTAGAGTAGAGATAAGTTTTCTTTTTTATAGATTTCTCTGCTCTCTATTTGGTGAGGACAGTAGGAACAAAGATGAAACATTGGGAGACAGAAAGAAAACAAAAGACCCGTTTTGATGTCTGTGGACTGAATTTGAGAGATGTTGAGCCCTGTTGATTTCTCAAAAATTTAGATTTAAAACAATTGAAGACATTACACAAACAGGTTGGAGCAAAGTCCAGTTGTGCGATATAAATAAGTTATGTTTCAACAGAAACACTGCTCAGAGATAATAATAGCAATGAATTATAAGGGTTGGTTTTGAGATGCTTCGATACTGATCAACTGGTATCGGTTATCTGTGTATCGGTGCTCCACAAGGCTGGATCGGTATCAGTGTGAAGAGATCCATGTTGCCGATCAAGGCAAACATCTCTTTGCCCATTTTTTTTTTACCAGCGTTCTTTGCTCCTTGATTTGAAATGTTGCCTCTGATGCACTTGCTTTGTTTTTTGCTGCATATCCAGCCTACAGGGTATAAAAGTTTACATTTGAAAAAATCTTCTGTATATTCTCGATAATTGTTTTGATGGTGAACCACAGACTGTATAAAACAAGGATGTAGCCTCCGCGACGTCACCCGTCTGTTCCTGAAACTGTGAAATGAAGCCAATCCACGGACGAAACCACATTCGCTTTGATGCTGGCTGTGAGTTTTTCTGCTGTGAGCAGCTACAGGACGCACGGAGTTAGAAAAAAATTCACTCACTGTACAGTGTGTGCCGATAGTCTGCAATCAGTGTTTTAGACCCAAGCTGTAAATATGTTTTTAATGTCCTAAAAGTCTGTTTTTATGGCTGGGTGTGTATGTGACTTCCGGTCTTTTTGCAGCCAGCCTCAAGCTGATTCTTGGTGAAAGCAACTTTTAGCACTTCCACATAGACTTCATTTTTACAAACAGGATGTTGCCCCTTGTGGTAAACAATTAAACATTTCATAGTTTGAATAAATATTAACTTAAGTATTTCCATCTACTCACTTTTTTTCCTTTTACCCAAAACATTTCCAGTCTTATCCCATAGAAGGGCATGCAGCTTATTATTCAACACTGGTATCGGTATTGGTAGACACCAAAGCTCAGGGATCAGTATCAGAACTAGAGAAGTTAGATTGGTGCATTCTTTAATAATAACACTGAATTATAAGCATCGGTTTTGGCCTATTTTCACCTTCAATGGACATATTAGATTTTCCTACATCAGCTGTTAGCAGATTCATGTCTGCGAGTGAAACACAAAATATCTGCCACGGAAAGTGCTGAAGAGAAGTCGTCCTGCAAAGCTGAAGGAGGGAAGTGTCCTCCTAATGAGACTGAGGTTACGACACTGAAGCAGAGAGAGGAAACTTCTAAGCTCTGTTGTCTTAGTGCCCGCTTTGCATTGAGGACAAGGCGACTGAGCATGACCTCGCTGTACTTAACTGCACCAAAAATGGACCAGACATCCCAGACAGTGCACTCAGGGCACAGAGAGAGTGAAAGTAAAATTGGACACATCCTTGGTCTAATTTTCTTTCATTTCCTCGTTAACCAAACCGAAATAAACAACATATTCTTTTTCTTTTATGGTCTTCAGAATAATTTCCTGTGAATTGTGTTCTTCAGTACAAATCTAATCAGGCCCATGTGTTAAAGAAAGCCTAAACTAAGCCTCATCCAAAAACTGTTACGTAACTTCTTTCCCATCCTGTTATCTTCACTTTCCTTTCTTTAACAACACCTCTGCAGTTGTCTTCAATTTGGCTCAGTTTCACACAAGCATGATTCAATCAGTCCTCATGAGAATTAGTAAAGCTGCAAACTGTTTCCCAGCACGTAAATGCCCCACCTGCATGATTAAGAGCAAAGAGAACCAAAAATGTCAGCAGAAAATTTTAATTCAAACAAGTAGTGACCCAGCAGGAGAGTCATTAGCCACCCACAGAAAACACAAACATGGATTACAAACATTTACACAAGAAAGGTTCGAGCTCTCCTGGAAAAGTAGGAAATATGAAATCAACCACAACCAGGATATTAAAACGTGGTTTATGGAGGAATATTTTCCACTGCTAAGAATAGAAAATGTGGCCATGACGGAGCGCTCAGCTTGGGGTTCTTTTCCTCTTTTCAGTCGCTGGGTTGGATCATTTATCAGTGTGTGTTCAGCGCTCGGCCTCCACTTTTCCAGCGGAGCTCACGGGGGGAGTGAGAGGAAGATGGATGAGGAAATAGCCTGGGATCCAGCCTGTTTCCATGAGCGAGTAAAACCAGGATGGAGTCGGACACTGATGGAGTAGTCTGATCCCAGACTGGCTTTAGACTTTGGAAATATTCTTCTCTTTAGTATTAGAAATTAAAGTATGCTTATACTTTCTATAAAATCATCCACAAGGGAAAATGAATACAGAGGGAGCTGCGGCAAGAAAAACAAGAAGATACTAAAAAAAACAGGTTTACTGATAAAACTGATTAGTAATGACAATTATTACTCCTGGTTTCATTTGAATCTGTTTGACTTTATAAATTGAGTCTGATAGAGTGTCACAGATTCACTCCACAGGTGGTTAATAATAAACCAACAAAACAAATTTAAATTTCAGTCTGTGGCTGCAATTTGCCTCAGATTGTTACTTAATTTATTTGGAGCATCAAAATCATTTTGAAGTTGGACACTTAGTTTTATTTGATCCAAATATTGGTTTTAGCCAGTCTCCTCTCTAAACGCGAGCAGGAAATTGCATTAGTATTCGGCAGATGTTGTCGGTCGGCTGATTGCTGCTCTGCTGACTGCAGGGAATTCAAGTCAGAGGGCCTCTATTGATTCAGTCTGCCTGCTAACCAGATGACTAGACTTAGTTCCTGATTTCCTTCTAATACACAAATTAATACCTCAGTATGCAGTGGAGTTAAATAAAAGAAAGTCAAAGAGTCTTATGATATCATGAAACAGTAAACGCAGCTTTCCTTTTTTATTCTAAGGTTATTATAAGGCTTCTTCTGTGTTGTGGTTGGATATTTGAGGAGTATTTGAAGTGTAGGTGCTGTGCTCCTGCAGACCGGCTCGCTGGGTGGTTTGCCCGGTGGCTGTGGGTGCTCACAGCTTCCTGCTTGGTGAGGCTCCAACTAAAGCAAATAGAACCACTTCTACCGGCCGTCACTTCATCCCGATGCTAATGAGCTGTGACAGGCACTCAGGGAGCCGGGATCAAGTTACCCTACGTCTACAGTCACACTGATTCTGCATCTGCCTTATTAATGGGCTGATGCTGAGGAGGGTGGGGCGGCTTTTCACCAACACCTGCTGGCAGACCACCCTGACTAAAACACACTCTCACATCTAAAAATAACTCATCCAGCAGTAATTACATGCAACAGTGATTCAGTGAGGAGGAGATTTTGATTGGTTTGAGACACTCAGGGATCCATCAGTTTTCATCTGACACTTATTGATGCCTCCTGAAATAAAGGTCAATTTCTCAGTCTGATGTGACCAGTTATAAAGGAAACGTCTATAGCCAAGTTTCACTTTCTGTGCGCTGCATTATTTTTCGTCCAAAAGCAAAATAGTATTAAAGCCTGTTCAAACCAAAGTCAAGCAAAGCCCACATTAGGGTTGTCATGACATCAGATTTTTCCTTTTCAATAATCATGGTAAAGAAAAAAAATTACGGTCTTATCGTGATAATTTATTTAAAAAATATGGGATAGTGTATTAATAAGTTAAAGAAAAAGCCAAACAAGGGTGGAGAGGCATGCTACTTCATAACTTTACTAATGAACACATCAGACTCACTTGGACGCCATTAGCTGTTATGATGCTTGAAGCTACATTTTTATCACACAACTGCTACAAATACTACCTTATTTTACAGCAGTCATACTCCAGATGTAACAGATCTGCAGAATGAGCGCACACTTCTTGGTATCCCCTAAGTAAAGACTGTTCGTCTGTTTCCAGGAAGTCTCAGTTTCACTGTAAATACTACAGAGACTTTACAGGGTATATGCTGAAATCCTGAGATTAAATTCAATACCTTTTTAAGACTTTTTTAAAAACCTTTCAAAAAGTCTTACCGCGACTTTAAGCTGCTTTTAGCAACCGATCTTTGATGATTGTAGTTTTTGTTTTAACATAAATTAGATAAGCTGAGAAGTAATAAAGCTTAAAAGTATAAATGAAACTAAAGGCAGGTTAATTGACATTCCCATTACCACAACAAGTAACAGTTATTTAAGGCCAACTTGCATAAAATACATATGGATGGCTACTAAACTACTCCACAAACGGAGTTTGTCGTCACATTAGCCTATGGATATATTGGGCTGCTAGCACTACATATAGCCCGCGCCTCATAAAATTACAACTTTGCTTGTTGTCACGTTTCAAACAACTGCGCTACATAATTGTATTGATAAATACCTTATCTCATCGCGTTGTATCCAATAAAAAGGTGATTTTAACAAAGAAGATTTGTTCAAAAACAACTGAGATCAGGGGAAGCTTTCTCTAAATCGTAAGAATCCAAGATCCCAGGTCGTCAAAAGTCAGAGAAATTTTCTCAGGAGGCCTGAGAAACTCTTATGACCTAGAGAGAGAGATTTTAAGGTGCTAAAACTTTTTCCAGATCCTCACGGTGGTCTGCGATGAGTGTGACGAGCAAAATGATCGTCCAATCACCAGGGGTGGTTATTTTTGAAAGTTCAGACCCTGAAAACATTTTTGAAACAGATGAACTATTTCTGTGGTGGATACATGGAGCTGTCTGTCTGGCGTGTCAGGTTAGTTGTAACAGTCACAAGGAGGAAAATAAATATTCATGGATACTTTTGGAGTAAAAGCTTGAATACCAATAAAATGTAATACCTCACAACATTTCGATTAAGACTTAATACTTTTTAAGGGTCTTAATTTACCCACAATTGATTTATCAACTTTTGATACTTTTTAAGACCCCGCAGACACCCTGCTTTAAAAATCTATGCAGTTGCATCAAACATGAGCGGACACTGTCTTGCATCCCCTGAGTAGAGACTGTTTTGGTTGTTTCCCGGAAGTCTCAGTTTCACTGTAAACACTACAAAGACTTCAAAATGTATGCAGTTGCATCTAACATTTCATATGTTTTCAACCTCATGTTGCAGATTTGGAAAGCTTCATCCAGTCTGTCCTTAAAATGAGGATAAATCAACTTTCATAATGTTTGCTTTCTGAACGCGGGCTGCATCGATTATTTCCAGACCACAAACAACATGAAGAAGATGAGCTCACTGGGCTGAATGACCGCCCCCCTTCCTGTGAAATGTTGGCTTGTAGCACTCCAACAAGTCTGGCTTTATGTCACTCTGCCAAACTGGAAACTCATCTCCAGAGCAGCTGTCCCACATCTGCACTAAAAGTTTTTACCGTTGAAAACATTTGGAAGAAGTAAAGCTGTGAGTCTTGGCTCGAAATCTAACAGTTTGTCTTGAAAAAGAGAAAGGACCACGACTCTAGATTTAGCTATACAAAACAACTAACAGTCCTGACTTATCAGGCAGAAATGATGGTTAGTTTTTTAGCATAAAACTCATTTTGGGAGCATAAAACAAGAAAAAGATGTCCACGTTTTATTCTGACAGCACAATGCATTATGAATATTCACAGCTGACCCTATCTTCTTATGAAAAGTGCAAAAAGAGCTCAACAATTTACACTTTGCTTTTTCTGTGTTAGTAATTGATATTTTGCTGTGCACAGGTGCTTCAAAGATGCTCTTCTGAAGACTTCTCTTTCTTTAAGACACTGGGAAGATAAAGCAAACAACAGGTGTGTCAGGGTGTGTCCACGTCTCACCACTTCATAGAGGCTGCTTCCTCTTTAACTATTCTGTCCCTGTGATATTAAAAACCACAGACTGGTGTTTGTCATGCAACAGTAAAATAGGTTTTATGGGAAGAAGTACCTAGAAGTATTTCAGGACTGCTACGATACAACCACAACAGAAGGACAGCACATCAGGTAAGATAAAGTCACAAAAGATGTTTAAGTAAAGTGAAAATAGGTCTAAAAGTCCAAAACAGGAGATGATCCTGACTCGGATGGAAAAATAGATTAAGATGTACAATCACAATACAGTGTAACCTGTGGGTCACAAAGTTTGTACAGCTTCGGGCTAAACTTTCCCGTACACCGACATCATTCATCATCAGAAGAGATCAATGCTTCACTTACATCACGACACAAGGCTCAGAAATCTGGACTCAACTTATTAGTGTCCATATATCCTCTCATTAGACAGCTTGACTCATAAAAAGAGTAAAAATAGACAGGGAAGGCCGCCAAACACCCACCACCTTCCAGGAGGTCTGCGGAGGCACAGCTGGCTACAAAAGCAAACACACAGAGCCCACATGAAGGTCCTGACTCAGTTTGTGTTGCTGTGCAGAGATGAGGACTGTGTTGACTGAACTGAGAGGCTGAGATTAGTCTTAAACACAAATTTCACAGAAGTTAGGAATGCAAAGTGATCACTGGGTGAGTGTAGGGCTTAAATAAAAACATCTTTCTTCTAAAAAGAAGAAATATAAAAAGAGAAAAAGAGCCTGGAAACTTTTATCCTGCATCTGAAAAAGGTAAAACTTTTTAAAACCTACGCTGTGATGTTTGCTTTATAAAAATGTGAAAACTTCGGTTTGTCTGAATAATGTTCGTTAAATTTGTAGAAAATTTCACCAGGAATGAAACTATGACAGAAAAAGTGGACAGTTTTGTGATGAACTGAATCATGATAGCGCCAAATTAACCGATGGTCCACATCCGGCATCTCTCCCCTCTGAATGTCTGTAAGTGCTCTTGAACATACAAGCACTTTATGCCTGAGTGCTCTCCACAAAAGAGCTAAAGGAAACTAGAAAAAGTCTAGAGTTAATGGCCAGAGACGCAGACTGACTAGAAATGTGATCTGCCGCTCAAAGTCAAAAACCAGAGTTGAACGCGACAAATTCTTTTCAAATTTCCAAATCATTCAACTCAAAACTCAAGCAGTGGCCTGACCCTGTCCTTAAGTTACACTCAGTATTATTCAACCGACATGGTGTAACACTCAAAAACAAGACACTGAAACTGCTCGAAGTCAAAATAAAGAAGTGAGCAGTGCAGCACCTCCCATCCTTTCAGATATCTTAGAGAGCACGCCTGATGTGTCCCTGTGGTTTTGATCTTTAATGTGCTTCAGAGACACACCCACACTTTCCCATCTCTACCTTATTTCCTACTAATGCACTACAACCACAAACATCTCCAAACTGAGCCACTGGAGCTGACAGCGTTTTATCCAAATCATTAAACGTTTTTTTACACTCCTTGATGCATTATGACACACGACAGAATCTAACTGATGACCTCAACGGATAGCCGCTCTTTCTGCTGTAAACACACGTCTTGCATCATTCAATGCAACATCCCAACCCTTAACTTATTACATTTCTTTCTTTCTCTTATTCATGTCTTTTTAAATGAGTAACAAGAACACCACACAGCATGCCACAACAAGAAACCATCTGACTGCATCCATTACTGAGGACCAGTCATGACAAATACTTTCAAATTGCTCAATACTCCAGAAATGACTGGATGCTACGATGTTTTCACTCAACAGTTGCTTCATCAGTCACAGTGTTGTTTCAAGAGCAGTTACACTGTCAGCCCTGCAGACAGAAAGAGAAACCTCTAATATGAGACATCACTCTGCTTTTATTTCAGATGTCGTTTTCCCTGCAGGCAGGTGGAGAAGCCCTGCAGCTCAGATATATAAGAATCCAAATCTGTCATATTCACGGTGGAGGTATCAAACAGGGATGTATGATATTAAAGGCATGTTATAGGTATCGGCCGATACTGGCTTAAAAAAATATATCAGATATCAGCCAATATACCAAATTCTGCCAGTATAATGAACCGATAAAATATTGGGCTGAAGCTGCAGATATTTTTTTTACTTTTTGTGATTTTGTTTGCATAGTTCAGATTGAGCAGTCCCATATTTGGCTCCTGTTTTCAGTTAAACTTAAGCATCCGTCTGTAAGGTACATGTATTTGACTACTTTAGGCACATTAACCATTTACCAAAGTAAACCATTTTATTCATTTTGGGTTTAACTGCTGTACAGTTGCACTTCTCACATGTTCCCCATGAACAGAGGTTATGTTTACTGACTGTCAGTTAAGAAAATGGCCAAATTTGCCCTGTTTGTGGGTATTGTTGTGATTTTCTCAGGAAGAGCATCACCCAGTTTTTATAGTATTATTTATCTTTAGGATTTTTTTTTGTTTGAAAGCAATTTTCATAAATAGATATACAGTTTCAAGTATATATTGTTTCCTATTTTGCACAGGAAATGAATATTTCAAGTAGGAATGCATACACCGATACCAATTGGTGGTACCGGCTATCGGTGTATCGGTGCCCCTCAAAGCTGGATCAGTATGGGTGGGAAAAGATCCATATTGTCAAACCAGACAAATAGCTCTTTGCCTTTTTTTAGCAAGGCACTCTTCTCTACTGGATTTGAAATGTTACCCTTGATGCACTCTCTTTACTTTTTGCTGTATTAGCAGTCAAAAAGTTGACATTTGAAAAGAACTTGTGTACATTCTAAAGAATTGTTTTGCTGGTAATCATTAAAATATTTCATTGTTTCAAGAAATATTAACTTCACTAATTCCATATACTCATTTTTTGCCTTTTACCCAAAACATTATCAGTCTTATCCCACAGTAGGGCAAGCATGTTATTATTTAACACTAGTATTGATCGATATCGGTCGATACCAAAGCCCAGGTATTGGTATCGGAACTAGGGGTGCACCGATCTCAATTTTCTGGCCAATCATCGATCTTTAAAAAGCCTGAGCTGCCGATACCAATTTGTATTTTTTATTTTCTATAACTGACAGCATATACCTTTAATGTTCCAATCTTATTTTATTGAAAATCATTGAACAATACCTGTGAAACAATACAATCTTGTTTTAACTTAAACAACTAATAAAGTGTCCTGAGTTTTATGTCTCAGAGCAAAAAGCAACAATGGCTGGCTGTTAGACCTTCCCAGAGGTATATAAGATCAGTTTCATATGTAAGGATGGGCCGATCACTGATCCCCCAAAATTAAGGAAATCGGCACTGATCGATCGATGTATGTTTAATCAGAACCACAAAGTTGGATTGGTGCATCCCTAACTTCAAAACAAATGTGATAAGAGTATGCACCATAGTATAATATGCCCCTGCCGATACAGAAGACAGTTGATCTCTGCAATTATGTGCACAGAAAAAATATTAGTATCAATATCTGCTAAATGAGGCATTAAATATCGGCACAAAAAATCTAATATCGTGTCCTATCCTAGTATGAAGCCACAGCGGCCGACAGGAGGGAGAAAGCAGTAGGTCGGCCCTGAGGCCCACCATGTGCCATTCCATCCGAGTTGTCCTCCCCTCATTAGCGCCACGTGGATCCGTAATCCTCGGCGGTCTTTGAGGGCACAGGTGTCCCCTGTCTGTCCTCAGATTAGCTTTGTAATCCCCAGGACCCCCTGCTCTGGCTCAGCAGCCTCCTCCATCGAGACAGAGGAGTTTATGTTTGCGAAGCTGCTCACTGGAATGTCTCCGACCAAATGGTGAGTTCAAATGTTTGCGCCTGGCCTCTCATTTTCTCCTTCTTTTTTTTTTTACAAGCACATTCCAATGAAATTCCACTCATTTACCTCAGTGTGACGCCTGTATCATCTTACTGTACACCAAACACGCACAGCAAAGCTGGTTTGATTCATCTTTTTGTTAAAAACCCACAGCATGGACTTGGCTGTACTGAGGCCAAACACACAGAGCTTCGCGGGGCTGGTGCGTTGCTTACATTGTGGGTAACATCATGCTGACGGGATACAGAATAGCTTTTAAGCTTCTCCAAATACCGGAAACATTATGGAGTCTCTTTGGAGCAGCAGGAAGTTGTCCAAATAAAACAGTTGATGCACGAACACGGAGGAGTTCCAGCCAGGCCAGATGTTGCGAGGTTGCGAAAGTGTCCGCACTGAGGTGGAGCCCGTGTTCTTGTTCAAGGGAACAAATAATATGAATCAGGGAAGTTGTTTATCTGCAAGATAAACAGTGGCTACAGGAGTGTATGGAGCGCCCTTTAAATGGAATCATAGGTTTACTCAAAATGTGCTCAGTTTAAAGAGAACATCCTAAGAAAAAAGTTTGGGTACTTTTACATCCTGAAACTTTTTGGAGTACGTGGGATAAATGAGATTGCAAAAAAAAAGAGAGGCTGACTAATTTAATGAGGCTGCTAAGTATAATCCTGTAGAGCTTTTAATCTGTCGTCTATTAACTACTTCCTCTGAAACCCACTCATCAACAAAGACGTGATGCAGGAGTGTGATGTGAGGAAAATAAAACAAAACGATAGAACAACGACCAAGATAATCACTTCTTTAACAACCCGTGATACATCAATATTTGTCTGGATCATTTTTTGTTCACTAAGTCTGCATGTTGTCTTCTTTTAGGGGAACTTTTTATATTCAGCTGAATTTGATTTGTGTAACAAATAAATCTGATTTATTCATCCCTCATAGCGCAGGAATTGTCTCTCTGATGCAATATGTCTACACCTCCTCCAGCACTGAGGCCACAATCAAGACACCACTTTGTCTTTCAACAAAAAGAGCAGAATAATCCACTCTCTGATTTCATTTAATGAGATGATTGATGCACTTTGAACTGCAGGTGGTCAGCTGGGGTAACGTGATTCTGTTTTGTCCAGAGAGGAAACTGAAGAAAAGGATCTATGAATCTTTGAACCCCGGTTTGAAAAGGGAGAACTTTCACCACTTTTACTAGAAATACACAGGGATCCACTCAGCTGTGGGTTTATGTGGGGGGTCCGGAGCGTGAGGCACATCTTCTGTCCAATAAAGCCTGAAACAACAGACTGCAGCATTGTCCAGGCTGTGATGGGGCCTATATCAAAGTCTGGCAAAGCGCGGCTGAAGGACATTCATATGCAACAGGACCTCCCATTCGGCTCTGCAGATGTTAATTCTGGCAAGTCGTTACAAGACTAAACTCTGGCTTCAGAGGCAGCATGTGTCGCAAGAAAGCACCAAAATACAGCTTAAAAAAAGGGAACGAAGCAACAGTAACAGTAAAGTAAACCACTCTTCCTTTTTAGTCTCAGCACTATTATAAGTACCAGTTACAGTCAAAGATGTGGTGTTATTACTTTTTCTGCACACTCTGACATTTAGGAGGAAGCAGACAGAGTGCATATTGTGCAAGTTTATAAAAAGTCAAGAGATGGATGACGTACCAACGGCTCCAAAATGTCAGCTGATAGAGCATGATCCCATCTTGATGTGGATATCAGAGATTATTTATTTATTCAATTCTGCAAAATGAGGCTTAATGAGCCAAAAAATGAGATCATTACAATGACTTTTCCAACTAAGCCTTCAATAACTGTTTTAGGGCTGCAGCTATCGAATATTTTATTAATCGAGTATTCTACTGAAAATCCCATTGATTAATCGAGTAATCGGATAAAATACATTTTTGTTTCGGTAGCACAGTTATTTTTCGAATGAAAATTTTTCTCTGTAAGAAATAGAATTTTCTGATACAGCATGTCAATAAGAGCACTTGCTTTGGTAGCTCCAAAATCTGTAAACACACTTTGACACATTTTTTGTGCCTTGTACATCTCATCAAATGTTGTGGACCCAAATGGCACCCGTTTCATAGAATGACCCATTAGTCTCCAAACTCCAGAAAAGAAGCTAGATTTGTTGCTAGTTGCCATTTTGTATAAGAGGTAGCTTGAGGGGTCTGAAAACTCTCTTAATATGTCCTCAGCTCTATTTGAAATACCACTCTTTGATTTTTTTTTTAAATTAAACGATTCCTCGAGGCGGAGAAAATTACTCGAGTAATTTTTGTAATCGAGTACCTCGAATCATTCGAGGAATAGTTTCAGCTCTAATCTGTTTACAAACTCACAAAGTCTAAAGGCCTCAAAGAGAATGACAATAATATCAATGCCACCAGATAAATCTGACCCTGAAGCCACAACAGAGTGTTCATTTGTCACCCTGACACCAACATTTGAAGGCTCCTCTGGACTTACGTCTGAAAAAGCTCAACAGAGGGAACACTGAGTCATTCTTTGCACTTCATAACATAAAACATCCACCCTTGTGCCGCACTCTGACTGGGCTATTTGACTTAATAGAGCAGCTGCCACCCTGGAGCCCGGACAGATCCTGACCATAATGACTCTCCAGGTCTTTTGTGTGGCCCTCGAACCAGGCCTGATGGAGGACATTGGCAACTAGCTGTGACCAGAAAGAAAGGACCAGGTTGGCCTTTTCCAGGCTGCATCATTTTACACCTGCTGCTTACGCAGGAAGACCTACAGCAACGATAGCCGGGGCCAGGCACAAGGCTGCTTTCTAAACTAAAGACTCAATCCAGCGTGACGTCAAGAACAGTCAGGGAACGCTGAGAGAAAAGCTTTACTGCAGCTCAGACAGGAAATAACTGAGCCAGACTATTGCAACCAGCATCTCAGAAAAAGGTCTGCGACTGATTTTTTAATGTATTATCAGACTGAAAACCCCGTGAGTGGTTTTAGAGACATTTTTAAGTCGATATCGCCTTGCCTGGTCAGAGCTGTGCACTCTGCCACCCACGCAGCAGTGCAGAAAACCCAAACAGCCCCCAGACGAGCGGATGTCAAAACTGAACTGAAAGCAACAATACTGATTGAAGCCCCAGTGGTTAAAGCTCAGCGGTGCCTGCACAAAGCCAGCAGACCTGTTCCCACACAATCAGCTGACCCTCTGCCAGTCAGGCAAGATGCCTTCAGGCTCCGCTTCGGGGTTCTGAGTGGCACATTATCGCTCAGCGTCGCAGCACCTCACATCCTCCTCTGAGAGGCTGTGAAGGCCCGAGCTCGCTGGCTGCAGGATCTCATTGCTCCCCGGGCATTTCATGCTCGGCTCTGTTACGGCTAATTGGCGGGTGAGCGTCCTGGGGCTGCGACTCAGCAGAAACTCACATGCCCATACACAAACCAGCTCACACACACACATATTTGGGCATGTGTGGTGGCCTCTTGCACACTGCCGGGTCTGGGTCCAGTGCCAGGCTCCGTCTTGGGCTCTCAACAGAATAAAGAGTAGCACTGTTCTGCGGGCCTGCTGCACGGGATTCAGCCACTGTTCACCCTCTGCCGCTCAGACAATGCCTATTGTGCTTCTTTTTAATGAAGAAGAGTCAACACGGAAAAACTTAGAGGGCTAGCTTAGTCACTTCCTGGGTCCTGCACAGCAGCGGGAGACGCAGGGACCACTGTGTTCATGTAAGGGGTAGAAAATCAGGAAAAAGCTACCACACAGCCAATCAATCTTTAATAAATCTTTTTTTTAATAATCTCTACCTGTTTCTTGATTTTTTTGGCTAAATTAAAGAGTGATATTTCTAGGAGTAGGTTCAAGGAGAAAGCCCATCTGGGCCTGTCAATGTGACAAATTAACCTTGGCCTGAACATGAAGGCAACTCATGTGATAAATCTGGGTGGTGGATTTCATGAGCAGGACCCTGGCACAAATAACAGCAGCTCGGGATGCTTCAGCAGCAGCCTTTAAAACAAAGCAGCTTAGATGTAATCTGGGCAGACTATTGAGAAGAGCAGCTACCACAACAGCTAAGCCTGTAGTCTCCCATATGGCATTTAAAGGAGAAGGAGCCGTAAACTTCTCTGCCATGATACTCAGAAAACACAGCAGCTAAGTGGATGCTATCTTGGATGTGGCTGCGATGCAGTTTGAAGTCATCGCTGTGGTTAGCTGAGGCGAGGGAGCAGACACGAGGCCTGGGCTGAATTCCTCTCTCACAGAGTCATTTTCCTGTGGTCCTCATACTGTACATGTGACTCAGAGATGCAGTTGCAGTCATTTTCACATGCTTTCAGCTAGTATGCACTTAGACGGAGACGCTAAATGGACACTTTGAAGCGTTGGCCAATCCTCTAATGCTGTCAGAGTTGGATTGATTATGCGCTAAGAGCAGATTAAACTGTTGTAACATGATGCTGATATGGCCACAAAGTACAGGGATATCCACAAAGAGTGCTGTAGAAACACAGAGTGTTACAGGCTAGCCTTCTTTGCACCCCATCGTCTTTTGTCTCCTCAATTCTATGGCAACCACAGGAGAGGTGAAGGCGTGCAAATAGTCTTTCCACTGTAACTTCAAAGCTGATTTCCCTGGACGCTGTAAGCAAACACCTTAGCCCTCAAAACGCTACAAACAGAAACTTTAAGCAACTCAAGCCCAAGAACAAGCTTCAAACACAGCAAAGCATTTAGGGACATTTCAGTTTTCAATCTGGACGGGTAATCTACCCCACTTTGGAGCATTAAACAATGAATATTTGGCTTTAGCTCTGCTTCACTTTATAGCCAAGGTCACATGTGAATTAGCCTCTCTTATCACAGCAGAGGCCTTGCATTACAATTAGCCTCAGTCTATTTCCAAGATCAGGCCCAGGCTCCAGGGATTCACGAGACACAGACTTCAATGGGAGCTTTTCATTAAGGAAAACATGTCGACTCAGCCAGCAGCAAACCAACACTAGGAAAGCGGCACTACAATAGCACATAGCCTGGTCACAGTGGAGGAGTGGTGAAACTAATAAGACTGAACTTAAGTACTGGGAATAATGCTGGGATACAACATGTAAACTTAAAAAAAAATACAAGCTAATACACAAACACGCAAATAAGTAACTTTTTCAACGCTGGAGGTTGTGTATGAGTAGTTGTGTTTAAAGTCATAAAGTTTAATACAAAGGTAGAGTCTGCAGGATTTTCCCTAGGAATAAACCTGCTCAATTGTCACTTCTGGTACTCTCTACGTGTGTTAGTGTCTGTGTCTGCCTGTATGTTGATGTTTTAGTTGTTTCAGGGCGTTTCTGGGTGGAGAGTAAGCGTGGTTACCTCATCCAACCACAGTGCGCCTAGTGCAAATGTGACTCTGCGTGTTGGTAATAGTGAGTGGAAGAAGCTACGATAGTGGACGTAGCACGGAGGAAGAAAAACACAACCAAAGTGAAACAAAACGTCAAACAGATGAAGCTTTTTACTAAACAAGGGTGAAGCTTGGCTTGACTTTCGCTTTCAGGAACTTGGAGTGCAGCACGGGACGAACAGCGAAGCGAGTTAGCTTTCAGCTAACCGGGTATGTACCAAATACCCGTGATTAGCTCGTGCTAACTAGCGATTGGTGCCTTTCACATTTGAAACGATATGATACCAATGCCAGATACCTGGCAATTGGTCCCGGTACTCAACAGTACCAACTTTTGGTACTCTTTTGTGTTTAAGTGGTAAAAATATTGATTCCTTTAATAATAAAACTTTTTTTTTTAATTAAACATATTTGTTCTTCAATATATAACCTTGCAATGCTGTGTTCATGTCCAGCATGGACATTCTCCTACTCTTCCACTCCCTCACAGTTGCAAAGATACGTTTCGGTACCTTAGCATGGTACCTTTGATTTTACGTGAATCAGAACCTGGTACTTTTGACAGAATTCGGTTGGTACCTATAAAAATACCTAATTTGGTACCCATCCTTAGTGCTAACATGCAAAGTCAGGTGCACGGCTCTCGAGTCTCTCCCATGAAACATGATGCTACAGGTGGTTGCTAGATTAGTGAGTGTGTTCACCTAGTCACGGTCGGAGGTGGTGGGTGTGCGCTGCCACTGGCACTGATCCAAGGGGGAGGAGCCCAGTTTAGTAAAAATTCCTGCAGACCCTACCTCCAATCAAATTTATAAAGTTTGCCTGGTTTAAATAACTAAAATAATGTTTATTACAGTGTACATGGCTCCTTTACTACAGGAAGAAACAACTTGATGCCCCAAAAATTCTTGTACATTGTGGCCTAAGCCTAAAACTGAATGAAAACACCAGGAAACACTGTGATAGGTATCATCTGGAGGATACATGAAAAGAGTTTCCAACACTGAAAAAGAAACATTAGGCATAGTATCAAACATATACGTCCACTGTATCTACACTGTATTCAAAAATTCTTGGTACTTTTCTCACTGTAGCCATTTTTCTAACATCTGCTCCTTCCATACGTGTGTTCTGCTCTGATGATGCAGGTCAGGAGGCAAAATATGAAAGGCGGCTGTTTTGCATCCCACAGCATGAAGCCAAAATTCAAATACTGCCTGTCCTTGATGATAAATTCAAGGGCTCAGCGAAGTGAGTGCTTGAATGTGGTCGCACACAGCACAAGCCTTTAATCCAAACGGCTCCCTGCAGTGATCCTGGACTGGCCTGTTGATCAAACTTATTAGGAGTGGCAGGTAAACAGTCCTGCTGCTTTTCCAGAAAGCCCCAGATGAATCAAAAGCAGAAATTAGTCTATTAATAGCTGCAGTTGATGATTAAAAATGGTACAAACAAACTAATGTTATAATTTAAACACTTAATGTGTTGTTTGAGAGAATAACGCTGACAATGATTGGGTGAAATGAACAGCTGATCAGCAGACAAGCACACTTCAATCTCAATTCATCAGCACTGAATAGCACTCACATCGTGTTGTGATACAAAGCAGGCTGGGAGGCAGGGACGAGGTATCATACTAATCATCAGCTATTCAAACTCAAGTGAGGTCATCAGAGTCACACAGTGCCACTCGCTCCGGCAATCAATGGAGCCAACTACCATCAGGCACAACTGGGCCACATTAGAGTTTAAATGGTGGTAAGTAACTGTAAATGCACTGATTATAGTGCTAAATTCCCCTAATGCTGGAGGGCTTCCATCCCTGCAAGAGCTGAGGCATCATGCTGGCAGCCGAGGAGGGAGGGAGGGAGGAGGGGAGTGGGGGAGATCCTGACATGCGAGAGGATCAGCTTTTCTTACTGCCATCCCACGAAATCCTGAAGTTAAACAGGTAGATTTGTGTTATTTCACTAGACAGCACAAGGATTAGTTTAGTAAAACACCCGTGTTGTTCTGACTTCCTCCTCCCTGAGTCCGCTGAGTGTTTGTGAACACAGATGTAGAAAGGGGACGTCTCCTAAGTTGTAGAAAGTAGGTGCTCTAAAGGAGACGCGATTAAGAAAAAGACCTCAATCCCTCCGCTGTGACGTCAAGCCTCTCAAACTCCAAAGTGTGTGCAGCAATCGCACCACAACACAACTGATTGATTGACTGATCTGATGCCAAACTAAATGGGATTGACTCTACAGGCCAAACAAAAGAGCTCTGAAACCATAAGCTCTGTAAATAAATAGACAGTCGAAGAATTTCTGACTTGTTTTCTTCTTTAACAGACACTTTAACGATCACTCAGTTGTAAGAACTTGCTTCCAAGCTCCAGTCAAATTCCTTCTGCAGAGCGGTTAATGTTTATGAGAGCAGTAGGCCAGGCGACAATCACGTTTGACCCACATTTTGTCTGTTCTCAAATTTCACCAAGGCTCCTCTGTTGTTCTCTCCGGCTGATTTTCATCAGCCAGGGGGCAGTTTTTACACTGAAAACTCTCTGTATCAGCATAGACTTAGATTTGCTTCAGTGGATCAGAACAGACGAAAACATGGAGATCATCCTTACCTCCTTGCCTACTTTCTTAAAAAACAATTTTAACAACTTGTCCGTACTTTAAAACACTGAAAGATCTCCAGGGATGCTCAGCATTCTCTCCCAGGTATCACAATTTGTTGACAGACCCTGTTGACACAAGTTATGATGTGACAGATGTTTCCAAGGAGCTGGCATGCTGAGCATTTAGTTTCAGTAGTACAGAGCCAGCGGCTGAACTCATAAAGTTGAGAAAAAGAGAGCCATAAAAGCAGAAATCTGACTACAGGTGATTCATGTGACTTTATTGAATCTTACAGAAGCCCTGCTGTGGATCTGGAGCTCAATTTTGATGATGGGTGTATTTTGAAGTTGTTAGGACAAAAACTTTTAGAGCAGACAATCTGTTCAGTAACTTTGATAAGTGTTGAAAAGAACTTAGACTCTAACAGTGCAACAGTTGTTTATCTCAGTTTTTGAGGCAGAATTTCCCTTTTTCTGCCTCAGCAACAAAGAGCAGGCAGGCGTGCTGGGCAAACAGGGGTCCAGCCTACACACAGCTGTCCCGTCCCAGGACACTGAAGCATGGAGGGGGAAACAAAGAAGACACACACAGATGTAAATATTCATTCTTACCAGAACTGTTGCAAATCTCTCCTCCAGTTCCCCTGGCTCGGGCATTGGGAGTTTCAGAGGCATGTTGTGTCCCCTGAAATCAGGGTGCTGGTCCATGCTCCCTGCGTTCCCCATGTTTCCCCCCTTTGACCAACAACTACAACTTTTCTTCTTCTTCCTCTCCCCCTCTCTTCTTTTCCCACTTAGGAAATAGGCGCTAAAAGGCAATAAATCCCGCGTCCTTTGGCTTTAGGTTCCCTCCTTTAAAGGTTTCTTCTTCTGGTCACTTCTTCACCATAGAGCACATGTGAGGGAGGAAGGTTAATGCGACGGGTCCGAGCAGAGCAGCAGCAGCAGCAGGAGGAGGAGTGGAGCCCCGTCTGAGGCATTTTCCACGGCAGAAAAAAAAAAGACGAGAACTTGAAACTTGACTGTATCCACGCACGGACCTTTCCCCTTGCTGTTATCCGTATCTTGCACAATTTCGGCTCCACTCCCAGTCGGTAGTAATGACGACGAGCATGATTCACACGCACTGCAATCCCCTCCGTCTGCCGTGAGTGAGCGGAGTGAGCTGGCTTCTCTAATCCCTCCGCTGCCGCTGACCAGCTAGTTAAGGAGGAAGAGAAGGAGGGGGTTCATGCACACACACACATACACACACACTCACACACACACCGCGGCTGCACACACTCTCATCCCTGCCTACAATGAGTCCTTTGAGGGGGAAACCTCCCACTCCTCTCCTGCTTCTTGTCGGGGCGTAGCTCCCAAAGCCGAAGCCAAGGAGATGATATTTTGTGTGTTGCATTGTGGTACTTTGAGTTCACTGAGAGGGGCAACAAACTTAGGTACTAAGGCAACCCCCACCCCCCACTCCCATTTGGCTACTTAGACACGATTAAAGTGGCTCAATAAAGGGAATACATTCTGCTTTGGCTCAAACTTTTTCATTCAAAGAATAAAATGTTTTTAATATAGTTTTTTTTTCGTCTTAAAAAGTTTTGATTTAATTATCATACAAGTGGCACTAAATGTTTAGTTAATGTCTAATTCTATTAAGTCATGATGACTTGTGTTTGAGATGTCAAAATGTGTCCTGTGACTAACTCACTTTGCCCTTCTTACCATTTTTTAGCCAGCAGCAAGAAACACACCCACATGAGCAGTTAGTACAAGTGACTCACCATCAAATTCTACTGACACAATAAACTAACATGTAAATGTGTAAAACAGCAGCTCCAGACAGATGCATTACCACTTTAATGAATGGGCAGATATGATGTGACCGGCACACCTGGATGTAACAAGCTCTGAAAACTACAATTAGCTACACCAGTGTTCGACACTTGAAAATATGCTATAGAGTACATCCATGAACTACTGCAGCAAAAAAACTACACTTTTCCTCTGAATGTATGGAGTGATAAGAGCATACTTGCAACTAAAATGTCATTAGCAACTTCTACAAAAAGGTCTCTTTTTTTTCCTCTCCTCACATTTTCTCAGTATTTGATCAATTTATTACTTTTTTTCCCAGTTGTATCGAGTTGACCAGTCACATCACCAAATACAGTTTGATCTTTTTGCTATTTTCCCTCTTGTTTCAAACACTTTTTGCAACAAGTGCTTCCTTTGTAGAACGTATTCTGTGTCCTATTTCTGGCTGTAACCTTTATTTTTACCCAATGACCTTAGGACAAAATTTTTTTGCAAGAACTGACTGTTCACTTGGTCCAAACTAAATCTAAAACTCTTATCTAACACCTGTTTTAAAACCATTTCTGAGCAAGAGCAACAGAGTTTCATATTGATCTGAAAAAAGAAGAGGATCAGATTTTAAACAAAAAAACAATGAAGGCAAATTGTATTTATTTGTTTCTGTTTTAAGTTCCTGGTATTTTGCACGCTGACTCACCATTACAATGTCATTTTTTCCTTCACATAAATATAAAAGCTGCAGTAAACATGTCGCTTGTGTTTTTCCTGTATGACTTGACAAGCCATATTGTCTGTTTTAAGAAATGCCCAAAGTGATTCGAAGCCACTGCACAACCCATGGAGTTTTTTGGTTAACCCATTGACTGAATAAAAAGTGAGGTTCTTTTTTTCTGTTACCACCTTTTTATGAGGACACAGTCACTCATGTGGACATGGATTTAGCTGAAATCTGATCTGCTGACAGGGTGGAGGCCACATTACGCACAACAGGGTGACATCAGCATGCAACCCTCTGGAGACGATCCAGAGGTTCTCCAGATGCACAGTGCTCTCATTCAGGATGCTGGACCCATTCAGCACCAGGAGGAGGAGGAGGAGGAGGAGGGTGTCACATCGGAGGCTGCTGTCTGCGCACACTGAGGACGTGAAGCACAGCTGACTGACCTCATGTGATCATTGTGTGAATGAAGTTAAGTTGATCTGTTCTTTCTGGAGGCCTTGTTGTGGAGTGTATGTGTACTGTGTGATGCATGTTTAATGCACTTTAAATGTTATTTACTGAGAGGATGCTGCTTACTCTGGTGTCTGGTCAGAAATGAGGAAAATGCAGTGAGAGGAGGAACTAAAACCAGAATTTAGTGAGAGAAATAAGGACACAGGGCACTGTGATCATTAAGAAAACTGACAAAACAAAGATTCAGATCATGAGTTATGTTTGTAGTTAGTGTCAACACATCTCTATATTAAATTTTATATAATATCTTACATTAGGAAGTATTGATGCCACATCTACATTGTTTTTCTCTGTTTGTTTTGTTTGTTTGTTTGTTTGTTTGTTTGTTTTTACCTATTTTACTGTAGAAATTATTGTATTTTTTCCAAGAGATTTTGGGCCATGTAAAAAAAACAAAAAAAAACGAAACAAAAAACACATTGTTCCCACTGTTACACTCATACATATCTTTTATCTTTTATACTTTTTTGGACTCCTAAAGTCAGAATATTTCTCCTCCATACTGTGCATCTGATTATTTCTGATAGAAAATAAAGCTAACATTTTGTCTCTGATTGTTTTAAAGTGTATACACATTAAAGTGACTGCAAAATGCTGTCAACAAATAGTGGTAATTATTAGAATGTTTCCAGAAAATGTTCACACATTCTGTCCTTTGGCTGGAAAAATGAGAAATCCACGTTTGATTTATAGTGACTCTATGGAATACAAATCACATCATTAATTAATGTAATCAAGACTGGTCTATGTGATCAAATTAAACAGTAGTTCCCACCTAAAGGCCTTGTTGGCAGTCCAGTCAAGTGATAAAGGCTGAAAATAATCCAGAAATTATGAGTCAGTGTGTAAATACAGTAGTCACACAAACACTTACGATGTTTTCTTATTTGAGCCGAGCTTATCATACATGTATATTCCACATATGGAAACAACAATACATTTTTCATTCTGTGTAAGTGACAGTGAAGTTGGACTCAATAAAACGCTTGTTATATTGTCACAATAGCAGACAAATGGACCCTCTCCTATGCTGACAGCAGGGCAGTGCAAGGCACATGATGGACAATGAATGAGATTTCTAACAATAACAATAAAACAATGTTTGTTCCTATTAACTGCAGGGAGAAAACAATCAGGGGTATGCTCTGCCTTGCAGGCGTCCCTGACGCAGCTGATGCTGACACACTCCACAACAGCTTGTAATGGGTTGACAGAGCTACTGTAATAGTTACCTGTGTGTGTTTCAGCCAGAAAGAGACTACGGCAGATGTATAAAGACGCAAAGATGATTTAAAAACCACAAGCCCTTTAATTGTTTAAAATATGTTGATATAAGTCCTTATAGATTGTTAAAGGGCATGCTAACAAAGCAATTTCCTTTGACTCTTCAGTCTTTTAGTTCACCAACACAAAACACATAAATCTCTAAAAAGCTGTGTATTGGAAACACAGGATGTATAAATGTGTGGGGGTGGGTGGGGGGTACCTTGCAGCTGCATCTTCAAGATCTGGGGGAATATATGAGAGGCTTCAAATATCTCCACCAGGAAATATGAAATGCAAAGGAGACGCCAAAAATAAAAGCAGCACAATCACACAACTGTGCGAGGAGGCTCTCAGGGAGTTCATTTGGCTGCACAGTTTAGTAACATCTGCGAAATCAAGTTCTCTTAAATAAGAGAGGACTCGTGGAGTTATGTGCTTTGTGAGACTGGAGTTGAGCAACAAATGTGTCTTT
This sequence comes from Halichoeres trimaculatus, assembly GCF_033239565.1. Classification (NCBI taxonomy): domain Eukaryota; kingdom Metazoa; phylum Chordata; class Actinopteri; order Labriformes; family Labridae; genus Halichoeres; species Halichoeres trimaculatus. The sequence continues at coordinate 20,864,941 of NW_027437197.1, forward strand.
GTATTTTAATGTAAGGGCTGGAGACTGAGGAACTGCTTCAATCACAGTGTGAAGAACAACACTGCCCTCTAATGTAGACAGAGTGAATTACTGTCTCCAAATCTGTTTTTTTTTTCTTTACTTGAACATCCTCCAATTTCTTAATTCATTTAATCCAATCCTGCCAAGTTAGATCAATAAAATAGTTTAAGCTGCAAATGGCCACTCTATATAGACTCTTTAATGGCCCGTATACTGTGTGCACCAAATGTGAACACAACATTTTGTTACCCAAATAAATTTTGTATTAACGTTACTACAACAGCAGGTGAAGTAAAATTAAAGAGTCTGAGTTTTATAATAAATGTGTTAAGAACAGTATAGAGATTTTTTTTAAAAAAAGTAGAATTAAAAGGAAGAATATATGAAGTCTTTAAAAAATTGACCAAATGTGAGTTTCAAAATAAAGGTTGGACTTTAAATAAGATAGAGATTTCCTCAACATGTTGAAATGCAAACCAAATAAGTTTGAAAAGGGGATGTTTGGGTAGGTTTCAGACAAACATTAAAAACTGCTGACAGGTTCTTGTTAAATACTAACTTTCACATTGACTATAAATATATTCTAAACCTTAGATGATACACTCAATCTCAAATGAAGTTGAATTTTTATTCTACAGTTGATGAAACAACGGAAAGAAATGAATATACAGATGTGATCTCCAGCTTTGTAACCAAGGAGAGTTACAGTGACCCATTACATATATTCCTTTATTAAATTAACCAAACCCTTTTATAAAAGAACACTACTCTCGTAGCTTTTTGGTCCAGAAAGATAACTGTACTTTATTTACCGTTGAGTCAAATCGGTGTTGAAAATGACAGTACTGAGGTAAACCATCGACATGGACCTTTCCTGGCATAGACACACACTTTTTTCCAGAGCAACTATATGCAAAATAATTGGGCATGGATACATCAAATTATTTTTAATATTTCTTAGAAAAAAAGGAAAAGACTACTAAAAATTTGTTACATGAGAAACATGTCATAACATCCATTTTCATCTATGAAGAGGAACCCCAGTCTGCCATCCAGCAGTTTTGTCCCATAGAAATGTTATCAAGTACATAATTAAAAACAGTCAAGAGTAACCTGAATTTGAATGTTTACAACAATGGAAAACTTAAACAGAAAGAAAAAAAAGTTTTGGCATGTGGTTCAGCTTATGGTTTATGAGACATGCAGGGGGTCATCTCAACATCAAGAGAGAAGAAGGATTCTTTACATTGGGAGCTCTGTCTGATCTGAGACGTGTCCCTGCCTTGGACAATTTCAAACCATGCATTTATGTGACTCAAACACATGTTACAAAAAGAAATTACCCTGCATCTCAAAGTCAGGCCCCGAATGAGGAAACCTTTACCTACTATTGTGTTGTGGACAGCCTGACGTTCAGCAAAGCACAGTGAGGGGGGAGGAAAAAAAGGTAAAAATAGAATTAAACAAATACAACATGAAAACAATAATGTGGATGTTCTTCCATGAGTAGAGTCCACACCCTGTTTAAGAACACACTCCCCCTGTCTGTTGTTGGAATACATCAATAGTGTCCTCGTCCTCCATCTCCAGCTGTAATGACACAAACACACATAAAGTGAGTAAATCATTTAGATCTCTAAATGCATTTTAGGAAAGTAATAACACCTGCTTTTGGTGTTAAAATACTGCACAAGACACCAATACATTGTACAAAATATGATATCAGATCAATAAAACTCAGATGTCTGCAAGCTAAAACTAAACTGAAGCCAGCAGCTGGTCAGTTCAGGAGGGCAATGACCAGGAACAGCTAGTCCTGGCTTTGTGCACTGGAATTCAACTACAAGCAACTATACGGTGCGAGAAATAGTTCTCTACATTTCATGCATGATTAATCCATGTCCAAACAAAATATAACATCTAAGCATAGTTTATTCAAGCAGTTAAAGGAAGTCTCCATTCAGAGTGTTTACTAAGCAATTAAACAGAATGTGAGAATGCAGAATTAATGTAATGGTCAGATTCAGATGTCCTCTCACTAACTATCTCTGGCTTCAAAGTTTCACCTTACCCATACAAATCTATGAATACAATAACTGAGCTTTAAGCACTTACCTGTGCAGGTGTGTCTGTTTCATTGATCGGCTGCCCATCAAACCTAAACCGTATCTGACGAATTGACAGCCCCTTTAATAGAAAGCAAACAGAATTATAATCAAGAAGCAGTAATCAACCAAAAACAAATGTGATCTGTTTGTCCTTTACAATATTTCTGACTTTGCTTCCACACTTTTAGAATGATGTACCTGTCTTTCGCAGTATGCTTTCATTAATTTGCTGAGTGGAGTATGTCTTTTGATTTTGAACTGTACTACTGAGCCATCCTGACCAGCCACCTTCAGGTTAATGTGGTCGTTCTCTGTCTTGACTCCTTCCTGCAACACAGAACACAAAAATCATTGCCATCGTTTGAATCAATATATGAATCACTTCAACACACTAGCTGGTGCCACCCCTTTAATTACACAAACACATAAACAATGGAGAGGAAAACCAAAGGCACAGTGATTTTTGGACACTGATTTAGTTTAAGATATGGAGCATTTAGGAAGACTGGATGCTCCCATCTCCTGCTAAACATCTGTCGTTAGAACAAGCAACCACAGACACCTTCAGGTAATGCTGATCTAAACACCGGTGCATAATATTGCATCAATCAGCAGCTAACTAAACGTTGGGTTAGCTTTGTTTACATGAATAGCTTTGTCCTCAGGCCAGTTTTTCTAACAACAAAATTAGCGCTCTTACACACACATGCTAACACGAGCCACCACTTGCGGGTTTTTTTCCAAGGTTAGCATAGCATGCTAGTCGGTGTTCAAACTGGCGCAGAAAGCCACAATGCCGCAAATGGAAAGGAAAAACCCAAATAATTCATTTCCATCGCAGTATCAAACACCGTGGTAGGTACATGGCTTGGCTTTCCCATCACACAATGACTGATGGTAGACGATAGTAATGTTAGCTGAGCCCTGCTATTACATATCTGTGCGCCTTAAGTCAAAAGATCCGCAAATTGGCCAACCTTTGTTTTCTCCGTCGACCCGCTCAAATGCGCTATCTGTAGCCTGGGAGCACAGCTAGCTTAGCACAAAGTGCTAAACTTGCAACTAGCATCCTGAGCCGTATACGGCGAATATGAACGAGATGTTTCTTCGATAGAAAGCAGCAGTACTGACCTTTGGCTTCTCCTCAGACATTGTGCTGTTTTTCCGGGGATTTATCAGTCACGCTGAAATTAACCGTAAACGGCGAAGCGGGTTATCTGCTCCTCCGGCTCTTTCGTTTGCACCAGGAGGCGCGCGCACTTAAATTTAAACTGTAATTCGACCAAAACGATCACGTGCTCCACATTTCCTCGAGCCCGCGGATACGTGAGCGCGCGATCTAATTTGCGCGTGCTCGAGGGACAGGTAATACAAGAGGGGAGGAAAACGTTTCTTATGGGATAAAACAAATAAATAAATCTTACCTTTGGAAAGCAATTCAAAGATCAAAGAACGTAGAAGAGGATTAACTGAATTTGGACAACAATCTTAAAACTATTTTGCTTAAAGTTACTTCCTTTGTCATGTAAGATGTATATGATTACATAAGACATTTTTGTTCATGTTTTACTTTGTGAAAATGCAGAAATAAATTTCTTGTTCATTTCAGAAAAAAAAAAATATTTCTATGCAGTTGGTCTTAAGATGAGAATGAATGAAAAACCACACACGTTTAAAATATTCAAATTTTTAATTTTGAAATCATCACATTTTTAAACAGCAGCTGCTCATTTAGTTTGTGAACAATTTATCAAAAAGGTCTGAAACAATTTCAAAATTTGACATCTATCAGCAGACAACCTGTTGCAATCACCCTTCTTATAGAAAATACATGTTGTACCTTAGACAAGAATGACAATCAGTAAAGCTTTACAAGGTATGAAAATTAAAACACTACTTATGAAAAAAGTACCACAAGCACCAATCTGCTACTTAATTGCAGGAATTGTAAAATACTGTATTTTGTGCAAAATAATACCATGTTTTCATTCCATGGTAACAAAAAAATGCTCTTTGTTAGATTAGCCCTTATAAGTCACTTCAATGTTTAGAAAAGAAGCAAGAGTACCAAACAGAATCACCTGAAATATTTACATTAACATCAAGACACAAAAACTATTAATCTGGCATAGCATGAGCTACCGTGTGTAAAAGTGAATCATTTAGTTTAAAGGCAGTTTTGAACTTGGTGAACTCTCATTCAGAGTTATTTCTGACTTCCTGTGTCACATTTTTGGCAAACACTGACTCGCTGAAATTCAGGTAATCACAGTTTATAATATGCTACGCATGTTTTTCACTGTTACTGGTGTAAATCAGATCATCTAAGGAACATTTCTTCAAGGAATCACAGCCGAGGTTCATCTTAATGATCATCCATACGGGCGTATGGATTATCCTTTGCCAGACCTGAAAGCAGAACAAGAGAGAGTTGAGCATTTGTTACAAATACATTTCCAAAGTCTTTGTCTCCTGAAAGTCAGTATTCTTACACATTTCAGAATTTCATTTCTGCAGGCTTAGTGCATTATACTTTTTATCCAGTAGATGCCACTACTGAGGCAAAACAATTTATTAAATTCTGCTTTAGTTTGATGTGATCGTTGATCACTTTTCATGTTAACAAAACTGAGTTAGGAAAAAAAATGACATTTTTAGACCCATTTCAAGCAACCAGGAACACAAACAAGAACCCAAACAAGAAATTTGTCTTACCATATTTGTGTCTGATTTCATCATGCCTCAGCTGCATTTCATTTCTCCTGTTGGGGAAGAAATACACAAAATTTGTCACACAGCAGAAAATACCAGACTAGGTCTGAATACTTAGCCACACAGCCTGTTGTAAAGGGATAGTGCAATTGTGAGTACTCTCAAAGCCTTATATCACATTTGATTAGATCTTCAAAATGAAGCCACTTTTTGGCAGAAACATAGAAACAATGCTTGAAAAAAAGATTAAACGGTTTAATGGTCTAAAATGTGTTTTCAGGGACATGAGCACAGTCAACAGGTTATTTTGTTGCAAAACTGAGACAAACGCCCCCAAGTGTCTGTTCAGGGTTACTACATCTCTTTGACTTGTGTCATAACATGCCAGACCTCTCTTTCTGTCGGGCCTTCCTTGCTCGAGTCTGTCTCTCAATCTTTGCATCTTCTCTCTTGGTCCTGGAAGATAAAAATATGTAGCACACAGATATTCACTATACACATGTTGCATACAAAACAAAGACAACAGTTAGACTGAGCCTAACGCGGCAGTTAAAGTTAACAAGTCTAAAGTCTGATTCCTCAGTTAACCTTCCAATTGAATGATAAAACTGGCTTCTTGTTGGTGAAAGCTGGAGCCTGTCCCTGTTGGAAAGTATAAAGCTCTTTGGAGAGTTAACCACAGTTACAAATTCTGGCAGGCTTTGGAGATGGCGGTATCAGCCGAGCCTCGCAGAAAAACAAACCCATTGTGCTCCCACGTCCTCCTCCTCCCTCCGTGCTGGACTAGATTTCACAGTCAGTGCTTCATGTGACTCGGTGCTTACCCGATTCTCTCACACTTGCAGCAGCAGCAGATGCACACAAAAATGGCGATGATGATGATCCCAGCCAGCACTGACATGGTGATGATTAGGATCTGGAAGTTTACTTGAAAAAGAAAACAGAAAGGTTAAAAGTGACATTCACTTGATGATGATGATCAGCCACCCATGATGACATGAAAACTTGTAAAACATAGAGGAAGGACTGTCTTTCTTAGGGACAAAGTTAATCAAATAAAAAATTAACTGATCAGGCAGCGGTATCTTATTAACTTTTTGTTTTTTAAAATCAGCAAAAAATAAAAATAAAAAAGCAAATTAAGGATTTTTTTTCAACTGTAAATTTTATTATTAGTTCATAAAGTAGTAAATATTACTTAAATAAAGAACAAATGCCAATGACTGATTCTATAAGGCACAATGTATGGTTTTGAAACTACTATGTGTGCTTCAAAACTGTTTGCTTTTCCTTTATTTTTACCACAGTTTAGTAAGAAAATAGCAAATTAGCAAAAACTAGGACAAACATTCAATTTAAAAGGAAAGAAAACAGCAAATAAGGTAAACCAGGAAGTCAAAACTGATAAATATTTGAGACTATTGGGAGAAAAGACGTAATAGGGAATCAAATGAATAATAAATTCATGAAAACATCGATATTTATTTCTCTGCTACTGGTCAACATCTTCCTACAACAACCCCCAATGATGAACATCATATGGGATACTTGACCGGCCTTACCCCAACATACCCCCCACCGGGCCTCGTTCAGGGGACACACGCTGCTGGGGGGCAGGATGTTCCTCGTTGGGTAGTCGATGCATTGTTCCGTTGGGTTGCACCACAAACACTGCAACACAAGTTAGCATAAAGTCCCCTTCCTTTACTTTGATATCTTAGGCTTCACAGAACCATCAAATACAAGGTTTTATTTGACTTACTGTCACATTCTTCAAGCAGTCATTACAACTTGTGTTGGATCTCAAGGCACAGGGGACTGAAACACACAAACACAGTGATTTACACACTTAGCTCCAAGAAAACTGCTGAAGAATATCACTAATCCTGATAAAACAAGCCAAAACCACTAATTCTGATGATTATCTTTGCTACAGAGATAAATTAAAGCCCTTGTAGATACTTGTCATGTGACAGCCTCCTGACTTGACTCTGGTCCGAACAAAGCACAGAGGCATTAAAAACTTACTTGCTGGAGAAGGAGTCGTTGTCTGCGCCTCTGTGGTCAACAAAAAAGTGCACGAAACGAAGGCAAACACAAAAACTAACCCTCTGTAGAGCCCTGGCATCGTGAATCTGCAGGAAATCATCGACAGCACTCAAACAACGAAGAGGAAAATAACGACTCTGAGGAGTCGGGGCTGAAGGGAGGATCTTCAGTTAACGAGGTCTGTCGTCATCAGCTCCTGATGGTGGTGTCAGGAAACAGCTGCGGAGTGAGACATCTGTCCGGTGAATGGCTGAAATCCTGCTGTATAAGCAGCTGTAATACGGGCTTTACTTCAAGAAAGTGACAAAACGAAATAAAGAGATGAACAAATAAATTATTGAATAATGAAATCATAATTAAATAGGCAACACACAAATTACGTCATTAAATAGTATTATAAGAATTTATTACCCTGTCACAATATTTTCTGTCAGGCTTTCACACAGGAAAATTATTGTATTTTCAATAAACACAGATTTCCAAACAAAAATAATGTGAAAACCTCAAAACAGCCTCAAAAATCTGCACCCCAATTAAAGAAAGAAATCTCTAAACAAATAACTTCCTTTAGCTACATTTGCAACAGGTTGGTTGACAGATGATTTAAAGGGGAACATGTAGGATTTTCCACAAAAGCTTTGTCATATCTGACCCATGTTTACAGACTCTGCTTAGCCACACAGGTGTTTTTAATTACTGCCACTGACTGAACCTCCACTACAGTAAAATAATGCATCCATGTTATATCATTTACAGGCAGTGGATAAAGTATTTTGTGTTTCTACAGTGTATGCAGACCCATTAACTGTGCATGAACTTGTCATCTCAAATAAATAACAACAACCAGCTTTTGAAATACAATAATTTATTAAAGCATTTTTAAATTTCAATATAAAACATTTTCTGATTTTTCTTTGTCAAAACAAACCGAAATCTCAGAAATACAGTCATCGTCATGGCATCATCAGTCTCTGGTGTGGCCGCCGGCAGCTGACCAGATTGCCTCAGTGAGTGTGATTGAAGAGCAATGGAAGACAGCGATGTGATGTGAGGTAAACACTACGCTCGTTATGTTGCTGTTGTTGTCGTGTCAGGTGACTGGTGTCAGCCTGAGTCCTTTCTGGTTATTTACACTGGGGGAAGCAGGTTGGTGAAGGGACTTGGCAAGGTTTGGTGTTGGGTTTAGAATAATTTTAAGTTGGAAAAAAAAAAAACAGGACACAAAGTGAATAAAGAAAGGTATGACACTCCGATATCTGATGCTAACCTTCTGAATGCACCATAAAGAAAAACAAATGTACTGGGATGGCTGCATTAATACAACTAGAGTTAAAGTCCTCCTGCAGCCAATAAATAAATACCCCACCCTTATATGGCCTTTACATCACTGAAAACAACAAAACAATTGTCAGACACACACACATTAAAAAAGCACTATCTTACTTTTTCTCTCTAGGTTCTTAATCATCAGTTTTCATTTACAAAACAGATTCAAAGACATCGCCAAGCTAGCACACTATCAAACAGCCCAACACAAAAGACTCATTCTATGACGGCTAACAATGCATTTTCATTAATGCAGTGGTTATCAACATTGGATTTCTTTGTTTGATGCATACCTTTGATTTCTAAGAGGCAGGTTTTTCAGTTTTCATTCAGGGATGTGCTGAAATGGCACCAGTGGAAGCTGTAAATCCCCATGTACTAAAAATATATATTCCATTCCTGAAAGGCAGCACCTGCACTGAGTCTGTTAGTACAGAAGAGCTAAAAAAACACTTAAATAAGGCAAGATAAGGGAGATAAACTCCCTGGGACAGTTATTGTTACGTATTAACCTGAGGGAATCTCCATTTAGGAGAACATTCATTACAAAGGGGAACAATGTGTGTAGAAACTACACATGAGTGAAGATTTGAACCACTCGAACTCATTCTTTTACATGTGTGAGATGTTTGCTGAACTGTTTGAATGATGAGATGTCATGAAGTTTGTAATATTAAAAAATAAAAACAACTTAAAAGACACCTGAAGCACATTTCAAGTAAGATGTGAGACACGACCAGTGTAGCTAATGCAAGCAACAAACATGTGGAGGAAGACAAAACTTAAACGTTTGAAATAGTTTCAGATGCATGAATTGTCCCACTTTTGCTTCGACAGTAAAGGCATCGTTTGTGTCTTTACAGCTTCTTTCCATGCTTGTTTGTTTTCTGTCGGTTAGACTATAGCTGAGTATATTTAGCGTCCTTTAGCGTCCATCACCTGATCCAGCTGGCTCCGTAACTCGCCACAGACTTCACGCTGCAGCGCTTCTTCACAATCATGTTAATGTAGGCTTTCATGATCTTTGTGATCTCTCCAACCTGTGAATGTAGGCATGGAAAAACGTCAGCGGTGCAGGATTTTACCACAAAGCAATTCTTGTAAAAGTTACAACAGTATGACGATGACGTACCTGTGGTGTTTCAAAATACATTTCTCTCTCGTCCACAGTGATCTTGTAGGTGTAAGGCTGCGGTGCGCCGAAGAAAACGATGTGCTCGTACGGGAAAGTCTCCAGAGGCTTGGGCTCCCCTCTCTTGTAGACGGACACATTTTCAGCGCTCACGCTTAACCAGAGATCATGAGGGAAGCCTCCTTCTCTGCACTACAAGGACACAAGGACAAGAACTGGTGAGTATCATTCAATGTGTGACTTGGAGCTCAAGGTTAAAAAAGTAATCCAGTCAAAGACCCAGTATCCTTACCTCAACATCAAAAAGTGTGGATCCATATCCAGGCCACTCCTTGATGATGGTCATGTACTTGAGCATGGCCTGGTGCTGATCCAGTCCTTGAAGGCGGCTCCACTTCTCCACGATGCTAGCCCTGGTGGCAGATGTCTCCTCCTTTATCCACATCTCCAACATCTGCTCCTCCTCCATTTTCTGCTTCTTCATCGACCCCGTCTTCAGCCCCCGCCGCAGGGTCCCATCCAGAAAGCTGGTCCTCCTGCGCTCCAGAGTCTGCCCAGACCCTGAGGCGCCGCCTACCTTAGTAAACTGGAGGATGCGAGTACGCAAGCGGCCCACTGGGTAAACGTTTTCCAGACTCCAGGTGACTCGTGCTTTGTCTCCGTAAAGGAACTGAAGACGGAGAGCGGCCAGGTGCTGCAGGGTCTCCTCTCGAGAGGGGAAGTGACCTCTGATCAGACTCTCATGAGCCTAAAGGAACAGAGGTTTACAGTTAGCAAAAACCAAGAAACATTAAAAAAAAGAAAACTCACTCAGGAATAAAACACACCTGCTCAAACATGAACGCGAACTCCACTCCTTCTTTGGGCATGCTCTCCACATCCAGGAAGCAGTAAAGTTTGAAATAGAGTTTCCACTGGCCTTCATCCTCGGCTTCATCACTGCCAGCAAGTCTGGAGGGAAAATATCAAAAACTGTCACTTTTGAATTTAAGAACATGAGCCTGAGTGTGTGATAATTAAAGTAACAGCAGGCCTCATAAACACTGCCTGGCCAAAAAAAAGGTCACACACTCTAATATTTGATCGGACCGCCTTTAGCTCTGATTACGGCACTGCAATGTCACAAGATTTATTTCCATCCAGTGTTGCATTAATTTATCACCAACGTCTTCATTGATGATGGTAGAGTCTGACCACTGAGCAAAGCCTTCTCCAGGACATCCCAAAGATTCTTAATGGGGTTCAGGTCTGGACTCTGTGGAGGCCAATCCATGTGTGAAAATGATGAATCACTCTTTCTCAGTTGGAGCCCGATGAATCCTGGCATTGTCATCTTGAAATATGGCCGTGCCATCAGGGAAGAAAAACTTCACTGATGGAATAACCTGGTCATTCAGTACATTCAGGTAGTCAGCTGACCTCATTCTTGGACCTGACCAACTGCAGCAACCCCAGATCATAGACTGCCCCCACAGGCTTGGACAGTTGGCACTAGGCATGAAGGGTGATCACTTCATCTGCCTCTCTTCTTACCCTGATGGTCCATCACTCTGGAACAGGGTCGATCTGGACTCATCAGACCACATGACCTTCTTCCATTGCTCCAGAGTCCAATCTTTATGCTCCCTAGCAAATTGAAGCCTTTTTCATTGATTGCTGACACCCAGCAGTCAGACTCTACAATTATCAATGAAAGATCTTGGTGAAAAATTAATGCAACACTGGGTGGAAATAAATCTTGTGACATTGACCAATCAATAACTCACCTTTCAAATTTGGCTAAAACATCAGCCACTAGCACCCTGCTCTCCACAGCTCTGTCAATCGTGTTGTTGTGTTCAAAGAGTGCAAACATGTTCCTGCTATCCTCCATAGCCAGACCTCTGATCAGCTTCTCCACCACCTGGACAAAAAGATAACGATCACAACGTTTGAAACGTGGTTCTCCGGCTGTTTCATCTTCATCGGTGATGACTAAGTTTTATTAACCTCTCCAGCGGTGGTGTGTGAGTTGATGGAGATCTTGCAGGAGCCTCCTCCGTGGCAGTAGACGGTGGTTGTCATCTCCTGTCTGGAGAGCAGTGCCATGATTTCCTCCTGAGAGGGGACAAACTCTCTGGTCTTTGTTTTCTTCAGAGACTCGCCGATGAAGTGGGCAAACATTTCGATCTCTGTGCAGGGGAAGAGATCCCTGATCCTGAAAACACACGAAAAGAAAACAGTGAGTTTGATGTTTCAACCAGCTGTAATGAGTCACTGCATAAAGGAGCATTCTGCACCTTTTCAGGTGAAACTTGAGGTAGCGTAGGATTCCTCGGCTGGGCAGGAAGGTGCAGCTCATGCAGGTGAGGAGGTGCCAGTGGGCGCGGTTGGCAGGACTGTTGGGGTGCGGGACGTGGTTGGTTTGTTTGATCAGCTGGCAGTAAACCTCGTCTCTTAACGGCCTCAGGTCCTGACAGGTTTGAAGGATCCCCTGGATGATTGGCACAGGGTCTGACACTGCCTCCATCTCCTGCAGTGAGTTGAAAATCTTCAGGGCTTCATCCTGCAGGCTGGTGTAACCCTTTTCCTTTTGCACTGGAAGAGACAACGTTAGGATTATCACTCCAGACGTTAAAAATGTTTCATCGTATGACACAGGAAATAAAAAAGTTATCATCCAGTTTAGCTAAAAATCTAGGTACTCACAGTGTAAGCTGACATCTCCATAGGGCAGAGGTAGAAGTGGGGAGTGCAAAGGATGCTGGGTATATCTTAGGATGGGGTTCCTCCAGTATGTCTGCTCCACAGCCTCCACATTCAGACTGCTCTCCTGCACAAAAACAAAAGCTGGTCAGACGTCTAAAAGTCAACTGTAATAAAAAATGAATCTTAACCAATCACATCATTTTATATTGGAGGAAGTGTGTGTTGAAGTCGGCTGAGTAAAGCTCGCAGTGTGGAAAAAAGAGGCAGCACAGAGGCGATGAAGCAGGTGGGAAAGACTCAAAGCAGATCACCGCACACACAGTGAGCATAAGTACCTCACTTTACTAAAGTGTGTCCCTGCCAAAGGTTTGCATGACTGAAAAGAGTTGGAGTTACAAAAATGCATCAATGAGATTAAATTTTGAGCAGAATTATTCATCAAAGTATAACTGAGCACATTCATTAGGACACATGATACACACGGTGTCAGCAATACTAAAACACTGAAATTCTGAATAGTAAAGTCAATCCTTAGCTACCTTGATGTCCCTGATGAGCTGCTGTGTTGGCGTTTCGATCGGGACTTTACTGTCTATGGCTCCTTGTATGGCATTCGCCCAGCGCATGGCTTCATTCAGCATTTTGGTGTAGAGACGGTAAGAGTGTTTACGTCCGTGGATGATGATGTTCCAGTAACCTGAATAAACAAAGCAGAAGAGGTTAATCAGGATTCATATAAGTGTAAATTCTTTAGTGTATCTCCAGCTGAAGATGACACCAGTGTTGATCACAGACTGACCGGTGTCCTTGAAGACTTTCTCGTCCGGCTGCACCACAGAGCAAAGACTGTTGAGGACCAGAGTTCCCAGTTTGGAGGCACTGCGCTCTGAAGACTTGTAATAGTCTAAAGAGTTGGTGGTGAGAACAAACCAGCGCTTCTTCAGCTTCAGAGACGTGCTTTTGGCCCCTGACTTCATCTCTTTGTGTAACCAGCCTGAGACAGAGAGGAAAGAGAAAACCCTGTTAGTTTGGACACCCTGCCTCCAAACTCCTAAAGACTATGTCCCCTGACTGACTGACCTCTGACTATAAACTCCTGTCCGTCCACTTTAGAGTCTCCTTTGGATTTCTGCAGCAGGCCGATCCAATGGTGCATCTCTTCCGGTGTGTCGGTGTTGCAGTGGATCACGCGGTTAGCGGTGATGATTACAAATGAGTTAGGTCTGCAAAAGACAAGATGCACGAGTTGTTATTCAATGTGCATGCTGTCAAACCACTCAGACAGTGACTGGCTGAATTTTTAGGCTGTTATTACTGAATTCTCACCTGTCTGGGTTGTCTGATGCACAAACAGAATCAATCAGGCCTACATCAAGTGTGCCCTGTGCAGAAAAAACATAAACACAGTGTTAGAGATGCAAAATACAGTGCATTAAAAATCAATTATTATCATTATTATTATTATTATTATTATTATCATTATTATTAGCAGTAGTAGTAGTAATCATAATAATAATACTTTAGTCCTACAGCACTTTTCAATAGAAGCAACAAAGTGCTTCACAATGTACAGTAAAAACAGGTAAAAATGAACAGCAGAAAGTAAAAACAAATGAAAACAACTAGGACAAGCAGCCAAGCAATAAAATAAATCAATAGGAGCAAAAACAATGAAATTCAGATTAAAATGAGATGGAACCACAAAATAAAAGCGTTTCTGTAAAAATAAGTTTTCAGATGGAAATAAAGCAGGTGACTGATTGTGCAAGTCTGATCTCCTCTGGCAGGCTGTTCCAAAGTCTAGGGGCTCTCACTGAGAAAGCTCTGTCACCCTTGGTCTTAAACCTAGACCCTGGAACTAGGGGTGCACCGATCACAATTTTCTGGCTGATCACCGATTACCGATCTTTAAAAAAACCTGTCCTGGCGATACTGAATTTTAATTTCTTATAACTGACAGCATATACCTTCAATGTTCCAATCTTATTTTATTGAAAATCATTGAAAAATACATGTGAAACAATAAAATCTTTATGTTTTAACTTAAACAACCAATAAAGTGTCCTGAGTTTTAGGTCTCAGAGCAAAAAACAACAATGGCTGGCTGTCAGACCTTCCTGGAGGTGTATAATATCAGTTTCATATGTAAGGATGGGTCGATCACTAATCCCCCAAAATTAAGGAAATGTGCATGCCTACTTTGAACAGCGAGTAGAGCACTGCCAGAGGATCTCAGACTGAGCTGGGGTACATATGGGGCTAAAAGCTCAGAAATGTAATGATGTGAAAGTCCATGCTGGACCTTAAATGTGAGTAAAAGAATCTTAAACTCAATCCTAAAAGCAACAGGCAGCCTGTGAAGATTTGCTAAAACTGGAGTAATAGGTTCACATTTCCTGATATTTTATAATAGTCCCTTAACAACAAAAATAACCAACCTGCATTAAATGCGTAAAAAAACAGATTATTTTTTCTAGATGACATTTTTTGAGTCCTTTGTGACATCTTAAATAATTCTTTTCCACAAACAAAGGCAAACAATTCTTCGGGGCTTTAAGTGTGAAAAAGATGTAGAAACAGACACATTTAGCAAACAGAATCCTTTAACTTTAGGCTGTAAAGGCCAGAAGAGAGTAAGGGAGACTATATAACCCAAATCTAGACCACCATACTTAAGCTAATTCAGTTACACGCTCCATCATTCCTGCTGAAAAATGAGAGTTGAAGCAGGGGCCCCGGCAGTAAAGAGGTAAAACAGCACTAACCACTGCATTCTTGGGGTTGGCCTGTTCATGGTGCATTTCCACGAGCTGCTCCGGGCTGGCGCTGTGGACCCGACTCAGCACATTGAACCAACCGCTGGACGAGGTCAGAGGGAATTCAAAAAGTGAGAGTCAGCAAATGTGAGATCGATAATTACACCATGGAGTTCCACTGGCAACCACAAGGGGGAACTTTGTTTCCACACATCGTTTTAAATGAAGACAACAGCAAAGTCAAACACAACTTAGTCCTCCTCTGATGTCTATGTGGGTATAAAGTACCTGGCGTCTTCTGGAGACTCTGCATAGATGTGGTAAGTCCTCTCCTCTGTCACTATGTTGAGCGCATTCTCCTTCTCATGATTGTCCACAATGTCCCTGAAAAGAAACCCAGAGACGACCAGAGGAGCTGAGTCAAAAAGAAAGAGGAGCAGGATGTTGTTTGGCCACAATGACTGGAGCAGGGTCTTACTTTGCTGAGCGGATATCAATGGTTCCTTTCAGCTTCTCCTCGCTGTCGTTCTCAAAGTACATGAGCTTTGACTCACGCAGAACAAACCAGCGCATCTTCCAGTTGCGGCGGGACAAAGTAGACATTCCTCCTCCTTTCTTGTAAAGCCAGCCGGATTTGAGGGAGTCCTGCTTGGCTCTGAACCACATGAAGGTCTCATCCTTCAGGACGCACCATCTACGACGCCACGGGATCATCAGACCACCTGGAACACGGAGAGAAGAGAGGGGAAGGTTGACTTTGTTGTACTGTAAAGCTCAAATAAATGAAGGGGTGAATGCAGACTGGTTAAATAAATCTAGAAAATAAATATACCTAAAAAACTAAACATGCAAGTCTGTTGGAATTTTCTGGAACAACAATAGCAGTGGTGCTCAGCTGTGCAGAAATCATCTGCATGCCTGCTGGGCAGTGGCTCGGTAAAACTACTCACTCTTCATGTAGAGGTAGCCGTGGAAGTATGGAGGCCCACTGCCGTTCAGTAGATGCACTCTCCCATTGGAAACTTCTTCATCTGTGTCCACGTAGCCGTCGTTTTCATCATCACTATCGATGAACTGCAGCACAAACAACAACATTTGAGATTAATTTGAGATTTGTGGATAGTTTTTATGTTAAATAAACAAGCAAGCAACAGATACAGTTTGATTTTGACACTAACTAAGAAGACTGTTCTCGTAACTTTAAAAAGGAGCAGCTTTGTTTAGTTTCCTCGAGACCATCAGTCTGAGTCTACTGTTGAAAAAGTAGCTGAAATCTGTCACCATGTTGTAAATCAAGCTGGCAAAAAAATGTGCCTGCACACACACTCGAATATTTCTCTTCACATTCTGCTGATCAGTCAGTTCTGAGCTCTCTGCTCACCAAGCAGTATCAGGGAGTGGATTCACAGGCTCATCACAGAGCCAAAACAAATAATAAACCAGGTTTCACTCTGATTCTAACACAAGCAGAGCCCTATGATGTGTTTAAGGAGTTCAATTTTCGCTTGCTCATGTCCACAACAAATATTCAGCAAACGTTTGGGTGTTAAATTAACATAAGAGGAGAGTTACAAACACAGAAGTCACTGAGATCTGAAATGAAAGTAAGAAATAAAGAAGTTTATCTTTTCCAAAAACTGAATTTTCTTCATTTGTATCCTGTAAGTTCTCACCGAGTCTGAGCTGCCTCTGAATGAGTCCAGGCTGTTCTGGGTGCAGGAGGACTTCCTCAGCACTTCCTCGTCTGTAATATGGCCGTCATTAGTGCTAGCACCTGAGCTCCCATGAGCCTCCTCAAACTCCTCCTGATCGTAGTCTGACTCTGCATCATGCGGGTTTGTCTGTGTCGGTTCCTCACATGCAGGCTCAAAGTCTGACCTCCTCCCTGTCCTCCGCCTCTCCCCGTTAGTGACCACAGCAGGAAGAGGAGGTCTGGAGGTTCTGGATTCTGAGATGGAGGAGACTGGGCTGAGGCCGTTGGGGGTAAGAGGGGAGAGATTTGGGGGAGCAGAGGGAGAGGTAGGGGAGGTTGGGGGGACGACTTGTCCTTCTGCAAAAGCAGGCGGAGGGGGAGGAATACTTTGGAAGACTTCTTTATCCAGAGGAACTTTAGCTGGAGGAGGGAAGTCTGGCAGAGGAATGCACTCATCCTCAGCGTGGAATCCCTCATCCACCTCCTCCTCAGCCAGAGGAGCAGTGGATTCAGATGGGTCATGGAGGTTCTCCTCACTTGAGAGTGACGGCTCCAAACCTCCAAAGTCCAGGAGCTCCAGGAACTCAGTGGCCACGCGGGAGGCTTCCTTCTCCAGTCTGTAGATCTCTGCATCTCTCATCTGACGGAGCTCCTCGTGGGAGACATCCCCGAGGAGGGAGACGCCGTCTTCCTGCTGCTTCTGCAGGCGCTCGATCTCCCTCTCCAGGCGCAGGATCTCCTCCATCTGACGGCTCTCCTCCTCAGAGGTGTGACTGTTGGAGAGAGTCTGGGACAGCTCCTTCTGTTGGCGGGACAAGGAAAGACACAGAGGGGAGATCTCAACATCTTGAGCCACAAAGCTATTCCATATTATATTTTTGTGAAAATGACATTTTGTTAAAATGTTTAAAGAGATTACCTTCTGACAGACACCGTTCACCATCGAGCTCCTGATAGAGGAAACACAGACAGATTTGTGATGAAGATGTGCATAGATATGGATATCAAGAAAAAAAAACATCTAAAAGTTGTTAACTTCACCTTTTCTCTTCTGCCTTCGCTGCCATTTTCTTCTCCTCCTCCTCCCTCATCAGCCTCAGCTCCTCCTCCCTCCTCCTCAACTCTGCTTCCATCAACCGCTGCCTCTCCTCCTCCTCTTCCCTCCGTTTCTTCTCCTCCTCCTCCCTTTGTCTCCTCTCCTCCTCTACTCGCCTCCTCTCCTCTTCCTCTTCTCTCCTCCTTCTCTCCTCTTCCTCCCGCTCCTTCCTCTGCTTCTCCTCCTTGAGCTGGAGGAAGAGGGACCTCGCCCGCTGGCCTCTGTGGTGTTTCTGCAGGACGATGGCGGCGAAGCGGATGCGCAGGAAGACGCGTCTCCAGAAGTGAGCACGGTAGTTTTTCTGGATGGTGACGACGCTGGACAGGACCCTCTTGTACTGTTTCCTGTTGGAGGAGAAAAAGACACGGTTTAAACTTTCTTTTTTTTCAGTAAAGTTTGACAAACTGTGGACATGTCTGCTGCGCCGCTGCGTCGCTGCATCATCTCCTCCAGCTGCCCGCTGTTATTCTCTGTGGACATAAACACTCGAGGAAAAGCATTGTGAGCATTGTGAATTGTGCAATGTTTAGAGTCTGATGAGCCATTGTGGCTGTGTGGGCTGCTGTGTTTAGCCCTGTGACTAAGCCCCATCATCCACACACTACACATGCATTGAGTACACACACACACATAAACACAAGCACACACCAGCACACACGTGACTTACAAAGGACCACACACACTGCCTTTGAATCAGTGACCTTTAGCCCGGCCTTGTCTCCACAGTAATGACTCTGTGGCCTCTGACTGCTCTAACGTTACACATAATAACACAAAGCCTCTACTTGTGCCTTGCTTTGACTCTGATGGGAATTGAACTCGCAACCTGTCATCCCTTTCTTTACACCCTCTCAGCCGGGCCTTTCGGGGAACTCTGTGTGACCTTACACACGGCAGCTCACAGGTGGGGCGCAGCTACAGAACATGCCGAGGGGTGTCTGTGTGTGCAGATTTCTGAGCCGCCGCGATGATGGATGCCCGGCCTGACAGCCAGAGGGGAGAGGTGGAAACGCTGCTGCTTCGGCTGAGAGTGAGATTTATTCAGGGGGGATGAAAACATCATCAGCTGCACAGCTGATAGTTATCAGTGAGAGTGGGAGAGGCTTTGATTCAGCTGTACTTTGAAATGTGGTTTAAAGAGGTCCAACTTACAGGGTACGACCTGTGCTTTACTCCTGATCACTCTGTCTTTCTAAAATACACTCATCAAGGGTTTGAGAGGAAACTTATCATTTGGAAATAGTCAGGTTTACTTTTGCACAACACACTCTCCAAACCTGCATGATCAGCTTTAATTTTGCTGACAGTTTGCTCCCCAGACTTTCAAAAGTGAATCTTGCAGCATGAATTTTAGATTGTGAGGTCAATACCATCATTAAAAGTTGAGACCAACTAAAGTAAACACTTTTTGGTGTAAGAGTTACTGGAAGGTGGAAACATTTACACTCCCATAATGCCTTTCTTTGGTTCAAAATTGCACATTAATCTTTTTTTGTTGCTACTCATCCATTTTATTTTAATGACAAATAGTGATGCACTGATCCAACTTTTCTGGTCCCGATACCGATACAGATACCGATACTGATACTGATACCGATAAACCCGATACCTGGGCTTTGGGTATCGACTGATACCGATCCTGATCTAAAACCAGTGTTAGATAATAACTTGCATACTCTACTGTAGGATAAGACTGGTAATGTTTTGATTAAAAGATAAAAAATGGGTACAAAAGGAAATACTGAAGTTAATGTTTTTTTTAACTATAAGTGTTAAAATGTTTAACAGCGGTTTGGTTAAAAAATGCTTAAAAATTGACATAAATTACTATTTGATTATAAAACTGTATACCTTGTAAACTAAATCATAGTTTAGCCTTGGTGTCAAGTTTGAACTGATCCTTCCCGCCGATACCTGATCCAGCTTTGAGGGGCTGGATCAGCCCCGATACCCGATACAAGGATAGGATCGGTGCATCCCTAATTCCAAACACCCCATATTGTGTCATAACTAACTATATTAACTAGAGCCCGACCGATATGGGATTTTTGGGGTCGATGCTGATACTGATACAGGGGGCAAAAAAACCCTGATATCCGATATATCGACCGATATCTGATATATCGACCGATATCTGATATATCGACCGATATCTGATATATAGACCGATATCTGATATATAGACCGATATCTGATATATAGACCGATATCTGATATATCGGCTGATATATATAACAAATTCATTGATATACACGGGATATATACTGTATATGAACACAAATTATTATAACACCCATATGATTCAAGACAGAGACAGAAAACTATTAAATTAAAGAAGTCAAACTTTAAACACAGTAAGTAGAAAAAAGGTCAAACTGTAAACACACAATGAGCAACTTACACGACGTTAAAACGCCGTATTATAGTCTTCCATTAGATAATGGTGTACCTGTGAAATAACAGTACCATTTATCTCTGTTTATCTCTCAAAAAAGCAACTAACTCGACGTTAAAACACCGTTCTATAGTCTTACATTTCATAATGGTGGGCAGAGGGGGCGGGCACTCGGGCAGTGTGCAGCCCAACACAGACACACTGGAGCATGAGTGACAGAATCTCTGTGGAGCAAAAATTGTAATAATCGACTACACTTTGGCCGATGTAGATTAACCGGTGACAGGCATAATCGGCCCGATTTATCTGCCCGACTGATTAATCGGTCGGGCTCTAATATTAACCCCTGATATACTGTGTATGTTCTATACCTACAAAATATCTGTCCAGTCAGTTTTGACCTGGATCTGAAAATTGCTCACAGTAATTATCAATTCCAAATTCTAAACTACACCCTGCCTCTTTCACAGTAAAACACTCTTAAACAATCATTTCCTCAACTTGACACACGCTGGTGGAGCTAAAGTCCATTTGAATAGACACAGGTCATATTTGACCCAAAACAGCCTGTGTAAAAAAAAATTGTCACACCTGAAAAAAAGTATATAATATTCTACTTTTTTTTATCATTTTAAGAAAATTAATCAAATTTCAGTCTAAAAAAAAAAGTTAAGTGTATTTTTAATGCTGTTAAACTTCAAAATGGGTAAGTATGATGTAAACAGCATGAATGGGTTAAATGTTGACATTGTAAAAACAGAAGGAAATGTGCATCAGACTTTATATGTCTGAAGTGCTACTTTTAAAGTCTGATCTGTCTTCAAATAAAAAGAAAGAAAAAATAAGTTGAGACCCACAGTGAAGATTTAGCATTCATAATTCATGACTCAACATGTGTGTCAAAGGGATTATCAGAGATACTTATGACATGCAGTAGGAGGAACACATTACTTTCACATTCTGCTGAACACACTCTAAATCTTTGGGAGCAACATATTTCAAATTCTGCTGATTTCTGCAAAGTAAAGTAAATGTGGTGGCAGTGACGGGCATGTTTCAAACATGTGCTGCAGTAACTTTTCTTTTAAGGCTAAAGTGAGTCTCAAAGTCTGCCTGTAGACTGTGAATGAACCTACACACCCCAACCAACGCTCAGACAAAAAGGTAAGCACATGTGCAAAGGCACGCACACACATATGTACCCACGCACACACACACACAGGCAGCACACCTCTACTGCAAAACAAACACTGACATCTGCCGCTGCCACTCAGCGCCCCCTCCTCCTCCTCCCCCTCCACCCCTCCACTCCTCCACTCACCTTGCCACATAGCTGAGGATGTGGGCGCGGATCACCATGCCAGCCCGGCGCCGCACCTCTTCCCTCTCCTTCTCCAGCCTTTGCTCCAGGGCCTCCTTCAGGAACACCTGCGGGACGAGCAGCGCCACGGCCCACAGGGAGGGACACAGACAGGGAGGAAGAGGAGGAGGAAGAGGGGGAGGTGGAGGGGAAGAAGACAGGATGGGTTAGTTCCTCTCCTTGGTTTGGCTGCAAGAGAAGAGGCCCCACAGAGATGTGAAGGGCCCCTGTTGTCTGCTGGCAGCACCCTGTGCACCCCCGCTGCAGAGGAAGCTGTGGTGCAGCTGAGGCTAGCAGGTTAGCGGCTCCCCCTGACTGCAGAGTGGAGCAGAGCAGAGAACAGGCACAGGGACTGCAGTGTCGCTGCTGAAGCTGCTGCTGCAGAGCCTCATTGTGTTTGGGCGTCCTTCCTGAGCGGCTCCCTACTAATGCTGCTACCGCTGCGCTGATAGCTCGACTGACGTGCGCAGGCAGAAAGGCACAGAGGGAGGGGAGGGGAGGGGAGGGATGGAGAGATGAGGGGGAGGGATGGTGGCTGGTGTCCAGATAGAAAGCCACACCCCTCCTTACTCTTATGAGGAAGAAAGAAAGAGTTTTGTTAACCCTTTGCTTGCTCCTGGAGACTTTTTAAAAGTTGGTACTCACTCTTTCTGTTTCATGCTCTCTGTGTGGGACTTTTCTCTGCCTGCAGCTCTGTCTACACTCAAACACAGGCGGAAACGAACCAAGAGTTGGACCACGACTTTATAAAACATAATCAGATTTTAAATGTCTGACTAGGGTCCCACCAGCTGTGTGTGGGTTTATGTGATAATGCGATATCTGTTGCTAGCCAGGAGGATCAACTCCCTGTTTAAGAGGGGGGTAGACCTTTGACGGTCTACATGTGTGTGTGTGTGTGTGTGTGTGTGTGTGTGTGTGTGTGTGTGTGTGTTCCCCAGATGTTCCACTAATCAAAGGATCCCACAGCTGCCTCTGTAAAGTCTGTGAGAGGAGGAAGCTTCCTCTTCGTCCACATCCTTCCCTCCGTCTGCGAAACAAACGGCTCCTAAACTCAGACACACATATACACACACAATCCCTGCGACGTCACCCCAGCCCCTAATTCTGGGCACACACTTCCTTTTGCTCTGCACACAATCAGGACGTATAATTACACA
Organism: Halichoeres trimaculatus; assembly: GCF_033239565.1. Taxonomy (NCBI): domain Eukaryota; kingdom Metazoa; phylum Chordata; class Actinopteri; order Labriformes; family Labridae; genus Halichoeres; species Halichoeres trimaculatus. The sequence continues at coordinate 20,887,437 of NW_027437197.1, forward strand.
CAGATTGTTCCTCCAAAGGAAACGTACCCCCCTCCCCTCCTGTTCCCCCTGTTCTCCTTTGACTCGCTCAGACCCCTTCCCACAACCCACACTACATTTCCCTGAGCCCAAAAATATTACGCTGCCATCAAAAACACAAGCGTGTGGACACAGGCTCAGCCACTATGTGCGTTTTCTTGAGGTCTCAAATTAAATTTTCTGTGTATGATCAGTTAAAGTGGAGTCAGTCACAGGTCAGCGTGTTGACCCCGGTGGTAGAGAAAAAAACAAGCTGCCTCTGAAGAGACTGTGTGAAAACTTTAATATACATTGGCATGTGTTTAAATGTGGTTATACGTCCATTAAAAACAAACATGTGGTTCACATTAAACATTTTTGGTCCTCACGTATATCCCAGCATGCCATGTGTGCAGCTGAAGCTATTCATAGCAGTGCCAGCCAAATGGGGTATAACAACAAAATTGTCCAAAAGGGAACAGACGAACTTTAGACGTCTCCGTGATTCAACCATCAGAGAGGAACCACAACTGAAGGCAGGGAGATATGTGGACCAGAGAAATCCAATATAACTGTTTTATTTATACCCCTCCTCTGTTGTTTTGTGTCGAGGCCAAATGTTGATTTCGACATGAAGCAGAGGTTTTACCGCCAGGATGAAAAATAGCCACTAAAGGTTAATCATTGGATGAAAGTGCGCAGACAAAGAGGGGGCTTTTAGGGGGTAGTTGATCATTGTTTGAAAAAAGAACACAGGGAGTTCAAGAAAGAAAAAAGCAGAGACAGAAATCAGTTCCATTCAAGGCTTTAGATCTCCTTTCCAACTCTTCATCACTCCTCTAAATCACCCGCCTGGACTTGACTTTCTCAAACCAGCTCTCTGAGTGTCAAAAGGTCTCTTCCAGCTACAACAGCCTGGACTCAGGATTACTGTAAGCCCCCCTGGCTCTGGGTCACACTTACAGTAACAGTTGTTAGTGTCAGGGTTTTAAGGAATAGCCGTGAAACTCTGTGGTTGTCAGCAGGAGAAAAGGAGACTGACCACAACCGGCCTGAAAAATCTTTCAAACATGAGTCACGACTGGGGCCGTCCAGGCTATGGCACACATTAACAGCTCTGAGCAGCAGCAGCAGCTCGACTTATTGTGAAAGAAGTGGTCAAAGAAAGAAAAATATTGTTAAGACTGCAGTTTTTCTTTGGAGCTGTTCAAATCCAGCAGAGAGTTCTTGTTAACAATGATTTTACTTGTTGAGTATGTTTTGAAACGCTTGTAAATGATATACTGTGTTTATTTGTTTTCAGCCGGCAGCGGGATCCGGTTTGTGTGTTTTTTTACTTGTTTTCATTATATTGATGGTACATACGTCTCATCACATGGTCGGATTAGGGAGACCGCAGGCTGGGTAGAGTCAGTGATGTTGCACATGTTGTCTGAGTAATGAAGTTTGACCTCGTTATCAGATAACCTATGAGGTTACAGTCTCCATTATTAGTTTCAAACCATCTTCTGTTACTTATGATCCCACACAGGGAGAAACTATACTAAAGTGAGGACGCTTTGAGGTGTATCCACCCGTAATCAACATGTCTTAACCATCATCGAGACAAAACTTTTGATGAAACATTTCCTAAACCTAACTTTGGTTAAGTCCACTTTTTGTTCACTGACTGATGTCCAGGAAGCTGGTTCATAGAAAGTTCTAGAGAAAAAAGGTTTAAGACACAATTTTTGGACAATGTCTGGGATTTTGTTAACAGAAGGCGAGGAGTTGGCTCTAGTATGGGTCAGGGACGGAGCCAGGATTTCAATTTTGGGTGGGCCTTAAATTACAAAAGTTAGTAAATGTGAATTTACATATTCAACCTTTGTATCCTGTTTTGTGTTTATTTAGTATTATGTTTATTTATTTATCTAATGTCAATTTACCCCTCTAGTCAACTGTATTGATCACTTTTGGCTAGGGCTGTGCTCTTGGTCACTGGGGGTTCATGAGGGTTTATAGATGGGTTTAAAGTTTTCATTGTCTGTACAAGTTCAGTATGTACAGGATGTTATTATGTATGTATATCTGTATGTATATATGTTACATAACCTAAAAACCTTAAAATAAAGTTATAAAAAAAAGAGTTAGTAAATAACTTTTACTTTATGTATACAGATGTAGATACAGATATAGTACTTTTACTACGTATATTTTAAAGCAGATCTAGTTGCTTTTTAATCCTTTAATATTTGATAAAATTTTAGTGCATCAGAAGGCAATGGCTCTCAATGGTATCGGCCACACACTTAATGCTTTAACACACCAATGGGCTGCACTGCCTTAACATACCATGTATTGTAGCCTGTGAGAGCAGAAACCCTTAACCACAGCTAAATAAAAAAGAAAAATCTTCGTTCTTTCTCCAAATCATTCTCTAGTCTTACCAGTATGACATGACCGAATAAGTCATAACTTTTTTACCAACAGGCTAAAATTTGCCAAACTTGGCTCTTTTTATAAAGACAGGACATCTAACAATAACAAAACGGGAATAAAGTGACAAAACTTTAATTCCACTTTAAAACTGATTGAAAAAAAAATTAATGTATATTTATTTATATATATATATATATATATATATATATATATATATATATATATATATATATATATATATATATATATATATGTGTGTGTGTGTGTGTATTAAAAAAAAAAAAAGGAAACGTGATTTTTTCAAAGAAAAGTTTGAGGTGGACCTGCTAGAAAGTGGGTGGGCCTGGGACTGTTGGGCCCACCCATGATGCCGCCCCTGTTACAGTTTACAGGTTATGCTCATTTTAAGTATCAAAAGGCTCAAAGGTAAGTCAAAGTCATGTCCTCTTTAGTGACAAAAACTAGTTTGGGCATGTGTGTGTGTGCGTGCTGCACTGCACCTTTGACTTTCCCAGCTGCCACCCTTTCTTGGCTTTGTCATGAAGCGTTAGGAGCTCTGAGCAGCTCTGCTTTTCGTCACCGCTGTGGATTTTGTTCTTCACGATCATCTTGTACCTTTAGAAAAACACAGACACACAGAAAAACACAAACACAGACATTCAAACAAACAAGAACAGCAGTTTTTTTCAGTGTGTGGTTTGTTGTTTTTTAGGTTGTGAAACGTAAATGAAACACGTGTCAGTCAGCCACAGCTTTGTCGTGCACTGTTTCTTTTTTGGGATGTTGCTGACCTGCTGAAGAAGTCCTTGAAGGTTCTGCGGACAGGGAACCCAGCCCTGCGGATTTTCACGGTTTCCAGCATCCCGGAGTATCTCAGCTGGTTCAGGACTACATCAGGATCAAACTGGTTGGCCTTCTGTAGATGAAACAATGGTACAACATGAAATGATGGTGTTTTTTTCCATCAAGTGCATTAAAAGTTGACGTGCATTCACAGCTTCTTCAGCACAATGAGTGTTTTGCTGATTATTGTGGAAAATTTGAACACTGCAGGAAAATATAATCCTCCGCTGCTGAGCTTACTCACCTATTCAAGTTAAACCTGAGCTTTAAAGAAAATAACCGTGGTGTGTGCTATCATTTTACCTTAACAATCAGGTTACTGCACAGAAAACTCACGCCATCAGACGGAAACCTGAACAGCTTTGAGCAACCAGGGGGGAGGCTTTTTCTTTCTGGAATAATCAGCTGCATTGTTCACAGCTCTCCGGTGATCCTCAGGCCTGCTTATCAGAGAGGATCTATGACGTCTGCCGCCTCACACCTCTGCACAGGCGGCGCGATCGCTCAAAGGGACCACACGAAGGCCATTGTCACCCAGAGGTCACACAGAGCTGCTTAAGCCCCGCACAGGGCTGCAGCATTCCCAAAATGTGTCAGGCTAATTACAGGCTAACGCTCGTATGGATGGAAACACACACACACACACGCTTACATGTGTTCATGTTCAAAATCAAACACATGAACTTAAATGTGCTCTCCTGTGAGCGCTGAACTCTGCTCTTTAGTGGAGGATTCAGGCAACAGAAAGAGCTGCAGCATCTTTACTTATTTGAGTTTTTCCCAGAAGACTAAATTGCACAAATACGTTCCATGCCAGTGTGTGTGTTCATGCGTGTGTGTGTGTGCATGCATGCAATCATGTCAGAGGATTGCGCATGAAATCCTGTCATTCTGCAGGATTAATGCAGGCATGGCTTGTTCCATCTTGAGAGCAACTGAGGCCAGGTGAGCGAATGTGATGCAGAGCCAATGAGAGGAAAGAACAGCAAAGAAAAAAAAAAGGGAGGCGGGAGGAGGGATGGGAGGTGAAAGGAGGATAGTGAACTTTCCATGCTGTTAAGTTTGCAAGAAGGTGTGGAATGACACACAGGGGAAGGGAGGTAGGGCGATCGCTACACAGAGCGCATTAATAAGTGACAGAAACAAAGAGAAAGCAGCTGGATCACAGAGAGTAAAGCACCTCACACGAAGGTGGGTGAAAATGCGTGTTTTAAAAGAGAGTCTGCAGTTACTAACCACTAAGCCCCTGCAGCTGGAGCAACCAGCGGTGACCTCTGACCTCTGGTTAAAGGGATAAAGTGATAGGAATGTGCTCGTACACACTCCCTCAAAGTCTCAAGTGTACAAGTCATGAAAATTTGCAGTAAAAACACGCAAAGGGTTTTGTGGTTCATTCACCCCTGACTCAGCAGTAACCAGACTTAAGACTAAATATTAGCTCTGAGCAGCGGGAGCTATAAATAGCACAAAGGTGGTTTAACTTTGCAGGGGCTGACCTTGACAAAGCCTGGAAGGGTTTCTGACATTTTTTTTTTCTTTGGTGCAATGAAATTTGCATGACCTACCTTGTCCATGTTTGGTTTGATGCAGCGCACAAAAAAGGGGTTGGAGGCACTTAGTGTGGCCATGAGGGAGTGGAGGGAGTCCTGAAACACATCAGAAACAAGAGGATCAACATCAAAACAATGACATCATTCTTATGAATATATTGATTTGTGCTTCTGAAGTTATAAATACTTTGTACATGTGTCTGGGAAGAAACTGGCCCACAAAGAATCAGAAGTTAGTTTCAAGAAATCATCACTAGGGATGTCTTTCCGATCTGATTTTTTCATGTTTTGCCAATACCGATCTGATCTCTTTCTCTGATAAATCCTGTACTCTGTTGGGTGATTGTGTTGTAAATACTGAATCATATTTGTTGTATTAAAATGAACCCTGTTGGTACCTCCTTGAGGATCACTCACCTTACAAATGTTGCAAGACTCTGTTATACTATCATTGCTTTCTAAAGAGAAGTAGTCCCACACAGCGGACATGTTTGCAATGTGGTTTGATTTACAGCAGCCGTAAAGTGTGACGGTGCTGAAAACATGTGACGTCGTCCTGATCATGTAACGAAATCCAATATATTGGGCGCCAATACCAATCGGTGTATCAGATCAGGATATCCCCAATCATCACTGAAATACCCAATACCCATCATACAAAATACAGCAGTTTGCTTGCATAAATTTCAATCTCTGTTGGTGAAAGAGTATAAAAGAAATCTGAAATATAATCAAGTAAGGTTTAAAGTGTGCAACAAATGCAATGCTGAGATTTAACTTCTCAGTGAGAAATGTAAATTCCTGAGATGAAAAATGTAAAACTAAAAAAGTAAATGTGCACAAAAGTAAGTATTGTGGACAAAATGTGTTACATAGTGAAGTTTTGGTGAAACTATTTACTTTCCACTTCTTACAAGCTATTACTCACTCTGTATTTGCTTTAACACACACACACTGTGAGGACCCTTGAACCTCACAGGCTCTGTCAGCCCTGCTCTCCTCAGACAGTCTGTCTCCAGCAAGGCCGGGCCTGGCAGAGCCGAGCGTGATTGGCCCCTGGTTGGCCCCTCTCTGCCCAGCCATCAACCCTAATCCCCTGGCTTTGGGAACTGTAGGCCAGGGCAGCCTGCCAAATCCTCCCCTGCTCCCTCCCTCTCTCCATCCGCACTGCAGTTAGGACATGCTAAGCTAAGCCCTTCGGTCGATCCCCTCCTCCTCTGCCAAAACCACATATTTCATACATCCCATCACCCATCATTCTCCACACTGACAGCTCTCTCCTTCCCCCTCTGTCTCTCAGTGATTTCTACCCTCTTTTTTTCTCTCTGCCCGCGTGCTCACACTCAAGCCGCTGAGACAGAGCACCAAATGTTAAGGGTTAAGTGATAATTACATGCAGCAGAACATAGGAGACTATCAGCTCATTGTCTGAGTGATGACACAATCATACAACCACGAGTGAAGAAGGGGGAGCGATATTTGTACGACAGAAGCTCCAGTCTTACCCTGAACTGGGAGCTGACGGTGGGTTTGCGCCTGGCTGTGCCCATCTTCAGGGTCTCATCTCCACTTCTGCTTCCGACACGCTCAAAGAGGTCGTAGATAAAGTCCAGCCTGTGAGAGCAGAGCAGAGCAGAGCAGAGCTGTAGAAAACTTGCAGATGAAGTGAAGCACACAGGTGTGTGTGTGTGTAAGGGAAGGTGAGAGTGAGATACCTGCTGTCTTTGAGAATGAAGAGGATGTCGTCTCTGAAAGTGTCTCGGTTTTTTTCTAATATCCCGCGAACGTCATAAAGCACCTGGAAGATGAGAAAGAGCAGAGGTGGATCACATTGAAATCAGAGATGTTTAAAACTTTAACTGAGGGCACACTGTAAACCCCAAAGTTCAAATTACTCAATCGGATTAAGCTATGAAAACTTTCAGTATTGAATCTGATGATTTCTGAGTAGACTTAACTTTTTTTACTGTTTAAGTAAGCTCAACTTAAAATCATCAGTTTCTGTGACTGCACTTTGTAACCGTGAGTGAGGAGGAGACGCAGTAGATATGAGACCCTGCTAAACTTCTAGACGTGCAGCAGTGGCACAGGTTGTCTGTGCTCCACATGACATGGACTATTTGTCTGTGCGTCACAGCATGGACAGGCTGCATTGAGCAGCTGTCTATGCTCTGCGTGGTGTGGAGCATTTTGAAAATGGGCCTAAATAGCATGATAGCCCAGTCAAAAGTTTCATTTATTAATATATTAACTATTAGGCGCACACTGCAAAGTCAACAGGTACAAGACCACCTGTCAGTGCCGTGGTGCACAGACAACCTGTGCCCCCTTATGAACAATATTTCAATGTACAGCAGGGTCTCATATCTACTGCCTTCCCTCCTCACTCACAGTTACTAAAGTTATGAAATTAGAGCTGATTTTTGTTGTGTCGGCGTTTGTAACCATGAGTGAGGAGGGAACGCTGGGTATATGAGACCCAGCTGTTCTTTAAAATGTTATTTAATTTATTTGTTCAGATCTGCAAACTTATTGATATCACATCTTTCAGTTCTGAGTAAGGTCAACTTACGGGGCTCTAATTTCGTAGACCAGGTGCAAGTGCAGGAGCACCTGCCCTGCGCCGGCCTTCAACGCGCACACAAGGCGTGACTGGTGCACTTTGCAAGTTTCCTGCAGTGCCAAGAGAGGCGCAGTCAAGGCGCAGAGGAGGCTTTGTTGACATGTGCGCACATGTGCGCCTGTCACCAAATTACAGCTGCGGAGGGTGCGTTCCACTTTGAGCCGAGAATAAACCAGGTTGGAGCTGGCGAGCTTTCAGCGCACTTTTTTGGCACGAAATTGTCACTGCGCCAACATGAATCTGCTGACACCTCCCCCTGGTGCACCGTCAACTCCCCCTGGCGCGCAGTCACACCCATCTCTGCGCAGACGGTCTACCAAATTGTCAAATTGGCAGCGCATGGCGGTGCGCGGCACGAAATTAGCACTGCGCAGGGTGCACCAGGCTTGCGCCCCCTGCGCTGTGCCAAGAAATTAGAGCCCATTATGTTTAACAGTGATATGCAACATTTTTACAACATTACTTAATATTTTAACTTGTAACAAATAAGCATTAGGTTTATTAAATTAAAAACATGGTGTAGAATGATTTTCCATTATAATAATAACTACTTAAGATGTTGAGTTAAATTAACGCATTTCATTACTTAGTTTTTTTTTAAGGTAACTGGTTTACAAGCATTTTTCAAGTAAACTCAACTTTTTGCATCTACAGAGGAGAGATATCTTTATAAATCAATCAGTTATTGATCAGACTTTAAATTTATGGATGCTTATATCTTAAAACCCAGACATGTTTTCAGAGGGACATAATTACATACATGTGCACTCAGTGGGACATGAGTTGGCCTGTAAATGTGTGTTTGCATGCTGAGTCTGAACAAAGATAACAGTGGAGGGGCCTCTCTGAGAGCAGCAGAGAGCCCCTGTGTTAACACAGTCACCTGTTGAGTTCTGCTCAGCCTTCGCTTTGGCAGCACGACATTCCTCTGCTCGCCCTGACCCACAATCATTCACTCAAAGTTTATGTGTGTGTGTGTTGCATGCGTGCTTTTGTGCACAAAAGTTAATAGAGGAGATTTCAGCAGGAAAATGTAAAGATATAACATAAAACATTCCTCTTATCTAATCAGGACTCTGCCAGAGTGTGTATATAAGCTTGTATTCACAGCTGTGTGTGTATACTGTGATCCAATAACCACCCCTATCCCCCCGTCCTCTCAAGCCCCGAGGCTCACGAAGAGCCACGAGATTTCAAACTTGACGACACGTGTATTTATAAATCACAGACACACTAATTACACTCCATTCCTCTCTCATTGAAACAGACTCTTACAAAAGCTTCTCTGTGTCTGCTTCAGGTGAAGTCTGGACTCACCATGCTGCAGAGAAACAGCTTCATCAAAAGTTTGCTAACTCACTTTGATTTGGTATCAATCTGAGGCATATGAAATGTTTATGTAAAGCAGGAAAGGTGTGCTTGATTTTTTTTATCATGTTCAGTGAAAGAGAGACTCACTTTAACTGAATTTCCACAGATAATCTAATCAATGAGGGGATGCTTCTGTTCCCCCCCCGCCCAGCTAAAGTCAGATAACAGAAGGAGCTTTCAGGGAGGCGGTTTAAGTCTCCAGTCCAGAGAGAAGAAAGACAGAGGGACAACTGGTTGGCCTGCCTGTCCTTTCTGGACCGAGTCATTACCATAAACTTCCATGCCAGGCTTGTGACTGAGCGGCCACACTCACACTGAGGAGAGCTTGTCTGAGGAAGGCTTCATGAGGTCATTCTTTATCAGGGCCAATCTCAACTCCCTCTAACCCTCAGCCTCCCTCCTCCTCCTGTCTCATCAACCTCTGAGATTCTTCACTCATCATTTTTCACTCTTTATTTACAAGCAGTTAGATCCATCGTTATATAAGCAAAGGAAGGAGGGGATAAGGGTGAAGCAGCGTCTACTTTATGAGAGAGCAGCGGTAGACTTTGAGAAAGACAACCCTGTGTGTGTGTGAGTGTGTGTATGTGTGTGTAAGTCTAGTAATTACCTCTCCAGCGTAGTGCTTGATGCCAAACTGGTGGTCATTCACTCTGGGCTTCACGTAGTATGGATTAGTCTGAAAGGAAGGAAAGAAAGACGAAAACACTTTATTGATCCTAGAGGGAAATTTGTTCATTGCAGCATCACAGATCCACACACCTGCTCAAAAACTTAAGAAAAAATGCACAAATTTAAACCCTATTCCTGTTCCATTGTTGTTTGCATTGAATTGCTTATTTGAAATTCTTTTGTCTCACTCCAGTTTCTTCTCTTTGCCTTTTTAAGCTTTAGGACCTTCCTATGACCCGACAGCACAAAATGTAAATTCTTGCAATTTTTCAACTGGTCTTGTTATTTTGATCAGGTGTGTATACAACATTTACACACCAGTGCGAATGACATTAAAGGTAAAGTCTGCAGAATTTACCTGCTTAATCGTCCCTTCTGGGCCTTTGTACATGTGTGTCAGTGTCTGTGTCTGCCTCAACCCCCTCCTCAGGCTGTATGTTGATGTTTTGGTTGTTTTAGGACATTTCTGGGTGGTAGAAGTCATTACCGAAGCCAATCACAGCACGCCCAGTGCGCAAGTGATTTTGTGTGTTGGTTGGCAAGTGGAAGATACTATCTCGAGCTGCTACGCTACGAGATGTAGCATGCAGGAAAAAAAGACAAAACCAAAGCGAAATGAAAACTCCAAACTGATAAAGCTTTTTACTAAACAAGGATGGAGCTTGCTCAGCTTTCACTTGCTTTCGGGCACTTGGAGAGCAGCTCGGGACAAAGTGCAATATGAGTTAAAATACCCGTGATTAGCTTGCGCTGACATGCCAAGTCAGGTGCACGGCTCACAAGTGTCTACCAGGTAAAAACGAGATGCTGCAGGTGATCGCTGTGCTATGTGTCCCACATAGTTGTGGTCGGAGACAGTGGGTGTGCGCTGCCGTTGGCACTGAGCCCAGTTTGAATGTTGCGTAGGGATGGGTACCTTTCACATAAAAAACAATACAGTACCGGTGCCCGGTACCTGGCAATCGGTACCGGTACTCAACGGTACCAATTTTCGATACTTTTTTGTGCTCATTTGGTAAAAAAATATCAATTTGTTTAAAAGTATATATTTTTTTGTTTTTCAATTTGACATATATATTCTTTGCTATATAACCTTGTAATGCTGTGTTCATGTCCAGCATGGAAAATCACCTACTCTTCCACTCCCTCATAGTCACAAAGATGCATTTAGGTACCTAAACATGGTACCTTTTGATTTTTCATGAATCGGTACCCTGTACTTTTGACAGATTTCGGTCGGTAGCCTACCTATAAAAGTACCTCATTCTGTACCCATCCCTAATGTTGCGTAAACAAAGATAAACTAGTAAAAAAGATTTCTGCAGACTCTACCCTTAAACAGGCAGTTACATGTAATGCAATTGGTCAAAGTTACAGTTAAAGTGACAGAAAAGAGAAAGAAAGACAAACGGAGGAAAATCCAGGTATACATGGGAAGACTAATAATACACAAAAGGCTTCAGGATTTTATTGTTAAAGAAAGATTGCTACTTAATGTAGGAGTGTCATGCTATCCTGCGAAAGGCGGCCAATGACATGGCACAGAGTGATTACGCCATATGCCAGAAGTTTAACGGCATATGCCAGGACTCCAGCAGCAGGTCACCAGTCAAAAACCTGGTGTGCCTCATAAATTAAAAAAAACCTTCTTAGCAAGAAATACACTTGAAATGGCCAACCTGCCGTCATCCATAGGGACTTAGACATGTATATATATGAATTGCACAGGCATGCATGTAGTGATATATGGTGGGATTACTCTGCCATATGCTGCTAAGCTACCAGCATATGTCATGGTTGCCTTATGACAGGCTGTTGACCTTTTTTAATCTCTCTGTCATTTACCTCAAACTCACACAGGACTTGCTTAATTAGTCCACCCTTTGATTTCATAGGTAGTATGTCATGTCTTCATGATGACATTATTCAAAGTGATTCAGGGTTTTTATGGGATTAGCCATAGTGATGTGGAGAAAGTGGGATTTTTAATCAAACAATGCAAACGCAATACTAACACAGGCCATCTTAAGGATCTATTTTGGAGTTATGGACTATTCATTCTGAATGCTGATGGCATTGTTTGCTCATAAAGAGTCTATTTACATTATTTTTAGTCTGATTTATAACCAATTAAAAATCTCTTCACAGAAGCTCTGAGCTGCACAGATTTCTCTCCTTTGACCTCAAAACTCACCTCAGGTAGAGGTCAGAGTGCTCTTATGTCTCATTTTCTACCTCTCCAGTGTATTCTTCTCTCTTGTAAACAAGTTCATGGCTGATCACATTTCAGCATTGTTGTGTTTGCATGTGAGGCTGCCTGAGGCGGTGGGGGTGAGGGTGTCCTAGACTTATGGAGTTCTGGTGGAAGAGTATTTGTCCATTTGGGTCTTTATGAGGACTGAGAAAGGGTTAAAGTGGGTATGCTCGCTGCTGCTTGTGTGAGAAACTGTATGTTTTACTGGACTCACTGCATGTCGGCTGTGTAGTTTCTCCAAAAGGGTGTAGTCTGTGCCTTTGGGGAAGCGACTCTCCTCATTGATAAGAGCCAACATGCCCAGTTTCTAAAGGGGAGAAAAAGAAAAGGAGAGGGTAAAACACACTGGAGTCATGATTGAACTAGTTACTAGCCCATTGGGGAACATCTGGCTTCTTTTATTATTACAATAACTACAGGAAACAGCACAGAAATTCATTCAACCTTCTCCTTTATCTTTAAAAAGAAAGTTAACTGAAGAGGCACGATGTTTGGCGGCAACACCACCAATCAAACTAACACAGCCAAATTACAGCAACACTGTATTTCAGGAAATGAAGGTTGTAGTGTCGTCTTTTTCCACCACGATTCGACCTCAAAATGTCATCCTGCCTCTGCACAATCTCAGTTTTACCCAGCGCTGTGGCCCTGGTGAGAAAATAACACAATTGTCTTAATGCTTCACTTCAGCCGTGCCTCCTGTAACCGCTGCCCGGTGTACATTACTGCACACACAACATGCAGAATGAGACAATATAATGATAGAGTATGAGAGAGGTCAGTGTGAGCGCAGCGCTGCGTCTGGGTCAGCGTGCTCTGGCTGGCGGTTAGCGGTCGGTCCCGGTGGTGACTGAGCTCTCTTGAGTCTGACTTTAACGACTGCTTGTTACCTTTTCTATGAGATCCAGACACTCTGCGTTATCCATCCAGTCTATGGCCTCCCACTGAATCCCCTCTCTGTCAGGACAAAGACACACACACATAGATAGATGCAGGGTGTAAATATAAAAATATAAACAACTAGAAAGACACAATGGCTGTATTGTCCAGCAGGAGCATGTGATGAAATGAGCCATGTCCAAGCTGCTGGCTCATTATACAGGAAAACAACTGTCTGAGGGAAGAGACTGAGCCCAATTCAAACCTCTGGCAGTCTGCCGTTATCGCCCTGAGGAGGACAAACCCCCACACCCACCCCTATCTGTCTGAGGGAGCGTCTCAAGGAAACAAAAAGTCGTGTTTTTCCTTTCAATTTTCCTCGAAATGTAAGTCTGCAAACGTGCTCGTAAATTTCTACCTGTTATACTCGAGCTGCTCCAGAGAGAAGATGTGCTTGTTGAAATACTCCTGCAGCTTCTCGTTGGCGTAGTTGATATTAAACTGTTCAAACCGGTTCACCTGCATGAAAGGAGAGGCCAAACAAGTCGCAATAAGAAGCATTAAAGACTGGAGAAGACTCTGCTTGATGTGTGTTTATTAATCTGGTGCAAATAAGTTCAGCATCACCACCAGCGAGTGATCTTCACCTCAAAGTTCTCAAAGCCAAAGATGTCCAGGATGCCGATGGACTTGAAGTTGTCTTTGCCTTTGATCTTCTGGTTGATCCTCATGATGATCCAGGAGAAACACTGAGAATAAAGCGCCATGGCAACCGAGTCTCTGGAGTCCACAGCCTGTAAACGAAGACACAGAGAGATAGAGTCACCATGAAAACAGAGACAGACATAAACATCAAGGAGCAGAAACTATGTAGACTATATACATAACATATGTTTATCATCGTATATATTTCATCTCTTTTATCAGATGGCTGTTAAAACAGTGACAGGTGGTGGAGATGGGTGTGTGAGGCCTCAGGTGAGTGTCGATTAAACAAACAGTGGTTTGGAGACAAAGGTGTGTTATGTCAGCGTCTGTCTGCAGCCGGCTGCAGGAGAGATGTATGTTTTCACAACAGACAGCGTTGCTAATCGCCTTCATATCTTAACACATCTTATCTTATCTCAACACACTGCAGGCTGTATTTTTTTGCACTACAGAAATCAAAATAAAGAGGAGTCAGAACAAAAATACCAAAGTGCTCTTTGAAAGGATTTCATCTGGTTGTATTAGTATATTTTGCACAGAGGCAGAATTAAGTGCTTCAGCCTCTGATCTGCCGTCAAAGTAGGTAACAGGGGCATAATGGGGGAAGACGGTGGCAGTTTGCAGTTTTGTATGCAGCAGGGCAGAATAGTCCTGCGTGCATGTCTGAGCGTGTGTGTGTGGAGCTCCCACTGAGTGTTTACACGCTAACCTCTTTTGCAGCGCCATAATGCAATGTGAAATAACACACTGGGATAACAATGTTACCGTGAGAAAGGCTCATTGAGTGGTTTTTAACTTCTCTTAAATAACTTAGATACTGAGTTTAGTGAACTTAAAGCTACCACAGTGTCAATTTTGGTGCCTTTAATATCTTTGATTTTTCTGTCATGTAAATTTATATGCAATGCTTTTAATAAAAAAGTCTCTACCTGCTTTCTTAAGTGTCAAACACATCACTAAACAAGAATCTTTGCTTGGGAAATTCAAATAAAGACTGTTTTTGCACAGCACACTTTGTCTGACACCTACCCCGCGACGCTGATTTTAAACAAAGCAAAATTGTCTCAGAAAAACTGACAATGATTAAAATAACCAGTCCATTTTCCCTCAGCTCACCTAGTTTAAAGTCATTCCAGAGTCACAAATTCTACTTTATCTTCAAAAAAAAAGACTATAAAGTGTATAAAAATCTAAACAGGAGGCTTTTTAATTTTTTTTTTTCAAATTGAACATGTGATGTCTTAGGTTTCTTTTTTTTTTTACATTTGTTCTACAAAAAAATGTAATTTCAAAAAATGTGCAAAAAATGTGCAAAAAAAAGAGAAAAAAATAATTTTTAAAAGTCTGTAAATATTAATAAAATGATTTTTTATAAAATTAGATAAAAAATGAATTTTAAAAATTTGTAATAAAAAAATAAATGTTGAAATCTAGAAAAAATAAAATAAAATTTGAATTTTTTAAAGAAATTCCATAAATATTCAATATCAGAAACGTTCAAAATTAGCAAAAATAAAAAGTACAAAATAACCCTTTTTTCGAAATTTGAAAAAAATTGCAAAAAATTTAAATTTTTCAAAGAAAACGAGTTTTAAACATTTTTTGATTTTGATAAATGAATATTGCTTAACTAATCTTTTTTTGACTGTCTGCTCATGACTTTCTACAAATAAACCATGTATTATAAGCACATTTGCAGCTAAATGAATCCATCCCAACAGAATTTAAACCTATCCTTTTCTCCAGATTTGTCTTTTTGTAGATTAAGTTATCTGACCAGGGCTGTAAAACTTGAGGTTAGCTGCAGGTGCATGGAAAGTTGTCGGACTGTTGATGTTGTGGGAGGTGAAGTAAAGTGACGGAGGCTTTACTGCAAGATGCATGATTAGTTTAACAAAATGATCTCGCACAATTGTTAACGTGCCAATGTGTTTAATCATCAATACCCTCTTCTAGAAAATTAAGAATTGTATTCAATATTTTTTAAGCTTCAGGCAGCCACTGCACGGGGGTCAAAGAGCCGCAGGTTGCCGACCCTTGCACTTGGAGATTTATGAGAAACACCAATGTAAACACAAACACAGATTGTGGCTGATTTTACAGCCTCACTGTCACTGGAGCACAACTTCAAGTATGTTTATCAAACCACAAGTCTTTATGTCACATAAATATGAGAAAATCAACCTTGTTTTTGTCAAGTAGCTCAGCGACATTTCAGATATGACAGACCGCTGTTATGGCTCCAAGTCAAGAAATAAGCAAACATAAATTAGAGGTCTGAGAGATGTTTAGAATCATGAAATCAAGTAGAAACATCTGAAGAAATGTCATTTCTGAACAACACAGTAAGGAAGACGATGTGACTCCTATTTTGATATGACATTTGCTGTGATAGGATTTTGATTTAATTTGGCCCAAACTAAGAAGATTTGATTTACAAACTTCAAAAAACCCAGATGAAAAAGACATGTTGACACAGATAAACTATTAGAGATTGAAACTAAAGGTGCATGACCAATATGGAAATATACGGATGTTTTCATAACACACCAAAGATGTTTGATCATTAGTCACAGAGTTATTGATTCAGATCCTGGGTTTATTATAACTCTCAGAGGAAATGGTTTAATTTATGAACAACACACATGAGGCAAGCAAATGTTGGGTAAAAAAAAGCATTTCCAATCACTGTTTGACTCAGATCTGATTTTTTCCAGCTGCTGTGAAGTCGGCCTCTGGTCCAGACACCACATGTGAACAAGTATAAAAAGCTTGTGCTCGAGCCAGCTGCACTTCCTCCACGGGCATTGTGCTGGAGTTGAAAACAAAACATGAGTGTGTCGGTGTGTACTGTATTTGGGGCAACAATGCTCCTGGGCCTTTGAGAAATCAATCACAGCCCCGTCACCTCTTGCAGCTAGCGGGTGTGAACGGAGCACCGGCGGCTCCAGGATCTCCGTCACATACAGGGGGTGAGAAGAATGGCTGTTTGTCCAGGAGAGTGGGGTGGGTTCGGGGGAGGAGGGGGGACTAGTACTGGCAGCGTTGTGGGGTTGGTGACCCCTGGCCGCTGTGAGAAGAAGCCTTTCTTACTGACTCCAGGACTGGAATAATGAACTCTATTAAGAAACCAGTTGCTTCAAAGGCCAGCAAGAACAAGCAGCAGCCGGATCTTTGTCTGCCCATGAAAAGATTCCTTGTGATTTTTGTGTCTGAGAGATAATAGTAAAGGTCCGTTCTGCATGTTTGCTCATATTTATTCCTATGAGTGGGTGGAAAGGCTGGATCCAAGAGCAGACAGGACAGTGACATGCGTCACCATGTTCTTATGGCGTGTGGTGAGAAGAATAACACGCATGCTGAAATATCTCCATTAATTTCAGACCTGGTCATGGACAGTCGAAGCCTGGGAGTGAATTATCGCCCCAGTGTCTCTGTGCCTGGCTGCACTGGCTGCAGAGGAGAAGACTCACTTCAGCCTCAGTCATTGGCTCTATTGTGCTTTTGACTCAGATCACTATCATGATGGCTTCATTGTGCCAGGAATCTGGCAGACAAAAAGCAGGAAATGGCTGGGAGTCACGCAAGGGATCTGGAGAGGCATGTGGGGGAGAGACGGAGAAAGGCTGTGTGTGTGCGTGCGTGTATGTGTGTGAATGTGTGTATGTGTGTGTGAAGTAACCAGGACAGGGGGGGAGAGAGGAGGAAGGACAGGGGGCAGTGAACAGACTTCTACTGTTTGTTTTGGTGTTTTTAATCCAGAGAAAAAGAAAGTAAAGGCATCTTAACAGTTCCTTAAATCTGTGAAATAACCACCATCAGAGATAGATGTGAAGAGTTTCAGTTTGTGGTGTGACTGAAGGAGTCTGGTTGTTGTTACCTGCTCTACAGTGAGCGGTGAGCAGATCTCCTCCCCTCTGAGGATCATGGAGCGCTGGGTCAACACCTCTGACAGCTGGAAGGAGTCCAGTCCAAGCAGATCGCTGACATTACTGACAACTGTAACACACAGACACACACATGTGCATGAATGTACTAGATGTAGAGTGAGTGTAACTTGTGTCACGTTTCTTACTGAGGTGACACAAACTGTAGTTTGACAATGAAACTCTCCTCTCTGAGCTGTGCAGGAGTCTGAATGTGCAGTCACTGTAGTTCACGGCTTCTTTGGAAAAGAGGTCAGACACAGCGAACAAAGGAGCCTCCAGCTCATGTTACAGCCTGCTCAGAGCTCTGTCTGCTGCTGTAACGTCAATCAAATTCAGGGGAATGGGAAGTAATGCTGCACCGTGGACCAGAATTAGTATTTGGCTGCTTACCTGCTTTAGAAAACGCAGGGCAGCTAAAACTGGATGTTGCTTTATGACTTTATTTCATCTGAGTGTGATCAAATATTTTGAACAACATCCCACAAAACTTGTGTCTGAACTTTAAGATCCTTTCTGTAACTTCTTATCAAACAATGTAAGGTTTACTTCTCTAAATATATTGATTGATATCATGAGATTAAATGGTTGCCTCTTGGCCAGACGTTGGAATGAGGCAGTCACTGTAAGACTTGAGTCCAAAGATGTGTCGTTTTTATTACCTCCACCAAGGAGGTTATGTGTTTGGAAGAGTTTGTCTGTTTGTCTGTGAACAACATAACTCAAAAAGTAATGAACAGATCTTGATGAAATTTTCAGGAAATGTTCAAAATGGGATAAAGAAGAAGTGATTAAATTTTGGAGGTGATCTGGATCACTGTCTGGATCCAGGACCTTTTTAAAGGATTCTTTATCATTGTGAGATAGGGCTGTTTTCACCATTTGTGTATATAACTCCACCATAAATGGTCGGATTGCTTTGCAAAACAATACAAGACAAGGTCACCATAATTTCTGACAGATATAAAAGTACCATCCAGATCTTGGCAATATTCTGGATTCTAAGATCCAGAATATGAAATTTGTACTGGTTCATCATAATTTTCATCACTGTCATGAAACAAATTATCTTCAAACCTGCAGCTAACACCAAATTGTAGCAGACAGTCTGCTGAAAGGGAGTGTAACATTAAAGTAGGACTAAAGTGTTGGTGACAATCACAATATGCTTGGTGGAGGTCTACGTTCTCTGAGTGCTTTTTTAGTTTTCTTAATTAAATTATACCTGTTATACCTATTATAGACATATTAAAGACAACTGGACTTAGTTAATGTTCTTGCGGAAGTTTAATCTCTTGCTAACAAGGGTTGAAACATCCTCAAAAACTTTAAATGAACCCAGTTTCCTTTTTGGATCAAGCTTTAAATTCACCTGTACAACTGAAAACTGTCAGTTATTCAAAATCTTTTCTCTTTTTTAACCCAAGAAATTGTTTAAATCTTGATTATTTATATTGGAAACACAAGTTAAAAAGAAAACATTGAATATGGAAGTTACAAACTATTTTTCCTTATTGTATGGAGGTAAAATGACAGTTTCACAAAAAAAAAAAAAAAAAAAAAAAACAGAAATTAAGGGGGGAAAATCCTCCCAAAATATTATATTCCAGCCTTCCTGGGGGTCTTTTACAGTTTAAACAGCACAAAATAGATTAAGGATGTGTACAACACTTTTATCAGGATATATCTCACACTCTCTTCATGTTGGATCTGTTACATAACAATTAATTCATCCTCCCTCTCACCTCCTTTTGAAGTAATCTGAGCCCCACCAGCCGTCATAAACTCGATGTTGCCCATCTGGAGGACAGCAGAGAGCAGTTTAAACACGTCTCTGATCTCCTCCTCGGTGAACTCCATCACTTTCAGGGCCTCCTGCAACACAGCACAGATGCAGTCAGACAACATCCCTTTGGAAGATAAGAACACACACCAGCTTTATCAGGATATGACAGCCGTTATAAACCTAATAATGTTCTGCCCTGGAGATATAAAACACTGTCATGAACGTCTTTCAAAATATCATGATGCCAACTTGACAGAGTGGTGGATTACGTTTCCCCCTAAGGGTTAACGTTTTCCAGAAGCGAAGGGTCCAGCTGATGAGGTGGTTTGTGTTTATGCTGAATAGTTACAGTGCCCTCTAGAGGTGAAATTAAGAGATTACATTGACATGATCCTGCCCTTACCATCACACTGTCGAAGAGCTGCTTGTCATCCAGACTGCTGTCCTGCACGCAGCCCGACTGGCTCAGGTAGTGATAGGACTCAGGACCCTCGGAGAGAAGGTACATATCTGCAAAACAGACACCAGGACAGCTCAGACTTCATTCTTTCAGGCCTGAGAGCATCAGAAACACAGCTGTGGAAGACTGTTAACAGACCTTAAAACAGTGATGACAGATAGATTTAATTCTAAGCTGCAAAAAGTATCAGAAAATAATTCCTTTGTATTTTTTTCAAAGCTGTCTAAAAAGAAATCTTTCTACAGTCTTTCTGAGTTTTCTTTGAACTCTCTAAAAACCAACCTTGGTGATCTTTATCTGCTCCCGCTAATAAAGCGTAGAAGATGTGATAGTTCCTTTCTCCAGGATTCTGTCGAACTACACGGTTCTTAGAGAGAAGATGAAAAGAAGAGGATGTTTTTAACACTTGAAAGGATTCTCCCATGACTGCGTTGTCACATATCGAGTAAATAATCAACTCCCTGATGATCCCAGTCACTGAATGCACCTTTACAAACTCACCTTTTCTAACAAATCTGAGGATTTAGAGTCAAGGAATCAATACAGGAAGTAAGTCTGAATGAGCAGCTTCTGATTTCACATTGAAGTGTATTTTAGAAGTGATGGAGGATACAGTCAATGATGCAGCCACCCTGGATGTTTCCGTTCTGGGAAAAGTGGAGCTGGATGAATTTTCCAAAGCGACTTGAGTTGTTGTTGTACACGGTTTTAGCGTTTCCGAAGGCTTCCATGATGGGACTGGAGAGAAAAAGATCAGAAAAACTCCAGATCAAACCTCTGATACAGCATAAAAGACTGGAATATCAATTAATCAATCAAACTTTATTTATAAAGCACTTTTCATGCACAATGGCGGCAACACAAAGTGCTTGAAAAAAGAAAAGGAAAAAAAAACAAAACAAATAATAATAATAATCATAAGTGACCTGATAAACCCACATAAACACCTCTAACCCACCAACCCACACATCTAGTGCACAAGGTGAACACAGTTAATTAAAATCCCTGCAGATGACCTGAGGAACTGAGGAAACGCTATCAGGAGACCTTAAGGTAGAAACACTGAAGGTAAAGTAAAATTTTAAAGTCACAATTAGAAAATAAAATAACCAAGCTTAAAGAAACAAACGAGATAATAAAATGTTAAAAAGACTTAAGCAGTAAAAGAGAAATGATGTAAAAGTAAAACTTTAAGATACAAAATTAAAAAGCTGAAAATAACAGTGCTGTAAATAAAAAGATAAATAATTAGGTTAAGACACATTAAAAAGGATAAATATATATCAAACTAAGGGTTAAAATTATATGCCGTTAGCAAGACTAAGATCCAGGTCTTCAGGCTGTTCCACAGTCTTTGGCCATAATATTTAAAAGCTGCCTCACCATGGATCTTTGTGTTAACTTTTGGTACAGTTAAAAAATCCTTGACCTGAAGACCTGAGGGCTCTCACAGGCCAAGTTGGATAAATAGGAGACCATTACATATTTAAAAACCAGTGAGAGAACCTTAAAATCAATCCTAAAAGATACTGGCAGCCAATTCAGAGACTCTAAAATTGGTGAAATGTGGGCTCTCTTTCTGGTCTTAGTGAGCATTCTGGCAGAGGAGTTTTGGAGCAGCTGAAGCTGAGAAATTTTCTTTTTCGTAAGACCAGAAAGAAGAGTGTTACATGATCAAATGTACATGTAATATATCACAATCAAAATGAAAGATGAGCGAACAACACATTTTCAAGGTTATGACTGATTTAAATAATGAACTAAACATCTCTTGAAATGAAAACAGTACCTGCTCTGGACCAGAGCCTGCTCCACCCGGGTGGTTCTCTCTGACAGAGGAGTGCCCGCTGAGTTTTGACTCATTACTGAGAGAAACTTCAGCAGCAGCTTGGTGCTCTCAGTCTTTCCTGCACCGCTCTCCCCACTGGAGGAGAAGACGTGAGAACTAACAGTGAAAACCTCTTCTTGGAGAAATGCTAAAAGTCTTTTAAAGTGAAGCTTTTCTCACCTGATGAGGACACACTGGCTGTCGTGTCTCTTCCACAGACAGCGGTAACACTCGTTGGCCACGGCGAAAATGTGGGGAGGCAGCTCCCCCATCTGGTGTTTGCTGTACAGGTCGACTGCAGTGGTGTCGTACAGGCCTGCTATCTGCTTATAGGGGTTGACTGCTGCCAGGATTGAACCTATGTTTGTCTAATGAAATAGAAAGTGAAAACAGACAGAAAAGAAGTTATGACATGAGTATTTTCTTTACTTAAACATTACATATCTTCAAAAATATCTCTTAACTCTCCAAGTGCAGTGTTTTCACCCACTTTCCTGTCTCCTTCCTCTGACACACTACCTGCCGTCAGTAATACTCTTAAACTCCTGCATACGGCCTAGTTCACTCTGAGCCTGGTAATATTTTAAGATCCGCAGCTCCTGCTCCGATAATGCGCTTTGGGAGAAAGTGCCTTACTAAAAAGTGTGTTTATGGGTCATGATTCCACAACCATATCTCTTTCTCTGATACCAGACGTGCTGCACCTTCTAGGCTGAGATTAGGAGTCGGGATTTCACTGCGAGTCTTTGGGAAACGATTACTGTATAAAGTAAGTGTTTTGAAAAAGACCTCTGTGACCTCTGTGAAATCCTGATAGTGAGACCAGGTCAGACAAACATATCTGAGTCTGGCTTTCTTAAATACGGACATAAATACTCTTGAGGGAATTCCAGGACTTGCTTGTTTTTGAAGTTTTTGCCCTACATTGCATAAATCCTGTAAATTGACCCCTCAGTAACACAGATTCCTGATACATCCTGATGGTGAATGTGCTCACAGATGAAGATCGAGTGTTCCCTTACATAGATGTTGTCTTTCTGATAACGCATGAAAAGGTTGTGCATGATGGCGGCTTCATGAAGCTCTGCCAGCGTGGACATGTCCTCCACGCCGTGGATGCTGCTGGGGTGCATCGAGTACACCATCTCCCTGTTCAGCTCCGCCCTCTGAAGGTAGATCACCTGGAACAGAAAACATAACGAAAAGTTAGATTTCACAATCCTGGAGAACTTCAATCTGCAAATCACAGGCCTACATTTACAAAAGACGCATATTTGAGTGACTTCACGTTTATCATTTCACCGCACTGGATTCCTGGCTTCCTCTTACATAATCAATGTTATCAGTAAACCATGACTTAAACCTCAGCCGCTCTCATTAAATATCCAGCCATTCATCATCTCTTACTGTTAGGGGGTGTGGGGTTATGTGTGAGCCTGGAGGCCATGTCAGCTGTCATTGAGCAGGGGGGCAGGGTACACCCAGGGCTAGTCTCCAGCCTATCACAGGGCTGATATATAAACACAAACAACCAGCCGTGTTCACATGCACACTAACAGGAACTTTCAACGCAGAGTTACCAATTAAGCTAACAAGCATGTCAACCGTGCCTGAAGGGAACTCATGCATGCAGTTTGCAGGAAAGCGACCGCACAAGCTGCTGCGTCAATTCTCATTAAATGAATTAAATGCAAATCGTCTACAATTGATTAATCAACACCTGAATCAGTGCTGTTGTTGTAGCAAAAAGCAGAGGCCTCTGCTACACTTTGTACAAAGGGTCTGCTTTACCTGGTGGACAAGTTCAGACAGATCTGATCAGATTGGTGACACAACACCAGCATGGTCTTCTGAGACCGTATCTTAGCCCACATGCATGGATGGTGAGCTGATCCAAGCGATGGTGCCAGGATAACTGGATTTAAAATCACAGACTGTGTCCCAACAGGACGGTAACACCAGCTAACTCATGCCTCAGCAAGTCCACTTCATATAACATTTATCAAAGTGTGACAAACCATCACAGAATTCATGGTGACATTCTTTATATGCATGCTTCATCTGCCTCTTTCAAAATGCTGGACTTTGTTTCGGGGTTAGGATTTTGCAAACATCAATGTGTCTTGTTTGACAAAGTTGGTCCATCTCCCCTACATAATAGAAGAATGGAACATTGGTATATCTTTCTTTATAAGACCATATTGAATGATCTGCCATCTTATTTCTGCTCTTTTTGTTGCATTTTGTTGTTAAAACTGTTGTTTTTACCTTGCGATTGCTGCCCTGTTGGCTATGGCTGCCTTTTGCAGCAGCTCTCTCTTCTTTGTCTGTTTCTTGTAATTTTTTCATCTCTTTTGGTAATCTTTGTAGTGGGTCAGTACTTTGTATGGCTCATTTGTTGGTCATGGACACCAAACTTTTTGTGTCTTCAGTGATATTTTTACTACTTTTTCTCCTGTGTTTGTCTGGAGATCCTACATGTAACCATGGCTGCATTGTTTACATGTGAAATCAGCCGTTAGCAGCCTGTAGCATGTCAATGCTAACTGGTGCAAGGCCTGATGTCTTCCCACAAGGTGAGGAGAAGGAGGTGAGGACGACGTGCTGGTTCTCAGGTGTGAGCTAAGAAGTGACGACATGGACCTGTCCTTCCATCCATCGTTATTGGGAACGTAAGATCTATCTCCAATAAGATGAACAAGCTAGCTGTGCTAACCCAGCAACAGAGGGAATACCAGAGAGCAGAGTAGCATCATGCTATTCACAGACATGGCTAACAGAACTAACATCAGACACCAACGCCACATTGGAATAGCTTCACCTGCTGTGAGCAGACAGGATCCAGGAGACAGAGGCTGAACATTTTGCTGAAGAAGCTCAGTCCTGGACCCTGTGGAGGTGGAGTCTGGCTGAACTGGACAATGATGGACAAGCTGTCATCCTCTATTTTCTTATGGACCTTTTTGCACTTTCTATACACTTTCTTACTTTTGTTTTCTTGATTGCTGCTGTGACTTCAATTTCGTTGTACTTGTTACAATGACAATAAAGTTCTATTCTATTCTATTTACTGACTCCTCAGGTTGTCCCTGGCTCTAACCTTCGGTCAAATGGTCATTTTTTGTTGGTGGTTCCTCAAACTCGCTCTGTCTTTGGTCAAAGAGCTTTTAGTGTTTTTGCTTCTTTATCTTGGTCTGAGCTACAAGGCCATCTGAAACTGGACAATCATGGTAGCTACTTTAAAACCAGTGTCCAGGATCAGTCTGTGCACTTGTTTTACTACCCAACTGCTAGTTTATAAATTTGTAGTATTATTGATTTCTTTCTGTCTATTGTCTCTGTCTCTTTCCTCTGTATGACACTTTCTTGTGCTGCTGTATTGGACAGGACTCCCTTGTAAAAGAGATCTTGCATCTCAGTGGGATTATTCCTGGTAAAATAAAAGTTAAATAAAATTAAAAAAATAAAAAAATAAAATAAAATTCAGGCCCCTTTGTAGTGTATGACTTTAAGTGAATCAAAAAGGAGTTAGTCCAAAGGAAACAAGAGAGAAAGGAAGAAAGTTAGGAAGGTTCTGTCACTATAGGTGTGCTAAAACGAGGGAATCAGTCCCAGAAACCCACAGACAGTCTGGCAGACTTTCCGGCTATCCCATCTCTAATGGAAGAGACACGACATGAGAGAGCAGACAGACTAAAACTATGTCGGTCACTTGATGGGTAGCTGTGATGAAGATCAATACATTTGGGTGAGGAGCTTGGGCTTGTGGTGTCCCAGTGTCCCAGTGCATTACTGCTGGTTATATCGAAGTATTCAAATGTGTCCCAGCTGGGAGCAGACGCTTGTTTTTTTCCAATACTGTTGAGTCAGGAGTGATAGAGCTGGAGGATTGAGTTCAGTTAGAGGTTGAATCTATAAAGATATCAATGAATACCTAATGTGAAAAGTGCTTCATGTATGCACCATTTAACCTCCTAAGACCTGAGCTTTTGTCTGGTGTGCATTTTTCATTTCTCCTTGCTGTTTGGGATAAGACCTAATAAACATGATATCTAAACTTGGTCTTTGAAGGAAGTTTGGTTACTAGTGTTATGAGTTCACTATTAGTTATTAGTGTTATTTTAGATAAATACACTGTTGTTTTTTCACTGAAATGGTTGTAATGTTGTGATATCGTCAAACAATAACGTGTCATAGTCATAGCTGTCACTTTAGTCTTGTCAGTAGAGGTGTAAAAAATATCAACCTGACAATATACAGCCACAGGCCACTTTATTGGGTACACCTTGCTAGAACCGGGTTGGACCCCCTCTTTTTGCCTTCAGAACTGCCTTAATCCTTCATGGCATAGATACAACAAGGTACTGGAAACATCTCTCAGAGAGTTTGGTCCATATTGACATGACAGCATCACACAGTTACTGCAGATTTGTCGACTGAACATCCATGATGAGAATCTCCTGTTCCACCACATCCCAAAGGAGCTCTATTGGATTGAGATCTGGGGACTGTGGAGGACATTTGATCACAGGGAACTCATTGTCATGTTGAAGAAACCAGTCTGAGATGATTCCAGCTTTATGACATGGAGTGTTATCCTGCTGGAAGTAGCCATCAGAAGATGGGTACACTGTGCTCATAAAGGGATGGACATGGTCAGCAACAATACTCAGGTAGGCTGTGGACTTTAAACCATGCTCAGTTGGTACTAAGGGGCCCAAAGTGAGCCAAGAAAAGATCTCCCACACCATTACACCAGCAGCAGTCTGAACCGTTGATACAAGGCAGGATGGATCCATGCTTTCATGTTGTTGACGCCAAATTCTGACCCTACCATCTGAATGTGGAGCAGAAATCCAGACTCATCAGACCAGGCAACGTTTTCTAATCTTCTATTGTCCAGTTTTGGTGTTGCTGTGTGAATTGTAGCCTCCGTTTCCTGTTCTTAGCTGACAGGAGGGTCACCCGGTGTGGTCTTCTGCTGCTGTAGCCCATCTGTCTCAAGGTTCGACGTGTTGTGTGTTCAGAGATGCTCTTCTGCAGACCTCGGTTGTAACCAGTGGTTATTTGAGTTACTGTTGCCTTTCTATCAGCTCCAACCAGTCTGTGCATCCTCCTCTGACCTCTGGCATCAACAAGGCATTTTGTTCCACAGAACTGCCGCTCACTGGATATTTTCTCGTTTTGGGACCATTTTCTGTAAACCCTCGAGATGGTTGTTGGTTAAAGTCACAGTAGATCAGCAGTTTCTGAAACACTCAGACCAACAACCATGCCATGTTCAAAGTCCCTTAAATCACCTTTCTTTCCCATTCTGATGCTCGGTTTGAACTACAGCAGATCATCTTGACCATGTCTACATGCCTAAATGCATTGAGTTGCTGCCATGTGATTGGCTGATCAGAAATTTGTGTTAACGAGCAGTTGGACAGGTGTGCCTAATAAAGTGGCCGGTGAGTGCATCTAACTACTTTACCTACAATATTTATAACTCTTAATATTTATATTTTTGTAAAATTAAAAATTTAGCGGGGCTGAAAACGACTTCAACACGATACACATCACGATACCCAAGTATCATGATGTGCCAATACTCTTCTTGCCAATCCTCATCCCTCCTTGTCAGGAAGCTAAAGTGACTCTTGTCAGGCTGCCACGTTCCTTGTTAAACAATGGGTGTCGTCACAGTAATGATGCACTCATCAGCGGATGGCGAAATGATCTTGTGGTACTTTAGGTTTGTGAAAGCTTCACCCTTTCACCTTGTGGGGGGACGTACACAGCCCATGCAGTGATGTCATCCACGCAGCAGAAGCTGGTGGATTTACAACCAGATGTCCCCTGAACATTCAGCTTTAACCCCACCTTCTCCTCTCAGGGAAATTGGCCCTGATTCACAAGAGGGGGCTCACTGACTAATATTTTTAACAGCTTTGCACCTGTTTTTTACGCCCTCAATCGGCATTATCATTTTGAATTCAATGACATCACTCACTTTGTGTTATTAAGGTAATTAAAAACACCTGGGCTCTGATGGATTACTGGTTAAGGTGTGGTCATACTGTTTTTTTTTTTCTATTTAGGGACGTTCAAAGTCCATTTCTACTTCTTAATTCTGATTCCAGTTCATTCATTCATTCATTTTCTTTACTGCTTATCATGTTCAAGGTCCTTGGTGGATGGAGCCTATCCCAGTCTTAGGGCGAGAGGCGGGGTACAACCTGGACTGACAGACAGACAGACAACCTTTCACACACACACTCACAACTACGGACAATTAAGAGTGACCAATATGATTCAAGTTATAAAAAATAAAATGTTAGCCTTCCCCACCAAAAAAAAGGAGACCTGTGAAGTAAGAGCTAGCATACCTGAGATACTACACATGAAATGATGTGCCAACTATTTCCTGTCTCTTAGGTCTACATTCCATTGTGTCCAACACTCGATCATACACACCAAAGGTGTATAAGAAACATCTTTGCATTCCTCCACACGGGTTCAAAGCTACTCTGAATTAACTTGGAGCAAAGCTTTAACAGGATAACAATGAAAGGAGGCTCCATTTCAGAACACACCTCAAGTTTCGCAGCAGAGAAACAAACAAAGCAGATCCAGACAAACACACTTTGAGCCGTGTTTGTGGATTCACTCTTACCCAAACATAAAACAAAATGAGAAGTGTCTTTTCCATATTGTTATTTTGTGTGTTACTAATGTGTGTTGCTAGTCTGTCTCTCCTCATATGAGGGGATCTTTGTTTTGGATCTTTGGATTATTCTCAGATTTCATGGAGCACCTCAGGGTGTTTCATGCTGAAAAAGCATCAGAGAAAACTGAGCTGGGGTTTCCAAAGATGTAACATTCCTCTGTGTTTCCCCCTCTGTGGTTTTTCTTCTATTGTTTGTTTCATTCCTCTGAGATAAATCGCTGAGCTCTGAAATCACAGTCACAGAATTCCACATTAATATTTATTTATGCCTGAACAAATGTGTTTCCAAATAACTTAATGATGCAACAACATTGTTCAGTTATGACTATGAGGGAACTTTGATGGATAACAAGTGTTCTTTACTTCTCTCCAATCTTTAGAAGTTACAATAATGCTCTGTCTGGTATTTGTTTTAGTGTTAGCATCAAAAGACCACAACTCTTCATGGCTCTCCCTGACTGACCCCACAGTGACGTAACCCTGTGTGTATCTGTCTGCTGTTATTGACTTTCAACTTCCAATAAACAAATTACCTCTCAGCTTAATGCTCTGTAACTTAAAATCAAAACAAACTGTGCTTATTCTGTCTAATTCTGTAACTGTGGGCCTGATTTGGCTCTAATGAAGAAAAAGGTTTTTTATTTGGGTTCCTGATTTCCGCCAGCGGCTGTTGAACAGATGCGGAAATGTTTGTATCACATGGTGGATCAGCAGCACCACAGCTAATGATTTGACTGATGTCATTTCATGCCAATTATACAAACCAGTGACACTGAATCAATGTGTAACAAAGATCTTTATCCAGATCAATCCTGGGAAAATGGAACCATGGAGTGACACTATACAGACCATAGGCACTGTACTGTGAATCTTAGAGTAATTAACTCTCCCCACAGTGGGGTTATGACTCACTTTACATTTTAAAGCTGTTTCAATATCATTTTTTATCAAATCTCTCAATTAAGAGAAAAAAACCCAAAACAGGCTTAAAATGAAAAAAAAAACTTTTTAGATGCATCATGAATTATGACGAAGGATGCTTGGAGGAGCTGAAATATTCAAAGAGTATTGGGAAACATTTAACTGGTCTGGAACATGATGCAGGGATCAAACTGAAATGAAGTTGAATAGTGTGACCTTATTCAAAATTCTACCTAGCCTCTTAGGGACACTGCAAAAACACTCAAAAAAATACTCAAAGAGAATAAAGAAGCTCTATAAACCCTAAACGTTTTTGAAACATTCTTTTTTTTCTGGTGGTGGGAAAAAAATTTATAGCATAAAAAAAATAATGTCTTACAACATGTTTGAGTAAAAACAAAAGAGAGGTGGCCCACTGTTCAAAAATATTTTTCTCTTTTGCAAAGATATAAATAATGCCTAAAATTTAAATTACACAAAAAGATAATAAAAAGGTGTCTTGTTTTGTTTTGTTTTGTTGGTTTTTTTTTTTTTCAAAGAAAGGAGGGGTACTTTTTCTGCAGTCAGAGCATGTTTTCTGTTTTGATCTGATTGAAGGTGTGGCCTGGGCCTGTCCTGTCATGACCCACGTAGCATCCATGCTAAACATCTTGACAGGTAGGTATACATCACAATAATGCCAGTGACCCAGTGCAGCACTTTTTTCATTTGACCTTGAGTATTGATTTTTTTTTTTTTTAATTTCATTTATGTGTTTTTCATACTTATTATTATTATTGTTATCTTATTATCTTCCTTGTATTATTTGTTTTCTTTTTTTAGGGTTAGGCCTTGGGAGGGTGGAGGGTGGGGTGGGGGTTGTTCTCACTTGCAGATGCGATGCTTGATGGACGATATGTTCTTTGTATATATGTCTCCTGTCTGATTGTCACTCTGTTTGTCCTATTTGTTAAAACATGTTTCATAAATAAAATTGGAAAAAAAAAAAATTGCTGAGCAAAACCCAGGCATTGAGGGATTTTTTAAATTACCTGCTAGACATAATTTTAAAATCAAAAAAAGAGGGCATGTCCGGATTAAAGAGGACATGTTGTCACCCTAGTTATGAGTTTCTAAAATAACAACATTACTAAGTTTTAATATTTGTCATGTGGTTTTTTTGTTCTGTTTTCAAATAAACAGAGTCTTACCATTCTGCATGTTGTTCTGTTTATATTTACATGGCATCCAATTGTTTGAGTTATAAGTTGCATAAGTAACACTTGAAACCTTAAATGACTTGAAAAAGAGAAAAAAATATATACATTTTGAATTCTTTTCTCAACAGCTGGGAGACAACAGGTAGTTTCAGACTGGCGTATCCTTCCTTTGTTTCTACCCTGGGTTCATTTCTTCCTTCCTTTACAAATAAAGCTGCCAAAAACCAAACCCATGATTTGTACTCACTGGCTGGAGCGCAAAGTGAGACACAGTCTGCCCCATCGTCAAGGAAAAACCTCTGAGCAATACATTTAATTTATGTATCATTTCTAATTCTTTTTTTCTACTTCTTTTATTTCTCAACTATTGTTGAAGGTTGTTTTTTTTATTTGTCTCAGATAAATATCTTCACAATTGGGTTGTCAGTTGGTCAATTCATAAAAAGAAATGTTGACGTATTCCTCAAAATAAAAGAACCACAAGCTTTAATCAAAATGCTTTACCCATTCAACCGATCCGAAAAACAGTTATTTTAAAAAATGTCTTTGTAACCTTATTTTGAAAGTTAAATTGCCCCTATGAGAAAAAATTGAATTATATAAAGACAAAATGCAATTTTCCTGACTGAAGCCTCTGAATGTTAAACTCTGCTGCAGCTGTGACGCTTTCCCCTTTTGTTTCCTCGGGGTGAAACCACACCCTGCTGCTGCTTTGTTGAACAACTCCACTGAATATTCACACATCAGGGCGGAGCAGCTCTGAGGCTCAGTGGACCCTCACTGGCAGATATATTCAGGCCTTTAGAAATGACACATGTGCACTTACAAAATCACAGCTCTGTACACACAAACACTGTCTTGTTTATCACTGTCTGTTTCTGCCTCGCTTGCTGTTTTCACCCTCTCTCTCCGTCTGAGTCGGACTCTGTCTTACAGTGAATCCATCTGCTGAGGAGGGATCCCACCCAGGCCCTGGAGACACGGAGGGGGGGTCATGTGGAGATAGGCTTATTAAAGGGAAAAAGACATTTTTACGATGAATTTTTCTCAGAAATCAGAAAACATCTACACTGATGCTTCCTTCACTCAAAGTCAGACATATAAAGGTTTACAAAACCAAGAGATTCACACAATAACATCAGTGTGAACGTGTTATTCCTGTGAGAACATTCATGAATGCACATCACTCAGATAAAGGATCACATAATGACTCCATTGACCAATAACCCAGAAAGGCTGAGGGGCCATCAATGACCTATTTAAAAACTCCAACACTTGAACTCTGCGGGCTATAAACAACTTCAGAGGCAACACTTTGTTAGGGCTCAGCTTTGTCTGTTTCCCTCAGTCTGAACACAGTTTGTTGACAGCAGATTGAGCTTGGTGAATCAGATACACAGACCATGGGGATGTAGGCTTGGTTGATGTCATCCATTTGCTTGTTATGTTCAGTTTTTTAAGTCATTATCAAATGATGCAAAATATTTAAAACATTTCTGGTGTTTCTTGTTGGAAATTTACTTCAAATATGTTACAGCTTTCATTATGTAACAGCTTGGTTAGCATGGGGAGTGAGCTAAGCTCAATTGGTAGCAGGCGCCCCATGTACAGAGGCTAGTGTCCAGGTTGCACTGATCACATCCTGGTCCAGGCATGATTCAGTGCCCGATTTTTCCCTCTTTCCCAACATTTCCTGTCCTTATCAACCTTTCAAAATAAAGGTAGAAAGACCACCAAAATAAGCTTTACTCATAATCATGCTGACCCCATCTGTTTTCTCAGCAAAGGGTTTGAGTCAATCAGGATTTTCTTGAGGTGATACACTTAATGATGACAAATACCTCAAACATTCCCCAGTGTGAGGGATGCGAGTGCAGGAGAGTGATTGTTGCATCTGCACAGTGAAGCAGAGAGATGTTTCCTTGTCTATCTATCTATCTGTCTATCTATCTGTCTGTCTATCTATCTATCTATCTATCTATCTATCTATCTATCTATCTATCTATCTATCTATCTATCTATCTATCTATCTATCTATCTATCTGTCTGTCTATCTATCTATCTCTGTCTATCTATCTATCTGTCTGTCTATCTATCTATCTCTGTCTATCTATCTATCTGTCTGTCTATCTATCTATCTGTCTGTCTATCTATCTCTGTCTGTCTATCTATCTATCTGTCTGTCTATCTATCTATCTAACTAATCCATCGATCTATCGATCTGTCTATCTCTATCTATCTGTCTGTCTATCTATCTATCTATCTATCTATCTATCTATCTATCTATCTATCTATCTATCTATCTATCTATCTATCTATCTATCTATCTATCTATCTATCTATCTATCTATCTTTTTATCCATCTTACGGTGCCTCAGATTGGGGGGCAAGTCGCCCCCCTGTATAACGGCAGGGGAAACACTGATTTGCTTAAAGACAAACAAACAAAAAACTGAACTATCACTTTAAGGTCGGGTCAGCAGGACTTGTCATTACTTTGTAAACAAACATTCAAACAAGCCCCCTCCTCCTTGGAGGCCACATCCACTTTTATCTGTTATCAACACGCAAAGTCACTTGCACACTGTGATTGGCTGAGATAACCACTCTCAGTCCAGAAACATCCTGAAACAACAATCAGCATACAGGCAGAGGAAAGAGTTGAGGCAGACACACACACTGACACACATGTATAGAGGCCTGTAGGAGACGGTTAATCAGGATTTTTCCTGTAAAAGTTGACATTCAATTTTTTAGCAAAATCCCACCCCCTACTTTTAATCGCTATATAAGCTCAACATTAAAAATTATACATTTTAATAATTATTCATAAAAAACAATGTTTACAATAGCAATACAAATCAAACCAGAGTTTTAGTAATCTTATTTTCCATGTTTGTGAAATGATTAATGAATAAAATGGTTTATGGGTCTCACACAAACAGCTCAGATCAATATATTGTTCAGTGAGAGAAAGATGACATCATCACCAGCAGCAGCTATTAAATTCAGGTGACAGAGCCTCTTCCTGCCTTTCTTTACATGTTCGTCCCTCAGGGAACAACTCACACACTGTTAATCCAGCTGGTGCCATCTGGCCTCACAGAAAACACACACACACACAAATTAATCAGACATTCAGCTCTCAGCTTTTGTGTCTCTGCTTCTTCTTTTTTTTTCCACACACACACACACACGTTTGTGTCGTCCTGGGATGAGACAGTGATGGATGCTGATGTGATGGTAAATATGACAGCAGCCAGGTCAGCCTGTTACAGCTGAGGCTGTGTGTCTTCAGTCTGCGAGCGGAGCACTTCGCAGCGCCGTGGTGTGAGCGCTGAAGCTGAGGATAATGATGCATCCAAACCAGCCTGAGGGGAAAATTCTGCCAGTATACGTTAACCAAACCACCTTAAACACTGCACATGAGCTTAGAGACAAGCAGACACACACGTCATAATAATAACACACTTAAGGAGCTTGGTTTAAATAAAGATTATACGACTAAATCAGGAAATGCAAGGGGATCAAATAAGGTCACGCAGCGACCCTGAGGGTGGAGACAATCTGCTTTTCAGTCTCACATTTCTGTCATTCCTGCTGCACAGTCTTACGACTTAGACACAAAGGAGACATCCATACGCCCAGCTGATGACCAGATGATCCCGAGCTTACATGTAGAGATCATATGAGACAGGCCAGCGTCAGTTCAACACCATGATCCTGACCACGGTCGCTGATACGTTAACCAAATGTTATTTCTCTAAATCCCACTGAAAGTGTTACGAATTGTACTGGAAGCAACACCCTGATGTTTCTCCATTCACACCAGGATGATTAATAAAAAACAGGGCCTGATTCCTGTCTTAAACTCCGACCTATAGCTGTAAATCCTTCTTAGCTGTGATAGATGGTGATTCAATCATTAAGAGTCTCCCCTGCCCTGCCGACCACACACGACTGACTCCTCACTCTGCAGGAATCCTCACCGCTGACCAGAGAAGCATCAGCCCAGGAAACTCAGGATATGGGCACATGGAAGGGATGAGTTCATAGTTTCCGTCTCACATCTTAGTTTTTAACGTGCCACCTCTGCAGACTGTGAGTGAAATGTGTCATAGTCTCAACAAATGAACACTCTGAGAAAAGGAGACTGTGCACCATCAAAGCTGAAGGCCTTTAATACCCACCAGCTTCAGTGTGTTGTTATGGTGATGGTTGTGTGACTGTGGTTGTTTCATAAAATGGTCTGTATTGGGATTTACAGTAAAGACAAAGGTCCATACTGAAGAAAAACTGTGAATCAAACAGCCTACCACACGGCAAAGACGGTGTGTTAGGCTGTGAAGCAACTTTTTCCCAAGACTTCTAAACCAACATCTAAATGTTGATTAACCATCTTATCTAAAACTCAAAATTAAGCATAATTTGTCTGAAGCTGCTAGATGCAAGACCCCAGAGTCTACAGATGAACAGTCAGAGTGTTTACACACATGCAGGGATGCAACTACGGCCCCATTTACACGACAATGTTTCATCTGGAAACGCTAAAATGCAGTGAAAAACACAATGCGAGGGACTGGAAAGGCTGTAGTTAGCATGCAAGGCCAGTAATTGGCGCTATAACTCTCTTGTCCAGAAGCCGCTTTCAGTAGATCTTCACCAAAGTAGAGTTGAGCCTATTATCTGGTGTTTTGGTGAATACTAAGCGCAGAAGTGGAGCAACAGATGCTCATTTTGATGAAAGACGGTCAAGCTCAACAAGGTAGTCTGTGACGACAGTGGTACCCTCGTACCATTGGATGTGCTTGTGCGAAGTGTGCGTGACGTCAGCGTTTCCACTGAAGCACCGGCTTATTGTTTTCATGACAACAGTGTCTGTAGCATTTTAGAAAAATTCCACTCTGGAGGCCGTTTTCAAAAATTTGCGTTTTAGGTTGGCCGAAACAACATTTCTGTGTAAACACGAGGCCGAAGCGCAACAAAACTTCTGCGTTACACCCTAAAACCTTTGTCGTGTAAACTGCCTCTTGGGCCATAGCTTGATTGTAAAGTTACAGCAGAGGATCAGGTCTGTCTGAGTATGCAGAAAAGAGAATCAGACTTCTAGCTGAGAATGTCAACAGACGGTGCTTCACATTAAATTGGCTGCCTTGAGTGGATCAGCAGCTTTTCCAAACAGATCACCGTGTCGTGTTTTTCTTTCATCCATGAATTTCAGAATGTTGATTTCTTTGAGCTGTTTCCTCATCGAACCAAGGATGAGGCTTGTCAATCTTTGTTGCCATTGTTGTGCTGGAGCGCAGTGACCCTGTTTATCACGGTCATCTACTTCCTCTTCAGGTGAAACGTTTAAAACAAATAGCAAATCATGTTATCTACGTGTATCAATCCAGCTTTGCCCAGTCCAGTTTGACTAAACATATAGTCTGATTTCTTCAGCTGTATATAAACACACTGACTGTTTCTTAGTTTGATGAGTGGCTAACATTAGCAGAACTAGCTCCACCATCTCCCTGATTACCCTATATTCCAGTAGAGTGATTATATGCTTTTTTGACTAGATACAACTTAACAACAACTCTATCTCAAATTTCTACATTAAAAAAACTACAAAACCACACTGCACTATGGGATGCCTTCTCTCATCTGTGTTTGTTTACATCAAGGTCGTAGGTCATCCGTCAGCCATTAACCATGTTGGAGGCTTGTGAAAACTTAAGTCTTGTTGTGGAAGTGATGCTGGATGTCGAGGTCCAGTGGACAGTCCGCTTTTTGCCCTACCCTGTTCCTTCCTCAGACCCTGACCTGGTTTTTGGACCGTCATGTGAACTGCCATCAGAGCTATTTCAGTGCAGTCATTCCTTGAGATAATACTGGCACTGGGAACTAATTTCTGACCTACAGACGGAGCGAGGATCTATTTTTTAACCTTACTCTCTCCTTGCCTCTCTCTCACTCAAACAGGATTTCCTCCAGACACAAAGACCACCGAGCTCTGCCAAACAGATAAGCACAGGCCAGTGACTTGACACAAGGAGTCCATTCCTGTCATTCTTACGTTCATACAAAAGGTGTTGATCCCACCGCTGGACCCCGACATGAAACACATGTTCAAACAATTAACCTCCTCACATGCAGAAATGCATTGTGGGTAAGGCCCGTTAGGCAGAAAAAGGAGCCTTCTTACCTCGCCATAGTCTGTGGTGAGGACCAGGGAGGAATCATCGCAGGAGCTGACGGTGGAGGGGAGGAGCTGCTCTTTGTGTCTCAGCCAGACACGGGCCCCCTGCGAAACAAAGAGTAGAAGAACAGCATTAGCATCTGGACAGAGCGGGCTCAGACTGGAGCTGTGTTAATGAAAAAAGTGCAGAAAGTTTGTCATGTAATCCCATTTAAGGCACTTAACTCTGATGGTTTGTTTCAAGTAAATGTAGGTGAATTATGACAGATTAGTGAGATAGCTGCATATTCAGATGAAACCACAGATGTACTCGCTCTTTTTCCACTTTTTCTCCTCTTCCCAGCATTGCTCACCACTCTCTGCCACATAGCAGCTCCCTCACCATGACAAACTGGCACATGTATCCTCTTATTAAACTGTCATTGCTTTCTAGACGAGAAAATGTGTTTGCCAGGCAGCATGCACCAGGGTGTGTCAGAGGCTGAAACTACTATTCAGAGTAATGCGCACCCAGTAAAACTGTCAAAATAAGGCTCAAGGCTTTGGTTCCCGGCACTAAATCGCTCCATAAAAGAAATAGCATGACCTGAAGTCTGTGTTTGCTACTTCAGTGAATAAATAATCATTTTTTTCTCCCTCGGATCAGACCCTGGTTAGAGACAGATTAACACGTGCGCTACAGCTGATCTGAGTGACCTGGTCTCCTGTGTTTGTGTATCACCAACATTCCCAGACTTGTTTGTTAGCAGCTCAGTAACCAGAGGGAATAACAGGAATCTGTGGCTGATTGCTCACACCGAGGGTCATTTCCTTACAGTGGAAGTAGGACACACATTTATAGATCCAGCAAAGTTTTAACGACTGTAGTGGGTGAGGATGAATACCTGTGGCTGCTCTTAATTGTGGATGTTTTAGGATGACTAAATCCACGTGTGTTTGGCTCAAAAACAATAAATATGAACCTTTGGTTAACAGAATAAAGAAAGTCAAACCTTCAAAGTTCTTTTTGTACATAAACTTCAAACATTTTGAGTGGGACTGTTTATACCACTGTAATGCTTCGTCAGCAATGTGTATACACAGCTCACGCCATTGTGGAGTTTGAAGTGTAAGTGCAAAAATGTTGTGACGGTGGAATTTTGTCTCACATGACCAGAATCACCCCAAACTCATTTGTTTTTCAGTTTTTTGGATATATTTTATGAGGAGGCTGACGGGAGGGAGTTTAGATGCAAAAAGCAAATAGAATAGAATCAATTTGCATTCACACATCTGGATAAATTCACAAGTGAACTAGGGCTTGAAAGCTGAATATAGAAATACTGCATACACAGCTGAACCAGGTTTTTAAAAAAAACAACTTCTTAAGTTAAATATATGACTGACTGATTCAGACGGTGGTGAAAAAGCTGGAACGTAAGAAAGATATCGTAATTTCAGGGCTGTCACTTTAACGAGTTCATTGGATAAATTAATTAAACTGCAAATTAATGAATTATAAAAATTAACGCGTAATTTACTCATTGACTGCCGGCTGTTTTCAGAGCATCTTGAATGATCTTTCACGACCCAAATAATATTATATATAATGTTTTCTCTGACTATGTAAACACCAAAACTACCTAAGAAGAGTGGACCCTCTTTTTTTATGTCCCTATTCCTGTTTTGGATCCAAAAAACAGACAAGACGTATGTTTTTTTCTATCGCATTCATCTCGGGCTTCATTCTCCATGATCTCCATTTTCTTTTCTCACGATCGTGTCGCTCTTTCTCTCTAAACTACCGCAACACATCCTCAGTTGGAGTGTGAGCTGCCTGAACTTTTCGGACTTGCAGCGTCTTTCTATGTCTCTATCATCTCTCATCTTCTCCTCATATCCATGCTGAGCTCTCATCCAAAGAGCACACCGCTCTCACCCACAGGAGTCTACGAGCAGGATTTTGATTGACAAGCTCCAACAGACCCCGCCTTGAAAAAAACACAATTTACTTCACTAGAAGCAGAAAACGGCTGCAACTGAATTGACGCCTATAGACATCGATGGAAGCCAACGTGGACATTTTAATATTGTCAGTTGAAAAAAATGTGGATTTACAAATCTTCTCTTCTTTGTGTATTAATTTGATTAGTCATGCACTACAACTTTGTAATGTCCTAGACTTTAAATTCTTCATTTGGGGACCTTAGGGAGCTATATGATTAAAATGTGATAAATTAGATTAATTAATCCTGTAATTAATTAGATTATTTTTTTAATTGCGTGACAGCACTGCTTTATTTAAATTTATGTTACATTTATGCAAGACTACAAAAGTGTATTTTACTTAACTTTGGACTCTTCTCTCAAAGATTCAATTTTCCAATCAGTGATCCACTACAAGTAATGCAGAGTAATGAAATTTAGTTTCAGCCACAGACTTTAATGTTCCCTGTAAGAAGCAGAAACTAGCAGGAAAGTTAGCCGTTCTCGTAAGAAACTCATCTCTGACCAGCCAATTCATCATCACAAGTGGCACGATGGAGGAGGCCGAAGCAGAAAGGGAGTTGTGTGACCAACAGAGCATCAAACCGGAGAGATCAATATTCATGGATTCCACTAGGAAACCTTATACAAGGTCACCACTTCCAGACATCAATCCTCATTAACTATTAACAACAGGCGACCACGTGTGCGCACACACTCTCTCATTTGTTGAGCACAAATGTGTTGGACAGCAGGGTCACAGCAAAGATCAGGACGCTTTTGTTTGATACACTTAAATGCAGTCTGTCTTTTACACAGCTTTGGGTCAATAGTGGATTAAATTAACACAACAATCGCTGAGAGTGATGATTGGTCTCCTTTCTCTTCTTCAATTTGTGATTCAGGCTTCTTTTTTTGGACAAAAGGTCACTCAGTCCAGTCAGTCAGCCTGCAAACCCACTTCCATCATCAAGAATTTTCCTCCCCTCAGTCAGCTAATGGAGGGCAGCTAAATGTGGCTCTCCCAACCCACGGGGGACAGCGGTGAGTGGGGTAGAGAGGGTCGAGTAATTTAGGAGGAGGCTAAGCGAGGGGGGAGGAAGGGTGTAGAGTCCTGATAATGTCCTGCCTCCTATTGTCTGAAAAGAGGCACTCAAACACAAAAACAACAGAGGTATCACCAGCACAGGGCTTCATATTTACACTTTCTTCTTTAATATAAGAAGATTGGTGACTCCACACCAGTGACTGACCGTTTCTGCCTGGTACCAGCCGGGCATGCTCTGCAAGTACAGGGAAAAGCTGCTTCATGTGAGTCCTCTAAGGTCCACAGAGGAGATTAATGGTGTTTACTCTATATATTTATAAGAAGATCAGTTGTGGTTATGTAACCGACAGCTACAGGGACTTGAATTTAGCTGAAAATTACGGTACGTTACAGCTCACAGCTGCAAAAGTGAAGCAACATGCAGCGTGTAGGCTGCAACAAAAGGTAGATGACGTTCAACGTGCACACAATACAAAGACAGGCAAGCCCTGACACGGAGGCAGATCAGGATTGAGTTTGTTTTTTCATCACATCCAGGAATTTCTTCAGTTTCAGAATGTAAATTAAATGGACAAGCCTTGGCGACTTGCCTTTAACGGTTCAGATGCTGAGTCAGAGTCTCAAAGGTTTCCTTTCACATGAACAAGCAGTTTCTCAAGAGAAGCCCAGACACCACTTCAAGAGATAACTGGTGTTAAATCTCTCAGCAACATGTAACTTTACAGTTTTTCTTTTAAAAAAGGATTAAAAAGATGACGAATGAGCTGGTTGGTTGAATGAATTCACAAGATGCTGATTCCAGTCTGGCTTCTCTGAGAGAGTTTCTAAGCAGAGTCATGTCCTCTGTGTTTTAAGGATGAGAAAAGTCTTATAAGTCAGCAAAAGAAAAAGACCATAAGCTGTTGAAGTGGCTGCTCATCCTGTCATTATTTTGATATTTAGTCTGTGTGTGTTTGTGTTTAAAGGCTCCAAAGCTGGAGGGTATAAAGTCATGATGAATTGTGTCAGCAACAGATGGCCTCAACAAAACTCCTCCCCCTTTGTCCCCTCCATCCTCAAGAGCATCGTCACTAACTCAAGACAACAAAGCAACCACCTCTGACAGAGAGCTCAGAAGTTAACCAGGCGGAAATATCCCAAACAAAGGCCAGCTGGGACGCAGAGGGGGCACGGGTATCAGCTCGTGTCAAGTCCTCAAGACTCGAATCACCTGCTGCTGAAGGACTGGCCACATCAACCCAATCCACAGTTTATGTAGTGTGTGTTCTTGGCTGAACTTGTGCAGGGATCAGTGGCAAATGTCACATTTCAAAGAACATAAAGGAAGTCATTCACTGGATTCAATTATTAAGCCTCTATAAATAGTTAAATCCAGTCCCGTGCCTCTGGTGAGCAGATGTTTTGAGTTCTGTCTGGAAATTTACAGCTAAGGTCATTTTAAAACTCTAAAAGTTTAGCTGGTTTAGCTGGGTTGGTAGGGCAGGCCTGGCTTCGTTAAAGGGCTAATGTGTCAATTTTGTTTACCACTACCTTACACTATATGTCATTGAACTCTAGCAGCAGTTCTGAGTCCAGAATCAGCAGACAAAAGTAATCCAATCCACCATAACAGGCCGCACGCCGACGTCCCATCATGCTCTCTGACACAGAAACCTTTCTGGCTGAATGATGCGATGGTTAAGTCACAGGCTTGGGTTTCTGCAGCTCATACAGTGACATCCAGCTCAGAGATTTGCTAACGAACAAGCGTTAAATATTTAAACGGCGTACATGGTACAAGGTGCCACGGCTCTTTCTCTGCCGTCTGGCGTAGCATGAGCATAGGTGGTATCAGGTGATCGAATCAGCCAAGGACAAAAGAAAGCTAATTAACTCATCCGGACTTGGACAGGGGGTTTAACAATTAGTTATGATACACCCATTTCTTGGATCATAGTTCGGTTTCATGGAGCAGTGAGTGAAATTCTGTCCGGTGAACAGCCGCACTGAAGCTGTCGGTGCTGCAGGTACGATGCCTGGCTGAGGCCTGACAAGCGTCTCTTTTATTGGCTCAGACGTGGAGGAGGATAACCGTAACACCGGGAACGTATCTACCAGGAACAGATCTGTCCAAAAGAAACTCGAACTCTTGATACTTTCACTTCTCCTTCTCTTATTTCCTTACTGTGTTTGCCCTAATTATTTGTCCTACGTTAAACTCTACAAGCAGATGCCCAAAAAACACATTTTAAATGGAGTACCATGCTTCAGCAATCCTTTTACACCTCTAATACAAGGACTCAACAGCATTATCATGACAATAGAGAGGCAAAGTCACTCCCCTTTGTGACCTCAGTTTGGATGCCAGGACAGATGTGCGATCCAGAACACCGACTTGCTGGATGGCCTACGTTTTGTGAGGTGGAATACTTGCAAGGACCAAGTTTTTGTGACCAAGATGGGGCTCCAATTTTTGAACTTTAGGAGGAAATCCATCAATTTCCAGGAGAAAACTATAACAAAGTAAATAAGAGCTGAAACGATTCCTCGAATGATTCGAGGTACTCGATTACAAAAATTACTCGAGTAATTTTCTCCGCCTCGAGGAATCGTTTAATTTTAAAAAAGATCAAAGAGTGGTATTTCAAACAGAGCTGAGGCCATATTAAGAGAGTTTTCAGACCCCTCAAGGTACCTCTTATACAAAATAGCAACTAGCAACAAATCTAGCTTCTTTTCTGGAGTTTGGAGACTAATGGGTTATTCTACTAAACGGCTGCCATTTGGGTCCGCAACATTTGATGAGATGTACAAGGCACAAAAAATGTGTCAAAGTGTGTTTACAAATTTTGGAGCTACCAAAGCAAGTGCTCTTATTGACACGCTGTATCAGAAAATTCCATTTCTTAAAGAGAAAAAAAATCATTTGAAAAATAACTGCTCTTTAACTAAACAAAAATGTATTTTATCCGATTACTCTATTAATCGATGGGATTTTCAGTAGAATACTCAAGTACTAAAATATTCGATAGCTGCAGCCCTAAAAGTAAAGTACATTAGAGTTCCATGGGGTACGTAGCCAGAAAATTTAACAACAACAGGTAAAAATGCTGGACTTTATGGCTTTGTCCACCAACATGGAGCACTGCCAAATTCAGGGATTTTGACCAAATCTACTGAATGCTGAGTAAGAGGAATGGAAGGGGGGGGCAAGTAGCTAGTGAGATTAAACAAATGGGCTGAGTGCAGCTGGGAGGAAAATCTGGGCAAAGGTCCTTCTGGGTCTCTGGTCACAGGCTTTACAGTGAGGCAAAGACTGTTGAACCACCAACAGCAATCCCTTCGTGTAAATGGGCTTGATGGAAAGGATTGTTTTTCCTGCTTCTGAGACGCTAAACCAGTCAATAAACCTAAAAAAAAAAAAAAAACACTTCCAGCTAGCCAAGACTGGGCTCTTTGGGAGATATTTTATTGACGCAGTTTTTCTTGGTTTCAGTCTTGCAGCTCTCTCCAGTTTCTTTGTCTTATTGTTGCCAGTTTAACATCTGCCAGCCTGCTGCTGCTTGCTGCACACAGCCAGCATGGGGTGAGGCCGGGGAGGGCAGCGTGTGTGACCGAGCGCAGAAATCACATGATTAAAGCCAACCTTCAGCATCTGTCCTGGAAGACGTATGAATTAATGATGGAGGCAGCAGCTGATCTGAAATTAGCTAATGGAGAAGGAGGAGTCCCTCGGGGGGAGAGGGCTTCCCCCTGTCTGTTGCAGAGAGGGGGGACTGAGGGAGAAAAAGGGTGGAGGTTCATCAATTGTTCTTGACTCCGAGGAGCTGCTTGAACCCCCGCAGAGGAAGCTATAAACAGACTCAAAGCAGGACGGCCTGAAGGCAGCCGCCTCATCAGTTAACACTGAGCAGATTCATTTCACACTCAAAGACTGTTTTTGTTAAAGTGGGAGGTCTCATATCATGGAGTTATAAATACAACTGTGTCTCAGGGTTAATGGGAATCAAACACATGATCGCAGCAGGAATCTGGTGCCATCGCTGCCCTTAAAGCTGATTCGTCAGCATCAGCAGCTGTCTTTGATGAAGTCAAGCAAATATGTTTGAATACAAGCTTTCTGAGTGTGTCTATTGTCTGTCTGTTTCTGCAGGGGGTTGAAGAGCACCTCCCCTGCCACC
Organism: Halichoeres trimaculatus; assembly: GCF_033239565.1. Taxonomy (NCBI): domain Eukaryota; kingdom Metazoa; phylum Chordata; class Actinopteri; order Labriformes; family Labridae; genus Halichoeres; species Halichoeres trimaculatus. The sequence continues at coordinate 20,930,944 of NW_027437197.1, forward strand.
ATCTACTGTAGCTGATCCACCGTGTGGCTAATGAGTATATTGAAAAGAATTTGCATAACAAATTTTGTCTTGAGGAGCACAAAAGAGAGATCATGTGACACTCAGTAAGGCACGGTGTCCTGATCTACTGACTGAACAAACCTCTTCTCTACAACTTCCCGACTAAGTGATTAAAGTCTTAGTACCAACCCGAGCTCGAGGTTGTGACTCATTTTCTTTAAAGAACAAAACAGCTTCCATGATGAGACGAAGAGGCAGAGAATGATCTGATTACTGCATATTTGATTGGATTGTCGGCCATAAGCCTCACGACCCTGAGTATCTGCAGAGCCACCTGGCATCGCTTTACCATCCTCCTGTGTGTCATCCACATATCAGGCCTTCACTGTACTTGCCTGCAGACTGTTCAGGGGTCACCCAGCAGGAATCCCAAAGATATTTCAGGAATGCTGCTCCATCAGGACTGTCGGACCTCGAGTAAGAGATTCAAGTGTGAAACATTAAAAACACAGAACGCTCCTCCTCGTGTGAGTCGAAGTGTGATCCTCCAAACAGCCCCGGGTCGAACCACACACCCTCATTTCTAATAAACAGAAGAGAAATGGATGGGAAAGCAAACAGGTCATGACTGTGGATTGTGCCATGCTGCGTTGTTTGCTTCTGTTAAACAGCGAGGTGCCGGTTGGAGTCTTCAGGCCATGGCTGTTTGGAATCATGAAGTATGGGGTGTGTACTTAGCCTTGGTGGGATGTTCATCCCGCGGCTCCCGCTGAAATTACAGCTGCAGAAGTTACCTCAAGACAGAGTCAACAAATTTATCATTCTCCCTCATTTGTTTGTTGAGACGTGTTTCACCTAAACACAGAGGGAAAACGTGACACAAGCGTCGATGCACCAACTTCAAGGCTGACATTATGTGTGGTAATCACAGGGGGCTAAAAAAGGAAAGTCAACATCTGGGCTGGGAGCCGTAATCACAGGTTGGAGGTTATTAAACTGCCAGACATGACCTCCGAAACGGAGTGGATTTAAAGTACTCTCATTACCAGATCACAGAGTCTTTCAGGTAGGGCAGCCAGTGCGAGACGACACGTTGTCATGCCAGCAGTAAACAAGGATACATGGCGTATGAAAAAAACACGGATCAGACAATTTTAAGTGAAATATTGTTAATTTTGGATCGTTCAAGCTGCTCCTTGCCCCAATCCACTACTGTTTAATGGCTCCTGACATTCTGCTATAATGCTCTACTACCTGGATGTAAACAAGCACAGATGACATGTTGACTGTTTCTGGTTTACCTGGCATATTAACGGAGCAACACATCACCAGCACAAGCACATGGATGTTACACTTCAAAAAAGACCAAATGATGGTGGTGCTGTCCCTGCTAATGTTAGCCACAGTTAGGGATGGGTACCTTTCACATTTGAAACCATACGGTACCGTTACCCGGTACCTGGCAATCAGTACTGATACTCAACGGTACCGATTTTTGTTACTTTTTTGTGAATATGTTGTAAAAATACCAATTTGTTTAACAATAAAGTATAAAGTTTTTTCAATTTAACAAACTGGCTCGTTATCAGGCTCGAGCAGAGCTAGATGACGAGCTGATCATTTGAATCAGGTGTGTTGGAGTCGGGTAACAGCTAAAACATGCAGGGCAGGGGTCCTCCAGGACCAGGGTTGGGTAACACTGGTCTAAAGGATGCATTTAGGTACCTTTGATTGATGGTACCTTTTGATTTTACATGAGTCGTGTACTCGGTACTTTTGACAGAATTCGGTCAGTACCTATAAAAGTACCTAAGTCGGCACCCATCCCTAGCCACAGTTGGTGAACTAAGCTATCCCCGCTTAATTCTGTGATCCCTTATTGTAGTAGTGTTGTCCTACCTTTGGACTAGATGGTTTGTCTGACTCCATTAGACGAGACTCCAGAAGTTATTCTCATATCCATCACTCGAAAGAGTTTCAAAGTATTTCAGATGCTCCGGATTGGAAATGAAACTAACAACCCTCACTTTCTTAAAAAATCTGTTTTGCTTTGTTCCCTTAAGCAAATTTGTCACTTGTAGGCCTTGTAGATTTGCCTACTGCTTTTACAAAACCAGACATGACTCAGTATGACTCTAATACCATGTCTTCATTTCATTTCAAGGTTTACAGAAATCAGACAATGGTTGAAGATGTATTAACTGAGATAACAAAAAATGTGATTCCCCCCATGTGCCCTGAGGTGATTTATACTTCACTAACAGTCACACCCACGACTGTTCTGGTAGATTAGCACACAGAGAAGGCAGGAAGGATGGGTGTTAGAGGATGGATTCAACATTGTCGGAGTGGGTTTTAAGAGCTGTGTCTCGATATGTTTTTACTGGGGGCTGGAGGAAGTATAAATGAGCTTAAAGACAAGAAACACGTTGGGCGTTGTTGAGGGTCAGCGAGAGAAGGAGTGGCCTCAGATTTATAACATTTGTTTTCCGGAACAGAGTTATTAAGATCGACACTACTGTCATGTCTTGAAACTAGCAGATGTTTGCTTACCTAAAAAAATAGCTACCCAGCTTAGTCTTATCAAATTCTACCTTCTTAAGCTCACTTACTTTGTCGATCCTCATTTATTCAATCGAGACAAAACTGCCACCAATGACTTGGTTTTAAAACTTGTGTTTTCATCTATCATCAAGAACTCATTAACAGGAAGAGAATCAACATTATTAGTTTAAAAGTATGTGGCTCTTCCTTTTTCTTTCAGCACCACAAGCCCAGCTTTGTCTGAAGAGTTTGCTCATGTAGCATGTTAAAGCTTAAGTCAACAACGAGGTGTCAGCGGGAGGTTATCACAGCCCTGAGCTCCCCATGCAGCCGTCAGCTCGCTGATAGACAGGGGTCAGGTTACTGATAGGGGCACAGGAAATTTAAACACTAGATAGAGATGAGAAAAAGCTGGATTCACACCATTATTACACGGTTGAAATTTGTCGTTTGAAATTCATCATTTTCGAAAACTACATCATCTTCCTTCACACCAGGAATCTGAGTCATTAGGGAAGGATTATCCGTGTTATTTGGGTTGTGGTCGGACAATGCCTGTTGGTAATTAGTCCCAGCGCTCTCGTGACTGATTAAACCACCTCCAGACTGTACCAAAGCTGCAGGATTGCTGCTGACACACACATAAAACACCTCCTTGTATTTGTTCATAAACAACCAGCACTGTTAATCCAACACAACTTTAACACTTTTACAGCAACAGCTCAAAGTCTGCTCATAAAGCGTGATAATCCATCTGCTTTAATGCTTGGCCAAGCTAAAAGAATGCAGGAACCCTTTGCCATTTTGGGACCCTAATTTCTTCCTTCCTTGCATCCTAAATCTACATCCTGTGCTCCTTCCTTACTCCATCAACACGTCTATGAGCATGGAAGTGAAGAACTATGATGGGAGTTTCTCAGCTCGCTTAAGTGGCAGCTGGAGGAAGTGACAACTGGGTAGAAAAGACCCCTGGTAGAAAAATAGTCCAGGTTTCTCACATTACCCATCCCAACCCAGAATGCTCACCAGCAGGCATGCCGATCCACGGCTCCAGCTTCAAAGACCCAGACAAAAACAGCACACAGAGCTGAGAGGGATGTTTCAGGGAGAGTGTGTGTGTGTGTGTGTGTGTGTGTGTGTGTGAGGTGTAGGTGATGGTGTGAAACCTAAAGCCTTGTCACTACAGCTCTACAATGCTTGGATGACAGGCGCCCATGACCAAGAATTTCAGGGGTCAGGGTTGGGAGTCCAGGATTCCCTGTGTCAGAGGATCTTTCAGTGGGAGGAATTTGGTGTGTAATGCAAGGAAGGAGTTAACGGTTGTGGAAAGATCCTCATGTGGCTTTACAGTGTGCAGCAGCTGCTGCTATAAAGGAACTGGTTACCAAGTTTAGAAACTCATATCGCTGGGATCCAGCTTTGTCTACAGGATGTTTCACAGAGACATTAGATATCTGAAGGGTTCTGTCTTATGTCTATTAGTGGTCAATTGAGGGCAATTTCATCATCTCTAAACTAATGAATAAGAGGAAATGAGATAAATCTGTCTTTAACAGGGTATATGCTGAAATCCTGAGGTTAAATTCAATACCTTTTTAAGACTTTTTTAAAAACCTTTCAAAAAGTCCTAAGACCTTATCGGGACTTGTAGCTGTTGTTAGCAACCAATCTTTGACAGTTGTAGTTTGCATTTTAACATAAATGAGGTTAAACTGAGAAGGAATAAAGCTTGAAAGAATAAATGAAACTAAAGGCAGGTTAATTGACATTCCCATTCCCAAAAAAGTAACAAAAGTTGTTCAAGGCCAACTTGCAGAAAATATATATATATATATTTCATCATTGTCAAAATTTAGGACATGTGCTTCAGATTGTGTTCATTGCTTTCTATCAGCGTTACATACGGACAGCGACTAAACTACTGTACAAACTGAGTTTGTCGTCACATTAGCCTACGGATATGTTGGGCTGCTAGCGCTACGTTTAGCCCACTTGTTGTCACGTTTCAAACAACAGCGCTACGTAACTGTATTGATAAATACCTTATCTCTAAAAAGGTGATTTGAACATACAATATTTTTTCCAAAACACAAACACGCTGGTCTGTGATGCGTGTCAGGTTAGTTTGTAACAGTCCCAAGGAGGAAAATAAATATTCATGGATACTTTTGGAGTCAAAGCTTGAATACCAATAAAACTTAATACCTCATAACATTACGATTAAGACTTTTTAATACTTTTTAAGGATCTTAATTTACCCACAATCGATTTATCAACTTTTAATACTTTTTAAGACCCCACGGACACCCTGTTTAAACACACGCACAAAAGCAGCACAGATCTGAATGGAGGGATTACATTCAGGAAGGAGGAATCTCGAAGCCTTGGTAAAGTTTTCTGCCTTGTGTGATTTTGGAGCAGGGTGTGTGTGTGTTTGTGGGTCATATCCATCCAGAGGACGGATTGGGTGTGGAGTTGAAGGTTTTACAGTGTTGTGTCAGCTCCTGAGAGGAAAAGGCCACATTGATAGATGGGACAGGCTTCAGGATAAACCTCTGTGCGCACAGCCGTGAACCTGCTGCTATCTCTAACACGTCATCTTCTTCACCACCTCAAAGAGGAAATCTAGCTGCTACATGCTAAGGCTTAAAAAACTCAACATTACGTCTCATGTATTAATATCCACAGCTGGTCAGCTATCATAAATCAGACTGGTGGGTTCGTTGGTGCACAGAAGTGAATCAGACCTTAGATTTATCCCACTGCCCTTGTTTTTACTGAGTTGAGTTTAATCCTTATCTTACTTCACTTCCAGAAAACCTGCTTAATTAAATCCACACTGGTTGCATGAGGACTTCAGAATGCTGGCGTCTTTCCACGACCCAGAAGTCGTTTATAAACAGCAGGATGTAGTTCATTTGTTTATTTGCAGGGTGTTTTTAATGGACAGTATCCAAAAATCTGACACAAATATGGTGCGCTACTTCAGCTCCTGGCTATGAAAGTTATTTAAGACTACAAGATTTAAATACACAGGTCAGAAAAGGGTGGGATATTGGAGTAGAGGACATAACATGAGATTTTCTATTGTTAGGATTTTGACGTTACGATTTAGATTGCGGTTCTACGATATTCCAATTTTTTGCGTTTTTTAGCTCACTTTCTTAAAACCAGACCAAGTGAAAAAGTTGAATGATGATGATGATGTCTACAGACTATATCTGGAGCCATGTTTTCCCAAAAAATTAACATCACATGCAAGTCAGTTTGTGGGGTTTATTTAGGGTATCTGACATCTCAATTTTTTTTTCTTTAACCCAGTTTATAAAGAAAGATTAAGAAGAAGGACTAAAATTAGAAAAAATTAAAAAATATTAATTCGTCATTAGAGACAAAACTGACCTTCCCAATACAATATACCAACAACAGTCATATCAAGCACAAAATATAACTGTGGCAGCGTCACAGTAACCATAATCATGCAAAATAAAGTATAAAGACAAAGATAAGCTAGCAAAATTTACATTGCATGACCAAATGACACTTTAAGGCTGCTTTTTAAACTAAGTAAACAAATACAGCCTGAATGCGTTCTTATAAATCTTTGGGAAAATCCTGCATAGGACAAAAGGACACATAACCAGATTAAATAAAGATTTCTACTGAGCTGAGCTGAAATAATAACCTTCCTCTGGACGGCATATCACTCTAATAAAATCAGATTAAGATTTCAAATCCAGATCACCTCAATCTGTCTGCTGCATGGAGGTTTTGTGCAACATTATTTACTGGAAACTATAGTTTCTGTACGACCTGATGCAGGGTCAATTCAAGTTTAAAAGTTGTAGTATTGTGGTATTATTTTACTACTGAAGAGGCTTCTTTTGAAATATTGCTGAATTGGAAATTTTAACACGAGTTGTACTGTTTAAGATGTCAAGAGAGGTATATGAGGTGAGTGGAAGGGCCATGACAGACTGAGACTGACATCACCCACGCATAACAGCCTCTCCTGAGACGGTGTGCGTGTGTGCCCTCCTCTGAGTCAGATGAGGATGACAAATCAGACCTATAGTCAGTCTCTACAAGCCCTGTGTGTGTGTGTGTGTGTGTTCTGCTGTCTGGGATGATTTGCAGATGACAAATACAACCTGGTATCAGGGCACTGAATTTTACAAGGCACTCATGGTTAACTGTCATAAAGTGACACTGCAAAAGAGGGGGAGACATAACCAAGGAGGGTACAGTGGCAGAGAGACTGTCACGTGAATTCTGTTTGTCTTTGTTTGTCTGTAATGAGATTATCCAGCAGAACTGAGTGGGGGAGTTTCTTTAACTCATACACACCAGTAGTGTCTGCAGTATGCATGAGACTTGTTGGGATAGCTTATTAGGCGTCCCCACTGCAGCTGCATCCTGTAGCAGCCCTGCAACCGTCTGTCTGGGATACAGTAGGCTGTATTTCACCGGATGAGAAATCTCGATATTTAACAGTAATTCAGCTGGATACATGTGGAAAAGTAGTGTTTTTAAATACAAAAGTTAATTTTCGCAGTAAAGGACCTTCCTGCAAACAGCCAGAGCTGACCACGCGCACACAAAAAGCAAGCAAAACAAAACAAAAACCGTCTCGCGCATGTAAGGCTACGGGATTCGCGGTAAAAGTAGAGACTAAACTACAAAACAAGGTTCTGCATGGAGAAAGTAGTTTAACTCACCTCTGCAAAAAATATATCCATGTTCACCAGTGGTCGACCTCACGTCCCTTTGTAGTCTGAGTTCAGGGTACCACGGCAGAGGAGGAGAGGAAGCTATATTCCCAAAAGATTTCCATCCGCTTCGTTAAGATTTTTATTGTTTCTTTTGGCCTCGTTAGAGTCACAAAAGAGGCATTTTGTGTTTTTAATTTCCGACACTTTGGAGTTGTTGTGTTTCTTGAGCGTCTTTTGGGTGTCCCGTGAAGGCTGTGCCGTCTTTCTGCTGTCTAGTCATTTCAATGAACCCGGCACATTATGCAGGGGGCGGAGCCTGCAGGGTCACAGCCCGCCCCTCGGCATACGCCCTCATTTGTGTCCATTCTAAAGAGCCAGGCTTTAAGAGGATGTGAACAGTTTTCCTCTTTAAATCTAAAAAAAAAAAAAATCATGTTATTTACTTTGAACATAATTACAGACACAAACAGCAACCAAAGGGAAGGGAGTTGTAAATTAAGATGCTGGTGTTTCACTGTGGATCAAAGTAGGCTAGGTATTATTCTGATTTCCTTCCTTCCTGCCATTTGTATCTCAGGACATGAGCAGTTTGCTTGTGTCGACACCTGTAAATGCTATGGAAAATAGGCTAATTCAAACAATACCTAGCCTTAATCATTCTAAATTGCCCTTTCAACAACACAAATGCGCTAACATGGGCCACACGTTTGTTAGATACTGGTTATTCAAATTAACAAGCCTGTAAAGGGACAACCTTTGTAGCAATTTGTCAGCAATATACCAATAAAAATCAGCTTATGTTTATTTGTTGTCTTTAATGTTCTGGCCTGTATGTTGAGTCCAATGGCTCCAAACCTCACATGGAACCATGGAAGACATCTCACAAAGTCATGTATGCATTAATAGCATGCTTTTCCATGTAACACACAAAATTGAAAGAGTCGGAGGTTAAAATATGCATTATCCAGGGAAAAATCTGCATCTTGGAGTAATTTTCATCAATGTATCTAAACTAAAAACACCTTAGAAAAGACAATGTTTGCCTAGATATGAGCTATTAAGAATCAGTCCAACCTCAAGAGAAAAAAATAATCACCCCTGACATGTTGAAAATCCTCAAAACTATCATTTTTGGGTTTATGTTTCTGGATTTTGGTACATTAAAACAATATTTGGTATTTTAAAGCAACATTAAGCAACTATCTCCTTTGCTAATGAAGAAAACAAAAGTGCTCTATTCTTCCTTAGTCATGCTTTTGGGTCTGTTTTGTAGTTTTATTTTTGCATTCTTTTTACAGTCAATTCCTTTACTCATGCCTTAAGAGTAATAGGATGCAACTCTAAGTAATTCTCTACACACAGCACACACTCAACACTTGTGTTTCCTTTTAATCTGCAATCAATCTGAATGACCTTGAGAAGAAAACACAAGCTTTTTAATCTGTGACCTATGCCTTTAAGATCAGTCGCTGGGTCATGACCTCAAGGATACACAGACAAAACTTAATCTATACGCAATAATCATGCAACAGATCCAGACTGGCAAACTGTGCTGTGTCTGTTATGTAATCACTGTTGGCCGTGTAAGCAGGGAACAGAGTTTCCCTCACTCTCTGAAATTCATGTTAATGTTTGGTGTCCTCAAAGTCACTTCTTTGATGGCGTAAGAGATTAAAGAGATTTCATTTTTTTGGCCCATAATTCCTGATTATAAGGTTAAGACACAGCTTTGATAAAAACAAAGCAGTAATTGTTCTGTATTCCTGTTCGGACTTTAGGAGAATAATACTCAAACAATCCTTTTGTCAGTGGCTATAAGCTTGTACACCAGTCCCAAACCTTTTGGCTGCAGCAGCACCGACGGAGACACAAACAGCCCGACTGGACAAATAGTCTTTTGTTGTTTTGTTTTGTTATTGCTGACCTTTTTCTGACATAACTGATAAAAAACATGTCTGCAGGAAAGATATATAATTATACGAAGAAATGTACGGTATAGCATTTAAACTCTAAATGCCTCTGTACACACCGGATTTTAAACAGCTGATCATACCTGAAGATACATACACAAATAACTTAAGTGTAAAGCACTTCTTCATTAGAAATTATCATTGCACATGATTTAGTAAGGGGGTAAGTTTGACCTTAAAAAATGTGCCAATAAAAGTCAACACAAAGTGATAAATTTTGTTTTTTAAAAAGAACTTGTTCTGTGTTGATCATCTGTAAGCTAAAATAAGTTAAATAATCCTTAATTCATCCCACTATAGTGAAATTTAAAGAGTTACAACTGAAAAGTGTGTAGTGCAAATATTTCAATGAAAATATTTAAAATAATTTAACATAATAAGTGTAACCTGATAAAATCTGTGCATAACATCAGTCTGTAGATCTTTGTTTGAGTATTTAAAATCCCTGCCTGAAATAAGGTCACCGCAGGGTTTTTTGACAGATGGTGTAACACGGTGCACAGCCCTTAAAAAAAGTAGGTCAAAATAATTTGAAAATGTGCTCATGAACAGACTTTGATGACCATGTTTACGTGCAGTCTGCTAATCAACAGTTCAAGAGGAGTTTAAGAGGTCATCGCATCTTCAGCAAGTTTAGAGTTTACTTTTTAAACAGCTGGAGCTCACATCCACGGTGAGCTCGCCGGGTGTTTCTGTAATGTGGTGGAAACCTGGTCAGTATGTTTGTTTTGTTCAAGAGCAGTCAACCTTATGTCTCAGGTGATGTGACCTTAATCACAAAATCAGCCATTAATTATAGCTCGGATTGAGAGCAGCCAAGGTGGCCTGTTGTTGATTTTCAGCATAGCACGGATTTAGCATTTCCCGTCATTAATTTCCCAAAGATCTAACAATAGTGAAAGAAGTGCTTTTAAAGTGATTGACTAATCCGACCCCTTGATGTGAAAATGTGGCACATAGATTTAGAGCAAGGCTTTCATTTTCTCTACCTGGGAGGACAAAAAGGACAAGAACAAAACATTCATCGGGTCGTAAGGAACTCCAGAGGGAACATTAGGCTGGGATGTGGATCAAAGGCTTGTTGCTCATTGATTGGGCTTCAGATATACAACTGAGGATGAGCATCAAACTGGAGGATCTTCATTGCATGTTCTTCAAAATAAAACATGGACAATTGCTTTGACATATGACTCCAAAATTAAAGTAAAACACATCGCATTCTCTCTTTTGTAGAACAATACATCAAGAAAGTATTTGAATAAGCGCTCATGCTGCAGTCTATTCTTGCAATCACAGTTTTGAATTACAGTTAATAAAACAAATCCGTCACCCTACATACCGTGGTAAATACTGAGGGCAACACCAGGCATTCCACAGTCTGACAGGAGGATCAGCTGGCTGTCAGGTCTGAAAGCTCGGCACCGTTTTGCGAGTGAAACTAAAAACCAGAAGCAGATGCAATTTCATAGTGGATGCTTGAATTGGAGGGTCTCTTGTTCATGTTGGTGAATTTCACAAGAGGCAGGAGGATTGACTGAGGACTTATAAGAGATGTGTAATAGAAATAAAATGATTTAAATGTTCTCTGGTGTTGCATTTACAAGATTTCACATGAAAAGCCTTGAGGCAGAGCATACATACACATCTAATAGTTTAACAGCACTCAGCCCATTTGTTAAAAAATCTGTAGCTACAGAAAATGTCTGGACAGCATTCAGCTGTTTGGAGCTGGACATACTTGATGTAGGATGACCCCAAAGCACCAAGTGAAGCTAACATGACCATTACAGATCAATGTTCTGGCTTCAAACATCCAAAAAGGATGAAAACAGACCGTGACATGTATGAAATGGTGTATTTGGAAGCTTAATGGAGACAGAGAGGTTATAATGGTCCACCCTCTGGCAGAAAAGACCTCGGGCAAAGTCATTTCAGTAAACTGACGGACCCTTTCGCAGCCTCATGACACATAATGGGTTAAAGTCTGGCTTCAGATGGAGGCTCCATCAATTGACATCCACAGTTTGTTTATGTTCTCTGCACAACTATGTATGGTTAGTCACGGCCAGACCATGAAGCTCACTTAACTGGAGGTGGTCTGATTATGTAAAAAGCACTCATCCGTGTGTTATTGCCTGCACACTGAGTGAAACAAGGACGTGGATTGATATCGGTTTGGTTATGTCATTCAAGCAGACATATATACAGCACCACAGTCAATTACAATATGCAGAGCAGTTCAACTTCTGATACAACAATACTGCTGTAATGATTGCTGCAAGAGCTTGTATTTGTCAACCGTTCTGTCAAATATCATGTCATATCTTTTCTTTTATACGTCATTTAAACCCAAACTTCCTGTTGCAGCAATAGCATAACCATGAAGAGGTATGAAGATCACTGTAAAATGGTACAAACATCTAAAGAGCAGTGAGTTATGGAACTTTGTTTAATTGAAATCACACATTAAAAGATTAGTCATCATTTAATACCTTTGGGAGAAGTGATGCAATGATGTTTTGTTTAATTTAACTAATGAAATTGATGTTTATTGTCTTCCAGGACAGAGGCCGCTGTGTCAGGAGAGCAGCAGATTACCGGACACACCCTGTGACAGAGCAAACAAAGACTGATGGGGGGAGGACAGGGTGTAAAATTGATTGAAACAAATGCAGTTTAGCTGAGACGGATGGCAGAAGGAAAAAGGAGACTGTGGCTGTAGAGTCGAACATGGAGCAGGTGACAAAATCATCAAACAAAGGTGATTCAATCATGGTGGGATCACTTTGCAGGCAGAGGCACATTAATGTGTAAAAATTGTTGATGACAAATCCTGGTGCCACGTTTATTGAGTTATGTGGCTGATCCTGGAACACCACAGAGCCAACAGGGCTCCAATTTCTCACACCTTATATCGACAATCATTACTGCTTTTAGAGAGATACAGGACACAAAATGACAAGTTTTAACGATTCTTCAAATTCAATTGTTTGTGTTTTTTGTGCAAGTTAAAGCTCCTGCAAGGAGCTTTTAGCTTGTTATAAAACACACTAAAATAAATACTGATGCCTTTGTATAACCTTCAGAAGTAAACCAGACCACAAGCAAAAAAACTGGTCGTTGCTATGTAGTGATTTTAACGCCTGAAACTCCTGAAAGAGGGTAGGTATTGGAAGAGGTGATGAACAACATTAATATTTTTCTAGGGACGGCGAGTACTGATACCAGGCATCGGTATCAGCCTTATTTCAAGGTATCCGTACTTGTAAAAGCTGCCGATACCAGCAGCCGATTCTCAATGCAAGAAAATCTTGCATTGACTAAGTTCTCCTTGCCAGTAGTTGGCGCTACATTGCTATGGTTTGACACCAAGGCAAATGTGCGCCAGGTCCTGTTCAGACAATATGAATAAACCAGGGAGGGTAGAAACCGTTTTATTATGCACTTCAGGTTAAAAAAAAAAAAAAAAAGAATAAAAAAAAAAACTGTGACAATTTTTAGTTGTTTTTTGTTCTTTTTTTCCCACTTTTGTTAATTACTTAAAACCAATGATGAACTCAAAGAGAATTTTTTTGTGTTTTATTTTGGACTTAATTTCAGAGTAATCGTGCTGTTTTTATTTTAAATGATCTGTCACTGTTGAATGAAATTTTATGTATCAAAAGTACTAGTGGTATCAGTACTCTGTATCAGTGAGTACTCAAGAGGGAGTACTTGTACTGGTATTAGTTGGGAAAAAAAGTGGTATCAAACATCTCAATATTTTTCTCATCCAATGGTCACAATGAGTTTAATTCCGAGTGTTGCAAAATGACAGAGTGAGATTTTTCTTTAAGAAGAAGGATTTGTATATGCACAGATGAAATTAGCAAAGAAATCCTTCAGCCAGCCTTGTCCACAAGGGGCGCCAGAATTGTCAAATAAAAAGTTCCTTGTATTAGCTTTAAAATTTCTCTATTCCTGTCCTAATTCTCCAATATAAGCAGATGCATATGAAAGAAAACCGCTGTTCCATTTACTAATAATATGAGCTGGTGTACTTGTTCAACATTGCGCTGTGTAACCTTGAGCTGATAGAAAAGCTACCATTGATGTAAGAAGGCTAACGGATTAATGGTACACTTGAAAAGTAAAGAACACATTCGTCACGGTGATTCATGTGGCTGAATCAGCCTCTCCATCAGCGCTCTTGGACCTCCCTGTGGTCAATGGACTTAAGGACTCCAGCACTTCGCAATATATCTCACCACAAGCATTCCTCTTCAGGCATGCTCGCCCCCCAGACACATACCATACCTTCCTAGAGTTTGAGGAATGCAAGCCAGATCACACATTTCCCATGCTCCCTTGCACCAACAACTTCCTGTTTGTTTATAGAGGTTCATATTTCCATGCTCCCATGCTGAGATTATATTCCAACTCCCTATATATACATATACAGTATGTGGATTAATTTCTTCAGGAACTTGGACAATGATAGACCCTAACTGGTGAGTTATCGAAATACAAACACGACACAAGGGCCACAAGGGCTGTGTCATGTTATTGGGATGTTTTTGTTTATTGTTTAGTTTCTCAGAACAGTTTCCTCTCACAGTCCAGAGTACCAGCATCAGTGACTCACTAACCATTCAGAGCCTGAGAAAACAGAAGGATAGAGAGGGAACATACCTCACAGCATCCATAGCTGGGGAGGCAGCACTGCCTCATATCTGATGATTCAGCTGCCTGAATCACAGACAGATCAGCACTGAGATTTCCCCTTCACGGTGACATCAGTAACCAATGAGCTTTACCTTATATGTTCAGAAGTGGTGGCCTTGATCTCCACAGGCCAGGTAACAATATAAGACGTATATGGACTCTGTATGGACAGCACAAATTCAATATGACTTCAAAACAAGTCTCAGTACGACAGTCGTACAATTTTACTATTAATCTTTTTGACTTTATGAGTCTAGCTTTGTGGAGTGCTCCTTTAACTTTATCTACTCCAGTTGAATTGAGCTGAACTGTATTTCTGAGAGTTGGGGTCATATATGGATGAGGGGTATCTGAATACACCTGCCTCCACCAGAATCAACAAAGAGGACTTATCTAGGGGGTTGGTGAGGGATGGTTCAATCTAATTATAGACTCTGGGGAGATGACTTAATTGAGGTGACGCCCGACCCCGGGGGATTTTCTTCTGTCTCCCATCAAATTAAGAACAGACCCCTGGAATTACTGTAGACAGGCCTGGTTTTTACCTTTGTAAGGTAATTAAATGACCGTCTACGGTGCTTGCAGAGTCAAATAAAGAGTATTTATAGTGTAGTCAGTGCAACCTGATCTGATCTGACTGAGTCTGTGACTGAATTCTTTCAAGTTAAGCAGCCTCTCTGGTGTTTGTATCTGTTTCAATCACTTCCTTTGGACTTCTACCATTACTCTAATATCTCAGTAAGTGGTTGTGCCCTCAGTGCATTAGTCACTGGGTTTCTTTGCGGTTAGAACATCCATTTTCCACAAGCTTAGGGGCTGCAAGGATGGGATACTGACAAGCTCTCTTCAGGCACTATCACACTCATAACCAAATTACAGGCCTGTGGATGTCCTTCCTCCTCCCATTCTCGGGACAATTAGCCGAGTCTGACAGAAGCCTAATGAGCCACAGAGCTATCTGCAGTTAAAATCAGCTGCCATTAGCAAAATGTGAGCATCCCTTTTTCAAACTCCTTTAAATGTGGAAAAAGAGGCAGTGTGGGAAGGGAAATTATTATATGGATAGCCATTACAGCCTAAGTGGCTGGAACTGAAAACAGTATTTGTAAAAGTGTGTGCGTGCATGTAGGTTCAGCTGCTTTGTGACACCAACTAGTTATGCATTACAACATCAGCTTTTAAGAGTTCTCTGTGACCAAAATGACGGGCAGGCTGGCAGGAAACGTGACTTGGACGCAGTTCTGATGTTTACTGAGTGTAAGCACACCTTGATTCAGATTACAGTCTGAGACCAGACTCTAATTTGGTTCATTCCCGGAAAAGAAAAAGTTGTATTTACCAGAAAAGTAAAACAATGAAGTGAAAGTATTGGCTCCTCTGGTCCAGACTCACAGTTATACATACTTTGACAATGACAATTTGTTTTAGGTTGTTCACAAAACACAATTTTTACCATCTTCAAAGGATTTTAATAAATCATATCTATGATGTGATAAAAACTCTGACACCGTCCCTCCTCAGGGCCAACAGATCACTCCTCTAAAAGTATTGAAGCGCCATCTAGTGCTCTTGATAAGAATGTGCCGTGTCACATTCATTCAACCCACTGACTCAAAATTAATGTACATCAAGTTAACAAGTTTACTTTGATATAAAGGTAGCTGCTTGTATAGTGTGAAAACTGTTAGGTCTTTTTGAAACTGCGTTTGTGTGTTTGACATTTTAAGGCTGACATTTAACCGTCATTTCAACAACATTCAAAAGACAGACCAATGGACACAGCGCACAGTCCTACAGCTATTATACAGCAAACCATTCCTGAACTGGCTGCTTTGTTTTCTTGCCAGGCCCAACACAATGGGAAATGTTCTCAATGTATATAATGCATAGTATAACAGCATGTTGTGACAGTGTTGTGTCATGTAGTGGCTCACTTTGTTTCTGCACATTTATATAGGCTACTTTCAGCTCATTTCTACCTGTTTGATATAAGAGCTATTTCAAAGTGGGAAGAAGAATTACAAAACTGAACCCAGTTTTTAAAAATATAAATACACCTTATCTAAAATAAGATGGAGTATCACAAAAACAACTTATTGTGTGGGACTTTTTGTTAAACTGTATTTGGTGTCTTAAAGATTGAATGTTAAATGTAAAGATGGACATCTAGTGGTCAAACTAGAAACATATTCTGAAGTTATAACACAATTTTGATGTTGTTTATGGTTCTGAATGTGGAATCAATTAAACAGTTTTCTGTATGTATATGTACAGAAGGGAGATTATGACATTAAAACAAAAAACAAAAAAAATATGAAAAATCAGTCCTGATTAACTGACTTATGATGGTGTATCTCTTTCTTGTCTTAAAATTTTGTAAAGCATATAGTTAAAATATTGTGGGAAAAAAAATCTGTTTGCCAGTTGAGGTTGTCTTTGCTGACGGGAACGTATACCATAAGTGATGTATGAATTTTTAAAAATGAGTAAAATTATAATTTTTAGTGGACTCTTGGTGTAATAAAGCATTTCTCATTTTCAGTATCCTATCGCTTATTTATGTTTTTATACGTAGTTTTTGACGATACAAATTAAAAGAGCGGACAGAAACGTCTTTCTTTTTGTTTTTCTTTCTTTCTTTTTTTTTCTTTTTTTCTTAAAGGAGCAACATCATCATGTTAACCCAAGGAGTGACGTCGTCGGTGAACCGGTCGGGTTTTGGGACCCTGCGGATGGAGACGGTCACATGACTGTGCTGGGAGAGAACGGGTCGCTGGTGTTGCTCCTTTAGTTGACAGATATGTCTGAAGGCAGCACTGTTATAACAACAGAAATGAAATGATAATGACATAAAAAAAACCAAGTGATGAAGTAGTTTTTGGCTCAGTCCACGCGGAAAGGCAGCGGACATGGCTTCTGGTGTGTTACTCTTCATTTCCTGTTTGGCTTTCAGTGGAAACTTGGTAAGAGAGAAACTGCAATACGACTTATTTAATAACAGAAAAGTCACCTGATCACTCATGGGGCCTGCAGTTCTTTGACCAGGCATGTTTTTTCCACTCTTTCTCTTTTGTATAATAAAGCCTGCTGTAATCTAAGGCTGAGACGAAAAGGGTGCACAGTCTGTTTTTATTTCCCCTGCAAACAAATCTTAACACAGCACTTTCAACACATGTCCAGACAGGTGATAAATACCTCACTGCAACTTCAACATCTCAAAAAAACCTTCTTAATGTCGTTTTTTTCAGGTTTTGGGAGACAGGTCTTTCTCCATAGACTACAAAAACAACTGTTTCCTCAAAGATGGGAAGCCTTTCCAGTACATCTCAGGCAGCATCCACTACTCAAGAATCCCACAGTACTACTGGAAGGACCGGCTCATGAAGATGTACATGACTGGACTCAACGCCATACAGGTGTAAGTTGAACATCATAATAATAAAAAAAAATGTTTCCACATCACTGTAAAGTGATAACGTTCTATATTTCTTCCCACAGATATGTGCCCTGGAACTACCATGAAACAGTACAAGGAGTTCAAAGCTTCACAGGAGACAGAGATCTGGAGCATTTTTTGGACTTGGCGAATCAGACAGGACTTCTTGTCATCCTTCGCCCAGGACCATATATCTGTGCAGAGTGGGAAATGGTGAGTAGATAAGTTCTGAAGCTTTCTCTAATAAGACAACACACACTTCAGATTGTGTACATCATCAAAAATGACCTGGCGTTGCTGTATAAGTCAGACACCAGCTCATGCATCGTAATACAACAAAACATTCAACTCCTCAAATCCTGTTTACTTACAATGTAATGTCAACAGTTTTGGCAACTATGTTTTAATAATGACTGGATTAATGTTTGATTTGAGTACACACTTCAGAGGAAGGATGTCATGTGTGATAAAAAGGGCTGCAGCTGATCTTATGATAACAAAGCCTGATATTAGTCACCATTAAAAGGAAGCAGAACAACTCTTCAACTTCCTTCTGTCTGTTTTTCTTTCTGTTAAAAAACCACTTCCTTTCATGCATCTGAAATCATCTTTTCCCAGGGTGGACTTCCAGCTTGGCTACTTCAAAAACCAAACATTGTACTCCGCTCGGCTGACACAGGTAAACATTAACCTGCCCAGTGTGGCTTAACTTATTGTTTATTAAGTGATGTTACAGAGTTGTTGTTCTGCTTCAGATTACCTCCAGGCTGTCAGCAACTGGCTTGCAGTCCTTCTCCCTAAACTAAAGCCATGGCTGTATATCAATGGGGGCAACATCATTACAGTACAGGTAAAGCTTTGAGCGAGTCATTTTATGAAATAAGTGTAAATTATTTGAAGGGTGTGTTACATTTAAACTATTTTTGAACCACAGGTGGAGAATGAGTATGGAAGCTACTTTGCCTGTGATTACAACTACATGCGCCACCTGCAGACTCTGTTTCGCTTCTTTCTGGGTGAAGACACAGTCCTGTTCACCACGGACGGAAACACAGACAGGGAAATGGTATGCGGGACTCTGCAGGGATTATATGCTACAGTTGACTTTGGGACAGGTTGGTACTCATAAACAAATATATACCACACACTTTATCCTACAGGTTATATGTAAGCAAACTGATTTTCTGTTTACATCTGTACACAGATACCGACATAAAAGAAGCCTTCACTCGACAAAGGGAGTTTGAACCTCAAGGACCCTTGGTAAGTCACATTTCACGATATGCAGTTTAAAAAAAAGGCAGATAAAACGATACAAATGATGGTTTGAATCACGTTACAGGTGAACTCAGAGTTTTACACGGGCTGGCTGGACCACTGGGGAGATCAGCATGCTGAGGTTAATGCTCAGAAGGTCAGCAGAGTGCTAGGAGAAATGCTAACCATGGGGGCCAACGTCAACATGTATGTCTCCCCAAATACTCAACACACCATCACATATGTGGCTGGATTTGTACTCCCATTTTCTTATTGTACAAAAGAATCCTAATACAAAGATCGAATTCACAGTTAGTTGGGTTTTTATATTCTTCTCACTGCCCTTGGACTGCTTTTTCTTTCATAAAAAGAGAAAACTACAGATCTTTAAAAACATGTCACAAATATTTTGGTTTCTTTATTGAAGTGAAGTGATCTTCTTAGGCACTCTGAGTTTGAGCGACTGTCATTCAGCTCCATAAAATTAATTTGAGGGGAGCTATTTTCTGCTACGCATGAGATGTATGAGTGAATATTAGTGTGTGCCAAAACCAAAATCTTGTTGGGAGCATGAACAATAAGAAAATGGTGTATTTCCAGACTTTTCTAAAGTATGCCTCAATCACCAGTTTGAGATCAAACAACTCCTGAAAGGTGAAAAGCCCCTGATTTTGTCACAAGCTAAAGTTTTCTACTGTGTAAAAAGATCCACCTTCTCCTTTAATTTTAGGTACATGTTTGAAGGAGGCAGTAACTTTGGCTACTGGAATGGTAGGATCTGTTTTGGTCTCATCTCATGTGGTCACAGCTGAACTGGGGATTAAATCTCACCACGAGGTTTATCAATCTCTTTGTTCAAAGGTGCCGATCACGACACGAGGTTCCGCTCAGTTGTGACGAGTTACGATTACGACGCTCCGCTGACGGAGGCAGGAGACCCCACAGAGAAGCTGCTGGCCATCAGAGACATCATCAAGCAGGTGTTACTCCTAAAAATGTTACCCACTAAGGATGATGCTCATGTGACTAAAATAAGAATAAGTCATCACTTTTCCTTTACAGTTTAAGGATGTTCCCCCTGGGCCCATGCCACCAGCGACTCCTAAGTTTGCCTACGGTTTTGTGACCCTCAAAAAGGTAAGATTATTCCAAAGTCTTTAACAATCAGCTAAAACTTCTCAAGGTCCTTGCTTTAATAAAATACTCCACTGTAGATTGGAAACATCGACAGCCTGTTGAACACCATAGCACCACTTGGGCCGGTGAAATCCCAGCATCCTCTGGCGTTTGAAGAACTGAAACAGGTGTGAACACAACAGACGGAGGGACTTGTGTTGTATTGACAAAAATCCTCTTGATACGTGGAGAACTTCTGGACTGTTTAGTGTCTGCAACCTGTCATGTCTTTTGTGTTCAGTTCTATGGATACGTGCTCTATCGAACCACGCTGCCCAGGGACCTCCCCCAGCCCACGCCACTCATCTCTCCACTGAATGGGGTTCATGACCGTGCATATGTTTCCGTCAATGGGGTGAGCCTTTACAATGAACTTTTGTTGTCCAGCCAATCAGAGGTTTGGGTCAGGTAGAGGGAAAACATGACAGGTAAAGACCAAGCATGTTTCTTTTTGAAATGTCAGTGTGTGTGTGATATCAGTAGTTTTTTATGTTAAAGCTGTAATGTGAGCATCTGTGTGGACAGGTTTACCAGGGCCTGTTGGAGAGAGACACCAGGCTGGTGACCAACATCACAGGAGCACAGGGGGACACTTTGGACATCCTCGTGGAGAACATGGGCAGGGTGAACTTTGGCAGCAGGATCAACGATTACAAGGCAAGAGAACAAACTCAAATCCCAGAGCTGATTAGTTTTCACCCACACACAGTCACATTGTTTTAACTACTTAGATTTATTGTTGCTGGTGTCTTAGAGCCTTAGGCCATGTCCACACAAAGTTGGGTATCGGGGAAACCGTATATATTTTTATAGCAGCTTTGTGTCACTAAAAATTATGTTTTCTGGAAAACTCCGGTTTCACTGAGTTTTTCAGTTCTCAATCATCACAGCTGATTGACGGGGGCTCACTTTGATTGACTGGCACAGGTTTTATGTCTGGAAAAACACTGCACAATATGGGTTTGGTGTGCCTCGAGCTGCACTTATCGGTGGATTTGCCTGCTGTGTGTGGACAAAAGTATTTTTAAAAACGAATGAGAGGGAATGTCCCACATTATGTAATAACACCCCAATATGTAATAATGTAATAAATTTCCACTTCATTTTGTAATAACGCTGCATTTTGTAATAATCTGCCGCATTTTGTAATAAAATTCTTGTAGGCAATGTGATAAACTTTGCCGCATTATGTAATAAATGATTACTTATTACATGCAGGAGCTCTCATGTTGTAATAAGTGATGCAATATGTAAGAACTTATTACATAATGCGGCAAAGTGTATTACATATTGAGTTCAAGAATTTTATTACAAAATGTGGCGTTATTGCATAATGAAGTGAAATTTATTACATTATTACATATTGGGGAATTATTACATAATGCGCCGTTACAGGGAATATTTGTTTTTGAAAATGCCTGAATACGTGTGCACAAGGCCTTAGTGTCTACACTTTGATCCTTTTTTTCCTAATCCATGTCACATTTTAAACCAGGCATGCACCGATCCAGCTTTTTTGGTCCCACTACCGATAACTGGGCTTTGGGTATCAACTGATACCTATCCTGATCTGTTACCAGTGTTAAATAATAAGCTGCATGCTCTACTGTTTTGAGTAAAAGACAAAAATGAGTACACATGGAATTACTTAAGTTAATATTTATTTAAACTATAAGTGTTTAAATGTTTAACTGCAGTTAGGTTAAAAAAATGCATCAAATTTACAGATTGTAAAATAATTTTATACCTTGTAAACTAAACCATAGTTTAGCCTTAGTGTCAAGTTTGGATCAATCCTTTCCTACCAATACCTGATTCCGCTTTAAGGGGCTAGATCATTTCCGGTACCCGATACCAGAATCAGATCGGTGCATCCCTATTTTAAACTGTATTTTGATTTGTAGGAGCAGTGCTTAAACTGTATATCTGTGCACTGCAGGGCATCCTGAGCGACCTCTTCCTGGGTAAAGACTTGCTGACTGACTGGCTGATGTATCCTCTGGACATTGATGGAGCCATCGCCGCTGGTTGGCCTCATTCAGATGGTCAGGAGTCCTTCAATGCCACTCAGAGGGAAGCTTCAACCGGACCTGTCTTCTACTCTGGAACTTTACAGGCTAACGGCCTTTCGTGGGACACTTTTCTCAAGCTCCATGAGTGGACAAAGGTAATGGGAAACACGTTTACAGTACAAATTGTGAGACAGGTTGAATTATACAAAATAGAACTAGAAAAGTACTTAGAGAGCACAGACCTCCACCAAGCATATTGTGATTGTCACGGAACACGTTAGTCCTCCTTTAATGTTATACTCCCTTCCAGCAGACTGTCTGCTACAATTTGGTGTTAGTTGCAGGTTTGTACGATAATTTGTTTCCTGACAGTGTTGAAAATTATGATGACCCAGTACATATTTTATATTCCAGATCTTAGTATCCAGAATATTGGCAGCATCTGGATCATACTTTAACATCTGTCAGAAATTATGGTGACCTTGTCTTGTATTGTTTTGCAAAGCAATCCGACCATTAATCCTATATACACATATGGTGAAAACAGCCCTCTCTCACAATGATAAAGAATCCTTAAAAAAATCCTGGATCCAGACGGTGATCCAGATCACCTCCAAAATTTAATCACTTCTACCTTATCCCATTTTGAAAATTTACTGAAAATTTCATCAAAATCTGTTTGTTAATTTTTGAGTTACATTGTTCACAGACAAACAAACTCTTCCAAAAACATAACCTCCTTGGTACAAGTAAATAAAAGTTAACAATGTTTGCTTCCTCAAAGGATAGTTTTCTATTAGGGTTTTGAGGTAAAAAAAAAAATTATGTATATATATATATATATATATATATATATATATATATATATATATATATATATATATATATATATATATATATATCATTGTTCCAGATAATCAGGGCAGATTTTTATTTTCTGACATTATTTTTTTTTTTCAGGGTCAGGTTTGGATCAACGGGATGAATCTGGGACGGTACTGGCCAGCCAGAGGCCCTCAACAGACTCTTTACGTCCCTGGGCCTCTGCTCAGCCCTAACCTGCCCAACAACATCACAGTGCTGGAGCTGGAGGGGGCCCCTGCGCATCTCCGGGTACTTTTCATGGACCGGCCTCAGCTAGACCTTCCGCCTGGAAAGTCCTGACATTCTGAAAACCTGCTGTTGTCTCAACATTGAGTTTTTACAAGTTGGTTTTAAAGCAGAGGAAGTCCTTTCAACAGTTTAACTCACAGGGGGAAGATGTTTGTTCCGCATAATTTCTGTGGCACTTTCACTTTGAATTACCTCACATATCAGTGTTTCTCTATCAGTCACTTTTTCTGCTTTTCCTCCACCGGCAGCTTCAGTCAAATAATCAAACTGTGATTTTTTTATTAAGGCTTGAACATCCACTGAAAACAAACAGTGTTGCTGTTTTTATTCTTTTTTTACTTCCAGTAATTGCAGATACTGTTAATAAATAACACAATCATTCATGAACTTTTGATACTGTAAATTAATTCAGCTGTCTGTAGTTTCCCTCTAGAATAAATGTTATTTTCAAATGTATGAATCATAGTTTTAATTCAGCACAGTGGAAAAATGTATACTGGTTTTTGTGAGGTAGCTTGCTTCCCATCCTGATTATTTTCATGTCTTGCCTTCGAGTTTCTTTTCTTTGCGATGTGCTTGGACACAGCGTGGGGTGCAGAACGAATACTCCAGGTACTGAAAAGGAATCTTTCCCAGCAGAGACTCTCCACACGACCAGCATCTCCTGATGAGAACACAAAAAGCACAGAAATTCTACTTTTTTTTGCTCTTGGGTTTAATAAACATGCAGCTGGTGTGTAGGGGACTTACTTTACATTTGAGATACCGGCTCCTGTTGCAGCTACTTGCTCTGCTAGCCTCCTCTCGGCTGCTAGAGCTCTCTGCAATCAAAAAAGAAACCATGACATTTAAAAGATGCTCAGAGTTATCCTTAATATCAGGGATTAAACGCGCTGACGCACCTTTTCTCGGTCACTCAGAGATGCAAACTTCTTCTTCTCCTCTGCTTCCTGCTCTTGTTTCCTCTTTTCCTCCTTCTGCTCTTTCTCTCTTTGTTTTTTCAAAGCCCTTTGAGCCTTTTTCTTCTCAGACTGCTTGGATTCAATCTCAGCCGTTAGTGGCCCTGGGACCTTGGGATGGATGAGTATAATAAAATGATGAGTGCTCAGCTCTGAAAGAAATTCAAGTCCAAAGTCAAACTCCACAACCTTACCTGTGCCTTGCTGTAGTCGTATTTGTCAGGATTCTCCCCCATGTATTTACGAAAGACGTTTCTTGTGTCTTTCTCAGGGGCGACGTTATATGGAGTCTGTCCTTTCTTATCCCTGGGTAGAAAAATTGCAGAAGTCTTAATATATTTGAATTTACTTCAATTCTACATAAGTAAACAAACACATCTGCAGTTTTTCTTCCTCCCACCTGCAGGCTGGGTCTGCTCCGGCGTCCAGCAGCAGTCTCACCACCGCCTTCTGTGCAGCTGCTGAGGCAACATGCAGCAAAGTGAACCCTGAGGAGTCGATGGGCTTATTAAGGAGTGTTAGAGGGTTTGAGCCATCAGGTGGGTTGCTCTCTGACTGCTCTTGCTCTGGACTCTCTGTTGTTTCACCAGGTGGTTTGAGAAGCCTGCAGAGAGTGTCAACATCCCCAACCTTACAGGCTGTAAACATCGCATCCCTTACACCGTACTCCCAAGACTCATCAGCAACTTCTGCGGAGACAAAGGAAATACTGGTGGTATCACAACACTGTTAAAACTATAATATTAAAGAAGTCAAGGATTTAAGATGCAATAAATAAAATAAACATCCTCACCTTCCTGTTTCTTACTCTGTCTCTTTTTTCTTCTACTCTTCTGCTGTGTCTCCTGAGGAGTGTCTTCTTCTGCTGGAGCCTCCAGCATCTCCTGTTCCTGATCGTCTGCTTCTGTGTTACTCAATTCTGCCACACATGGGTGTAAAATTTTGTAAACCTTGCAGAACTTCTCAACAACAAACAGGGGAATCCATGAGTTTCAATAATTTCAACTAGACTTACCCTCAGTTTGCATTTTGCTTCCCTCCTTCCTCCTCCTCCTCCTTCTTCTCTGTCTGGGGGGATAAATTTCAGATTCCCTGAGGTCCAGAGTTCCCAACGAAAGCTCCACCATCTCAAGCTGGATCTCACCATCCTCCTCTTTGTCTGAATCTTCAAGCTTTTCTTCTTCTGATGCCAAGAAATTCAGAGTAAACTTTGTGCTTGGAAAGCAGAAATTCAGCCCTTATCTAGTAAGCTTAACTTTGAACTTGAATCCAAGCCCACAACCCTAATCTCTTAACCTACCTTTCTCCTGAGCAGCATTTATTTCAGCTGGGGGTTTGACTTTTCTCTGCCAGGCCTTCTTGGATGGACTTAAGACAGCTGACATATCAGTGTCTTTCCCTGCATCAACATATTGTGCACAGTATTGATTATAGCTTGGCTGTGCAGCCATGGGAAGATAACATAGCATTATTCAAAAGTTATAATTTGACTAACCATAAATATGGACAGTGGAAAGCATGTCGTGCACCCTCTGTGTTTCTCGGAAGGTCGCCCTGCGTGTGGCAAAAGGAAGCGTACGGACCCGTGGATCTTTCTTCTCGAGCGGGGCCGCACGTCCACCGAAGAAGATGGTTTTGTTGTAGCTAGGGGCTCGAACAAATATCGCAGAAGCTTCCTTTAGATATTCAGCCCAGCTAACCAGAAGGTCCTGAATGTCCTGCAGAATGTTGAGAAAGATTGTGTAAGAATCTTTATTTAGCTTAACTTTCAACAGATATGGACAAGAAAAGCACTGAATGGCTTACATACAACAAAGCAAGAACAATCAGAGAAGTGTGATCTTGCCTTGACGAGTGCTGCCTCATTGTGTCGCCTCAGAGCCGCTCCTGCTGACTTTGGTGTGTGACTTCGGTTCTGAGAGTCTCTGAGTCCTTGAGCGGTGCCTCTTTTTGCTCGCACAGTGTATCGGTGGAAAGTTTTGTGCTGAAGGACTTCTTTTCTGCAAGAAAATGATTCTGTTTGGACAAATGTGTAAACTTTGCTCTCCTGTCAGAAGAACAATGTGTGCACTGGTTACACCTGATATTAGCGTGTATTACGAATAATGCCCCTCATTAACTGACAGCTCTCAGTACAGGATACTTAACCGTTTTTTAGCTTCATTTGTTCAGGTGTAAAGAGGCTCTGAGGTGTTAAAAATAAACCAGAAGAGATGTTCACTCACCCCTGGAAAACAGCACCAGCAAAGTGGCCTCCACCTGTCATGAGAACCACCCACACAGTCCTCTTATTTACGGCCTTCAGCAAGGACACTTCATCCTGCTCATCACCAGACTGAAATATTGCAGGAACAGAACATTAAATTAAAGGACTGTTGATGTACAGATCAATCACTGTACTGTTACTCATCTGTTGAGCTTCACCTTTCCTTGCAGAATACAGCGGTACACTGATAGAAACTGTCCTGCTGAGTTCTGGAATACCACCTTGCTGCAGAGTCGGCTGGATATCCAACCGGTTTCCACTGAGCTGTCGTTATCTGTGCTGGTGACATTGCTGTTTGTTCCCCTACCATCGCTATCTGAATCCTCATCCTCAGAGTCAGAATCAGAGCCTGAGATACTTGACATGTCCCCTGAAGAGAAACAAAAGAAAGTAAATCAGCTGTAACACACACTTCAACAGCTCTGCTCTGCTCCTTTCCTGCTTTTCGTGTCCTCACCTGTTCCAGTCTTCCTCTCAAACTCTTCAGCTGTGACTGGTGGCATTCCCGACATCTTTAATCTCAGGTTGAACCGATGCCAGTCGAGCTTGTAGTGCTCCATCTGATATTCAAATGGAAATGCTGCAGATAAGATTCATACATTTCTCCTTATTTTGATCAGATGTGCAGTATTCAAACGTACCTGTTCATCTCGGTTAGTGAAGGAGCATCTGCAGGCCGAGCAGATCATCTTGTCTGACACCTCTCTAACCAGACTGGGTTCCCTCTGTCTCTCATCCTCACGTGATTTATCTTCCAACTCTGTGTGTGTGAGAAAAACAAAGCCATGTTAGAAACAAAAAAAATGATGAAAGTGTCTCTGATAGATAATTACAGCTGGGACTCACACATACCGTCTGAAGCTGGATCAGTGTTCAGGGTCTGCTTCTGGACAGGGTTCACTTCTCTCAGTCCCAATAGAGCCTCGTCATTTTGGCACAGATCAAAGACTGATCGGTACTCGGCACCAGTCGTCATAATAGCTGTGGTTTTAATCCTGAGAAGTCAATAAAAGAGAGGAATTATAATGTTTAACCAACGTGATCCTTAAAAACGCGTTTCATATCACACTAATAAACAACAGCAAAAAGTTGTTAACAGTAAAGTCTAACATGAACACATTACTGTAATGAGCTGACCACTTCAGGAAACATTTGAATTTAAAGCTGATGTTATCTTCGCTGATGTAAGGTTACAATCTGCTCTTTGAACGACACGTGTAGAGGTAGATACTGAACTCACGTGATCCCCCTTAAATGAGAAGGTGGCTAACATGTCAACACACGTTTGAACGTATTCAGATTATTCTGATAAACAATTTTATACATCTAAAAACAGAAAATAACGTACCATAAAAGGCTGTTTCAGAGGGCTGTGCCAATATTTCACTACTCAGCTTATTTCCTTACACAACTACGGAAGCTCGAGAGCATCAAAAAGTGACAAAAGCGAATGCGCTCACTTTGCAAAAGTCGTGAACCCAACCTTTTAACTGTACACTTAACATAAGCAGTAATGCAGATATGAATTACAAACCCTTTGCATTTACTGTATTTTTTATATATATATCAAAAGGAAATAATGCAATAGGAAGAATATATCAATAATCCTTTTTTTTTCACACGAAGATGCTGAGCCCTCTTGAAAAAGTTATATTAATATATTATGTATTGCCTTTTCTACCTCAATACTGTTGAATTTTCCTAGTTTTTAATTCTACTTTTCTTGTTTGTGTTGAAAAAAAAGTGAAATTGTCACCCATTTATTCATGCCCTGAAACAATATCCCTGTGGATATCAGTGCTTAGACAGTTAGAATGGCAAACATTTTAAACCTGGTGTATCAGCCACTGGATTATTGTTTTAGATAACATGTATTCTTATTTGACCATAATAATATGCTGAAGTGAAATGGCAGCTGCATTTAGCCAATTTCTATATAAGTTTTGAAGTGATTCAACTTAACATAAAGAGGACCTTTGAATACACTGTGTTTGTAATGTCCCTAAAATGACATAAGAAGTGTACAGAAAAAGTCCCAAGTGCCCCTAGAACAGCACGTATACATTTATGCTGGGAGAACTTAAGGGTTTAATTAAATATCACTTATAAGAATGGGTCATATTTGGAAAAAGGGTCCATCCAGAGTACCTAAGAGATGGATAAAAATGAAACATTTATTAGTTTTACCAAAATATAAAGACAATGCACATTTTAGATATCTGACACATCAAATTAAAATCACATTTCTCATAAAGTCTTTAAAGAAAACTTCAAATTTTGGATTAAGTTAGGTTTTCTTCAAGCTCTTTTAGATTTTCTGGCTGGTGCAGCAGCCACAGATTGTGCTTCTGCAAGAGAAAGCAGTTTATCACGAACAATCGTGTTTCAAGTATAAGTTTATTGATTTGGAACAGCCTTCAAAGTTTCCTTACCCAACACATTATGAGCTCAAGCCTCTGCCAGACATAGTTTCACCTCCAGAATTTCAACAGCAAGGTTTTTTTTTTGCATTGCTTGATATGTACTCACCCCTCTCTTGTAAATACTACTTTTGATTGATGAAAATGAAATAATTATCCAAAAGGAAACAAGACTTTGGTGAGCAAGTTTATTCTCTCTTTATAAATGGATGTAGCAACAATATACCTGCCTGTTGAGTCTTGATTGTTCATTATTTGGAAAGTTGTCTTTCTTATGAACTACTCCACTGTTATGAATCATCTATTCATCCCCTCACTCAGTGGTACTGGAAGAGAGGTCATGAAAAAAAGGATACAGGCAATAAAAGTTATAGAACTATGAAGGTCACCATCCATTGTCCTGTGGCACAGCCATTACAAATGTTGCTTCTTTTGCCATGAGTCAAAATGCCCTGTTTCATAATACTTCAAATGACAAATAATACTTAAATCAAACTAGATTAGACACAAATCATGATAAAAGTATGATATTTCTAAGCCAGCTAATTAAGCTTGACTTATAACCCTTGAATCAGACAATCTGAATAACTCTGCCTAACTTCTTAAAAACTGTGGTATCCTAAATCGTGTACCTTGGATATTTGCTATATAGCAAACCACTTATAAGTGAAACAAAACAACAGTAAAAAAAAAAAAAAAAAAAAAAAAAAGTGACTTTCGCACTTAATTAAAAACAAAGAAACTCCTATTTTCCCACTCTAGAGATAATCAACATATGAAGATGTAATAACTGTTAAAGATGGTTACAATTTAACTATCTCTCCCTCAGCACAAACTCTTTTCTGTCGGACCACCCCCAATTTTGTGCATTTGCCAGGAGGTCACGCTGCACTGATGTGCTCCTGCAAATTAATTAAACAATGTTGCAAGCATCGTCATGTGTTCGACACTATTCGACACAAAAGACTCCACCATGGACTCGAAGTAGTTTTGGTAAGCCGTCAAAACAGTTTCTTCTGGTTAATAATGTTGTTCAAACAGTTTTCACTCTAGGGTAAGTTTTCGCTAATCACTACCTGAAACATTGCAGCGTTAGCTTGCTAGCATAATTCACAGTTAACTAACGCTACCAAATAACGTCATCTTGACTTTGCACTTTCGTTTTGTTTCAATGCTTGGTTAAAAGTGCTGTGATTATAAAATATTTCTTCTCACAAAAGCTATTTTTGCAGGGTTTGTTGAGCTGCCCCGACTGAGGATCGAACTCGCGTCGGAACGAGCACGCGCCACACCGCTGAATTTTTTTAAAAGGCACTTCCGCACTCACTGCCAGAGCCCGGATAGCTCAGTCGGTAGAGCATCAGACTTTTAATCTGAGGGTCCAGGGTTCAAGTCCCTGTTCGGGCGATAGCATTTTCTTTTTTCCACTTAGTGTATAAGCACATGTTACCAAAGTAAGAGCTTTGCTTAAGTCACTGTTCATGTGTTATTAGCAGCACAACATAGCATGTCAACCATTGTTAATCTATGCTTGGGTAGAAAAAAAAACAGCAGTCCAAGTAAAAACACAAGGTATTTAAAGCCTTAAATTGCCTCAAACCTGTGCCAAACATTAAACCATTGAGTGTAAAGCTAGTCATTGCAGAGGAGCTGTTATTACACAGAGTGAGACCTCACATTATCCCACTGTTGGAGTTGTTGTTTATGAAAGAATCAAACTAATTTAGGGATTAAACTCACTCGCAAACAAATAACAGTAACCCTGTTATTTACCTGAGAAAATCATGGGTGTTATCTCAGCACGGTGATTGGGAAGAGCTATAAAGCTAGGAGTTAGTGCTGGTAAAATGGCAATCCTGGGGACGTGCTCTATCTGACTGGCAAAGATGAACCGGATTATCCTCTTGTGCATGGTCTCCACCTATCTCTGCTCCGTACATGCTCAGGTAAATATGGACTTGAGTTTAGCCTTTATCCCAACAAGTTCAAAAACAGACCCTAATAGAGTTGTCCACAATTTTATCTCTTTTCTTCAGCAGAAATTTTTATTCAATCCAAAATGGGGCCCCATTGGCTTCAAAGGTAGTTAAAGTTTGAATTTGATGTGAATGTTAGTATAAATGCTCCAGCAGAAGAGGTGCACATTTTGACTTGGTAATCTTCTCTTTAAGATCGTGCAGAACACGGTGAGAGAACGGCAATGGATGAAATCATTAGAACCAATGAGTTGCATGGTAAGTTGCTAACAATATACTCAACATGTGCAGCTCAAGAGTTTCTGTAGGCCCCCTTACACTGATTTTGATCTTCTTTCTCAGCTTCTCGACTCATAGACAGCACCACCAGCCTCAGAGAGGGAGACATTGCTGTTTCATCTGGAAGGCGCTCCAAAGCCTGCTTTGCTCGTAGCTGCCTCTGGAATAAGTCAGTGGATGGACATGTCTATATTGCATATAGGCTCTCTCCTGAATACAGTATGTTGTTGTTTTTTATAAGTCACTGGTAACAATACATGTGAGTATGAAAAATTTAGAAACTTTTGATACCATTTTGGATATATTATTGTGTTTTTCATGTCCTTATAGCTGAAATGGAAACAAAGGTGATCAAAAAAGGGATGGAAAATGTAGAGAAAGGTACCTGTGTGCGCTTTGTCCCTCGAACTCACCAGCAAGACTACATTGACATCCAATCAAAGGCTGGGTGAGATCCTCGTCCTTTTTATAAAGACAACAGTCTTTGAAAGAGTTTCTTATTGAGAACCTGTGATAAAGATACACTATTTTTATTTATGTGAGAGTAGTTTATAGAATTTCACTTATAACGGCTAAACCTTCACTTATCTATAATCCAGGTGTTGGTCCTACCTTGGTGCGCGTGGTGGAAGACAAACCGTGTCTCTCCAGAGCCCTGACTGCCTGCAGGTCGGAGTCATCTCCCATGAGTTCATGCATGCTCTGGGCTTTGTGCACGAGCAGTCACGCTTCGACCGGGACAACTATGTCACCGTCATGTGGCCAAACATTTGGAGGGGTAATTTAAACAGGGCAGCACAGGGGGTGGCATCAGGGAATGATTTATTCACAAAGTGCAAGACAAATATTACGTAAAATCAACTTGATTTCTTCAAGAATAATCACAAAAGTAAAAAAAGAAAAGTTAAAAATAATTGCCGAAAAAAGTGGAAAAATTGTGAAAAATGTTCTAAAATGTTCTGCAGACCGTTTGAGGAACTTTGAGAAATTCAAGACTGACAATCTGGATCTTCCTTATGACTACAGCTCCATCATGCACTACGGAATGTAAGATAAATTTAAACTTAATCACCAAACATACCAATATATGTTAAATGAATCATAATGTGAGAAATGCTGAAATGTAACTTTAAATATGCACATGTTTAGGTATGCCTACTCTCAGGACGGGGAACCAACCATTCTTCCTAAGAACAGCAACACCAGAGACATAAAGCTGGGACAGACAACAAGTCTCAGCCACATTGACAAGCTGAAAATCAACAAGCTGTATAACTGTGGTTGGTACTAAACACCCTGAATTAGTTTCCAGGAAAACTGTGAACTTTGTAACTTCAACATCATTTGATTTTTTTTTTTTGTAAACAATCCTCTATTTAAAGAGTTTCGTATTTATTTTGAATTTTCACTGTCTAATATGCTCAACCTAATCGTAAATGAGGGCTTTGCTCTCACTTATTTTTTGAGTCTCAATAAAGAAAATTATTATTATGTTTATTATTAAAAAAAGACAGTAACTCTTAGCAACATAGGCAAATACTGACATCAGCTAAAACAAGACATGCCCTCTATTGTCATTTGTTTGATATCTGTCTGCTTCTCTCTGTAGGTGACTTGGATGATAACTAACCAAAGTGAACTGACATCTTGCAGGAATGTTCTGAAAGCTTCTGAAACAAAATTATGTTAAATCATGCAAAAAAGCAACAAAAAAAGAATAAAGATTGATTTAAGCTTCATAACAGTATGTCTTCTGTGTTCATGCAACATTGTGCTCAAAGAAATGTATTAATAATTTATATTTATTATATTTTCAAATGTGGGAAGATTGAGAAAATAAGTTGACGGCAGATTAAACATGGGTCTATTCAGTTAAAGTAATGAGTTTTATGTCATTATCCATCAAATATATACAACGCAAGATTCCTCAACTAACAACATGTGTCTTGAAACAGAGAAAATTGTAATCCTATCTGCTTACATTCTGACAGAATTATAATGAAATGAGTTTTTAGGAATTTGTTAGACAAGAAAAAAAGGAGACAGAACAGTAAAAGTATCAAATATAAAAACAGGCAAGGAAATAAAGAGGAAAACCTACCTTCCTATCACAGATCCAGTTTATCAGGACAATAATACATCCATACTTGAATCCATGCCCTTAACTTAGATGCAGAGGTCGACTGAGCTGCCTGTCTCCAGCCACCTCAGAGGCAAGATTCCACAAACTGCTGACTCCTGACATTCTTTTACCTGACTTTACCCTTTAAATTGAACCCTTGATAGAGGCAGAAAACTATATTTTTGAAGGGATACATTTTTTTTACCCAAATATATTTACTTATGACAAAATGATCATCATCAGGCCAGCGATCACCTGATAGTTTATCACAAAATCACTGGTTTTGAGTACAGTCAGACACAAATTGCTGGTCTCTTGGACTGCTGGAAAAGCAACTGCTGAGGATTTAGTGCATCCAACTGCAAACACCTGTTAGTGTGTCATTTCTGAAAGTGCTGAATCATATGTGAGCTAAGTACAGGGCCAACGTGAAGGTCAGCATCAGGACCACCTGTTACGGATCAGCAGTGGACTTGAGTAAATTACATACGCCGGATGATTAGGGGTCTTAATCATGCTTCATCATGGAACATGTGCCCAATTGGCACAGAGCAGAGGAGAAGTGGGTATATAGATTCAGTGGAGGAGAGGAGTTCAGTTAGATCTTACACTGGACTGAAACTGGAAGGTTAGACAGAAACACAACAATGCAGTCTATCACGATTCTTCTGGGCATCTTGTTTGGCTTGCTTAGCCAGGTCTACACTCTACCTGTTAAGGTCAGTACGAAGAGAAATATTTTTGGATAAAATGCATCTTAGTGAGTTGAAATGTTTTGCAAAACAATCTTTTGATTCTGATTTGTTGAACAGAATTCTACAGCATTACATGAGGGGAAAGTGAGGCTGAAAAGGAAATACTCAGGTGGGCTCTTGAAGAAACTCATTGGTGAACTCCATGGACCATGTAAATATTCCTCTACATTCTGCTGGTAATATTGTTAATACAGGAAGAAAACTAAAACTGTCTTTTTGTGTCCAGATGAAATCACAGACCGTGATGAAATGAATGCGATGGATCAAATTCTGGAAGTCAACAGAAGTAAGTAAACTGTTAATCATGAAAATTAAACAGTTTTAAGCTGTTGCAGGGTTGCTGATAACATTAATTTTTCTTCATTAGAGTTTCGAGCTCCTCGAGGACTGACTCTGAGAGAAGGAGATATTGCCAGCTCTCATATTCGGAGCGCCATAACCTGCGCTAACAATGCCTGTCTGTGGCCCAAAGCAATGGATGGATTTGTTTACGTCCCCTACATCCTCTCTCCATTGTATGGTAGGAATTCACAATTTGAAACAGGTCTTGTGAATCAAGTAGAAACTAAATTTTTCTTTTCAACTTGAGATTTTCTCTTTTTTATTGCAGAGGACATGGACAGAATCACCATAGAAACAGGGATGCAGGACATTTCCTCTTCAACATGTATCAAATTTATCCCACGCACACTTGAAGCCAACTTCCTGGATATTCAGCCGAGATATGGGTGAGTGAGCCGCTTGTAAAGCTTGTCTTGAAAACAATGTGTGTGATTCTTATTCAGTGATTTTGTATCATAATTCTAATTTCTGTCTTGCATCCAGCTGCTGGTCGTTCCTAGGGCAGACTGGTGGAAGTCAAACCCTCTCCTTGCAGAGCCCTGGGTGCATGTGGTCTGGAGTGGCAGCCCATGAGTTTATGCATGCTCTTGGATTTGTGCACGAGCAGTCTCGTTCTGATAGAGATCGCTACGTCTCAATCGTATGGAAGAACATCATACCAGGTAGGGTTTACTGATGCTTTTGGGAAACCTTTATTTGCATAGCGTCTCCTTTCTCTCATCAAATGTGTTTGTGCTTAATTGTTTAACAGACCAAATGCACAACTTCAGGAAACAGCTGACAAACAACCTGAACAGCCCGTATGACTATGGCTCTGTCATGCATTATGGAAGGTGAGCTGCACTTTGAGGTGATAAAATTATAGCATTTGCATGTTTTGCTGGGTGTCAGTACCATATACTTTATTTTCCCAACAGATATGCCTTCTCTGAAGATGGTGGACCCACAATCATCCCCAAACCCGATCCTTATATACCTATCGGCCAACGGGATGGACCAAGTTCTCTAGACCTTCATAAAATCAATGTCCTCTACAACTGTGGTAGGTTAACCATCATTTTTACGAACTAGAAGAAATTTTCTCACATTTGCATGGATTGACAAAATTTTATGCTTTTCTCTTCACTGTAGGTACCACTGAGTAATTGGATCCTGTGGTTATATCTGTCACATTTGGGAAATGGATACTCATAACTGCTCTTCTTGAGTAAATTCTGTGTGCAACTTAACTCCATACCATTTTTGATTTTCCTTACTAAAAGTCTGAATGTTCAGAAATTCTATTGTGTGGCTTTGCATGGCTTTTAGTCTGCTCTGATGACATTCTACTAACTTAAGCTACCATGACAGAAATAAAGGAACAAGAAAGAACAGAGCTGCAATTTTTAGCTTGAAGTTCTGAGATATAAAATAATGTCCTTGCTGCTGCCAGCTATAGCACTGTATCCAGTCTGTGAATCAGTTTGTTCATTCATCTCTGCTTTTGCTCAGTTCAAATAAAAAACTGCAACAGTTGATCAGTCAGTCTGTTTTACACTTCACGTCACATCACTTTGCAATTGTGTTGCATTGGCTCTGGTTTATTTTTGAGTAAAGTGTAGCAAGATAAATCTTTTCTGTTTATATCACTATAGAAGTGGTGAATCGTTTGCTAACTTTGTCAATATCTATACTGAACGCTTGAAATGCACTTCAAATGTTGTAAGAACAACTACCCAGAATAAATAATCACATCAAACATAACAAACATTACTTTTTGTTTTCTAAGTGAGGCCCCGAGCTTCCGCATGGCACGTGTCCCGTCAGTGCCCAGCAGGCTCGAGGGGCGCGTGAGTTAATGTTTAACGTAACTACCGTCGCTGCCACAGCTCGAGCACACACGGCCATATTGTTAATCGTAGCTAGATGATAGGCACAGCACTCTAGCTCTTTTTCAGGCTCTGTTTCAGTTTAAAAATGAGTGATAACGGCAAAGGCTACGGCGAACGGGTATGTATGAACTACGTGAATGTTTTTACTGTTTTTATCAAGCTCACGTCTGAATGACGCAGTTGTACTAAACTGACCGATAGACGGTCCCCATGTTGTGTTAGCTAATGCTGGTTAGCTTACGTTCGCTAGCTAATTCAATTTTTGCGTCGATAGTTATGACTGAATTGACTTATCAAAACTGATCCAATATTGGTTATCAGTTTAATATCGATTCTCGCTTACTGCATGACCCAGGCTAGATTCATGCGATTTCGAGCAAGTCGGTGAATATACGTGAGTTAGCAGCTCAACGCTAGCGTTAGCTTATCATTGTTAGCATACGTTAGCTCAACCACGGGCACCTTTGTGTGGCGATAATACTGATACTACCATGTTAGCGCTACGTCCTGCCACCTTCCTTTCAAAGCATGTTGAATAAATGGGTAATGTGTTGACTGTTTATCGTCAAATTTGTTAATAACTGAGCCAGTCGTGTTTCAGATGCGTAAAATCAAGTTAAAGAAAATCGGGGCTAAAGTAATCCTCTGTCGACAGTAACTGGATTATTTCGCACAGGGGTATTAAATTTAACCATTTTGAGATTTGGAATGGATAGTCTTTGCATTTGGTGGAAAAAATGGTTCAGTGTAGTACTCAAGGCAAGGAATCTGTGATTTGCATCAACTCGATGATATGACCTTTAGGTCGCCATGAAAAAAACAAAAGTAGCTTTAAATGTGCTAAACATTCCGCTCCACTACAACGTGCGTTTTATGCTTTGTTTCGGGGACTGATCGGCGTGTTTAATTAAATTCGTGAATCAAATTCGTACATTTTTAAGTACAATTCTATGTAAGAGACATGGTGCATTTTGCACGAAAACAGCAACACAAATCATGAGAAATTGTCGTGCATTGTGCACCGATTAGCTCAGTTTTTAACAGCTGAATACTTTGTTTAAAACTTCCTGTGATGTTATATACATCACAGGAATGAAGCATGGAGAGGTAGTTTTCTTATTTGGCAAATTGTTTTCCTTATACTTCTTAGAGTCAACACTGTATGAATCAAGTTTCTTGCCAAAAATGCATATTTCTTTATTTTCTTTCACATCTGTGCTTGTGAGCTAAAACTAAGTATGACAGCAGACTATCTTTACGCTGTTAGTGCAAACCAAAACTGTTTTCTGCTAGTGGGGTTTCATCTTTAGCAAGTTATGATCACATTCAGTGATTTGATGCAGACTTTTGGCCTAATGCAGCCTCTTCACAAAGGTTTGACGATAATAAATTATTGGAAGACACTATTTTATCAGTATATATATTTTATAACATAGCGATTTAGAAGTTTACATTAGTTTTTTCATGAAATACGTACCAAACCTGCAGTGTCTGTTGAAATAAGGCTGCAAACATCAAACCACTGAAAGTGAAATGTACAAAGCTAACATTAACAGTGTTCATGATGTGGTGTTAAACATTCCCATGCATGTGATATGATTTCAATAACACTTGTTGAATGAGGGTTCAGTTTTTATTGTAGTCATATATTCTTCATCCTTTTCTTTTCCATAAAGGTTAAGTTCGGACGAAGAAAATGCAGAAGAAGTCTCACGTCCACTTTATTTTCTGTAATATGAAGCTCAGATGTGTGACGCTCAATTGTTGGGTGCATGCTAAAACATGAGGAGGGAAGAAGTGTGGGCTGTGTGTGAGAAGGGGGAAGTAAGAAGATGTAAGAAAAATTGAAGAAAGAAGAATAATGTGAAGTAATGAAGTTACAGAAATGAAGTTAAGGAAGAAAATAATCTGGATGAGGTCACCACTCTAAGTAAATTTCTGGTCTGTTTGTCATATGCGTGCATGTTTTCTTTATTAAACACACACATTAGTTTCAATCATTACAATTTTTATACAACTGCTACATTTTAATGTGTTGACAATAATTTTAATTTGTAATGTAATCTTATTCTGTCATCTACAGCTATAAATATAGAATTAACCTACATTCCTAATCCACAAACCTAAATTCTGTTCTTTTCTCTACCTTTCACAGGATAGTCTTAATTCTTTACTACATGATGAAATTTAGGCACATCTATGAACTCGTCCTCCTGTTTGTGCTGAACGTTGTTCTTTTGGTGTGTGTGGTTTGTTCAGGAGTCCCGCTCTGGATCCAGGAGCATCAGTCCACGGGGCTCCAGGAAGTCAGCGAGCCGCTCCCCGGCGTGCTCTCCTGCACGCTCTAAAGAAGGATCCCGCCACTCCCGCTCCAAGTCTCGTTCTCGTTCCAGGTCAAAATCCAGGTGGGTGAGCCGTACTTTTCCTAAAGCTTCAAAGGCAAGATGTCTTTAGCTGGGACACTGCTCCAGCTATGTTTACTTTTTTAATATTTACACAATCCAACAAAATTCATTCTGAGATTTTAAGTGAACTTCATTCCCCTCTTATCTTGTGACTATAAAATTTGACTGTCTGGGTTATTTGAAATCTTTTTTATCTTTTTGTTCATTTGTACATTGACCTACATCGTTTCCTGCAGACTCATTTTTGTATCTGCTGGTTTCCTAGTTGAACTATGAGCTCAGTAGTTCATCCTTCCACTCAGAAACAGTAGAAGACTATAGACCCACTGAAAGCAAACTGATCCAGTTATGAATGCAGCTCCACTTTGCTTGTTACCTGCCAAAAGCATGCTGGGACACGTAGTGACGCCACCAAGCCGACGATGCCACTTCTTAACCGCATCACTCCTTCATAATGACATTGCAACTGCTGTGTGAAAATGGTGGTGTTCTTCTTACCAAAACACTCGTGTGGATAGCTGTTTGCATACAAAGACTCAAAGTCAACAGATGATGAGGCTGGAGGAGTTCAGGCTTCAAATGTAGACACCTGAGCCTCTGATTCAGGTGTTTATAGAAAGCATTTCTTTCTCTGATCAGGCTAATGTTCTGATAAGTAGTAGTCCATGCTACAGTTTTGTATTTGTAATAATTTAAAGACAAATGATCAAACCACTGGGACTAATCATTTTCGTCTCTACACAGGTCCCATTCCCATTATGGCTCACGCAGACGCTACAGCCGCTCTCGCTCCCGCTCAAAGTCCTATCGCCGCAGGTCTCACAGCCGGTCCTACAGCGGAGAGCGCAGGCGCAGGAGCCACAGTCGCTCACCAATGTCCAACCGCCGCAGGCACATTGGTAACCGCGTAAGTGCTCAGTGTTACATTTTTATGCAAGAAATTTCACATTTAAAAAGAAAAGTTGGCGAATGTTTTCATTTTGTATGAATATTCAGATGTGAAGCTGTATTTGATGATGGAACCATAATCTCTTTAAAAACTTCAGGCTAATCCAGATCCAAACAGCTGTCTGGGAGTGTTTGGCCTGAGTTTGTACACCACAGAGAGGGATCTGAGAGAAGTCTTCTCTAAGTACGGCCCCCTGGCAGACGTCTCCATTGTGTATGACCAGCAGTCAAGGCGTTCCAGGGGCTTCGCTTTCGTCTACTTTGAGAACAGAGATGATGCTAATGAGGTAAAAGAACTTAAGTTTGGCTGCAAAACTCCTCCTTGACTCCTGTCGTAGTCCTTACAGGAAATTTGTGCCTTTGTTCACTTTCAGGCGAAGGAACGAGCCAATGGCATGGAGCTGGATGGTCGTAGGATCAGGGTGGACTTCTCCATCACTAAACGACCTCACACCCCAACCCCTGGAATCTACATGGGCCGGCCCACATAGTAAGCCATCAAAACCACTGAGTTCTGACCCTGTTTGGGAATAACTGAGATATACTTATTAAAAGATAAACTAATTTTCTCTTGTGTAGTGGTGGAGGTGGCCCGAGTGGTCCACGACGCAGCTCACGTGACTATGACCGCGGATATGACCGTGGGTACGATAGAGGAGGTTATGACCGCTATGACGACAGGGACTACTATAGATCATACAGGTGTGTGTGTTCTTTTAAGTGTTTCAGCTGCAATTCTGAAGAGAAGAAAAAGGACACAACTTTTGTTTTATCTTCGTCAGTTTACGCAGGTGAGAAAAATCCAAACTAAAAAAAACTTCTTATGTTGTTTTGTTCCAGAAGGCGATCTCCGTCTCCGTACTACAGAGGAGCTTACAGGTCTCGCTCTAGATCACGGTCTTACTCTCCACGTGAGTGCCTCTCTGTATATGAACAGTTTATTGGAGGAACACAACAGGTAATGCAATGTGTTATAACCGTGAATCTGTTTTTCTTGCAGGTCGTTATTGAGGCCCCTCCTCTTCCAAAGCTCAGACCAGAAGTGTTTCTGATTGGTATGATTGTTTGCAGAGTAGATTTGTTTTCTCTTAAAGTGAAGGTCTCGCCTCTCTTTACTTGTGTCTGTGAACAGTTAATGTATCTTGGGACTGGTCGAACAGCTACGTCAGTCAAATGACCCGAGCTGTCCTCTCATGTTTTTAATTTTAACTGTATGGCAAATATCAGCCGTAAACAATATACGTTTGATTTTTATTTTCTTTTTGTATACAAATTTAGTGGAAATTCATCTTGGGACTTATTAAAAGAAAGATGCATTTTTTTCAATTTGACTTGTGTCTGTCCTTACAGCTCTCCAACACTTGTTTCTATATTTGCTGTTGCATTGCTGCTTTTTATACAAAGGTGGGTTTACAATGATAGTAATAGCATGAGCTGTCAAATCAAAGCTAAATTCCTGTTTTCTATGGATCAGAAAACAGAGTGTATCAAAACTACCTGTTTGACTTCTGTAAATTCACCTCCGACAGCCTTTTGTTGGAGACAGATTAGGGTTCAGCAGCATTTATCTGTTTGAAAAGGAAGCAGGAACAGCAGTTGAAAAGATGATACTAAATGGATAGTCTACGCAGGTGTTTATCTAATTATATTGACAAGAAAACTGAAAGCTGATACTCTGCTTCAACACTTTGAATCTTTTCCCAGATGTCAAGGTTTTGTTGCAGCTCAAATAATAAAAACAAAACAAAAAGGCAATTCATTCCGAACACAGGCTGATATTCACTAAAGGCATCGTCAGTCATGCAAGCACAAGTTAAAACCGGTCTTTGAGCAGACTTATGAGGCTGACTCATGTTTGAGTAAATTCAGCTGAATAAGGTGAGTTAATTTTGATGTGTACTCTGTGTAAATAAACTAGTACCCAGACTTTTACTGGTTAGGCCTTAAGCTGTGGAATTCCCCATTTGAGGAGGTCTTACTAGTAAAGCCTGTCCTCTTTAAATCTTGTAAGTATTCATTTGTAGTATTGTGGTTATTTTAACATTTAATATTGACTGTGTATCTACTTGTGTTTACCATTTTTTATTTTAGTATTTGCATGTAAAGCTCCTTATTCTTCTGATTTGGTAAAGGTTCTTCCTTAAAAAAAAACAAAAAACTCATTGCCTGACAGGGAGAGAGCAGCATGTGTGTCTGTGAGGGTCTTCAGTCCAACATCTACCCCTGCTGGTCACACTGCTGCTCTTTCCAGCATATATAACATGTTTAATTTATTCTACATAAACTGTGACACTACTATAGTTTTGGCCTTTGATTAGGTAAAAAAGTTAAAGTCAGGTAAAATCAGCTTCTTCTTAAAGGGCCGGTCTCTTCCAAATATGTGTAAGGAGTTCTTTGGGTATAAATTGGATTAACTTTCAGTTATTTCAAAATCCAGGAACGAGGATTTTAACAGTTTAAATTGTGGTGCTCACAAAAATTTGCCATACGGATAAACACAATGATACACATACAAGTCAGCACAGGTTTTTTTTTTCAGATGTGTTGATTTTCTATCAAAGTAGTTGTACCCAAAAAAAAAGTAAATAAAAAAGTAAACCATCTTTAAAAACGGTACTTTACTCATACCCCACTTTAATAATTCAGGGTAAACAAAACATATTAGTTTAATGCAAAACAAAACAGAAGACTTAGACAGTTGTAGCAATGATAGGATTGTGTAAACCGTTCAGGAATCATGTTTTAGCCCACAGGGGATACACAGTACAACAAGGAACTTGTAAACAGGATGTCAACGGCAATTGAATAATTAAATGTAATCCTAGTTTATATTTTATGTATGTTTTTGGGAATGGCCTTTCATCTAAATCCTCCAGGCTGGGAGTGCTGTAATAAAAATGTTTTATGGATGAGTTAACTGAACTTTTCACCTTAAATTCATGTTAAGAAGTAAGAGGAATCTAAAAACCATTATAAGAGTAAATAACGCTGGGAAGTGCACAGTTAGGGACTTGGGGCAGGAGTCAATGGCATAAATAAAAGTGTTCTGATTTGGAATCAAAAGAAATATTTAAAAAATCACACATTGACGAGTACATGAGCTTATTTAATTTTCTCTTTTATTACAAGTCCAAATGACCCGTTTGGTTTGATTCACAGGTCATTCTGTGCTCCCCAAACATCACATCCCCTCCAGCTTTAGCTAATTTTACACTCTGAGCTGAAATGATATTTGTTGGTTGCTCCATTTGTCAGCATACTGACCTAATTGAGCATAGCATTTTAACAAGAAGGGATGTAAATGACTCTGGGTGTGTGCTGACATTTCTCTCTGCCCCGTGTCCACTTCTTTAGAGAAACAAGGCATTTTACAGCAACTTGCAAGGTAATTCAATCAATTTGAGTTGATTGTTTAATATAGAATGGACGTCAACAGCTGTAAAAATGAATTTAATCATGATTTGGTCCGGGAGATGAATGTGTAATTTCTTAGAACAGTGAATGAGTTTCAGCTAGCAGTAGAAAGGCCTGCGCCCACACTGTTGTTAGCATGTCATCAGGAAAGTAACTAAAGAGCTGTTTTGTAAATAGGGCACAGCTTGGACATTCCTCTGTTCACACACACACACACACACACACACACACACACACACACACACACACACACACACACACACACACACACACACACACACACTCGTAAACAAGCAGAGGAATGGTGGTCACTCCTGCTGCTGGCACTCTCCTCACTACAGTAGGGTGGCAGTAATGTTCCAAGGCACAGGCCAGTCACATGTAGACACACTCAAGTGCTGTAGGCAATAAGCTCCTCCCTCTTGTAGGTACAAGACTACACATCCATGCAATGAGCACTGCAGCTGTGTGTGTGTGAGTGTGCCTGTGTGTGTCCACTGCCCTTCCCCTTTTATCACATTTCAGCTTTTGTGCAGGAATCCACTTTGATTGCTTAGCTTTGCTTCCCCTCCCTAAACACACCCACACACACACACACACACATCTACATCTTAAGAAAAGAGATAAAGAAAAAGATGCTTATATCATGTGTGTATCCTGGAGTATGAGCTCAGACTGGCTAAGTGACACTGCATAGAGGGCGCCTCCCTCATGTACAAATATAAGAGGGTCAGGAATCCCCTCATCTATGTCTGACAGCTTCTAAAAAT
Organism: Halichoeres trimaculatus; assembly: GCF_033239565.1. Lineage (NCBI taxonomy): Eukaryota > Metazoa > Chordata > Actinopteri > Labriformes > Labridae > Halichoeres > Halichoeres trimaculatus. Next base: position 20,974,395 of record NW_027437197.1, read on the forward strand.
GAAAATGAATGCAGGTACATCCACTGTACTATCCACAGGTTGAAATGCAAAGTGCCTTATTAAAGGAGCGTCTTCCCCTTTAATAAGGCACCAGTGGCGTCTGATAAGAATGAAATGCAGCTCCAACAATTGACTACTTATAGGATAAAATGAACAAAAATGGCTGATTTACACTTTCGCTTTCTGTTTTGTATAGAAAATCATCTTTAAGACAGTGAATTTACTGTGAGACAAAAGTAAACAAAATATAAGGAGGGTGTTATTGTAATGATACATTTTAATGTAGTTAAATTCAATAAATAAAAATCAAGCCTCCACAGCGAGGCTGGAAGTGCTCGCTCCATGAATCCATATTTCCGTGTCACTCATAAATAAATAAAAGGCAAACTGTGGGGATCAGTCACACTGTTTGGGTCGACAACTCCAGTGACAACGACTTGATTTTCCACACAGTAGCCCCCTTTTCTCACTCAAGCCAGCCTGGAGGGACCCAAGGCACGGCCCTTATTATGATTTGATGAAATAACCCCTCTGCCTCCTTAAGCCCATCCCTTTGCTGAATGCACCCAGTGATCATCATGCCACTTTCAGAGCCTAATGCACTTTCTGCGCCGGAGAACCGGGAGTGAGCCCACATGCACCTCCAAACAGTTTTTTTTGTGTGATTTTAAGGGAGATTTTATTTAGAGGCGGTGCTTGTTGGCTCCAGAGGAGCGTCGTAACGACACTTTTCCCCCCAGTCCCTGTTAAAAGAGTTAGACCAGGGCCAGAGTTGGTGCTGGGGGGTCGCTTATAGCTTAGTGATTTCCTGGGGGGTAATTGCTGCGTTTTCTTTTTTAAACACAGCATTTTTTTCTATCTGATTTTATTTTATTTTTTTTGATACTTATCGCCACTCACTCTTTCCCTCTCAGCTCAGAATCACCTTCGAGATTTTTCCTTTCAGATCATGAACAAACTATATGTTGGGAATTTAAGTCCTTCGGTCACTGTCGAGGACTTGCAGCAGCTCTTTGGGGAGAGGAAACTGCCAGTGGCCGAGCAGGTCCTGCTCAAATCCGGCTATGCTTTTGTGGACTTCCCCGACCTGAACTCGGCCATAAAGGTTGTAGATGCTTTTTCTAGTGGTAAGTGTTGGATTTGATAAGTGATGCTACTGGTGACAGGGGGAAATAATTCGCAGCGGGTCAAACTACACGATCTGGTTAAAACACAATAGCTCCGAGCTGTCCCGAATGTAAGATAGTAATTATTAGGTTCTGTAATATTATTTCTAATGGTTGGGACAGTGTTTGCGATCACATCCGTGTGCCATCAGAGTTTAGATGATCGCTCAGCAATGCATGCTCCAAGAGAAATGAGATAAATGATCGATCACAGGACACACTCAGGGCTTTACTGCCTGTTTACCTAAAGAAAAGACGAGCCGTCGTAACGGTCTTAACGCGCACAATAACCTATATTTGGGGGATTCCGATAGTGTGGGGCGCTACTTTGCAATCACCCACTGGAATGTATGGGATGGTCTGATGGTTCGGGTAGGCATAATTATTTTTCACTTATTTTTTATCTTGATTTTATTGAAGAGAGCAGAGCGACGCGAGCGCGGAAAACTTGTCAGATCCATGTTCCTCTGATGTCTGGCTATGTTTTTACGAGGTGTCTTGGAGGTGGGTCATGGGGGTCCGGAGGAAAGAGCTAATAAACAGGTAGCTGAGGGGGGACGAGGTGAGACGCTAATTCCGTGCTGCGCCAGGCAGGCCACTCATAATAGTAACGAAAACCCGTGTTCAAGCTTCGCCGAAGAGCGCTTCAAATACAGCCACACCGGCAGGGCAACACGGAGAATTAAGAAACACCTACCCAAGATAGAAAGAGTACAAGCCATTCTGCTTTCAAACCAGCTCTTCTTTGATGTTGCATTCTTTACAGAGCGCAGAAAAATATCCCTCATTGCACTGAGTGTTGTGGGAGTGGAAAGCATGGCTGCCCATTTCCCCCATACTATATAAGCTTATCATGCTTCATTTTGGCGCCGATTCCCACATTTGAGACCCCACAAATGTCCCACTTGTGCTTGTTTTAATGTAAACATCGCCAGTTTCGCCGCCGCCGTGCGCACAACGCGCCCGCGTACAGCACTTTTTTCAGGGGTGCTGTGTGTTTGAATGGAGACGCACCTACTTGGAGAAGTGATTCAAAGTGTTGCTGTGAAGGCCTACCAGCTTGCATTGTTACTTTCATGGCACACAGATTATGTTACAATATCAACTTTCGCCCCTACAGGTAGCACTGTATTTCACGGAAGGCCGATAGCAGTAGAGTTCTCTGTTCCCAGAAAATACAGGTAGGCCTACAATCTGACACACACACTCACTTACACGCACACACACACCCACACGTTGTGTCCTACCCATATACTGTGCCCAATGGCAGACTGTGACCTGTAGGCTTCCGCTGTGAAATATAGCAACCAGATTGTCTCTTTTCCTGGGTTTTGTGTGCGATTTTTACGTATTTTGATGTTGTTGTATTCACTAACGATGAAAATGTGAAGGCATGGCGGCTAAACAGAAGAAAAAAAGCGACAAAACAGCTTTAGTCCGCACACGGGGGCTGCTGCCATATCGCGTGATCTGCTGTGAGGCCTATCCCACTGTGCAACATGGACGCTCACACTGTACACAGTTGTTATAATTGCGTCTTAATTGAAACTGCACGTAAATTGTGTAAGTTAACTTTAATGCTTGGGTTTTGAACATACGTATGTGGTTCACATCATGGCGTTTTCCTTACACGTGGGCAATAAAGTTAGGTTTCATTATTGACTGTAACACTGCAATGCACGGTGCGTTGCATACCAATCAGCTGTGCCTCCCCCCTGCTTCCTATAGGCTCGTGTGTGAATGTATGTGAGGAACACTGGTTCATGTGTGTATGCGCGAGGGGAGCGCGGAGTTGAGAGTGTGTGTGAGTTGATCTATATGTTAAACCCAAAACTCCGCCACCATGCAACCACTGTGATTTTTTGTGTTTTTGTACCAACTTGTATGATCTGTGTGAAAACTCGACAAACACACGAGCTTTTAATTCCATAGGGGTGAACAGTACTTTTCCGCTTGTGCGTAAAGCGTATACACCCTTACGTTTGTGTAAGATTAAGCAGCCTATAGGCTCTCAGCACGTATGGACCCACCCTGTTTCACTACAATGCGTTTGGCTTTAGGGAAAGACTACATTGCGTGACAAAAAGGTAAATATTCAAGCCCCTTGTGAGGGAACACGTGACCTGTACTTTATGCTCCAGCATAGTCCCCCCCCCTTCTCTGCTGCTAAACGTTTCTGCTTTACTGCTGTCGCTTTCTTGCTCTGTTGAAGTGTAGAGGAAATATGTTCGTAAGGAGTGTGAAGAGAACGAGTTTTGTGCCATTTCCACGCATTTTCACTCGATTTGAAGGCGTTTTTCAGTACGCAACATGGTGTGTTTCAGTCTGCGCCACTCCCCACAGTTTAGTGTGCACGTAGGCCATGGCAATGTTGGGAGAGCCTCATAATGGCTGCCATGATGGCCCTGCGCACTGCCCGACTATAGGCGGAATCACAAGGAGCAAATGTCCATACATGTGCCTGCCTGCATGTGTCCAATCGGCGGTGTGTGGAGCTGCTAGACGGCTGTGCATGCTCTGAACAGGCCTTTAGAGCGAAATGTTCGCCATGTCAGCAAGGGCGGCGTGTAAAATGTACAGGTGTTCATTTTGAAATGAATACGCAGATTAGTGCGGAGTGGGCGAACTACAGTGGACGTGGAAATCAGTTTAATTTGTTCTTATTGTTGAAAAGTGATCACTCTGTGATAACATAATTTAAATCTAAAATTAATCCCGAGATTCAGTAAATTATGATGAAATACGTACTTTATTTTAAAGGTGGTGCGTAAAACGGAGAGTATTTTCTCCTGCAGTTATTATTAAACTTAACACTTCAAAGAGATACAGAAATCCTACTTTGAAATATTTAAATTAAATCTATTCTAGCTGTTTCACAGTTATTAAAAATGTATTTTAGAAATTATTCAAACCAGTTTAAAATACTGTAAATTGTAATTTTAAAATAATTTTGTGTTCACATCTCAAAAGTGTATTCTTGTGGATTTTCCACTTGTGAATTTTAAAATTGTTTTAGTTTACAATAATGGAGTAAAAGATAAAAGGGCCTTCAGGAACACAGATCAAAAACTTTTTTGTGGAATCTGAAGCTTTTTAAGGCCTGCTGGTTTTGTGCTGTAGTTTCAGCTGCTGTTTGCTGTGTGTCCTTGTTTGTGTATATTTGAGCTGTTATGCTGGGCAATGTCTATATTGTGCGAACAGGTGTAGTTGGTCAGAGGATTAAGTTGTGTCTTTTTTCAAAGCAAAAAAATTATTAACTCATATCATTTTGTTAGTTGATAAAAAGTAAATACTGCACCTAGGGCCCTTTGAAAAGCAATTTTAGTAACCACAAAAACAATAAAGGCTTGAATAATTTAGTTCTGATATCCTATTTATTAATTGAAGATAATTGTATTGTGAGTTTAAAGTTTTAATATTCATAATGAGTACAACAGTGTTAGCCTTGAGAGACTGAAGTATTTAGCACAAAACAAAAACACCCCCCTGAATTTAATTTGTTGCTTATTGTCACATAAATTATATTATAGTTTTTCAGCACTTTGCCTTTTTATATTCTGGATAGAGTTTTAGAAATTTACAGGTTCATTTAAACTCATTTAAATAATTCAGAATGCAATTCAGCAAGTGGTTATGGTTTGAAAAAAATTATGTTGATAATTATTGTCAGAAAAGAATAAGAAAAAATGATTCTGATTTCATCTGTAATTTTAAATTAGTTATTTGTCTAAAAGTGGAAGAACATCTTTTAACCAACTTCATTATAATTACTTTAAAAATACAATCAAGTTATGCAATTTAGATTTAATTATTTGTTTAATGTTAAAATAATTAAAATAAAAAGACAAATTTAAGTGGAATTATTTTCATTGTTTTGACTAATATTGTCTTCATGTGTTAAGTGAGTAAGAGTGGGTTTGTCTGCATGTATAGAGATTTATTTCTCATTGAGGCTTATTTTGACAGCAGAAATTAATGGACAGCATTTCTGATAATTCTCGTGAAGTTTCTCTTTGAAGCTGAGCACATGGATGAGTCTCTGCTCACGCAGCACGTGAGCAAACAGAGCGTGACTTAATGCTAATTCATATTTCTTACACATAAAATGATATGCAGTGCGGTCTGACTCTCACATAAAGGGCGGTGAACGTGTGAACAGAGAGACTAACGTGATCTCCTGCTGTGAGCCGGATCAATGAGTGATATTGAGCCTGTGAAGGTGTGTTATTGTCTTGGGGTAAACACTTTGTTTGCAATCTTGCTGAAAAGCGCACGTTTGTTTTGCTGTGTATGATCAAAATACTTTTCCCCCCCTCCTGCCATTTATATCTCATCGCCTTATGACAAGTGAAAATGTGCTGAAATAAACAGGTGATTCATTTCTTATAGGGTGCTAATTCTTGTGTTACACTCCACTGGGCTGCGTCACATAAACACAGTTTAAAATGTTTTATGCTCTTTGTATGAACTTTGCAGTTTGATGTTGTGTCATGGAGCTAATTTGATTCAGAAAAAAATGTTTGGAAGAAAGGACACAAACCCATACATGGGTGTTAACATCTGCATTGCACCACAGAGGTGCACGTACAGATGTGTGTGTTGTGTTGTCAGCGCACACTGAGTCAAAACAGCGAAACAGGATAGCCATCCGTTGATCCACTCTGAATCCATTAATACTCCCTAGTTGATCCTGGGTGCAGGGGAAGCTCTCCTAATCAGGCTCCGGTTATGTCTGGGGTGATAGCGGGAGGTGCTGCTCTGCTCCTCTTCCAAAGCCACATCCGCTGCACCCTCCTCGTGTCTCCCCTTACCTGTCTGTGAGGAGGGATTGCACCTAAGGATCCGCCATGCTAAGAGAGGGGAGCAGGTGTCCAAAATGTGGCTCAGCTCGGCTGGGTTTCTGCTCCACAAAGCATTGTGGGAAATTCTTTAAGTAGCTGTTGGCTTTTTACGTATAAAGGATTAGGAGTGGAATGTACGGATCATATGGTGTGAAATGATGCCAGATGAGATTAGCATTCCCAGAGTTAGCAACATGTATGAACCAACCACGTTTAGCCCTGTGTTTAAATTTTTGCTTGTGTCTAAATTTACTGAGCGCCTATTAACTTTTTCATGAGAGCTGTCGTGTAGTTTCCTCGTGAAGGCTTGATAGCCCTGCCAGAGCATCAGAGCATATAGCTAAAGAGGTAGCTAAGAGGATGGGAGAGCGCTGTAAATTCATGGTGTGTCCCTCAGACATGTGGAATCACCATTTTAACTCCCAGAGCGTCTGAATATCCTTTTTTTTAAATTAATGAACGCTTGCATGTGCATCGCAGCAGCATTACTCCTCTGGTCAAATAGTCATTCACATTCCTCTCCAACCTGTTGCATGACTAATAAGTTACTGCAGCACAACAACCAGGAGTAAAATGAGATCACAGATGAGTCTCAGGAGCAGCAGGCGGGAATTGTTCAAGGTGTGGCCCCGGATGAGGAGGATTTCTCTGACTGGGCGTCTGCAGCATCCAATTTTCCTGTTAATACCAAATCAGTTAATGTGTACCAGCAATAAGAGAAGTAACTATGTCAGTGTGACTGGATGGTCTCATCTGAACGGATGTGACAGAACTAGAGCAGGGATCGCTCATGTGTTTGGTCAGTGACAGATCTGAGAAGCACCATTCATCCTACGTGAAATGAATGAGAGTTCTTCTTCTTCTCTGTTTTTATTTGTGACCTCACCATTACACATTTCCTCTGTCTAGTGCTTTTTTATTGGATGATGACAGTAATGGAGAGACAGCTTGTGGTATGAGTAACATAAACTCTCATTGATTAGAGATGAGAGACGAAAAAGCCTCTTTGGCTCAGACTGTACCACTAAGGCCACTTCTCCTCTCAGAGCGTGTGTCACTGATTGTGACTTCTTATTGGCTGATGGATGCTTCATTGACTCATTAAAAATAGATTACATTTAATGTATTAGAAATGCAAAATTTCTAATTATTGATATTCCAATTAAATCCAAAGCTGTTACTCAGCTTCCTTTCCAGCACAGTAATATTTTCTCACACACCTTCACCAGGTGAAGACGACACAGCTCAGAGTAAACTTTGTGTATTGAATAGAAGACACTAAAATCCTGGTCCACTACACAACCTTCTGATACAGTCTGTAGCAGATGCTTGAGGATGCTAATCTTGGTTTGATAATTAAATGTGCGGCATATGAACGTTTAATGATTTATAAATTATGATTATGAGTTGTAGTTTGTACCCAAGTTCTTTTTTTGGGGAAGTAACTGAAGATGTAACAGCTGCTCTGCCTCTCCTTCTGCTCTATGTGCCTGTGTTGCACAGTCTGTCTCTGACGTACATGTGTGTGTGTGTGCAGTATGTGAATGGTAAAGTATTTTGAGTAGGGAGGATAATACATGTACAGATATGTTCACACGCAGCCCGAGGGCAACGCCACAGAACCGGAAAAGCCGCGGTGAATCCCGGCTGAAAGCTCGATGCCGGATGTAAAGTTTAGTGTTTCTCACCCCCTCGGTGTGCCAGGGATCCTAGTGGGCACCCAAGGGTGTGGTCTCCATTAAAGGTTCGGCAGCTGAGGGGCTGAGCAGGTGGCGTGTCTCTCACAGGCAGACACGTCCTTGTTTCATATCAACACCATATAACCTCACCGGCCAAGCTGGAACTTAAGAACCCTGATGGGTTTTGAACAGGTGAAATGCGTATGGTGAAAACTGCAGGCAGCCAATCAGAGAGAAGCAGAGGCTGTAATGCTCAAAAGCAGCCAATCCTATGCAAGCAAGGCAAACGGTTGGGATCAGGGTCAGAGGAGGTTCTGTGACACTGAGGTACAGATATAAAATCTGATTTCTGATAGTGTGAAGCTTCATCCTGTCCAAATGGTCCTTTTTATCTTCTCACTTATAAAGTTTAAATATTTAAAGAAGGTCCATACCTTTTTTTTTATAAATGCACTACCATCACATGAAATGACTACTAAGCAACAAAACTACAGGAAGAGACAAACCACAAACTTACAACAATTGGGTACTGAAACACACAAGAAAACTACCTTTAAAAGATACTTCAAAAAATACAAGCGCTACAAACATCTACTAAAAAAAACAAAATGATCGGAGACAAAACAACTACAAACTAACAACAATTGGGTAATGACACACACACACACACAAGAAAAAACACCTATAAAAATACCTTTAAAAAAGATACAAGAGACACAAACATCTACTAAAAAAACACAAAATGATCAGAGAAAAAACAAGTACAATCTAACAACAATCAGGTACTGAAACACATACAAGAAAAACACCTTTAAAAAAATACCTACAAAAGAGAAAAGATACTAAAAGAGATACCAAAATCAAAATGATCATAGAAACAAAAACAACTACAATCAAACACAAATGTCTACAGGAACACAAAAAACTACTTTAAAGAAAGACAGAAATAAAAAAAAAGTATTTAGAGACAAAAACATCTGCTAAAAAAACAAAATGATCATAAACAAAAAGAGACAAAATACAATATTAAGTGACACTAAACCACTTTAATGAATAACAAGCACAAATAGACACTCAGAGGTAGAAGGTGGGACACAAACAACCACCTAAAGACAACCTGTGACTACAGGGAGATATAAAACAATGACAAAGAAACAAAAAGATCGCAAAAGGGCCCACAAAAATTAGAGATAATCAGTGAAGTAAAACAAACAAAACAAACACAAAACTACTTCTGACAAAAAGAAAATAAAAAAGCGAAAACTGAATAACTTGGAGACAAAAAACAACTACAAACAGATATCAAAGGACCACAAAGAAACAAGTAAAGAGAAGCAAGAGACAAAAATGCTACAGAAAGACACATATTTATTGTAAAACAACAAAATAACCAAACCCAAAGCTGTACAGAGTTTCTAACAAAGTTTTGCAGTGTATCTTATACAATGAATTTAAAGCTCCTGTCTATCTTTCTATCCAAGATGGAGCAAATAGCTACAAGGTGATGACGACAAAAAGCTGATCAGACCACCATTTGACTACAAGGACACAAAGCCTCACCACAAAGAGTCACAATGAGTCATAAATAACTTCCAACAAGTTGCGAAGCAATCACCAAGAAATGTAAACAGCTTCAGGTAATCAAAGCAGCGCTGGAAACCACAACGACAAGTAGTGACGTGAGACACTAACCCAAATAACCAGAGGGCACATAAGAAGCAGTCTATGGTGTGGAAGTGTGACGCTACAGGTAGCAGCGATCTGTTTTTACTGCTTCAGTTATCAGTGTTTTAAGGTTGGGTCCAGCTTTACCTCATCTTATGGACAAGAACTGTCAAGGAGATTTCCAGGTGTGTTTGAAGAAGACGGCGTAACCTAAGGTGTGTGACAGTAGGTCAGGGGGGACAGATGACAAGCTGCAAGAATCTGTTTGTTGTTTGACAAAGTTGTGGAAGTTACACAGAGTCTCCGTTATAGTCAGAACTTTTGAGTGAAAGAAGGTGCATTTTGGGGTACGAATGATTAGGTTTAATCCTAATATGCACTGATTGGAAATAAAAGCTTGTCCAGCTTAAAATGCTGTCAACAACACATGCGGTGATGTGTACAGTGAAGGTTTGCCGACTACATTTCTCCCATGTAGGTGTGATAATCTCTTTTGATATCTGATTTTTAATGCCAGCTCTTTGAGAAGCAGCTCTGCAGAAAGATACGGTCTTGTGACATTTACAGCGACTTGATGTGGGAGCAAAACTGTCCCATTGTGCTTATGAATGTTAGTCCGTGTGTACTTGCAGGTCGGACTGTGTTCAGATGCAACTGTTCCAGGTTAGGTTCTTCTCGTTGCCATGGGAGCCGGTTTTTGAGTATTTTGCTTGGTTATGGGAGGAGAAAAGCTTTCAAAAAATGAACCCAAAGTCCTCCAGCGATCAGAGCGCTGCAAGGAAAACCAAACCATACGTTGCATTTTCTGCATGTGATTCCTCCTTGGAGAGATGATGATGATATCTTTTGATATCTCTGTCAGAATCTTTTGATTACAGCTTGAAATTGTTATAAACTGCTGTCAGTTTGGGGACCCTGTAATTTCCATCCATTCCCCAGGAGAGAGGAGACTGCCTGTTTGTTACATCTGCGAGCCCATTCTGCAGGCTAGCCCTGTGTCTTTGGCTCAGCCTATGGGTGGTGCTGATTTTATATCTCAATGAATACATCGCTCAGTAAGGTGCCTGCATAAAAAAACACTCCTTTCTATTGAAACCTTCAGCACACATTTCCTTTCCTCGAGAGCAGCTGGGAGATCTGCTGAGTGGGCTGTCTCTTCATGTCACACTGAAGCCCTGTAGTGACCTTACTTATTCACAAACCCACTCCGAGCCAACATTTCCATCCTTTTCCATATGTATGCAGCGGAAACCCCCTTCTCTAATCAGAACAAGTCGTGTACAGTAAGACTGACTTCAGCTGAGGCGCCTGAAACAACCTGCAACACAGGCTGATCATTGTGTTTCCTCTGTTTCATGGCATAAGAGGAAGACTTGAAGAGGACTCTCAGAGTCACAGATACGTGCATGCGTAAGCTCCTTTACTCTGAGTGTGTGTACTCGTGTGTGTGTGTGTGTGTGTGTGTGTGTGTGTGTGTGCGCTCCTGTGTGGGCAGAAATAAGCACAGCTGATAGAGGGCAGCATTTCTTCCCCCTGTGAAGTGAGGCTCACTCACTGTGTGAGGCTGCTGGTGGCTTCACTCCACTCTGAGTGGATTACTCACAAACAATCCACATCAATTCAATTCAGCAGCTGAGAGTGGCTGGTAAAAATTAACAGAAAATAAAACCAAAGATCAATTTTTTAAAGATTTATGTACAAATATGAAATCACAAAAAATCAGATTAAAGATCCAAAATGTCAGAGAATGAATGTCAGAATATTTAAAAAATACTGAAGATGACAGGTTGTAGGTTTCAGACTGACATGTATATTTTATAATATCAACACTTCACCTTACACTGCGATTAAACTGTTTACTGCTTCTTCTGAAACAATATTCTACTTTCAAAGTAAGATTACCTAAAACCTGTTTTTCCTAAAGAAAAACAAATCTCCTTCTTCAAAATAAAAGCGCCTGAATATTTTGTTTTCTGCAAGTTGTGCACCACAGTCTGTTCATCTTGTGTTCATTGACTCGACACTTGCTCATAAAAACAACTTAGTAATATTAAAGTTCATCTCTTCATCAAAATGTCCAAATAATTTAAAAGAAAGAAACACCTTTAAAATGATTTGTTTGATCTGTTTTGTCCAAGAAAAAAAACTTGCATGCTTAATATAACTGTAAACCCTAAAAGACGCCCCAGGCTGTATGGCGCTGTGTATCAGGTCTGATCTGACCACTAAACCGCTTGTTTGTTTGTGTTTGGAATATGAGGCTTACATGTTATTAGCGTCTGATCTAACTCTTGGCTGGAGTTTGATCAGAAGAGTTATTTGGTGTGAAAGTATTTCCATCGTAGTTTTCCTTATTCTCTGCTCAGAAAATGCAGTTTACATTTCTTTTTGTCGTCTCTTTATATTTTTGTGGTACTGAGCTGTAGCAGAAGTTGCGTGCTGTCCTGATGTCCTGATGATATGCCATAAAACCTGTTGTTTCACACATCTGTGCTTGATCCCAACTATGATTTGCTGAGCTCTGAGATAAGTGGGGTAATAAAGAGGGTGGAGGGGGCTGGGCAGGTGCTGGAGTGTGGGATGGCTCCCTCTGCCTCCCTGCCAAGTGACCCAGCACATGCCAACACCCGGCTTGCTCCGTGAGAGGGAAAAGGACAACATGTATGTGAGAAAGAGAAAGCGCTAATGAGAGCAAAGGAAGGACAGACGGAGAGTGTGTCGGAGCTAAAGGGAGAACCCTATGGGAGTCCTTTTGATTTTATCGCAGCGAACGCCAGGCAGAGCGGTGGAGGACTTTCACACAGCCGCTGCAGAGAGCTGCGCACACTGGCAGCCGTGAGCAGAATGTGAAAAAACGGTTTGTAAATAGTTGTTGTCTTCCTGACCCTTGTCTAAAATTTCCCTGGAGGAGCAGAATATTTTATCGCGAAGTGTTCGACCTGTGTGTGTATCACTAAACAGCCAGGGTTTCCCATGGGTGCAGTAGCTCCTGCGGCAGCAGTGCTTTACTCTACACAAGGAGTACTATTCAGTCCTGAGGTTTTGAGGCTATTATGTTTTCAAGGCGCATTTTTTTATTATGAGAAAACAGTGTGTATAAACACTAAAAAATGTACACACAAATTTCAAGAATACCAACACACTGACTGATTGATTCGAGGCCTATATTTAGCTCAGAGTCCTTATTATTACCATCTGTCTTTTGCAGTTGTCAACACACTGGTCACCTCTCTGTCATGAATGCAAACAACATTATGACACTGATTGATGAATCGTCCGTCTCTTGTCAGGTTGAATGAAGCCCACATTGACACACATCCAATTAAAACTGAAGTGTGACCCCCCTCGCCAAGCACAATCCTGTCAAAAAAAAACATCACAGAAAAAAAGACAGGCATCGTCAGCTCACAAGGATGGTAAATATTTGATGTTGGAGCAGCCAGGCATGAGCTCCTTTCGGAGGGCTGCAGATGTTACAAATGGGGTCGTTTGCATGTTGCAAAGGTCCAGATCAAACATGTAATTTTTTTCTCATGGTTGATTCACTTCCTCTGCAGCTTGTTCAGGCCATCTAACGTGGAATTCCTCAAGATGCAGCTGCAGCTTATCTTCTTGCTCCAGGGAGGGTCAAACTCACCCTCCACTGCAGCATTTGTTACTCGTCTTCTCCTCCTCCTCCTCCTCCTCCTTCTCCTGCCATGTGCATGTTTTGTGTCAGCGTAGCATGTCATGCGTACCACCTTGGATTGCGTGCATCGTCTCTCACCGCCTCCCTCCAGCTCGCAGTGTGTCACTGCTCCCCTAGCACAGTGAGGAGATGCAGTGTGAACTCAGCTACGTGTTGGCGTGAGCGGGTGCAAATAGCTGTACAACTCTATGTAATGTACAGTAAGCTGAATGTGAGCCGCCCTATCGGATAGTGTAACAGAGACAGGCAGTTTATTCTTAGTAGTGGTTAATGTCATTCTTCAACAACAGTAAAGTCTGTGTGTCACTGAAATGTGTGTGTGTGTGTGTGTGTGTGTGTGTGTTTGTGCAGTGCCTCTGTGTCCCTGCCATTCCCTGAGCGGGAGTCAGCAGTTCATTTCAGAGATGGTTAGCTGAGATGGTTTTGTTTTAAGTGGTGTAAGGAGTGACTCCAGGCAGCCCTATTTCCGGTCTCTTGACGTTGTGGGAGAATAAATTACAGAGATATAGAATGATCTGCTTCAAAGGCCAGTTTGATGTCAGGGAGACAGTGGTGGAGATGTGGAGCCACTGAAGATGATACATGAAATGCGCAGCATTCAAAGAAGAGTCTGATTCGACTGGACTCCTGTTTGTTCTTCCTTGTGTTAAGTGTACGCTTGTTGCATTCTTTGATGGATGCACGGCCTCCTCGGGCATCTTTAGAGGACCAGCGCTTCTTCCCTATCACCACGCATTATTAAAGCGGGCATATTGCTGTGCTCACGGCACACACACACACACACACACACACACACACACACACACACACACACACACACACACACACACACACACACACACACACAGTATCTCATTTGATCAAACATCTTTTCATGTAAAAGGAACACAGCTGAGCTAAATGCTGTCTTTGTTTTCTTTATATAATACTTACTGTTGTTTCATAGTATTTGCTATTTTTTCATATCTACATGGCAGCCATTTTCCTCACCATGCTAAGGGTGGGGTTTGGTTGGAGCTCCTATGCTGTTAATGCGGAATTATACAAATTCATGTTGTTTTAGAGCATTTAAATCAATCATAAACTCAAAAAACACTTGATAATGTAAATCCAGATGGACAACGTGCTATTTATGAAGTAAAAAGCACGTTTGATGTATTTATTTGACATGAATTGATCCTTCTTTTCATCACATCATAAAGGCTAATTGTAGCGCTGCGTAAAAGCTTTGTTACCTTTAACCACTTCCTTGCTAGCTCCTTTCTATCATACATCATCATTCATCGCTACCAGACGTTAGCATTTAGCTTCTTTTTTGACAGCAACACCATCTGAATTACATGTGACTGTAATTTTCTTTTACATGATCAAAAGGTAACTTTAGCATTTAGCACTTTTCTTGCTAAAACTGTTAGCATTTGCAATTTGTGTTTTCAACAATCCTACCCTGAAACACAATGAACCCTTGACTGCTTGAATTAATTAACTTCTTAAGACCCCAGCGTCCACATATGTGGACATTACATTTCTGCCTCTCAGACCATGATACTTCTTTTTTAAAAACTTTGACCGATTAGCCACATTTAGGGCTAGTGACCACATCATCTTTTGGTGAAATTACAACATTACACCCACTTTAGTGAAAATTCAATGTATTTAAGTACAAGAACACTACTAACAAACAACCAATAGAGAACTCATAACACAGATAGTTAAACTTCCTGTACAATGACCAAGTTTAGATATTGTACTTTTTAGGTCTTACTTATCCCAAATAGCAAGGTGAATTAAAAATTGCAAACCAGACAAAATCTCAGGTCTTAAGAGGTTAACAGTTATAAAAATAGATTTTTTTATGTGTGTGTTTTTGCTTTCTTACAGATGTTAAATTAATTTGAGATTGTAAATTTTAGTATAGTACACACAATAGTTTTAACTAATTTAAATTATATTTATAGACATGAGAAGTTCATCCACAGACCAATTTATTCTGACATGGTAGATCTGATAGGATGTAGAATATGAATCAATAGGTAACTGTGAGATACAACAGTCATTTCCCTCTGCAGAAACTGAAATCTTATCAAGTATTCTTGTCTCATTTTAATTAAAAATAGTCTTATTATGCTTGACATGAGCCACACTTAACTTATCAGTCTAGAAATATGTCTTGTTTCAAGTTGTTTAATCTGCCAGCGGGGTAAGAGAAATGTGCTTGTACATTATTCTGATCTTGACAAGCACATTTCCCTTACCACAATGGCAGATTTTTTTTTTTACTTGTTACAGGCAATTTAGACCTCATTTTAGTCTTTAAATAACTTGAAACAAAGCATTTCTCTGGACTTGTAAGGTGAAAGGGGCTCATATCAAATCTAAAAAGATATTTTTACTCAAAAGATTTCCGTTATTTTGCAGTGCAGCTGCATCAAGACCTGATAGGGTATGTCGCAAATTTGGGCCAACAGGCATCAAGGGGCTAAAAGATGATTATAGCATTTAGCCATTTCCTTGCTAAGATCCATGTCAACTAAATGTTTTCTATCATATCCTACAACATTATCAAAATGTAGCATTAGCATTTAGCTTCCTTCTTTCAACAAAACGGTTCACAAGTACTTTTAACCTTTTTTTTCTTCTCAAACACCATCACTGAGCATTTTTATTGGTGATGCTGTAAGCTAGGAATTTCATCCATCAATAATTCCATTCTTCAGAAATACAGAGGTTATTTAGCCATTTTTAGCTTGTTGCTATTTGTCAGCAGATGCTTTGTTAGCTTCAGATTTTGCCAAATGTTTCTATATTTCTTTCTGTTTCATTTTTTCTCTTTGTTCTCTCTTCTGCTGCCTTTTTGTAGAGAATGGTGAAATGGTCATGGTTGTCAGATAAAACCTCATAACAGCTTTTGAGCTTCCCATCCTAAGTGTGATGCCAGAAGAAAATGGCTGCTGTAAGACTTTGGGAAAAGACATGCAGTCATGATGGACAATCCAATTTTTGTCTGTGACATGTGCAGACTTTTCAAGCCTTTTTCGTCTTCTTTCTTCTCAGAGGCATCGTTGTTGTGGCTGTCTCAAAGAATGAGCGGTCAGGTTTACAGGTCAGCCCTTGCTCCTAATAGCTCTTTTAACTTAGCCCAGTGTGTTTGTTAAAGAGGGGAAGCAGCCTCATCTGTTTTCTGCCAGAAACCATGAAAGCAGCCGGCCTGTAAATGCTTGCAGATTTGTTTTGGTGTTTCTGTGCAGAGGAAGGTCTTAATCCCGACTAGGACTGGAAATAGTTGTTAAATTAGTCGAGTGAACCCTTGAGAAATGAGAAAATGTTGCTCATATTTATTAATCGTTTGATATTGAGCTTCGTGTGGCAGAGGCGGGAGGTGCGTTTGTTCTGTTTGTCCTTCGGATAAATCACAGAATAGATTTGGCTGAAACGTGCTCCTTTGATTTGAGATCTCCACTCTTACATGTTTTTTTTTTAGGCTAATTACTGTTTATGTGCCTGCTGTGTTCATCGTGGGATTTTGTCAGAAAATCAAACCTGGAAGACAAACAATAAACAGACACAAACCATTACACAGGATGCAGCTTTTGCAATTTGAAGAACTGTCCCTGACTTGGCAGACGTTCGGCTTTATTGCGTGCTTTATTATATCACATATATATATAACAACAACAAATGTTTCCCTCTGGCTTTCTCTCAATCACCAATAATTCTCTCTCGGCTTCTCTGTCTCACTTTAAATGCTGCCCACACAACAGGCTTTTCCACCCGCTCCCCTCTGCAGCAGAGCGCCGCTTCCTAACTGGAGCCATCAACCTCAGATGCAGGATATTTACTCAAGTATTTATCGCTTATTGATCAGGGCTGACACCCGGCTGGGCGTCTCAGTTCACTGATAAAGGCTACATATAGCAGCAGAGGGGCATCCTCTAAACTACCGCCCTCACTTGTTGTGCTCATTGAGTCACACACTGCTCTGAATTCACCATATTCAGCCCCCTGAGCCCCCCGCCTCATTTCAGAGAGTAGGTCAGGATTTGGAGCCATTTTAGCCACAGGATTAAAGTCTGACAGGGATAATGCCACTTCAGCCACTTGTGAATCACGTGACACGAGATGATCTGAGGTTTTAGGAGGAGCACTATGTAATTAATGTAGTGGAGGCCTCTTATCCATATAACTCCGCCCACTGTGGAGCTGGAGACCTGTAACAGCTGAGGAGATGTTTTTTTTTTTCTCTTCGGCGTCAGAGAGGGGAAACCCTTACTTTTTTTGTCCTCCTTTTTTTTCACCCTCTGCTGCTCAGAACAGCCTTTTGATGCCATCTGAGCTCAAACCAGCTCTAAATAAAACATCCCGCCCTGCAGACGTACGTCGTCTATATGTAGTTAATCCACTTTCCCTGTTAATCTCTTTAAGACTTATTAAAGTTAACACACTTGATTAACTTTTCCTTATTTTGCTCACTTGCAGCTTTTCTGCAGCTCATTTGATTTTATTTACATGTTCTGATCCATCGCTAAATCTTTTTTTTTACTTTATTTATTTGGTGTGTAAATATTTAAAGTGTCCAGATGCAAAAAAAAAAGAATCAACAAAAAGATAAACTTGAAATCTGTGGATGATAATTTTACTTTTTACACTCATAAATATTCTGCACGTCTTGGAGATCAGGTCATAATTTTGATTTTAGATAATAAGGCAATTCTGATAAGGATCTTCAGCTCACAGCTGTTTGTTTCCTTTCAAACACATTATTTTTGACTGATTAACAATGATTGTTTTCTGGCTTTAATAAAAAATTTGCTTGAAATACCCTGAAAGATTTATTACATTTCAAATTCCTGTTGTCTCTCAAAAGTTGGGTTCTCAAATTGTTTATTTCGTTAAAACATTGGAAAAACAAATAGATTTCTTTGATAAAATCTCTCATCCATGCTTTAAACCAACATCTTAGATGATTTACATTTTACAAAGAGATTTTAAAACAAAAAAAGCAGATCTATAAATTTGTTTCCAGTCTTAAATTTTTCATTGTTTTGATAGATTTTAAAAGCTTATACTTTCAACTCCCTGCTGCGTATATTTCCACCAGTCTTTTTTCGCTATTTGAGCAGGTAAAATAGTGCGAAACATAAAAAATAATCAGGTTATAACTACTTTATGATTTTTTCTAAAGACTGTTAACAATATTATAAAATACCTTAAATTAAGTTATGATATATATTTTTTCCGGATACTTATAAATCTCTTTGAAAGCAACAGGCTGTCTGGTCAGACATGTAGATTTAAAGTTAACCCACAGCTCCAGGTTCAGTCTCCACACATGCATTAGGACCCTGGGCCCTCCCTCCTGTGTTTCAGGGTCTTCTCCAGAGTTTCCTGAGGCTTTGTTCTGCTGCTGCTTGCAGAGCGATGACTCCTCAGCGACAGCAGCTGTGACTGGCAGGGCTGCGTGTTAAAATATGCTGCTTATTGACCAGCCTTGTCAGTGTGTTTTTCAGTTTCTCAGAGGATGAATCTTCACTCCCCTCCTGCTAGTTTTCACTCTCTGTCAGGAACTTCCCCGCAGACTGGTGGAGGAGGGGGAGGGTGGAGAGGAAGGAGAGGAAGGAGAGGAGGTGGTGCGCTCATGTGTGCGTGAACAAGTGAAGCTGGCTTTCTCCAGAGGGAGCTGGAGGGAGCAGGGAGACGGGCAGAGAGGGGGAGACGATGAGAGGCAGGCTGTAGACGAGGAAAAGCAGCCGGGTGAATGGTTTTAGGGCTTGCGTAATGTTGAGTTGAGTGCGCGCTGTATTGATCCAGGTTAACCCTGATGGGACCTGGGCACCTATGGCAGACGGGCTCAGCCCTGCTCGCCTCTCTGTAATACCGTATGGCCCGCAGATTAAAGGATGAGACCACAGGAACAAGCTGCACAAGTCAACATACAGAGACAGGAGCAGGCGTGAGGAGCAGCTATCAGACAGGGAGGCACGCTGCAGCGCCGCAGTATGAGCTGGTACCTGCCTGTCACAGGCTCTTAGCACTGAGGTGTGTGAGGGTGAGAGGGACAGGAAATACATCTGTGTGTGTGTAGCTCTGTGTGTGTTATCGAGGAGAGGAGGCCTATACATTAGTGTGTTGGATGTGTGTGTGATTGCGTGTGAGTGGCGTCCCTGTAGGCCGCCTGTGTCACTGACAGTGCTGCTGACTACGTGCTTTGTGACGGGGGCTCAGAGGACTCCTCACTTAGTGGAGGAGCAGCACATGACTCTGCTTGACTCATCTTGCGGTTTGGATTTGTTTTATTCTTTTTATTTTTTTTAGGGTGAAGCTCTGAAGCAAAGGAAGTGGTTGAAGCATGAATCAAAGTGTAAATTTTGTAATTGCAGCTGATGGTTTGTTGTGCTTTTGCAAGATGAGCAGAATTTACTCAACAGAGCTGGATCCTAATAAATGTTTCCTCTCTATCACAATAAATAGTTTTAGTTACATTAATTATTCAGTTTATGGTGTTTGGGTAGACACTACTCTTGTTTTTTGGTTGCTTTTTTGTTGTTTATGGTGAATATTTTGCTGAGTATGTGCTGAATAGCTCTTGTAGTAATTCTTGGATTCTGCAGCCTCACTCTTCATGGGGATGAAGTTGCAGTTTGATGCTGAAAAAGCTGTTTTTTCAGACTCAGTTTAAGTTTTTTTTGGACAAGATTACAAAGTTACAGCAATTTTTCTGGTAGTCTCTGTTACATTTTTTAAAGTAGATTAGTTTTTGAAGGCTAAATGTATCAAACATTTGAGGCAAACTAGTCCCGCACTGACTCAACTCAAATACAAAACATTTTATTTCCTACTTTAAATTACATCTGGAAAAATTTGTCTCATCTTATTTTCAGTGCTCAGAAATGAACTTATTTGTAAAGTAAGTTCACTTCATGATTGATGTACGCTGTCACAGCTACAGCGCCAAGGACATGAAAGATGGAGGGACTCAGTGAATGAAGCAAAGTAGCAGAAGAGAAGGAGAAGTTACCAGAAAAAAATAAAATAAAATGAAGCAGGATTTTGATGTCTTTCTTAAAAAAACAGGTGTCTCAGTGTAGCAAAACAAGAAATGTGGTGTCAAAGAAAAATATCTGAAGCTGAAACCAGATGCAGTAGTGAGTTGATGCCTTTGACCACACTGCTTACCTGCATGTCATTACATTTTTATTAAACACTGGTACTGTAAGAGCTTCTTTCATCCATTAAATCATATTCTTTACTGCAAAAATGTGAAAATTTGATTCGTTTTATACATAATTTTAGTTTTATTTTATTATAATAGTTATATTTTTATTTATTTTTTTGCCTTTAGTAGTTGAGGACAGCGCAGAGGAAACAGGAAACAAGGCGAGAATGGCGAGTCACATGCAGGAAAGAGGCCGTACCTGCGCCCTGTTGTGATTTAATTTGAAAATGTTAAAAAAAAAAATTCTTTCCTTTTTTTTTTTTTTTCTTTAGAAATAATCATAAAAATTCAAATTATGTTTTTAAACCGATCTAAATTTTCTTCAAAAACTCTTAAAAGAGAGGTCGTCTTATAATCAAGGTCATTTCATACGTGGGCTTTTACTGCTTTCAAGTCTGAGACTTTTAAATATTTTACCTTCATAAAAACCTAAGATTTAGAAAATTATTTAACACATATGCACACTTTTGAGTATCCAAATTCAAAAGCATCATGTCTCAAAAAGATGCTTCAGCCTTGAGTACAGCAACTCCTTATAGCTGAGGGAATCTATCACACTTTGGTTCTGTGCATTTATGAACACTCTTTTACATTCTTTACACTCTTGAGTTCTGGTGTGCTTTTGTAGTCACACAATGGCGTGGACATGAATCCAGAGAAAGATAAACTGTGATCAGGATGTTTTGCACGCCTGGATTTGGTTCTGAGTACTTGTAAGCATGTGTAGAGCCACACTGAAGGGTTTAGTTGTGACAGAGTAAGAGCAAACTTATTTTTAATATAGAAAAGCATTATGGTGCAGAGATATCAGCAGAACATTTAAAAACACTCATTTCTTTGGCTTAATAAGCATACCAAGAGAAAATGTGTTTTGTGTCAGTTGGGCACCCTGTGGCGTTCCAGCACTGAGTGAAAATTAATTTGTGGTGATTACACCTGAAAGCTGAAAATCATTTCATATCTGCTACAGTATGCAAATAGCTCAGGGCCTTCCATTATCCCTCTCATATTAAACCGTCGTTATATATGATTGTTCTTTATTGTATAATCATTGGATCTTTGAGGGTGTTGTGAAAATGGTGACACCCTCTGCAAATGCTTCCACGGACACAGCTGATAATGAGTGAGGGCTGAGGATCAGATTAAACATTGCTGCGCACTAAGCCGTCCCTCACGCTGCATGCATCTCAAACATGAATGAGATGATTTGTTTGACTCATTGAAAATCAATTGAGTCATTTGTAATTCTTTTCATGGGACACTGAGTCATTCCCTGATATGAGGCACTAACGCGCCTGCGTGCCGTTGGACCTCATCTCTGAACTTTGTGCCACATGTAACAGATCCACGGACAATAATGTGTCCTTATTTTTATCTTTCTGTTAGCCAGCTGCGTGTCGAGGAGCAAACAAATGTCAACAGGAGGGCTGCGGCTTCCATTAGAGCCGCGTGTGCCGACCGGCAATCGACGGTGGAAAGTAATGCGTGAAGAGAAACAGGCAGGCAGGTGAGCCTCCTGAATTCTGATGAGTCCTCTCCCGCCGAGAGCTTGGAGGGAAAACAGAAGCGGGCACCTGAGCGCTGCATGCTGAGATGAGATGGTTTGCAGCGCTGTGCAGCTGCAGCTTTGTTCACTCAGCAGCATCAGTGGGAGAAATATGTGGATAGGGAGAATGAAAAAGAGCATGGTTCACTGTTTGATTTCTTACGGGGGATGGATTTTTGATGGATGCAAATGGATGTCTGGAGAAAAGAAGGGATTTAATGAAACTGAATGAAAGAGAGACTGTCACCACTGACTCTGTTACTGTGGGAGTTAAAGCACAGGGTTTACTTTATCTCTACAGATGAATCAGAACTCAACAGCAAACAAACACTTCTTCAGGTCTGTAAAACTCACTGTTTAACAAACAGTTAATTTTTGTTGTTAAGTCACGGCCTCTGAGGGAGTTTTTAGAGCTGGTTACTCAGCTGGGTGGGTGTCGGATAAGACTGGAAAACCTTTGTTTACATTTTTGCAGCAAAGATTCACACCGAGTGATGCGTTCTGATTGTCATGAGAAAGCAGGATGAGGTTATTATTTTTTTTTTTTTCGAATTTTTCAGAAAACACTGTTTGCATATATTTTGAACAAGTTCTACAAAGCAAATCTTCACAGGGGGCGCCAAAACAAGTATGAAATTAGATTCCTGGAGCTTTAACCTCTAAAGACCAAATGTCACTTCATTTTTTAACACTTTGACCTATGAGCCACATTTAGGGACGCTGCCCACATCACCTTTAGGTAAAATTACTACATTAAACCCACTATAGTGAAAAAAAACCAATGTATTTAAGTTCAATAACACTACTAACAAACTCATTGAGAACTCATAACACAAATAATCAAACTTCCCGTACAAAGACCAAGTTTAGTGATTATACTCATTAGATCTTACTTATCCTGAATAGCAAGGTGAATTGAAAAACACACCAGACAAAAGCTCAGGTCTTGTGAGGTTAAAGCTAGGGCTGGACAATTAATTGGATTTTAATCGTGATTTCAATTTTACCATCTGACAATCATAAAAACAATATTATCGAAGGAAAACAATTAATATGCCCAATAGTGTAGATGTATGCAAGTTCCTGTGCTTCATAGCTAGTGTGTGTGACTTATGTGTATCAATAATACTGTATGTGCCACTTGCTGGTTCTTTAAAGTTGTGTTTAAATCAGTACTGAAGTTTTTGAATAAATGAATAATTGTGTATATTAGTTGTGATTTCAATATCACTTAAAATAATCGGGATTCTTATTTTTACCATAATCGCCCAGCCCTAGTTAAAGCTGCTCCCCTTTAGAAAACATATGCCACTCGTGACACACCTTAATGTTTTACCTCGTAACTTCGCCACCTAAATTGTACAAGGTGTATTGTTTTGGATCTAAAGTGTCTTTTAGATCTTTGTTTTTTGTTTTTTTTTTCCACAAGCTTAATTCTTGTATTTAAAAAAAAAGGCAAACTTCAAGCTGGTTTCTTTATCCCAGGTAAATTATTGACTCTGTTGCCCTGTTTCCACTAAGCAGTCTGGTTTAGATCAGTCCGGTCTGGTACAGGTCTGTTCAGTAAAGCTTGATTCTGATTGCTTTTCGACAGCCAACCATGCCCCCTCTCAGTAGGGGGTTAGTAAGCCAAATGCCGGTAGCCACATCAGTTACGTAATATTGTGATGCCATAGCAATGCGACACAGTGTACCCTGCTAAAAAAATCCAAAGAAGAAGAAAAATGTGACACAGAAAAAAAGAAAGCAATGATGGAAGACATCCAGCGATTCATCTTCTTTGTGATAGGCATGTGGCTTTTTGTTACAAACAACAATCTGTACCAAGATGAACCAAAATGACCTGCTTGGTAAAAATGGGGCTTATAATTTCCTCCTCTGCTGAGGCTTAACAGACACCTTGCAGACTGAATCTGATATGTTCATTTTGTATTGATTGCAAAAGTTTGCAGTATGAGAAAAAACAGGAATCATCAAGCAATTGATCCTGAGCAGCGGCTGTCAGTATGTTTGAGGTATGCATGGTGTGCACACACACAGGCACTAGACACACACCCACACACACGCGTGCACAAGTCTTCATTCATCATCTAAAGATTGCCCAAAATGTGTAGAGAAAATATGTCAGAAAATGTGAGCCTACGGTGTCTCTGAACAGTCAAACTACACAGGAAACCAGCTGGGCAGATGCAAAAAAACACAAAAATTTGAACCTGTTCCAAAAAAATTGATTGACGAAAGTTTCAGAGCAAGTGTGCAAACATGGGATCAAATTTTATTTTTACATGCAGAAGTTTCAGATGCAAGAAAGGGACTCGTGTGCAAAGGCCTTTGATTTTGGCTTTTGGGCTGCATCAGGGGCACCCATGGCCACCCTTTGGACATACCTCTGCTGTCAAAGCATCTTAGCAAGCAGCATACCATCAAGTGGGTGTAAAAGGATGGTAATGAGTGTGTGTGAGTATTGATGTAGGATATCAGGTGTAAAGCTTTGGAAAAAGAAAAGGGCAGCCCATGAACTGCTGACTGAATAGATGAATAGAGGAATGTTCTTACCAAGGTGTGGTATGACAGCATCAATGGGGAAGATATCTGCTCTAAAAGCTTCTGTAACAAGATGTAATAAGTTTCTGTATACATTTTAAATGTTACATGTTTTTACACCCTGTTTAAGAAAGAGCTTCAGGGTTTGTTTGTCCTTCAGGCGAATAAACAGCAACACATCTTTGCGACTGAAGGACAACAACAATGCATAGACTTTTTTCCCTCCTATAAATCCTGTTATCTCTGCTCAGCAACAATGGGACGGGCCTTGGAGAAGTGCTTAGGAGCACTACACAGAAATGGCTTGAGCTCCGTCCTAATCCAGGCACAGAGAGTGCGGACACAGCGGGAGCGCCGCAAAGTTAGAAAAGAGGAGCGGGGAGAAATCTAACGCACAGTAGGGTCTCTAAATATTGTTGACTTGTTGCTTCCTCTCAGAGTTTCCGGGCATTCAGGCGCTTAAGAGCTTAAGGGTCGAAGCTAGAAATTGGGTTAATTCAGATTAGACGAGTCGGTGGTTGGTGTAGAAGGACCACCGGACTCTCTGCAACCCACCCAAACTGACCAGTGTAATAACGTTACTGCTGAACGTCTCGCCCTGGCATGAATTAGACCGTCTGTTGGATGTAAAGGAATGAGAACAGCGCTGATGTATTCGTCCTGAGCTCACATACATGCACATGTATCTGTAAATGCAACTGATTGTCAGATAATCACATTATCTGGCACTCAGCACAGAGACGAGCCACCACTACACATTAAAGAAGCAGAGACATTAGTGTTGCTCAGTGTTGGACTTGTAATATGATCGGGTAATAGGTACATAATCACACGCCTGCAGCGTGATTTATGACTGCAGAGGTTTTCATTTCCTATTTTATCTGAATACTATGGCTGTGATGATGGCTGGATCATCTTTCATATTGAAAATCATCAATTATCTCCCGTGCAATATGAAGTCTTACTGGACTGATGTGGACTTCCTGTGTCAATTGTGCCATTAGGTTGGCTTTCAAAGGGAGCAAGCACCTTGTCAGCCAAAATGATTCTGTTTTTTTTTTTTTTTTTACGTTGGATTGATAAAGTGATATTCCACATCCTTTATCACAAGGATTAGCTAATCTCCCAGCAGCAAAAATGTGGCCGGTTGGTGTGAAAGAATGGCGAGGCGGTTCATAATCATTTGAGGAGAGCACTGACAGCTTAATGGACACAGGAGGAAGGGAAATGGCTGGAAGAAAACCTATAAGTCAGGTGAAACAATTAAGTGTGAGGTTTCTAGTAGAGGTGATTGCTTGCAGAGAGATGTCAGCGTGTGTTTGGACCGGTCTTCGTTTAGTGAAAGGCTCTTTGGGATGTCTTTTTATTCACCCAAATAGAGCCACCCTGCTGGGCACAGAGTGGCACAGAGCCTTGGGTGCTGGAACTGACAGGGTGGACATCGGCACATGGCGGCGAGGGGAGGGGAAGGTAAACAGGGCTTTTAAAGGCTTCATTAGACAGAGTCATTCAGCAGGGGAGGAAATGTTTAATCATGCACTCTTAAGTTTGTTTTAAAACGACAGAAATGTTTCAGGGACTCATAAAGAAAAAATCTACTCAGTCATTTCCCTTTACATGTTGCTGATGGATTTGTTTGTAGTCTAATTCATTGGAGTTCAAATTGCTTAAAAGATTAAAATAAGCTGCAAGAAATTTTTAATTCTTTCACTTTTATGCACATAGGAAGAGAGCTTTCCTCTCCAGGGCTTTGAAGAAATTTATCAGCATGGTGATTTATTCTTAGGGGTTGGAAAAAAAATGGAAAATTGATGTATTGGGATTTTTTGTTTGATGATATCAAAATCAGGATTCTTTTCAACTAAAAATTCTTCATTTCAGGCCCCGTTTACACGACAACGTTTCATCTGAAAATGCTGAAATGCAGTGAAAAAAATTCTGCTTTTACACGGAAATGCAGAGGGACTGAAAACGCTGTAGTAAGCATGCCAGGCAGGCAGGTGGTGCTACAACTGTCTTGTCCAGAGGCCGCTTTTGATAGATCTCCACTGAAGTAGAGTTGAGCCGATCATTTGGTGTATTGGGGAATACTAAGTTCAAAAGTGGAGCAACAGATGCAGGTTTTGTTAAAGCAAAGCGGAGTGTGCCGTCAGCGTTTCCTCTGAAAACGCCGGCTTACTGTTTACACGCCAACGGTGTCGGCAGTGTTTCAGAAAAATCCCGCTCTGGAGGCCTTTTTCAAAACTTTGTGTTTTAGGTCGGCTGAAACACCGTTTCTGTGTAAACCCGAGGCTGAAACACAACAAAACTTTTGCGTTTCACCCTGAAATCGTTGTTGTGTAAACAGGCTCTCAGTCTTTGTTTTTAAAGTGGATAAGAAAAAAGTTACCACTTTTCTCCAGCAGAGGGCAAAATGTTTCACTCTGACTCACGTGATGTGCATTTTATGGGGAAATATGGCTCCTGATATAGTCTGTAGACGTTATCATCATCATTTAACTTTTTCACATGGTCTGGTGTTAAAAAAAGCAAATAAAAATCGTAAATATCGAAGAATCGCAATTTACATTGAAAATGTAATAGAATCGTAATAGATCGTGAGAAATAAAAAATCATATCTTCCCAGCCCTATTTTTTCTTTTAAGCAAAATATTTGCACATTTTCACGCCTTTTGAGTGCCCCTTGGCTCCACAAGCAAAGATTTCCCGGGAATCGTACACCATGAAAAGATGTCACAATCAGACGCTCTTCTTACTAGCACGACCTCTCAGAAGTTGTCCTCCTGCAACTGTTTAAAGTGTGTGTATGTGCCCCTCACCTCGTGCAGGTGGGTGTTGTAAATATTAGCTCTTCAAACGAACATGGCCACCCTCAGATATTTAAAGACCAAAATTGAGAGACTTTAATTTTTTTCTTCCGAGCCGTCTCTTCCAAACCAGCAGTGGACATTTTGGTTATTTTCAACCAACATTAAGGAACCATGGAGCTCAGTCTGCGTCTTCCACTGCAGCTCATTTTGGAATCTAAGAGAGGAGGAGGAGGAGGTGAGGAAGGGCGCTGGGTTCACCTTGAATGCGAGAACACAGCTACTAGCTGAGGCCTGCTACTGCGTATAACACCACGAGATTATTCCTGCATTGTAAAGCAGCACTGTATCTGTAGTTAGACTCAAACACAGCAGACAGACAGACGGACAGACAGACAACGGTGCATGCTGCAGGGTGGCATGTGTCGGGGGCCTCTCCCTGTGCTGCAGACAGCGGACAGACAGAGAGCAGTGATCTTCTGGTTAGCCGGCGGCCACAGGCATGCAGAAAATGAGACCTTGAAGAACTGTCGGGAGGCGCTGTCACTTTTTCCGAGAGATGTCCATTCGGGGAGCTTCCTCTGCATATTTCAGAGTGACGGACAAGCAAGTGGCCTTTGAAACATGTGGGAAACAAAAACGGAGAACGGATCTTTCTCATGCAGTTGGATCATATTGGTATCAGAGGAGAAGGCTTTAAAACATACATCAAATCCTCCTCTGTTTGTGCCACTTTATGTGTTTTTAATCTGAAAGCACTTGAGCACAGTTAAATCTGACAGATCAGCCATCACTGAGTGAGCCAGCGCTGTTTACAGATGAGCTTTCAGTTTCTGTTTTCTCGGGGATGCCAGTGTTTGGGGGATGTTTCGCGGTTTGCACTTTGCCTTCAACCTTTTGTTTCAGCTCTGTTGGCGTCTTAGCAACAGCAGGTTGTGTACTACATCGAGGAAGGTGATGTGCTTTAGTGTTGCAGACTGATTTTTATCAGTTTACTCCTGTTTTGTTTCTGGTTGCCAGGGGAGATCTTTTATTGACGTATCAACTTCCGGCAGTGACATGAAGCTTGCAGGCCCCCGTGTGGTGGGACAACCATGGAGATGACAGCTTTTGTTTCCTGATTTTACTTATTCTTATTTACTTTTTTAAGAACTGTTTCAATTCATTAATATATTATCTAAAAGTCTAGAAATTCACTCACTGAAAAGCACAAAATTTGCATACAAAGGCAAACATTTTCCACCCTCACATTTACATTTCTGACATTACTCCGCTCCTCTGTCATAACAAAAGCGCTTGAATTGAGATCGTTGGATGAGAAGAGGAGAGCGGAGGGCTTTCCCCAATCCATGTGACGCTGCGTTCCTCCCCTCCGTCTTTTTGTTTTTTCTCTCTCTGGAGCTGCACATTCATAGAGTCGTTCATTCATCTCCAGCTGCCAGCTCACTCCTCTCATCCTCTCTGACACTCACAGGAAACTCTGACCTGCAGTCTTTCACACCCAGGTTAATTCAGAGTCTAAAGAATCAAAACAGAACCAGAGGATTCATGTTTGTGTGTGAAACATGAAGAATCCTCCTGTTTCTGGATCCGCCTCCTGTTTTTATGTCTCACCTGTTCTCCCTCGCATCACGTCCTCTACCTCCTGATATTTTTCTGCTGAAATGAAACTCACGTTTGTTTTGGTTGTACGGTTGCTGTGGAGCTTCCCCGCCACCAGCTTCACCAGCCTCTCTGCGTTGTGTATCAGATGCTCTCATTGCAGAGCTGGACTCTCTTACGTTAATGTAGTTGTTAACAGCTTGTGGTCACCGGGCGGTCGGTGTGGCTTTGCTGTTTGAGCTGACACGCTCCCTGGAGGGAGGGAGAGACGGAGAGACTGTGCAGAAGCTTGGGATACTAAAAATTGTGGGTTAGAGAGGGGCACAGTGTCCTGAGCGTGCAGCCTCTATCTGTCTTTGTGACTGATGAACATCACATTTTGCTTTGTCTGGTCATGACCTTTTTGGTTTAGCTTTTATTTCACTATGCCTCCTTTCCTCACTGATAGAAAAGAAGCTATTTGGTCATTTTGGAGCTTAAAGTTTGGATCATTTTGTTGTTGAAAGTCAAGTTTTTTAAGATGCATATACACACGCATACTGAGAAACAGTGTGAACATCCATTATTTTTTAAATAGATGAATAGATGAAAAATCTTGTTTTTTTTCTCTCTTATCTAAAATTTGATGCAAGATGCAGATATACTGAGTACACCCTCTAAGTATCTGCCGAGTATTGTTATTTTCTGAGTGTTAGTATCAGATGAGTATTGATGTTAGTCAGTATCAGAAACAGACTGTATCAGCTCTGTTGACATTAGTCTTGGCAAATAACTTGGCATTCCCAGATTGAATTAGCTGGTGTTAGCATGTGTTTCGTTGGATCAATTTAACCTCTTAAGACCAAGTATCCACATGTGTGAACATTACATTTCTGCCTCAGACCCATGGTACTTCATTTTTTAAAACTTTGACTGATGAGCCACATTTAGGGACGCTGCCAACATCCTCTTTTGGTGAAATCACAACATTAAACCCATTTCAGAGAAAAAAAATGAATATAAGTGCAATAACACTACTAACAAACAACTAATAGAGAACTCATAAGACAAATAATTAAACTTCCCGTACAAAGACCAAGTTTAGTTATACTCATTAAGGATGGGTACCTTTCACATGAAATGATACGGTATGCCCGGTACCTGGAAATCGGTAACAGTACTCGACGGTACCAATTTTCAGCACTTTTTATGTGTTTATGTGGAACAAATATGAATTTGTTCAATAATTAAATCTCATTTTTAACATATTAACTCTTCAATATATAACCTTGCAA
The DNA here is from genome assembly GCF_033239565.1 of Halichoeres trimaculatus. Classification (NCBI taxonomy): domain Eukaryota; kingdom Metazoa; phylum Chordata; class Actinopteri; order Labriformes; family Labridae; genus Halichoeres; species Halichoeres trimaculatus. The sequence goes on from NW_027437197.1 coordinate 21,004,420, forward strand.
TGCTGTGTTCATGTCCAGCATAGAAAATCACCTACTCTTCCACTCCCTCACCGTCACAAGGATGCAATTAGGTACCTAAACATGTTACCTTTTAGCTTTTCATGAATCAGTACCAGGTACTTTTGACAGAATTTTGTCGGTACCTGTAAAGGTACCTAATTCGGTACCCCTAATCCCTACATCCCTAATACTTATTAGGTCTTATCCCAAATTACAAGGTAAATTAAAAATTGCGCACTAGACAAAAGCTCAGGTCTCAAGAGGTTAAAAAAAACGTAATAATACCCAAAATGTAATAACTGGTCAATAATGTAAGAAAAGTGCAGAGCTCCAAATGTAATAAAACCCAAACATAACAAGTAAGGCAGAGAGTTATTACATTTTTGGTTTTATTACATTGTTTTTAATACCATTTAGGGTTGTAGTGACATATTTGGCTCTAACAGGCCCATGAGCCCTGATCAAGAAATAGCATAGATATAAAAGCATAGATATTCAAGTTAACTTTTGTTAATTCTGGTTGTTTTAGGCAAAATTATGCTACAATAAACATAATCTAGCCATTTTTGAATTTGTCATTATAAATTCCCATAAATTCTTGTGGAAAGTTTCTGACTTTGCAACACTTTTTTTAGCACACTTTATTTTTTTTCCCCTTTGTTCCTGTTTTTTTTGCTTTCGGACACAAAAAACCCAATATGGTAGCTCTAATTATTTATCATGTTAAAGCTCTTTTATTCTGGTGATTTTCTGTCAGTTTGTGCATTTTACTTCCTAGTTATAAAATGTTTATATTTTCAAGAAGAAGGTGATTGTTGATCTGCGCTTCTATGTTGTACTAAAAATGGCTTCTTACCTAGTTAAGTGTCTCAAAAGGCTTTGAAACTTTTTTTTTCAAGATTTTTTTTTTCCCATGGAAAAGATGTAGTATAGTCGAAGCCCGAAAAACTATAATGTTCACTAAGGTTTTCAGAATAAAGACCCATTTGAGTGGGGTGGTTAAGTGACAACTACATCAAAAAGGAACTGAAAATAAAATAAAATGGTATTAAAAAACACCCAATAATGTTCAGATTGCATCACAGGGGATAGGGAAGCACATTTATGTTGCAACATAGCTGAAATAAAGACCTTTTGGTTAATATTATGACATCTATGTGATTTTAGTAGCTTCTTTAAATGATTTAATAGCATATATTTTTACTGTATGTGCAGGAAGGTGCAGAATGGTTTCCTGTTTTTTGAACTCATCAATTTTCGTCCAAATCAGCTCATTCTCATCTTTTTATATCCCGTGTAGTCTCATAGTGAGAGTAGTAAGAATAGCACTCGTAGGAGGGTGTTACTGAGAGACACTAGCTGTCTTCTCCTACACACCTACATTTCCTTCAGCTCTACAACTACAGCGTCTCCACTCCTGCTGCCGTCTAATGAGCTGTGGGCGATGTGGGAAGTTAAGATGACACTGAATGTTAAATCAGATTCAGCGTAGATCTGACTCCGCATTTCTGGCCTCCTCATTCAAACATCTCCTCTCAGCTGCTCAGGCAAAATGTCCTCACTATATCGCATGTGTGAGTGAAGTCTGACTTTCCTGTAAACACACTGTAAGTCTCAAGTGTGTGTGTGAGTGTGTGGTTCAGGTCCGTTAAATCCACCCCGTCTGTGTCTCTCATCTCTGCAGGAGTCGGAAGATCCAGATCCGGAACATTCCCCCTCATCTACAGTGGGAGGTCAGTTGTTTGTCTTTGTGTGAGAGTGTGTGTGTGTGTGAGTGTGTGTGTGTGTGTGAGACAGCTGAAGCCCAGTCGAAGCACCAGGTAGCACATAAACCAGCTTCCCGACAATGAGTCACCAGCCTTTACACAGTATTTCTCTGTAGTCCGAGGGCTTTGTGTGGATGTGTTTATGTGTGTGTCTGTGCTGTGCGTGTCTGCGTCAGTGTTTGTTGCTGTTTGGATGACACTGTGTCTGTGTGTCAACATCTGTAGCCTCGCTGGAGTCCGAGTCGCCTCTCTCTGTGTGAGCGTCTCTGTCGTCAAGCTTGCCAGCTCTGCTCGTCCTCTGGGTTTTTGCCCAATTTACGGGACACTCCTCCAAAACTCACAACTTCACAGACCGTCAAGAAACGAAAAAGATCAACATTACTCCTTCAAAGCCAGAATTTTTAATCAGTTTTATTAAATCAGCATTTCAAAGTCTAAGGGAATAAACAGCAGAGTATTGATCTGAAGATTTAACTCATGAACAAGGTATTCAGGAGTGGAAGGTTGTGGCTTGAAAGGCAATAACAGTCGTATCCTTAAATTAGACTGTTGAGCATCAGAGGCGCTCAAATATGAAGACTTATTACATAATCACAAGTCATTTTTTAATGACTTCTTAGAAACTGACACATTTATTTGAGCAGGAACAGTTTTACTCCAGTTGTTTTGAAAACAACAGTTATGTCACAGATGAATATTTCAGTTTGTGAATTTGAGTTTAACACGTTCTTCAGGAAGAAACTCCTCCCCTTACTGCCTCTAATGATAAGTCACCACAGCCTGAAGATGGAGCCGGCAGATCACCTCAAATAACAACCCAACCAATTCAATTCAGGCTATGTACATGTGACAACACTGATACATCTACATAACCTTTGGCTGCCTCCAACAACTTAAACCCAGTAAACAGATGAATAGTGTACTGTAAGATGGAAGAAAACAAGACCAGGACCCCGGTCTAGGCTTGAACTCATATCAGCTGGGTTAGGCAAGGTATGCTCTGCCCCCGAGAGGAGAACAGTTTGGCATGCAGAGAAGTGTTTTCTGTTATTTGTTTAAACTATGAACTTTCAAGACCAGCCTGAGATGAAAAAACTACCATTTTTACCACAGTGTCAACAGTCGGTGTAAAAAAAAAAAAAAAAAAAAAGGTAAGACTCATAGGCGTCAGGTTAGAGAGGGGTGGAGGGGTTATTTTATCCCCACCACATGCAAATCCTTAATGTGTAAGTCATTGTAAACCTGGTTATTTTCAGGAGTATAGAAATTTCAGATGCTTCTGAATGCACCATCTACATGCTAGAGAGTTTCAAAGAGACAAAGCAGACCTCCGCAAATAAAAAAAAAAAAAAAGATAAATAAATAAATAAAAGAAAAAGAAAAAAACTTTGTGCCAAGTTTAGGGATGCACCAACACTTTCCAGGTCCAGATACCGATAATTGGGCATTTTGGTATTGACCCATACCATTCCAATACCAGCGTTCAATTACAACCTGCATAATCAACTGTGTGATAAGACTGGTGATGTTTTGGGTAAAAGCGAAAAATGAATATATGGAATTACTGAAGGTGATATGTATTCAAACTAGGGATGGGTACCTTTCACACTTGAAACAATACGGTACTGATGCCCGGTACCTGGCAATCGGTACTGGTACTCAAAGGTACCAATTTTCTGTACTTTTTTGTGTTTATGTGGTAAAATATATCAGTTTGTTTAATAATTAAGTATAGATTATTTTCAATTTAACATATTTATCCTTCAATATATAACCTTGCAATGCTGTGTTCATATCCAGCATGGAAAATCACCTACTCTTCCACTCCCCAAAGTCACAAGGATGCATTTAGGTGCCTAAACATGGTACCTTTTGATTTTACATGAATCGATACCCGGTACTTTTGACGGGATTCGGTCGGTACCTGTAAAAGTACCTAATTTGGTACCCATCCTTAATTCAAACTATAAAATATTTAAATGTTTACTGACAGTTTGGTAAAAGCAGTTTTTCAGAATGTACATAAGTAACTCATCAACTGTAAACTTTTATCCTGTAGTTCACTAGAAGCAGCAAAAATACAAAGAAAGTGCATCAGAGGTATAATTCCAAATCAAGTACCCAAGAGCACCTTTCCACTGATACCAGGATCAGGATCTGTCCATCTCTAGCCACATTTCAAGAGAGTTTCGGTTGGTCGCCTTTTCCTCTGATAAAGCATAAAATAGGCTGATGACACAGGTGTATTTTATAGTATCCTTACCTTAAGTAAAACCTGTTTTAGTCACTGTCCCCAGCACCTCCCAAAGATCACTTTATGCTAATAGTTATTGCCCCCTACACACTTTCCAAACAAACTGACGCCTTTGGTCAGACGTCTTTCCTCTGATTGATTTTTTTTTCGTGTGACGTGTGATCAGGTCGCTTCTGTTGCCACTTTTGTTGTTGAGAGTTATTAGCCATTGTCACTGCGTTTTAACTGGGGATGGGCAATGATTTCTGATTTTTGATTTTTTCGCCCAGAGTCAGCCCTAAACACAAGAAAGACAAAATAATAAATGAGGGGCCCGAAGGAAGAACTGACAACAGTTCAGCTGAACACTCCCCTTATTAAACTGAGGAAGCTTTAACCACTGAGAAGGCTAGATCACATGCATCCAACTTACCATAGGACACAATGAACTTACCATTTACAAATACAAAACTCAGTTTCAGTTTCAGTTCATTTCGGACAAAGAAAACAGTTGAAAACAAAAACAGTCAAATTAGGGATACAACATACCACAGTTGCTTATAACTACTAAATAAAACATCCAACATGTCCGAAAAGGAGTAGGAAGAAGCAAAAGCTTATCATGTCCTACCCCCACTTACTCTCCCTCTAAATTAACCAAAATATGTTCCTTACTTAATTTCACCCCACAGACAGAAATGCACATACTTCTTAGGGTAAAGTGGATAATCAGTAGCTTAAAATTGTACAACCCCCTTCTTAAATCATACCCTCCCCCCCTTTCCATTAACCATTTATTTAAGTTACCAGGTTGTAATTTATGTTTAGCTTTGTAAATAATCTGTGCAGTTTTTAGTTTTACCAGATCCATAAATTTTAACATTTTTGACTTAAAAAAAGCTGATTGGTGTGATCATTGTAACTCACTTTGTGCTTGATTCTTATTGCTTTTTTTTGTAATGTGCGTATCTTCTGTTGGGTGCTTTTGTAGGTGTTTCCCCACACCTCCACACAATACATTAAATATGGTAGTACCAGTGAACAATACAGGAGTAGTAATGCTCTCTCATTCAGCATGTGCTTGACCCGACACATTATTCCAACAGCTCTTGCCAGTTTAGAACTAATGTAAACTCCAAAACTTCTTTTGTAGATCCCGTACGAGCCTCCACTTATCATACCATTGCCATCTGTGGGGTCAAATAGTTATTAACATAAAACACATCAAATAGTTCATGTGGCAGATCACAGTTTTATGCAGGATGCTGAAGCTGTCGTGTATCAATTTCAGAAAAAGCAGCAAGACAGGAAGCTGTGCACAGAAAATCTAAAATGCCCTATGACTTTCAAAATAAAACAGATAGTTTTTAACTTAACCACGGCAACAAACTGTCATAATGAATGGAGATAGACTGTTTGACAATCTTCGAATAAACTTTGAATAGTTACGTGCAAATATCCAACAGCTTTTTTGCTTAAAATGCCCATCTTTAGATTCGACCAATCAGAATCCAGTATTAGAAGCATGATGATTAATAAAAAAGCAGAGTAATAACGTTGAGCAGTAAAAGCTCTGACTGTGCCTTGGTCAGTTCCTCTTATCATAACTGAAACTCTCTGTTATCATTTAAAGCTCATTCATCAACAACTTTTGGAAAAGGCTGAAAACACTAATCATCCAACACAGTTTAGTTTCCTGTGTTTTAAATCATCTTCTGGTCATTATCGGAGAAATTTCAGTTATAGATTACAAAAAGGGCCTTTAAAGAGTTTTTACTTGGATGTAAATGTCGATAAGGATTTAAAATGAGGCTAAAAAGTTACGTGTTTACCCCTGCTCTCTGCTCTCTGCATGTGTGTGTGCATGTGTGTGTGATTTTGCGTCTGTAGCTGTGTGTCTGACCCCTGCTCTGGTCTCTCCCTCAGGTTTTGGACAGCCTTCTAGCTCAGTATGGTACTGTGGAAAACGTGGAACAAGGTACAGAACTCATCTCCTCCTCACTCACTGCACAACCCAACGTCACCATCCTCCTCTCACTGTTAAACGCACGTGTCTGTTTGGCGACACACACACACTCAGACACATGAGGACCTCCCAGTGAGTCAAGTCACCCAGTGTGACTTGACTTCCCCTTTACCATCATCATCCCACACACTCATTATCTAAACATAACCCATCTCTGCTCATAAATCAGGCTTTATCATCTCCTCTCTGTGTACGTGTGGATACCAGCTTTATAAGTTTGACCCGTCGAGAGCAGCGTTTGAACTTCATGCTGCATCTATAATCAGCTCTGTGCGTGTCCCCCCCTCTGCTTCAGCGTATGGATTGAAGTGGGCACACATGGCAGGTATCCAGTAGTAGTCTGTGTGTGTGTGTGTGTGTGTAGACTCAGGGAGCTGCGTCGTGGTATTTAAAGGACACTGAAGGCGCCTGTGGTGAGCCTTTTGTCTGATGTGTGTGCGTTTGCTGCGGAGTCTCTGTAGAGCTATCTCAAGGAGTGTTTTTCCCAACTACACACACATGCACGATTAAAAGACCTGCACGCACAGAGAGGAACAAACACACACATACACCGTCTCCCTCTGAGTGTGTCAAACCAGCCAAGACAAACTACCACCCACTGTAGTCATGACAGGTGCTAAAAGAGAACCCAGCAGAGAAATTACTCCACTCTGAGTTCCCCAGACGCTGCCTGCCCTAAAACAGCCTGCTTAATCCTTCCCGGTACAGAAACTGGTACAGCGTTCCCTCCTCTTCCTCCGTCATTCCTCTTTGGAAGTTGAAAGCACGCTGAGATTCCAGAAATACGCCTTACGTGTGTGTCTGTCCCTTCGCTCGCCGTGTGTCACTGTCCAACTTTCTGTCAGTTTTCACAGCCTGCGTCTGTCTGCGCGCTCTGGTTACGGGGTGAGGTTTTTGGAGGGGTCCCATGTTCATGTGTGGCATGCTGGAGGCTGCCGGTGACGGGGCAGGGTGGGGCGGGGCGGGGCGGAGCTGGCTGTGAGCACCGGGAACCACGCCAGGGTCTGCCCACTCGTCCTCTCTGAGCCAGCTGGGTGCTCTCGTTGCTTTTAACCCTTCCAGTCCAGATGTAGACTCAAGAGTCTGGAAATCCTTTACTATGCTAACCACACTTGAGACTCTGCTTTGCTTTATTTTTCTTCATTACATTTATTTATCTGACTTTATTGGAGCATCTGTTTGTTCACATTGTGCAGTCTTTGGCGCCATTCCCTCAAAACAAAGAGCAGTGGCTTCTTTGTTGATTCATCATTTTGACATTTGGCGGTTACACAGAGATTTATCGGTGACCAAGCAAAGACGGCTCCGTGTCTTCTGATGTCGGCCTTCACAGAGCATGAGGCTGTTCATCAATAAGACATGCTGGACTTTGTTTCTCTTGCTGTTCTTGTCATTGTTTCCCTCTCCACTAACATTTACACTTTAAAACCTGGAACACAAATAAAAGGTGACATGAACCCACGCTGGTTATGTACCCCTCTAATGAAACAACACTCGTATTATTTTGCAAGCTGTCAAGAGGTTATTGTGTTTAGCATCTCCTGTCTGTAGAGGCAGCAGCAGGTCAGGAGGGAAGCCAGTGCGGTGATAGCTGTAATGGATTCGTACAGACAAGCAGCTCCAGGTCGCCACAGGAATCTAGACGCGTGTCTCTATCACCTACAGCAACAACAGAGTCCTGCTATGTGCTCATGTGAAAGTGGCTCCAAAGTTTGTTTACTCTATCTCAACTCTTTTCTGTCTCTCTGTCTTGTCTTACAGTGAACACTGATACAGAAACAGCGGTGGTGAATGTCACGTACTCAAGCAAGGAAGAAGCTAAAGAGTAAGGATCTTGAAACATACGATGACCTGTGCCTGTGATTTACTCACTTTAATGTACAGAGAAACCAGCTGTGTTAGCTGTGTACCTTGTGTGTTCCTGGAGGGTTGAACAGTATATACTCGGGGGTCAGAGTGGGGACAGATCGCCAAAACCTGAAAAACCAGCTGAAACTTAAGACTTTGAACATTCTGTCTCTAATCAAACACGGCGACACCCACAGAAGTTTGTTCAAGGATGCTAAGACACCTATGCCACTAGCTTAATGAGGAAATACTTCTTTATATTCCTCTTAAACAGTGTAAAAACATGCTGTGAGCTGACAGTGTGAGCTACATGAACCAAGATGTCTGCTTGGGTTTCCTCATTGACATTTAAGATTTTTAAATTTATTGATTTGAAAAAGAAAAATGTGAAAAACTAGTGCTGTCAGATGATTAAAATGAAAATGAATGAATCAGATAAATTACTATGGGGCGCTGATTATAAAGTTGCACACACTGCAAAAATTTCTCCACATTTAGCTCTGAAACACCACTTTTTCTGCAGATTAGAGAAATATGTGTGAAATTTATTTGTCAAATAATATATATAATTTTTTTAAGTTTTATCTAAATTTTAAATGTTATTTATAAATACTATAAATGATTGTTCTGTTTCTAAACATTTAGTTTCATTCCAAATATTCAGCTCGGAATAAATATTTATCAAAGATTCAATAATATTGAGCAAAGATTTCTAAATGTTTACCAAGGTTTCTGAATATTTAGTCAAGATTTCTAAATATCAAGCAACATTTCTAAATCTTAAGCAAAGATTTCTAAATATTTGCAATTTTTTCTAAATATCCAGGCAAGATGTATAAATCTTTTGCAAATTTTTGCTAAGATTTCTAAATGTGATGTCAAGATTTTTATATCTTGAGGTACAATTTCTAAACATTCAGCCATGATTTCTAAATATTTAGCAATTCACACTCCCGCCTACTGAGTGGTACCAAACTAAAAGTTCGAGAAAGTGGTTTTGAGAATGTCAAGCTCCACTACTTTGATGGCGGCCACAGGATCTTCCACAGAGCTATCACAGCACTTGGTATGTTTATTTTCTGTGCTGATTTAGCCGACTGTGTCTGATTTTCTCAAAACACGTTTGGATGGATCGCTTTCTCCAACTTTTATTTTGGTTCTTCCCGTGGGCGTGAGTCTGGATTTGCATGTTAGCTAAATATTCAGAAATCTTTGCCCAAGATTTAGAAATTTAAGCTTAAGATTTAGAAATCTGGACTAAATATCCAGAATAATCTAAAATCTAAATGTTTAGAAATCAGAGTCTTTAATTCTTTAATATTTGGAAGATGAGCTACATCCAAACAACATGAATTTCCCTTCGGGGATGAATAAAGTATTTTTATCTTATCTTATCTTATCTTATCTTTGCAAAAGATTTGTATATCTTTGATAAATATTCAGTCTTAGCTAAATATTCAGAATGAAACTAAATGTTTAGAAAGGTAGCTAAATATTTAGAATCAGGAAAATTATTTATAACATTTATAAATAACATTCAACATTTATGTATAATATTTGAAAAATATATTTCACAAATATTTCTTTAAATCTGCAGAAAAAGTGATTTTTTGGAGCTAAATGTGGAGAAATGTTGTTATTTGTAGCGTGTGCAGCTTTACAATCAGCGCCCCATAAATCACATGGCTGCTGTGGATATTAATTGTGTTTCTTTTTGCATGAGCAAACAGACTCAAGAAGGAAAGAAATATTTTTACACTTAACTTTTTTATTAAACAACTTTAATGCTTCGTGTTAACAAAAAAAACCCATTTGTGCCTCATGATGGAACCTTGTACAATGCATCTTGAGAGACAACTTGCAAAACCTTTGTAAAGACCGTGTCCTCGACGATAATAATGGGTCTTGAGTTTGTTGCTATCCACTTTGCAACTGTGTCCATTTGTCTAAGGTAGACTTACTGAAGCCTTGAAGCAGAAAAGAAAACTCCTTCCTGCAGAGTGTGTGTAAAACTTTGTAATAGTGGACTATTCTTTATTTATTTTTTGTACTCTAATCCACTTGGACAAACTGTCCAAATTGCATTGCCAGCAACATTTCAGGGATTTTGAGTCATTCTGTGCAGCAGATGAGTCAATTGAGTTACATTTTTGATTAATGCTTTAATTTTGACAGCCCTAGTAAAAACCAAGGGGCAACATCTGGTTTAAAAAAAGGAACATATGCAGAAGTGCTAAAAGTTGCAGTTAGTTGGTGGTCTGCTGGCTGTAGAGAGACCAGAAACCACATCGACACCAAGTAAAAAAAATGACTGTTTTAGCATTTAAAACATGTTAACAGCTTGGTTCAGAAAACAGCTGATTAAGACCACAAGTTTATTCAGGTCTTGTGACATATAGCTATAAGTAAGGAGGTTTAAAGCCCGCTTCTTGAGTCAGCATTTCCAATATGGCCCCTACCAACAATTAGAGGCGGGAATAAGAATCAATACTGCAATGTATCCTAAAACTTTGACCTGTGAAAAAATATTGATATTTCAACTCTTAATATTGATATTTTTGTTAAAATAAAAATATTTTTTTTAGGTGAGTTGGAAGCACAATATGTCCTCCACTGCAGTAGATGGCGCCAAAGAGATACTCTGCTGTATGTTACCCATAAAAAGTGTAATAAATATAATGTCAAAGTATATTAAAAAATATTTTATTCCTGAACTCGATGATATGGGTTTTGATACTGTAAACATCAGTAATTTCTCTCTGTTCTTGGGTCAGTTAGTTTAAAATCATTTGAAGTTTAATTTTTACAGTGTAGTAGACTGATAAAATAATAACCATAGTCATGTTTTGTGCAATATTATTATTATTTTATTTGAGTAACATTGGTTACACCAAGTGACATTTATCAGTTTCACCAACTGACTACATCTTTTACACAAACATTTTTTTTTAAACTTTAGTTTAACGTCGCAGTAGTTTAAGTGACAAACTTTATGTTTTCAAGTTAAGTGTTTGTATGAAACACTGCATCTGACTTTCATTATTTCAAACACAATAAAATTGAAACGTTTTCAATCAAATAGTTAACTGTGAAGGATATCGCAATATTGTGGTATTGGCGTATCGTGACCCAAGTACTGTGATGCGTATCGTATCGTCAATACTCACCTCTACCGATGATTGGCTTCATTTGTTGTGGAGACGTCCAACTACGTGGAACAGTCTGGGTTGTCAGTCGGTAGAGCAGGCAATTCAAGGCTCTGGTCTTCATCACATGGGTCATAGGATCAGTTCCTGATCCTGACATGATTTGTTTCATATACCTAAGACTAACCTTAAACAAAAAAGGTTTTACATGAAACATGTTAAACTACATTGTATTTGTGAAATAAATGGTAAATATCAACATATTTCACTTGATAGTGGATGTAAAAAAAAAGCCAAGTCTATGTCAAAATTAGTTTGAGGAAAAAAAGAACATATGTAGGTAAATCTCAAGCACTGTTTGTAAAGTGTAACTTTTCAACATGTTGTTTTTTTGTATAAACTGTGAGTAAGTCTCTATAACGACATTTGGTTTTATTTACCCTACACCAGTGGTTTGATCGTCTCTCCCTGGTTCTCCCCCTGCAGGGCCTTCGAGAAGCTAACAGGACACCAGTTTGGCGACTACTCCTTCAAGGTGTCGTATATTATGGACATGGATGCCGCTCCACCAGACCAAGCTCCTCGCACGCGGCGGGGGGGTCGGTCGTCCCGGGACCAGGGCCCCCCACAGCCCGGGCCTTCTGGAGAGTACTGTCCACGCAGCAGACAAAACGACCTCCCCCTGCGCATCCTCGTGCCTGCTCAGTATGTGGGAGCCATCATCGGGAAGGAGGGCTACACCATCAAGAATGTCACCAAACAGACGCAGTCCAAGTAAGCTGCTGGGGAGGAAGTCGCCTTTTTGTCTGGGCTTTTCAAACAGCTCCACTCTGATTTTACTTTTTGGTTAAGTCAGTGTTCTCGAGCTGAAACGACTGTGATTATAGCTGATTATCTGAGACGTGGTCTGTTTCTCTTCCCTTCAGGGTGGACATTCATCGGAAGGAAAACACAGGTGCAGCAGAAAAGCCCATCACCATCCACTCAACCCCCGAGGGCTGCTCTGCTGCCTGTCGCATGATCCTGGAGATCATGCTCAAGGAGGCCAGTGAGACCAATACGTGAGTCCTCATTTCCACATACAACGACGTTTCCTCGAACACATTTGGACGTGCATTCTGTCCCGCTGCGGGATTAGCCATAATGTCTGCAGAGCTGTAATCTTATCCTTTAACCTGCCTGCACACCTTTTAATCTCACTGTGTATTCTCTGGCATGGACCACTAACACAGTAAACACAGAGCACACAATGCACTCACGTAGGCTAACATGTGATCGCAGCTTAGTATTTAGAAAACAAGGCCAACACTTCTAATTGGACTTGACAGTTTTAACAAGACACTACACCTTTAAAACTCTGAGCTTCTGCTAAATCTGATCACCTGCACCTATCTTTAACACATGACACCAGGGTTTGTCTTCAAATTTCGGTGTGTTGAGTCATGAAAGAGCATTATGAGGTAGTCTCTGATGGTCTGTGAAGTTTTGTTGTTTTCCTCCAACATTTTAAAGTTTCTGCTTGGAAAAACATTGTTCATTTTATGTTGTTGTTTTCTTCTGGTGCCCAGTGTCCAATTTGGCCTAAGAATCTTATTTTTCAGTTTACACACTACAAGATCATTAAGACCGGTTTGGAAGTTTCCAAACACCTTTTGCTGCAAAAATATAAAACTAAGTCTCACACAAAGCTCAGAGAAACACCTTTTTAATCAATATGTGAAAAAAAAACACAGTTATAGATGATAATGTGCAAATTCTTCTTTAGTAAATGAGCCTTTTAGCCACAGATACACAGCTTTTACAGAAGATATGTTCAAGAAGTTGTCTTTTTAACATTATTATTATAAGTAAAGTGTGAGAAATGGAAAATTTTAGGGATATCTTGTGGGCAAATTCCAAATTGTACTAAATCCACGTGGCCTTCAAGACAGCAGAGCTTCTTTTGGTTTGATTTGATTTTTATTTAACCTCAAACATTTACAAATGGAAAGTAGTAAAATACACACAGTTTCTTGCATAAAGAGCAAAGTTGTTAAGATAATTCAGTCTTTTATATCAGTGAAAGCAACAACCAAATAAAAAAGATCAACATACCTAAAATGTTTGAGAAGGGTCAGGAGGAAGCTAAAAGCTTACATGAATCTGCCTCTACCTACTACACCACATCGTTGTATAGTCCAGAAATATCTTGTACACAGAGTAAAAAAAAAAGAGGAATATTTCAACCCTCACATCTTCACAAGAAGCGGTTGAAACCTTGTGATGTGTTTAACACATAATGTTAAAATGTACATGCCCTCAAACAAATGGAGGGAAAAAAAACAAACAAACACACTTACATTCCCACATTTTGATCTCCTGATTCAGTTTTTGTTCTCTGTACTACTCAATTAACACCTGTTTGTAACAGGATGTGAAGCTTCTTGTGGTGCTGCACATTTTAACACTGATATCCAGGCTGTTCCATAGTGATACCAAACAAACTGAGATGCACATGCTTTTCAGAGTTGTCTGGACTGAAGTTTTTTTAAATTCAATTCTCCCTGCAAATTATACTCCCCATGTCTGCCTGGGTAAAAATCTCAATAAATTCCTTAAAAGAAATCTGTTCTGTGCTTTTAACATTAACTGAGCAGTTTTAGACTTAGCTAAATCCATAAATTTTAATTCTTTAGTTCTGAAGAAAAATTCAAGTTTATTACTGAAAACTGTCAATTATTAAATTGTTAAATTATTTTGCCAACAACTGCTTCCTTCTTCTTCTTTTTTTTCTTTGTCTTCTTCTTCTTCTTGCTTTACTTTTTTCCTCCTTCTTCTTTTCTTCTTCTTCTTGTTCCCTTTCCTCCTCTTCTTTTTCTTCTTCTTCATCTTCTTCTTTTTCATCTTCTTCTTCTGCCTCTTCTTATTCTGATTTCTTCTTCTCCTTCTTCTTCTTCTTCTTCTTCTTCTTCTTCTTCTTCTTCTTCTTCTTCTTCTTCTTTCAACCAGTGAATTACACCAGCAGCCACCCACTACATGCCCTTACCAGTTTGTCTGTTAGTAGTTTATTAGTAGTCTATCAGTAGAAACATGAAAACGTCATATAAAACGACCGTTCTTTGTTGGAAACAAAACAAAGTCTGCATCCTTGTGATTACACACATTAAAATCGTATGTATGAGAATAATATTCCATTTCTATCAAGTCTGTTCTCCCAATTACGGCTAATTATTACAAACGTCAACACGTTTTAAGGCTTCAAATAAAACCTAAATTAGAAGATAGTCTGAAAAAAAACTGTGGGTCTAGTTTGTTTAAGTATGTTGAATTGTCAAAATCTAATATTCAACTCTTAGATGTCAACTTCCTGCTCAAATCTCAGTGGCTGGAGGGGCTGTGTTTTTCTCACCTGTGGAGCATGAAACACTGTAATCATAATTTTATCGCCACGACTGAATTTTTTGGCTAGGTGCGTTTGCGTTCATCTCAAGTTGAAGGCATGCAATTTGGAGCTAAATCGGCACAAGAAATTATAATCTTAAGGGTTTCGAGAGGGTCTTCGCTGCTCTTGGTTGGGCTCCAATAACAAAAAATGATGTAGATGTCAGGAATCAAAACACAAGATGATAAGGAAATCCTCACATCTGAACAAAACAGAGCGACTTTAATATCATGTAATCCAGCCTCTGTGAGGTTAGAAAGTGATTGCTGTGAGACTGTGTTCTGAAAAAGATCTGCCATGTTACTATAATATAATGTTACAATTAATCAGCCAACACATCTAATCCACTTTAATCTCTTAATTCAGTAATCCTCTCACAAATGCTACACTAATGTTCAAACTTCTGCTAAGTGGTTGCTAAATAACACCAGTGCACTCAGTGTGAGGGCCACACCTGCAGAAACCGACCTGTCCCCTCGTCTCCAACACCCTGGTATTACTGAGATCCTACACCCAGTGAAACCCCAACCGACTCTTAACCCTTTAACCTCCACTCTCTCTGCCCTCTGCCCTCTGCTCACCACAAACTGCTTTCCCCTTTCATCAACCCTCAACTCTTCCTCACGCCTGACACCCCTCTTCTTACACGCACACATAGACACACATGTAGCCTCACTATGACTGTGACCCAGCCCAAAAGAAACCACTTTGCATACACTAACCCTCCACTCTACCCAACCACAATGCTAATCACACTCATACCGCAGAGCCGCAGAGCAGAGATACAGATTGAGGGGGAGATAAGCTCCACCCTTCCTGCTTTTTGATCATTGACAGAGAAACAGACACACACAGTGGATCTTTTGTTTTAGGTCTAATGAAACAACAGTGCTTTATTTAAAAAGTGTTTCTGTTCTGATTTTTTCCTTGAAGCACCTCAGAAAAAGAGAAAATGTAATCAGAGAGCACTTAAGGGGAAAATAAAGACATAAATGTGGGGCTGGTGTAATCTGAATTTTTATTCTTATCTTAAAGCTAGTTCATGATTTTGAAAGAAGTTTGTTAAAAAAAGATTTTGTTTCACCTAAATTGATTTTTTTTTCATCATACATATTTATTGATTTGAGGAAGTTGAGTAATCTTTTGTTTTGTGAAGTTAATGCTTGTAGACTAGCATGTGTCAGATCTTAGACCGTTTCATGGAAAGCTGAATCCCTTTAATAGCTGAACTGTGCTGAGCGTTAACGTAAACACAACTCTTTTTCCAATTCAACCAATTTACCCAGCTTGAACAATGAGCTATCTTTTAATAATCCTTCAACCAACACGCAACAGTAGTCAGAGTTAAAATACCAGCTTTTAGCTGTGACATTAAAGATAATTGGCTTTCAGGTAAATATAATGCAGCGTTTGATGCAAGGCCAAACTCTTGTTTGTTTTAGAGATCACTCATCCCAAAAAAATCAAACTAAGTGTTGCCTGCAGACACATTTTTATTCTTTATGCGGAGTGGAGACATGAAAGCTCATTTTCAGGGGTTTAGCTAGTTTAGCAGTTCATTAGAGGGAAATCAATTCAGCACTGTCCCACATTTATCATAATTACAGCTTAATTAAAGGACTCTACCCCTAAATTATGAGGAATTAATTGAAAGATTCTGTGTATTCAAACACTTTCACATTTTGGCGACTGGAACAGAAGAGTGCTGGAATTTCTTTTTTTTTTTTTTAGTTAAGTGGTTTTTACTTGTTTAGAGCAACCCCAGAGTTTTATTTTCCACCAGTCATCTCTTTCTTTTTCTGCTCTGCTCTTCATTCTGTTTGTAGAGGTGTAGCAAGAGCTGAAAGGGCAACACTTACTACAGCATTAAGTTTGTTGTTAACAGAAGTAAACCACAAATTCTTCATGAATGTCAAGCTGTGCTGTAAGAAGTCAGAAAGTGCATTTAAAGGGGCTGTGAGGAGTTTCTAAGTGATGGTGAAAAAGTTTCTCCTCTAGATATATGCCTGATCATAATCCACACTTTAAAATGAGATTATCAGCACCAATATTACTGGTTACAGTTTTTTCTAAATTGCTACTTCTTGGCTTCCAGATCAGGTCAAGGAGGACTGGATTGATCAACAGCACATCTAGGTCTCTATGAAAACACCACACCAGCTGATTAAGTTTAGTAGTGAGAAGAGAGATCTGTTTTTCTCTGCTGAAAATGATTTCTGTGATTAATTTTGTAGTGATGGTGGACACTGGAGCCTAACTGTCAGACAGAAAAAGGACAGAAGAGCAGAAGAAAGATAAACAGGAGAGTGATACAGCCCGAGCTAAAGGCTAATTAGCCTTAAGCTTGGGCTGTATTGCTCTATAACACAGGAGCTAAACTGTTGGTGCTAATTTTGATTCCAACCCACAGTCAGCAGTTATTCTGCAGTGGTCTGTTCAAACTTGAGAGTCTATCAATAAAATAAAGAGTGAGGTTACGTTAGCTCTGATTGGTAGATGACTGGCAGGACAAAGCTAACAGGGATTCTCTAACGTTACACATTACAGACATGTCTTAGAGCATCAGACTGCTAGTTGAGCTAAATATAAACAGCTACTAACACGTTAGCCTACAGATATGTTGGAGCACCAGTGCCGATAGCACTACATATAGCCGACTGTAACAATGTTTGCTTGACGTCACGTTGCAAACCATAGCTCTACATAACTGTACTGATAAATACCTTACCTCAACGTGTTGTATCTAGTTAAAAATTGTCTTGAACAAAGAAAATTTGTTTCGATCCGATCTCCTTTTAATTCCAAAACAAACACACGCCTCCCTAAAAATAATTTACGACAGTGTGAGGAGACTCCGGGCCAGAAGGTGGTGAGGCGGTCCAATTAAAACAGATCCTCCTCACAGCATCTTTAAACTGAGTTCACACTTGGAGTAAAAGCTTCATGTCTCAGCATTCACAGTAGCGCTTCCTGCTGGTCAGCTTATGACATCCCTCTGTTTTCTAGTATCTTGCCTAACCTGTGTGTATCTGTGTGTGTGTTTGTGTGTAGGACGGAGGACATCCCTCTGAAAATGCTCGTCCACAATAGCCTGGTGGGCAGGCTGATCGGGAAGGAAGGCCGCAACCTGAAGAAGATCGAACAGGAGACAGGGACCAAGATTACCGCCTCCTCGTAAGTGGCAGCTGTGCTGTAACCTCAGGAAACACACACTGGACCCAGAACTTCTGCAACTGCGTCACAACAAGCAATTATACCAGGACATTTTTATTTAAATTTAAACCAGTCCCCCAAACCCAGGCGGCGATTTCAGCTCCTCAGAGCCACACCCTTTTCTCATTAGCCTCCCAGCGTGTGGTTTCACTTAACCGAGTTGTAACAGAGCAAATGTGAAGAGTCGATTACAGCTCCTTCTCTCCAGAACATGATATTAGAGAGGTGGCAGTTACACCCCATTTAACAGAGCGTGCTCACCAACCTTCGTTCATTTAGGTTAATGAATTGCTCTGTCTGCGTGAGCTCTGAAGACGATGTAATGAACCCTGAGATAGAGATGGTGAGGAGGAGAGACAGCAACAGGAGGAGGTGGGGAGTGGGAGGGGGGGTCCTTTTTGAGAAGAGTCAAACAGTCCAATCAATATTTATGGTTATGAGGAATCCTTTCAGACAATCATCCTCGTCCACAAACACAGAAGAGAGGGGGATTATGATGCTTCAAAGGCTCAGAAGTGTTTGTACAACTGCTATATGAAATAAAACCCTTCATCCATTTGTGTAATAATACAGGGAGTAGTTCAGAAAGACTCACCATGACTGCTGCACCAGCTCACCTGCCTGCTACATCTGACATCACTGCTTTGAAAAACATTCAACTTTCATGGCCCCTCAAACTTTTTTTGACCTGACTGAGATTAACTGTGGTTTAATCTCCACTAACTGAGTCCTGATACGGCTGCTGCACAGAATTATGAAATCAGGCTGAACATCTTGCTGCTGTCTTTTGACAGTAATGTGTTTTCACGGCAGTTGCCGTCCTAATAAACGGGGATGGATGAATCAGCTTCATCTGCACACGCTCAGCAGTGATGACGAAATTTGTATCCTGACCTTGTGAGATACTAACTCCACTGATTTTACACATGAAGATGAGTTTTCTCGTCATGGGGCGTACTAACAGAGAAAAAAGGAGTGGGTCTTTGGTTTTGAATGAGCTAGAAATCTACACAGTTGCAATCACACAAAGTCTGTGATGATTTTTTTCAGGAAGGTATAAAGCTGCATTAATTTTCTGACAGTACTCATGTAATTATTTGTTTCTGACGCATTAATAGCTTTATGTTGGTTTCCAAGTCATTAAATACGACTGGGGGAAGTTTTTATGGATGTACTGAGCTGACTTTACAGAAATGTGTGTTGGTAAAACAAACAAAGCAAGTGTTCAGTGTAATTAACCCTCATGGGTAGCTTTAATTTATGACCCTTTGAGGTAAATCAAGGACAAAAATGTCTTCTACCAAAAAGTGCTAGAAAAGCACAACAGATTAAATTTTTTCTTTTTTTTTTTTTTTGCTCAATTCGTGCAATAAACTTCAGTCCTAATCCAAAAATATAAAAAAATCAAAAAATGTTATCATTTGAACCTTTTAAATGCCCATTTGCTTACATGATGTCACAGCTTTTATTTTGTAAAAAAAAAACAAAAAAAACAAAACAAAACATAAAATTAGTTATTTTTCATACAACAAATGTTTTTGGCTGTGTCAGAATCCTAATTTACTATACTGAAATGGAGCAACAGATTACCTTAAAGGACAAAAATGTCCCTGATTACCCCTGAGGATTAAAGAAACGTTCTTGATTTGGCAAGAAATGCACTCCATTGTTCATCCTCAATTGAACCAACTAAGTTTGTAATCACAATCACAAAAAAAAAATCACAGTTTTGATCAATCAGATAAGAGCAGACGTCATCACAGCTGGGTTTGAAGTCAGACCAGGTGACTGACAGCACGCTGAAGATAAAGCTTTTTTAGTTTCAGTTTAAAACTTTTTTTACTGTCAAGGATCTGTTTTTAGTCAGATAAAAACCACATAAGCATGTACAGGTCATGATTATTGACCGTAGAGTCTATGGCTGTAGTGTCTTTGCTGTCTGATACACAGTTTACAGCTCGTCGTTAACAGAGGCCATGATGAAAAGCTGAACTCAACCAAGCTCTGTTCAAGCTAAGATGAGGTAAAGAGGCGGGACTTTAGCCTCTTTGCAGGCAGTGATAGGGTGCCCACCTGTCAGTCAAGCCAGTCATGCCCTTATATGGGCAAAACTTGTAAATTCAAAAACTTTAAAGACAACATTTTGTAAGGAATTTTCACTTGTTCCGTGTGCATTGATAGAAAAATGAGTCATTCAGATCCAAACTGTCTTTTGAACCAGGCTGTGAACAAGTTTAAGTTTTGCCGTAAAAATCGTTTCTGCAGCCAGCCTCAAGCTGAATCCCAGAGAACTGCAAGTTTAAGACTGTATAAAACATAGATGCAGTCACTGGGACGTCACCCGTCTGTTCCTGAAACTGTGAAATGAAGCCAATCCAAAGACGCAGCAGACGCTGTACAGTGTGTGCTAATAGTGAAATCAGCATTTTAGACCAAAGCTGTTTTTGAATCAGGCTGTAAATATGCTTTTTAATGCCGTAAAAGTCTGTTTTTGTGGCTGGGTGTGTACGTGACTTCAGGTCTTTCTGCAGCCAGCCTCAATTGGATTCTCAATGAACAGCAACTTTTAGCACTTTTGCAAAGGCTGCATTTTTGCTAACTGGATATTACCCCTTGGTTTTAACACTTCTGCACATGTTCTTAAATGTAGACAGGGATCCAAGCTATTATTTTGTGCAAAAATCAACATGCACAGAAGTTTCTAGGAGGTTCAAGTTTTTATAACCTGAGTAAAATCCTCTGAAAATCCAAAGGAAGAAAAACTTCAGAAACAGGATTTTAGAGAGTGAAGAAACTACCTGCCTTCCTGCACACTCCTATATTACTCAGTGTATAAGAGTCTCCTGCAAGCCAGGGAGCTACCAGGGAGGTGTCTGCGATCTTATAGCAGACAAAAGTGTCTGAGAACAGTTACCACCACATTGTTGTGAGCTGCTTCCCCCAAAGCTCAGTGGTGGGCCTGTCCTGCAGCAGTAATGAGGCCGTGTACGATCCTGTAGATCTGTCTTTTTTTGGTTTCCTCTGCTTCACCAAGGAGAACTTTTTCCCATCGCATTGTGAATGTGGTGAATGAGAATCCCCTTTGAGTTGTGTTGCTTTTCTGACATTTATCTTTCCTTTCTCTGCTTGTTTACTTCAACTTTATGGAAATGTGCAACTTAATTGCCAGTTAGCTAAATGACAAATGCAATGTCTGTAATTGATGATGCAGCCTTCCGCTAACACCCAAAGATAGGAAATGCAAATCAAATCAACACAGACATATACACCTTCTGGGAAGAGATGTGAGAACAATGAGTGTGCAGACACTGAATATGCATATTCTAACAGTGTGTGTGTGTCTGTGTGTGTGTGTGATTCCTTCATAGGGTACAAAGCGTAACCTTTTACAACCTTGAGCGGATCTTCACCATCAAGGGCGACTTGGATGCGTGCTGTAAAGCCGAGAGAATGATCAGTGACAAGTCGAGGGAAGCCTACGAGAACGACCTTGCTTCTTTACATGTAAGTTGAGCTCAGAGGTTACCATCTGCATGTGTTTGTGTGTGGCTGCGTGTGTGGTTATGATCTCAGGTTGACTCACTGGGGCTGACAGGTGAACATCGGAGAGGAGCGTTGATAAACGGCAGGATAGCGTTGCTGCTTCACTCAGCGCTTGTTACCAGCAGCATTAGTAATCCTGTCTGCTTGGTAAACGGATAACAGTGAGGTAGTAATGTGTGTGAGTGTGTGTGTGTGTGTGTATGTGTGACTCACACCCACCTCCCCACTGACTGTCTGCGTTTCCACCGTAACACACTGCGTTTCCCAGCATCCATCTGATATCTGTAGGCCGCTCTTTCACCCAGCTCCTCTTTCACGCTGCCCTGATGACATCACCAGAGCCGCAGCCTGAGAGGTCAGCCTCAGAGGAAGAGGGAGCGGTATCACTCACACACACTCCCCTGTGTGTTGCAGTAATATGAAGATGGATGCAGATAAAGTGATTGTGTTGGCTGTGGTGATGTAACATGCAGCGAGGATCACAGTCCCAGTGTCTGCCTTCTTTCACATGAGCTTCCAGGTTTCTCACTCGTTGTGATCGTCCAAATATTGGCAAAGAAATGATCATTAGGAAGTATCACACAGCGTGCGGTTAAATTGTGCCGGCTGGTGCGAGCAGATCTGGCACCTGTCGGGCTGAGCGCTGGCTCTACTGTAAGCGGTGAGGGCCATCTAGCGTGACACTGTGGAAATTACACAGAGCAGAGAGGAAGTAGAAAGAGACTCGTGTCTGCGCAGCCATTATGGCAGAACAGCTGACTGTGGAGGAGAAATGAGTCTGAAATGCTGGTGCAAAATTTAACTCTCTTTAAAATATCAGTGAGGCTTGAGCAAAGATAAACAGACCAAATGCTTTTCTAGGTTTGGGAATGGGAGAGTTTACTCCTCTGGTTCTGTCTCATAATATCAAATCTGGAGAAACATGGTTTCACAGGAAAGCAGCAAATTAAAATCAAAGTTATGCTCTGGTGCATGATGTTGTTGCTGATAAAGGAACAGTTCAAAAAGCTCAGGTTGAGTCTAAAGATCAGCTTCATCATCAGTTCATGAACAGGCCATTTTTTTAAATTTATGGTTATCTTTGTTAAAAGTTGATATTTTTAAACATCTTTTAAATCTATTATTTATTTACAACTCTAATGTTGAGAACTAGGATTGCAAAATTCCAGGAATTTTTAAAATTGTAAGCTTTCCATGGGAATTTTAGGAAACTATTTGGAGTTCACAGGAATTTTCTGGAATTATATTAGCTGCATTTACCTACTTCTATAAGCGTATAACTATTAAATATTTTGGTTTGACACGAGCAGACATGCATGCAATATTTTTAAATAAAATTAAAAGATAATTTCATGAGTTTTCCCTAACTGAGTTTAATTGTCAAGAATAGAGGCATAAATATTTGTCTTATGCAAACATACATGCAGATATGCCTGATTCAAAATTTATAAATCACACTAATCAGTTTTAAGAGCTGTAGAAGTTCAATATTTTCTTTTACAGCACAACACAAAACATAATAAGTGAAAAGAAAATGCAGGTTTTTAAAAAAGCCTGGACTCATTTCTCATATCCTTTTTTAACACCACAAAAAAGCCCCTTTTAAAAAATGTTAAATATTTAGTTCAGCTTCTCTTTAGGCCATGCTTTCTACTCATCAAAGACCTGGACCTCATCGCCTTCAGTGGCTGCTCTCGTTGTGACTGATCGTCATCTCCAGTGTCACGAAATGCATTTTATTTATTGGAAAGAAAAAAAATAAATAAGTTAGATATGAAAAATGTTAAGGCACAAAAAAACAAACCAATCTAAGAGACAAGTCTATAACAACATAGATAATCAGACCATGTGTAAAAGGGTGTAGAATGAAAATAAAAAAACTCATCTAATCCTACCCCTTTATTTTTGTGCTTTTATGAATGTATCTATTGGAGCATGTGTGGGAAAACGAAACAGAAGAAAAGAAAAGCAAACGATTTCTTTTGCAGAACAACAGAAACCATCAACGGGGGAAAAACATTTTAGCAGTCTAATTTTTAGGAAAAAGATTAATATGATGGCAACAAAACCTATAAAATTTCCAATATTGTTAAGCTAAAATTCCCATAGAAATTTTCAGGAAACTTTCTTGAAATTAACTGGAAATGTGTCATCTGAGACAAACAGTTGTAGTACTGGAATTATTTCCAGATTTATGTTTTTGTTGCTTACGAGGCACAGATCTCCACAATCTTTCTTACCTCAAACGTGATGCAGGAAAAAATAGAAAAATATAATTTACTCTAGACATTTACGTTAAAACATTAAGATTTCATTGTTTCGCAGGCTTTGTTCAATGATTTAGAATAAAATAAGATTGGAACATTGAAGGTATATACTGTCAGTTGTAAAAAATCAAAAATAAAAATTGGTATTGGCAGATCAGGCTATTTAAAGATCCATGATTGGTGATTGGACAGAAAACTGTGATTTTTGCACCCCTAATTTCCTTTCATTCCAGGTTATTTTGAATAAATGTAACCTCTATTATCCTAAAAAAATAATAGCTAAGAACTTTTTTTGACCTTGAAAAACTAATTTGCTCTTTTATCTTCTTTTCTGAGTTCAGTCAGACAAATCAAGTTTTTTAGGGCTTCAGCATCTTCATGAACAGATTTGTTTACATTCAGTTATTTAGGCAAGGAGAAAATGTCTTAAGCCCAGCTGGTGATGTTTTCATATGGTTGTGAGAATTATGCTCATTAATGTGAAATCAGTGGATAAGCAGCCTGAACCAGCTTGCAGGTGTTGCTCTATTTTGGAAAACTAGAAATAAAAATGTTTTTGATCTGTATGTTTTTTACAGTTGAAATGTTTGAAGTGAAGAAATAATAAAGGTTTAATAAACTATTGATTTGTTGTCTTTTCTGACACAGCAACAGTCCAACCTGATCCCAGGCCTGAACCTGAGCTCTATGGGCATCTTCTCCTCTATGCCGGTGCTGCCCCCTTCTGCTGGACCACGTGGTGCAGTGTCCCAAATGGCACCAGCAGGGTACAACCCATTCTTAGTGAGTACACTCCTCGTGCTCCTTCTCCAGCAACATGCAGCTCCTGAAGGGATCAGCTGACTTGATAAAGCAATTTGTTTTCATCTGTCGGTAAACCTGTCTCCCCCCTGAAGTGCTTTCAGAAAAAACAATACGGTGTTGACTCAGGTCTTCCTGCGTGATGCTGTACACACTTTGAAACAAGCAAAATTCCCCCATCTTCTCCAGAGATGAGTCAGTTTGTCTGTAAAACAGAGTCTCCACTCTCTGCCAGAGCTAAGTGGTGTGAGACAGCAAGTGAGAATGTCTTTGCGTGCTTCTTAGGAAACAAAGTTAGTGTGTGATTCATTCAGAGTTTATGCCGCAGAATTCCCCTTGAATAAGAGCTGGAGCTGCGTACATGCCTGTGTCAATGAATGTGTGTGATTTTGTGCCATTTGATTGGTCTGCTCCTCTTTCAGAGTCACTCTACACATCTCAGCGGCATGTACGGGGTTCCTCCAGCAGGTGCCATCGCCCACCAGCACTCAGTACGTTCCCACTACAGCCAGTGTTGCCATGGTGATCGGAGAATTAGCCACTAATTGTTCCTGCTTTTCCTGATGCTGCTGAATTGTTGTCATAGTTTTAGGCTTTTAAGGCACGCAAAGACCTCAGGAAAAGCCTCAATTTTTCGAAGCTTTTTGTGCTGATGAGAGCCTGTCTCACCAAGTGGCTTTTGGTGTATGTGGGCGGGACTATCACAGCACAAAGACGCGCATAAAAAAAGATTTATAGAGAGGGATTCATAAATAACAGAGCATGATTACCTCTCAGTCTGTGCTGAAGACTGAACAGTCACTCTGGTATTCCTGTGTACTATCACCAGAGGACCACAAATATTTCTGGAAGGGGACTTTTCAGCCCAGAGTTGCCCTGTGGCTCATAAAAATTCACTTTATGAACCTCGAGTACGTGTGTTACCATGCTAAGGAAAACAAAAACACGGGGCAACCATCGGCCTTAAGAGGAAAGATTCCAGGTCAGACCCAGCCCGAGCAGGATGTTTATCTAAAAAGAACACCCTTGAAGAGAGCTCAATTTAGCTCCCTTGCTTGTGGTGTCATCATTTTCAGCTGCTTCTCAAGAATCTGTCGAGTTGAATCAGGATTTTTGGGACTATTTTAAGCTGTTTAGGTTTTTTTCCCCCAATCACTGTCAGAAGGAGAGTTCAGTGAAAGTGTGCTGAAATATTTCTTCTTGTTTGTGCTTTTTCAGCAACAGGCTCAAGAACAGGAGGTTGTCTACCTCTATATTCCAAATCATGCAGTGGGAGCCCTGATTGGCAAGAAGGGCCAGCACATCAAACAACTCGCCCACTTTGCTGGAGCCTCCATTAAGGTGGGTTCATCACATGTCAACACAGAGCTGACTTCAATTAGCAGGATGGATGAAGTGGTCGAACTGTGTCTCATCACGGCGGAGGATTCACAAACATATCTCTGAGAGGAAGTAATCAAGTCTGCAATCTGTTCTTGCTGAGTCAGCAGCTCTGCACGGACCACAGCTGAGGATGTTAGTTACTCACGGGCAAAAACAAACAACAAAACGGGGGATGACTAGTGAGAGGAGAATTTCAGAAAGCCCCTCAAGCCCCATCTGCAGAGATGGGACAGCTGGTGGATGAACTCTGATGATGTCATGGAAGAGGGCTCTTAGGTTGTAGGAATTTGCAGAAGTCACAGATTATTATTTTTATTTTCTTTGTGCATTAACTGAACCAAAACCTTCCTCAGATTCATTTTACCTTCATATTTGTCTTCATAACCTGCTTATGTGTGTGTTTTTGTGTGTGTGTGTCAGATTGCCCCACCTGAAAGCCCAGATGTAACTGAGAGGATGGTTATCATTACTGGAACCCCAGAGGCTCAGTTTAAGGTAGAAACACCAGATATGAGTGCATGAAAATGCTCCAGTATGATGCTTAATGCTACAATTGTGTGCAGCATTTTGAGAATAACGTTTTGTCTTTGAGATATTTTTAAAAGTGTAGCATGACTACTTGTCCTGTATTATAGTAAACATCAGCGGATCACTGTCCCTCCCCCGTTTTCTCCAGTCTCTCCTTGCCTCATACCCTCCTCTGTATTCCAGGCCCAGGGTCGGATATATGGGAAGCTGAAAGAGGATAACTTCTTTTCAGGGAAACAGGACGTCAAACTGGAGACGCACATCAAGGTCCCCTCATGCACAGCTGGGAGGGTCATCGGAAAAGGTGGCAAGACGGTGAGTCGATGCTCCATTGAGTGTTTTAAGAAGTGTTTTTTTTGTTTAACTGTTTTTAAAGCAGACATCTTTTTTGTTTCCAGGTAAATGAGCTGCAGAACCTTACAAGCGCTGAGGTCATCGTACCGCGGGACCAAACTCCAGATGAGAACGATGAGGTCTTTGTTAAAATCAGCGGGCATTTCTTTGCCAGTCAGGTAATCAACACTCATCATCTAACTTATGTGTCACTTATACACTTAAGTCAAAAACATGTACCTAAAGAATGAAAAGATTTTTTCTTTTGCTTTAACTTTAAAGAGTACAAAAAGTGAGCTTAGATAAGAAGCAATCAAATGAAAAGCCACAGGTGTTTTTTGTTCTTTGATTTTATGATTATTTCACTAATTAGATCCTAATCAGCTTTGATTAAAAGCTGTGTGACAGAGCTATGGACAAACCTAATTATCAGTCCTTTTCTAGCTAGCTTCTTTTTCTCTGCCCTTACCTTTTTTCTCTTCTGTCCAGTTTTTTTACTCCTGTATGAAAAACTACATTTTGAAGCAAGACTTGTCAAAATTCTAAAGAGAATTTACTTCAGTACTTGCTGAGATCTCATCAAAATTTCATTTAAGATATCAAAACTTCACTTAACAATCATACATGTCTGTGTCAACTAGCTACACAAGTTGTTTCTGGAGCTTTCCATCACGTGACCTGGGCTGTGTCCTAAACCATGTACTCCTGCATTTAGACTCTTTATTTTGAGTGTATAAGCGTTGAAACTGACATTACGGAAAATTGTTGTGCAGCTTGAATTTTCAGGTGGTTCAAAACAGTGTAAGACATTTCTTACACTCAGCCATATTGGCTACGTAGAGGAAAGGGATGGGCACAGATCAAACGGTTTATGGGAACAATTAATGAATAGCAAAGAACATCTGTGACTGGCTCTGAGATGCAATCATAATTTATGGTAAGTGTGAGGCTGCAGTTTTTGATTTAGGACAACCCTGTCCTGTAAGATTTTGTGCTCTGGTACAGTAAGTACACAGTGTTTGCAGCGCACTTCATGTAAGTGTACTTATGGATGTAAACAAGCCCTGGTCTTCAGTAGTGTATAGAATTTACTCAGGTATCATGGAGATGACGTCGTTTTCAGATGAAGATACAAATCTTGTATATCAGCAAAAATTTCTCATCTAAAACTTGGCAAACTATTGTATGATGAAGAACTTGTGAAGCTCATGGACACACTGGGAAGTTAGCTTTACAGTGGAGCCCCATAAACCCAACACTAAGTATTGGTCAGGAGACTTGGTAACTACAGTCAGTGGATTTCTGGCTTATACCTAACTCTGCTCCAAGGGGCAATATCCAGTTAGTAAAAATGAAGCCCATGCAGAAGCGCTAAAAGTTGCTGTTCATCAAGAATGTACTTAAGGCTGGCTGCAGAAAGACCAAAAGTCATGTACACACCCAGCCATAAAAATGGACTTTTAGGGCATTAAAAAACATATTTACAGCCTGGTTAAAAAAACAGCTTGGGTCTAACATGCTGTTTTCACTATCAGCACACACTGTATGGTGAGTGAATTTTTTCTTCTAACTCACCAGTTTAGAAGTTATTAGGATGGTTTGATTGTCCAATCAGAGACACAGCTCAGGTCATGTGACTGATGGGCACCTTGTAGCTTAGAAAGGAAGCTCAAAGCTGGTGTCATAGCAAGTGTGGCTGTGTCCATGGATTGGCTTCATTTCATGGTTTCAGGAACACATGAGTGACGTCGCAGAGGCTACGTTCATGTTTTAATACAAACTATGCTCTGATCCCAGTTCTTCAGCCTAATTGAGGTTCTTTACCATAACTTTAACAAGTGGTCTGTGGATTCTGACACTTCTAAATTCTAATGCAGAAATAAATTGAACTAACAGGAACTGGTTCCTACAGAAACAGAAGATGGGGGTATCAGGTTATAACAACTTTTGAGCTTTTAAGCTTTTGAACTTATCCTGTCTGCACGAGATGAAAAAAAGACCTCTGCAGGACTTTACTTGGAACAAAAAAAACATTTAAAAAATTATAAATTCCTTTCCACCATCTGTCCACGCTAGCCTTCTAAACTGTCCTGTATTAATTGACACCTGATCCACCGTGCTTTGTCTCCCCATCAGACTGCACAGAGGAAGATCCGGGAGATCATTCAGCAGGTTAAACAGCAGGAACAGAAGCACCAGCAGGGCGCCGCCGTGTCACCGCACCACTCCAAGTGAGCAGCCGGGTGGCTCCAGCGGGCACCAGCCAATGAATGTAGCCCTCCCAAATGGACAGAGACCTACCCTGATAAAAAGGCCAAGGCCAAGGGGGACATGCAGGGCAGACCAGCAGCACTGGGATCAAAACCAAAGAACTCGGGGGGAAACAAGTGAGAGCCAAAGGCTGAGGGCATTGTGTTGCACTGCCAGCCCTGTGAGAGCAGATGGAGTGGGAAGCTGTACTGATAGAATATAAGAAAAAGACCAAAAAAAAAAAGAAAAAAAGAAAAAAAATAAGGAAGGTGGAATTTGGCTGAGAATTTGGGAACTGTTGACTTCACAGTTAAAAGGTGAAGAGGAAGTAGTTTGTTGCCCTGCGTAACGTTATCTCTTTAGTTGGACTAACATAGGCCTAACAATTGGGTAAAGAAACTGTGTTAACATGAGGCGTTGTGACCGATATTTGGGTTAGAATGAGAGCGAGTGACAATGGACACCTTCTCTCACAGAGAGGTAGAGATTAAGATTGCAAGATTTAATATCAATAGCAGTATTAATACAGAGTAGAGAGTATATTGATACACACTGAGAGTATGCACTGTTATTTTTCTACCAGAATGACAGTTCCACTTGGTGTCGTTTTAAATATTTTGCTTGTTCTGGAGATTGATCAGGCTGTCGCAGCCACAGAAAAGTGGTTTCCTTTTGTTTGTTCACATTATAGGCCACTAAAATCAAAAAGAAAACCCCTATAAGTAAAACTGGTGAGTGAGTCTGTGTAACAAGCCTGTGTGTGTGCCAACGCAAAAGATAACGTCCCTTTGTAACATCTCTCACCATTCATACCTGACGCTACGCTCGTTGTTTTACTCTTTCTTTCTTTTTCTGCTTCACTTTCTCGTCGCTTTCGCATCTCACGCATTACGTTTAATAGGATGAAAATTTCTGTCGTCGAGTATCACTTTTTTTTTCTGTAGCCTTTTTTACAACATCTAACTGACTGCCACTTTTGTTTAGCAGAGGTTAAACGCAACAGAGGGGTTAGTTTTTATCAGAAACCTGGTATCACTGTCCCACGCTGTACAGGAAATAGGATATCTACATTCATATTTGTCCTGGTGTAATCAAACTGATGCATCTAAAGGCATCAGAGCAAAAATTGACGTCTTAAAAAAAAAGAAAAAATTGGTGCACTTTTGCTTGTTAGCCAGTCTTTTTGAATGTGCACCACCTCACGCTCTGCCTTATGAGGACTTCGCAAGGGCCAATCAGGAAGTGAGATGTGGGCCTAACCAGGGGGGAGGGGGGTGACGGGTGGGAGGGGAGGGTGCAGACTTGTGGTGTGAAGAGTGGCAGTGAGGAGTCATTTTGAGGGCGGGGTTTAAAGGGGAGGCACTGTATGACCTGTGGTGCACACACAACCGCATACGTGACCGCAGCAGCGTTTGGCTTTAACCCTCTCTTTGTCAGGGAGCTTTCTAAAACGGCATGACAGCTGTGAATGTACGATATGCAGCCTTTTTCAGAAAAACGTCACCCCTGCAGTGTCCAGAGAGGTCGGGCCAGAGGCACAGACACTCAGATTGTCATTCTCACTCTCACTCCTTTTTTTTTTCTTTCTCTTTATTATCGAGAGCTGGCCGACCGCTGTGCGAGCATGCTGGACACGCAGGTCCTGGTGTCCCCTCTGTGCTTCACTTTGGGGACCCTGGAAGCTTGTTGCCTTATTTTGTCACCTGTCAGAAAAAAAATCACTCATTCATCAGCTTCATCTTCCAGACGCAAGGTTATTGCCAATACGCACAGCTTCCTCCTTGTGTGTGTGTATGTGTGTGTATGTGTGAGTGTGCGTGGCATGTGTGTACATATATATAAAAAGAGAGAGTAATATTTATGAATCTATTTTTTTCCTATTTTGTGATGAGAGCTATTGATAAGAAACAAAAAGAAAACAAAGTCCTTTTTCTTTTTTTCCTCAGTGGGACACTGCCATATTATTTTGAAGGGAAGTGTTTATTTTCTTGAAAACTAGACTATGAATAATAATATTATAAAGAAAAACCTGAAAAAATAGGAGAACAGTAAAGTGAACCAACGCGTTAACTTTGGTCAGGATGTGAACAGTGCGCATGTCAGTATTGTGATCTACCTCAGGCTTCAGGGTACCTCAGTCCAATCTTTCATTTCCCCTTTTTCAACATTTTGTATGCCTTGTTAACTGATCATTTTGAGCGTTTTTAATTTTCTTTTTTAATGAAAATAAAAAGAACAAGATCTAAAGTAAGCTCTAAACTCTTCAGGTCCAGCCAACTAGTGAAACTTTGTAAAACCGTAGTGAACTCTGGTGGATTGTCTCTGCCTGGACGCCATACAACCTCTTAAAAAAACATCACAGGATTTTCAAAGTCGATTTTTATCGCAAGAAAGGAATGAAGAGCAGGATCTAAGGGGTACATACCTGCCCGAAGTGGTTCTGAATGTGGATGTTGTGTACTGATTTCACCATCAAACAAAGAAAAAGATGACGGAAAACTAACCAACTGTACCTCCTGTTTTTCCCAACTGTACCTCCGGGTTTTTTTAGACTTTCAAAAAAAAATATGAAGCTTATTCACTTGTGAAAAAAAAAAAAGAATTTTATAATGACCCCACCTGATCTTTACCAGCTCTATTTGTTTATACTCTGGGGTTGATTTGAAGAAAAAACACAAAGCTGCAAAAATACACTGACAGGACTCTTGAACATGGTGTAAAACTCTTGTCTTCTGTGTAGAATGTAGAACAACTCTAGTCTAGCGGTTGAGATGTCACTGTGTACGACAAGATAACTGTATATCTGTAAACATGTACAATAGAGTCACACAAAATGCATCAAATTTCTGTCTCTCTATAACACTTACCATTCTGCACCTGCGTTTGTTAAAGATGGTGGGAGGAGTTTGGAGCGTCACAGCTTCCCTCAAAAATGACCTCTGAACGGTTTTCTCATCGATCTGCCGAATCTCTGTTATTGTTGTTGTTGTTGTGCTGTAAATTTAAGAATTACCTCTCAGAAATAATGGCTGACTTTTACTAGGCCTGACTAAAACCATTGTAGGGGAAAGGTGATTAAATAATGGGAAGATGTAGTGCAGTAACAAACCGTGAGGTTTGAGTATAGCTAGGCAGTGGGAGACCGGAGCATAGACACCAATTTGTGTTTTAGGCTAATATCGGCAGCACATTGCACAATAAGTAAAATTTAACTAAATGACTCAAAAAGAAAAGAAATAATAAAATCAAATGTGCTGCAAATATTAACACTGCTGACGTTCATGAGAATGGAAAACAAGGGTGACAGTTCTAGAAAAGGGAGCACAAAATCAACGACTAATAAGCTTTTGTAGGAAAGTCACAGATCTACGTGTTAGTGTGAACAATTTCTTCCCCATCATTCATCGGCCTGGATATTCCACTTTAGAAGGCTGTATCAAACAGGGGAACACCAAGTTTTTTTCCTTGATTATCACAGAACTCTTTGGGGTTCTTAAACCTTACTTCCTGTTGTACATTTACGTTGTCCAGGATGCTGCGAAGTAGCCTCCGCCTCTCCTCTCTAACAGGCTGCCTGCTGCGCCTGTTGTCCTCGACCAGGTTCATAACTGAGTCAGTCACTATCGGTGTCAGGGGAGCACATACGCCGTCATATTCATGCCACCAACTTCTGTGCACAGTTAAACTTCTCTAAAACACAGAATATGTAGTTTGTTATTGTTGCTGTTGATCATCACTTACATTGTCAAAGCCCCAAAAATCCTCCTTTACCTCACATCCAGAAATCTTAGGATGACAGAGAGATGAGCCTGCACGTTGAGAGTGTAACACTCAGCTGCTGCTGTTCATCACGGGGAAGGTCCAGTTAGGTCCAAATGTTATCAAGGAAAACTGGTTCTGATTGTGTGCCACTGACCTTTTTGTTAGGCAACGACACAGGGCAAGATGTTTAAAGAGGGGTATTGTGCTTTCATGTATTTTTAACATGAATATAAAACAACAATCCTGGCTGTCCATGCTGAATTTGTAAACATTTTCAGACAGCTACATATTCATATGTTGTAGATATCCCTTAATTTGACTGTAAACTGCTCTAAACAGTATGTTCTAAAAATGCTTTGATATCTTAACGAGGCTTTCTGAGGTGATGAGGTCATCACATAAGGATTTCCCGACGGGTTCATGAGATGTTACAGCGGGCCTCAAACACCAAGGTCTGCCCATAGCTTTGCCCCCAGCAGGTTTTCAAAGGCCTGGCCAATCAGAGAGAGGGGGTTGATGGAATGGACAGCCTTAAAGAGACAGCAGCTCAAAAGCTTAATATGGGATTTCTAAAACGATGTGAGACGAATAGGATTTCTTGTGGCCGTAAATCGCTTGAAGCTAATACAGAGGTTCCAGAGGGACAGTAAAATGAAAAAAGTACAATACCCCTCTTTAAGCCACTCAATCCTGGTTATTGTGTCGACAGTGCTGCTGAAAAAAAGGAAAAACAGAACAGCATGTTCAGTGTAACACAACCCCAGAGCCAGTCAGAAAAGTACGAACGTTTTTCTGTCCTTTCTTGATGAAGGGCCTTAAATTCAGGCGTTGGTCTCCCACTCCCCTAAAATTGTCTCTTCTCCTCCGTGCAAACTGTTGAAGTTGCATTGCTTGTTTGTTAGCCCTCTTGAATTTGCTGAAAGTATCTTGTGAATCCACTTCTTGAAAAGCCTCAGTCTGACCAGGAGATGGCGGTAATTCATTCAGATTCAATGACTTAATCAAAAAAGAAGCTGAGGATTGTCAGTAGTTGCTGGGTTTTTGATGATAGCCTCGGGAAAGCAGTGCCTACCCTGCCTACCCTGACGACTCGTCACTGATTAAGTAAAAGTTAGTGTTTGTCTTTAGAGTTGTTTTGCCTGTCGAGAGCTGACTGACTTTTATTTTCGAGGGCAGACTTTTGTCATCAGTTGAGGTGAATTATTTTTTCGTCCCAGTGAACACAGACTAGCAGTGCTAAAATCAATAAACTAAAGGTCTATCAAACTCACACAATGCCTGAGGCTGAGTCAGGAAGCCTCCCCACAGCCGGTACAGTACCTCAAACTGATGACGACAGCTTGCCAGACCTGATCAAATACCCCCAACCTTACTATATGATCTCCGAATGCAGTACGGTGCTTCAGTTCCAACTTGACGTCTCCTTTGACGGTCACTGCTTTAAGGAAATGTCAGAGGAAAGATGGCTTTTCATGGTAGCACTGGAATATGTAGTTTTGTCATTCGTGGTCTGTTGGACTGTCAGGAGTAGCTTTTTTTTAGAGCAGATTTCATTTAAAGGCTCACAGAGTACTCTAATCTGAGATTGTTAGAATGACGGTTTTGTTTTTTTATTTCCAGGATTGGTGTTTTTTCCTTTAAGTTTTGTGGGGTTTGCTAGACATTAATATTCAATACCAGAAAATCAATCACACACATCACTGCGGGTGTACTGTGTTGTTAGTCATATCACATGGTGGTTGGATAGCTTAGACTTTTTTCTGTTTGTTTTCTGTTGATCTGGCTTTCTCGTCTTTTACACTGATTTAATAATGTAGTCTGGGGCAGTAGCTGGGATTCTTTTGCTTTAATATTCATTCCTGTTAGATCACTATCAATAATACTAGCTGTTAAAATGTGGTTGAATATCCTAGCTAGGGTTTTGAGCTGATTTGGGAATCAGAAAGGCAAAATAAACAACCTGTGACATGCAAAGAAGGAGTTGACAAGAGTATCCAGGTTTTTTAAAAAAGCTGATAAAACGTGACTGAACTGAAAAGAGGGCATTCAACAACCATCCAAATAACACAGCTCAACTGAGAAAGGATTTAGTGAGGAGATATGCAGAACCACAGCAGTGTTTTTTGTCTTGTCTTGTTTTCAAATGAGAAAAACACAAAGCATTGCATGAGACTGTTTTAGGTGATCCAGTGTGTACAACACTTCATATTATAGCACTAGACCTCCAGTAGTGGTTTTACATGGATCCATCTCTTGACTGATTTTCACAATTTGGGAGATTCTTTTTTCTTTCCTCAGACAGTCACAACTCTCAAGTCCTACATTTACCACGGGTCTGTAAAGGTCCCAACACCTCAAGGTGATCAGTGACTGTGTGCTGGACAGACATACGATCCATTATTAACACATCTAGTGGATCCATGCCTTTCTGGGTACAGCCATGCTGTTGTTTTGAGTTGTGAGTGAACTGTATTGCTGAGCAACCTGGATCTGAGCAATAAAGAACATTTGAAAAAACACATCTTTAATACTTTTTTTCATTATTTTAACATTTTTTCATCTTTGAAATCAAAGCAACTGACTGTGATCTGACATAATACAGATGTACAAGCAAACTGTGAATAACACGCTTAAACAGAGGCTACAGAGAGCTGACGAATCTTAACCCACACGATGAAAGAGTCTAAAAATATCACTTTGAAGAATGAAGACGTTTTATGGGCCAGAACGGAGCAAAAGAAACATCGACAACAGAAATAGCAGAGACAGGGTTCACACACACAGCAACACTGCTTGAAAATAACTGCACATTCACTTTGAGACAAAAATACAGACTATTGAAACCTTGACAGAGCAAAACAGAGTTTTATATTTATCCACAAACTGTTTTCTTAAAATGTATCTTGAACTCTGCTCTCTAAATTACAATCCAGACAAAAAAAGATGTTTAAATCTGAAAAACAGTACAAAATTTGTTCCATATACTGTAAAAAGAAGTCATACTTTGTTCACAAAATGCAGTATCAAGCAAGAAAAATACAGCTCATTTGTAGATTTATACACGCTGCAATAATTTTCTGTGTCTGTTACAAATACTTCCCAGTCTTCCATGGAAAGCTGTTTGGGTTCGCATCAGATTGTTCACATGTCCATGTTGGAGGTAGAAGTTTGAAATGGCCCATCACTGCACAACAGGCACTTCAACAAACGATTTTTTACTGAAGTACCATGACTTTAAGAATGCAAGTTACCTCAAAATCTCTCTCATATGACTGCTGTACATTCAGACATCTATACACACTCGTCACCAGCAGGCTGAGCCCACAGAAGTTTTGGCGCAGAAACATTTGGTTAAATAAAAAACTGCTCCAAACCAGCTTCTTGATCCTTCTGTAGCTCCAGAAAAGTATAAATAAATAAACCCTTCCCTCATAAGAGTGCTGTTTTTCCCAAGTCTTTACTGCTAATACATTCAGTCCATTAAGGAGTCCAATGGAATTAACTCCCAGAGCGAATCACTTCACCTTCTTGTCCTCAATGAGCCCATTCTGTGCCTGGACATCGAGTTTGAGTCGCTTCTGACTGAAGTGCCGGATGAGAGCGCCGGGCAGCAGGGCCATGCAGGCGATCGCTATAAGCTGCAGAAGCCGCTCCCAGGAGAACAAGTCATCCAGAGACGACACCTCCGACAGCATGACCCCCGTCTGCACGCAGATGAAGTTGTACGGTAAGAGGCCTACCAAAGCAAAAAAGAAAGAGTTTTATTCACAGTGCAGAGAAAAACACTCTGACATTTGTTTGACCTGATGCATGACTACAGTCTGTGATCTGCGACCGATAGAAAAAGAGCGTTTTTATTATTTTCCTGGAAAACGTCCCCACGTCGTTCTGATTTAATGTGTGAGTACAGCTTGTGGAGAGTGTGTCGTACATTACTCTCTGACAGCTCTGACAAGTCGTCAATCAGAAGCGCGCATGTTTGCTTACCAATGAAGATGGAGCAGAAGAAGAAGGTGATGGGGATGTTGACAATCGGGGCAGACATGTTCAGAAACCAGTTTGGAGACATGGGGAAGAATCTCAGGAAGAGCAAGAAGAAGAACAAACAGTCCTTGTTGTCCTCAACCTGAGAGATAAACAGAAAATACATTTCGATCTATGAAGGGACAATGTTTACATTTTAAGCCTCAACTTTCCAAGACAACCAACTCTACCAGAAATTTGTCTCACCATTTTTTGCACATCATAAGCATCATGTGGATATATGCATATGCAATGAGAGCACCTGGAGGAGCAGCTCATGTTTCCTCCATAAACTAGTCTCAATGTTTATTGTCTTTTTATTGTCTTGGATAACAAACCAACCTTTTTCTGCAGCATAGACACTTTGTCAGGGAAGAGCTTAATAATGTATTGTTTTCCAAAAGCCTGGGACAGGAGGTAGCACATGGTGGAGCCCAAAGTGGTGAGCACACAAGCAAGCAGAAGTCCTTGATACGGTCCAAATATAGCTCCTGCTAGAATATTCTGCACAAAAAAAACACAAATTGGAGAAGGCTGGGTTTAGTCGACATCATTACAATGTGTGGTGACAAGCCCTGACGTGCTATCTCTTCCTGTGATCTAACAGCGGTTTTAAGCGTAGGACACTTGGTGTCACTCATTCTCACCAGCATGTGGTGTGTGTGTGGTTGAGGTGTCCTCTTGAGCAACACTGTCAGTTGCAAAGATAAGCTAATGTGAGCAAGGAAGACAAGCTGTCATTAAAGCCCAAGAGCAAGCCTGACATTCCTTTGTGGTGCGAGCTCATGGCATATTTATATCCATTGCATTGTGCCTTTAAAGAAGAGACTCGACAAGGTCAAGTGCTAAGTCATTTAAACTTAAAATACAACTTGCGTGCATTTCTTAGTCCTTTAAATCTACAAGCCATGACAGATATTCTGCAAATTTTAATCCATGTGTCATATTTCACTGCTTATTTCACAATAAAGATCATAAAAGCTTATTTTTCTGAACACATCAACTTAGTTTAGAGACGTAAAACTAATTATTTGGACTGTACCAGGAATGAGGATCCAGGGATGGCAAAGGACTGCTTGTAGAGATATGCGCTACAGAAGAGCAGCAGGACATATCCTGTGTGCTCTGTCTTATAAAACTGCAGAAGCTCAGCTAGTTCCCTCAGCTCCTCCAGATCTGAGGGGAACTTCAACCTGCAAGAATAACAAGAAGATTTAAACAAAGTTAGTCGCTGTATAAACTGGGATGATACATAACTTACTCATATTAAATATCTGTAAACAATTAAAAGCAATTCACTGTTTGAACTATTAAATATAGCAATTATGGGTAGAAAAGGGTGTCACCATAGCTTGGCCAAAACACTCAAGGTGTTTATGGAGCAAATTGTAACGTGCTAAGCATAAATAATCAGATTATCTTGTCTTAATCTTGTCTTAATGCTGATACACAGAGTTTATGGGCGTAATTTTGCTTTGAACTATTTCCTGTCAGTGTTTTACTCCTACATATCAGAAAGCAGATATGACCCTCTTGGTTATTACAAACAAATCGAGCTAACTATAGTCCAAGGTTTTTGACAGTAAAGTTAAAGGGATACACATTAAACACCAATTAATACTCTGTGCAGGGATTTGGTCGTGCGTAAAACCAAAACAGAAGACTTCCTCCGGTCACCTGCTGGACTCCTCCGGGCTGTCCACGGTCTCTTCTGTCTCCACATGTTGTTCCTCCGCAGCTGGATGAGGACGCCGCCGTGGAGCCGCAGGAAGATACAGGGACAGTGAATATAGGTACAAGCTGGCTGCAACAACAACAGCGATAAATCCGATAAGTGAGCGCATATTCCTCACTTTGTTGGTCTCTTCACGTCTTCTGCTCCTTGTTGTCAGGAAGAGAAACAATGGCCAACCTCTGCAGTCTCGACTCGCATTGGTCCTCTGGCACCAGTCTCCGAGACATGCGCGGTAGCTCATGAGGGAAAATGTGTTAAACTACTGTACTGAAGAGTGGTTTGGTCACGTGAGTCCCTGTGCGGTTTCTGGGGAAGGGTCAACAGGGTCCGGCGCCCCCGTAAAACTGAACCTGAACCACCTGTGCCCCTCTCCACCTCAACACCCAACAAATAAATATACAGAAAAATAAAAGCTTTGGTATGACGCCGATATGACAGGCGGAACCAATGCGCGTGGCATTTGGTTCCAGTCGGACCCCGGAAGCTCGCTGACGTTGTGTGCAGCGCGGGAGAAAGAGAACATAAACATTACCACAGAGAATTAAAGTGAGCATAAAAATGTTATTTGTGTAATTGTTACAAAGTAAAACTTTTGGACAAAAAATTTGTTCACCGTTATGTTTTGTATTCCTCTCTATCGCTTTTTTTTTTTTTTTTTTTTTTTTACTAATAGTTTAAAATTAGAAGAAAAGGGGATAATACGTCCCATTACTGCCCTCAGTAGAATGATAAGAATGACAAGGCAGATACTAAAAGTCACAGCTGAAGACGTGTGTCAGAGAGCTGAGGGGGCACAGAAAGAGGGCTATATTGACAGTAAGAGAAAGAAAGAGAAGTGACATGAAATGTGCAGTTTAATGAAAGTTCACAACATTTAAACAACACAGAGGGGAAAACCTTTATATTTCCTTTATATATTAATATGACAAGTGTACTTTCTCTAGCATGTGTGCGTATATTCATGTAGAAAATACATGTTTACATTCAGTTTCTCTTTCTCCACAGACATCAGTTTAAGTAGAGAAGATACCAGTGTTGCCAAACCTTGTTCCCAAGGGCCTTGATTGGGGACTGAAGGAGGAGCTTTGAGGCAGCAAATTGTTGCACATGCACACATTTTAGCTCCCATAATAGCCCATATACAGAAGCCCAGTAGATTTAGTTAGTGAATTTGTTCAGACATTGAATGACTTCAGGCAGGAGTTATATTTTTATGAAGTTAAGTGCGAGGTGTTGAACATTTCTGGGCAATGTGATAAAACCCGGCCAGCTGTAAAACAACAAAAAAGCTAAGATCTGAACTCTGTTAGCACTGTGTAATGACTACTGTCGATCAGAGAGAGTCAGAAAGAGATAAAGATGGGTTTTGCACAACACTTTTCTACCCTATCATTGATCTGTTCCTCAGTGAGAATAACAGACAATTTTCCACACTAACTGTAACATAATGGATAGCATCCAGACTCTAAACCCTAAAATAGATGCATTTCTCAAAGAGACAGCTCTATACTCATTTGCTTGATTGTATGATTGAAGTGTTGATAATTTGGAGCTTGAACTTTATAGACAGGAAAATACAGACCGGAATGCAAAGACCCTCCAGTTCAATTCACTTAGCTGTATAAAGAAGGGCTTTTTGAGC
Source organism: Halichoeres trimaculatus (assembly GCF_033239565.1). NCBI lineage: Eukaryota > Metazoa > Chordata > Actinopteri > Labriformes > Labridae > Halichoeres > Halichoeres trimaculatus. The sequence continues at coordinate 21,044,340 of NW_027437197.1, forward strand.
TCTGCAGGCTTTGCAAAACAGCACTTGTGGTCCCACTGAGTTACTTCTGCTTCTTCTACTTTAAAGCTAGTGAAAACATGCTTTAGATACACAGTGAATGATGACAGACTAAGCAATCTGGGTGTACTGAGCATTGAGTCTAGGAGGGCAAAGGCTTTGAACCTTGACTCATTTGTTTATCTGTTTGCTAGAAATCACGAAAAGCACAGAATACAGTTGCTGTAATTTGAACTCCTATATAGGAAAATGCCTAGACCAGCTTTATAAAGGCTATAATGGATGCTCTTATTGTTTTATCTAGCTTTAATTGTCAGTATTGTTTCTGGAAAAACAAAATGCAGTACTGTTTTTTGTTTCTTTTATATATAAATGCTAAATTAAATATGCTAGAGGCTAAAAGCAAACAAGGATGTTTAATTTTGTTTGTTTTACCAGTTTCTTTGGACACATTTTAGAAAAATACAACCAACATTAAATAAAGCTTAACTGCAACTGAAATACTTTCACTAGTGCTGTGTATTATTTTTTAATAGTTTTGAACCATTTATTTTTAAATTCTTGAGCAGTTCTCAGTCTTGTCAGGGCTGAATGTGTCCCTTTGAAAAAAAAAACAGGCCCCTTGTAGTGTTCCCAGTGTGTTTTTAAGCATTTTATTTTTTGGTCTTTTTTTTTAATCATTATTTCAGAAGCTTGAAAAATACCAAAAGAAAATATATTTACAAACATATCCAATATCTTTTCATATATATGTTTTCTTTATTTTTGGCATATATGCAAAGTCTGTAGTGATCCAGGCCATATCACTGTCAAAGTTCTTTTATTTCAGATTATTAGAGTATTTAGTTGGATCTAAATAACAGAAATATCGAACAGTATTGGTCTGTAGTTATAAACAACAAATGGATTCACAATGTAATCATATTATCATTGAAAACAACAAGAAAGTGTGGACATATATTTTTCTATCCTGCTCCACGCCAGAAGGGGGCGATAATGCACTAAACTGTTTCCACATACCACCAGCGTAAATAAAGACAGTAACCAAAGAAAAGCATGTTGTAAAACTGTAATCTTACTTTGCTGGAGTTACAAAGTTCAGCCTGCAGACCTGAGCACCAAAATAAGCTCCAGCAGCGTCTAGGTTTTTGTCAACAAGCCCAAATGGCTCAGTATTCTCGTGTTTCCGGCTCCGTTGGCTTGATTACTCTGAATTATCCACCCGTCAACGCACTAAGGTGAGCTACAGCCTGACACACTGTAAGCCTCTTCAGTAGAAAGATAAATTAGTTTTAGTCATGCACGAATTCTGCAAAAATCACTAGGAGGGTTTTTTTTCCACGCACCTTCATTTCTACAGGTGCTTCATGCCCTGTGATTGTTATGTCACTGTTAGGTTGTTTGAAATGCAAAGAAACTCTATGTAGACTCTTCAAGTAACTAGTTAACTTGTGTAACGCTTCCTTCGCCAAGAGCAACAGGCAGTCAGGGTTTAACTTCAGGGTTTCAGGGTGGCTACCTCTGAGGAACCAAAGTCTTTATGACTCCCTTTGACCTACACTGATTTAAGTCCCCTGTCTTTGATATGTGTATGTGTGACCTAAGATAACATGACCCACCTTTTCAGGTTAGCACATGTCCTTTTGTTCAATCCAGGTAGAAGTAGTTTGGCCCTGAAATAGTTTCACACCACAATACAAAGTCACGGGTTCATTGCCATTAAGATTTAACACAAAACACTGGATGGTTTTAAGAGAAAATCATGCATTTGTAGGAATTTGAATATTCTTATCTGCTGCTACTTTTTTTTGTAATAATGTTACTGTTTTTAGTAAGAAACATTTTAAAAACTGTCATAAATGTTAATACACTCTGCAAGAGGTCGTCCTGCATAATGAGCTTTTATCCTTTTGATACTACTACATGCTTTATTTTTGCTTTTGCTGTTAAAGTATGGCCTTCACAAACCAAGTTCAACTTGCTGGTCAATAAAAAGCTGTACTAAGAAAGTTCATCTTTAAAAACAATGTTATAGGTCAGTGAGTAACCAAAGGCAATAATTAATCTTGATCTCACCATGGCCAACATTTCACAAAGACACTACAATAAAACACTTCAGATTTTAAGCTTAGATATTACAGGATGTGATCCGTGAAGAATGATGTGGCAGATTTTTTTTTTTTTTTTCACAGCGCTGTGGTGAGGCAAGCCATCGTTGACACATTTGAGAGAGCGCTCGGTGACCCGAACGCAAAGTCGGTGGTGATCTATGGCCAGAATGGGATGTTCTGTGGGGGTGAGGATGTGCATATTATTTTTATTTATTCCCTTTGACTCCATAGTGGTGACAAAACATCAAATCAGTGATTTTTTTTTCTTGGGTCATAGTCTCAGATGAAAGCTGTCATCAGTGTGACCTTGCCTTGACCTTGTCTTTTACAATCTGCATGTCCCTCAGCTTCTGTGTTATGTTTGATGTATGTGGAAGAATAGCTGCTGCACTGGTGGCAGCTAGTGGGTATCTGAATAAATAGATAAATAAATAAATAAAGTAAAAGAGCATGTCAGCTGGTGTCTGAAATATCCATATAGTGAAAAAGAAAATAGTTTTCCAGGTACAAACCCTGGTTTTAACTTCAGCATCTGTATCTTTGGAGTTTGTTTCTTTTGTTTATATGTTCAAATTTCTGACAACTTTGATTTTTATTACAGGGGCAGACATCAAGGAGTTTGGGTTGGACATGAAAGGGCCTCATCTGATACCCATGATTCACAGCATTGAGGCTTCAAACAAACCAGTAGTTGCCGCCATAGAAGGAGGAGCTTTTGGTGGAGGTCTGGAGCTGGCGCTTGGCTGTCATTATCGCATTGCACATTCAAAAGTTAGTTAATGCATCAGATCCCTCTCCACCTGTGTGTGTCGAGCTGCATCAGCGTCTGACAGGAAGTGTTTGCACATATTTGTTACTTGCTAAGCCATGAAATAATAAAAGTGTCGGCTGACTAGAGAAAGCCGTCTCTGTGGATGTCACACTTACACACACTGCCAAGCATCTTCCATTCAGTGAACCTTTGTGTCCTTTCAGGCGAAAGTCGGGCTTCCAGAGGTGACTCTGGGGCTGCTGCCAGCTGCAGCAGGAAGTCAACGTCTGCCAAGGCTCATCGGTGTTCCAGCTGCCTTAAACCTCATCACAACAGGTAGAAAAAACACTTCAACCATGCCTAACTAACACAGAAACCCTGATAAAAAAAATTCAGGGTATGGAACAGACACAGAAAAGCAATTTTAATATACACAGATGTCAACAAACATCTTTTTTTGTTTTTGTGCATCCACATTTTGTCACTTTTCAGTTGTTTGTAAATACAACAACATGCAGATGTCCATGCATATTATAGCAATGAAAATGAATAATGCATATTGCCTTGGTAGAGCTGTTGATTGTACATAAAAAATAATTGCAAATGGAGTTCCACAGAGACTTGTAGTGTACTCTGATGACCCACAGGGGTCACTATGTGTCCAGTTTTATCATTCTAGCTGCCAGAAAGCCCTGTTTTTGATTCTCTTCTTTATCAAAAATGTTCTGACATTAATTTAGAAAATCTGAAGTACTTGTTTTTTTTCCTTCTTGACCATTTTCATTGCTTAATATGAAATTCTTTGGCAGTTGGGTTTTTTGTGTCCTTAAAACAAGGGCATGTTTGATGTCATGCATCATTCAACTAACTGAAATGTCAGTTGTTGCCCAAACAGACCTCTGATGCCCTTTATTTCTCCCACAGGCCGCCATATTACTGCTGCAGAGGCTCTGCAACTTGGATTAGTGGATCAGGTTGTTGATAAAAACACCGTGGACACAGCTGTGAAGTTTGCACAGAGTGTTGCAGGTGAGAAACGAAAAACAGGAACACAAGGTACCCACTTGAGTGAAATATCAGCAACACTCCACTGGCTTAAATTAGCTCCATGAAAGGAGGCGAGAGTCCTCACAGTGCAGTTATTTTAGGCTATTTGGACATGAAGAAGTACAGACATGTTGGGTGTGGAAGTCAAAGGAAGCAGAGAACATGGCAGGCAGATCCTCCAGCACAGGAGCCATGAATGTTTCATGGCTCTGTCAGATGTGCTCTGATGTCTTCACTGCCATCACTGTATTATTCAGGAGGGCGAAAAGGGACAAACTTTCCTGGAATATTAATATTGCGCACATGCCAGTCAACGTTGAGGATTTCCCAATGAACGTAAATCCAGCTCATTTACTCACTGAGTGGGAAACCAAAGTGTGCCACGTCCCTGCATAGGGCTGATTTCTCAGTCTGTGTGAAGACTAACTCATTCATAGTACTTCAGAGGAAATGCTTACATTTCATTTTTCTCACATTAAAGCATAATGCATGTTAAAACAGGCCAAAAAGAACAATTTTGTATCTAATCATTCACAATATATACTTATATACATACATATAATATGAAACAAACATTTTGATGCTAAAATAAAAAGAAATGGTCCATGAGTATGTTCTGTTTCTCTGACTCAGCTAAGCTAGCTAGTCAATGCAGTCATCCTCCTTTAGTTTTTTTATTTAGCATACTGATTTAAGAGCCTTGTCCAACTTCTTCAAGGGGCTGTGAGGAGTTTGAAAGTGATCTTAAAAAAGTCTCCCTTCTAGATATATCCCTGATCGTAATCCACACTTTAAAATGAGATTAGCAGCACCAATATAATATTACTTACTAGCTTCTTTGTAGCTTCCTGGTTGGGTTCGAGCACGACAGGGTTGATTTATGGCATGTCTAAGTCTCTATGACAACACCACACTGGCTGACGAAGTTTAGTAGTGAGAAGAGATAAAACACAGAGATCTGTGTTTTTCTCTTCTGAAAATGATTTCTGTGATTAATTTTGCAGTGATGGTGGACACTGGAGCCGAACTGTCAGACAGAAAAAGGACAAAAGAGCAGGAAAAAGCTAAAGGGAGAGAGATAGAGCACGAGCTAAAGGCTAACACAGGAGCTAATCTGTTTGTGCTATTGTTGATTCCAACCCACAGTCAGCAGTTATTCTGCAGTGATCTGTTCAAACTTGAGAGTCTATCAATAAAATGAAGAGTGAGGTTACGTTAGCTCTGCTTGGATCCCGTCCGACTCTCTCCCAGCTCTCCATGACAACGCGTTTAGTTTCGTTTCTCTACATGCGCTATTTCGCTCATGCGCACTCCGCCCCTCTTCCTCCCCGCTGAGTGTTACTGGTGTAGTTTGAGCTTGAGAGTGAGAGCTCCATCAGATAAATGTCCTCTCTTTTAAAATGTTAAGGGAGTTTTGACACTAGTTTGTGACCCAGATCCTGAAAAACTGTCTGTAACAGAGAGTGAAGGAGACTCTCTAAATCAGGTTATCAGGCGCTAAACTCCGGGAGCTGTCAGTCTGTCCAAGCTGCAGATGCGGAGCCTCCGTCAGCGCACAGCGCTCTCTGGGAGTGGAGACTTTTCCTCATCAATATTCCTCACGTATGAACTTAGTGATCTTTTCCCATAAAAGTATCCAATAACACAGCACCTCATGCAGTGAACTGAAGTTATGAATCAGTATTACCCCCTGGTATTTGATTTCACCATGTGACAACGACAATAAAAACAAAAATACGACGCTTCGACTATTAAAATTTGCGTCAATGAATTTTTATCATCGATGTAGTCGATTTTGTTGACTAATCGTTGCAGCCCTAGCTACATATCACACTATTGTCCAGCTACTGATGTACGATAAGAACATACAATGTTTACTTGTTGTCACGTTTAAAACAACAGTGCTACATGACTGCTGATAAAAACCTTACCTCTTCACGATGTATCTGGTAATAAGTTGTCTCGAACAACATCTTTACGACAGTGTGTGTGAGACTCTTGGCCAGAAGGTGGCGTAGCAGTCCAATCAAAACTGATCCTCCTCACAGCATCTTTTACTATCACCTAGCAGGAAGGATAATAAGCTAATACATTGGTAGAATGTGAGGAAAGGTATATTCTGTTTAGACTTGTTTTAGCTCAAAGCTGCTAGGCTTTGGTTTCTCTGTATAAAATAACCACACCAGGAAGATTTTATGTAGGAAGTAAATTTCATGCCGATATGCCAACTTTGCTGTTATTTTTCTGCCTTACTTGAGAGTGACGGCTCATTTTTTCAAAGGTAGACATTGCATGAAATCTGTGCCTGATATTGAGCCTAAGGCAACAAAAATTGCACTAAATCTGAACAAAATGTCAACAGTCAGTTTCCAGGGCTTCATGCAGAACCCACTTTTACTATCAAAAGATGATTGCAGTCTTCAGTTTTTTTTACGACTGCTACTTTCTTTTTTTCCACACATCTCTGCCAAGATGACTTTGAGTGGGTGAGAAAGTGAGTGTTGTTAGTAAAGCTGAGTCCTACTGTGAGTCAGACGGAGAAGCCGACAGCATACAAGATGGGAGATTGGAGGAGATAGGAGTGAAATCTGTGGAGGTTTTGTCGAGTACTCGAGTCTCAAGCTGATTAGCAGGGGACGAGGAACATGCGTCTAAATTTATAAACCGAGTGAGAATGTTTGCTGCACTGAGATGGAGAAGCATGGTGTGTGCAGAGGAAACTGACCTGTACATGGATGAAAAAATAAAAGACTACATGGAGGAAAGCCTTAGAATGGTATACAGTATATTCTTGCTGCAGATGTATACTCACAGTCACACACACACACCCCACACATACATGGATTGAAGCCTCTGCTGGTGACGAGATTAACTTTTTTACCCCAGTGGTTGCAACATCTGCCTGCTACATCTGTCAGAGGACGACCAGGCTTTCCACTCAGTGCACAACAAATCCATCGACACAGCTCAACCATTTACAGATTAACTGCTGCAATAATGCTCTGCTAAAGTACATTGAAATCACATTGCAGCGCCACACAGGCTCTCATTAACATTTCAGTGAGGACAGAAAGTACATTTAAATGACCTGACACGAACCTCACAGTTCAGTCTGTGACATGTAATAAAAATGGCTTGATTAATGGTATTGGACGAAATTGTGACTTAAATGAGATCACAGATCAGATGAGGCTGCTGTCCCTTTAAGCTTTGCCATGGTGACCCAGTTTCTGGCCCAAACCCATGGCTGAGTGTAATTCAGTGGAGCTGTGAAGGATTCTGTCTACTCTTTCATGTAATCATGTCAGATGAGACAGGAATGGGAATTAAGATGCTTTCAATAGCGCTGCTAACGAGATTTTAGCAAAGTGGCCTCCTTCTTCAGCACCACTGTCTCATGGATTAAAGCACAGGACACTGTCAAGTTCTTGGGACTAATATTAAATCTTCTCTTGAAGTTTCACCTGGAAAAACTCCTCTGCTATTGTACCATCGCTCAGGGGCCTTGGAGTCATAAAAATTCAATTCCATTTGCTCCCAGAGTTGGAAATGTACCAACTTTTCTGCCCTAGACCAAATTGTTGCTTTTCATTGGGCTTCAGATCAGTGTTATTCAAGGTGAACTGTAACAGTGTGCAGGCAGAGTCCCTCCAATTATCTTGGAAATGGTTTGTCAAATCACTCTGCTCTTAAAATCTACTGATCGAGTGGCCAATTATACACAGACTGAGTGCTGGCTGACATATTGGAGGAAGTGGAAAAAGGGGCACTAATGGCAACTAGGAGGCACTTTCTAGTTTAGAAAATAAAATTATGCAGGCATAGATGTGCAGAAATGTCAGTCCAGAGTAAATGTTTGATTTACTTTAAACTTGCTGCAGAAGCCAGAAATGCATGTTAAAAGTTTATTCCCATTGTATTCCAGGTGTAGGTTGCACATCCTTGGAAGTGATACCTGGGTAGGCAGGCGGGTGGGTTTGGTTTTGATGGAGTTGGAAATATGTATGACAAATGTAATTGTACTCCCATTTTTTGCTGACATTTGTTCAAATAAAGGGGGAAAAAAAGAAAAATTGTGCAGTAGAGACTGTGAGGGATTCTGGGAGAATCTGAGTGGAGCTTGGTGACAAAAATAATAATATTTTTTTCTTTTGAGAGTCTAATCCCTTCTTGACTCTACTTCCGAGATACTTAACAATCCCTGGAAAAAAATTCACAAGAACAGCAGTTGTCAATCATTGTAAACGTGACATAGAAGCTTGTTTTTAGACTCTTAAAGCTACTGAAAACAAAACTGTTCAGAAAAACAAGGACCTGAATAAAAAGCAGCCCAGTAATATCTTCAAATCACCACAACAATCAGACGCGAGAAACATTTCTACCAGGTGTATTGATTTTTTAAAGTTTGACCACAGCCCATCTGGAATGACTGGGGAGCCTGATTTTTTTTTACCTATACCGCAGCCAGCCACAAGGGGGAGCAGTTTTTGTGGCGACCTCACTTTGAACCGAGCAAGATGACATCCAATTTTTGTACGGTCTATGATTAAGGCTAATTTCTGCTGTTTTAAGATGATGAGAAACACTTTGCACTCGACTCTGCTTCACTGTCTGTTAACTCTGTTATGAATCTGTCTCAGGCTTTCACAACTTGGCCCTAGACAAACCAGTCATGAACCAAATCCTTGAAGTGTTTACATAACCAGGTCTTTAGAACCCTGAATAGAAAAAAATAAACAAATTAGACACCAACACTCTCATGCTATCAGTAACTATTAATATACAAGGTTCCTGTTTTTGTTACGTAAAGATTGTGTTCACATGTTGAAATGGATTCACCCCTCAACCTCTCTACAAACACATGATGAGACTCTCAGAGCTGCAGCAGATCCAGCAGAGCTAGCCTCTCCACCTGATCATTTAAAACTTACTTCAAACTTTACCTCATCTGATTCTGTCATAGCTAAACCTAAAGAAAAGATAAACACTTCTTTTTTTAAAAAATTATTTTGTATAAACTTTATCTTGATTAACATGCTCACTAGCATGGCAGGAATTCTGTTGGAAGAATGTAACAAGTTTTTTTTTTATTTTTTTTTTATTTATTTTTTTTATTTTATTTTTTTTTTAACACCACTGCAAAAAGGACATCAAGGGACTGGTAGCTATTGCTGGAGGCTCTGTGGTAGAATGATGCCAAATCATTATCACATTTTCTGGAACTGCCCAGTTATTGCACCCTTTTGACATGAAATCCATAGGCAAATCAATAATACTTTTGGAAGTAACATCCCTTTCAGTTGATATATATATATATATATATATATATATATATATATATATTTATATATATATATATATATATATATATATATATATATTTATATATATATATATATATATATATATATATATATATATATATATATATATATATATATATATATATATTTATATTTATATATATATATATATATATATATATATATATATGTGTATATATATATATATATATATATATATATATATATATATATATATATATATATATATATATATATATATATATATATATATATTATATATCTTATATATTTTATATATTTTATATTGTGGAGAGGTTGTCATTTCTCTAAAGGTACAAAAAGAATCATTTTATAGAATCTGGTCCAAATAGACAAATATATTAAACCTGATTTTATTTGAGTGAAGTAGTGCAGATAGGGTTTATTTATTTTAACTATTATTTTATTGCTCTTGGTTTCCTTTTTTTCCTTTTTGTTTTTTTTTGCAATTTTAAAAATGGAATCTTCCCATGTTCTGTTGTATCTCTTATTTTATTTTATTAAATTTTATATTAAAAAAAAAACACTTTAAAGAGCTAAAATGTTGGAAAGATATCAAATATATTTTTTTGACTATACTTGTTGAATTCAGCAGTTAATATTTGTTGGTTGTAAAATGATTGCTCTTCTTCAATAAATAAAGAATAATAAAAAATAAAATAAAAATAAAAAAATTATCTTGATAAATCTAACACACCATTATTGTTTATCCTAATGGAGGTTTTGATCTTTTACTCTCTTGAATGCCTTTGATGGACCGATGTTGTTTACTATAATTATTATTTGGGATAAACACTATGATAGCATCACCAGCTAGCTGTTTCCAGTTTGTCTCTGTGTGTGGTATGCCCTATATAAACTGACCATAAATGAAGAAATTAAAAAAAAAGGTTGAGTCCATTAATTTTTTCATTTTTCCACGTTTCTCTGCCAGATAAACCTCTGGATTCCCGTCGTATCAGAAACTTCCAGTGTCCTCCTGTGCCAAATGTGGATGCTCTCTTTGAGCAGGTGATGCAGAAAGTACAGCAGACTTCCCGTGGAGCCATAGCACCCATAGCGTGTGTGCAAGCGGTGCGGGCAGCCGCCACCCTGCCATACGACGAGGGCATGCAGCGGGAGAAAGAGCTGATGGCCACTCTCTTCACCTCGGGCCAGGCCCGTGCCCTGCAGTACTTCTTCTTCGCTCAGAGAGTCGTCAGCAGGTGGAGCATGCCCAGTGGGGCCCGCTGGGACACGAGCAAGGGAAGACCTATACATAAAGCAGCTGTTATTGGTGAGAGCTTTGGGGCTTTAATTTCTCTGTTTCTGTCTTCAATAATAGAAGTCAGGTTGGCTCACTCAAACTGTCCATGTGGCCTCTACAAATAAACTCTGCCCGTGGAAACCAGGCCCTCATTTACAGTTCAGCTGGGTGTAAATGCATGAACTCACTCCTGCAGGGAGGATTGGAGGTTTGACAATTTGGATATGTGAAGTGCAGCCTGCCCATTAAAATTGCAAGCTTTGTAAAAACTTTGCTGCCGGGGTGAAACTATGTCTTGAGTAGCATTGTGTGTGTCAAAAAAGGATTTCTATGGTTTATACTTGCTTGTGCTGCATCTTTTGCTGTGTGATTGTGGATTCTGAGCTGGTTTTTCTGTATCTAAGGTCTCGGCACCATGGGGAGAGGCATTACAGTGGCCCTGGCTCAGACTGGGTTGTCAGTGGTTGCTGTAGAGACCCAGGAGAATCAGTTCATGGATGCGAAGAAAGCAGTGTCTGGCATGTTGGAGCGAGGGGCTAAAAGAAGCGGAAAGGCTCCTCCACATGATAAAATCACATACAGCCAGAACCTCCAGGCGGTTGCAGAGGTCGACCTGGTCATCGAGGCCGTGTTCGAGGACATGGCCCTGAAGAAGAGCGTCTTCAAGCAGCTGTCTGCTGTTTGTAAACCAGGCACTTTCTTGTGCACCAACACCTCCACCCTCGATATCGACCAGATGGCCTCAGAAACCCGGCAGCCTGAGCTGGTTGTTGGGATGCACTTCTTTGCCCCGGCTCATGTCATGAAGCTCCTGGAGGTGGTGTACGGGCCACGCTCCTCTCCTGAAGCTGTGGCTGTTGCCATGCAACTGGGGAAGAAAATGGGCAAAGTCAGCGTGGCTGTCGGAAACTGCAGGGGCTTCGTGGGGAACCGCATGCTTAAGCCGTATCGTGACCAGGCGTACTTCCTGTTGGAGGAAGGAGCTACGCCTGAGTTGATAGATCAAGCTCTGGAGGAGTTTGGCTTCGCGATGGGTGCGTTCAAAGTGTACGACCTCTCCGGGCTGGACGTGGGCTGGAAAGTGAGGAAGGAGGAGGGGCTGGTGCAGCCTGGAGGAGGATCAGGGAAATCAGCCAGAATCCGACAAGGTGTCAGGTACAGTCCTCTGGGAGACCTCATGTGTGAGCAGGGGAGGTTCGGCCAGAAGACAGGTTGTGGGTGGTACCGTTACGATAAACCTGGCAGTCGGGTTGCAAAGTCTGACCCCTGGGTGCACCGATTCCTGGAGGAATACCGAGCCCGCCATGGCCTTGTGGCTCGCCGCATAACCAACCAGGAAGTGCTGGAGCGCTGCCTCTACGCCATGATCAACGAGGGTTTCCGCATCCTGGAGGACGGAATCGCAGCAGGACCAGAAGACATCGATGTCATCTATGTGTTCGGCTACGGCTGGCCCAGGCACCGTGGAGGGCCCATGTTCTACGCCAACATGGTGGGGCTGCAGATAGTCCTGGAGAGGTTGGAGCACTACGCCCAGGCTAACCCTGACGTGCCCACCCTGCAGCCATGCAGCCTGCTCAGGAGGCTGGTGGCCAGCGGCAGCCCACCTATCAGCAAGTGGAGAGAGGTCCTGAAGAAAGTCCAGAGCCAGCTTTAAATCTCACACACACACACACACACACACACACACACACACACACACACACACACACACACACACACACACACACACCGAGCCAGCTGTAAATCTGATACTCCTCAGCTCTAATCTCTTTACGCTGATTATCCTTAACTGTGATAAATTCCAGATGGACTGCACTTAATTTGCACTTTTTAACAAATGACATTGATCTCTTTTTCTAATACAATTTGTGCTTTACGGATGATATTTTAGGAGGCGGTGCTTTTTATTATCTCTAATCATCTCCGACTGTGAGCTTACACTGAGTCTCCAGCATATTAAGCTCACCCATGAACTGCAATGTCATTGAATACACTACGACCAACCTGCTATTAAATCCAAATATTGTGAAGCCTTAACAAGACTTGTTGACTCTGTATCAGAGATATTAATTAAACTTGCAATATACCAAATTTAAGAGTTTGTCATTATTTATATTCCACACTTATGTAAAGCAGCACCACATAAAATGATGGTATTACTTAGGGTTGGGAGAAAAAAATGAAAATCGATATATCAGGATTTTTTTGTTTGACAGTATCAAAATTGGAATTCTTTGTCAAAAAAAAATGTTTTTTTTTTCAACTTTAAATTCTTTATTTCACTCTTTGTTTATAAACTGGATTAGAAAAAAGTTACCGCTTTTCTCCAAGAGGGTAAAATGTTTCTCTCTGATTCAAATGATGTGCATTTTATGGGAAAATATGGCTCCTGGTGTAGTCTGTAGACATTATCATCATCATTTAACTTTTTTTCACGTGGTTTGGTGTTAAAAAAGCGAACTTAAAATCGCAAAAATCTTAAATATCCAACTATCGCAATTTAAATTGAATTAGCACCCCAAAAACCGTTACAGAATCAAAGTGCAAGAATAGCATATCGTCCCAGCCCTACTACTACAAGAAGCTGAATGATACACCCGTCTGCCCCAGAGTTGTCAGAGTAGAACTTGAAAAAAATGAGTTTCAAATTGGCACATTTGCGAGAAAAACTGATGTTTTTCAAACCTTCTTAACAACAATTTGGACAAAAAAAATCTCCACAAAAGCCCCATTTATCATCTAAAACCCTACTGAAGCCTTGGCTCGTGTCTCTGACCTTTAGTTTACTCAGGTAGCTGTGTGTGGCATTTCATTGTAATTGTTAAATCAAGCAGAAATTGTCCTCTAGAGGAGAAAAATATTCCCTTTGTGTGTGTGTGTGTGTGTGTGTGTGTGTGTGTGTGTGTGTGTGTGTGTGTGTGTGTGTGTGTGTGTGTGTGAGAGAGAGAGAGAGAGTGTGTGTGTGTGTTTTGTGCTGACCTAGCTACAGTGCTGACAGGGGATCTGAGGGGGATGCAGAACTAAACAGCTTTTATTTAAATCAATGGAAATCTGAATCCCTGCAGTGGCAGATATAGGGGACGCCCCCTAGCGGTTGAAAGCTTCACAGTAAACAGCTGGATTATACAGTATGACGCTCCATTTGTCACAAACACACTTTTTTTTTATCCCTGTATTTTTAAAAGGTAGGCTTACGCAACACCAGGAATACAATCACGTTTTAATAATGTGAAATATTTAAAAGGCTTTAAATTCAGAAATATGTAGGAAATGTTGCAAATTTTAACATTTTTTGGATATATTTCAGTGCTTGAGAATTAAATCCAATCCCTGGTGTTTTTGAGGTTTTCAGAGGCGCCGATAAAAAGCCTGGTTGTTTGTTTGAAGTGCGCAGAACAGCTGGCTTTGTGTGTGGAGCGGACTCCTCCCGTTGTGTGATGAAGTTCAGATGCGCGCCGTTGTTCCGTACACGCGTCACCAGCGCACAGAGGAGCTTCCCGACGCGAGGGGAGGATGGAGAGCTGTGTGGATCACGACCATTAGAGGCTGTGAATCTAAGATTACACCTCGCTGACTAACGTCCTTCTACTTTTCCTGGATGTGTTTCCAGCTTTTGTATGAGCAGTAGCTCGGCTGCTCTGGATTCAGAGATCCAGCTCCGCCTTTCGCGTCTTTCTCCGCTGTAAAAAGCTTCCTGGGCTTCGTGGAACCGTAAACCCCTCAGCTCGTTTCATCACGGTTATGCTTTAGTATACTCCGACGAAGCTGTGTGGGAGTGTTTTTTTCCTATCCGGGACATGTTGGCATGGCCGCCTCGGGAGCACATAAGTGTCCGAAGAGTGAGAAGTTGGACGAGGCGCAGGCTTTGGCCAAAAGCTGCGCGGGGAGACCAGACTTCCTGCCTTGTGATGGACTCTCCATCTGCGCGACGCACAGCCACGGGAAGTGCTTCAAGCTGCACTGGTGCTGCCACTTGGGCTGGTGTCACTGTAAGTTTGTTTTACGTTGGTTTTACCCCCGTGGATTGTCCGAAAGGCGTCCAACACCCACCATGATATCTAAATACATGAGGTCGATGATGTGGATTCAGGCGCATTTCCACTATAATAATCCTGTTCACTGAGTGTCACTGCAGTATTAAACTCCCCCTAAAGGTAACAGAAAGATTTTGTTAAATTATTCACTGACTGACTTTTTAGAGGCACTTACAGAGGATTTGCTCACACACAAGTGCTGTTTCATATAAGATAAAACTCACAGATTTCACACTTCTTGATACTCATTGCACTAATTTCGAGGTCAAACTCAGGCTCATCCACGATCAGAGTCCTGCCTTAAACAGACACCTCTGTGTGAATGGTTAAAGTAGGCGAGTCTAAACAATGGAGGCTGCAAAATTCATGAGCAGGATTTGATGCTTCAGGGCCAGGGTGCTGTTTTCATAAGGAGCCCAAACTGACAGTAAACAGAAACAGTAGCTCATGAACATTTAAGCTCTCAGACTGAAAACAAGGGATTTAACTCTTTAGATGTCAGAGGAAATGTTATGTTTAGGTTCTTAAGCACAAGTTCATCATAAAGAAGAAAAATATAAGACAGATGATAAAGTTTAATGTAAAAAAAAAAAACAAAAATATTTTTACATTTTCTTCCTTTTAAAGTTGATTTGAATTGAACACAGTGTAAGCTCTGGATTACAGCACATGACTAAGACAAAGTCTGAACACACTGCTCTCCTAAGACTCATGTGTTTAACCACATAAGATCCATAAACCAGGCTTAGCCTCCCTCTGTGTGGAGATACTTCTGGAAAAAACATGACATCATTTACTCTGGTCATCACTTTCATTTCTGCTTTTAGTGTCTTGTGAAATACCACATTTTTGTCCTCGTCAGAGCAAAAATTCAAGAAAGAAACCTGAGGAATTATCCGACCATCAAGTATTCATCAGGATGATACATTTCACCTGCGTAATAGGCCAATTTAAACAGAGTTTCATCATCATGATAAATATGGGCTCTGTAATCATCCTGCATTCACAACCCAAGAGCAGTATTCCCCTCAGATAGCGAATTAATCCACTGCTGAAAATAGTCCCTGGCAAATTTCCAATCTGACTGTTTGAAGAGTACAGTATCCAGATATTCTCTTGAATTATTAGCTTTTCTATTCATGGCAAATTTATATTCACGTATGTAAGAAGGGAAGCAGACAGAAGGATAAAGGGAAATATTGAGAGATTAACTCACATGTTGCTAGAGTTGATCTTGTGAAAGGATCTGCTGACAGTAAGAAATGGTTTTAAATGAAGGACATCATCTGTGTGGATTGTTAAATTGGCTGTCGTGGTGATGGAGCACGTCGCAGCACTTTCACTCAGTCACAAACAATTCTCTCTCCGAGCCAGCTGTCACCGGCATGTCCACCACCTACCTCGGACACCTCCCCCCTCCACTTGAACCTCTCTGAACCTGACACTTGGACACCACCCAGAGCTCCACAATAGCTGCATCCGAACCTGACAGGATGTCGGGCTCTTTGTGCCGCCCTAATTTATCCTGAAAATCCTCCGATCAGTGTAAAACACAATCAGCCATCTCCTGCGCACCAGTCACTCTGAGCTTATAGTGTGAAACTGGAGAAGCCACATTGTAATCTTTGCCATGTAATCAGTGGATTTAGATTCCTGCTGTGGTCCTGAGTGAGCCAAGCAATCTGAAATATCTGATGTGGTTGAAAACCCATGGATTCCTCCCAGTGTTTATTATGAGCCACATGCTGGATTTATGTTTCTCAGAAAAGCCTGCTCAGTGTTACATCATTTGTAAACATTTAGAACCTCTTTATGCTCTGAAATATTTATCAATCTAGCGAGAAAAGTGCTGCTCAATGAACTCAGAGCACTGTCTCCTTCCCTTTAACTCGGGATGCTCTTGGCAGCATAGGAAAGCATCATAACGAGGCTCCTCACCTTCACGTCTCTTTGCATTGTAATTCTCGGGTTTCCCTCACAGGACAGTCGTGCACCACAGTAAGGAGAAACCCACTTAGACTGCTGAATCAGGCAGAACGGGGCACCCAGTGAGAAAAGTATTGCAGCGTGCTCCTGCACGCCTCCCCGCCTGCTCCGCTCGGCTCACACCCTTCTTCAACAGCAATACACAAAAACGCTTGATGCAAAAATGTAACACCCCCTTATCTCTCTTCATTTTTGGGCATGCCTTCAACTGTCGCCTGGAGTATACGCTTGTTCTGAAGCTGATAATTGTGCATTCACCACAGGGAGCCCTGCCACACTGCCTGTTTTAATTACATCTTTAATAGGCTTCCAGGCAAACAAACACAAAAGGTCAATGTAGAGTAAGCGCTGGAATTTCCCAAACACAAATTATATCCATTATCTCACCTACAGAGCTGTATTGATTGATAAAGCGTGGCTCAAGTCCTCCTGCTTCCAACAAACTTGTGCAAACTTCAGCTGTCGCAGGATTGATGTTGTTTCTTTACAGACCTTCCCTAAAGATGTGGTTGGTTAAAGTGGTTGGATGATAAAATGATGGAAACTGGGATTGTACGTAGGTGGAAGCTGTGTTCCCAGCTGGTGACAACATCAGTCCAAGCCTCTCATTAGTGGTAATTAGCTGTATTTAGTGTCACAGCCAATATGTCATGTCCGATGAGAGCTTTTGCTCACAGCAGCACAAGAACCACCTGGTTGGAAGATTTTTTTCTTCCTCTTTATGCGCTCCGTACTGATTACAATTACCAGGCAGCGCAATGAATCACTCATTTACAAAGTCTAACAGAGTTTAATGAGCCTGGAACAGTCATTGTCAGTGGCTCGTGCTCACAACTTGTACTCCTCTTGTTAAAAAAGAAAGCAGTATCATTCTGCCAGATTTGGTCTCATCTGTCAGAGTATGCAGCTGTAGCGTGCAACTATCTCTAAAGGGAAATATGGAGGCTTATTGGATAAAGCTCAGCACGGTGATGATTGATGTCAGGGCCAATTCAAACCTGACAGCAATGCTGAAACATGAAAAGTTTCACCTTTTATTAAAAGATCAATACTTTGTCAGCACAGGCCTGAGGGAACAGTTTTTGATTGATCCTTTGTGTTTGGGAGCCACAGAGCTACGATCACTTTCACTGCAGGACTCTCACGGCTGGAAAAGTGGCAACACCAAATTCAAGTTGGACACATTTCTGTTGTATTTTAAAGTATTGTTGCAGAGTCTGTTGTACTACGCTCCTTGTGTCTGTTTCTACCCCCTGCGTGCAGCTCAGCAGGAGACAGTCAGGGAACAAAACAGAGAAGACAGTGTACTAAAGAGTGTAAGTTTGGGAAAAACTCTTTTTGATTCGGCTCCTGCAGCCTAATGTAAGCTTAACCTAAATACAGAATCCATTTGTATGCAACAGGGTCAGTTTTTCACAAAGAATCCAAACAGAACCGATGAAGCAATTCATGTAACTTTTTTGTTGTTTTACTCTACTGACAAAACAGAGCTTGATTTATTCTAGTGCATTTAATCCAAGTAAAAATATTTGCTGCAACTTAAAGAGGCTGTTTTTCAATACCACTTCTAAGTGGTATTGAAAAACTCTACCTGATCGTAATCTAATCTGCAAAATTAGATTATCAGCACCAATTTAGGTTGTTTCAAAATCCTACTTCTTAGCTTTCAATCAAGGTTGAGCTGGGCTGGATTGATTTACGGCAACCCTGGGTCTCTATGACAACGCTACGCCGGTGGATGAAGCTAAGTAGTAAGAAGAGAGATCTGTGTTTTTCTCTGCTGAAAACTAGGGATGAGCGAGTACTGATATCAAGCATCAGCCCGATACCAGCCTCTTTTCAAGGTGTCAGTACTCGTGAAGGCTGCTGATACAGGTAAAAAAAATCTTATGTCAAGTTAGTCCTCCTTGCAATGAGTTGCCACTCCTGGTTGCGGTTTGACACCTCAGTAAATATGCGTCAGGTCCTGTTCAGATGACACGGGTGAACCAGGGAGAGTTAACAGTTTAATTTTTTTATTTTGCACTTCAGTTTATTTTAGAAAATACTCAAACTCTGAGAGTTCTTAAGTTTATTTTGCACTTCATTGAACAAAATGGTAAACTCAGAGAGAGTTGTTTGTGTTTTATTTTGGACTTAATGACAGAGTGACTGTGCTGTCTTTATTCAAAATGATCTGTCACTGTTAATTGAAATTTTCTATTTCAAAAGGACTCGTACTGATATTGATCTGGAAAACAAAGTGGTATCAAACATCCCTAATGGATATGATTTCTGTGATTAATTTTGTAGTGATGGTGGACACTGGAGTCTAACTGTCAGACAGAAAAAGGACAGAAGAGCAGAAGAAAGATAAACAGGGGAGTGATACGGACTGAGCTAAAGGCTAATTAGCTTTTAGCTCGAGCTGTATCACTTTATGACACAGGAGCTAATCTGTTTGTGCTAATGTCCATTCCAACCCACAGTCAGCAGTTATTCTGCAGTGGTCTGTTCAAACTTGAGAGTCTATCAATAAAATGAAGAGTGAGGTTACGTTAGCTCTGCTTGGTAGATGACTGGCAGGACATAACCAGGATTCACTAACGTTACACATTACAGACATGTCTTAGAGCGCCAGGCTGCCAGCTGAGCTAAGCATAGCCGGCTACTTAACTATGGTATGAACTTATAATGTTTGCTTGCTGTCACATTTCAAACCTGTAGTGCTCCTTAACTGTACAGATAAATACTTAACCTTGTCACAATGTATCCAGTAAAAATGTGTCTTGAACAAAGTCAATTTATCTTATCTCCATTTGCTTCCAAAAAAAAACATGTTTTGTTAAAAGTCACTTCTTCACGACAGTGTGTGTGAGACTCCAGGCCAAAGGGTGGCGCTGCAGTCCAATTGAAACAGATCCTTCTCATAGCACGTTTGAAAGAAGTAATTAAAAAAAAAGAAAAAGGCCAGCACTGCAGCAGTGTAGACTTACATTGTGTATAAGTGCAGCAGTCTCTCTTATGAAAGTGTCAAAAACTGCTGCAGTTGGCTGAAAAGGCCAAAGAATCTAAATAAGGAGGTCTCACATTGAAACGCCTGTTTTTACAGCACAGTTCAACATGTTTGTTTCTTAAAATATTGTCAGCGGTTTGCCAGCAGGCTAAAAGTCCACCTCAGCTTCACCCTTTCACCTTTTCAGCTGTGAAAGGTCAGCCAGAAATTGAGGCTGCGATTAGAACATGGCATCTGCCATCTTTAGGCTTCAGGGCTCCTCTTCAGAAACCAGTGGGGCACATCTCAAGACTTCACCCATGTTGTACTGAGTGAATTTAAGGAGCATATGAGACACAAAATAAGTGAATTTTTAGATTCAAAGCAGCATCAGGCTACATAAACATGTCTTTTTAAATTTGAATGCTTCTCAGTCAGTCAGATGGAAAGTTTGTCCGGCCACAAGACGACTAAATGAACGTAAACCTGAAGATTGAACCATAGCCATCAAGGTCTTTACATTAGGGGGAGCCTGCTCTTTACTTAGCTCCAAAAATAGCCCCAAAGTTACGTTTTCTCGCTGCAGCAGCAGACTAAACAGTGGATTTCAAACTGGCTGTAGGTCAAACACAGCTGCTCCCTCCACAGCAGGAAACAGGAAACAGGATGGGAGTTTCACATGATGCTGGAACACATCGTCCCCTACGCTGAAACCTGAAACTGATGTTGTCCCCTCAACCCACGGCCTCTGTGCTGGACAGGTTTAAACACAAAGAACAGCAGATGTGTGTGCAGATCGAATCCATTGGCTTAATGGGATCTGCAGCTGTTTGATGAATGAGAACAATCTGGTACTATTATTGTTTCTCTTTACAGAGTTTAACCTAAACTGGCGTTAAGATCCACTCAGTCTGCACATGGAGACTGCTGGCTTTGGATCTAACATATAAAAAACAAGCTGAGGGGGCTGCTAATGACTCGGTCTGTACCAAGGCTTTGATGTAAGCCGATATTAAACTGACACAATCTGTGCAAGACACTCGTGCCCATTCATCTACATGCTGAGCTCCTCTGCAGTAAACCTTCGTGTCTTTACTGTTTCTAAAGAAGACCAGAAGAGCTGGAAATTGAAGGAGTGATGTTGAATCTGTGAGAGAGTCAGTGAGAGACTGAAGGACTATATTATTCAGAGAGACTATCTCCTGTAAAGCAGAGAGTGCAGCCGTCAGCCAGCCACAGGCCCCAGAGAGAGACAGAGAGAAAGAGGAGAACAACATGCACGATAGAGGAAGGTGGGAGAGGAGTTAGCGCTTTGCGTACCTTCCACTTTCATACTCGCTCCTCCTGAGAGAAGTGTGACTTCTCAGGAAGAGCTGTCTGTTCTCTTCTTGTCTAATTAACCTTTTGAACTCTGGGTTTTCTCCGTGGATGTATTTTTATAACATCTTTCGGTTTATTCAACAGCCCCAATCTCTTAGTTCAAACGCTTAACTGTAAGTAATTAATTCTTAAATGGATTAAGATTATTATCTCAGATTTTAATGATGGATTTTTTTGTTGATTTGTAACATTTTTCTGTTTCTGAACTAAATATATGCACACATATTTGATTTAACATTTAAATATCACCCATGCTAATGAGCAGAAAAATTACTGATGAGTTTAACAAATTATTGATGTTTTTATTACAGGTCTGAAATGCAGGTTATAAGCTTTGTTTAATATGGATTTAAGCCCCCATCACAAGCTAAGGGAGAAGCCCTGGTGCAAAAGCTGAACAAACAACAGTAGTTTGAAGACAGAGATTGGAGAGTTGTGTGTAGGCTTTTATAGGTTAAACCATAGACTGTTAAAAAAATGGACGTAATCTTGCTCTGCTCCAAGTGAGGTCGCCACTAAAACTGCTCCCCCTGGTGGCTAGCTGCATCATAGGTTAAAAAATCCATCTCTCCAGTCATTCCAGATGGGCTGTGGTCAAACTTTAAAAAATTAATACACCTCAAAGAAATGTTTCTCACTTCCAATTGTTGTGGTGATATGAAGATACTATTGGGCTGCCTTGTATTCAGGTCCTCTTTTCTTCCGGAAAGTTCCATTTTCATTAGTTGTAAGAGGTTAAGAACAAGGCTTTAAATTACATGTAACAATAACTGACAGCTGCCGTTCTTGTGTATTTTTTTGTGGATTTTAAAATATGTCAGAGGTAGAGCCAAGAAGAGATTAGTCTCTCAAAGAAAAAAAAAAAAATGTCACCCGGCTCCACTCAGATTCTCTCAAAGCCCTTGGTGGGCAGACTCAGGCTGCACAATAGTTGCCAATGGCTGCGCCTGTGACGGGGGTATTTTGGCTTCAAAACTGTACAATGGTAAATGGTGGAGCCACGGTGTTCACTCGATATACAGTCTATTGGTTAAACTGGGATGTAACCATAGATTGTATAAAACATGGACGTAGTCTCACCGATGTCACCCGTCTGTTTCTGAAACGGAAAATGAAGCACATCGGCTATAGCGGCCATATTGGTAGTGGCAAGGGCTTAGCCTACAGCCATAGGGCGCCTGTCGGTCATGTGACCCTCAGCTGTGCATCTTATTGGGGGAGCTTGTGATCCTAATATCATCTGAACGGCCTCGTTAGAAAAAAATTCACCCCCCCCGTACAGTGGGAGCCGGTAGTAAAATTAGCGACTCAGACAGGAGACGTTTTTTGAACCAGGCTGTAAATAGGTTAATTTCTGCTTTGAAAATGGCTTTTATTGGCTTGGTGCGTACGTGACTTCCGCTACTTCCGTAGCCAGCCTCAAGTGGACACTCCAGATACAGCAGATTTTAGCACTTCTGCATTGTCTCATATTCTTAGACCAGAGGTTGCCGCTTGGCTGTAACTAACTCAATGTGTAAACAGCACAGGTGTGTGGAGGTTAACCTGCAAGGCCGACTGAAGGCTGACCGTGCTACTTCTGCTGTTAGCCACACTTGTGAAAGTAATATATACCTACAGACTCTGTAACCCTGTGTTTACACTATTTGCTGCTTTTGGGCTGTTTTCTACGGCAGCCAGTAAGTGTCAGATGATTTGCAAAAGCCACAACAGAATACAAACACCAAAACACAAAAGCAAATGCCACAACACAACAGAAGTACAGCCAAAGCAGAAGTCAAAAGAGGTTAGTTAGCCTGATGGACACAGAAAAGTTGAGAAAGTAAGTAAATGATTGATTTCTCTTTTAACTTTAGCTAAGTTAATAAAGCTTTTTAGGAGTCTCACGTTGTGATGTCCTTGGTAGTACTTATATTTCTATGTTTACCTTTAATGTGTCATCTTATATTTAGCTTCATGAACCAGTTATGTCATAATGTTAGCATTATAGCTACATTTATCATAGAAAGTTAAAAAAGAAACAATCAATCACTCACTTTCAAAACTTCTAAAATAACAGACCTCTTAACTCCCATCAAAGCTGCACTGCGATTGCGTTGTCGCTTGTGATTCATGTTTTTCTGTTGACACCTACTGGCCACCGTAGTTTCCTGCTGTTAGGTCAGGATCTCTGTATTAAAGTTGAGGAAGTTAGATGCTTTGGAGCATTGGTGCATGTTTTTAAAATTAGGAAACATTTTTGTTAAAAAAGAGCTGCCACAATGGCTTTTACAAAGTAAGGATCTCCTGAAGCCAAACTTCATTTCTTTTGCAATAAGTGGTTGTTGCTTTGTGTTGTGCTGCACCCAACAGCCTCATTCACATCCTTGTAGTTAACCTTCATCCCCCAGATGCCTTGGGTAAGTCTCCAGTGATCTTTCAGCCGTATTTAATCGTAACTTGATGAAAGGCTTGCCAGATAAAGGGAAAAGTCAAGAGTTATTCCCCTTCTTTCAAAGTGCAACATACCCTGTGGCTGCATATCTTTCTGGTCCATTGAGTCTGCTGTCAGTGGAAACTTTTGAGCCTCTGTCTCCTCTGCAGTTCATTTTTTCTCTCGCTGTGGTTGTAGGTGTGAAGTGGTGGGTCTGCAGAAAAGCTCTATTTTTGATTCAGAAGCACTGACTCAAATCTGTTACATCTCTTGCTCGTGCTTCTTTTTCGACTGTCAATCTTTATTAGAGCAGGGCTGGGAAGGTCCCGTGACATTATGTTGTATTTGTTTGGCCAGAAAAAAACAACAATGGGAAAACAACACGATGCATGAGAATGTCAGATATCCAGCCAGTAGCTGTTTTGTGCTATTTTTGGTTGGATTGCTCTTTGACCCTTAGAAATAAAAGAAATGCTTTGTAGGGCTCTACATTTCTTTGCTCATTAGAAGATGAAATCCAACAAATAGCAGCGTCTGTGCAGCTCATACTCCTTTTCCCTGACTTCATATACTGTGGCAGGTTTTAATTACTTCAGTATATTTTCTGTCATCCCGGGCACGTAAATATTCAGCTATTTAACGCGTGTACCTATCTACAGTAAATAATTTGGCATCATCAGCAAGGGAAATTTGTTTTATGAGCCTTAATTTTAATTATGTGCATCTTTATTCTACACTGATGGTTTAGTATTAGGTTGATTACATCAGAGGCAGTTCATAAAATACTGTAACACAAAGAAATACACCTATTGTTTTTATCTTTGATAGCGTTTAGTCGCAGCCTCATCCTGTAATAAGATAACTCTCCTTCTGATCCCACACTCAGAAGTTAGGCCCGACAAATTGTTCTCAGTACTGACAACTTATTTCATTTCTTTGGGAGGATTTTTTTGGTCTTTCTTAGTACAGAAATATAAAATCACAAACACACAAGAGAGTGAGAGGGTGCAAAGGCAGCTTAACAACTGACATTGTCATGCAAGGGCTCAGCACAGGGAACCACAGCAGAGTACAGCTGAATATCAATAAAGCTGCATAGACAATGTTCACTGGCTGTCAGCTGGTGTTTGTATTTTTCTTTGAGAACAGTCTCCACAGTAAAGGGACACAGGAATCTCCGCTCTACATTAGCTTGTCTGTTTGGCTTTGTCTGAACTTTTACCTCGATCGCTGAGTTAATTTATGTTGAAGGTTCGGGTGAACAGGAGGATTTCCAGCCGCCTAGAAGTTACTGACTGCTCGTGAAGTTTTTAGTATAAGATATTTCTGTCTGTGTATCCATCAGCAGCGCTGGCTGAATGCTAAGACACTGATGGTTTGTGCTAGCATGATAAAGAATATTGTTGAATTTGTAGTTATTTGGGCTGACATTAACAGAGCACCAGTCTTTGGTCCTTCACTACTTATTACTGTGACGATAATGATGTGCTATAAACAAATAGTCTAGGGTGATAAGGAAACTCTCGCCTTCCAGGTATGATTTCTGACCAATGAGAGAAAAAAAATCGCATGTGACAATTTTTTACAAATTTGGACCGCAACAGACTTTTGCCTTGTGAACACAAACGAACCAAGTGACAACCGCTACAACTGTATCATTTTTGCCCCTGAAACAACAAAGCAAACAAGCCACAGGTGTGAATACACTTTAAAAAGGCATGTTGGCTGTAACCAATAGTGTTAAATATCTACTTCCTGTTCTCTATGTTTTACACCAGGGGATGGGTATCGATTCCTGCTAGGACTTGATTAGAAATGGTTGAATCGATCAACATCAATAGCCTTTTTGCCTTTGTCTTTGAGATGTCATGCACTGATTCCCTTGTCTATTCTTTACATTACGCTAGAGCGACCACACTGGCTGGACTGTATATCAGTGTCATGTGACATGCCACACATCAATCTTGCTCATCAGCAGTAGAGGAGCTTTGCTTCACTTTACCAAAAAGAGTAAACAATTAGAGATGTCCCGATACTAGGAGTGGGTACAAATATTTCTGAATCGGTTCATCTCCTGGCAAGTGGGGCGGACTGTGCGTGTTACTTGCGTTGTACGGACGAGGGCTAGACCAAACAACAAAAAAATGGCAGCCAAAGCAGCAGCAGCAGCATAAAGCCAGATCCTTCGGCTTTGTTGTTTTATTGCTTCAAAATGTGAGGTGACGTACCTCATATGTTCACATGGGATATGAAAATCGATAATCGAAGCATTTAAATCAATATCGAATCGAATCAAATCAATATTGAATTGAATCGCAACCTAAAGTATCAAAATCAAATCGACTGTTGACCTCCATTCGGATTTTTTCGTGATATATTTTGCCCACACTGATCTGATACCTTTCTCTGATAAATCCGTACTCTGTTGGGTGATTCCTTTGTAAATGATGAATCATACTTGTTGTAATAAAGTGAGCCCTGTTGGTACCTCTTCGAGCAACACTCACTGAACAAATGTTACAAGACGCTGTTTTACTATCATTGCTTTCCAAAGAGAAGTAGTTCCACGCAGCCGACATGTTTGACTTACAGCAGCCGTAAAGTGTGACGGTGCTGAAAACGTGAAAACTGGATATGTTCCGATCACATAATAAAATCTGATGCTATTCAATCCTCCAAAGTAGCCATATCGGACGCCGATACCGAGTGTATCGGATTGGGACATCCCTACTGACAATACAAAGTGCATTTGGTGCAAAACTAATATTATGCAAGGCGGCAACACTGCCAACATGTTAGACTTGTTGACGCACGTCGTTAAATACAAAGAGTTTCACGTCATATTTATTTACTTACAGACTCAACAAAATGTTGTTGACACAGGAAACCTGTAAAACCAACTTAATGTACACAGAAAAGTCACAGGAGGAAATGATAGGGGAATTGATCAAGAGTAGGATCAGCAAGCTTTATTGATAATGGCGTCAACAGAATCGTATCAACACCTATACCTCTTTACATCTGTGTTTCCAACATGTCCCTCCTAAACTCAAAATAAACCCATAGAGTTTCTGTTTGTCACTAAATTCAGCCTGAAGGTGGCTAAAAGCTACATCAAGTCTCACTTGATTGCAGAAAAATAGTCTGTTAGCTCTGAGTGTGAAAGCGCTAGATAAAAAATGTTCTTCTTGTTCTTTTGACAATCATAGATACAGACTGTAGACTGTTCTTACTTTGACAATAATCTTATCATTCAGTGAATTTGTGCTGCATAAAAACACAAAGCTGTGTCTGCTTAGAGTTAACATTCTCTTTTCCTCTGTGCCTCACTTAGTGAGATTAATCTCACACGTTACACGCCATCCTCTGTTCCTAGCTTAGCACCAACACTCTATTCTGCAGACACTTTGTAAAATCCACAGTCCGCCTCTGCTCGGTGTGCTAGTCTGTTCAGGACTAGCTGTGTTGGAGAAGTATTAGCTCCATATGTCAGTCTGTTGTGTTGTCTGCATATGCATCTGCTCGTCCCTGAGCACTGCTCTTGGATGGATGCATGCAATTAGATGTAATATCCCACAATCGAAATGTCAACACATTGCCTGCTCCAGCTTCAGCTCTCATTTGTTGCAGCTATCTTCGTCTGCCTGAATGGGCTCGTTTCAGTGGGAACATGGACCATTGAGTTTCTCTCATTAAACAGAGGATGGCTTCTATTACTCCTTTTTGTCTGAATCAATGTTGGCTTTTATGTAGGAAAGTATAAAGACATGCAGCTTTAGTTGTTGCTGCTTTTTGTGGCTTTATGAGCGTGGATGATGCTGTTTCTTTGTCTTTTAATAGAGAGATGATAACATAATAGCAGAAATAAACTCACGCCTATCCATCTGATTTAGTCAAACTAGGAATCTCTTAATATCGTCTTTGTGGTGCAGAAATGTCTCATCAGCATAACCAGCTCTCCTCGTCCATTCAGCAGGAAACACAGAGCCACTCTGAGCCACTTTGATGTTGTCAATGCAACCTGGGGGATGATTTTTGATTGAATGGCTCCCCCAGCCAGTGAAACAAAAGACAAGGACACGGAGCGAGGGGAAGTGATGCGTGGGCATGTGTAGTTTCTGTCTCTCTAGGGAGCCAGTTAAAAACACAGCCGAGCAACATGATTCAGGCGGTTGCGGCTCAGAGTTGGAGGCAGTGGGCTGCAAACAATGAGTAACATTTGGGAGCAGTCATTTTGCACAATCACAACCAGTACATGAAATGCCAAAATGGGAGGCATATTTCACTCCGGAGGCGGATCATATTTGTGTATGAATGAGGCCACTTATCGGGAAATGTATGGCCGTTATCTCACAAAAGATTTATGAGGCACTCTAGTTTATGACATCGCTCCGATAATAAAATTGCGTAGCAGATTTAAATCAGCAGCGCATCATAATTCATGAAGTGTAAATGTTTATGGCCTTGATCCTGTACGTTTTTCATCATTTTTGAATTAAGTCTTGCATCAGTTTCGTCTGCGTGGCCTGAAATACAAACTGTGATACTCTGTGGCTGCAGCTCAGCCAGAGATGGTGGAAGGGGCAGGTATTTTTTTTTTTTGCCTTTGGCAGCACAAATGCTTTGTAGTGTGAAAATTGCAGCAGGCTCCAACACAGGAGAGATGATATGTTATCACAGACACACTCCTCTCGTGCGCTGCTTCAATCCACACTCGCTGGCATCCTCGCAGAGTGGTGGTAGAAACGAGTGAAGCACATTATTAATATCACTGCTCTACAACTGTGTTAGATGCAATAATACACAAGCTGAGGGACATCATTTTGGGGGTGATCAGGCTTCATGTTGGACTCATTCAAGTGTTAAAAAGTGGGTTTACTCACATTTTTACGGTAGCGTATTGCATTCACTTAAAATAAAAATAAAAATCTGTTTTTATGAGATAACTACCTCATTAAACAGGAAATCCTTTATATTTAATTTTCTTGTTTTTTACAAGATACTATCTCGTAAAAACAAGATTCACATCATAAATATGTGCAGACATTTGTCCAACAGTACCAGCGTTTCGCTCCATTCATTCAAAATAGAGACATACTGATATGTTTTTCAGGGCCAATACAGATACCGCTTATCAGTAGTCAAGGAAGCCAATAACTAATATTTGGGGCTGATATTCATTTATAGTAAAAGTGAAAATATTGGTATGGCGGCGGATGGGTTTTGCAAAAGCCACAACAAAAATGCAAGAGCAAAAACACAAATGTTTTTGCATATCTACTGACACTACCAGCCTCTGTATATTGGCGTCAAAATTTGGGATAACAGGAGCTACAACACTTGATTTTGTTTATACGACTTTAAGCATATTTTTATTAAACAGCTCCGCTCAGCAGGCTCAGCTGCTGTCTTATCAAGTTAAATGAAAATATATGAAAATAAATACTTTCCTAAAGTTTTCTTCAGTAGGTCAAGTTTTCCAAAAAAACGGCACTGTGTGTCACCATTTAGATGGTACTGTGGGTGGGACAATGCTAGAGACAGAGTAGCGATTGCAGACAGAGAGGCGCTGTTGTATTGGAGCCAAAATAACACAGTCTCAAGTTTAATTATCGGCTACTGAATTAAAAAAGGTAAATGCCAATATTCCTCAAAAAGCTGAATATTGGCACCAATAATCGGCCCCGCCAAATAATCGGTCTGTCCCTAATTCAAACAAGTGAGAATTCTTCAAGCACTAAAATAAAACTGTTGTCCATGTTCAGTTTACAGAAACGATACTACACCATGGAGTCAGCTACTGTCCAGTTCTGAATGTTACAGAGCACCTGGTGCTTGCAGTCAAGAATTACTGTGCTAACTGCTAACTGCTAAAGCGGATGTTTATTGATTGTTTGCTAAGGGTCACCAGTTAACAGGGTCACACTTTACACTGAAACACCAGCAACTGCCGATATTCTCAATCCAGTTTTTACTTTGTGTATTTAATGCAAAGGTTGGTCAAGGGACAAAGTTATAGTCATGTAACATCCATTAAACTGTTATTTAGGTGATAAATGTGTTTTTGGTGGTTACATCTTTATGCTTAAGCTTATCAATAATTCCTGTTTTTTTATGAGATAGTGCAGTGAATGTAATACCCCACTGTACATTTTGGCCTGTTAATTCTATAAACCATTTGGTGTATGCTAGAGGGAAAAAACATCAATACGGCAATATATTGCAGTACTTTGATCTGTAAAAAAAATCAATAGTTCAACTCTTAAGATCAATATTTTTGTTTATAAAAATGTATATTTTAGGTTGGAAGTCTAATACATCTTCTTCACCACCACTGTGGTAGATGGCCCTGAAGAGCTACTCTGCTGTATGTTGCCCATAAACTGTATAATAAATATAATCTCGAAGTTTATTCAAAATATCTTATTCCTAAACTTGATGATGTGGGTTTTGATGCTGTAAACATCAATGTTTTCTCTCTATTCTTGGGTTAATTAGTATAAAATCATTTGCAATTTATTTTTTACAGTGTAGTAGACTGATAAAATAATAATCATAGACATGTTTTGCACAATATGAGATTTTTAAAATTTTTTATAAGTAACATTGGTTACACCAAGTGACATTTATCAGTTTCACCAACTGACCATGACTTTCACCCAATGACATTTTTGCAACATTAGTTTAATGTCACAGTAGTTTAAGTGACAAACTTGACACACTTTATGTTTTCAAGTGAAGTGTTTGTATGAAACCCTGCATCTGACTTTCATTATTTCAAACAGAATAAAATAGAAAAGCTGTTTTCAATCAAATAGTTCACTGTGTAAAATATCGCAGTGTTGTGATATCGTGATGTTATTGTATTGTGAAGTTCTTGCCAATACTCATCCTTAGTGTATACCATCAAAGACATGAAAAAGTAAACTCCAAAGAGTAGTTTAACTGAGCTGCTGCTGCTTATTTTTATGAATTATTATTATCAAAGGATAAATCTATGTTTTCTGGATTCCTTCCAAAAGTTTCTACATGGTTGCCTAGTTTGAAGTAATATGCGCTTATTGATTTAGTGAGTGTTTTTTTTTTGGCCACTTTGGCACCAGAGCTGTGAAAAACAACACCGACAGATCACCCTTTTAGTGGATATGATGAACAAGACTAAAAATAGCCACAGCTACACACAGCTACCTTTTTTTGTAGAGACTGTCTGTGGCAGTTGGATGCAAACCTTATATAGGCCAATATTCACACTGCTTGTAGCTCCAGCATCTCCAGAAATATCTGTGCCCTTCACAGCTAAAAGCTTCACTATCTTCATCAGAGAGTCTCCAAATGAATCTGTGAGCTGAATCTCTGACAGCTTGTCCTGTTTCTCTCTTTTTAGGCAAGTATGTGTACCAGCCCATGACCAATGTGTGCCAGCTGCCCAGCACAGCCGTGCCGCCTGTTGACACAGAGTACAGTAACACCATGGACCTGTCCATCTCCCTGGCCGAGCGCTTCCTGAAGCTCGCCCCCTGCTTCCAGTCTCCCCCTCACCTGGAGTCACCCAAGTACTGCGTCATCGCCGATCTGTTCGTGGACGACTACATCGTCAAACGCATCAACGGGAAGATGTGCTACGTCCAGCGCCCGCCGCCTCCTCTACCAGAACCGCCTCACGCTCCAACCCCTCCCCCGCCTGCTCCACCTACACCTCAGAGGCCCCAGAATCCTACTCCTCAGCCTCGACAAGCAGCGAAGCCGGCGCCGCCGACTCATCACACACCTGCACCTGCACCTGCACAGTGTGTCCAGCAGGCGTTCAGCGAACACAAACACCCGTCTCCTGTGGATAAGATCAAAGGCCCCAAAATGGACCACTGCTCCTCTCCGTCCAGCTCCGAGGACTCCGGCATCAACGCGCTGGGTCTGCACTACCTGGAGTCCTGTGAGGAGGAGAGTGAGGAGGAGGATGAGGAGCTGAGCACAGATGGAAACTCCAGCCCGGGCAGTCTCTGGGACCAGGACGACTGCTCTCTGCTCTCCCCATCCAAGTCAATGATAGAGATCATCGAAAAGATCGAAACAACTGTGTAACTTACAGCAGCGTCGACACAGACATCTCCGGGAGGGAGGGAGGGAGCCCGATCCAACGGAGCAGCATGATTTTTGTGGAGAAACTCTCCTGCAGGTGGCCGAGGGTTGTACGTCTGCACTCCCACACAGCCTCTCCTCTGTCCCTGCATGGAGCGAATTTCTCGAACTTTCAGAGGAGAATGAGGAAGCACAGGAATAAAAAGCACATGCACAGTGGACCAAAAAGAGCCATTGTACATGGTAATTACACGGTGACAAATCTGAAATACAAAAGGACTCTATTATAGGTGCACTTACATCAGAGGGAAGTAGGAGAAAGTGACTTTTCTGTGACTTTTCTTTCAGCATACATTACTGGAGGGGAGTTATGTATAAACAGAGGGGATACGTAGGTTTGCTGGTGATAATAATAAGTAGTTAGAGGATTCCAAGTGTTCTCCAGTCATCAATCTGGCATTCAGGCTTTATTCTAATTCAACATTTAAGTGGCGGATAAAGCTCGCCATTTCTAGGTCTCTGGCCGGTGGCTCCACCCACACCTATTAGTAATTCTGACACTTCAGCGTAATAAGTACACGGCCAGCTACCTCTCATGGGCCTAAAGCACATCAGCCTTTTCACCCGTTAATTACTCAGCTTCCAGCAGCAGGGACACAGCTGCTTTTATCACATTATTATAAACAATTCCAGGCCCACGGTTCGTCTGCACTTTACTGACACTAACACACACAGTAGGTAGGAAGGTACGTCAGTGTTCGACAATCAAGGATTACACAAAAGCACATTCCTATATTGTACCTGCCGGTGAGCACCGCCGATGCTCTCACACAGCCTCTGAAACCATTCGCCAGACTTCAACGCTTTGTTCCGACCAACTTTTGTGGTCACGCTGATCTGCAACCCGGTGCTGCTTGAGACCAAATGAGGCGAAACGTGACTCGTTTTGACCTCTATTTGCAGAAATTAAATTGCAGTGACGTCTCTGGCAGAGCTACAGAGACAACAGTAGGAGTCACGTTGTCACATAGCGAAGAGGGAATATTCTTTATATATACATAGATATAAACTTAAACAATAATAGAACTGCATTGTTATTTCTATTTCAGGCTTGACAGTGAAATGTTTTGTGTTTCCAGCCGACAGAGGAGTCTGGGAAAGGTGTGCAGGCTAGAGTGGATTAGTGTGTCATGGTTTTTATGTGCTATAGAGCAAAAAAACGCCTCTTAACGCACATTTAGAAGGAGATTTCAGTCTGGAATAGGTGTTGTGATGTTGTGATGGACATGATTTTAGAAGAAACGCACTCAAGTATCAAATATGAGCGACAGCCCCTTATTAGTCAGTTAGTACATGAAGATGGGCTGGGTATTTCATTTGTATCTTTTAAATGTCTGGAGTTCTTTCCTGAGGTTGTTCTCTGCAAGAAATAAAATCACTAAAATGTTCACAATGATCGCTGCGAAGCTACACAACATGTAAGAAAATTTAAAAAAGGGTTGTTTTGCATGACTGCGTTCATTTGCAGGAGTCCCTCATGTCCGAGACTAATTTGATGAATCTAGCTGTTCAAAGAGCGGACAAATTGTGCATCTGTTCATTTAAATGAAATGGTTTCATTCAGGGACGGGCCTTGACATTACACTCAACACACATCCCCTCCTAATGCAGTTAAAAAAAGAATTCTGGCTCATTATTGTTATATTATTTTCATATGAATAAATCTCAATGAAAAATATTTTCCTCTCCGGCGTCTCTTGAAATGTGTGGGCATCTATTTTCTACAAAAGGAAAGTTGGAACTTTCTTTTGAAAAGCACTCAAACTTCCACCACCTGACACTTAGATGACTAATGCTCTCCAGAGATTGGGTGGAATAGCAAAGCAGAGTGAGAGAAAAGCTCAAATTGAGTCATTACTTTTTCACTGTGATTGCTTGCTTCCTCTGAAATGCCTCTTTTATAACCTTTGTTTTCTTGTGACACAATTGCGGTGGAAAATCACTCCGAAGCAGGAGAACAATCAAACAGAGGCAGGTGCAGATATTAAGACTAAAGATCTTTGACCTTGTGGCAGAGTTGTGATATTGCATATGAGAAGAACAGGACAGGTTAGAGCGCTAATACAGGTTTCTTTTCCAGGTTTTGTTTTGCACATTTGGATTTAATGAGAGAATTGCAGGTGTCTCACCTTGACATCCAGCCCAGATTGATTTCCCCTGTTTCTCTGGCACAGTGTCTATTGATTATTTGTACTCCTCCAGCGCGGAAAGAAAAACCGAGGCCACGATGAAATGCTAATCAGTTGATATAAATGTACATTCATTGTTCTGCTCGGTCATGAAGAGGAGGAGTGTGCAGCTGACTGCTGCTGGAGAGCCTGCACGACAAAGCAAGAGTGGGAGACGAGAGAACGTGAAAAGTGGAGAAGACAAGAGAAGAGAATAAAAGGCACAGAGAAAAAAAGTGGGAGTGCACGGAGGGAGTGAAGTGCGAGCAGAGCGCGGCAGAGGAAGTGCAATTAAAAGGACGATGATGCAAGCACATGCAAAGTCTCAGGAAGGACTGCGTGTGCGTGTGGTTCAACATTTTGAAATTATTTTAGTTTTTTTTTTTCAAAAGCTTCAGACAGATCTCATGAAGAGATAGACTGCTGTAACTGTTAATCCCTCGCAGCAAAGTCATTCAACTGGCAGGCACCTTGAGCAGTCCAGAGCTCCTACACACACACACACACACACACACACACGCTCACACACAACCACTAGCAGACACACACCAAATCAAAAAACGCCCTTGTTCAAGGACTGCTTCACAAGCTCAGTTGGCACGGCACGCGTCACACAAGCTTTCTCCTTTTTGATGTGAGCACAAACACATTACATTCTCCTTTTAATTTCTCACAATTGCTTTTGCTCTCCAGGGGCCACTTATCAGACGAACAAGACTCAAATATTCAGAGGAGATTTTAAATAGCAGAATGAAAACATGGAGAAGAGGCTGTGCCTCACCTGGGTCAGAGAATCATCAGGAGGAATGAAGTAAAAACATTTTCTGTGATTGAGAATTGTTAGTAGATTGGTCTAAATGTTGGATGGAGCAGCTTGAGTCTTACAAACAGCTTTTCATTGATTCTTAGCCCTAGTGTTTGAAGCCACAAGTCTGTCAGAGGAGGATGAATATCTCTAAAAACATGTTTTAAACTCTGAGCATAAAGTAACTTTAACCATCAGACATTTGGAGCCATGTCCGAAAATCAAGAGTCATTCACTAATCCCTGCCCACAGAGTCAGTGTAAGGGACTATTGTTGGACTCATCAGCACAATACACACAAAATTATGCAAAATTATACACACATAAAATTATGTCATACCTGTCATACAGTCAAATCATATGACTCGACATCAGGATCAGTGATACATTTTATCATAAGTTTCAGCGAAAGCAAATACGATACTGATCATATTTCAGCTATAAATGAAGTACAGTAAAATAAATATGAA
Source organism: Halichoeres trimaculatus (assembly GCF_033239565.1). Taxonomy (NCBI): domain Eukaryota; kingdom Metazoa; phylum Chordata; class Actinopteri; order Labriformes; family Labridae; genus Halichoeres; species Halichoeres trimaculatus. Next base: position 21,079,205 of record NW_027437197.1, read on the forward strand.
GTACAATATTTTGAAGAGGGGATAATGTTTGGGTTATAAAATCACAATATTGTTTCATTAAACCCTTTGAACGGAACATTCCATTCTAGCTGCTGTCTCTTTAAGGCTCCCACCCCACGAACACCCTTCCCTCTGATTGGCCGACTCTTAAACAGACAGATGCAGATATTCCTACAACATACACTGCAAAAAATGAAATCTTATTAAGTGTTTTTGTCTTGTTTTCAGTAGAAAACACATTTTTAGACTTAATATGAGCCACATTCACCTGGCCAGTCAAGAAAAATGTCTTATTTCAAGTTATTTAAAGACAAAAATGAGGTCTGAATTGCCTGTAACAAGTAAAAAAAAAATCTGCCAATGGGACAAGAGAAAAGTTACTTGTATTAAGACATTATTCTAGTTTCAAGTAAATTTTTTTGTTCTACTGGCAGATTTTTTTTATACTTGTTACAAGCAATTCAGATCTCATTTTAGTCTTTAAATAACTTGAAATAAGACATTTTTCTGGACTGCTAAGGTGAAAATGGCTCATATCAAGTATAACGAGACAATTTTCTCTTAAAATAAGGGAAAGATGCTTAATAAGATTTCATTTTTTGGCAGTGTATGAATATGTAGCTGTTGGAAAATTTGCACAAGTTAAGGATGAAAATCCACTGACACTTTATATCCATGTTTAGAATAGGTGAAAGCATAAAACCCCCTCTTTAAAAACTTGACTAAAGCATGCTTTCACCCTAATGATCTCAGGCCTGTTAACACCACTTGAAAAACAAACGTACCTCAGGGAAAATCCTTTAAAGATGCCATTGATTACCAACTTCTGGTCCATCTGCCATCTTTCTTTGCATCTCAATGCATGATGGTATATGAATGCTCGACGAGCAACCAACACAACTTAGGGGGTTGAAAAATGAAGCAAATGTAAATTATAAAAAAACTGGAGTCGCTCAAGCATGTATTTAAGACTTGCTGCGAAAAACAAGGAAGTCCTTTTCTAGATACATGTCGAAGGTTTAGTCAACTTTTGGAATATGGCATCTTTCACCCTGACATCCATGTTTTATACAGTATTTGTCCCAGACTGGTTGTACACTATTTTTATGATGTACTGTGGGATACAAATCCACTTTAGGGTACAATAATAATCCACATTGTGTAGTGGGTGATTTCAGATACATCCTTAGTCTATTCTACTCCTCATACTTGTTATTTGAACAAGTAAATAAATAACTAAGCAGCTCTAAAATATCTAGATCCATGGTAACAGATTTGAGAAGTGGTATCCACATTTCAATGACACATTTCCTTTTATATACAAACATGTTTTGGGTCTATTTATTTGCTAAAAACAGAACAGAAAGAATGCAACGCCAGGAGAAACACGATACTTTCCCAACTTTGAAGCCATTTGAATTGAGTTTTGAAGGGGAATGTGGAAGTTAAGGGGTTTAATAAAGTCTGTAATTCGACATCATAAAAATCCATATCGGCTTCCGACAGGGGACCAGCAGGATATTGCAGGCAAACAGCTTCCTTATATCGCCAGTTTCTAATCTGAGACATTCAGAGCCAAACTTCACAGCGGCACTATATTTCAAAAGGGCCATTTATAAGTCCACTTTACAGCCTAATGTCTGGGTGATTGGCCTGATGCAGGCAGGTAGCAGGGGAACCCACCAGCAGGCAGCTGATAAACAATCAGACACATGGCTTTGCCGTGGCAGTGCTTGATGGCTGATAGGTTTCTGATAAGCTCTATAAACGCCAGAGTGTCACCTGGAGTGCAGCTCTGCTCTCCCTGCCTGTAAAATATTCATTACTTTTTTCCGTCACTGTCTGCCCTCATCTTTGAAATGAATTTAGAGCACTTTTTCCTCTTAGACGCAGAGTGAGACTCTCTCCCTGCAAACTCCTGACAACAGCTTCGAGCTTTAGTGCCAGCAGACGAGGCTGTGTTTGAAAGTATTCCCTTCTGTTGCTTAAAGCTACTCTGTGATTCATGCTTTCACTACTTAAGCGAAAAGCCTTTGAGTGCTTTTTTTGGGGATGGCAAAATGACTCACATGGTACCTTAATGTGATTAGTTAGCTTTGTTGCTGTGGATTAGTCTGCATTAGATGATGATTCAGTAGTTGGGGGGAAACACAGGATGGATGATCACATTTGCACGCGAAATTTGCAACACCTGCAAGTTTAAAGCAGGGGTCTGAATCTTACCTCCCAGATTTTCACAGTGATGCTGCTTTTACTTGACTCAGATTCGCACAATATTCCCCAGCTCTTGTCTCTAGTTACTCAGCAGTTTCGCAGCTATCGATAGAGTCCATTAGCAGGGCTTTTTTTGTGGTTACTGTGCACTGATGGGAAGTCTGAATCCATCTTAATCACATCAAAGAGTCTGAGGATGTTGGGGATGCCCGTGCTCACTTTCAACTTTAAAAGAAGAGTCAATATGGCCGCCTTCTCTCATGTCTGTTTTGCTGCGTGATAAATCTTCTCTCTCTTTAACTTTCCGTCTTCTCTACACTTGATCCTATGAAGCATGAAACAGGGAAAATTAACTACTGTTGTTGCAAGTGGGCAGATGTTATTCTCAGAGGAAAACAAGATTAATGTGCACGCTTGTTTTTGATTTTTTCTTTTTTTTTAATCCTCTTTTTGAAGCTGTGTGTAAGAGTGAGTGATTTATTCTAGAAGGAGTGAATCAAACACATTTAGTTTGACATCAAAGGGTTAGGACTTTAGATTTGACATGTTTTATTCAAAGATCAAACATGATGAAAAGAGAGCAATTGTGTCCGCTGTGTCTGAGGCTGTGTCTACAATTCAAAGGTCAGAAAAGCTAAAACCGCTTCAGATATTCATCTAAAAGCAGACCTGTGTCCAGTGAGGGCTCACAGTTCCCTTAAAGGGGCTGTGAGGAGTTTGAAAGTGATCTTGAAAAAGTCTCCCTAGATATATGCCTGATCATAATCCACACTTTAAAATGAGATTAGCAGCGCCAATATAGGTTATTTTGAAAATACTACTTTGTAGCTCCTTCTTAGCTTCCTGATTGGGTCAAGCAGGACTGGATTGATTTTCAAGTCTCCATGACAACCCCTCACGGCTGACTAAGTTTAGTAGTGAGATGAGAGATCTGTGTTTTTCTCTGCTGAAAACTATTTCTGTGATTAATTTTGTAGTGATGGTGGACACTGGTGCCGAACTGTCAGACTGAAATGGACACAAGAGCAGAAGAAAGCTAAACAGGAGAGAGATAGAGCACGAGCTAAAGGCTAACACAGGAGCTAAACTGTTAATGCTAATGTTGTTTCCAACCCACAGTCAGCAGTTATTCTGCAGTGGTCTGTTCAAACTTGAGAGTCTATCAATAAAATGAAGAGTGAGGTTTCGTTAGCTCTGATTGGTAGATGACTGGCAGGACATAACCAGGATTTACTAACGTTACACATTACAGACATGTCTTAGAGCACCGGGCTGTATGGGTGGCTACTAAACTACTGTACGAACTGACAGTTTGCTTGTTGTCACCGTAAAAAAAAATGGACGTCATCTTGCTCAACTCAAAGTGAGGTTGCCACAAAAACTGCTCCCCCTGGTGGCTGGCTGCAGTATAGGTAAAAAAATCAGGCTCCCCAGCCATTCCAGATGGGCTGTGGTCAAACTTTAAAAAATTAATACACCTGGTAGAAATGTTTCTCACATCCGATTGTTATTGTAATTTGAAGATACAAGACATTATTTGGCTGCCTTTTATTTCGGTCCTCCTTCTCTGGAAAAGTTTTGTTATCATTAGTTATAAGGGGTTAAAAACAAGGTTTTACATCATGTTTAACAATGATTGACAGCTGCCGAAAAAAAATAATTATCATTTTTGTCACCTGGCTCCACTCAGATTCTCCCAGAATCCCTCACAGTCTCTACTGCGCAGACTCAGGCTGCACAACTGCTGCCAATGGCTGCGCCTGTGATGGGGGAATTTTGGCTTCAAAACCGTACTATGGTAAATGGGGAAGCTACGCTATCCACTCTTTATACAGTCTGTGGCCAGAGCTAGGTATGGGCGACTACTAAACTACTGTATTAGCTGACATTTTGCTCATTGTCACGTTAGCTTACAGATAAGTCATAGCACTGGGCTGCTAGTAGCGTTACATATAACAGGCTACTGACATATGGTACAAACTTACAACATTTGCTTGTTGACACATTTCAAACAACAGCGCTAAGTAACTGTACTGAGAAATACCTCACCTCGTCGCATTGTATCTGGTGAAAAGTTGTCTTGAACAAACAAAATTTCTTCCGAAACAAACACACACCTTGTTAAAAGTCACATCTTGACGACAGTGTATGTGAGACTTCAGGCCAGAAGGTGGCGAGGCAGTCCATTTAAAATAGATTCTCCTAACAGTATCTTTAACTTGAATAACACACATACAGACGCTTTAAATCATGTCGCTTGAAGCTCTGACTCTCACAGAAACTCTACATTTAGGAAATATTACAAGCTGTAATAAAGTCCATTTCACTGTCGTCTGCATCAGCTGAAGGCTGATTAGTATCACACTCAACAATCCCATGATTGATGTCCTCTAGTCCTCCCACAATGCTTTGGACAGATGTGGCTTTCATCTGTGAGAGTATTTCACGAGGCTGCCACTCAAAAAGTGGCATTGTCCTTCCCCGTTTAATGCTTTTTAAAGGGTTGCCCAAAATAGAGAGAAAGAACTAGGCCATCTCTGGGCCCAGATTGCTTCTAGCAGATATGACAGAATAAAATATGGGACGTAGGCTTTCTAAATCTAAATGTCTGCTGCCTGTTAACTGTTAAAAAAACATTGGTTTCAGGGGAATTATTGCATTAAGAGATCTTAGCCATAATGGCTCCCCAGGATGAGCTTCAGATCCATCGACGTGTGCGGGGGTCTTAAAGGAAAATATCCTCAAGATTACACTGTGGATTAACTCGGGCGTGAAAAGCAGAAATAAAAGTTTGAAAGCTGAAACAAGCTGTGATGCAGAGTTTCTCAAATGTCACATGATGTTTTTGCGCTGGGCGCTATCAGCACTCTTAAATCAGGGCGATATGAAGCTATTTCTAAACTTCCTATAAGACTAAATTATAGCTAACTTTACTTTAAGGATGTTAAATACGATCATTGTGCTTCAAAGCTGCTCTCATCTTGTCTTATTTTCTGTGGATGGGTCGAGTTAACCCACACCAACCCCTGAATTGCATCCAGATAGAGGGCATTACACCTCCATCACACAATAAGAGTGTGTGTCATAGGTGTGTCAAAGGTTTCTCATATTCTAGCCTTGCTCTTAAAATCATGCTCTTCATAACACGGCAGGAAAAAAGTACACATAATCCATTATAACACAGATTATCTTAATATCTAAGCTCAGAGCAGAAATAGCTGCCTGCTAAACCCGAGGCTGACAATGAAAACAGACAAGCATAATCTCCAAACAGAAAAACCTGCTCCACTAAAACCAGGTGCACAACACCAACAACTGAGCAGTAGGAAATAAGACGCAGTAATTTGTGTCTGAAAAGAGGCCTGGCAGCGCCTGAGTGCCAGCGAAGAGGAGGAAGAGGAGCCTGGAGCAGACATGTCTGATTAAGCTCTGAATAAATGGACCTGCTGGCTGGAGCAGATGAGGACCAGCAGATGGTTTCCACACTGTGAGGTTGTGTGTGCCGTGCTGCACCACGCCACGCTGCCACCGCGGCGGCCCCTCAAAACCCTCCACAGCTAGCATCACAGAGTGGCCCCCTAACCCGGCCCCATTCTCATCGCCTCAGCTAACACCATTAGCATGTAAATGACAGCTGAGCCCCTTGGCTGCTCTGTGGGTGCTGATAGGCCGCAGCAGACCTCCAGCTTCTCAGTGCATTAATATCATTTTCTTCATTGTTGTAGGATTATGTGGGGGGGTTGGAAGCTGGATGCAGAGGGGTCAGACCGGCTTGATTTTGGTATGAATATTGAAGGTTGTTGTGCTGAAGACATTCACACCACTTCTAAAGGCTAAAGAGGAGGCAGCCAAAGCGGAGTGGCTCCCTGCAGGACAATATTTCTGGGAAATGGGGTCTGGTTTCATAACAAAACACCACACAGGAGATGCAGTGACATTTATGATCAGGAAACAACAGAAAAAAACATCACTTAAGATAAGAGGAAGCCAAGAGCTGAACAAGAGCATATACAGATCAGTTTGGGTCTTCTGTTGTTTTTTTGCTCAAATACTTAAGCTTCTGTGGGGAAACATATGAAAGTGGAGTAGGGCCACTGAAAGGAGTCTTTTTTTTTATTACTATTTTTTCTGAAAAGAAATCCGAATTCTCAGACTAGAGTCAGATTTACGACTTTAATCCCAGAATTCTGACCCAAATCCCAGAATTCAGAATTCAATCCCAGATTTCTTACTTTTTTTCTCTCAGAATTCTGAATTCTGACTATAATCCTCTAATTTTCTGATTTAAATCATAATTTTTCTAACTTTAATCTCACATTTTTTTACTTCAATTTCAGAATTCTAACTTTTTTGCTTTCAGATTTCTGAATACTGACTAAAATCCCACAATTCTGACTTTATTTCTAATTTTTGACTGTAATCTCACATTCCTGTTCAATCTCAGAATTCTGACTTTTTTGCTATCAGAATTCAGGATTTTGACCATAATCCTAATTTTCTGACTAATTTCACAATTTTGTCTCTAATCTTAAATTTCAGGATTCTGACTACAATCCTAGAATTCTGCCTTTAATCCCAATGTTCTGACTTTAACCTCACAATTTTGTCTTTAATCTCAGAATTCTATCCTTTTTCCTCTCAGAATTCTAAATTCTGACTTTGATCCCAATTTTGTGACTTTAATCCTAAATTTCTGACTTTAATCTCACAGTTTTGACTTTAATCTCAAAACTCTAATTTATTTTGCTTTCAGTATTCTGAATTCTGATAATAATCCCAGAATTCTGACTTTAATCGCAGAAGTCTAATTTTTTTCCCTCAGAATTCTCAATTCTGACTATGATTTCAATTTTATGACCTTATTTCTAATTTTTTTTTTTTTTTTTTTTTTTTTTTACTGTAACCTCACAATCCTGTTCAATCGCAGAGTTCTGACTTTTTTTGCTATCAGATTTCTGGACTATGACCATATTCCTAATTTTCTGACTTTAATCTCCCAATTGTGTCTTTAATCTCAGAATTCTATTTTTTTTCAGTTGGAATTCTGAATTCTGACTATAATCCCAGAATTCTGAATTTAATTTCACAATTCTGACTGTAATCTCAGAATTCTAATTTTTTTATCAGAGTTCAGAATTCTGACTATAATCCCAGAAGTCTAACATTTTTTCTCTCTCAGATTTCTGGATTCTGACTCCAAGAACATTCTGGATTCCAAGAAAGAAAAAAGAGAATTTGACTTTAATCCCAGAATTCTGACTATTTCTCATAAAAAAAAAAAAAAAAATTGTAGGTTAGTTTTTTTTTTTGTCAGTGGCCCTTATCTTGTTCCATATTGTGTGAGTTAGTCACTGCTAATGTTTGCACTTTTCAGAGAAACATGCAAAGTGATAACTCACCATAGATGAACATGAAGATGGACAAAGCTAAATAAAAAGCTTAGTGTCATATTGAAAAGATACTGCAGCAAAGGTTTTACTTGCTCATTAGTATTTTCATTAACAGCATTGTGATGTTTTGCATGCAGCTGTCGTTGACTCTCACACACTTTACTCTGCAACTCTGCCTATTTCTCACTCCATTTCCCAGCCCTTCCTCTGCGATGTTTACCTCGGGTTGAGTGCAGCATTTTGAACGTTATGAGAGCAATTACAATAAATTCAATTAATTGCTGAGTGTTAAACTGGCATTTTTAAGCCAAAAGCTGTAATGCAGTTTTAAATGAAATAGCAGGCATGGGACTAGTGAGAAATATGCAAAAACAGGCACACAGAGAAAAAGTTAATGAATATCGTCCTGCACATACCCAGCTCCACCCAGGACAAACACTCACACACACTCACACACACATTAAGTATGCAGAGCTGGTGAGTCGTTCGCTTGCGTTAGCCGAGCTATTTTTGCACAGCAGAATCTGCATTGAATAATATTCTACCTCATCTCTGGTCTTGAAGTCATCTCCCTTTGATCAACCTCTTCCACTCCCCTGTCCTGACATCTGCAGCCGTCCAGTTGATGCACCCTGACTGGGCTCACCCTGCCGCCTGCCTTCACTCAAGTTTCCTGCTTTTGCAGCACTCACGATGTTTAATTTTCAAGTTTCTGAAAGTCAGGACATAAACAAAGCAGGATTTGATGTATGATTGTTGTTGGCATCCTGATCGAGGTGTTTTCAGAGTCCTACACTTACGAGTTCACTTCACCTGAGAAAACATTCACTACACTTTTATTCGTCTGATGTCTGAAACCTTGAAAGTAGCTTTTGCACTTCTGCGAGGCGGCTCTGTGAAGAGAGACGCTCAGATGTTTAGATTTGTATTCTTTGCAGTAACTATTCAAAGCTGTAAAGGGAAGGAGAAGGTCAGTAGGTTTAGATCGCCTGTAGATACAGTACCATAAGCTTTTCTCAGTGAGCGCCTTTATCCTTCGCTCTGAGCTTTCTGTGGCTGCACTAAATTATTTAACAGACAGCAGTCATCTGTGAGGAAACCCAACAGACTCTCCCCAAGTCCCCTGAGCCTGAGAAGAGGCAGACGGGTAGCTGGGGCAGCGCTGCCGGAAATAACATGGCAGAGAAATTTGGCTTGGGCGGCCAGAGCACACGGCTGGTATGTGGCTCAGAGATTCCTGCTGAATATGAAGCTGGTGATTGCATCAAGAAAAAAAAAGAGACAAGGTCTCTAAGCAGATGTGCCAACTCCAAGCTGAGAGTGGAAAAAAGAAAAAGGCCTCTTCTCCCAGAAAACTCAGGATCACAGAGGCGGGAATGGCTGTGTGTCGAAAGAGCATTTCAGATTGGTAGGTCCAAACAAAAGAGGCTCAGTACTTGGCTGCCTCTTGGCTTACTGCCAGCTTCTACTTCCCCTCACAGAGACGCCTCTCCTCTGTTCAATGTGACAGTCCATCTTCCCTCATCCCCAGGCATGACCAATCAACCCTGAGAAGGCTGATGGATGATCTCTGAGTCCTCTCACTCCAGCTTTGAGCAACTCCTCACACAAAGAAATTCATGTGTGCAGAGCTGTACCGTCTGTTTTTTCTGCTCTTACCTGAGGAAATACTGCTGCACATATATTTGCACTTAAAATTTAGGAAGCTTTTGATTCTGCTTCCCTTAGCCTCAAGCCAAAACCCTCCAAGGTACAAAAAAACTGCATGGGGCCCTGTATGTATCAGCACGTCTGACTCAGTACGGCAAAGTTGAACAAGCCCAACCTTCAGAAGTGTATCTGTGGCTAAAGCAGACAAGCACGCAAATTGCTTGAATTAATGTGTTCTAATGAGATGTAAATTCAAGATGACGGGACGCAGCGCTTTCCTCGCCATCACACCTCCGTGTGCACACATGCAGACACACTGACTATTGGTGGTGTGTCATGTTGAAACTTCAAGCCAGGAGATGTCTGGTTAGCGTCTGGGGCCTGCTGTCGTCTTTCTCACTCTAGATAATCATCACTCATCATTTGGATCCATCCTGTCAAACCATCCGTCTGTGTTTCCACCACGCCCACCGTCTCAGGCTGCAGGAATACATGATGCAAAGGTTACTGTGGAGCAATAACGTAGAGCAGCTGATATTGACTCTGAATTGCCTCTGGGCGAGAAAGAGACACACAAGATGAAGACTGAGCTGTTTCATTCGGCGTCACTCGTGTTCCTCCAGAATGCAAAGAGGGTTTTCTCATCCCTGCTTCCTCACATGGCCCACGACACAGCTGCTTTGGGAAAGAACCTGTCAGACGTGAAAGAAAAACAGCCCTCCTGTTTTAACGTCTCCTTAATTAATCTCCTTTAATTAAAACCACAGTGAGATACTCAACACGCGCTGGTGGATTATGTAATTTCTTAAATTAAGGCCTTATAATTTGCCCAAAGTGACATGTTTCCACGCTGACAAATCCCGTCATATTTCCCAGGGATGGCAGTGCGGCTATTTTTTTCCTCTAAGATGTCAGGCTGGCTTTGTTTTTGTGGATGACATCATGCGTTACCGCTGCTCATTGTGGAGAAGAGGCTCATGGGACCATTGTTAGAGGCTGTCTCATTTTCTCGCTGAAATCAAGTGAAACCAGGATGAGGAAGCTGCACGGGAGTGTGAAATGTATGAAACCTGGAAAATTTCACACCCAGGGGAAAAAAAGTGTGGATCACTCTGCATTTTTAACATATGGAAAGCTGTTTTATCTCATTGTCTAACTGAGGATTCTTATTTTTGTGGCTGTGTGAAGAGGATACCTCATGCACCGTATCTGCAGCTTAACCCTAAAAGCAGACGTGGCAGAGCAGGTCATAGCATCCATTACACCACAGCTTACATTACGATCAAAGGCCTCAAAGAGGAACTTTTCAGCCTCACAGCAGGACCTCTGCTGTTATTGTCAACAGTTCCGCCTGCATGGTGAAATTTGTTGCAAGATTTCCCTCGCTTTATTCCCACACTCCATTACCCAATTTAATTTCCTATCGTCTTTCGCTGACGTCTCTTTGATTTATGCTCCTATGTTGTTTTTTTTTACATCATGGATCATTACAGATGTTGTGATAAACTTCCTTGTGCTCTGGATTTCATTTTCTTTCTCCCTTGAGTTTTGTAAAAGGATAAGGTGTTTTTATGTTGTGTTGCTGTTATTTTCAGCAACACCGGGAACTGATGTTAAAAAAACTATTACTTAAAAAAAAGGTTGAACTCCAGCTGGTTCTTTTCTTGTTTTTTCCTCAGCTTCCCACAAAGGAAGGAACACTACAAAGACAAAAAAAAGTCCCATGGTGGGTAAATTGTGAAAGATTTTCAAAAAGAGGGGTGCAGTTCTGCCTCATAGGCGTCTGTGATCCAGACATCTGCTGGTGTATCTTTATTCTGTATAAAAACTCATGTAAGTCATTGTGCTGTAAATCTGTGACAAGGGAAGATAACATCTTTGATTATATAACTTCATATTCATAACAGTGTAATCACAACCTGGTTGATTTGTCTTTTCAGGTCGGGTCAATGTGTCTTTTATCAATACATCTATTATCCTCACCGAGTAAATCACAGAGAACTGCTACCACATCATCAAAACTGGCAAAACCCATGAGCAGTCAGATGACCAGGCAGCCTGCAGAGAGCCAACATTTCAGTCAGATTATCAGATTATCCAAACCACGGAATTTTAAAGTAAATGAAAGTGAACAAAATGCCTGTAATGTCGGAAATAATCCCTTATTGCATTGGGAAAACCGTCAGAGCAAAAACTACTGTGAGTACAGTAGGTCAAGGTTGTACGGTCTTATCCTGCTGCAGCACAAAACAGCGTTCCTGTTGAACTGAACCACTGAAAGAAATCCAGGAAAAATGTTTCCCATCAGAGTAATTTAGACCAAAAAGCTCGGGGTTAAAAAGGTATTTTGTATTTTGAGATATTCACTCTATTTACTACTGCTTGTTTGATTGTCTGGAAATGAAGCTTAGTGGGTGATTCCCATTCAATCCCCTCTGTATGACACACTCTAAAACCTTTTCAACATCAATACAGTAGACTGTATTCTATACACTTGTGTGTCTGATACACCAGCATCAAAATTCAGAGAGGCACTTTATGGTGTTGCAGTATTTTACCAAGAAGTTGGCTCTCAGAGGAACTGGCTGCTTCAATGCCCAGAGCATGCTGGGTACAAATCAAGAGGGACTGGTCTGGTGGTTTGGTCTGGATCATTCAAGGGTGCAGACACACTGTACCATCCATACTGTGCTGTACTCAAGCACAACTGGCCCCCCACAGTGCCATTTCCCTGCTGGCCAGTATGGCCTGTAGGTACCGACTGAATTCTGTCAAAAGTACCGGGTACCGGTTCACGTAAAATCAAAAGGTACTATGTTTAAGTACCTAAATGCATCCTTGTGACCGTGAGGGACTGGAAGAGTAGGTGATTTTCCATGCTGGCATGAACACAGCGTAATTAGCTTAAATGGGGCATATCATGCTGATGCCTGATTTAATACTTACATATAAAATAATAAAGTTGAAAACAAGACCTTACACCCCCTAAATTTTCAAAAAATTGAGATATTTTATTTTTTCTGATATCCTAGAACGAGAGTTGAAGCCTCTGAAAATAGGTCATTGACATTTGGCCGCGAGATTTCAAATGTCGCGACGACACGAGGATCCTTTCTTTTTATTGGCGTAATCTGATAAAGCAGCTCCTCCTCTGTGGTGTCAGTTAGTCACACAACCGCCACCGAGGGATACACCCACCAAGAGCCGAGTATAAACGTATAAACTCTACATGTTACAGTGCCGGTTTGACTCACCACACTGAAGCGTCCTGAGATGATCTGTGTCCAGGTGGATTTTCTTCCTCCTGAGCTGCAGAACCGTCCGGGTCCGACTCGGGGTCCAATACAAAAGGACGCATCCTACACTCTGCCATTTTATTAGTGCTATCAATGCCTTATGGTGAAGTTTTGGCAAACAGCAAACTCGCTCGGTCTGCTCCATTCAGTATGGCGATTTTGTAAATACTGCCATGCTGCAAAAACTGCCCCCTGGCTCTACCCCCTCCGCCCCTCTGATAGAACTGACCAATCAGAGCACAAAGGGCTGTGACGTTGCGGGGTTACTGGAGGTCATTCTCCAAACAGAGCGTTTCAACGAGATCTTCAGAATGGCCTAAACTGAGGATATTGAGAACGCTATTGTGGGGCAATGAAGGAACTAAATGACTTGTACTGAGGGCAGAAATGCTTTACAGGCATCCTAGTCTGGCATAGTGAAAAGGAGAAACAAGCATGATATGTTCACTTTAAATATTGAAAAATAAATATGTTGAATTGAAAAAAAAAAAAATTATAATCAAACAAATTGATATTTTTTACCATATAAACACACAAAAGTACCAAAAATTGGTACTGTTGAGTACCGATACCGATTGCCATGTACCTGGAATCAGTACCATATCGTTTCAAATGTGAAAGGTACCCATCCCCAATGGTTTGAGGTCACACTACACCAATACCAACCTGACTTCAGGCACCGGTGTGGCCCGCCTACATCATCATGAAGTGCCTGTTTGAAAATCAGCGATCGATGTAGCGGCTCTCAGTGTCTAGGGGAGAGCGTTCCATGACCCTGTAAGGCTCTGTAAGTTAGAACAAGCACCTTGAACTAAATTCTGTAGCTTACCAGCAGCCAGTGTAAGGATGTCAGGACTGGGGTTAAATGAGACTGTTTAAAATTTTTAGTTAAAAGCCTAGCGGCGGCATTTTGAACAAGTTGGAGCCCATCAATACATGTCTTGTGGAGACACAGAAAAAGTGAGAAACAATAATCCAGCAGTGATGATACAAAGGCCGAATAAGATAAAATTGAACTCAGTTTTGAGATGTTCCTTACATGGAAAAAGCAAGTGTGGGTCAAGGCCAGGTACTCAGCAGGGTACAGTTGCGGTCACACTGGCCAATCGAACTGGTCTTCACAGTTGAAGCATGCTTAAGTACGGTAAGAATGTCTTGTGTGACCTTAAACGAAACATACTTTTGAGTCAATAAACCTTGTGGAGTGCTGATTCAAATGAACAGACTACATTTCAAAACAAATAATGGCTAGCTGGGGTGAGAGGGGCACAGCTGGTATATTGTATAAATATCATTTCTACCAGAGGTTGTGCTCAGCTCAGGGTGACATCAGCTATTGGTACAGCGAAGAGCTACACATGCACACAAAAACTGCACATAGCTGACAGTGATCTAGCTAAACGCACAAAGCCTATCTGTCAAATTTAAGATAGTTTTTACTAACTTCCTTTTCCCTTATTGTCAACTTATTTTATCATGCTTACCGAACTACCCTCCTACAACGTGATCACCTTGTCCCCCAACCTCCAAGCCTTTCAAAGTGATTGACCACGACATGTTTCTCAGTGACATCAGAACTTTGTGTAGACTTTTAACAGACACAGGACTATATTTACACTGAACAGGAAAGGTTGCAACTTGTCACTGTGTAGAGTTTGGACTTGAGCACGGCCTTTTGTGTGTGTGTGTGTGTGTGTGTGTGTGTGTGTGTGTGTGTGTGTTTACAGCAGAGCCTGTGTGAAGACCTTTCTCACGTCAGGTACAGAAGGAGTACAGATCAAGGAGAGAAATGCACTTGAATTGAATAAGATGCAGAGCATTATTAGTCCACATACGTTCATTTTTTGACGCCAAGATAAAATGTTAACAAGACAGCCATAATGGAATTATTTCTTAACCTGTAAAAGTGTGAGTTATGCAAATATAGAAGAAAAATATAATGGAGCTGGGTTTCTTTGTCATACAATAATAATAAAATAAGATAGAGGACAGATTCTCCTTTGAACTTCAAACACACTGCTCAAAATTCAGCCTCCATACATTCAATAATTGGACTGTCAAACCTTACAAAACGATACTGCTGACTGATGCACCCGTACCTCTGGTTTAAAGATGCTGAGCGCTGTCACAGCTACAGTTTGCATGCTGTAGTCTTCCTAATTCCTCTCTTGGGGAGTTGTAAATTGGCATGTCATTATAGCTTAGGTGTCAGGACAGGAGTTCCTCTCTCTTGCTCCAGGCGATCCAGGTGCAAAAGGCGACACACAAAAGGCAAACCGAGCTGTCCTTGGGCGGAGGAAAGACACTTTTTTTTTCGCTGAAGCCTTGCACCATGCTTCTTTGAAAGCTGCAGGTGACTAATCTTCACTTGTCAAGCCGACAGGTTGGGTTTTTTTTCTTAAAATGACACTTTGAAGGTTTCAGCTCATTCCCTTGACTCTTTTCCTGCAGAGTTCAGATGTTGCTGATTCATCGTGTCCCCCTGAAGAGAAAATAACTACAGTGTGATACTTGCACTTTAAAAGTATAGTTCTGCCTGAAGGAAAGCAAGTCTCTGAGTCATGGCTTAGTCAAAGTCTTTGAAGGATATCATTAGCTGCTGCTCCAAATGCCAGGTGAGGGATGATGTAGTGAGAGAAGACAGGGGGAGTACACGGTGGACGTTATGTGCTTTGATGAATCTGTGCAAACACAGATGAGAGTGTGCAGTATTATAGGTCAATCCACCATAACCAGTTCCACAAAATTTGGCACTTCTTTCACCTCTTCACTGCAAAAAACCTGATTTTATCAAGTGTTTTTGTCTTATCTTAAGTAAAAATTGTCTTGTCATACTTGATATGAGCTACATTAAACGGATCACAGAAAAATGTCTTATTTCATGTCTTTTAAAGAGGCTGTGAGGAGTTTAAAAGTGATCTTGAAAAAGTTTCTCTTCTAGATATATGCCTGATCATAATCCACACTTTGAAATGAGATTAGCAGCACCAATATTAATGGTTACAGATTATTTTAAATTGCCACTTCTTACCTTCTAGTTCGGGTTGACCAGGACAGGATTGATTTACGGCTGGGTCTCTATGACACTGGCTGAAGAAGTTTAGGAGTAAGAAGAGATAAAACACAGAGATCTTTGTTATTCTCTGCTGAAAATGATTTCTGTGATTGATTTTGTAGTGATGGTGGACACTGGAGCCTAACTGTCAGACAGAAAAAGGACAGAAGAGCAGAAGAAAGATGAACAGGAGAGATAGAGCACGAGCTAAAGGCTGACACAGGGGCTAAGCTGTCTGTGCTAATGTTTATTCCAACCCACAGTCAGCAGTTATTCTGCAGTGGTCTGTTCAAACTTGAGAGTCTATCAATAAAATGAAGAGTGAGGTTACGTTAGCTCTGATTGGTAGATGACTGGCAGGACATAACCAGGATTCACTAACGTTACACATTACAGACACGTCTTAGAGCACCAGACTGTCAGCTAAAACTGTAAGCTGCGCTAAATATAGACCGTTACAAACTGACAGTGTTTACTTGTTGTTACATTACCCTACAGATATGTCGGAGCACCGGGCTGCCGATAGCACTACATATTGCCGGCTTCTAAAATGTTTGCTTGATGTCACATTTCAAACCGTATTGCCACAAAACTGTAGTGATAAAAACCTTATCTCGGCTCGTATCCAGTAAAAAGTTGTCTTGAACAAAGAAAATTTTTTTTGATCTGATCTCCATTTGATTTCAAAACAAACACACACCTCACTTAAAGTAATTTACAACAGTTTGCTAAGACTGGGATCACAAGGAGGCAAGGGAGTGCAATTAAAACAGATCCTCCTCATAGCATCTTTAAAGGCAAAAATGAGGTCTGAGTTGCTTGTAACAAGTAAAAGAAAATCTGCTAATAGAACAGGAAAAATTTTCTTGAAAATTTGCTTAAAACCATTTTTATTTTACTTGTTACAAGCAATTCAGACCTAATTTCTGTCTTAAAATAACTTGAAATAAGTCGTTTTTCCTGGACTGGTCAGGTGAATGTGGCTCATTTTGAGTCTAAAAATACTTTTTCTACTTAAAATAAGACAAAAACACTTGATAAGATTTCAGTTTTTACAGTGTTGTCAGGTTCTTCCTTTTTGTTTTGGGCCAGTCTCACTAAAGTTGTGCACTTCATATCATCTCACTAACCTCTTCACCTCACACCTTTCCATCATTTTGTCACCCGACAGTACAAACTCAAGGCTGACATGTGGGGGGTGGGGGAGGGAGGGTGCACTAAGAAGAACAGAAACATGTAGATGAATTGGCATCAGAACTAAAGGCAGAGGGGAACATCAGGTCCCCACACGGCCCAGCCCCTCAGCTGGCTTTGTTCCTGCATCTCCTTTGCAACAATTCAAAAGCAGCTCGCACAAATTAGACCCATGGGAAGGGAGGATAGACCAGCGCATGGAAAACTACTGTCACTCAAGGAGACTTTAACCAAGGAGCAAGAGAGACAGAGATAGAGAGGGGGACACTGGATAATGTGCTCAAGAAGACAAATGGGCCTCACAAGACAGATGTTCCTCTATAGTATCGTTTCTTCTGTCTTGTATTCCTACATGGTTAATGGACTGGTTATATGATGCTTTCACTTCAGACCACTCAAAGCACTTTCACATCACAGGTTATTTGTCCATGACCACATTCAGAGACTGATGGTAGAGTCTGCTCTGAAAAAGAGATCATAGATATTAACTTATCCACTCACACGCTGATGACACAGTGCTGCCACAGGAAAAAACTCAAATCTTATCGAGTGTTTTTGTTTTATTTTCAGAAGAGAATGTCTTTTAAAATTTAATATGAGCCATATTTAACTGATATTGTTTCACATCATTTAAAGGCAAAAATGAGCTCTGAATTGTTTGCATCAAGTTTAAAATATTTGCCAATGGAACAAGATGTCACGACCCAGCTCTAGGCAATGAGAAACCAGAGGAGACATATAGTCAGAAATCTATCCAGGAATAAGTTTATTAACAAAATATAAGCTTAAATGGACACAAAACAAAACAAAAAAAAGGGAAAGAAACAAAAACTGCAGCAGGCCCAAGTGGCAGGAAGCTGTCACTCAAGAGAGAGGTAACATGAATTAAGACATAATTCTAGTTTCAAGCAATTTTTCCAGCAATTTTCTCTTGTTTCATTGGCAGATTTTTTTCACTTGTTGCAAGCAATTCAGACCTCATTTGTTATCTTTAAATAACTTGAAATAATAAATTTTCTCTGGACTGTTCAGGTGAATGCGGCTCACATCAAGTATAATAAGACAATTTTTACTTAAAACAAGACAAAAACACTTGATAAAATACAGTTTTTGCAGTGTGGGGGTCGTTGGAATCAAGTGTCTTTAACGAGGATGTGACTGTAGGACCGGGGACTGAACCACCGACCTCCTGTTTAGAGATGATTCAAGGGGGAGAATCCATCCCCTTCACTCCTGATGGTCACGTCTTATGGCCAAAGGACTCAATTGTAGCTTTGAGGTATGCATTGATTTCTGCTCCTTGCAGCCACTTTAGAAAAGTTTCACTGTCAGAGTCAGTGTCATAAATTACACACATACCCAGACAGAAAGAGATCATAAGTAAAATAGAAAATAAAATAAAAATACACAGAAAGAGAGCAACACACCATGGGAGAAACTTGGCAGCTTCCTTAACTTTTCTTTATAGACTGCAGGTGTCGTGTTTGCGACCGTGATCGAGCTCGCAGAGCTACATATCGGCACAGGCTGGCAGGGGAGGCTGGCAGGTGTTTTCTGCGGAGAGACGCGCTGGCAAGCATGAGCCATCGAATGCAGAGAGGAGTGGAGAAAACAGAACAAACCCTCATTCTGTCAAAGCCCGTCCTTGTGATATTCATCATGGTTAGCTCTTGCAAACTTATGCAAAACAAAATTTACAGAAGAGAAGCTGCTCGGAGCACGCCGTTCGTTAAAGTGTGTGTACTTCAGTATGAAGCAGTGCAGTGTAGCGCTTCAGCATAAATTGGATTCTTCACACTTATTAGTTACACATTGTATTTTATCCAATAGAAAGGAATTACTTTAGCTATAATGGCTAATGTTATGGACTTGAAAGTGCATGAATCATCAACATAAAAACAATCCTTTAAATGGGTTTACAACAATTAAGTGGGTGACATTTTAACCGTGCAATTAGTTACAAATGAAAAGCATTTAAAAGCAAGTCTAGAAAGATGCAATGAGACTTTCATTCAGATAATAATTCCCAACAAACGGGATCTTTTTGCTGTTTGGATGTGAAGGATTTCTAAAGGTGGAGAAGGGAGCATTATTTTTTTTTCTTTTCACTGCTTTTGTCAAGGATGGCATGCAGTTTGTAATGGCAGCCAATTACTGAGGCTTTTCATCCAGGACCCAGCATCTAACAGTGTCTGCTTTTGTTGCCAGAGGCAGACAGGCAGGCCAGCTTGGGGAGAGGCTGATGCACAGCAGCACTTCGAGTGCCCACTCCAGTGTGATAAATGGCTTTTGGAGTGATCAGGCCAACTCTGCAGGTAAAAGAGGTGTAGGAAATGTAGCAAAGAGTCACTTAAGGTCTGTTATTTTTTTCAGTAATTCAGACCAGCTTTGTCAACATCACAGCAAAAAGTAAGCATGCATGTTCTGCATGGGGGACTGAATGGACGGGCTTTTGTTGTTTCAAGAGGTCCTTACTTAACCCGACCTGTTTGCCGCTCTGCTGTGTCACCCTGTTGCCAGCTGAGGGGCGTTTCTAAGCACTGTAGCTGCTCTCCTCCTGGGATCTGACAAATATAACAAATCCAGCATCTGAGAAATAAAAACACCCTCCACTCATACGCACATACACACTACATGCTTACTAACAAACAAAGCAGACATAAAGGCAACAAGGGACAAACACTCCTGCCTGGGAGGGGGTATATTTAGAGTCTTGCGTAATATGCTTTTAACACAACACAGAGTGGATGAATATTTAATGCCAGGCATGAGAGAGAGTGGGGTGAGGGGAGGAAAAAAATGAATAAAGTTAAGTATTTAATCTGCTGTTGCTTAGGGGAAGAGACGGAAATCTGAAAACAGCCCATAACATCAGGCATGGCACACGGGGTAGCCACAGACTCACCGGCTATGGATGAACGCGCCTGCAAGAGAAGGGATGGAAAGCAGGAGAGGAGGAGAGGAGGAGAGTAAGGGAGGGATATTGCGAGATATGTAAGGCAAGGGAGTGAGGAGGAGAGAGTTTGCATGAATGAGCGAGCAGGAATAACAACGAGCCACATCAACGCTGTGCTGGGTGACCGCGGGGAAACAGAGACGTGCACGGGGCCACGGCTTATCTGGCAAAGGCTTTTCATGTAAACTGTGAATGTTAACATGCAAAGACATTCTCCTCCTACCACGTTGTCGTGCCAGACAGAATATTTCTTGATTACTGAAACAGAGAGAAATCTGGAGCATTTCCTCAGCTATTGTCCTTTTGTTTATTAAATTCAAAAGCCAGTTTCCGTTCAAAAAGAGTCGAGATAAAAAGGAAACTCAGTTGTGAGACAAAACAGCGTGAGAAATATTCTGCAGATAGCACCAGTGGTGGTCATCTTTCCACTATATATCAGAGGCAAAACAACAAGATACCAGAGATGACATTTTTGTGACTGATTGCACGAGGCAAAGGGCAACAATGAGGTGGTGTGCAGTGTTGTTCAGTTCCTCACAGGGGGAAATCAGATGAGTTTCTTTGTGTGTGTCATGTCAGTAGATAATTTGCCAAGAAGGAACTGTTGCGACTAGTGGAGCAGGGCCCCCTCTTGAGCTGTAGGACTCTTGAGGCAACATATCATTGAGCATCTGTTGGCTTGTGTATGATCCATGGACTCAGGAGCCAGAGCTAATTGGTTAGGTGAAGCTGTACCAGTTGGGTGGTTGAGCCCCACTCTGCACAGAGCACAGGGGGCAAAGAAAACAGGAGGAAAAACCTGAACTTGGTGCATGGGAATCTTAACCCTCACAGTCTTTATCCAAATGTCTCATTTAGTGTTGTGTTTTCGTCCAAGTTAAGAATAAAAAAAATAACAAACATCGTGTTCAGATTCTGAGATGAAGAGCAGAGCTGTCACAGAATCACCATCTGGTTTTCTGCAGGATCAGATGGTAGGAGGGACTGTCTGACAGACCCGGTAGCCCAAACATGTAATAAGGGCAATCTAGGAACATCTGGCTGACGTGTCTCCCATCTGGAAGAGCATCTTATGTATTCAGATTGATCTGCTGGATGTGGAATCAAAGTGAGACGTTTTCAGGGTCTCTTAGTTGCTATAAATTGTGGTCAAAAGGTTGAATGTGCTGTCTTCGAGAAACCTAAAGGGACAGTTCAGTGTTTTAGAAGCAGAGGTGTCAAGAAGCAAAGCAAAAATACTTAATTACCTCACTTAAGTAGAAATTTGGGACATTTATACTTTACTAGAGTAGTTATTTTTAGATGACTTTTTATTTTTTACTCTTTGTTGTCAGACAAATATCTATACTTTCCACTCCCTAAATAAAAAATAATAATAAATAAATAAATAAATAGCCTTGTTACTCCCATTTCATTTTGGCTCGTTTTCATTCCATTCCATTCCATTAAAAAAAAAGAAAAAGAAAAAAGGATCAACTCAAAAATTTAAAAAAAAACCTATCCAGATAAGTTGCACCATTTTGCCGGATAAAGTGAATTGCACTGTGGTTGGATGAGAGCTATGAACATAACACTGTCTGAGCATGAGCCAGAATAATAAGACAGTGAGGTTTTTACTCAAATGTTTATTCAACCATCCCCAGGTGAACACACTGAGCATCATGACAGTCAACATGAAGAAGACCCAGTGCTGTGCTCTGCTGGCACAAAATAGGAAACAGCACCTACTAAGTATGGTGGCTCTAAAGTGAAAAACATATTAATTATTCAGAAAATTATCAACAGTACCCTTGAATTACTTATGCTTTGGTCCATGTGGAAAATAAAATTAATTTTACTTACACTGGGGGGAAGCACTGCAGGTGTCGTGATAGTGTCTGAATGAAGTCATCAAACATTTCAGCTAGCCTCGGTTAATTTGAAGCTAATTTGAATATGAGGACATTGTGGTCCAATGGTCCAATCTACGCAATATAAAAATCAAAATGAACAAAAAAATCCATTCAGTTCATCTGCTGCAAAACAACTTAATAATTGACCAATCTGGACCCCCATTCCCCTCTTTTCGGGTTTGTGCATGTTTCCACCTAATCCCCTGTCTTCCCTGCTCTGCACTGTCCCACCTCGTCCTTCCCCACTACCCCTCTCACGTCAGCCAGCTGCTCAGCTACCGAAGCGTCATGGAGCCAGAGAAAACCGAAACCAGGAAGCTGTTACTGTTACCCTCCACAGGAAAGGGAAGAAAACGAAAAAGTTTCAAGGAAAAGGCTGAAGCAAGGAAGAATTATGAGCGATACAGGTGCCAACAGAGACTGGATATTGGAGAAATGTACAACCAGTGGAAAAAGCTGCAGAGGGATTTGGGGCTGAAGACTGAGGCTGAGACAGAATTTCCTACGGTGGGAGATGTCAGCTGAATAACTCTGGTTAGTCTGTGCCTATACTGGCTGAACGCTGCTGGTTGGAACGGGTCGACTCTACCAATAGATTTTAGCATAAGTTAGCCACACATCTTTAGCATTGTAAACTGAGCTGGTGAAGACACAATGAGAAAGGTAAAGCCTCGCCCACAGTGGGCTCTGCTCTGATCAGCTGGCAGCGGCAACGCAGACCTGCTTCGCCTTCTAATTTATGGTTTTGATAGCGCCAGTCCAATTCAAAAAGCTACCTCTGTGTGTTACAAGGGGGATGACTGTTGTGTTTGTTATATTTTCTGCCGGTCGGCTTCTTGCTCTGTCGGTGGGGGCGTGTTGTTAGGAGGCGAGGTAGGGCGATATGAGCTGAGAGGCAGGATCTTGGAACACATGTGTCTCATCAGCCAAACTGTGTTTCACACTGTAGACCATAGCTTTAACAAAACTCTATAGTCACTAGCTTTTGTCCTTAAATGCATTTGTTCCCCCTACATTACTTTTACCTTCATAGTTTAAATAGTTTTGAAAATAGTACTTTTCTTTTACAAAAGTCTTTTTAAACCCTGCTATATATTCTACTTGAGTAATGGTTTTGAATACTTTTGACACCTCTGTTTAGGAGTGAGGGTGTAATATCTGCAACATGGTAACAGACAGAGCAAAAAGAAAAATGCACTATGACAACAGTTTTTGCTTTTATATCAAAGCTGTGCAAACAAAGCAGAAACGCCCACCTGAAAGCGGTGCAAGGAGCTCACTCAGCTGCCATCACTCTGTATCTGTGGCAACGATATTCACTACTTCTTTCTTCCTGACAACCTCCCACTGAACACCTTACTGGTTGACATCGAGCCAAAGATCAAGTCGAAGAAAACGATAACAGACATCTTGTGCAGACATTTTTGCTATTCTGGTCCTGAGAATGATTTTTCCTCTTCAACCTCTGGTGTTTTGATTCATTCTGCTGTGACTCTGCCTGGTTCTCACCAGAAACGTGACGTTAAGGTCTTAACCCTTGCCTGCTCTGCTGCCATCTTACACTGGCTCACCCTGACCTCTTGCAGGAATCTTACAGCACAGCTAGAAGGGAAATTTTCAGGTTAAGTATGAGTGAATTTGTGTGAATACAGCTAGTAACTCTCACCCTTTTGCCAGCAGATACTGCGGCTCGGCCCAGTGATCAGATGGGTTTGCATGCGTAGAAACACAGGTTGCAATCTCTAGCATCGCTGGCCTGAGAGCAAATTCTCTCTGATTGTACATTTCATTTCACTTTCTCCTGGCTGGTGTGGAGCGTGTAGCAGAAGTAATATTTGTGTAACAGTTGAAAGATTTTGGCTTGGTACATTTTTGGTACAGTAAAGAAAAAAAGGCAACACATAATGTATTTTTCTGTGCTAGGGAAACTTTTATACATGGTCAGAAAAACAGCGTTGACAACTCTGCCTGCTCACAGCATGGCACAGTCTATGCTCCATTAAGTTATTTAAAGAAAAAAAAGAGATCTGAATAGCTTGTAACAAGTTCAGAAAACCTGCTAGCTGAACAAGAGAAAAGTTACTTGTATGAAGACATTATTCTAGTTTCAAGCAAATTTTCTAGAAAATTTTTCTTTTTCCATATGAGATTTTTTTTTTTTCTTGTTTCAAGCCGTTCCAACCTCTTTTTTGACTTCAAATAACTTGAAACAAGACATTTTTCTGGACTGATAAGTTGAATGCAGCTCATATCGAGTATAATAAGACAAATTTTACTTAAAATAATACAAAAACACTTGATAAGATTTCATTTTTTTGCAGTGTAGCCAACAATATAAGGGTGTAGAGAAACATTTTTGGTTATCAGACTGTTTCAGTAAGGCACTTGCAGTTCCATGTAGATGTGTATTGGAACATACACATCATGCACATTCATGCAGAACTTACATTAAAGGTAGCAACCACCTGTAGCATTGTGTTTCTACGTAGGAGAGACTCGAGAGCCGTGCACCTGACTTGGCATGTTAGCATAAGCTAATCACGTGTAACTGACACATACCTGGTTAGCACACAGCCACATCACGTCTTCATCCTGTGGTGCTCTCCAGCTGCCTGAAAGCAAGCTTCACCCTCGTTTAGGAAAATTCTTGATCTGTTTGGCATTACGTTTCTTTGTGGTTATGTTTTTCCTTTTCCGTGTTACTTCCACTATCAAAGCTGCTCAGGATAGCATCTCCACTGGCAGCTATCATTAACACACCAAGTCACTTGTGCATTGGGCACACTGAGATTGCCTGAGGTAGCCACACTTACTTTCCACCCAGAAATGTCCCAAAACAACCAAAACATTAACATTAACACACAGGCAGAGGAGAGGGTTCGAGCCAGACACAGACACTGACCCACATGTATAGAGGCCTGCAAAATATGACATTCTATTTATTAGAAAAATCCTGCAGACTCTACCTTTAATTCAAAATCTAAAGTCCCTGCAATGACCAGAGAAAGGAAGGCCCTATACAGTGTACAGTCAATATATGCTACTAAAAACTGCTTTTAAGAAAGCGACTTTCTCAACAAATCCTCTCAGAACAAGTTTTGATTCTTTAATTATTATCATTATTTTAACTTCAGACTACTTTTGTGCAAATCAAACTTTTGTTTCCTGGAATGTTTGAGTGTGTTTATTTGCTGTCAGGAGCAGAGCACAGTCATTAAAACAAGACATTTTTTCTGGACTGGTCAGGTGAATGTGGCTCATATTAAATCTAAAAGACATTTTCTGCTGAAAAAAGACAAAATGACACTAGAATTTCAATAGAAGACAGCTGATCACCCAAACAAATAACAGCGCACTGACTTCTTTCTTTTAGTGAAGGATGCCTCGGACAGAGTGCTACGGGGACGAGTTAATAAACAGTGGAGGAATAAATAATGTACTTGCCGGGGACTCTCAGCAGTGGTTGGATTACAGATTCAAGGGAGAAGAGCAGTAGGATGTGTTTTGATAATAAAAGCTAAACAAGTCACTTCATAAAAACAGTGTTTCATTGATGTGACTGCCAGGCGTTGGCTTCACATAGTATCATACTGAAAATACATAGAATACCAACAGATCTCTACTTTAATGGCTGAATTCCAGTGGCCTATTTTAGTTGAATAGCAAAGAACTAATCACAGATGATTCATTGGTTTGGTCTTCTACAAGAACAGGACTTCAGCTCTCGGTGATGCCGTTTGAAGTGGCTGCCTATTCTCCTGCCAAAGTCCCAATAAAGCAGTTTACTTCTCCTACTTATTGCAGCGACTACAGGCATGAAATATTTGCCAAATTACACATACTTCAGCACAAGCTCCAGGAATAGAGCGTTCAATCACAAGAAGCACTTGGCGCTAACACTTGGTTAGGATTGAGGTAAATGACTCTCTTACAATGTTCCCTACTTTATGAACAAAGACCAAAACAGAGCACGATGTCACGTGTAAATAAAAACAAATCCTGCCTTGGATAAAAAAATAATCCTGAACAGACAGAAGACATATATGAAATGTCTTGAAACACCTGCAGCTGAAAGGGCTGGGCAAATCCCACTGGGAGCTTCATCACCCACAGTATGAGTCACTACAATTTTTCCTCTCAGCTTTCTTCTCCAGAATAACACCTCAGAGAGGACACGTTGACAGGAGAAACATTAGAAAGCTTTTTGGCATTTTGGCACATCTCCAAGCGGTCAGTGTCCCTGAAATAACTGAAATAGCTCCTGTAGCTGCATGAGCCCACAGTGAGCTCATAGAGACTGTAAATGACAGATGGACGCTCTGGATCTTGCGATCTATCTTCCCATATGGCCCCACTGTATAGGGGAATCTTCATGAGCAAGGGATTGAAAAACGATCCCAATCACTGATCGGCAGATGTATAAGCTCCCTGCGGCTAATCCCGCCCATACGCTCAAATCTCCCAAAGGAGGAAGCACAGTGACGTAACAGTGAGTGATAGTCAGATTACATCACATGTGGGTGACAAGGCAATAACCTCTCTGTTAGCAGCAGTAGTGAAAGGATGGAGGTTGTATGAAAAGCCAGACATTTAATAACAGTCATTCAGATTGACTCTGAAAGCACAGTGGTTTCCTTCTTTTCTCTAAATTCACTTTCTGTCAATGAGGAAGATTTTCTCTCTCAATGTGGCTGCTCAGTGGTGTGCACAGACTCTCTGAAGGGCAGGGGCAAAACAAAACAAAACACTATGCAAGAGGGCACCTACACATGCATTTTCACTCCCAAGAGGGCAGTTGTATTTTGCTAGCCAAGAGCACTTTAGTGCACATTTTGGTTCCTATGAGGGCCCCGTAACAAATTTGTTTTGTATGTTTCACAAGAGAATCACATTGCATGTCCCGTTACATGGGGTCAGTTTAGTGAGTTATGCTAACCAGGGTTAGGGTTAGCACTTTAGCATGTATTTTGGCTCCCAAGTGTATGGTTTATAGTGTTATAGTCAGCCAAGGGGTCAGTTTGGTGTATTTTGCCAACCAAGAGGGCACATCTGTGCATGTTTTAATTCTCTAGGGGAAAATGTGGCCCGTTGAACAATTGGGCCACAAGGGAGGGTGGGCTCCCCCGTGTCCCCCACTGTGCGCACCACTGTAGCTGCTCATTCCATCTTCTAGACTAAAAAACATCCTTCTATATTTCGTGAATGAGTGAAAAATAGTAACCCCCATCTATTGATCTTAGAAAATCAGAGTGAAAAATGACATTATTGATGCAATCCGAAGATAGTATAAGTCTGATAAAAGATACTGTACTTGATCAATTAGTTGATACTGTCAATCAATCAATCTTTATCTTTATGGCGCCAAATCACAAAAAAAGAAAATGTTATCTCAGGACATTTTTCAAAATTATTAGCAGGTCCAGACCATAGACTGTAAAGAAAAAAAAATGGATGTCATCTTGCTCTGCTTGATGTGAGGTCGCCACAAAAACTGCTCCCCCTGCTGGCTGGCTGCAGTAAAGGTAAAAAAAAATCCATCTCTCCAGCCATTCCAGATGGGCTGTGGTCAAACTTTAAAAAATTAATACACCTCATAGAAATTTTTCTCACATCAAATTGTTGTGGTGTTTTGAAGATGTTATTTGGCTGCCTTATATTCTTTTTTGTCTTGTTTTCTAAAAAGTTCTGTTTTCATTAGTTATAAGAGGTTAAAAACTAGGCTTTACGCCACTTTTGATTGACAGCTGCTGTTCTTGGGTATTTTTTGGTAAAATACACCAAACTGATCCCTCGGCCGATTATAACATCATAAATCACACTCTGGGAAGCCAAAATTCTTGCTAAAGTGCTAACCCTAACCCTGGTTACCTAACTCACCTAACTGACCCCTTGTAACGGGACATATAATGTGATGCTCTTTTGAATCTTGGGTATTTTTTCATAGAAATATGTCAGGAGATAGACTCTTGAAAGAAAAAAATAATTGTGATTTTTGCTCCATTTAGATTTTCCCAGAATCCCTCACAGTCTCTACTGCACAGACTCTGGCTGCACAACACCTGCCAATGGCGGCACCTGTGACGGGGGTATTTTGGCTTCAAAACTGTACAGTGACAAATGGAGGAGCTACACTGTCCACTCTATATACAGTCTACGGCAGGAGTGGCCAACCAGTCAGAGATCAAGAGCCACAAAAATTACGGCGGTACTGCAAAAAGCCACATCACACACGTGGTCTTACAAACACACTTCCTTTTGTATGTAAACCAGAAGACATATTGAAAATCAATAAATTTCCATTTTTTAAAAATCTATTGGATCTATTGTGTTTTTAAGTGTGTTTTAATTTGTACTTTGAGCTGTGTCAAAAAAAAAATCTGTTTTTACTGCTTTAGAGACAAAGTTCCATCCATCTATCTATCTACATAGACAGCTATATAGGTAGCTATCTATATGAGCAACATGAGCGATTGAGAGGAGCACATGTAGAGAAACAAAACTGAAACTTCAGTATCCATCTCATCACCCAAGTATTGATCAATACTGATCCCAATGCTGGGATCAGTATATCAATATTTTAGATTGATCAGCAAACCACTGCTCATAACAACAAATATATATTTTGTATATTTTTATGAATTGATTGAAGAGCCACACGCGGCTCACAAGCTGCAGGTTGGCCACCCCTGGTTTGCGGTCTAGACCTGTTAACGTTAATAAAATTACTCTGTACCTTACCATACTCTGTACTTTTATGTATTGTTTTCTTGTTGGCTTTTTTTTTTTTATTACCATCACTCCTGACACTGCAGTAAAGCACTTTGGGTATTTTTTGTTCTTTGTAAAGGGCTATAGAAATAAATATTGATTGATTTATTAGCAGAAACGCAACATCATGACTAGATAAGAAGTCTGATCTCATCTTAACCCACCATGAGTTCAGCACTTTGCAGCAGTTAGCAAATTACAGTGGCAGGAAAAACCTCCCTTTAACAGGCAGAAACCTCAGACAGAACCAAATTCATGTTAGACAGACATCTGCCTTGACTGTGTTGGGTTGGTACGTTCCATTTGTAATCAGAAGTGGGTCATCTCACATTTAAAGCGTTCCAGTTGCCAAGTGGGAAAAACTTGCTATAACAGCAGCATTAATACTATGTATATGGCTGATTTGTTAACAGAATATAATCCAACAGGAGCTTAATTACTGTTTACCTCTGAAGTTGGATTTCCTACTGGGAACTCGGAGGTGGTGTGGATGCTCTGACTTCCTAGTTGGAAATTTGGACCTTGGGGAGGCGTTCCAGTTGGGCGTTTCCACTCGGAACTTGGACATTTCGACTTCTGAGTAGGAATGAAATGCAGCATTAGAAAGAGACAGAGGAGGGAGAGGGGGCTGATTTTCTTTTTTTTAACCAGAAAGCATGGTGACCCTACAGACATAAGTCTGCACAGTCATATTTCGAAGAACCTGTTCTGAATATCTAATTTTGCTCAACACTAAAAATATAAAGTGATTCAAAACAGAAAAATGTGGAGTTTGTTATTTTACCCTCAATAAATAATTAACAGAATGACTGTCAGTCTGATTTTTTAAAGATGATTTCTCATGCTGATTGACAATCACGGCCCAACTCTTTAGGGAATGTAATAAAATATTGATTTAGCACAATATAGTTTTGTTTATTTCTAAAAACAGAAGTTCCACCATCTCTCCCTCTTCTGCTTTCTATTCAGCTGCAGAATGTCAGCGCTGTGCTGGAGCATCAAACATGTTTGTGTACACACTCAGGGGGCATCTCTTCATGCTGACTTTGCTGATAGCAGAAATAAATTCAGAGGCCCATCAGTCAGAGATGTAGGAGTGATCTTTCTTCCTCCACAGTTTCACACTGAGGCTATAAACTGATCTCTGTCACAGGGGGAACAAAGCAGCCTTGCTAGACAGTACGTTTGCAGCTGCAGCATACTGGAGCAGGATTACTGCCCCAATGGAGCTTTCTATTCGGATTTTTCACCGTCTGCACTTGAAGCTGGAGGACCAGATGTGCTGGTGAGATTCCTCGACGAGGTTTGAATCATCATGATGCAACATAAGCCAGAGAAAAAGAAAGCAAAGGGAGTCAAGGTATTGAATTGATATGAAAAATCACAACTTTAACCCGCCATTGACGCACACAGCAGTTTCTTCATGCTGTTCAGCTCATTGGGGTTTGTGTTTCATGGCCAAATTGACTTGTAACATTGATTAGAAGTCAAATCAAAGTCATCCTCACACACTCACAGCCCACTGACTTTGTCCCCTTTCCACTCTCACAGCTGAGTCGTGACTGACGGCGCCCAGAGGTGTGAGGGCCGCCATCCAGGGCTCATCTGGCCCGTGACGTGCCTGGGGTTTGTGGCAGTCACCAGCAGAGAAGCCCTCCTGCCCCCCAGCTGTGGTTTCCGTAGAGCCGAGGCCAACTAATGAGGACGTTATCAGATCAGTGTCTTCAGCCTGACACAGGCTTAGCCGTCAGCAAAACTGATTCAACCTTTTCCCACCTGCTCACAAGATAAACGACGAGGAGCTTCATACAATTTAGTTGCAGGAGGAAGGAGGGTGTGTGCATATTGCTTATTATTTCCAAGAAGTGAAACGCTTGGGGGATAAATAAAAAAAAAACAATATGATTTATGAAACACAAAGTCTGAGGGTTATTGTTTTCATTTTAGTTGACAAACAGCTGGATTATCAAGACTACAGATTACAGAATTGAAAGATTTCCCCTTCAAAAATGATTCTGCTGATGTCTGTATCTGCCTATTGTTACCTCATTGATATAATACATTTTCACAGTAGTTTATAGAGATGGTGACAAACCAAGTTTTACATTGTTTACTGCAGACTTAAAGATCCTGTGTTCGCTGTTTTTGATAATCTGTGCACAATTTTGACTCTTTTCAACGTGTTAATTCACCTTTGTATAAACTGGTTAATCACAACTTAAACTTCTATTAGAAAAGCCCCATTTTCACCATTCAATTCATTTCAGTTCATACAGCACTCATTCTGTGGCGTTTCCTTTGACAAATATTCGGACAGATCACCAAATAACCATTACCAACCGCCCCACTTTTGGGACCCCCCATATTGGGGTGCCAAACTAAACCTATCTGGTCCCCGAAGGTGGAGCTACAATATTGCAGTCTGTTGATTGGTCAAAAGAATCGTCACTCACTGTGCGACAGCAGCTGCTGTATTTCTCCTGGCGCCACACAGCCTTCTCTGAAACAAAACTTGATTGCGCTTTGTATCAAAGAGCCACATGCTAATCATAAAGAAGACATACTGCCGGATGTCTTCCATCGTTGTTCTTTGTTTACTGTGTTGTGTTTTTATTCTTTGTTGGATTTATCAGTGGGGTACTGTGACGTGCTGCTATGACATCATGCTGTTATGTTATTGAGGTGGCTAACAGCATCCGGCTAATACGCCGCCTACCAAGAGAGGGCACCGTTGGCTGTGAAATGCAAATGGGATCAGGCTTTACTGATCCAACCCAGACCAAACTGGACTGATCTTAACCAGACTGCTTGGTGAAAACACTGCTTTAGTGGTTTCAGCCAGGGGTGTGTCCAGAGTTTTTTCTTTGGGGGGCCAAGTAGGGGTACCAACTGTAGAAGGGTAGCACACTGAAATTAAACCTTTAAAAAAAAAATGCCATACATATTTCTTACTGAAAGCAGTTGGCTAAGGTTTGTATTAAAGTAACTGTTTATTTGGCAAAATAATACACATGGTTCTGTGTAAAATAGTTTGTCCTCTAACTGTGGTTAATACGATTCAGGTTTTGAAACTTCAGACAGACAAACTGATTGACTGCTCTATACTGGGGGTGGCCAGGCAGGGTGGCCAATAAGATCCCAGGGGTAGCTGCTTCCACCCCCAGCCACTCTGGTGACCACGGCCCTGGTTACGGATTATCATATTTTAGCTATATGTGTAAATAAATGTTTCAAGCAGCTTGTAGGCTAATCTCAAAGACAGGAGAGTAAATGCTGAGCCTAACTCAGCCCCACTTTTTTTTTCAAGAGCCCCTGTAACGGTCAAAGATTCACACATTAAACCTTGTTATTATTTGCACAGAAAACATGAAGTTAGGCCATTTTCCCAAAGTGGATTTTGGCTCATTCAATGTGTTGATGTCCTTCAGGTATTCATCTTATCACATTCCCCATTTCCCTTTAATGTGTTGATGAACTAAAGGAATTAGCACCCAGTTAAAACCTGAAGCTAACAGAAATATGTGTCACTTCATTGGAATTTCCTTATTAGACAAGAATTTATACGAATTCAAATTTTTTGATGAACGGTTTAACTTAGACTGTAGCATGTAGACAAAAATAGTTCTTACAATTCGCCCTGAGCAGATGGGATTATCTGTGCAGAACTTGATTTGCAATCTACTGAAATTGTTGGAACACTTGTTAAACAAAAAAAATGTTAACCTCTTGCGGATGCTCAGGAATAAAATCAGAAGATCCCCAAAGCGAGGAGTCTAAGCTGATTTGTCAGGCGTGAACTTAAAATGCTCTGGCTAAAGCTCCAACAGTCTTGGATGAAGAAGTTAATTGGCCAACCAACAAAGTGACACAGTCGAAACAATCCAACATCTGTGGCTATTTTTTATAAATCAAAGATTCCAATGATTCATTTCTGAGAGTGAATCCCTTGATGGCTCTGGCAGACATTCATGAACTCTGTCTCTGTTAAAAACGGTTAACATGACAGGAGTGTGAGGTGACTTAACAAGTACTGCTGTTATTTTAAAAACTGCTCTCAATCAGTGACAGAGCCACTTAGGCTCTGCCCTCTTTACGCCTCTGTGGTTATGGGTAATTGGTGAGTTTGTGTATGTGTGTTGCGCTTCAAGACAAAAAAGAAAAATGTGCACCAGCCGTAGAAAAAAACAGCAGCCAGCTATCACATTGTCAAACAGCCATCTGCAAACAACACTTCAGTACCGGAAACAGTGTTGCGGCTGCCTTAAGACGTCTGAAGACTTAAAGGGGCTGCAAACCAAGCGTAGAAAATAGTTGTGATTGCTGTGTATGCACTGCTGAACATTTGCTTGGCAGGATAAAGTAACATATGAAGACTGAGCATCAGCAGAGAGCCATCTGTTTCACCTTAAGTCCTGTGAAAACAGGAAAAACAAAGCTGTGATTTAGATTATGAGGAAATAAATGACAGCGTTTTGCATTTTGGAGCAAAAATAAACATCGACCTCCAGCTCTGCAGCCAGAGGAGCATCATTTCTCCACCCGGGTGAGACCAGGGTGCAAATAAGCTTTGTTTACTGTTTTGCACCGATACATCAACATAATTATCACCGCTGTGATGGAGGAGAGGTGTCTATAAGCTGGAACCAATTTAAACTTTGAGTTGTCATCTCCAAACTGAGCAATTCTTTCATTTTGAAAGCTTTCTGCGGGCCATTAGTATGCACTTCATCCGCACACGCAGGAACAAATTAATTCAAGCACTGGGACTGTAGTGGAGTGGTACAATGGTGGACAATGAGGGTTGGTGTTGTTTATTAGCTGTAAGGTGCATACTGAGCTGTGTGAACATCACTAAACATCTTATTTACGTGTTAAACGCTCCATCCATTGATATTTTTAGCAGGGCTATAACATACTGTCAGCTATTTAGCACATACATGTCAAACGTCATCTTTGGCGGCGACATTCACAGAGCATCTATGCACTGGAAACGTGTTTGAAAGGAACCTCAGAAATGACAGCTTAATGTCCTCGGTGACAGCCAATTTGGTTGTGTGGGAGGGAGAGGGAGCTGCCAGAGTGTTTATTTCCCTCCGAAAAATCAACATATCTGATCTCGGGTGGGAGGGAGAGTCGTTTTCCAGGGTGATTTTTTTTTTCTACCTCGAGGAGAGTAACAGCTGTTAGAGGCTGCACAAGATCGCATGCCTACTATTTTCACAGGATGCTATCCTAAATTGAGATTAGTCACAGAGGTCATGCTGCTACTAAACGCATGCATTTGACAGCTTCTAGCAGGCAACTTAATGAACCAAGCAGCAGCTTTGGATGAATATGCCTGAAACAAAGGCGCAGTGAGACATGTAGAGAAACACTGAGATGGAAAACAACACGTGCAAGAACAATTATGCTGGTAGCCTTGAGAATATCATCTGCATACTTTGGTACCAGAGTTTTCCAGCTGAATATTTCATCGTGTGTTTCTCTACCTCCTGTTTACAGGCAGTAATATTGTAAGACAGCTTGAGTTTGCCTAAAACTGGAGGGTATCAAAAAGTTTAAAGCAAAATGCACTGCCTGGCAAAAAAAAAGGTCACACACTTTAATATATCATTGGACCGCCTTTGGCACACTCAGTGTTAGATTAATTTTTCACCAAGGTCTTCATTGATGATGGTAGAGTCTGACCGCTGCACAAAGCCTTCTCCAGCACATCCCAAAGATCCTCAATGGAGTTAAGGTTTGGACTCTGTGGAGGCCAATCCATGTGTGAAAACGTTCTCATGCTCCTTGAACCACTCTTTCACAGTTTAAGCCTGATGAATCCTGATCATGGTCATCTTGGAATATGGCCGTGCCATCAGGGAAGAAAAAATCCATTGATGGATTAACCTGGTCATTCAGTATATTCAGGTAGTCAGCTGACCTAATTCTTTGAGCACAGACTGTTGCTGAACCTAGACCTGACCAACTGAAGCAACCCCAGATCATAGCCCTGCCCCCACAGGCTTGGACAGTAGGCGCTAGGCATGATGGGTGATCACTTCATCTGCCTCTCTTCTTACCCTGATGGTCCATCACTCTGGAACAGGGTCAATCTGGACTCATAAGACCACATGACCTTCTTCCATTGCTCCAGAGTCCAATCTTAATGCTCCCTAGCAAACTGAAGCTTTTTTTTTTTTTTTGGTTAGCCTCACTGATTAGTGGTTTTCTTAAGCCCCTTTTCCACCAAGCAGTCCGGTTTGGTTCAGTACGGTTTGGCACAGTTTGGTACGGTTAAGCTTGATCCATTTTGCGTATCCACAGCAAACCGTGCCCTCTCGTGGTAGGCAGTGCGTAAGCCAGATGCTGAAAGCTGCATCTGTTAAATAATAGCGTGACGCCGTAGCAGTGGGACACAGTGTACCCCACTAATAAATGCATCGAAGAAGATAATGTGACACAGTGAACAAAGGGCAGCGATGGAGGACATACAGGAGCCATTTTTCTTTTTGATTGTCATGTAGCTCTTTGATACAAAGTGTGATCAAGCTTTGTTTCAAAGAAATCTGTGTGCCGCCAGGAGAAATGCAGCAGCCACTGTTGCACGGTAAGTGACTATTCTTTTGACCAGTCAACAGACTTCAGTGTTTTTTCTCCACCTTCCGAGATTGGATCCGCTTAGTCTGGCACCCCTACGGAAGGGTCCCAAAAAGTGGGATGGCTCATCTTGGTTATTTCAGGTTCTGTTCCCAGATAAGTCAGTGGAAACGCTACAAAATGCGCATCGTAGCAAGACAAACTGAATTGAACTGGACTGCTTGGTGGAAACGATGCTTTAAGGCTACACAGCTTTTCAGTCCCATTCCTTTGTGTTCCCCTTGCATTGTGTGTGTGGAAATGCTCTTACTTTCACTATTAAACATGGAACTAAGTTCTACTGTTGTTTTTCTTCCATTTGATTTCACCAAACATTAAAGTTATTGCTGAACATGATCATTCATTATTTTTTTTCTGGCCACAGTTCTTCCTGAAGACGATGGGTCCCCAATATCCTTCCAGTTTTTAATCAAGCGTTGGATGGTTAGTTTCCACAACCTCCTTAGATGTTTTCTCTGCTTGATGCATGCCAATGATTTGACCTTTCCCAAACAGACTAACATCTTTTCCACGACCACAGGGTGTGTCTTTCTACATGGTTGTTTGAGAAATGAGAAGCAACTCATTGCACCAGTTGGGGTTCGGTAGCTTGTTGCCATGCAGTAGATATCCAATAGGAGGCTCCTGCCTATTTGCCGAGTTAAATCCAGGTGATGACTTTTCTTTTGGCCCGGCAGTTTAAAGGTTTTTTAAAACCAAGGGAGTTCTATGAGACCTGTTGTCTTGATTTAGTCTTGTTACTCAGCCTGGATGAGTTGTACTAAGTTTTATTCCTATTGTTAAAGAAAATATAAAAGCTTGCTAATGTGATGTAGTGATTGCTTCCACTTGTGAGCCCTTTTATGCTGGTAAATATAAGGATGTAATAAGCTCTGACTCAAAGAGTTAGAGGGTGTTTTAAATTTCTTTAACTGCTCTGAGACAACGAAAAGTCTGTAATATAATGTCAAGGGTTTCAAATTGTTCTCTAGTTAAAGGGAAAAGCTTTTCTTTCTCTTTGCTGTCAGTTGCTGCATTTTCCAGAGTGTTCACACCAAGAAATAAGCTAATTATGCCTACATGTTACAGTGACAATATAATGTGATATTTTCAATTACAGCCATCATCGTTATATCCGTGCTGCAACCTTATGATGGGCTCCTCCCCGCGCCCAGAGGTAATAACAGCCACATTATTGTACTTGTTTGAATCACACCGAGTCCCTTGACGGTCTGAGGAGCTGTCACATCTATCAACACTGCTGTTGCCACCTCAGGTTGGAGTGTGTATAAAAAAAGAGAGGCGGCATAATAGACGTGGAACAATAGGAAGTGGCCAACAAAATGGAGAAAACACTTAAAGACTGGTGTTTGTTTTTATGTTTAAGTGTGCTCTTAAAGCATCTTTATAGTTTTTTTTCTTCTACAGTGAAAACACTCAACTTAAGGATGTGATTCATGAATTCTTTGGTACATTTATGGACAAATAACGACGTGTAATGTATATAATTAACTGCTTCCTTTGACAAAACCTTTTGAAAATTATCATCAGCCATACTGTTTACCCATCCTCCTCTGAAAGCCTTAAAATTCCCTCTCATTAGCAGCCTTTTCAGGAGCAGCAGCAGGCGCTAATTTACACCTCCAATAAAAAGGCATCAACTGTCTGTGTTACTTCAGTTTCCTGTCCCTATATGTCCTCATGTCCTCTCGTGAGGAACAGGGGTGTGAACGCCAACTCATACCAAGCTGAAGCACAGTGGATCATCTGGGCTGTTTGACACTAAATCAAAAATATTTATTAAAAGGAAAAAAAAAGATTACATGTCAGAAATATCAATGCAGATCAATCGCACTCAATCATGTCTCCTGACACCAAGCCCCACTGGTCGTATAACCCTCCTGACAGAAATATTACTTCAGTTACAACACTCATTATCTATGATACAGCCCACATTGATGTGGATTCATATACTGCAAGCCCAAACTGTGAATGTGTCAACTGTGGAGCAATATTTTCCCATTTAATAAAGATCTACTTCTATCATTGTTACAAAAGCTTTAAAGAAGTGCCAATCTTGTTTTTCTGATCCATTTTGATCCATCATTAATACCAATCCCCCTCCACGCAGCTTATATGAAATGAAAACTGGACCACAAAGGAAAACTTAATCACCATAAATCAAACAGCTGTGGATGGAAATCAACAGAGCTGACACATCCAGAGGCTGAGGAGCAGAAGGAGGAGGCAATCAGTCGATGTGGGAGCAGAGATATACAGTAGCTGTGTGTGTTGGGGGAGGGGGAAGGAAAGTGAGTTATTCTATCAGCAGTCTGTAAGCCAACACTTCAGGTGATTAGAAGTTAGGATGTTAAAAGTCTAGGATAATTCCCTTTTTTATCGTTCAGCTTCCCCATTCTGAGCCGACACCTTTAATTTTATAATCACTGACCAAAAACGGATGAAAGCAAGAGATAACAGCCTTTGTGCCTGCTCTGACTGTCACCGTTTCCAGGTCGCTGCTTTAAACCTCTTTACCTCCAGACTCAAACAGGCCGGTGACGGCGTGAAGGTGATTCGAGAACCGATTCATCTGCTTCAGCCTGCCTCTGCCTGTCAGCAGATGGTGAGCTGCATCGCTGCCTTTAGATGGGCTGCTATCTTCTCATCTCTGCTCCGTCCCTGGGCCTCAACAGCTGCCTCTCAGGCAGCAAATGTATTGATTATAGGTGCCACTGGTATCTAAATGGACAGAACTGCAGCATCTCTAGGACAGAAGTCAAGATAACAAGTAAGAGCACCCTGCAAATCCACCAGATAGAAGAATAACATCCTCATATATACAGTGAGGAACATGTGTATTTGATACAATGGACAAATAGAACTTAAAGGATAAGTTGGGTTTATACAGCTTTTACATTGTTTATAGAATGAAGTAGATCAAAATACTCACCCAGAAGGTTTTCCTGATCCAAGCAGTGCTTCAGGAGATATTTAGATCCAAAATCGTGCAGCGGACGTCCGTACAATGGAATCCATCGGGGCATAGACAGTGCCCCTACTAAAACTGCATTAATCGTCCAAAAACTTGTGTTTTTCACCAATATTCCATCATGGTCCGCTCCAAGTTAGTGCTCTACTGCAGTCTGTGTCACTCCAGACAGCGCTGTGTGGCTGTAATGACCTCTGAACTGACAAAGATTTTGTTTACCTTTGCCCCCCCGAGGATGCGCAGTACTCTTTAGAGAGCTGACTCCAATTCCTCCTTTCTTTGAGGGGCAAATGTAAACAAGAGGTCATTACAGCCACACAGCGCTGTCTGGAGTGACACAGACTGCAGCAGAGGACTAACCCGGAGCGGACCATGATGGAATATTGGTGAAAAACACGAGTTTTTGGACGATTAATGCAGTTTTAGGAGCGGCGCTGTCTATGCCCTGATGGATCCCATTATACGGACGTCCACTGCAAGATTTTGGATCTAAATATCTCCCGAAGCACTGCTTGGATCAGGAAAGCCTTCTGGGTGAGTGTTTTGTTGTACTTCATTCTATAAACAATGCAAAAACTGTATAAACCGAACTTATCCTTTAATACTCGGTACAGAAACCTTTGTTTGATGTTACACAGTCAGACGTTTCCTGTTTTTTTTTAACCAAGTTTGCATGCACTGCAGCAGGGGTTTTGGCCCACTCCTCCATGCAGATCTTTGCCATGTCTTTCAGGTTTTGGGGCTGTCGCTAGCTCCCTCTATTATTGGGTTCAGGTCTCGAGACTGGCCAGGCTACTCCAGGACCTTGAAATCTACAGTTCTACAGTTTCATTTGACAGACCCTTTGATCCAAAGTGATGTACAACACAAGAAAGAATTTTGTCAGGAGGAAAAACCTGAGTGCAACAAAGAGCAACAAGTTATTCGGCTGCAGGTGCTGCCATGAAGATTTTTTTTTTTTTTTTGGGTGGATGAGAAGAAGGGTCAGATTAAGGGCCTAAGTGTTCCCTGAACAGATGAGTCTTCAGACATCTCTTAAAGTAGAAAGGAACTCAGTGGATCGTATAGAGTTAGGTAATTCATTCCACCATTTGGGAACAACAGAAGAGAAGAGTCTGGCTAGAGATTCAGAGCCATGCTGGGCTGGGAGCACCAGGCCTCTTTCACAAGCAGAGCGTAGCGACTTTGAATTTGTTGGAGCTGCTACTGGAAGCGAGTGAAGAGAGATTAACAGCGGGGTGACATGTGCTGTTTTGGGCTGGTTAAAGACCAGACGTGCTGCTGCATTCTGGATCATCTGCAAAGATTTAAATGTATAAGGAGGCCTGCTAGGAGGGAGTCGTAGTAGTCAATGCATGAAATCACAAAGGCTTGTACCAGAAGCTGTGTGGCCTGTTGTGTCAGAGTCTGATCCTCCTGATGTTACAGAGGGTATATCGACAAAATCAAGCAATCAAGGCCACATGAACCTTAATGGTCAGCTGGTCATCAACCATGACACCCAGATTTCTGACAGTTTGTGGCACAACTTAATTGGAAATGCTTCTTATGCAGCTGCTCCTTAGTTGCCTTAGCTTATCTGTGTGTTTCAGGTCAGTGTCATGCTGGAAGACCCAGCTACGACCCATCTTTAACACTCTTACTGAGGGAAGGAGGTTGTTACCCAAAATCTGGCGATACATGGCCTCATTCATCCTATCCTCAATATGGTGCAGTTGTCCTGCCCCCTTTACAGAAAAGCCCCCCAATGGGATGATGTTTCCACACCCATGTTTCACAGC
This sequence comes from Halichoeres trimaculatus, assembly GCF_033239565.1. Classification (NCBI taxonomy): domain Eukaryota; kingdom Metazoa; phylum Chordata; class Actinopteri; order Labriformes; family Labridae; genus Halichoeres; species Halichoeres trimaculatus. Next base: position 21,119,014 of record NW_027437197.1, read on the forward strand.
TGGGATGGTGTTGTCGGGATTGTACTCATCCTTCATCTCCCTCCAAACATGTTGAGTAAAGTTTAAAGACCAAAAAGTTCTGTTTTGGTCCATTAGACCTCATTATCCATGTTTTATCCATGCCTCCATTTTATCTGTGGGAAAACTTGTATCAAATATTTATTTTCCCCGCTGTGTATCACACATGAAGTGAATCTTTAACCCCGCTGTGGGGTTCAGTAAAAGCAAACTTTCACACTGCCTTAACCTGTAAAGGTTAATTAGCAGGAAACTAAGTAACACATTTGATTCATGTCAATATATGTGCCGGAAGCAGCAACACACACACCCCTGACATGTGTAAACACATGCCAATTAGTGACACCCTATACTTATTGTGATGGATAAATGACAGGGGGACTTGGCATTAACCCGACAGGGGGTCTGAATCTTCAGGTATTTTAAACACACTCAGCTGAGCAGAGGAGTCTCTGCCCTCATCAAACCCTGATTACACCGGGTGGCCTCATTACTTAGCCTCTCAGTGTTGACTGAGCCTTATACATCACCTTTGATTTTCTGAGGCGTGATTAACAGCTATCTGCTTCATGCTACTTTCTTTCCACTTTTCACCCTGAATCCTCAGAGATTTTACGCATGATATGATAAGGAAATCTAATCAATCAGTCATCGCATTTCCAAAGATCAAGACCGTATTTTTCCTGAGAACTGACAGCTGAGGATTCCTTTGAGTACATCCAGAGTGAATACACCATATCAGTAAGAATATCTGACTTATTGAAGCACCAAAGGCATTAATTTTAAACATTACTTCTTTTTTCACACAGAGCTGTAAAAGATGAGAGTGCTGCTGAGCTGTCACGTCATGATTCTGGTGTCATGTGAATTATTCAAATCCAGGAAATTTAACCTGTGATGGATACTCCTGACACCTACACTCTGAACATCTGTGTTCATACAGATACCAGATTTTTTTTAAAGTCTATCATAACTAAATGGTTCAAATAATAGAAACATATTCATTAACTGAAGCATATTACAAGAGAGGATGTTCTGTCAAGTTCTGCTGCTTTGTTGATGACAGCTACTTTAACTCCTTTGGGTTTGCACGACTCAATAGATAGCTTTCCATTCCTAGTTGTAAATATCGTAAGACAGAAAGAAAAATATTTTTATGTTTTTAAAAGATTCATATGCACTGTAAAAGTAGTGCAGAGTCCAAAAATTAAAATTCCCAAGTTCTCCACAGAAAGATTGCATCAGCAAAGTTGCAATGATTTGTGGGAGCTTATTGGAGTTTATTGCTCATTCAGTTTCTGTGGGTGCTTTACCAAGATGGTCTCAAATTACTTTAGGGTACACTGATGAAAGAGGGCAATGATTGGAGTTGCAGATAAATGTTATCGTTGACCTACGTCTGGATGCACTACCACGTTTTCATACCGTGAGTGGACATGTCATCATTTTTTGGGGCTGAGCAGCTGAGGGGTGAGCCATCTTGCATCATCCCTGTCTCTGCTGGGAGCTGTGTGTGGAAAAACAGGGGCCGAGAGGTGACGGGTGAACATAACATAACAAAATATTGATGGCCCATGTAAGACCATCACACCGTAAACTTTGTAAGTGCTTCTGAAGCATTTCACCCTCAACTCTGCAAAGAAAAGTATCGTTTGCAATGCACTCAGCTCTTTTATCATACGAGCACATCATTTCTGCTCAAGTATTTGGAGAAGAGGCAGTTTCTCTTTTGTAGTCTCTCTTGAAAAACATCAACTGTGACTCACAACAGTACAAAGTTACAACACTGTATGAATTTTCTCTCATCTTACACTTTCAGCCCCTCACCTTACAGCTTCAGACTTCCAGATATGCTGCACCTGGTTTATCTTATGACTTTGGTTCACTTACACAAACTTGTCACTTTATTCTGTTATGTCACATACTGAAATGTTTTTAAGATGCCATGTGTTTTGTTTTCACGTGTAGCTGCTGTTGTCTATCAGAAACTTTCCCCCTGCTTATTTTTGCCTGAAACTCTTGAAAAGGAGATTTTTAATCTAAATGAGCTATTCCCTGGTTAAATAGATAATTAAAGAAAAAAATTCTCTAAGAAAATTTAATCTTTTTCTTTGTTCTGCTTCATTTCCTTTCCCTCTACCACTAGACAATTAAACAGACTTGTATTGTTATGATAAAAACCATGCTACAAAAACACAATTTATCAGTCTTATATTAACACAAGTTACGTAATGAGACAAGTTTCAATAATATGGTGCTAGGTTATTTCAACAGTAGCATGGCCTAGTTGAGCCAAGCAGCAACCTCCAGTCTAGAATATGAGACAATGCTGAAGTGCTGAAATCTGCTGTTTCTCTAGTGTCCACTTGAGGCTGGCTCCAGAAGTACAGACAGTCACATACACACCAAGCCAAAAAAAAAAAAAAAATGTTTTTGAGGCATAAATAAACATATCTACAGCCTGGTACAAAAATGGCTCCCTTCTGAATCGGCACACACTGTACGGGGACTGATTTTTTTTTCTAACTTAGCTGTTTAGAAGATATCAACCCCTTGTGCCCGACCTCTTTTTTGAGGCCCCGTTTACACGACAACATTTCATCTGAAAATGCTAGAATGCAGTGGAAAAAATTTGCATTTACATGGAAACGCTGTAGTAAGCATGACAGGCCTATAGTCGGCGCTATAACTGTATTGTCCAGAAGTCGCTTTTGGGAGATCTCCACCTAAGCAGAGTTGAGCCGATCATCTGGTGTTTTGGGAAATACTAAGTTAAAAAGTGGAGCAAAAGATGCTCATTTTGTTGAAATATAGTCAGCAGATACAGCAGATTGAGCAGCACAAGCACAACACGGTAGTTTGTGACGGTTGTAACAACGGTACTGTTGTCCTGTTGTATGGGCAGAGCGTGACGTCAGCGTTTTCACTGAAAACGCCGGCTTACTGTTTACACGGCAACGGTGTTGGCAGCGTTTCAGAAATATCCCACTCTGGAGGCCGTTTTCAAAAGTTTGCGTTCTAGGCTGTTTCCGTGTAAACGCAAGGCTGAAAGGCAACAAAACTTTTACGATTCACCCTAAAACCGTTGTCATGTAAACAGCACTTGAGTCTCTGCTAGAATAATGACGTACCAGAATCGAAAAGAGCACATCTCTGCATCTTCACAGTCTGTTTGACATTAATGTCACTGGTTCACTGTAATAACTAAAGTATTATACAAACGAACAGTAAATTTGGCTGAAGCGTGCTTATGGCGTTCGAAGCTGAGTTTCTCTCGTTTAACCTGATGTGGGATATGACTACATTTATAGATAATAAGTATCTAAACTGTTAAGTTAAGTGTCTGTAGCTTCGTTTAATGCCTTTTGTTGTGGAGAGATCTCAAAGTCCCCCAATTGGGATGCCTTAAAGCTGTGTTATGCCTTCTGCACAAGTGTGACGTGCGGAAATTGGACGCATGAGATCGGCTTTTATGTTTTTTAACACCCTGTGCAGCGTCCATTGGTGCCCATTTCCAAACTGCAGGGGGGCAGTGAATCTCAAACATACGTCCACTAGAGTACTAAACAAGAGTTTAAAGAAGAAGTTTGCCTTTGTTTACAACATGGCACATCTGTCCCAGAGATTATTCCGGGTTCTTTGAAGCTGTTTCTCTTCCCTGCTGAGAGTGGCCACAATTTCACGCCATGACTTATTTACCATTCGGTTATCTCAGTGATCTCTGTGTGAAGAGTCATACACATTCATGTATGATTGCACTTCAACTACTAGGATCCTGTTTGCTATCTTGTCTGTGCATCTCCGTCTGGCAGGTTAGAAATTTCCCGCGTGAAAGGGAGCGTGCAAGGGGGCGTAAGTACAAAAATGACGTCATTTGTCTGGACAAAGCTGCCCTGACCCTGCTGACGCGTCAAGCATAAATCAGCTTTTAGGGTTTCAACAAAGACTGTATAAAACATGGTGGTAGTCTCGCCGACGTCACCCGTCTGTTTCTGAAATGGAAAATGAAGCACATCGGCTAAAGCGGCCATATTGGTAGTGGCAAGGGCTTCGCCTACAGGCATAGGGCACCTGTCGGTCACGTGACCCTCAGGTGTGCCCCTCATTGGGGGAGCTCACCATCTTAATATCCTCCAAACGGCCGAATTAGAAAAAAAATTCACCCCACGTACAGTGGGTGACGGTAGTAAAATTAGCAGCTCAAACAGGAGACGTTTTTTGAACCAGACTGTAAATAGGTTAATTTCTGCTTTGAAAACGGCTTTTTTTGGTTTGGTGTGTATGTGACTTTCGCTACTTCTGGAGCCAGCCTCAAGTGGACACTAGAGAAACAGAAGATTTTAGCACTTCTGCATTGGCTCATAGTCCCAGATCGGAGGTCGCCGACTGGGTTTCGAGGGTTAAGCTTCCAAGTTCGACCAATCAGAGGCACAGCTCAGCCTGCGTCACCATTTACCCTGTAGCTGTTAGTGTTGAGACTCAAAGCCAGCCCCACTTCCAATATGGCCGCCCCAACTGATTTACTTCAAAAACCTGTTTTAGAAACAGATAGGTGACACCAGAAAGACTATGTCCATTTATCATACAGTCTATGAGTTGAGCACAAGGAGCAGGAAAAACATCTTGTCAGGTTTAATCTGTCTACTAACACAAGCCTCATTAGATTATTAATTAAAGCATTTAGTCTTTGAAAAATACATCTAACAACAAGAAGCTGTGGCTGCACCAGGAACTACAAGCTGGGTTAGTTGTTGGCAGGACCAACGACTTCCTTTCTTGTCTGTGATAGAATATATCAAACATTTTACAATTTCAAACCACTGGAGCCTTGCCAGACCTGATGAAAATTTTAGTAGATTTTGGTTAACGCTCCTGAATAACAACACTTTCACTCCCATCTCCAGGAACTCCAGATTCAGAGTCTTTTTTATTCCTGAGACTGTGCTGATGTATAAATTATGAAACCAGGGACATGACAGCATGGACAACAGCAGCCTTGCCCCTGGACAACACAGTCAACACAGTTCGTATTGTAACTCTGTCAGCATCATGTGAGGTTCAGCGAGTACAAGTCAGCATGAAAACACGCTGCACCCCGGAGCCAGAGAGAACAAAGCTGCTATGGAGAATGCAAGGCAGATCTGGTCCAATAAGAGCGACTTTTAGCTTTTAAAATGTCACCAAGTACACTGACATGGAATTAATTCAGAACCCCGACTAAAATGAGCTTTTTTACTCAGGCTCTTTGAGGAGTACTTAAGCACATCCGGAGGTGTTTCTCCAAGGCTGTAATAATAAGGTTAGGGCCTAGTGGAGCACTTTTTAATTACTTAGTCATGGCCTGAGTCCTGAAGGAAGCGTTATACCTCACTCCCTAAAGTCCTGGCAGAGGCAGCAAGGTCAAACTCTTAAAGAATTAAACAGACTTAAAACAGCGAAATCAAACAGTCCCTACAGGTACTTCTCTTAATTAGCAAAGTTTCACCCAATGTGTTTAACTTTGCAACAGTTGGTGAGGACAAAGAGTGGAGGTAAACAAGATAGATAAAAATGACATGGTGTAATCCCCCGCACCTGAAACTCACTGGAACAACGTGCCACAGCATCCTCATGAGCCTGATATTGTTGCTTAATGTCATGGTAACAGCCTCGCCGAGCGGGGTGTCGGCCCCCTCTGACACAGCCTCCTTCCTGACTTTCATCATTAAACAGCACACACGGGCAAGAGGCTTTGAAAAGCGTGCCACTATTGAGCACCCTTGAAAGGAAGGCTCTTTTCATTTAGTGGTCTGCTGAAGATGATTTGCATTCATGGGTTTTAATTGTGCCGTGTGATGTTCAACAGGCTAAGCTGCTTCAGCGAGCGCGCTGCTCTCATCTGCATCGGTGATTGATGGTGGATGATTTTCCCTTGAACTTTCAGGGCTGTAGAGTTCAGAGCGCCGAGGGCGGGGAGGTGATGGGGAGGGTGGAGGAGGGGGAGGCAGGAAGCAGTGTGGGCTGAAGGAGAAGCGGCTCTTTAGTTAGTCCGTATCACAGATAATCAGACAATCAGCAAGAGATGCTTTCTGAAAAGGCTTGATTGTAGGTCTCTGTGAAAGTAAATAGTCACCCAGTAATCTTCATAATGGGGCTTTTAGCTATCCAGACATGAGTGAAAAAACGGATAAGTTACCATTAGACACCTGGTAAAGCTGCTCTCTTAGAGTATCTTGCATAATATGACAAATTTTCTGCATTGTTATGAAAAGAGGGGGTTTTATAAAGCCTGTCTCTTAATCTCTTTTTCCTGCCTCTGTGCCGACAGATTTAACATTTTTATGTAGAAACTGGAGGCAGAGAGGCAGACTTCATAGTGTGTATGGTGCTCAGGTTTTTGCCTTTGTAGCTCATTCTCATGGACATCTTAAAGTCTCATTGGTCAAAATTCAAGATAAATCTGGAAGAATCACATCTTATATAAGGTATCGTGGTGAGGTGATGGCGGCCTCATGGTTTTCACTGCGACTCAGCTTCCCTACTCTCTACACTTCCTGTCTTCCTTCTGCTGTCTCATCAAATAAAGCAAAAATGCTCCAACAGAAAAATAAACTTTAAAGAAAGAAATAAAAAAGGTACAGTTATTTTGACTATTAAAAGTTAGGCTGGAGGACATATACATTTTATCAACAACTTCAAATTTACAGCTAAGAGCAATAATTCCAAATGAAAAATGCTTTTTCTTTTTAAATTCTGAGCTCCTGTAGTTCTCAGTATTTCATGGCTCTAAACTGTTTTTGCTGTTACAGCTCAGAGTGGAACGCTCTCCTCAAACTATCCCTAATGACAAAAAGAGACCCCGGGGAAATACTTTTAAATGTGGTAATGTTTTAAGTTGTCAAAGATAAGCAACTAAAAGAAACCAGCAACGGCAGGAATATTTGTTATAATAAACACATGAACCGCCTGCTTTTAATTACACAGCATTTTTTTTGTATGTGCTCAGGCAGAATAATATCCACTTGTAGTTAAAGCACAATTAAATCATTGTGATCATATAACAGTCCCTCTTCAGTGGCCTGAAGTGCACTTTGGGATTGATTCTAAGGATACACTGTTAGCTTCTTAAACCCTGAATGGACCCCTCTTAAACCAGATTACCTAAAGGCTCCTTCAGATTATTTGTCATGTGCCTCGTGGTCATCCTTTGCTTTTAACTTAATATCAGAGGAATGTGTGTTTGCACAGCCGCAGCCTGCTCTCTTGGGTCGGATCAGCCCCCCTTTAGCTCTCCTAGTCCTGAACAGGCGATCTGGTGAACAGAAACAAGACCTCTATTTGTGTCTGTTGCATTAAAAAGCAACTTTAAAAATGATTTCTGAGGTAGCAACCCTTTCTTTGAATATTTTTCTCTCAAAGGTAATATATGCAGAATAAAAGTTCAAAAATCACCAGTAACTTTAAATATTTTTCAGTATTTCACATATGCTCACAAACAGGGCTTTTACTTACAGTTGTAAACATAAAGACTTGGTGTCCATGCAGTGACAGAATGGGTACACCTTCACAAGGCACCAGCAACAAGAACCCAGATGTACTGAAACACTGGCTGTATTTACATGCAGTCAATAACCCTTTCTTATTTGGGATACTTACTTTTACTTACTTTGGGTTACTTCTTTTGTAACTCGAATATTTGGTCGTGTCTACGCCTGTCAGGATATCCCCATCCAAAGGAACATTAATCTGTGTTCTGCGCATGTTCTGTTTGCAAGGTCTTTTGAGTACAGGAAGTCCACCCCTGTTGTTGTTGCTGCTGTTGCTATAGATACAGAAAGATGGAGTTGAAATTATGTGAATTGTGCCATGACGTTCTCTGTGCATCTAATAACCCTGTTTGCTCACACATGCTGGCTGTTTTCCAAACCACTACAAGCACTACATACTACCGGCTGCTCTTGCTTGTAGTATATAGTATGACTGTTCTGTTGGGTCTGTTTTGTAGAATACTAATCTGGTTCCCGGATTCAGAGGCGGAGCTACAGATGATGTTTTGTTTTGTTTTTTTTCCTTTATTACAAATGTTCAAAACAATATATGGGCAGATCTCGGCCTTTTAGTTATTTTGTTAAACATATCACACAATCATCATACTTGATTTCTAATCTTACACCAAAAGTTATATCGTTTACTGAAAATAAATCTGAAAAGAATTTTTATTTTTACAGCTGATAGGAAAACACTTCTATATAATCCACTTAAGGTTTAGAAAGCAAATTAGTGATTTATATGGGCTAATGAATTTGTAGAAGTAAACACCTCTAGAACTACTGGGAGTGACAAGATTTACTCGTGTTTCTTCGCATCACTTCACTGCTATCTCACAGACCGTCTAACATTAGTGTTCTTGTATTGTAGTTATAACCCTGACTCATTCCAGTAGATGGCAGTAATTTACCAAAACCTACCACCTGCATAGACAAACAGCATTAGCACTGTGCATTGTGGGAAACAGTATGCCAGGTAGACTGGTCCGTTGCATACTGAGAAATTTTCCTGGATCAGTAGGACATCCGGGATTTGGGGCATAGCCTACTACAGATTTTGCAAGTTTTCGCAAACTGACTACTACATACTGAATTTCAGCCAAAATATTAGGCACTACTTGTGTAGTAGGCGGTTTGGAAAACAGCTGATGACAAGTTAATCTGAATGTTTCAGAAATCAGAATAATGACCTTAACTGGAATATTGACTGCATGAAAACATGGCCACTGACACAAGATGACTGAGCTTCTTTAACTAGAGGCCCTGCCAGTTACATTAAGGCCATGTTCACACAGAGCCGGGTATTTGGGAAACCGCATATATTTTTATACGTTTACGCCCATCGTTCACACAAAACCGCAGCTTTACATCACTAAAAACAATGTTTTCTAAAAACTCCGGCCAAAGTGAAGATTCTGGAAAACTCCAGTTTCATGGTTTCGCATGGACGCCGGTAAACTGAGTTTTCGGTTCTCAAATGTCACAGCTGAATGACAGGGGCTCATTCTGATTGGCTGGCATGGGTTTTACGTCAGGACAACACTGCCCATTATGGGTTTGGCATGCTTGGCCTCACTCACCGGTGGATTTACCCGCTGCGTGTGGACGAAAGTATTTTTAAAAACGAACAAGGGGGGGATGCTCGTTTTTGAAAATGCTCGGCTACGTGTGGACATGGCCTAAAACACTATGTATTTATGTGAAACTGTATTCTGTGGGTTCCATTCATCTTCATCATGTTAAGACTTGTAGTGTGTCCCAAATTGCATACTTCCATACTCAAATACTCAAAATTTTGAGTATACTGCGTCAAAATGAAAAACAGTATGCATAGTAGGCGAAAAATGAGTATGCAGAAGTACCCGGATGAAGTACTCAAATCGGCCAGGATTTTGAGTATGCAGCTGTGGACACTTAACGCACTTCATTTCCTCCTCTGGCAGCAATGGCAGAAGAGAGCTGTGGCCGTTCGCTCAGTCCGGTAAAAATACAAATAAACAATACATACCGGGACATCTTCAGCCAGGAGGAGGAGGAGGAGATGTTGTAGTCGCCGATTACGGCGTAGCAAAGCGCGATTGAAATTCATTGTAATTACAATGAAAGATGGTGATTGATCGTGTTATTAGCTGTGTTTAATATACCACTGAAAAGGCTTTGAAAATTTGCGGGTAAATAGTGGTGGTATTTGGCGGAAATGCGCTGGAAGTTGGTCACAATTAGAAGTAAAAGAAGAAGAGGTCGACATCATGTCGTCATTTCCGGTAAGTACGGCGCTCGGCAGTATGTGATTTGAGACAGCACTACACCCTCAAAATTTGCGCACTAAGCCAGTGAGTATGTAGTATGCTTAGTACACTCAATTTGAAAATTTTGTGTACACAGTATGGAAGTATGCAATTTGAGACACACTGTTGGTCTCTGCTCCTGTATACAGTAAATGCAACTCCATTTGGGGACACCACTTTTAAAGACATGTTTTTACACTTATTTGAATTTGCAGTCCATCATGCAAGACATAGAAATTAGCCCTACATCTGTGGTTTGAGCAGAAAACAAACTTATGGTGGAAAAATCTTCAAATTCTGAAACTATTATGAACAATCCCTATAGTGATGGAGCACTGTCGCTCTGCTTTAAAATGAAGAAACAACACCTATTGTCATTCAGTTTGTGCCCTTTGCCCCTGATTACTCAATCAATAACACCTGTGCTTATCAAACAACTACCCCTGATTTTGTCATTAGTCAGCCCTGTTCATACAGCCCCTGATTTCCACGCTCCTTTGTCTGATTGCTTTATTTTCTTCATATTTTCACATCTTGCTTGTGTTTGTCTCTTTATTTCTGACTTTCAGTGTCTGTTTTTTTTAACACTGTGTTTGTCTCCTGCCAGGGTTTTTGTTGCCTCTTTGAGGCTGACTACCTGCGTTCACAGTAAAAGAAAACAGCCTTTTGAACTTCACCTCCTGAGATTTTTGGGGGGCTGTGAATCACGTAAAGCTACTGTAGAGGTACCAAAGAGGCAGCATCAAACCTAAAATAATCACTTTACACCCTCTTTAAGAGTTAATTGTCAATCAGTGTCTGCTGGGTCACACCTACTCATTGTGTAGTGCTGTTCATTCTGTCTACCAACAGGTACACAATGGAGCTCTGCACCCTGGGTGTCAGCTGGTCTAGGTCAGCAGGCATGCCGTGCATTTTGCACTTAAGATTAGCTGCACCTGTCGAGCAGCTTGCTCACTCTGAGTGTAAACAGCCTGAGAGAGGAGTCTAGCTTTATGAGCTTACTCCCACAGAATCTGCACTCAGACATCTTACATCAGAAGCTGTGTGTTGCCTGATTCTGTAAAGGTGAATAGGAGAGCAATGAAGGATCTTAAATGCATATTTCAATTCCCAGCAATCCAAATCCACCATTCTGGGATGTCACCATTTATCCCATAATGCTTTGTGAGTGGGGGATACCTTTCAGCACTGAGGAAAAGAAGATTAGCTCAGCCTACAGATGCAAGTCTGCTGCTAACACTATTTGGGGATGAAAGCATAGCCAGGAGAATGAAAGTGAATGTGACAATCAATTCTTATTCACTTCACACACAAGACTAATTCAATCAACCATTATTTTCCATACACGCCTTAAATGTCAGCTGATATGTACTGCTAAGAGTGTGAATAGATCCTCTGCATTGTAAGGGAAACAAAAGAAGGCTGCATCACTGGTGTAGACAGAAATAAAAGCACCACAAAGACGTTTTGCAGTGTGTTTGTTTGCTTTAGAGGTATTGTGGGCGCTTTTTAAGGGAATGTTTCTCTCACACGTTCTGGTGGAATTGAGCTCCACAATCGATTTTTCAATGAAGCTTTAATTTACTGATTAGGAAAGCGAAGGAGCGGTGCTGAGAAATGGCTGAGGACATGGTGGCGGTGGTCCATCCTTTAGTAGAGTGAGTCACATCATCTTTACAGCATTCAATCCTTGAATAATGCATGCTAGCTAGCTGCATGCATCAGCAGCTGATGCACAAACCTCTTTGGCGTTTCTCCTCCTCACAGCCAGACTGCAGGCACCCCATCTGCCCCATCAACACTGAATAAAGCAGCAGGAGTCATGCTAGCATCCCAAGTTTAGCCGTCTTGCACAAAGTTCTGTTTTTTTGAAGATTGTGTCAGCAGAGCCTGTCATGGAAAGATAGAGATTTTTCCTGCTGCTATACACTTTTCCCTTCACAGTTACAGAATGAGCAGTCACTAGATATTTGCAGATGTAGGAGATGAAAGACAGAGGAAGAGCTGGTAGTTCAGCACCTCAGCTCGCTGCATTCAGATGCCAGAGATCACAGCTCCATCCTCATTTTGAGCCATCTGCAGCACTCTGAGGAAAGGCTGCTCGTATCGGAAACCATGAGATTACTTTCCCTCAGAAATATTGTCGAGGCACTCTTTGCATGTGTCAGACTGTATAGTGTCTGTTTTTTCAGAGCATTAGGAAACTGATTCTTTTTGTGTGTCTTGACATCTGCAGAGGCTCTTGCAGCCTCCACAGATGTTTTGTTTGTCTCACAACTGTTATAGGCAGCTTTGTCTGGACTGAGATTTTAGGATTATGTACTTAGAGTTTCAGAAAGATTCATTTGTCGTCTCCTTTTCTCGTGGGCTGGTCATGCAGATAGGCCTGGCGGTCCAAAATTAACTCCTGCCCTGAAAAACCAGTGCGCCTAAAAACCAAACAACCTGGCAGCCTCATCACAGTGTCTGGAGACTTTAATCTGCTGAAAGGTGGAGTTATTTTTTAAACACTGTGGTTGCATTATGAAACATCTCAAACAACAGACACAAAAGGTAATTCGGGAATTTCTTTCTAAGGCTTTGTTAGAGCTGCCAGCTTCACAAAACGTCCCACAATATAAATCAGAGAGACTGCAGTATTTGCTTGTTTTGCTTCATGACTCACGCTGCCCTCAGACAGATTGCTTTTGTCAAGTACACGAGAATGACGCTATTGTGAGAGCCCTTTAGTGAAATATTAAAACAAAAGCTGAGGAGTAGGACACTACAAATGAAATCCAGCTTCAGTATAAAACAAATTATTACCAACACATTGAGAAGCATTTTCCTAAGATTGCCGACAGAGGAGGATGAAATCAGCTGAAAACTGTCCAGGGATTTACTTCAGAGACAACCACAAGCATCAGTAGAAGCAGTCTGTTATCTGTAATCATTTGGGAGGCTATCTGAAACAAGACCTTTAAACCACAACCCAACCCTCCCAAGACTGTCTACCCACTAACAAACTGTCTTTTCAATTAGCACCTATCTGACGTTACAACGATAACACAAAACCAATTACACGCTGTGCTGCAGATAGCTCCTAATCCACTTAATAGGTCTGATTTGACTTCTTCTTTTTTCTTCTCCCCTTCCAACACTGCTGCCCGGGGGCTTTTTGTTCTCCAACTAGGACAAGGTATCGCTTTGAATCATCAGCACTGAAGGCACATCACAGATAACAGGCCGGCCAATCTCCTGGAGGTCCTGATGGTGTTTTTGTGTCTTTGAATGGGGTGTTGATGACAGCTTTGGAGGGGTGAGAAGAGCAAAGCTAACTTTAAGTTAGCGACTAAAAGGTGCTAAGACTTGGAGCCTTGGCTCAGCATCACGCCGTCACTGCGCCAGTGTTTGTTTTTTCCTCAGATAGCCATTAATTAGCTTTAACCTTAACCACGAGTCTGAAGGAATAACAAACACCCCTTTTTCTGTGCCTTCTCTTTCTATCAACATCAGAATGACAACTTGGATTGGGTGCAGTGCCAGTGGTAGATGTTTGCATGCAAAGAAAAGCTTCAGTGTCCCAGTGCACTGAAGAGAAGTCAGACTGAAAGTAAAAATGGGAAGTAAAGGGCAAAACTGAGTGAAAATAGCAAAAAAAATGAGAATATCAGAAATATATAACAACCATGCATCATTTTTTAAAAGATTATGATTAAAATGTGCATCTTACATGGGAGGGTTAAAGATTTCATTAACTTTTGATTGTTTGGTCTAAAAGACACATGATTTGCAAAAGTGACAACACAATGGAAGTACAGCCACAATGGGAGTTCAGAGGTCAGTAATCCCAACGGACACAGAAAAGTTTTGAAAGTAAGTTATCTATTTTCTTTTTAAATTCAGCTTTGATAAATATACAGTAGTTATAATGTTAATGTTATGACATGACTGATTCATAAAGCTTCATTTAAGAGTGATTTTCAAGTAGGGCTACATATCAGGTATACAAAAAAAGTGAAAAAGGGCTTTTTGCTTCCTATTCTATTTGTTTGCAAAGTAGAATTTACTACATTCATTAGTTGACAAGCTTAAGGTCTAATGAATTCTTAAATATTCAAGTAATAAAAGAAAATTGGTGCATTATTTTTTCAACCATTTTACAGACAAAAATTGTGACTATTTTTCAACATAAATCCATATTACACTAAATTAGAGTCATTCAACATTTTCATGTAGGAATACGCTCCCTATGTCTTTCATCATTTAAACCACAGTTTTGGCAAAACTACACATTTAGTGACGCTAACACAGTTGAGATTTTCTCCCTTTTTTGGCCCTTGTGCTAACTGCAGACCTTCAACCTGCCACCACCTGACCTCCATCACCTCATATTTCTGCATATTTTCTTCAGTTTGGTCTTTATGACATCTTTTATAAGAGCACCAGAAAATGTTGGTAACTCAGTTGATGAACAATCAATGCACCCCATGTACAGTCAACCACAATGATGAAATATTGATGAGGAGGAGCTGAAACATGCCACACTTTCTTCAAGGTTCCCACCAAAAAGGATTTGACTTCAACTGATTTGGGCCAAGTAACTTTGGAGCAAACCATTGCTGATTTCTGGGATTTTTTTAAAAAAACAGTTGACACATTTCTCGGACACACACAAAGTAAATTATTTTATCTAAATTAATTATTTGAAATTTTTTAAACCATCTTTGTTATGTCTTAATGATTATTTTGAAACACACAATTGTATTCTAGTGTTAATTTTGAAGAGCAAACTTGATATTTCAGAGATTGGACAGCATAAAAACTGCAAATTCCGATAAATGATTTGCAGTTTTTGCTAAACAAATGATGGAACCTGTTAGCTTTCTGTATTATATGAAAGTAAAATATCACCCAAATGACCCACTGTGAAACTGGTCATTGGTTGAAATTATCATTTAGTAAAATTGATAATTATACCCAATGGACTTAAAATATACCCCTAATCATAGAACCACTCTTAAGATGACAAATTATTGGTATTAATAGAAATATAAGTACAATGAATGATATCACAAGGTGAGACCTCTACAAAGCTTTATTTATCAAAGCTGAGGTTAAAAAAGAAAACAATCATTTACTTACTTTCACAACTTTTCTGTGTCCATTGAGATAACAGACCGCTTTTAACTTCCATTGTGTTGGTGTGTTTGCAGATCATCTGACACCTACTGGCCACCGTAAGAAAATCATGGAAAAGCCAAAACACAACCTTATGGTATCTTATACATTAGTGTAGTATTACAGAGAAGGTCACATTTTCCTGTTTCTGTGTAACCGCGTAGCTCTCACTCAGTGTACACACTTGTCATGGAAATCGTATGAATAGAGTCATCCCACTGTAAATCACTTCTCTGAAATCCCACCCACTGAGAGCGTGAGCAGGCTTTAAAACAGATAATTTGGCTTACAGTGACTCTTCAGTTTACTGAGTGAGTCATATGGAGACTTTAGCATTCAGTACAATCTGTTTTATAACCAGTTGAAATCCCTCACAGCACATAATGAGCATGCATAAATTACAAAGAAACACTGCTAATCAACTTTCTTTGTTTAGTTTTACCTGCTTGTAAAATCAACTACTGCTCTAAATTGTTTATCCCCTCTGCAATAAGCCAGTTAAAATGTTATTTTTTTTGTTATTGACTGACACCTTTATCTCTTATTAGACTCATTTTATTGATTTGCTGCTAACCCTGGAGGTATTAATGTAGCACAGAATTGAGCCATTTCCGCCCTCATTGATAATTGGAGTGATGCTATCTGTTTGTGATGTATATAAAGGATTGCTGGTGAAATATTATTCATGGAAGGAAAAACTGACCTTTTCCAGCCCCTGATAGACATTAATGACTGTGGTTTTTGAAGTCAGGCTTCCTGCAAACTTAGACAGAATAAAAGAGCAAGTGAGCAGAAGATTTGAGGAATGAGTCTCTCTTTCTCCTTAAAGCAGCAGGGCTGAATAACTGGACCGAGCCGGTGCAGCCATTAACCTGGACTCTGTTTCAGCTTTGACAGATAACAGAGACCTGCCTCTAATGATGCCAGACAGTCACAGCACTTTAATTAAGGGGTGAAACAGCACAAAATTGGCTGCCTTGTTAAGGTAAGACCAACACTCACACTACCCCTGTGTAGCAATCAGCTACGACTGCTGCTGGTGAAAATCAAACTAAAGAGTTAAAAATGTAATAAATGCTCAGAATAATAGAATCATCAATCCATAAAAAAATGCAATCATGCAATTCCAAATTTCAATCAAAACAGGTCTATACAGCTGTGAGTAATTTTCCATCTGTGTGCAGGTGACAGGAGGCGACCCGTCTTGTGCATCATATAACGCGCGAATCAGTCATAATTTGCATCAAAATGATTCTTCAGTGGAATCTTTCTTCACGTCTCACTGCTACTTCTTCTTGTTTAGAAAAGCAAACAAAAGGCACTTTTTCCTCCAGGCTTATTTCCACGAAGGGGGTGAAAAAAAAGAAGAGGGACTTGCTAGATGCATTTATCAAATATGGCAATTTGCTTAATGGACTCTGACAAAGCCATTGGCGGTCTTTATTTAGATGCAGATGACTTCCTCCACACGGGCTTCCTCTGTCACTGGCAGAGCTGCCTGTCATGGAAAAAGAGGAGAAAGCTCCCTCCTGGTTTTTTTTCTTTTTTTTTTTCAAGCTACAGTCAATCACCGCCTCAGTCTGTCTGTGTGTGAGACAGACAGACAGACTGCCTGTCTGCACCCTCCCTCTCAACCCCCTTCGGCTGGCAGTGTTCCCCCTTCACTTGGTATAAATTCTCCATTAATGCAGCCAAAAGAGAACAAACCATCTCTCAGTCGGACTGCTCGTTGTGTATTAAAGCACAGAGCTGCACATGGTCACGCTTGTCATGACACAAAGGAAATATCTGAGGCTGGCTGAGAGAAACGCTAACAGGTCTGAACAGTGCCTGCGTAATAAAACGGAGCACCATATCTCTCAGAAGCATAGCTGTCTTTCCTAAAAGCAGATGATAAAGAGAAAGATTAAATATAGTGTTTCTAATTCTTTCATTGTGACAGAATTTGACATAATACACCATGACTTTTAACAAATATGCCAATGGAAAATTCTGCTATTTCTGTATTCAATTGCTGTACTGCTTACGGGATAACTTTTAGGCCTGGAAGAGCTGATAAGCATGCAACCAGCATACTGAAAGCACATGGCTTTCCAGCTATTAAAAAACTTCCAGAGCTGTGCCTGTGTGTGTGTGTGTGAGTGTGTGCATGTGTGAGTGTGTGTGTGAGGGGTGGCTCAATCTTAAGGCAACAGTGCCCTCTTGGAAAAAATCGTGTCAAACTGGAATAATCCACTGAAATTCATACATGGTTTACAAAAATAATGTGCCTTTCTAAATGTGATGATCAAAACTTGCCCATCTGATCAGTTTCATTTTTAAATGTAAATTTGTAATGGCTTAGATAATTACTAAGGACGCACTTTCACAGGAGCTGAATTAATGAGGGGTCGACTTGTTAAAGGGATGAAAATAAACAAGCCTTAAAGCAGTAGGATGGCTTACTTTCACACATTAAAAGTACAAGACTTAAGAAACAAATCACAAAACAAGGACCCTTTTTCAGTCTCTGTTATGTCAGTGAAGCATAAAATCACACAAGAAAGCCAAAGTGTTTCCCTTCCTCTGAGCACTCTTATTCTTCTCCCTTTCTCTTTATCCACTCCTGTGTTCAAGAGCCCAATGTCTAGACCCTGGTCTGTAGTGAACCACCTTTATAATACTGAACATCTTGAGTATGTTGCAAAGAAAGGGTCATTTTTGCACAGCAGTCAAATTGAATCTTTCTTAACAATTGCCTTTAAGCACAGAAAACAAAATGAGGTCAATACCCCAATGACTGCTATGAGTTCAATGATGAACAAGTTCAATGTTCTGTACTCACAGTTTTGTGAGCGCTCTCTCCAGCGAAGTCAGATCATCGGTCAACATGCAGGTGGGATGTCCTCTTTATGATTGTCAGCATCCACAGAATACTGTCTAAAAATACACACAAATAATTAATCTTCCCTCCTCAATCATGTTACTATCACAATGCTAACAACAGGAGGAGAGGCTCCAGAGGCTAAGGCCATGTCCGCACGTTGCCGGGTATTTAGGAAAACGCATATATTTTTATACGTTTACGCCTGTCGTCCACACGAAACCGCAGTTTTACGTCACTAAAAACGATGTTTTCTAAAAACTCCGACCAAAGTGGAGATTTTAGAAAACTCCGGTTTCATGGTTTCGTGTAGACGCCGGTAAACGGGGTTTTCGGTTCTTAAACGTCACAGCTGAATGACGGGGGCTCATTCTGGTTGGCTGACACAGGTTTTACGTCAGGAAAACACTGCCCATTCTGGGTTTGGCATGCCTCGAGCCGCATTCACCAGCGGATTTACCCGCCGCGTGTGGACGGAAGTATTTTTTAAAACGAACGAGGTGGGGATATTCGTTTTTAAAATACCCAGCTACGTGTGGACATGGCCTAAATGAACAAAGGTGTGACACAGGTGAAACTAGTCAATGCAATCAACAGGAGGGAATCACAGGAGCAGAAGGTGAAACTAAAGAAGACGCACAGGGAGCAAAACAACAAAATAAAACAGGAAACACAAGGGAAAACACAACAGAAGACACAGATCACTCATAAACAACAAAATATAGAGGATCAGTCTGACCAACACAAAGAAACTGTTACCGTCTAGATCCAGGATTTTTTTTAAAGATTGTTTATCATTGTGAGATAGGGCCGTTTTCACCATATGTGTATATAACTCCATGATAAATGGTCGGATTGCTTTTTTTTTTTTTTTTTTTAAGTACAAGACAAGGTCACCATAATTTCTGACAGATGTAAAAGTACGATCCAGAGCCTTGAAATATTCTGGATACTAAGATCAGGAATATGAAATATGTACTGGGTCATCATCATTTTCAACACTGTCAGGAAACAAATTATCGTACAAACCTGCAACTAACACCAAATTGTAGCAGACAGTCTGTTGAAAGGGAGTATAACATTAAAGTAGGACTAAAGTGTTGGTGACAATCACAGTATGCTTGGTGGAGGTCTGCGCTCTCTGAGTGCTTTTCTAGTTTGATGATGTTTTATTTTGTTCCACTTCCCAAACTTAAACCAGTTCCTGAATGAAGCGTTGGTATTAAGATTGGTGGCTGCATTTGAATATGTGACCTCTTACTCTTCAAACGTCATGGCTGTTTTTCATATCTTTTTTTAAAATATAAAGACAATGAAAAGAAAAAGAAGTAAGTGCATTTGCAACAAAAGAATTTTTCTTGGTGTTTTTTTATTCTTTTGGCAAGCACGTTCACCTTGTGTTCAAAAATGTTTGTATCTCACAGTGAGAAAGAGAAGAAATGAGAATAACAGAAAACAAATGAAGATATTTTGTTTGTTCTGAAGAACTTCTCAAAGGCAAGACACAGAAGACCTACTGGGAGTTCTCCAGTATTTGAACAATTAAACCAAAGCCCTGTGGGCCGATGCTGTGACAATAGCGGGATGACGCCTCTTCCAAAAATAAACACAACAAATTGACTTCTTCTTTAATGAGGCTTAAATATGACTTCTGTTCTTAAGATGTGCTAATGGAGATTAATCTTCAGAACTGTCATAGCCTCAAATCCTCTGTGTCTTTCATCGCTGAGTACAGATTAACAGCAAACCACCGGGGAAGATGATGAATGGTTTCTTTGAGCCCATATGGGGACTGTAGGCCTATGAGGGACTGAGAAAGGACCTGCATCAAACCATGGAAACCTCCAGCATTAACCAGCTGAGATGAAAAGCCCTCAAAGCCTGTTAAATGAATAGCATGATGCAAAAAATGTATCCTGCAGGATTAATTAGTAAGAATTCAGCAAATTCTCAGCTGTAAACAACTGTTTGATTCATTCATGATGTATCTTATGCTGGTGTCCATGAA
This sequence comes from Halichoeres trimaculatus, assembly GCF_033239565.1. Taxonomy (NCBI): domain Eukaryota; kingdom Metazoa; phylum Chordata; class Actinopteri; order Labriformes; family Labridae; genus Halichoeres; species Halichoeres trimaculatus. Next base: position 21,138,880 of record NW_027437197.1, read on the forward strand.
ACACAAAGTTGTTAAGCAAATTACATAAAAAGCCTTTGTGTTAAGACATAACTCAAGTGGACAGGGTCACAGAGGACTGTAACTACAGGCAGAGGCAAAATGAGTCAGAGAGTATTCTGAAATAAAAGCAGGAAGAGTTTGAGTCTTGTTCATGTTGATGCATCCTTATGGAGAATCTTCAAACAGCATAACATAAAGGTGGACTCTGGGGGAAATAAACTCCCCGCCCTTCAAATTAAGGCCTGAACACATTTTATTACTTCGCATGCACAGCCACTTCCTGTGTGAACCAGCAGCAGTGATCAATTGTGCTTTCACTGTTGTGAACAAGATAGAAACATCTTGTTCAAACAGCCTGTAATAATCCTCTCTTGGTGCAATCCCCTGAGACAGACCCTTCATATTTCAGCATGCAGGAGCCAATCTGATCAGCATACTGTCAACTGAAAGCAGACTGAAGGAGTCTTTACTGATCACATTTGATGACACAAAGGCCAATATTTGAATAGGGCACATGGGAAAGAAGCCTCAAATCAATGTTTCTTATTGTCTTGATTGAACAAATGCAATCACTTCCCAGCATCTCCCTGATGAAGAAAAACAGGCCTGCATATTACGCACACTATGAATGTTATTTCTGCAGGCAAGCGCTGTGTCAGGACCTTGTCAGAGCCGCCATGACGGAAGGGGGAGTGATTGTTGTTCCCATCTGGCTGTATAATGAGCTCAGAGCGAGGCACGGGGTCACTAATAGAAAAAATGTCATACAGCCCAAACGGCGCAGTGGGAGTAAAACAAATTGTAAGGCTGTTGTTGAAGCCATAAAGGATCCTGCTATTTCTTTTTGAGTGTGTCAGTCCATAAACATCTTTTTCAGTCATTGTTATGGTACACTGTGTTTTGTCCTCTTTCACAATTACTCTAATTGTCCAAGCCCACTCTGAGCTAGAGGGCTATGTAGCTGAACCACATAAGTGCAGCGGTTCAATGAGAAGAGAGCAAAAAAAATGTGGTCTGATTTCTGCATAGGGCATTTTTCCCTGTTGAAAAAATCTCACAGTTGGATGGAAACCTTGTTGGAGTGTCGACGAGTAGGAGGAATAAGATTTTCAATACCAAAGAATAGGAAAGCGATTTGGTAGAAATGAGATGACCTATACCATCAGCTTCCAACCATGACATAAGAAGCATGTGTTAACTTTCCTTCTTTAGTAAGAGGTGAAACATTGTTAAAAGACTTTGTTGTGGTCTTTGGCACAAGAACTTAGACTGTTTACTTCATCTTTAACTAAACACAACCCACACAACTAGCAAATACTTTCATTCAAAGCATGAAGAAGACGACAGTGTCGGTCAAAATCCATTCAACTTAAACAGAAAATAAAGAAAAAAAGAAAAGGTTTTCTCTTTGTGATCAGTTTTTTTAATATCTCAAATGGTTTTTTTCCCCCATATTTTGAGTTTAACTTTCCAATGTCAATTCTTCAAGATATATCTACTTTAAGGGAACTCAAGTGTTTTATCATTGCACTTTCACAAAGTCTAAGAGCCTACCAGTTGGGGTAAGAGGAGCTGAAACGGATGCATTAAGATAGTCTGACCTTTAGTCCTCAGTGTAGATAAATGCTGGATCCTATTCAACCAGAAGTGAAACTTAACAGTATCTCCGCTCTTCTTCCTGCCTTGGAAATGATCCACATCGCACACATTTGCATCCCAGCTGAATAAGAAATTAAGACTTGGAAAAGGTCGATATTATCAGTATGTAGCTGTAATAATGATTTATCCATAGACGGTTTATCTGCGGTTTATTGTCCTGATTGATCACACATTGATGCATGTCAAAAATATTATGATCGTATCCAAAAAACCCTGTCATACTTTGAAATTCGGTTGGGATATGTTCAAGTGTCAACACTCAACAGTATTTACATTTTCATCAAAGACATACAAAAGCAGAAAAAACATGTAAGAGATTATTAAACTAGAAAATTATTGGTGTTTTTCTTTTGAGAATTTCTAAAACTAGCTTGCTTCAGATGATCAAAGTAACCGTGTCTTGTCAGTGAACTCATGGACTTACTGGTGCGAGTTTTCTAATTGGAGAGAACACTGAAAGAATCCTATACCATCATTTTGACAATGTAACCTGTTATGTGTAATGTTTTTTGAGTACGTGGCAGGGACAGAGTCCAAACTACACTCAAAATGGGATGAAAAAGGGGGACTAAAAGGAATCACAGAGCCCAAGGGGCACAATCTTTCTTTCCTTGTCACAAAATAATGTTTTCCAACAGGCTGCATTTGCAGGTTAGAGGTCATCACAATGCACAACATGCTATCGTAAATGGTTGTCGAGTGGGTACACACTTGGTTCATGAAGGTTAGCTGTGCTCGGCGGTGAAAAAAAGCATTCATAATAATCAAGAAGTAACCCTGGAAGAGATTTTCAAACACAACCTCTTGCCATGAATCACAGGATCTATACTGACCACTTCTCTCTCTTTTGTTGTGCTCATCCCATTGGATTGAAGTGCAGTAAGAGAGTGGTGAGTCATGTTGTGTTGGACATGTAGATTACATTTAATGCCCAACAACAATAGAGCTACCATAGTTAGAGTCTTTAGTGTGGTTTAATTGATACTTAACTTTGAGTGTCACTTTATTTGTCATAAGTTTCTTAAATTATAGGAATATGATGTCAGAAAGAGTAGATATACAATAATGATAAGTCATATTTTTAAGATTTTAGTTCAAAAAAAATGCAGAAATGTAAAAAACTAAATCAAGGCCAACATTTTTGTAAATTTGAAAGAAAAAAAAACTTTAAAAAAATTGACACCGAAAATTTAAAAACAAACAAGTTTTCTAACTTCTGTATTGGACTGTGAACGCATCGCAGAGTCGCGACACGGAGGACAATGGCGCCGGGCGCGCAGGTAAAACAAAAAGCTGTTTTTTGAGAAGGTGCTGTTAAAATTATCTTAAATATCATAATGCTGCATAACTTTGAAAAGTAGGAATAGTTAGAGAGACGTTTTAATGTGTTAATGTATTAAGAAGGTGTATGGTTAGCATTAACTACGCAAATGCTATTAGCGGCTGTTAACGTTGAATAGCCCCTTTAGTGTACAATTGTAACTTCAGTCTTTCGTCGGTTGTCACCGGTGATTTCTTCACTTTTCTGCTAGAATGTGGACAACAAATCAACTGTGACACGTAAAAAGAAGATTTGAATGTGGAAAAAAGAATGAATCTAAAAAAAAAATCACACCTGAGAAAATAAACACCTCAAATGTTAAAATATATTTAAGAGTAAAAACTGAAAACGAATAATGTTTTTGAGGAAAGAAAAAATAAACAGCTGAGTCAAAACTTTTTTTTTTCAATGATTGTGCTTTTAACATTTAAATAACTTTTGGCCTTGATATAGCTCCAGAGAAATGGGTGAACAGAAACAAAATGATCTTTAAGTGCATGTATACAGTAACAGAAGAAAGGTCCTAAATGTATGTAAATGTACCCTCGTACCCGGAAGTCGGAAGGCACCGTTGCTAGGCAACCGAGGAGGCAAACAAGCGCGTGCAGCATCTGAGTAGTTCGATAGCGTGACATGTTAGGTCTCAATATTTAGGCACCCTTTTTATTAATCAAACGTATCTTCGTCAGAACGCGCGGGGCTTTTTTTGGTGCTGAATTTCTCTGATAAACAATAATATTGATTTGACGTAATTTTAAAATGGCCAGCAAGAAGAAAGAAGCAAGTTTACAGGTGAGAGAAACAAAGTATGGCCACTGTTACGTCAGGAGTTTTTACGTATACAAAGCCCTGATGATAGCTCTAACTCTCAGCTAACTCTGTGTTTCATGTCCAGGCATCCATCACAAACCAAGAGCAGTGGGAGGAGATGCTGGCCACTAAAGGTTTAACAGGTGTTCACCTCAGAAGTTATATAATGATATCCTGTTGGATGAGTATATCAATTATCATTGTACTAAACATCTGCTTAACAGCATTCTGCCTGCTGTTTAAGAGCTGTAACAGCCTGTGTGAAGAAACTCAGTCATTGAGTTGTTATTGATTGTATAATGCTGCCCCACTGTGTTCAGCAGGATAACTGCATGCAAATAAATCCTTGCACTAATATACAATCTCCCTCAACTTTCCCCTCTCCCTCCTACTCACATAAACACAAATCTCCCTTCCTCTAGTTGTGGACGTGTACCAGCAGTGGTGTGGTCCTTGCCGAGCTGTTGTTAGTCTCCTAAGAAAAATAAAGAATGAACTGGGTGACGACCTTCTACATTTTGCCACAGTAAGCTCTGAAACATCCAAACAGATGCCAAAAATTGTGAATGAAAAGCCTTGAATCTCAGAACAAGTGTTTGTGTTTGTGTTTCAGGCTGAGGCAGACAGCATTGATACACTAGAGCGGTATCGAGGGAAATGTGAGCCCACCTTCCTCTTCTATGGGGTGAGTGTAGCAGTGTGTTCAAGGTTCACTATTAGTTTTGCCTTTTTGTCCTTTGTTTTTCTCATTCTCTAATTATTTCTATTTTTATCTGTTTACCCTCCTGCCTGTATTTACTTTAATCCCAGTTCTGAATGCTCAGAAGTGCTAATGATGCAGGCCAAGAAAAGGGCCTTCCAGGGTCACGATCCACCCAATGATAATGATTCAAAGTTTTATTTTAACCCTTAACTTTCTACTTGGTCTTGACTTGACTTTGTCTTTTCTCTTGTTGTTTTTTTTTGGGTTGCTCGCCTGCTGTTGTCACACCCCTGTCCCTGCATGTTATGGTGAAATTAATTTGCTGTTTTGTTAAACGGACAGGGTGGGGAGCTGGTGGCCGTGCTGCGAGGGGCCAACGCTCCTCTCCTTCAGAGGATGATCGTAGAGGAACTGACCAAGGAGAAGCTGGTCCTGGAGCAAGGTGGTGAACGGAGAGCGGTGAGCTATGAAACACACACACACACACACACACACACACACACACACACACACACACACACACACACACACACACACACACACACACACACTCACCAACACACTCACACAGCGTTGTTATCCATTCACACTTGTTTTAATTTAGGAGCCGAAACAATAGAGCTTTTTCACAGCACACATTTTGTTCAGTCACAGTAGAAATAGCACTGTTTTCACGAATAACATTAACAGTGATTTCATTCTAATAAAGTGTCCCAGTTAGCCATGACAATGTGAGAGTGAGTCAGCATGCACATTACCAGAAGCCTGAAAATGATGGAGAAGGAGTATTCAGCCAACATTCATTAAACTATTTGCACATGTGCTTTTTCTCCTTTGGCATTTTCAAATTAATCCATTTTCCAGAATATTAATCAGCTGCTGTTTTCACAATTTATCAGACTATTTTGTCATTTAATTAAAAAGTTTGAGAAACAGGAAATGCAAAAAAGAATAACTAACATGGGTTGGAAATTCTTTAACTAGCCCTTAGACTATTATAAGATTAAAAAAAGAATGAAATAAATTCATTAAAGTGATGAGTTTGTTTGACAAAAAAGCAAATATTCAGTATTTTGTGCTGAGGCATAAGTTGTTTATGCAGTTTTGTCAGGGGACATTTAGTTATATATAAAATTAGAAAATAAAAAGCAGGTGTTATTTGTGTTAGTTTTCAAGTTTAAAACCCCCCAATTCTCTGCTACCAGCTCATTAAATGTGAGTATTTATTATTTTTCTTAGACTTTTTTTTGTTTGTTGGTCAGAAAAAACAGTCTGATTGTAGAAATCAACCAGAAGTTAATCATTTTTAACAAACTAATATGTGCGTCACTGCTTGTGTTTGTGTTTTTGTTGTCAGGTTAAAGACGAGGGTCTGGTGGATGATGAAAAAGAAGAAGAGGAGAAACTTCAGCTATCAGAAAACAAAGAAGGCATCTTTGGTAACTCTAAAATATGATGTTCGTTACTGTCGTTTGTGTTTATTCTGTTGTGTTGTTACTTTGATTTTTTCCTGTGCTGTTATTAAACTGTAAACCCCTCCCTCTGAGTGACTAAACCTCACATGAGCCTCACATTTCTCCTTCAGTTCCAGCCAGTAAATCCTACACAGTCGCCATCATCAAACCAGATGCTGTTGCTCATGGCAAGGCAAATGAGATCATTATGAAGGTACACAAAGACCAACGCTGCGCACACTCTGACAAGACAACATTGTCTCAAGCCTTCCTGCTGACATTGTTAATTATCTGACAATACTCCTCTGGCTAGATTCAGGACGCAGGCTTTGAGATCCTCGCCCACGAAGAACGCACACTGACTGAGGCCGAGGCTCGGGACTTTTACCAGCACAAAGCAGCAGAGGTACGCTAAGATTCGCGCACAGACACGCTCCCGTCTGTGTCTAATTGCAGAGATTGGCATGTAAGTCAAACCACTCACTGGTTGGGTGGATGTCCAGGTGGTTCGCCTGGGTGATTTAAATTCTTGGTCAACACCCTAATGGGAGGAGAGTCACGACCAGGGCAAAATCATTTCAATTAGTTTGCAATACATCACACTTCCGTCTGCTTTTCTGCACAGGGCTCAAAATAGATGTGCTGTGTTAGCAGCTTTTGTGTTTTTGCTTATCACGCTGTTTGTGATGCGACTAAATAATTAGAGATTTAGAAAAACAAAACGTGAGAGAAGATGGCCAGGTATGTGGAGCTATAATGAGCTTATTTTTAGCTCTTCTATATGAACTAATGATTATTTCTTTTCTGTGTCTCTGAGTTAATGTAAGGCCTGGTGTAAGAGAGCTGTAAAATATTTAACCTTCTTCGTGTTCACTCTTATCTCTGTGTGTACCTCAGGTTTACTTTGAAGACCTGGTGCAGTTCATGTCCAGCGGTCTGTCCCACATCCTGGTCCTCTCTCAGGTTGAGGACTCTGACAATGTTGTAGCAGCATGGCGTGAGTTCATTGGCCCTGCAGATATTGATGAAGCCCAGAGAGAAAACCCAGAGAGGTAAGTCACTGGCAGGCATCACATACTCATGAAATGGTTGAGAGAATTTTGAACAGTGTGTTAAAAACGTACATTAAAATAAAAGACATTTGTTGAAAGCACGGACATTATTCATGCACTGTTGATTGCAACAGTGTGAAACAATCTCAGGCTTCAGTCTGCAAAAGCAAATGAACAGCACATTCTCGCCTGCTCTGTCAGACACACCCAAACATTATGCTTCTCTCTGGTCGAGCACCAGCCGAGAAACCATCTGCTCTCCTCTCCTGTCCTCCCCTTGGCTTCCTGCAGCTTGCGGGCACAATACGGCACACAGGCGCTGTTCAACGCAGTGCACGGTAGTGAGGACATGGACCAGGCCGGCAGGGAGCTCGCCTTCCTCTTCCCCAACTTTAGGACGGCGTCAGTGACGGAGCAGGATGGGGAGGAAGAGCATGTGGAGAGGACACTGGCTCTTATCCGGCCCGACGTTGCCAGAGAGAACAGAGGTGGGCCCGTGCCAAATGCACAAGCGCACTTTATGTGTGAGCACGGATACAAACACATGGTTGTTTTTTATTGATATCTTGGGACTGCTTCTTGGTTCCTTTCGTGAAGGTGTTGAATAACAGGTGGGGTTTCAGTTTTCTTTGGCTGACTCTCAATCTCCTACATGGTATATTAAAACTGCCGGTTATAACCTCACACTCCTGTTCCCCAAAAACTAAACGTCCTCTTTGCAGAGGCCAGTTCTGTTGCAGGATAGTTTCATTCGTGTTTCTTTTTCTTACATCTATGGCTCTGCAGAAAAGATCCTGTCCAAAATCCTGGAGTCCGGCCTCACCGTGGCTCTGCAAAGAGAAGTGACGTTAACAGAAGAGCAGGTCAGACAGTTCTACTTCCAACATGTGGAGGAGGACTTCTTCCCTGCTCTGCTCCAAAACATGACTAGGTGACCTACACATGCTGAAATATTAAGAGATCTAAAAAGTAAGTTAATCCTGAGATGCGCTAAATATATGATTATCCACAGTGGGCCAGTGCTAGCTATGGCTCTTGCAGGATCAGGCGCTGTTGAACACTGGAAAGACCTCCTGGGTCCCTCTGATGTGAATAAAGCCAGAGAGGAGAGTCCTGAGAGGTGAGAGATGTGTGGGGCTTTTTATTCATGCAGTTATGTATGAACTGAAAGGAGTTTTCACAATTGGAGACTTGTTGAAAAGATTTCTTTGCTTCTCTGTTTGACTTCTTTTCAGTGGTGTGCACAGGGGGTCGCCCTCCTTTGGGAGCCAGTTGTTGAAAAACATGCCCTTAAGTGGCCTCTAGGTGGGCTATAATCACTTAACTGCTACCTTTGCTGTTTAAATTATAGACTGTATATATTGTACGGTTTTGAAGCCAAAATACCCCCGTCACTGGCGCCACCATTGGCGGCCGTTTTGCAGCCAGTCTGCGCAGTAGAGGCTGCGAGGGACTCAGAGGAATCTGAGTATAGCTGGGTGACAAAAATTATTCTTATTTTTTTCTTTAGGGTCTAATCTCTTTCTGGCTCTCTCTCCCAACATATTTTACAATCTCTGAAAAAATACACAACGGCAGCCATCAATTATCATTAAATGCGACATAAAACCTTGTTTTTAACCACTTATAACTAAAGAAAAAGAAACTTTTCAGAAAAAAGAGGACTTGAACACAAGGCAGCCAAATGATATCTTCAAATCACCACAACGATGTGTTCATTTTTTAAAGTTTGACCACAGCCCATCTGGAATGACTGGAGAGACAGATTTTTTGACCTATACTGCAGCCAGCCACCAGGGGGAGCAGTTTTTGTGGTGAACTCACTTCGAGCTGAGCAGTCTATGGTTAAAACATGATAAACAGCCCTCTTTGGTAGCAGAAGCGTGTGCTAAAGTGCCCTCTAGGAAAGAAATAAGTGTCTTTTTTTTTACTTCTACATTTTTGCCCCTGCCCTTCAAAAAGTCTTTGCACACCACTGCTTCTTTTTATAACTTTGTGGGCTTTACAGCTTATTATTATTATTATTATTATTATTATTATTATTATTATTATTATTATTATTATCATTATTATAATTATTATTATTACAAAAACACAACTGTGTGTTTAAAAAGGGGGAAACCAGCACTGACATTTTGGAACTACACAGGACAGGATGAAGCAGTCTTTTTCTGACAGTGAGACACTCGAAAGACATTGAGAAAGATTCAAGGAGTTCAAGGAATCCTGAACAAAAACAGATATAATCCAGTAGATTATGATCATATGTCAGACCATTAATTCTGATTGATGTGTTGTTTAGTCTCAGGGCTCAGTTTGTTGTGGAGAACGACCCGATCAGCCCACTACACGGCAGTGCAAACCAGGAAGACGCAGAACGGGAGATCAACTTCTTCTTCCCCAAACAACAAACACTGGCAATGATTAAACCAGACGCAAAAGAGGAACACACAGGTCCTTTGTCATTTCATAAATATATTTTACAACTTTTGATTTAAAAATGTACAGAGATGTTGGTGAAATCTTACTGACACATTTTCTCCACTCTCCAACAGAGAAGATCTGGGAAGAGATCCGAGCCAACGGTTTCTCTGTGATGCAGCAGAAGGAGACGCTGCTGTCCAGGGAGACAGCCGAAGAGTTTTACAAAGAGCACAGAGAGAAGCCTTTCTTCAGCCAGTTGGTTGAGTTCATGTGTAGGTTAGTCTCTCCCTGAACAGCCAGAGGAGAGGGGCAGAGTGACCACGCAGACCTGTCCTAATTCTCATAGCCTCGGCAAGTTTAACGGCACTTTTAACGGTAATTTAAGCAGCTTAGACTCAAGGCAGCCTCGGGCAAAGGAGTCCATCTCAATTTCTCCCTTTGTTCCACTGCACGTACATAGATTTTGGAGTTATCTTCCGCTCTGATTAGTCCCTTCACTCGGTTGTTACACAACTGTTCGTACAGAGGATGGTGCAGCTGGACACTTGAGCCTGAGAAACTACCTGTACTGTCACTGCTTTTTAATATCAGCTCAGGTTTAGCCATGATGTGAATTCATAATCCCACCACTGAAGAACAGTTTTTTCCTTTTAACAAAAGTCAAGTTTATCAGCAATTCATCTTATTACTGCTAACTAAGAGGAGTTAAGAATGTATTGAGTGAAGGTGTCTCATCAAGGTTATAATTGTTAACTAAAACGAAACTAAAAAGGAAAACTAAAATTTAAAATACATTGCAGTTAACTCAAACTAATAAAAACTGGAAAAGAAAACAAAAACGATAAGTAAACTAAAACTGTATCTTGTGTTCACAAAACTAACTGAAACTAACTAAAATGATAGACACATTTTCCCAGCCACATCAACATCATAGTGACGTATAGGGACGTGCTTGTTTACTGCACTGACTGGGTGTGCGCTGTGCTGAGACGAAACGTAGTGGAGCAATGAACCAGAGCATCTGTAATAGTTTAATTGTTACAGAGTCCAAGTTTTTATTGTATTTGAGTCTGCCTTTATTGTTACAGAGTCCGAGTTTTTATTTGTTGAAGCTCATATTATATTGTTTTTTTTTATAATTTCTGTCAATATTATTTTTATGTAATTTATGTCAACATTATTTTGTATAATTGATGCTTATATTTTTTTATACTAAGTTTAGTTAGTTTTATACTATAAGTTTATATTATTTTCTCGTGTTTAAGGCAGCAGCCAACAGTTCAGTATCAGCATTGACTGAGCAGTGAGCGCTATGTTGGACTGGAAAAGAAACTGTATGACAAAATATTTACTCTGACCTTTTTGAATCCTGCACCTGGTTTATAGGGTATGAAAAAACTAAACTTAAACTAAAACTAAACTAAAACTTAACTAAAACTAAACTAAAACTAAGCCTTGTTGCAAAAATCAAAACTAAATAAAAACTAGAATGCCCGCTCTAAAACTAATTAAAACTAAACTGTAATGGAAAATAAAATGTCAAAACTAACTAAAACTAAACTATAATGACAAATCCAAAACTATTATAACCTTGGTCTCATCTGGCTTATTTTCCTTGTTGGTTTCAGTGGGCCGTGTATGTTGCTCATCCTAAAGAAGGAGAATGCAGTAGAGGATTGGAGGACCATCTTGGGTCCCACAGACCCTGACCAGGCTAAGGAAACGTCTCCAAATTCTCTCAGGGCGCGCTTTGGGTCAGATATTCTCCACAACGCCGTTCACGGCAGCTCCACGGAGCAGCATGCAGAGGAGGAGATCCGATTTATCTTTGGTGACATCAGCTCAGATGCAGAGCTCAGCAGTGATGGACAGACTGACACGTCCGTTTTAGGTAATCATATGATGTTTGTGACAGTCAATTCCATCTGTCATACCATCTGGTTCCATATAAATACACACTTCCAGCATCCAGCTTAATGTCTGTCATTAAAATGGAAAGTGCTGGTATCGATGTCTTGCAGCAAAAGATCAAGACAGTTCAGCTGATGAAAACTCAGGAATGTCAAGATCTCCAGCTGAAGGAGCGTCAGATAAACAGCATAATGGAGTTAATATGGAGAAAATATTATCAGCGTCTCATTTCAAACACCAGATCCTACTTTCTCTTCTTTCCATCCACTGAAAACCAACCTGTTTTAGTCTTTGTGAGCTTCTGTTTGACGAGCGCTGCATCTGTCGGCGAATCCGTCTCCTTCTGAATTGTAACACAGCGATCACAGCTCTCCATCCTGGGAAATAAGACAAGCTAACAAACAGACATGTCTCTCAATAATGACCTGATTCAGATGGCGTCCACGAGCAACACGAGTTATCACTTCAGACTCTGAAGAAATGACGCCATTGATCTTCATAACCTCGCTAACAGGGGCTGTTATGGAGATGTAAACAGCTCTATAATGTCTTTGTCAGGAGAGGGAAGTCAGTCAGTTTTAATCCAAACAGACAACGCGTTCGATGGGATCTTATTTTGAAGTGTGTCCAAATGTCGCTGCTGCTTTCGTCTTGTTGCTGTTTGATTTATAAAACTGATTTCCAAAATACTCTAGGGCTGTGTGAAGAGACACTAAAGGCATGCAAAAACTAGAAATGTAATCCAAAATACTCTGAACAAACATGAATCAGCCCTTACCCCAGTGTATTGGACTCTGTTCAAACATCAGCTTATAGAGCCGTTTTATTCAAACAAATTTAAAAGTTAATTTTTGGTTTGTTTTTGTCATTTACCTCCAACTTCCTTTCTTTCCCTACAGGTGACCCACAAACTTTAAATCCTGGCAGCCCACAACCTGGAGGAGGTGACGACCCTGAGGCCTCAAACTGAATCAGTCCCCACACTCTGCAACTCCTCCTGCTCTCCAAGCTTCTTCTATAAAATACTGAGGAACAAATATACCTGTCATCCTATGAATCATGAAACAAAAACAGATATATTTTGTGTTTATGTGCTTTGTATACAGCATGTGTAGGCGGCTGGTCGATACAATCTGGCTTTTCTTGAAAACTAAGAGGTTGGGTTTTAAATTCAGCTGGAAGTATTTGGCTGTATTCCTACATACCGTCTCCTCTCTGAGCAGCAGCTGTAAAATGCACGGCTCTGGACAGGATCATTGTTACCGCAGAGAAACCGATCCTTTCAGGGTTTCTAAAAGCATTCGCTGTATGCAGGGAACAATGAGAGCCATTTTCAGTCCATCATGGATCGCCGGTTCTAAAAAGCCATTGTCAGGTCTAACTATGACAAAACGAAAACCCAAACATCACCAGGTAACGTTTTCAGACATCAAACAGGGTCAACGACCTATTTTCTTTCAGGGTATAACATAAAGTTTTATTTAAGTTCTCAAAAAAGTTAAATCAACATGTTCAGACATGATACTCAAAATAACTGGAAAAGAAGTTAGGAGTCAACCTGTACATCCTCAGTCATCTGCCAAAAAAGTCTTTGATGCTCCTTTTGTTGGGGTTTTGTGCCAACGTGTCCCTGTGTTGAGCGTAGCTGTTTTCAGACGGTGAGTCCTCCCACTCGTCTGCAGCCTCCAGTAAAATGGCCTCGTCCACGCTGTCATCCTCAGTGAAGGATCTCTGGAACATCTCCATGATTCTGTGCTGGTTAGGATCCTGAACAACATGTCCAATAACACTGAGTTAGCCAGTCACGCTCAGATGTAGGAAGTGGAATGGAAACATTAAAGGGGACATATCATGCTGATCCCTGATTTAATACTTGCATATAATATAAAGTTGAAAACAAGACCTTTCACCCCCTGAATTTTCAAAATATGAGATATTGTATTTTTTCTGATATCCTAGAACGAGATTTGATGCCTCTGAAAATAGGTCATTGACATTTGGCTTCTAGATTTCGACCTTCATGACGACACGAGGATCCTTTCTTTTTATTGGAGTAATCTGATAAAGCAGCTCCTCCTCTGTGATGTCAGTTAGTCTCACAATCGCCACCAAGGGATACACCCACCAAGAGCCGATTATAAACGTATAAACTATACATGTTACAGTACCGGTTTGACTCACCACACTGAAGCGTCCTGAGATGATCTGTGTCCAGGTGGATTTTCTTCCTCCTGAGCTGCAGAACCGTCCGGGTCTGACTCGGGGTCCAATACAAAAGGACGTATCCTACACTCTGCCATTTTATTAGTGCTATCAATGCCTTACGTTGTTTTTTGGCAAACAGCAAACTCGCTCGGTCTGCTCCATTCAATGTGGCGATTTTGCAAATACTGCCATGCTGCAAAAACCGCCCCCTGGCTCTACCCCCTCCGCCCCTCTAGTAGAACTGACCAATCAGAGCACAAAGGGCTGTGACGTTGCGAGGTTACTAGAGGTCATTCTGGAAACGGAGCGTTTCAATGAGATCTTCAGAATGGCCTAAAATGAGGATATTAAGAACACTATTGTGGGGCAATGAAGGAACTAAATGACTTGTACTGAGGGCAGAAATGCTTTACAGGCATCCTAGTCTGGCAAAGTGAAAAGGAGAAACAAGCATGATATGTCCCCTTTAAGTCTCTGCTGCTGATGTGGGGTGGTGTTTTTAAAAAGAAGTATGGAAATGGTTTCTTTTACCTTGGAGTGGAAGCATGCGTTGTCTGCTTTGTCTGAGAGGTTCGACTCTGACAGGCCCACCTGCTCCAAGACGTTCATTTTGGCCTGGATCATTGGCCTACATGGCGTGTTATAACAGAGTGGACACATTTAAATACACAACATGTTGAAATACGTGTTTCAGAAACCAACATTAACCTCATCTTTCTTGTTTCACTTCTGCTTCATTGGTAGAGGAGAAAAAAAGTGCTACAAACCACACTGTGATTATCAGCAGAATTGGGTCACACTGCCCACTGACTGACACATACCATAGGTGATCATCAGCAGTTCCCTTGGCAACCAGGTAGTGAATGTTCACATTGCTGGTTTGTCCAATACGGTGCACTCTGTCCTCTGCCTGGATGAGAACCTGCAGCGGGGAGAAAAATTGTTGCAAAAAAAAAGAGCAATTACATTTTGTCAAAGAATTACAGAACACATGCAGTCTGCTTCCAGCTGCAGCGACCTCTTAATGTCCGCGACTGCTTTCAAAAATATCAATATAATTAGAAGTCGTGATTCATGCTTATAAATCAGCTTCAAGGAGCTGAAATGAAAGCAGCATTAAAATTCTGTTGGAAGTAAGTTGTGGTTGTGCTGACTGAGGTCAGGATGACTACAGGACTATTAATGGTGCTTTTGTAGAAAATCAACTCATTCCTGGTATTTTTACTTCTTGTGCTTATCTACTCAGGAAGCTGTTTTTCACTAACAAGTTTTGGGGCATTTTTTCTTTCATTGCAGAGGACAGCTGAGGGGAAAGAGGAAATGTGGGGACTAGAGGAGGAAGATGAGCAGCAAATCGCTCATGTACTGTATGTGCACCTAAATTGCTTGGCTAACAGCACCCGAGGGAGCTTTTCCAAAATGTTGCTCGATCCTTGTCACATCTCTTTAACTGCTAACCACAGGGTTGGCATGAGGAGGGGAATGATGTATGGACAGCCACTGCTGATGTGGCTTGGATTGATGTTATTTCAATGCAGGATGAGTATGTGCTGGGGAAGATGATGCCTCTCGAATGGAGTTAAAAACAACAACAAAAAAGATGTTTGAGGTCTTGATGAGGGAAAACAAAGAACATTTTTCATTTGTGGATTGTTAAGATGTGACCGTTAGCTTACAGTGGTGCTTTCACTGACAAGTGAAGTTTGTTCCATTATGGAGCTTGTATCTCAAATTAATCATGTGTAAAATCAATTTTTCCCATTGAAATGAATTGAGATGTCATGAATCCATACCCTTTCCTCAAATAACAATAACAGAAATATTTTTATAAATAAGGTGTATTGTAAAAAAAAAAAGGAATACAATAGGATGTACTGCAATGTACTGTACATGTACTGCCTTGGGGATCAGATGACTTGAAGATGCTGATGGAGGTGGAGGAGAAAGGCTGAACTGAATAATTAAATCTTATTCGCTGATTTTTGCCCCTTTCACTTCACTTTCCTCAGTTTCATTTGCAGATGTCTTTGATAAAAACCTGTTTCACCCTCCATTTCAAAATGTTTCTGAAATGAGTAAGGCTGAATAGCGCCATCTAGGGATGTTCCGATCAGGGGTTTTTTTTGCCATCGAGTCCGATTAGGTTTTTTGCCTCTGAGTCTGAGTCATTTGATTTTGAGCATCTGCCAATACCGAGTCCCGATCTGATACATTTACTCCCTGTAAGGAGTTGAGACAGTCTGACTCTGTACCACAACATAACAGTAGTATATACCAAGCTGTAATTTTTCCCATTTGTTCTGAAATATAGTAGATCTGATAAATCCCTGATCGAGATGTAATTATCCTACTCTGGTCAAGTCTGGTCTAGTCCGATCATGTGATCTGATCTGGACATCCCTAGCGCCGTCAGACCCCCCAGTTACAACTTTTTCTCAGTGTTTCTTGTGAATAAAGTCTGAAAGTTTTGCAAAATGACTGCATGCACAAATACGAGCACAACACAGCTACTTCCACTGCGAGCTAAGCACTTAAAGCAAACAAGTGAGATAGTGGATGCTGGGCAGATGTTGTGGCGTTCATTGTATTCAATTTTGGCATTTGATATTCCAGCGTTGAGGTATCTTAGGCTGGCTTGTAACCCGATTTTTGCTCTTAACTTGAAGCAAAAAACTCAGCAGAGAGACCACTTGCATCTTGTGAGTAGGGATACCAGTAAGTTAAGATAGTGTTGTACTTGATATTTTGCATAAATCAAAGAGGATGCGCTGTCCACGTTAAGGACTTCAAGTCTTCTTCCTCCTGTTGGAGGCTCCTTATGTTTCCCTTTTCATCACCAAGACACTCATCTTGCAACAAGTTATTTTCAAATTACGAGACAAGAGTAATCGTTTTTTGCTTGAAACAGCTGTTTGCATTGTTTGAGCACAATCTGCCAGTGAGTGAATATTTAGGTCTTAATGGTCCCATATTATACAAGAATCATTTTATTAAGTCTTTTAGTTGTGGGTTTTTGGCTTTCCTCCCAGCCCACAAAATGTGACATTTAATGACAAAACCTGCACTTAGTTGTGCTTTCCCTTTTTTGAATAATCAGGAGCAAGTCTGACCTGATTGGTCCACTGGAGCAAATACCCCCGAACCCCCTACCCGCCCACTCCTCTCCCTGCATCTAGAGAGAAATCTCTCCAGATGGGGGGAGAGGAGTGTGGTTGTTTTTGGCTGTTATCAGCCACATAGTTCCATGCACAAGCTTCCCATCTCCAAAGAAGACAAGACTAAGTGGCTAGAGTTCATTTATCAGGAAATGTGCCAGCTACACTCAGTAAAACTGTGCATGTGTGTGCTAGTCATTTCATGGCTGACTGCTTTTCCAACTTTGGACAGTACAACAGAGGGCTAGCGAATAGACTGGTCCTGAATCCAGGCGCATTACCAACCATCCACCAACAAACCTCGGACCCTGGAAATGTGAGTATTTTAAATGCTGTGTGCTGTGAAGCAGATGTAAGAGCTTTTCCTCAGTGTCCCCCCTGTCTCTGTGTTAGCTTCAGGATGCTAACTTTAGCTGTGTTAGCCTGTTGTTTTAGCCTGTAATGTTACGGTAACGAGCTTCACTGTTTTCTAATCATTGTGCACTCTGAGCTCGTGGCGCTGTTCTCAGTGACCCTGAAGAGCGGGCGGTATCAGCGGTGGCTCATTTACATATGAAGGCCACGCCCACTAAATCAGAGCGTTCTGAACAGAGGGGCTATGAGAGCCTGGAAACAATGCTGCTGTGCTTGATTTTTATGGCTTTTTAGACCAAAACATGTTACTACCATTTCATGAAGACATCAATGATCCATATTAAACTGCAGAAAAGGAGCAGAATATGGGACCTTTAAGACCAAAACAAACACTAAAAGAGGCTCAAACACAAAGACAACCATTGTGAGTGTCCAGGAGCTTATTTTCTTAGTTGTATTGTTTCATCTGTATCATATCAAAGGAGGACTTGACTATGTTGTAGTTTATGCAGTGATTCCTCTCCGTCTTACCCCGGGGTTCCAGAAAAGCTCAGCAAAGACCACCAGGTCAGCAGAGTGTAGGGTCAGACCCATGTTAGCCGCAGTGATGGACAGAACAGCTACACAGCTGCTGGTGGAGAACTGGAACTTCTCACAGAGCTGCTGACGTTCAGCGGACGGTGTAGTCCCATCAATTCGGATGTAAGTCACGTTCTGAAGATGAAAGTTTTCATTTTAGGCCAGTTTTAAAAGTACAAACCTGAATTTTTTTTCCTTTGAACACACACTTTGTTCAGAGAAAGAGGTTGATTGCTCTAAAAAAAACAACTGATTGAACAACTTTTCATATAAACTACGGTAATAGAAGTCTTCACTGCCCACACTTGTTCCCTGGAGTTACTGATGAGTTGACCAACCACTTGACTTTAACTCCCACACAAGAGTCAGTCTGGCTAAAGAAGTCAAAATGTGTTCCTTTAGGCTAACGCTGTCTCTTAGTGTCTATTAAGAAGCACGCAGATGTTTGCTGATGTTCTCACTTTTTTAACCAGTTCGCTGGTGATGTGATCCAGGACAAGCTTATGATGGGCAAACACCAGAAACTTCTCCCTCCCGCACTCCAGCATGTCAGTGATGTACTCCCTGGTAGTGACAGACAGAACACATCCCTCAGAGAAAAACAGTCAACGTGAGCTCGTGTATTTATCAAAACGCTTCTCGTTATCTGAAATCCAGAGCAATCATAACGGTCTGACAAAAGACTCTGATTCATTTTGAATTTTAATCTCGGCGCTCATCATACTTAATCTGATCTGACGTACTGATCCCCGCCATTAGAGGGTCTATACTTACATAATAGCTTGTAGCTTGGCTTCAGCTGTGTGGTTATAAAAGACGAGCAGGGCCTCCTTCTCGCTCTTTTTCTGAGAAAGAGATAAGAAAGAGCGAAAGATAAAACCTGACAGGAGATCCTTTTTGATGATTGGATAAGACTGCCACGACTCCAGGAAGCAGTGTGATTATGAACAATCAAGCTCAGCAGCTCAGTCCCTTTGTTGGGTACGAGCACTTATAAAATACAGCTCGCTGGATGATTCTGGGTTAGCTGCCTGAAAAGACCCCAACAGGCACATCTGACTTTCTCAGGTTAATGCTCATTTTACAATGAAACCTTTTAATGAAGGATACCATTTTAAAATAATTTGCAATTACTCTCAAAGAAATCTTGATTTTGTCTTTTCTTAGTGGAGGTTTTAGCAGATTTTCAAGAGCAGAACCACCTCACATCTTCTGGTATTTAAACCCTCCTAAACCCCTATGTCCTGTTTGCTCTCACTTTGTACATCCCCCTCCCCTTTTTCTCTTGGTTCCTACTGCTTTGCTTCTCTGTAGGGTCCTAATAAATGGGGGCCTGTTGTGCCCTGGGAGATCAGGGAATAATTCCTCATTCACGTTTACATTTAACAAACGGTTTAAAAGCTATGTTGATGTGTGGCTTTTGCTAGTTAAATATACCTTGAAGGGTTGTGTTTCAAGTTTCAAAACTCTCACCAAACAGTAAATCTGTGATTTTTTTTCCATCAAGATAATTTACACTTCAAGCTGTTAATGAAGGCTGCACTTAGGGATGGGTACCTTTCACATTTGAAATGATACGGTACCGATGCCCTGCACCTGGCAATCGGTACCTCTACTTAACGGTACCAATTTTCTGCACTTTTTTGTGTTTATGTGCTAAAAAATATCATTTTTTAAAAATAAAAAATATATATGAATTTTTCAATTTAACATATTTATTCTCCAATATATATCCTTGCAATGCTGTGTTCATGTCCAGCATGAAAAATCTCCTACTCTTCCACTCCCTCAGTCTCAAGGATGCATTTAGGTACCTAAACATGGTACCTTTTGATTTTACATGAATCAGTACTCGGTACTTTTGACAGAATTGGGTCGTTACCTTTAAAAGTACCTAATTCGGTACCCAACCCTAGCTGCACTAGATAGTGAGCATTGGAAGGTCTGCACCACTTTGGAGAGATATTTAAAGTAGGGATGTCCTGATAAAGATTTTTTAACTTCCAATCCGATCTGATTTTTTCATGTTTTGCTGATACCGACCTGATCCCTTTCTCTGATATATCCCGTACTCTGTTGGGTGACTCCGTTGTACATAATAAATCATATTTGTTGTATTAAAGTGAGCCCTGTTGGTACCTCCTCGAGGAACACTCACTTTACAAATGTTGTAAGACGCTGTTTTACTGCTTTCCAAAGAGAAGTAGTCCCACACAGCGGACATGTTTGCTACTTGGTTTGATTTACAGCAGCCGTAAAGCGTGATGGTGTTGGAAACTGGATCGGTCCCGATCACATAATGAAATCTGATACTATCCGACCCCCCAAAAATTAGGGATGGGTACCGAATTAGGTACTTTTTTAGGTACCGACAGAATTATGTCAAAAGTATTGGGTATCGATTCATGTAAAATCAAAAGGTACCATGTTTAGGTACCTAAACGCATCCTTGTGACTGTGAGGGAGTGGAAGAGTGGGCAATTTTCCATGCTGGACATGAACACAGCATTTCAAGGTTATATACTGAAGAATAAATATGTTAAATTGTAAAAAATACATTTGTTATTAATGAACAAATTGATATTTTTTACCACATAAACACAAAAAAGTACCGAAAATTGGTACCGTTGAGTACCGGTACCGACTGCCAGGTACCGGGCATCGGTACCGTATCGTTTTGAATGTGAAAGGTACCCATCCCTACCAAAAATAGGCATATCATGCACTGATACCAATGAGTGTATTGCATCGGGTCATCCCCAGTTTCAAAGGCCATCAGCGTCAGTCCTATGCTCGA
This sequence comes from Halichoeres trimaculatus, assembly GCF_033239565.1. Classification (NCBI taxonomy): domain Eukaryota; kingdom Metazoa; phylum Chordata; class Actinopteri; order Labriformes; family Labridae; genus Halichoeres; species Halichoeres trimaculatus. The sequence goes on from NW_027437197.1 coordinate 21,159,304, forward strand.
CTTCAAGTTGTGTTTGAGACTCTAAGTACTCCGGTGGTATCACAATATTAACGTTGAACTACTTCCTGTTTTCTCCAGGAGGCAGGCTGAGGGTCACAATTACATAACATGCCTAAAAAACATCTCATACTGATTAACTCTCTCCTAATTGAAGCAACTGTGCTAAAATCCTCTGAGGCTTTCAGGAAAAAAAGAACTAATGCATTTTTTATTGTTTTCTCTGGTTATGATTTGTCAATTTGATTATGCATTAATCATTGAGACTGTGAATTGTACTCCTGCAGAGAAATAGTTTCTCACAATTAAAAAAACTTCTAGTTCTGTGATTTCTTTATTTTATCAGGGATTGAGCTAACTCACATTGCGGTCTCCGCTGTATAACTGCTTGGCGGCAGCCGACAAAGCTGCCTTTAAGCGGGCGTTGACGCCTTCGATGGTCACCGTGACCACCTTGCGTTGTTTGGAAGGGAGCTGGGAGAGGACTTCGGACTTGAGGCGACGCAGCATTAGCGTCTCCTCTAGCAACAGCTTCAGCTCTCCAAGGTTAGAGGAGCCTGAGTAGTCCCACCCCCAGGTCATCTAGGAAGAGAGGCTGGTCGTTAGAGGAAGCAGCACTTTGACACTTTCACTGCTGATGTTGTTTTTTTTTTCAGAGAGAAATTAGTTTTAGAAATAAGTCAAGCCTGAGACTAAACTACAGGGAGTGACAGGATTATAAGTATCATAAGAATCAAACATGTATCTGAGGAAGCTCTTGCTGCTGTCTGTCAGGATGTTAACTGATCCGAAAGGACTTTAATAATCAACCCCATTTTTATAGTCCAACACAAAACCTGCACAATCTTAGCTGGGTATTAGTCATTATGACCAAATTAAGGCTGTAATTGGACTTTAAATCATGCAGAGTGTTCCCCAATCAAGACTATTAAAATTAATTAACAAGATTAAATGGTAGGAAGGAGAGTCACAAAAAGGGATGGAACAAAAGGAGACCTTTAGAGAAAAACCCCAGCAGAAGAAAAAGTTGAAGTTTAGAAAATAATGAGTTTAAATTGATCATTTTTTGACAATGAAGAGTGATAAATAGATATTGACAATATTGAGCATGTCACACATTGGCTACCTGCTTAGCATCACAGTAGCGCAGCCCAAAATCATGGAATCGAGGGAAGAGAGTCGGCCTGACGGCCAGGATCTGGGTGTAGAGCTCTGAGGGTCTGGACATGGCGGGTGTCCCGGACAGGAGAATCACTCTCTTTGCAAGCTGAGTGGGAAAGAGGAGACTGTGCTGCTGAGGGGGTCTTAGTGACACAAGCAAGACATGAAACCTGAGTGTGGGCCAAATCCTGCAACAGACTGGCATTGACTAGTATGTACTGTGCATCAACAAACAATACAAGCTATTCATCCATGTGTTTGAGCCTACAATATGTTTTTTTGTTTATAGAGACAGATGTAATCTGAAGGAAGACAAACACAGCAGCTGAATGGGCTATGTTTATGCTCCTAATCAATCTTTTTTTCTCCTTTACTTGGCTGCTTTCCAAACAATTAGCGCATGCGGTTTCACTGCAGCACAAGAGCAGGTTTTCATAAAAGAGGGTGAAAGAATTGAAAATAACTTTTTATTGGTTTTCTGAATGAAGATCACTAAAAGAGGCCTTCAAGGGCTAGAGACTTCAAGAAGCTTTTAATGGAATAAAAAATTAAAATAAAGTGTGCTTCACCGAATTTTTCTTTGGTTTGGTTTTCATAATTTCCTGTTGAAAATCAGTTTAACGTCACTAAAATACACAACTAAACCATCTTTATTGAACTGAATAGGTCACTATATATATGTATGTATATGTTAAACAAAATAAAAATGAATACCTTCAGGAGAGGTAACGCTGCTTTACAACGAGCAGTCTTCATGTTCTTCAGGAAGTGAGACTCATCCTGCAAAGAATGATGACATTATTCTGTAAGTTTAACATAGTGTTTGGCTTTTAACAAACAAAAACACTCGACTGATTTTATTTAAAGGTTTAACATTCCTAAATCCTGCACAGTTCAACAACACAACTGACCATGATGAGAACACCAAAAGGGTTTCCCGGCCCCTGCTTGTCCATCCTGCTCAGGAGGTCATAGCTGATGATGTTGACCAGACCAGACCGCAGATTATCTTTGGCCTTTACCACCACGTTGATACTGTCAGCATTCAGGGAGGGGAGCCAGCGCCTGAAGGCCTAAAGGCAGAAACACTTTGTCATGTCGGACATTTAGAGTGAATCAACACTTCTCAGGAATCAGGATGACAGTGAAGGGAAAAGGTCAGTCTCAGAAATTACTCAGGGAGGTCAGAATATCGGTCAAAATCCTTTGATTCTTGTATGTGTAAAAAAAAGTAGAGAGAAAAACAAGTATGACTTGAATTTTCAGACTATTTACAGATTATTTGGTGTATTTTGGCAGAATGTCTTCATTCATTGAGAAAAGCTGTTTTTACTTTGTTTTGTTCTATGTTGTGCGCACATGTGTATGAGTTTTAACCCCCATGAAGAACAGACAACCCTTATGCTTGTGCAAATGAGGATCCTAATAAAGGCAGAAAGAAAAACCCACCACTATCACAGTGTTTGCATTCAGAAACAACCAATCATAGCTCAGGAAACTGTGGCCTAAATGTTTCTGACAATTCACTTACTTGCTCTACATTCTCCTGTCAACCTGACTTAAAGTCACAAAGTTGCGTCTGCCGTGTTTAACAGCGGATCAGTCCAAACGCACAGCGTTAACGGTGCAGATAATATAGAAACCTGACAGACTAAGTGTCCTTTAAATTGTCGACATCCTGTGACTAAAATCTCTTCTGTAACTCTAACTCCTGATTGGACGGCTGTGTTTGATCCAAGTGATCTATTTAGAGAACAGGCTGTCTTGTCTTGTCAATAGACAGAAGGCAGAGTGAGGCTCTTCAGAAAGAGAGCTGCTGGGAGACGACTGAATAGATGCAACAAGATAAACTCAGAAATGAGACCTGGAAGACTTTACCAACAGACAAAACAAAACCAAGCACTCTCTTTTATTACTCCTCCAATTTTTATGTATTTATTGATTGATTGATTTATTTATTTTCCTTTCCTTTTATCTATTTATTTGTTTATTTTTATCCATTTCTAAATTCAATTTGTTTTAAATTTATTTATTTTACTGATTTATTTTTTAAGTAGAAGTGTGGCTCCTACATGGTTCAGGGGGGTGAGGGGTGGGGGGGTGTTTGACCTGGGGAAAAATTAATAAATAAGACAAAACAGTGTGGAGTGGGAATACCAATATTTCCTTTTCAATCTTCTTCACTATGTTGGAACATTGATGTGTATTGCAATATTACGAAGATTGAAATGTATCTTTTTATAAATTTGCACTCTTCAATAAAGAAATTAAAACAAAAGAAATGAGACCTGGGATAAGCGCTTAAAGAAATGAAAATGCAGAGGAACAACAGGGAAAGGATGTGATGACATTAAAAACATACGTAGAGCCTGATTGTCTCAGACCTTTACCACAAATGAATGCCTCCATTTCTGGGTCAGATGTTATCTTCAAATTTTAAATGAAATTAAAGGCTACTTCTGGTGCATATTAATCATAAATCAGAATTTCAATCCAGTGATTGTCTTCTACACCGAGACAAACAAAAAGTTCAATTATGCAACCTTCCCCAGAGAAGATAAAGCACCCACCAGAGCATGCAGCTCTTTGGGGACAGTATTAATATTCCAAAAATGCAGGGAAGGAGCTTGTGATGTGAACCTTTTGTCAGAGGAGACCAGAAGGATATGCTTAAGAGGCTGCCTGCTGACTTAATGCAGACTGATAATGACACCATTAAACAGAAACAAAGTGATAAACTCCTGCACCCACGGAGTAATGAGCTCTTTTTCCCCCCCAAAGGCAAGAAACTTTGATTAACGAAAACATCCTGCTGACTCTTCCCACCTCAGCCCAGGTGAATCTCACAGAGGACGGCGCCACCACTAGCAGAGGCCACTCGTTTCTGTAAAAGGCTGCTATGCAGATGGCCTGAACCGTCTTCCCCAGGCCCATGTCATCAGCCAGGAGGAGGCGGCCTTGTTTTGACACTGCAAAACTTGAGACACACAAAAAAAACACTTCAGTGACTCGCTGCAATGTCACTGATTCAAGCATTTCAAAAGCAAAACTTGCAGTTAGATCAAAGATGACAGGCATAGAAGTATTATTAATTATGATGAAAGCCTCTTAATTTGTGCAAAGACTGAGTATTATAGATGAGTAGCTATCATCTGGTATTAAGTTATTGGCTACACCATGCAAAGACAGCACTAATGGCTTTTCAAAGGCACCTACTTGACTCCCTCCCTTTGGAAGGGCATGAGGCTGCGGGTAAGCGAGGGGTCGATGCTGGAGAGGTCTGCCTCAGGGACGTCTAAAGACCTGGCTTCAGTCCCATCAAACCTGGCAGAGAAAGCCTGGATTATTGCCCTGGGCAGAGGCTCCACCTCCACTGCTGCTATCCCACTGAGAAGATCCACTGGGTATGGAACAACGCACGGTCAGACAAGATGGCAAATGTTGCAGAGACAAACAGGAGCAGAGGGATACAAGCAGCCAAATAAAGCATATGTTGTTACTCACTGAGTCTCTTGTAATCCTCAAGTGAAAAGCTCCATTTTCTTGTTTTCATGTCTGATACGGAACACAAAAAATTTGTATTAGAACGAAAAATCTCAAAGATTATAAATACAAAAGCATCGTGCAGACTTTGTCACCATAGCTCTTTGTTGGCATCTGCTTGAACGCTGCAATGACATCCCCGTTGTAACCAATGTCAACCTCAAACTTTGTCCGGGACACCAGGATGCACTGGCCCTGCAGAGTGGCCCCAGGTTTCTCCCAGCCGTTACACAGCTTCAGCAGAGCTCCCAGTGCTGCACCGTCACGAGCTTGGCTTGTGGCTGCTGTAACGTCTAATGCCTCCATTCCTTCTAGAGGCCTCAATGACACAGAAGGGATAGAGGCTGCTTCCTCCACTGCAACATAGAGGAAAGACAGGAGGAGATGCACCAGCAGATCAAGAAGAATACTACGTCATGTGGATATTTCCCTTATGTTCATACTTAGCTGTCTGTAGTCCTCCAGATCAAAGTTCCACATCTTTGTAGCAGGGTCTAAAGTAGGACGGCTTGATTAGGGCTCCACAAGGCCATACATACATAAAGATGAGTGAAAGTCAAGCAGAAACCTACCGTAATTCTTTGACGGGATGGATTTGAAAACAGCTATCAGCTCAGCATGATAGCTCACTTCTATTTTGAAACGTCCTTCTGTGTGTAGTACACATCTTCCTCTTACAGATATAGCAGGTTTCTTTGCAGGTGCTCCATCTGAAGTTGGTGTTTTTGAGGGGGGATGTGCCACAGCAGGGCTTTGGGCAGGTTTACTGCCTTGCTTGTAGAATGAGCCAACAGCACCACTGCTGCTGCTGCTGGTGGAGAGGTTGGCGTTGGGGTGAGTGGGCTTCACAGCAAAGTTTCCTCCACTGGACAAGACACCGCTGCTCACATGCTGTGCTTTTTTCTGAGGGAGTGGGTCAGTGACTTGTGCCTACAAAAAGGCATTTGCAAATTGAAAACAAGTTGTTAACAAAACAACCAATAGATGATCAGACATTTCAGCTAAAAAAAAAAAAAAGCATCACCTGTTTTGTAAAGGCACTACTAGGTTTAGAGGTATATGCCTGTGCCTGTGCTGTGGCACTGTTGGAGACACCAGAGGTCTGCTTGTTGCTGTTGTCAGTCTGTCCAAGTCTCTGGGCTCTTCTCTCCAGAGCCCTCTGTCTGTTTTCCTCTATCTTCTTCAGCTGCTCTGCTGTCAGCTGATTAGACATGCTGATGAGCTCTGCCGCAACCACTTCCGTTAGGTCGCAACTTTACAGTCATTAAATCCGAATAACAAGTCTCACTCGGAGCTAGCGAATACATCTAGTCAAATAACACAATAGGTTCATTGAGACAGATTAAGGGAAACTGTACCGTTTAAACTTTAACTGAAATCTGACTGAAACAGTCCATGCTAGCAGTAGCAGCTAACGTAGATTAGCGTGGGCGGCAACAGTAAAACTTAGCAGAACTTAGCCGAAAAATCCATCAACAGTATCACAGAGGTTTGAAACCTGTGCTTCCAATCATCCGTGGGGGAGCATCTGACCTGAAGTGGAAACAACGAAAGAAAGATTTAGGTCTTCTACGCACGAAGCAAGCAGTAAGTTCACATAGAGTGCTAACTAACAACTTGTGCTGGATGAGTCGGTAACTGCCGCGCAGGAAGTGACGTAGAACAACAACAAGACACGTGCACGGTACAAGCCTACACACGATTTATAAAGCGTTTTAAAATTATTCGTTTTCCTTTTGAAAGTTGTGATGAAAATGCTGTATTTAGTATATTGTATATTATCTGAAAAAGATGAGGAATTTTTATTTTTTTCATTTCATGAAAGAAAAACTTTGGTATGTTTAGGTGGGTTGTAACCCAAAACAAAACAGATTTTAATTTGCTACACCAGTATAATGTTAAAGTAAAAAAAGACTTGAATAGTGCTAAAATCTAGCTAGTGACCAGCTTTAATGGAAAATTGTTAGTTACATAATGCATAATTTTTGTAGTTGGGATTTTAGTCTCGTTCTATACTGTACAGTCTATACAGTCTCATGATGTGGGGTGGATTCAGGAAAACTGGGACATCAGGATAATTAGGTAGGCCTATCTTAAGGGAACAACTCAGTGTTTCTACTTTTAAAGGCAAAATCAAAGGCATTTTATGGAGCAAGCCTGCTTTAAAGGAAGTGACCAAAACCCATAAAAAATATTTCCAATATGTGTTGTCTGTAATGAAGCATGATCTTCACATTCAGTAATAATACATTGTAAGATACCATAAGATTAAAAACTGTGTCGCTACAGCAAACAACAATATTCAGATACTGCTTATAATAGGTACAATGCACATGTCTGGGCTTTATTTTGTTCTTTTGATAGCTTTAGCAGCGTTACATGAGATACTGAGACAAAAAAAACCTTCAATTATCTTAAGATGGTTTCTTCATAAAACCTTATCGCAGCCTCTGTCTGAAACGATTTATTTCAGTCACTGTCTCTATGCCAACCTCATCAATCTTAAACCCAGCAGTCTCGTCTGCTGTTGCCAATACAATCATGTTTCTGTACTTATAGACACATTATGAAGTTTGGCCTTATGGATGTTTCTGTTTGGGACGCATTATGTTTATCAAGCCTGTTTAAAGACATTTATCAAATGAATTGAGCAAATATTGTCTCCCTGATTGTTTTTTATTTTTCAACATTTTTTTTCTGTGTAACTTTCCAACAAGCTGTTTTGAGGAGTCTATGGTCCTAGCCTGGAGTTACTCCAGCAGACATTTATCTTTTCAGTTTGAAACTTTGCCCACATTTAGTATTGACATCTATGGTTTTATTTAATACTTACATGCATGTGCCACACTTACATGGAAAAGCACATTACCATTAAACCACTACGAATGACAGGTTTCTCTTGTCTTGTGACATGCAACATTGTTTACTTGATAAAGAGATGAACTGCTTGAAAGACCTTCAGATGAGACTGTAGACTGTAAAAATGTTTGGTTCCATCTGAATCTATTTCAGTTATTTTATCTGGATATCTCCAGACTGCTTGCCTGAATAATAAAATCTTATGAAGTTAGTTCTTTTTGTAGTTCTACATCTCCCTTCCCCTTTTAAAGTTTGTTTGGACAAAAATGTGGAAATAAAGAGATTTAGTGGTGGCTTAAGATTTTTTAGCCTATAATTTGTCCCTCTACTCTTTTAGACATGGCAATTTTTAAAGCTTAAGCCACTTCCAATGTAATTGATAGTTGTGTTGAGCTAAATGACACAATTAAACTGAGCTATTATCAATAATTTGTGTTTGCCCTATGCTGCTTAATTGAATTGTTTAATTATTGATTATCGACTGATACAACTTACTTTTTCGCTCTCTGTTTGCGCGATGAAAGGAAGTAAACATTAATGTCACCCCTAACTTATTGACTCCCTCAGAAATGATGCACTGCTTGCCTAAAACAAGTAATGAACCATTTCCCTGTGTGTTTGTCTCCGTCCACAGTTGTAGTAATGAGTTGGCTGCTTGCATCACCGTGCGCTGGTGACGTGTGGCGTCTGGGAGCTGTCCCAGGAATCATGGTGCTGAAGCTGCAGCACCGATTCAGCAGCCAATGATCACAGGAGAATCCAGGGCTACGGATGCTTTCACCCAGAGCAGGACAGTCCGACAATCGTGTTGGATTATAGCGGAGATTTAAACCCATCGTCTTGTTTCTCGGACATGGAAATTCGATAATTGGGGATGTAAGCCTCACGCTGACTTGCCAGCGACCTGCAGTCTGGCTGGGGATCTATGAGAAAAATCCCGAAACTGTGAGTCGTATAGAAATCGGGGTAGCTCGCCAGGTAAGACAGATTTCGCTTCCTAACATGGCACGCCATCGATTGCCTTGAAAGCCTTTCAAGACGTCGACAGTAATCTGAGCTCTGCTCATGTCTTTGGCGCTATGGGTTGTTAAAATGTTTGAATTTAAAGAGTGAGCGCTGACATTTTGTTTTGTAGTCTGTATCAGCCAATTGTACCATAGGCAGATTTGGTTCTTGGGTTTCTGGGCTCGTCGTGAATCTGGAGGGAGAAGCCTGTCGAGATAGTTTATGTTGAACAGAGCAGGCAGACTATTAAGGCCATGAAATGACAGTGGGCACTGAGTGAATGGGCCACAGCCTTGTTACTTGAATGCATACTCCTATCAATCTAATATTTGACTTTCTTCTTTTAGCTGTTCCATTTATTGAACTTAATGGCTTCAGACACTTGTTTGCATCGATGGGATTTATTTGCCTTTTGGATTTACATTCTGGAGGAAAGACAGTAAAAGATCGATTCCAATACATCAACAAAGAAAACTAAAAGGCTGTTTTAACCCGATAATCGCAGGAAAACGCACCCTCTGCTCCCACTTTCCCTCCCCACCACATATGAAGAAGTGTTTGCTCATGCCGGGGACCCATACAGTACACACTGGTTTCTTCCAGCACCTTTGCACGGTGCTGTGAGTTTGTGGCCGGAGACAGCCCAATGCTGCGCAGCCAGGGCATGCTGAAGAGCCGCTGCTGCGTCCTGCTCGGTGACCTGAGGGTGCTCCTACTCGGGCCACCGGCACCGCCGACACCGCTGCCTCCGCTGACCCCCATGAGCGGCCAAACTACGGAAAGCCATGAAACAGGCGTCACCGTCCCCGACAACAACAACACGCTAACGCGGGGCCACCAGCTCGCAGGGGACCGCGCTGGCCCACCTGCTGCGGGAGCCACCGGGCCACCGGGTGGAGAGCGACCGGTGTCGGGCTGGGTGGATGCGGCAGAGCTGTCGGCGGCCCTGCGCGGCTGCAGCAGCTCCTCTGATGACTGCTCGAAAGGCAAACTGGAGGAAAGGTTTTCCCTCACCAGCTACACGGAGAGTGGCTTCAGGACGCCTGTGTGCAGGATCTGCTTCCAAGGACCAGAACATGTGAGTCAGGGAAAAATGTTTCCCGCAATGTTAAAACAAGGCATGCTTGTAATGGAGGCAGTCATATTAACCCATTAGCCTGACTAATACTCTCTAACACCTGCTATTTGAAGACTCAGAATGTTGTTTTATTTAGTTTTGACAGAAATCCCTCACCTATACCTAATCTGAAGCTTATAAGCAGTACTGGAAAGAATGATGCACATGGATACTCAGATCAAATCCCATTTGAGCCTCTGGTTCTCCCTGTGACATGCCCTGGTCAAGCTTCCCCAGTGAAGAAACCTCCCCAGCAGTGTTTTATTAGGGTATCCAAGCTGCTGGAGAGCCCTCTGAGCATGAGATCTTCCTGAATCCTGCAGTCAGTCCTCTGCATGGCTTAAAAAGACAGCTATGGTTCGCAGTGGGAGGATAATGAAAGACCTTATCCCCATGGTTGACAAGTGTGGAGGATACACTGAGATGCAGTAACAACTCATTATACCCAGGCACTGTGAATTCATATTGACGCATTACATGCGTGGAGAAAAAAAAAAAATCAAATAATACCTCTCACTTTCCAGCTCACTCTCACCACCAGGAAACAGAAAAAGTAATAACGATAATGTGCACAGAACAGAAGGGAAGAGGCTCCAAGTAAATCACACAGCATGCCTCCATCTTTTGGGGCCATATCGATGATAATGTCACACTACATCAATCAGGAGAGGGGAATCTGAGAGAAGCTGGCTGAGGTGTGCAGCATTAAATATTATTAGTTTATAACAGAGAAACTGGCACTTGGCAATTTGCGGACACATTAGTTCCACTGTGTAACAGAGCCTTTGAAGCCACATTGACGAATATGTCACACCTTACCAATTAGTAATGGAGGTAGGGACGTTCACGAAACGTGAAGCATGATAGCCGAGGTGTAGAACATAACTTTTTATCCAGCAGTCAGTACTCATGGTTGCTTTTTCTTTACCCAGGCAGCAGATTTAGTGTATCATTTCATGGTCATTGCACAGTCTACAGCCTCTAATCTCTCTATATTTCATCAACTAATTACTCCAAGAGCAATTCTGTGCATCATTCCACCTCTGAGCCTAGACTTTGTAATTATTACTGACATGGGGTCTACTTAGGAAATTGAAAACAAGGCCTCATCCTCATTTTTTTTCTTTTGCTGTTTTTTTTCTACCAAAAACCCCATGGATGGTCTGCACACTGCAGTGCATACAAAGTACCGCCTTGAAAATTTGCAGTATTTCCCATGGCCTCCTCTAACACAGCTCATCGATGCCTCCTTGAGACATTGCAGCTAGTCAATAGCACTTGATTTGGTGCTGTCGTATCATTATTCAAGTTCTTATCCATCAGCGTTCTTCCTTTTCCCTGTCATCTCTGCTGTTGGCTTGGGTGAAGTCCAGATATGGATCTGCTGAGGTGTAAATGGGTACAAGGGGAGTGAGGCTCCATTTGAAAAGAGAGATGAGTGGACTGTCTGTGTGTCACTGTGTGATACAGCCAGTGAGGACATTAGTTATCCTCTGTTCTGCCTTATAGCCTCCAGGATGTCACATAGACCAAGGCAGCCAGTATCTGATTTGACAATCCACCTCCAAAACACTTCCTTCTCCAAGGCTGAAATGCTCGAGGAAGAGTAAAGAAGGGAGAAGAGGCATTGCTTTCCTCGAGCATCCCACTGGAAAAGGGCCTTGAGTCTCTGACGGAGGCAACCAGCGAAAGTGCTCTGATGATTTAATATGACATCAAACGATGTAATAACTCTTTGTAATCGAGTTCATGTTGGTGTTTTTGGCGCCCTTTTCTTTGAGGTAACTCACATCTGAAGGCTTGTTGTTTTTCAGGATGGGTAACACAGCTTTAACGCAAGATATTTCAAAGTAAAACATGGCGACTTTGTACAAAACTCACTAGAGCTCAAAGCAATGATGGTTGGTTTTGTATACTGCAACAAAAAAATGAAGGAATCCCTCCAAAACTATGAAATAACATGAAACCGACTAGTCTTTGAGTGAATATGGGGAATTTAAATTGCCAGTATTTGAAAAACGACCTTTCAGAGTTAACAGATGACACCCCCAGACACAGGCATTACGGGGTATAATGAACAGCTGAGCCAATGTCAAATGAAATGAAGAGAAGCGATGTGTCTATTAGAGCAGAACCTTGATTATCTATTTTCTTACAGCTTCCTTGAAACACTTTTCAACCCATTACCATTTGCATTGAAGGTCCACAAGAATCCTCGCAGAGGCATTTTCTCTATTCAAGCTTGTGCTTCAGACTTGAATGTGACCTCGTCTCTCCCTCAAAGAAGCTATCTCTCTGTATCTCTTCACGGATTTTCAAGAAATAATCCAGTAGAGCACAAACGTATGAAAAAAAGACTTAAAGAGAAATATACAGAGAGAGGTCACGAAATATTTCCTAGCGTGTGGCATCCTCTCCTGAAGTGTCATGCACTATTACATCCAAGTGGCCTTTAGGGCTGATGCATCTACTGTCCTGTCCTCACTTCAGCAGCATGTTGAGAATATGTGAGTCCCTGCTGCTTGGGAAAAAAAAAAAAAGGGCTCTTCCCTCCTAAATCAAAACACACATAATGCACTCGCACAGTGTGTTTGTCTGGGGCACAATGAGAAGCCTCGAGGGGTCAAGTTAGCATCATTCTTTCTATACGGCCCCGCTGTGCTGAGGCACTTTGCTCTCCTTATCTATCATTGGATGACTCCTCTGCCATTTGTTGGGAATAGATTATAAACAAGTTACATAAGCATCCCTTTTTTTTAAGCTGAGCTGAGGTCTATATGAGCTGTTAATTCACAATTTTAGATTGTAAACTCTAGTAGCTCCTCAATTCAATTACTTTTAAAGAGCCTTTAACTGTCACTGTAAGCTTAATGGTTCCTGTAAAATAGCAGAGCAGTAGCACGCTCCCAGCATCACTTTTATGAATGGCTATTAAAGGTAAATCAATTTGAAATTATATGACTGTAATTTTTCCAACATTACCCCTCCTTCACCTCTAACATGTTGGTTCAAATGTGTTTTACCGGATGACTGCGGTACAGCTTGTTCTTATAAAAGAAATGCTTGTGGCGTCAATGTCACTGGCTATTATAAAAATTGCTTCATTCAGTTGCTTTGGGAGCTGATTTATTTCAACACAATTTCCCTTCTCCTCCAGTTAATAGGGTTCACTTTCATTGATTCCAGATCCTTAATAAATGCGAATAGCCATCTCTAATTTAGTTTCATGTCATATTGTACGCCAGGAGTTGATTCAATTCTATAAGGAGAAGATGAGGTGCACTGAGGTGTTTTATGGAAACAAAGAAAGAGGAAACTCAGCCAAGTTTTCTCAAATATTCTTCTAATGTGTTATTTTTTCAATGGTATTTGCTGTTTGATCAACAAAAGGACATTTAGTTATCACTTTCTGTTTGCGTGGGCTGTAATGCCACATTTGTTATCAGCCTCTCTTACTCTCTTCTCCAGCCTCAGTTGTACTGGACTGATCTGGGTTTCAGCTCTTGGCTGCAATCAGGCCAGTCACAGTGAGCGGTCTGAGTCCCACTGGACACGGCAGAAGTGTTCTCGTGCTCCTGCCAATACACTCCCACCCTGACCATCTGTAGATGGGCCTTTTCTCCTCCAGATCCCTGCTTCTCCCCCTCCACCCTCCTCGACCAGGGCACGGCTCTGTCTGTCAGAGATGTCAGCACAATGATGCTGTGGACAAATGATTTTAAAACTCATCGTGATTTGCATTCTCCTTTCCTACAACTTCTAAGCCTTGTTCGGGGCAGATAGGGACGCAGGTTATATTCAGTTTTGAATTAACAATACCATGGCTTAGAGAGTGAATGCCTCAGCTTAGAGAGGAGAGCTCTCTTGCAGCAGAAGGGGCCGGCTAATTTATTTTTCATTCACTACAGGGCTTTTGTTCAGTCTCATTAAGATTAAAGGGTATGTACAAGAAGGTCCTGCTTTGAATTTTATAGATCCAGGTTTCTTAAACTGCAGGTCAGGACCTTGAAAGAGAGCTGGGCTCCATCTTTTGGGTCATCATAGCGGATATGACATGAGTAGTAATATATTTTAATGAGTTTGGGGCCCGGGGTGAGAGCTTATAAATCTCATTTGTTCCTCGGGCTGAATGGAGCTTAAGAGCATTTGCTGGTTAAGAATACGACTGAACACATATTGCTGTTAAGTGAAAAGCTTGTGATGCCAAATTTAATGAATTTCTCAATGTCACTTTACTTGATGGGGTTCTGTTAAATGTAAAACCTTGGAAGAAATTGTGTCACATTTGAAATCCTCTTCCCTCCACTTTGATACTCTCCCTGCAGGCTGTGTCAAAAGTGTTTCAAAGTGGATGGTATTAGATCTTCTGCAAATAGTAAAGACTTATTTGGGCATTTCCTTCACACACACATACACAAAAAAGGAAAAAGCAGCCATTTATCCCTGAAAATAACCCATCTTCAAAACTGTAACACTGTCTTTACAGGTCGATCAGGCAGCTGCTGAAGTTGCTACAACTGAGGAGTGGATTACATCAAATCAGCTTTTGTCGTTGCTTTTAGAGATACTTTATTGAATTTACAAAGCACGTCATCTTTCAGGGTCACAACTCAATCAAACCTCATGGTGAAGCTGCGTTCTCTTTCTGTGCACGAGGTTTTCTGAGGTCGACTTTAATCCTTAAGACTTCTCATTCATAGTCTACACCACATGTAGCCTTTAGCTGTGTACTTCCTGTCTTAAGGCCTCGTTGGTTGTATGTAAATGGTTAAAATGGCGTCTCTCTGTACCTGTTCTGAAGATAAGTTGCAAGTAGAGAAGGGAATACAGGGAGGGTAGGAAGAGGAGAAAGAGTGACTAAACGTAAAATTATGCACCTCTTTTGAAGTAACGTATATTTGGAACTTAAAAAGAATATTTTCGTATATGTGACAGCCAAATTCCCTGTAGCAGCCGCACCGGTAGCAGAGCACCTCCAGCACGGCATTTCTCAGCTTTGTTGGGGTTTGCTCTCTGACAGAAGCCTCAGTGACTAATCCTCCCCTTTTCAAAGCTACTGGTAATCAAGCATTGTGCCTGTCAACTAGGTGTGAGGCAAAGCTCTCATTTCACACCTGAACTGGTGTTCTGCTATAATATGACTGTGCAGTGCCGTGTACCCTGTGCGAGAGAGTTTGTGTGTGTGTGTGAGTGTGAGTGTGTGTGTGTGTGATAGCTCGGCTGACTGTGCATGAAAAGCTCTCAGGAAATCAATAAGCAAGCACAGAGAACTCTGAAGAAATATAAATGTATGGTTAGTGTAACCCAGAGTGTACTGCATGAAAAAAAAGGTCATTAAGCAAAAGTGTCAGCCAGTCGATGATGGCCATAGGGAAATGCGTTATATATTTTCTGAATCACAAATCACTACAAAGTCTGCTCTTAAGCTGAAGTCAAATCAGAGCAAATCCTTTTTCTTCACTGCACTGCGTTGGTAGCAGGACTCATGCTGCATCAGAAGGAGCAAACTTCCTCCAAACAAGATTTGTGATGAAGGTCAACAGAAAAACATGTATTTGTATGTTCAAACAAGCACAACTTGAGCTGCCCCGTATTTACCGTTTCTGCCTTTGTCCTCCAGGGGGAGCTCCTGAGCCCGTGTCGGTGCAGTGGGTCAGTACGCTGCACCCACCAGCCCTGCCTCATCAAGTGGATCAGCGAGAGAGGGTCCTGGGCCTGTGAGCTCTGCTACTACAAATATCAGGTCATCGCCATCAGCACCAAGAACCCACTACAGGTGAGCTGAAGGTGTTTTCAAAGTAAAAGAGCAGCATGACAAACACTGATTTCAGGCTCCTGGAATGAGCTCTCAGTGATAAAAAGCTAAAAACTGTCCTGAAATGTCTGTATCGCCAGATTTGTTTGGGTTTTTGGCAAACATGAGAAACGCCTCAGGCCTTTCTCCTTTAGGACTCATTTAGATGCTTTTTTGGTTTTCATCAATTTTTATTTTGCACAAAACACTGAAGACGCCGTTTTCAGGAATTTCAGTGTATTCATGGCAGCTCTAGTGGTTCTCAGATCACCAAGCGAGAAATTCTGCTTTAAAGGAATGATGTTCTTGAATTAAACACGCCTTTTTCTTTCTGATCTGCAGAACAGAGAGATTGCAGAAACATCTCTTCTCTGCGTTTTAGACTCTGGTGATATGATTGGGTCCTTTGTGAATGCACAAAAAAGTTTCTCTCTATAAATCAGGCAGCACTGATGTGTGGGATCCTGCTGATACTGTCCGATATTATGCTTTTCAGCAGTAGTTTCCCCTCATGTGAACAAGTTTCAGTCTGCAGATGTTTAACAAAACGCTTGACAAATAATTTAAGCTTTTAGAGTTTACTGTTTTGATTTTGGTTCCTTTGTTCTAGTTTAACACTTAAAGAATTCATCAGCTTAATTAAGCCCTTGAATAGAGATTTTAACAAGTGCTTTCTCATTCCTGTGCCACAAAGGGTTTCCAAATGCTCAGTGAAGTCAAGAGAGGAAAAAGAAAGCGCTTATCTGTTGTGTGGTCTGTGTCTTCTTTCAGTGGCAGGCCATCTCCCTGACAGTGATAGAGAAAGTGCAGATCGCAGCAGCCATCTTGGGCTCCCTGTTCCTCATGGCGAGTATCTCCTGGCTGGTGTGGTCGTCCTTCAGCCCGTCAGCCCGCTGGCAGCGACAAGATCTGCTCTTCCAGATCTGCTACGGCATGTACGGCTTCATGGATGTCGTCTGCATCGGTGAGGAGCTAGGTTTCACATCAGAGGTGTACATTTTTATTTCTGTTTGAATCTCTGGGCACTTAAAAAAACTGAGGTTAATAATGAGTGACTCTGGGATGGTTACATTATTCTCAGTTCATTATGCATTCAACAAGCAAAACAAATAAAATGCCAAAGGTGTGGAGCAGAATCAATAAATATGCCGCTGGCTGAGCACAAATTATAGTGAATGCCCTGAACTATTGACAATCAATACAGCAGATCAGTAAAAACTAATTCATGCCAATACTGAGAGCGTGGAGTCCTGTCACGTCACACCAGCTTATAGTTTGTGTTGCATCCAACGTTTTGTAAATCCACTAAGTTACAGTGAGGATATTACAGATGATGAAATGCTCACAGCTCACTTTATCAATAAAACATGAATTCAGCTTCACAGCAGCTGAAGTGGTTTCCATAGCATAAATTAAAATGTGTTTTCTCTCAACAATAAAAGCTGCAGCACTACCTGATGCACTAACATTACACTGGAGTGGGGGAAAGGTGCAGTAACCATCTTTTTGATTTGCGTGGGTGTCAACATGGAAACTTGTAGAATCCGCTTTAGCCTGCTGTCCTCCTCTGCAGCCCGGGGGCCCGCGTGTTTGGAAAGACAGCGTGATGGCATCTCGCATTAGGAAAAAGTCTGACTGTCACAGCGGCAGACGGGGGGGAAGAGAGGAAGAGCAGATTGATTGTCTCCGGTTTGGTGGCGAGGACTGACTGCCGAGTCATTAACTCTGCACTTTACAGAGATTAACTTGTCACCTGGCAGACGTTAAAGAGCAAAGCCTGGACTTTTTCTCATGTGCAAAGTTTGAGTGGGAGAGAAACAGAGCTGAAGAGGAGGAACCAGGTTTTTCAATGAACTCTGTAAATATACTAGACCAAGATTTGAATTACAAAGATATTATATAAAGCAGCACTCTCGTCTTCTGTGTAGCTTTTACAGTAATTCAGTCACGTTACCTAAAAGACCAGAGAATAATTAATATCATAACTTCAATGAAGGGCATAAACATCTACAACCTGTGTGGCAGGGGCGGCGTTAGGGGTGGGCCCAAGGTCTCAGGCCCACCCCAAACTTTTCTTTTAATTTACATATATATATATTTTTAAAGCAGTTAGCAAAGAAACAAGAGAAGAAGAAGAAAAAAGAGTTGTAAAATTTTGTCACCACGTTTGTTTTGTCAGTGGTAGATGCCCTGTCTTTGTAAAATGAGCCATGTTTTTTAGTCTGTTGGCAAAAAAATAACTGAGATACGAAACATTCGGCTTTATGTAGGTGGGATCAGAACATTATTTTTGGAAAGAATGTAGATATATTTATTTTATCTAACCATGGCACTTATAATAAATAAAACTCCATTGCGGTGCAGCCTACTGGTGCATTAGAGCGCCACTCTTTGGTCAGTACCATGGAGAGCGATTACACTCTGATGCACTATAAAATGCAATCATAAATGTAAAAGCAATCAAATTTGCTTTTTAAACCACACACAGTAACAGTACTATAATGCATGTTGCTGCTGGGTGAAGCTCGTCCAAAAGTTCAATAAAAGTCCAGTGATCAGTTCAAAGGGCTAATTGTGCAAAAAATCCAGAATCCGAAACAAGCCAATATGTAATTCAGGCAAAAAAAAAAACATGAAAATAATACTGGATGAAAACTTAACAAATAATGGTGGTAGAACCTGCCATTCCTGTCACCATACATAATAAGTAAAAAAAAAAAAAAAAAAAAAAAAAAAAAAGAGTAACCAAATAACCACACCCATGGATGAACTCAGAGCAATGACGTCATCAAAGTGACGACGTCATCTATTCTGCAAAGTAAAAGAAATTGGCTAAACCTATTTAAGCTTCTACATTGTACGTTGTTAATTAAATTAATTAAATACAAACTTTTGTAACTTAAGCCCCAAACAAAATTTGTCTGGCTCACCCAAAACTGAAATCCTGGCTTCGTCTCTGCTGTGTGGTAAGTCCACACCTCCTAGAAACTGCTCTGCTTGCACTTCCTGTGGCAGCGATGACAGAAACATCTGTTAAAAGAGAGCGGATGAGTCAAACTGGATTTCCCTCCATATAAAAGCAGTTACAAGTTGGGGTCAGAGCAATTGCTGCTTCAGATTGATTTCAATTTTCCAGATACTAAGTTCAATGAACCCGAATCAATAAGCAATTTTAAACTGTGATAAGATGTTATTGAACAACCCCAGAGACCGGATCCATAATTTTTGAGTTTTGCTGTGTCATAAGTTGTTCCATGTCTCCAGTTTTTAAGGGAAATAGAGATCCTATCTGCAGGTTATTGTTCTGAACTTTAAAGATGAGTTGTTTTGTTCCACTGCTCCCCAAACTATAACCTCCTGCAGGCTTCAACACAATGAATCTACCACTGCAGAGACATAAATCACTTTGTTGTGTCATAAAGTCTGCTGCCAGACACTGACATTGTCTAATTGATGCTCTGATCTTCACAGCATTAATCGTCCATGAGGGACCGTCTGTGTTTCGAATCTTCCACCGCTGGCAGGCTGTGAACCAGCAGTGGAAAGTCCTGAACTATGATAAGTCAATGGACAGCGATGACCTGAAGAACATTTCTGTGGACAGGACTCTGTCTCAGCCCAGCCCGGGCTTTCAGACTGGTCTAGGAGTGTCCACCTCCACCTCCTCGCTGATGGTAGTAGCCTCAACAGCTGCTGGATCCACTTCCACAACCGTGGTGACGGCGGTACAGGGGGGACTGGGAACACACGTGGACCCAAGCAGCGGCAGCACAGTGCCGGACCAACACTGTCCCTACAGCATCCTCCACCTCCTCAGCCATCTGAGGCAGCCGGAGCCTCGCAGCCAACCCAGCAATAGCACACGAGAGCTGGTCATGAGAGTCACAACAGTCTGAGGCCTTATCTCACACGGGGGTGGAAGATTTACGAACCAGCTGACAGTTTCAAAAAAAAATCCTAACTTGACTGCACTGGATTAATACCATGTTGTTGTTTGTTTCAAAATGCATCTCTGATGTCCTTACATGGATTGAATAAAAGTCAAAGGTGTTTGATTTGCAGATTGGTTGGAAATGTCTCTGTCTGGTATTAAAGTCAGTTCATTCTTTACAACATTAGCAGAGATTTTCATCCCTCACGTATGCGAGCAAAGATGGTCAAGTTCAAGAGGTTTCTTTTCTGAGTGCTTTCAAACATCTCAGGAACTAGCTCAACTATCTTTATCAATAACTGAACTGTAAGATACAGCAGGGTATCTGTCTATTTTACATAACACTGGCACAAAAATAACTCTGGAGAAATCTTAAACCATCCTTTACGCTCTATTTTCACCACAAGAAGCTTCTTGGAATCAGAATCTGAAGCAAATTTGCAGCAAAATAGAGACAATTGTGAATTATTTGGGACAGATTTTGCCTTTTTTTAATGCAAACATTTTAAAATGTTGAAACATAATTGGAAAATATTGCATACAGTACAAAGTAGGGATAGACCAATTATCGGCCAGGCCAATTATCGGGGCCAATATTTGGCATTTTGGGGCATATCAGCCTTTTTTTAATTCGGAGGCCAATAATTCTAATGTCACTGGAAAATCCCATTGACAGGCTAACGCAATTAGCATCGTGACTATCTTACTGTCTATGAGCTTAGTTAAACTTCCACAGACACAAAGCTCAGTCCTCTTACATCAATACTCACAGGAATACGTTTTTCTGCCTCTTAAAAAATGATAAGAAATGTTTTAAACTGCAGACATTCAGGAGCTGCTTGTTGGTGCTTCTCTGCACAGAGTTTCTCCCTGTCTACGCTATGGAAGCCCTAGATCAGGGATGTCAAACTCGTGCCATGGAGGGCCAAGAGGCTGCAGGTTTTCCTTCCAACCAAACACTACACCAGCTGATTCCACTAATTACCTCACCTTCAAGCAGAAAGCAGGGACTAATCAGTGAAATCAGCTGGTGGAGTTTGTGGTTGGAAAGAAAACCTGCAGCCTCTTGGCCCTCCATGGCACGAGTTTGACATCCCTGCCCTAGATGGTCATTTAAAATCAGTCATGTAAAACCAAACAGAAAATTAAATTCAACTGCATTGCATGCCTGTAAAAGGCAGCACAAACTCAATTCTGTCCAGTTTTATTGCAGTTACATTAACATTTTGAAAAACTTCATTTACTGTAAAAAAAAACTTTAGCTATTTATTTTCTTTAAGTTTTAATTTAACTGTATAAAACATGCTGCTAATCCTGGGAGCTGTTTAATAAACATATACTTTAAGGCATTCGAATGCAGTTCAGTGTTGAAGTTTGTGTTGTTCAAAATTTTTATGCCAATATTTTTACTCTGACTGCAAATGAATATCGGCTTCAAATTTCTGTTATTGGCCTCCTTGCCTACTAATAATCAGTATAAATAAAAAAATCCATATCAGTCTATCTCTAAAACAAAGCATATAAAATCAAAGAGATATGCCTTAAGAATATTTGTGATATTTCATGATTTTTGGCTAAGAATTTAAAAAATTGTACAATGCAAAAAACAAAAAAAAATATCAAGTGTTTTTGTCTTATTTTCAATAGAAAATGTCTTTTAGACTTAATATGAGCCACATTCACCTGGATAGTCCAGAAAAATGTCTTGTTTCAAGTTATTTTAAGACAAAAATGAGGTCTGAATTGCTTGTAGTAAGTAAAAAAAAACCTGCCAATGAAAGAAGAGAAAAGTTACTGGTATTAAGACATTATACTCGTTTCAAGCAAATTTTGTTGAATATTTTTCTTGTTCCATTGGCAGATTTTTTTTTTATTTGTTACAAGCAATTCTGGTCTAAATGTGGCTCTTTTTAAATAAAATAAGACGATTTTAAGTTAAAATAAGACAAAAACACTTGATAAGATTTCAGTTTTTTGCAGTGTAGGAATCCATTATACAAATAATTGTTCAAAACAAACTTTTTTTTTTTCACAGCAGCTGAAATTCATGACATTGAGCAGCACTTATTAAACTGGTTTTCCATGTTATGCAAACTGAATTAACGGAGCGTTCCTGTGATGCTGAGGGATGCCAGGGTTCAATTTGCCTCACAAAGATCTTCTATTACAGGTGTCACATCAGAGAGAATATTACAGTAGGTTTGATGCTGATTAAATCTATGAGTGGATGTAAATGTCAGGCAGGCTCCAGAGCACTGAACAGTCAAATCAATGCAGGTTTAATGCACTGCTTAGCAAGTCAGATTGTTTTGCTTTGTGCTTCATCTGTAATGAGCACTTATTCTTCCCTCTCAGGCTTCATATTTTGGGATTTGTTGTATCGTGTGTGGGATTTTACGGATGGTTTTGCTCTGTTTGGAATACTACGGCAGCCTTTAGCGGACATGCATCCATGCGTTGCTATTAAAATCTTAAGTATAAGAAGACAATTTTTACTTTAAAGAAGACAAAAACACTCGATACGATTTTAGGTGTTTTTTTTGTGTGTGTAGTGTATTCATCTTGTTTTCCACCGATTTATTCGGGTGTGGGTCGCGGGGGCAGCAGTGCCATCAGCTAAGACCTATGACCCCTGTCCCGGGCCACTTCCACCAGCTCCTCTGAGGGGCTACCAAGCCGTTCCCAGGCCCACCGTGTCCTGGGTCTACTTCTTATTTTTTGTATATTATTTAAATATTCAGCCATCCCACTATCCCTCTTTATGAATGCATATCTGTGACACTTTCTTTCAGCAGCATTTAAAACAGTCAGTCTTAACATTGTAGAAAACACGTTTCAGACAGCTAGGAGCTAGCTTACTTGATTAGCCGTTTTTGGTATCTCCATGCTTAAAGACGGGCTCTTTTGTTCCAAAGCAGTCACTTCACACGTAATCTATATCCATGTTCAGAAGTGACTCACAAAGCCAGTGATTTTCCCGCCTCTTTGCTCCCGGATTCAAATATGCTCTTTGATATATTTTTTTCCACAGCTCTCGTTTCATGTCCATAAAAGATCAATTTGATCCCAGGGGACACCAGAGCTCTAAAGCATCTTGTGAGAAGGAAGGAACCTGTTTTAAAACACGCTCACAGTGACACAGACACAGAGATGAAGTTTCTTTTTTTCCTTCCTTCCCTAAAAGTCAACGAAGTGACGCTCTGGTGCTGTGCAGGGACACACTTTGCATTGCAGCTCTCTCATTTGGATGCAGTCTCCTTAAAAAGCAGTTTGATGCTAATATTATCCGTTACAAGCAGAAAGCCAAAGCTGATCATAGTGTGAAACATTTTTCACAAGCTTTGCCTCAGATGCCTTTGAGCTGTCTCCAACATGCATTACATTAAAACACATCATTAGCCTAAAATACATCTCATATGAATGATCTGCATTAAATTAAGAGATGCTGGAGCTTACCATTGTGCAGTTTATTTTCACTCCTGTGAGGTTTTGCAAAGCATCAGTGCACTGTAATGTTGTCCGATCAGTTTTAAACTGCTTCTACTCACAACTTTAACAACTTAACGCAGAATTTTACTGCTGTTCTGAGGGAACACAAAGTATTCCCTGTTAAATAATACAGACCTTAAGAGAAAGATCATGAAAAGCATCAGCTGCCTTCTGTTTAGCCCTTTGCGTTCTATCTAATTTATCTCCACGTTACCTGGTGGATGTGCTATTTTGCAACTCTGCAATTCCTCATCATAATCAAATGCCAGGAGTACAGTATCTGCAGAGAATCAGGTAGCGCCGGGATTTTCTGCTGAATTATTTAAGCCACAAGATGCTGATATCAATGGGCTGGAGCTGCTCTATAGAACCAACTTGCAAAGGAGCTAGGAGGTTGCACAGAGTTCAAGAATCTGCCTCTCTCTGTTCTCTTCACACCCTGTCTCTTTGAATTTACGGGCGCACACACCTGGCTCTGATAAGAGTCACAAAATAGCAAACGCAGGGACTCTATTAACTGAATGTCATCTCTCTGGATTAATATAGATCATGGTCTCCATGCATTTAAAATATTTGATTATCTCTGCTGCACATGTTAATTTCATATTAGGCTCACACTTGTCATGCCAAGATGTCGTCCTGCAGATATTAATTTATTACATCATTGCAGTGTTTCCCACAGGATTTTAAGAGACTGTGGTGGCAGAGTCGCTGACCCTTGGCGGTTTTAATGTGTGTGTACGATTTTAAGCACGATGTATCGCCCTTACAGTAAGTGCAGTTTGGGACCATGGACATGAACGTAAGCTGATAAATAAGAACTTACAAAGGCATATCAGAAATATTTTAAATTTGATTCAGAAACAAGACCAAAAACTCACTTACTCACAATATTTTGAAAAATTTACTGAACAGCATTTCAACAACAGGTTATTTACACTATTTCCATGATCTGTGATCCATTATCAGGCTACTGAGACTGTAGCCTACCGTTATTCTTCTTCTCTCTGCTCCCTTATCTGGATTTAGGACTGTTGTGTTTTCATTATTCATTTTTTTTTTTCTACAGTGACTGCAGAAAATAGTCTAAATAAATAAAGATGCCTAAATTTGCTGCGGCCCACTTCATCACAAAATGTAGCCTAAATCAATGCAAGATCATTTTCTGACTGATATTTCCTGATATTGCTGTGTATCTGGCTTTGAGATAAATTCAGCTTCTTCCATGCTCTCTCCATATGTTGTGTTCACCATCTTACGCTGATGTCACTATAAAATCCCACAGCGCACATGGCTACTTAATATGCACGTACTGATTTGCATTGACCATATATGGTTATGTTCGGGCGTGCTGAAGGCGGGAAACGAGGTGTGTTCACGTCACCGCATTTACGCTGTTCTCGGCGCGGTGTGATTTATCACAGGGAATAGCGTGCAGCCGTGTGTACGCAGAGTTTGATAGATCTGAAAAGAGTGTATATATTTTGGTCGTATGCACGTTTTGCCTTTTCGTCGAAGTGAAACTTAAGAGGACTTTTACACGCTGTAAAAAATGAGGCCCCAGGAGAGGAGACTATGAAATAATAAGCCGCGTCAGCTCGTTGGTATTGTACAGGTGATTGTACTGTGTGATTGCACTGACTCTGAATGCGCTATGATATTAAAACAGTGTGGTCGCTCTCGTAACTGAAACTCTGGAACCGAGACGTGCGCTGTGCAGCTGGTCCTCTTCCAGTAAAGGGAGGCAGACAGCGCAGTGAGCTACCGTGGCCACTGCTGCAGTTAGCATGAGCGCTAATGCCCAAAAAAGACGTTACACGTACCTCAGGGTCAGACGCCCCGCTCCAGTGTCTCTGGAATCCGGTTTGCGTCAAACGTATCAAGTAAAGAGCGACGTGTATGAGTGTGACCAGTGCGCGCACTCTTGTTCTTGCTTGTTTACGTGCGGTAGGAAATTACAGCTGTGCAATGATCTGACCGAGTGACGGATCGTATTTTTTTCTCCATATGAGACTGTGGCGGGGCCAAATGAGACTGTGGCGGGCCGCCACAGTCTCATTAATTAATGGGAAACACTGCATTGTTATTCTTAAACTGTTAGTTTAAACTACACACCACCACAAAAGTTGTGTAGAGCACATTTCCATTCATCACTTTTCTTACGCTTCTCACATTTTTATTCTTCACATTGAAACCCAGCCATGTGGAAGTCTATGAAATTTAAAGCTTTTAGTATTTATATCTTTTTTTAATATTTCTCTACTAAAGAAAAAGCACAGGGACACTCTGCAGAGTCTGAAAGTGAAACACTTTTACGAACCAGTGATTTCAGGAGGGTTGTCTGTCTCCAGGAAAAAAAAAACCTGCATTGCTTTCATCTGCAGATAATTGACCCAAAAAGGATTTTTGCAGACTATATAGAACACTGAACCTTTGAAACTGGGTAAATTGCATACAGCTAATGTGCTATCCAAGCAGGTCATCTGAGGTCTGAATCACACCGGCAGAAAGCACTGCTTTCATTACCTCCAACTTTTGCTACATCTGAGAATGAAAAGGAGAATTTTGAAGAGCTGAGATGAGGTATTATGAAGACAGGGGCATTGACAGTCACTGACAATGTTTGGAAAAATTGCAGGAGAGAGAGCCTTAGCGCTTCTGGACAGGTTCTTACTGAATGCTGATACTAACATCCTCTCTTTCTGTGCACTGGAAAAATCTGATGCATTATTCATATCTTTATCAAAGTAATCATACTGATCAGATTCTCTTATGCTTCTTAAACTGACATAAGCGTATTCAAACAATATGACCATATGTCAGTCCTGTCTGTGTTAATACGAGTCATACTGTAAAGGGGACTCCAGACTGTTGAAGAGCTAAGATCTAAGATCGAACCATTGAATCCCGCATATCCAAATTTTTACGCTGCAAAAAAAGGAAATCTTGTCAAGTGTTTTTGTCCTATTTTCAGCAGAAAATGTCTTTTTAGACTCAACATGAGCCACATTCACCTGAATAGTCCAGAAAATGACTCGTTTCAGGTTATCTAAAGACAAAAATGAACTCTGAATTGCTTGTAACAGGTAAAAAAAAATAATCTGCCAATGGGAAAAGAGTAAAGTTACTTGTATCAAGACATTACTCTAGTTTCAAGCAAATTTTCCAAAAAAAAAAAAAAAATAAATAAAATCTTGTCTCAGTGGCAGATTTTTTTACTTGTTACAAGCAAATCAGACCTCACTTTTGTCTTCAAGTTACTTGAAATAAGACATTTTTCTAGGCTGATAAGCAGAATGTGGCTCATATGAAGTATAATAAGAAAAATTTTACATAAAATAAGACAAAAACACTTGATAAGATATCAAGTTTTTTGCAGTGTTCACTGCACTAAAATATATATTTAGCATTTCTTCAAGCTCCCAATCAGACACAGCAATTTTAAGACAATCTCTATGGAGGACCCAAATGTTGTTAAATTTGCCCAAAGCTATCACAAAAGTAGGCCATAATCACAGAAAGGTTCACGTTCAGATGATGCATAATACATCGAGTTCATGATCAGAGCTCTGGAGTGAGCAACATTCAAAATGGCAAACACATGCCTCCTTATTTAATACACACACTGATCCTGGAAGTAGCTTTGATTTCAAGTTTTGCCTCAACCTAACTGAGCACTGTGAAGGTGGACTGGAGTTCAGGAAGGTTAAAGAAGGTTAAAGAAAATGGCAAAAAGTGCAATCTGAATAAACACGAATTCTTACACTGCAAAGATTCAAATCCTACGCTTCATGCTCATTTTAAGGCCTGGCGTTGATTCAGAGTCCTCTGGTGAACAAGCAGAAAAACAAACATATGAGAGTTGAGGTTTGAATTCTACACACATGAAAACTGAGGGGATAAACCTTCATACACACACTAACACACTCAGGCACTGACTCCAAACAACTACAGCTCACAGTCACACCCAGGACTTCTCACTATTAGACAAAAGACAATGAAGTCTTACTACCATATCCTGCACAGATAAAAGAACCTCCCATTGTTTCAAATCATCATCTGCTCTGCAACCTTCCATCGTGCAGTGATAGACTTTTACAAGAGAGAGACTTAAAGATGAAAGACAGTCTGTACTTTACTTGTCATAACTGATTATCAGTCAAAGAAATGACTCTCTCTGACAGGTTTGTAGCTTATGTTCTCCCCCTGGTGACACAATGATGAACTGCAGGTATGAAACAGGCTTCTCTGAGCGTTATGAGCTGGATTATCACACTGAGGGGACAAAAACAAAGAATTATAGGCAGTTATTTTCAGGTTCAGAACAAGACTCTAAGATTTGATTTTCTCATTTGGATGGAGGATTATTATGTTCGACTTTGAAAGTGATTGTGATTTATTTCTCTTTTTAAACATCCAGTCAATTCTTCTCTTGAACAAGACCATGTCATTTCTTTTTCTTTCTTTCTTTCTTTTTTTTTTCTTATTAAAAATGCCGACCACATTTGAAATATAAAGCCAGTTTTGGAATATTGAAAAAAGTTTTATTTTGGAATGACTTTGTGTCTAAATTGATTTCAGATCAGGGGGATTTAAATACAGGTTTAAAGTTGTTTTGGTTTTCTGTTGACTTTTAATTGACAAAAAAACAATCGTTTGAATTGAAAGAGCAGAAAACAAAGAGAAAGAACTAGACATCAGAGTTCTTATTTTGTAGATTCAGACATTTTTTCAATGTAAATTAAAGTCATTTGATATCAGCCTACTAATCTACCAAAAATATTTCTCCTTCACCCCCTGATCTGCAACTATGAAACACTTAAATACTCATTTTTACATCAGAGATAGTGTTGTATTTACATGTTAAGGTCATATTAGATTTAAGACTGACTCATCTTGAAGCCACAAAGCAAACGGAATGAAAATAATTTAATCTTTACATTCATAAAAGTTGTAGGGGACCGTAATTAAGGCAATTTAACCTCTGTTAACACATAAAGGTCTGAGAGTACAGATGAAAAGGGAAATACTTGTGCACTACTTTTGTTTTAGGAAGCATAGTTACAAATTAAATTAAATATCATATATTATTTTTATAACTTCTATATGAGTATTTTGGTAAAATATAGAAATTGTTTTATGTGCTGCATCAGAACTGATGAGTATACCTTTGTATCTGAACAGGTCGACATAATCACAGATCTTGGCTTCACTCCTGGAGGCGCAGCTGCTCAACCTGTGAATCTTAATCGTGATGCAGCAGGCGTTTAGAAGGAGCTGTTGCCCAGGAGAAACAATCTCAGATTGCCTGCCTCCCTCTTAATCGCTCACTTGCTCACTCAGCATCTCTCCAGAAATGCCCCCCCTCCACACACACACGCACACACACACACACACACACACACACACACACACACACACACACACACACACACACACACACACACACACACACACACACACACACACACACACACACACACACACCTACATTCTCACACTGACGCACACACACACGTCCTCACACTTGGGTGCTCTGCAAACAGCAGCAGCGCTCTGTGAGCAGGTCAATAGGCGTATCACTGCATTTCTCTAATTGAGCCCCTGATGAGGAGCTTCCTGAGCACGCTGTCTTTGAGCGTCGATAAACAGACGGGCTTGCACACTAATGCAGTCCTGCTGCTTGTCACACAGCGTCAGAGTACAGCTTGTGACATGAATTAAACACATCTTTCAAATCAGGACATGTGCATCTAAATGTGTATCCAAAAAAGTGAAAGCCAACCATGAAGCATCTGGACAATGGGCCTGTCTTCTTCTCCCTTTTTTAGTTTGTCAGCGTATTTTCTTCTTTGCCATTAACTTAAGGACACAAGTATCATATCTTAGCAGGAACAGAGATCTGGTTATCTTAGCTCCCATTCCTTCACAATGTGCATGATCAAAACACCAGATAAGACCTGTTTGTTTGTGGAAGGGTTCCGCTTTTGTTTAATCTACTCTGCACTATCCTTACATGCCCTCCTTTCCAAGCCTGCAGCCACTGCATGATCAAAACAATATAATATACTGTATACAGCGATTTCTTTATGGTCTGGCTTAATGCTGATGCATTTGTGTTGAGAAAGAAAAGCCCAATCCCATCAAGACACAAAAAAATTATCAAAAATTTTGAACATAGTAAAAAAAAAAAAAAGATTATTTTAACAGTCTTTCACAGGGTGCTAAAGAGCTGCACGTTTCAGAGTTTCTGTCTGTGTGTGAAAGCTTCTGCACAATATAAGACAATTAAAGTCTGGATTTTTATGATTTTTATGATTTATGATGTGAGTCTCTTCAGCAAAAGGAAATTAAAATCAATAAAAAAGCAACACCAACCCCACTCCCTTCAGATTCATTCAACACTTTCAGCCCAGAGGTTTCTGTATGAGATTAAACCACACTCAAACCTACCAGCCTGTGCATCACATGTCAAGACAACACGAGATTAATTTTGAAAAATGAGATAAGAAAGAGGGTGGTGGAGGTGATGGGTCCCTGAGTCCATTCAAATGCTCCAAATGACTCTGAATGTAGTTTAGGCTCACAGGCCACGGTCTGTTAAGTGTATAACATAATAGTCTCACCTCAGGGTATCTGCTCTTGGTTTTTAAGTTTAATAATGCATAAAGTTTCAATCATCACACAGTGTGACCTTGTCACGGGTACTACAGGATGGACACACCTCTGCCCTTGATTTATGCTGAGAATTAATGAATAAAGTCATATAGGCATGAAAAGACAGGCAGGTCGTCAGTAATGTTCTCTCTACTGTACATCGTGTGAGGGGGAAGGTGTCCTTACAGGGACAATGAAACACTGATTTAATGTCTGAGCCTGTGATGCAGCATCTGTCCTTAATACAGAGCACCTTTTCAGTTTTTTATGTTTTTTTTTTTTTCACTTTATTGATTGTATTGAGTATGAATTAAAAATAATGATTTGTGTTACCTGAATGTTTAATTTAAGTTAGTCACAGACTGGAAAGGCTGATTGTTTATTAAGAGGCTGTAAAATTTTGGACCACTTTAACTTCTTTGTGTAGCAGAGAGCACTTTGACCATGTGGGAGGGAAAAGGCCAATGAGAAGCAGGTAAGACCACAGCTTCTTTCCATGCCTCCTTAGACTCTGTGGGGCTCTGGTAAGAGTGTTTTTTTTATGTGTGTATATATTTTAACTGTGTGGTTTTGTAGGGGTGCGGACACCCTGAGTTGTATGAAAATCATTGTAATCTTGGGGGTCTGTCATTCCCTTAGGATAAAAAAGGTGATTCAGAAAGGGGTGTTGACGAACTGCAATTAAGAGGTACACATTTAGCATTTTAATTAAGGTTGGTTAATGTCTGTCCATGTTGATGTGCTTTGTCTTTTTAAGTTTATTTTAGTTGTTTTTAGATTTGATTAATGTTAGATTTGCTCTTTTGAGTATTTGCCAAGCTTTTTGTTGTTTTGTTTGTTTTTTTTTCCTTATATTTGAGAGTTTTAACTTCTGTCTCCTTCTGTTTCTAGTGCTGCAGCTGTTGGCCTTCATTCCCCAGTGTGATTGGAAAACTGGGAGTTCCCTCTCTGTCGATGCACTTTGGGTTTGTGGTTGCACTTTCCCTTAATAGTGCGGTGACTCATTTATGAAATATGTCAAAGTTTTATTTTTTGGTTAAATTCTCATGTTTAGATTTGTTCATGGTCAGCTTCTGTGCTATAATACATCTGTCTGTCCTCCATTCGTTTTAGTAAACTTTTAATAAATGATAATAACCCGCGTTGTCTGTTGCATGCTCTCCACTGAAGCCCCTGTGCTGTTTAATACTGTCCATATTACATTTGTACGCGCTGTACATGGAGTTTTTGTTTGTTTGTTTGTTTGTTTGTTTTTTTTACTCATAAGCAACACTGTGTTTGCTCAAAGAAATGCATCAAATGCATCAAGGGAAGTGGAGAAAAACAAAAACTGCATGTGGATATAAGTGTAAACAATGGAGGGTTGTTTCAAGGATACAGCCAATGTGTTTTTCTGATTTACACTGGACTTTCAGAGAGTGTTTGCAAGATTCCACTGGGCAATTGTGAGTCAAAAAGTATTGATTAGTAAGTTTTGCAAAAAAAAACAAAAACATTGAAATGTACAGTAGAGGTGCCAAAGCCAAAACAAAACAAAACAAAACAATCCAAAGTTGCATCAGCTTGCTAGATAATGCTTGTCATATTTTATTTATATAAAGCCCTGTAAAGTAAGTTGAGCTAGAAATAAAGTTGACAAAGTGATAGACCAACTCCAAACTGCAGATGTGTAAAGAGCTACAATCATTTGACTGTAGTTTATCTTTAAGCAGACTCTGACAGTCTCTTTACTACAGACCAAAGTGAGGCCTTTCCCACACAGCTTGTTTTATTACACTGACAGACTAAAACACCCAGTTTACAATGATGAGAAACAGAGGGAGGTGGTAAATAACTTTTGGAACAAATCTTATTTTTTGTGTTTAAAAGTATAAAAACGGATTGGTTATTCATCAGAGTAGAAGCAGACAACTTTTCTTTTGATGGTCAGAATGATTACTCAGATAACTTTCCTAAAACTTTCATTCTTGGAGAGGTGCAGTAGTTGAATTCCAATATGACATCTCTCATGTTAAATGGTCTTAAGATATAAACAAACTGTACGTGAACGCAGCTCTCTCCATGTAAGGATCTGAAGCAGTGTAAAGCAGCTCCTGGAGAGAATAAATCTCTGAGACACACTTTATTCTGTTAAATTAAGCAGATTAACAGATTGGCTCTATTTGTTCAAAGTCACTTTTTCCCCCAGAGTAAATTCTGTGTTTTTACACACTGCATATTCTCACCAACAGCAGGCAACGAAGTAAAAGTTAGCTTTCCAATCATCTATTGCGCGTGCGTGATTGCGCG
Organism: Halichoeres trimaculatus; assembly: GCF_033239565.1. Classification (NCBI taxonomy): domain Eukaryota; kingdom Metazoa; phylum Chordata; class Actinopteri; order Labriformes; family Labridae; genus Halichoeres; species Halichoeres trimaculatus. The sequence goes on from NW_027437197.1 coordinate 21,191,146, forward strand.
TGCCTAGATGCTGGACGCGCTCGTGCGTCAGTTAGGAATCAAATGGGCGGCTCCTCGACAGAAACAGACCGGACCCAGTCTGCTGATATGGGACCTTTCAGATTGAGATGATTATCTGCTGAATTTCCTGACAGTCTCTGAGAACAGTTTGGGTTTTTACTTTATCCGCACCGTCGCCGCGGTGAGTACACTTTCTGTTAAAACTTTGGTCAGTGCAGCTCAGGAATCACTATTTCATGATAATTTGGGGTCTTTACTCCGTCGTGTATAGTAGTTATCAGCATTGGCATCCTCAAATTATTTATTTTTATTTATTTATTTATTTATTTTGTAAAGAAGCCACTAAGATCAGAAATATCGATGCTTTAATGTTTGACTTTCATTAATGTAGATTTTTCACGTTAGAGCTACTCAATTAGCCTACATATATTACACTTTATTTAAGGTAGCTTATAGCAATTGTCAAAATTAAACAGCTGTATGTTTGGGCTGTAAATAATTACATGTAAAGTAAAGCTAATAGCGTTGTGTCTGGTAAGTTAAATTTTATTTTACTATTGCATAAAGTAAATAAATGTAAACTCTCAAGTAGGCCCTCCTTAAGAAAGTAGGTTCAGTTCTTTGCTATTTTTCTTTCTTCAAACAGTGATTATGTTGTTGTTGCTGATGTTTGTTAATGTTTATTTCAAAAGTTATCCTCATATTCTTCACATATTAACCTATCAGCCAACATCTTCTCTGAAGGGGATTTACTCCTTACTGTTCTTATCTTGCTCCTCTGTTTCCTTTTTTAAAATCTTTTATCACTCTAGACATGAAAGATTTCTGGAAGCCTCCGTGTGTGTCATTAAACAAGATGTGCAACTTCTCTAATTTCTATTCCATCAACATTTTAAATATTGTCTTCTTCCCCCTCTTGTTGTCTGGTTATTCACTGACATTGTTTAAAACTCATATAAACATTCCTGGGCTCTGTGGAGATGCCTGCTGTTAGGACTCACTTGCGTGACAGCTACTTCCTGCATCTGAAAGCTGAGAGTGAGGATGAACGTAAGCTCTTAAAATCTCTCCTACTCACCCCAGGATGTGTTGTTTTTTTTTTTGCAGGGTAAAATGGCGATGATTTCAGGGTTCATCTTTCTGTGCATGCTCCAAGCTGTAATTCCTCAAGGTCTGACGCCTCGAGGACCTCGACCGGTACCTGGGCCAGGGGACAGTCCTGGACCTACTCAGCCCCCTGTAGATTGTTTAAGTGAGTTACATAAATATTTCCCAGACAGATATGACCAATCTTCCTTTCTGATGTGTGCAGGAACTCATACCAGAGAAACTAAACTACGTATTTAGCTTTATGTTCTCTTCTCCAGCTCGTATCGTGGACTGTCCTGTCAAAGTCTTTTTCACCATCGACACTTCAGAGACCATCGCCCTACATGAGCCCCCACCAGGAGAGCTTGTGAAAAAAATTAAAGAGTTCACCACAATCTTTGCTCAGAAGTTGGTTGATGAAGAGTACAAGGGCCAAATCAGGATCATATGGTCCCTGGGAGGCCAGAACTTCTCCCAGGATCAGTTTATCTTCAGCGAGTTCACAACCAGAGAGAACTTCATCACAAACCTCAGAGGGGTCCAGTACAAGGGCAAAGGCACCTTCACCGACTGTGCCATCAAAAACATGATGCAGCAGTTCGACCACTACCAAACAGACACAGATGTCCTATTCTCTGTGTTCATTACGGATGGTCATGTGACAGGAAGTCCATGTGGGGGGATAAAGGCGATGGCAGACAAGTCAAGAGAGCGTGGAATCCTTACTTTCTCAGTAGCAGCGTCGAGAAACATTAATAAATTAGGGATGAGTGAGATCGCCAGCTCCCCTGCTGGTCTGTACTGGGACGATTACCTCGTCGTGGATGTTGAACACGGGCGGTCAAGAATAGTGGTTGAAACCATCGATCGAATTATAAAAGCCATGGTACTCTGAAGTCTTTCATTCTCCCTGCCTTAAATTTTCATTCATTTCAGATACAGCATCACTGGTTGGATCTTTGACCTATTATTGTTTTTTTTTCTTTGCAGAAATATCAAGCCTATTTAAAAGTAAGAACAACTGCACAACTATTGTTGAATGTCTAAGTTTAGTGATATGATGATGATGGAATTGAAATTGAAGTAACCTCTCTGTCTTTGTCTAGTTTTGATGAGTTTGATGCATGCACATTCATTTTTTGCTATTGCAGTGTTACAAGCCTCGATGTGTTCAGACTCGTGGGACACCTGGACCAGGTGGGCCCCGAGGTCCAAAAGTGAGTACCTTTCAAATATTTTTTCCTAATGCTGCTTGTCAAGATTTTCTCTTTAAATTTCAATGTTTCGTCCAACTTTAGGGTCTAAAAGGAGGAAGTGGTCAACACGGGCCAAAGGGTCAAAAGGGTCATAGTGTAAGGAGAAATTATAATCATGGTGACACCTAAAATCAATTTTTTGCAATGAAAATTATAAACAAATATTCTTATATTTCAGGGTGATCCTGGCATTGAAGGTCCAATTGGACAACCTGGTCCAAAGGTTTGCTGAGGCCCACTGATGGGGGATTATGTTTCTTTTATTATTCATTTAAGTTTGTTTTGCTTCTATGAAGTGTCTTTTTCCTGTGCTTTCTTTTTTGTGCTCTTTTACAGGGTATGATTGGATTCAAAGGTGAGAAGGTGAGACATTAATCTTCCAATACTCATTTTCCCCTTCATCTTTGAAACTGTATGAAGGACTGCTTGGATTCACGCCTCTGCTTTTCCTCAACAGGGTGAAATTGGAGCAAATGGAGCAAAGGTAAAAAAATAAAAATAAAAGAAAGCTTCTAACACTGGGCTCGAATGCAGATTTGATTTAAATATCCATTTTCTTCCCCCACTGTCAGTGTTTGTGAACGGTGGTTAACCTTCTGTCTCTTTTGCTGTTTAAACTTTTAAGGGCCTGGGAGGAGAATCTGGCAGGAATGGAACTGACGGCCAAAAGGTAAGTCTTCATTTGTTAAAGCAAAATTAGGAGTTTACTATGACTCTGATCTTTACAACATGCTAACTTTATGGTTTTATCGTGGATGATCTTCAGGGACAAATGGGCCGGATTGGAGCTCCTGGTTGTAAAGGTGACCCAGGTGACAAGGTGCGTCTTGTTAGTTGATAACATGAAAATATGTGGTGAATGTTTTTTTTTTCTTTACATCATTTACAACACACACATTTTTTCTTTTTAATTTCAGCTGATTTGAGAATATTTATCTTTTGTTGCATTGTCTGTTGTAAAGCTCAGTTTTGTTTCCAAATCCAACAGCCACATTGATATGATGATTAATTTACTGGTTTACTCAGCAACTCATTGTTGTCATCAAGACATTGTAATATTCTGCCTGCCTGTGAAACTAAAAACTATTTAAAATTGTCCTGTCTGTGAAAAAGCAAGTCTCTTAATGTTTTGTATTTCTTTAGACATTTTCTAATATTATAAAGACTAGTTTCTTTCTTACTGTTTGTTCTTTAATGTCTGTTAAATTTACAAAAGGCTTTAGAACAGGTAAGTTGTCTTAATTGTACTGAATTGAAGTGTATCATTTTGAATTTGTCTTTTAAAGGGAACAGATGGTTATCCTGGAGATGTTGGTGAACCTGGAATCCGCGGGGAAAATGGAGCAAAGGTCTGTTAAATATCACAGCTATCATGATTTTTGTCTACTTTTTGACCTTTTTTAAGGAAAAAAAACATTACTTACTAGAAGTCTGGCTACACAAAGATTAAATGGATAACTTACAATTAGGGTAGGGAATCAAAAAATTGTTCCTGTTGAGAATCGATAAGAATTGTTTCAATCCATCAATATCGTTAGTCTTTGTGCTTAATGATTCTCTTATTGGTTCTTTACACTATGCCAGAGCTGCATGACCTTACATGGCTAGTCTGCAACAGCATTCGGCGCTCAGCATTTAGATACCGTTTTCCAAGAAAACTGTAAAAGGGTTTCCAGCTTGAAGTTTTACTGACGAACTGGACACACAAAGAAATGTATATTACTCTCTCACAAGAGATTCCTATTCAATATATTTAACATGGCATAAATCTCCTTATTTACCAAAAACAATATAAACAAAATAGTGCTAGCTTGATGCTAATGTATTTGGAAAATTGTGTTGATTATGCTAGCAATTGGCATGTCGGTATAACTTCAGCATCAGAGTAGAATTTCAACTTTCATCACAGAGGCACATCACAGTTACTCTTTTTAAACAGTACTAAGAACTCCAAATGTCAGAGTACTTTAAGGCAAATGAAAGAAAAATGATGTGCAGGCTCATGGCTGACTTCATTACTGCGACAAGGTTTCAAATGGCTTAGAATAATGCTATAACCACTCTGAGACACTAGACGGCATACCTGAGTCAATACTATTTTACAAAACGAGACATATCCAGATCCAGTGACCATAGCATAAATGCCAGAAAAATAAAACATATCAATAAATCAAATAAAATAATTTTATTTTTCACTTGGAGCTCTAAATTCAAACCAGTTGTGGTGCTGGGGGTAAAGTTAAAGGTACACCAAAGTTACTTAAAGTTTTCTACTCTCTGATGAAGAGACATGATGGTGAATGTAAAGGATTGGTTAAATGGTGGAGGGACAAGGCCTGATTATTCTGAGTTTGTAAACGTATTTAACATCGCTAAAAGAAGCTGGTTTGGTGGATTATATCATGCCATTTGAATCTTTCAGCTTTCATTGAGTCCAAACCTGGATATACAAACTTTAACATCTCCCTCTGAGGAGCTTCTGAGCGTCTCTCCAAACAGGAAACTGATTTATAAGCCAAGTTAGTTTGTAATCATTTAAACAGACTTTGCTTTTGCTAGCAGGTTAGCTTGTTAGACCTGTGCGCTCACTGTGCAAACATGACTCAGCCACAGAAGCTACAGCTGCACCACTTAGTATCCAAAGATAATTTGTTCATCAATCTACTAAAGTGAGGCACTGGTTAGCAACATGAGAACTCTAAACAGTTTGGATAATATGCCTGAGTTTACACTTAGCAAACTGCAGTTAGCCGTGTCTGTGCTGAGGGGATGACTCAGAGGAAGCATTTTGGTTGGTCAGTCGTTGCAAATGTTTAAGTGAAAAACGTCTCAACTTCCAGATGTTCTGTTTAATGTGAGGAATGTTTAACCATCGGTCAGTCGCGATGTGTCGTGTCTCATGTCTCCAGTGGGTCTGTATATAGATGATGGCTGATGGCTGTTTTGGTCGGGGACAAACTGTTTAAAAACAAGATAGACAAACACCAAACAAGACAAATAGGTATGTGGTGTCTTCTAGCTTTCGTGTCATCTGTCACGTTTGTTTGATTGTTTGTTATTTTAGGGTGACGCAGGCCTTCCTGGAAAGTCAGGTCCTCCTGGTCCTCTTGGTGAGATAGGTTCAAAGGTAAATCTTCTATAGAAACGAAAGAAAAGTTGGTAGAAACTGAGGATTGTTGTCACCAAGAGGGAAAATCCCAGAACTGACCTTTTGACTCATTAGGGTGAAAGAGGAAATCCTGGAACTCCAGGGCTACCAGGAAGACGGGGAAATCCGGTACTGAGCAAATTTATCATCATAAAAGCCTGATATTAAAACACTATCTGTTAATTAATGTCACTGATAATGATCGATTACCTTTTCACAGGGGAATCCTGGAGCTCCTGGGAAAAAAGGCGAACGGGTATTTCAACTCTTTCTTTCTTTTTTTTTTTTTTTTTTTAATTTATCCTATTTTTTTGTTTTTTGACAAAGGAGACAAAAGAATCAAGAATATGTTTTTAACTATTGTAAATAACTGTAATCTATTGAATATGAACAGGGCAGGAGAGGAGACCCTGGAACAAAAGGAGGACAGGGTCCAGATGGGCTTAAAGGAGAAAAGGTGAGTTCAACATTCAGAAATAACTCGTATTACTGATCAAAGTTTTTTCTTATTGGATTCATTTTCAAACTCAAATAGAGAAATTCAGGAATCGATGGTTAAGGTTGTTGAGACTTTGAGAACAAAAAAATTGTGTTTTGGGCAAGTGAAATATGAAGCCAGCTTGGCGTGTCCACTTGAGACTGGCTTTGATAGCACCAGGAGCTTCATACACATCCAAACAAAGAAGCCCATGCTTCCAGCCCTATACAGGAACAGTTTTAATCTGAGTACTTAATATCTCTACCTGCACACACTCTATGAGAGGGTAATTTCTCAGTAACTTACTAGTTTGGGGTATTTTTGGTTGCCCACTGTTAGGAGGAGGCTAAAGGCCTAACTTCACATCTTTTGCCCGTTAGTCAGCCTTTTAATGTCAACTCCAACACAATTCACATTTAGCAGATGATAAATCATTTACACAAATCTTAGGTTATTATGTTTGACCTGTATTGATCATTCACATCTGTTATCAGGTGTTAAGGATTTAAAGATTACGGTCAGCTAAGATAAGTTTTAAGAAAGAGCACGCGAGATAGAGTGATAACTTCGATTTATCAAGCTTGACTGACTGGCAGTGGAAAACAAAGGGCTGTACTTTTGGTTTGTTGCTTTAAGAGCAGTTTCTGTATCAAAGAACAATCTGGTTAAGATCAAGAAAATCAAAACAACAGAATTTGATTTGTCTCTTGAAAAACTAGCTCAAAGGAACTTAAGGGATAGTCATTGGCGTGTTATATTAAAAGAAAAATTATTCGCTGAGAAACACTGAAGAGTCAAACCGTATTTCTCAACAGCCATAAAGAAAACCAGGCTCATGGGATTTGAACCTCTCTCTGGGGTTTTTTCTTACAGAGGAAAGTGTAAACACTTCCTGGCTGAGTGTAATTAGACTGTGCTGCCATGGGACATTTCTTCACTGGAATCCAAAGGAATTCATCTCGTAATTCATTAGAATCATGTTGTTTCCTGTTTGTGTTTGTTGAAAAATAGTACAGTGAAAATGCTGACACTTTCATCTGTTTTCCAGGGTGAACTAGGGGAACTGGGAGCGAGAGGTGTTCCTGGGGAAGATGGACAGAAAGGCGCAAAGGTGAAGGGATCATGTCGAGGGAGGACTTTTGGCAGAGGGGTGTTTCTAAAAGTTTCCTAAAAGTTCAGCAAGAAATGAAATAATGGGAAGTTGGCTTTCATGTTCTGGGTTTCCTGCCAAAACAGCCTGAGCCAATCCTGTTATCATGATCACACACTCTCTCATCTAACACAAACACACATTCCTCACAAATACGTCTGAACTGAGTTTACACCAGCAGTGAAAATGTTCAGTTTGCTGTTGGAGAAAAGGTGATTCATGTTTGATCTCTTTTAGGGGGATGTAGGACTGCCTGGACCGAGGGGTCGTGCAGGGGAGCCTGGGAGTCCTGGAGGAGATGTGTGTGCTTTGTAACATCATAACTATCAATGCAGAGTGCTCTGTCATGGTTGTGTTTTGTGCAGATGCTTAAGATGATGACTTTTAATTAGGAGTTTTTTTTATGGTTTTAGGGCAGTGTGGGAGATGCTGGAGACCCTGGACCAAGGGGCGACCCAGGGCTGCCAGGACCAAGGGTTGAGTGAAGCTTTAAAATCACTTTATCTCACAAAATAATGCAACTTAGGTTGGAATTTTGATTGTTTGTTTCCTACTTAAGGGTGATCCAGGAAGACCAGGATTTAGCTATCCTGGACCAAGAGGACCCACAGTAAGACTGCTCCCATTAACTCTCTATACTCACACATTTTAAAGTCTTGATTCTGAAGCAGCTCTGTGATTTATCAGGGAGACAGAGGTGATCCTGGAAGAAGAGGGCCGAGGGGCGGAAGAGGTACATGCGGAGCCAAAGGAGAAGCTGGAGATAAGGGACCTCCAGGACAGCCTGTAAGACTCACTGTAAAACCTTCAGGAGAGATTTCAATCTACAAGTAGAGTAAGAAAGCAAATGGTTCCAAAAAATCATCTATAGCAGCTCAGTGGGTTTCCAGCAAAAAAAAGTTTCATGTTCACAGACCTCAAAGGAATATAGTAACTTATATGTATTCTTCCCTGGAACCAGAAAAAGTTAATATACTGGTTGTTCTGGCTAAAAACCTGTGGGCTACAGAGATCTGTAGTAGAATGACTGAAGCTGGCAGAGCTGTACCCCTTGTTCACTTTAAAGCAATACTCCAGGATGGAACAAGTTGGGTCCTATCACAAGGTTTAGGACAGAAATTACCCCCCAGCAGTGTTTTTGTGCAGCAGAAGCCCAGAGCGCTCGCAGCCAAGACTCCCTCCCTGCTCCTCTGCCGGTTTCCTCTGCACTCAGACGGGGCCATATTTTACTTGACCAAAAACACAAATAAAAGGACTCCCACAGAAAAATCTGATATCTGTCTGCATTCACGCTTTATTTAGAGAATTTTCAGCGCATTACGTTCACACAAAAACACCGCTAAATAAGGCTCTAGTTCTCATCATGTCTCTTCGTCCTGGCAGACTACCTGTATTTGTTTATATCTGGCACGCCGCGTGCGCGGACTGATACACTAAGCGGCGAGTGTCTTGTAGCCAGCTGTGGCTCTGCAGCGGAGGTAGCACCATTTTACGACACGATGAGAACTAGAGCCTTATTTAGCGGTGTTTTTGTGTGAAAGTAATGCGCTGAAAATTCTCTAAATAAAGCGTGAATGCAGACTGATATCACATGTTTTCGGTGGGAGTCCGTTTATTTGTGTTTTGGTCAAGTAAAATATGGCCCGGTCTGAGTGCAGAGGAAACCGGCAGAGGAGCAGGGAGGGGGTGTTTGGTGCGTGTGCTCTGGGCTTCTGCTGCACAAAAACACTGCTGTAGGGGTAATTTCTGCCCTAAACCTTGTGATAGGACCCAACTTGTTCCATCCTGGAGTATCACTTTAATCTGTATGGTCTGTTACTCTCACTGACAACTGGGATCAGTAAAATTTCAGTGTTTCTTTTTCTTTTTCAATCAAAGAGTGCAGGAAATATTTATTTATATGTTGACAGTATCCTTTGTCATGTTGATAAGACTATAGAATGATTTATTGCCTGTGTTTAGTGAATAATGCAGAAGATAAACGTCTCCCAAAAGAATTGCATGCTAAATCGCAATATTGGTCCAAACATATCGCAATCAGATTATTTTCCAAAACTCAGAAGTTACTTGGGATTCGACTTTATGCAAAAGTTAGGCTTTCTTCTTGAATGTACAATAATTGTATAAAGACATGAGCTGAAAACCTTGTTGACAGATAACGCATCAATTAATTATAAAAAATGTGCACTGCATCTTTTCATTGATGCCACAACTAAAATTAAAATTTGGGGAAACTAAAACTTTAATTACTAATGTTTTTTTTAACTTTTCTGAATATAAATGACTGAAATACTCAAGAGTATATAGATATATTATAGTTTTATTTTATGCGCAGTAATGAGAAGAAAAGCAGAATTCTTCTCTAGTTGAAGTTAGAGTTTCTGAGGCAGAGGGCAGGGAGAAAGATATGACTTCCAAAAAGGAGTAATGCTATGCAGAGATGAGTCATTTTGCCTGAAAAAAATGTTTTTGGTGTGTGTGTGTGTGTGTGTGTTTGTGTGTGTGTGTGTAGGGGGAACCAGGTCATCCAGGTGAGCCAGGAGTGCGAGGACCCAGAGGCGAACCTGGACCTGATGTAAGCAACAGCAGAAGCATTCAAATAATGACTCCACCATGCATGCAAATTTAAGCTCTTGCTGAATTTCTCTCCCTGTGTGTGTGTGTGTGTGTGTGTGCGCGCGCAGGGAGGCCCAGGGCCAGAGGGCGATCCTGGCCTCACTGTGAGTATTCTTTAAAAAGCATTAGTTATAAGAACACTGTATTATTTATCACTCCAGTCCTTGGTTGTCTTACTTCAACCTGCATACCTGTCACTACAGGACTGTGATGTCATGACATACATCAGGGAGACATGTGGATGTTGTGGTGAGCAAAGACCCCAACAAAGCCAATACAGCTTCATTATTCAGTTTCTTCTGCGGGCTCATCTCTTCTCTTTTTCCCCTTCAGACTGTGAGAAACGCTGTGGAGCTCTGGACATCGTGTTTGTAATCGATAGCTCAGAGAGTGTGGGGCTGACAAACTTCACCTTGGAGAAGAACTTTGTTATCAACACCATCAACAGGCTGGGGTCTATGGCCAGCGACCCTGCGTCAGTAACCGGTACAGCTGAGGAAGAACCAAAACAGAGCGCAGATGTCCTTAAAATGCTTTTGCAGACACAGTTTCAAGTGACACGAGTAGAGGCTGCCATAAAAGATTAACAGTTTCCAACGAGTGAATCACATAATCCAAAACTAAACATACAGTCACAGCCAAAACATTTGGACAGGGGCTCACGCTTCATTAAAACTCTGACTGCACATGGCAGCAGTTTGTAAGTGTTGTACATTTTCAGCCTTCGAATAGTCCATCTGAAAATGGGGATTTAATTTTAGATGATGTGAGCGTCAAAGCAAACTGTACGCCACTAAGAAGTCTTGCAAACAAAATGCAGGCACTGTTTAACTGGATAAAAATATCATTCACCAAATATAAAAACAGGCACAAGTTGGATTAGAGATTTCATTCAAAGCACAGGTATCACTTATGTATATACATGAAAGTAGTCCTCAACAAATGCAGTGAATGATACTTACTTCTTTCAGGTACCAGAGTTGGAGTTGTCCAGTTCAGTCACAACGGGACCTTTGAAGCCATTCGTCTTGACGACCCAAACATTAACTCCATGTCCGCCTTCAGAACAGCTGTAAAGAACCTTCAGTGGATTGCTGGAGGCACCTTCACACCCTCAGCTCTGAAGTTCGCCTATGATCACCTCATCAGGGACAGCAAGAGAGCCAAAGCCAGAGTGTCTGTAGTGGTGATCACGGATGGCCGATTCGACCCACGTGACGATGAAGAGTTACTGAAGTACCTCTGCAGCGACAGCCAGGTGGTGGTGAACGCCATCGGGGTTGGTGATATGTTTAAGAAAAAGCAGGATGATAACATCTTGGAGTCGATAGCTTGTGACAAGAGCGAGCGGGTTTCTCCGATGAACAATTACATCGACCTCGTGGCAGAAGACTTCATAGAAAAGATGGAGACGGTGCTGTGTCCTGGTAAGTCTGCTCCTGCAGCACTGATCAGTGAAAGTCCAGAACCTTCTGACATGTCCTGTAACTTCTGTTTTGTTTTTCTACTCAGCGCCAGAGATTGTGTGCCCTGATCTACCTTGTAAAGAAGGTAGGAGCTTTTTACAGATCATAATTTCTTCATTGTATTACTGGTATTAAGTTTGACGAGTGGTTTGTTTGTTTCTGTTCCTACAGAACCTGATGTAGCTCCATGTGTCCAGCGGCCAGTGGATTTGGTATTCCTGCTTGATGGCTCGGAGCGCCTTGGGATTGAGAACTTCCGGTATGTCCGTGAATTTGTTGCAGAGGTGGCGAACAGGCTCACATTGGCCCAGAATAAGACTGACCGTATGCGAGCTCGCTTGGCACTATTAGAGTTCGGCAAAGAAAACGAGAAGCACCTTGCCTTCTCTCTCACACATGACCCTGCGATGATTGCGGATGGCATAGCTCGTCTACCTTATTTAGATTCCTCCTCCAGCGTGGGGCCCGCCATCTTACACGCCATTGACGAAATCCTGGGTAGAGGAAACGCCCGCAAGACGAGACGGACCGCAGAGGTTTCGTTCATTTTCATCACAGACGGTATCACTGACAGCAGGAACCTGGAGGAGGCCGTAAGCGCCATGCGTGGGGCGCAGGTTGTCTCCGTGGTGATGGCCACAGGAGATGATGTGGATAAAGAAGTCCTGAAAAAGCTGGCGATGGGTGACGAGGACGCTATCTTTTTAAGCAAAGACTTCTCAGGTCTGACCAGGTCCAGGTTGTTTGACCGTTTCATCAAGTGGGTGTGCTAAAGATATGGTGTGGATGCTGACACCATGACGGTGCTATTGCTGTCAGCTTACGTATGAACAGTGCTCAGTTATGTTGCTTCTACACACTGTACAATTTGCTTGTTAAAGGGGACATATCATGCTTGTTTCTCCTTTTCACTATGCCAGACTAGGATGCCTGTAAAGCATTTCTGCCCTCAGTACAAGTCATTTAGTTCCTTCATTGCCCCACGATAGCGTTCTCAATATCCTCATTTTAAGCCATTCTGAAGATCTCGTTGAAACGCTCCGTTTGGAGAATGACCTCCAGTAACCTCACAACATCACAGCCCTTTGTGCTCTGATTGGTCAGTTCTATCAGAGGGGCGGAGGGGGTAGGGCCAGGGGGCGGTTTTTGCAGCATGGTAGTATTTACAAAATCGCCACATTGAATGGAGCAGACCGAGCGAGTTTGCTGTTTGCCAGAACATCACCGTAAGGCATTGATAGCACTAATAAAATGGCAGAGTGTAGGATACGTCCTTTTGTATTGGACCCCGAGTCAGACCCGGACGGTTCTGCAGCTCAGGAGGAAGAAAATCCACCTCGATACAGATCATCTCAGGACGCTTCAGTGTGTGAGTCAAACCGGTACTGTAACATGTATAGTTTATACGTGGAAATATAGGCAGACTTCACCAATAAACCATTTCTACAACAGGGCTCCATCCTGCTCCTTCACTTTTCTCTGTCTGTTTTATCCATCATGCTGAAAGTGTAGTCTAAAGATTGTCTCTACCGTCAGTTCCTCACTATGTTATTACCGCAGCATTATTGTGGTCCAGGTTCACAGTCCATGTCAGAACAAGCATGCAAATATCACAGTCTCACAAGTATTACGACGTCTGCTAAAACTACAGTGTTTTAACGGCTAATTCACCATATAAAGCCGAGCTGCTCAGCAGAGCAGAGTCCCTGCATCCAGCTCTCAGTCAAGTTAGCCAGAGCTGGTAGGGAGCTTTATTTATACTCAGCTCTTGGTGGGTGTATCCCTCGTTGGCGGTTTGTGTGACATCACAGAGGAGAAGCTGCTTTATTAGATTACTCCAATAAAAAGAGAGGATCCTCGTGTCGTCACGAAGGTCAAAATCTTGAAGCCAAATGGCAATGACTTATTTTCAGAGGCATCAAATCTTGTTCTAGGATATCAGAAAAAATACAATATCTCATTTTTTGAAAATTCAGGGGGTGTAAGGTCTTGTTTTCAACTTTATTATTTTATATGCAAGTATTAAATCAGGGATCAGCATGATATGTCCCCTTTAAGTCAGTATCCCTTCACCACACTTGTCAGGAAAACTGTATTCAGCTCCAGATTTTTATACAAAAAAAATATCATATGAGTCGATCATTTGGAAAAAGACATTGAACTTTACTAATTTTGATGAATAAAACTGTTAAGACACTGAATTGTTTTATTTTCTAGGGTTAAAAAAGGTTTTCTAGTGCACATTAATCTCAAAGTGCAAGCAAGACATTCATAGAAATGGAAGCAATACAAACTTTAAAACGACTAAATCCCAAAACCTACAGTGCATGAGAGAGTTTCTTAACAAAAGAGGAGCGCTTTGAATTGGACTGATGTGAGCTCTGTACTGTGCAGGGTCTCTGCGTGGGAGGCGGAACAATGAAGCTGATTTGGTCTGGACTTGCTGGACCGAATGATCACATTCTTCTCATTTCTGTGTATGTCCACAGCAAACTCTCCCATTACCTCCCTTCTTACATCATGTCCAGCTGCACAGGAAGAGAAAAAAAGGAGACATGGGGAGTTTGTATGACATGACACATCTCTTTGGGAAAGGCACTTCATCAAGCTTCAGTGCCAAAGCAAATCCTGAGGGAAACGGCTTTAGTATAGAAATGTATTAAAAAGAAACGTACCAAGTCATCCAGGTCTCCTGTGTCTTCAGCTGGTGGCGCCGACACTTCCTCTTTCTTCTCCTCGGAAACCAGAAACTGAGGACAGAATAGAAGTCAGGAGATCTGTCTTATCACAGCCTAACTATGAAACAATATATAAAGGAGAGTTTTTATCACTCACCTGATTAGCTTCAGCTTTAGAAACTGTGCATCCTTCAACTTCATCCTTGCTGATCAGCGTTATAGCATCTGTCAATCAAACAGTAAAACTTAGACTGTCTGCGAACACAACGCTGTGTAGAGGAAACTGTGGAACAGCCACCATCATCTTCCTTTTTTGGTAGTGTTTACATATTTAGGACTCAAGTAACTTCATCTCCTCTCCAGGGAGGAGTGATTTGCAAGGAATCCTGCAGCCCTGCGGCAAAGAAGCTTATCGCACCTTGAACAAGCAGGTCCCAGAAGACCCCCAGCCCTCTGTTTGGGATGCTCCTTTTCAGGGATTGGAGGTAGCTATTGTACAGATCTGCATTCTCCAGCTGAAAGATAGAAAAAAAAGCATTAAGAATCCATTTGTGAGTCTCCAAAAAGGCCACATCTACATACAGACAGCAACAGACGCATGAGAACTGGCCTCCTTATAAGTCTCGAGGAATGAAAGAGACTCTTTGTGATCTAAAGTTGACTCATAATCTTCACCGCAGAGCCAAAACTTCACGTTCTGTGACGCCTGTAAAAGCCCTCCCCTGTATCACCATTCACTCCCAAAACTGATGTTAGTGACTGTTTGTTTACCTTAACCGACTGCTCCCTAAAAGCCTGGATGCAGGTGATGCTTTTCATGTAGTAGTGTGTGTTCTTGTTGCTAAGCAACTGCTCTATCCTGTGAGTCAGCTGCTGACAGGCTGGGAAGGACACGGGGGTCACCAAAAGCAAACAAAGAGAAAAACACAATTACAAGGGTTGAACATGAGTCATGGGGGTTTATAATACCACCAGAAAAAAGAACGTTTATCAGACCCGCTCATCAGAGGAAACAGACAAAAACTGGAGCTCACCCTCTCCGAACGGAAGAGTCTTCTGCTTGATCAGAGAGCGGAAATCTCGGGCTGGATCCACACTTCCCACCTGGTTAAGAGTTTAAAAATAGAGAGGCATGAAGTGAGATTTTCATCTCAGATTGTAATCTCAGAAGCCCTCCAGCTTCACTTGATTCTCACCGAAGTAACAGAGCCTTCGGCAATGTCAGCCAGGTTATACTCCTCCTCCTCTTCGTCTCCTTTGGCCTTCTTGGCATCTGGCTCCTCAGAACTTTAAATAACAAAGCAGCGAAAAAATGTATGAATAGATAATCCTAAAAACTTCTGTTATCTGTTTTAGAATCTGTGAAACCTCTCTAAAACTGAAATGTAAAGTAATATTTTACACATAAATATTAGCATTCCACTTCTTTTTATACACACAAACTTATCCCTGCATGACTGAAAACCTGCTTCAACTCAAGAGCAAAGTCAAACTCACTCTTTGCCAAAAATCTGAGCACTCGTCTTCAGCTTCTTTTTCTTCTCCACCTCCGTGAGAGGAAACTTCTTCTTCACCTCCTCCAGAGGAGCCTGGCAACGTTCGTTGATGACATCAGGGCGCTGGAGAGCAGCCTTCAGCCACGGCTCCATGGGGGGGAGGGGAGTGCCGGGGTTTACTGCCCGATGGTGCAGACACTGGAGGAAGAGTTTTGGTGAGAGGAAGTGAAAGGTTGGTGTAAATTACCGACAATCTCCAGCTGGAGAAGCTCTGCTCAGATGGATGAAACTATTTTTTTATTTTACTCAGCTAAAAATAAAACACATCATTCTCAAAATTTAACCAGTGAAAGGAGGGCTTTAACTTCATATAAGCTGTGCTGTGGGATGCACCGATACTGATCCTGGTATCAGTGTATCCCTCACAGCTGGATCGGTATTGGTGGGAAGGGGCCAATCCATGGTGCCAATCGAGGCAACCTGCTGTATGCCTTTTTTACTCTAGGTCTAGGTCCTTGGTTACTTAAAATGTTACCTTTGAGACACTTTCTTTGTGTTTTGCCATATCGCCACTCTATAGGGTATAAAAGTTTTACAGTGAATAGTAATTTCTGTAAACTCTGAAGCATTGTTTAGCTGCTAAACATTTAAACTAGTGGTGGGACTTGATTAAAAAATTAATCAAATTAATTATGCCATTTGTAATTAATTAATCGTAATTAATCATTATTAATCGCATTTTAATCACATCAATATTCAACATCAGAAGCAACACTTTTCAATTCAAACAGATTTTGGTAGAAGACTCAATCATTGAATATTCTCATACGCAAGTTTAAACAACAAAATCCTGTTTATTTTGTTCAGAAGATGTTTTTTTGAGGACACTACTTGAAAGTACAGTCATCAGCCGTTATGTGGTAAATAGTGCTGTCAGGAGATTAAAAAAATAATCTTATTAATTACGGGATTTGTAATTAATTGATCTAATTAATCACATTTTAATCTTATATCTGCTTAAGGTCCCCACATAAAGAATTTAAATTCTAAGGCATTACCAACTCATAGTGCAGGACTAATGAGTGAATGAATGTATTCAAATGAATACACGAAAAAGAGAAGATTTGGAAATCCTTTTTTTTTTCAACTGGACAATATTAATCAAAATGTCCATGTTCCCTGCCATTGACATTCAATTATTGTTTACTGCGTCTAAAGAAGTAAATTATATTTTTCAGTGGAGGGAGGTGGGGTCTGGTGGAGCTTGTCAATCAAAATCCTGCGCGTAATCTACTGTGGGTGGTACGCTCTTTAGACGAGAGCTCAGCATGGATATGAGGAGAAATGTGAGATGACAGAGACACAGAGAGACGTTGCAAGTCAGAAAAGTTCAGGTAGCTCATGCTCCAACTGAGGATATGTTGCTGTAGCTCAGAGAGAAAGAGCGGCGCTATTGTGAGAAAAGACGACGGAAATCATGGAGAGGAGCAAAGGATGGAGCGCCCGAGATAAACACGATCAAAAAAGATTGATTTGTCTGTTTTTTGGACCAAAAACAGGAAGAGAGACATAAAAGAAGAGAGTCCACTCTTCTTAAGTAACTTTGGTGTTTACATAGTCATAGAAAACAAGATTATTTGGGTCTTAAAAGATCATTCAAGATGCTCTGAAAATGGCTGGTAGCTAATGAGTTAATCTTGCGTTGATTTTTATAACGCGTTAATGTGCGGTGTAATTAATCTAATTAACGCGTTAAAGTTACAGCCCTAATTTAAACAGTTTATAGTTTTGATAAATATTAACTTCAGTAATTCCATCTACTCATTTTTTTGCCTTTTACCCAAAACATTAACAGACTTTTCCCACAGTAGAGCATGCAGGTTATTATTTAACACTGCACAGGTATCGGAACCAGAAATGCTGAATCGGTGCATTCCTACGCTGTCGTACCTGGAAGTGCCTCTGGAAGGCAGGGTTGGGAATCTCATGGACCTCAAAGTGGTCGCTTTCCTCTCCATCTTCCTCTTCTACCAGCATCATGGAGTCAATGAGAGCATCCACAGCTGAAAGCTGGTTGTCTAGACAAACCACACAGGACATAAAGTCTGTTTGAGCCCATAGATCCATCTCTATTGTACACTAACCAAAAGCACTCAAATTTCATCTATTCTGCAGCACAGGTTTGTAGAATTTAACTTCATTGCTTGTAAAAACATATACCAGGTCAACAACATGAAATTCCTGATTACCAAAAGCTAAGTGTTACATTTGTAGGTATAAAAACTGACGCTGTAGTGACAATCAGTCATTTAGATATCTGCAGTATGCTAGTTTATTTAAATATCCGACAGGTGAAGTGATTTATATTTAAAGAAATAGTATTTAAATCTTAAAAACAGCCAGAAGCAGTACCTGATGGAGTGAACTTTTTGTTGTTCTCAAGAGATGGAAATGAAAAAAATCTGAGGTCTTCCATGAAAGGCAGCTGAATGTACATCAAACACTGTAGAGGTAGAAATACATGTTAGCTTGTTGCTAATGTCTTTAGTGAAGAAATCTCTGTGCTGTTGTTGGGGTCTCACCTCATGGTCGTCCTTGATGCAAGGAAACGCTGCTCCTACTTGAGGGTTGCTGATCTTGTTATAGGCGTAACGTACAATGGCGACCATTCCAAGCTCATCGAGCGCTCTGATTAGAGCTGACAGAGCAACTGCTGCATGCTATTCAGACAAAACAAAAAGTGGTCAGTATCTAGACGAAATTCTCAGGAAATGTTCAGAATAGGATAAGACAGAAGTGATTAAATTTTGGAGGTGATCCGGATCACCATTTGGATCCAGGATTTTTAATAAATCATTGTGAGATAGGGACGTTTCCACCATATGTGTATAAACTCCACCATAACTGGTCTGGTTGCTTTGCAAAACAATACAAGACAAGGTCACCATAATTTCTGACAGATGTTAAAGTATGATCCAGATCCTGGAAATATTCTGGATACTAAGATCTGGAATATGAAATATGAAATTGGCTCATCATAATATTCAACACTGTCAGGAAACAAATTATTGTACGAACCTGCAGCTAACACCAAATTGTAGCAGACAGTCTGCTGAAAGGGAGGATAACATTAAAGTAGGACTAAAGTGTTGGTGACAATCACAATATGCTTGGTGGAGGTCTGAGCTCTCTGAGTGATTTTCTAGTTTTAACATCACCTCATCATCCTTTCCAGAAAACATCTTGATGACTTGATTCCCCATGAAGTGATGGCGTTGCACCTGAATATAAAGGGTATTAAGTAACTGCTGCAGTATCAATGGTTCGGTTTTAGATGTAGTTCACTTAAATGCATTTTACATGTTGTGTATTAAAAAAAATGACAATACCAGGCTCTGTTTGGTAAAGCCTAAAACAGCAAAGCACTTTCCATCGTGCTTGTACTTCATCTGGTCTTGATCAACTTTTGAGAAGGGAACGATATCACTGCCATATTGAAACCCTGTGGGGGGAGAAAGATTCAGATTTATTTTTGAGCTGTTATTTGGTGGCAGCATCACCAGGAAATTAAAAACACAGACACCCTCACCTTGAATGGTATCCTCCGCCTGCACCTCTGTCTCATTGTCATCATCCAGGCAGTAGACAGTTTCTCTCTTCACGTCATCTTTCTTGTTGCTTTGTGCATCAACTGTTACCCACAATTTGTTCAGTTTCTCTTGCACCACCTGGAAAAAAACAGAAGCTTTAGCTTCACTGCCAAAGCTTTGTTACTTTTATTGATGAGCTGACAGCTGGCACATGAGTAAAGTGACAGTCATTAGAAAGAGTTCTTTCATACTCAGTCACTGAATGAGCAAACATGCAAAACGCCTCATCAAGGATCACTCTTCTGTGCATTACGAGGATAGAAAATAATGATTGGGAGGATTTAAAATTTACCCTGGCTTTATATCCTTTACCAAATAATACATATCTGTTCAATCAGGTCACTACACTGAACTTACTGCTTTGTATCCAGCAATACGGATGGACACACAGGTGCCAATGGTGAGTACACAGGGCCAGGCTGTGGGTCTCCTCTCAATACGCTTGAACATACACAGCTGTTCGATGGCATTCCTGCAGCACAAAGAAGGTCAAGGAACACGTTATACAGGGGCAAGAAAATCTATTATTAAAGAAGGAACTTAGACAACAGTATGCTCCACGTCCACAAGAGCCCTGCAACCTGAATGTGTAGATTTCCTCTAGGCCGTCCTCTTCATCCAGGGTAAGCATGATGTGTTTCACCATGTCCAAACCATCCTTCTGTTCGCTGGTCAGTCCTTTTCCTGTACCTGGGTGACCAGAGCCGCCTCTGTCTCCATCTCCTCCACCTTCTTCATCATCCCCTGCAGGGAATGGCAAACTGAAAAACAAAAATTAAAATAAAATTAGCTGAGGTTTGAGTACAATTGATAAAAGTATGGTCAATAAACTTCACAGAATAAAAAATAAAAATGATCTGCTTTGTTTTTTTTTAACAAGAAGGCTGCAAACTCAATCATCTTTCTGGGACAACAGAAGTTGTTCAAATCTTGAAATAAAATATTTGCATTTGCAGCCAATACAGTATTATTAACATGTTACATCTGACTTGTGCTTAAACCTTACAAAAACTGCAGAGTGATTTCCTCTTCTTTCAGCTTTCCGATGATGACATCCAGGTGCTCTGAACTGACCTGTGTGCTGAGGTCAGTCAGAAGGGCAATGTTGAGGCGATCATACTTCTTGTTCCTGGAATAATTTTAAAAAGTGACAAATCATTAAGAAACCAGAGCAACAGCAACAAGAAAGTAATAAATAAGACTTATGTTTTAGACACAGACTCCTTACTGTTTTGCGCTCTGAAGGAGATCCATGCAGACAACAAGAGCATCCAGCCCTGATGAACAGGAGTTAAGGTTGTAACACATTTGCATGCATAATCCAATCAAAGAGTCTTGACCTCACAGCTCCCAGAGGCATAGAAAGTATCACTGGATCATAAATAGATAAATACAGACAGTGAGCTAAAGGATACAGTCAGCTTGTGAATTCTCTGGATGGATCTGACTCTCTATTTCCTCCAGGAGCTCAAAATCAGGCATCATGAGCTTGCGATGAATTGTGATGTTCTGGTACTGGTCATCCTGCTCCAGGGGGTTATTTGTGGCGTCTGTGCCGAACAGAACTAAAGCCAACTCATCTTTTGTCTCTGCAAACACCTGTCAAAAAAGAAATTAAAGTTTGTGCCAAAGATGTCTTACTGATACCCACTTGGTAGATCACGTCATTTTTATTTCTGAAAACTGTGCAACAATAAGCTTACCTGGCGCTGGACGAACTTCTGGATGACTTTTTTGGCACCTTCGAAGGGAGACTCTTCACCAGGAGCATTGTTGGACATAGAGAATCCAACATCCATGCATAGCACCAAAGCAGACTGAGAAAGGAATAAGATATACATCTCAGATCAATATAAGATGTCAGTGGTGATGATGAAGATGGTAGTGATGTTAATGAAAATAACAATTCAATAACTTTTTTGTGAATTCTCATTTATTTTCAACAATTTAAATTACTTTTTTTTATCGTCACCTCTTTTTTCGGTTGGTCACTGTGTGCACTTCTGTCTTGGACATATGACAACAATGACTTACTACAGCTTTAACGGGATACATTGGGTTGGTACTTTGCCTGCTTTGCATTATTGTGAACATTCCAGTTTTGAATTGTGCCTTAGATTTTAAATTATGTGATCCCGATGAAATGTTATCACACATTTGCATGCGTGCACCTCAGACAGAGCAGTAGCTACTTTGGCAGCAGCTAATGGGGATTCAACTTAATGTTTAAAATAATGACTTTTCTTCATCATAACAGGAGGAGTGTGGGCCCAGTTACAATACACAAAAGTGACGCAAAGCGTATACATAAGGCACAAAATTGTTTTACAGCAGTGTCCAACAAAATGCAGGGAGCAGGATCAAGGTTCAGGCTCGACATGTCCAAACACGTCGCACTGTGCCTCAGACAGACGTTTGCTTTTTAATTAAAGTTACGCTAAACTATTTACCTATAACTCTTTAAATACGAAAACAGATTGTAACAACTACTAATCCATTCAAATAATTCATTAATTTTCCTGAATTTAAAATAAAGTTACTCACTCTTGAGCCAGCCATCCTTTTTCCCTCTTTACAGTATCGCGTGCGTCTCTGTTATGACACCGGGGAGAAACTATAAGCGGAAGAAACCGAACGACGGTTCCTGTTTACGGCAATAACAGTTCAGCAGTTAATCTCTGCGAGCTCCGTTAAATCGACTCGCTTGGTTGTTCGCCATAAAACACAATATACCCGCTTAATGAACCATACACGGCCTCTGTCAAGCTGATATTGCTTCTGTTTTGGGGCTGTGGAGCTTGAGACAGGACTGTGCAGGCAATGAATTACAATTATGAGATGTAGGTCAAACGCCCTCCAGTGTTTCAAATGACATTGTGCAGAGTGGTTTATTTATTATAGGCTGGGGAATAAAAAACCGTGGTTGAATATTGTTGGCCATTATTACATTTTATGTGGAAATTATACCATTAATAAGAATGTTCAAACACGAGGTTATTTTCTGTAGCGACTCCTCTGGTATACTTTTTCTTTGCTTGTTTGTTGTTTTTGTTTACTTTTTTGTTTATAAATCTAATTATTTTTTAACTTAATTTTTTTAAACTTTATTTTGTACTTAACATTAGAATTCAACGACATAAGTTATACAAAGTTGCTTGTTATAACAGGCCAGCTCAAGCTCATGTGCCCCTTCCTGGTGCACTAAATCTGGCTTTGAGGCAATAAGTAACCCAGTTTAACCATCAGGGTGCCAACACATTAAATCACATCTAACCAAATCCCCTTGCATGGTGCCTCTAGGGATATCCTGACTTGTATTTCAGTAGGTTTGAAATCACCAATACTCCAAACACAATCAAAACAGCAATTACAGCTATGAAATGTTCAGTCCCAACCTTAAATGATATCTTAACCCAAAAAATATTAAAATAAAAACAGCACAAAATTGCAATGATATTTCTTTTTATTTGTGTTATTTGATTTTGAAGCCTTTAGTTTTACTACACAAAAAGTGGAATAGCTGACAGCTCCCATAAATGACCACTGATCCATGTCTGTGTATGATAGTCAAAACTTTACACTCCAGTTTTGAACAAAAAACATCTGAATGCCCATAGTATTCAACCATCATCACTTAAACCAAAAAACCATCTGCTTCAGCTATTTCAAAGTGCCAGAGTACAAAAGACCTACTGATAACAACTTCAGGAAGTGTAATTGTTTTACACATTCAAAATAAATTACATCAACATCCAACATGTGACTGTTTGGGCATGTAACAAGAAGTGTACAGTGAGCTGTAAAATCACAGACGGCTTTGTTCAATCACAAAAAAACAAGAAGATATATCATGACAGAGTGTTAATGGTGACATAAACAAATGTAAACATGGTTCAGAAAACTAACCTCATGCAAGAAACGTCCGATGTGTCAGATTTGTCCTGACTATGGCTTCAAATAATGGCTGGATATCCTGCTCATGGGCCCAGGGGTAGTATTGAGCTATAGACCCCCATTGATCTCTATCTCTCTTCCTTCCTCTTTCTGTACAGTATGTACATGTACACATCCAGTGCAGAGCACTCGGCAGCCCTAATGTTGCAGCTTCATTAATATTTACTTTGATGACCAAAAGCCCCAGTGCTTTTTACTGAACCAGAAATGTTTTATAATATGAACCATGTCTGGGCACTACAGTGTAAGGTGTAATTTTTGAGTGATTGTGAAGAAGACCACGAAAATAGACGTCAACACTGGGTTACTCCTTCTAAAAAGAGCTTCATATGTGTGTAGCTCTAATTCCTCAGAGTGGTAAACCTTTACATTTGTCAAAAAATCTAAATACCAGCCAAACAGATACATTTGAAGCCAGCCCTAAATGCACTGCAATAGACCATTAGTTTAGTGTTTACATAATATTTGCTCAGATCTGCAGAACTCTGTTTTGGGGGCGTTCATGCATTTAAATAAACTTAGTCAGGAAGATACATCTTTATGTTTGTGTTCTGAAAGATTTATGTCCTCTTAAAGAGCCAGTAAGATAAGGGAGCCATGGGAAAAATAAATCTCACTTTCAAAAGAAAACACCAAAGTGGTTTTTAGTCTTTTTATGGGCTTCTTCTGTGCCCACCCTTGGTCTTTTTCACACAGAGAACCTGAGTACTGGACCTAAAAATTCAGCAGCAAGTAAACCTACATACTGGGCCCTTGAGGCAGCTTCTTCCTTGTTCTAGTTGAAAATCCAGCCTTACTTCAAACATCACATAAGTGCATGATTATGATGACTTCACAAACAAGGCTGCTTTGCCTTTTAACAAGGTGCTGTGTTTGATGTCAGTGCACAGCACAGTGATCACATACAATAAATTACACATATTTACAGATAGTTTGAAAACTTGGTTTCACACAATGTGAGTCCACATGTCAGAGTCCACAGCTTGTTTCTCTAACATCTACTTCAGGGAGCACCAGGGCCTGCATATATCAAAAACATGTTAGTAGGAGTCAGTAACAGAAGGATGACTTCAAAAACCATCAGACATAAAAATGTAAACAGCCACAACATTTTTACTCCCATGCTCAAAGAAATAGTTAAAAGATATCTGGATCAAATAATAACTTACAAAACTTGAAATGAAAGTCCAGCATCTGAGGACAGTTTGGGCAGTGTTTCATAAGTTACACAAAAGTGAAAAAGTTTGAAATACTTCCCTGTATCCCACATGAATTTTCTGGCCATGCTTGTCATAACTCTATAAATCACAGTCTTTGTTTTCCTCTCTACACCGCTGATGTCTGGGCAAGTTCACTGGGTGCTTTGCTCTGCAGAGTCCCAGAAACAGTATCAGAGTCAAGCAGCTCCACTATGCTATACGGGGAGCAGTCCTCCAGTCCCAGCTTCCCACAGGCCCAGCCACAGAAGCCCTTCTCCAGGTCTCTGACAGCCTGCCACCACTCACTGGCAGCCCAGGACACCTGCACCACTGCTGAGTACAGAGCCAGAGACAGCGCCATGGGCATGATGAGCATAGGGTAGAAGATGATGAGGAAGGGGCATATCGTGATCTTGTGCCAGAACGTCCGCTCTTCATTGTACACCAGGAAGACGTTGTACCAGGTGAGGGTGCCGTAGTAGAAGGAAGTGATGAAGGAGAGGAGGAAAACCACAGGGGCACATGAGATGCTCCACAGGACAACATGGGGTCCCTGACACACGCCTAAGCCGCAGCTGCGTTTGTAGTTTTCACCCGCCTCACACTCTGCATCAAGACGTTCCTTTGACCTCGCCAGATCCCGGATTTCCTTCTCTGTCAACGTGAGATGAATGTCCACAAGCTGGCCTTTCTTCTTACCTCTTGTGATGGTGCCTGTCAAGGTGACGTAGCGGCTGTCTGGAGGTAGATTCCAGCCTCCACCTGGTCAAAGATCACATGTCAAAACATCAGAGATAATAAAGCAAAGCATAACCTAACCCATGACTTTGCAATGCTTTCTCACAGTTTCCATGGTAGCAAAACTTAGACAACATCTGTAGTTTTGTTTTGTTTTGACAGTAATCAGTTGGTTTATTTGGTATGAATTTTACTGCATGTTGAGCAAACACTGAGCTGTTAAAATAAGAAATCCTTCAGTAATAAAAACTGGCTCCTCACCCTCGCCTGTGGGCGTGTAGAGGAACTGAGCTCCTTCCTCCGTGCTCCTCTCTCCTCCCTCCTCACCACCTTGCTCCTCTCCTGAAGCCCTCTCCATCTCAGAACGGTAAATAATGATAGACTCTGGACGTGGGTCTCTCTTCTTCCTCCTCTTCCTTCTCATGGATGGCCCCGTATCTCTGTCGTCCACATGGTTCCCTGATATGTCTGACCTTAAGGAGATCATCTGGGGGCTGCCCTCTCCTTCGGTCTGAGGCTCCTCTACCTGTGACATGCTCTCACCTGGTCCGGTAAACACGCTGACTCACAGAAGCTACCTTTTAAAGGGATGCTGATGTGTATCCACCCATTGTGTTTGAGGTCTGATGAAAGTTTCCAGCTGCAAACAAAGTTACAAAAGCACATACATAAAAAAGAGGAAAAAATGAAAAGAATTCATGTTTTTTTTTTACACTGACTAATCCTCTGTGTACAGTGATGCTGGCCTAGATTCTGCACTGTCGCCTTTGCTTAGATGATGGCTGATAAAATCTGACATATATCCATCATTATTGATCTAATGGCATTTTGCATTTGAACATAGGGAAACCAAATCGCCCTGGATAGGTGACAAACAAAGCGTGAGATCTCTTCAAAGAGGGGGGTGTCTCTTCTTTGCATGACAGCGCACAGATGGATCAGTGGATTCCCTGCGAGCTCAGTCTCAGTATCCAAACAGAATTCTCCCTAGCAGTCAAAACGACATGGAAACACACATGTTGTGGATGTTTTAGCTCAACGAACAGAATGCCTGATTTTATACCAAGGCTGATAAATCGACAATGCAACCTATTCTTCCCACAGCTGATCCCCTCCCATTTAAATCCCACCCATGTCCGCTCTTTTGTCTGCAGACGCCAGCCGGCGATCAGCATGCAGTCAAACCAAAGCTGCAAATGAATAATGATCTTACCTTGAAGAGGTTCAGAGAGAACCGGAGAGATAAACCCTTTGTGTGGGTAAAAATCACTGAATCCGGCTACCACATTGCGGGAGCCCACGCATCACTGCGCTGTGGGTTTTTTTCCCCGATACAGATGCGCTACGTAAAGGATTTCCAGAATAGCATTAAACCCGCCCCTCCAACCTCTGTCACACCAATCCTGAACAGTTCCTGAGACATCCCTCCTCCTCTCTGGTGTCATGTGAATATGAAGGAAAATAATAACACAAACATTCCTTGTCTAGATTTTAAAAAGTGAAACTTGGTTTAAGCAAACAAAAAGATAAACCGTTTTTAACTCCATGAAGATATGATAAAAGTATTTTGGTCAATGCATGTGGGTTATTTTTAGTGAAAAAATGTCACGTTGCACTTTACAGCTCTATATGAATCGTTTCTTAACATAGTCGTAATCTGGCTGCAAACAAAAGGGTTATAAACAACCATTGATGCCCCGTGCTTGTATTCAACAATTTCAGAATAGAATAATAAAGGTAGAAAATCAAACAAACAAATGCTTGATATGCAGAGTTATTTATAACTGTCTTACATTAAACTAACCTTTTAATTTTAATTTCACACGTGTGGGAAAATCCTCCATATGAATGTCCTATGGGTCAGCTTTTTTATTTACTTTCATTATCAGGCTATATTCCTCAGTTTATTAAATTCTCTTAGCTACTGCACTTTTTCCCCCCAATCTATATAATTTATGTATTACTACTAGTACTTAAGCTGATGGCTCCACATTTTTAATCTTAGCCCACTCGAGCATGTGTGTGTGTTTTTTTCCTCTCTTTTCTTAATTCCCCTCCTATAAGAAAAAGAGAAACTTGTTACCCTGACTTGTTGGAAATACTGTTTTTTTTTGTACCAAATAAAGACTTAAAAATAAATGATAACAATAAACAGGTAGGCATACACAATACTACCATTAATACTCACTGTAGGTAGTGTACGGTCTTTTCATACAGTCTGTTCATAAGTTGCTGCGCAAGCTTCACTTCCGGCTGAATTGGAGAATCCTAAATCAAGTTTTCACTGAATTGATAGTGAATTGTGTTTTCGCTCATAAGAGTAAATAATTAATAAATTAAATATAAAATGTAACTTGCTTAAAGTGTCTTATATATGTCTTATATATCTCTTATCTTGTCTTATATATGACTTATATATAGGCTATATGTTGCTGCTACAGTAATGAATGGTGAGGCCAGAGCGGAAGAGGGGCAAACAGCGTCACCAACCGTCCTGCTACCGTTAAAGCAGCACGCGCCGCGCGCACTTGACAATTGAAAAAGGAAACAGCTAATTTAGCAAAATGAACGACAAATACTCACTGGACAAAATCAGCAGCCTCCTTTTTCAATGCGGTTTGTTCAGTTTTATAATAATATAAATTCAGAATGGCTGTTTTTTTGTCTTAAATATTTGCTTGCTTTATTTGTTGAAAAGATTTAGCTGGCCAGGGGTAGCTGGTGGCTAGCGGCTTTGAAGTGGCTAATAGCTTTTAGCTTGTTCAGTTTTCAAGAAAACGCCACTTACTTTCAGTTTCATGTACTTTTTTTTCGATATTTTACAGCACTTAAGACCCGGGAGCTTTACCAAAAGAAGAATGAAATCAACCAGCATATCAGAGGTACACCTCACATCTACTTTTGGTTATATAAATTACTTGTATACTCACTATCTTGCAATGGTGCCCATGAAATGCCAACAACTCAAAACAGTTTTCAGAGCTGAAATTGCTGAGAAGGAGGCTTACATTGGTACATCACAAAAAGATATGAAGAAACTTGATGAAGACATCTTTGAGAGGAAGGGCACTTTGGAGTCCAAGAAAACACTCAGTAAAAGGTAAGATTACACTTTCAACAAAAATAAGCAAAACATGATGGCTTAATAATGTCATCTAACCAAATCTCAAACATAACTTTATTTTTTCATAATTTTTATTTCAGACTCAAAGTAACAAACAATCTGCTTCTGGAGTATCAGCAGAGACTCAAAGAAAACCTGGAGAAAACAAAAGCCATGTACAACGATAATCTGTAGGCTCACTTTGCAAAGGCAAAATGTATTATTTTTATATTTTATGGGAAATGTAATGCTATGTTTTTCACTTTCTTACCAAACAAGGGTTCAGGACGAAGAAAGGATTGCGAACTATCAGAAGACATTCGAGAACCACAGAGATTTTTATTACAAAAATCCACTAGCACAAAAGCTTCTCGCGCTTCAGGCTGAGAAGAAGGAGATTGAGTCTCGGATCAAGTATTTTGATGATGAAATAACAATGGCACAGAAAGAGCTGGACATGCTAACTGGTGATAAATACATACTTTGTCATGATACCCATTGCTTTGGCAATGCTGAAATAGGGGTTCTTTTGTCTTGAGTTTATTTAATTTTTTGTTTGATCAGGTCCAGCAGCCACTTCTTCCCCTGAGAAACCATCAGCCAGGTATGTCTAAGAGAATCATACAGATAATTAAGAGTGAAGCAAAGTAGTTTTTCCAGTAATTAAGCTTACTTTGTTCCAAGTATTTCCAGAATGCAGCCCACAACAGAGGCAGAGGAACAACCGCCTCCTCAGACAGAGGAGAACAGGGATTGTGTCAGTGCCATCTCCTCTTTCCACCTC
Organism: Halichoeres trimaculatus; assembly: GCF_033239565.1. Classification (NCBI taxonomy): domain Eukaryota; kingdom Metazoa; phylum Chordata; class Actinopteri; order Labriformes; family Labridae; genus Halichoeres; species Halichoeres trimaculatus. The sequence continues at coordinate 21,219,951 of NW_027437197.1, forward strand.
AATAATACTCATTTACATCAACCACTAGTTATTACATCTCATTAGATAAGAATCCAAGCTGTCATAGTCACTAATGATCATATCACTTGTTCAATAGGATGGTCAAGAAACAGCTGTGGATGAAAATGTGGAGGAAAATTGTGAGGAAAACAAAGTCCAGGATTCCTCCACTGACAATCCAGTACAAGAGGAAGAAGGATTTAATGGTAAGAAAGGAGTCTGGTATGTATTGTAGGTAATTCCAACACTTCACACATGAAGAGGCAGTTAAGCTTACATTTAACCTCTTCTGCAAAACACATATTTCCTCAGATCAAAGACAGATGGATCTGATGGAGAGTGAAGAGGAGAAGCAGGAAACTAAGCTAGAGGACCAGGTTGAGACGGATTACAGTCCATACAAGTCATGCAGTTTCGGTTTTCTAGTTTTGAAAATCCTCTAACGTTTCAGTTTTTTACTAAACAGGAGCCTCAGTCTGCCCAGTCAGACACAGAGGAGGCAGTGGAAGAGGAAAAGATGGAGGAAGATGCATCTGAGGATACAGAGCAAGCACCACCTGAAAGGGACACTGAGAGACCACCTGCTTTTCCTCCGTTACCATTTCAAGAAACTCATCCTCCGACTGCCTCAGCAACAGTGAAAGCTACACCAGCAACCCCAACATTTCCATTTAAGTAGGGCTTAATCTGAGATCTTTGAAGCTTTAAATCACTGTCAATGCATCTTCTGAGACCTACGTTTCATGTGTTCGCTTCAGCTTTAGCCCTGCCAGGACTTCTGATACCAAATCTCCAGCCTTTGAGTTTTCTCTGCACTCTGATCCCAGCACCCCTGGCTTCCCTGGATTTGGACTTGATGTGGACTCATCACAGGATGAGGTGAAGTGGGCAAATTGACTCAAAATATAATGTCTTGACTCTGGAAATGACATTAAGTTTCTTTGCAGGGCCCATCTTTTGCTTTCACAAGCGCGTTTTTCAACAAAAAGGTACTGTTTTTTTAGTGTCACCTCTCTTTGTTTTATAGAGTATCACTAAAAATACAAACAAGTATACATCTCTTTTTTCAGGAAACCACAGCATCAAAGTCTTCAGGCTGTAAGTCAGTCATATATCTCTTATTTCTTGTGATGTATGACTTGCTTTGAACTTGAGGTATGTAAATTACTTTTGCAGGCTTTGAGTTCCCGTTTGGCCAACCAGAGCAGAGTCAGGACTTTCAGTTGGCCTTTGCTGCAAAGAGCCCCCAGTCGACCAAGAAGGATAACTCTGGAGATGATTTCCCTTTTTCCTTCAACTTTTGAGTCACAGGAGATTTTAAATATTGAAATGTTGATAAGAAAAGTTAGCTCCTGTTGGTAGTTGTTCTTATATGTCGGTAAGGTTTTAATGCATTACTTGTTGAATATTAATTGTCTAAGCTTTCTATTTAAGACTCTTCTAGTTGGTGCTGTTGCCTTTTGTGCTTATTTGCTTGTTTAGTATCTACTAAAGTGGTTGTTTCAACAATATCAAATAGAAAACATTACTGCTAAATATCACTTTGTGAATTATAAGGTGTGATTATTCAAATAATACATAGATTTACATTTACTTAGAGATTGGTTACTGCTTGCACTGGGGTGTGACAAAAAAGCACAAACTGAAGTATGGGTATAGTTACATTTTTAAGCATCAACAAAAAGGCTTTCAAATGTTAACAGATATTATTTTAAACTTTTACAACTCATACAACATGTATACAAATACTTATAAAGATTTGTTCAATGAGAGTTTGAAAGGAAATTATATATTTCTTAGTGAATTAACACAGTCATACTTTCAAGAAGGTCTTTTCCTTTTTTAACAATTCTTTGACTATACGACTCACTTTAACACTGACAACAGATGCTGTCTTTTAAAATCTCAATACCTTAAACTGGATATGGCAGCAGTTTGAAGAGCTTTAGGTGTCTGTAAGGCCAAAGGTTGGGCAGAAAAGTGCAGAGGAAGTATTGCAGTGCAAGAAAGCCTAAAACCCTGGGTCGACACTGAGGGAGCGCCGGGTGACATGCTCCATCTCTCCTGGGACGTATTCACAGAAGCTGGTTTGGTACTTAGCCAACATTTTGAGCAGTGGCCTCAGCTTGAGCCACCACTGGTCCTTTGGCATCCGGTGTCTGGAAAAAAAAAAAGAAGAAGAAAAAGTTCAGGAATTACACTGTTTAATAATTAAACACACCTTATCAGACACAAGTTCTCTCCTTACTCGAAATCAGTTGCTTCCTTCAGCTCAGTGACGGGGATGAATGAGATGACCTTCCTGCTGAGGCCAAGGACACACGCTGTGTCTGGTGAGTTGGCGAAGACACGACCTGCTTGGGAAAAAATAACACAAGGAGTTACACTGCAGTTCTACGACTTTCAAACATTTAATTTATGTGAACTGAAGTTCTCCGTGGTAACTCCACCTTGTCTGAAGTTTTCTGTCAGTTTCTCCGAAAGCCACTGGACCGCCCTCACACCCAACTTAGTGCCAAAATTCCTATCAAAAGGAGAAGGTGATCCTCCCTGGAGGAAACAAGCAAAAACTCATCAGTGCAACAGCATCTTTTGATCATCCTAAGATGAACATATGTATAATATTATGTGAATTTCTGTTCTGTGTCAGTAGATGTAGTTTACCTGCTGAAGGTGTCCCAACACATTAACTCTGCAGTCAAAGATGCCCTTCCCCTCTGATGAATACAGCCTGTGGATGAAGTCTGTGGTGTAGTTCTCGTGACATTTTTCATTCCTGTTGGGACAATAAAATGTTATCTAACTATACTTGTTCTGTAAAGTGATTTAAAAAATTAACAAGTTAGATGTGTCTATTCTGTGATAAATCATGATTAATTACTCATTTTCTTTGGGCTTAGTAAAGTCTATAAATACATTCTATCTATTAAAGGTCCTATATTATGCAAAAAATCACTTGGTTAAGTCTTTTAGTGAAATTTGTGGGTCTTTGGCTTTCCTCCCAGCCCACAAAATGTGATATTTAATGACCAAACCTGTACTTAGTAGTGCTTGTGAATGTAAAATCCTGACCTAAAACGAGCCGTTTGGATTTTGGGGAGTTACGGACGTCAGCGATTCCCTTTTTTGACCAATCAGGAGCAAGTCTGACCTGATTGGTCCACCAGAGCAGATACTCTCCGCCTACTCCCCTAGAATGCTGAAGCTGAAGAGTCATCACTGCTCTGTTTTTGGTTGTAAACAGCCACATAGTTCCATGCACAAGCTTCCCATCTCAGAAGAAGACGAGACTTAGTGGCTAGAGTTCATTTATCAAGGAAATGTGCCAACTACACTCAGTAAAACTGTGCATGTGTGTGCTAGTCACTTTACGGCCAACTGCTTTTCCAACTTTGGATGGTCCAACAGAGGGCTAGCGAATAGACTGGTCCTGAATCCAGGCGCATTACCAACCATCCACCAACAAACCTCAGACCCTGGAAATGTGAGTATCTTAAATGCTGTGTGCTGTGGAGCAGATGTAAGAGCTTTTCCTCAGTGTCCCCCCGTCTCTGTTAGCTTCAGGATGCTAACTTTAGCTGCAGTTAGCCTGTTGTTTTAGCCTGTAATGTTACGGTAAACGAGCTTCGCTGTTTTCTTAACATTGTGCACTCGGAGCTCGTGGCGCTGCTCTCAGTGACACGGTAGAGTGGGGCGGTATCAGCGGTGGCTCATTTACATATGAAGGTCACGCCCACTAAATCAGACCATTCTGAACAGAGGGGCTATGAGAGCCTGGAAACAATGCTGCTGTGCTTGATTTATTGACTTTTTGGACCAAAACATGAAGACATCAATGATCCATATTAAACTGCAGAAAAGGAGCATAATATGGGACCTTTAAAATACTACAATTGACCTGAATGTTGTTTTGAGTAGTGCTGTCAAACGTTTAAAATACTGAATCAGATAAATCACAGGGTTGCAGTGAATATTAATCATGTTTCATTTTGCATGAGCAACAGACTTAAGGAGGAAATATTTTTGTACTTAACATGCTGATTAAACACTTTTAACAGTTCATATTTACAAAAAACTGTACTTCTTGATGAGACCCTGTTCAAAGCATCTTGAGAAGCAACTTGCAAACTCTTTGCAAAAACTGTGTCCTCAAAGATATTAATAGGTCTTGAGTTTGTTGCATTCCACTTCGCAATTGTGTAAATTTGTCTCAGGTAGACTTACTGAAGTCCCAAAGCAGAAAAGAAAACTCCTTCCTGCAGAGTGTGCTTAATAATTTATGTTTGTCAATTTTTTTTTTTTGTACTCAGATTTACTTGGACAAACTGCCCAAAATCTGTTGGCAGAGACATTTCAGGGATTTTGAGTCATTCTGCACAGCAGATGAGTCAATTGAGTTAAATTTTTAATCAGATTAATCATGATGGTATTAATCTGATTAATTCTTTAATTTTGACAGCCCTAAACTTTAAATGAGATTTTTCAGATTGTAGGGAAGAGTGCGATGTACGTTACCTGAGCACCAGACCCCTCTGCACGTCCTTCTTCATCTTCTCTGTCAAATGCTCCACATTGGTCTGTCAGAAGGATGAAGGGTTACATACACAGACCATTCAAATCATCACAGAAAAAGAGTTTCTCTTCATGGTCTTACTTTCAGGTCTTGGATGTTGAAATGGTCCTCGAAGATGTAGGCTGCATCAGCACCAACAGCTATGCCAGTGCTGAACGCCAGATAACCACAGTACCCACCCATTGTCTCCACCACAAACACTCGTCTCTTGGTTCCAGTGGCAGACTGCTTGATTTTATCGCACCCCTACAGCAGGAAGAGAGATGAATGCCTCCTTAAAGGAAGTTTTTCTTGGACAGTAAGTCAACTGAAACTTTCTATAGTGTTGTGCAAAATACAGAAGTGCAAGGATAAACTTAAGTCTTCTCGTATTAATCAATGCTCTGTCAAAGTTTAATGATAGAAATCTGAAGCTAAATCTGCGCTGCCATCCCTGTTTGAATTATATAACCAGAATTCAAAGTGTAATTCAGCAGATCATATTAGATGAGATGTACTCTGGTTCATCTCTATTCATGCTGGGCCTCAAACATCAAAGTCACACTGTTAATTTGCCATCTGCTCAGCATTACCTCCATGGCAGCGTTGACGGCCGTGTCTGCTCCCAGGCTGAAGTCAGTCCCGGGGACGTTGTTGCTGATGGTGGCGGGGACTACGCACATGGGGATGCAGAGCTCGCCGTAGCGACCCCGGGCTTCAAACAGCTGCAGCACACCTTCATATCCCTTTGAAAGTCACCAGAGAAATACAGATAGGAAACTTTTTGATGTGACATCAACACTATCAATGAATATGTACATGGGATACTGCTCTGGTTCTCAGGAGGGTTGTGGCTCTCACCTCAAAGCCTCCAACGACGAGCAGAGCTGTGATGTTGAACTGGGAGATGTTTTCTACAATCTTCTCCATCATTTTGTTTGGAAGGGTCCTACATCAGAACATAAGCAGTGACAAAAGGTTTTTATCCAGTTGGAGGATGGACATCATCACAGTGATTTCAGCTTTGATGTAGAAACTAAAGATATTGACCAAATGATATAAGCACGAACTGAAAGGCTTTGGTTCTTATCACGGTTTTGTGGTCATGGTTTTCAGTTTGGTTTGATGTACACTGTTGTGGTTTTTAACATCCCAGATTACCATATACCCTAATAATCCACTATTAACAGGTTATTTTTCATCAATCTGTCATTTATAGTCATGAAAAACCTGAAAGAATGAGGCCGTTTCCCATTTCAAACATCATTAAAGCTGTGTAAAACATTACTAGTTTCAACATGCCAACTCCTTAGTAAGAAAAGTCACTATTGGCTGTCACTAAAAGCCACTAAATGACGCCGCTGTCTAATCTGCATAATAATCCATTTAAATGTTATTGTCATGGACTCTGTAGGAGTGAGAAATAAGGTGGTAGAGACAGAAAACAGGTAAAACACAATATCATAAATATGTTTACAACTACAAATTTACTTTCTTCTGTCCATTCTTGCTTTTTTATGTCTAAAGATCAACCCTCCTCCTTTATCTGGGCTGGGGACCAGCAGAAGTGACCATAATGGGACACACACTTGCGTGATTCATGTGAATGCAGTTGTCTGCTCTGGAGCAGCAGGAGGAGACTGCTACTGAGTGAGGGGGACTGTCTGTCTGTGTTTGCGTAGGGGAGGGACTCACACACACTGACCATTGAGGAGATCAGAACACGCTTTGACGTCAGATTCTCCAAATTTCAGAAAAGTTGCAAGAATTGTTGTCTTAAAAAAAAAACTCACCAGAGAGGTCTGATAAGTCATTAAATGTAGCAACAAAGTCACTAAGTTGGCAACACTCAATCGTGGTGTTATCCTCCACTTTTTTTTACCACCGTCATCAGAGCTCACACTGAGGGGCCGTTTACCCGACAACGGTTTTAGGGTGTAGTGTTTCAGCCTCGAGTTTACACGGAAACAGCATTTCAGCCGACCTAAAACGCAAACTTTTGAAAAGTGGGGATTTTTCTGAAACTCACAAACACCGTTGCCGTGTTAACAGTAAGCCGGCGTTTTCAGTGGAAACGCTAACGTCACACTCCGCCTCGCACATGCGCATAGAACAGGACAACAGTTCCATTGTTAGGATGGTTGCAAACTACCGTGTTGTGCTTGTGCTGCTTAATCTGCTGAATCTTCTGACAGTCTTTCAACAAAATGTGCATCTTTTGCTCCACTTTTTAACTTAATATTCCCCAATACACCAGATGATCGGCTCAACTCTACTTCAGTGGAGATCTCCCAAAAGCAGCTTCTGGACAAGACAGTTATAGCACCACCGGCAGACCTGGCATGCTTCCTACAGCGTATTCAGTCCCTCAGCGTTTCCGTGTAAACACAGATTTTTTTACTGCGTTTTCACAGCATTTTAGTGTTTTCAGATGAAACGTTGTGTAAACGGGGCCTGAATCTAAAGTGTTCCCAGACAGCAGAATGACTCAACGCCACAGGTACACCCTCCAACTCTGTCTTCTCTACTCGTCATGTAAACAACACAGACACTTCCCCACAAAGTGTTCTGCTCTACTCCTTCACTTCGAGTTGCGGATGGGTATGATCAGGGCTACATATTCACTTCAAACTCAGTAGCAAAATGAAGAAAAAAGAAAAACATAGAACAAAGCACACATCATAAACCGTTCCATCCCTAGTAGAAATCAAACATGAACCTTTTTGTCCCCAGCAGTGAGCCTCCTTGGCCGGTCCATCCTGCCACCCTGTGCCACTCCATCTCAAAAATCTGCAAACGAACCAACAGGTGTCAGTCAGCAACACTTTTTTTAAACATAAATTTTGTCAAACATACAGCAGTGCTGAGCAGATTCACAGGTTTCACTCACAGCTCCTCTGGCCAGTCCTTGAAAGCCATCATGGACGCCGTAGACTCTGTGCCCCTGAGCCAGCGCTAACCTCGCAGCAGACCTCACAGCTGCGTTCATCCCTGCAGCTGGAGCGCCAACATTCAGAATGGCCAGAGAGAAATTGCTCTGAGGGGATGTAAACATTTAGGTAAACTTGTCATATGTTACCACTGATAATTTCTGTGTTCATGTGAATGAAGGACTAACTTGAGGCTGTGCAGGTTTCTGGAAGGCAAGAAGCTTGTAAATATTCCAGTTGTTCTGAAAACTCCTGCAGGAAAACAGGGAATGGGTGATTCATCAGATCAGATGTCACATTATGACATCGTTTGAATACATGTAACAAATTTCTCACCCTCCACGCAGTTTTACAGCCTCTTCAAACCTCCTCTCATTCATGGCCTTCTGCACCAACTTAGTCTGTGAATGATGGGAGAGAGGAGAAATTCATCAACCCTCCGCTGATGCGAGAATTTCTTGCAAAATCAATTATAGAGGACAGGAGGGTGACTCACCATCTCTACACACTCCATTAGAGGCAGACGAACAGCATGGTTTCCTGACAGGCCGATGACACAGGCAGGGGTGTCAGGAGAGGCCTCCATCAGCGCTACGACCGCCTCCACACCCAACTTACTGCTCTGAAAACAGAAAAAAAACATTTTACACCCACACTGATGGAGAACTCTGGGTGATTTCTTGCGTTGGTAACAGAGAGGATGGCTTATCTACATGCAGACGTTTGATTTTATTCTCCATCAAAACAGGAAGATCAGTATGAAAAAGTTATCAGTCAAGTTTTTACCACTGCCATGCTAAAATGATGATGAATGAATGAATATCTTATTTTGGTTACAATCACAAAACAGAATATGACTCATGTGCAATCACTTTACAAAAAAAAAAAAAAGTACATAGATGCTTGCACAAAACTTTTTTGGGGGGGCTAAAGCTTAGGCTAATTTTTGCCTGTCCTTTACAATCTATAAAATAACCTAGAATATCGGTGACACAAATAAGGACAAAGAATCATGATTAACTCTTAATTAGTCTTTTTAATCATTTTACATTAAGTCTTTTTCATTGTAACCCTTCATTATTTTCCTTTTCAATGTTGTTTTTAAACTCAACAATGTTTAAAACAATTTTATGTCATCACTAAGTGTATTCCATAATTTAACTCCCTAAAATTAAACACATCTGTATTTAACATTAGTTCTCAATTTACCAATTTCAAAGACACCAAACCCCCTTTAATTATATATTTTTCCTCTTACAATATAAAAAATTTGAATACAGGTAGGAAGAATTGTATTCTTTGCTCGAAATAGTATTTCTAATGTTTTTAGATTTAAGATATCCAAGAATTTTGAGGTGCAAGACTATAGATAATTCAGTTAGTAGTTTCACGATAGGAAGCTTAATTATTCCAATGATTCTTTTCTGAATTATAGGATTTATAAATGTTATGTATGTAACATATATAAATCTCAACACAATATTTTATGTATATCTATATCCATCTCTCTGTCTATTTATATATATATATATATATATATATATATATATATATATATATATATATATATATATATATATATATATATATATACATACACATATTTTATATATATATATAGACATATATATAGAGATATAGATATACAGATAGATATATATATGACATTATAAGAGAGAGATTGACTATATGAAGACATTTCTTATTTAACATATCACTTGTTTTATAAATAATACCAACATACTTAGATCATTTCTTTTTGATATGTATTCTACGTGTGGTTTCCAACTGAGTTTATCATCTAAAATTCAAGAATTTAGTTTTACATACTTTTCCAATTTTAAAACTATAATTAAATAGGTATGGGAGGCTGCAGTTAGGATTTACAACTGCATGGTCGAATTACTGCTTAAATAAACCACTTGTTTGCCAGTAAGAAATTGTCATTTAATGTTATTGATACGTTAAGATTGCAGTCAAATACAGGAAATCAGAGTTTTCCATCTCACCAGTATTCTGTCAAATGCTGAGGGGATTCCTCCTCTCTGAACGTGGCCGAGTACTGTCACCCTTGTGTCATAGCCCAGCCTTGATACCACTAGCTGTGAACACACAGATTTCCCCAGATTACAGATTAGGCATTGAGGAGAAAAATGTCTTACAAACATTTTTGCTTGATCCAGGATGAAATTCACATTTTTTATATTTACGCATTTGAATAAAATGTTTCCTGATAAGCACTGAAATGGTGAGACTTTAAACTTACTTCTTTTATGTAACTTGATGAAATGGGCTTCCCATTTAAGTCAATGGCTCCTTCTGCCACAATTACAATGTTAAGCCTGGACCCTGTGGTTCGGCTCTGGAGGCAGACACACACATTAATCAGTGAGTTAGTGAGCACCATCCTTCCTTCATGTGCTGTATTTAAAAAGAAGAACTGGACATGAAAAGCGTGTAGCCAAAGAGGATTTTACGCCTACTTGAAAGGAGATGAAGCTACAGTGAATTCATACACACCGTCTTTTGTTGTCCCTGTCATGTCTTACCAATTCTAGCCGCGAACACATGCGGTCCTCCCAGCCCTCCTGAGGAGGAGCCTCGGGTATGAAGAGCCAGTCTGCTCCAGATGCCAAAGCAGACACCAGGGCCAGGTATCTAGAGTTACAGCAGCACAATAAAAGGTTTTTATTCTACTGCAGAGTATGAAGGACGGCAAAGTAGGTCACGGTTTTACTCACCCACAGTGTCTCCCCATGACTTCCAGAACAAATGTGCGCTGGTGGCTGCAGGAGACACAAAATGTACAGATTTTATTTGAAAAGCTGATAAACAATAGAGGCAGCTATGTGGGCATGGAAACAGAGATGTTTTAGATTGTAGCTACATGCAGAGAAACAGCAAGTCAGGGCATGCTCATGGAAATCATTCCTTGGGTAGGGAGGATGGGTCCAGACAACCTCACCTTAATGCATTCCATTTAAATAGGTTTGATAGGAGCGCTAACTGGAGGAAGTTGAGTATTTCTTAACACCAGGATAAAAATTCAATATGAATTAGATATGAAGGTAATTTATTCAGAAGTATTCTTTTGTTGTTGTAGTAATCTCAGGTATTTTACTTATTTGAAACCTGGTGCTAAATACACATGTCTACAACCTCATGAAACGGCTGCATGAGTGCTGCAGTTCAGTATCACAGAGTCTGACCTTTGTGCAGTTGTCATGATAGCATCGATTATCTCCATGATGCGGTGCAGAGCTGAGTCTGCCCCAATTGTCATATCTGTCCCGCAGAAGTCGTTGTCAATGGAGCCCACAAGACCCACGATGTTCAGGTGGTTGTGCTCCTTCGCCAGAGTGTCTGTGATCCTCCCTGAAGTGGAACACAGAATCATTATGTTCGTGATGATGGAATATCCTCGTCAACGGTTTCCAGACAGCGCTTTACCTTTCTGTACAAGCTCATCCAGCAGGCTGCTCCACTCAGTGCGGAAGATGTTGGCTCCAGTGAGGCTGCCGTCTCCTCCGCACACACACAGGTTGGTGATGCCTTTCTTCACCAGGTTGAAGGCAGCAGCAAGTCTGCCCTCTCGGGTTGTGAAGGCTTTGCATCTGGCACTTCCAATGATAGTCCCACCCTGCAGAGATATTGCCATGTCTTAAAAAAGGTCACAGCACTTTGCGACAACAGACATCTGTGATTGAAGTGTAATATTAGATTAACGAGGGGGAAACAAACAGATTGCAAGCAGTGCACTTGAGATTTAAAGCCATTGCAAGACAAGAAAAAAGCTTCATTGGGCTTTACTTCTGGGAATGTGTTCTAGGAATGAACAGGCAAATAGATGTGACTGTTTTGGAGGAGCATAAAGACAATGAAAAACAGCTGTATACTCTCATGAAGCTTCAACAAAAACAAACAATCCTTCAGTTTTAGTAAAGTACCTCATACCCTTCAACAGACATGCTGTACAGATGCAAAACACACATTTGAAGCTTTTTATGGTTTCTCAAAAAGTGCAACTTGCTGCTTCCTCTACAGTTGTGGTTAAAACACATGCAGCAAGGCCCCTTACCAGATTCTAACCACTATTAGACAGGCAGAGGGAGAAGAGATGAGAGGAGATGGCTGATTTAATAAAATTCCTTTTCAAACCCCCAAAAAAAAGTGACAAAAAAGAAAAACACAATTAAGGCACAACAGACTGTGGTGTAAAAAGCACAGTGATAATGGCTCTGCTATCCCTTTCTCAGGACAGCTTGTTGCTAGGACACCTGGATAGCAGAGGCTCTTGTTTGTGCCATTTCTAACATTCGTGGATTTTTTTTATTTGGCTGGTCAACATGTAGCTTGGAAAACTGCCTTTTATAGCTGCCTCATCCAGTGACACTGGCTTGAGCTAATATTTGAACATACCTGTTGGATGATGTTGGTCACACTGTGCCAGTGAGCCAGTTTGATGTTGTCACCCCCATCCACCAGACCCTGGTATCCCTGAAAAGCAACAGAAAAGTCAAAATCTCACTTAGATTTAACACAATGTGCTTAGATGATAAGATATGAAACAGCTGGTGTACCTCATATATAAGATAGACCTTTGCCCCCACATAGATGCCCATTCTTGTCACAGCTCGGATGGCAGCATTCATCCCTTGGTAAAGGACAAATGCACAAAAACTGATGTTTTATATTTGCTTTTAAAGTCGTTACACACAAGCTGTTGCACCACCGCTCTGCGTGACAAAATCAAACACTTAAGAGATTAAGACTTCCCCATCTCCTTTTGGGCAAAGGTGCCAACAGATCTGTTGAAACTGTAATCACAGTTCAGTCAAGCAGATCCTGACACAGTGGTACTCTGATCCTGTCTTCAGTAGCAGCAGTAATACCACAGATTAGTTACTATGTGACATATGGGGTCGTGCACTGAGAAGTATTAGCATCCAATGCATGTTACAATTACTGGCCAAAACCCTGAAAACAAATTACAGAATTACAAATAATGAATTATATTTCCCCCTATCCATTACATGCTGCTCAGGTTAGGTTAAACTATTTGTCATTTAACTGCTTTTACGCACTATTTAAGATAAGTACAAGTACCTGAAGCTGAACTCAAGAACAGTGCTTGAGGGATTGAGTGTAATTAATAACTTTCACCATTGTGAGATAGCAGGAAGTGAGCCGTCTGTATGAGGCCCATAAACGACCGTTGACCCTCAAACCGAGCAGATACATCCAGCTGTCATTAACAGTAGACCGTAGTTAGAAGCAACTGTTCACTTGTATTCATTTGTCATTTCTCACAAACCCTTGTTCAAAACCTAAAGGCTTACAAAGGTGATGACATACAAACTAACTGTTCCGTAAGTCACCTTGTGCATCTCCACCGCTGGTCAGCACTGCCATGGCTCGACCAGCCCCCGTCATCTTGAGTTGCTCCAAGTCCATCGAGCACATCATGATTCCCTCAGTTTGATAAAACCCGAAACTGGACGAGGAATGAAGAAAGGATAACTTGTAGGAGAAAGTGTTTGGTTTTGTAAGCCCTGGGTTAATCCAGATGTCGCTTCCTCCTTTCTCGCAGGTTTGCACACAGTTCTCGCAGCAGTTAATCTTCTGTGTTGTTGAACTCCGCCCTGTCCAAAAGGAGTGCTCGCGTCGTGGAGTACAGTGGGCGTTTACTTTGTCATCTTGCGTCGGCCGGCAGTACTTAAGAACCGCACGTACAACACGAGAACCTCCACCGCTTTGTACAGTAATAACAGGAAAAAAGGGGGAAAAAACACCTGCAGGTTATTTATTTACATAACAAATGACTCTTAAGTGGTTTTATGTGTATATTACGTAGCTCCAAAGTATGGAAGCCTAAAAGTGCCAAAATAAAAAATGAAATGATCAAATAAACAAGTAATTATTGAGATAATTAAATGTGTCAATAGTTATTTAACAATTAAAATGGATAACACAAATAATAAAAAATAAATAGATACGATTGTTTAACTAATTAAACAAATGTGTTATTAAGTACTTAAATAATTATATAAATATGTCATTAATTCTTAACAATGTTAGTCTTTTGTAAAACAAAATTTATTGAGTCATCGATTTGTTTATTTATTTAATTGTGGCACTTTTAGTGGTCATCCCTATATATATATATATATATATATATATATATATATATATATATATATGTGTGTGTGTGTGTGTGTGTGTGTGTGTGTGTGTGTATATATATATATATATATATATATATATATATATATATATATATATATGTGTGTGTGTGTGTGTGTGTGTGTGTATATATATATATATATATATATATATATATATATGTGTGTGTGTGTGTGTGTGTGTGTGTGTGTGTGTGTATATATATATATATATATATATATATATATATATATATATATATATATATATATATGTGTGTGTGTGTGTGTGTGTGTGTGTCTTTGTGTGTGTGTGTCTTTGTGTGTCTTTGTTTGTTTCTGGTGCGCACCAGAAACTAACTGGTGCTCATAAAAATTTAATGATTGATGATAAGATTAATGAAAAACACCAAGGATGAAAAGGTTTGCTGGCTAAATGGGCTTTTTATACAGAGGCAACTATGTTCCCACGCAATCAGGTAAACATAAAAATAAACAAAAATGTAAACCTTTAACTAACTTTAAAGTCAGATTTCAAAGGGAAAGGTCAGTTTCCATGCATATGTCTGAGAATGACTTAAAAAATGACACACAATTAAAATTTGGCTTGATGGCAATAATGTGCTTGACAGCTGACTTCACACTTTGTTTTAACCCTGTCACTACAACAAATTCCTAGCAGAGGAGTCTGGCACAACTTAACCGACTTCAGAGCGCACAGAGAGGAACAAGATTTTTAAAGGCGTCAAAACTCCAGCAACACTTGTGGCAGTAGAAATAACTGTGGTCTAGATCAATGCATTTCTATTTACAAAAGGTGTTGCTGGAGTTTTGACCTTCTTAACTGCAGCACATCATGACCGTGTACAAAATGTAACCTAAACATGTACTGTAACATATCTTAAGTTCAAGTGCAACTTTTTCTTACTCCTGAGGATTATTTACCTTTCACTGACACAGTAAACTAAGCATGTGCAGGATGTATGTACATGGATTTAGAACAAACAAGCCTTTATTTCCAGGAATTTGGGCTAAGGTGTTTTACATCTACTTTTGGAATTATTTAGAATACACAATTTTTATTGTAACTGGTGTGAGAATGAAAGTGAATGAAGTGCCCTTCTGAAAAACTTCATTTCATTTTAAAAATCTACAATCACTAAAGTCACACATAAAATGATCAATTTCTAGGGAAGTAGATGTTAGATTTCAGTATTTCTAAACAGATAAATCATGTTATACAAGTAGGGATGGTAACTGATAAGATTTCGTCAATACCGATGCCCTCATTGATTCTGCTTATCGATCTGATTCTGCTTATTGATATCGATATCAATTCCTGTTGTGAATTTTCTTGGTACAAAAAGTAGCTTTACAGGTTTTCTGTGTCAACAACATTTAATTGAGTTTATACTGTAAGTGAATAAAATGTAATTGGTCCCTGAGTCTGGATATTTCTGGGCATAATTAAACAGAAACAGGTAAAAATTGCACACAATGTGACGTTGATGTACTGTGTTGTGATATAAATAATTCAAGTAGGCCATCTAGTGTCTCAAAGTGGTTATAGCAATGGTTTAAGTTGTTTGGAAGCTTTCCGTAGTTATGAAGTCAGCCATGAGCCTTTTAATTGCCTGTTAGCTTTTGACATTTGAAATTCTCAGTATTTTTTACAAAGAGTTAATGTGATATGTTTCTGTGATGAAAGTTGAAATTCTATTCTGAAGTTGCAGTTATACTGATGTATGCTAACTGCTAGCATATCAATGCAGTTTCCCATATAGGTTAGCATCAAGCTTGTGCTATTTTGTTATTTTGGTAAACAAGGTGATTTATACAATTTCAAATGTACTGAATATGAATCTCCTGAGAGATAGTGATGTATATTTCTTTATGAAGTCAGTTCTTCAGTAAAACTTCAAGCTGAAAATCCTGAGTCAGAGTTTTCTTGGGAAATGTTATCTAACTGCTAAGATAGCTGCGGCAGACTAGCCGACTTAAGGCACGGCAGCTCTGGCACAATGTGAAGAATTAATAAGGGAATCATTAAGCACAAAGGCTAACAATATTGATGGATTGAAACATTTCTTATCAATTCTCAACAGGAACCGGTTTTCGATTCCCATCCCTATATACAAGGATTAATGTATTTAATAAATTTAACTCTGAAATCCATTTGGGAGTATGAATGATGAAAACCAACAGAGTCACAGAAGAGACAGACCACAGTGTGTTGGGTACAGTACATCAGCATTTATTCCATGCAGTTGTTTGCTCTGATTTTATTCTCCCAGATACCCATTGCACTGTACACTGGATAATACAGGAAACTGACAGGATTGGTTGATCATAATGCCATTCAACAGGACAGGGAGTTGGGAGATGAGAGTAACAAAGAAAACGGATGTTTGATACACGGGATGAGGCAACATGTCAACAGTTAGGAACAATTTCACAGAAATTCAGATGTAAGTTAATGGTATTCAGATTAAAAATGAGGGGGAGGGGCTTCTGCAGAAGCACAGAAATCAGCATCGCACGTAACCACAGACTTCATGTTTTATCGACCCTGCAGCGACAGTCCAATTACTGGCTTTTGGTTGTACTAGAAGTGCTTCTTCAAAGCCAATTAATGACGCCAATCAAACCTTTTTTCTTTTTTAGAAAGATGAAACTGATGAATGGTCCCAAAGTAACACGAAGAGATGCTCATTATATGACAATGTTTTTGTTCTATGATAAAAATACTGTCTTCTTCTTCCCATACCAATTCATTGTGCTTCCTTTACATAATACTTTTCAGGAGAAATCACATTTCTAAAGCTGCCTGAAATTAAAAAGAACAACACCGTAGCAGTCATTCATAATAAATTAACTCGATAATCATGTAGGCCAGCTACAAAGAAAAAAAGAATCATAATTAAATTAAACTTTACAACAATCAATCATACTTCACAGGATATATGCCAGAGAGACAAACGTTAACAGCTTGATCGAATCACCCAGTCATTACGATACACCAGGTTATTTCACACCAACGTAAACAGAGTGAAGAAGGTTCAAAAGAGGCTCGAGGAAAGGCAGCAGCTGCTTTTATCACCAGGGGCAAGCCTTTCCAAAGCTTTCAGGCAAAAGGTAATTAATTCATCAGTACAGGTTTAGATTCACTGTGTGCCACTATGATCATATGACTCAAACTCTCTGCAGAGTTCAATACTGATGTGATGCAGGTTTTCAATCCCCTGCTCGTTTTTCAACCAGGCGGCTGGTTAATAAAGCTCGAGGCTTCTGTCTGAGCTGTGCGATACATCAACAGAGAGGACAAAAACAGTTTACATTACATTACAGATGATTATATACAGGAGTAACTAACACTGAGATGAGGTTGTTTGAAAACCAAGAGCAGCTTAATTGCTCTGTGGCCTTGTCTCTGGCTTATATTCCTAACTTAGAAACTCAGCCGTCTGCATACACTTGAGCTTGACATCATTATCGTTAAATTCAACCCTAGCTGGCTGTTATTTCAACCGCGCGGTCATTAATTAAAGCGGGTGTCAAACACTCTCACAGGGCGGGGGGGAGGAAATAAAGCCCTCGCAGGTGCAGTATCCCCTTTCAAAGACAGCGAGACAAAAAGTAATATTGCTGGAATTCTTTCATTTGGATAAAATCCTCTTGGATACAAAAAATAGTCATGGAGCTGAAGTGTTTATATAACACAAGGAGAGTTATTGTCACTGTCGCCCTCTAGTGGCTGTGGATATGTTCTTCCTGCTCTGAATCAACAACAGAAAACCTGAGCATATCTGGAAAGGCAGGCTCACGAAGAAGGGAGGATTGAAAAAATAAAGCATCTCTATGAAGGTGTTTGACTCCTCCTGCTCCTCTCTAGCCACCAGTCACTGTGTTGTGTCTAGCCTGCTAGACGCTCCAATCGACATAATTATTGCTGTTTTACTCGCTACAGCAAAGACAAACAGTTATTGGACGCTGCGTATCAGACAGTATAAATCACCCTGCTAGAAAATGGTACATGGCAGATGCTGCACCTAGTAGTTCAAAGAAAGGGGGGACTGCACCTGGATTGCAACTAAAATATTCTACATAAATATTATTTTCTGTTAGGCGATAAAGGGTTGTACATCAAGGCTACCTGTAAGACTTTTTTACTAATCCTGGTTCATAACATGTGCCACTCAAAGCAGATTCCTACACACAACTATTGGTCCAGTCCAGTTTCTCACAGTCCTCGAACTATCCTGAGATGAGACTTGAAACTGTAATGTCTAATAATGAGCGGGCTTTGTTTTCACACTCACACACACACACACACACACACACGGACTCCCTTAACAACTCGAGGTCATGACATCTGATTGATGATGACAATGACGTTGGCGTGTCTCTGAGAAGGATGAGCTGCGTCACAGAGGAAGAGACTTTTTTTTTCTGTGTGATGTTTTTTCTTCGTCTCTGTGACCCTGCTTGTTCGTCTGCTTCATGCAGTCTTCCGGCAGCGTCTGCAGTTTCTCGAGCTGCACAGGCATGCTAGGACAGTTCAGCATGGATCCCTGATGACTGGACACTAGGAAGGGAGGAAACGTGAGGGGGGGGGCGTCCAGTTGCGAGGCAGGTTGTTCATGCTGGTGATCGCATTGTTTTCATGAGCTCCCCTTTTCCCTAACTCAGCGCAGTGGGAACAGGATGGAAGCCAGGGAGGCGGGAACTGAGGCTATGCACTGTAAACTCACACAGTCAGATCAAGGCTTGTATCAAAGCTCCGACGCCAGCAGGTGCAGAGATGCTGCTCCATCTTCCTGTCATCAGCCTCATCAATCTGCACTATCGTCCAGTCTCAGTCTCTCCCCGACACACAGTTAGCCCAGTTTGGAAAAGTCCTTTTTTGTCTCTGTTCAGATCAGAGAATATACACAAGTCCTGAATTTTCCTTCAAAACTCAGACAAAAATAAATTATGAGCACTATCTACTGTACATTTTCATTCAAAAGGGAATCCCTGCCATGGGTTGCCTGGATGCTGTGCTAGCGATGGGGCAGACTGGGTTTGATGGAAGGAGGGGAGGAAGGGAGGAGGGCTCTGGGAGAGATTGCAGGTGGGAGTCTTTGCTATAGGGGAGCTTGGTTTTTCACTGTGGTCCTCTTATTGCTGTGTTTTCTGCAGAGATAACACGTTGAACGGGACACGTTTGCCTCCAGGCAGAAATGCGGTGGAGCCCTGGGGCTTTTCACCACGAGGAAGGAGCCCCGACTTTGTTGTTTCTGATGGTGGCGTCGGAGCACTCGGCCTCTGATGAATCACAGTCTGAATCCCCAAACTGTAGTGGATTCTAGGAGAGAGAAACGAGTGGGACAGATGGAGAAACATTAGTGAGGTACAAAAACAGAGGTAAGCTAACTACTTTTGCCTTCTGTGCTTAAGGAGACTAATCATTGTATCAGCATAGGACCACAATTTGAGAACAAAGGTAAAAAGTCTTGGTTGAAATTTGATTTAGATCAGTGGTTCCAGCGCAGGTGTGAAAAAAGGAACAAAAAACAAAGCACGAAAAAATGTCTAAACTCAACAGTAAGTGTAAAAAGTATGACAACAAGTGTGCTGTGGTTTCATGATTATTTTCCCTGACTCTTGGTCTGCCATATGTAGTGCTCGTCCCTGTGTTTGCGCACATGTGTTTTGTGTGCGTCGGGGTGGAAAGTGCCACCCTTTGTTGCCATGTAGAGAGCAGAGGAGAAATGTGAACGCTCGACCATGCAAACAGCTACAGGACTACAGAACAACTGCTCTACTCTGCAGCCAAACAGGACACTTGTGCATCCCTTACATGTGCATTCACACCAAGCAGCAACCTCTGGTCTAAGAACATGAGATGATAAAGTGCGAAAATCTGCTGTTTCTTGAGTGTCCTGCTTGGAGCTGGCTCCGAAAGTACTGGAGATCACATACACACCAAGCCAAAAAAAGCTGTTTTCAAAGCAGAAATAAACCTATTTACAGCCTGGTTCAGAAAACGTCTCCTGTCTGAGTCGCTAATTTTACTATCAGCAAACACTGTACAGGGGATTATTTTCTAACTCGGCAGGCCAGAGGATATTAAGATCGCGAGCTCGCCAAATCAGAGGCCCATAGGCGCCCTATGGCTGTACGCGAAGCCCTTGCCACTACCAGTATGGCAGCTCTAGCTTATGTGCGTCATTTCCTGTTTCAGAAATAGCCAGGTGACATCGGCGAGACTATGTCCATGTTTTATACAGTCAATGATACACACGCATGTGAATATATGAACTCAGCTAAACGATGTATAGCGAAGTGGACTTCTCAAGAGACCTCTGGAAATGCTGCTGGTGAGCCTTTCATGGGGTCTCATATGTCAGGAGGGGGTCTCAGATCCCCCACAGTGATAACAACAGATATTTAAAGTTGGGCTTTTTCTTGGACGAGATTCTGCAAGGCCACAGTGTGTTCCTTTATTGACTGTAAAATTGTAATCTATTTGCATTTGAAAACACATTTACAAGAATTTTGTAGAAACAGTTCTCTAAATGATTTATTTACTGTAAAGGAATTATGTCTTAATTATTGCATTTTGATTGGACTTTGATTCTTTGCTGTCTTAATAGCCATGTTTTCTTTCCTGGCTCAAGGACTGTCCTGTCATTTTATTTTTATGTTAAAAGTTATTGTAGTAATTATAATAATTGAACAAACAGACATTATTACCCCCACAACATAAATTTGGGGGACCGTATCAGGACAGGATGCTCAAAACAAACACTCATAAGATTTGTGGTTAAAGTCACAGTGTGAATTATTCATTTATCATTAGTAGCATTTGTTTTGTTAAAACAGGGGAGGCCTCAGTGACTCTATTTTCTCTAAAAGGAGGCTCACTGTCTGACCCTATGATAACCCCTGATTTACAGCATGTAATAAAGTTTAAAGCACATTATTATTTTTAGGGATTTGGCTCACTGGAAAAATCTCAGTTTTAGCCTGATGATGGCGCTAGATGAAAAGTTAAGAAATCATCAATCTTTTATTCTGCAATTGAATCAATGTCTGTGCTAGATTTTATTTGAATCTGTTCAATATCTTTTAATATTACTCGATTCTCTAAACATGAACCCCACACAGAGTCAACAAGCATGATGTGGTGTGTCCCCTGAGGATCATGAACACCTGTGTGTCGTATACATGTCCTTCGTACTGACCTCGTAGCTGTGTTCATCAGAGCACAGTTTCCCCAGTGAGATCTGAGTCTTCACCCTGCGCACGGCGCACTCCTTGTCAGAGAGGCCGTCTGACTGCGTGGAGATGTCGATGGGGATGTCTGGCGTGTGTGACAGCAGCTCGTCCAGGTGCTCCTCCTGACTGGCGCTCAGCCTCTCCAGGGGTCCACTGTGCGAGTGGTCGCTGGTGTTCCCCTCCTCGCCGTCAGACACAGACAGGTTCTCTGAGCTGAAGGTGGAGTAGGACTGGAAACTGCTCATACAGCGATGAGGTCTGAGGGAGAAAAGGGGAGATTTTGATGTTGCTTTTATACTGTAGTGTCTTTTAAATCCTGTAACAATCTGCACTTCAGTCATGGTGAGTCTGTCATTTTGTTTCACAGCACGATATAACTGTGAATCTCCCTGGAGGATGAATAAAGTATTCCTGATTCTGTTTCTGAGATCATGATGAGAAACTTAATGACCCTCTGTGTTTTACCTCTGCCTCCTTGGAAACTCCACTTCACTATCAACCTCCCCCTCCTCCTCTTCAGATGACTCATCACCACCCTGAAAAAGAGACAGCTCCAGCTGTTAATCAGTTTCACAACATGAACACGCTCTGCAGACTCAGTCATGTGCAGCTTCCAGCTGTGCTCACCTTCCTGAGCGGCCTGAGGATGCGGGGCAGTGCCGTGGAGAGGTTGTGTGTCTGTTGGGATGGGTCTTGCTCCTGTGGCTCAGTTTTCTTTGCAGCCTCTCCGTCTGTGGCACAGTCTTTGCCTGGAGCCCCTAAAGAGGACTGGGTGTTTTCCTGGGTGTTGAGCAGTGAGTAGTGAGGTAACTCTGGGTGGTTTGTGACGGGAGGCGTCTCCTGACAGTGAAGGCATCCAGGGAAGGGGTGAGCCTGGCAGCAGGGGCACAAAGAACCAGCACCAGCACCTGGCACGGGGTTGGAGCTGGTGGATGAAGTCCTCTGCCGCGTGTCTGCGTCCACTGCAGTGGAAATGAGGTCCGGGCTGGATTCAGAAACACGTCTTTGCAGGTGATCCGTCTGAGGGCTTCGGAGGGCGGCGGCAGGGCCAAAGTAGCGAAGGTTATTGGCACAGTTGACAACAGCCTCCTCCCGGCCCTTCAAGGGGAGGAGGGGCCCCTCAGGTAGTGCGTGGTGGTGGTGATGGTGGAACTGCTGCTCCTGGAGGGACTGGGTGTCCTCGGGTGCACCAGCTAATGGTTTCAGGAGACCGGGGAAGTCGTTGTGGCTTCCTTTGCTGTTGGCGCGGCGGTGGCGAGGCTTGCTTCTGTATCGGGCTTTACCTGGAGGCGTGGAGACCTTTGGGCTGGCTGAAAGCGGAGAGGGGGAGGGGAACGGGTCCACGCTGGGGATGCCATCAGAGCGAAGCAAGTCCGGCCTGAAAGACACAGATTATGGAACTTTAATTCAGTTTTTCTTCCATCTTTTCTTAGACTTTACTTTTCACTTATTTTAAAATCAAATGAATCAAAACCTCATCTATTTTTTTCCAAATGTCAAAGATTTGAAAACAGAGGGTTGAACATTTTTTTGTGTGTAATGCTCCAAAGCTTCAGACCTTTTAGCAGGCGGCATCCCTGGTTTGTGGGAAATGCTTCCTTTCTTCTTGATGAGCTTCTCTACGGCGTTGGACCTGACGATAGGCCTGACCAGATGGCGTTTGTAGGTCCCTGGATATTTCTTCTCAACAGCCTGCTCTCTCCTGCAGGGGTGACAGGATTCATTTGGTTATAATCGTACACAGAACCTACTTTCACTTCTAGACTCAGAATGGAGGGATTATTAGTGTATGTCATTATAAACATGTGCACGCATTTTGACCGCAGAAGCAGCGTTTAGCTCCTTTTTATTCTGACGAGTTAGTGCTTTTTAAACATGAATTTCAACCTGTTAGCAGCATAAAAATGTATGGTTGTTCTAAGGTCAGTTGTAAGAAACCATACTATACAACAGAGGCAACGTTTATCAAGTTTGGATGATTAAAGAGCAACCAGTGTTTTGGAGTAAATAGCAACCATGCTAACTGGTGACTCTAAGCTAAAGGTAACCGTGACTAACCATAGACTGTAAAAAAAAAAAAAGGACGTCCGCTTGCTCGGCTCGAAGTGAGGTCTCCACAAAAACTGCTCCTCCTGGTGGCTGGCTGCAGTATAGGTTAAAACTTTAGCCCTCCAGTCATTCCAGATGAGCTGTGGTCAGACTTTAAAAAATGAATACTCCTGGTAGAAATGTTTCTCACATCTGATTGTTGTGGTGATTTGAAGATATCATTTGGCTGTCTTGTATTCAAGTTCTCTTTTTTCTGAAAAGTTTCGTTTTTATTAGTTATAAGAGGTTAAAACGAGGTTTTAAGTCACGTTTAACGATGATTGACAGCTGCCGTTCTCGTGTATTTTTTGGGGGGATTGTAAAACATGTTGGGAGGTGGAGTCAAGAAGTGATAAGACTCTCGAAAGAAAAAAAAATATTATTTTTGTCACCCAGCTCCACTCAGATTCTCCCAGAATCCCTCATCGTCTCTACTGCACAGACTCTGGCTGCAATTGCTGCCAATGGCTGTGCCTGTGTTGGGGGTATTTTGGCCTCAAAACCGTACAATGATAAATGGCGGAGCAGTCTATGTGATTAACGGCTGAGAGTCACCAGTTTACAAGGTCACACTTTACGCTGAAACACCAGCGACGTCTGCAGGTGTTTAACTAAATGTGTCTTCTTTATCCAACCTCAGTTAACCTGGTTTGACCGCAAACAAGCAACATAACTGGCTGATATTCAAAGTAAAATGAGTGAATATTGTGAAATGATGAACCAGTCTATTAACCCTGAAATACTCAACCATTAATATTCTGATTTGGTGCAGTTCTCTGGACGTAGTTTCTGGTCTCAGACTCAGCAGTCTGTGTGCTCTTTTTGGTTTGGGAGGGTTTCTGATTTATTGACACGTTTACATCCTGGTATGTAACAATCTGGTAAGTGTCCACGGATAATGCAGTCATGAGCTGGATTTCTCCTCTAAAAACGTCTGTCCACCTAATATCTGTCCACTTGCTGATCTCTTCTGTCCACTCACTGCTATTTCACAAACCTGGGAGCTGTTTACTATCTGTCAAAGTGATGATATTAAGTTAAAAAAATGTGTTTTTTGGTGATTAACTCCACGTCAGTTGACAAACTATTATACTCCGCAGTGCTTCTGCATCGAAGTTGCGCATGCATCCGCCGTTGTTGATAAACAAATAATCCCTCTATGGGTTGTGACAGTAACATGACAACATACACTAGAGTAACTCTCAGGAGGAAGGGGAATCTGAGGGGTGCAGAAATTGTTAAAAATCTTAAGAAGAGAAAGTTGAATTATTTCTTTCTAATTCCTCAGTCACTCTAGGCTCCAACAGAAAAAGCCGAGGAATCTGAGACAGACGTATAAAAGAAAATCTGTCTATCCTTTGTTATGCGACTCAAAATGCCCCATTGTTTCAAACCAAAACACTGACAGCTGTTTCCTCCTTTCTTCTCACTATCTGAGTTCACCCTTAGCTGTCATGCCTGACTGTGTTATTGTAATAATTTAACAAGAAATGACTGGAAATGCCTTTGAGAAAGAGGAAGTTTCAGTGTTTGTGTGTGTTTATAGCCTTTGAGGTCTGATAGAGAAGAAAGGAGCAAGATAGTAGCAAAGCATGCACATGACTGCAGGGATAACCTGTTTACATACTTCATTAGTTCCTTCTCTCGGACCTCCAGCTGCAGCATGATGGCACTGAGCTCCATGTAGAGGTTATTGGCTCGTTCCAGTTTCCTCTCGTAGTGCTCCCGGATGTCTAGAGCATGCCTGGAAGTGCAGAAAATGTTGACTCACACAACTTGTGCTTCAGAGGAGATAGTAATCAAGACTCTGCGGCATTAGCAGGTACATGTTGGATGTTTTCATTCACATCAGCTCATCTGTTTAGTTTTCATTAGTTACACACCTGAGTTCATCCCGCCGGCGTCGGATGAGCTCCTCATCCAGCCTGTGGATACATGTGCCTTCACTTTTTATCTTCTCAAAGTGTTTCTTCACCTCCTCCCTCCATTCTGACTGTAATGATAGTGAACACAGCCAAAATCACTACATGTCAAAAGCATCATCTGGAACAAATAAATACTGCTTCAGGAGATCACTGGACTCCTTTTTAGTGTGATACATTTTTAAAGAAAGCGATTTTGTTTTTGTAACAGACCTGAGACTTGAAGTAAGTCTCCTGAGGAGCCCCGAGGACGTCAGCAGAGGCAATATCAAGGTGCAGGAGGATCTGACGAAACGAAGGCCTGTTCCTGGGTTTGCCTTGCCTGGAACCAGAAAAGGCAGAGAGAGAAAAAGGAATCAGATCAATGACAGAAATAATCTAGTTTTTAGACTAAACTGACGTAGTCTTCAGGGATTTTCCTAAACATGACTCCTCACTCACCATGTTTGCTTCATGAGGATCTTGAAGCCATCAGGGCAGGTGGAGGGGACAGGAAGGTGGAGGCTGTTGCTGCCGACACCCCAAATGATGGCTGAGGAGTCCACGTCTTTATAGGGGATCTCTCCGGTCAGAAGCTCCCATAAGACAACTCCAAATGACCTAAAACACAGAGGAAAACTGAGGCCTTGTGCACATGTAGCTGGTTGTTTCTGAAAACAAATATCCCCCCTCATACGTTTTTAAACATACTTTTGTAGCTAAGAAGTGACGACATGGACCTGTCCTTCCATCCATCGTTATTGGGAACGTAAGATCTATCTCCAATAAGATGGACGAGGTAGCCGTGCTAACCCAGCAACAGAGGGAATACCAGAGGGCAGAGTAGCATCATGCTATTCACAGACATGGCTAGATGCCACAAGTAATATTCCAACCAGGTATCTGTCTTTGTTTTGAGTATTTTCTTGTGTTAAATTTCCCAGATATAGCATTTCACATGTCTTAGGAATTTCCTAACCCAAGATTATTTTTGCCAAACTCATTTTTGGCAGTGTTTTTCAGACCAAAACCCCCTGCCATCCAATCAGGATGAAGCTCTGTTATTCAGCTGTGATGTTTACACAAAACCATGAAACCAGAGTTTTCCAAAATCTTCACTTTGGCCTGAGTTTTCAGAAAACATCTTTTCAGTGATGTAAAACTACGGTTTCATATAGATGACAGGCCTTTATGTATAAAAACATTCGCAGTTTCCCAAATACCCAGCTACATGTGGACATGGCCTCAATCAGGACCCCTCACAGAAACTTCATGACAATACATGTCAAAGACTTAGACTTCTGTCTACAATAAAAACAGTATCTAGCAGCAAAATAAGTGAAAAAAAAACATTAAAAATGTATTTTAGTACTCACCATATGTCCACTTTTTCAGAAACAGGCTCATTTCTTATCACTTCTGGAGCCATCCAGGCCACCGTACCCGCAAATGACATCTTTGTACTTTTGTCGCTGAGCTCTTTGGACGTCCCGAAGTCAGAGATTTTCACAGTGTCGTTGTGGGTGACCAACACACTAAAACACACACAAACACACAGACGTGTCAGGCTGTTTGTTGATCTTTAAACTCCTGTAAACTCTCTCATATCAGGGCCGAGCACTTTCTGCTTGAGATTAATTCAGGTCAAATGACCAGGGGTTAAACTATCCGGCCATTCTTTGTCGTGGCATTCTCTGGAAATTCAAGAGGAATGAGTTTTATTGGTAGCATTTCAAAAGACTGAGCTGTGACTGAAGCACATTTCTGCATCTGAATCACTCCATTAGCTAAATGAGACTGACCTTTCCAGCACATTCAGCCTGCTATCGTTCTGCTGACTAATACAGTGTTCAGCGCTGCCGCAGCATGATAATATTGATTAGAAAAACAGGGCTACAGTGTGCACAGGACGAGGCAGGATGAGCAGCATGAGACAGGACACTGTGTCTTACTCAAACATTAAGGCGACTTGCTTCTTCTTCCTTCTGAGGATGGCATTTAACGTTAATGTCAGACCAACCACATGTGAAAGGAGGATTTGTTTTTGTCGCTTTGGGCTAAAAAAGTACTAAACAAGGCTGCTAAGCTGTTTCGTGAGATCCATATATTTGCTGAATAACCACCCAGGAAAACATAGTCTGTACTCTGTTGTATTCCAGGAAAAAATGTTAACTACTCTTCTTTTAAATACTGGAGATAAAGTAGTTTAAGTTTAACCTTATTCAGAGCTGTGGAAAATCGAATTAACTGAAGTCTCCGGGGATTATTCTGTCATTGTAATACACAGGATGGATTAAACTCACTTGGGAGACTTGAGGTCTCTGTGGATAATCTTGTGCAGGTGTAGGTAGTTCATGCCGCTGGCGATGCCTGAGGCCCAGTCCACCAGTAACCTGGGGGTGACCTTCCTCCCCGCCCTTAGCACCTCATACAGCTGGCCCTGAGCGCAGTACTCCATGATGATGCAGTAACAAGGTGCCTGCGTGCACACTCCCCTGGCAAGACCACAACAGAGATATTTGTAAAACAATGACAAATCCATCAGCTATCAGTGATACAGATGGTAAAAATCAGAGTCTGAACAACAAGAAACCACGAGGTACTGACTTGAAGCTGATGATATTTGGATGCTTGAGCTTTCGCAGGTGTTTGATGTCCGTCTCCTTCTGCTCCCGCACCTTCTTGATGGCCACCTCCTCAGAGCGGAACTTGCCCAAGAAGACAGCTCCCTGTGCGCCGCTACCGAGCCACTGCAGCTCTGAAATCTCCTCAAACGGGACCTCCCACATGTCTGGACACAGGGAGAGCACATGTTGTTAAAACAGAAGCCAACTAGTGCCACTTTTGAGGAGCACACTGCTCAAAAACAGACAACAAAATCTACCTCCACACTCTCATGACCAGGCATCTGCAACTTCTACTTTCACAGGAGCCATTTTGCCTCACTTAACCTGGATTAAAGTCATTCTGAAGTCAAAAAATCTACTTTGTCTTTACAATAAAGACTATAAAGTGTATAAATAATATCCATATTTAAAATCTAGGGGATTATTATCTACATGACAAGTTTTTTGAATTTATAAAAACTTAATGTGATGTTTTCGTTTTTTTATTTTTAATTAAATTGCAAAATTTTGAAAATTCTTGAAATTTCAAAAAATTGCAAAAATTTAGAAACTTTTAATTTTTCTAAAATTTGCCAACATTTCAAAAAATAAATTTTCATAAATTTGACTAAGAAAAAAAAGAAGAATTCAAATTTTGTTTTTTTTTTTATAAAGGATAACCCCCCCAAATTTTATTTTTTTTAAACATAAAAATAATAATGATAACAATTATAATCACATTTTTAAAAAAAATTAGACTTCTATAATATGCAGTTATTTTAAAAATTTGCAAATATTTAAAAAAAATTGCTCAAATTTTAAAAAATAAGAAGTATAAAAAAAAATGAAATTAAAAAAAGAGCAAAAAATTTTAAACATGTAAAAAAAAAAAAAAATCTTTATTTCAATATATTTTGTTTGGCTACAAGGAGCCACTGCAAAGGAGTCAAAGAGCCACAGAGCCACAGGTTGCAGACCCCTGGCTATGATACTCACTCATAATCAGTTAAAACTTGTTTGTTTCTGTCTGTTTAGCATTTAGCATTTCAACACCTCTGTTGGTTAAAGCTACTTAGTTTATCCAATGCTGGTAATGTCCCAACCTCACATTAATGACAAGCTGATTAAAGGTTAAACTACTCCCTCTAAAGTTTTGTCCTCTGGTGAAAATAGAAGGAACATGTCAGTAAGTAGCAGAGAAAAACACATACACCAGTAGATGTCATATGTTTTAGCCATACTGAGTTAAAATAAATCTGAAGCCTGTGAACGACTGTTATAAATGTCTCAGACGTATAAATAGTGAGTCATATGTTTATCCACTCTTGGTCTGAGGTTTTAAACCAACAGAGAGGAGAAAATACTCCACTGAAATCTCAGTCCCTCTACATTTGGACATTATCTTGCTGAGCCCAGCTCTGTCTAACCTCCACTTGTCCTGGCTGTGAGCTTCTAGCCTCTGTGTGCAGCCTGCGCAGGCAGCCCTGCAGCAAGGTGAGTCTACCTTTACCACGGCCTCAATTCAAACTGACAGTTTCACCCACAACAGGGATTGTAAGCTGGAGGAGGCTCTTTCATTGTAGACTGCATTGAGGGAGATGAGTGTAACTCTCTCACCTTGCTGCTGCAGCTTGTATTCTGTCGAGTACGTCTTCCCGATGATGTTCCAGACGGGTCGCAGACAGCCGAACAAACCCTCCAAGAATCCCCCCGAACCAGGCCCCGCTCTGTGGAAGTGCAGCTTTATGTCGTCAGGGTGGTGAGGGTGGTTCTGCCTCCCCTCCCCACTGTGGTCCATGGGGCATCCCCCTTCACCCATCTGCTCCTCTTGTCCACTCCCACACCCACCGTGCTCACAGGACGCCGGGGACACGGCCTCCTCGTTGTCGTGCTCCTGCAGCTGGAGCACACTGTTGTCAAAGTGCCCCCCCTCGCTCCGTGTGGAGTCCACGCTCAGAGCGATGTTTGGGGGACTTACACCCCCCAGCATGCAGTCCTCATCCTGCCCTGGTGTCTGCAGGGGGACGGGCAGGTGTGTGGGCGGGGCCAGGTCTGTGATGATCTGAGGAGGTAGGTTGGATGGAGGTGCCTGAGGGGGCTGAGGTTGGGAGTTGGGTGAGTTTGATTTCTTCATTGCGTCCCCGACCACGGTGAGTTTGAGCTCCTCCTTCAGCTTTCCCACCAGCAGACTGGGGCAGGAAGTCCAGGAGAGCACCTCGGGGGAGCTGCCCATGGTGTCGTGCATGTGCATGGGCTGCTCAGGGACGATGAGTGGGGCGCGTCTTAACACGCTTTGGGTTCTTCTGAAAGCTGAAATTCACCTGCAGAAAAAAAATGGATGAATTAACTCTAAATTGCACTTTGAGAGGAAAATAAAAGCATATTCATATAAAAAAGCTGAGTTAGACCCATTTAGATGATTGTCGACACCTCTGACACAACATAAACACCAGGATAACTGCTGCCATGGGGCATCATTACATCCACAAAGATAAAGCAACCCTCATTTCCTCTCATAGACGTTGGTTTGTGAGAGCTTGAATCAATGACGGGTATTTTTAACCACAGGGTGAAAACACAGGAGGCTGGAGGAAGCCGGATATCCTATAAATCAGCGTATTTATTCACAGCTGAATGGACGACACTGCACAGTTTGTCATAAAATCCTGGGAGATGTCTGAGAAACAACTGAAAACACAAACACACACACACACACGTGTGACTTTACAGTGTCCAGTGTCGAGCACTAACAGTATAGCAGGGATTAAAAGTCTTGTTGTGTATTAGGACAGCTGAGAGCTAAACATCTGGCACACACGGCCGATTCTCACTGCTTAACCAGCAGGGCTCGGGGTGAGCTATCTGAGGGCTGCAGCCAGTGTGGTGTTACACAAGATGCTGCTGGACCAGAGTCAAGAGCGGGATGCAAATATCCTAAAGGTCCAGACACTGATGAACACAATGTCACCTGGAAAATCTCTCATATGGTCTGTCATACAGTATCAAGATGTAATTCATATATTGTGATATCGAAAAAGAAAAAAAAGGAATACTACAAAAACTGAATTCCAAGCATTGTCTGTTTTTTTAAGTAAAATTGTCATATTGGACTTAATATGAGCCACATTCACCGGATAAGTTCAAAAATTGTCCTTTTCCAAGTCAAAAAAATTGTGCCTGAGTCGCTCTTGGAGTTAAAAAAAAACAGACTATAAGGTGAGGAAAATGTACTAGTTTAGCTTCTTGTATTTAGACAATTTTATTAAAATCAAACTGACAAGACAATTATTTTACTCTTTCCAGCAATCAAGGTGTCAGTTTTGTCTTTTGATATCTTGGAAGAAGACTTTTTTTCTAGGGCCAGTAGGGATGGGTACCTTATACATTTGAAACGATAGGGTACCGATGCCCGGTACCTGACCAGTACAGGTACTCAACAGTACCAGTTTTCTGTACTTTTTTGTGTTTATGTGGTAAAAAAAAAATTAAATTTGTTAAATAATAAAACTTTTTTTTCTTTTTAACATATAAATTCTTCAATTTGTTTAATTTTTTTTTCTAATAAACATTTTAATTCTTCAATATATATCCTTTCAATGCTGTGTTCATGTCCAGCATGGAAAATTGCCTATTCTTCCACTTCCTCATAAGGATACTAGTGCTGCACGATTTGGGGAAAAGGTGCGATTTGCGATTAGGTGGACAATATTGCGATTGCGATTGTGCTTGCAATTTAATAAAAAAAGTTTTGTCATGATGAGTCTACAGACTTCCTTGGTTATCAT
Organism: Halichoeres trimaculatus; assembly: GCF_033239565.1. Lineage (NCBI taxonomy): Eukaryota > Metazoa > Chordata > Actinopteri > Labriformes > Labridae > Halichoeres > Halichoeres trimaculatus. The sequence continues at coordinate 21,251,237 of NW_027437197.1, forward strand.
GGAGGAAAAATCTGAATTGCATGTGCTGACATTGCGATTGCGATTGTGATTGCGATAATCGTGCAGCCCTAAAGGATACATTTAGGTACCTAAACATGGTACCCATCCTTTTCTTGTCAAATGAATGAGACCCATATAAAGTTTAATAATTCTGTTTTTTTAACCTCAAATAAGATCAAATAAGGTTTCCTAGGTTTTTATTCCAGCTAAAAGAACACCTAAAACATATGATATTAACACCACAACCAGACATGCTTCAAATTTATTCCAAAATTATAAATAAATATAAATCCCCTGAAAGTAAACACCTACTCCTAAAAAAAAACTAGTGGCAACACTTGCAACCAAAAATGAAAGCAAAACTTTTAAACAGAGTTCGCGAGAAAAATACTCAGTAGTAGAAAAACAAACAGATTAAAGTGCAAACATGGATAAAGTGGGATTATAATGCATGACCAATTAATCCCAACTCAGTGTCCACCTACTACTTTGATTTAAGCTTTAAATAGCATGACACAATCTTTGGTGACTCTAAAGTATGTTTAGTATTAAAAGTATTGTAGATGTGTTGGAAAAATACTTCATCTGGCATAATTCAGATCTACTTGTTCAGTTTAAGAAAAAATAAAAAACCTTGATTCTCCTCCCTCCATCCACATCTCTGTAAGTGTATTGGTGAGCACTGCCTCCTCTTTCCTCTCACTGACTTTTCAGCATCTACCAGCAGGAGTTTCCAAATTCAGAGATGTTTAAATCCTGCTCATGGGGGCTGTGATTTGTTGCAACCATCTAACTCGCTGTTTTCAGACAAACAGATGGTCATTTATTCCATCTAACTGCACTTGTTTACCAATCTCTGCAGCCCTACAGAGCAGTGACCCAAACGCTTTGTAAAAGACACTTCATTTCCCCCCTTTCCTCTTTAAACCCATGGGGACTTGGCCTTAGAAATCCAATCAGGATTGGAGGGGGCGGTAGAAAAGCAGGACTGACTGACTGACGGACAAACGGAGGGGGAGGTTGTACAGTGAGGAGCAGTACAGTGTGTACAGTTGGGAACAGAAGATCAAAGTCCAGGAGGGAGGAGGCAGAGTGAGCTGGCTTCGGTTACGTGGAAGTTTCCTGACAGGGGAAAGGGCAAGCTGTGAGATCCAATCAAAACACACTTCATTCCTGTTGCCCTCTGCGGGAAAAGAATGGCATGAACACACAGCCTTTCCTGTTGGGATAGGCCAAAGTACAAAACAGCTTTGATCTCTGGAGCAGATAACACTAACCACTGAAACTCTGCAAAGCTACGAAAGGGGCAGCTCGATTCCAGCTCCAAACAGATTTTCAGATACTTCTTTCATGTTCTAAAAAATGATTCAGAAACCTTAAACCTGCATCTGTACCCAAAGCATCCTGAGCTGTTAGCTTCACTCTTTTTTCTTTTTAAGTTTGAGCAAACTAGCTTCCTTGTTTTCAACATGTTTGTTTGAATCTTTCTGTTTATGTAACCAGTGAAACAAGCGTCTGCTGACATTTTCTTTGCGTAACGTGTGATAGATTAATGTAGACAGGCACCGTCTGTTGTGTCATTAATGAAGTGTTTTCAGAGGAGATGAATGTAGCCTCTGCGCTGTTGTTACTCCACATCAGCACCCAGGGGACTGTGACGCCTCTGATCCAACCAAATTACGATGTGTGAACTATCATCAGTAAAAAAAAGTTTCTAACTGTCTTTGAGAGGAAGAAAACATTTAGATTCTGGCTGTTAGTACGTCGTACTGGAATAATTTTGATAACTTTGATTTGTTTTGAAACGTTTTGCCTTTTTGTTGAGACGCATCCATAAGACAAAGATTAGGAAAGACAGGAAAGGACACAGAGAAAATGTCCCTGATGCTCACAGCTACGTGGTCCGCATCCGACTCCAATGGTCGACGGACACAGATGCTGCTTCCATGTTACATACTGTATGTGCTGAGGGGGTAACCTGAGCGCTGTGAGAGTGTAGTGGCTGCCAGAAGCTCATCTATAATGCAGGCCTGTCTCTAAGCAGGTTGCTGAGAGTGCAGGGGAAGGAGAGAATGCTCTCTCAGGTATCCAATAAATCCGTCCCTTCCACAGCCGAGACAATCGAGCTGTTCGCGAAGAGGCCCGAGCTGTAATTCCATCCCACGGGCGATTCTCCGAGCTGGGCCTCTGACGTGGGCCAAGGTGGGTGGATGCGGTCCACTGGACAGAAACACGCACTTGAAGACACAAGTTCGCACGCACATTAGCCACTATATACCCCACTGAAAAAATACCAATCATCTCATCTTGTACTAACTACAAAAAGCAGAGTTTGACTGAAAATCTGTGATCTCTCTCTGTTCGACCAGTCTTATCCCGAACCAGGACAGCGCCTATGTATCCATATCTGACACCAAGAGCGGGAAACAGACCTCTCCCTCCCATTAATCTCTAATGGAGGATCTCTATGGGCATAGAATCCAATGAATAATGTCTGCGCTGCATCAAGAAGCGCTCGAGGTTTCATTTACAGTCATTTATTTACAGGACTTTCCGAAAGTGACCTTAGTTACGCAAACGCCCGTCGATGTAACACAAAGGAAAGATAAGTTACACGTTTGGATGGAGTGGATGTTGCCTCAGAGAACGAAACAATTCAGATACTCATCAGAATGAACAGAGCAGAGAAAGAAAGAAAGAAACAGAGAGACAGAGCTACAGAAAGAGGGAGGAATGATCAGGGGCTGATCCTTTAATCCCTCTACAGGCCTCCAGAAACAAGCCTGAACAAACACAGCCCCTATTCAGCTTCCCCCTCCATATACCCCTCTACACACTTCCTTTCTTTCCTCGCCTCTCAAAAAGTGACCTGATGTCAATGACCAAAGGCAGAATGCATCATGGGAAGTCGTTCTTAGCTATACGATCGCACTCAAAGAGGGAGAGTAAGGCTTTGCTGGTAAACTGTTCAACTCTTCATGTGAGGGTGTGTGCACGGCAGCTGGTGTTGGAGGGGGATTGGAGTTTACACGTGCTCACACACACACACACACACACATATACAAGCCTGGGGCGTGTCTGGCAGGATCCAATAATCCCACTACTCCCAGCAATCCACTGGGGATGTGAGGGAGGGGGGGGTTTCTGTGCCACTCAGCGAAGGCCAGTGTGCTTGTTTGGATTGTGTTTCAGTGAAGTGGATCAGTCCAGAGACCTTCCACAGCACAGCGAAGCAGCAACACACAGATTGTTGACATGTATGCAGGTGCACACTCTGCATTCAGGCTCACATTAGCAGCGTCATCTGTGTCCCCATCAGTCTGCTCCTCATTAAGGAAAGCCCTGCTGGGCCCCGTAGGGGGGACCTCCCTTTAGGTGACAGCTGCGCCAACAACAAGGGACCAATTTAGGACCGACCGCACCTCATCATTCACACGTTACCATGTCAACACAGCATCCATCCTGACCTTCTGCTGCCAGTCACACTTGCTCTTATCCAAGGCTCAGGTTTGGGGAGGGAGCAAAGCCTGGGGGGTGCTTCTATGGGTCCCAAAGTGACAGCAGGAACAGTGTTTCCTGTTGGTGGTGTTTAATATTTCTGTTTAACAATCTGAATCATGAGCTGGACCCTAAAATTCACCAGCCACACTAAAAGTCCTAAAAAATGACCTAAATACAAGATCAGGAGTCTGGGAGTCTGAGGACTGACCTCCTCTGGGTCACAGATAAACTCAGTTATCTAAACTTGTTCCTCAGTCACTTGCACACAGTGGACTTTCATTACTGGAGTTCACCATGTGAGTCGGCAATGTTACAAAACTCCAGCAGTGAAACACACTGCACATGGATTTCTTGTTGGTAATGCAGTCAGAATATATTTAGCAGCATCAGCATTCAGCACAGAGACCTCGGGAACAGGACTGCCAACGGAGCAGCCAGAACCTGATTTGATTGTCGGGATGTGGGCTGACGTCTAAATCAGCTTTCCCTCACTATCATGGCTGTGAGTCCTGCCAGGGGGGATTGTATAGTCAGCTGAAGGTGGGTGGGAATGATAATCTGCTGCTGGTTTAGACCTGGTGAAATAAACAGGTTTTGGCTGAGCATTTAGGCTGCTGCTGTTACGTGGTCGATCGTTTCCTGTAATCTGTTTTTTTTCTCATTTCCTGTGGTGACTCACCTAGGCTGGCTGAAATACCTGCTGGTGGCTAGAGGGAGAGCAGGCCTCAGACTGATGACCAACAGTGTTTCATTGTTTCCTGATACATATACTAGTGCAAGAACCAAAACCAAAACCAAAACCTATGTCTGGTTGATACTGTATACACCACATATAGTTAAAAATCAATAGTTTGCACTGAAACTATTTTGTTGAATAATTGTTTGTTGTTTTGTAGGATGAGAATAAATCCACTTTGGACTACCATACAGTATTAACCAATATAATGTCTTTCGCAATCTGATTTTGATTTTGAAGTAAATTTGTTTGATTTGAAAACTTACTAATGAAATGCCTCAAATCCAAATAATTTGTATCATTTCACAATAAAACCCTATCGGTACCCCAAAATTCTGAACACAACTATGAATGCATTGCAGCTTACTCATCACTGGGATTAAAACAGTTTATATTTGTTGTCCAGTTTTTGTGTGAAAAGTTGGTTGAGTTGGTTTCCTGTGTATTTCCTCTTCTTATTGTTTGCATGTGGCATGTGTTTTTGTGTTTTGTCAAGTTTTACTATCTTCAAGATGTTATCAGTCACCAGCAAACTACACCCACATGTTCTGGTCTTGCCTGTCCCTAACCACTTTTTTGGAAACTAATTTTAACACACTTTTTTGTAATATGCACTTAGATAGACCCTCACCCATTGATCGCTGTTCTACAGTTTACAGTTTTATTTAGCAGATGCTTCTGTCCAAAGTGACGTACAACTCAAGCAAGAATTTAGGCAGAAGGAAAACCTAGTTAGTGCGAAAACAGTGCTATAAGTTATTTGGCAGCAGGTGCTGCCATTAAGTGCAAGGTTTTTTTTTTTTTGTATTTCTTTTGTATTTGGTGTCCTCTCCCCAGCCTTACATTCAGCTGAATGGAAGAAGGATCTAAGAGCCTTTATCACTTTGTTAGTAAGACTACTTATTTTACTCAGATGGTAGTCCCCAGCTCCTCCTTTATATGAAAATTGGACTTATTTAACATTACACTGTGTAAAATTTGAGGAAATCAGACAGACTCTAAGAGGATCTCTAAACAGATTTGATGCAGTGTGGTCCCTTTTCTTTTTTTATGTTAGACATCTACAAATCATTTCCCCGTGGTTCCACAGTGATGTTTACAGACAGATATTTGTGTATTTGACAATTTTATATATGTATTTAAATCTACATTTGCACACTTATTCAATATTTCTCACCCTACATGTGCAAAAAGCAGGGTTTGGTTAAGTGTGTGACAATTAAAGAGAGATGCACAGTTTTTTCCTTTTTCTTCTAAATCAGGTTGATCTGTAATGAATCATGTGTGTAATTAATCTAATTTAATTTCAATTTATTCTCTTTTTTTCTTTCACTTTTCTTTTTTATCATTTTCATTTTTTTAACCTTTAACGTAACAAATGTTTTTTTTTTTTTTGCATAAAAGAAAAATCAGAAGTTCAATTATTGTAATGATTGTGCAACCTTAAAATCTCAATTTGAAAAAAAAGTTTCCCTTATTTACTCAGAAATTCAAAATATTTTCACTCATTGACTTTTTTCTTGAGGGGAGACTGAGTGTGTTTTTTTTAATCCTTTTTATTTCTTTCTGTCAGTTTTGTTTGAAAGTTCAAGTCAATCAGGCAAAAAAAATGGAATTTCAAAATAAAAGCATGTCTTAAAAATGATGAGACAGACAGATGTTAAGGCTTTCTATTGATCTGGTTGGGTCAGCACTTTTGTTTCTCATTTTTTGTTATCATCAGGAGATAATTCCCCTAATATCAGTCAATCTTTCTCTCTTTAATGTTAGTAGTAAACATGACTGTTGCTGTGCACAAAAAAAACAAACAAGCCAACTTTTAAATATTAATGATTATATTATAGGATCCTGAATTCACTGGCGAACTTCTGCACAACATCTTAAGCCACATCGACTTAAAGCGTCTGCGATACTGGAGTCATTCTTGGAACAACTCCACGGTCTTGTGATTTCCGGATTTCTCATTGAAGAAGATAAGAGCCGTCAGGTAGATCAATTAAACTTCCATAAAAATGACTGACAGGAGGATAACAGAGAGTGAAAACAAATAAAGCTACACACTGGCTTCTTTCTCTACAGGACAAAGCCTCAGTGTCCAACTGTGGTTTTCCTGCTTTGTTCAGTCAGCGCAACAAAGAAAGTGAAAGTCGTGCTTTCACAACCAAAGTCACAAGTTCCAAAGTTTTGAGCCATTATTTTGACACATCTCTAACATGCATGTGAATCATCGGCACTTCACAAACACAACTTGTGCCTCAAATAGCCTCAGTCAGCACCAGCCAGAAGTGAGAAAAATAGATCGCTGAAGAAAAGAGTGTGCGCCATCGACACGTCACACGTCCCCCTTTCCAGATTCGTTCTCCCCGTTTCACTTTCAGTCAGGACACACAGCCTCCTCGAACCTATCATGCACACTCTGCTCAGAAGAGCTTGCAAGGCTATAGAACTGGCCTTTTCAGCTTAGCTGACTCTTTGTTCCCAGTGCTGCTTAATGGTAAAGCTTTAGAGAGCTCTGTTTATGAAGTCTAACCAGATTCATCCGGACAGGCGATGAATGCAAACAGAGCCCAGGCGAGAAAAGTGGAGGAAGAAAAGAAGATTAGGGAGAAAGAGACGTGGAGGGTTGTGATGTGCCGTGGCTTGAAACAGAGACGAGAAAAGAGAGAAATGAAGGAGAAACGGAGGAAAAGGAGAAAACTGCCTCTCTGTTGCTGTTGTGGCTGCTCTCGGCGTGATACTGTACCGTCCACGCTCCAATGGGAAAGACTCCCAGAGCAACAACAAAGGACACAAGAGGAGCCGGCTCCATGTGAACTGGGCCTGTCTGCCCTGCACGGCCAGGAGAAAGCAGCACAGACACACACACATTTAAACACAGACAGACACAAACACACACACACACACACACTCGACGCTGCACACCAGAGCAGCTGCTGCCACAACAATCCCCCTTGTGCTCTTTTAATAGGGACAGCCTGCCTGTTCTGCAACAACAAGGAGCAAGAAGAGAGGCAGACACACAAAAAGTGACACAACAGACCAACACGCATATTGCGAGAGCCTGGCTGCGACTGACACCGTGTTAACGGCTGTGATATGAAAATACACAAATGTACAGAGGAGGGGGTTAGTGGGTTTAACTAGAGGAAGTGGGCTTTGTACGGCATGTTCTTCTTTTCTGCCTAAAGACACTCTGCCACAGCAGAAAGCCAAAAAATCAATACACATTAGTGCCTCTATTAGCTGCTGGGTTCATTATATCCCTGCATGCATCTCATCTATGTTTCAATATTAGACTGTGAAGCCAAAGCAGCTGGAGTCAGACACGCAAGACATGAAAAATCCTCATGGATGTGAATATGCAACTCTAAACTCTGAGTGGAGGAAAGATGGATGTGGGGATGGATGGAGCTCTCCCCTCCTCCTCTCCTCTCCTCTCCTCTCCTCTTCTCTCCTCCAAAGCCCGGCTGCCGGCTACTCATCCAGTGCGGTTATATAAACATGCTTAGCAGCAGAAGACAGAGGTGGACACACGCTCACACAAACACTTCCACACACAGCTTTCTGCTGCTGAGCCAAGTGAATAAAGAGATGGATGCAGATGTAAAGTGGAGAAGGAGAAAGTAAAGGATGCCAGAGACAGTTAATGCAGGGACTCATGAGAAGCATGAGAAAATGAGAGTGTTATGTGCACATAGACTGACATAACTGGGCTGTGCATGGTACACGTGTGTCCCAGAAAAGTCTTTCATCTCTGACCGCGCTGCTGTAATAATGCCTCGGAGGATGATTTGGCTGTTACATCAAGCAGGCAGAGGGTGGGCTCTGCTGGTATACCTTTACCTATAAGTCAACCTGTCCTTCAGAGGGCACAGAGAAGCACTGCATCAAAAAAAAAAAAAAAAACAGCAGCAGCATCACCGCCGAGCCTAAAATAGCTCCCGCACGCACCGACGCACGACGGCTAAACACACACTCCTGCAGCCGCACTGCTACTGAGCAAACAGCTGATTCAAATACAAACAGCCCACGTATCAACACACAAGAAAGACTGTTTACAAGTACACACTGGAGAAAAGAAACTGATATAAAAGAAGAAGAAGAAGTAAAAGTGTGTCCATATCAGATGTGCTGAAAGACAGAGCATCAGCAGATTACTCACAGCAGACAGAGCTCAGATTCATGGTCCTCTCTCAGCTTTGAGGCTGGGATGAAGTGATGAAAAAAGGAAAAAGCTGCCAGGGGGACGAGAGGCTGGATTCGCAGAGAGGATGGAGGAGAGCAGCGAGAAGAAGAAGCAGAGGGAGAGAAGAGACAGAGGCAAGAGGATGACAGACATTCCTCCAACTCCTGCAGCACCTGGGCCGTGAGTGGGTGGCCGGCAGCGTCACCGAGTCGCTGAAGACCCGCTCACGTCACACTTTTCATGAATGGAGCTGTCTGACGCAGAGAGGACGCGGCTCAAAGAGCAGAGGAGGGGGAGGAGGGAGGGGGTGTGCAGGGGGTGCGGGAGTGGGTGGAGCCTTCTGCACAGACTCAGGGAGGCGGAGCAAAGAGGAGAGGAGAGAAGAGAAGGAGGATGGAGGAGGAGGAGCAGGGGGGGGGTGTATTTCAAAGCAGCACCAGCTGGGAACAGCAGGTTGGGCTGCGGTGGCGTCTCTGTAAGTAGGACAGAGCGCTTCTGCATAAGAGAAAATCCCTTTGTACCAAATCAGCAATCAGTTCTCTGCATGTCAATGGTATCAGCAGCCCACATACAGTCAGCCTGCACGATGAACAGGATATCACAGGCGTTTTCAGGCATATACAACACATAATATATGGAATATTACATAAAAACCCTGTCTCACTGAAACCCAAAGGAACATCCCACATTTTCTCCATATAAAACACTTAAAACATTTATTCTATGATCACTTTCAACAGAGAGATGCACCAATTCCTACAGAAGATGCAGCTAGATCTTAATGATAATGTTGGTAGGTTTAAAATGGAGTGAGTCACTGAAACCATCATGTGGGTTTTCAGTGGCTCCTTTACAGCCTCTGAAATGAATGGTATAGGTCTCAAATTTAATTTTCTGATTCGTGAGAAATGGTTGTTTTGAAATAGTGTTTGATTTTTGGATGTGATGTTGAAATTAATGAAAATAATTATTTAAAATGTATCTGAAATGAAGTAAAAATCTAAGTCTGAAAAGTCAACTGGCATCAGACAGCAAGTTTCTTTTGCTGATTTTTAAAGTCTTTATTGAGAGAGATTGGACAGTGGATTAAAACGGAAGCTGGAAAGAAAACCCCTAATATCCACCACAGTGAATTCCTGAGATCCAAGGTGTCAAATGCTTGAAGGTAAAGTCTGTAGAAATGGGAATTTTCAGTAACATCAAGAAGTCAGACTCTAGACTGAAACCCTCTCTTGCTCAGATGTTCCAAAACTATGGTGGCCTCCAAGGACAAGAAGCTCTTGTGATTCATGAAGAATATGAACCATCATTTGTCCAGTTTTTACACATGTATCAGTACAAACTGTTCTGTAAAAAACAACTACTCTCTTAATCTTTATCTTTAAATCAGATATTAGGGATGTCCCGATATTACATTTTCACTTCCGATACGATACCGATACTGCAACATTGAGTATCAGCAGATACCAATATTAATCTGATACGATATCATTATTAAACAAACATACTTTTATTACTTATTTTGTAGTATGTCTGTCATGTTAGAAAAGGCTTGATTAAGAGATATTATTCAAACAAAGAACAGTAGTCAGCAACAGTAGGTATGAGGAAAAACTGACCCATTTATTATTAACCAATGGGTAACAGAAATGTTAGCATTAAACATAGGAAAAAACTAGTAATAGAATAAAATAAAGAATAAATTAGAAGACCCAGAAAATAACCTAAATAAATCAAATAAAACAGCAGGAGCGGAGTCTGGAATGGACTGCTTATATCGGAGATTTTAGATGCATTCCGATACGATACGATACCGATATTTGTTTTTTTGCTGATACCGATATCTGATATCAATAACGGACTGGGACACCTCTATCAGATATTTGTATTTCCAAACTACAAAAGCACTTAGAGAGCACAGACCTCCTCCAAGCATATTGTGATTGTCACCAACACTTTAGTCCTACTTTAATGTTATACTTTCAGCAGACTGTCTGCTACAATTTGCTGTTAGTTGCAGGTTTGTACAATAATTGATGACCCAGTACATATATCATATTCCAGATCTTAGTATCCAGAATATTTCCAGGATCTGGATCATACTTTTACATGTGTCAGAAATGATGGTGACCTTGTCTCGTTTTGTTCTGTTTTGCAAAGCCATCCAACCATTTATGATGGACTTACATGCACATATGGTGAGGCTTTAAAACAATCCTGGATCCAGACGGTGATCCAGATCTGCTCCAAAATTTAATCACTTCTTCCTTATCCCATTTTGAACATTTCCTGAAAATTCCATCAAGATCTGTTTGTTACTTTTTAAGTTATTTTGTTCACAGACAAACTCTCCCAAAAAAAATTAAAGGCTCATACCAAGGTAACACAAATAAATGTTAATATATAGGTAAGTATACATCAATCCAACCTCACTTGGGAATATTATACTCCACTTTTATCAAATCTGTTTTGGTAAATTTCTCAATACTACACAGTACCTTTTAAAGGGTTTACACACTGTATTAAATGTCTGTATAAATGCTCAAATCAAGCTCTTAATTGACTGCAATCATTTATAATTCATGACTAATAACTAATCTTTAATGTATCAGTAAATTATTTATCACCTGCTGCTAAAACCTTTGGGAACAAACTATACTGAAAAAGAAGAAGAAATAAATAAACAAGTCAATAAATTGGGGAATTTTCTATTTTCTCTTGATCTTAACTCATTCAGGTTGTTCAGAAATGGTCCAGTTGAAAAAATGTTGATTGTATTTCACAGATTATTTCTGACCTACATTCCCATCAAAGGGGGTAAATGCTCTGTACAGCTGTGCTTTCCTTTCACTGGTTAATAAATAGCCACCACCCGAGGTTTCCACAGGGAATGTACACAACGTACAGTTTTCACTATATGTTCATTATCCATAAATACCAAATCTGAAATAAACCATGTTCCCTCAGGTTTCCTCATGAGGCTGAGAAGTCCAGTCTGAAATCAAACCATCAGACTTGAATCCATACTGGAGGAGGACTAAAGTTCAAGTTTCAGGACTGAAGGGCTACAACAGCTGAAAAGAAACCAAAGGTCAGAGCCAGAATGTCAAGAAAGCGGCTCTTTTCTCTTCCCAAAAGGTCATTTAATACCTCTCACGATGCCTCACGGTGCCGCTGATTGTGCTGAAAATAAAACTACTTAATTCAGCCACTCAACTTTTTTTTGTGTGCATGCTTCTGTGTTTGTACACACACTAACCTTTCAGATGGTTTCTGAGCATTTCACAGGGTTTGCTGAGTGGGGTCCGGGCTCTGCTTTGGTTCTGTCTCACTTTTCACCTGCAAACACACAAACACAGATCAGAGATGAACCAACATGGTTGTGTGTCTGTTATATGTTTGTGTTGATATTAAAGATTGAGGCTAAATCTAACTGTTTGAGAAAGAGGGCTGCCAATGAAAGGAAGTGCTCTGAAAGCAGTTGCTCCACCCCATCCTGTCCTTAAGAGCCCAAACCTCTGGGGAGGACAAGGATGTAGGGGGGTAGTAAGAATGTAATGGTGCATGAAGGGTGGGGGTTTGGCACATTGGAGCAGCATTGTCCGATTCTATCTTTAAGCCACACCCCAGCAGGGGACACAGCCAGAGAGGGGGGAGGTTTAGTGTACCAGGGTGAGGCTGAGATTTCCAAACGCAGCCTTTAAATGGCGTGAAATGACAGTCAAATGAGTCACAGCGCAGATGGCTGAGGATGCTGGCTCTAATGGGACTGACGCTGGGGAATGGTGAGCGTGTTAGCACACAGTTAGCTCTGTTAAAATAACCCGTTTGTGATGCAAAAAGTCCAAAATTAAGACAATGTCAAGCATTCTTCCAGGCCTGGAGAAAACCGGAGTGGGCGTGAGCCAACCTTGTTATTGTCGCCTTGTTGCTGCAGACACACTCCTGTAAACATGTCGCTGCATACGCAAAAACACAGCGGGGGAATTCCCTGCGATACAGCTCTGGTTAAATATTGGCAGAGAGAGTGATAGAGATGGAGAGACAGCGGCTGTCCACAGCGGCGTGGATTCAAATACCTGAACTGTTTGCTTAGCGAGAAAGTCTCGCTCAGCTCTACAGACGAAATTCCAAAGGTCAGCAGATCACAAGCCTGCGTGCTCATGTGGAAGAAAGCAAAGCCACAATGAGCTTCAAAACAGGACAGAAACACGCCCAGCTGAGGACTTTCAGACAGAAATGAAGGAGTGATGAAGCCACTTCAGAAAAGGACAATCTGTCCTCCATCACTTCCAGACTCATTCGCAGTAGTCAAGAGGTTTTTTTCATGTTATTTCAAGGTTCGAGGGATTTTCCAACACTTCAGTGTGGAGTTATTTTTAATCCTGACCGAGATGAAGAATGGATTCACTTACTCAATACTCATCACAATAAATGAAGAATTAAAAAAAGTAATACAAATAGAGTTTATCTTCAGTATCATACTGGAAAAACACAAGAGATAGCCTTAGTTTGATGACCATCGGCTGTCACTCCTACTGTACATTTCCTCCGTCCTGAATGTTCCTTCACAGATTTGAAGTCATACAACTTTAATTAAAGTTTCAAATAACTTTCAGGAGCGAGCAGGGCAGCTGGAACCTGAGCCTTTTTATTTTCTTTTCTTTGATTACAGCTTCCTCAGGTTGAAACAGCCACTCATTACAGTTTACCCTCTCATAAATGACGCCTGATGAAAAGAACTCTCTGATACGAATTGTCAGATACTAATTGTGATGATCATTATGAAAATACCTGAACTGAACTTCTGATCTGCTTTGTTAACCCCCTGCTAAAACACGTCACTTTTCCAACCACCTGTTGTGTCGCTGCTCTGAAGCTCTGTGTGCTTCATGCTGTGTCCTTCCACAGCGCGCAGGTCGCCGCTTGGCCCTAAGCCACGCCACTGCTCGTTATGCAACAGACGAGCTGACGGGCTTAAAATGATCCACAAACACAAGTCACTCATGGTTTTGTCAATCTTTGGACAACTTCCTTTGAATTCAGCACAGATATATTTTTAACCCATTTCATTGTAACTGGAAAGTGGAGGGAACCAAACCTTACAATCCTGAAACTCAATCTGCATTTACTAAACCAGAAAACATCAACAGTGAATGGGTACCTTTCACATTTGAAACAATACGGTACTGATGCCCGCTTTCTGGCAGTGGGTATCAGTACTCAACGGTACCAATTTTCAGAAGTGATGTCCCGATCACGCTTTTTTGCTCCCAATCCGATTCCAATTTTTTTATTTTGAGTATCTGCCGATCCCGATATTTACCGATCTGATTAATGCATTAAGAAAAAAGAAAAGAAAAACACTCCTACAAGTTGTCCTTTGAGTTTTTTTTTTTTTTTTAATTTTATTTAAATGACGGTATCATTCTAGCCAACATGGATATAGCTTTTTTCTCCACTTAGTGCAGCATTGGATCAACAAAAATAAAAATAAAGCTTCTCAGTGGTGCACCACAAGATAACCTTGTATGTGTGTGACAATAAGGTTGCAATTTCTTGTTTGCAATTTTGTTGTACTTGTTATAATGACAAATAAAGTTATATCCTAAAGTGAATGATGATTTGCTATTATACACAATTTAATTAAAAACAAGAACAACCGCCCCAGGCTTTTTCCGATTTCCTGCCTCGATCACCCCCGATTGGTTTGGGACATCCCTAATTTTCAGTACTTTTTTGTGTTTCTGTGGTAAAAAATATCAATTTGTTTAACAATAAAATGTATTTTCTTATAATTTAAAACATTTTTTTCTTTAAGATAAAACCTTTCAATGCTGTGTTCATGTCCAGCATGGAAAATCTCCTTCTCTTCCACTCCCTCACAGTCTCAAGGATGCATTCAGGTACCTAAACATGATACCTTTTGATTTTACTTGAATTGGTACCCGGTACTTTTGACAGAATTTGGTTGGTACCTAGAAAAGCACCAAATGTGGTACCCATCCCTAACTGTGAAAGAAATAACTTGAATTAAGAACAATGAAGATCATTGTGCCGCTTTCAATTTGGTGTTTCAAAACACTCCAGAAATACAGAAGAATTCAAATCTTCTTGTCCATATGTTTATACGATTATTGTTATTCAAATAAATTAATTTAATAAAATGAGCTTTTAAGGATCTTTATGCCTTTATCAAAGAAAAGACAACAGATAGATGTGGGAATGTGTGAAACTGGCCACAGGCTGGACTTTAACCTAAGCTTACCACAACCTCCCCGCTCAGCCATACCAGTGCCCCTACATTTACATCTTATTCTAAAACAGTTTTTAACGAGAACTTTACAGATATCTGTGTAACCTGACATGACGTACAGTAAAAAACTTTGTTGCCCTTTAATTTTTTTTCAAAGTTTTGAAGTATTACAGGATCAAAAAACTTTTCCAAACCTAGAAACTTTTTTGACCTTGAGAGGATTAAAGTAAAGATCCTGACCTGAGTCTCTAGGATCAGTGGTCACCACAGCCTCCTGCCCGGTCTCCATCACTGTCACACAAACATGATGCATGGCTGGTCAGTGCTCTATGTGCCCTGCCCTCTCCTCGGAGTGCAACAGAGCTGTAAACCACACGGGCTCTGCTCAGTTATACACACTCATTACTATTTCACCAGCAGCGGAACAGCCGCACTGACAGCTCCTGTGTCCCAGCATTAATAAGAGAAAAAGCAGCATCGCAGCTTACAGTGGTTTACTTTACAATCTGACAGCGCATGCAGCAGCCAGGTGGAGACACGCAGACACCACTCACAGCTGCTGTTACCAAAAATCAACAAGAGTCTGAGGATGTCTGATACATCTGTACAGTTAACATGAGCAGGTATGAGAGAATGGTGTGTTTTCCTGACTGGAAGACAAAAGCACACAAGCAAAGATTTAAATCATCACTGTAGAGTTTTGCTGTCGAATAAAAGATTATACTCTCTCTTTTTTATAAAAGTGATTATGTAATACTCTTTGCTCTGGATGTAACACACACAAAAAAACAAAGATAAACACTGAGAGGTGATGGGAATTTTATGAAGAATTACTTGTTTTATGGTCTGTGAAACCAGTTTTATCCATTTCATTTTCCATTTCCTTAATTTTCATGCACATAACTTTTTAATCTCTCTTCTAGTGAATACAGTTTATTGAAGAGTGAGTATTTACCAACGTTGGGAAATAAACTACACTTTATTAGCACTTCTGAAACAGATGTATTAAAGTTAGCACTTAGCGTCCAGAACCAACTGTTCCTTAGCTTAGCACACATTCAAAGGTCTGAATCTTTGGGTGATGTACTTTACAGCGGTTTAGGCAGAAAGTTGTCTCTGTATGACTTCTGATAACTTTTTGTATGAAAGTCTAAAAGACTCAGAGGCTGAACCAGCATCCTCTGGGACAATTATTATGATGGACTTGGAAATAGTCCGCAGAGCAACAAAGCTGTCAACAAAAAGCTTTCTCAGCCACTCTGACTGGCTAAACGTCAATTTCTGGCAAAGAAACAGTCTGTTTTGGTCAGTGGGGAGACAGATTACTTCTAAATAAGAGGTTTCACTCTGTTAAAGGAAACCAAATCAAACCACAATTTGATTTCTTTTAAAAGAATGGTCAAATTGATTGAGCCTTGTTTCCCAACCAGCTTTGGAAGACTGGTTCTTTGAATAGGAATCAAAGAACACAAATTCAACAAGCAGCAATTTTCATTTCTCAGTATCTCATTATCTCAGTAAGGCTTTACATTTTAAACTAGGGAATAAACAGTAGTTACAGGGATGTCATTTTTAAATGAAGCTAAAAATCAAAGCAGAACGCTAGCTAACTTTGACAGCTAATGGAACAAAAATCAAGCCAGCGCTAGTTAAAGCTAATGGGAATGTGCCAAAATTAGCCTTGGTTAAAGGTCTACAGATTGTCAACTTTTTACAGGAATAATCCTGCTCAATCATCTCCTACAGGCCTCTATACATGTGTGTCAGTGTCTGTGTCAGCCCGAACCCCCTCCTCAGCCTGTATGTTGATGTTCTGGTTTTCCTGGGACGTTTCTTGGTGGAAAGTAGGCATGGTTACATCAGCAAATTACAGAGTGCCCAGTGAACCCAGTGGCTTTGAATGTTGATGATAGTAAGTGGAAGAAGCTAATCATAGGGGCGTAAACACAGAACAGATAAAGCCTTTTCCGATACAAGGGTAAAGTTTGACTCAACTTTCACTCGCTTTCAGGCACTTGGAGAGCAGCACAGGACGAAGAGCGATACAAGTTGGCTTTCTGCTAACCAGGTATGAGTCAAATACCTATGATTAGCTTGTGCTAACATGCAAAGTCAGGTACTCAAGTGTCTCCCCCATATAAAGCATAGGATGCATAGAAAGCATAGAATAGAAACGCAATGCTACAGGTGGTTGCTGGATTAGTGAGTGAGTTCATGTAGTCAGAGATGGAAGCAGGTGTGCGCTGCCGCTGGCACTGATCCAAGGAGGAGCAGCCAGGTTTGAATGTTGTGTTTACTTACAAGTAATGAAAATTCATGCAGATTCTACCTTTGAAACAAAATTTTAAACACTGTTTTGACTGAAAAATTAAGGAGACATACATGTTTTCCCAAATAATTAAGGGAGAGCATGCAATAAGGTTTGTTCGAAGTGAGTTTACTAGAAATATCTTTGCAAAGAAACAACAAAGCTAATGCTACTCCAGATTAAGCTGATACTTCCATTCAGTTGATTGAATTGCTAAATTTCTTTTAAAAAACACAAGATCATTTTTTACATTCTATGATACAGGGCTGCAGTCTTCAAAAGCTGCTTTTGAAGACCAATGGTGATGGTGTTAAGGTCATGTGACATGAGATATGCTAGCTGGTTTTTCAAGGTAAACTGTCGACCAGACCGTGTCAGGTCAGTTTGATCTGATCAGTGCAAACAGGCTACCAAAGGTGATTTTTTTGTGTGCTTCTTCGAACTGGAGTTAGGATTGGAAAAAAAAAAGAGTTACGTTTTTGAAGGCTGTGTTGGAGGCTAAATTGTCGTGATCAGCCTGAACAGTTGGTTTTATTTCTTATCTTGCTGGGGTGGGACGCTGACTGTATGAATGTGGCTGTACTGTTGGATAAAACAAATTTCTTCTGGTCTGTTTTTTTGTCTTTTGGACAAGCAGCAACCATATGAAATCAAACAGCCCTGAAGCAGCTGGTTATCAAAATGAAATTGAAATAAATACACACACTGATCCTCAGAGTGTTGACTTTATGCAGAAGGACTAAACCATTCGCCTGAGATGGAAACAGGCCGGCCCGGCTGATTGGTCGCTTTTACAAAGGCTGACATGGATGAGTGAGTCCTGCACATAACGGCCGCTGATTCTGAGAGGCAGATAATGCTTGTGAGATTACTGTGCTGAGCCCACCAACAACCCTCAGCCTGACCAATCCGCACTGAGAGGAAATTACATAACAATGACTGTTCAGCACTACCGGAGGATTCTGCCTGCACCACAACAATCCTTCTATCTATCCCGATTCAGTCTTTATCACCGCAGCGGAGTCGACTGCAGGAGGAGCAGACACAGAGCCTCCCTCTGAACTGTATGCACCTGATAATCCCGAGCCTGATTTATGGGATTGCGTGCAGAGCTATAATGCAAAACGCTGCAGCCAGTCTTAGATAACAGAGAATGCTACAAAGTCTTCTTGGTTCAAAGCATCACACAAAGGAGAGTAACAGAAGTGGGAGGAAATGAGTAAACGCTGTCATGTTTGCACACACCTCGCCTCCTCTTTCCACGTCCCTGGATGGATGATATGAAATGAGTCTGAGGCTGCACTGGCTGGGAGGCAGCTGAGTCTTTCCTGGAACTGTGAAGCTGGGGATGTATGGTGCTGCTGCTCGCTGGGGTGAGAGGTTAGACGAATATGTGAGGTTACAGCTGTACTGAGGGAAGGCGACACTGCAGGGCAGAGCACATACTGTACATGGAGTACTCACTGTAAAGCCATCAGCTGAATCATCTTATCTCCCCTCACATTTTTGAAGCAATATTATGCTACAGCAGACTTAAAAAACACCAATAATCTATTAGTTTTCTTGCTCTTATAACATCAAACAGGCTGTAAACCAAATTTTTACACCCTCCACACTGCAAACCTAAAGCAATGACCAGCTCTTGTGACAGAAAATAGCAGAAAAATGTCCTTTTCTCATAGACTCAGACTCATTCTTTCAATCCGTATTAGAGCTAAACCGATTAGCTAGCAGGGCCAATCACAGTCAGTCCAAAAGTGAAGAGTGAAAGGGTTTCAACTGCAATATGTTATCCAAGCTGTATAGTTTGGACAGTTGAAAAATCATTTAATAAATAAAAAAGGGAAAAATAAATAAATAAATAAATAAAAAATCAACCAATGTTTTTTTGTAATTGTATGAAATATTTACAGCCCTTGTCTTCCCATTAGCAAATGTAACATCTTTATTATTCTTTTTTTGCTAAAAAAAAAAAAAAAAACCTCAAGATTTTAATTTCCTCAGAGATATCAGATTTTTTTTAAACTAGGTGAATGAAAATGAAAAAAAAATATTTTTGAATATTTATCTCAGCATTTTAATCAGCTAGAGAGACTGGAAGTAGACAGGTAAGAGTGATAACACCATGCAGTAAATGATAGCAGGAGATAATAGAGGACGACTGAGGCCTCTGTACATGGGGCGCATGCCTCCACCACCAGGTCAACAATGCTTCCCTCTTTTACTTTCACATTTTTTGTCTGCTGTTGGCAATAACCACAGCTGGTAAAAGAATTTCCACATTAGATAACATGACAGGAACAATAATACAAATCTATTATAGACCGGTGGTTCCCGAGTGGGGGTCGTGAAACGCCTTCCAAAATCAAAAACCATTGGCAACTGCATATCTCATCCAAAAATGATGGTTATCTTTTTATAAAACCACGCAAACAGAAAATCTGTTTTCTATGTTTCTATTATATTATATTATATATATAGCAGACCTAAGATACACTTATAAATAAAAAGAGACCAATGTTTCAGTCTGCATGACGGTGGAGAAGACAAGCCTACAGGAGAATCTAGCAAGCACTGATGAGTCAATGCTTTAAGACCTGTGATAAGTGAACATAGGTAGTCTATTTTTTGAATGATCAGCTAAATTAAGCATCTCATGCTTTTACCTCCACCAAGGAGGTCATGTTTTTGAGAGAGTTTGTCTGTTTGTCTGTGAACAACATAACTCAAAAAGTAACCGAGTTTTGATGAAATTTCCAGGAAATCTTCAAAATGAGATAAGGAAGAAGTGATTAAATTTTGGAGGTGATCCGGATCACCGTCTGGATCCAGGATATTTGTAAAGGATTCTTTATCATTGTGAGATAGAGCCGTTTTCACCATTTGTGTATATAACTTCACCATAAATGGTCGGATTGCTTTGCAAAACAAAACAAGACAAGGTCACCATAATTTCTGACAGATGTAAAAGTACGATCCAGATCCTGACAATATTCTGGATCCTATGGTAAGGAATTTAAAATATGTACTGGGTCATCATAATTTTCAACACTGTCAAGTAACAAATTATCATACAAACCTGCAACTAACAAATTGTAGCAGACAGTCTGCTGAAAGGGAGTATAACATTAAAGTAGGACTAAAGAGTTGGTGACAATCACAATATGCTTGGTGGAGGTCTGTGCTCTCTGAGTGTATTTTTAGTTTAAATTTTGTTTTTGGATTGTCTTATCATTGTATTCCCACAGCAGAGGGTCTCCAGTTGCCCACACCACTATTTTGTAGGTATAGGTCAGGGGTGGCCAACCTGTGGCTCGCGAGCCGCATGTGGCTCTTTACTTTTAGGTGTGCGGCTCTTCAATCCATTCATAAAAAAATATGTATAGATATACAGTTATGAGTGGTGGTGTGATGATCAATCTAAAATGTTGATATATTGATGCCAATGTTGAGATCTGTATTGATCAATGCTTGGGTGATGGAATTGATACTTAAGTTTCGGTTTCTCTTCACTACATGTGCTCCTCTCATTGCTCATGTGCAATGTAGATAGATAGATAGATAGATAGATAGATAGATAGATAGATAGATAGATAGATAGATAGATAGATAGATAGATAGATAGATAGATAGATGGACATGTACTGCTTTTCATTTTATGTCATTTCGTTTATGTGTGAAAGGAAGAGCATTTGTAAGACCACGTGTGTGATGTGGCTCTTTGTAGTACCATGGTCATTTTTGTGGCTCTTGGTCTCTGACTGGTTGGCCACCCCTGGTATAGATATATTTTTTGCTATAGACAAAACTCTCAATGTCAACTTTCTTGGTTTAAAAGTATTTAAAATCTGACATTAGTTAAAAATGAACGTTAATACCGTTTCAGATGAATGTCAGATTTTTCTGTTTTAACTCTTGAACTGGTTTAAAACTCAAATGTCCGGTTATATCAGGTTTAAAAAAGCTTTTCAGATCTATATATAGATATAATATGCATTATACATTATATGAGTACATCTTTTCTTGTCATCTATTATTCATCAGATGCACATGAGTGGTTGTATACGCTACACACACACACACACACACACACACACACACTCAGCCTGTCTGACTTGCATGTGCTCTGGTTCTGGTTCTCCACTCGTGTGTGTTAATATGCTCCCCATGAGGCGCTGCAGGCTGTGGTAATTATAGAAGCTCAGCTAGCAGACACATCATAAGAGAGAGGTACGTTTAAAGCTGTGGTATGAAAACACTGTATGTATGCAAGCATGCTTTCACACACACACACTCACACACACATACCACAATATGTCAGCACAGTCTGTCAACACTGCAGACGTGAAGAAATGATCTGGTTTTTCATGAAGTCCTCGTGTTAAGGCTCTTTCGTGATGTTTTGCATCCTTCGTTCTGTAAAAGGTGAAGATAAATTTATCTTTTTCTAAATGTGACTCAATGACGAGAGAGGTTTGGTACAGGAGTTAATCTGAGCCCCTCCCCTCCATAATACCCCCTGCCCAAATATAAAGGAGATGTGGGGCTTAACCTACTTCTCAGCAGAATCCTAGTCCTAAAACTGGCAGATGAGTCCATCCATAAACCCTCCACTTTATCTCCATCAGAGCCAACAGAACAGAGGGCCCGGAAAAGATGGAGGCTGCTTACTTTCCTAATCAAGCTGAGTCGTCCTTATTGGCATTTACAGTCTGATATAGATGTGAGGCCTGCCAGGCGGCTCTCTGTGTGACAAGCTGGGCCTGTGTGTGCCGCACAGGAGGCTACGGATGGGATGGAGGCAGGGCCTGTGGAGCTCAGACAGTGTCATTACAGAAATGTCAGTCAGGAGGAAGGAGAGGAGGAGAGGGCCTGAGGGAGGAGAGGAGGGAGGAGGATGGAAGGAGACGTAGAGAGAGTGGGACAGCGGGGGAAAGACATTCATGTTCACATCGTTTCCCCTTCGCCCAACGTTTGTTGTTTGGCTTTTTCCGCTCAGCTGCCCTTCAATGGCTGCACGCGACGCGAACACTCAGCAGAGAGACAGAAATGTGAAGGCTATTTTTAAAACAGCTTTAAGGCAGGCATTACTGTAGACCCCGCACACCTGCGCACAACGTGTTTCCTTTATCCCACTAAACTTTGAAAGGTGATGACATTTTACCCCAAAAATGAAGCTTTATTTCGTGATTAGTTAAATTTAAAGCTGCAAACAAAAACTGCTATTTCTCACTGAATCACCATATCTATAAAAGATGAACACAAGAGGCCGATGTGACCACCTCAAGAGTCCCGTTTGGTCCAAAATGCAACCAAAATGACCCAAATCTCCAAAGTGGGTGGGTGAATTAAGAAGTTATCATGATTTTAAAGATAATCACTTCTTTTTTCATATCACAGCAGCCCGTTCAAACAGCTGACACTTGGAGTAACTCCTCAGCAGCAGTTCCCCAACAACACAATCAATCTTTACATGCTCAATGTTACGAAACACAGCAATGAGCTTACTCATTAAGCCTGATGGGACAGAGCCGGAGCCACTGCTATACAAATGTGACCAAAAAACAAACAAATCGAGTCTCCGGGGGCCGGGATTAGAGAGATCAGACCAGCTGTAAGGCTACACTGCTGCTGCTGCTGCTACACATGTCAATTACATAAATACAGATTCCTGTCTCTACCCCAGAATCAGGACCCCACCAGACTCCTCTGTGGCCATGCTTGGCGACGTGGCACCCTGAGGATCACGTTTTGATACTAACACCTGAACAAACTCTGTGTTACCGTGAAGCAGCAGCTCCACGCTTGATGACTGTTTCAAAATAAAGAAAGACAAGATATTACATGATATATGTTTTTCTCATGTCTCGAACAATCAGGCCAAAGTGACACTGGGAGTTTTTAAAGAAAGGTGAAAGATGCCTTTAAAAAGGTGCATCATTATCACAGCAGCACAAAAAAGACAAATAGTTTGCAATTAAGCAATACACATAGTGACGGTGCTGATTTGGAGAGCTTAGTTTAGCGCCAAATCGTTACAAACGTTTTCTCTTCACATAAACAGGTATAGACCCGTTAATGTTTATAAAATTGTATTAACAGAAATCCAACATCAAGACCAAATAAAGAGTCTAATCTTATCTCAACCCACCATAAGTACAGAGCTTTGCAGCATTTAGCAAGTTACAATGGAGAGGAAAAACTTCCCTTTAACAGGCAGAAACCTCGGACAGAACCAGACTCATGTTAGACAGACATCTGCCTCATTGAGTAGACGCAAACTGTTTTGAGAAATACAAATTAAACTGTCATGACACTTAAACCAACCTCATCAGCAACAAAGATCACCAGTATGACGAAAATGGTGCAGACTTTTTGTTCACATTTTTTTTTTTTATGACGGTGTTTTTGGGCCTTAAAAAAGTTTTAGAAAAGCTAAATATTTAATGATGGGTACCTTTCATTTGCATAAATACGGTCAGGGGCGGACTGGCCATCTAGACAATCTGGAGAAGTCCAGAACGGCCGGTGCTGCCGGTCCGCTGACAGCTGGTTCGACCGGTGACAGCCCGGTACTACAGATGGAATTCTTTCGGTACCTATAAAGGTACCTAATTTGATGCCCGTCCCTATAAAATTTCCAAGATAAAGTTAAAAAATGTTTGAGAATGAGGGAACAAAGTTGTGAGATTCTGGTCAAAAAGTTGTAAAAAAACTTTGCAACATCCTGGTTATGCTGAAAAAAGTAAACACTACACATTTGGAGTATAACTTTAGTCTTAAAATGTGAACATTTGAGTCTCTTTTATTGCAAATTTGCTCCTTTATTTTTAAAATGTTTGACTTCCGCAGCCTTATCCTCGTGAATTGACTTTTTCTTGCAAATTTGCCACAGTATTCTTGTAAAACTGTGACTTATTGCCAAACTACATCTATTCTGGTGAATTAGTGAATCCTTTCTGCATGTCTATGACTTTTTATCATAATTTGTGTTTACTTATTGCAAACCTGCCATGTTCAAAATTGTAAATATTGCTTCTTAACATTTGCAACACTGTCCTTGTAAATTTGTTACTCATTTTTGCAGATATTTTATGCTTTTACTGCAAATTTGCAACTTTATTCATGCATTTTTAACTTTGCAACTTTATTTATATAGATTTGTGACCTTTTTGTTATTGTTGATATTATCATTATTTGAGACTTTATTCCTGCAAATCTGCGACTCTTCGAACACATATGATGACTTCCCTGGTTTAATTTTCACTACACTGGCCCTTCATGCCATCCCAGTTTTCAGTTATCTCTCATATCTACAAAAAAGGGGTATGATCTACCACTTTCTTGTAACTTAAACTGCCGTCCTGTTAGTTTAATCCAAATTCAGATGCCGTGTCAGACGCTTTCACATCAGTAGCAATCATCTTAGTTATTTATGAAAACACCTCAGGGCTGTTAAAGCTCAGCCGTTTTCATTAAAGGTTTGTGATCGGCCTGACCTCAATCAGTCTGAACAAGAGAGGGACCAGATGCGCCTGCCTGAAAAATTAACCAAGAACTCTCAGATTTGGCAGAGTCCCATGATGAATATGTATGTTTCTGTTTTACAAACAGCGTCCCCGCCATCATCCTCCAAGTGAGAGTTATGATTTCTGCTGATGATGGGCAGTAAGGGAGGAAATACCTGGACTCCACTTCTCTGTCTAATGGCTGGAAATGAAACAGATGTTGCTGTTTCCTCAAAAAAGACCTTCACTTTTCTTGTTTACTGCTGAAATGAAAACAACGAGCTCATTATCAAAGGCGTCACAGCTCAGGCTCAATGCCACCGCTCTCCTTGTTACATAAAAATATGAACCAAGAGGCTTTATAAGGCTGACCTGACCCACAGCTGCTGAAACTGTGAGTTTGGTGTTGGGTGTCTCTGTGCCATAGTTAAGAACACCTGAGAGGTGTAGCCCTCAACACGCAGTCAGAGGAGGGACTGCATTTGGCTGATTGGAGCTGAGCGTGACCTGTAACTGCACCACAGCAGATAGAAGAGAGGCGAGGCCATTACAAACACACATGTGGACACTTACTGGAAACGTCGCACTCAGCACAATCAGAGAGGAACATAATGCCGACAGCACACAGCATCCAACGCTCACACGTGTAACCCTCTCCACACTGCTCCACGCTTGCTGACTGTCAGAGTGTGTGGCACAGAAATGAAAAGCAGCCCAACCGTAAAACTGTTGTGACATCAAGTCGTCACAAGAGGCGGATGAATGATTGCATGTGATTTGTGTCAGATGGCTGCTGAGGGCTGCTGCACTGCTCACATAAAGCTGTCTGACACAACAGGCCGGACATAAACGCAGCTTTTGTCAAGTTTTAGTTTATGACAGGCAACTTGTTTGGTTATTTAGGGAGGCTGAGTTTAAGGACAGAGGTGAGGAATAAAGTCTGAGGGGAGTGAAGACCCTGAAGGTTCTCAGCTTGACTCAACACTCTGGTTTCTTAAAGCAAAGGTTGTATCTGTGTTATAAAGTGGTCACGTAGTTCTCAAAAGGACTACAAATTTTGGATGTTGGACTACAAATCTTCTCACAGTGAAAGCATAACAAAGTATGTGATCATTTTAATTTCCTTTTTTTATAATGTACAGCATTTTCACTCTTTCACTGCCATTGACGTTAATAGACGTCATTTCATTGCGGAACGTTGCCAGCTAAAGAACAGAAAAAGGTAGGGACAGTCTTTTTTTTTGATGAAAGAAGAGTCTACTCTTTATTTCGGTAGTTTCTGTGTTTACAGAGTCATAGAACTCGATATTCTGTGGGTCTTGAAAGTTAGGTCAAAATGCGCAGTTAATGAGTTAAAGGTAATTACAACCAAGGTTATGATTGCTAACTAAAACGAAACTAAAAATGAAAACTAAAATTTAAAATACATTGCAGTTAACTCAAACTAATAAAAACTAGGAAAGAAAACAAAAACGATAAGTGAACTAAAACTGTATCTTGTGTCACAAAACTAACTGAAACTAACCAAAATTAAAGACAAAATTCCCGTAGTTATAGTTTTTGACAATATTAATAGCCTTTAGGATTTAAATTAATCCAACACATTTTCTCAACCAGTTTTACGACAGTTTTCGGTAGTTGTCAGCGCCGTACGGCACCATCACAGCGACGTACTGGGACGTGCTTGTTTACTGCACTGACTGGTTGTGCGCTGTGCTGCGACAAAACATAGAGGAGCCATGAATCAGAGCATCTGTAATAGTTTAATTGTTACAGAGTCCAAGTTTCTAATTATTAAAGCTCATATTATATTGTTTTATATAATTTATGTTTTTATTATTTTTATTTAATTCATGTTAACATTACTTAATATATTTTATGTTTATATTATTTTCTTGTGTTTAATGCAGCAGCCAACAGTTCAGTATCAGCATTGACTGAGCAGTTGGCACTATGTTGGACTTGAAAATAAACTGTATCACAAAATATTTACTCTGACCTTTTTGAATCCTGCACCTGGTTAATAAGGTATGAAAAAACTAAAACTAAACTAAAACTAAGCCTTGTTGCAAAAATTAAAACTAAATAAAAACTAGAATGCCCGCTCCAAAACTAATTAAAACTAAACTATAATGGGAAAAAATGTCAAAACTAACTAAAACTAAACTATAATGACAAATCCAAAACTATTTTAACCTTGATTACAACACATTTTAACAAGTATCTATTGTTTAACATTACAGTTACGCCATACTTGAAATTTAAGAGTATTACTTCTAACTGTAGTTGCATAAAACTCGTTCAGGTCAAGATTTTGGACTTGAATTGTGTTTTCATGTGGCAAGATTTAATATGATGTAAAACAAAAACTCAAAGAGTTTAATCTTAAATGGTAAGAAAAAAAAATCCTATCCACAAATGAAGCAATGTGTAACTACAAGGCAAAATATCCTCACATGTTGGACCATGAAATGTTAAATCAAACAGAGGACTCAGACAGAACATTATGCTGCTGTCTCCTCTCAGCCACGTACTCAAACATGAAAACAAAAGCACATTCTGACTAACATGTTTCTCAAAAACAAACCTTTCTTCACCACCCACTATAATTTAGCCTCCACTCCTGCAGCCTGTAATTTCCCTCTTCTCTACTCCGACTCTTTCCCCAAACAAGTCAGGATTCAGCAACATATTACCCACTCTGTTACATAATGATAGCGAAACTACAACCTTTTAATACTGCATTATATCTGCTGCGTGACTCCCCGTGCAGAAACTAAAGGTACCGCCTCTGTCTGCTGGCAGTCAGCACAGGAGGTGTTTATTAGCAGCTGAGGTTTCATTCATAAACACTATAAACAGTTGTCGTAGCAGAGCCTCGTCGTCGCGTTAATGCTTACAGCTCCTCTGACAGCTGCCCCATCAGCGCATTCAGTGTCATCCCACAATAACACAAAATCCCCCAACGCCCAAATGTAACATGTGTAGAGTTTAAAGTGTCACAGTTATGATAAAAGTCACAGAAACATAAATATTACCGTTCAGCAGCGCTGAATCTTTCAGAGATGTCCGACTGCTCGCTCCCTCTCTGCTCGGTCCATCTATTTACTGTCCACAATCCACTGGGGTAGTCTTGTGAGCGTCCTACGTCACTTCCGGACAGACTGGACCCGCACACCTGTGGACGCCGGCGTTTACGCAATCAAAGATCGTCTATAAAGAAGACAACCACACAGCAGCAAATCATCACAGGACGTTATCTGCTAACCTAAACCTGAAGTTTAAGAAGTGTTTTAATTGATTATTTTCTCTTTTTACTTAATTTAAATGTTTACATGTTAAAAAAAGTAAAGATAAGCAGCTTCAATTTTAAACATTAAATGGATGTTGTAAAATGTGTTTTCTCAATCATGAAACTTCACTAAAGTTTTTCAGGAAGTTAAGATTAGTGCTTTGTTGACACTATTTGCAGATGTTAGTTTTATAAACACAATATTCTTATAACTTCAATTTGTGTTACAGCAAGAGGAAACATTTGGCATTGCGAGAACTTCTAATTTAAAAACATATATATATATATATATATATATATATATATATATATATATATATATATATATATATATATATATATATATATTTTTTTTTTTTTTTTTTATCGAATACTTGCAGCAGTGGCGTGCACAGACATTTGAAGGGCCAGGGCAAAAATAAAAAATAAATAAATTTAAAAAAGTATATACAGTGTTCTCTCTATCAAGGGCACACTTCAACAATTGGACCACAACCTGGTAGGGGTCGTGAAAGGAGCATCTGACACCATTCATTATAAGAAACTCAATTTTGAAGTGAAAAAAGTTAGATACACATCTGAATCTTTCTGGCATTGTCTGGAAATATTGACCATATTTTCCGTATGTATGTTTAACAGTTAAACTGTTTTTAGTGGTTTTCTAGCAATCTTGAATTACTTTAAATGGGTCAGCCCTGTCAAAATAAATAAATAAATAAATACAATAAAAAAAAAAGCAAAAGCAAGAAGAAATTTTAAAAAGTCAGGATATGACCTAATATGTTTCAGTGTAGGTTTGGGCATTCTCCCTATTTTTTATTTTTTTTTCAGCATTTTCCTCATGTTGAATTTCTTTATTTATGTGCTTTAATGTTTGGCACACTATATCCGTGTGAAAATGAAACAATGATTCATAAGTAATCAGTTTTTACAACCCACAAACATATTTGTATAAATTTGTGAGTGACATGAGGTGTATGGTCTTGATTAATGTGAGAAACTTTCATTTACCTCTACAATTTACTTGTAGCATCAACCAGTATCAGTATCAAGCATATATCTTTATTACATCCACAGCTTCTGCTCACGTTTTGTTTTCATGCAACTCATTCCTGAGAACTGACCAAACGCACAATTCCCTCATGTATTTGCACGCTGAACCAGAACTGTTTGTTGCGTCATTGACAGTCCAACAACAATCCAAAACCACCACAAAAACTGAAGTTGCTTCCTGTTAACAAAAGTGTAAACATGTTTGAGTTTGACACATCCAAGAACATCTGGGAAGCAAAATTTAAAGTAGGAAGTGATAGATCCCTTTCTTTAATCTATTGACGCGTTTATGAGGTCATTTTATAAACTGCTACAGTACTGTAGATAATAACTCAGGGACAACAAGAGAGGGAGAGGTGTAGCCTGGTTAGTGTTTGCTTTTTCGTCTTATATTTATTGTATTTTCATTGGCTAAATAAGCTGATGTTACCAGACATTGCAGTGCGGGGCTATTTGCTAACATGAATTCTGAGCGGAGTGGTGCCTCTTCGTTTTCTTTTTACCTTTGACGCTATGGTTAAAAATAGTAACAGTATCTTTTCAATGGCTCGGGGACTTACCGGAATATTTCATAAACAGGAATGTGCGAATGAATTATACATTGATACATTCTTGAACAGATCAAAGCAAAACTTCCCGTTCAGGTGCTTAAAGTCAACGCTCCTCTTATTCACAGCGTGAGAGCGTCAGGAGGAGTGTGTTACTCTGACTGAGGTAAAACTTGAGCGTAATGAGGAGGGTGTGAAACCGATACTGCCCGGTCTGACCACGTGTGTCTGAGCCAATCAGCGTCCTCAGAGGCTGCTCCGAAACTAGTGCAGGGATGCGTGCCAGGCAGGTGGAGAACAACAGATAAACAAGAGCACAGACAGAAAGAGACAGTCTGGCTTCAAAAAATCCAAAACAATTCAATTAAGATACATTTTATTCACTATTAAGGCATTTTGTTAAAGTCACACGGACTTAAGTGCAAAATACAATCAGGAGACTTGGACTTGAAGCTTGAGTGCTAAAATTAAAAGCAGCAGTGGCTCAAAAATATACATTACTCATTAACATACACGCTTGGAATAAAAGATACAAATATGTATAAATAAAAGTATTTATATTATACTCTAATGTTCCATTCAGAAGTTTATATTGCTATTATCATGTTATTTTATTATCATTCAAGCTTTATCTTGTTAGTGGCATTGTAATGTTGCAGTCACAAGACGATTCAAGCTTTTTTTTGGGTGTTAGTTTCAATCAGTGAATTATTTCATAGACATCATGTAAATATTTTCATGTCCTGTGTGAAACATAAGCTGTAGTACTGTTTCTATAGAAATGTAGTGGAGTAAAACTTTGACAGTTTGCCTTAATGAATGAAGTAGCTTAAAACTGAGGTGACCCTACTTCAAAACATGGCAAAGCACCAGTGAGGTGTTCCCCCTGAGTGAACACAGATGACGTCAACACACTTACAAAATGAAAAGCACAGCGAATGAGCTAAACAGGCCAAACAGTCGATTTCTCCCTCATGACTTGTGTGCAAACTTATGCACAGCAGCATTCATTAATGGCTTCAAAGTGTCTCAGTTTTCGTAGGTGCGTTTAGTGCAACAGAATCAAACTATGTCAGCCCACAGGGGCTGGCAGGGTGAAACCTGTGGACGGGGTGGGAGGCACATTCACAGCATCAGCTGTGCCACTCGGCCACCTTTCGCAGAGAGTCTTTTTGGTTTGAGGCCAGCCGGCTTCTGCCGCTCACCTCCTGCCAGCGCAGAGTGCCATGGCTGCTTATTACCTGAGAGGAAAGTAATAAGAAAACAATACATCAGTCTGTCTCTACATGTCTTTAAAAAAGAAGTGTAATATTCTTACCATGTTGTTGATGTCTAACAAAACCTCATCCGTCCTGAGCAAGTGAATGTTTAACACAGTAGTTTCCACCCAGGCATTATCAGTGTTCCTGCAGTCATCTACATAACCCTCAGATATCTAAAAACAAAACACAAACAGAGACTACAGGTTAGAACCAACAGACTTGACATCACACCAGCTACAAATTTTCTAACCAAATAACAGTTGTGAGCTACAGATCTGGAATACCTGTTTATATAATAAATTAAGCAGCATCACAAATGTCTTATTCACAACCCCTGAGTCGATAACCATGTCTCTGTTTCCTTGCGTGATGCTTTCAAACATTAAATCTGAAGTCAGCACTTTAAGATTTTGTCATAGCTCTTGATTAAAGTCACCTCTAGAGTGTCAAGCTAGTGTTTGAAAACTGTCAGGGTTAAACTTGTATTTGACTGAAAATACTGTCAGACTATAAATTCCTCAAGTGTTTAATTTCTTCTTCTGTGGTACATAAAGTTATTATGAGGAATCTTCTGGTAGTGCTAATTTTGGTGCCACCTGTGAACTAACTGGTGCCTCTTAACTACTAATAATCATCTCCTGCATATATTTGGGTTATATTTTCTGTTTCTGAATATTTACTGTTAATAATAGGAGGAAGTTTATTCTTTTTCTCTCTTACCCTTTCTCAATGATTGCAGGCATCAAAAATAAAAGTTTAGAAGTTGTAAACTCTTTGCTGTTAGTTTTATTTACACTTTTAGGTTATTTACAGAGCGTACAGTAAGTTTTGGTCTTAATCATAAGCAGTTAAAAACTCCTCACAGGAGCTTTAATACAAATTCAATTTAGCCTCCTAATTATCTTTAGGAGGAGGTGAATGTTGGAGAAAATTGTCTTTTTTTTCTTAATACATCACTTTATTGTCCATGTTTGAGTGTGTTTTTTAAAATAGTTTCTAATTCTGTGTTGTTTGTAGCTTTGTAGCTTGTTTTTTTTTGTTCATCCCACCCTGATTGTTTTCAGTCGTGCCCATTACCTTGTGTGTCTTTAGTATCTGTGTCTCCCTTAGTCCTGTGCCAGTTTGTTATGTTAAATCTTGTATTGTGCTCTGACCTCTAGTTCTGTGTCAGGTGTAATCCAGCTGTTTGCTGAGTCTTTGAGTTGTTCTTTTTTTTCCCTTTCAAATACATTTCTTTGATTTTGATACATTACCAGAGTCTCATCGGGGTTTTATCTCTGAGCTTGTCATTCGGCTCCTATTTCACTTTATGCAGTAGCAGCTTTAGTCCTTGAATTAGTGTGCTTGTGTTTTTTAACAGCAGGTTAACCTGTAAATAGGACAGGGGTCTCTCTGGATAATGAGGCTCTGTATTTCTGTTCTACTTCTTTTCTTAGTGTAGTGCTGTCGGTTCATCTGACTGCCATAAGGAAGTGTTGAACACACGTACCTTCTTTCCCTCTGAGAGTTTTTCAGATAATTTTTCATAAACTGTCTTTCCCAATGTTTTTTGAAGATTCACTGGCAGCTGATCAGCTGACTGCGTTGGGCCCTGGAATATTAAAAATACAAACAGAAGATGTTGATAGATTTGTCCAAATAGCACCAAAGCCAAAAAGCATCGATCTTCAAGGACTCACCCCGGGTAAAACTAAGGCTCCATGGTTTTCCCAAACTGCCAGGTACTCCAGAACAGATCTTCCACAATCTCGCCAGCTAAAACAAAAACACTCAAAGTTTTACCTCAAACCACGCAAACCATTACTGTCAATCTTAATAATGATAATAAAATGTAGGTATATGATCACCCACCGTGTCAGCACCAGGTCAATATTCAGGTTTGGACCGAGGTGACTGAGTTCACCTCGTCCTCTGACACCAGTCCTCCCTCCTGGGTTTCTGATGACACATTAGACACACATCAGACATGGAGACACGCTCGTACGGTTACTGAGAGTGTTATTTGATGCCTGGTGTATCTTATCTGGTATCATACCTGTAATTATCTAAGGCTTCTGGTTCTGACCTGCAGAGGAAGAACAAAGGACATGTACAGGATACAGACAGAGGATGCTGTGTTGTTATAACTTGATCAAATCAGACACATACCCGTCCACACTGTCCCCACTGTCTTTGGATTCTTTAGGGTAATGATGCGGCAGGTAGGAGCTGAAGCTGACCTGGAAAAAGAGACGACATGATATAACTGCTCAGGTCTAGGGAAGAATCAAAGTGATCTTCTCATGTAGGAGTCCAGCTGTGAGCGCAAAGGTAAACTAAATACCTCCCATGGCACCTTCTCATCGGGCACAGGGAAACGTTTGCCGTTGTTTGGGTAGTAACACTGTCGAGCGTTCACGTGAAACGTGGCCTCTTTCTCTGATGGTCTTTTAAAAGTGTCAGGAGGCTCGTCTGTCGAACTGGGTGCTGAGGAAGAAATACAAGTGAGCAAAAGACAAAAGAGGGTTTTGTATAAATAATAATAAAGTTAGTCACTGACTGAGTGGTGGCGCTTTTTTGGATGCAAAACCCTGAGATTTCATGTTTTCCATAATCCACTGCAGGGCTTTGGCTGACTGGGAGACCTGATGAGACAAAAACAAAAAGTGGGTCAAATACTTTTGATTACTTCTTGTACAACATCGATTTATATTTTTGTATCATGGGGAACATCTGGGAACCAAATCAAACAAAGTGTGTCATCTTTTTTTCTGCACAGTGCCTCGCTAAGGCTGCCAGATGCCAAAGTATTTTAGTGCAGGCGCAGGTGATATCTACAAATCAGGTCACAACCTGCTCCTCTAGTCGAGCCAGTCGGGTCATTATGGCAGCAGAGCTCGTCTCCTCTTCTCTCTCAAGTCGTTCGTTCATCACGGTAACCCTAAGAAAACAAACAGTTTATTTATAGTCTTGCTGCTTCACTTTCATTGTTATGTACAGAGTAGGTTACTTAAAATAAAAATAGCCTGGGAATTTTTGGAAAGTTCTGCTTGAGGCTATTGTGGATAAATAAACTGATCACACATTTGTCCCTAATTACTTTGATGTAATCTCCTGGCTTGTTATTCTAAATATCAGACAAAATCCTTTGTCTTAGCTTCTTTTATAAACCTAGAGGCTGAAAAACTCATATTTTGACAGATTGTTTACCTTGAATCAGCTGTAGGGATGTTTATGACAGTTATCAAACACTCTGAGACTGATGTCAATGAGATCTTTCATGATGCTAACTTTCATTTGGGGGCTGTATGTGATTGTGCTGTGATTCCCGAGTATCCTGTCTTGGATGCAGTTTTATTTAAGTTGAGAAAAAATGTCTCTGAAGTTCAATATACTACTGATGGAAAACAAAATAGTATGTTCCTCTTCTTCTAAAGCTTGTTGGAGCTCAAAATCTAATAACATACAATTCAAAAAAATAAAAATAAAAAGTGATAAAACTGAAATGAAAAAAACTTCCCCTAAATGTATCAAAAAGTGTAACAAAACCCAAATTTAAACCCAAAATGTAAGAGCTTGTTACATTTTGGCTTTTATTACAATTTTTTTAATTAGATTAATTTTTGATTTAATTTCTGGCTCAGCACTTTTGCTGAGGCTTTATTACATTCTTTAAAATTAAATTACTATAATGATGTTACATATCTATGTATATGTCGATTCCTCTTCTATCTGGTCTTCCAGGGACTACTGATGAAAATTAGCCTTATGGCTAACTCTAGCATATTTCTGGGATGCTGTGTGTGCTCAAATGTTTATGAATATGCTCTGTCTCCTTAAATAAATAAAATGTATAAATACAATTTGCATCATTGTTTCATTTCAGGCTCTAACAAGGCCGCTTGTCTTGATCTGCTCGCTTTTGTCGTATTTAAAACTTCAGGATCACACATACACATGCTCCTGGCTGAAACTGTGAAATAAGCTAGGAAGGAATCTAAAAACAAATGACAACTGATCTATGAAGTAGATCAATGTTTGGACTTTAAATGACTTATCTGAATCACTGTTCAGCTAATCATTAGATTGGTTCTAATGAATGGATTGTTACATGCCTCATCTGTGCTAAGATGAATAATCTATGATGAAATTTTCCAGGTTGTTGCTCCAAACTTCACTTGTAGCATTGGACTACATTAAAACACGTTTACAGCCATCCTTCACATTCAGATTAATCGTTAAAACACAACCTAAGCATGAACAGTACAGACAGGGGGTTAAAGGAGAAGCTTTGTCCACAGGGGGACTCTTGTTTCCAGATTTAGGACATGTGTTAATGTGACTGGGTTTGGATCTGATCTTAATCTGCAGGTTCAGTAGATTATTAAAGAAGAGAATCTTAATGGAAAACAGGGATTATTTTCTTCTATAAGTATTTCCACAGACTCTCTCTTTTCGTATTTGTTCCCTCACAGGAAGTTTCTACTTTGGGTGACCTGAACTGGTTTTACATGAGGTAAAGGTGTTTTCCAGAGGTGTGACTTTGACGGCAGCATTAAATAACTGATATCGAAACTTTTCTCTTTTACTTTTGGGCTGTGTCCAGGATGCGTCGCTCCATGGTCTGGCTCTGCTCCTGCTGTGTGGAAAGCAGGTATCTGTCCTTCATCAAGGCCTCCCAGTTCAGAAGCTCCTCTTCCTCGATCTGAGGAAGTTCGTTTTCTGCAAATGGTACAAAAAACTTTCAGTAACTTTCCTGGTTGTCTGTATGAGGTACTCAAGCACATGGACAGAGATCACTCGTAACAAAGTTTCCACATGAAAAAAGATTCTGCAAGATATAACCAACAAAATCTGTAACTTTTGACAAAATGCTATCTCAAAATATAAAATAAGATCTTTAAGCCTGAAAAAAGACAAACAAAATTGTATGGTTAAATAAAGAAGCCCCCTGATCAGTGTCCATCTTTATGGAGATTGCGTATTTGCTATAATGTACCCTGTATAGTTTGTCATATAGCAAAGACTGTTGTA
Organism: Halichoeres trimaculatus; assembly: GCF_033239565.1. Taxonomy (NCBI): domain Eukaryota; kingdom Metazoa; phylum Chordata; class Actinopteri; order Labriformes; family Labridae; genus Halichoeres; species Halichoeres trimaculatus. The sequence continues at coordinate 21,286,900 of NW_027437197.1, forward strand.
TACAAGGAAAACTGTATCTTTGTAATTGTAAACAAACTTTGAATGTAACGTAACACTTACTAAACTCTTTGCAAACGACAGGGGGCCGGCGTAACAAGAGGAGTCTGATGAAATGGTAAAGATGGCTGAAGATAATCAGCGGAGGAGGAGCAGTAGGCCGGCTGTGATACTCCTTTATCAGCTCGTATCTCTGAAACTTCCAGATCGTGTCTGTGTTGTCCTGAACTTCCTGGAAAGTGAAGCTGTGAAGGGACACAAACACAGAAAAGAGAGGGGACGATGATGAAGAAGTAGATCAGTTACCGGTAGAGAAGCTCACACTGAATAAAAGGATATTTTACTTGAAGATGGCGATGAGCAGGTTGAGCAGCAGTATGTTGGCGAACAGCAGATAAACACAAAGCATGATGATGGTGAGCCACTCAGGGAAGGCCGGAGTTTGGTTTTCATTCAGGACAGGACACTTTGGCTTCAGTGGATCAGTTCCGTTCATGCTGCAGGAGTCCATGTCGAACGCAGCATCTGCACAAAGGAAACAGGTTGTTTTAGAAAACAGTTCCAGTGATCCTGTTGGTTGTGGCTGCATGTTGCAGCAGCTCTCTCTTCCTTGCCCATTTTTCTTGTAATTTTTTCATCTCTTTCTCATCATTTTTGTATTTGGAGTGGATCATTACTTTGTACGGCTCATTTGTTGGTCATGGACACCAAACTGGTTTTGTCTTCAGTGATACTTTTACTATTTTTTCTCCTGTGTTTGTCTGGAGATCCTACATGTAACCATGGCCGCATTGTTTACATGTGAAATCAGCCGTCAGCAGCCTGTAGCATGTCAATGCTAACTGGTGCAAGGCCTGATGTTTCCCACAAGGTGAGGAGAAGGAGGTGAGGACGACGTGCTGGTTCTCAGGTGTGGGCTAAGAAGTGACGGCATCAACCTGTCCTTACATCCATCGTTACTGGGAACGTAAGATCTATCTCCAATAAGATGGACATGCTAGCTGTGCTAACCCAGCAACAGAAGGAGACATGCCTAACACTGGATACCAATGCCACATTGGAAGAGCTTCACCTGCTGTGAGCAGACAGGATCCAGGAGACAGAGACTGAACAGACTGCTGAAGAAGCTCAGTCCTGGACCCTGTGGAGGTGGAGACTGGCGGAACTGGACAATGATGGACAAGCTGTCATCATCAGTTTTCTTATGGACCTTTTTATACTTTCTATACACTTTCTTACTTCTGTTTTTCTTGGTTGCTGCTGTGTCTCCTCCTGAATTTCCCCTATGGGGTGAATAAAGTTCTATTCCATTCTATTCTATTCTATTTTTTTCTATTGGAACACACAAACTCCACTTACAATCAATATTAGTTGGAAAATTCCCAAAAATGATAAGGTAAGGCTCGTAAACTGCTCCACGGATGATCCAGTCCAGGCGGCTGTCGTTGTCGATGAGGATGCCTTGTTTGGCGACACCGTACGCCACAACCCAGATACTCAGCAGGAACATGAAGAAGAACATATCCATCATCTGGAGAAAAAACACAAACGAGATTAAAACCACATACATGGTAACATTTGTGATTTTGCACACACACACACACATAAAAAGCTGAAAATTTGACTTCTGTAACAATATTTACGCACTTGGAACAATGATGGACTCTTCTGGAAATCATGCCTGACACATTAACATTAACTGAAAACACAACCAATCTGGCAGAGATCTGGTGTGTAACAAACAGACCAGCTGCAGCACTTTGTTCAGAAACACATTTATCCATCTCATCCCCTCTGCAGACAGCAGACGGAGGCTCAGTGAAGCAGAAGCTTCTCTTTGTATCAGATGAAAGGTGTTTCAGAGCGTGGCGTTTTTATGTGCTCTGCTGTTGCTCCCACGTTACATCAGGTCATCTGTCGTTTCATTTATGTGACACCCTCTGACACCCACCATCCTCTTCACTATGATGATTTTGGGTCCCAGAGTTCTGCTGATGGTGAAGATGGCCATGAGACGAAGGCAGAAGACCACAAAGTCGACACAGAGGATGATTTTACCAGCGTAGAAGAGCAGAGCGTTGAGCCTGGGAGAGAAATACAGAGTGATTCACAGAGAGACGAGCACACTGATGGCTTGACTTGTCTGTTCGTCTGGGAGAAAGGAAACTTACCTAAAAACGAGGCCGACGATGAAGAGGATGATGGACAGGACGTCTAAAATGTTCCACAGGTCATTGATGTACATCTTGGCTTTTTTACGAAACCCAAAGCCGTCAGGATCATGAAAGAGCTGAAAGACAAACAGAAAAGATGATAATCGAAAAGCGCATTTCTGATTCACTAAGTTAAATTTAAATACAAAAATGGACACGTAAGCACTCACTGAGCCAATAATCACAGACATGCAACACAAAAAAAACAATTTTAACAGCAGATTAACGTGTGCTTTTTGGGTTGGGCGAAGATCGGTTAAGCTGCAGCATTCTGGATCATCTGCCAGGCAAGGTCTGATATCACAGAGTTAATTAAGACAAAAGATTAATTATTTGCTCATTTGTAACAAACAAACAAACACTTGAATCAAAACTTAAATCAGTGGTAAATCAGGCGTTCCTCACAGATAAAAAAAGGACCCAAACTCTCCCAGACTTACGTGAGTGTGTGTTTGAGAATCTAAGATCCACTCCCTCACCTGCCTGACCTCCTCACACACCAGAGACAGCAGCCAGATGTAAAGCAGCAGCTCAGCAGGAGAGGGCGTGGCCTGGAAGTCTATCATCAGGACCACGGCGAACAGGAAGAGGAAAGCAAAATAAGACACGATGTTCCAGTAAAACTTGACCTGAGGAGCGCTGTACAGGCAGACCAGTTTGGACCAGTTGCCCAGGATCTTCTTCCGGTGAAGTCTGGCAGCATCTCTGCAGAAACAAAACTCATTTTTGAGTTTTATTTCTCTGAAGACGACCCAGCAGTGATTGACAGAGGTGACTTTCTACTTACAGTCGACGAGTATTTGTGCGCAGTACACTCCCCGTCACGTTCTCTACTGTTTTAATCTCCTCGTTCTTCTCAGTCTCTCTCTGAATCACTTCATCACATCTAAGGAGAATTAAGAAGAAACTTGTTAATTGTGCAAAACATTAAAATAAACCAGCTTTGATTATGTATCATTAAAGGTAGAGTCTGCAGGATTTTCCTGTAAAAAAAATATCAGCTTTTACAGCAATAATCCTGCTCAGTTGTCTCCTATGGGCTTTAAACATGTGTCAGAGTCTATGTCTGCCTCAACCCCTCCTCGGCCTGTTTGTTGATGTTTTGGATGTGTCGGGACATTTATGGGCGGAAAGTAGGCATGGTTACCTGAGCCTATCACGTTGTGCCCAGTTCACAAGTGACTTTGCAGGTTGATTAGCATGTAAAAGAAGCTATTCTGAGCACCTTTGATTGTGCACATAACATGGAGGAAGAAAAAAGAAAAGCCAAAGAGATAAAGCTTTTTACCAAACGAGGGTGAAGCTTGGCTCAACTTTCACTCACACAGGCACTTGGAGAGCAGCACGGGACGAAGAGTTAGCTTCCTGCTAACCGGGTATGTGTCAAATACCTGTGATTAGCTTGTGTTAACATGCCAAGTCAGGTGCATGGCTCTCAAGTCTCTATCACAGGTGGTTGCTGGGCTAGTGAGTGTATTCAAGTAGCTTCAGTTGGAGGCAGTTGGTGTGTGCTGCTGCTGGCACTGAGTCAAGGAGGCAGAGCCCAGTCTCCCCGACTTCACCCTTCTGTTTCTGAAAGGGATTTTTGAAGCTAATCGGCTATTGTGGCTATATTAGCAAAAGTATTTTTGCGTTTCAGCTGACCTAAAATGCAAACTTTTGAAAACGGCCTCCGTAGTGGAATTGTTCTGAAACACTGCAGACACCGTTGCCATGTAAACAGTAAGCTGGCTTGGCCAGGTCACTCTTGAAAAAGAGGTTTTAAATCTCAGAGTTTTTGCTGGTTAAATAAAGGATATTGATTGATTTGATTTTCATCAGTGGAAACACGGACATCACACTCCGTTTTTGGTGCAAGTGCATGCAACAGTACTCGAGCACCACTGTTACCATTGTCGGACTCGCAGACTACCGTGTTGTGCTTGTGCTGCTGAATCTGCTGACTGTCTTTCAACAAAATGTACATCTGTTGCTCCACTTCTGCACTTGGTATTCACAAATACACCAGATGATCAGCTCAACTCCACTCCTGTGAAGATCTACCAAAAGCTGCTTCTGGACAAGACAGTTATAGCACCCACTACAGGCCTGGCATACTCACTACAGCATTTTCAGTCCCTCAGCGTTTCTGAGAGTGAAATTATTGATTCAGAGAAGAGAATCTTTTTGAACCAGGCTGTAAATGGGTTAATTTCTGCTGTGAAAACAGCTTTTTTTTTGGCTTGGTGTGTATGTGACTTCTGGTACTTCTGGAGCCAGCCTCAAGCAAACTCTCAAGAAACAGCAGATTTTAGCACTTCAGCATTGTCTCAAATTCTTGTCTGGAGGTTGCCACTTGGTTTACTTACAAGTAATGAAAATTCCTGCACACCCTACCTTTAAATATGACATCAATTATTAATCATGTGAGCCTGATGCCACTAGGGGATGTGAAATCAACACAAATCTCAATAAAATATGTGAGTTTTAGGCATAAATACGTGTTGAGGCCAGTTCAGTGATGTCTTGAGTGAAAATCTTTCATTGAGAAAAAGTAATCAGAAATCAGATCTTAGTTCTGATGAGGCAAACCTGAAAACCAGAAACCGGGTGTAGATGAGCGGGAAGAAGACCATGCAGACCAGTACCCTCCATACAGGGTTGTCCACTGAAAGCTCACCACACCAGATCTGAGTTAGAAGAGCCTAAAGATAAACATCTGATCAGACAGTGCCATATTGAATCTCATACATTAGTTTTTATTTTCTCCTCCTGGAAGTGAAGTCCCTGATGATGTTTATAAAGTTTACTCCACCTGAACTCCAGACTGAGCCACAAAGCTTTTATCATCCGCCTCCAGAGCCAGCCTCAGGCACGTCGTCCTTCCCCAGTATGGTGACGCACGAACCAACAACTTCTGAGCCCGCTCTTCATCGTTGTTATGGCACTCGTTGAACACACCTGGGATGCACAAACACACACAATAAAAGATGAAAATAAAGCTTATAAAATCTCTATGAAAAGCCCCTCATGCCTCGTGCTGTGGTTCACCTATGGCTTGTTTCTCATAGTGATTGGCCAGCTCTCTCATGACCTCCTTCTCATCTGCATCACTTCCCTCCTCCGCCATTTTCTTCAAGATCTTAGTGGCGGCCAGAGCGGCTGACATGCAGTCGCTGCACTGTGCTCACACAGGTAGAGGAGATGAGAGGTCAAACATACAAACACAGGAGACTGTTTCACAAACTGTCTGTGTTTAGAGGTGGGGTTCACCTGCTCCCAGGCAATTTGAGCCATCTCCTTGTTGTCCTGGACCACAGCCCAGAGGAAAAGGTCCCTGCCAAAGTTCCTCTGTGGTTCATCATGTGGGGACAAGGAAGCTGCCTGATCTTTGGACAGCTGGAAGAATGGGAGGGGATATGTTGCAGGATTTTGAAACATGCTGTAACACTATCAAAGAAGACCCCACAGATATCTTTTTCTGTTCCAATATTAGTTAAAAATTCCCAAAGTTATTTTTTTTAAGACATATTTTTCACATTTTTTCCAAATTATAGTGGAATCACATAAATCCAAATCTCATCTTAACAGCTCTGGTAAGAAAATGCTAAACCATTCATGTTTTTTTTCACTTTCAGCTAAAATTAAATTAAAGTAAAAAAAAAGTTCACATTTATTAAAAAGGAAAAATAACAGATGTTGGATAAAAAGACTCACTGATGATGATGTCTCCTCCATAGTCATGTTAAAGTGATATTCCCTTGATGAAGGAGGGTAGATGGGGTGGGTGAAGCTGCCCAGCAGGTGGCGCACCTCCTCGGACACATAAGTCATAGAAATGGTTTCCCCATGCCTTGGGAGACCTTGAACCCTCCTTTCCAGCATCCGCCTCTTGCTGCGGCGAGCCCTCTCCACCCGCTTGGCCAGCTTACGAAGGAAGAAGCAGCCAGGCATGTTTTTGTAGAGCTCACACAGGGTTTCCTCGTCGTGCAGGAAATCCCTCAGGCTCACGCCGTTTTCCAAGAGCAGACTCACAAACTGAGGCTTGTTGCCTACCAGGGCTGAGAACATGGCCCAGTGGAGATCACTGGACTGAACAGGGACAAACCAGTGAAAGGAACCAGTAAGACAGGAAGTGTTTCAGAGGACTAATTTCAAAACTGTGAAAAGATAACACTTTGGTGCAAATACAAAATACCTTTTAACCATTAAAATAAAAATATACAAGATCATTTTGTGTAATACTGCTTTAGTTTTGATTTTTTTTTTGTGTGTAAAATTGTCACAAGTTATTCTTTTTACTTAGAAATGCTGTGAGGAGGATCTGTTTTAATTGCACTCCCTCGCCACCTTCTGGCCCAGAGTCTCTGCACACTATTGTAAATTACTTTTAGCGAGGTGTTTGTTTGTTTTGGATTTAAATGTGGATTGCATCACAACAAATTTTCTTTGTTCAAGACAACTTTTTACTGAATACAACGCGCCAAGGTAAGGTATTCATCAGTACAGTTACGTAGCTCTACGGTTTGAAACGTGACATCAAATAAACATTGTAGCAGCTGGGTTTATGTAGTGCTATTGGCAGCCTGGTGCTCCGATGTATCTGTAGGCTTACGTGACAACAAGTAAACACTGTCAGTTTGTAAGTAGTTTAGTAGCTGTTTATATTTAGCACAGGTGACAGCCTGGTGCTCTAAAACATGTCTGCAACATGTCTGCGAAACTAACGTAACCTCACTCTTCATTTTATTGATAGACTCTCAAGTTTGAATAGACCACTGCAGAATAACTGCTGACTGTGGGTTGGAAAGGCTAATTAGCCTTTATCACTCTCCTGTTTATCTTTCTTCTGCTCTTCTGTCCTTTTTCCGACAGTTACGCTCCAGTGTCCACCATCACTACAAAATTAATCACAGAAATCGTTTTCAGCAGAGAAAAACACAGATTTCTGTATTTTATCTCTTCTCACTCCTAAACTTTGTCAGCTAGCGTGGTGTTGTTATACAGATGTAGACGTGCTGAAAGCTAAGAATTAGCATTTTAAAAAATAACCTGTAACCAGCAATATAGGTGCTGATAATCTCATTTTAAAGCGTGGATCACGATCAGGCATATATCTAGAAGGGGGCCTTTTTCAAGATCACTTTCAAACACCTCGCAGCCCCTCTAAGACCGCCATCATCATCATCATCAGATCCGTGTTGTTCATGGACTTTTTGCTGTATTCAGAGCAGACCCACCTTCCATTGACTCTCCTCAGTGAAGATCTCCGTCTCTGCTATGTCCACTCTGTTCCAGGCTATAGCCAGCTCCAGCTGCCTCTTCCAGCTCTCGGTTCCCAGAGATTCCCCGATTTTTGAGGCTGAGAGGAGAACTATGTTAGTTTTTATTAACTTTGAGAGGTGGTGGGGCCTCTCTACCTGAGATATAATCCACTTTCCTGAGTCAGGCCTTTATTTTCCAATTAAGTTATGCAACAAAGTCTTTATGTAGTCAGGAAAATCGTTTTTGAATCTACTCTGTGAGCTGTAATCTGAAGTCAAGTAACTGCTTATCTTGATCTCCAAAAAGCTGGCGCAACAATAATTATGTTTGACACTTTTGCCCAAATTCCCATCATGACTTTTATGAAAAATAAATCATAAAATGTGCCGTTGGCTGTTTTTCTCTCCATTAAAAAGTGCACTTAGTGCTTAATGCTGCATAATAGGGTCAAAATGGTCGTGTGCAGCCACACTGTCTTTTTGTGAAAAACAAACAATACAGAATTAATTTGTGGCCACAGAGGAAAAATAAGACAGAGGATGTCCTTGTTCAATACGCAGCAGCACTTCCTGAAAATGCACTTTAATTACCCTTAATGATGGGGCCCAGAGATGGAAAGTATGAGCAAAGCAGTTCTACTGATTCAATATGAACACAGCATTAAGTGACCATCCAGCCTGATGCCTTATTAAGAGCACTTTGGTGCAGCATACTTTGTACCAGTGTGCTTCAGGCTCCTTCTAAATGGGTTTCATCTGTCTGTCTCCAGAAATTCACGACAAGAGAAAAGGTTTGCAAGAAGCTCTGAAACATATCAAGTGTGGCGCTCGGTATTGAAAAAGCATCATTAACAGGAAAACATTAGTGAGATCATCTGTGCTGTATTTTCTTCTCCACCCATCTGACACCGCACTCTGGTTACTTCCATTTCTAAGATGCAACACTATACTTGATGAGAGCCTTGGTGCTGTTTGTACATGCACTGAAAAGTAGGGGTGGGAGGAAAAAAATCAGGATTTTTTGTTTGACAAAATTGGGATTCTTTGCTAACAATTAATTTTGTTTTTCAAATTTAAATCCCTCACTTCAGTCATTGTTTATAAACTGGATTGGGAAAAAAGTCACGCTTTTCTCCAGCAGAGGGCGAAATGTTTTTCTCTGACTCTCCTGATGTGCATTTTTTGGAAAAATATTGCTCCTGAAATAGTCTGTAGGTATTGTTCTCATCATTCAACTTGTAACATGGTCTGGTGTTTGAAAAGCAAACTAAAAATTTGCAAAAATCAAAAATATCAAAGAATCATTATTCAAATTAAACCACGAAAATCGTAATAGAATCAAATCACTAGATGTTCCAGCCATAGTGAAAAGCATCTCTACCTTTGAGCAGCGCTTGAAGAATGGCTACGTCCACGTCTCCGTGACTGTCCTCGCCTATTCTGAAGACGGTCAGCAGGTGGGGCAACCTGATGATGTCCTGAATCTGGAACATGATAAACACATCATCAAACAGGCCCTGACACTGTATTTGTTTGTGACATTACCTATTCATCTGGTGACCTGTGAAAGACTTGTATTCATCATGGTAATGAAGACACTTTGGGAATATTGTGGCCAGATATAAATTTGTATTCTGTGAAGTATTAAACACAGGCTAATGCAAAACTGTGTGCATCTCATGCTAACAGTTAGCCTTGGTTTTAGTCCATTTCATGACCACTAGCTTACTTCAAGGTGAGGTACATGTAGGGATGGGTACCTTTCACATTTAAAACGATACGGTACCGATGCCCTGTACCAGGACATCGGTACGATACTCAATGGTATGAATTATGTGATATGAATATTAATTTTTTTCATAATAATACCCCATTATTATTTTTATTTAACAGATCTATTTCTCCGTCTATAAACGTTCAATGCTGTGTTCATGTCCAGCATGGAAAATCTCCTACTTTTCCACTCCTTCACAGTCACAAGGATGCGTTGAGGTACCTAAACATGGTACTTTTTGATATAACTTGAATAAGTACTCAGTAATACAGACAGAATTTGGTCGATACCTATAAATGGACTCACTTCAGTACCCATCCCTAGGTGTGTGAAATATTTAAAAAATACAAAGAGATGTTGAGTTGCCTCTAATAAAGGAAAAAAAAAATCCAGAAATAAAAAACTTAATAATCAAACAACCAGCCATTGTTGTTGTTGGCTCTGAGACCTAAAACTCAGGACACTTTATGGTTGTTCAAGTTATTACATAAAGATTTTTAATGATTTTTAATAAAATAATATTGGCACATTGAAGGTATATGCTGTCAGTTATAAAAAATAAAAAATAAAAATCAGTATAGGTCAGGTTTTTTAAAGATTGGTGATCAGTGATCGGCCAGAAAATTGTGATCTGTGCACTCCAGGAGTTCTCCAGGTCCTGTCTGGCCTGGTACAGAGCAGTTCTCATCCTACTAGCGTCCCTCTCTTGAACAGCCAGGATGTGGGACCTTTCCTGATCCCACATGTGTTGGAGTCAGTCCATGTTCTCTTGGACCTAGCTCGGGGCTGTCTGGATCTTGTTTCTCTCCTCTGTCTGTTTTTCCAGGAGATTAAACCTTTCCTTCTGATCTCACACTTGATGTTGTTTGTAGCTTCCTGGGCTTGTCTCCAAGGAGCCTCCATCATCCAGGTCGTCTCCTTTTTCTGTTCCAGGAGCAGGGACCTTTCCTCCCACAGCTGTTGCCTCAGGTCCTCCTAGGCCTGGGAGAGAAGCTCTGGGCTTGGAGGTCTGTTCTTTTTGCCGGCCCAGGCTCTTTTCTGTTTCTTGTCGCCTCTGCTTCTCAGTCTCAAGGATTTCTTTAAGTTTTTCCTAATGGCTTCCCTTGCTGTGGCCTCCTTATTTGCAACCTCAGTAAGAAGGAGCTTCATGTCGGAGGTAGCTTTGGCCTCATGAGTTTAAGCTGATCTTTAAGTTTCTCTACCTCACAAAGCAAAACCATCTTTTCCTCCTCAAGTCTTGTGACCTGTTCCCCTTTGCTAGCACGGCTGTGAAACTCCAGCTCAGGGATCTGTTTGGTCTCCTGGTGTCTTTTGTGGGGCTTGATCAAAGATTTTTTATCACTGTTCTGCTGGTCACCAGTAACCACAGTGCTGTATGAAACTTAAGATGCAGAAACAGTTTCTGCTGGCTTTGGTTGTACTGGTGATTGACCAGGCTGGGGCCCAGGCTTGCTTTTGGGCAGTGGCTTAGGCGACTGCAGGCTGTGGCGTTGGATGCACTACAGAGTCCTCTTTCCATTTTCGGCACCCCTCTGCATCCAGTTCCTCCTGAGTGTAATCTCTAATCAGGAGGGGAAAGGTCGATGCCAAGTTGGCCTCTGTTTTGCCTTTTGTTCTTTCTCTGGTTGATCTTCTTGCTTTTGAAGTAAAAGTCAAACTCCTCCTCAACAAGCTCGATAGGTCTGACCTCAGGTTGAGGTGCCTGAGCCTGGAGGTGTGTGGGAACATTTCGGTAAGTCTTGTTTCTGCCCTTTCTTGCAGTCTTCCGTGTCCCTTGAAGGTTTCTCTCCGATGTGAAAGTAATTCTGGTTGCTGTGATTCACTGAGTGTGTCTCTGTGTCTGGCTTTGGTGGCTTGACTTAAGATACTGATCTAAAGCTCCAAGCTCTGATAAACTATAACTTCTTCAGCCAAGATCTATTATGAAATCATAATCTATCGTGACATCAGGATGCTCCATTATTTTAAATGATTTTTTTAATTCAAATTTAAAATTCAACATGAAATACTAGGGTGAACTGAAGAGTCATGCTCTCAAAGATATTGTGCTTCACAAACCTTTTTGGTCCACTCTATGATCCTGTGGTTGGGCATATTTTCACCAAAAAAACGTTTCATTAACTGGCGGATGTGGGCGATGGTGACCCGGCTCACTGGCTGTCCTGCCACCTGAGCGATCACGTCTGCTATCCTTCCAGAGCCCTCCATGATCACACACGGCGTACCACACAGCATGGCGTTATAGATGGTCTGAGAGAACACAACACAGTCAGACAAGACAGAGACACAGCAGAGAAAAGGAGGGAGACAGGGACAGAGAGGGGGGAGGGATAGAAAAGTGATGACTCACATCCAGAGTGCCTGGTCCTCCATCCAAAACCACACACACCACAGGGATGGTGGTCACTCCAGTGTCTGGAGCTGAGATGACGAAAAGTCAATATTATAAGGAGGACAGATAAAAAGGATCAGATCTGAGAGATAATCTGGAATGGGTTTCTCCTTTTTTGTGTGTGTGTTTGTTTTTAACCTTGGGTTCCCAGACGTTTCCTTGAAATGCATTTCTCCAGACGGCTCCGCAGCTCAATCTCCACACCGTAATGCCCCTGGGTGCCATCGTCCACAAGCAGGAAGTGGGTGTGGTTGTTATCCAGGCAGGAGAGTCGGCCCTGACCCTTGATGTCCATCGTGTAGTGTGCTGGAAAACTGCCCTGCAGAAATGGAAGAGTATGGTCAGGGGTGGAAGTAAATCACAAATACTCAAGTTACTGTAATTAAGTAGATATTTTTAGTACTTGTACTTTCATAAGTATTTTTCTGCAGGCTTAAGTCTGTATGACAACACCACGCCGGCTGATGAAGTTAAGCAGTGAGGAGTAAGATCTGTGTTTTTCTCTGCTGAAAACGATTTCTGTGCTTAATGAGATGAGTACTTTGTCTTGTGTATTATCTTAACACCAGTACTTTTGCTTGTAATATAGTACAATTTAAGCAATGTAACAGTACTTGTACTTGAGAACAAATTTGAAGTACTCTTTCCACCTTTGAGTAAAGTATGAAGAGAAGGAGGAGGATAAACCTTACACTACATGTGTTCATCATACCTCTGGATGCACCAAAGCGTCTCTGTTGTGAATGATTCCCCACGTTGCCATTCCGATAGCTACGATCTGGCTGTGAGAGGAGCCACTCAGGGCGTAGTCTCTCACAGCCTGGCCGACATGCTTCATCACACCTGCGTGTGTGCCGCCTGTGATGATCCATGCACCTGTGAACAACACGGCAGTGTCCTGATTTTGCACATACATATGTCTGCTAATACAAGGGTTACTAATACCAATATTTGCAAATCCTACTCAGCCAAACACATTTAGACATCTGTGATTGTTGGACTCATGACAGTCACCACAGTTGCAATTAAGCTCCTTTCCACCGGTTTTCTTCATGCACTAAACTGATTTAATGCTAGATGTACCCTTGTATTTGACAAACCAGTATAAGCTTAAAGCAGGGGTGGCGTCATGGGTGGGCCCGACGGTCCCAGGCCCACCTCTAACTTTTCTTTGAAAAGTTTTTTTCTTTACTTATTAAAAAAAAAAAAAGGTTGGTCTCAAAGAGGAATTTTATAAAATTTTGTCACTTTATGCTGTTTTTTTTTTTTTTGTTTTTTTTTTTACAGTTAGATGCCCTGTCTTCATAAATGAGCCAAGTTTAGCCATTTTTAGCCTGCTGGTTATGATTTAAAAAGTTATGACTCCTTTAGCCTCATGTTATACCGGTAAGACTAGAGAATGATTTTGAGAAAGACTGTAGATTTTTGTCTTTTAACTGTGGTTAAGGTTGCTGCTATTACAGGCTATAATACATGGAAAGTTGAGGTGGCGCAGCCCATCGGTGCATTGGATCACTTGGACAATGCCATTGTGTCTGATGCACTAAAATTTTGTCAAATATTTAAGGATCCAAAAGCAACTAAATCTGCTTTAAAACACACATAGTAACAGTAATATGTCTATATCTATATAGTAATAGTCATTGACTAACTTTTGTAATTTAAGGCCCACCCAAAATTGAAATCCTGGCTCCGTCCCTGGCTTGAAGGAAGAATCTTTGACCCAGTCCAGCTGCCTAGTATTAAGATGGTGCATAACCATGTTTGTAAACACTCTGTAAATAATCAGTGAAAACTTGTACTGGACCTTCCATAGCTTGGTGTTAGGCTCTAGTGCCATCAGTGCTGGTTGTAACGAGTTACAAAGTAATAGATTACAGTAAAGATAGCACTATTATGGGTAATAATGATGTAAAGTAATGCTTTGCACTAAAAATTTCAGTAACTATTCTACGTTTCAATACTTACTAGACTACTTTACTAGAATGTGCTTTTCTTACTCAAGCCTTTTTTGCCAGTTGCATGCATCCTGCCTTTGTGTTTTTACTCATACGATACAAACGCTAATTTTAAGAATAGGGAAAAATATAAACCTTATGGGATAAAGAGGACTTTCTGTTTATTGAATTGCATTTTCTATTTTATGGGATAAAGCACAATTGGTTTTGTTTTTAGGAGTAGGCCCACATTTGGTTCAGTCACCACACATCACCTCTTTCATTCTGTTGCTTGTGGATTTTAAAGTGAGGCATATTTCTTTGTGCTGACGGGGTTACTGCTTTTTCAAGTGAATGGCTTAGTGTTATACCATAACACAGTTTGTGGAAAAGCTAAAGAGACTCCCTTTATAGAAAAATTCAAAGTAAAGTGACGAAAGGGTCATGATGTTTGTCCTACTATCTAGCTACATGGTAAATTTCGACATGGAAAAAAATGAAAGTAAAGTAACTAGTAGTGAAGTTACTTTTCAAATGCAGTAACTAGTAAAGTAAACTCATTGGATATTACAGAAGTAACTACTAACTTGTAACTACTTACTTTTTCGTGTAACTTTGAGTAGCACTGGGTACCATTTCAGACCTGTTATACCTGTGTCAACTTCTGTTTGTCTCTGGTTTGTTTACCTGTCGTCTGGGCCACCTTGATGAGACCTCTATGGAACATGTTTTTGATGCGAGCCTTTAGATAAAAGTTTTTGGCTCCTCCGGTCACTGAGATCAGCAGGTTGGGAGGTGAGAGCTTCCAGTGCTCAGTTAGTAACTGGTACAGGACCTCAGGGCTGGTGTCTGTGGAAACTCGCGCATACTGAGACAAAATACAAGACATTCAGAGAGATTTTAACGCACATAGGAGAACTTTTCTTTTATTATAACAGAGATACGTAGAGGCTTACCTTGCCTGTCTTCTGCCCCAAACCGTCAAAGGAGATGTCTCCAAAAGCATCAGTGGGAACTTCACAGAGGTGTCTGTGTTTGTCCCACGACTCGCCTGTGAAGTCCTCAGGTTTGATGGCTTCATCTGTGTGTTCCTCCTTTGAGTAGCCGCAGTAACAGATATCCTCTCTGGTGAAAAAACAGATGCTGGTGAAATCTTTAAGAACTTATAAAGATATAAGGATAAGTCTTAAAGATAAAAGAGGCAGTTGGTGGAGGGAGTCTGTAATCTAATCTCATGTTTAACTGCCCTCACAGGAAAGAGGGCGATGTCTGCTCTCACATAAACAACAGCAGCTGGATGCTTGAGTAGCATCTTAAAGGTCACATAGGCTATGAGAAATATACAAATGATGCAGCACAAAGTAAATCATCCTACCTGATACATTGTTGAAAGAGGCAACACTCCTTCTTGTTGACATTTTCCCTGACCCAGGAGGCGAAGGCACAGCGCTGGAAAGAAGGAGAAAGAGACAGGTGCTTAGACGGGCTGGCTGCGCTCATCACCAGACTTGTCACCATCCGCTTCTCCGTCTCAGCTTCCCCCATCCTGGAGCCGACGAGGGGGGGACACGGATCTGCCTCTGGATGGACGCTAAGAGCATGACAGCAGAGAGGAGCCTCTGCAGTGAGTGCTGCTCTGTGCCGCGCTGTGCTGTGGCTGCTGTGGCTGCTGGCTTTCACTGCATCAGTGATGTCAGAGCCCGGCTGAAGCTGAGCAGACTGAGGAAACTCGATTAACCTTCCTTCAGGACAGAGAGCAGTGCAGCGCCAGATTGAGATCGATAGTGAATTACTGAGAGTGGAGTATTTTCATGCCAAACTCATTCAAAAACACCACTATCGAGAAAAACAAAGTATGTACAATCAAAAGACGGTTTGTTTATGATTAATTGTACGAAAAAGAATCTGTTGATCATGAAATCCCAGCAATATGTTTTTACATTTTTATGCAGCATCTGTCTTTGTTGATTATAACTCTGCAGTGTACTTTTTATTAATACTTACTGCTACTTCTAAAATTAAGGATGCACAAACAAAAAGGAAAGTCATTCTTCGTTATGAGTGAAATAATGATTAAAAAAGGACTTTGAACTATAATTAAGTTAAAGATAAGATAAAAAGAAAAGTAATTATGTCTCTACATGTATAAAAATATCTGAAAAGAATGTTTCTATGTTGGATATTCTGTCTCTTCTCTTTCTTTGGTGCCTGTGTGAGTCACTCACCTTTCCCAAACAAGTTACCACCTGGTTCAGCTGAAGAGGATTCTGTGTCCGTTCGATTATTTCCTGCGGCACAACCTTATTCGCATATTTCGCCAGCATTTCTACAATAAAAAACAACAGCACAGGCTTAAATCCTTCAAGCTCTCCTCACTGGCACAGACCTGTGCTTCCTATCGAGGCAGGAGGCAGACTGCTCCTGTTCGAGCTCTGAAACCTGCACAGCCTGACACTTCAGCGTTTTCAAATGCTTTTATCTTCCAGACATGTGACCTGCTCTGCATTACCTTTCCTTCTTCTGCTGAGGCTCCTGGAAAATCATTAACCTCCAAGAAAAGGCTCAATAACACGTTTAAATCTAAACTCACAGATAGTATTAGCTGAAACTTACCCGTTGATTCAGTCATGGTTTTTACAAATCAGGCCGACAAAGAGGCCTCTCTAGTTTATGTTGCATTGTTAAAAAGCTCCTCCTCTCAATAAACAATATCCGCCCCCCACACATTATAAACATCTCATGCTTCCGCCATAAAAGACAATCTGCAGCTCACTCTCATTGCCTCTAATTTAATCTGACTCTAGCACACAGAAGCAGTGGACCTCACAGCTAAAGAGTGTGTAATGTCAGTGTTTAAAGGCTTTAAAGAGAGGAAAAGAGCTAAGTCACATCACAGTAATAAAGAAAAGAAAGTTTGTATGGTTTCTTGCATTACCTGTGGTTTTTAATCTTTCGTCCTCTGAGATTCTTCCTAGAGGCTCATTTCAGCAACACTGACATGTTTGAAAGTAAGATGTTGTCTGTTTTTCACCAGGGGTTAAAGCGCATGTTGCCAGGAGACATCTCGAGCGTGTTATGAAAGGATCTTGTTACTTAATAGGCTGCTCCAGAGTCATTATTACCCTCTATTCTGGGAATAAGAGATATCACTAATTAAAAACACCAATATTCCTGACTTTTATATTATCTGAAGTAAGCTGTATCTGACTCACAGGCTGGAAAAATGGCATGGTATTAGCATGCAGAAGTTGTACCTCCAACATTTTAAACATAATTTTTAAGCTATAAAGTTTGTGCACAAGGTGGTTCTTCTCTGTCAAATCCTAATTCAAGCATCTTGGCCCAAAGGATTATAGAATCAAGGCGATGAATGATATAGGATTAAACTTTAAGAAATGGAGGAGAAACAAACAGGTGAAAATATTACAAGAGGTGCTTTTTTAAAAGTTACAGGTAAGTGTTGTTTCATAAAAAGATTAAAAACAAAAGTTCACTTTATCTCTTGACTGATGTTCAACCGTTGTAACTTTGTCTTTCAGAAAGGAGAGGAGAAAAGAAGGAGAAGAAGAGGAGGGTGAACACTCTCTGGAAAATAAAGATAAATATTAATCCTTGTTATTTTCATTTTCAACCGGATAATAAATTTATAAATAGCATAAGGAGGAGGGAAGGAGGAGAAGAGGTGGGGGCCGGGCCATATCTGTGAACTTCCTCAATCTAAAAGTAAAAGAAAACATTTCTAATGTCATCAAAATTTATTTATCAAGCTCTAAAGAACTTCATGTCTGATTTTCCCTTTTGTTTGTAGTGAAGCCCCTTCTTTTTGGGAGGAGAAGATAGGGGAGGAGAAAAGAGAGAAAGAGGTGTAATGGAGGAGCAGGTGGGCCATAATGGAGCTTGAAGTGACTCAGAAGGGTAAACATCAACTTTAACGTCTGAACTCTGAAAGCCTAGAACATGTGGATTCTTATCTCTTTAACTTGTTTCTTTCAGGTGATTAAAGTCAGGAAACAGTCCTCATGTCTTCACACTGACCTATGAGCTCAACAGATATTCAAGAAGTTTAAGGGAAAAAAAGTCAAACTAGTCAAACTACAGTAAAATGTGTCTCGTGTTTGTAATGTTACATTTTTTGCATGAAAAATGTTGTTGTAGGATCACAACACGGTGGAAAAGATCATTATTTGAATAAACTGAGGTTTGTTTCATTATTCTCTTGGTTATCCATAAATTGACACTGAATTGATAAATTAATCAACAGCAAGTCATATCTTACTCAGTGTTAAACAGACTCTTCAGTCATTCATAATGTGGTATCAGTAATGACTGAGTCACACAGTAACTCAGAGGAATTAGGTATATTATTATAAGGCAGAACAAATTCTGGGTAGAATTGGTCAAAAACACTCACAATGATGACACGAGGAAAGGCTGCGACACTGCCACGAGACGAAAAGTCACAAGATGGAAGACGAGTTAAAAAAGACCTGAGGAGTGAAAACAACGAGACTCACTTTATCAGGGAGGCGGGAAACAAAAACTAAAGAGAACTAAAATGAAAAACAAGGGTAAATTACTCTATAAAACAGGAAACAAGATATTAAAAATGAGCTAACTGAGCTAGCTAAACAAAAATAAACCTGTCAAAAGGAGACAATTATATAAAAAAGTTCACGAGAGTTTAAAAAAAAATGTTTACCTTGATATTCCTACGTACTGGAAATACAATGAGCAAAATAATCTCATAGACTTCGAGGGAACAGATTTTATCAGCTGAGAAAATCCAGATTCACAGCAGTGGGACAATCTGGGGTATGAGACACTGCAATTGTCATTTTTTCGAGTTTCGTTTGGTAAATTAGCTCAATGTTTACTGTAGTTCATGATTTTCACCACTAGATATCAGCACATCACCATTAGTCACAGGTCTGTTTTCATTCTGAGGGCAAGTTATATATATATATATATATATATATATATATATATATATATATATATATATATATATATATATATATATATATATATATATATATATATATATATATATATATATATATAGAGAGAGAGAGAGAGAGAGAGAGAGAGAGAGAGAGAGAGAGGGAGAGAGAGGTGTGACTTCGACTTTGGTGCGACAGAGCCCCATGCAGTGAGCTCTACTAATGTCAATAATTAATTAACATGTAAGCTAGATTATCTATATTTAATATATATATATATATATATATATATATATATATATATATATATATATATATATATATATATATATATATATATATATATATATATTATAAAACATAAAAATAAACAGAGAAAATAAATTCAAAAAGTTAAAAACGTCTGATCGAGTATCCTAATATTGCTTGTAGAATGTACAACAAAACCTATGACCATAACACACCCAAAATGTACAGCTGTGCCATCTAGTGGTAGACAGTTATATCACGTGATTTCAATGCTGAATCAGTCCTCATTTGTAAGCAGAGAATATTGATATGTACATAACAGTTAAACTACTTTATTTTAATCACAGTTTCTTTTTTTCCAATTTCTTGTCCATTAATCAATAATATTACTCTCCTGTCATAAAAAAGTGGTGAAAAAAGTGTGAAATTAATGTGAGTTATTAACTGTTTCTGAAGAGACGGCCTGTGGTGACTTAGAGATTTATGTACACACAGAGCACATTGACACTTTCATTGTTTACGGCACAATATTTATTCAACAATATACAGATTAATTTCTCTACATCTCAGACAGTTTCTTATATTTATCTTGCTTTCACCTTTGTACATTTTTTATTTACAGGATTTAAAATAAGTCTTTCTCTCCATTTATACAACATCAATAGTACAGTGTTATCACATCGTCCAGCAGCTTCCAGTGAAGCATTTAGATTCGACTCGTGGTTGATAATCCGTTTAGATTTCACAAACCGACTGATGTCTCTGAGCCACCGAGCAGCAAACTGACAGAAGGGCTCAAACATGCACCAAAAGTCCCAGTGTGGCTTACTCTATGTGAGGGCAGTCAGATGATGAATGGATGGTCCTCTTAGCTCACCTACAGGACAGGTCCTTCGCTCTGTAGCACCACAGAGGGTGTGGAAACAGAATCTCTGAATGGGGACACTGTTGCACCTTTAAAATCAGCTTCTATGTGTCTGCCCCACCCCACCCAGCAAGGACTGATGAAAGCCAGCACACCAAAAACAAAAGAGGGGAAAATGTTGCATAGAATCAATTCAGACTTCAAGAACTGAAAATTTGGTGCTGCCATTTTTTTTCTTAAATTGTGGCTTTTTTTTTATAAACTCCTGAGACCCTTCCGACCACATCTTTTTTTTTATGTTTTGTTTTGGTTTTAAAAGAAAAAATAAATAGCTGTACCCTTAGACTTTAACAAAAATAGCATTGTGTTGGATGTGACATCACATAAGTACTACTTTAAAGAGACTAAAACCCTGCATTGAGTGTATACACATTTGCACATTTATATATATCATTTCATTAACTATCTTGAGGAGAGAGGTGGATGAATTAAAGTGCATTATACTGTAAGAAAACAAAGCCCACAGTTATCACATGCAGGGCAGGAAATGAACTTTGTAAACCAGCGACAGCATCTGACCTGGTGATAATCTTTACCCACTGAATAAGTGAATCCCCACGTGTTGGTTTCCGATCAAAACAGAGTCACAGTTATGTTTTATTACAATCAATAGCTGGCGTTCATTTCCTGCCCTGATCATGCAAATAACATCAGACACCAAGGAATATCTGTCCATCTGTTACTGAAACTGACGAACCGTACCAACATGGCTGCTGGTAGCCTTGGTCGAGGGCACTCGTTTTAATAACTTGAACACGACACCAGATTTTAAAAACAGCAAAATAAAGGTGCCACTCAGCTCACAAAATACAGCAAATGGGATTACGACTCCTCGCAGGAGCCACACAGCACAGAAATGACAGCAGACAGGCTGGGCGTGAACCGTAGCTGCACTCCTCTCTGCTCCTTCCTCCAGAGTTCAGTCCAGCAGGAGGAAGAGGAGGAGGACGAGGACTAGGACGAGACGCCAAAGAGTCGACGATTGAGACTCTTTGACCTGAAATGTTTAAGGCTAAAGCGCACACAGGGGCTCACTCAGGACCGGGAGCAGCAGCTGTGGGTGTTTCCAGCACAGTGAGGGTAGCGTGAGTGTGTGGGGTTCTTCACTGCAGACTGAACTGACTTTTATATACACTTATCATTCATTCTCGACTTAAACAAGCACGTGAGCAAGACATGGAAGATGCAACACCACAACTGACATCCACAGTTAGTACACAGACACAGAATATACTGCTTTTACAAGTGAACAGCTAAGTATGATTGTGAATCTATGTGTGTCACAGTAAAAGAGAAGTCATGGCAAAAAAAAAATGAAAAGGTGAAGCTGCATCTAAGGGCACGTTGAGCCATTCGTCCAAGCATCCCTTTTTACGTCCCTTTCCTTTGAAAAAAAAGACTCAAAAACAGAAAAAAAGGCATTTTAACTTAAGACACCCAAGCAAAATTAAGATCCTTAAAGAGAGGATGTGTTTTGGCACATCTGGTAAAGACAGGGATGGGACTCAGGGTTTGGCTTTTGGGCTGTTTCATGCGTTTGAAACAGCCGTGCTTTTGAAAGAAGGGAAATAACATGCAGACAAGCACGCCATGATCAAAATCACTCAGCCTGGCCAAGGTAGCAAAACACAAGGCTAGAGCTAGCAGTGTGCACAGGCGCAGGCATTTAACAGCAGAGATGATCCAACTCCATGCACATGAGGGCTTTTAAAAATTGCACTTTAGAAATCATTACATAAAAAAGGAGGAGGAGATTTCTCAGGGGAATTTAAATAATCAGGTTAATCCCAGTGTGAGTTGATATATGACAGAAAAGAACCTGAAGACAGTCGTGATCTTGTTTTGCAGCTGGTATTTTGTGCAGGATGCAATCAAACAGAATTCAAATGGACGACATTTTCAGTCGTAACTCTCATCGCCCTGAATCACCTTCAGGGATCTAGTGTCAAACCACATGGGCTCTGGAAATCCTGCGTCTGATTGGGAAACAGGTGTCTGAGTGGCAGGTGAACACACAATGAGGTAGAACAGAATGTTTCATGAGCATCCAATCAGAGCACACGACACAAAACCACTGTCATGACTACGACAAGCCTCCAGAGGGCGCAGACCCACTGGTTGAGGAAATTACATCGACGAAACACACCAACAAGTGCTTAGAGATGGAAGGACCCATTACATGGTTTGAACCACAAGAACAATCTCATAGAAAATACAGTCATTGCCTTTAGCTTCAGACAGACTTGCACCGTCCACGTCATTTTCATCCAGTTCTCCCACAAGATTCAGCTTCAGATTGCAAATCAGGAATTCCTCTTGTAGCTGCACAGAAGTGATTTCCTCAGATTTGGCGAGTTAAAACTTTGGGGACAGACGAACCTTTGCCACATTCCAGTTTGGTTTTAACAATCTCAGGACTCTACAGATCAAATCGTTGGGTGTGGGCTGAAGACGTAAGATTTCTCTTCTTCCTCTGACTGATTTTTGCCAAATCTGTCAGACAAGTTAAAAAAAACAATCTACTTTCTTTGGATTGTGATTTAGAAAAAAAAAAGTAAAATAATCTGATAAATTAAACTGTGTCTGTCTGATTAAAAACTGCAATTAACATGATAATCAGCAAGAATGATTGCACGTGAGCCCGGGAATGAAAGGGAAGGAATGAGGAGAGAGCATCAATCCTGCTCTTCTCCACATGAGTGACGGTAAGTGTTATTGCTGACTCATTTCTGACTGATTCAGTCAGGAACCAAAAAAAAAGGAGAAAAAAAAAGAAAAGAAATGTCATATCTCCTACAGCTAGCATCCTTGTGTGGGTTTCTCCGCCGTCTCTCGTCACGGGACGCTCCGCTCGGTCACTCTCGAAGTCTGTTGTTGGAGCAGTTCATCATCACGACTTTACTCTCTGTTTCATTTTCAGTGACGCTAAACCCGCCAGCAACAACTGCAGGTCATGATTGTAAGTTTAATGGATGCTAAAAGGGGGGAGACACAACTTTGGAGACCTCAAGGTGTGTCCCCCACACACATACACACACACAAACACAGATACACACACGCTACAACACAGATAAGTCGACAGAGGTTGCCAAAGTGGGGCTGTCAGGAGTTGCAGAGAAAACCTGCGTCAGGATGTGTGTTATCAACAGGTATTTGTGTGTGCACGTGTGTGTGTACATGTATGTGTGTGTGTCTAGCATGCCCTGTTCTGCACATTAGACCTGTGATATGATCTGCATGTTGAAGCTGGGGGAGCGGGACTGCTTGGTGAGCGGAGCACCAGGGGAGAGGAGGTCCTGGGCCTCCTCTGGCCTGATGAGGTGCTCCTCCTTCAGGCTGATGGTGGAGTGGCGGTGAGAGCCCACAGCTGGAAGCATTCTCTCCCTGTCAGAGCCTCCCGCCGCCTCCTCCTGCTCCTCGCCACCTCCGTTTAAGTTGAAATTCATGCAGTCAAAGGACTTGCTGGATGAGGTGCTGCCAGTCCGCACGAGCGTGGGCCCCGCGGGGAAGCTCAGGTGCTTCTTTATGGGGCTCAGCTGGATGGCGTCCAGCTTGATGCTGGCTGGAGGCGATTGCTGCCTCTGGTGGTGCCTCCTCATGCCCGCCTGGATATCCGCCGACAGAACCACCGGCTTCTCCGGCTCCTTCTCACGCTCCCTTTCCTTTTCCCGCTCTTTCTCTTTGTCGCGAGTCAGCCGGGCTGTGATGGCTTTTTTGATGCTGCTGCTGCTGCTGTTCAGGCTGCCGCCCCTCGGCCCCACGCCGCCACCGCCACTGGGCTTGGTGCCGCTGGGCTGGCTGCTGTTTGACGCACCCGAGGAGAAGCCTTCGTCTGGGTCGTTTATATTGAAGGAGTCTTCCCCGCCGCTCATACCATCGGCTTCTGATCAGGCACCACACACATACACAGATAAAAACAAGACAAACAGCATTAAAGTGAGAAAGATCAGAATATAGCTGAGGTATTAACTAAACTTCAGTAGCTTGAATGACTTTCTACTTAAGTAAAATCAAATTGTTACATTCTACATTTTTTAGCTCCTGATACATGTTAATAGGCTAACAACAAACTGTGGTTAATCTAAACAATAAGATTGAACATTTTCAGAGTTGTTGCATCAATAATGCATAGAATTATTAGATTTCAAAGAGCCCTCACACTCACAGTCATCAGACCACGCTGCTTCATTAATTCAGTAAAAATAACCTTCAGCTTTAATCATCCAGAGTGATTCAGATCTAAATATATGCTACGATAATATTAACATATTGACATAAACAGTGAATAATCCATGTCTGTTTGAAAGCTGGAAGGGAAGAAGATAAACGGAGTTAGAAAAGAGCATTGTGTCAACGTACAGTTTCAGGGTACAGCCTGTTATATGAAGAGAGACAGAGGATCAGCCGCCTGTCTCTGTCATGCATCGTTGGGAACAAGCAATATTGGAAGACAGAGAACTGCAGGCACCATCAGAAAAGAAACGGAGAAACCCGAGAAGAAACAAAGGGTCTGGACTGACATGCACATCAAAATGAGGAGAAGACGCATGCTCTCCTGCCTCATCCCTCCTTCCCTCTATCTCCTGCAGCGCTGACCCAGCGGTCACATGGCCGGCCAGCCGAGACGGACCCGCCAATCTGTGGAGAGCGCTGAGGCGAGTCCGTACACCTTATCAGATCGATAGAGCTGACAGCCCACACGGCTAAATGGGCCAGTGTGAGAGACCTCTCTGTGCAAAGCAATCCCAAATGAAGAGCTAAACTCTCTGCAAAGCTTGAGAAACATGGAGGCAATTATAGGATCGTGGCAGAGTTTTTCTCAGTTTTAACCTTTGACTCCAATTTTACTTTGGAAACGAAATGAGCTTGAAACTGAAGATTTATTCTGGGAACATTGCGTATTTCTCTTTTCAAATAAAAAAAACTCTTTGCAGGTTGTTTGAATTTTCCTGAACTATGGTCCCATCTAAACTGCTACATTAAAGCTCCTGTGAGGAAGTTTTGGTTTGTGTTGACTTTGGTGCCCCCTATGGACAAACCAGTGCCTGAACTGAATAACTTATTGATCGTCTTTTCTCTGGAAACTGTTGCTGCAGTTTCTTATCTGACATCTTGATGGTTATACTCTCACTTGTATTTGTAACACTTAAGACAGTGGTTGCCAACCCTTTTTGTCTTGGGTGTCCCCTCACTCGTGTGTTTATGATTCTTTAAAAGTAGAACATAACACAACTGATGATTATATGAAACTAATTTTATCTCCTTAATTTGAACATTTAATTCTCTGGCATTTTCTTCTTTTTAAACTAAAACATAAAAATAAATATGTTGCCTTGAAATTAAAGAAGATGTAATTGAAATAATAAACGGCAAATCAAATGATCAACCTGTTTTTGTTAGATATAACTCTTGTTACATTCACCACAAAAAGAGTAAGTTCCCTTTGAAAAGACATTTAAACTTTGAATATTATTTCAAGTGTTTAGTTCCTGATTTTTAGACACACTGCAGCAGTTTAACTTTTTCTTTTCATCAGTCATCTGAGGTTTGTTAAACAAAAGCTGGAGGAAAACTCTTCTGTTGAGTTTCAAAGAATAAGAGGAAAGACTAACAAACTGGAACCTCTGCCCCAAAGAGAGCAGAAAGACGACTCCTGTATGAGCAGGAGAAGGGTTAGCGATCAGCTGATGGATAATATGTGCAAGTGGATTCACATCACTGATCATCATGACAGTCCCCACAAACTGATCAGGATGAAGTTTAAGTAAATATGAACCACACAGTGACAGGGAGCACTTCTGCTTCTGCTTCTGCTGGCACTGAAACTTGTTTGTCTTTCATTTTTTCCAGGCTGCAGGTAAACAACTGTTTTGACTTCGATGTGGCTGTGCCACAGGTTAATGTCTCCCTGGAAAAATTAGTTGTAGCACAAACGTACCATTTTTTTGACGGGCTGATCTCAGTGCTTCCAAGTTGGAAATAAATGCTTAAATGTTTCCACGTACCCCCTGCAATGTGTTAGCTTACCCTGGTTGGGAATCACTTGCTTAAGAGACGATATAACCCGCTTAAAAAATAAACCTTAACAATAAATTCTGACATTGTCGTGACCAACAAAACACTCTCACAAGATGCTGTTGATTTTGGCGCCCCCTGTGGTAGCAGGGCTCTTATCTTCTGTCCTGTGCACATCTAACTTGTGCTTTCTGGCGAGAAAAGTCGAGAAAAGTCTTGTATTTTTTTTTTTTTAATGTCTCACACTGAATATTTGGCAAGGAAAGCTTTTTTTTTTTTTCATTTTTCATTATGCAATTATTCACCTTTGTCCGGAACCTACCTCACAGCAAGGATAACAAACTTTTAAGCTATTCAAATTTAAAAAATAATAATAAAAAATCAGGCTTTTTGACTGCGGCAGCTCTTTTTATAACTCATTTTGAGGCATTGGTGTTTTTCAATCTGCTTCACAATCAGCCTAAAAACTTCTCACAGGAGCTTTAAAATAAGCACTTCCCTCTGCCACAGCAACTTATCTATCTTAAACTAATACATACTATATTTTTGTCCCCATTTAGACTGAGTAAAGTTTCTCTCAATCATTTCTTTAGATTCTGTACCTACATTGTGAAAAAGATGGGATGGCTCAGACAAACACTGACCATTGAGCCAGGGGAATGAGCTGATCTGTGGTCAAAAACATGTATCTACCACACATGGAATAGACACACATCAGA
Organism: Halichoeres trimaculatus; assembly: GCF_033239565.1. Classification (NCBI taxonomy): domain Eukaryota; kingdom Metazoa; phylum Chordata; class Actinopteri; order Labriformes; family Labridae; genus Halichoeres; species Halichoeres trimaculatus. Next base: position 21,313,304 of record NW_027437197.1, read on the forward strand.
CGAGACAAAATGGGCCATACAGTGGCTCCTGACACTGCTCTGAGTTTTAGGGTTTATAAATCTGCTGATTTCTTCTCACGAGGCCTCCTCCGTTAAAAAGCGTTCTGGGGTTTCATGTCGGAGCAGAAGTTTTTTTGAAGCTTGCTGTTGCGTGCGCATGCATGATGTCGGGCTCGTTCCCACTCACTGAGCTGAGGAAAAGGAAAAACTCATCATGGCGGAGCAAAACATTAGCATACACTTAGAGAAAAACAAAATGGGAGGCCTCCTCCTGCAGAGTGGCGGCAGCAGATGGGTGCTGCTGGCCTGAGTGACCCTTAAACTTGTGGTGCTGGCAGTACAGAAACAAGATGTCCAGTACTTTGTGCCAGTTCTGTAAAGCCGACGAATTTCAGCGAGAAAAAATCTATAGGACCAATTTTGAGTGTTCGAAAGCCCAAAGCTGCAGGCGTGGAAGAAAACATGCTCAGTGAGTGACAAGGATAGCAGTCTAGCGTACTTTGGAGGCATGATGAGGAGGAAGAGAGGATATGACATGATGACATGGCCCATGCAAAATGGCCGCTAGCCACACTTCCTTCAAACCCAGAATAGGCGACTCTTTGCTCTTGGACGAGCTGGAAAAATAGTCTGGTAGCAGAGGGGTTGTCGGCTGAGGGTCTTAGAGACTGGATGAGTTAGTATACTCTGGGGAAGTGAAGAGGCAGCCAAAATTGGAACGGCAGAGTTAACCCTCTCAAGCTGAGGAGGGGCAGGAGGAGAAGGAGGAGTAGGAGGAGGTGGGTGGGGATGATACAGATCGAAAGGGCACCTCCTCCCGAGACCCTCTCTGCTCTGAGTGTCCGCCCCTGTCCCCTACCCTCGAATGTGATGGGGGGAATGATGCTGCTGCTGCTGCTGCTGTGGTGGCTGGGAGGACGCCCTCCTTGCTCCTCTTTGGCTGCGGGGTCCCAGGTTGTGTTGTAGCTGTTGTGGAGGTGCTGGGCGAGGCTAGGAGGATTGACGACGAGGCTCAACTCTGCATCGGTTGAGTAGTCAAAACAATCTGGGATCAACAACACAGACGGGGAAACGTGTTTCTTTAGTGGCAGCACGCCTCAGGCCTCATCAAGGGCACAGCAGGCCTCACAGCTGTCTGAAAACTCATTTGTGGAGAATAAAAAAAGATTGAAACGGTGCTTCTAGAAATCAACATCCCACTCCTCGCCTATCTACTGGGTAAAATGGAGTCAGTAGAGTCTACAGGCACCATTTTGTCGAGTTTCTCTTACACCACGGATCTTAATATTTAACTGGTGAAACAAAGCACAGCACACACTGAATAGACAAGACGAGCAAAATAAGAGCAATAAGGAGCAGTGAGTGGCACAAGCATTGAAACACAGAGACTGTATGACCAAGTTTACATACAATATCTGACATGAAACACCATTTGGTTGATGCTAATGGTGTGACTGGTTATACACAGAAACAGAGAGCCTGTTAACACTTTTATTGACATGTGCCCTGGGTGCTCTGATCACAAGTGGACACATTCAAGTTCACACCTCACTTCCTCTGAGCTACATTTTAAAATATGTTTGATATTACATTATTGACTTTTTTATTTATTTATTCTAAAGTTATTTTTGGGGCTTTTTATGCCTTTAGTTGGAGAGGAAAGGACAGTAGATAGAGACGGAAACAGGGTGAGAGTGGGGACTGCTGGAAACAGGCTGCAGGCCAGACTCGAACCTGGGCCACCCACTCAAAGGTGAACCTCAACCTAGACCTCTAGGCCATCTGTACTACATTTTAAAAAATGTTAATTAAGACAAAAATATTAAATGATTGATAATTTATTATTTTTAAGCACTCAATGCTGAAAGAGAGAATTTTATGTTTTTTTTGGTGAAGTGTTGGATCTGAAACGCAGACTTGAGACTCAGTTTACCCAAATAAACAAACAAAAATATGAGTTAATCTGTGTTTTACACTCTTTACATCTCAATAGAAATTCTAAAAAACCCTTAAATCCTTAAGATTTTTAATATGCTACACTATAATGAAGAATGATACACCAAGTGAAAAAAGTGAAGCCAAAATGACCCAACCTCCAAACATTACTGCAGTACAGGTCACCTCCATTATGTCATCAGATTGGTCACAAATGCCTAATTATGAATTAAAAATGTTTTCTAAATGTTTCTTTTCCTAAAAAAAAAAAAAAAAAAAAAGTATTGTTCATATTATGTATTTTATGCAAAAAAATGGATTGACAGAGCTGGAGGGGTTTATATCGAATGCTCCACTCACTACTCGCTGATCGTCTCGGGAACTTCCCTCCAACACTTCAATCTGTCCACTTGTGTCTGATCACCCTGAGCGCATGTTAAAACCCGGTTCAAACAGGGCCTCTCACATTGGGGTCTCCTCTCACTGCTAAAGACAAACACCAGAGAATTAATCCTCTCACCTAATAGTTCCTTCTTGTGGATTTTCACTGATTAAAAAAAAGGAACAGCTTGTAAGAGAAGAGTTTGAATCATCACTGAACACTGGTTCTTTGTCTCGCAAAACTTTATTGTCCCTGGAGTGCTAACTTCATAACGAGGGCGAGTAAAAAAAGAAGGGTAGTGGAGTCTATCGCTGAGCTCTCTGCGCTGAAGCCTGGCTCATTTTCTCTGGCAGGACTTTCCTTTCTCCACAGCGGCTAAACCTTACCCTCTCTCTTCCATCGGTGGCGTCGTATGGAGGCGGTGGTGATGGCTGAGATTGAGATGCGGCTGATGGTGGGCGTCACCTCCACCTGGAGCACCTTACGCCCGCTCGGCTCATCGGGGGCGCTCTCTGGCAGCGAGTTCTTCATGGCGTTCCCCAGCTGGAGTGTGTAAACACACAGATTCAGACCAAACATCTCGGGAGTTGGTATGTCGATAAAGTCTTTTAGGAGTGTTAGAGATCTTACCAGGAGAGGCTGGGAGTACAGCTCCAGCTGAGCTCTGTACAGAATGTCCTCCAGAGCTTCCTGCCCCATCTCCCACTCTCCATTGTATCTACAACAAACAAAACAAAAACAACAAATATGAGCACACCGGCAGCTAACAACGTCAGACTGTGAGCTCATTTGAGTGCACAGGAGTGTCTGAATAGATGCCTTGATGTGTGAGTCACATCCTCCTGAACTATTATTAGTTATTCAGTCTGGCCTGTAGCTACAGCGAGGGAGGAAGGAGAGGTTAGGGACCAGTCATCGTGATTATACTCCTCTGTCAAAGAGTTTACTCTTCAGCCTGAGCTGTGTGGAAGATGTTGCTGAATACGGCTTTTCTTGAAAATTCTATTCAGCACAGACCTCTGCCAAGCATATTGTGATTGTCACCAACACTTTAGTCCTACTTTAATGTTATACTCCCTTTCAGCAGACTGTCTGCTACAATTTGGTGTTAGTTGCAGGTCTGTATGGTAATTTGTTACCTGAGAGTGTTGAAAATGATGATGACCCAGTACATATTTCATATTCTGGATCTTAGTAATCAGAATATTGCCAGGATTTGGATCGTACTTTTACATCTGTCAGAAATTATGTTGACCTTGTCTTGTATTGTGTTATTGTGGAGTTATTACACATATGGTGAGAACGGTCCTATCTCACAATGATAAAGAAACCTTTAAAAAGATCCTGGATCCAGACGGTGATCCGGATCACCTCCAACATTTAATCACTTCTTCCTTATCTCATTTTGAACATTTCCTGAGAATTTCATCAAGATCCATTTGTTACTTTATGAGTTATGTCATTTACAGACAAACAAACAAACTCTCCCAAAAACATAACCTCCCTTGTGGAGGTAATGAGATATGAAGAATACTGACCGCATGAAATCTCTAAGGGTTTATCTAAGATCAGATTCAGGGATATCGTCTGCCTCACCTCCATCTCTAAATGATGATGAGCTCACTCCGTCTTTGCATATGGTAATGGACACAGGATTAAAGGATAAGCTTCATTAGACAAAAACAAAACAAGAAAAAAAGAAGAAGAGGACAGCTGAGCCCTCTGATGTTGTCCTGCACATGAAACGAACCCACAGCTGGGGTTAAATGTGTGTGGGGTTTTCCTTTTAGACTCAAGATAAAAGGGATGGAGTAAATGGTGGGTAAAAACAGACTCTCTGATGTTGTGAAAGCCGGACTACGGGTCCAGAATATATTTCAAAACCTCAATCGATACAAAAGAAGAAAAAATTAAATAGGGTGTCTATTTTTTTGTGCTGTCCCTGCACATCTCTCCTCCTCTCTCTTCCTGCAGTATTAAAGCGTTTTAGCATTAGCGGACATATTAACCTAAATTCCACACAGCCCTAAACGAATGCCAACGTCCCTCTTCATGTGTGGATTGATGTTTATCGGCAGCTCGCATGCGCCTGCTCAGGCCAGGGGTGAATGTGAGAGCTTGGAATGTCAGTGAGGTGACCTATGGAGGGGATTACTAAAAAGGCTGTTATTCTTACACTTACACACTCACTCACACACACACATACAGTCTAGGTTTTCACCCTGACTGCTCCAATCTCCTGATTGCTGCTGCGCTCCCTCATGGGGGTCATGAGTTAGACTGCGTGCTCATTCTCTCCTCCGATCAGTGACTCCAGCCACCAGAGTATCAGGGGATCCATCTCTGACAACGAGCTATCAACAAGGAGACGTAATCAGCTTTGCAACGACTCCGCTCATAGGGGATGAAATCACCCGCTCCCACAATGCACTGCCGATGTAATCAGTCAGTACAGTCTGGGGAGCGTCTGTCCTTGGTGGAGTTCTGGCATATGCTCTAAAGACATTTTTTCTGCCTTACATCACAGAAAACTGGCAGAGACTGGGCTCATTAATGATGCCCAACAGAGGCACCGTAACAAAACTGAGCTCCATCATGTTAAAACAGCTCAGAAACACACTTTATACACAGAGAGATCTGTTAAGAGAAATTAAGACAGAGATAATCCTCCTCTTCGTTACATTCATTACAAGTCTGTGCCTCACTCTGAAATTCTCATATCTCAAATGGCTGGATGAAGGACATTTAACAAGGATGCTTCTTAGTTGGTGTTTGGTGTACAAAAATAAATTCTCTGCAGCCAAAAACAGAATTTCCATATTTAAATGTTTTTTCTGGTTTAAAGCTCCTCATGCACAGAGTAATCATTCTTTTCTTTACTCATCTCTCTTATACATGTTAAAGCTGTTTTATGACAAAAAATACCTCCTTTATTTCAACTGTCATGAATGTTTAAAGAGGGGGTACTTTGCTTTTTTCAGGCTTTATTTTGCCCCTCTAGTGTACCTGTAGCAGCTTTTTATGACTGACTGCTAAAAAATATCCTTCTTTTTCTCACACTGGTGGTTTAGAAAAACCTTATTTCAGCCTCTGTCTGAGACACTTCATTTTAGCTGCTGTCTCTTTAAGGCTCCCTGCCCCACAAACCCCCTTGCTTCTATTGGCCAGCCTCAAGGAGGCATGGGGGTAGCAGAGCTATTGGCAGACCTTGTTGTTTGAGGCCCACCCCTCCAACATGTATTGTGAAGATCTCGTGATTTTTAATTTTTTGAAAATCTGCAAACATTTAGGACAGATATCCAGCACTTTTTAAAACGTGGGAAAGCACAGTACCCTCTCTTTAAAATTATGACAGAACTTTCCTTTAATAGGCTAAAAAAAACATGAAATCCTACAGAAAAAATAACAAATTACAAAGTTTTTTTGCAACACTCTTGCTAGCTTTTGTAACTCATAGAGGCATTATTGTCATTTTTGGTTTGTGTCAACTCTTTTTAAACTCTTCACTGGAGCTTTAAATACATTTCACGTGCGGATTATTATATTTTTATTGCCTTGGTAGCTTTGTATTACCCCTTTTTTTAACATACACTAGAGATCAAAATTAGAGAACAATTTATAAACACTTGTTTTTTTTCCAAAATAATTTAATCCTCAATGCTCAACATTTAAAGGATTCTTTGTGGTGGCAATGCCATACCACTGGAACAGTGTTTTACATCAAAACATAAAGCATTGACAAAAACAACTTAATTTTGTAAAAAACATGATGATCAAAATTAAAGAACAGCAATGCCTGTAGTACAAAGAAAGATAATAACATCATTTTATGGAGGTTACAATGATCAAAACTTAGTAGGAAGTGTACAGGCCTTTGCTGTGAATTACTTCAGCACATCTACGACCACAGGACATAACCAGTCTCTCACACTGCTCTGGTGTGATTTTGGTCCACTCTTCTTTCAGTCTCTTCCACAGTTCAGTGATAGTAGTGGGTTTCTTGGTCATAACTTTGTCTCCAAGGATTTTCCAGAGGTTCTCTATTGGGTTTAGATCCGGACTCTGGGCTGGCCAATTCATTGCTTCAATGTTTTCACTTTTAAGGAACTGCTTTACTTGTTTTGCTGTGTGACAAGGGGCGTTGTCCTGCATGAAAATTGCTGGCTGATTGGGTGATGAATGCAGGTAAGGAATCAAATGCTGTCGAAGGAGGCTTTTATAAACATTTGCATTCACTCGGCCATGTAGCTGTATTAAAGGCCCAACTCCCGTTGCAGAAAACACTCCCCACACCATAACACTTCCTCCTCCACCTTTCACTGACTTCTTTACACACTTTGGGTTCAGTCTTTCCCCAGTCCGACGCCGAACATAATGTTTTCCGTCAGACCCAAACAAATTAAACTTGCTTTCATCACTGAAGTGAACTTTGGACCAGTTTTCTTCTGTCCACACAACATGTTCCTCAGCAAAGGTTAGTCTAGCCTTTTGATTCTTTCTGCTAATGAGAGGTTTGGTCACTGCAGAGTGGGCTTTCAGTCCAAATGCTCTCAAACGCCGAGACACTGTATGACGAGATATTGTCTTACCCTGTTGGTCACTGAACTGGCGAGCAATTTCAGCTGCAGTGTTAAACCTATTGCCCATGGAGGTTCTCCGTATTATCCTGTCCTCTCTTTCAGTTGTCTTTTGTGGACGACCAGCCTTCTTGGTGGACTTAAATGAATTTGTGGCTTTGAAGAGATGTAATATTCGGGATATCACAGATTTGGAACGGCCAACTTCTCTTGCTATTGCTGACAAGGTCATCCCTTTGGTCTTCATCTGGACAACCTGCTGCCGGAGGGTTTCTGTGACTTTAGAACGGCTTGCCATCTTGTGAAGTCAGTGAAAACTGCAAGATAGGCTGCCAGTTAAATAGGGTTTGTCAGATAATTAAGGATATTGGCACCAGGTGCCAGACTAACACCAATTACTGGGAGGGATCTGAAAGTGTTCTCTAATTTTGATCAGTGTCCTTTTTTGAATATCTGATTTAAGTTTTTTATTCTGTGTTTCAGAATAAATTTAACTCGTGCAATATGCTCAAAAAACTGACCCTGAACTTGTGTTTGAATACATTTATGAGAGGACAACGGAATGAGGTTTACATTTGTAAAATTGTGGCGTGTTCTCTAATTTTGATCTCCAGTGTATGTTTGGTGTCATTTTCATCAAAACCTCTTTCACATTTCCTCAACACCTTCACATATTGTCACTAATCATTTACATTATGAACAACTGCTTTTTGCAAAAATCTCACTTAAAAAAACGATTGTTCTATACATTTGTTTTTATATGTATTTGGGTTTTTTTTTTCAATTTTGCATGCAAACACTTATTCTTTATTTATGCTCTTGTTTTTTAACTATTTGCACCAACAGACCAAGACAAATTCCTTGTAAAATAAAAAATCTACAAGAATTAAAAATTGATTTTGCAAGGTGCCAATAAAAACACTTCCCTAAAGGATAATGTAAGCTAAGTAACTAGCCGCTGAGTAAATAACTAACTGCTCCCTTACATTTTGAAAACATGTTTTGCACCCCCCCCCAAAAAAAAAAAAAAAAAAAAAAATCTGTCAAGTGTCTTGCAGGTACATACATGGCGTGATAAACTGCTGTCAGCATCTGCACCATGAACTCAGGGTCCAGCAGCACCCGGTTGCATGGTTCCCTCCAAAGCTTCTGCTGCTGCCTGGGGAATCCACATACACACAACCTGAGGAAGCAAAGCACGCACAATGAAGCAAGATTAATTAAATGATCGAGAATTTTTCAGCAGAGAGGAAAATGGTTTGAGAAAACCTGGAAATAATTCAGGGCTTTGTGAGTCTTCAAATACTTTTTTTTCTGCCTGGAAGAATGGATCAGATAAGTAAAACAAAACGTCAGTTAATACGCCAAATAAACCCAAAAGATGTGAAGTTGACGGATGTAGTCAGGGTGCATAAAGCAAGGCTAAACTCTGATTTGAAGTTTTGGTCTAGTACTGAAATCTTCACAGCCACAGTTTGCCGCCTGTCTAGACTTGAGTTTGCTTCAGGCATTGTCCGTCTGCTTGCTCACAGCAGGGAAAGTCTTCATATCCTGACTCGTCTGGGAGCTGTGGTGGAACAATCACTGGGCGTCGGCTCCTCTTCAGAGCCTCCTTCTCTTTTAACTCCGGGGCGTCCCCGTGTTTTTGAGACAGACTGACAGGAATCCAGCAGCGTGATGCTTTCACTTGGCCAATCAAACATAGCTAAGCAATCAAACCATACTTAACAAATCCTCCTGCAAAAGCTGCCAGTATCAAGGTCAGTGTGGGGCTACAGGGCAGAGGAGGCGATTTAGACGAGATTCAGGAGAGAATGTGAAGGAGTGAGGATGAGAAGATGATTACACATTGTGTGCAGAAGGGAAAAAGTGTAAAACAAACAAGATGTGCTTTAGATGTGTGTTTTCTCACCTCGAGCTCATTCTGCACACTGACTGGTAGGAGGATAGGGGCATGTAGACCACAGCGGAGTTGTAACAGAGCATGAGAAAACACAACACCTCGAACCTGCAAACAAAAAACACAATGAGTCAATTTTCTGCAACACTTCACATCAATTTAGCATAAAAACTCTTAAAAACATCAAAACTCTCATTAGTTTTCATCTGCTGTACACTAAACCCTCATGTTTCCACTTTGGTTGAACATTTAATTCATAAAGTTTTCTGTGGAGCTTTAACCAAACAAACTATGTAGAGTTCTTCGATCAGTTTATTAACTCTGAACTGTTAAACCGTCAGCTGAGGAAAGTGCTGCTCTCAGCAGCTTCCCTCAGTGTGAGCTTCTGTACTGTATGCAGATGCTGAATGCTCTGCAGTAATCACACTTCAGCTCTCTACACACATTAGCAGTGTCAAGTCAGGACAAACACAAAATGTGTGAGAATATTCATCAGCAATGCATTATTCTGCAGTGATTGCAGGAACAACTTGTTTTTCAATGAAGGTTAGAGGAAAAAGATGCAAGTGTTGAAACCTCTGATATTAGATTATTAGCTCTAACAAAAACTGGAAAAAAAGTGTTGGTTTTGCTGCACATTGGACAATGAGCTGGGTCTTTTTTTGCAAACTCCGGTGTTCTCATTCCTCTCCCATGCACCTGTCCCATGTAGTCGATCTTGTTCCTTTTTTCTGTTTTCAGAAAATAAATCACTAACTACCAGAAACTGTATTCTATATTTGCAAACTCACTAAAGATAAACAGAAATATGGAGGAAATGATTATTAATGAACTGTTTTGATGTATATTTTTTTCACTGGTAAATAACACAACCACATGGACTCACTTATGTCTTTCATGGTCGGTCTATTTTATCTTCAGTTTTTGTACTTTTTGGGTCTCAGAAAAAATGTTTAGCAATTTAATTTTTAAAATGATGAAAACCAAATTGAGTTAAAAACAACAAGGAATGGGTGCGTACTGGTATCAGGTATTGGGCCAATACCAGTTTTATTTCAAGGTATTGGTACTTATGAATGCTGCCAATACCAGCAGCTGATACTCAAGTCCTCCTATTCAGTAGTAGGCACTACATTGCTGCAGCTGGATGACACGGCAAATGTGCATCAGAGTCCTGCTCAGACAACATGAATGAACCAGGGAGAGTTAACAGTTAAACTGTTTTATTTTACACTTTAATTTATTTTGAACTTTAATTTATTTTGAAAAATTACTAAAACTCTGAAAGCTGTTAATTTTATTTTTCACTTTTTTAATTTATTAAGAACAAATTGCAAACTCATAGTTGTTTATGTTTTATTTTGGACTTAATGGCAGAGTGACTGAGCCATTTTTAATCAAAACAATCCATCACTGTTAACTGAAATTTCATGTATCAAAAGTAGTGGTGTTGGTAGGGATGGGTACCAAATTAGATGCTTTTGTGGGAACCAACCAAATTCCATCTGTAGTACTGGGTATCGATTCAGTCAAAATCAAAAGGTATGTGAATGAGAGGAAGTGGAAGAGTAGGTGATTTTCCATGCTGGACATGAACACAGCATTGCAAATTTATATACTGAGAAAAAATATGTTTAAGTGAAAAACTTTGAGATTTTATTATTATTACAAAAAATAATATTAGTTAGCACAGTAACACAAACATGTACCAAAAGTTGGTACTGTTGAATACTGATACTGCTTGCCAGGTACTGGGCATCGGTACCATATAGATTCAAATGTGAAAGGTACCCAACCCAGTAATCGGTATTGGTGAGTACTCAGGAGGATGTACCAGTTGTGGTATTGTCTAAAAAAGAGGTATTAAACATTCCTATTGACAACAAAACTTTAGAAACCTATAAAGACAGTTCAAAACTTTTACAACTGTAGGCCAAATATAATGTTTCTATTCTTGATGACTTTTGTTAAATTTTGTTTGTTTTTGGTAATGAAAGTGACAAAAAAACACTACCTGACATATATCTATCATCGATCTATCTGTGTGATGTTTTTAATGATAGCCTTATTTTGGTGAAATCAACTACCCCTGGTCTCAGCACACCGCGTGGAGCTTTATGAATCTTTCTGCTGCAGCAAAGCTGAGAAATGTGTTTGAAACAGAAAAGCCTGAATAAACATTCAGTTTAAAAAGTTTTTTTTTTATTTCTTGGACAAATATTTGAGGAAAGTTAATTTTCTTCAAGCTCAATTAGTGCCTAAACTGCCAAATCTTGATCTCTATTTCCACAAGAGATTAGGGTCTACTTTTAAAACATGCCGAAACTAAAGTCTTTTTGAAACAAGAAACACAAAACTGGGTTTATTCTGGGTGAATATATGCCTGGCTCTTAGAACAGCTCAGGGTAATGGAGCCCTCGCTGATGTAAAAGTCCTGTATCTTGGTTTTAACGAGGAAGGATGTAATGGTGTCTGAGTAAACACAGTTTTCTGCTTATAAAAAAGCACTTTCAAGAAAATAGTAAGACCCTGAGGACTGAAACCTCATGAAATAGATGTGAATAGTTAAATATGCTTTGTAATAAAAATAACTTTTCCTCTAAAACTTAGAGGAGCAACCTTTGCCAAGAGGTGGGAGAGCTGAAACTGCTGAGTGCTGAGAGGAGGAGGAGGAAAACTGGCCCCCAAAGAGAAGTATCTGAAATCATCAATTTTCAGATTTGAGTATAAATCTCACAAGTGTTGATCCTAACTGTGTGTTCTGAGGTGAGTGTCTTCATGCTCGACATCCAGGAAGAGGACCGGCACTATAAAAGGGTCATAACTGACTCTGCGCTCAGGAGGAGGTAAAATGCTCGACTGTATATCAACTCTGGGAGTGAACCGGCATCCTCTCAGGAGCTCCAAGCTTTCTCCTCATAAACACCATCTCAGGCCATGCCACACAAATGGCTTTCCAGATAAGCTATGGGGCCTGGTCCTGCTGAAATCCATTGAGTTTATTTATGACTCTGTGTTCATCAGCACAGAGCTGCACAGCCCCACAGGACGACACGTCTTAGCCATTCCCCCCTTACACTATCAGCTGATGTTTGCACGTCTCTGTGCACGTGTTGCTGCAAATTAAATGCATGTACAAAGTGCAGCTCTGCTCATTTTGGTGCAGCAGTATGCAGCATTCCAGCATGCTTCATTACTATGCTCAGATAATAATTCATACAGCGCAGCAGAGAAAGTGTGAGAGCCAAAAAAGCTTTCAGGCCTGCTGAGTACGGCGGGAGGAGGCAAAGGTTATGCTCTGATCATCTTAAGAGGTCTTTCTCATCTGGTGGGGCAGGATGAGAGGTGAAAGAAACCATTTGTTAGAAAAAAAAATTAAAATTACAAAAATGAGAGAGAATGACGACGTCCAGACTGGTGGCGCTGTGCCTTTCACTCTCTGGTAATTCATTTACCGAGTTAATCTCTTTTATGATGTTTGCGCTTCCTCTCCCTTTGGGTGAACAGCTGCTGGATTCAGAGCGTTACCTGTTCTGAGCTGTGAAGGTCTCCCTCTGAGGGTGGAGGCCGCTGTACACCACTCTGATCAGGTCATGTTGACTGAGAGCTCCCTCTGTCAATGCCATGGATCCCAGACTCGAAGGCTGCACACACACACACACACACACACACACACGAAAAAGACAAACACAGTTAATTAAACACTTGTCCACTGTGTTGGCTTTTACACCCTGCCAGTAAATTGTCGAGGGAAAAGCAGCAGCTGTGCACTTCAAGGTCACACACTTGAGCCTTTGCTGAACTCGCATGAGGTTATTAATTTTCAGATCTCAGAAGAAACTGAACAGAATTTATTTTATTTAAAGGTATAATATTGTTTAAACATAGTTCAGATACACATTATGAAGCTGATGGGTTGCAATGAGATGAAAGCTTTTGCCATTTTCCAAACCAGGGGTCTGCAACCTGCGGCTCTGGAGCCTCATACGGCTCTTTTACTCCTTTTCAGTGACTCCCTGTGGCTTTGAAAAAAAAGTATTGAAAGAGAGTACTGATGATTCTCAACAATGACACTGAGTGAAATCATGATTTAACATTTCGTTGAACTAAATATGCACCAAATCTTGTAATAAAGCCACTGCTCTACTTCATCTCCTACAACAACCACAGCCCACCGCCTTTCCTTACACCAGGGGATGGGTACCTTTCACATTTGAAATGATACGTTACAGACGCCCAGTACCTGGCAATTGATACCAGTACTTAACAGTACCAATTTACTTTTGTGTGTTTATGTTGTAAAAAAAATATCAATTTGTTTAATAATAAGATATTAATTTTTTTTTCAGTTTAACATATTTATTCTTCAGTATATAACCTTGCAATGCTGTGTTCATGTCCACCATGGAAAATTGCCTACTCTTCCACTCCCTCACAGTCGCAAAGGTTCATTTAGGTGCCAAAACATGGTACTTTCTGGTTTTACGTGAATCCTGGTCCTTTTGACAGAATTCGGTCTATATCTATAAAGGTACCTAATTCAGTACCCGTCCCTACTTCCACCTGTGGCTAACTCTAAGTTTTATACCTTAAACTAAATCAACAGAAAGACCCATCTGGAAGAAATTAGAGATTTTAATAACTGCCAACACGCAAGCTTAATATAAATGCTTGATATGTGGCATGAAATTAGCAAACAAAAAAAATGACGAGTTGAGCGACATTATCAATGCGTTATCAAATTCAAGTATTATTTTTGTTTTTATCATTTTGCTCTATTTCATTAAGTTTTTAATAAAAAAACTTGTAAAGACACCTTTGCATAGACTTTTAAACATCAAATTGTCTTCATTGTGAAGGTAGCGCAGGTTTTGTGGCTCTGGAAAGACTTTAATCAAGGTGAAATAAAAACAGCTCCTTTGATGGTAAAGGTTGCAGACCCCTGTTCCAAACCTTGTCCCTTGTTAAGTTTTTTGTGCACAGGGTATTTAAATACAGTATGTTCAGCAATCGGTAACATAAAATCAAAATTACATAACACTATCTAACGACACATAAGCTCTATAAACAAAAATACATAAATGAGTCATAAAAACGATACAGAGCTGCTCTGCTTTTACCCATTAACTAGACCTCTCTGTGTCCTGTATACAAGAGATGTTCAGGAGCTACTAGAAAGGACCATGTAAGCCATTGTCACAGTTTAAAGAAATACACACTTGATATATTTCACTAGTGAATATATATATATATATATATATATATATATATATATATATATAGTGAATCTGTATGAAATATGACAGCCACTTTTTTAATTGAATTACCAAGAAAGAAAAATCATTCTAATTTACTGTTGCACCTATATGTTGTTTTTTGACATGAAAATTGAAAAATTGAGTGATCAGACCTTTAACAGTGTGAATACATAAAGCCACATCTTATAAAAAGAATCAAGCCACCTCTGAATTGACTAAACTGGTATTGTGCCATAAGAAACGTGTGAGCAGCCGAGGAGAGGAGGGATTGATTCAGGAAGGGAGAGAGCATGCCAATGCAGCAGGCCTGCAGGGATACGGCCACATGATGCGCAGAGCCGTACTACAGCTGAGGGTTGTTGTGATTCACGCACACACTCGTGAACCCTGCACCACCTTCCCGCCCCCACGCTTTCTTCTTTCTCTCAGCATGGGAGGAAGAGGCTCTCGAGCTTGTAATTACAGCGATAAATGGCTCTCGACACACGCCACACAATGTATTCTCATCAGCACTGTCAAGGACTCTCGATTCAGCACCTGCTTTAACGTACTGTTATATAAGAAAGACTCGAACAGGAGGCACTGCTTGGGTCCACCCTCAGAAATGGTTCTGGGTCAGCATTTCTTTTTAAATACGTAAGACTGTCAAGGTATTTCTGACATGTGTACAGGAGTCAGACAAACATTAAAACACAACTGTTAGAAACAAAACGTGAGAAGACTGACTCTTACATAGATGTTTTTAAAGTGTTTGTCCTATAAACAAAATATTACCCGAGGGCAGGGAGAAAAGCTGGCTGTTATTAAGAGGAGAGTAGATTGAACGAACTTCCCTCTAAGACATTCAATATTGAAAGCCCTCACTTGTGACAGCACACATAGAGGGATAAGCCCCGGAGCCGAGCTTAATTAAAATGGACACTGAGGAGGTGTCATCTTCCAAATAGCCTCCTCAGTTAGTTTCTGCAGCGCTCAGAAGTGAGTAGGAAGGGGGCAAAGTCAGAAAAAGAGAAGGTGAGATAAATACAGGGGAGGGGTTGGGAGGAATGCTCTGATTAAAGGTCAGACAGGAGCCGTACCTCGTGGTATATCGACGGTTTGGACAGAGACGGGATTGTGAAGGAGAGGAGCTTGCTGTTACCATCCTTGTCGACGATCTCCTGCAAGAAAAAACAAAACAAAAGGCATGCTGAGTCAGGAAACGCTGCGTCATTACAGTTTGGTGCTTGATTTTTAATTATACTGAGAGTCAGTATAATTCTGATCTGAATGCAGACTCCAAAGTCCACGATCGACTAACTCTACCCCCCTTTCTGCGGACCACATGACACATTAGCAACATATGCTTTGCAACATCTGTAGAATCACTGTCCCTCCCATTGTTGCATGAGCGTAAAACCAATCTGCTGGTTCACATTATTGACCCTGACAGATTAAATGTCACTGGCAGCGGCCTCCCCACTCAATTCCAATTTCACACAGTGATACATAACAGGAAGATGAATGCATCTCTGTAAACGATGCCGTTTGTAAACACATTCCCTGATTATCTCCAGCAGTCACTATCACAGTTAAAATGATAATGATGAGGCTTGTTTACTGAGTTGTGATGCTGGCTGTTTTTCATGTGGCAGGAAGCACTTTGTTCTACAAACCCTACGTCGTGATGATGAGGAGGATTTAAGTCGTGTGTAAGAGTTTCCAAAGTCTTTTACTTCATGTGAGAGTAACAGGGTTAAAATCTCATTTATCATTTTTCTTTGTAATTACAAAAACTATGCCTGTATACATGTGTGTCTGTGTTGTAGAGTCTCTTTAAATTCTGCATTAAGTGTTTCGATGTGCAGCCTCAGTTTCTTCTTCGCTGGTGTCTTGTCTTTTATATTTGGTTTACCCTCTGTCATCCTTGGGGAGTGGTAGATGTCTGTTGATCAGCTTTATCTTTTTTTTACATCTATTTCTTTATTTTATGTGCCCCTTTTAGTCTATGATGTGTTTAATGTTTTTATTGTCTGGATTTTATTTTTATTCAGTTGCTATGATGCATCCTAAATGTTATTACCTCTGCCAAGGAGGTTATGTTTATGGAAGAGTTTGTCTGTGAACAACATAACTTAAAAAGTAACAAAGGGATCTGGATGAAATTTTCAGGAAATGTTCAAAATGTGATAAGGAAAAAGGGACTAAATTTTGGAGGTGATCCAGATCACTGTCTGGATCCAGGATTATTTTAAAGGATTCTTTATCATTGTGAGATAGGACTGTTTTCACCATATGTGTATATAACTCCACCATAAACAGTCAGATTGCTTTGCAAAACAATAAAAGAAAAGGTCACCATAATTTCTGACAGATGTAAAAGTATGATCCAGATCCTGGCAATATCCTGGATACTAAGATCTGGAATATGAAATATGTGCTGGGTTATCGCAATTTTCAACACTGTCAGGAAACAAATTATCGTAAAAACCTGCAACTAACACCAAATTGTAGCAGACAGTCTGCTGAAAGGGAGTATAACATTAAAGTAGGACTAAAGTGTTGGTGACAATCACATCTAATCTCTTTCTCTAGTTTTGAATGACTTTTGATGTCTGCGTGCTTAGTGCTAGCTAATGTGCTGTGTAAGCTAGCTAAGACATACATTTATACATGCAGGAGCAGAGAAGTGTTGCATTTGTTTCTGTCCAAGTTAAAAGAGACTCTCTCTGTGTTATGCAGATGATAAATGCTGACTGAGAGAGAGCAAGGTCCTGTGTCGGTCATTTTGTGCAAATAAAAACAATGCAGTCACACCAGTTACATGAGCACAACTAGAGTTAACTGAGATGAAAGAATCTTGTTTTCTAAGAGTGTGATAAGGATTTATCAGCATAATGTGACCTGCTCACCCTGTAAGGACTCTTATCTGCATAACCAGCAACTCACTATACATGAGCGCTTATCTTATTTTGTACTCTGGTTTTGTTTTCTTCCTGTATGAGGACACAGCTTGTACAATGATGCAAAGAAAACACAAAACATCCGTTTATCCTGCCCCACATCCGAGCAGCCATAATCTAGGTTTTTGGAATATGGCATCAAATGGCTTTATCCCTTTTATCGCCTATTCTCTGTGAGCGTCCTCGCCCTGCCCTGCTCTGCTCTTCCCTGGCAGGGAGTATATCTCTGAGTATCTAATGCTGCTGAAGGCAAAGCAGTTTATCAGAGCTTAGTCATCATTGACCAGAGGCGAGGAAGCATGTAGTATATGTGTGTAAGAGTGTGTGTTAGACACAGCCATAAATTATGCATGGATATACCTTGAGCCATGCTTCCTGACATGCAGCTCTTTCTATTGATATCTCCAGCTTTTAGCTCAGTGCCCCAAGGGTGCTTCCTGGTGATGCAATCTACCCATTAAAAGAGCTTCTCCCTTTGGATTGTCTGTAATGTCAACAGACTTACAGCCTCACGAATGTTCCAGCTCAATCAGGCTGAACAAAATGGTCTTAGTATTTACAAAAACACTGCTTAAAGAAAGATCCAGAGTCACAAATACACAATCAGGATGCCAAACTGCTAAAAATATCACAATAATTATCATTTCAACCAACAGCTAATCTACATACATTATTACACAATCTTCAAAGTATGAAACCAAGGCTACTAAAGAACAATGTACATAATTTATTCTATAGTGCTTAGAGATAGAAAACAAACCACGGCTGGGCTGATAATTCAACATAAACCAAACCTCCCTGGTTGGCAAGATATCCTCTTGTGTATTTGAGGGTACATTCAACAGCAGGAATTCATAAACTGTGGTTATACCTGCCCTTGATACAAGGATTTATTTTATCATTAATGTTTTTGAAAGGGAAGGAACGACAGTAGTAAACACTGGGACAAAAAATGTGAGTATTGACATGACTGAGTTAGCAAGAATGCTAAATGACATTGGGCATCCCCAGGTGAGAGACAAGCAAACAAACAAAAGCAACAGACAGAATTGGCAGCTCACAGTTGCTCTCCGATACTAGTTTAAAACTCAAACAACATATGTGTTTTTATCTGTCTGTGGATTAACTATTTTTTCAAGGGCATATAACTGACACATTTCCTGAGGGCACACAATTTCTCAGGAAGGCCATGTAGAGAACTACTCATTCAGACAATGTTGCAAATTTTACTAATTTCATTGTCTTAGTGCCCATTTCCTAACAGCCCGATGTTTGAAGCTATGTAGAGGCAATTAACACAAATGTGGGATGCAAAATGGCACAAATGAAAATATTGAGGGCCTAATTAGCATCCTTCTTGGTCTGTTTTGGTCTGTTCATTGCCCAATAGGCAGGGCTTGTTTAAGAGTCCATGAGTCACCTCTAACCCCACCATGCCTCCTGAAGCTAACACCTACCAGGTTATACATGCCCAGTAGGAGTGCTTCGATGCACCCGTTACTCTGGCGATCCCTGCTGGCCGTGACACGCAGATATACCCACACCAGCTCGGGCAGGAACTGCAGGGTGAAGCGGCGTAGGCGGTCTTCAGAGCTCCTGTACAGCTCAAACAGCTGGTGGCAAACGGGCTCCAGGAGCTGGAGGGAGGGATGGTGAGCACAGGTTACGTTAACAAACACGTCTGAGACCCTTGAGCAAATACATTACGTCTAATGAGCTTTAATAGAAACAAGACATAGAAACCTCACAATACTGAAGATACTTTTTTTGACTGGTTGATTGGTTTTGATTGAAAATTTTAATTTTTAAAAATTCAATAGAATAATAAGCAAGAAAAAAAAACTTGTCAGACAAACAGAAGTTGGAACAATGAAACTTTGCAATTTTGCAAACAATCTAAAACAAACACAAAATCAAATTGTTCATTCCCCGACTAAAGTTCTTTTACATTTCCAAAAAAAAACGGAAGTAAGTAAAACTTTTTAATTCCCACCCCTTTTCCACTGTTAACTGACAAGTAAAAAATGTAAATGTGTGTGTGTGTTGTGTATATATATATATATATATATATATATATATATATATATATATATATATATATATATATATATATATTTATTTATTTATATATATAATATGATATAAAACTTGACTCAGATAAGCTCGGTGCAGGGGCGTCTAGCTAATTTTCTGAGCAGCAACTCTTTAAATGATCAATAACACTGAATAACTTAAGAGATTTTATAAATATATATATATACCATACTAACCCAAAGAGATGCACTATACATACAAAACTTAGCACTGGGAAAGTTGAAGAAAGATGATTAATCCTATTCTCAGATTTCTGTAACTCTATATGTCATCGCAAGGACACTGAGTCCCACTAACTCCTGCACAGCTCTGATTTCAAGGCATGAATGAATGTCAGCCTGACTGTACCACACTGGAGTGGACAGATGGAGGGAAAGTTTTGCACTCAGTCAGTGGAGGGAGGCGTGTAGGAGCAGGGGGATAAATCACTACAATGGGAGTCTGGTCAGATGTAGTCTCAGGGGAGCCAGCTGAGCCAATGTGTTTATACTGTCCAGGGGTCAGTGATGGGAGTGCCCACACAGCACTTCTGCTAATGTGAGTATTTGGTATGTGTGTGTGTGCTGCACTGTGACTGACCCTGAAATAAGCAGCTGACTTATTAATAAACTTGGTGAAACATTTGTTGCTTCATGTCATCAGAAAAAAAACACAATATTTAACCACGCCTCTGCATCCAGCCTGTGTCTCTACTGTACACACATTCACAAACACACTCTCACTTTAACTCTCTGCTGGATTGCTTCTCTGATCATTAATGGGATTGTGTAACCAGATTGACAACGCTAATCGAATTTAGGTCCTCCGTTGCCTGACACCCAGGCTCATTCATAGCAGAAAGAGGGGCACAGACTGTTTCATCAGAGTGGAATTAAAGTCGAATGAGATGCACTCAGTGCCTCGGGCCTTTGCTCAAAATGGTGTCATTTGATAAAGAGAAAAAGTACTACTTAAGTTTCGCTCGCACAGGAAACACCTGGGCATTCAAAGGAGAGTGTGTGATGCAGCACACCTAATAATAAATGAGGTTTGTGGCTGGTAACTGTGTTTGCATCTTTAAATAAGAGAGGAGCTTTTTAGTGTCAGCAGCAGATGTTGAGAGAGCTGTGTGAGCATGCGAGCACAACACGCTGTGCGTCATCTCACAGGTAAAGCTCCTGGCTGCGTGCCCGTCCCTGACTCTGTCTCAGAGTACAGTGTGCCGGTGTTTTAGTGTAGCCTGCAGACACCGCGCTGTGTCAGTTTATTGCTCACTTCCAACGGAGACTACATGATGTGAGTCACAACCAACACATTTCCCTGAGCTAAAAACAGACCTCACTAAGGGACCCCTGTGTGTGAGTGTGGCTTCACCTCATTGTTGGGGTCCTGGATGACTCTGTACAGAGCTGGCACCAGGGTCTTCTTCAGGTGAAGGCTGCCAGCGTAGCTGCGGATGTGAGTTTCTGGTAGCGACTAGAGGGAGGGGAAAGAAAAGGATGGTTCAGGAACTGCACAAGATTTACAAACATCATTCCTGGTAGTGTGTTTGGATCATCTCCCTCTTCAAAACTCACCTCAGAAAATGTCTGTTTAAATGTGCCTACTCTGTTTGATTCATTCCCTCCCCTATCGGTTGTTCATCATTGTTTTTGAAGTATTTTTTATGTTTTTTTGTACTTTTGTATTTTTTATGTATCATTTCTATTATTATTATCATGATCATTATTATTATTATTATTATTATTATTATTATTATTTATTTTTTTATTTTTTTATTTTTTTATATGAATGAGAAACTAACCTTTCAAAGTAAAAAAAAGTTGAATGAAACACTTCCTCTCAGGGCAGTGTTTAGTCTTGTTTTGCCTCAGTAAACCTTTTTTATGAAAGGCTTTTTACACAGTTATTGTCTGTGTCTGAAATCACTCTCATTGTTTACTCATTCACTTGTCTTATAAAACATCCACTCCACAATTTACTACACAGGGAGCAGAAAATTGAGGTTAGGGACACATACCAATCATCACTCCTTGACAAATGGATTGTATTTTAAGATTAGTAACATTAAACTCCTCCAGTTCACCTTTACCTGCATGACAATAACCGACATGCAGTCCAGGTTTGTTTGAAGGCACTGAACAGCACTGAGTAATGATGTCTGACAGGCCTGGGACGTCCTGGGGTGAGACTCTTTAAATGGTCAAGATTGTGTGTTTGTCTGCAGATGACAGGCGGCAGAGAGATATCCGCTCAGCGCCCAACTATGGTCATTTTGAGGACAGAACGCAGTGTGCCCGCCCGCCCGGCCTGCACCACTCACACAGTGAGTCATAGCCATCTATTTGCCTTGCTATTCATCATACTCCCTCTTTCTCTCGCTTTCACTATTTTGCGTGCTCTTCTAGTCTGCCTCTAAACACAAAAAACAAAACATAATTTCTTAGCTCTGGCTTGTGTTCAGTCTTGTGTACCATCATGTCTGACTGTGAAAAGTAGCAGGATCTCCTGCCAACAATCCCAAATTGTTTCACTAACACTCCCAGTGTATTAAAAACATCCTAAATATGTGCTGTTGATTGATCTGATAGGAAAACAGACACTTTGTACCAGAGATGTGTGTGTTTAGGTAACATTAGCATCAGAATGAGTCAGCTAAATGAATAATAAGATCATTGCAGAACAAAATTCTGAATTAAAATCTGGACATATGTTGCGTCACCAGCCAAGTCTGTAGCTCCAGCTAATGGCTACTGTCTTAATACTATAATGCTTGAACCTTCTATCTGGATTTAAACAAGCACAGCAGGGTGCAGTGCAGTTTGGCGGCATTTTGGTCTTAAAGAGACAGATAAAGCTGTGTGTACTCGCTGGGTGTGTGTGTGTCTGATTTTAAAAGGGCAGGTAAATGTTTGCCTGTAAGGAGTGAAGGCTAGTGGTGCTAGCTCTGCTAACTTTAGCCACAGACAGCAAACAAATCTGACATTGTCTACCTGCAGAGTGTGATCCTGTGCCGTGCTACATAAATCGTGTTTATATTTGTCAGTTTTTTATGGGAGAGGATAAGGGCCACTGGAAAAAAAAGAAAAAAAGACATCCATTTTTTTTATTTTTACTAAATAAAAAAAAATTCATGAATTTTATTTTAAAATAAATAATTATTTTTTAAATAAAAAATTAATTATTATTACTATATTTTCTGAAAAAAAGTCAGAATTCTGTTTTATTTTCTCAGAAAATATACTAATAAAAATGAATTCTGTTATTTATTTCAATTTTATTATTTTTATAAATTTTTTAAACTGACCTTTTTTTTTAGCGGCCCTTGTCCTCTTTCATAGTTTTCTGAGTCCGAGCCTTTATCTGATACTGTTAGAATTGTGTTTGCATGCATCTCATCTTTAATGTACTGTATATTAGAAATAAATCATCAAAATAACATCATCCATGAAAACCATATTCATACCTAACATGTCACAAAGCAGCCTCTACTAATAGCATTTCACCGTGTTTGATGTTCAGCTGTGGTTACGTGAAGCTGACTCTTTGCTGTTTTTGCCTCCATTGCATCATCCTTTAAGCACTCGAGAGAACTTTAAACGGCATTAATCCTGGTATTAAAACAGCTCCACACTTTCGACTGTCTGAGTTTTAGAGTCTGCCTCTACTTTACATGTCTTCAAAAGCAAGTTTTATGAAAGTATAACGTGACTGTTAAATGTCAGCCGAGTCTCACGGATTGAATCACAGTCTGTTCTCTGAGAGGGTGAAATGCTCGAGCTTTAAACTCATGTTGTTGAGCCTGAATCACGTTTACAGTGACGAAACTAGAGCTGACAAAGTAGAGCTGACCCTGAGTCTTACCTGTCCTTTGTGAGCCCAATTCTTGCATGAATTCATTTAATAGAATTATCATATTCAAAGGATCACTACGCTGGAAGAATAGAGATGTCATGCAAAAACTTGCAGGCTCAATAGTCTTTAATCAGAGCTGTTACGCCCACAGTTTGAGGTTTTCTTTGGAAAAAAACTCCATAGATGACCTCAGGGAGAACATTTCACTTTCATGAGTCATGACGGAGAAGCAGAGGAGAGGACGTTTTTTTTTACCTTGAATTCTGAGAGCCATTCTTCGACAACACTGCGCTCTGAACCCAGCATCTTCCTCAGAGACCTCCCTTTGGCTGCCTGATGGAGGGACAAAAAGAGAACATTAAGCGTGCACTTAAAACACACAATATGTGCCTGAAAACAACATGTTAAAGATGGTTCAAGTCTTTGTACTCAAAAGCAAAATTGGAGATCACATTTCATGCTTTTTCCCTGATATACGCACAGATTCACTTGTAGACACCTGGAATCTGATGAGACGGGGTTGTGATTGGAGGTAAAAACACGGTTGACCTTTAATACCTCCTGAGTGTGGAAGCTGTGATGCTGGCTGCAATGTTACATAAGGAGCCAAATTCAGTGACCTTATCAGTCACCATGGATCTGAGATGACAAGATCATTACAGGAAGTCTCACAGGGTTCCCACTCAAACTTAAAATGCAGAGGGATTAAGATGCTGCCTTTGATTTTCTGAACAGATCTCTTTAAAACAGACACAAAATCTTAAAGAAAAGCATTTTAACCAGCGTCAAAGTTTGAGAAGAATCAACAACAGAAAATATTGATAAAACACTGAAATAAATAGAGAGCTGCTGACCTGAGCTCCGCAGATTCTGCTCATGATACATTTTCAAACATACTCTAATCCCATGCTTCAGTCACACTGTTATCCCTGCTCCTCTCTGTACGCAGCAGCTAAAAATAACTTCAGCAAACTGCCCAAAATAAAAAGCCATTTCTCCTTCAGACTTCATCCCATGGAAAAAAATTAATTATCCCATGAAAAGGCGAGCTATGGAGGAGACATGTGCCTCTAACTGTGAGCATGTGTTAGTGTTAGTGTACATTCACAGGCTCCAGAGACAGTTTTGGTACGGGTTAAAGTTATATCATAAGCCAAGCTGCCAAAAAGACGGAGATAAATAATGTTTAGTTATTTTTCAAATTAATACGGCATGTAAACACACAACAACCTTCACTGAAGACTGTCACAATTTAGAGACGATTATGAGATGTTCATTGAAAAAGGCAGCAGATTTAAGCAAAACATCAACCTGTTAAAATCAGAGAGATGAGATCTTCCTGTACACAAGAGTCAAAAGTTTGTTTCTGTCACCATCATGGACCATGCCACTTAATGGGTTTTATACTAGTGTCAGCTTAATGTGTTCACCTGCAACAACCTTTCCAAAGGCTTTTGAGTTTTGAGTTGATGGGATTAGGGATTAGAGCTAACTCAATGTATTCTAATTTCCAAGTGGGAAGATCCCATTTGAGGTGAGTGACCTTGTTCAACTTCTGCAGGACAGTGAATGTGATACCAGCATGATCCAGGAGAAATCCTCACAGTCTGGGCTTTTTCTCAGATTCCTCGGGTGAGAATTCAGTCAAAGGGGACATATCATGCTTGTTTCTCCTTTTCACTATGTCAGACTAGGATGCCTGTAAAGCATTTCTGCCCTCAGTACAAGTCATTTAGTTCCTTCATTGCCCCACAATAGCATTCTCAATATCCTCATTTTAGGTCATTCTGAAGATCTCGTTAAAACGCTCCGTTTTGAGAATGACCTCCAGTAACCTCGCAACGTCACAGCCCTTTGTGCTCTGATTGGTCAGTTCTATCAGAGGGGTGGAGGGGGTAGAGCCAGGGGGCGGTTTTTGCAGCATGGCGGTATTTACAAAATCGCCACACTGAATGGAGCAGACCGAGTGAGTTTGCTGTTTGCCAAAACTTCAACGTAAGGCATTGATAGCACTAATAAAATGGCAGAGTGTAGGATACTTCCTTTTGTATTGGACCCTGAGTCAGACCCGGATGGTTTTGCAGCTCAGGAGGAAGAAAATCCACCTGGACACAGATCATCTCAGGACGCTTCAGTGTGGTGAGTCAAACCGGTACTGTAACATGTATAGTTTATACATGGAAATATAGGCAGACTTCACCAATAAACTATTTCTATAACAGGGCTCCATCCTGCTCCTTCACTTTTCTCTGTCTGTTTTATCCATCATGCTGAAAGTGTAGTCTAAAGATCGCCTCTACCGTCAGTTCGTCACTATGTTATTACCGCAGCATTATTGTGGTCCAGGTTCACAGTGCATGTCAGATCAAGCATGCAAATATCACAGTCTCACAAGTATTACGACGTCTGCTAAAACTACAGTGTTTTAACTGCTGATTCACCGTGTAAAGCCGAGCTGCTCAGCAGAGCAGAGTCCCTGCATCCAGCATTCAGTCAGTCGGCTCTTGGTGGGTGTATCCCTCAGTGGCGGTTGTGTGACTAACTGACATCACAGAGGAGGAGCTGCTTTATCAGATTACTCCAATAAAAAGAAAGGATCCTCGTGTCGTCATGAAGGTCGAAATCTCGAAGCCAAATGGCAATGAACTATTTTCAGAGACATCAAATCTCATTCTAGGATATCAGAAAAAATACAATATCTCATTTTTTGAAAATTCAGGGGGTGAAAGGTCTTGTTTTCAACTTCATTTTTTTATATGAAAGTATTAAATTAGGGATCAGCATGATATGTCCCCTTTAAGAGAAAGGTGAATGAAAAAGATGAATACACCAAGGTCACACAGGGATAACAAGAGGTGACAGCATTTATATCACAAAGATGTGACCTGCCCGTTCCATGCTCCTCCCTTTGTGCTCCCACAGCATCAGACATGTGACAGAGAGTGATGTAAATAAACTCCTCGCGGCGGTATCTGGGTCAGCGTTGCTGGTTAACTTTCATACATGCAAGCAAACAGGACCGAGCGGACTGATTAAACATGGACAGCTAGTCAGAGCTGAGCAGTTAAGACTGTGGAGGCACAGACTCAGGGATGTTCGTATGCAGAATTTGTCAGATTTCAGAAAGTTCTGCTCTTTCTGTGAGTCTCAAACAGTTCAAAGTGTGACTTTGTGCAAAGTCTTGATGCTTAAGCTAACAGTAAGCCAGGATGGTAACACGCCCTTGTTTAATCTCATTTGTTACACCCGAGTCATTACAGGTCAGGAAGCTTGCAGACGCTTTGAGGCCTCTCTGGATTTACATTTCACTTTCTTGATGTTTTATGCTCCCACACAGGAAACGCAAACTTTATTAGATTCACTGGAAAAAGTGTAAACAATGAAAAAATGCTTGGAAAAATTTGTTCTGAGACTTGAAAACAGGGGGTTAAAGATCAATGCTGAATAACAACATGAAGTTACATTATTTTAAAATGTAAGTGAAGCCATTTCCTTTCATTTTACAGGTTACTCCTTGATTAAATAAATACCGATATGACAAAACAGTGTTGATTCCCATAAAATCTTCATTTCCATCCAGACAAACACCTTTCTGGCTCCCTCTCATCCCAGCTCTGTGAAAGGTATCAGGAAATGTCGGACAACAGACGTGCAGATACAAGATTTGTGATTTGTTCTGTGTCTACAGGAGATGGAGCTCCTGGTCGCTGCTCGGAGCAGATGACAATCTGAAGCGGTCTAATCTTCCTGTGTGAGGACTCTCCTTTAATCTGACTGTGTGAATTGAAAGGCTCCAGTTAGTTAGCTTGTTCAGCTCTTCATGAAAGGCTGACTCATTCATTTCCTCTGGCTTGTCAAACTGTCAAAGACTCGCCAAAGTGAAGTTCTCCATCGGCCGGGCAGGCTTATCAGTTACCATGGGAACTGCAGTGGAGTGACTTTCAGGCAGTGGCAAATATTCAGCAGCAAGTAATGAGTGTTTTTGAAAACAACTAATGTTATAAAAGCTGTGGAAGCAGTGAGTCAGGGCTGGACCTGTCCAGATTATTACATCATGAACCTCAACATCACATGTCTTTAGAGCACAAAACAGAACAGGAACGTTCAGATTATAAATATCATGTATCTAAACACCATCTTTACCACCAGTTACATCACATCTTTTTTGTGTTGAGCAAAGTCCAGACTGAAACGTTGCTTGATAAACTATACCAGACAGACGCCACACATAGTCAAGCCACCATTAATCTGCAAGGCGGGTACACACTATAGGATGATCTGGCTGATTATTGTCCTGATCTCCTCCTTACGACCAAAGCCAGCTAAGGCCTGATTGTCTGATGTCTCTAAATGGCATCATGTGTGATCTTCCTGTGGTGTGGGGTGAGTTGGGTGTGATTTTGTTCAGTCGGAAATGTTCTGAAGGCCTCAGACTGAGAGATAGTAGATAATGAACATGTTTAATATTAGCAACTAAAAATCCTGTAGTGTGTGGGGCGCTCTGAGAGGAGCCAGGCAGGTATAGTGTGTGATGTCACATGTACCGGAGTAAAGCCAATCAAGACACGAGGGCTGTGTCCGAAATCACTCCCTATTCACTTTATATAGTGCACTATATAGCGAATACGCCATTTTGTAGTGCTGTACAAAATCTAAGTGAGCATGGTCATTGACTATATAGTCCACTCAATGTATCCCACAATGCATTTTGAAAAGTAGTGTATTAGTGATGCTCACTATATGAGCAATAAATACCATCATGATTGCGGTTTAAACTAGAGCTGAAACGATTCCTCGAATGATTCGAGGTACTCGATTACAAATATTATTCGAGTAATTTTCTCCGCCTTGAGGAATCGTTTAATTTTAAAAAAGATCAAAGAGTGGTATTTCAAACAGAGCTGAGGCCATATTAAGAGAGTTTCAGACCCCTCAAGCTACCTCTTATACAAAATAGCAACTAGCAACAAATCTAGCTTCTTTTCTGGAGTTTGGAGACTAATGGGTCTTTCTACGAAACGGGTGCCACAACATTTGATGAGATGTACAAGGCACAAAAAATGTGTCAAAGTGTGTTTACAAATTTTGGAGCTACCAAAGCAAGTGCTCTTATTGACATGCTGTATCAGAAAATTCTATTTCTTAAAGTGAAAAATTTTCATTTGAAAAATAACTGCTCTTTAACTAAACAAAAATGTATTTTATCCGATTACTCGATTAATCGATGGGATTTTCAGTAGAATACTCGAACACTAAAATATTCGATAGCTGCAGTTCTAGTTCAAACAGAAGAAATGGCTGATAACATGATTACTGATAACATGAGACAAAATTAAAAACTGTCAGACAACAACATTTAACTCTTTGTTTAACTTTCCGGCGAGTGTGTCTCACAACTTCGAGCAGAGAAACAAACTAGAGATGGACCGACACGGATGAAGCCGATATTAATTTGCAGTCAAAGTGCAAATATTGGTGTCAAAATTTTGAACAATACAAACTCCAACACTTAGCTGCATTCAAATACCTTTTAACCATGAGTTCATTAAACAGCTCCAAGGCTTAGCAGCATGTTTTATTAAGTTAAATGAAAACTTTAGAAAATAAATAGCTAAAGTTTTCTACAGTAAATAAAGTTTTCCAAAATTTCAATGTAACTGCAATAACTGTAATAACTGCACTGCTGATTTGCTGTAACCCAACCCAAGGCTCTGCTTGTAACCAATCAGATAGTATTGTGGGTGGGACAGTGCTGGGGACTTAGTAGGGACTGCAGAATGCAGAGCGGAGCCGCAACAACGCAGTTTTAAATTTGTTTCTTATCGGCCGTCAATTAGAAAAAAGGCCGATTCCGATATGCTTCAAAATGCCAAATATCGGCCCCGATAACCGGTCTATCCCTAAAACAAACAACACGAACGTTAGCCCCTAAACCGTGTATCGCGGGTGATTCATTCACTGGACCTTGTAATTATCAAACACAGCTACAGTTCTATGCAAATATATGGTTAATTTATTTAAAAAATAATGTGTAATAAATGTTTATATCATATTTGGCTGCTGTGGAAAATAAGCTAAGTATAATATCAGCTAACACTGAAATAAAAAACGTTTTGCAGTGTTTGAGAAAAATTATAACTGTAAATCCTCAGCCGTCCATGAGCGACACAAGAGTAATTATGTCACTGTCAGCGGCTGGCGAGTGAGTGATCAGTGTCCGAAATGTTGTTTTAATTTGACTGATAGAGTGGACTATATAGTCCACTACATCTAATTCACTATATAGTGAGTAGTGAGAAGGAAATGAGTGAATGATTTCGGACACAACCAAGCTGACTAAGGGGGCAAGATCCAGTTAATAAAAATGAAACCTATGAGGAAGTGCCAAAAGTTGCTGTGCATCGAGAATCCGCTTGAGGCTGGCTGCAGAAAGACCGGAAATGACGCACACACCCAGCCATTGAAACAGATTTGTAAGGCATTAAAAACATATTTACAGCCTGGTTCAAAAAACGGATAGGGTTTAAAACGCTGATTTCACTATCGGCACACACTGTACGGTGAGTGATTTTTTTTCTATCTCTGCGGTTTCGAAGTTATTAAAATCATTTGATTGTCCAATCAGAGGCACTGCTCAGGTCACGTGACTGCCATGTGCTCTGTAGCTGCT
The DNA here is from genome assembly GCF_033239565.1 of Halichoeres trimaculatus. Classification (NCBI taxonomy): domain Eukaryota; kingdom Metazoa; phylum Chordata; class Actinopteri; order Labriformes; family Labridae; genus Halichoeres; species Halichoeres trimaculatus. The sequence goes on from NW_027437197.1 coordinate 21,342,896, forward strand.
CGAAGAAAAACTCACAGCTGGCGTCATATCAATGTGGCTGCGTCCGTGGATTGGCTTCATTTCATGGTTTCAGGAACAGACAGTGACGTTGCAGAGGCTACGTCCATGTTTTATACAGACTATGGAGCTGACTCAGCTGACTGACTGAAGAGGAAGTAAGAAATCTATCTGTAATACTTGTGACGACTTAACTCACCACCAGCACGCATTGTTATTCATACAGCCCATGTGCCAGGCTTTAGAGGAAAGCTGTGCTTACCTCAGTTTCCCAGAACTCAGATCTCCACTGGGAGAGGCGAATGGTTCTCCACAGTGTCACACATCTGTCAGTCACTGAGCGTCACCTGCAACAACAAGGAAGAGAGATCCATCAGTTATCTGATAAAACATGAAGGCAAAAAGCTGTCTGCGAAAAGGCTTTTGATACGGCAACAGCCCACGATGCGCTTTAAAACTATAAGGTGCACTAACCAAGGTTTTAAAATGACATCAACTTGTGTTTAACAATTTTTTAGAGAAATATTTTTACCTTAAAGATTTACTCAGTACACTACTGACAGGTTTTTGGAAATAAGCTTCACTTTTTCTTTTACCTCTTTTTGTGCTACTTGAATAGCTTGCACAAAAAGTTGTGTCGTGTCGATTGTGTTACTTTTTAAGCTAACTAAACCTCAAACAGTCCATCAATTTTGATTAAAAATATGCAAATATGAGGCTTAGAAGTTTGAATGTGTGCCCTAAGCAAAGAATCTTTAAACTTATTTAAAGAAAGTAATGACAATAAACAACCATGGTACAATTAACATAATATACAAGCATTTAGTTTCAGAATTAAAAAAAATGCTGTTTCCTTTTAATTTGTTCAGCAAACTGTTTTCTAAGCTTACTTTGAGGCAAAGCAGTCAAAGAGTCAATCTTCAAGTTTCCCTTTTGTTGCATAGCAACAGTCAGCTGGCCAACTTGTTGTCCTCGCCTGCTATAAATGCATCCTGAACATCCACGCCCAGAGTATTTACTGTATTTGGCATTAAGATTAAGGCTTTGGTGAGACAGGAAAAGACGCTGAGGCCCTGAGAAGCAGACAGAGCCACATCACCGAGCTCTCCAGATAATGTGGAGCGTTTCAAACACAGCCTCGTGGTTATCTCAAGGACTCTTACATTGGCAATTCATCACAAAGACTCAAGGAAATTACCATACACAAGTCCCATCTGTCTAGAATGATGAGTATACCCTCTCTATCTAATGAATGCTGTAAAGAAGCTTTTCATTTTCTTCTAGCCAGATAAAGGGAAATGATTTTGTATGAGTCATCAAAGCCCAGGGTAACAGTGCCTCCAGGTTCAGAGGATACAGCACAGGGAGGGATCAGGAATGAATAATACAGCTCAAACTAAAGAAGCAGCATGAATGCCTTACATATAAGATGTCATGACCACGCAGGCTAAAGGTTTGACAAGATAATCATTTAACTCTCAAGGTCACAGGAAGCTTTTAGCAGGGTTTTGAGGTTTCTATCTCTTCTGTCTTAGATATAGTTAGATTAGAAATCATGTTTCAGAACTTACCAAAGAGCACAGACTAACGGGAGGCTCAGGGTACAAAGTGTTCATATTGAGCCACTCGTTCTTTTAAACTCTTGATGTATAAAGAAGCCATTGTGGGAAATGTCATCAATCAATGGGCAGCGCTGTTTACTGATGGCATTATTGGATTTCTGCATCTGCATAAAACAGGAGCAGCTTTTTCAGGCATTGAACTAAAATGTTCAGTGTTTCAATTCAATTTTATCTGCCAAAAAATACCTTGAAGAATCTATAATATAATTTTTTTTTTTTTTTCTTTTTTAATTAAACTAATGTGGAAGGTCTGGCAGGTTGGCTGTCCTGTGAAGCACAGTAACATTATGACAAGCAAACCATTTGTTAGTTGTTTTGGCGTTGTGGGCAGGTGCTTCGTCCTCTTTGAAAAGGATCATCTCTGTAAAGCTTGTCAGCTCCTCGGCTAACTACTACTGGACAACAGTGTCAGCAATAAAATACAGAGGACCAACACCGACAGATGACACGGCACTTTCAAATAATTCAAATAATACAAAAAGACTGCTCTAAACTTTATCCTGAACATAAATATTCTTGTTTCTTGCACCATAATAGTACAAAAAATTTCCTCTTTATCGGTTGTGGTGCCCCACGCGGCAACTCGTACGTCTTGTCTCTTTGCTGATTTTGTCCTGTATATGTGTGTCAATAAAGTTTTCTAGCTGTAAAAAAAAGAAAAAAAAACAACTCAAATGATCACTCACTGTGAGTTTTTGCAGTGGAATAAGGTAAAAAGGTGTCATCTTCAGTGGTTGTCAGTTGTGTGTGGTCTGACACCTACCCCCTCACACTGGTTACAGGTGTTAAACTTTGCCTCCTACCAACAGTCAGACCTCAGTCTTTTTTTTTTTTTTTTGCCTTTTAAGGTCATAAAGAACCATCACTGCTCATTTCAGTTTGTTCCATAACCAACCAAACACTCTACACAGGAGCTTTAATTAGATATTTCAAACAGTTTTAAGCCACATTTAGAAAACTGTGCGTTTGCCTCCATTACTGTCTTGATTGAGTATCATATGACATTTCAAAACAATCCTGTGTATCCACATACTTTAATGACATATTTGATCCAGCTTTAAAAAATAATTTCAGTGTGCAGAGGCTTGCTCACTCCTTTGTAAAAACTAAAGCCCTGTTACAATGAGGAAACAGTGAAAGCAGGAAGATCTGTCAATGAAGTCTCTCTGAGGACCTTTCAAAGAATACCACACAAATGAAAGGGACAATAACTTTAGAGATGTAGTGCACCTGTCTTTGAAGTGCTGTACAAGTCAAATGAAATTTGGTGAGTGTCTTAAATTTTATAGTGTAAGAGATGATGACTGTACTGTACAGTAAAATAGGACATGCCTTTTCAACATCTAGCTCAGGCTTAGTAAGAAGAAAAAGAAAGGGAACAAAGAAAAAAAACAGCTATATCCTTCTTTCTTGTTGAAACAGTGAATAATTAGCTTGAGCTGCACTGTACTGTAAAGGACTGCACTGTGTAATTTGTCCCCACTTTGGCCCCGATCCTACCACAGTGTTTTTGTGTCTCATTAAAACAATCCTCTGCAGTCAGCCGTCACTGTTAGCTAAATATGTCATACACCTAATGAGGCCTGTCAAGTGACAATAAGCAAATTTCCTTCTAGCGCTGCTCTTCCTCTGTGCAGGACCTGCTCATTGTCCTGCAGCGAGCCTCACAAGGGGACAGGAGAGTGCCAGCCCATCCTGTTTACGGCACTTCAAACCCCAAATCACAATGACATTGCTTGACTGACAAAGCCAGTGAGTACTTTGGGTTTCATGACGAGCGGTTTGGTATGCAACAACAAAATGCCAACTTCAGCAGTCTTGGTAATATCACCTCAGATCAACGCTGACACTAAAAAATGTTCAACTTCAACAATACTTTTCTTCAAAGAAGTAATATTATAGATATTCCACATTACTGCGTCAAACAATGTGGTAATATTTTTGTTCTGTTGTGTATTTTTACCCAGTTTTGCATCAAGACAAACAAACAGCTCAGGCTTTACACATGGAGCTTTTCCATCCTGCCAACTCCCATATTTACACAAATGTGTTTTCCCCTCTGGTGCGTAACTCCCTCTTTTCCAGTTCAACAGTGGAACAACTTCAAACCACCACTCTCCTCTTTACTTTAACTCTAAGAGAGGAGGTATGATGAAGCAGACTGTAGAAACGGGGCTTAATGTAGACTACTTAAGAGTAGTGTAGCAAGCAGGAAGTTTGAGACTGAACCAATAAAGCTGATGCAGAAGAGTCAAAAATCACAGTTCCTCCAGCATACACTGGCTGCAGGTGGTGTCACTGAGTCCACATCCGTGTTTTACACAGTCTATAGCAGTGGTCCCCCAAACTACGGCCTGGCCCCCTGAACGATACCAGAGGTGCATTATGATTTTCTGTTTTTCAGTCCGGCCACATGATCGAGACTTACACATGTATAGAACGTAACTTTCTATTCCACCCTTCTGCAGTTTGTGCCCTATCTGAAACCCCTCCCCTAAAAAAATAAATCCTGTTATACAACCAAACTGGTAGAGAAATGTATTGTGCTGGTAGGTGATGTATCACTTGGTTTGGTTTCTGAGCCTGCTTGCTTTCTGGTTTTCACAGTGAAGTTAATGAGAGAGAGCTGGTGTCTGCAAGTAAGTTAATATTTCATGTTTTTTTTTTTCTCTGTGAAAAACCTGAAAAAGGTTATTTAGTTATTATTTATTTCATAAATAGTGTTATATATTTCATTTAGGGATGCACGATATTGGATTTTTGCCGATATCCGATAAGCCGATATATCGAAACCCCTTTTGGCCGATACCGATAATCACAAGTTTGTTTGTTTTCTTCACTGTAAAGAAAGCTGAGTCTATCCTGTACTGGAATTGATACGTTACTCTTATTGTGACGGTCTAATTTGTTTAAGAAACACACATAAAACAAGACAAAAAAAACATTTGATTTGACCATAAATAAGAAATGTATTATTTTTTCAAACTCAAGACATTCAGTATTTAAATACAGAAAAATAATTTCTCTAGATCACATGAACTTTAAATGTACAATGCAATTTTAAACATAACCAAGTTGCATTTGATTATTTTAGAGCTACTGTAACAACCTGGTGACAGACACAGAGCTCTATAGTGCAAATAAATGACGTGCTACATTTTATTTAAGGAGCTTATTTTTCAGATGGAAAATAATAATAATCCTAATTGAATAGCACCTTATCGGCTGTGCATATCGGCAGAAATTTTCATATCTGCTGATACCGATAAACGTGTTTTTAAGCTTTTATCAGCCGATACCAATATTGTGCCGATAATATTGTGCATCCCTAATTTCATTAATGCTGTCATTATTTTTTTCTGTTTTTTTTTTTCCTGTCAAGATCCCAGAAAAGGGTTATTAATATTTGGTTATGTGTGGCTTTCTGGGAAGAAATAAATATTTACGTTTGGAAAACTCTGCGATCGTCACACTATTTTTTAACAAACTGACCCTGCCCCCCTATTAGAGAAAGGAAAAGTTGTTTGGCCCTGTCGGGAAAAAGTTTGGGAACCCCTGGTCTATAGTATAAAGCTCTACAGGCTCTCCATGAGGCTGAGCTAAATGCAAGCATCTGCATACCAACATGCAAAAATTATGTAAACACAAAGCATGTTTCATAGATATATACTTTTCATATTTAACCTCTTAGTTTTGCATGATGGCAAGAAAATACCAGTGTATGAGAGCTAAACACGAAGATCAAATGAAGGTGACAGAAGGTCATCAGGTTTGGAGATATTTAACCATATGTCAGTCGAAGGTAGATGATTGCAAAAGTCATGACTGCACCACCAACCTAATGATTCAGAGGCGACTATCACTGAGCTACAGATAAAAACTGACTGCCTTACACCAAAAGCAAAATGAGAAGCTTTCTAGCTACAGAGTAAAAGTTTTGGCTCACATCTTAGCATGAAAATAGTGGTCTATCTATAAAATGATCTATTGTATTAAAATTTCTTTAAGAATAACGTAAACCAGAACTAATTTTCAAATCTCCATAGCAGCACTTTCTCCAAAGTGTGTGTATACTTGCCATGACTTCACCTGACCTCTCTGCCAGCTGTCAGGACATCCAGTCTAACACCTGTAGCATGCTAATCGACACACTGTGCAGCTCCATAAACAAACACTACGAGCATGCTAATCAAGTCAGCTCTATGACAGACAGCTTGCAGAGGGCTAATCCCACTCTGCTGTTCTGTTTACCTAACTGTCAGCTTAACAAACCTGTTTACTGGTAGTTAGGGATTGACTGAACACATTAGGTCAGGTCTGGTGATAAAAGAAAGTCTCTCCTACAGGTAACACTATAAGAGAGGAATCTACCCCCTTGGTAGCTGGAGTCTTCTTTCGAATGTGTACTAATTGGAGGGCTCCCTCAAGCTGGTGCTAACAATGCTTATCATTCATGGCTAAGAGATGAATCACGAGGGTATCTGTGACCGAGTGACTCATTAATCCAGCGTAAACAAAGCCGAGGTTAAAGCCTTTAAAATACAGACATACTCTGTTAACTGTGCAACACAAAGAGAGGAAGAGAGGAGCTTCAGAGATGGATTATTGACATGGTTAGTCTTTACAATAAATCATCTACAGTGGAGACCTAACGCTTAACTTGAGTTACCAAAGGTAAATAAACTCAACTCTTGGCCTAAATGATTTCTTATGTGAGATTCAAGATCATTTAGTTTGGGCCTCCCCTTGAGAAACCACTGCAAAACTTAACACCTTGTGTGTTGCGGTTGGGTTTCCCTATCGTCACTGTTTCCGGTTGCTGAATGAGAGAAACTCACTGTTCTTTCATTTCTTCAAAAACTGTTGACGTAAGCTCTGTAACCTTCCCACATTTCACAGAAGTGAGTGTTCCATCATCTGGGGAAGAGTCATAAGATCTTTGGTAGATCTTTGTCATAAATGCAAATAATGCTGTCACATTGTTCTGTGGTTGTGGCGTCTGTCTGGGGTCAGGATGACGTGTTATGAGATTTCTAAAACACTCAACAGAAGTGGTGTGATCATGACAACAGTTCTTCTCATTAACCACCACGGCTGAGAAGCTTTGAATATTCATGTTGTGTTTGTTAAGGTTTAACAGGCAACGTTACATGAAGCAGAACTTGAAATTGAAACTGATATTCACATACACCAGGGGTGGCCAACCTGCGGCTTGTGAGTCGCATGTGGCTCTTTGCCATTCTGTGTGCGGCTCTTCTACCCGCTAGATAGTTATAAGTAACAGTGTGCCGATCAAACTAAAATATTAATATACTGATGCCACAGTTAGGATCAGTATTGATTAATACTAGGGTAATGAGATTGATACTTAAGTTTCAGTTTCTCTTCTCTACATATGTTCCTCTCAATAGCTCATGTGCTCATATCTAGATAGATAGATAGATAGATAGATAGATAGATAGATAGATAGATAGATAGATAGATAGATAGATAGATAGATAGATAGATAGATAGATAGATAGATAGACAGACAGACAGACAGACAGATAGATAGATAGATAGATAGATAGATAGATAGATAGATAGATAGATAGATAGATAGATAGATAGATAGATAGATAGATAGATAGATTGATTGATGGAACTGTTTCTTCTGCAGTAAAACAGACAGTTGTCTTTGAAACTGCTCTAAATACAAATATAAACGCACTTATAAACACAATAAATCTTGCTTTAAAAATTGGAAACGTATTGATTTTCATTTTATGTAATTTCATATATATGTGAGAGTAAGTGTATTTGTAAGACCACGTGTGTGATGTGGCTCTTTGTAGTACCACGGTGACTTTTGTGGCTCTTGGTCTCTGACTGGTTGGCCACCCCTGACATAGACAACTATCAGCAAGGTAAAGATAATTCAACTCTTAATATCAGTGCTTTTGTTGAAATGAAAAATAACATTTTGGGGGAGTTGGAAGTGCAATAAGTCTTTCACACCTCCACTGTGGTAGGTGGCACCGAAGAGCTACTCTGCTGTATGTTGCCTATAAACAGTATAATAAATATAATCTTAAAGTATACTAAAAATATTTTATTCCTAAACTTGATAATGTGGGTTTTGATGCGGTAAACTTCAATGTTTTCTCTCTATTCTTGGGTTAATTAGTATAAAATCATTTAAAGTTTATTTTTTACAGTTTAGTAGACTGATGAAATAGTAATCATAGTCATGTTTTGCGCAACATTAGAATTTTTATGAGTAACATTGGTTAAACCATGTGAGATTTATCAGTTTCACTAACTGACCACGTCTTTCACCAAATAACTTTTTGTAACATTAGTTTAATGTCACATTAGTTTAAGTGACAAACTTGATGCACTGTATGTTTTCAAGTTAAGTCTATGTATGAAACACTACATTAGGCTTTCATTATGTGTAGAATATCTCAATACATCACAATATTATGAGATCGTAATATATTTGTATCGTGAGGTTCTTGCCCCCTAGTAAATTAACAGACTGGTTTAAGGTTGAATGTGATGTCACAAAAAGTTTCACATTTTAAGTTATCCCAGTTTTTGAAGCAGGTAAGTAAAAAACCCTCCTTCAAAGTAAAAGACTCACAAAATGTCTCCAATCCATTTTAACACAGATATAAAAATCTTACAGGTCATCATCAGTATTCATCTGTGAACATAAAATTTTAAGAGACAACTCTTTCTAAAGGGCCCTTCTCTGCACGCTGACAGTATATGACAGAGTATAAAAATGTAAGTCAAAAACCACCAGGTCTTAAGATATTTATCAATCCCTACATTTCTTTATGGTCAAAAATAAGAAGCATGAGACTGCACTCAAGCAATAAACAGTATAAATAAATGTGGTAGGCGGACATGTTGCTCCGCACGTTGCTCTGCAGCGCTCTGTTTATGCTTTCTCATATTATAATCTCTGTGAAAACATCAGGCAGAATGCTTCCCCTTTTAACCGTCCCACAGTCAGTCACGGCAAAGGAAATGCTTCACTTTGACGTGTGATTTCAGACTTTGAGTACAAAATATAATTCAAGACAAGTACAGAGCACATGTAATAAAGAGTAATAATGTCAGATGAGCCTTTAATAGAACTGTGCTAAATTTGTGAGTCCGTATCTGTCTGTCTCGACTTCTCCTCTCTGCCCTAAATGAGCAGTGCCAGGTTTCAACAGTCCAACACTGGGGATTTTTCAAGGTCAGCTTAGCTCAGTCAGCCATGAATTATTGAGCTTGAGCAAGCTCTGTTCCTGCTCTGTTTGTGCCACTTCTGACGCTGTCCCTCTTCTTTTAAGTTTGCTCTCCGTGACACATGACAAACTGACCGTCCAGTGATGATGGCGTGACTAACTCTCGGTCATTGGTTGGATCGTGTTTTTCATGAGCCTCTTAAAACAGGGAGGTCAGATCGCACAGGGTCAGATACAGATAAGAAAGAAGGGAAGTGGAGACATGCTCATGGATACTAATGCAGGGTGACTACTGAAAAATAAATGATCAATACATTATCTTTCTGCTTCAAATCCTTGTTCTCTCAAACCACAGAAAGTGTATTTTCTGATTTCAACATGCATGGGTAGATATTCTGCTCCATCTGGAACATTTCCATTTGGGCGATCACTTATTAGAGTTATAGCTAAAGCAACTTGGATGTGGAGATGGGTTGCAACAATGTTTTTCTTTTTTTAGCAGTAACCACAAAAATTTAGTATTGTGGTCTAACAAGGGGAAAAGTCTGTTTACATAATGACGTGGTCAAGAGTCTTATGAAAACCAAGTGTAACAATTTAAAAAGTGGAAGCAGTGGGACATATTTGACTGCTTAGCAAAGTGGCTAATGCTTAGTGTCACTGGTGTTACCGGTATATACTTGGTGCAGCTTCTTAATAGCTGTTGCCTAGCAGCACTACATCATAGATAAGCCCAACTAAAAAATTCAGATTAAACACATAGTTTCTGTTGTTATCCATGTATTTTTTCATGACTGTTGGCAGCCAGTTTTGTGAGTTCTACTAATTTAATCCCCAGGTCCAGCCAAGCAACAGCCATTGCCATTCGCCAACAACTCTGTCAGCAACTTGCAATATGTGCAAATTTAACCCTTGATCCAACTACTTCTGGGGTTTACAGTTAAAGGTTAAGTTGGAGATTTACTCACCAATGTTAACCTAGTTATAACCCCAGAAATTTAGGATTCAGCCACTTTAAGCATAAACATATCACAAAAAGTAAAGTACTTTTGTGTTCGGTAGATAATTCTCTGAATAATTATTATCATATATTAAAAAGGCCAGATGTAACTGTAAGACAGTATCAAACGTAGCTAAATATAACTGAATGTAATGTAAAATAAATGTAATTACTGCTTCAAAACTGCATCCTCTGAAAAAGACTTAGCATCACGGGCAATTTCTTCAGCCACAAGAAAGCTAACTTTCACTGCTGTGCTGTTTTTGGTTGTGGCATTCCTGAACATATCCTGCCATGGTTGCAGTTTGCATTTTTAATCTTCCCTTTTTTGTTGTTTTTCCTTGAAGGCTCACTTTGGCGTACTTGGCTCCATGTCCGGTGCCAAAATGCCGACATAGACTGTACTCTTTGACAACCGCTACGGCCTCTTAACGCACGGGTTGTGCGGGTTTTTCTCCTTTATTTCTCGATTATACTCGTTCAGAAATTGGCACTGATGTGAAAACACTGTGATCTAGTGGCGGGATACTGTCACTTCGTTGGTAACATAATCGGTGGGTATTATGGGAAACATAGTTTATGGTCAATGCAACCTTTTGACTTATCTATTATAAGGCAATCAGACCTATTAAGCACTGCCAGGCCACAAAAAATGTGACGGGCCACATTTGGCCTGCAGGCCTTGAGTTTGACACGTGTAGTGATGGGTACCTTTCACATTTGAAATCATGCAGGACTGACACTTGATACCTGGAAATCAGTATCGGTACTCAACAGTACCAACTTTCAGTACTTTTTTGTGTTTATGTGGTCAATATGAATTTGTTAAATAATAAAAACTCTAAGTTTTTCAATTTAACATATTTATTCTTCATTTTATGAACTTGCAATGCTGTGTTCATGCCCAGCATGGAAAATCGCCTACTCTTCCACTTCTTCACAGTCACAAGGATGTGAAACATGTGGGATGTGGTACCTTTTAATTTCACATGAATCGGTACTCCGTACTAGGGCTGCACGATTATCGCAATCGCATTCGCAATCGCAATCGCAATCGCAATCGCAATCGCAGCACATGCAATTACGCAATCGCAACAGAGGCTATCGCAATCCCAATCGCAATGTCAGCACATGCAATTCAGATTTTTCTCCATGATAACCAAGCAAGTCTGTAGACTCATCATGACACAACTTTTTTTATTAAATCGCAAGCACAATCGCAATCGCAATCACAATATTGTCCACCTAATCGCAAATCGCACCTTTTCCCCAAATCGTGCAGCACTACTCCGTACTACAGACGGAATTCGTCTGGTACCTGTAAAAGTACCTAAATCAGTACCCATCCCTACACATGTACATGAGAAAATCAGATCATTTCCCTCACATTTGTAAGGATCATGTATTTGTGGGATGAGCAGCAGAGTTGAGTATGTGGGTTGCTCCCATGAAAGAGTTGCCAAATCTCCTCAGTGTTAACGCCAAACAGCTTATTCTTCTGTTGCTAATGACTCTTGGTTTGAGCTGCTGGTACCTCCAAGTGCTGCCACCAGCACCTGTGAGCATGGGGCCAGCTACAGTGGTCAGTAGGTGTCTGCTCTAAGAATTGGCATGCCACATTGGACTGATCTGGGATCCTAAGATCCTTATATCCTAAGGACACCCATTCCTAATTGAAAGCCAAATACAGAAGATTTGAGGCCAGTGTGATCTCTACTATAGTCTTTTGATTGCAGCTCTGATGCATAATGAGCTCAAAAACAACAAAGCATAAGCTAATTTAGTTTGCTGCCTGCACAAGTATTCCTCTAATACATTCACTACGTTGGTCTCAGAGGGAATTTAACTCATCGGCTTTGGTGCATGTGTGTTTGCAGGTGTCTACACACACACACACTTTATCCAGACACTTTCCCTCGGTAGAGGGATTAACTCTAATACCTGACCACAGTGAACCAGTCAGCTGTAATCCCCATCCTTGTGCCTAGCTCAGTCGTAACGAGAACCAGCCACTCACTGCTGTACTCTGCTGTCTGCACAGGAATAGAATTGGGTTTATTTATAGCAAAATGCAGCACTAGAAAATTACCCCTATTAGGTTTTCCAAACAGAAGTCAACCACGTGCATTTGTTAACTGGGAAGGCCCATGGTCACACACCTCGGTGGGGCTAACAGAGCTATGTACGGGTAAAGGTCAAAAACAGGCAGGAAACTGTGACTATGTTCAATATGACCCTGGATGAATCAATGATGCTGCCTCCAGGGCACGTGGACACACACACACACACACACACACACACACACACGCACGCACCCAGAAATTAGCTAATCAACAGTACAGGTAATAAAACAGACGGAGAGGAAGAGTGATAGGGAGGTGCAGGGAACAGAAAAGGGGAGAAGAGGAAGAGAGTGGCCGCTCGTTCTCCCTCATCCTCTCCTCCTCTCATAGGCTGGGCACGGGGAACTGAGGCGTACGCACATCCCAGGCTAAAATTAGATCTGCTGCAGCTGCAGGGCCAGACGTGTTGGGATGGGCCAACTCGGTACACACGTTTGTGCACACACACTCACACACACACACAGACAGTTCCACCAATTAGACAGGTCGAGCCACTGAACACAACAGCACAGGTGAGAGCCAACAGCTTCTGCCGACTTCCTCCCTGTTCAAACACACGGAGGCTTTAATGCAAATACAGCGTGCATTCACATCTACATACAGGATGAACAAACACACCCACGGTAACATGCTGTGTCCAGACGCTCCAGTGTAACCTCCAATAACCTCAGCTGCACGTGATGGCACTGTGAGCAGAGGGGAACTTGGCTATTTATCTCTTTTCTGATCCTGTCCTGCAGCGTAAGGAGAGGTTTGGATCTGACAAAAGAAATCCTTTCTGCTTTATTATAACAGTTAGAAATGTCACTCACTCTGAATCTTTGCTGTGGAATAACTAAATACTTAAATGTAATTCTGGTCTGCTTGCTACATATCTCTGGTGGATACAGACCCAGTGGAAGCAATTTTTAAAAGGCGTTGAAAGTATCTGTTATAGAAGTAATCGATTTTGCAGCTGCTGGTCTTGTTTGCTTTTGTAGCTCATGCAATTTCAGTCTGTTTAATAACCAGCCAAAAGCTCCTCGCAAGAGCTCTCAGGGAGAAGAACTGCTCACTGGAAGCCACTGGTTGCTTGAGACACGGCCCTCACTTTGTGCATCTTACCTTTACAATCAAACACATCTCATTAAACAAGACTTCCTGCTGCTGCTTCTGTTTTCTTAAACTCCAAATAAGAAATGTAATGCGTACATCCACAGCTCGTATTTATTCAAAAGTATTCTGGTTTCCATTTGTAGTAGAGATAGATTAATTGGGCTGAATAGCCGGTATCAGCCGATAACATAAGTATCAGTCGTGTTCTGACATCTACAGCATAACCCAATATATTTTCCTATCTTATTCACCTTTCAAAATTTAATCCAAACAGTTTTACTGGAAAAGATATGGTTAGATGGTTATATGCATGAGTTAATATGTAATTATAAGACTATCGTTTTCAATCAAATGTGACTGCTTGTTTGTAGTGCATTTGTAGTCCGTCTCATATTGACCAATCAGAGATCAGCAGGCTCCCGCTTAAAGTGATACTCTGGGATGGAACAAGTTGGGTCCTATCACAAGGTTTAGGGCAGAAATTACCCCTACAGCAGTGTTTTTGTGCAGCAGAAGCCCAGAGCACAAGCCCCAAACATCCCCTCCCTGCTCCTCTGCTGGTTTCCTCTGCACTCAGACAGGGCCAATTTTTACTTGACCAAAAACACAAATAAACAGACTCCCGCTGAAAATATCGGATAACGGTCTGCATTCACACTTTATTTAGAGAATTTTCAGCACGTTACTTTCACACAAAAACACCGCTAAATAAGGCTCTAGTTCTCATCATGTCTCTCCGTCCTGGCAGACTACCTGCATTTGTTCATATCTGGCACGCCGCGCGCGCGTGGACTGATACACTAAGCGAGCGCCTCGTAGCCAGCTGTGGCTCTGCAGCGGAGGTAGCGCCGTTTTACGACACAATGGGAACTAGAGCCTTATTTAGCGGTGCTTTTGTGTGAAAGTAACGCGCTGAAAATTCTCTGAATAAAGAGTGAATGCAGATCGATATCAGATTTTATCGGTAGGAGTCCGTATGTTTGTGTTTTTGGTCAAGTAAAAAATGGCCCGGTCTGAGTGCAGAGGAAACCGGCAGAGGAGCAGGGAGGGGGTGTTTGGTGCGAGCGCTCTGGGCTTCTGCTGCACAAAAACACTGCTGTAGGGGTAATTTCTGCCCTAAACCTTGTGAAAGGACCCAACTTGTTCCATCCCGGAGAATCACTTAAAGCAGAAAAAAGTCTGCTATGAAACAATAAAATCTTTATGTTTTAACTTAAACAACCAATAAAGTGTCCTGAGTTTTAGGTCTCAGAGCAAAAAGCAACAATGGCTGGCTGTCAGACCTTCATTGAGGTATATTTTCAGATGTAAGGATGGGTCGATCACTGATCACCCAAAATTAAGGACATCGGCACCAATGGATCAGCCAGCCAATTGATCAGCCAGCCAATCGATCGGTGCATGTCTTGTCTGTACAGGAACCAAAGCAAGTGGAAATGAAAAAAGATTCATTGTCCTGGTTAAAAAGAAAATTTGCACAAGAGTGCAGCTAGCAATGTGTTCGCACAGCATCAGCATCATGTTACTCAAGAGACAATTTTGAAAAAAAGTTTGCATTTTCACTTTTACAACTCAACATTGGAATGTTATCATTGAAAATGACAGTTCGCTTGTCAAAAAATAAACTCGAAATTTGGTTTTGTAAGCTAAAACCAAACCTCTGTGTGAATTAAGCTGTTTCCAGTAAAACTGAGACGGAGAAGAAGTTACTTGGAGATGAAACCTAAAAGGAAGTGGTAGTGTTTACTTTGCAAATTTAGCTAATTTGGAATGGAAACGAGGCAGTGCATGGAAAAAGAAACCTTGGCTGTAAAGTATTTATGGCTTTTACTGACACACCGCCCAAGAAGTTACCCTTAGTTCCTAGAAGTATACTGCATATCATCATCCATGGACAACCACAGATTATAGTGGTCTGAAAATTGTCAAAGCAGCAGTTAGCTGTGAGAGGCTAATTTTTCAACAAGACTGTTCAGTTTCACCTCACTATTCTTGACTGAGTGAATCTTAAAGGAGAATACTCAAAGGAGTTACTCTGGTCTTGTCAGCAATCAGAAAATGCTTCTAGTGTCAAAGAGTGAAGGCCATGCAGAGCATCATGTTGATTGTACTGTATTATAAAATAGTGTGAAGTGTATCTGATAAACAGGGTAAATAGGACTCAAGGGGCTATTCTCAAGTTCACTGACAGTCTAAACCGCAGACACATGACCACTTAGTCCACAGTATTTAACACAGCTGCTGACAGTGTGTGAGCGCAGTGTGTGCAGTGTGTGTGTGGGGGGAACAGCTGACCATTTAACTTTACTCCAGAGAAACGGAGGAAAACGCTGCACTGCCATATAAGCCGCTCAGCGCTCCCATAACAATGGGCCACCTTGAGCTTTTCGTGACATGCCAAGACCACTTCACAGCCTGCAGACCCCGAGACCAAAGCCTCCATGACCAAAGGATCAACAGAGAGGAAAACAGAGGAGAGTGGGAGCTAATTCTGCATGACTTCAGAGGATGGAGGGCCCGCAAAATCTGCTGAATGCTGAGAAAGAATCAAACCAGAGCGCTTGGCCTCTCTCTACTTCCTCCCACCCCGGAGACTCATAATAGCAGTTAAATCAAATTGTTTCCTACAGTATGGAAATCAACAATGATGTGGGCCCACTTTTGGCTCCACATTTCCCACTGCAGCAGACTAAAGCCATTAAACTAACCGGACAAAGGACGGGTTCTGTTAATAAGCATGATAAACTGAACCTTTTCCAGGCTTCAGATCCCTGTTAAACCGTTACCTACCAAGTATTTTTAGTACCTAGATGCTAAAAAAAATTAATTAAACAAAACAATCTGTCCTTTTCCTTTTGACCAATTTTAACTGGTTGCATATTTTTAGAAATATGGCATCTTTCTTTCTCCATCCCAAAGACCAGATCTCTTTCAACTCCAAAGCCACCATTTCCCCTTCCATGTCTTCTCCGTCACATCACTAAAACAAATAACTGGCAATAATGGAAAGGCTCCCGGAATCATCCGGGCTTTGGCACCTGTTCAACTTTAGATGGGCGCTGAGTCGTGACCGGCAAGCTGAGCAGGAGAGCGTGGAGCTGATCTACGGGGAGGTAAAGCCCAGCAGAGAACACTGGCTCAGAGAGGATGATGACCTATCTGTGCTGAAACATGCCGTGTACGCTGCTTTATTAATACACAGAGAGCATTCCTCCACCCAACACTTACATACTGATACCTGGTCCAACACTTTGACCAACACGGGCCTGTAGTCTCGTGTGCTCAGGTCTGCAGCAGGCAGTGTCGATTTCCTAAATTCAGTAGCTTACATTCCCAGTAGGGATGCACAATATTGGATTTTTGCCGATATCCGATATGCCGATATATCGAAACCCCTTTTGGCCGATACCGATAATCACAAGTTTGTGAGTTTTTTTCACTGTAAAGAAAGCTAAGTCCATCCTGCACTGGAATTTATATGTTACTCTTATTGTGACGGTCTTATTTGTTTAAGAAACACACATAAAACAAGACAAAAAACATTTGATTTTACCATAAATAAGAAATATATTATTTTTTCAAACTCAAGACATTCAGTATTGAAATACAGAAAAATAATTTCTTTAGGTCACATGAACTTTAAATGTACAATGCATTTTTAAACATAACCAAGTTGCATTTGATGATTTGAGAGCTACTGTAACAACCTGGTGACAGACACAGAGCTCTGCAGTGCAAATAAATGAAATGCTACATTTTATTTAAGGAGCCTATTTTTCAGATGGAAAATAATAATAATCCTAACTGAATAGCACCTTATCGGCTGTGCCTATCAGCAGAAATTTTCATATCAGATACCGATAAACGTGTTTTCAAGCTTTTATCAGCTGATACCGATATTGCGCCAATAATATCGTGCATCCCTAATTCCCAGGTTGGATGAGGATCTGGTCAAACAGTTCATCAAGGCTGTCATTTTCTGCTCAATCGGAAATAATGATGAGTCTCGTGTACAAGTATTTTTTTGCAAACTTTTGTGCAAACTTCCTCCACCAGTGCCAAACTGGAAGTCATCCAAAAAGCTAAAGAACATCACTTACTGAAGAATGTCGTCATCTGATCTGTGGGTCTCATTCCCTTTTGCAGCACAGCTTGATGTATACCTGTAGACTTTTTTTTGGCTCCCTATATGCTATTTTTATCCATGCACTCTGTGTAAGGAGCTGTCAGTAAAAGAACTTTGAAGAATTTCTGGAAGAGTCTCAATATTTCTACCATAAAGCCACTCATCTGACATGGTTCAAAGTGGGTAAACTCGAGCTTCATCTTCTTTGACCTCTTGAGCCTGATAGTATCAAAAGCTTCTTGTAAGTGACAAAGAAGCTGATACTGAGAGGAACAGAGTGGTAAATAACAGTATCATCTGCATAGATGTACATTTGCACTGGCAACACTATATGTGCCAGCTAGAGAAAGAGTGGTTTGTGTACATATTTGACAAAAAATGACAAAGTTAGTAGCTAAGAATTTAAAAATTAGTGAGTTGTCAGTGAGAAGTTTGTTTTCTAGACCTAAACTGCTGAGGAGTGAGACGTCTGGTATCCACACTATCTTTGCTGAGAGTGGTGCATGCAAAGCAGCAGCCAACCAGGAAGCAACAAGTAAACAAATCATATCAAAATAAATGACAGAGGGGCTTACTATCTCTGCTGAGTGCAGAAAAATGCAAAACAGTAACAGGTAAACAAAACATAGCAACAGCAACTGATGCAATGCCGTCAGTGCTTTTCATGGAGGCACATTAGTTAAAGCATGAAACTCACCAGTCCTCATCTATCCCTTATAGGGATGGCTACCTTTCACATTTGAAACAATTCGGTACCGATTCCCGGTACCTGGCAATCGCTATCGATACTCATCGGTACCAATTTTCAGTACTTTTGTGCTTTTATGTGGTAAAAAACATTAATTCTTTTAACGATAAAATGTAAATTCTTTTCAATAAACTATTGTTTTTTTTTCATATATATTACAAGGGGCGCTGGGTAGCTAGCAGCTCCTAGATTCATCCCATTTCTGTGTTTCCCCATGTTTGTTTTCTTATATGTCTTGAAAGGGATGTAACTGATATGAAATTTCCCCTCGGGGATCAATAAAGTATTCTGATTCTGATATTTATTCTTCAATATATAACCTTGTAACGCTGAGTTCGTGTCCAGCATGGAAAATCACCTACTTTTTCACTCATTCACAGTCGCAAGGATGCATTTAGGTACCTAAACATGGTACCTTTTGATTTTATGTGAATAGGTACTTTTGACAGAATTCTGTCGGTATCTATAAAAGTACCTAATTCGGTACCCATCCCTAATCCCTTACCTTAGAATCTTTCTCTTCCTCGATTCAAATCTTTATTTCTCCACACTGAAGCTAAGTCTTTTGTCAGATTACCAAGGCGATCAATGAAGAAGACTGATTAGTAAAATTATAATTTCCATTAGACACGCACCGATCGATCAGTGCCGATTTCCTTAATTTTGGGGGATCTGTGATTGGCCCATCCTTACACATGAAACTGACCTTTAATACCTCTGGGAAAGTCTGACAGCCAGTCATTGTTGCATTTTGCTCTGAGACCTAAAGCTAAAGACACTTTATTAGTTGTTTAAGTTAAAACATAAAGATTTTATTTTTTCACAGGTACTGTTCAATGATTTTTCAATAAAATAAGATTGGAACATTGAAGGTATATGCTGTCAGTTATAAAAAATAAAATTGGTATCGGCAGGTCAGGCTTTTAAAAGATTGGTGATTGGTGATCGGCCAGAAAATTGTCATTGGTGCACCCCTAATTTCTATAATCACTGTCCACGTATACATGGACCCAAATATTCCGCTTGCTTTCGGTTTATTTGCTCAAACTGAAAGAATTTAACCTTTGTATACACCTCATTCTGAAAGAAAAGTGCCAGTCCGAATGGACATTTAATCGGTTTCACAGGGGTGGAATATTCCTTTCCCCAAACTGATTGAGGTTTCGTGTATCCACTCAGAAGGAAAGTTGTCATGGTACGTTCTTTCAGCGCATGCTCAGATATGACGTAAGACGCAACTAGAGACGTTCCTCAATTCAAAAAATGGCGGCGAGCATTCAGCACTGGAGGAAAGTTTGTTTTTGGTCCAAACTTTGAAGAACTGAACATGATAAACCGTGATAAAAAAAAACTGTTGTCCTCCGTCTTTGATAAATCTTGTGATGTTTTACGTTTTTCTGCGCATGCCCCATTGAGTATTCTGTTTGATTACAGCGGCGCATGTAGACCAGAGATTGGAATATTCCTTTCCATGTATACTATTGTTTTCGGAAAAGTCATTCGGAAAGATTCCATTCGGGAAGACGAAAAACTCCTCATGTTACCGTGGCTAATGACTTGCCGACTATCAACATCTGGACATGGTGTGTCCTGCCAGCATGTGGGTGGGTTGATTACGCATAAGACAGATTTTCAGGTCATGTCTGTGTCTCCAAAAAAAGTTTCATTTATCATTTATAACAGAATCAAAAGTTTTCTTTTTTAGCATGAAGGCCAATAAGTGCTTTCTGGAACATCAACTTTAAGTGCCTATACAAAAAAACTCATTTAAATTCTACTCGCATCAAACAGACTTCGTTTGGCAAAAATAAATGCATTAAATTAGCCATTCGCTGTATGAATCTCTAAGTCTTTAGGTTCCTGATTTACTGCATGTCCTCTCCACACAGTTTTGGGTTAATAACAAACATAACTGAACTGATGGAGGTAAGAATGAGTGAAAATTTGGACTAAACTGAGCAGAAAATAGTTTTTCAATATTCTATTTCACCGACATCTTGAGAAAGACTCTGTGGGGTAATTTGTGGTGAAAATAGTCTTATTTCAGCCCTGTTCTCAGTTTATGAGATGAAACATCAGCACCCTCCTGACATGCATTTTGCAGAATTGTCCCCATGGTAATACCATTAGCTCGGGCAATATATCCTGTGATTCCTAGATGTTGTTGCAATCAGTTGTGAGAGCATTGATTCATTTGCAAACAGAGTACACACACACACACATTATGCTGCTCCACCTCTTTGGAGTCCCCGGAGGAACAGTATGAACTCGTGTTTGGCTGACAGAGAGACAAGGCTCTGAGCGAGGGGGGGCCCTGAGAAAGAGACATACTGTACATCACAGACAGCCAACAAGCAGACAGCGCTCATACCTGGCAGAGCAGTGAGTCAGCAGCACCACAGCTCTCTCTGCATGTCAAACACACATCCAGCTGATTCCCAGGGCTGTCTGCCCATAGCATCATTATAACAAGACTCCACTGGTTACTTCTTTTAAATACCTCAAGATCTCATGATGAGAACTGTTTAAGAACAGAAAGTAACATTGAGATGCCGGATAACCAAACACTCCAGGGCAGAACTGTGAGGTTTCTCATTTGCTGGCTTTGACAACCAACATGGCAATTCAGATTTTCTCTGCTGGAAGGGGAGGAAGAGCAAGGGGGTTGCTGCATGTGTGATCCTCTGGCTCTGTGGGAGCAAGTACAGTGGAAAATAGTCCCCATTGCTAATCCATGGCAGGCTAATTACAGTTTTGATCCCTTAGGCATGTGCATCAGCTCAGGTGGGAGGGAGGCAACAGACTCTGGAGCTCAGTACAGTTACCGTCACATTTGTTTTGGTTTAGAGCTGTCTCAGTGAGCTCACATCTGCTACAGATGTGTAACCATCAAATGATGCCAAAAGATTTGACCCGGTCATCTGCTGAATCCTCTACGACGATTAACAGTTTTATTCAGCAGATCTTTCTACAGCTTCAGTTGAGTGTTATCGCAAACTTCACAAAAGCTCAAAACACAGTCGTTTATACCACAAAGGGATATAGAAGAAAACCACCTCCTGCAGACAGAGACACAGATTAAGTGGGTAAATGGAGTTTGTCTAAAATAGGCCACAGCACTGATGATAGTCCCAAAACACACCATGGCACACACTGAGCAAATGAGCAGGAGAGAGGATGATGACTGAGGATGAGCAGCAGATGGCAAGGAATTATCTGGAACTTTAGCTCTACATCCTTCCCCATGACGCCATTAATTGAGGGGTAGTATACTTTTCATAACAAAAAATTTACCTAGGCACATGCAGAGCAGACAGCAATGGTTGTGGAAGGTGCAGCATGGGGAAGACCTTGTTTCAGCCAGGTGGTGGGGGTGCAGCACAGGGCTCAAAAACAGCCAGAAAGATCAAATGCTCCAGGCTGAAACTGAATATGTACTTTGCTCTCTTGTATTTGTTTACATTGGCAACTGTAAGTAAACATGTTTTAGTCTGAGGTACATACCCAACGGTTAGTCTAACAGTCACCTGCTCAAACTTATCAAGAGTTCATTTCAATCAATATAAAGATATGATGACCAACAACTAACCAGCTGCGTTTAATTATTACAGTAGTGATTTTTTCTTATGTTTTCCCTCATTTAACCGAGAAAGACCCACATTTTTAATCTTAATTGACGCATTTGTAAATAAAGAGTGATAATAATGCCTCAAAAACAGCCAAATGTTCACTTCCGCTAACAATTTTCAAAATAAAACATTTGTGACCAACATTATTTGGTGGAGTGCGACTTTATTCGTCACAGTGGAGACATGGTTTGTATTATTTTAATTCGCAATGTTCAGTGGTGAACGTTAATAAACAACAAACAGGCTGTTCTGTCTTTTGCTAGCTTACATGCTTTCTGAATGGCTCTGCGCAGCTGTTAGCCGTGGAGTTAAATGCTAACTAGCTCACGTCTGTCCCGACGCTGCCACGACAGCCTGAACCTGTGCGTTAACGTTAGCTACATTAGCTCGGCTTGCATGCTGTTGGTGTGCCTGTTCCAATCAGCAGCTGTTGGACATCACCATCCTTATCCACCACCAGTCGTGACCAGGCCGGAACGGCAGGCTGGCTGGCTCAAATGCTGAAGCATCTGCTCTGTGATCCGAAGCTAGAGACAGTTTACACTGAATGGGCACTGGCCTTACCACGGGTTTAACTTACATCAACACACCAGTGCTGATGATGTTCCAACTCACCAGCAGCCTCTTGACTGCGACTACCTGAAAAATCCTGAATGTTTTCCTAGTCACAAGGTGATGAGATACTCACCTCCACTGAAGCTGGGTATGGCAATGACACGCGGTGACTCCGTCGGGGAAGGAGGGGAGTATTCTCCCAGAGCGGTCACCCTGGTCGAGTATCTTTCCTCCGAATGGTCCCTCTCTCAGCGAGCTGCACCTCCGTATGATCTCCTCACACTGCAATGGTGCTGAACAGCGGGACCAGCGATTGGCCAGAGTGAGCGGAACTCAGTGCGCTCTGGTTAGCAGGGAGCTCCGGCAACCTGAAGGGGGAGCAGCGCTGATCCCTTTAAGGCTGTGGGAAAACTCAGTACTCTGTTGGTCGCAGATGTCTGGTAAGCCAATCTGCGCATTTATTCCATACCTTTGATTTAAACTGCGAGTTTCCTGCAAGAGTAACATTTTACATATGAACACTTCCTGCATTAATCACTATTTTGTTTTGGCTGCATAGAAGAAGCGTGAAAAAGTATGGGGAAAATCAACAAGCATGGATTCTTGTGCTTGACATTGGCCTATGTCACAAAATATTATTTCCTCAATCTTCTAAAAGCTGCCTCTTTTTTATTGTTTTGACTTTAAAAAATCCGTTCATATTCATTAAAAGTAATAAACAAAAAAGTATGAAGTGAAAACATTACAATAGGTAAATATTGAAAAAATAATTTAGTAAAGAAAAAATATGTAAATATCAAGCACAACATAAAACTGGAAAAAAATCTACTGAAAGGGGTGATATTTACAGTTACCATACTTTTTGGTACTATTATTTTAAAGTTAATGTATTTTTATTTGACCCCCTGTCCAGTGAGTTATGTATCCAAAAAAGAGATTTTGTACAATGTTTTGTACAATGTATCACCAACTCAAAAAGTTTGATTTGGAGAAAATTATCCTATTTCCTGGGCTGGATTAAGTCCTTAAAATCTCAGATCTCAGAACAACATTGTTTTTTAATTCCGACTTGGTTGAAAATAAGAGAAAAAAAAATGGGGAAAAAAGTGTTTTTTACCAATTTCTTCCTGAATCAGATTTTCAGATGTGTTGTAACGTGGAATAGCCTATTGAAAAAGAAGGGAGGGGGAGTACCCAAAATGATCATTAAAGATTAAGCCTTTTGACGTATTTTGAAGAATGTAAAGTAAGATTTAAAAAAAGAAATGCTTTCAATTGAAGAGAATTTCATAAATCAGTTTTTAAGAGATGCTTTGGGGGCCCCTGGGAATCTTGGGGCCCTAGGCAACTGCCTGTGTTTGCCTAATTGTAGCTACGCCCCTGTCTGCAAGAAAAGCTCTTTGACCATTTATTCCATTTATTGAACTGGTTGAAGCCTCAAACCCTTACTAGTTAACTAATAGACAGCATGAACTCTTAAATGTTAAAAGGTAAAAGCTGAAATGCTTAGTGATAAAATGTAAGGTTTTTGAACATTACCAGTTTATTCTTGAAACTACAGCTTACTCCATATTTCACGTTGATGGATTCTTCTAATTAAGAAGACGTCATTTGGAGTTGAAAGTAATAATTTAAAGCTAAAAATATTTTCATAGGAATTCTTCGTCCCATTTGTTTCGTGTTTCGTGAAAGACTTAAGTCTGGTCCCATCTGCTGATAAGTTTGTCCCTTTAAGGTGTGTTGTGTTTATGAACCGCAGTGTTGCTTTCACTTTCACTTCAGCCTTCGACGCACCAGAGGGGCCTTTCTGCAGGGATCGACGCTCTTAAAGTAGGCTATAAATACGATATTTGCATGTAATTACTCATCTTTTCCGGAATAAGTGTGCAGATACATGTTTCTGTCTAGTCAGCAGTTTTGTGGGTAGTCTTCACAAACTTTCAGACCAAGGTTACGTGTGGGTACTTCCCCGTTCTGTGCGTCATCTCAAAAATTCCTCTTTCCGCAAAAGTAAGTAATCTGTAGTACAAAGCCGAGTGGTTTCATTAATCCCCTCAGTTCCTGGCCCATGACTTGTTCTTTTACCATTGTTATTTATTCATTTATTTATTTATTTTGGCTTAACTAACCTAACTTTACTCAAGGTTAATTATCACAGCTGTGCCTTTTGTTCTCGTTCAGTGAAGTCCATGGCAGTTCCAGATCAACACCAACTTCATGAGATTAATCAAATCGCAGAGGCTCTCAGCAGCTGTGAACGCAGGAGGCTCTTGTACCTGTGTGGCAGTCTGGACACAGACCACAGCGTGGCATATGTGAAGGAGATACTGAAGTCCAAAGTGCTGCGCCAGGAGAGTGGTCAGCTGCTCCTGTTGGAGCTGGTGTTGCGGCTCAGACGCTTTGATATCTTGAGGAAGGTGTGTAAGACCAGCAGGGATGAGGTGGAGAGGACTTTGACAAACAGTCAGAGTCTGTCACGATTCAGGTAAGATTTGTTTCATGTTTCATTCAGTCTTTGCATGTTTGAGTACGTGTTGGTAATCATACTTCCTCTTTGTAGAGTACTGATGGCTAACATAAGTGAAGATATCGCCAGTGATGATTTGAACAGCGTAAAGTTCTTGCTAAGCAGCACATTACCACGAGAAAAGATGGAGAACGCAAAGGTTAGGTTTGGTTTTGTTTTTACATACAGACTGTCCCACTCATGCCTCTGTGTGGGTGGGGAGTTTTGGTCACTTTCCACTGAAATTACTACTTTGCATCTAACTTCTCTGTTTTTCCTTTATGACAGAACTTCTTGGATGTGATAATTGAGCTGGAAAAGCTGGATAAAGTTTCTCCTGAGAGAGTGGATTTTGTAGAAGAATGTCTAAGGAGCATCAGCAGGGTGGACTTAGCCAAAAAAGTGATTAAATACAAGACATCAGGTGAGAATAAAGGTTATGTTGTATGAAAAAATGTAGCATTTGTATTTGTATTTGTATAGTATGAAATGTTGATACAATTCCTGGATAAGAAAGAAGCAGAAAATGAAAGTAAAAATGAACGAATGGGAGGAGGCATGAGGGGATTGTCCATGGCGCAATACAAATCCATTCATTGGCACAAGTCTAAGTATAAGAAAGTTAAACATGTTTTACAAAGAAATAGACACAAAGTGTAGACATAGATTTTAAGTTACCACAACAACACTGTGTTTCAGCATGTTATAGGTCAAAATATTAAGATATTACATTTTTTATTGAATTTTTAATGAAAACACAAAAAGGAAAATAAGTCAATGGGATTTTTCACACTATTTTTACAGATTCAGTATCTGAACGACAATCACCTCGGCAGCAATTGTTCAGTACACCTGTAAGTAGAACATGACACTACAAAACATTTATCTTTAATTTACAACCTCATAAAACTAATTTGTTGAAAAACATCTTCTCTCTAGCGTCCAGCTTCTACATCATACAGTTCCTATCCCCCGTGCCAACCAAGCCGAGTACAGACCATCCACAGAGGTAAGACAGACCACATTTGAGCAAACTAACTTCAGTATAATCAAATAGTTTTATTGCTAATAAAACCGAAGTACATTTTGTTCCCCTGGTTTAGTTATTATTTCCCACTTTGATTGACAAATAACAGTATTTCTGTTTGACATCCAGTTCCACAAAACATATTTGTGGCGTCATACCGAGAGCAGAACTGTCAGGTAGGAATGTCCCCTACTGTCAGAGCGTTCTTTATCTCATCAATTACATCAATTGTTTTTAACTGGTTATTAAATTAATTCTTTGCCTGTTTCTTTTTGTGTTACAGAGTCAACTTGACAGGTATAAATTCAGCACTAATCCCAGGGGTGTTTGTGTCATCATAGACTGCGTGGGAAATGATGGAGGTGAGACACCCGAAGCCTCTGACCTATGATTCAGTACAGTTAAACTCCCTCAAGTCCCAAATATCAGTGTAATACAGCATTAACAGCAAGAGTTAAAGTTTCTGTGAGAAAATTTTAATTGATTATGAAACAGACTTAAACCAGTGCTTCTATATGATATTTAAAGCAAACAACACCATTAAAAATGTATATATTTTTTTTCTATTATCATTTTTTAATTTCTGGTATTGCTGTCAGTGGTAGGTGTCAGCAAAGGGATAAACTGCAAGCTTTAGAGAACGGCCTTTTTCATGTTTTCGTCAGAGTTTCAATGTTTGGTGCATTTGCCAGTGAGAAAGAAGAAAGTTGAGGTTCTTGCTTCTTTTGAACAGAGAGGACAAATCTGTAAAGAATGGTATAAATTAGGTTATGGTGCCAAAATGTTGAAAAGTATGAAAAATATTAAAAAGTCTTCACAGGAGCTTTAATATCAAAAGTTAAATGAGCTATTTTATAGAATAATAACATTTTTTGGCCATATTATGTCTCACTTTAAAGAATGATAGCTCAAACACATCAAATTGTTGGCACCGACTTTGCTGTTGTTGTTTGTCGAGACAAGCTTACCTTCGCTAAAGTTTAGGTAGTTTCTAAGCATGACAGGAAGTGCTCATCTAGGACAAGTGCGCCCTTTTTGAGGTGAAACCCCAAAGATCATGTGATCATAAGGGTAGAATACAGAAGAAACAAATGAAGAAATGAAACATACCTGATTCAGATATTTGCCGCTTTAAAAAAAAAAAAAACAACAGAAACTTTCACTTGCAAATATCTAACTAAAGTTAAAAACTTGGGCATGTTGTGTAGAGCCTAGGTTTTCAAGCTTTAATGCAATGCCCAATACAGATTTTTTACTACGTACTTTTTTTTTGGCGTAAAGACATCTCAAATTCAGATTATACCTGTCCCCAGTTCATTTGCACAGATTTCAAGCTAAAGATGGGAGATGGTTCGGATCGCAGCTGCTTGAATTTTAGCCAGAGATGTAACTTTACCAAATCAATATTTGTTTTTTTAATTCCCTCAGACATGTTGGAAAAGACATTCAAGGATCTCCGTTTCAATGTCGTCCTCCACAAATGGCTGAGTGCAAACGCCACTCTCTCAGCTCTCAGAGAGACTTTAAGTCACAGAGAAAACCTCCAAGGTGACTGCTTTGTCTGCTGCATCATTAGCCGGGGCACTGAAAGCCACCTCCTGGGTACAGATTCTGATGTTGCAGGTCTTGGTTTGGACAGCATCAGGCGTATGTTCACTGCAGACTCGTGCCCCATGTTGGCTGGAAAGCCCAAACTCTTCTTCATTCAGAGGTACAGCGTGCCTGAGTTCCAGCCCAGTGACAGGACTCAGCACCGGGATGAAGATCTGGAGACAGATGGGATTTCCAGTTGTGATATCATACCGACAGAGGCAGATATGTTCTGGAGTCACTGCTGGACGGACCAGAGGCAGCTGGAGCAGGGAAACCACAGCTCTGTTTACCTGAAGGCTCTGACTGACGCCTTAAACAAAGGCCAAAGGAGGTAGAGAAACTTCTGTGTAGCATGTGATAGTTTCCTCACAAACTATGAGAGCTGCAGATTAACCCATGCGTTGTCTTTTGCAGGAAAACACATCTTGTTGATGTTCATACTGAGGTGAATGGAGCCATCTTTGAGCACAACAGGAAGAACCCCAGGGCAGCCTACCACTTTGATCTAAAACATACTCTGAGGAAAGATCTGTACATACAGTGAAGAAGGTCTCACCATCAGTTTCATTTAACTCCTCGTAGTGTCAGCAACTGCTTTCATTATCATACAGTCTTACCAGTACAGGTACAGTACAGGTAATTTTTATTTTGTAAACACTGACATCTACTGGTTGAGAAGTGATAGAGCACTTAGACTCATTTTTTCAGGCTTATCTCTACATATGAATTTAATTTCAAAATTATTTGCATTTTTATCATGTACATCTTACTTTTGAGTTAGAAAGTAAGACTAATATTTTGATTTGAAGAATTAATGTGAATGGTTTCTCTCCGTCCTCTTACAGTGCAGCTAAAACAGGTATACATCGTCTTTTTCTGTTTTGATTTATTTATCCTTTTTTTTTCAGATAGGTGAAATAAATGCTAGATGAAGGAATATTTAATTATGTTTTTCTTTACAGAAGTACTTTGATGATAACATTTTTTAACTTTGTTTTTTATTTTTATTTTTATTTTTATTTATTTATTTATATTTTTAAGTGCAACAGATGTGACACTACTCCACTTTTCCAGTAAATAAGCAAGCTCAAGGCATTACTTTGATAACTCTGCAGGCTGCTTTTAATATTTAATGTATGTCTAAGATGGAGTATGATTTCATGTTTTTAATAGTCATCAAAATGATCGAAATCTACTAAAAGATGTATGGAAAGTATGGAAGCCCCAGTCAAAAATGTAATGGTTTTGTGAGTTTGATTTATGCATTCATTTATTACCTCACTCAAAAGATTTTACTTATTTAGGATCCACAAATGACATACTTTATTTCTGATGTTTAGCAGTCTCATTTTGTAATGCTCCATTTTTCAGGTATCTTTTTTTGCATTGCTCATAACAAAATAAAAATATGAAAAGATTTTTCTTTTTCAGCATTTACAGGAGCACACTGCTTACTGTTGTTTTCACTCCTGGCATCATGTCAGCGTTTCCAAGATCTGTTTCTGTATGTTTACGACTTTAGCAACCTCCATCTACTCCATGTCTACCTTTGTTAAACTGGGGTTTTGTGTTTTCACTGGCTGCGCTGGTCTCCACCTGTTTGTAATAAACGTTCATCTCCTGCGCTCTCTAGAGAGCGCAGGAGATGAACCTCCCTCTTCATTTGCTGGTCAGTTGAACGACCACTGCCACTGAATGACCTCCCGACTGTTGGCAGAGCATCGATGATCAATATCAGCTCAGACACAGCACTGACTAGCTGCTTCATGTGCACAGTGATGGCCCATGTTGCAGCAGAGGGCGTGTGCCACACTGGGCACAGCTCTCACCTCCTGTGCAATAACCTGTGACCCATACGTCTGATTTCTCCCCCTCCATGGCTTTAAACTTTGTTTTTTATCTACGGCCACTCTGCTCTAAATCATCCTTTAAAGAGGGCGGTTTGCTCCTGTTAATAACTGCGCATGCCGTCTTAGTAGGTCACCTGCAACACACCCACTGATGGCGTGTGCAATTTTTAGTTAGTACACACAATTTGGGATCTTCGTAGATCAGGCCCTTAATGACCTTTAATTGTGATGCGATGAGGATTTATGTCATGATACAAACTGGAAGTGCTTCATTTACACTTAACACTTTACTTGAGTGACACTCCAGTTGAAAGAGTCTTCAGTCTATGCTCTTAACCTGCAATAATTTTTCCAAGACTTCCACTTTAACAAGCACTTCATTGCTTAATTTACCAACTCCAGTTTGTAAGGCATCTCAACTGTTATGAGTGCTTGTACTGTCAATGAGTCATCAACCTCTTGCAGTGCTTCAGATTCAACTGATACTTCACTTTCAACCTTAAATAATTACAGTAGGGGAAACTGGGTATGGTTGTAACATAGGGAGAGTTGTAACACAACCATTCCACCAATCAGGGATAAGATAGGAGTCATGGGATTATTTAAGTATTCACCTACCTCCTCTCTGATCACACATGGTGATTGTCAGGGCTGGAAACAAGTGTGTGCTGTGCTGTTTCTATAGAGATAAAAACTGATTTTGTGGTAAGAAAGTAAATTTTCTGACTAAAACTATATTTTGTTAAGTACTTATACTATTCAACATAAAATCATATGACTTGATATGTGAATAAACTGTAGTTTCTCAGGCAAAATGTGATGCATTTTCCCCTTGCTTACTTCAATCCTGTGTGCTAATACAGCTAAACAGTGGCTGACAGGGGTGGGGAGGTGGTAACACATCTTCAAAAGGTGTAACAACCATTCCCTTATTTATGTACAACTAAGAACATTTTCTTGATTTTAACGATGTTACGCAACGCCAAGGCAGTGGAAAAGAAAGACTGACAGAGGTGTGCCTGCAGATGTTTTAAAAAAAAGCATTTGATGAAGTCACAAAGAACGGTACATCAGTCAGATCAGTCTAAAGGATCTGCCATGTTACAACAGATCACTGCAGAAGCTGAGGGTCCAGTGATGTCCCAGTAAAGAGTACTCAAGCAGCAGCAATTTTGTTGTTTGTCGCCATTGTGACTTTGATTAAAAATGTCGAACAGACACAGACACCGACCTATATGTTTTTTGCACAGCTACATTGTAGTTTTCTATATACACACACTGTTAACGACACACTCTTTTAAACAGGAAGTGAGTTATGTTCAGTCAGAGAGAGAAAATTTGTTCTGGATTGTTCTATTTATGTAAACCTCTTTTTGAGGCACATGACCTTTTTTTTTTTTTTTTTTTTTTTGCTTTTTTTGTTGAATTGTTCATACCCTAGCATGTGTTACAACCTACTCCACTAACAAAGGACCACCTTGTATTTGACATCACCTGGTAAAGTCTGTCATATTCTTACAGAGGTTTGAATTGGTGTCATTTGTAGTAATAAAAAAAAAAGTAGGTACTTTGCATTAAAGTTTGAGAACTCTGACTCAAAAATTTAGTGAGTTGGAGGTGCTGAAGCAAAATGTGTTACAACTATACCTGGTCTCCCCTACTTAAACGGTGTTAATTGTTGAAAGGTCACTAAAATGTTGACATCTACTCATTTTGTTGCTGTTGTATCTTCCAGTTGGCCGAATTTATTTGTTTTAATATGTCTGCAAAGAGCACATAATATTTCCTCAGAATATGCAAACAGTTTTAAATGAAAAAAAAAATGGATTTTGTATTTTGAGGATGCAAAAGGTCATATGGCTTTTTGAGGTAAATGTTGGGCTTCTCTGAACCAAGACTCCCAGTATTCCTTTGTGACACCCAAACATGCACAGCATACAGAAGTAACCTAGAAACTGTTGTCTCAGATCCATCCCTGTAAAATTACTGCATACATTGAGGCTCAGCGCAGCTCTGTTGTTGTGACGGTAGGAGGCAGCCAAGTTTTACTGAGGAACATCAGGAGACAGCGTGCAGCCTCACATGCACGCTCACAAACACAGGAGTAGGTCTTGCGAACGCGGACGGTCGCGGCTGCTGCTGCTATGATGCAATGGCGACTGCGCCGTGGGAAGCAAGCTAGGAGTTGAATGAGTTCTCTCCACAGTTGAAGTGAGGCAGCCGTGGACAGGCAGGACACAGACCAGTGCCCTGAGGCGGACACGGAGACAGCAGGGGCCCTGTCCTCACTACGCCACATGGAAACACACAACCAGGTGTGTCTGCTAGCCTCGCAGCTAGACGTGTCATGACGCTTGGAGAGATTTCTCACACATCTGTACGACGTTGCAGCGACACCGGAGAAGCACCAACACCCTCTTAGCTCCGATCCGAAACCAAGTGAGGAGGGCTTGTTGTTATTCCATTCCTGCCTGCATCGTCCTCTCTACCTGAGACTCCGTGGACCTATTTGTGCTTCTAACCGGACCACCATGGCTGAGAGAACCTCCAGCGGGTTGCTGACGATGATGTTGGAGCCCACGCCGGCTGTCGCTATGACCCTGCCGGCGGAGGTCCGGGAGAAACTGGCGGAGCTGGAGCTGGAGCTCTCAGAGGGTAAGCTGACAGCAGCATGCACACCAAACCACAACAACATGCGCCAAAAGCGTGCTGTTCTCAGTTCCTGGAGGGGTGATTTAAACATTAAAATGTTTGACAGCTGTCAGAACCACCGCCCTTTATTCTGGCTTTGTGGTTCATGTTTGAAAACATGCCAGCATCCCAGAAGTCCCTCTGCAACTATCAGCCATCCCCGAAACTCAACTTCTGCTGTAGTTATGTCCTTGTGACTGCTTTACTACGAGTGCTTATTAAACATGCTCTGGTTAATTAGTTCCTCAGTTTTTTTCACTTTAGATGAAGTGAAGTTTTACACCCTTAACCTTCTCAAAGATAAAACATGTTTCCATGTTTGGGCAGATTGCTATCTGTCCTAATGTTAACAGCTGAGCTGACACACCCATGCTGCCCTAATGTCGCCCTGATTTACACCCATCAGGGGAATTTATTCTCTATAGAGCTGTAGGAAAATGGAAAAGAAGCACCATTCTCATATATGATCAGTCATTATTTCGTAACCCCTTAACAAAGACTGCAAAGTTTGTACAGAGTATCTTCAGACTGCTGAAAAACAGAATCATAGGCTTTGAATGCTTGAGTAAAATGAGGATCCTTTTGGAAGTCTTTCCTGAACAAACATGCAGACTTTTCAGTTTGCACTCATTTGTCAGGTTGGACATCTGCTTAGGGGGTTGCTCCTTTCTTATTTTCACTGTTTGCATTTCTCACAATGTATATTTTGAGGAGCTTTTGCACTAAATTTGCAGAAAGGGGCATTAGACCATGAATGTCTTGCACCTGCAGATCTATAAAGATCAATTTTTACAAACAACTACTTTATGTGTACTTACACATATCTTAGATCTGAAATTGAACATTTTAATCACGTTTTATGTTTTTTTTTTTTCCTTTCTGTTAGATGCTTTTACAGTACCTTTGGTCATACTTGCACATACTCATTAAAAAGAAGAAATGTCTCTTTAAATTGGTCCCTTAGCTTTAGTCTGCTGCTGCTATGACATTCAATTCATTATATCATGTCTTCATTTAGAGCCCAGTACTGAGGAGAAGAGAGGCTTTCTGTCACGATTAAGTATGCAACCTAATTGCTTTCCTAGAGTGTTTTCTGTCATGTTCAGTGCTGAAAGTTGTTCACATGGTCCCGTAAACATTGAGCACTGTACAGTAAAACTGTAAACAAAGCCGAGCTTATTCTCCTGTTGATATTAAATCCTTAAACGCACAGTTTTAGTACGCTGTTAATAATGAGGGTTATAAAGACTGTAGTTAGGAGCTTGTTTTCCACCATGCTTTCCTTCTGTTGTTGCATTTTCTACCAAACCTATTGTTCAAGTGTGATCCATTATTCGAGCCATCCTCACGTGATTTAATGAGCCAGGCTTTAGTAGAGTTTTACTTATTAATGACCTACATTAAGTCTGATTAGATTTGGAGTTTGACCCAGGGGTGTGCCCCTTTTTCAACTTTAAGGAAAACTTTAAATCTGCATTGTCGTCATTGAAGTTGAAATAATAGCAAAACAAGTGACCCGTGGTTGGCTTAACGTCTTTTCTTTTCCTGGCTGCAGTCGCAGCAGGCCAGGGTGAGGAATAGACCAAAGGTGCACGCTTTGATAAGCACATTAACGGTCACTGAGGCCCCT
Organism: Halichoeres trimaculatus; assembly: GCF_033239565.1. Lineage (NCBI taxonomy): Eukaryota > Metazoa > Chordata > Actinopteri > Labriformes > Labridae > Halichoeres > Halichoeres trimaculatus. The sequence continues at coordinate 21,376,311 of NW_027437197.1, forward strand.
AATGGGATAGACATGTTTTCAGGAGCAGCCACCAAATTAATCTATATCTGTCCAGTTTCCTCTTCCTGCTCTCCACATGTCACATCCTGCCATGTTGGAGCTCTGATAGCAGTATCTCCCTGCTGCTTCTCCTCCCTCCAACCTCTTCTTCTTCTTCTTCCCCCACAGCCTCCCTCTGTGACTCCACACCTCCATGATACTTTCTCCCTGATCAAAGAGGGAAATGTCATTCTCTCTTATTTTTCAGTGCCGAGAAACCATCCTCCGTCTTTCCACTCTCAAAATCCTTTTCCTGTAAGCAGCTCTGAACTCTTCACCTCGTGATGTTGCCCTTCAGTTGCCTCCCCGTTGCATCCTGTCTCAGGATAGAATAGACGTCTAGGATTTATTGGAAGGAGATGAGAGCCTGACAATCCTGCAGGTTTTCTCTCCTTCTCATTGTGTTCTTCTCACGGGGATTTAAAGTCAGGCATGTCTGTGTCTCGCTGAGGGCTGCATCTTGGTTCTTTTCAGTATGCATGAGTGTGCAGGAACACTGTATTATTCATGATGTGGAATAGATGTGTCATGTATGTTTTCTTAAGCAGTTTAGTTGCAGGAGTCATTGGGATAGCATGAGTCGGAGACAATCCAGCAGCTACATAGTTTCCCAGTGTCAGCAGCTTCAACCTGCTGATGTGAGAAATAAACCATCTGTGTTCTCTCTTTGTTTTAGTAGATGCACTTATTGTATGGTTATTTTTTCTTTGTGAGCTTGAGTCCTAGAATGTTAACCCCACAGCTTGACCCAAATAGCAAATTCTGCAAAAAAAGAGCAATCAGATTTAGTCATAATGCTGATTTTCAGGCACACACAAACGACTTCTTTATTAAATCCAAAGCTCTAAAATTTTGGGACTTGGTGGAGCACAGAACAGCTCAACTACTCTACAAAGCGAGGAAGAATTAGCTGTAGAAAACATTCAGAAAATGTTTCATGATAGGGAGGAGGGTTATAATTTAAGGGAAATGCAAACCATAATGTTGAAAGTGTGCATACTACATTAAAAAGTTTCTGTATCACTGTTCATGGCTTTAACTATGGAACAGACTGAGTGCAGAACTAAAACAATTTTCAAGTATAGGTCTGTTCAAAAAGAGGCATAAAGAGCTGATTCTCCAGAAGTACATCCATGGATGAATACATAAGATGTCAGATTGCCAACTAATAACAAAATTTAACAGGGTAATGAAAACATGGGTATGCCTGTGTTTTTCTGTTTAAATGATACGTTGTATACATACCATGCATGTTTAAAAATTGTTGGTGCACAAAAGACAGTGTTATGATTTAATATTACTAGGGATGCTCTGATCCAACTTTTCTGGCTCCAATACCAATAAGACCTGGGCTACGGTATTGACCGATACCTATACCTATACCTGGGCTTTGATATTGACCAATACTGATACCAATACCTGGGCTATGGTATCGACCAATACTGATACGATACCTGGGCTTTTGTGAGGACCAAAACAATACCTAAGCGTTGGTATAGACTGATACCAATACCTGGGCTATGGTATCGACCAATCCTGATACGATACCTGGGCTTTTGTGAGGACCAAAACAATACCTAAGCTTTGGTATAGACTGATACCAATACCTGGGCTTTGGTATCGACCAATACTGATACGATACCTGGGCTTTGGTGTTGACCAATACGATACCTGGGCTTTGGTATTAACCGATACTGATACCTGGGCTTTGGAATCAGCGGATACTGATACCGATCAGATACCTGTGCAGTAATAACCTGGATGCCCCAGTGTGGGGTTAGATTGGTATTGTTTTGGGTAAGAGGCAAAAAATGAGTAGATGGAATAACTTAAGTTGATATTTATTTAAACTATGAAATATTTAAATATTAACCAGAAAAACATTTTTTTACATTGTTTCCCAGTGGAATGGTAATGCGGCAAAAAACAAAGCAAGTGCATCAGAGGAAACATTGGAAATCAACTAGCAAAGAGTGCTGGCTAAAAAAAAAAAAAAAAAAAAGCTGTTTGCCTGAATCAGAGCATCCCTAAACATAACACATTTTAAAGGGTAGCATTAAATAAGTTAATACTTCTTCCTGCTCCTTTTCACTCATTCAAACTGAGAAACTTAAAGTGATTATTTTGTTTTGTTTTCATTTTTACTGATTATCATTTATTTGTATTACTCACTGTTTAACTTGTCATCTACATGAACAGAATTAATCCGCTGATTCATTCATCCCTTCAACAGCAAAATGATTCAGAAAGGCTTTATTCAGCAGAGCTGGGGCTTTTACAGTGTAGCCGGATAACCGAATCATGTGAATTCAGTCAGTAATAGGAACCTGATTCGTTGTGGAAAAGGGACTTAAAGTTAGTAAGCCCTTGAAAAGTTGGCCATAAATCTGTTTTCCTCCATAATATTCCAACTGAATAAATAATGCCAAGAAAAACATCTTCAGGCATTATTTGCGAAAGGAAAGTTTGAGATAATGCAAAATATGCTGACTTCAGGAGTGCCTTGCTTGCAAAACAGATACAGTAGACTCCACAATGAGTGCATACTGGGTGTATATCTCTGTCTTATCATTTTCCAACTACCCATAGCTGTCACTCTGCTGCCCTGTCATTTCACCTTAAGAGACAGGCTCCCTCAGACTGAAATTCACCCACGACTTCTAGTTATTGGAAAGTTCCGGTCTGTGGTATTTCTCAGCTGACCTGGATGCAGATGAGCGGTCAAAAGATTGGGCGTAAAAGAGGCCAAGAAGACTGATGATTCCTATTATCTCCTGCAGGGAGGGAAAAAAAGGGAGAAAGAGCAAGAGAGACGTGTCTGCTGAGTAATTCATACACTCGCTCTATCATCCGCTGGTTCTCCTCCCTCCTCCTTTGTTTGCTTCCTAAACCCTCTGATTACAAAGTCATTTTTAGTCCAGTGCTGGTGAATACTGGGACTGCCAAACCCTCGGGTCGGTCATTACGTTTGTTTGGCCCGCTCCGTTTTAGCAAACATTTACAGGGATGCAAATCAGGTTTCTGGTAGTTTAGCTGGTGCCTCGTTTGTTTGCTGTTGAAGGTTTGCTGTGCTGGAAGAAGATCCGTCAGTGCGGATTTGGGGACTGTGTTCTGAAGGTTTTTTGCTTCATTAAAGGCCGGATAATGTTTCCAGTTTAATGACAGGCACTGTTTTCATTTGTTTCTATTCTTATCTGTATCCCAGTATCAGCTGCTGCAGTGACCCAATTTCCCCGTAGCCATCATTAAAGTTAGACCTTATCTTATCACTCAGATAAGGTGAGACTTCACCCACTGTAGGGTGCAGATCGCTGTCAGGTGGAAACTGTAGTAATGAGGTGGTGATGGTTGAACTTTTATTTCTGTGTGACCTTTGTTGGAGGGTTGATGGTGTCATAATCAGCTGTAAATTATTGCTGTGAAGGTTGCACTGTTGATCAAAATGTATTTTTGAAATAGATCATCAGTCTTAGTCATACACTGCATAATTTACAAAAGCAATATCCTAAATATTGGGATTATAAACATAGGAGACACAAACACAGTTTTTCTATTTGAACTCATTGGCTGACAGCTATTTTCAGGGCATTGTGACCAAACTTTGAAGACCCACAGAATATTTTCTATCACTGTAAATACCAGAAATACGAAAAGATGAGTAAACTCTCTTCTTTATGTCTCTTTTTCTGTTTTGATCCAAAAAACAGAGAAAACACATTTTTTTAGCTTGTGCTTATTTCTGAAGCTCTAGGGGTGGGTAAACATATTGGAAATATTTCCTCGCCCAATTCAATATCCATTCAGCAAATCCTCTGAATCGGTTTATCTCCTGGCAAGTTAGGGGGACTGTGCGTGTTATTTGCATTGTATGGATGAGGGCCACCAGAGACCAAACTACAAAAAATGGCGGCCAAAGCAGCATCAGCATAAAGCCAGATCTTTTGGCTTTAAAGTCTGACGTTTGGGTTGTTTTATTGCTCCAAAATGTAAGGTGACATACCACATATGTTCACGTGGAGCATGAAAATCAACAACCAAAGCATTTAAATCAATATCGAATCGAATGGAATCAATATCGAATCGAATTGAATCAAATCAAATCGAATCGAATCGAATCGAAGCGAATCGAATCGAATTAAATCGAATCAAATCAAATCAAATCATGAGGTTCTTGGCAATACCCAGCCCTAAAAAGCTCCATCCTTCGATCCTCTGCATGATCGCGGCCGTCTTTTCTCACAGTTGTGACACTCTTTTGCTTTCGACATCCTCTGTTCGAGTATGAGCTACCTGAACTTTACCAACTTGCAACAACCCGCCATGCCTCTGCCATCTCCCATCTTCTTCTCATATCTATACTGATTTCTCCCAAAGAGAGCACCACTGCCACCAACAGTAGTTCACAAGCCTGATGTTGATAGACAAGCTTTGCCAGACCCCTCCAACCTCCCTGTTGAAAAACATAAATGGCATCTATAGATGCGGTCAGTCATTGTAATCAAATTGACGTCTTTAGGCATTACAGTTGAGTTTCAGCAATAACCTCCTGATATGATACACATCACCATATTTGGGTCACAATATAATAGTGTCACAATAATATCATGATATTGTGATGTATTGGGATATTCTACATATTTAACTATTTGTCTGAAAACAACTTTTCTATTTTATTGTGTTTTAGATAATAATGTCAGATGCAGTGTTTCATACAAACACTTAGCTTGAAAACATAAAGTGCATCAAGTTTGTCACTTAAACTACTGTGACATTAAACTAATGTTGTAAAAATAATATTGATTCGAAGATGTGGTCACTTGGTGAAACTGATAAATTTCACTTGGTGTAACCAATGTTACTCATGAAAAGTCTAATATAGCACAAAACATGACTATGATTATGATTTTATCAGTCTACTAAACTGTAAAAATTAAACTTAAAATGATTTTAAGCTAACTGACCCAAGAATAGAGAGAAACCATTGATGTTTACAACATCAAAACCCACATTATCAAGTTTAGGAATATAATATTTTGATTATACTTTGAGATTACATCTATCATACAGTTAGTTTATGGGCAACATACAGCAGAGTAACTCTTCAGCGCCACCTGCCGTAGTGGAGGTGTGAAAGACGTATTCCAACTTAGCTAAAATACAAATATTTATTCAACAAAAATATTGACATTGAGTGTTGAAATATCACAGGTCAAATTGTTGTGATATATTGCCGTATCAATATTTAGGCATTAGTGGTAGCCAATGAGTCAAACATATTAGAAAGAAAAGTAAAATCTCTCCTTCACAAGCATCAGACTGGATGAGAAACACCAACAGTATGTTAAGTATGATGACAACTGGATTTTATCTCTACAAAATACACTTGCAGTGTCCTCCCCTGATCCCCAGGAAGCCTTCAGAAGTTTACTTCCAGGTATTTTAATCCAACAGGAGCGCTGCTCAGTAGCATGGTATACAGGCCCGTTATGCAACCAGGGTCATGGGTCCACAAACTGGGTGGGCTAACAGAAGGTTGGGTGACCAAGCAGTATCATAAAAACTCTTTTTGGAAAGTGTGAGTGTACAGGAAACCCCGGTGAGCCTACCCACAGACTTTGTCAAGGAAAGACCGCTGTGAGCAGGGAATGACTGATCCTGACTCATTCTTCTCTGTGGTCGCTGACAACATCCACTGGGCTCACCCGGAGAGATCAGCCTATTGTTCAAGAAGAAACAAGCATTGGACAAATGTAAAAATCCCATTAGAGCTGTAAGAACATGTAGGATTTAGGACAATTACTGAAAGGCCTGTGTTGTTGTATGGCTGCTTAGCTTCATAATAGGATCCAGAAGAGAAGAATGTTGAGCCTTGGAGCTAGCTGGCTGGCTGCTGTAGCTGCTGTGAAGTCCAGTCCGGAGATAAAGCAGCGGCTGCCACAGTAGAAGAGAGAGCGTGGTGGAAGGTCATAAATATTTCAAGGGTGTGCCTCAGAGTAGAGTAGAGCTTCAGATTCTTGTGCAGCCCTCGTGCTTCAGCCTTGTGTATTCACTCCATGTGCATGTGTAGTTTCTGGCGTCTATTAGTGGATCATTTAGGTGCTCCGTTCCATTTATGAACCACAGAGCAGTGTTCATTTCCAGTTATTGTCCTGGTTATATCGCTCTGTTTATTACTCTCCACTGTAGGTCCCGTCTGTTTGTTTTTATTTTATAGCACTCCTCAGCATCCTGTCACTGTCTTTACAGGAAGCATGCATGTTTAATGGGTAGCAGAGTGGGAATGTCATATGTTAAAAAACCTCTTTTCTCAATTTGTTTGTTCAACTGGGGATGAAATGGAGAAAAGAATGCGTCTAATTTTAGAAGCAGCCACTGCATTTTCAGCGGAAAACCAACCACATGGATTCATTGAGCAAAATAGCTGACAGACAAGCTAATTTTTAATCACTGACCACCAAGCTATTGTTTTTGCTCCGCGAGAATCAGTAACCAGACATAAGAAAGTAAAGTATTTCATCTTAAAGGGGCTGTGAGGAGTTTGAAAGTGATCCAGAAGAAGTCTCCCTTTTAGATATATGCCTGATCATAATCCACACTTTACAATGAGATTACCAGCGCCATTATTACTGGTCACAGGTTATTTTAAATTGCTACTTCTTAGCTTCCTGATCTGGTCAAGCAGGATCAGATTGATTTACAGCACATCTAAGTCTCTATGACAACACTACACCAGCTGACGAAGTTAGTTGTGAGAAGAGAGATCTGTGTTTTCCTGCTGAAAACGATTTCTGTGATTAATTTTGTAGTGATGGTGGACACAGGAGCCTAACTGTCAGACACAAAAAGGACAGAAGAGTAGAAGAAAGATAAACAGGAGAGAGATAGAGCATGAGCTGAAGGCTAACACAGGGGCTAAACTGTTTGTGCTAATGTTCATTCCAACCCACAGTCAGCAGTTATTCTGCAGTGGTCTGTTCAAACTTGAGAGTCTATCAATAAAATAAAGAGTGAGGTTACGTTAGCTCTGATTGGTAGATGACTGGCAGGACATAACCAGGATTTACTAATGATACACATTACAGACATGTCTTAGAGCACTGGGCTGCTAGCTGTGCTAAATATAGTCAGCTACTAAACTACTTACAAACTGACAGTGTTGTCATGTTAGCCTAAAGATACGTCGGAGCACCGGGCTGCCAATAGCGCTACATGTAGCCAGCTGCTACAACATTTCCTTGATGTCACGTTTCAAATGGTAGGGCTATGTAACTGTACTGATAAATACCTTACCCTAACATGTTGTATCCAGTAAAAAGTTATCTTGGACAAAGAAAATTTGTTTTGATCCGATCTCCATTCAATTCCAAAAGGCACACACGCCTCTCTTAAAGTAATTTATGACAGTGTGCAGAGACTCCTGGCCAGAAGGTGGCGAGACAGTCCAATAAAAACAGATCCTCCTCATAGCATCTTTAATCAAGATCTACTGACAGATTAACTTGCTTTAAACTGTTTTGCTTTATATTCCTGTAGTTTTGAGTCCTGTGCAGTTGAAATCCCACCAGTGACCTGGCCTTTCTTTTGCCTTCAGAAACCCATTGCCAGCCTCCTGCCAGGCCACCATCCTGTCCTACTGCTACAGAAAATCTTCTCTCTGTGTGGTCGGAAAGTGCATTTGTTAGCACTGAGCAGACCATTGTGCAGAGCTTGATGAAAACATCTCAGACCCAGTCTGTTTTCTTTTTTATGATAGGTGCCTGGTGCCACTACCTTTGGTGCATGTGTCCCACTATGTGTGAGAGATGGCACATGCAGATACGCCTCAGGGTGTTGCAGTGGGCATTGGTGCCTGTGAGATCTGCTGACCAAACAAGCTGCATGCCCGGCTTCAAGGACACATTACAAAATTCACTCTGTGTACTCATCTGCCCACCACGGCTTTTGTCTGGCCTCATTCAGTTTTCTGGTGAAAAATCTTTGCTGTACACTTGAATACTTATGTGTGAGTGTGTATCATTGATCTATAGCTCTTCTTTTTCCCACCTGGACACAAAGGCTCACCCTGAGATTTGAACAACAGTGGAAAAGTTGCAGAATTACTCTCTACTTCACTGATGTGAAGTAGTGTGAAGATCTCTTCCTTACAAAACCATTTCTATCACCCATGTTTTTTGCTTAAGTAGAGGATGTTCACACTGTGTTTATGCTGCAGTGTTTTCAAGGTGCTGCAGGATTCAGTGGGGGTGTGGGAGGGGTGCAGGGCTGAGGTCACTGAGCTCTGCAGGGAGCTTTTATACTCCAGAAAGTCTTTCAAAGCTCAAGGTCAAAATTCACGAAACGCCCTTGTATCATCCCACGTTGGTGTCTTTATTTGACGCTGACTCACTTCTCCCATTTGTTATTCGTGTTAAACATCACATGTAAGAAACTCGACTCCTGAGTGAAGCCATACTGTGAGATCTTTCTCTAAGCTGCTGTTAGCGGCTCCCTATTCTTGAGGAAGCTTTGTTTAAACCCTGGTGAGGTTTTTTTGTTTTTTACATAAAAGAATTTATGATAATTAATTCCACAGAGGTGGTGCAATGATGTACTGGTCAGTGCCATAAACACCTATTAGCTTCCCTTGACCTTCTCTGGCTGGAACTTAGCGTAGCACAGCATGTCAAGACAGCGTGTTCAGTTCATGAACTCAGCTTTATCAGCAGCTGGCCAATAAGCAGCCATAAGTTTGAAATGTGGAGGGATAAAAGCTATAAAATAAATCTTATAGAGGAGCCCCGATCATTTGCAGTGCTGAAAAATGAATACAGAGCTGCTGCTTCACTTGTAGAAGTGAGTTTTCTGTTGCACAGAGAGATGCATAAAACATCAATGCCTCAAATCCCCCTTCAAAGAGATGTCTGAGAAGACGATAACTATGATTTGATTTTTTTTGTTGTTCTTTCAATCAATGTGTAGGTGCTCTCAGGTGTGATGTGCAGATCAAAGATAAACAGGCTCTTTGTAGCAGCAGCTGGCTGCATTGTGAGCCTTCCTGGTGGAAAACAAACACACAGAAAATGTCTGGAATGTGCCGTGACCTATCAACTTCACCGTGAGGAGAGGGTTCTCCAAACCCAAGCGTTACTGGAGGGCAGAGCTGCATGCAACAAACATGCACACAGCCTCGCAGGTTGTCCCTGCCTTTAAGAAGAACAAGTCCAAGACCCCCTCCCCCTAGTTTCCGCATGTTCCCTGAGGTGCCCCTGTAGAATACAGCAGAAGAGATAAAACACATCTGTGTGAGGAGGTTTTTTTTTCCATTGTGGGGCTTTAGCCAGCCTTTTTTTTTAAACATAAACTTTACCCAGTGCACATACCAGAAAATGGGTTTCCAGCCTGTGTGCTCTGAGCAAGCAGACAGTTTTAGGTGAGTCCTGCTGCTCTGGCTCCACAGAGACTTTTCCCACCGACGTGTACCTGAATATCCAGAAAGAAAAAAGGGATGCAAAACAGGGCAAGTTAGGACTTAATTTAAAGCACCTACGGCATAACTGACAGAGTCTGTTTCAGCGTTTAACAACCACTAACTAATGCTTGTAAGACATAAATCATCTGCATAAACAACAGACAGGCTGGTCTGTAATAAAACTCTCTCTCTGAGCTGGCTCCTGGTGGTGCATTTAAGAGCCGGAGCATTCCCGTTTGAAGTATTCTGGGCGAAAAGAGCGTTAGGTGTTTATAAATATAAACTCAACTCAATGAGAATGAGTCAGTACAATGTGGGTAGGGGGATTAAGATGCAAATGAAGGAACTGAAGGTGAAACTAGTCACAGATTTAGTCAACAATCAAGACAAAATGTCACATCATGCAGAGCAGTTAGAGCCGACCTTAAAGTTGTGAAGCTGTACTTTGTTTCCAAATACACCTTTGGCTCCTCCAGCAATCTGTTTTCGTTCCTTAAATCAGCTCCTCAGGATAGAGACATACCAGTTATCCGCATTTGAGGCATATCAGCATCAGCCTTTTTTTTCTTTTCAAAATCTGACGGCCAATAAAAAACTATTTAAAACTGGGTTGTTTAGGCTCTGAAGCAGCTCCACCTGTCTGTCTCTGCAGCATTGTCCCACTCTGATTGGTTACACGCAGAGCCATGGCTCAGATAACAGCCAATCAGCAGTGAAGGCTGTGCATACACAGTGCTCACACACTCTGTGGAGAGGAGAAAAAGTGTGGCTGAGTGGAGAAGCTCCAGAGAGCAGATATATGTTTTGAAAGCCAGTTTAAGCAGCAGACTCTCCTGAATATATATAAACATCCCAGTCCCAGTTTTTTAAAGTTACATTTAACTTTATAAGACATGCTGCTGAGCCTGGGAGCTGTTTAATAAACATATCCTAAAGGCATTTAAACAAAGTTAAGTGTTGAAGTTTTTATTATTCAAAACTTTGGCCTCCTTAATGACTAATAATCAGTGTCAACCCTGAAAAAAACCATGCCCACCGAGATAGAAGTACGTTTGTTCTGCTGAAACAGTACAGAAAACATTTCTACTCCTCTTTTAAAGTTCCCATATTCTGCTCCTTTTATGCAGTTTAATATGGATCATTGATGTCTTCATGAAATGGAAGTAACATGTTTTGGTCCAAAAAGCCTATAAATCAAGCACAGCAGCATTGTTTCCAGGCTCTCATAGCCCCTCTGTTCAGACCGCTCTGATTTAGTGGGCGTGACCTTCATACGTAGATGCCGCCCCGCTCTTCAGCGCCACTGAGAGTGGCGCCATGAGCTCCAAGTGCACAGTGTTTAGAAAACAGCATAGCTCGTTTTCCGTAACATTACAGGCTAAAACAACAGGCTAACTGCAGCTAAAGTTAGCATCCTGAAGCTAACACAGAGACGGGGGGGGGGGGTCCGAGGTTTGTTGGTGGATGGTTGGTAATGCGCCTGGATTCAGGACCAGTCTGTTCTCTAGCCCTCTGTTGGACTGTCCAAAGTTGGAAAAGCAGTCGACCGTGAAGTGACTAGCACACACATGCACAGTTTTACTGAGTGTAGCTGGCACATTTCCTGATAAATGAACTCTATCCACTTCGTCTTGTCTTCTTTCAAGATGGGGAGCTTGTGCATGGAACTATGTGTCTGTTTACAGCCAAAAACAGAGCAGTGATGGTTCTTCAACTGGCGGGGAGGGGGTTTGGGGGTATCTGCTCCAGTGGACCAATCAGGTCAGACTTGCTCCTGATTGGTCAAGAAAGGGAATCGCTGACGTCGGCAAATCCCAGAAATTCCAAACAGCTCCTTTTAGGTCAGGATTTTACATTCACAAGCCACTAAGTGCAGGTTTTAAATATATGGACATTTTGTGGGCTGGGAGGAAAGCCAAAGACCCACAAATTTCACTAAAAGACTTAATAAAGTGATTTTTGCATAATATGAGACCTTTAACAAACACTAGCTCTCTTTGGTTTTTCATTGTGAAAGTTAACTTCTTCAGTTTAATGCACACAGTACCAGATCTAGCAAACGCCACAAAAGGTCGAGAACTGCCAGGAGAAATTAGCACCTTGAACACATCTTTACTGTTTCATCTCTCTTCTAAAGATTTAGATGTTGCGTTTGATGAAAGGCCATTTCTTGATCAAAGAGCAGATGCAGCTTTTATTGAATAATTGATGTTATTCCTCCTGACCGAGCGTCTGAACGGCTTTATAAGATATAAAGCCAAACGATAACTCAATCCCATCATTTTGTGTATATTTACTGCAGAGGGCCTTTTATAGTCAGATTGAACTTTCTATCCAAGAGGTTGAATTAAATTTCCATTCCTGAGTAATGATGTATGAACATGGTTTCTCATACTGTACGTTCAGAGTCTAAAGTCATCTCTGCTGTTTTCTCTGGCAGTGCTACGGATGACACACGACAGATGTTTCACTGATAAGTTGCTCAAAGAGGAGAATAGTGTTAAAGATTTTAGACTGAGGCTTAAGAACTTTCCAGAAACAAGTGTTTCACCTTTAACTTCCTTTAAAGTGACTTTGAAGCAGACTTTTACACAGATACGTCTGAAATGCCTCTGCGCAGTTTTGCAGCCTGTTAACACACCCCTGAGGTTTGGACAACCTTTTTACACAGTGTTACTTGTGGAATCCCAGGCGTCCAGAGGGGAACAATGAGTCTAACTGACCTGTAATCTAATATAACACACACTCACACACACACACACAGCCACACGTCACGTCTCTGTGCTCTTACTCACTGCATACTTGGCATAGAGGTCACAGGCCTCTGCAGTCTGCGGTCAGTGGCTGAGCGCCCTTAACGTGTGTGCGACTCGCCTCATGATGACAGTTGGAATTCTCTCGCCATTCCTCCAAAGCCCCTCCCTCCTCACCGCTATGTCTCCATCCAAGAAACTGTTTCCTTCTTCTTATAAACCAAACTATCTCTGACACATCTCTACAACCAAGAGCGCGTCTTGCTCAACTCCTAATTCCTGATAGTGTTTGCAGTGAAGACCAACATACGGCGTGCAATCTTGATTCAGTCCTTTCTGTCATTAGCGAGGAGAAGCAGTCGAGGATGAAATTCCTACAAGTGGCAGATAGCTGTTGGCAGGCTCTCCGAGTGTGTCATGCCCCTGATGACACACACACTCTCACACACAAACACTTGAGTGCAAACCTCTTCCTAAGGCTCGCTGCCACAGCATCCAATTCTCTAAGTAATTGACAATTTTGTGGCGTGTGTGAGTGAGCCGTATGACCTGAAAATGGGAGAGCTAACACATGATGGCTGCTGCTTTCTCAGCGCTTCCTTTTTTGAATCCAATTTTATGCATCTGGCAGTGCAATCTTTACCTTAATGAATAAGACTTCAAGACGTTTCAATAAGTCATTTAGTTTAGAGTTTACAAATACACCAAGAAATTCTACAACGAATCCTTGAATCCCAAAACAAATATTGTTGCAACCTTCTTGAAAACTATCTGATATGTGGCCTTTACAGCCAAGAAACCTGTCTGAACTAAATCTTGTAACCTCCGCTCCTCTCAGGTGGCTCAGCTCTTCTTTACGATCTGCCCGTGCACATTAGCGAGGCGCCCTCACTGTCCACTTCTAAAACGTGTTTTAAAACCCATTATGATTCCTTGGCTTTTAACCTCAATGAGGCTTAGTTTCTTTGTCTGATTGTATTGGCTTTTAATTGTTTTTAACATGTTTCCTTTTATCTGTCTGTTTTTTATCACCTGTTTTTTTATTTACCCGTCTGTGCAGCAGCAGTCCCCAACCTTTTTTTGCATCACAGACTGGCTTAATGTCAAACAATATTTTCACAGACTGGCTCTTCTTCTGTCTCCTCATTGGCTCTTTTACCCCTCCTAAAGAAACTTTCCAAAGATGTTTGTTTTCTGTCCATTTTGCTAGCTTGGGGGGTTTGGTGTCAATAATGAGCCATAGACAGGTATGACGAAGAGAATCCAGTCATTTTTCAAAATAAAACATCATTCAGAATCAGATAATTAATCCAACTGAAATAATGTAGGTTGAGTTTTTTTTTTATATGCGGCCCGCTACCAATTGACCCACGGACCAGACCGGTACTTGTCCTTGACTCGGAGATTGGGGACCACTGCGGTACAGCACTTTGTAACTGCTGAGCTTGTTTTAAAGGGCTTTATAAATAAAGTTGGTTGGTTGGTTCGTTTTAAGTTGCTAATAATACAGAACATTAACATTATTATTGGTGATGGGCGAGGACTGGTCTCCAATCTTGTGTGTGAATGAGTAAAAATGAAGGTGTTCATTGAACACGCTCATATTCTCATAAATGGTGAACTGAACTGCTTAGTTTTAAGCTCATGAACGGGAACATGAGCAAAGTTCACTCCAAGGGAGAGTGAGTAGCCGCTCACAATCTGAAACGCGCTGAAAGGTGCTGAGAGATGAGGGGAGTTTCCGACAGGTGGCGAACACTGTGATCTACGGCAACAGAACTTAGATCTACTACTAATGTACTCTGTGCATTCAGCATGACTCATCCTGCAGACAGTTCCTATATTACGGTTACGGTTTTTCTGTCCGTGGTGCAATAACGTCATATAAGGTTTCATTCATTTGAGGATTTAATTTAAGGGATATGGATTAAAGCAGCAGTCCCCAACTTTTTTGTGTCATGGACCAGTTTAATGTCAGACAATGTTTTCAAGGACTGGCTCTTCTTCTGTCTCCTCACTGGCTTTTACCCTGCCCAAAGAAACTTTCCAAAGATCTTTGCTTTCTGTTCACTTTGCTTGCATGGGGGTTTGGCATCAAGAATGAGTCATAAACAAGTATGACGGAGAGAATCCGATCATTTTTCAAAATGAAACATTGTTCAGAATCAGATAATTAATCCAACTGAAATAATGTAAGTTGAGTATTTCTTATGTGCGGCCTGGTACCAGTTGACCCGCGAACCTGTACTGGTCCAGAGCACGGGGGTTGGGGACCACTGGATTAGAGCATAGATGGCTCTACTGTAAAAAAGAACTTGTAGCAAAAAAACAAGCATGAAATAAAGTATTTTCTATTCTATTCTATTCTATTTTCTATTTTAATTGGTGTGAATCGAACTTTTAGCTGACACACTTTTTGTGTGAGCTGGCACAACACTGCAGGTATCGGGCCTGTACCAGTCTTATTTGAAGGCGTCAGTACTCATGAAGGCTGCTGTTACTAGCAGCAGATACTCAAGGCAAAAAAATCTTCTCAGCCATTGTTGGCGCTACATTGCTGCAGTTTGACACCACAGCAAAAGTGTGTGAGGTCCTTTCTAGACATTATAAATGAACCAGGGGGAGTCAACAGTTAAACTGTTTATGTTGCACTTCAGATGGTTGTTAGTTTCATTTTGCATTATTGTTCATTTATTTAAAACAAATCATATTGTCAGAGAGAGCTATTTTTTTATTTTAGACTTAATGTCAGAGTGACTGTTCTGTCTTTGTTCAAAATGATCTGTCTCTGTTAATGGAAACTTTATGTATCAAAAATACTCCAATTGGTTTTGGTCTGAGAAAAATTGGCATAGAACATTCCTGGTTATTATCATTTTGTCTTTTTTTCTTTTTGTGTGACTTAAAATAAGAAGTTCACTCAAAGTTTAAGCATATTACATTTTATTCAAACCAAACTTGGCTTCACAAAAGCTCCAGGGGTAACCAGTGTGCTGCTATTTTAAGCAGCTTTTAAGGTCCACTCCAGACTCGCAGCACAGACTGGCTCTCTGAGGTTAAACCCAGAGCTTCCAAGTCAAATCTATAAAGGGAGTAGTATTTACATGTCTGTGTCTGAAACAGGGAGGGAAAAGGAGTCGTGGGAGGAAAAAGTGGGATTGAATTTAAAATTTTGCTTCCACAGAAACAGCTGGTGCACGTCAGACCCCAGGGAAATCAACATTTACTTTGATTCATATTGCCTGGTTATGACCTGTTAGTAACAGTTTTGTGTGTTTTTGCCACACAGATTCAGTCTGGGGATACTGGAAGCCATCACAGGACACTTCTTTGAGTCTATTTTTTCCCCAGACGACTTCTTCCTGATTATAGTCATCCCGATGCAGTAAATACCATGTTCAAACAAACGCTTAGAGTTAATGCTATGCAGTCACCAACACTGCATCCTCGTACTCGCTCATGAGAAAGAGCCACAGTGTCTACAGCCAAATGTTTAGTCGCTTATCAATTAATTGAGCTGATGTGGCATTTGCGATAATGGTATTTTGCAATTACTGTGCCTTTTGTAAATCCATATTTATCTGGCATTGAAAGTAAGTCAAATATTTTAGTTTTCATTTGTTATTCAGCACTTTAAAACCTCAGACATACGGTGTTTAAATTCTAATGTCTGCATACATTTGCTGCGTTAAGTCTCACTTACTGGAGATGAACGGTCTACAGGCTCTATCAGGGTCATCCTTCAGGCCTTGACCTCTGACCTCCTGTTAGTGCTGCTGCATCAGGATGAGGGCTGTATCCCCTGCAGGTCACAGAAGATAAATGATAGGTTAATGCAGAGTTTCAGTAGCACTGCCATCAATCTGCACTTTCTCTGTAAGGCAGAAAGCCTCGGGCTGGAAACCTGGAGAGTCTGCTCACATGCTCATCTGAGACCCTTTGCTTTAACTCAGCAGGCTCATATATGAGTATACAGTACACCCCTCCTCCCCTTCCCTCCCTTGTGTCACACACTGTTTGTTGAGTTAGGCTGCGGGTTTGGCCCTTGTCTTACATGTGTGTGACGATAAGTGCTAAAGCAGATCCTGCTCTCGCCGCCCTGTCTGTCTGTCTCTGAAACTGACCATTTTTGCGTGTTCTCAGTTTTTTTTTTTCTTCAAGGAGTGGTCAAGGATCTGGAAGGCTGAATGCTTTGCTGGGAGAAAACTGTTATTACAAGACTTAGCCAAGACAAGGGTTTGTTTTCTGTCTTGGACTCAGCTCCACTTGTTTTCAAAGTGTCAGCTAACAAGCTAAACTCCACCCTTAGCAATCTAACACTAGTTCCATAAATAAGCCTCCTTTTTTTGTTTGCACGGTCTGTTTTTTATGAGTTGTGTTTCTCGAAATGTTTATTTAAAAGAAAGATGTAAGAAAAGTTCATGCATTCCTGCAGGGAGTTGAGGAAACCTGTGGGAAGGTCCTGGAGGATGGTTGTAATATCTGTGGTTTGAGTTTAGATTATTAAGTTCACCACTTGCATGTTGTTTACTGCTCGAGAACAGTTCACACTGCGTCTGGCCGGCAGCTGTACTAAATTGTTACTTAATTGACTTTGAAATAGCCACTTTTTCTTTCCCTGATTAAGTTACTTAAACACAATCCGCTCTGACCATATCTTCCCCGGAGCACTTTAGAAGTAATTCAAAGAATTCTTTGCAAATATTTAACTCAGGTTTGTTTGTGTGCAACTTCACATAACGGACTCCCAATGGGTCGGCTGCAGTCTCTTTAATTTCCCCAGTGAGACAGATGCTTCACCACATTAGCTAATAGCGGCCGATTAGGCTGCAGTGCAGTTGGCAGACAGTTATCAGCTGGCTAGTGTTACTAAGCAAGAACCCCGTGAGCTCTACGAGTGCAGCTGACTCCCCCCGCCTTATCTCCATCATGTCCTGGAAAAACAGCGAGCAGTCCTGCTGCTGCCTGGTCCAAAAGGCTGCCTGATTTTCTGAATTGTGGGCGTTCGTGGAATGTGGGGTTGGAAAAAGGCCTAGGAGGACTTTGAGACACATAGAACAAGCGTCTTATTCAGTTGTTTTCTCCCATGTAAGGGGAAGCAGCAGCGAGAGCAGGCAGAAAACGTCGGGAGGCGGCTGAAATGGACCCCAGGCTGTTGTCTGGCAGATGTGAGCAAACACATTCATCTGCTTGTTGGATGCAGCACACATTACACACTGAGCGTCTTAGGGATTCTTTAACTGAGAAACATAAATCCTGAGATATTTATTGAAGGATACACCCTAAGGCTTTGCATTGTGCTTGTCAGATTAAAGGTGTGTGTGTACAGCTTAGCTTCAGGACACGATACGTTTCTCACAGGCGCACCATGTTTTACATTTTATCTCCTCTGCATGTTGTTTTGCAGCACAGATGTTCCAAAGCTGCTGATTTCTTTCTTCTCCGTCTCACAGGTTATGAAGAGCAGGAAGCTTACCTCAGTTCACCTTTTCCTGGGATCTATTTGTTTTCTGGGTTCGTTTACTTCTGTCTGCCTGTCAGGCTCCGTACTGAGGCACTCAGTCAGGGGCTTGACTAGTGACAATAATGGTCCAGTTTCCAGCGAGGAGGATATCGATTGTAGGGCTGAAGTGTTAAGAAGAGAGATGATGGACAGAATAAGGGATGTGGGGGAAAAAAAGAATTTCTGGCAGTTTGAGGAGAAGTCAGTGACCAAGATTGTAAATGGGAGACTATCTGTTCAACATGTCTCCATAAATCAGAAGTTATCCCTCCCAGATCCTCTAAAACACTCTCGTGATCAATGACTTTGATATCACACAACTGGATTCACACACCAACGACGTATTGATGTAATCAAGTGCCTCAAATTGATTTCACAGACATTATCGTCTGATTAGACAAGTTGAACACACTCAAACTGCTGCTACAACAAGAGCCGGGAAAATATCACTTTACAAATTACCATCAGTGCCTCATGCAGGTCTTACAACAGAGATTATGCCTCCATTATTCAATATAGCAGCTAAACTGGCAGCTCCTAATTGAATGCTGTAAGATTTTAGTCGTATCAAATGTCTGAAACTCATTAAATTGGATTAAATTGTGCTAAAGCTGAGAGAGAAAGCCCTTTTTTCGGTGGTGGAAGCAGAGACTTTAGATTTTAGTGGTTACAGCGGTTTGAGAAGTATCCTACAGAACTGGTTTCTCACCAAACTGGAAGACTCGTGAATTACTGCACAGTATGTATCAGTACAGTAGACATAGAGGTCTTTGTGTTACAGTATGAAGCCCTCAGGCTGTGGCAGCTATGGGAGAGGTCTGTGAATGTCTCACTTTCGGCTCAGGTGCAGCACGTCACAATGAGAGAAGATGGTCTGGAAGCATCGCCGCAGAGCACTCATCTCAGTGTAAATTGATCAGGCTGTGAAAATGCTTTCTGATGGCTGGTTACATTACCTCAGATAGCAGGTGTTTGATATTATTAGCTTGCACTCGGATGAGGAGATCCAGCAGGCTCTTTGATGCTGAGGCAAAGGTGTTATACTGATACTGTGTGAGTCTGTGAGTGTTGTCATAGTCAATTCTGAGGAAGATGTGGGGATAAATGCGGCTTTCAGATTTTTTTTTTCATCAGAATCTTGGATTAACTGGTTGTCTTATTTCCTGACATGATGAGGATTTTTTAAATTAATATTTTTATAAATTTTTCATTTCTACATGAAAATAAGTACAAAATATGGTCTGTGCAAATAAAAAACTAAATAAACAAGCGAGCAGAACAGTACAAACACCAGCTCAGATCCAAATAAATAATTCTTGGGTTACCGAATAATGATACTATGAGCAATCAAGAAAATCCCTGCATTATTAGATTGGAGACGTCAGGCTCTGCATAGTTCAAATAGAGTTCCCAAACTTTATGGGATTGGTCTGTTTTTGAATGCACGATACATGTAAGATACTCTAATGGTACCAGATCAAACACTGCTCTTTAACAGTTGGTATTTTTTCAGCAATTTATTTCAGTAAAATGTTCTTCCTGGCTGCATATGTAAGGATGCACTACAGCCTCTTTGTATGCTTTAATATTAAGTATTGGCTTCAGAGGCCCAGTAAAAGAGACAGGATCCGTCTCCAGTTCTAAACCCTAGGGAATCACGATTTTGGATTTTTTGCTGATCCAGTATCTTGACATTTAACAACTCATTTAGCCAATACCGTTAATGATACTTTTTCTGCCTATCTAATGTTAGCAGTGTGTTTTTTTTAATCAACTCTCTTCTGTGTTGGAAGTGGCATACTGTATTATGGTGCATACTCTTGTGACATTTTTTATGCAATATTAATTTCTTGTGCAAAATCGGAAAAATATGAACTTAAAACTGTGGATTTGTTTATAATGATTGCTTTCAAAAAAAAAAAAAAAAAAAAAAAATCTAAAAGAGAAATCGTGCTTGAAAGCTGGATGACGCTCTTCCTCAGAAAATCATAACATTACCCACAATCAGGGAAAAAAATTGGCCAATTTCACAATTGATAGTAAATAAATACAACCTCTGTTTGCAGGGAACATATGAGAAGTGCAATTGTTCGGCAGCTAAACCCAAATTAAATCAAATGGTTTACTTTGGTGAATGGTAAATGTGCCTAAATGAGTCAAACACATGTACCTTACAGACTGATGCTTAAGTTTAACTTAAGACAGGAGCCAAATATGGGACTGCTCAATCTGAACTTTGCAAACAAAATCACAAAAAGTGCAGAAAATATCTACAGCTTCAGCCCAATATTTTATTAGTTCATTATATCGGCAGAATTTGGTGTGTTGGCCGATATCCGATATTCTATTTTTAAGTCAATATCGGCCGATTCTGATAACGTGCCTTTAATATCGTGCATCCCTACTAAACCCAGGATCTTTTCTATTTTGTACAAGACTTTAGACCAGTAAGTTTGTTGTTTCTGACATGACCAGAGACAGTGAGTTAAGGTACCAACTTCTTTCTTACATTTAAGACACATGGGTGAGGGTTAAATTGATGTCTACGGTTGGAGGAAATGTGCATTATATAGGTTATTGACATGATCAGGATGAATAAGTTTTAGTATTTTTCTAAAATACTTCACAACCTTGCCAAAAAACAAAGCAATTTCTTGTAATGATACCTGCAGAGAACTTAGCATGAATGAAAGTCATAGTTTCCTCTTACACACTTCAGTAAACAAACCATTTATTGAAGCGTGAGGCAGTATAAGAGTGAGCTTGGTCCCTTTGCACAGCACTTATAGTCCCAGTGAAATCCTTTACGTCTCAAGAGAGGACTACTGCAGCTTTGATTTTTGGCCATTCAGGCCGTTTGTGTGCTTCCTGTCTCATGGTAAGGCCCTCAAAAGTGGTTTTATTCTAGTGCTGGGATGTGTGACCGAGCAGCCGAGCATCCCTGGAGGATTTCTCCTGTAAGACGCTGCTCCTCTTCCTCTGCTCTCCCCCCATACCATGCTGCTGGTTAACACATGTGAGTGTGAACATTTACTGTATGTGCCTGCTCAGGCAGTGTGTGTCCTGTGGAATGTGTGTTGTGTTAACGTCTGCGAGCAAAGCACAGTCACGGGTCAGCAAGTGCCTCAGTCCCCCCCTCTCCCCTCATTTACCTCTGTCTTTGCTCCAGGAGCTGGGCAGTTTGCCTGCAGAGAGGAGAGCTGAGGCTCACACCATCCTCTAAGGAATCACTACCTTCCTGTCCGTGTTGTCCTTCAGTTTGTGGCTCTGCCCTCTGATTAGCTGATGAGTCAGTGTGTGGATTTCTCTTTAATTATGGAGCTGCTTTACTGTAATCATTTCAAGTGTCGAGCTAAAGGTTAAGACATTAAAAAGAGCTCCTCACTGACCATTTCTCAGCTCTGCTACTGGAGTCCCTTTTACATCAACTTTGGTCAATTTGCAGACAATTTCAGGCCATTAAGGTCCTGACATTTCAGACAACTCCCACGCTCAAACTGTGTGTTTTTTAGGTTTCCAGGCTCTTGGTGCAGCCAGTGGTCTGCAGCCTCAGTTACTTTGTAAAGCCTGTTCAGACTGTACAGGATTTCTTATGTAAATCTTTTTAAAGCTTTTCAAAACTTAGTGTTTTGACAAATACAAGAATTAGAGATAAAAAAAATCTCAGACCAATTCTACAGGATTTTCAGAAAATGTCACGCCATCAAGATTAGAACAACCCTGCCGTGACAATGAAGTCTGGATTTGGGAATTTTGAGGCTTTAACTGGTGGTTTCATACCTTTAAAAATTTGTTTAAGAGGTTTACCTCTTTAGAAATCATGTTTTTCAGGAGAAATACAGTACCAGTCTCTTTAAAATAAACGCAGACTGTGGTGCAACTAAATCTTTCATAGGACGTAGTGGATTTCTTGGTGTGTGTGGATGGTCGGTGGTGCAGCAAAGTCTCTTTTTGGATGAGGAGTTCGCTGTGAGGTAACCGCTGTAAACAGTGTTATCAGTCGGACTGCAGGAGGAAGTGTCCGTCATCAGCCCAGCCATCAAACCTCGGCTCTCCATCACGCTGGTATTTCCGACCGCTGGATGCTGGACCCTGTTCCTTTTTGTGAAAGTCGGATATTAGAAAGGTCACGCTCTGATGAGCGGGTGTGTTTTTAAACCACAATGATTGAATTGTTTCTACTGCGAGGCTGTGAAAAGAACTTTTCTTACAGTTGGAGTTTTATTCTTGAAGACGTGGAGTTCAAAAGCAGCGTTAGCTTTTTGTTCTGTAAAATCCACTAATTCAAAGAAATGCATGAATGTGTAATTTATTTCCACCTCTTTGCACTTTGAGGAGCTTGCCACTTTTTCTTTAACCTTTAAACTCCTTCGTCAAGCAGCCAGCTTTGATTCAGATGCTCCTTTCGGGGCTGACAGGCTCTGTCCACATGCTAAGGTCATACATGACACACACAAGAGCTCCAGGCTCTTTCATCCTCAGTCAGAGGCCATGATCTTCAAAGAGCCTGCGCCCTGAGGCTCACCTTTATGCCTCACCTGCATAATTACACCTCCAAGCTGAGAGCCGCATGGATCTGAGTCCCCTCGTAGTCGTTAAAATAAAGGCCACTCGAGCTGCAGATGAGCCGTTACAGTGCCACTAAATTAACCAGAGGTCGATGAGGCCACACCTGGTGGACAGCCCGGATCGTGGCACCAGTTGTGCATCAGTGTGTGCGTGGTGCATCAGCGTGTGCGTGGTGCATCAGCGTGTGCGCGGGGCTGAGACAGAGCGAGGGAGGGAAGCTGCTCGGGATTAATGTTATTGAATTCTGTTGGAGGAGATTAATGGAACAGTGGTTTCATTAGGATCAAGAGCCTGAGACCGTATTGCTGTATCCTCTACTTGAGAGAAAATTGCAGTGATTGTATTACAGCCTCTTACAGTCCTTCCCTTATATCTCCCCTATAGTGTTTTTCATGAGTCATAAAGCCTAGCCTAAACAAAAGACACTTTCCCTGTCCTCACTCGTAGCTGGAGGTGTTTTGGATGAAGGTTTCACTCCTGAAAGATGAGACCGAACTCCCTTCAGGACACCATGAACGCTAATTATTTAAGAGATCCTCTGAGAAAGACATTAAGGGTAGACTTGATGACAGACGCAGAAGAAGAAGAGGAAATACAAGAGGAGAGGCTGAGATAACGAAAGGACAAAGAGGAACAGGGAGAAAGATGGGTAATAAAGGCCAGTGTTCCTCCTCCAGATCCCCAGGCTGCTTTCGCCCTGATGTCATCTAACATATCTCTGACCTCAGCGAACATCGTGCCTAGCAGCGTAGCACAAAACGATATGGCAACCAGATGACTGATCTGCAAAATTATCCAATGAGGTAGTGCTTTTTGTGCTGGTTTGTGTGGGACCTTTCTCACCATACATGGTCATGTGAGAGTTTGTGTTGCCTCCTGACGCAGAGGAGAACAAAATGCTCTGCGTGTGGTTTGTGATGAACCCTCTGAGGTAAGAAATGTGAGTGATTCACCCTGAAGATAATTCACTTTACAAGGCCAGCATTCAATCCCAAATAAAAAGGATAACAATCTTCCTTTAAGGCTGCACTTGGTTAGCAAACCTGACCTTTCAGAGCCTCCAGCTTACAGCGGAGCATCAGGTTCAGAAGATACATGAATACAGAAAGGTTTCTTGAGTTTAGTTTCTTTTCCACTGGCAAACCAATTTCTTATCCACATTTGTTTGAAGTCTGTCATTATAAAGTTTTTACACTGGATTATAATGATTCACTTCAACATTTTCTTCATTGAAAGAATTGTGGGATGTGATGGTTTTACGCCCTGAGCTCAGACTCACAGGCACAGGTTTCCAGGCCCCTCCTCGCTTTGCATGCATTTACAGATCTGTGTACACATTTGTGTATTTACATGCATTTGTTAATCTGGTCACACATCCGTGGATCTGTTTATGCATTTGTGGATCACTTCACACGTGTTTGTGGATGTTTGTACACTGATGAAAAACCTTTGTACACATTTCTGGATCATTTTATACAGTGACAGATAGTTTTACTGCAATAATAGCTCCTTAAAAATCATACATGCAGTCTGACATGTTCTCCCTCAAATGTGTTGTAGCTGTGATTAGTCCACTGGTTTTGCATTTATGATATCACCACCATCATCCTTTTGATTCAGTGTATCCCATCTTCTCAGACGTTTCCTCTACTTCCATCTGGACTAGGGAAAGTTACCAACCGAATTCCGTCTGTAGCACCGAGTATTGATTCATGTAGAATCAAACCATGTTTCAGTCATAGAGAAACATCCAGTTTAGAAAATTTAAGCCAAGATGTGGAAGTGCAAAAAGTTGTTGTTCATCAAGAATCCACTTGAGGCTGGCTGCAGAAAGACCAGGAACCAGGTACACACCAAGTCAAAAAAGAGACTTTTACAGCTCATGAAAAACATATTTACAGCCTGGTTCGAAGAAAGGAATGCTAATTTCCCTAAAGGCACACATCGTATGAGGGGGGAATTTTTTTCTAACTTGATAGTTTAGAAGATATTACGATCATCTGATTGTCCAATCAGAGACACAACTGTGGTGTCTGGCAGGTAGGGATGGGTACCTTTTACATTTAATATGATACAGTGCTGATGCCCGGTACCTAGCAATCATTACCAGTACGCTATGGTACCAATTTTCGGTGCTTTTTTTGTGTTTATGTGGTAAAAAATATCAATTTGTTTAATAAAAATATTTTTTTTTTCAATTTAACATAATTTGCTTCAATAACCTTATTGTGCTGTGTTCATGTACAGCATGGAAAATCCCCTACTGTTCTACTCTCTCAAAGTCACAAGGTTGTGTTTGGGTAACTAAACATGGTATCTTTTGATTTTACGTGAATCGGTGCCTGGTACTTTTGACAGAATTCAGTCAGTACCTAAAAAAATACCTAATTGGGTACGAGGGCTGCACGATTTGGGGAAAAGGTGCGATTTGCGATTAGATGGACAATATTGTGATTGCGATTGTGCTTGAGATTAAATAATAAAAGTTGTGTCATGATGAGTCTACAGACTTGCTTGGTTAACATGGAGAAAAATCTGAATTGCATGTGCTGACATTGCGATTGCGATTGCGATTGTGATAATCGTGCAGCACTATTGGGTACCCATCCCTACTGGGGAGCACCTTGTAGTTGTTATAAAGGAAGCTCAAAGCCTACGACATATCCAACACGGCTGCGTCTGCCGATTGGCTTTATTTCTCTGTTTCAGGAACAGATGGTTGATGTCTTGGAGACTATGTCCATATTTTACAGTCTGTGGTTTCGGTACCTTAATGCATCCTTTTGACTGAAGGAGTGGAAGAGCAGGCTCATTTCCATGCTGGACATGAAGACAGCAGTGCAAGTTTAAATATTGAAAAATGAATATGTTTAATTGAAAAACTTTGAGATTTTATTATTAAACAAATTAATATTTATTACCACATTAACACAAAAAAAGTACTAAAAATTGGTACTGTTGAGTACCGAGTACCAAGCATTGGTACCATTACGTTTCAAATATGAAAGGTTCCCTACAGCATAGCAACTGAGATGAGCACTTAAAACATCAGCAAAGCAGCAAAGCTCTGTCCAACATGAGCGTCATCAGTTTACACACTTGCTCTGAAACTGAATGTTCCAGACGTCTGTCTGCTGCATTCACACATCAAGTCACCCCAACCTTCACACTGACATTCTACCAGGGTCTGAGGAAACTCCAGAGAAGGGGTAAAGAGTTTGCGTTCACACATGCAGCCCACCTGGATTCTGTTTGGACGCTTTCAGGAGTGCAGTTTGTGTGCAGAGGGGCCCACGAATCTGGAAATGTTAATAAAGGCACGTCCAGGCTGTGCTCGAAAATAAAGTGAAGAGATAACCTTCGTTTGGTGATATTGTCAACTTTTGAAGTCCACACTGTTCTTTTAATTATAACCAGTTGAAAACTTTTCAACTTCAAGTTTAAGATTGAACTCTTAACTGCTGCTTTCTGCGATGTGAACAAACGTTGAAGACATTTTCAGTGGCAGTTACTTGTTTTGTGTGTGTGTGCTTTGCACATGCAGTCAAGTGTCTCTCTTCAGTCTTTTGTCTTTGTGTGTATGTGTATGTAAGGCGGGGGTTGGCTGTTGTGTGTGTTGTCTGAGCTGATAGATAGCAGGAGACTGGCCATGACTTGTATCCCTTGTTTCCTGTTGGAGTCCTGCAAACACACACGCACACACACACACACACACACACACACACACACACACACACACACACACACACACACACACACACACACACACACACACACACACACACACACACACACACACACCTACCTCGATCTCCTGTGCCGTGTGTTTACTCAGTGTAGCTGCGCTCTGATTCTCTGGCGCTCTCATTTATGTTTTCATCCCACATCATCCATCACGTCTCTTAACCACACTTGTAACTAAATCCTTTCATAGTTTACTTTTTGTGTCCAACGTTTCTGTCTATTCTCCGTCCGCTCTCTTCCACACCCGTCATTCTTCCTGCGTCCTGTCGTGCCTGCTCTCGTTCCAGCGCTATTCAGCTCAGCTTCCCGTTGTGCTCGATGAAAAGTGGTTGAGGTTATTTGTGCGTACAGTAATACTCTGCAGTAATGCTGCATCTCCAGCCTGTTGGACCTTTTAAGGAAAGAACCCAAAGAGCACGGGCCGCCTTCAGGGAGATGTTCGGCGGTTGATTTATTGTAATGCCTCCTCCACTATCTCATTTGTGGGGTTTCATTTTTCAAGCACGAAGCAGAAGTTATGACCTGAGTCAGCATGTGTGTTTACAGACTGCTGTGAGTCGTGCTCAAGATCCAGGCCGGGATAACTCCTAAAAACTGATCACTCAACGGGGATCTGTGTGGAAAATGTGGGTCACATTCGCTGTAATAACACACCTTATTAAACAACCAGAAAACAGTTTGGGTTTGAACGAACAGATGAAATAATCAAGTCTGTCAGTGACGCTGCGAGAGCGTGACCTGAGTCAGAGAGCGCGTGTTTACATGTGTAATCCCTGCGGCACAATGGATGTGTGTTATCCATGTCACTCATCAGACCTGGACAGTGTGCTGCGGAGGAGATAATACCAGCTGAGTGGCAACAGCTCCGCTTTTAATAGGGATCCATGCGTTAAGCTGCTTGATATGTAGGTTATGTCCTCATATCATGACAATCTGGCTGGATTAAGAATTAGGATTAAGCTATTGTATGTCAAACTTACACTCATGTCTGTAATATGGTATTTACTGAGTGAAAGTTAGGCGCTCTGTGGAGCATTAATGCATCACTTCACTGAATGTGAGTCTATGGATCTGCTGCAAAGTGCGTGAGAGGAAACATGGTTGCATGTATGTGTCGTGTGTTTCTTCATTTTCCCCCCGCCCTCTGCCGCACAGAGTAACGATGGTGGGATGTGTGCTGAAGGCCACGTCGGGGAGTGAGCATTGATTTGACAGCAGTTGGCGGTGAACTCACTCAGCTGGTTTTACTCTCAGCGAGGAGTGGAGATACGAGGAGGAAAAACACACACTGCCAGGTTCACAGGTTCACCAAAACAAACACCAGGAAGGTGGGGGCTTTTTAAAGATGACGTGCAGCTCCGGGGCAGTGCATGTATACACACAAACATCGACAAACAGATGTGTGTGTATGTGTGAGAAGTGTGTGTGTGTGTTTACGAAAAGAAGGAAACACTTTGTGAGTCATAGGTCTACATTAGGATCAGCTCAGGATGTGTTTTGGAAGGGAATCCCGGCATGAAACAAAGGATTAGGGCCTCTTTGTGTGTGTGTGTGTGTGTGTGTGTGTGTGTGTGTGTGTGTGTGTGTGTGTGTGTGTGTGTGTGTGTGTGTGTGTGTGTGTGTGTGTGTGTGTGTGTGTGTGTGTGTGTGTGAGTGTGTGAGGGAAAGAATGAACAGAGTATCAATTCAGTCTGTTATTAGTGCACACTTCTATCCTGATGTGTGTGTGTGTGGGGGGCGGCAGGGGATTTTTCAGTGAGGTCATAGAGTTGAGGACTTCAAAGGGGTCAAAGGTCATAAACAATTGGTCATCAAGATTTGGAGTTTATCTGTTTCCACTTGCCGAGCCCATCTCCTCAATTTCAGAGCGTTTCTCGTCACTCAGTTATGAAACTTATGTAGCTGCTGCATTTTTAAACGTTCCAGTCAGTTTGAAACGCTGTGAGTGCTTCATCTTTGCTTTTATGAAATAAAATTTGAGAAGAAAAAGCAGAAAAAAAAAGCAAAATGCACGAGTTTTGTGAAGAAAAGTGGTGCTTAAGCTGTTAGTGCGCAATAGTCCTTTTATTCTGAAATTCTCTTCCTGCGTCGTCTATTGAAATGTGTCAGTAAATACAAAATTTCTCACCCTTAAGTACATTGATTCGTATAATCACTGTGTGTGTGTGAGAGCTGTGTGTGTGGTCTCTAAATCCCCAGAATTCCTTTGTAGCACTCATCCCTCATTCAGCCTCTACGCCTGCTATTTTAAGGTGTTGCCTTGAAGTCACATGTGCAAACAGCCATGTAGGCTTACCTGTGTGTACATGTGTATTAGGTGGTTTGTTTACATTTCCCTCAGTGCGTTTTGTATTTACTGCACTTTGTCATAGAGGAGGTATGTGAGGGTATTCGTTGCAGTGTGTGTGTCTGTGTTCACAGACAGAGACAGAGCCAGCAGGGCAGGTGTCAGGTGGAGTGGCAGGTGGCAGCTGGGGAATGGGAGGATTTCCTCTTTTTAGTAACGGCTGATTAACTCCCACTCTCTGCTCTGTCCAGTCATGGGGACGTTAGGTCGGGGCACTTGAACTCATGTTGTTTAAACTGGTTCATTCACAGAGCTTTTGTTGATGTAGTAGAAAGATGTTAAGTAGGGTTGGGATGATATGCTATTCTCGAATTGGATTCTATTACAATTTTTGGGGTGCGGATTCAAATTAAATTGTGATTCTTTGATATTTACGATTTTTGGGGTTTAAATTGTGATTCTTCGATATTTATGATTTTTGGTGTTTAAATTGTGATTCTTCGATATTTATGATTTTTGGTGTTTAAATTGTGATTCTTCAATATTTATGATTTTTGGGGTTTAAAATGCGATTCTTCAATATTAACAATTTTCTGGGTCAAATTGCGATTCTTGATATTTACGATTTTTTGCGATTTTGACTTTGCTTTTTTAACACCAGACCATGGAAAAAAAGTTAATTGATGATGATGTCTACAAACTATATCAGGGGACATATTTTCCCATAAGATACACATCACATAAGTCAGAGAGAAACATTTCACCCTCTCCTGGAAAAAAGTGCAAACTTTTTTCCAAACCAGTTTATAAATAAAGACTGAAATGACAAATTTGAAATTGAAAAAAAATGATTTTTTGACGGAGAATCCAGATTTTGATATTGTCAAACAAAAAATCCTGATATATCATAGATCGATTTGTCTTCCACCCCTAATGTTAAGGCAGTAGTCATGGTACCAGATACGAAAACTGCTCAAATCATATTTTTAAGCTGCTGTGAGGAACTTTCAATTTGGACACTGCTGTACTTCCTGAACTTTTCCTGTAAATGAGAAGTTTGTGTTTTTTATACAGAAAATCTCATTGGCAACGTTTCCCTGCAGTCATTATTAAAATTAAGGCCATAACCTGTTTACATGTGTGAGCAAACAGGGTTATTCCCTTTCAACATGATACACTGATCAAAACAGCAACGCAGGAATAACTTCTCAATGCACGGAGGACGTCATGATACAATGCATTTCTGCTTCGTCTTCCCGTATCCTTAGCAACAGAAAGAGCCACAATAACAACAGCAGCACGGCGGACTTCCTGCAGTCAAAAGACCAAGGTTCCTTGCGAACAGAACATGCGCAGAACACAAATTAGTGTTCCTTTGGATTAGGGTATCCTGATAGGCATACACATGACCAAATGTCCAGGTTAGAAAAAGAGTACCCTAGGGGGGATTTTTGTGTTTTTCAAAACTGGAATATGAGCATAATCAGGCATATTCCTTACAGGAGCATGAACCCTCTTAGACCTAGCATCACATTTCTGCCTCTAAGACCCATAATCCTTCACTTTTTAAAAGGTCTGACCTATTAGACACATTTAGGGACACTACCCACATCATTGTTTGGAGATATTACAATATTACACCACACTTTTCAGTTAAATAAACATTGTATTTGAGTACAATAACACTAATAACTGATAGTGAACTCATAACACAAATAACCAAACTTCTTGTACAAAAATCAAGTTTATTTATGACTATAAGGTCTTACTTATCCCAAATATCAAGTAAAAAATAAAAAATGCACACCAAGCTCATGTCTTAGGAGGTCAAATAAATGATAAATAATTACATTTAAGCTAAACCATTTCTCTTCTTTTGATTTGTTTGTGCTCTAGTTTTTGGTGAAATAGTCTGTGGTGCGGTAAGAGTGAAAAACAGTCAGAGAGGACGCCTAACAACTATATTCAGATTTCTTTCTGCCTCCTAACATTTTGACACAAAGCAGAGGTGACAACAAAGAGGAAGAGAGGCAGTCTGACAAGCCGAGGGAAGAGGGGGTAATGGAGGGTTAAAATAAGCTCTTAGTGTGCGACAGCCAGGGAGGAGAAGTGAAGCAGTTGTTTGTTTTCCACGTCACTCCTCCTGTCTGAAGGGATCGCCCCCGTGGGAAAAAACGACTTCTATATCATCAAAGAGCAGACAGTCACTGTCAAACCACCACTCTGTCTCCTCTCATCTTATCTCCTCTTTTTCCCTCCTTTTTAAACTTATCTGATCTTTATCCTGCATCGTGTGCTGCAGATGTCAGTTACTGATCAATATCATCTCCTGGTGGGCTGCTGTGTGTCCATAAAGCTTTCCTATTCTTTCTTTTCGTCATGTGGTGTTTCCCAGTGACACACACACACATATACACACACATACCCCTTTCTTCTCCTCGTGTGTGACCCCGAGTCAATCAGGGTCTCTTGACCTCCCGTCACCCCTCCAGATTAGTTGCCATAATTATCACACTCCATTAAACGTCCATGAACAGCTGAGATGGCCAAGGAGCGAGGGCCCCAGCTGTCTCCTCTGTAGTCTAATCTGCAGATCCTCGTCATCCCTGTGTGTGCGCCCCGGGTCACAACGCACACACACGTATAGACAGACAGGATCATCCTGTCTCTGGAGAAGTGTTTGTGTCTTATTCTTCACAGCAGTAAGCACATTATCACTCGAGTGGACACAATGGGGGTTAAAGAAGTTGAAGTGATTACAACAATGAGGAAAGTCTTTCACTTCAGCTGGACTCATGTGTCTGCTGCTTTCTTACGCTGTTTGCTTTGAGGGAGTGTGTATCAGCACGCGATGTGTGTCAAACTCTTTAAGGGGTGGACTGAAGTTGGCGGACACAGCAGCTGATAGCTGAGGTCAGTGCAGTTGTACTAACCTCTCTGGCATCTGGATAGTCTGGTTAGATAAGGCACATGACTTTTATGTTCAAATATGATTTTTCTGGTTGAGAAAAATCAATCTGTCTTTTTTTTTTAGATTTTAAGTTGCTTGAGAAATGAAGTGCCAAAAATCCACAGATAAAGTATATTATCCTATAAAAAACCCCCTAGAAATATAGCGCGTTGTCACTGAATAAAATACTGTTGCTTTTCTATTTGCTAAGCTGGCAACTCCGTTTAATCTCCCAAGACCCAGCGTCCGCATATGTGGACATTACATTTCTGACTCTCAGACCCACGGTATTTCATTTTTTTTTTACTTTTACCAAGGACCACTTCCCACATCATCTTTTGGTGATATCACAACATTAAACCCATTTTAGTGGAAAAAACAACGTATTTAAGTTCAATAACACTACTAACAAACAACTAATAGAGAACTCATAACACAAATAACTTCCTGCACAATGACTAAGTTTAGTTATTATACTTATTAGGTCTTACTAATCCTAAATAGCAAAGTAAATAAAAAAGTGCACACCATTCAAAAACTTGGGTCTTAAGAGTATAAGTTCAGGTCATATTTTTCCAGTCTCCAAATATTCATTGCTTTGTTAAATTGAATTTAATCCCTTGTTAAGAATTGTAATTTTTCTCACTGTTTTTGCTTGTGCCTGGTTGTATTCTCACCAGCCAGGGTCGTGTCTTAAAGGGGTTTACTTACCTGATTATGTTAAAAGAGAAGGAAAATGGATTAAATGGTTATCCACGTGTTCAAGCAGCTAAAAGAACAACAAATATTTTTTTTTTTACCTTCATTTTCTTCTTTAAAACATTTCCAAACTGTGCCACTCTGCAAGATGTGATCCATCATCTGTGCTTGTTTACATCCTGGTAGTAGAGCATTATAGGTCAGGTTAGGCTAGGTTATGTTAAGCTACCTTATTTGTTCCTGTAGGTTGATTCGTTTTGCAGCAAGATGATGATGACATCCATTCAGTCACAAAACAAAAAACACAAAAGCATACAAAACAGACAGAATTAACACACTGTTAAAACTGTAAAACATATTTTAAAAAGTACTCTGGTTCCAAAAACTGTTATCAAAATGAGAGGATATCATTTAAAATATACATTTAAAAAATGAATAAAAGCTATAATAGAAAAGTTAAAAAACACAAAAGTAAAACCAAAATGATGACATAGTGACATTAAGTATAATCTGGAGCTTCAGCCCTGGAGAAATACAGTTTAGACTGGGATTCAGGCACAAATTACATCAAGATCAAGGGTTATTAATTTAAACAACTAAGTGCACGTGCACACTCGTGTTGATAGAATTAAAAAAAAACATTCCTCTTATCGGGATGACTTTTACTGACTGGTCCTTCAGCTCACATTCATACACAAAACTTTATTTTTGTATCACCATCACGACCGCTGCAATACAAAAGTTTAACACATCAGTTGTGAGCGTCAGTAATGTTTGTATTTAGCTAAAACACACAACTGTACAGGAGTGAAACTGTCGGCTCTTTGTGTTGTGGAGCTCGGTCATGAGGTTATTATTTCAGTGAGAGCAAAATCTGTAGCGTATTGATTTTTTTTCAGCAGAGCTGTCGTTTCTACTGCGTGCTATAGAAAGAAAATAAAATCAAAATTTACAAGGAAGATGTCAACTTTTTCTCCTGTATCCTGGATACTTCATTATCCCTGTTTTACCTCTGAGCTGTAACTTGAACTCACATTAATGTCAGATAGAAACACAAAACACAGCAGTTTTCATTCTACTACCTCTAACTTCCTCCTTCCTTTTTGTTTATTTCTGTTTCTCTCTTCAGAGTTTTCACTTCACAGACAAACACACACTCCTTCCCCCCTGTGCCAGTCCTGTAAAGCACGTGTCTGATTGGATGATGTCCCTTTGTCTCCTCTCTGCTTGAATCAAGCTGCTCCTGTTTCTGACTTCCTGCTTCCTCACTGCCCTGTCGTCTCTTTTCCTCCTCCTCTGACCCGTCAGTCCAGTCTGACTCGTTTCTCTGGGTGTTGGTGGCGGCATGTTGACCTTTCTCTCCGCTGTCTTTCATTGAAAAATTTGCCTTTGAAGTTTGAGCCTCTGGAAATGAAATGCAGATTTAAATGTTACTTATCTGTGCACTACTTCAGGAGGTTACAAACCTCTCATCGGTGCGCTTCATGCAACTGATTACAAGTGAAAGTGAGGCTGAGCAGTGGTGAAGAAGAACATGAGGAAACAAAAACACACACACAGCCAGACTTACTGGAGCAGTCAACAATAATAACATGATATTACAAATAAAGCCAGTGAAGGTGGGATGTGTTTGCTTTACAACTCTCTAGTTGGAACAAGTTCTTTCTGCGTTGACTGTTGACTGATTTACAAGCTGACAAGAAAAACGTGGAGACGTGTGAAATAACACTGGCATCTAACCTGTTCTTTGAAGCCTCATAGAAGATTCCAGAGGCTGAGCTGAGCTGATGTGAGAGTAGAAACTGAAAACTAATGGGTGTGTAAATATCTCAGACTGATATGTTTTTGTAGGGCTGATCTGATACTAATCATTAGTAATCACGGAGGCCAATAACCGGCAGTTATTTGCAGTAAAAGTGAAAATACTGGGCTCAAAATTTTAACTAAAACAAACTCTACACTCAACTTTGTTTAAATGCCTTTCAGCACATGTTTATCAAACAAGCCCCCAGCCTCAGCAGCATGTCTTATAAAGTTTGATGAAAACTTAAAAAACTGGGACTGGAATGTTTATCACAACTTCAGGAGAGTCTGCTGCTGAAACTTGCCTTCAAAAAACATATATCTGCTCTCTGGAGCTTCTCCACTGAGCAAAACCTTCTCTCCTCTTCACCGTGTGTGTGAGCTCTGTGCATGCACAGCTTTCACTGCTGATTGGCTGTTACCTGAGCCATGGCTCTGCCGGTAACCAATCAGATGGTACTGTGGGTGGGACATTGCTGGAGAAAGTGTAGTGACTGGAAAAAATAACCAAGTTTTTAATTGGTTATGGGATGGGAAAGTACCAGTATAGGGTATCATGCCAATACCAGCCTTTTTTCAAGGTATCTGCACTCGTGAAAGCTGCTGGTACTAAAAGCAACAAAAATCTTATGTCAAATGAGTCATCCTTGCCAGTTGTTGGTGCTGCATTGCTGCGGTTTGACACCATGGCAAATGTGCGTCAGGTCCTTTTCGACAATATTAATAAACCAGAGAGAGTTAACAGTTAATAGGGTCAGCAGTTCATATAAAAAAATCAATATATGATAAATCTGGAATTTTTGTTTGATTCATTGTTGAAAAATCTTTTCTTTTTTTTTTTTTTCAAATTCAGGTACAAATTCTTCATTTTAGTCTTTGTTTATAAACTGGAATGGAAAAAAGTTACCACTTTTCCCCAGCAGAGGGCGAAATGTTTCTCTCTGACTCACATGATGTGCATTTTATGGGAAAATATGGCTTCTAATGTAGTCTGTAGACATTATCATCATTATTTAACTTTTTCACATGGCCTGGTTTTAAAAAGCAAACTAAAAATTGCAAAAATCGTAAATATCAAAGAATTGCAATTTCAGTCGAATCGGCACCCCAGAAATCGTGATAGAATCAAATCGCAGGAATAGCAGCCCTAGCAGCCCTAGCAGTTAAACTGTTTTACCTTGCACTTCAGTTTATTTAAAAAAAATAGTCAAACTCTGACAGTTGTTGGTTTCATTTTGCACTTTTGTCAATCTATTAAAAAAACAATCGTAAAGTCAGAGAGAGTTGTTTTTTATTATTATTTTGGGTTAAATGACAGAGTGACTGTTCTGTCTTTGTTCAAAACGATTTGTCACTGTTAACTGAAATTTTATTCTTTAAAAGTACTTGTGGTATCGGTCTAGAAAAAGTAGTATTGAACCTCCCTTAAATTGATTTTATTGTCTGTCGGAATTTAAAATAAAAGGCTGATGCCAATATGCCTCAAATTGCCAAATATCGGCGCCATTATCCAGTGGCCTATTATTGGTCTATACCTAAACCCTGAGAGTTTAAGTGTACTTTTCCTTTTTTAAGGTGATAAATTACTGGTTTCTCAGCCATGTGTGGTAGATTAAATAGAGGATGGATGGGTTATTTTGAGCAAATAAATGGTCCACATTTTCAGAGGCTATTGTGTCAGCATGAATCAATAAGAGTGGTAAATAGAGTCGGTGACATGACATATGCAGTGGCTGAGTGCCTGACGTTGATAATTTATTCTGTTCCCTGATGGGTCGTAAGATTGGTCAATTAATCACTGAGGATCAGGTGTCCAATCAGATGAGCTGTAATGTTTGGCATGTGGCCTCTCCAGCGTGTGCTGGCATCACTCCATCTGTCCATTCACTGAATCAACTCTACACTACTATTGTGCATGGACCTCCTTCCTGGTTACTAGCAAACACAGAGTGTGTGTTGTCCCACCTTCCCAGATCCACATACACACATTCCTCTACCCTGAACAGGAAGGAGAGAGGAAACAAAAGAGCCCACTTCCTGTGCGTACAGCCTGTGTGCTACACAATAGAACAGGAAGTGCCAGGCAACTGTAAGAGAGGCGGCAGAGTGTGAAGGAAAGATAAAGTGGTCTCTCCATCCCTCCCTCTCATGCCTGTCATTTTCCATCACCCTCTCCGTAAGGACCTGACCTTCTCTCGCATCTGTTTGTTTTACCTTCGTGTCCTTGTCATGCAGGATGAACTGCTTCTCCTGCCGTCAGATTTCTGTCCTCTTCATTCTGCTCAGCTTTGGTCCACTTTCTCTTCATTTGGTCTCATTCTTTCAGTGAACAATCAATCTTTCTCTGAGCAGTCACGCCCCATGTCAGACGACTCTCTAGAGAGGGCTGCTGCTGTCACCATGGAGACCTTTGCTCAGGATGGACAATCTTGGACAGAGGGTAGGACTCTGGTCTCTGCAGATGCTAAAAACCTTGCCTGAAATCAAGACTGATTCAAGCAGAATTGAAACATATGCCGCGAAAAATTGTAAAACCAAAAGCAGCAGAGTTTAGCTGTCTTGATTATCAAGGAGAAAGTTTTTCTAAAGGGGCTGTGAGGAGTTTGAAAGTGATCTTGAAAAAGTCTCCCTTCTAGATATATGCCTGATCGTGATCCACACTTTAAAATGAGATTATCAGCGCCATTATTGCTGGTTACAGGTTATTTTAAATTGCTACTTCTTAGCTTCCAGTTCAGGTTGACCAGGACTGAATTGGTTTATGGCACGTCTTGGTCTCTATGACAACACCATGCCGGCTGACGAAGTATAGTAGCGAGAAGAGAGATCTGTGTTTTTCTCTGCTGAAAACGATTTCTGTGATTAATTTTGTTGTGATGGTGGACACTGGAGCCTAACTGTCAGACAGAAAAAGGACAGAAGAGCAGAAGAAAGATAAACAGGAGAGAGATAGAGCACAAGCTAAAGGCTAACACATGAGCTAAACTGTCTGTGCTAATGTTGATTCCAACCCACAGTCAGCAGTTATTCTGCAGTGGTCTGTTCAAACTTGAGAGTCTATCAATAAAATGAAGAGTGAGGTTACGTTAGCTCTGATTGGTAGATGACTGGCAGGACATAACCAGGATTCACTAACATTACACATTAGAGACACGTCTCAAAACACTGGGCTGCCAGCTGGGCTAAATATAGATAGCTACTGAACTACTTACAAACTGACAGTGTTTACTTGTTGTCATGTTAGCCTACAGATACGTCAGTGTGCTGGGCTGCCGATAGCACTACATATAGCCGGCTACTACAATGTTTGCTTGATGTCACATTTCAAACCGTAGCGCTACGTAACTGTACCAAAAAATACCTTACCTCTGCGTGTTGTATCCAGTAAAGTTGTCTTGAACAAAGAAAATTCTAACAGCAATTTACGACAGTGTGTGTGAGACTCCAGGCCAGAAGGTGGCGAGGCAGTCCAATTTAAACAGATCCTCCTCAGAGCATCTTTAATGGAGAGAAAGTCAGCCTCTGCTCCTCAAGAATATGTACTAACATCCAAAAACAGAGGCTGAAAGAGATCCACCACCACCAGTCTCCAGCCCATCATGATTCATAACCCCCCTCCCTCCAAACGTCCACTCTTTTTACAATTCAAGGCTCCAACCCTCTCCTGGTGTTACTCCAGGGAGGCAGGTCTTTGCTCTGCTCATAACTTCAAAGTACACCCCCCTCCTCCTTTTCCCTCCTACTTCTCAATCCCTCGCTTCCTCTATTTGTATTCTTTCTTTTCTCTCCATTGTCCAATCGATATCTTCTTCCCTTTTCTGCGTTTTTCCCCATCTTTGTCATCCCCCATCTCTCAGCACCTCTTTCCTTTCCTGCCCTTTCCCTTACTTTTTTTTTCCTCCCTCCCCCACCATCTCTCTTCAAGTGAATCCCTCCAGTCCAAACACATCAAAGGCTGGTTGTCTTCCTCTCTTGTGGTGGTCATTTATCCCAGCGGCTGGGCTGGGAGGCAGGCTTTATGCCAAGGCCAGGTATTCTCAGGGGGACTTGGAAACACACACTGCATCTTATCTAGAGAAGAGAGTGTGGAAAAAGTGAAGTCTCTTAAAAGGAATTATGTCACTCTTTGCGACATGTATACCAGGCATTGTTCGAGCTTTCCAGCACTCAGAGACCTCACAACAAGGCTATAATCCAGAATGACTTGCATCTATTTTTCTCTTTCTCCGTTTCCATCCTCAGAAAGTATTTTTAGCAGAGCTTCCTTTTTTCCAGGAAGCTCAATAAAGCCGGTTGTCACAGCATGATATACTGTGCTGAGAGGCACTGTATGTCATCTATTTTAATAGCTGCAGAACTTTGTACCACATAATATCTCCCTTCAGTCAGGATTGTGCAGCAGGCCTAACTACAGGTCTCCACAATGACATGCCTCTATTATCAAATTTCCTGTTCTGCTGCTCTGTCATGCTTTCCATGAGAGGGAGAAAGCGACAGTTCTGAAGTTCAGTCTGTTTTTGTAGCTTTTTAAATCCGATCCCCTGGACCTTGAAATAAGACGTTCTTCTTTGTCGTTGCACACAGTTACATAAAGTTTTCCTTCCGGTAGTTTGTGGAGAGTTTTGTTTTTGTATTTGTCTCCTGTCAGGTCAGGGCTGCAACTGGAGATCACAGAAATTTGCAAAGAGATTTCCATAACACACATCATGGTGCAAATATACACACATACACACCCATCCACCCCTCTGTGCTCCTCTTGTCTCTGCTCAGTCAGTTGCGACCTTCAGTCAGAGGTGGCAGGTAAGTGTCCGGTGTGCTGCACAGATTAGTTCAGCCTGAAGTGAGCCGTGCACTCTCATCAGGACTGTAAATCCTTCTGAGGGTCGGTCACAGGCTGGCATCTCCCTCTCAAAGGTGGAGTGAAGAACAGACGTCTGTCACTCACCCTGGCGTTGCATAAATCTCCCTCTTTGAACCTCTCAGCCCCCTCCATCGCTGCCTGCAGTGGCCCACATCTGCATTCTCAGCACTGCGTATAAAGGACCAGGCTCATTTTGAAGGAGGTGCTTTACTGTCTCTGAGATCAGCTGCTGCTTTTTGTGCTCAGACTCTTGTACTCTGTGAGTGTTTAAATGCTTTAGAAGCTCAAACTAATAAAGACACAAAATAGAGTGATTAATCACTGGTTGATGGATGAACATAGATCCTAAATTATAGAATTTCAAACCTCTAAGTGGCTGGTGTTTAAAATAAATTCTTGTATTTAAGTATTGCTTCTGACGTAAATATCAGTCATGTTTTGAAGTCTAGTTGGCCTTGTTTACACAATGTTTCACCCCAAAAATGCAGTGAAAGAAATCTGTGTTTACAAGGACACGCTGAGGGACTGAAAACACTGTAGTAAGCATGCCAGGCCTGTAGTTGGCGCTGTAACTGTCTTGTCCAGAAGCAGCTTTTGGTAGCTCACTGAAGTAGAAATGGGCTCATCATACAGCGTGTTTGTGAATGCTGGTTGCAGAAGTGGTGCACATTTTGTTGAAAGACAGTCAAAAGATTTAGTGTGCGCAAAGCAGAGCGTGTTTTCACTGAAACTTTACACTGGAGGCTGTTTAAAAAGTTTCCTTTTTAGGTCGGCTAAAGTGCAGTTGCCATGTAAACAAGAAGCCAAAACATGACAATACTTTTTGTGTTACGTCCTAAAACAGTTGCCATGCAAACGGCCCCATAGATAACCCAAAATACTTTCTTTTCCCAAATTCACCAAAAAATGGTGTTTAACATGTTTCAGGCTCAGATAACAGTGCATGTTGGATTGTGTTATGCTAGCAGTAATAATTGTTATGATTGTGTTACTGTATCAAATTGTTAGCCACATAGCATTCTCACCTGTCATGTTTCAAGTTTTCATAAAAGAAGAAAAAACAAATTTTTTATGTATTCTTATTTTTTTTATTACTTTTTATAGTATAATGATTTTATCATCTCTATTATTATTGTTAACTTATTTTTTAATTCACGTCTTTGACATAGGCAATTATTCTATGACGCTAACAGAATGCAGAACAACAACTGCAATAACATAGTATCAGCACTTCAGCCATTTGCAGGCCTATTCTATCAGTGTATCATTCTTTCAACCCATATCTGTTTTAGAATCCAAAATTGGAAAACGGATAACAACTTATTTCATTTCTCGTTTTTAAATCAAAAATCGGTAAACCAAATAGAGTATGAGAGAATGAAATTATCATGGGATTTTGTTCTATTCGTTTTTGGTTTGTATCATTTTTGTTGTGTTGTGACCCGGGAGTTGTTGACGTTTTTCTCAGGGAGGCCAGTCTTTAACTACGCAGATCTTGAAACCTGTTCAAAGAGATAGAGAAGGCGATTTACAGTGAGTGATGTATAAATAGACCACTATGGCCACACTAGAACAATACCCAGATGTTATTAAGCAGTTGTTCAAAGCTATTTCGAAGCTGTTGCAGGACATGGGTGTCCGGAGATGCTCTGCAATGAGTGTCCGACGTTTCTGCATCCAACACAACCTCAGGCAGAAACGTCATGTTACTGATGCCTCCTAACTGTGACACGCTTCCCCTCTTTAAAAAGCACATACATGTCTGCTATCCTTGACAAAAACGTTAACCAATAATAACTACAAAATGTAAGCTATCGATTCACCCATCAGTGGAATCACCTGGTAGAGACTGACTGACCTTCCTGAGAAAAAAAACAGGCAACAACTCCTGGGTCACAACACATTGAAAATGATACAAACCAAAACGAATAGAACAAAAATCCCATGATAATTAAATTAACTCATATTCTATTTTTAATTTAAAAAAAAAATCAAAACAGCCAAAAATAGGCCGTTGTCTGTTTCCCGATTTTGGATTCTAGGATATGGAATGAACGAATGATAAATTGATACTATTCTCTGATAATCGACATTTGCTGTTGAAAACCAATATTGATTGATTTGAAATAATAATATATCAATACATGAGGACCGAACTGGAACAGCTGGTTGAATTTTCTGCTTCACCACTGTCAATTTGTTGCTGACAGTTTTTTTTTTGGTGTGTTTTTAACTTCTCCTGCCTTTTCTCATCCATTTCTGTCTCCACTTTTGCTTTCAATTCAGCTGAAAATTAGCAGACCCCTGCGATGAAGAGTTGGTGTTTATTGACCAATCAGGGCAAATACTGAACAAACCAGTTTGATCAAAAAGGCAGGAAATAGTTAGAGAAGAGTGTTGTTACATTTCCTGTGCTGTAAAACTTGTGACTTCTGTCAATCTTCAGTTAATCAGTTTGTTTGAAGAGAAATACAACAAAAACAGGGCATAGTGCAAGAATTTGATGCTGTATTAATGTGTTATTTTAGCTGCAGTAATATGGTTTTTAGTTTTATTTTGCATTATTTCCATGCAGCAACATGCATTGAAATCTAAATCCAGCTCTGTTTTCAAACTCCCTTTTTCCATAGTTGTGCAGTTTTAATGTTGGCATCTGTTCTCTTCCTGCAGCAGATTACCAGCAGATTAACAGATTATATCTCTTAAAATAATAGAGATCATCCTTTCTGCACTGATGGTTAAGCCCACATGTAAACAACACGGTGTAAACGTAAACTCATATGTGAGGAAGACGTGTGCTGCTCTATGAGCTTGTGATAGAGAAGCTCTTCTCCTCTGCTGCTGCTGAAGTAAGCCGATTGTTTTTTTATAGCTTGGCCTTTGTTGAAGAGAGCTGATCACACAGAGCTCAGACTCATTAGGAGTGCACTCATTAGAAAACACACAAACACTGTGATAGATGAGTTCAGGCTAAGTGCTGCCACTTCTCATGCACACACACACAGTCGGAGGAAAGAATCAGACTCCAGGTACAGCACGCCTCACACACTCTTTACACATCCCAGAGCTGCTCCAGGGGATGGAGAAATTATGCTGTTAATAATCTGATGTAGCAGTGTAATAGTGTTTTATCTGGAGAGTGTGGAAAGCTGCACTCCAGTGATTAAGTTATGATTCTTATTATTTTCATCCAAGAGAGTGGAAAGTTTTTTCTAAATGGACAAACAGGAAATAAAGAAAAAGATTAAACAATAAATTAGTTTGTACAGTGTAAATGTGCTTATTGGGAAACAGAAAGGAACAGGAAGAACTGAGATATGAGACTGTATGTGATGAAGAACATGAAGAGATTTAACAGCATGGATGCAGTCAGGCTGCACATCCCTCTAGCACCCTCTGTTGGACACATTAGACTAAAGCCCACCTCTCTGTCACTGTCCGCCTGCGCTCTGTTGGATCAGCTCATCACAGCAAAGTGAACGTGTCGTCTCAGTGAGGGTCAGATGAGCTCAGGGGCAGAAGGCGTCTGATTCTGCAAATTAGTCAAACATTAATATGTAAAAAAAGTAGGTGTGTGTGTTTGCACATATTTATGGATGTGTGTGTGTGGTATCAGTTGTGGTTGCAGCAACACTGAGTAATAGACTCATTAGATCAGTAGCTGTGCACATGTGCTCCAGCTGGACTGTCTCCTCATGGCACCTCTGCTCTCATTATTATAGTGCACGCTCTGTGTGTATGTGTGTGTGTGGTTGAGGAATGTGCATGTGTGTGTGTTAATGTCTGCTTGCCACTGCTGTGTGTGTGTGGCATATTTACTGCCTGTGTCTGTGTCTGTGTGTGAATGCATATTTAGCAGTTAAGTCTAATGTGAGGCTACCTTTAAAGAGGGGCCAACGTGTTTTTTTTTTCAGGCTCTATTTTGTCCCCTCTGGTACCCCGTAGCAGCTTTACATGATTTGAATTTAAAAAACTCTAAACTGTAAAACTCTACTACTGCTCACTCTTTAAGGCTCCCTACTCCACAAACCCTCATTCCTCTGATTGGTCAGCTCTCAGGCAGCCTGACAGGGCAGTGCTGTAAGCAGACCTTGGTGTTTGAGGTCCGTCCCTCAAACAAGTCATGAACAAATTTGTAGATCCTTATGTAATGATCTCGTCATTTCAGCAAGTCTCGTTAAGATGTCGTGCAAATTTTGTATTGTCTCTTTCTACCCATGTTTAGAAAATAGGAACATAGGATAGCTTCTCTTTAATGAGCCTCTGTCCTTTCCTCTGTCTCGTTCATACACACACGCTTCAACACTGATGCTTAAACAAGCAAACTTATTTCTGTCTACAGCAGCCTCAAAAGTAACCAAACAAATGATTTGACATCGATAAAACAAAGTTATTCCATCACATATTCATCTTTTTTCTCCAAACTTAACCCTAAGTGTATGTCCTGAAATTGCTTTTTCTTCATCCTCACTCGTAAACATCTTGTCTGAGAGCGACCAGATGTTCCAGACAGCCCCGGTCTTGTTAACAAGAGCCGTCAGGGCTGTGATGAGCTGCGGTGTTAAAATTTAAAATGCCAAGTCCAACCTTGAGTGCGCTATCACTGCTTTAGTATAATTGCTAGGATACAGGAAGAGGAGCACAGGATATGTGATGGACGAAAT
Source organism: Halichoeres trimaculatus (assembly GCF_033239565.1). Taxonomy (NCBI): domain Eukaryota; kingdom Metazoa; phylum Chordata; class Actinopteri; order Labriformes; family Labridae; genus Halichoeres; species Halichoeres trimaculatus. The sequence goes on from NW_027437197.1 coordinate 21,419,631, forward strand.
GGAAGTGCCACTGAATAATAGATGGAACTGAAACATGTTGTTTTCCAAAGATTTTTTAGGTAAGATTGTTTCTAGAGATTTCTACTGACTGTGACACTCTGACCTCTCTCTACATTGGTACATGAGCTGTGGATCACTGACTGCTGTGTTGGTGGTGAACAATCCATACGGTCAAATCAAAAGTCATGGGAGCAGTGAGGGAACAAGTGGAAACACTGGAAACAACACGAATAAGAGAGGAAGAACCTGATTTGTGTTGTGGAGCTGTTAATGTATAGGAGCGTCACAGTACAAAGAGGTTGCAAACGGAAAGAGGAGGAACAGATGGTGCTGGAGAGAAGGTGAGGTGTGTGGTCATCCTGTCCAAAGCCTGGTGAGGCTGGCCTGTTGGTGTGTACAGGAAACAGAGGGGATTATAGTGGACTGGTGGGGCGTTTCATGCACGGTGAAACATTTTGAATCTCAAATGTTCAATCCATATTAGGGTTGAGTTGTGGTTTTTAAATATCCAAATAGTCATTCAATCAATAATACAAATCAAACAGTCCAGCAGTGGCAAGCAGTGACCTGTTACAGCGGTCATGCTGAAGTGCTAACTACAGCGAGCGCCCATTTTTTTTAGCTATTTATTTATTTATCAATAAAAACATCTTATATGTTTTTCACGGAGCCCCAGAGGTGTCAGGCTGCAGAGTATTTTATAACCCTGCACGCGTTAATAAAGTGTTCCCTCCGCTATAGTAACGTGAAAGAACGAGGTAAATAAAGCGTTACCTCGCTATAATATAGCAGAACAATTTGCTAACCTGTGGACAGCCAGCTAGCCATTTATGTTTGTCATAAGTGCTAGCTTGACAGTGACAGACAAAATTCTTTGCCGTTTTTGTGATGACTAATTCAGGAGTAGGCCGACCATTTGAAATGATGTTCTTCTTTTCCTCAAAAGTTTCCCGGGAAAACGGCACTCCAGTTATGAGCATGTGTATTGGCAGATAAGCTGCTTCACTGACAGCTTTTTTGCCATTCAAAATGCTCATGTACGGTAAACACAGTCTCTAGCACTGATACTACTATTGTAGTGTGCATGCGTGAAACAAGCAGTCAGCTTTCCAGCTTTTCGCAAACAAAACTGGACAGATAAGGCAGGAATTTAAGACCAAAACAGTAGAACTAAGGTATTGTATAGTAGAACACACTGACAGATGAATATTTTCATTGATTTTATTGAAGGGCTTGAGCATGCACTGCATTTACAGCTTATTACGACTGCTCACCCCTGCAGTCCAGTTTTCCTTTTTTCATTTAGTTTACAAAGTTATAAAAGCCTGGAGTAGCTGAAACATAATCCTCAGTCTCGTCCTCGTAGAGATGCACCGATCTAGCTTTTATGGTTCCGATACTGATACCGATACCAATATCAATACGAATATCGATACGTGGGCTTTGGTATTGACCGATACCGATACCGGTGTTTGATAATAACCTGTATGCCCTACTGTGGGATTACACTGATAATGTTTTGAGTAAAAGGCAAAAAATGAGTATATGGAGTTACTGAAGTTAATATTTATTTAAACTATGAAATATTCAGATGTTTACCATCAAAACAATTCTTCAGATGTGAATTGCAAAAAAAAAAAAAAGAAAGTGCATCAGAGGCAGCATTTTAAAATACGTAGCAAAGAGCGCTTGTAAAACAAAACAAAAAGGCATGGAGCTGTTTGCCTGGATCGGCACCATAGATCTCTTCCCACTGATACCAATCCAGCCTTGAGGGGCACCGATACACTGATATTGGAGCATCCCTCATTTAGGGATAGACAAAGTTAAATTATTAGATTGTATCAGTATCCAAGGCCCAGGTATCGGTACCATTCCTATTCCTCAGTGCTTTCACCATCCACTTCTGTTGTTTTCTCCATGGATCGCAGACTTGAGAGCACTTTGCGCTACAAAAAAATGTAAACCGAGCTCATTGGCTTTATGTTGTGTGTACCACCTTGCTTCTTTGGTATTTCTGCACAGATGTGTTGTTCATCTCACACCAAGATCGTAATTCACCCTGTGGAAATTGTGGATCACAGTTTCTCTGTATGGTTGATGACACGGACTAATGTGCCAGTGGTATTGTTTGTGTTGACGAGGGTAAACACACACACACACACACACACACACGCTTTCATGTAATCAAACGGTGTAATGCTGGCCTCCCCTCTGAGCTCTGGTCATGAATCACAGACAGGAACAAAAGACTTTGCTGTATGGAGCTGTGCTAGTTATCCCTTACCCCCTGACATATAGAAACACCAACACTCAGCTGGAGGCCACAGCGTCTATCTCTCAAACCACACAGTGTATCTGCGCTCGCATGCTTTAATTGGATTGCCACGGTGCCCATGTGAAGCTGTTTAGCTGTTTTGTGTTTTCATGCAAAGACCCCCAGTTCTCTCCCACCCTGCTTTACCTCATTATAGCAAAGGTGTTTATGTGTGCGTGTGTGTGTGTGTGTGTGTGTATATGCAAAGGGCTTAATGGCTTAGCTTGTGTCAGGCCGGTGAAAACATGCTCATTCTTATGGTAATAACCCAGCAAAAGAGAAAGAGAACAAATCTCTAAAACATCCTCTGGGCCTGCAGGAGAAGGAGAAGATCCCACGGAGCTGCAGCTTTTGGTGGGACACCAGGCTGTGGGTCTAAAACACCGAGGACGCAGGGTCTCACTCTACAGAGACACACATGGGAAGGGATGGAGCTGTTTCATTGTTGCTGTTGGTAGCATTTAATCGTCACCAGAGCCGAGTTTGTGCTATTGTTTTTAAATGTGATGATATCTAGAATTTTGGCCTCATTTGCACATCACCTTTCATTCGATAACAACTAAAGCTACATTCAGCAAAAGCCAGAAAATGTTCACTTTATTTTTAGTCACTCCTTTGGCATCCGTTTTCTTCTGAGGTTATTTTACAAGTCCCCCGAGGACACTAACAGTCTCTCTGCATGCGTCAGGTTTGGCAGAGCTGAGTTAAAAAGCATCTGGACAATCACGCTGGATTTCCCACCAGGGCTGGCCGCCCCAAGCTTCGACTCTCTGTACTTTGACTGAATAGAGACGTAAAGGTGTGAATGTGGACTATTTGAGCATCCGGATTGGACTCCACTTTACAAAACTCCTCACAATGAACTGCATGTTATCCCTGAACATCTGATTTAAGCCTTATAATGATTTCCCCTAACACCAGGAGTTGTTCAGTGTGCAGCAGCTGCCTCCAGCTCTGGTGTTTGGAAAAATCAGGTCTTGCATGTTAAAAAAGAAAGACTGAGCTCCAGTTTTACAATGAGCCATTTGGACATTATCTATTCCTGCTCTTTGTTCTAACCAGCGCAGCTTTTCGCCCTCAGTATCTACTCCATCAGCCCTAATGTGCTGGCCAAATCACAGCAGCACACATGATTTTATACAGCTCAAGAGGAATATTGAAACTGTCGCCACCCGTGGAACGGATTTATAGCCGTTGCATCACATAAGTTAACCAGCATGGAGCTCAGAAGCTTGGCACTCATACGCCTAACATGTAAAATACAGTACATGGTCCATGGAGGTGTAGCTGGAGGCGGTGGCTGTGAACAGATTCTTGCATTCAGTGTTTTGAGTCTTTACTCTGAGGCTCCCAGCCTGGTCACGCCTGTCACACAGATGTCTTGCTCTACAAATCACACACACTCACACTAGCACACAAAATATATAGGAAACATGAAAGGAGCTCAGCAGTTAGAGACTCTACTGTCTTCACAATTACAGGGGCTGATAAGTGATCTTGAAAAAGTCTCACTTCTAGATATATGCCTGATTAGAATCCACACTTTAAAATGAGATTATCAGCACCAATATAGGTTATTTTGACATGCTCCTTTCTGTATTCTTTTTAGCTTCCTGATGAGGCTGTTTCTATGGCAACACCACGCCAGCTGACAAAGTTAAATAATGAGAAAAGAAATTTGTGTTTTTCTCTGCTAAAAACAATTTCTGTGATTAATTTTGTAGTGATGGTGGACACAGGAGCCTAACTGTCAAACAGAAAAAGGACACAAGAGCAGAAGAAAGCTAAACGGTAGAGAGATAGAGCACGAGCTAAAGGCTAACACAGGAGCTAAACTGTTTGTGCTAATGTTGATTCCAACCCACAGTCAGCAGTTATTCTGCAGTGGTCTGTTCAAACTTGGGAGTCAATTAATAAAATGAAGAGTGAGGTTATGTTAGCTCTGATTGGTAGATGACTGGCAGGACAGAACCAGGATTCACTAACGTTACAAGACACGTCTTGGAGCAGTCCTAGAGAAAAAATCCAAATATGATATAATCAGGGTTTTTTTTTTTTTTTTTGAAAATATAAAAATCGGAATGCTTTGTCATGAAACTTTTTTTTTTTTCCCAAATTTAAATTCTTCATTTAAGTTTTTGTTTGGAAACTGGAAACTGGATTGGAAAAAAAAATCTACTTTTCTCCAGCAGAGGGTGAAATGTTTTCTCAAATGCACAGGTGATGTGCATTTTGTGGGAAAATATGGCTCCTGGTAGAGTCTGTAGACATTATCATCATCATTTAAGTTTTTCACAAGGTCAGGTGTTAAAAACACAACTAAAAATTGCAAAACTTGTAAATGTTGAAGAATCGCAATTTAAATCAAACCAGCTGCCCAAAAATTGTAACAGAATCAAATCGCCAGTATAGCAAATTGTCCTAGTAGCGCTACGTATGGAAGGCTACTTAACTACTGTATGGACTGACAGTTAGCTTGTTGTCACGTTAGGCTACAGATACACCGTAGCACTGGGCTGCTAGTAGCACTACATTTAGCCAGCTACCGATGTACGGTTGTCATGTTTCAAACAGCAGCGCTACATAACTGTACTGATAAATACCTTACCTCCTTGTGTTGTATGGGGTAAAAAGTTGTCATGATCAAAATTTGTTCCAAAACAAACACATGCCTGGTTAAAAGTCACATCTCTATGACAGTGTGTATGGGAGTCCACCAGAAGGTGGCGAGGCAGTCAAATTAAAACAGATCCTCTCGTAGCATCTTTAAGTTATGTTTCAGTATTAAAACCAAGGTAAACGCAGTGCAGTTGTTTGGTTTGAGGGATACTGATGTAAAGGGGAGGTTGTCCTGCTGTCCATGTAAGAGAGATGCTTGTTTACACCTCTGTCAAACTCTGGCTGAGGGCCAGATTAGCAGTGCATCACTCAGTAACTGTGCAGCTCAGTGTTGGACGGGCATCATGCATCTAATTTGAACAGAGATTAACAGGTTTGGACTGGAGCCACGTGGCTCTCACACAGACACATTAAGATATTTGTGAGTAAACCCATTGATGAAATGAATTCTGGGTTTGGGAGTCTAACCTGGTGACTAAATGTCTGAAAATAACCCCTAAGATTTCCCTACTGTGCTTAAAAATACAACAATTTAAAGTCAAAATGAGCTTCTTAAAGGTAGGACCAGTGAAACGTGCACGCACAGGTGACCAGCTCATTCTTTCACATGTGGCATGTGTGTGTTCATGTGTGTGCAACTGCCCGATTACCCCATCTGGGTGTGCTTCTGGGTAAATCTGCATCTGTCCCTTTGTGAGAACTGGTGTAAGCATTGCACATATGTGTGTATCACTTTGATGTGGGTGTGTGTGTACAGTATCAGTGTTTATTCATCATGGTTAATTATGACCCCCCCTCCTCTTGTCTGCTCCCCAAATCCGTGCACAGCTGCAGGCCCCCCTTGAGTAAAGCAGCGCTGCATCTAATGTCTTATTATTCACGCTGTCTGTCTGCTCACCAGCCATACAGAGCCCGGGGGATGGAGGCAGATTTTGGGATAGTGTGTGAGTGTGTTTGTGTGTGTGTGTGTGCTCATGGGATGAGGGGGTTATGCATTAGCAAAGTGGTAATGGAGGGTTCGTTCAGTCTCCTAATTCGTTGGCGCTACTTAATTAAAAGCGATGCGACAGTGTGATTGGAGCGGGTGATGGATGGAGACCGAGAGACGCCCAGGCCCTCCAGGATCAGGGATATCAGCGTGTGTGTGTGTCAGCATGTGTCTATGTGTCAAGTGAAAGGAAGAGGAAGTCATTACCTTTTAATCATATCCTCCTTTATTCCTTATCCTCTTTTTTTCCTCCTTCTTCTCCCCTCATCCCCTTTTTTGACTCTGGATTCTCCCTAAAGCCTCCCCCGGTGCACCCTACCCCCCCAACGTTTCTCCAGCTGGCTCTCAGTGTCAAGCTTCTTGTCATCTTCAATCAACCCCTCTTTTCTGCAACACTTACCCTTTTTCCTCCCATCCCCGACTGTCTTAACCTTCCAGCAGGATGGGTGTCACATAAGTGAACCAGCCCTGTGCAGTCATGACGTTCAGTGTGGCTCAAGCTGAACCAAAGAATCAATCTGAAGTCACATATTGTACATTCTGATGCTTTAATATATTTCAGCTTTATTGAAAGGGTCCATACTGCTGTGTGCAGCTTAGAGCTGTTTCAGTCTGTGAATTCTGATGGAGGCTGGTCTGTGAATGCTCTCATACTGCTCTTTGTTACATTCAAGGCTGTTAAATATACAACCACCTTTATGCTGCAGTATGCGCCTGAATACACTTGAATTAGAGTTTAGTCAAACAAAAGATTGATATAAAGTATATATTTTTATACAATATTGCAGTCGAGCACATCACCACATTTTAATGCCTAACATGAGGCAGGGCACATTATTTATTCATTACATTTCTACTGTTCCATCTAATTAGTTTTAATCCAAACCTTATCATTATAGAAAGCCTGAATCCCTGTGTTTAAATTTGTACCTGTGTTTCTATTATCTGTTGGGCTTAAAATGCTACGAAACATAATTTGCAAAATGATGAACTTATTTGAACTGAGTAATGAATGAGACATTTTGTTTACACACACACACACCTCACAGGACTCATTTCTTTCTATTTAGCACCTTTCATACAGTACAGGAATGTAGTGCTATCAGAAAAAAAGAAAGACGAAAAAAGAACAGTGATAAGTAAAATACTAAAAAATCTAAAACAGTTGAACACATTTTATTATGATAAAAGTCAGAGTTGTTTCCTGGGAGTGCTGGATCATCAAGACCAACTGTTTTTATTCCAAAAATCTATAGTGATACAGAGACACAGGAGATTGGGGAAATTTAAATTTTCACATTTAAAGAGTAGAAAGTATGTGATACTTTGCAAATTTTCCTCAAAAATAAAACAAGTCAAGGGCGTATAATCAATTTGTGTCTCTAAAAGAAAGCCACTCTGAGGAGTTTTAAACTGACTACCTTACTGGTGTCTCTTCATGACCCCTAAAGAAAATCAAGGTTAACCCGACAACAGGATTGGTCCCTTTTTTACTCTGAATTTGGAGCCTTTTTCTTGTATAATTTTTTTTTTTAAATATCAGACTCTGTACACTCCAAATTGGCTCTGTTCAGAACACTGCTGTTAAAGTTTGTTAGAGGTAAGTTAACAAGCAGGATGATTTTTTTAATCTGATTATTTTCTTTTTACATAATATCAGAGTGAAATCAGCAAAAAGGCATGTTTCTGTGGAAGTTTTGTTTTAGATAGAGAAGCCCTACAACAAGGGCTTCTTGGGCTTTGCGAGGTAAAAAAAAAAAAAAAAAAAAAGCAAAATGTCTGAACAAGATGCAAGCTTCACTTTGCCATGCAAAAGCCTTACTGCTCTTTGGAGATAAATAAAGTAAAGCGTTCATATTTTTGTTATGTGGATATTTACTTAGACACATGAGCAAATGCCATGACACTGAGGCTATGACTGGCAACATGAAACCTGTACATCTGATCACCTTTCTGCTGAGGAACAGCAACAGGTTCACAAAGTTTAGTTATGTCAGAGTTAGGGCTGAACAATTTATTGTTTTCAGATCGAAATCGCAATTTTAGACAATGCAATTTTGAGATCGCCAAAGCAGCAATTTTTTGCAGCGCTCCTGACTGACTCAGGATCTGTTGTGTCAAGTATTATACACATTCTGTTTTACAAATTTGTAGACAATCTATATGTTAAAAGTGCTGGTAAGCAGGTCAACAACACAAAGCCCTAGTCAGAGTTATGAGTTTTAAGTGGCTAATAAATAAAAGTTGAACAAAATTGTTTTGAATATCAGACTTTCCATGTCTGTAAGAAAGGTGGGAAGCAGGAAGGATAGAGTGGGAGGTGATATGGGGAAAGAGGCTGCAGGCTGGACTTGAACCCTGGCCTGACCACTGACATGCTAACTTCATGAGCTAACCGCTAGACCAAACCATTAAAAGTAGCCCTTAAAAGAGGATATGTATTCATTCCTTTCCTTTACGTTCGATGCAGACTATAGCAAGTATGAATGTATGATTGGCAGTGGTGACAGTGCTCATGGGAAACGCAGTCTCCAAAATCAACACAGCATCAAAGTTACAGACTGTGTCTTTAAATAATAAATCATTTACATGATTATCTTTGTAACCCTTTTCACAGAGGTTGCTTTTTACTTTTGAGTCTATACAGTGTGTGTGTGTGTGTGTGTGTGTGTGTGTTTAACACATGTGAATAGCTTCTTATCATGTGAGGTTAAGCTAATACATGGCAGCAGGTGTTTGACCCACAGTTCAAGGTGACTTGTAGTTCGTCCCACTCTTTAGAAACAGAGGGGATGATCCATTGTGTGTGTGTGTGTGTGGGCGTTAGCTTGGGTGTTTGTGTGTATGTGTGTGTGTGTGTCCTAGCAGGCAATAATTGAGCCTAATTATATGCAGCTATTCACTGAAAGTTACCGCCATGGGGTGAATAGGTCTCTAATTTCTAAAATGAAATAGCAGCACACACACACACACACACATGCACACACATACACACACACGCAGGCAACGAGCCCACTGGGACAGCTGGAGTACTCTATCTCCAACCAGTCTAAACACACAGCAGTGTTTTCCTGCACATCAAAGAGCTCCTTGAACACAATAAGCCATATTTTACCCCTGCAAAGCCCGTACTGCACTTTAAAATTTCCCACATAGCAATTTCATGGGAGAAACTACCAGAGAATTACAGGCATTAGAGGGTCCAGACAATACCTGTATGGTGTCATGGCAGCTTGATCCTGCTGTGCAGGTGAGCGTGTGCCTACATCAACCATAAAGCAGAGAAATATGAATTTACACATTTTTGATGCAAGTGTTATCTTGTATGCCGAGGTTTTGTCCTCTTGACAATGAAATGTTTGCATGCCGCTACTTCACCTTTACAAACGTGTTTTAACAGGCAAACAAAGCCGTCTCCCTCGTTCTTGTACAGTGTGTGTACATGTGTGTGTGCGTTTGTGACATTGGTATGTGGGAAGGTGGGGGGCAGGGGTCTGCTTTTGACACCCTAATCCTGCAGCCTAGTTTGGCTTTGTATGGAGACCTTCACTGGGAGGAGAGAGGGAGTGGAAGAAGGAGGGGGTATCAGGGGCAGTGGATTGAAGGTGGGGGGGTGACAGGAGCGTGGGGTTTGAGTGAGGGCGAGAGGGAGGGGAGCGATGAAGAGGGAGAATGAGGGAGATGGGGTTCGTTCATTCTGCTGCTCTCTCCATGAAAGGAAACAAAGGATGCTGGAGGCTCTGACCTCTGTCAGCTGGACTTCTTTGAGTTTACCTGTTAGCCTGTTAGCCTGTTAGCGCCTGCTGACCTGTACGCCTGCCTGGATTCTACTGCTGACCTCTCCAGCTCTCTCCATCCATCCGTCCGTGCTTCTCTGTCTCTGCTGCTGCTGAAGACGTCTCTAGCTGCTCTGCTTTCCTCCATGTGAGTTTGTCCTTGCATGTGAAAACTATTCCACACAGGTCTGCTTTTGCCATTGCATACAACACATTTCCTGTTTAGTGTTTTTGTCATGTAGAAAGTCTGATAAGCCAGACATGTGGCACAGCCTGCAGCGTGGATCTACTCTCCTCTTTTTCCTTTTGCTTGCTTCTTATCCATATCTTTTTAATCCTTTCAGCCTTATCAGGTGAATTTTCCACATCTGTCAGGAGCAGTGTCTTTAACAGTTATATACATGCCTGTTTCCTCTGGGCTGGATGAATGAGACGCATATCTCCATCAGCTGACAATGCACACCTGAAAAAGTCCCTTCTGATGAAATAAACTTCCCTCCACACATCACACCCCTTAGGTTAAAGCTTAATCCAAATCTGCAAAGAACTGACATGTATTTTTTCCAGGAAGCTAATGCTAAATGACAGCCGGCTACATCTGCTTTTGTTGGAGTCTACACTCACACAAGCCTCGAGAACGAACGTGCCCCAAATATTTAGTGGTGTTTTTTTGTGGCTGAAGGGCAGACGGCTTGGTTTGCTGGCTTGGCAGAAGTGTTGGCACATTGTGGGTCAGCTCTGGCAGAGGAACTGACATTGAGAACGGGTGGGGCGGGCTCTCTGGCTGTCTGTCACTTAAGAAAGGAAGGATTGGCAGAACAGCAAAGACACACGGCATTTTATTTAAAGGAAAGGAGCATTCTGGATTGTTCATCTGCAGCAGCTTATTTGGACCAAATTTATTTAGCATCTCTCAGAGAATTATCCCAATGTTAATGTGGTTATAAATGTTAAATCCATACATTCATTTTGAGTCAGAGCTCCATTTAAAGATTTTTGTTGTATTGAACTTTTTTCACTTAAAGGCTGTAGCTATAAGTGGATGAACCATAAAACTAAAACAATCATATGCATTTACAAAACTTCTCAAATATTACAGTTTATTTGTTTTAGAGCTGAAAGGATTCCTCGAATGATTCGAGGTACTCGATTACAAAAAATACTCGAGTATTTTTCTCCGCCTTGAGGAATCGATTAATTTTTAAAAAGATCAAAGAGTGGTATTTCAAATAGTGCTGAGGCCATATTAAGAGAGTTTTCAGACCCCTCAAGCTACCTCTTATACAAAATAGCAGCTAGCAACAAATCTAGCTTCTTTTCTGGAGTTTGGACACTAATGGGTCAATCTACGAAACGGGTGCCATTTGGGTCCGCAACATTTGATGAAATGTACAAGGTTTACAAATTTTGGAGCTACCTAAGCAAGTGCTCTTATTGACATGCTGTATCAGAAAATTCTATTTCTTAAAGAGAAAAATTTTCATTTGAAAAATAACTGCTCTTTAACTAAACAAAAATGTATATTATCCGATTACTCGATTAATCGATGGGATTTTCAGTGGAATACTCGAATACTAAAATATTCGATAGCTGCAGCCCTAGTTTGTTTTGTTATTCTCTATTGTAACAAGTGGAGTTTTCGACAGTTAGCTCAACAAACAATTTTAAAGGTAGGGTCTGCAGGAATTCTTATTCCTTGTCAGTGAACACAATATTTAAACTGGGCTCCTCCTCCGCGGCTCAGTGCCAGCTGCAGCACACCCACACCCTCCAACCATGACAACGTGAAAACACTCACTTGCCCAGCCACCACCTGTAGCATTGCGCTTCTACATGGAGAGACTCGCGAGCTGTTTGCCTCACTTTTCATGTTAGCACAAGCTAATCATGGGTTTTTGACAAATACCAACTTGCGTCACTCTTTGTCCCGTGCTTAACTCCAAGTCCCCGAAAGCGAGTGACAGTCGAGCCAAGCTGTATTCACCCTTGTTTAGGAAAAAGCTTTATCTGTTTGGCGTTTCGTTTCACTTTGGTTGTGTTTTTCTTCGTCTGTGCTATGTTCACTATCATAGCTTCTCTGATTAGCTTCTCCCACTCGCTATCATCAACAAATGAAGACACTTGCGTACTGGGTGTTCTGCGATTGGCTGAGGTAACCACGCTTACTCACCACCCAGAAACATCCCAATACACCCAAAATGTCAACATTCAGGCTGAGGAGGGGGCTGAGGCTAACACAGACACTGACACACACGTAGAGACCTGTAAGACGATTGAGAAGGATTATTCCTGTAAAAGTTGACATTCTTTCTTTTTTTAATGAAAATCTTGCAGACTCTACGTTTAAAGAACAACTTATCATGATCCATCTTCAGATGATGTAAAAAAAAAAAAAAACAGACACACTAACACGTAATAACAGAATTTACAGAATTGTGTGTGTGTGTGTGTTACACCTGTAGGGATAGTTGAGCTTGTGTTGACATCCATGGCTGGCTCTCTGCATCCATTAGAAAAGAGAAAATGTCCTTTGTCCTGGAAATATGCATGCTGCCCTGTTCAGATTTGATTTTTACACTCGACAGCACATTCACAGACTTCTACATCTCCATCCAACTCTCTGTCATCCATCTTTAAAGTGTTTCTGCTGTCTTTGTGGAGGAATGTGCTGCTTCAGTATTTCCCTCCTTATTTAAGAGCCTCGTCTTGGCGGTTGTAGGGTAATTCTCTAATAGGCAGCAGTGGAGCAACAGCACCAGTCAATAGCCATCAGTCGAACGTAGTCAATAGCCATCAGTCAATGGAAGTCAATAAGATGAAGCAGAGGACAGCAGGCCCTCTTGCTGTCACTGCTCCGAGTGTCACAAGATTGACCGTCTCTCTTTCCAAATTGGATTCAGTGCCCTGCGAGAGGAGTGTTTACCGTATAACAACATTGTGCCAGATAAAAATGCCTCCAGTCTCTGGGAAATAAAATCCTGTCGCTTCAGATGAATGGTAGCTATACAGCACAAGACAAGCATTAATAGCTTTAAAATGCTGGACGTGAGCCATGATATGCCTCTGCTCTCTCTGTCTGTTACCCTCAGCAAGAGCTGCTGCAGGTAATTAAGGAAAGGTCGAAAGATGAGTGGAGCGCTTCGTATGCAGGGACAGTGAGCCTTTAAGGGTTTAGAAGAAGGTGAGGAGGTTACTTTGGAGGGATAAAAGGCATTATAATAGGTGGGTTGTGTTAAAGGTGAGAGCTTGAGTGTTCTCTGTTTCACCCCCTACACTCTTGTATTTCGGTTCCTCTCCTTGGATGGATTCCTCCTCAGTCTCTACTCCTCCTTAGAGATATAACCTTTCCATTTTTGACAGCTCAAAATGCCTGTCGTCAGCGCAGAGGAGTAACAGGTCAAATAAGGTGTTTCCCAATATCCTGTAAATACAGCTCTCTTTCTATTCGCTAATCCAAACCATCCTGATCTCCCAAAGGTAGAAAACCACACACTGACCTCTGACACTGAATTATCCCATTTTCTCCTTAATTAGTCTCCTAAATCTTAAACTGTGAGTAGGAATGCAACACTGATGCACACACCTCCAAAGGGAATATTGAGATCCTCTGGGGCCATAGTTAAGTTTCATTTTCATTTTGTTTTTGACTAAGTCATTGTTTACCACTGAATGCCATTCCTCCATATTAAGTGACAAAGCTGTTTGTTCTCAGATCAAAAGATTAGCTTCACCAAGACATAACTTGATGGATCAGTGTGTGCTAGGGGCCGCTTTGCCACCGAGGCCTCCAGCCAGAATTTGGAGCCGCCCAAAGAAAATAGGCCTCTATTGTGTGGTTGTCAGGCTGGCGGACTCTTGTGGTGCGCACACTCAGGCCCGCTGACACACACACACAGACACACACAGACATACACTGATGTACAGGCATACAAACAGAGACACTTATCACCAGAAAGAGTCAGTGTCAGGTCAGCCGGCCCAGCCTGTGGACAGCGCTGTATTGTTGCTAGCCTCCAGCTCTCCTGGACATTAAACAGTAAAAGCATTCAGCTGTTAGTGGTGAGTCAGGACCAGCGGGCAGCACAGCCACCAGTGTGACCCACAACACCTGCCTGTACACTAACACACTGTTGTGTCAAGGAGGCTTGGATTACCACACACACATCAAAAATGTCTGTTTCAGAAATGTCTGAAAAATCAACTTTATGATGTTCTGTATGACAAGAGAAACACAAGTGTTACTGCTATTGAACTAATAAAGGTTTAACACATCAATAGGGAGAGGAAAACATGGTATTCCCTGTTGTATGATTGAGAAGGAGGATCCTATTATTCAGATTGCCTTATTGAACTTATTCCTATGTCCCCTGACCTGTAAAGATCCACAGCCCTGCTGAGAGGCTCTATGGATTCACAGAAGGGTCACAGTGGGATCCCTATTCAGCGTGCTTCAGTGCTAACACCCAGTGGAAAGTCTTACCTCTGAGCTGTTGACATTGTTAGCATTTCTAGCTTCCTGCCAAAACAATATGTCATGTCAAGTGCCTGTTTGACTTTGACACTTCTTCACAGCCTGACTGTTTGACTGGCATATTTTCCAAGAGGCCCCCGTCCTCTTCCTCAACTTTGTTGTTTCCCTTTTTTCTCCTAAACCCAACTTTGGGGGTGTTTGAGCTTGTTGGAGAGGTCACAGGGGGACATGGTTATGTATATACTCATGGTTTGTGTCTGAGAGGTGCTGTCAGTCAGCGCTCTCTGTCTTTTTGTCTTTAAAAGAGTGAAAGTGAAACCATCAATCTGGGCTAACGAATGTGTCTGATCAGTGACATCTTACATCCACAAATCAGCCTCAGCGCTGACAACATTCTTTGTCTTCATAATGAGCCTCATGTGGAAATGGATGTTGTAACCTTTATTGTCATTTTAGTGACACAGTAATTTAGTATTTTTAATAAAGGTAAGATGTTACAGCAAATAGTGTTTCCTCTTCAAATCCTTACACTACAACTCATCATAATAACAGTTCTCTTCTTGCTAAATTTGAACCCTTGTACTTCATCATGTGAGGATTGTCTGCTTCATTTTAGTCCAGGAGCTGCTGTGGCACCACACCTTATCGGTATCTGGTGTTGACTGAGTGAATTTGACCAAAGGAGACTATGACTGAAACATTAAGGGAAATGTTTAATCATATTGCTGTAGGAACTTATACCCCATAACACGTACACAAAAAGGTGCAAGGTTGTAATTATCCCTAATTTTTTTTTTTCGAGAGTTCTTTTTATTGATTTTTTTTCAGATAAGAAGTAGAAAACAACAGTCCAATCTTAGCACAAAATATTTTCTTAGTAGTTCCATAATACTACATATAACATTCACCCAAGAGCATGCAAAACAAAAGACAAAAAACAGAGTGTGACCAAGCAGTGTTGTGCACGAGCAAAACAGTCAAAGAAGCTTCACACATAGGGTTGGGTACCTTTTACATTTGAAACAATACTGATGCCCGGTACCTGGCAATCAGTACCGTTACTCAGAGGTACCAATTTTTGGTACTTTTTTCTGTCTATGTGTTAAAAAAATATCAATTTGCTTAATAATAAAATAAATACATTTTTCAATTTAACATATTTATTCTTCATTATATAACCCTGTAATGCTGTGTTCATGTCCAGCATGGAAAATCCCTGCTCTTCCACTCCCTCACAGTCACAAGGATACGTTTAGGTACCTAAGCATGGTACTTTTTCAATTTACGTGAATCGGTACCCGATATTTTTTGAAAGAATTTAGTCGTTACCCATAAAAGTAGAGCTAAAGCTAAGAGCCTTATTCGGTACCCATCCCTTTTCACACACTCAATTTAGGCACTGCATTTTAAGAGTTTTAAAATTCTTTCCCACTGTGACATAAACAGGTGTATTCTTCTATTAATGCAGTACCTCAACCGCTCCATTGTGATAACATCAGATACCAGAGATTTCCACAACTGGACACAGGGGGTCAACGCTAATCCACTTAATAATGGAAGTCTTCCTAGTCAACATTAAAGGAAACTGCCAAAATGTTTTTCTTTTTTTAATTTGTCAAACATGCACCTGTTCCCAACCTGCATGCATGCATAGATCATACAGTTTCTGCTTAATTTCTGTTCTGAAAAGCCACTTCGCCCATCTGTTTTTCAGGACAGGTGTGTCAGTGGGTCAGGTTTCCCACAAACAGTTCAAGGGTAAACACCCGCACACTGTCCTGCTTTTAAAGAAAATTAGCATTTACGCTACGATTTGGAGGTAAATGCTTTCCCTCGGCTGGAGTATTCCCCTCAAATACAGATGAAATAAGTGCATTGACGATCAGGCTCATTTCTATAGTTCAGTGACCTTTTTATAAAACTCAACATGAATTTTTATGTGGTGTTCTCCCTTCTGAGGTTTTTTTTTTTGGGTGGGTGGGTGTATTTTTATGACCAGGTTGAAAAGTTAGAATTTAGAACTAGCTCTGAAAAACAGACTTTTTTACTTCATTTAAGTTTTTCTATTTTTTTTTAACTCTCTTAATAGTGTAACTGATGCTTTTGTGGGTTGAAATTTGTGTGTCTGGTTCTATATTTATCACATTTGCTCTCTCAGTGAGGTAACTGACATCCACTTTTTATCTTTTTATTGTCTTTGCTGTTTTGATCTTGATGAGAAAGTTGCTGCAGGCGTGAAGCCACCACCTCTTATTTAACATTTCCTGTCCTTTTGATCAAACTGTTTGCCTGATGAAGCTCTGGCACTGAAACATTGCAATAAATGCTTATTTCCTTTACAAGTATGACCGTGTGCAGGTGTTTACCTTTGAACTTCTTAATTTCTGTTGACTCAAGAAACCAACAATGAGACGCTGATTTTCTCTTTGATGATGTCACCATCTCCCATTTGAGGGTTTTCATTTTCAATGAATCCTATCCAAGGATCCTCCCCCAGTTTTGTGACATACAGCAGGTTTAATCCGTACATTGTTCGGTATCTACAAACTTAATAATGTTATGTACCTTTATAGGCTCACCCTATCTCTTCATCTCCTCCTACTCTATTTTTTCTCCCCGTTAATTATAGTTAAATTCTTGGCTTAAAAAACCCTTTTACCTTGATATTCCTCTCAAACAGAGCAATTAGAATAACACGCAGCGAGATCTTATTTAACAGACTGCCGTCTAATTATGTGTCAGGAGACAACTGAGACAGATTCAGTTCATGCTGACATCAGCACAGATTTTTCTTCTTGGTTGAAATACTGCGAGGAAAAATGTTCCAGACGCACCAGACAAATGATCTTTTAAATGCCTCTTGCCTCGCTGATGTTATCACTCAAGTATTCAGGAGGAAATTCACCCTGATTCCATATCTGTCATCAAACATACGCAGCCATCACAACGTCAGTTCTGTGGAGGTGAGAGGAACAGTCAGAGGGTGAAAGCTGGTCATATGCTGCCACAAGCCTCCTCTGGTGCCCTGTGGTGCCAGTGTAACCAGCGAGTGTGTGATCCTGAGGCACTTGTGCACACACACTGCCATGGCACAGCCGAGCTAATGACTCATCTCTCTGCCCCCCCCTCCCTCCTTTCTCCCTCCTTTCTCTCTCTGTCTGTCTGTTCCTCTTTTTTTCCTCCGTCTCTGTCTGAACAGGGGACATCACTCAGAAGGGCTATGAGAAGAAAAGAGGCAAGCTGTTGGCACCATACATCCCACAGATACAAGGTAAGGCACACAGGCCTGCAGGAAAATTTACTGCCCAGAACAGAGCAATCTTTGCTTTGGCTGTTTGTTAGCGTAGCATTTAGCATGGTTTGCTTGCTGTGGCAAACAGTATGAGAAGTCTTTGTAAAGTTAGTAATGAAGGATACAGAAGTGACTAAGGAGCAGATGGAGGAGGAAAGAGTGTGAGAAATATAACGATGATTCAAAGGAAGAGAAAAGATTAAATGAAACAAAATGTAAAGATACAAAAGAGGGGATGAAAAGTTGATTTCTATAACAGATGATGCATTATATGCTCATAAAGTTGTATATACTTTACTCTCCTGATTGGATATTTCTCTGCTTGTGTCCATGTTGCTCATGGTCAGGACTTTAAATATGGTCCTGTCTCGCATTGCTCTGTAATTAATGCCTCAGCCTTGCTTCAGCCGTTCATCATGGTGTCTGTGGAGGCCCACTGAGTACAGGTACTAACCAACCAAGGCGAGGAAGACAAACTGTAATGGTGTTGTAAATATTAGGTGCAGCTGCTGGAATGATACCTGGTCTAGACCTGGTCTCATCATCTGTTTCTGTCATCCACACAGACCTCTTATTTTCAGCTTCACTTTTCCTACAGCATGCTAAGTATTAAGAAGAGTGTTTTGTTTTTAATTGCCAGTTTGTGCCTCAGTGTCTTAGATCAGTGGTGGATTTACTTGAAAAATAAATGAGAATGGACATTTCCTAATGTCTTTCTCTTGCTGTTTGACTATAAGGTGCAGGAATCAGTTTTATTTTCGTGCCACTGGATCAAACTATATAGTTGGTTTGTGGTGAGTTGTGCTAATTTATTGTCCGTATGTTAAATGCTTCTCCATCCTCCATCAAGGGTCTATGGAAGTCTTTGGTTTGGCTAGAAACCCGGTCTGGGTCTCATGTGGTCAGCTCTCTCAAGCCTTTCCACTAAATTCTTGAGCCCTGTTATTAAGCTTGGGCGGATCATCCCCTCCACTCTGTATCATTGTCTTAACTCTCCCTCCTTGTTATCCTGGATTTATGAGCCTTTTCTTTGTTGTTTATTGTTGGAGCCGCTCAGCGTGGAGTCTAACAGCTGAAGATGGGAAGTGATAGATTTAGAGCTGCGATAGCTGGGCTTTAAAGTGGGTGAGATTCTATATATACAACGAGCTCTTCCAGCTGAATGAAGACGTGTTGGAAATTAATGACACATCCATCCAGCAGGATGAATCAGTGGGTTAGGCTTTAACAGCTACAGGCCTGAAATAGGAGACCAATAGACTATAAGCTGAGCTCCATAC
Organism: Halichoeres trimaculatus; assembly: GCF_033239565.1. NCBI lineage: Eukaryota > Metazoa > Chordata > Actinopteri > Labriformes > Labridae > Halichoeres > Halichoeres trimaculatus. The sequence goes on from NW_027437197.1 coordinate 21,438,374, forward strand.
TGAATTTCATAAGCTGTTTTACAGCCTTGTATTTCACAGTTGTCATACTGTAGAGCTATGCACGTGCCAAGAGCAGTAGAATAGGTGGATAAGATTGTTAACATCCACACCAGAGTTGATTTTGTATCTTTCTGTCCTCAGCGTGAACTCTAAAACTTATATTTTCACCTATTTATGAGTATTTGGTATGTAAATATTAATTTTTCAGTTTCAGGTTGAGCTTTGTGGATTATGTTGTGGACCTTTTTGTGCAAATAAAGGCGTGTAGGGAACTTATCAAGAAGGATGTTTTTTCACCCTGAATGCAGCTGCCGTCCATTTATAGAAATCCAGCACATGACTATTATGAGTTGTGCGTTTCTCATTATCCAAGCATATTTTCTCATCAAGAAGTGAGACACTGCACACGTGCCGTCAGCCGCCACACTGGTTAAGTGTTGGCATTAGACAGGTGCTAAAAATTCATCAGGGCCCTCTGTGAACCAATAACAACATCTGCTGTGACGGTGCACACCCCTCATTGGCTCTGTGTGGCTTGTCTCTGAAGTGCGTTCTGCCCAGCAACCGGGTCTGGTGTCCTGGCTTGTTTTATAGACCTGTCTCCTGTGGGAGCCGGGGAACGGTAGGAGTGTGACTGGCCTGTCAGAGCAGTATAAGGGACCAGCATATATTAATGTGTTTACGCAGACTCAGGGGATGCTTAGTGGGTGTGCACAAACACAGATTGTGTGTATGTGTGAAAGTCCATGTGTTACGTGTCCTCAAAAGTCCTCAGTCCTTATTAAATCTTGTTTTGAAATTCTTGTTTTAAACAGATTTACTTGAAGCCTGTGAAAATGTTGCTTAACATTTCTAAGTGTGTGTGTGTGGTGTGTGTGTGTGTGGCTGTCTGAGAGTTGCTGACTGTGTGCAGCTCACTGATCCCCGCTAAGCTGCCGCTGAAAAGCCGGGCTGGCTGATGGCTGGTCTGCTGGCTGGGTGTCTGACTGGTCAGCCAGCTAGCTTCTGGATCGAGCTGGTTGAACGTAGCAGGACACAAGTCTGTTCTCAGAGGGCTTTTCTCTGACGGCGGTCTCATACAGGCAGACACTCTGTGTGGTTCAGTCGGTCACAGGTCAGCAGAAGTTGCAGCATCACAGCGAGCTCAGAGCTGACCACAATACTGCTTGGTTAGACTGTAAAGCTTTGTGTGATGAAAGTAGCTGGCACATAAGATCACTCCAAAGGGTGTGATGTGCTTTCACTTCAACTTAAAGAGGCTGAGTTCGAAAGTGATCCTGAAAAAGTCTTCCTTCTAGATATAAGCCTGATCATAATCCACACTTTAAAATGAGATTATCAGCGCTAATATTGCTGGTTACAGGTTATTTTAAATTGCTACTTCTTAGCTTCAAGGTTGGGTCGACCAAGACAGGATTGATTTACGGCTCGTCTTGTTCTTTATGACAACACACCAGCTGGCAAAGTTTAGTAGTGAGAGAAGAGATGTGTGTTTTTCTCTGCTGAAAACAATTTCTGCGATTACTTTTGTAGTGATGGTGGACACTGGAGCCTAGCTGTCAGACAGAAAAAAGACAGAAGAACAGAAGAAAGATAAACAGGAGAGTGATACAGCCTAAGCTAAAGGCTAATTAGCCTTTAGCTTAGGCTGTATCACTCTATAACACAGTGGCTAAACTGTTTGTGCTAATGTTCATTCCAACCCACAGTCAGCAGTTATTCTGCAGTGGTCTGTTCAAACTTGAGAGTCTATCAATAAAATGAAGAGTGAGGTTACAGTAGCTCTGCTTGGTAGATGACTGGCAGGACATAACCATAGTTTGTATAAAACATGGACGTAGCCGACGTTGCCCATCTGTTCCTGAAATTGTGAAACCAAGCCAATCCGTGGACGCAGCCACATTTGATATGACGCCAGCTGTGAATTTTTCTTTAAGCAGCTACAGGGCGCCCGGCGGTCATGTGACCTGAGCTATGCCTCTGATTGGAAAATCAAACGACCTTAATAACTTCTAAACTGCAGAGATAGAAAAAACATCACTCACCGTACAGTGTGTGCCGTTAGTAAAATCAGTGTTTAGACCCAAGTGTTTTTTGAACCAGGCTGTAAATTTGTTTTTAATGCTGTAAAATGTGTTTTTATGGCTGTACGTGGTCTTTCTGCAGCCAGCCCCAAGCGGATTCTTGAAGAACAGCGACTTTTGGCACTTCCACATAGTCTTCATTTTTACCGACCGGATGTTGCCCCTTATAACATAATCAGGATTTACTAACGTTACACATTACAGACATGTCTTGGAGCACCGGACTGCCAGCTGGGCTAAATATAAACAGCTACTAAACTACATACAAACTGACAGTGTTTACTTGTTGTCAGGTTAGCCTACAGATACATCAGAGCACCAGGCTGCCGATAGCACTATATATAGCCAACTACTACAACGTTTGCTTGAGGTCATGTTTCAAACTGTAGCGCCATGTAACTGTACTGATAAATAACTTACCTCAGCGCATTGTATCTATTAAAAAGTTGTCTTGAACAAAGAAAATTTGTTTCGATCAGATCTCTATTCAATTCCAAAATAAACAAACGCCTCACTAAAAGTCATTTCAACAGTGTGCAGAGACATGTGCAATTAAAACAGATCCTCCTCATAGCATCTTTAAGTTACACTCATTTAGTGTACTCCTTCTAGTTTGAAATGTCTTTTTCAGTTTTTACATCCTGAAAGTTCTGCTGACTTTTACAGTTAGATCTTGACTCTTATAGTTTAGATAATGAGTCCTGCACACTTGAACGTGGTGCAATATCTCCCTGACTTCCAAAATTGTACTTTTTGAGTAAGAAAGACTCAAAAAGACACCTTTATTCTGCTCTTGCAGGAAGCTATAGAGCTGTGCAGCAGATGTAAAGCTATACCTCTCACTACAGGGAGTTAGGATTCAGTTATTGGTCGTGTTGCCACTGGCATGGACGTGCATTTCAATGACTTTGCTCCATTTGCATATGAGAACTTGTGTGATTTCATGTCTATGCATATTTCAGCATCAGTAACCAGTGAGCAGGTGTTGTTGGAAGGGGTGAAATAGGAGTTATCTTTAATAATAGATGGCTGGAGAAGTTAATCTGACTAAAGTATGAGAGTAGTTGTCGAAGACAACTAAGCCCTCAAACAGTGACCTTCCTCCAGGCGGTGGTCTCAGGTTTCCCCTCAGATGCTCACCGTAACTCACTTAATGAAGCTTCGGATGAGAGCTGCATAAACCAAAGGATGAATCACAGCCTGCGTCACGCGGAGCACAGAGAGGTTGATGAGTTTGAGTGTTTGATAATTTTAGTACGCTCCAGTCAGATGATGTTGTCTTTTTGACATTCATGGTGCTTAATAACCTCCTCTCTGTTACAACTGTGTAATTTGCATTTGCTCCTCTTGGAAAGCTGGGAGGCGTCTGGAAGGCTGAAAGAGGGGGGCTGGATTAATTAAAGTGAACGCTTTCTCAACTCCAAGCTTCAGTATTAGAAGAAAGCAGCCTAAAAAGGGATTACCTTTAAGCTTGTAGATACTCGATCTGGCAATACTTTGACACAGTGCGTTTCTCTGCACATTCTGCAGAATACATTAACTCATATTCCTGATTTGAATAGATCTGCTTCTAACTTTTGTTGGAGTTCTGTTTTAATCTGTCCTCTCCTTGTTTGATCTTGTCTCTCTACAGGTGTAGATCCTTCTTTACAAATTGACAATAGGATCCAGTCCTCCTCCCAAGCAGTTCTCCCAGGTTCCAAACACAACAAATCTCGGGCAGCCAACACCCGGGATGAACGCTTCAGATCTGGTAAACGTGTCCACTCTGCCAGAGTTTTTAAATCCCTGGTGCTCTTCATCGATGGCGTTGATGAACTGTTTTCGTGTGTTTTCTTTTTCAGATTTGCACACAGAAGCTGTCCAAGCAGCTCTGGCAAAGTACAAAGAGCGGAAGATGCCAATGCCCTCCAAGAGAAGATCGGTGTTAGTTCAGTCTTCTGTCGAGGCATGCACCCCGCCAGGTGAGACCATCGCTTCCGTAAGCCGACTGTTCGCCAAGGACAGATTTTATCCTCACACGCTCAGCCTGGGTGTACGCTCACACTCGGTTGTTGACATGTGTTCCCATGAGCATCAGAGCGTAGGTTGTGACTCTCTGTTGTGCCCAGTGATTGAAGGTGATGTCGTTGCTGCTGGGAAGAAATGTGAGGTTTGATGAATGTGGCCATTCTCTCCACCATAAAGGAGTCTTTTCTCCAAGACATGTTCCCAGGCAGCTCTTCCCACATGAGCTGCATAATGGGAGCATAATCAGATTTTTAACATAGTGTTAAAATGTTGACCTTTATCATGTTTTTGTAAAAGTTTATATTGCGTGGGTGAGCTCATTTCAATCTTTGCAACTTTTCTACATTCTGCAAATTTTTTGTTGAGACTGCTCCAAAAACATTCTGCGCCGTTTGTTTTCCCAATATTTTTTCTAATCATTCTGCGAGATATCTGTGTGGGATTTAATCACGGAAAACTTGTGAGCCTCTCAAGCGCTGCTGTGGCTTTTTTTGGTGTATAAGAGTTAATTGGTGGGGGGCCTCAGAGCCTCATGTTCTGAGCAAAGAGAGAGGACACAGCGGTGGACCAAGTAACCGGATTAAGAGCTCAGACTTTGGAGTTTGAACGTGAGAAGGAGGGGTTGTCGTCATGGTTGTTTTCAGTCACTCTCAAAGATGTACTGTAATGTATTGGGGGAAAGTGTACTGCTATTACTTTGTCTGACATTGGATTTGAAATGGCAGATTTCAGAGATCACGTTATTGAAGGATTAAAGGTGCAGAGCTTATGCTGCAAAAAAAGTAGTGGCTTGTTTACGTCTGAAGAAAGCTGTCAGAACACAACACGACCAAAGAGGAAGAGAACATAGCCTGGGTAGGCATCACACTAAGTTCAAGGTGTAACTGGAAAGTCTCTGAATTTCCAGGGTTACAGTCTAATCAAGCATAAGTCAGATGTGAGGGACAACAAAGTCAGATCCATTAAAGCACTATCTCACAATTTGTAAGACTCTAAGTGTCAGCTGCTAACATCGTGATGCTAAAACCCACAGCACACCTCTAAAAGGCCTCTTGGAGTCCATTACTAAACTGCTTACTTCCCTTCACTCCACTTCCTTACACTAAGCTCTTACTGGAACAGAGCACAAAATCTTACAGGGTGGTGTTTTCCCAAATCAAACACTCCAACTTCATGCTTACTGGAAACTATAGTCACATTTCATGATCATTCACTGGTTTACTTCCACTTTTCATTCAACTATTGTTTGATCCCTCCCTGCCCCTTCCTCTACGGCGATCACAGAGTGTGAAAGCGTCCACCATTCCACACTCAACTTTTTAACTCTTTTGAGTGGGGGTGGGTAGAAATATTGAGTAATCGATGCATCAAAATATTTCTCTGCCCCATTCAATATCGATTCAGCAAATCCTCTAAGTCAGACCAGTGGGAGGCGCTGTGTGTGTTATTTGCAAGGTATGAACGGAAAATGAACAATATGGCAACCAAAGCAAGCAGCAGCAGTGTAAAGCCAGGCCCTCCAACTTTTAGAATCATCATATCATATCAAAAGAATCAAAATTGAATCATATCAGAGGTTTTTGAAAATACCAAGTTCTAGTTTTGAGTGCCTCAGGTCAGGAATGGGCAATGATTTCCAAATATTCAAATAGACATTTACATAAAAAAAAAGAAAAGCACTCAGAGAGGGCAGACCTCCACCAAGCATACTGTGATTGTCACCAACACTGTAGTCCTACTTTAATGTTATACTCCCTTTCAGCAGACTGTCTGCTACAATTTGTTGTTAGTTGCAGGTTTTTACCACAATTTGTTTCCTGACAGTGTTGAAAATTATGATGACCCAGTACATATTTCATATTCTGGATCTCAGTATCCAGAATATTGCCAGGATCTGGATCGTACTTTAACATCTGTCAGAAATTATGGTGACCTTGTCTTGTATTGTTTTGCAAAGCAATCCAACCATTAATGGTGGAGTTATATACACATATGGTGAAAATGGCCCTATCTCACAATGATAAAGAATCCTTTTAAAAATCCTGGATTCAGATGGTGATCCAGATCACCTCCAAAATTTAATCACTTCTTCCTTATCTCGTTTTGAACATTTCCTGAAAATTTCATCAAGATCCGTTTGGTACTTTTAGATTTATGTTGTTCACAGACAAACAGAGACACTCTCTCCCAAAAATATCACCTCTGAGGTAAAAATCGAATAGTTCATGGCAGGAAGTAGTTTTGGGCTGGAGCTGTTATGCTTCAATTTCACAAAAAAGTAGGTTGAACGGGACAGGAAGTTGTGCAAGGAAACCACCAAAATGCCTAACGACGACCAAACCAGGTTGTATCTAACTTGACGACGTTAACAAACTGACATAATGAATAGAGCCAGACTAGGAGTCGACAGGTTGGACGATTTTCAGCCAAAACAAGAACCAGGAAAGGCCCAAAATGGGATTGGGAAGTGTGGGAACTCCTTCCAAAAAAATGAACGAAAATGAGGTAGAGTGCAAACTCAGCGAGGTTAGGCTAGCATATCACTTTGAATAATATTTGAATATTTACGGGCAAATATGGAATAGCTCTGCAGAAATACACAATTTGGGCAATTGTCTCACAGGGACAAAACAGCCTTGATATGATCGGACGAGTGCGACATCTGCACGATATTAACAGGTAGTCATTATGTTATGGCTGATCATTGTATTGCTATTTGGCCTCACCAACCACAAGGTGTTGCTTTGACAACAAGATTGGACTGATTTTCTGCAGAAACAGGTCAGAGAAGATAAGCTCACAGATGTTGTAGTTTACCTGTCCCTGTGTGCTCAAGCTGGCTACTTAATTAGCGCATTACAAGGCTACATCAGATGCTCTGCTTTGGTGCTCCTTCTTTTATTCCTCCATCACTTTCTCTGACTCACCCTCCACCATGTATTCATGTTTCTCTACTTATCTGTGACTAACACTTCTTACTCTATTTCAGTTTCTTTGCCGTTCTTTCCGCCTCTCTGTTTCCTACTTTGCATTTGTTCTCCGACCCCCTTCTTCTCTCTCCCGTGTACGAGTGTCAAGGTTACCGAGATAGGGAGAGAAGGATTGTAAAAGAGCAGAGGAATAACAAACAGAATCATAAATGCCAGATAGCCCCCGTGAGCCGGCTGCTTGTAGAGACATTAAGTTTGAGGTTGTTATAGTCAAATCTTCTCACAGCCTCTGCAAGGCAGCGAGAGGAGCTTGAGGAAAGTATTTTAACATCTTAACTTGTAGCTACATAGTGATTGATTAGACCTCGACGTATCACATGAGAGCTCATTAGTTTTCACAATATCATGCTGATCACTAACACAGGCTCAATCTGTTTCCCAAATGTCTCAGTCTTCATGTCTCCAGTGAAAAGATTTTACAAGGGGTTTATTTTGTTGTACAACGCTTGATTTCATTGTAATGATTCAAAGCATGTGACAGATTTTTGTGGCTTTGCTTGGCATGCAGTGCTGTGATGAATAACTGGAACAAGTGTGACCTTGGTTTGTAATTTTAAAAACATTGTTTTTAATGTTTTAATATCTCAAGTGGATGATAGTAGCTTGCTTTGCCCTTTTATTGCCCTCATTTCTCAGCAGGCTACAGAGCTCAGACTGTCCTGCTCTTGTGTAACTTTGTTGAATTTTTAGAAAAAGAAAATCAAATATTCAGAAGATGAGGTGGGATATGTTCATTTCGAATGGTTATAACCTTGCTTTGAAGTTGTTCCCTTTTGGTCTATTTTTGCACGGACCAACTGCTCATTGATGACTCGAGGGAGAGGCACACAGTCATCAGTAACTGGGTTTGAATCTGAGCCATAAAAACATGAGCATGCACCGCACTTCATACAAAGTTTGATGCCTGAAGCGTTTTAGCTACTATTGTGTTTTTGCTTTTTCTGACACAGCACCTTCGAGCAGAATTAATATCAGTCTGATTATGCTGCCATGCTAAGAACAAACCTTCAAACTCCATTTCTTATTCAATCAAACTAACACTGTGAGTTCCCACGGCTCCCAAGTTTTCCTGCAGTATTCAAGTTGTGTACGCTTTAAGACGTTAAAGCTCTTTGTTCTTATTTGTATTCATTTGTTTAAGCTCACATTTTGGTTTCAGTGTGCAAAAACAAAACAAACTCTTGTTTTCTCACGGCATGCAATTTGTCTTCTACAAATAAGAGGCGCTCTGTTGTTTGCTGTCAAAGTCTGACACACTTATTCAATCACATGCAGCACACAGAGTTCAAGTGGGATGTTTATGCTTCTGTGTCAGTGTGGCCAATTTTAGAGACAAATGACATATATACACAACCAGCAAAGTCATTAAATATCCAAAAACTAGCTTTCAAGTTCCATGACCATCAAAGTCATCTGACCATCCCACTATCTTATATGTACTCTCAAAGTATATGTAAGTACAGTGGGGGAATAAGTATTGAACGCGTCAACTTATTTCTCATCACATTTATTTCCAAAGATGCAATTCAAATGGAATTTCTACCAGACATTGATATTAACTTGAATAATCCACACATGAAAAGAAATCATGACATTCAAGTCCACAAATAATGATTATGTGGAACTGGGATAATACAAGAAAAAAGCATTGAACACACCATGGAAAGGTTGTATACTTTGGCAAGGAAATGCACCAACCTGATTGTTGCTCAGCATCAGAATGGAACTGGTTACAGACTTATATCAAAGCACCTGATTATTCCAGTCAGCACCGTTGGGGCCATTATTTGCAAGTGGAAGAAGCACCACCTTACCATCAACATGCCATGCACAAGAGCTCCTTGCAAGATGTCTGACCAGGGAGTCAGACAGATAGTCAGAAGAGTACTCAACGAGCCAAGGACCACCCTGAAAGTGCTCCAGAAAGACTTGGAAGCAGCAGGTATAATTGTTACAGAGAAAACAATAGGCATTACACTCCACTGCCATGGCCTCTATGGACGCTCAGCCCGCAAGATTCTATTCTTCAAGAAAAGACATGTTGAAGCTCATTTAAAGTTTGCTAAACAGCATCTTTACAAGCCTCTAGAATACTGGGAGAATGTTGTCTGGTCAGATGAGATCAAAGTTGAACTTTTCAGCTGTCATACTACATACTATGTTTGGAGGAGAAATGGCACTACACATCACCCTAAAAACACTACACCAACAGTGAAGTTTGGAGGTGGAAGCATCATGGCATGGGGTTGTTTCTCATCTCATGGTGTTGGCAAACTTCATATAATTGTCAAGCAATGAATGGAGCCATGCATGGGGAAATTCTTGATATGAATCTGCTGCCATCCACCAGGATGATGAAGATGAGACGTGGCTGGACCTTCCAGCAGGACAAGGATCCAAAGCACACGGCAAAGTTGACTCTGAAATGGTTTCAAAAAAGAAAATCAATCTGTTAGAATGGCCTAGTCAAGATGAATCTCAGTTAGCGTGTTCAATAATTTTTTCCTGTGTTATTGTACTTAATTCCACATAATCATTATTTATGGACTTGAATGTCATGATTTCTTTTCATGTGTGGATTATTTGAGTTAATACCAATGCCTGGTAGAAATTTTGTTTGAATTGCATCTTTAGAAATAAATATGATGAGAAAAAGTTGACGTGTTCAATACTTATTTTCCCCACCATAGATAAATGCATCATCAGCGTATACAGTAAATCCTGCAGTCTTCCCACTCGGGGGTTTTACTCTCTTGGCCTTTTTCTCGATGACATAATAGACCTCCCCCCCTGTCTTTGTCCACTTTTGTGACGCTGCCCCTTCTTGACCTGTCAAACACAGACACCTCTTCAGCGTCAGAAGACGAAGGTTCGCTGCGCCGGCAGGGACGTCTGGCCACCTCCACGCCCTACCAGGGCCACGGCCACCCAGCCGTTGAGCACTGGTTTAACCGTGTCATCCAGGGTTCGTCCACCTCATCCTCCGCGTCATCCACCTCATCCCACCCGGGAGGGAGATCTGTCACCACCACCACCAACACCACTGCCCACGCAGCCCTCAACGCCAACGCCGCAGCCACCGCACTGGCCGACCTTATGGCACACACCCAGCTAGGTCAGTGACACACATGCAGCCTCACACTTGATCATGTCTCAGTTAGAAGGTCCTTTCAGAGAAAAACACTCCAGTTAGTCCAGAGGGGATTGTTTTTTGATTGACCTTTGCTCACCAACAGAATTGGCGAAAAGCTGAATAAATTCAGGTTGATTTTTGTAGAGCTACAATAAGGTTTGATTTCCATGCTGAGCAAGGTTTCAGTATTGGATGCTTTAAATAATTTCCTGAAGATTGTGTTCTTAGAGGAAGAATCCTGATCTGAGTTTTATTAGAGCAACACGTGCTGTAAAATTGCAATGCAGAACTGTGCTGCAAGGATTTGCTCCTTCTTTACCCATGATTCCTAGTGTTGCACCATCTCACATTTGCAGACATCAGCAAAAGATTTGTGCATTCTATTATTGTCAGACTCTATCATGTTGCTGAGACTGATTTTCTACGACTGCCACATCGATTGCAGACTGACAGCTTGTCTTACACGTCTGCTCCAGCTGAGGCCTTTTGTCGCCCTCGATAAAACAAAAGCTCTTGAATGAATGAGACGAAAGGAAACAGCCACAGACTTTAATATTATGGCTCTTTAATTAGGTGCCTCTGTCTGCCATCCTGCTATCATTCAGTCATGTGAAAGGCTTCACTGCCACTTTCCATCAAAACTCCATGTTCCATGCTGCAATCAAGTGTTACAAGTTAGTTAATGAGATTCAGCGGATTTATCTCCTCAGCAGCAAAGTGATACAGTGTCTAGCTCGGCTGTGTGTGTGTGTGTCCACATGCCTGTATGTGTTGCCGGCAGAACGATGTCCCATTAGGAATGAGCTGTCTGATGTCTTGTCTCTCCTCAAGGTTGCTGTCATAAAGAAGCGACAGTGACTGGTGCTGAATGAAGCCGTAAATAAATCTCTCCTATTATCCCGTGCCTTGGCCTCTTCCACTTTGATTCTGCCTGTCTTTCACTTCAGTAGGCAATGACTGCCAGGCCAACACGTATAAGGAATAGATATAGAGATAGATCTTGGTGGATAAGGACAGTTACCTCTGCTCCTGTTGTGTAATGTCCCTTAGTGTCAGTGACATCGTGGTCCCGGGGCCAGGGAGGGTGTAGCATTGACACTGTTGTATTTTACTACTGACCGTGTATAAAGATGGACAAAATGTCTCCACTTCCTCCCGTTGTACAAAAATGAGGTCAAAATACCCCCATGACAGACAGTATATTTGTCATTTGGAGCAAGTCTCCCAGAGCTACTCTTTCCTGTAACCACCAGGCTCTTTAAAGGGATAGTTTGGATTTTTTGACATGAACCTGTATGGCATCCTCATCTGTAGTTACATGCATCAGTGCTGTCTTGCCCCCTGTCAGGGTCCTGTGACCCGAGATCTGGTGCGGTTTTGGTCTAGACGAAAGTAGTCCGGCAACATGGCTGGGGTCACGAAAATAAAGCGTTTTTCCTCTCAAAACAATTTGTGTTCAAAAGAGTGATAAATTTGCATCACAAAACTGCAAACCGGAAAAAAGTCAGACTCCGTTATCGCTTGGCTCTACTTTCTGCTGTGTATCACTGCGCCGCACGGTGCATCCAGCTGCCCGGCGCACGTTGTCACCGTCATTACAACTTAAAAAAGTTAATGATAACATGTCTGACTACGATCCTGATGAAGATGACATTACATTTAGCACGGAGCCAAAGGGATATCTTTATGAACCCGAATATACTGATGCTGAAATTCGTCAGATGGAGTTAGAACGGGTAGAGAGAGACGAGGCACAGTCATGTCGCTCCTGGAGCCACAGCTGGAGCCGTGAAAGAGAGAGTGACAGACAAATGCTGGTGCACTTGTCAGAAGTGTGAAGTCATGCCGACAGAGGTGGAGTGCTCCTGCTGCAACGAATGGAACCTCATCATGTCACAGATACAAGACCTTTCAATTGATGAGGAGGCCAGCGTTGCAGCTTCTGTCTGCATCACAAACAATAATGACTACCCTGCACTAGGCTACTGAATGAGGGTGTTTTAAAGACCTCTTTTCACGTATCTAGGTACGTGAAAAAAGCAGTAAGTACAGATGAGGATGCCATACAGGTTCATGTCAAAAAATCTGAACTATCTCTTTAAAGTAACTGATGAAACGGCAAAGATCGTCTTGCTCCTTGCTCTTCTGTAAAGTCTGCGGCATAAGAGCTTCTCATAAGTAAGTTTGAAGCAGATACTCACTGTTACATAGAGTTCAATTGCTGTTCTTAATAGGGATGGGTACCAAATAAGGTACTTTTATAGGTACTGACCGAATTCTGTCAAAAGCACCGGGTACGGATTCACAAAAAAACAAAAGGTACCATGTTTAGGCACCTAAACGCATTCTTATGACTGTGAGACAGTGGAAGAGTAGGTGATTTCTCATTCTGGCCATGAAGACAGTATTGCAAGGTTATATACTGAATAGTTTTATCATGGAACAACCATATAATGTTTACCACACAAACCCAAAAAAGTATCAAAAATTGGTACCATTGAGAACTGATACTGACCGCCAGGTACCAGGCAACGGTACTGAATCGTTTCAAATGTGAAAGGTACCCATCCCGAGTTCTCAACTCTGCTAATTGTGTGCACAGCACTACAAAAGCACTTTATCAACAGAGCTGCTGGTTGTTCTCTTAAACCTCATTTTTAGATAAGCCCAAAAAAAGAAGTGGAGAAAATCTAAACTGCAAACAAAAACAACCAATCAGGCATGGTGCCTAATTAGCACGATTTTAAAGAACAGAAATGTGTTTCTATTTAACGTTCATAGAGAACAGAACTGTGGACAGAGCAGGAGATGGGGTGGGCGAGGAGTGACATGCAGGAAAAGGTGCCACAGGTTGGACTCAAATGCCGGCTTTCAGCTCAAAGGCTCGCCTCATGGTCTGTGCAACCTGAACCAGCCCCCCCATATCAGCGCCCCCTCATGTCCGTTAACACATCTTTTAACACAGAAGAAGCAGGCTGTATAACTTATAGTGTCAGTCAGTAGGTGTAGCACATATGTTTTGGCTTCACTTTTGAAGACATGTCATGATGCCCTTCTTTCAAACAGTCTTTGCACTATGCTGCTCAAGTTAACCTTGAAGATTATAATGACTGTATCCACACTTGTAGGGTTGCAAAATATTTAGATAGATCGCATTAACATTAGAGAATTGATTGACAGACTTACATTCAAAAGACACTAGGCTGTTAATTCACTGAACAGACATTACATTCTCTGTGTCAACTGATAAGATGTACCTTTATCCACAAAAACATGTATTTATTATTTGAACAGGGAGTATATATGGTTGTAAAATGTGAAATCTTTGTCTTATTACCGTCCCCTAAGCTGATGACCCCACACCATCAGGTGTTGATCAGTTTTATTCAGAATCATGAGGTAGACTTTCACTTTGCCCAAAAGAAGGCCTGGCATTTGACCTTGTAACCTCCCCCCCTGACACCCCACTCATCACAGATAACCACTCAGCGCCCCCCGATGTGACGGGGCTGTCGGAGCGCACCTCGCTCCAAGCGGAGCGGCCCCAGGTGGCCTCAGTGCGAGGCGTTTCCCGCAGCTACAACCACCACACCAGCGTCATGGAGACTGCAGATGGTGAGTTTCCTGCTCAGCCGCACACACACACACACACACACACACACACACACACACACACACACACACACACACACACACACACACACACACAGTCACCTCCCTTTCCCTGTCTCCCCTGCTGTCTGTCCCTCTGTCTTGTCCTTCGTCAGTCTGCCTTAGACTGGCACAAGCTGCTGACCGACCCTTCTGTGTTGCCATAGTAACACTGCACCTATCCAAAACCCCCTGAAGACAAGCGTGTCTTCCTCAATGCTTAACATATCTTTTACTGTAACAACAAAACACACGACCAGCGATGATTAAATAAGGAAAGTTTTTCTCTCGGAGTCAACAAAGGAGAAGAAAACTCGCTGAGGCAGAGCTGTAGAGATCATCAGAGGTGATTCTGCTCATTTCATGTCATGTTGTTTGTGAAACAGTGCATAAAATGAACAGCCCAAACATCATTCATCATTCAAGCCGCAGCGTCTACCATGCAGCCGGTATTTGGAATTAGACGCTGAGCAAGTGCAGCAGGAGATGACCTGTGAGATCGAACATACAGCACACAGCGTATCAATCATTTCAAAGCTACCAATGATCTGATCTCAGTAAAACCTGTGATGTGTGCAGAGGCTGGTTATAAAGTGTATGCACTTCCAGTGAACGGTTCATTTCTTCAGAGTTCCCGACGATGACAATTGGGTCGAGCAGCCTGTAAAAGAGCGCCATGTGCTTCTGTCACCCTTCCATCTTCATTCATTTCAACATCAGAGCAGAAATGCTGCTTTGAATTAGCGTCCAACGTGTTAATAAGCTAGCAGCCAGAAAAACTAGAGCACAGCTCCAGCAGAGCTATTTTCTCCCTGCCATCCACCCTCTTTCTGTAAGACGGTGTTTGTTTTGGGGGGTTTCGATGCTTATGGATGCTGCTCCAGCTCACCTGGCCGACACAAAGAGGAATGGATGTGATAAACCTTTTAAAGGATGTAAACAGTGTTATATTTATTTCTGTTGTTTGGCTGCTTGGTGCTCAAGATGTTTTAAAACCCACGCTCCTTATGCAAGTTTTACCATATGAGTCATTATCAAATGACAGGAATAGCAAACTGTGAGAAAGCTTATATTTGTAGTCATGGTACAACACCAGTTTGTGTCTGAGTTTTCTGTTTCTTTTCTTTTCACTTGTGTGTGTCTGATGGTAGACGTCTCTGATTACACACACTCACAAAGTTAGCCGTGCTCTTCCGCTGACTTCCTGATGTGTCTCTCCTCCAGGCTGTGAGTGGAGAGGTGAAGGACCGCTCAGTTTAATGGATGGTATTTATAACTGCTCCTCTACCTCTATGGTGGTCTGCTATATGTGCACTTTGCTGCGTGTGCATTTATGTTTGTGTGTTTCGACTCTCAGATTCAGCTCGTGCCCAAACTTTGAGAGTTAAGAAAAACATGTTAACTCAGTCATTCTATTCATGTGTCTATTTGTTGCTAAGGCTTAAGCATCTGTGTATCACCAAGCTATCGCCACTGTCACTGCTCCTCAGTGTGCTGACACAGGGCAGATACTGTGTGTTAAGGTCTCGTCCGTTAAAGTGAATCTGTTCAGTCAGGGTTGTGAATAACCGTCATGTTGACATTCAGTTTTCTGCCCTCACACTCTTTCAGTTGATGTTACTCACTGTATTCTGTGACACAAGCCTGTTAGCCTGTAGCAACACTGTGGGTTCAGCTGTCTGGCACTGTCGCTGCTTTAATAACAGCTCAAAGCTGGGTGTAGAAATCATGCAACACAGGGACCAAGCTCCTGTTAGTGCTCAAAAACTGGGGCTGTATGTTCTTGGTTTGTGAATCTAAAATGCACAACGTGACGCATTGTCAGCAAATCTTATAAAAGACTAAAACCAACAATGTGTTTAAAGCTAACGCGTAACCAAAGCATGCTATAGGCCAATCCTCAGTGCCGCTATTATTGTGTAAAAGTAGATGATTTCAAACCAAACGAGTCACATTTTGCTTTATGAAGACACAGTGGAGTAGCAGTAAACTTGAAGTCAGTCCATCAAGTCAGTCCTGTTGTCAGTACTTACTATTGAAGCAGAAGCATTAATCCACAGCTGAATATATAGTCTCAAATACAATGCAAATATAGATCGGAAAAGGGAATGTATCTGTTACGCATTTGAGTTAATCTTGGGGATGGGAACCAAATTCTGTCTGCCCCCAGTACCGATTCACGCATCATTGTGACTGTGAGGGAGTGGAAGAGTAGCTGATATCCATGCTGGACATGAACACAGCATTGCAAGTTTATATATTGAGAAATAAATTTATTAAATTTGAAAAATTTGAGATGTTATTATTAAACAAATTAATATTTATTACCACATTAACTCACAGAAAAGTACCGATACAGATTGCCAGGTACCAGGCATCTGTAAAGCATTGTGAGAGTTTCTCATCCATAGTTACCTTTTTAAAGCTGTGTTTCTGGCTTTTTATGTAAAAGACAAAACGGCGGATAGAGTTGGAAAAAGGGTGAGAACAGGGAGTGACTTACAGGAAAGTGACACAGGTTCATCTCTACTAACCTCATGGGGCACGTCACCTGGCTGGTGGGCCAAACCTGTGCCTCTGATACCAGTTTCATTTAACAAAAATAATATTGTCAAGTTGTTTGATAAATAAAACAGTTAAAGTTCAATTTTGTTTTTTTTTTGTGTTGTGAACAGTTTATGAGGAAACCCTCTGGGTGGGCCATAAGTTTCCATACTTATGAAAAATAAACATTTTATGTTTATGTAAAGTATACCACACCAACTACAGAACTACACAAATTACTAATAAAATAGAATACAGAGGGATGAGATGATGAGTCAATAAACCTTCTTAGAAATGGCTTAATGGCACAGGATTAGGATATCATATTCAATAGCAATAATGTTAACATTGCATATGAAGAATTTTTAAGAATATTCAAAGTACTTTAAGATAAAAAATTGTCCTATAAAAGAAATTAACAGAAAATTAAATTATGTTGATTGTCCATGGATACAAAAAGGGCTTCAAAATGCCTGCGATAGAAAAATGCACTTTATAGAGAGATTGTTAAGCTGAGAACCAAAGAGTAATAAATATAATTAATATAAAAAAAGATAAATTAATATAATGTGAACAGCTAAGGGAGAATATTAGAATAAAGCACTAGAGGATATATATATATATATATATATATATATATATATATATATATATATATATATATATATATATATATATATATATATATATATATATATATATATAAAGTTTGGTTTTTTTGTTATTGCCATCATTATTATTTTTATTACTTTTATTGTTATTGTTATTATTTTGTCAGAAATAAACTTTTCTACTGATACTTCTACTACAACTACTATGTTGGACAACCTTTTTTGTTTATACCGTGTGCTCTATTTGATTATCACTGTTTCAAAAACACACACTTATTAAAAGTCTTGTGTATCAGGAGAAGATACAACACATAAATCATCTCAAGGAATGTAATGCAAACACCATTACAAGCATCACTTCAGCTGTGCTAATGCAAGTTCATAAACAGAGGAAAATACATATTAATATGGGTTTTTGAAACAGTAGTATATTTAGAGCACATTATAAAAATAAAAACAGTTACACAACATATGACTGGAAACTTATGGCCAACCCTGCGTATCTGAAGAAGATTATGAGAGATTTGATGGTCACTGTTAAACTATTTGCCAACTATTCTGCAGACAAAGGGAAACAGAGATCTATTTAAAGACCGTGTGGGTGGATCTTCTTTCTTTTCCCCCAGTTAATGTACATTTCAAATAGATTTATTGCCACAGCTGTGACTGTGTGGAAAAAATGAAAAGCAAACTTTTGGGGGGTTTTTTGGCGTTGCCCCTTTTCCTTGAGCCTATTGACAACGATTGGAAAAATAAATTTTAGAATCTGTTCATAGTCAAAGGAAATATTAAATTTTGTATTATTCGATGATTATTCAGATATTTTGAAACCACAACTCATCCCTACCATTTAGAGATGTGAAAAAGTATTACATAAGTGACTAACACATTGTCAGTTTTAGACTTTCAGTAGGATTTGTTTACACTGAGGAAATGTCTAATGAGGCGAGACTCGTTTTGTATTTCCTTTGTTGTTGTCTGAGTTTAATGGCTAATTAATTAATAGAGTAGGGTGTCTTCACTTAAAGACTTTCAGTGCTGTTAATAAACTACTGATGAAGAGTTGGATGTAGTCATCTTCATTTTCAGGTCCTGCTTGGATGAGATATTAATGTTCCCGATGCTCGAGTGGGTGGGGTTCAGGGCCCTCAGATGTTGTCCTGTGTGTCTGGGGCTTTCTAATTGGTCCATCAGGTGCAGCGCTGACCCCCTCATCTCTACTCCCCGTACATCTGTCCCTACACAAGAGGGCAGAGTCTGTCTGAGCCGGGCTTATTATAGTAAGACAGATCAGGAGAGCTGTGTGCAGCTGTGGCCTTCGTCTCCTGTGGCTGTCTGGACTTTCTGAGGCTGATCAGCCCTCCCTAAATTAAGTATGAAATCATGTGAAGGGAGGAAATGATGATTATAGAGTACACACAGCCACGCCAAATATCTAATCATTTCTGATGTTTTTCAACCTCATTTAGCTGTTTTTTCTTAAATCTTTGCTTTACAAAGGGTTGTGTCTTTGTGATCAAGCTTTTTGGGTATCCGTCATGACAGGGTTCAGTTTTAACACACCTAATAGTGATTGCCGTACACGTTGATTATAGCCTATGGTTGTGAATTTGCTGAGACATATTTAAAACAAACCTTTCCCATGAATCACTTTATGCAAAGAGGACATCTTTGTTGCTAAGCAGCAGTCGAGGAGGCTTCTGATTTTCTGGTTTATTCTACCTGTGGTTAGATCAGAGGCAGCATCTTGATGGAAAGACCGATCCTCACACCTCCAGGTGACTTTAGAGGACCTTGAGCTCTGCTGTTTTATTGTCTCGCTACGATGTGAGTGTCAGCTGGTCGTTCTGTGTCTCATTAGAGCTACACAGTGATCTCTCCTCTTTTTCTTATCTGTTCTCCCCTCATCCATCACCTTCCTCTTACTTTATCAACCCCTCAATCTTTCTCAACTGTTCCCCCTCCAAACATCGACCTCCACTCACATATTCTCTGATCTCCTCCATGTTCTCATCTCACCGTGTTTATTTCCTTCCGACGTTCTTCTTTTCATCCCCTTCGATCTCATTGTGTAGGTGTTCCCGTCAACAGTCGCGTCTCCTCCAAAATCCAGCAGCTGCTCAACACTCTCAAGAGACCGAAGCGACCGCCGTTGCGAGAGTTCTTCGTTGACGACTTTGAGGAGCTTTTGGGAGGTAAGCTTGCCTGAGGGAATAACATTTCCTTATAGAAATCAATGAATCATGGGAATAAAAGCATCCCTGTCTCTGTGGCATGATCAGAATACTGATCAGATACTCGGGCGTTAGAGAATCAAATCTTCTGAGTGCGACAGCCGTCAGCAGATTCTGCAGCTCTCAGAGTTTTATTTGTTGAATTCTTGTTAAATATGAGATAGAAATACCACACGGACCTCAGTGTAAACAGTGTAGCTGCTCTTTTAGATCAGTTGCTGCTATTTTGTCTCAAGCTGAATCAGAGACCACCAGGTGTGCCAGGGGTGCGGTTACAGAAACACCGGGTACAGAATCAGGCTTTAACACTCACACCCAGTGGACCAGCCCTGCATAACCATTTCCTCCATTCCAACAAGTCCATCGTGGTTTGGGTGGTACTCTACCAGGCTGAGTAAACACTGTCAGGGTGAACACACCAGCAGGTAATTGTGAAGCCTCCCGGCCTCTCTGGCACAGGAACCGTGACATGGCAAGCATCAGTGTGGAGAGAAACGCACACAGAGCTGAAAATGACAGCCGACCAGACTGGCTGCTTTATTTGGCCGGGCTGTAGTACCAGCTCAGGTAAACAGCTCTGAATCCCACTTAACCACAGGATTCAGGAGAGTGTGAAGGAAAAATAGTGACAGAGAGATGGAAGTTGAATCAAAGAGTAAGTGGTGTGCTTGATCTTTTCAGTAAGCTGCGGATTCAAACTTCTCTGGAGCCTCATAGGCACGAAGATTTCTAAAACTCCACTGTTACCCTCCAGTTTTCTAAAGGAATCACTCATAATTCATTGCTTGAAATCCTTCATTTCCCAGACTCACCCGAAGAAAGATGCACAGCTCAAAAACCTTGTTATTCACGATCTGAGTTTTTCCCAACTCATTCTAAGAGCAGAGGCACATTCAGTCTGTTATCCTCTTATTCTTCCTCTTCTGTATCCAGTCCAGCATCCAGATCCCAACCAGCCCAAGCCAGAAGGCCAACAGATGAGCCCCCTTGAAGGAGAGCCTCTCGGCACGGCCAACAAATGGCCCCCCTCCTTACCAGCAGCTTTACAGCGATGGGGCACCACTCAGCCCAAGAGCCCATGTCTGACTGCGCTCGACAATTCAGGAAAGCCCGTCTACACACTCACCTACGGTACGTCTCAGCCTGTGGGTGAACTTAGGAAAATGAACCATCATTTATCAGCATAAAAATAACTGATTTTTCTGATAAAAACCTTGACTGAGAAAAAATTTGATGCAGATTATAATTTTACAAGGTTATTTTTGGGGCTTTTTGCGCCTTTCCTTGGATAGAGGAGGACAGTGGGTAGAGTGGGCAACAGGATAAGAGTTGGGAGTGACATGTGGGAAAGGTGCCACACACTGGATTCTGGAGTGTGACTTAGGCCATGTCCACATGAAGCCGGGTATTTTCAAAACAAGTTTCCCCCCTCGTTCATTTTAAAAAATACTTTTGTCCACACGCAGCGGGTAAATCCGCCAGTGAGAACGCCAAACCCATAATGGGCAGTGTTTTCCTGACTAAAGACCCATGCCAGCCAATCAGAATGAGCCCCCGTCATTCAGCTGTGACGTTTGAGAACCGAAAACTCTGTTTACCGGCAACAGCACGAAACCATGAAACCGGAGTTTTCCCAAATCTTCTCTTTGGCCGGAGTTCTGAGAAAACATAATTTTTAGTGACGTTAAGCTGCAGTTTCGTGTGGACGACAGGTGTAAATGTATAAAAATATATGCGGTTTCCCAAATACCCAGCTATGTGTGGACATGGCCTTAAGCCTTAAGGTCATCTGTGTTTCAGGATGGGTTCCTTTCACATTTGGAATGATACAGTATTGATGCCCGGAACCTGGCAATCAGTATTGGTACTCAACAGTACCACTTTTCAGCACTTTTGTGTGTTTATGTGGTAATAAATATTAATTTGTTTAGTAATAAAATCTTCATATAAGTTTTCAATACAACATATTTATTCTTTAATGCATAAACTTGTGATGTTGTGTTCATGTCCAGCGTGGAAAATTGCCTACTTCTCCCCTCTCTCACAGTCAGAAGGATACGTATAGGTATCGAAACATGGTATTGTTTAAATTCACGTGAATTGGTACTCTGTACTACAAACAGAATTTGGTCAGTACCTTTAAAAGTACATAATTTGGTAACCATCCTTATTGGGGCTCCATGATTTTATGGTTTGACCCAGGTTTCATCCGTTTGCAGTCGATGAACTATCCTGCAGCAGGGAGGCGCCAGAAGTTTGGGTTTCACTTATGGGGTGCAGTCTTAACATCCATCATTTTATAAAGTCTATGTTTCCATCTGTAGGTAAACTCTGGACCCGCAGCCAGAAACTGGCCTACACTCTACTGAACAAGCTGAGCACCAGAAACGAGCCGCTGCTCATGCCGGGAGACAGAGTGAGTCATGAGATTTAACATGAGTGGTCAGATGCTGATGGGTGTTTGGATGGCGCCTGCTGTTGTTGAAGAAGCGTAATTTTCTCAAACACAAATACCAGCAAATGCCTCATTAACTGTAATGTGAAGCTGGAATATGATTCTTGCTCTACGTGTTCCTTTTTGTCACACGTCTCATACCGTGACGCTCTGTGTGATCCACCTGCAGGTCGCACTTGTTTTCCCCAACAACGACCCTGTGATGTTCATGGTGGCGTTTTACGGCTGCCTCCTGGCAGAGCTGGTACCAGTGCCCATCGAAGTGCCGCTGACACGAAAGGTAAAAGATGAAACAGTCTTCAGGGAATGTCAAGACTTATTTCAGTGTGTGCTTCACAGCCAATGAGGAGCAGTAGTGACCCCTGCTGGACAGCTGGCCTGCTTGATAATTGACAAAAGGCTACGGAGGCATTTAATGTGAGCTTTATATCAAAATAATGTGACAGTAAACGACACCAAATTAAACCTCCTTCATTGCACAAGCTAAATATATGAACTGTGTCTTTTAAGCATTCTGTTGGTAGATGCTGTGCTGTAATAAACAGGGTTTGAGTGACGTGAAATGATCTGTAGCTTCAGTCAAAATATTAGATCACAGGACAGCTGTTCTCTGGAGCCCCTCACTCATTCTGGCAGCAGACATTTCCTCCTTCTCTCTCTGTCTCTTCTCATTTTCTTTTCTGCACCCCCTTCTTCTTTTTCTTTAATCCCACCCAATATCACACATCATGGTTGGCTCAGCAGGAGTTTAGTTTTTAAGCTTGTTTTCAATCAAATATGAGTGAGTGTCAGATCATGTGCTTTGATGCTCAGCGGTGGAGTTTTTAATAATGATTGGCCGTCACTCTGTTTTTTCACCTGCTGCAGCAGCTTTGATGCTCCGAGGTTTCTTCTTCTTCTTCCTCTGTCATTGCTCTTCTTTCTCTCCCTGATGCTATTCCCAGAGTCCCTCAGAACAGCTTTTTCTTTTATGATTCTTATTGCTTTTTTTCTTTACTGGTCAGATTCTGTTTGCTAAAGTTTTACCTCACAAACTCTGCTTTCTCATCTTCTTCGGCCCCATAGGACGCAGGAAGTCAACAGATTGGCTTTCTGTTGGGCAGCTGTGGCGTCACATTGGCGCTAACAACCGATGCTTGTCAGAAAGGCCTACCCAAAGCACAAACAGGGGAGGTAGCAACGTTTAAAGGTAAAGCACGTCTGTTTTTTTAATTTTAAGTGTCTGTATGTCAAGTTTTATTATGTACAAACCATCTCTCTGTCTCCTCACTTCAGGCTGGCCACGGTTGCTGTGGTTCGTAACGGATGGAAAACATGTTGTGAAACCTCCAAAAGACTGGTATCCTCCTATCAGGGAAGCCAGTAATGACATAGCATACATAGAGGTGGGTGTAAATTCACTGACGTCCCAAAACATTAATCTCTACAAACTCCCTACCAGCTTCTTTGACATCCTTTGGTCATTATTTTGCCTTGTTCAATTGTTTTCCTTTTTCTTTCTTTTCTATGTTTTATTTTTTGTTAACCACTTACTGCCTGATTTAATTAACAATTATAAAAATATATTGTTGATATGTGTTTTTGAATTCTTACAGATGATAAAATTAAGCAAAGATTGTAAATTTGAGTAAAGTACACACAATAGTTATAACGAAGTTATGTCATATATATAGACACGAGAAGTTCATCCCCTGACCAACATATTGTGACAAAGTGGATCCGATATGATCTTTGGTTTGTGTAGAATATAAATCAATTGGCAATTGTGAGATACAAAGGTCATTTCAGCTGCATGAAGACCTGACAGGGTATGTCGCAAATTAGCCACAACAGGCATCAAGGGGTTAATTTTCTAAACCAATAACAGCAGCAGGAAACAGCTAAACAAATCCGCATCCTGACAATCATGAGACATGACAAATATACGACCTGACCAGAGGTGAAAAGTAACGAATTACATTTATTCACATTACTGTAATTGAGTAGTTTTTTTTGTGTACTTAATACTTTTAAGTTTTTTTTAAAATCTGTACTTAGTTTTGTAATTTGCTACATTTTAAAAAATATCAGTTACTGGGTAAAAAAAAAAACATAGGGTAAATAAAAATAAAATAAAAACATTGCACGAGAGACAACTGCTGTGTCCACCACAAAATTGACACCACAGAAGAAGAATTATAAGAAATGGGAACAGGAAACAGCTTGGTGCTATATCACAAGAAAGATGGAGACGAAGAAGACAGGCAACAGTGGTGCAGACCTAACTGGAGGCAAAATGTTCATTCTCTGACAGAAAATGAAGTAAACTTCTGACCACATTTGAGGGAACACTTTGGCTTCAGGTACAAGAAAGGCAACAGTTTCATTCTGCACTGTAAGCTGTGTTTGCCCAGAGTGACTGAGGTAGCAGCTCATAAGAACTCTACATCAGACTTGCACAAACACGTAGAGGTAAAATTAATTTAAATATTTCTGCCATTGCAATGGTAGTTAGATTATGTTTTGCAGTTTAGTATGATGAGGTAAGGCAAAGGTGTGCTTCAGCAGGTAATAGGGGAATACCCAGTTGTGTTGAAAATAAATAAAATATCCTGATATCTATTACGTGCCCTTTAGTTTTACAATAAACAAATTAAGAAAAACTAAACAACGGATGTCACACTTCCTCATTTTCCATGAAATTTGACTTCGAACAATTTTCAGATGTCACAATAATTAATATTCTGGTACTTGAAGCCACATATAATAGAGATACTCAAAGCAGTTCAGGCCTCCATACTTGGATATATCTTCCATATCCATTTCAACCACAACTTCTTAATTTTTTTCATATTGTAGTTTTAAAGCAAAGTCAGACTTTTCCATAATATAGATTTCATGTCCTCCAGTGTTGGCACGTTTGGTTGTAACCACTTCCTTCTTACAGCTTTCCTCCCTCCTATCAATAGTATCTTCATTATATAATTATCAGCTAATGATTGGGAATGTAATACCATGATTCATTGGTACAGTGAGCTGACATCAAATGGGACAGTAGTTTGAAATATATTCTCCACACATTCATGAAAGTCAGACCAGTAGGACTAAAATTTTGGACAACCCCAAAATAAATGTTGATGGTTGGCGAAATCTGAACCACACATCTTCCAGCAATTTGTTCCACTACCTTGATGTCTCTTCTGGGCAGGGCTAATAAAGAATCTCATAATGTTCTTCAATCCAAACTCACACCAAGTATGTGAAGTTGTGGTTTTCCATTGAAATTTACAAATTCTATCCCATTCATCCTCAGGTATGATCAGGTCTCCCTCATTTTCCCATCTGCTTTTAAAATGCAGGGAGTATGAGTTTAGAGAGTCTTGGAAACTTTTGTGTGATCTAGATGTTAGATCACTTTCACTCCCAGATTTATAAGTTTAACAAAGACCTTCAGGATATCACTTCTTAATGCCTCTGTCATAATAGTATTAAGTCGATTCACAGAGCCGTTATGCATGAAGCAGCAGTGGGCTGTTAGACCTCTCTCCATCCATGTTTTCTTTTTTCATTACCTTTAGTACAAAACTAGCAAAGAAGGAAGCACCATGGGGATCACAGTGTCGCACTCAGCCATGTTGGCTCACTGTCACGCTCTCACACAGGCCTGTGGCTACACTGAAGGTGAGGAGGACTCGGTTATTTATTAACTTATTCATAATTAAGCTCTGAGTTTTTTTCAATCACTTCCTCATTTTCTAACATGAAGGGACACAAATATTTCTGTACGAGATAGAGAAAGTAGAAAGAAAGAGGGCTGGAGGCACTTGAGTGAGATGTACTGGAAACAAAAATATAAGAATGAGCAAAAATGAAGGTAAATCAAAAAAGTGTAAGAAATGTTTTTTCTCATTCTTCTGCAGGTTAGATAGTGCAGAGAGAATTCATTATTTTTGTGCTTTACAATAAGAAAGAAGTTCCCTGTGTCACTGCTCTCATTCTGGGAGTGTAATTACCGTCCAGGATGACAAATGCAGCAGCTCGGCTGGTTGTGTTTCTCTCCGTCAGACTTGGGTCACATCTACTTAAAAAGAAAGAGAACATAAGGCGCCTCCTCTGCTCCTGTCCCAGTTTCACTCTGATAACTTCTCATAGCTCCAGCAGCCCTGCCAGCCCCTGTGAAACAGCTACAATAAGAATTAACTCGCTATAAGAGCTGTTTTGTGTTCAGAGGAAGAGGATGATTAGGGTGTGATTGCTCAGGTGAAGAATGTCAGATGTGGTGGCTCAAACTCTTTGCCTAATGCTTGCAAAATCTGTTTCAATTTGCAGCTGAGACCATCACCAACGTCCTGGACTTTAAGAGAGAGGCAGGATTATGGCACGGTGTTCTGACTGTGAGTGGACTCGAAACCTACAGTGAAGCTGAAAAGAGGGTTATGTAATCTGATGTAAAGGAGATATACGCCCGCTCTGATGATACAATGTCAGGATTTTCTGACTGACTCCTTCCATCAGACTTCATCTGTACTGAAACTTTCACACAAGCTTAGTCAGATTTTCATATCTGCATTGTTTCCTGACAGGTTGTAGAGTTTATGTACGGCACATTTCTGACCTGCTGTTGCATGTTTAAATTCCTTAAATGACAAAGCTGCATGCCTCTTCCAAACTGAAAGTGAAAAAGTCCTGTCATGGCTTGCAGCTTGTTTGCAGTGACATCCAGTTGTTTTGAAATGCAATGACGTGGTGAACTTTGTTGCGTGTCATACCAGAGCGTCATGAATCGGATGCACGTGATCAGCATTCCCTACTCCCTGATGAAAGTCAACCCGCTGTCCTGGATACAGAAAGTTCACACGTACAAAGGTCAGTCAGCTTTGATGATCTCCAGTTTGTATGAAGAATCTGCTACCTGCATGGTCATGAATGAAATCATAGGGACTTTTTTGTGTCTTTTTTTCTGTTTCCATTTTTACCCCCACTAAGGAGGCTCTGTTTTTGGGAGAGTTTGTCTGTGAACAACATAACTCAAAAAGTAACAAACGGATCTTGATGAAATTTTCAGGAAATGTTCAAAATTGGATAAGGGAGAAATGATTACATTTTGGATCCAGGATTTTTTTAAAGGATTCTTTATCATTGTGAGACAGGGCTGTTTTCACCATATGTGTATATAACTCCACAATAAATGGTCAGATTGCTTTGAAAAACGATACAAGACAAGGTCACCATAATTTCTGACAGATGTAAAAGTACGATCCAGATCCTGAAAATATTCTGGATACTAAGATCTGGAATATGAAATATGTACTGGGTCATCATAATTTTCAACACTGTCAGGAAACAAACTATCATACAAACCTGTAACTAACACCAAATTGTAGCAGACAGTCTGCTGAAAGGGAGTATAACATCAAAGTAGGACTAAAGTGTTGGTGACAATCACAATATGATTGGTGGAGGTCTGCGCTCTCTGAGTGATTTTCTAGTTTCTACATGACATCAAAACCAAATCTTATACATACAGTATTTTTTCTCAACTGTTTTGAGTAGGGATAGACTGATTATCGGCTGTGCTGATTATCAGGGCCGATATTTGGCATTTTGGGGCATATCGGCATTGGCCTTTTTTTTAATTCGACAGCCGATATGAAACCCATTCAAAACTGTTTTGTTTTGGCTCTGATGCTTCTCTGCACAGTTTCTCCATGTCTACTCTATGGAAGCCCTTGATGGTCATTTAAAATCAGTCATGCAAAACCAAACAAAAAATTAATTCAACTGCATTACATGCCTATGAAAGGCAGCACAAATTCAATTCTGTCCAGTTTTTCTGCAGTTACATTGAAATTTTGGAAAACTTTATTTACTGTAAAAAAAAACTTTAGCTATTTTTTTAAAAGTTTTCATTTAACTTTATAAAACATGCTGCTAATCCTGGGAGCTGTTTAATAAACATATGCTTAAAGGCATTTGATTGCAGTTAAGTGTTGGAGTTTGTATTGTTCAAAACTTTTTAAGCCAATATTTTCACTTTGACTGCAAATAAATATCGGCTTCAAATATCAGTTATCAGCCTCCTTGCCTACTAATAATAATCGGTATCGGCCCCAAAAAATCCATATTGGTCTATCTCTAGTTTTGAGTCTTGGTGCAGATTTGACCTGACTTCATGGATTAAAGCAACACTTTGTTGCCCACTCTTTGATTTCTAGTTTATCCGTTAAATCCTCCTGCACTGAATCGATCTCATGTCCTCTGCCTCTGGTCGAAGCTGTGCTGAGTCACCTGTTGGTTACTGAATCTTCTGTCAAATGTAGTGATGTGCAGCTGAGTGTCATCTCGGATGACAGAGCTTTTGATTGATTGAGTTGATCGTGAGCTTGTCACTTTGTGTGTCCTCCCTGCAGCGCGGGTCGCAGTGGTAAAGTCGAGGGACATGCACTGGTCCCTGCTGGCCCAGAGAGACCAGAGGGACATCAGCCTGAGCTCGCTGCGCATGCTCATCGTCGCAGACGGCGCCAACCCATGTGAGTCCACTGACAGATCCTCATCTAATGAAATAACCTCACAGACAGCCTGAGGCCTGAGAGATAACCACTGATTTATTCTGTTTGTCTCTGTTTAACTGTCTTTCTCTGTGTGTAATGTGTGTGTGTGTTTTCACAGGGTCGATATCCTCCTGTGATGCTTTCCTCAACGTGTTTCAGGCACGTGGGCTGCGACCTGAGGTGATCTGCCCATGTGCCAGCTCCTCAGAAGCAATGACTGTCGCCATCCGGAGGTAAGCAGCTGTAACTGCACTTCTGTACTTACTGAGGATGAGGAGGAATAATGTTTGTTAGACTTAAGCAGAGAGACACAGCAGCTTTCTGCCCGGTATTGAGAAAGGTTGACAAACCAACAGACGATGCACCAAAAGAAAAATGGATGCTGTTGAATGAGAAATCCCATTTTTACAAGAAGAATTTTTTTAGAGATGTAAAGATGCAAAGTTTCTTTTGAGCACTGCTGCACAAACAGTGACTTTACATGTACTTACTGTGTTTGCCTCTCACTACACATTTGATGGCATTAAGTGATAAGTGTTTTAATGTCCCCAGGCCTCCAGAAATGGGAGTTCCTCCACCAGGGAAGGCGGTGCTGTCCATGGGTGGACTGAGTCACAGCGTGATCCGAGTAGACACAGAGGAGAAACTCTCAGTCCTGACGGTGCAGGACGTGGGGCAGGTCATGCCTGGAGGTACGGAACATGACAGTGCTCATTAACACTTTTATGTGAAGAGTCTGAAACCTCAAGATCAAGTTGGTCAGAAAGGATTTCTTAAGTTTAACCCTTTTTATTCCCTGCAAAAAACTAAAATCTTATCAAGCGTTTTTGTCTTATTTTCAATAAAATAATGTCTTTTTGGACTTATTATTTTTATAGATTTGCTTTTATTTGAGATTAAAGCTGAGTGTGTTTTAATCATCAAAATGCTGCCTTTATTTTATTTTTTCAATTTATTTTAAACTTTTTTCTTTGACAGTATCATGGGCAGGATCTTAAATCCTTTACCTTTTGTTATTTTAATTGCTTTAATCTTTCATAGCTTTTTTTTTTTTTTACAGACGTTTCCTTTATTTGGTGGTGGTTCTTAGCTTGTTATATTTCTATATTTTTCCTCACATTTCTCTTTTACTTCTTCTCTTTTATTTCCTTTGGTTTGTTTTTATTATGTAATAATTCATAATTTGTTTGTTATTATGTGTTTAGGTGTTTTTTTTCTCAATCTCAAACTATGCCTCCTGTTGGAAATAGTCTGGAATTGACACCAGTCACATCAATAAAGGATTCTGATTCTGAATAAAGCCCCTAATAACATTGTTTTTGAATAGTGCTATCTGAATAAAGTTTATTATTATCATTAGTATGAGCCACAACCACCTGACCAGTCTAAAAAAATGTCCTATTCAAAAAAAATCTGCCAGTTGAATAGAAGACAAGCTACTTATATTAGGACATTATTCTAATTTCAAGAAACTTGACAAGCACTTTTTTCTTATCCCACCTGCAGAATTTTTTTTACTTGTTATAAGCAATTCAGACCTCTTTTCTGTCTTTAAATAACTTGAAACAAGACATTTTTTCGACTTGTCAGGTGACTGTGGCTCCTATTAAGTCTAAAAAGATTTTATTTTACTGAAAATGGGAAAAAAAAACACTTTATAAGATCTCTTTTTTTGTGTGTGTCTCCAGCCTCTGTTTGCGTGGTGCGGGTGGAGGGGACCCCCTACATCTGTCAGACAGATGAGGTTGGAGAGATCTGCATGAGCTCAGGTAGCACAGGCGTGGCTTATTACGGCCTCCCAGGAATGACCAAGAACGTCTTTGAGGTTAGTGTGTGACACAAAAATCAAACCTATTTTTGTTTCCCCATTGTCTATTTATACGTGTTTAATGGTTTAATGTCTCATTGCAGACAATCCCAGTGTTATCATCCGGTCTCCCCATCAGTGACCGACCCTTCACCAGGACCTCCCTGCTGGGCTTCGTGGGCCCGGTGAGTTCAAAGAGCAGTTTTATAAACTTTTGCAACTCATGCTACATATTGACATCTCAAAACTGGCTGCTTAATCCTAAAATATTCAATAGGTTTTTTTTTAATAAAACATAAATCTGTCAGTGTTTGTTTTTAATCCTCCATTTTGAGCAAAAACGACTTTGTTCACTCATATCACAAAAATGCACATTTTCTGTGCTGAGCAAAGAATATTTGAAGTTTTTCAGCCCAGGGAACTGAAAAA
Organism: Halichoeres trimaculatus; assembly: GCF_033239565.1. Lineage (NCBI taxonomy): Eukaryota > Metazoa > Chordata > Actinopteri > Labriformes > Labridae > Halichoeres > Halichoeres trimaculatus. Next base: position 21,468,852 of record NW_027437197.1, read on the forward strand.
AGAAGTTAAATGTGTAGAAATCTATTTCTGAAACATCCCTGGAGAAATAACTGTGCACAATTTTCACTGCTTGTGAGGGTTAGGGTCGTATTTACATAGCTGGAAAGAAAACTGTCACAACCTGAGCAATCCAGGGACAATCAAAGACAAATGAAGCACATGAGGGGAGAGTTTACCTGAATAATCAGAGGTTGACGTGTGGTGATGGGTTTTATTCCTGAGCTGAAGCACGTTTCCTTTTTTTTCTCTCAGCTCAAGGATGTAAAGATGACAAAGCCAAAGTGGAAATGCAAATTTAGGATTATGTAATATCCGAATAAATACAAAGATTTACTCACTGAGTGGTGTTTGGTTTTCTAACAGGACAGCCTCGTGTTTGTTGTGGGGAAGATGGACGGGCTGATGGTGGTCAGTGGACGCAGACACAATGCTGATGACGTGGTGGCCACAGCTTTGGCAGTGGAGCCCATGAAGTTTGTGTACAGGGGGAGGTAAAGAAAAGAAAACCCCTTAAAGACACTTACAATTTCTGTTTCCTCTCATTTGTTTGGTTCAGTGATAGTTTCATGTTTTGACTTCTATCTCACCAGGATAGCGGTGTTTTCTGTGTCAGTGCTGCACGACGAGAGGATCGTTGTCGTGGCTGAGCAGAGGCCAGACGCTTCGGAAGAGGACAGCTTCCAGTGGATGAGCCGCGTCCTCCAGGTCCTATTTGTATTCCTCTGTCACATATAGTGGGGAAAATAAGTGTTGAACGCGTCAACTTTTTTCTCATTACATTTATTTCCATAGCTGCAATTCAAACAAAACTTCTACCAGACATTGGCATTAACTCAAATAATCCACACATAGAAAGAAATCACAACGTTCAGGTCCATAAATAATTATTATGTGGGATTAAGTAGGATAACACAGGAAAAAGTATTGAACGCACCATGGAAAGGCTGTATACTTTGGCAAGGAAATGCACCATACCATCTGAAATCTGAATTATGGAATTATTACTTGAACTTCCAATTAGTGCAAACCAACATCAGCTGGGCTACAGCAAATTGATGGTCCTTTAAAAAAAGCTGTTTTTTTCACCAAGCAGTTAAATGCAACACACCTCATGATGGGTAAAGGCAAAGAGCTCTCTGAAGACATTCACAACCTGATTGTTGCTCAGCATCAGAATGGAACTGGTTACAGACTTATATCAAAGCACCTGAATACTCCAGTCAGCACCGTGGGGCCATTATTTGCAAGTGGAAGAAGCACCACCTTACCATCAACAGGCCAGGCACAGGAGCTCCTTGCAAGATTTCTGACCAGGGAGTCAGAAAGACTTGGAGGCAGCAGGTACAATTGTTACAGAGAAAACAATAGGCAATGCACTCCACCGCCATGGGCATGGATGCTCAGCCTGCAAGACTCCATTCCTCAAGAAAAGGCATGTTGAAGCTGGTTTTAAGTTTGCTAAACAGCATCTTGACAAGCCTGTAGAATACTGGGAGAATGTTGTCTGGTCAGATGAGACCAAAATTGAAGTTTTTGGCTGTCATACTTCATACCATGTTTGGAGGAGAAATGGCACTACACATCACCCTAAAAACACTACACCAACAGTGAAGTTTGGAGGTGGAAGCATCATGGTGCTGTTTCTCATCTCATGGTTTTGGCAAACTTCATATAATTGACGGAGCAATGAATGGAGCCATATATGGGGAAATTCTTGATATGAATTTGATATGAAAAAGTTGACACGCGCTTATTTTCCCCACTGTAATTTAAATCAGAAAAATCACTCCCAAAGTTTTGAATTAATACTAAAACTCCACATAAGTCAGAAATCAAAGTTCATGTTATTCTCCACCTCTGTTTCCAGGCCATAGACAGCATCCATCAAGTCGGAGTGTACTGCCTGGCTCTGGTGCCTGCCAACACACTTCCTAAAGCTCCCCTGGGTGGCATCCATATATCAGAGACAAAACAACGCTTCCTGGAGGGCGCCCTGCACCCCTGCAACGTCCTCATGTGCCCTCACACGTGTGTCACCAACCTGCCCAAACCCAGACAGAAACAACCAGGTAGACCACCCGATGTCCTGTCGTGAGCCAGGTTTAGAGTCACACATGCAGGATGTGGACTTGTTTTTGTGGATGCTCTAACTTGACTGATGTTTTTCTGGACAGAGGTCAGTCCTGCTTCTATGATAGTGGGAAACCTGGTGGCAGGGAAGAGGATAGCACAGGCTTGTGGGAGAGATGTGGCTCAGCTGGAGGACAATGAACAGGCAAGTTCAGAGCAATCCTCATTTTATGCACTCTTTACCTAAAACACATACTGCAGATACATTCAGGATGAAATATCTGTGAAAAGCTGATCTCTGCTGTCCCTTAGTGGCTTGATGTGTTTGTATTTTACACATTGTTTACTTTTTGTGCCATGTTATCTTTTATTTGTGTGTTGATTCATCTTTGTCTCAGGGTTTGTTTGACTTTGCTGTTGTTAAATGTCTGTTTTTCTTCTTCTTTTAGTTCCTGTACATACAAGAAGTGCTGCAGTGGAGAGCTCAGGCAACTCCAGACCACCCCCTGTTCCTTGTTCTCAATGCTAAGGTACAGACTCCTTTTAACAATGACAGAATAGAATAGAATAGAATAGAATAGAATAGAATAGAATAGAATAGAATAGAATAGAACTTTATTTGTCATTACAACCAGTGAAATGAAATTGCAAGAGCCCTTCAGTTAGTGCAAAACAGTTAAAAGTGCAAAATAGCTGGCATGTTCAGGTACATTAACGACATGAGGTAATTGTTAAGTAGTTGTATGACGACACATGAGGTACTGATTTCAGCCTTTGTTCAGGACCCTTACTGCTGTTGGGTAGAAATTGTCTCTGAACTGTTTGTCCTTGTAGTGATTGACCTGTACCGCCTCCCTGACGGTAACAGATTAAGCATGTGGTGTCCGGGGTGAGAGGGGTACGACCTGAAGGAGCAGATACCCATCATAATAACATGCTCAACATGTTGTTTGATGCATAGGATTTCTTTGCTGCTTGAGTCCTGACGAGAACCAGGAAGTACGGTCACATTAGTCCAGTGCTCAGGTCTCTGCTCCAGCTTCCTGTGGCTCAGAGAATAGACTTTTAAACAGCTCTGCTTGTTTACGAGTCTCTTCATGGTTTAGCTTCTAAGTACATCTCTGACATGCTAAAACCATATGAACTAACTTGGTCTCTGGGAACCTCAGGGAGAGGTCTCCTGCTGGTGCCCAGTGTCAGGACTAAATACTGTGAGGCTGCAGTCCAGTTTTATGCCTCTAAAATCTGGGACAGTCTTTCAGGAGATGTGAGACAGGCCTCAACTCTGACAATGTTCAGATCACTGAAACAGTTTGATTTACCTTAGCATACAACACCTGAAGGTATATTATCTGCACTCTCCTCTTTTAATTCAATCAATACTTTTAGTGTTTTATGGTTTGATTGTATGCAATGATTTTATTCTGCCTATTGTGATTTTATTTTATTTTAGCTGTAAAGCACTTTGAATTGCCTTGTGTATGAATTGTGCTCTACAAATAAACTCACCTTACTTATTCTGCTCCTCAGGGTACAGTAGCTAGCACAGCTTCCTGCCTGCAGCTACACAAGCGTGCTGAGCGGGTGGCTGCAGCACTGATGGGACGCCTCAACACTGGAGACCATGTAGCTCTTGTATACCCACCAGGTAAGACGTGCCACCACAGCTGTACTGTACTCCTGTTTATAAGAGTCCAAATAAAATACAAAGCGCTATAAAAACAATTTTTTGCCTGCAGGAATCGACCTGATTGCCACCTTCTATGGCTGCCTGTATGCTGGCTGCGTGCCTGTCACTGTCAGACCTCCACACCCGCAAAACCTGGCAACAACCCTGCCCACTGTCAAGATGATCGTGGAGGTAACCCAGCCTGCTGAGCTGCATCAAAACGCTCTTAAAAGACTTGAAGTAGCGTATATATGTAGTGATGTGATGTCTGTGTGTTACAGGTCAGTAAGTCAGTGTGTATCCTCACCACTCAAGCAATAATGAAGCTTCTTAAATCCAAAGAGGCGGCTGCTGCTGTGGACATCAAGAGCTGGCCAATGGTGCTGGACACAGGTCAGTGTTAATCTCACAGAAAACTTATTCTGCCATCATAGAGCAGACTTTAAAAACAAAAACCTCCTTTTCCTTTTCTCTTCTTCAGATGACCTCCCTAGAAAGAAGAGTCCCCAAATGTACAAGCCCCCGACGCCAGAGATGTTAGCGTATCTGGACTTCAGTGTGTCTACAACAGGCATCTTAGCAGGGGTTAAGGTATGTTGGATGTTACACGTCTCAGTGTTTTCAGAAACATATCACTGTCTGTGAATCACAGCAGAATAACTTGTATCTCTGTGTGTCGTATTATCTTGTCTAGATGTCTCACGCTGCCACCAGTGCCTTGTGTCGCTCCATCAAACTGCAGTGTGAGCTCTACCCATCCAGGCAGATCGCCATCTGTCTGGATCCGTACTGCGGCTTAGGATTTGCTCTGTGGTGCCTGTGCAGGTAAACCAAAGGAATATGTAGAGCTTAAAACTTCATAAAATCTTCTGTGTTGAATTTCCTGTGCATCACATGTGTCTGCTTTCACTCTCCTCTATGTCAGCCTCTCTGTTTACGTTTATGTTTCTGCTTTCAGCGTGTACTCGGGCCACCAGTCCATCTTGGTTCCCCCGCTCGAACTGGAGAGCAATGCGTCTCTGTGGCTTGCTGCGGTCAGCCAGTACAAAGTGCGCGTCACCTTCTGCTCATATTCGGTCATGGAGATGTGCACAAAGGGCCTGGGCTCACAGACTGAAGCACTGCGGGTCAGTAGCTCATCCACACACAGGCAGGGCGCTCCTCTGTGTCTGTCCACTTATTACCATCTGTATGGTAATAAGTGGACTGATCTAAGAATGTAGATCAGGGGTGGCCAACCAGTCAGAGGAAAAGAGCTACAAAAATTACCATGGTACTACAAAGAGCCACATCACACACGTGGTCTCACAAACACACTTCCTCTCACACATTAACAAAATGATATAAAATGAAAACTAATACATTTCCAATTTTCAAAGTTAGATTTATAGTGTTTGTAAGTGTGTTTAAATCTATCTATCTATCTATCTATCTATCTATCTTGCTATCTATCTATCTATCTATCTATCTATCTATCTATCTATCTATCTATCTATCTATCTATCTATCTATCTATCTATCTATCTATCTATCTATCTATCTATCTATCTATCTATCTATCTATCTATCTATCTATCTACCAATCTACCTATATATCTAGATAGACAGCTATGAGCACATGAAGATTGAGAGGGGCACATGTAGAGAAGAGAAATTGAAACTTAAGTATCAATCTCATCGATACTGATCCCAACGTTGTCATCAATCGATCAATATTTTAGACTGACTGGCACACCTCTACTCATAACAGTATATATATTATATATAAATATATATATATTTTTATGAATGGATCAAGGAGCCACACCGAAAGGCAAAGAGCCACATGCGGCTTGCGAGCCACAGGTTTGCCATCCCTGATGTAGATTATAAAATGTTCTGGTAATACATCAGTCAGATTTTTAAAATACTTTACATTTCCAATTTGTGTGTCTTAAACACAAATTTTTTTTTACATTTGTGTTCCTCCCTCGTCTCCTCTCCAGCTGCGAAACGTGAACCTTTCCTGTGTGCGCACCTGCATGGTGGTGGCAGAGGAGAGGCCTCGCATCGTGCTCACCCAATCTTTCTCAAAGATCTTCAAGGACCTGGGGCTTTCACCGCGTGCTGTCAGCACCACCTTCGGCTGCAGGGTGAATGTGGCCATATGTTTGCAGGTAAGCAGCTGTTGCGGGTCCGTGAAGCTAGGGAAAAGTGGGGAATCCAGAGCCCACTACCAATGAATTCCAAAGATCAAATGAACCAGTGAGAAGTGTGGGGTTGGAGCAGGTTAAAGTGTAAATATGGGGTGATGAGGTCATACTAGGAGGTAATTGTTTTGCTTTGAGTATTAAGCACCGTTTCCACCAAGCAGTTTAGTTCAGTTCGTCTCAGGCACGGCACACATTTCACTGACTAATCCTGGGACTGACCCCCAAATAACTGAGATGAACCGTCCCACTTTTTGGGACCCTTCTTTTGGGGTGCCAGACTAAACCGATCCTTTCCTGGAAGGTGGAAATACAGTGGCTGGCGGCACACAGTCTTCTCTGAAACAAAGCTTGATTGTAGGGGCGCACCGATCACGATTTTCTGGCCAATCACCGATTGCAATCTTTAAAAAGCCTGACTGACCTGCTGATGCCGGTTTTTATTTTTTATAACTGACAGCATCTATCTTCAATTTATCCAATCTTTTGTCGAAAATCATTGAACAATACCTGTGAAACAATACATTCTTTCTATTTTAACTTAAACAACCAATAAGGTGTCCTGAGTTTTTGGTCTCAGAGCAAAAAGCAACAATGGCTGGTCAGACCTTCCTGGAGGTATATAAGATCAGCTTCATATGTAAGGATCAAGCGGCAACCTCCGGTCTGGGAATATGAGACAATGCGGAAGTGCTAAAATCTGCTGTTTCTCAAGTGTTTGCTAGAGGCTGGCCACGGAAGTAGCAGAAGTCAAATACACGCCAAGACAAAAAAAGCCATTTTCAAATCAGAAATAAACCTATTTACAGCCTGGTTCAAAAAACTTCTCCTGTTTGAGTCGCTAATTTTACTACCTGCACCCACTGTACGGGGGTGTTTTTTTCTAACTTGGCTGTTCAGAGGATATTCAGATCGAGAGCTCCCCCAATTAGAGGCACAGCTGAGGGTCACGTGACCGACAGGCGCCCTATAGCTGTAGGCAAAGCCCTTGCCACTACCAATATGGCCGCTATAGCCGATGTGCTTCATTTTCCATTTCAGTAACAGACGGGTGACGTCGGCGAGACTACGTCCATGTTTTATACAGTCTATGGTAAGGATGGGCCGATCACCGATCCCCCAAAATTAAGGAAATCGGCACGGATCGATCAGCCAACCGATCGATCGGGGCATGTCTACTCCATTGCGCTTTTTGTCAAAGAGTCACATAGAAATCACAAAGAAGACAAATTGCTTGTCTTTCATCATTTCTCTTTGTTTACTGTGTCGCGTTTTTCTCCTTCGTTGGATTTATTAGTGGGGTACACTGTGTTGAGCTGCTATGGCGTCACGCTGTTATTTAACTGATGCAGCTATCGGCATCCAGCTTATGCACCACCTACCACAAGGGGGCATGGTTGGCTGTAGAAATGCAAACAGGACCAGGCTTAACTGGGCCAACCCGTACCAAACCGTACTGATCTGAACCGGACTGCTTGGTGGAAATGGGGCTTTAGTGTGTGAATGTAACAGATTGGGGAAATTGAACACAGGCAAATTGGAAACAACATGATGCCTGTCTGATCTGAAAATGACCAAAAAATGTGAGCGTCAGTCAAAAAAAATATTTTAGAAACTATCATTTTAGATTTAAAGCTTTTTCATTCAGTACAGACTTAGTTAGCTCCACAGATAAATCTTTTTTACTTCCTGTCATTTCACATCCTGTAGCCTCATTATTTCCTGGTCCCTCACTGGTGTTTTTGTCCATGTAGGACTGTATGCATGTGTGTCCTCGTATGGAAATCTATCTTTATATATCTTTATTTATCTGTCCTGCCCTGTCCTGTCAGCCCAACAGGTTAGGGAAACTGGCTGAGCAGGTAACTGTAGGAGCAGAGTTGTTGTTTGCTCACTGGGCTGCTGCTGGGTCTGTGTGTGTATTTGTTTGTTTGTCTGTGTGGTTTTATTTATCTTGCATGACATTTGGACATAATTCACTGATTCTGTTAGTTTTTTATTTTTCTTCTGATGAGTTTCACTTGATCTGCTCTTCATTTTTTAGCTCAGACCGGCCCCTGATCATTGCTTTGTGGGTAGAGGTTATATGTAATGTGCTGCTACGATATAACACGAGCTAGCTTCATGATCTCTGCCATGATTCAGCTCTTTAATTTATTTTTATTTTGAAGGGAGCATAATTAAAATAACAGCCTACTTATGTAAAGTAAGCCTCTGAAATTCCAATAAAGGTCATTTACAGTAACTAACCTTGTTTTTACTCCTCCAAATGAAGCTGTCTAAGGACTGCTACGCACACGTTTGTGTCAAGTGTAATTCATAAACCAGCATGTAGATCAGGCCCATAAGAGAAAAATGTCCTGTTACATGTTTGATCAGTCTGCTAGCTTCATTTTTTGTCTGTTCCTTGGTTTTGGCAAAGACTAATATCTGGATCTCTTCAGTGTTTGTGCTGATGCTGCTGGATAAATCAGCCCACTCGCTCTGTTTGACCTCACAGATGACAAACCTGACTCACTGCTAGCTTCTGCTCTGGCTACACCCCGGCAGAGGAGTGATGCTAAACATAATGGGTTCTGACTAGTGTTGCAGCGGTAACGATATCAAATCCATATCTGACAACCACAATCAGTGCTTGAGGAATGGTCCTATAACAAATCTGGTGCATCACGCAACTGGTTGTTTAATCAAAACAAATGAGCCTCATTTCGTTTTTTCTGACATCTGCTCGCAGTTTTTGTTACTTTAGAGAAATATTAGAAAAAATAAACAGATGATTTATTATTTATTCCTTGTAGTCTTCTCCAAAGTGTCCTCCACTGGTATGAAAACAAACCGGCCTCATTACAGCGCCTGAGTTTAACTCTGCAGGTACTCACAGTGTCGTTGGTTCTAACTATTGTGGCCTGGCTGGTTGGCTTCTGGCTGCCTCCTCTGCTTTGTATCATAAGCAGCTTCCACCTCTCCCTACTCAGGCAACACAACAGCATCATGACGGTCTGAGAGACACATCACTGACTTATGTTTCACTGCTTGTTTTTCCTACAGGGCACAGCTGGACCAGATCCCACTACTGTTTACGTGGACATGAGGGCTCTAAGACATGACAGGTAGGAGCATGGACTCTATGAAACATGGGGTGGATCCCTGAGCTTAAAGTTTCAGCCTGGCATCCTCCATTTGTGTCTCAGTTCCTTACACCAGAGAAGGAAGAAGAGACGAAAGGAAATGAAGAAATGGAATGAGGAAGTTTGTTTTGAGAGACATTAGATATTGTGTCCTCTAGAGCAGTCGTTCTCAAATGGGGGTATGTGTACCCCTGGGGGTACGCAAGATTCAAAGATGTATTTTCAAAAAATAGCAACCAAGCAAAATTCCCTCATCACCATTTATTTAATCAATATTTGAATCCAATATAAGTTTAAGTTCATAAATTTAATATTATATTCAATAGACACTAAGAGTACGGTGCTATGTTAAATTTTTTTTCCATCCAAAACTGCTTTGTGTGTGTTAGGGGGTACTTGGCAGAACAAAAAACATATCATAGGGGTACATGACTGAAAAAAGTTTGAGAACCACTGCCCTAGACGTGTCTCATAAAGTGACTTCTTTTAGTAGGAGCAGTGCTCTGTTTCTGTGTTTCACCTGTTAAACACCTTCACACTAAGAAAAGAATTCACTGTCTGTGTCCTGCTTAGTAGCACACAATACGATCTCTACTGATGAAATGCATCATTATTACATTATTTATATTCCATTAATTCCACTTTGTTTGTCAGAAGAACTCCTCTCTCAGACTTTAATTTTCTTCATGGAGGAAAAAAAGAATCAGCAAGGAAAATAATCAAAGAACTGATCATTGTATTTCTCCTCTATGTGTTCTTGACATTATATGACTAATTATTTTGTTATATAAAATTTTGTAGTGATTCTCTGTTATATTGATTTTATGACAGTGATGCTCATTAACTTGTCTCAAACTCAAGTCAAACACTTTATATCCCAGCTTATCAGCTCATCACACAGGCAATAGACTGTTAGGAAGCCAATGTATTTACTTGGTTAATTTAAAGGGACGGTGCACATTATTTAACATTTTTGTTAATACAACAGAGTTAACCAAAAGGCTCGTTTCCATCTGTAGTCCCTGGCCAGATGTTAAAATATGCTTCCTGGGAAGAATGAAATAAAACAGAATAAAAATGTTGGGAGGAATAAAACGGTTAAGAATAACACTCTGTGTTTAAGCATTACAGTACGTTTGTGATCTGTTTTAGGGATCCCTTCAGTGACTGTTTTAAAGTTTGTCTTGTAAAGTAAACTTCGGTGATGTGAACTCTCAGAGAAGAAATCTATAAGAAATATCTTACTGGGTCTGTCAGAAAATGCTGCTCTTGTTTATCCTCTCTTATTTTGACTCCTCATTCCTACCCTTTAGCATTTAAAATTCAATATGTTGGGTCAGGAAGTACCTCTGCACTGCAAAAAAATGAAATCTCATCATGTGTTTTTTAGCTTAATTTTAATAAAAAATGTCTTACTTCGCTTGATATGAGCCACATTCAACTTATCAGTACAGAAAAATGTCTTTTTTAAAGTTATTTATCGACAAAATGAGGTCTAAATTGCTTGTAAAAGGTAAAAAAAAATCTGCCAATGGAACAGGAAAAAAATGCTCCAAAAATTTGCTCGAAACTTGAACAATGTCTTAATACAAGAAACTTCTCTCTTGTTTTTTTTTCAACTTGTTAAAGCAATTTAGACCTCATTTTTTACTTTAAATAACTTGAAATAAGACATTTCTGGACTGGTCAGGTGAATGTGGCTCATATTAAGTCTAAAAAGACATTTTCTACAGAAAATAAGACAAAATCACTTGACAAGATTTCATTTTTTGCAGTGTGTTTCAGCCAAAGAAGAAGAATAGAGGAGACTTTAGTTAAGGGCTTTGGGATCCTTTGATGGACTTAGAATTCGAGTCGTCACATGTTAGTTTCTGAAGCACAACAATGATGGTCCCTATAGTGGAAATGCATGGATTTTATAAGCGCAATTAAAACTTGTCATTCAGTGTCAGACATGGGGATTAACAACATGCTGCCAAAACTACTTCCAGTGAAATCTTCACTATCAGAGACTCTGAGCAAGTGATATTTTTCGCTTTTCATAGACAGCATGATGGTGTTTTACTAGCAAACACTACTTACACACACACACATACACACAGGAAAATATCAGCAAATAGATAAGAGGTACTACTCTGTCCACCGGGGTTACACATGGTTATACAAATTTAAATTCCCTCTCACTAGTTTGATTCAATATCAAAGCAGAGAGTGCCGTCTTGTACCCATGGTTGAACCTCAGTAGTGCTCATATTCAGTGTTCTTAACACAACATCAAGACCTCATTTATAACTTTGCGTATAAAAGATAGTTAAATGAGAAACATTACAATGATTTTGCTCCAGAACTGAAGTGAATCTAAACTTCTGCCAAGCATCCCACCCACCCCCTGCTCGATAACAGCACTCATGCCTTTCCTTTGGTCCAATCAGATTACTTGGTCAGATCCAGCTGTTGTATAATTATCAAAACATTCTTTAATCTTTGAGTCATGATCTGGACAGTTTTCACAGCTTTTGTCGCCCTCTAGGGTTCGTCTGGTGGAGAGAGGGTCGCCTCACAGTTTGCCTCTGATGGAGTCCGGGAAGGTACGCCTTCATGCTGTCACACTCAAAGCAGTGATTCTGTTTTATGCAGCATGTTTCTCTTTCTAAGGCATGAATTGATATTTGAGCTGTCTGTTTGTGCTGTTGCAGATCCTTCCAGGAGTGAAGGTGATCATCGCAAACACAGAGACTAAAGGACCTTTGGGAGACTCACATCTAGGAGAGGTAATGTCACCTGAGTTTATCAGTCTGTCACTTGTGCCCTCCTGATCAACAGATCAGTCACCCCACAACTCTTACCGATTGTTTTTTTCTGTGTGACAGGTCTGGGTGAGCAGCCCTCATAATGCCACAGGCTATTACACAGTTTACGGTGAGGAGGCGCTGCACGCCGACCACTTTAACACCAAACTCAGCTTTGGTGACACACAGAGTGTCTGGGCGAGGACGGGGTACCTGGGTTTTCTGCGGCGCACTGAGCTGACGGATGCGAGTGGAGGTGAGAATCATTTGGTCTTGGTTTGGTTCGAACATTAGATGATGTTTTCTAATCACTTGTTTCTTGTGTGTGCATCAGAGCGCCATGATGCTCTCTATGTGGTGGGCTCTCTTGACGAGACTCTGGAGCTGAGGGGGATGCGGTACCATCCTATTGACATTGAAACCTCTGTCATCCGCTCGCACAAGAGCATAGCTGAATGGTGAGAAATTGACACAGTTTATTGATCTCTATTTTATTTCTCTTCATTATGTGATCAGTGTGTTTTTTTACTCTACATGACGTGCATCTCTCCTGTATTCATCTCTACCACCTCCTCCCTCCAGTGCTGTGTTCACTTGGACTAACCTCCTCGTGGTGGTGGTGGAGCTGGAGGGATCCGAGCAGGAGGCCCTGGACTTGGTCGCCCTGGTCACCAACGTCGTCCTGGAGGAGCATTACCTCATTGTAGGGGTTGTGGTAGTGGTGGACCCCGGCGTCATCCCCATTAACTCCCGAGGGGAGAAGCAACGCATGCACCTCAGAGACGGATTCCTGGCTGACCAGCTGGACCCTATTTATGTGGCTTACAACATGTGAGGAGTGGTTTTTCCTCCCTCTACATGTGGCTTATCACACAGGAAGACTGTGGAGTGGTAAACGTGTTAGGCTGGTGGATGTTGCAGGCACAGCATCAGGTGAAGAAGTCATGAAACAATGCAGCAGGATGTGGAGAAACTCCAGAAGAGTGGAAAAAAAACTCATCCCTGCTTCTTCTTGAGATGTTTTGACTCTACAAACCACAAAGGAAAGAGCGTTTTGGCTCTTTTAAAGTGTCACTGTGCCATTAACAGACTTTTTACTTTGTCAGTATCCAAAACTATGATTGTTAGTTGTGTTTTCCATACGTGTGCCATAGAACCGACCAGGTCCCTTAAACCTGGTTCAAACATGCTCTACCTTGTTTCCTGTTTGCAGAGCCTCCTGTGCCATTGACAGCTTCAGACTTCCTCGCAGTTACATCACATCTGTTGGAGAAATGCTCCTCAGAGTAGCTGCCTCCTGAAGTGAACCCTTATTTTTGTGTTCAAGTTCAGCTCGGTTCACGTCATTACATCATGGAGGAGAGCAGATTGTATTTGTTGCTCATATTTGTAGTGCTTTTGTTTGTAGTGTCATTCAGTAACACAATACTCCGTAAAAAAATGTTCTTTTTTTAAACCTGAAGGTTAGTTTTGTTTCATCTGAACAAAATGCAATATGTGTGATGTGAAAGATGACGCTACGACAGCAGCAAGTGCCGATCATTTGGAGTCATGATGCGGGGAGAGTTGCTTATGAGCAATGAGCCAAATGATAAGAAATAAGCCTTAAGTGTTTTTCAGACGCCTGCTCCTATCCCAGCACCTGTTGAACCTAATTTTGTGTGGTTTACCAGCTGTTGGAAAGGGTGGGGATATGCAGAGGGAGGTTAGAGCGGGTGGACCTGCTCTTATTGCACCCAAAGTCTTGATCTAAGATGAATATACTTGATCCTAACATCCAGCCATTACAAACACTTCTTTTTAATCAAGTCTGTCCCGTTCGTCTCTAGTTTTAAGTGTCGTAATGCAAAAGACTGGAAGAAACTGTAGCTGATGTGGTTTTAAAGCAGAATGTCTCATCTTCATTCCCAGTGCCATAGCGTTGAATGAGAGTTGTTTTGTTTTTGGCTGCATGTGCCGAATGAAGCAAGAGTCTAACAAGCTTGTAACACCATAACCTCCCATCTCTTTTCTTTCAACTTTGTAAAGATTCACATCGCCGTACGTCGCTTCTTTTTCTATGTGCACACCCCTTCAGAAACAGGCTCCGGCCTGCTGTAAGTATGTACAGATTTTGTGTAAATTATTAATAATAGATAAAAAAAGGAGATTACAGGAATGCAAAGACTGAATCTGGAATACATCTGAACTTCTCCCTCACCAATGAACTCTACTCTCATGTGTGGACATCGAGAAGTGACATGGAAACATTTTTATAGAACGAAAGTACTGCAGGAAATAACCACACCCAGGATGAAACGAAGCACACTCCAAGGAGAAGAACGTCTGGCTCTGATCGACGTCCCACCCTCCAGAGTCAACTTTTGTTGTTGAGATAATGGAAAGAAACATTTGTCTGATATATGGTTAGTTGTCATTATTTTCATAACATGATTTCTTAATGAATAAAAAGTGCTTTTAACTTAAAATGTTTGTCTTCATCCGTGGCCCTGACGGTCCACTGCACAAACATTTCACTTCACGCCAGCGTACACATATCTGAGGAAACAGACAATTTAGAAAACATTAAACCACGTCTGGTTGGTCCATCACCCCTGACATGGTCCCAGTGCCCCTTTCACTGGTTTCCCTGCTCATCATGTTGATTAGTCAGTGTAATTTGACTGTAGGTGAGAGTGTGTGTCAGTAAAGATGATTGATAGTGAAGGAAGATGTGGCGTTGAATAAAGTGTTACTCTCACAGTTCCTATGTTAATTTGAGGCCATGTGATAATGTGTGTACTTGCAGAAGCTGGAAAGCCCCTGAGAGGCTACAGATCAGTAGTTTAAAGCTAAATGATTAATCTTGTTCACCCATATACTTAACCAATGACTACTGAGTGTTTCTGTTGTTTTTTCAGCAAATAACTGCATAATATAACTGCTGAGTATGCTGTTTGTGTGTGTGTGATGTCAAACGTGGGAGATGCAGCTGCAGGCCTTGACTTTAAGGAGAGTAGGACATGAAGTACCTCAGGAGGATACAACAATTCTGATAAGGCAGCATGAAAGTGTGTGTGTGTGTGTGTGTGTGTGTATTTAACCTTTCTTTATTAGGAAAACACCAGACGATGCTGGGAAATGAGAGGAGACATCACTGGCTCACCCTGAAGATGACATTTCAGATCAGTAACTACATGTCTACTTTGGGCAGATTTTCAACTATATAAGGGTTCAAGGGCCAGAAAGGAAGAGTCTGAGACTGAAAGAAGAACCCAGAACTCAGTCGCACATTTTTGACTTATCAATAAATCTGAGTTAACTGAGAACTTGGATGTGTCCTGGTCATCTTCTTCTCCGATCGACAAACACGCTGGGAATGGTGAAAAGGTAATTGAAATATTTGGGAGACACAGAATTAGCACTTTTGCTTTAAGTGACAAATAATATCTGCAGAGTACCCTCTTTATTTGAAAAGGTGGCAGCTAAGGAAAATAACTGAGTGCACAGTTATAGAGTACCCGCACCTTCTAACAGATATTGCAGGAAGGGAAAACAGTAAAATTGTCACTTGGAGATAAATTTAAATCACCATTTCCTTTCAAGAGATGAAGCTTATAGAATTCATGTAACATTAGTCTTAATGACAAAAGCCTTGTACACACGTAGCCGGGCATTTTCATAAACGAATACACTCCCCCAATTTATTTTTAAAAATACTTTCACACACAGCGAGCATATCCGCCTGTAACTGCACCTCAATGCATGCAAAACCCATATTTGGCAGTGTTTCTATGGCGTCTCAGCCAATCAAAATGAGCCCCCGTCATTCAACTGTGACATTAGAGGAATCGAAAACTCTCTTTCCCAACATGAAACCATGGTTTCCCATAATCTTCACTTTAGCTGGAGTTTTCAGAACACATCCTTTTTAGTGGCCCAAAGCTGCGGTTTGTGTGGAGGACAGGCTTAAAAACATACATATGCGGTTTCACAATTACCTGACTATATGTGGACATGACCTGAGAATCAGCAACCTGTGCAAAAAAGTGTGACCCATCATGATTCTGATTGATCAAGAAAGTACAGAAACACAAGTGAAACCAGTGAAATCAAGCATCATCAAAAACATAATTACTCAAAGTAAAAACACTATCCTATGACAAATTGGTCACCGTATTCCATGTTAGTTTTTGGGACCCAATTACAGCCTATGGTCTAGAGCACAACAAATACAAAACAGTTTTTTTGCTGGATTTAGCATACAAACCCTTTGTCACTAATACTGTGATAGTGCTAATAATGAGACTTTGACAACATGAGGTTCAGTCCATTCAAGTTTAGTGTATCTTTTTTTATTGAAGAGGCAAAAATATCTTTAACTGATACACAAAAACTGTCATGAACGTTGGCAAAATTTGGCAAAAGAAGAAAAAAGTCACAGTATCTGTTTTTAACGAGAAGATCAATATATTTGTGAAAGTAGAAATCAATCGTTAAAATCCTCAAAACAGTTAAACAATATAATGAAGAACAGAATTCTTTTCATTGTCATCACAAAGTGTGCTTTACATTTGGTCATCTCTCACGGTTTATACTAACAGTAATGTAAAAACGAGGAAAAAAAATAACCTCTGAACTTTGATTTTAAAGATAAAGTCAAACAAGTATCATTTTTAACAGTTGTAGCTGAAATCCAAACAAAATAATCAACCATTCAACAGAGTTGTAAAGAAGTTACAGTATATTGTTTAGAATTTGTGAATAGTAATCACTTAACTCTAAAAAAATGAAAAGCAAAAATCTGCACTTTGAGGAAGTTTAGCCACAATCTCAACGTCAGTGTGGCTTGTTATAAACGATTACATCCAAAATAAAAAGGTTACATTTGCATTTCTATGAAGACATTCAGTTTTACCACCAGTTAGAACATTTTTCATTTTTATACAACAAAAATAGCAAAAACAGCAGATTTTCACATCTTGTTCTAAAATCACATGGGTTAACCTCTTGGTAAAAAAAAACTTTTTAACTTTTTCATCACGGAATGTACAGTAGACAATCAGGCCTTTATGGTCCTGTTAATTTTGTATTTTCTACAACTCAACGTAGCTAACAGGGTTTTAACATGTCAAAAGAGAAAAAGAAAAATCAGCTCTACAAACTTCCTTGACTGTTGTGCATCTCTAATTCACATATGCCTCCACTTTACTGAGGAGTTCAGACGCCTTGCTGATTGCAAGCATTTCATTTTCTGACTTGAACTGGCCGTTTGGGATATGGGGAAAATGGTGGCAGTTGGGATACTGAGTCTTTTTAGCATCTACTCCGAGCATTATCAGGCTATCAACGATTTGGGGCAAAACCCTCAGCTGGAGGTTGTAGCAGGAAACTTTCTCCGCCATGGCTGAAATGGAGCTGCTGGTGGGATGCTGACCATGCCTTTTATACTCTGCAGCTATGAGAGACTTTTCCACTGCCTGATGGACTTTGAATAGACACCACTCTGTGCTCCCACCACCGACATCTTTGTGAGCTGCATCAAGATCACAGCGAGCCTGTCGACACCAGCGCTTGGCCTCCTCTCTGTCTGGCCTTGGGACATTTCCATGATGGGTCCAAAAGTTGTAGGAGCGATGCTTTTTAGAGAATCTCTCTCGACTCTCCCTGTGGCGCCTGGCCTCCTGATTCCACTTCTGATAGAAGTTGCTGAAATTTGAGTAGCTCCTTGGCTGAGACGGGCTTTCCGTTTTAACATTGCCTCTTCCTTTGCTAAAATCATCAAGTCTATTCTGTAGGTATTTGAACGCCTCGGTGGCAAGAGTTTCACAGTCAGGGTTTTTGTCAGGGTGCCATCTCAGGTACAGACGTTTCATAGCTTTAGCCCTCTCCTCCTCAGGAAGCATCCAGATCTCAGCCAAACAGTCGTCAATTTCTCTCTTGGCTTCATCAATAGAAGTTGGTAAGGACCTAGGAGATGCACCTGAGGTTTTCTGATGAGAAGAATGTGGCTCTGCTCCTTCTAGTGGCTCCAACTCCATGCAAGAAGTTGCTGTAGAACAACAAGCTGTCACTTTAACTTCTGGCTTTGTTTGACTTTTAAACTGAAACAGGTCAAGGCTGCTCACTTCAACTGACTCATCTTGTCCAATGTCCACTTTGTATCGTTGTAAATACTGTCCAGAGGGACCTGGCAGTGCCTCAACAATGACAGCATAGATGTACTTATTATCTTTATCGTCATTGTCAGTGCTGTAGCCAACATATTCCCCCTCTTCAAAGTTATTGAGGATGTTCTGGTCCAAGCAATCATGCCATTCCTCTAGAATAAGTGTCCCAGGAAGTGGTGGGTCCAGGAGGAAACTTTTGGTTTTGGCACTGTCACGAATCCCATTCTTAGCCAGTTTTTTCTGAACATCTTTCAGAGTTTCACACAAAAAAAGTTGTCCAACAATGTGGAAGTGTGTCTGTGCAATCTTGTTGCCTAAAACCACAATAATCTCCTTTGACAATGTTGTACTGATGTCACTTAACACATTGAGACACATGTCATTGTAGTGTTTTAGGTAAAAGATGCAACCTTGTTGCTCTTTTTTGACTAACACATCTATTTCAGTGGCAGTCTGTGGCAGGGGCTGCTGATCCACCCACAGCTCTGTTTCCAAGCTTTTGCAACAGACAATCTGAATACTGCCAAAAGCCTCCTCACATGTGTCAGCAGCATCTTCTTCTGTTATTTCTCCCTCAGAGTGATGTCTGATGAGACAAATCAGTCCATGTGTAAACACCCTTGAAGAGAGTTTTTCTTCAAACCATCCACTGAAGTTACAGTCAGGTAAAAGTGTACAAGGCTGCATGTGTGATTCTACTATTTTCTCCTCTGTGCATTCAGAGAGCATTTTGGGCTGAAATTTCTGAGGAAGCAGCAGCAGCAGCCGATGATGCACATACATGTCATCACCCAAATAGCATTCACCAAGGTTCTCGAGCAAGAGGAACTCATCTGTCAGTGCATCCTCTAACCTTTGGGCCTCAAACACTGTGTCATTGTAGTAGAGTGAACTGGAAGGATGCAGTTTGCCATCTACAGCAGGGAGGTACAAAGTTTCCACATCATCCAAGAGGGAAGTGTTTTTTTCAGACCGAATCAAATGAAAAAGCTGCTGAACAGCACGTTTGACAGTACTCTGTTGGTTTCCTTGTAGTTGTGACTTGTCATGAGAATCTGCACTCACAGCTGCCAGAACATTGCAGTACTGCAGTGCAGTGGGTTGGTCCTTCACACCAATTGCCTTGAAGAAGTCTTCAAACTTGACATCCTGGGGAGGAATTCTGAACAAATATGGCCTGAACTCTAAGGCATCTTGAAAGGAAAAAGCTGTTTGATCAGCCCTTGCAAGTTGTGTGTCTTTTTCAACCAACACAACAGGAAGACCATCCAGTGCTTGGCCTCTGAATGTGACTCCTTGCAAATATGCATATGAGCTTCTGAACACATTGGCACGGGTTTTTATCAGGGGTTCAGTTTTGCAGGGTGACTGACAGATGTTGCTCATGTTGCTGGTTACATATTGTGGAGGTGGTTGATCATGAGCGCCTGCTATTTTCATCTTTTCCAGGAGATTTTTTCCCATTTGTGGCAGATTTATGATGGGCATTGATGTCCAAATTAAGTCTTGATGCTTGGGATCACTTTCTATCAATGATCCTTTGATCTGCACAGCATTTCTCTCTGCAGCAAATGGATGGTGATAGCTGCACAGTTCCTGACGAATTTTAACAGGAAAAATGAACTTGATGTCTGCTATGGTCCCTAGCAAACTTGTGCCTTGGTTTTTGGTGTCACTCACTATAGAACAGGCTTTTCTCAAGAGTAATGATGACTTCTGTTTCAACTGTTCAAGTGGACTGTTACCCTTTGCTTCAGATTCTATCTGGTGGGCAAACTTTATTATGTCATCTTCTGACACAACATGCCTCATTCCAAGTTCTCTGAGCAACTCTTCAGCACGAATCTGTGTTGATATATCTCCACCACACAGCTCAGTCCAAAATTTCTTAGGAACGAATTTCTCTTTGGGTAACATTTTCTTGTATAGCTCAACATTGTCATCAAAGTAGTATGATGCTGTCTCTAACCTGCCCTGAGAACTGCAAATCAATTTCACTGTCTTCAATGATGAGATGACTTTTTCCTTGGACTGAAAATAAGTGAAATTGAGGTCAGGTGACAGCAACAGTTTGAGGCACTGCATCATCTGCCTCTCTGTCAGTTTGTGTACAACCGGCAGAACAAACTTCATGAAATACTCTAAATCCCCCAGGATTTTGATGTCCAGTATGTGAGACAGCATGATGTTCTCTGGACTGTTTCGCAGACAGATGCTTTCATTGTTGTGCAGGACAAACAAATCTGGAAACGATCCTGAAAATTTGCTGTTGAGGATGAATACCTCTTTGTTTCCATCAATCTTCACTCGGTTACCACATGCTGTTTCAAACAATGGTAGAGATTTCAGCTTCATCTGATACCCAAATTTGTCTTTGCACCTGGATACTCCAGACTGCAGGAAAGTCTGAAGCTCCTTTGTGTCATCAGTTGAAAGCTGGGAAAACTCTGAGTGCTTCACTTTGTAGACTTGGTCCAACACAGAGCTTTTGTCATTCACATCCATTAGTTCAGGGCGTAGAAGTGTGAGTTCCTTTTGTAGTTGTTTATCAGAGAAGAAACGAATGTCAAGACGTAAAAAACCCAGTCTGAAGAGAATGCTTGAAATGTCTTTGTCTGAGGCAGTCGGAATCACACTTGGCATTTCTTTCATTGTCTGCAGTAAGTGTCTGTTTTCCAACCTTGGGCACAAAACAGGCAGAATACAGCAATCGCTGAAGTGCTGCCTCACTTCACTCAGATGTGACTTGGACTGGTCATCTTCTCTGGATGTTGCAGATTTGTTTTGACTTGTTAAGAACTTCCAAAGCAGGTTCAACCAACCCATCATGGACTCATCTGGGATGTGGAGGCCGGTGTCTGGATCAATTCCACATTTCTGAAGATTCTGCTTAATTACAGGCTTCAGATATTCTGCTGCACAGGGAACTGTCAAACTTTTTACAAACTTTAAAGATTTTAGAACTTCAATGTGTTCTCTGTTGGTCTCATGATCAGCAAATTTGTCTTCATTGCCAGAGAACAGATGGTCATATCTTGAGATCAGTTTTGGGGACTCAGTGTTAAACACTCTCAGAACTTTATCTCTCGTGAGGAGAAGTGGGAGCCCATTCAGCAAACCAGAATCACTCTTGGTTACACCAGGGAGTTCTTTCAGGCAGAAATTCAAGAGCTTTGAGCATCTTTTTTCATCTCTGATCAAAGTAGAAGTTATTGGCAATGGTAAGTTCTTGGCTGTCTTGGCTGGGTCATTGAGTGGTTTCTGCCTCAGGAAAGTTTGCACGGTTGAAGGATTCACATCTTTCAATTTAATGCCAGCAGCTCTGAAACCACTCCAAACTTTTTGCATTCCCGTGGAATGGGGAACCAATGCCATTCCAAGTTCTTCCAAAATGGAATTAATCTCAGTGTTAAATGTGTGTGCCATATACAGTGCTTTGGTTGGTTCAGTTTCTCTGACGTCACACCAGTCAAATGAGTACTCTCGAATTTCTCGTCCTGCAATTTTACATATTGAACTCCTCAGCACTGGAATCATATTGAGGCCCCTTTCACTGATTGACTTGTATACCTTGTGTATCATTTCATGCCACTCCTGAGAAACATCCTTCGACACAGATGGCCAAAACTGCAGGTAAGGGTAGAAGAAGTACTCCATGTTTGCAAGTGAGGCTTTTTTCCCAGCAAATGTATGACTGATGTAATGCAGGAAATCGGCATACAATGGGGCAATGACATTTTGCTTTAAGAATTCATTCCAGTCAGATTTTTGACTCTGCCCATCTTCTTTCCAAAGGCCTCTTCTGGCAGAATCTACCTCAAAGTTTGCATTGATGTGCACTGGCAGTCCAGTATTCCCTGGCAAAGGAAGCGAACAAAAGGCTACTCCAGTAAAAGTGACACTGGACACAGGAGTCTTACCACCCTTGGTGTTTAAAAGAGCTGCTACAGCTGCTTGGGGAAGTGTCTCTGTGACTGCTTTCCCCCCACTGTTTTGAAATGAGCCAAACTGTTCTGCAATGATCCACTTGCTTTGTTTTTTGTCTGAGGTTGAAATCAAAGTTTCATAAAAGGCATTGTGTGGTGATGCAGGTTGGTCTGATTGCAATGCGTTTGATCTGAGTTTTACAAAAGCGTCTCTTTCCTTCCTGCTGCTCTCTGACAGACTTTTTTCAACCATGTAAATGGTTTCCAGTTTCTCTGAATGTTCATTGATTTCATGGACTTGTATTTTGCAGATGTTTTTCAGGAACAGGATGAGCCCTTCAGGATCTTCAGAGAGGATGGAGCACAGCTCTCTCATGTCTTGTTCAGTGACTCCCTGCTGTGATATTTCAGAGCTGTTTGCCATCACACCCATCCTCAGAGGTAATCTGAACATGGTTCCTTCCTTCAGAGGAAACTTTTCTGGCAGAAATGATTTGTAGACATCGTTGTACATACTCTTGAAGGTGTCATCTAGTCTATAACCGGTGCCAGCTGGTGGTTTGTCTGAGTAACTTTCAATGAACTTCTGGTTTGGATCAGAGATGCACAATAGTTCATCCCCAGTGAGGATTGAGGGGCAGTCAGTGAGATGGTACACAGAGTTGAACCCGACGCCATATTTTCCGGTCTTTCCTGGAGTGTTGTGCTTCCCTCCTTCTCCAAGCTGTTGAATGCCTTTCAGGTCAGCATCAGAAAACACCTTGTTGTTAAACACACATAGTGCTGGGCCTTGCAGATCGTTCCATCGTTCCCCAAATGTTTTAGCCTGGCTATGCTGACGTTTATCCCAAACAAAATGAATTTCTGTTGCTTCCGCATCATCAGCATTTTGAATGAGCTCTTTAAGGATATCCTTTTTTGCTGGATAGGCTGAAATGATGTTCTTGATACGAACAGTTAGTTCTTCATGCTGTTCAAAATGAAAAGCAAATGGTGAAATGTTCTCAACAGTGCTGTTCATCAGGGTATGGTGTCTTGTAGTTTTAATTCCAAAGTGGTGAGCCATTGCACGTGAGATATTCTCGTGACATAATGTGACACCTGAAGCCACCTCTGGTATCCATGGGCTGTCGTTGTAAAACAATGTGCTGGCAAGTTGTAATACACCGTGTTCATTTGGTATTAGAAAGTCCTGTGTCATTTCTTCTTGGGCCCCATAGATCCCATTGTTCAAAACTGTGAGGCAGATTGACAGATCACTCTTTGGCAGGGGCCTGGTACCATGTTGAGAGTGCAATTCCTTGAGCAGAGTTTCAAACTGAGCCACTGTGAAACTATGTTCAACACCCACACATTCCCACAGCCTACTTAAAAATCTATAGGCAGTTGGAAGTACATAGAGGTAGGGTTTCGCTTCAAATTGCCCACTCTGTGCCACACAGTTCACATTTACAAATGTGCTGCCAACAAGAATGAATGGAAATGAATTTGCCCTCTGTGAAATGAGGCTGGAATCCCCTGAAATACAGAGCCAATGATCGAGAAACTTATAACATTCATCTGCTATTTTCTGAAGCATAGATCTGTCAGTGGATTTAGATTGTTTGTATGCTTCATGCAGTTGTTGCAACACTTCTTCCGGGCTTGGACTGTCATGAACTCCCAAAATTTTGAGGACTGGGTCATTGTGGTGTATTTTCAGATTGGTATGATCCAGCACTGGTTGTCTCATGTTAACAAGTAGGGAGCAGTTGTCACTAAAAACCTCAGTGGGTCTCCTGGGTGTGACTTTCTTGCCTTTTTTTGTTTCTTTTGTTGTACCACTAGGAGAAAATGCTGGAAGAAATTCAGTCTTCTTCAGTGTTTCCCAGTGAGGAGACTTGTCATCAGATATCTGATTCTTCATAAGTTCAAGAAGGCACTTCACATGTCCATATGCTTTCTTTTTGTCAGTGCTCCAGATTTTGGAAATGTCCCCTGCTTTCTCTGCAATGTCTTTCAGAGGGAGATGATCTTTTGCCATTCCAAGTTCCAACAAACGTTGAATTCTTTTAGGAGCATGGAAGTCAGTTTTGGTACCACCAAGCAAACGTCCCTCCTCTGGTTCAAAAAGACAGGCAACTCTCCCTGATGGATCCACAAGTTTGGTGATATACTGGAGCTGGCTGCCTTTTGTGGGGATGCATGGATAGCAGCGCAAGAGGTTGTCAATTTCTCTGATGTTTAGGTCTATGGCGTGCAGCACAAGAGTATTCCTACTCTTCGGGTCCATGGTACCAAGGTTGTTAAACACAGCTTCTTCGTAAAACTTCTCCCAAGTCCACGTTCTGTTCTGTAGGACCTTCTCCAAACCAGCCTGTTTGAAGCTGTTTCTTATCCATAGTGGAAGAGGGACAACATTGATTGGCACCTTTGCATTCTTCTTGCACACCTGCATTGCCAGTGCACAGATGTCTTTGACCTCTTCAATGCTCTCATGCAGGAATATCACACGGTCCATTGAGCACCAACTTTCTCCATCACTAAAGAGTTCTGGACCAGTGGAGGGCTGGGCAAGTGAACTGTAAAATGCATCCACCAAAGGCTTAAAGGTTTCACTCACTTTCTCTCTGTCAGGCCAAAAGGTGTGATATTCATAATTTTCCAGTTGTTGGTTTTCAGACAAGTTCCTCAGTGCCAAGAGTGCAGTGACATATGCTGTTACTGTAGGATCCTGGAGAAGGGCTCTGTTCCATTCATGTTTCACTCCACTCTCCCACAGACCTTTTCGGTTGCTTGTTACAGCAAACGTTCCGTTTACATTCACTGGAAGTCCTGTTTGAATAGACAGGGGAAGAAAGCAAAATGCCTGTCCAACAAGATCTGTTTGTTGGGGGGCCATTTTCCCTGTTTTTGGATCATTTTTCAGAGGCACTGCAACTCCCCCAATAGGTAGAGAGAACTTGGCTTGCTTGCTCCCCTGCAGGGCCATTTGCAAGGACTGATGTGTTCCAAAACAGTTGTAAAGGAGCCACGGCTGGACTTCAGTCTTACCAGATTGCTTACTTGCTAGTTGAACAATGTTGACTTTGCAGTTGTCAATAACCTCTTCGCATTTTCCATCAAGTTTCTTCAATGACTTCTGAGCTTGAAGCTGCTCTGACTCGCTGGTTTTATCAGGAATCCTCATTGCTCTCAAGTTGGTTTTGGAGAGGGTGAAGATTGTTTTTATTTCATCATCTCTTGGTGGAGTTGATACATTATTTGCAATGCTTTGTAGAGACAATGTATTGATATTCTTCAGAAAGAGCAGATGAGTTTGTGAATTCTTGGTAAATTCCTGATGGAGAGTGGAAATGTTGTCCTTGTAGTACACCTTTGAACTGATTTCTGATGTGACAGCCTCTTCTTCAGTTCTGAAGGGTAGTTTGATCAGGGTGCCTGGGTAGGGCTCATGGAGACTTGTCCTGTTGAAGGTACAACCAAAAATGCCTTCATATGGCCCAAACTGGCCGGGGAACCAACGAAAGAGATGCTGCTGGGAGAGATCCAGTTTGAGCCCAGGATTTGTTTTGTGTTTTATGTGTTTTTTCAGGTGAGTTACATTTGGATCGAGTATGAGGAGATGATTTCCACTGAAGATGGAGGGAATGTCAGTCATATGATACACAGTATTGAACCCTAGTCCAAACTTTCCAATTTTTTCAACCTTGTTTTCCTTTGAGGCAGCACCAACCCTTACAATGTTTTCCCAGTCTTCATCTGAGAACCGCTCATCATTAAATGCCCAGAGACAAGGTCCCTGACAAAGAGACATGTCAGGGTCAATGAGACTTTCAGGGGCATCTTTATGCACTCTGAAGTCCACCAAGAATTTACAGGCTTCTGCTCCGGCATCCTCTGCGTTCTGAATGAGCTCTTTGAAGATATCACTTTCTTCATCATACTCTTTGAGAATGTTTTTGATCCTTGTTGTTATAGGTTCAGATTGTCCACACTGTTCTATTCCTATTAACTCGGGGGCAAGGATGCAGGTACTGAGGAATCGGATATTCAGCCACTCTGCTGCTGCTTTTGGGATTTCCTCATGAATAATGTGAATGTCGTCCTGGTGAAAACCTTTCAACCCACTTTTGCTAACGTCACAGAAGACAGCTGATGATAGGGGTTTAAGGGTGCATTGTTCACCCTCCGTCTTGACTGGCACTGGGATGTCATCAGCAACTTTCTTCTTTTCCTTCCAAAGCCAGTTGAGGATTTCTATTGTCACTTTTATCTCAGAGGGACTTGCAAATGGCTGTTGCCTCTCTTCAATAGTTTTCTGGATAGAGTGAAGAATACAGACAATTTCATCATCTGTAAGCAATGTTCTCAGTCCAAACTGCTGGAGCAACTTCTTGTAGGGCAGGAATTCATTTGGCACCTTTCCAATGTAAGAGCTCAGATCCAGATTGGGTGGGTAATCCAGGACCAAATCTTGTGGTGATACAAACTGGTTGCTGCACCAAAGCCACTGTCTGTCCTGATTTGTTATCTTTTTGAAATCTGATATGTGGTCCTGCATGTGTTTGTAAATGCTGTGCAATGTCTTCTTGAAACTCACATTTGTGTCAGGATCAGCCATTTTTTCTGATTTTGATGCCAAGACAGTCAAGTTCTCCATTACTTTGTCAGCTGGGGGGAGGCACTTCAGCCCAAGTTTGCTGCTAATGCTGTCACTGAACTCCCCAGCTACAGGCATAACAAGCCCAACAATGTCTTCATACATAGAATGTCTCATTTCATTTGGGCAGAAAAAACTTCTTGTCTGGGGCTTTTCACCACACTGCTCAGGTTTAGTACCTGGGACCCATCTAAGCATTTTGAGGCACTTGAGCTGTTCATGAGAAAACTTTGACAGTAGGTCATTGGTGTCCAACATCTTCAAGAGGACCTGAGCTCTTTTGAGGGCCTCTGTTTGGGAGTCAACCTGCTGTTTTTCAATCAGTTTGGCAGCATGTATCAAGTGATCTGGTGACACATCTGCTGCTTTATTTATCAAACCAAGATCTGAGAGGCTTTTCAGCATCTGCACTGTCCGGGTGTAAAAGGGTGGAGGGAAAAAATCGGACTCAAAAATGTCCTTAAAAGTTTGAATCCTTGGGTCAAAAAAGCTTGAGGTTTTTCTCATGGCTCCATTCACTTCAATGAAGCTCAGGTCTGTGCATCTCCTTCTCAAGGCCTGATTTTGAAAGAAAAGGACATCACCATGCTTTAAGATCCATGCCATGATATTCTGTGTTTCTTCTTTTCCGCATTCTCTGCTCTCAATACTGTCAATGAGGAGATTTGCAGCTTGAGCTGTGTCCAGAAGGTTAATTTTGAGCAGCTTTAACAGTTTGCGATCAGCTTCAGTTGCACATTTGACAATGGAGTTGGGAAAAGGAAACTCAGTTGGTACCTTAAGACCAGAAATAAGAAGCACTGCCTTTTTGGATCGAGCTTCAGTACAGCATCCTTTCATTGTTTGAAACAGAGGCAACTGTGACAGTAAAGCTTCTTCACTGGAAGAGAGAGAATCCAAGTGGGAGAGAAAATCTTTTAACGCTTCTTTCGCCTCATAGGAGACAGTCTCTAGTTCCCTGATGAGCTCCTGAGAGTCTAAATTCACCAAGACTTTCATGACACTCCTTGGAGATGGGCTCAGTACATACGAGTCCAGGTCTTCATGCTTGAGCCACTCATTCCCTCTCACCACTGTGCCACCGACTTTGTTCACCAACTGAGCTATTTGATCTGGCAGATTTGTCTCTTTGCTTTGCTGAAAAATGAGGGTGGTGTTTTGCTTTAACCTTGCTAGTGACACAGGTTGACCATGAGACAAGGGACCAACTGGTAATAGGGGTAGTTCAGAGAAATGACTTAACTCTGTGAAGTAGGTGTTCAGGAATCTCCAGAAGTTTTGGAGCCAGTCTAAAGGTGGGTGTTGACTGCTGCTGGGGTCCCAGGTAACAAGCCCCACTCCCCCCTGCTTCCAATCAGGTGGCAAATGGCTCTTTGTGTATTCAGCCACCTTGTATGCATCAATGTCGATGACCTTGAACAAATCTGAAAGGGAGATTTATGGACAGAAGCAAATGTATGGATATGTAAAAATTGAGCATTTGACCAGTTTTGAAATCACTGCACTCCATAATATGGCATCCCTACTTTTTCTGGCCAGTTCTTTCAGGTGGGTGTTGCAGGCTGGACTGAGATCATCAGGGATGAAGAGATTCTTGCAGCATGGCAGAAGGGCTCTGCACAAAAAAAATAAAATGGTTTGTTATTTAAGTGCATAAAAACCTAGACATTTGCAAATGCAGTGTTTCCCAACCCCCCCCCCCCCCGGAAGTCAAGTTAGTTTTGTTTTCCATACAGCGCCAGATCACAGCAGAAGTAACTTAGAGTTGCCCCTCTCATGAAACTACACTTTTTTGTTTTTACTATAATATCTTGAATACCTTAATTGTTGGAACTGTTTTGGGCTTTTATTTAGAAGGCTGGGTTTGCTGAGTTTTTATGTAGCCACAGGAACAACTTGCTTCTTTGAGCTCTTTATCAGGTTGGTCCGGTCAACCCAGTCTCCTTTGTATGTGTTTTGTTTAATGCCTTAAAGGTCCCATATTATGCAATAACCACTTTAAGTCTTTCAGTGAAATTTGTGGGTCTTTGGCTTTTCTCTCAGCCCACAAAATGTGATATTTAATGACAAAACTTGTACTTGGTAGTGCTTCTGAATGTAAAATCCTGACCTAAAACAAGCTGTTTGGATTTTGGGGATTTGCCGACGTCAGCGATTCCCTTTTTTGACCAATCAGGAGCAAGTTTGACCTGATTGGTCCACCGGAGCAGATACCCCAAACCCCCTCCCTGCCCACTCCCAAAGTTGAAGAGCCATCACTGCTTTGTTTTTGGCTGTAAACGGCCACATAGTTCCATCATGCACAAGCTTCCCATCTCGGAAGAAGACAAGACGAGGGGACTAGAGTTCATTTATCAAGGAAATGTGCCAACTACACCCAGTAAAACTGTGCACCTTTGGACAGTACAACAGAGGGCTAGTGAATAGACTGGTCCTGAATCCAGGCGCATAACCAACCATCCGCTAACAAACCTTGGACCCTGGAAATGTGAGTATTTCAAATGCTGTGTGCTGTGGAGCAGATGTAAGAGCTTTTCCTCAGTGTCCCCCCTGTCTCTGTGTTAGCTTCAGGATGCTAACTTTAGCTGCGGTTAGCCTGTTGTTTTAGCCTGTAATGTTACGGTAATGAGCTTCACTGTTTTCTAAACATTGTGCACTCGGAGCTCGTGGCACCACTCTCAGTGACCCTGAGGAGTGGGGCGGTATCAGCGGCGGCTCATTTACATATGCATTTGAGAGTTTAATGGTTTGGGAGTTTTGTTCAGTTTTGTTGTGTAAATGTGAGCAGTTAATTAGTAGCATGGTTTTAGCAATGATTCAACTCCACACTCGAGTCACAGGTTAACTTCTCCAATGTTTATGTTGTAAATATTCTTATGCTGTTCTTGTCTTGTCCCATGTATGTGAGTTGAATGAATGACTAAACACATCTGTTGATAGTCAAACCAAAGGGAAGAAGCCAAAAGTAATAAAGACAAAAGTGAAAACCTTACCTTGGAAATGTAACGCTGTCAATCAAAGCAGTGTCCTCATCTCTGTAGGTGAAAGATCTGAAAGAGCCATCACTGAGTGGAAGCAACTGAAGACCCTCAAGCTCTCTGTATTGTCCATCACTTAGAATGTACTCCAAAATGCAGAGTTTGTCATCTTCGGCAATGATGTCCACGCCACACCTGCGGAGTACGTTCCTTAGGAAAGCCGGGGTCACATGTTTTAGGCTGCTGAAGTTTGGGTACGCTTCATTCATAGCTGCTGCAACACTTCTTGGTAGTGTTGCAAGAGCCTCCCCACTTGTGACCAGAGTTTTCTTGATGGCTGCGAGTGTGTCAGAGCCTGTTGGACCATTACAGGGGAACACAGCTTCCGATGGGGTAATGAACTTTTTTTCATCTTTGGCAAGAGACAGGATGGCCATATTCTGTCTAAACAAGTGCTGAAGAACATCCAGGGCGACTGCACACCATTTTTCACGGTGCCTTATCTGGGCGATGTCAGGCCACAGGTCGTACACAGAAGAACTCGGCAGAAGAGATTCTTGAGCAAGTCTGATAGCATCCTGAATGATCATGACGTATGCCTCTGGTAGCACTTCCTTCATCAGCAGTTCATTCCACATAGCATGTTCGTCATGTTTCTGGTCTTCTTCTTGCCATTTGATGTGTCTTCTGTTGTCGGTGAGGCCAAAGCATGCGTTGATATACACTGGGAGCCCTGTCTTGTTGGATTCATTGTTTGGAAGAGGTAGATAGCAACTCAGTCTGCTTTCACTAGCGTCTCTCTTCTCACCACAAGGGAAGGCCAGATCAACTTGAGGAAAAAATTTCAGTTTTTCTGCGAGTGAATCAAGGATTTCCACATTGCCATCTTTCATGGTGCATGATGTCAGCAGCCACTTTGATTCTTTTTGTTTCTCTGAAGTAATGGTGATAAGTTTGAACCTTGTCAAACTTGTAATGACTGACATGTCCTTGGACTTCAAAAGGACATCTGCAGGCACTGAGGATTTCACTTCAAGTCTGGTGTTAACATTGCCTTGTTCACTGATGTGCACCAAAGACACTGAGGTGACATTTTTCAGGAAAAGGAGGCTTAATTCTGCATCTGCAATAAAGCTATCAAAAAGCTCAACCACCTTATTGGAATCATAGAGATTGTCTGAAATCTCTGATTTTTTGTTGCGCAATGGGAACCTGAAAATTGTGCCTTCAAAGTGACGGTCTTCTGTGGTTACTTTCGACCACTCTTGTTCACTCACAAGTGAAACTATATCTCGCAAGGGTTGGAACTGGTCATGCATGTTCATCAGGGCCTCTTGATGTTCCTCGTCATCTAAAGACCACCGAAAGCCACCTTTCCCCTCTCCAAATATTTTTTCTTGAGGGTCCATGATGCCAAGGTACTCTGAGCTGAATATACTCGGCACATCTGTGAAGTTAAAAGTTAAATTTTCAATTACTTACCAAACATTCCCTTGAGACCAAAGAATCACTGACACTGTTGGATATCTGTGTGGTAAATGACTTTTACCTGTTATGTGGTAAATGGAGTTGAAACCGATGCCAAACCTCCCGACTTTGTTTGGGTCATCTCGCTTCACGCTCCGTCCAGCTCTCTGAATCCCCTCCCAGTCGTCATCACTGAACGCGGCGTTGTTGTATGCATAGAGAGCAGGACCTTTGCAAGGAATAAGAGAAAAATAACTCTACAACAGAAAGTGCAAAACTGGAAATCAAACTGGCTGGCAGAATTGCCTAGCGGTTAGGTTGCAAATCCCTTGAGGTAAATCCCATTACCTAGGTTTGAGTTCATACTGTAGCTCTTTTCTTTTCACTAATGTTGATGAAAAAAATTTAGTTTTTTTTTAACATCCAAATGCAAGTCCAGGTTCATTAAGTCAACAGTATGGAGTTTAACAGCCATCTTACTTGTAAAAAATAAAATTCATAATGAGGAAGTGACTCAGGTGACTCATTCAATACTGTGTATTTTACCCCACAAACCCCCTCAAACACTGCTTTTCTCTGAACATCTTTCATACCTTGGTATTCTGCCAACCCATCAGTCCAAATGCTCTCTGTCCCATAGCTTCTCTCATCATGGATGAAAACCACTTTTGTAGCTCTGGCATCATCTGCATTTTGAATGAGTTCCTGTTGACAAAGAAAAACAATAAAGCTCAAAGGACAAAAGATATATCTCGAGATTAGGTTAAGATAGAAAATGTATGCCTCTACCATACCTATTGATAAAGAACCTTTTGAGTTGACTTCATTTCAGCAAAACTTAGGCAGCTAAGGATAATTTTACAAAAGTTTGTAATAATATCAAATGAAAACAAATTAATGGGTATGTGGAAAATTGATTATTTGTTTATATAATATAGTCACAGCAAATGGGCTTTCTTCTGAGCAACACAACTCAGTTAAACTCTGTTGAAATTAATGTTAGACAACCTTGTGTTCAAACATTCAAATACCCACACTGACAAAGACTAAATGAACCTCTACTTAGAGAGAGTAACAGTTTTACAATTAATGTACCGTATGGGCAGCACTTTCCTATGCCTCCAAGATAAAAAATAAATGATAATAGAGTATAGTCACTCAAAACAGCTGTTTCTTTCTAAAATAAACCTTTGTTTCATATTGTATACAACTGTGCAACAGAATTATCTATTTCTATTTGGTTTATCTATTTGGGTTTTTCAAGGATAGCTATGCTAAATTTGTCATTTTGTACACTACCCCACAATAAAGTGGTTGCTGCCCAGAGGAGAAAAAAATAAAATAATGTTTTCCTGTGTTTATATATATATATATATATTCATTTTTATAATACCATAAATCATCAAATGGCTAGAAACTAAAGGAAAAAACTTTAACTGTAAAATATCTTAAACCGAGGTAGAGGGCCACGTCAGCCTCTAGTGGCCAAAATAAGTACTATACAATGAAATTTTCAGCATAAAGAAATCTGTCCCTCCAACCCAAAAGTTTTTTGTTTCCCTCTTT
Source organism: Halichoeres trimaculatus (assembly GCF_033239565.1). Classification (NCBI taxonomy): domain Eukaryota; kingdom Metazoa; phylum Chordata; class Actinopteri; order Labriformes; family Labridae; genus Halichoeres; species Halichoeres trimaculatus. The sequence continues at coordinate 21,501,425 of NW_027437197.1, forward strand.
TTTGCCCTGAAAAATAAACGCAAATCATTATCAGCTCACTTCAAAGATTTCCTTCATTCTTAAATTAACGTCAGATTATATTTCAAAAGGTTTAAATTTCGACTTCAATCTTAGATCATAAACATGAAACAACAAAAAACATTAACTGGTCAAATCATAACATTGTTTTTACTTCTGTATCTTAAAAAACTACAATTATACATAACACTTCAAGTAATCCATGGATCAGTATTTGACAGATCATCACACTGACCTTCAAAATCTGTCCCCCATCCGGGTATCGACGCAGAATATCTTTCAGGTAGTCAATGAAGGGTGGTGCCGTTGCCCCAAAGGACGTCCTAAACAATGCGAGACGATCAAAGAGTAAAATTTTAATGTTAATACTGAATTCAACACAAGGCAAATCCTTAAAGAACATAGAAATTAAAAAAAAAACATGTCAAACATATTTGACTTATTTAATTCATTTTCGCATTTTCTTGGAAGAAGATGATACTTTTTGTTTATGTGTTGGCGTGTAGTATATATATATATATATATATATATATATATATATATATATATATATATATATATATTTTTATATATATATATATATATATATATATATATATATATATATATATATATATATATATATATATATATATATATATACTATTGATAGAAATCCATTTACAGTTTATATTAAACATTCTCATTAATCATACAAAATCAGCTGCATGAAAAACCAAAAAAAAAAAAAAAATAATGGATTAAGTGCTATGCTGCTTAGAAATGTTTTGCTGAATTATGTTAGACACACAAGAAATGACTCAGCGAGACTTCCCTTAACAAAATCACTCACCTGGATTTATTCTTTGCCTTGGCACTCATCGTTCCAGGCTCTGAGGCTGTAAGAGATTTCAGATTAATGTTACAAAATCAATGCAGAACAAAAACAAAGCACATTGTGAAGAAAAAACAAAACTGCAAGGCCAAAAATATCCATCTGTAATTCTGAAATAACTACTGTATACAAGTTCTATTGACCTTACTTCATCAAAATAGTAGTTTACATAACCAGCTGTATTTACTATGTTTAAATTTTTGCTTTATTGTTATTATAAAAGTCAAATGTTTAAAATGTTGACCATCAGACCAGTATTTCTTCATCTGGGAATTCATAATAAAAACACATTGACACTGGGTAGACAACATTATACTAAGAAGGAACCAATTTATCTTCTTACTTCAATGAAGCAATCATCTACCACTGATACATTAAATAGCAACTACTGAAACAAGCCAGATGAAAAGATGAAATAGTGCATCCAGTCACAACAAGTGCAAGGGTGGAGCCAGACTTTTTTGACTGGGTCAATGAAACCGGGTTTGCATTAGTGTCCAATGCACAAATATGATTTGCATTTCTATTGTTCTCCTTTTCTAGATATATTATATCCACCTCTTCCATTAAGTACATTCAAACAGTGCTTTATACCTGCATTTCATGTTTAAACTTGAAACAAAGTAAGACTGGCAACAGTTTAACCCTTTGAAAATATCTGAATCTTTAAGACCTCAAAATCAAGAAAGATAAAAGAGCGTATACTTGAATAAAACACAAGACAAGTCAAAAGTTATCAGGCCAAACAGTCAATACTAGTCAGGGTCCTGCCTCTGATGAGGCAAGAAACCAATCACAGCCTAGTGGCTGATTGGTCCTGCCCCTGGTTTCCTACAGTCAAATCAAGCCTTAAAATGCCTCTTTATTTCATGTGGGGTGTTGTAGGATATAGGCATCTTCCTCTCATCACAGCTGGCCCAGGAGGAGGTATTTTTTTAACATGAAAACTATTGAAAATATGAGGAAGCTCTGAAGATACAACCCTTTGCACAGTGACTAGAAGAATGGCAACCATGTCAATCAGATCATCAGTCTTTAACAAATCCTCATACACTTAAGACAGTATTACTGTCAATTAAACACAGCTAGCAGGATTCATTTACACCAAGTTGTTCAGAAAGGCTCAAAGTATACAGTTATCAAATAGTATTTTGTGACTTTTTCCAAATTAAATTACACTTCACAGCTACCTCATACATAAAAGGCAATTTTCGAGAAGTTCACAAAATTCAACCTATACTTAATTTTTAACAGACTCCGTTAAAATACAGATGCAGGATTGGAGTAACCGACGGAAAATGAGAGAAAACATCACCCTAACACAGGACGTAAAGACAATGTTAGCCTATCTAAAGGTTAGTTAGGCAGTTACACAGTTAGTGAGGGAGAGAGGGGGGAATTACGAGTTGACAAAAATGTAAGAATACGTGTCTAAAGGAAGAAAATTATGCTAGCAAAGATGCGAAAAGGGAATAAAGTTTGTTATCAAAACCACAGTACCTAAGTTACGTCGAAGAGCCGCATCAGTTTCCTTGAAGCGAAGTTCAAAACCCAAAGCCGATCAAATCTGCTCTTTATATAGGCGAGTGTCAGCCAACCCCTTAACATATCATGTCCTTTTCAGCGGTTCTCCCGTCTCAATCTTTCCTTTCGTTTCACGCTAAGGGCAGATGAGTGCTGCTTTGGATGAAATGAAACTTAAAGGAGGGGCAGAGCTCTGTGATTAAACTGCGTTTCTCCCTACCGCCACAGTGAAACGAAACTTTTACAATCGACGATTGTCATCATTTCCGAGTGCTAGCTGTGTCCTACAGGTTATCCATTGCCAAAAAACATGACAGGATAATAATAAAAGAAAGATTTCTCTCTCTCTCTCCCTCTCTCTCTCTCTCTCTCTCTCTATCTATCTATCTATCTATCTATCTATCTATCTATCATATATATATATATATATATATATATATATATATATATATATATATATATATATATTTTTTTTTTTTTTTTTTTTCCGTCGGTTACACCAATATATGATCTCCAGAGAAGATACACACAACATAATAATGTATCTTGCATGCCATGCCGAACATAACAGACTTGAAAGTAAGTTGTAGTTTCTCATCATTTGGAGACAGACCCTGGAATATATTAAATAAAAGCAGTTCTTCCGCCACACGCTAGATGTCGCTGCAGCCCTCAGTGGCAGCAAAACAGGCTCATCCAGGAAAAATACAGACAGATGAAAAGCTATCCCACAGACAGCTACCCCGTCACTGTCTGTCAAAATATGATGTATTTTCTACAAGATTTAGGATGAAAAGGTTTTTTTTGCCGAGTGAGGATGGACACGGTATGTAGAATCTTGATTTGCGACCTGTCGATTATCGTATCCTTGACAAAGGGTGCCTCTTGTTCAGACAACCCGAGGCCTGTCAGCTGGATTGTTCAGTGAGCAGAAGGTTTTCTGCCTTTACTGGATGAAATATCGGTTATGACCTGCGTGCCAGCTTGTCAGTTTATGATCTGTAAATTAGAAACACAATATGGACTTGAGCAATAGTCTGCGTGGCGTCAGGGGGAGTGACCAAAACAAATGATCTCTAGATATTTTCTGTACCGATTATTGAGCATCTTCTTCGCTCTGTTCCGTCTGTTTCAGCATTCCCTCAGGGCGTATCCTAGGATGAAGACCCCACTCCCCACCCTCTGGTAGCAGAAAGCAACATGTTGGATAAACCCAGTGATAATGGACAGCAGACTGCACAGTGCTCAGACTGTGGCAGCAGTTTCAACCTGCCACAGTCTGAGTCTGGCCCCGATTCAGTCAACGCCGCAGCCTCCTCTGAACAGCAGCCTGAGGACACAGCAGACAGTCCCTCAAAATGCCCATCGTGCCAGGCAGACAGCAGCCTCCCCAATGGTCGGCGCCCACACCGGCGCATCCGTCTGGACCCTCACTGCTGCAGCCTGTGCTCCAAAACCTTCATCTCCTCTGCTCACCTGACTCTTCACCTCACCACTCACACGAAAGAGAGAAAGTTTAGATGCAGCACCTGTGGCAAGTACTTCCACCAGTCATCCCACCTGATGGCACACAAGTTAATCCACAGTGGAGACAGGCCGTTTAAATGCCCAGATTGCGGAAAAACCTTTGGTCGTGCCTCACATCTGAAGACACACCGCCGGCTCCACACAGGCGAGAAGCCCTTCAAGTGCACCTACTGTGAAAAGTCTTTCACACAGAAGGCCGGGCTCCTTGCACATGTGCGTCTGCACACAGGAGAACGCCCATTCAAGTGTGAGAATTGTGGGGAAGGTTTTCGCTCTTTGTCAGCCCTCCTCTCTCACAAGGCTCAAGAGGCGTCCGGGCAGGCCAAGCCAGCAACAGCATCAGCACCATCCCCAGTCTCAGCACCAGTGTTCAACCAGCCTCAGAAGATGGATACTAGTAGTTTAGGTGACCTGAAGTGTGGCGTCTGTTGCCGGACCTTTGTACGCTCATCCTACATCAGGCTGCACATTCGCCTCAAGAAAGGACAGAGGCCTTATCATTGCAAAGTGTGCAACAAAACCTTTGTCAAGCTGGATACGTTTGTGAACCACTGTGACAAACACTTAAGGCAGAAAAAGGACAAAAACAAAGAAGTTAAGGACAAAGTTGTGAAGCCTCCTCTGTTTGTCCCACTCTCCAGGCCTCCTACTCCTGAGTCCTTACCCTCGCAGCCTCTGTCCACAGAGGTGACCACGCGCTCCAGAGCAAAAGCAAAGATTAAAACAGAGCCTTGAGAAAAAGGCTGATCCTTGACTTGGAAAAAAGTCTACCAACAAGAAAAAAATTTGTCACGTTTAATGTAATTTTAAAGAATAGTTTTAAATCATTGCTTGTAAAATGAGTCACATGTTTACACAATATCTCAATAAGGGACAAAAAGCTAATTTGTAGTTGAATTAGTCATAAATGACTTGTTTATTTTGTTGCAGTTGTTTTATCATAAGTGTTATTTATCTGTAAAAGCAGTACGTTGTATTTAAGCTCAAAGGTCCAATTAACAGGGTAAAGCCTCAAAGGTACGTTTAAAAACGGAAATTAATAATAATTACCATAATAATTTATCTTTGTGACGATTCCGAACAAGTCTGTTGACCTCCAAAGCACTTGTACAAAAAAAAGAAGTGTTAATTAACTGCTTATTGTAAAACAATATGCAGAGTGAAAATCACAAAGGTATTATGTTGAGGACATTTATTTTGTTGCACTTTGAAAAAGCTGTTAAGATCAGCCTGTTTCCATCACTAAGTATTCTGTCAGACATTTTCTCGACTCCCAGCTCAGCTGGCATTTGTGTCATGGTTACTCAGATCGTTGCTAGCATCGGAGTACTTCTTTGATCATCTCCTCGTAGCATGGTTCATGGCGTGCTAATCACCTGGGTCTGTAGTTATGTGGCTTGACATTAGAGGTCAACATGTCGTGCTGTCCTCGTGCCAAACTGTCACATTCAGCTTCACTTGGTTCCAGGTCAGCAGCAGCTCACAGCTGATACCTCACTAACCCAGACCCCCAGAGGAAATGTTTTACTCTTGATCTTGACAGCTGATGGAGTATCCGTCACCTCCACATGGGGAAATTCTTTGTCCCAACCTACAGAGGAAAAAAAAATCAACTAAAGAACCTGAAAGGTCAAATCATGGCTTTTTGGTGTAACCCATAGAAAAGAGTGAGAAATGCATTGTGAAAAGTAAAATCTGTGTGGTCACTTAATCACACCAGTTATATAGCCTCATGTTATATTAAGATGTTTGCCTTGCAGTTCTCTGTTGCCTCTGTGCTGCTGCTTATGTTCCAGTGCAGGCTGACGGTCATATGGCGTCTCCAGACGGGGTTCCTGCGCAGGACAATGCTTCCACTGACGGTGTCCCCTTCGCACACACTTTCTGGCTTGTCTAGCATGAAGAGAGTCTGCTTCCAGTGTGTCGGCCTGAAGAGAAATGAGAAAATGTGATGTGCTTTGCAAGTTAGATTTCTCAATACACTAAAAGACATTGGTACAGCCTCCAGAACTGTTTGTGTACGTGGGTCACTAATTTCAATTATTTAAATGATGTTTAATGGTACGTGACACTGCTGAAAAAAAAAGTGCTATCAGTAAATAAACTGTCTTTTATTCATGTTGGACTACAGAGTGTTTTTGCAGTTACTCAGCATGAGGCCCCGTGTTTAGCTCCACTGCTGCCCCTCCAGTCTCCAGACTCTCAAAATGAACCGTGAACCAGGTGGTGAATCCATGAAAAACACCAGACTTCTTCATGCAAAACTGAAACTGGCCCTTTATTTCCTGAGAAATGAAACCCAGAGTCGTGATACAGCCCAACCTGTGAAGGGTGGAGTCATTACAGTTAAAAGAAAGCTAACACCCATCCTACCTCCAGGTCTGTGACTTGCAGAGTGTGCATATCCAGGGTGATGACATCACAGGGGGCAGAGAGGCAGTCGGCGGGATCGATGAGGTGGCTGAACTTTGGCTTGGTGAAAAACTCCTGCTGTGCTAAAGGCCTGTGGAAATGCAGAAATACTTAGACCAACAGATCAGACTGTGGTTGATATTTGATGAAAACAACATGTAGTTTTGAATTTAAACACATAAAATAAATTATTCCTGTTCTTGGTGTGTATTTGTTATCACACTGTTTGAGGTTTTATCCCAGTTGTGGATGCAGACCTGCAGCTGCTGCTGTATCGTTTCTCATCATATTTTGTTATTACAACTTCAAACATGACAGAACCAGCAAAAGTAATAAGAAAAGAGTACAATTTCTGTATTTGTTCTTGTTATGGTCCAACTGAGCCTGCACTATGTTCATGCTGGAAGAATACAGTTTCCTTAAAAGGAAAGCATTCATTCTGTGTTTTCTTCATGATGCATCACAAAAGCCTGTTTAAAGTGATCATATAACAAATAATCTGTACTGACACTGTATGCTAATAGGGAGGAGTGATAATAAGAAAGTAAATGCTTTAAATGCTTTTCATAGCTGTGCAGTATTCTTACCAGACCGGATAGCAGCAGGTGACAAAAGCTCATTTGACTTATTTTTCAGAGACTTGACTTTGACTTGCGATGCAAGACTTGAGACTTGATCAAGTCTTGGGATGGGCATTGATAAGATTTTATTGATATCAATGCCTTTATCGATTCTGTTTATCGATTCAATTCTTCATAGATTCTGCTTATAGATTCCTTCTTTTTCAAGTGACTAAATATGTAATTGGTCACTGGATCTTAATGTCTCCCTGCGTAAATATAAAGAAATAGGTAAAAAGTGCACGTCATGTGACGTGGATGTATAGTTTTGTAACATGTTATTGACTTAAATAGGCCATCTAGTGTCTCAAAGTGGTTATAGCATTATTCTAAGTTGTTTGGAACCTTGCCGTAGTTATGAAGCCAGCTGTGAGCCTAACTTTTCTTTCATTTACCTTCAAGTATTCTGACATTTGGAGTTCTTAGTATTGTTTAAAAAGAGTAACTGTGATATGTTTCTGTGATGAAAGTTGAAATTATATTCTCAAGCCAAAGTTTTACTGATGTATGCTAACCGCTAGCGTATCAATGCAATTTCCCGTATACATTAGCATCAAGCTAGCGCTATTTTGTTTATTTTGAATGTATTGAATAGGAATCTCCTGTGAGAGAGTAATGTAGATTTCTTTTTGTGTTCAGTTCATCAGTGAAATTTCAGCAAAGTTTATCAGAGTTTTCTTGGGAAATGTTATCTAACTGCCAAGCTAAGAAAGCTGTGGCGGACTAGTCACATAAGGTCCTGCAGCTCTGGCAAAGTGTCAAGAATTGATAGTAGAATTTTTAAGCACAAAGGCTAACGATATCGATGGATTGAAACATTTCTTATCGATTCTCAACAGGAACTGGTTTTTGATTCCCAACCCTAATCAAGTCTCACCCCACAAAGACTTGGGACTTGACTTGGACTTGCAAAAAAAACCTTGTGAACATCTGTGGTTCAAACTACAAACACCATCATGTCATGGGGCAGGAAAAGAAAGGAGTAGTTGACAAGTTATGATGTGAATCAAGACACAACCACAGGCAAACTATCATGAAAGAGCATGCCAGTGAGATCCAGTAACCAAAAAAACCTGTTGTTTTGGATTACACAGAAATGCTGAATCACAAACTAGGGCGTGATCTGAAACCTGTGTTTTAACTCTATGAGATGAAGCTGATCGAACCAGAAAAATACTTATATGACTCTTGTAAATCCCTTAATTTGTTCTGGAAAGTAATGCATGTCAAAAATAATGGAGTATTATTTAATCTCTGATCAGATAACCATGGGTTTGAAATTACGCAAGGTACAATGGTAGCAGAGTATCCTGTGCAACAAGTATGTCTTTAAATCCTTGGTGTCCATGTGACATATGCACCATTTCATTTTTCTTGTGCTTCAAATTTAAGGCTAATTTCACTATAATTTGGGCTTAAATTTTCTCCATCACACATATTTCATGCAGCTTAATGTGTATTAACATGAAACACTCAGAATAGCTACCTAGCTGGCAACCCTTACTGAAGAGGAGTGAAGTCCAGGCCATAGGGCTGCTCCCAGAAGGCCATTTTTTCCTCATAGTAACTGTGAGCCTGACACGGCACCAGGGTGAGGGCGGCAGACGAGGGCCACATGATGCCACCTTCCCGGAGCCAGCGGTCTCTGGCCAGCAGAACTGACTCAACCATGAACTCAAACTATATCAAAAAGATAAAAATATGTGATGAATTGTGGGTATGCTGGGATAAGAAGGAGCTTCATACATTAACATGTTTTATCAGTTTTGACAGTGTTATCACCAGCAGGCAGTTTCCCATCCACTCAGACACCAGGACGTCCACCTGTTCAGGTATCTCCACCTCCTCAGCTCGTGCCTGCAACACGGTGACCACCTCCTCACAGCCATTCTGCTTCACCAGCTGTCTGGTGTAATCTGCCATGGAGCTCGCTTCCACAGCATACACCTAAAACAACAGAAACAAACCTGTACTAGGTGTTTTTTTTTATTATTATGTAGCAGCACTCTTTCTCCAGCAGATGGGAGTAGAAGTACACAAATGTTTTGTGTGCTGTTAAAAAACAGGGAGATGTAAATGTTATATGAGATCATTCTGGATGGAAAATGAGTAATGTTTATTTCTGAAATATGTGGATGTTACTTAAACACAAGTCAGTGTTGACATTACCAATGAGGGTTGAGCCAGTCGAGCACAAAACAAGCTGATAATGCCAGTCCCACAGCCGAGGTCCATCACAACCTTGTTCCTCAGAGAGGCACTGTTGCTGAGAATAACCTGTCGGTATGCCTCAGTGCGGCTCTTGTCTGACAACATCTCCAAGTGAAGCCTCTGTGTGACACAACAGATGCACTTACACTAACAGCCTGTGAGTTAAGGCATACGGAGGCAGAGAAGTATACACAGTAGAATCCCCAAACCTTAATCTGCAGACAGAAAATCACACGGACTGAAAGCTCTTGTGAAAAACTTACACTTTGTGTCAATTTGGGCTCCTCCTGTTAATTTATATATCTTTATCTTTGTTATTGTGTAATACAGTGGTTTTCAAAGTGGGGGCCACCAGGAGGAACAGGGGGGACCTCAGAAAATTGGAGGGAAGGGAAAAAATAAAATCTATTTTTTAATAACCATTTAACCTGAACATGTAACACCTAAAGTGTCATAATCATCAGATTCTCAAGTTTCCGATTGTACCTAACCACACCTCGTGTGACAGCTGTAATTCGGCATGACGATGTCATGATCTGTGTTGACCTGGTGGTTTGAGCCTGTTATTAAACTATCTAAAAAAACTGAACTCAACTTTGAGGCTCTTGCCCTGTTTACCTACCGGCTACATGCAAAAAAGGAGTATCCCACCTTGGCTGACAGAGCCCTGAATCCCTTCTCTCTTTTACAACAACCTACTTCTGTGAGTCTGGCTTTTGTGTCTTAATAATCCCCTATTCTAAACAAATGTAATAATTACTGAAGAGTGAATAAAAGTTAGAAAAAACATTCTTAAAGTTTAAATTTCTTCACATAATTTGAAGTGTAGTCTGTTGGTTTCAAAAGGGAACCCCCAGCAGAAGCAAGTTACGCTGTTTGGGGGCCTTGGCACAGTAAAGTTTGGGAATCCCTGGTGTATTACAAAACTAAGTCTGCCTTGGCATTAAAAATGATCTATGAAAGCAGGGTATTAGAACTTTTTTAGATCTTTATATTGACGGCAATTTTGCATCATTTCCCCAATTAAGCACTAAATATAATCTTCCAAATTCACACTTTTTTCGATGCCTGCAAGTTAGACATTATGTTAAGAATAAATAATGTTCACAATTTGAAACCACCCCTAAAACACATCCATTTTTTGTGAATCTTTCCCTCCCACCACACTCTAACCACCTAGTGTCAAAGTTTGTGGGCTGCTTTACAGTTTTGGTATCTTCAGATCATATTAGAGAAGCTTGGGCCAGGTTTTGCCCTGTACTGTGCAACTTTTGGACTTCCATTTTTGAACGCTTCTCCAAAGCATATTCCATAGACATTCAACCGAACCACAACCTGGCCATCTTTGGTTGCTCTGCAGAGACTTTCAAACTGTCACACGAAATACAGATTGCATTGCTTTTAGGAATGGTGGTCGCTAAAAAAACGTATTCTTCTCACTTGGAAATCCACCTTACCACCCTGCTTTTTGCAGTGGCTTAAAGACATGCTTTACGTTATTCAAATGGAGAAATTGCGTCTGCACAAACCCAACACAGAGATTAAATTTGAGAGAGTTCGGAGACCTTTTTTGGCACATTGTGACATCTGCTTTCTTTCATGAAACCATTTTGGTGGCGTTGAGGTCGTGTCTCTTCTGCCATATCCTTATGTGGCTTACCTCATTACTGAACTGTTGCTCTTGTGTCAACAACTTTAAAACTTTTTGTACTATTACTACTATGTACCATGGACTGGCAGCCACGTTGTGTTTTTTTTTGTCTTGTTTGTTTGTCTGTTTTTCTGTCTTTCCTTAATGTCCATGTGTCCTGTATCTTTGTACTTGAGTTTATCTGTGTATTTGATCAAAATGGGTTCTTGTTTATTCTACTACCAGCAGATTGATTATTGTAAATCGAAAAATCTGTAAATAAAATATTTAAAAATAATAATAATCTATAAAATAGAAAGCATTTATACAGGAAATTTTGTTTGCTGTTTTAATCATCTGGAGGCATTGAAATTTATTTTACTTGCTTTCATATCTAGCTTAAACTCTACGCTGGATCTTTAACCACAGGCTTTAAATTCAAGGTGATCAAAGCATTAAACTGCTCTAAAAATTCTAACCAGTGTGCCATAACTCCCAAAGTATTCTTCATCTTGCCATGGGTCCTCTGGGCAGGTGTCCTCTTCATCCTCCTCCTCTTCAGTGCCTTTCTTGCGCAGGTAGCAGGCAGGGACGTAACCTATGACCTCGTGCAGCTCTGCCCACCACCACTCAGATGAGGGCTTGGTGTGCACGAGCAGTCTGTCCCCACTGCTAAAACTAAGCTGCAGGGACAAAGAACAGAGAGGGGGGAAAGTTATAACAAGCTCCTCATCCCACACTTTAAACTCTGGAAGTGTGCAGGTTTATATAAGACGCCGTTGTAGATTTCTTACTTGGTCGCTGCCACTTCCAGTGAAGTCAGACAGAGCTACATACTCTTCTGGAGACGAATCATCCTCGTCCTCTTTTTCGGTCTGCATGTCTGGCTCCAGATGTTCCGCTAAGCTTGGTGTTTGGTTTCCACGTAGAATCCGTTTCACACTTTACCACTTGTGTTAACTTGTTTTCTTTATCTGAAATACAAATTAAAAAGGCATTAATCCCCTCACAAATACACAAAACGGTGAACCTATGTGAATAGACCGCTATTACCATCACTTCAGCGGACTTGAATACTACGGAAGCTTCCTGTTTTGACTCTGGAGTATGTTATGGTGTCTTCAAGAAAAGTCGGAAATATCGCAGGTATAACCTGATCACGAATAAAAGTTCTTAAGATCCCTACATTGGACTTTCCTTTCCTCCTTATTCTAAATCTCAATATCTTTCCTCCCAAGTGTCCGATGTTATTTTCGCTTAATTTCCAGCTGTACTTAAAGCCACTACACAGAAACGTGATCTCGGAGTTTGGATAACGAATCTTTCGGAGGGGTACCTGAAAGCAACACAGCACAAAACATACGTCACTTCCAAACTTGGGCGCCTATAAAAACAGATGTTGCTCTTTTTATTTTTTTATTTCTAATTTTTAGAGTTATAAAATAATGTGACGCATACCTTGATAAATATGACAAATTTTATTTTCAAATACAAAAAACAATTCAGCAAAAATAGTTACAATATATCTACAATAAGGTCAATATGCAGCAGTTGAAGGGTTCACATCCTTCCGTTTTAAATGACGCCCAACTGATTCCTGCCCTGATGCAGTAAAATGCAAACGAAGAATGTGTTCAATATTTAATAGTTTCCTGAAGTTTGAGTGCTTTCCAACATGTAGAGTTCTCTCCATGTTTGCAGCCATAGTAAGAAGCTTCAGTTGTCTGTCTTGGACTTCAGAAAGGGCTTGTGCAGTACGTCATAGAGCCGCTTTGCCTGAAATAAAGAAAAGAATGGTGATTGGACCGAGACAACAGTGCTAGGATGCAACTTATATATACAGACTGCGATTTTTATGTTTTTCAAATATTCCTTCGTTCATTTGGTCCTCAATCTTTTTCTTTTCCCAAAATAAATCTAAATGAATTGTGTTTTTTCAAAGGTTTATATCTAATTAACTCCAAATTTAGTCAGTCTATGTTAAACACTTTGAAGGTTTAAGGTTATCCAATTTTGAATACAGCAAAGGTGTTATGTCAAATTTTGGCATCTTTTCCTGAAACAGGAAAGTTTAACCACTTACAGTGTTTCACCTGCTTCAAATTTCATATGTCCTACATATCCAAAGAGTATCCTAAACACATCTATTTATTGCTTTTTCAACCTACGATCATAGCAACACTTATGTGTGAAAGCAGTTTCTGCACAACCAGTGGCTTCCCCACCACTCATGTCTGCTACACATCCAACATGCACAAAGGCACAAGGGCTCATTCATCACCATTTGCAGCTTTAAATGTTCCCGATCTTCATTCGGTTAATCCACTTGGTGTTCATGTACTGTATCTTGACTCACTTTTTGTGGTCCAAGACCCGGACAGAGAACTAAGTCTTCTTTAGAGGCACTGATTATTCCTTCTACGGACTGTGAAATGGAAAATAATATATTAATCATCTCAGATTCCCCATCAGAACATTGTTACATGAAATGAAAGCAGTCTGGAGTGCACAATCAAATCAGACAGTGGATCTGCCTCTGCATTCACTCAGATAAAAGTGTTTTATCTATCTGTGGGTGAATTTTCTCTGAAGTGTTACTCACTGAGAAAGTGGATAGTAAGGTAATGGCATCAGTCTTGTTTATAGACTTCACAGTGGTCAGGCAATCTGTAACCTTAAAACAAACTATTTCAGTATCAGGGTAAACTTCAAAATACGTTTGTGGCACAATGATCACATGAGCTATAGCAATGGACCTTCCTATCTAAAAGAAAGAATGAATTCACACACCTTGGACAGATAGTCTTTTTCAACTTGCTCCTTTAGTAGATCAGCTGGTTTCTTTTCATATGACTTATATGTTTCCAGGTAACGCCCCGCTTCCTCTGGACTGGCAGGTGAACATTGAAATACATCAGATTTTAAATCATTTATTTTTTTCATACTCAGCCCAGTCTTTCTATATCATACATGACAAAAAAAGATATCCTTTTTACACATTATAGATGTTTAAAAGGGATGCTTAAAAGTATCAAAACGTAAACTACCCTTTCACAATACAAAGGTGCCTTTTCAATTAACCACACAAAAAAAAATCAGATCCTCTAATCAAACCTTTTTATTTGGCAAGGCCAGGGTGATGAGCCTTGATTTATGCTGAGTTTTAGTAACAAACTGCCCAGTTTTCTCAACAACCTGTTGAGAGTCTTACCTCCACGCCAAGATGAGAGTGCAGTCAGCCATGATGCAAATGCGAGCAAGCTCCTTTAACGCATGATGAGGATCTTTCTGCAAAGAAAAGCAATGTAACTACATTGAGTTTTAAATCCCCACAAGCTTTAGAAATGTTTCAGAAAAAAGAGATTCCTTCTGCTAATATTCAGGTGCTGTATGAAGAAAAAAAAAGCTTGGAGTATCTAGCAGTTGTCAGACCTGGCATTTCTATTCCCTGATATGTTGAACTGAGACGGCCTCCAGCTGAACACTTCTGACTTCAACTGCACCACCCCTAGTGAAACTAATTACACTGAGGCCAGATTGACAAATTAAAAGTTCTGCATGGATAGCTTACATGACAGCTCTCCCTTAACGACTAAGTGCTCAGAACAGGCTGTTTCATTTTGTTAAATACACCACTGCTGAACAATCTTATCCTTGTTAGCGCCAGCATCACATATTTGAGCATGGTCTTCGTCAATGAGCCAGCCTGCAAAGCATGAAACCGTTTCATGTGTCCCTTTTAAATCAGTTATGTTCAAAGCCCCTTCTTGTGTGGAATATTTCAAGAACATCAATTATTTGAAAGTGCTGTGTAATTTACGATTACAAATCTAATAAGTCAATGTAATACTGTAGTTATGATAACTATTTGTACACCAGCATGTAATTATAATTAGATTTTGACTCTGAACCCGTGCTGTATTTTAGTTTTTCATGTTGTAGGAATCCGCAGACAACAGAAAAGTTTCTAAAGCTGGAACACACTGGGTTATACAAATTATGATTACAAGTAAGTAGTATATGCCAATAAAAGAAATATACATTAACTTCAATGCAAAGACTGGAAGTTTACTTACCACATCTACTTGTACCAACAGAACTCGAAGAGTGAAAGTCTGTCCCAGCTGTTTGAGGCGTTCATGTATGTAGTTAGGATTGAGATTGTGATACCTAAGGCTTTAACCAAACAAAGAGCACAAGAGAGCACAAGATAAACATCTGAAAAGTGTTTTCAATATTAATTCACAGTTAAAAAAAACACTTACAAACAGAACGTGTACTTTCCTCTGTTGTAGATACAAACTAGATACAAATTTATATATATATATATATATATATATATGTATTTCTCCCTCCATTAAACCTACATGATCACACACTCGCCTTGAAGCACAAAACCCACCTGAGGAAAAGAGCACAAGTTGTTAAGCCTAAAACGTAATCTGGCACGACATCACCAAACTCCCAAGGAACACTCCTCACAAACTTCAGAACTGGATTTCCCCTCTGAAAAGGGTAAAAACAAGTTGAAGATTTCATGCATACCACTGCAGAAGCGACTGTGTAGGACAAAGAAAGCAGTGATACCCCACTGAGCCTATGAACTGCAAACTTCCCAGGATGATGCATCTGAAGGATGCCAAATCACAAAGCTATTTTACCACTTCTGATACAATTCTAAATTTGCTCAATAATGTGCAGAGCATGAATAGACAGCTGCAAAATATTCACCCGCAGTCAATAAAGAATATTTATTGTAGTGTTGCATACCTGTCGAGAACTGACAACAATGCTGCTACCAGACCCCAGTTGCTTTGGACCCAAGCTGAAGCATGGATCTGACCCTTGGTGGTTTCCCTCCTTTGGATCAGCAACAACCACCTGTGTCTCCTCAGTCTTCTTTGTCCCATCAGATTTGTCTTCTGTCCCTTGAGCTATGTCACGTCCTTCGGGATCCAACTCGTTTTGCATCTTCTTGGAAACATCGGGAATTTCAGTCCTGGGCACATTAGATGGGGCCTCTTTTTGAGGGGGAGCGGCTGCATTGCTTTTACTCTGGACAATATAGTCTGCGTATGACAGAGTCTTGCCCACAGTCTCATTGGCAGGCTTTGCTGAAGTTGATGCTGTTTGTCCTCCTTTGAATGCTGACTGAAAGTGTGGCTTTGGCTAAAACAGAACAACGTGGAAATCCTGTTATAAAAATAATGACATAAAACATGCGCAGCAATATCCCTTTGGCCAGTTACACCGACTGTGTGTCTCTAGGTTGGTTAGTTTTTAAAATTTGATTTGAATTTGAAATAGTGTAAAGTTAGCTAGCTCATTCTAGCCGCCATGGAAAAGGAGTGTGTATTCATGCAATATACTGACCGGGGTCCGCTCTTTGGTGAAAGCAGAATCGTCTAAATTAATGTTGAATCTCTTCTTCATGATTGAATAATAATGAAGAGTGTTTGAGTAAACTCATACCACTGGATTGTTCGATTCTTAGTGAGGTCTCAGCCACTATCGTCAGGAACAACAACATTGTTTTAAACTTCCGGTGCTATATCCTTCAGAATAAAAGCCCCAAGTGTTTCTCAATTCGAGCGTGTGCACTCCGAAAGATCGAACTTGCCAGGCTCGTTCATGAGTTCAGACTTGTTACCGTTTTTCTGTGTTGTTCTTTTTAAATGTACATAGTTAATGTATCAAAATAAACAAGTCCAATGTTTGAAATGCTTGTTTTTTGAACTTTCGTCCTTTGTTAAACTGTATAGCGCCGTAAGAAACTGATCTGCAAAGGAAGTAGCAGCCTTCATTAGTAATGCTTTATCTCTTTTCATACCATGCTCACACGCTGAGTTTTGATTGCCATTTGGAATACTTTTTCTTAGATTAGCCCCCTACTGCTATTCACGATCGTCCGGAAGTTCTTTTTGCACTTTCAAAATAATAGCAACTATCCCTGGAAAATGTGAGGACTAGACCTGGAGTTAACAGGTATCCAAACTTCAAAAGATTGTTTTTCGTAACAAAATATGAAAGACTGCAGTCTTTAAACTCTCATGGGAGTTTAAAAGGACTAGCTCCTAAGATACGGGGGACACAAATTATTTCAGGCAATATTTCGCCTGCAAAAATCTGTACCCCCCCCCCCCCCCCCCCCCCTAAAATGGTCAAATCAAAAACTACCATCATGACATTTATTTTGTGGTCATTTCTGATTTTGACTGACAATTAAAGAGAGCTTTAAAGGACTAGCTCACTTCTTCTCTAAGATACAGGGGGATACAAATTATTTCAGGCCATATTTTTCGCCTGCAAAAATCTGTATCCCCCTTAAAATGGTCAAATCAAAACCCACCATCATGACTTTTATTTTTTGTCTAATCAGAGCTAAACATGATATAACTCTATATGTATAAAAGAAGAGAGAGGAGGGAGATGTTAAGAGTGGTGGCAGGCGGAAAGCAGAAGAGACGGAAGTTTATGGATGCCATGTCCTTTTTAGATAAATCAACATCTTTCAGGAGGTGGGCTGTATCTAGTAACATAATAAACTAAAATTAGCCAGGCATAGTACTAACCATTTGCTTTATTTTGTATAGCACCCAGAGTAATGTAGAAATTGAGGAGAGCCTTTAACTCTCTCGTGAATGTGCCAGCATGTGCCAAGATTTCTGTGCCAAAACCTTTTTGATATAAGGGGTAAAGAACAAAGGTGAGAGCTGACATCCGCCTTATCGTGGCCCTAGAATATTCCCATACTTGATTGTACTCTTTATTGCGCCTTTCCCAAGACAAAAACCTATTTTATCTTTGTAAAGCTGGAGCGTGGAGTTACCAAGGAGACGATGACGCCGCCATTCAAACCGCGAAGCATGGCATGTTGGGATACCTTTTCCAAACATGGCGGATCGGGTAGTTGGCTAATGTTAGCATATTGAGCGATTGTTTGATGAAGCAAATCGCAAGGCTGCAGCCATCTGTTTTATTCTACATCGGAACTGTTGCAACTGGATAGAACGAAGGTAAATATGCGTTACAGTATTAAACGGAGCAACGAGGGAATGAAGTTTCTTTGCTGAGTATGTAGAAGCTAACAGTCTGCCACCATGCTAACCTAGGTAGCGGTGAAGTCCTGGGAGCAAACGCGGCGTGAAGCAGACATGTTTGGGTTTTGCACTATATACGGCTTTCGGCTTTCAAAGTATTGCAAAAATTAAACAATTTAATGCAAGAGGCCTAGTAGTAGTATTACTATTAAGCTAAGCTTTTGCAAACTAGCATTAGCTGCATTGATATGATATTGAGTGTTCATGCAAGCAATGGCGGTACAGGCCCGGTTGTGATCATCATTATCTATCGTGCTACTGAATAAAAATTTGTTTTCCTTACAGCTTCATTTTTTGAAGCTTTGGCCTACGTTTAAAAACATAAATTATTTTAAGGTGATTTCCGAACAATGATTTGAAGGAAATTTAACTTTGCCTTTGCGATGGTAACAACTTCTCCCAAAGTACAACCATACATAACATGGCTAGCTTTAGCATTAGCTAACTCTAGCGCCAGTGTTCATCGACAGGATGGTAGCCATCGCTCCGTGCTTTTGCGTCTTTGATATTTAAACGCTGCACTGTAGTAAACATATAAATGGAAGAAACATCATGTTAGTGTATAGCGCTAATTTTTCTGAGTTGATCAATTGAACTGAGGTCCACTCTGCTTTGCATACGTTTGTAAGCATCATTGACCCGCACGTGTTCTTTCATTATATAAATATGAGGTGGTAGAGCTGATTGTGCCTGTATGAAAGTTTTATGATCATGGGAAAGTACTTTTTGATTCAAATGCTGTGGTGTTGGTACCTGGCGCCTGTTGTGGGACTCAAACCAGAAGCATATTTGCGCTGCATGCCTTGAGACAAATATATATGGAATTAATAAAACAATTGTTGACACCATAAACTGTCCTGAAAAGAAACCCTTCAGCATTGAATGACGAATGAGGAAAATATTGTCTTTATTTACGTTTATCAAATTACAAATCTTTAGATATTATTTCCTGATTTTTCTTTTTTTTTCGTATCAGCCATTTGTTGGATAAGAGACTACCCACCTACTTACTGAAACTAAAAGCTCTCCCGTAATTAAGTCTTTGTGTGTGTTCAACCTCTCACCACTTTTGAGTCAGTGGTGTTAAGATCAGTATTTATTTTGCATTTAAAATTCAAGCAGTTATATCGAAAACACATACCACTACTTCCTTCACCTGTAACTGTGCTTATTTTGAAAATCTATCCCGTATAGTATATGTCTATAATGGTGAGGAAAATGAAATTAGAGAGAACTCAGGGAGTCACAGAATGAGTTGCTGGCGTCACTTTATTTTGGCGATTTTTTTTTTGTCAGGGATGCACTGATGGAAATGTGACTGCACAGGTATTGAAACTGACAATTTTTGCGACCTCCTCCATACCCTGTTCTTAATGCCTTTTGGAAATGGAAGGACCATTGTGCTGTGTGGCTATAGTGAAATGTCTGTCATTCTGCATTGGCCTGGTCTTACTCAAAAATAAATCAGAAATCAGTCACACCACAGCTGAGTTTTTTTTATCACGACTATGGAATGTATAACTCTCCTGTAGTCGCTGCTATCCTCTCTGACATTGTAACATTAATTTACTTTTCTTTGCCAGTGTTGAGAACGGGAGCAGGACACGACTGACAATAAGACAAAATCAGGGGCAGGAAGACAATGGAATGTGCAGTGCACATTCCTTCAGGTGAGTGATGGACAAAATAGAAATAAATCTGATCTAATCTAATCTAAATTATTTTCCTTTTTCAAAGTTTTAAAATGTTTGCAATATGCATTTAAGTTAAATGGTTACTGAATAACTCAATAATTCAATTCTTCTGTTTTATTTTGTTCTTTACTTGTGCTATCTGAAATACTTGCTGTCCTGTGCAGGTGAGGATGAGGCACCTGAGAAAGATGACATGAATGCTAAGGAAGCAAATGAGCCACCCCACAAGAAAAACAAGAAACACAGAAAACACAAGAGCAAGAAGAAAAAAAGGAAGAAGAAGGGCGAGAAGGAGAGCAGTTCAGAGTCTGGCGCTGAGTCAGACGCAGAGCCAGCACCTCCACAAAGACCAGTCAGGACCACGAGAGCCAGGTGAGAGGAAGCAAGATTCAAATCAACAAAGATTAATTTTTTTACAAAACATATATTTTTATGAAATACTTTTGATTTTAATATTCATGCAGCCATTCCATTAAAGAAAAGGCCTCAACTTAATCATGGTATGGAGAAATATTATGCATTTATATGTCCTTTGTATTTGTAGTGCCAGATTGGCTGCAGCTGCAGGAGCTGGAGACTATGCCGGGCAGAAGGAGGAGGGCAAAAAAGATGGAATTCCAGGTAGGGTATCCCAGGATAAGATTTCTAGATTTCTTTTAAAAGTTATAGATTATTAGGGCGTTTGTCCTGTTGGATTTAAAAATATCTTTTATTCCTCATCATAGATCGAGTGGAAACAGAGGTAGATACAAAATCTAAAAAACACAAACGACATGCTGCCAAGAAGAAGAAGAAGAAAAAGAAGAAGGATGAGAAACAGGAAAAGAAATCCCCTTCTCGCTCCCCATCAGATAGCAGCTCAGCCTCAGGATCTGAATCTGATGGGGAAGCAGCAGGGAAGCACTCCTCAGCTGCAAAGTCTGATCTTCAAGAACCAGTGTCCAAATTGCTTTCAAAAAGTAAAAGAGGGGAGGAGAAGGGAGTTCCACTTCTTGTGCATAAAGCCGAGCTGCTTGAAGGGAAAAAAGAAGAGATGTCGGACTTGGATGTGACTCCAGTTGGAGGAAGGAGCAGTAATACCAACGGATCAGGGCAGGATATGAGTTTGTCCTCAGCGGGCCAGGATGAGGTTAAACATACAGTGACAGTTCAGGTTAAAGCAGAGGAGAGTCATGCTGATGGTGCTTTCAGTTATGCCCAGGAGCTCCCGGACATCATCCCTAAACAGGAAGGTGCTACCCCAAGAGATGACCCTGTCCTGAAGGATCAGGCCAATTCAGTTCAAAGGCCAAAGGCCAAGGAACTTGATTCTTCCAGGTCCCATTCTCCATCCCCATCAAGGGTCCCTGATATCAAGAGGTCTGGCTCAAGTCATAGCCACTCACCAACCCCTAGTCCCACAAGGATGCAGACTGATACTCCAACAGCATTAGGGCTTGAAGAATGTTCAAGAATTCATTCCAGGTCAACCTCAAAGGGAAAAAACTCCACAACTCCTGTAAAAAATCGTCAGCCATCTCGCTCTCTTTCCCGCTCTCAGTCCCCTAAACACAGAAGGAAGTCACTCTCCCAATCGCCAAAATCTCCCAAAAGAGCTACCTCTCCGTCACGGTCCTCCTCTCGTTCTCCCACCCCCAAGAAGAAGGTTTCAAAGCCTCTAAAGAAGTCCAGATCCCCAAAACGTGGACGATCTATGTCTGCCTCCCCAAAGCGACGTAGAAGTTCACCATCCCCTAAAAGAAAGCTATCGCGATCCCCGAAACGTGGTGGGCGCAAGTCCCCCTCCCTGTCTCGTTCTCCAAGGAGAGTTCGAAGGTCAGAGTCACGTCCCCGTGGAGGCACGAGGCGCTCCAGGTCTTACTCACCAAGACGAGGTGGTGCAATTGGAAGGCGTTCACCATCACGATCTAACACCAAAACCCGTCGTTCCCGTTCAAGGTCGAGACGCCCAATTCGCAGATCCAGGTCGCGATCACCAGCAAGACGCACTGGAAGCAGGCGCTCCAGAAGCCGATCTCTATCTCGTCGTAGGAGGTCTCCTCCCCCAAGATCCAGACGCTCACGATCCAGGTCCTTCCGGAGGAGCAGGCGGACACGATCACGGTCTATTGTAGTCCTTAAGCGCAACCGTCGCTCCAGATCCAGAAGTCCTCGTCAAAGAACCAAATCTAGAACTCCTCCTTCAAGACGACGGTCTAAATCAAGGTCTCCAGTCAGAAGGCGGTCTCGATCACCTGCCAGGAGAAACCGCTCTCCACCAAGGTCTAGCAAGAGGTCCAAATCTCGCTCATTGTCCCGGAGGCATAGATCAAAGTCACACTCACCACTGCCTGGCAAGAGGAGGTCCAGATCTCCAAAGAAGAGCGGAAGAAGGTCAAGGTCTAAATCTGTCTCTGCAGGCTTGAACAGGTCTAAGTCCAGGTCTTACTCAAGTGATGGGCAGTCTGAGAGCTCCTCACCAGCCAGGTCCACCTCCTCTTCTCCTATTAAAAAGATGAAGTCTGTCTCTCCAAAAGTAGAACAGACAGCTGGGGCAAAGCCAACCGGCGACGGTGTGGGACTGTCAACTACAGCAGGTCAGATCACCAACATTTTTCTGTTATAAGCTACAATAACCTCAAAAGATTTAACATTCACATCTGTGAAGAAGAAAATGTCAATATCTGATGTTTTATCACTACTGACTGGCTCATGTAAACTTGATATTAATTCAAAACTTGAAAAAAATGGATACCTGTTGAACATTAAGCTTATTAATTGCTTTTGCCATTTACTTCTTATCATGCAGGTGTTTGGAAACCTATGCCCTCAGCAGTTGCCACCAGCCCTCAACCTGAGCTCTCCAAAGACAGGCTGCAGCCTCAGATGCTGTCTCCCAGCCACGAAAAGGAACAAGGGGAACCTGCAAGCTCATTCAGTGAAAGAGAGGTCTCCAGGTCAAGGTCTGGTTCCAGGGAGCCCGGAACTGGTCCAGGTGGGGCCGATCGCTCAGAGGGCTCAGATGAAGAAGAGGATTCTTCCTCTCCAGTTAAAACAGCCCCTAAACAACAGAGAAGCTCCTCACGTTCCATTTCTCCAGGAGAGCAGAAAAAGCAGTTGTCACCAGTGGATCGCAGGAAGCTTTCACGCTCAACCTCATCGCCGCGACGATCAACATCCAAGTCAGCATCTAGGAAGAAGCAGTCCAGGTTTGTTGTGTGATGATACATAAATCATACAGATTGATGATTGATCAGGTCCAAAAGAGCATGAAGTAAATGTCAGGTTTTTAAGATGCTAATTGTCAGATGTGAGAAAGTGATTGATCAAAAGGCATCTTGTCACTAGATTGTGTGATAACAAAAAATTCTTAAGCAAATTGTGCCTAAAATACAAACTCCTAAGTAGTGTTGTCCATTTTCCTCAGGTCCAAGTCTCCAGTCAGAAAAAGAGAGTCTGTATCACCGTCAGAGAGAAAAAAACGGCGGTCTAAGTCTCCTGCACGCCGGCGGAGGTCACGCTCTGGCACAAGGAGAAAGCGGTCAGGCTCCAAATCAAGAAACAGAACCCGCCGATCCAAGTCCCCAGCCCGGAAGAGGCGATCCAGAACCCGATCACCCAACGCCCGGGGAAGGAGGAGGTCCAAGTCCACAGACAGGAGCAAGCGATCCAAGAGCCGCTCCACAGGACGAAGGAAAAGGTCCCGGTCAGGAGACAGAGGCAGACGATCCAGGTCTCGATCCACTGATCGCAGACGCAGGTCTAGGTCGAGGGGAAGAGGGAGACGCCCGGTGTTTCGCAGTCGTTCATTTGACAGACGGGACAGGTGGAAAAGGGAACCAAGCCACTCTCCAGTTCTCATTCTCCGCAAACAGCGTCGCTCAGGGTCCCGAACGAGACGCAGCACCAGCAAGACTCCTCCACGGCTTACAGAACTTGGTAAAACATTTAGACTGAAATAAATAATCTGACATTATCCTGTTTTTTTTCCTCTACAGATACTACTTAGCCTTTCTCTTGTTGGTACCTTTTTGCACTCTGCGTTGCATCAGCACTCACTGTGCCCCTCCTGCCCCCTTTTTTCTTTCAGACAAGGACCAGTTGTTGGAGATAGCAAAAGCTAACGCTGCTGCCATGTGTGCAAAGGCTGGGGTGCCCATCCCTGAAAGTCTTCGGCCAAAAGCCATCCTCCAGCTCCCTCTACCCACTCCATCTCCCACCCCCCTCTCCTTACCTCTGCCTTTACCTCTCCCAATGGGCATGGGGATGCCCAACATGCCCAACATGGGTCCAATGGGGCTGCCCAATATCCCGGGGATGCCCAGCATGTCCAACATCACCATGAGTGCTGCTATGGCGAGTATGACCGCAGCGACTATGACGGCTGCCTTGACCAACATGGGTGCCCTGGCTGCAATGCCACCGCTCGCCCCACTACCTACCATCACCAATAAGCCTCCCCCAAGCCTCGCTCCCCCCGCCCCCACCCTTAACCTGGACCACATCGAGGAAGTGAAGAGGAAAGTCACTCAGCAAGCTAACATCCACACCATCAAGGAGCTCACTGAGGTACGTTTAAGGGATGAACTGGAGGGGGTACATCTTCCCGACACATTGTTGAATGACAGATGTTTTTTATGTTGTCAAATTTAAACTGTGCCAACTTGAAGGAATTCATTTTGACTTTCTTTTTGTAGAAGTGCAAGATGATTGCAAATAGCAAGGAGGAGATGGCTGTTGCCAGACCCCATGTCTCAGATGATGAAAGTTAAAAGCTCTCCAGGTAATTATGGATTTTCACTCCTCTCTGTGTATAAAGTGTTATATTTATTTCACTGTTTCTTCACTGAAGTGTTTGATTTCCAGTCGTAGACGTGACATATTTGTTCTTTTCCTTCAGCCCAGCACTCCCACTGTTAACCCCTTTTTGATTTTCCGTTTCTCCGTCCCTCATCTTTCATCATTTATGTGAAAGATTAATTAAGCCATTTATCAGCGACTTGTTAAAATACAATCAACCATTCATTGTTAGTTTTATTTTTTCCTCCCACTCCAATTTTCTCATACGTTTTATCTGTGTAATGACCTGCATCAGTTCTCCAGCCTGCTACTCACTTTACAAGAAAGCAGACATGAAAGTCTGAAGTCAAAATTTGTATGCCCTGGTAGTTCTTCAAGCTCACATTGCTACATGTTGCTATTGTTAACTTGATGGTAAAGCAACCCATAATGTCTATCTGATATTTACTAGTTTGTTGAGACTCAGGAGACTTGATTTGACAGAAAAACGTGCCAAATAAATCAGTAGTGGCTTTTTTTTTCATTATTTACATGATTTTTCTGTTCTGTCCTGTGCGCTGTCAGGTGCAGTGTTTCATACAGACACTTGACTTGAAACATAAAGTGCCTCAAATTTGTCACTGAAACTATTTTGACATTAAACTAATGTTGAAAAAGTTATCGGATGAAAGATGTGATCAGTTGGTAAATCTGATAAATATCACTTAGTGTTACTAATGTAATGTAACCAATGTTACGCATAAAAAATCAAATATTGTGCATAGGGATGGGTACCTTTCACATTTGAACCGATACGGTATCGATGCCCGGTACCTGGAAATCGGTATTGATACTCAACGGTACAAATTTTCGGTACTTTAGTTTGTTTATGTGGTAATAAATATTAATTTGTTTAAAACCCTGTTTATACCCTTGCAATGCTGTGTTCATGTCCAGCTTGTAAAATCACCTACTCTTCCACTCCCTCACAGTCACAAGGACGTGTTTAAGTACCTAAACATGGTACCTTTTGATTTTAAGTGAATTGGTACTCTGTACTACAGACAGATTTCTGTCGGTACCTATAAGAGTACCTAGTTTGGTACCTATCCCTAATTGTGCAAAACATGACTGATTATTTTTTTGTCCGTCTGCTTCACTGTAAAAATTAATTTTACAATGATTTTAAACCATGATCCAAGAATAGAGAGAAAACACTGATGTTTACAGCATCAAAACCCACATCATCAAGGGTAGGAATAAAAAATATTTTTAAAATAAATTTATAGTAAGGCTGTCATTTTAACGTGTTAATTAGATTAATTAATTACACCGCAAATTAACGCGTAATAAAAATTAACGCAGATTCATCTGGATCCAAACCCCGAGGACGTTCAAAGACGCACTTATTTTCAAATATCTGGCATTTACAAACCGTTTGTTCTACTTGGAAAAAGTGGTGTACTCGTCAGATTTTCAAATTTCCGACGGTCCCTGAACGTATCACTCATGACTTCAGCAACATGCTTTTAACCGGGGGGGAAGCAAGAGTGATTTTTGAGGGACTGCTGTCCACATCTCGTTTATTTACACGTCCTTTTTGAAACTCTGCAGAAAATCAACCGTTTTCTCTAGCTCAATTCTGTAAAAAACAGATAATTCTACACTCTTTACTGCATTAAACAAGCCTTATATCCTGTATTTAAATCTATGGAATTCTTTGAAAATTTGCTTCCATCTTCCTAGTGTCATGTTTCAGCTTGGGGCTGCTCTGCACCAATGAGCAACAGTTTGTATTTTCAGAGCATGTAAAACTGAGAATACTTCACTTTTCTTTGACCCAAGACTAGGGCTGCACGAATAGCGCAATCGCAATCGCAATCGCAATCGCAATCGCAATCGCAATCGCAATGTCAGCACATGCAATTTAGATTTTTCTCCATGATTACCAAGCAAGTCTGTAGACTCATCATGACACAACTTTTTTTATTAAATCGCAAGCACAATCGCAATCGCAATATTGTCCACCTAATCGCAAATCGCACCTTTTCCCCAAATCGTGCAGCACTACCCAAGACTTGAATAAAGTGTTCTGTACATGGTTCCTCACAGTTTTTAGCCTTAAGCCCTGGTTCTCCTGACCTCATAGAACTATCGA
This sequence comes from Halichoeres trimaculatus, assembly GCF_033239565.1. Taxonomy (NCBI): domain Eukaryota; kingdom Metazoa; phylum Chordata; class Actinopteri; order Labriformes; family Labridae; genus Halichoeres; species Halichoeres trimaculatus. The sequence continues at coordinate 21,527,951 of NW_027437197.1, forward strand.
AGTTCATATTGCAGTGAAAATTGAGTCCACATCGATTAAAAATGTGAACAGAAGCAAAAACTGTCCTATAAATCAAATCAGCTTATCTTAGGTGCAGGACTGTGTAGATTTTGTAAAGATATAACCCTAACACTTTTTTCATGTGTTCCTTATGCCTCAGGGTACCTTAAAATTTGTTGTATATATTCCCACCTTATTTTATGTCTTTTAATGTAATTTTAATGTCCTGGAATTCAAATTCTTTATTTTGGGACCTTAAGCAGATATGAGATTAAAATGCGATTAATTAGATTATTTAATTACAGATCCTGTAATTAATAAGATTATTTTTTTAATCCCCTGACAGCACTCATTTATATATTATCTAATTATTAAATTTTTGTTTTATTTTAACAAAAAAATGATATGTAGAGTTGAAATTTTGATATTTTATCATAGGTCAAAGTATTGTGATATATTGTCATGTCAATATTTTTTTACACCTCTAGTGCACTGGCTTCAATTCTCTGCATGCTATGTAAAGAAGTTGTTTTTTAAATGTACTCAATGCCAGTTGAACCAAATGTTCCTACACATTTTGATATTTTCTTTATGTCTGAACACAGCCGCTCCCTGCAAAGGACTGAAGGAAAAAATAAAACAAGAGGACCTGCCTCTCAAAGTTGTCTTTGGCAGCCAGATGTCCTGACTGAGCCGCAAAAACCGCCAAGAAGAAGTTCACCCTTGCTGTCACATCTGGTATCGGAGCACCCGATCCAGCCACTGCCCCTCTCAGCTCTCCTGTCTGTTTCCTTTTGTGTGAGAGAGAGAGAGACGGTCACCTGTGAAACCACTGACAAGACTGGACACGCTGAAGTGTGCACGGTCGTCTTGACTGTACGTCATGTATAGTGAGTGTAAGTGTGTGTGAATGTTGAGCGAATGTGTGTATAAATAGAAAACTCCTCAGTGTCGCTGCTCGTTTCGGCAGTCGCTGTCGTAACGAGTGAAGAGAAAACAAACCAAACTAACACGTGGCGCAAGTGTTTTTGTAAAAAGTTAGTTTCTCTACATTTGTTTTCATTTTATGCTTTCCTAAAGGACTGTGCTAAGTCGAGACCGCCTCCCTGTTCTGCTGTGTCCCCTGAGTGATCTCTGGCCCCTGGTTTTATAAACAGATAATACTGATGAAGTTACTTTTGAACCTTGTGTGTGATTTCCTAAATCCTGGATAAAGAATAACCAGGTAGTGTGAATTCAGGAGCTGGGTGGGAGATAAAAATTGAACACATTGGCTACAGAAAGATTCAAGAAGCATCATTCGTACAGAAAGTGCTGCCCTGGGTGTGACTTTTTTTTCTCTTTTTAACAGCTCCAAGCTTATCTTTGACTTTAATCAGGTCTTTTATTTGAGTTATAAGGATTATTTTTTGCTGTTGACTGGAATGGAACATTTCATCTGCTGCAGTTTTTACACATTTGACATGCATTACATTGTTTTGCAAAAAAAAAAAAAAAAAGTTGGATTATTGGAAATGAAGATACCGGCTGCCTATTTCCATGTTTGCATTAATACGACATGTAAACATTTGTTTTTATATGAATGGATGCTGCCTTTCTGTCAGAGCTGCAATGGTTGCATCTATCAAAGTGATTGGACCTCAAATTGTCAGCCCTAAGAAGTGAAAATGTTCCTTTTCTGTTCAGAAGGAGAACAAAATTCAGCCACTCACACGTGTTAAACTGTGAATGGAGGAAATGGGTACATTCAGACATACATTAATATTCTCTCTTCAACCTCTGTGGTTGAAAAACTGGCCTTTTTTGATACCCTTTCTTTTCCTTTTTCTTTTTTCTTCCATGTTTTTTGCTTTTATTCTGAAGGGGAACACATGCAGTGCAACTTTCACCTATAGGTTACTAATGACTTCATGTGATTAGACTGAGTGTAGACAGGTTAGTATTTTTTGGGCTGTGCCATTCATATTTTGTGTATCAGACAATCAGGTTCTTTGTTCTAAATGCTTTTCCGTTGGAAGAATTAAACGTAGTATCTGCACATCTTACTGCAGTTCAGGAGGTAATTTAGGAGAGAGAATTATAAATATGATGAAGATCCAACAAGCCTTTTGATTAAACCCACAAACACATTTAAAACCCTTTGTCTTTTGAATGCCCTGCCCAGTCGTAGATCTTGGCAACTGTGGACTGTACACTTCTGTCCCATTGGCTCACACAAGAACAAAGACGAATTTGGTGCTTTTGGGGAAACCTGCAAGGTCGAGCATTTTGATATCACTTTCTCTTGGTCATCCTCTCATGCCCAGGGCTGTGCAGCTGTGCAAGAAATCTGACGGTTTCATCAGACTGTAACTAAACTAACTGTACCAAAAGCTTTGAACCCATAAGTTGATCTCCTGAGGTTGTCTTTAGCTATTCTAATGAAAAAATAAGTAAAGTAAATGCGTTTTAAGGATCCTTTTTGGTCATTGGAGTATGAAATCGCTTGCTTTGTACATAAATGTGTTGATGATAATTAAAACCTCAAGATCTGTATCATCCTGTCCTGTGTTTGTTCACTGAAGGCTGCCTTTCACTAGTGTTTCCTCTGACACCTGAGGCTCATGGATGTAGCAGAACAACTGAAATATTTGATAATACAAATTGTAAGTGAAGCATACTTAGGGATGCAAACAGACATGCCAGATAAGAAACCTGCTGTCCAAAGGGAATGTATGGGTAAATCAAATCCAAAACAATCCATGAACCAGTAAGGTATTGATGGTGCTTATTTTATTGACCACTAGACGTTCAAATTAAATCATATCAAATTTTATTTATAAAGCAAACGTTAAAATTTAGCAAAAAGTGCTTTACATGATTAAAAGAGCAGCCCTTACACATTCACATTCAAAAAACACACACACACACAAACACAAGGTTAATATATTTTAGGAATACGTGGCTGAGAGCAGAGGTGCCAGGTCAGGAAACGCACCCAGGAGGTCATCTGCACCGGGCGCTGCCAACGGCTCAATGGCCAGGACACCTCCACCCAGGCACCCACCAAGCTACAGGTCCGTGAGGGGCCCACAGCAGCAAAGCACTGCTGCAAACCCCCCACCTGACCAAGTCGATGGTCACCACTAGACAGAATTATCCCAGCCAGAGCCAATCACAGCCCCCAGTGCAGAGGGCCCCCTGCTGAGGAAACACTGGAGACAGGAGATAAAAACATCGAAACAAAACATAAAACTATAAGATAAGAAGTAAATACATAAAACTACATTAACTAAGAAAATAAATAGTTATAAAAAGAGCTAAAAATAAAATTCAATGATTCAATAAATAAATAGATAAAATGAATAAATAAATCTATTAAACAGTAAAATGAAATAAACTAAATAAAAAACCAAATAGATATCTAAATGAATAAATACAATAAAATATTAGTTAAAAGCTAAGTGAAATAAGTGGGTCTTGAGTCTGCTTTTAAAAATATGAACATTCTATGCGGCCCTCAGGTTGTCTGGCAGGCTGTTCCACAGTCAGGGGCCATAATGCTGAAAAGATGCCTCACCGAAAGTTCGTGTTCTAGCTTTGGGTATTACCAAAAGGCCAGTGCCAGAAGATATAAGGGTCCGTGAGGGTTCATATGGTAAAAGCAGTTCTGAAAGATAAGAAGGCCTAAGACATTTAAAAACCATTAAAAGAACCTTAAAATCAATCCTAAAACACACAGGGAGCCAATGCAGCGATTTTAAAACCGGTGCAATATGTGCCCGCCTCCTGGTCTTTGTCAGCACATGTGCTGCTGAGTTTTGTAAAAGTTGCAGATCTGAAATGTTTCTTTTCGGAAGACCAGAAAGCAGGGCGTTACAATAATCAATATGACCGGAGATAAAAGCATGCATTAGCATCTCTTTGTTAGCACGGGAGAGAAAGCGACGAACTCTGGCTATGTTCTTTAAATGATAAAATCCTGTTTTATTTATATTTTTTATTAGTGGAATAAAATTGAGCTCAGAGTCAAAAGAGAACGCCCAGATTTTTAATTTGATCGGATGGGTTTAAAGACAATTTTTGCAATTTTGATACTAAATTCTCTCCCTGAGCCTTAGGATCGATAACTAAAACCTCAGTCTTGTCCTGGTTGAGCTGTAAGAAGTTCTCTGCCATCCAGGATTTAATATCCAAAATACGTTTAAAAAGGGCATCAATTGGCCCTGTGTCATCAGGGGACATGGATATATACAGCTGTGTGTCATCAGCATAGCTGTGAAAAGCTATACCATGCTTCCTGATGACACTTCCCAATGGAAGCATGTTTAAGTTAAAAAGTATGGGGCCTAAAATTGAGCCTTGGGGCATGCCACAGTCAATTTTATGTATTCTTGAAGAGCACATAAAATTAACTGTGGTGTGCCCCAAGGTTAAATTTTAGGCCCCATACTTTTGAACTTATACATGCTCGTTCCACTCCAGCACTGTGTCATTGAAGCCTCTAGTCATGAAACATGTTTTTAAAAAAAACCTGTCGAAATTTTAACAAAGTCTTGAATAGTAATCATTTGTTTTGAGTCCAAATTGGTATTTAGATCCATCTTTGCTCCCTTTTTTGGGGTGAATCAGGGAAAAAAAGTCTAACATGCAAAATTAAATGTACTATTATGTCAATCAACCTTTGGACCTCAAGGGCAGAATAAAATGGATCAATGCTGTGTTACTTTTATATCTTCACAATATATGACTTGAGCAATTTCACATAAGTTTTTAAGAAATCCACACTCAGTTGTAAAGTAGCTGATGTTCAGTGTGACATTGTGCTGAGGTTTCCTGTGTATATTTAGTTTGCACTGCCAGGTGTGAATGAGGTCACAGAATACATGTCAGGTGAAGTGACATTGGCCCAGTTGTTCATTTCTCAGCAGTGAACAAACTATTTTCAGACAGAAGTGTCTCAAAAGCTTTCAGTCCAACACCAGATCATCAATTGATGGATATCCACATTTTCTGCTACTACGGTAGTGTAGTATGTGTATGTTTGTGTATAAAGAGCCACCATGTCTTTTATATTTACCTGGAGTGTTAAAAGGATTTTTCAGAAAATTTCTGAATCCAGAAAAGATCTGTAGTTACGAAACCTTCCTACAAGTGGTGCACTTTCTCTTTAAATCCACTCTGTTTTTATTCTGAATGTAAGCTGTGAACCCTTCATACACTTTAAGAGCCTTTAAATCAGGGATCTTAGCCAAGAGGCTGCAGGTTCTCTTTCCAACCAAAAACTCCACCATCTGATTTCACTGATTACTTCACCTTCCAACGGAGAGTAGGGAATAATCAGTGAAATCAGCTGGAGGAGTTTTTGGTTGGAGAGAAAACCTGCAGCTTCTTGGCCTTCCATGGCACGAGTTTGAGATTGAATACTATTTCATGGTAAAGGTCAGTCAGGCAAAAGGATCCAGGTGTATCTGATTTTTCATTGACTTTTCCTCAGTTTAAAACTTTTCATTAAGTTTGTGCTTTAGTTTTTGTCACATTATATCAAACATACACCACCATATCAGAGATGTTTATGAGAAACACATGTTTCTTCAAAAAGAAAAAAAGATGAGGAAAAAAAAAAAAAATCCCAAAGCTTTTTTTGTGTCTTACAAATATTTCATAAGCGAATATCTTCTGCTGGCTTGATTTCATGGTGACTGACAGATCGAATTTAATTCTGCTGTTTAAGTCGGATTAAATTAAATCAAGCACTCATTTTGCTTAATGTGTGCCTTCCAGATCAGACAGGTTTGAAGAGCATGGAAGTTGTTTTAGTCTTCATATTTTCTGTGAGCTTCTGTCAAAGGAAAAACAAGAGCTGCCAGTGCACTACAGTATAACAAACAGCAGCTACATGTCCTCGTATTGCACCAAAAGCTTCGATCACTCTCCTTGTGATTTTATCTAAGATCAATTGAAATGAAGAATAGGCACAGAGCCAAATTTCAGCATTACACATCTTTATTGTTTGTGCACACGTATCATCCACCAGTGTTTTCTACTGTGTGTGGAAAGCAATGAAGGTGGAGTACAGTTAAGCATAATGCAATCCAGGAACCCATTTACAGTCATTTTTAGTGTAGCTTATGTTTTGTCATCTCTTTGAATTAATATCTGTATTTAAATGCAGCTAATAACATCCTCTTAAAGTGGTTTCCTCATGAAAATGCATTGATTCTTGCTTTTTGAGTTAAACTATATCTAATGACACATCTTGTCCAAAAGTTGGCGCACAGAAGACTGTTGATGGGTCCTGAGATTGATCTCAGATCAAAGGCTCTCCTCCTTTTCCTGAAGCATCCCTTAAGACCTGACAAAGAGCACATCGTCAATGTGATGCAGTTTGACTGTTTATTGATTTATTGATTGATTATGAATAGTGATTCTGCATTTGGCATTGAATTTCTCATTTTGGCTGGTTTGGGAAAGATTATTAGAGGGATCAGCTGCAGCTCCCAGGCACGAGGAACTCCCCCGTAAGGCTTGAGAATGGAGAGAAAGACGGAGACAGCGAGCAAAAGGGTGTGAAGGAGGGGTAGAGAGGGCTAGGTTTGAATTCTGGGCCCTTTGTAGCCGATTAAGATGAAGGAACATGCATGTGATGTGTCTGCAAAAGTTGCAAAAATAAATGGGCTTTTAGACAGCAAAGTGATGAAAATGTTCAAAGTATAGAGCACATGTGCACTGACACGAGTGTTTAGATTGAATTTTCTAAATTGAGTTAAAGTACGTAGGGGACTTGCTTCCATTCCAGTTCTCAGGCAGGTTTCTGGTAGGGGTGGGCGTATTGATCTAAATATCGGTTTTATCGACACCAAGATGAGTATTGGTATTAAATCAATACTAGCGTGATGAGATCGATACTGCAGTTTCTCTTGTGTCGTCCAGCAATTTACTTTACTTTCCTCCATCTGCTGCTTCTCTGTGCGAATTGGAGGGACCTTTTTGTTATTTTGCACTTGTGATTTTTTCTCCTAAAAAAATTGTGGTGGTAGAATAATGAATTTATTACTTTTATACAGTTAAGATATTGTTCTATTGTTGTGGTTAGTTTAAAAAAGGCAATTTTATTGCCTAAAATCTTTGTGCTGTGTTATACCATGATCATAATCAAAATCAACCAACCCAAGGCAAAATCACAAGATTCTTCAATGATCATTACATTCATGTAAAAAGTATTGGTTTCAGTACCGATGATACTAGCCCTGTATTTACTTGGTATCGGATCGATACCAAATTCCCAGTATCGCCCACCCCTAGTTTCTGGACAAAGAAGCTGACTGACGTCTTGATAGCGCATCATACAAACCCACTTCAAGTTAAACCAGACTGTCTCTTTAAAGGTGCAGTGTGTAGAAATTAGTAGCATTTTGCCAAACAGAAACAGTGGAAATGTGGTTTAATGTTTAAATATGATTACACAGTGTGTGAAAAAAAGTGTACAATAATCCCCATGAAACGTTTATTTTCTTTTTATTAAGTTAGAAAAAAACTTTTTATATTTACACTACTGTAGGTCCTGGTCACAAAGACAGACATAACAAGCAGCCATGTCAATCTACAGCAGATTTTAAGGGGCAGAAAGAGCGGATGCATTTTTTAACATGAGCCTGGCCGCCGGTCCGAGAAGGGTCTAACTGAGAAGGGTCCAGCTGCAGCTTCGCAGGCCACAGTGTCACGGCGCTCAGTCGCACGCGCAGTGTAATACAGAATAGCTTGCCTTGGAAAAAATGAACTTATGTGACATGTATACTTTTATTTTTTTTAAATTAGGTAAACAGCATTAATTTCACATCAAAATTAACACATAGAAAATGAACAGTGAAGAGCATTGTGTAATTTTAATGTCAAGCAATGACGATTCTGTTGAACCAACGTTAATTGGTTACACCATCGTAACTTAGGCTATTTAAACGACACCAACACAAAACTATGAGTTAACTTTACTTTTTTTAGTTAAGTGGAGACATTGCTTGATTTAACATGCCCCTATGTTAATTTATAATTCATAGTTTATTTTAAAACTATTATGCAAATTACAGTGGCCTTATTAAATCCAGTACATGCATTTCTAAAGAGATAAATTAATGGTAATAACCAAGCAGACATTTTTATGTCTATGATGTCAGTGAAAGAAAGGAATTTAAGAGGACGCTCAGCAAAGAAATTTGAGAATGGAGAATCTTCTGAGGGAACCCTTTCATTTTGCTCGTTTTTGTCTAGTGTTGTGTTTTGTTGTGTGCCTGTAAGTGTGTGAGTGTGTTGGAGGGGGGTAAATGTACGATGACGGGGTTTGGCTGGTTGGTGGGTGGATGGCAGGTGAGGGGGAATAAAAAATATTGTTAAAAACAGAGTTTGTGAGTTTGATGAGGAACCCTAGACCTAGTTAGTATTGTCTAAGTTAGTGCATAAATGTTAAGATTTTTTTTTGTTTTGTTTTGTTTTGATATGTGTCATTATGAGTTAGACTCTTTTTTTTTGCCAATTATTATTGCATAAATATTGGTAAATTCTTTGCTTGAGTTGGATTATATCTCTCAAATTAGTAAATATTTTTTGCAATTTAAATTTTTTTGTTTGATTCTTTTTGACGCAAATCTAATTCCATAGACCAGAGGCTGTGTGAGGCAGAGGGAAGATAGTGAGGACAGTTCAGATAGGACTGTGCACGTACATGTGTGGTTAACCCTAACTCATTTAGTTATTCTTACTTCGATTTTGTTGATTGGTGTGGTCACAGGCTGTTAGTGACCACTTAAGAGCTCTTGTCTCCATATATTTCCTGAAAAATGGCTTACTCAGCCACCGTAGCCCAAGTGGGTGTGTTTGTGCATTTTGTAGCGGGCATGGTTTATGTTTGCACTGCGGCTGCAGCTGGGTATTGCTGGCTGGTCCTGAAATCTACCTGGAAGCAGCCAGAGAAGAAAAGAGGGGGCAGTTGTTTTTACAGAAGAAGAAGAAAAGGTGTTAGATAAGTCATTAATATGAGATACATTTTCATAAGTATGAGATAGTAAGTCATAATTTGAGGTACTAAGTCACAACTATGAGATACATAGTCAATTGTAAAGAAGCTAAGGCTGTGGGTGGGCTTTTACTTCAGAAATGACTCTTGTTTTTTTTTTCTTTTGCTGCATGTGGTAATGTGAAATGAGATTTTTATTGTTACTAAAGCTCTCCTGTTTGAAGTTTCATTCATTTAGTAGGATATTTGTAACTTTACCATGACCATGTGACAGCAGCTAAGAAGAATGACAGGATACTTCGCAATATCTTTAGCTGTCCCAGTTAGAAATCTAGTCACCTCACCTTGTCATCATGATCTTCTGATTTAACGTTACATATTTAGTTTATTTGTGTGCTTTTTGGGATCAGACAGCAGGAAGAGTATATTGCGGCTGACGACAGCAACAAAGCTTGGCAGGCTAGTAGTAGTGAAGGTCGTGAAGTGTGTGGTTCTGCTAAACTACCACAAAACAAACTTTAACCATGATTATAATTAAACATACTGTACTTGCACCTAATGAAGTGTGCTGAACACACATACACAGCCTTCGCCTTATTCCGTGGCGCCCGTGCCTTCTTTGTAACCGGGTCAAGGCCATTACAGGCTTTTGCCCACAGTTCCCTCCTTACTGGCTCTTTTAAATGGGACAGAAACCTGTAGGATGAGTACTGCTTTGTTCCATCCTCTTTCTTCATGTAATGATTATTCTTACTAGTCCCCGCACTGCACCACTTAACCATTTTTTGAGCAGTCAAGTCTGAGATGATCGCTAAAGTCTTGTTCTAGAATGGGTTGTTATGGTTGCTATGGCGCTTTGTTAGCACCTCCAAAAAAATGGCGCTGTTGGTAACACCCACGATTGCCCGGATGTTTGTGTCAACCTATAAGAAGATGAAGAAGATGAGAGTGGTTTTTGTTGTTGTTTTAAACTAAATTTGTGAGGGTATTTAATGATGGAGAATCACAAAATGTGTCACAAGTGTAAATCCATCACATTTTCATCAGAAAATATAACGAAGACATGAAGTGAAACCGGGACAGACAACAGCTAAAAGGAGAGTAAAAATGGGAGAGCTAGGAGTCATTAGTGAAAAAGTTTGGTCTTCAGGACGACGCTGAAGTTCGCTTTCTGCTCCACAAGGACAGGTGCAATGAAGGGTTGGACAACGTTTTTGTCTGTCTTTTCACTTTGTTCTGCTTTGTTTACTGTTAATCATACAGTGTAACAAACATAAGCGTCTCTATGTTCGAGAGTTTTCTTTTCTCTCTGACAGTCAGAGGTGTTTGTGCTTCATTGTTGAAGGCTAGCTCTGTCATGGAACTTTCTGCCTGTTGTTTCTCCAGCTGAGACATGTCCTGCAGCATCAATGCCCATCAGCATGATGACCAGAATAAACAATGCCATCTTCAGGATCCTGTTTGATCTGCAAAGGCTTTCGATGTTGCTAAAATTCTAATTTCTACTCACTGCACCTTGAGAACAGAGATAAGAAGTCTGCTCTTCAAAAGAAGTCAGAGTACATCCACAACAACAACAACAACAACAACAAAAAGTGCATTTCCTCCACCCTCTCTTTCCTGGCTCATCTATTCTTCCTAAAAAATGTAGCAAAGTCCAAGGACAAAACATATATATAAATAAATAAGAGTAACAAATGTCTTAATTAAAAATGCTGAGCCAGTGTTTTAATTCGACTTACAGTTTCCAATATTGCTTTTTTAATTACCATGTGTGGATAAGGTTTGGTAATCTGCATTAGCTACAATCTCAGAGAGAGTAACTTTATTTTTTTAGATATTCTGGCCAATTACAGTCATTTAATTTGTGGAGTGTAATTACATTAATCAGTAATTAGGGTTACAGGGCTCCCTGTCAGCGTCTGCACGTGTGCTTGTTTATACACCGCAATCCCATTTACATTTATTAACATGTGGGCTGCATACTGAGCAGTTAGTGACTCATTGGACTTTGCAGATCAATGGCTGTCGGTCGATGGATGGCTGAGTGCTTTGCAATGACCACCCAGCACAAGCACTCTGTCAGGCCGCCAGGAAAAGAGGTCACATACTCAAGTTTCTAACCCCCCTCTCTACCTCCCTGCTTTCCATTTTCAAAATACAGTTCTCTGTCACCGCATTTCTGCAAACTCTGCACACAAACGCGCTCACACACACACAAACACACTCGGGATAAGCCGATGAATTGAGGCCGTGCTGGAGCTCTGGATCAGAGTGGAACTTGTTTCACCACAATGTGAGACAGGCTAACGAAGACAACAGAGACAGCGAGGAGAAAAGGAGAAAAGAGGATTTGAGAGAAAAGAGAAGTCCGACGAGATGAAAGCTGACGAGAGAAAAGAGAAAAAGAAGGAAGGGAGGGCAAACAGAAAATAGAAAAAAAGATGCCAGTTTCTATGAAGGAGGATTTGGAGTACAGGAGCGAGTGAGACGGGTCTGGAATCCTGAAAGTGCATGTTCTGGTCAGAGGAGTACAACAAAGGTTGTGACTTTGACTGTGCTTGTCTCTTTATTGTACTGTCAAAAGTGTGTAAGTGTGTGTGCTTTTCACTTCAAGTGTGTGTCACACTGTCCTTGACTGGGCAGGATCCTGCCAAACTAAATATTATGAAAGCAGAAGAGTGTGCTGCAGAATCCCTCTGCGAAGATTGAAGTCTACATGATTGGAGACACACTTGTTGCACGCAGGTATGATTAATTCATGACAGCACAGAGAGGGAGCAACTATAGATTCATTTATGGATGAGTGAAGTTAACTCATTTGAAATATTCATGCAATCTGGAAAGCAAAAATGCTATTTCAAAATATGCCTTTCAATTTCCTGTCCAGATTGAAAATTTAAATATGTATTAGTTTGCACATTTGCTAAGAATATTGAAATGTTGAGAGGGGGCTCCTCAAAGACTTCTCCAAATCCATCAATAGGATTCAAAAGGGAAGCTCAAATACTCTGCAAGAGTTGCAAAAGTTAACTCCACACACATGAGAAGTGGCTCCAATGCACATGTATGAATGGATCATTCTACTACCTGTTTGTCGTTAGCCTGTATTAAGGGATTGGCTTGATTTAGATTTTTAGGTTGAGTGTGTATTACTCAGGAAGGTAACAGGATGCACTGCAAAAACTGAAATCCAACAAGTGTTAATTCACATTTCAATGACAATCGTCTTATTAGACTTAATATGAGCCACGTTTACCTGACTTGTCCAGAAAAAAAAAAAATCTTATTTCTAGAGGGGACACCTAAATTGTTAATAAGAAAAAAAAAAGACAAGTAGGAAAAAATTGCTTGTCAAGTTTCCTGTAATAAGAATAAATTGTGACATAACCTTTACCTACTGAGGCTAAAATGGTCTGGATATATTTAGTTGTTATGACTGTAAACTGGTCTGAAAATGCCACATGTCTGAGTGCTTTGGCCTCTTTTCCCAGTAGTACACAAACTTGAATGATTAGTAAAAAAGAACAACATAGAAACAAAACAGATTATTTTTGGAGTCTAGAGAAACAGAACACTGTAAATGACAGAAAGCCCAGTTTTCCAGCTCTCTGTCAGCATTGGAATTCTTTGACTTGGGCAAAAACTCTGGGAGTTACAGCCATTTAGCATTGTCACAATATGTCCGTTGGTTTGCTTTCAGGACTGCGTTGCATGCTTGTGATTACTAAACTCTTTGGTTTCCAATGCTGAACAACTATCTTAAACTGTGACAGGGAGCTGCACGGTTAGCGCTGCAGCCTCACAGCAAGAAGGTCATCAGTTCAATTCCCAGTTTCCCAGTGGGCCTTTCTGTGTGGAGTTTGTATGTTCTCCCAAAGTCCCACAGTCACTCTGAGTGCAAAGTTGTCTGTCTATGTGTCAGCCCTGTGATTGGCTGGCGACTAGTCTAAGATGTACCCCGCCTCTCACCCAAGACAGCTGGGATAGACAGACTCCATCCACCTGCAACCCTGAACAGGATAAGAGGAATAGAAAATGGATGGATAGAACTGTGACAGAGTTATGCTCAAGGTGACATAAGGCCAGCGCTACTGCAGAAAGTAAAGCATTACAAGAAACTAAAAAAGTTTTGTAAGTCAGGTTTCATTTTTGTCTTTGAGTATCTCCAAATAAGACATTTTTCTGGACTTGAAGTCTGATAAGACTTTTTTTTTTTTTAATTGAAGATAAGACACTTGCACACTAGCTTAGATTACAGTTTTTGTAGTGTATGAGCCAAAAGCAGCTCCTGTAAGGTACCTGAAAAAAATAAAATAGCCTCAAAGCAGACTCGAGAATTGATGTGCTAATAATGGAGCACAGTCTGTATGAACCAAGCAGCAACTTCTGGTCTAAGAATATGAGACAGTCCTGAAGTGCTAAAATCTGCTGTTGCTCCAGTGTCTGCTTGAGGCTGGCTCCGGATGTACACATCAAGCCAAAAAAAGCTGTTTTCAAAGCAGAAATTAACCTTACTTACGGCCTGGTTCAAAAAACGTCTCCTGTCAGCACCCACTGTACTGGGAGTAATCTTTTTCTAACTCCGCAATTTAGAGAATATTGAGATTGCAAGCTTGCCCAATCAAAGGCCACAGCTCAGGTCACGTGACTGACGGGTGCCCTATAGCTGTACGCAAAGCCCTTGCCACTACCAATATGGCTGTTTCCCAAAGCCCAGGCACCTTGCCTTGCCTTGCTCTGATGGGGGCATGGGGCAGAGTCCTGCACGGGTCCAATTTTCAAGATCCGCCCCGCCCTGCCCTGATGTACAAACCCGCACTGGAACCGCAAACCCACGCATCAGCCCGATTAGTACCGCAACCCGATCTAACCTGTTGAAACAGGGCCCGCAGCTCAACCCTTAACCTTATTTAAAGCAATTATTTTGGGTCATATTGTCTGAAAATTGAACAGTATATCACCATAGTTCAGATGCCAGTGAGTAAACAACACACCTGAATGAAGCAACTCTTCCAATGAAAGCCTGACTTCAGCTCCATCATCAACCCTCTGTGATCTTCTCACATACAACTGTAAAATCAGAGCCGTGATCATGTCACAACCGTGGATGTATTATAAGAACTGGATAGCGTGGCTATATGGTCACAGCCTTACAACCAGCTTACAACTTATGTTTTTATTTTATTGTATTTATTATTATTTTATATTAATTTTGATGTGTCGAACTAAAACCCGCGACCCGACCCGCATGTTATTTTTTCTACCCAGATCCAAACCCGGGAAAAAAAAAGTTTTTAAAAACCACCCACAAATCAGCTGTTTTTGCGGGTACCCGAACCAGTGCAGGACTCTGGCGTGGGGTGGGCATGGGCAGGCATCCACATCATCAGTAGCAGCCCAAGTTCTGTTCCAATGTTCATGTCAGGTGTAAGCTTTGCTGCCTTGCCATGGCTATAAATACCCAACACGCAACGCGGGAATCAATGAAAAAGGAAAAAAAAATCCAGGAAAAGACGCACCAGGAAAAGACGCACCAGAGAGAGACGCTCCAGCGGAGGCGCACAGTAAATTCCAATCCGAATGTAAGTAACAAAATACACCTCTGAAAATAATAACTTATACCATGTCCAACACTTGACTCTTTTGTGTGTCACTCATGTAACTATAATTACTGAGAAGCCACACCTGCAGAGTGTCAGTGATGTGACAATAAAAAAGCAAAAAGCGTACAAAAGTGGCAAGCCATGACAACATTTGTATCTGCTTGAGAATACAGTCTAAGTTTGTATAAACTTTCCAAGCACTGTCCACAGTGCAACATATGTTATATGAGACAATGTAACTCCAATTACATATACATTTGTGACAGGAATCTGATGGTAAATAAATATGCCTTTGTAGGCTGTTCCATTAGCATCTCCTTTTGAGCAGAGGCAGGACACTTGCCTTGGATTGGAAGGCAAGGCTTTGGGAAACAGCCAATATGTCTGTGATAGCCGATGTGCTTCATTTTCACTTTCATAAACAGCTGGGTGACGTCGGGAGACTACGTCCAGTAATTACACTGTCTATAGAATGAACATAATCTTTGTCTTAAATCCCACAGTCCATTATATCGTGCATTATGTTGTGAACATGCCCTTTCTGAGTGGGGTCAATGTATCCCACAATTCACTGTTAAAAGTGCAGGTCACCTATGGGGCATCAGGTATATTTATGCATGAGTTTGTAATAATTTATTTACCATGACACTTTCTCTTATCCTGAATAACTCATTGATTAAAGTCATTACCTCTATTCAATTTCTGGCTTCTAGCAGCAGGTTTTCTATGTGAAAGAGAAATGAACATGGCACATTTCTAACAACATGAAACAGCGTTTGCCTTTGAAAGCCTTCAGAGACTGTTAACAGTATAGTGAGTTCCCTTTGAAGATCCACATGAAGTGTTTGAAATGTGGCCTCTGGTCATACTTGCTGGACTTGGGTCACTGCACTTCATCCATGAGGGCCGTGGAGATGCTGGTCATCGCCGTCGCAGAGTTGACCTATGAAGTCAGGCGTAGAGACGGATGAATCCTGACTGGAGCACGTGTCCTTGTGAATGATGAGAACATCCAGGTACGGGTGCAGAGTTTGTGTGTTAGTGCGTGTGTTTGTCTGGCTGCAGAGGCTGTAAGTGATTCATATCTTTAGGACGAAGGAATGTGTTTGTGTAAGTCAGAGATCCAAGTGTGTACGTGCAAAAGGTTGTGTGTGTATATGTTCAACAGATGCAGCAGCAGGGGTTTGTGTATGTGTACACCTAGGCTGTCCTCTTTGTCCCACTTTGTGTGTATGTGTGTGTGTGCGTGAGAGAGAGAGGGAGAGACAGCCACAGGAATGTATATGTTAGTTCCAGCCCATTGCTTGAGATTGAGAGGATAGGTCGGTGCCTCGTGTGTGTGTGTGTGTGTGTGTGTGTGTACATGCGCTCCTGCATGTGTGTTGTTTGTCACAAGAATGGAGCCAGAATCCATGATGATGTTCACAAAGATCAAGGTAGATCAAGGTTAATAGTTGTGCGTGTGTCTTGTGTGTCTATGTGTGTGTGTATCTGTGTGTGTGTGTCTGTCTATGTCTGTTAGCTGCAGGGAGGAAGAGTTCTTCTTGTGTCTACACTGATTAACATAACACGTCTGAAAACATCAAAAGTTACTCGGCTTGAAAGCTACGTTGGTTACTGATTTGTATTTTACTCATGCTGGGCAGAAAATTTAGTTTTACTCTTTAACATTTTCTTATATCTCTCAAAAATGAATCACCTAAATTAGATTTTCTCCTTGTGGTACTGTGAAATAAGTGTCTTAAAAGCCTGAGTGTCGTCTGAAGTGTCATCCTTTTCCCGACTGTCGCCACACACTTTTTAAACAGCTATATCTGTGTGTGTGTTTGTGTGTATTATATGTATTGTAGAGTTTCAGTCCAGTGCTCACACCTAAGCCCCAAACCCAACTGTTCCACTTCATCGCTCATGTTAGGGCAAACAGTGAGAATATCAAGAGTGTGTCTCTCACAGAGCGATGTAAGGTCCTGATACTGCTGGGGAAGGAGGGTGTTTGTAAGTGTGTGTGTGTGTGTTTTTTTCGTGTGCCTGCTGCTTGCACTGATGTAAGATCTAGTTCATTGCTCTTGCTGATGTGTACAACAGTAGCATGAAGGCAGGGAACTGTTTGTGTCTGTGTGTGTGTGTGTTAGGAACGAGCTCCTCAGAGGGACGTTCGCAAAACACAAGCAGGTGCAACATCAGGAAAGTGCTTTGACACAAATTTTCTTCATCATGGGTAAAAAATTCAGGGCATTGATGCATTCAGATTGACTGCTCATGCATGGATCACTCACACGAACCAAAACATTCATCAGGTTTGTTGGATATTTAGGTTTGTACCCTGTGGTGGCCTGTGATGAAAATTACAGAGGAACTGATAGTGCGTCCCAAATCACATACTTCCATACTCAAATACTTAACATTTTGAGTATATTACGTCATAATGGAAAACAGTTTGCATAGTATGCAAAAAATGAGCAAAAGTACCGGGATGATGTACTCAAATTGGCCCGGATTTTGAGTATGCAGCTGTGGACACTTAACGCACTCATTTCCTCCTCTGGCAGCAATGTATAAATGTAAGTTATTGATGTTGTTTTTTACACGTGTTGTTTCCACCAAGCACCATCAGCTGTTGACATTGTGTATGTGGTGTAACTTGTTTTTGTTTGTTTTGTTCCACGAATGATAGGCTATGCCAGTGTTACTCAATCCTGGTCCTGGGGACCCCCTGCCCTGCATGTTTTTTATGTTCCCGACTCCAACACACCTGATTCCAATGAATGGCTCGTTATCAAGCTCTGCTTGAGCCGGATAACGAGCCATTCATTTGAATCAGGTGTGCTGGAGTGGGGTAACATCTTAAACATGCAGGGCAGGGGGTCCCCAGGACCAGGATTGAGAAACACTGGGCTATGCTAATGCTAGTTGAGCCAACAGGTATCTTGAGTGCTAAAGCTCGTTGGGCTAACAGTTTCCGGGGCCCTAGCATTACCCGGTGAACCAGGCAAATATAATAACAAGCGGGTTAGACCCTGCACAGTGAGTACATGACCAGAAGCACCACTCAGACATTTAATTTGTGGATGTATTTTAACTGCAGCAGCGCTCCGCATAGCTCTCTCAGTAGCCTCAGTCAGCTGCACAGACCCCCGTTAATAAACTCTGCACCGCTGATGGTGTTATTAGCTGTGTTTAATATACCACTGAAAAGGCTTAGAAAATTCAAGGGCAAATAGTGGCGGTATTCGGCGGAAATGCGCTGGAAGCCGGTCACAATTAGACGTAGGAGAAGAAGAGGTCAACATCATGTCGTCATTCCCGGTAAGTACAGCGCTCGGCAGTATGCGATTTGAGACAGAACCACACCCTCAAAATTTGCGCACTAAGCCGGTGAGTATGTAGTATGCTTAGTACACTCAATTTGAAAATTTTGAGTACACAGTATGGAAGTATGCGATTTGGGACACGAGTGTTAGCGTGATGACACACAAGTGATTGGGTGAGGGGGAGAGCTGTGTGTGTGTGCTCGGGGCTGTGGTGCAAAGCAGTCTGTGTCGAGTTGGAAAAAGCCCATGCAAAGCTGGTAAACATCCTGTAGCTTGTTGCTCGAAACAGCAGAAAGCCAAACAAATAATGTCTGTCATACAGCAACTATGACCATATTTTGATGTTATAAGATTAATTTATCCATTTGCTTTCGTGCACATGCACATGAGCTTTTCCCTAAGCTCTCCCTTGGTTAAACTGAGCTTCAGAGTTGGCTTACCGACCTGTTTGACTTTTAGGTCATCCTCAAAAGGAAGTTTTGTGAAGTCATTTTTTGTCAGACACACAAGCTCCCTGTCTGCATTCATTCTCTGATTTGCTAGCTACATTGTTGTGTGATCCAACCATAGACTGTAAAAAAAATGGACGTCCACTTGGCTCCAAGTGAGGCCCCTACAAAAACTGCTCTCCCTGGTGACTGGCTGCAGTATAGGTTTAAAAATACAGCATTCCAGCCATTCCGGATGGGCTGTGGTCAAACTTTAAAAAGTTATTACACCTTGTAGAAATGTTTCTCACGTCCGATTGTTGTGGTGATTTGAAGATATCATTTGGCTGTCTTGTATCCAAGTCCTCTTTTTTCTGAAAAGTTTAATTTTCAGTAGTTATTCGAGGTTAAAAACGAGGCTTTATGTAACGTTTAACTATGATTGACATCTGCTGTTCTTGTGTATTTTTTTCAGGGAGTGTAAAATATGTTGGGAGGTAGAGTCAGGTAGTGATTAGACTCTCAAAAGAAAAAAATAATAATCATTTTCACTAAGATTCTCCCAGAATCCCTCATTGTCTCTACTGCGCAGAATCTGGCTCCAAACTGCTACAATGGTGGTGCCTGAGACGGCGGTATTTTGGCTTCAAACCGTACAATGATAAATGGCAGAGCCACGCTGTC
The DNA here is from genome assembly GCF_033239565.1 of Halichoeres trimaculatus. NCBI lineage: Eukaryota > Metazoa > Chordata > Actinopteri > Labriformes > Labridae > Halichoeres > Halichoeres trimaculatus. The sequence goes on from NW_027437197.1 coordinate 21,546,969, forward strand.
CACTGTAAATACAGTCTATGGATCCAACGCATCACAGCAGCTCAGTAGATTGTCTTTTTTGTTTTGTTTTTTGTTTTATTTTAGCAGTTTGTGATTGGTTGGATGCAAGCCTTCATCCCTCAAATATTTTATAATGATGCATCAATCATTAAATGATAAGCCTTGCTTCAATCTGATTGGCTAATATAAGCTGGGTTTTTTTAACCAGGGGAATAGTACGGTGCCTGGTGGGTGTTAGATATGGAGTGGCAATTGTAAAGTTGCACACACTACAAATAATAATATTTCTCCACATTTAGTTATGAAAAATCACTTTTTATGCAGATTTAGAGAAATATTTGTAAAATATATTTTTCAAATATTATGTTAAAATGCTAAATGCTATATATAAATGTTATAAATAAATGTCCTGTTTCTAAAAATTTAGCTACATTTCTCAACATTTAGTTTCCATTGCAAATATTAAATATTTCTCTAAGATTTCTAAATCTTAAGCAAAGATTTATAAATATTTAGTCATCATTTATGTTTAAAATAAATGTTGATAAAATGTTCAACATTTTTATGTACCATATGACAAATGTATTTCACAATTTATTTTCCTAATCTGCAGAAAAAAGTGGTGTTTTAGAGCTAAATGTGGAGAAATGATGTTCTTTATGTGTGTGCAACTTCACAATTTACGCCCCGTAGCCAGATGATTTGCACAAATGCAAGAATGCATGAGAGCAAATGCAAACGCCATTTGCTTTTGCCTAACAACTGAGACCTACTGGCCACCGTAGAGGAGGTGAAGCTTGCTTCTAAACTGACAGACAGGACAGGAGGTATGGGACACAGTGTAATACACAATCAACGCTTGACAAGCCAAAGTACACTAATGTAGTTATTTAACAACAAGGGAATTACAAAAGTACCGTAAAAAAGATTTGGTTACACCGTTAGAGGCCTCGGGAAAAACTGAAGAGTGTTTGAGTAAAATGAACGCAAGAGGACAAATACCCAGGTTTCACATCCTACCCACCTATGACAGTCTAATCAAATATTGAAATCTGCAACTTGCTGATCAAATATTCATACTCGCCACAGGGCTGTGGAGTTCTCACATTAGACAGCTGAGTGGTCTCCCTGGTTTACCCAGAGATCACAAGTTCTAGTTCCTGGATGAAGCAGTGTTATCTTTATTACCTGAACCCTTTCTGACTTACTCATTCATAAGATAAAAACTCACACTAATGATTAAAAGTTATTCCTTCGTTTTTCATTTTATGTGCCGTTTCATCAAACGAGAGGGTATTAGCTTTCAGTAAAATGTAATGAAAGACATTAGCATTGATCACTTTGACCTTCTTACTTTCTCCAAACGGTGTTAGATTGTGTGGAATGTCAGAGGAAAGATTGGTACAGCCAGAGTTAGGGTAGGTACCTTTCACCTGAGCTTAATAAGGTATGTTACATCAGGGAGTTCTAAGAAAGATGAGACAGACAGAGGGGAAGGAACAGTTAATGTAATGAGACTCACCTAATGAACCCACAGTGAAGGGGTCCACATAAAGACGAGTTGCATAGACTTATTATTTCAGCTCCAAATCATTTGAAATGTTGTATTGTAGCCAGTCCTGTCCTGCTGTCTCTTACTGTCCTGTCCTGTCATCAAGTGGTCTTGTTAGGGTTTAAATTGAATTTATCAAGTAGATATTTCCTGTTTTATAGGTATGTGTCTTGGCATACTTTTCAACTCTTGTTCCTCATGGATTTTTTGCTGTTTCTTAACATTTTTTTTGAATGATGTTTTCTTACCATTTTTTTGAGTGATGTTTTCTTTTTTAATTCTTGTTTTTCCTTTAATTTATCATCAGTTTCTGCATTTGGGTCCTCTTTCCCTTCATGGATCCAAAACTGACATTTTCCCTCCTAGTTTTGTCCCATTAGATCATTTTTTTTTTTTTTTTTTTTTTTACAAATATACTTTATCCTATCTTATCTTTGCACATCCTGTCCCATGTTTTCCAGTCTTAAGGCCTGTTTATACTCCCTTTTTTCTACAAATACTTCAGTACACTTCATTTTCTAACGATGTTACCATCACTTCTCACATACTTCTGTGCATTCTTCAGGTTGGCCAATACATTCACCATGGACAGGGCAGCCCAGAGTGGCAATTATGGAGGAGGTATTGCTAATGTATCTTTAAAGGGATAGTTCTTTTTTTTTTGAAGTGGGGTTGTATGAGCTCTATGTGACCACTAAGGACATTAGATACAGTAGAAAGTTGTCTCCTCTCCCTCAGTAAGACACAGACTGTAATCGATGGTGACGAGGAAATAGACGCTAACAGGGAAATACCGCACCAAATTCAAAGGCTATTTTCTCTGTCTACAAGAACTAAAATCAAAAAGTAATACCACAGTTTAAGAGTACGCTACATAAAATATTTTTTAAGTGCATTAAGTCTTCAGAAATATAAACATTTATCCGGAGCTAACCAACTGGTCATGTGTCCTCATGCTTGTTTACATTCCTAGGGAATGTAAACAAGCTATGCTTCGGGCGCTGGTTGTAGCCTCGTGTAAGTTTGATCAAGTATCGTAATTCTATTGTTTGTACTCTAAGGATTGTGAGGCAGCGTAGGAAATTCAAAATGAGTGACTGTGACAGCGACGATGAAGTTTCATTCACTTTGGAACCAAAAGGATACCTGTATGAACCGGAGCACACAGAAGAGGAGCTGCGACAGATGGCGACTGAAAGGAATACAGAGGAAACATCCACGGACACCGGGTAATAACATCAACATTGCCCCCACAGTTTCCAGTGGTACTGCTTTGTTTGGTCCGTATTCGTAAGCTTTTTGCAAACCTGCAGAAATACGAACAAAATGAATGCAAAACAGAAGGTTCCGTCCATATCTATATTCAATGTTGAGCATAAATGGGCCTTTAATCTGCCTTAGCTTAGCATAGCATTCTCTGTCCCGTGCTATTCTGCTTTACCTAACCCTGTTTTGTCCCAGCATAGCCCAGCTTTACTCCTTTTCCATCCCAACCTTCACTAATAACCCAACACCTCAAATACACTAGACCACAGACTGCTTGTTGACCACAGACTGTATAAACATGGAGGTAGTCTCCATGACGTCACCCGTCTGTTTCTGAAATGGAAAATGAAGCAGATCGGCCATTGCAGCCATATTGGTAGTGGCAAGGGCTTTGCCTACAGCTATAGGGCGCCTATTGGTCACATGATCCTGAGCTGTGCCTCTGATTGGGCGAGCTCGTGATCTTAATATCCTATGAAATACAGAGTTAGAAAAAAAAATCACCCCCCTTACAGTGTGTGCCAATAATAAAATTAGCGACACAGACAGGAGACGTTTTTTGAACCAGGCTGTAAATAGGTTTTAGGATTGATTTTAAAATTCTTTTATTTGTTTTTAAATCTCTCCATGGTCTCGCTCCGCCCTACCTCTCTGAGCTTCTGCAACCTCACTCACCTTCCCGTTGTCTCAGGTCAGCCGATCAACTTCTCCTGAAGGTCCCTAAGACCAAGCGGAAGTTCAGAGGGGACCGTGCCTTTGCTGTCGCAGCCCCAAAACTCTGGAACGGGCTGCCTCATAGCATTAAACAGGCCCCGTCTCTGCCTATTTTTAAATCCCTTCTTAAGACCCACTTTTTCTCCCTGGCCTTTGAAGCACAGTAGCTGGCGATTGTTTTATTTATTATCATTAATTTTATTTATTATTTTGCTTCTTCTGTGTTTTTATTCATTTTAAATTTGTTTTATGTCTTTTATATTGCTCCTTGTCCTTGACAAATTCATTTTACTTATATTTTATGTCTATTCTTTTATCTTGTATCTTATTCACTCTCTTGTACAGCACTTTGTTTTAACTATGGTTGTTTTTTAAAGTGCTTAACAAATAAAGTTGGATTGGATTGGATAGGTTAATTTCAGCTTTAAAAACATATTTTTTTTGCCTTGTTGCGTACGTGACTTCCAGTACTTCTGGAGCCACCCTCAAGAGGACACTCAAGAAACAGCAGATTTTAGCACTTCTGCATTGTCTCATATTCTTAGACCAGAGGTTGCCGCTTGGTGTTGACTGCGTTTGTCATCTCACACCAGCTGCTTGTTCAGTCCTGCAAATGGTGTGACTGACAGTTGGAGCCGCAATACCGAGAAGTTCCAGAAAGTCACTTGGTGTTTTAAGGTAGTTTCTGGACACGACTCACTGTCCCGCTTGACCTTCCCTACGACAAATTTATGCGTCACAGCTTTGCGTCCAGCAAAAATAGGATGGCTGTGTGCAACCTGACTTGTTGACAGACTGGCTTGAATGGAAACCTATCTGATCCAGGGCCGTGACAGAGCGGAGATGGACTGGAGACGCGTCTCGTGTATTTCAGCCGTATGAGTCAGTTTTTCAAACAAACATTAGGCCTGATGTTTGTAGTCCAACTGTAAATCTAAGTGATACAACTCATGTTGATTTTAAGGCTCTAATCTTTCCCTCCTTTGAAGTTTTGCTTTTACTTCCTAAAATAGAAGAGATAATATCTGAAACCCACTTGAGATGTTAGCAGGCGGATGCTGGGTTGGTGGTGGAGCTGAAAGTTTGCCCAGCACTTATGAAGAGCAGCTGTGCACTGGCCAAGCAGAGGCAGGAGCTGGAAATCTTGCAGCTCAAACAGCCGGCCAAATGAAGTGGATGTGTTTGACTCATGATCGTGAGAAGGATTCATGTCAAGTGTGAAATCAGTGTTGCTCAAATTGCCTGCCTGAACTGGCTCAGAGGTGTTGCTGCGTTTGTAAGCTGACTCATAAAACTTTGACGTCTTGCATTTTATTTTCAGAGAGTATCTCATAAGGATGGAGACGTTGGCAAAGGTACAGAGATGCTCTCTATGTGCAGCAGAAATGACAATGCCTCCTGACTATTTCTCAACAGACAGCACTTAGCACATTTTATTCCTGACAGGTGTTGAACACTGACTCACTTTCACTAACAGGGACAAATATTTCCACTTTGCTGCCGTCCCAGTACTTTAATCTCTAACTATTCGTGTAAACATATTCATACATGACAGCTTTTTTAAACTCAAGCCAGTGTTCCCTGACACAGCAAGACAGCTAAGGAGTATATATTTTTACCTGCTGTCACATGCATTAATTATGGCTTCTATGTAAAATAGATTAGATGTGCAACTTCATTGAGTGGTTGAGTTCACAGCTAACATTTGCCTCTTTTTCCAGTCCAGCTGAATGAAGTGAGCATTTAGCCAACCTTGTGAATGATATCAGATTATTTATGATGTAATGCCCTTAATTTCTGAAACTTTATCTAAAAACATTAAGCCCTGTTTCCACCAAACAGTCCAGTTTAGATCAGTATGGTTTGGTATGGGTTGGCTCGATTAAGCCTGGTCCTGTTTACATTTTCAGTGCCAACTGCGCCCCCTTGTAGTAGGCAGCGTGTCGGCCAAATGCCGATAGCTGCATCAGTAAAATAACAGCATAACGCCAAAGCAGCATGACAGTGTACCCCCAGTAAATACACTTAATACACAGTAAACAAAGAGCAACAATGGAAGACATCCAGCAAATCATCGTCTTTGTGATTGCATGTGTCTCTTTGTTACAAAGAGCAATCAAGCTTTGTTTCAGAGAAGACTGTGTGCCACTAGGAGAAATACAGCTGCTGTCGCACGGTAAGTGAAGATTCTTTCAACCACTTAATGGACTGCAGCGTTGTAGCTCCACCATCCTGGATTAGATCTGTTCAGTCTGGCACCCCTACAGAAGGTAGGCGCTGCCCTGTTGGTTGTGGCTGTCTCTTCCTTGTCCGTTTCTTGTATTTTTTTTTTTGTCTTTTTGTCATAATTTTTGCATTTGGAGTTGATCATTACTTTGTATGACTCATTTGGTGGTCATGGACACCAAACTGGTTTTGTCTTCAGTGATATTTTTACTATTATTACACCTGTGTTTGTCTGGAGATCCTACATGTAACCATGGCCGCATTGTTTACATGTGAAATCAGCTGTTAGCACCCTGTAGCATGTCAATGCTAACTGGTGCAAGGCCTGATGTCTTCCCACAAGGGGAGGAGAAGGAGGTGAGGACAACGCGCTGGTTCTCAGGTGTGAGCTAAGAAGTGCACGAAATCAACCTATCCTTCCATCCATCGTTATTGGGAACGTAAGATCTATCTTCAATAAGATGAACAAGCTAGCCATGCTAACCCAGCAACAGAAAGAACACCAGAAGGCAGAGTAGCATCATGCTATTCACAGACATGGCTAACAGAGCTAACATCAGACACCAACGCCATATTGGAAGAGCTTCACCTGCTGTGAGCAGACAGGATCCAGGAGACAGAGACTGAACAGACTGCTGAAGAAGCTCAGTCCTGGACCCTGTGGAGGTGGAGGCTGGCTGAACTGGAGAATGATGGACAAGCTGTCATCATATATTTTCTTATGGACCTTCTTGCACTTTCTATACACTTTCTTACTTTTGTTTTCTTGATTGCTGCTGTGACTCCTCCTGAATTTCCCCTTGGGGATAAATTAAGTATTTTCTATTCTATTCTATTCGATTCTATACTAAATGGGCTGGCTCATCTGGGTTATTGGGGGATCTGTCCCGGGATTAGTCAATGGAAATGCTGTAAAATGGGTGCCATGCCGAGACGAGCTTAACTGAACTGCTTGGTGGAAACAGGGCTTTATATTCCTTATCAGAAGTGACCATCATAGATGAACTGAGGGCTACTGGGCCACTGGACTGCAGCCTGTGCAGTTTATCTTGCTGATTATGTTATTTTTTATGCATATCATGTATGTTTCTAATTCATCCTGTCAAATAACTTCCTCAGTTTGCTGCTAATGTTCTCATCTCTGTGCTGTGTGACAGGGAGGGACAGGGAGTCGAATGTGTCATTGTTTTGGCTTTTCTTCAACTCATCTGCCGGACATGTTTGACTTTGAGAATACTCTGAGCCTGTCTCTCAGCATCGCCCAGTTTTGATGGCTAGCTGTTTGACATCTCTGACCTGTATTTATCATTTTATCCGTCTTCCCTGCGAGCACTCCCAGTCATTCGTTTAACTGGGTTTCCTTTATGGTCATTTGCCAGAGGGGATTCATTAGAGTTGTAGAACTGTTAAGTTAACTATTCCCCTGCCTCCTGTTATGAATGTTGAAAAGCTTGCCTGCACCTTAAGTCAGAGTGTTGCACTGACTGTATGAATATCAGAAAGCCTGTTTGACTAAATAAGCATGTTAAACAGTTCTGACAGCGTCGAAGGCGCCAGCTGCATGCCGAGCAAAGCAGCAGAGAGAGCAACAGGACCAGTTCAAAACACTTTTGAATTATTCGACTGAAGTTTGAAGATGAATGGAGAGTAAGTTTGTTTTCATGGGCTCAAAGACTGCACTGCATTTATTTATTCACATGACTGCTTATTTAAGGAGTAACAAGACAGATGAGGAAGACAGAGGGGGAGGAAAAACTAATGAGACAGGCTCGAGCTCACCTAATGAACCCGCAGTGAGGAGGACCACATGAAAACAAGTTTCATGGACTTAAAATGTGAGCTCCTTATCATTTGGAATGTTGTAGACTATTCAACCCTGCTGTCTCACAGAGTCCTGCCGTGAAGAGGTCTTTTCAAGCTTCAAAGTGAAGTTTGAAGATAAAAAGAGAGTTAGTTTGTTTAACATTAGGCCAAAGACTGCATTTCTAATTTATTTCACTTCTTATTTAAAGGGGCTGTAAGGAGTTTTTAAGTGATCTTGAAAACGTTTCCTTTCTAGATATATGCCTGATCATAATCCACACTTTAAAATGAGATTATCAGCACCAACATTGCTGGTTAATGGTTATTTCACATTGCTACTTCTTAGCTTCCAGATCAGGTTGAGCAGGACCAGATTGATTTACGGCACGTTTGAGTCTCTATGATAACACCACGCTGACTGTTGAAGTTTAGTTGTGAGAAGAGAGACCTGTGTTTTTCCCTGCTGAAAATGATTTCTGTGATTAATTTTGTAGTGATGGTGGACACTGGAGCCTAACTGTCAGACAGAAAAAGGACAGAAGAAAGATAAACAGGAGAGAGATAGAGCACGAGCTAAAGGCTAACACAGGAGCTAATCTGTTTGTGCTAATGTTGATTCCAACCCACAGTCAGCAGTTATTCTGCAGTGGTCTGTTCAAACTTGAGAGTCTATCAATAAAATGAAGAGTGAGGTTACGTTAGCTCTGCTTGGTAGATGACTGGCAGGACAGAACCAGGATTCACTAACGTTACACATTACAGACATGTCTTAGAGCACCAGGCTGCCAGCTGTGCTAAATATAATCAGCTTCTAAACTACATACAAACTGACAGTATTTACTTGTTGTCACGTTAGCCTACAGATACATTGTAGCACCGGCTGCCGATAGCACTACATATGTCCGGCTACTACAACGTTTGCTTGATGTCAGCGCTATGTAACTGTACTGATAAATACCTTACCTCAGCCTGTTGTATCCAGTAAAAAGTTGTCTTAAACAAAGAAAATTTGTTTCGATCCGATCTCCATTAAATAAAAAAACAAACAAACAAAAACCACACACCTCACTAAAAGTAATTTACGACAGTGTGTGTGAGACTCCAGGCTAAAAAACAGATCATCCTCATAGCATCTTTGAGTTATCACAAATGGGAGGTTCTTCTCTTGATTTACTCAATGACCTAGTTAACTTAGAGTCTAATACACAGTTCTTCATTTGTAACACTTTGCAAGTTACTATATTTGTCTTTACCTAAAATAAAACCTGAACATACAGTCTCTGTGACACCACCCCTCTGGTTTCTTAATCGATGTCCAAAGAGGGTGGTCACTGTATTGGAAAAGCTGACTCAGCTAACTTTTGATCAAGCACATGAACACAAACAGCTGCAGCACAACCACCTGTCCATCAACACAGCCATGTCCTTAATTATGCTAAGTCCTTGATAATTCTTTTCCTCCCCATAATGTTTATAGATCTTGGCCTGAGCTTCAAAGTCATCTAAAACTGGATAATTTTATTAATATAGATTATTCTAAAACCATGATCAAGGACCATCTGATGAGTTCGTGCATCTGATTCACAGCTAAATGCTGTACTGTTTACTTCTTGTTGTTCTCCATGTGAAACTTTTTGTGCTGCTGTCTTGGCCAGAACTGACTTGTAAGAGATTTTGCATCTCAATGGGAATATTTCTGGTAAAGGAAAGGTCAAATAAAATTATAAATTTATATATGGATATAGATATGTTGTTGAAAAGTGGACACTCTAAGAAAGCAGCTTTTGAGCTTCTGTAAGGCAAACAAGCAGAATGTGTTTGATTTTTGCATGAATTTCTACATTGATTGTTCACCAGTAAATTGAGCTCTGTAAGTTAAGAAATTTAAGTTTTATTATACTATGCATATAATCACTTTTTATGTACAATTACAGCATAGTAGAGAAAAATTAACCATCCACAAATCCACTTTTGTCACAGCACAGTATCTCTGAGTGTATTCCTCTGATGGGACACAACTCAAGTCTCAGGCTGTTTTCACAAGTGAAGATGTTAGTCCAAGGCTTTTAATTTGGGAGCTCTTATCTGTTTCAGTGGAGAGTGCTTTGCTTTAAAAGCTATTATTGAACTTTACCCCTGAAGCGTTGTGCTTATTAGCCAGCTGACAACCAATACAGCAAAAGGACTCCCAGCTCAAACTGCACCGGCAGGACCTCATCTCAACTCTTCACTGGAGTCATATTCTCTGTGTCTCCTCATATTTCTTCTCAGACACACTCATGTGCCTCCATGCATACACCAGCACCTTGGTGTTTGTGTGCTTTTTTCCTCCTTCTTCTTCTGGCTCTTTGACCCTAGTTTAATTGAGTTTATAAGCATGTGGATATGAAACGAGTGAACATTTCCCCAAATGATTATGAGGAACACAATCACAAGATGTCAATTACTTTATACGCTAAAGAAATCTCTGTCCTCCAGTTTTAATCTCAAACATTCTGCTAATTACAATTTCACATCAGGGGTTGTTAGTTACCACAAGCATGTGACATATTAACGGTGTCACCTTGAGTTTTAATCCAAGGTTTCTGCGTTTATTCGATCCTTTAGTTTTATTCAGTATATTACCTTTTTTGTTACCCACTCCCCTCGGTTTGTAATGTCTTACATTTCCCATTGTTCAATTTTCAAGTATACTGTAGCTCTCTTGCTTTTTAAGAATGTTTCCAACATTTCTGGTAACCCCTTTGAAAAATGGTACACTCTTTGAAAAAAGTAAATATAACACTGAAAGGAGGAGTCTGCAGGATATTCCTAAAAATTAAAAGGTCAACTTTTACAGTAACAATCCTACTCAATTGTCAACAGGCCTCTATACATGTGTGTCAGTGTCTGTGTCTGCCTCAACCCCCTCCTCAGCCTGTATGATGATGTTGCAATGGGCAGAGAGTAAGCATGGTTATCTCAACAAATCAAAGAGCGTCTTGTGTGCAAGTAACCGTGCGTATTGATGGAAGAAGTGACTCAGAATAGCTATCATAGTGGACGTTAACACAGAGAAAGAAAAACACAACCAAAGTGAAACAAAACGGCAAACAGATAAAACTTTTTCCTATACGAGGGTGAAACTTGGCTCAAGTTTAACATGCTTTTGGGATCTTGGAGAGCAGCACGGGACAAAAAGCAACGCAAGTTAGTATGTGTCAAATACCTTTGATTAGCTTGTACTAACATGCTAATAGTCAGGTGCATGGCTCTGGAGTCTCTCCCACGTAGAAATGTGATGCTACAGGTGGTCGCTAGGCTGGTGAGTGTGTTCACGTAGCTTCGGTAGGAGGCAGTGGGTGTGTGCTGCAGCTGGCACTGATCCAAGGAGGGGGAAACAAAATTTCCTGCAGACCTTTAAGTTATTCAAGAGCTGGAAATGGAAATACACATGTTTTGGTGTTTGATACCACAGAAGTAACAAACAGATACAGACTAAGTCTGGCCACATGTCAGAGTCATTTGCAAGACCAGTAACTCACTTTGTGATTGGCTCTCTTAAGCTTAGATTGCAGATCAATGTTAAAGGACTGAAAAACCAAGGTTTGAGATTTATGAGTTAAAAAGAGCATTCGGAATTTCAGAGACTGTCAAAAAAGCGCAATCCTGGAACAAACATCAACCAGTCAATTTGCTTGAAGAATAATCTTTTTGGACAAGTAGGGATGTTCCCTCAAAAGGTTGATGAGTTCTTTTATTCACCGCCCAAATCCAACAATAATTGTTAGGAAATATAATTTTAATTAGCTTTTTAGCAGTTGCCAGCGTTTTCTTCCCTGCATGAGATCATCAGTTGAAATAGATATTTTGAGAGGCAGCCCGCCACTGACAATTTCAGTTTCAGCAGCTTCTCTCTGGTTTTGGCAGATTGTTAAATAAAAAAAGCTGTTAACAGTTTATTAATCTTTAATTTACTGCCTTTTCATTTGCTAAAATTAAACTAATTCCCATTAATATAATCCATTTGTGGAACAAGGAGATTGTTATTTTTTTCCAGCTAAGCTTATCAGCATGTGACAAGATTGGTTTTTAGAAAATTGTCATCGAGCACTGCTCCTTCCCAGGTCAAAGTTCACACGGGTCTGTGACTTCAATTCAGAGGGGAGTAAAAAGAAGGCAAGAGTAGAGGCTCAATTAGGCAGCCATATTGGTGGAAACTCATTTGATTCAGGTGAGGGATAAAATGTAAAAATAGCACTTCACACTAAATTAAGCAGTCATGTTTCATTATTTCCTCAGGAGCTGCTTCAGGTAAAATGTCTCCGCCTGTTACTTGCCACAGCTTTTTTTCTTTCATGCCAGTCTACAGTCTTGGATTACGTTTTTCCTTTTTCTGTTCTTCTATATGAGGAAATGTAACATGGACATATTTACAGGATTTGGTAGGATGCATTTTTTATCACGAGGATGTCAAGGTCTCAAGGTTTCTTCCTCTTCCAGATTGCTGCAGCAGAAGTGAAGGTGGAACATGCAAATCGCCATTTTTGTACATTTCAGAGTCATACATTATGCATTTTATGAAAATGAATTCAATGCAAAGATGAATGTATGCGTGTTGGTAATTTGTTTCAAATGTGCACAGACTATGAGGAGAGAATTTAGCCTCAGTGACTTCACTCCAGTGGAGGATTGAGATGGGGCAGGAGGGGCAGTGTCCCTCATGGATGCTGCTCTAATAGAAAAAAAAAAGAAGGATTTCCTCTACGGTGCCCTGTGGTTGGCTTCAGATTGAAAAAGGTGGACTGTGGTGTTGCCCCCTGCTGGCTGTTGGACAGAATACAGATTAAAATCACTCACGTCAGCTCCACTGTTCAAAAGGGACCTTGTTGATTTCCTCTGCCCTGTCCAGGATGTGCTTTTGTGTATGTGTGCTGTTGTCTTGATGAATATGCTCGTGTGTGATTAAACAAAGGTAGTCCTCTGCCTGGAGAGCTGGTTGCCATAGAAACATCATGGCTTGTAATGGTCATGGCGCTCATGGCTGCATTGGAGCTGATCCAGTACTGGATAAATAAGTCCCACTAGCCCCTCAGTGCTGTATGCTCGAAGCACTGATTTGGCATCAAGGTTTGTTGACACCCAGCCACACACAACCTTATACACACAAACACACACACGAATAATTCATTAAACCGAGGTCAACCTGCAGCTCCATCAATCACAGAGTCCCCTCCCCTCTCTGCAAAGGTCCTGAACACTAACTAACCGAGTTCTCTGTTGTTGTCTGATCGTATTTTAACCCTCTAAAGCAGCTCATGGGCAAAATAAATGCTTAATTAGCCTCAATCTGGCTCGTTAGTCACTTATAAAGAATTATCTTCCAAGAAGAAAACGTGCTATGAAAATGGAGATGAACTAGACATTTATCAGTACGTTTAATCATTAGAGGATCCTTATTTCTGTCTGAGGAGTATTAAAGCCCCCAAGTTATGTTTGTTTTTATATTCAGAAAAAAAATATTTCAAAGGAAAAAATTACAATCCAAGCTGTTGGAATGATAGGGGAAAAATATTTAAAAAATGTCACACTTGTCTCAACATTATCCAAAAACAGCATGTTTATCTTCTTTGAGTTTCACAGGTTGGACTTTTTTTTTTAATTCTGCTTTTCTGAAAGCTCCCGTGAGGAGTTTGTTAACTGGTTATGAAACAGACTGGAATTAATAACGATGTCTCTTTATTACCTATTAAATCAAACAAGATCAGCACCAATGAGACTGATTTATTCTTCTTTTTTATGAACAGCTGCTGAGTGGTGGGTGTCAGATCAAAGGATTGACAGCAACAGAAACAACAAGGATTCCATAGTTGTTGGTGAGAAACACTGATGTTAGCAGTCTCTCTAATAAAAAGTCAGTTTCTCACAGGAATCAGAATTATTTGAGTTATTTTGTTGGAACACAGCTTAAGTAAACACAGCATGAGGTGCGCAGCTCCTGCATAAATTCACACTGATTTGACAAATTGGAGTTGAAGCACTGTTTTCACACAGGGGACTGAAGCACAGACTCATAAACAGTCACAGCACAGAGCTGCACGGCTGAGACAGACAGAGGAGAATGGAGAGATCTCCAAGTGAAGCAACAGGAATTCACTCACTCTCCAGGAGGCTCTGTCACCTCGCAGCACCTATAGGAGCCTTGATTGAACAGCTGTCGTATCAGCTCAGGGGCTGGAGCTGCAGCAAACACAGGTACCTCTGGCAGTAAATCTCCAAAGACACAAGAACATGAAAGACGTGCATGGACAGGATGCTCTCACCTCGCTCTCACTGCTCTTTCCACTGGTCTTTCTGTGTGAACCTAACACACACATAGAGGTCTATGATCTCAACAAGCATCTTCCTGGTCAAATAAGGGTTATATAGAATAAATAAATGAAATGTGGGAGTCTATTCTGTGTGAGATGTCAGCAGAAAGCTCCTTTAGGGCTATATATGTGCATTAATTTTAGTCACTGTGAATTTATGTGGCCGTTCTGATTTGCAGTATTCTGGAAGGAGAAAAATAACTCTCACTGAGATATGAATGGCAAAACAAGTAATAAAAACACATTTTTCCCATAGAAGGGGCAGTTTGAATAAATGCATATATGCAGGTTTAAAGGTGGAGTCTGCAGGATTTTCCAAAATTAAAAGGTCAACTTTTACAGGAATAATCCTGCTCAATTGTCTCCTATGTGCCCCTATACATGTGTGTTAGTGTCTGTGTCTGCCTCAACCCCCTCCTCTGCCTATTTGTTGATGTATTTGTTGTATTGGGATGTTTCTGGGTGGAGAGTAACCGAAGTTATGTAAGCTAATCACAAAGCACCCAGTCAGCTTGAATGTTGATTAGAGAGTGGAGGAAGCTACCTGGCTACGATATTAGAAGTATCACCAAGAAAGAAAAACACACTTGAAGAGCAGTTCGGGACGTAGTTGGTATGTGTCAAATACCACTGATTAGCGTATGCCAACATTGCCAAGTCAGGAACACGGCTTTTGAATCTCTCTCACGTAGAAACTTGACGCTACAGGTTGTTTCTGGGCTAGGGAGTGTGTTCACGTAGTCATAGTTGGAGGCTGTGGGTGTGTGCTGCTGCTGGCACTGATCCAAGGAGGAGGAGCCCAGTTTGAACGTTGTGTTTACTAACAAGTAACAAAAATTCCTGAAAACCCTACCCTCAAGTAAGCTGACACAAAAACAAAACTTGTAATCTGTGTTGGCCTAATTTGTGAATCTACTGTAAAATTTTTGTTTTCCTTTCAATGTTTTAGATGCAAATTAACATTTTTAAAGGTTGACTAAACCATATCAAACAGAAGTGGTAAAACTTGACACTGTGCTAAACTTATAACAAAGTGAAACGAACCAAATTCTAGCCAAACATCAACTGAGTAAAAACTGTTTAAGTGAGTTTCTTGTTCAACTTTCTGATATCTGACCCTTTTAGTGAATAAAACCTTCTCACTGTGAAATGATTACTGTCCTTGGATCCAATCTTCAACATACAATCACTGCTGAGGTTAAAATGTCACAGTGTTACTTTACAGAGAGACCAGGCTTTTGTATTTACTCCAAAAAGGTTCAAGAGCAGCATATAATTTAATCTGGGTATGCCTTTGTAGGCGTTTTTGACCTTTTTAGGAGAGGCTAAATTATAATTATTATTTCTATACTGACTCTTAAGGCTGACAGGAGGCAGAAACTAACCTTTTTATTATAGTTATCAACAAGTAGAAGGGAAATGTGCTGGACCATTCAGATTAAAGTGGCAGTAACAAAGAAGGAGGGCGTTAGCGGGTAAACTCCACATTCACTCAACTCAACTATTGATAAATCAAACTAAATAAGTTCAGTACGTGAGTGCGTTTGACTGCAAACTGTGTGAAAAATAAAAAATGATTTTTTTTATTACACTACCATCATTTCACTCAATTCAACGAATGAAGAACGATCAGTAATAAAGCTCTATGTCCAAACTGTCAATCTGATGAACAGGAGATCTTGAAAAATTACAATGACTCTCTGCTAATCCCACCTTTAGATGATAACAGCCAACAGACTTTCTTTTCTGTTTGCACCATAAAAAAATCTATTTTCCTTTAGTAGTCAGGGCGCTTTTATTAGTTCTAGCCCAGCCCAAAGCAGCCCTCAGAGAACGACCAATTATAGGGGTTTTCTTTTCACACTACACAAGCATGCCCCAGACATGTCGATTTCCTCACAGCCTCTGGATATATGTTCACACTGCTGCTGTGAGGGGATCAATACTCATCCTCACCTGTGTAATATCCATATTCTCTGAACTGTGATCACAGTGCTATCACCTTACGGTTAATCTGAGAGGCTGCAACAACACCCACTCTGTAAAACAACTATTATTCTGGATTTCTGCTCTCTTCTTATCTCGATTTGCTTCTCACATGTTCACACATCCTCACCCCCTTACCTCCCACTGTCCTCCTCTCCCCTCAGTGTTCATCCACCTCCTGCTTTATCTTTGTTCTTCCTCCTTCTTATTCTTTATCTTCATCTCATGCTAACCCACCCATCCCACTGTTAGTGTTGTACTACCCAAGTATTCCCTCCCCCCTCCCCTCCTCCCAAACGCCTACTTGTTTCGTTACATCACACAACCTACAACCTGAAGGAATGCGGCAACACCACTGAACTGGACTGCCCTGAACAGAGAGTCAGTGACTTCATACTCCACAGCGACCCAGGCCTACGTGTGCGATACACAAGTGTTGGTGTGTGTGTAGGCAACATCAATCGGGATCCAGAATAAATCAAATTTGGCAAATGAAAGCTGCCAATGGAAGCCAAAAATTGATTTCTTACAGGAAACAGTTTGCAGTAGGATAGAATTTTGCAGGTATATGTAAGAGTTTGTTGTGTGAAAATCATAGAGCATATGAAGCAGAAATTTGAACACTGATTAAAACCTCACAGTGTATCCTTGTATTTTCCAACATGGCAGATAAGTCATCACTAAAATCAGTCAATAAGCCTTCAGCAAATCTAATTGAATTCCCTAAAGCTTCAAAGCAAATTCCAATTTATGTCTTTCTTTAAGCTTCTTTAGTAATCACAAACCCTGTGTTAATTCCTCAATTCTGATTGGTCAAAACCCATTAACTGTGCCTCTTCTCCCAGTGCAGCCCAGTGCCTCATACTGGGTGTGTGTGGTCTGAGGAGGCAGAGCAGATGAGTGGCATTACCCTTTCTACCCTCAGCTTCAGCATAGCTCTGTGGTGGAAGAGATCCCTGTGACAAATCCTAACCGCTAACAGTTAGCATGTGACTTAGCGCTGGTGTTACATGTTAAAGTTACCAACACAGACGTTATCACTGTTACATGTCATAACAGTGATGTAGTTTATAGTCTCAAACACTGTTTACAAGTGCAAATTTTGAGCATATTGTCAAAAAATTTGCTGGGTCTAGTTATCTAAATGTATTTCTTTTTTCCTCTTTTTATGTCATTTGCTCCATCTTGTGGACTAAATATAATCAGTTCACTGCATAAAGAAATCAGCAGTTCGCTGCTAAAACATTTGACCTTACTCCTCTGTCTCTTTTTTGTTCTCTGCTCCATCATCACTGCCTGCAGAGAAAAAAAAAGATAAAAAAGAAGAAAGAAAAAAAAGAAGAAGAAGAAAAAAAAAAAACATTAATTATCAATAACAAGAATAGTAAAAGGTCACACATGTCATAACTAAATTAAGGGGTCTGGTGGTACATTTGCGAAGTTTATAATTTCACTTCTTCCTGTTGACACTGTGGCAAATATTCCATCAGCAATGAATAACAACATGGAGGCTTTTTCTAATATCACTCATGATTTGGAGACCATGCAACTTAAAGGGGCTGTGAGGGGTTTCTAAGTGATCTGAAAAAAGTCTTCCTTCTAGATATATGCCTGATCGTAATCCACACTTTTAATCAGCGCCAATATAAGTTATTCTTAAACGCTACCTCTTCACTTCCCAAATCCAAGTCTCTATGACAACACCACGCTGACTGATGAAGTTTAGTAGCGAGAAGAGAGATCTGTGCTTTTCCTCCGCTGAAAACAATTTCTGTGATTAATTTTGTAGTGATGGTGGACACTGGAGCCTAACTGTCAGACAGAAAAAGGACAGAAGAGCAGAAGAAAGATAAACAGGAGAGTGATACAGCCTGAGCTAAAGGCTAACACAGGAGCTAATCTGTTTGTGCTAATGTTGACTCTAACCCACAGTCAGCAGTTATTCTGCAGTGGTCTGTTCAAACTTGAGAGTCTATCAATAAAATGAAGAGTGAGGTTATGTTAGCTCTGCTTGGTAGATGACTGGCAGGACATAACCAGGATTCACTAATGTTACACATACAGACACGTTTTGGAGAAGCGCTAAATGCATTCAGCTACTAAACAAACAACAGTGTTACGTAACTGTTAATAAATATATTACCTCGTTATGTTGTATCCAGTAAATTTATTGTCTTGAACACAGAAAAGTAGAGCTAAAAAGAATTTCTGTATTTGATTGCAAAACAAACACACCTTGTCAAGAGTCACGTCTACATTCAAGTGTGCTTGGGACTCTGGGCCAAAGGTGTGGTGACAAGGAAACTGGAAAGACCCAAAATAAAGCACTTTGTTATAGCAGGTAAAGCAACAAAGAAAAAATCACAGCACAGCTGGCAAAACCTGGAAAAAAAAACAAACAAAAAAACCAAACAAACTAGAGGACACAAAGTCACAGCTAGGTTGGCAAAACTGGAAAACAGAACAACTAAAAATCACAGCAAAGCTGGAAGAAGAAAAGACAAAGAATAACTCAAAAGACTAAGGTAGGTCAGTACAAGGCAAACAAGGGTTTCAGAATGAGGTGATAAGACAACATGATCTGGCAATGGACAGGGGAAAGACACGGACTTCAGTACATGTGGTAAAGGAAACAATGAGGAGCAGGCATGACAATCAGAACAGTGGGAGAACACCAGGGCAGGACATGACCTGACCTGAAACTAGAGGAGAGACGTGACTACAAAATAAAACCTGACAAGATAAACATGAAAAACAAGACTGATGAAAAAAAGGTGAAACTTAAAGTAACTGACGAGACATGACATGTCGCTGTGATCCAATTTAAACAGATAGTCCTCACAGTCGCTGTAAGGATAAGGGTTAAAGTCTGACCAGCCACTAACAAAGACAAGGAGCCAAGAGGAGGAAAGGATGTGCAGAAACGAGAGAGGAATGTCTGCAGCTGAGTTAAAGAGATGTCCAAGAAAACAGACACGAAGCAACCACAATCTGTCACACAGCATGAGGTTTTGTAGTGCAACAGGACTGAATGACAGGAAAGTGACAGAAAAATGGAGGAGAGGTATCTTGTGCAACTGTTGCTTTTCTTTTCTCCATCTTTTATTCAACCCATTGTATTTCTGAAGCAAGTCTAGACATTGGACTATTATCTTGTTTACAAAGACTCAACTTCTAGACGATGAGGAGTCTGTTGGAAGATAAAGCTTATGTATGTGTGCTTTACTGACAACATTATACAAATGTGCTTATTGTGGTAATATACAGTTTGGGACAGTTGAAGGTTAAAAGCTCCTGGGAGGTTATAGATCACCCAGGATCAGGATGAGAAGTGACCACAATTGAAGGTAATGCTTTTGCTAAATAATAGAAATAATTAATTGTGTGTAAAATTCTCATAACTCAATTTAGGATTTATTTTGGTAGAGTTAAGGGATATGTTTCATCCATTGAGGTCAACATCCAGTGAGAAGGACTACCACCCAAAGATGACTTAACCAACATCCTTAGAAAAAACGACGTTAGCCTTTATGAGGGTGCTGAGACAGATAGAGGGGGTCAGATTTTGTGAACTGCCCCAGCAGATGTTGAGGTCAGGGAAGCGAAGCTGCACCCAGAGACTCTGTAAATTCTTGATGCATCGTTAATAAATTGGTGATCAACTGAGAACCAGGACCCCTCCTGCTCTTCCTTCCCCATCGATCTGCGCAAAAGAGGAGTATGGAGTCAGATTAATACATTTTAAGGTATTTTGGTGAGACATGTTTCACCTCATTTCCCTTAAGTCTTTTCTTATCTTAACCTTTCATGTGTGGAGCACTTTGCAGCATCACCAAGCAACGCTGTGGCTAGAAATGAACCTGCATGACTTGTAGAAAAGTTGATGGGCCACACAGTTAATTTCATAAATAGCATTTAGCATTTAGCATTGCAGTAGGCCGATAGATTCTCCTCTGCATGTCCTCACCAGTGATGCGTTTTGCATCACAAACCAAATTACAGATTTATTACAAAAATGAGCAGCTTGATTGGCTAGGCCTAGGTCTAGCAAGGCCCGTCTGAGTTACACAGCTGTTACTAAGTAACATTTACAATCAAAAGTGCCCTTTAAAGATGCTATGGACGATCTGTTTTAATTGGACTCCCTCGCCACCTTCTGGCCCGAAGTCTCTGCACACTGTTGTAAATGACCTGTCGCGAGGCTGTGTTTGTTTTGGGTTTAAATGGAGATCAGATCAAAACAAATTTTCCTTATTGAAGTCAACTTTTTACTGGATACAACGCGCCAAGGTAAGGTATTAATCAGAACAGTTATGTAATGACACTGTTTGAAACTTGACATCAAGCAAACATAGTAGTAGCCTGCTATATGTAGCGCTATCGTCAGCCCTGTGCTCCGACCTATCTGTAGGCTAACGTGACAAGTTAACACTGTCAGTTTGTTTGTACTTTAGAAGCTGTTCTTATTTAGCACTGCTGACAGAGCTAATGTAACCTCACTCTGTGTTAGCCTTTAGCTCGTGCTCTATCTCTTTCCTGTTTATCCTTCTTCTACTCTTATGTCCTTTTTCGGTCTGACAGTTTGGCTCCAGTGTCCACCATCAACACAGATCTCTCTTCTCACTGCTAAACTTCATCAGCCAGCGTAGTATTGTCATAGAGACCTAGACGTGCTGTAAATCAATCCGATTGTGAGGCTCAGAAGTAGCATTTTAGAATAAACTGTAACCTGCAATTTTGATGCCGATAATCTCGTTTTAAAGTGTGGATTACAATCAGGCATATATCTAGAAGAGAGACTTTTTCAAGATCACTTAGAAACTCCTCCCAGCCCCTTTAAACAGGCAGAAAACTTGAACAGAACCAGACTCACACTAGACAGACATCTTTTGAGACCGTGTTGAGGATGCCAATGAGGAAGTATTAAGTTTAATGTGTTACAACGTCTGAGTATGAGGGAATATTTGTTCAGGTGCAAAAATATATGAATAACAAATTTATAAAACCGTATACAATGCAGAACTTAGTCTCTGGTTACTTGTATCTTTAGTTAATGGCCAGGTAATGACTGACTTCCACACTTTTAAGCTTACTGACCAAAGGAGCAGTACCACTGGAAACCTAAGGGGGCAGTGTTGCTGTTACTACCCAATACAAGGCTTTAATGAGACACGAAGAAGGAATAACAATGGCAGAACTTTCCAGATTGTATTTAACTGCCTTACTGACCACTGCCTGTCCCAACGCTGCCTCTGTTTTTGTCTTTGACACAAGTGGTACATTAGCAGTAGCCTCTCCACAGTTGCCATGCTTGTTTTTGAATTTGTTGTCATGAACTTTTGACTCTGGGCTGCCCGCCCTTGTGAATGTATGCCAGATGCAATACCAACATAAAGGACGTACAGAAGTATGTGGGCAGTGACGATAACACCATTTGAAATGGTCGGATACATTTTGGTACGTAGAGGGAGTATAAATGGGCCCTTAATCACCAACAAAGACCGAAGAAAACTCTTTCAATGACTATGTATGTGTACCCAGATGGCCAGCAAAGTGGTGTATGACAGGAGCCACACGTGGCCGGGTAGCTCAGCTGGTCAGAGCGTGGTGCTAATAATGCCAAGGTCATGGCTTCAATCCCCTTACTGGCCAAGCTACTATTTGGAGACAGGATCCAAAAATTTTCAACAGCAAGAGAAAGCCAACAAGCCCTCATA
Organism: Halichoeres trimaculatus; assembly: GCF_033239565.1. Taxonomy (NCBI): domain Eukaryota; kingdom Metazoa; phylum Chordata; class Actinopteri; order Labriformes; family Labridae; genus Halichoeres; species Halichoeres trimaculatus. The sequence continues at coordinate 21,568,583 of NW_027437197.1, forward strand.
GAAGTGTTCACTTACAGACCCTCTGTTAGATCTCCTCAACAGACACTTGTCTTTGTCTTCAACAAGTTTCATAAAGTTTCCTTTGTGGATGGGAAGTAAGCCACCTTTGATGGGAGGACTGGTTTCCATGACCACGTGGCCTAATGGACAAGGCGTCTGACTTCGGATCAGAAGATTGAGGGTTCGAGTCCCTTCGTGGTTGTGCCTTTATCCTTAAATCCCCTCAAACAACCCCAGAGTGTCTGCAGAAGTCCAAGTGGGCCTCAAAGTGGTCTATAGGAATTGTGGCTGGTTTGCCTAGATGGGTAGAGAGTGGCGATGAATATGCCAAGGTCATAGGGTTGATCCCCATACAAGCCATCTACATTAACAAGATAGAGACCAAGAATTCCTGATAGCAAGAGAGAGCCCTTGAGCCTTCTCCTTACGAAATGATGTTCACAAGGAGTTTCTCGAATGCTTCTAGATCTTGTCAAAAGATGCTCGTTGCTGTCTTTCACACTTTTTTGAAGAGTAACCTATGTGGCTGAAAAGAAAGGATCCTTGGAAGTGAAGAGCAGTTTTCATGACCACGTGGCCTAATGGACAAGGCGTCTGACTTCGGATCAGAAGATTGAGGGTTCGAGTCCCTTCGTGGTTGTACTGTTCCCCACCAAATGCTCTAAACCCATGTCTGGTTCCTGACCCTCCCAAGTTTTGGGACCCTTACACAGAGGCGTCTGACTTGCCAATCTGACCCCAGAAAGTGACTCTACAACCCTGTAGTCTGTTGATTGTCTGATAGCATTGTCACTTACCAAGTGACAGCAGCTGTATTTCTCATTGAGACACAGTCTTCTCTGAAACACAGCTTTATTGCACTTTGTGGCAATGGGCAACAAGGAAATCCCAATGATGAATAATTGCTGCATGTCTACCAATGTTGTTCTCTTGTTAACTGTGTCACGTTTCTCTTCTTTGTTGGATTTATAATGCAGCTACATTGTGTTGCTCTGCTATGGCTTTACGCTTAGGGATTGGTACCTTTCACATCTGAAATGATACGGTATCAGTGCCGGGAACCTGGCAATTGGTATCAGTACTCAATGGTACCAATTCTCAGTGCTTTTGTCAGTTTTTATGTGTTAACAAATATCAATTTTTAAGAGGTGTAAAAAACACAGTGTCCATGGCTGGTTAGCTCAGCTGGTTAGCGCGTGGTGCTAATAATGCCAAGGTTCATGGGTTCAATCCCCATACTGGCCAAGCTACAAATTTAAAATCCAGATACAGTGATAATGCAACCCATAAAGGGAAATATAATTGCTGAATGGACAAGATGTTTGACTCAGGATCAGAAGATTGTGGGTTCAAGTCCCTTCATAGTTGTGCCTTTGGCCTTTCATTGCATTTATGCTCAATGTTAGGTACAGCTATGGATACAGACGGGGCCTCCTGTCAGTGTTCTGCGTTCATTTCATCTGTATTTTTTCAGGTTTCCATTAATAACAATATCATCAGATCATGTCAATATTACAGTATCTTTAGGCAGATTCACATTTACTCAAGTGCAAATTTCTTACTGTATCCCATCACATGCCCCAGTTTATACAGTTTAAATACTTAATGTGATACACTCTTTTAGTGCATCATTGGTTCTGTGTTACATCATTCTGAGCAGTTTGTTGAAATCTAGCACTTTCACTAAACATGTATGTGGGTGTCTGATCTAGGAGTAGGAAGATATTTCCTCCCACTTTGCACCAACCTCTGTTCTCTCTCTCCTGCTGCAGCCTTCAGGTGTTATAATCCACTTCTGTGCTGTAATATCCACGGACAATATTCAGGCCTGCATGTTATTTCACCCATTTCATCCTTTCAGACAACGTGTCAGACTTTGCCCCAAACTGCACACCCATTATGTGATAAAAGCTTCCAACTTGAAGACAAGTCGTAATTTTCTCTGCAGCTGCTTCCCTGTAATCTTTGTAGGGCTGGTATGTGTTCTGGAGGCTTTTTGCATTAATATGTTCCCTCTCACACGCTAACAGGCACTTTTATGAACATAGGAAGTGCAGAGTCTGTTGCTGTCAATGATTTTGTCCTTCACTGGCCCTTGGTTTCTGTTCCTGTGCCCTTTGTTTTCTTCCAAGCAAAGTTCTTTGTGACAAAGCACTTTGTGACAAGTGCTTCATAAATAAATCTGACTTGATTTGACTGCCCAGCCATGTAATAAGAAGGAAGGGATAAAAATACTTCTTAAAGCACTGCTACACCCGTTAACCACGGTCAGGGAGACGTGGGGGAGGAGAGAGGCTCTCAGACAGCATTATGCAGGTCGACTGAAAATTTTAATTGGAATTTTCTGGACGTAAATGAGATCTCGTGTCAAGAGGGTACACAGGAAATGTAGAGACTAGCTGAGCAGTGCTTATTTTATTTGAACTATGTTGTCTGATTAAGAGATCAGGACTAATGAAGACTGCCTTGTGTGTAAACTGTGTGGAGGAGAAGGTTTTATCAGGTAAAAAGCCACAAACGTCAAAAAACTTGAAGCTAATTTGGTTCGGTGGTGACAATTGTGTGATAAGCAACAGGTTTGTCAAATTAGGTCTCCTTCAGTTGTACAGTGAATTCTCAACCAGGGATTTCTTTTTTATTATTTTTCAGATGCAGAACAAAAAACTCAATCTACAGCTTTTTTGGGGGGGTTGTCCCTTGTCGCACACTTTTCACGAGGTTACTGATGGAATTACAGCACAGCAAACATCCACTTGTGTATAAGATATTGCTTTATGGATTTTATATGGAACACCTGTCATATAGCCTGCAGCTGTCTCTGTGGAGATGGACCACATTACCGAACAATCCAGGCATGCCCTGATGTTTGATGGACATATTATGACAGTTTATTACACAGGCTTCATTATAGTAATGCACCAAAACATTTTCAAGATTTCCAGCTCACTGAGGTACAGCTGAGGCCAAGAATTTTAGTCCCTATGAACAAAACTCCTGGTTTCTCCATGAAAATGACCATTAAGAACAAGGTATGGTGTATCTGTTTCCAAAACAACAAAGACATAATTTCCACCAAGTTCGAAGGCCTCTCCTTTTCTTCGCCAAATATACAGTTGAGGCTAAAAATATTAGCCCCCCGGAAATTAAAGAACGTTTTCCTAAAATGTTGCCCAGTGTTTGCTGCATTGATGAAACTTGATATAACCAAACATTCACCTGTGCCATTTAGTAGGTTGATGCTGATGAGACTAACCTGAGACTGTTTGTACCCAAGGATGTAGCTTATGTTTGCCTTAAACCTTAAGAACACAGTTCCCACAGTTAAACATGGTGGTGGAAGCATTATGCTGTGGGGCTGTTTCGCAGCCTCAGGTAATGTTGAGATTCTGAGGGATAACATGAAGAAACCTACTCGTAGTCTAGGCTTAGGTCATTGCTGGCTCTTCCAAAAGACAATGGCCCAAAGCTTACATCAAAATTGGTCCAACAGTTCTTAAAGGATGCCAAAACCAAGGTCTTTGAGTGGCCCCATAGACTGAATAAAACATGGACGTAGTCTCCCTGATGTCGCCTGTCTGTTTCTGAAACAGAAAGTGGCTATAGCAGCCATATTGGTAGTGGCAAGGGCTTTGAGTACAGCTATGGGGCGCCTGTTGGTCACGTGACCCTGAGCTGTGCCTCTGATTGGGCAAGCTCACCATCTTAATATCCGCTAAACTACCAAGTTAGTAAAAAATTCACCCCCCATACAGTGTGAGCTGAAAATGGAATTAACAACAGACAGGATGTGTTTTCTGAACCAGGCTGTAAATAGGATAATTTCCGCTTTGAAAATGTTTTTTTGTTTTTTTGTTTTTTTTGGCCAGCCTCAAGCAGACACTCAAGAAACAGCAGATTTTAGCACATCCCCATTGTCTCATATTCTTAGACTGGAAGTTGCGGCTTGAGTGGCCCGCACACAGTCCGGATCTCAATCCTATTGAGAATTAAGGATGCTGATCCTGGTATCGGCACCGACCCAGTCCCTCAAAGCTGGATTGAATCTTGGTGGGAAAGGATCGGTCCAAACTTGACACTAAGGCTAAACTAGAATTTAGTCTACAGCAGGGGTCACCAACCTTTTTGAGACCAAGGGCTACCTGACGGCAAATGAATGGCATGAAGAGCTACTACAAAATTGTACGGATCACTTTTTAACAACACTACTCATAGTAGAAGTGGTAATACTATGTGAAGAGACTGCCCACAGGTCAATATTAATTATTTCATAATTATTATTATTAATGATTGACAGAACAGTGATTAAAGTAGGGGGCTCCATTAGGAGCAGTGCTGTTTTTTGGTACACTCCTCGCGGGCACGTAAAGTGGTTCTGGCAGGCACCTAGGTGCCCACGGGTACCACGTTGGTGACCCCTGGTCTACAGGGTATAAAATTCTACAATCACAAAGTCATTTCTGTAAATTCTGAAGCTTTATTAAACCAAACTGCTGTTAGACATCAAAACACTTAGAGTTTAAATAATTATTAACTTCAGTAATTCCATGTGTACTCATTTTTTGTCTTTTACTCAGAACGTTACCAGTCTCATCCCACAGTAGAGCACGCAGTTTATTATTTAACACTGGTATCAAATCAGCATTGGTAATTAACGTCGATACTCAAAGCCCAGGTATCGGTATTGGTATCGGTATCAGTATTGGGACCAGAAAAGTTAGATTGGTGCATCCCTATTGAGAATTTGTGGCAGGTGCTCAAAGTGAATATCCAGGTTCGGAAACCATGCAATTTGGACTAGCTGGAACAATTTGCAATGGAAGGATGGGCCAAAACCCCACAGGAAACCTGTGCCAACCTAGTGAAGATCTGCTCTGAGAGGTTGCAGTCAGTTGTGGCTCAGAGAGGATACACTATTGACTATTAATGGCCAGGGGCGCTAATAATTTTGGAAATCTCATTTTTGCTTTTTTTGTTTTGCTCAGTGCATCAATAAAATATCCTCATCAAACTTTGTGGAAATTATGTCTTTGTTATTCTGGGAACAGATACACTATAAACACTTGTTTTTAATGGTCATTTCCATAGAGAAATCAATTTTGTCTGATTTTATAAGGCGGGCTTATAATTTTAGCCTCAACTGTAGTGTTAACATCCACAGGAAAGGATAAAGCAGGAACTTAGCCTCCCTTGTGTCCTTCACATATATGATCCCTGCCTGTGTGCCGGTTAGTCAGAGGACTGAAAGAGTTAACGACAGGTATACTGTGTTTCAAAGAGCAGAAAAAGTGTTTAAGACTTCAATGAATATTTTAAGGCCGAGTGGGAGGTGTAGGAGGAATAGTTGAAGTAAAAGAGAGTTGGGCTGCTGAGAGACGGAGAGATAATTCAATAGACGAGCCGAGCAAATGTGTTTGAGGAGAGACAGAGAAGCTGGAGGGATGGGAGATGAATGAATGGTGGACTAATCTGCACTAAGCGAGGGAGAGAAGAAGTGACATTAATTTAATAAGATGGATGAATGGACAAATAGATGCATTGTGCAATTTTCAAAAAATCCCTGAACCTAGACAGGCTTGTAAAAAAACATTATGTGAGTGCATTTATGCGTGTGTTAGTGGGAGTGTGTATTTTCACAGATGGAATTAAATGGTAAGGAAAAAGCATTATAGAGGAGTCAGACTAAAGCAAGTTTTAGACTGATGAGGTCTGGAAAGGTAAAAAGAGAAGTAGGACTGCTGGGTTGGGAAACAAATAGGGGATTTTATTTGGAGGAAAACAGCAGAGAAAAGCTCAATCTTCAGTCTTTGAATCCTGTGGGGTGAAGGTTAAGAAAGAGAGGACGCAGCTCTTGGATACCAGTTAAGAGTGAAATCCACTTAGGTCCACATCAGACAAGCCCTTAGGCTGAATGGGCTGACCTTTGTCCTGACCTGATGGGCTCATAATGACACTTACTGAGACCAGTAATGCATCGTTATTGCAACATAGCGTGCATTTAGACCAAAATAAGGCATGGAAGTGCCAAATGGAGCACAAGCATACCAAATCCTGTGCATGCCATGGGCTTTGTTTACACGGTTGAACTTATGGGATAATTTGACTTGTCTGAGGAAGAGAAACGCTTTTCTTCCATTTAGTGATAGCAGTGTCTTCATAATTTCAAATGCATGTTTTACACTCCAGGGTTTGGTTGTAGATTCAGGTCTATTCTGATCTTCCTCTCTGGCTGCTTCAGCTGCCAGAATATCAATGAGCTCAAGCTCTATGCAGACGATTATCCTCTCCCACTTAGATGTAGCTCCTGTTTTTCCTTTACAGGCAATGACATAAAAAACAGGGATGCCAATAGGCTGCTTCCCAGTCATGCATTGTTAAGTCTTCCTCAATATTTTTCTCTCTACTGAGAGTAATAACGTTCATGTAGCGGCTCTTAAATGAGCTGGGCTTTATTGGCATTTGGCCTTGAGCGACTGTTGGGGAGCGGCTGCTGATTGCATGAAATATACAGTTCATGCTTTTAGAGGTAAGACTACTGTGAGTTCTTTATCCCATTTTTTTCTGAGGGTCACACTGCTGCAGGGGCACATTGTTATATTTTATGTGACTGATTAAATCACGGAAAAAGAGGGAATAAAAAATTGAGTAATGAACAACTGCAGGTGATTCTGCATGAGTACAAACTGGCTGAATCATATGGCTGTGTCTGTAACCTTCTTGACATGTATAGAGTCTTAAACCAGCCTCATTGTTGGGGCAATGACTGCAGAAGCTTCAGTCACAAAGACTGAGTATGGTGCTCCAACAAGAAAGATATCAGCAAATAGGTTTAAAATAAACCCTAAGTGAATTGGCTGCTTGCGTATTAGTGTGGCATTTAAGGCGAAAAGGAGATAAACTTGTCCAGTCTGCCGACAACTACACATCAGGAACAATAACAGCTGGATGACAGTGTAAAACCCCTGCATACAGTTATATATTACATACAGTACAGTTATCCCTCCACATTTAAAGACACCTATAACTTGTTGTTTAAGGTAACACTAATTATTTTCAGACACGTGTTGTTAAGATGGGGGTGCCTGCAGACGCAGCGGCTTCTCTCTGTCCTATGTTAACGATTTTTAAACTAATGTTAACTGTTGCACTGTGGGCCCTCAAGCATCGCAATTTCAAGCCTTGAAAGTGCTACACATATTGCAGAAGTGACAATAAAACTACCCTGAACCTTGAACCTCCCAACGTGGTTCTTCTAAATGGTTGTTTGATTGGGAACACAGACTCTTGTGTAAAGAAAGAAACAAAAGTTCAGCAATCAAGACCTCAGCGACTCGGATGCTGTGGTCAAAGGTGATCTCACACGGTACAGGTGTATTATAAAAGACATGACTGAAGCTCAGGGTTTACAGGATCACAGTTTATGAGCATCTACAGAGTGTTCATGTTGTATGTGTTAACACGAGATAAGATGTTCACAATCTGCCTTGATCTGGAACACCAGCTTAAAAGGTTGCAAGGCGCCACCCTGTTGGCTATGGCTGCCTTTTGCAGAAGCTCTCTCTTCTCTGCCCCCCCTTTTATTTATTTATTTATTTTTTTCGTAATCTTTTTTTTTTTTGGAGTGGATCATTACTTTTTATGGCTCATTTGTTGGTCATGGACACCAAACTTTTTGTGGCTGCAGTGATATTTTGACTACTTTTCTCCTGTGTTTGTCTTGAGATCCTACATGTAACCATGGCTGCATTGTTTACATGTGAACTCAGCTGTTAGCAGCCTGTAGCATGTCAGTGCTAACTGGTGTAAGGCCTAATGTCTTCCCACCCTCCCCAGGTGAGGAGAAGGAGGTGAGGACGACGTGCTGGTTCTCAGGTGTGAGCTAAGAAGTGACGACATGGACCTGTCCTTCCATCCATCGTTATTGGGAACGTAAGATCTATCTCCAATAAGATGGATGAGCTAGCCATGCTAACCCAGCAACAGAGGGAATACCAGAGGGCAGAGTTGCATCATGCTATTCACAGACATGGCTAACGGAGCTAACATCAGACACTAACGCCACATTGGAAGAGCTTCACCTGCTGTGAGCAGACAGGATACAGGAGACAGAGACTGAACAGACTGCTGAAGAAGCTCAGTGCTGGACCCTGTGGAGGTGGAGACTGGCTGAACTGGAGAATGATGGACAAGCTGTCATCATATATTTTCTTATGGACTGTTTTGCACTTTCTATACACTTTCTTACTTTTGTTTTTCTTGATTGCTGCTGTGACTTCAATTTCATTGTACTTGTTACAATGACAATAAAGTTCTATTCTATTCTCTTCTTATTTCAGGATGCACAGTGATGAACTTATAAACTGAGCTGTGAAAAGGTAAGATTATTAATTGTAACCCTAGAGCAGCAAAACTTTGTACATTTCTGGAAACACTTCATTTCTTTAGTCCTTGTAAAGCAGTGAAATGTTCACACAATGAAATTAACATTAAAACTTGTTCATACCCATTTCACTTGCAGAGCCAAGGTTGCTCAAAACAAACTAAAAACAAAACTCCGACTGAAAGTTTAATGTTTTTTTGCTCGTCCTGCTCCATCAGCCATGAGTACATTATGTCAAAGGTAAAGTCTGCCTCTTCCGGCTTGCTTACAAACTTCTCTGTGCCAGACTTTACCAGCAGAGCTCTAAACATAGAGACTTCCAGGTGAGCGCTGAAGATGCACACCCACACACAGGCATTAAAATTCATTAGAAAGAAATTACCAACCTTGTTTCTGGTAATCTCATTTCACTATGTAGGTCATGAAGATGCATCGGTATGAGAGTGAGGCTGGTTGCAAATCAGTACGAAACTCCTCACAGTGTTTTTAGATGATAGAAGAAGCTGTTGTGGTGTTGGGATCAACTGCAAAAAGAAAAGCAGCAGATAAAAGATAGGGATGAGAAAAGATAGGGATGAGAAAAAACTGCATCAAAAATGATGTTATTTATTATATAAACTTACCATATACTGAAAACTTTCCTGAACACAACTCTTGTGTCTTTTTTCTTTTCTGGGCTCTGTCCCCTAAAATGCTCCTCTCAAATCCTCAAACATTGTAAAACAATATCCACGAAAACCAAATCAACAAACCAGATTTGCCATGGATTATTGAGCTGCGAAATGGCACGGTGGCTCTAAGTGACAAAAATAGGCAACATTTCCTGACATGCACTTTTAAAAGAGGCATGCAAAACTGTTAATGTATCACCGGGACTTGTTGTAACCCACATGTTTGTTGGAGATCTTACGTGTTCTCACCTTTCATAAACCAGGACGAGGCGTCTTTGAGGGCTCAAGTCTTTGCAGATGACACTTTAATGTTAGAGTAAACAACTTGGATGCATGTTCACATCCTGCCAACTGTTTCTCAAACAAAAATAGAAGTATTGTTTTGTTCTTACCCCCAAATTCAGTTCAAATCAAACTCTGCAGTTTGTTTGAGTCCTCTGCCGTGATGACAGACTTCTGGTGTCATCTTTCATCTGAGCTCGACCTTTGGGAAACTCTCTCAAATCGCCGTGTTTACTTCAGCGGGGGTAAAACAACAACATTCACGCTGAGGATAAAGCATGCTTTCTGTGCTGTTTGTCTCTGATCCTTTGAAGACTTATTTATCTTCCCAATCTTAGAAGATGTGGTACATTCCTCGATAGCTCAAACAGCTGAAGCTTCTTTTTATTTTTTCCTCACATTCACAGCTTGGTGAAGTCATACTTTGACATTTTTTTTTGATAACTTCTTCACCTTATATGAGCCTCACCTCTAACTACTACTCTTAGCTTTTTAATCCGGTGTGAGCCGCAGCACAGCCTTGGATACTCATGCAGAGCTTTTTTTTGGCAGCCTGGGTTAAAAAGAATGAGTGACAGGGCTTTTGCTGTAGGGGGCCCTGTGGCTTTGTAAGCTATAAGTCAGTGTCATCCCTCTAAATCACCTCTCACCTTCACTTTACTGTGTGAAAAAAAGATATTTGGACAACCTGTCTGAGGAGGGAAACAGACTGAGAGGGACAGAGAAAGGTGGAGGAAACATGTAGAGGGCAGGGATGGACCTGGGGCAAGAAGAATAAATACCTGTACATGTAAAATTGGAGCTACCAGCACCATCATTTCCAATTCTAGCTTCACTTTTTGTATCATTATAGATAACTGTCATATCTCTAACTTCACCGGTAGTTTTTTGTTTGCTTTTTAAGTTGCTGTCTTTTTCCTTCGTTGTTTTGAACACAAATATTTTCCAATAGCCTTGTTACACCATCTTGAAACTTTCCCTGAGCCAAACAGTACAATCATAATAGCGTCCAAAGCTGCTTTCACACATGCACCGCACTCTTGAAAATTTCAAGACCTTTTCAGACATGACTTTATTTCTGAACCCAAACAGCTTAAATTTTCAGCAGCACTTTGTCTGAACTGTTCCTGGTTGGTCCTTGGTAACAATTTCTACAAGACATCAAGGTGAGATGATGTGTGGAAGCAGCTGTTAAATGTTATGGTGATATATTTTCGCACGTTATTTATTTTTTTCGAACCTACTGTTTTTTAATGCAAGCTTTCACACCAGCAAAATTCTTTCGCCGAGCGGAGTTGCAACTTTTATTTTGTCAGACCAACGTCGATTTTTCCAAAGTTTTGCTTGGGACCAGTACACATCCAACCAATCAAAACACTCATTGTTGACAAGTCACATACCAAAACATTCAACATTGATTATGTTCCTGCCCTAGCACCCGGCTCTTTACGACAAAAGGAGTAAAAATGACAAAGACAACAATTACAAAGACATCATTTGGAGGAGAATAGCTGCGGAGATGGAATATGACACCTCTTATTTTTTTTGCAGTATCGTGCCGTTTATAAGAGTTGCTGTTTGTGTGCAAAGACCTTAAGTCAACTCCAGTGTTTTAGTTGCTGGAACATCTTTGTATGTGTTGTAACTTAACCCTTTAAGCTGTGGACTCTTTTCTGAGGTCTCTGCTATAAAAATGACAAACACAAATTGAAACGAGTACATCTCTGCATGTACAAGATCTGTTCGAATCATTCTGAGGTCATGACAACCACTTGTGAAATTTGTTCAGAGGCGTCAGTTTTGATATTTATGTCATAACTCAAGTACTAATCAAACAAACAGAAAGTTTGGTTGAAATGTTACTTGGTGCTATTTGTAGATGAGTTTCTCCTGTTCAATCTGCATGAAGTGCTTCGTTTAGCTTTTTGTTGTGAAGTGACCGCAAAGTCCCAAAATTGAGGTACAATAAGGTTTGAAGGGTTAATACAGCAGCTTTTACTCTTTTTTGTAATCTTTATGGTATTTACCATTAAATTATTTTGGTATCCTGCCGCAAAAGATCATGGAAAACAAAAAAATCAGTAATGATACTTAGGCATGGGTACCTTTCACATTTGAAACGATATGGTTCCTTTACCCGGTACCTGTCAATCGGTACCGGTACTCAACGGTACTAATTTTTGGTACTTTCTGTGTTATCGTGGTAAAATAATATCAATTTATTGAGGAATAAAATACATATTTTTTTTCAATATAACATATTCATTCTTCAATATATAACCTTGCAATGCTGTGTTCATTTCCAGCATGGAAAATCTTCTACTCTTCCACTCCCTCACAGTCAGAAGGTTGCATTTAGATACCTATATATGGTACCTTTTGATTATATGTGAATCGGTACTCGGTACTTTTGACAGAATTCGGTTGGTACCCATAAAAGTACCTAACTCGGTACCCATCCCTAATGATACTGTACGTTATTTTCCTACTACCCCTTCACCTGGACAGGAGATGTATTGAGTCAAGAGCTGTGAGGTGCATCTACAAACAAGAGATTCCTGAGGATAGCAGGTCCTGCAATTGTTTTAAGAAAGAGGTAAGTGATTTAGAAGTGTTCCTGAAAGAAAAAGGGAGATTTTCTCATCCACATTTTCTCAGACAGTTACAGCAGACTTTCTACAGAGGAGTCCAGCTTTGCTCAAGATTTCTTCCTCTGAGTGGAAATTATTTTCCCCGCCACAGATGTCAAGTGATCTCTAAGTTTGGGTCACTGTAAATTAAATCTCAGTGACTAAGATTTAGCATTTCCCCATCGTGGGATCCAAGAAGACACTTTTTCATCTTTTTCTAATATGCACTTGAGCGGGTGATTGCTGGATGCCCTCCACTGTCTACCAGGAGTAGAAGACGGACCAGTGGACGGGCGGTCAGAGCAGACCAGCAGACAAAGAGATGGATGGACGAAGATTTTTGAGGAGATGAAAAAAAGTTCTGAATGCTGCTGCGGCAGGCTGTGCTGACGTGAGGAGTGTTCCCAAACACAGTTAGAAGCGACTGCAGACCCACTGCATTACCATACACACACACACACACACACACACACACACACACACACACACACACACACACACACACACACACACACACACACACACACACACACACACACACACACACACACACACACACACACACGTGCTGGCCCTTAGGGAGTAAGGCTGCTTGCAGGCGGAGCTGAAGAATGGCAACAAATCTCCTGTTCTGGTCCTGAAGAGGTCACTGCTACCCCAGCACCATTAGTTAATGTGTGGGGGTGGGTGTAAGCGTGAGTGTGTGAGGTGTGTGTTCGCTACAGGTTTGTGCGAGTGTGTTTTCTTTACATGCTTTATTGGATTTTGCTTCTTCTTTTGTTTTAAAGTGCAATGGAAGATTTAACAGGTGTGCAAAAATGTGCGGAGCTGTTTGTGTTTATGCACTGTTCCTGTTCCTGTGTGCTTGTGTGTGTGTGTGTGTGTGTGTGTGTGTGTGTGTGTGTGTGTGTGTGTGTGTGTGTGTGTGTGTGTGTGTGTGTGTGTGTCCCCTGCACAGGTCGGTCCTTTTTCCTCTCCTCCATTCCCCATCTTTTCTTCCCTCCAGTCTGCACTTCCTCACATGAGCTAGGTGCGTATCATTGGATCAGTGGATGCTGCCTGCCACACTGTCCAATCGCATCTAGGGAGAGAAAGGGAGAGAAAGAGACACAGGGAGCGGGGCTGTGAGAGAGATGGGGGAGGGAGGAGAAAGAAAGGAGGAGAGGGAGAGAGGGAGATTGATTATTTGAACGTCCTGGGCCTTGCATTCCTTGGAGGAACACATTTCTACTTCATCCAGAGCGTCATTTTTCCCCCCTCTTATTTTACTCTTCCACCTTTCCTCGGACTGAAGGCTTGAGGCTTTGTTTGTTTTCCTCTTGTTTCTTTTTTGGGGTTGTTCTCACCCAGGAGACGTGCCAACGCCACCAGCAGCAGGAGCAGCAGCAGAGGCAGCAGCAGCAGCAGCAGCAGAGGAATATCTCCCAATATCCCATCCCGGGCACGTCGGATAAGCTGCAGCAGCGAAAACACGAGGCGAATATTGCGGAGGAACGGGGAACATGGTCCGCGGGGTTTCGTCCCTCTCGCCCTGGCAGGGTACGGTAGGCTGAAGACTCAACATCCTACAATTTGTCATTAGGAGATTTTTGTTTCTACTGCAGCGGGGTTGCAGGTTGGGGCTTTGCATTGAAGTGTGTGTGTATGTGTGTGTGTGTTTTTGCCGTAGTCAGCTTCAGACAGGGTATTCTAACTCACAAGCAAGCGGTTTTTCTTTCTACACTTATTCCGATTTTTTAGCTTTTTCTTTTTTTCGTCCTTTAATCAGCACACAGAGCAGCTTTTATCTTGTTCCGTCAGTATGAAAATACAAAAGGGGAGGGCTGGCAGGCGGGTTTGCCTTGATAAATGGAGTGTTATTCATCAGCGTGTGTGTGATCACCACTGGAATGTTAACTAGCACCTTGGACAGCGAACACCACTACAGTCTAACATGGGAGGAGCGATAGTACTGATCAATTCAACACTTTTATTCCTCACCGTGGGCTGTTAGGAGTTCTTCTGGATGCGTGCGCGTGCAGCCGTGAGAAATTAATGTTGCCCTCTTTGCGCGCGCGCGTGTTTGTGTGTGTTAATATTCTGCCCTAAGGCCCTTAGAGAGAGATAGCGGTGTTGGCTGGGGAGCAGCTGTGTGTGAGAGAGTGTGTATGTGTGTGTGTGCGGGGGAGAGAAATATAAGGAGTGTGTGCGAGCATGTGGAGAATTCAAGAAAGTCATCTTTGGAAGAAAGGAGGCAAAATGAGTACGTAGTAAAAAAAAAAAAGAAGAACTAAGTGTGTGTGAGTGTAAGGCTCCCCACCTTATGCTACATGCAGGTCAGCAGCCTCACGGTGTATCCAGGGTTTAGTTAAGCATGTGACGTGACTCTCAAACACCCCCACCCCCACCCACCCTCACCAGGTCCTGTGATCTGTGAAACACTGTGTAGTGGGGATGTGACATATGTCTGCAGCTAGTACTGGGCACACACACACACATACACACACATACACACGCACGCACACACACTCAAGCCATTTGTGTGTGTCTGACACAGCAGCCCTGACAGTCTGACACAGAGTTAAGCTGAGCAGACAACATCTCGTTTGCCCTATCTATCGCTCTCATATCTATTTTTAACGTGAACAGCAGCAAGGTGGCACAGCCTATTCTCCTGATGTGGTGTGTAACTGTGTGTGTGACATTTTATTTATCTTACACTGCGATTATTCTAATGAAGACTAATTAAAGGCTCTCCCTCCGCTTCTCTTTCCATCTCCTCTTTTCTGCCTCCTTTTCCCTCTTTTCCAGGAGGCTCTCTGGGCTTGTTATGGGGGTGACCGGAAGGAGAGAGTGACAGAGGAACAGTGATGCTACTGTTTACATAACGAGAGACTAACACACACACACACACACACACATACACACACACATACACACATACACACACACATACACGCACACGTGCTGAAATCGCCAGTACAGGACATACACACTGGCTTTAAACACTTCCACACATGCATACACACACACACACGGACACACATTCAAGGGACTCGCTGACTGAGTCACCACACACTCAGAGGCACAGAATCACTGACTCACACGCAGGACTAAACACGCACACACTCGCACAAACACAGACACACACAAGTAGGAATAGGTTGTTTTTTTAAAGTCAGAGTAGTGTTGTGTGTGTGTGTTGTGTGTGTGTGCTATGGGCCAAACTGAGCAGCAGCTGTGTGTGACTGTTGGATACCTCTGAAGGGTCAACACAGCCGTAACCCTCACCCTTCCCCACTCCCCTTTTCCTCCCCTCGCATCCCTGATCTCCCAGCCACCCCTGAACGCAGCATTATGTCCACACTGAGGACCAGGAGAACTCCCTCTTTGGGGTTTCCATCCCTCCTCCTCTCCTTCTGCCTTTCCCTTTCCCTCCTTCCCACCCCCTCCTGGGCGCAGCAGACCGTGCCTGTCATCTCCACGGTGCAGGGCCGCATCCGAGGCATGTTGACCCCGCTGCCCTCAGACCTCCTGGGGCCTGTCATTCAGTACCTGGGAGTACCTTACGCTCGGCCTCCCACGGGGGACCGGCGCTTCCAGCCGCCAGAGCCTCCTCTGCCCTGGCCGGGGATACGGAACGTGACGCAGTTTGCTCCAGTGTGCCCCCAGTCGCTGGACGAGAGGAGCATGTTGGGAGATATGATGCCATCCTGGCTCACTGCAAACCTGGATATAGCGGCCACGTACCTCACTCACCAGAGCGAGGATTGTCTCTACCTCAATATCTACGTGCCCACTGAGGACGGTGAGTGTGCTGACTCCCTGGGGTTCAGGAATGTGCATGCAGGGTGAGAATTAGAGTTGCATGTTTCTTATTGCGTGAAGTCAAATCAGAGTGGCAGCAAAGTGGTATTTGGTTGACTGCAATGTGATTTCGAGGGCAATTTGGCTGTCAAATGTGATTAAAACACAGATGCATCCAGTTAGGTCACACACACACACACACACACACACACACACACACACACACACACACACACACACACACACACACACACACACACACACACACACACACACACATCCCCTTGTTGAATAAACAAACAAAGCTACATTTGAAAGGTGGACCCCCTGGACCAACAACCTCACCCCCACTTTTACACGCCCATGGTCAAAACAAAACTTAATATGCAGACACCTGCGTCAGTCGCTGAGGGGGTTGCTCCTTTACTTGTGGAGGAAAGTGGGAAGGACAAATGCTCTCTCATGCATACATATTGGTTCATGCACATGCATGTGACTGTGCACATATTCACACATGCGCACACTGGCACACACAAAAAGAAGCATGAGCACTCCTATGCTCCTTTTTATACCCACCTGCTGTGAAATGAAGGAGGAATTAGACAAAGAAAATGTGAGCACGGCTGCAGAAAATTGTTCCTGCTCTTTACTAATGAACTTGTAGAGAGAATAAAGGGTTTGAGACACACACACCTGGATAGGTGCACAATTAGTCTAGCAGACACAGAGACACACAAGCAGAAATTGTTGGGGACTATTTTCTGAATAGGAGTTCGAAGCCAAAAGAGTAGTGAATTTTTTAACCTTTTATGACCTGAGCTTTCGTCTGGTGTGCAATTTTTGATTCACCTTGCTTCTTGAGATAAGTTTGACCTAATACGTATATCTAAACTTGGTCTTTGTACAGGAAGTTTGATTATTGCATTATGAGTTCTCTCTAAGTTGTTTGTTAGAAGTGTTATTATACTTAAATACATTTTTTCCCACTAAAACGAGTGTAATATTGTGATGTCACATAAAAAAGATGTGGGCAGTGTCCTTTAATTTGGCTCACAGGTCAAAGCTTTGAAAAATGATGTATCATGGGTCAGAGAGGCAGAAATTTAATGTCCACATATGGACACTGAGGTTGAACAAATATAGTCAAAGTTTGCACGATGATGGAAAAAACTGCTTATTTCTTTCACCTTGGACACATTCTTGAGCTTTTCTGCTCTTGCCATCTATCTATCTATGCTCTCCTTCTCTGCAGACATCCATGAGGAGGGGGGGCAGCGGCCAGTGATGGTCTACGTCCACGGGGGCTCCTACACAGAAGGCACAGGAAACATGATGGATGGCAGCGTGCTGGCAAGCTACGGCAACGTCATTGTCATAACCCTCAACTATCGCCTCGGAGTGCTGGGTAAAATAACTGATCTCCTATATCTATATCTCATTTGCTCCACACCGCAGTGCTTTATGGTAATAATATGAGTGTATGTGGCTTTTATTACGGCTGTAGCTGCATTTTAAATAACCCCCCTCCATGTTCTTAAACCATGAAAGCATCCCCTATATTTCATTCAGAGATCATTTTTCATCCTGCATGCATGCGTGTGATCCCTCCTGGGTTGATGCCTGTTAGTCATGCACTGCTCTTTATTTGAGAAGCCCAAACACTTGTAACTGAAGAGCAGCAGGAGAGTGAGCCAGGAGTGCAGATTTTGGACAATGCCAAGAGTCCTGACTTTTATGATTTGCAATCTGCAAGTGCAATCACTATTTTACATCTGAAAATATTTTCAAAGCTATAAGAAATAGGGTCGTGCCTAGCTGAAGATTCATCATCTTAGCTCTGCATTTATTACGCACCTCTCTATTGCTTTATCAGATTTAAAAATCATGTGAGAAATATCCTCATCACTGCAGATGCATCATTAAAAGAAGCTCATACATGGAATTAAACAATATATGTTACCTCAGTGGACTTTCACTTTGCCCAATCCTTTAATTCATGCTCTGGAAGTTGTTGTATGAATGAATAAGTCATCATGTACCAAGAGGACACGCTGTTCTGAGACTGGGTAAAACCCTGCTGCCAAAAGGGTTTAGACATCTTGTCAGGATGACAGCGTCGGTGCGTTTTTCATCTTTTAATTTCCACACAGTCATGTCCCTAATGTTTTTTCTGTCACTGCATGCTGAATGTGCCGACTGTTGTTTGTCTGAAGCTCACTGAAGGCTTCTGTGAATCAAAGATAACACTCCTCAGATGCTGATGTAAAGAGGCACGGGTTTCACGTTCCAATTTGTAAAACAAGACTTAAGTCAATTTAATTTATATTGTGCCAAATTACTACAAATGTTGTTTTATTTCACTTAATGAAGCACAAAGCAGGTTGAGAGTGTTCTGAGCACCCAAATCTGAAACAAAACACGAGGTAACACTCTTTTATTTCAGCTTTGAATGCCTTTGTGATGATACAACACAGACAACTCAGCAAAAAGGGAAAAAATGACTACACACTACTGCACAGAACCATAAAATATCCCCATCAAGGCCAAATAAATTACTGAAGTAACAAACGCAGGCTGACAAAATGCCAGAGTACAATAAAGTTACTCTGCTCAGACTTCATATCCATGCAGATCCTTGCTCTTGGCAGTTTTGAAAACAAGATTAAATTTTCTGTGCACGCGGTGTCCAAAACTGTGAAAAATTGCAACATTTTGGCAATTAGAACGTTTCAACAAAGAGGAAGCACAATATTTTTTCATTACACAGACTTTTATGACCATTAACTGTCATAGTTTAGACAACTGTGCTCAGTCATTTGCCTCAATTAGCTCATACATTTGCATGCTAATGAACACTGGGAAGCGCTGTACAGTTCTGCACTTTAGCCAAAATTGTGCTCTGAACTTCTTTTTCAAAGTTCAACAGTCGCGGGCTGAGCCAACTTGAAATAATGCTGTTATCACACAGATATGTTGGAAGTGTAAGTTCCCTAGGAGAACGTTTATAGACCGGCCATACCTGCTGTAGACACCTGAGTCAAAGCCAAGCAGCAATCTCATTCTTAAGCTATGACGCTGAAGCGAAAGCGTTAAAAACTGCAGTTCATCAAGCCTATTTTTAAAAACATTCAACTCACAAGTTCTGCCAAATTCTTCAAAACCCAGAAACAAGTTGGGGTTATTACAGACACTACGCCTGTGTACAGGGTTGGGAGGGTTAAGGCCTTTGCACACCAACGGCAATGAGAATACACAGCACAAAATTGTGAAAAAGTTGAAGGCATCGTATTCAATCTCCACAGCTATTCTCCTCCAAATAATGTCTTTATAATCTTTGTAGGTTTCATTTCTTTTGTTGTAAAAAACGTTGCTGGGACACAAACAGCATCAATGTTTAATGTTTTGGCAGGTAACGTGTCAACAACAGGCGTTTTGATAGGTCGGATGTGGAATCGTCGCAAGCAAAACTTTAGAAAATCGACCTCGATCAGGAAAAATAAAAGCTGCAATTTTGCTCAGCAAAAGAACGCTGTTAGTGTGAAAGCTTGCATTGAAAAACAGTAGGTTTGAAAAACATAAATAACATGAAAAATATTCACGTGAAAAATATGCGTCTGGTGTGCAAAGGGTTTTACTTTAATTAATCCAGTATAATTACAAATCACCTGTTAAAAAATGTAATCAGTAACTTTCTCTAAGTATCACAATATTTTAGTGATATACCTGATTACTATTAGTTACTTTTGGAGTACTTCAATACCAAACATGCACATAAAGACTAGAGAGTATAAAAGATGTGTCATCTGCTCAGCAAACATTAGCAGTTAGTCTTCGTACCTGTAGATTTTTTTTCAAGTTGTTCCCCTTTTCTGATTTAAACTTAAAATGATGCCACAGTTTCTACCCGGTGGAGGCTTTTTTTGCCCAGCAGTGGCCATAATAAAAAACAACCTTAGCTCACGTTATGTTTACATACAGCTCAAGGCTACGTGAGCGGTCGCTTCACATGTTGGTTTGCTGTGGTGTTCTGTTGTATAGTGTAGTTATGTGCTGCATTCTTGTACATCTTATTTGATTTTAAAGTGTAATCCTGCTAAATAATCCCTGTTTTAGCAAATATACTGTTAATCAGATTACATTGTTTTTCTGTACTTAAACAGATTACAGTTATGTTTTTTTGGGTCCTAATTACATAACACATTACATGTAATCCGTGACTCCCCAAGCCTTCTGATGTATTATACAATTCATAATCAAAGCTTGTGTAAAATAATGACTTGGATTTCAAAATAACATGTTTTTGAGTCAAATCTATTTATATATTTAAAAAAAAAGGGTTAAGTAGAAGCCTTTTGTTAAAGTGTAAATCCAAGTGCCCTTGTTGCTTCTCATTCACCATCTGCTTAAATCTTTCAACAAGCTATAAAATGCAGGAAACTGTTTGTGTTTTTACTCAGAGAGCCCTTTTTTTTTTTTTTTTTTTTTTTAGGAGTGAGAACATGTTCAGTATGGGTGTCCCTAGTGGAAATAAACCCCCTGAAGCCAATTTTTTCCACTGCTAGCACTGACTCAAATCTGATCCCTTTTACCTCCATGACTCTCTGACTCACTGCTCTCTGAACGGGGAAAATCTGATTCCCAGAGGTTTTTTCTAATTTTAGACCCGCATGCAAAGCTCACAGGCTGAATAAATAGAAAATGTTAGAATCAGTGCATTTTACATTTCTGTGGCTGTAATTATAAACAATACCAAGATTGAGCAGGAACACGAGGGTTGAAAGACACTCTTCAGGCATCATGGCAGTGAGTTCTTTGTCCTCTGTTTTCTTATTGATTCTATGTGATGCAAGAATGTCATTAGTGGCTTAAATCATGTATAATGAATGGTCACACTTTACATAACTATAAATAATATACATAAGTAATGCTTTCCTAATGTGTGACTCATGATGATTCAATGCATGATTAACTGTTTATTTTCAAAGGCCCCCTCAAACATTTTCAAGACATTAGCACAAGAAATGCAGCTCATAAGAGCAAAATGCAAAAGATAACCTTCAAAAGGCCACAAGCCAGCAGTTATGTTCTTGTATCAAATTGAAAATAAAAAGGCATCAATAAGTGAGGCACTGGCATTGAATTCAGTTCCCTTCAAACTGTGAAAAACCAAAGTGTCGAATATGCTCAGATGATTCGATTGCATCTATTGCCAGGTGATCATTCAGCTTCAGATTCCAGGATCATAAAAAGTAGTTTCACTTTTAAGCTCAGAGCCTCAGAAAACACTTGGGTACCTGTTCTCCAGGGCTTCTCCTCCAGCTGCCAAGTGACTCATTTTTTCAAATTGTGTTTAACCACTGAATTTAAACAGTCAAAAACAAGTAATCTCCTGTTCTACTGCATATTTCCAACTCTCCTTATTCACACTGAAAAGCATTAAGTCCATATTGACAATGTAAAGCAGTTCTTGACTGTGTCCTGATTGGAATTGAAACGAATGCAGTCAAATGTACTTCATGACCTTGACTTTGAGGTTTATAAGAAAAAAAAATGCCGCACTCCTTTGACAGTGTGGTTTGAAACTATGACTGAGAGGTAGGAGAGGTTTAAAGACTCAGTAAAACACAGCATTAATTTTTCTGTTTAGGGATTTTAAGGGTTACGCACTGATAGATATTTTGGAATTCATGGGAAACAAAGAAAAGCACCTCTATGGCTCCTTTAACAGAGGAATATGAACCTAATGAAAGCTCAAAGAAACTAAAAACACAAAAATAAAGTAAAGTTGGAGTATTAGGTCTGTAGCGTTCCGTGTACTTCAAAAAAGTGCCCTGTTGACTTTTATGGCTTTGATACCCGCTATCATGAATCTGAGTAGCTGCACCTGCATGCTTCGCTCTGAGGTGGTAGCTCATATTTGAAGCACTTAGATGATATTTTGACAAAGTTCGACATACAGGGATTTTTAACATGAAATGTGCCTTCAAAAAATGAATCAGTTTTCATTTCACCTCTGCATCTCAGTGGTAGCAGGAAGCAGGAAGATGCTGCAGCAGATAAACTATCATTTGGCACAACAAACACAAACATGATGCTAATTTTAAAGGAAGGGTCTGCAGGAATTTTCGTTTCATGTTAGTAAACACAACATTCAAACTGGGCTCCTCCTCCTTGGCTCAGTGCCAGCGGCAGCACACACCCAATGCCTCGGACCGTGACTATGTGAACACATTCTCTAGCCGAGCAACCACCATTCTACCTGTGAAAGACTCAAGAGCCATGCATCTTAGCACATGCTAATCACAGGTATCTTAAACCTACCAACCTGTGTCACTCTTCATTCTGTGCTGCAAAAGCAAGTGAAGGTCAAGCCAAGCTTCACCGTTGTTTAGGAAAAAGTTTTATCTGTTTGGCGTTCCGTTTGACTTTGGTTGTGTTTTTCGTTCTCTGTGCTACGTCCAATATCATACCCACTCTGATTAGCTTTTTTTACTTGAGATCGTCAACACAATGGCTAAGCTAATCATGCTTACTCTCTGCCCAGAAACATCTCAAAACAACCAAAACATCAACATACAGGAAGAGGAGGGGGTTGAGCCAGACACAGGCACTGACGCTGACACACATGTATAGAGGCACAGAGGAGATGATTGAGCAGGATTATTCCTGTAAAATGTTTTTTCAGAAAATCCTGTAGACTCTACCTTACAGCTGGTATTTCTTATATTCTTACCTTTAAAAGACTTAATTACACAATATCAGACAATCATTTGTTATGAGACATCCTGTGTTTATTCATCCAGCCACGATGAATCATGCATTACAGATCAATCATTGCATAAGTGTTTTTTTCCTGTTTGCTGTTTAAAAAGGCTCTAAGAAGAGTTTCATCATCACTTTAATTTGCTTTATTGTATGAAGCAAATGCTAAAGAAGGTTTTGTGAATGTATGTTGATTCAGCATGAAAACAGGATTATTATCAAGTGAGCTGGGTAAATGAAGCATTCTTCCAACCTTTGGCTGCTGCTCCTCTCTGAATTATTCAGCGTGGTTGGTTGGATTTCTATCTCCTTGCAGTTTAAGCACATTTTGTCAAACATGTGTACACACAAAGCTTGTTAATACTGTATATGATGTTTCTCTTCCAGAGGGAAGGCCACTGCAAGGTCCTGATTTAATTAGACCAAAAATCTCTTTCAGGGAAACAAATGTGAAGACTTTTTAAGAGATTCAAAACAACAACAACAACAAAAACCTCACTGATTTGAGTTTATTAGACTGGAGCTGTCGTTTCTGCGTTTTAGCAGCTCTTGGCTGCTCCATTTGTCATTAAATTTACAAGGAGGCATTAATATGCATCTGCTGGGAGGGCGACATCTTGAAGGTTAAATTGCTCTTAGGTAAAGTTAAACTAAATGAAGCTTCATAAAAAACGATTCTACATGTTTCTTTTTTGTCATTTCCATCCTCCATCCTGTGTTAACACCAACACCACTGTAACCACCAGCCCCATCATCATCATCATCATCATCATCAGTGCCATCAATCCACCATCAAGAGTCTCAGTGTCATACACTTCTCCTTCATCTTCCTCCTCATCTTTGTGGTCATAACTTGGATGTCTGAGGTGAGTCCGTGTTGGCAAAGCAGCTTTGCACGTTTGCATCTTACTTGACTTTAAGCAAGTTATAGCATTTTTTTGTAAAAATAATAAAATGTTAAATGAGAAATAGATTAATTTAAGCTTTTATGTTGAAATCTCACTAAAAAGCACATCATACAGAATTTATGTCAGCGTGGTAATACCGTAATAACCACTGAATTAATGTAATAACCATCGAATTAATGGAACATTCTTAATATGTCCTTTTTGCATGAGAGAAATTTCTGGTAAATTGCACATAAGTGATGAAATGTATTATTTTCACAGCTTTTCTTCTGTTGCTCATTATAGCCTTATGTGCTTGGGGCCGACGCGAGGTTCAGAGAAATTAGCGTCTGCAGTAATGAGATATACAGTGGTGGAGTGAGCCATTAGGATCCTTTGTGTTTACTTTACAGCATCAGCAGAAAAGGGAATAAGGGAAAGCTGCGTTTGTACCTGCACACATGAGAGTGTGTGTGTGTGTGTGTTCGAGTAGATATCAACAGACATTAATACAGACTTAGTTTGTTGATCTGATCCCATTTATGTGGGTTTTGAAGGGAAGGCTTTCCATGACTTTTCTCTTCTCCTCATGCATAATTGATTTAACAGAGTGGGTATCATGTTGCAGGTCTCTCTCTGTGTTGTACAATGAAGAGGATCTGTTCACACAAAGTCTGAACAGCTCATGATATTTTTCAATCATTTGCTAAACTCTCAACAAAGCAATCAAGCCCTGATCAAGTCCTTCAACCAAAGTACTCCATGTTCTGCAGTACGTTACATCAACATCTCTTTATTCCTCTCTCCGTAGGATTTCTAAGTACAGGCGACCAGGCAGCAAAAGGGAACTACGGCCTGCTGGATCAGATCCAGGCTCTGCGCTGGGTGAAGGAGAACATCGCAGCCTTCGGAGGAGACCCGAACAGGGTCACGGTGTTTGGGTCCGGGGCTGGAGCTTCCTGCGTCAGCCTGCTCACTTTGTCTCATTACTCGGAGGGTAAGGAAGAACCGTGTACCCTGCTCACCTTGGTGGGTTTTTGTTCGCTCTGAATTATGTAACACAAATGTGGGAAGAATTGTAGGGCCTTGAAAGGCACTGTGAGTACAGGCAGGGATACAGTCTGGCACCTTCCTTCTCTGTTAGAGCTGGGTGTTAAGATGCTGTTCAGGATCTTTGTTTCATTTTCACTTACTCCATGAATCACGCTGGATAATGCGTGGATGTTTTCTCAGCGACAGCACCCATTGGTTTCTGAAGAGGCATTATGAAGCCCTGCATTAGTGGTTGTCATAGTGAAAGGGCTGAACTCACAAACTTTCAGTCAAACCAACCACAGAGAAAAAAGTGGAGCTGAGGTGGGCTAACAGCTACACTTGTCAGTCAACCCAAACGCCCCCCAACTGTGCAAATTTGTGCATAAATAGCCTGAAAATAACTATAAAAGATGTACTAAAAGAACGAACACTCACCCTCCTGTAGTCATCATAGAAAAGAGGAACAGTGCACCAGGCTCAAACATGTGTAACTCTGTTTTAAAAGGTGGCAGGGAGAAGTTTTTTGACCTTTGAAGTAAGCCTCATTCATATAATGGAGGTTTAGGGCCACGTTAAGATCAAAAAAAAAGTCTATGTAGAGGCGGCGCTTGTTCAAATGAAGCATCTGCAAATTGCAGCACTGATAAATATAATACAGAAATATTTAATAACTTTTCCCAGGAGAGGTGTAGGGTCATCAAAATCATTTTACACATTTGATCTCACGTTTTTCAGACTACGTTTCTTAGATCTTCTCATAGTATAATCTGACTGTATAATCAATAGTCTCCCTGATGTCACCTGTCTGTTTCTGAAACAGACTTGTAAAGCAAATCCACTATCCGGCCACACTGGAAATAGTGGGAGCTTTAAGTACAACTATAGGGCAACCATCAGTCACATGAGCTGAGCTGTGCCTCTGATTGGGCGAACTTTGCGATCTAACTATCCTCTAAACTTCAGAGTCAATAAAAAAAAAAAATCATCCCCCGTGCAGTTTGTGCCAAAAGTAAAATGAACAATTCAGACAGGAGACTTTTTAAAACTAGGCTGTGAATAGGTTAATTTCTGAAAACTGCTTTTTTTTTTGGCTTGGTGTGTTTGTGACTTCAGGTGTTTTCAGAGTCAGCCCCAAGTGGACACTCAGGAAACAGCAGATTGTAGCACTTCAGCATTGTCTCATATTTTTACATCAGAGGCTAATTCTCATAAATTTATGGGAATAATCTTGTAAATTGACTTTTTTTCGGTATTAACATGGCCCTAATCGTCTGTTGAAGCCTCAAGTGGTCATGAGAGGAACAACAGTTTTTAAAAAAAAAATTTTTTTTTTACTTCCAAATTGAACTTCTGAGGTTGTAGCCTGGTTAAAAATATTCTCGGAAAGCTAAATGAAAAATTCTTGATGGTTCAAATCTGATAATAACATGACAACAACAGCAACAGCAACAACAACAACAACAACAACAACAACAACAACAACAACAACAACAACAACAACAACAACAACAAAAGCATTAATAATATTATTAATGATAATAATAATAAAAATATTATTATCATTGTTGTTTTTATTGCTGTTGTTGAATATTTAACAACAGACCACCAGTGGAGTTAAATGTGTCAGTGCTGCATTAACCAGAAACTAAACCTAAACATGCAGGACCCAAAAGATCAGCAGTGTTTGCCAGAGTCATAGATGTCATTTTTTGAATCGTGCTTATTTACAAAACTGCATTCCTCTTGAGCCCACTAATCGCTCACGTATATTTTCTGCTTAGTTAAAAATCGAAGTGGAAATTGGTTATTTCTTGGCTGGGTGAAATGACTTGTCATTAAGGAAAGATAATGATGAGGTTATCAGCAAAAGCTTTGGGAGAAAAAGTCATATTTAAGGCAAATTATATTTTACATGATGTTTGAAAGAGCTGATAAGCGATGGGGCACCTTTTCTGGCTTGTATAGGTGAGTGTTTTGTTGTTAAGGGTCATGAATCTCTCCTGGACTGATAGCTACAGCCTTCATTTATGATAAAACTGCATGAATAAATCTTTGAATCCTCTGAATAAACCAGCCTGGCTCTGACTCGTGTTGCTGTGGGCTACATAATTCAGAACTTTTAACCCCTGCCTTCTTCGCCTTGTGCTCTCACCATGACCCATCTTTGTGTGAATAATGCATGTCAGGGAGTTTGGTGTTTTGTTTCTGTTGGAATACTTGCTCTGCATCTGTTTATCTTTGCACATGTTTGGTGTTACCCTAAGTGTGCAGTGGTTTGGTTGTGAATTCATGCCTCAGGGTGTGGGTACACGTGCATTCATGAATGTATACATGTTGAAGTCTTGGAGTATCTGAGTGATTTTACACTCTTATATGAATTCATGTTGTTTTGATGTGTTTTTCAGACCTCTTCCACAGAGCCATCATACAGAGCGGCAGCGCTTTAGCCAGCTGGGCTGTGAACTACCAGCCCAGCAAGTATGCCCGGCAGCTTGGTGAGAGGGTGGGCTGCGGCATAGATGACAGCACCCAGCTCGTCGCCTGCCTCCAGGGCCGGAGTTACCGGGAACTCGTGGAGCAGAACGTAACACCGGCCAAATATCACACGGCTTTCGCCCCGGTGATTGATGGCGATGTCATACCTGATGACCCCCAGATTCTGATGGAGCAGGGAGAGTTTCTGAATTATGACGTGATGCTGGGGGTTAACCAGGGCGAGGGCGTGAAGTTTGTGGAGGGCATCGTGGACTCAGAGGACGGTGTCACGGCTGAAGACTTTGACTTTGCTGTGTCAGACTTTGTGGATAGCTTGTATGGATACCCAGAGGGCAGAGACACGCTGAGAGAGAGCATAAGGTGAGTGATTCTGGGATCCTGATCCATGTCTGGACTTGATGTTTCTCATGTCATGATGTCCCCACCTCTGTGGGCGATGGACAGTAGTTTAGGGTCTCTGGTGTAGCTAGCTGTCCTATAGGGTAATATATGTTGGATACTCTGGTGAGAGGACTTCCCCTTTAGCTGGCTGGTTTAAAGAGGGGGTATTATGTTTTCCAGTGTTTTAAAGATGGATATAAAGTAACAGTAATGGATGTTCATACTTAATGTGTGAAGATTTTCAAACTGCTACAGACTCGTTTGTTATATCCCTGAAACTGTAAACCACCCCAACCAGTCGGTTCTAAAAATAGCACAAGAGCACCATGATATTCGCTGAAATAACAAGAGAAGTCACCGCATAAGGATCTCCTAACTGGTTCATGTCATGTTTGGAACCTAGGCAGGCCTCCAAAAGGTTGGCCAATCAGAGGGAAGGGGGCTGGTGAAGCAGGGAGGCTTAAAGGGACAGTAGATTAAATGAAAAAAATTCAGACAGAGGCTGGAATAAGGGTTTTCTAAAACACCAGAGTGAGGAAAATACCTTTTTTCCATAGCTGTAAATTATGTAAAGCTACTGTGAGGTACCAGAGGGACAGTATAAACAAAACAAAAAATCAGTATACCCCTTCTTTAATGTCTGATTTTCAGCCTCAGACATAAAATGGGGTTAGAGTTCATATATGCATGTAGGATTGAATTAATGTCTGTCTTAGTATAAAAAACTGTTGATATAAAATTGAGAAATTATTTCAACAAAATTCTGGAACTAATGCCAGGATTCCTGGATTGGATTATTGCTATTACACTTACCTAACAGACCTCTTAAACCTCGAACACTAACAGCTCTTTCCCCCGACCAAGAATGTCTGAATTATCTCGAACATTCCTGTTGACAGCACATGTAAATAAATAATAATGAACCACTTTCATGTCTGTTTGTTGAACAAGACGCCTCAGTCAGGAGCTGGTTTGCTAATCTTAGCCTAGCAGTACCG
This sequence comes from Halichoeres trimaculatus, assembly GCF_033239565.1. Classification (NCBI taxonomy): domain Eukaryota; kingdom Metazoa; phylum Chordata; class Actinopteri; order Labriformes; family Labridae; genus Halichoeres; species Halichoeres trimaculatus. The sequence continues at coordinate 21,596,888 of NW_027437197.1, forward strand.
GCTGATGTCTAAAAGGTAACAAAACCATCCTCCCAGCACTTCTAAAGCTTATTTAGACATCATTCCTTATTTTAGTCGCTAAATTAAAGTGTGAAATTGACCTGTTGTGGTTGAATAGACGGATTATGTGCTGGACTATTTCTTGCCCTCGGGCTGTGACATGCTTGATTTTTGTCATCACAATGAGCAGCAGCAGAGACTCACCATGAAATAGTCATAGCGAAACACACCCAGCAAAAGTACAAGTTGTTGCTCCTAATATATTTTGCATGTGGTTGTTGTATAATGGCTTTATGGTGAGACTCTGCAGCTGGGAGTTTCAGATCACAGATATGAGAGTGGTATCTGGCTTTTCAACTCAGAGATTATTCCCTAGAATGTTTAATGGATGTTTGAATACATGCACAAACTGAAACTGTTGCTTTAATCCTCAAGGATTGTGAAAGTGATTTCTTCATGTCCACTCTCAAGGTTCATGTACACCGATTGGGCTGACCGTGACAACGCTGAAACACGGAGAAAGACCCTGGTGGCATTATTCACAGACCACCAATGGGTGGCTCCAGCCATCGCCACCGCTGACCTCCACGCTCAGTATGGATCCCCCACCTACTTCTACTCCTTCTACCACCACTGTCAGAGTGATGCCACGCCGCCCTGGGCTGACTCTGCTCACGGTGACGAGGTAAGCTGCAGGTGTCCTGATGTGCGGCTTTACACTCATAGTCAAAGGTATTTTTGATAATTGCTGCATGAGACATCATATTTCATACCAAGGAGAGTCAAAGGATGAAATTTAGTAAATCCTTTTTAAATTCTAAACTGTAAAGACTGAGGCGGAAATGGAGAAGACTAATACTTCAAAGATTTCAGAGATATTTATCGAATGAATCAGGAGCTCTGGGTTTGGATTAACCTTGACGTCTGCTTTATAATAATTTAATCAAATTGCTTAATAAGTGGAATCATTTTATCTCTTCGGGCAGACCTCCCTGCTCTGTGTTCAGCTTCCTTCACGTGGGAGTGTGTGCATGCATTTGTAGCTGCTATTTGCGGGGGTGGATTTCAGTCCAGATTACTGGGGGTAAAGTGTCAGAATGAAGATGAATTTAGTGACCTGAGTTTAGGTTCACTGCAGTGACACATGAGGTGATTTCTGTCTTTGCTGGGATGAGGTTAGAGTTTGACATAATTCAGTTATGGTTCGGGTTTCTGTCAGGAGAATGAATGTAATCTGTTAGCGCTGACAGTAAGCCATCCTAAAGTTTGTCTGTGTGTGTGTGTGTGTGTGCCTCTGTGTGTGACTTTGTGTGTGTAGGTGCCCTATGTGTTTGGTGTACCCATGGTGGGACCCACTGATCTGTTCAACTGTAACTTCTCCAAGAACGACGTGATGCTGAGTGCCGTAGTCATGACTTACTGGACCAACTTTGCCAAGACTGGGTGAGCTATTAAAATCTGTACTCATGCTATGAATCAATTTCAGCTGGAGTTACCTACTGGGAGGAGGTTTTTGCCTTTTTCCTGGTACAACAACAAGAAAATAAGGGGAAAGGCAAAACAGTATCACAGCTTAACCATGCTGTATATTCTTTTGTATTTCAACTTTTTGAGATACAGATTTTTTATTCATCTTTATCTAACCTGCATCCATAAGAGGAAACTGCTCTTGTTGCTATATGATATGTTGGCTTTGTAATCACAGTTAAACTGTAAAAAATGTGTTACAGCTGTCATAGTGTGTTAATGTGTGACACAACACATGATGGCTTAACCACTTAATAGAAATGTCTGTGTGTATTTAATATGCTGGAATGAGGATGATTAAAGCTGTAGAAAGACAGCAGCAAAGGGATCAAAATATAACAAGACACTCGAAAAGATTGAGATAATTTAGCGGAATCAGTCATAATTATTACCTCCACCAAGGAGGTTATGTTTTTGGGAGAGCTTGCCTGTTAGTCTGTCTGTGAACAACATCACTCAAAAAGTAACAAACTGATCTTGATGACATTTTCAGGAGATGTTCAAAAAGGGATAAGGAAGAAGGGATTTAATTTTGAAGGTGATCTGGATCACCGTCTGGATCTTTTTTTGAGGGTTCTTTATCATTGTGAGATAGGGCTGTTTTCATCACATGTGTATATAACTCCATGATCAATGGTCGGATAGCTTTGCAAAACAATACAAGACATTTGAAAAATCTGAAGAATTTCTACCAGAGGAATTGTACATTTGCTACACAAAGTGTCCAAGGGGTCTGCAACCTTTACTGTTCAAGGAGTTACTATGCCTCATTTCACCTGGAGTCAAGTCTTTCTGGATCCACAAAATCTACTCAACCCTGACAATAAAGACAATACAGTGTATAAATTCTATACATAGTTATAATATATGAAATAAGTATCTAAACAATAATCTATTTAAATTAATTAAATTCTAAAACTACAAAAAGAATACTTGAATTTGATGTAATATATTGATAATCTTGCTCAACTCATCGTTTTTTTTTGTTTGCTAATTTCTTGCCACTTGTTAAACGTGTATAATAGGCCAGCTTGTTGGCAGTTAAATGAATCCATCCACACAGAACTAAAAACTCTATTATCTTCCAGTTTTGGCTTTTTGTTGATATATATATAGTTAAATTAATAAATGTAGGGGTCAAAAACTTGAGGTTAGTCGCAAGTGCAAGAAGGATGTCGATGCAGTTAAAGATGAAATTGGTGCTGGCTTTATATCGAGACGTGATGCATGTATAGTTCAACACAATATCAAATTTTAAATTTCATATAGTGTCATTGTTGTTAATTACCTCCGGCAAGGAGGTTATGTTTTTGGAGTAGCTTGCCTGTTTGTTTGTCTATGAACAACATAACTCAAAAAGTAACAAAGGTATTTTGATGAATTTTTTCAGGAAATGTTCAAAATGGGATAAGGAAAAAGTGATTACATTTTGGAGGTAATCTGGATCACCCTCTGGATCAAGGATTTTTCTTAAAGAATTCTTTATCATTGTGAGATAGGGACGTTTACACCATATGTGTATATAACTCCACGATAATTGGTTGGATTGCTTTGCAAAACAATACAAGACAAGGTCACCATAATTTCTGACAGATGTAAAAGTACGATCCAGATCCTGGCAATATTCTGGACACTGAGATCTAGAATATGAAATATGTACTGGGTCATCATAATTTTCAACACTGTCAGGAAACAAATTATGATACAAACCTGCAACTAACACCAAATTGTAGCAGACAGTCTGCTGAAAGGGAGTATAACATTAAAGTAGGACTAAAGTGTTGGTGACAGTCACAATATGCTTGGTGGAGGTCTGCGCTCTTTGAGGGCTTTTCTAGTTAAATGTAATGTTCAAATGTTGCTGCTCTAAATTTTCTACATCAAAAAACTGGAGAAGCTTTACTTTCAATTAAATCAAGATTTACTATTGATTGAATAATATTTCATTGGCAAAAAAATAAAAATTTCCCCCAAATGAGGGGTCTTATTTGAAGATCTTGTTAAAACTGACTGTGGCTTAGTTTTAATAGTTTTAAAAAATGGAATGTTGGAGTTTTAGAGCAACAAAAATAATGAGCTCACAGTCAAAAGATTCATAATATATTTCCTTCAAAGAGCCTCTGCTGTCTGTCTGACAGAGAGACAGTGCTTTGGAAGAAATCATGAAAGAAGCACTGTCAGGTGATTTTGGACAAAGTGTGCACACAGGTTCTCTGTCATGACAATATCTTGACAAGGCTTTTCCTCTTTGGACCTTGGCAGGAAACGATAAAAAACCTTGCTCTTGAAAGAGTCCTTGAAGAAAGCCAAGGTAATGTCCTAAAAGAAGAATGAAGGATTGGTCACTGTTTGATAAATCCTCGTCTCCTTTCTCTTTTCTGCACCCTCGTTTGGTCAGGACTGGTGCAGTGAGATAGAGAGCTTATTCGATATGTTAAATCAAAATTAAAATGATCTGCCAGCAGCTCAAAAAGCTTTTAGAGATCCAATTTATTAATTGAAAGTGAAATGATGTGCCAGGAGCAAAGAAAACTACAGTTGTTGTAAAGAGGATCCACAGTAAAACTTAAAAAAAGCCGACAGTGCGCCCTGATAAGAGCACCCTTTATCTGTCCACTGTGACATGATATACAAGATAAAAGTAATTGTTGAGGATGGACCCTCTGTTTGCAGTGCTCGAAGAGAGTAATTACCCGTAATTAATCCAATCGAGGCTCACTCCGCTGAGACCTCTTCAGATTTACACAGACATCTGTAGTCTAGACCTTGATCTAAATCACCACAGAGCCTCACCATCTCACAACATCCAGAATTAGGACACTGCTCTCACATGTTTGGAGCCAGGCAGTGAAAGAAGAGTTCCCTTTAACAAAAGCAGCGCCAAGGAGCTGTGATTATGAGGCGCTATTGTTGGGCTGGGTTGTTTGTGACAGGTGCTGGAGGTTTAAGAACAAAACTCTAAAATAATGTTGCTGCAGAAAAACGAGGTTATAGCGCTCCAGGTGTGCAGATGAAACATATTATTAAATGTACAACACAAGCAAAATTACTTCCATACGGCAAAAATGAAAAACACCGAAGGCAGATTAAAACCCCATCAAATTTAGCATTGGTGATTTTGAATATGTAATAATATAGCAGACTTCTGGAGGCCTTAAACAAGGTGAAATTTTTGCCTGGGCTGTGTCTTTAGAAAGGCTCATTTGAAGAGTGCGTCATAGCTGTGCTTCAAAAGCCGTTATTTCAAAAGCAGCACTTAATTATGCCCAGAAGTACGCACCTGATGCATCCCACAAGCCTGCGCTAAACCATGATTGTTGCACTAATTAAAATAAGAATGCAGACCCACATGTCGCATGATATACTGTTAAATAAACAGTATCTGAGTCAAACTGGTTAGAAGAGAAAGCAATACGAATGTTAAAGAAAAACTTGACTGAGAGGCAACAAGTATGGTGCTTTGTTACACAAATGTTAAGGTGGGAACAGCTTGAGCTGGCTACAAAGGCTGAATCCTTTGAGGGATACCACCTTGAATTAGGAATCAGCTAATGTCTTCATTACCGTAGCAATTATCCACTAGCCCCTCTCTTTTAGCGAGCAGGGAAGTAATCGATACTCAGTGTGGGGATGTTTTGTATTTAAATGAAAGAGGTACTCGTGCTTTCAGTAAGGATGACATTCAGTGAAGAAACCAAACCCACTTCTACCTCTACTGATACCTTCTACTTAGCTCTTCAAGTCTGAACATGAAAGATACATCCCACCCTATTACAGTTGCTCCAGCTACATAAAGCACTCCAAAAAGAGAAACGTCACTTCACCGGATCTGAGAGGTTTCCACACAAGTCAATGTGCCAACTGACACTGGATCTGTTCTGTTTTGGTCCAGCTGCATCCCTGCTCCAGCAGGTCGCAGCAGATACACAACAATTCTATTTTTGCTGAATAGTGGCAAATTCACCGTAGAGCATATTCAGCTTACCAGGACGTTGTGCATGGAAACTAGCTTAAAATAGCCAGAGACTTTCAAAATAAAACAAAGCGCACCAAAACCAGATTGTATTTAGCTTGACAACAACAACAAACTGACATAATGAGCAAAGCCAGGCCAGGAGTGGACAGGTTTGAGGTTTTACAGCCGGACATTAACAAAGCGAGGCTCATCAATGGAGTGGGAAGCGAGGGAACCCCTCAGTCCTGAAAGGTGCTGGACTTAACATGCATCTGGTGTATTTGGGCTGTAAGAGCCAGAAGTAAGATGCTATGTTGTGTTCCAGGCCTCCTTAACTCGTGTTTTTCTAACCTGTAACTCATGAAAGTGAACTGGAACAGCAGTCAAACTCGTGACTTCCAACCTGTGACCTCGTACCAGATCAATGTACTCCGAGTTAAGACTTGTGACATCACGTCACTTACTCATCTGTTTATGTTAAAACATCATTGGCAGCCGCTCTGGTGTTAGCTAGTTTTCAGTGCATTAATCAATACAAAATACATGTCAAAGTAACGAAAAATACCGTAAAATACAAATATAAGCTTTTGTTACCTTATTTGCATTTTCCCTCTTCCATTTCATTCAAATAAGCAAGTTGCAAGCTCCTTTTGGTGATTGAAAAGATTAAGATTTATGCTTAAAATGTCTGTAATGTTGGTTTGAACTCCTTGTGCTCAAACCAAAGTGATAATTTGCCTGGAATACTAAAAGGTCTGGAACTCGTAGATTTCAACTGGGAAGTTTTTGATTTACAGGTTGCCTGGAACGCAGCGTTAGAAAGAAGGTGGAGATGATAGGGCTCAGAAAAGGGGTCGGTCCAGGCTAGAATGCATACTAACCAGGCCAGGGCTAATTCTAGGCTAAGCTAACCTCCTGAGAGGACGAACAGAGAAAAAGGTATGTAGGCAGATGTTTTCTTCTTCTTTTGTTTTAAATATTTTCTTCATCCAGATCAAGGGGCTTGTTGTAATTGCTTTGCCTGACGTTTCCTTTTGTGTGCTTCTCAAATTCTTTCTGTTTAAGTTTGTTTAATTTGCCATGAATCCCCTACAACCCCCTCCATCACTTCCTAACTTTGCTAATTTGTTTCTGCTGCCAAACTGCACATCTAAAAAAATCTGACAGACTATGGTACCATGTCAGACCTCAGATTAGTGCAAAGTACTTCCTGTTGCACTCAGAGTTTACATCCCTTATCTACCTGCATCTCCCAGTCAAAGAAAACTTACCCAGAAAAGATGAAGAGATTTCAGTGCACACTTTGATCATCAGCAGAGAACTTTCTCTGAAAAATGATTTCACTGGGTTGAGAGTGCCTCAGATGGTGATGGAGCTCTGCGACAGCTCAATTTACTGGGGAGGATATGATTCTCCCTGATGTATGTTTTGTAAGCCTCCGTGTGGGCGTGTAAATCCTCAGCTGCTCTGTGTCTGTTTGCGTGCCGGTCGGTCTTTACGCTAGCTGCTTTTTTCGTGCACTTCATAAGGTGCTGATTGACACGTGAGCACACAGCGTGTAACTGGCGAGTCCGCTTAGATGAGCTGCTATTTCTTTTTACGTCATTTTTGCTGACGGTAGAAATGAATGTATAAATCACCAAATAGATGCTTGTCTGTACGTGTCAGAGAAGTGATATTTTAGGAGATTTTTTTGCTGTACCCCAACTCACATCTATCTGAAATGTTACCTGACAGTTTTATGTTTGCTAGGGGGGCAAAAGTGCACACATTGTTCAATCTGTAAGAGCTGGTATGCATTTACCGAGGCATATAAACTGGACACAAATCAATGATCTGCAACAAAATCCCCTTTGAGCTATATTTACAGGAAAATAAAAGCAGGTTTGTCCTTAATACTTTTCCCACACTGGGTTTTCTTCTCTTCCTGGGTATTGATTAGAAAGAATGGTGCCAGCACTGGTGAAACTCTTGGCCTGCGTGAGACAGAGGCTTCACTCTTTCCAGGATGGTAGGCAGCTGAGAAAAGGCTTCAGCAGCCCAAAGCAGTGTGGGCAGGGAGCACGGTGGATGTGCAAGAAAAACACTTTAAGGTTTATTACAGCAGGAGATAACAGACTGAGTGTTGATCTCTGGAATTATTTTATCTTAATCTGATGATTTGGGTTTATGATTTTTATCAGATTGGCATTTAAAAGTCTGTTAGCAGCAGCGGGTAGATCAAGGAGGGCTAACAGAACAAGATCCGTTTTTGGAAACATATTTCCAGGGCAAGCGTTGAGTTCCTTCACAAATAATGGATTGAATGAAAAGCCCTGTGACCTTTCTCTGCTGTACAAATGTTTCCATCCTGATGGGAAAGTCTGCCGGTGGGCGAGTAAGCCTTTGTTATCAGAGGTGTTGGACGAGGCGAGTACAGCAGCGCTTCTCATAAACCTGTTTGTTCTTGTCTTTAAACTCCCATGACCTGCTTCTTAAATAAGCCACTTACAAGTCATTTCTCTAAAGTTATATGTTTTGGGATTTTGCTCTTTTATTTGGAGAGGACAGGACAGTTGGCAGAGTAGGAAACTGGAGGGGGGGCGGGAGGTGAATCCAGGCAGCCTGCTTAATGGGGTTGCCTTAGGCCATGTCCACACGTAGCTGGGTATCTGGAAAACCGTTAAGGTCTGTCATCCATATGACGCTGGTTTCATGTGTATGCTGGTAAACAGAGTTTTTGGTTCTGAAACATCACAGCTAAAATGACAGGAGCTCATTTTGATTGGATGAAAAACACTGCCACCTATGGGTTTGGCATGCTTTGAGTCGCACTTGTCAGTGGATTTGTGTGGAAGTGCTAAAAGTTGCTTGAAAATGGACCTTTACGGCATTAAAAACATTTACAGCCTGGTTCAAAAAACAGCTTGGATCTAAAACGCTGATTTCACTACAGGCACACACTGCACGGTGAGTGATTTTTTTTCTATCTCTGCGGTTTAGAAATTATTAGGATCGTTTGATTTTCCAATCAGATGCACAGCTAAGGTCATGTGACCAGCAGGTTCCCTGTTGAAAGTCATAGCAAACGTGGCTGCGTCCGCGGATTGGCTTCATTTCAGTTTCAGGAACAGACAGGTGACGTCACGAAGGCTACATCCATGTTTTATACAGTCTATGGTGTGGACAAATTTATTTCCAGAAACAATTAAAGGGGGATATTTGTTTTTAAAAATACCTGGCTATGTGTGTACAAAACCTAGCCTGTGCCCATTACATCATCAGAATGTGAATTTTTAGCTGCTAGATTCAAGACTAAAAGGCTCCCATGCTGACCAGTCCTGTTGATAAAATGATGGTGACTTCAGGAAAGGAAGCTTCTTTTATGAGTATGAGCCATTATTTATCAAGTTCAAAAACTTTCATCAATAAAGATTCTTTGACTCGCAGGGCTGTAGTGCTGACTGTAAAATACATTACTGCAATGTAGGGATGGGGAGTTTGTGACTTTGACTCAAGTCGCACTTAAGTCGCACACACAGAGACTTGACTTGGGCTCATGTTTTGGGGCTCGTCAACAATCATTATGTTTTCTTTTGTCGTATTAATATCGAGGAGAGTCTGACAAGCCTGGTGTGGTTCCTTCCTTTTTTCATGGTAACCATAGTAACCACTTTATGTGGGTGTGTGCCTTGCGGCATCGCGCGGTATCACTTGTACATCGAATCATGACAGTGGCGACTGGCGGCAGAGCTGCAGCTGCTACTGAACCATTTGTCATTACATTTGGTTATAAAAACTTCAAACAGGTTGACACCAACAAAAGGGGAGTTGACTGCAAAGTCTGCAGGATCCAGATCAAAGATGCTGGATCCACCACATCAAATTTAATCAGACACCTGAAAACTCAGCCTGATAGGATGATAAAACAAACAACTAATCAGTAGTGATGCTGTACGCTAACAGATAGGAGTGATAATAATACAGTAAATGCTTTGATTGCTTTTCATAAATATGGTTGTGCAGTATTCTTGGTAGACCAGATAGCAGCAGATGACAAAAGCTCACAAGACTTTTTTTTTAAGACTTGAGATTTGACTTAGACCTGCGACTAAAGACTTTGGACTGGACTTGGACTTGCAAAAAAAGACTTGTGAACTTCTCTGCTGCAATGTTTAGGATCCATCTCAACCTGAGCATTTCACTTGCAACCACATGTAACTTAACCTCACCCCAGAAACATTGGCTACTGCATTGGTAACTAAGCTAGATGTAACTCCTCCTTATTGTGAACATTAATGGTATTTGTTAAAATCAAAAGCCAACCATCTGCTGTAAATTAGTCCTTTTTGTAAATTTTTTAACAAAAATATCCCTTTTCCCCAAGGAAAAATGCTAAATTTTAGCTTTCTCCTACTGTTGTAATCCAGCTACTGAAGCAGAGCTGCTGCCCCCTCCAGCAGAGCTGCGGAGCAGCTCGCGCCGTTGCCAGCTGACAGCTTGGAGTCAGTGAAGCCTTTACATTGCCAGATACAATATTGAAAGTGACAGACATCAACACCTCACAGGTGTTATTACACAGAACCTGGTTGAAGGGAATCTGGGTTCTGCAGGCAGAAGAAGACGTCTGTCATGTGTCTGCAAAAGGTGAAAGGTGAAAAGTCTCAAACCTGGTCATAAAAGTATGATAAAGCAGTTTTTATACTTTAAATGAAAATACTAATCATCTGGACCAGAGCAGTGAAAGTTGTTTATCCAGCATTTTTTGGCCATAAAGCGTTAAGATGTCCTGGGATGCTGAGATTTACTTTCACATTGTTTTCTCAAATTCACATTTTTATGTTTTTTTTTTTCCCCCTTTGTTTCATTTTTCATGTTTAGAGCTCCTCGTAGAAAAACAGGTTCTGAGGGGATAAAAAGGAATGTCTTGCCAAACACAAATAATTAATCTCCCCTTTTTGCTTCCTATAAATTATAAAAAAAACTCTAATCTTACATAACCACCACAACCACACGCAACCCACTTCACTGTGAATAAATAGCTGACTGTGTTTCACTCCCCACAGTGACCCGAACCAGCCTGTTCCTCAAGACACCAAGTTCATCCACACCAAGCCCAATCGCTTTGAGGAGGTAGCTTGGTCTAAGTACACCCCCAAAGAGCAGCTGTACCTCCACATCGGCCTGAAGCCGCGCGTCAGAGACCACTACCGTGCTACCAAGATCTCCTTCTGGCTCCAGCTGGTCCCTCACCTGCATCACGTCAACGAGCTCCTCCAATCAGTGTCGTCCTTCACGCATAGCCCCTCTCCACAGGATGACACTCCTTACTCCTACACCAAGCGTCTGGCTAAAGGTTGGCCACCCAGCAGCACACGCCATCCTGGCTCACAAGGAGGTACTCCACAGCCACCGGAGTCTGCTTTAGGGCAAGGTGGAGGGGAAGAGGGGGTCCGTGTCCCAAGTGAAGACTACTCCACAGAGCTCTCTGTAACCATCGCAGTGGGGGCGTCATTGCTGTTTCTGAACATCCTTGCCTTTGCGGCTTTGCTGTACAAGAAGGACAAAAGACGCCTGGAGCACCGCCGACCACGCCCACTTCCTCCTCCGAGAAGGGATATCACAGCTGCGGATGTTGCCGCCCACCTGCAGGGGGAGGGACTCATGTCCTTACAGGTGTGTTTCAGTATCTCCATGTACTTGTTTTCGCAGCAACATTGCAACCGATACGTTTGAGTTCAACAAGTTGAGCAAAAAGTCTGAATGAATTATGGAGGAGCTGCCAGAGCTCTTCTGTGAAACACAGCCTGTCATCAGCAGACATTATCAGTCAAAATGCGTTTTTCTTTGGTGTGTGTGTGTAAGCGTGTGTATCTGCCTGTGTGTTTTGATGCATGTGCAGCGCGAGCCGTGTCCAATTGCCTGAATTGCTTCCAATTGCCTTCAATTCATCCTCTGACTATTTGGCCTATTTTGAGCTCTTTTAGTTGCTCTGAAATCTCCCACAGTGAGTGCTAAATGTCACATCTCTTTTGTAGCTGACAAATCCTCTTAATTGGAAACTGAACCACCGTAATGCAGCTCAACAGTGCAGCTGCTTTTGTAATTGTGTTGTATTTATTTTAAATGTCACATCTTCTCATGTGGTGCCATGTGCTTTTTTCCTGCACCGATGGTAGATCTGAAGTGACAGGAAACAACCCAGTGTAGTGTCTTTGTATTAGCACACATGAATAATGTGCTCTTTGACTGAAAAAATGCACAACATATGTAATTAGGTTAAAAGACTAAGAAAGAGTAGTGATGAATAGGTTTCTTACTCGATGTTTTGTTTGTAGAGGGATTTGTCTGCAAGTTGCTGTCTCGAAAACAAAGTGACTGATAAAACCCTAGTTAATCAAGATTGTTCTTTGCTAATTTTTAGGTTATAAAGAAGATTGTTTTTCTAAAACTAGCTTGATTTGAGAGGAAATATTAAGTTGTGTTAATCTTGATAGGTGTTACTGTACATCATGTAACAGCCACGAGCTTATACTTCTTTGGTTATACGCTTGCATTTAAAGGGACTGTGTGGAGCTTCTAAGTTATCTTGCAGAACTCTCCTCTAGATATATGCCTGATCGTAACTTCAAAAAAAAAAAACTTAAAAAAAGATTATCAGTGTCAAAATTGGTTATTTCGAAATGCTTATTTTTAGCTTCTAGATCGGGTCAAGCAGGACCAGATCGATTTATGGCATGTCAAAGTTTCTATGAGAATACCACGTCAGCTGACAAAGTTTGGTAGTGAGAAGAGAGATCTGTGTTTTTCTCTGCTGAAAACGATATCTGTGATTAATTTTGTAGTGATGGTGGACACTAGAGCCTAACTGTCAGACAGAAAAAGGACAGAAGAGAAGAAGAAAGCTAAACAGGAGAGTGGTAGTGCACAAGCTAAGGCTAAAACACGGGCTAAAGGCTAAAACATGAGCTAAAAGCTAAAACACAGGCTAAAGGCTGAAACAGGGTCTAAAGTGTTTGTGCTTGTATATATATATATATATATATATATATATATATATATATATATATATATATATATATATATATATATATATATATATATATGCTAATACGGCACATTATTGTGTTCCTTTATAGGTACTGACTGAATTCTGTCAAAAGTACCAGGTACCGATTCATGTAAACCCAAAAGTTACCATGTTGAGGTACCTAAATGCATCCCTGTGACTATGTGGGAGTGGAAGAGTAGGTGATTTTCCATCCTGGACATGAACACAGCATTGCAAGGTTATGAATTGAGGAATAATTATGTTAAATAAAAAAAAAAACTTATATTTTATTATTGAACAGCCTGAACAGAACCACCTAAACAGTAAACAGTACTGAAAATTGGTACTGTTGAGTACCAATACCAATTGCCAGGTACTAGGCATTGGTACCATATCATTTCAAATGGGAAAGGTACCCGTTCATATGTGTATGTGTGTGTATGGGTACCTTTCCCATTCCTACACATATATATAATGGATTTTTTTTCCCATTTACACAGAAATGAAACTGGGTGATTATGAAACACAAAACAATAACTGTCAATGCTGAATTTGATACATGGATGGATTGATAGCTTTAACATAAGTTTCATTCAGAACAAGTATCTCCGATTATAAATCTTTTTTCATGATTTGTACTTAAAGTAAAGCTTAATTTCCAGTTTTGAAATTCAGGCTCTGAAGTATAGGTTGTGTTTGCTTCATCAGCAGATTTCAGGAACACACAGTCTTGGCAGAAGCTGTCAGGGTTCTATTTAATGTTTTATGAACTGTTCTTACCGTACCAAGCAGTTTTCTGGTCTTCTGACAACTGAGAGCACTTTTATTTTATTAAATTCATAGTGTAACTGTATTATTATTTCATATAACTTTGAGGAAATTGCATTAGAATTCAAACTGGGGGGGCGAAAAATGCTGGTTTACAAGTTCAGTCTGGTATATATATGAAAGGAGAGTGTGATAACCTGGAAAGTAGTTAAAAGCAGAAATAAGGTGGAAACTGTATAGGACCTAGCTGAAATGATGAAGGATTTTTAAAGTAGTGATAAAAGTAAATTTGTGGTTATTCGACAGATAATAAATCAGCAACATTTTTGAGAAACAAGACTGTTTGTTTTGTCTCTTCCTCAAACTTTGCAATCATTCAAATTTTCTGCTTCACTCTGTTTTATATCACTTTAAATTAAGTACCGCTGGAGTTTGGACTGTGAGTTTGACAAAGTGTGAAATGTGTTGATTTCCTCATCCAACCCTCAGGTGAAGCAGCTGGAGTGTGACGCGGCCTCAGCAGACGAGAGGAACAACGCTCACCACCATCACACCCTGGACACGCTGGACGCTCTGGATGGTTTGGACACCCAGGACATCTACAGCACCCTGGACACCGTACGCCTCACCTGCCCCCCTGATTACACGCTCACCTTGCGCCGCTCGCCTGACGACGTCCCCCTCATGACGTCTCTGACCCCTGGATCACTGCCCGTGACCCCTGGGTCCCATCCTGTCACCCCAGCCACGCCCATGACTCCCATGACGCCTGGATCAGTGGTGGGGATGAGGATGGGGCATCCGCACCAGGGATACACACATCATAGCCCATACAGTAATACACACTTGCCACACACACATATCTCCACGCACACACACTCCACCACACGTGTATAACCGCCGCAAGGCGCAGAGACGTAATTAAAACATGCATACATACACACTTCCACATACACACAAATACAGAAACAACCACACACACGTACATACACGTACACATGAAACAAAGGACTTAAATACCTCTACTAATTACCCTGCAGGATTGTTACAGATGGAGTGAGAGAAAGACGTTTTCAGTAACAGGATGAAGAGACAGACAGCTGTGTGTTGCATGTCGGGGGAACCGAACACAAGCGGGATCCTGGGAGATGCAGTTCTATGCATCATTTGCTCTTAACCCGGAACAGCCGAGACATCCATCAAGTGTCTCGATTCCTGCTTTGGATATTAAATCTTCTGCTTTTTCTACACCTGAGGAGGAGGAGGAGGAAATCTGTGCCGCAAAGGGTCAGTCATGGATCAGTTTACATCTCCTACTGTACCTGTGCTGCGTGGTCTGGAGCAGTGCTGGGACAGAGCAGAGCAGAGACGCAGATGCAGAACTGAGCTAAGAAGTACCACACACACACAGACTGCTGATGTCAACTTGAACAACCTGTGAAATGTGAATGTAGCATTTTTTTCCATTAAAAGATCAAAGGCCCTATCTGCCAAGGATCGAGTAAGCTGAGGAGGAAATAACAAATTTAAAGTGCGAGGAGGGTGTAGAAATAAACAGACAGGAAGAGAAGGATTAAAAAAAACAACAGAAGCTGAAGAAAAAGTTTGTCAGATGGTGGGAAAGAGATTAGGATTATATTGAGGGGGATTTATCAGCTGCGAGAGCTGGGGAGACAGAGTGAGATTGAGCGATATAGAAAATGCAGGAATGTGAAGTGTGCCAAGAGTCGGGAATTAGCTTCAGAAGAAGAAAGGGCCTCTGAGGTGTCGTCAGACTTACTGAAGAATCACTCTAACCAGCTGTGTTCAACTCTTGTAAATAGAATGGAAAGATACAGATGATATATTATGATTTATAGCATTTACCTGCTCTTGCATTAAAACATGACTTATTTAACCACATTATTGCTTTCATTTCAGATATTTACTATATAATTGTATAGATGTCCTGAAGCAAGGCTGGTTGTCTTTCTATCTCACCCACTGTAGTATGTACACAGTACCTTTATTTAAAGGCTATATTTGCTATGCACAGTCATTTCAGTAATTCTTAACTATGTAAACATCTAGATACTTGTTTAGTATTTGAAGTGCAAGCCATTTTCACACCATCCTGTCTATTTGTTTGACCATGGGGGATGATGAGCTAGTACTGTGTAGATAATGCAATAATGGTTTGATGATTGAGCACCAGCCAAAAAAAAAAAAGATCAACCTTAACCCTTTTAACCCCAATCCCTGCCTGTTCACCTTTTCTTCTTGTCTCTTATGTTTTTTTTTCTTGAAGGCCTTACCCTAAAGATGATATAATTAATGTCACCACAGAGCGACACACAGAGAAATTCAGGGGGCTACTTTGTCAAAGCGTGTTACAAAAAAGAAAAGAGTCAAGACTGCTTTTTTTGTATTTGTGACCTTTAAATTTCACACCGTGCAGAGAGTCCATTATTTAAGCTTGAATTACAGAACGCTGACTGAAACCTGGACCCTTGAAAATACGTTGAGAAATAAAAAGTTTATAAATCATCAAAACTGTAATTTCTCTGTGCTACACTAAATTTTAAAAGTCCTCTGTTTGGTGCGTTACCAACCAAGATTTTGTCATTTCCTCTGAGCCAAAATTGATTAATTGAGCTTGGAATTCAGCCAAAGTGGAGCTTACCAGGAATGGTCACGTTGGGTTTGAGTGCTTGTCTTTGTTGGCCAACACACCGTCAGATAAATTGCTTTTCGAGCTAATACACTCTTAATGGAACACTGTTTTTTTTTTTTTTTGGAACTACCCCTTTAAAGCTGTAAAAATTAACTTGAAACATCTTGTGTACAAAAGTTGGAGTTTTTTCTCCACTAACTCTGGAGAAGGTGGTTTGTTACTGCTGTGTGTCATCACTGAAGGATTTTCAACATCCATAAAGTCAATTTTACCTGCTCCACCTGATGGAGATGTGTTGTTGTCATAGCTACCATCAGAAACGAGAAATACTTAGATTTTACTCTACAGTCGCCACCGTTGACAAAACTCAAACCAACAAAGCCGCATCTTCCCACGTCAACCCAAGGCCGTAACCCCTTTATCCAAACCTTTTTTGTATCCTCCCCCAACCTCCCCCACCTCCCCCCAGCCTTATCTGTGTAACTACATGCAGCTTTGTCACAGTGAGGCCTATTTAACCTCCTCTCATCCTAAGTAACTTCTTCATGAGAGATTTTATTTTACTTGTCAACAGAATATGTGAAAAATGAAAGCTGAAAAATTTGTGGATGGCAAGCAAAGAACTTTTACAAAATGATATAAAAATAACATTTAATGGATGTTTGATTGAATATTTCTTTTTCATATGGGTTTATTGACTCAGCGGATGGCTGGATTGTGTCAAGCATAAAACATTTCTGCTGCATTTTTGAAAAATAAAAATATCAGTATTTTACAATTTACAAGCAATTTAAATGTCTTCTATGTTTTGATTGTGAGGAGTGTTTGAAGCTTTGCTTAGCGCATTCTTAGTTTCAGTGCATAGGAAGCAAACTTTTCTCTTAAACCACCAAATAATACAGATAAACGAAGAATTGAAAAACAGCGTTTTGTAGCTAGGTGTTCCTTCATTTGGTGAGACTCAGGGAACAGTTTTGAGCTCTTGGTGGATTCTTGAGCTTTGAAAAAGATGAGAGAAGACCTTGATACGGTCAGTTCACTGATTCCGAAGCTGTAGCCAAGTGGCTGTTAGCCTAGCTTAGCATAACATAAATGTGATGCATGGGGTGTGTGGCTCTACTGGCTGCTTTGAAGTAACAAAATGTGTCGACCAGTTTTTTCAAAGCAAACTATTCCATCATATATTTCAGTTAGGCTCACCGAGATATGTCATTTATGGTCTGATGTGCTGAACTGTCCTCTTGGCTCTTTAATCCAGCGGTGTCAAAGACTGGTAGTCAGGTGCTGGGGTGGTTTGTCCTATTTTCCCCTTTCATTCCGTTTTGTACATATATTATTTTGATCAAATTTATGTTTTAAATCTCTTAAGAGGCTTTAAGGCTAATTCTGAGCTGTGAGGAGTTAGAAGGTGATCTTGAAAAAGTCTCCCTTCTAGATATATGCCTGGTATATGCACTTTAAAATGAGATTATCAGCGCCAGTGTAGATTGTTTCACAATGCTACTTCTCAGCTTCTTCAGAACTTCCGGTTGAGGTTTACAACACAAAGTGACAAGAGAGATTTTTGTTTTTCTCTGCTCAAAAACAATTTCTTGGATTGATTTTGTGGTAATGGGGGACCCTGTAGCCTAACTGTCTGACAGAAAAAAAGACAGAAGAGCAGAAGAAAGATAAACAGGAGAGTGACACAGCCTGGGCTAAAGGCTAACACAGGAGCTAATCTGTATGTGATAATGTTAACTCCAACCCACAGTCAGCAGTTATTCTGCAGTGGTCTGTTCAAACTTGAGAGTCTATCAATAAAATGAAGAGTGAGGTTGCGTTAGCTCTGATTGGTAGATGACTGGCAGGACATAACCAGGATTCACTTACGTTAAAAATTACAGACATGTCTTAGAGCACCAGACTGTCAGCGCTATGTATGGGCAGCTACTAAACTACCGTACAAACTGACACTTTGCTTGTTGTCATGTTAGCCTACAGATACCTCGTAGCACTGAGCTGCTAATAGCGCTATATATAGCCTGCTACTGATGTACAGTACAAACTTAAAATGCTTGCTTGTTGTCATGTTTCAAAAAACAGCCCTATGTAACTGTACTGGTAAATACCTTACCTTGTCGTGTTGTATCCAGTAAAAAGTTGTCTTGAACAAAGAAGATTAGTTCCTGGTTAAAAGTCATATTTTTACCACAGTGTGTGTGTGAGACCCTGGGCCAGAAGATGGTGAGGCAGTCCATTTAAAACCGATCCTCCTCATAGCATCTTCAAATTGAGTCAGGCTAGCTATTTTGCAAAGCTACTATACCTTGCATCTAGATTCATAGTGTAAGGACATGAAAGTTGCCTTTATGTCATTGCTGACCCTCAGTTGAAAAAAGCCGTCTATATAACTCGTCCGTATCTCTCCTCTATACTGCATATGTTGTATAATTATTGAAGCTACTGCAGCAAAATCAGGAAACATTACTGTAAATCATCATGGACCAGCAGCCCCTGCCAGCTGGCCAAGGAGACCCTGTGAGATGTGAATGAACCAAATTCATGGCTGACTTCCAGGACAGATTGATGTCTCCTACATTGTGTCCCCACTCTAATCCCATTAACTAGATATAACTGCAGTTAATTTGATTTATGTCCGACAACACATTAGAAAGCACGAGTTCAAGTCACAACGACCAGGTGTTTTTGTGAGCCATCAACTGGCGCAGAAAGGGAGCAGCGCGGTTTCTCTGACCTGATGAATTACTCAACCATCTCGTCTTCGATTCAACATTTTTTAAAAGCGCTGGCTACACGGCAGATTACTTTTTGCTTCATCAAAGGCACTTGGAAACAGAAACGCACTTTAAGACGGTTTAGTTGAACATCTTTTTGAACAGCTTTTCTCAAATGGTGGCAATTTGATTAGTGTTATTTCCTAAGGATAAATTATGGAGGTGGAGAAGTCTGTCTGCTAAGTGCAGCCCCTAAATGATGTGTGCGCTCAGATGTGTCCAGATGGTTGGGAGTGGAGCATTTTCATCGAAACCTCACTAATATTTAAAACTGAAAGTGAAGCACCTGGAGGCTATTTCAAGGTAATATCTCTCTGCGTGGGATGACTGCTAAATCACAAGCGTTTATTGCCAGAGAGGAGCAAAAGCTAATTTAATGCCTGTCCATACATAAAGTGCTTTTATCCAAACTGTTATATTAGTTTTTATCCTAATGCTGATCTGCAGAAGGGGGTTATTTAGTTAACACGCACACTGCCGTGATCATGATCCACGTTGATGGTTTTTGTTTTCATTGTGACATGATGAGGGTAAGAAGGGATTTCAAGGACAAAGTTGTGCCTTTACAAGAGTGATGCCATAACTTTATGGAAAAAAGTTAATTCCCAAGAATAAAATTGTAAATTTATGGCTTTAGTGTTGTAGATTTATGAGTTTAGAGTTGTGATTTTATAAAAAAGACATCATAATTACAGACTTTGGTTACTGTACATGGAGGCAGAAATAACAGGGGAAGAGCAGCCAGCGGTGGAATATGAATTATGTTGTGAATTTATGCTAAACAGCTGAGGCAGTTACAGAAGCCTGTACAGGCTGCCTGTTAGCCTGCTGTTCTTCATAACAGACACAGTCTCTTACATAATTCATTCACAATCTTGGTCATTATGACAGTGTGATGCTGATGCGCAGAAAAATCAAGTATACAAAAACTTATATTTAAATCTAACTTCTCAAGATGCTCTGCTTATTCAGACAGTAATTTTATCCCACAGATTTATGGGTTTAATCTCGGAAGCCTCAATTTTCTATCTACTTGACAAAAAGAAACTAATACATTTTAAGAAAAACACAGAAGTAGAAGAAAAGGTGTAAAATCACGACTTGAGTCTTTGAGATTAATATTTTTTTCTTAGCATCAAATCTTCTGTATATTCTCATAAATTTACACCTGCAACCTCAATATTTTAAATAACTTTTTCAATTTAAGGTGACCCTTTTATTGTTAGAGTCAATATAGCTTGTGTCTCCATGACACTACAGTATATTAAAGCAAATTTATCCTCAAATATATATATATATATATATATATATATATATATATATATATATATATATATATGTGGGAGCAGTGACATTGTTTTTTTTTTTTGTTTTTTTTTATCTCTGAGGCTGTTTTTAGGAAATGGGATTTTTCTTATTCAGACCTCAGACCGTAGAAAATATGGACATAGTATCCTCAATTACACCTGTCTGTTCCTGAAACAGTGAAATGAGGCTGATCGTTGGATGCGGCCATATTGGATATGATACAGGCTTTGAGCTTCCTCTCTGACAGCTATAGGGCGCCTGTCAGTCACATGAGCTGAGCTGTGTCTCTGATTGGACAATCAGATGATTCTGATATCTTCAAACCACAGAGTAAGAAAAAAATTCACTCACTGTATAGCAAAATTAGTGTTTCAGACCCAAGCTGTGTTTTGAACCAGACTGTAGATATGTTTTTTAATGCTGCAAAAATTATTTTTTGGCTTTGTGTGTGTACATGGTTTTCTGTTTTTGTACAGCCAGCCTCATACGGATCCTCGATAAAAAGGAACTTTTAGCACTTCAGCATTGTCTTCATTGTGCTAAACCAGATGTTGCGCTTTGATTCAAATCTTTAAAAAAAAGCATCCTGAAATGTTTACATAGACTATTCTGACATCCAAACAATTGTTAAATATATTAGCCAAGTTTACTTTTAAGTATGCTATGTGGCTAGTATACTGGTGCTAAACAAAAGGTCCAATTTGAGGTGATGGTACCAGTTTCCTTTGTAGCATGTTAGCATGCTAGTAAGTTAATTAGACCAAAACAGAAACTGGAGTTGAAACAAACTAAAATAAATAGCTGGAATGCATGGTGGAGGAAGTTTGACCAAAACAGAAACAATAGCTGTAGCATGTTAGCTTACTGACATTGCCCAGCTTCAAAGAGACATTACTAGCTGCCTGTGTAGCATTCCAGAGCAAGACTGTCTTCAAGACTGACTTTCAGTAGACACATATAGGAATAAATGAAAACTCACAGGTATTTATCAAACAAAAAAAATTTGGTCAGAATCACAATTTGATTCTGTGATAGGTCTTAAAAACTGGGGTAACATGAGAGTCGTTTGTTGTTTGCGGTGATCAAATTTCTCCTGACGAGCTGCGCTGTTCCCAAAGCTACTACACATGCTCGCGATTGTTCCATAAAACAATAAATTATCTTCGGCTTAATTGTTCTGGTACAGAGTGTAATCAAAAAAAGCCAACTTCAGTCTCATGAACAAGACACTTCTGGCTCCCGATTCAAGCAAATTATCTCTGCTTGGTTGGGTCCTGTTGCTGAACAACTGTGACAATGTCAACTCCTCCTGCTGAATGAGTGGGGAGGGCGGAAGGAAGATAGAGAAAAGGGGAAAAAAAAGGTTGAGCGTGGAAATATTGAAAGAGGAGGATTGGTGGATACCTGATGAATGATAATGTGACATGAAGCGAAGGAGTGAGTGAGATAATGTAAAGGAGAGCAAATAAAGGATGCATGGGAGGAGGAGAGGAGGGTGACAGATAAGGGGAACTCATTAAGGAATGGAACACAGCCTGCCTGGTTGTTTATTGGCTGGCTGGCTCATTGTACTTAATCACTCCTGCCAAGGTACACACACTCTCACTAACACACACATTCTTTAGCATACTCTCTTACATACCAATGCATTCACACTGTGTACACATCCCTGCATGCCTGCTTTGTAACCACTCAATGCATTTGTCCACACACACAAAAACAAACACACACACACACACACACACACACACACACACACACACACACACACACACACACACACACACTGCTGCATGCCTCTCAGCAACTTGAGTCACTGAATCATTTTCTCCACGGCCTTCATCACTCTCTTCCTCCCTCACTATTACACTATCCTCCTCCTATCTCCCCTCCTCCTTCTCTTTCTCCCCTTACTCCTCTCTCCATCACAATCTTTCTCACAATTCTTTCATCACCCCCTCTTTTCTCCTCCCCTCTCCTCTCCTTTCCTCTCCTCTCTTCTGTCTGAATGGCTTTCCTCTTATCTAACAACCTTGAGATGATCTTCAAAGCGTCATTGCAGGCAAGCATGTGAGGTCACAGCGTCTCTGGTCCCTCTTTTCTTCCTCTCCTTCCTCTCCTCTTTGCTACACTTTACTATTCTTTTTTGGCTTCTAATTCGCTCTCTCCCCTCCTCCTCTCTTTCTCTCTTTCTCTCCTTCCACTGCATCCTTTACTTTTCTTCATCTCACACTCCATTTCTCCCCTCCTCTCGTAACATCTATCTCCACCTCATCTGGCCTCATCTCTTCTTGTCTGACTGTCGCTCCATCTCTGCTCCGTGGGTCCTTTTCTTTTCCCAATATTCCTCACTCCTTCTCTGCCCCCCTCCTCCTCCTCCTCCACCTCCTCCTCCTCCTCTCACTGCAGTCTCTCCCCTCCTGTTTCTTGCCCAACTCATTTACTCCCCTCCTTGCTCCTTTCACCCCTCCCTCTTCTCATCTAAGAATCTGAGACAAAGAGGTGATACCAGGTTTTGTCATGTGTGTAAACGCCTGCTGTCGCATGTGTCTGGCTTCCTGAGTGCATGGGTGTGTTGTTGTGCTGCTGTTACATGCTTAACTGTCTTTAAAGCAGACTAGAGCCCTGCAGTGTTTTCGCTCTCTAATTAATTAAGCGTGGGATGCTTCAGTCTGTTTATTGCTTGTCTGTCTCACTTTGCTTTGTGTCGTCCATCCGTCTCACTCCCACCGCCTCGTTGTGGATCTCTCAATCTACCTTTTTTATCTCCCTACTGTCTCGCCTGTCTGCCCCTCTTACTTCTTCCTCTATGTCTGCCTGTGCGATTGTATGCTCCGTCAGACTCCTCTCTGTGGGAGAATTGCTACATAATTCAGTCCTCACTGATGCTTTCCATGAAGGCGCGTAAACAGAGGCAGTAGCGAAGTCGGTCCAGCTGAGGTCAGCATTGTTCCTGATAAATTAAGAGCAGAAAATAATGCCTTAAGAAGAGGTCTTGGGGCAAAGTTTCACTTTTAGATAACCCTGATGTGCAGTTTTTATTCCAGAGTGTGGTAATTAAGGGATCATGGAGGCGCCAGCTCAGAGAAAACAGAGAAGTTAAGTTTCTCTTCCATGTGAATTGTTGCCTTAAATAGCAGCTGGTTCAACCTTCCAGAAGATCACACCACTCTGAACACTTTTTGTGCATATTGTGCATTCTTTCCAGTCATGAGCTCCTCTGTGTTTGTGTGAGTTTTTGATAAAAATGCAGTAAAGAAGAAATATGAGGACAAAACTAAAATTTCTCTCAGCAAATTGTGAGGAAGCATCAGGAGAACTTGGCTCCAAAATGTCCTTCTGTTTCTGCTAAGATGCAAAACGACATCCACTATCCTTCTTTCCCGAAAGGAGAGAGGAGAGTGGGACAGGCAAAGAAACCAGAGAGCCACCGTGCGTGTGTGTGTGTGTGTGTGTGTGTGTGTGTGTGTGTGTGTGTGTGTGTGTGTGTGTGTGTGTGTGTGTGTGTGTGTGTGTGTGTGTTATGGTTGGCCTGTGATATCGCTCAGACAGGAAGGAAGTGTGGCTCTTCAGCATTGACTTTCCTCGCTGCAAAAACTCTCTTGACCAACACATACACGCACACTCACACAGAGAGACACGCACTATAGCAGGGTGTGAACTGTTTGTGGGTCTTTGAAGATAAAGTCTGACAGTCTCACACCCTGCAGCCACTTTGGTTGATCCTTTGTGAACAGAAAGCTGAAGCATATTCTTTTCACTTACAGACACTTAAGTAAAGCACAAAATCTCTCTCTGCTGCTCCACCTATAATAATAACAATAACAATAATAATAATAATAATAATAATAATAATAATAATAATAATAAAATAATAATAATAATGATAATAAAACTAGAAAATCACTCAGAGAGCACAGACCTGTGCCAAGCATATTGTGATTGTCACCAACACTTAAGTCCTGCTTTAATGTTATACTCCCTTTCAGCAGACTGTCTGCTACAATTTGGTGTTAGTTGCAGGTTTGTATGATAATTTGTTACCTGACAGTGTTGAAAATGATGATGACCCAGTACATATTTCAAATTCTGGATCTTAGTATCCAGAATATTGTCAGGATCTGGAATGTACTTTTACATCTGTCAGAAATTATGGTGACCTTGTCTTGTATTGTTTTGCAAAGCAATCCAACCATTTATTATTGTGTTATATACACATATGTTGAAAACAGACTTATCTTACAATGATAAAGAATCCTTAGAGGTCCCATATTATGCAAAAATCACTTTATTAAGTCTTTTAGTAAAATTTGTGGGTCTTTGGCTTTCCTCCCAGCCCGCAAAATGTGATATTTAATGACGAAACCTGTACTTAGTAGTGCTTGTGAATATAAAATCCTGACCTAAAACAAGCTGTTTGGAATTTGGAGATTTGCCGACGTCAATGATTCCCTTTTTTGACCAATCAGGAGCAAGTCTGACCTGATTGGTCCATTGGAGCAGATACCCCCGAACCCCATCCCGGCCAGTTGAAGAGCCATCACTGCTCTGTTTTTGGCTGTAAACAGCCACATAGTTCCATGCACAAGCTTCCCATCTCAGAAGAAGACAAGACTAAGTGGCTAAAGTTCATTTATCGAGGAAATGTTCCAGCTACACTCAGTAAAACTGTGCATGTGTGTGCTAGTCACTTCACGGCTGACGGCTTTTCCAACTTTGGACAGTACAACAGAGGGCTAGTGAATAGACTGGTCCTGAATCCAGGCCCATTACAAACCATCCACCAACAAACCTCGGACCCTGGAAATGTGAGTATTTTAAATGCTGTGTGCTGTGGAGCAGATGTAAGAGCTTTTCCTCAGTGTCCTCCCTGTCTCTGTGTTAGCTTCAGGATGATAACTTTAGCTGCAGTTAGCCTGTTGTTTTAGCCTGTAATGTTACAGTAAACGAGCTTCACTGTTTTTTAAACATTGTGCACCCGGAGCTCGTGGTGCCGCTCTCAGTGATGCGGAAGAGCGGGGCGGTATCAGCTGTGGCTCATTTACATATGAAGGCCACGCCCACTAAATCAGAGCGTTCTGAACAGAGGGGCTATGAGAGCCTGGAAACAATGCTGCTGTGCTTGATCTATTGGCTTTTTGGACCAAAACATGAAGACATCAATGATCCGTATTAAACTGCAGAAAATGTTGAACATTTTCTTGAAATTTCATCAAGATCTGTTAGTTACTTTTGAAGTTATGTTCACAGACAGACAGACAGACAAAATCTCCCAAAAACAAAACCTCCTTGGCGGAGGTCATAATACAAACATCCATTTTTAAAATGAAAAACAAATTAGCAACATGTTTATCTCGGCCTCACCAAGCAGCACCTGAAGCCATGCTGTCTCTTTATTAATGTGAAAACCAGTTGTGTAACTGGTTTTACAAAGTCACCTCCTGCTCCACTCTGCAGCCAGCTGTGCTCTAAGTCCGTCAAGCCGTTTGTGTTGGTTTAATATTGCAGTAGATCTCTGAATTCCCTCGGGCTCTCATTTAATTTTTTGTTTTTTCAGCATGTTGGCTACATTCAAATGAGCGGGATAGCTGCGTGCACCACATTCATGCAGAAAACATCTCGTTGTGATTGTCCGAGGGTTTGCTCATCTTATTTTAATTTCAAAGCTTTTGCTACCTCAGCCATGGGATTTGATTACAGCTTCTTGTTTCTTTTTTTTTTTTCTCCTGACAGGCCTTTAGTCCTCTCTGGCTCCATTACCCGGATCTTTTAAATCTTAAAAACAAAATACATTATGTGCTATCAGCTTTGCATATATAATCTATAAGTCACTCCTGTTTAAAACTCACGCATTTCTGATGTGACTGCTCACCTCCAACCATCTAAACAGTACTGCAGTTTTGATTCACATTGAATTTGTGCACACATGCCTCTAAATGCTCAGTAGCCTTGTTCCTATACCAACAAAATGAAATGCCCCTCAACTTTATCTATGTCTCTACGATCCCACTGCGGCTAATTAGCAAGAAAAAAATAAAAGTGTTTTCCTCACATTTCCTCCCACTCAAATTTTCTTATCTGATAAAAAGCAAAAAGACCCCCCATCCTCCAAATAATAACAATAATAACAACTCTAAAAAAAGCCTAATTGTGGTATCATGCAACGCTTTGAAACATCTGACTGATCAAATTCTGCATTCTTGATAGGCGCTGCTCTGCCCTGAATATCAAATCTGCCTTCATATAAATGATTCAAGAGCCCAAAATAGCTCACAGGCAATGGATTTCTTTTGTTTCAGAGCATTTTTATCTGTACTACACTGATTTATTTTTCAAACTGTAAACCTCTTTTTCACCTCCCTGGTTGTCTTCAGACTTGGCTCTCCATATCCCGTCTGAAATATAACTCTTAACCCTGCAGCTTCTCAGCAGGTTAGGTTCATCTGACGAACAACACAGGACAGGGAAGGGCTGGTCTGCTTATGATGGAGCCCCTTTCACCTGTTGGTTAGCTTTAATCAAGTCTCGTCAAAGAATCAGATCCACTTCATAAGACTCTTCATTGCTTTATATGTTTGTCTTGAAGTGATTATGGTAGTTATGTGCTTTGAGACTGTGCATGCTGGATTCCTTTGAGTACCCGTTTCACCAGATGTCATTCCTGTTTAAACCTTAGCCAGGCCACCACTCTGCCTTTTTTTAACAGATGTCACACCAGTTTCTCCCCCTGATCCCACTGAATGTCAACCCAACACTTCCCCCAGTCAGTCAAAGTAAGCCTTGACATTATCTCAGGCACTTGCCCTTCCGAGGGTACTTGCTTCCAGCTTTCTCACAGAGATTTTCTTGCTGCTATGCAAAGAGTCTAAAACACACTCACTGCTGCCTTTTTCAGCCCAGGCTGCTGGAAACTTTATTCTTCTGGTGCCTCCACTTATCCACACACAAGCTCCTCACCTCAGTTGGCGACAGACCAAAATAGATGTTAGTTGATCTTGTGAGGAACAACCAGGCTGTGGCCCAAAGGAGGGCTACTTAGAAATCAGTGGTGAAGATTTATAACTAAGCGTGGAAAGAAATCCTGATGGCTGTCTGACTGTGTGATTCAGCTCCTGTGAATGTCTTACATTATCATCCCAGCATGACAGGATTGATTTGCCTTAGTCACGCAGAAAGTGTTCCGGTTTCCATACAATTACTAAAAAAAGGTACTTTTCTACCCCCCCCCCCCCCCCCCCCCCCCCACACACACACACACACACACACACACACACACACACACACACACACACACACACACACACACACACACACACACACACACACACACACACACACAATTTCTCCTTTTTTGGAAACATTCGCACTCATCAAAAGTTGTTTTTGACCAGAAAAGCTCTATGTCTACATCGATTTTGAGGCTTGTTGAGCTAAAAGTCAGACATTAGCAAAATTCTGGTCTCTATTTAAAGATTAATATTTGAAGATTTTTTTTCTAGAAGAATTATACATTTGATACATCAAGTGTCCAAGACAGGGGTCTGCAACCCTTACCATTAAAGGAGTCACTTTGCCTCATTTCACCTGGATTTAAGTCTTTCTGGAGCCACAAAATGTACGTTACCCTCACAATAAAGACAATACAGTGTATAAAATTCTATACAAAGTTATAATATATTGAATGATTATCTAAAAAATAAGTTGTTTGAATTTATTAAATTGTAGAACTACAAAAAGAATACTTAAATTTGATAACATATATCGATAATATCACTCAACTCATCATTTTTTGTTTGCTAATTTCTTGCCACTATTCAAGCATGTATATTAAACCAGCACGTTGGCAGTTACATGAATCCCTCCATACAGAATTAAAATCTCTATTTTCATCCAGATTTGGCATTTTTTGTTGATATATGTAGTTAAACTGATAAATGAAGGGGTCGAAAACTTGAGGTTAGCCACAAGTGCAAGGAGGCTGCTGACACAGTTGAAGGTGAAGTATGGGCTGGCTTTATATTGCATTGTGATGCATATTTAGTTCAATAAAATCTCAAATCAGGATTTTTTTTATAGTGTCACTCTTGTTGATTATCTACGCTTAGGAGGTTGTGTTTTTGGGAGAATTTGTTTGTCTGTGAACAACATGACTCAAAAACTAACAAACAGATTTTGATGAAATTTTCAGGAAATGTTCAAAATAGAATAAGGGAGAAGTTATTCAATTTTGGAGGTGATCAGGATCACCGTCTGGATCCAGGATTTTTTTTTAAAGGACTCTTAATCATTGTGAGGTAGGGCCATTTTCACCATATGTTTATATAACTCCACAATACATGGTTGGATTGCTTTGCAAAACAATACAAGACAAGGGTAATGTATGGTACAAACCTGCAACTAACACCAAATTGTAGCAGACGGTCTGCTGAAAGGGAGTATAACATTAAAGTAGGACTAAAGTGTTAGTGATAATCACAATATGTTTGGTGGAGGTCTGCGCTCTCTGAGTGGTTTCCAAGTCATCAATATCCTCTGTAAGAGGAATAAAAATTCTTTCTTCAATACTATTTTTAAAGGGAGCCACAAGTTGCAGACCCCTGGTCAAAGAGATGGCATCAGACTTATGTTAGCATTTGACTTTGTTCAGCATCCTCTGATGGTGTTTGGACAAGAACTTATGTAAGATGATGCCTTATAGATGAAATACACCAGATGCGTCTCTAGTCTGTCACAGCAGAGATGGGTTTCCATTGGATCTGCTCCGTTGCGGTCTGATAGCTTGCAGGTAATACACTGCCATCCTATTCAGTGAAGTGAAGATTGAGCGGGACAGGAAGTTGTGCATGGAAACTACCTAAAAACCCCAAGTGACTTTCAAAATAAAACAGACCGTTTCAAAATCAGTTTGTATTTAGCTTGACTACTAAAAATAAACGGACATAATGAGCCAGACCAAGAGTCAACAGGTTTGAGGTTTTACAGCCAACATGGATAAAGAGAGACTCATCGATGGAGTGGGAAGCACGGAACTTCTAAGTCTTGTGACTCCAGCTGTCTGTCAGTCATGTGGTTTGCCGGACTGAACACATAGAAAGTGCGAGTTGACAAATGCAGTCAACACTCAAGTGTATCTGGTGTATTTGATGCGTTAGTCTTATATTATCCAACATCTTCTGAAAATATTCCTTTTACACGTCAATCATGCCAACACGAAAGGCAAACACTTTGCAGAACAGCTACTCTTCAACTACTCAAGCTGATTTCATCGCCAAACAGCCAGTGCTCATTATCTACCCAGGATGTGGCGCTGCTCTCGTCCTCAGTGGTTTCTGTGACAGGAGACTCTTAGATGGATGGCTCTGCTTGTCCAGTCCGGTCATGTACAGACAGATGAGACAAACAGAATCACTTTAACAGCTAGCCAGGTACTGTACCGTATGAGTGCTGATTCATTCGACAGATGCCCTGACACAGTCCGCCGAGACCCAAGAAGTCCTAAATTTATCTCTCCTGCTCCAGACCTGCACAAAGACACCTACGCTGTTGTGTGTGGTATGTGCATGTAGCAATGTGCACTTTGTGAATGTATGCTTGTGTGTGTGTGTGTTATGTAAAGCACACCCAGGTGTCTCTTGGTGCTGTGATGTAACTCGGGTTAGTTTGCTCACAGCTGGGAGGCACAGATAACTACCAGGATGTGTGTGCGTGCTGGAATCGTGTGCAAATTCTCTCAATATTCTCTGCACTCTGGATGTGTTCTTAGATAAGCTGATAGTTGGCGGACAGGATTCCTATTCCACCTTGAAGTGGTACAAAGTTTTCTCAGGAAACTTACCAAGTCTAGTCCAGCTGTAACTTGAGGCCTGGAGCAAACCTGATGATGAGTGTCTGATCACAGACAAAGGCCAGCCTCACACACTGGAGGACTTTTAGATCTTGAACACTTTTGAAAACCATGGAAGACCACAAAGCACAAGCACAGTTTCAACTAGTTTTTGACATTACAATCCTCTGAAAACACACACCAGACTGCGACACCACATTTGACGTTTGTGTCCACAGTTTCACCGTACCAAATCTGTAGACTCATGATCTCACAGAGGCTGTGTCATCAAACATGGCTTCAGAAGACCAACAAACATGAAGGACGATCAACTCTGTGGGCTGGCTATCATGAAGTGTGCTCTGTTGCAGCAAAAAATAAAAGAAGACAAAGAATGAGGGCGAAATATTCCACTTGTCTGTGTTCATGTTTGCTACAGTGTTTGTAAGTACACAGTATCCCAAACTGCTCCTCCAGCGATGGCTATCTGACCTGGAATTTATTCATTAATCTTCTTTACCATTTATCCTGTTCAGGGTCGAGTGTAGCTGGAGCCTATCACAGCTGTCTTAGGGTGAGAGGCGGGGTACACCCTGAACTGGTTGCCAATCAATCGCAGGGCTGACACTTAAGCCTAGTTGATCCGGTATGGATCAGTGCAGTTTGGTACAGGTTGGACTGGTTAAGTCTGGTCCTGTTTGTAATTCCACAGCCAACCATGCCGCCTTGAGGTAATAAAAATAATAATATATTTTATTTGCACCTTACTTGACACTCAAGGTCACCTTACATAAAGTATAAAAACAAGAACACAATCAGGTAAGCTGTAAGGAAACTGGATGCCGATATCAGCTACATAATAGCATGACAGCAAAGCAGCGCAACACAGTGTGTCCTGCTGATAAATCCAAAGAAGAAGAAGAAAAACACGACAAAGTAAATAAAGAGCAACAATGCAAGACATCTAGCAATTCACCTTTGTCATTGGCATGTGACGTTTTGATACAAAGAAAAATCAAGCTTTGTTTCAGAGAAGACTGTGTGCTGCCAGGAGAAATACAGCAGCCACTGTCGTACGGTAAGTGACGAGTCTTTCAACCAACCAATGGACTTCAGTGTTATATATCTGGCACCCCAAAAGCAGGATACCAAAAAGTGGGGTTGGTAATTTGGGGACCTGTCCCGGGATTAGTCAGTGGAAACGCTAAAAAAAACTGCTTGGTGGAAACAGGGCCACAGAGATAGACAACCTTACATGCTCACACTCAACTACAGGCAATTTAGACTTTTTTTATTAACTTTATAGTGAGCATGTTTTTAGCCTGTGGAAGGAAGCCGGCGTTTCTAGAGAAACACCCGCACATGCTCAGGGAGAACCAAACTTGAAATTGTAAATATTCAACATTTTACGATCAAACCAGGTTGGGTCTGCACTCTGAAGACACCACATGCTAACAGATTCTTCAGCAGAGCTTCAGCTTCTTCAAGCTTAATGTACCAAATCTTGCATAGTAAAATGTGACATTGGTGTAAACAAAAATGACAGACAAATGGGAAAAAGCAAAGACATTTGTTTTTCGGATTCTAGAAATTAAAAAAAAAAAAAAAAACACAAAAGAAAAAGGATTATGGAAAAGGCTGTAGAGACGGCAGGAATAGGTTGTATTAGAAACAATGCTAGTTGGGTTGAGTTAAGTTGTTTTAAGTATTTTTTAGATAGATTTCTTACTTCCTCTTCAATCAGTTAGCTGAGTCAGCTCGCGTCTTGTGTGATTTTGCTCTGGTACGCATGACATTACACGCTGTACCTGCTCGGCTCCTCTCGGAGCTCCCCTCACACTACAGGATTTTTACAGATTTTTTAGTTGCATATATTAAACATGTTCATTATCTATGATCTCTGAATCGGAGGCCTTCGAGCGGCCCCAACCAGACGAAATCACTCTTAACACACCTCACACCACAGGAAAATCACACATATGAACAAAAACACATATGTTTAGTAATCTGACCCAAAACATAAGATTCAATCCTGCAAATGCTAGCAAAGGAGTGGATCAAGGACATGGACTTTCTTCCAAGCATCAGCTACAATGCACCAACCCACTTATGTCCAGTTCAGTCTGACAACTCACGTTTGAATTGTTTATTTAGCAGCAAATATATTTTATGTTTGGCGTCCAGGCTCCGGCCTCATCACCCCTCAAAATAAATTTACATGTTGACATTGAGGAGTGATGAGCAAAACATTGTGAACATAATCCCCCCCGGAGCCTGCAGGTGGTTGCTGGGGTGGTGGTGGGGGCAAAGAAACATGCAGCATTACAATCGCAGGGCAGCCAAGGCATTGACAGGCAGAGAGGGATGAGAGACTCCCCGTTTAAATAGACCGCCCAATTGAGAGAGTGTGATTGCAAGATGGTTATGACGTGTGAGACACGTGGTATGTGAATAGCAGTGCTGCTCGAGTTGACTGCCTGAACTAGCTCATGGGCTCGCCCCATTTATGTATAACTCTCAAACATAACGTCATCAAAACATTTATTGAAAATTTATCTAAATTACAGTCTCCCAAAACGGAACAAGAACTATGTTTTTGAACCAGGCTGTGAATACATGTTGGGCTTCTGTGGGTCTTTTTTGGCTTTCTCAGACAGCCCAAGTGGACACTCACGGAACTGCAGGAGTTCATTTTTCAACACCACCGAGGCTGACCTAAATAGACATAAAGTTATAAAAACTTGCAAAACATTTTAGCTTTACACTGCTGTTTGCTTTTAGAAACAAAGTAAGGTCTTTGAGTATTTCATAACAGTAATAATAAGAAACAACAGATTCAGTAACACTCTACATATAGGAACCCTGATTTGAGGGATAAATGTGATGTTATAAATTCAGCTCCCTTCTTCACTCCCAGCATCCTAAAACTCTCATTTTATGTTTTCCTGACCTCATGATGTTTTCAATTAAGGTTGTGCTTGTTAAAAATTGAAAAGGGACATAATTCACTCAGTCTAATAAAACACAGCCAGTGTTTGGACAAGCTATTTTTCATTTTTGGCAGTTACAAAAAGCAGCACGTCTTTATCTGTTGAACTTCATTGTCCAGGAAAAAAAAACAAAAACACCACGGCAGTAAACTGTTGGACTCCCAGTTTTACATCTTTTTCTTTGAATGCTGCAGGAAATTAGATAAATGACTTCCAGTGGACACAGCCACTGTTGTTGGGTGCAGATTTGTGGAGTCTGTTATTAACAATTTAGTATTCTGATCCTGGGTTTTGATGGTTATGCTGATGTGACTTCCAACCAGTGCAAACCCTCAGCTCTGGAATACTAATACTGTGTACAAACAGGGTGAATCTGCACTTTTTTAATTAAGTAGAAAGTGACAGTTATCTCGGCGGGATTTCACATCTAAAGAGTTTTATTTTGAGCTTCGAAACTTCTGCAATTTAGCTCAAATTTTATACAAAACACCAACACTGTCGCCTGTGGGATTTTAAATATATGTAGTCTGAGTTAGAAAAGTGAAGCTCTGCGTTTTATTCACAGGAGAGGATTCTTTGTGTTTGAACAGGGCCAGGAAGCCAAACAGAACAAAATGAGAAGAGTATAAAACCTCAAAAAGGTGGTAAATGACGATCCTAGTGTTTGCTCTCTTCGTTTCTCCACAACTGAGTGTGTGTTTGAGTGTGTGTGTGTGTGTGCTTTGGAGTAACTGTATCTTTACAGATGTCAGGGGTCAAACCCTGTTGTCCTCTCCTGCAGGGGTCAAACTCATATTCTCCGTCTTCTTTGATGTTCCAGCCCCCACAGTCCCCTCCTCCTCCTCCTCCTCGCCTACACCTCCTCCTGTTACGTCTGACACAGCAGCACGCTGGGAGAATGGCAATTTTTCATCTCGCCAATCCCCCAGCCTTCCCCACTCTCCCTGTGACTGTTTTGTTCCCTCTTCTCCTTTCTGTCTGTCTGGCTTTCTTTATTGCTTGACCTCGCCCCTTCACTCTTAAACCGGACGGCTTTCACAGAACCAATATTTTCTGCTTTGAATGAGCGTTCGTCCTCGTCCAGGTTTGGGAGTGAGGAATGTCGGTCTGTTCCCCTCACCGTCTCTTCTTGCCTTTCTGACTTTCTTAAGATACTGAAACGGATTAACAGCTTCCTCTTCGATCTTGCAGAAAGATTTGATGGATAATAAACTGAAATTCAATGCTTGATATGTTTTGTCTTCCAAGCAAGGAATCGAAAATTCCCTGATATTTAAAAGTTAATTCACAAAGTCAAATTCTTGCTCTTCGCTCTATGTGTGTGTTATTTTTGGCTTTCTGTGTCTTTTTTGTCCCTCCTCTGTCTCTGTCTCAAACACACACACACACACATGCTGCCAGCTTTGACAGATTCACACTGCAGGTGTGTCGAGGCCGACGGAGCCGAGGCCATGGCCGTCAAACAGGTGTGTGAGCAAGAAAGTGTGTCTGTAAAAGTGTGACTTTGGTAGACTACATGCCCTGTGTATGTATGTGTATGTGTGTGTGAGGGTGTGTGTCATGGGCGTTTTGGGGGCGTGCTTTTCCGGAGGCTGTGTTTTAGTTTTAGCTCTGACATTAGTGACTCTCAAAGTACCCCTCAAAGTACAAACTACTACCTTTGAGCCCAATAAACTCCTAACTATGCTAGTGTGTGTGTGTGTGTGTGTGTCTCTGTGTGTGTATGAAGTGCATAAATGTGGCTTTGTGAAACAGAACTTTACTTTGTGTGCATGTGGTTGTGTTTGCAGGAACAAGTCACCTTAACCAATATGTTTTTTCTGTGTATGTGTGTGTGAGAATAGCTAAGAGTCTGGGAATGTAGCTCTTTGTGCAGCCAGAAAGGCCTCGTGTAACTCTTTTACCACTGGTACAAAAACAGTTGTCTTCTTTTTGTATGTAAAACTGCAGTCAGGCGTACGGGTGGTTTGATATCTGCTGGCTGCAGAAACGCTTAGACAAACAACTCTCTCAGCGGGGATAGGTTTGTCTCTTACGGGAATCAATGGCTTGCTTGGAATAACCATTTCTCATCTGAGTCTCATCTTCAGCATTGCTGAATTTTAAACCCAAGTTGCAATGTGCTCTGTCAGGAGAAATATACTTGTAATCATTAAGTTTCCTGAGAGAAAAACTGCATTTGGAGAAAAAGTATGCATTCAAATAGATCACAGTGATATCTCTCTGTATTTCAGCTGCAGACAGCCCCTCCTCCTCCTCCTCCTCACCTCCATAAACAATCATCAGAATAACAGTAATGAATTGTTAAGAGGATCAATAGCACAGAGACGGCCTTTGGGGGATTATGTATGATAACAATTTAGCAAAATTGCTGTGAAAAAAACTTTAATTTTATCAAAACATTTTTGAACCCTTATCTTCTGAATCACTGTGATTGTAACCTTGGCCTACTTCGGTCTACTTTAGCTTTTCTCCAGATG
Organism: Halichoeres trimaculatus; assembly: GCF_033239565.1. NCBI lineage: Eukaryota > Metazoa > Chordata > Actinopteri > Labriformes > Labridae > Halichoeres > Halichoeres trimaculatus. Next base: position 21,632,199 of record NW_027437197.1, read on the forward strand.
GCTTCCTTTTAACATCCAATCCATCAAGAGCGAAGTTAACATGACTTTCAGGTGGAATCATCATCCAAGAATTACACAAGCAGAGCAGAAGTACATGTCCACCTCAGAGAACCAAGCACTGAACCTGGGGAGATGAAGCGTTCTTCACGGCTGCCCCCATTCTCTGGGACTCACTCTCCACTTCTGTTCAAAACTGCTCTGATCCATCAACATTGATATCTCGGTTAAAAAACGCACCTTTTTGAATTAGCTTCTGATTTTTGATTTTACTATTATTTTTTCTTTTTGACTTGCGCTCCTTGCTTTTATTGTTTTAACAATTGCAAAGTGTCTTCAACTTCTTGAAAAGGACTATATAAATAAAATGTGTTGTTATAATTATGGGGAGTATGTATCAGGTGGTTAAAGTCAAAGTGAGTCAGCTGGATATTGCTGGTGTTTTAATGAAAACGGTAACAAACAATAGTCTTTAGTTATGTGTTTTCAAGTCTTGTCTGTTGTTGGAACTTCACCAGGGACAGAATCTTAAGACATTCGAGAGCAGCTGTAAGTTAAAGGTAGTGTCCGCAAAATTTTTTGTTACTTGTTAGTAAACACAACATTCAGACTGGGCTCCTCCTCCTTGGCTCAGTGCCAGCAGCAGCACACACCCATTGCCTCCAACTGAAGCTATGTGAACACACTCACTAGCCCAGCAACCACCTGTAGTATTGTGTTTCTACGTGGGAGAGATTTGAGAGCCGTGCACCAGACTTGGTATGTTAGCACAAGCTAATAACTAGGCTATTTGACACATACCTGGTTAGCTGAACGCTAACTTGTGTAACCTGAGCTAACCTGAGCTGCTCTCCAAGGGCCTGAAAGTGAGTGAAAGTCGAGCCAAGCTTCCCCCTTGTTTGGGAAAAAGCTTGATCTGTTTGGTGTTTCATTTTACTTTGGTTGTGTTTTTCTTTCTCCAAGCTACGCCCATCATCGTAGCTGCTCTTAGTAGCTTCTTTCACTCGAGATCAGCAACATACAAAGTCACTTGTGCACTGCATGTGACTGGCTGAAGTAACCACGCCTACTCTCTGCCCAGTTACATCCCAATACAAATAAAGTTTCAGCAGACAGGCAGAGGAGGAGGTTGAGGCAGACACTGATACTGACACATGTATAGAGGCCCATAGCAGACAAGTGAGCAGTATTATTCCTGTACAAGTTGACATTCTATTTTTTAGGAAAAGCTTGCAGACTCTACCTTTGAGAAATTAATTGATTTTTCGTTTGTCTTCACTTGGTGAATAATTTATAAAAAAATGTGAAAACTTGTGACTTTAAAAAGTGTTCCAAACAAAACCAGTCTTATGAATATGAAACATACTAAACTAACTTTGCTGAGTACGGTGTGGTGTTTCTGGTGCCAGCCTCCTCTGAATGAGCAATATTATTGAATAAATCTGTTTTTGTATTCGTTTCATGCCGCCAACATCTACCAAATACAATAAATCAGCCTGTTTGTGCTTCACTACCGGCAGCACTTTCTCTATTTCGAAACGACAAAAGCCATTTTTTAAGCTTGATCTATTTTGTGCATACCCACCGTCTTTCCACTTCTCTGCTCAGACCTGTGTGATGCTCTGTGTGCACACAGCAGCACAGTCTGACACTGGCAGTGAAGGGCTAGTTTCAAAGCTCATGAGCTATGAACTATTTTTGCACTGGACTCTCAGACTTCCTCGTTGTCAGCGTACGGCTGCTTCAGGTCAAAGTTCAGGTGTGAGGACTGAAAGGTGATTCCCTCTAAAGTCTGTATTTGTATGTGAAGACTGTCTGTCTGTCTCTTCATCCTGTCTGACTTTTTGACCTTTTTGTCAGTCAATCCCACCACTGTCTCACTGGCTGGACCTCGACGTGTTTTCTGCAGTGGAGTCTTGGTGTGAATGTGTGTGAACTTCTGGCTCTGTGCTCAGAGAAACTGAAGCATCTGCTGGTTTAATTTTCCAGATTCAGAACGGTTTCATAATTCAACAGTATTTTGTCTAGAGAACATCTGATAATTGGAAATAAATTGGCTGATGTGGTCTGGCCCTGAATTTAGCGTGACGAGGAAGCGTGCATTTGATCAGATATTGGATTGGACGGTAGTCCCTAATGTGATGTTTTTCTTTAATTATTTCCACACCACTTAATCTGCATGGAACCTTTAACCTGTCTCATAAAATTGAAAATAGCAACAGAGAGAAGGAGCAATAAGAGCGAAATTAATTAGATTTGGATTAGGTATCATTTTGTGGACCCACTGGTGCATGTATGTGAGCTGGAGCGGGCCCGGGTGTTAATGTGAACCGGATATTTGGCTCCATCTGTCCCAGCAGCTGAGGCGTCACTCCAGAACGACACACACTAATCTTTGCAGAGATTTTATTCAATAACACATGGCACAGGGTGTGTCCAGTGCTCTCAGAGTGGGAGGAAAACACTGAAACTCAATCAAATTTTCCTCAATAATATTTAGATGATGAATAAACATCTATAAAGGAAGGAATGATCAAAACACATGCCCAGCCTGTTCATAACACCTTATAAACCCTTTTCATGCTACTTTATTTAACAGATCAGTTTGAAAAGAAAAGGATTTCCTCCTTGACGTCGCATGTGCTTGTTGTTTGTAGCAGAAAGACACGACCAAACCAAACCAGGCTAAGCCGGGCCACACCAGAAGAAAGCAAGCACCATGGATTAAGCACTGCGTTTATGTTTGTGTGCATGCAGGCATGTGTATATTTTGTGTTTGGGGAATGTATAAAGATAAGTACGACTCTCTTTGTAGACAAAGTGTTTGCATATGTACATTTGTGTGTGTTTACCCTGTCTTAATACCTGTTTGTGTGTGTGTGCAGCGGGGGAGACATACTCCCTTTGTCTCAAAGTGTTTCCGTGTGTCAGTAATTATTATTCTGTAGGTGGTCACACAAAAGCCAGAGGGGATGTTTATAGTCGTACCTGCCGCCTGTGTGTGTGTTTGTGTTAGTGTGTGTTGGTAGGGAGGGTGTATCCAGTGGGTCAAGGCTGTCTATATGTCTCTCTTTCTGGATTATAATGTGGAGTTTTTCAGAGGGTGTGCTGGAATAATACTTACCTATGTGTTTGTGTGTCTGAGCTTATATAACAGCAGTGTGTATGAGTGTGTGTGTGTTTCCTGAGCAGAGAACAGTCTATTGGTACCCAGGGATCAGTGATCAGTGTTATTGCTACCAGCAGCTTCAGACAAACAGTCGAACAGTGGACTCATTCATAGTGAACAAGAGCTAAGAACATCAGCGAGGTGTGATTTCACATAATAACACTTGCAGGACTCGCATGAATACTGATGCAGTGATACAGACAGTGAGGACGTGTTAAGCACCCAGTATATGATAGAAACTCATTCCATCTCTTATCAAAGATTATGTTACATTTAAGCGCCTCAGTTAAAGGGGACATATCATGCTTGTTTCTCCTTTTCACTATGCCAGACTAGGATGCCTGTAAAGCATTTCTGCCCTCAGTACAAGTCGTTTAGTTCCTTCATTGCCCCACAATAGCGTTCTCAATATCCTCATTCTAGGCCATTCTGAAGATCTCGTTGAAACGCTCCGTTTCCAGAATGACCTCCAGTAACCTTGCAACATCACAGCCCTTTGTGCTCTGATTGGTCAGTTCTATCAGAGGGGCGGAGGGGGTAGAGCCAGGGGGAGGTTTTTGCAGCATGGCAGTATTTACAAAATCGCCACATTGAATGGAGCAGACCGAGCGAGTTTGCTGTTTGCCAAAACTTCACCGTAAGGCATTGATAGCACTAATAAAATGGCAGAGTGTAGGATACGTCCTTTTGTATTGGACCCCGAGTCAGACCCGGACGGTTCTGCAGCTCAGGAGGAAGAAAATCCACCTGGACACAGATCATCTCAGGACACTTCAGTGTGGTGAGTCAAACCAGTACTGTAACATGTATAGTTTATAGGTGGAAATATAGGCAGACTTCACCAATAAACTATTTCTATAACAGGGCTCCATCCTGCTCCTTCACTTTTCTCTGTCTGTTTTATCCATCATGCTGAAAGTGTAGTCTAAAGATCGCCTCTACCCTCAGTTCGTCACTATGTTATTACCGCAGCATAATTGTGGTCCAGGTTCACAGTGCATGTCAGAACAAGCATGCAAATATCACAGTCTCACAAGTATTACAGCGTTTGCTAAAACTACAGTGTTTTAACTGCTAATTCACCATGTAAAGCCGAGCTGCTCAGCAGAGCAGAGTCCCTGCATCCAGCACTCAGTCAAGTTAGCCAGAGCTAGGGAGCTTTATTTATCGGCTCTTGGTGGGTGTATCTCCTCGGTGGCCGTTATGTGACTAACTGACATCACAGAGGAGGAGCTACTTTATCAGATTACTCTACCTTGTGTTGTCACGACGGTCGAAATCTCGTGGCCTACTGGCAATGACCTATTTTCAGAGGCATCAAATCTCGTTCTAGGATATCAGAAAAAATACAATATCTCATTTTTTGAAAATTCAGGGGGTGTAAAGTCTTGTTTTCAAATTTATTATATTATATGTAAGTATTAAATCAGGGATCAGCATGATATGCCCCCCTTAAAGAGCCTTCATTTGAAATTGACCTAACTCCATCTTCATGTCTTATTTGTGATGTAGATGTCACTTATTGATCAGTTGTAATCCATGTAATCCATGGTGACATGTGTTCAGTCTCATCCATAACAAGAACCTCTGCCATAAGAACTCCCTCAGTTTATGTTATCCCACTAATACAGGGTGACTTACCTGACACATAGAGGTGATAATGAATTAAAGTCTGGTTTGTGCTAAGTGACAAATCCAGGCCAGAGAGGTAAAAGGTAGTCTACAGGTTTTTTATGAAAAATAAAATGTCAAAATTCACAGGAATAATCCTGCTCAATCGTCACTTCTAGCCCTCTTTACATGTGTCAGAGGCTACGTTTACATGCAGTCATTAACCCTTTCATATTTGAAATATTAGCAATAACAAGGTTGCACATGGACATGTAAACACCAATAACCATTTAAAAAAATAGAATATGCTCATATTCCTGATAATCAATGTATCTACATGTTTCTGGGTCGAGAACAAGTAAGGTTAACATTAGCCAATCAAAGTAGGCCAAGTGCGCAAGGGACTTTGGGTGTTGATGATCGTGAGTGGAAGAAGCTAACCAGAGCAGCTACAATAGTGGACATAGCACAGAGCAAGAGGAGCACAACCAAAGTGAAACAAAACGCCAAACAGACAAAGCTTTTTTCCAAACAAGGGTGAAGCTTGGTTCAACTTTCACTCACTTTCGGGCACCTGGAGATCAGCACAGGATGAGGAGCAACACAAGTTGTTTTCCTGCTAATCAGTTATGTCAAATATCCTGTGATTAGCTTGTGCTAACATGCCAAGTCAGGTGCACGGGTCAAGTCTTCCCCACATTGAAGCGCGATACTACAGGTGGTTTCTGGGTTAGTGAGTGTGTTCATGTTGTCACGGTCAGAGGCTGTGGGTGTGTGCTGCAGCTGGCACTGATCCAAGGAGGAGGAGTCCAGTTTGAATGTTGTGTTTACTAACAAGTAACAAAAATTTCCTCCAGACCCTACCTTTAAAGACACTCAGCTTGCTTTGACTGTCCTTTCCATGCACTGTATTGTTTTTAAATCCAATCAACCAGCTAAGAAGTGACTATATATCAAGACAAAAGGCTACGCAAAATCTGTCTCTCCAGAGATGTCTGCTAAATAAACCTGGTCATTACTTGGTTCATTACATCTCCATGGAGTCGTGTCTGTTCATCCCAGTCTGATGAGACTTAATTTCACTGAAGCTGCACTGAAGCTGTACTGTGGTGAAGAGACACTTTTTTTAAAAATAAAGATTTACATGCAATTAAAGAGCTTAAAGTTTGTATGCGCAACAACTTTATGATTTTTATTTTTTTGAAGAGAAATAAGAAACTGTCAGGTGCATATCTGCTTTTTTCGTTCTATAAGATAACCTTTAAAAAAAAAAAGTATAAAAAAGTGATGGTTTGATGATTATCAACAGACACAAATCTTTTTCTTGTTCCAGGAGCCAAAAAATGATCAGATCTGTGTCAGACATTTACTCTTCACGGCTTTCTACCAGCCATGAAAAGCTGGTCAGCGTGTCGGGCCGAGGAACTGATGTTAGTTACATAACCACTATCAAAGTCGAGTGCTTTACAAATACTCTCCTTGGCGGTTGTCATAGCAACATGGATTTAGACTGAGAGAAGCCCTTACAATTTCAATGACTTTACCATCCTGGGACCTCTAGTAAGTGTGTTCGTGTGTGTGTGTGTGTGTGTGTGTGTGTGTGTCAGTAGGATTGATGATCCTCTGTTTTTTTCATTCAGACAGCAGACGGAGGGCAGCTAAAAATCACTCTGCTGCTTAAAATCTCTACAGTTCACTTCCTGATGAATGTTTTATGTGTATTTAATGTTTATTTAATCAGCGTGAAGCTGTTAATATTTATTCATCTCCAACGTTTTCCTTATTGCCTCCACTTCTTCTCTTTGTTGAGTCCTCAAAACGCTCCATCCATCTCAGTTTTTGTTCATTGTTCCTCTGAGGTTTTCTTATCTCTGCAAAACCAATGGTAGCTCAGGGCAAACATAATGTTATTAGCAAAGCTAAATCCAAACCGCAACAATTTAAAGCATAAAATTCTTATATTAACATTTTGTAAGACCTTTTAATGATGTTGTGAATCTGCTGTTTGTTTGCAGTCGCTCCTATCTCGGGCATTAGCGCGGTCTAAACAGGCTCTGGCCAAGGGGAGTTTTCCAGCGTGTTTTTCAAAGGTCATTCTTTGAGAACAGATTGGAGGGAAGTGTGCTCTTTATCACAGGGGGAAAGGAGACTGTGAGTCACTGGACGCAGGGCCTTGATGATCTAAGAAAAGGAAGAGCTGAAGATTACTCAGATGTATTGAGTTGAATTTATCTCTTTGGGTCACGTCTCATATTTGGAAAACACACACAGCCAAGGATAAGGGTTCAAAATACACTGCTTGCCTATAGTAAACAACTTACTTTATTTTTTTTACATTATAGTTGAAGAAGATTGAACGGATCATTGTGTTGCACATCATTACATCACTCACATAAATCGTCAACTGGCTCAAAACAGCTAGCTAAAGACTCTTTAAAAGGAAAGTCTTTAAAGGTAGGATCTGCAGGATTTTCCTAAAAAGTTAAAATGTTAACTTTTACAGGAATGATCCTGCTCAATCATCTCTAGGGGCTTCTATACATGTGTATCAGCATCTGTGTCTGCCTCAACCCCCTCCTCAACCTGTATGTTAATGTTTTTGGGACATTTTGGGCAGAATGTAAGCGTGGTTACCTCAGCCAATCACAGAGCACAGTACTTTGTGTGTTGATAATCGCGCGTGGAAGAAGCTAATTCGAGCAGCTACAATAGTGGACGTTGCACGGAGGAAGAAAGACACAACCAAAGTAAAATGAAACACCAAACAGATAAAGCTTTTTCCTAGATGAGGGTAAAGCTTGGTTCAACTTTCACTTGCTTTCAGGAACTTGGAGAGCAGCACGTGATGGATAGCACCATAAGTTGACTCAATGCTAACTAGGTATGTCTCAAATAGCCCAGTGATTAGCTTGTGCTAACATGCTAAGTCAGGTACGCGGCTCTCGAGTAGAAATGATCCTGCAGGTGGTTGCTGGGCAAGTGAGTGTTCACATAGTAACAGTCAGAGGCTGTGGGTGTGTGCTGCAGCTGGCACTGAGCCAGGGGGAGGAGCCCAGTTTGAATGTTGTGTTAATGAGCAAGTAACGAAAATTCCTGCCTACCTTGCCTTTAATGTAATTATTCTTATTTTTTATGTCAGTCTCAGTCTAAAGGAAGTGTTCATGGTGATATGAGATATATTGTTTATTTTGAGATGCAATATTTGAGGGTGTAAAAGAAGAAAGAAAAGACTAGAAAAGGTTAAACAGAGGGAAATCAACCTGCTACTCTTGCTAAACTGATGACTTCAAACCTGTGAAAAGAGGCAGATTAAAAAGTATTGTTTCTTAAGTTCAGTTTCTGAATAAGATGACGACATAATGTTGATTCATTGAATTGTTTGCAGCTTTCTCAGCCTTTGAGGGATTAGGTTTGTATACTGAGGGATGAAACTGGATTTTTCTGGCAGTGTACTTGTCAACAAAACTCAACACCGAAAGTTGGCACTGCTTAACTATTGCAGTGAAATAAAAGTCAGAGACTCACAGTATTTACTAAGTTCCCTGAATTTCTATAAGAAAATGTGATTATTGTTGCTTTGAACACCTTTCCTCTCAAATCCTGGCGAACGTTTCGAGTGCTGAATCCACAGAAGAAGAAAACAGCGCTCTGACGCAGAAGCTTATTTCACACATTTATTTCCTACAATTAAAAGCAATCATCAACAGGAGTCTGATCCAGATCCTGTATTCCTCCCTGAAAACTACTCCTCTCTGTCTATTTACATGTTTGCGGCCGAGCCTGATCCACCAGCTACCCACCACATGAAGGGAGAGGGGATTTGTGGGAAATCCTGCAGAATTTCCTGTTTGTGGTGTCGTCTTTGCACCAGCAACACACCAGCAGCCCGGGCGTCGGTCGTGTTGAGACCTCTGTATACATTCAGCGTGTGTGTGTATATGTGTGTGCTTCCTTCATGCGCACACACCCATTATCTTTATATGTATGTGTGTTCACATCCTTGTGTACATTTGTGTGCTTGAGTGTGTGCCTGTGTGTTTTATGGAGGTTTCTGGGTTTTCTCTGCCTTTCATTTAGTGTTTGGCTGCTTCTCTCCCATTGTAAAATGTATGCAGTAACTGGTTGCACATGTTAGATAAACTTTCTATAGGAAAGGAGAGGAAGAAAGAAAGAGGGAGGGAGGAAGAGACGTGACCTTGGAGCAGCTTTTGCAAAACCTGGATCAAAAACACTTCTTCCAAAAAAAGGAAAGGTTTTTAAACAATTATCTAAGTTGATGGATAAACTTAAATTCTGTTAAAAGTTAAAGGACAGTAAAAGTAGCACTACATCCAACTGAAAAATGAGTGAGACTTGTGAAAATAGACAAACCTGGCAACCTGAAGGAAAGGATACTTCTGCAAACAGCAAAACATTTTTACTCCCAACTCTGCAGTCTGTATCAATGTTTAGATATCACCAGAACAAAACTTAAATGAAGACTTTAAAATGAAAACTCTGTTTAGAATAGTGCTGTCAGGCGATTAAAAAAAAAAAAAAATCTAATTACAGGATTTGTAAGTACTTACTCCAATTAATCACATTTTAATCTCATATCTTCTTAAGGTCCCCAAATAAAGAATCTGAATTCTAGGACATTACACAATTGTAGTGCATGACTAATCAAATGAATTCACGGAGGGGAGAAGATTTGTTAATCCACATTTTTTTCAACTGGCCAACATTAAAATGTCTGTGTTCACTGCGTCTATAGAAGTAAATTTGGTTTTCAGCAGTGGAGGTGGGGTCTGGCAGAGCTTGTCAATCAAAATCCTGCTCGTAAACTACTGTGGGTGAGAGCGGTGTTCTCTTTGGATGAGAGCTAAGCATGGATATGAGGAGAGGATGAGAAATGACAGCGGCATAGAGAGATGCTGCGAGTCAGAAAAGTTCAGGCAGCTCACGCTCCAACTGAGGATGTGCTGTGGTAGTTCAGAAAGAAAGAGCGGTGCCATCGTGAGAAAAGATGACAGAGATCATGGAGAGGATCAAAGAATGGTGTGCCAGAGACAAACACAATCGAAAGGTTTGTTTCATCTTTTTTTTGGATCAAAAACAGGAAGAAAGACATAAAAGACAAGAGTCCACTCTTCTTAGGTAGTTTTCCTTTTTACATAGTCAAAAACAATATTATTTGGGTCTTATAAGATCATTAAAGATACTCTGAAAATGACTGACAGCCAATGAGATAATTTTGCATTAACTTTTAAAACATGTTAATTTGCAGTGTAATTAATTAATTTAATTAATGCATTGAAGTGACAGCCGTAGTTTAGAAATCTTATCTGCTTTAATTTCATGTTTGATTAAATTATTTAGCATTTCAAAACAGTATGAGTTAGTTTTAAGAATACAAAGTACGATACCTTTGGTTTTAGAAGTATCTTGATTGGGAAATTGATGCGAAGAAACTTAATAATTGTGTTTTTGGATTTGTTTTTTCATGACTAAGGAGACAGCTTTTAAGTGTTTCCTCCACAGGTCTGTGGCAGTTTATATTTTCTAAAACAGAGTTCTAGCAGCTTGCAGACGCAGTTGCCCTATGACATCAGCTGTACCAGTATCCAGTGCGTACCAGCTAGTAGCTGCTAGCTCAAACATGAAGCAATCTGATATTTTAATTCTGTGATATTTGACTCTTAGGGTGAGATTTTTTTCTTATTTTCTTTTTTTTTTTAGCTGTTTTTTCAGGCTTTTTCATGCCTTTATTTGGAGAGGACAGGACAGTGGATACAGCAGGAAACAGGGAGGACATGTGGGAAACAGGCTTCAGGCCATCAGCACCCTAAGGTGAGATGTTTTTCAAAGTAGAAAAAGTGTGATAGTGTCATATTTTCTATCATCATTACAGGGGGAATCAGGGAGCCACTGCAGCAGCTCAACTATGGTAAGCCGTAAAATGGACAAATGGACAAATTTGATTGGTGATCGAATCTGACTCCAATCCACCATAGACACTTTTCCAAACACTTTGCAGGAGTCCGTTTTTGTTCATCCCTATTTTTACGAGTCATACAAAACAACAGTTCAGGTGAGGTATGTGGCATCAAACTATAGTGTATGTAGTGCACAGCTTGTGCTCGCTATCAGTTGTTTTTGTTTGTTTTTTTGCTTAATGCAAACCGTCTTGAATACGATATGAGAGGAAAAAGATGAAAGAAACGGGACAGAAACTCAAAGACAAGATATGACCTGGAAGTGACATTTCATTCCCTTTAATTCTCTTCTCCTTTCATTCCTAATCTCTTCATCTCTGCTACCCTTTATCTTCCCATCTTTTTTTATGCTTCCTCCCCTTAGTCTGAGACTTGAGCAGCATTACACTGTCCTTTAATGTTGAGAAAGAGAAGGGGTGGGATGAAAGAGAGAAGATGTTTCATTCCTTCAGGATTAGGCTGCTTTATCTCACAGCAGATGCATGTAGGCTTCAGAATGTGCCTTCACTCCCTCACACACACACACACACGTATACACAGACACACACATAGACAGAGTCTGCCGCTGTGTACGTAGCCAGAAGTCATGATCAGAGCATCAGATGTGATGTGATTATTACTGGATAAGGATAATCCTGCCTCTCTGTGTGTGTGCATGCTCAGGTCTACATTTATTTCAGTGTATCTGGACTGGACTGAGAGTACATGTCCAAAGACCCTGCAGAAGAAAGCCCTAATCCCCCCGAAGAATCACATCAACCTCACTCTTCATCCTGTTTTCAGGCTCATCATCCTTTCAGCCCTCTATCATGCTCTCTTTTTATTCTCCGAACCTCTTTCGTTGTCCTTCTTCCAGTTTTCCAGTCATCCTCCTGCACGCTGTCCAAATCCACTTCCGTCTGGACGGCTCGCCAACATCAGAGATCAGGACCGCTGCTGGCTCTGGCTGCAAAATCCCCTGTCATATTTGATGGTTTTAAGCAACATCTCATCCCTGGAATAGCACAGAGTGAGTGGAAGATGTAGAAACAGTTCAAAGAATCCCATCTGAACTCTGATTATGTGAATGTGTATTAATGGATTTCTGTCCTTCTCTTCTTTCTCTGTCCATCTGAAGCACCCTGCTTTTGTTTTTGCCCAAAGGAGTGATGTTAAACTCGTATCAAATTGAATTTTTGTGTTTTTTCTACATCACTGGTTCTCCCCTGGCTTTCCAGATGTGCATGCTCAGCTGTCCCTTGGGATGTTTGCAAAATAAATAACCAATGCTCTTGCACTCACTTAAACAAAATTTAAGGGCAACACTTACATGCTTTGTCTGTGTCGGAATATGAAAGTAAAAATGTCTAAATTTGCTCAGTTGCTCTGAAGAAAAATATCTTAGTGTGCTCACTGTTTGACAAAAAAAAAAAAAAAATTAAATAACTAACTCATGCCATACTGCAATGTAAAAAAAATACAGTGGTGCATTGCATTCACTTGAATAAAAAAAAAAAATCCTCCTGTTTTTATGACACAACTATCTCATAAAACAGGAATTCATTTTTTTTTGACTTTCCAGTTTTTAAAAGATACTATGTCTTAAAAACAGGATCTCCCATGATGCTCCACTGCATGATTCATTGCTGCATGTTTCTGTCGCTAATCAGAGGTGCAGGGTCAATACAGGCAAGGTAGGCTTTTTAATGTGTTTTTGTTAACAGCTACATGTTTCATGTTTCTTCATTGAGATGATGATTAAAGATTTTCAAGAATTCCTTTACCTTTCAGATTCATGTTTTTTTTTCCTGTTAAAAGTTTGAGAACATTTAAGTAGCACTACGTGCAGCTGAAAAATGAGAGAATATAAACAGAAAATAAACAGACCTGGCAACCCAAAGGAATGATACTTCTGCAAACAGTGAAACATTTTTACTTCCAGCACTGCTGTCTGAAAAATATATACATACCACCAGGATAAAACTCAAATGAAGACTTGAAAATGAAAACTCTAAAGGTTGAGAGATGTTATATTTAATTATTTAGTATTTCAAAATAGCCTCAGTTGGTTTCAAGGATATAAAGTACGATACTTTTAGTCTTGGTAGTATCTTGATTTGGAAACAAATTGATGCAAAGAAACTTAATGATTGTGTTTTTGGATTTGTTTCTCAGTGACTGAGAAGGAGAAAGCTTGCCAGCTTTTGTGATGCAGTGGCCTGATAACATTGGTCCAACCAACTGCACCTGTATCCTCTGCATACCAGCTCGTAGCTGCTAGCTGTGCACAGTGATTCTGTGCATACTTGACTCTGAAAATGTTTTTCTTTCTTTTCTTTTTTTCAAAGGCAATTTATTTTCCAGATTTTTTATACCTTTGTTTGGAGAGAACAGGACAATGGATAGAGCAGGAAGCATGTGGGCAGGTAAGGTAGGCTTTTAAATGTGTTTTAGTTAACAGTCACATGTTTCTTCATGAAGATGATGATTAAAGATTTTCAGGAATTCCTTTACTTTTCAGATTCATGTTTTTATGGGATTGTATCTTAATAAAAACATCCAAAAATAAATAAAAGAATCCTCCATTTATGGGTTAGTTATGTGGTAAAAATATGAAATTTTTTTTTCATTTGGTGATGAATGCAATACACCAGTGGTTTTCAAATGGGGGTACGTGTACCCTGGGGAGTACGCAAGGGCACTCCAGGGAGTACGCAAGATTTGAAAATGTATATTAAAAAAATGTCAAACAAGAAAAATCACTTTAACACAATTTATCCAATCAATGTTTGAATCCAAATAAGTTCAAGTTCTTAAACTGTGTACTTTATCCAATAGACACTAATAGTACAGCGCTGTTTTACTTTTTTTTTTTTCTAACCAAAACTAATTTGCGCTTGTTGGGGGGTGCCTGGCAGAAAAAATACATGTCATAGGGGGTACGTCACTGGAAAAAGTTTGAGAACCACTGCAAAGAAAGAAGCAAGAAATAAATGTATGCCCATGCTAAAAATTAGGGGTGGGAGAAAAAAATAACCTATCATAGCGTGTGTTGTGTGTAGTGATTTTTTTTTTTTTGTTCAAATTTTTTTTTTTTTTTTTTTTTAAATTTTCAAATGAGGTCCTTCTTTTCCGTCTGGGTTGAAAAATAGTTGAAATGTCACATCCCCTGAATAAATCTTAAAAACTGACTCACATGTGATATGCAATATGGGGAAAATGTGTTTCCTAAAAAAGTCCGTTGACATCATCATCATCACCACCAATCAACTTTTTCAACTGGTTTTAAAAAAGGGAGCAAAAAATGGCAAAAATCAGAAATATCAAAGAATTGCAAATTAAATTACATTGGCACCTCAAAAATTGTAAAAGAATCGACCCTGGAGAAAAGCATATCGCCCCAGCCTCACTAAAAAGGAAGTGGATTCTAAATCTTCAGTATTTTGGTGCCCCAAAACTAAACATTGTGAGCTGGTTTGTGTTTATACCATCCGTCGTATTCTCTGCACTTTATCAACCTGTATACCCAAACTGAGGGCATGTTTGCTTTTCTTTACTTCCCGGGTCACACAGGGACTCTGCAGAGGGAGTAATTGTGTAAGAGTGTGTGACATCGATCCCTTCACACCATAATGCTGAAACACTATTTCACCCCAGCTGGTCAAAGATTACAGAGCATGCTCTTCACCAAAACACACACATACACACACAGAGAGAAAGCCACTGTGCCCACTGACATTTGACACATACTCACTTCACACTCGACCTTCGAATGCGGCTTGTGGAGTGAAGTCTTCATTGCTCAGCTTGCAGCAGGGAGCTGAGGTGGAGACAGAAAGAGAGGAGGAGACAATCAGCGGTGATCAAAGGTTCAGGGACTGCAGGCAGGACGTTTAAATAAAGCCAATGAAAAATTAATTTTGCACGGTTGAACTGCGAGGCAATGATTCAGTGTCTCGGCTGCTTTAGCTATGCCCGTTGTTATATTACTACTGTGAGATGTCTGACAAAACAACGTCAGGTAGAAAAATGAGGCCACTTAAGGAGCAGCTGTGGGGCAGGAGTCTGAGAAAGACCTTGTCCACATAAATATGCATGAATTTGGAAGAGCTTCTATTTCATGACCAAACCCACACAAATTTCTGCTCCCAATCTTTCTCCACATGCTCTCTGCTCTTAATGCTTCATCTAAAAATACATAGAGCTCATAGGCAGAGGAGCTCATTTTGGAAAACACATGCCATCAGAGAGAAGACTAAGGGCTTGTTTATGCTAAAAATGTTTGTCCAACCGTGGAAAAAAAGCATCTAAAGGACCTGGAGGAATTATATGGACCAGACCTGAAATGTGTTTAATTATGGGGGGACTGGCATACACATTTTTTTGTACATGTTTTTAATATAGATTGCATTTACTTCCAAGAGGGAAAGAATGAGTGAGGCGTTTACAATGGGCTTGAGAAAGTTGTTCAGACCATCTTTTGTTTGTCTTTCACACAAAGATGGTATATTTTGGTAAAATGGTCTGTGCATGAAAAAAAAACACATTACTTTTTATTTTGAGACACAAACAAAAGAGGAAAAAAAAACAATTTACAACAATTGCTGACAGCTTGATTACTGCAATTTTCCCACTGTTAGAGAATGAATAATTGTATGTGTTTAGCCACATAATAATCAATAGTAAAATGCTGTTTTACCCTTCATTTAATTTGACAGAAGATGTTTGATGGATTTCCAAACATTAATTCCAGAATAAAAAAATATACAACCACAGCAAGAGTTTGGCTCAGTTAGGTATTGTACTTAGTTTACCACAGTGTTTCCAGCTATGGGCCGTCACATCAGATAAGTCTTTGACCTTTTGACCATAGACTGTGTAAAACATGGACGTAGTCTCTGCGATGACACAGTCTGTTCCTGAAGCAGTGAAATGAAGCAGGCACTAGATACTGCTTACTGCTTTTGCTTGTAGTATATAGTATGACTGTTCTGTTGGGTC
Organism: Halichoeres trimaculatus; assembly: GCF_033239565.1. Classification (NCBI taxonomy): domain Eukaryota; kingdom Metazoa; phylum Chordata; class Actinopteri; order Labriformes; family Labridae; genus Halichoeres; species Halichoeres trimaculatus. Next base: position 21,647,931 of record NW_027437197.1, read on the forward strand.
TGTTTTGTAGTATATTGCTCTGGTTTCTGGTTTCGGAAGGTGGAGCTACAGATGGTGTTGGGTTTTTTGCCTTTAATGTAAATATACAAAACAAGCAATTGGCAGATCTTAGCATTTGGTTATTTTGTTAATCATATCAAACAGAATCAACATTCTTGATTTCTAATCTTACGCCAAAAGTTATATGGTTTACTGAAAATAAATCTGAAAGGGATTTTTATTTTAAACCACTTCTATACACTCCACGTATGGTTTGAAAAATGAATCAGTGATAAATAATAATAATAAATTTGTAGAAGTAAACACTCCTTTAATGACTAGAAGTGACAAGATTTACTAGTGTTTCTTCGCATCATTTCACTTCTATCTCATGGACGGTCTAACATTAGTGTCGTGTTGTAACTATAACGCTGAGTAATTCCAGTAGATGGCGCTAATTCACCAAAACCTGTCACCACATAGACAAACAGTGTTAGCGCCGTGCATTGTGGGAAACAGTATCCCAGGTAGACTGGTCCGTTGCATACTGAGAAATTTTCCTGGATCAGTAGAACATCTGGGGGATTTTTGTCATACAGCAGATTTTTCAAGTTTTTGCATACTACCTACTACAGACTGAATTTCAGACAAAATAGTCAGCACTACTAGTGTAGTAGGCGGTTTGGAAAACAGCCTTTGAGCTTCCTTTCTAACAGTTATAGGGCGCCGGTCAGTCGCTTGAGCTGAACTGTGTCTCTGATTGGACAATCAGACGATCCCAATAACCTCAAAACCGTCGAGTACTAAAATAAAAATCTCCCCTTGTACATTGTGTGTCGTATCAGAACCAGGCTGTGAATATGTTTTTTAATGCAGTAAAAGTCTGTTGTTTTGGGGATTGGTGTGTACGTGGTTTCCAGTCTTTCTGCAGCCAGTCTCACGCCCGAAATACACCAGATATGACTCTGTTGCGCTACGTCTTGATTGCATTCATCAACTAACACCAGCTGCATGTTCAGTCTGGCAAGCTGCATGGCTGACAGACATCTGGAGTCACAGACCGAGGAGTTATTGCGCTTCCCACTCCATTGATAGGTCTCTCTTTATCTATGTTAGGCTGTAAAACCCCAAACTTGTTGACTCCTGATCTGGCTCCACTTATTATGTCCATTTGTCATTGCAGTCAAGCTAAAAAAAAACTGATTTTGTTATGGTCTGTTTTATTTTGAAAGTCACTGGATGTTTTTAGTTATCATAACTTCCTGTCCCGCCTGATCTTCCCTACGCTGAACTTGTGCATCACAGCTCCGCGTCCATCAAAAATAGGATGGCTGCGTATTACCTGAAACAGGATGAACCAGCCACGTGGACGTATACTGCAACAGAATAGATCCAGCATGAGATTACACTCTGATTTGAATGAAACCTATTTGATCTGTTTGCCAAAGTGGAATAGAGACGCACTGCAGAAACATCTTGTGTATTTCAGTCATCAAGCAGAATACAGCAAATTTTTTGCACTTCCACATATGCTTCATTTTTCTGAACTAGATGTTGCCCTTTGCTTTTGATGTGTACTGTTATCGGAGCATTTAGGTCCCACTAATGTACTGGTAGCAGTGTTTTGTTTTGCACATACTCTAAGTGAAACATAAAGGCGCTAATTCACCTATACGGCACTTTCAGTTTGCTCCTTAACCAAGAAAATACAAAGCAGTCATCAATCCACTCAAGCTTAAGAATCTCAGCCTGTTTCTTACAACTCAGGTCTCTTCTGGGGAACTTTATTATGATTCCTTGTACGAACAAAGTGGTTCCTTTCATCTCTTTGTGGATTTTGTCCTTTACAGGATAATTAGATCCTGTTCAAGATTTAATAACACACAGTCACACACTAATAATGTATGCAAATGAATCATCAGTGGCTTCCAGTGGGACGTCAGAGGACAATGATACAGCTAGCTGTGTTCCTGTGTGTGCTGCAGACAGAAACCTTGTGATATGCGAGGTAAACTGGAAACTGGATTTCCAACTCTTGGTGAAACCTGAAGCTCAATACGACTATAGCACAAAGCCTGAAGCTGGAGCACAAGGGTCGAGCAAATGGTGCTCAGGAACCATCTATTTGAACCTGTGTGATTCAGGAACTCAATAACCCCCTGGAAGATGCGTAGATACACATGATGTATTTCTGCCCCTGTACATTATGGGAGCATAATTATATCCCACTTAGCACTCACATGTGACCGTGGCAGGCACGCACTCAGGTTCATACATACACAGACAAACTGATTCACTCACCGACAGGCAACCAGCAACAGTACAAGTACAAGTAGAGAACTTCCAGGTCAACAAAAACAATACATTTTTTGTAATATATACCCTACATCCACAGAAAATGTGATTTATTTTCCATAAATTCCACAAATAAAGTTATCTTTCTGCCCTGCTACAGTTTGAGAGCAGCGTATCCTCTTTTTAGTAGAGTACAGTAAAAAATAAATTGCTCCTCATCACATTCTAACACCCCATTGGACCTGAGTGTGCTAAATTACCGCCTGAAGCCAAACCAGCAGCACTCAAAATGTACCCTCTTCTTTATTTATGGAGTTTCATGCAGGCAGCGGGCTCGGGGACTTGTTTTTATACGTGCATGGTTGCTCTCTATGTCATCAAGGTGCCATTCCCGTGTCATGTTGTGCTTGTTGGCTGGTTCTCATTTCACAAAAGTGCCCTTTCTCTTGTTGCCGAGTTGTGAGTTTGTTTAAGTGTGTTAATGAGGCAGCCTTCCTGTGTTTTTGGCCTGTTGATAAGCTGAGCTATAGGTTAACTGCTTTTAAAGGGGTTTTACCATGGTGTTTAGGTATGTGAGTGTGTGTGTATGTGTGTGTGTGTGTGTGTGTGTGTGTGGGGATTGGTACGTCTGGAGCCATGGAAAGGTTCCCCAGCGGCGTCAGACTCCTCATTAACCTTCTCTTCATCTTTTCCTCTTTCTGCCCAATCCAGCATTCCTCAGTCTCTCCTCTCCGTACGCCAACCTTCACATCAAAGTATACTCTGTAATCTGCTTTTTTAAATTCAGTTTTCACCAATTTTTATCTGTGCCTTTCTCCTATTTTCAATCATAAGCACGTTAACCAGATAAAGCTGTGGCCCAACCCGTAGATGTATGAGCATCCATTAATAGTTTAAACTCTGAGATAATTCTTGGCAAAACTCAATGCATCTTTATCCTCATTTAATCTCATCTCATGTACAATAACACATACTGCGTGGGTTATTTAGGGTAAAAAGTCACATTTTTCTCGTCTTCAGCACTTTAATAGCATGCAAAGCGTGCAAACACTTACTTGGCATCAGCTGTTTCTTGTTGCTTCACAGCGCGCTCAGTGGGATATAGATCAGCTTTTGGAACTATGGACTGTGTAAGACATGGACAGCCTCAGTGATGACACCCATTGTTTTCTCAATGCTGTCCTTCCATCACCCTCAAAGCAGGCAAAGTGCTGTTCAAACAGCTACAGCACGCCTTCCTGTCAGTCAAAAAGCTCTGCCCCTAATTATACAAATTTATGTGTAACTCCTGGCCTCCAAAACAGATAGTCATAAATAAAATTAGTGGAAAAAAAGATGCTGAGACAAAATTTGTTTTTGAACCAGGCTACATTCTGCTGTAAAAATGGGATCTGATAGCGTGTCCTTGGCTTGGGGAGCTTGTCTGAAGTGGACACTTAAGAAACTTCATTTTTCTCAGCTCTACATTGGCTTCTTCTTTCAACTCAAGGAGTCACAGTTTGTTTTTGTACAGCTTTCCAGTCTAGTTCTGCTGCTTGTGCCACAATGCTCCTTGAATTAAAGAAAAAAGCATGCATACAGATCAATTTAAAACAGACTTAGGGTGCAGCCATCTGTACCGTACCATGCAGTACTGAACCTTATCGTATTCAACATGGGGCAACATCCGGTTAGTAAAAATGAAGCCAATGCAGAAGTGCTAAAAGTTGCTGTTCATTGAAAATTCGCTTGAGGCTGGCCGTAGAAAGACGGGAAGTCATGAACACACCCAGCCATAAAAACTGACTTTTAAGACGTTAAAAAAACATATTTACAGCCTGATTCAAAAAACAGCTTGGGTCTAAAATGTTGATTTTACTATCGGCTCACACTGTACAGTGTGTCTTTGCGGATTACAAGTTATTAGGATCGTTTGATTTTCCAATCAGAGACACAGCTCAGGTCCCGTGACCGCCAGGCGCCCTGTAGCTGCTCAAAGAAAAACTCACAGCCAGTGTCATAGCGAATGTGGCTGTGTTTGCGGATTGGCTACATTTTGCGGTTTCAGGAACAGGCCCTCCTACGTCACCTGAAACATCTGTTAAAACAATGCGTGGTATCATCACAATCGGTACAGTACGGAACACAGAGAACATGGCTACAACCTTAGTTTCCTTTTGCTTGTGTTCAGTCGTTTTGTCCTAGCACAGCCCTGCTATTCTTTTAAATGATTGTCAAGAGGAGCGATCACAGCAATTATTTGTCATGAATTACATTTCATGAATTATACACAGTGCCCTTGTTGTGTACGTGTGCTTATGTCAGTACTCGTGCATGAAGTGTACCGCATTCAAGCACACCTCTCTGAAGCATGCCAAATATAGACTCTTTAACTAATGGACGTAGCCATACTGGAAGTGGTGGGGGCTTTAAGTACAGCTTTAGGGCATCCACCAGTCACCTGAGCTGAGCTGTGCCTCTGATTGAGCGAGCTTGAGATCTTGATATCCTCTGAACTGCCAAGTTAGAAAAAAAATTCAACTCCTTTACAGTGTGTTCTGACAGTAAAGTTAATTAAACAGGCAGGAGACCTTTTTTTAACCAGGCTGTAAATGGGTTAATTTCTCCTGTGAAACAGTTTTTTTTTTAAGCTTGGTGTGTATGTGACTTCAGGTACTTCCAGAGCCAGCCTCAAGCGAACACTTGAGAAACAGCAGATTTTAGCACTTCAGTATTGTCTCAAATTCTTAGACTGGAAGTTGCTGCTTGGTGCCAAACCAGAAAAGTGTACATGAGTACATGCTACAGTAAGCATTTGTCATCCCCAGCTCCACTAAGAATCCCTAATGGTCTCTACTGCGCAGACTCTAGCTACACAGTGGTGGCGGTGTTTTGGCTGCAACACAGTACAATTGTAAATGGTGAAGCCACGATGTCCACTCTGTTTACACTCTGCTGGCTGTACAGGCACACTCCAGGGCAACAGAAGACTAGAGAAAATGCTGATCTAGACCAACATAGTATAATAAGAAACGCCACATGCTTGACTTTTACTTACTGTCATGTAGAGCCCCTGTGATCCTCTTCTGGAGGAAGTGACAGAGGTGGAATGAGGTAGGATGCTACTCTGTGACAAATATGTCAGATACTTTTTTACCCTACCAGCTCATCCCACATTTGTTGTGTATGGATTATGTTTCTGTGTGGAGAGAGTGTAAACATGAAACAAACCTGCTGGTACTGATATCACCCTCTTTAAGAACACATGGTGAAAAGCAGCATCTTAGAAAGACAACCGTACAAGTGTACGTATTTAAATAATTGACTCCTGACTTCCCTTAACTGACTTCACATGAAATATGTGGAGTGGAGGTTGGATATAAAATAAAGTAGACACGCAAGTCCTGCCTGTGAGAAAAGCTGTGGTAACAAGTGTAAAGAACAACTTTCTGATGTGTTTTCACTCTGTCACTTTCCTTGTACAGAATGTCCCCTCGAGCAGAGTGGAGTGCTGGCAATACCGCCACTGTGGGGACAAAAGGAGCCTTTACTGTCTTTTATCGCTCTCTCTGAATCTTTCTACCTCTCTTTCTGTCCTTCTGTTCCTCACATGCACCATTTATCATTCTCCTTTCTCTCCCTCTCTCTGTTTCTCTTTCAATCTCTCCCTTCCTGTCGCTGTCGGAGGGGAATGACGACCATCTGCAGCCCTCCTGCCCCTTGACATCTGGAGACGGGCTGAGACACAACGACAAGAGTGCGCGCACACACACACACACGCGGACAAACACACATGCACAGGAATACACACACTGTCTGTGCTGCAGTGAGAGCTGTGCAGCAGAGAGGAGCAGAGACAAAGAATGAGGTTCAGGGTGGAGTAGAGGGAAAGAAAGACGACAGACTAACAGGCGAGGTCTAATGACTGTATGCCATCATGTTATTGTCATCACTCAGAAATACATCATATTTTTCACCCCTGACAATTAAATCTGACTCTTTAAACAAAGACTTACAGTATGGCAAAAAAAAAAAAAAAAACATTCTCTGAACCGCCTTCATATCTGTCAAAAATACGGAGAGCAACGACTGATTCATTTTTCATGAATATCTGTATCTGCGATCTTTTATCTTCTTTAACATATCAGCTCATTAGCAGTGAATGGAGTCATTAACATTCCAGCGAATGTAACAAAACAATATTTTTCATCAGTAGTTGCTTGACAGATGCTGAATTGTCATGTTCATACAAAGCCGTCATTAAAAAGGTCTTTAGCACACAAGAGGAGAGAAGTAACCACAGAGGTGTGAGTGATTCTCTCTGAAAAATCATTTCTCAGCTTCACACTTCTTAAGATATCTTAAGGTGAATACTTTGACCAAAATCAGCCTCTTTGCTCTGAAATGAGCTCACTTTCAGAACAATTGAGGCCACATCTTCACATGCTTGTCTCTGTGTCTTTTCAGGACACTCCCACAGTGGATTACCATGAAAACTGAGGTGACAATCAGAGCTGACCCAACTCCAACTGGCAACGTATTTCATGTGTACAAGGACCAGGTGGGGACCTGGTGGTTGTGGATTACATGCTGCAGTGTTCTGCTTGTGCTCACATGTGGAAATCAATGAATCGGTGAGTCTATGCATACCTGGGCATTAAATATCTGCACATGGGCCCTGAGGTGCTGTCTTGAAGAAATACCCCCATCAGCTGGACCTTGGGGGGTCGGATCTTGTCCATATTGAATATGTAGGAGGGTAAAAAGACAAAACATTTCCTAAAAGGATTCAAGCAAGGCCTACAGTGCCCTTTGGGTCCTTGTCTATAAACTTGTGTTCTTTGACATTTTGGTCATAAGCAAATACAAGCTGAACTTACATATCATCACCCTATCAAAATAAGGGTAATTTTTTGTGAAATAAGTTTTTGGCTTAAGTCATTCCTTGATAATGCTGGCCATCTCTGGAAAAGTCGCTTAAATCTTTAGCTAAAGGATCATGCTTTTTATGCCCTATTGGACAAGGGCCTATGTCAAGAGGGTGACTTAGACCATTTTATTTCTAGCCCAAGTAAAAATTTTGTATTATATGAGATAAAATGTGTGACTTGGGCCCTGTGATTGGCTGGTGACCAGTCCAGGGTGTACCTCGCCTCTCGCCAGCAAATAACAGTTGGGATAGGCTCCAGCCATCCGCAACCCTGAACAGGATAAGCGGTTAAGAAAATGGATGGATGGATGGATGGATGGATGGATGGATGGATAGATGGATGGATGGATGAATGTGTGACTTGGGCAATTTACCAAGCTTTTATGATGGCGGCTGCTTCAAAAAGAAAAAGAAACTGAAGTGCAGAAGAATCTGTAAACATGATTCTTTAATCAGTTTCTACTGGTGAGTGATTAAGTTCACTATCATAGAAACTAGGGTATAATGTGGAGTAGTTTAGTCTAAATTTCACAAGTTATAGTTCAGCTACAAATTTAGCTACTTTTAGCTAGCTACCTATTCCTGGCTAGCCCGCTGATACCTGTAACCAAACATCAATCAACACAAGGAAATAACACCCCTCAAAGTTTTAAAATTAAAGATATGTTTTTCTGTTTGGTAGGAGATGTATCAGTAAGCCTTCTTAGGGTATGATTGACCTGACATTTCTTCAGTTTAGGTTGGAGTTATTTGTGTTTTGAGTTTGCTTTATGGAATTAAAGGAGAGTTAATGGTTAGGTTTTAAAAAGTTGTCAAAACTGGATGTTGGAAATGGGTTAGGGACTGCCTCCTGACCAGTTTGATTAACCTGACGTTTGTTTAATTTAACTCAGGGTGATTTCAGTTTGGAGTTCCACTAAGGAATGAAAGAGCAGTTTAAGCCAGGTTTAAAGTTGCCTAAGTCACATTAGAATGTTACAAAAATTGGCCTTTGTCACTTTATTCTTTAATGTTTCATGATTGACACACATTGTTCTCTGCACGACAACAGTCATCTTCTGTGAAGGTTTTTTTGATTGAAATTATTAATAAATACCATTTGCTCTGTATTTGGTAAAGTTTTTTGAGTTTTCCCAAAAACTTGAAAAAAAATGACTTTGGCCATTATTTTAACAGGGTGATAATATGGAATACCACTCTATAAAAGCTTCTGAATACTCATTTACAGATGTGTGATTGTCTGATTAATGTCCCTTTTAGCTCTGCTTTTGGTCTCCTCCAACCTTTAAACCAAACTATCCTTCCCTTTAGCGGCCAGATACTCTACTGTTAATGCTTGTGATCTTGAGGTGAATACACATACTATTCATTTCAGCCTTTGTATGAATGAAAATGTAATTCTTAACTTTCTTATACCCCACAGTTAGGTTTTGACTAGCCACAAATGAGAGCAACAGAGGTCAAGGAAAGTACGTCTCAATAAACTTTCATAATTTCAGTGTAGGACACTCAGAAACAACCCCCTCTCCTCCAACAGTACTTTGTTAGTGTGACCCTGTGTCACAGGTTAGCAATGTTTGCAGGCTGTAACTCTCTCCCGGGGTGAGTTACTTCCCTGCCTTGAAATTAGCCCAAGTGCAGTCCCCGCCAGAATGATAGATGACCAACTTATCGTCTGAACTAATTAGGAATCCAGGCTCTTGAAGTTTATGAAGGATTGTATTTCCAGTAGAGTGAGTTTAATCAGCTTGCTTTATCTCAGTCACAATTACAGCTAATTTAAAGGACAAGTTCTTGTAGGAGCTGAAGGATCATATTTCTAGAACAAAATTAAGCTATCTTCTGAAGCTCCCTACAAGCAATAACTGCTTGCAAAAATACTGCGTGTTTACAATTCCCCGGCATGCATTTGATGACTTAATCAAGCTACTTTGGTAAGTACCCTCCAAACTTTGGCAATAAGTATCAGAAACATGATACTTTCAGATCTGATCAACCCTGGCTTTCCCAAAGAGGAGGGATTGGACTAACTTTGGAGATCACCTGACACTTTTTCAGCTTAACCACAAGGTCTGTGCTTTTGGTTTTAAATGGATAATCAATAACTTTTTGACAACCATTTTTTTTTTTTTGGTTTCAAGTATTTAAAGGTAGATTCTGCAGGAATTTTTGTTACTTGTTAGTAAACACAACATTCAAACTGTGCTCCTCCTCCTTCAATCAGTGTCAGTGGCAGCACACACCCACTACCTTCAACGATGACTGCATGAACACACTCGCTGGCCCAGCAACCACCTGCGGCACTTTGTTTCTATGTGGGAGAGACTCGAGAGATGTGCGCCTGACTCAGCATGTTAATACAAGCTAGTCACGGGTATTTGGTGTGTACCTGGTTAGCAGAAAGCTAACCTGCGTTGCTCTTCGTCCTGTACTGCTCTTCAAAAGCTTTATCTGTTCGGTGTTTTTCAGTGTTTGGTTGTGTTTTACTTCCTTCGTGGTACGTCCACTATCGTAGCTGCTCTGATTAGCTTCCACTTGCAATCATCAACATGCAAAGTCACTTGAGCCCTGGGCACTCTGGGATTACCTGATGTAACCACGCTTACTATCCACCCAGAAACATCCAGATGCAACCAAAACATCAACATACAGGCAGAGGAGGGGGGTTTGAGGCAGACACAGACACTGACACACGTGTAAAGAGGTGCAAGAGTGACCAGTGAGCAGGACTATTTCTGTAAAAGTTGACTTGTTTTTTTTTTTTTTCAGAAAAAACCTGCAAGCTCCACTTTTAAAGTTACTGTACAAAAATGATCAGTCATCAGTTTTAGCACTTTTGCTCATGCAAACCCATCAGTGTTAATTTCAGATTGTTTCAAAACCAGCCAAAAATCATCACAGGAGCCTTAGGGTTAAATATTCAAGCTACACACTGAAGCTGAACGATACATCAGTTTCTATAACAATGCTGACATGCTAATATAAATGGCTGTGCACCTAAGTCCATTACTTTCTTATCATCGTCACTGGTTGTCTTTCCATTATGTGGCATTGCTATTTTGCCATCCCTAAAACAAAATACACAACAGGGTGTGAAATACATTGTAAGTTGTTAAGTGTTTTTTAATGTTTGACTTCTTAATGCAGCTCATCTGCAGTATGGCTGCTTGAGGAGAGGCCCAGGATGTTAGACGAAATTATTCTGAATATTTAAATGTTGCACAGTCTCACAAAATCTGTGAAAGACCTGACAACTGAGACTAATTTTGAGCATTAATCCTGATTTAATCCTGGATGAGCTGGCAAAAAACATGTGTACGAGTGGGTAGCAGGTATTATCATCTAAATCCAGCAAGTTTTGAAATGTATGCCCATGAATTGAAGAGTTACACTGCCACATCCATTTAATTGTCTGTTTGTCTCCTTACAGGTAGAATGAGACTGAGTAGCTGCTGCACTGACAGCCTCAAGTTATGAAAAACCCTTCAGAGGCCATACATGAGCTACATCTTTGTGACACGCAAAAATTAAAAGCTAAATGAGTTTCTTCTTTTTTCGTGTTTCAGAGCCAGACTCGCCATTACATAAGAAAAGCTGGATTCTTGTGTGAAGGTTCAATGAGGAAGTCAAAGTGCTCCGCTGAGGTAATTACAGATTCCGTCTGTCTGACCTGCAGGGCAGCAAATCTGTCCGCTCTTGTGCTTTTGTGCAAGTTCACAAGTGCCCATGTGAATGCAAATGCATTTCTAGGTCTGTGGAGAAAAAGAATGAGGATAAGAAAAAGTACGTCCCCAAAAAAAGCCCTCAGTGCCTTGGCAGCTCCAAGCTGTTGGCTCTGTAAGTTTGAGCACAAATGTGTAACGCTGGTAAGACCAATAATTTCATAAAACCCTCAGTGACACTTAGAAACCACTCCTTTGCTCAATCCTCCTGTCATTTGCCAGCAGTAATACACAGTGTAATACCCCTGAAGTGTTTGACAAATGTAATCCTCCATTATTTTCTTATTTTTGTTGTTTCCTTTCTGTCTCAGCTGTCTTTTTCTGTCACAAACAGGATGTGACAGCTCTGAGATGCTGTGCCCATATCTAACCTAGCTGAGCCCATCTGAAGCCTTTCACTGGGCGAGTCGGCTGCCTGCCATTTTTAGCACTCCTAGGTAAACCGGCCAAATGACTGTGGCATGCTGTGAAATGCCACTTTCCTTTATTTTAGATTTGTGTGTGTCACTCAGCTTTAAATTGTTTGCGGTTCAAGACAGAATCTATCTTTTCAACAAGACATGAGGTATGACTTCTCAGGCCTGGTTACAACTGGATCCATCTGGTTCTTTGTCGAGAGACAAAACTTTACACATTTGACAACCTATTGGGAGTCCTATATATTTAGTTGAACCCTAATAACACATCTTTATGCTTTTTAAGTCTAGAATTTAGAGTCTGTGCTCTGCTCAGGAAGACTGCCCTTATATAAGATTAGATGGATAACTGTAATACCCTATGTCAGCAAATATCTGCCCTGGAGGTAATGTTCAGCACTCTAAAATGTACTGCCTGCACTCAAGAGATGGTTGAACTGTAAACAGTATTTTGAACTGGTGCAGCAACCTTCCCATGTTTCCTTACAAGCAAGTTATTTTACTTCAACAGTTCCAGTATGTATGTCAAAAATACTTTGTATTGTTTGAACCAGATCAGTCACAAACAGCGTCAGCTTCACTCAAAGGAGCCACGGGTTTCTCTCCTTCTCTCCTGAGGCTTGAATGTCGACTTTTTAGTTGAATCAGTACAAAGACTCCCAAGCCTGGGGCTGTGAGTACTATGGGAAACAAGACCTGAGGGAGTCAGGAGAAGCTTTAAAAATCCTCAAGTGTTTGAGCTCGTTTGCACAACAGCTTTCTCACACCTCTGTGTGAATGGGTTTTATGGACCTGGATGCTAAAAGCACCAATTGCAGTGAATGACTGTTTAAATAGCTACAAGTGAAGTAGGGTCTCTTAAAAAGTACACATCTTTAAAAGACTTATTGTAGTTTTTTCTGAGGGAAGAATCTATCATTGTTTCTAAGGCAAGAATTGGACATTTGGAGTCTCAACCTTGGCTCAACATCCAGTACAAAAGCACCATGGAGCTTGTTTGTGATGGGGAGTGGTGGATGGAGGTGAAACACAGCCCTGAGCAATGTTGTGTCTCAAATGGCATCCTGTACTGTAGGGTTTGACTTGGAATTGAAAGGCCAAAGCAGTAAAAAAGACTGAAGTCCTTCACAAATGTTGATCGAAATGCACCAGATTTTCATATTATTATAAAAAAAATACTCCTCGAGATTTCTTAAGAAATTAATTCTCATTAGTAAAAAGAAAAAAAGAGAGGTCTCTGACAAAACAAACTTTCTGTCAGCCTGTAGAGTTTTTTTCATTGAGGAAATAATTTTTAGAAATGCATGAAATGGCCTTCTTGACCATATTAAGACAATGAGGCTGAAATCTTGTAATTTCTGCATTGTAAACTTGAAACCTGACCTAGTACTGCAAAAAGACTAAGGGCCAATCCCAAGTGTCACTCTTACTCCTTCCTCTTCATCTTACCTCTAGGCCATCTGCTACAAGAACCAAGGGAAAGAGATGAAAACACATCTCTTAGAAATGAGACACCACTCAATCCCCACCATGTCATCATCATAGACTGTATATAGGGTGGACAGCGTGACCATTGTACGGTTTGAAGCCAAAATACCCCCGTCACAGGTGCAGTCAATGAAGCAGTTGTGCAGCCAGAGTCTGCGCAGTAGAGACTGTGAAGAGTTCTAGGAGAATCTGAGTGGAGCTGGGTGACAAAAATAATATATCCTTTTTTCCTTTTGAGAGTCTAATCGCTTCTTGACTTTACCTCCTGATATATTTTACAATCCCGGAAAAAAATATATGAGAACGGCAGCTGTCAATCATCGTTTAACAAGACGTAAAGCCTCATTTTTAACCTTGGATAACTAATGAAATGAAACTTTTCAGACAAAAAGAGGACATGAATACAAGGCAGCCAAATAGTACCTTCAAATTACCACAATAATCAGATTTCTACAAAGTGTATTAATTTTTATAAGTTTGACCACAGCCCATTTGGAATGGCTGGAGAGTTGGATTTTTGACCTATACTGCAGTCAGCCACCAGGGGGAGCAGTTTTTGTGGCAACCTCACTTAGAGCCGAGTAAGATGACGTCCACTTTTTTTACAGTCTATGGTCATCACGTGATGGGGACCATGTTGCTGTTCATTCACTTCCAAAGCAAACACATTTTTACAAACTGATGATGAACTGATATCGGATTGGGGTGACAAATTCACAGACTTCACTATGGTGTAATGCATTACATTAGTGATGAGACAGCTAAGAAACGCGAATGTGAAGCTAACGTAACAGTATTCAGAAGCTATATAATGTAGCTTCTGAATACTGTTACATCAGCTTATCATAGCTTATGTAGCTAATGCAGCGCCTGAATGCAGCTAAGCTGTCTCATCATTCATGAAATGCAGTTCATTGTAGTGAAGTGTTTGTTTTGAATTTGTCGCCCTGGTCTGACATCGGTGTAGCTGTTATTAGCTATTAGCTGTAGCTGTGGCTATAGCAACATTAGCTATATCATTGTAACAAGCGACTTCATCCAACCAGCAATTCAAAATATGGCTAATATTTACATGGAGTAGCAAAGGATTGGCTAGCTAATAAAAAAATTCAATATCATGTGAAATTTGTCATACCCCTATGTTTCAAGTGAGGTCCCAGTTTGTCTTCGTTTCCAGGGCTGTGTAGCTCTTTGCCTTGATCTTACGGAGAATTGGGACACCACTTCACCAGACCCACACACACAAAACCAAGTGCTAAGGATTAGAAATGGTATTGGCCCTAAACATAAGAGGGAAAAACCATCTCAATTAACATTTGGAGCAAATTAATCTTTTGTTTTAGAAAGACTTTGCCATCCTGAGTTTACAATTTACACCAAGCTAAGCTTAGAGAAGCTAAACTTAAACACAGATGATGAAAGATTCAAAAGTGAGAGTTATGTTAGGTTTCTCTTTCAATTTAGATTAAATTTAAACTATTTTCGAATAAAGAAAAGAAAAAAACTTTTGGGGGCAGAATGACCCTGATATTTTTATGATTTGGTGGAAACACAAACACATACTCTGTCACATCTGTTAAAACACTTTCGTTTTCTAAAAACAAAAATGTAACAGAGAAACTTACACCAGGAAGAGAAGGAAAAGGTCGCTTGATTTATATTTTTGCATGCAGTAAAATAAAGCAGAACTAATATGAGACTGACTTGAAAAAACTGCCCCTTGTGCAAAAACTGTTAAAGTGTGGTGTGAAATTAAATCATCTTTCATGAGGTGGCCTTGAGTAATTCATGGCTCTAATTAGAGCAAGTTAACACAGTATCAAGTTATTTACACTGTTTGTCACAGACTTTAATGAAATCATATGTAATCTCCTTAATGAGCTTTCATCGCAGAAACAGTTATGGAGGAAGAATTAGAGCTTTGACACCAGGCGTAGAGAGGAGAGTTTGTGGCTGAAAATAAGCAGGAATCCCCCTCCTGAGCTGTGCTATTAACATGTTCCATGTAACACTTTGTGTGTGTTGGTGCTTCATGCTGATTTATAGCCCTCATTATGAGGCGCATATGTAAAGGACCCCATGGCTGCCAGACGTCATGCCTCCAGGAGCACCTTACCCCCACCTCCACCTCCCTTCACCGCTCCGGCTCTTTAATGATTGACTTTTTCAACTCTTGGCAACCCCTCTTACCTCTCTGTCTCTGCTCCTCATGAGATCTTTTACTAAAACCCACACCTGGATCCCACAAGTCTAACCCTGTCACCTTGCATCATTCTGCAGTCTTGACCCAAATGTCTACATATATCTATAATTAACATCCCCTCTCTCCCAGCACTAAGACTTTTAATAGGTGAAATATGCTGCCCAACCACAGGGCTTTTACATGTAACTCCCTACACAACCCACATAAGCGAACATGTTTAGTGGGTAACACTTTATTTTGATAGTCCGCCTTTTGACACTCAACAAGCTATCAGTAGATATTCAAAGTAAATTTTTCAGCAGACAAGTAACATGTATTCATCTAACTATTGGTAGACTTTAAGGTACATTTCAAGGTTTTACAACATTTTACAAAAATTGTGACCCCGACTCTCTTATTTTACAGGCTATTAACTGACATTTGACTATCTGTGGTTTGTCAACTTCTTCTTGTAAGATGACACTCTATTAGTCTGAATCATTTATTTGAATTACAAAGCAAACTCAGTAGTCACACAAAATTATGGTAACATTTCAGTAAACTTAGACTTATTTTTCCCCCAAAATAACTGTACAATTGTTTTTTGAAAAAGATCCCATGCGGGAAACCAGAGGCAGCTTGACATTAGCTGCGTTTCCATTACACTTTTTGCAAAATAAAAGCGATATTTCTGAAGTTTCAATAAAGAACAATTTTGCCTTGCCGGTGTTTCCATTACAACCAGAATTGTGTACAATTTGAGTACAGTAAAACATAATGTCCACCTGGACGCTGCACTCATGATGATGCAGATTCTTGAATATTAGTGTTTTTATTCACTGCTCAAACTGTTGGCCGTGATCACGCTAACTCAAAACACACACAGACCTCCGCCCCTTCCTCCTGCTGCTCTCTGACCCACTCATAGCCGTCCTGCCATAGTCTGTGTGCAAGTGGACACATTCAAGGAGGTGAGGGAGGTGCGTTGTTATGACAAAGTGACGTTTTTGCGAAAAAGGTGTTAACATTGCACTTTTGCAAGGAACTTCAATCTCCAAACTTCTGAAAAACCACCTCATGAGAGTGTAAAAACTTTTTAGCGAAATCCGAGAAGTTTTTTTTGAAAATGTGGCACTTCCATTACCATTTTTATGGCGATTTTTACGTTTTGCGCAATTCTAAGTGCAATGGAAACACAGCTTTTGTCTTATCTGTGGTAACA
This sequence comes from Halichoeres trimaculatus, assembly GCF_033239565.1. NCBI lineage: Eukaryota > Metazoa > Chordata > Actinopteri > Labriformes > Labridae > Halichoeres > Halichoeres trimaculatus. Next base: position 21,664,144 of record NW_027437197.1, read on the forward strand.
ATTTCAACTGACAAATCGATGAGTCTTGTTAGATAAAAACTGATGAACTGTTTATATGAAACTACATATCTATTGAAAATGTACCTCATAATCTACTTATAGTTAGTTGAGTGTATTTTACTTGTGTGTTGCCTCGTCTTGTTATTTATCAACTGACGCACGGTTGATATGCAACTACTTATCTGCTGATAGCTTGTTGAGTGTCAACGGACGGACTATCAAAATAAAGTGTTACCTTATTTGGTGTGCCCAAGATGTTACCATAATTTAATTGATGCATCACATAATACCTTGTGCGTTTAAGATAATCAACTTTTGCAATCACGATATAAAGATAATTTACTAACAAGGGCAAAATAATAATGGTACAATTTACGCGCATTACCTTTTCTTGTAATTGCTGCCAGGGGCTCAGTTTGACAGTGATCCTGCAACACAGCAATGACAGGGACAAAGTTGACCCTCTGTTAAATGTTATTAAACAACTTGTCAGGCCTGTGTAAAAATAGAGAAAGGATTATTCTGTGCAACAAACCTGATACTGATTTAAAGGATGATCTGAAACTTAGAAATTACCGCATGCTCTGAAATACCATGATTTCTGCAAGAATTTCTAGAAAATGTTGGGTGTCAGAAAGTAGAACATGAAATCATGACAGTGCTGTGTTTTTATGCTTGATGCAGTAATCCCATCTGGACTAAAATTGACATTTCCTCGCAGTTCCTGTCTGTTTCAACAAGTGTTGTTTAACTAAAATAAACCCGAGTGAGTGATATTTGATTGTTCACATCTACAGTACTTTCAAGTTTTTTCTTATAGTTTGTGCCGTCCCTGGGAAAATCCACCTCCTGCCGCTTTTATTTACATTCACTCAAAGGTTTCAGCTGTGCAGGACATTTTTTTACAACCTCCCTCAAAACAAGTGGTCACCAGATCATTCCTTGTGTTTCCTGTTGTTTGTGAAATTAAAACCTTTTCAATACTTCTCTCTGGGAATGTGGTGGTACTGTGGCAACAATTTACTGTGGCCTTCAGGTGATTATATAACAGCTACATCTGTAGATAATAGACTTCAAGCTCAATGATGGACCCATATAACCTAACCTTTTCTTAAATCTTTCTTTTTCATCTTTTTCCTGCTCCAGCTTCGAGGGTCAAAGCTCAAACACTGACTTCTGACAATTTCTGGGCAGTCCATGTGAGAGATTTGCTCTGTAATTTATTGAAGATGACACAAACTGCGCTCAATCGCTATCTCTCTGTGTCTCCTGGGTTAATTTTTTCCCTTTCAAGCGCTGAGGTCAAATTCAACAGAGCAAACTTCTCCTATCTCTAAGCCTTAACATAAATAACTTTCATTTGCCCTGGCGATAACTCTTCCCATTCATCCTACAGACTCTTTAGTCCTGGTTCAGATCTGGAGCCATGTTAAATGGTGTTTCTGTCGGATGTATTTTTGCACTCTTTAATCTTCTCGTTGTAAAATGTTCTCTCTGCTTTGCCATCCTGCCAGCAAATGATACACTCTTTCAGCACAGAGAGGTAATTACTTTCCATCATCACTTACTGGGCAGTTACATGTGTTTTTGGGTGTTATGTAATAAAATTGATGTGTAGGTGATTTGTGTTTCTTTTTGTGAGAGCCCACTTCACAGTCAATTTCAACTGGAGTTTGCAGTACAAGCATAGATATTATCTGTAGTCGTTTTGACCCGCAATCATATGCAATCCACACTTAAACTTCAAGAGTCAGACTTTCCTGTCCGATTGGATTATTTTATCAACATTTTTTAGGTTTCTATTGTATTTGACTTCCCAAAAGTAGAGATATATTGAGGACTCTGTGTTAAATGATATCACAAAGCAGGTCTTTACATATTGTAAGCACAGCTCCTATTAAAATCTTACCCGTAACTCTATGCAGAGACTTTGAATGATTTAAAAATGACACTTTTTGCGCTGTCTGCCAAAATGTAATGGAAAGATTTGAAAAACAAAAAGAACAAAAAAAGAACAAAACAAACAAAAAAAAACTTACCCTGGTATTCAGTTTTTAGGTTACTTTAGTCTATCAAGACTTTTAACCAATGGAAGCAGTTCAAAACAAAGCCTGCACACAAGTAACTATGCACCATATGTACCAGCATCTGTTTAAATATGCTCTGTATATATATAATAAAGCTCTTTAATTAAGCAGCATACATAAAGATTTTACTTTTTATCATTTGGTATCACACAGCGGAGTAGAGGTTAGTCCAAAGGACCAGTTTTATTTAGCATAGCTTTGCATAATTGCTCCAATTAGACGATGACCCTGCTCCCCCCAGAAAACCACCTCATAACTTATCTAAAAGTAACTAAGGCCTACGCATTGTGTAAAAAGCCCTTCTTACATCCAACCATCAACCCAGTGGATCCCTGCCATTACTGCCTACCCCGCTGCCAAGCTCCAGGCTCTCACGTCTTTGCCAGACAGGCCTTGACCCCATGGTGTGCTGGAGCCTTTAATCAGTAATAGACCATGAGGTCCAGTCCTGTTGCCCCAGTGTCGCCTCAGGCACTGAGACAGCGACACCTCTTCAAAGTCAGATTCTGGGAAGCCTAGCTGTCATCAGAAGCATTCATCTCTGAAGTTTGTAGCAGAGTTAGCAAGAGAGAGTTATGTAACAACACTTCGTTTCTCAACCTTTTGTTTGTAGAAGTGTTGCCTGGTGGCCTGGCTGTGGGTTCAGGATGAATGCCAACGAAGGAATCTTGCAGTTTCCTGCTACCAGAGACCATTGGCATTGTTGTGAGTTTTTTCATATTTAGACAGCATACTAGAAAAAACTCACTCAAGTTTTTTGGGTTGCCAAAATGGTCTAGATATCCTGGCCATGATTGGGGGGTAAGTTTGGACAGTTCTCGGTTGTGATCTCTGTCTCATTTAGAGGTTTTTCATCTGCAAAGCTTCAACAAAAATGGACTAAATACAACATTAATTGTCTTGCAAAAGATATGATTGTTGCATCAGCATGCTCATTTTGTAAGTTGACCATTAATCTGGATGTTTGGTTTGCAACAGGAAGGAGGATTATAATCCATGACCATTGTAGCATCACCGTGTCTTGATCAAAGGGTGTTTGTTCATTTTATATATTTTCATTGTCATTTTGTTTTTGCCTTTTTCTTTAGCCAGGCAGTTAGCATATAGTATAATAAAGGCATTGTGTTTAGTTAGCCAGTATTTATGTCAGAAAGAATTCCCTCAGGGTGGATAAGGGTGTATTTACATCTGGATTGTTTGGGGCAGTTGGTCGGAAACAGTGAGCCCCCCTTTATTTTTAAGAAATAAAGTGCATTATAGAAGTGCCTTAATGCAGTCGGGGCTCTCAGAAACTACATATGTTGATCATATAGCACACACTGTTACATAAGCCATAAACACTATAACGCTGATGAGCAACACGTTGTTGATGCTTCATGAAGGTAAGGAAACTCCCCACCTTCCAGGTATGATTTCTGACCTATGAGAGAAAAAATCGACCGCACGTGACATTTGTTTACAACTTTGGACCAGACTTTTGCCTTGTGAACACCAACAAACCAAGTGACAACCGTTATAATTGTATCATTTTTGTCCCTGAATCAGAACACAGTAAAAAAGCCACAGGTGTGAATACACCCTCAGACTACTCTGTGAGCCGCCAACCACCCATTACCTCTTCTTTCACAGTAATGGGATATCATGTGACAGTTTTGCCTTCACACTTGTAGAAGAGTGACCAAAAAGGTGCAAGTTTCATCGCGAGTGCTTGGTCTGTGTCAGACAACCTGTTCTTGCCTTGACCAGAACTTTACAAGGCCACAGCCTAAACATGGAGCCTTGGAGTCGTAAGGATGTAATGAAGGGTCTTGGTTTTTCTCAGGATGGCTTTTAGCTTCCTTCCCTTCTGGTACATTTATTCCTGTTTTCACTTTCTGGATTGACTCCGGTAAAGACGTTTGTCAAGATGTTTGTTGTGATTATTCTGCTCCAGTGGTAAGGTGTTCCACATGATCTCCAACATATGGTAAACTCCTACTGAATTATGATGTTTTAATACAGTTAGATGAGGATATATACTCCCTCTATACATGTATTTCTTTACCTTAGAGCTTCCCTCCTCTCCCCCTGCTGTTTTTCATCACCCTGAGCTTGTCTGACACAATGAGAACAGACACAAAGGTACTGTAATTAGAGAAATGTTTCAAAAGAAACACACTGCATCTGAGCTCAATAATGCAAAAAGCAGATCTGAGAAATGGATGTAAGTTGTACTGGAATGCAGTTTGTGTTTCTTTTTTTCCAGTTTATTTGAATATCAAAGCCAGATCAAAAGGAATATATGAGGCCCATGACTTGAAATTATGTATCAGCAAGCTGGTCTCCTCTTGGCACCGAGTTGTTTACTCCCTGAATTCATGACTCAGCACTCCATCAGTTGACCTAGAAAGCAAACCCCAGAGACAAAAAGATAGAGAGCAATGATGACCAGAGTTTTTTTTTTACTTCAACTCCTGAGGGAGAGCCTGTCTGACAGACTTAGAGAGCCAGACGGAAAGTTTCTTACTGAGGGATTTTACAGCATATCACAACTGGAAGAGAGACAGGGGTGGTAATGGTGCATCTGCGAAGTCATCCACTCATTCATCGATTCATCGATGGGCTAATCTGTTCAATAATTCAGCTTTGATTGTGATTCAGCTTCCTTTTCCTTCTCAGTGAGCTTTTTTTTTCACACACACAGTGATGCACTAAGTGCACTGACATAACTGCCAATTATGAATTTGAGGTTTTACTTTTGGATTTACATTTTATACAGTTTTATTATCCATTACTGATACCTACTCAGGAGTTTTGGGGGAAATGGAGCATATCGTAAAAAACATTGGTATACCCTAAGTAGTACTTTTGTTTTGCCGTTTAAGACCAGACTCCCACTGTCATGACTCTCTGCCAATAGTGAGAGTCCAGTCACAGGAGTGTGACAGCATGGCAAAGTTGTTCTACCACTGAGCCGACATGGTCACAGCAGTGTAACAGAGCCAAAAGAGCATCACTGCAAAAAGTTGGAACTGGCAGGATGTAACATTTGCAGTGTGTGCACATCTGAGAGTGTGTGTGTGTATGTGTGTGTGTGGTTGTTGATCTCGGGCTGTTTACTTCCACATCATGCTTCTCGCACGCTGTAGTGCAGCAGAAAATCACACACTGAAACACCAATATAACACGAAGGGGGTGGCAGAATCTCAGCAAAAAAACGCTGTAGAGAAAAACATCTACTCATTCTCACACCAGTGGGCAATTTAGAGTCACCAGATAACTTGAGAGCATAGCTTTGGACAATTGAGTCAACAGGAGTATCCTGAGAGGACCCATGCATGCAGGGGAGGACATGGAATACAGAGAAGCTACTGGCACCTAACTAGGGATGGGTATCAAATTAGATACTTTTAGAGGTACCGACCAAATTCTGTCTGTAGCAGTGCTTACCAATTCACATAAAATCAAAGGGTGCTAAGTTTTGATGCCTAAATGCTTCCTTTGGGACTGCAAGGGACTACACTATAAAAATTAAAACTTAAATATTGTTGGTCTGAAAATTATTTTTTGGTTAAGCCAACAAAAAAAAGTTTTGTTGTGTTAAAGATTCTGTGAGGAGGATCTGTTTTAATTGGACTGCATCGCCAGCTTCTGGCCCGGAGTCTCCGCACACTGTTGTAAATTACTTTCAATGCTTGTTTCGGGATTGATTGGAGGTAGGATTGAAACAAATTTTCTTTGTTCAAGACAAATTTTTACTGGATACAATGCGCCAGGGGAAGGTATCTATCAGTACAGTTACGTAGCGCTACAGTTTAAAACGTGACATCAAGCAAGCGTTGCAGTATTACTACAGTACTATATGTAGTGCTATCGGTAGCCCGGTGCCCCGACATATCTGTAACTAATTGTTTTGAGTATGCTTCAGCAAAGAATGGGGTCTCCAACTCAAATCTACAGAGATCCTCATCTTCTTTTTCATTTTCCCACATGTGCCACCACCTCCCCTGTTCTCATGAAGAAAATGGATGTGAATAAAATGACTTTACCAGAAAGGTGAACATTTTTATTTGTATTTAAACTCTAGCTTTACAGTTGGATGATTGATCATTAATTTATTAGTTTGTGGTTTGTTCATGAGTGGCTGTGGCTCAGTGGTAGAGTCATTGACTTCTACTCAGAGGTGGAGGGTTTGAATCTGTAGTTCCCACAACAAAGTCAGATGGTGATTTGGAAATGTCCCATACCATAACAGTCTGTGTGGGGGAAAGAGGTTAGAAGTAATTTTCTGAAGGAATCATAACTCAAAAAATCTATTAGTTGCTTCAAATGCAAGATTTTTAGTTAGCCTCAGAAATCACAAATCCAGTGCAGACAGTTGCCTTGACATTTTGAGTTTACATAACTTTTTCATTTTTATAGTGTGGAAGACAAGTCTGGACATTAACACAGCATTGCAAGTTTATATATTGAGAAATAAATATGTTAAATTAAAAAAAAAGAAGATTTTATTATTTATCACAGCTCAGGGGCCCTTGCCTGGATTGCAGGACAGATCCAATAAACAAATAAGTAAATAAACATCCATCCTGGCTCAGATTTGAACGAGGAATCTTCTGTTTGGGAGACTTCAGCACTCATTGCACCACCATGAAGCCAATCTTTAAAGTCACACGTCCATTTTTTGTTACTCATTGGAATTTGACAATATAATCCGGAGATAGTTTCACGGGCAGGACAGAAATGTGACAAATAGAATAGAATAGAATATAGTTGATTTATTCCTGAGGGGAAATTCAGGAGTCACGGCAACAATACATGAAAACAAAAGTAATAAAGTGTATAGAAAGTGCAAAAAGGTCCATAAGAAAATAGATGATGACAGCTTGGCTATAATTTTCCAGTCAGCCAATTAATAATGACAATCTCATGGGTATACTGAATTTCTATAGTTTAAACGACTCAGTGTTTTAAGTACGACTGGGTTTAGGAACACAGACCACACCTCAGACACATCCCATTCCCTTGGTGTGAGCGTTTAAGCACAACTAATCCCTTCCTTACCTCAGTGACCCTACTCCATATTGCTCAATAAACTATTTGAAATCCATATCGATGCTGGTGTGGTCTTTGTCAGTGACAGACAAGTTAATATGAGCAACAATAACAGCCTGGGAGCACTGCAGCCGTAGAGTGCAATAAACACTTTGCATGGATCCAATCATCATGCAAAATAGTAACCACTGCTACTTCACTTAGATAACAGGATGTCAGATTGTCCTCCAGCTCTGTTCGTTCATTCAGTCATTCACTTTCCCCAAAGAGCCATTGATATAACATTATGTCTTCATTTGTTCCTTTCAGCTGGTCAGACATTCAGTGATTCATTTATTACGGTCCAATTCATTCCAATACAGTGATGAGTATTGTAATGAAGTCAGCTGGGATCGGGCCTAATGCTTCTCACAGCCATATCACAGCGACAGAGAGTCAGTGTAGAATGAGATCTGCTCAGACTTTACAGACAGACATCGCCTGCAGAGACAAGCATTAAGATCGGGTCAAGTGTTGAAAATCATCAGAGATATTTGCTGGTGACTGTTAAGCATCAAATCACATCTTTTAAGTTATTTACGGATCTCAGCTTGTCGGCTGTCAAGCTGGGGGGATAAACAGTCATTCAAGATTAATTTTACGATCCATTATTCAGACAGCTGATGTGAGAATTCAGTCATGACCCTGTTCTCACATCTGCTGCTGCTGCTGCTGCTCTCTAGTCCTGCTCCCTCTGCGGTGAGTGAAGGAAAACAGAAGCCAGCTCATGCCTGAACACACTTCCTGTAAATGACACCTTTGTACAATGTAAACGTCAGAAACCGTCCCTCACACAAACAGCCATGTACAGGCCCTCGAGGAGTGGTGGTGAAGTGGGGGTTATTCTGCTTACAGGAGACAACAGCTGAGGAGGATCTGTCTATTTTTGTTCAGCCTTTATTTCAGTCTCTGAGGAGGAGGAGGAGTGATCATCTCAGAGTGTCTTGGAATCTGGGCTATCTCACCTTAAAGAGGGCACAATCCCTGATGTACTCACCCTGACCCTTATTTCAGGAAATCTATCCAAGCTACATGAACATACTGAAAACAAAACCTAAGTCCAGAGTTTGTTGTTGTTCTGTGGTCACTGAAGGTAAACTGGATCAAACAGACACAGAACAGAGATAGCTAAAGCCGCTAATACAACACTAATAAAACAAAACCAATGATAGCCAGACACTGGACCAAAAAGAAACAGAACTTCTGGGCAGCTTAAGGTGGATCCCTTGCCCCCAAATAACCTCCAACCATAAAGATACCACTGAGGACACAGAGGTCATGTCAGGGTTATTTTGGGAATTTTGGGGGTTTTAACAACGTGAAGAGTTACATGAGTCTGAATCTATTTCCAGATTCTACATAAATTATACATAACAGAGAAGAATTTGATTTGTAATGTTCTGTCACTCAACAGGGAAAAACAGTTTACATGGATAGCGAAGTAGCCAAAGTGTTATGCACCGAGGGATCATCTCGGCACCCCGACCTGAGTGACAAATCTTAACACCTCATCCTGAAAAGCTTGAAAACAGACCAGCATTTAGATTTCCTGACACCCTGGAATGCATCCAAAATGACCCCTTTTTTATCAAACAAGCATCTTAAAAAGCTGTTTTGTTCCTCTGTGGGACGAAGACTGCCCTTTCACTTTCAACAAATCTGCTTCAGTAATTTCAGCAAACTAGAGGTTTTACTGCTGATATTTGCCTTTATATTTACAGCAAAACTGAGACTCAAAAATGGGTGAATGGGTGCTAGCCTTGGTAGTATTGGTCAGCAAAAGTAAAGCATTTGCATAACTTACTATTCACTGTAAAACTGAGACCCAGGGATAGATAGAAAATTTGTGACACTTTCTTTTTGCAACTTCATTTTTACACTGAAACTGAGACTCATCTGCAAGAGATTAATAGGAACCAATCTGGGAGGTTGGGTCAACCAGAGTTAAGCATTTGTGCAACTTACTATTTACAATGAAAGTGAGACTCAAAAGTAGAAGAATAGATGGTTTGTAAAGCCTATGTATAACTGCAAATTTACAGTGAAACTGAGACTCAGAAGTAGAGGAATAGATGGTTTGTGAAGCATATGTATAACTTCATATTTACAGTGAAACTGAGACTCAAGTAGATGAATGGATGGTTTGTGAAGCCTACTAATCTGGGAAGTTTCAGTTAGCCAGTGTACTACATTAGAGCAGATTACTACTTACAGTGAAACTGTGACTCAGGAACTCTAAACAGCCACTACTATGGGGGATTTCATGAGTAAAAATGAATAAATAAATAAAAAACACATGAAAGTGTCTATTTTGCAAATAAAGCATTAGAGGTCTCCTTCTTGATTTTGAAAACATAGTGACTTCCCATGTGGTCCAAGAAATGCACAGAGGAATATTAAAGTTTTGTATTTCTCCATTCATGCTGCAACAAGTCAGTGTAAAAAAAGTCACTTGTAGCTGAAATTTGGAGACAGAAAAAAATAAAAAACAATGAAATGTGAGAAGTCTCTCTTCCATGTGAATTATCAGGTTCATTTTGCATATGCTCAATTACATTTAAGTCTATTAGGGTGGGTAGGTTTGGCTGGACTCAGAATCCCTTGTTACGGCCCTGCTGTCACTTTACTACTTGAAAAAACTGTCAGAAATAAGCCCTAGTATTAAACCACATGCCTTCACCAAACTCATTTACAGAGTGGTTGGAAAAAGTAAACAGAATACAAAAGAGTTTTACAAAAACCAGGAGACAAAGCTGTAAGAGGAGCAGTGTGTCTTCATAGAGGTGTCCCTGTCCGTGGCCTACATTCAGAGCTCGAGGTTAGGGAGAAACTGTAACTTGTTACCTTCTGTGATTCCAGAAAGCCCCTCCTTGGACAAACCCCTCCGCCTGAGCGTCACACTAAGTTCACTCCAGTGCAGTCCCCTTTCCCTAAGCTCTAACACACACTCACACACAACCACTGTCATCCACACACACGCACATACACATACAGGCGTCCGCAGATTGCGCGCCTGGCGCTACTTTTTTCACTCCAGTGGATGCAAAAGAAGACCTGTTGGATGCTACTGCGAACATTTTTTTTTCCATAGTTGACTGAAATATTTTCTCTGAACTTTTCAGATTTTTTTTCCCGCTCTCTTCAGCGACAAGTTGTGTGACAACTTTTTGTGGATCTTTCTCTTCAGTACAACAATATCGGAGTTTATGGGCGAACAAAGCGCCTGATTGCATATCCAATTTTGGAACCGTGCAGTTGGATTAAAAATCAGCATTTCATGGTGAGAATGAATAACTCCGTGAAATAACTCACTCATCGAAGCCGAAGGATTTCAAGGTATGCTCTTATCAACCGTGACTATGCATTACAGTAATCTCTCCATCTCGGAAGCGTCCTGACACGGTGCTTAATTTACTTTAATATCAGCCTCAAGTTGAAAAGCGTCTCGCAGGTATCGCTCCACAGTTGGTTTGATGGATTTGAAAGCTTTAAATGAATTTTTTTGCGCTTGTGTGAGATTAGATAAAAGAAAGATGAGGGCAAAGTGAGTGTCTGTGTGTGTGTGTGAGTGAGAGAAAGTGTGTGGTCCTAACGCCTCACTCCATCTTTGCATCCTCATGCGCCTTGTGGCAAGAGCCTTGATTTATAGAACGACTGTAATGTATGTCATTCAATCAATCTAATGGGCAAACGCATGCGCAGTTGGTTGTTTTCTCAGAGACAGGTGCTATCTCTCAGTGAGACTGTGTTGCTCTAGAGAGGGTTTTAGGACAGGGAGTAACGTGTGCTGTCCAGACAGCAAATCCCCTGGAGTCAGCTGTATGATTTGGGGCTGTGTGATTAAAACTGACTTGAGTCTCAGTCTGTGTGTGAGAGGGAAAAAGGGAGAGAAGGACAGTGGCTGTACATTTCTGGACACATCTCTTTGGGGCTCTTCTCTGCTCTCTATCAGTCTTGACTTCCTTTTTTTTTCTTCTTTGGCCCTTTGCAGTGATAATCCGAGCACAGCCTCTCCTCTCGTGGAGTGAAGATGTGTCGCAGTGTGTGTGTGCCAGGGGCTCTGCTCACTCTCCTGGTGCTCACACTTACGGTGCCTCTAGGCCAGGCCTGCCCCAGGAGCTGTAACTGCTACCAGGCCAATGAAGTCCACTGCACCTTCCGTTCTCTGCTCGCCATCCCCCCCGGCTTGCCTGCACACACACGCCGCATAAACTTAGGGTAAGAGCATGTGTGTGAGTTCACACCCTTATGAGAAACCAAAGTACTAAATTTGATCCTGCAAGCACATTTTGGAATCAGAGTAAAAGATGCTTTCTTTATTTTCTTCTTCTGTAGGTTTAACAGCATCAGCAGGATCCACGACACCTCTCTGGCTGGGCTAAAGAAAGTGGAGCTTCTGATGCTCCACAGCAACAACATCCACCACATTCCAGACTCAGCGTTTAGAGACCTGAAATCATTACAGGTAACTAGATGGAATACTATTCTTCAAAGGTAGGGAAGAAAATCAATGGAGAAGTAATTAATGTCATAACCAGAGCAGCAAATGATTACTGTGCAGATTTCAAAGGATGCATTGACGGATATTTTGAAGGGTCTGGGAGACATTAAAGCTTCTTCTTCTTTGACAGGTATCGTTGACAGAGCTAGGCTTTTTTCTTGCAGCAGCCAGAATTAAAACTGTCCTGAACTAACCTTTCCTATATGAAGAGAAAAATCTGGGTCTCGAAGTACAACTTGAATGGGGTCAGTTAAAGAGTGTGTCCTCATACATTCAACCTTTAACACTTTGATGACAGGGTTTTACAGCTCTGCCTGTTAAACTTTCTGCAAATGCAACACAAGTATTTTAAAGTCTCCATACCTCTCTAACCATGTGTGACACACACTCTTATACAGTTTGACAGAGAAGATTTCAATTTTTCACACAATTAATGAAGGGATTATTAAGATATATATCAGCTGTCAAAAGTGTTTGGTGCAATTTAGAGAAGCTGCAGCGTTGATGAATGTGCTCAGATCTTGCAGTCATCCTGTTAATAATAAATGGATTTGCAAAAGGAAAGTCAAACATTTGATCTGCGCTCAAGTTATTATATCTGTGCAAGATTCTGTTCACATTTTTTCTAATTTCTCCACAACTAATATTTAATTTATGAGCCATCATTCTTTTTGCTGCTCAGTGACAGGAAACACACTGGACAGTTTAGCGGCAACCTAAGGGCAGAGTCAGCGCTCTGTGGGGAAGTGATATTACTCAACCAGCAATTGTTCCCTTCATCTCCCAGGCAGATGCTGATATATTTGCCATTGTGTGATAATGCGAACCATATTTCCATGTGCTGACATCTTCACGTGCTGGATCCGTCAGTAGCTGGAGCCCTTCCAGCTAAGTAGCCTCCCTGGAGAGCAGATTTATCATAATCCCCTCAAAATCACAGTCCTAAGACCTGGTTTTCATGGTGTGCCTTCTAAACTTTAGATCCTCTGGAGTATTCTGCTGACGATAAAGGGCTAAATTTCATATTTGAAAAGTTGAAGGCCCTAAGTGCTGGAATATCCTTTTAGATTCCTCTACTCTGACCCAATAAACTCGCAGAATGATGATATCCCCTGGATATGCGCTGAGGGCTGTTTCTCGAGTTTCACATTTAAGATTCATGTATTTTAGGAATTTTCTTTCAAAGATATTCAACCCAACTCCTCATCCTTATTCTCCTCTTATCATGTGTCATGAATTCATTTTACAAGCATGTGTAGCCCAGCGGTGAACTGCTGATCATAGCATGCCTTCTTCATCAGCCTTGAAGTCAGTTATTTGATTGCTCTTCTAATCCTTCCCCTCTCCCCCTTTGCTCCATTTCCTCCGCCCCCACAGATACTAAAGCTGAGCTATAACAAGCTGAGAGAGATCTCTTCATCTCTGACCTTCTCTGGCCTGACCTCACTCCTGCGCCTGTACTTGGATCACAACCTCCTCCAGCACATCCACCCCCGGGCCCTGCTCCAGCTGCCTAGCCTCAGGCTGCTACGTCTGCAAGGGAACAGGCTGCATCAGCTGCACCCACACACTCTGTGCACACTGTCTCTGCTGAATACTTATTATTTCTCCACTCTGAGGTAAGCTCCAACACTTAGAGCACATCATATCAAGAGCTAGTGAAGATACAACATTCTGACATAACAGTGATTAAAAAAAGAGGAGAAGCACAAAGTACAAGTTGCCAGTTAATTTGCATTTAGCTCCACAAACATCATAAAGCTACTCTGTGCTGTTGTTTCTTCTGCTTTTCTTATATTACTTCTCTGGACATGGAACAGTGATGGAATGATAAAAATGATGGATGATTTCAGCCTAACGCGTCACCTCTCTGCCTACTCCTGCTCCGTTCATCCATTACTCAGCTCTCTACGACTTTGATTCAACCTCTGACTTTCCTCACCTCCTCCTTATCTCAATCTTTCTCCCCTTGTTTAGACACCTGGACTTATCCAACAACAGCCTGACCACTCTGCCCAGTGAGACCATTACAACAGCACCCCTGTTGGAGACTCTTGTATTGCAGGCCAACCCATGGAGCTGTGACTGTAGAATGAACTGGTTTCTCTCATGGAGTCTGGCTCATCCAGGTGATGTAACGTCTGAAATTTTGCACGCTTCTAATTGTTGTTTTGTCTCCAGAATGGCGAAAGCTGTGATGTGAAAAACAGAGGTTAAAAAAAAGGAAAGACTGGAGTACTACTTGTCAAATCCAGACGGATGAAAATGCTGTAGATGCACTCTCTAATACATCTGGTGTTACTTTAAACTCACTCCTGCTTTTTATCACACTCCTCCCTTGTTGTCGTCTTTTATCCGTCTCTCGTCAAGTCAGGCTTGGTGCAGTTATTGAGATGTGAAAGAAAGCCAGACCAGAAAATGTGTCTCATTGATATGCTAGACTTAACCTGCTGTGACTAATCCGTGATGACAGCGTTGATGTGTGCAGGCAGATGAAATATCGGCTAATGATTGGTGTGTTGAAATGAAGTGAGGCATATTTCTGATATATGAGAAGATGAAGTATGCTAAATTAGCATGAGATATTAAGGGTAATGAAAGCTTAAGAACAGTCAGCATGACTAATACATGACTTCGCTAATATGTGCAGATAGCTGGAGTGTGCACTAATGCGCTTGTAGGATTCGGTCATGTCACATACAGAGATGGTACAGCTGCCTTTGAAACATTAACGTCTTTCTTTCTCTATCCCCATAGGGTTGATGAAATGTCCTGGTGAGCCTCAGTGCCCGATCTGCACATCCCCGCAATCCCTTCAAGGACAGGGGTTGTTTGATCAAATTGAGCTATCGTGTAATACGCCTGCCATCCCGTCCCCCGGGAGAGACACACCTTTGGAGACAGAACTCAGCGAGATCCAGTCTAGAGAGTCCTTCAGAGAGCCTTTAGGCACTGCCTCTTTGAGTCTGTCCGACCAACAAGGGAACAGCGTTGATTTGAGCTGCAACATCACTCACTCCTCGGATTCCCAGGATATTGCCCCTCCTCCTGATCTCTCCCTCTCCTCTTCGTCTCCTCTGCCTCTTGCTCTGTCACTCTCTCTGGACTGCCCCGTGGAAAGAGAGAGCTATGAGCAACTCTGGAGGATCCTTGCGTACTACAGTGAAACAGCCGTTCGCCTGGAGAGGGAGATCATGCTGGGCAAAGCCCCTGAACTGGCCTACCGCTACAGGCAGACGGCAGAGACAGACGGATATTATCACACCGGGGTCAAAGCCTCTGTTAAGGCCAAGCCACAATGGCTGCTACAGCCAGCTGTTAGCATTCAGCTGAACAGAGCGCACTCGAATGGAATCAAAGTTCAGCTCGTCTACTCGACAAGAGTTACTGCTCACCCAGACCCTGTTTCACATTCCTCAACATCCTCTGCTGCCTTTCATCCCTGGTCTCTGATCTCTACTAATAACAGCACCACAGCAATGGCAGCAGTAAGAGGCAGTAAAGTAGAGCTGCCATGCCCTGTTTTAAGTCCCGGTGACCCTAAGGTGGAGTGGGTCCTACCTGATGGATCCAAGCTCAGTACCCAGTCTAAGGACCTAAAGGGCAGGCTCTTGCCATCCCAGTCAGGTCTACTCATTCAAAAAGTGCAGATGTCAGATGCTGGTATCTACTACTGTGTTGCACGAGCAAGCAAGGATGTAGATGTGCTCGCTGTGCGCCTTGCAGTTGAAGACTCTGCAGTTCCACCTTCAGGAGAGCAGGTGGGACCTCCTATCAAGGGAGCAGTTGGAGAGCCTGTAAACCTGTCTTGTAAGGCTTCTGGTTCACCTGCTCCCTCTTTAACTTGGGTGTTACCAGATGGAAACATAGTTCGGCGTGGATTAGCTGTATCAGGTGGAGTCACATTACAACCAAATGGGAGTCTTTCTCTGCCTAAACCCTCTCAGAGGGATGCTGGGCATTACCGCTGCATTGCAGTCAACCAGTATGGCAGCGACTCTCTGTCCATGCAGCTGGAATTAAAGCCACAACATCCCCCTTTGCTTAGGGCTTCGTTCCCAAGAGGGCCGCAGTCAGCTGCTGGGCGGTCAACCAGGATACAAGCTCCATTACTCCGCCAAATAGAGGAAGGATCAGGGGATGAAGAGGAGGAAGAAGAGAGAACTTTTCTCGTTAACAGGAGGCGGCCAAGGCCAGACCAGCTTCCACCAAACAGAAGAGGACATGGACAACCAAGAGGGCATGGATTTACAAGAGAAGGCCCGCTGAGAAGGGGAGGAAGGCCTGAATCATCTACTGACAAGAGGAGAAACCGCTTTGAAAACAGACATAGAATAACCATGACCAAACAAAGGATAGATCCTTTGAAATGGGCTGATCTCTTGGCAAAGATTCGACTTAAGACCACTAATCCTGCAAATGACAGCCAGCCCACTGCAGAGAGAACAGCCACAGCTGAAGAGGAGGAAAGGAGCAGAGGTGGAAATAGAGGCAGACAAGCAGGAGATGATGATACAGATAAAAGTAGAAATAGGGGTTCAGAAGTGGAAGCAGAAACAGAAGGCTCGACTGTGGATGACGATGACCCCAAACAAGAAGGCTCACAATCCGTCCCTGCTGTTCTTACAGAGATGCCCACACAGGCTGGGACCAAAACAGACAGTGAAACAGACACAGAGATAAAAACAGAAACAGATAGGTCAACGGAAACACAGACTGATACAGAGAATGAGACGGAGACTCAAATACACACAGAGAAAGCAGCTCCGCCAACAGAGACGGTGACAAACCCAGAGACAAGGCAGGAGCAAGTCACATCAAAGCCAAACCTGGGAACAAATGAAATTGTTCCGGAAGCAAGCGAGGGAAATGAACAGGAGGCAAACCCCAACCTTCCTACATCTAGGCCTCAGAAACCCCGGCAGGGTCTCTTTCCTAATTTGGTTCCCAACTCTCGGCCTCAAAGTCCTTGGAACTCACGCAGGAGGATCGGACAGCGCAGACGAATCATCAACAGGCCAAGAGGGCGACCTTTGAGTCCATCCCAACCTCCCCCTGACCCCACCAACCCAAGGCCTCCAACTGACACCACCACTGCTCAAATTGATATGTTGCTCGTGTCAACAACCAAATCTCCTACAGATCTAATAGACTCTCCACCTCTCTCTGTTTCCAACACTCTTGGTATCTCTATTCCAAAATCTGCCTCCCCCTCAGTGACTCCTTCTCCTTCCTCTCCCGCCTCATTAGCCCCCTCTCACACAATGGCACATATAGACATGATGACGCACTCAGCCACCATCATAGACATCGCAGAGACCAATCTCCTCAGCACACTGACACCAGCACCCACTCACACTGACACTCCGGTTGCAGAGACACATGTGCTTGACACACACGCTGATGCACATACACAAAATAGATTGGGTAAACATATGGATAGACCACCAGGCAAACACACAGAAGAGCCAGAGTGGAATTCTTCGGATGTAACATATGTTTCCCAGCCCTTGGCCTCTGTGTCACCCACTCCCTCCACTGCTGTTTCCATTACAGTCCCCGGTGCAGCGACGGCTGGCATCACTACTGTAAAAATAACAACAACTCCTTCGACATCTCATTCTCATAGTTCAGCTGGAAGCGAGGAAAGGGCATCTACCACAAGAGATATGGAGGATATGCTTCCCATCACAACTCCATTCAGTCCCGTGGCAGAACAACACATTGCATCCACGAAAACAAACATTATCACTGCAAAATCCAGCACTACAAGCAGTACAACTACCCCCACCACGACCACAACAACCCCTGTCTCAACATCTACTGCTCCGACTACCACCACAACTTCCTCAACCACCTCATCCACTATTTCTACAACTACTGCTAAAGTCAGTAGTACCACAATCTCATTCAAAAGTGTCCCAACAACTGCAAACCCTCCTCCCACTACAACCACTGTCACAACTACAAGTACGAAAATGACACTGTTACCCAAAACTTCAACCACAACACAGGCACCTACATCCAGTACTTCTTCTACGACAACCACTGCAAAAACTACGTCAACACGTGTCAGCGTGTTACCCAAAGAGAGGCCCAGTGTCAGCCAAGTTGACCCCAGAGAGAGGCCTGTTCCTGGTACTCCAAACCAGAGTGGACCCCCTACTGTATGGAAGAACCCTGGAGCTAATTCAATCCCTGATTCACACAGCAGCAGGCCGCAACGCCCGCCCTCGTCTTCACTCCCTGGGGTGAGTCAGAATCAATTAAAATAACAAATTACTGCTATTTGTGTTAACCTTTAACTCAAAATGGGTCCTAAAACAACATAATACATCATAAAAACTCAGAATCAATCAGATTTACCACAATAATGCACTATTTGGTAAATATCTGTGAATTTATTTCAATACCTCTAACTCTTCCTTTGTTTTCTTTTACTTAGTCATTATAATAATGATGCACACTCATGTAGTTTGTCCTTAAATGTGGAAATACTTTCTATATTGTCAGCTAAAGGGAACATAGATTAGCATTTCTTCTTTAAGAATGTGCTATTTAACAAAACACACATACACACACCGTTAGGCACACACAGAGCAGCAGACTGTGTAAACCCCTGGGCAGCTCAGCAGAAATGCAGAAGACATCTGAAAATAGTCTAATCCGTATTCACGTGACCTGCTATTAAACCCCAGGCAGGTTTCTGACAAATCTTGCGATTTCATGGATTTTCCAGTGAACTAAAGAGGAGACGAAGAGCATATGTTTCATAATTAACAACATAATGTGTTATGAGAGCTTAATCCCAGGGGATTTGGAAAAATCAATTGTTAATTAATGCCTAGAGTTTTGTTGGCAGGCCTCCGCAGACCAAACCTCAGGTCCAGCATCAATGATTTTAAAACAGCAATCACAGCTGGGCTAAAGTGTCTGACCTCACTTCAGAACAACTCCACAATGCTGCAGTGGATGTAGTTACAACACACTTCTTTTTGTATTTTCATCAAAAACTTCATCCTGCAATGTTCATGCCATTGAATAGCTGATGTGATAAGAGAAAAGAAAGTTGTTTTTTTTGTCGTCATGTCGACACTCAGCTGATCTGAAACTCGTGGCAGCAGTGTCAGTCATTAAAAAATCACAATATAGAAAATTGACAGTCTTGGTTCTTGGCCTCTCTTATGCATTCATTGGCCACACTGCAAAAAATTAAAATCTTATCAAGTGAGTTTGTCTTATTTTCATGAGAAAATTTCTTTTTAGACTTAATATTAACATTAACATTAACCTGACGAATCCAGAAAAATGTCTTATTTCAAGATAAAAACAGTCAAAACAACAAAAAAAGACAGTCAATGGAACAAGAGAAAAGTTACTTTTATTAAGACATAATTCTAAGTTCAAGCAAATTTTATAACAAATTTTAAATGTTCCTTTGACAAATTTCATTCATGTGTTACAAGCAATTCAGACCTCATTTTCTGTCTTTAAATAACTTGAATAAGACATTTTTTCTGGACTGATAAGTTGAATGTGGCTCATGTTAAGTATAATACGACAATTTTACTTCAAATATGACAAAAACACTTGAGAAGATTCCATTTTTTTGCAGTTCATTAAGAGGATCAGTATTCATTTCAATCTGTGTTTATTTATTTCATCAACCATGGCTGCATGCTGCTCTAAAAATCTCCCATTACATAGAAACCAATATTTCTAGGAAGATAAAAATGTCAGAGTAGAGGCATGTTAACTTTATTGTTGTAAAGTAACTTCATTAACAATTTGCAATCTGTTGCTGTATTTTCATTACATTTTGGTTTGTGAATCTTTAACACAGGCTTCGGTTGTAAGGTCCAGGCCGAGGATTGCAGACCCCCACATCAGGACAGTGTCATTCCCAGCAGAAAGCACTGCTAGGCTGAACTGTGAAGCTCAAGGAGAACCGAAGCCATCGATCACGTGGACCAAAGTGGCCACAGGTACACACAGTGCAGAAAATACACTCACACTAATGAAGTAATTTTTTTTGGAATGCAGGAATATGTAATTGTTACATATCTGTGGTGCCCTTGATCAAGATTTGGATTAAATAATCCATGAGGACTGTTAAATCTGGTTCATGACTGATGTAAGAATGCAGCAAAGATTTCCACACACTCTGAAGAAGCACCTCTCTGGAACAGGCTCTGTGGCTTTGTTTTTAATAATGCTCAGAGAAAAAAACAGCTTATTTTTTCCTTCAGCTCAGTTATCTGTATGAATCCCTGACATTTCTTTGATTAAAAACTACAGACTGTAGTATACAGAACAAATAAAGGTTTGCAGTCATACAAAGTTTGAAATAACTGATTGGAACAGCTTTGAATATGAACTCATTTGACACTAATGAAGTAACCCATTAACACCCAGCATTACACACAGACATGCTCACAAAAGCTTTTTCTCTTGCTTTCCATGTGGGAAAGGCATTCTGAAAAAAAGTAATGGAACATTTTGTGCATTGCATCACTGACTTTACTTCACGCTGTGCCACACAACATGTCCCCAATCCTTCGTTCCCCCTGTCTCTTGTTCACTCCACAGCTTTTTTTCTCCCCCCAATTTGTTTCTTTTTCCTACACTCTGCGTCTTCATTTCTGCCTCCTCCTCTGCTGTCTATCTGTCTGACTGTCTCCCCCTCGCTGTCTTTCAGGAGCAGTGATGTCAATCCACTCCAGGGCTCAGCGATTTGAGGTCTTGCCAAATGGCACCCTTGTTATCCAGAATGTTCAGCTGCAGGACAGGGGCACATACATCTGCAATGCACAGAGCTTCCTGGGTCGTGACAGGTGAGACTACTGCTACCTGTTATGAATATTAATGCGGTATATACTGAGCTGTTCAGTTTTAATGACCATGGGACAGAATATTTCCAGTGTAAATTTCCGGGGCCTGAGGCGCACTGCGTTTTAATTACTGAGTGTTACGTATGTTTTGTTGCCATTTCTCCACACTTCATTTGCAAAACAAATTAATCTTCTCCAGTGAAAAAACACTTGGACCTACTTGAATCATAATCTTCCAGCAGCCTAAAGTCATACATAATTATCTCTCTCTATAAAACCTGTCACAACCTTTATGGGTCTGGGACTTGAAAATATCAGCTCACTTTTTTGTTTTTCTTTAATATGATGCCTAAAGTGTGGTTTCCACTTTAAATGTTTGAGTCTGGAGTACTCTCGTCAAAGCTTCTAAGCATTTATTGCCAAATGGAAATACAGTTGTGCTCAGTGCTTTAGGCGCTACTTTTTGAAGTGCTCTGCGGATTAGCCAGGCAGCACGCTTTGGCTCTCTGCAGCTTCACCAGCAGAAGCAGCAGTGTGTGAAGCAAGGATGTAGCAGGGATCAGTGAGGGTTCAGACATTTTCAAATGGACCGAATGAGCTGTGATTGGTTTTGAGTAATTGGAAACAATGACTCAAACGGCAGCCTGTCCGCTAATAACGGGGTGTATGACTCCTGTTTCCTGCATGAAATAATGCAAAAACTTATTTTAACTGACAGGCCTAACATTTGTTTGCGTATTCTTGTATTCAAGAGAGTATGTTGCTGTGTTTGCATCTGGAAAGCTAAATATGTGTATGAAAAAAAGCATGGGAAAAGATCAAGTACAGGATCAGAACTGAATTGTATGTTTTTTGGTATAGTTACCAATAAAATTTAACACTCTAATTCAAATTCTCTGGTGCAAACTCAATCTGCTGTGTCTGAAAGAGCGGGAAGGAGAAATGTTATCACACAAACATGAAATGACATCCCGTCACGTTAATAAGAAAAATAACATAAGGCTGTTTGTTTTTTTTTTAACAAACTGATATGGGATTGATCTTGGCCTGTATGCATGTCTGACCGTTAAAGGAACACAGGCCGTTTGTACTAACAGCAAAAAAAAATCAGTTAGTGGTATACATGAGCCGGGTTAATGGTCCAAAAGAGCATTAAATTTATGGAGGTGTACCCCACCATTACTGGCGCTAAGAGCAGGATTTCCACACCTATTTGGCTGTTTAAAGGCGGACATCATGCACTACGTTACCACATTATGAGTTTCGTTTAAGATGAAATATGCAGACAGTGGACAACCCTTTGGGAAGGTGGTGATATGTTGCCATACTACAAATTTAGATTTAGGAGACACAACATTTTTCAGTTAACAGATGAGATGGGGGAGGCAATCGAGGTTTCAAACCAGCAAGGGTCACTGCTGTCAGTTACAAGTTTCATTCACTCATGAGACACTTTAATGTGTCTGGGTCCTTTCAAGATGTGTGTGGGGAAATGTTTAGGTTTAGAGTTGTAGAGTTATTCATCGACTTACTGGGGGCATTGCTGCAGTGTTTGTCCTTCAGGGCAACTTTCATATTGCTGACTTTAATTTTGTATTAATTTTGTAATTATTGTTATGAATGAATGAAAGAATATTGTAATGACTTATGACGTAATCTGCACCCGTGCTGCTTTCATGGTCTTATTATTTAGCTGGCTCTTTGCAGTTGTGCATTCAGCTAACCCTGCAGCCAAACAGGCTGTTCCATAACAGAACATCAGGAGTAACAGTCTCGTTTGTTTGATAGCTCAACGGGCAAATGGACCCTGAGCTATAAGAGACAATGCAATGCTGCTTCAGTTTTGCCTCCAGTTCAAGATATGAATAAGGAAACACCAACAGACTACTTGCTTGGCAGCTTTCCTTGTTAAGAATGGCTGTTTTTCTCCAGTGATCATTGGTCACAGGAGCCCTGACCCCGGCCCCTGACATGGTTGGTCCTTCACTCTGCCCCAACAAAGACTTGGTTCTTGCTAAGCGCCAGTTTTGAGTGCCTGTGGAATCACAAAGAACCAGTGCTAAGTCAGGCACTGGCCTGGAACTAGCACCATTACCAATTCGATCAGAAAGGGGTAACAGAAACCCCTTTAAATCAATATTTTCAGCAGCTTGAAGTCACATGAGAAAATAAAGAGTCTGTTTAATTAGATTTTTTTTTAATATGTGGCCCTATAAGTATTGAATCTGGATACAACACTTTCCATGATTCAATGCCACTCTGCCCTAGAAAGCTTTTGGTTGTTTTTGTTATGTACAGTATTTAGGTTTTTCTTATACAAATATATATTTGAAATGCAAACCATCTATCAATTTGTAAAACTAATTTGACCTCTCAGCGCAAAAACAAATCATGACCTACGTACTTTGTGGAGCCATGTTTTTCAGCACCAAAAGTACGTAAATCTGTATATATGACCGCATTTCCCATGATTCCTGATTAATCCATCCATGTTTGCTTTTGGATGTTTTTTTTGTAATGCGTCATGAAGCATTTTCAGTATTTGTTATGCCTCTAAGATGTCTATTTGAAAAGCTTTATATTTGTTTATGCCTTTCTGTTTGGCTCAGTGTTTGCTTATCTCCCATGATAGATTGCTAACCACCCTGGAGGTACGGACTCGCCCCCCTCAGATGCTGCTGGCCGGCTACAGAGAAGCCACCATTCATCAGGGTGGAGAGGTGCACTTGGAGTGCCGGGCGGATGGTGTCCCCACACCTCTGCTCTCTTGGGTCCTCCCTGATCGTTCTGTCCTGACCCCCACCACCCCCTCTGGCAGTCGTATTGTTATGGACACAAACGGTACCCTCCACATCTCCGTAGCTTTACCCAGTGACAGAGGGTCGTACCGCTGCGTGGCCTCTAACTCAGCAGGCGCTGCCAGTGCCTCTGTGCGTGTCCACGTGTCCTCGTTGCCTCCAGTGATACATCAGCCTAGAGATGAAGTATTGCTCTTGTCTCCAGGGAGGCCGCTTTATGCTCACTGCTCTGCCCGTGGAGCCCCACCACCAACTCTGCGGTGGAGAATCCCAGATGGGACTCTGGTTCGCCCATCCCAGTTTCTCCATGGAAATCTTTTTGTCTTGCCCAATGGGACACTGCATATTCGTAAAGTTGGGCCAAAAGACTCAGGGATTTATGAGTGCATGGCGAGTAACGCTGTGGGAGCTGATAAGAGAATAGTGAAGGTAGAGTTTGAAGGAGAGGGGCAGCAGGGTGGAGCAAGAAATGGAGAGGCAAAAGAAACTGAAAAGCCAACGTCTTCTTCATCATCTTTCCATGAAAGAAAAAACCTGCCCATCCCCGGCCAGCCTTCAAATCCTTCCAGACTCTCCCCTCCATTGCTTTCTGATAGATCCAGGAACTTGCACTACTCCCCCAGCTCCCCTCGCTCATCTTTTCACCCTCACCAACTCAATCCCACTAACTCAACTCCCAAAATCAATAAAACAGTCACTGCCTCCCCCACACACTTGGCTTACATCAACAAAACACCCTCCACAGTGTCTACAAATAACACCAGAGTATCAATCCACATTGTAAACAACACAAGAGTTACTTCTCCCTCCTCTGACAAAAGCAGAGCCTCAGCTGTTTTTCCTCCTTCACCCATCTCGCCTTTCAGTAAAGCCCGAATTGTTTCTACATCACCTTCAATCAGTAATGTTCACTACGGGGGGGTTTTGCTACTCCACTGCTCTGTAACTGGCAACCCTACACCCATCATCATTTGGAGGACGCCAAACAGAAAACTGGTGGACATGCACTTCAGGTACACCTGAGCCCAATGGATGCAGAATTTTGCCTCTAGGTGATAAAGTTTTTTTTTAAATTTACATCTTTTTCTTTATCTGTTCGTTCACTTCTCTGTTTCAGTTATGACCCACGTCTGAAGGTGCACCCTAATGGCACCCTGTTAATTCAGACAGTCACAGAGAAGGATGCTGGAGACTACCTCTGTATCGCACGCAACAAGGTTTCGGATGATTATCGCCTTCTGCGCGTCTCTGTGGCCACTAAACCGGCTAGAATTGAGCCAAAGCAGCCTCTCGATCAGATGGTGCTGTTTGGAAAATCACTGAAGGTGAGTGAAGAAAAACATTAAGCTGTGTTCAGGACCTAGCAAGGAGCTTTAGTCAATAATCACAGCTTTCAGGCACATGGAGAGTGACAGTTATAACGCCAATTGTCTTTAAACCTGATCAATAAACCTAATGTGTAATCACATCTCTTCTTGGATGTAGCCAAAAAAACTTAATCCATTGTAGTCCAACACCTCAGCTCTTAAGCTTTAAGAAACCCCTTTTTTTTTTGTTCCAGTGATGATATGTGTTGGCTGCCTGCTATCACCGGATGTTGAGCCAAAACAGTCTCTGGGTGTTTATATGATAAAAATGGCGGCATGTTGTGTGACTCAAAGAGAACAGAAAGACCTGTCAGGTCAAAGCCTGTTTTGAGTCATCAGCAGCAGCCTCCAGGGAAAAAACACACACAAACATGAATATTTAACAGCTCAATAAAAAATGATGTCAAACAGGGTGAAATTCTAGAGAAAGGGCACCATATTATAGTGAGAAGCTGTGTCGCTTCATTTTTACCAGTTTTATAAATTTGCAAGCCTAAAATGGTACCTTTGAATGCATCAATTTGAGAAGTATTTCACACTGTCGGTTCCTATTTATAGGGCATAAATAAAGCTGGAAAAGGGGTAATTATTAAATACATTGAGGTTTTATGTCACTCTGGAAGTACATCTAAGATCAGATAAGAGGCCTAAACGAGTTTTAACTGTAGCATTGCCTTTATGCCCTATAGGTGGACTGCCAGGCATCAGGGCTCCCTGACCCAGCAGTCCGTTGGAGCTTACCAGATGGAACCATGGTGAACAGTGTATTGCAAGGTGAAGAAAGAGGAAGGCGAACACGGAGGCTAACTGTTTTTGACAACGGGACACTGCTGGTTCCAGAAGTGGGTATGGGAGAGGAAGGAGAGTATACGTGTTATGCTGAGAATCAAGGCGGTAAAGACACAATGAAGGTAAGAGGAACTACTCTCAAGGAAAAGTGTCATGATTGATTAAAACCTGAAATTAATCACCTTTTATTCCTCTGTTTGTACTCACACGTCTTAGGTCAAAGTAAAGATCATGATGACATCTCCACCGACCCTTACTGATGGCAGAAGCTACCACGTCATCAAGGTACAAGAGGGGGCAACTGCCACCATCCCCTGCCGAGCCACAGGAGATCCTACCCCAGCAGTGATGTGGTTTTCCCCAACTCACCGTGTCATCCCCCAGAGTTTGGGGTCTAGATTTTACTCTGAGCGGGTTGTTGTGGTTTCAGGAGGGACCTTAGAAGTGCGTCTTGCACAGAAGATTGACATGGGAAACTACACATGCAGAGTGATCAACTCAGCAGGAGAAAAGAAAATGGTCGTGAGTCTGGAGGTGGAACCTTCAAATTATGGAAGAGGCTGGGGTACTAGCAATGGGCAAGGCAGTAGATCAGGGTACGGTATTGACAATGGAGTTACTAACAAGCTTGGTGGCAAAAACAGCAACAATAATGCTCATAGTGATAACAGCAGGTTAGGAAACACGGTATCAAACACTGGCATTAGCAGTGCATCTGGTAGCTCAAACTCTGCTCAAAGGAGCGACAGTCGAGATGCATTCAACCGTCCTGTTGGTGGAGTAACAACTCATCTCGGTAGCAGTGTACTCACAGTTGGGGTGAGTGGTGCGAGCAATGTAGGCTTTAAAGCAGATAACATCGGCATCAGTAGAAATGTGCCAAGCACCACAAGTGGCAGTGATAATGTGGGGAACAGTCACAACTCTGTTAGAGTAAATAACGCTGGGAGGAGTCCTGGGACTTACAATAATGAAGTAAAGAGTAGCAATGGTGCCAACCCTGACAGCGGTAGTACAAGAAATGTGGTTTTCAGCAGCAGTGTGTCCAACAATGGAGCTAGTTCACCCAGAGGAAGCAGTTATGCTAATGCAGGAGTGATAAATGCTAACAGCAGGACAAGTGCTGGTTCAAGTAGTCCCAATGCCACCAACGCACATGTGGGCATGCTAACAACAGTGAGCCAGCATGCAGTGAAAGGCCAAACTGTTATCTTGTCATGCCCATCCCAAGGCTCCCCTCCTCCTCGAGTAGCCTGGCTTCTGCCTGGTAATGGTGTGCTGCCAGCCCCTTATTACGGCAGCCGACTCACCGTCCACAGAAATGGCTCTTTGGAGCTGCGAGGTGTGAGGGCCAGTGATAGTGGGACTTTGGTTTGTGTGGTTAGGGGTGAGAGGGGAGAGACGAGGATACAAGTAGAGCTGGAGGTCTCTGAAGCCTCTTCACATGTGGCACAGAATGTTGCCCAGGGAAGTTCTGGTTTGGTGCCAAACCCAAGAATTCCAGTTACCCAAAAGCCTGTTCAGAGAGGTCCTTATTTGCCTGTTGTACCGCGTCCAGTTGTCTCTCCACCCAGCTCCACTGGCCCTGCATCACAGCCAGCAGTTATTACCAGAACTGCTCCCTTGGTTAGCATCATTAATGGAGAAACTCTTCGCCTGCCTTGCCCTGCTTCACAAAACAATGGATACACCCAGGCCTCTCTCTCCTGGACTTTTCCCAGCGGCAAGGTACTTTCCCGGGGTGAAAGCAGTGACTCAGGACGGTTTATAGTCCACAGGGATGGAACACTTACAGTGCAACAAGCCACGGTCTTTGACCGTGGCACGTACACCTGCAGATCTACTAGTTCCAGCCCCCCCTCTGCTGCAGTCCTCACTGTCCCAGTCATTGTGATCGCTTACCCCCCTCGTATCACCACAGGCCCTGCCCCTGTGACCTACACACGACCTGGTGTTGCTGTGGAACTGCCATGCCTGACTATAGCAACCCCAAGGGCGACCATCACCTGGGAGACCCCAGACCTAACACAACTGATGGTTATGGGTCAACCCCGGATCTATGGAAACCGCTATCTTAGTCCTCAGGGGTCTTTGGTGATACAGAACCCCTCGAGTAGGGATACAGGGTTTTATAGATGCACCGCCAAAAATGTAATTGGAGTGGACACTAAGGCGACCTACTTGCATGTTTTATAAAGGGAAACACAAACAGACTCACACACAAATGAACATGTAGAAAAAAAAAGAGACCCCACCAGGTTTCAGTGCTGGTGAATGAACTCCTCTGCCTTTGACACCAAGCCATGTCCAACAAGCCCAAAGGAACTGCAAAAGAACTGTTGATTTCAGACTTCATTCCTAACATACAATTATATGCCTCATTTATGTATTTTAATGTATTTCAATTATGTCATTTTTTCATGCTAGATTCTCTGAAGATAAAGCGTTGTGCATTTAGCCTTTGAAGCTTGTTCAATTCAAACGGTGCTACATCCTGATCATTTTACACTTTGTTTTCTTTCTCATCGGGCTATAAACTAAGCAATGTTTGATAAATACACAGAGATATCAGCGCTGCAGAAATGTTGTGAAAATGTTTGCCGGTGGACTATTTTCTTGGGGATAATGAGGAAAAACACAAAGTGTATTGAGCTAGTTTCCATTCCTTCGATTGAAATTCAAGTCTAGAAAAAACAGCACAATACAAGCCTCTGGAACAATGCAATGATTGGGCCTCCAAAAACACAATAATTATTTGGGGGGGATATAATCCTAAAGCTATTAAGGTTTAACTTAAAAGGTAGGGCTATGTTGTTTCTTCAGGCATCCTTAACCTGTGAACATAAAAAAAAAAATCGCACTAGCAAAAAACAAAACAAAAAAGGAAATAATTATTGTGGTACCACTCAACACAAAAGTGCTTTATTTGGCTTGATTATGCCCATTCACCCACAATGCAACCACACATTTAAACTCAACTACAATTTTACTTTAGAAAAATGGTGTTTGGATTCTAAACTTGTGTATTTTTAAATGAGTGAGTTCATTTTTTTATGGACAACAAATTACAGAAGGTAGAATTTGTACATTTTGTAACGCATATGTAGCAAATCTAAATTGTCAGCCTTATCTGCAGTGCACACATTCAATCTGTCCAACATATAATGATTGAAGGCTGTAGCTCTGCAATCCATTATAACACCAGCTTATTCAAGACTTTCCAAAAACTTGTTTACATTTTTCTGGCTTACTTGTGCAATCTAAACCTCCACAAATATTGTTCCTCCAGCACAGACTATTTCACAGCTTTACAGCATCACTAAGGCTGAACGAGACATGGTGAAGACACTTTCATGTACGAACAACAACCAGTCCTTTGAAGAGCACTCTCTGGGGTTGTTTTGTTATAATAGACTGTATAAATGTGCGTGAAATTCAAAAGCCCATCCTAAGCCTGTGCATAAAGCCAGCAGCTTATAGCTATCATGTTTCCTCCTCTTATGTTTTTATTTGTGCTTAAGTTATTTGTCTTGTAAAGACTCTGTTGTGAGACGCCAGTGTTTTTTTCATAAAGGGAGAATTTATTAAATATTATGTACTGTATGTTGTTGCTCACTCTGGTCATAAGAAATTCCTGTTATATTTATCACACCTTCATTTTGTAAATAAAAATTAAAAGATTGAAAGTGTTTACTTCATGAAATGTCAGCAGTGTGAAGCACAGTAATGTTTGCAGATATGATGCACACACAGTACAGAGTGTGTACAGAGTGAGAGCAGAGGCAGTGAGGAAAGAAAACACCCAGTGGGAGTGCAGGGGTGAGGAAGGACACTTTTTCTTTAGTATATTATGAGAACAGAGACCCTTTATCCCCTCTTCAGCTGTCAAACCAGGAAATGGGTTCTTAACTGTAGATGAGACACATGTTGATGACATCATTGCCCTCTCTCTATGGGAAATCCAATAAAAGTAACAGCAGCCTGCAGAGCAACAGCATGCACCACCCTGCGTTTACACCTGGCAAGCGTTTGCTGTGTTCATTCTGAGTGCGCAAAACACTAATAAAATGCTAATTCTCTAATTTACACATTAACTGTATGAGCTGTGCGCAGGATGGAGCATGTTATTAGCCATGAGTATGAAATGAAAAATGTCAGCTTGAAAGGAATGGTGCAGCCTGTGTAAAGATGTATGTCAAATACAGTAAATCATAGCTCTGAAACTATCCACCCATCAGAAACACATGGCAGTGTCACACTATACATGCATTAACCACTAACTTTTCCATTCCCCAAGGTTTTTTTTTTTTTTTGAAACATTTTCTTTTTTAATTGCAGTGTGAGACAAAAGAACAAATCTCAAAACTCTGGGATTTAATCTGCAGCTAAAAAGTTGTGATTATTTCATATTAGAACAAAGCATCAAGTACATTTCAGGAAAAAAAGTGGTTTCAGAGAGCCTTACAGACATTAAAACGTCATTTAAAAAGGCCATTTGACAAAAACAGAGAGGAGATAAAATGAAAGAGCATCAACAGAAGTGAAAAGATGATGAGAGGGTACTTGAATACAAGTGCGTGAGTTACCCCTCAGTGATATGTCATTATTGAAAAAGGGGTTGTTTTCACATATTATAATCATGGATATAAAGTAACAATAATAGATGTCCATACTAAATGTGTACAGATTTTCAAATGCTACATAGTCATATGTTTATGATAGATTGGAGGGGAGGGGCCTCAAACACCAAGGTCAGCCCAGACTGGAGTCCAGAGGGCTGACCAATTAGAGGGAAGGGGGTTTGTGAAGTGGGGAGCCTTAAAGAGACAGTTGCTAAAAATAAGTGTTTCAGGGTTTTTTTTTTTTTTTTTAATTATCATTATTAAAGCTAAAATTATGTAGATCTATTACAGGTGTACCTGTGAGACAGCATTAAGCCTTAAAAAAGCAGCATACCCCCTTAAAAGATGTTTTTCACCATGTAAAACCACCCTTACTGACTGTCAGTGTTAACCCCTAAGTCCTCAATGGGTATTGAATTGGGTACTTTCATAGGTACAGGTTAATTCCATCTGTATCACTGAGTACCGAATTACATGAAATCACATAATGTTTCAGTACCCAAACGCAGCCTTGTGACTGTGATAGAGTGGAAGAGTAGGAGATTTTCCATGCTGGACATGAACACAGCACCACACGTTTATTGTATCTTGAGAAGTAAATATGTTCAATTGAAAAACTTCTAGATTTTAATATCAAACAAATGAATATTTATCACTTGAATACTTGCATGTGCTGTTTTATGGCTTTAAAACCAGGCGTTCGCATAGGGCAGGAGGGCATACATACTCAGTGACAATCAAGCACCAATCTTGTCCTATGCGTTCTGATTATTAGCACAGAAAAACATAAACAAGGCTCATTCTCCAGCTTGCAAGTAAAGACCATCTAACTACTCCAAGCAGTAGTTACTAGATTCAGAAATTAAAGTGTAAACGTGACTCAGTCAGCATCGTCTCTGCTCTGGTTTGCTTTGGAGGTCGTATGCAGGCGTCTTTGTTCATCTGTTGCTTGGGGTTTCTTAATCAAATCAAGGTGAACAGATTTAATTTGTTGGGAACTGCGAGATCACTTTCATGTTTAACTATCACAATTTATCACAATCACATTATCTACAATGACTCAGGCCTATTCAGGGCATGTACCCACTTTGTGTCACCAAGTAAATGTTGGCTTTGGTAAACTTTTCAGTCTCTGGCACTTTATTTTGACTTTTCCAGGTTGACCCTGAAGACAGGCCTGAATAAAATGTTTCCCCAGTTAAGTTTAAAGCCTGTATATTTGTTAACAGATGTTTATCGAGGAAAAGTCTTGTACATCAGGAATCCATACTTTCAGTCTAAACCTGTGAACATCTGGGTCAAACTTGAGTGAACGACAGTTGCTGGGTTATTGAAAAGTTGTAAACAAACAAACAAACAAACAAACAAACAAAAAAATCAGTTGCTTGGTTTGTTCTCCTATCAAAGGCAGTGCTCATTAAATTCATTGCCGTGCTCCACCCATTCGTTTGGGCAGTTTAGTTGAGCTGGAGTATCTAGTGGGAAATCTTGCACAGACATCAGAGTCCTGTTGTGCAGAGTGCTCTCGATGTGATGAGCACAGTTGTTTTCTGTGAAAGCTTTTCCTGTTTTGAATTATCTCTTTTATGGTGTTGGAGCTTTTCCATCCATTGTGGGACACTGATTTTATGGTTCCATGCTTGTAATCCATTTCAGTAAATAGATGATTGTTTGTTCTCCTTTCTGTGCCATAGAAGGCTTACAAGCATATAAATGACTAATAAAGGGTATCAGAGGGGTTATAATATTTTCCTTTTTGGAACTATATCACTTTCACTCCAGAAATGAAAAAAAGGGATTGGAAAATGGTTGAAACAGTTGGACTGGTTGCACAGTAACCCTATAGCTATATGGACTAAGCTTTGGGAACTACATCTGTTATAATGTCAGCTAATTTTCATAAACTGTAATGACTCTAATTTCTGTTGTTAACATCTCTTTTTCATTGGGTATGAGCTTTTCTCCTCTCATTACCAGGCCACCAACTAAATACCCAAACAAGTTGATTCAAACATTGATTTCAAGATGCTTTTATCACTTCTGGAATGATTTATTCAGAAAGTCATAAAAAGGATCCCTCTGGTCCTATAGATGGTCCATTGAAATGGATTTTTCTCAGTCTCCTTGCAGTATGGATTAACACTAAACTGACACTAAACATTTCAGAGCAAGGTCAAGTTGTAACTCTGGCCTGATTAAGGCAAAGCAAAACAAGGTGAAAGGGACTTCTACAGGAATGCTTAAAGCTAGGCGCTGCCCTGTTAGCTATGGCTGCCTTTTGCAGCAGCTCTCTCTTCGTTGTCAATTTCTTGCATTTTTTCGGCTCTTTTTCATAATCTTTGTATTTGGAGTGGATCATTACTTTGTATGGCTCATTTGTTGGTCATGGACACCAAACTTTTTGTGGCTCCAGTGATATTTTTACTACTTTTTCTCCTGTGTTTGTCTGGAGATCCTACATGTAACCATGGCTGCATTGTTTGCATGTGAAATCAGCTGTTAGCAGCTTGTAGCATGTCAATGCTAACTGGTGCATGGCCTGATGTCTTCCCACAAGGTGAGGAAAAGGAGGTGAGGACAACGTGCTGGTTCTCAGGTGTAAGCTAAGAAGTGACTACATTACATGGACCTGTCCTTCCATCCATCGTTATTGGGAACGTAAGATCTATCTCCGATAAGATGGATGAGCTAGCTGTGCTAACCCAGCAACAGAGGGAATACCAGGGGGCAGGGTAACATCATGCTATTCACTGATATGGAGCTAACATCAGACACCAACGCCACATTGGAAGAGCTTCACCTGCTGTGAGCAGACAGGATCTAGGAGACAGAGATGGAGCATGACTGAAGAAGCTCAGTCCTGGACCCTGTGGAGGTGGAGGCTGGCTGAACTGGACAATGACGGACAAGCTGTCATCATCTATTTTCTTACGAACCTTTTTGCACTTTCTCTACACTTTCTTACTTTTGTTTCTTGATTGCTGCTGTGACTTCAATTTCGTTGTACTTGTTACAATGACAAAGTTCTGTTCTTTTCTATTCTTCTATTCTATTATGTTGAAAGAATCTACGGTGGCTGACGAGGGCAGACCAATGGACGTCATCATCGTTTGATAGGACATGTCTCACATGCTCAAATGATACCAATTCAGATTACATATAAAAGTCTAAACCACATGTAACAGCCAACCTTTGTGCTGCAAAAGATGAGCGTAATGCAAAAAAAAAAAAAAAAAAAAGGAATATGCCTGAAAAAGAGGAAAAAACTCCACTAACTGCAAACATGCTGCAAATAATTGAATGATACAAAGCCAAAACCACACACAATTAGGAAACAACTGCAAAAGATAAACACCGCAAGTCGAAAAAATTTCTGAGGGAAGGACTCCAGGCCTGAAGGGGCACTAAGAGAAGATAGAAGAAGACAGAAAAGTTTTTTTTATTAACCACAGAGTGAGAAACGCTAGTGGATCGGAGTGAATGTAATGACCGTGTCTTCATGTCTACTGGGCCACATCAGGACTGTATAAACATGTAAATAAAGCCTGCACAGCTATAACAAAGACGTAGTTTGGAAGGAGATAAAATGAAGTGGACTTCTTTACATGGATTGATTTGATGTGATGTGTGTGATCAGGTTTTCCCTGGCTTTAACTTTTGGGAATTAGTCACGGGGAGTTTTGAACGGAGTCTGGAAACCTTGAAAAGCACGGAGCTTTCTCATGATAACTGGGTAGTTTTCATGGGATCTAGAAAATAACACGACACTCACTGATAGGCCAGATCACGACACGCCATGCTGCCATTTCCCACGCTAATGAAGTGTGTTCAGCCCATTTTATATTGATTGCAAAACAAAAACACACAATGAAGCTACATCTGCTCATATTTTACATTTTCATATCAATGGTGTCATCGTACATTAGTCATGCCGGCTAAATCTGGCATATCAACCACACACATCCTGGTCAACCCAGCTTTTGCATTTGAATCACAGAGAAAAGAGACAACAGCTCGTCATCTGGTTTAGTGTGCACTGTTTTTTTTTTTTCTTAAATCAAAAACAGGCAGAGAAATAAAACCCTTCTACTTCACTGTGGTAAACTTTCACTGGAGGCTATGAAAGAAAACTCCTCACAGCGTTTCAGTGAACCACGTGAAGTCAGGTGAATGATTTCCTCAAAGTGTTCTCTGCTGCTGATTAGCTTCTTAAATTGTAATAATTGACTGGTTCATGCTACTTCTCAAATTCAGTG
Organism: Halichoeres trimaculatus; assembly: GCF_033239565.1. Classification (NCBI taxonomy): domain Eukaryota; kingdom Metazoa; phylum Chordata; class Actinopteri; order Labriformes; family Labridae; genus Halichoeres; species Halichoeres trimaculatus. The sequence goes on from NW_027437197.1 coordinate 21,698,468, forward strand.
ATGTAATTTATACCAGGGAAGAATTCCACTGCCCACTGAGAGGCCTCAGACGGCTTCATTAGTTCACATTTTTAATGTTGCCTCAGAACAATGATGCACTTTGGAGTGAAAAGACATTTTGCCTTAATGCCTCATTAGGTTTGTGCAGCATGAACATTCCTTTTTTCAATTTGTTTTTCAATTTTGCCACTGATATATGGAGATATTAATGTCATGAAAATATAAAAAGGTTTCCATTCCGCAGTAATAATGACTTTATGGCTGGAAATAATGGGAAAATTATCCCTGCATGGAAAAACGCCGCTTTGCACATGAGATCCTCACCCTGTGGCTCCAGATACATGACTGCTTTACTTTTTACACAACAATAACTGTGGTTAAATATTAGCATATATGTTTTTCCTTTAGAAAGCAGGTTCATGTAGCTCTGATGGGCATGACTCATTCCTCCCTGGACGCAGCAGGATGGCTGTTTTCCTCAGATGTATATTACAAAAGGCCGACCTGTGCAGTAATGAGCTGATGGAAAAGATAAATTAAGCTGGAGAGAGTGGGAGGAGGACAACTATAGCAATTATTAAGATCTTAGACTTCCACATTACAACCTTCAGCTGTTGTTGTATAGATTTTCATACACCTGACTTAATGGAAAAACAGATGTTTGATTCAAAATATGGAGTTTAAGGGAAGTCGCAACATAAACCACATGTGAACACGTTTTAAGTACATAGACTAACACATGCATCTGTTCAGGACAAGTTATGTATGGCCGACATAAGTATGTAACATTTCTCTGTGGCTATGGTCAGAACAAATGCATGAGAAACACATGTCCTCATGTAGCAATGTTTACATTAGCACTTAGCGTTAGAAGCTCACGGTGGCTGTAAAATACTTCATTTGGTTAATTTCTTAAAAGGAACTGGTAAACAATAAGCAATAAAATGTGTTACCTATCATTAATAAACATATCAGTTAAGAATAATAAGTAGTTAATTTATGTCTACTGTTTAGAGATGATGAATACATCTTGAAGCATTAAAAGTTATATTATGTATTTGATTATCTTTTAACATTAGTAACCTGAAACAAACTTCAATAAATGCATAGGAGTGCCTTACAAGCATTACTTCACCATAGTTAATGATTAATAAATGCTGTTTGGGCCCTTATTGTAATGCGTACCATATCTCTCCAATGTACGACATAACACCCATGCTGGTTTTATTGACTACATACTATTTTGCATTAATTCAGCATTAGTTAGTACTTAAGTCATCATCTGTAAAGCACAAGTTACAAAAGCAGTTATTAATGAGATTAAGACCGGCAGCACCTTAATGAATGAATGAATGAATGAATGAATGAATGAATGCTTTCTTTCGGACATGTGAAAATATTACTAAAATAAAGAAAAAGAAGATCAATAGGGAAAAAAATCAAATGAGAACACAAAAATGAATAATAATAGAGAAAAAAACAACAACCAGGTAAAACAGAATAAAAGCAACAAAAAAAAGAACCCCTGATACGATTGAAACAATTTTGGCATGTTCGAAAAGGAGACACAGAATTCAAAATTCAACAGAATGAAAAAAAAGATACAACACAAACTCAAACTGAATTAATTAATTCTTGTATTTATCACAAGAGAGGTAACATCCTGTGTATAAAGTCATACTAAATAAAACAACTCTTGATTTAAACTGACCATTACACTGCAATCAAACAATAATAATATAAAACCTAAAGCGCTTCAGAGCTAGCGTGACATGTCGTCACGCAGACAGAAAGTCAGGAGCCAAGCTGCTGAGGTTCATCATGTCCAATACTTTGGTGAATACAGAGTTAACCGACAAGTTACAGACTGTTTGAAACTTGCAAAAGGTTAATACTTGGTGCATTATCTTTTTTTACTGCTTCAACATGATGTACTATGTTTGAACTTGATTTGCTATTCATGAATAGCATGCTAGCAGAATTAGCATGTATTTTCTGTGTAGCAACAGTTAATGCTACTATGTGCTGTTAGTATGGTTTAGTATTGTTAGCCAGTTGGAAGCTCATATGGGCTCAGTATGAGAATTCAAGGAGCTTTTAGAGGAGTAATATAACCCCTGAATTCCACCGCAAGAGCAGCGCCGCGGAGCGCCGTGGTCTTGCTCTGATTGTCAAACCTCACTGGAAGCAGCGCGCTGTGCAGCGCTGCTCCACTCAATCTGGAGGGGGAGGGCTGGTCCTCGGAGAGTCACAGGCTCTCGTATGAATAGCGATATCACACGATCACCATCCGCTCCCATAACTTTTGATATGTCAGTCCACACCTTGTCCTTTCTGCCTGTATCCTTATAAAAAGGATATTTGGCGTCATACAGAAAGTTGAACTTCTCCACTTTCAAGATCAGCTTCTCTTCATCCATGGCGTCGTGTTGCGTCTAGGACCCTCCCACTGACTGTTTACCTGATGCACGTGCCTTCAGATGTGGCATATGATATAAAATATGGGGGAAAGTTACGTTTGAGAGTCCGTGTATTGTGTTTTATCTGGAATCTTCCGGGTACTTTACACAGTGACTTCCTGTCTACTGCTTTCTTATCAACAGTGAATTTACGAGGTTTGGAAGCAGTCGCGCAGAAAATAGACCTGAAGTGTATTCCTCGCGCCAGGGTGCGGGCAGTGGAATTTGCCTGATAGATTACAATGGAAGCTAAAGTGCTCAGCAGTATGTTTTAAGTACGCGGCGCTGCGCAGCGCTTGCGGTGGAATTCTGGGGTAAGACTCAGGGATGTGTTAAAGTACAGAGAGAACCAGGACACTCTCTTTGGACCTGCTGGAAGTTAGATGTCTCCGCTGGCATCAGCTACCACTTCATTCTGGACTGTTTGCTGCCATGATAAAACTATTAGTGCTTCATTCATTACGTACTAATAATGTCTGGACATTAATTTACTGCTTATTAATGCTTAACTGATATGTTAATAAATGATGGGTAACACATTATGTTGCTTAATGAATTTATAATTACTGCTTAATAATGCCTTAAGTAACATTAATTCAGGTACCCTTATAGTAAAGTGTTACCAAGGAAGGGAGGTATATGCAGGACTGAAAAACTGCCTAATGAGAAAAGAGCGTCTTTGTTGGGTTTTTGATGGATCAGTTTTTGCAATGATTCCATCACCTGACAAGCCTACAGACTTTCTCATCCCAAATTTGTCTCTGATCCCTCAACCTGCCCTACTTCCTCACCCTCCTACTTCATCCCTTCCCTTTCCAACTAAAGTATGTCTCTCTTAAACCCCTGAGGCTAAATACAGTAATCCCTAAAATGGTAACGCTGAGTTTCCCCTGCCTTTAGCACATCCTCGACCATAAAAATGAACAATATCCTTTTTTTTTCTGCCTTCACTACTTATTTCAACATTGATATTTTTGCATAGCACTGAACTTAATTTGAACATTTAAGGTTGTTGTAGTTGTTGTTGTTGTTGTTGTTGTTGTTGTGGCATGGTTCATGCAAAATCAGCTGGCTACCTCTTTTAAAACCACAAGAAAAGTAGTTTGAACTCTATTAACAAGGAAAGTGAGTTTTTTTTTTTTTTCATTTAAGTGGGTGGTAGAAAGGACTTCACTATTACCCCCAAAAGATGATGACTTGCAAGGTCCCCGTTTGGAGGGACTAACTTGAAAAAGTGCCTTAACCTGAAAAACAAAAGGCTCTATCACTTTAAGTGTTTGTTATATTTTGTCTTGCTGACAGAAAGTCTTTACCTTTAGTTTCTCTCAACCAGAAAAATCCTGCGAGCCAAAGCATCCCACACACTGTGTCACGCTGTAGATAATCTTTGAGCAGCTGAAGCCTGGCCCACACTAAAATCTGTGCACTGTGAAAATAGAAAACTAAGCAAGTGTTCATTTCTTATTCAAAGTAAAAACATCTTATCAGACTCAATATGAGCCGTACTCACCTCACAAGTTAAGAAAAGTGCCTTAATTCAAGATATATAAGGACGAAAAATAGGCCCTGAATAGAGAAAGAAAAGAAGCTGACAACAGGGCAAGAAAAAAAAGTTTCTTAAGTTTCTTCTTCTTGAAAGTGTCTTGAATTTCTTAATTCAAGACACTTAACTAGTAGATTCTTTTACGCCAATAGCAGTTTCTATTTACTAACTTAGAGTGATTAGGCGTTGGTTTTTGTTTATTTATCTTTTTAACAAGAACAGTCTGATAAGAGGTATTTTACCAGCAATAAGACAAAAACACTTGCTTTGATTTAAGTTTTTGCAATGTCACGACCAAAGTTTACTTCAGGGTGAACTTACAAAGAGGTTGACAAGCTAACCATCGCTAACTGCTTTCCCTGGAACATCCACCACAGCAGGTGATTTCTGTTCAGCCCCTCCTCTTGTCAGTTTATTTGTAATGAGTTTAAGATCCCATTTACACGACAATGAAATGACAAAACGCAGTAAAAAGAAAAAAACTGTGTTAACGCTGAGGGACAGAAGAAAATGCTGTAGTTAGCATGCCAGACCTGTAGTTGGTGGTATAACTGTAGAGACACACCCTTCTACAGACCAGAAGAAGTGAAGATAGCTAGTGCAGAAGTGGTGCAACAGATGCACATTTTGTTGAAAGGCAGTCAGCAGATTCAGAAGCACAAACACACCACCATAGTCAGCCATTGTTACTGTTTTTGTTGTCCAGTTTAAACATGGTAATTTAAGTTGCCAACTCAACTCAACTCAATCTTCATTTATAGAGTAACCACAGTTGACCACAGTGCTGTACAGATTCAAAGTAACACAAATAACAAGATACAATGCTAAGATACATAAAAAAATAAAACCAGAGCAAATATAAAATGAAATAAAATAGAATACATTAAAATTCAATTAAAATGATGCCAGATGTCTATTCGGGCAGCCAACACAAAAGCTCTGTCACAATCAGTTTTGTATCTGGTTTTGAGCGTGACCAGAAACAATTGACCGGACAATCCTGGCAAGGATGTGGTGATGAAGAAGTTTGTTCAGGTACTGGGGGGCTAGGCCATCAAGGGCTTTAAAACAAACAATAAAATTTTGAAAATCTATTTTTAAAGCAACCAGGAGCCAGTGCAGTGAAGCTAAAGCAGGGGAAATGTGGTCCTGTGAAAGTGTAATGTGCAAAGTGGATCGTGATGTCACTGTTTCACTAAAAACCTGGCTTGATGTTCATGTGGCAACGGTGTTGACAGCATTCAGAAAAATCCAGTCTGGAGGCACTTTTCAAAAGTTTCTGTTATAGGTTGGCGAAAATGCAGTTTCCATGTCAACGAGAGGCTGAAACTAGGGATGCACTGATCCTATCCTGGATCGGGTATTGGTGGGAAAGGATCGGTCCAAACTAGTTGACACTACGGCTAAACTATGATTTAGTCTCCAAGGTATAAAATTTACAATTAGTAATTTCTGTAAATTCGGAAGCATTTTTTAACCAAACCGCTGTTAAACATTTAAACACATTTAGTTTAAATAAATATTAAATTCAATAATTCCATATGTACTCATTTTTGTCTTTTACTCAAAACATTACCAGTCTTATCCCACAGTAGAGCATGCAGGTTAGTATGTAACACTTGTATCAGGACCAGTATCAGTTGATACCCAAAGCCCAGGTATCGTATCGGGGCCAAAAAAGCTGGATTGGTGCATCCCAGCAGTCGATATGCAACAATACTTTTGTGTTGTGTTTCATCATAAAACCGTTGTCGTGGGGCGCAGATGGCCTAGTGGTTTAGGTCGCGCCCCATGAAGTTTGCCCTCGAGGTGGTCTGGGTTTGAGCCCAGCCAGTGGCCACATGTTGCTCCCCACTCTCACCCCCTTTCCTACTCTATCCACTGTCTTCTCCTCTATCATCAAAGGCATGAAAAGCCCCCCCCCCCATAAATAAATAAATGAATGAATAAAACCTACGTCATTTAAATGGCCCCTAGGACAATATTGCCCGGATCAACAAGTTAGTCCTTTATTTCAAACATCTATCCAACTAAATGCATCAGGCTTAGTCTAGTCAACCTGTCCTGCCACGTCCCACAGAGCATTGACGTCTTGCTCCTAGCAAACCTTTACAGGAACTTCATGCCTCAGCACACACACATTTAGGATTTTAGTCTGATCCAGTCTGAGAGTGTGCTGCTCAACAGTTCAGACACAGTTTATGACTGGGGACACTCATCCTGAAGAAAGTAAGAGTGTTGGAATATATGCATCTGTATATACTCAAGGTTTGATAGACCTCTCTGTCTTCTATTTGTGCAATCCTGAGTCTGCTATATTGACACTGAATCACTGCGTAAGTATTGATTCAGTGTCCCAGTTTCTCTCTCTGGCGCTGCTTTACTTTCATCTTATCTCTGAGAGTAATGACTCAGCGTTTACATCCGTCATGTTGAGCAGATGTCACCACTGGAAACTACACTTACAGACGTTTCCCGTGTGAAGAGGATGGAAAAATACACCCATTGTCTCATGGTGCATTCTATGGTAAAGAGTAACATATGTAGCCTGAACGCTGAAAGCAGCAACGTCCGAGTAAATCAAAGAAAGTCAACCGAGCAGATGAAGAGGAGGAGTGTGATAATAACCAGGAGTAAAATCAGTTCAGTATCACTGAGTTCAACACGGCTCATGTCAGCATTTATTAGGATTCAAGAGAGAGGCAGTGACCTCAGCATCACGTTTTTACTCCGGGGGAGACAAAAGGTTACAGTATCCATCACTGAGTCCTGCTGAGAGCCACTGCGGTGCTCTCACACACGCACACACACACATGTGGCAGGTCAGTTGGGTGTACTCGTGTGTGTGACTGAGCTCTTATACTGTATGTGTTTGTGTGTAAATCGACTACATATGAGATATGGCTTGCGTGTCTAAGTCAATATAAAAAAGTGTGTGTGTGTGTGTGTGTGGTAGGGTGTGTTGGTCAGCTGTTAATGATGCTGTCATGTCAGGGAGTCGCCTTCCTCGGGAGAAAAGCCTGACTCATGGGCTAACTGGCTGGCCTACTTTTACTAGGACTGGAAACTGGATCACTGCAGGACACACACAAAAACACGCAAACCCTCTTTCTCTTATACACACACATACACACACACATACACACACAGGCTCAGGCCCCCATGCATTACCTTGAGCTTCAATTTGCAAATATTGCTCAGGTGCAGAGAACAAAGTCACGTTAAGCCTCGGGTGATTGATGAATACTCTCTGTGGAGATCCAGTTAATTTAAACAAAAACATAAACAGTGAGGTTTGTCAGCACCTCGTGTGTGTTTGTGAGACACATATGAACAGCTGTTTCATGTGTGTTTTCTGTCAACACTTTTCAATGTGCCATCCGCACGGCTTAGTTTAAGTCTCTTCACATATAAATGGGGTTGTGTAACTCATACTTTGAGTGAACTTTTGTCTTATTGTATGTTTTTACACCTAATACAGACCGCCAAAATACAAAGATGGCTAAAAACGCTCACAGAGAGGCAAACATAACGATGCCTCCGCTCAACAGAGAGCTGTAGACTGTTTCCCCCCTCAGAACTAATTTAGTAAAACGAGCATCAGTGTTGTTGTTGTTTTGGCCCTAAAGTGCAACTCAGAGTTACATTAATGTTTTAATTGTCTTCAAACTGAGAGTGCACTAATTCAAGACTGGAGCAAAAATAAAACAAAAAAAAGCTACAAAAAGTTACTTTTCTCCAAACTTAACATGACAAAAGAGAAGAAGTTTTTGAGTGAATATGTCAGAATACATCAAGATGGGGGAGGCTCATCCACCTCACAAGGCCGTACAAAAGTGGGAAAAAAAAGTATCAAATGGTGAGGTGATGACGTCCGTGCTGAAGGGCTGATGAGGCCACTACTACTGACATCATGTCTCTTCTGCCATCCAAATCACAACTTAAATTCAGGAGCCAAAGGCAAATGGCAAATCATCCGTCAGCTGGCGTAGTCTGCAGGGTCACACCTTCTCAGACCAGTTACAGAGTTGTTGAAAGTTCTGCAGCTACTAAAAGGAAGTTAAGGTTTAAGAAGTGCCTTAAATAGCACTTTATTTAAGCCAACAGTGAATTTTCAAAAGGAGTTAAAATGTGTTAATTATGATGTATTTTGAGGCTACAAGAAATATTTCATCATGTAAGATTCCCCTCTCCTGTGGCGTACATCTCTTTGCCCCTTTCACAGCTCAGCTGGTGTCTGTGCAACCATTTTTATACAGATTGATTTCTGATTAGACCAACCCAGACACTGTTAGCTGTTAGTCTGGTGAACAAACATGAGACAACGCTGAAGTGCTGAGATCTGCTGTTTCTTGAGTGTCCGCTTGAGGCTGGCTCCAGAAGTACAAGAAGTCACCTACACATCAAGCTAAAAAAAAAAAAAGGTGTTTTCACAGCAGAAATTAACAGATTTACAACCTGGTTCAAAAACATCCCCTGTCTGAATCGCTTATTTCACTAACAGCACACACTGTACGGGGGGTGATTTTTTTTTTTCTCAGTTTAGAAAATGTTTAAATCCCAGTTTGCCCAATCAGAGGCACAGCTCAGCTCACGTGACTGACGCGTGCTGTATTAGTGTGGAGATTCAAAGTCCAACCCTCTTCAAATATGGCCGCCCCAGCTGGTTTTTTGCTTCAAAAATCCATTTCAGAATAGGGCTGAACAATTAATCAAATTTAAACCGACATTGCAATGTATTGGAATGCAATTTTCGTTTTAAAGTGCAAATAAAATTGCAGTCCACATGTTCACATATTTCAGTGGTTGAGCCAAAACTTTGTTTTTATTTACCTTTCTGCACTTTAGTTTGTGTATGAAACGTATGTTCACACAGTGTCTCTTTTTTATTTATAGAAAAGTGCACTCTACATGTTGACATATTTTAGTGGTTGAGCCAGAGATTTGGTCTTAGATTTTCTCTTTCTACACTTTATTTAGTGTGAAAATCATAGAAGTGAGGATTCATATTTATTTTTCATATTATTGGCCATACCTTGCCTGTTGTTCTGTAGTGCTCTGTTCCTTTCTCTGATTTTATTTAAGGTAATTAACGATAATATAATTACAAGTCTACAGAGCTTGAAGTTAAATCAATCAGTCAATATTCTGCTGGGATTGTTAAAGTTAAATTAAGATACATTATTCGTATCAATTCATGCATCAATTCATCTTATTTCATCGTAGCATAGGCCTGGCCTACAGGAGAGAATTGTTTATATGTTGACAGTATCTTATGTCGTGTTTGCTTGTGTTAAGTGACCCCCCCTTTTTTTTAATGGCCTAAAATAAATTACAATTAAATTATTTTCTAAATCGTTCAGCCCTATTGCAGAAACAGACAAGTGACGTCTACATCCATATATTTTCTACAGTTGTTAGTTATAACACTTGAGAACACTCCCTGATATGATTAAAATGTACAGAAAACTGAGTCAAAACAAACAAATAATCAGATAAGGAGATGAAGTTAGATTCCAGTGATATCTCCCTCTTTGCGTGTACCATAACAAGAAGGTGCTGAAATAGTAAGACAGTATTGGTTGCTTAGTTTGATACTCTTGCCAACTTTTAAAAGTGGAAGCACCAACAACATATGAGCAAACTGTATTGGATAGAACTGGACTGCTTGGTGGAGATGGGCCATAAAAGCTTGTTAGAGCATTAAGGACGCGGTCACACTGGCCAACCGTGCCTGAGCACGTTTCAGCCCTAAAGCACGTTTAGAATGGCCAGTGTGAGCGCAACTGTGCCATGCTCCAGCACGATTCACTTCTGTGCTTTGGCACGCTTCGGAGAGGTGGGCTTCGGCAGGGTTTACTTCATGCACACGGACAGAGCCCTTCTTCAAATTGACTGCGTGTGACCCTTGACGTATGATCACTGCAAGCACATCCCTCGACAATCATTTTAAACGAAGCAGGGGTTTTAGAGGGCTGTGCCGGGTGAAAACGACTTACCATAAGTCCAAAAGTCTCTAAAGTTGCAGCAGTGCTCTCTGTATCTCATTGTGCTGACTCTGATGAGATCGCGCTTCATGTAAACAGACGCTTCACGATGACATAGGCGGGCTGTGCGCGTGTGTGATACCCGCTAAAGTCTGGTTCATGTAGGGGTAGTGTAACCGCTGGCCGTACTTTACAGCTAGGGAACGGCGCTGCAGGGGGGCAATCGTGCTTAGGCACGGCTTGGTTTGGATGGCCAGTGTGACCGCGCCCTAAGTGTGGAACAGCAATGGTTTCTGGTGTCAAAACAGCAAGTAATTATATTTCAAAAACTGTTAAAGGTGATTAATTGTTTTTCAATACAACTAATCTTATTGATATAAAGTTTAATGGTAATGGTTAAAGGTGCAGAATTCACCAAAGAAGTTTGCATTATTTAGTTCAGAGGTTTCATATTTTTTCAAAGAGGTTTACATTATAAGCTTTTCTTAGGGTCACACTGTTATAAACATAAGGTCTTCTAAAAAGCTCAGTCCCATCTGTGTATATTTCAACATCTGTATAAAAGCGTGGTGTAACAACAGATTTATTCACAGCGATGAAGAAACAACAGACACGAAAAAGAAACATCTAAAGTTAATTCTCTGCAAATTAAATATAACAGATACACATCTAAGGCTGTGCTTTGTCTGTTAAATTATGATGACAACAATCTGGTTACCATGCAGGTGTGAATTCATGAGGGCTGGTTGCTGTGGAGCCCTGAGTCACGCAGACATTGATTTGGGAAATTCCATCTGCGTGAAAGCTCATAACGAAGTCTATCTGTGATTAACGAGCTCATAATTCAGACAAAGGGGGTAGACCACATGGAGGTTTCTTTTCAAATCTAATTTGAAAAAAGGTCATTCACCAAATGAATCCTCAAGATGTTGGACATCAGCGATATCAGTGGTGTATGTGATGGCCAGGGAGAGTGGGAGTGGAGGTTTTCAATGGGGAGAGCAGAGTCAAAATGAGACCACCAAACCAGGAGACCAATAAACATAACTGCATGAGGCAGAAAAAGGAAGTTTTGGATTTATGAAGGGAAGGGTGTTTGGGAATTTTGCAAAAGGGAGTGTTTCTATTGTCATTGTAACGAAGTGATTTAGAAGAGAAAGCCTCAGACTTTCACCAGATTGCATAAATTCAGTGTCACACTGGGACTCAGGCCCATTAAAACAAAGTATTGCTCTTGTGTTTTGGAAGATCCCTCAGAAACAAGCCTGCGAAACACTTTTGGGTTGATTCATGGCGAAAGAACTGCAGATTTAGTAATTGAAAGTGACATATTTTGAAAATGTGTCCTACAGATTGGATTGCAAAAACATCCAAATGCACACACACACAAACACTGAGACGGATAACTCTTGGTTTACTGCAACATTTTCCGACACATGCACCCTATAATTACTGCCATAAAATGCAGAGCAGCTGTCAGATGACCTCTCTTTTTCGGGGATGACAAGCTGAAGACACACTTTTTTATACGTCCCACTTAGGAGCCTTGCAATAACAAAAAGAGACCCAATAGCGGCTCATGCGGGCTGACACACATGCTCATCAGGTGCAGCGGATAATGAGACTCTGCAGCAGGTGAGCTCGCCTGAGGTGATCTGGGATGGAATAGATTAGCCGAGGACTGAAAGAGAGGGAAGCATGAACAAATGGACGAGTATGAAGAGGATTAGTAAAGCAATAAATTGGCAGATGTAAGAGTCCTATACGTGATACAAACACAGCTGAGTTATGAGGCTTGTAAGAAGGAAGTCTTAGGGGGGATTCGTGAGGAGAAAGCAATACTATAGGGATGAGGTGAATGGAGGGATGATGGGTATGGACAGATGTTTGTTGTTATGAGGTAATATAACAGCAAGGAAAGGGTGAGTTATTGTATGATGAAAATGGAAAAAAACTTAATGAAATGTTGGTTAAATCAGTGTTTCTCAAATTGCTAGTGGTCCAAAACAACCTTGAGTAAATTGTGTTTTATTATAAACCATTAGGCAGAAAAAAACAAACACAAGTAGCTGGGCTGCAACACGCCTGCCTCTTCTGCCCATCAGCTAATCACATTCATGCTACCTCATACAGATCCCTGTCATAGGTATCAGGGATGACTGATGGGCTAAATGCCTCTCACGTAACTCTGTTTTCAGTTCAACACAAATACTGACATCAAGGAACAGTCAGTTACTGCCATAACAGTGTCTTTTTACTTAAAGGGGACATATCATGCTGATCCGTGATTTAATACTAACACATAGTATAATTAAGTTGAGAACAAGACCTTTCACCCTCTGAATTTTCAAAAAATGAGAAATTGTATTTTTTCTGATATCCTAGAACGACATTTGATGCCTCTGAAAATAGGTCATTGACATTTGGCTTCGAGGTTTGGACCTTCATGATGAGACAAGGATCCTTTCTTTTTATTGGAGTAATCTGATAAAGCAGCTCCTCCTCTGTGATGTCAGTTAGTCACACAGCCACCACCGAGGGATACACCCACCAAGAGCCGAGTATAAATAAAGCTCCCTACTAGCTCTGGCTAACTTGACTGAGTGCTGACATAGTGACGAACTGACGGTAGAGGCGATCTTTAGACGACACTTTCAGCATGATGGATAAAACAGACAGAGAAAAGAGAAGGAGCAGGATGGAGCCCTGTTATAGAAATAGTTTATTGGTGAAGTCTGCCTATATTTCCACGTTTAAACTATACATGTTACAGTACCGGTTTGACTCACCACACTGAAGCGTCCTGAGATGATCTGTGTCCAGGTGGATTTTCTTCCTCCTGAGCTGCAGAACCGTCCAGGTCTGACTCGGGGTCCAATACAAAAGGACGTATCCTACACTCTGACATTTTATTAGTGCTATCAATGCCTTACGGTGAAGTTTTGGCAAACAGCAAACTCGCTTGGTCTGCTCCATTCAATGTGGCGATTTTGTAAATACTGCCATGCTGCAAAAACCGCCCCCTGGCTCTACCCCCTCCGCCCCTCTGATAGAACTGACCAATCAGAGCACAAAGGGCTGTGACGTTGCAAGGTTACTGGAGGTCATTCTCAAAACGGAGCGTTCCAGCGAGATCTTCAGAATGGCCTAAAATGAGGAATTTGAGAACGCTATTGTGGGGCAATGAAGGAACTAAATGACTTGTACTGAGGGCAGAAATGCTTTACAGGCATCCTAGTCTGGCATAGTGAAAAGGAGAAACAAGCATGATATGTCCCCTTTAATTTTGACTTTCTTTAATTTAACATAACTGTAGCAAACACACGTAACCCAACCATAGACAAACATGGACGTTGTCTCTACGATGTGACTCGTCTGTTCCTGAAACTGTGGAATGAACCCATTTAGCGGACACAGCCAAATTTAGTGTGATACAAGCTTTGAGCCTCCATTCTTTTAGTTATAGCTGAGCTGTGTCTCTGATTGGACAATCAAAAAAACTTAACTTTTCTAAAGAGTTAGAAAAAAATGTTCATTCCAACCCACAGTCAGTAGTTATTCTGCAGTGGTCTGTTCAAACCTGAGAGTCTATCAATAAAATGAAGAGTGAGGTTATGTTAGCTCTGATTGGTAGATGACTGGCAGGACATAACCAGGATTCACTAATGTTACACATTACAGACATGTCTTGGATAGCGCTACATATAGCTGGCTACTACAACGTTAGCTTGTTGTCACGTTTCAAGTCGTAGCACTACGTAACTGTACTGATAAATACCTTATCTCAGCACGTTGTAGCCAGTAAAAAGTTGACTTGAACAAAGGAAATCTGTTTTGATCTGATCTCCTTTTAATTCCATAACAAACACACACCTCGCTAAAAGTAATTTACGACAGCGTGCGGAGACTCCGGACCTCGAGGTACTCCAGTTAAAACAGATCCTCCTCATAGCATCTTTTGGTATTATGGAATTATATTTCAGTGATGTAGTTATAGATTCTTTCCAACTCTGCATGTGGAGTTTATCTGTTACATATAATGAACATCTTGTCTATAGACTGTTTTTGTGTTACTGACCTTTATGCAAATACGTTTTATAAATTATAAGAAGAAGGCTTATTGTTTACTATGCTATTTTGCATACTCACACTGTCTTTCTTATTTTCTCCTTCATTCCAAAAGAAAACAACAAACCATGATGGACCAAGTGCAGTTTTTGCACTGTAGTCACTGTAATTGTAGAAAATACTCATTTCTAAATAAAGGGAATTTTCATGGATTGGTCAAAAATTACTTGGCAGATAAATCAATTATCAAAATAATCATCACTTGCAGCCCTAATAAGTTGTAATATGTACAATGCGAGTTTATGGTACGTCAGTTTGTTATCTAGGGTGTGGTTGGGGGACTTTTTAGCTTGGTAGTTTGCGAGATTACCCTGGGAGGATAACAAGTCCTTGCTCTTAAAAAATTGAGAAACACTGGATTAAATAACAAACCAAGATAAAGAAAACAAGGTTCAAGTGAAGAGCCAACGTGTCAACAGCATCTTTAAGAGACCAACTTTGATTTACATGACTGTTTGTTTGCTCCTCAGAGACAGTGCTGACAAAGGGAGTCAAACATCAGAGCACGTTCTCTGTGATAGCATCAGCTGTCGTGTAATGATTTCCAGAGATGGAGGACAAACAAAACGTGAGAATGCAGACTAGTCAACTGTAGGTTAGAAGAGACAGCAGTGAGAAAAGGGCAGGGACAGAGAATACATACAGTGCTGGGAACTAAAGGTGGGTGAAGATGGAGTGAGAGGATAGACTAACGCAGGAAAAGATAGACGGGAGGAAGGCGGGGATGATGAGACATCTGTTTCGTGTCAGAGGCAGGTTAAAGGCTGATAGCAGGGCTTAGATGGAGAAAGAATGAATGAAAGCCAGTGGAGAAGGGAGGAAAGGAGGGACCGAAGAGGAAAAATGGTGCAAGGAGAGTGGAAAACATTAGAGAGAGAAAGAGGTGCCTAATTGGAAAAGACAGACATTATCATACGCTGTAGAACGCTCCCCTTCTTTGTATCTCTGCTGTTAGTGTGTGAGCTGCTTCTAGATATGGTTGTATCTCATTAGGGAGACTATTTCTGCGCCCTAATGTGTTTTAGAGTTTGTGTGTGAGTGTGTGTGTGTGTGGGACTGAGAGATTGAAAGAATCAGAGATTAAAACCGACAGTAAAGAGATAGACGACAAGAAGAATGTCTACAAAGAGAAGGAGCCATAATAAAAGATGAAAGAGAAAGCTTGTGTAGGAGCAATAAAAGGCGTTGTGACATGGAGAGAGCTGGCTAGTATCAGGGAGCCATAATAATGCATAGCCTTACAGAGGCAGGAGGCTTGTAGCAGGGACTTTGAGGCTTTACTGCCCCCAGGAAATGTATTTAAGAGTCATAAAATCAAAGGTACTTGCAGGAATCTTCACAGGTTTTCTTTTCGAATGGATTTTATTTGAGGATCAGGGCGACCAGTTAAGACTTAAGACATTTAGAAGCCACCTTTCCTCAGAATGGTCAGGAGTCCTTCTACGTCCCCTGCTCTTTTCCCATAAACCCTTCTTCAAATTGACTGCATTAGAGTTTCTGTAAACACAACTCTACCATTTCCATTTTTCAGACTGAAGTGCGGCACTGCAGCTGTGAAAATTAGGTTTCCTGCAACACAAAAAAAGGGCCAAGGGACTCTGGCTAAAGCCCAGACACAGTAATTATGCTCTCCTCCTCTGAGAGACAAGAAAGGAGGTCTTGCTAATGTAATCTCAATTTTATCTTCTTCAGGGGGGGGACGGTAGGCAGAATAAAACGGGGGAGAAACATAGAGAGGAAAAGAGAAAGAGCATCGACTAGAGGAAACAGAAAGGCAGGGACAGACTCACAATAAAGGCAGGATGAATATCAGTCACTATCTATGGTGATGTCTTCTTATTCCCCAGTCTCTGTCGCAGCCTACATTTATATTAATGTCACAGAAGCGATTCTCCTCTCTGCACAATGACTTACTCTGAGAGCATCAGATATACTAAATATACCCTCGTCCCCATGTGCCTGTTCTAGCTTAAATGTTACATTGCTTTTACACCATCAGAGCAGAACTGACAATCTCTTCTGCGGTGACTTGCAAAATAGCACTGACATAAAATTTGCAGTATGCAGCTCCTATGATTCCCAGTGTACTCTGTGACCGCAAAGTGCGTTTAATGCTGAAGAGGCTGGAGCACAAATAGGATTAACTTTGCCAGATAAGGCGGATAAAGTAAAAATACTGGAAGCAGCCTCTTGTGAGTCACATTTACTGGACTTAAACGTGCAGATTAAGCGTTTATGATTAAGTCGTGCATGCATGTGAATCTGTGTACAAGCGCAGAATCACGGCCTCACGGTAGAATTTGCTCTTATGAATCTTTGCTTGTTTGGTTTCTGAGTGTCTTTAATGTATATTTGGACAAGTGCGTCATGTGTGTATTATCTCATGATATATAACCAAACCAAAACAAGCTGCTGTTGGCCGAACATAATGAGATCCTCCATGGGTTGTGTGGAGAAGAATTAAAAAAAGCCCACAAAAACAGACCCCAGCAACACAGAGTCCATGATCCTCTGTGGGACGTGACGCATCAGTCGACTGCAGATTTTTAGTTCAACAAAAGTGTAACTTGATAGCTAGTTAGCAGATGGAGGAAGATACAATTTGAATGTTTGTGCAATAAACAAAAAAAAAATGCATGTACAAAAACAAGGTCTGAACTGCAGTCACTGTACATTAAGATTAAGAAGTAGATTATAACTGTGATGGATTATTTAGTTTATATGTTATCAGGCTTCCCTCCCTAGTCTCAAAAGACTCTCCAGCTGGTCCCAACACAGATCACATTTCTTCCATATTAATTTTCTGACCTTGACTTCTGCAAAAATCTAAATCAGGATCTAAATTTCTCCCTCCCAGCTCTAAATGGTCCTTAGACAACATTCACACCCTATTTGCACACCTGCTTGTTTTACAGTGCCTCCAAGAATAATATGGAACAAACAGCTTTCAGTTTTCAGGCCTGACTACGGTAGTATTATCCAGGAGTTTGGGTCTAATGCTCTCATGTTAATTATTTCTTTTAATGATTTCTTTAAAAAAAAAAAAATCAACTAGATAGAAAATAAAATTTAATTTAAAAAAAGCAAAACATAACAAAAAAAACAAAACAGTCATGAAGTGGTGTTGAAAATACTTGTGATATGATAGACTTAATTATTAAAATCTGACCTGTCCCTTCATTTTTCCTCGATACCAGATCAGGATTCTGTAGTGATTAGTGCTGAGTAAACAATGACACACTTTACCTCTTCTCAAGTTCAATGTTCTCTATTTGGTGGCGATATGGGGAAAATATGTAAATTATTTTTTAAGACAGGATCAGTATTCAAATTTTATCATGATATTTTTTATGATTAGGAGGATTAGGGCCATGCTAGAAAAAGAAAAAAAATTATATAAAGAGATTAATCTCATAAAGTTACGAGAAATAAAGTAATACATTTATGAGTCTGTGGCTATAGGCTATCAAAAGGTGTAATATCTAGTGATACATTCATTTATCTTTTTCAATCCATTTGTCACTTAACATTTTTGTTCAGAATGAAGAAGGAATATTTTGGGCCAAAAATGTTGTTTTTCAGATAAAAATAGCCTGAAAAGTGCAACAGATTACTGGATATTACATTTTTGAAATCTTTTAGAAATGTGGTATCTTATAACCTGTTGTACTTCCTAGACTATTTTGACCTGAAAACATTTTTTTGCCCAAAATATTTCTTATCCTGCATTCTGAACATTTTTCTGCACCATTACATAACTCCCATCCAGCATTTTTCTCCTCTAATGCATTTTTTTTTTTTTTTTTGTAACTCAGATTTTTTTTTTTTTATCATGATAATCACATTTGTTAAAACCAAGGGGCAACACCCAGTCTGTAAAAATGAAACCTATGCGGAAGTGCTAAAAGTCGTTGTTTGTCAAGAATCTGCTTGAGGCTGGCTGCAGGAAGACCAGAAGTCACGTACACACCCAGCCATAAAAAAGTGACTTTTTGGCATTAAAAACATATTTGCAGTCTGGTTCAAAAAACGTCTTGGGTCTGAGACGCTGATTTCATTTTCGGCACACACTGTGCAGTAAGTGAATTTTTTTCTGTCTCTGCAGTTTAGAAGTTATTGGGATCGTTTGATTTTCCTATCAGAGGCACTGCTCATGTCACGTGACCAGCGGGCGCCCTGTAGCATGAAGAGAAACTCACAGCCGGCGTCATAGCCAATGTGGCTGCGTTCGTGGATTGGCTTCATTTCACTGTTTCAGGAACAGACGGGTGACGTCACGGAGGCTATGTCAATGTTTTATACTGTCTATGATTAAAACACGTCAGCTGTAAGTGTTGTTGAGTTTCTGCAGAGTGTACAGAGCTATAGCTCAAAACAAGTAGTCAATGCACAGTGCAAATACAGTCTGTGAGACTTACTTTGCTTTTGTTCATGCACTTGACAGAAAATGTAATTGTGCACATAGTTTAAATATGATTAATTTCAGTGACATAATTAACACATTGAAAGGTGAAAACTGAGGGGCATGTCACTGCATGTAACTAACTTTAAATCTTCATGCATCATTAAAGTTACTAATCACACTCTGAATCCCTCTGGGAGTCCCTGAGCTCCCCTGTCTCATAGGTTCCTCTGAGTCATTACTGTAGACAGCCTGCTGCTTTGTACCTGCCAGACTCTTGCTGCTACAACTATTAACACCAGTCTCACCATCATCACCATCATTTTAGAGAAGCTTGCCTCCAACTGTTATGATTGATAACATTATTACCATCCCTATCATCATCATTATTTTAAACACTAATATTAGACCTGTTGTCTCTCACTGTCATCACTATAACGATCAGTTAATTATCCATAATTTCACTCTCTGTAAATAGTAAACATAGGGTCACCATTATAATTAGCTCTGTTACAGTTTCTCCATGTGAGCTGTTGTTGTTGTTGTCTGACTCTATCCATGTCTCTCTTTCTTCATCTCCCTCTATCCCCCTCCCCAAGCCCAACAGTGGCAGCAGATGGCTGTGCAACACGGGATCTGGTTCTGCAAAGGGTTTCTGCTAGTTAAAAGGAAGCTGTTTTCCACACTGTAACTTGCCAATTACTGCAGAGTCCTCTGCTCGTGGTGGATTAAGATGGGATAAAATTGAATCTTAAATAAGGTCTAAACCTACTCTTTATGTGAGGTATCTTGAGGCAACAGTTATTGTGAAACAAAGAAATTCACATCAAGAATGACTGACAACATTGGCACCACAAATACAATTCCACAGTTCTTTTCTTTTGCTGTTGATATAAGTATGTAAGTGGACTCATTGATGACATAATGTTGAAGTCTTAAAGGTAGAGTCTGCAGGATTATCCGCTAAATTAAAATGTCAACTTTTACAGGAATTATGGGCCTCTATACATGTATGTAAGTGTCAGTGTCTGTGTCTACCTCAACCCCTTCCTCTGCCTGAATGTTGATGGTTTGGTTGTTTCAGGACGTTTTTTGGGTGGAAAGTAAGCATGGATACCTCAGCCAATCACAGAGTGCCCAGTGTGCAAGTGACTTTGAATTTTGATTAGTGAGAGAAAGCTAATTAGAGCAGCTACGATAGTGGGTGTAGCACGGAGGAAGAAACACACAACCAAAGTGAAAGGAAATGCCAAACAGATAAAGCTTTTTACCAAAGAAGAGTGAAGCTTGGCTCAACTTTGACTCACTTTCAGGAACTGGGAAGGCAGCATGGGATGAAGAGCCACGCGAGTTAGCTTTCTGCTAACTAGGTATGTGTCAAATGCCTGTGGTTAGCCTGTGCTAGCATGGGAAGTCGGGTGCACGGCTCTTTAGTCTCTCCCACGTAGAAACGTGACGCTACAGTTGGTTGCTGGGCTAGTGAGTGTATTCACGTAGCTTCAGTTGGAGGATGTGGGTGTGCGCTGCCACTGGCACTGAGCCAAGGAGGAGGACCCTACCTTTGATAATACCTCCTGGGGTATATAAATGAAAAACATCTGGCTGGATGTTGTGATAGCTGCTGGGGTGTATTGTGAACTACATCATGACTGTGTGACCTATGGCCACCAAGTGATCCACTGCACAAGCTTTTATGCACTGAGTAAGATTTTAGCCCAGAGGCCTGTCCTTCACACTGTTTCCCAGACTTCAGTTATACACACGATAAATCCCAGCCAGAGGCTTTATTTAAAGCTTTGAGACTATTTTGTTTCATTTGCACCACTGCAGTAATTATGCTTTGATGAGATTTAGTTTTTGGGGACCATAAATGTCAAAACTTATCACGTGAAAATCCATCCTGCTGTGGCTTTTGAGATAATTCATTTCGGCCCAGGTGGTGGACCAAGAGAGCCTTGATTAAAAACTTATATAGGCAGCAAAGTACAAAACATGCAAGAGCTACATCTGGATTGAGCAAAAGTGGGAAAAAAAAAAAAAAAAAAACTTTTCTACATAATTTGTGAGTGCATTTGTGTGTTTTTGTCCATGCATAAATTTGTTTAAGCGTGCGTGTGACGCAGTGTTATACACAAATGTGAGCATTTACTCAGGCGTGTTTTATATGTGTGCATTCAACACTGTGATTATGTGCAAGGAGAAATTAACGCATCAACATTTTCCATAGACTGTGAATTTGTGTGTGTGAGTGAGTGAGTGTGTGTGTACAGCCAGCTACAGGGAGTGCAGGCAATGCCTTTAGAGATTTCACAGAGAAGGTTTCTGAGTCAGGGAACCTGGGGCGCTCTGACTCATGTCTCAACTGGTGGGTGTTGTTTATGTGTGCGAGTGTGTGATGTTGATGCATTTGTGTACAATCAGTATGATCCCATGTGTGAGGAGTCAAAAGTTTATGTCCAGCATGTCAAAACGTGAAAGGGCAAAGGATGATGTTGATGATTATGTTGTGCAGAGCTTATTACAACACGTTTGTGAAATGACTGACACATTCAAAAACTCTCCAGCAGAGCGCAAGACAGCATTTGGCCAGTCCTTGTTTTTGGTAAAAGGCCCATAGATTTAGAGGACCCTTCCATCAGAAATAAACTGAGTAAACTGACTCCAGAATTTTTTAATATTACAACAGATCTTTGGCTTAAAAGGGAAAATCTGTTAACACTAACTTACATGTTTCTGTGCTTGCTTGCTTTAACTGTTAGCTTCATATTTTTACAGTATTTTATGGTGTTGCGAAATATGTCTCATGTCTCCAATGTCTCAAAAGCCTAACCAGGAACAAAGTGTGCAAATTAGCCATGGAGTCCCAAAAATTCTGCATCAGTTGTAGTTTAACTGGCTGTAACAACTCCTGCATGTATCGTCGCTGTCAGTCAGAACAAAAAATAAACAAACTGTCACAATTTCTCTCCTTTCTTTTATGTTACAGTGGCGTACAAGTAAAACTGCATTACGACTATGAAAAAAAAAACATTTGTGCAAATTCTAAAATGACATAAAAGTCCAAACCTAAAAAAAAAAAAAACTCATCTCTCCAAATCGGAAAACTTCTCACAGAACACGAAAACGCTGCATATGCAGTCATTATGACAACACAGGTACATTGAAATGAAAAGGAATTTTTTAAAATGTGTTTCATATCTCATTGGCTGGGGTTGACTCCTGGCCTCTTTGGCTTGGCATGCCCGGTCTCCCATTGTACCACTTTCTATACATAACCATCCTCATCAAATCACCTTGGTCCTTTTACTCTTCTAACCACTGTGTTACTTCTGCATTCTGTTGCTGCATTCCATTTGTACTTGGAAGTAGGAAATTCCAAGTTCCGACTGGGAACACCCAACTGGAACACCCCCCAAGGTCAGAATTTCTGACTTCAAAGTCGAAGCACCCACACCTCCTCCAAGTTCCCAGTAGGAAATTCCAAGTTCAGGGGTAAACACTAATTAAGCTCCTCTTCAACCCTCTTTATCTTAGAATTTCTGACTAGTGTTTGTTGCAATAAGTCAGCCATATATATATAGTATTATTCGATGTTTATATACAGAAATACTGCTGTTAAGGCAAGTTTTACAGACATGGCAACTGGAACGCTGAACTCTGAGATGACGTCACACCCACTCCTGACTTCCCAGCTCTGAGTACTAATGGAATGCAGCATGGATACCTCGGCTACAAGGTGCTCTGAAGCTTTCCAGTGACAGAAACATAAACACAACCCAATAAACAGAATTTCTTTGGTGGGTAAAGTTGCCTGTTTGGAGCCACAGAAATGATAAACTTTTATATGGTGTGCCACAGAGCTCGACCTTGGGACCACTTTGGTTCCAAATGCAGGTTTTCACCTGTATGCAGATGAGGCTGTCATTTACTGTTCTGCTGCACCCCATGGGTTAATGATATATTAAACCAAAATAAGTTACCCTAAGCTAACGAGCTAGCAGCAGCCACACCTAGATGTTTACTTTCTAGTACAGAGCAGTGTTAATCTATTTTCTTGCTGTAATAACCAGCACATTTGGTCACACTCTTTCTTTCTCTTGCTCTTTTTTGTCCTTCAAACATAAAACTGATCCCTACTGCACCCCCTTCAGTTGAGCATTACTTCATTAATGAGAAAGAAGCTAATGTTTTATGTTGGAGATGAGGGATTTATGTACTTCTGAATTTGCTTGGATATAGAACTTGTTGCATACTTCCTGTTTACATGTGGCATATATTTATCAGCAGCAAGTTTTTGTTGCTGGGTTTATTTTGGGTTAGTGTTGGTTGTTGAATGTGCATCACAATGAAAGCCCAATGAAAGCCATCTCTCCATTTTCCTTGTATCTGTGCCAAAGTCAGACAACTTTACATTTTTTATATGATGTTAACATTTCATAATGAAAAAGATAAAGCTGACAAATAAATGTTAAAAAACTGTGATATTGTGTTATTCTTTCCCCATATCAAAACTAAAAAGCTTACTCAACCTTAAAAACATGGAACTCCATCTCATAACAGCATACAAATCATTTTTCATGGTGTGAAATAGCTGTCTGGAGATACACATGAATATAGATAGGAGAGATTAAGAAAAGATGAGAAAGGGTAGAGGCCAGAGAGATGCGATGGACCCAGAGGAAGAATCGGCTTAAGTAAGGATCACTGAACAAACTAACAACTGACTGGAATAACTAACAGAGGACTAACAGAGGAGAGAACGTTAAAGAGAGGAAGAGGAACCAGAGAGGGGATGAAATGACAGAGCAGGGACCCGAAAAGACAAAGGAGGAGGGGAGGTGGAGTAGGAATATCCCCTGAAGCTCTGGGCTCATATTTAGACAGACTGACAAACAGAGGAGTCAGCCTGCCAACTCTACTTACCAAACTGATTAAGATTCACTGACTGCTGCCGACTTCAATATGCTGCTCACATCAAGCGTTCCTAAACATTTCAAGTTGAGAAAATTCAAAACTTATACTTTTGCCTTAGGACCCACTGTGACACAGAAGCAGCCCTTTAACCTTCAACTGTGCTTCTCAGCTCTAACTCTCATTTCAAATGCCTGTTCGAAAATATCCAGGCTTTGGAAAAAGAAACCACTAAAGAATCCCAACAGTGTGGTTTTATTTGGAATAAGATACTGTGATGCACACAGGGATGCATCCACTGTAATAATGCGGTACCATTACGCCTACAGTGAGACATAGAAAGAATATGATGGATTTTCTCTGAGCTATGTTACACCCTTTAGTTGCAACACAAATGAAAAGAGCTCTGTTCTTCAAAATATTCCCCAGGCTGTTTCTGCAATCTGTTGAGACGACTGAACAACAGAAGAAAAAAAAAGAAAAAATAAAGAATAATCCCTTTTCTCCAGTCTGGTGGCCCGATGCAAAGTCTGTGGGTTCTTTTCAGAGGAAAAATCAAATAGGAAATAAAAGAAATCAATTGTTGCATTAGAAGATTTTTATTTTTTGTGCAAAGCACTAAAGGGAGAGGGATTTAGTGCTGGGGAAAGAAAAACCCCTTTAACTTTGCACCACTTTGAAAAAAATTGAACATTAAGAACTTGGATCATGACCTCACTCCACTGATTCAAAAGCACAATTTTGACCAAGTTAAATAGAGTATAAGGTATAGCTAGAAACACGGCAGTCTGTTGATTGGTCTAAAGAATCATCACTTCCTGTGTGACAGCAGCTGTATTTTTCCTGGCGGCACACCATCTTCTCTGAAACAAAGCTTAATTGCACTTTGCATCAAAGAGCCACATGCAAATCACAAAGAAGACAAAATTGCTGGATGTCTTCCATCGTTGCTCTTTGTTTACTGTTGTGTTTTTCTTCTTTATTGGATTAATTAGCAGGGTACATTGTGTTGCACTGCTATGGCGTCACACTGTTACATAGCTGATGCAGCTATAGGCAACCGGCTTACAGGCCGCCCACCAAGGAGGGCACGGTTAGCCATGGAAAGGCAAACAGTATCAGGCTTTATCAATCCAACCTGTACCATACTGTACTGAACTGAACTGGACTGCTTGGTGGAAACCGGGCTTTAGTATCATCACAGCACACAGCACAGTACCACAAAGACTACAGTCAACACACTCTCATTTCACTTGTAGCACCATAAAGTTTATCCATTGATCTATCTATCCAGGCAGGGTACACCTCAGAGCAGCACAAATTTTTTAGCATTTCCACTGAAAAATGCTGCATTCCATTTCTACTCAGAAGTCGGAATTTCCGTGTCCCGGATGGGAAAGCCCACCTGAAACACGTTTCTGGGGTACCAGACAAACTGGGGTGCCAGACAGACTGATCCAACCCCAGAAGGTGGAGCTAGAAACATGGTAGTCTGTTGATTGGTTCAAAGAATTATCACTTCCTGTGTGACAGCAGCTGTATTTCTCCTGGCGGCACACACTCTCTTCTAAAACAAAGCTTAATTGCACTTTGCATCTCCCCCAAGGTCCGAATTTCTGACTTCAAAGTCATCCACTTCAAAGTCACCCACACCACCCCTGAGTTCCCAGTAGGAAATTCCAAGTTCAGGGGGAAACCTTACACTCCTGTTATATTATTTTAGAATTACTGACCAATGATTGTAATAAATAAATCCGCTGTATACGTAGTATTATTCGATGTGTATGTACAAAATTTCCGCTGTCATGGCAAGTTTTTCAGACTTGGTAACTGGAATGCTTTTAACTCAGAGATGACCTCATTCCCACTCCCAATTTCCCAGTTCTGAGTACAAAAAGAATAATCCTGGATGCTTTCTTTTGCCATTGAAAACAAATATGTAAGAGTGTTTCAGAGTGAAAAAGAAATATTTCTGCAATCCCTGAGAAAAATTCAAATTTCATGTGTTTCTGGTGTTTTTCAGAGTTGGTTTTTTGTCTTCTAACAAAAATTCTTGTCACGTTCCACCCTGATGAGGTTCAGCTGTTCTGAATGAGGATGACAGCTTCACCACCCTTTTGTGCTAAACTATTTGTTTCATTTGCTCCAAGCTGATGTCACTCTCAGATAGAAAGATAAAGCATATTATGTCTATAAGACCCCGCTGTAATTGATGAAGTCAGTTTCCTTTGATAATACAATTTGGGTTTTTGTTTAACAGTTATGATTTTTTTCAATTAGCCTGGTTGGAAGTTTTATAATGTAAGCACAGAGAAGTAAAGTTAGTTTATGAATGACAATGGGAACACAAGCTTAAGCCAAAATCTGAAATCAATGAATCAGTTTCGGCCAAGACTAAAACCCAGTGACCTTGGAAGGCCTTAGATGAATGATTTACACAAAGCCCTTTGCTGTTGCAGCTGTCTGTGTGAAGGGAGATCTACACTCGGTATTCAGCTTTCCACCCATTAACCTTGACCAAGAGTTTTTTTTTTTTTTTTGTGCCGAACGGGACTTTTCTGGAGGAAGAAACATTGCCTTATCAATAATGGAAGTCGTTACTGCACCACAAAACCCAGTGGAGACGCATTCCAACACGTTGTCAATATGGGTTCAAAACAGGTGTGAGGGATGACCTACTTATTTTTAATGATGGTGAAAGAATGACCTCACATCCACCACTCCCTTCTTCCTCCCATCCCTCCTCATTCTTCCCTTTCTCTATCTCTCCATTACCCATCGCCCTCTCCCACATCGGTGTTTCCCCTGCTCTGCCCTCAACCCCTTTCCCCTCTCCTCACCCACTTCTTGCTGCCTCACCCTCACATATCACCACTTTTTTTTTTTGCCCGACCAAGTGACTCAGCATTCTTCCTCCACCATCCTCTCCCCCTCTTATTTCTGTCTCGCTCAGCCTTCTCCCAAATTAAATTATTTGATTTAATCTTCTTGTTTGTCTTGTTTGTGATCATAATTGAACCCAATATTGCTCAAGCATGTTCTCGAAAGTTCACGGCATAAATAAATTAACTTAGGATACAAGCAATTTTTCTCCCTTCTAAATTAAAGGTGGAGTTCTGCCTAATTCAACTTAGCAGTAAGTGTTTGTTGTTGTGATTCAACAGACAAGTTTCAGTGTTATGGCCTTTATTTGGGTGGTCTCATAGTCTTTGAAAGGCTTTTTGGGAAGCAACACACTCAAACTGGGTAATGCATTTTAAATATTTGATAGATGGAAGAGTCTGGATCTCAACAGAAAAGAAATTACACAAAAACATCAAAACCTCTTCACATCACATTATTTGTTGGCCTGAATGGACTCAGATTACATACCAGAGCCACAGACGCAATGCTGTGAAGGCTGCACTTAGAAAAGGAAGTACGCCCTTCAAGAAAACTGTTGATATTAGAGATCTATGTAATGTTTGGTCATGTAAAAATGCATAGCACTGCCTCATTTCTTCCATTCACATAACTGCCATACATCAAATATGTCATCTCTTCCAATCTTATCTCTCTTCTTACTGGTCAGTAATGGTGTTTGATGGATGGCAACATGTGTCACTTACAATCATTAATAGTATGTTTAAAATCACTGTGTTTAAGCCATAGTTTGTTATAAGTGGACATAGTCTATGTGACATCACCCATCTGTTTTTGTAACAGTGTTTTGAAGCATTTTGTCCACAGTAGCCATATTGGAAATGAGGTGGGCTTTGGGCCTCCACACTAACAGCTATAGGGTGACCGTCTGTCAATCAGCTGAGCTCTGCCTCTGATTGGGTGAACTTGTGATCTCAATAACTTCTAACAGCCACATTAAAAAAAAACAAAAAACTCACCCCCTGGAAAGCGTGAGTTATTGGAAAGATCAGCCATGTAGACAGGAGACTTTTTTATAACGTGTATCTGATGTGAAAAAGGCCTTTTTCTTGGCTTGGTGTGTTTGTGTGGTTTCTAGTACTTCCATGGCCAGCCTTAAGCAGACACTAGACAAACTGCAGTTTAAGCACTTCCAAATTGCCTCATATCTTTTGACCTGAGGTTATTGTTTGGATTAACCAGGAAATGTACAGAGAATGTAAAAAGCCCCCTGACTATCATAGAAACCACAACGCCACAACGTCAAGTCTTTTGGTGTAGTATTGCAAAGTGACGCGAAATGTCAACCCAAAAGTATGTAGCGCACACAACCATGCTGGTCATCACCCTGTAGAGTCAACACAGAATCTGGCTAGATGTCTAGATGTTTCAACTCAAGAATTATTGTACCTTTTTTTAAAGAATAAAATCTTCATTTTTTTAAAGTCACCATAACTATTTTCATTTATTCATTTATTTTCTAAACTGCTTATCCTGTTCCAGGGTCACGGGTGGCTGGAGCCTATCCCAGCTGTCATTGGGCAAGAGGCGGGGTACACCCTGGACTGGTCGCCAGTCAATCACAGAGCCCATAACTATTTTGTTAGTTTAAATTAAGTAGACATGCATATGTATAATAATGTGTAGATAGCAGATTGTTTTAGCATAATTTAATGGTGACAGTAGGGAGCAGGAAAAAAAGACACTTTGTGATGCTCAGCCTGTCAGGGTTTCATTCTGTTGAGACAACCCACTCACTGATCATTTTCCTGTACCTGTGGCGTTACACTGCATAAGTTAAACTCAAGCAGCAACCTCTGGTTTTAAAATTGGCATCCTCTGTGAAAGTGCTTAAAATTGCAGTTTTTTGAGAGTCCACTTTAATGGTGATAGGTTAAAATCAGCATTTCCAATGTGGCCTCTGTTGATGATACGCTTCAAAACTCTTCATGAGAGACAAATGGGTGATGTCACAGACACTATGCCTGAAGCCTTTCAAAGTGTCTCTACAACATCATGAGGTAACGAGAGGTCATCGTCTTGAAGTGAGTCAGTATATTATATAATGATGATGGAGAAAGCGCATCCTTTGACAGCCAAACTGAAACACTTGGACGTTACATTCAGCGCTAAATACTGAAATGTGTGTGTTTCATGAGAAATCCTTTGGCTGACATTGAAGCCATTCCTATAGAGCGCTGAGTGTGTACCTGATTCACAGACAAAGCAGAATTTTTGCAGATGACAGCTACATCTTTTTTTCATTCCAGAGAACTGACAGAGCCCTGTGTGCGTATGCAGCCCAGTCTCTCCTCCAGCCGTCTTACAAACAAGAGAAGAATTCTTCACGCTTCTTAGTCCCTTCTTTCAATCCCTGCCCCATCAGAATAAAAAGCAGTACATTTGCCGTGGACTGAACCCCTCATGTTTTTCCGCATACTTCCAGGACATCAAAGAAGTGTGCTCTGTCCTCCATATTCTCAATGGGTTTCAGCTTTTTGTTCTGTTTTCCCCTCAACTATGTCTCCCCCCCTGTGACTTTTCCCCCTCTCAGGCTCTTCCATTTCTGTCTCTCCTTCCCTTCATCATCTTTTTCTCTTGCAGTACCAGAGGGCCTCTCTCCATCCCAAGCTGTCTCTCCTCATCTCTCTCCTCCCTCCTCACATCAATATCCCTCAATCTCTCCTCCTCCCAGTAAACAGAGTGACCCTTCAGTCTGCTGTCGCCTCTCCGCCTGCAGACTCTGCGCTGTCTCCCTCACACTCCCTCTCCTGTGGGTAAACATGACCCATGCTTCGATCATCCTCTTGTCATTTTGTCATTATTGTGCCCCCTGAACCCTTCTCCATCTCTCTTAATGTTCCTCCTCCTCTCCCGCGCGCTCTGTCTCTTCTTCTCTTGTCCCTCTGCTCATCTTACTCTCCTCCTCTCGTGTCTCAGGTGATGACAAATACTTCTATCAGTCTTGAGCCATCTCTCAAGAAAGCCGCCTCTCCCTTTTGCTCCTTCAATCTTCTGTGTCATCTCTCTTTCTCTCTCAAGTTGAGATGCCCCTCTTCAAACATCAATCTGCTCTCTCCGTCCTCTTATTTCCCCCAGACAGACTGACCCACACATCAACACGACAAGTCAAAAAAACAGAGCAGCTACCAAAACTTTGCACCAACAGTCCGAGGTCTTTTAACACCTAATGGTGTGAATATACTGCAGCACCAGCCTCCAATCCACTGGGAAGGCTTTCCATTTTTGGAACCTGGCTGCAACGATTTCCTCCCGTTTAGCCTCAGAAGGATTAGACAGACTGAGGCGGTGTTGTTGGGCAGAGATTGGTGTTGGCCTTCAATTAATCCCAACGGTTTTCAATGAGGTAGCGTTCTGGGCAGAGTGAAGGTGAGACAATTTCCTGCTCACAAAAGTGGAGTAAAGGCTGTTTTCCACACTGTCTATCTGCACTGGGTTGTTATATAAAAGTAGGAAAAAGTTACCTCAAAAACATCATGCAGTACTCCAGCTTCATCTCTGCTCGTATTGATCTCAGCCATAGTCCTGTCACACTAATACTTCAGTTTCCCCAACCCAGATCTTTCTTACAGTGTAAAATGATCATCCATATATTAAAGATGCCCAGGTCTAACCTACAGGAGATCCCGGTCAGCTCAGCCCATATGTATAGACACCGTCTGAAGAGTCTGAATGCAAGCTTCTTTGTTGTTGCACTATTCATGGACAGGACACATACTGTATATGTCAGCTGTTTGGGTCAGCAGGCATGAACAGGAAGTGCATCCAAGCCCATAAATGTGAAATTTAGACTATGGTTTCATTTATTGACAAGGACTCAATATTTACACAATAAGAGACCCTCTGAGTCAGAGAATAACAGATTCCTAACTTGAGGTCCCAGCCAGCTGAATACTGCTGTTAGAACAAGGAAGTTGGTAAACTGGATCCATAACTTTGGGACAAGGTTTGGCTCTGTAGGCCTTTTCACACTGAGGTTTTTTTACCCCCACGTTTAAAAAGAAATCCGATTCCATGTTATGTCAATCGTGTTTGTACACTCACGCCTTTTGTCCATCATTTTTTCTTTTGGAACAAGTTTGATTGCTTGAGTTTTTTCGCATCCGCTGCTCAGCTTGTTTCCAGGGTTGTTTGACTATTCAGAGATGCTGTTGGCTATTCTCCACAGTTTCACATTTTCTGTAGTTTCAGGTTTAGATGATGAGGGAAGACTTATGTATATGTGTATCTGTGTGTCTGTGTGCGCCTGTTTGTGTGTGTGTGTGTACATGTCTGTGTTTGTGTGTACCTACCTCAAATATACTGCTCAGCTCCTTTACCAGCAGGTGAAACTCTCTTTGCTCTTGTTTTTGTTGTTGTTGTTGTTGTCTTTTGGAGTGGATGAACCATTTTTTTCTTTTTCTTTGTCAAGTAGTGAAAGAACCACAAGATCATTGTCACTGCTTGATGATTCCTCTTGATGATTCCTTCCTGAATAAATAGAAAAATGAACGCATTGGATTCTGTGTGCAAGGTGTCATGGTGGGACTGTTTTTTCAGAAAAAAAAAAAAACATCTGAAAATAATTCACAGAGCAAAGGCCTTCAGAGCTGGGCTGGCTAAGCCGAGGAAAGAAAAGGGGGCTTTCTTCAATTTTGGAAGTTTTTCTTACTAAATACATTGTCTTAATCCCAAGTTTATACTTTTACATTGACGTAGCTCTGCCATACGGTCGCTGATGCTGTCATGGGCACTTCATACTTCTGCAAGGGTGAGTCTGAATCGCTCTGCATTTTTTTTTCTATGCAAGACATATTTTGCTAGATTCCAGTCCTGCTACATTCTCTGCTTTAATTGCACCAGAAAAAAAAACAATGATTATAGGGTTCAAGGTTAGCTAGCTGCACAATCTGAGGAAGTGCATTGCAGGCCATGAGCGTAGGCTTCTGCATAGGCATTGCAGACCTATGGTGTATACTTCTGGTATAGTGTTGATGCAAAACAAAACAGCAGAACTTACTGGCATCTCCTTGGGTAATACACTTACTATTGACAAGTACCTCATATAACCCCACTTAAGAGAAAAACAAACTATCCTGATAAAGAACAGTGTCTGCAGTTTCTGACTCGACACTTCCTGAATACACAGCTTGTTTTCGTAACTTCAGGGTACAACTGCAGATCACCATCACTGTCAAAGTATCTTTTTCTTCAGGGGCAAAGGCATCTTAAGGTCAGACACCTGAACCTTTACAGTCCAGTGAAGGGGAGGGAACAGAAATGGACTCTGTCCCACAAGCATCTACTGTTCAGGTTAAGGGTGTTAACTATAATCTATAATTTTACATGGCTCATCATCAAGGTTGGCGTGTCGGGAGTGGGTCACTGAGAAACGACTGATGGTTAAAGCAAATATGTTTAAGAATCATGAAATTGAATCTTGCAGCGGTCCTCACTTGCCGTATTTGCAGCAGGGAGGTTGGTTCATTGCCAAAACACCTTTTTTATATTCCTCATTGCTTCTGAGTATATCAGCCTGACTGAAGCTGACAGCCCGCAGCCAGTTCTTCTTGTGTGGATAAAGCATCAAACAATTTAAAGCCCTCTTTTATGTCCGCGTTCACAGAGCCTGAAGCAGAGGAACCTTTGTTAAGGGAATGAGCTGTAACTATACTTTTTGTGATATCTCTTATCTCGATTGCAGATTGCAGGCTTTGGGGGAGCTCATAGCTTCTGTGGAAAGTTTTTATCTGGTCTTGAAACAGGTTTAAATTTATAATGATGTGTCTTTATGACATAAGCAAATTAGATCACCTTTGACTGGGTACTTCTTTGCTGTCGTTACAATTATTGCACAAAACAACTGCCTCAGTGTAGGTTTTTAGACAGAATGTGTGAAAGAACTGACTGCTGAAGGAAGTCAGGAGTTTTTTTTTATGTGCAGAAACATTTCCTTCTCAAGTACAGAACAAGACAAACAAAGAACAGAGAGCTACTGTCTTGAAAAATCCATATTTTTCTCACACTGGTGTTTTAGAGAGTAGTTATTTCAGCCTCTGTCTGAAAAGTTTTGTTCCGGTTCCTGTTTCTTACAAACTTCCAGCCTCATAAACCCCCTTTCCTCGGATTAGCCAGCCCTCTGGAAGCCTGTCAAGGGCAGAGCTATGAGCAGACCTTGGTGTTTGAGGTCCAACATGTCACAAACAAATTAGAAGATCAAAAGACCTCATCATTTCAGCAAGTCTCATGGAGAGCTATTTTTGAATAGATTGTTTTGAGCAGTTTACAGACAGATTTCGAGATTTTGGCAACACTTGAATATGCATTATTAGCATGGACATCCAGTATTGTTACTTTATATTAATGTCAAAGGTAGAGTCTCCAGGATTTTCAGATTAAAATAGAATGTCAAGTTTTACAGGAGTAATCCCTCTCTGTCGTCACTTCAGGGCCTTTACATGTGTGTCAGTGTCTGTGTCTGCCTCAACCTGTCCTCTACCTGTATGTTAGTGTTTTGGTTTTTCTAGGATGTTTCTGGGCAGAGAGTAGGCGTGTACATCTCAGCCAATCACAGCATGCCCATTGCCATTGCTCAAGTGACTTTACGTGTTGATAATAGAGAGTGGAAGAAGCAATCCTGAGCGGCTAGTGGACGTAGTATTGAGAAAGAAAAACACAAAAAAAGTGAAAAGAAAGTCCAAACGGATAAAACTTTTTCTTAAACAAAGGTGGAGCCTGGCTCAACTTTCACTCGCTTTCGGGAACTTGGAGAGCAGCACAAGTGACACGAGTTGATTTCGTGCTAACCAGGTATGTGTGAGATACCAGTGATTAGCTTGTGCTAACATGACAAGTCAGGTGCACTGCTCTCGAGTCATAGAAGCGTGATGCTACAGATGTTTACTGGACTAGTGTGTTCATGTAACTTCTGTTGGAAGCAGTGGGTGTGCGCTGCTGCTGGCACTGAGCCAAGGAGGAGGAGCCCAGTTTGAATGTTGGGTTTACTACTAAGTAACATCAGACCCTACCTTTAGAACATTGGAAAGTACAATACCCCCTCTTTAACGAAAACAAATCTGTGTATCAATAACCTTCTTCACAGCCCAGGTCTTAACAATGTTCTTTGGTGTATTAACCAATGAGACTCAATCTTCAGCTACATTGTGGCGTCCTTTTTGCAGACAGAAACCTGAAGCAGGGTAGACTACAGGGCGTAGTGAAGCAGTACTTACTTTTTAAATAAATTACAGAGGAGCAATATCATAGGAGGAAAAAGTTCCTGTATCACT
Organism: Halichoeres trimaculatus; assembly: GCF_033239565.1. Taxonomy (NCBI): domain Eukaryota; kingdom Metazoa; phylum Chordata; class Actinopteri; order Labriformes; family Labridae; genus Halichoeres; species Halichoeres trimaculatus. The sequence goes on from NW_027437197.1 coordinate 21,732,088, forward strand.
TTTCAAAATGATGTAAAGTTATGTTTTATTGAATTATAACTTTAATAGAGGTAGGACTCAGTTTAATTACTTTAGACACTGCTGGAAAGCCTTCATTTCTCCTTGGGTATCTATAAGATGAGTTCTTTGCAGGGAGTTTTATTTTTTTTTACCATTTTCAATGATATTTTGTATTCATAATCTGACTCTGCAGAGAAAATCTGTCACATTAACAGAATACAGATAGTGGCTCTTTAAACTGTCTTCTTAAGAAAAACATTTGCAAAGTCTACAACATAAAGCTTTTCTCCCCTCCTGCTGCCGTGTCACCTTCAATTCAAACTTTTATCCTGCACCCTCTTAAGGTTCTGATACACATCTTGGGATTGTTTTCTTTCTTTTATCCGTATTTCAACCTGTCCACTTTAATTTTTCTCCCCAATCATAACCGTATGCATCATGTGTTTACCACCACCTGTTCATTTCTCCGTCAATCTCAGCCTCCAAAATTCACCCATCTGTCTCTCCACTTCCCTCTCACCTGTAACCGTCCTATGAGCGATAAAAAGTTTCTCTCCAATCCGTCACCAGCCGGTCTGTATCATGTTGGTCACACCTCAAGCACTTCTCCCATTGTTATGCCTCCATCCTTTGCCTCTGTTCTCACTATCATTTGTTCCATCAGACATCAGTCCTCCCTCCTTCACTGACCATCGCACCATTTTTCCATTATTCATTCCTGCTCCGTGTCCTATCCCTCTGCTCCTCACCAGGCGAGACCCTGTCAGGATGAGTTATGGGAGGAGTATCTGCTGCTATAGCTGAGAATGCTTCAAACTGCTTTCAGCTGGATTAGCATATTGTTGGGATAAATTTGAAATATTTCTGTCAGGAACTGGACTCTTGCAGAATATGCATTTTTCCGATAAATATTTTGCCAAAGCCGGTAGTTTCTTTTTTTTTTTTTCTCAGAGAGAGGTCGACCTAGAGCAGATGACAGTCAGCACAGCCGCCCTTTTTAAACCGGCTGGAGCTCCCACCCACAGGCTTCATCCATACAACTGTCAACCTGTGCTGTCCTTAGCCTTTAATGACCAAAGCAGCTGACATGTCACATAACACACAGCATGGTGTGGGGAAGTATATAGGACTCTAATATAAGTATAGACACTTTCCCAAAGAAAAGGGCTGAAATAGAGCATTGGGAACATTTACATTTCCTCGTTTGAATGAAGACTTTTTATGTGGTTATGTACAGTAGTGCACAGCTCAGCCTCCGTGTAGGAACTCTTTGCTGACAGTTATCTGATTTTAGAGTTATTTATTAGTAACATAAATAGAGCAGTGCTACATCATACCACTAAAACCATGACATTGAGATAGGTGTCTGCTTTAAATCAGTCAACTTTAACAGCTCCACCTGTACACCTGGCTCGTATGAGGGTAACTCAAATTGCTAAGCAAATTTATGACTGTTTTACATAAAGAGCATGTTACTCTAAACTGTTAACAAATCCATCCGGGAGTTCCTTTTTTGTGCGTTTGTTTTTGGTAAAACGTGTTCTTTAAAAGTGCAGAGGGAGCAACAGGAAGCAGGAAGATGCTGCAGCATTTTGCTACAGTGTGCTACAAGGGACAAACTAGGTAGGTCACAGAAGAGTTTAAACTTTAATTTTCACTTTTGACAAACGTGTTTTCAGTTTAAAAGAAGTGAGTTTTGCATTTCAGATGTTTAATTTTGAATAAAACAAATTACACTGGAGTGAGGTTTCTATCTACATGTACACCTACAGGCAATTCAGAATCACCAGTTAACCTGATAAGCATGTTTTTGGACAGTGGGAGGAAGCTGGACCTCACCCAAACCAGGAGTGGAACTGCTGACCTTCTTGCCATGAGGCAATGGCACTAACCACCATATAGCTTCTGTATGGTCCTCATTTTTTTGTGGCTCGGATGGACATGATCAGTGGAGATATGTGTGCATATGTGTATATGTGTGTACTACCACCTCTGCATGAGTCAGTGCCCCAGTTTGGCTGCCCCATTACAAAAAAGAAGAAAATCTGGACACACCCCTGTGTAGTACTCTGACTTTTAATGAGTACCTCTTACAGCCAAATTTGAAAAATGTAAATTTTCCTTTGAAACCAACCTCAAAGAGCGGCTGTTATTAAAGTACTTAAAAGCTGCTGCTCCTGTTTTCTCCTCTTTCTTCCAACACGATGCATTCTGTATCCTTAAATGAGCTTCTGCTCCTCAGCTCCTAACTGAGTTACTTTGATAACAATATCACATGTTTTAGAGTTTAACAGCATTTGTTCTGAGAACAACTCTAGGGAAGTGTAAATTTCTTCTCCTGCTTTCTTTGCATTGCCACATTTTCAGAGTTAACCCTGGGGGGCGCATGGTTTTGTTTATATCCATCCAAACAATAAGCAATGACAATCATTAGTGTCGAAAAACCAAGTTATGGTTTTCATTTTAAAACCTAAAAGGCCTTATAGTCGGATGATTGCACCCAGCGACTCAGAGGGTTCCAACACCCATGGGGTGTTTTTTTGACCTAATTCATGTCAGACTAAACTGAGTTATTTGTTTCAACAAAGGAAGTCTAGGACAATAAAACGCAAACCCTGGAACTGTTTTCCCTCCTTATTGGTTTTTGTTACCATTAAACAGGATGAGTGAGCAGGTCATACATGTAGTTTACAGGAAGCCTAATACGCATGGCTGCTGACATGACAGTGACACGAACAGCCTGAGTTATAATAGACTCCTACAGGATGTGTGTGTGTGTTTGTTTGTGTGCTGTATGTAGGTCGAGGTGTCAGATGAGCTGTCGGGTCTCCCTTTTGAAAACCTGTAATTCTCCTAAATTACTCTCACCGCTCTGACGCTTCCCTGTAACCGGGAGTCATTTAGCATTTTGCTGCAGTTGTTCTTTTCTCGCCCTGAATCAAAGCACGCCTCGGCAACAGAAAGCCCGAGAGCTGCTGCTTTCGAGTGCTACACTGGAAAACAGATGAGAGTGTGGGAGCCAAATACTATCAGTTTAAGAGGCAGAGAGCTAGCTCGAGAGTGTGTGCGTGCGTGCATGAGTGTGTGTGTGTGTGTATGTTATAGGCTACAATTGTCTCATTAGCCTGGTTAATTTAGCTATCTGTTCTTTATCAAACCCCACCTCTCTAAACACTTCCTGTCAGAGAGGAGAGGCATAATTGTGAAGAGTGCAGACAGGAGTGTGTTGCAGAGTGATTCAGAGGTGCATGTGTTTAACTGAGTGTTTTATCAAAATGAGAGTAATTTTGTTGTCACTTTACAGTACATCTACATTTTTCCTGTTGTAATTTTCAGGGTTGATCATTCTGAAGTAATTAAGAGGTGAATTTTCTGGCGCCTGTTCCAACACCACTCCTCCCTGCCTGAAGTCCAGTCCTCTGAGTGGGGTAATGTCAACCATATGGTCCACAACATGACACATACTTAAAACACATAGTGCGAAACGCACACATACACAATCACAGATGAGTTGTGTTGCAGTAAAAACTCCCTAACAAGTCTCAGGGATCAGAAGATTTACATTTAGATATAAGAGCAGACATGCAGAGATTGAGAGGCTTAAAGTCACTTAGAGTGTGTACATATGTGTACATGTGTGTGTTTGTGTGTGTGTACAAGATCCCAAGCAGAGACCAGAGTTTATCCCCTGCAGTCTATATCTCACACGGTAACAATTTGGCCCAGATCTGCTGCAAACATGCACGCATATAATCTCACAAACTACGCTGAAAACACTCGTGATAAATAAGTGAACACACCCCCTCATCTCTACACCGTGGCCTTACACTGAACAGCATATGCTGCTTTTACAGTTGGCAGCGTGAGCAGCATAAACACCTCCGACCTGTTTACTAAAAGCCTCACTCATTGACGAACCTGGCACAGGCTCACACACACTAATTTCCATACTTCCTAATGTAGTAGAGTTATAATTTTGTAAATTTGCTCTGCCACAGCAGTAGATTGTAATGAATGAGGCCACCTTATTGTAAACAATAGATCCAAAAAAGGTAAATATAGCTGTTGAGGAGCAGTATTGATTTCAAAATGTTGCTTTAAAAAAAAACAAAATCAGCGATCAACCGCAGAAATGTTCTTTAACAGTCTTACATATGCTAAATATCTGTTTTCCTCTTAATGCATGCACAGCACTGCTTTATTTTCATTCATCCTGGCTTTCAGGCTGTGGGCATTTTGAGAAAATAATAAAAGGCGTAGGAGGGCAAAGAGTGCACGCTGCGTTGGGCACCGAGTGAAGATTTTAATGGTATGTGATAGCTTTAACGCCAAGGTCAGTTGTGAGTTAAACCAAACCTCAGCGTAGCAGAGCTGTAATATGGTCGCTGACTGGCCACAAACACTCTGCCCTCATTTTCATGGGTATAAATAGATTTTCTTTTTCTCTTCTTCCCCAGACTTCCACGACTAACAAACGGCTATTATCTTATAAATCTTCTGACTGTGGCTCTGAATACAGTCAGACAGTTTTGCTCTCCAGGAAAGGAGTGTGGTGTAGAGTTTACAGTTTGAGGATTTCTAGTATTGATTGGAAGCAAAACATACAATTCTTAATTTTAATGCTTTTTTAGCAGTTTGGCACAATGCAATGTAAATTTGTGTCATTTTTTTAATCAGAATGTTTCAAGAAAGTCACCAGAATTCACTAGCTTGGGATATTTATGCACTTTCTCTTTTTTCTGAAGAGCTGATAAGATTTGGGCCTCAGTTTGACTACCCTGTGCACCTCACGTGCAGAGGCTACAATCCTAGTTTAGCTCCAGGACTGCGTCTTTTTGCAGCATGTTTTATTTGAGATCTTTGTGTTCTGTTCTCAGCCCAACCTTGGAGAATAAGCATCTAATCAAAGCAAAATCCTGAAACAGATATTTCTGTTCTCTCTTGAGCCCACAGTGCTGCACCTTGATTTCCAAACCTATTAACACAGACAATTTGTCTCCAAGGTGTAATCTCCCTTTGTTTCTTCAGGAACATCAGGTTTTCTTCTCTAGTCTTTGCATCCTGCAGCAAACTCCAGTCTTAAAATATGAAGCCAATGCAGAAGCTTTAAAAAACTGAAGTCCATCAAGCTTCTGCTCGAGTTCAGAAGCACCAGAAACCACAAACACACCATTTCAAAAAAGTTGAAGCAAATGTAGCCTCTTTACCTCATCATTCTGTTCAACATATAAGGTAAAGGCACTGCCACAGGAGTCATGGTTTCACACCTGACAGTCACAACTTGCTAAATGCTGCACAGTGCTGCACTGATGATGGGTTAAGATGAGATAAGACGCCTTATCTCGTCTTGATGAAGGGTTAGCAGGTTTTTGTAAAGTGTCTCGAGATAACATCTGTTGTGATTTTGGGTTAGATTAAGATTAATTGATTGAACTGAAGGAGCCAAACAGCAAGTTACTTATCAAGCTGTTGTCGGTGATGACACAGCCAGAGGCTGTAACATAAAAGGTAAGACCAGTAGTATTTCTCTCTGTTTTTGCCTGTGTTTGACTCAAGTGAATTTTAAACAAGCCAACGGTTCAAATCTGTTGCCTGTTTTCATGCTAAGCTGAAGCTATACCTCCAAACTTCTTTCTGGCTGCCACTCAAGCTTTTCCATAAACTCCAACTGGTTCAGAACTCAGGTGCCCGGATCATCTCGAGAACCCCCTCTGCAAATCACATCTCTCTAGTTCTTTACCAACTGCACTGGCTACCAATCAAATACCCCACTGACTACAAGATTCTCCTCCTCACCTTCAAGGCTCTCAATAACCACGCACCTCCGTACCTTTCTGATCTCCTTCACACCTATACACCCATCCAGGACTCTCCGATCTTCTTCCTCCATGCTCCTTGCAACAACTCTTGCTCGCCTTTCTTCAATGGAGTCCCGAGTTTTCAGTCGTGCAGCCCCCCCATCTCTGAAACTCTCTCCTTCAAACTATCCGGGACATGACCTGTCTCTCGCCCACAAATAAAATGTATTATTAATATTATTTTAATTATTAAAGGACCTGTGGTCACTGGTGGTACTGTGTGTGTTGACAGTGCCAGAGTGCTTCTCATCATATTTTTACAACTTTTTCTCCTGTGTTTGTCTGGAGATCCGACCATAGTCACATTGTTTACATGTGAAATCAGCTGTTAGCAGCCTGTAGCATGTCAATGCTAACTGGTGTAAGGCCTGATGTTTCCCTACAAGGTGAGGAGGTGAGGACGACGTGCTGGTTCTCAGGTGTGAGCTAAGAAGTGACGACATGGACCTGTCCTTCCATCCATCGTTATTGGGAACGTAAGATCTATTTCCAATAAGATGGACAAGCTAGCCATGCTAACCCAACAACAGAGGGAAGACCAGAAGGCAGAGTAGCATCATGCTATTCACAGACATGGCTAACAGACTGAACAGACTGCTGAAGAAGCTCAGTCCTGGACCCTGTGGAGGTGGAGGCTGGCTGAACTGGACAATGATGGACAAGCTGTCATCATCTATTTTCTTTTGGAGCTTTTTGCACTTTCTATACACTTTCTTTCTATTGTTTTCTTGATTGCTGCTGTGACTCCTCCTGAATTTCCCCTCGGGATTCTATTCTATTCTATTCTATTCTATTCTATTCTATTCTATTCTATTCTATTTCATCAGCACTTACTGTAGTTTGGTTAGGTTTATTTGGTTTTGCAGCACTTTTGAGTCCTTGGTGGTATAAAGTCTATTTAAGCTTGCTGTTTGTGCTTCATATTTGCTTTTTTTGGATGATTTTTTTTTAAATAAAAAGGTCAAAACAAATGATGGACATCATGTTGAAGCACTAACAGCAGCTCTTGACCTGGAAACTTTGAACTCGGAATAAATGGATAAAAACACTAGATCTCCACTTTTTTTGTTGACAAATATTAGACATTCAGCTCTTTCTTGATAGAGAAATGTTCCAAAAGATAAACTACTTTGAAGTCAGAAATAAAAACTTCAGATATTGAAATATTTTTTGTTTTCAGGACCCTGAGCCCTAAAAATGCTGAACACCATTGGTTATGTACAGAAAACGGATGCTGCCAGTAGATATAGATCTTTGAGCACGTCGGTAAAAATTCTGTTTATACTGGTCTTGGCATCCCCTATAAATGAAGTGTCACTTTGCTGGTTTTGTCCTGTACCTGTGCAAACATTTTCTATGAAGGAATAAAAACTACTCTTCTAGGTACGCGTTGGAAAGCAAATCCAAAGTTCACTGTCGGTGAAGTTGATGGACAGACGGTTGGGAAAAGAACAATTCCTGCGTCTGTGATGTCAAAACAGCACAAAGGGAGCTCTGTTTGCAGGACGTGTGTTTGACATTTCAGTGGTTAGTTATCAAAATGTGTTGCTTTTTTTCTTCATTCACTTGAAGCTTTGAACACAAACATTTTCAAGGCCAGCCTTTGTTTGTGAAGTGAAATGACAGTGAACAATAATTGCCAAGTCTGTTTTGGCAAGAGAGAGTTTCAACAGCAAAAGATAGTCTGCCACAGCCCAATGACAAAGTTAATTAAAAATAAAAAACATCCATTGCTCTGTAACAACCTCTCTTCCTGGCTTTATCCAAAATACAGACACAAAGCCACAACCCCACAATCAGAAAACAATGCAACAACAGGCCCTCAGTCTCAAGTGTGTGTGCAGCATCCCTCATCCAGAGGTGCTGCTCCCAGTGCGCTTAAGCTGCCAGGCTATATTCTTATCTCTTCAAGCTGTGTGTGTGTCCTGTGCGTCACACAAAGGGTTATAAAAATGCTTTATGGCGGCTCCTGAAACACTGACCTTTACAGGAAAGCAGTGATGTGTTCAGAACAACATGATATACCGTGCGTGTGATAGAATGAACATTGTGTGTGCTCATGGTTGCATGTGCGTGCGACATGATGTATGGTCAGCGACGTTCAATCCCACCAGCCATCATTAACTTTGATGCAGAGCCAAATGTCGTTGTGTATGGTCGACTGCATGATTTACTGTAACAGACGTGTAATGGAGGAGGAGAGGTTACTGTAATGAACTCGCTGTGTGTATGATGTACGCGTCTCTTAAGGGTGGGGAAAGAGTAAATACTAACACGACAACAATGATGGCAACAATTACATATATCATAATAATGATGATGATAATGATGAAATTCCTCACTACTTTCTAGGACCCAAGTTTTAAGAGAGCGATGGGGAGGAGAAAGAGAGCAAACAAGGAAATGATGGAGACAGGGGAAGCCGCTAAAGGAAAGGAGAGACAGAGAGGAGAGAAGGAAGGGACCAATTACAGGCTGCCGCCGAAGCAAACTTTGATGTTTTGACAGGCAGCCACTGCTGGAGGGAGAGGGCATGAGTGTTGATGATGATGATAATCAATGATGATGACACTGATGATGGAAGAGTCTTTAGAGTCTTTTATTATTTAAGATCTGTGAGGCATTGTGGTCAAACTAGGACACCCTGCTTGACAAAACCCACCCTGTCTTTCTGTCCTTAAGCTGCTTTTTGTTATTACTCAGGGAAAATGGCTGATGGGAATTTGTTTGTCTGAGATTACTAAGCGTCATGTCGTCACTTGAAACAATGTGAGTGTAGAAGAAATGGAAGGAGATGTGGGAATGAAAGGTAAAGAGGAGGCATTCAGACCGAAAATTAAATAAACATCATGTGTCGTATGAAGCACCAGCTTAAACTTCTAGTGTAAAAATAAAATGTCATGTTCTTTAAATGTACATCATGTCTTCATGCACCTGAAGCTGCCTCTCTATTCTTTTCACCCTCTCATTTGTCTCCCTCATACAAACAAACAGCAGTTTACAATCATCCAATCACAGTGTAACTCTGCCCCCTAATGGTGAGTAGTTTGAACTGACACGTTGATTGATTTATCTCCATGGTGGGGTTGTGCCTAACAGAATCTGAAGGAATCACTTTGAAAAACAAAGGTCTCACTGTGAGCACTGAGGATTTTAAAGATGTTTTTTTGTTTTCATTTTTTATTTTTTGTTGTTGTTATTATTTTTATTTTATCTATTTATTTACTTATCTATCTTTTTTCAAAAAAAGGATTAAAGTTGGGATAAAGTCAGCGTGATGTGTCCAAAGAAGCAATGAAGTTCATTTTTATTTTATTCAAATTTTATTTAATGCAGTGCATTGATTTTCTTTGCCTTAAAAAAAATGCAATTTCAAAAAATTTGTTCACTTGACAAAAGATTCACATGTAAACACCAGACTTCTTCATTTTCATTTAATGACATGGTCATCTTCTCTATGCTTTGCAGCAAGTTCCTCTTCTCAGTACAATACTGCACTTAAAGGTAAATTGCATTGTTTATTCGTTTTATACGTTTCAGCTTAAAAAATATCTTTGTTAAAGGCACTGTGAGGAAGTTTCAGAGTGTTTCTGTTGAGGCCTTTCCCTCCAACAGTGGATTTCCCATGAGCACCAACACTCACTATTGTAAGTTAACATGTGGCTCTTTGTTAAGTGTGCATTTGTTGTAGACTTTTTCTCTTTTGCAGGATTTAAAGTGATAATGTGCCATCTCTAGCAACCTTTTATTAAACTTATGGCGATAAATCTGACATATCTTTTTTTAATGCAACCCAACAGCTTCTGTGTCTTTGTGTGCGCTACAGTGTCCTGACAATTAATGGATTATAAAATAAAAGCATAGCTCAGTTTTTGCCTTTAAAGGCAGAGTCTGCAGGATTTTCCTAAAAAAAGAATGTCAATTCTTAAAGGAATAATCTTGCTAATATTAATCTCCTATGAGCCTTGGTTACATCAGCCAATCACAGAGCGCCCAGTGCACAAGTGACTTTGTGTGTTGATAATAGGGAGTGGAGGGAACTAATCAGAGCAGCTACGAAAGTGAACATAGTAAAGAGGAAGAAAAACAACTAAAGTGAAAGAAAAAGCCAAACAGATTAAGAGTAGCATGGGTCTAAGAGCCACGTGAGTTAGCTTTCTGCTAACCAGGTACGTGTCAAATACCCGTGATTAGCTTGTGCTAACATACCAAGTCAGGTGCACTGCTCTCAAGTCGCAGTGCTACAGGTGGTTGCTGGGCTAGTGAGTGTGTTCATGTAGCTTTGGTCAGAGGAAGTGGGTGTGGGCTGCAGCTGGCACTGAGCCAAAGAGGAGGAGACCAGTTTGAATGTTGTGTTTACTGACAAGCAACAGAAATTCCTGCACACCCTACTTTTAAAGACAAGTTAAGCATTCACATACCAGCTATAACTGGTACTTAAATTATACACAGACTCTGCTTTCATAAAGAAATACCAACCAATCACGTCACTGATCATTTCATTTATAATGTTGGTCGGGATATGACATCAGAATCAGTGATACTACTTTCAAAATCTGTTGAAATTTCTCACAGTGCCTTTAAAGGTGACAAAAAAAGAAAAACAAATTTGTTTACTGTTGTTTTACAAAAGTAAACTGTAAGCTGAAGTAAATCTTTGAGTTTTACTTCATACTTAGGTAAAGTAGAAATCCTTTCATTGTGCAAATGAATGAATGGAATGAATTCATATGGGAAATGTTGAAAAAGCTTTAAAAGGGCAGCACATTGGGTTTTTAAACCAAGTCCAATGCCTAAACTTTGGCATATCAAGTCTTTGAATTGTTAAAATCTAATGAACGCACCCCGGACCCCAAAAAGGACAGTGGTCCATTATTCATGAAGGTGTGATAACCCTGCTGTGGATTCCAGAGGAGCTTCACCAAGTCCAGGAAAGGATATTTAAAAAAAAAAAAAAACTTTTTTAGACTGTCTGGCGGCTTTTTCCATTAAATATTTGTCGTGTCCTCTTTGCAGCCGCAGAATGGAAAAGTCCCACAGCAGGGCTGCAGCCAGGGTCTCCACAGAATCTTGTCCCACGTCATCTGGCTCTGAACACCAGGAGCATCTGTGCTGCTTTTAACAGAAGCATCGCCGGACTCCTGTGTGTGCGTGAAGGTGTTATTGTGCCTTTCTACAGCTTTAGCAGTCTGCTCTAGGATTTCAGTGTATCGCGGCTCAGTATCAGGGGTCAGTGGGCGGGACTCTGAGGGGTCGTGGAAAAGGTCATACAGCAAAGGTGGGTTGTGGTGTGTCACAAATTCTCCATGACAAAAACAGACCCCTGTTTTGTAGCATCCACCGGCTCCGGGGGGAGAAAAGTTGGGGGTGAAAAGGTGCACCTTAAAGATGGAGTCGCCTGGATGGAAAATCACATCAAAGTGTGACGTTAACAGTTAATACTGCCACAGCTTAAAGTCAATCATTGTAAGATATTTCAGGTTTAAAGGGCTATTCCTTCATCATCAGTATGATCTAACAGAGAGAAAAGTAACTTTAAATGATCCTGATCTTTAAAATACATCAATTAAAAAATGCAGAGTGGATTTAACTGTAAAGGTTTATTTGCGTTCATCTTCGTGCTTAGAACCAAAACCCATTTATTGCAGATGGTTACAGAAAATTCAGCTCTGTTGCTTCAAACTCTGCACTGTCAAACAATGACAGGAGCCAGTTTTGGAAATTGTTCCCTTCATTACTCAGCTGCATGTGCTAGCAACGGCAGCCCAGGGACAAAAGCGGCAGAACATGCAACCCAAAGGAGTAAGAATAGTAAGTGCTGAAGCTTGTACCACAGCTTGTACCTCTGTTTTATCACTCACTACATCATTCACATTGTCTTTCGAGGCAAAATCAGTAGAATAAATGGAGCACCAAGAGCTCAGAGAAACAGATTTGACTGTTGGAGAAGCAGCAGAGGAGCCTGACACGGCCATGCTTTATGTCAAATGAGTGCTGGAAAAGTGTAAAGCAAGCTGCTGCTGCTGCTGCTGCTGGACTCGGGAACAGAAGAAAAGTAATCCCTGGAGTGATGACACACTTCTCTATCTGGCACTTACAGCTGAATGTGTGTTTGCTGCATGCCAGGGGGGAACAATACCTTGTGGAGTACAAGGAGCTGTTTTTCAGGAATTGAAGGGTCTTCTTAAAGCAAAGTCAATAAATACACGGGGAGACAAGCGTAGAGTTGTTTGATTTACCTGCACCGATGCTTGACCTCAAATCCTTTTAAAGCCTTTGGGAAAAATAAGAACGTTGCTTGCAGGCTAAGCTTTTTCATCCAGTATCAGTGCCTGGTCTTCTAAAAGCTCTATTTGTTGAATCGGCAAAATCTTAAACTGCACGTACTAGACTTTAATCTTTGAGTGATGTGTGTTTTATGTCTTTAAGATGTGGAATAAAGCAACGATCAATCCTGGAAACAATGAACTCCACAGACTGAGCTGCTGTATGCAGTCAGTGTCTTAAGTCTCACTCTCTGCCCTCTTGTTTACTTTTTTTGATTTAGTAAAATAAATTAAGATGATAAATTAATGCATAAATCGACACTTGAGTAAGTAAATAAATAAATGCAGCATTAAATACATAAATTGAAAAATTAAATGATTAAATACTATTTTTTTTTGTTTGTATTACCATGTTTTTATTTTTATTCAGCTATCCATGTCCTCCAATATCCATGCTTTTTTAAATAAAAATATTTACAAATTTACTAAATTATTTGTGAATTTTAACATATCTAAATTAACTGGGCGGTCCTACTTCACTGTGAAGCATGAAAAGAAAGTGAGCTTAGATAATTTAATTATAATTTAGATAATAAAATTAAATCCAGAAATATAAGAATATTTAAATAAATAAGTAATTAGATATTTAAAATAAATATAAAACATGATAAAAAATATTAATGAATTAATAAATAAAACAAAAAAAACATAATTCAGAAAAAGAGAACCCAATAAGTAAGGTTAAAAAAAATGAAAAAAATGCATTTGATTTTTATTTACTAATTTAAATATTAATTTGTGTGTCAAAGTATTTGTTTATTTGTGTATGCATTTATTTCTGCATTTATTTATTCATTCTTTTATATTTAATTCAAGTTATGTCATTTTGGTCACTCCTACATTTTATTCTTTAAGTTCAGAACAAATGAAAGAACATGGTTGATTTATTTTGTTAATAAGAGTTAAATTATAGGTCTTCATGTGTGAACTTACTTCCAGGTGGGTGCCAGCGCACTGCATTCAGGTAGACCCCACAGTAGTGGAACATGAACTCATGCTCTGACCGCTCTGCCGTCCCCTCCAACAACGGCATGAGGTTGTAACCGTCTAAAGGTCTGGGAGAAATCAACAAGTCAGAGAACAGGAGGAGCAGAAATGTGATAAAATGTGTCCTAAAATCAAGGATAAAATTAAACCTAACAACAAGACGAGATTATGATTTTTAACTGTCTGACAAACTGCTTCACACTGTAACCAGCACATACACACAACTGTTTAAAGACGGATAATTATCTGAGACAAAGCAGAAAACACGCTCAGTGTGCCAGGATGAAAAATTGGTAGATAAATTACCCACAATTCTCTCTTAATAGGCTGAATTTGTTTCCTGTGTATAATGCAGCATTATCATCTGGCTACAATGCACTTTGACTACAGCGCTCAGGTTGCAGACTCCTTTATAGCACTTTCTCTGCGACTCTAGAGACTCTAATTGGGTCTATTATTGGTTTTCACATTTACAGAGATCAGAGAATCAAACACATGAGCCATTGTTTACCTGTCAGGTTGTGCGTCGTTGGCCAAATACTTCAGTGTTGGATACAGGTCCATGAGGCTGGTGGGTTCGTCCACAACTCTCCCAGCTGGCAGCCTGCCAGGCCAGCGGAAAATACCGGGCACCCTGATCCCGCCCTCCCATCCACCCATAGCTTTCCCACCTACAGGTCAGATGTTACACAACACAAACACCTCTATTATTGGAGCTAACACACACACTTCCCACAGCGGTCTTTTAACCCAAGCATTAAAACACAGTTACTCATGCCTTGTCAGGAGGGATGTGTGTTTTCTAGGGAGCTGATACACCAGAACAACTCTTTGTTTACTATAAAAGCATGATGATGATGATGATTTGATTTATTTCGGTCATCTCAGCACACTTATACAATATCACACATTTTCAATAGATCACATTGTACATTTCCGAAAGGGAAGACAGGAGAAGCAGAGCTTATTTAATCCCGTCCCCATATAAGTAAGCATAGCTTATAAGTTAAGCATAGTTTTGTAAAATAACGCTGTGAGGCGGTGTGTACCTTTGTAGATGCCATTCCAGCCTCCTTTCTGACCAACTTTTGAATCCCTATCCTCGAGGTGTCCACCGTGATCGGATGTAAAATACATCAGAGTGTTGCTGGTGAGGCCAAGGGAGTCCACAGTGTCAACTAGCTGTCCTGAAAGAGAAATCAAGACGTGTTAGACATTAAAGAAGAGTTATTAGAGGAAAATATGAAGAGAGCAAAGTGTTTACATCTGGTAATTTACTGAAAATTGTTTTCTGTCATTTCTGGTTGTTCACTGCCTTTCTTCTGACTTAACACCCAGCTGTGTAAATCCTTGATTTGCCAAAACCTCAGACTAGTCAAAGGAAGTTTGTTAAGATCACGTTTCATATCAAATCAGTCCAGGTTGGCACATTTATGTTTCTGATTTTATCTCTTCCTGCTGAAAATGCAACAAAAGCTCAGATCCTTCAGAGAACCTGAGAGTAGTTATTAATTCAACCCTCAATATATATGGAGATAGGAAAACTTAATATCTAAGACTGAAGGTTGGCCTGTCGCCAGTTTAGTAAATATGACATGAGGAGGTAAGGAAATAAGAAATATTCAAGACACACTGCAAAGTCAAAACTTGGAAAGTTACTTTTGTCTTTCTCATAAAAAGTGTTGTAGAAGATTTCATTCAAGCTTTATCTGGCAAGCTTCTTTCAGGATTTTATACGTCAAAAATAAACCCTGAATTACTGGTAATGACAAAAAATATATATAATATATGCAAATGAAGCTTAAATTAAGAAAAAAAAAAAACTTGGGTGATATCCTTATTCCAAGAATCTGGACACAGAAGATCTTCTTTTTCCATTTGTAGTTTTTTTCACCCATAACTTTGAATATTGTATTTTTGGGATTTGTCAGTTGAATGTGATGTATATTTCGTCTAGCAAGGCTTTTTATTTTTAAGAACTCAGACAAAAACTCTTCCTTAGTTTTGGGTTTTGTAGTGTGCATGAGGAGCCAAGTGAAAAAAGGCATCAACCAAACTGAAGGAAGTGGATTAAAACAACCACAAACCATTTTCACTATGGACTTTGGCAGTGTTTCGCAACTGGTTGAGTGAAAAAAAGCAGACATTAAATTTATTGAGGAAAAGAAAATAAAGGTGCTGCTGTTACTTTCTGCATTTATTAAGAATGTCATGTATTTGACCCACCAGTAGGGGGATAACGAAACCTCAACCATGGAAGGAATCAGAGGAAAAAAACATTTTTAATCAATAAAACCATATTTAAACTCAACTCGAGTTGGTAGTAATAGCTGGGAATCATCTCTGTTTTGTCTTCACTCAAAATTCTATTTTTAATTAACATCCACTCCTTTTTGCATTACACCTTAGGCTTCTACTTAATACCACAAGCTCAGAGCAGAACTGTGGGACTTTTGTCCCTTTTCCAACTGTTGAAGTTACTGTCAAACCAGTTTATCTCCTCAAAGTGGGAGTCAGTATTTGGTGTTTAAACGTATCCTGAAACCCACCAATTATCCAATCCATCTCCTCTAGGTTGTCACCGTAGCGACCATGGTGGCTTTTGCCAGCAAAAGCCGGGGTTTTAAAGAGCGGGATGTGGACGTGGACCAATGAGAAGAAGAGGAGGAAGGGACGATCCACATTTCTGAAAAGGAGAGGAGAAAAACAACAGTGAAATAATGATAACAATAACAACAGAAAGAAAACGAAGAGTGACATTTTAGGGATTGATCATGTCTTTTTGTCAAGTATGAAAATCAAAATCAGCTCAAAAAGAAATACTCTTACTGTAAATATCACCTGATGTATTAGTTTGATATTACTTCACCTTAAAAGTTTGGTGGAAATAGGATTTCTTAACTATGGAGGAGACATTAGCTGCTTTTATGTGATTGGAAACGCTCCACATGGAACGAACACAAATTCACACTCTTTCATCAAAACAGTTATCAAGCCACAGATGGACCTAAGTTATGAAATTGCAAACACTTGGGTTCCCCCGAAGAATTCATTGTGGTTTTCTGTGCTTCTTTCCAGGAAAAAAAGAACAACTTGTACCCTCTTTTGCTTGAGCATTCCTACCTCTTTATAAAATTCTGTGCTTCTCCCAGCAGCCTCTGGGGCACAGTCTCCACCGTCATCGGCTGCTCGATCACTTCTTGGTTCCTCATGAGGATGCAGTTCCAGGTCGGCAGGAATTTAAAGGGGATCCACCACACAGCGGCTGCTAGGACACTGAGCAAAAGCAGCGCTGCCAGGAGACCGAGGTTTATGTCGAAGAGACCAGACACACGGACACACACCTGGAAGGAGAAAACACAAACACACACACACTTCATGGATATACTAGGTTGGGAAAGAAAGGGGCAAAAACATGCACATTAAACACTAAATCTATGACTCTGTGAACATCAGATCTGGTGAATAAATATCACTCTATGACATTTTCTTATGCAGTAGCTTATATTTGTATTTCCATAACTTGTGGATCTATCTCAAGGCTGTTGTCATCTTTACAGGCAATTGAATAAATTGTGATGCAATTCCTTTCATTTGCCACTAGATGGCATTGTTAACCATTACCAAAGCATTCATTCATTGTGTGAAACAAGTAGCACATTGTTTATTTTTCAGAAAAAAAAGAACTCCCCGTTTAAATTTAGATCTGAACATGGTTCACAAACCTCTCCCTTCCTGATGTGGACTCTAACGTCATGTATATAATTGTGGCACCCAATAATTATTCTTTTTGGAAGTTATTTTGTTAGATAATTGATATTATAGAACTATTTTTTTTTATTTTTAGAAAAGCTTAAAATTGAGCTTTAAAGCTAAATAAGGAGGATACAGAGGGGAGTGTGAAGTCATGAAAAGACCAGAGTTAACTCAAACATCCTTCTGAGAGCACAAAGCAAAAATATCATGAATGTAATTTACCCAAACACTCTCCTGTATTTTAGGGGATTCCAGATGTTGCCAGCATCTCGTGAGGGTTTTTTTTTTTACAAGCAGAAATCAAAATACCAAGCACGAGGAGCCTGAAAATCTAAATTCACAGGGAATTATGCATCAAATTGCAAAGGCAGCTGAGTGGTAAGCATGTTTTTTAGTACCTTATAAAACTCAACCCCAAAAGGGTCTTATCACTCCAAAATTATATCCCAGTGTGAGGTTTTCTAAAACCCACAGTGGCTGCAACATTTGGCATCATCTCAGCAAAATGTACTTTTTCTCCACTGTACTGCAGAAACAAATGAAACACTTCCACCTAAATTCACACCATATGTTAGAGCTTCCACTAAAGCTGGCTTTTGATTCATTCTACCTTTTTTTAACACAGAGGCTTGTGTGAAAGCTTTTCCTTCGCTCTACCTGTTGCACAGCTGGTTTCCATTCATCCCTCAATCATAGAAATCTCATTCTGCTTCAGTTTCGACATTTCTCTGCTATCCCCTAAAACAGGTTTCTGGCTGACATGACTGTGAGTTTCACAATCACAGCTTCTGTTCCCAATCTGTGTTTTTTTCTCTAGCCTGTGGCTCATGTCAGAGTGATTACGCATTAGTTACTCTGCTTTGGGGTGAACAGCACAGCCACCCTTTGTTTTGCAGTTTCTTCATTTTTGACTGGCAACCCAATCAGCTCTTTCAGTTTTGTTCGTGCAGATATTAACAGCTCACGTTTCTTTTTCTCATTGTGACTGTCTTTATATGACTAGATCTGTCATGCTATGACCAGTGTTGGGAATAACGGCATCACAAATAACTGCAATACTAATGCCATTACTCTTTCCAGTAACGGGTAATCTAATTAATAACAATTTCAAATCTTGTAACGTTATTACCATTACTGACAGTGAAATATGGTGTGTGTCTCACTCAGCCAGGCACGAGAGAGGAACTCGAATAAAATGTGTTTCTCCTTCTTTGATGAGGGGGGAAAAGCAGCAGACACATGAGTCATGATGAGAACAATCATGTTCACGTTTTTTAACAGCTGATGCTAAAGTAAACTTTTCAGCAACAAATATCACACAGCTACCTATGTGTGTCTGTGTAACCTGCAGTTAGAGAGGATCTCATGCAAAGTCTTTGGATCAAACCAACTAGAGGGAGAGGGGTGGATGCTTTTTGAGGCTTGAATGTAAGATAAAGATAAAGATAAAGATAAAATATACTTTATTGTAAG
The DNA here is from genome assembly GCF_033239565.1 of Halichoeres trimaculatus. Lineage (NCBI taxonomy): Eukaryota > Metazoa > Chordata > Actinopteri > Labriformes > Labridae > Halichoeres > Halichoeres trimaculatus. The sequence continues at coordinate 21,750,488 of NW_027437197.1, forward strand.
GCACAAGTAGCCGATTTATTTTGACTTGAAAAATATGAAAGATGACAGGACCGTAATTAAAAATAAGGGGGGTAATCAGGAAAAAATACAATTCGGGAGTAGGGTGGGAGACAGGGTTAAATAGATGGAGAATCCCTCCTAAATCAGTAGCATCGGCAGGTCTATCTGACCTGGCTCACTCAGCCAGACAAGGGATGTGAATTGATAAGATTTTGTCAATACTGATGCCCTTATAAATTCTGCTTATCGATCTGATTTTTTATTGATTCTCTTATCAATTCCTGTGGTGAATTTTCTTGGAACAAAAAGTAGTTTTTTCAGGTTTTCTGCGTCAATAACATTTAATCGAGTTTATACTGTAAGTGAATAAAATGTAATTGGTCCCTGAGTCTGGATATTTCTGGGCATAATTATACAGAAACAGGTAAAAATTGTGACGTTGATGTACTGTGTTGTAATATATTAATAATTCAAATAGGCCATCTAGTGTCTCGAAGCGGTTATAGCAATGGTTTAAGTTGTTTGGAAGCTTTCCGTAGTTATGAAGTCAGCCATGAGCCTTTCAATTGCCTGTTAGCTTTTGACATTTGAGATTCTCAGTATTTTTTACAAAAGACTTGATGTGATATGTTTCTGTGATGAAAGTTGAAATTCTATTCTGAAGCTGAAGTTATACTGATGTATGCTAACTGCTAGCATATCAATGCAGTTTCCCATATAAGTTAGCATCAAGCTTGCGCTATTTTGTTATTTTGGTAAATAAGGTGATTTATATCATTCTGAATGTACTGAATATGAATCTCCTGAGAGAGAGTAATGTACATTTCTTTATGAAGTTAGTTCTAGAGTAAAACTTCAAGCTGAAAATCCTGAATCAGAGTTTCCTTGGGGAACATTATCTTACTGCTAAGCTAAGATAGCTGCGGCAGACTAGTCGATGTAAGGCACGACAGCTCTGGCACAATGTAAAGAATTGATAAGGGAATTGTTAAGCACAAAGGCTAACGATATCGATGGATTGATACATTTCTTATCGATTCTCAACAGGAACCAGTTTTTGATTCCCATCCCTAAGCCAGACATAGAACAGGAGCTGCAGATATAATGTGCCTGAGTCCGGAGAGGTCTGTGAGGTTAAAACTGGCATTTTCAGGACAGGAGTAAACAGACAAAAACAGACATGTGAAAAATATGTCCCAGAGCAAAATCTGCTCAAAAACTGACTTCTTTTGCAAAACTGAAGGCTTTTTTTTTTTAAGTAACGCAAGAATTAATTTTCTTAGTAACTAATTGCATTAATGAAGGACTACTTAATGGGGAAAGTAACGAGCTTATCACTTTTTGAAATGTAATTTGCCCAACACTGGTTATGACTCATTATATCACTCTTACCAGAGTTAAAAGACCAGCTACCAGCACCATGGTCAGATTCTGGAGCAAACGCTGGAGGTCTGCCAGGACGTCACTCCCCTCCCCCGGCACACAGTCATTAAAGAGGGTGAAAGGCACCCCGAAGTAGTAGCTGAAGCCGTGCTGGTTTGGATGGTGGCAGTGGTCTCCTCTTTGCTCGCAGTTCACACCCAGATGCCACTTACCTGCAGAAACAGAGAGAAAAATTCTTTAGAAAACAGATTCAAATATGAGTTATGAAAATGTTTTTCAACTAAAAAAAGCCTAAATGGTTTGCTGATGATACTTCTGAAGTGTGAAAATAATGGTGCAAGATGTGAAGAAAACACTTCATATTCTGCACACTCGCACCTAGATGTGTGTAAATATTCACATGCTTCTCTGTGCAGCTGACCCAGCTTTGAGCCCTCCAAGAAGGGGATTATAATCTACAGTAGTCTCCACTGCTGTCTATTTCTCAAAGAGATTTAACAAATGTGACCTCTGAATAACTGGTCACATGACAATTGGCTCTTTCACTAATGAAATTTCAGAAATGGTGGAGAAAAATCTCTGTTTCCATCCTTTTGTGTGTCGCTTCTTCAGCTTACGACAAACCTTATCATTCCTACCTTCTACCTTGAGGTGAATTTTCCCAATTGTTTTCTAAATTCTTACATCTTGACATGATGCTCAATTTTACATGGGGGCTAGCAGGATAATGCAATGCTCTTTCAGCTGTTTCCAATCACTCTTAAAGCCTACCTTTTAAAATTCTGTAACTTTCAGGGAGTTTGTACATGACTGGACACAACTTTTATCTCACCCACTAGACCCGTGGTGTATCCTTGTTGCTGCAGCCTCTTTGCAAAGGTGGTCTCAGTCGGTGGCAGCCCCCCTGAACCTCCCAGGAACAGCAGCACCTGTACACGGCCTATGGCTCCCAGTCCTTCACAGCACATACAATGATTTATTTCACAAACATCAGTTATTAGATGTACAGCCTATGTTTGCCATGGAAATAGGAGCTGAAGAGTGTCTGCTACCTGAGCGGGGTGCATAGCGCCCTGTCATAAAAGCAGCTCGGCTCGGGGTGCACAGAGGAGCTGCTGCAATGTGCTGAGTCAGCTTCACCCCTTCAGCAGCTAGTCTGTCCACGTTGGGAGTCCTACAAGGAAAGTAAAAGTGGGAGTAAGTACAACAGTAACAAAGGAACAATGTCACCATGAGAAAACTGAACAGAAGTGGGGGAAAAAGTAACAAACAAGGACTGGCTGTACATTAGCACTCACCTGATGGTGTCATTACCGTAACATCCTATATCACCAATACCGAGGTCATCCACCATCATCAGAACAATATTGGGTTTCCCCTCTGCCTCCTCCCCTGTAACATCACTCCCTACTGCCAGGAGGAGGGGGAGGAGGGGGAGGAGGAGGTGTGCAAACAGAGGAGCCCTTTGAGGAAAGAGACAAATATTTTTTTAGTTTGATGCAATGGAAAATTAAACAAAAACTGTTAGTGCATGAATAAGATGAATCACCACCAATTCTGTAAATGTCTCGAACATTTGATGTTTGTTTGTTTTTTTGCATGAGCTCTGAAAACTTGATTCATGTGATGGTAGAAAAATGTTACATTTTGTTTTGAAGTGAACCATGAAATCATTTTGGACTTTTTGTTTCTCCAGGTTTGTAGTTCCTCTTCACACAGAAATAAAAGGATGTTTGTCCAACTGTTTCCTTTATGCTTCAACCAGTCCTTCAGCAGTATGTTGCACAATACCAAAAACTGCAAAAGTGCCAGTCCTGTTAAACGCTATAGGAAGACTGAATGTCCCACTTAAACAGTTTGGACTTTTACCTCTGACAGCAGGAATTGTTGACTTTCCAGAAAATTCTACAACGATGCACAGACAGTTGTGTTAAGGGCGACTATTCTTCAAGTGTTCGACAAAATTTTACAAAAAGAAGAAAGAAAGACAAGAATAAAACGTTTGTTTTGACAGGTATGGGGTTAGTTGCAGGAAAGCTGCACAGAGAGGAGACTTGCGCCAGCGTCCAGGTGAACTTATCAATTCACTTCCTTATTCTTTGTTTATGCAGCGTGTTTTACGGTACAGCTGCTTACTCTTGCATTTGCTCTCAAAGACAGGTAAATTCCTCTTTACTGAACTCACCTCATGCCGCCGGCACAACGTACTGATTCATGAAACCACAACGTCACAGACTTTCTACTCTTCTTCATATGGACTCCTCTTCCTGAAACGGTGTAGAAGCGCACATACAAACTTACCGTAATGGCTGGTATAAATGTGCAACAAAAGTTTTTGTCAACGCTGTTTTCATTCTAGATACATATTTATGGACAACAAGAACAATAAAAAAAGATTATTTAAATTACTTTTGATGTTGACATTATAGATTTTCAGATACATAACTTCAATGCACATGCCTTCATTACACATGAGACATACTATGTGCTGACTAGCGGTGAGAAAAGTACAACTGCTTTACATTAACTGTTTACAGCATGTGATCACAGCCTCCTATTAAAAAGTCTGCTTAATCAAAAACTCTAAGTAAAAAGAAAAAAATCTTACATCAAACTATTTCACTGTAGAAATTAGCTGAGGGTAACATATTCCGAGCTCCAGCCAAATTGCTTCCGTATAATAACCAGCCATACTTACAGACTTCTGCATGAGAAAGAGCTTCATTAAATGTTCCAGCATTAAATCCAAAGAGCATTTTTCAGGAGTGGAAAGTTAGAAAGTAAAACTCTTCAAGTATTCTGCCTTTGAACAATTTGGGTGTTTTTTTTATAGCTCACCCTGAGCTCTTATTACGCAGATTTCTCCATCTCCACCACATTTAAAAGGGAAATTAATCTGATTTATTACACTCCACTGATTTGTCAGATGGGTGTGGGGATCACGAGTTTGTGAATTATGAGCAGTTTAGCCCAAAGTTTTAGTTCTCCTCTCAACTTCTGAAAACTTCAAAATAACAAAGAAAAGAGATTTTGTAGAAAGAGAACAAATGTTTTTCTTTTTTCCGTTTTTCTCTGAATCTTGATAACTTTCCAGTGCAGCTGAGTGTCAGAAGAGCAGCATGACCCCCTGATTGGCTATTTTCTTTCCCAGAGGCAGTACTTTCACGTGCTTTGTATTATTTATCTGGTATGCCCCATGTCTGTTAGATTCATGCCTCTCTTTGCATCTTTCTCTTTCATCCTATAGACATACAGAGATGTATGAAGAAATGAAAGGAAAAGTAGAGAAGGGATGAGGAAATCTGCTTTAAGGGACAAGACGTGTTCCTCTGAAGTGTTACATGAAGTTATGTCTGTGATGACAGCATCAAGTGTTCACTGCTTAATCAGCTGTCAGTCAACTTAAGCACCTGCGTCTACACACATGCACTATATTCAATCTAAATGAACTCATCTGTTTCCCCCTCTGTCTGCAGTTTTGGTTTGAACCGTATGGACCAATTTACTGATTTGTCTCATTATTCAATTGATCAACCCTGTTAGTTCTCCTGAACCCCAACTTTGGGCTCCAAAAATTCCTGTAGGATGAAAATACTCGGTTGCCACGGATGCCTCTGTGATCTACATCGTTAACCACTATAATTTGAGTTGATCAATAACTTGACCCTATGGAACCATTCTTTATTACAATACCTCCAATATGTGATGTCGTTTTATGATTCACTGGAAAATCTGAGCTTTTATCTGATTATACGAGCTGCTAGCATCTTTGATCTATGACACTTCATGATTACAATCCTCTTCCAGACACCGACTGAGTTTTATTATCTCTCCCATCAAAGAAAACTTTGTCTGACTGAATTGGAGCTCCATCATGGAATCCATATCAAAGCCCTCAGAGCGCTTTCTGCTGCAGTTTAATTAAGCTGTTTGTAGCGAGTTAGAGAGTACAGACTTCTGGCTATGGAATGAATATGAAGGGATAGAGAGTATGAACAGGTTCTCATATTTTACCTCTGAGAGCCTCAGGTGTGTTTTCATGCGTCTGTCACCATAAATCATTGACCACGCTGAGAATGTGTGTGTGAGTGTGTGTGTGTTTGTGTGAGCCCTCCTCTATAAATACCTTACATTTCATTCATTTCAGGTCATGTCGTATAAAGCCTGTTTCTGTTTTTATTAGAGGAGCAGACAGCTGCACAAACATCCCGTGCAGGTGTATTTCTATGAATGGAGAAGGTTACAGAAAGCGTGTATTTTACTGTCATAAAAGAAAATAATTCAGTCATAACTTTTGGACAGTCACCTAAGGTTACTTCATCCCTGGTGTCATAAAAACGCTCTGGCACAAACACCAGACAGAGATATGTTGCAGTAAAAGAAAAAAACAACAACAGTCAATCTCCCACGAAAACTGTTTAATTGACTCCTCAAACATTATTTACACAATTCCAGGAGAACAACACAATGCCAGATGACAAAAATGAAGAAGACAACACAAAAACACAGAACATTTAAATAAAAAGGAAGAATCACTAGTCTAAATCAAACATGAGTTGTCTAAATATGTTTAATGAATCAAGACGTGTACAGGATAGGAAAGTGCTTCTCCTGTAGAGATTGTGGTAGTAAAATCACCTGCTTTTTCCAATGCTTGTTTCCTTTGTCGACATTGTTCTCTATTTACCTTTCTGTCATAAGGCAGAACTGGTTTGGCGCAATTATTGATGCCATAGTATTATCTGAAATGCACATCATAGGACCCAGAGAGTCTTCAATTTCCTTGTTTTACATTCTGGTCTGGATGCTGTGCTCCAACTATTTGTGTTCACAAGGAATCTGACTGTCTGGGACCACAGTGTGCAAAAACAAAAGTAGTCCTTACTCTATTCTCTCTGAGGATGTGCTGTTTCAGTCTACGAATCAGTCTCAGTTAGGTTTCCGAATGTGCACTGCGGTACAGCAGAGTGCTTTTATTTTGAAGGGCTGTGTGATTTGAAGGCAGCATTGGCTCTATGAAAGCTTGTACTTATATTTAACAGATATTTTGTGCATTACAACTAGCAAGAGCATATAGAGAGGGAATTTGAACACACTTCCTGCTTGGTCCCGATGTGTCAAGAGAAACTCAGTCTATCACAGATAACAGGATAAGAAGGCAGATCCTGCGACCAGCCCACAGTTCATACAGTAGAATTAGTCGATATGTGACATCACAGACTATTAATATTTCTCAGCTTGTGGCTAGGCTGTTAGCAACAGTCTCTGTCCTGTATTGCAGCTATATGGCGCTTTACAAGTAACACACTTTACATGAACTGCAGCACAATGCGACACTCTATGACCCTATTTGAAAGATTAAAGGGGGCAGAGCAAGTACAAAACTGCAAGGCAACAAAAAGACATTCAGAAGTTTATATTATTTTGTGCTACAGCTGCAGAAAAACAAACAAAAAAAACATGTTGAGTTTGTTTTTTTTCTTCTCTCTAAATGCAGTAGCGCTGCTTCTGAGGCATTTCACAATAATATTCACAAAATACCACAGCAAACAAGTTGACTTGACTATCTGTGACAGCTCTGAGGCACCACTGCTAAATGTAAAACTGCTATAAAAAATCACGGGAGAAAGGAGATTGATATAAGAATTAAAACACTAAGACAGCAACTGGCTTGCTCAAATAAAGACACTCAATGAGGAAAGTTTAGAGTTGAAATAATGGATTTGGAATGCATTATTGGTTATTATAAAAGTACTAAATAAAACAGCACACTGGCCCACTGTGAACACATATACAGCAGCTGTCACATTCATGTAACAGTTTCACATAGATGAGCAAAAGGTGAGGCTCTTAAACCACCAACATGATTATTTATGAGCGGATTAAAATCATACATTCCTCAAATTTCTCACTGATATATACTTTTAATTACATTCATCTACTATTTTGCCTGTTTTCACTTTCAGTGTCCCAGCTCTCTTTGTGTCTGTCGATTGTTCAAGCCAGGCTGTGTCAGTGAAAGGCACTAGAGAGGAGAAAGTACTGCATCACATCTAGACTGACACACACACTACATCAGAACATGGTCTATTACATTATTACAGGATCTCTTTTTGAGCTTGGTTAACAATCCAAAAAAAGTTGGACCACACTTCAACTCAGTGAATTTCACAAAGTCTTCAACATCTTTCGAGAACATATTTGTGTGAGTTTGTTCTTGACAGGGTTTTCATCTTAAATTATTGCAGATTTCACAGATTGAATGCAGTGACTGAGGAGAAGTGTCGGCCTCCAAACAGGTTTTAAAATACGCCCCTTCACCGATTAAGAAGGACACACACAAGAATACACACGCACATACAGCGACATCAGTGGTCCGCTAAAAGAACATTGGACCATGTAACTGCAACCCCATAATCCTCAGATTATAAGCCCATACAATTTTCAAGAGTCCACAGAGAGACAGTGGTAGTTATTTGAGCCCCCTGTTTTCCATTTACCCTGTGCTGTCGACGATTATAATGGAAAAGAAAACAATTAGTTTGACATGTTTCACTTTAAGTGTCTGGTCTCCAGGAGGCTTTTCAAATCAAATGGGCGGCTCATGGAATGACGGAGTGAGTAGAAAAGAAGAAAGAAGTCATTTAAAGAGTTCATTACAAAGTATTTGTCACTGGTTTATATTCACACTGAGTTACTAGAAATCTATAGTAGCCATACGAATAAAATAAAAAAAGATATTTCCATAATTAAGCCATCTTATGGTCATACTTAGTTTGAGATTTAATCTCTTTAATGTCCCCTCTTTTTAAAAAACAACTCGATTTGGTTAAGTTTGACCAATTATTTGATAAATTTCTATATCATCACAATAATTAAATCCCTTAGTTTCACATATTTCTTCTGCCTTTTTAGTTCTTGTCCCCGACATTTTTTCAAACACATAAAAAGGAACACATGTACACTTTTTCTCAGGAACACTCATCCAGACACATGTACACACATCAAAAACAGACAAAACACACACCCACACTTTTTCTCTCACACACACACACATACACACACACACACACACACACACACACACACACAGCCCTACTGTGGGGCCTCACAGTAATTTAGCTCCACACACAATAGAGCTGAACAGTGAGATTGCCACTCTGCTTGCCATTGGTTGTTCCAGGCGGTCATGTGATCGTTGCTGGTCTAAGAGGAGTTCAGCAGGTTGCTAAGTACTACAGAGAGGAGAATAAACACAATGTAAAGGTCGTGACACCGCGCAGCACTGAGTGTGTTTGATTTTTGTTTTTTAAAATGCACTTAGCGTGTTCCCGCGTCTTACCCTGGGGATCTGACTGGGCCTCGGCTGCGTCGGCTTTGCGTGCGGCTTCTGGATCTGCTTCTGATCACAGACATGGGAAAAGTCACACAGATGCAAAGGCACAGAAAAGAAAACGTAGCAGGGATGTCAGTTTGGATTTCATGAGCTTTTAATTAGCCGAGCATAAATTAAAAGTGTGACATCATTAGGTATGACAGTGATGGCTCCCTGGGGGACTCTGCAACCGCTAATACTTCTCAGCTCTAATTGCTCATTATCACAACCACGAAAAGGTGTTAGATTTCTTTCTGGTATTAAACCTCAAAAGTACTTGTTTTTGAGCTGTCAGGCGTTTTTTTTTTCCACTGTCAGGGGAGCAGTGTGAGACTGTCGAGCCAATTTGTATGTCTTAAGCATATTTAAATTCATGAATCCTGCTTTGGCCGACTCAGAAATCTGCTGGGGAAATGAGCATTTGTTTTTTAGAAAGTCACATTTAAACATCTTTAACTAAATGAACAGATGTTAATACAAACATTTTCTTGACTTTTGCCCCACATTGCTCAAGCTGAGTGGCCTTTTGTGGCTGTTGACAGTAAATTAAAAATGTGCTGAATTCCCAGTATTGGTACACAGGGTGTGACTGTTTGAGCTGACCGTAATTGACACCTCCTTCTGGAGAGTTAAGTGGAGTTTTCTTTGTCTCAAGGTAAGGCAGTTGACCTTCAAATAAAGCAGTTCATACATAGATGTGGCAGTTACCTGACTGAGAGTCTCAGAATTTGCTTTTCTAGGTCAACATTCAGCAGATTCTTCCTCTGACAGAGGATTTGAACGCCTGATTGGGGTTGGAGTGAACTAAACAGCTTTGAGTTTGTATGAAACAGGCTCTACAGCTTTAATTTCAAAGCTCATACTTGTTTGCACTTAAATAACAAACACAATTTTAAAACAAACTTAACAGAAAACTGCACTGGACATTTTTTTAAGAATCTGTAGGACTTTCTTGTTTCAAAGCTGAAACCCAGTCTGATATTCAGGGTTGAGTCCAGAATGACACAGGCCAGTACCTGGCTTTTTTTTTAGAGGTGGTAACGTTAACGTGTACACTGTCACACACATATAACATGTTAGCCTTTCTGTCTCCACTAATCACTTCCAAATTGACAGCTTATATCAGGGTTTCATACTGATGTTACAGTTGTATATGTATGTTTTTTAAGTTGAGAAAATAACGGAATGGATGATAATCACACAAATAGAAAAAACTGATAGAAAAATAGGGAAGAACTGACAATTTAAGCTACTAGAAGCCTGCTACCACATCTAAATCTGGAAACATTGGTGTTAAAAAAAAAAAGCCAAAGAAGAAGTGTACAGCAGTTCCCTGTAGAGCTGGGTATTGCTAAAAACCTCACGATTCGATTTGATTTTGATTCTTTAGGTTGCAATTCGATATCGATTTGATTTGATATTGATTTAAAAGCATTGATGATCGATTTTCATGCCCCATGTGAACACAGGTGGTGTCAGCTTACCTTTTGGAGCAATAAAACAACCAAACCAAACGACAGACTTTAAAAATGAAGGATCTGGCTTTATGCTTCTGCTGCTACTTTGGCTGCCATTTTTTTGTTGCTTGGTCTCTCGTGGCCCTGAATTGGGCAAGGCAATGTTTCAATGCATGGATTCATCGATATTTTTACCCACCCCTAGTTCCCTGGGTGTCCACTTGAGGATGGCTACTGAAGTCAAAGAAAACCCTTAAAGTTCCATTTTCAGAGCAGAAAAACCCAATGGTGAGGTTTTTACTAGGGGTGAGTATTGGCAAGAACCTCCCGATATGATACGTATCACGATGTATCATGATAACACACTATTGAGATGTATTGCAGTATTTGATTGAAAACAACTTTTCTATCTAATTGTTTTTGAAACACTGAAAGTCAATGCAATGTTACATACAAATATGAAAACATAACGTGTATCAAGTTTGTCACTATAACTACTGTGACATTAAACTAATATTGCAAAAACCTAGTGGTTGAAAGACGTGGTCAGTTGGTGAAACTGATAAATGTCACTTGGTGTAACCAATGTTACTGATACAAAAAATCTGATATTATTAAAAAAAGTTACTACAAATATGATTTTATCAGTCTACTGCAATGTAAAAATCAAACTTACAATGATTTTAAACCAACTGACCCAAAAAATAGAGAGAAAAAAATGATGTCAACGGCTTCAAAACCAACATCATCAAGTTGAGGAATAAAATACTTTTGAACTTTGAGATTATATTTACAATACTGTTTATGGGCAACATACAGCAGAGTAGAGCCTCCATTGCCATCTACCTCAATGGAGGTGTGGAGGCCCCATTCAAGTTCTAACTTGGCTAAAAAATGAATTTTTTGTTTTTACAAATATATCGATATTAGGAGTTGAAAGATTGATATTGTATCAGAGGTCAAAGTATCACGATAAATCGCTGTATTGATGTTTTTTCAGACCTCTAGTTTTTACATCACATGCCTTAAAATAATGTAAAGACAAATTCTGGAATTTGTCTAATAATGACCAAGGCTGGCTTGGTTGACAGGTGGGGACACTGTAGCCAACTGAAATCCCACCTCACCTCTACCTCTTTGCCTGTTTATAGTTAAACTGAAAGTTGGGTTGAGTCAGCATTCACATTATGGAGAAACCAACGTGTGACATCACAGATACCACCCCTGCTCTCTATGGTCTCAAACAGCCAATTAAGGTTTAAGGAATTTGGTAGAGCAAATCAGGTTTCTAGTGTCAGCCCAATCTACTCCCTGGAAACACTTGTGGTGGTGTCAGGCCTTATTGATTGCAGTTTATATTATTGAGTGGGGTGTGCCATTCAGCCACCAGGCTTAATCGGCCCCCCACATATTTTGGTGAGTTATTAAGACAGCGTGATAATTACCCTGTCTGTTTTTGAAGCACAGCATCTTCTTCTGGTAAGTGATGTACGCAGCGACTCCTCCCACTGCAGCAATTACCACTGCACTGAGGATGCCTGCTAAAGAGCTGGATCCAGACTCTGTGGAGCAAAAAACACACCCAAAAAAGATCAGTGACACCTGTGCAGCAAGCATAGCCAGATTACATCTGTGTAATTTAAGACTCATTCCGTGGACGTTACTGAGGGATATTTTTCAGTGTAAGACTCGCTTAATGAGACTGTCGTGTTCAGTGTCACAACTGGATGCCATTTTGCAGCTGAAATAATGAGTGGCAGCACAGCGGCGAGGCTCAATGGCATGACATTATGGATGCACCAAGTGTGTGTGTTTGTGTGTGTGTGTGTTTGAGGAAAAGAAGCAGAGCGACGGATAAGCACATCTTGCTCAAGCACTTTCTGATCCTCTTCCTCTCGCCTCTCCTATAATTTAGTCCTGAAAAGCATTCAATCACAGCATATATCTGTCTGCACCTGTAACCCAGTTACTATGACAACATGGATCTGCATAGTTTTCATGCTGTGTCATATCAGACAGCACAGCCCTCTCATAGCCTATTAAAGATAGAGCAAACAGAAACACTCACGCAGCCCTCCCTGCCATGTTTACTGTCACCAATCCTGATGAAATAATCGAGTATAACAAGCATCTTATAGAATAATTCACTGTTATAATGTCACATAAAGAGGTGTTATTGGAAAACAGCATGCCAATTACTTTAATCGTGAGTAAATTGGTGTTATTTGTGCAACTTTTGGTGTTTTTCTCCAGATGATTGAACAGTAAACAAGTTTAGTTGGAGTGACTACAGCAGATTTATTTCTAAGCTCTGCTCTTCTTCTTACTGATCTAAGACAGACTTCACAAAAGTTTTAATCCAGACAATCTGGTTTTCCAAAATCCACATCCAGGATCCGGTAATCTATGTAACTGCTCTACTTTTGTCCTGATTTACAAAGGTACAACCGGTTAGAGTCAGCCTGGTACAGATACAGGCTTCGAGGATTACCAAAGGAGGATTACCGGTGCTCCTAATAAGACTTCCTGTGACAAACTTTATCCACAGGAGACACTGAAGTCTCCACAAAATGAAAATTATTCAGAGCTGCTCAAAGCTAAATATTTTACAGTTCATATTTCCAGAAATTTGGAGGTTTACAATGTGTAACAGGAGTTTCAATTCTTTAACAACCCTTGAGTTTTCTCAATTACTGTGTCAATTAAGGATGAGGAATCAGGTGCAACATATGAACCAAACAGATGCCAAATGATCAGCATTGTTGAAAATAATGAAATAACATCAGAAAAAATCAAAACTAAGTCAGTGTTTTCATCTAAGCTAGAGTAAAAACTAACTTGTTATACTTCACATAGGCCAGCTTATCCCAACAAGTCAACAAATAATCAATAATAATCAATGGTTAACTTCACAAAGTACTTTTTTCCCATCCAATCAACACGTTGTACTTTTGGCTTGTAATAGTTGGAGTTGAGATGTTTATCTGGATGTGTTTGACGATTGTATCATTTGATATAAGCTGAATGAATGAATTTGTCTGCTAAGTTTTAGGTTGTTGCGGTGTACTTCATGTAGTTAGGAGCAAAGTGACATTTTGTGTAAAATCTCTCACTGTCCTCACTTACAACTGAGTATAAAGCAATAAAAAGCAAAGCAACACTCTACAGATTTATAGCCTGAGACACAGCTCTATTGAGGTTCTCTTGCCATCAGTTGTGTGGGAAAATGAGTTAAGGTAAGTATTTTTGATTTATTTAATGTTGAGATCACATGATTCAAATATTAGCCTATTGCTGTGACTGAAAATCCACGTCAACAACACGGGTGCCTGGACATGTGCATCACTTTTGAGTGTCCTCTGGTAACATTTCCATTGTGTCGCAGTGTGTTTGGAGCATATTTTTCAAAATTCTGCGCACGTGTTGTCAAATTGATGAAGATGTTTTCTCAATGTGCTTGTGTTTTGTCTTTTTGCATGTGTTTTCTTAAGCTGTAGCACTGTGAGCTCTCAGGACCACCGTACTGAGATCATCTGGAATGCAGCAAAGTCATTTAGATACTGCTCAAAGTTTTGAAGAGCAGAAACTGGATATTTGACTCAGGGAACCCCAAAAGATTCATTATCAAATAAATAAAAACAACATTATGAAATAAATACCATTTTGATAAATAACAGACAGATATATAAGATGGCCATTAAATTGTAAAATACTGCAATATAATTATGAAATATGTTTTATTATTCTTTAATATAGAGATATCAAAATAAACTATTTCATAATGATTATTTTAACAATTTTATACTTTTTTAAAATAATGACTATTTATTCATTTTACAAGCCTTTATAAATAAATAAAAAGTTTTTTACAGAGTAATTTGTTTTTATTTCATAATGTCCTTCTCCACAATAGCTTTTTTATTTCATAATGTCTTTTTTCAGCATAATGGCTGTTTTAATTTGTTCAATTTTGATTTTTTTGGGAGGAATACATATTGATTTGGATTGAAGGAAAAAAATTCTAAGCTCATTTCATTAACTTTTGTTATTCCTTTCTTCCCCCAACAACCTGATAAGAAGATTTTATCTGACTGGACAGCTGAAACTAGCTCAAATAATTGTTGAACAGAAAATGTAAATTAGAAAGGAGGCACATGTAGATAGACATGTAAAATAGAACATGCTTTATGAATGCATCAGTTTGTTGTAAGGGCATCAATGATTAGATGATATAGGAAATGAAGGCAAAATGCAAATCAAACTGAGCTTAGTTTTCTGAATTTACTTCAGATGATTTTCTCAGTAGACAAAATTTGCTAACTAAATTTGATTGAATTATTATTATTATTTTTTGATAAATATACAAGTAAAAAAGTAAAGACTGTGCTTCAAACTAAAAGAATGTTTAAAACTTTTCTTTACGTTCTCAGTTACACATCTCATAAAAACCAAGTCCTTCATTGCCCTTGCGGTGGCTTCAGTCAACACAGATTAATAATGGCAGGATATTCTGAGGTGATAATGGAGAGACGGGCAGAAGACAGGATTCTGGGGTTGAACAGATGAGTCAGCAAAGTAGGTACAAGGGTACAATAAATCCAGGGATAAAAGGAGATGAAGGCAGTCAAAAACACAGGAGTGGCATGAGTCAGAGTGACTCAAGAAAAAATCCCAAAAAACGTGAATGAGTCACTGACATTAATTTGATTGAAACAAGACTTTGTAGTGAGTCAGTTTAAGGAAGCAAAGGTTGGGGCCGACAGGTGAGAACATGTATACTGCACACACATGCAAAGCAGCCAACATGGAGACACCAGTTTGTCTGGTCCCAAACAAACTGACGGAAAAGTAACACCACGGGTCGACGGAAACAAGAGCTATGGGAACCATTTGTGGTCAGCAGCCACAACCCTTATCACCTGACTGTTTGCTACACACCTGAGATCAGAGGTCAGAGGTCAGGGGGCAAAACTGTAACAGTAGACTGTCAAAGTGTCAAGATTTATGTTCTTGTTTGATTTGTTTAAAATGTGCCTTATCAGGATTAGCCTTAATTAGTGTTTGAGCTAAAATCAGCTTGAAGACATTCCAAGAACGTTGTAAACAACCCACAATTAGAAGGAAATGCCACTTCCTGTCATTATAAAGACGATAACATCAAATAAACACACTGAACCAGCATTTAAACTGCATTTAAACAAACAGAGACGAACGGATAACCACTAAAAGTGGGAAAAAGTGAGAGGAATAATGATACTGGTTTTCCTATATCTTTAGCCAGCCATCCTTATAATCCAGTCTCACATTTTCAAACCTGTGACTTTGGCCTTTTACTAAATTGGTTGTGCTTCCAGTTACTCTCATGCCCACTTCCTGCCTTTGCTACAACTTGTAATTTTCAAAACTATGTAAATACCCCTAAAGGATTTGAAGCAATGAGAAAAGGAGAATGTCAAGCAGCAGCTGCAGCGGCTTCACACCTGTCGCTTTGCATGACACAAGAAAATAAGGGAGTGCTTATGTTGCAGGTGTGTTTGGAGGAACATATGGGAGGGTGGCTTAATGTGTCCAAAACAGAGAAAAAAGCAGGAGAACTCACCTTGGCCATCAGGTTTGTCTACTGTAAAGAACAGAGAAGACAAAATGAAGTTAGTAACGTGAAACCAAACTGCTTACAAACTGGTTTAACAGTCATGCCTTGGAGTAAAAGCGGAAACATGTGTGGAATGGCCGTGGGGCTGAGAAGTGATATGAATTTAAAATCTATACGAGTTGGAGTCTTCATTCTGACACGTGCAAATGTTTATCTAAACAGGCACTAACACGCAGCTGTCATGCTGTTGTATCTTTTTCCTCTGCTTGAGGATTGGGAACGGAAGTTGGTCCCATTGTGGAGGAGCTTTAAGAGCCGGTTCTTCCAACAGATGCAGTGGACTACACATGGGAATTCAGTGTAAAATACTCCTGAAAGAGTTATTTTCAGACATCATTAAACTTCAACAATAAGAAAGAGCCTTTCCTGCTTACTAATGTATCCTGTTTTTATTGTCAGGACCATACTAGTAATATCCTGTGTGTTTCAAAGCTCTATGTTCTCTACCACTGCTGCATCTGAATGGGATTTGGACTACAGATGGTGTTGTGTTATTATTATTTTTCCTCTTTTGACACAAATAGCAATCATGTAAGCACAAATAAAGCCTTACCATCTCCTGTGGCTCCGGCAGCATGTGCTAAAAAAAAAGAGGGAAAAAGAGAAGCATGTGAATAACGGAGGCCTTTCAGGTTCAGGTTTTAATGGGTTAATGATGCATGTGAGGCACTTAGAGAAAAAAAAAGGGCAAAGAAGAAGAAGAACGAGATTATTTTCTTTGTAGTACTTTATACCTTTGAGGCATTACAGGTCTTGAGTTTCTGTCCCAACCAGTCTGTAGACATCTACTCACGTGACAGAATAAAAATGTGCTAAAATGTGCTTCTAGTTGAGTTATAGTGGCATTTTTATAAGTTGAGAGGTGACGATAAGTATCCTCTGTATCCCACTCTCTTTGTCTTGATCAATATGCAAACAGCCCCATTATCTCGTTCTGCCTGTCTGTATTTGCCCGTGACATCACGACTACCTGCTCCAACTTGACAAAGCCGCTAATCACGGAGCGCTTGAGAAGAGCGTCTTTCACCGGATTATAATGATTATGCCAGACCTACATGAATCAGCTTTTACATCGAGAATAAAGGGCGAGCGCCGCGAGAAGCTGCTCCAGGAAAATCAGGCTTTAAGCGTTGCTGTCAAATTGCTTTGTAGCTGGTGATTAGACTTTCTAAACTGGGGAGGCGAAACAAGTCAATTTGGTATCTTGTCATGGGAACCCAGCTCATTTAATTAGAACTGCATTCTTGCAGTGCAGATGGGTCTTGTGCAACTAATCATATGGTAGCTGTGAAACATTGTAGTTTTGATGTTTGACTACAGCAAGTACATGACACGGGCTGTCTCATGGCTTTGTGTCATTACTGAGGCTGTGCTAATGCTGCATCGTTAGAGAAAAGCCAGCGGTGGCATAAACAGGAAGTTTCAAATTAGCCACGGGGTAACATATTGTGTCTAAGACTTTCACATGGCAAAAAACTGAAATCTTATCAAGTGTTTTTGTCGTCCTTTCAGTAGAAAATGTCTTTTTAGACTTGATATGAGCTGCATTCACCTGACCAGTCCAGAAAAATGTTTTATTTCAAGCTAATTTAACGTATAATTGGTAGTTTGATTTAGATACACTTTTTGTTATACTGGTTAAAATGATCTATCACTGGCCTGCCCTGCCCCTGACTCAATGCGTGGTGTAAAGGTTCACACTCAGCAGAAGAATGGCAGAGAAACTACCCATACCCTCATAACTGGTAACCGCTCCTCCAGCTACACAGAGCAAGAAAAGAAAGACGAAGGCTGAAAAGGCCCAAACTAGAAAGAAATTGGACAAAGCCAAGGCGAAAACAAGAGTCAACGTTGGCCCGATGAGGTACTTGGCTCTGGGCTGTAGTCTGGATCAGTGTCTAATAAACTCTCACCACAGGGGCTCTGACAAGCAAAACAAAAAAAGTGTGATACTGAGTAAGTCCTTGAGAAAATGTACATGTACTATTTGTATTATAGCTTTACTCCTGATATCGTGTCACAGGTAGAAGTGGATGATGCTAGCATGACAGATGGGAGTGCTAACAAAAGTCACGTTTGTTTATTTGTTTTCAGCTTTAAGTTTTAACGTTTTGGTGTTTCCTTACCTCGAAATGAGACATGACTCAACGTAGTGCAAACATAAAATGATGTGCTGAGTCTGTCTTTCAGTCATTTACAATCATAGTTGCGTATAAGCAGCGCTTGTGCGCGTGAGCAGGGGCATTGCTTTGGAGGAGCTCCAAGAGGAGGGGGAGGAGGGGCTAGGTGGAGTCCTGACGAAATGCTACATTCAAATTCATGCTACTTTTTCAGGACTGCCAACCCTGCCTTTAAGTACAAAAATGAGGTCTGAATTGCTTATAACATGTATAAAAAACAGTTGAACAAGAGAAAAGTTACTTGTATTAAGAAATTATTCTAGTTTCAAGCTATTTTTGAGCAAATTTGTCTTGTTCCATTGGCAGATTTTCTTACCTATAGCAAGCAATTCAGACCTCATTTTTGTTTTTAAATAACTTGAAACAAGACATTTTTTCTGGACTGATAAGTTGAATGTGGCTCATATCAAGTATAACAAGGCAATTTTTACTTAAAATAAGACAAAAGCACTTGATAAGATTCTGTTTTTTTACTTTTTTACTAATAGGGCCAAATATTTTTACTAGTGAACTCTGTTTAGGATGATGAATATTCCAATACTACCTTAAATGTGCAAAACCCACTGTATTATATAAATAATGATATTTCTTAGACTTGAGATTGAGTTGACTCCTTAGTTTTTCAAATGACAAACCTGATTTTTACAGGTTCATACAGCTCTAAAGCTGCTAAAATAAAGTCAGGATGATGGTAAAACTTGGTAAAATATTGCTAAAACTGTTTTTTTTTTTTAACCACCGTGTTGTTTTGTGCATCCTCATCTACTCAGGAGAATCTAAGGTTGCCAAGCAATCATTAGGAGAAAATACTAACGCCCAGGATCCAGACTGCGGCTCTTTCCTGGCTGTGCTGGATTCTCCACTGCTGGTCCTTCTTCCAGAGCATCTTCCAAGTTGAATCCTGGATCTGAGAAAAAAAAAGATATCATCAGTGACAGAAATACAATATCCATCCCTGCAGGGAAATTCTCTTTTCAACGTCCCACCCAAGAGGGATATCTTCCAGATGTTCACCTTCAACATGTCGACTTTCCAACACAGTACACAACTCCGTCCCAAGCTATTTAATATCAAACTCATATCTATCATCAGGGA
This sequence comes from Halichoeres trimaculatus, assembly GCF_033239565.1. Classification (NCBI taxonomy): domain Eukaryota; kingdom Metazoa; phylum Chordata; class Actinopteri; order Labriformes; family Labridae; genus Halichoeres; species Halichoeres trimaculatus. The sequence goes on from NW_027437197.1 coordinate 21,769,631, forward strand.
ATCCCACCCTGTACTTCAGTCCCTCATGTCTCTGAGAGAATACCCTGCAGAGACGTCCCAGATGAGGATGCTGAAACTCGACCTGCTCCATGGGTGTGACAGTGATCCTGTGAACCAGCTCTGACTTAGATTAAAGGATATCATCTGTCCTGAACAATACCTTACCCTGAATCTAGATTCATCGGGGGAAAACCCAAGTGACTTTATACAGCATGTGTGAGTCAGAGCACAAAACAGTTGGAGGCTGGGCAGGGCGAGGTAGCATCCCTGAATTATTCTACAGCTGAAGGAACCTCGGAGGTGTAATCAGTCAGGGACCTGTTCTCTTAAAGAAAAACCCTGGCTCTCACTCATGATGAGTTAGTATTGGGCTTAAACTATAAAAGAACATTTGCCATGGGGAGGTGTATTAATTACAAGAAGTAAAACTGCATTTCAAGCCAAGTTTCACTTCAGATACTCTAATTTTCTTTCTAATTAACATCACTTGTAGTCTGGTCTAGAGCTGCTTTCACTGCAGATGTATTCCTTCTTTCTTCTACTTTTATTTGTTGTGTTCTTTTATTTCCAACACCTTCTCTTTTCCTTTATATCTTTCCTTTTCACATAACCTTTTCTTCCATCTATTTAATAACTTAATTCCTCCTGTTACATCCATGAGGGAACTCTCCACTGTCAGGTATCACATGAAGAAAACCCATAGCTCTGATTTCCTTCAACAGCCTTCCTAAGGGAGTCGTGCTCCTCAAAAGAAAAGAACATCTGCTTTCTATTCAGAAATTAGGGAGTTGCAAAAAAATGATACATGATATCTATAAAAGCAAGACGTGTATAATTGAAAAAGGCCGCTCTGACATGAGTTACTTCACGAGGCATTCCTGGAGTCAAAAATGACGCAGCAGCTCTCTAACACCTTCAGATGTATTGTAACAGGTTTACAGTTCAAGCAAAACTCAAAGCAGATATATTCAACCAACCCAGTTTATAGCGCTCCAGCTCCAGTACACTCGCTCTGAGCGTGCTCAGTGGGTTTTTTTCATTAAGGTCTTGAAATGCGGCCATGCAGGACTTCCACTTCAGCAAAGCATGAATTAAAGAGGCCAGTGTGTGTTTGTTGATCCAATGTTACTGCAGCAACCGAGCAAATAAGATTCAGCCTTATTATTATGAATGCTCCAGAAAGAAGAAAAGGGCTCCTGAGTCATATGGATAAGCAATTGTTATTGTTGCCTTTTAGTAATTTGTTTAACTGAAGAAACACCTGGCTCCATAAAGGGTGGGGTTTCTGTGTTGTGGTTCAGTAATTTGTTCCATCACCCATAAATTAAAGAAAACAAAGTTTTAAAGAAAACATTTTTTTTACCTGCATTCACCTCAGGTGCCACATTCGGTTTAACTGTGGGAAGATACAAAGAGAAAATGAACGGTTGGTGACAAACATACAAATGTGAAAAGCGAGGGTGGGAACTTTGCTGCGGCTCTAATCTGTTGCTGGGATCTAAAACGCAGAAAAGGTGTCTCGTTGCGAAATCGCGTCTGTTTTCTCAATTCAGCGCTTCATAAAAGAACCAAACATAATGTGTGTTTAAAGGTATCGCATAATTTCAGGGTTTTTATTGTGGCTTAGGGAGCCTGTTGCTACCACAACACCCCATGACACGATAATTGGACAGAATGTGCCAGAAGAAAGGTGCAGAGCATACATTTTTCAAAACAAGTTTGTACAGTTTCCACATGTAAAAGACACGCATGACAAAGACATGAGCTCATTTACAGAGAACATGTGTTGCACTTTCTCTTCTCATACGATACCGCGCAATAAAAATAAACACACCGACAAGGTTCCCCTTATTTAAAATGTCTAAGCATGTAGCGGTTCATAAATTCTTGCCCAAGGTCTCAGCGCTTGGGGTCGTGGAGAGGTGAATTCTGCATGTACAAAAACTACATGTTAATTCTTGCTTTTATGAATGAATGGGATCCTTTTCTGTCTGAATTTTACTGACAGCACATGAAAAAGCAAACCATAACTCTGTATGCTCACTTGTTGGGACTGGGACCACTGGATCACTTGGTTCTTCCTCACTGTCTTCTGCATCTGGATCTGCAGCATCCTGTTCAACATGCATCATACAGCAAAGTTGGAGAAAAACATGTCAAGTTTACATAAGCAGAACACGAGTGTTAGCATTAACATATTATTGGAACAGGGAAGTTTATTCAACTGCAGGTTATGTGTCAGAATAACTTGAGTCAAGTACTGTAAATGAAGGGTAAAAGAGTTGATGAAAACTAGGAGTAAATAAAGAGGAATACTCTGAAACACGAGTCAGTTTTGTGTTATGAAGACAAAGTATATAACAATGAAAACATACTTGAAATTTTATGACCGTATGGTATTCTACTTTGAAATTCCACCTCACTTTGACATGTTTTTCTAAAGATTTACAGCCCTCCTATGACTCTGAACACTCATTGGATTTAATGGTTTTATTTCAGACTGACCTTCTTTGGAGAAGGAGTGGTTGTATTAGTTTTGGCAGGTTTATCTTCATCTTCCTCTTTAGATGCTGGCTGCTCAGCCTCTGGTTCCTGAGTCTCAGGGTCAGCTGCAGGCGCTGGTCAAGAAAGGTTTCAGGTTAAGGTTTTTCAGCGGTGCATGTTCATCCCTCATGTTTTCAAAGTGTTGAAAGGACTGTAATGATTTGATTGATTGGAACTTAGCACAACATCTCAGTTAATTTTCTGTGTGCTGTGGATAGCACTGCTAGGGGACGACTGTAAAACTGAAGTTCAAACAAAGCAGCAGCAGTGTTTAATCCCTATTCTAGAACCAGAAAAGCTTTCTGCACAACATTTCTTTGCACCACCTGCTGTTGTCACAGCTGTTTCCTCCTCTGCGTCCGCTGCCACAGTAGTCGTTTCTTCGTCTTCCCCAGCCTCTGTCACAGAGTCAGCATCCTCCTCTGCAGGAGTCACTTCATCTGCTTCAGTGGTGGCTTCAGTGGGCTCAGGGTCATCAGTGGGCTCAGGGTCTTCAGTAGTCTCAGGCTCAGCTTCGGTTGGTGATACCTCCTGTATTAGCACAAGATATAAAATGGTGTTGGATGTGTTTTGAAAAATAATACATTTCATGGCTTTAGTTAAGGGAGCTCTTTATGAAAGATGGCGCTAACTTAATTTTGGGTATCTGTTGGCAATTAGCATTCTGTTTCTAGGGTTAAGTCAGGAAAAGGATAAAGATGCAGAGAAGATATATTACCACGGACTGTATAATTAGACGTAGTCTCCCTGATGTCACCCGTCTGTTTCTGAAATTGATTTTTAAAGCAGATCGGCTATCACGGCCATATTGGAGGTGGCAAGGGCTTTGAGTACAACTATAGAGCACCTGTCAGTCATGTGACCTGAGCGGTGCCTCTGATTGGATGAGCTCGCAATCTTAACATAGTCCAAAGTGCCGAGGTAGAAAAAAATTCACCACCCGTACAGTGTGTGCTGATAGTGAAATTTGCGATTGAGACAGGAGACGTTTTTTTTTTTTTTTTAAACCAGGCTGAAAATAGGTGAATTTCTGCTGTGTGTTGGTGACTTCCAGTACTTCTTGTACTTGCAGAGCCAGACTCAAGCTGACTCGAGAAACAGCAGGTTTTAGCACTTCTGCGTTGTCTCATATTCTTAGACTGGAGGTTGCTGCTTGTCTATTACAAGTGGGGTGCACCGATCACAATTTTCTGGCCGATTACTAGTCATTGATCTTTAAAAAGCCTGACCTGACTTTATTGATATTGGGCCAATACCAATCTTTAATTTCTATTTTTTATTTTTTATAACTGCCAGCATTTACTTTAATGTTTCAATCTTATCTTATTGAAAATCATTGAACAATACCTGTGAAACAATAAAATCGTTATGTTTTAAATAAAAAACCAATAAAGTGTCATAAGTTTTAGGTCTCAGAGCAAAAAGCAACAAAGGCTTGCTGTCAGCCCTTCCCAGAGGTATATAATATCAGTTTCATTTGTAAGGATGGGCCGATCACCGATCCCCCAAAATTAAGGAAATCGGCAAAGATTGATCGATGCATGTCTAACAAGCTAAAATTCAGGTCACATGAGGATTTACAACTAGATTTTTACCAGACTTGTAATGGCCTTCAAAATCTTGAGTTCCACAGTAGTTGGAGATTACTTAAAGGCACAGCTACCCAAAAATGCTAAAATATTCCAAGTAGCCAAGAGCCAGTAGACCCCCTACAAGTTTTAATAGGGTCAAAGTCTTGTAGTTGTGCTTCAGACTTTAAAAGCTAAGAGTTTAAAAAAATTAAAAACGAGCCTTTTTGTCTTATAAACATTGTACGACAGCTCATAGATAGACCATAGCTGCTAAGCTTGCTCTTGAAGCTTGGATTCCTCAGTCTACTGAATGAGGACATACACTGAAGTCCTGTCAGAAAGATTAGATAGACAGCAGAACAGCCCACAGCTATTTCACCATATTATGAATAATGTGCTTATCTTTTATTGGATTTGTATGAAACAGGAACTTGTCATTGGTCTTCAATGAAATCTAAACATTGTAACAGATTTCAGGAATGAAAAATGGGATCTCAGCATAAACTAAAGCATTATTTTGACAAACGAATCAAAAACTGAACAAATGGCTCCCATTTCTCACCTCAGACGAGTGCTCATGTTCCTCTTCAGCTGCAGCTTCTTCCTCGTACTCTGTCGGTGCCTCTTCGGGGGTCGATTCAGTGGTCTCAAGGGCCTCCGCTGTTGGCTCTGCATCATCTAAACAGAGATGTGTGAAAAGGGGAAGGAAGAGAATAATGAAAGAAAAGTTCACACTTCAGGGAGATATCAATTTCAAACAGCAGGAAAAAAAATAAAGGGCTGTCCTGAAAGTCTGCTGCTTCAGTAAACATCAAACATCTGACAGAAGCCTGTGTGACTGTGAATTTCTTTGTAAAAGAAGAAAGGACACGGACATGGCAACCCAAATCAATGTCAGCGTTTCAAAGGGAATACTCCTGCTTTGAAGGAATGCTTCATGACAACAGCCTTTAAATTCAACATATTCACTGAATTTTTGTTTCAGGTATGAGCAGTAACTCTGAATTAAATAGTGACAATAGAATACAGGAGTGGTGGTAATTATTGTAACTACGGTAATTTACAACCCTAATCCATCTGTTAACCATTCAAAACCATTAAAATCAACTGTCAGAACAGTCGTTACAATGCTGTGGATTCAACGCATTCTCTGACATGACTATCACACACACACACACACACACACACACACACACACACACACACACACACATGAACCCCACCCTGTTCTGATTGCTGCCTGATGTTAGCGCTCCAGCCCCAACTGTACGACTGACACACCGATAAGGTCTGACCTCCCCCCAAAATCATATGCGGTCTCGACCCCAGCGACGGCATAGCAACTGAGTGCTAATGAGAAAATACAAAGCGTGTGTGCCGGTCAGTGCGTGTGTATGGTGTCGGTGTGTGTTTGAGCTGGTGCTGTGACATTCCCCCCTCACATGTGAGAAGCTGAAACAGCAAACTGTGCCCTGGCTTGATCATTTTCTGCAGTGCTGATTTCAGCAGCACCCTGATGCTGGTCCATCTGGGCAGCAGCACGACCTTTCAAAATAAAAGCAGTAATGAGCAATATGGCTGCGCAGAAATTTCTCTAAATGATGTGTTTCACTTCCTGTGACTGAAAGTCTTATTAGGATGGGTTGAAAAAGTAAAGAAGAAATCTTCAGGGAGGCAGACATGCTCTTGTGTACGTTCTTTTCTCAGCCCAGTCAGGACAGATGGCTGTCTACTAACCAGTCTGGTAGTGCTCATGGTTTCTGCTTGCAAAAATACTTTTTTTTTTCTTGCTTTTGCTGCCAGGTGCTTTCACATTTGTGGATTAGCTTATGACCCAACCTCCCTCCTAAGAGCCATTACATAACTTCTGTGGGAATTTGGCTCAGAATGATCAAAAACTGACTGACTGATGATTGACAAAGACTAAGGAATGAAGACATACCAGAAAGTTTTAACAGTTTACTGCTGGGTGTCCCAACTGTCTTCCTTACTATTTTCAAAAGAAAATTATCGTCTTTTTTTAACTCATTGCCAATCGGGAGCTGTACGATTGCCAAGTGAGATCATATCAGAGTCAGCGAAGCCTGCAGGGAGAGCGGCACGAACACATCTCAACTATTTCCATCACAGAGTGGATTCTCTGGAGGTGAGCGTGCACCAATGGCAACCTGGCTCCCTGAACACTCACACTCTCACGCACACACACACACACACACACACACACACACACACACACACACACACACACACACACACACACACACACACACACAAGCATAAAATTCATACCAGATATGAAGAAAAATTATACACACACATTTTTTTTGGCGCAAGGGAAATGGCCAAACACACACCACATGCACTCGTTCACATGACACGGCAGAAAAAACACAAGCTCTCTTTGTTTCTCTGAATCCATGTTTTTCCAGTAAGTGACACTGTATTAAACAGCAACCGACTCAGGGCTCCATGTACAGCAGGGCTGCATGTCTGAATACATGTATGAGCAGGTGTGCTGTATGTGGGTGGATGTTTGTGTTACACCAGGCTTCCTTTGAGGCAGTCTTGATCAAAATGTGCAGAGATAGAAGAGTTGAACATAGTTTAGATGCATTGATTTCAAAGTCTTACAACTTTACAGAACAGAACAGAAAAGCTACAACCAGAGCATGTTTACCCCAAAAAGGCAGAAAAATAAATAAAATAATTGAGTTTCTTGAGAAATTTTTGGTAAGATAGCCTCCAAGACTTAAATGTGATTAAAGGAAGATTACAAATTAAAGTTCAAGTAAAAATCAGGACAGTGTTTTAAGTAAAATGTCAAACATCCGCTGACATTTACACAGATCTGTTTGTGTGTGTGTGATTGAGCGTGTGTGTATACATTTTTGTTTATGTTCTCATTAACAGTAAATGTGGGCACATTTCCTCCTGGCATTACGCTTACATACACGTGTGTTAGGCATGTGGCTCTCACATAACTCCTGTGGGTACATGTGTGTGTGTATCTACATGTGTGTTTGTGTGCACGACAAAGAGAGAAAGGTACACTGCCCACCGTACACACACACACACACATACACACTCTTTCTCCTGCCACTCTATAGAACATTCTGTTCCCATCTATCAGTTTGCCACTTCCTGCTCTAACTACCTCTACTACCCTCCCATAAACCCCCCACCCCCCTGCACACACACCCATCAACACAAGTACACACATGTGCACACACACACATACATGCATATGCACAGCCTTGTAAAAGTACCTTCTCTCCCCCTCCTCAGTCCAAACATACAAACAACCACATGTTCACGCGCACGTAAAGTTCTTGTGCACATTCCCTTTCACATAATAAGTAAGCTGTGTTCTGTTTTGTGTTAGCGTAAGTAGTGAAACAATTTGTTGCACATCCAAGACTTTCTCTCCCTTCTTCTTCTTCTCTTTTTCTTCTTTCTTGTCTTTGAGCTTGACTCCCCCCTTTCCTCTCCCTTCCTTCTCCCCCCCCAAAACTCTTTACTCCCTTTGTTTCTCTGCCACTGCTCTCCCTTGAGGCTGATGAGTCATATGAGTGTCTCTGACATGGACGCACGCGATTCTATGGGACTGTACAGGATGAGCAGTTAAACTGCAAAAGGGTCCCCCACAGGAAAACTCTTAAGTTAAACCAGTTGACACTTATGGGAATGCATCATACTGAGAGTTGTGTTGGTTCTTTAAAGAAAAACCTCAGTGGTTTGACAGATAAAAACATTCACTGACCACATTATTAGTTATTCCTTCACAAAGGTTCAGATAGCCAACTTATACCAGAATTTCATAAGAAGAGTTGATTCAGCAATTACAGCTGAAGTGTTGGTTTTGCACTAGCATTGAAATGTGTTTTTAATATTCTTCCCCCTTCGTGTTTAGAAAAAGGGTGTGGGCAACACAATAAAATACAGTCCACTTCAAGAACCATGAAACTACAACCTCAATTGCTCGACTTTATCTTAACAAAGGTGTCATTCAAACTGATAATAGTTATCTCTGCAAAAGTCGGATTAGAGTATCTGTTTATCTTGAAGAGGTGTAGACAGATGCATATCATAGACTGAGCAGTTTGAGGCATGACCATCCAACAATAATACAAAGCGATGCCAGTCAAAACACAACTAATAACTGAGTCAAAACACTAGCTCAGCTTAGCCCATTAAGTGAAAACAGGATAAAACCACTGACTTTGCATTAGCATTCAGACCAAAACTAGAGTAAAACTGCTAGCATAGCTGTACCTATTGTAAGGAAACAGGTGGGAAATGGCTACCTTAGCATTTTGACTCACAACAATCGAAAGTTACATGCTTGGCTTATCTCACAGAAGGAAACAGGCAGAAACGAGCTTATTTTAGCATACAGAATGAAGCTAATACCAGTTGCGTGGCTTATATCATAGTAAGAAACAGGCAGAAACTAGCTTATTTTAACATACCGAATGAAGCTTATACCAGTTGCTTGGCTTATCTCACAGAAGGAAACAGGCAGAAACGAGCTTATTTTAGCATACAGAATGAAGCTAATACCAGTTGCGTGGCTTATATCATAGTAAGAAACAGGCAGAAAGTAGCTTATTTTAACATACCGAATGAAGCTTATACCAGTTGCTTGGCTTATCTCACGGAAGGAAACAGGCAGAAACTAGCTTATTTTAACATACAGAATAAGGCTAATATCAGTTGCTTGGCTTTGAGATTAGGAAAAAAGGAAAACCAGAGAGTTTAAACAGGTATAAACTACCGAGTAACATTACACATTAGAACACAGCCTAATGACAGGGAGAAGCTACTACCTTAGTTTGGCAAAAAAAAAAAGAACCAAGGGAAGCCCCTGGCCTAGCAGATACATTTCAACTTTGTTAGCTTATCATGAAACGAACCAAAGTCTGTTAGCTAACATTAGCAGATCAAAACTTAAAGACCTACCTTAACATTTTCTTAAAGCACCATAAAAACCAGCTTGGTAGCACCTCCTTATTCTAAACGTTAGGTCTCATTTAAGGTGTTACAGTTTGTTTTATGCCAATATATTTCTTGGCAAGGTAAAGACACCTCTTGTAGTCTTGGCGTCACACTGAGTTACTTGCCTGGGCCAGGAAAACAGTCCAGTGAGTAAGACTTATACAAACCACAAATTGTTTTAACACGTTCTCTCCCTACAAGCTTCAGAATTGAGAACGTTTGAGCTATAGAGGTGCTGATGGGTGATTTTTTTTTCCACAAAGCTATGCAAGCTGTTTCCTACTGTTTTCATTTATTTTGCTAGGCTACGCTAAAATAACTAGCCATCTCAGTGGTTACACTCTTTCCGCGCTACTGTGTAAAATGATGCCAACAAGCGTTTCTCCGAGCAAAGCAATGGACAAAATGTCTAACTCTGGAGTTAATCATTCCTCTAGATGCGTGGGCAAAAATCACAGGGATACATGTACATGTGCATGTTCCTACAAATTTACTGACTGAGCAAACTTGAGGTGAATTTGTAACTTTAAGATGACTGTCCTGATGGGTGTCATGATAATGAACACAGACTGAAAGTGCCAAACTAAAAGGGAATTACTACATTTTATTTCTGTGTGTTTAACTGAATTCACTTCCAAAGGGTTTCATCAAAATGAACATTAATATTCATTTTCCTCTTTGAGCAAGCAGACTTTGAAAAATCATGTCATATCAAATCAAGTTAGTTAATTATATGGCATCAGATCACATCAGAAAGTATCTTTGGGCTATTTTCACACAGAGCAGGTGTTGCCTGTTTGTTTTAATGTGTCATGAAGTCTCATTTGTACCTTTAATGAATAAATGAGCCTTTTGGGATTCAAACGGACTCTTTCTGCAAGTTGCATCACGTTGCAAAGCTTCATGACAACTAGCAATAGAGCATGATAATGAGATAAAACTTTACATAAACCATTTTTCACACTTGAATGTTTTGGTCCTTACTGCAGGTGTGGCTGTTTGGATTATAAGGGTGACATTTGATAGAACGGTTTGATTTGACGCCTGATAACACTTCACTTTGAGAACGAAGTTTGTTCTTTCTTTTCTACCACAATCACATTCTGTTTTGGGAATCACAAAAGGACAGAGAAGTAAATCACTTCACTTTTAGTCAATGTCCTTCATTTTTGCAGATTACAAAAAGTGGAGTCAGAAACATTGTGACCAAAAGCAGATGAACTTTATTTTTTTTTGTGTCCTTTGGTTCCTGTCGTGAGATTGCATGAATGAGTCATAGTGCATGTACATGCAAGTGTGTGTAACGGATAACCAAGCCTTTCCCTGTAACATTAAACCAGACGACTCTGTGTGTGTATGTGTGTTAGTCAGGTGATATAACAGCATCTCTATCACACATTGTTCTGTCAGGTATGGTTCTATTGTTGGTTTGTAGGACAGAAAGTGCCGTGTTTACGCCAACCATGCACACCTTAAAACTGTCCCCATAGGTGCAGAGGGGGGAGACTGTGTGTGTATGTGTGTGTATGCGAGTTTCACTTATCAACCACAAGTGTGATTTATGTGATAGGAGTTGAAGGTGTAAACAGAGACAAGTCTCCACACACACACACACCTGGCACACATCACACAACTCTTGTTGCTTTTGTCTTCCCGTATCGCTGAAGTGCACACACACTCACACACATTAATAAAGCATTCCTTACACTCCCACATGCTCTGTACATTAAAGTAAGGCCCTACTCCCACTCTCTGAAACACAGATGCGGTGGGCCCAGAGGAGGAAAAAAGGCACTGAAGTTAGTTGTGTTGTTGGGTGTCGACTACAGCTGGAGCTGGGTCTGGTTACGGAGACACTCCCCATCCTTCACTTCCTTGACTTACACACTCTATACGTGATTCTGACACTGTCCAGTGCATGATCTTCTCAAGCCTAACTATCAACTGTTGGCATGCAAACTTGCATGCAAGCACACACACACACGCCCTTTGAGATTTCCTGCCTGACCATCATCCACTGGGCTTAGAGCAAGGTTACAGTTCAGCAATAAAAGGGGAAATGTGTGTGTGTGTGTGTGTGTGTGGGAACGAGAAGAAAAAGAAGGGAACCCATGTGTGTGAGTGTGTGTGTATAAGTGTGAGGGGGTGTTTCCTTTGTCGTTGTTAATCTGGTAATAAAAAAGTGAACCGGTAGAGTGAGATTATCCCGCTCATCGCACCAACGTCCAACTGAAAGTTTGTTTGCATAAAGATGTCTGTTTCCCTGCCTCTCTGTGCACGTCTTTGTTTCTCCTGCTGCTTCACTTTTATCTCTGTTCATCTCTACTTTTCTCATGCATGCGCACATTTCTTTCTTTTTTTTCTCCTCCAAATCTTTACAGTCTATCCGTCTGAGTTTTACTGCTCGTTTGAACAAAGTGAAATCATTGCATGAGCCGCAGGGAAGGGCAGGGGCCCATGGGCCAGCTGAGGAAGAAGAAGAAGAAGAATGAGAAGGAAGAGGAAGAGAAGAAAACAGAGAATAAAGAGGTCTGAAGACGCAAAGACATAAAGAAATAACTGCAGATGCAGAAGATGATCGGAAAGAAGTGTGACAGAAAAAAGGAGAAAAAAGGAGGGAAATGTACTTATGTAAGAACAATGGGTTCACCACACCCTTTGTTGGCCAAAACTCATGTCCAAAAAGATATGGCCACATCACATGACACACCTACTGTATTTCAATCATCATGTCTGGGCTTCAGATCCATGAACAATTACAGCACGGATGAAGAGCGCAGAGCTGCTTTTATGCGTTCAGTCAGAGCAGATTGAAATGAGCAGACCATAGCTAAAGGTGAGTGAGATTGACATGAGAGGGAGGCAGACAGACGGGCAATTACACTCATAGACACAGACATGTATGGATGAGTAATTTAAGGAAGACTGGCAGAGGAAGAGGAGAGACAGAGGGAGAGGGGGAGGAAGAAGAGAGCCAGGGGCACATGATATGATTTGACTATAAGAGAGCAGACAGACAGACAGACAGACTGGCAGACAGACAGACGGACAATCAAGCAGACAATCAGACAGACAGTCAGATAAAGGGATAGATGGATGAATTGATAGAAAGAGAGATATAGAGATACACAGACAGATCTGTCGTGCATGCAGACGAGCAAAACCAATCTGCCTTGAACAGCAGACTGGGCTGAATTAATTGAAGAATAAATCATTACCTTGTGCCTTGGCGCTCGCGGCCAGCAGGCTTCCTAATAGCAGAATCCACAGGTATGACATCATGGGAACACGGTGTTCTGGCTGCGACTGAACCGGGGCTCACAGTACCTTGCCTTGGCTTTTAACCGGACAATTAACCTTCCTGTGGGTTTCAGGTAGATCAGGGAGGGCGTGTGCGTCGGTGTGCCGGTGCGTTCTTGCGCGTCGTATCAGAACCCTATGGCGTCTCCAAGGTGCTCAGATGCTTGGCTCAGCGCGCGCCGCCGCGGATCCGATGCCCTTCCTTTTGTCTGGATTGGAAGAGAGAGGTCCAGTCTTTATTAAGGTGGGCGGGGCCCCTCTCCCAGGCAAGCAGAGAGGGCTGTGGATGCATTACTTCTCTCAATAGTTGGCAGTGTGAAAGCATTCAGGTTTTATGACTAATACCAACACTTATGATTGAAACTCGTTTTTTTAAGTGAATTAGTCATCATGGAAACTACTTATAGAGCATGTTCTCTCTTATAACCTATAATTTGCCTGCAGTGAGGTTACCTTTTGAGGTATGAGACAGCGATCAACGGGATCAAATCGACTCTGACATGTTATGACCTGATTCAGTGGTGAATGAAACCATCGATTATGTGCTGTTAAGATACCCAAGAGACCGAATGGCACACATATCACAAACATATCTCCCCTCGTGCTCAGGCTTGGATATCATTTCCATACAGACTTGTACGTTTTCCTACAGTTAAGCAGGCTTTACTGCTCTCTTTTGGCCTAATTAGCCCGTGATTTACTTGGATTCACTCAAACATCAACTTTATGAGAAGTACACTGAATTGCTGGATTAAGGGAAAATTAAGGCACAGGCCTGATTTTAATGTTGAATTAATGTTAGGTTTCCATTTGAGAAAACCACGCATGACCTCATGCAAACTGAGCAGTGGATCGACTCACAAAAAAAAAAGGAAAAGGAGGAATATTTAGTTTTCCTTTCCTCAGGCTCTTCTTCTCTTGACCACTTTGAGGAGAGCCACTTCAATGCCAAATTGAAATGTTGTACCTAGGTTGAACCGGCAGGTGGCGCAGTTTCGCCATAACTTGAAAAATTCAGTAGCTCATCAAAGGTCTCAAGCACAAAAACTGTTTGCAGTTTACAATATATCAGGATATCATCAGCATATTACATATTTTAATAACTTCACAGACCAGCCTTTTGTTGCCATTTTCTCCCTTATACATTATCTATAACAACCATACTCAAGCATCACATTGATTATATGCCATTATAATAAACTTCATAAAGTGGTTTCTGTGTTTTTGATGACTCATGTACTCAAGACTTGAACATGCATCAGCACAACACCGTCCCATGACTGCAAACACAGATCCACCCATCTGATTTCCATCCACCGTCACCACAGGTATCGTGGAAAAAAACAAGCCTTGCATAGGGGCCAGGCTGTGTTACTTTGACACAGATGATTTACACCAGCCTGACATTTCAAAAAGGGTTCATTAAAAGTCTTTCATCTTCTCCACGCCAAGAAGAACAAAATGCTGAGTAACTTATCATACACAAATGAGTCATCAGGCAGCCTGCAGGGTGATCTGCACGCGCGGTGTGAGGCCTGCATTGTCACATGTCCTGACGTTTAATATCAAATGTTTTACATTAGGAACAAAATCAAAAACAGTGTTAAAAAAGAAAATCTTTATTAGTGTCTTCATTAAATGATTACATAAACATAAAAAACAACAATCTCAATTCTCATTTATATAAAATGAAAACAAACAGCAAGCTTTGATTTTTACTTTCCTAGATAATCTTTAGTTTGTTTCGGAAAGGTGAGGTTATTTTTTGGGGAGGCGATTTCAATATTTCACATTGTTTTTGCACCAATTTATCCTTATTATGGGAATATCAGTAAGGGATCGAACACATTCTTTCATTATAAATTTTCAAGTTTTGGTCATTTTCATTCATAATAACCTGAGACACTAATTGATTGTGGGTTGACATTCCAGTCCTCTTGTACTAAACAAAGTTTTATCTCTATGTCAAAATGGCCCGGCAGTACAACAAAACAGTAAACTATTTATGATGTTTTTGTTTTTTGATATTAACTCTTACAGTTCCTCTTTGCAGATCAGTCAGTTTGTAGAAGCTAGAAGTTTCTGGACTCCTTTGAAGAGGTAAAGACTATAACTGTATCCCCCTCACTGCTTCCCCCTCTCCCAGTATTTGTACCATAAAAGTACCTGATCAGAAGTTCTTTGGTTGGCTACAGAGCATAAACAGCATAGAAACTGACTCGCACTTACAGAAAAATAATGTCACAAAAATCAGAAAAGTGATGCTGAGTGGCTTCTTTGTGTGCAGCACGTCTTCCCCTGGCACTCTTTCTGATTATTTTTGTCCAATTAATCAGCTGATGTTTCTATTAAACAACATTCCCAAAGAGGGAGGGCTCAGTGAAGAAGTGATTGTTGTCAGCTGACGATAGCTTCAGCTCCATTTGCAGCCCCTGGTGTTGATTGTGGCTGAGAGTAAGCAGAAGTGGAAACGAACTTCCGAAGCTGGTTCCCGGCAACAGCTCTTTGAACGATTCCCTTTTATCTCACTGTGAAAGCTCTGCTACATTCAGGAGGCCTGGGGACACGGTATACAACGTGTCTTGTGCATGGTCAGTTGGAGATTTTGGTGATAGGCTAACCATCGACGTAAAAGTTGAAATCTTGAGTGTCACTGTCAATTTGCTGTTTTCAAGTTTACGATTAGACAAAGAAGTTTACAGATGGTGCAATGTCCATAATCCTGCATTTACTGAACAACTATTTGTAGTTTATGCGCAATCCATTTGCTTAATCTTCTCAGCTTCTGATGTTTTCCATTTTTCAGGATAAGAAATAAATCAAATTAGGAAAACAGCTGGAATAAACTGCACAGCTATTTCCTCTGTGCAAGTGTGATGAATTCTTGATGCAGGATTTACCTTGTGGAAAAGCTGTCGCCTTAGCAGCAAAGAATAATTTAGAAAGTTTGATAATCTACACGGTGAATGTCAAATGAACAGAACTGGAACTGATTATTAAAGGATGGGAGATTTAAGGCATAGCTACAATAAAGGACAATTCTGTGGAAACTTAAGTGAAATAAAGGGCAAAGAATCCGTCAAAGTCACTTGGATTCTGTGAATGGACATGCCAAAGGCAGTGTATGGGATCCCACTGCTGTCTCCATAAGGCTGCAGGTCCCACTCTGAACAACCTGTCTGTTGCTTTGGTGCAGGAGAGTGACTGAGTGACTGGCTGGCTTAGTGGCCTAGTGGCTTACATTTTGCTGAAACACTCCTTGGCATTGGACCACACCTGGATTCCCTGAGATAGAGGAAGTGAAAGAGAACAAGAGTGATTTCGAGAAAGGAAGACAAGGCAAACCAAACAATTTCTGAGAAAACAGATGGAGAGCTCCTGACTGCTGATAACGCCTGGCGTTCTGAAGCAGGGCGGGGGAAAGAAAAACAAACATACAGACGCCCATACCTTCTTACACATGCTGATCTGCATAATGGCATAGCTGATTAGTGCTTCTCGCAAATCATTGTCCTTCTGCTCCTTGAAACGTTCAATGTCTTTCCAGGCTGTTCGCACGAACTCTCTGAAGGCACAAAGACAAACAAAGACACATGCTGCTGTGAGTCATTCTGTGGGGAAGAGACGGCATGGGAAGAAGAGTAGAGGAGGAGAAGTGTGTGAGAAAACAACGAAGGATAGAGGCTTTGTTGATTTATGCTCTAATTACTTCTTCTCTTTATTTATGTGTTTTTTTTCTGTTACAAGTCACTGTATATCGCCCTGTAATGACTCTGGGTACACATGCTAAATGATCCTAACACTGTCCACAACTTTTTGTCTGAACCACTGCATGAGTTTATTGTAAGTTTTAATAATTCATGCTGTTTACTTTTTTTAACATCAGTTGTTATCCAAATTAAAGAAAAAAGATGCCTTGAAAAGAAAAACTAACACCTGTTTTTCCAAACAAAGGAGAACAGTGAGTGTACAGACATGTCAGCAACCTAGACAGTGAGTGGGAGACAGTTCAAAGACACTCTAATCAGAGGAAGGTGAGTGGTGCTGAGCTCACTTGCACTCGTTGTGTTTCTCCATGACTATCTGCTCTCCTTCCTGGATGCTCTGATCCAAAGCTGCCAGCCTGCTCTCCCTCTGCTCGGGGCTTTCCTGGCCAAAAAGCTTGCTGGTCATCCCTTTTAGCGAAAAGATGCGCACAGTCTGCATGGAAAAACACACAAAAATTAGAGTCAGACAATGAAAACAGGTTTTAAAGTACACATTTAAATGTGATGAGAATTTTATTGAATGCAGAATTCTAACAATTAACCAAAACATATACCTGCTAAACTCTTCTTTTAGTGACTTCACTCCGGTGCAAAACACAGAGCGAAAATGCCATCCTCAGATTTTTTTTTACATGTAAACTTGTTTCTTGATGTAGACACTTTACTTTAGTTTCATGTGGAATTTTGTGCTTTTCACATCATCTCAGTTAGTCAAAAAGGAAGGTTTTGTTATAGAGGGATTATCAGTCTACGTCATCATAAAGATGAGCAAGCATCTTGACCGCAGAAGCAGTGTTTAGCTCCATTCCACACCGTTTTTTAAACACTAAATTCAACCTGTTATCAGCATCAAAATGTACGGTTGTTCTGTGGTCAGTTTTCAGAAATAATACTATACAACAGAGGCAATGTCTGTCAGCTTTTGACCGTCACAAAGCAACCAGTGTTTTGGAGTTAATAGCGACCATGCTAACTGGTGACTCTCAGCCGACAGTATCAGTGATTAATGGCCGAGAGTCACCAGTTAACAGGGTCACACTTTACACTGAAACACCAGCAATGTCTGTGGGTAAATAATTAAATGTGCTGTCTTTATCTGATTTGGTGCAGTTCTCTGGACGTAGTTTTCTGGTTCTTTTATCATGAACCAGGTCTCAGACTTGGCAGTCTGTGTGCTTTATTGGTTTGGGAGGGTTTCTGATTTATTGACAGGTGTTTACTTCCTGATTTGTCACAGTCTGGCAAGTGTCCACAGATAATGCAGTTATTAGCATTGTGTAACAGTTGTGCCAGATTTCTCCGCTAAAAATGTCTGTCCACTTGATGATCTCTTCTGTCCACTCACTGCTATTTCACAAACCTGGGAGCCGTTTACCATCCGTATGAGTGCTGATATTTAGTTTAAAAATCCTTTGTTTGGTGGGTAACTGCTCCACGTCAGTTGACAAACTATTGTACTCCGCAGTGCTTCTGCACCCAAGTTGCGCGCATCTGGCATTGTTGATAAACAAATAATCCCTCTATATCATGCTGAGTTTTTAGAGGTCTTGTATATTTACTGTGAAGAGAAACAAATTATTTTTTGTGCTCTGTTTTACCTCTTCCATGCTATTTTCTTGTTGTAGTGATTAATCCACCATAAAGCTGTCGTGCTGCCCCTCACGTTAGAGTCTGTGTCACATGACTGTAATATGTAACTATGCCTGTGAGGCTGCTGTAGTCATAGTCATCCCGGAAAACACTAAATGAAGTGACAGATTTTGTGACAGTGTAATCCTGATTGAGTTTGTGCTCAGTAAACTTTGTAGGCACACTGATTGCTAACAGGAGAATAATTATTTACTTTGAGTGCCTACACCTGTAGTGCATGTACAGTGCGGTGAGTGCAGAAAAGGGCGGTTAGTTTTCATTCTGTACCCCTCTTCCCCTGACACAATCATGTTTTTATGGAGACCAGACTTATGATTGGTAACATGTCTAGAACTTTGTGGGACCTGTGATGGTGTAAAATCTTCAAATATTGCTTGGTGCACTCAGCAAAAGAAAGGACCTGCCGATGGTGCCTTATCCCACTTGTTTTATTTACCAATTTAAAATTCATACCAGCATTTGGGAAGTGGCAGGTGCTAACTTTGAGCTATGGGTATATGAGCATATCACTATTTGTGCAAGCTGTGCAAAAGGAAATAAGACAGAAGAAGCTGGTGGAAATGACAGAGAGAAATAGCGCTGGTGTGTTACCCCTGTAGCCAGCTCCTCTTTCTGTTGTTTCTTTTGTGCAAGATCCTGGACGGCCATTTCCAGCTCGTACTGGATCATCTCATTTTTCTTGCATACAGACCTACAATCACACAAACACAAACATGGACAAAAGTTTAGAAAACTGATTGAATGTTAAACTCAGGGCTGTGTGTTGTTACGTCCTGATACAAATGTTGCAACAAAGAGAAAACCTGAAACAGCACATGACACTGCTGATCTCCCTCCAGGTTAAAAGTCGTGAGAGTGGGGCTTGTCACAGCTCTACACTCCGTGCTCCTCTGTGAGCTATAGATTTGCATCTGCCGAATAGTATTTGCATTATTCTGCTGCGTGCTGCTCTGTTTTGAATAGAGTTCACTGATGCCAAGTTAATGCTGACGCAAATTTTATTTGTGTCACCATTCATTTAACCCTGCCTAGCTAACTTACAAGAAGAAAAACAAAAAAAGCACGATTCTATGGTTGGGGCACTTAATTCAAAGATTGATATATAAACGTAAAGTGCTGCTTTGTAGAAGCTTTGTATCTTCAGCACAGAGTGGCACTATTAAAATATTTTCTCTAATCTGGAGGTAACAAATAATTTCTCTTTTGAAAATGACTTAATTATCAGCTAATCAGAATTAATTTTCTTCTCACAAGAATTTATTACTTTACTTATCTCTCCAGTTCTGAATTAATTAAGGACCATATCCCCCAAAGCCTAAGTTAATTTGAGCCTAGTTTTTCAGTTTACACAAATTTCAATGAGGAACACTGTGGAAGATTTATATCACTTATGTAAAACACTTTAGTGTTGATTCCAGCCATAATTAAGACTACTACAAAATAAGTTCTGATTAGGTGTGCCGACATTAGACGCTCATATCAAAATGAGCATCGAGGAGCAATCAATTCTGATTACTGATTAAACTCTTACTGTTCAGCTTAAAGGGGCTGTGTGTTTCTAAGTTGTCTTGAAAAAATTTAACCTCTAGATATATGCCTAGTCATTAGGAGTGGGGAAAAAACAAAACAAAAATCAAATTACTGTGATTTTTTTTTGTTTGACAATATCAAAAAATAATTCTTTGTCAAAAAATAGATTTTTTTAATTCAAATTCTTTATTTCAGTATTTGTTTATAAAATGGATTGGAAAAAGTTTCCACTTTTCTCCAGCAGAGGGTGAAATGTTTTTCTCTGACTCCCACGATGTGAATTTTATGGGGAAAATATGGCTCCTGATATAGTCTGTAGACATTATCATCATTTAGCTTTTTTACATGGTCTGGTGTAAAAAAAAGAAAGCTAAAACTCGCAAAAATCGTAAATATCGAAGAAAATTGTCATAGAAGCAAATCACGAGAATAGCATCTTGTCCCAGCTCTACTGGGATCACAATCCACAACTCGAAATTAGATAATCAGCGCCAAAACAGGTTATTTCCAAATAATATTTCTTAGATTCCTGATCGGTACGGACAGGTCAGAACTGATTTAGGCCAGGTTGAAGCCTCTTAGACAGAAACTAGTTGGCTGAAAAAGTTAAATAGTGAGAATAAAGATTTGTGTTTTTCTCTGCTGAAAGTGATTTGCTGGACTTATATTGTAGTGAAGGTAGACACTGGAGCTGGCCCGTCTGACTGAAAAAGACAGACGAGCTAAAGAAAAGCTAAAGGGGAGAGTGATAGAGCCCGAGCTAAAGGCTAAAACAGGGGTTAAACTGTTTGTTGTCTGTTCAACAGAATTGAACACAGAGGTCATTACAGCCAAACAGCGCTGTCTGGAGTGACACTACTGCAACAGAGCACTAACTTGGAGCGGACCATGATGGAATATTGGTGAAAAACACGAGTTTTTGGACGATTAATGCAGTTTTAGGAGCGGCGCTGTCTATGCCCCCGATGGATCCCATTATACGGACGTCCGCTGCACGATTTTGGATCTAAATATCTCCCAAAGCACTGCTTGGATCAGGAAAGCCTTCTGGGTGAGTATTTTGTTCTACTTCATGCTATAAACAATGTAAAAGCTGTATAAACTGAAATTATCCTTTAAAAGGGGCATTTACAGTAGGAGGGAGTGCAGTGTTGTCAGTGGGGCACAGATTTATATAAGGCAACCAATTTTACTGTGACAGTTCCATCAGCCCTTACCCGGAAGAGGTAGCGAGTAGTTACTCGTATGGCCACCGTTCAATCTACTGGTGGTAATAAAAAGAACTCCGCTTAAATAGTAATATTTTGGTTGCTCTATTTGCAGTTATTGTAAAGGTAACGATCGTGGCGTTTCATTTGTAACTCTAGTTTAACTACTAATCTAGGAGTAGTGCCGTTACACTACTCGTTACTATCAAAAGTAATTTAACTACTTGTAACGTTCGTTACTTGTAGTTATATACCCAACTCTGCTGTTAAAACTTGAGAGTCTATCAATAAAATGAAGATTGAGGTCACATTACCTCTGCTTGGCAGATGAGCACTGATAAGACATAATAAGGATTTGCTAATGTTATGTTATGTGTTGTCAGTAATGCTAAATATAGCCGGCTACTAAACTACCGTACAAACTTACAGAGTTTGCTTGTTGTCATATTTCAAACAACAGCTCTATGTAACTGTTGATAAATACCTTATCTTGTTGCGTTGTATCTGGTAAAAAGTTGTCTTGAAGAAAGAAAAGAAAGGTTTGAAAAAAATCCCAAACTCCATTGATTTTTCAAAACAAACACACGCCTTGTTAAGAGTCATGTCTTCATGACAGTGTGCGTGCAATTCTGACCAAAGGTGTCGCTGCACCTCACTTCAAACTGATAGTCCTCACAGTCCCTTTTATAGGTAACACATTTTCATCCTTTAAAACTAGTACAACCACTGACCTGACAGCATCTGTGTAGAAAAAGTACTCTTTCAGTTGGTCTGCATAATGCTCTTCCTCCTCCAAAATGTCATCTATTGATGCAGCGTACCTGTAAACATGCAGAATTAAAAAATGAAACATGGTTCGTTATGTGTAAGTTCACAGTTTAATGATGATCCTCTCCTACATTGAAGAACTAGTTTGCAGTGAGTGTTACGTAAAGGTTTGGTGTTTACGTACGTGTCCATGTGGTGGCCTGCACTCTGTAATCCATCACCCATCTCTTTTTCTATCGCACTCCACTCACTGGAAACACAGAGAGGATCACTGAAGCATTATTAGCTTAGTAATGTATTTTTTCCTATCAACCCTGAAAAAATAAGGCATCTCCTGTACTTAATGAATCAACTGATGCCTAATTACTGAATGCAAGTTGTAATTAGAAACAGAAAGTAATATAAGGTGCTAAAAATAAGTCTATGTAAATATTTAACAGTTTAATGTTTCCAAATCAAAGAAGGCTGATGAGAGCACATGTACTGTCTTCTACTTGATGGTTTGTTATTAAGTGTTCCAGCACCCCAGTCTAACCACAGCTATAGTTTCATAAATGTAGAACAGGTAATATGGTAATATCTCACCTGAAGACTCTGCCATAGTTGCCATGAACTTTGTAAACTCCATACAGTCGATCAGCTACCCTCTAGAATTAGGAAAATCATATTTGTAATAATCAAACATAAGCTGACAGATTAACATTTATTTCTGCATTTATGTTTATTTCACTTTGCTGAACTTACCGCCCGCACCCTCAGTAACTGAGCAATGACTGTGTTCAGTTCGTCACTGTACTGTTTCAGTGCTGTAAACCGCCTGGAGAACACAACACAATGTAAAACATTATACCTCAGCATCTCACTTCCTCATTTACCAACAGAATCACTGATTTAGATGAAGCTGCCTCCATAAAACTATTGTTTGATGCTTCATCAAAACCAACAACAAACAAACCATTTATTATAATCTCTGGTTTTGTTTATGCTTACTTGTCTGGGTTTTTGACTCTGAACATGGCATTCAGAGACTTTAGCCTGGAGTCCACCTGGCAGGAAAAATGACGAAAAATTGGTTTGTATTTGCATCTAGCAAACAACAGACTCTACAGAGGTGTGCTTCTAATATGGTTAAATTTGCATATCATGAAAAAGCTCAGAGACTGAAATACCAAAAGTGTTACTTTACAACCAATGTAACATTAAGGCAAGACAGCAAGGGGAATTTGAATGTTTCTCAAAAAAAAGTTAGAGACACTACACTGTCACACTGAAATTACAAAGGAAGAAAAGCACATTCACTGTTCACCTTGTCTTGGAAACCTGTCTCCAGAACTGCCTCCCTCCATCCCTTCTCCTGAGGAGAGATGATTGACAGATGAGAGTCACAAGACAGACAAGGTTATGACCACACTGTGTCAAAGAGGGAAATCGAGGCGACAATATGACAACACAACAGGCTGCGCTGAGTTGAGCTCTTTGCTGGAGGCTATGGGGAGAAGACAAAATATTGGGTTGGTGTCCCTTGATTGGGAGCTTGGACTGTTCATTTTTCTTTCCTAGGATTTTTCTGTGTTTGGAATTTTACTTGTTTGTTTAAGCACTTTAAGAATCAAAGCTGTGAGTCATATTTATAAAATGAGGCATTTCATAAATAAGGTTATTATAATTATCATTATAAATGGAAAAGAGTCACATTTTCACTTTGCTTTTAATTATTCCCCTGTCTTAATCTATTTCCACAAACCAGAGCAGCCTCTTGTTGTACTTGCGATGACATGCTACAGAGAGTATGAGTGTGAAATAGAGTGTCTGCCTGCAAAGGTAATGTGGTGGACTTCATCCATAACTTCTGTGTAACAAGCTTTGACTGCCAACCTCTGTCAGAAAGAGGAAGAAGATCTTGTCATTGGAGAGGACAGGATGTGATGCAACTCGCAGCAAGAAGTTTTCCAGACCAACTCTCCGCCGCTCAACAAAGTCTGGGTCCAGGTTGTCTGCTGACAGCTTGTGCCAGACAAACTCTGCCTACAAGAGACAAAAGCCAAAGAGTGAAAAAACTGCAGATGTTGTTTTTCCTCCTCTTGCTTTTCAACGTTTGAATGACTCACCCTTTTCTCTGGTAGTGGAGGGATGATGATGTAAGGGTAGGTTACAAGGAGGAATGTTCTGAGCAGCTCAAACTCACTGTAACGTCTCCACAGAGTGTCGGGTGCTGCAGGAGTACCCCCTTCTGGGACAGTCTCAGCCGGACTGCAGAGAGACAAACTCTGTTAATCTTCTTTCTTTAGGTGTTTACATAGAGTGATGAAGGATTTTAGGCAACTGTTTGTAATTACGGCAACTTCAGACACAGAATTATGAAAAATTATCACTTCTAACTTGTAGATTTTATCTTCATGAATTAGGGATGGAACGGTTAATGGAACAAATCCTAACTGTTAGGTTTTTCTCACATGGTTGGAGGCACATGTGCTTTGTTCGTGTTTTTCTTTTTTCTTCATTTTACTACTCAGACTGAAGCGAGTATGTAGCTCCAATCATACACACGCGCATCTCGAGGTAAAAGAATACAACGTGTGTACGGTGTACATGACAAGCGGAGACGACAGAGTTATAGGGTGTACCTGTGGCGTTGTGTTGTTCTGCTAACTGGGAGCACTTTAGATTCAGAGTGAGCTCTGATGATGGCGTTAAAAAAGTGAAGGACAAAACCACGAATGAGTGTTGCCAACTTAGAGACTTTGTTGCTACATTTAGTGACTTTTCAGACACCACTGGCAATTTTTTCCAAAGACAACAATTCTTGTGACTTCTCTGGAGTTTGGAGAATCTGGGGCTTAAGCATGTTTTGATCTCCTCAATGGGCATTCTGTACCATTTACTCAAGTGCCGAGTGAAAAGTAGAGGCATAATTTTATTTAAGAAATGCATCAAATGTTGCTGAGATAAAAAGTAACAGCACATCCAAAATAACCAAATGTAAACATTGAGGTTCATTAGTGTGTAAAGAAAACCATACACCCACAATGACGCACCGTGTTTCTATGAGATAGACTGTGTAGGTTTCCTGCATGTTAACCGTGTTCTTTCCTGTCCTCTTCTCTGCCTCGGCAACATTAATCTCCATTTTCCTCAACAGAGCTGTCCCTCTTTCAACCATCTACGAAGACAGGGAAAACAACAAAAGGTTAATTAGAAGCTGTCTTTGTGAAGAGGCATGAAAAAAATCAGGTGTTTAGACAGGTGCATGCAAAACAGTGTGGAATCCATGGCACAAAAAAGTCCTTGATGGAAAAACAAACTGATCTTTTTCATTCAGAACAAGCAGATTAAAGAAAAACAGCTAACCACAGGAGGACTGATAACAGGTTTACTATTGATCAGTCACACTGCTTCTTAACGCTGGTTTGAGGCAAGCGTGTGCAGGTCACAAGACAAGGTACTCCTCCCAACATCAAAGCTTTTACAACTGAATAGAAATAGAAATAGAGAAATAGAGAATACTTTATTTTATACTTTATTTAATAAAGAGGTTTTCCTGTCTGTAAATTCAGAACAAGAGACTGCACTTGCAGCACACTTGGAAATAACGTTTCATTAAAACACAGCAAACTTAGGACTTTCTGTTTGGAGCTGCTAGCCAACAAGCTAACGTCAGCAGTAAAGTTTACATAGTAGCTTCAAACTGCGAGCAAAAGCAACTTTAGCTAACTCAGAAACTTTCCTGTTCACTTGCAATGAGAGAAGTTACACCAAGCCTTTGTTTTACGTTCCCAGTTTGTGACAAAAATAAAAAGTGAGAGGTAAATCTCCGAGTCTCACTGTGACACTAACTCCACCTAACTCACAGCTAACATGTACATTACGTCAGGCCTGTTAGGGAAAGTTTTCACTCGTGAGAGCTGGCTTTCAAAAAACATTTTTATGTATCACAAAGGAAACGGAAAAAGGTACAACCGTGTTTATAATGTTGTTTTCGGATTCCGCAGATGTTATATCGGTGTTGCCGATCACAGCTACTTCTTCGGTACTTCCAGAGTCTGCCATCATCATTTGGCTGCTGCTGTTGTCAGCTGAGCTGGCAGGAGGGGGGTGTTCCCGTGCTTAGCGCATGCGCAGTTTGACCGAACCTACATCTTTGGACCACAGAACAATACAGGAAGACGCATGGCATGAATGGGAAAAAAAAAAAATCCTTAATTTTAAATTATAAATGTAAGTGAATTTATGTGATAAAATTTGAATTAAATACCAATACCTTTGTTATTCAGTCATTCTTTAAGATACAAGCAGTTATCTATGCATTATAGTTATTATTGCAACAACTTAACATACTTAACTTTCAGGAAGTTTTTCGCCAATAAAAGCGTTAACACCCGTTGACACTCAGATAAAAGTGAACAACAATACATTTTCAGAAAATACTTGAGAGTTTTTCTTTTTCCCCCTCTTCCTTTGTCTATTATAACAAGTTAATTTTAAATTAACAAATAAGCAATAAAAGGAGGCTATTTACAAATCAGAATAGATAAAACCAGTGGTTAAGTGCTTCAGATGCTTATCAATCAATCAATCAATCAATCAATCAATCAATCAATCAATCAATCAATCAGTTGATCAATCATTCGAGCAATCATTCTAACTTCTTTTTATGTTGCACTTTCTTTGCACAAAAATGGTAAAACAAGGTGCTTGACACACACAAAAAAAATAAAATCAATTATTATTATATACCATTATATAACATACCATAAACACACAACCCTCCACCCACAACACACCATCCCAATACCAGTTTGTTCGTTCTGATGAGGTTCATCTCATGCAGGACTCTCTCCTGTTGGCTCGGCTGGAGCTGCTCCAGTGTTCTCCACTGCAGATCTCCAGGCCTGCTTCCTGTCCTTACAATTTTCCTCCTCCAGAGGGAGACAGCAGTTAGTAGTTAGTTGGTGAGATTTCCCTGAAAATTTTCCTTCACAATGGAATATGTTTATGTTCTTTCTTGGTCTTCACCTGGTTGATGTCTTCCAGAGCCTTCATGATGGATGTAACCACTGGGTTTACCAGCACGAACTGGGCCATGATGACAAAACTGGTAAAGTAGACAGAGGAGACCTATTTGAAGTAGCTTGGACAGAAACTTTACCTGGACAGCACTCTCTGAACGGGTCCTGAAAATGACAAATAAGAAAGTTAAAGAACTGTGATTATTACATTTACAAATAAAAGAAACTTTCAAAATGAGATAGAAACATTTACAACCAGCCGATGTCCATGATGCTGCCTATGATCTTAAGTCATCAGAAGCAGCTGGTTTTGAAAAATAAAAGACACATCTGTTTAACAGTTTATCTGCATGTTAAATCTTGCGATGGTCAGGTGTTTTTAAGTGATTGGGTTTTGAGCAGAGGAAAGGTGTCAAGACCTCATCTGCTCATTCTGCTTATTGTGATCATCAGTGATCACGCCTGTAAAACCTTCCTTCAAAGCATAGAGAACATTTTTCAGCTGCTGTTTAAAAAAAAAATAAAAAATATTAGTCATTTGCTCTGTCAGAGATTCCGCTATTAAGTGATTTACATTAAATAAATTTGGGCTGAGTTACAAGCACACATGACAGAATCCATGCGTTACTAAAACTGAATTCTGAAACCTAACTTTATCTTCAGACCGAGATGAGAAAAAATTATTTATTCATCTATTTATTATCATTATCATTATCATCCTTTTTTGTACCAGACTTTAATTGTGTTTGTTTCTTCAGAAAAGACATGCCTTTTCAAATAGATGTGCATGGGATTTCAGAAATCAGGAGCTCGCCTCAAAAGACTGCAGCTTTTAGCACTTGTGCATCGGCCTCATTACCACTGCAGTACCAACTATAAAATTAAACTATCCTTAAAATAGTTGAAGTATTCATAATGAAATTAATGTCATGATTTAAAATGCAATAATAGGGAATTAAACCTGTGTTTAAACTATCCTAATATTGTATTTGACTGTAAATAGTGAAGCATGGTGTTATGGATATGAATGCAGCACCACAAAATTGCTCTGTTGTGGTTCAAATGTGGCATCAAGCAAAGTGATGGCCCAAACTTGTCCATATTTAAAAGTTTCCATTCAGCTGCTCTGGTTTAGTGAACCCATTACCCCCTTTTTATGCTGATGCTTTCCTTTGACATGGCTGACATCTAGTGGTGGGATTTGGGTTTTGTTTGGCTCTATTCTGCTTCCTACCTGGGACTAATACTGAGGTTTGCTGTCCACCTTATTACCCTCCTTTTTTACTTCATAATGTTTTTCCAATTGAGTGATTACCCCAAGGATAAAACACCAGACGCTCTGTCACTAAGTGTTAAAATAATCCTTGAGTTACGTCAAAACATGCTGTGAGGATATGAAGAGTACTGAGGCGTTATTATACCATGAGGTACTGGATATTGCCCAGTACATTTATGACAATTCTTTAAATTTATGTTTCATTACTACTGTAAAACTCTAAAAAAGGTTTCATAACTGATTAATTTCCTCTTGTTGTTGACATCTTTTGGTCCCTCTCTCATTGGTATTATGGTTGTGGGCCCAGATGTTAATGAGAGGGATGCGGTTTGCCTCGGGCTAGTAAACAGCACAGAAACACGGCCTTTTAGTTCCTGTGGTCACGCTGTTGTGCAGCGTTTAATGTTTAAAGAGAAGGGTGGAGCAGCATTTAGTAAGGAAGCATTTTATATAGATGCCACTGGGTATGCAGAGGGTGCTGTGAGTTAAAAAGAAGAGGAAAAAATGGGGATAAGTGAAGGAGTGTACACAAGGACTCACGATTTAAGTTAAAGTGATCTAAGCTGTTAATTAATTAACTGTTAAGTGATCAACGACACACATGCAGAGGGTATGGAGGGATGGATGGAGTGATGGTGGGATGCGGTTTCGAGCTAAAGCGTGTCAGGAAACCCAAAGCCTATGTTGCGACCAGTCGTAGTCACAGCAACAGCATAGTTACCATTCTTTCCTGCCACGGACCTCAGACCAGCCACCACCACTTCCTGTCCGCACGCAGGGGCACACAGACATACACATACGTGCACGCACACACCTCCAGCCCTGTTTGGCTGTCTGTAATTGTCTATTTCACAACTTTTTCAAGCCTCAGACAAACAGTTTTAACACCAAACTACTATAAGTTATGTACAGTGTGTCTGTTTGTGTGTTTGTTCCTGTCTTGTCTAAATGTGGAAGTTCTGACCTAAAAAGATGCTGAGTGGCTTCGGATGAGGGTGTGTGTGCTAACCTTAGAGTCACGTTATTCATGGACAAGTGCATGGAGACAAACAGTTTAAAACGAAAAGTTATTATTCACACAAAATATTTTCTAATTGTGCAGTTTAAAAAAAAGCAAAAGTTATTTCATCTTTCTTGGTTATTTAACATAATTATTAGACCAGTGTCTTCTTCATTTTCAGGGTTGTTGTCAATGAAACTTTAGTTTTCTGTTTTGTTTGAATGCCAATATGCTTTTCTGGTAATTAATAATTTCCTTTGTTAGTGTCAATTATTATTCTGGCTGTTGAAGTTTCACTGTTGTGCAGCAGAGGGAAGCAGTAACCCAGAAATGTTAATGCATGGCATCCTGTAGCACAGCGTTCAATCCAGACTACACAGCACTGCACCATAAGGTTAATATCATATGGGTGTGTTTCTCAGTGGATGAATAGGTAATTCATTATGACATTGCTATGCAAACTGTAAATCTCTGACTCACCATTGTGAGCTGTACTCTCAGGTTGGATGGCCTGCTTTGATGAGGCTCACACATTGGCACACCTTCACTTATGAGGCAAATCTTTGTCTACTTCCCCACTATTTGTGTGTTTTTATCACACAGAAAAGTACTAACAGTACTCCCTAATTCTCAGGACCTCTTAATGCTCTCTGTCTCAGATGCTTGGACAGAAATTGGGGACTTTGGGTACTCTGCACCCTCAGCCTGTAATCTGTTAAAGGATGACTCAAGTAAACTTAAGTTCAAGTAGCTGGTGTCCTTAAATGTTTTTAAATAAAAAATGAAATACATGGAGGCAGATTTTGTAAGATGTTGATTTTTTTTTAGCTCGAGCTGTTTGAACAAACAATCATTTCCAGAATGAAGCCTAGATTTTAACCCCAGAACACTATTGCTGGAGCAAATATATTTACATGATTTTCATTACGTTGCGTTTTTCTGTATTTTATGGGTCCCTGGGAAGCGTCAGGCCACTAACTGATGTCAAAGGTAGGCGGGTTTTCCTGCTACCTTCCCCATTGTTTTCAGCAGGCACATGTTCAGGTGATTTTCACCCAACATTAGTGATCAAGTGGTAAAATATTTTTACTATTATTTGTTATTGAAAAAAAATATTTTTTCCTTTAATCTTCACTGAACAAGGCTCACATGTCCAAGGAATGAGATAACAAAAAAAATTCCAGCTTGATTGGTATTGTATTTTTAAGGATTTTTCATTGATGACTTCCTGACTTTTCACAAAATTTGGAACCTTACTTTTGGGTCTGTTTATTTTATTTTATTTCATTTTATTTTATTTCATGAGACTTTGCAAATGGAAAAGTAAAAGAAGAGTGCTCAACTTGACCATGTGCTGATGTATTTCAATGTATTTCTAAGTACAACATTATTTTTTGATGGTTATTTTATATGATATACCTGACGTAAGTGATGGTGCTGCGATTGGTAGCAATAGTGTTCTATGGTTTATCCATAATATCTTGTGTTTTTTGACTGTGCTTTGTCTTTTTTTGTGTGTTTCCTGTCTGTAACTTTATGTTTTGGCTGCAGCCTGTCTTGGCCAGGTCTCCCTTGAAAAGGGGGTTGTAAACCTCAATAAGACCAACCTGTTTAAATAAAGGTTGAATTTTTTTTTTTTTAAGTCATATTATTCTCATTGTGATTGGTCAAGGACCTTAAATCTTAACAATTCCATTTTTTATTCTATTATTTCAAACACTTGTGGATAACCTTCAGTTTGTGGCACATGCAAGTTAAAAACCAGCATACCTCATCTCTTTGCGAATATTTTCTTGTCCATTTTAAGAAGTATCTTTTAACAAAAACTTTTTGCTTTTCACAGTTGTCACATGTGTCACTCACTGAGATTTTTTGCTGCAGATAATTTAAAACTAAAAGTACAGCTCCAGCAGTGCAGTTACTTGCATCAACTGAAACCAACCTTCAGTCTCATAAGAATACATAGCTACTGTATAAACCCCTAAAAACCCTTCACAGGAGCTTTAGACCTTTGTTTTTTTCTGCAGTAAAAAGAGCAAACTAAAACATGTCATTGATTCATATTAATAGTTTTTCACAATCCAGCAAAAAGGACCTAGGTTGTCATAAAAAGTGTTTTGGATTAAAATAGCTACATATATATATATATATATATATATATTTTTAAGACATAGCTAAAATGTATATACGTAAACAT
This sequence comes from Halichoeres trimaculatus, assembly GCF_033239565.1. Taxonomy (NCBI): domain Eukaryota; kingdom Metazoa; phylum Chordata; class Actinopteri; order Labriformes; family Labridae; genus Halichoeres; species Halichoeres trimaculatus. The sequence goes on from NW_027437197.1 coordinate 21,800,443, forward strand.
TCACCATGACCTGGCCAATCGTATTTAAAGGGATATTGCTGAAAATACAATATGCATTCTATTTTGTCAAAGACAGCAACCAAAGTCAATAAAACAGATTATGGGTCTGAGTCTGGCATCAGTATCAATTCTTTGACCACCTGAGTCAATACTGTTTCTGTAGAATGGTTACCTCAAAACACAGTTTTGACGATGGGTAGCTGAGAGCTCATTGGATGCCACCTTCACAAAAACCTTTGACAAAACAGACAGGTTTGAGATTTTTAGGGTCTCTGAATCCAAGCCAAGCCTAAAGATAACTTCATCTCATCTTCGACACCTTCAAAATACCAATATTTATCACATATGCTAAAGTTTCACAATCTTGAACTTAATGTGCATGTCTGTGTGAGTACGTGTGTGTGTGTGTGTGTGTGTGTGTGTGTGTGTGTGTGTGTGTGTGTGTGTGTGTGTGTGTGTGTGTGTGTGTGTGTGTGTGTGTGTGCGTGCTGTGCACCAAGCTGGTCACGAAGGTCATAAAGAGGAAGTTCTTGTGGTCAGTTGAGGCACACATGTTTTGCTTCATGTCTTATTCTCCGTCCTTCAATTTTTCCTCATCCATCTTTCTATTCTTGATTTGATGGGGGGGAGTCATGCAGTGTCTCCACCAGGCCTGTGTTTGAGTGGGTTGACGTGAGTATGAAAAGTCTCAATGAAGTGAAACTTTGCTGTATTCTGACAGTTGGTAATTTTAACAACCTTGTTACTGTAAGGTGATGAACACATTTTCTTCTTGATAAAAAATGTAGAGAAGTCAGGCTTGTTGTAGACGTTTTTTACTGAAGTTAAACCACTTTCTCTTTTACCAAAGTTAGCGATCCAAAGCACAGAAGTCGATGGATTCAATATATTTTTTTTATTTCTGAGCCCTCACTAGAAATATTTGATGCTTTAAAGCAGGAGTTCCCAACTTTTTCAGACCTAAGATACAGTACACTTGTAAATGACTTTTGATTATGCAAGGCCTAAATGTTAATAAAATTTTTATTTAGCAGAAACCCAACATCAAGATAAGATGAGGAGCTTTATCTTATCTTTATCCACCATGAGAACAGGACTTTGCAGCATTTAGCAAGTTACAATAGCAAGGAAAAACTTCCCTTTAACAGGCAGAAACCTCGGACAGAACCAGACTCATGTTAGACAGACATCTGTCTTGACTGCGTTGGGGTCAGAGAGAGACAGATAGAGGAGATAGAGTGGGAGAGAGAAGTATAGAGGGAGGGGGGGTGACACAGAGAGAAGGATACACATACACACACACAGAAAGGGAGGGAGAGACACACAGACACAGACACAATCCAAAGTTTGGTGCTGTGGCGACAGTTAAGGTGAAACCAGCAGGCCATTCCCGGCAACAATCCAAAGCTGTAGCAGCTGGAGTCGCAGCAGACCATCCTCTTCACCAATCCCCAGGAACCTACAAGACAAACTCAGAGCCTCCCAGAGAGGTGTATGGTCAGTAACTATGGTAGGAGGGACCAGAAGTTAGACAGACAGATAGAGAGGGAGACAGAAGCCCTGTGTGTCAGTTCCCCCCAACAGTCTAAACCTAAGGCAGCATGACTAAGAGCTGGTTCAGACCTGATCCAGCTCTAACTGTAAGCTTTATCAAAAAGGAAAGTTTTAAGTCTACACTTAAAGGTTGAGACCGTGTCTGATCCCTCAACCGGTAAGTTATTCCAAAGAAGAGGAGCCTGGTAACTAAAGGCTCGACCTCCCAGACTACTTTTAGAGACCCTAGGTACAACGAGCAGACCTGCATGTTGAGAACACAAAGACCTAGATGGGTAATACGGAACAACTAAGTCTTTAAGATAGGATGGCCCGATGCCATTAAGCGCTTTGTAAGTCAAAAGAAGAATTTTAAACTCTATCCTAGATTTTATAGGTAACCAGTGTAGAGACGCTAACACTGGAGAGATGTGCTCTCTCCTACCAGTCCGAGTCAGTACCCGAGCGGCAGCATTCTGAACCAGCTGAAGAGTCCTAATAGACTTATTAGGACAGCCGGATAAAAGAGAGTTACAGTAGTCTAGCCTAGAAGAAACGAAAGCATGGACTAGTTTCTCAGCATCGCTCCGATGTGTCTAATTCTCTTGATATCACGAAGATGAAAAAATGCCGTCCTTGAGACCTGTTAGATGTGAGAGTTAAAGGACAGGTCCTGATCAAAAAGCACTCCCAGGTTCCTGACAGTGGTGCTGGAGGCCAAGATGATGTCGTCCGAGGCGGCAGTGTTGTTCAAGAAAGCTTCTCTGAGATGTTTAGGTCCAAGAACAATGACTTCAGTCTTCTCTGAGTTCAGCAGTTGGAAGTTTCTGCTCATCCAGGACCTTACGTCTTTGAGACATGCTTCAAGTTTAGATAAGCGGTTGGTTTCTTCAGGCTTCATTGACAAGTAAAGCTGAGTGTCATCTGCATAGCAGGGAAAGTTGATGGAGTGTTTCCTCAATATAGTGCCAAGAGGAAGCATGTACAAGATGAAAAGAATCGGTCCTGAACCTTGAGGAACTCCATATTGCACCCTGGTGTGCGAAGAAGAGACGTTGTTCACATGAACAAACTGATGTTGATCTGAAAGATACGATCGAAGCCAAGCTAAAGCGGTTCCTGAGATACCAAGAAGACCATCTAATCTCCGCAGAAGAATGCGATGATCAATAGTATCGAAAGCGGCACTAAGATCGAGCAAGACAAGCACAGAAAGAAGACCACTGTCTGAAGCCAAAAGTAGATCGTTGGTTACTTTCAGCAGTGCAGTCCCAGTGCTATGGTGGGCTCTGAACCCAGACTGAAAGACCTCAAAGAGACTGTTGCTATGAAGAAACTGACAGAGCTGTTTCGCGACAACTTTCTCCGAGATCTTAGAAATGAAAGAAAGGTTAGATATCAGTCTGTAGTTGACCAAAGAGCCTGAATCAAGTGTAGGCTTTTTAAGAAAAGGCTTAATAACAGCAAGTTTAAAAAGTTGGGGCACGTAGCCCGTCAGTAAGGACGCATTAATAATCCTTAGTGAAGAAGATCCAACCAATGGAAAGACTTCCTTCAGCAACCAAGCTGGGATGGGATCCAGAAGACAAGTCGATGGTTTGGCTAAAGAGACACTTGAATCCTGCTCTGACAAGTCCACAGGTGAGAAGCAGTCCAAGAGTATATTAGCTCTAAGCGATGTTTCCGCAATTTTGCCATCGGTCGAAGGTTCTACCGCAGTTGCAAGTAACACGTTACTAATTTTATCTCTAATCTTCAATATCTTATCATTAAAAAATCTCATAACTAAGCGAAAGAGGCATGCATGGCTCAGTAGAGCTATGACTGTTTGTCAGCCTGGCCACAGTGCTGAAAAGGAATCTAGGATTGTTTTTGTTCTCTTCTACAAGAGTCGAGTAGTAAGTTGCACGCGGAAGCCGCAAAGCCTTCCTATATTTATTTGGACTATTTTTCCAGCGCAAGCAGGGTTCGTTTGTTTCAGTCGAACGCCATATTCTTTCTAATTTCCTTGATTTTTGTTTAAGCTCACAAGTTTGAGCGTTGTACCACATAGCCGAACTATGTCGTCTGAGAGTCCTCTGTCTGAGCGGGGCAATTGAATCGAGGACGGCTTGAAGAGAACCTGTGGTATCCGCAACAAGTTGATCTAGCTGAGAGGGAGCACCAGAGCTCTCTGCAAAAGTAGAGCAAGAATTCAAAGCAGCAGGAATAGCTTCCTTGAAAATGTCTACGGCTCTGTCTGACAAGTCCCTGGACAAGATGATTTTGTTTGCAGTTGAGAAATCTGACAGAAAGAATTCGAAAGGAATGAAGAAATGATCTGACAGAAGAGGATTCTGTGGTAAGGCTGCTATGTTGACGGGTTCCACGCCATAAGCAAGAACAAGATCCAAGGTGTGGTTAAAGCGATGAGTAGGATGGTTCACAGACTGTGTGAAACCAAATGAATCCAGTATCATCAACGGCATCCACATGAATATTAAAGTCCCCAACGATGATGATTTTATCCGGAAGAAGAACGATGTTGGAAAGAAACTCTGAAAAATCGAGGAGAAATTGAGAGTACGTGCCAGGAGGCCGGGAAACGATAACAAAAAAAAAAACGTTTTTTACAGCTGGATGCAAGAAACTAAGAGAAAGACTTTCAAAAGAGCTAAAGCCTAGTTTAGGTGTAGTGCTAATATTAAAACTTGAGTTAAAAATAGCTGCAACCCCCCCCCCTCCCACAGCCTGTGTCTCGAGGGTTATGAGTATTAAGGTGACTGGGAGGAGTGGACTCGTTTAAACTAACATATTCACCCTCACACAGCCAGGTTTCAGTCAAAGCAAGTAAATCAATATGGTAATCAGATATAAGTTCATTAACTAGTACAGCTTTAGCAATAAAGATCTAATATTTAACAAACCACATTTGACTTTAACGTTATGTGGTTCATCTGCACCCAAAGTTTTAATTTTTATAAAATTATCATAATTCACTCCTTTATTGTTATTATTACTATTATTATTATTATTATTATTATTATTGTTGTTGTTGTTGTTGTTGTTGTTGTTGTTGTTGTTATTGTTATAGAAATAGGGTCTCGGTCGGGGAACCGACACAGTCTCTATATTACAACAGGAGTGGCTGGGAAACTGCAGTGAGGGAAAGGCAGAGGAGCGTGTAGGACTGCAGCTCTGCTGCCTGGTCTCCACTCTGAGTTGTCAGATGGGTAAACTAATAAAATCAGCCAGATTTCGAGTTAAACGAGCTGCGCCATCCAGAGTAGGATGAACGCCATCTCAGCTAATTAGACCAGGTTTGCCGCAGAAAGATCGCCAGTTGTCAAGAAAACCCACGCCATTATCTGGACACCAGTTCGACAGCCAGCGGTTGAATGAGGAGATGCGGCTAAACATCTCATCATTTGCCCTATTTGGCGGGGGGCCAGAGAAAATTACGGAGTACGACATAGTTTTGGCCAAAGCACACACCGACTCCTCATTAACCTTTGTGACTTCCGACTGGCGTCGTCGGGAGACATTAATGGCCAACATGTATAACTATCTTTCGAAATTTATGTTTATCTTTTGCCAGCAGTTTTAAGTTGCCCTCAATATCGCCCACTCTGGCTCCTGGGAGGCAAGTGACTATGGTGTCTGGCGTCACTAATTTCACATTCCTTACAACCAAGTCACCAATCACCAGAGTGTTAAGCTTCTTAGCAGGTGTGTTGCTAAGAGGGGCATATTTGTTGGAAATGTGAACGTTACAGTTATCCGGCGTGCGGTTTTTAAGCTTGCGGCTATGTTTCCCTCTCACGGTCACTCAGCCACTACATCCCTGCTGCTCGGGATCTGCTGGGGGGGAGGCTAAGCTAGGACGGTCCGCACTGGATACAGGTGGCTGGCTAGCATTAGCTAAATGTGGACTAGCATCGGTGCGGAGCCGCGTCTCCAATTCAGTAACCCTCGCCTCCAGAGCTACAAATAGGCTGCATTTATTACATTTATCATTATCCATAAAGGAGGATGAGGAATAGCTAAACATCTGACACATCGAGCAGAAACGAGCCACAGAAGGAGAGTCACAGTGAGAGCTGGAGCTAGAGTGAAAATACATCACTAGTGCTGGGGAGCTAAAAGGCTAACAGAAAAATCAGTCGTCAGAACACAGAAAAAAGTGTACACCCTTGTGGAAAAAAGGCAGTGTGCTTGGTGAAAACTACTACAGATCGATAATATGGTAAGTTTGAAAAGAAGGAAAGTCCGTTACAAGGAAAACGACAAAGATAGTTGAGAGCTAACAACACGACCGTGCTGTACACAGAGTAAAGGAAAACCAGAAATGATACCACACACTCACACTCACTCACTTGTCTTGAACAAAAACTTTTTACTGAAGGAAACCTTCCAATTTTCGGGAAAACCCAGTTGTTGGCGGGCTGGTTTTCACGGCAAATTAGGCCTGCTTTTAGCCTCTCAGCCAATGGGCCATAACTCCACAAAGCGTAGCCCAAGGGCTCTGAACCTTCTAGGGTGCGTTCGTGGGGTCCCTAGGAGCATCCCTAGTGGGTTTTCTCAGACAGGGTTTGGGGTCCGATTTTCGGATATTCACAGTTTTGTGAAGGCTGTTTTTCAAGGAATTTAGGCCTGTATTAATCCTTTCATTCAACAGGCCGTAACTCCACAAAACATAGCCCAAGGACTCTGAAACTTCTAAGGTGCATCTGTAATGTCCCTTGGAGTGCCCCCAGTGGGTTTTCTCAGAACCAGGTTTGGGGGTCCAATTTTTGGATAATCACAGTTTTGTGAAGGATGTTTTTCAAGGAATTTAGGCCTGTATTTAGCCTCTCATTCAACAGGCCGTAACTTCACAAAACGTAGCCGGAGGGCTCTGAAACTTCTTAGGTGCGTCCGTCAGGTCCCTAGGAGTGTCCCCAGTGGGTTTTCTCAGAACCGGGTTTGGTGTCCAATTTTTGGAAAATCACAGTTTTGTGAAGGCTGTTTTTTAATGAATTAAGGCCGAAATATAGCCTCTCATTCAACAGGAAATGGACTCTGAAACTTCTAAGTTGCATCTGTCAGGTCCCACGGAGTGTCCCCAGTGGGTTTTCTCAGAACCAGGTTCGGGGTCCAATTTTCGGAAAAACACAGTTTTGTGAAGGGTGTTTTTTATTGAATTTAGGCCTATATTGAGCCTCTCATTGAACTGGCCGTAACTTCACAAAACATAGCCAGAGGACTCTGAAACTTTTAGGGTGCGTCCGTCAGGTCCCTAGGAGTGTCCCCAGTGGGTTTTCTCAGAACTGGGTTCGGGGTCCAATTTTCAAAAAATCAAAGTTTTGTGAAGGGTGTTTTTTAATGAATTTAGGCCTATATTTAGCCTCTCATTCAACAAGCCGTAACTCCACAAAAAGTAGCCAGAGGACTCTGAAACTTCTTAGGGTGCGTCTGTCAGGTCCCTAGGAGTGTCCCCAGTGGGTTTTCTCAGAACCGGGTTCAGTGTCCAATATTCGGAAAATCACAGTTTTGTGATGGCTTTTTTTTAAGGAATTTAGGCCTATATTTAGCCTCTCATTCAACAGGCCTTAACTCCAAAAAACTTAGCCAGAATACCATAAAACTTCTCAGGTGCATCCGTCAGGTCCCTAGGAGTGTCCCCAGTGGGTTTTCTCAGAACCGGGTTCGGAGTCCAATTTTCGGAAAATTACAGTTTTGTGGTGGCTTTTTTTGAAGGAATTTAGGCCTGTATTTAGCCTCTCATTCAGCAGGCTGTAATTTCACAAAATGTAGACAGAGGACTCTGAAACTTCTAAGCTGCATCTGTCAGGTCCCTAGGAGTGTCCCAAGTGAGTTTTCTCAGAACCGGGTTTGGGGTCCAATTTTTTGAAAGTCACAGTTTTGTGAAGGCTGTTTTTAAAGGAATTTAGGCCTGTATTTAGCCTCTCATTCAACAGGCTGAAATTTCACAAAATGTAGCCAGAGGACTCTGAAACTTCTAAGTCGCGTCTATCAGGTCCCATGGAGTGTCCCCAGTGGTATTCTCAGAACCGGGTTCAGGGTCCAATTTTCGGAAAAACACAGTTTTGTGAAGGGTGTTTTTTATTGAATTTAGGCCTATATTGAGCCTCTCATTCAACAGGCCGTAACTCCACAAAACATAGCCAGAGGACTCTGAAACCTTTAGGGTGCGTCCGTCAGGTCCCTAGAAGTGTCCCCAGTGGGTTTTCTCAGAACCGGGTTCGGGGTCCAATTTTCGGAAAATCACAGTGGTGTGAATGATGTTTTTTAGGAAATTAAGGCCTTTATTTAGCCTCTCATTCAACAAGCCGTAACTCTACAAAACATAGCTGGAGGACTCTGAAACTTTTAGGGTGCGTCCGTCAGGTCCCAAGGAGCGTCTCGAGTGGGTTTTCTCAGAACCAGGTTCGGGGTCAAATTTTTGGAAAATCACAGTTTTGTGATGGCTTTTTTAAAAGAAATCTAGGTCGAAATTTAGCCTCTCATTCAACAGGCCGTAACTCCACAAAACATATCCCAAGGACTCTGAAACTTCTCAGGTGCGTCCGTCAGGTCCCTAGGAGTGTCCCCAGTGGGTTTTCTCAGAACCGGGTTCAGTGTCCATATTCGAGAATCACAGTTTTGTGAAGGGTTTTTTTTAAGGAATTTAGGCCTTTATTTAGCCTCTCATTCAACAGACCGTAACTCCACAAAACATAGGTGGAGGACTCTGAAACTTCTCAGGTGCGTCCGTCAGGTCCCTAGGAGTGTCCCCAGTGGGTTTTCTCAGAACCGGGTTCGGGGTCCAATTTTCGGAAAATCACAGTTTTTTGATGGCTTTGTTTTAATGAATTTAGGCCTATATTGAGCCTCTCATTCAACAGGCCGTAACTCCACAAAACATAGCTGGAGGACTCTGAAACTTCTCAGGTGCGTCCGTCAGGTCCCTAGGAGTGTCCCCAGTGGGTTTTCTCAGAACCGGGTTCAGTGTCCAATATTCGGAAAATCACAGTTTTGTGATGGCTTTTTTTTTAATGAATTTAGGCCTATATTGAGCCTCTCATTCAACAGGCCGTAACTCCACAAAACGTAGCCCGAGGGCTCTGAAAATTCTAGGGTGCGTCCGTCAGGTCACTAGGAGCGTCCCCAGATGGTTTTCTCAGAACCGGGTTCGGGTCTTATTTTCAGCAAATCGCGGATTTTGCGCAGGCATTTTTTCATAGGAAATTAGGCCTGTATTTAGCCTCTCATTAAACTGGCCACAACTCCACAAAACGTAGCCCGAGGGCTCTGAAACTTCTCAGGTGCGTCCGTCAGGTCACTAGGAGCGTCCCCAGATGGTTTTCTCAGAATCGGGTATGGGGTCCGATTTTTGGAAAATCGCAATTTTGCGCAGGCATTTTTTTCATAGGAAATTAGGCCTGTATTTAGCCTCTCATTAAACTGGCCGTAACTCCACAAAACGTAGCCCGAGGGCTCTGAAACTTCTAGCGTGCGTCCGTCAGGTCACTAGGAGCGTCCCAAGTGGGTTTTCTCAGAACTGGGTTCGGGGTCTGATTTTCTGAAAATCACGAATTTGCGCCGGTATTTTTTCAAAGGAAATTAGGTCTGTATTTAGCCTCTCAGTAAACTGGCCGTAACTCCACAAAACGTAGCCCGAGGGCTCTGAAACTTCTAGGGTGCGTCCGTCAGGTCACTAGGAGCGGCCCCAATGGGTTTTCTCAGAACAGGGTTCGGTGGCCCATTTTCGGAAAATCGCGATTTTGCACAAGCATTTTTTCAAAGGAAATTAGGTCTGTATTTAGCCTCTCAGTAAACTGGCCGTAACTCCACAAAACGTAGCCCAAGGGCTCTGAAACTTCTAGGGTGCGTCCGTCAGGTCACTAGGATTGTCCCCAGATGGTTTTCTCAGAACCGGGTTTGGGGTCCGGTTTTTGGAAAAATCGCGATTTTGCGCGGGCATTTTTTCATAGGAAATTAGGTCTGTATTTAGCCTCTCAGTAAACTGGCCATAACTCCACAAAACGTAGCCCGAGGGCTCTGAAACTTCTAGGGTGCGTCCGTCAGGTCACTAGGAGCGTCCCCAATGGGTTATCTCAGAACCGGGTTCGGGGTCCGATTTTCGGAAAATCGCGATTTTGCGCATGCATTTTTTCAAAGGAAATTAGGCCTGTATTTAGCCTCTCATTAAACTGGCCGTAACTCCACAAAACGTAGCCCGAGGGCTCTGAAACTTCTAGGGTGCGTCCGTCAGGTCTATAGGAGCGTCCCCAGTGGGTTTTCTCAGAACCGGGTATGGGGTCCGATTTTTGGAAAATCGCAATTTTGCGCAGGCATTTTTTCATAGGAAATTAGGCCTGTATTTAGCCTCTCATTAAACTGGCCGTAACTCCACAAAATGTAGCCCGAGGGCTCTGAAACTTCTAGGGTGCGTCCGTCAGGTCACTGGGAGCGTCCCCAGATGGCTTTCTCAGAATCAGGTTTGGGATCCGATTTCCGGAAAATCGCGATTTAGCGCGGGCATGTTTTCATATGAAATAAGGCCTGTATTAACCTCTCATTAAACTGGCCGTAACTCCACAAAACATAGCCCGAGGGCTCTGAAACTTCTAGGGTGCCTCCGTCAGGTCACTAGGATTGTCCCCAGATGGTTTTCTCAGAACCGGGTTTGGGGTCCGGTTTTTGGAAAAATCGCGATTTTGCGCGGGCATTTTTTCATAGGAAATTAGGTCTGTATTTAGCCTCTCAGTAAACTGGCCATAACTCCACAAAACGTAGCCCAAGGGCTATGAAACTTCTAGGGTGCGTCCGTCAGGTCACTAGGAGCGTCCCCAGTGGGATTTCTCAGAACAGGGTTTGGGGTCCGATTTTTGGAAAATCGCAATTTTGCGCGGGCATTTTTTCATAGGAAATTAGGTCTGTATTTAGCCTCTCATTAAACTGGCCGTAACTCCACAAAACCTAGCCCGAGGGCTCTGAAACTTCTAGGGTGCGTCAGTTAGGTCACTAGGAGCGTCCCCAATGGGTTATCTCAGAACCGGGTTCGGTGTCCGATTTTCGGAAAATCGCGATTTTGCGCAAGCATTTTTTCAAAGGAAATTAGGCCTGTATTTAGCCTCTCATTAAACTGGCCGTAACTCCACAAAACGTAGCCCGAGGGCTCTGAAACTTCTAGGGTGCGTCCGTCAGGTCACTAGGAGCGGCCCCAATGGGTTTTCTCAGAACAGGTTTCGGTGGCCCATTTTCGGAAAATCGCGATTTTGCACAAGCATTTTTTCAAAGGAAATTAGGTCTGTATTTAGCCTCTCAGTAAACTGGCCGTAACTCCAAAAAACGTAGCCCAAGGGCTCTGAAACTTCTAGGGTGCGTCCGTCAGGTCACTAGGAGCGTCCCCAGTGGGATTTCTCAGAACAGGGTTTGGGGTCCGATTTTGGGAAAATCGTGATTTTGCGCGGGCATTTTTTCATAGGAAATTTGGCCTGTATTTAGCCTCTTATTAAACTGGCCGTAACTCCACAAAACCTAGCCCGAGGGCTCTGAAACTTCTAGGGTGCGTCAGTTAGGTCACTAGGAGCGTCCCCAATGGGTTATCTCAGAACCGGGTTCGGGGTCCGATTTTCGGAAAATCGCGATTTTGCGCAAGCATTTTTTCAAAGGAAATTAGGCCTGTATTTAGCCTCTCATTAAACTGGCCACAACTCCACAAAACGTAGCCCGAGGGCTCTGAAACTTCTAGGGTGTGTCCGTCAGGTCACTAGGAGCGTCCCCAGATGGTTTTCTCAGAATCGTGTATGGGGTCCGATTTTTGGAAAATCACGAATTTGCGCAGGCATTTTTTCAAAGGAAATTAGGTCTGTATTTAGCCTCTCAGTAAACTGGCCGTATCTCCACAAAACGTAGCCCGAGGGCTCTGAAACTTCTAGGGTGCGTCCGTCAGGTCACTAGGAGCGTCCCCAGGGGGTTTTCTCAGAATCGGGTTCGGGGTACTTTTTTCGGAAATATGCGATTTTGCGCGGGCATGTTTTCATAGGAAATTTGGCCTTTATTTAGCCTCTCATTATACTGGCCATAACTCCACAAAACGTAGCCCGAGGGCTCTGAAACTTCTAGGGTGCGTCCGTCAGGTCACTAGGAGCGTCCCCAAGGGGTTTTCTCAGAATTGGGTTCGTGGTACTTTTTACGGAAAATCGCGATTTTGCGCAGGCATGTTTTCATAGGAAATTTGGCCTGTATTTAGCCTCTCATTAAACTGGCCGTAACTCCACAAAACGTAGCCCGAGGGCTCTGAAACTTCTAGGGTGCGTCCGTCAGGTCACTAGGAGCGTCCCCAGGGGGTTTTCTCAGAATCGGGTTCGGGGTACTTTTTTCGGAAAATCGCGATTTTGCGCGGGCATAATTTCATAGGAAATTTGGCCTGTATTTAGCCTCTCATTATACTGGCCATAACTCCACAAAACGTAGCCCGAGGGCTCTGAAACTTCTAGGGTGCGTCCGTCAGGTCACTAGGAGCGTCCCCAGTGGGTTTTCTCAGAATCGGGTTCGGGGTACTTTTTTCGGAAAATCGCGATTTTGCGCGGGCATGTTTTCATAGGAAATTTGGCCTGTATTTAGCCTCTCATTAAACTGGCCGTAACTCCACAAAACGTAGCCCGAGTGCTCTGAAACTTCAAGGGTGCGTCCGTCAGGTCACTAGGAGCGTCCCCAGTGGGTTTTCTCAGAATCCGGTTCGGGGTCCGATTTTCGGAAAATCGCGATTTTGCGCGGGAATTTTTTCATAGGAAATTTGGCCTGTATTTAGCCTCTCATTAAACTGGCCGTAACTCCACAAAACGTAGCCCGAGGGCTCTGAAACTTCTAGTGTGCGTCCGTCAGGTCACTAGGAGCGTCCCCAGGGGGTTTTCTCAGAATCGGGTTCGGGGTACTTTTTTCGGAAAATCGCGATTTTGCGCGGGCATGTTTTCATAGGAAATTTGGCCTGTATTTAGCCTCTCATTAAACTGGCCGTAACTCCACAAAATGTAGCCCGAGGGCTCTGAAACTTCTAGGGTGCGTCTGTCAGGTCACTAGGAGCGTCCCCAGTGGGTTTTCTCAGAATCGGGTTCGGGGTCCGATTTTCGGAAAATCGCGATTTTGCGCGGGCATGTTTTCATAGGAAATTTGGCCTGTATTTAGCCTCTCATTAAACTGGCCGTAACTCCACAAAATGTAGCCCGAGGGCTCTGAAACTTCTAGGGTGCGTCCGTCAGGTCACTGGGAGCATCCCCAGTGGGTTTTCTCAGAATCGGGTTCGGGGTCCGATTTTCGGAAAATTGCGATTTTGCGTGGGAATTTTTTCATAGGAAATTTGGCCTGTATTTAGCCTCTCATTAAACTGGCCCTAACTCCACAAAACGTAGCCCGAGGGCTCTGAAACTTCTAGGGTGCGTCCGTCAGGTCACTAGGAGCGTCCCCAGGGGCTTTTCTCAGAATCGGGTTCGGGGTACTTTTTTCGGAAAATTGCGATTTTGCGCGGGCATGTTTTCATAGGAAATTTGGCCTTTATTTAGCCTCTCATTATACTGGCCATAACTCCACAAAACGTAGCCCGAGGGCTCTGAAACTTCTAGGGTGCGTCCGTCAGGTCACTAGGAGCGTCCCCAGTGGGTTTTCTCAGAATCGGGTTCGGGGTACTTTTTTCGGAAAATCGCGATTTTGCGCGGGCATGTTTTCATAGGAAATTTGGCCTGTATTTAGCCTCTCATTAAACTGGCCGTAACTCCACAAAATGTAGCCCGAGGGCTCTGAAACTTCTAGGGTGTGTCCGTCAGGTCACTAGGAGCGTCCCCAGTGGGTTTTCTCAGAATCCGGTTCGGGGTCCGATTTTCGGAAAATCGCGATTTTGCGCGGGAATTTTTTCATAGGAAATTTGGCCTGTATTTAGCCTCTCATTAAACTGGCCGTAACTCCACAAAACGTTGCCCGAGGGCTCTGAAACTTCTAGGGTGCGTCCGTCAGGTCACTAGGAGCGTCCCCAGGGGGTTTTCTCAGAATCGGGTTCGGGGTACTTTTTTCGGAAAATCGCGATTTTGCGCGGGCATGTTTTCATAGGAAATTTGGCCTGTATTTAGCCTCTCATTAAACTGGCCATAACTCCACAAAACGTAGCCCGAGGGCTCTGAAACTTCTAGGGTGCATCCGTCAGGTCACTAGGAGCGTCCCCAGTGGGTTTTCTCAGAATCGGGTTCGGGGTACTTTTTTCGGAAAATTGCGATTTTGCGCAGGCATGTTTTCATAGGAAATTTGGCCTGTACTTAGCCTCTCATTAAACTGGCCGTAACTCCACAAAACGTAGCCCGAGGGCTCTGAAACTTCTAGGGTGCGTCCGTCAGGTCACTAGGAGCGTCCCCAGTGGGTTTTCTCAGAATCGGGTTCGGGGTACTTTTTTCGGAAAATCGCGATTTTGCGCGGGCATGTTTTCATAGGAAATTTGGCCTGTACTTAGCCTGTCATTAAACTGGCCGTAACTCCACAAAACGTAGCCCGAGGGCACTGAAACTTCTAGGGTTCGTCCGTCAGGTCACTAGGAGCGTCCCCAGTGGGTTTTCTCAGAATCGGGTTCGGGGTCCGATTTTTGGAAAATCGCGATTTTGCGCGGGCATTTTTTCATAGGAAATTTGGCCTGTATTTAGCCTCTCATTAAACTGGCCGTAACTCCACAAAACGTAGCCCGAGGGATCTGAAACTTCTAGGGTGCGTCCGTCAGGTCACTAGGAGCGTCCCCAGTGGGTTTTCTTAGAATCGGGTTCGGGGTCAGATTTAAAGAAAATCGCGATTTTGCGCGGGCATTTTTTCATAGGAAATTTGGCCTGTATTTAGCCTCTCATTAAACTGACCGTAACTCCACAAAACGTAGCCTGAGGGCACTGAAACTTCTAGGGTGCGTCCGTCAGGTCACTAGGAGAGTCCCCAGGGGGTTTTCTCAGAATCGGGTTCGGGGTACTTTTTTTGGAAAATCGCGATTTTGCGCGGGCATGTTTTCATAGGAAATTTGGCCTGTATTTAGCCTCTCATTATACTGGCCATAACTCCACAAAACGTAGCCCGAGGGCTCTGAAACTTCTAGGGTGCGTCCGTCAGGTCACTAGGAGCGTCCCCAGTGGGTTTTCTCAGAATCAGGTTCGGGGTTCGATTTTCGGAAAATCGTGATTTTGCGCGGGCATTTTTTCATAGGAAATTAGGACTGTATTTAGCCTCTCATTAAACTGGCTGTAACTCCACAAAACGTAGACCGAGGGCTCTGAAACTTCTAGGGTGCGTCCGTCAGGTACCTAGGAGCGTCCCCAGTGGGTTTTCTCAGAATCGGGTTCGGGGTCCGATTTTCGGAAAATCGCGATTTTGCGCGGGAATTTTTTCATAGGAAATTTGGCCTGTATTTAGCCTCTCATTAAACTGGCCGTAACTCCACAAAACGTAGCCCGAGGGCTCTGAAACTTCTAGGGTGCGTCCGTCAGGTCACTGGGAGCGTACCCAGTGGGTTTCTCAGAATTGGGTTTGGGGTCCGATTTCCAGAAAATTGTGATTTTGCGCAGGCACGTTTTCATAGGAAATTTGGCCTGTATTTAGCCTCTCATTAAACTGGCCGTAACTCTACAAAACGTAGACCGAGGACTCTAAAACTTCTAGGGTGCATCCGTCAGGTCACTAGGAGCGTCCCCAGGGGGTTTTCTCAGAATCGGGTTCGGGGTACTTTTTTCGGAAAATCGCGATTTTGTGCGGGCATGTTTTCATAGGAAATTTGGCCTGTATTTAGCCTCTCATTATACTGGCCATAACTCCACAAAACGTAGCCCGAGGGCTCTGAAACTTCTAGGGTGCGTCCGTCAGGTCACTAGGAGCGTCCCCAGTGGGTTTTCTCAGAATCGGGTTCGGGGTCCGATTTTCGGAAAATCGCGATTTTGCGCGGGCATGTTTTCATAGGAAATTTGGCCTGTATTTAGCCTCTCATTAAACTGGCCGTAACTCCACAAAACGTAGACCGAGGGCTCTGAAACTTCTAGGGTGCGTCCGTCAGGTCACTGGGAGTGTCCCCAGTGGGTTTTCTCAGAATCGGGTTCAGGGTCCGACTTTCGGAAAATCGCGATTTTGCGCGAACATGTTTTCATAGGAAATTTGGCCTGTATTTAGCCTCTCATTAAACTGGCCGTAACTCCACAAAACGTAGCCCGAGGGCTCTGAAACTTCTAGGGTGCGTCCGTCAGGTCACTAGGAGCGTCCCCAGTGGGTTTTCTCAGAATCGGGTTTGGGGTCCGATTTCCAGAAAATTGCGATTTTGCGCGGGCATGTTTTCATAGGAAATTTGGCCTGTATTTAGCCTCTCATTAAACTGGCCGTAACTCCACAAAACGTAGCCCGAGGGCTCTGAAACTTCTAGGGTGCGTCCGTCAGGTCACTAGGAGCGTCCCCAGTGGGTTTTCTCAGAATCGGGTTCGGGGTCCGATTTTCGGAAAATCGCGATTTTGCGCGGGCATGTTTTCATAGGAAATTTGGCCTGTATTTAGCCTCTCATTAAACTGGCCGTAACTCCACAAAATGTAGCCCGAGGGCCCTGAAACTTCTAGGGTGCGCCCGTCAGGTCACTGGGAGCGTCCCCAGTGGGTTTTCTCAGAATCGGGTTCGGGGTCCGATTTTCGGAAAATCGCGATTTTGCGCGGGCATGTTTTCATAGGAAATTTGGCCTGTATTTAGCCTCTCATTATACTGGCCATAACTCCACAAAACGTAGCCCGAGGGCTCTGAAACTTCTAGGGTGCGTCCGTCAGGTCACTAGGAGCGTCCCCAGTGGGTTTTCTCAGAATCGGGTTCGGGGTCCGATTTTCGGAAAATCGCGATTTTGCGCGGGCATGTTTTCATAGGAAATTTGGCCTGTATTTAGCCTCTCATTATACTGGCCATAACTCCACAAAACGTAGCCCGAGGGCTCTGAAACTTCTAGGGTGCGTCCGTCAGGTCACTAGGAGCGTCCCCAGTGGGTTTTCTCAGAATCGGGTTCGGGGTCCGATTTTCAGAAAATCGCGATTTTGCGCGGGCATGTTTTCATAGGAAATTTGGCCTGTATTTAGCCTCTCATTAAACTGGCCGTAACTCCACAAAACGTAGACCGAGGGCTCTGAAACTTCTAGGGTGCGTCCGTCAGGTCACTAGGAGGGTCCCCAGTGGGTTTTCTCAGAATCGGGTTCGGGGTCCGATTTTCGGAAAATCGCGATTTTGCGCGGGCATGTTTTCATAGGAAATTTGGCCTGTATTTAGCCTCTCATTAAACTGGCCGTAACTCCACAAAACGTAGCCCGAGGGCTCTGAAACTTCTAGGGTGCGTCCGTCAGGTCACTAGGAGCGTCTTCAGGGGGTTTTCTCAGAATCGGGTTCGGGGTCCGATTTTCGGAAAATCGCGATTTTGCGCGGGCATGTTTTCATAGGAAATTTGGCCTGTATTTAGCCTCTCATTAAACTGGCCTTAACTCCACAAAACGTAGCCCGAGGGCTCTGAAACTTCTAGGGTGCGTCCGTCAGGTCACTAGGAGCGTCCCCAGGGGGTTTTCTCAGAATCGGGTTCGGGGTACTTTTTTCGGAAAATCGCGATTTTGCGCGGGCATGTTTTCATAGGAAATTTGGCCTGTATTTAGCCTCTCATTAAACTGGCAGTAACTCCACAAAACGTAGCCCGAGGGCTCTGAAACTTCTAGGGTGCGTCCGTCAGGTCACTAGGAGCGTCCCCAGTGGGTTTTCTCAGAATCGGGTTCGGGGTCCGATTTTCGGAAAATCGCGATTTTGCGCGGGCATGTTTTCATAGGAAATTTGGCCTGTATTTAGCCTCTCATTAAACTGGCCGTAACTCCACAAAATGTAGCCCGAGGGCTCTGAAACTTCTAGGGTGCGCCCGTCAGGTCACTGGGAGCGTCCCCAGTGGGTTTTCTCAGAATCGGGTTCGGGGTCCGATTTTCGGAAAATCGCGATTTTGCGCGGGCATGTTTTCATAGGAAATTTGGCCTGTATTTAGCCTCTCATTATACTGGCCGTAACTCCACAAAATGTAGCCCGAGGGCTCTGAAACTTCTAGGGTGCGCCTGTCAGGTCACTGGGAGCGTCCCCAGTGGGTTTTCTCAGAATCGGATTCGGGGTCCGATTTTCGGAAAATCGCGATTTTGCGCGGGCATGTTTTCATAGGAAATTTGGCCTGTATTTAGCCTCTCATTATACTGGCCATAACTCCACAAAACGTAGCCCGAGGGCTCTGAAACTTCTAGGGTGCGTCCGTCAGGTCACTAGGAGCGTCCCCAGTGGGTTTTCTCAGAATCGGGTTCGGGGTACTTTTTTCGGAAAATCGCGATTTTGCGCGGGCATGTTTTCATAGGAAATTTGGCCTTTATTTAGCCTCTCATTAAACTGGCCGTAACTCCACAAAACGTAGCCTGAGGGCTCTGAAACTTCTAGGGTGCGTCCGTCAGGTCACTAGGAGCGTCCCCAAGGGGTTTTCTCAGAATCGGGTTCGGGGTCCGATTTTCGAAAAATCGCGATTTTGCGCGGGCATGTTTTCATAGGAAATTTGGCCTGTATTTAGCCTCTCATTAAACTGGCCGTAACTCCACAAAACGTAGCCCGAGGGCTCTGAAACTTCTAGGGTGCGTCCGTCAGGTCACTAGGAGCGTCCCCAGTGGGTTTTCTCAGAATCGGGTTCGGGGTACTTTTTTCGGAAAATCGCGATTTTGCGCGGGCATGTTTTCACAGGAAATTTGGCCTGTATTTAGCCTCTCATTAAACTGGCCGTAACTCCACAAAACGTAGCCCGAGGGCGCTGAAACTTCTAGGGTGCGTCCGTCAGGTCACTAGGAGCGTCCCCAGTGGGTTTTCTCAGAATCGGGTTCGGGATCCGATTTTCGAAAATCGCGATTTTGCGCAGGCATTTTTTCATAGGAAATTTGGCCTGTATTTAGCCTCTCATTAAACTGGCCGTAACTCCACAAAACGTAGCCCGAGGGCTCTTAAACTTCGAGGGTGCGTCCGTCAGGTCACTGGGAGTGTCCCCAGTGGGTTTTCTCAGAATCGGGTTCGGGGTCCGATTTTCGGAAAATCGCGATTTTGCGCGGGCATGTTTTCATAGGAAATTTGGCCTGTATTTAGCCTCTCATTAAACTGGCCGTAACTCCACAAAACGTAGCCCGAGGGCTCTGAAACTTCTAGGGTGCGTCCGTCAGGTCACTAGGAGCGTCCCCAGGGGGTTTTCTCAGAATCGGGTTCGGGGTACTTTTTTCGGAAAATCGCGATTTTGCGCGGGCATGTTTTCATAGGAAATTAGGCCTGTATTTAGCCTCTCATTAAACTGGCCGTAACTCCACAAAACGTAGCCCGAGGGCTCTGAAACTTCTAGGGTGCGTCCGTCAGGTCACTAGGAGCGTCCCCAGTGGGTTTTCTCAGAATCGGGTTCGGGGTCCGATTTTCGGAAAATCGCGATTTTGCGCGGGCATGTTTTCATAGGAAATTTGGCCTGTATTTAGCCTCTCATTAAACTGGCCGTAACTCCACAAAATGTAGCCCGAGGGCTCTGAAACTTCTAGGGTGCGCCCGTCAGGTCACTGGGAGCGTCCCCAGTGGGTTTTCTCAGAATCGGGTTCGGGGTCCGATTTTCGGAAAATCGCGATTTTGCGCGGGCATGTTTTCATAGGAAATTTGGCCTGTATTTAGCCTCTCATTATACTGGCCATAACTCCACAAAACGTAGCCCGAGGGCTCTGAAACTTCTAGGGTGCGTCCGTCAGGTCACTAGGAGCGTCCCCAGTGGGTTTTCTCAGAATCGGGTTCGGGGTCCGATTTTCAGAAAATCGCGATTTTGCGCGGGCATGTTTTCATAGGAAATTTGGCCTGTATTTAGCCTCTCATTAAACTGGCCGTAACTCCACAAAACGTAGACCGAGGGCTCTGAAACTTCTAGGGTGCGTCCGTCAGGTCACTGGGAGTGTCCCCAGTGGGTTTTCTCAGAATCGGGTTCGGGGTCCGATTTTCGGAAAATCGCGATTTTGCGCGGGCATGTTTTCATATGAAATTTGGCCTGTATTTAGCCTCTCATTAAACTGGCCGTAACTCCACAAAACGTAGCCCGAGGGCTCTGAAACTTCTAGGGTGCGTCCGTCAGGTCACTAGGAGCGTCCCCAGGGGGTTTTCTCAGAATCGGGTTCGGGGTCCGATTTTCGGAAAATCGCGATTTTGCGCGGGCATGTTTTCATAGGAAATTTGGCCTGTATTTAGCCTCTCATTAAACTGGCCGTAACTCCACAAAACGTAGCCCGAGGGCTCTGAAACTTCTAGGGTGCGTCCGTCAGGTCACTAGGAGCGTCCCCAGGGGGTTTTCTCAGAATCGGGTTCGGGGTACTTTTTTCGGAAAATCGCGATTTTGCGCGGGCATGTTTTCATAGGAAATTTGGCCTGTATTTAGCCTCTCATTAAACTGGCAGTAACTCCACAAAACGTAGCCCGAGGGCTCTGAAACTTCTAGGGTGCGTCCGTCAGGTCACTAGGAGCGTCCCCAGTGGGTTTTCTCAGAATCGGGTTCGGGGTCCGATTTTCGGAAAATCGCGATTTTGCGCGGGCATGTTTTCATAGGAAATTTGGCCTGTATTTAGCCTCTCATTAAACTGGCCGTAACTCCACAAAATGTAGCCCGAGGGCTCTGAAACTTCTAGGGTGCGCCCGTCAGGTCACTGGGAGCGTCCCCAGTGGGTTTTCTCAGAATCGGGTTCGGGGTCTGATTTTCGGAAAATCGCGATTTTGCGCGGGCATGTTTTCATAGGAAATTTGGCCTGTATTTAGCCTCTCATTATACTGGCCATAACTCCACAAAACGTAGCCCGAGGGCTCTGAAACTTCTAGGGTGCGTCCGTCAGGTCACTAGGAGCGTCCCCAGTGGGTTTTCTCAGAATCGGGTTCGGGGTCCGATTTTCAGAAAATCGCGATTTTGCGCGGGCATGTTTTCATAGGAAATTTGGCCTGTATTTAGCCTCTCATTAAACTGGCCGTAACTCCACAAAACATAGACCGAGGGCTCTGAAACTTCTAGGGTGCGTCCGTCCGGTCACTAGGAGCGTCCCCAGTGGGTTTTCTCAGAATCGGGTTCGGGGTCCGATTTTCGGAAAATCGCGATTTTGCGCGGGCATGTTTTCATAGGAAATTTGGCCTGTATTTAGCCTCTCATTAAACTGGCCGTAACTCCACAAAATGTAGCCCGAGGGCTCTGAAACTTCTAGGGTGCGCCCGTCAGGTCACTGGGAGCGTCCCCAGTGGGTTTTCTCAGAATCGGGTTCGGGGTCCGATTTTCGGAAAATCGCGATTTTGCGCGGGCATGTTTTCATAGGAAATTTGGCCTGTATTTAGCCTCTCATTATACTGGCCATAACTCCACAAAACGTAGCCCGAGGGCTCTGAAACTTCTAGGGTGAGTCCGTCAGGTCACTAGGAGCGTCCCCAGTGGGTTTTCTCAGAATCGGGTTCGGGGTCCGATTTTCAGAAAATCGCGATTTTGCGCGGGCATGTTTTCATAGGAAATTTGGCCTGTATTTAGCCTCTCATTAAACTGGCCGTAACTCCACAAAACGTAGACCGAGGGCTCTGAAACTTCTAGGGTGCGTCCGTCAGGTCACTGGGAGTGTCCCCAGTGGGTTTTCTCAGAATCGGGTTCGGGGTCCGATTTTCGGAAAATCGCGATTTTGCGCGGGCATGTTTTCATATGAAATTTGGCCTGTATTTAGCCTCTCATTAAACTGGCCGTAACTCCACAAAACGTAGCCCGAGGGCTCTGAAACTTCTAGGGTGCGTCCGTCAGGTCACTAGGAGCGTCCCCAGGGGGTTTTCTCAGAATCGGGTTCAGGGTCTGATTTTCGGAAAATCGCGATTTTGCGCGGGCATGTTTTCATAGGAAATTTGGCCTGTATTTAGCCTCTCATTAAACTGGCCGTAACTCCACAAAACATAGCCCGAGGGCTCTGAAACTTCTAGGGTGCGTCCGTCAGGTCACTAGGAGCGTCCCCAGGGGGTTTTCTCAGAATCGGGTTCGGGGTACTTTTTTCGGAAAATCGCGATTTTGCGCGGGCATGTTTTCATAGGAAATTTGGCCTGTATTTAGCCTCTCATTAAACTGGCAGTAACTCCACAAAACGTAGCCCGAGGGCTCTGAAACTTCTAGGGTGCGTCCGTCAGGTCACTATGAGGGTCCCCAGTGGGTTTTCTCAGAATCGGGTTCGGGGTCCGATTTTCGGAAAATCGCGATTTTGCGCGGGCATGTTTTCATAGGAAATTTGGCCTGTATTTAGCCTCTCATTAAACTGGCCGTAACTCCACAAAATGTAGCCCGAGGGCTCTGAAACTTCTAGGGTGCGCCCGTCAGGTCACTGGGAGCGTCCCCAGTGGGTTTTCTCAGAATCGGGTTCGGGGTCTGATTTTCGGAAAATCGCGATTTTGCGCGGGCATGTTTTCATAGGAAATTTGGCCTGTATTTAGCCTCTCATTATACTGGCCATAACTCCACAAAACGTAGCCCGAGGGCTCTGAAACTTCTAGGGTGCGTCCGTCAGGTCACTAGGAGCGTCCCCAGTGGGTTTTCTCAGAATCGGGTTCGGGGTACGATTTTCAGAAAATCGCGATTTTGCACGGGCATGTTTTCATAGGAAATTTGGCCTGTATTTAGCCTCTCATTAAACTGGCCGTAACTCCACAAAACGTAGACCGAGGGCTCTGAAACTTCTAGGGTGCGTCCGTCCGGTCACTAGGAGCGTCCCCAGTGGGTTTTCTCAGAATCGGGTTCGGGGTCCGATTTTCGGAAAATCGCGATTTTGCGCGGGCATGTTTTCATAGGAAATTTGGCCTGTATTTAGCCTCTCATTAAACTGGCCGTAACTCCACAAAATGTAGCCCGAGGGCTCTGAAACTTCTAGGGTGCGCCCGTCAGGTCACTGGGAGCGTCCCCAGTGGGTTTTCTCAGAATCGGGTTCGGGGTCCGATTTTCGGAAAATCGCGATTTTGCGCGGGCATGTTTTCATAGGAAATTTGGCCTGTATTTAGCCTCTCATTATACTGGCCATAACTCCACAAAACGTAGCCCGAGGGCTCTGAAACTTCTAGGGTGAGTCCGTCAGGTCACTAGGAGCGTCCCCAGTGGGTTTTCTCAGAATCGGGTTCGGGGTCCGATTTTCAGAAAATCGCGATTTTGCGCGGGCATGTTTTCATAGGAAATTTGGCCTGTATTTAGCCTCTCATTAAACTGGCCGTAACTCCACAAAACGTAGACCGAGGGCTCTGAAACTTCTAGGGTGCGTCCGTCAGGTCACTGGGAGTGTCCCCAGTGGGTTTTCTCAGAATCGGGTTCGGGGTCCGATTTTCGGAAAATCGCGATTTTGCGCGGGCATGTTTTCATATGAAATTTGGCCTGTATTTAGCCTCTCATTAAACTGGCCGTAACTCCACAAAACGTAGCCCGAGGGCTCTGAAACTTCTAGGGTGCGTCCGTCAGGTCACTAGGAGCGTCCCCAGGGGGTTTTCTCAGAATCGGGTTCAGGGTCCGATTTTCGGAAAATCGCGATTTTGCGCGGGCATGTTTTCATAGGAAATTTGGCCTGTATTTAGCCTCTCATTAAACTGGCCGTAACTCCACAAAACATAGCCCGAGGGCTCTGAAACTTCTAGGGTGCGTCCGTCAGGTCACTAGGAGCGTCCCCAGGGGGTTTTCTCAGAATCGGGTTCGGGGTACTTTTTTCGGAAAATCGCGATTTTGCGCGGGCATGTTTTCATAGGAAATTTGGCCTGTATTTAGCCTCTCATTAAACTGGCAGTAACTCCACAAAACGTAGCCCGAGGGCTCTGAAACTTCTAGGGTGCGTCCGTCAGGTCACTAGGAGGGTCCCCAGTGGGTTTTCTCAGAATCGGGTTCGGGGTCCGATTTTCGGAAAATCGCGATTTTGCGCGGGCATGTTTTCATAGGAAATTTGGCCTGTATTTAGCCTCTCATTAAACTGGCCGTAACTCCACAAAATGTAGCCCGAGGGCTCTGAAACTTCTAGGGTGCGCCCGTCAGGTCACTGGGAGCGTCCCCAGTGGGTTTTCTCAGAATCGGGTTCGGGGTCTGATTTTCGGAAAATCGCGATTTTGCGCGGGCATGTTTTCATAGGAAATTTGGCCTGTATTTAGCCTCTCATTATACTGGCCATAACTCCACAAAACGTAGCCCGAGGGCTCTGAAACTTCTAGGGTGCGTCCGTCAGGTCACTAGGAGCGTCCCCAGTGGGTTTTCTCAGAATCGGGTTTGGGGTACGATTTTCAGAAAATCGCGATTTTGCACGGGCATGTTTTCATAGGAAATTTGGCCTGTATTTAGCCTCTCATTAAACTGGCCGTAACTCCACAAAACGTAGACCGAGGGCTCTGAAACTTCTAGGGTGCGTCCGTCAGGTCACTGGGAGTGTCCCCAGTGGGTTTTCTCAGAATCGGGTTCGGGGTCCGATTTTCGGAAAATCGCGATTTTGCGCGGGCATGTTTTCATAGGAAATTTGGCCTGTATTTAGCCTCTCATTATACTGGCCGTAACTCCACAAAATGTAGCCCGAGGGCTCTGAAACTTCTAGGGTGCGCCCGTCAGGTCACTGGGAGCGTCCCCAGTGGGTTTTCTCAGAATCGGATTCGGGGTCCGATTTTCGGAAAATCGCGATTTTGCGCGGGCATGTTTTCATAGGAAATTTGGCCTGTATTTAGCCTCTCATTATACTGGCCATAACTCCACAAAACGTAGCCCGAGGGCTCTGAAACTTCTAGGGTGCGTCCGTCAGGTCACTAGGAGCGTCCCCAGTGGGTTTTCTCAGAATCGGGTTCGGGGTACTTTTTTCGGAAAATCGTGATTTTGCGCGGGCATGTTTTCATAGGAAATTTGGCCTTTATTTAGCCTCTCATTAAACTGGCCGTAACTCCACAAAACGTAGCCTGAGGGCTCTGAAACTTCTAGGGTGCGTCCGTCAGGTCACTAGGAGCGTCCCCAAGGGGTTTTCTCAGAATCGGGTTCGGGGTCCGATTTTCGGAAAATCGCGATTTTGCGCGGGCATGTTTTCATAGGAAATTTGGCCTGTATTTAGCCTCTCATTAAACTGGCCGTAACTCCACAAAACGTAGCCCGAGGGCTCTGAAACTTCTAGGGTGCGTCCGTCAGGTCACTAGGAGCGTCCCCAGGGGGTTTTCTCAGAATCGGGTTCGGGGTCCGATTTTCGGAAAATCGCGATTTTGCGCGGGCATGTTTTCATAGGAAATTTGGCCTGTATTTAGCCTCTCATTAAACTGGCAGTAACTCCACAAAACGTAGCCCGAGGGCTCTGAAACTTCTAGGGTGCGTCCGTCAGGTCACTAGGAGGGTCCCCAGTGGGTTTTCTCAGAATCGGGTTCGGGGTCCGATTTTCGGAAAATCGCGATTTTGCGCGGGCATGTTTTCATAGGAAATTTGGCCTGTATTTAGCCTCTCATTAAACTGGCCGTAACTCCACAAAATGTAGCCCGAGGGCTCTGAAACTTCTAGGGTGCGCCCGTCAGGTCACTGGGAGCGTCCCCAGTGGGTTTTCTCAGAATCGGGTTCGGGGTCCGATTTTCGGAAAATCGCGATTTTGCGCGGGCATGTTTTCATAGGAAATTTGGCCTGTATTTAGCCTCTCATTAAACTGGCCGTAACTCCACAAAATGTAGCCCGAGGGCTCTGAAACTTCTAGGGTGCGCCCGTCAGGTCACTGGGAGCGTCCCCAGTGGGTTTTCTCAGAATCGGGTTCGGTGTCCGATTTTCGGAAAATCGCGATTTTGCGCGGGCATGTTTTCATAGGAAATTTGGCCTGTATTTAGCCTCTCATTATACTGGCCGTAACTCCACAAAATGTAGCCCGAGGGCTCTGAAACTTCTAGGGTGCGCCCGTCAGGTCACTGGGAGCGTCCCCAGTGGGTTTTCTCAGAATCGGATTCGGGGTCCGATTTTCGGAAAATCGCGATTTTGCGCGGGCATGTTTTCATAGGAAATTTGGCCTGTATTTAGCCTCTCATTATACTGGCCATAACTCCACAAAACGTAGCCCGAGGGCTCTGAAACTTCTAGGGTGCGTCCGTCAGGTCACTAGGAGCGTCCCCAGTGGGTTTTCTCAGAATCGGGTTCGGGGTACTTTTTTCGGAAAATCGTGATTTTGCGCGGGCATGTTTTCATAGGAAATTTGGCCTTTATTTAGCCTCTCATTAAACTGGCCGTAACTCCACAAAACGTAGCCCGAGGGCTCTGAAACTTCTAGGGTGCGTCCGTCAGGTCACTAGGAGCGTCCCCAGTGGGTTTTCTCAGAATCGGGTTCGGGGTCCGATTTTCGGAAAATCGCGATTTTGCGCGGGCATGTTTTCATAGGAAATTTGGCCTGTATTTAGCCTCTCATTAAACTGGCCGTAACTCCACAAAATGTAGCCCGAGGGCTCTGAAACTTCTAGGGTGCGCCTGTCAGGTCACTGGGAGCGTCCCCAGTGGGTTTTCTCAGAATCGGGTTCGGGGTCCGATTTTCGGAAAATCGCGATTTTGCGCGGGCATGTTTTCATAGGAAATTTGGCCTGTATTTACCCTCTCATTAAACTGGCCGTAACTCCACAAAACGTAGCCCGAGGGCTCTGAAACTTCTAGGGTGCGTCCGTCAGGTCACTAGGGGCGTCCCCAGGGGGTTTTCTCAGAATCGGGTTCGGGGTACTTTTTTCGGAAAATCGCGATTTTGCGCGGGCATGTTTTCATAGGAAATTTGGCCTGTATTTAGCCTCTCATTAAACTGGCCGTAACTCCACAAAACGTAGCCCGAGGGCTCTGAAACTTCTAGGGTGCGCCCGTCAGGTCACTGGGAGCGTCCCCAGTGGGTTTTCTCAGAATCGGGTTCGGGGTCCGATTTTCGGAAAATCGCGATTTTGCGCGGGCATGTTTTCATAGGAAATTTGGCCTGTATTTAGCCTCTCATTATACTGGCCGTAACTCCACAAAATGTAGCCCGAGGGCTCTGAAACTTCTAGGGTGCGCCCGTCAGGTCACTGGGAGCGTCCCCAGTGGGTTTTCTCAGAATCGGGTTCGGGGTCCGATTTTCGGAAAATCCCGATTTTGCGCGGGCATGTTTTCATAGGAAATTTGGCCTGTATTTAGCCTCTCATTATACTGGCCATAACTCCACAAAACGTAGCCCGAGGGCTCTGAAACTTCTAGGGTGCGTCCGTCAGGTCACTAGGAGCGTCCCCAGTGGGTTTTCTCAGAATCGGGTTCGGGGTACTTTTTTCGGAAAATCGCGATTTTGCGCGGGCATGTTTTCATAGGAAATTTGGCCTTTATTTAGCCTCTCATTAAACTGGCCGTAACTCCACAAAACGTAGCCTGAGGGCTCTGAAACTTCTAGGGTGCGTCCGTCAGGTCACTAGGAGCGTCCCCAAGGGGTTTTCTCAGAATCGGGTTCGGGGTCCGATTTTCGGAAAATCGCGATTTTGCGCGGGCATGTTTTCATAGGAAATTTGGCCTGTATTTAGCCTCTCATTAAACTGGCCGTAACTCCACAAAACGTAGCCCGAGGGCTCTGAAACTTCTAGGGTGCGTCCGTCAGGTCACTAGGAGCGTCCCCAGTGGGTTTTCTCAGAATCGGGTTCGGGTTACTTTTTTAGGAAAATCGCGATTTTGCGCGGGCATGTTTTCACAGGAAATTTGGCCTGTATTTAGCCTCTCATTAAACTGGCCGTAACTCCACAAAACGTAGCCCGAGGGCTCTGAAACTTCTAGGGTGCGTCCGTCAGGTCACTAGGAGCGTCCCCAGGGGTTTTTCTCAGAATCGGGTTCGGGGTACTTTTTTCGGAAAATCGCGATTTTGCGCGGGCATGTTTTCATAGGAAATTTGGCCTTTATTTAGCCTCTCATTATACTGGCCATAACTCCACAAAACGTAGCCCGAGGGCTCTGAAACTTCTAGGGTGCGTCCGTCAGGTCACTAGGAGCGTCCCCAGGGGGTTTTCTCAGAATCGGGTTCGGTGTCCGATTTTCGGAAAATCGCGATTTTGCGCGGGCATGTTTTCATAGGAAATTTGGCCTGTATTTAGCCTCTCATTATACTGGCCGTAACTCCACAAAATGTAGCCCGAGGGCTCTGAAACTTCTAGGGTGCGCCCGTCAGGTCACTGGGAGCGTCCCCAGTGGGTTTTCTCAGAATCGGATTCGGGGTCCGATTTTCGGAAAATCGCGATTTTGCGCGGGCATGTTTTCATAGGAAATTTGGCCTGTATTTAGCCTCTCATTATACTGGCCATAACTCCACAAAACGTAGCCCGAGGGCTCTGAAACTTCTAGGGTGCGTCCGTCAGGTCACTAGGAGCGTCCCCAGTGGGTTTTCTCAGAATCGGGTTCGGGGTACTTTTTTCGGAAAATCGTGATTTTGCGCGGGCATGTTTTCATAGGAAATTTGGCCTTTATTTAGCCTCTCATTAAACTGGCCGTAACTCCACAAAACGTAGCCCGAGGGCTCTGAAACTTCTAGGGTGCGTCCGTCAGGTCACTAGGAGCGTCCCCAGTGGGTTTTCTCAGAATCGGGTTCGGGGTCCGATTTTCGGAAAATCGCGATTTTGCGCGGGCATGTTTTCATAGGAAATTTGGCCTGTATTTAGCCTCTCATTAAACTGGCCGTAACTCCACAAAATGTAGCCCGAGGGCTCTGAAACTTCTAGGGTGCGCCTGTCAGGTCACTGGGAGCGTCCCCAGTGGGTTTTCTCAGAATCGGGTTCGGGGTCCGATTTTCGGAAAATCGCGATTTTGCGCGGGCATGTTTTCATAGGAAATTTGGCCTGTATTTACCCTCTCATTAAACTGGCCGTAACTCCACAAAACGTAGCCCGAGGGCTCTGAAACTTCTAGGGTGCGTCCGTCAGGTCACTAGGGGCGTCCCCAGGGGGTTTTCTCAGAATCGGGTTCGGGGTACTTTTTTCGGAAAATCGCGATTTTGCGCGGGCATGTTTTCATAGGAAATTTGGCCTGTATTTAGCCTCTCATTAAACTGGCCGTAACTCCACAAAACGTAGCCCGAGGGCTCTGAAACTTCTAGGGTGCGCCCGTCAGGTCACTGGGAGCGTCCCCAGTGGGTTTTCTCAGAATCGGGTTCGGGGTCCGATTTTCGGAAAATCGCGATTTTGCGCGGGCATGTTTTCATAGGAAATTTGGCCTGTATTTAGCCTCTCATTATACTGGCCGTAACTCCACAAAATGTAGCCCGAGGGCTCTGAAACTTCTAGGGTGCGCCCGTCAGGTCACTGGGAGCGTCCCCAGTGGGTTTTCTCAGAATCGGGTTCGGGGTCCGATTTTCGGAAAATCCCGATTTTGCGCGGGCATGTTTTCATAGGAAATTTGGCCTGTATTTAGCCTCTCATTATACTGGCCATAACTCCACAAAACGTAGCCCGAGGGCTCTGAAACTTCTAGGGTGCGTCCGTCAGGTCACTAGGAGCGTCCCCAGTGGGTTTTCTCAGAATCGGGTTCGGGGTACTTTTTTCGGAAAATCGCAATTTTGCGCGGGCATGTTTTCATAGGAAATTTGGCCTTTATTTAGCCTCTCATTAAACTGGCCGTAACTCCACAAAACGTAGCCTGAGGGCTCTGAAACTTCTAGGGTGCGTCCGTCAGGTCACTAGGAGCGTCCCCAAGGGGTTTTCTCAGAATCGGGTTCGGGGTCCGATTTTCGGAAAATCGCGATTTTGCGCGGGCATGTTTTCATAGGAAATTTGGCCTGTATTTAGCCTCTCATTAAACTGGCCGTAACTCCACAAAACGTAGCCCGAGGGCTCTGAAACTTCTAGGGTGCGTCCGTCAGGTCACTAGGAGCGTCCCCAGTGGGTTTTCTCAGAATCGGGTTCGGGGTACTTTTTTCGGAAAATCGCGATTTTGCGCGGGCATGTTTTCACAGGAAATTTGGCCTGTATTTAGCCTCTCATTAAACTGGCCGTAACTCCACAAAACGTAGCCCGAGGGCTCTGAAACTTCTAGGGTGCGTCCGTCAGGTCACTAGGAGCGTCCCCAGGGGTTTTTCTCAGAATCGGGTTCGGGGTACTTTTTTCGGAAAATCGCGATTTTGCGCGGGCATGTTTTCATAGGAAATTTGGCCTTTATTTAGCCTCTCATTATACTGGCCATAACTCCACAAAACGTAGCCCGAGGGCTCTGAAACTTCTAGGGTGCGTCCGTCAGGTCACTAGGAGCGTCCCCAGGGGGTTTTCTCAGAATCGGGTTCGGGGTACTTTTTTCGGAAAATCACGATTTTGCGCGGGCATGTTTTCATAGGAAATTTGGCCTGTATTTAGCCTCTCAATAAACTGGCCGTAACTCCACAAAACGTAGCCCGAGGGCTCTGAAACTTCTAGGGTGCGTCCGTCAGGTCACTAGGAGCGTCCCCAGGGGTTTTTCTCGGAATCGGGTTCGGGGTACTTTTTTCGGAAAATCGCGATTTTGCGCGGGCATGTTTTCATAGGAAATTTGGCCTTTATTTAGCCTCTCATTATACTGGCCATAACTCCACAAAACGTAGCCCAAGGGCTCTGAAACTTCTAGGGTGCGTCCGTCAGGTCACTAGGAGCGTCCCCAGTGGGTTTTCTCAGAATCGGGTTCGGGGTCCGATTTTCGGAAAATCGCGATTTTGCGCGGGCATGTTTTCATAGGAAATTTGGCCTGTATTTAGCCTCTCATTATACTGGCCATAACTCCACAAAACGTAGCCCGAGGGCTCTGAAACTTCTAGGGTGCGTCCGTCAGGTCACTAGGAGCGTCCCCAGTGGGTTTTCTCAGAATCGGGTTCGGGGTCCGATTTTCGGAAAATCGCGATTATGCGCGGGCATTTTTTCATAGGAAATTTGGCCTGTATTTAGCCTCTCAATAAACTGGCCGTAACTCCACAAAACGTAGCCCGAGGGCTCTGAAACTTCTAGGGTGCGTCCGTCAGGTCACTAGGAGCGTCCCCAGTGGGTTTTCTCAGAATCGGGTTCGGGGTCCGATTTTCGGAAAAACGCGATTTTGCGCAGGCATTTTTTCATAGGAAATTTGGCCTGTATTTAGCCTCTCTTAAACTGGCCGTAACTCCACAAAACGTAGCCCGAGGGCTCTGAAACTTCTAGGGTGCGTCCATCAGGTCACTGGGAGCGTCCCCAGTGGGTTTTCTTAGAATCGGGTTTGGGGTACTTTTTTCGGAAAATCGCGATTTTGCGCAGGCATGTTTTCATAGGAAATTTGGCCTGTATTTAGCCTCTCATTAAACTGGCCGTAACTCTACAAAACGTAGACTGAGGGCTCTGAAACTTCTAGGGTGCGTCCGTCAGGTCACTAGGAGCGTCCCCAGTGGGTTTTCTCAGAATCGGGTTCGGGGTCCTATTTTCGGAAAATCGCGATTTTGCGCGGGCATGTTTTCATAGGAAATTTGGCCTGTATTTAGCCTCTCATTAAACTGGCCGTAACTCCACAAAACGTAGCCCGAGGGCTCTGAAACTTCTAGGGTGCGTCCGTCAGGTCACTAGGAGCGTCCCCAGGGGTTTTTCTCAGAATCGGGTTCGGGGTACTTTTTTCGGAAAATCGCGATTTTGCGCGGGCATGTTTTCATAGGAAATTTGGCCTTTATTTAGCCTCTCATTATACTGGCCATAACTCCACAAAACGTAGCCCGAGGGCTCTGAAACTTCTAGGGTGCGTCCGTCAGGTCACTAGGAGCGTCCCCAGGGGGTTTTCTCAGAATCGGGTTCGGGGTACTTTTTTCGGAAAATCGCGATTTTGCGCGGGCATGTTTTCATAGGAAATTTGGCCTGTATTTAGCCTCTCAATAAACTGGCCGTAACTCCACAAAACGTAGCCCGAGGGCTCTGAAACTTCTAGGGTGCGTCCGTCAGGTCACTAGGAGCGTCCCCAGGGGTTTTTCTCGGAATCGGGTTCGGGGTACTTTTTTCGGAAAATCGCAATTTTGCGCGGGCATGTTTTCATAGGAAATTTGGCCTTTATTTAGCCTCTCATTAAACTGGCCGTAACTCCACAAAACGTAGCCTGAGGGCTCTGAAACTTCTAGGGTGCGTCCGTCAGGTCACTAGGAGCGTCCCCAAGGGGTTTTCTCAGAATCGGGTTCGGGGTCCGATTTTCGGAAAATCGCGATTTTGCGCGGGCATGTTTTCATAGGAAATTTGGCCTGTATTTAGCCTCTCATTAAACTGGCCGTAACTCCACAAAACGTAGCCCGAGGGCTCTGAAACTTCTAGGGTGCGTCCGTCAGGTCACTAGGAGCGTCCCCAGTGGGTTTTCTCAGAATCGGGTTCGGGGTACTTTTTTCGGAAAATCGCGATTTTGCGCGGGCATGTTTTCACAGGAAATTTGGCCTGTATTTAGCCTCTCATTAAACTGGCCGTAACTCCACAAAACGTAGCCCGAGGGCTCTGAAACTTCTAGGGTGCGTCCGTCAGGTCACTAGGAGCGTCCCCAGGGGTTTTTCTCAGAATCGGGTTCGGGGTACTTTTTTCGGAAAATCGCGATTTTGCGCGGGCATGTTTTCATAGGAAATTTGGCCTTTATTTAGCCTCTCATTAAACTGGCCGTAACTCTACAAAACGTAGACTGAGGGCTCTGAAACTTCTAGGGTGCGTCCGTCAGGTCACTAGGAGCGTCCCCAGTGGGTTTTCTCAGAATCGGGTTCGGGGTCCTATTTTCGGAAAATCGCGATTTTGCGCGGGCATGTTTTCATAGGAAATTTGGCCTGTATTTAGCCTCTCATTAAACTGGCCGTAACTCCACAAAACGTAGCCCGAGGGCTCTGAAACTTCTAGGGTGCGTCCGTCAGGTCACTAGGAGCGTCCCCAGGGGTTTTTCTCAGAATCGGGTTCGGGGTACTTTTTTCGGAAAATCGCGATTTTGCGCGGGCATGTTTTCATAGGAAATTTGGCCTTTATTTAGCCTCTCATTATACTGGCCATAACTCCACAAAACGTAGCCCGAGGGCTCTGAAACTTCTAGGGTGCGTCCGTCAGGTCACTAGGAGCGTCCCCAGGGGGTTTTCTCAGAATCGGGTTCGGGGTACTTTTTTCGGAAAATCGCGATTTTGCGCGGGCATGTTTTCATAGGAAATTTGGCCTGTATTTAGCCTCTCAATAAACTGGCCGTAACTCCACAAAACGTAGCCCGAGGGCTCTGAAACTTCTAGGGTGCGTCCGTCAGGTCACTAGGAGCGTCCCCAGGGGTTTTTCTCGGAATCGGGTTCGGGGTACTTTTTTCGGAAAATCGCAATTTTGCGCGGGCATGTTTTCATAGGAAATTTGGCCTTTATTTAGCCTCTCATTAAACTGGCCGTAACTCCACAAAACGTAGCCTGAGGGCTCTGAAACTTCTAGGGTGCGTCCGTCAGGTCACTAGGAGCGTCCCCAAGGGGTTTTCTCAGAATCGGGTTCGGGGTCCGATTTTCGGAAAATCGCGATTTTGCGCGGGCATGTTTTCATAGGAAATTTGGCCTGTATTTAGCCTCTCATTAAACTGGCCGTAACTCCACAAAACGTAGCCCGAGGGCTCTGAAACTTCTAGGGTGCGTCCGTCAGGTCACTAGGAGCGTCCCCAGTGGGTTTTCTCAGAATCGGGTTCGGGGTACTTTTTTCGGAAAATCGCGATTTTGCGCGGGCATGTTTTCACAGGAAATTTGGCCTGTATTTAGCCTCTCATTAAACTGGCCGTAACTCCACAAAACGTAGCCCGAGGGCTCTGAAACTTCTAGGGTGCGTCCGTCAGGTCACTAGGAGCGTCCCCAGGGGTTTTTCTCAGAATCGGGTTCGGGGTACTTTTTTCGGAAAATCGCGATTTTGCGCGGGCATGTTTTCATAGGAAATTTGGCCTTTATTTAGCCTCTCATTAAACTGGCCGTAACTCTACAAAACGTAGACTGAGGGCTCTGAAACTTCTAGGGTGCGTCCGTCAGGTCACTAGGAGCGTCCCCAGTGGGTTTTCTCAGAATCGGGTTCGGGGTCCTATTTTCGGAAAATCGCGATTTTGCGCGGGCATGTTTTCATAGGAAATTTGGCCTGTATTTAGCCTCTCATTAAACTGGCCGTAACTCCACAAAACGTAGCCCGAGGGCTCTGAAACTTCTAGGGTGCGTCCGTCAGGTCACTAGGAGCGTCCCCAGGGGTTTTTCTCAGAATCGGGTTCGGGGTACTTTTTTCGGAAAATCGCGATTTTGCGCGGGCATGTTTTCATAGGAAATTTGGCCTTTATTTAGCCTCTCATTATACTGGCCATAACTCCACAAAACGTAGCCCGAGGGCTCTGAAACTTCTAGGGTGCGTCCGTCAGGTCACTAGGAGCGTCCCCAGGGGGTTTTCTCAGAATCGGGTTCGGTGTCCGATTTTCGGAAAATCGCGATTTTGCGCGGGCATGTTTTCATAGGAAATTTGGCCTGTATTTAGCCTCTCATTATACTGGCCGTAACTCCACAAAATGTAGCCCGAGGGCTCTGAAACTTCTAGGGTGCGCCCGTCAGGTCACTGGGAGCGTCCCCAGTGGGTTTTCTCAGAATCGGATTCGGGGTCCGATTTTCGGAAAATCGCGATTTTGCGCGGGCATGTTTTCATAGGAAATTTGGCCTGTATTTAGCCTCTCATTATACTGGCCATAACTCCACAAAACGTAGCCCGAGGGCTCTGAAACTTCTAGGGTGCGTCCGTCAGGTCACTAGGAGCGTCCCCAGTGGGTTTTCTCAGAATCGGGTTCGGGGTACTTTTTTCGGAAAATCGTGATTTTGCGCGGGCATGTTTTCATAGGAAATTTGGCCTTTATTTAGCCTCTCATTAAACTGGCCGTAACTCCACAAAACGTAGCCCGAGGGCTCTGAAACTTCTAGGGTGCGTCCGTCAGGTCACTAGGAGCGTCCCCAGTGGGTTTTCTCAGAATCGGGTTCGGGGTCCGATTTTCGGAAAATCGCGATTTTGCGCGGGCATGTTTTCATAGGAAATTTGGCCTGTATTTAGCCTCTCATTAAACTGGCCGTAACTCCACAAAATGTAGCCCGAGGGCTCTGAAACTTCTAGGGTGCGCCTGTCAGGTCACTGGGAGCGTCCCCAGTGGGTTTTCTCAGAATCGGGTTCGGGGTCCGATTTTCGGAAAATCGCGATTTTGCGCGGGCATGTTTTCATAGGAAATTTGGCCTGTATTTACCCTCTCATTAAACTGGCCGTAACTCCACAAAACGTAGCCCGAGGGCTCTGAAACTTCTAGGGTGCGTCCGTCAGGTCACTAGGGGCGTCCCCAGGGGGTTTTCTCAGAATCGGGTTCGGGGTACTTTTTTCGGAAAATCGCGATTTTGCGCGGGCATGTTTTCATAGGAAATTTGGCCTGTATTTAGCCTCTCATTAAACTGGCCGTAACTCCACAAAACGTAGCCCGAGGGCTCTGAAACTTCTAGGGTGCGCCCGTCAGGTCACTGGGAGCGTCCCCAGTGGGTTTTCTCAGAATCGGGTTCGGGGTCCGATTTTCGGAAAATCGCGATTTTGCGCGGGCATGTTTTCATAGGAAATTTGGCCTGTATTTAGCCTCTCATTATACTGGCCGTAACTCCACAAAATGTAGCCCGAGGGCTCTGAAACTTCTAGGGTGCGCCCGTCAGGTCACTGGGAGCGTCCCCAGTGGGTTTTCTCAGAATCGGGTTCGGGGTCCGATTTTCGGAAAATCCCGATTTTGCGCGGGCATGTTTTCATAGGAAATTTGGCCTGTATTTAGCCTCTCATTATACTGGCCATAACTCCACAAAACGTAGCCCGAGGGCTCTGAAACTTCTAGGGTGCGTCCGTCAGGTCACTAGGAGCGTCCCCAGTGGGTTTTCTCAGAATCGGGTTCGGGGTACTTTTTTCGGAAAATCGCAATTTTGCGCGGGCATGTTTTCATAGGAAATTTGGCCTTTATTTAGCCTCTCATTAAACTGGCCGTAACTCCACAAAACGTAGCCTGAGGGCTCTGAAACTTCTAGGGTGCGTCCGTCAGGTCACTAGGAGCGTCCCCAAGGGGTTTTCTCAGAATCGGGTTCGGGGTCCGATTTTCGGAAAATCGCGATTTTGCGCGGGCATGTTTTCATAGGAAATTTGGCCTGTATTTAGCCTCTCATTAAACTGGCCGTAACTCCACAAAACGTAGCCCGAGGGCTCTGAAACTTCTAGGGTGCGTCCGTCAGGTCACTAGGAGCGTCCCCAGTGGGTTTTCTCAGAATCGGGTTCGGGGTACTTTTTTCGGAAAATCGCGATTTTGCGCGGGCATGTTTTCACAGGAAATTTGGCCTGTATTTAGCCTCTCATTAAACTGGCCGTAACTCCACAAAACGTAGCCCGAGGGCTCTGAAACTTCTAGGGTGCGTCCGTCAGGTCACTAGGAGCGTCCCCAGGGGTTTTTCTCAGAATCGGGTTCGGGGTACTTTTTTCGGAAAATCGCGATTTTGCGCGGGCATGTTTTCATAGGAAATTTGGCCTTTATTTAGCCTCTCATTATACTGGCCATAACTCCACAAAACGTAGCCCGAGGGCTCTGAAACTTCTAGGGTGCGTCCGTCAGGTCACTAGGAGCGTCCCCAGGGGGTTTTCTCAGAATCGGGTTCGGGGTACTTTTTTCGGAAAATCGCAATTTTGCGCGGGCATGTTTTCATAGGAAATTTGGCCTGTATTTAGCCTCTCAATAAACTGGCCGTAACTCCACAAAACGTAGCCCGAGGGCTCTGAAACTTCTAGGGTGCGTCCGTCAGGTCACTAGGAGCGTCCCCAGGGGTTTTTCTCGGAATCGGGTTCGGGGTACTTTTTTCGGAAAATCGCGATTTTGCGCGGGCATGTTTTCATAGGAAATTTGGCCTTTATTTAGCCTCTCATTATACTGGCCATAACTCCACAAAACGTAGCCCAAGGGCTCTGAAACTTCTAGGGTGCGTCCGTCAGGTCACTAGGAGCGTCCCCAGTGGGTTTTCTCAGAATCGGGTTCGGGGTCCGATTTTCGGAAAATCGCGATTTTGCGCGGGCATGTTTTCATAGGAAATTTGGCCTGTATTTAGCCTCTCATTATACTGGCCATAACTCCACAAAACGTAGCCCGAGGGCTCTGAAACTTCTAGGGTGCGTCCGTCAGGTCACTAGGAGCGTCCCCAGTGGGTTTTCTCAGAATCGGGTTCGGGGTCCGATTTTCGGAAAATCGCGATTATGCGCGGGCATTTTTTCATAGGAAATTTGGCCTGTATTTAGCCTCTCAATAAACTGGCCGTAACTCCACAAAACGTAGCCCGAGGGCTCTGAAACTTCTAGGGTGCGTCCGTCAGGTCACTAGGAGCGTCCCCAGTGGGTTTTCTCAGAATCGGGTTCGGGGTCCGATTTTCGGAAAAACGCGATTTTGCGCAGGCATTTTTTCATAGGAAATTTGGCCTGTATTTAGCCTCTCTTAAACTGGCCGTAACTCCACAAAACGTAGCCCGAGGGCTCTGAAACTTCTAGGGTGCGTCCATCAGGTCACTGGGAGCGTCCCCAGTGGGTTTTCTTAGAATCGGGTTTGGGGTACTTTTTTCGGAAAATCGCGATTTTGCGCAGGCATGTTTTCATAGGAAATTTGGCCTGTATTTAGCCTCTCATTAAACTGGCCGTAACTCTACAAAACGTAGACTGAGGGCTCTGAAACTTCTAGGGTGCGTCCGTCAGGTCACTAGGAGCGTCCCCAGTGGGTTTTCTCAGAATCGGGTTCGGGGTCCTATTTTCGGAAAATCGCGATTTTGCGCGGGCATGTTTTCATAGGAAATTTGGCCTGTATTTAGCCTCTCATTAAACTGGCCGTAACTCCACAAAACGTAGCCCGAGGGCTCTGAAACTTCTAGGGTGCGTCCGTCAGGTCACTAGGAGCGTCCCCAGGGGTTTTTCTCAGAATCGGGTTCGGGGTACTTTTTTCGGAAAATCGCGATTTTGCGCGGGCATGTTTTCATAGGAAATTTGGCCTTTATTTAGCCTCTCATTATACTGGCCATAACTCCACAAAACGTAGCCCGAGGGCTCTGAAACTTCTAGGGTGCGTCCGTCAGGTCACTAGGAGCGTCCCCAGGGGGTTTTCTCAGAATCGGGTTCGGGGTACTTTTTTCGGAAAATCGCGATTTTGCGCGGGCATGTTTTCATAGGAAATTTGGCCTGTATTTAGCCTCTCAATAAACTGGCCGTAACTCCACAAAACGTAGCCCGAGGGCTCTGAAACTTCTAGGGTGCGTCCGTCAGGTCACTAGGAGCGTCCCCAGGGGTTTTTCTCGGAATCGGGTTCGGGGTACTTTTTTCGGAAAATCGCAATTTTGCGCGGGCATGTTTTCATAGGAAATTTGGCCTTTATTTAGCCTCTCATTAAACTGGCCGTAACTCCACAAAACGTAGCCTGAGGGCTCTGAAACTTCTAGGGTGCGTCCGTCAGGTCACTAGGAGCGTCCCCAAGGGGTTTTCTCAGAATCGGGTTCGGGGTCCGATTTTCGGAAAATCGCGATTTTGCGCGGGCATGTTTTCATAGGAAATTTGGCCTGTATTTAGCCTCTCATTAAACTGGCCGTAACTCCACAAAACGTAGCCCGAGGGCTCTGAAACTTCTAGGGTGCGTCCGTCAGGTCACTAGGAGCGTCCCCAGTGGGTTTTCTCAGAATCGGGTTCGGGGTACTTTTTTCGGAAAATCGCGATTTTGCGCGGGCATGTTTTCACAGGAAATTTGGCCTGTATTTAGCCTCTCATTAAACTGGCCGTAACTCCACAAAACGTAGCCCGAGGGCTCTGAAACTTCTAGGGTGCGTCCGTCAGGTCACTAGGAGCGTCCCCAGGGGTTTTTCTCAGAATCGGGTTCGGGGTACTTTTTTCGGAAAATCGCGATTTTGCGCGGGCATGTTTTCATAGGAAATTTGGCCTTTATTTAGCCTCTCATTAAACTGGCCGTAACTCTACAAAACGTAGACTGAGGGCTCTGAAACTTCTAGGGTGCGTCCGTCAGGTCACTAGGAGCGTCCCCAGTGGGTTTTCTCAGAATCGGGTTCGGGGTACTTTTTTCGGAAAATCGCGATTTTGCGCGGGCATGTTTTCATAGGAAATTTGGCCTGTATTTAGCCTCTCATTAAACTGGCCGTAACTCCACAAAACGTAGCCCGAGGGCTCTGAAACTTCTAGGGTGCGTCCGTCAGGTCACTAGGAGCGTCCCCAGGGGTTTTTCTCAGAATCGGGTTCGGGGTACTTTTTTCGGAAAATCGCGATTTTGCGCGGGCATGTTTTCATAGGAAATTTGGCCTTTATTTAGCCTCTCATTATACTGGCCATAACTCCACAAAACGTAGCCCATGGGCTCTGAAACTTCTAGGGTGCGTCCGTCAGGTCACTAGGAGCGTCCCCAGGGGGTTTTCTCAGAATCGGGTTCGGGGTACTTTTTTCGGAAAATCGCGATTTTGCGCGGGCATGTTTTCATAGGAAATTTGGCCTGTATTTAGCCTCTCAATAAACTGGCCGTAACTCCACAAAACGTAGCCCGAGGGCTCTGAAACTTCTAGGGTGCGTCCGTCAGGTCACTAGGAGCGTCCCCAGGGGTTTTTCTCGGAATCGGGTTCGGGGTACTTTTTTCGGAAAATCGCAATTTTGCGCGGGCATGTTTTCATAGGAAATTTGGCCTTTATTTAGCCTCTCATTAAACTGGCCGTAACTCCACAAAACGTAGCCTGAGGGCTCTGAAACTTCTAGGGTGCGTCCGTCAGGTCACTAGGAGCGTCCCCAAGGGGTTTTCTCAGAATCGGGTTCGGGGTCCGATTTTCGGAAAATCGCGATTTTGCGCGGGCATGTTTTCATAGGAAATTTGGCCTGTATTTAGCCTCTCATTAAACTGGCCGTAACTCCACAAAACGTAGCCCGAGGGCTCTGAAACTTCTAGGGTGCGTCCGTCAGGTCACTAGGAGCGTCCCCAGTGGGTTTTCTCAGAATCGGGTTCGGGGTACTTTTTTCGGAAAATCGCGATTTTGCGCGGGCATGTTTTCACAGGAAATTTGGCCTGTATTTAGCCTCTCATTAAACTGGCCGTAACTCCACAAAACGTAGCCCGAGGGCTCTGAAACTTCTAGGGTGCGTCCGTCAGGTCACTAGGAGCGTCCCCAGGGGTTTTTCTCAGAATCGGGTTCGGGGTACTTTTTTCGGAAAATCGCGATTTTGCGCGGGCATGTTTTCATAGGAAATTTGGCCTTTATTTAGCCTCTCATTAAACTGGCCGTAACTCTACAAAACGTAGACTGAGGGCTCTGAAACTTCTAGGGTGCGTCCGTCAGGTCACTAGGAGCGTCCCCAGTGGGTTTTCTCAGAATCGGGTTCGGGGTCCGATTTTCGGAAAAACGCGATTTTGCGCGGGCATGTTTTCATAGGAAATTTGGCCTGTATTTAGCCTCTCATTAAACTGGCCGTAACTCCACAAAACGTAGCCCGAGGGCTCTGAAACTTCTAGGGTGCGTCCGTCAGGTCACTAGGAGCGTCCCCAGGGGTTTTTCTCAGAATCGGGTTCGGGGTACTTTTTTCGGAAAATCGCGATTTTGCGCGGGCATGTTTTCATAGGAAATTTGGCCTTTATTTAGCCTCTCATTATACTGGCCATAACTCCACAAAACGTAGCCCGAGGGCTCTGAAACTTCTAGGGTGTGTCCGTCAGGTCACTAGGAGCGTCCCCAGGGGGTTTTCTCAGAATCGGGTTCGGGGTACTTTTTTCGGAAAATCGCGATTTTGCGCGGGCATGTTTTCATAGGAAATTTGGCCTGTATTTAGCCTCTCAATAAACTGGCCGTAACTCCACAAAACGTAGCCCGAGGGCTCTGAAACTTCTAGGGTGCATCCGTCAGGTCACTAGGAGCGTCCCCAGGGGTTTTTCTCGGAATCGGGTTCGGGGTACTTTTTTCGGAAAATCGCAATTTTGCGCGGGCATGTTTTCATAGGAAATTTGGCCTTTATTTAGCCTCTCATTAAACTGGCCGTAACTCCACAAAACGTAGCCTGAGGGCTCTGAAACTTCTAGGGTGCGTCCGTCAGGTCACTAGGAGCGTCCCCAAGGGGTTTTCTCAGAATCGGGTTCGGGGTCCGATTTTCGGAAAATCGCGATTTTGCGCGGGCATGTTTTCATAGGAAATTTGGCCTGTATTTAGCCTCTCATTAAACTGGCCGTAACTCCACAAAACGTAGCCCGAGGGCTCTTAAACTTCTAGGGTGCGTCCGTCAGGTCACTAGGAGCGTCCCCAGTGGGTTTTCTCAGAATCGGGTTCGGGGTACTTTTTTCGGAAAATCGCAATTTTGCGCGGGCATGTTTTCACAGGAAATTTGGCCTGTATTTAGCCTCTCATTAAACTGGCCGTAACTCCACAAAACGTAGCCCGAGGGCTCTGAAACTTCTAGGGTGCGTCCGTCAGGTCACTAGGAGCGTCCCCAGGGGTTTTTCTCAGAATCGGGTTCGGGGTACTTTTTTCGGAAAATCGCGATTTTGCGCGGGCATGTTTTCATAGGAAATTTGGCCTTTATTTAGCCTCTCAATAAACTGGCCGTAACTCCACAAAACGTAGCCCGAGGGCT
The DNA here is from genome assembly GCF_033239565.1 of Halichoeres trimaculatus. NCBI lineage: Eukaryota > Metazoa > Chordata > Actinopteri > Labriformes > Labridae > Halichoeres > Halichoeres trimaculatus. Next base: position 21,841,597 of record NW_027437197.1, read on the forward strand.
CTGAAACTTCTAGGGTGCGTCCGTCAGGTCACTAGGAGCGTCCCCAGTGGGTTTTCTCAGAATCGGGTTCGGGGTCCGATTTTCGGAAAATCGCGATTTTGCGCGGGCATTTTTTCATAGGAAATTTGGCCTGTATTTAGCCTCTCAATAAACTGGCCGTAACTCCACAAAACGTAGCCCGAGGGCTCTGAAACTTCTAGGGTGCGTCCGTCAGGTCACTAGGAGCGTCCCCAGTGGGTTTTCTCAGAATCGGGTTCGGGGTCCGATTTTCGGAAAAACGCGATTTTGCGCAGGCATTTTTTCATAGGAAATTTGGCCTGTATTTAGCCTCTCTTAAACTGGCCGTAACTCCACAAAACGTAGCCCGAGGGCTCTGAAACTTCTAGGGTGCGTCCATCAGGTCACTGGGAGCGTCCCCAGTGGGTTTTCTTAGAATCGGGTTTGGGGTACTTTTTTCGGAAAATCGCGATTTTGCGCGGGCATGTTTTCATAGGAAATTTGGCCTGTATTTAGCCTCTCATTAAACTGGCCGTAACTCTACAAAACGTAGACCGAGGGCTCTGAAACTTCTAGGGTGCGTCCGTCAGGTCACTAGGAGCGTCCCCACTGGGTTTTCTCAGAATCGGGTTCGGGGTCCGATTTTCGGAAAATCGCGATTTTGCGCGGGCATTTTTTCATAGGAAATTTGGCCTGTATTTAGCCTCTCATTAAACTGGCCGTAACTCCACAAAACGTAGCCCGAGGCCTCTGAAACTTCTAGGGTGTGTCCGTCAGGTCACTAGGAGCGTCCCCAGTGGGTTTTCTCAGAATCGGGTTCGGGGTCCGATTTTCGGAAAATCGCGATTTTGCGCGGGCATTTTTTCATAGGAAATTTGGCCTGTATTTAGCCTCTCATTAAACTGGCCGTAACTCCACAAAACGTAGCCCGAGGGCTCTGAAACTTCTAGGGTGCGTCCGTCAGGTCACTAGGAGCGTCCCCAGTGGGTTTTCTCAGAATCGGGTTCGGGGTCCGATTTTCGGAAAATCGCGATTTTGCGCGGGCATGTTTTCATAGGAAATTTGGCCTGTATTTAGCCTCTCATTAAACTGGCCATAACTCCACAAAACGTAGCCCGAGGGCTCTGAAACTTCTAGGGTGCGTCCGTCAGGTCACTAGGAGCGTCCCCAGTGGGTTTTCTCAGAATCGGGTTCGGGGTCCGATTTTCAGAAAATCGCGATTTTGCGCGGGCATGTTTTTATAGGAAATTTGGCCTGTATTTAGCCTCTCATTAAACTGGCCGTAACTCCACAAAACGTAGCCCGAGGGCTCTGAAACTTCTAGGGTGCGTCCGTCAGGTCAGTAGGAGCGTCCCCAGGGGGTTTTCTCAGAATCGGGTTCGGGGTACTTTTTTTGGAAAATCGCGATTTTGCGCGGGCATGTTTTCATAGGAAATTTGGCCTGTATTTAGCCTCTCATTAAACTGGCCGTAACTCCACAAAACGTAGCCCGAGGGCTCTGAAACTTCTAGGGTGCGTCCGTCAGGTCACTAGGAGCGTCCCCAGGGGGTTTTGTCAGAATCGGGTTCGGGGTACTTTTTTTGGAAAATCACGATTTTGCGCGGGCATGTTTTCATAGGAAATTTGGCCTGTATTTAGCCTCTCATTAAACTGGCCGTAACTCCACAAAACGTAGCCCCAGGGCTCTGAAACTTCTAGGGTGCGTCCGTCAGGTCACTAGGAGCGTCCCCAGTGGGTTTTCTCAGAATCGGGTTCGGGGTCCGATTTTCGGAAAATCGCGATTTTGCGCGGGCATGTTTTCATAGGAAATTTGGCCTGTATTTAGCCTCTCATTAAACTGGCCGTAACTCCACAAAACGTAGCCCGAGGGCTCTGAAACTTCTAGGGTGTGTCCGTCAGGTCACTAGGAGCGTCCCCAGTGGGTTTTCTCAGAATCGGGTTCGGGGTCCGATTTTCGGAAAATCGCGATTTTGCGCGGGCATGTTTTCATAGGAAATTTGGCCTGTATTTAGCCTCTCATTAAACTGGCCGTAACTCCACAAAACGTAGCCCGAGGGCTCTGAAACTTCTAGGGTGCGTCCGTCAGGTCACTAGGAGCGTCCCCAGTGGGTTTTCTCAGAATCGGGTTCGGGGTCCGATTTTCGGAAAATCGCGATTTTGCGCGGGCATGTTTTCATAGGAAATTTGGCCTGTATTTAGCCTCTCATTAAACTGGCCATAACTCCACAAAACGTAGCCCGAGGGCTCTGAAACTTCTAGGGTGCGTCCGTCAGGTCACTAGGAGCGTCCCCAGTGGGTTTTCTCAGAATCGGGTTCGGGGTCCGATTTTCAGAAAATCGCGATTTTGCGCGGGCATGTTTTCATAGGAAATTTGGCCTGTATTTAGCCTCTCATTAAACTGGCCGTAACTCCACAAAACGTAGACCGAGGGCTCTGAAACTTCTAGGGTGCGTCCGTCAGGTCACTGGGAGTGTCCCCAGTGGGTTTTCTCAGAATCGGGTTCGGGGTCCGATTTTCGGAAAATCGCGATTTTGCGCGGGCATGTTTTCATAGGAAATTTGGCCTGTATTTAGCCTCTCATTAAACTGGCCGTAACTCCACAAAACGTAGCCCGAGGGCTCTGAAACTTCTAGGGTGCGTCCGTCAGGTCACTAGGAGCGTCCCCAGGGGGTTTTGTCAGAATCGGGTTCGGGGTACTTTTTTGGAAAATCGCGATTTTGCGCGGGCATGTTTTCATAGGAAATTTGGCCTGTATTTAGCCTCTCATTAAACTGGCCGTAACTCCACAAAACGTAGCCCGAGGGCTCTGAAACTTCTAGGGTGCGTCCGTCAGGTCACTAGGAGCGTCCCCAGGGGGTTTTCTCAGAATCGGGTTCGGGGTACTTTTTTTGGAAAATCGCGATTTTGCGCGGGCATGTTTTCATAGGAAATTTGGCCTGTATTTAGCCTCTCATTAAACTGGCCGTAACTCCACAAAACGTAGCCCGAGGGCTCTGAAACTTCTAGGGTGCGTCCGTCAGGTCACTAGGAGCGTCCCCAGGGGGTTTTGTCAGAATCGGGTTCGGGGTACTTTTTTGGAAAATCGCGATTTTGCGCGGGCATGTTTTCATAGGAAATTTGGCCTGTATTTAGCCTCTCATTAAACTGGCCGTAACTCCACAAAACGTAGCCCGAGGGCTCTGAAACTTCTAGGGTGCGTCCGTCAGGTCACTAGGAGCGTCCCCAGTGGGTTTTCTCAGAATCGGGTTCGGGGTCCGATTTTCGGAAAATCGCGATTTTGCGCGGGCATGTTTTCATAGGAAATTTGGCCTGTATTTAGCCTCTCATTATACTGGCCATAACTCCACAAAACGTAGCCCGAGGGCTCTGAAACTTCTAGGGTGCATCCGTCAGGTCACTAGGAGCGTCCCCAGTGGGTTTTCTCAGAATCGGGTTCGGGGTCCGATTTTCGGAAAATAGCGATTTTGCGCGGGCATTTTTTCATAGGAAATTTGGCCTGTATTTAGCCTCTCAATAAACTGGCCGTAACTCCACAAAACGTAGCCCGAGGGCTCTGAAACTTCTAGGGTGCGTCCGTCAGGTCACTAGGAGCGTCCCCAGTGGGTTTTCTCAGAATCGGGTTCGGGGTCCGATTTTCGGAAAAACGCGATTTTGCGCAGGCATTTTTTCATAGGAAATTTGGCCTGTATTTAGCCTCTCTTAAACTGGCCGTAACTCCACAAAACGTAGCCCGAGGGCTCTGAAACTTCTAGGGTGCGTCCGTCAGGTCACTAGGAGCGTCCCCAGTGGGTTTTCTCAGAATCGGGTTCGGGGTCCGATTTTCGGAAAATCGCGATTTTGCGCGGGCATGTTTTCATAGGAAATTTGGCCTGTATTTAGCCTCTCATTAAACTGGCCATAACTCCACAAAACGTAGCCCGAGGGCTCTGAAACTTCTAGGGTGCGTCCGTCAGGTCACTAGGAGCGTCCCCAGTGGGTTTTCTCAGAATCGTTTTCGGGGTCCGATTTTCAGAAAATCGCGATTTTGCGCGGGCATGTTTTCATAGGAAATTTGGCCTGTATTTAGCCTCTCATTAAACTGGCCGTAACTCCACAAAACGTAGACCGAGGGCTCTGAAACTTCTAGGGTGCGTCCGTCAGGTCACTGGGAGTGTCCCCAGTGGGTTTTCTCAGAATTGGGTTCGGGGTCCGATTTTCGGAAAATCGCGATTTTGCGCGGGCATGTTTTCATAGGAAATTTGGCCTGTATTTAGCCTCTCATTAAACTGGCCGTAACTCCGCAAAACATAGCCCGAGGGCTCTGAAACTTCTAGGGTGCGTCCGTCAGGTCACTGGGAGCGTCCCCAGATGGTTTTCTCAGAATCGGGTTCGGGGTCCGATTTTCGGAAAATCGCGATTTTGCGCGGGCATTTTCTCATAGGAAATTAGGCCTGTATTTAGCCTCTCATTAAACTGGCCGTAACTCCACGAAACGTAGCCCGAGGGCTCTGAAACTTCTAGGGTGCGTCCGTCAGGTCACTAGGAGCGTCCCCAGGGGGTTTTCTCAGAATCGGGTTCGGGGTACTTTTTTTGGAAAATCGCGATTTTGCGCGGGCATGTTTTCATAGGAAATTTGGCCTGTATTTAGCCTCTCATTAAACTGGCCGTAACTCCACAAAACGTAGCCCGAGGGCTCTGAAACTTCTAGGGTGCGTCCGTCAGGTCACTAGGAGCGTCCCCAGTGGGTTTTCTCAGAATCGGGTTCGGGGTCCGATTTTCGGAAAATCGCGATTTTGCGCGGGCATTTTTTCATAGGAAATTTGGCCTGTATTTAGCCTCTCAATAAACTGGCCGTAACTCCACAAAACGTAGCCCGAGGGCTCTGAAACTTCTAGGGTGCGTCCGTCAGGTCACTAGGAGCGTCCCCAGTGGGTTTTCTCAGAATCGGGTTCGGGGTCCGATTTTCGGAAAAACGCGATTTTGCGCAGGCATTTTTTCATAGGAAATTTGGCCTGTATTTAGCCTCTCTTAAACTGGCCGTAACTCCACAAAACGTAGCCCGAGGGCTCTGAAACTTCTAGGGTGCGTCCATCAGGTCACTGGGAGCGTCCCCAGTGGGTTTTCTTAGAATCGGGTTTGGGGTACTTTTTTCGGAAAATCGCGATTTTGCGCGGGCATGTTTTCATAGGAAATTTGGCCTGTATTTAGCCTCTCATTAAACTGGCCGTAACTCTACAAAACGTAGACTGAGGGCTCTGAAACTTCTAGGGTGCGTCCGTCAGGTCACTAGGAGCGTCCCCAGTGGGTTTTCTCAGAATCGGGTTCGGGGTCCTATTTTCGGAAAATCGCGATTTTGCGCGGGCATGTTTTCATAGGAAATTTGGCCTGTATTTAGCCTCTCATTAAACTGGCCGTAACTCCGCAAAACGTAGCCCGAGGGCTCTGAAACTTCTAGGGTGCGTCCGTCAGGTCACTAGGAGCGTCCCCAGATGGTTTTCTCAGAATCGGGTTTGGGGTCCGATTTCCAGAAAATTGCGATTTTGCGCAGGCCCGTTTTCATAGGAAATTTGGCCTGTATTTAGCCTCTCATTAAACTGGCCGTAACTCTACAAAACGTAGACCGAGGACTCTGAAACTTCTAGGGTGCATCCGTCAGGTCACTAGGAGCGTCCCCAGTGGGTTTTCTCAGAATCGGGTTCGGGGTCCTATTTTCGGAAAATCGCGATTTTGCGCGGGCATGTTTTCATAGGAAATTTGGCCTGTATTTAGCCTCTCATTAAACTGGCCGTAACTCCACAAAACGTAGCCCGAGGGCTCTGAAACTTCTAGGGTGCGTCCGTCAGGTCACTAGGAGCGTCCCCAGGGGGTTTTCTCAGAATCGGGTTCGGGGTACTTTTTTTGGAAAATCGCGATTTTGCGCGGGCATGTTTTCATAGGAAATTTGGCCTGTATTTAGCCTCTCATTAAACTGGCCGTAACTCCACAAAACGTAGCCCGAGGGCTCTGAAACTCCTAGGGTGCGTCCGTCAGGTCACTAGGAGCGTCCCCAGGGGGTTTTGTCAGAATCGGGTTCGGGGTACTTTTTTGGAAAATCGCGATTTTGCGCGGGCATGTTTTCATAGGAAATTTGGCCTGTATTTAGCCTCTCATTAAACTGGCCGTAACTCCACAAAACGTAGCCCGAGGGCTCTGAAACTTCTAGGGTGCGTCCGTCAGGTCACTAGGAGCGTCCCCAGTGGGTTTTCTCAGAATCGGGTTCGGGGTCCGATTTTCGGAAAATCGCGATTTTGCGCGGGCATGTTTTCATAGGAAATTTGGCCTGTATTTAGCCTCTCATTATACTGGCCATAACTCCACAAAACGTAGCCCGAGGGCTCTGAAACTTCTAGGGTGCGTCCGTCAGGTCACTAGGAGCGTCCCCAGGGGGTTTTCTCAGAATCGGGTTCGGGGTACTTTTTTCGGAAAATCGCGATTTTGCGCGGGCATGTTTTCATAGGAAATTTGGCCTTTATTTAGCCTCTCATTAAACTGGCCTTAACTCCACAAAACGTAGCCCGAGGGCTCTGAAACTTCTAGGGTGCGTCCGTCAGTTCACTAGGAGCGTCCCCAAGGGGTTTTCTCAGAATCGGGTTCGGGGTACTTTTTTCGGAAAATCGCGATTTTGCGCGGGCATGTTTTCATAGGAAATTTGGCCTGTATTTAGCCTCTCATTAAACTGGCCGTAACTCCACAAAACGTTGCCCGAGGGCTCTGAAACTTCTAGGGTGCGTCCGTCAGGTCACTAGGAGCGTCCCCAGGGGGTTTTCTCAGAATCGGGTTCGGGGTCCGATTTTCGGAAAATCGCGATTTTGCGCGGGAATTTTCATAGGAAATTTGGCCTGTATTTAGCCTCTCATTAAACTGGCCGTAACTCCACAAAACGTAGCCCGAGGGCTCTGAAACTTCTAGGGTGCGTCCGTCAGGTCACTAGGAGCGTCCCCAGTGGGTTTTCTCAGAATCGGGTTCGGGGTCCGATTTTCGGAAATTCGCGATTTTGCGCGGGCATTTTTTCATAGGAAATTTGGCCTGTATTTAGCCTCTCATTAAACTGGCCGTAACTCCACAAAACGTAGCCCGAGGGCTCTGAAACTTCTAGGGTGCGTCCGTCAGGTCACTAGGAGCGTCCCCAGTGGGTTTTCTCAGAATCGGGTTCGGGGTCCGATTTTCGGAAAATCGCGATTTTGCGCGGGCATTTTTTCATAGGAAATTTGGCCTGTATTTAGCCTCTCAATAAACTGGCCGTAACTCCACAAAACGTAGCCCGAGGGCTCTGAAACTTCTAGGGTGCGTCCGTCAGGTCACTAGGAGCGTCCCCAGTGGGTTTTCTCAGAATCGGGTTCGGGGTCCGATTTTCGGAAAAACGCGATTTTGCGCAGGCATTTTTTCATAGGAAATTTGGCCTGTATTTAGCCTCTCTTAAACTGGCCGTAACTCCACAAAACGTAGCCCGAGGGCTCTGAAACTTCTAGGGTGCGTCCATCAGGTCACTGGGAGCGTCCCCAGTGGGTTTTCTTAGAATCGGGTTTGGGGTACTTTTTTCGGAAAATCGCGATTTTGCGCGGGCATGTTTTCATAGGAAATTTGGCCTGTATTTAGCCTCTCATTAAACTGGCCGTAACTCTACAAAACGTAGACTGAGGGCTCTGAAACTTCTAGGGTGCGTCCGTCAGGTCACTAGGAGCGTCCCCAGTGGGTTTTCTCAGAATCGGGTTCGGGGTCCTATTTTCGGAAAATCGCGATTTTGCGCGGGCATGTTTTCATAGGAAATTTGGCCTGTATTTAGCCTCTCATTAAACTGGCCGTAACTCCGCAAAACGTAGCCCGAGGGCTCTGAAACTTCTAGGGTGCGTCCGTCAGGTCACTGGGAGCGTCCCCAGATGGTTTTCTCAGAATCGGGTTTGGGGTCCGATTTCCAGAAAATTGCGATTTTGCGCAGGCCCGTTTTCATAGGAAATTTGGCCTGTATTTAGCCTCTCATTAAACTGGCCGTAACTCTACAAAACGTAGACCGAGGACTCTGAAACTTCTAGGGTGCATCCGTCAGGTCACTAGGAGCGTCCCCAGTGGGTTTTCTCAGAATCGGGTTCGGGGTCCTATTTTCGGAAAATCGCGATTTTGCGCGGGCATGTTTTCATAGGAAATTTGGCCTGTATTTAGCCTCTCATTAAACTGGCCGTAACTCCACAAAACGTAGCCCGAGGGCTCTGAAACTTCTAGGGTGCGTCCGTCAGGTCACTAGGAGCGTCCCCAGGGGGTTTTCTCAGAATCGGGTTCGGGGTACTTTTTTTGGAAAATCGCGATTTTGCGCGGGCATGTTTTCATAGGAAATTTGGCCTGTATTTAGCCTCTCATTAAACTGGCCGTAACTCCACAAAACGTAGCCCGAGGGCTCTGAAACTCCTAGGGTGCGTCCGTCAGGTCACTAGGAGCGTCCCCAGGGGGTTTTGTCAGAATCGGGTTCGGGGTACTTTTTTGGAAAATCGCGATTTTGCGCGGGCATGTTTTCATAGGAAATTTGGCCTGTATTTAGCCTCTCATTAAACTGGCCGTAACTCCACAAAACGTAGCCCGAGGGCTCTGAAACTTCTAGGGTGCGTCCGTCAGGTCACTAGGAGCGTCCCCAGTGGGTTTTCTCAGAATCGGGTTCGGGGTCCGATTTTCGGAAAATCGCGATTTTGCGCGGGCATGTTTTCATAGGAAATTTGGCCTGTATTTAGCCTCTCATTATACTGGCCATAACTCCACAAAACGTAGCCCGAGGGCTCTGAAACTTCTAGGGTGCGTCCGTCAGGTCACTAGGAGCGTCCCCAGGGGGTTTTCTCAGAATCGGGTTCGGGGTACTTTTTTCGGAAAATCGCGATTTTGCGCCGGCATGTTTTCATAGGAAATTTGGCCTTTATTTAGCCTCTCATTAAACTGGCCTTAACTCCACAAAACGTAGCCCGAGGGCTCTGAAACTTCTAGGGTGCGTCCGTCAGTTCACTAGGAGCGTCCCCAGTGGGTTTTCTCAGAATCGGGTTCGGGGTCCTATTTTCGGAAAATCGCGATTTTGCGCGGGCATGTTTTCATAGGAAATTTGGCCTGTATTTAGCCTCTCATTAAACTGGCCGTAACTCCACAAAACGTTGCCCGAGGGCTCTGAAACTTCTAGGGTGCGTCCGTCAGGTCACTAGGAGCGTCCCCAGGGGGTTTTCTCAGAATCGGGTTCGGGGTCCGATTTTCGGAAAATCGCGATTTTGCGCGGGAATTTTCATAGGAAATTTGGCCTGTATTTAGCCTCTCATTAAACTGGCCGTAACTCCACAAAACGTAGCCCGAGGGCTCTGAAACTTCTAGGGTGCGTCCGTCAGGTCACTAGGAGCGTCCCCAGTGGGTTTTCTCAGAATCGGGTTCGGGGTCCGATTTTCGGAAATTCGCGATTTTGCGCGGGCATTTTTTCATAGGAAATTTGGCCTGTATTTAGCCTCTCATTAAACTGGCCGTAACTCCACAAAACGTAGCCCGAGGGCTCTGAAACTTCTAGGGTGCGTCCGTCAGGTCACTAGGAGCGTCCCCAGTGGGTTTTCTCAGAATCGGGTTCGGGGTCCGATTTTCGGAAAATCGCGATTTTGCGCGGGCATTTTTTCATAGGAAATTTGGCCTGTATTTAGCCTCTCAATAAACTGGCCGTAACTCCACAAAACGTAGCCCGAGGGCTCTGAAACTTCTAGGGTGCGTCCGTCAGGTCACTAGGAGCGTCCCCAGTGGGTTTTCTCAGAATCGGGTTCGGGGTCCGATTTTCGGAAAAACGCGATTTTGCGCAGGCATTTTTTCATAGGAAATTTGGCCTGTATTTAGCCTCTCTTAAACTGGCCGTAACTCCACAAAACGTAGCCCGAGGGCTCTGAAACTTCTAGGGTGCGTCCATCAGGTCACTGGGAGCGTCCCCAGTGGGTTTTCTTAGAATCGGGTTTGGGGTACTTTTTTCGGAAAATCGCGATTTTGCGCGGGCATGTTTTCATAGGAAATTTGGCCTGTATTTAGCCTCTCATTAAACTGGCCGTAACTCTACAAAACGTAGACTGAGGGCTCTGAAACTTCTAGGGTGCGTCCGTCAGGTCACTAGGAGCGTCCCCAGTGGGTTTTCTCAGAATCGGGTTCGGGGTCCTATTTTCGGAAAATCGCGATTTTGCGCGGGCATGTTTTCATAGGAAATTTGGCCTGTATTTAGCCTCTCATTAAACTGGCCGTAACTCCGCAAAACGTAGCCCGAGGGCTCTGAAACTTCTAGGGTGCGTCCGTCAGGTCACTGGGAGCGTCCCCAGATGGTTTTCTCAGAATCGGGTTTGGGGTCCGATTTCCAGAAAATTGCGATTTTGCGCAGGCCCGTTTTCATAGGAAATTTGGCCTGTATTTAGCCTCTCATTAAACTGGCCGTAACTCTACAAAACGTAGACCGAGGACTCTGAAACTTCTAGGGTGCATTCGTCAGGTCACTAGGAGCGTCCCCAGTGGGTTTTCTCAGAATCGGGTTCGGGGTCCTATTTTCGGAAAATCGCGATTTTGCGCGGGCATGTTTTCATAGGAAATTTGGCCTGTATTTAGCCTCTCATTAAACTGGCCGTAACTCCACAAAACGTAGCCCGAGGGCTCTGAAACTTCTAGGGTGCGTCCGTCAGGTCACTAGGAGCGTCCCCAGGGGGTTTTCTCAGAATCGGGTTCGGGGTACTTTTTTTGGAAAATCGCGATTTTGCGCGGGCATGTTTTCATAGGAAATTTGGCCTGTATTTAGCCTCTCATTAAACTGGCCGTAACTCCACAAAACGTTGCCCGAGGGCTCTGAAACTTCTAGGGTGCGTCCGTCAGGTCACTAGGAGCGTCCCCAGTGGGTTTTCTCAGAATCGGGTTCGGGGTCCGATTTTCGGAAAATCGCGATTTTGCGCGGGCATTTTTTCATAGGAAATTTGGCCTGTATTTAGCCTCTCAATAAACTGGCCGTAACTCCACAAAACGTAGCCCGAGGGCTCTGAAACTTCTAGGGTGCGTCCGTCAGGTCACTAGGAGCGTCCCCAGTGGGTTTTCTCAGAATCGGGTTCGGGGTCCGATTTTCGGAAAAACGCGATTTTGCGCAGGCATTTTTTCATAGGAAATTTGGCCTGTATTTAGCCTCTCTTAAACTGGCCGTAACTCCACAAAACGTAGCCCGAGGGCTCTGAAACTTCTAGGGTGCGTCCATCAGGTCACTGGGAGCGTCCCCAGTGGGTTTTCTTAGAATCGGGTTTGGGGTACTTTTTTCGGAAAATCGCGATTTTGCGCGGGCATGTTTTCATAGGAAATTTGGCCTGTATTTAGCCTCTCATTAAACTGGCCGTAACTCTACAAAACGTAGACTGAGGGCTCTGAAACTTCTAGGGTGCGTCCGTCAGGTCACTAGGAGCGTCCCCAGTGGGTTTTCTCAGAATCGGGTTCGGGGTCCTATTTTCGGAAAATCGCGATTTTGCGCGGGCATGTTTTCATAGGAAATTTGGCCTGTATTTAGCCTCTCATTAAACTGGCCGTAACTCCGCAAAACGTAGCCCGAGGGCTCTGAAACTTCTAGGGTGCGTCCGTCAGGTCACTGGGAGCGTCCCCAGATGGTTTTCTCAGAATCGGGTTTGGGGTCCGATTTCCAGAAAATTGCGATTTTGCGCAGGCCCGTTTTCATAGGAAATTTGGCCTGTATTTAGCCTCTCATTGAACTGGCCGTAACTCTACAAAACGTAGACCGAGGACTCTGAAACTTCTAGGGTGCATCCGTCAGGTCACTAGGAGCGTCCCCAGTGGGTTTTCTCAGAATCGGGTTCGGGGTCCTATTTTCGGAAAATCGCGATTTTGCGCGGGCATGTTTTCATAGGAAATTTGGCCTGTATTTAGCCTCTCATTAAACTGGCCGTAACTCCACAAAACGTAGCCCGAGGGCTCTGAAACTTCTAGGGTGCGTCCGTCAGGTCACTAGGAGCGTCCCCAGGGGGTTTTCTCAGAATCGGGTTCGGGGTACTTTTTTTGGAAAATCGCGATTTTGCGCGGGCATGTTTTCATAGGAAATTTGGCCTGTATTTAGCCTCTCATTAAACTGGCCGTAACTCCACAAAACGTAGCCCGAGGGCTCTGAAACTTCTAGGGTGCGTCCGTCAGGTCACTAGGAGCGTCCCCAGGGGGTTTTGTCAGAATCGGGTTCGGGGTACTTTTTTGGAAAATCGCGATTTTGCGCGGGCATGTTTTCATAGGAAATTTGGCCTGTATTTAGCCTCTCATTAAACTGGCCGTAACTCCACAAAACGTAGCCCGAGGGCTCTGAAACTTCTAGGGTGCGTCCGTCAGGTCACTAGGAGCGTCCCCAGTGGGTTTTCTCAGAATCGGGTTCGGGGTCCGATTTTCGGAAAATCGCGATTTTGCGCGGGCATGTTTTCATAGGAAATTTGGCCTGTATTTAGCCTCTCATTATACTGGCCATAACTCCACAAAACGTAGCCCGAGGGCTCTGAAACTTCTAGGGTGCGTCCGTCAGGTCACTAGGAGCGTCCCCAGGGGGTTTTCTCAGAATCGGGTTCGGGGTACTTTTTTCGGAAAATCGCGATTTTGCGCGGGCATGTTTTCATAGGAAATTTGGCCTTTATTTAGCCTCTCATTAAACTGGCCTTAACTCCACAAAACGTAGCCCGAGGGCTCTGAAACTTCTAGGGTGCGTCCGTCAGTTCACTAGGAGCGTCCCCAAGGGGTTTTCTCAGAATCGGGTTCGGGGTACTTTTTTCGGAAAATCGCGATTTTGCGCGGGCATGTTTTCATAGGAAATTTGGCCTGTATTTAGCCTCTCATTAAACTGGCCGTAACTCCACAAAACGTTGCCCGAGGGCTCTGAAACTTCTAGGGTGCGTCCGTCAGGTCACTAGGAGCGTCCCCAGGGGGTTTTCTCAGAATCGGGTTCGGGGTCCGATTTTCGGAAAATCGCGATTTTGCGCGGGAATTTTCATAGGAAATTTGGCCTGTATTTAGCCTCTCATTAAACTGGCCGTAACTCCACAAAACGTAGCCCGAGGGCTCTGAAACTTCTAGGGTGCGTCCGTCAGGTCACTAGGAGCGTCCCCAGTGGGTTTTCTCAGAATCGGGTTCGGGGTCCGATTTTCGGAAAATCGCGATTTTGCGCGGGCATTTTTTCATAGGAAATTTGGCCTGTATTTAGCCTCACAATAAACTGGCCGTAACTCCACAAAACGTAGCCCGAGGGCTCTGAAACTTCTAGGGTGCGTCCGTCAGGTCACTAGGAGCGTCCCCAGTGGGTTTTCTCAGAATCGGGTTCGGGGTCCGATTTTCGGAAAAACGCGATTTTGCGCAGGCATTTTTTCATAGGAAATTTGGCCTGTATTAAGCCTCTCTTAAACTGGCCGTAACTCCACAAAACGTAGCCCGAGGGCTCTGAAACTTCTAGGGTGCGTCCATCAGGTCACTGGGAGCGTCCCCAGTGGGTTTTCTTAGAATCGGGTTTGGGGTACTTTTTTCGGAAAATCGCGATTTTGCGCGGGCATGTTTTCATAGGAAATTTGGCCTGTATTTAGCCTCTCATTAAACTGGCCGTAACTCTACAAAACGTAGACTGAGGGCTCTGAAACTTCTAGGGTGCGTCCGTCAGGTCACTAGGAGCGTCCCCAGTGGGTTTTCTCAGAATCGGGTTCGGGGTCCTATTTTCGGAAAATCGCGATTTTGCGCGGGCATGTTTTCATAGGAAATTTGGCCTGTATTTAGCCTCTCATTAAACTGGCCGTAACTCCGCAAAACGTAGCCCGAGGGCTCTGAAACTTCTAGGGTGCGTCCGTCAGGTCACTGGGAGCGTCCCCAGATGGTTTTCTCAGAATCGGGTTTGGGGTCCGATTTCCAGAAAATTGCGATTTTGCGCAGGCCCATTTTCATAGGAAATTTGGCCTGTATTTAGCCTCTCATTAAACTGGCCGTAACTCTACAAAACGTAGACCGAGGACTCTGAAACTTCTAGGGTGCATCCGTCAGGTCACTAGGAGCGTCCCCAGTGGGTTTTCTCAGAATCGGGTTCGGGGTCCTATTTTCGGAAAATCGCGATTTTGCGCGGGCATGTTTTCATAGGAAATTTGGCCTGTATTTAGCCTCTCATTAAACTGGCCGTAACTCCACAAAACGTAGCCCGAGGGCTCTGAAACTTCTAGGGTGCGTCCGTCAGGTCACTAGGAGCGTCCCCAGGGGGTTTTCTCAGAATCGGGTTCGGGGTACTTTTTTCGGAAAATCGCGATTTTGCGCGGGCATGTTTTCATAGGAAATTTGGCCTGTATTTAGCCTCTCATTAAACTGGCCGTAACTCCACAAAACGTAGCCCGAGGGCTCTGAAACTCCTAGGGTGCGTCCGTCAGGTCACTAGGAGCGTCCCCAGGGGGTTTTGTCAGAATCGGGTTCGGGGTACTTTTTTGGAAAATCGCGATTTTGCGCGGGCATGTTTTCATAGGAAATTTGGCCTGTATTTAGCCTCTCATTAAACTGGCCGTAACTCCACAAAACGTAGCCCGAGGGCTCTGAAACTTCTAGGGTGCGTCCGTCAGGTCACTAGGAGCGTCCCCAGTGGGTTTTCTCAGAATCGGGTTCGGGGTCCGATTTTCGGAAAATCGCGATTTTGCGCGGGCATGTTTTCATAGGAAATTTGGCCTGTATTTAGCCTCTCATTAAACTGGCCATAACTCCACAAAACGTAGCCCGAGGGCTCTGAAACTTCTAGGGTGCGTCCGTCAGGTCACTAGGAGCGTCCCCAGGGGGTTTTCTCAGAATCGGGTTCGGGGTACTTTTTTCGGAAAATCGCGATTTTGCGCGGGCATGTTTTCATAGGAAATTTGGCCTTTATTTAGCCTCTCATTAAACTGGCCTTAACTCCACAAAACGTAGCCCGAGGGCTCTGAAACTTCTAGGGTGCGTCCGTCAGTTCACTAGGAGCGTCCCCAAGGGGTTTTCTCAGAATCGGGTTCGGGGTACTTTTTTCGGAAAATCGCGATTTTGCGCGGGCATGTTTTCATAGGAAATTTGGCCTGTATTTAGCCTCTCATTAAACTGGCCGTAACTCCACAAAACGTTGCCCGAGGGCTCTGAAACTTCTAGGGTGCGTCCGTCAGGTCACTAGGAGCGTCCCCAGGGGGTTTTCTCAGAATCGGGTTCGGGGTCCGATTTTCGGAAAATCGCGATTTTGCGCGGGAATTTTCATAGGAAATTTGGCCTGTATTTAGCCTCTCATTAAACTGGCCGTAACTCCACAAAACGTAGCCCGAGGGCTCTGAAACTTCTAGGGTGCGTCCGTCAGGTCACTAGGAGCGTCCCCAGTGGGTTTTCTCAGAATCGGGTTCGGGGTCCGATTTTCGGAAATTCGCGATTTTGCGCGGGCATTTTTTCATAGGAAATTTGGCCTGTATTTAGCCTCTCATTAAACTGGCCGTAACTCCACAAAACGTAGCCCGAGGGCTCTGAAACTTCTAGGGTGCGTCCGTCAGGTCACTAGGAGCGTCCCCAGTGGGTTTTCTCAGAATCGGGTTCGGGGTCCGATTTTCGGAAAATCGCGATTTTGCGCGGGCATTTTTTCATAGGAAATTTGGCCTGTATTTAGCCTCTCAATAAACTGGCCGTAACTCCACAAAACGTAGCCCGAGGGCTCTGAAACTTCTAGGGTGCGTCCGTCAGGTCACTAGGAGCGTCCCCAGTGGGTTTTCTCAGAATCGGGTTCGGGGTCCGATTTTCGGAAAAACGCGATTTTGCGCAGGCATTTTTTCATAGGAAATTTGGCCTGTATTTAGCCTCTCTTAAACTGGCCGTAACTCCACAAAACGTAGCCCGAGGGCTCTGAAACTTCTAGGGTGCGTCCATCAGGTCACTGGGAGCGTCCCCAGTGGGTTTTCTTAGAATCGGGTTTGGGGTACTTTTTTCGGAAAATCGCGATTTTGCGCGGGCATGTTTTCATAGGAAATTTGGCCTGTATTTAGCCTCTCATTAAACTGGCCGTAACTCTACAAAACGTAGACTGAGGGCTCTGAAACTTCTAGGGTGCGTCCGTCAGGTCACTAGGAGCGTCCCCAGTGGGTTTTCTCAGAATCGGGTTCGGGGTCCTATTTTCGGAAAATCGCGATTTTGCGCGGGCATGTTTTCATAGGAAATTTGGCCTGTATTTAGCCTCTCATTAAACTGGCCGTAACTCCGCAAAACGTAGCCCGAGGGCTCTGAAACTTCTAGGGTGCGTCCGTCAGGTCACTGGGAGCGTCCCCAGATGGTTTTCTCAGAATCGGGTTTGGGGTCCGATTTCCAGAAAATTGCGATTTTGCGCAGGCCCGTTTTCATAGGAAATTTGGCCTGTATTTAGCCTCTCATTAAACTGGCCGTAACTCTACAAAACGTAGACCGAGGACTCTGAAACTTCTAGGGTGCATCCGTCAGGTCACTAGGAGCGTCCCCAGTGGGTTTTCTCAGAATCGGGTTCGGGGTCCTATTTTCGGAAAATCGCGATTTTGCGCGGGCATGTTTTCATAGGAAATTTGGCCTGTATTTAGCCTCTCATTAAACTGGCCGTAACTCCACAAAACGTAGCCCGAGGGCTCTGAAACTTCTAGGGTGCGTCCGTCAGGTCACTAGGAGCGTCCCCAGGGGGTTTTCTCAGAATCGGGTTCGGGGTACTTTTTTTGGAAAATCGCGATTTTGCGCGGGCATGTTTTCATAGGAAATTTGGCCTGTATTTAGCCTCTCATTAAACTGGCCGTAACTCCACAAAACGTAGCCCGAGGGCTCTGAAACTCCTAGGGTGCGTCCGTCAGGTCACTAGGAGCGTCCCCAGGGGGTTTTGTCAGAATCGGGTTCGGGGTACTTTTTTGGAAAATCGCGATTTTGCGCGGGCATGTTTTCATAGGAAATTTGGCCTGTATTTAGCCTCTCATTAAACTGGCCGTAACTCCACAAAACGTAGCCCGAGGGCTCTGAAACTTCTAGGGTGCGTCCGTCAGGTCACTAGGAGCGTCCCCAGTGGGTTTTCTCAGAATCGGGTTCGGGGTCCGATTTTCGGAAAATCGCGATTTTGCGCGGGCATGTTTTCATAGGAAATTTGGCCTGTATTTAGCCTCTCATTATACTGGCCATAACTCCACAAAACGTAGCCCGAGGGCTCTGAAACTTCTAGGGTGCGTCCGTCAGGTCACTAGGAGCGTCCCCAGGGGGTTTTCTCAGAATCGGGTTCGGGGTACTTTTTTCGGAAAATCGCGATTTTGCGCGGGCATGTTTTCATAGGAAATTTGGCCTTTATTTAGCCTCTCATTAAACTGGCCTTAACTCCACAAAACGTAGCCCGAGGGCTCTGAAACTTCTAGGGTGCGTCCGTCAGTTCACTAGGAGCGTCCCCAAGGGGTTTTCTCAGAATCGGGTTCGGGGTACTTTTTTCGGAAAATCGCGATTTTGCGCGGGCATGTTTTCATAGGAAATTTGGCCTGTATTTAGCCTCTCATTAAACTGGCCGTAACTCCACAAAACGTTGCCCGAGGGCTCTGAAACTTCTAGGGTGCGTCCGTCAGGTCACTAGGAGCGTCCCCAGGGGGTTTTCTCAGAATCGGGTTCGGGGTCCGATTTTCGGAAAATCGCGATTTTGCGCGGGAATTTTCATAGGAAATTTGGCCTGTATTTAGCCTCTCATTAAACTGGCCGTAACTCCACAAAACGTAGCCCGAGGGCTCTGAAACTTCTAGGGTGCGTCCGTCAGGTCACTAGGAGCGTCCCCAGTGGGTTTTCTCAGAATCGGGTTCGGGGTCCGATTTTCGGAAATTCGCGATTTTGCGCGGGCATTTTTTCATAGGAAATTTGGCCTGTATTTAGCCTCTCATTAAACTGGCCGTAACTCCACAAAACGTAGCCCGAGGGCTCTGAAACTTCTAGGGTGCGTCCGTCAGGTCACTAGGAGCGTCCCCAGTGGGTTTTCTCAGAATCGGGTTCGGGGTCCGATTTTCGGAAAATCGCGATTTTGCGCGGGCATTTTTTCATAGGAAATTTGGCCTGTATTTAGCCTCTCAATAAACTGGCCGTAACTCCACAAAACGTAGCCCGAGGGCTCTGAAACTTCTAGGGTGCGTCCGTCAGGTCACTAGGAGCGTCCCCAGTGGGTTTTCTCAGAATCGGGTTCGGGGTCCGATTTTCGGAAAAACGCGATTTTGCGCAGGCATTTTTTCATAGGAAATTTGGCCTGTATTTAGCCTCTCTTAAACTGGCCGTAACTCCACAAAACGTAGCCCGAGGGCTCTGAAACTTCTAGGGTGCGTCCATCAGGTCACTGGGAGCGTCCCCAGTGGGTTTTCTTAGAATCGGGTTTGGGGTACTTTTTTCGGAAAATCGCGATTTTGCGTGGGCATGTTTTCATAGGAAATTTGGCCTGTATTTAGCCTCTCATTAAACTGGCCGTAACTCTAAAAAAAGTAGACTGAGGGCTCTGAAACTTCTAGGGTGCGTCCGTCAGGTCACTAGGAGCGTCCCCAGTGGGTTTTCTCAGAATCGGGTTCGGGGTCCTATTTTCGGAAAATCGCGATTTTGCGCGGGCATGTTTTCATAGGAAATTTGGCCTGTATTTAGCCTCTCATTAAACTGGCCGTAACTCCGCAAAACGTAGCCCGAGGGCTCTGAAACTTCTAGGGTGCGTCCGTCAGGTCACTGGGAGCGTCCCCAGATGGTTTTCTCAGAATCGGGTTTGGGGTCCGATTTCCAGAAAATTGCGATTTTGCGCAGGCCCGTTTTCATAGGAAATTTGGCCTGTATTTAGCCTCTCATTAAACTGGCCGTAACTCTACAAAACGTAGACCGAGGACTCTGAAACTTCTAGGGTGCATCCGTCAGGTCACTAGGAGCGTCCCCAGTGGGTTTTCTCAGAATCGGGTTCGGGGTCCTATTTTCGGAAAATCGCGATTTTGCGCGGGCATGTTTTCATAGGAAATTTGGCCTGTATTTAGCCTCTCATTAAACTGGCCGTAACTCCACAAAACGTAGCCCGAGGGCTCTGAAACTTCTAGGGTGCGTCCGTCAGGTCACTAGGAGCGTCCCCAGGGGGTTTTCTCAGAATCGGGTTCGGGGTACTTTTTTTGGAAAATCGCGATTTTGCGCGGGCATGTTTTCATAGGAAATTTGGCCTGTATTTAGCCTCTCATTAAACTGGCCGTAACTCCACAAAACGTAGCCCGAGGGCTCTGAAACTTCTAGGGTGCGTCCGTCAGGTCACTAGGAGCGTCCCCAGGGGGTTTTGTCAGAATCGGGTTCGGGGTACTTTTTTGGAAAATCGCGATTTTGCGCGGGCATGTTTTCATAGGAAATTTGGCCTGTATTTAGCCTCTCATTAAACTGGCCGTAACTCCACAAAACGTAGCCCGAGGGCTCTGAAACTTCTAGGGTGCGTCCGTCAGGTCACTAGGAGCGTCCCCAGTGGGTTTTCTCAGAATCGGGTTCGGGGTACTTTTTTCGGAAAATCGCGATTTTGCGCGGGCATGTTTTCATAGGAAATTTGGCCTTTATTTAGCCTCTCATTAAACTGGCCTTAACTCCACAAAACGTAGCCCGAGGGCTCTGAAACTTCTAGGGTGCGTCCGTCAGTTCACTAGGAGCGTCCCCAAGGGGTTTTCTCAGAATCGGGTTCGGGGTACTTTTTTCGGAAAATCGCGATTTTGCGCGGGCATGTTTTCATAGGAAATTTGGCCTGTATTTAGCCTCTCATTAAACTGGCCGTAACTCCACAAAACGTTGCCCGAGGGCTCTGAAACTTCTAGGGTGCGTCCGTCAGGTCACTAGGAGCGTCCCCAGGGGGTTTTCTCAGAATCGGGTTCGGGGTCCGATTTTCGGAAAATCGCGATTTTGCGCGGGAATTTTCATAGGAAATTTGGCCTGTATTTAGCCTCTCATTAAACTGGCTGTAACTCCACAAAACGTAGCCCGAGGGCTCTGAAACTTCTAGGGTGCGTCCGTCAGGTCACTAGGAGCGTCCCCAGTGGGTTTTCTCAGAATCGGGTTCGGGGTCCGATTTTCGGAAATTCGCGATTTTGCGCGGGCATTTTTTCATAGGAAATTTGGCCTGTATTTAGCCTCTCATTAAACTGGCCGTAACTCCACAAAACGTAGCCCGAGGGCTCTGAAACTTCTAGGGTGCGTCCGTCAGGTCACTAGGAGCGTCCCCAGTGGGTTTTCTCAGAATCGGGTTCGGGGTCCGATTTTCGGAAAATCGCGATTTTGCGCGGGCATTTTTTCATAGGAAATTTGGCCTGTATTTAGCCTCTCAATAAACTGGCCGTAACTCCACAAAACGTAGCCCGAGGGCTCTGAAACTTCTAGGGTGCGTCCGTCAGGTCACTAGGAGCGTCCCCAGTGGGTTTTCTCAGAATCGGGTTCGGGGTCCGATTTTCGGAAAAACGCGATTTTGCGCAGGCATTTTTTCATAGGAAATTTGGCCTGTATTTAGCCTCTCTTAAACTGGCCGTAACTCCACAAAACGTAGCCCGAGGGCTCTGAAACTTCTAGGGTGCGTCCATCAGGTCACTGGGAGCGTCCCCAGTGGGTTTTCTTAGAATCGGGTTTGGGGTACTTTTTTCGGAAAATCGCGATTTTGCGCGGGCATGTTTTCATAGGAAATTTGGCCTGTATTTAGCCTCTCATTAAACTGGCCGTAACTCTACAAAACGTAGACTGAGGGCTCTGAAACTTCTAGGGTGCGTCCGTCAGGTCACTAGGAGCGTCCCCAGTGGGTTTTCTCAGAATCGGGTTCGGGGTCCTATTTTCGGAAAATCGCGATTTTGCGCGGGCATGTTTTCATAGGAAATTTGGCCTGTATTTAGCCTCTCATTAAACTGGCCGTAACTCCGCAAAACGTAGCCCGAGGGCTCTGAAACTTCTAGGGTGCGTCCGTCAGGTCACTGGGAGCGTCCCCAGATGGTTTTCTCAGAATCGGGTTTGGGGTCCGATTTCCAGAAAATTGCGATTTTGCGCAGGCCCGTTTTCATAGGAAATTTGGCCTGTATTTAGCCTCTCATTAAACTGGCCGTAACTCTACAAAACGTAGACCGAGGACTCTGAAACTTCTAGGGTGCATCCGTCAGGTCACTAGGAGCGTCCCCAGTGGGTTTTCTCAGAATCGGGTTCGGGGTCCTATTTTCGGAAAATCGCGATTTTGCGCGGGCATGTTTTCATAGGAAATTTGGCCTGTATTTAGCCTCTCATTAAACTGGCCGTAACTCCACAAAACGTAGCCCGAGGGCTCTGAAACTTCTAGGGTGCGTCCGTCAGGTCACTAGGAGCGTCCCCAGGGGGTTTTCTCAGAATCGGGTTCGGGGTACTTTTTTTGGAAAATCGCGATTTTGCGCGGGCATGTTTTCATAGGAAATTTGGCCTGTATTTAGCCTCTCATTAAACTGGCCGTAACTCCACAAAACGTAGCCCGAGGGCTCTGAAACTCCTAGGGTGCGTCCGTCAGGTCACTAGGAGCGTCCCCAGGGGGTTTTGTCAGAATCGGGTTCGGGGTACTTTTTTGGAAAATCGCGATTTTGCGCGGGCATGTTTTCATAGGAAATTTGGCCTGTATTTAGCCTCTCATTAAACTGGCCGTAACTCCACAAAACGTAGCCCGAGGGCTCTGAAACTTCTAGGGTGCGTCCGTCAGGTCACTAGGAGCGTCCCCAGTGGGTTTTCTCAGAATCGGGTTCGGGGTCCGATTTTCGGAAAATCGCGATTTTGCGCGGGCATGTTTTCATAGGAAATTTGGCCTGTATTTAGCCTCTCATTATACTGGCCATAACTCCACAAAACGTAGCCCGAGGGCTCTGAAACTTCTAGGGTGCGTCCGTCAGGTCACTAGGAGCGTCCCCAGGGGGTTTTCTCAGAATCGGGTTCGGGGTACTTTTTTCGGAAAATCGCGATTTTGCGCGGGCATGTTTTCATAGGAAATTTGGCCTTTATTTAGCCTCTCATTAAACTGGCCTTAACTCCACAAAGCGTAGCCCGAGGGCTCTGAAACTTCTAGGGTGCGTCCGTCAGTTCACTAGGAGCGTCCCCAAGGGGTTTTCTCAGAATCGGGTTCGGGGTACTTTTTTCGGAAAATCGCGATTTTGCGCGGGCATGTTTTCATAGGAAATTTGGCCTGTATTTAGCCTCTCATTAAACTGGCCGTAACTCCACAAAACGTTGCCCGAGGGCTCTGAAACTTCTAGGGTGCGTCCGTCAGGTCACTAGGAGCGTCCCCAGGGGGTTTTCTCAGAATCGGGTTCGGGGTCCGATTTTCGGAAAATCGCGATTTTGCGCGGGAATTTTCATAGGAAATTTGGCCTGTATTTAGCCTCTCATTAAACTGGCCGTAACTCCACAAAACGTAGCCCGAGGGCTCTGAAACTTCTAGGGTGCGTCCGTCAGGTCACTAGGAGCGTCCCCAGTGGGTTTTCTCAGAATCGGGTTCGGGGTCCGATTTTCGGAAAAACGCGATTTTGCGCGGGCATTTTTTCATAGGAAATTTGGCCTGTATTTAGCCTCTCATTAAACTGGCCGTAACTCCACAAAACGTAGCCCGAGGGCTCTGAAACTTCTAGGGTGCGTCCGTCAGGTCACTAGGAGCGTCCCCAGTGGGTTTTCTCAGAATCGGGTTCGGGGTCCGATTTTCGGAAAATCGCGATTTTGCGCGGGCATTTTTTCATAGGAAATTTGGCCTGTATTTAGCCTCTCAATAAACTGGCCGTAACTCCACAAAACGTAGCCCGAGGGCTCTGAAACTTCTAGGGTGCGTCCGTCAGGTCACTAGGAGCGTCCCCAGTGGGTTTTCTCAGAATCGGGTTCGGGGTCCGATTTTCGGAAAAACGCGATTTTGCGCAGGCATTTTTTCATAGGAAATTTGGCCTGTATTTAGCCTCTCTTAAACTGGCCGTAACTCCACAAAACGTAGCCCGAGGGCTCTGAAACTTCTAGGGTGCGTCCATCAGGTCACTGGGAGCGTCCCCAGTGGGTTTTCTTAGAATCGGGTTTGGGGTACTTTTTTCGGAAAATCGCGATTTTGCGCGGGCATGTTTTCATAGGAAATTTGGCCCGTATTTAGCCTCTCATTAAACTGGCCGTAACTCTACAAAACGTAGACTGAGGGCTCTGAAACTTCTAGGGTGCGTCCGTCAGGTCACTAGGAGCGTCCCCAGTGGGTTTTCTCAGAATCGGGTTCGGGGTCCTATTTTCGGAAAATCGCGATTTTGCGCGGGCATGTTTTCATAGGAAATTTGGCCTGTATTTAGCCTCTCATTAAACTGGCCGTAACTCCGCAAAACGTAGCCCGAGGGCTCTGAAACTTCTAGGGTGCGTCCGTCAGGTCACTGGGAGCGTCCCCAGATGGTTTTCTCAGAATCGGGTTTGGGGTCCGATTTCCAGAAAATTGCGATTTTGCGCAGGCCCGTTTTCATAGGAAATTTGGCCTGTATTTAGCCTCTCATTGAACTGGCCGTAACTCTACAAAACGTAGACCGAGGACTCTGAAACTTCTAGGGTGCATCCGTCAGGTCACTAGGAGCGTCCCCAGTGGGTTTTCTCAGAATCGGGTTCGGGGTCCTATTTTCGGAAAATCGCGATTTTGCGCGGGCATGTTTTCATAGGAAATTTGGCCTGTATTTAGCCTCTCATTAAACTGGCCGTAACTCCACAAAACGTAGCCCGAGGGCTCTGAAACTTCTAGGGTGCGTCCGTCAGGTCACTAGGAGCGTCCCCAGGGGGTTTTCTCAGAATCGGGTTCGGGGTACTTTTTTTGGAAAATCGCGATTTTGCGCGGGCATGTTTTCATAGGAAATTTGGCCTGTATTTAGCCTCTCATTAAACTGGCCGTAACTCCACAAAACGTTGCCCGAGGGCTCTGAAACTTCTAGGGTGCGTCCGTCAGGTCACTAGGAGCGTCCCCAGTGGGTTTTCTCAGAATCGGGTTCGGGGTCCGATTTTCGGAAAATCGCGATTTTGCGCGGGCATTTTTTCATAGGAAATTTGGCCTGTATTTAGCCTCTCAATAAACTGGCCGTAACTCCACAAAACGTAGCCCGAGGGCTCTGAAACTTCTAGGGTGCGTCCGTCAGGTCACTAGGAGCGTCCCCAGTGGGTTTTCTCAGAATCGGGTTCGGGGTCCGATTTTCGGAAAAACGCGATTTTGCGCAGGCATTTTTTCATAGGAAATTTGGCCTGTATTTAGCCTCTCTTAAACTGGCCGTAACTCCACAAAACGTAGCCCGAGGGCTCTGAAACTTCTAGGGTGCGTCCATCAGGTCACTGGGAGCGTCCCCAGTGGGTTTTCTTAGAATCGGGTTTGGGGTACTTTTTTCGGAAAATCGCGATTTTGCGCGGGCATGTTTTCATAGGAAATTTGGCCTGTATTTAGCCTCTCATTAAACTGGCCGTAACTCTACAAAACGTAGACTGAGGGCTCTGAAACTTCTAGGGTGCGTCCGTCAGGTCACTAGGAGCGTCCCCAGTGGGTTTTCTCAGAATCGGGTTCGGGGTCCTATTTTCGGAAAATCGCGATTTTGCGCGGGCATGTTTTCATAGGAAATTTGGCCTGTATTTAGCCTCTCATTAAACTGGCCGTAACTCCGCAAAACGTAGCCCGAGGGCTCTGAAACTTCTAGGGTGCGTCCGTCAGGTCACTGGGAGCGTCCCCAGATGGTTTTCTCAGAATCGGGTTTGGGGTCCGATTTCCAGAAAATTGCGATTTTGCGCAGGCCCGTTTTCATAGGAAATTTGGCCTGTATTTAGCCTCTCATTGAACTGGCCGTAACTCTACAAAACGTAGACCGAGGACTCTGAAACTTCTAGGGTGCATCCGTCAGGTCACTAGGAGCGTCCCCAGTGGGTTTTCTCAGAATCGGGTTCGGGGTCCTATTTTCGGAAAATCGCGATTTTGCGCGGGCATGTTTTCATAGGAAATTTGGCCTGTATTTAGCCTCTCATTAAACTGGCCGTAACTCCACAAAACGTAGCCCGAGGGCTCTGAAACTTCTAGGGTGCGTCCGTCAGGTCACTAGGAGCGTCCCCAGGGGGTTTTCTCAGAATCGGGTTCGGGGTACTTTTTTTGGAAAATCGCGATTTTGCGCGGGCATGTTTTCATAGGAAATTTGGCCTGTATTTAGCCTCTCATTAAACTGGCCGTAACTCCACAAAACGTAGCCCGAGGGCTCTGAAACTTCTAGGGTGCGTCCGTCAGGTCACTAGGAGCGTCCCCAGGGGGTTTTGTCAGAATCGGGTTCGGGGTACTTTTTTGGAAAATCGCGATTTTGCGCGGGCATGTTTTCATAGGAAATTTGGCCTGTATTTAGCCTCTCATTAAACTGGCCGTAACTCCACAAAACGTAGCCCGAGGGCTCTGAAACTTCTAGGGTGCGTCCGTCAGGTCACTAGGAGCGTCCCCAGTGGGTTTTCTCAGAATCGGGTTCGGGGTCCGATTTTCGGAAAATCGCGATTTTGCGCGGGCATGTTTTCATAGGAAATTTGGCCTGTATTTAGCCTCTCATTAAACTGGCCGTAACTCCACAAAACGTAGCCCGAGGGCTCTGAAACTTCTAGGGTGCGTCCGTCAGGTCACTAGGAGCGTCCCCAGGGGGTTTTCTCAGAATCGGGTTCGGGGTACTTTTTTGGAAAATCGCGATTTTGCGCGGGCATGTTTTCATAGGAAATTTGGCCTGTATTTAGCCTCTCATTAAACTGGCCGTAACTCCACAAAACGTAGCCCGAGGGCTCTGAAACTTCTAGGGTGCGTCCGTCAGGTCACTAGGAGCGTCCCCAGTGGGTTTTCTCAGAATCGGGTTCGGGGTCCGATTTTCGGAAAATCGCGATTTTGCGCGGGCATGTTTTCATAGGAAATTTGGCCTGTATTTAGCCTCTCATTATACTGGCCATAACTCCACAAAACGTAGCCCGAGGGCTCTGAAACTTCTAGGGTGCGTCCGTCAGGTCACTAGGAGCGTCCCCAGGGGGTTTTCTCAGAATCGGGTTCGGGGTACTTTTTTCGGAAAATCGCGATTTTGCGCGGGCATGTTTTCATAGGAAATTTGGCCTTTATTTAGCCTCTCATTAAACTGGCCTTAACTCCACAAAACGTAGCCCGAGGGCTCTGAAACTTCTAGGGTGCGTCCGTCAGTTCACTAGGAGCGTCCCCAAGGGGTTTTCTCAGAATCGGGTTCGGGGTACTTTTTTCGGAAAATCGCGATTTTGCGCGGGCATGTTTTCATAGGAAATTTGGCCTGTATTTAGCCTCTCATTAAACTGGCCGTAACTCCACAAAACGTTGCCCGAGGGCTCTGAAACTTCTAGGGTGCGTCCGTCAGGTCACTAGGAGCGTCCCCAGGGGGTTTTCTCAGAATCGGGTTCGGGGTCCGATTTTCGGAAAATCGCGATTTTGCGCGGGAATTTTCATAGGAAATTTGGCCTGTATTTAGCCTCTCATTAAACTGGCCGTAACTCCACAAAACGTAGCCCGAGGGCTCTGAAACTTCTAGGGTGCGTCCGTCAGGTCACTAGGAGCGTCCCCAGTGGGTTTTCTCAGAATCGGGTTCGGGGTCCGATTTTCGGAAAATCGCGATTTTGCGCGGGCATTTTTTCATAGGAAATTTGGCCTGTATTTAGCCTCACAATAAACTGGCCGTAACTCCACAAAACGTAGCCCGAGGGCTCTGAAACTTCTAGGGTGCGTCCGTCAGGTCACTAGGAGCGTCCCCAGTGGGTTTTCTCAGAATCGGGTTCGGGGTCCGATTTTCGGAAAAACGCGATTTTGCGCAGGCATTTTTTCATAGGAAATTTGGCCTGTATTAAGCCTCTCTTAAACTGGCCGTAACTCCACAAAACGTAGCCCGAGGGCTCTGAAACTTCTAGGGTGCGTCCATCAGGTCACTGGGAGCGTCCCCAGTGGGTTTTCTTAGAATCGGGTTTGGGGTACTTTTTTCGGAAAATCGCGATTTTGCGCGGGCATGTTTTCATAGGAAATTTGGCCTGTATTTAGCCTCTCATTAAACTGGCCGTAACTCTACAAAACGTAGACTGAGGGCTCTGAAACTTCTAGGGTGCGTCCGTCAGGTCACTAGGAGCGTCCCCAGTGGGTTTTCTCAGAATCGGGTTCGGGGTCCTATTTTCGGAAAATCGCGATTTTGCGCGGGCATGTTTTCATAGGAAATTTGGCCTGTATTTAGCCTCTCATTAAACTGGCCGTAACTCCGCAAAACGTAGCCCGAGGGCTCTGAAACTTCTAGGGTGCGTCCGTCAGGTCACTGGGAGCGTCCCCAGATGGTTTTCTCAGAATCGGGTTTGGGGTCCGATTTCCAGAAAATTGCGATTTTGCGCAGGCCCATTTTCATAGGAAATTTGGCCTGTATTTAGCCTCTCATTAAACTGGCCGTAACTCTACAAAACGTAGACCGAGGACTCTGAAACTTCTAGGGTGCATCCGTCAGGTCACTAGGAGCGTCCCCAGTGGGTTTTCTCAGAATCGGGTTCGGGGTCCTATTTTCGGAAAATCGCGATTTTGCGCGGGCATGTTTTCATAGGAAATTTGGCCTGTATTTAGCCTCTCATTAAACTGGCCGTAACTCCACAAAACGTAGCCCGAGGGCTCTGAAACTTCTAGGGTGCGTCCGTCAGGTCACTAGGAGCGTCCCCAGGGGGTTTTCTCAGAATCGGGTTCGGGGTACTTTTTTTGGAAAATCGCGATTTTGCGCGGGCA
Organism: Halichoeres trimaculatus; assembly: GCF_033239565.1. Classification (NCBI taxonomy): domain Eukaryota; kingdom Metazoa; phylum Chordata; class Actinopteri; order Labriformes; family Labridae; genus Halichoeres; species Halichoeres trimaculatus. Next base: position 21,869,342 of record NW_027437197.1, read on the forward strand.
TGTTTTCATAGGAAATTTGGCCTGTATTTAGCCTCTCATTAAACTGGCCGTAACTCCACAAAACGTAGCCCGAGGGCTCTGAAACTCCTAGGGTGCGTCCGTCAGGTCACTAGGAGCGTCCCCAGGGGGTTTTGTCAGAATCGGGTTCGGGGTACTTTTTTGGAAAATCGCGATTTTGCGCGGGCATGTTTTCATAGGAAATTTGGCCTGTATTTAGCCTCTCATTAAACTGGCCGTAACTCCACAAAACGTAGCCCGAGGGCTCTGAAACTTCTAGGGTGCGTCCGTCAGGTCACTAGGAGCGTCCCCAGTGGGTTTTCTCAGAATCGGGTTCGGGGTCCGATTTTCGGAAAATCGCGATTTTGCGCGGGCATGTTTTCATAGGAAATTTGGCCTGTATTTAGCCTCTCATTAAACTGGCCATAACTCCACAAAACGTAGCCCGAGGGCTCTGAAACTTCTAGGGTGCGTCCGTCAGGTCACTAGGAGCGTCCCCAGGGGGTTTTCTCAGAATCGGGTTCGGGGTACTTTTTTCGGAAAATCGCGATTTTGCGCGGGCATGTTTTCATAGGAAATTTGGCCTTTATTTAGCCTCTCATTAAACTGGCCTTAACTCCACAAAACGAAGCCCGAGGGCTCTGAAACTTCTAGGGTGCGTCCGTCAGTTCACTAGGAGCGTCCCCAAGGGGTTTTCTCAGAATCGGGTTCGGGGTACTTTTTTCGGAAAATCGCGATTTTGCGCGGGCATGTTTTCATAGGAAATTTGGCCTGTATTTAGCCTCTCATTAAACTGGCCGTAACTCCACAAAACGTTGCCTGAGGGCTCTGAAACTTCTAGGGTGCGTCCGTCAGGTCACTAGGAGCGTCCCCAGGGGGTTTTCTCAGAATCGGGTTCGGGGTCCGATTTTCGGAAAATCGCGATTTTGCGCGGGAATTTTCATAGGAAATTTGGCCTGTATTTAGCCTCTCATTAAACTGGCCGTAACTCCACAAAACGTAGCCCGAGGGCTCTGAAACTTCTAGGGTGCGTCCGTCAGGTCACTAGGAGCGTCCCCAGTGGGTTTTCTCAGAATCGGGTTCGGGGTCCGATTTTCGGAAATTCGCGATTTTGCGCGGGCATTTTTTCATAGGAAATTTGGCCTGTATTTAGCCTCTCATTAAACTGGCCGTAACTCCACAAAACGTAGCCCGAGGGCTCTGAAACTTCTAGGGTGCGTCCGTCAGGTCACTAGGAGCGTCCCCAGTGGGTTTTCTCAGAATCGGGTTCGGGGTCCGATTTTCGGAAAATCGCGATTTTGCGCGGGCATTTTTTCATAGGAAATTTGGCCTGTATTTAGCCTCTCAATAAACTGGCCGTAACTCCACAAAACGTAGCCCGAGGGCTCTGAAACTTCTAGGGTGCGTCCGTCAGGTCACTAGGAGCGTCCCCAGTGGGTTTTCTCAGAATCGGGTTCGGGGTCCGATTTTCGGAAAAACGCGATTTTGCGCAGGCATTTTTTCATAGGAAATTTGGCCTGTATTTAGCCTCTCTTAAACTGGCCGTAACTCCACAAAACGTAGCCCGAGGGCTCTGAAACTTCTAGGGTGCGTCCATCAGGTCACTGGGAGCGTCCCCAGTGGGTTTTCTTAGAATCGGGTTTGGGGTACTTTTTTCGGAAAATCGCGATTTTGCGCGGGCATGTTTTCATAGGAAATTTGGCCTGTATTTAGCCTCTCATTAAACTGGCCGTAACTCTACAAAACGTAGACTGAGGGCTCTGAAACTTCTAGGGTGCGTCCGTCAGGTCACTAGGAGCGTCCCCAGTGGGTTTTCTCAGAATCGGGTTCGGGGTCCTATTTTCGGAAAATCGCGATTTTGCGCGGGCATGTTTTCATAGGAAATTTGGCCTGTATTTAGCCTCTCATTAAACTGGCCGTAACTCCGCAAAACGTAGCCCGAGGGCTCTGAAACTTCTAGGGTGCGTCCGTCAGGTCACTGGGAGCGTCCCCAGATGGTTTTCTCAGAATCGGGTTTGGGGTCCGATTTCCAGAAAATTGCGATTTTGCGCAGGCCCGTTTTCATAGGAAATTTGGCCTGTATTTAGCCTCTCATTAAACTGGCCGTAACTCTACAAAACGTAGACCGAGGACTCTGAAACTTCTAGGGTGCATCCGTCAGGTCACTAGGAGCGTCCCCAGTGGGTTTTCTCAGAATCGGGTTCGGGGTCCTATTTTCGGAAAATCGCGATTTTGCGCGGGCATGTTTTCATAGGAAATTTGGCCTGTATTTAGCCTCTCATTAAACTGGCCGTAACTCCACAAAACGTAGCCCGAGGGCTCTGAAACTTCTAGGGTGCGTCCGTCAGGTCACTAGGAGCGTCCCCAGGGGGTTTTCTCAGAATCGGGTTCGGGGTACTTTTTTTGGAAAATCGCGATTTTGCGCGGGCATGTTTTCATAGGAAATTTGGCCTGTATTTAGCCTCTCATTAAACTGGCCGTAACTCCACAAAACGTAGCCCGAGGGCTCTGAAACTCCTAGGGTGCGTCCGTCAGGTCACTAGGAGCGTCCCCAGGGGGTTTTGTCAGAATCGGGTTCGGGGTACTTTTTTGGAAAATCGCGATTTTGCGCGGGCATGTTTTCATAGGAAATTTGGCCTGTATTTAGCCTCTCATTAAACTGGCCGTAACTCCACAAAACGTAGCCCGAGGGCTCTGAAACTTCTAGGGTGCGTCCGTCAGGTCACTAGGAGCGTCCCCAGTGGGTTTTCTCAGAATCGGGTTCGGGGTCCGATTTTCGGAAAATCGCGATTTTGCGCGGGCATGTTTTCATAGGAAATTTGGCCTGTATTTAGCCTCTCATTATACTGGCCATAACTCCACAAAACGTAGCCCGAGGGCTCTGAAACTTCTAGGGTGCGTCCGTCAGGTCACTAGGAGCGTCCCCAGGGGGTTTTCTCAGAATCGGGTTCGGGGTACTTTTTTCGGAAAATCGCGATTTTGCGCGGGCATGTTTTCATAGGAAATTTGGCCTTTATTTAGCCTCTCATTAAACTGGCCTTAACTCCACAAAACGTAGCCCGAGGGCTCTGAAACTTCTAGGGTGCGTCCGTCAGTTCACTAGGAGCGTCCCCAAGGGGTTTTCTCAGAATCGGGTTCGGGGTACTTTTTTCGGAAAATCGCGATTTTGCGCGGGCATGTTTTCATAGGAAATTTGGCCTGTATTTAGCCTCTCATTAAACTGGCCGTAACTCCACAAAACGTTGCCCGAGGGCTCTGAAACTTCTAGGGTGCGTCCGTCAGGTCACTAGGAGCGTCCCCAGGGGGTTTTCTCAGAATCGGGTTCGGGGTCCGATTTTCGGAAAATCGCGATTTTGCGCGGGAATTTTCATAGGAAATTTGGCCTGTATTTAGCCTCTCATTAAACTGGCCGTAACTCCACAAAACGTAGCCCGAGGGCTCTGAAACTTCTAGGGTGCGTCCGTCAGGTCACTAGGAGCGTCCCCAGTGGGTTTTCTCAGAATCGGGTTCGGGGTCCGATTTTCGGAAATTCGCGATTTTGCGCGGGCATTTTTTCATAGGAAATTTGGCCTGTATTTAGCCTCTCATTAAACTGGCCGTAACTCCACAAAACGTAGCCCGAGGGCTCTGAAACTTCTAGGGTGCGTCCGTCAGGTCACTAGGAGCGTCCCCAGTGGGTTTTCTCAGAATCGGGTTCGGGGTCCGATTTTCGGAAAATCGCGATTTTGCGCGGGCATTTTTTCATAGGAAATTTGGCCTGTATTTAGCCTCTCAATAAACTGGCCGTAACTCCACAAAACGTAGCCCGAGGGCTCTGAAACTTCTAGGGTGCGTCCGTCAGGTCACTAGGAGCGTCCCCAGTGGGTTTTCTCAGAATCGGGTTCGGGGTCCGATTTTCGGAAAAACGCGATTTTGCGCAGGCATTTTTTCATAGGAAATTTGGCCTGTATTTAGCCTCTCTTAAACTGGCCGTAACTCCACAAAACGTAGCCCGAGGGCTCTGAAACTTCTAGGGTGCGTCCATCAGGTCACTGGGAGCGTCCCCAGTGGGTTTTCTTAGAATCGGGTTTGGGGTACTTTTTTCGGAAAATCGCGATTTTGCGTGGGCATGTTTTCATAGGAAATTTGGCCTGTATTTAGCCTCTCATTAAACTGGCCGTAACTCTACAAAACGTAGACTGAGGGCTCTGAAACTTCTAGGGTGCGTCCGTCAGGTCACTAGGAGCGTCCCCAGTGGGTTTTCTCAGAATCGGGTTCGGGGTCCTATTTTCGGAAAATCGCGATTTTGCGCGGGCATGTTTTCATAGGAAATTTGGCCTGTATTTAGCCTCTCATTAAACTGGCCGTAACTCCGCAAAACGTAGCCCGAGGGCTCTGAAACTTCTAGGGTGCGTCCGTCAGGTCACTGGGAGCGTCCCCAGATGGTTTTCTCAGAATCGGGTTTGGGGTCCGATTTCCAGAAAATTGCGATTTTGCGCAGGCCCGTTTTCATAGGAAATTTGGCCTGTATTTAGCCTCTCATTAAACTGGCCGTAACTCTACAAAACGTAGACCGAGGACTCTGAAACTTCTAGGGTGCATCCGTCAGGTCACTAGGAGCGTCCCCAGTGGGTTTTCTCAGAATCGGGTTCGGGGTCCTATTTTCGGAAAATCGCGATTTTGCGCGGGCATGTTTTCATAGGAAATTTGGCCTGTATTTAGCCTCTCATTAAACTGGCCGTAACTCCACAAAACGTAGCCCGAGGGCTCTGAAACTTCTAGGGTGCGTCCGTCAGGTCACTAGGAGCGTCCCCAGGGGGTTTTCTCAGAATCGGGTTCGGGGTACTTTTTTTGGAAAATCGCGATTTTGCGCGGGCATGTTTTCATAGGAAATTTGGCCTGTATTTAGCCTCTCATTAAACTGGCCGTAACTCCACAAAACGTAGCCCGAGGGCTCTGAAACTTCTAGGGTGCGTCCGTCAGGTCACTAGGAGCGTCCCCAGGGGGTTTTGTCAGAATCGGGTTCGGGGTACTTTTTTGGAAAATCGCGATTTTGCGCGGGCATGTTTTCATAGGAAATTTGGCCTGTATTTAGCCTCTCATTAAACTGGCCGTAACTCCACAAAACGTAGCCCGAGGGCTCTGAAACTTCTAGGGTGCGTCCGTCAGGTCACTAGGAGCGTCCCCAGTGGGTTTTCTCAGAATCGGGTTCGGGGTCCGATTTTCGGAAAATCGCGATTTTGCGCGGGCATGTTTTCATAGGAAATTTGGCCTGTATTTAGCCTCTCATTATACTGGCCATAACTCCACAAAACGTAGCCCGAGGGCTCTGAAACTTCTAGGGTGCGTCCGTCAGGTCACTAGGAGCGTCCCCAGGGGGTTTTCTCAGAATCGGGTTCGGGGTACTTTTTTCGGAAAATCGCGATTTTGCGCGGGCATGTTTTCATAGGAAATTTGGCCTTTATTTAGCCTCTCATTAAACTGGCCTTAACTCCACAAAACGTAGCCCGAGGGCTCTGAAACTTCTAGGGTGCGTCCGTCAGTTCACTAGGAGCGTCCCCAAGGGGTTTTCTCAGAATCGGGTTCGGGGTACTTTTTTCGGAAAATCGCGATTTTGCGCGGGCATGTTTTCATAGGAAATTTGGCCTGTATTTAGCCTCTCATTAAACTGGCCGTAACTCCACAAAACGTTGCCCGAGGGCTCTGAAACTTCTAGGGTGCGTCCGTCAGGTCACTAGGAGCGTCCCCAGGGGGTTTTCTCAGAATCGGGTTCGGGGTCCGATTTTCGGAAAATCGCGATTTTGCGCGGGAATTTTCATAGGAAATTTGGCCTGTATTTAGCCTCTCATTAAACTGGCCGTAACTCCACAAAACGTAGCCCGAGGGCTCTGAAACTTCTAGGGTGCGTCCGTCAGGTCACTAGGAGCGTCCCCAGTGGGTTTTCTCAGAATCGGGTTCGGGGTCTGATTTTCGGAAATTCGCGATTTTGCGCGGGCATTTTTTCATAGGAAATTTGGCCTGTATTTAGCCTCTCATTAAACTGGCCGTAACTCCACAAAACGTAGCCCGAGGGCTCTGAAACTTCTAGGGTGCGTCCGTCAGGTCACTAGGAGCGTCCCCAGTGGGTTTTCTCAGAATCGGGTTCGGGGTCCGATTTTCGGAAAATCGCGATTTTGCGCGGGCATTTTTTCATAGGAAATTTGGCCTGTATTTAGCCTCTCAATAAACTGGCCGTAACTCCACAAAACGTAGCCCGAGGGCTCTGAAACTTCTAGGGTGCGTCCGTCAGGTCACTAGGAGCGTCCCCAGTGGGTTTTCTCAGAATCGGGTTCGGGGTCCGATTTTCGGAAAAACGCGATTTTGCGCAGGCATTTTTTCATAGGAAATTTGGCCTGTATTTAGCCTCTCTTAAACTGGCCGTAACTCCACAAAACGTAGCCCGAGGGCTCTGAAACTTCTAGGGTGCGTCCATCAGGTCACTGGGAGCGTCCCCAGTGGGTTTTCTTAGAATCGGGTTTGGGGTACTTTTTTCGGAAAATCGCGATTTTGCGCGGGCATGTTTTCATAGGAAATTTGGCCTGTATTTAGCCTCTCATTAAACTGCCGTAACTCTACAAAACGTAGACTGAGGGCTCTGAAACTTCTAGGGTGCGTCCGTCAGGTCACTAGGAGCGTCCCCAGTGGGTTTTCTCAGAATCGGGTTCGGGGTCCTATTTTCGGAAAATCGCGATTTTGCGCGGGCATGTTTTCATAGGAAATTTGGCCTGTATTTAGCCTCTCATTAAACTGGCCGTAACTCCGCAAAACGTAGCCCGAGGGCTCTGAAACTTCTAGGGTGCGTCCGTCAGGTCACTGGGAGCGTCCCCAGATGGTTTTCTCAGAATCGGGTTTGGGGTCCGATTTCCAGAAAATTGCGATTTTGCGCAGGCCCGTTTTCATAGGAAATTTGGCCTGTATTTAGCCTCTCATTAAACTGGCCGTAACTCTACAAAACGTAGCCCGAGGGCTCTGAAACTTCTAGGGTGCGTCCGTCAGGTCACTAGGAGCGTCCCCAGGGGGTTTTCTCAGAATCGGGTTCGGGGTACTTTTTTTGGAAAATCGCGATTTTGCGCGGGCATTTTTTCATAGGAAATTTGGCCTGTATTTAGCCTCTCATTAAACTGGCCGTAACTCCACAAAACGTAGCCCGAGGGCTCTGAAACTTCTAGGGTGCGTCCGTCAGGTCACTAGGAGCGTCCCCAGGGGGTTTTGTCAGAATCGGGTTCGGGGTACTTTTTTGGAAAATCGCGATTTTGCGCGGGCATGTTTTCATAGGAAATTTGGCCTGTATTTAGCCTCTCATTAAACTGGCCGTAACTCCACAAAACGTAGCCCGAGGGCTCTGAAACTTCTAGGGTGCGTCCGTCAGGTCACTAGGAGCGTCCCCAGTGGGTTTTCTCAGAATCGGGTTCGGGGTCCGATTTTCGGAAAATCGCGATTTTGCGCGGGCATGTTTTCATAGGAAATTTGGCCTGTATTTAGCCTCTCATTATACTGGCCATAACTCCACAAAACGTAGCCCGAGGGCTCTGAAACTTCTAGGGTGCGTCCGTCAGGTCACTAGGAGCGTCCCCAGGGGGTTTTCTCAGAATCGGGTTCGGGGTACTTTTTTCGGAAAATCGCGATTTTGCGCGGGCATGTTTTCATAGGAAATTTGGCCTTTATTTAGCCTCTCATTAAACTGGCCTTAACTCCACAAAACGTAGCCCGAGGGCTCTGAAACTTCTAGGGTGCGTCCGTCAGTTCACTAGGAGCGTCCCCAAGGGGTTTTCTCAGAATCGGGTTCGGGGTACTTTTTTCGGAAAATCGCGATTTTGCGCGGGCATGTTTTCATAGGAAATTTGGCCTGTATTTAGCCTCTCATTAAACTGGCCGTAACTCCACAAAACGTTGCCCGAGGGCTCTGAAACTTCTAGGGTGCGTCCGTCAGGTCACTAGGAGCGTCCCCAGGGGGTTTTCTCAGAATCGGGTTCGGGGTCCGATTTTCGGAAAATCGCGATTTTGCGCGGGAATTTTCATAGGAAATTTGGCCTGTATTTAGCCTCTCATTAAACTGGCCGTAACTCCACAAAACGTAGCCCGAGGGCTCTGAAACTTCTAGGGTGCGTCCGTCAGGTCACTAGGAGCGTCCCCAGTGGGTTTTCTCAGAATCGGGTTCGGGGTCCGATTTTCCGAAATTCGCGATTTTGCGCGGGCATTTTTTCATAGGAAATTTGGCCTGTATTTAGCCTCTCATTAAACTGGCCGTAACTCCACAAAACGTAGCCCGAGGGCTCTGAAACTTCTAGGGTGCGTCCGTCAGGTCACTAGGAGCGTCCCCAGTGGGTTTTCTCAGAATCGGGTTCGGGGTCCGATTTTCGGAAAATCGCGATTTTGCGCGGGCATTTTTTCATAGGAAATTTGGCCTGTATTTAGCCTCTCAATAAACTGGCCGTAACTCCACAAAACGTAGCCCGAGGGCTCTGAAACTTCTAGGGTGCGTCCGTCAGGTCACTAGGAGCGTCCCCAGTGGGTTTTCTCAGAATCGGGTTCGGGGTCCGATTTTCGGAAAAACGCGATTTTGCGCAGGCATTTTTTCATAGGAAATTTGGCCTGTATTTAGCCTCTCTTAAACTGGCCGTAACTCCACAAAACGTAGCCCGAGGGCTCTGAAACTTCTAGGGTGCGTCCATCAGGTCACTGGGAGCGTCCCCAGTGGGTTTTCTTAGAATCGGGTTTGGGGTACTTTTTTCGGAAAATCGCGATTTTGCGCGGGCATGTTTTCATAGGAAATTTGGCCTGTATTTAGCCTCTCATTAAACTGCCGTAACTCTACAAAACGTAGACTGAGGGCTCTGAAACTTCTAGGGTGCGTCCGTCAGGTCACTAGGAGCGTCCCCAGTGGGTTTTCTCAGAATCGGGTTCGGGGTCCTATTTTCGGAAAATCGCGATTTTGCGCGGGCATGTTTTCATAGGAAATTTGGCCTGTATTTAGCCTCTCATTAAACTGGCCGTAACTCCGCAAAACGTAGCCCGAGGGCTCTGAAACTTCTAGGGTGCGTCCGTCAGGTCACTGGGAGCGTCCCCAGATGGTTTTCTCAGAATCGGGTTTGGGGTCCGATTTCCAGAAAATTGCGATTTTGCGCAGGCCCGTTTTCATAGGAAATTTGGCCTGTATTTAGCCTCTCATTAAACTGGCCGTAACTCTACAAAACGTAGACCGAGGACTCTGAAACTTCTAGGGTGCATCCGTCAGGTCACTAGGAGCGTCCCCAGTGGGTTTTCTCAGAATCGGGTTCGGGGTCCTATTTTCGGAAAATCGCGATTTTGCGCGGGCATGTTTTCATAGGAAATTTGGCCTGTATTTAGCCTCTCATTATACTGGCCATAACTCCACAAAACGTAGCCCGAGGGCTCTGAAACTTCTAGGGTGCGTCCGTCAGGTCACTAGGAGCGTCCCCAGTGGGTTTTCTCAGAATCGGGTTCGGGGTCGGATTTTCAGAAAATCGCGATTTTGCGCGGGCATTTTCTCATAGGAAATTAGGCCTGTATTTAGCCTCTCATTAAACTGGCCGTAACTCCACAAAACGTAGCCCGAGGGCTCTGAAACTTCTAGGGTGCGTCCGTCAGGTCACTAGGAGCGTCCCCAGGGGGTTTTCTCAGAATCGGGTTCGGGGTCCGATTTTCGGAAAATCGCGATTTTGCGCGGGCATGTTTTCATAGGAAATTTGGCCTGTATTTAGCCTCTCATTATACTGGCCATAACTCCACAAAACGTAGCCCGAGGGCTCTGAAACTTCTAGGGTGCGTCCGTCAGGTCACTAGGAGCGTCCCCAGTGGGTTTTCTCAGAATCGGGTTCGGGGTCCGATTTTCGGAAAATCGCGATTTTGCGCGGGCATGTTTTCATAGGAAATTTGGCCTGTATTTAGCCTCTCATTAAACTGGCCGTAACTCCACAAAACGTAGCCCGAGGGCTCTGAAACTTCTAGGGTGCGTCCGTCAGGTCACTAGGAGCGTCCCCAGTGGGTTTTCTCAGAATCGGGTTCGGGGTACTTTTTTCGGAAAATCGCGATTTTGCGCGGGCATGTTTTCATAGGAAATTCGGCCTTTATTTAGCCTCTCATTATACTGGCCATAACTCCACAAAACGTAGCCCGAGGGCTCTGAAACTTCTAGGGTGCGTCCGTCAGGTCACTAGGAGCGTCCCCATGGGGTTTTCTCAGAATCGGGTTCGGGGTACTTTTTTCGGAAAATCGCGATTTTGCGCGGGCATGTTTTCATAGGAAATTTGGCCTGTATTTAGCCTCTCATTAAACTGGCCGTAACTCCACAAAACGTAGCCCGAGGGCTCTGAAACTTCTAGGGTGCGTCCGTCAGGTCACTGGGAGCGTCCCCAGATGGTTTTCTCAGAATCGGGTTTGGGGTCCGATTTCCAGAAAATTGCGATTTTGTACAGGCACGTTTTCATAGGAAATTTGGCCTATTTTTAGCCTCTCATTATACTGGCCATAACTCCACAAAACGTAGCCCGAGGGCTCTGAAACTTCTAGGGTGCGTCCGTCAGGTCACTAGGAGCGTCCCCAGTGGGTTTTCTCAGAATCGGGTTCGGGATCCGATTTTCGGAAAATCGCGATTTTGCGCAGGCATTTTTTCATAGGAAATTTGGCCTGTATTTAGCCTCTCATTTTACTGGCCATAACTCCACAAAACGTAGCCCTAGGGCTCTGAAACTTCTAGGGTGCGTCCGTCAGGTCACTAGGAGCGTCCCCAGTGGGTTTTCTCAGAATCGGGTTCGGGGTACTTTTTTCGGAAAATCGCGATTTTGCGCGGGCATGTTTTCATAGGAAATTTGGCCTGTATTTAGCCTCTCATTAAACTGGCCGTAACTCCACAAAACGTAGCCCGAGGGCTCTGAAACTTCTAGGGTGCGTCCGTCAGGTCACTAGGAGCGTCCCCAGTGGGTTTTCTCAGAATCGGGTTCGGGGTCCGATTTTAGGAAAATCGCGATTTTGGGCGGGCATTTACTCATAGGAAATTTGGCCTGTATTTAGCCTCTAATTAAACTGGCCGTAACTCCACAAAACGTAGCCCGAGGGCTCTGAAACTTCTAGGGTGCGTCCGTCAGGTCACTAGGAGCGTCCCCAGGGGGTTTTCTCAGAATCGGGTTCGGGGTACTTTTTTCGGAAAATCGCGATTTTGCGCGGGCATGTTTTCATAGGAAATTTGGCCTGTATTTAGCCTCTCATTAAACTGGCCGTAACTCCACAAAACGTAGACCGAGGGCTCTGAAACTTCTAGGGTGCGTCCGTCAGGTCACTAGGAGCGTCCCCAGGGGGTTTTCTCAGAACCGGGTTCGGGGTACTTTTTTCGGAAAATCGCGATTTTGCGCGGGCATGTTTTCATAGGAAATTTGGCCTGTATTTAGCCTCTCATTAAACTGGCCGTAACTCCACAAAACGTAGCCCGAGGGCTCTGAAACTTCTAGGGTGCGTCCGTCAGGTCACTAGGAGCGTCCCCAGTGGGTTTTCTCAGAATCGGGTTCGGGGTCCGATTTTAGGAAAATCGCGATTTTGCGCGGGCATTTACTCATAGGAAATTAGGCCTGTATTTAGCCTCTAATTAAACTGGCCGTAACTCCACAAAACGTAGCCCGAGGGCTCTGAAACTTCTAGGGTGCGTCCGTCAGGTCACTAGGAGCGTCCCCAGGGGGTTTTCTCAGAATCGGGTTCGGGGTACTTTTTTCGGAAAATCGCGATTTTGCGCGGGCATGTTTTCATAGGAAATTTGGCCTGTATTTAGCCTCTAATTAAACTGGCCGTAACTCCACAAAACGTAGCCCGAGGGCTCTGAAACTTCTAGGGTGCGTCCGTCAGGTCACTGGGAGCGTCCCCAGTGGGTTTTCTCAGAATCGGGTTTGGGGTCCGATTTCCAGAAAATTGCGATTTTGCGCAGGCACGTTTTCATAGGAAATTTGGCCTGTATTTAGCCTCTCATTAAACTGGCCGTAACTCTACAAAACGTAGCCCGAGGGCTCTGAAACTTCTAGGGTGCGTCCGTCAGGTCACTAGGAGCGTCCCCAGTGGGTTTTCTCAGAATCGGGTTCGGGGTACTTTTTTCGGAAAATCGCGATTTTGCGCGGGAATTTTTTCATAGGAAATTTGGCCTGTATTTAGCCTCCCATTAAACTGGCCGTAACTCCACAAAACGTAGCCCGAGGGCTCTGAAACTTCTAGGGTGCGTCCGTCAGGTCACTAGGAGCGTCCCCAGGGGGTTTTCTCAGAATCGGGTTCGGGGTACTTTTTTCGGAAAATCGCGATTTTGCGCGGGCATGTTTTCATAGGAAATTTGGCCTGTATTTAGCCTCTCATTAAACTGGCCGTAACTCCACAAAACGTAGCCCGAGGGCTCTGAAACTTCTAGGGTGCGTCCGTCAGGTCACTAGGAGCGTCCCCAGTGGGTTTTCTCAGAATCGGGTTCGGGGTCCGATTTTAGGAAAATCGCGATTTTGGGCGGGCATTTACTCATAGGAAATTAGGCCTGTATTTAGCCTCTAATTAAACTGGCCGTAACTCCACAAAACGTAGCCCGAGGGCTCTGAAACTTCTAGGGTGCGTCCGTCAGGTCACTAGGAGCGTCCCCAGTGGGTTTTCTCAGAATCGGGTTCGGGGTCCGATTTTCGGAAAATCGCGATTTTGCGCGGGCATGTTTTCATAGGAAATTTGGCCTGTATTTAGCCTCTCATTAAACTGGCCGTAACTCCACAAAACGTAGCCCGAGGGCTCTGAAACTTCTAGGGTGCGTCCGTCAGGTCACTAGGAGCGTCCCCAGTGGGTTTTCTCAGAATCGGGTTCGGGGTCCGATTTTAGGAAAATCGCGATTTTGGGCGGGCATTTACTCATAGGAAATTAGGCCTGTATTTAGCCTCTAATTAAACTGGCCGTAACTCCACAAAACGTAGCCCGAGGGCTCTGAAACTTCTAGGGTGCGTCCGTCAGGTCACTAGGAGCGTCCCCAGTGGGTTTTCTCAGAATCGGGTTCGGGGTCCGATTTTCGGAAAATCGCGATTTTGCGCGGGCATTTTTTCATAGGAAATTTGGCCTGTATTTAGCCTCTCATTATACTGGCCATAACTCCACAAAACGTAGCCCGAGGGCTCTGAAACTTCTAGGGTGCGTCCGTCAGGTCACTAGGAGCGTCCCCAGTGGGTTTTCTCAGAATCGGGTTCGGGGTCCGATTTTCGGAAAATCGCGATTTTGCGCGGGCATGTTTTCATAGGAAATTTGGCCTGTATTTAGCCTCTCATTAAACTGGCCGTAACTCCACAAAACGTAGACCGAGGGCTCTGAAACTTCTAGGGTGCGTCCGTCAGGTCACTGGGAGTGTCCCCAGTGGGTTTTCTCAGAATCGGGTTCAGGGTCCGATTTTCGGAAAATCGCGATTTTGCGCGAACATGTTTTCATAGGAAATTTGGCCTGTATTTAGCCTCTCATTAAACTGGCCGTAACTCCACAAAACGTAGCCCGAGGGCTCTGAAACTTCTAGGGTGTGTCCGTCAGGTCACTGGGAGCATCCCCAGATGGTTTTCTCAGAATCGGGTTTGGGGTCCGATTTCCAGAAAATTGCGATTTTGCGCGGGCATGTTTTCATAGGAAATTTGGCCTGTATTTAGCCTCTCATTATACTGGCCATAACTCCACAAAACGTAGCCCGAGGGCTCTGAAACTTCTAGGGTGCGTCCGTCAGGTCACTAGGAGCGTCCCCAGTGGGTTTTCTCAGAATCGGGTTCGGGGTCCGATTTTCGGAAAATCGCGATTTTGCGCGGGCATGTTTTCATAGGAAATTTGGCCTGTATTTAGCCTCTCATTAAACTGGCCGTAACTCCACAAAACGTAGACCGAGGGCTCTGAAACTTCTAGGGTGCGTCCGTCAGGTCACTGGGAGTGTCCCCAGTGGGTTTTCTCAGAATCGGGTTCAGGGTCCGATTTTCGGAAAATCGCGATTTTGCGCGAACATGTTTTCATAGGAAATTTGGCCTGTATTTAGCCTCTCATTAAACTGGCCGTAACTCCACAAAACGTAGCCCGAGGGCTCTGAAACTTCTAGGGTGTGTCCGTCAGGTCACTGGGAGCATCCCCAGATGGTTTTCTCAGAATCGGGTTTGGGGTCCGATTTCCAGAAAATTGCGATTTTGCGCGGGCATGTTTTCATAGGAAATTTGGCCTGTATTTAGCCTCTCATTAAACTGGCCGTAACTCCACAAAACGTAGCCCGAGGGCTCTGAAACTTCTAGGGTGCGTCCGTCAGGTCACTGGGAGCGTCCCCAGATGGTTTTCTCAGAATCGGGTTTGGGGTCCGATTTCCAGAAAATTGCGATTTTGTGCAGGCACGTTTTCATAGGAAATTTGGCCTGTATTTAGCCTCTCATTATACTGGCCATAACTCCACAAAACGTAGCCCGAGGGCTCTGAAACTTCTAGGGTGCGTCCGTCAGGTCACTAGGAGTGTCCCCAGTGGGTTTTCTCAGAATCGGGTTCGGGGTCCGATTTTCGGAAAATCGCGATTTTGCGCGGGAATTTTTTCATAGGAAATTTGGCCTGTATTTAGCCTCTCATTAAACTGGCCGTAACTCCACAAAACGTAGCCCGAGGGCTCTGAAACTTCTAGGGTGCGTCCGTCAGGTCACTAGGAGCGTCCCCAGGGGGTTTTCTCAGAATCGGGTTCGGGGTACTTTTTTCGGAAAATCGCGATTTTGCGCGGGCATGTTTTCATAGGAAATTTGGCCTGTATTTAGCCTCTCATTAAACTGGCCGTAACTCCACAAAACGTAGCCCGAGGGCTCTGAAACTTCTAGGGTGCGTCCGTCAGGTCACTAGGAGCGTCCCCAGTGGGTTTTCTCAGAATCGGGTTCGGGGTCCGATTTTAGGAAAATCGCGATTTTGGGCGGGCATTTACTCATAGGAAATTAGGCCTGTATTTAGCCTCTAATTAAACTGGCCGTAACTCCACAAAACGTAGCCCGAGGGCTCTGAAACTTCTAGGGTGCGTCCGTCAGGTCACTAGGAGCGTCCCCAAGGGGTTTTCTCAGAATCGGGTTCGGGGTCCGATTTTCGGAAAATCGCGATTTTGCGCGGGCATGTTTTCATAGGAAATTTGGCCTGTATTTAGCCTCTCATTAAACTGGCCGTAACTCCACAAAACGTAGCCCGAGGGCTCTGAAACTTCTAGGGTGCGTCCGTCAGGTCACTAGGAGCGTCCCCAGGGGTTTTTCTCAGAATCGGGTTCGGGGTACTTTTTTTCGAAAATCGCGATTTTGCGCGGGCATGTTTTCAAAGGAAATTTGGCCTGTATTTAGCCTCTCATTAAACTGGCCGTAACTCCACAAAACGTAGCCCGAGGGCTCTGAAACTTCTAGGGTGCGTCCGTCAGGTCACTAGGAGCGTCCCCAGTGGGTTTTCTCAGAATCGGGTTCGGGGTACTTTTTTCGGAAAATCGCGATTTTGCGCGGGCATGTTTTCATAGGAAATTTGGCCTTTATTTAGCCTCTCATTAAACTGGCCATAACTCCACAAAACGTAGCCCCGAGGGCTCTGAAACTTCTAGGGTGCGTCCGTCAGGTCACTAGGAGCGTCCCCAGTGGGTTTTCTCAGAATCGGGTTCGGGGTCCGATTTTCGGAAAATCGTGATTTTGCACGGGCATGTTTTCATAGGAAATTTGGCCTGTATTTAGCCTCTCATTAAACTGGCCATAACTCCACAAAACGTAGCCCGAGGGCTCTGAAACTTCTAGGGTGCGTCCGTCAGGTCACTGGGAGCGTCCCCAGTGGGTTTTCTCAGAATCGGGTTCGGGGTCCGATTTTCGGAAAATCGCGATTTTGCGCGGGCATGTTTTCATAGGAAATTTGGCCTGTATTTAGCCTCTCATTAAACTGGCCGTAACTCCACAAAACGTAGACCGAGGGCTCTGAAACTTCTAGGGTGCGTCCGTCAGGTCACTGGGAGCGTCCCCAGTGGGTTTTCTCAGAATCGGGTTCGGGGTCCGATTTTCGGAAAATCGCAATTTTGCGCAGGCATGTTTTCATAGGAAATTTGGCCTGTATTTAGCCTCTCATTAAACTGGCCGTAACTCCACAAAACGTAGCCCGAGGGCTCTTAAACTTCTAGGGTGCGTCCGTCAGGTCACTAGGAGTGTCCCCAGTGGGTTTTCTCAGAATCGGGTTCGGGGTCCGATTTTCGGAAAATCGCGATTTTGCGCGGGCATGTTTTCATAGGAAATTTGGCCTGTATTTAGCCTCTCATTATACTGGCCATAACTCCACAAAACGTAGCCCGAGGGCTCTGAAACTTCTAGGGTGCGTCCGTCAGGTCACTAGGAGCTTCCCTAGTGGGTTTTCTCAGAATCGGGTTCGGGGTCCGATTTTCAGAAAATCGCGATTTTGCGCGGGCATGTTTTCATAGGAAATTTGGCCTGTATTTAGCCTCTCATTAAACTGGCCGTAACTCCACAAAACGTAGCCCGAGGGCTCTGAAACTTCTAGGGTGCGTCCGTCAGGTCACTAGGAGCGTCCCCAGGGGGTTTTCTCAGAATCGGGTTCGGGGTACTTTTTTCGGAAAATCGCGATTTTGCGCGGGCATGTTTTCATAGGAAATTTGGCCTTTATTTAGCCTCTCATTAAACTGGCCGTAACTCCACAAAACGTAGCCCGAGGGCTCTGAAACTTCTAGGGTGCGTCCGTCAGGTCACTAGGAGCATCCCCAAGGGGTTTTCTCAGAATCGGGTTCGGGGTCCGATTTTCGGAAAATCGCGATTTTGCGCGGGCATGTTTTCATAGGAAATTTGGCCTGTATTTAGCCTCTCATTAAACTGGCCGTAACTCCACAAAACGTAGCCCGAGGGCTCTGAAACTTCTAGGGTGCGTCCGTCAGGTCACTAGGAGCGTCCCCAGTGGGTTTTCTCAGAATCGGGTTCGGGGTACTTTTTTCGGAAAATCGCGATTTTGCGCGGGCATGTTTTCATAGGAAATTTGGCCTTTATTTAGCCTCTCATTAAACTGGCCATAACTCCACAAAACGTAGCCCCGAGGGCTCTGAAACTTCTAGGGTGCGTCCGTCAGGTCACTAGGAGCGTCCCCAGTGGGTTTTCTCAGAATCGGGTTCGGGGTCCGATTTTCGGAAAATCGTGATTTTGCGCGGGCATGTTTTCATAGGAAATTTGGCCTGTATTTAGCCTCTCATTAAACTGGCCATAACTCCACAAAACGTAGCCCGAGGGCTCTGAAACTTCTAGGGTGCGTCCGTCAGGTCACTGGGAGCGTCCCCAGTGGGTTTTCTCAGAATCGGGTTCGGGGTCCGATTTTCGGAAAATCGCGATTTTGCGCGGGCATGTTTTCATAGGAAATTTGGCCTGTATTTAGCCTCTCATTAAACTGGCCGTAACTCCACAAAACGTAGACCGAGGGCTCTGAAACTTCTAGGGTGCGTCCGTCAGGTCACTGGGAGCGTCCCCAGTGGGTTTTCTCAGAATCGGGTTCGGGGTCCGATTTTCGGAAAATCGCAATTTTGCGCAGGCATGTTTTCATAGGAAATTTGGCCTGTATTTAGCCTCTCATTAAACTGGCCGTAACTCCACAAAACGTAGCCCGAGGGCTCTTAAACTTCTAGGGTGCGTCCGTCAGGTCACTAGGAGTGTCCCCAGTGGGTTTTCTCAGAATCGGGTTCGGGGTCCGATTTTCGGAAAATCGCGATTTTGCGCGGGCATGTTTTCATAGGAAATTTGGCCTGTATTTAGCCTCTCATTATACTGGCCATAACTCCACAAAACGTAGCCCGAGGGCTCTGAAACTTCTAGGGTGCGTCCGTCAGGTCACTAGGAGCTTCCCTAGTGGGTTTTCTCAGAATCGGGTTCGGGGTCCGATTTTCAGAAAATCGCGATTTTGCGCGGGCATGTTTTCATAGGAAATTTGGCCTGTATTTAGCCTCTCATTAAACTGGACGTAACTCCACAAAACGTAGCCCGAGGGCTCTGAAACTTCTAGGGTGCGTCCGTCAGGTCACTAGGAGCGTCCCCAGGGGGTTTTCTCAGAATCGGGTTCGGGGTACTTTTTTCGGAAAATCGCGATTTTGCGCGGGCATGTTTTCATAGGAAATTTGGCCTTTATTTAGCCTCTCATTAAACTGGCCGTAACTCCACAAAACGTAGCCCGAGGGCTCTGAAACTTCTAGGGTGCGTCCGTCAGGTCACTAGGAGCATCCCCAAGGGGTTTTCTCAGAATCGGGTTCGGGGTCCGATTTTCGGAAAATCGCGATTTTGCGCGGGCATGTTTTCATAGGAAATTTGGCCTGTATTTAGCCTCTCATTAAACTGGCCGTAACTCCACAAAACGTAGCCCGAGGGCTCTGAAACTTCTAGGGTGCGTCCGTCAGGTCACTAGGAGCGTCCCCAGTGGGTTTTCTCAGAATCGGGTTCGGGGTACTTTTTTCGGAAAATCGCGATTTTGCGCGGGCATGTTTTCACAGGAAATTTGGCCTGTATTTAGCCTCTCATTAAACTGGCCGTAACTCCACAAAACGTAGCCCGAGGGCTCTGAAACTTCTAGGGTGCGTCCGTCAGGTCACTGGGAGCGTCCCCAGTGGGTTTTCTCAGAATCGGGTTCGGGGTACTTTTTTCGGAAAATCGCGATTTTGCGCGAGCATGTTTTCATAGGAAATTTGGCCTTTATTTAGCCTCTCATTATACTGGCCATAACTCCACAAAACGTAGCCCGAGGGCTCTGAAACTTCTAGGGTGCGTCCGTCAGGTCACTAGGAGCGTCCCCAGTGGGTTTTCTCAGAATCGGGTTCGGGGTCCGATTTTCGGAAAATCGCGATTTTGCGCGGGAATTTTTTCACAGGAAATTTGGCCTGTATTTAGCCTCTCATTAAACTGGCCGTAACTCCACAAAACGTAGCCCGAGGGCTCTTAAACTTCGAGGGTGCGTCCGTCAGGTCACTGGGAGTGTCCCCAGTGGGTTTTCTCAGAATCGGGTTCAGGGTCCGATTTTCGGAAAATCGCGATTTTGCGCGGGCATGTTTTCATAGGAAATTTGGCCTGTATTTAGCCTCTCATTAAACTGGCCGTAACTCCACAAAACGTAGCCCGAGGGCTCTGAAACTTCTAGGGTGCGTCCGTCAGGTCACTAGGAGCGTCCCCAGGGGGTTTTCTCAGAATCAGGTTCGGGGTACTTTTTTCGGAAAATCGCGATTTTGCGCGGGCATGTTTTCATAGGAAATTTGGCCTGTATTTAGCCTCTCATTAAACTGGCCGTAACTCCACAAAACGTAGCCCGAGGGCTCTGAAACTTCTAGGGTGCGTCCGTCAGGTCACTAGGAGCGTCCCCAGTGGGTTTTCTCAGAATGGGGTTCGGGGTCCGATTTTCGGAAAATCGCGATTTTGCGCGGGAATGTTTTCATAGGAAATTTGGCCTGTATTTAGCCTCTCATTAAACTGGCCGTAACTCCACAAAATGTAGCCCGAGGGCTCTGAAACTTCTAGGGTGCGCCCGTCAGGTCACTGGGAGCGTCCCCAGTGGGTTTTCTCAGAATCGGGTTCGGGGTCCGATTTTCGGGAAATCGCGATTTTGCGCGGGCATGTTTTCATAGGAAATTTGGCCTGTATTTAGCCTCTCATTATACTGGCCATAACTCCACAAAACGTAGCCCGAGGGCTCTGAAACTTCTAGGGTGCGTCCGTCAGGTCACTAGGAGCGTCCCCAGGGGGTTTTCTCAGAATCGGGTTCGGGGTCCGATTTTCAAAAAATCGCGATTTTGCGCGGGCATGTTTTCATAGGAAATTTGGCCTGTATTTAGCCTCTCATTAAACTGGCCGTAACTCCACAAAACGTAGACCGAGGGCTCTGAAACTTCTAGGGTGCGTCCGTCAGGTCACTGGGAGTGTCCCCAGTGGGTTTTCTCAGAATCGGGTTCGGGGTCCGATTTTCGGAAAATCGCGATTTTGCGCGGGCATGTTTTCATAGGAAATTTGGCCTGTATTTAGCCTCTCATTATACTGGCCATAACTCCACAAAACGTAGCCCAAGGGCTCTGAAACTTCTAGGGTGCGTCCGTCAGGTCACTAGGAGCGTCCCCAGGGGGTTTTCTCAGAATCGGGTTCGGGGTACTTTTTTCGGAAAATCGCGATTTTGCGCGGGAATGTTTTCATAGGAAATTTGGCCTGTATTTAGCCTCTCATTAAACTGGCCGTAACTCCACAAAACGTAGCCCGAGGGCTCTGAAACTTCTAGGGTGCGTCCGTCAGGTCACTAGGAGCGTCCCCAGGGGGTTTTCTCAGAATCGGGTTCGGGGTACTTTTTTCGGAAAATCGCGATTTTGCGCGGGCATGTTTTCATAGGAAATTTGGCCTGTATTTAGCCTCTCATTAAACTGGCTGTAACTCCACAAAATGTAGCCCGAGGGCTCTGAAACTTCTAGGGTGCGCCCGTCAGGTCACTGGGAGCGTCCCCAGTGGGTTTTCTCAGAATCAGGTTCGGGGTCCGATTTTCGGAAAATCGCGATTTTGCGCGGGCATGTTTTCATAGGAAATTTGGCCTGTATTTAGCCTCTCATTAAACTGGCCGTAACTCCACAAAACGTAGCCCGAGGGCTCTGAAACTTCTAGGGTGCGTCCGTCAGGTCACTAGGAGCGTCCCCAGTGGGTTTTCTCAGAATCGGGTTCGGGGTACTTTTTTCGGAAAATCGCGATTTTGCGCGGGCATGTTTTCACAGGAAATTTGGCCTGTATTTAGCCTCTCATTAAACTGGCCGTAACTCCACAAAACGTAGCCCGAGGGCTCTGAAACTTCTAGGGTGCGTCCGTCAGGTCACTGGGAGCGTCCCCACTGGGTTTTCTCAGAATCGGGTTCGGGGTACTTTTTTCGGAAAATCGCGATTTTGCGCGGGCATGTTTTCATAGGAAATTTGGCCTTTATTTAGCCTCTCATTATACTGGCCATAACTCCACAAAACGTAGCCCGAGGGCTCTGAAACTTCTAGGGTGTGTCCGTCAGGTCACTAGGAGCGTCCCCAGGGGGTTTTCTCAGAATTGGGTTCGGGATCCGATTTTCAGAAAATCGCGATTTTGCGCAGGCATGTTTTCATAGGAAATTTGGCCTGTATTTAGCCTCTCAATAAACTGGCCGTAACTCCACAAAACGTAGCCCGAGGGCTCTGAAACTTCTAGGGTGCGTCCGTCAGGTCACTAGGAGCGTCCCCAGTGGGTTTTCTCAGAATCGGGTTCGGGATCCGATTTTCGAAAATCGCGATTTTGCGCAGGCATTTTTTCATAGGAAATTTGGCCTGTATTTAGCCTCTCATTAAACTGGCCGTAACTCCACAAAACGTAGCCCGAGGGCTCTTAAACTTCGAGGGTGCGTCCGTCAGGTCACTGGGAGTGTCCCCAGTGGGTTTTCTCAGAATCGGGTTCGGGGTCCGATTTTCGGAAAATCGCGATTTTGCGCGGGCAAGTTTTCATAGGAAATTTGGCCTGTATTTAGCCTCTCATTAAACTGGCCGTAACTCCACAAAACGTAGCCCGAGGGCTCTTAAACTTCTAGGGTGCGCCCGTCAGGTCACTGGGAGCGTCCCCAGTGGGTTTTCTCAGAATCGGGTTCGGGGTCCGATTTTCGGAAAATCGCGATTTTGCGCGGGCATGTTTTCATAGGAAATTTGGCCTGTATTTAGCCTCTCATTATACTGGCCATAACTCCACAAAACGTAGCCCGAGGGCTCTGAAACTTCTAGGGTGCGTCCGTCAGGTCACTAGGAGCGTCCCCAGTGGGTTTTCTCAGAATCGGGTTCGGGGTCCGATTTTCAGAAAATCGCGATTTTGCGCGGGCATGTTTTCATAGGAAATTTGGCCTGTATTTAGCCTCTCATTAAACTGGCCGTAACTCCACAAAACGTAGCCCGAGGGCTCTGAAACTTCTAGGGTGCGTCCGTCAGGTCACTAGGAGCGTCCCCAGGGGGTTTTCTCAGAATCGGGTTCGGGGTACTTTTTTCGGAAAATCGCGATTTTGCGCGGGCATGTTTTCATAGGAAATTTGGCCTTTATTTAGCCTCTCATTAAACTGGCTGTAACTCCACAAAACGTAGCCCGAGGGCTCTGAAACTTCTAGGGTGCGTCCGTCAGGTCACTAGGAGCGTCCCCAAGGGGTTTTCTCAGAATCGGGTTCGGGGTCCGATTTTCGGAAAATCGCGATTTTGCGCGGGCATGTTTTCATAGGAAATTTGGCCTGTATTTAGCCTCTCATTAAACTGGCCGTAACTCCACAAAACGTAGCCCGAGGGCTCTGAAACTTCTAGGGTGCGTCCGTCAGGTCACTAGGAGCGTCCCCAGTGGGTTTTCTCAGAATCGGGTTCAGGGTACATTTTTCGGAAAATCGCGATTTTGCGCGGGCATGTTTTCACAGGAAATTTGGCCTGTATTTAGCCTCTCATTAAACTGGCCGTAACTCCACAAAACGTAGCCCGAGGGCTCTGAAACTTCTAGGGTGCGTCCGTCAGGTCACTGGGAGCGTCCCCACTGGGTTTTCTCAGAATCGGGTTCGGGGTACTTTTTTCGGAAAATCGCGATTTTGCGCGGGCATGTTTTCATAGGAAATTTGGCCTTTATTTAGCCTCTCATTATACTGGCCATAACTCCACAAAACGTAGCCCGAGGGCTCTGAAACTTCTAGGGTGCGTCCGTCAGGTCACTAGGAGCGTCCCCAGTGGGTTTTCTCAGAATCGGGTTCGGGGTCCGATTTTCGGAAAATCGCGATTTTGCGCGGGAATTTTTTCACAGGAAATTTGGCCTGTATTTAGCCTCTCATTAAACTGGCCGTAACTCCACAAAACGTAGCCCGAGGGCTCTGAAACTTCTAGGGTGCGTCCGTCAGGTCACTAGGAGCGTCCCCAAGGGGTTTTCTCAGAATCGGGTTCGGGGTCCGATTTTCGGAAAATCGTGATTTTGCGCGGGCATGTTTTCATAGGAAATTTGGCCTGTATTTAGCCTCTCATTAAACTGGCCATAACTCCACAAAACGTAGCCCGAGGGCTCTGAAACTTCTAGGGTGCGTCCGTCAGGTCACTGGGAGCGTCCCCAGTGGGTTTTCTCAGAATCGGGTTCGGGGTCCGATTTTCGGAAAATCGCGATTTTGCGCGGGCATGTTTTCATAGGAAATTTGGCCTGTATTTAGCCTCTCATTAAACTGGCCGTAACTCCACAAAACGTAGACCGAGGGCTCTGAAACTTCTAGGGTGCGCCCGTCAGGTCACTGGGAGTGTCCCCAGTGGGTTTTCTCAGAATCGGGTTCGGGGTCCGATTTTCGGAAAATCGCGATTTTGCGCGGGCATGTTTTCATAGGAAATTTGGCCTGTATTTAGCCTCTCATTAAACTGGCCGTAACTCCACAAAACGTAGCCCGAGGGCTCTTAAACTTCTAGGGTGCGTCCGTCAGGTCACTGGGAGTGTCCCCAGTGGGTTTTCTCAGAATCGGGTTCGGGGTCCGATTTTCGGAAAATCGCGATTTTGCGCGGGCATGTTTTCATAGGAAATTTGTCCTGTATTTAGCCTCTCATTAAACTGGCCGTAACTCCACAAAACGTAGCCCGAGGGCTCTGAAACTTCTAGGGTGTGTCCGTCAGGTCACTAGGAGCGTCCCCAGGGGGTTTTCTCAGAATTGGGTTCGGGGTCCGATTTTCAGAAAATCGCGATTTTGCGCAGGCATGTTTTCATAGGAAATTTGGCCTGTATTTAGCCTCTCAATAAACTGGCCGTAACTCCACAAAACGTAGCCCGAGGGCTCTGAAACTTCTAGGGTGCGTCCGTCAGGTCACTAGGAGCGTCCCCAGTGGGTTTTCTCAGAATCGGGTTCGGGATCCGATTTTCGAAAATCGCGATTTTGCGCAGGCATTTTTTCATAGGAAATTTGGCCTGTATTTAGCCTCTCATTAAACTGGCCGTAACTCCACAAAACGTAGCCCGAGGGCTCTGAAACTTCTAGGGTGCGTCCGTCAGGTCACTAGGAGCGTCCCCAGGGGGTTTTCTCAGAATCGGGTTCGGGGTACTTTTTTCGGAAAATCGCGATTTTGCGCGGGCATGTTTTCATAGGAAATTTGGCCTGTATTTAGCCTCTCATTAAACTGGCCGTAACTCCACAAAACGTAGCCCGAGGGCTCTGAAACTTCTAGGGTGCGTCCGTCAGGTCACTAGGAGCGTCCCCAGTGGGTTTTCTCAGAATCGGGTTCGGGGTCCGATTTTCGGAAAATCGCGATTTTGCGCGGGCATTTTTTCATAGGAAATTTGGCCTGTATTTAGCCTCTCATTAAACTGGCCGTAACTCCACAAAACGTAGCCCGAGGGCTCTGAAACTTCTAGGGTGCGCCCGTCAGGTCACTGGGAGCGTCCCCAGTGGGTTTTCTCAGAATCGGGTTCGGGGTACTTTTTTCGGAAAATCGCGATTTTGCGCGGGCATGTTTTCAAAGGAAATTTGGCCTGTATTTAGCCTCTCATTATACTGGCCATAACTCCACAAAACGTAGCCCGAGGGCTCTGAAACTTCTAGGGTGCGTCCGTCAGGTCACTAGGAGCGTCCCCAGGGGGTTTTCTCAGAATTGGGTTCGGGGTCCGATTTTCAGAAAATCGCGATTTTGCGCAGGCATGTTTTCATAGGAAATTTGGCCTGTATTTAGCCTCTCAATAAACTGGCCGTAACTCCACAAAACGTAGCCCGAGGGCTCTGAAACTTCTAGGGTGCGTCCGTCAGGTCACTAGGAGCGTCCCCAGTGGGTTTTCTCAGAATCGGGTTCGGGATCCGATTTTCGAAAATCGCGATTTTGCGCAGGCATTTTTTCATAGGAAATTTGGCCTGTATTTAGCCTCTCATTAAACTGGCCGTAACTCCACAAAACGTAGCCCGAGGGCTCTTAAACTTCGAGGGTGCGTCCGTCAGGTCACTGGGAGTGTCCCCAGTGGGTTTTCTCAGAATCGGGTTCGGGGTCCGATTTTCGGAAAATCGCGATTTTGCGCGGGCATGTTTTCATAGGAAATTTGGCCTGTATTTAGCCTCTCATTAAACTGGCCGTAACTCCACAAAACGTAGCCCGAGGGCTCTGAAACTTCTAGGGTGCGTCCGTCAGGTCACTAGGAGCGTCCCCAGGGGGTTTTCTCAGAATCGGGTTCGGGGTACTTTTTTCGGAAAATCGCGATTTTGCGTGGGCATGTTTTCATAGGAAATTTGGCCTGTATTTAGTCTCTCATTAAACTGGCCGTAACTCCACAAAACGTAGCCCGAGGGCTCTGAAACTTCTAGGGTGCGTCCGTCAGGTCACTAGGAGCGTCCCCAGTGGGTTTTCTCAGAATCGGGTTCGGGGTCCGATTTTCGGAAAATCGCGATTTTGCGCGGGCATGTTTTCATAGGAAATTTGGCCTGTATTTAGCCTCTCATTAAACTGGCTGTAACTCCACAAAATGTAGCCCGAGGGCTCTGAAACTTCTAGGGTGCGCCCGTCAGGTCACTGGGAGCGTCCCCAGTGGGTTTTCTCAGAATCGGGTTCGGGGTCCGATTTTCGGAAAATCGCGATTTTGCGCGGGCATGTTTTCATAGGAAATTTGGCCTGTATTTAGCCTCTCATTAAACTGGCCGTAACTCCACAAAACGTAGCCCGAGGGCTCTGAAACTTCTAGGGTGCGTCCGTCAGGTCACTAGGAGCGTCCCCAGTGGGTTTTCTCAGAATCGGGTTCGGGGTCCGATTTTCAGAAAATCGCGATTTTGCGCGGGCATGTTTTCATAGGAAATTTGGCCTGTATTTAGCCTCTCATTAAACTGGCTGTAACTCCACAAAACGTAGCCCGAGGGCTCTGAAACTTCTAGGGTGCGTCCTTCAGGTCACTAGGAGCGTCCCCAGGGGGTTTTCTCAGAATCGGGTTCGGGGTGCTTTTTTCGGAAAATCGCGATTTTGCGCGGGCATGTTATCATAGGAAATTTGGCCTTAATTTAGCCTCTCATTAAACTGGCTGTAACTCCACAAAACGTAGCCCGAGGGCTCTGAAACTTCTAGGGTGCGTCCGTCAGGTCGCTAGGAGCGTCCCCAAGGGGTTTTCTCAGAATCGGGTTCGGGGTCCGATTTTCGGAAAATCGCGATTTTGCGCGGGCATGTTTTCATAGGAAATTTGGCCTGTATTTAGCCTCTCATTAAACTGGCCGTAACTCCACAAAACGTAGCCCGAGGGCTCTGAAACTTCTAGGGTGCGTCCGTCAGGTCACTAGGAGCGTCCCCAGTGGGTTTTCTCAGAATCGGGTTCGGGGTACTTTTTTCGGAAAATCGCGATTTTGCGCGGGCATGTTTTCACAGGAAATTTGGCCTGTATTTAGCCTCTCATTAAACTGGCCGTAACTCCACAAAACGTAGCCCGAGGGCTCTGAAACTTCTAGGGTGCGTCCGTCAGGTCACTGGGAGCGTCCCCACTGGGTTTTCTCAGAATCGGGTTCGGGGTACTTTTTTCGGAAAATCGCGATTTTGCGCGGGCATGTTTTCATAGGAAATTTGGCCTTTATTTAGCCTCTCATTATACTGGCCATAACTCCACAAAACGTAGCCCGAGGGCTCTGAAACTTCTAGGGTGCGTCCGTCAGGTCACTAGGAGCGTCCCCAGTGGGTTTTCTCAGAATCGGGTTCGGGGTCTGATTTTCGGAAAATCGCGATTTTGCGCGGGAATTTTTTCACAGGAAATTTGGCCTGTATTTAGCCTCTCATTAAACTGGCCGTAACTCCACAAAACGTAGCCCGAGGGCTCTGAAACTTCTAGAGTGCGTCCGTCAGGTCACTAGGAGCGTCCCCAAGGGGTTTTCTCAGAATCGGGTTCGGGGTCCGATTTTCGGAAAATCGTGATTTTGCGCGGGCATGTTTTCATAGGAAATTTGGCCTGTATTTAGCCTCTCATTAAACTGGCCATAACTCCACAAAACGTAGCACGAGGGCTCTGAAACTTCTAGGGTGCGTCCGTCAGGTCACTGGGAGCGTCCCCAGTGGGTTTTCTCAGAATCGGGTTCGGGGTCCGATTTTCGGAAAATCGCGATTTTGCGCGGGCATGTTTTCATAGGAAATTTGGCCTGTATTTAGCCTCTCATTAAACTGGCCGTAACTCCACAAAACGTAGACCGAGGGCTCTGAAACTTCTAGGGTGCGTCCGTCAGGTCACTGGGAGTGTCCCCAGTGGGTTTTCTCAGAATCGGGTTCGGGGTCCGATTTTCGGAAAATCGCGATTTTGCGCGCGCATGTTTTCATAGGAAATTTGGCCTGTATTTAGCCTCTCATTAAACTGGCCGTAACTCCACAAAACGTAGCCCGAGGGCTCTTAAACTTCTAGGGTGCGTCCGTCAGGTCACTGGGAGTGTCCCCAGTGGGTTTTCTCAGAATCGGGTTCGGGGTCCGATTTTCGGAAAATCGCGATTTTGCGCGGGCATGTTTTCATAGGAAATTTGGCCTGTATTTAGCCTCTCATTAAACTGGCCGTAACTCCACAAAACGTAGCCCGAGGGCTCTTAAACTTCTAGGGTGCGTCCGTCAGGTCACTAGGAGCGTCCCCAGTGGGTTTTCTCAGAATCGGGTTCGGGGTCCGATTTTCAGAAAATCGCGATTTTGCGCGGGAATGTTTTCATAGGAAATTTGGCCTGTATTTAGCCTCTCATTAAACTGGCCGTAACTCCACAAAACGTAGCCCGAGGGCTCTGAAACTTCTAGGGTGCGTCCGTCAGGTCACTAGGAGCGTCCCCAGGGGGTTTTCTCAGAATCGGGTTCGGGGTACTTTTTTCGGAAAATCGCGATTTTGCGCGGGCATGTTTTCATAGGAAATTTGGCCTTTATTTAGCCTCTCATTAAACTGGCTGTAACTCCACAAAACGTAGCCCGAGGGCTCTGAAACTTCTAGGGTGCGTCCGTCAGGTCACTAGGAGCGTCCCCAAGGGGTTTTCTCAGAATCGGGTTCGGGGTCCGATTTTCGGAAAATCGCGATTTTGCGCGGGCATGTTTTCATAGGAAATTTGGCCTGTATTTAGCCTCTCATTAAACTGGCCGTAACTCCACAAAACGTAGCCCGAGGGCTCTGAAACTTCTAGGGTGCGTCCGTCAGGTCACTAGGAGCGTCCCCAGTGGGTTTTCTCAGAATCGGGTTCGGGGTACTTTTTTCGGAAAATCGCGATTTTGCGCGGGCATGTTTTCACAGGAAATTTGGCCTGTATTTAGCCTCTCATTAAACTGGCCGTAACTCCACAAAACGTAGCCCGAGGGCTCTGAAACTTCTAGGGTGCGTCCGTCAGGTCACTGGGAGCGTCCCCACTGGGTTTTCTCAGAATCGGGTTCGGGGTACTTTTTTCGGAAAATCGCGATTTTGCGCAGGCATGTTTTCATAGGAAATTTGGCCTTTATTTAGCCTCTCATTATACTGGCCATAACTCCACAAAACGTAGCCCGAGGGCTCTGAAACTTCTAGGGTGCGTCCGTCAGGTCACTAGGAGCGTCCCCAGTGGGTTTTCTCAGAATCGGGTTCGGGGTCCGATTTTCGGAAAATCGCGATTTTGCGCGGGAATTTTTTCACAGGAAATTTGGCCTGTATTTAGCCTCTCATTAAACTGGCCGTAACTCCACAAAACGTAGCCCGAGGGCTCTGAAACTTCTAGGGTGCGTCCGTCAGGTCACTAGGAGCGTCCCCAAGGGGTTTTCTCAGAATCGGGTTCGGGGTCCGATTTTCGGAAAATCGCGATTTTGCGCGGGCATGTTTTCATAGGAAATTTGGCCTGTATTTAGCCTCTCATTAAACTGGCCGTAACTCCACAAAACGTAGCCCGAGGTCTCTTAAACTTCTAGGGTGCGTCCGTCAGGTCACTGGGAGTGTCCCCAGTGGGTTTTCTCAGAATCGGGTTCGGGGTCCGATTTTCGGAAAATCGCGATTTTGCGCGGGCATGTTTTCATAGGAAATTTGTCCTGTATTTAGCCTCTCATTAAACTGGCCGTAACTCCACAAAACGTAGCCCGAGGGCTCTGAAACTTCTAGGGTGTGTCCGTCAGGTCACTAGGAGCGTCCCCAGGGGGTTTTCTCAGAATTGGGTTCGGGATCCGATTTTCAGAAAATCGCGATTTTGCGCAGGCATGTTTTCATAGGAAATTTGGCCTGTATTTAGCCTCTCAATAAACTGGCCGTAACTCCACAAAACGTAGCCCGAGGGCTCTGAAACTTCTAGGGTGCGTCCGTCAGGTCACTAGGAGCGTCCCCAGTGGGTTTTCTCAGAATCGGGTTCGGGGTCCGATTTTCGGAAAATCGTGATTTTGCGCGGGCATGTTTTCATAGGAAATTTGGCCTGTATTTAGCCTCTCATTAAACTGGCCGTAACTCCACAAAACGTAGCCCGAGGGCTCTGAAACTTCTAGGGTGCGTCCGTCAGGTCACTAGGAGCGTCCCCAGTGGGTTTTCTTAGAATCGGGTTCAGGGTACATTTTTCGGAAAATCGCGATTTTGCACGGGCATGTTTTCACAGGAAATTTGGCCTGTATTTAGCCTCTCATTAAACTGGCCGTAACTCCACAAAACGTAGCCCGAGGACTCTGAAACTTCTAGGGTGCGTCCGTCAGGTCACTGGGAGCGTCCCCACTGGGTTTTCTCAGAATCGGGTTCGGGGTACTTTTTTCGGAAAATCGCGATTTTGCGCGGGCATGTTTTCATAGGAAATTTGGCCTTTATTTAGCCTCTCATTATACTGGCCATAACTCCACAAAACGTAGCCCGAGGGCTCTGAAACTTCTAGGGTGCGTCCGTCAGGTCACTAGGAGCGTCCCCAGTGGGTTTTCTCAGAATCGGGTTCGGGGTCCGATTTTCGGAAAATCGCGATTTTGCGCGGGAATTTTTTCACAGGAAATTTGGCCTGTATTTAGCCTCTCATTAAACTGGCCGTAACTCCACAAAACGTAGCCCGAGGGCTCTGAAACTTCTAGGGTGCGTCCGTCAGGTCACTAGGAGCGTCCCCAGTGGGTTTTCTCAGAATCGGGTTCAGGGTCCGATTTTCGGAAAATCGCGATTTTGCGCGGGCATGTTTTCATAGGAAATTTGGCCTGTATTTAGCCTCTCATTAAACTGGCCGTAACTCCACAAAACGTAGACCGAGGGCTCTGAAACTTCTAGGGTGCGTCCGTCAGGTCACTGGGAGTGTCCCCAGTGGGTTTTCTCAGAATCGGGTTCAGGGTCCGATTTTCGGAAAATCGCGATTTTGCGCGGGCATGTTTTCATAGGAAATTTGGCCTGTATTTAGCCTCTCATTAAACTGGCCGTAACTCCACAAAACGTAGCCCGAGGGCTCTTAAACTTCTAGGGTGCGTCCGTCAGGTCACTGGGAGTGTCCCCAGTGGGTTTTCTCAGAATCGGGTTCGGGGTCCGATTTTCGGAAAATCGCGATTTTGCGCGGGCATGTTTTCATAGGAAATTTGGCCTGTATTTAGCCTCTCATTAAACTGGCCGTAACTCCACAAAACGTAGCCCGAGGGCTCTGAAACTTCTAGGGTGTGTCCGTCAGGTCACTAGGAGCGTCCCCAGGGGGTTTTCTCAGAATTGGGTTCGGGGTCCGATTTTCAGAAAATCGCGATTTTGCGCAGGCATGTTTTCATAGGAAATTTGGCCTGTATTTAGCCTCTCATTAAACTGGCCGTAACTCCACAAAACGTAGCCCGAGGGCTCTGAAACTTCTAGGGTGCGTCCGTCAGGTCACTAGGAGCGTCCCCAGTGGGTTGTCTCAGAATCGGGTTCGGGATCCGATTTTCGAAAATCGCGATTTTGCGCAGGCATTTTTTCATAGGAAATTTGGCCTGTATTTAGCCTCTCATTAAACTGGCCGTAACTCCACAAAACGTAGCCCGAGGGCTCTGAAACTTCTAGGGTGCGTCCGTCAGGTCACTAGGAGCGTCCCCAGGGGGTTTTCTCAGAATCGGGTTCGGGGTACTTTTTTCGGAAAATCGCGATTTTGCGCGGGCATGTTTTCATAGGAAATTTGGCCTGTATTTAGCCTCTCATTAAACTGGCCGTAACTCCACAAAACGTAGCCCGAGGGCTCTGAAACTTCTAGGGTGCGTCCGTCAGGTCACTAGGAGCGTCCCCAGTGGGTTTTCTAAGAATCGGGTTCGGGGTCCGATTTTCGGAAAATCGCGATTTTGCGCGGGCATGTTTTCATAGGAAATTTGGCCTGTATTTAGCCTCTCATTAAACTGGCCGTAACTCCACAAAATGTAGCCCGAGGGCTCTGAAACTTCTAGGGTGCGCCCGTCAGGTCACTGGGAGCGTCCCCAGTGGGTTTTCTCAGAATCGGGTTCGGGGTCCGATTTTCGGAAAATCGCGATTTTGCGCGGGCATGTTTTCAAAGGAAATTTGGCCTGTATTTAGCCTCTCATTATACTGGCCATAACTCCACAAAACGTAGCCCGAGGGCTCTGAAACTTCTAGGGTGCGTCCGTCAGGTCACTAGGAGCGTCCCCAGGGGGTTTTCTCAGAATTGGGTTCGGGGTCCGATTTTCAGAAAATCGCGATTTTGCGCAGGCATGTTTTCATAGGAAATTTGGCCTGTATTTAGCCTCTCAATAAACTGGCCGTAACTCCACAAAACGTAGCCCGAGGGCTCTGAAACTTCTAGGGTGCGTCCGTCAGGTCACTAGGAGCGTCCCCAGTGGGTTTTCTCAGAATCGGGTTCGGGATCCGATTTTCGAAAATCGCGATTTTGCGCAGGCATTTTTTCATAGGAAATTTGGCCTGTATTTAGCCTCTCATTAAACTGGCCGTAACTCCACAAAACGTAGCCCGAGGGCTCTTAAACTTCGAGGGTGCGTCCGTCAGGTCACTGGGAGTGTCCCCAGTGGGTTTTCTCAGAATCGGGTTCGGGGTCCGATTTTCGGAAAATCGCGATTTTGCGCGGGCATGTTTTCATAGGAAATTTGGCCTGTATTTAGCCTCTCATTAAACTGGCCGTAACTCCACAAAACGTAGCCCGAGGGCTCTGAAACTTCTAGGGTGCGTCCGTCAGGTCACTAGGAGCGTCCCCAAGGGGTTTTCTCAGAATCGGGTTCGGGGTCCGATTTTCGGAAAATCGCGATTTTGCGCGGGCATGTTTTCATAGGAAATTTGGCCTGTATTTAGCCTCTCATTAAACTGGCCGTAACTCCACAAAACGTAGCCCGAGGGCTCTGAAACTTCTAGGGTGCGTCCGTCAGGTCACTAGGAGCGTCCCCAGTGGGTTTTCTCAGAATCGGGTTCAGGGTACATTTTTCGGAAAATCGCGATTTTGCGCGGGCATGTTTTCACAGGAAATTTGGCCTGTATTTAGCCTCTCATTAAACTGGCCGTAACTCCACAAAACGTAGCCCGAGGACTCTGAAACTTCTAGGGTGCGTCCGTCAGGTCACTGGGAGCGTCCCCACTGGGTTTTCTCAGAATCGGGTTCGGGGTACTTTTTTCGGAAAATCGCGATTTTGCGCGGGCATGTTTTCATAGGAAATTTGGCCTGTATTTAGTCTCTCATTAAACTGGCCGTAACTCCACAAAACGTAGCCCGAGGGCTCTTAAACTTCGAGGGTGCGTCCGTCAGGTCACTGGGAGTGTCCCCAGTGGGTTTTCTCAGAATCGGGTTCGGGGTCCGATTTTCGGAAAATCGCGATTTTGCGCGGGCATGTTTTCATAGGAAATTTGGCCTGTATTTAGCCTCTCATTAAACTGGCCGTAACTCCACAAAACGTAGCCCGAGGGCTCTGAAACTTCTAGGGTGCGTCCGTCAGGTCACTAGGTGCGTCCCCAGGGGGTTTTCTCAGAATCGGGTTCGGGGTACTTTTTTCGGAAAATCGCGATTTTGCGCGGGCATGTTTTCATAGGAAATTTGGCCTTTATTTAGCCTCTCATTAAACTGGCTGTAACTCCACAAAACGTAGCCCGAGGGCTCTGAAACTTCTAGGGTGCGTCCGTCAGGTCACTAGGAGCGTCCCCAAGGGGTTTTCTCAGAATCGGGTTCGGGGTCCGATTTTCGGAAAATCGCGATTTTGCGCGGGCATGTTTTCATAGGAAATTTGGCCTGTATTTAGCCTCTCATTAAACTGGCCGTAACTCCACAAAACGTAGCCCGAGGGCTCTGAAACTTCTAGGGTGCGTCCGTCAGGTCACTAGGAGCGTCCCCAGTGGGTTTTCTCAGAATCGGGTTCAGGGTACATTTTTCGGAAAATCGCGATTTTGCGCGGGCATGTTTTCACAGGAAATTTGGCCTGTATTTAGCCTCTCATTAAACTGGCCGTAACTCCACAAAACGTAGCCCGAGGGCTCTGAAACTTCTAGGGTGCGTCCGTCAGGTCACTGGGAGCGTCCCCACTGGGTTTTCTCAGAATCGGGTTCGGGGTACTTTTTTCGGAAAATCGCGATTTTGCGCGGGCATGTTTTCATAGGAAATTTGGCCTTTATTTAGCCTCTCATTATACTGGCCATAACTCCACAAAACGTAGCCCGAGGGCTCTGAAACTTCTAGGGTGCGTCCGTCAGGTCACTAGGAGCGTCCCCAGTGGGTTTTCTCAGAATCGGGTTCGGGGTCCGATTTTCGGAAAATCGCGATTTTGCGCGGGAATTTTTTCACAGGAAATTTGGCCTGTATTTAGCCTCTCATTAAACTGGCCGTAACTCCACAAAACGTAGCCCGAGGGCTCTGAAACTTCTAGGGTGCGTCCGTCAGGTCACTAGGAGCGTCCCCAAGGGGTTTTCTCAGAATCGGGTTCGGGGTCCGATTTTCGGAAAATCGTGATTTTGCCAGGCATGTTTTCATAGGAAATTTGGCCTGTATTTAGCCTCTCATTAAACTGGCCATAACTCCACAAAACGTAGCCCGAGGGCTCTGAAACTTCTAGGGTGCGTCCGTCAGGTCACTGGGAGCGTCCCCAGTGGGTTTTCTCAGAATCGGGTTCGGGGTCCGATTTTCGGAAAATCGCGATTTTGCGCGGGCATGTTTTCATAGGAAATTTGGCCTGTATTTAGCCTCTCATTAAACTGGCCGTAACTCCACAAAACGTAGACCGAGGGCTCTGAAACTTCTAGGGTGCGCCCGTCAGGTCACTGGGAGTGTCCCCAGTGGGTTTTCTCAGAATCGGGTTCGGGGTCCGATTTTCGGAAAATCGCGATTTTGCGCGGGCATGTTTTCATAGGAAATTTGGCCTGTATTTAGCCTCTCATTAAACTGGCCGTAACTCCACAAAACGTAGCCCGAGGGCTCTTAAACTTCTAGGGTGCGTCCGTCAGGTCACTGGGAGTGTCCCCAGTGGGTTTTCTCAGAATCGGGTTCGGGGTCCGATTTTCGGAAAATCGCGATTTTGCGCGGGCATGTTTTCATAGGAAATTTGTCCTGTATTTAGCCTCTCATTAAACTGGCCGTAACTCCACAAAACGTAGCCCGAGGGCTCTGAAACTTCTAGGGTGTGTCCGTCAGGTCACTAGGAGCGTCCCCAGGGGGTTTTCTCAGAATTGGGTTCGGGGTCCGATTTTCAGAAAATCGCGATTTTGCGCAGGCATGTTTTCATAGGAAATTTGGCCTGTATTTAGCCTCTCAATAAACTGGCCGTAACTCCACAAAACGTAGCCCGAGGGCTCTGAAACTTCTAGGGTGCGTCCGTCAGGTCACTAGGAGCGTCCCCAGTGGGTTTTCTCAGAATCGGGTTCGGGATCCGATTTTCGAAAATCGCGATTTTGCGCAGGCATTTTTTCATAGGAAATTTGGCCTGTATTTAGCCTCTCATTAAACTGGCCGTAACTCCACAAAACGTAGCCCGAGGGCTCTGAAACTTCTAGGGTGCGTCCGTCAGGTCACTAGGAGCGTCCCCAGGGGGTTTTCTCAGAATCGGGTTCGGGGTACTTTTTTCGGAAAATCGCGATTTTGCGCGGGCATGTTTTCATAGGAAATTTGGCCTGTATTTAGCCTCTCATTAAACTGGCCGTAACTCCACAAAACGTAGCCCGAGGGCTCTGAAACTTCTAGGGTGCGTCCGTCAGGTCACTAGGAGCGTCCCCAGTGGGTTTTCTCAGAATCGGGTTCGGGGTCCGATTTTCGGAAAATCGCGATTTTGCGCGGGCATTTTTTCATAGGAAATTTGGCCTGTATTTAGCCTCTCATTAAACTGGCCGTAACTCCACAAAACGTAGCCCGAGGGCTCTGAAACTTCTAGGGTGCGCCCGTCAGGTCACTGGGAGCGTCCCCAGTGGGTTTTCTCAGAATCGGGTTCGGGGTACTTTTTTCGGAAAATCGCGATTTTGCGCGGGCATGTTTTCAAAGGAAATTTGGCCTGTATTTAGCCTCTCATTATACTGGCCATAACTCCACAAAACGTAGCCCGAGGGCTCTGAAACTTCTAGGGTGCGTCCGTCAGGTCACTAGGAGCGTCCCCAGGGGGTTTTCTCAGAATTGGGTTCGGGGTCCGATTTTCAGAAAATCGCGATTTTGCGCAGGCATGTTTTCATAGGAAATTTGGCCTGTATTTAGCCTCTCAATAAACTGGCCGTAACTCCACAAAACGTAGCCCGAGGGCTCTGAAACTTCTAGGGTGCGTCCGTCAGGTCACTAGGAGCGTCCCCAGTGGGTTTTCTCAGAATCGGGTTCGGGATCCGATTTTCGAAAATCGCGATTTTGCGCAGGCATTTTTTCATAGGAAATTTGGCCTGTATTTAGCCTCTCATTAAACTGGCCGTAACTCCACAAAACGTAGCCCGAGGGCTCTTAAACTTCGAGGGTGCGTCCGTCAGGTCACTGGGAGTGTCCCCAGTGGGTTTTCTCAGAATCGGGTTCGGGGTCCGATTTTCGGAAAATCGCGATTTTGCGCGGGCATGTTTTCATAGGAAATTTGGCCTGTATTTAGCCTCTCATTAAACTGGCCGTAACTCCACAAAACGTAGCCCGAGGGCTCTGAAACTTCTAGGGTGCGTCCGTCAGGTCACTAGGAGCGTCCCCAGGGGGTTTTCTCAGAATCGGGTTCGGGGTACTTTTTTCGGAAAATCGCGATTTTGCGTGGGCATGTTTTCATAGGAAATTTGGCCTGTATTTAGTCTCTCATTAAACTGGCCGTAACTCCACAAAACGTAGCCCGAGGGCTCTGAAACTTCTAGGGTGCGTCCGTCAGGTCACTAGGAGCGTCCCCAGTGGGTTTTCTCAGAATCGGGTTCGGGGTCCGATTTTCGGAAAATCGCGATTTTGCGCGGGCATGTTTTCATAGGAAATTTGGCCTGTATTTAGCCTCTCATTAAACTGGCTGTAACTCCACAAAATGTAGCCCGAGGGCTCTGAAACTTCTAGGGTGCGCCCGTCAGGTCACTGGGAGCGTCCCCAGTGGGTTTTCTCAGAATCGGGTTCGGGGTCCGATTTTCGGAAAATCGCGATTTTGCGCGGGCATGTTTTCATAGGAAATTTGGCCTGTATTTAGCCTCTCATTAAACTGGCCGTAACTCCACAAAACGTAGCCCGAGGGCTCTGAAACTTCTAGGGTGCGTCCGTCAGGTCACTAGGAGCGTCCCCAGTGGGTTTTCTCAGAATCGGGTTCGGGGTCTGATTTTCAGAAAATCGCGATTTTGCGCGGGCATGTTTTCATAGGAAATTTGGCCTGTATTTAGCCTCTCATTAAACTGGC
The DNA here is from genome assembly GCF_033239565.1 of Halichoeres trimaculatus. Classification (NCBI taxonomy): domain Eukaryota; kingdom Metazoa; phylum Chordata; class Actinopteri; order Labriformes; family Labridae; genus Halichoeres; species Halichoeres trimaculatus. The sequence goes on from NW_027437197.1 coordinate 21,906,018, forward strand.
TGTAACTCCACAAAACGTAGCCCGAGGGCTCTGAAACTTCTAGGGTGCGTCCTTCAGGTCACTAGGAGCGTCCCCAGGGGGTTTTCTCAGAATCGGGTTCGGGGTGCTTTTTTCGGAAAATCGCGATTTTGCGCGGGCATGTTATCATAGGAAATTTGGCCTTAATTTAGCCTCTCATTAAACTGGCTGTAACTCCACAAAACGTAGCCCGAGGGCTCTGAAACTTCTAGGGTGCGTCCGTCAGGTCGCTAGGAGCGTCCCCAAGGGGTTTTCTCAGAATCGGGTTCGGGGTCCGATTTTCGGAAAATCGCGATTTTGCGCGGGCATGTTTTCATAGGAAATTTGGCCTGTATTTAGCCTCTCATTAAACTGGCCGTAACTCCACAAAACGTAGCCCGAGGGCTCTGAAACTTCTAGGGTGCGTCCGTCAGGTCACTAGGAGCGTCCCCAGTGGGTTTTCTCAGAATCGGGTTCGGGGTACTTTTTTCGGAAAATCGCGATTTTGCGCGGGCATGTTTTCACAGGAAATTTGGCCTGTATTTAGCCTCTCATTAAACTGGCCGTAACTCCACAAAACGTAGCCCGAGGGCTCTGAAACTTCTAGGGTGCGTCCGTCAGGTCACTGGGAGCGTCCCCACTGGGTTTTCTCAGAATCGGGTTCGGGGTACTTTTTTCGGAAAATCGCGATTTTGCGCGGGCATGTTTTCATAGGAAATTTGGCCTTTATTTAGCCTCTCATTATACTGGCCATAACTCCACAAAACGTAGCCCGAGGGCTCTGAAACTTCTAGGGTGCGTCCGTCAGGTCACTAGGAGCGTCCCCAGTGGGTTTTCTCAGAATCGGGTTCGGGGTCTGATTTTCGGAAAATCGCGATTTTGCGCGGGAATTTTTTCACAGGAAATTTGGCCTGTATTTAGCCTCTCATTAAACTGGCCGTAACTCCACAAAACGTAGCCCGAGGGCTCTGAAACTTCTAGAGTGCGTCCGTCAGGTCACTAGGAGCGTCCCCAAGGGGTTTTCTCAGAATCGGGTTCGGGGTCCGATTTTCGGAAAATCGTGATTTTGCGCGGGCATGTTTTCATAGGAAATTTGGCCTGTATTTAGCCTCTCATTAAACTGGCCATAACTCCACAAAACGTAGCACGAGGGCTCTGAAACTTCTAGGGTGCGTCCGTCAGGTCACTGGGAGCGTCCCCAGTGGGTTTTCTCAGAATCGGGTTCGGGGTCCGATTTTCGGAAAATCGCGATTTTGCGCGGGCATGTTTTCATAGGAAATTTGGCCTGTATTTAGCCTCTCATTAAACTGGCCGTAACTCCACAAAACGTAGACCGAGGGCTCTGAAACTTCTAGGGTGCGTCCGTCAGGTCACTGGGAGTGTCCCCAGTGGGTTTTCTCAGAATCGGGTTCGGGGTCCGATTTTCGGAAAATCGCGATTTTGCGCGCGCATGTTTTCATAGGAAATTTGGCCTGTATTTAGCCTCTCATTAAACTGGCCGTAACTCCACAAAACGTAGCCCGAGGGCTCTTAAACTTCTAGGGTGCGTCCGTCAGGTCACTGGGAGTGTCCCCAGTGGGTTTTCTCAGAATCGGGTTCGGGGTCCGATTTTCGGAAAATCGCGATTTTGCGCGGGCATGTTTTCATAGGAAATTTGGCCTGTATTTAGCCTCTCATTAAACTGGCCGTAACTCCACAAAACGTAGCCCGAGGGCTCTTAAACTTCTAGGGTGCGTCCGTCAGGTCACTAGGAGCGTCCCCAGTGGGTTTTCTCAGAATCGGGTTCGGGGTCCGATTTTCAGAAAATCGCGATTTTGCGCGGGAATGTTTTCATAGGAAATTTGGCCTGTATTTAGCCTCTCATTAAACTGGCCGTAACTCCACAAAACGTAGCCCGAGGGCTCTGAAACTTCTAGGGTGCGTCCGTCAGGTCACTAGGAGCGTCCCCAGGGGGTTTTCTCAGAATCGGGTTCGGGGTACTTTTTTCGGAAAATCGCGATTTTGCGCGGGCATGTTTTCATAGGAAATTTGGCCTTTATTTAGCCTCTCATTAAACTGGCTGTAACTCCACAAAACGTAGCCCGAGGGCTCTGAAACTTCTAGGGTGCGTCCGTCAGGTCACTAGGAGCGTCCCCAAGGGGTTTTCTCAGAATCGGGTTCGGGGTCCGATTTTCGGAAAATCGCGATTTTGCGCGGGCATGTTTTCATAGGAAATTTGGCCTGTATTTAGCCTCTCATTAAACTGGCCGTAACTCCACAAAACGTAGCCCGAGGGCTCTGAAACTTCTAGGGTGCGTCCGTCAGGTCACTAGGAGCGTCCCCAGTGGGTTTTCTCAGAATCGGGTTCGGGGTACTTTTTTCGGAAAATCGCGATTTTGCGCGGGCATGTTTTCACAGGAAATTTGGCCTGTATTTAGCCTCTCATTAAACTGGCCGTAACTCCACAAAACGTAGCCCGAGGGCTCTGAAACTTCTAGGGTGCGTCCGTCAGGTCACTGGGAGCGTCCCCACTGGGTTTTCTCAGAATCGGGTTCGGGGTACTTTTTTCGGAAAATCGCGATTTTGCGCAGGCATGTTTTCATAGGAAATTTGGCCTTTATTTAGCCTCTCATTATACTGGCCATAACTCCACAAAACGTAGCCCGAGGGCTCTGAAACTTCTAGGGTGCGTCCGTCAGGTCACTAGGAGCGTCCCCAGTGGGTTTTCTCAGAATCGGGTTCGGGGTCCGATTTTCGGAAAATCGCGATTTTGCGCGGGAATTTTTTCACAGGAAATTTGGCCTGTATTTAGCCTCTCATTAAACTGGCCGTAACTCCACAAAACGTAGCCCGAGGGCTCTGAAACTTCTAGGGTGCGTCCGTCAGGTCACTAGGAGCGTCCCCAAGGGGTTTTCTCAGAATCGGGTTCGGGGTCCGATTTTCGGAAAATCGCGATTTTGCGCGGGCATGTTTTCATAGGAAATTTGGCCTGTATTTAGCCTCTCATTAAACTGGCCGTAACTCCACAAAACGTAGCCCGAGGTCTCTTAAACTTCTAGGGTGCGTCCGTCAGGTCACTGGGAGTGTCCCCAGTGGGTTTTCTCAGAATCGGGTTCGGGGTCCGATTTTCGGAAAATCGCGATTTTGCGCGGGCATGTTTTCATAGGAAATTTGTCCTGTATTTAGCCTCTCATTAAACTGGCCGTAACTCCACAAAACGTAGCCCGAGGGCTCTGAAACTTCTAGGGTGTGTCCGTCAGGTCACTAGGAGCGTCCCCAGGGGGTTTTCTCAGAATTGGGTTCGGGATCCGATTTTCAGAAAATCGCGATTTTGCGCAGGCATGTTTTCATAGGAAATTTGGCCTGTATTTAGCCTCTCAATAAACTGGCCGTAACTCCACAAAACGTAGCCCGAGGGCTCTGAAACTTCTAGGGTGCGTCCGTCAGGTCACTAGGAGCGTCCCCAGTGGGTTTTCTCAGAATCGGGTTCGGGGTCCGATTTTCGGAAAATCGTGATTTTGCGCGGGCATGTTTTCATAGGAAATTTGGCCTGTATTTAGCCTCTCATTAAACTGGCCGTAACTCCACAAAACGTAGCCCGAGGGCTCTGAAACTTCTAGGGTGCGTCCGTCAGGTCACTAGGAGCGTCCCCAGTGGGTTTTCTTAGAATCGGGTTCAGGGTACATTTTTCGGAAAATCGCGATTTTGCACGGGCATGTTTTCACAGGAAATTTGGCCTGTATTTAGCCTCTCATTAAACTGGCCGTAACTCCACAAAACGTAGCCCGAGGACTCTGAAACTTCTAGGGTGCGTCCGTCAGGTCACTGGGAGCGTCCCCACTGGGTTTTCTCAGAATCGGGTTCGGGGTACTTTTTTCGGAAAATCGCGATTTTGCGCGGGCATGTTTTCATAGGAAATTTGGCCTTTATTTAGCCTCTCATTATACTGGCCATAACTCCACAAAACGTAGCCCGAGGGCTCTGAAACTTCTAGGGTGCGTCCGTCAGGTCACTAGGAGCGTCCCCAGTGGGTTTTCTCAGAATCGGGTTCGGGGTCCGATTTTCGGAAAATCGCGATTTTGCGCGGGAATTTTTTCACAGGAAATTTGGCCTGTATTTAGCCTCTCATTAAACTGGCCGTAACTCCACAAAACGTAGCCCGAGGGCTCTGAAACTTCTAGGGTGCGTCCGTCAGGTCACTAGGAGCGTCCCCAGTGGGTTTTCTCAGAATCGGGTTCAGGGTCCGATTTTCGGAAAATCGCGATTTTGCGCGGGCATGTTTTCATAGGAAATTTGGCCTGTATTTAGCCTCTCATTAAACTGGCCGTAACTCCACAAAACGTAGACCGAGGGCTCTGAAACTTCTAGGGTGCGTCCGTCAGGTCACTGGGAGTGTCCCCAGTGGGTTTTCTCAGAATCGGGTTCAGGGTCCGATTTTCGGAAAATCGCGATTTTGCGCGGGCATGTTTTCATAGGAAATTTGGCCTGTATTTAGCCTCTCATTAAACTGGCCGTAACTCCACAAAACGTAGCCCGAGGGCTCTTAAACTTCTAGGGTGCGTCCGTCAGGTCACTGGGAGTGTCCCCAGTGGGTTTTCTCAGAATCGGGTTCGGGGTCCGATTTTCGGAAAATCGCGATTTTGCGCGGGCATGTTTTCATAGGAAATTTGGCCTGTATTTAGCCTCTCATTAAACTGGCCGTAACTCCACAAAACGTAGCCCGAGGGCTCTGAAACTTCTAGGGTGTGTCCGTCAGGTCACTAGGAGCGTCCCCAGGGGGTTTTCTCAGAATTGGGTTCGGGGTCCGATTTTCAGAAAATCGCGATTTTGCGCAGGCATGTTTTCATAGGAAATTTGGCCTGTATTTAGCCTCTCATTAAACTGGCCGTAACTCCACAAAACGTAGCCCGAGGGCTCTGAAACTTCTAGGGTGCGTCCGTCAGGTCACTAGGAGCGTCCCCAGTGGGTTGTCTCAGAATCGGGTTCGGGATCCGATTTTCGAAAATCGCGATTTTGCGCAGGCATTTTTTCATAGGAAATTTGGCCTGTATTTAGCCTCTCATTAAACTGGCCGTAACTCCACAAAACGTAGCCCGAGGGCTCTGAAACTTCTAGGGTGCGTCCGTCAGGTCACTAGGAGCGTCCCCAGGGGGTTTTCTCAGAATCGGGTTCGGGGTACTTTTTTCGGAAAATCGCGATTTTGCGCGGGCATGTTTTCATAGGAAATTTGGCCTGTATTTAGCCTCTCATTAAACTGGCCGTAACTCCACAAAACGTAGCCCGAGGGCTCTGAAACTTCTAGGGTGCGTCCGTCAGGTCACTAGGAGCGTCCCCAGTGGGTTTTCTAAGAATCGGGTTCGGGGTCCGATTTTCGGAAAATCGCGATTTTGCGCGGGCATGTTTTCATAGGAAATTTGGCCTGTATTTAGCCTCTCATTAAACTGGCCGTAACTCCACAAAATGTAGCCCGAGGGCTCTGAAACTTCTAGGGTGCGCCCGTCAGGTCACTGGGAGCGTCCCCAGTGGGTTTTCTCAGAATCGGGTTCGGGGTCCGATTTTCGGAAAATCGCGATTTTGCGCGGGCATGTTTTCAAAGGAAATTTGGCCTGTATTTAGCCTCTCATTATACTGGCCATAACTCCACAAAACGTAGCCCGAGGGCTCTGAAACTTCTAGGGTGCGTCCGTCAGGTCACTAGGAGCGTCCCCAGGGGGTTTTCTCAGAATTGGGTTCGGGGTCCGATTTTCAGAAAATCGCGATTTTGCGCAGGCATGTTTTCATAGGAAATTTGGCCTGTATTTAGCCTCTCAATAAACTGGCCGTAACTCCACAAAACGTAGCCCGAGGGCTCTGAAACTTCTAGGGTGCGTCCGTCAGGTCACTAGGAGCGTCCCCAGTGGGTTTTCTCAGAATCGGGTTCGGGATCCGATTTTCGAAAATCGCGATTTTGCGCAGGCATTTTTTCATAGGAAATTTGGCCTGTATTTAGCCTCTCATTAAACTGGCCGTAACTCCACAAAACGTAGCCCGAGGGCTCTTAAACTTCGAGGGTGCGTCCGTCAGGTCACTGGGAGTGTCCCCAGTGGGTTTTCTCAGAATCGGGTTCGGGGTCCGATTTTCGGAAAATCGCGATTTTGCGCGGGCATGTTTTCATAGGAAATTTGGCCTGTATTTAGCCTCTCATTAAACTGGCCGTAACTCCACAAAACGTAGCCCGAGGGCTCTGAAACTTCTAGGGTGCGTCCGTCAGGTCACTAGGAGCGTCCCAAGGGGTTTTCTCAGAATCGGGTTCGGGGTCCGATTTTCGGAAAATCGCGATTTTGCGCGGGCATGTTTTCATAGGAAATTTGGCCTGTATTTAGCCTCTCATTAAACTGGCCGTAACTCCACAAAACGTAGCCCGAGGGCTCTGAAACTTCTAGGGTGCGCCCGTCAGGTCACTAGGAGCGTCCCCAGTGGGTTTTCTCAGAATCGGGTTCAGGGTACATTTTTCGGAAAATCGCGATTTTGCGCGGGCATGTTTTCACAGGAAATTTGGCCTGTATTTAGCCTCTCATTAAACTGGCCGTAACTCCACAAAACGTAGCCCGAGGACTCTGAAACTTCTAGGGTGCGTCCGTCAGGTCACTGGGAGCGTCCCCACTGGGTTTTCTCAGAATCGGGTTCGGGGTACTTTTTTCGGAAAATCGCGATTTTGCGCGGGCATGTTTTCATAGGAAATTTGGCCTGTATTTAGTCTCTCATTAAACTGGCCGTAACTCCACAAAACGTAGCCCGAGGGCTCTTAAACTTCGAGGGTGCGTCCGTCAGGTCACTGGGAGTGTCCCCAGTGGGTTTTCTCAGAATCGGGTTCGGGGTCCGATTTTCGGAAAATCGCGATTTTGCGCGGGCATGTTTTCATAGGAAATTTGGCCTGTATTTAGCCTCTCATTAAACTGGCCGTAACTCCACAAAACGTAGCCCGAGGGCTCTGAAACTTCTAGGGTGCGTCCGTCAGGTCACTAGGTGCGTCCCCAGGGGGTTTTCTCAGAATCGGGTTCGGGGTACTTTTTTCGGAAAATCGCGATTTTGCGCGGGCATGTTTTCATAGGAAATTTGGCCTGTATTTAGCCTCTCATTAAACTGGCCGTAACTCCACAAAACGTAGCCCGAGGGCTCTGAAACTTCTAGGGTGCGTCCGTCAGGTCACTAGGAGCGTCCCCAGTGGGTTTTCTCAGAATCGGGTTCGGGGTCCGATTTTCGGAAAATCGCGATTTTGCGCGGGAATATTTTCACAGGAAATTTGGCCTGTATCTAGCCTCTCATTAAACTGGCCGTAACTCCACAAAACGTAGCCCGAGGGCTCTGAAACTTCTAGGGTGCGTCCGTCAGGTCACTAGGAGCGTCCCCAGTGGGTTTTCTTAGAATCGGGTTCAGGGTACATTTTTCGGAAAATCGCGATTTTGCACGGGCATGTTTTCACAGGAAATTTGGCCTGTATTTAGCCTCTCATTAAACTGGCCGTAACTCCACAAAACGTAGCCCGAGGACTCTGAAACTTCTAGGGTGCGTCCGTCAGGTCACTGGGAGCGTCCCCACTGGGTTTTCTCAGAATCGGGTTCGGGGTACTTTTTTCGGAAAATCGCGATTTTGCGCGGGCATGTTTTCATAGGAAATTTGGCCTTTATTTAGCCTCTCATTATACTGGCCATAACTCCACAAAACGTAGCCCGAGGGCTCTGAAACTTCTAGGGTGCGTCCGTCAGGTCACTAGGAGCGTCCCCAGTGGGTTTTCTCAGAATCGGGTTCGGGGTCCGATTTTCGGAAAATCGCGATTTTGCGCGGGAATTTTTTCACAGGAAATTTGGCCTGTATTTAGCCTCTCATTAAACTGGCCGTAACTCCACAAAACGTAGCCCGAGGGCTCTGAAACTTCTAGGGTGCGTCCGTCAGGTCACTAGGAGCGTCCCCAGTGGGTTTTCTCAGAATCGGGTTCAGGGTCCGATTTTCGGAAAATCGCGATTTTGCGCGGGCATGTTTTCATAGGAAATTTGGCCTGTATTTAGCCTCTCATTAAACTGGCCGTAACTCCACAAAACGTAGACCGAGGGCTCTGAAACTTCTAGGGTGCGTCCGTCAGGTCACTGGGAGTGTCCCCAGTGGGTTTTCTCAGAATCGGGTTCAGGGTCCGATTTTCGGAAAATCGCGATTTTGCGCGGGCATGTTTTCATAGGAAATTTGGCCTGTATTTAGCCTCTCATTAAACTGGCCGTAACTCCACAAAACGTAGCCCGAGGGCTCTTAAACTTCTAGGGTGCGTCCGTCAGGTCACTGGGAGTGTCCCCAGTGGGTTTTCTCAGAATCGGGTTCGGGGTCCGATTTTCGGAAAATCGCGATTTTGCGCGGGCATGTTTTCATAGGAAATTTGGCCTGTATTTAGCCTCTCATTAAACTGGCCGTAACTCCACAAAACGTAGCCCGAGGGCTCTGAAACTTCTAGGGTGTGTCCGTCAGGTCACTAGGAGCGTCCCCAGGGGGTTTTCTCAGAATTGGGTTCGGGGTCCGATTTTCAGAAAATCGCGATTTTGCGCAGGCATGTTTTCATAGGAAATTTGGCCTGTATTTAGCCTCTCATTAAACTGGCCGTAACTCCACAAAACGTAGCCCGAGGGCTCTGAAACTTCTAGGGTGCGTCCGTCAGGTCACTAGGAGCGTCCCCAGTGGGTTGTCTCAGAATCGGGTTCGGGATCCGATTTTCGAAAATCGCGATTTTGCGCAGGCATTTTTTCATAGGAAATTTGGCCTGTATTTAGCCTCTCATTAAACTGGCCGTAACTCCACAAAACGTAGCCCGAGGGCTCTGAAACTTCTAGGGTGCGTCCGTCAGGTCACTAGGAGCGTCCCCAGGGGGTTTTCTCAGAATCGGGTTCGGGGTACTTTTTTCGGAAAATCGCGATTTTGCGCGGGCATGTTTTCATAGGAAATTTGGCCTGTATTTAGCCTCTCATTAAACTGGCCGTAACTCCACAAAACGTAGCCCGAGGGCTCTGAAACTTCTAGGGTGCGTCCGTCAGGTCACTAGGAGCGTCCCCAGTGGGTTTTCTAAGAATCGGGTTCGGGGTCCGATTTTCGGAAAATCGCGATTTTGCGCGGGCATGTTTTCATAGGAAATTTGGCCTGTATTTAGCCTCTCATTAAACTGGCCGTAACTCCACAAAATGTAGCCCGAGGGCTCTGAAACTTCTAGGGTGCGCCCGTCAGGTCACTGGGAGCGTCCCCAGTGGGTTTTCTCAGAATCAGGTTCGGGGTCCGATTTTCGGAAAATCGCGATTTTGCGCGGGCATGTTTTCAAAGGAAATTTGGCCTGTATTTAGCCTCTCATTATACTGGCCATAACTCCACAAAACGTAGCCCGAGGGCTCTGAAACTTCTAGGGTGCGTCCGTCAGGTCACTAGGAGCGTCCCCAGGGGGTTTTCTCAGAATTGGGTTCGGGGTCCGATTTTCAGAAAATCGCGATTTTGCGCAGGCATGTTTTCATAGGAAATTTGGCCTGTATTTAGCCTCTCAATAAACTGGCCGTAACTCCACAAAACGTAGCCCGAGGGCTCTGAAACTTCTAGGGTGCGTCCGTCAGGTCACTAGGAGCGTCCCCAGTGGGTTTTCTCAGAATCGGGTTCGGGGTCCGATTTTCGGAAAATTGCGATTTTGCGCAGGCATTTTTTCATAGGAAATTTGGCCTGTATTTAGCCTCTCATTAAACTGGCCGTAACTCCACAAAATGTAGCCCGAGGGCTCTGAAACTTCTAGGGTGCGCCCGTCAGGTCACTGGGAGCGTCCCCAGTGGGTTTTCTCAGAATCGGGTTCGGGGTCCGATTTTCGGAAAATCGCGATTTTGCGCGGGCATGTTTTCAAAGGAAATTTGGCCTGTATTTAGCCTCTCATTATACTGGCCATAACTCCACAAAACGTAGCCCGAGGGCTCTGAAACTTCTAGGGTGCGTCCGTCAGGTCACTAGGAGCGTCCCCAGGGGGTTTTCTCAGAATCGGGTTCGGGGTACTTTTTTCGGAAAATCGCGATTTTGCGCGGGCATGTTTTCATAGGAAATTTGGCCTGTATTTAGTCTCTCATTAAACTGGCCGTAACTCCACAAAACGTAGCCCGAGGGCTCTGAAACTTCTAGGGTGCGTCCGTCAGGTCACTAGGAGCGTCCCCAGTGGGTTTTCTCAGAATCGGGTTCGGGGTCCGATTTTCAGAAAATCGCGATTTTGCGCGGGCATGTTTTCATAGGAAATTTGGCCTGTATTTAGCCTCTCATTAAACTGGCCGTAACTCCACAAAACGTAGCCCGAGGGCTCTGAAACTTCTAGGGTGCGTCCGTCAGGTCACTGGGAGTGTCCCCAGTGGGTTTTCTCAGAATCGGGTTCGGGGTCCGATTTTCGGAAAATCGCGATTTTGCGCGGGCATGTTTTCATAGGAAATTTGGCCTGTATTTAGCCTCTCATTAAACTGGCCGTAACTCCACAAAACGTAGCCCGAGGGCTCTGAAACTTCTAGGGTGCGTCCGTCAGGTCACTAGGTGCGTCCCCAGGGGGTTTTCTCAGAATCGGGGTCGGGGTACTTTTTTCGGAAAATCGCGATTTTGCGCGGGCATGTTTTCATAGGAAATTTGGCCTGTATTTAGCCTCTCATTAAACTGGCCGTAACTCCACAAAACGTAGCCCGAGGGCTCTGAAACTTCTAGGGTGCGTCCGTCAGGTCACTAGGAGCGTCCCCAGTGGGTTTTCTCAGAATCGGGTTCGGGGTCCGATTTTCGGAAAATCGCGATTTTGCGCGGGAATATTTTCACAGGAAATTTGGCCTGTATTTAGCCTCTCATTAAACTGGCCGTAACTCCACAAAACGTAGCCCGAGGGCTCTGAAACTTCTAGGGTGCGTCCGTCAGGTCACTAGGAGCGTCCCCAAGGGGTTTTCTCAGAATCGGGTTCGGGGTCCGATTTTCGGAAAATCGCGATTTTGCGCGGGCATGTTTTCATAGGAAATTTGGCCTGTATTTAGCCTCTCATTAAACTGGCCATAACTCCACAAAACGTAGCCCGAGGGCTCTGAAACTTCTAGGGTGCGTCCGTCAGGTCACTGGGAGCGTCCCCAGTGGGTTTTCTCAGAATCGGGTTCGGGGTCCGATTTTCGGAAAATCGCGATTTTGCGCGGGCATGTTTTCATAGGAAATTTGGCCTGTATTTAGCCTCTCATTAAACTGGCCGTAACTCCACAAAACGTAGACCGAGGGCTCTGAAACTTCTAGGGTGCGTCCGTCAGGTCACTGGGAGTGTCCCCAGTGGGTTTTCTCAGAATCGGGTTCGGGGTCCGATTTTCGGAAAATCGCGATTTTGCGCGGGCATGTTTTCATAGGAAATTTGGCCTGTATTTAGCCTCTCATTAAACTGGCCGTAACTCCACAAAACGTAGCCCGAGGGCTCTGAAACTTCTAGGGTGCGTCCGTCAGGTCACTAGGAGCGTCCCCAGGGGTTTTTCTCAGAATCGGGTTCGGGGTACTTTTTTCGGAAAATCGCGATTTTGCGCGGGCATGTTTTCATAGGAAATTTGGCCTTTATTTAGCCTCTCATTATACTGGCCATAACTCCACAAAACGTAGCCCGAGGGCTCTGAAACTTCTAGGGTGCGTCCGTCAGGTCACTAGGAGCGTCCCCAGTGGGTTTTCTCAGAATCGGGTTCGGGGTCCGATTTTCGGAAAATCGCGATTTTGCGCGGGCATGTTTTCATAGGAAATTTGGCCTGTATTTAGCCTCTCATTAAACTGGCCGTAACTCTACAAAATGTAGCCCGAGGGCTCTGAAACTTCTAGGGTGCGCCCGTCAGGTCACTGGGAGCGTCCCCAGTGGGTTTTCTCAGAATCGGGTTCGGGGTCCGATTTTCGGAAAATCGCGATTTTGCGCGGGCATGTTTTCATAGGAAATTTGTCCTGTATTTAGCCTCTCATTATACTGGCCATAACTCCACAAAACGTAGCCCGAGGGCTCTGAAACTTCTAGGGTGCGTCCGTCAGGTCACTAGGAGCGTCCCCAGTGGGTTTTCTCAGAATCGGGTTCGGGGTCCGATTTTCGGAAAATTGCGATTTTGCGCAGGCATTTTTTCATAGGAAATTTGGCCTGTATTTAGCCTCTCATTAAACTGGCCGTAACTCCACAAAATGTAGCCCGAGGGCTCTGAAACTTCTAGGGTGCGCCCGTCAGGTCACTGGGAGCGTCCCCAGTGGGTTTTCTCAGAATCGGGTTCGGGGTCCGATTTTCAGAAAAACGCGATTTTGCGCGGGCATGTTTTCAAAGGAAATTTGGCCTGTATTTAGCCTCTCATTATACTGGCCATAACTCCACAAAACGTAGCCCGAGGGCTCTGAAACTTCTAGGGTGCGTCCGTCAGGTCACTAGGAGCGTCCCCAGGGGGTTTTCTCAGAATTGGGTTCGGGGTCCGATTTTCAGAAAATCGCGATTTTGCGCAGGCATGTTTTCATAGGAAATTTGGCCTGTATTTAGCCTCTCAATAAACTGGCCGTAACTCCACAAAACGTAGCCCGAGGGCTCTGAAACTTCTAGGGTGCGTCCGTCAGGTCACTAGGAGCGTCCCCAGTGGGTTTTCTCAGAATCGGGTTCGGGATCCGATTTTCGAAAATCGCGATTTTGCGCAGGCATTTTTTCATAGGAAATTTGGCCTGTATTTAGCCTCTCATTAAACTGGCCGTAACTCCACAAAACGTAGCCCGAGGGCTCTTAAACTTCGAGGGTGCGTCCGTCAGGTCACTGGGAGTGTCCCCAGTGGGTTTTCTCAGAATCGGATTCGGGGTCCGATTTTCGGAAAATCGCGATTTTGCGCGGGCATGTTTTCATAGGAAATTTGGCCTGTATTTAGCCTCTCATTAAACTGGCCGTAACTCCACAAAACGTAGCCCGAGGGCTCTGAAACTTCTAGGGTGCGTCCGTCAGGTCACTAGGAGCGTCCCCAGGGGGTTTTCTCAGAATCGGGTTCGGGGTACTTTTTTCGGAAAATCGCGATTTTGCGCGGGCATGTTTTCATAGGAAATTTGGCCTGTATTTAGTCTCTCATTAAACTGGCCGTAACTCCACAAAACGTAGCCCGAGGGCTCTGAAACTTCTAGGGTGCGTCCGTCAGGTCACTAGGAGCGTCCCCAGTGGGTTTTCTCAGAATCGGGTTCGGGGTCCGATTTTCAGAAAATCGCGATTTTGCGCGGGCATGTTTTCATAGGAAATTTGGCCTGTATTTAGCCTCTCATTAAACTGGCCGTAACTCCACAAAACGTAGCCCGAGGGCTCTGAAACTTCTAGGGTGCGTCCGTCAGGTCACTAGGAGCGTCCCCAGGGGGTTTTCTCAGAATCGGGTTCGGGGTACTTTTTTCGGAAAATCGCGATTTTGCGCGGGCATGTTTTCATAGGAAATTTGGCCTTTATTTAGCCTCTCATTAAACTGGCTGTAACTCCACAAAACGTAGCCCGAGGGCTCTGAAACTTCTAGGGTGCGTCCGTCAGGTCACTAGGAGCGTCCCCAAGGGGTTTTCTCAGAATCGGGTTCGGGGTCCGATTTTCGGAAAATCGCGATTTTGCGCGGGCATGTTTTCATAGGAAATTTGGCCTGTATTTAGCCTCTCATTAAACTGGCCGTAACTCCACAAAACGTAGCCCGAGGGCTCTGAAACTTCTAGGGTGCGTCCGTCAGGTCACTAGGAGCGTCCCCAGTGGGTTTTCTCAGAATCGGGTTCAGGGTACATTTTTCGGAAAATCGCGATTTTGCGCGGGCATGTTTTCACAGGAAATTTGGCCTGTATTTAGCCTCTCATTAAACTGGCCGTAACTCCACAAAACGTAGCCCGAGGACTCTGAAACTTCTAGGGTGCGTCCGTCAGGTCACTGGGAGCGTCCCCACTGGGTTTTCTCAGAATCGGGTTCGGGGTACTTTTTTCGGAAAATCGCGATTTTGCGCGGGCATGTTTTCATAGGAAATTTGGCCTGTATTTAGTCTCTCATTAAACTGGCCGTAACTCCACAAAACGTAGCCCGAGGGCTCTTAAACTTCGAGGGTGCGTCCGTCAGGTCACTGGGAGTGTCCCCAGTGGGTTTTCTCAGAATCGGGTTCGGGGTCCGATTTTCGGAAAATCGCGATTTTGCGCGGGCATGTTTTCATAGGAAATTTGGCCTGTATTTAGCCTCTCATTAAACTGGCCGTAACTCCACAAAACGTAGCCCGAGGGCTCTGAAACTTCTAGGGTGCGTCCGTCAGGTCACTAGGTGCGTCCCCAGGGGGTTTTCTCAGAATCGGGTTCGGGGTACTTTTTTCGGAAAATCGCGATTTTGCGCGGGCATGTTTTCATAGGAAATTTGGCCTGTATTTAGCCTATCATTAAACTGGCCGTAACTCCACAAAACGTAGCCCGAGGGCTCTGAAACTTCTAGGGTGCGTCCGTCAGGTCACTAGGAGCGTCCCCAGTGGGTTTTCTCAGAATCGGGTTCGGGGTCCGATTTTCGGAAAATCGCGATTTTGCGCGGGAATATTTTCACAGGAAATTTGGCCTGTATTTAGCCTCTCATTAAACTGGCCGTAACTCCACAAAACGTAGCCCGAGGGCTCTGAAACTTCTAGGGTGCGTCCGTCAGGTCACTAGGAGCGTCCCCAAGGGGTTTTCTCAGAATCGGGTTCGGGGTCCGATTTTCGGAAAATCGCGATTTTGCGCGGGCATGTTTTCATAGGAAATTTGGCCTGTATTTAGCCTCTCATTAAACTGGCCATAACTCCACAAAACGTAGCCCGAGGGCTCTGAAACTTCTAGGGTGCGTCCGTCAGGTCACTGGGAGCGTCCCCAGTGGGTTTTCTCAGAATCGGGTTCGGGGTCCGATTTTCGGAAAATCGCGATTTTGCGCGGGCATGTTTTCATAGGAAATTTGGCCTGTATTTAGCCTCTCATTAAACTGGCCGTAACTCCACAAAACGTAGACCGAGGGCTCTGAAACTTCTAGGGTGCGTCCGTCAGGTCACTGGGAGTGTCCCCAGTGGGTTTTCTCAGAATCGGGTTCGGGGTCCGATTTTCGGAAAATCGCGATTTTGCGCGGGCATGTTTTCATAGGAAATTTGGCCTGTATTTAGCCTCTCATTAAACTGGCCGTAACTCCACAAAACGTAGCCCGAGGGCTCTGAAACTTCTAGGGTGCGTCCGTCAGGTCACTAGGAGCGTCCCCAGGGGTTTTTCTCAGAATCGGGTTCGGGGTACTTTTTTCGGAAAATCGCGATTTTGCGCGGGCATGTTTTCATAGGAAATTTGGCCTTTATTTAGCCTCTCATTATACTGGCCATAACTCCACAAAACGTAGCCCGAGGGCTCTGAAACTTCTAGGGTGCGTCCGTCAGGTCACTAGGAGCGTCCCCAAGGGGTTTTCTCAGAATCGGGTTCGGGGTCCGATTTTCGGAAAATCGCGATTTTGCGCGGGAATTTTTTCACAGGAAATTTGGCCTGTATTTAGCCTCTCATTAAACTGGCCGTCACTCCACAAAACGTAGCCCGAGGGCTCTGAAACTTCTAGGGTGCGTCCGTCAGGTCACTAGGAGCGTCCCCAAGGGGTTTTCTCAGAATCGGGTTCGGGGTCCGATTTTCGGAAAATCGCGATTTTGCGCGGGCATGTTTTCATAGGAAATTTGGCCTGTATTTAGCCTCTCATTAAACTGGCCGTAACTCCACAAAACGTAGCCCGAGGGCTCTGAAACTTCTAGGGTGCGTCCGTCAGGTCACTGGGAGCGTCCCCAGTGGGTTTTCTCAGAATCGGGTTCGGGGTCCGGTTTTCGGAAAATCGCGATTTTGCGCGGGCATGTTTTCATAGGAAATTTGGCCTGTATTTAGCCTCTCATTATACTGGCCATAACTCCACAAAATGTAGCCCGAGGGCTCTGAAACTTCTAGGGTGCGTCCGTCAGGTCACTAGGAGCGTCCCCAGTGGGTTTTCTCAGAATCGGGTTCGGGGTACTTTTTTCGGAAAATCGCGATTTTGCGCGGGCATGTTTTCATAGGAAATTTGGCCTTTATTTAGCCTCTCATTAAACTGGCCGTAACTCCACAAAACGTAGCCCGAGGGCTCTGAAACTTCTAGGGTGCGTCCGTCAGGTCACTAGGAGCGTCCCCAAGGGGTTTTCTCAGAATCGGGTTCGGGGTCCGATTTTCGGAAAATCGCGATTTTGCGCGGGCATGTTTTCATAGGAAATTTGGCCTGTATTTAGCCTCTCAATAAACTGGCCGTAACTCCACAAAACGTAGCCCGAGGGCTCTGAAACTTCTAGGGTGCGTCCGTCAGGTCACTAGGAGCGTCCCCAGTGGGTTTTCTCAGAATCGGGTTCGGGATCCGATTTTCGAAAATCGCGATTTTGCGCGGGCATGTTTTCATAGGAAATTTGGCCTGTATTTAGCCTCTCATTAAACTGGCCGTAACTCCACAAAACGTAGCCCGAGGGCTCTTAAACTTCGAGGGTGCGTCCGTCAGGTCACTGGGAGTGTCCCCAGTGGGTTTTCTCAGAATCGGGTTCGGGGTCCGATTTTCGGAAAATCGCGATTTTGCGCGGGCATGTTTTCATAGGAAATTTGGCCTGTATTTAGCCTCTCATTAAACTGGCCGTAACTCCACAAAACGTAGCCCGAGGGCTCTTAAACTTCGAGGGTGCGTCCGTCAGGTCACTGGGAGTGTCCCCAGTGGGTTTTCTCAGAATCAGGTTCGGGGTCCGATTTTCAGAAAATCGCGATTTTGCGCGGGCATGTTTTCATAGGAAATTTGGCCTGTATTTAGCCTCTCATTATACTGGCCATAACTCCACAAAACGTAGCCCGAGGGCTCTGAAACTTCTAGGGTGCATCCGTCAGGTCACTAGGAGCGTCCCCAGTGGGTTTTCTCAGAATCGGGTTCGGGATCCGATTTTCGAAAATCGCGATTTTGCGCAGGCATTTTTTCATAGGAAATTTGGCCTGTATTTAGCCTCTCATTAAACTGGCCGTAACTCCACAAAACGTAGCCCGAGGGCTCTTAAACTTCGAGGGTGCGTCCGTCAGGTCACTGGGAGTGTCCCCAGTGGGTTTTCTCAGAATCGGGTTCGGGGTCCGATTTTCGGAAAATCGCGATTTTGCGCGGGCATGTTTTCATAGGAAATTTGGCCTGTATTTAGCCTCTCATTAAACTGGCCGTAACTCCACAAAACGTAGCCCGAGGGCTCTGAAACTTCTAGGGTGCGTCCGTCAGGTCACTAGGAGCGTCCCCAGGGGGTTTTCTCAGAATCGGGTTCGGCGTACTTTTTTCGGAAAATCGCGATTTTGCGCGGGCATGTTTTCATAGGAAATTTGGCCTGTATTTAGCCTCTCATTATACTGGCCATAACTCCACAAGACGTAGCCTGAGGGCTCTGAAACTTCTAGGGTGCGTCCGTCAGGTCACTAGGAGCGTCCCCAGTGGGTTTTCTCAGAATCGGGTTCGGGATCCGATTTTCGAAAATCGCGATTTTGCGCAGGCATTTTTTCATAGGAAATTTGGCCTGTATTTAGCCTCTCATTAAACTGGCCGTAACTCCACAAAACGTAGCCCGAGGGCTCTGAAACTTCTAGGGTGCGTCCGTCAGGTCACTAGGAGCGTCCCCAGGGGGTTTTCTCAGAATCGGGTTCGGGGTACTTTTTTCGGAAAATCGCGATTTTGCGCGGGCATGTTTTCATAGGAAATTTGGCCTGTATTTAGCCTCTCATTAAACTGGCCGTAACTCCACAAAACGTAGCCCGAGGGCTCTGAAACTTCTAGGGTGCGTCCGTCAGGTCACTAGGAGCGTCCCCAGTGGGTTTTCTCAGAATCGGGTTCGGGGTCCGATTTTCGGAAAATCGCGATTTTGCGCGGGCATGTTTTCATAGGAAATTTGGCCTGTATTTAGCCTCTCATTAAACTGGCCGTAACTCCACAAAATGTAGCCCGAGGGCTCTGAAACTTCTAGGGTGCGCCCGTCAGGTCACTGGGAGCGTCCCCAGTGGGTTTTCTCAGAATCGGGTTCGGGGTACTTTTTTCGGAAAATCGCGATTTTGCGCGGGCATGTTTTCAAAGGAAATTTGGCCTGTATTTAGCCTCTCATTATACTGGCCATAACTCCACAAAACGTAGCCCGAGGGCTCTGAAACTTCTAGGGTGCGTCCGTCAGGTCACTAGGAGCGTCCCCAGGGGGTTTTCTCAGAATTGGGTTCGGGGTCCGATTTTCAGAAAATCGCGATTTTGCGCAGGCATGTTTTCATAGGAAATTTGGCCTGTATTTAGCCTCTCAATAAACTGGCCGTAACTCCACAAAACGTAGCCCGAGGGCTCTGAAACTTCTAGGGTGCGTCCGTCAGGTCACTAGGAGCGTCCCCAGTGGGTTTTCTCAGAATCGGGTTCGGGATCCGATTTTCGAAAATCGCGATTTTGCGCAGGCATTTTTTCATAGGAAATTTGGCCTGTATTTAGCCTCTCATTAAACTGGCCGTAACTCCACAAAACGTAGCCCGAGGGCTCTTAAACTTCGAGGGTGCGTCCGTCAGGTCACTGGGAGTGTCCCCAGTGGGTTTTCTCAGAATCGGGTTCGGGGTCCGATTTTCGGAAAATCGCGATTTTGCGCGGGCATGTTTTCATAGGAAATTTGGCCTGTATTTAGCCTCTCATTAAACTGGCCGTAACTCCACAAAACGTAGCCCGAGGGCTCTGAAACTTCTAGGGTGCGTCCGTCAGGTCACTAGGAGCGTCCCCAGGGGGTTTTCTCAGAATCGGGTTCGGGGTACTTTTTTCGGAAAATCGCGATTTTGCGTGGGCATGTTTTCATAGGAAATTTGGCCTGTATTTAGTCTCTCATTAAACTGGCCGTAACTCCACAAAACGTAGCCCGAGGGCTCTGAAACTTCTAGGGTGCGTCCGTCAGGTCACTAGGAGCGTCCCCAGTGGGTTTTCTCAGAATCGGGTTCGGGGTCCGATTTTCGGAAAATCGCGATTTTGCGCGGGCATGTTTTCATAGGAAATTTGGCCTGTATTTAGCCTCTCATTAAACTGGCTGTAACTCCACAAAATGTAGCCCAAGGGCTCTGAAACTTCTAGGGTGCGCCCGTCAGGTCACTGGGAGCGTCCCCAGTGGGTTTTCTCAGAATCGGGTTCGGGGTCCGATTTTCGGAAAATCGCGATTTTGCGCGGGCATGTTTTCATAGGAAATTTGGCCTGTATTTAGCCTCTCATTAAACTGGCCGTAACTCCACAAAACGTAGCCCGAGGGCTCTGAAACTTCTAGGGTGCGTCCGTCAGGTCACTAGGAGCGTCCCCAGTGGGTTTTCTCAGAATCGGGTTCGGGGTCCGATTTTCAGAAAATCGCGATTTTGCGCGGGCATGTTTTCATAGGAAATTTGGCCTGTATTTAGCCTCTCATTAAACTGGCTGTAACTCCACAAAACGTAGCCCGAGGGCTCTGAAACTTCTAGGGTGCGTCCTTCAGGTCACTAGGAGCGTCCCCAGGGGGTTTTCTCAGAATCGGGTTCGGGGTGCTTTTTTCGGAAAATCGCGATTTTGCGCGGGCATGTTATCATAGGAAATTTGGCCTTAATTTAGCCTCTCATTAAACTGGCTGTAACTCCACAAAACGTAGCCCGAGGGCTCTGAAACTTCTAGGGTGCGTCCGTCAGGTCGCTAGGAGCGTCCCCAAGGGGTTTTCTCAGAATCGGGTTCGGGGTCCGATTTTCGGAAAATCGCGATTTTGCGCGGGCATGTTTTCATAGGAAATTTGGCCTGTATTTAGCCTCTCATTAAACTGGCCGTAACTCCACAAAACGTAGCCCGAGGGCTCTGAAACTTCTAGGGTGCGTCCGTCAGGTCACTAGGAGCGTCCCCAGTGGGTTTTCTCAGAATCGGGTTCGGGGTACTTTTTTCGGAAAATCGCGATTTTGCGCGGGCATGTTTTCACAGGAAATTTGGCCTGTATTTAGCCTCTCATTAAACTGGCCGTAACTCCACAAAACGTAGCCCGAGGGCTCTGAAACTTCTAGGGTGCGTCCGTCAGGTCACTGGGAGCGTCCCCACTGGGTTTTCTCAGAATCGGGTTCGGGGTACTTTTTTCGGAAAATCGCGATTTTGCGCGGGCATGTTTTCATAGGAAATTTGGCCTTTATTTAGCCTCTCATTATACTGGCCATAACTCCACAAAACGTAGCCCGAGGGCTCTGAAACTTCTAGGGTGCGTCCGTCAGGTCACTAGGAGCGTCCCCAGTGGGTTTTCTCAGAATCGGGTTCGGGGTCTGATTTTCGGAAAATCGCGATTTTGCGCGGGAATTTTTTCACAGGAAATTTGGCCTGTATTTAGCCTCTCATTAAACTGGCCGTAACTCCACAAAACGTAGCCCGAGGGCTCTGAAACTTCTAGGGTGCGTCCGTCAGGTCACTAGGAGCGTCCCCAAGGGGTTTTCTCAGAATCGGGTTCGGGGTCCGATTTTCGGAAAATCGTGATTTTGCGCGGGCATGTTTTCATAGGAAATTTGGCCTGTATTTAGCCTCTCATTAAACTGGCCATAACTCCACAAAACGTAGCACGAGGGCTCTGAAACTTCTAGGGTGCGTCCGTCAGGTCACTGGGAGCGTCCCCAGTGGGTTTTCTCAGAATCGGGTTCGGGGTCCGATTTTCGGAAAATCGCGATTTTGCGCGGGCATGTTTTCATAGGAAATTTGGCCTGTATTTAGCCTCTCATTAAACTGGCCGTAACTCCACAAAACGTAGACCGAGGGCTCTGAAACTTCTAGGGTGCGTCCGTCAGGTCACTGGGAGTGTCCCCAGTGGGTTTTCTCAGAATCGGGTTCGGGGTCCGATTTTCGGAAAATCGCGATTTTGCGCGGGCATGTTTTCATAGGAAATTTGGCCTGTATTTAGCCTCTCATTAAACTGGCCGTAACTCCACAAAACGTAGCCCGAGGGCTCTTAAACTTCTAGGGTGCGTCCGTCAGGTCACTGGGAGTGTCCCCAGTGGGTTTTCTCAGAATCGGGTTCGGGGTCCGATTTTCGGAAAATCTTGATTTTGCGCGGGCATGTTTTCATAGGAAATTTGGCCTGTATTTAGCCTCTCATTAAACTGGCCGTAACTCCACAAAACGTAGCCCGAGGGCTCTTAAACTTCTAGGGTGCGTCCGTCAGGTCACTAGGAGCGTCCCCAGTGGGTTTTCTCAGAATCGGGTTCGGGGTCCGATTTTCAGAAAATCGCGATTTTGC
Source organism: Halichoeres trimaculatus (assembly GCF_033239565.1). Lineage (NCBI taxonomy): Eukaryota > Metazoa > Chordata > Actinopteri > Labriformes > Labridae > Halichoeres > Halichoeres trimaculatus. The sequence continues at coordinate 21,927,272 of NW_027437197.1, forward strand.
GCGGGAATGTTTTCATAGGAAATTTGGCCTGTATTTAGCCTCTCATTAAACTGGCCGTAACTCCACAAAACGTAGCCCGAGGGCTCTGAAACTTCTAGGGTGCGTCCGTCAGGTCACTAGGAGCGTCCCCAGGGGGTTTTCTCAGAATCGGGTTCGGGGTACTTTTTTCGGAAAATCGCGATTTTGCGCGGGCATGTTTTCATAGGAAATTTGGCCTTTATTTAGCCTCTCATTAAACTGGCTGTAACTCCACAAAACGTAGCCCGAGGGCTCTGAAACTTCTAGGGTGCGTCCGTCAGGTCACTAGGAGCGTCCCCAAGGGGTTTTCTCAGAATCGGGTTCGGGGTCCGATTTTCGGAAAATCGCGATTTTGCGCGGGCATGTTTTCATAGGAAATTTGGCCTGTATTTAGCCTCTCATTAAACTGGCCGTAACTCCACAAAACGTAGCCCGAGGGCTCTGAAACTTCTAGGGTGCGTCCGTCAGGTCACTAGGAGCGTCCCCAGTGGGTTTTCTCAGAATCGGGTTTGGGGTACTTTTTTCGGAAAATCGCGATTTTGCGCGGGCATGTTTTCACAGGAAATTTGGCCTGTATTTAGCCTCTCATTAAACTGGCCGTAACTCCACAAAACGTAGCCCGAGGGCTCTGAAACTTCTAGGGTGCGTCCGTCAGGTCACTGGGAGCGTCCCCACTGGGTTTTCTCAGAATCGGGTTCGGGGTACTTTTTTCGGAAAATCGCGATTTTGCGCAGGCATGTTTTCATAGGAAATTTGGCCTTTATTTAGCCTCTCATTATACTGGCCATAACTCCACAAAACGTAGCCCGAGGGCTCTGAAACTTCTAGGGTGCGTCCGTCAGGTCACTAGGAGCGTCCCCAGTGGGTTTTCTCAGAATCGGGTTCGGGGTCCGATTTTCGGAAAATCGCGATTTTGCGCGGGAATTTTTTCACAGGAAATTTGGCCTGTATTTAGCCTCTCATTAAACTGGCCGTAACTCCACAAAACGTAGCCCGAGGGCTCTGAAACTTCTAGGGTGCGTCCGTCAGGTCACTAGGAGCGTCCCCAAGGGGTTTTCTCAGAATCGGGTTCGGGGTCCGATTTTCGGAAAATCGCGATTTTGCGCGGGCATGTTTTCATAGGAAATTTGGCCTGTATTTAGCCTCTCATTAAACTGGCCGTAACTCCACAAAACGTAGCCCGAGGGCTCTTAAACTTCTAGGGTGCGTCCGTCAGGTCACTGGGAGTGTCCCCAGTGGGTTTTCTCAGAATCGGGTTCGGGGTCCGATTTTCGGAAAATCGCGATTTTGCGCGGGCATGTTTTCATAGGAAATTTGTCCTGTATTTAGCCTCTCATTAAACTGGCCGTAACTCCACAAAACGTAGCCCGAGGGCTCTGAAACTTCTAGGGTGTGTCCGTCAGGTCACTAGGAGCGTCCCCAGGGGGTTTTCTCAGAATTGGGTTCGGGATCCGATTTTCAGAAAATCGCGATTTTGCGCAGGCATGTTTTCATAGGAAATTTGGCCTGTATTTAGCCTCTCAATAAACTGGCCGTAACTCCACAAAACGTAGCCCGAGGGCTCTGAAACTTCTAGGGTGCGTCCGTCAGGTCACTAGGAGCGTCCCCAGTGGGTTTTCTCAGAATCGGGTTCGGGGTCCGATTTTCGGAAAATCGTGATTTTGCGCGGGCATGTTTTCATAGGAAATTTGGCCTGTATTTAGCCTCTCATTAAACTGGCCGTAACTCCACAAAACGTAGCCCGAGGGCTCTGAAACTTCTAGGGTGCGTCCGTCAGGTCACTAGGAGCGTCCCCAGTGGGTTTTCTTAGAATCGGGTTCAGGGTACATTTTTCGGAAAATCGCGATTTTGCACGGGCATGTTTTCACAGGAAATTTGGCCTGTATTTAGCCTCTCATTAAACTGGCCGTAACTCCACAAAACGTAGCCCGAGGACTCTGAAACTTCTAGGGTGCGTCCGTCAGGTCACTGGGAGCGTCCCCACTGGGTTTTCTCAGAATCGGGTTCGGGGTACTTTTTTCGGAAAATCGCGATTTTGCGCGGGCATGTTTTCATAGGAAATTTGGCCTTTATTTAGCCTCTCATTATACTGGCCATAACTCCACAAAACGTAGCCCGAGGGCTCTGAAACTTCTAGGGTGCGTCCGTCAGGTCACTAGGAGCGTCCCCAGTGGGTTTTCTCAGAATCGGGTTCGGGGTCCGATTTTCGGAAAATCGCGATTTTGCGCGGGAATTTTTTCACAGGAAATTTGGCCTGTATTTAGCCTCTCATTAAACTGGCCGTAACTCCACAAAACGTAGCCCGAGGGCTCTGAAACTTCTAGGGTGCGTCCGTCAGGTCACTAGGAGCGTCCCCAGTGGGTTTTCTCAGAATCGGGTTCAGGGTCCGATTTTCGGAAAATCGCGATTTTGCGCGGGCATGTTTTCATAGGAAATTTGGCCTGTATTTAGCCTCTCATTAAACTGGCCGTAACTCCACAAAACGTAGACCGAGGGCTCTGAAACTTCTAGGGTGCGTCCGTCAGGTCACTGGGAGTGTCCCCAGTGGGTTTTCTCAGAATCGGGTTCAGGGTCCGATTTTCGGAAAATCGCGATTTTGCGCGGGCATGTTTTCATAGGAAATTTGGCCTGTATTTAGCCTCTCATTAAACTGGCCGTAACTCCACAAAACGTAGCCCGAGGGCTCTTAAACTTCTAGGGTGCGTCCGTCAGGTCACTGGGAGTGTCCCCAGTGGGTTTTCTCAGAATCGGGTTCGGGGTCCGATTTTCGGAAAATCGCGATTTTGCGCGGGCATGTTTTCATAGGAAATTTGGCCTGTATTTAGCCTCTCATTAAACTGGCCGTAACTCCACAAAACGTAGCCCGAGGGCTCTGAAACTTCTAGGGTGTGTCCGTCAGGTCACTAGGAGCGTCCCCAGGGGGTTTTCTCAGAATTGGGTTCGGGGTCCGATTTTCAGAAAATCGCGATTTTGCGCAGGCATGTTTTCATAGGAAATTTGGCCTGTATTTAGCCTCTCATTAAACTGGCCGTAACTCCACAAAACGTAGCCCGAGGGCTCTGAAACTTCTAGGGTGCGTCCGTCAGGTCACTAGGAGCGTCCCCAGTGGGTTGTCTCAGAATCGGGTTCGGGATCCGATTTTCGAAAATCGCGATTTTGCGCAGGCATTTTTTCATAGGAAATTTGGCCTGTATTTAGCCTCTCATTAAACTGGCCGTAACTCCACAAAACGTAGCCCGAGGGCTCTGAAACTTCTAGGGTGCGTCCGTCAGGTCACTAGGAGCGTCCCCAGGGGGTTTTCTCAGAATCGGGTTCGGGGTACTTTTTTCGGAAAATCGCGATTTTGCGCGGGCATGTTTTCATAGGAAATTTGGCCTGTATTTAGCCTCTCATTAAACTGGCCGTAACTCCACAAAACGTAGCCCGAGGGCTCTGAAACTTCTAGGGTGCGTCCGTCAGGTCACTAGGAGCGTCCCCAGTGGGTTTTCTAAGAATCGGGTTCGGGGTCCGATTTTCGGAAAATCGCGATTTTGCGCGGGCATGTTTTCATAGGAAATTTGGCCTGTATTTAGCCTCTCATTAAACTGGCCGTAACTCCACAAAATGTAGCCCGAGGGCTCTGAAACTTCTAGGGTGCGCCCGTCAGGTCACTGGGAGCGTCCCCAGTGGGTTTTCTCAGAATCGGGTTCGGGGTCCGATTTTCGGAAAATCGCGATTTTGCGCGGGCATGTTTTCAAAGGAAATTTGGCCTGTATTTAGCCTCTCATTATACTGGCCATAACTCCACAAAACGTAGCCCGAGGGCTCTGAAACTTCTAGGGTGCGTCCGTCAGGTCACTAGGAGCGTCCCCAGGGGGTTTTCTCAGAATTGGGTTCGGGGTCCGATTTTCAGAAAATCGCGATTTTGCGCAGGCATGTTTTCATAGGAAATTTGGCCTGTATTTAGCCTCTCAATAAACTGGCCGTAACTCCACAAAACATAGCCCGAGGGCTCTGAAACTTCTAGGGTGCGTCCGTCAGGTCACTAGGAGCGTCCCCAGTGGGTTTTCTCAGAATCGGGTTCGGGATCCGATTTTCGAAAATCGCGATTTTGCGCAGGCATTTTTTCATAGGAAATTTGGCCTGTATTTAGCCTCTCATTAAACTGGCCGTAACTCCACAAAACGTAGCCCGAGGGCTCTTAAACTTCGAGGGTGCGTCCGTCAGGTCACTGGGAGTGTCCCCAGTGGGTTTTCTCAGAATCGGGTTCGGGGTCCGATTTTCGGAAAATCGCGATTTTGTGCGGGCATGTTTTCATAGGAAATTTGGCCTGTATTTAGCCTCTCATTAAACTGGCCGTAACTCCACAAAACGTAGCCCGAGGGCTCTGAAACTTCTAGGGTGCGTCCGTCAGGTCACTAGGAGCGTCCCCAAGGGGTTTTCTCAGAATCGGGTTCGGGGTCCGATTTTCGGAAAATCGCGATTTTGCGCGGGCATGTTTTCATAGGAAATTTGGCCTGTATTTAGCCTCTCATTAAACTGGCCGTAACTCCACAAAACGTAGCCCGAGGGCTCTGAAACTTCTAGGGTGCGTCCGTCAGGTCACTAGGAGCGTCCCCAGTGGGTTTTCTCAGAATCGGGTTCAGGGTACATTTTTCGGAAAATCGCGATTTTGCGCGGGCATGTTTTCACAGGAAATTTGGCCTGTATTTAGCCTCTCATTAAACTGGCCGTAACTCCACAAAACGTAGCCCGAGGACTCTGAAACTTCTAGGGTGCGTCCGTCAGGTCACTGGGAGCGTCCCCACTGGGTTTTCTCAGAATCGGGTTCGGGGTACTTTTTTCGGAAAATCGCGATTTTGCGCGGGCATGTTTTCATAGGAAATTTGGCCTGTATTTAGTCTCTCATTAAACTGGCCGTAACTCCACAAAACGTAGCCCGAGGGCTCTTAAACTTCGAGGGTGCGTCCGTCAGGTCACTGGGAGTGTCCCCAGTGGGTTTTCTCAGAATCGGGTTCGGGGTCCGATTTTCGGAAAATCGCGATTTTGCGCGGGCATGTTTTCATAGGAAATTTGGCCTGTATTTAGCCTCTCATTAAACTGGCCGTAACTCCACAAAACGTAGCCCGAGGGCTCTGAAACTTCTAGGGTGCGTCCGTCAGGTCACTAGGTGCGTCCCCAGGGGGTTTTCTCAGAATCGGGTTCGGGGTACTTTTTTCGGAAAATCGCGATTTTGCGCGGGCATGTTTTCATAGGAAATTTGGCCTGTATTTAGCCTCTCATTAAACTGGCCGTAACTCCACAAAACGTAGCCCGAGGGCTCTGAAACTTCTAGGGTGCGTCCGTCAGGTCACTAGGAGCGTCCCCAGTGGGTTTTCTCAGAATCGGGTTCGGGGTCCGATTTTCGGAAAATCGCGATTTTGCGCGGGAATATTTTCACAGGAAATTTGGCCTGTATTTAGCCTCTCATTAAACTGGCCGTAACTCCACAAAACGTAGCCCGAGGGCTCTGAAACTTCTAGGGTGCGTCCGTCAGGTCACTAGGAGCGTCCCCAAGGGGTTTTCTCAGAATCGGGTTCGGGGTCCGATTTTCGGAAAATCGCGATTTTGCGCGGGCATGTTTTCATAGGAAATTTGGCCTGTATTTAGCCTCTCATTAAACTGGCCATAACTCCACAAAACGTAGCCCGAGGGCTCTGAAACTTCTAGGGTGCGTCCGTCAGGTCACTGGGAGCGTCCCCAGTGGGTTTTCTCAGAATCGGGTTCGGGGTCCGATTTTCGGAAAATCGCGATTTTGCGCGGGCATGTTTTCATAGGAAATTTGGCCTGTATTTAGCCTCTCATTAAACTGGCCGTAACTCCACAAAACGTAGACCGAGGGCTCTGAAACTTCTAGGGTGCGTCCGTCAGGTCACTGGGAGTGTCCCCAGTGGGTTTTCTCAGAATCGGGTTCGGGGTCCGATTTTCGGAAAATCGCGATTTTGCGCGGGCATGTTTTCATAGGAAATTTGGCCTGTATTTAGCCTCTCATTAAACTGGCCGTAACTCCACAAAACGTAGCCCGAGGGCTCTGAAACTTCTAGGGTGCGTCCGTCAGGTCACTAGGAGCGTCCCCAGGGGTTTTTCTCAGAATCGGGTTCGGGGTACTTTTTTCGGAAAATCGCGATTTTGCGCGGGCATGTTTTCATAGGAAATTTGGCCTTTATTTAGCCTCTCATTATACTGGCCATAACTCCACAAAACGTAGCCCGAGGGCTCTGAAACTTCTAGGGTGCGTCCGTCAGGTCACTAGGAGCGTCCCCAGTGGGTTTTCTCAGAATCGGGTTCGGGGTCCGATTTTCGGAAAATCGCGATTTTGCGCGGGCATGTTTTCATAGGAAATTTGGCCTGTATTTAGCCTCTCATTAAACTGGCCGTAACTCTACAAAATGTAGCCCGAGGGCTCTGAAACTTCTAGGGTGCGCCCGTCAGGTCACTGGGAGCGTCCCCAGTGGGTTTTCTCAGAATCGGGTTCGGGGTCCGATTTTCGGAAAATCGCGATTTTGCGCGGGCATGTTTTCATAGGAAATTTGTCCTGTATTTAGCCTCTCATTATACTGGCCATAACTCCACAAAACGTAGCCCGAGGGCTCTGAAACTTCTAGGGTGCGTCCGTCAGGTCACTAGGAGCGTCCCCAGTGGGTTTTCTCAGAATCGGGTTCGGGGTCCGATTTTCGGAAAATTGCGATTTTGCGCAGGCATTTTTTCATAGGAAATTTGGCCTGTATTTAGCCTCTCATTAAACTGGCCGTAACTCCACAAAATGTAGCCCGAGGGCTCTGAAACTTCTAGGGTGCGCCCGTCAGGTCACTGGGAGCGTCCCCAGTGGGTTTTCTCAGAATCGGGTTCGGGGTCCGATTTTCGGAAAATCGCGATTTTGCGCGGGCATGTTTTCAAAGGAAATTTGGCCTGTATTTAGCCTCTCATTATACTGGCCATAACTCCACAAAACGTAGCCCGAGGGCTCTGAAACTTCTAGGGTGCGTCCGTCAGGTCACTAGGAGCGTCCCCAGGGGGTTTTCTCAGAATTGGGTTCGGGGTCCGATTTTCAGAAAATCGCGATTTTGCGCAGGCATGTTTTCATAGGAAATTTGGCCTGTATTTAGCCTCTCAATAAACTGGCCGTAACTCCACAAAACGTAGCCCGAGGGCTCTGAAACTTCTAGGGTGCGTCCGTCAGGTCACTAGGAGCGTCCCCAGTGGGTTTTCTCAGAATCGGGTTCGGGATCCGATTTTCGAAAATCGCGATTTTGCGCAGGCATTTTTTCATAGGAAATTTGGCCTGTATTTAGCCTCTCATTAAACTGGCCGTAACTCCACAAAACGTAGCCCGAGGGCTCTTAAACTTCGAGGGTGCGTCCGTCAGGTCACTGGGAGTGTCCCCAGTGGGTTTTCTCAGAATCGGGTTCGGGGTCCGATTTTCGGAAAATCGCGATTTTGCGCGGGCATGTTTTCATAGGAAATTTGGCCTGTATTTAGCCTCTCATTAAACTGGCCGTAACTCCACAAAACGTAGCCCGAGGGCTCTGAAACTTCTAGGGTGCGTCCGTCAGGTCACTAGGAGCGTCCCCAGGGGGTTTTCTCAGAATCGGGTTCGGGGTACTTTTTTCGGAAAATCGCGATTTTGCGCGGGCATGTTTTCATAGGAAATTTGGCCTGTATTTAGTCTCTCATTAAACTGGCCGTAACTCCACAAAACGTAGCCCGAGGGCTCTGAAACTTCTAGGGTGCGTCCGTCAGGTCACTAGGAGCGTCCCCAGTGGGTTTTCTCAGAATCGGGTTCGGGGTCCGATTTTCAGAAAATCGCGATTTTGCGCGGGAATGTTTTCATAGGAAATTTGGCCTGTATTTAGCCTCTCATTAAACTGGCCGTAACTCCACAAAACGTAGCCCGAGGGCTCTGAAACTTCTAGGGTGCGTCCGTCAGGTCACTAGGAGCGTCCCCAGGGGGTTTTCTCAGAATCGGGTTCGGGGTACTTTTTTCGGAAAATCGCGATTTTGCGCGGGCATGTTTTCATAGGAAATTTGGCCTTTATTTAGCCTCTCATTAAACTGGCTGTAACTCCACAAAACGTAGCCCGAGGGCTCTGAAACTTCTAGGGTGCGTCCGTCAGGTCACTAGGAGCGTCCCCAAGGGGTTTTCTCAGAATCGGGTTCGGGGTCCGATTTTCGGAAAATCGCGATTTTGCGCGGGCATGTTTTCATAGGAAATTTGGCCTGTATTTAGCCTCTCATTAAACTGGCCGTAACTCCACAAAACGTAGCCCGAGGGCTCTGAAACTTCTAGGGTGCGTCCGTCAGGTCACTAGGAGCGTCCCCAGTGGGTTTTCTCAGAATCGGGTTCAGGGTACATTTTTCGGAAAATCGCGATTTTGCGCGGGCATGTTTTCACAGGAAATTTGGCCTGTATTTAGCCTCTCATTAAACTGGCCGTAACTCCACAAAACGTAGCCCGAGGACTCTGAAACTTCTAGGGTGCGTCCGTCAGGTCACTGGGAGCGTCCCCACTGGGTTTTCTCAGAATCGGGTTCGGGGTACTTTTTTCGGAAAATCGCGATTTTGCGCGGGCATGTTTTCATAGGAAATTTGGCCTGTATTTAGTCTCTCATTAAACTGGCCGTAACTCCACAAAACGTAGCCCGAGGGCTCTTAAACTTCGAGGGTGCGTCCGTCAGGTCACTGGGAGTGTCCCCAGTGGGTTTTCTCAGAATCGGGTTCGGGGTCCGATTTTCGGAAAATCGCGATTTTGCGCGGGCATGTTTTCATAGGAAATTTGGCCTGTATTTAGCCTCTCATTAAACTGGCCGTAACTCCACAAAACGTAGCCCGAGGGCTCTGAAACTTCTAGGGTGCGTCCGTCAGGTCACTAGGTGCGTCCCCAGGGGGTTTTCTCAGAATCGGGTTCGGGGTACTTTTTTCGGAAAATCGCGATTTTGCGCGGGCATGTTTTCATAGGAAATTTGGCCTGTATTTAGCCTCTCATTAAACTGGCCGTAACTCCACAAAACGTAGCCCGAGGGCTCTGAAACTTCTAGGGTGCGTCCGTCAGGTCACTAGGAGCGTCCCCAGTGGGTTTTCTCAGAATCGGGTTCGGGGTCCGATTTTCGGAAAATCGCGATTTTGCGCGGGAATATTTTCACAGGAAATTTGGCCTGTATTTAGCCTCTCATTAAACTGGCCGTAACTCCACAAAACGTAGCCCGAGGGCTCTGAAACTTCTAGGGTGCGTCCGTCAGGTCACTAGGAGCGTCCCCAAGGGGTTTTCTCAGAATCGGGTTCGGGGTCCGATTTTCGGAAAATCGCGATTTTGCGCGGGCATGTTTTCATAGGAAATTTGGCCTGTATTTAGCCTCTCATTAAACTGGCCATAACTCCACAAAACGTAGCCCGAGGGCTCTGAAACTTCTAGGGTGCGTCCGTCAGGTCACTGGGAGCGTCCCCAGTGGGTTTTCTCAGAATCGGGTTCGGGGTCCGATTTTCGGAAAATCGCGATTTTGCGCGGGCATGTTTTCATAGGAAATTTGGCCTGTATTTAGCCTCTCATTAAACTGGCCGTAACTCCACAAAACGTAGACCGAGGGCTCTGAAACTTCTAGGGTGCGTCCGTCAGGTCACTGGGAGTGTCCCCAGTGGGTTTTCTCAGAATCGGGTTCGGGGTCCGATTTTCGGAAAATCGCGATTTTGCGCGGGCATGTTTTCATAGGAAATTTGGCCTGTATTTAGCCTCTCATTAAACTGGCCGTAACTCCACAAAACGTAGCCCGAGGGCTCTGAAACTTCTAGGGTGCGTCCGTCAGGTCACTAGGAGCGTCCCCAGGGGTTTTTCTCAGAATCGGGTTCGGGGTACTTTTTTCGGAAAATCGCGATTTTGCGCGGGCATGTTTTCATAGGAAATTTGGCCTTTATTTAGCCTCTCATTATACTGGCCATAACTCCACAAAACGTAGCCCGAGGGCTCTGAAACTTCTAGGGTGCGTCCGTCAGGTCACTAGGAGCGTCCCCAAGGGGTTTTCTCAGAATCGGGTTCGGGGTCCGATTTTCGGAAAATCGCGATTTTGCGCGGGAATTTTTTCACAGGAAATTTGGCCTGTATTTAGCCTCTCATTAAACTGGCCGTCACTCCACAAAACGTAGCCCGAGGGCTCTGAAACTTCTAGGGTGCGTCCGTCAGGTCACTAGGAGCGTCCCCAAGGGGTTTTCTCAGAATCGGGTTCGGGGTCCGATTTTCGGAAAATCGTGATTTTGCGCGGGCATGTTTTCATAGGAAATTTGGCCTGTATTTAGCCTCTCATTAAACTGGCCGTAACTCCACAAAACGTAGCCCGAGGGCTCTGAAACTTCTAGGGTGCGTCCGTCAGGTCACTGGGAGCGTCCCCAGTGGGTTTTCTCAGAATCGGGTTCGGGGTCCGGTTTTCGGAAAATCGCGATTTTGCGCGGGCATGTTTTCATAGGAAATTTGGCCTGTATTTAGCCTCTCATTATACTGGCCATAACTCCACAAAATGTAGCCCGAGGGCTCTGAAACTTCTAGGGTGCGTCCGTCAGGTCACTAGGAGCGTCCCCAGTGGGTTTTCTCAGAATCGGGTTCGGGGTACTTTTTTCGGAAAATCGCGATTTTGCGCGGGCATGTTTTCATAGGAAATTTGGCCTTTATTTAGCCTCTCATTAAACTGGCCGTAACTCCACAAAACGTAGCCCGAGGGCTCTGAAACTTCTAGGGTGCGTCCGTCAGGTCACTAGGAGCGTCCCCAAGGGGTTTTCTCAGAATCGGGTTCGGGGTCCGATTTTCGGAAAATCGCGATTTTGCGCGGGCATGTTTTCATAGGAAATTTGGCCTGTATTTAGCCTCTCAATAAACTGGCCGTAACTCCACAAAACGTAGCCCGAGGGCTCTGAAACTTCTAGGGTGCGTCCGTCAGGTCACTAGGAGCGTCCCCAGTGGGTTTTCTCAGAATCGGGTTCGGGATCCGATTTTCGAAAATCGCGATTTTGCGCGGGCATGTTTTCATAGGAAATTTGGCCTGTATTTAGCCTCTCATTAAACTGGCCGTAACTCCACCAAACGTAGCCCGAGGGCTCTTAAACTTCGAGGGTGCGTCCGTCAGGTCACTGGGAGTGTCCCCAGTGGGTTTTCTCAGAATCGGGTTCGGGGTCCGATTTTCGGAAAATCGCGATTTTGCGCGGGCATGTTTTCATAGGAAATTTGGCCTGTATTTAGCCTCTCATTAAACTGGCCGTAACTCCACAAAACGTAGCCCGAGGGCTCTTAAACTTCGAGGGTGCGTCCGTCAGGTCACTGGGAGTGTCCCCAGTGGGTTTTCTCAGAATCAGGTTCGGGGTCCGATTTTCAGAAAATCGCGATTTTGCGCGGGCATGTTTTCATAGGAAATTTGGCCTGTATTTAGCCTCTCATTATACTGGCCATAACTCCACAAAACGTAGCCCGAGGGCTCTGAAACTTCTAGGGTGCATCCGTCAGGTCACTAGGAGCGTCCCCAGTGGGTTTTCTCAGAATCGGGTTCGGGATCCGATTTTCGAAAATCGCGATTTTGCGCAGGCATTTTTTCATAGGAAATTTGGCCTGTATTTAGCCTCTCATTAAACTGGCCGTAACTCCACAAAACGTAGCCCGAGGGCTCTTAAACTTCGAGGGTGCGTCCGTCAGGTCACTGGGAGTGTCCCCAGTGGGTTTTCTCAGAATCGGGTTCGGGGTCCGATTTTCGGAAAATCGCGATTTTGCGCGGGCATGTTTTCATAGGAAATTTGGCCTGTATTTAGCCTCTCATTAAACTGGCCGTAACTCCACAAAACGTAGCCCGAGGGCTCTGAAACTTCTAGGGTGCGTCCGTCAGGTCACTAGGAGCGTCCCCAGGGGGTTTTCTCAGAATCGGGTTCGGCGTACTTTTTTCGGAAAATCGCGATTTTGCGCGGGCATGTTTTCATAGGAAATTTGGCCTGTATTTAGCCTCTCATTATACTGGCCATAACTCCACAAGACGTAGCCTGAGGGCTCTGAAACTTCTAGGGTGCGTCCGTCAGGTCACTAGGAGCGTCCCCAGTGGGTTTTCTCAGAATCGGGTTCGGGGTCCGATTTTCGGAAAATCGCGATTTTGCGCGGGAATTTTTTCACAGGAAATTTGGCCTGTATTTAGCCTCTCATTAAACTGGCCGTAACTCCACAAAACGTAGCCCGAGGGCTCTGAAACTTCTAGGGTGCGTCCGTCAGGTCACTAGGAGCGTCCCCAAGGGGTTTTCTCAGAATCGGGTTCGGGGTCCGATTTTCGGAAAATCGTGATTTTGCGCGGGCATGTTTTCATAGGAAATTTGGCCTGTATTTAGCCTCTCATTAAACTGGCCATAACTCCACAAAACGTAGCCCGAGGGCTCTGAAACTTCTAGGGTGCGTCCGTCAGGTCACTGGGAGCGTCCCCAGTGGGTTTTCTCAGAATCGGGTTCGGGGTCCGATTTTGGAAAATCGCGATTTTGCGCGGGCATGTTTTCATAGGAAATTTGGCCTGTATTTAGCCTCTCAGTAAACTGGCCGTAACTCCACAAAACGTAGACCGAGGGCTCTGAAACTTCTAGGGTGTGTCCGTCAGGTCACTAGGAGCGTCCCCAGTGGGTTTTATCAGAATCGGGTTCGGGATCCGATTTTCGAAAATCGCGATTTTGCGCAGGCATTTTTTCATAGGAAATTTGGCCTGTATTTAGCCTCTCATTAAACTGGCCGTAACTCCACAAAACGTAGCCCGAGGGCTCTTAAACTTCGAGGGTGCGTCCGTCAGGTCACTGGGAGTGTCCCCAGTGGGTTTTCTCAGAATCGGGTTCGGGGTCCGATTTTCGGAAAATCGCGATTTTGCGCGGGCATGTTTTCATAGGAAATTTGGCCTGTATTTAGCCTCTCATTAAACTGGCCGTAACTCCACAAAACGTAGCCCGAGGGCTCTGAAACTTCTAGGGTGCGTCCGTCAGGTCACTAGGAGCGTCCCCAAGGGGTTTTCTCAGAATCGGGTTCGGGGTCCGATTTTCGGAAAATCGCGATTTTGCGCGGGCATGTTTTCATAGGAAATTTGGCCTGTATTTAGCCTCTCATTAAACTGGCCGTAACTCCACAAAACGTAGCCCGAGGGCTCTGAAACTTCTAGGGTGCGTCCGTCAGGTCACTAGGTGCGTCCCCAAGGGGTTTTCTCAGAATCGGGTTCGGGGTCCGATTTTCGGAAAATCGTGATTTTGCGCGGGCATGTTTTCATAGGAAATTTGGCCTGTATTTAGCCTCTCATTAAACTGGCCATAACTCCACAAAACGTAGCCCGAGGGCTCTGAAACTTCTAGGGTGCGTCCGTCAGGTCACTGGGAGCGTCCCCAGTGGGTTTTCTCAGAATCGGGTTCGGGGTCCGATTTTCGGAAAATCGCGATTTTGCGCGGGCATGTTTTCATAGGAAATTTGGCCTGTATTTAGCCTCTCATTAAACTGGCCGTAACTCCACAAAACGTAGCCCGAGGGCTCTGAAACTTCTAGGGTGCGTCCGTCAGGTCACTGGGAGTGTCCCCAGTGGGTTTTCTCAGAATCGGGTTCGGGGTCCGATTTTCGGAAAATCGCGATTTTGCGCGGGCATGTTTTCATAGGAAATTTGGCCTGTATTTAGCCTCTCATTAAACTGGCCGTAACTCCACAAAACGTAGCCCGAGGGCTCTTAAACTTCTAGGGTGCGTCCGTCAGGTCACTGGGAGTGTCCCCAGTGGGTTTTCTCAGAATCGGGTTCGGGGTCCGATTTTCGGAAAATCGCGATTTTGCGCGGGCATGTTTTCATAGGAAATTTGTCCTGTATTTAGCCTCTCATTAAACTGGCCGTAACTCCACAAAACGTAGCCCGAGGGCTCTGAAACTTCTAGGGTGTGTCCGTCAGGTCACTAGGAGCGTCCCCAGGGGGTTTTCTCAGAATCGGGTTCGGGGTCCGATTTTCGGAAAATCGCGATTTTGCGCGGGCATGTTTTCATAGGAAATTTGGCCTGTATTTAGCCTCTCATTATCCTGGCCATAACTCCACAAAACGTAGCCCGAGGGCTCTGAAACTTCTAGGGTGCGTCCGTCAGGTCACTAGGAGCGTCCCCAGTGGGTTTTCTCAGAATCGGGTACGGGGTACTTTTTCGGAAAATCGCGATTTTGCGCGGGCATGTTTTCATAGGAAATTTGGCCTTTATTTAGCCTCTCATTAAACTGGCCGTAACACCACAAAACGTAGCCCGAGGGCTCTGAAACTTCTAGGGTGCGTCCGTCAGGTCACTAGGAGCGTCCCCAAGGGGTTTTCTCAGAATCGGGTTCGGGGTCCGATTTTCGGAAAATCGCGATTTTGCGCGGGCATGTTTTAATAGGAAATTTGGCCTGTATTTAGCCTCTCATTAAACTGGCCGTAACTCCACAAAACGTAGCCCGAGGGCTCTGAAACTTCTAGGGTGCGTCCGTCAGGTCACTAGGAGCGTCCCCAGGGGGTTTTCTCAGAATCGGGTTCGGGGTACTTTTTTCGGAAAATCGCGATTTTGCGCGGGCATGTTTTCATAGGAAATTTGGCCTGTATTTAGCCTCTCATTAAACTGGCCGTAACTCCACAAAACGTAGCCCGAGGGCTCTTAAACTTCGAGGGTGCGTCCGTCAGGTCACTGGGAGTGTCCCCAGTGGGTTTTCTCAGAATCGGGTTCGGGGTCCGATTTTCGGAAAATCGCGATTTTGCGCGGGCATGTTTTCATAGGAAATTTGGCCTGTATTTAGCCTCTCATTAAACTGGCCGTAACTCCACAAAATGTAGCCCGAGGGCTCTGAAACTTCTAGGGTGCGCCCGTCAGGTCACTGGGAGCGTCCCCAGTGGGTTTTCTCAGAATCAGGTTCGGGGTCCGATTTTCGGAAAATCGCGATTTTGCGCGGGCATGTTTTCATAGGAAATTTGGCCTGTATTTAGCCTCTCATTATACTGGCCATAACTCCACAAAACGTAGCCCGAGGGCTCTGAAACTTCTAGGGTGCGTCCGTCAGGTCACTAGGAGCGTCCCCAGTGGGTTTTCTCAGAATCGGGTTCGGGGTACTTTTTTCAGAAAATCGCGATTTTGCGCGGGCATGTTTTCATAGGAAATTTGGCCTGTATTTAGCCTCTCATTAAACTGGCCGTAACTCCACAAAACGTAGCCCGAGGGCTCTTAAACTTCGAGGGTGCGTCCGTCAGGTCACTGGGAGTGTCCCCAGTGGGTTTTCTCAGAATCGGGTTCGGGGTCCGATTTTCGGAAAATCGCGATTTTGCGCGGGCATGTTTTCATAGGAAATTTGGCCTGTATTTAGCCTCTCATTAAACTGGCCGTAACTCCACAAAACGTAGCCCGAGGGCTCTGAAACTTCTAGGGTGCGTCCGTCAGGTCACTAGGAGCGTCCCCAGGGGGTTTTCTCAGAATCGGGTTCGGGGTACTTTTTTCGGAAAATCGCGATTTTGCGCGGGCATGTTTTCATAGGAAATTTGGCCTGTATTTAGCCTCTCATTAAACTGGCCGTAACTCCACAAAACGTAGCCCGAGGGCTCTGAAACTTCTAGGGTGCGTCCGTCAGGTCACTAGGAGCGTCCCCAGTGGGTTTTCTCAGAATCGGGTTCGGGGTCCGATTTTCGGAAAATCGCGATTTTGCGCGGGCATGTTTTCATAGGAAATTTGGCCTGTATTTAGCCTCTCATTAAACTGGCCGTAACTCCACAAAATGTAGCCCGAGGGCTCTGAAACTTCTAGGGTGCGCCCGTCAGGTCACTGGGAGCGTCCCCAGTGGGTTTTCTCAGAATCGGGTTCGGGGTCCGATTTTCGGAAAATCGCGATTTTGCGCGGGCATGTTTTCATAGGAAATTTGGCCTGTATTTAGCCTCTCATTATACTGGCCATAACTCCACAAAACGTAGCCCGAGGGCTCTGAAACTTCTAGGGTGCGTCCGTCAGGTCACTAGGAGCGTCCCCAGTGGGTTTTCTCAGAATCGGGTTCGGGGTACTTTTTTCGGAAAATCGCGATTTTGCGCGGGCATGTTTTCATAGGAAATTTGGCCTTTATTTAGCCTCTCATTAAACTGGCCGTAACTCCACAAAACGTAGCCCGAGGGCTCTGAAACTTCTAGGGTGCGTCCGTCAGGTCACTAGGAGCGTCCCCAAGGGGTTTTCTCAGAATCGGGTTCGGGGTCCGATTTTCGGAAAATCGCGATTTTGCGCGGGCATGTTTTCATAGGAAATTTGGCCTGTATTTAGCCTCTCATTAAACTGGCCGTAACTCCACAAAACGTAGCCCGAGGGCTCTGAAACTTCTAGGGTGCGTCCGTCAGGTCACTAGGAGCGTCCCCAGGGGGTTTTCTCAGAATCGGGTTCGGGGTACTTTTTTCGGAAAATCGCGATTTTGCGCGGGCATGTTTTCATAGGAAATTTGGCCTGTATTTAGCCTCTCATTAAACTGGCCGTAACTCCACAAAACGTAGCCCGAGGGCTCTGAAACTTCTAGGGTGCGTCCGTCAGGTCACTAGGAGCGTCCCCAAGGGGTTTTCTCAGAATCGGGTTCGGGGTCCGATTTTCGGAAAATCGCGATTTTGCGCGGGCATGTTTTCATAGGAAATTTGGCCTGTATTTAGCCTCTCATTAAACTGGCCATAACTCCACAAAACGTAGCCCGAGGGCTCTGAAACTTCTAGGGTGCGTCCGTCAGGTCACTGGGAGCGTCCCCAGTGGGTTTTCTCAGAATCGGGTTCGGGGTCCGATTTTCGGAAAATCGCGATTTTGCGCGGGCATGTTTTCATAGGAAATTTGGCCTGTATTTAGCCTCTCATTAAACTGGCCGTAACTCCACAAAACGTAGCCCGAGGGCTCTGAAACTTCTAGGGTGCGTCCGTCAGGTCACTAGGAGCGTCCCCAAGGGGTTTTCTCAGAATCGGGTTCGGGGTCCGATTTTCGGAAAATCGCGATTTTGCGCGGGCATGTTTTCATAGGAAATTTGGCCTGTATTTAGCCTCTCATTAAACTGGCCGTAACTCCACAAAACGTAGCCCGAGGGCTCTGAAACTTCTAGGGTGCGTCCGTCAGGTCACTAGGTGCGTCCCCAGGGGGTTTTCTCAGAATCGGGTTCGGGGTACTTTTTTCAGAAAATCGCGATTTTGCGCGGGCATGTTTTCATAGGAAATTTGGCCTGTATTTAGCCTCTCATTAAACTGGCCATAACTCCACAAAACGTAGCCCGAGGGCTCTGAAACTTCTAGGGTGCGTCCGTCAGGTCACTGGGAGCGTCCCCAGTGGGTTTTCTCAGAATCGGGTTCGGGGTCCGATTTTCGGAAAATTGCGATTTTGCGCGGGCATGTTTTCATAGGAAATTTGGCCTGTATTTAGCCTCTCATTAAACTGGCCGTAACTCCACAAAACGTAGACCGAGGGCTCTGAAACTTCTAGGGTGCGTCCGTCAGGTCACTGGGAGTGTCCCCAGTGGATTTTCTCAGAATCGGGTTCGGGGTCCGATTTTCGGAAAATCGCGATTTTGCGCGGGCATGTTTTCATAGGAAATTTGGCCTGTATTTAGCCTCTCATTAAACTGGCCGTAACTCCACAAAACGTAGCCCGAGGGCTCTGAAACTTCTAGGGTGCGTCCGTCAGGTCACTAGGAGCGTCCCCAAGGGGTTTTCTCAGAATCGGGTTCGGGGTCCGATTTTCGGAAAATCGCGATTTTGCGCGGGCATGTTTTCATAGGAAATTTGGCCTGTATTTAGCCTCTCATTAAACTGGCCGTAACTCCACAAAACGTAGACCGAGGGCTCTGAAACTTCTAGGGTGCGTCCGTCAGGTCACTGGGAGTGTCCCCAGTGGGTTTTCTCAGAATCGGGTTCGGGGTCCGATTTTCGGAAAATCGCGATTTTGCGCGGGCATGTTTTCATAGGAAATTTGGCCTGTATTTAGCCTCTCATTAAACTGGCCGTAACTCCACAAAACGTAGCCCGAGGGCTCTTAAACTTCTAGGGTGCGTCCGTCAGGTCACTGGGAGTGTCCCCAGTGGGTTTTCTCAGAATCGGGTTCGGGGTCCGATTTTCGGAAAATCGCGATTTTGCGCGGGCATGTTTTCATAGGAAATTTGGCCTGTATTTAGCCTCTCATTAAACTGGCCGTAACTCCACAAAACGTAGCCCGAGGGCTCTGAAACTTCTAGGGTGTGTCCGTCAGGTCACTAGGAGCGTCCCCAGGGGGTTTTCTCAGAATTGGGTTCGGGGTCCGATTTTCAGAAAATCGCGATTTTGCGCAGGCATGTTTTCATAGGAAATTTGGCCTGTATTTAGCCTCTCATTAAACTGGCCGTAACTCCACAAAACGTAGCCCGAGGGCTCTGAAACTTCTAGGGTGTGTCCGTCAGGTCACTAGGAGCGTCCCCAGGGGGTTTTCTCAGAATTGGGTTCGGGGTCCGATTTTCAGAAAATCGCGATTTTGCGCAGGCATGTTTTCATAGGAAATTTGG
The DNA here is from genome assembly GCF_033239565.1 of Halichoeres trimaculatus. NCBI lineage: Eukaryota > Metazoa > Chordata > Actinopteri > Labriformes > Labridae > Halichoeres > Halichoeres trimaculatus. The sequence goes on from NW_027437197.1 coordinate 21,945,804, forward strand.
CCTGTATTTAGCCTCTCAATAAACTGGCCGTAACTCCACAAAACGTAGCCCGAGGGCTCTGAAACTTCTAGGGTGCGTCCGTCAGGTCACTAGGAGCGTCCCCAGGGGGTTTTCTCAGAATCGGGTTCGGGGTACTTTTTTCGGAAAATCGCGATTTTGCGCGGGCATGTTTTCATAGGAAATTTGGCCTGTATTTAGCCTCTCATTAAACTGGCCGTAACTCCACAAAACTAAGCCCGAGGGCTCTGAAACTTCTAGGGTGCGTCCGTCAGGTCACTAGGAGCGTCCCCAGTGGGTTTTCTCAGAATCGGGTTCGGGGTCCGATTTTCGGAAAATCGCGATTTTGCGCGGGCATGTTTTCATAGGAAATTTGGCCTGTATTTAGCCTCTCATTAAACTGGCCGTAACTCGACAAAATGTAGCCCGAGGGCTCTGAAACTTCTAGGGTGCGCCCGTCAGGTCACTGGGAGCGTCCCCAGTGGGTTTTCTCAGAATCGGGTTCGGGGTCCGATTTTCGGAAAATCGCGATTTTGCGCGGGCATGTTTTCATAGGAAATTTGGCCTGTATTTAGCCTCTCATTATACTGGCCATAACTCCACAAAACGTAGCCTGAGGGCTCTGAAACTTCTAGGGTGCGTCCGTCAGGTCACTAGGAGCGTCCCCAGTGGGTTTTCTCAGAATCGGGTTCGGGGTACTTTTTTCGGAAAATCGCGATTTTGCGCGGGCATGTTTTCATAGGAAATTTGGCCTTTATTTAGCCTCTCATTAAACTGGCCGTAACTCCACAAAACGTAGCCCGAGGGCTCTGAAACTTCTAGGGTGCGTCCGTCAGGTCACTAGGAGCGTCCCCAAGGGGTTTTCTCAGAATCGGGTTCGGGGTCCGATTTTCGGAAAATCGCGATTTTGCGCGGGCATGTTTTCATAGGAAATTTGGCCTGTATTTAGCCTCTCATTAAACTGGCCGTAACTCCACAAAACGTAGCCCGAGGGCTCTGAAACTTCTAGGGTGCGTCCGTCAGGTCACTAGGAGCGTCCCCAGGGGGTTTTCTCAGAATCGGGTTCGGGGTACTTTTTTCGGAAAATCGCGATTTTGCGCGGGCATGTTTTCATAGGAAATTTGGCCTGTATTTAGCCTCTCATTAAACTGGCCGTAACTCCACAAAACGTAGCCCGAGGGCTCTGAAACTTCTAGGGTGCGTCCGTCAGGTCACTAGGAGCGTCCCCAGGGGGTTTTCTCAGAATTAGGTTCGGGGTCCGATTTTCAGAAAATCGCGATTTTGCGCAGGCATGTTTTCATAGGAAATTTGGCCTGTATTTAGCCTCTCAATAAACTGGCCGTAACTCCACAAAACGTAGCCCGAGGGCTCTGAAACTTCTAGGGTGCGTCCGTCAGGTCACTAGGAGCGTCCCCAGTGGGTTTTCTCAGAATTGGGTTCGGGATCCGATTTTCGAAAATCGCGATTTTGCGCAGGCATTTTTTCATAGGAAATTTGGCCTGTATTTAGCCTCTCATTAAACTGGCCGTAACTCCACAAAACGTAGCCCGAGGGCTCTTAAACTTCGAGGGTGCGTCCGTCAGGTCACTGGGAGTGTCCCCAGTGGGTTTTCTCAGAATCGGGTTCGGGGTCCGATTTTCGGAAAATCGCGATTTTGCGCGGGCATGTTTTCATAGGAAATTTGGCCTGTATTTAGCCTCTCATTAAACTGGCCGTAACTCCACAAAACGTAGCCCGAGGGCTCTGAAACTTCTAGGGTGCGTCCGTCAGGTCACTAGGAGCGTCCCCAGGGGGTTTTCTCAGAATCGGGTTCGGCGTACTTTTTTCGGAAAATCGCGATTTTGCGCGGGCATGTTTTCATAGGAAATTTGGCCTGTATTTAGCCTCTCATTATACTGGCCATAACTCCACAAAACGTAGCCTGAGGGCTCTGAAACTTCTAGGGTGCGTCCGTCAGGTCACTAGGAGCGTCCCCAGTGGGTTTTCTCAGAATCGGGTTCGGGGTCCGATTTTCGGAAAATCGCGATTTTGCGCGGGCATGTTTTCATAGGAAATTTGGCCTGTATTTAGCCTCTCATTAAACTGGCCGTAACTCCACAAAATGTAGCCCGAGGGCTCTGAAACTTTTAGGGTGCGCCCGTCAGGTCACTGGGAGCGTCCCCAGTGGGTTTTCTCAGAATCGGGTTCGGGGTACTTTTTTCAGAAAATCGCGATTTTGCGCGGCCATGTTTTCATAGGAAATTTGGCCTTTATTTAGCCTCTCATTAAACTGGCCGTAACTCCACAAAACGTAGCCCGAGGGCTCTGAAACTTCTAGGGTGCGTCCGTCAGGTCACTAGGAGCGTCCCCAAGGGGTTTTCTCAGAATCGGGTTCGGGGTCCGATTTTCGGAAAATCGCGATTTTGCGCGGGCATGTTTTCATAGGAAATTTGGCCTGTATTTAGCCTCTCATTAAACTGGCCGTAACTCCACAAAACGTAGCCCGAGGGCTCTGAAACTTCTAGGGTGCGTCCGTCAGGTCACTAGGTGCGTCCCCAGGGGGTTTTCTCAGAATCGGGTTCGGGGTACTTTTTTCGGAAAATCGCGATTTTGCGCGGGCATGTTTTCATAGGAAATTTGGCCTCTATTTAGCCTCTCATTAAACTGGCCATAACTCCACAAAACGTAGCCCGAGGGCTCTGAAACTTCTAGGGTGCGTCCGTCAGGTCACTGGGAGCGTCCCCAGTGGGTTTTCTCAGAATCGGGTTCGGGGTACTTTTTTCGGAAAATCGCGATTTTGCGCGGGCATGTTTTCATAGGAAATTTGGCCTTTATTTAGCCTCTCATTAAACTGGCCGTAACTCCACAAAACGTAGCCCGAGGGCTCTGAAACTTCTAGGGTGCGTCCGTCAGGTCACTAGGAGCGTCCCCAAGGGGTTTTCTCAGAATCGGGTTCGGGGTCCGATTTTCGGAAAATCGCGATTTTGCGCGGGCATGTTTTCATAGGAAATTTGGCCTGTATTTAGCCTCTCATTAAACTGGCCGTAACTCCACAAAACGTAGCCCGAGGGCTCTGAAACTTCTAGGGTGCGTCCGTCAGGTCACTAGGTGCGTCCCCAGGGGGTTTTCTCAGAATCGGGTTCGGGGTACTTTTTTCGGAAAATCGCGATTTTGCGCGGGCATGTTTTCATAGGAAATTTGGCCTGTATTTAGCCTCTCATTAAACTGGCCATAACTCCACAAAACGTAGCCCGAGGGCTCTGAAACTTCTAGGGTGCGTCCGTCAGGTCACTGGGAGCGTCCCCAGTGGGTTTTCTCAGAATCGGGTTCTGGGTCCGATTTTCGGAAAATCGCGATTTTGCGCGGGCATGTTTTCATAGGAAATTTGGCCTGTATTTAGCCTCTCATTAAACTGGCCGTAACTCCACAAAACGTAGACCGAGGGCTCTGAAACTTCTAGGGTGCGTCCGTCAGGTCACTGGGAGTGTCCCCAGTGGATTTTCTCAGAATCGGGTTCGGGGTCCGATTTTCGGAAAATCGCGATTTTGCGCGGGCATGTTTTCATAGGAAATTTGGCCTGTATTTAGCCTCTCATTAAACTGGCCGTAACTCCACAAAACGTAGCCCGAGGGCTCTGAAACTTCTAGGGTGCGTCCGTCAGGTCACTAGGAGCGTCCCCAGGGGTTTTTCTCAGAATCGGGTTCGGGGTACTTTTTTCGGAAAATCGCGATTTTGCGCGGGCATGTTTTCATAGGAAATTTGGCCTTTATTTAGCCTCTCATTATACTGGCCATAACTCCACAAAACGTAGCCCGAGGGCTCTGAAACTTCTAGGGTGCGTCCGTCAGGTCACTAGGAGCGTCCCCAGTGGGTTTTCTCAGAATCGGGTTCGGGGTCCGATTTTCGGAAAATCGCGATTTTGCGCGGGAATTTTTTCACAGGAAATTTGGCCTGTATTTAGCCTCTCATTAAACTGGCCGTAACTCCACAAAACGTAGCCCGAGGGCTCTGAAACTTCTAGGGTGCGTCCGTCAGGTCACTAGGAGCGTCCCCAAGGGGTTTTCTCAGAATCGGGTTCGGGGTCCGATTTTCGGAAAATCGTGATTTTGCGCGGGCATGTTTTCATAGGAAATTTGGCCTGTATTTAGCCTCTCATTAAACTGGCCATAACTCCACAAAACGTAGCCCGAGGGCTCTGAAACTTCTAGGGTGCTTCCGTCAGGTCACTGGGAGCGTCCCCAGTGGGTTTTCTCAGAATCGGGTTCGGGGTCCGATTTTCGGAAAATCGCGATTTTGCGCGGGCATGTTTTCATAGGAAATTTGGCCTGTATTTAGCCTCTCATTAAACTGGCCGTAACTCCACAAAACGTAGACCGAGGGCTCTGAAACTTCTAGGGTGCGTCCGTCAGGTCACTGGGAGTGTCCCCAGTGGGTTTTCTCAGAATCGGGTTCGGGGTCCGATTTTCGGAAAATCGCGATTTTGCGCGGGCATGTTTTCATAGGAAATTTGGCCTGTATTTAGCCTCTCATTAAACTGGCCGTAACTCCACAAAACGTAGCCCGAGGGCTCTGAAACTTCTAGGGTGTGTCCGTCAGGTCACTAGGAGTGTCCCCAGTGGGTTTTCTCAGAATCGGGTTCGGGGTCCGATTTTCGGAAAATCGCGATTTTGCGCGGGCATGTTTTCATAGGAAATTTGGCCTGTATTTAGCCTCTCATTAAACTGGCCGTAACTCCACAAAACGTAGCCCGAGGGCTCTGAAACTTCTAGGGTGTGTCCGTCAGGTCACTAGGAGCGTCCCCAGGGGGTTTTCTCAGAATTGGGTTCGGGGTCCGATTTTCAGAAAATCGCGATTTTGCGCAGGCATGTTTTCATAGGAAATTTGGCCTGTGTTTAGCCTCTCAATAAACTGGCCGTAACTCCACAAAACGTAGCCCGAGGGCTCTGAAACTTCTAGGGTGCGTCCGTCAGGTCACTAGGAGCGTCCCCAGTGGGTTTTCTCAGAATCGGGTTCGGGATCCGATTTTCGAAAATTGCGATTTTGCGCAGGCATTTTTTCATAGGAAATTTGGCCTGTATTTAGCCTCTCATTAAACTGGCCGTAACTCCACAAAACGTAGCCCGAGGGCTCTTAAACTTCGAGGGTGCGTCCGTCAGGTCACTGGGAGTGTCCCCAGTGGGTTTTCTCAGAATCGGGTTCGGGGTCAGATTTTCGGAAAATCGTGATTTTGCGCGGGCATGTTTTCATAGGAAATTTGGCCTGTATTTAGCCTCTCATTAAACTGGCCGTAACTCCACAAAACGTAGCCCGAGGGCTCTGAAACTTCTAGGGTGCGTCCGTCAGGTCACTAGGAGCGTCCCCAGGGGGTTTTCTCAGAATCGGGTTCGGGGTACTTTTTTCGGAAAATCGCGATTTTGCGCGGGCATGTTTTCATAGGAAATTTGGCCTGTATTTAGCCTCTCATTAAACTGGCCGTAACTCCACAAAACGTAGCCCGAGGGCTCTGAAACTTCTAGGGTGCGTCCGTCAGGTCACTAGGAGCGTCCCCAGTGGGTTTTCTCAGAATCGGGTTCGGGGTCCGATTTTCGGAAAATCGCGATTTTGCGCGGGCATGTTTTCATAGGAAATTTGGCCTGTATTTAGCCTCTCATTAAACTGGCCGTAACTCCACAAAATGTAGCCCGAGGGCTCTGAAACTTCTAGGGTGCGCCCGTCAGGTCACTGTGAGCGTCCCCAGTGGGTTTTCTCAGAATCGGGTTCGGGGTCCGATTTTCGGAAAATCGCGATTTTGCGCGGGCATGTTTTCATAGGAAATTTGGCCTGTATTTAGCCTCTCATTATACTGGCCATAACTCCACAAAACGTAGCCCGAGGGCTCTGAAACTTCTAGGGTGCGTCCGTCAGGTCACTAGGAGCGTCCCCAGTGGGTTTTCTCAGAATCGGGTTCGGGGTACTTTTTTCGGAAAATCGCGATTTTGCGCGGGCATGTTTTCATAGGAAATTTGGCCTTTATTTAGCCTCTCATTAAACTGGCCGTAACTCCACAAAACGTAGCCTGAGGGCTCTGAAACTTCTAGGGTGCGTCCGTCAGGTCACTAGGAGCGTCCCCAAGGGGTTTTCTCAGAATCGGGTTCGGGGTCCGATTTTCGGAAAATCGCGATTTTGCGCGGGCATGTTTTCATAGGAAATTTGGCCTGTATTTAGCCTCTCATTAAACTGGCCGTAACTCCACAAAACGTAGCCCGAGGGCTCTGAAACTTCTAGGGTGCGTCCGTCAGGTCACTAGGAGCGTCCCCAGGGGGTTTTCTCAGAATCGGGTTCGGGGTACTTTTTTCGGAAAATCGCGATTTTGCGCGGGCATGTTTTCATAGGAAATTTGGCCTGTATTTAGCCTCTCATTAAACTGGCCGTAACTCCACAAAACGTAGCCCGAGGGCTCTGAAACTTCTAGGGTGCGTCCGTCAGGTCACTAGGAGCGTCCCCAAGGGGTTTTCTCAGAATCGGGTTCGGGGTCCGATTTTCGGAAAATCGCGATTTTGCGCGGGCATGTTTTCATAGGAAATTTGGCCTGTATTTAGCCTCTCATTAAACTGGCCATAACTCCACAAAACGTAGCCCGAGGGCTCTGAAACTTCTAGGGTGCGTCCGTCAGGTCACTGGGAGCGTCCCCAGTGGGTTTTCTCAGAATCGGGTTCGGGGTCCGATTTTCGGAAAATCGCGATTTTGCGCGGGCATGTTTTCATAGGAAATTTGGCCTGTATTTAGCCTCTCATTAAACTGGCCGTAACTCCACAAAACGTAGCCCGAGGGCTCTGAAACTTCTAGGGTGCGTCCGTCAGGTCACTAGGAGCGTCCCCAAGGGGTTTTCTCAGAATCGGGTTCGGGGTCCGATTTTCGGAAAATCGCGATTTTGCGCGGGCATGTTTTCATAGGAAATTTGGCCTGTATTTAGCCTCTCATTAAACTGGCCGTAACTCCACAAAACGTAGCCCGAGGGCTCTGAAACTTCTAGGGTGCGTCCGTCAGGTCACTAGGTGCGTCCCCAGGGGGTTTTCTCAGAATCGGGTTCGGGGTACTTTTTTCGGAAAATCGCGATTTTGCGCGGGCATGTTTTCATAGGAAATTTGGCCTGTATTTAGCCTCTCATTAAACTGGCCATAACTCCACAAAACGTAGCCCGAGGGCTCTGAAACTTCTAGGGTGCGTCCGTCAGGTCACTGGGAGCGTCCCCAGTGGGTTTTCTCAGAATCGGGTTCGGGGTCCGATTTTCGGAAAATCGCGATTTTGCGCGGGCATGTTTTCATAGGAAATTTGGCCTGTATTTAGCCTCTCATTAAACTGGCCGTAACTCCACAAAACGTAGACCGAGGGCTCTGAAACTTCTAGGGTGCGTCCGTCAGGTCACTGGGAGTGTCCCCAGTGGATTTTCTCAGAATCGGGTTCGGGGTCCGATTTTCGGAAAATCGCGATTTTGCGCGGGCATGTTTTCATAGGAAATTTGGCCTGTATTTAGCCTCTCATTAAACTGGCCGTAACTCCACAAAACGTAGCCCGAGGGCTCTGAAACTTCTAGGGTGCGTCCGTCAGGTCACTAGGAGCGTCCCCAAGGGGTTTTCTCAGAATCGGGTTCGGGGTCCGATTTTCGGAAAATCGCGATTTTGCGCGGGCATGTTTTCATAGGAAATTTGGCCTGTATTTAGCCTCTCATTAAACTGGCCGTAACTCCACAAAACGTAGACCGAGGGCTCTGAAACTTCTAGGGTGCGTCCGTCAGGTCACTGGGAGTGTCCCCAGTGGGTTTTCTCAGAATCGGGTTCGGGGTCCGATTTTCGGAAAATCGCGATTTTGCGCGGGCATGTTTTCATAGGAAATTTGGCCTGTATTTAGCCTCTCATTAAACTGGCCGTAACTCCACAAAACGTAGCCCGAGGGCTCTGAAACTTCTAGGGTGCGTCCGTCAGGTCACTGGGAGTGTCCCCAGTGGGTTTTCTCAGAATCGGGTTCGGGGTCCGATTTTCGGAAAATCGCGATTTTGCGCGGGCATGTTTTCATAGGAAATTTGGCCTGTATTTAGCCTCTCATTAAACTGGCTGTAACTCCACAAAACGTAGCCCGAGGGCTCTGAAACTTCTAGGGTGTGTCCGTCAGGTCACTAGGAGCGTCCCCAGGGGGTTTTCTCAGAATTGGGTTCGGGGTCCGATTTTCAGAAAATCGCGATTTTGCGCAGGCATGTTTTCATAGGAAATTTGGCCTGTATTTAGCCTCTCAATAAACTGGCCGTAACTCCACAAAACGTAGCCCGAGGGCTCTGAAACTTCTAGGGTGCGTCCGTCAGGTCACTAGGAGCGTCCCCAGTGGGTTTTCTCAGAATCGGGTTCGGGATCCGATTTTCGAAAATTGCGATTTTGCGCAGGCATTTTTTCATAGGAAATTTGGCCTGTATTTAGCCTCTCATTAAACTGGCCGTAACTCCACAAAACGTAGCCCGAGGGCTCTTAAACTTCGAGGGTGCGTCCGTCAGGTCACTGGGAGTGTCCCCAGTGGGTTTTCTCAGAATCGGGTTCGGGGTCGGATTTTCGGAAAATCGCGATTTTGCGCGGGCATGTTTTCATAGGAAATTTGGCCTGTATTTAGCCTCTCATTAAACTGGCCGTAACTCCACAAAATGTAGCCCGAGGGCTCTGAAACTTCTAGGGTGCGTCCGTCAGGTCACTAGGAGCGTCCCCAGGGGGTTTTCTCAGAATCGGGTTCGGGGTCCGATTTTCGGAAAATCGCGATTTTGCGCGGGCATGTTTTCATAGGAAATTTGGCCTGTATTTAGCCTCTCATTAAACTGGCTGTAACTCCACAAAACGTAGCCCGAGGGCTCTGAAACTTCTAGGGTGCGTCCGTCAGGTCACTAGGAGCGTCCCCAGTGGGTTTTCTCAGAATCGGGTTCGGGGTCCGATTTTCGGAAAATCGCGATTTTGCGCGGGCATGTTTTCATAGGAAATTTGGCCTGTATTTAGCCTCTCATTAAACTGGCCGTAACTCCACAAAATGTAGCCCGAGGGCTCTGAAACTTCTAGGGTGCGCCCGTCAGGTCACTGGGAGCGTCCCCAGTGGGTTTTCTCAGAATCGGGTTCGGGGTCCGATTTTCGGAAAATCGCGATTTTGCGCGGGCATGTTTTCATAGGAAATTTGGCCTGTATTTAGCCTCTCATTATACTGGCCATAACTCCACAAAACGTAGCCCGAGGGCTCTGAAACTTCTAGGGTGCGTCCGTCAGGTCACTAGGAGCGTCCCCAGTGGGTTTTCTCAGAATCGGGTTCGGGGTACTTTTTTCGGAAAATCGCGATTTTGCGCGGGCATGTTTTCATAGGAAATTTGGCCTTTATTTAGCCTCTCATTAAACTGGCCGTAACTCCACAAAACGTAGCCCGAGGGCTCTGAAACTTCTAGGGTGCGTCCGTCAGGTCACTAGGAGCGTCCCCAAGGGGTTTTCTCAGAATCGGGTTCGGGGTCCGATTTTCGGAAAATCGCGATTTTGCGCGGGCATGTTTTCATAGGAAATTTGGCCTGTATTTAGCCTCTCATTAAACTGGCCGTAACTCCACAAAACGTAGCCCGAGGGCTCTGAAACTTCTAGGGTGCGTCCGTCAGGTCACTAGGAGCGTCCCCAGGGGGTTTTCTCAGAATCGGGTTCGGGGTACTTTTTTCAGAAAATCGCGATTTTGCGCGGGCATGTTTTCATAGGAAATTTGGCCTGTATTTAGCCTCTCATTAAACTGGCCGTAACTCCACAAAACGTAGCCCGAGGGCTCTGAAACTTCTAGGGTGCGTCCGTCAGGTCACTAGGAGCGTCCCCAGGGGGTTTTCTCAGAATTGGGTTCGGGGTCCGATTTTCAGAAAATCGCGATTTTGCGCAGGCATGTTTTCATAGGAAATTTGGCCTGTATTTAGCCTCTCAATAAACTGGCCGTAACTCCACAAAACGTAGCCCGAGGGCTCTGAAACTTCTAGGGTGCGTCCGTCAGGTCACTAGGAGCGTCCCCAGTGGGTTTTCTCAGAATCGGGTTCGGGATCCGATTTTCGAAAATCGCGATTTTGCGCAGGCATTTTTTCATAGGAAATTTGGCCTGTATTTAGCCTCTCATTAAACTGGCCGTAACTCCACAAAACGTAGACCGAGGGCTCTGAAACTTCTAGGGTGCGTCCGTCAGGTCACTAGGAGCGTCCCCAAGGGGTTTTCTCAGAATCGGGTTCGGGGTCCGATTTTCGGAAAATCGCGATTTTGCGCGGGCATGTTTTCATAGGAAATTTGGCCTGTATTTAGCCTCTCATTAAACTGGCCGTAACTCCACAAAACGTAGCCCGAGGGCTCTGAAACTTCTAGGGTGCGTCCGTCAGGTCACTAGGAGCGTCCCCAGGGGGTTTTCTCAGAATCGGGTTCGGGGTACTTTTTTCGGAAAATCGCGATTTTGCGCGGGCATGTTTTCATAGGAAATTTGGCCTGTATTTAGCCTCTCATTAAACTGGCCGTAACTCCACAAAACGTAGACCGAGGGCTCTGAAACTTCTAGGGTGCGTCCGTCAGGTCACTAGGAGCGTCCCCAAGGGGTTTTCTCAGAATCGGGTTCGGGGTCCGATTTTCGGAAAATCGCGATTTTGCGCGGGCATGTTTTCATAGGAAATTTGGCCTGTATTTAGCCTCTCATTAAACTGGCCGTAACTCCACAAAACGTAGCCCGAGGGCTCTGAAACTTCTAGGGTGCGTCCGTCAGGTCACTAGGAGCGTCCCCAGTGGGTTTTCTCAGAATCGGGTTTGGGGTCCGATTTTCGGAAAATCGCGATTTTGCGCGGGCATGTTTTCATAGGAAATTTGGCCTGTATTTAGCCTCTCATTAAACTGGCCGTAACTCCACAAAATGTAGCCCGAGGGCTCTTAAACTTCGAGGGTGCGATCGTCAGGTCACTGGGAGTGTCCCCAGTGGGTTTTCTCAGAATCGGGTTCGGGGTCTGATTTTCGGAAAATTGCGATTTTGCGCGGGCATGTTTTCATAGGAAATTTGGCCTGTATTTAGCCTCTCATTAAACTGGCCGTAACTCCACAAAACGTAGCCCGAGGGCTCTGAAACTTCTAGGGTGCGTCTGTCAGGTCACTAGGAGCGTCCCCAAGGGGTTTTCTCAGAATCGGGTTCGGGGTCCGATTTTCGGAAAATCGTGATTTTGCGCGGGCATGTTTTCATAGGAAATTTGGCCTGTATTTAGCCTCTCATTAAACTGGCCATAACTCCACGAAACGTAGCCCGAGGGCTCTGAAACTTCTAGGGTGCGTCCGTCAGGTCACTGGGAGCGTCCCCAGTGGGTTTTCTCAGAATCGGGTTCGGGGTCCGATTTTCGGAAAATCGCGATTTTGCGCGGGCATGTTTTCATAGGAAATTTGGCCTGTATTTAGCCTCTCATTAAACTGGCCGTAACTCCACAAAACGTAGACCGAGGGCTCTGAAACTTCTAGGGTGTGTCCGTCAGGTCACTAGGAGCGTCCCCAGGGGGTTTTCTCAGAATCGGGTTCGAATCCGATTTTCGAAAATCGCGATTTTGCGCAGGCATTTTTTCATAGGAAATTTGGCCTGTATTTAGCCTCTCATTAAACTGGCCGTAACTCCACAAAACGTAGCCCGAGGGCTCTTAAACTTCGAGGGTGCGATCGTCAGGTCACTGGGAGTGTCCCCAGTGGGTTTTCTCAGAATCGGGTTCGGGGTCCGATTTTCGGAAAATCGCGATTTTGCGCGGGCATGTTTTCATAGGAAATTTGGCCTTTATTTAGCCTCTCATTAAACTGGCCGTAACTCCACAAAACGTAGCCCGAGGGCTCTGAAACTTCTAGGGTGCGTCCGTCAGGTCACTAGGAGCGTCCCCAGGGGGTTTTCTCAGAATCGGGTTCGGGGTACTTTTTTCGGAAAATCGCGATTTTGCGCGGGCATGTTTTCATAGGAAATTTGGCCTGTATTTAGCCTCTCATTAAACTGGCCGTAACTCCACAAAACGTAGCCCGAGGGCTCTGAAACTTCTAGGGTGCGTCCGTCAGGTCACTAGGAGCGTCCCCAGTGGGTTTTCTCAGAATCGGGTTCGGGGTCCGATTTTCGGAAAATCGCGATTTTGCGCGGGCATGTTTTCATAGGAAATTTGGCCTGTATTTAGCCTCTCATTAAACTGGCCGTAACTCCACAAAATGTAGCCCGAGGGCTCTGAAACTTCTAGGGTGCGCCCGTCAGGTCACTGGGAGCGTCCCCAGTGGGTTTTCTCAGAATCGGGTTCGGGGTCCGATTTTCGGAAAATCGCGATTTTGCGCGGGCATGTTTTCATAGGAAATTTGGCCTGTATTTAGCCTCTAATTATACTGGCCATAACTCCACAAAACGTAGCCCGAGGGCTCTGAAACTTCTAGGGTGCGTTTGTCAGGTCACTAGGAGCGTCCCCAGTGGGTTTTCTCAGAATCGGGTTCGGGGTACTTTTTTCGGAAAATCGCGATTTTGCGCGGGCATGTTTTCATAGGAAATTTGGCCTTTATTTAGCCTCTCATTAAACTGGCCGTAACTCCACAAAACGTAGCCCGAGGGCTCTGAAACTTCTAGGGTGCGTCCGTCAGGTCACTAGGAGCGTCCCCAAGGGGTTTTCTCAGAATCGGGTTCGGGGTCCGATTTTCAGAAAAACGCGATTTTGCGCGGGCATGTTTTCATAGGAAATTTGGCCTGTATTTAGCCTGTCATTAAACTGGCCGTAACTCCACAAAACGTAGCCCGAGGGCTCTGAAACTTCTAGGGTGCGTCCGTCAGGTCACTAGGAGCGTCCCCAGTGGGTTTTCTCAGAATCGGGTTCGGGGTCCGATTTTCGGAAAATCGCGATTTTGCGCGGGCATGTTTTCATAGGAAATTTGGCCTGTATTTAGCCTCTCATTAAACTGGCCATAACTCCACAAAACGTAGCCCGAGGGCTCTGAAACTTCTAGGGTGCGTCCGTCAGGTCACTGGGAGCGTCCCCAGTGGGTTTTCTCAGAATCGGGTTCGGGGTCCGATTTTCGGAAAATCGCGATTTTGCGCGGGCATGTTTTCATAGGAAATTTGGCCTGTATTTAGCCTCTCATTAAACTGGCCGTAACTCCACAAAACGTAGACCGAGGGCTCTGAAACTTCTAGGGTGCGTCCGTCAGGTCACTGGGAGTGTCCCCAGTGGGTTTTCTCAGAATCAGGTTCGGGGTCCGATTTTCGGAAAATCGCGATTTTGCGCGGGCATGTTTTCATAGGAAATTTGGCCTGTATTTAGCCTCTCATTAAACTGGCCGTAACTCCACAAAACGTAGCCCGAGGGCTCTGAAACTTCTAGGGTGCGTCCGTCAGGTCACTAGGAGCGTCCCCAGGGGGTTTTCTCAGAATCGGGTTCGGGGTACTTTTTTCGGAAAATCGCGATTTTGCGCGGGCATGTTTTCATAGGAAATTTGTCCTGTATTTAGCCTCTCATTAAACTGGCCGTAACTCCACAAAACGTAGCCCGAGGGCTCTGAAACTTCTAGGGTGCGTCCGTCAGGTCACTAGGAGCGTCCCCAGGGGGTTTTCTCAGAATTGGGTTCGGGGTCCGATTTTCAGAAAATCGCGATTTTGCGCAGGCATGTTTTCATAGGAAATTTGGCCTGTATTTAGCCTCTCAATAAACTGGCCATAACTCCACAAAACGTAGCCCGAGGGCTCTGAAACTTCTAGGGTGCGTCCGTCAGGTCACTAGGAGCGTCCCCAGTGGGTTTTCTCAGAATCGGGTTCGGGATCCGATTTTCGAAAATCGCGATTTTGCGCAGGCATTTTTTCATAGGAAATTTGGCCTGTATTTAGCCTCTCATTAAACTGGCCGTAACTCCACAAAACGTAGCCCGAGGGCTCTGAAACTTCTAGGGTGCGTCCGTCAGGTCACTGGGAGTGTCCCCAGTGGGTTTTCTCAGAATCGGGTTCGGGGTCCGATTTTCGGAAAATCGCGATTTTGCGCGGGCATGTTTTCATAGGAAATTTGGCCTGTATTTAGCCTCTCATTAAACTGGCCGTAACTCCACAAAACGTAGCCCGAGGGCTCTGAAACTTCTAGGGTGCGTCCGTCAGGTCACTAGGAGCGTCCCCAGTGGGTTTTCTCAGAATCGGGTTCGGGGTCCGATTTTCGGAAAATCGCGATTTTGCGCGGGCATGTTTTCATAGGAAATTTGGCCTGTATTTAGCCTCTCATTAAACTGGCAGTAACTCCACAAAATGTAGCCCGAGGGCTCTGAAACTTCTGGGGTGCGCCCGTCAGGTCACTGGGAGCGTCCCCAGTGGGTTTTCTCAGAATCGGGTTCGGGGTCCGATTTTCGGAAAATCGCGATTTTGCGCGGGCATGTTTTCATAGGAAATTTGGCCTGTATTTAGCCTCTCATTAAACTGGCCGTAACTCCACAAAACGTAGCCCGAGGTCTCTGAAACTTCTAGGGTGCGTCCGTCAGGTCACTAGGAGCGTCCCCAGGGGGTTTTCTCAGAATCGGGTTCGGGGTACTTTTTTCGGAAAATCGCGATTTTGCGCGGGCATGTTTTCATAGGAAATTTGGCCTGTATTTAGCCTCTCATTAAACTGGCCGTAACTCCACAAAACGTAGCCCGAGGGCTCTGAAACTTCTAGGGTGCGTCCGTCAGGTCACTAGGAGCGTCCCCAGTGGGTTTTCTCAGAATCGGGTTCGGGGTCCGATTTTCGGAAAATCGCTATTTTGCGCGGGCATTTTTTCATAGGAAATTTGGCCTGTATTTAGCCTCTCATTAAACTGGCCATAACTCCACAAAACGTAGCCCGAGGGCTCTGAAACTTCTAGGGTGCGTCCGTCAGGTCACTAGGATCGTCCCCAGTGGGTTTTCTCAGAATCGGGTTCGGGGTACTTTTTTCGGAAAATCGCGATTTTGCGCGGGCATGTTTTCATAGGAAATTTGGCCTGTATTTAGCCTCTCATTAAACTGGCCGTAACTCCACAAAACGTAGCCCGAGGGCTCTGAAACTTCTAGGGTGCGTCCGTCAGGTCACTAGGAGCGTCCCCAGTGGGTTTTCTCAGAATCGGGTTCGGGGTCCGATTTTCGGAAAATCGCTATTTTGCGCGGGCATTTTTTCATAGGAAATTTGGCCTGTATTTAGCCTCTCATTAAACTGGCCATAACTCCACAAAACGTAGCCCGAGGGCTCTGAAACTTCTAGGGTGCGTCCGTCAGGTCACTAGGATCGTCCCCAGTGGGTTTTCTCAGAATCGGGTTCGGGGTCCGATTTTCAGAAAATCGCGATTTTGCGCGGGCATGTTTTCATAGGAAATTTGGCCTGTATTTAGCCTCTCATTAAACTGGCCGTAACTCCACAAAACGTAGCCCGAGGGCTCTGAAACTTCTAGGGTGCGTCCGTCAGGTCACTAGTAGTGTCCCCAGTGGGTTTTCTCAGAATCGGGTTTGGGGTACTTTTTTCAGAAAATCGCGATTTTGCGCGGGCATGTTTTCATAGGAAATTTGGCCTGTATTTAGCCTCTCATTAAACTGGCCGTAACTCCACAAAACGTAGCCCGAGGGCTCTGAAACTTCTAGGGTGCGTCCGTCAGCTCACTGGGAGTGTCCCCAGTGGGTTTTCTCAGAATCAGGTTCGGGGTCCGATTTTCGGAAAATCGCGATTTTGCGCGGGCATGTTTTCATAGGAAATTTGGCCTGTATTTAGCCTCTCATTAAACTGGCCGTAACTCCACAAAACGTAGCCCGAGGGCTCTGAAACTTCTAGGGTGCGTCCGTCAGGTCACTAGGAGCGTCCCCAGGGGGTTTTCTCAGAATCGGGTTCGGGGTACTTTTTTCGGAAAATCGCGATTTTGCGCGGGCATGTTTTCATAGGAAATTTGGCCTGTATTTAGCCTCTCATTAAACTGGCCGTAACTCCACAAAACGTAGCCCGAGGGCTCTGAAACTTCTAGGGTGCGTCCGTCAGGTCACTGGGAGCGTCCCCAGATGGTTTTCTCAGAATCGGATTTGGGGTCCGATTTCCAGAAAATTGCGATTTTGCGCAGGCACGTTTTCATAGGAAATTTGGCCTGTATTTAGCCTCTCATTATACTGGCCATAACTCCACAAAACGTAGCCCGAGGGCTCTGAAACTTCTAGGGTGCGTCCGTCAGGTCACTAGGAGCGTCCCCAGGGGGTTTTCTCAGAATCGGGTTCGGGGTACTTTTTTCGGAAAATCGCGATTTTGCGCGGGCATGTTTTCATAGGAAATTTGGCCTGTATTTAGCCTCTCAATAAACTGGCCGTAACTCCACAAAACGTAGCCCGAGGGCTCTGAAACTTCTAGGGTGCGTCCGTCAGGTCACTAGGAGCGTCCCCAGGGGTTTTTCTCAGAATCGGGTTCGGGGTACTTTTTTCGGAAAATCGCGATTTTGCGCGGGCATGTTTTCATAGGAAATTTGGCCTTTATTTAGCCTCTCATTATACTGGCCATAACTCCACAAAACGTAGCCCAAGGGCTCTGAAACTTCTAGGGTGCGTCCGTCAGGTCACTAGGAGCGTCCCCAGGGGGTTTTCTCAGAATCGGGTTCGGGGTACTTTTTTCGGAAAATCGCGATTTTGCGCGGGCATGTTTTCATAGGAAATTTGGCCTGTATTTAGCCTCTCATTAAACTGGCCGTAACTCCACAAAACGTAGCCCGAGGGCTCTGAAACTTCTAGGGTGCGTCCGTCAGGTCACTAGGAGCGTCCCCAGGGGGTTTTCTCAGAATCGGGTTCGGGGTCCGATTTTCAGAAAATCGCGATTTTGCGCAGGCATGTTTTCATAGGAAATTTGGCCTGTATTTAGCCTCTCAATAAACTGGCCGTAACTCCACAAAACGTAGCCAGAGGGCTCTGAAACTTCTAGGGTGCGTCCGTCAGGTCACTAGGAGCGTCCCCAGTGGGTTTTCTCAGAATCGGGTTCGGGATCCGATTTTCGAAAATCGCGATTTTGCGCAGGCATTTTTTCATAGGAAATTTGGCCTGTATTTAGCCTCTCATTAAACTGGCCGTAACTCCACAAAACGTAGCCCGAGGGCTCTTAAACTTCGAGGGTGCGTCCGTCAGGTCACTGGGAGTGTCCCCAGTGGGTTTTCTCAGAATCGGGTTCGGGGTCCGATTTTCGGAAAATCGCGATTTTGCGCGGGCATGTTTTCATAGGAAATTTGGCCTGTATTTAGCCTCTCATTAAACTGGCCGTAACTCCACAAAACGTAGCCCGAGGGCTCTGAAACTTCTAGGGTGCGTCCGTCAGGTCACTAGGAGCGTCCCCAGGGGGTTTTCTCAGAATCGGGTTCGGGGTACTTTTTTCGGAAAATCGCGATTTTGCGCGGGCATGTTTTCATAGGAAATTTGGCCTGTATTTAGCCTCTCATTAAACTGGCTGTAACTCCACAAAACGTAGCCCGAGGGCTCTGAAACTTCTAGGGTGCGTCCGTCAGGTCACTAGGAGCGTCCCCAGTGGGTTTTCTCAGAATCGGGTTCGGGGTCCGATTTTCGGAAAATCGCGATTTTGCGCGGGCATGTTTTCATAGGAAATTTGGCCTGTATTTAGCCTCTCATTAAACTGGCCGTAACTCCACAAAATGTAGCCCGAGGGCTCTGAAACTTCTGGGGTGCGCCCGTCAGGTCACTGGGAGCGTCCCCAGTGGGTTTTCTCAGAATCGGGTTCGGGGTCCGATTTTCGGAAAATCGCGATTTTGCGCGGGCATGTTTTCATAGGAAATTTGGCCTGTATTTAGCCTCTCATTATACTGGCCATAACTCCACAAAACGTAGCCCGAGGGCTCTGAAACTTCTAGGGTGCGTCCGTCAGGTCACTAGGAGCGTCCCCAGTGGGTTTTCTCAGAATCGGGTTCGGGGTACTTTTTTCGGAAAATCGCCATTTTGCGCGGGCATGTTTTCATAGGAAATTTGTCCTTTATTTAGCCTCTTATTAAACTGGCCGTAACTCCACAAAACGTAGCCCGAGGGCTCTGAAACTTCTAGGGTGCGTCCGTCAGGTCACTAGGAGCGTCCCCAAGGGGTTTTCTCAGAATCGGGTTCGGGGTCCGATTTTCGGAAAATCGCGATTTTGCGCGGGCATTTTTTCATAGGAAATTTGGCCTGTATTTAGCCTCTCATTAAACTGGCCGTAACTCCACAAAACGTAGCCCGAGGGCTCTGAAACTTCTAGGGTGCGTCCGTCAGGTCACTAGGAGCGTCCCCAGGGGGTTTTCTCAGAATCGGGTTCGGGGTCCGATTTTCGGAAAATCGCCATTTTGCGCGGGCATGTTTTCATAGGAAATTTGGCCTGTATTTAGCCTCTCATTAAACTGGCCGTAACTCCACAAAACGTAGACCGAGGGCTCTGAAACTTCTAGGGTGCGTCCGTCAGGTCACTGGGAGTGTCCCCAGTGGGTTTTCTCAGAATCGGGTTCGGGGTCCGATTTTCGGAAAATCGCGATTTTGCGCGGGCATGTTTTCATAGGAAATTTGGCCTGTATTTAGCCTCTCATTAAACTGGCCGTAACTCCACAAAACGTAGCCCGAGGGCTCTGAAACTTCTAGGGTGCGTCCGTCAGCTCACTGGGAGTGTCCCCAGTGGGTTTTCTCAGAATCAGGTTCGGGGTCCTATTTTTGGAAAATCGCGATTTTGCGCGGGCATGTTTTCATAGGAAATTTGGCCTGTATTTAGCCTCTCATTAAACTGGCCGTAACTCCACAAAACGTAGCCCGAGGGCTCTGAAACTTCTAGGGTGCGTCCGTCAGGTCACTAGGAGCGTCCCCAGGGGGTTTTCTCAGAATCGGGTTCGGGGTACTTTTTTCGGAAAATCGCGATTTTGCGCGGGCATGTTTTCATAGGAAATTTGGCCTGTATTTAGCCTCTCATTAAACTGGCCGTAACTCCACAAAACGTAGCCCGAGGGCTCTGAAACTTCTAGGGTGCGTCCGTCAGGTCACTGGGAGCGTCCCCAGATGGTTTTCTCAGAATCGGATTTGGGGTCCGATTTCCAGAAAATTGCGATTTTGCGCAGGCACGTTTTCATAGGAAATTTGGCCTGTATTTAGCCTCTCATTATACTGGCCATAACTCCACAAAACGTAGCCCGAGGGCTCTGAAACTTCTAGGGTGCATCCGTCAGGTCACTAGGAGCGTCCCCAGGGGGTTTTCTCAGAATCGGGTTCGGGGTACTTTTTTCGGAAAATCGCGATTTTGCGCGGGCATGTTTTCATAGGAAATTTGGCCTGTATTTAGCCTCTCAATAAACTGGCCGTAACTCCACAAAACGTAGCCCGAGGGCTCTGAAACTTCTAGGGTGCGTCCGTCAGGTCACTAGGAGCGTCCCCAGGGGTTTTTCTCAGAATCGGGTTCGGGGTACTTTTTTCGGAAAATCGCGATTTTGCGCGGGCATGTTTTCATAGGAAATTTGTCCTTTATTTAGCCTCTCATTAAACTGGCCGTAACTCCACAAAACGTAGCCCGAGGGCTCTGAAACTTCTAGGGTGCGTCCGTCAGGTCACTAGGAGCGTCCCCAAGGGGTTTTCTCAGAATCGGGTTCGGGGTCCGATTTTCGGAAAATCGCGATTTTGCGCGGGCATTTTTTCATAGGAAATTTGGCCTGTATTTAGCCTCTCATTAAACTGGCCGTAACTCCACAAAACGTAGCCCGAGGGCTCTGAAACTTCTAGGGTGCGTCCGTCAGGTCACTAGGAGCGTCCCCAGGGGGTTTTCTCAGAATCGGGTTCGGGGTCCGATTTTCGGAAAATCGCCATTTTGCGCGGGCATGTTTTCATAGGAAATTTGGCCTGTATTTAGCCTCTCATTAAACTGGCCGTAACTCCACAAAACGTAGACCGAGGGCTCTGAAACTTCTAGGGTGCGTCCGTCAGGTCACTGGGAGTGTCCCCAGTGGGTTTTCTCAGAATCGGGTTCGGGGTCCGATTTTCGGAAAATCGCGATTTTGCGCGGGCATGTTTTCATAGGAAATTTGGCCTGTATTTAGCCTCTCATTAAACTGGCCGTAACTCCACAAAACGTAGCCCGAGGGCTCTGAAACTTCTAGGGTGCGTCCGTCAGGTCACTAGGAGCGTCCCCAGGGGTTTTTCTCAGAATCAGGTTCGGGGTACTTTTTTCGGAAAATCGCGATTTTGCGCGGGCATGTTTTCATAGGAAATTTGGCCTGTATTTAGCCTCTCATTAAACTGGCCGTAACTCCACAAAACGTAGCCCGAGGGCTCTGAAACTTCTAGGGTGCGTCCGTCAGCTCACTGGGAGTGTCCCCAGTGGGTTTTCTCAGAATCAGGTTCGGGGTCCGATTTTTGGAAAATCGCGATTTTGCGCGGGCATGTTTTCATAGGAAATTTGGCCTGTATTTAGCCTCTCATTAAACTGGCCGTAACTCCACAAAACGTAGCCCGAGGGCTCTGAAACTTCTAGGGTGCGTCCGTCAGGTCACTAGGAGCGTCCCCAGGGGGTTTTCTAAGAATCGGGTTCGGGGTACTTTTTTCGGAAAATCGCGATTTTGCGCGGGCATGTTTTCATAGGAAATTTGGCCTGTATTTAGCCTCTCATTAAACTGGCCGTAACTCCACAAAACGTAGCCCGAGGGCTCTGAAACTTCTAGGGTGCGTCCGTCAGGTCACTGGGAGCGTCCCCAGATGGTTTTCTCAGAATCGGATTTGGGGTCCGATTTCCAGAAAATTGCGATTTTGCGCAGGCACGTTTTCATAGGAAATTTGGCCTGTATTTAGCCTCTCATTATACTGGCCATAACTCCACAAAACGTAGCCCGAGGGCTCTGAAACTTCTAGGGTGCGTCCGTCAGGTCACTAGGAGCGTCCCCAGGGGGTTTTCTCAGAATCGGGTTCGGGGTACTTTTTTCAGAAAATCGCGATTTTGCGCGGGCATGTTTTCATAGGAAATTTGGCCTGTATTTAGCCTCTCAATAAACTGGCCGTAACTCCACAAAACGTAGCCCGAGGGCTCTGAAACTTCTAGGGTGCGTCCGTCAGGTCACTAGGAGCGTCCCCAGGGGTTTTTCTCAGAATCGGGTTCGGGGTACTTTTTTCGGAAAATCGCGATTTTGCGCGGGCATGTTTTCATAGGAAATTTGTCCTTTATTTAGCCTCTCATTAAACTGGCCGTAACTCCACAAAACGTAGCCCGAGGGCTCTGAAACTTCTAGGGTGCGTCCGTCAGGTCACTAGGAGCGTCCCCAAGGGGTTTTCTCAGAATCGGGTTCGGGGTCCGATTTTCGGAAAATCGCGATTTTGCGCGGGCATTTTTTCATAGGAAATTTGGCCTGTATTTAGCCTCTCATTAAACTGGCCGTAACTCCACAAAACGTAGCCCGAGGGCTCTGAAACTTCTAGGGTGCGTCCGTCAGGTCACTAGGAGCGTCCCCAGGGGGTTTTCTCAGAATCGGGTTCGGGGTCCGATTTTCGGAAAATCGCCATTTTGCGCGGGCATGTTTTCATAGGAAATTTGGCCTGTATTTAGCCTCTCATTAAACTGGCCGTAACTCCACAAAACGTAGACCGAGGGCTCTGAAACTTCTAGGGTGCGTCCGTCAGGTCACTGGGAGTGTCCCCAGTGGGTTTTCTCAGAATCGGGTTCGGGGTCCGATTTTCGGAAAATCGCGATTTTGCGCGGGCATGTTTTCATAGGAAATTTGGCCTGTATTTAGCCTCTCATTAAACTGGCCGTAACTCCACAAAACGTAGCCCGAGGGCTCTGAAACTTCTAGGGTGCGTCCGTCAGGTCACTAGGAGCGTCCCCAGGGGTTTTTCTCAGAATCAGGTTCGGGGTACTTTTTTCGGAAAATCGCGATTTTGCGCGGGCATGTTTTCATAGGAAATTTGGCCTGTATTTAGCCTCTCATTAAACTGGCCGTAACTCCACAAAACGTAGCCCGAGGGCTCTGAAACTTCTAGGGTGCGTCCGTCAGGTCACTAGTAGCGTCCCCAGTGGGTTTTCTCAGAATCGGGTTCGGGGTCCGATTTTCAGAAAATCGCGATTTTGCGCGGGCATGTTTTCATAGGAAATTTGGCCTGTATTTAGCCTCTCATTAAACTGGCCGTAACTCCACAAAACGTAGCCCGAGGGCTCTGAAACTTCTAGGGTGCGTCCGTCAGGTCACTAGTAGCGTCCCCAGTGGGTTTTCTCAGAATCGGGTTTGGGGTACTTTTTTCAGAAAATCGCGATTTTGCGCGGGCATGTTTTCATAGGAAATTTGGCCTGTATTTAGCCTCTCATTAAACTGGCCGTAACTCCACAAAACGTAGCCCGAGGGCTCTGAAACTTCTAGGGTGCGTCCGTCAGCTCACTGGGAGTGTCCCCAGTGGGTTTTCTCAGAATCAGGTTCGGGGTCCGATTTTCGGAAAATCGCGATTTTGCGCGGGCATGTTTTCATAGGAAATTTGGCCTGTATTTAGCCTCTCATTAAACTGGCCGTAACTCCACAAAACGTAGCCCGAGGGCTCTGAAACTTCTAGGGTGCGTCCGTCAGGTCACTAGGAGCGTCCCCAGGGGGTTTTCTCAGAATCGGGTTCGGGGTACTTTTTTCGGAAAATCGCGATTTTGCGCGGGCATGTTTTCATAGGAAATTTGGCCTGTATTTAGCCTCTCATTAAACTGGCCGTAACTCCACAAAACGTAGCCCGAGGGCTCTGAAACTTCTAGGGTGCGTCCGTCAGGTCACTGGGAGCGTCCCCAGATGGTTTTCTCAGAATCGGATTTGGGGTCCGATTTCCAGAAAATTGCGATTTTGCGCAGGCACGTTTTCATAGGAAATTTGGCCTGTATTTAGCCTCTCATTAAACTGGCCGTAACTCCACAAAACGTAGCCCGAGGGCTCTGAAACTTCTAGGGTGCGTCCGTCAGGTCACTAGGAGCGTCCCCAGGGGGTTTTCTCAGAATCGGGTTCGGGGTACTTTTTTCGGAAAATCGCGATTTTGCGCGGGCATGTTTTCATAGGAAATTTGGCCTGTATTTAGCCTCTCAATAAACTGGCCGTAACTCCACAAAACGTAGCCCGAGGGCTCTGAAACTTCTAGGGTGCGTCCGTCAGGTCACTAGGAGCGTCCCCAGGGGTTTTTCTCAGAATCGGGTTCGGGGTACTTTTTTCGGAAAATCGCGATTTTGCGCGGGCATGTTTTCATAGGAAATTTGGCCTGTATTTAGCCTCTCATTATACTGGCCATAACTCCACAAAACGTAGCCCAAGGGCTCTGAAACTTCTAGGGTGCGTCCGTCAGGTCACTAGGAGCGTCCCCAGGGGGTTTTCTCAGAATCGGGTTCGGGGTCCGATTTTCAGAAAATCGCGATTTTGCGCAGGCATGTTTTCATAGGAAATTTGGCCTGTATTTAGCCTCTCAATAAACTGGCCGTAACTCCACAAAACGTAGCCCGAGGGCTCTGAAACTTCTAGGGTGCGTCCGTCAGGTCACTAGGAGCGTCCCCAGGGGGTTTTCTCAGAATCGGGTTCGGGGTCCGATTTTCGGAAAATCGCCATTTTGCGCGGGCATGTTTTCATAGGAAATTTGGCCTGTATTTAGCCTCTCATTAAACTGGCCGTAACTCCACAAAACGTAGACCGAGGGCTCTGAAACTTCTAGGGTGCGTCCGTCAGGTCACTGGGAGTGTCCCCAGTGGGTTTTCTCAGAATCGGGTTCGGGGTCCGATTTTCGGAAAATCGCGATTTTGCGCGGGCATGTTTTCATAGGAAATTTGGCCTGTATTTAGCCTCTCATTAAACTGGCCGTAACTCCACAAAACGTAGCCCGAGGGCTCTGAAACTTCTAGGGTGCGTCCGTCAGGTCACTAGGAGCGTCCCCAGGGGTTTTTCTCAGAATCAGGTTCGGGGTACTTTTTTCGGAAAATCGCGATTTTGCGCGGGCATGTTTTCATAGGAAATTTGGCCTGTATTTAGCCTCTCATTAAACTGGCCGTAACTCCACAAAACGTAGCCCGAGGGCTCTGAAACTTCTAGGGTGCGTCCGTCAGGTCACTAGTAGCGTCCCCAGTGGGTTTTCTCAGAATCGGGTTCGGGGTCCGATTTTCAGAAAATCGCGATTTTGCGCGGGCATGTTTTCATAGGAAATTTGGCCTGTATTTAGCCTCTCATTAAACTGGCCGTAACTCCACAAAACGTAGCCCGAGGGCTCTGAAACTTCTAGGGTGCGTCCGTCAGCTCACTGGGAGTGTTCCCAGTGGGTTTTCTCAGAATCAGGTTCGGGGTCCTATTTTTGGAAAATCGCGATTTTGCGCGGGCATGTTTTCATAGGAAATTTGGCCTGTATTTAGCCTCTCATTAAACTGGCCGTAACTCCACAAAACGTAGCCCGAGGGCTCTGAAACTTCTAGGGTGCGTCCGTCAGGTCACTAGGAGCGTCCCCAGGGGGTTTTCTCAGAATCGGGTTCGGGGTACTTTTTTCAGAAAATCGCGATTTTGCGCGGGCATGTTTTCATAGGAAATTTGGCCTGTATTTAGCCTCTCATTAAACTGGCCGTAACTCCACAAAACGTAGCCCGAGGGCTCTGAAACTTCTAGGGTGCGTCCGTCAGGTCACTGGGAGCGTCCCCAGATGGTTTTCTCAGAATCGGATTTGGGGTCCGATTTCCAGAAAATTGCGATTTTGCGCAGGCACGTTTTCATAGGAAATTTGGCCTGTATTTAGCCTCTCATTATACTGGCCATAACTCCACAAAACGTAGCCCGAGGGCTCTGAAACTTCTAGGGTGCGTCCGTCAGGTCACTAGGAGCGTCCCCAGGGGGTTTTCTCAGAATCGGGTTCGGGGTACTTTTTTCGGAAAATCGCGATTTTGCGCGGGCATGTTTTCATAGGAAATTTGGCCTGTATTTAGCCTCTCAATAAACTGGCCGTAACTCCACAAAACGTAGCCCGAGGGCTCTGAAACTTCTAGGGTGCGTCCGTCAGGTCACTAGGAGCGTCCCCAGGGGTTTTTCTCAGAATCGGGTTCGGGGTACTTTTTTCGGAAAATCGCGATTTTGCGCGGGCATGTTTTCATAGGAAATTTGTCCTTTATTTAGCCTCTCATTAAACTGGCCGTAACTCCACAAAACGTAGCCCGAGGGCTCTGAAACTTCTAGGGTGCGTCCGTCAGGTCACTAGGAGCGTCCCCAAGGGGTTTTCTCAGAATCGGGTTCGGGGTCCGATTTTCGGAAAATCGCGATTTTGCGCGGGCATTTTTTCATAGGAAATTTGGCCTGTATTTAGCCTCTCATTAAACTGGCCGTAACTCCACAAAACGTAGCCCGAGGGCTCTGAAACTTCTAGGGTGCGTCCGTCAGGTCACTAGGAGCGTCCCCAGGGGGTTTTCTCAGAATCGGGTTCGGGGTCCGATTTTCGGAAAATCGCGATTTTGCGCGGGCATGTTTTCATAGGAAATTTGGCCTGTATTTAGCCTCTCATTAAACTGGCCGTAACTCCACAAAACGTAGCCCGAGGGCTCTGAAACTTCTAGGGTGCGTCCGTCAGGTCACTAGTAGCGTCCCCAGTGGGTTTTCTCAGGATCGGGTTCGGGGTCCGATTTTCAGAAAATCGCGATTTTGCGCGGGCATGTTTTCATAGGAAATTTGGCCTGTATTTAGCCTCTCATTAAACTGGCCGTAACTCCACAAAACGTAGCCCGAGGGCTCTGAAACTTCTAGGGTGCGTCCGTCAGCTCACTGGGAGTGTCCCCAGTGGGTTTTCTCAGAATCAGGTTCGGGGTCCGATTTTTGGAAAATCGCGATTTTGCGCGGGCATGTTTTCATAGGAAATTTGGCCTGTATTTAGCCTCTCATTAAACTGGCCGTAACTCCACAAAACGTAGCCCGAGGGCTCTGAAACTTCTAGGGTGCGTCCGTCAGGTCACTAGGAGCGTCCCCAGGGGGTTTTCTCAGAATCGGGTTCGGGGTACTTTTTTCGGAAAATCGCGATTTTGCGCGGGCATGTTTTCATAGGAAATTTGGCCTGTATTTAGCCTCTCATTAAACTGGCCGTAACTCCACAAAACGTAGCCCGAGGGCTCTGAAACTTCTAGGGTGCGTCCGTCAGGTCACTAGGAGCGTCCCCAGGGGGTTTTCTCAGAATCGGGTTCGGGGTACTTTTTTCGGAAAAATCGCGATTTTGCGCGGGCATTTTCTCATAGGAAATTAGGCCTGTATTTAGCCTCTAATTAAACTGGCCGTAACTCCACAAAACGTAGCCCGAGGGCTCTGAAACTTCTAGGGTCCGTCCGTCAGGTCACTAGGAGCGTCCCCAGGGGGTTTTCTCAGAATCGGGTTCGGGGTACTTTTTTCGGAAAATCGCGATTTTGCGCGGGCATGTTTTCATAGGAAATTTGGCCTGTATTTAGCCTCTCATTAAACTGGCCGTAACTCCACAAAACATAGCCCGAGGGCTCTGAAACTTCTAGGGTGCGTCCGTCAGGTCACTAGGAGCGTCCCCAGTGGGTTTTCTCAGAATCGGGTTCGGGGTCCGATTTTCGGAAAATCGCGATTTTGCGCGGGCATGTTTTCATAGGAAATTTGGCCTGTATTTAGCCTCTCATTAAACTGGCCGTAACTCCACAAAATGTAGCCTGAGGGCTCTGAAACTTCTAGGGTGCGCCCGTCAGGTCACTGGGAGCGTCCCCAGTGGGTTTTCTCAGAATCGGGTTCGGGGTCCGATTTTCGGAAAATCGCGATTTTGCGCGGGCATGTTTTCATAGGAAATTTGGCCTGTATTTAGCCTCTAATTATACTGGCCATAACTCCACAAAACGTAGCCCGAGGGCTCTGAAACTTCTAGGGTGCGTCCGTCAGGTCACTAGGAGCGTCCCCAGTGGGTTTTCTCAAAATCGGGTTCGGGGTACTTTTTTCGGAAAATCGCGATTTTGCGCGGGCATGTTTTCATAGGAAATTTGGCCTTTATTTAGCCTCTCATTAAACTGGCCGTAACTCCACAAAACGTAGCCCGAGGGCTCTGAAACTTCTAGGGTGCGTCCGTCAGGTCACTAGGAGCGTCCCCAAGGGGTTTTCTCAGAATCGGGTTCGGGGTCCGATTTTCGGAAAATCGCGATTTGCGCGGGCATGTTTTCATAGGAAATTTGGCCTGTATTTAGCCTCTCATTAAACTGGCCGTAACTCCACAAAACGTAGCCCGAGGGCTCTGAAACTTCTAGGGTGCGTCCGTCAGGTCACTAGGTGCGTCCCCAGGGGGTTTTCTCAGAATCGGGTTCGGGGTACTTTTTTCGGAAAATCGCGATTTTGCGCGGGCATGTTTTCATAGGAAATTTGGCCTGTATTTAGCCTCTCATTAAACTGGCCGTAACTCCACAAAACGTAGCCCGAGGGCTCTGAAACTTCTAGGGTGCGTCCGTCAGGTCACTAGGAGCGTCCCCAGTGGGTTTTCTCAGAATCGGGTTCGGGGTCCGATTTTCGGAAAATCGCGATTTTGCGCGGGAATTTTTTCACAGGAAATTTGGCCTGTATTTAGCCTCTCATTAAACTGGCCGTAACTCTACAAAACGTAGCCCGAGGGCTCTGAAACTTCTAGGGTGCGTCCGTCAGGTCACTAGGAGCGTCCCCAGTGGGTTTTCTCAGAGTCGGGTTCGGGGTCCGATTTTCGGAAAATCGCGATTTTGCGCGGGCATGTTTTCATAGGAAATTTGGCCTGTATTTAGCCTCTCATTAAACTGGCCATAACTCCACAAAACGTAGCCCGAGGGCTCTGAAACTTCTAGGGTGCGTCCGTCAGGTCACTGGGAGCGTCCCCAGTGGGTTTTCTCAGAATCGGGTTCGGGGTCCGATTTTTGGAAAATCGCGATTTTGCGCGGGCATGTTTTCATAGGAAATTTGGCCTGTATTTAGCCTCTCATTAAACTGGCCGTAACTCCACAAAACGTAGACCGAGGGCTCTGAAACTTCTAGGGTGCGTCCGTCAGGTCACTAGGAGTGTCCCCAGTGGGTTTTCTCAGAATCGGGTTCGGGGTCCGATTTTCGGAAAATCGCGATTTTGCGCGGGCATGTTTTCATAGGAAATTTGGCCTGTATTTAGCCTCTCATTAAACTGGCCGTAACTCCACAAAACGTAGCCCGAGGGCTCTGAAACTTCTAGGGTGCGTCCGTCAGGTCACTGGGAGCGTCCCCAGGGGTTTTTCTCAGAATCGGGTTCGGGGTACTTTTTTCGGAAAATCGCGATTTGGCGCGGTCATGTTTTCATAGGAAATTTGGCCTTTATTTAGCCTCTCATTATACTGGCCATAACTCCACAAAACGTAGCCCGAGGGCTCTGAAACTTCTAGGGTGCGTCCGTCAGGTCACTAGGAGCGTCCCCAGTGGGTTTTCTCAGAATCAGATTCGGGGTCCGATTTTCGGAAAATCGCGATTTTGCGCGGGAATTTTTTCACAGGAAATTTGGCCTGTATTTAGCCTCTCATTAAACTGGCCGTAACTCCACAAAACGTAGCCCGAGGGCTCTGAAACTTCTAGGGTGCGTCCGTCAGGTCACTAGGAGCGTCCCCAAGGGGTTTTCTCAGAATCGGGTTCGGGGTCCGATTTTCGGAAAATCGCGATTTTGCGCGGGCATGTTTTCATAGGAAATTTGGCCTGTATTTAGCCTCTCATTAAACTGGCCATAACTCCACAAAACGTAGCCCGAGGGCTCTGAAACTTCTAGGGTGCGTCCGTCAGGTCACTGGGAGCGTCCCCAGATGGTTTTCTCAGAATCGGATTTGGGGTCCGATTTCCAGAAAATTGCGATTTTGCGCAGGCACGTTTTCATAGGAAATTTGGCCTTTATTTAGCCTCTCATTATACTGGCCATAACTCCACAAAACGTAGCCCAAGGGCTCTGAAACTTCTAGGGTGCGTCCGTCAGGTCACTAGGAGCGTCCCCAGGGGGTTTTCTCAGAATCGGGTTCGGGGTACTTTTTTCGGAAAATCGCGATTTTGCGCGGGCATGTTTTCATAGGAAATTTGGCCTGTATTTAGCCTCTCATTAAACTGGCCGTAACTCCACAAAACGTAGCCCGAGGGCTCTGAAACTTCTAGGGTGCGTCCGTCAGGTCACTAGGAGCGTCCCCAGTGGGTTTTCTCAGAATCGGGTTCGGGGTACTTTTTTCGGAAAAATCGCGATTTTGCGCGGGCATTTTCTCATAGGAAATTAGGCCTGTATTTAGCCTCTAATTAAACTGGCCGTAACTCCACAAAACGTAGCCCGAGGGCTCTGAAACTTCTAGGGTGCGTCCGTCAGGTCACTAGGAGCGTCCCCAGGGGGTTTTCTCAGAATCGGGTTCGGGGTACTTTTTTTCGAAAATCGCGATTTTGCGCGGGCATGTTTTCATAGGAAATTTGGCCTTTATTTAGCCTCTCATTAAACTGGCCGTAACTCCCCAAAACGTAGCCCGAGGGCTCTTAAACCTCGAGGGTGCGTCCGTCAGGTCACTGGGAGTGTCCCCAGTGGGTTTTCTCAGAATCGGGTTCGGGGTCCGATTTTCGGAAAATCGCGATTTTGCGCGGGCATGTTTTCATAGGAAATTTGGCCTGTATTTAGCCTCTCATTAAACTGGCCGTAACTCCACAAAACGTAGCCCGAGGGCTCTGAAACTTCTAGGGTGCGTCCGTCAGGTCACTAGGAGCGTCCCCAGTGGGTTTTCTCAGAATCGGGTTCGGGGTACTTTTTTCGGAAAATCGCGATTTTGCGCGGGCATGTTTTCATAGGAAATTTGGCCTGTATTTAGCCTCTCATTAAACTGGCCGTAACTCCACAAAACGTAGCCCGAGGGCTCTGAAACTTCTAGGGTGCGTCCGTCAGGTCACTAGGAGCGTCCCCAGTGGGTTTTCTCAGAATCGGGTTCGGGGTCCGATTTTCGGAAAATCGCGATTTTGCACGGGCATGTTTTCATAGGAAATTTGGCCTGTATTTAGCCTCTCATTAAACTGGCCGTAACTCCACAAAATGTAGCCCGAGGGCTCTGAAACTTCTAGGGTGCGCCCGTCAGGTCACTGGGAGCGTCCCCAGTGGGTTTTCTCAGAATCGGGTTCGGGGTCCGATTTTCGGAAAATCGCGATTTTGCGCGGGCATGTTTTCATAGGAAATTTGGCCTGTATTTAGCCTCTAATTATACTGGCCATAACTCCACAAAACGTAGCCCGAGGGCTCTGAAACTTCTAGGGTGCGTCCGTCAGGTCACTAGGAGCGTCCCCAGTGGGTTTTCTCAGAATCGGGTTCGGGGTACTTTTTTCGGAAAATCGCGATTTTGCGCGGGCATGTTTTCATAGGAAATTTGGCCTTTATTTAGCCTCTCATTAAACTGGCCGTAACTCCACAAAACGTAGCCCGAGGGCTCTGAAACTTCTAGGGTGCGTCCGTCAGGTCACTAGGAGCGTCCCCAAGGGGTTTTCTCAGAATCGGGTTCGGGGTCCGATTTTTAGGAAAATCGCGATTTTGCGCGGGCATGTTTTCATAGGAAATTTGGCCTGTATTTAGCCTCTCATTAAACTGGCCGTAACTCCACAAAACGTAGCCCGAGGGCTCTGAAACTTCTAGGGTGCGTCCGTCAGGTCACTAGGTGCGTCCCCAGGGGGTTTTCTCAGAATCGGGTTCGGGGTACTTTTTTCGGAAAATCGCGATTTTGCGCGGGCATGTTTTCATAGGAAATTTGGCCTGTATTTAGCCTCTCATTAAACTGGCCGTAACTCCACAAAACGTAGCCCGAGGGCTCTGAAACTTCTAGGGTGCGTCCGTCAGGTCACTGGGAGTGTCCCCAGTGGGTTTTCGCAGAATCGGGTTCGGGGTCCGATTTTCGGAAAATCGCCATTTTGCGCGGGAATTTTTTCACAGGAAATTTGGCCTGTATTTAGCCTCTCATTAAACTGGCCGTAACTCCACAAAACGTAGCCCGAGGGCTCTGAAACTTCTAGGGTGCGTCCGTCAGGTCACTAGGAGCGTCCCCAAGGGGTTTTCTCAGAATCGGGTTCGGGGTCCGATTTTCGGAAAATCGCGATTTTGCGCGGGCATGTTTTCATAGGAAATTTGGCCTGTATTTAGCCTCTCATTAAACTGGCCATAACTCCACAAAACGTAGCCCGAGGGCTCTGAAACTTCTAGGGTGCGTCCGTCAGGTCACTGGGAGCGTCCCCAGTGGGTTTTCTCAGAATCGGGTTCGGGGTCCGATTTTCGGAAAATCGCGATTTTGCGCGGGCATGTTTTCATAGGAAATTTGGCCTGTATTTAGCCTCTCATTAAACTGGCCGTAACTCCACAAAACGTAGACCGAGGGCTCTGAAACTTCTAGGGTGCGTCCGTCAGGTCACTGGGAGTGTCCCCAGTGGGTTTTCTCAGAATCAGGTTCGGGGTCCGATTTTCGGAAAATCGCGATTTTGCGCGGGCATGTTTTCATAGGAAATTTGGCCTGTATTTAGCCTCTCATTAAACTGGCCGTAACTCCACAAAACGTAGCCCGAGGGCTCTGAAACTTCTAGGGTGCGTCCGTCAGGTCACTAGGAGCGTCCCCAGGGGTTTTTCTCAGAATCGGGTTCGGGGTACTTTTTTCGGAAAATCGCGATTTTGCGCGGGCATGTTTTCATAGGAAATTTGGCCTTTATTTAGCCTCTCATTATACTGGCCATAACTCCACAAAACGTAGCCCGAGGGCTCTGAAACTTCTAGGGTGCGTCCGTCAGGTCACTAGGAGCGTCCCCAGTGGGTTTTCTCAGAATCGGGTTCGGGGTCCGATTTTCGGAAAATCGCGATTTTGCGCGGGAATTTTTTCACAGGAAATTTGGCCTGTATTTAGCCTCTCATTAAACTGGCCGTAACTCCACAAAACGTAGCCCGAGGGCTCTGAAACTTCTAGGGTGCGTCCGTCAGGTCACTAGGAGCGTCCCCAGGGGTTTTTCTCAGAATCGGGTTCGGGGTACTTTTTTCGGAAAATCGCGATTTTGCGCGGGCATGTTTTCATAGGAAATTTGTCCTTTATTTAGCCTCTCATTAAACTGGCCGTAACTCCACAAAACGTAGCCCGAGGGCTCTGAAACTTCTAGGGTGCGTCCGTCAGGTCACTAGGAGCGTCCCCAAGGGGTTTTCTCAGAATCGGGTTCGGGGTCCGATTTTCGGAAAATCGCGATTTTGCGCGGGCATTTTTTCATAGGAAATTTGGCCTGTATTTAGCCTCTCATTAAACTGGCCGTAACTCCACAAAACGTAGCCCGAGGGCTCTGAAACTTCTAGGGTGCGTCCGTCAGGTCACTAGGAGCGTCCCCAGGGGGTTTTCTCAGAATCAGGTTCGGGTTCCGATTTTCGGAAAATCGCCATTTTGCGCGGGCATGTTTTCATAGGAAATTTGGCCTGTATTTAGCCTCTCATTAAACTGGCCGTAACTCCACAAAACGTAGACCGAGGGCTCTGAAACTTCTAGGGTGCGTCCGTCAGGTCACTGGGAGTGTCCCCAGTGGGTTTTCTCAGAATCGGGTTCGGGGTCCGATTTTCGGAAAATCGCGATTTTGCGCGGGCATGTTTTCATAGGAAATTTGGCCTGTATTTAGCCTCTCATTAAACTGGCCGTAACTCCACAAAACGTAGCCCGAGGGCTCTGAAACTTCTAGGGTGCGTCCGTCAGGTCACTAGGAGCGTCCCCAGGGGTTTTTCTCAGAATCAGGTTCGGGGTACTTTTTTCGGAAAATCGCGATTTTGCGCGGGCATGTTTTCATAGGAAATTTGGCCTGTATTTAGCCTCTCATTAAACTGGCCGTAACTCCACAAAACGTAGCCCGAGGGCTCTGAAACTTCTAGGGTGCGTCCGTCAGGTCACTAGTAGCGTCCCCAGTGGGTTTTCTCAGAATCGGGTTCGGGGTCCGATTTTCAGAAAATCGCGATTTTGCGCGGGCATGTTTTCATAGGAAATTTGGCCTGTATTTAGCCTCTCATTAAACTGGCCGTAACTCCACAAAACGTAGCCCGAGGGCTCTGAAACTTCTAGGGTGCGTCCGTCAGCTCACTGGGAGTGTCCCCAGTGGGTTTTCTCAGAATCAGGTTCGGGGTCCGATTTTTGGAAAATCGCGATTTTGCGCGGGCATGTTTTCATAGGAAATTTGGCCTGTATTTAGCCTCTCATTAAACTGGCCGTAACTCCACAAAACGTAGCCCGAGGGCTCTGAAACTTCTAGGGTGCGTCCGTCAGGTCACTAGGAGCGTCCCCAGGGGGTTTTCTCAGAATCGGGTTCGGGGTACTTTTTTCGGAAAATCGCGATTTTGCGCGGGCATGTTTTCATAGGAAATTTGGCCTGTATTTAGCCTCTCATTAAACTGGCCGTAACTCCACAAAACGTAGCCCGAGGGCTCTGAAACTTCTAGGGTGCGTCCGTCAGGTCACTGGGAGCGTCCCCAGATGGTTTTCTCAGAATCGGATTTGGGGTCCGATTTCCAGAAAATTGCGATTTTGCGCAGGCACGTTTTCATAGGAAATTTGGCCTGTATTTAGCCTCTCATTAAACTGGCCGTAACTCCACAAAACGTAGCCCGAGGGCTCTGAAACTTCTAGGGTGCGTCCGTCAGGTCACTAGGAGCGTCCCCAGGGGGTTTTCTCAGAATTGGGTTCGGGGTCCGATTTTCAGAAAAACACCATTTTGCGCGGGCATGTTTTCATAGGAAATTTGGCCTGTATTTAGCCTCTCATTAAACTGGCCGTAACTCCACAAAACGTAGACCGAGGGCTCTGAAACTTCTAGGGTGCGTCCGTCAGGTCACTGGGAGTGTCCCCAGTGGGTTTTCTCAGAATCGGGTTCGGGGTCCGATTTTCGGAAAATCGCGATTTTGCGCGGGCATGTTTTTATAGGAAATTTGGCCTGTATTTAGCCTCTCATTAAACTGGCCGTAACTCCACAAAACGTAGCCCGAGGGCTCTGAAACTTCTAGGGTGCGTCCGTCAGGTCACTGGGAGTGTCCCCAGTGGGTTTTCTCAGAATCGGGTTCGGGGTACTTTTTTTCGAAAATCGCGATTTTGCGCGGGCATGTTTTCATAGGAAATTTGGCCTGTATTTAGCCTCTCATTAAACTGGCCGTAACTCCACAAAACGTAGCCCGAGGGCTCTGAAACTTCTAGGGTGCGTCCGTCAGGTCACTAGGAGCGTCCCCAGTGGGTTTTCTCAGAATCGGGTTCGGGGTCCGATTTTCGGAAAATCGCGATTTTGCGCGGGCATGTTTTCATAGGAAATTTGGCCTGTATTTAGCCTCTCATTAAACTGGCCGTAACTCCCCAAAACGTAGCCCGAGGGCTCTTAAACCTCGAGGGTGCGTCCGTCAGGTCACTGGGAGTGTCCCCAGTGGGTTTTCTCAGAATCGGGTTCGGGGTCCGATTTTCGGAAAATCGCGATTTTGCGCGGGCATGTTTTCATAGGAAATTTGGCCTGTATTTAGCCTCTCATTAAACTGGCCGTAACTCCACAAAACGTAGCCCGAGGGCTCTGAAACTTCTAGGGTGCGTCCGTCAGGTCACTAGGAGCGTCCCCAGTGGGTTTTCTCAGAATCGGGTTCGGGGTCCGATTTTCGGAAAATCGCGATTTTGCGCGGGCATGTTTTCATAGGAAATTTGGCCTGTATTTAGCCTCTCATTAAACTGGCCGTAACTCCACAAAATGTAGCCCGAGGGCTCTGAAACTTCTAGGGTGCGCCCGTCAGGTCACTGGGAGCGTCCCCAGTGGGTTTTCTCAGAATCGGGTTCGGGGTCCGATTTTCGGAAAATCGCGATTTTGCGCGGGCATGTTTTCATAGGAAATTTGGCCTGTATTTAGCCTCTCATTAAACTGGCCGTAACTCCACAAAACGTAGCCCGAGGGCTCTGAAACTTCTAGGGTGCGTCCGTCAGGTCACTAGGTGCGTCCCCAGGGGGTTTTCTCAGAATCGGGTTCGGGGTACTTTTTTCCGAAAATCGCAATTTTGCGCGGGCATGTTTTCATAGGAAATTTGGCCTGTATTTAGCCTCTCATTAAACTGGCCGTAACTCCACAAAACGTAGCCCGAGGGCTCTGAAACTTCTAGGGTGCGTCCGTCAGGTCACTAGGAGCGTCCCCAGTGGGTTTTCTCAGAATCGGGTTCGGGGTCCGATTTTCGGAAAATCGCGATTTTGCGCGGGAATTTTTTCACAGGAAATTTGGCCTGTATTTAGCCTCTCATTAAACTGGCCGTAACTCCACAAAACGTAGCCCGAGGGCTCTGAAACTTCTAGGGTGCGTCCGTCAGGTCACTAGGAGCGTCCCCAAGGGGTTTTCTCAGAATCGGGTTCGGGGTCCGATTTTCGGAAAATCGCGATTTTGCGCGGGCATGTTTTCATAGGAAATTTGGCCTGTATTTAGCCTCTCATTAAACTGGCCATAACTCCACAAAACGTAGCCCGAGGGCTCTGAAACTTCTAGGGTGCGTCCGTCAGGTCACTGGGAGCGTCCCCAGTGGGTTTTCTCAGAATCGGGTTCGGGGTCCGATTTTCGGAAAATCGCGATTTTGCGCGGGCATGTTTTCATAGGAAATTTGGCCTGTATTTAGCCTCTCATTAAACTGGCCGTAACTCCACAAAACGTAGACCGAGGGCTCTGAAACTTCTAGGGTGCGTCCGTCAGGTCACTGGGAGTGTCCCCAGTGGGTTTTCTCAGAATCGGGTTCGGGGTCCGATTTTCGGAAAATCGCGATTTTGCGCGGGCATGTTTTCATAGGAAATTTGGCCTGTATTTAGCCTCTCATTAAACTGGCCGTAACTCCACAAAACGTAGCCCGAGGGCTCTGAAACTTCTAGGGTGCGTCCGTCAGGTCACTAGGAGCGTCCCCAGGGGTTTTTCTCAGAATCGGGTTCGGGGTACTTTTTTCAGAAAATCGCGATTTTGCGCGGGCATGTTTTCATAGGAAATTTGGCCTTTATTTAGCCTCTCATTATACTGGCCATAACTCCACAAAACGTAGCCCGAGGGCTCTGAAACTTCTAGGGTGCGTCCGTCAGGTCACTAGGAGCGTCCCCAGTGGGTTTTCTCAGAATCGGGTTCGGGGTCCGATTTTCGGAAAATCGCGATTTTGCGCGGGAATTTTTTCACAGGAAATTTGGCCTGTATTTAGCCTCTCATTAAACTGGCCGTAACTCCACAAAACGTAGCCCGAGGGCTCTGAAACTTCTAGGGTGCGTCCGTCAGGTCACTAGGAGCGTCCCCAGTGGGTTTTCTCAGAATCGGGTTCGGGGTCCGATTTTCGGAAAATCGCGATTTTGCGCGGGCATGTTTTCATAGGAAATTTGGCCTGTATTTAGCCTCTAATTATACTGGCCATAACTCCACAAAACGTAGCCTGAGGGCTCTGAAACTTCTAGGGTGCGCCCGTCAGGTCACTGGGAGCGTCCCCAGTGGGTTTTCTCAGAATCGGGTTCGGGGTCCGATTTTCGGAAAATCGCGATTTTGCGCGGGCATGTTTTCATAGGAAATTTGGCCTTTATTTAGCCTCTCATTAAACTGGCCGTAACTCCACAAAACGTAGCCCGAGGGCTCTGAAACTTCTAGGGTGCGTCCGTCAGGTCACTAGGAGCGTCCCCAAGGGGTTTTCTCAGAATCGGGTTCGGGGTCCGATTTTCGGAAAATCGCGATTTTGCGCGGGAATGTTTTCATAGGAAATTTGGCCTGTATTTAGCCTCTCATTAAACTGGCCGTAACTCCACAAAACGTAGCCCGAGGGCTCTGAAACTTCTAGGGTGCGTCCGTCAGGTCACTAGGTGCGTCCCCAGGGGGTTTTCTCAGAATCGGGTTCGGGGTACTTTTTTCGGAAAATCGCGATTTTGCGCGGGCATGTTTTCATAGGAAATTTGGCCTGTATTTAGCCTCTCATTAAACTGGCCGTAACTCCACAAAACGTAGCCCGAGGGCTCTGAAACTTCTAGGGTGCGTCCGTCAGGTCACTAGGAGCGTCCCCAGTGGGTTTTCTCAGAATCGGGTTCGGGGTCCGATTTTCGGAAAATCGCGATTTTGCGCGGGAATTTTTTCACAGGAAATTTGGCCTGTATTTAGCCTCTCATTAAACTGGCCGTAACTCCACAAAACGTAGCCCGAGGGCTCTGAAACTTCTAGGGTGCGCCCGTCAGGTCACTGGGAGCGTCCCCAGTGGGTTTTCTCAGAATCGGGTTCGGGGTACTTTTTTCGGAAAATCGCGATTTTGCGCGGGCATGTTTTCATAGGAAATTTGGCCTTTATTTAGCCTCTCATTAAACTGGCCGTAACTCCACAAAACGTAGCCCGAGGGCTCTGAAACTTCTAGGGTGCGTCCGTCAGGTCACTAGGAGCGTCCCCAAGGGGTTTTCTCAGAATCGGGTTCGGGGTCCGATTTTAAGGAAAATCGCGATTTTGCGCGGGCATGTTTTCATAGGAAATTTGGCCTGTATTTAGCCTCTCATTAAACTGGCCGTAACTCCACAAAACGTAGCCCGAGGGCTCTGAAACTTCTAGGGTGCGTCCGTCAGGTCACTAGGTGCGTCCCCAGGGGGTTTTCTCAGAATCGGGTTCGGGGTACTTTTTTCGGAAAATCGCGATTTTGCGCGGGCATGTTTTCATAGGAAATTTGGCCTGTATTTAGCCTCTCATTAAACTGGCCGTAACTCCACAAAACGTAGCCCGAGGGCTCTGAAACTTCTAGGGTGCGTCCGTCAGGTCACTAGGAGCGTCCCCAGTGGGTTTTCTCAGAATCGGGTTCGGGGTCCGATTTTCGGAAAATCGCGATTTTGCGCGGGAATTTTTTCACAGGAAATTTGGCCTGTATTTAGCCTCTCATTAAACTGGCCGTAACTCCACAAAACGTAGCCCGAGGGCTCTGAAACTTCTAGGGTGCGTCCGTCAGGTCACTAGGAGCGTCCCCAGTGGGTTTTCTCAGAATCGGGTTCGGGGTCCGATTTTCGGAAAATCGCGATTTTGCGCGGGCATGTTTTCATAGGAAATTTGGCCTGTATTTAGCCTCTCATTAAACTGGCCATAACTCCACAAAACGTAGCCCGAGGGCTCTGAAACTTCTAGGGTGCGTCCGTCAGGTCACTGGGAGCGTCCCCAGTGGGTTTTCTCAGAATCGGGTTCGGGGTCCGATTTTCGGAAAATCGCGATTTTGCGCGGGCATGTTTTCATAGGAAATTTGGCCTGTATTTAGCCTCTCATTAAACTGGCCGTAACTCCACAAAACGTAGACCGAGGGCTCTGAAACTTCTAGGGTGCGTCCGTCAGGTCACTGGGAGTGTCCCCAGTGGGTTTTCTCAGAATCGGGTTCGGGGTCCGATTTTCGGAAAATCGCGATTTTGCGCGGGCATGTTTTCATAGGAAATTTGGCCTGTATTTAGCCTCTCATTAAACTGGCCGTAACTCCACAAAACGTAGCCCGAGGGCTCTGAAACTTCTAGGGTGCGTCCGTCAGGTCACTAGGAGCGTCCCCAGGGGTTTTTCTCAGAATCGGGTTCGGGGTACTTTTTTCGGAAAATCGCGATTTTGCGCGGGCATGTTTTCATAGGAAATTTGGCCTTTATTTAGCCTCTCATTATACTGGCCATAACTCCACAAAACGTAGCCCGAGGGCTCTGAAACTTCTAGGGTGCGTCCGTCAGGTCACTAGGAGCGTCCCCAGTGGGTTTTCTCAGAATCGGGTTCGGGGTCCGATTTTCGGAAAATCGCGATTTTGCGCGGGAATTTTTTCACAGGAAATTTGGCCTGTATTTAGCCTCTCATTAAACTGGCCGTAACTCCACAAAACGTAGCCCGAGGGCTCTGAAACTTCTAGGGTGCGTCCGTCAGGTCACTAGGAGCGTCCCCAAGGGGTTTTCTCAGAATTGGGTTCGGGGTCCGATTTTCGGAAAATCGTGATTTTGCGCGGGCATGTTTTCATAGGAAATTTGGCCTGTATTTAGCCTCTCATTAAACTGGCCATAACTCCACAAAACGTAGCCCCAGGGCTCTGAAACTTCTAGGGTGCGTCCGTCAGGTCACTGGGAGCGTCCCCAGATGGTTTTCTCAGAATCGGATTTGGGGTCCGATTTCCAGAAAATTGCGATTTTGCGCAGGCACGTTTTCATAGGAAATTTGGCCTGTATTTAGCCTCTCATTATACTGGCCATAACTCCACAAAACGTAGCCCGAGGGCTCTGAAACTTCTAGGGTGCATCCGTCAGGTCACTAGG
This sequence comes from Halichoeres trimaculatus, assembly GCF_033239565.1. NCBI lineage: Eukaryota > Metazoa > Chordata > Actinopteri > Labriformes > Labridae > Halichoeres > Halichoeres trimaculatus. The sequence continues at coordinate 21,984,976 of NW_027437197.1, forward strand.
AGCGTCCCCAGTGGGTTTTCTCAGAATCGGGTTCGGGGTACTTTTTTCGGAAAATCGCGATTTTGCGCGGGCATGTTTTCATAGGAAATTTGGCCTGTATTTAGCCTCTCATTATACCGGCCATAACTCCACAAAACATAGCCCGAGGGCTCTGAAACTTCTAGGGTGCGTCCGTCAGGTCACTAGGAGCGTCCCCAGGGGGTTTTCTCAGAATCGGGTTCGGGGTACTTTTTTCGGAAAATCGCGATTTTGCGCGGGCATGTTTTCATAGGAAATTTGGCCTGTATTTAGCCTCTCATTAAACTGGCCATAACTCCACAAAACGTAGCCCGAGGGCTCTGAAACTTCTAGGGTGCGTCCGTCAGGTCACTGGGAGCGTCCCCAGTGGGTTTTCTCAGAATCGGGTTCGGGGTCCGATTTTCGGAAAATCGCGATTTTGCGCGGGCATGTTTTCATAGGAAATTTGGCCTGTATTTAGCCTCTCATTATACTGGCCATAACTCCACAAAACGTAGCCCGAGGGCTCTGAAACTTCTAGGTTGCGTCCGTCAGGTCACTAGGAGCGTCAGCAGTGGGTTTTCTCAGAATCGGGTTCGGGGTCCGATTTTCGGAAAATCGCGATTTTGCGCGGGAATTTTTTCATAGGAAATTTGGCCTGTATTTAGCCTCTCATTAAACTGGCCGTAACTCCACAAAACGTAGCCCGAGGGCTCTGAAACTTCTAGGGTGCGTCCGTCAGGTCACTAGGAGCGTCCCCAGTGGGTTTTCTCAGAATCGGGTTCAGGGTCCGATTTTCGGAAAATCGCGATTTTGCGCGGGCATGTTTTCATAGGAAATTTGGCCTGTATTTTGCCTCTCATTAAACTGGCCGTAACTCCACAAAACGTAGCCCGAGGGCTCTGAAACTTCTAGGGTGCGTCCGTCAGGTCACTAGGAGCGTCCCCAGTGGGTTTTGTCAGAATCGGGTTCGGGGTCCGATTTTCAGAAAATCGCGATTTTGCGCGGGCATGTTTTCATAGGAAATTTGGCCTGTATTTAGCCTCTCATTAAACTGGCCGTAACTCCACAAAACGTAGCCCGAGGGCTCTGAAACTTCTAGGGTGCGTCCGTCAGGTCACTAGGAGCGTCCCCAAGGGGTTTTCTCAGAATCGGGTTCGGGGTCCGATTTTCGGAAAATCGCGATTTTGCGCGGGAATGTTTTCATAGGAAATTTGGCCTGTATTTAGCCTCTCATTAAACTGGCCGTAACTCCACAAAACGTAGCCCGAGGGCTCTGAAACTTCTAGGGTGCGTCCGTCAGGTCACTAGGTGCGTCCCCAGGGGGTTTTCTCAGAATCGGGTTCGGGGTACTTTTTTCGGAAAATCGCGATTTTGCGCGGGCATGTTTTCATAGGAAATTTGGCCTGTATTTAGCCTCTCATTAAACTGGCCGTAACTCCACAAAACGTAGCCCGAGGGCTCTGAAACTTCTAGGGTGCGTCCGTCAGGTCACTAGGAGCGTCCCCAGTGGGTTTTCTCAGAATCGGGTTCGGGGTCCGACTTTCGGAAAATCGCGATTTTGCGCGGGAATTTTTTCACAGGAAATTTGGCCTGTATTTAGCCTCTCATTAAACTGGCCGTAACTCCACAAAACGTAGCCCGAGGGCTCTGAAACTTCTAGGGTGCGCCCGTCAGGTCACTGGGAGCGTCCCCAGTGGGTTTTCTCAGAATCGGGTTCGGGGTACTTTTTTCGGAAAATCGCGATTTTGCGCGGGCATGTTTTCATAGGAAATTTGGCCTTTATTTAGCCTCTCATTAAACTGGCCGTAACTCCACAAAACGTAGCCCGAGGGCTCTGAAACTTCTAGGGTGCGTCCGTCAGGTCACTAGGAGCGTCCCCAAGGGGTTTTCTCAGAATCGGGTTCGGGGTCCGATTTTTAGGAAAATCGCGATTTTGCGCGGGCATGTTTTCATAGGAAATTTGGCCTGTATTTAGCCTCTCATTAAACTGGCCGTAACTCCACAAAACGTAGCCCGAGGGCTCTGAAACTTCTAGGGTGCGTCCGTCAGGTCACTAGGTGCGTCCCCAGGGGGTTTTCTCAGAATCGGGTTCGGGGTACTTTTTTCGGAAAATCGCGATTTTGCGCGGGCATGTTTTCATAGGAAATTTGGCCTGTATTTAGCCTCTCATTAAACTGGCCGTAACTCCACAAAACGTAGCCCGAGGGCTCTGAAACTTCTAGGGTGCGTCCGTCAGGTCACTAGGAGCGTCCCCAGTGGGTTTTCTCAGAATCGGGTTCGGGGTCCGATTTTCGGAAAATCGCGATTTTGCGCGGGAATTTTTTCACAGGAAATTTGGCCTGTATTTAGCCTCTCATTAAACTGGCCGTAACTCCACAAAACGTAGCCCGAGGGCTCTGAAACTTCTAGGGTGCGTCCGTCAGGTCACTAGGAGCGTCCCCAGTGGGTTTTCTCAGAATCGGGTTCGGGGTCCGATTTTCGGAAAATCGCGATTTTGCGCGGGCATGTTTTCATAGGAAATTTGGCCTGTATTTAGCCTCTCATTAAACTGGCCATAACTCCACAAAACGTAGCCCGAGGGCTCTGAAACTTCTAGGGTGCGTCCGTCAGGTCACTGGGAGCGTCCCCAGTGGGTTTTCTCAGAATCGGGTTCGGGGTCCGATTTTCGGAAAATCGCGATTTTGCGCGGGCATGTTTTCATAGGAAATTTGGCCTGTATTTAGCCTCTCATTAAACTGGCCGTAACTCCACAAAACGTAGACCGAGGGCTCTGAAACTTCTAGGGTGCGTCCGTCAGGTCACTGGGAGTGTCCCCAGTGGGTTTTCTCAGAATCGGGTTCGGGGTCCGATTTTCGGAAAATCGCGATTTTGCGCGGGCATGTTTTCATAGGAAATTTGGCCTGTATTTAGCCTCTCATTAAACTGGCCGTAACTCCACAAAACGTAGCCCGAGGGCTCTGAAACTTCTAGGGTGCGTCCGTCAGGTCACTAGGAGCGTCCCCAGGGGTTTTTCTCAGAATCGGGTTCGGGGTACTTTTTTCGGAAAATCGCGATTTTGCGCGGGCATGTTTTCATAGGAAATTTGGCCTTTATTTAGCCTCTCATTATACTGGCCATAACTCCACAAAACGTAGCCCGAGGGCTCTGAAACTTCTAGGGTGCGTCCGTCAGGTCACTAGGAGCGTCCCCAGTGGGTTTTCTCAGAATCGGGTTCGGGGTCCGATTTTCGGAAAATCGCGATTTTGCGCGGGAATTTTTTCACAGGAAATTTGGCCTGTATTTAGCCTCTCATTAAACTGGCCGTAACTCCACAAAACGTAGCCCGAGGGCTCTGAAACTTCTAGGGTGCGTCCGTCAGGTCACTAGGAGCGTCCCCAAGGGGTTTTCTCAGAATTGGGTTCGGGGTCCGATTTTCGGAAAATCGTGATTTTGCGCGGGCATGTTTTCATAGGAAATTTGGCCTGTATTTAGCCTCTCATTAAACTGGCCATAACTCCACAAAACGTAGCCCCAGGGCTCTGAAACTTCTAGGGTGCGTCCGTCAGGTCACTGGGAGCGTCCCCAGATGGTTTTCTCAGAATCGGATTTGGGGTCCGATTTCCAGAAAATTGCGATTTTGCGCAGGCACGTTTTCATAGGAAATTTGGCCTGTATTTAGCCTCTCATTATACTGGCCATAACTCCACAAAACGTAGCCCGAGGGCTCTGAAACTTCTAGGGTGCATCCGTCAGGTCACTAGGAGCGTCCCCAGTGGGTTTTCTCAGAATCGGGTTCGGGGTACTTTTTTCGGAAAATCGCGATTTTGCGCGGGCATGTTTTCATAGGAAATTTGGCCTGTATTTAGCCTCTCATTATACCGGCCATAACTCCACAAAACATAGCCCGAGGGCTCTGAAACTTCTAGGGTGCGTCCGTCAGGTCACTAGGAGCGTCCCCAGGGGGTTTTCTCAGAATCGGGTTCGGGGTACTTTTTTCGGAAAATCGCGATTTTGCGCGGGCATGTTTTCATAGGAAATTTGGCCTGTATTTAGCCTCTCATTAAACTGGCCATAACTCCACAAAACGTAGCCCGAGGGCTCTGAAACTTCTAGGGTGCGTCCGTCAGGTCACTGGGAGCGTCCCCAGTGGGTTTTCTCAGAATCGGGTTCGGGGTCCGATTTTCGGAAAATCGCGATTTTGCGCGGGCATGTTTTCATAGGAAATTTGGCCTGTATTTAGCCTCTCATTATACTGGCCATAACTCCACAAAACGTAGCCCGAGGGCTCTGAAACTTCTAGGTTGCGTCCGTCAGGTCACTAGGAGCGTCCCCAGTGGGTTTTCTCAGAATCGGGTTCGGGGTCCGATTTTCGGAAAATCGCGATTTTGCGCGGGCATGTTTTCATAGGAAATTTGGCCTGTATTTAGCCTCTCATTAAACTGGCCATAACTCCACAAAACGTAGCCCGAGGGCTCTGAAACTTCTAGGGTGCGTCCGTCAGGTCACTGGGAGCGTCCCCAGTGGGTTTTCTCAGAATCGGGTTCGGGGTCCGATTTTCGGAAAATCGCGATTTTGCGCGGGCATGTTTTCATAGGAAATTTGGCCTGTATTTAGCCTCTCATTAAACTGGCCGTAACTCCACAAAACGTAGACCGAGGGCTCTGAAACTTCTAGGGTGCGTCCGTCAGGTCACTGGGAGTGTCCCCAGTGGGTTTTCTCAGAATCGGGTTCGGGGTCCGATTTTCGGAAAATCGCGATTTTGCGCGGGCATGTTTTCATAGGAAATTTGGCCTGTATTTAGCCTCTCATTAAACTGGCCGTAACTCCACAAAACGTAGCCCGAGGGCTCTGAAACTTCTAGGGTGCGTCCGTCAGGTCACTAGGAGCGTCCCCAGGGGTTTTTCTCAGAATCGGGTTCGGGGTACTTTTTTCGGAAAATCGCGATTTTGCGCGGGCATGTTTTCATAGGAAATTTGGCCTTTATTTAGCCTCTCATTATACTGGCCATAACTCCACAAAACGTAGCCCGAGGGCTCTGAAACTTCTAGGGTGCGTCCGTCAGGTCACTAGGAGCGTCCCCAGTGGGTTTTCTCAGAATCGGGTTCGGGGTCCGATTTTCGGAAAATCGCGATTTTGCGCGGGAATTTTTTCACAGGAAATTTGGCCTGTATTTAGCCTCTCATTAAACTGGCCGTAACTCCACAAAACGTAGCCCGAGGGCTCTGAAACTTCTAGGGTGCGTCCGTCAGGTCACTAGGAGCGTCCCCAAGGGGTTTTCTCAGAATTGGGTTCGGGGTCCGATTTTCGGAAAATCGTGATTTTGCGCGGGCATGTTTTCATAGGAAATTTGGCCTGTATTTAGCCTCTCATTAAACTGGCCATAACTCCACAAAACGTAGCCCCAGGGCTCTGAAACTTCTAGGGTGCGTCCGTCAGGTCACTGGGAGCGTCCCCAGATGGTTTTCTCAGAATCGGATTTGGGGTCCGATTTCCAGAAAATTGCGATTTTGCGCAGGCACGTTTTCATAGGAAATTTGGCCTGTATTTAGCCTCTCATTATACTGGCCATAACTCCACAAAACGTAGCCCGAGGGCTCTGAAACTTCTAGGGTGCATCCGTCAGGTCACTAGGAGCGTCCCCAGTGGGTTTTCTCAGAATCGGGTTCGGGGTACTTTTTTCGGAAAATCGCGATTTTGCGCGGGCATGTTTTCATAGGAAATTTGGCCTGTATTTAGCCTCTCATTATACCGGCCATAACTCCACAAAACATAGCCCGAGGGCTCTGAAACTTCTAGGGTGCGTCCGTCAGGTCACTAGGAGCGTCCCCAGGGGGTTTTCTCAGAATCGGGTTCGGGGTACTTTTTTCGGAAAATCGCGATTTTGCGCGGGCATGTTTTCATAGGAAATTTGGCCTGTATTTAGCCTCTCATTAAACTGGCCATAACTCCACAAAACGTAGCCCGAGGGCTCTGAAACTTCTAGGGTGCGTCCGTCAGGTCACTGGGAGCGTCCCCAGTGGGTTTTCTCAGAATCGGGTTCGGGGTCCGATTTTCGGAAAATCGCGATTTTGCGCGGGCATGTTTTCATAGGAAATTTGGCCTGTATTTAGCCTCTCATTATACTGGCCATAACTCCACAAAACGTAGCCCGAGGGCTCTGAAACTTCTAGGTTGCGTCCGTCAGGTCACTAGGAGCGTCAGCAGTGGGTTTTCTCAGAATCGGGTTCGGGGTCCGATTTTCGGAAAATCGCGATTTTGCGCGGGAATTTTTTCATAGGAAATTTGGCCTGTATTTAGCCTCTCATTAAACTGGCCGTAACTCCACAAAACGTAGCCCGAGGGCTCTGAAACTTCTAGGGTGCGTCCGTCAGGTCACTAGGAGCGTCCCCAGTGGGTTTTCTCAGAATCGGGTTCAGGGTCCGATTTTCGGAAAATCGCGATTTTGCGCGGGCATGTTTTCATAGGAAATTTGGCCTGTATTTTGCCTCTCATTAAACTGGCCGTAACTCCACAAAACGTAGCCCGAGGGCTCTGAAACTTCTAGGGTGCGTCCGTCAGGTCACTAGGAGCGTCCCCAGTGGGTTTTGTCAGAATCGGGTTCGGGGTCCGATTTTCAGAAAATCGCGATTTTGCGCGGGCATGTTTTCATAGGAAATTTGGCCTGTATTTAGCCTCTCATTAAACTGGCCGTAACTCCACAAAACGTAGCCCGAGGGCTCTGAAACTTCTAGGGTGCGTCCGTCAGGTCACTAGGAGCGTCCCCAGGGGGTTTTCTCAGAATCGGGTTCGGGGTACTTTTTTCGGAAAATCGCGATTTTGCGCGGGCATGTTTTCATAGGAAATTTGGCCTGTATTTAGCCTCTCATTAAACTGGCCGTAACTCCACAAAACGTAGCCCGAGGGCTCTGAAACTTCTAGGGTGCGTCCGTCAGGTCACTAGGAGCGTCCCCAGGGGGTTTTCTCAGAATCGGGTTCGGGGTACTTTTTTCGGAAAATCGCGATTTTGCGCGGGCATGTTTTCATAGGAAATTTGGCCTGTATTTAGCCTCTCATTAAACTGGCAGTAACTCCACAAAACGTAGCCCGAGGGCTCTGAAACTTCTAGGGTGCGTCCGTCAGGTCACTAGGAGCGTCCCCAGTGGGTTTTCTCAGAATCGGGTTCGGGGTCCGATTTTCGGAAAATCGCGATTTTGCGCGGGCATGTTTTCATAGGAAATTTGGCCTGTATTTAGCCTCTCATTAAACTGGCCGTAACTCCCCAAAACATAGCCCGAGGGCTCTTAAACCTCGAGGGTGCGTCCGTCAGGTCACTGGGAGTGTCCCCAGTGGGTTTTCTCAGAATCGGGTTCGGGGTCCGATTTTCGGAAAATCGCGATTTTGCGCGGGAATTTTTTCACAGGAAATTTGGCCTGTATTTAGCCTCTCATTAAACTGGCCGTAACTCCACAAAACGTAGCCCGAGGGCTCTGAAACTTCTAGGGTGCGTCCGTCAGGTCACTGGGAGTGTCCCCAGTGGGTTTTCGCAGAATCGGGTTCGGGGTCCGATTTTCGGAAAATCGCGATTTTGCGCGGGAATTTTTTCACAGGAAATTTGGCCTGTATTTAGCCTCTCATTAAACTGGCCGTAACTCCACAAAACGTAGCCCGAGGGCTCTGAAACTTCTAGGGTGCGTCCGTCAGGTCACTAGGAGCGTCCCCAAGGGGTTTTCTCAGAATCGGGTTCGGGGTCCGATTTTCGGAAAATCGCGATTTTGCGCGGGCATGTTTTCATAGGAAATTTGGCCTGTATTTAGCCTCTCATTAAACTGGCCATAACTCCACAAAACGTAGCCCGAGGGCTCTGAAACTTCTAGGGTGCGTCCGTCAGGTCACTGGGAGCGTCCCCAGTGGGTTTTCTCAGAATCGGGTTCGGGGTCCGATTTTCGGAAAATCGCGATTTTGCGCGGGCATGTTTTCATAGGAAATTTGGCCTGTATTTAGCCTCTCATTAAACTGGCCGTAACTCCACAAAACGTAGACCGAGGGCTCTGAAACTTCTAGGGTGCGTCCGTCAGGTCACTGGGAGTGTCCCCAGTGGGTTTTCTCAGAATCAGGTTCGGGGTCCGATTTTCGGAAAATCGCGATTTTGCGCGGGCATGTTTTCATAGGAAATTTGGCCTGTATTTAGCCTCTCATTAAACTGGCCGTAACTCCACAAAACGTAGCCCGAGGGCTCTGAAACTTCTAGGGTGCGTCCGTCAGGTCACTAGGAGCGTCCCCAGGGGTTTTTCTCAGAATCGGGTTCGGGGTACTTTTTTCGGAAAATCGCGATTTTGCGCGGGCATGTTTTCATAGGAAATTTGGCCTTTATTTAGCCTCTCATTATACTGGCCATAACTCCACAAAACGTAGCCCGAGGGCTCTGAAACTTCTAGGGTGCGTCCGTCAGGTCACTAGGAGCGTCCCCAGTGGGTTTTCTCAGAATCGGGTTCGGGGTCCGATTTTCGGAAAATCGCGATTTTGCGCGGGAATTTTTTCACAGGAAATTTGGCCTGTATTTAGCCTCTCATTAAACTGGCCGTAACTCCACAAAACGTAGCCCGAGGGCTCTGAAACTTCTAGGGTGCGTCCGTCAGGTCACTAGGAGCGTCCCCAGGGGTTTTTCTCAGAATCGGGTTCGGGGTACTTTTTTCGGAAAATCGCGATTTTGCGCGGGCATGTTTTCATAGGAAATTTGTCCTTTATTTAGCCTCTCATTAAACTGGCCGTAACTCCACAAAACGTAGCCCGAGGGCTCTGAAACTTCTAGGGTGCGTCCGTCAGGTCACTAGGAGCGTCCCCAAGGGGTTTTCTCAGAATCGGGTTCGGGGTCCGATTTTCGGAAAATCGCGATTTTGCGCGGGCATTTTTTCATAGGAAATTTGGCCTGTATTTAGCCTCTCATTAAACTGGCCGTAACTCCACAAAACGTAGCCCGAGGGCTCTGAAACTTCTAGGGTGCGTCCGTCAGGTCACTAGGAGCGTCCCCAGGGGGTTTTCTCAGAATCGGGTTCGGGTTCCGATTTTCGGAAAATCGCCATTTTGCGCGGGCATGTTTTCATAGGAAATTTGGCCTGTATTTAGCCTCTCATTAAACTGGCCGTAACTCCACAAAACGTAGACCGAGGGCTCTGAAACTTCTAGGGTGCGTCCGTCAGGTCACTGGGAGTGTCCCCAGTGGGTTTTCTCAGAATCGGGTTCGGGGTCCGATTTTCGGAAAATCGCGATTTTGCGCGGGCATGTTTTCATAGGAAATTTGGCCTGTATTTAGCCTCTCATTAAACTGGCCGTAACTCCACAAAACGTAGCCCGAGGGCTCTGAAACTTCTAGGGTGCGTCCGTCAGGTCACTAGGAGCGTCCCCAGGGGTTTTTCTCAGAATCAGGTTCGGGGTACTTTTTTCGGAAAATCGCGATTTTGCGCGGGCATGTTTTCATAGGAAATTTGGCCTGTATTTAGCCTCTCATTAAACTGGCCGTAACTCCACAAAACGTAGCCCGAGGGCTCTGAAACTTCTAGGGTGCGTTCGTCAGGTCACTAGTAGCGTCCCCAGTGGGTTTTCTCAGAATCGGGTTCGGGGTCCGATTTTCAGAAAATCGCGATTTTGCGCGGGCATGTTTTCATAGGAAATTTGGCCTGTATTTAGCCTCTCATTAAACTGGCCGTAACTCCACAAAACGTAGCCCGAGGGCTCTGAAACTTCTAGGGTGCGTCCGTCAGCTCACTGGGAGTGTCCCCAGTGGGTTTTCTCAGAATCAGGTTCGGGGTCCGATTTTTGGAAAATCGCGATTTTGCGCGGGCATGTTTTCATAGGAAATTTGGCCTGTATTTAGCCTCTCATTAAACTGGCCGTAACTCCACAAAACGTAGCCCGAGGGCTCTGAAACTTCTAGGGTGCGTCCGTCAGGTCACTAGGAGCGTCCCCAGGGGGTTTTCTCAGAATCGGGTTCGGGGTACTTTTTTCGGAAAATCGCGATTTTGCGCGGGCATGTTTTCATAGGAAATTTGGCCTGTATTTAGCCTCTCATTAAACTGGCCGTAACTCCACAAAACGTAGCCCGAGGGCTCTGAAACTTCTAGGGTGCGTCCGTCAGGTCACTGGGAGCGTCCCCAGATGGTTTTCTCAGAATCGGATTTGGGGTCCGATTTCCAGAAAATTGCGATTTTGCGCAGGCACGTTTTCATAGGAAATTTGGCCTGTATTTAGCCTCTCATTAAACTGGCCGTAACTCCACAAAACGTAGCCCGAGGGCTCTGAAACTTCTAGGGTGCGTCCGTCAGGTCACTAGGAGCGTCCCCAGGGGGTTTTCTCAGAATTGGGTTCGGGGTCCGATTTTCGGAAAATCGCCATTTTGCGCGGGCATGTTTTCATAGGAAATTTGGCCTGTATTTAGCCTCTCATTAAACTGGCCGTAACTCCACAAAACGTAGACCGAGGGCTCTGAAACTTCTAGGGTGCGTCCGTCAGGTCACTGGGAGTGTCCCCAGTGGGTTTTCTCAGAATCGGGTTCGGGGTCCGATTTTCGGAAAATCGCGATTTTGCGCGGGCATGTTTTCATAGGAAATTTGGCCTGTATTTAGCCTCTCATTAAACTGGCCGTAACTCCACAAAACGTAGCCCGAGGGCTCTGAAACTTCTAGGGTGCGTCCGTCAGGTCACTGGGAGTGTCCCCAGTGGGTTTTCTCAGAATCGGGTTCGGGGTACTTTTTTTCGAAAATCGCGATTTTGCGCGGGCATGTTTTCATAGGAAATTTGGCCTGTATTTAGCCTCTCATTAAACTGGCCGTAACTCCACAAAACGTAGCCCGAGGGCTCTGAAACTTCTAGGGTGCGTCCGTCAGGTCACTAGGAGCGTCCCCAGTGGGTTTTCTCAGAATCGGGTTCGGGGTCCGATTTTCGGAAAATCGCGATTTTGCGCGGGCATGTTTTCATAGGAAATTTGGCCTGTATTTAGCCTCTCATTAAACTGGCCGTAACTCCCCAAAACGTAGCCCGAGGGCTCTTAAACCTCGAGGGTGCGTCCGTCAGGTCACTGGGAGTGTCCCCAGTGGGTTTTCTCAGAATCGGGTTCGGGGTCCGATTTTCGGAAAATCGCGATTTTGCGCGGGCATGTTTTCATAGGAAATTTGGCCTGTATTTAGCCTCTCATTAAACTGGCCGTAACTCCACAAAACGTAGCCCGAGGGCTCTGAAACTTCTAGGGTGCGTCCGTCAGGTCACTAGGAGCGTCCCCAGTGGGTTTTCTCAGAATCGGGTTCGGGGTCCGATTTTCGGAAAATCGCGATTTTGCGCGGGCATGTTTTCATAGGAAATTTGGCCTGTATTTAGCCTCTCATTAAACTGGCCGTAACTCCACAAAATGTAGCCCGAGGGCTCTGAAACTTCTAGGGTGCGCCCGTCAGGTCACTGGGAGCGTCCCCAGTGGGTTTTCTCAGAATCGGGTTCGGGGTCCGATTTTCGGAAAATCGCGATTTTGCGCGGGCATGTTTTCATAGGAAATTTGGCCTGTATTTAGCCTCTCATTAAACTGGCCGTAACTCCACAAAACGTAGCCCGAGGGCTCTGAAACTTCTAGGGTGCGTCCGTCAGGTCACTAGGTGCGTCCCCAGGGGGTTTTCTCAGAATCGGGTTCGGGGTACTTTTTTCCGAAAATCGCAATTTTGCGCGGGCATGTTTTCATAGGAAATTTGGCCTGTATTTAGCCTCTCATTAAACTGGCCGTAACTCCACAAAACGTAGCCCGAGGGCTCTGAAACTTCTAGGGTGCGTCCGTCAGGTCACTAGGAGCGTCCCCAGTGGGTTTTCTCAGAATCGGGTTCGGGGTCCGATTTTCGGAAAATCGCGATTTTGCGCGGGAATTTTTTCACAGGAAATTTGGCCTGTATTTAGCCTCTCATTAAACTGGCCGTAACTCCACAAAACGTAGCCCGAGGGCTCTGAAACTTCTAGGGTGCGTCCGTCAGGTCACTAGGAGCGTCCCCAAGGGGTTTTCTCAGAATCGGGTTCGGGGTCCGATTTTCGGAAAATCGCGATTTTGCGCGGGCATGTTTTCATAGGAAATTTGGCCTGTATTTAGCCTCTCATTAAACTGGCCATAACTCCACAAAACGTAGCCCGAGGGCTCTGAAACTTCTAGGGTGCGTCCGTCAGGTCACTGGGAGCGTCCCCAGTGGGTTTTCTCAGAATCGGGTTCGGGGTCCGATTTTCGGAAAATCGCGATTTTGCGCGGGCATGTTTTCATAGGAAATTTGGCCTGTATTTAGCCTCTCATTAAACTGGCCGTAACTCCACAAAACGTAGACCGAGGGCTCTGAAACTTCTAGGGTGCGTCCGTCAGGTCACTGGGAGTGTCCCCAGTGGGTTTTCTCAGAATCGGGTTCGGGGTCCGATTTTCGGAAAATCGCGATTTTGCGCGGGCATGTTTTCATAGGAAATTTGGCCTGTATTTAGCCTCTCATTAAACTGGCCGTAACTCCACAAAACGTAGCCCGAGGGCTCTGAAACTTCTAGGGTGCGTCCGTCAGGTCACTAGGAGCGTCCCCAGGGGTTTTTCTCAGAATCGGGTTCGGGGTACTTTTTTCAGAAAATCGCGATTTTGCGCGGGCATGTTTTCATAGGAAATTTGGCCTTTATTTAGCCTCTCATTATACTGGCCATAACTCCACAAAACGTAGCCCGAGGGCTCTGAAACTTCTAGGGTGCGTCCGTCAGGTCACTAGGAGCGTCCCCAGTGGGTTTTCTCAGAATCGGGTTCGGGGTCCGATTTTCGGAAAATCGCGATTTTGCGCGGGAATTTTTTCACAGGAAATTTGGCCTGTATTTAGCCTCTCATTAAACTGGCCGTAACTCCACAAAACGTAGCCCGAGGGCTCTGAAACTTCTAGGGTGCGTCCGTCAGGTCACTAGGAGCGTCCCCAAGGGGTTTTCTCAGAATTGGGTTCGGGGTCCGATTTTCGGAAAATCGTGATTTTGCGCGGGCATGTTTTCATAGGAAATTTGGCCTGTATTTAGCCTCTCATTAAACTGGCCATAACTCCACAAAACGTAGCCCGAGGGCTCTGAAACTTCTAGGGTGCGTCCGTCAGGTCACTGGGAGCGTCCCCAGATGGTTTTCTCAGAATCGGATTTGGGGTCCGATTTCCAGAAAATTGCGATTTTGCGCAGGCACGTTTTCATAGGAAATTTGGCCTGTATTTAGCCTCTCATTATACTGGCCATAACTCCACAAAACGTAGCCCGAGGGCTCTGAAACTTCTAGGGTGCATCCGTCAGGTCACTAGGAGCGTCCCCAGTGGGTTTTCTCAGAATCGGGTTCGGGGTACTTTTTTCGGAAAATCGCGATTTTGCGCGGGCATGTTTTCATAGGAAATTTGGCCTGTATTTAGCCTCTCATTAAACTGGCCGTAACTCCACAAAACGTAGCCCGAGGGCTCTGAAACTTCTAGGGTGCGTCCGTCAGGTCACTAGGAGCGTCCCCAGGGGGTTTTCTCAGAATCGGGTTCGGGGTACTTTTTTCGGAAAATCGCGATTTTGCGCGGGCATGTTTTCATAGGAAATTTGGCCTGTATTTAGCCTCTCATTATACCGGCCATAACTCCACAAAACATAGCCCGAGGGCTCTGAAACTTCTAGGGTGCGTCCGTCAGGTCACTAGGAGCGTCCCCAGGGGGTTTTCTCAGAATCGGGTTCGGGGTACTTTTTTCGGAAAATCGCGATTTTGCGCGGGCATGTTTTCATAGGAAATTTGGCCTGTATTTAGCCTCTCATTAAACTGGCCGTAACTCCACAAAACGTAGCCCGAGGGCTCTGAAACTTCTAGGGTGCGTCCGTCAGGTCACTAGGAGCGTCCCCAGTGGGTTTTCTCAGAATCGGGTTCGGGGTCCGATTTTCGGAAAATCGCGATTTTGCGCGGGCATGTTTTCATAGGAAATTTGGCCTGTATTTAGCCTCTCATTAAACTGGCCGTAACTCCACAAAATGTAGCCCGAGGGCTCTGAAACTTCTAGGGTGCGCCCGTCAGGTCACTGGGAGCGTCCCCAGTGGGTTTTCTCAGAATCGGGTTCGGGGTCCGATTTTCGGAAAATCGCGATTTTGCGCGGGCATGTTTTCATAGGAAATTTGGCCTTTATTTAGCCTCTCATTAAACTGGCCGTAACTCCACAAAACGTAGCCCGAGGGCTCTGAAACTTCTAGGGTGCGTCCGTCAGGTCACTAGGAGCGTCCCCAAGGGGTTTTCTCAGAATCGGGTTCGGGGTCCGATTTTCGGAAAATCGCGATTTTGCGCGGGAATGTTTTCATAGGAAATTTGGCCTGTATTTAGCCTCTCATTAAACTGGCCGTAACTCCACAAAACGTAGCCCGAGGGCTCTGAAACTTCTAGGGTGCGTCCGTCAGGTCACTAGGTGCGTCCCCAGGGGGTTTTCTCAGAATCGGGTTCGGGGTACTTTTTTCGGAAAATCGCGATTTTGCGCGGGCATGTTTTCATAGGAAATTTGGCCTGTATTTAGCCTCTCATTAAACTGGCCGTAACTCCACAAAACGTAGCCCGAGGGCTCTGAAACTTCTAGGGTGCGTCCGTCAGGTCACTAGGAGCGTCCCCAGTGGGTTTTCTCAGAATCGGGTTCGGGGTCCGATTTTCGGAAAATCGCGATTTTGCGCGGGAATTTTTTCACAGGAAATTTGGCCTGTATTTAGCCTCTCATTAAAACTGGCCGTAACTCCACAAAACGTAGCCCGAGGGCTCTGAAACTTCTAGGGTGCGCCCGTCAGGTCACTGGGAGCGTCCCCAGTGGGTTTTCTCAGAATCGGGTTCGGGGTACTTTTTTCGGAAAATCGCGATTTTGCGCGGGCATGTTTTCATAGGAAATTTGGCCTTTATTTAGCCTCTCATTAAACTGGCCGTAACTCCACAAAACGTAGCCCGAGGGCTCTGAAACTTCTAGGGTGCGTCCGTCAGGTCACTAGGAGCGTCCCCAAGGGGTTTTCTCAGAATCGGGTTCGGGGTCCGATTTTTAGGAAAATCGCGATTTTGCGCGGGCATGTTTTCATAGGAAATTTGGCCTGTATTTAGCCTCTCATTAAACTGGCCGTAACTCCACAAAACGTAGCCCGAGGGCTCTGAAACTTCTAGGGTGCGTCCGTCAGGTCACTAGGTGCGTCCCCAGGGGGTTTTCTCAGAATCGGGTTCGGGGTACTTTTTTCGGAAAATCGCGATTTTGCGCGGGCATGTTTTCATAGGAAATTTGGCCTGTATTTAGCCTCTCATTAAACTGGCCGTAACTCCACAAAACGTAGCCCGAGGGCTCTGAAACTTCTAGGGTGCGTCCGTCAGGTCACTAGGAGCGTCCCCAGTGGGTTTTCTCAGAATCGGGTTCGGGGTCCGATTTTCGGAAAATCGCGATTTTGCGCGGGAATTTTTTCACAGGAAATTTGGCCTGTATTTAGCCTCTCATTAAACTGGCCGTAACTCCACAAAACGTAGCCCGAGGGCTCTGAAACTTCTAGGGTGCGTCCGTCAGGTCACTAGGAGCGTCCCCAGTGGGTTTTCTCAGAATCGGGTTCGGGGTCCGATTTTCGGAAAATCGCGATTTTGCGCGGGCATGTTTTCATAGGAAATTTGGCCTGTATTTAGCCTCTCATTAAACTGGCCATAACTCCACAAAACGTAGCCCGAGGGCTCTGAAACTTCTAGGGTGCGTCCGTCAGGTCACTGGGAGCGTCCCCAGTGGGTTTTCTCAGAATCGGGTTCGGGGTCCGATTTTCGGAAAATCGCGATTTTGCGCGGGCATGTTTTCATAGGAAATTTGGCCTGTATTTAGCCTCTCATTAAACTGGCCGTAACTCCACAAAACGTAGACCGAGGGCTCTGAAACTTCTAGGGTGCGTCCGTCAGGTCACTGGGAGTGTCCCCAGTGGGTTTTCTCAGAATCGGGTTCGGGGTCCGATTTTCGGAAAATCGCGATTTTGCGCGGGCATGTTTTCATAGGAAATTTGGCCTGTATTTAGCCTCTCATTAAACTGGCCGTAACTCCACAAAACGTAGCCCGAGGGCTCTGAAACTTCTAGGGTGCGTCCGTCAGGTCACTAGGAGCGTCCCCAGGGGTTTTTCTCAGAATCGGGTTCGGGGTACTTTTTTCGGAAAATCGCGATTTTGCGCGGGCATGTTTTCATAGGAAATTTGGCCTTTATTTAGCCTCTCATTATACTGGCCATAACTCCACAAAACGTAGCCCGAGGGCTCTGAAACTTCTAGGGTGCGTCCGTCAGGTCACTAGGAGCGTCCCCAGTGGGTTTTCTCAGAATCGGGTTCGGGGTCCGATTTTCGGAAAATCGCGATTTTGCGCGGGAATTTTTTCACAGGAAATTTGGCCTGTATTTAGCCTCTCATTAAACTGGCCGTAACTCCACAAAACGTAGCCCGAGGGCTCTGAAACTTCTAGGGTGCGTCCGTCAGGTCACTAGGAGCGTCCCCAAGGGGTTTTCTCAGAATAAGGTTCGGGGTCCGATTTTCGGAAAATCGTGATTTTGCGCGGGCATGTTTTCATAGGAAATTTGGCCTGTATTTAGCCTCTCATTAAACTGGCCATAACTCCACAAAACGTAGCCCGAGGGCTCTGAAACTTCTAGGGTGCGTCCGTCAGGTCACTGGGAGCGTCCCCAGATGGTTTTCTCAGAATCGGATTTGGGGTCCGATTTCCAGAAAATTGCGATTTTGCGCAGGCACGTTTTCATAGGAAATTTGGCCTGTATTTAGCCTCTCATTATACTGGCCATAACTCCACAAAACGTAGCCCGAGGGCTCTGAAACTTCTAGGGTGCATCCGTCAGGTCACTAGGAGCGTCCCCAGTGGGTTTTCTCAGAATCGGGTTCGGGGTACTTTTTTCGGAAAATCGCGATTTTGCGCGGGCATGTTTTCATAGGAAATTTGGCCTGTATTTAGCCTCTCATTATACCGGCCATAACTCCACAAAACATAGCCCGAGGGCTCTGAAACTTCTAGGGTGCGTCCGTCAGGTCACTAGGAGCGTCCCCAGGGGGTTTTCTCAGAATCGGGTTCGGGGTACTTTTTTCGGAAAATCGCGATTTTGCGCGGGCATGTTTTCATAGGAAATTTGGCCTGTATTTAGCCTCTCATTAAACTGGCCATAACTCCACAAAACGTAGCCCGAGGGCTCTGAAACTTCTAGGGTGCGTCCGTCAGGTCACTGGGAGCGTCCCCAGTGGGTTTTCTCAGAATCGGGTTCGGGGTCCGATTTTCGGAAAATCGCGATTTTGCGCGGGCATGTTTTCATAGGAAATTTGGCCTGTATTTAGCCTCTCATTATACTGGCCATAACTCCACAAAACGTAGCCCGAGGGCTCTGAAACTTCTAGGTTGCGTCCGTCAGGTCACTAGGAGCGTCAGCAGTGGGTTTTCTCAGAATCGGGTTCGGGGTCCGATTTTCGGAAAATCGCGATTTTGCGCGGGAATTTTTTCATAGGAAATTTGGCCTGTATTTAGCCTCTCATTAAACTGGCCGTAACTCCACAAAACGTAGCCCGAGGGCTCTGAAACTTCTAGGGTGCGTCCGTCAGGTCACTAGGAGCGTCCCCAGTGGGTTTTCTCAGAATCGGGTTCAGGGTCCGATTTTCGGAAAATCGCGATTTTGCGCGGGCATGTTTTCATAGGAAATTTGGCCTGTATTTTGCCTCTCATTAAACTGGCCGTAACTCCACAAAACGTAGCCCGAGGGCTCTGAAACTTCTAGGGTGCGTCCGTCAGGTCACTAGGAGCGTCCCCAGTGGGTTTTGTCAGAATCGGGTTCGGGGTCCGATTTTCAGAAAATCGCGATTTTGCGCGGGCATGTTTTCATAGGAAATTTGGCCTGTATTTAGCCTCTCATTAAACTGGCCGTAACTCCACAAAACGTAGCCCGAGGGCTCTGAAACTTCTAGGGTGCGTCCGTCAGGTCACTAGGAGCGTCCCCAGGGGGTTTTCTCAGAATCGGGTTCGGGGTACTTTTTTCGGAAAATCGCGATTTTGCGCGGGCATGTTTTCATAGGAAATTTGGCCTGTATTTAGCCTCTCATTAAACTGGCCGTAACTCCACAAAACGTAGCCCGAGGGCTCTGAAACTTCTAGGGTGCGTCCGTCAGGTCACTAGGAGCGTCCCCAGGGGGTTTTCTCAGAATCGGGTTCGGGGTACTTTTTTCGGAAAATCGCGATTTTGCGCGGGCATGTTTTCATAGGAAATTTGGCCTGTATTTAGCCTCTCATTAAACTGGCAGTAACTCCACAAAACGTAGCCCGAGGGCTCTGAAACTTCTAGGGTGCGTCCGTCAGGTCACTAGGAGCGTCCCCAGTGGGTTTTCTCAGAATCGGGTTCGGGGTCCGATTTTCGGAAAATCGCGATTTTGCGCGGGCATGTTTTCATAGGAAATTTGGCCTGTATTTAGCCTCTCATTAAACTGGCAGTAACTCCACAAAACGTAGCCCGAGGGCTCTGAAACTTCTAGGGTGCGTCCGTCAGGTCACTAGGAGCGTCCCCAGTGGGTTTTCTCAGAATCGGGTTCGGGGTCCGATTTTCGGAAAATCGCGATTTTGCGCGGGCATGTTTTCATAGGAAATTTGGCCTGTATTTAGCCTCTCATTATACTGGCCATAACTCCACAAAACGTAGCCCGAGGGCTCTGAAACTTCTAGGGTGCGTCCGTCAGGTCACTAGGAGCGTCCCCAGTGGGTTTTCTCAGAATCGGGTTCGGGGTCCGATTTTCGGAAAATCGCGATTTTGCGCGGGCATGTTTTCATAGGAAATTTGGCCTGTATTTAGCCTCTCATTAAACTGGCCGTAACTCCACAAAACGTAGCCCGAGGGCTCTGAAACTTCTAGGGTGCGTCCGTCAGGTCACTAGGAGCGTCCCCAGGGGTTTTTCTCAGAATCGGGTTCGGGGTACTTTTTTCGGAAAATCGCGATTTTGCGCGGGCATGTTTTCATAGGAAATTTGGCCTTTATTTAGCCTCTCATTACACTGGCCATAACTCCACAAAACGTAGCCCGAGGGCTCTGAAACTTCTAGGGTGCGTCCGTCAGGTCACTAGGAGCGTCCCCAGGGGGTTTTCTCAGAATCGGGTTCGGGGTACTTTTTTCGGAAAATCGCGATTTTGCACGGGCATGTTTTCATAGGAAATTTGGCCTGTATTTAGCCTCTCATTAAACTGGCCGTAACTCCACAAAACGTAGCCCGAGGGCTCTGAAACTTCTAGGGTGCGTCCGTCAGGTCACTAGGAGCGTCCCCAGTGGGTTTTCTCAGAATCGGGTTCGGGATCCTAATTTTCGGAAAATCGCGATTTTGCGCAGGCATTTTTTCATAGGAAATTTGGCCTGTATTTAGCCTCTCATTAAACTGGCCGTAACTCCACAAAACGTAGCTCGAGGGCTCTGAAACTTCTAGGGTGCGTCCGTCAGGTCACTAGGAGCGTCCCCAGTGGGTTTTCTCAGAATCGGGTTCGGGGTCCGATTTTCTGAAAATCGCGATTTTGCGCGGGCATGTTTTCATAGGAAATTTGGCCTGTATTTAGCCTCTCATTAAACTGGCCGTAACTCCACAAAACGTAGCCCGAGGGCTCTGAAACTTCTAGGGTGCGTCCGTCAGGTCACTAGGAGCGTCCCCAGTGGGTTTTCTCAGAATCGGGTTCGGGATCCGATTTTCGGAAAATCGCGATTTTGCGCAGGCATTTTTTCATAGGAAATTTGGCCTGTATTTAGCCTCTCATTAAACTGGCCGTAACTCCACAAAACGTAGCTCGAGGGCTCTGAAACTTCTAGGGTGCGTCCGTCAGGTCACTAGGAGCGTCCCCAGTGGGTTTTCTCAGAATCGGGTTCGGGGTCCGATTTTCTGAAAATCGCGATTTTGCGCGGGCATGTTTTCACAGGAAATTTGGCCTGTATTTAGCCTCTCATTAAACTGGCCGTAACTCCACAAAACGTAGCCCGAGGGCTCTGAAACTTCTAGGGTGAGTCCGTCAGGTCACTAGGAGCGTCCCCAGTGGGTTTTCTCAGAATCGGGTTCGGGGTCCGATTTTCGGAAAATCGCGATTTTGCGCGGGCATGTTTTCATAGGAAATTTGGCCTGTATTTAGCCTCTCATTAAACTGGCCGTAACTCCACAAAACGTAGCCCAAGGGCTCTGAAACTTCTAGGGTGCGTCCGTCAGGTCACTGGGAGCGTCCCCAGATGGTTTTCTCAGAATCGGATTTGGGGTCCGATTTCCAGAAAATTGCGATTTTGCGCAGGCACGTTTTCATAGGAAATTTGGCCTGTATTTAGCCTCTCATTATACTGGCCGTAACTCCACAAAACGTAGCCCGAGGGCTCTGAAACTTCTAGGGTGAGTCCGTCAGGTCACTAGGAGCGTCCCCAGTGGGTTTTCTCAGAATCGGGTTCGGGGTCCGATTTTCGGAAAATCGCGATTTTGCGCGGGCATGTTTTCATAGGAAATTTGGCCTGTATTTAGCCTCTCATTAAACTGGCCGTAACTCCACAAAACGTAGCCCAAGGGCTCTGAAACTTCTAGGGTGCGTCCGTCAGGTCACTAGGAGCGTCCCCAGTGGGTTTTCTCAGAATCGGGTTCGGGATCCTAATTTTCGGAAAATCGCGATTTTGCGCAGGCATTTTTTCATAGGAAATTTGGCCTGTATTTAGCCTCTCATTAAACTGGCCGTAACTCCACAAAACGTAGCTCGAGGGCTCTGAAACTTCTAGGGTGCGTCCGTCAGGTCACTAGGAGCGTCCCCAGTGGGTTTTCTCAGAATCGGGTTCGGGGTCCGATTTTCTGAAAATCGCGATTTTGCGCGGGCATGTTTTCATAGGAAATTTGGCCTGTATTTAGCCTCTCATTAAACTGGCCGTAACTCCACAAAACGTAGCCCGAGGGCTCTGAAACTTCTAGGGTGCGTCCGTCAGGTCACTAGGAGCGTCCCCAGTGGGTTTTCTCAGAATCGGGTTCGGGATCCGATTTTCGGAAAATCGCGATTTTGCGCAGGCATTTTTTCATAGGAAATTTGGCCTGTATTTAGCCTCTCATTAAACTGGCCGTAACTCCACAAAACGTAGCTCGAGGGCTCTGAAACTTCTAGGGTGCGTCCGTCAGGTCACTAGGAGCGTCCCCAGTGGGTTTTCTCAGAATCGGGTTCGGGGTCCGATTTTCTGAAAATCGCGATTTTGCGCGGGCATGTTTTCACAGGAAATTTGGCCTGTATTTAGCCTCTCATTAAACTGGCCGTAACTCCACAAAACGTAGCCCGAGGGCTCTGAAACTTCTAGGGTGAGTCCGTCAGGTCACTAGGAGCGTCCCCAGTGGGTTTTCTCAGAATCGGGTTCGGGGTCCGATTTTCGGAAAATCGCGATTTTGCGCGGGCATGTTTTCATAGGAAATTTGGCCTGTATTTAGCCTCTCATTAAACTGGCCGTAACTCCACAAAACGTAGCCCAAGGGCTCTGAAACTTCTAGGGTGCGTCCGTCAGGTCACTGGGAGCGTCCCCAGATGGTTTTCTCAGAATCGGATTTGGGGTCCGATTTCCAGAAAATTGCGATTTTGCGCAGGCACGTTTTCATAGGAAATTTGGCCTGTATTTAGCCTCTCATTATACTGGCCATAACTCCACAAAACGTAGCCCGAGGGCTCTGAAACTTCTAGGGTGCGTCCGTCAGGTCACTAGGAGCGTCCCCAAGGGGTTTTCTCAGAATCGGGTTCGGGGTCCGATTTTCGGAAAATCGCGATTTTGCGCGGGCATGTTTTCATAGGAAATTTGGCCTGTATTTAGCCTCTCATTAAACTGGCCGTAACTCCACAAAACGTAGCCCGAGGGCTCTGAAACTTCTAGGGTGCGTCCGTCAGGTCACTAGGAGCGTCCCCAGTGGGTTTTCTCAGAATCGGGTTCGGGGTCCGATTTTCGGAAAATCGCGATTTTGCGCGGGCATGTTTTCACAGGAAATTTGGCCTGTATTTAGCCTCTCATTAAACTGGCCGTAACTCCACAAAACGTAGCCCGAGGGCTCTGATACTTCTAGGGTGCGTCCGTCAGGTCACTGGGAGCGTCCCCAGTGGGTTTTCTCAGAATCGGGTTCGGGGTCCGATTTTCGGAAAATCGCGATTTTGCGCGGGCATGTTTTCATAGGAAATTTGGCCTGTATTTAGCCTCTCATTAAACTGGCCGTAACTCCACAAAACGTAGCCCGAGGGCTCTGAAACTTCTAGGGTGCGTCCGTCAGGTCACTAGGAGCGTCCCCAGGGGTTTTTCTAAGAATCGGGTTCGGGGTCCGATTTTCGGAAAATCGCGATTTTGCGCGGGCATGTTTTCATAGGAAATTTGGCCTTTATTTAGCCTCTCATTATACTGGCCATAACTCCACAAAACGTAGCCCGAGGGCTCTGAAACTTCTAGGGTGCGTCCGTCAGGTCACTAGGAGCGTCCCCAGGGGGTTTTCTCAGAATCGGGTTCGGGGTACTTTTTTCGGAAAATCGCGATTTTGCGCGGGCATGTTTTCATAGGAAATTTGGCCTGTATTTAGCCTCTCATTAAACTGGCCGTAACTCCACAAAACGTAGCCCGAGGGCTCTGAAACTTCTAGGGTGCGTCCGTCAGGTCACTAGGAGCGTCCCCAGTGGGTTTTCTCAGAATCGGGTTCGGGGTCCGATTTTCGGAAAATCGCGATTTTGCGCGGGAATTTTTTCACAGGAAATTTGGCCTGTATTTAGCCTCTCATTAAACTGGCCGTAACTCCACAAAACGTAGCCCAAAGGCTGTGAAACTTCTTGGGTGCGTCCGTCAGGTCACTGGGAGCGTCCCCAGTGGGTTTTCTCAGAATCGGGTTCGGGGTCCGATTTTCGGAAAATCATGTTTTCATAGGAAATTTGGCCTGTATTTAGCCTCTCATTAAACTGGCCGTAACTCCACAAAACGTAGCCCGAGGGCTCTGAAACTTCTAGGGTGCGTCCGTCAGGTCACTAGGAGCGTCCCCAGGGGTTTTTCTCAGAATCGGGTTCGGGGTACTTTTTTCGGAAAATCGCGATTTTGCGCGGGCATGTTTTCATAGGAAATTTGGCCTTTATTTAGCCTCTCATTATACTGGCCATAACTCCACAAAACGTAGCCCGAGGGCTCTGAAACTTCTAGGGTGCGTCCGTCAGGTCACTAGGAGCGTCCCCAGGGGGTTTTCTCAGAATCGGGTTCGGGGTACTTTTTTCGGAAAATCGCGATTTTGCGCGGGCATGTTTTCATAGGAAATTTGGCCTGTATTTAGCCTCTCATTAAACTGGCCGTAACTCCACAAAACGTAGCCCGAGGGCTCTGAAACTTCTAGGGTGCGTCCGTCAGGTCACTAGGAGCGTCCCCAGGGGTTTTTCTCAGAATCGGGTTCGGGGTACTTTTTTCGGAAAATCGCGATTTTGCGCGGGCATGTTTTCATAGGAAATTTGGCCTTTATTTAGCCTCTCATTATACTGGCCATAACTCCACAAAACGTAGCCCGAGGGCTCTGAAACTTCTAGGGTGCGTCCGTCAGGTCACTAGGAGCGTCCCCAGTGGGTTTTCTCAGAATCGGGTTCGGGGTCCGATTTTCGGAAAATCGCGATTTTGCGCGGGAATTTTTTCACAGGAAATTTGGCCTGTATTTAGCCTCTCATTAAACTGGCCGTAACTCCACAAAACGTAGCCCGAGGGCTCTGAAACTTCTAGGGTGCGTCCGTCAGGTCACTAGGAGCGTCCCCAAGGGGTTTTCTCAGAATTGGGTTCGGGGTCCTATTTTCGGAAAATCGTGATTTTGCGCGGGCATGTTTTCATAGGAAATTTGGCCTGTATTTAGCCTCTCATTAAACTGGCCATAACTCCACAAAACGTAGCCCGAGGGCTCTGAAACTTCTAGGGTGCGTCCGTCAGGTCACTGGGAGCGTCCCCAGATGGTTTTCTCAGAATCGGATTTGGGGTCCGATTTCCAGAAAATTGCGATTTTGCGCAGGCACGTTTTCATAGGAAATTTGGCCTGTATTTAGCCTCTCATTAAACTGGCCGTAACTCCACAAAACGTAGCCCGAGGGCTCTGAAACTTCTAGGGTGCGTCCGTCAGGTCACTAGGAGCGTCCCCAGGGGGTTTTCTCAGAATCGGGTTCGGGGTACTTTTTTCGGAAAATCGCGATTTTGCGCGGGCATGTTTTCATAGGAAATTTGGCCTGTATTTAGCCTCTCATTATACCGGCCATAACTCCACAAAACATAGCCCGAGGGCTCTGAAACTTCTAGGGTGCGTCCGTCAGGTCACTAGGAGCGTCCCCAGGGGGTTTTCTCAGAATCGGGTTCGGGGTACTTTTTTCGGAAAATCGCGATTTTGCGCGGGCATGTTTTCATAGGAAATTTGGCCTGTATTTAGCCTCTCATTAAACTGGCCATAACTCCACAAAACGTAGCCCGAGGGCTCTGAAACTTCTAGGGTGCGTCCGTCAGGTCACTGGGAGCGTCCCCAGTGGGTTTTCTCAGAATCGGGTTCGGGGTCCGATTTTCGGAAAATCGCGATTTTGCGCGGGCATGTTTTCATAGGAAATTTGGCCTGTATTTAGCCTCTCATTACACTGGCCATAACTCCACAAAACGTAGCCCGAGGGCTCTGAAACTTCTAGGGTGCGTCCGTCAGGTCACTAGGAGCGTCCCCAGTGGGTTTTCTCAGAATCGGGTTCGGGGTCCGATTTCCAGAAAATTGCGATTTTGCGCAGGCACGTTTTCATAGGAAATTTGGCCTGTATTTAGCCTCTCATTATACTGGCCATAACTCCACAAAACGTAGCCCGAGGGCTCTGAAACTTCTAGGGTGCATCCGTCAGGTCACTAGGAGCGTCCCCAGTGGGTTTTCTCAGAATCGGGTTCGGGGTACTTTTTTCGGAAAATCGCGATTTTGCGCGGGCATGTTTTCATAGGAAATTTGGCCTGTATTTAGCCTCTCATTAAACTGGCCGTAACTCCACAAAACGTAGCCCGAGGGCTCTGAAACTTCTAGGGTGCGTCCGTCAGGTCACTAGGAGCGTCCCCAGGGGGTTTTCTCAGAATCGGGTTCGGGGTACTTTTTTCGGAAAATCGCGATTTTGCGCGGGCATGTTTTCATAGGAAATTTGGCCTGTATTTAGCCTCTCATTATACCGGCCATAACTCCACAAAACATAGCCCGAGGGCTCTGAAACTTCTAGGGTGCGTCCGTCAGGTCACTAGGAGCGTCCCCAGGGGGTTTTCTCAGAATCGGGTTCGGGGTACTTTTTTCGGAAAATCGCGATTTTGCGCGGGCATGTTTTCATAGGAAATTTGGCCTGTATTTAGCCTCTCATTAAACTGGCCGTAACTCCACAAAACGTAGCCCGAGGGCTCTGAAACTTCTAGGGTGCGTCCGTCAGGTCACTAGGAGCGTCCCCAAGGGGTTTTCTCAGAATCGGGTTCGGGGTCCGATTTTCAGAAAATCGTGATTTTGCGCGGGCATGTTTTCATAGGAAATTTGGCCTGTATTTAGCCTCTCATTAAACTGGCCATAACTCCACAAAACGTAGCCCGAGGGCTCTGAAACTTCTAGGGTGCGTCCGTCAGGTCACTGGGAGCGTCCCCAGATGGTTTTCTCAGAATCGGATTTGGGGTCCGATTTCCAGAAAATTGCGATTTTGCGCAGGCACGTTTTCATAGGAAATTTGGCCTGTATTTAGCCTCTCATTATACTGGCCATAACTCCACAAAACGTAGCCCGAGGGCTCTGAAACTTCTAGGGTGCATCCGTCAGGTCACTAGGAGCGTCCCCAGTGGGTTTTCTCAGAATCGGGTTCGGGGTACTTTTTTCGGAAAATCGCGATTTTGCGCGGGCATGTTTTCATAGGAAATTTGGCCTGTATTTAGCCTCTCATTAAACTGGCCGTAACTCCACAAAACGTAGCCCGAGGGCTCTGAAACTTCTAGGGTGCGTCCGTCAGGTCACTAGGAGCGTCCCCAGGGGGTTTTCTCAGAATCGGGTTCGGGGTACTTTTTTCGGAAAATCGCGATTTTGCGCGGGCATGTTTTCATAGGAAATTTGGCCTGTATTTAGCCTCTCATTATACCGGCCATAACTCCACAAAACATAGCCCGAGGGCTCTGAAACTTCTAGGGTGCGTCCGTCAGGTCACTAGGAGCGTCCCCAGGGGGTTTTCTCAGAATCGGGTTCGGGGTACTTTTTTCGGAAAATCGCGATTTTGCGCGGGCATGTTTTCATAGGAAATTTGGCCTGTATTTAGCCTCTCATTAAACTGGCCATAACTCCACAAAACGTAGCCCGAGGGCTCTGAAACTTCTAGGGTGCGTCCGTCAGGTCACTGGGAGCGTCCCCAGTGGGTTTTCTCAGAATCGGGTTCGGGGTCCGATTTTCGGAAAATCGCGATTTTGCGCGGGCATGTTTTCATAGGAAATTTGGCCTGTATTTAGCCTCTCATTACACTGGCCATAACTCCACAAAACGTAGCCCGAGGGCTCTGAAACTTCTAGGGTGCGTCCGTCAGGTCACTAGGAGCGTCCCCAGTGGGTTTTCTCAGAATCGGGTTCGGGGTCCGATTTTCGGAAAATCGCGATTTTGCGCGGGCATGTTTCCATAGGAAATTTGGCCTGTATTTAGCCTCTCATTAAACTGGCCGTAACTCCACAAAACGTAGCCCGAGGGCTCTGAAACTTCTAGGGTGCGTCCGTCAGGTCACTAGGAGCGTCCCCAGGGGTTTTTCTCAGAATCGGGTTCAGGGTACTTTTTTCGGAAAATCGAGATTTTGCGCGGGCATGTTTTCATAGGAAATTTGGCCTTTATTTAGCCTCTCATTACACTGGCCATAACTCCACAAAACGTAGCCCGAGGGCTCTGAAACTTCTAGGGTGCGTCCGTCAGGTCACTAGGAGCGTCCCCAGTGGGTTTTCTCAGAATCGGGTTCGGGGTCCGATTTTCTGAAAATCGCGATTTTGCGCGGGCATGTTTTCACAGGAAATTTGGCCTGTATTTAGCCTCTCATTAAACTGGCCGTAACTCCACAAAACGTAGCCCGAGGGCTCTGAAACTTCTAGGGTGCGTCCGTCAGGTCACTAGGAGCGTCCCCAGTGGGTTTTCTCAGAATCGGGTTCGGGATCCTAATTTTCGGAAAATCGCGATTTTGCGCAGGCATTTTTTCATAGGAAATTTGGCCTGTATTTAGCCTCTCATTAAACTGGCCGTAACTCCACAAAACGTAGCTCGAGGGCTCTGAAACTTCTAGGGTGCGTCCGTCAGGTCACTAGGAGCGTCCCCAGTGGGTTTTCTCAGAATCGGGTTCGGGGTCCGATTTTCTGAAAATCGCGATTTTGCGCGGGGATGTTTTCATAGGAAATTTGGCCTGTATTTAGCCTCTCATTAAACTGGCCGTAACTCCACAAAACGTAGCCTGAGGGCTCTGAAACTTCTAGGGTGCGTCCGTCAGGTCACTAGGAGCGTCCCCAGGGGGTTTTCTCAGAATCGGGTTCGGGGTACTTTTTTCGGAAAATCGCGATTTTGCACGGGCATGTTTTCATAGGAAATTTGGCCTGTATTTAGCCTCTCATTAAACTGGCCGTAACTCCACAAAACGTAGCCCGAGGGCTCTGAAACTTCTAGGGTGCGTCCGTCAGGTCACTAGGAGCGTCCCCAGTGGGTTTTCTCAGAATCGGGTTCGGGGTCCGATTTTCGGAAAATCGCGATTTTGCGCGGGCATGTTTTCATAGGAAATTTGGCCTGTATTTAGCCTCTCATTAAACTGGCCATAACTCCACAAAACGTAGCCCGAGGGCTCTGAAACTTCTAGGGTGCGTCCGTCAGGTCACTAGGAGCGTCCCCAGTGGGTTTTCTCAGAATCGGGTTCGGGGTCCGATTTTCGGAAAATCGCGATTTTGCGCGGGCATGTTTTCATAGGAAATTTGGCCTGTATTTAGCCTCTCATTACACTGACCATAACTCCACAAAACGTAGCCCGAGGGCTCTGAAACTTCTAGGGTGCGTCCGTCAGGTCACTAGGAGCGTCCCCAGTGGGTTTTCTCAGAATCGGGTTCGGGGTCCGATTTTCGGAAAATCGCGATTTTGCGCGGGCATGTTTTCATAGGAAATTTGGCCTTTATTTAGCCTCTCATTAAACTGGCCGTAACTCCACAAAACGTAGCCCGAGGGCTCTGAAACTTCTAGGGTGCGTCCGTCAGGTCACTAGGAGCGTCCCCAGGGGTTTTTCTCAGAATCGGGTTCGGGGTACTTTTTTCGGAAAATCGAGATTTTGCGCGGGCATGTTTTCATAGGAAATTTGGCCTTTATTTAGCCTCTCATTACACTGGCCATAACTCCACAAAACGTAGCCCGAGGGCTCTGAAACTTCTAGGGTGCGTCCGTCAGGTCACTAGGAGCGTCCCCAGTGGGTTTTCTCAGAATCGGGTTCGGGGTCCGATTTTCGGAAAATCGCGATTTTGCGCGGGCATGTTTTCATAGGAAATTTGGCCTGTATATAGCCTCTCATTAAACTGGCCATAACTCCACAAAACGTAGCCCGAGGGCTCTGAAACTTCTAGGGTGCGTCCGTCAGGTCACTAGGAGCGTCCCCAGTGGGTTTTCTCAGAATCGGGTTCGGGGTCCGATTTTCGGAAAATCGCGATTTTGCGCGGGCATGTTTTCATAGGAAATTTGGCCTGTATTTAGCCTCTCATTACACTGACCATAACTCCACAAAACGTAGCCCGAGGGCTCTGAAACTTCTAGGGTGCGTCCGTCAGGTCACTAGGAGCGTCCCCAGTGGGTTTTCTCAGAATCGGGTTCGGGGTCCGATTTTCGGAAAATCGCGATTTTGCGCGGGCATGTTTTCATAGGAAATTTGGCCTGTATTTAGCCTCTCATTAAACTGGCCGTAACTCCACAAAACGTAGCCCGAGGGCTCTGAAACTTCTAGGGTGCGTCCGTCAGGTCACTAGGAGCGTCCCCAGGGGTTTTTCTCAGAATCGGGTTCGGGGTACTTTTTTCGGAAAATCGAGATTTTGCGCGGGAATGTTTTCATAGGAAATTTGGCCTTTATTTAGCCTCTCATTACACTGGCCATAACTCCACAAAACGTAGCCCGAGGGCTCTGAAACTTCTAGGGTGCGTCCGTCAGGTCACTAGGAGCGTCCCCAGTGGGTTTTCTCAGAATCGGGTTCGGGGTCCGATTTTCTGAAAATCGCGATTTTGCGCGGGCATGTTTTCACATGAAATTTGGCCTGTATTTAGCCTCTCATTAAACTGGCCGTAACTCCACAAAACGTAGCCCGAGGGCTCTGAAACTTCTAGGGTGCGTCCGTCAGGTCACTAGGAGCGTCCCCAGTGGGTTTTCTCAGAATCGGGTTCGGGATCCTAATTTTCGGAAAATCGCGATTTTGCGCAGGCATTTTTTCATAGGAAATTTGGCCTGTATTTAGCCTCTCATTAAACTGGCCGTAACTCCACAAAACGTAGCTCGAGGGCTCTGAAACTTCTAGGGTGCGTCCGTCAGGTCACTAGGAGCGTCCCCAGTGGGTTTTCTCAGAATCGGGTTCGGGGTCCGATTTTCTGAAAATCGCGATTTTGCGCGGGCATGTTTTCATAGGAAATTTGGCCTGTATTTAGCCTCTCATTAAACTGGCCGTAACTCCACAAAACGTAGCCCGAGGGCTCTGAAACTTCTAGGGTGCGTCCGTCAGGTCACTAGGAGCGTCCCCAGGGGGTTTTCTCAGAATCGGGTTCGGGGTACTTTTTTCGGAAAATCGCGATTTTGCGCGGGGATGTTTTCATAGGAAATTTGGCCTTTATTTAGCCTCTCATTATACCGGCCATAACTCCACAAAACGTAGCCCGAGGGCTCTGAAACTTCTAGGGTGCGTCCGTCAGGTCACTAGGAGCGTCCCCAGGGGGTTTTCTCAGAATCGGGTTCGGGGTACTTTTTTCGGAAAATCGCGATTTTGCACGGGCATGTTTTCATAGGAAATTTGGCCTGTATTTAGCCTCTCATTAAACTGGCCGTTACTCCACAAAACGTAGCCCGAGGGCTCTGAAACTTCTAGGGTGCGTCCGTCAGGTCACTAGGAGCGTCCCCAGTGGGTTTTCTCAGAATCGGGTTCGGGATCCTAATTTTCGGAAAATCGCGATTTTGCGCAGGCATTTTTTCATAGGAAATTTGGCCTGTATTTAGCCTCTCATTAAACTGGCCGTAACTCCACAAAACGTAGCTCGAGGGCTCTGAAACTTCTAGGGTGCGTCCGTCAGGTCACTAGGAGCGTCCCCAGTGGGTTTTCTCAGAATCGGGTTCGGGGTCCGATTTTCTGAAAATCGCGATTTTGCGCGGGCATGTTTTCACAGGAAATTTGGCCTGTATTTAGCCTCTCATTAAACTGGCCGTAACTCCACAAAACGTAGCCCGAGGGCTCTGAAACTTCTAGGGTGAGTCCGTCAGGTCACTAGGAGCGTCCCCAGTGGGTTTTCTCAGAATCGGGTTCGGGGTCCGATTTTCGGAAAATCGCGATTTTGCGCGGGCATGTTTTCATAGGAAATTTGGCCTGTATTTAGCCTCTCATTAAACTGGCCGTAACTCCACAAAACGTAGCCCAAGGGCTCTGAAACTTCTAGGGTGCGTCCGTCAGGTCACTGGGAGCGTCCCCAGATGGTTTTCTCAGAATCGGATTTGGGGTCCGATTTCCAGAAAATTGCGATTTTGCGCAGGCACGTTTTCATAGGAAATTTGGCCTGTATTTAGCCTCTCATTATACTGGCCGTAACTCCACAAAACGTAGCCCGAGGGCTCTGAAACTTCTAGGGTGAGTCCGTCAGGTCACTAGGAGCGTCCCCAGTGGGTTTTCTCAGAATCGGGTTCGGGGTCCGATTTTCGGAAAATCGCGATTTTGCGCGGGCATGTTTTCATAGGAAATTTGGCCTGTATTTAGCCTCTCATTAAACTGGCCGTAACTCCACAAAACGTAGCCCAAGGGCTCTGAAACTTCTAGGGTGCGTCCGTCAGGTCACTAGGAGCGTCCCCAGTGGGTTTTCTCAGAATCGGGTTCGGGATCCTAATTTTCGGAAAATCGCGATTTTGCGCAGGCATTTTTTCATAGGAAATTTGGCCTGTATTTAGCCTCTCATTAAACTGGCCGTAACTCCACAAAACGTAGCTCGAGGGCTCTGAAACTTCTAGGGTGCGTCCGTCAGGTCACTAGGAGCGTCCCCAGTGGGTTTTCTCAGAATCGGGTTCGGGGTCCGATTTTCTGAAAATCGCGATTTTGCGCGGGCATGTTTTCATAGGAAATTTGGCCTGTATTTAGCCTCTCATTAAACTGGCCGTAACTCCACAAAACGTAGCCCGAGGGCTCTGAAACTTCTAGGGTGCGTCCGTCAGGTCACTAGGAGCGTCCCCAGTGGGTTTTCTCAGAATCGGGTTCGGGATCCGATTTTCGGAAAATCGCGATTTTGCGCAGGCATTTTTTCATAGGAAATTTGGCCTGTATTTAGCCTCTCATTAAACTGGCCGTAACTCCACAAAACGTAGCTCGAGGGCTCTGAAACTTCTAGGGTGCGTCCGTCAGGTCACTAGGAGCGTCCCCAGTGGGTTTTCTCAGAATCGGGTTCGGGGTCCGATTTTCTGAAAATCGCGATTTTGCGCGGGCATGTTTTCACAGGAAATTTGGCCTGTATTTAGCCTCTCATTAAACTGGCCGTAACTCCACAAAACGTAGCCCGAGGGCTCTGAAACTTCTAGGGTGAGTCCGTCAGGTCACTAGGAGCGTCCCCAGTGGGTTTTCTCAGAATCGGGTTCGGGGTCCGATTTTCGGAAAATCGCGATTTTGCGCGGGCATGTTTTCATAGGAAATTTGGCCTGTATTTAGCCTCTCATTAAACTGGCCGTAACTCCACAAAACGTAGCCCAAGGGCTCTGAAACTTCTAGGGTGCGTCCGTCAGGTCACTGGGAGCGTCCCCAGATGGTTTTCTCAGAATCGGATTTGGGGTCCGATTTCCAGAAAATTGCGATTTTGCGCAGGCACGTTTTCATAGGAAATTTGGCCTGTATTTAGCCTCTCATTATACTGGCCATAACTCCACAAAACGTAGCCCGAGGGCTCTGAAACTTCTAGGGTGCGTCCGTCAGGTCACTAGGAGCGTCCCCAAGGGGTTTTCTCAGAATCGGGTTCGGGGTCCGATTTTCGGAAAATCGCGATTTTGCGCGGGCATGTTTTCATAGGAAATTTGGCCTGTATTTAGCCTCTCATTAAACTGGCCGTAACTCCACAAAACGTAGCCCGAGGGCTCTGAAACTTCTAGGGTGCGTCCGTCAGGTCACTAGGAGCGTCCCCAGTGGGTTTTCTCAGAATCGGGTTCGGGGTCCGATTTTCGGAAAATCGCGATTTTGCGCGGGCATGTTTTCACAGGAAATTTGGCCTGTATTTAGCCTCTCATTAAACTGGCCGTAACTCCACAAAACGTAGCCCGAGGGCTCTGATACTTCTAGGGTGCGTCCGTCAGGTCACTGGGAGCGTCCCCAGTGGGTTTTCTCAGAATCGGGTTCGGGGTCCGATTTTCGGAAAATCGCGATTTTGCGCGGGCATGTTTTCATAGGAAATTTGGCCTGTATTTAGCCTCTCATTAAACTGGCCGTAACTCCACAAAACGTAGCCCGAGGGCTCTGAAACTTCTAGGGTGCGTCCGTCAGGTCACTAGGAGCGTCCCCAGGGGTTTTTCTAAGAATCGGGTTCGGGGTCCGATTTTCGGAAAATCGCGATTTTGCGCGGGCATGTTTTCATAGGAAATTTGGCCTTTATTTAGCCTCTCATTATACTGGCCATAACTCCACAAAACGTAGCCCGAGGGCTCTGAAACTTCTAGGGTGCGTCCGTCAGGTCACTAGGAGCGTCCCCAGGGGGTTTTCTCAGAATCGGGTTCGGGGTACTTTTTTCGGAAAATCGCGATTTTGCGCGGGCATGTTTTCATAGGAAATTTGGCCTGTATTTAGCCTCTCATTAAACTGGCCGTAACTCCACAAAACGTAGCCCGAGGGCTCTGAAACTTCTAGGGTGCGTCCGTCAGGTCACTAGGAGCGTCCCCAGTGGGTTTTCTCAGAATCGGGTTCGGGGTCCGATTTTCGGAAAATCGCGATTTTGCGCGGGAATTTTTTCACAGGAAATTTGGCCTGTATTTAGCCTCTCATTAAACTGGCCGTAACTCCACAAAACGTAGCCCAAAGGCTGTGAAACTTCTTGGGTGCGTCCGTCAGGTCACTGGGAGCGTCCCCAGTGGGTTTTCTCAGAATCGGGTTCGGGGTCCGATTTTCGGAAAATCATGTTTTCATAGGAAATTTGGCCTGTATTTAGCCTCTCATTAAACTGGCCGTAACTCCACAAAACGTAGCCCGAGGGCTCTGAAACTTCTAGGGTGCGTCCGTCAGGTCACTAGGAGCGTCCCCAGGGGTTTTTCTCAGAATCGGGTTCGGGGTACTTTTTTCGGAAAATCGCGATTTTGCGCGGGCATGTTTTCATAGGAAATTTGGCCTTTATTTAGCCTCTCATTATACTGGCCATAACTCCACAAAACGTAGCCCGAGGGCTCTGAAACTTCTAGGGTGCGTCCGTCAGGTCACTAGGAGCGTCCCCAGGGGGTTTTCTCAGAATCGGGTTCGGGGTACTTTTTTCGGAAAATCGCGATTTTGCGCGGGCATGTTTTCATAGGAAATTTGGCCTGTATTTAGCCTCTCATTAAACTGGCCGTAACTCCACAAAACGTAGCCCGAGGGCTCTGAAACTTCTAGGGTGCGTCCGTCAGGTCACTAGGAGCGTCCCCAGGGGTTTTTCTCAGAATCGGGTTCGGGGTACTTTTTTCGGAAAATCGCGATTTTGCGCGGGCATGTTTTCATAGGAAATTTGGCCTTTATTTAGCCTCTCATTATACTGGCCATAACTCCACAAAACGTAGCCCGAGGGCTCTGAAACTTCTAGGGTGCGTCCGTCAGGTCACTAGGAGCGTCCCCAGTGGGTTTTCTCAGAATCGGGTTCGGGGTCCGATTTTCGGAAAATCGCGATTTTGCGCGGGAATTTTTTCACAGGAAATTTGGCCTGTATTTAGCCTCTCATTAAACTGGCCGTAACTCCACAAAACGTAGCCCGAGGGCTCTGAAACTTCTAGGGTGCGTCCGTCAGGTCACTAGGAGCGTCCCCAAGGGGTTTTCTCAGAATTGGGTTCGGGGTCCTATTTTCGGAAAATCGTGATTTTGCGCGGGCATGTTTTCATAGGAAATTTGGCCTGTATTTAGCCTCTCATTAAACTGGCCATAACTCCACAAAACGTAGCCCGAGGGCTCTGAAACTTCTAGGGTGCGTCCGTCAGGTCACTGGGAGCGTCCCCAGATGGTTTTCTCAGAATCGGATTTGGGGTCCGATTTCCAGAAAATTGCGATTTTGCGCAGGCACGTTTTCATAGGAAATTTGGCCTGTATTTAGCCTCTCATTATACTGGCCATAACTCCACAAAACGTAGCCCGAGGGCTCTGAAACTTCTAGGGTGCATCCGTCAGGTCACTAGGAGCGTCCCCAGTGGGTTTTCTCAGAATCGGGTTCGGGGTACTTTTTTCGGAAAATCGCGATTTTGCGCGGGCATGTTTTCATAGGAAATTTGGCCTGTATTTAGCCTCTCATTAAACTGGCCGTAACTCCACAAAACGTAGCCCGAGGGCTCTGAAACTTCTAGGGTGCGTCCGTCAGGTCACTAGGAGCGTCCCCAGGGGGTTTTCTCAGAATCGTGTTCGGGGTACTTTTTTCGGAAAATCGCGATTTTGCGCGGGCATGTTTTCATAGGAAATTTGGCCTGTATTTAGCCTCTCATTATACCGGCCATAACTCCACAAAACATAGCCCGAGGGCTCTGAAACTTCTAGGGTGCGTCCGTCAGGTCACTAGGAGCGTCCCCAGGGGGTTTTCTCAGAATCGGGTTCGGGGTACTTTTTTCGGAAAATCGCGATTTTGCGCGGGCATGTTTTCATAGGAAATTTGGCCTGTATTTAGCCTCTCATTAAACTGGCCATAACTCCACAAAACGTAGCCCGAGGGCTCTGAAACTTCTAGGGTGCGTCCGTCAGGTCACTGGGAGCGTCCCCAGTGGGTTTTCTCAGAATCGGGTTCGGGGTCCGATTTTCGGAAAATCGCGATTTTGCGCGGGCATGTTTTCATAGGAAATTTGGCCTGTATTTAGCCTCTCATTATACTGGCCATAACTCCACAAAACGTAGCCCGAGGGCTCTGAAACTTCTAGGTTGCGTCCGTCAGGTCACTAGGAGCGTCAGCAGTGGGTTTTCTCAGAATCGGGTTCGGGGTCCGATTTTCGGAAAATCGCGATTTTGCGCGGGCATGTTTTCATAGGAAATTTGGCCTGTATTTAGCCTCTCATTAAACTGGCCGTAACTCCACAAAACGTAGCCCGAGGGCTCTGAAACTTCTAGGGTGCGTCCGTCAGGTCACTAGGAGCGTCCCCAGTGGGTTTTCTCAGAATCGGGTTCGGGATCCGATTTTCGGAAAATCGCGATTTTGCGCAGGCATTTTTTCATAGGAAATTTGGCCTGTATTTAGCCTCTCATTAAACTGGCCGTAACTCCACAAAACGTAGCTCGAGGGCTCTGAAACTTCTAGGGTGCGTCCGTCAGGTCACTAGGAGCGTCCCCAGTGGGTTTTCTCAGAATCGGGTTCGGGGTCCGATTTTCTGAAAATCGCGATTTTGCGCGGGCATGTTTTCACAGGAAATTTGGCCTGTATTTAGCCTCTCATTAAACTGGCCGTAACTCCACAAAACGTAGCCCGAGGGCTCTGAAACTTCTAGGGTGAGTCCGTCAGGTCACTAGGAGCGTCCCCAGTGGGTTTTCTCAGAATCGGGTTCGGGGTCTGATTTTCGGAAAATCGCGATTTTGCGCGGGCATGTTTTCATAGGAAATTTGGCCTGTATTTAGCCTCTCATTAAACTGGCCGTAACTCCACAAAACGTAGCCCAAGGGCTCTGAAACTTCTAGGGTGCGTCCGTCAGGTCACTGGGAGCGTCCCCAGATGGTTTTCTCAGAATCGGATTTGGGGTCCGATTTCCAGAAAATTGCGATTTTGCGCAGGCACGTTTTCATAGGAAATTTGGCCTGTATTTAGCCTCTCATTATACTGGCCATAACTCCACAAAACGTAGCCCGAGGGCTCTGAAACTTCTAGGGTGCGTCCGTCAGGTCACTAGGAGCGTCCCCAAGGGGTTTTCTCAGAATCGGGTTCGGGGTCCGATTTTCGGAAAATCGCGATTTTGCGCGGGCATGTTTTCATAGGAAATTTGGCCTGTATTTAGCCTCTCATTAAACTGGCCGTAACTCCACAAAACGTAGCCCGAGGGCTCTGAAACTTCTAGGGTGCGTCCGTCAGGTCACTAGGAGCGTCCCCAGTGGGTTTTCTCAGAATCGGGTTCGGGGTCCGATTTTCGGAAAATCGCGATTTTGCGCGGGCATGTTTTCACAGGAAATTTGGCCTGTATTTAGCCTCTCATTAAACTGGCCGTAACTCCACAAAACGTAGCCCGAGGGCTCTGATACTTCTAGGGTGCGTCCGTCAGGTCACTGGGAGCGTCCCCAGTGGGTTTTCTCAGAATCGGGTTCGGGGTCCGATTTTCGGAAAATCGCGATTTTGCGCGGGCATGTTTTCATAGGAAATTTGGCCTGTATTTAGCCTCTCATTAAACTGGCCGTAACTCCACAAAACGTAGCCCGAGGGCTCTGAAACTTCTAGGGTGCGTCCGTCAGGTCACTAGGAGCGTCCCCAGGGGTTTTTCTAAGAATCGGGTTCGGGGTCCGATTTTCGGAAAATCGCGATTTTGCGCGGGCATGTTTTCATAGGAAATTTGGCCTTTATTTAGCCTCTCATTATACTGGCCATAACTCCACAAAACGTAGCCCGAGGGCTCTGAAACTTCTAGGGTGCGTCCGTCAGGTCACTAGGAGCGTCCCCAGGGGGTTTTCTCAGAATCGGGTTCGGGGTACTTTTTTCGGAAAATCGCGATTTTGCGCGGGCATGTTTTCATAGGAAATTTGGCCTGTATTTAGCCTCTCATTAAACTGGCCGTAACTCCACAAAACGTAGCCCGAGGGCTCTGAAACTTCTAGGGTGCGTCCGTCAGGTCACTAGGAGCGTCCCCAGTGGGTTTTCTCAGAATCGGGTTCGGGGTCCGATTTTCGGAAAATCGCGATTTTGCGCGGGAATTTTTTCACAGGAAATTTGGCCTGTATTTAGCCTCTCATTAAACTGGCCGTAACTCCACAAAACGTAGCCCAAAGGCTGTGAAACTTCTTGGGTGCGTCCGTCAGGTCACTGGGAGCGTCCCCAGTGGGTTTTCTCAGAATCGGGTTCGGGGTCCGATTTTCGGAAAATCATGTTTTCATAGGAAATTTGGCCTGTATTTAGCCTCTCATTAAACTGGCCGTAACTCCACAAAACGTAGCCCGAGGGCTCTGAAACTTCTAGGGTGCGTCCGTCAGGTCACTAGGAGCGTCCCCAGGGGTTTTTCTCAGAATCGGGTTCGGGGTACTTTTTTCGGAAAATCGCGATTTTGCGCGGGCATGTTTTCATAGGAAATTTGGCCTTTATTTAGCCTCTCATTATACTGGCCATAACTCCACAAAACGTAGCCCGAGGGCTCTGAAACTTCTAGGGTGCGTCCGTCAGGTCACTAGGAGCGTCCCCAGGGGGTTTTCTCAGAATCGGGTTCGGGGTACTTTTTTCGGAAAATCGCGATTTTGCGCGGGCATGTTTTCATAGGAAATTTGGCCTGTATTTAGCCTCTCATTAAACTGGCCGTAACTCCACAAAACGTAGCCCGAGGGCTCTGAAACTTCTAGGGTGCGTCCGTCAGGTCACTAGGAGCGTCCCCAGGGGTTTTTCTCAGAATCGGGTTCGGGGTACTTTTTTCGGAAAATCGCGATTTTGCGCGGGCATGTTTTCATAGGAAATTTGGCCTTTATTTAGCCTCTCATTATACTGGCCATAACTCCACAAAACGTAGCCCGAGGGCTCTGAAACTTCTAGGGTGCGTCCGTCAGGTCACTAGGAGCGTCCCCAGTGGGTTTTCTCAGAATCGGGTTCGGGGTCCGATTTTCGGAAAATCGCGATTTTGCGCGGGAATTTTTTCACAGGAAATTTGGCCTGTATTTAGCCTCTCATTAAACTGGCCGTAACTCCACAAAACGTAGCCCGAGGGCTCTGAAACTTCTAGGGTGCGTCCGTCAGGTCACTAGGAGCGTCCCCAAGGGGTTTTCTCAGAATTGGGTTCGGGGTCCTATTTTCGGAAAATCGTGATTTTGCGCGGGCATGTTTTCATAGGAAATTTGGCCTGTATTTAGCCTCTCATTAAACTGGCCATAACTCCACAAAACGTAGCCCGAGGGCTCTGAAACTTCTAGGGTGCGTCCGTCAGGTCACTGGGAGCGTCCCCAGATGGTTTTCTCAGAATCGGATTTGGGGTCCGATTTCCAGAAAATTGCGATTTTGCGCAGGCACGTTTTCATAGGAAATTTGGCCTGTATTTAGCCTCTCATTATACTGGCCATAACTCCACAAAACGTAGCCCGAGGGCTCTGAAACTTCTAGGGTGCATCCGTCAGGTCACTAGGAGCGTCCCCAGTGGGTTTTCTCAGAATCGGGTTCGGGGTACTTTTTTCGGAAAATCGCGATTTTGCGCGGGCATGTTTTCATAGGAAATTTGGCCTGTATTTAGCCTCTCATTAAACTGGCCGTAACTCCACAAAACGTAGCCCGAGGGCTCTGAAACTTCTAGGGTGCGTCCGTCAGGTCACTAGGAGCGTCCCCAGGGGGTTTTCTCAGAATCGTGTTCGGGGTACTTTTTTCGGAAAATCGCGATTTTGCGCGGGCATGTTTTCATAGGAAATTTGGCCTGTATTTAGCCTCTCATTATACCGGCCATAACTCCACAAAACATAGCCCGAGGGCTCTGAAACTTCTAGGGTGCGTCCGTCAGGTCACTAGGAGCGTCCCCAGGGGGTTTTCTCAGAATCGGGTTCGGGGTACTTTTTTCGGAAAATCGCGATTTTGCGCGGGCATGTTTTCATAGGAAATTTGGCCTGTATTTAGCCTCTCATTAAACTGGCCATAACTCCACAAAACGTAGCCCGAGGGCTCTGAAACTTCTAGGGTGCGTCCGTCAGGTCACTGGGAGCGTCCCCAGTGGGTTTTCTCAGAATCGGGTTCGGGGTCCGATTTTCGGAAAATCGCGATTTTGCGCGGGCATGTTTTCATAGGAAATTTGGCCTGTATTTAGCCTCTCATTATACTGGCCATAACTCCACAAAACGTAGCCCGAGGGCTCTGAAACTTCTAGGTTGCGTCCGTCAGGTCACTAGGAGCGTCAGCAGTGGGTTTTCTCAGAATCGGGTTCGGGGTCCGATTTTCGGAAAATCGCGATTTTGCGCGGGAATTTTTTCATAGGAAATTTGGCCTGTATTTAGCCTCTCATTAAACTGGCCGTAACTCCACAAAACGTAGCCCGAGGGCTCTGAAACTTCTAGGGTGCGTCCGTCAGGTCACTAGGAGCGTCCCCAGTGGGTTTTCTCAGAATCGGGTTCAGGGTACTTTTTTCGGAAAATCGCGATTTTGCGCGGGCATGTTTTCATAGGAAATTTGGCCTGTATTTAGCCTCTCATTAAACTGGCCGTAACTCCACAAAACGTAGCCCGAGGGCTCTGAAACTTCTAGGGTGCGTCCGTCAGGTCACTAGGAGTGTCCCCAGGGGGTTTTCTCAGAATCGGGTTCGGGGTACTTTTTTCGGAAAATCGTGATTTTGCGCGGGCATGTTTTCATAGGAAATTTGGCCTGTATTTAGCCTCTCATTAAACTGGCAGTAACTCCACAAAACGTAGCCTGAGGGCTCTGAAACTTCTAGGGTGCGTCCGTCAGGTCACTAGGAGCGTCCCCAGTGGGTTTTCTCAGAATCGGGTTCGGGGTCCGATTTTCGGAAAATCGCGATTTTGCGCGGGCATGTTTTCATAGGAAATTTGGCCTGTATTTAGCCTCTCATTAAACTGGCAGTAACTCCACAAAACGTAGCCCGAGGGCTCTGAAACTTCTAGGGTGCGTCCGTCAGGTCACTAGGAGCGTCCCCAGTGGGTTTTCTCAGAATCGGGTTCGGGGTCCGATTTTCGGAAAATCGCGATTTTGCGCGGGCATGTTTTCATAGGAAATTTGGCCTGTATTTAGCCTCTCATTATACTGGCCATAACTCCACAAAACGTAGCCCGAGGGCTCTGAAACTTCTAGGGTGCGTCCGTCAGGTCACTAGGAGCGTCCCCAGTGGGTTTTCTCAGAATCGGGTTCGGGGTCCGATTTTTGGAAAATCGCGATTTTGCGCGGGCATGTTTTCATAGGAAATTTGGCCTGTATTTAGCCTCTCATTAAACTGGCCGTAACTCCACAAAACGTAGCCCGAGGGCTCTGAAACTTCTAGGGTGCGTCCGTCAGGTCACTAGGAGCGTCCCCAGGGGTTTTTCTCAGAATCGGGTTCGGGGTACTTTTTTCGGAAAATCGCGATTTTGCGCGGGCATGTTTTCATAGGAAATTTGGCCTTTATTTAGCCTCTCATTACACTGGCCATAACTCCACAAAACGTAGCCCGAGGGCTCTGAAACTTCTAGGGTGCGTCCGTCAGGTCACTAGGAGCGTCCCCAGGGGGTTTTCTCAGAATCGGGTTCGGGGTACTTTTTTCGGAAAATCGCGATTTTGCGCGGGCATGTTTTCATAGGAAATTTGGCCTGTATTTAGCCTCTCATTAAACTGGCCATAACTCCACAAAACGTAGCCTGAGGGCTCTGAAACTTCTAGGGTGCGCCCGTCAGGTCACTGGGAGCGTCCCCAGTGGGTTTTCTCAGAATCGGGTTCGGGGTCCGATTTTCGGAAAATCGCGATTTTGCGCGGGCATGTTTTCATAGGAAATTTGGCCTGTATTTAGCCTCTAATTATACTGGCCATAACTCCACAAAACGTAGCCCGAGGGCTCTGAAACTTCTAGGGTGCGTCCGTCAGGTCACTAGGAGCGTCCCCAGTGGGTTTTCTCAGAATCGGGTTCGGGGTCCGATTTTCGGAAAATCGCGATTTTGCGCGGGCATGTTTTCATAGGAAATTTGGCCTTTATTTAGCCTCTCATTAAACTGGCCGTAACTCCACAAAACGTAGCCCGAGGGCTCTGAAACTTCTAGGGTGCGTCCGTCAGGTCACTAGGAGCGTCCCCAGGGGGTTTTCTCAGAATCGGGTTCGGGGTACTTTTTTCGGAAAATCGCGATTTTGCGCGGGCATGTTTTCATAGGAAATTTGGCCTGTATTTAGCCTCTCATTAAACTGGCCGTAACTCCACAAAACGTAGCCCGAGGGCTCTGAAACTTCTAGGGTGCGTCCGTCAGGTCACTAGGAGCGTCCCCAGTGGGTTTTCTCAGAATCGGGTTCGGGGTCCGATTTTCGGAAAATCGCGATTTTGCGCGGGCATGTTTTCATAGGAAATTTGGCCTGTATTTAGCCTCTCATTAAACTGGCCGTAACTCCACAAAATGTAGCCCGAGGGCTCTGAAACTTCTAGGGTGCGTCCGTCAGGTCACTAGGAGCGTCCCCAGTGGGTTTTCTCAGAATCGGGTTCGGGGTCCGATTTTCGGAAAATCGCGATTTTGCGCGGGCATGTTTTCATAGGAAATTTGGCCTGTATTTAGCCTCTAATTATACTGGCCATAACTCCACAAAACGTAGCCCGAGGGCTCTGAAACTTCTAGGGTGCGTCCGTCAGGTCACTAGGAGCGTCCCCAGTGGGTTTTCTCAGAATCGGGTTCGGGGTACTTTTTTCGGAAAATCGCGATTTTGCGCGGGCATGTTTTCATAGGAAATTTGGCCTTTATTTAGCCTCTCATTAAACTGGCCGTAACTCCACAAAACGTAGCCCGAGGGCTCTGAAACTTCTAGGGTGCGTCCGTCAGGTCACTAGGAGCGTCCCCAAGGGGTTTTCTCAGAATCGGGTTCGGGGTCCGATTTTCGGAAAATCGCGATTTTGCGCGGGAATGTTTTCATAGGAAATTTGGCCTGTATTTAGCCTCTCATTAAACTGGCCGTAACTCCACAAAACGTAGCCCGAGGGCTCTGAAACTTCTAGGGTGCGTCCGTCAGGTCACTAGGTGCGTCCCCAGGGGGTTTTCTCAGAATCGGGTTCGGGGTACTTTTTTCGGAAAATCGCGATTTTGCGCGGGCATGTTTTCATAGGAAATTTGGCCTGTATTTAGCCTCTCATTAAACTGGCCGTAACTCCACAAAACGTAGCCCGAGGGCTCTGAAACTTCTAGGGTGCGTCCGTCAGGTCACTAGGAGCGTCCCCAGTGGGTTTTCTCAGAATCGGGTTCGGGGTCCGATTTTCGGAAAATCGCGATTTTGCGCGGGAATTTTTTCACAGGAAATTTGGCCTGTATTTAGCCTCTCATTAAACTGGCCGTAACTCCACAAAACGTAGCCCGAGGGCTCTGAAACTTCTAGGGTGCGCCCGTCAGGTCACTGGGAGCGTCCCCAGTGGGTTTTCTCAGAATCGGGTTCGGGGTACTTTTTTCGGAAAATCGCGATTTTGCGCGGGCATGTTTTCATAGGAAATTTGGCCTTTATTTAGCCTCTCATTAAACTGGCCGTAACTCCACAAAACGTAGCCCGAGGGCTCTGAAACTTCTAGGGTGCGTCCGTCAGGTCACTAGGAGCGTCCCCAAGGGGTTTTCTCAGAATCGGGTTCGGGGTCCGATTTTTAGGAAAATCGCGATTTTGCGCGGGCATGTTTTCATAGGAAATTTGGCCTGTATTTAGCCTCTCATTAAACTGGCCGTAACTCCACAAAACGTAGCCCGAGGGCTCTGAAACTTCTAGGGTGCGTCCGTCAGGTCACTAGGTGCGTCCCCAGGGGGTTTTCTCAGAATCGGGTTCGGGGTACTTTTTTCGGAAAATCGCGATTTTGCGCGGGCATGTTTTCATAGGAAATTTGGCCTTTATTTAGCCTCTCATTAAACTGGCCGTAACTCCACAAAACGTAGCCCGAGGGCTCTGAAACTTCTAGGGTGCGTCCGTCAGGTCACTAGGAGCGTCCCCAGGGGGTTTTCTCAGAATCGGGTTCGGGGTACTTTTTTCGGAAAATCGCGATTTTGCGCGGGCATGTTTTCATAGGAAATTTGGCCTGTATTTAGCCTCTCATTAAACTGGCCGTAACTCCACAAAACGTAGCCCGAGGGCTCTGAAACTTCTAGGGTGCGTCCGTCAGGTCACTAGAAGCGTCCCCAGTGGGTTTTCTCAGAATCGGGTTCGGGGTCCGATTTTCGGAAAATCGCGATTTTGCGCGGGAAATTTTTCACAGGAAATTTGGCCTGTATTTAGCCTCTCATTAAACTGGCCGTAACTCCACAAAACGTAGCCCGAGGGCTCTGAAACTTCTAGGGTGCGTCCGTCAGGTCACTAGGAGCGTCCCCAAGGGGTTTTCTCAGAATCGGGTTCGGGGTCCGATTTTCGGAAAATCGCGATTTTGCGCGGGCATGTTTTCATAGGAAATTTGGCCTGTATTTAGCCTCTCATTAAACTGGCCATAACTCCACAAAACGTAGCCCGAGGGCTCTGAAACTTCTAGGGTGCGTCCGTCA
The DNA here is from genome assembly GCF_033239565.1 of Halichoeres trimaculatus. Classification (NCBI taxonomy): domain Eukaryota; kingdom Metazoa; phylum Chordata; class Actinopteri; order Labriformes; family Labridae; genus Halichoeres; species Halichoeres trimaculatus. Next base: position 22,028,686 of record NW_027437197.1, read on the forward strand.
GGTCACTGGGAGCGTCCCCAGTGGGTTTTCTCAGAATCGGGTTCGGGGTCCGATTTTCGGAAAATCGCGATTTTGCGCGGGCATGTTTTCATAGGAAATTTGGCCTGTATTTAGCCTCTCATTAAACTGGCCGTAACTCCACAAAACGTAGACCGAGGGCTCTGAAACTTCTAGGGTGCGTCCGTCAGGTCACTGGGAGTGTCCCCAGTGGGTTTTCTCAGAATCGGGTTCGGGGTCCGATTTTCGGAAAATCGCGATTTTGCGCGGGCATGTTTTCATAGGAAATTTGGCCTGTATTTAGCCTCTCATTAAACTGGCCGTAACTCCACAAAACGTAGCCCGAGGGCTCTGAAACTTCTAGGGTGCGTCCGTCAGGTCACTAGGAGCGTCCCCAGGGGTTTTTCTCAGAATCGGGTTCGGGGTACTTTTTTCGGAAAATCGCGATTTTGCGCGGGCATGTTTTCATAGGAAATTTGGCCTTTATTTAGCCTCTCATTATACTGGCCATAACTCCACAAAACGTAGCCCGAGGGCTCTGAAACTTCTAGGGTGCGTCCGTCAGGTCACTAGGAGCGTCCCCAGTGGGTTTTCTCAGAATCGGGTTCGGGGTCCGATTTTCGGAAAATCGCGATTTTGCGCGGGAATTTTTTCACAGGAAATTTGGCCTGTATTTAGCCTCTCATTAAACTGGCCGTAACTCCACAAAACGTAGCCCGAGGGCTCTGAAACTTCTAGGGTGCGTCCGTCAGGTCACTAGGAGCGTCCCCAAGGGGTTTTCTCAGAATTGGGTTCGGGGTCCGATTTTCGGAAAATCGTGATTTTGCGCGGGCATGTTTTCATAGGAAATTTGGCCTTTATTTAGCCTCTCATTAAACTGGCCATAACTCCACAAAACGTAGCCCGAGGGCTCTGAAACTTCTAGGGTGCGTCCGTCAGGTCACTGGGAGCGTCCCCAGATGGTTTTCTCAGAATCGGATTTGGGGTCCGATTTCCAGAAAATTGCGATTTTGCGCAGGCACGTTTTCATAGGAAATTTGGCCTGTATTTAGCCTCTCATTATACTGGCCATAACTCCACAAAACGTAGCCCGAGGGCTCTGAAACTTCTAGGGTGCATCCGTCAGGTCACTAGGAGCGTCCCCAGTGGGTTTTCTCAGAATCGGGTTCGGGGTACTTTTTTCGGAAAATCGCGATTTTGCGCGGGCATGTTTTCAAAGGAAATTTGGCCTGTATTTAGCCTCTCATTAAACTGGCCGTAACTCCACAAAACGTAGCCCGAGGGCTCTGAAACTTCTAGGGTGCGTCCGTCAGGTCACTAGGAGCGTCCCCAGGGGGTTTTCTCAGAATCGGGTTCGGGGTACTTTTTTCGGAAAATCGCGATTTTGCGCGGGCATGTTTTCATAGGAAATTTGGCCTGTATTTAGCCTCTCATTATACCGGCCATAACTCCACAAAACATAGCCCGAGGGCTCTGAAACTTCTAGGGTGCGTCCGTCAGGTCACTAGGAGCGTCCCCAGGGGGTTTTCTCAGAATCGGGTTCGGGGTACTTTTTTCGGAAAATCGCGATTTTGCGCGGGCATGTTTTCATAGGAAATTTGGCCTGTATTTAGCCTCTCATTAAACTGGCCATAACTCCACAAAACGTAGCCCGAGGGCTCTGAAACTTCTAGGGTGCGTCCGTCAGGTCACTGGGAGCGTCCCCAGTGGGTTTTCTCAGAATCGGGTTCGGGGTCCGATTTTCGGAAAATCGCGATTTTGCGCGGGCATGTTTTCATAGGACATTTGGCCTGTATTTAGCCTCTCATTATACTGGCCATAACTCCACAAAACGTAGCCCGAGGGCTCTGAAACTTCTAGGTTGCGTCCGTCAGGTCACTAGGAGCGTCAGCAGTGGGTTTTCTCAGAATCGGGTTCGGGGTCCGATTTTCGGAAAATCGCGATTTTGCGCGGGAATTTTTTCATAGGAAATTTGGCCTGTATTTAGCCTCTCATTAAACTGGCCGTAACTCCACAAAACGTAGCCCGAGGGCTCTGAAACTTCTAGGGTGCGTCCGTCAGGTCACTAGGAGCGTCCCCAGTGGGTTTTCTCAGAATCGGGTTCAGGGTCCGATTTTCGGAAAATCGCGATTTTGCGCGGGCATGTTTTCATAGGAAATTTGGCCTGTATTTTGCCTCTCATTAAACTGGCCGTAACTCCACAAAACGTAGCCCGAGGGCTCTGAAACTTCTAGGGTGCGTCCGTCAGGTCACTAGGAGCGTCCCCAGTGGGTTTTGTCAGAATCGGGTTCGGGGTCCGATTTTCAGAAAATCGCGATTTTGCGCGGGCATGTTTTCATAGGAAATTTGGCCTGTATTTAGCCTCTCATTAAACTGGCCGTAACTCCACAAAACGTAGCCCGAGGGCTCTGAAACTTCTAGGGTGCGTCCGTCAGGTCACTAGGAGCGTCCCCAGGGGGTTTTCTCAGAATCGGGTTCGGGGTACTTTTTTCGGAAAATCGCGATTTTGCGCGGGCATGTTTTCATAGGAAATTTGGCCTGTATTTAGCCTCTCATTAAACTGGCCGTAACTCCACAAAATGTAGCCCGAGGGCTCTGAAACTTCTAGGGTGCGCCCGTCAGGTCACTGGGAGCGTCCCCAGTGGGTTTTCTCAGAATCGGGTTCGGGGTCCGATTTTCGGAAAATCGCAGTTTTGCGCGGGCATGTTTTCATAGGAAATTTGGCCTGTATTTAGCCTCTAATTATACTGGCCATAACTCCACAAAACGTAGCCCGAGGGCTCTGAAACTTCTAGGGTGAGTCCGTCAGGTCACTAGGAGCGTCCCCAGTGGGTTTTCTCAGAATCGGGTTCGGGGTACTTTTTTCGGAAAATCGCGATTTTGCGCGGGCATGTTTTCATAGGAAATTTGGCCTTTATTTAGCCTCTCATTAAACTGGCCGTAACTCCACAAAACGTAGCCCGAGGGCTCTGAAACTTCTAGGGTGCGTCCGTCAGGTCACTAGGAGCGTCCCCAAGGGGTTTTCTCAGAATCGGGTTCGGGGTCCGATTTTCGGAAAATCGCGATTTTGCGCGGGCATGTTTTCATAGGAAATTTGGCCTGTATTTAGCCTCTCATTAAACTGGCCGTAACTCCACAAAACGTAGCCCGAGGGCTCTGAAACTTCTAGGGTGCGTCCGTCAGGTCACTAGGTGCGTCCCCAGGGGGTTTTCTCAGAATCGGGTTCGGGGTACTTTTTTCGGAAAATCGCGATTTTGCGCGGGCATGTTTTCATAGGAAATTTGGCCTGTATTTAGCCTCTCATTAAACTGGCCGTAACTCCACAAAACGTAGCCCGAGGGCTCTGAAACTTCTAGGGTGCGTCCGTCAGGTCACTAGGAGTGTCCCCAGTGGGTTTTCTCAGAATCGGGTTCGGGGTCCGATTTTCGGAAAATCGCGATTTTGCGTGGGCATGTTTTCATAGGAAATTTGGCCTGTATTTAGCCTCTCATTAAACTGGCCGTAACTCCACAAAACGTAGCCCGAGGGCTCTGAAACTTCTAGGGTGCGTCCGTCAGGTCACTAGGAGCGTCCCCAAGGGGTTTTCTCAGAATCGGGTTCGGGGTCCGATTTTCGGAAAATCGCGATTTTGCGCGGGCATGTTTTCATAGGAAATTTGGCCTGTATTTAGCCTCTCATTAAACTGGCCATAACTCCACAAAACGTAGCCCGAGGGCTCTGAAACTTCTAGGGTGCGTCCGTCAGGTCACTGGGAGCGTCCCCAGTGGGTTTTCTCAGAATCGGGTTCGGGGTCCGATTTTCGGAAAATCGCGATTTTGCGCGGGCATGTTTTCATAGGAAATTTGGCCTGTATTTAGCCTCTCATTAAACTGGCCGTAACTCCACAAAACGTAGACCGAGGGCTCTGAAACTTCTAGGGTGCGTCCGTCAGGTCACTGGGAGTGTCCCCAGTGGGTTTTCTCAGAATCGGGTTCGGGGTCCGATTTTCGGAAAATCGCGATTTTGCGCTGGCATGTTTTCATAGGAAATTTGGCCTGTATTTAGCCTCTCATTAAACTGGCCGTAACTCCACAAAACGTAGCCCGAGGGCTCTGAAACTTCTAGGGTGCGTCCGTCAGGTCACTAGGAGCGTCCCCAGGGGTTTTTCTCAGAATCGGGTTCGGGGTACTTTTTTCGGAAAATCGCGATTTTGCGCGGGCATGTTTTCATAGGAAATTTGGCCTTTATTTAGCCTCTCATTATACTGGCCATAACTCCACAAAACGTAGCCCGAGGGCTCTGAAACTTCTAGGGTGCGTCCGTCAGGTCACTAGGAGCGTCCCCAGTGGGTTTTCTCAGAATCGGGTTCGGGGTCCGATTTTCGGAAAATCGCGATTTTGCGCGGGAATTTTTTCACAGGAAATTTGGCCTGTATTTAGCCTCTCATTAAACTGGCCGTAACTCCACAAAACGTAGCCCGAGGGCTCTGAAACTTCTAGGGTGCGTCCGTCAGGTCACTAGGAGCGTCCCCAAGGGGTTTTCTCAGAATTGGGTTCGGGGTCCGATTTTCGGAAAATCGTGATTTTGCGCGGGCATGTTTTCATAGGAAATTTGGCCTGTATTTAGCCTCTCATTAAACTGGCCATAACTCCACAAAACGTAGCCCGAGGGCTCTGAAACTTCTAGGGTGCGTCCATCAGGTCACTGGGAGCGTCCCCAGATGGTTTTCTCAGAATCGGATTTGGGGTCCGATTTCCAGAAAATTGCGATTTTGCGCAGGCACGTTTTCATAGGAAATTTGGCCTGTATTTAGCCTCTCATTATACTGGCCATAACTCCACAAAACGTAGCCCGAGGGCTCTGAAACTTCTAGGGTGCATCCGTCAGGTCACTAGGAGCGTCCCCAGTGGGTTTTCTCAGAATCGGGTTCGGGGTACTTTTTTCGGAAAATCGCGATTTTGCGCGGGCATGTTTTCATAGGAAATTTGGCCTGTATTTAGCCTCTCATTAAACTGGCCGTAACTCCACAAAACGTAGCCCGAGGGCTCTGAAACTTCTAGGGTGCGTCCGTCAGGTCACTAGGAGCGTCCCCAGGGGGTTTTCTCAGAATCGGGTTCGGGGTACTTTTTTCGGAAAATCGCGATTTTGCGCGGGCATGTTTTCATAGGAAATTTGGCCTGTATTTAGCCTCTCATTATACCGGCCATAACTCCACAAAACATAGCCCGAGGGCTCTGAAACTTCTAGGGTGCGTCCGTCAGGTCACTAGGAGCGTCCCCAGGGGGTTTTCTCAGAATCGGGTTCGGGGTACTTTTTTCGGAAAATCGCGATTTTGCGCGGGCATGTTTTCATAGGAAATTTGGCCTGTATTTAGCCTCTCATTAAACTGGCCATAACTCCACAAAACGTAGCCCGAGGGCTCTGAAACTTCTAGGGTGCGTCCGTCAGGTCACTGGGAGCGTCCCCAGTGGGTTTTCTCAGAATCGGGTTCGGGGTCCGATTTTCGGAAAATCGCGATTTTGCGCGGGCATGTTTTCATAGGAAATTTGGCCTGTATTTAGCCTCTCATTATACTGGCCATAACTCCACAAAACGTAGCCCGAGGGCTCTGAAACTTCTAGGTTGCGTCCGTCAGGTCACTAGGAGCGTCAGCAGTGGGTTTTCTCAGAATCGGGTTCGGGGTCCGATTTTCGGAAAATCGCGATTTTGCGCGGGAATTTTTTCATAGGAAATTTGGCCTGTATTTAGCCTCTCATTAAACTGGCCGTAACTCCACAAAACGTAGCCCGAGGGCTCTGAAACTTCTAGGGTGCGTCCGTCAGGTCACTAGGAGCGTCCCCAGTGGGTTTTCTCAGAATCGGGTTCAGGGTCCGATTTTCGGAAAATCGCGATTTTGCGCAGGCATGTTTTCATAGGAAATTTGGCCTGTATTTTGCCTCTCATTAAACTGGCCGTAACTCCACAAAACGTAGCCCGAGGGCTCTGAAACTTCTAGGGTGCGTCCGTCAGGTCACTAGGAGCGTCCCCAGTGGGTTTTGTCAGAATCGGGTTCGGGGTCCGATTTTCAGAAAATCGCGATTTTGCGCGGGCATGTTTTCATAGGAAATTTGGCCTGTATTTAGCCTCTCATTAAACTGGCCGTAACTCCAGAAAACGTAGCCCGAGGGCTCTGAAACTTCTAGGGTGCGTCCGTCAGGTCACTAGGAGCGTCCCCAGGGGGTTTTCTCAGAATCGGGTTCGGGGTACTTTTTTCGGAAAATCGCGATTTTGCGCGGGCATGTTTTCATAGGAAATTTGGCCTGTATTTAGCCTCTCATTAAACTGGCCGTAACTCCACAAAACGTAGACTGAGGGCTCTGAAACTTCTAGGGTGCGTCCGTCAGGTCACTAGGAGCGTCCCCAGGGGGTTTTCTCAGAATCGGGTTCGGGGTACTTTTTTCGGAAAATCGCGATTTTGCGCGGGCATGTTTTCATAGGAAATTTGGCCTGTATTTAGCCTCTCATTAAACTGGCAGTAACTCCACAAAACGTAGCCCGAGGGCTCTGAAACTTCTAGGGTGCGTCCGTCAGGTCACTAGGAGCGTCCCCAGTGGGTTTTCTCAGAATCGGGTTCGGGGTCCGATTTTCGGAAAATCGCGATTTTGCGCGGGCATGTTTTCATAGGAAATTTGGCCTGTATTTAGCCTCTCATTAAACTGGCAGTAACTCCACAAAACGTAGCCCGAGGGCTCTGAAACTTCTAGGGTGCGTCCGTCAGGTCACTAGGAGCGTCCCCAGTGGGTTTTCTCAGAATCGGGTTCGGGGTCCGATTTTCGGAAAATCGCGATTTTGCGCGGGCATGTTTTCATAGGAAATTTGGCCTGTATTTAGCCTCTCATTATACTGGCCATAACTCCACAAAACGTAGCCCGAGGGCTCTGAAACTTCTAGGGTGCGTCCGTCAGGTCACTAGGAGCGTCCCCAGTGGGTTTTCTCAGAATCGGGTTCGGGGTCCGATTTTTTTGAAAATCGCGATTTTGCGCGGGCATGTTTTCATAGGAAATTTGGCCTGTATTTACCCTCTCATTAAACTGGCCGTAACTCCACAAAACGTAGCCCGAGGGCTCTGAAACTTCTAGGGTGCGTCCGTCAGGTCACTAGGAGCGTCCCCAGGGGTTTTTCTCAGAATCGGGTTCGGGGTACTTTTTTCGGAAAATCGCGATTTTGCGCGGGCATGTTTTCATAGGAAATTTGGCCTTTATTTAGCCTCTCATTACACTGGCCATAACTCCACAAAACGTAGCCCGAGGGCTCTGAAACTTCTAGGGTGCGTCCGTCAGGTCACTAGGAGCGTCCCCAGGGGGTTTTCTCAGAATCGGGTTCGGGGTACTTTTTTCGGAAAATCGCGATTTTGCGCGGGCATGTTTTCATAGGAAATTTGGCCTGTATTTAGCCTCTCATTAAACTGGCCATAACTCCACAAAACGTAGCCTGAGGGCTCTGAAACTTCTAGGGTGCGCCCGTCAGGTCACTGGGAGCGTCCCCAGTGGGTTTTCTCAGAATCGGGTTCGGGGTCCGATTTTCGGAAAATCGCGATTTTGCGCGGGCATGTTTTCATAGGAAATTTGGCCTGTATTTAGCCTCTAATTATACTGGCCATAACTCCACAAAACGTAGCCCGAGGGCTCTGAAACTTCTAGGGTGCGTCCGTCAGGTCACTAGGAGCGTCCCCAGTGGGTTTTCTCAGAATCGGGTTCGGGGTCCGATTTTCGGAAAATCGCGATTTTGCGCGGGCATGTTTTCATAGGAAATTTGGCCTTTATTTTGCCTCTCATTAAACTGGCCGTAACTCCACAAAACGTAGCCCGAGGGCTCTGAAACTTCTAGGGTGCGTCCGTCAGGTCACTAGGAGCGTCCCCAGTGGGTTTTGTCAGAATCGGGTTCGGGGTCCGATTTTCAGAAAATCGCGATTTTGCGCGGGCATGTTTTCATAGGAAATTTGGCCTGTATTTAGCCTCTCATTAAACTGGCCGTAACTCCAGAAAACGTAGCCCGAGGGCTCTGAAACTTCTAGGGTGCGTCCGTCAGGTCACTAGGAGCGTCCCCAGGGGGTTTTCTCAGAATCGGGTTCGGGGTACTTTTTTCGGAAAATCGCGATTTTGCGCGGGCATGTTTTCATAGGAAATTTGGCCTGTATTTAGCCTCTCATTAAACTGGCCGTAACTCCACAAAACGTAGCCCGAGGGCTCTGAAACTTCTAGGGTGCGTCCGTCAGGTCACTAGGAGCGTCCCCAGGGGGTTTTCTCAGAATCGGGTTCGGGGTACTTTTTTCGGAAAATCGCGATTTTGCGCGGGCATGTTTTCATAGGAAATTTGGCCTGTATTTAGCCTCTCATTAAACTGGCAGTAACTCCACAAAACGTAGCCCGAGGGCTCTGAAACTTCTAGGGTGCGTCCGTCAGGTCACTAGGAGCGTCCCCAGTGGGTTTTCTCAGAATCGGGTTCGGGGTCCGATTTTCGGAAAATCGCGATTTTGCGCGGGCATGTTTTCATAGGAAATTTGGCCTGTATTTAGCCTCTCATTAAACTGGCAGTAACTCCACAAAACGTAGCCCGAGGGCTCTGAAACTTCTAGGGTGCGTCCGTCAGGTCACTAGGAGCGTCCCCAGTGGGTTTTCTCAGAATCGGGTTCGGGGTCCGATTTTCGGAAAATCGCGATTTTGCGCGGGCATGTTTTCATAGGAAATTTGGCCTGTATTTAGCCTCTCATTATACTGGCCATAACTCCACAAAACGTAGCCCGAGGGCTCTGAAACTTCTAGGGTGCGTCCGTCAGGTCACTAGGAGCGTCCCCAGTGGGTTTTCTCAGAATCGGGTTCGGGGTCCGATTTTTGGAAAATCGCGATTTTGCGCGGGCATGTTTTCATAGGAAATTTGGCCTGTATTTACCCTCTCATTAAACTGGCCGTAACTCCACAAAACGTAGCCCGAGGGCTCTGAAACTTCTAGGGTGCGTCCGTCAGGTCACTAGGAGCGTCCCCAGGGGTTTTTCTCAGAATCGGGTTCGGGGTACTTTTTTCGGAAAATCGCGATTTTGCGCGGGCATGTTTTCATAGGAAATTTGGCCTTTATTTAGCCTCTCATTACACTGGCCATAACTCCACAAAACGTAGCCCGAGGGCTCTGAAACTTCTAGGGTGCGTCCGTCAGGTCACTAGGAGCGTCCCCAGGGGGTTTTCTCAGAATCGGGTTCGGGGTACTTTTTTCGGAAAATCGCGATTTTGCGCGGGCATGTTTTCATAGGAAATTTGGCCTGTATTTAGCCTCTCATTAAACTGGCCATAACTCCACAAAACGTAGCCTGAGGGCTCTGAAACTTCTAGGGTGCGCCCGTCAGGTCACTGGGAGCGTCCCCAGTGGGTTTTCTCAGAATCGGGTTCGGGGTCCGATTTTCGGAAAATCGCGATTTTGCGCGGGCATGTTTTCATAGGAAATTTGGCCTGTATTTAGCCTCTAATTATACTGGCCATAACTCCACAAAACGTAGCCCGAGGGCTCTGAAACTTCTAGGGTGCGTCCGTCAGGTCACTAGGAGCGTCCCCAGTGGGTTTTCTCAGAATCGGGTTCGGGGTCCGATTTTCGGAAAATCGCGATTTTGCGCGGGCATGTTTTCATAGGAAATTTGGCCTTTATTTAGCCTCTCATTAAACTGGCCGTAACTCCACAAAACGTAGCCCGAGGGCTCTGAAACTTCTAGGGTGCGTCCGTCAGGTCACTAGGAGCGTCCCCAGGGGGTTTTCTCAGAATCGGGTTCGGGGTACTTTTTTCGGAAAATCGCGATTTTGCGCGGGCATGTTTTCATAGGAAATTTGGCCTGTATTTAGCCTCTCATTAAACTGGCCGTAACTCCACAAAACGTAGCCCGAGGGCTCTGAAACTTCTAGGGTGCGTCCGTCAGGTCACTAGGAGCGTCCCCAGTGGGTTTTCTCAGAATCGGGTTCGGGGTCCGATTTTCGGAAAATCGCGATTTTGCGCGGGCATGTTTTCATAGGAAATTTGGCCTGTATTTAGCCTCTCATTAAACTGGCCGTAACTCCACAAAATGTAGCCCGAGGGCTCTGAAACTTCTAGGGTGCGTCCGTCAGGTCACTAGGAGCGTCCCCAGTGGGTTTTCTCAGAATCGGGTTCGGGGTCCGATTTTCGGAAAATCGCGATTTTGCGCGGGCATGTTTTCATAGGAAATTTGGCCTGTATTTAGCCTCTAATTATACTGGCCATAACTCCACAAAACGTAGCCCGAGGGCTCTGAAACTTCTAGGGTGCGTCCGTCAGGTCACTAGGAGCGTCCCCAGTGGGTTTTCTCAGAATCGGGTTCGGGGTACTTTTTTCGGAAAATCGCGATTTTGCGCGGGCATGTTTTCATAGGAAATTTGGCCTTTATTTAGCCTCTCATTAAACTGGCCGTAACTCCACAAAACGTAGCCCGAGGGCTCTGAAACTTCTAGGGTGCGTCCGTCAGGTCACTAGGAGCGTCCCCAAGGGGTTTTCTCAGAATCGGGTTCGGGGTCCGATTTTCGGAAAATCGCGATTTTGCGCGGGAATGTTTTCATAGGAAATTTGGCCTGTATTTAGCCTCTCATTAAACTGGCCGTAACTCCACAAAACGTAGCCCGAGGGCTCTGAAACTTCTAGGGTGCGTCCGTCAGGTCACTAGGTGCGTCCCCAGGGGGTTTTCTCAGAATCGGGTTCGGGGTACTTTTTTCGGAAAATCGCGATTTTGCGCGGGCATGTTTTCATAGGAAATTTGGCCTGTATTTAGCCTCTCATTAAACTGGCCGTAACTCCACAAAACGTAGCCCGAGGGCTCTGAAACTTCTAGGGTGCGTCCGTCAGGTCACTAGGAGCGTCCCCAGTGGGTTTTCTCAGAATCGGGTTCGGGGTCCGATTTTCGGAAAATCGCGATTTTGCGCGGGAATTTTTTCACAGGAAATTTGGCCTGTATTTAGCCTCTCATTAAACTGGCCGTAACTCCACAAAACGTAGCCCGAGGGCTCTGAAACTTCTAGGGTGCGCCCGTCAGGTCACTGGGAGCGTCCCCAGTGGGTTTTCTCAGAATCGGGTTCGGGGTACTTTTTTCGGAAAATCGCGATTTTGCGCGGGCATGTTTTCATAGGAAATTTGGCCTTTATTTAGCCTCTCATTAAACTGGCCGTAACTCCACAAAACGTAGCCCGAGGGCTCTGAAACTTCTAGGGTGCGTCCGTCAGGTCACTAGGAGCGTCCCCAAGGGGTTTTCTCAGAATCGGGTTCGGGGTCCGATTTTTAGGAAAATCGCGATTTTGCGCGGGCATGTTTTCATAGGAAATTTGGCCTGTATTTAGCCTCTCATTAAACTGGCCGTAACTCCACAAAACGTAGCCCGAGGGCTCTGAAACTTCTAGGGTGCGTCCGTCAGGTCACTAGGTGCGTCCCCAGGGGGTTTTCTCAGAATCGGGTTCGGGGTACTTTTTTCGGAAAATCGCGATTTTGCGCGGGCATGTTTTCATAGGAAATTTGGCCTGTATTTAGCCTCTCATTAAACTCGCCGTAACTCCACAAAACGTAGCCCGAGGGCTCTGAAACTTCTAGGGTGCGTCCGTCAGGTCACTAGGAGCGTCCCCAGTGGGTTTTCTCAGAATCGGGTTCGGGGTCCGATTTTCGGAAAATCGCGATTTTGCGCGTGAATTTTTTCACAGGAAATTTGGCCTGTATTTAGCCTCTCATTAAACTGGCCGTAACTCCACAAAACGTAGCCCGAGGGCTCTGAAACTTCTAGGGTGCGTCCGTCAGGTCACTAGGAGCGTCCCCAAGGGGTTTTCTCAGAATCGGGTTCGGGGTCCGATTTTCGGAAAATCGCGATTTTGCGCGGGCATGTTTTCATAGGAAATTTGGCCTGTATTTAGCCTCTCATTAAACTGGCCATAACTCCACAAAACGTAGCCCGAGGGCTCTGAAACTTCTAGGGTGCGTCCGTCAGGTCACTGGGAGCGTCCCCAGTGGGTTTTCTCAGAATCGGGTTCGGGGTCCGATTTTCGGAAAATCGCGATTTTGCGCGGGCATGTTTTCATAGGAAATTTGGCCTGTATTTAGCCTCTCATTAAACTGGCCGTAACTCCACAAAACGTAGACCGAGGGCTCTGAAACTTCTAGGGTGCGTCCGTCAGGTCACTGGGAGTGTCCCCAGTGGGTTTTCTCAGAATCGGGTTCGGGGTCCGATTTTCGGAAAATCGCGATTTTGCGCGGGCATGTTTTCATAGGAAATTTGGCCTGTATTTAGCCTCTCATTAAACTGGCCGTAACTCCACAAAACGTAGCCCGAGGGCTCTGAAACTTCTAGGGTGCGTCCGTCAGGTCACTAGGAGCGTCCCCAGGGGTTTTTCTCAGAATCGGGTTCGGGGTACTTTTTTCGGAAAATCGCGATTTTGCGCGGGCATGTTTTCATAGGAAATTTGGCCTTTATTTAGCCTCTCATTATACTGGCCATAACTCCACAAAACGTAGCCCGAGGGCTCTGAAACTTCTAGGGTGCGTCCGTCAGGTCACTAGGAGCGTCCCCAGTGGGTTTTCTCAGAATCGGGTTCGGGGTCCGATTTTCGGAAAATCGCGATTTTGCGCGGGAATTTTTTCACAGGAAATTTGGCCTGTATTTAGCCTCTCATTAAACTGGCCGTAACTCCACAAAACGTAGCCCGAGGGCTCTGAAACTTCTAGGGTGCGTCCGTCAGGTCACTAGGAGCGTCCCCAAGGGGTTTTCTCAGAATTGGGTTCGGGGTCCGATTTTCGGAAAATCGTGATTTTGCGCGGGCATGTTTTCATAGGAAATTTGGCCTGTATTTAGCCTCTCATTAAACTGGCCATAACTCCACAAAACGTAGCCCGAGGGCTCTGAAACTTCTAGGGTGCGTCCGTCAGGTCACTGGGAGCGTCCCCAGATGGTTTTCTCAGAATCGGATTTGGGGTCCGATTTCCAGAAAATTGCGATTTTGCGCAGGCACGTTTTCATAGGAAATTTGGCCTGTATTTAGCCTCTCATTATACTGGCCATAACTCCACAAAACGTAGCCCGAGGGCTCTGAAACTTCTAGGGTGCATCCGTCAGGTCACTAGGAGCGTCCCCAGTGGGTTTTCTCAGAATCGGGTTCGGGGTACTTTTTTCGGAAAATCGCGATTTTGCGCGGGCATGTTTTCATAGGAAATTTGGCCTGTATTTAGCCTCTCATTAAACTGGCCGTAACTCCACAAAACGTAGCCCGAGGGCTCTGAAACTTCTAGGGTGCGTCCGTCAGGTCACTAGGAGCGTCCCCAGGGGGTTTTCTCAGAATCGGGTTCGGGGTACTTTTTTCGGAAAATCGCGATTTTGCGCGGGCATGTTTTCATAGGAAATTTGGCCTGTATTTAGCCTCTCATTATACCGGCCATAACTCCACAAAACATAGCCCGAGGGCTCTGAAACTTCTAGGGTGCGTCCGTCAGGTCACTAGGAGCGTCCCCAGGGGGTTTTCTCAGAATCGGGTTCGGGGTACTTTTTTCGGAAAATCGCGATTTTGCGCGGGCATGTTTTCATAGGAAATTCGGCCTGTATTTAGCCTCTCATTAAACTGGCCATAACTCCACAAAACGTAGCCCGAGGGCTCTGAAACTTCTAGGGTGCGTCCGTCAGGTCACTGGGAGCGTCCCCAGTGGGTTTTCTCAGAATCGGGTTCGGGGTCCGATTTTCGGAAAATCGCGATTTTGCGCGGGCATGTTTTCATAGGAAATTTGGCCTGTATTTAGCCTCTCATTATACTGGCCATAACTCCACAAAACGTAGCCCGAGGGCTCTGAAACTTCTAGGTTGCGTCCGTCAGGTCACTAGGAGCGTCAGCAGTGGGTTTTCTCAGAATCGGGTTCGGGGTCCGATTTTCGGAAAATCGCGATTTTGCGCGGGAATTTTTTCATAGGAAATTTGGCCTGTATTTAGCCTCTCATTAAACTGGCCGTAACTCCACAAAACGTAGCCCGAGGGCTCTGAAACTTCTAGGGTGCGTCCGTCAGGTCACTAGGAGCGTCCCCAGTGGGTTTTCTCAGAATCGGGTTCAGGGTCCGATTTTCGGAAAATCGCGATTTTGCGCGGGCATGTTTTCATAGGAAATTTGGCCTGTATTTTGCCTCTCATTAAACTGGCCGTAACTCCACAAAACGTAGCCCGAGGGCTCTGAAACTTCTAGGGTGCGTCCGTCAGGTCACTAGGAGCGTCCCCAGTGGGTTTTGTCAGAATCGGGTTCGGGGTCCGATTTTCAGAAAATCGCGATTTTGCGCGGGCATGTTTTCATAGGAAATTTGGCCTGTATTTAGCCTCTCATTAAACTGGCCGTAACTCCACAAAACGTAGCCCGAGGGCTCTGAAACTTCTAGGGTGCGTCCGTCAGGTCACTAGGAGCGTCCCCAGGGGGTTTTCTCAGAATCGGGTTAGGGGTACTTTTTTCGGAAAATCGCGATTTTGCGCGGGCATGTTTTCATAGGAAATTTGGCCTGTATTTAGCCTCTCATTAAACTGGCCGTAACTCCACAAAACGTAGCCCGAGGGCTCTGAAACTTCTAGGGTGCGTCCGTCAGGTCACTAGGAGCGTCCCCAGTGGGTTTTCTCAGAATCGGGTTCGGGGTACTTTTTTCGGAAAATCGCGATTTTGCGCGGGCATGTTTTCATAGGAAATTTGGCCTGTATTTAGCCTCTCATTAAACTGGCCGTAACTCCACAAAATGTAGCCCGAGGGCTCTGAAACTTCTAGGGTGCGCCCGTCAGGTCACTGGGAGCGTCCCCAGTGGGTTTTCTCAGAATCGGGTTCGGGGTCCGATTTTCGGAAAATCGCGATTTTGCGCGGGCATGTTTTCATAGGAAATTTGGCCTGTATTTAGCCTCTAATTATACTGGCCATAACTCCACAAAACGTAGCCTGAGGGCTCTGAAACTTCTAGGGTGCGTCCGTCAGGTCACTAGGAGCGTCCCCAGTGGGTTTTCTCAGAATCGGGTTCGGGGTACTTTTTTCGGAAAATCGCGATTTTGCGCGGGCATGTTTTCATAGGAAATTTGGCCTTTATTTAGCCTCTCATTAAACTGGCCGTAACTCCACAAAACGTAGCCCGAGGGCTCTGAAACTTCTAGGGTGCGTCCGTCAGGTCACTAGGAGCGTCCCCAAGGGGTTTTCTCAGAATCGGGTTCGGGGTCCGATTTTCGGAAAATCGCGATTTTGCGCGGGCATGTTTTCATAGGAAATTTGGCCTGTATTTAGCCTCTCATTATACTGGCCGTAACTCCACAAAACGTAGCCCGAGGGCTCTGAAACTTCTAGGGTGCGTCCGTCAGGTCACTAGGTGCGTCCCCAGGGGGTTTTCTCAGAATCGGGTTCGGGGTACTTTTTTCGGAAAATCGCGATTTTGCGCGGGCATGTTTTCATAGGAAATTTGGCCTGTATTTAGCCTCTCATTAAACTGGCCGTAACTCCACAAAACGTAGCCCGAGGGCTCTGAAACTTCTAGGGTGCGTCCGTCAGGTCACTAGGAGCGTCCCCAGTGGGTTTTCTCAGAATCGGGTTCGGGGTCCGATTTTCGGAAAATCACGATTTTGCGTGGGCATGTTTTCATAGGAAATTTGGCCTGTATTTAGCCTCTCATTAAACTGGCCGTAACTCCACAAAACGTAGCCCGAGGGCTCTGAAACTTCTAGGGTGCGTCCGTCAGGTCACTAGGAGCGTCCCCAAGGGGTTTTCTCAGAATCGGGTTCGGGGTCCGATTTTCGGAAAATCGCGATTTTGCGCGGGCATGTTTTCATAGGAAATTTGGCCTGTATTTAGCCTCTCATTAAACTGGCCATAACTCCACAAAACGTAGCCCGAGGGCTCTGAAACTTCTAGGGTGCGTCCGTCAGGTCACTGGGAGCGTCCCCAGTGGGTTTTCTCAGAATCGGGTTCGGGGTCCGATTTTCGGAAAATCGCGATTTTGCGCGGGCATGTTTTCATAGGAAATTTGGCCTGTATTTAGCCTCTCATTAAACTGGCCGTAACTCCACAAAACGTAGCCCGAGGGCTCTGAAACTTCTAGGGTGCGTCCGTCAGGTCACTAGGAGCGTCCCCAGTGGGTTTTCTCAGAATCGGGTTCGGGATCCTAATTTTCGGAAAATCGCGATTTTGCGCAGGCATTTTTTCATAGGAAATTTGGCCTGTATTTAGCCTCTCATTAAACTGGCCGTAACTCCACAAAACGTAGCTCGAGGGCTCTGAAACTTCTAGGGTGCGTCCGTCAGGTCACTAGGAGCGTCCCCAGTGGGTTTTCTCAGAATCGGGTTCGGGGTCCGATTTTCGGAAAATCGCGATTTTGCGCGGGCATGTTTTCATAGGAAATTTGGCCTGTATTTAGCCTCTCATTAAACTGGCCGTAACTCCACAAAACGTAGCCCGAGGGCTCTGAAACTTCTAGGGTGCGTCCGTCAGGTCACTAGGAGCGTCCCCAGGGGGTTTTCTCAGAATCGGGTTCGGGGTACTTTTTTCGGAAAATCGCGATTTTGCGCGGGGATGTTTTCATAGGAAATTTGGCCTTTATTTAGCCTCTCATTATACCGGCCATAACTCCACAAAACGTAGCCCGAGGGCTCTGAAACTTCTAGGGTGCGTCCGTCAGGTCACTAGGAGCGTCCCCAGGGGGTTTTCTCAGAATCGGGTTCGGGGTACTTTTTTCGGAAAATCGCGATTTTGCACGGGCATGTTTTCATAGGAAATTTGGCCTGTATTTAGCCTCTCATTAAACTGGCCGTAACTCCACAAAACGTAGCCCGAGGGCTCTGAAACTTCTAGGGTGCGTCCGTCAGGTCACTAGGAGCGTCAGCAGTGGGTTTTCTCAGAATCGGGTTCGGGGTCCGATTTTCGGAAAATCGCGATTTTGCGCGGGAATGTTTTCATAGGAAATTTGGCCTTTATTTAGCCTCTCATTATACCGGCCATAACTCCACAAAACGTAGCCCGAGGGCTCTGAAACTTCTAGGGTGCGTCCGTCAGGTCACTAGGAGCGTCCCCAGGGGGTTTTCTCAGAATCGGGTTCGGGGTACTTTTTTCGGAAAATCGCGATTTTGCACGGGCATGTTTTCATAGGAAATTTGGCCTGTATTTAGCCTCTCATTAAACTGGCCGTAACTCCACAAAACGTAGCCCGAGGGCTCTGAAACTTCTAGGGTGCGTCCGTCAGGTCACTAGGAGCGTCCCCAGTGGGTTTTCTCAGAATCGGGTTCGGGATCCTAATTTTCGGAAAATCGCGATTTTGCGCAGGCATTTTTTCATAGGAAATTTGGCCTGTATTTAGCCTCTCATTAAACTGGCCGTAACTCCACAAAACGTAGCTCGAGGGCTCTGAAACTTCTAGGGTGCGTCCGTCAGGTCACTAGGAGCGTCCCCAGTGGGTTTTCTCAGAATCGGGTTCGGGGTCCGATTTTCTGAAAATCGCGATTTTGCGCGGGCATGTTTTCATAGGAAATTTGGCCTGTATTTAGCCTCTCATTAAACTGGCCGTAACTCCACAAAACGTAGCCCGAGGGCTCTGAAACTTCTAGGGTGCGTCCGTCAGGTCACTAGGAGCGTCCCCAGTGGGTTTTCTCAGAATCGGGTTCGGGATCCGATTTTCGGAAAATCGCGATTTTGCGCAGGCATTTTTTCATAGGAAATTTGGCCTGTATTTAGCCTCTCATTAAACTGGCCGTAACTCCACAAAACGTAGCCCGAGGGCTCTGAAACTTCTAGGGTGCGTCCGTCAGGTCACTAGGAGCGTCCCCAGTGGGTTTTCTCAGAATCGGGTTCGGGGTCCGATTTTCTGAAAATCGCGATTTTGCGCGGGCATGTTTTCACAGGAAATTTGGCCTGTATTTAGCCTCTCATTAAACTGGCCGTAACTCCACAAAACGTAGCCCGAGGGCTCTGAAACTTCTAGGGTGCGTCCGTCAGGTCACTAGGAGCGTCCCCAGTGGGTTTTCTCAGAATCGGGTTCGGGATCCTAATTTTCGGAAAATCGCGATTTTGCGCAGGCATTTTTTCATAGGAAATTTGGCCTGTATTTAGCCTCTCATTAAACTGGCCGTAACTCCACAAAACGTAGCTCGAGGGCTCTGAAACTTCTAGGGTGCGTCCGTCAGGTAACTAGGAGCGTCCCCAGTGGGTTTTCTCAGAATCGGGTTCGGGGTCCGATTTTCTGAAAATCGCGATTTTGCGCGGGCATGTTTTCATAGGAAATTTGGCCTGTATTTAGCCTCTCATTAAACTGGCCGTAACTCCACAAAACGTAGCCCGAGGGCTCTGAAACTTCTAGGGTGCGTCCGTCAGGTCACTAGGAGCGTCCCCAGGGGGTTTTCTCAGAATCGGGTTCGGGGTACTTTTTTCGGAAAATCGCGATTTTGCGCGGGGATGTTTTCATAGGAAATTTGGCCTTTATTTAGCCTCTCATTATACCGGCCATAACTCCACAAAACGTAGCCCGAGGGCTCTGAAACTTCTAGGGTGCGTCCGTCAGGTCACTAGGAGCGTCCCCAGGGGGTTTTCTCAGAATCGGGTTCGGGGTACTTTTTTCGGAAAATCGCGATTTTGCACGGGCATGTTTTCATAGGAAATTTGGCCTGTATTTAGCCTCTCATTAAACTGGCCGTAACTCCACAAAACGTAGCCCGAGGGCTCTGAAACTTCTAGGGTGCGTCCGTCAGGTCACTAGGAGCGTCCCCAGTGGGTTTTCTCAGAATCGGGTTCGGGATCCTAATTTTCGGAAAATCGCGATTTTGCGCAGGCATTTTTTCATAGGAAATTTGGCCTGTATTTAGCCTCTCATTAAACTGGCCGTAACTCCACAAAACGTAGCTCGAGGGCTCTGAAACTTCTAGGGTGCGTCCGTCAGGTCACTAGGAGCGTCCCCAGTGGGTTTTCTCAGAATCGGGTTCGGGGTCCGATTTTCTGAAAATCGCGATTTTGCGCGGGCATGTTTTCATAGGAAATTTGGCCTGTATTTAGCCTCTCATTAAACTGGCCGTAACTCCACAAAACGTAGCCCGAGGGCTCTGAAACTTCTAGGGTGCGTCCGTCAGGTCACTAGGAGCGTCCCCAGTGGGTTTTCTCAGAATCGGGTTCGGGATCCGATTTTCGGAAAATCGCGATTTTGCGCAGGCATTTTTTCATAGGAAATTTGGCCTGTATTTAGCCTCTCATTAAACTGGCCGTAACTCCACAAAACGTAGCTCGAGGGCTCTGAAACTTCTAGGGTGCGTCCGTCAGGTCACTAGGAGCGTCCCCAGTGGGTTTTCTCAGAATCGGGTTCGGGGTCCGATTTTCTGAAAATCGCGATTTTGCGCGGGCATGTTTTCACAGGAAATTTGGCCTGTATTTAGCCTCTCATTAAACTGGCCGTAACTCCACAAAACGTAGCCCGAGGGCTCTGAAACTTCTAGGGTGCGTCCGTCAGGTCACTAGGAGCGTCCCCAGTGGGTTTTCTCAGAATCGGGTTCGGGGTCCGATTTTCGGAAAATCGCGATTTTGCGCGGGCATGTTTTCATAGGAAATTTGGCCTGTATTTAGCCTCTCATTAAACTGGCCGTAACTCCACAAAACGTAGCCCGAGGGCTCTGAAACTTCTAGGGTGCGTCCGTCAGGTCACTAGGAGCGTCCCCAGTGGGTTTTCTCAGAATCGGGTTCGGGGTCCGATTTTCAGAAAATCGCGATTTTGCGCAGGCATGTTTTCATAGGAAATTTGGCCTGTATTTAGCCTCTCAATAAACTGGCCGTAACTCCACAAAACGTAGCCCGAGGGCTCTGAAACTTCTAGGGTGCGTCCGTCAGGTCACTAGGAGCGTCCCCAGTGGGTTTTCTCAGAATCGGGTTCGGGATCCGATTTTCGAAAATCGCGATTTTGCGCAGGCATTTTTTCATAGGAAATTTGGCCTGTATTTAGCCTCTCATTAAACTGGCCGTAACTCCACAAAACGTAGCCCGAGGGCTCTTAAACTTGGAGGGTGCGTCCGTCAGGTCACTGGGAGTGTCCCCAGTGGGTTTTCTCAGAATCGGGTTCGGGGTCCGATTTTCGGAAAATCGCGATTTTGCGCGGGCATGTTTTCACAGGAAATTTGGCCTGTATTTAGCCTCTCATTAAACTGGCCGTAACTCCACAAAACGTAGCCCGAGGGCTCTGAAACTTCTAGGGTGCATCCGTCAGGTCACTAGGAGCGTCCCCAGGGGGTTTTCTCAGAATCGGGTTCGGGGTACTTTTTTCGGAAAATCGCGATTTTGCGCGGGCATGTTTTCATAGGAAATTAGGCCTGTATTTAGCCTCTCATTAAACTGGCCGTAACTCCACAAAACGTAGCCCGAGGGCTCTGAAACTTCTAGGGTGCGTCCGTCAGGTCACTAGGAGCGTCAGCAGTGGGTTTTCTCAGAATCGGGTTCGGGGTCCGATTTTCGGAAAATCGCGATTTTGCGCGGGCATGTTTTCATAGGAAATTTGGCCTGTATTTAGCCTCTCATTAAACTGGCCGTAACTCCACAAAATGTAGCCCGAGGGCTCTGAAACCTATAGGGTGCGCACGTCAGGTCACTGGGAGCGTCCCCAGTGGGTTTTCTCAGAATCGGGTTCGGGGTCCGATTTTCGGAAAATCGCGATTTTGCGCGGGCATGTTTTCATAGGAAATTTGGCCTGTATTTAGCCTCTCATTATACTGGCCATAACTCCACAAAACGTAGCCCGAGGGCTCTGAAACTTCTAGGGTGCGTCCGTCAGGTCACTTGGAGCGTCCCCAGTGGGTTTTCTCAGAATCGGGTTCGGGGTACTTTTTTCGGAAAATCGCGATTTTGCGCGGGCATGTTTTCATAGGAAATTTGGCCTTTATTTAGCCTCTCATTAAACTGGCCGTAACTCCACAAAACGTAGCCCGAGGGCTCTGAAACTTCTAGGGTGCGTCCGTCAGGTCACTAGGAGCGTCCCCAAGGGATTTTCTCAGAATCGGGTTCGGGGTCCGATTTTCGGAAAATCGCGATTTTGCGCGGGCATGTTTTCATAGGAAATTTGGCCTGTATTTAGCCTCTCATTAAACTGGCCGTAACTCCACAAAACGTAGCCCGAGGGCTCTGAAACTTCTAGGGTGCGTCCGTCAGGTCAATAGGAGCGTCCCCAGTGGGTTTTCTCAGAATCGGGTTCGGGGTCCGATTTTCGGAAAATCGCGATTTTGCGCGGGCATGTTTTCACAGGAAATTTGGCCTGTATTTAGCCTCTCATTAAACTGGCCGTAACTCCACAAAACGTAGCCCGAGGGCTCTGAAACTTCTAGGGTGCGTCCGTCAGGTCACTGGGAGCGTCCCCAGATGGTTTTCTCAGAATCGGGTTCGGGGTCCGATTTTCGGAAAATCGCGATTTTGCGCGGGCATGTTTTCACAGGAAATTTGGCCTGTATTTAGCCTCTCATTAAACTGGCCGTAACTCCACAAAACGTAGCCCGAGGGCTCTGAAACTTCTAGGGTGCGTCCGTCAGGTCACTGGGAGCGTCCCCAGATGGTTTTCTCAGAATCGGGTTCGGGGTACTTTTTTCGGAAAATCGCGATTTTGCGCGGGCATGTTTTCATAGGAAATTTGGCCTTTATTTAGCCTCTCATTAAACTGGCCGTAACTCCACAAAACGTAGCCCGAGGGCTCTGAAACTTCTAGGGTGCGTCCGTCAGGTCACTGGGAGCGTCCCCAGTGGGTTTTCTCAGAATCGGGTTCGGGGTCCGATTTTCGGAAAATCGCGATTTTGCGCGGGCATGTTTTCATAGGAAATTTGGCCTGTATTTAGCCTCTCATTAAACTGGCCGTAACTCCACAAAACGTAGCCCAAAGGCTCTGAAACTTCTTGGGTGCGTCCGTCAGGTCACTGGGAGCGTCCCCAGTGGGTTTTCTCAGAATCGGGTTCGGGGTCCGATTTTCGGAAAATCATGTTTTCATAGGAAATTTGGCCTGTATTTAGCCTCTCATTAAACTGGCCGTAACTCCACAAAACGTAGCCCGAGGGCTCTGAAACTTCGAGGGTGCGTCCGTCAGGTCACTAGGAGCGTCCCCAGGGGGTTTTCTCAGAATCGGGTTCGGGGTCCGATTTTCAGAAGATCGCGATTTTGCGCGGGCATGTTTTCACAGGAAATTTGGCCTGTATTTAGCCTCTCATTAAACTGGCCGTAACTCCACAAAACGTAGCCCGAGGGCTCTGAAACTTCTTGGGTGCGTCCGTCAGGTCACTGGGAGTGTCCCCAGTGGGTTTTCTCAGAATCGGGTTCGGGGTCCGATTTTCGGAAAATCGCGATTTTGCGCGGGCATGTTTTCATAGGAAATTTGGCCTGTATTTAGCCTCTCATTAAACTGGCCGTAACTCCACAAAATGTAGCCCGAGGGCTCTGAAACTTCTAGGGTGCGTCCGTCAGGTCACTAGGAGCGTCCCCAGTGGGTTTTCTCAGAATCGGGTTCGGGGTCCGATTTTCGGAAAATCGCGATATTGCGCGGGCCTTTTTTTCTTTGGAAATTTGGCCTGTATTTAGCCTCTCATTAAACTGGCCGTAACTCCACAAAACGTAGACCGAGGGCTCTGAAACTTCTAGGGTGCGTTCGTCAGGTCACTGGGAGCGTCCCCAGTGGGTTTTCTCAGAATCGGGTTCGGGGTCCTATTTTCGGAAAATTGCGATTTTGCGCGGGCATTTTTTCATAGGAAATTGGGCCTGTATTTAGCCTCTCATTAAACTGGCCGTAACTCTACAAAATGTAGCCCGAGGGCTCTGAAACTTCTAGGGTGCATCCGTCAGGTCACTTGGAGCGTCCCCAGTGGGTTTTCTCAGAATCGGGTTCGGGGTCCTATTTTCAGAAAATCGCGATTTTGCGCGGGCATGTTTTCATAGGAAATTTGGCCTGTATTTAGCCTCTCATTATACTGGCCATAACTCCACAAAACGTAGCCCGAGGGCTCTGAAACTTCTAGGGTGCGTCCGTCAGGTCACAAGGAGCGTCCCCAGGGGGTTTTCTCTGAATCGGGTTCGGGGTACTTTTTTCGGAAAATCGCGATTTTGCGCGGGCATGTTTTCATAGGAAATTTGGCCTTTATTTAGCCTCTCATTATACTGGCCATAACTCCACAAAACGTAGCCCGAGGGCTCTGAAACTTCTAGGGTGCGTCCGTCAGGTCACTAGGAGCGTCCCGAGGGGGTTTTCTCAGAATCGGGTTCGGGGTCCGATTTTCTGAAAATCGCGATTTTGCGCGGGCATGTTTTCACAGGAAATTTGGCCTGTATTTAGCCTCTCATTAAACTGGCCGTAACTCCACAAAACGTAGCCCGAGGGCTCTGAAACTTCTAGGGTGCGTCCGTCAGGTCACTAGGAGCGTCCCCAGGGGGTTTTCTCAGAATCGGGTTCGGGGTACTTTTTTTCGGAAAATCGCGATTTTGCGCGGGCATGTTTTCATAGGAAATTTGGCCTGTATTTAGCCTCTCATTAAACTGGCCGTAACTCCACAAAATGTAGCCCGAGGGCTCTGAAGCTTCTAGGGTGCGTCCGTCAGGTCACTAGGAGCGTCCCCAGGGGGTTTTCTCAGAATCGGGTTCGGGGTACTTTTTTCGGAAAATCGCGATTTTGCGCGGGCATGTTTTCATAGGAAATTTGGCCTGTATTTAGCCTCTCATTAAACTGGCTGTAATTCCACAAAACGTAGCCCGAGGGCTCTGAAACTTCTAGGGTGCGTCCGTCAGGTCACTAGGAGCGTCCCCAGTGGGTTTTCTCTGAATCGGGTTCGGGGTACTTTTTTCGGAAAATCGCGATTTTGCGCGGGCATGTTTTCATAGGAAATTTGGCCTGTATTTAGCCTCTCATTAAACTGGCCGTAACTCCACAAAATGTAGCCCGAGGGCTCTGAAGCTTCTAGGGGGCGTCCGTCAGGTCACTAGGAGCGTCCCCAGGGGGTTTTCTCAGAATCGGGTTCGGGGTACTTTTTTCGGAAAATCGCGATTTTGCGCGGGCATGTTTTCATAGGAAATTTGGCCTGTATTTAGCCTCTCATTAAACTGGCTGTAATTCCACAAAACGTAGCCCGAGGGCTCTGAAACTTCTAGGGTGCGTCCGTCAGGTCACTAGGAGCGTCCCCAGTGGGTTTTCTCAGAATCGGGTTCGGGGTCCGATTTTCAGAAAATCGCGATTTTGCGCGGGCATGTTTTCATAGGAAATTTGGCCTGTATTTAGCCTCTCATTAAACTGGCCGTAACTCCACAAAACGTAGACCGAGGGCTCTGAAACTTCTAGGGTGCATCCGTCAGGTCACTTGGAGCGTCCCCAGTGGGTTTTCTCAGAATCGGGTTCGGGGTCCTATTTTCAGAAAATCGCGATTTTGCGCGGGCATGTTTTCATAGGAAATTTGGCCTGTATTTAGCCTCTCATTATACTGGCCATAACTCCACAAAACGTAGCCCGAGGGCTCTGAAACTTCTAGGGTGCGTCCGTCAGGTCACTAGGAGCGTCCCCAGGGGGTTTTCTCTGAATCGGGTTCGGGGTACTTTTTTCGGAAAATCGCGATTTTGCGCGGGCATGTTTTCATAGGAAATTTGGCCTTTATTTAGCCTCTCATTATACTGGCCATAACTCCACAAAACGTAGCCCGAGGGCTCTGAAACTTCTAGGGTGCGTCCGTCAGGTCACTAGGAGCGTCCCGAGGGGGTTTTCTCAGAATCGGGTTCGGGGTACTTTTTTCGGAAAATCGCGATTTTGCGCGGGCATGTTTTCATAGGAAATTCGGCCTGTATTTAGCCTCTCATTAAACTGGCCGTAACTCCACAAAACGTAGCCCGAGGGCTCTGAAAC
Source organism: Halichoeres trimaculatus (assembly GCF_033239565.1). NCBI lineage: Eukaryota > Metazoa > Chordata > Actinopteri > Labriformes > Labridae > Halichoeres > Halichoeres trimaculatus. The sequence goes on from NW_027437197.1 coordinate 22,053,529, forward strand.
TTCTAGGGTGCGTCCGTCAGGTCACTAGGAGCGTCCCCAGGGGGTTTTCTCAGAATCGGGTTCGGGGTACTTTTTTTCGGAAAATCGCGATTTTGCGCGGGCATGTTTTCATAGGAAATTTGGCCTGTATTTAGCCTCTCATTAAACTGGCCGTAACTCCACAAAATGTAGCCCGAGGGCTCTGAAGCTTCTAGGGGGCGTCCGTCAGGTCACTAGGAGCGTCCCCAGGGGGTTTTCTCAGAATCGGGTTCGGGGTACTTTTTTCGGAAAATCGCGATTTTGCGCGGGCATGTTTTCATAGGAAATTTGGCCTGTATTTAGCCTCTCATTAAACTGGCTGTAATTCCACAAAACGTAGCCCGAGGGCTCTGAAACTTCTAGGGTGCGTCCGTCAGGTCACTAGGAGCGTCCCCAGGGGGTTTTCTCTGAATCGGGTTCGGGGTACTTTTTTCGGAAAATCGCGATTTTGCGCGGGCATGTTTTCATAGGAAATTTGGCCTTTATTTAGCCTCTCATTATACTGGCCATAACTCCACAAAACGTAGCCCGAGGGCTCTGAAACTTCTAGGGTGCGTCCGTCAGGTCACTAGGAGCGTCCCGAGGGGGTTTTCTCAGAATCGGGTTCGGGGTACTTTTTTCGGAAAATCGCGATTTTGCGCGGGCATGTTTTCATAGGAAATTCGGCCTGTATTTAGCCTCTCATTAAACTGGCCGTAACTCCACAAAACGTAGCCCGAGGGCTCTGAAACTTCTAGGGTGCGTCCGTCAGGTCACTAGGAGCGTCCCCAGGGGGTTTTCTCAGAATCGGGTTCGGGGTACTTTTTTCGGAAAATCGCGATTTTGCGCGGGCATGTTTTCATAGGAAATTTGGCCTGTATTTAGCCTCTCATTAAACTGGCCGTAACTCCACAAAATGTAGCCCGAGGGCTCTGAAGCTTCTAGGGGGCGTCCGTCAGGTCACTAGGAGCGTCCCCAGGGGGTTTTCTCAGAATCGGGTTCGGGGTACTTTTTTCGGAAAATCGCGATTTTGCGCGGGCATGTTTTCATAGGAAATTTGGCCTGTATTTAGCCTCTCATTAAACTGGCTGTAATTCCACAAAACGTAGCCCGAGGGCTCTGAAACTTCTAGGGTGCGTCCGTCAGGTCACTAGGAGCGTCCCCAGTGGGTTTTCTCAGAATCGGGTTCGGGGTCCGATTTTCAGAAAATCGCGATTTTGCGCGGGCATGTTTTCATAGGAAATTTGGCCTGTATTTAGCCTCTCATTAAACTGGCCGTAACTCCACAAAACGTAGACCGAGGGCTCTGAAACTTCTAGGGTGCGTCCGTCAGGTCACTGGGAGTGTCCAGTGGGTTTTCTCAGAATCGGGTTCGGGGTCCGATTTTCGGAAAATCGCAATTTTGCGCGGGCATGTTTTCATAGGAAATTTGGCCTGTATTAAGCCTCTCATTAAACTGGCCGTAACTCCACAAAACGTAGCCCGAGGGCTCTGAAACTTCTAAGGTGCGTCCGTCAGGTCACTGGGAGCGTCCCAAGATGGTTTTCTCAGAATCGGGTTTGGGGTACGATTTTCGGAAAATCGCGATTTTGCGCAGGCACGTTTTCATAGGAAATTTGGCCTGTATTTAGCCTCTCATTAAACTGGCTGTAACTCCACAAAACGTAGCCCGAGGGCTCTGAAACTTCTAGGGTGCGTCCGTCAGGTCACTAGGAGCGTCCCCAGTGGGTTTTCTCAGAATCGGGTTCGGGGTCCGATTTAAAGAAAATCGCGATTTTGCGCGGGATTTTTGCATAGGAAATTAGGCCTGTATTTAGCCCCTTATTAAACTGGCCGTAACTCCACAAAACGTAGCCCGAGGGCTCTGAAACTTCTAGGGTGCGTCCGTCAGGTCACTAGGAGCGTCCCCAGTGGGTTTTCTCAGAATCGGGTTCGGGTCACTTTTTTCGGAAAATCGCGATTTTGCGCGGGCATGTTTTCATAGGAAATTTTGCCTGTATTTAGCCTCTCATTATACTGGCTATAACTCCACAAAACGTAGCCCGAGGGCTCTGAAACTTCTAGGGTGCGTCCATCAGGTCACTAGGAGCGTCCCCAGTGGGTTTTTTCAGAATCGGGTTCGGGGTCCGATTTTCCGAAAATCGCGATTTTGCGCGGGCATTTTTTCATAGGAAATTTGGCCTGTATTTAGCCTCTCATTAAACTGGCCGTAACTCCACAAAACGTAGCCCGAGGGCTCTGAAACTTCTAGGGTGCGTCCGTCAGGTCACTAGGAGCGTCCCCAGTGGGTTTTCTCAGAATCGGGTTCGGGGTCCGATTTTTCGGAAAATCGCGATTTTGCGCAGGCATGTTTTCATAGGAAATTAGACCTGTATTTGGCCTTTCATTAAACTGGCCGTAACTCCACAAAACGTAGCCCGAGGGCTCTGAAACTTCTAGGGTGCGTCCGTCAGGTCACTGGGAGCGTCCCCAGTGGGTTTTCTCAGAATCGGGTTCGGGGTCCGATTTTCGGAAAATCGCGATTTTGCGCGGGCATTTTTTCATAGGAAATTTGGCCTGTATTTAGCCTCTCATTATACTGGCCGTAACTCCACAAAATGTAGCCCGAGGGCTCTGAAACTTCTAGGGTGCGTCCGTCAGGTCACTAGGAGCGTCCCCAGTGGGTTTTCTCAGAATCGGGTTCGGGGTACTTTTTTCGGAAAATCGCGATTTTGCGCGGGCATGTTTTCATAGGAAATTTGGCCTGTATTTAGCCTCTCATTAAACTGGCCGTAACTCCACAAAACGTAGCCCGAGGGCTCTGAAACTTCTAGGGTGCGTCCGTCAGGTCACTAGGAGCGTCCCCAGTGGGTTTTCTCAGAATCGGGTTCGGGGTCCGATTTTCAGAAAATCGCGATTTTGCGCGGGCATGTTTTCATAGGAAATTAGGCCTGTATTTAGCCCCTCATTAAACTGGCCGTAACTCCACAAAACGTAGACTGAGGGCTCTGAAACTTCTAGGGTGCGTCCGTCAGGTCACTAGGAGCGTCCCCAGTGGGTTTTCTCAGAATCGGGTTCGGGGTACTTTTTTCGGAAAATCGCGATTTTGCGCGGGCATGTTTTCATAGGAAATTTGGCCTGTATTTAGCCTCTCATTATACTGGCCATAACTCCACAAAACGTAGCCCGAGGGCTCTGAAACTTCTAGGGTGCGTCCATCAGGTCACTAGGAGCGTCCCCAGTGGGTTTTCTCAGAATCGGGTTCGGGGTCTGATTTTCGGAAAATTGCGATTTTGCGCGGGCATTTTTTCATAGGAAATTTGGCCTGTATTTAGCCTCTCATTAAACTGGCCGTAACTCCACAAAACGTAGCCCGAGGGCTCTGAAACTTCTAGGGTGCGTCCGTCAGGTCACTAGGAGCGTCCCCAGTGGGTTTTCTCAGAATCGGGTTCGGGGTCCTATTTTCGGAAAATCGCGATTTTGCGCAGGCATTTTTTCATAGGAAATTTAGCCTGTATTTAGCCTCTCATTAAACTGGCCATAACTCCACAAAACGTAGCCCGAGGGCTCTGAAACTTCTAGGGTGCGTCCGTCAGGTCACTAGGAGCTTCCCCAGTGGGTTTTTTCAGAATCGGGTTCGGGGTCCGATTTTCCGAAAATCGCGATTTTGCGCGGGCATTTTTTCATAGGAAATTTGGCCTGTATTTAGCCTCTCATTAAACTGGCCGTAACTCCACAAAACGTAGCCCGAGGGCTCTGAAACTTCTAGGGTGCGTCCGTCAGGTCACTGGGAGCGTCCCCAGTGGGTTTTCTCAGAATCGGGTTCGGGGTCCGATTTTCGGAAAATCGCGATTTTGCGCGGGCATTTTTTCATAGGAAATTTGGCCTGTATTTAGCCTCTCATTATACTGGCCGTAACTCCACAAAACGTAGCCCGAGGGCTCTGAAACTTCTAGGGTGCGTCCGTCAGGTCACTAGGAGCGTCCCCAGTGGGTTTTCTCAGAATCGGGTTTGGGGTACTTTTTTCGGAAAATTGCGATTTGGCGCGGGCATGTTTTCATAGGAAATTAGGCCTGTATTTGGCCCCTCATTAAACTGGCCGTAACTCCACAAAACGTAGCCCGAGGGCTCTGAAACTTTTTGGGTGTGTCTGTCAGGTCCCTTGGAGTGTCCCCAGCGGGTTTTCTCAGAATCGGGTTTGGGGTCCAATTTTTCGAAAATCACAGTTTTGTAAAGGGTGTTTTATGCGGAATTCAGGCCTATATTTAGCCTCTCATTCAACAGGCCGTAACTCCACAAACGTAGCCCGAGGGCTCTGAAACTTCTCAGGTGCGTCTGTCACGTCCCTAGGAGTGACCTCAGTGGGTTTTTTCAGAATCAAGTTCGGGGTCCAATATTCAGAAAATCATAGTTCTTTGAAAGCTGTTTTTTTAACGAATTCAGGCCTGTATTTAGCCTCTCATTCAACTGGCCGTAACTCCACAAAACGTAGACCGAGGGCTCTGAAACTTCTAGGGTGCGTCCGTCAGGTCACTAGGAGCGTCCCCAGTGGGTTTTCTCAGAATCGGTTTCAGGGTTCAATATTCAGAAAATCACAGTTTTGTAAAGGCTGTTTTTTGAAGAATTTAGGCCTGTATTTAGCCTCTCATTCAACAGGCCGTAACTCCACAAAACGTAGCCGGAGTACTCTGAAACTTCTAGGGTGCGTCCGTCAGGTCACTAGGAGCGTCCCCAGGGGGTTTTCTCAGAATCGGGTTCGGGGTCCGATTTTCGGAAAATCGCGATTTTGCGCAGGCACGTTTTCATAGGAAATTTGGCCTGTATTTAGCCTCTCATTAAACTGGCCGTAACTCTCCAAAACGTAGACCGAGGGCTCTGAAACTTCTAGGGTGCGTCCGTCAGGTCACTGGGAGCGTCCCCAGTGGGTTTTCTCAGAATCGGGTTCGGGGTCCGATTTAAAGAAAATTGCGATTTTGCGCGGGATTTTTGCATAGGAAATTAGGCCTGTATTTAGCCCCTCATTAAACTGGCCGTAACTCCACAAAACGTAGACTGAGGGCTCTGAAACTTCTAGGGTGCGTCCGTCAGGTCACTAGGAGCGTCCCCAGTGGGTTTTCTCAGAATCGGGTTCGGGGTACTTTTTTCGGAAAATCGCGATTTTGCGCGGGCATGTTTTCATAGGAAATTTGGCCTGTATTTAGCCTCTCATTATACTGGCCATAACTCCACAAAACGTAGCCCGAGGGCTCTGAAACTTCTAGGGTGCGTCCATCAGGTCACTAGGAGCGTCCCCAGTGGGTTTTCTCAGAATCGGGTTCGGGGTCTGATTTTCAGAAAATTGCGATTTTGCGCGGGCATTTTTTCATAGGAAATTTGGCCTGTATTTAGCCTCTCATTAAACTGGCCGTAACTCCACAAAACGTAGCCCAAGGGCTCTGAAACTTCTAGGGTGCGTCCGTCAGGTCACTAGGAGCGTCCCCAGTGGGTTTTCTCAGAATCGGGTTCGGGGTCCGATTTTCGGAAAATTGCGATTTTGCGCGGGCATGTTTTCATAGGAAATTTGGCCTGTATTTAGCCTCTCATTAAACTGGCCGTAACTCTCCAAAACGTAGACCGAGGGCTCTGAAACTTCTAGGGTGCGTCCGTCAGGTCACTGGGAGCGTCCCCAGTGGGTTTTCTCAGAATCGGGTTCGGGGTCCGATTTAAAGAAAATCGCGATTTTGCGCGGGATTTTTGCATAGGAAATTAGGCCTGTATTTAGCCCCTCATTAAACTGGCCGTAACTCCACAAAACGTAGACTGAGGGCTCTGAAACTTCTAGGGTGCGTCCGTCAGGTCACTAGGAGCGTCCCCAGTGGGTTTTCTCAGAATCGGGTTCGGGGTACTTTTTTTCGGAAAATCGCGATTTTGCGCGGGCATGTTTTCATAGGAAATTTGGCCTGTATTTAGCCTCTCATTATACTGGCCATAACTCCACAAAACGTAGCCCGAGGGCTCTGAAACTTCTAGGGTGCGTCCGTCAGGTCACTAGGAGCGTCCCCAGTGGGTTTTCTCAGAATCGGGTTCGGGGTCCTATTTTCGGAAAATCGCGATTTTGCGCGGGCATGTTTTCATAGGAAATTTGGCCTGTATTTAGCCTCTCATTATACTGGCCATAACTCCACAAAACGTAGCCCGAGGGCTCTGAAACTTCTAGGGTGCGTCCGTCAGGTCACTAGGAGCTTCCCCAGTGGGTTTTTTCAGAATCGGGTTTGGGGTCCGATTTCCCGAAAATCGCGATTTTGCGCGGGCATTTTTTCATAGGAAATTAGACCTGTATTTAGCCTCTCATTAAACTGGCCGTAACTCCACAAAACGTAGCCCGAGGGCTCTGAAACTTCTAGGGTGCGTCCGTCAGGTCACTAGGAGCGTCCCCAGTGGGTTTTCTCAGAATCGGGTTCGGGGTCCGATTTTCGGAAAATCGCGATTTTGCGCGGGCATGTTTTCATAGGAAATTAGACCTGTATTTAGCCTCTCATTAAACTGGCCGTAACTCCACAAAACGTAGCCCGAGGGCTCTGAAACTTCTAGGGTGCGTCCGTCAGGTCACTGGGAGCGTCCCCAGTGGGTTTTCTCAGAATCGGGTTCAGGGTCCGATTTTCGGAAAATCGCGATTTTGCGCGGGCATTTTTTCATAGGAAATTTGGCCTGTATTTAGCCTCTCATTATACTGGCCGTAACTCCACAAAACGTAGCCCGAGGGCTCTGAAACTTCTAGGGTGCGTCCGTCAGGTCACTAGGAGCGTCCCCAGTGGGTTTTCTCAGAATCGGGTTTGGGGTACTTTTTTCGGAAAATTGCGATTTGGCGCGGGCATGTTTTCATAGGAAATTAGGCCTGTATTTAGCCTCTCATTAAACTGGCCGTAACTCTCCAAAACGTAGACCGAGGGCTCTGAAACTTCTAGGGTGCGTCCGTCAGGTCACTGGGAGCGTCCCCAAGGGGTTTTCTCAGAATCGGGTTCGGGGTCCGATTTAAAGAAAATCGCGATTTTGCGCGGGATTTATGCCTAGGAAATTAGGCCTGTATTTAGCCCCTCATTAAACTGGCCGTAACTCCACAAAACGTAGACTGAGGGCTCTGAAACTTCTAGGGTGCGTCCGTCAGGTCACTAGGAGCGTCCCCAGTGGGTTTTCTCAGTATCGGGTTCGGGGTACTTTTTTCGGAAAATCGCGATTTTGCGCGGGCATGTTTTCATAGGAAATTTGGCCTGTATTTAGCCTCTCATTATACTGGCCATAACTCCACAAAACGTAGCCCGAGGGCTCTGAAACTTCTAGGGTGCGTCCATCAGGTCACTAGGAGCGTCCCCAGTGGGTTTTCTCAGAATCGGGTTCGGGGTCTGATTTTCAGAAAATTGCGATTTTGCACGGGCATTTTTTCATAGGAAATTTGGCCTGTATTTAGCCTCTCATTATACTGGCCATAACTCCACAAAACGTAGCCCGAGGGCTCTGAAACTTCTAGGGTGCGTCCGTCAGGTCACTAGGAGCGTCCCCAGTGGGTTTTCTCAGAATCGGGTTCGGGGTCCGATTTTCGGAAAATCGCGATTTTGCGCGGGCATTTTTTCATAGGAAATTTGGCCTGTATTTAGCCTCTCATTATACTGGCCTTAACTCCACAAAACGTAGCCCAAGGGCTCTGAAACTTCTAGGGTGCGTCCGTCAGGTCACTAGGAGCGTCCCCAGTGGGTTTTCTCAGAATCGGGTTTGGGGTACTTTTTTCGGAAAATTGCGATTTGGCGCGGGCATGTTTTCATAGGAAATTAGGCCTGTATTTAGCCCCTCATTAAACTGGCCGTAACTCCACAAAACGTAGCCCGAGGGCTCTGAAACTTTTTGGGTGTGTCTGTCAGGTCCCTTGGAGTGTCCCCAGCGGGTTTTCTCAGAATCGGGTTTGGGGTCCAATTTTTCGAAAATCACAGTTTTGTAAAGGGTGTTTTATGCGGAATTCAGGCCTATATTTAGCCTCTCATTCAACAGGCCGTAACTCCACAAACGTAGCCCGAGGGCTCTGAAACTTCTCAGGTGCGTCTGTCACGTCCCTAGGAGTGACCTCAGTGGGTTTTTTCAGAATCAAGTTCGGGGTCCAATATTCAGAAAATCATAGTTCTTTGAAAGCTGTTTTTTTAACGAATTCAGGCCTGTATTTAGCCTCTCATTCAACTGGCCGTAACTCCACAAAACGTAGACCGAGGGCTCTGAAACTTCTAGGGTGCGTCCGTCAGGTCACTAGGAGCGTCCCCAGTGGGTTTTCTCAGAATCGGTTTCAGGGTTCAATATTCAGAAAATCACAGTTTTGTAAAGGCTGTTTTTTGAAGAATTTAGGCCTGTATTTAGCCTCTCATTCAACAGGCCGTAACTCCACAAAACGTAGCCGGAGTACTCTGAAACTTCTAGGGTGCGTCCGTCAGGTCACTAGGAGCGTCCCCAGGGGGTTTTCTCAGAATCGGGTTCGGGGTCCGATTTTCGGAAAATCGCGATTTTGCGCAGGCACGTTTTCATAGGAAATTTGGCCTGTATTTAGCCTCTCATTAAACTGGCCGTAACTCTCCAAAACGTAGACCGAGGGCTCTGAAACTTCTAGGGTGCGTCCGTCAGGTCACTGGGAGCGTCCCCAGTGGGTTTTCTCAGAATCGGGTTCGGGGTCCGATTTAAAGAAAATTGCGATTTTGCGCGGGATTTTTGCATAGGAAATTAGGCCTGTATTTAGCCCCTCATTAAACTGGCCGTAACTCCACAAAACGTAGACTGAGGGCTCTGAAACTTCTAGGGTGCGTCCGTCAGGTCACTAGGAGCGTCCCCAGTGGGTTTTCTCAGAATCGGGTTCGGGGTACTTTTTTCGGAAAATCGCGATTTTGCGCGGGCATGTTTTCATAGGAAATTTGGCCTGTATTTAGCCTCTCATTATACTGGCCATAACTCCACAAAACGTAGCCCGAGGGCTCTGAAACTTCTAGGGTGCGTCCATCAGGTCACTAGGAGCGTCCCCAGTGGGTTTTCTCAGAATCGGGTTCGGGGTCTGATTTTCAGAAAATTGCGATTTTGCGCGGGCATTTTTTCATAGGAAATTTGGCCTGTATTTAGCCTCTCATTAAACTGGCCATAACTCCACAAAACGTAGCCCGAGGGCTCTGAAACTTCTAGGGTGCGTCCGTCAGGTCACTAGGAGCGTCCCCAGTGGGTTTTCTCAGAATCGGGTTCGGGGTCCGATTTTCGGAAAATTGCGATTTTGCGCGGGCATGTTTTCATAGGAAATTTGGCCTGTATTTAGCCTCTCATTAAACTGGCCGTAACTCTCCAAAACGTAGACCGAGGGCTCTGAAACTTCTAGGGTGCGTCCGTCAGGTCACTGGGAGCGTCCCCAGTGGGTTTTCTCAGAATCGGGTTCGGGGTCCGATTTAAAGAAAATCGCGATTTTGCGCGGGATTTTTGCATAGGAAATTAGGCCTGTATTTAGCCCCTCATTAAACTGGCCGTAACTCCACAAAACGTAGACTGAGGGCTCTGAAACTTCTAGGGTGCGTCCGTCAGGTCACTAGGAGCGTCCCCAGTGGGTTTTCTCAGAATCGGGTTCGGGGTACTTTTTTTCGGAAAATCGCGATTTTGCGCGGGCATGTTTTCATAGGAAATTTGGCCTGTATTTAGCCTCTCATTATACTGGCCATAACTCCACAAAACGTAGCCCGAGGGCTCTGAAACTTCTAGGGTGCGTCCGTCAGGTCACTAGGAGCGTCCCCAGTGGGTTTTCTCAGAATCGGGTTCGGGGTCCGATTTTCGGAAAATCGCGATTTTGCGCGGGCATGTTTTCACAGGAAATTTGGCCTGTATTTAGCCTCTCATTATACTGGCCATAACTCCACAAAACGTAGCCCGAGGGCTCTGAAACTTCTAGGGTGCGTCCGTCAGGTCACTAGGAGCTTCCCCAGTGGGTTTTTTCAGAATCGGGTTCGGGGTCCGATTTCCCGAAAATCGCGATTTGGCGCGGGCATGTTTTCATAGGAAATTTGGCCTGTATTTAGCCTCTCATTAAACTGGCCGTAACTCTCCAAAACGTAGACCGAGGGCTCTGAAACTTCTAGGGTGCGTCCGTCAGGTCACTGGGAGCGTCCCCAAGGGGTTTTCTCAGAATCGGGTTCGGGGTCCGATTTAAAGAAAATCGCGATTTTGCGCGGGATTTATGCCTAGGAAATTAGGCCTGTATTTAGCCCCTCATTAAACTGGCCGTAACTCCACAAAACGTAGCCCGAGGGCTCTGAAACTTCTAGGGTGCGTCCGTCAGGTCACTGGGAGCGTCCCCAGTGGGTTTTCTCAGAATCGGGTTCAGGGTCCGATTTTCGGAAAATCGCGATTTTGCGCGGGCATTTTTTCATAGGAAATTTGGCCTGTATTTAGCCTCTCATTATACTGGCCGTAACTCCACAAAACGTAGCCCGAGGGCTCTGAAACTTCTAGGGTGCGTCCGTCAGGTCACTAGGAGCGTCCCCAGTGGGTTTTCTCAGAATCGGGTTCGGGGTACTTTTTTCGGAAAATTGCGATTTGGCGCGGGCATGTTTTCATAGGAAATTTGGCCTGTATTTAGCCTCTCATTAAACTGGCCGTAACTCTCCAAAACGTAGACCGAGGGCTCTGAAACTTCTAGGGTGCGTCCGTCAGGTCACTGGGAGCGTCCCCAAGGGGTTTTCTCAGAATCGGGTTCGGGGTCCGATTTAAAGAAAATCGCGATTTTGCGCGGGATTTATGCCTAGGAAATTAGGCCTGTATTTAGCCCCTCATTAAACTGGCCGTAACTCCACAAAACGTAGACTGAGGGCTCTGAAACTTCTAGGGTGCGTCCGTCAGGTCACTAGGAGCGTCCCCAGTGGGTTTTCTCAGAATCGGGTTCGGGGTACTTTTTTCGGAAAATCGCGATTTTGCGCGGGCATGTTTTCATAGGAAATTTGGCCTGTATTTAGCCTCTCATTATACTGGCCATAACTCCACAAAACGTAGCCCGAGGGCTCTGAAACTTCTAGGGTGCGTCCATCAGGTCACTAGGAGCGTCCCCAGTGGGTTTTCTCAGAATCGGGTTCGGGGTCTGATTTTCAGAAAATTGCGATTTTGCACGGGCATTTTTTCATAGGAAATTTGGCCTGTATTTAGCCTCTCATTATACTGGCCATAACTCCACAAAACGTAGCCCGAGGGCTCTGAAACTTCTAGGGTGCGTCCGTCAGGTCACTAGGAGCGTCCCCAGTGGGTTTTCTCAGAATCGGGTTCGGGGTCCGATTTTCGGAAAATCGCGATTTTGCGCGGGCATTTTTTCATAGGAAATTTGGCCTGTATTTAGCCTCTCATTATACTGGCCTTAACTCCACAAAACGTAGCCCAAGGGCTCTGAAACTTCTAGGGTGCGTCCGTCAGGTCACTAGGAGCGTCCCCAGTGGGTTTTCTCAGAATCGGGTTTGGGGTACTTTTTTCGGAAAATTGCGATTTGGCGCGGGCATGTTTTCATAGGAAATTAGGCCTGTATTTAGCCCCTCATTAAACTGGCCGTAACTCCACAAAACGTAGCCCGAGGGCTCTGAAACTTTTTGGGTGTGTCTGTCAGGTCCCTTGGAGTGTCCCCAGCGGGTTTTCTCAGAATCGGGTTTGGGGTCCAATTTTTCGAAAATCACAGTTTTGTAAAGGGTGTTTTATGCGGAATTCAGGCCTATATTTAGCCTCTCATTCAACAGGCCGTAACTCCACAAACGTAGCCCGAGGGCTCTGAAACTTCTCAGGTGCGTCTGTCACGTCCCTAGGAGTGACCTCAGTGGGTTTTTTCAGAATCAAGTTCGGGGTCCAATATTCAGAAAATCACAGTTCTGTGAAAGCTGTTTTTTAACGAATTCAGGCCTGTATTTAGCCTCTCATTCAACTGGCCGTAACTCCACAAAACGTAGACCGAGGGCTCTGAAACTTCTAGGGTGCGTCCGTCAGGTCACTAGGAGCGTCCCCAGTGGGTTTTCTCAGAATCGGTTTCAGGGTTCAATATTCAGAAAATCACAGTTTTGTAAAGGCTGTTTTTTGAAGAATTTAGGCCTGTATTTAGCCTCTCATTCAACAGGCCGTAACTCCACAAAACGTAGCCGGAGTACTCTGAAACTTCTAAGGTGCTTCCGTTAGGTCTCTAGGAGTGTCCCCAGTGGGTTCTCTCAGAACCCAGTCGGGGTCCAATTTTCGGCAAAACGCAGTTTTTTGCGGGCTGGTTTTCACGGCAAATTAGGCCTGCTTTTAGCCTCTTAGTAAACTGGCCGTAACTCCACAAAACGTAGCCCGAGGGCTCCTTAATTTCTAGGGTGCGTCCGTGAGGTCCCTAGGAGCGTCCACAGTGGGTCAGTGTTATGCTGTTATTTGTGTCGCTTCATCTGTCATTATGTCATTTTACAACGGGCAGTGCTGGTGCTGGAACGGCTTTGTCCCCACCAATGAACTCAAACCTATACCACTGGCTATGAGGCATTTGTGGGCCAGTAAGAAATATTCTGGAGACAGATATCTTTTTGCAATTCTAGAAAACTTCTGGGGTGGTAAGAAAAAGTTCCTCTAGCAGGAATAAACCTCAGTCTTTCTTGACTATTGTATGATCAATTCTTCTAATACAGGAATAATACTGATTCTAACGCCATGTATTATGAGCTTTCACACTGATCCACCATGGGCAAGACCTTCTTGCATGAGAAAGTTGCTTTAAACTGGCAGAAATCTTAATCAGAACCAAACCAATCAGCGGACAGCTGGTTACTACGTCCATGTGTAAATTTTTTTGACAAACTTTCTGGGTTTTTTTTCTATTTATCAACAGATTTCAAATATTTCTTATGTTTATGTTTTTCCACCCCTATCCATCACCAGGCTGTTGACAAATTAAGACATGCAAGTCTCATTGAACCCTTAAATGCATGACTGATGCTGCTTCCCTACCAGGTCTTGCATGCACACTTGCATCTGTACAAATTTACTGTACACGGGCACTTAATCCCTCTCATACACACACATGCAAACACACATGCAGAGTGTGAGCAATGCAGTATAATAAGCAGCGTGGCAGCGATGTGGTCAGCGTTGCCCCATGTGCAATCGTTGAGAAGCCACATAAAGGCTTCTGGGTATTAAAGGACAAGCCTTGGTTGGCTGGGAGGGAATCTGTCATGCAACAAGAAATCTGTTTTTCACCCTTTTTTCCCTCCTTGATTTCTCCTCCATCTCTTTTTTCTTCAACCCAAGTTCTGTCTTTCTTTCACCAAATTCTCTCTTCGGTGCTGCCCACTCTTTTTTTTTTTCCTTCCATCTTCATTTCTTTCATTCTGTGGCGAATTAGACTCAGTTGTACTACTCTGCAGCTTCAAATGCTATGACCACTGGAATGTTCCGTCAAAGAAGTGGGTGGACCCTAGGGGGCGGGACAGACCAGCATAACCAATTAAGGAGGAGATTGAGGTAAGACAGACAGCTTCTAAATGGTGTAATAACAACCTACTAAAATGTAATTACAATGCAATAGCAATAGACACTTCTAATGACAGGATGGATATGCCAATGTGATTTCCTAATTGTGGCCTTGTGCATAATGGGTGACTGTTAACATGGCGTGGAGATTATAGAGAGGTGTCTGGATGCAGAAATCCAACCACAGGGACTTGTACCAGTGCTGAAGGGCATAATGGCTGAGCAGGAGTCCTGCCAAATATTGATCACAACATTTAGGTTAGTTAGGGCCACTGAGATGAGTTGATTGGCTGATTTAATTAGATTGTTTATCCATTGATCCACCTTTCCCTTCGTCCGTTCATCTGTCCATCCATTTGATCGCTTTATTTGTTTAACAAGACTGCTCGTCTATTGATTAAGTTTTTTTTTTTTTTTTTTTTTTTTTTAAAGTTTCATTCCAAACAAATGTCCATCTGTCTGGACTATCTTTCACTTCATCCATATGTGATGCTGCCATCCATCCATCTGTCCATCCATCCATTCATCCTTCCATCCATCCCTCCATCTCTAACAAGAGGAGTGGATGGTGGCGTCCATTATTACAGAGCATCCCAGAATAGAGTCTCGTTTTATTACAAGTCCCTCTGGTCGCCGTGGCTACCCAAATTACAGGCCAGGCTTCTCACACATAAAAAAGGTTGCGCTGCCGAAAACCAGCCACCTCAATAAAGGATGGATTAGAAAATCCTTTGCTTTTTTCCCTTCTTTTCCTTTTTGAAAGGTTTTCTGTACATTTTTTTTCCCTCTGGTGTTTTGTTTTATGTTGGGGTGCAGCGGTCTTCTTCAGTGGTTTTACTCCTCGACCCTGCGGTGGGAAAATACGCTCACTTGTGGTTTCTGGAAAGGCAGCGGTGGACAAAACATCTGCTGGGAGCAAGATGTATGTAAGTGTGTGTGTGTGTGTGTGTGTGTGTGTGTGTGTGTGTGTGTGTGTGTGTGTGTGTGTGTGTGAGTATGTGCATGATGCAGGGACACTGCCCTGGCATCCTGTTCAAGTTCAGTGATCTCTTTGGCTGTTGGCAAAACAACTGTTGATAATGGGACACACCTTTTCATGGCAGAGTTACTTTATAAATATGAAATTATGAAACACCACATGAATGATGTTTCATGCAATGTTTGGTTTTGCAATCACAGACTACTTTTTAAAAAGTGTTAACAGAAAAACAATACAGACTACAAATATATAAATTTGTTTTTTTTAATTGATACTGCACTTAGATTTTTCTTTCTAATATTAAGTTTTGAGCATAGGCTGTATAAAAATAAGGACATAGACTCCATGACATCACCAGTCTGTTGCTGACACAGTGAAATGAAGCCAGTCAGCGGACGCAGCAATATTGGATATGCCGTTGGATAAGCGTCCTTTCTAACAGCTACAAGTTGACCATCAGTCATTTTTTGGCTTGGTGTGTACATGGCCTCTTGTCTTTCTGCAACCAGCCTCAAGTGGATTCGATAAATAGCAACTTTTCACACTTCTGCATAGGCTTCATTTTTCAATGTTGCCCCTTGGTTCTGATGGTGGTTTCCATTTACATTGGAAATGGGAAGTGGGGAGTGAGAATTATGTAATCTCCGAGTTAAAAGTGTTCCAGTGCCAAGTCATTGACAAAACAGCAATATTTCTATATATAAACATCAATGAATACTATGTATACCACTGATTTAGTGTGACAAACACTGGTCAGAAATGCTACAATAAATAGAATATTTAATAAAGGTGTAATAATGATTACACCTAGGAAAGCCATCTTTGACTTTAAACTAGAGGATAGCATAGATCTGTTGACTTCCCAGTAGGAAATTCCAACTGTTCCAGTTGAAGTTTCCCACACCGAACTCGTAAATCTTGAAAAAAAAGGGCCCTTGTTTGGAATTTAAACATCGACTTGATGCTTCCTTTTTTCGTTGTTTCAAACAAGGTGGTGGTAGAGTGTCCAGCTACTTAAGATTTTTCTAAGACAAACTGAAGAAAACACAAGGTGTGATCTAACAGCAACCAAATGTTTATAGTACCGTAAAATACGTAGTAGTAGCTGGGGCATTTATTTGTTTCAATCACTGAGCAGACCAGGCGTTTATTTGGGACCGGGCGACTATTTGGGGCAGGCGTTTAATTCCTTTTCCAGCAAATAACACTCAGCGGAAGTGGTATCGTCTTCTTATCTGACTCTTCAAAACCTCCTCATCTTGGCGTTGTTATTGCATATTTCGTCCTGGCAGACTACCTGCGTTTGTTTATATCTGGCACACCGCGTGTGGACTGATACACTAGGCGGCAAGCGCCTCGTAGCCAGCTGTGGCTCTGCAGCGGAGGTAGTGTCGTTTTACGCCACGGTGAGAACTCCAGCCTTATTTAGCGGTGTTTTTGCGTGAAAGTAACACGCTGAAAGTTATCTAAATAAAGCGTGAATGCAGACCGATATCAGATTTTTTCGGTGGGAGTCCGTTTATTTGTGTTTTGGGTCAAGTAAAATATGGTCCCGAATGGGTCTGCACTCAGATGGGGCAGACGGCAGACGAGCAAGGAGGGGGTGTTTGGTGTGAACTCTCTGGGCTTTTGCAGCACAAAAACCACTGCTGTAGGGTCATGTGTGTGCCGAACCGATTACGTCGATCCGAACGGATCACGGATCAATGATGATCCATTGCACCACTACTGATAAGGTACAGTCTAATTGTGTTTCTTTTACAAAAATCAGTTTTCAAGAGTCAACTGTCAGTTGTGAGCTCAGCTTTTGCATGTGTGTTCTGTAACTATGACTGCAGAATAAAAAAAGAACAAATGAAATGGACCACGGCTCGTAGGCTGCGCCGAATAACCTACCATACCCCCGGCGTTTATTTGGAACGGGCGTCTATTTTACTAAACGTGCTGCTTCACTCGGCGTTTATTTGGAACCCGGCGATTAATTGGAACTCGGCGTTTATTTGGTATTTTACAGTACATAAAATGAATTACCAGGCAATGTTAAATACTTAATTCTAAGTAGTCAGAATCCGTAACAACAATAAATACTCTTAAACAGCAAGATCAGTGCCGGAACAGCCAGGCCACATGCTGTATGTACAGTATTTCAAATCAAGCCTTGAGAGTGATCTAGCAGAACATTATCTCGCCTCTTCCTGTTGACAATACGGCAAAAACGTATGTTTCTTATAACACTGGTAAACAACATGGGGGGGGGGGGGGGTTAATGACTCAATTTAATGCGCACATATTTAGATCAATGGTTCACAGCTTGTCAGTCACCAGCAGAAATGATGAGGAAACAGTGATACCAAATAAAAACAACTTGACATGGTGATCACAAACCTTAACACATCAGCTTTGGTCGTGCAAGGACTGGTTGAGCAGGACAAAAAAAAAAAAAAAAACAGCAACGGAAGATTTACAGGGAAAAAGTTACTGCTGGTTATCTTTTTTTTTCCTGACCTGACTTTACTGGAAATGATAAATGCTAATTTTCAAGTAAACTATAACAGTCAATCAGGCAAACCATCTCTATAGTGCAATAACCACCTGCTTACTATATATTGTACCATAATGTGAATATGCTGCAAACTGACATTTGTTGTAATTGAACAACACGCAAACTACCTCTGTCTATAAGCTATAACAAACATTCCTGTTGAATCAATACTTTGCACAAATACCTAAATATACCACACTGCAATATGGCTTTAATCTCTGGAATGTTCTTTTTCTTAAACACGTTTGATAATTTAGGGTGCCACAGGGTACTGGAATACTGATATACAAAGCTGGGATCATATCCTATATAGCGCACATTAAATTGTTAAATTGCTAAGGTATCAAAATTCATTGAATTTATGTATTATAAAGTGTGTATATATGTTTGTTTTTTTTTTAGTGGGTTTATTTTGTCATTTTTTCAACCTCACTTCCCTGTGAACTGTATGACTGATGGTTTAATTCACAGTTTTAAATACCACACATAGATTTTAAAGTGCTTTACTTTAATATCCATAAGTGTTTCATTTGCTTCCTTTTTATGTCATATCGTCATGCTGTCTACCAGTCAATTTTGTCATCACTTAAAATGAGTTTGTCACGACCTGAGTCATCCTCCACCAGTGATTCAGAAGCTTTGTGTCTTTGACAGGAAACGTTACCAGCTGAAGCATAATTCCTTCTGGTTTACTAAAAAAAAATTGTTTGACAAATTAAAAACAAAGACACATGTGGCTCCAAAACTTGTGAGTATGCCAGCAACTCCAAATCCATAATGCTAACCGTCTACCTTGTGCATGAACAATGATGCAGTCATTCCCATGTTTTAACAGCTTGTGGTCAGATCTTAAGAGGCTGATTACAGAGATTCTGGGGCAGAAATTGAAGGGGAGACGGGACCTTTTTGATGATGGATTAAAGAAAGATGAGGGGTCGCAGACATCTATCAGGGATGTTTATGGCAGTCTTTTCACACACTCTGCCTTTAAAACCAAAAGAGGAAATATAGCCCTGGACGCCGCCTCATTAAACAATATAAGGGCTCTTTATCGTGTGGCAACCCACCGGAAGTAGGGCTGTGACCCATCTTGGGTTCCGACCCGTCGTTTAAGGAGCCAGGGTTTTACGGGAAGTGTGAATGTGGTGTGCGATGAAAGGATGGGCTGAGGTGTGTGTGTGTATGTCTGTTTGTGTGTGCAGTGCACGCTATTATTATGTTGCTGCGGTTGTAATGATGTAAGATGCTCGCAACGGAGTAAACAAGAGCAGCACGCTATCTACAACCAACATACTAAAACCTCATGTTTTCCTCTGACTGAAATGATATGACAGGAATAGGAAATCTTTACAGTCAGAGGAAAACATGTTGAATGTGTGTATAGAGAAGTGACATGAGGACAGATCTGATGTCCTCTTCTTCGTGTTTTGTAACAGAAACCTCAGTGACGGCTAGCTAGCAAACTGGAATAGATACAGAGTTTCTTTATGAAAATGCTTACCAGTGCTTAATCATCAAACACTTTATAGTTCACCTGTTTCCATCACATTGTTCAAATGTCTTTTGAATATTTCATACCATAGAATTAATTATTAATGGTACTTTCTTCACCTTATGATCTTCTGCCTTTTTTTCTATTTCAGAAGCTAAGATAGCTTAGGAGGAAAAACAAGCTGTGGCATCCCCATATAACCATTGTGAAAACTAGGAAAAAAGATGAACACAAAAAAAATTATATATATATTTCGAGGCAGTCGTAAAGCAAACTTGTTAAAAAACAAACAAACAAACAAACAAAAAACTCCAAAATTACAAATAATAGTATGGAACAATTATAAAGGAAAATGATTCAAATGAGAAAAAATAAAAATAAAAAAATTTAAGACACTCCGACATTTGGTGGAGCATTTCTAGTTTTGCTATGCATTTATTTTAATTTTCCTCTGCATTTTTAGCATCACATAAACAAGTTTTATTTTGCTTAAAAATCATTTTTATCATCATTTTCAACCTGCTTCTTTCTTAATTTGCAACTTGAGCCTCTTAAATCAAATTTATTGGCTTCTTTCTTTCTTTCTTTGCTGTTGTTGACCACTGTAGCTTTCAGGACCATCTTCAGAAGTTGTCACTTACCCTGTTTAAGTTTCAGTTTGTGATTTTAGCACCTTGTTTGGACAGAGTTGAACTTCTTGGGTTTGTTGTTTCCTGTTTGTTTGTTTATTCATTTGTTTGATTGTTTTATCATGTCTTTTAACAGTCAAAGGAATCATTCAATGTAAACCTTTACCATAGGAGTGAAACATTTATGACACTGATCCACTGACAGGTCATATACCAGTGCTATGGAAAGGGAGGTAAAACCTGGTGCCACATAATGTTGTCCCTAACTGGCAGCAGTTACCATGCAAAATAACTGTATAATAAATTGCATTTTGATGACCTTTTTGAAGGGAATAAGTGACATAAAAAGCTAAAACCCACCCAGGAGCATCTTAGATTAAATAAAGCAAAGTCATGGTTCACTGTAATGTACACGACTTTAGTAATCCCCAACTGTTTAATGTTTAATGAGTTTCTTTACACTGAAGAAAAGTTGAAAAAAACAACAACAGGAGGATCTATGAAATGTGAAACACACATTTGTACCGGCCTTAGATGACTTGAAAGCATCTATTTTCTCTAGATTGCCAGACACTGAATGACTGAATTTTAAAACGTAGCACGGTAAATATCCTAACTAGTTAAGAAGAACAAATTTTCATCAGGTATTGACAACTTAACTCATTCCAGTATTTTCTACTGTACTCTGTATGGAGCCAGTGAACAAATCCTAGCAAGCAAACATGCTAAACTGAGATCCTAAAATGACCAAATTACCTGTCAAACATTCACGTTTTAACAGTGCCACTCTGAGCGGGCTGAGGTTTGTGTGCTGTTCAACCCTGTTCCCTCATCCAAATATCCTGTTTACAAGAAATAATCTTTCTAAAGGCGACAATTTACAGCAGCAATTATATTTACCCCCTGTTTACCATTATACTGTCTTCAAACAATGAGGATCATGCATGTGTGCCTAAACACAGATTCTCTATGTCAGTTATAGACCAGGGGTATATGTTGATTTTATTTTTTCTTTTCATTTGTGTGTGTGTGTGTGTGTGTGTGTGTGGGGGGGGGGGGGGGGGGGGGGGGTATTTATTTATTTATTTGTTTGTTTGTTTGTTTTTTCCAAGTATTTCTTTTCAAGGTAACACTTTATTTTTAATATAATGTTTATTTTAAGTGAAAAGGAAGAAAATGACAGAGAATTAAATGTTCAAATTAGGAAGATAAAACAAAATAAATGTCAGTTAATAATCAGTTGTGTTACCTTCTACTTTTAAAGAATCATCAAGATGCATTAGTGAAAGGGTACACAAGACCAAAAAGGTTGGGAACCACTGATCTAAAGGTTGGTCACAATAACAACACAGTATTTTTTATGCACCAAATAGCGTGAAAAATACATTTAGATTCAAGTAAATCTTGATCTCAATTATTTAATGAGATATTTACTCCTCCTTGGCTTTCTAGGACAACTTTTGAAGCTGAGTTGTTAAAATTGCTACTTCATTTCCAACTTATTCTTCAAGCCCAGAGAATTTACACAGCTAGCTCAGGTGTGTTGCAGTGACCCTTATGTGAAACTTCAGCATCATCTGCAAAAATCTGGGCTATTTCAGAGAGTAGCGTGGCTCCTTATATGATTTTTTAACCAGACCTATTTAACTTTGTGAGTTTTTGAAGACGATAAGATGTAGCTGAAAGTAGAGTAAGCTGTTTGAGTTAATATCACCTCTTGGGGAAAGTCTTCACACGTCTTCTAAAGCTTTAAAAACCCACGGTCCCTCAAACTCCCTGAGGGACGTTGATCAATCATGCATTCATAAATTCAGATTGAACAAATAATCAACATTTTTAGTGCTTGGATGTATCAGTTAGACTCGTGCGTCTTCTCTCCTATTTCCTTATTCACCCCCACCCCATCCTCCAGCCTTCTGCCTTGTCAATCAGTAGAAGGAGGAAAAAGTCATTAAATCTCTCTGTTGGCCATATATGTAATTACAGTCTGCCTGTATGTTGCTAAATACGCCCCGGCGCTAGTCTGGTCTCCCTGGTCATGTTTTTTCCTCCCACCGGCCGTGTTTAAAGCCCTTATAATTGGCAGAGGCAGCGTGTCAGGATTAGAAGCTGCTGGTTTGAAACCTCGAGCCCCCCAGCCCCCCTCAGACAACCACAACCTTAACCTTAAACCCTAACCTCCCTCTTACCCAACATGTTTAGCGATTAAAAACAGAGGGCCATTTAATTCTAATCATTTCAAGTTGTAAAGACATATTGTTCTGAGTATAGTGACAGTCTGCTTATATGGAGGCTGAGCATTGCCCAACTCTCAACATGTGATCATCAGAAGTACCTGTAGTACTTTTTAAATACCTACCCTCTGTGTTTTCATACCTGGATGCTCTTATTCATCACATATACGTCTGTAACACTTCCATAATCACCAATCTCTCTGCGCTTATATGAAACCTATCATGCTTACATTGTTAGCCTTGTAAAGGGTTTTACAAGTGTTAAATAAGTTGGTGTATATTTGCCTGGTGCCTGCAGGACGCTTGTGGTTAGTTGTCTACCTCTCTCATCTCACAGTACAGTCCTCTTATTCAGAACACCGCTCCCCATACAGGCAGTCACTGCAAAAAAATCCCTCTTTGGAAAAAGCTCTTCTCATCATTCAGAGATAATAAACTCATCATTTAAGTCATTAAATGTGAACATTGTAAAACTGGAGTTTTGCAATCATCTTAATGAAAAACCTCTAATGTCTGGATGTAGCAGAAACCTGTGGTGACGTTTTTTCCTGCAGTGCCACAGGGCTCCCCCTGTCTCTCTGGCAGTAGTAAAAACCTTGTGGGCTGAGACAAATGAAGGTTGTTTGGGCCATCAAAGCATCTGAAGTTGAAATGATGGAGCTGATGGTCAGTGATGTCAGAAGAGATGTTGACTTTGTCTGAGTCAGAGCTCTTTCTGGTCAGTAGAGCCCCTAATTTCTCGGTCTGTCCGCTGCAGTCTCTCTGTTTTGGTCTCTCTTTAAACTTCTCTTACTCTCACATCATTTCCCCGAGTCCTCTCTCACACGTCTAAAAATCATTGCCCTCTCATCCAGGTCAGGGAGATGACCTGACCCAAAAGCTGATGTCGTCATTCATCTAAAGTGAGCAAGGCATGGACCCAGGAACGCAGGTACACAGATTCATGCATTAAATGTGTTAAGTGGATTGTATTGAGTAGGGTTCTCAATTTTTTTTCAGTGACGTACCCCCTATGATTTTTTTTCTGCTGTGTACCCAGTAAAAAGCACAATGCAGTTTTGGTTGGGAAAAAAAGTCATAAAACACAGCACAGTACCAATAGTGTTTATTGGATATGATATTCAGTTCATGGACTTAAACTTGAATTGGATTCAAACATTAATTGAGTAAGTGGTGTTAAAGGGATTTTGCTTGGTTTCTTTTTTCTAAATATACATTTTTGAATCTTGCATATCCCCATTTAAAAACCACTAGACTAGAGGCTCATCATGTAATCTAACTTGGGTCATTTTGACGATGCACAACCCTGGCAATAATATGAGGCTTCCCACAGATCCCCTTTGCTGTGTTTGTCTAATTGACAAAAATACAAACACACTGAAAAGACTGGTTCTAAATGTTTCTTATAAATATCTAAACAGTTAAGTACTTGTTTGTTGATTATTAAAATATGAAAAAATTGTAATCGTTGATCCAACTTTTTCATTCCCTAACTTCAATACTGAGGATTTGGGCATTTACTGGTTAACAGGATCAGATGAATAATTTCCAGAGTGAAACAAACAAACAAACAAACAAACAAAACTATCCATAATTAAATTTGCAAAAGTTTCAAAATAAAAACCACACAGGGCTGGAACAATGAACACAAAAAGGAACTGAAAATCACAGCTAAGCTGGGAAACAAGCTAACAGCAAATATCTAAATCTAAACTAGCAAACTCTAAGAAAGGCTTGGGAGATCACATAACCGCAAGGACTTGGCACGACGCTCTGACACAGGACAAAGGGTGACACACACTTTTATACAAGAGCTAATGGAGCACAGGTGGAAACGATCAGGGGCTGGTTCACAATCACAAGGGCGAGAAAACACCAAGACAGGAAGTGAAGTGATCTGAAATGAAAGGAGACAAAAATGAAACCAGACATGACAAATGTGTCCAACTTAAGTAAAATGTGCAAACTTAACCTAATCTAGAGACGTGACACTAATACCCTCATCAATCTGAGTATAAAATCAAAACTTGGATTCTTCAGTTTGAACATGAGATTGGGAATCATCATGGTTACATCAGGTTGTGTGTTCTCTGTTAGGTTAAGGTACGGCTTAATTAATCAAAAAAAACAAAAAAAACAGGGCATGTTACTCCAGGTGGCTTGTTAAGCCTCACAACAAGGTCACCAGGTCCAATCCCAGTTTTGGAAAGGTGAGTTCTCTCTGGCTTTCTCCCAGACCAAAACCACGGTCATCAGGTTAATTGATCACTTTAAATTGTCCGTAGGTGTGATCGTGTGCGTGAATGGTTGTCTGTCTTTGTGTCAGCCCTGTCATTGACTTGCGACCAGTCCAGGGTGTACCTGTACCTTACGCCCTAAAACCACCGAGATTGGCTCCAGCTACTCGCGACCCTGAACAGAATAAGTGGTATAGAATATGAATGAATGATTAAGCCCTGTGGTTTGAAATACACAGAAACTAGGTCACTCAAGCAGGAAAAAGTTTGATTTGGTTTCACTCTGTTCCCCCTTCCCCTTTGTGACTCAAACCTTTACACACAGTGATGGATCAGACAGAAAGAAACTCACGAGTTAAAAAAAAAGTAACTGCATAAATGAGGAGAGAAACTGTCAACATTAAATCACAACCGAGCCACAGAAAACAACCTTTACTTTACTCGGAAGATTATGTCTTTCACTAACTGCTTTAAATAAATTTGGAGTGTATCAGTGCTCTGTAGACATTAGAGGGATACTTATAATCCAACAGGTGTCTTCAGCCCCTCTTCAAATACACACAGAGGCTGTGTGTGTTGAACTGATTTACCACCAGTGAGCAAATAAGGAATTCACGTAGTTAACAAATCAACACCTCATCAAGTTGAACCCAACAGTTTTTCACTGGAAGATTAATTTAGACATGGTTAAAGCTTCAAGAGTTTACACATGAGGAGATTAGTGCAGTTTCTGAGCTAATCTACAGTGCTTTCTGTTGTGTTTACGCTGTTTTTACACAAATGGAGTATAAGAAGTGAATTTCTGAGGTTTGCGATAACTGAAATTTAATTAAAACTGTAAAAATTCACATTAAAGCTTAAACTAATTCACACAGATCTGAAACTTACTGTCTTATTATTCTAAATACTCCAAGCTCAGACGGTCAAAGTTTGGCACATTTTAGTAATTAGTATTACTGGAAACCCAGAGACTTTATGTTTTCA
The DNA here is from genome assembly GCF_033239565.1 of Halichoeres trimaculatus. Lineage (NCBI taxonomy): Eukaryota > Metazoa > Chordata > Actinopteri > Labriformes > Labridae > Halichoeres > Halichoeres trimaculatus. The sequence continues at coordinate 22,078,108 of NW_027437197.1, forward strand.
GTAATGTCTGTAAAAAAAGCTTGAATCACTGAAAAACTAGAAGGCTGGATACAAGAAACATTGTTTTGTTTTGTTTTTTGTTTTGTTTTGTTTTGTTGTTTTGTTTTGTTTTGTTTTGTTTTGTTTTTTTGTTGGTTTTTTGTATTGTTTTGTTTTGTTTTGCTTTAAATTTACAGTATTTAACACAAAACAAAATGAAGTAATAGATAGGACGGTGTTATTTGATAGAAAAATAATCAGGATTTGCTACTTTAATAAGAGAGATTCAGTACTGAATAATTGATATGGAGTTTTTTTTTCTTTTACTTTGGAGGAGCCAAAGCAACAAACCAACAAATAAAAGTTACTCTTAGAGGGTATCAGGCCATGTCATATCATTTTGTATGGTTTTGTCTGGTATTATGTTGCGTTTAATCTAATTTAATTTCATCCAATTCAATTCAATTAGATTTGATTAAAAAAACTTTATTTATCCCTTAGGGGCAATTCAGAGGAACACAGAGCAGTAGATTAACAGCATTGCAAAAGAAAAATGTAAAACACATATAAAACCTAAATATAAAGTGTCAATTTAAGCAGCACTTAAAGCTTAAACCTAACTAAAAATACAAAAAGATATAAAGAGTAACATAAGTGGAAAGTGGTTAGGCCAAAATAAAAAATAAAACAGAAGTAAGCAAAGCTTTGTGCAAAGAGATGGTATGGTAAAGCGAAGTATAACTCTGTGTAGGTAATGTTGTATTGTGTTGTTTGTATCATAAATCTCATAGAACATTCTGTCTACCTGTATCTCTGACTGTGTCATAGCCGTCCATCTGAAGCTCGGTGCGTCTTAGACCACATGCCTCTGTGGCCTTTTCACCCTCGCTGCCTTGCTCTATATGGCACGTAGTCTCTTGGTGCTGCTTTGTATGGACTTCATAAAAACCATTGTAACTATTTGAACAATAGTGGAATATCTAAAAGGGTCTCTGAATGGGAGTGCCTTCATTCAATAAACAGCCGAACAATCAAACACAGAGGAATTTCCCTAAATTCTGTTTCTAAAAAATAAATATTTTGCTGTCATTGCTTTGGGGAGTGAATGGGTGTAGCCAATAAGAGTATTTGATTTCTGGGTTTATTTTCCTTTTCTGTTTAATTTATTTTTTGCACTGTTTCTTGAATCACTCATATGGATTGTAATCAGCTATTTGACCTTTTTTTGTTTCATTCTTACAGCAGCTCTTATCATTCTGCCAGTGCGTCTGCAGCGAGAGTTTCGGTTTCTTCTTCAACTAGAAGCTTCTATGAGATGCTTGTGTCTCAGCCATTCCACTTGTTCTCTGTTAATCTGCACAAACACCCCCCTCTACCCTTCCCAAAGGCCTACGCCCCCGCCCCCACCCCCACCCCCACCCCCACCCCAGACAGCTGTCTCACCGCAGCACAGAGCTACAATGTGACACAACGCTATAAATATGAGTTCACATAGACACACAAACACGTACACGCACACACGCACTATAAATACCATCCCTGTGCAAAACACACTGCTGCAGTATAAATATTTAAGTATAAATGTGTAATGAATTTATTGATATGTTGCCCATGCCAGCAGGCACTGTTTTGAACCACAGCGTGGTGAACCAGTGTGGTGGGATTGAAGTGGTGCTGAGGGATTGTGGGAACGCATGTTCCGAGTTAGGCAGCTGACCAATCGGTGGGCTGGAAGCTGGAAGCCGCATCAGAGAAAGAGCTACTGATCAGTACCAGTCCTCGTAGCCATCCATCTCTCTCGTTTAGCTCCTTCTCGCCCTCTTTTTCACTTTCTTGGTTTCTCTTTTTTTCTGTTCTCTTTCACTGAAGTCAGCTCAGATTCTTCTTCTTCTCCTTCTCTTCTTTCTGCCACCTTTCTGTCTCTTCCTCTTTTTTAAACTAGGCTAATGTGAATCCTGTCACTTTTGCGTTTCATATTTTCTGTGCTCATAAAACTCTGTCTTTACTCCTGATTTAGTCTCTTCTGACTCTCTTGCACAATCCTGTAATTGGTAGTTGCACCAGAGCCTTCCGAGAATGTGTCTGATTTATGAATGACAATCCTTTTTGGTGAAAATCGGCTCAAATCTGAGAAAACAGATCCCACATTCCCACCAAGAGTTGCACACAAAAACAGGTTTTCTGCAATGTGATCAACAAGTGAACCACAGATCTCCTTTTTTCTAACAGGAACTGTTTACTTGCTTAACTGTGATGACCTACAATCCTCAGAGTTAATTGAAAATATGTATGTATAAAACAGATGGACGCTAATAACTGAGGAAGGATAAGCTGGAACTTTGCTGAAACTAAAGGAAATTGCTGAAGCACCGACGACAACCAGAACTGCCGAGTTATTATGTAATAGCTTTTCTTCATAGTAAAGCTGATGAGCTGTTGAGCACAGCACTGAGAAAGCGTGGGATAGTAAAAGCTGTGACCCAAACTCTCACACTCTGTCTTTTGGGTGACGCAGTCTTGGTTTTATTGGGAGTAGCCAGTATGACTTCCTTTTGATAAAATCTTGATTAACCTCACTGTTTATTCAATAAAACTGTTTCAATGTCCCAATTTCCTTCCTCATTGTAGCTACTCCAGTCTGCTGGGCGGGAGATGGGGAGAATTAATGTTAATGCAAATGTTGTGAAATAAAACAACATTTTTTTTTTCCATTGCTTCAATATTAATCAATAGAATAGAATAGAACAGAATAGAATAGAATAAAACAGAAATACTTTACTTATCCCCAAGGGGAAATTCAGGCGAAGTCACAGCAGCAATCAAGAAAACAAAAGCAGCAGGTAAAGTTCTTCCAACATGGCGTTGGTGTCTGTGTTAGCTCTGCTAGCCATGTCTGTGACTAGCATGATGCTGCTCTGCCTTCTGGTATACCCTCTGTTGCTGGGTCAGCACAGCTAGCTTGTCCATCTTATTGGAGATAGATCGTATGTTCCCAATAATGATGGATGGAGGGACAGGTTGATGTCGTCACGTCTTAGCTCACACCTGAGAACCAGCACGTCATCCTCACCTCCTTCTCCTCAACTTGTGGGAAACATCAGGCCTTGCACTAGTTAGCATTGACATGCTACAGGCTGCTAACAGCTAATTTCACATGTAACAATGCAGCCATTGTCTACATCTGTTAACTTTATTAAAATTTTAGTAGGGTTCTGAAGGAAATCATATAATGCGTAAAATAATGAGAAATATGGAAGTTTTCTCCTATCCTGACTGAGGACAGGCAGCACACTTGAAATAAACTCTAACTGTGATGATAAAGGTGTTAAGCTCTAGATGAAGAAGACTCATTTACTGACTTCAGACCCAAGGGTAAGTCTTATTATATTGGAATGATCAGCATGGGTTTCCACAGTCTGCACTTGGTTCTATCGTACCAGGCTTCAGAAATCATTTTTACACAGATGACACCTTGGTGTCCTCCTCTTTACTCATTACAACACTCAGTGAGTCCCTTTGTTACAGTGAGGGACGAACTTATTCCCCAAAAGATGCACAGCCTACCTCTGTTGTATCTTGTCTTTGATTCAGAAATCTTTTTCAAAAAGCTGCAAGACCTCATAAGATTTATTCGCTCATCAGTATTTCACCATTTTATCTTGAATGCATATTTTTTGAGAGGGAGGGAGAATAAGTATCCCAGAATGCTTTGTCTCTCACTCTCCGTAAAAGCTACAATAAAAAATGTTCAATCTTAATTCTGATGGGTTTTTTTGTTTGTGCACAAGATTGGTATATATGTCATCATGTCATGCAATATAAAACTCCTTACATGAGCTTAAAGGGATGTGTATGTGCAATTTCAGAACTCAAAGTTATTGGAAATGATGCTAAGTGCAGGATCTGTATGACATGGAGGCAGAAACTCAGATCCATTTAGTTCTGTTTCAGCTTGACTCATTCAGTGTGAAAAAATAAGATAAGATGAAGAATTTGTCAGAATTTGCCTGTACTTTGAAAGATCCATCAAGCATCTTGTGTACAACTGCTTTCACTTTCATCACCTCCTCTCTGTGTTTACGTCCCCTCCCTCCACTCCACCAATCCTCCATGTCATCCCTCTCACCTCCCCTGACCTCCCCTCCCCTCATCTGTGGACTTTTCCCTTCCTCGTCTCTCACCACCTCTCCCTCTTTGTCCCTCCCTGTGTTCACTCAAAGCCACCTCCCTCTGTCCTCCTCCAGCTCCTCTCTTCAGGGGTCACTGTTGCCTTTATCTAGCTCAGGTTAGCGTGTCTGTCTGTGGGTGTATGCATGTGTACGGACGGACACGTGGGTGTGCATGTGTGTGAGAAAAGCTTGACTCAGCGCTGTTTTCATATTCCAGCATCTCTTCATTTCCCATTTCTGTGTTTACCTTTGAGCACCCAGTGTAATCATATTGTCACATCCTATTTCAGGGCGCCCACTCAGCTGCTCTCTATCCTCTTCTCTGCCGCACTCAGCCTGCACCGTTCAACTCTTTCCCTCTATGATCCTTTATTTTCTCAACCCCCTTTCTTAATTTACCTGTCTACCTTCCTTTTTTCTCCCTCTGGCTTTAATTCTTGTTTTCCCCTTCTTCAATTTTCTCCATCTTTCATTCCTCCTCCCTCCTCCCCCCTTTGCTTTCTCTCCCTCTTTCTGCAGCCCAGCTGGCATGGTTTTCTAGTGGTGTAGTAAAATATAAATATAATAAGGACGTTTTTGAGCTGGTGAATCCATTCTGAGCAGAGAAACATCACCACAGAGCCCACAGATGTGGCATACGCTCAGGAGAGGGAGAGGAAGGGAGAGATGGGGGTGGAGAAAGGGAGGAGAAGAAATCCTTCATTTGACATGAAGAGAGTACAGCAGGACGACATTAAACACCTAAAGAAAGAGTTAATAGGACGGTCTTTAAAAATTTGACCCGCATTTGTCGTCACTTTTTTTGGTGCAGCATGAGTCAAACCCCAGCTGGTATTTGAAGAATAGTCTCTCTGAGGGACTTGAAGCTTAGAAATGTACCCCAAATTTATTAAATATGAAACCAAAGCACAGGTATGAATAAATTTAACCACACGTACACAAGCTCTTTGAAAAAAAACAAACATATAAACACTTTTTAAGTCCATGATTGTGGAGACTGAACTTGCTTGTAGCCTGATTGTACAGTTTTGTATTCATGCAGCTAAACTTAAACTTCTGTGTGTCGCTGTAAACTGTGTGAACTTGACCCGTCGTGGCTCCATACCTGCTTGTGTTTTCTTCCCTGCGCCTGCTTCTCCCTGCGCATAGTGTTTTAGTGTCAGAGCACAGCCTACTCCAGTCCCCTGGGCAGCTCTTTGTTTGCTTTAGCCATGTGGTGGCTAGCCTAGCCGCTAACTCCGGGACACATTTAGCCTGTGCTCCACTTTTATATCATCCTGCTTTTATTTTCCTTCCGTCTGAACAAACACACTGCACTTAACTGGCCTTTAGCTCGACTAGAATTGATGCAACTCTCAAACGCTGATGGACAGATTTGGTCATTGTGGTTTTAACTGGCTGCTATGTTAGCCAAAGCTAAGCTAGCTCCTTAGAGGGCTTTCAAAAGCAAAGGAATTCTTGTTGCCAAAAATGTATTTGTGAAATGAGTGGCGGTTTGAATTAAGGGGAGCATATCCTGGATGTTTTATCTTCTTGTCTTGAAAGTTAAGGCTTACAAGTTTTAGACAGAACCAATCTAAAGCTTCGAAATTAGATATAATGAGCGAGCGTTAGGTGTTTATTGTGGTCTGGGGTTGGACGTTGAAGTGTGTAGAGGGACAGAAGGAGGAGGAGGAGAAGGAGGAAGAGGGATGGTGGTTTTTGCCACCAGCTGTTGTTACCTTGAGCATAACGGCCTTTAACCCCCATTACAGCGAATCACCACAAGCCACAAACACGCTAGCTTCCACTGAATGCAAAACAACCAAAACTCGCTTGTTTACCAGCTAATGTGCTATGTACTCACTCACTCTTACTCATTCAACCCCCTCTTGCCTTTTCTTTTATCAACTCCTCATTTCACATCTTGCTCCCTCATTTCCCGATATGGTCTCAGCGATTCCTTTGTACTACTTTCTCACCCTCTCTCATTATCTCCCTGTCTCTCTGTATCATCCTTTTCCCCCCATATTTTTTCTATTCATCTCCTCCTTTGCATTTTCCTTTCATCTGTTTGCCCCACTCAGAGCCTTTGTTGGTTAGGGCCTGGGGTATGCGTGGGTAACCCCGGTGCCCATGTAAAGGCCCAGTAGTGTGGACTCATAGAGCCCCAGTGCCAGTAGATGAAAGCAGAGAGAGATTCTGGGGCTGGCACCCATCTCCCTCTGTCCTGCCACCGTGGCCTCTTATTTCACAGAGAAAATTAATAACTTTAACAAACATCAATGAGCCGGGGCCTGATGCTTGGTTGGCGTGTCTGCTGGTCTGGTGTGTGTGAATGTGTACTGTGCACACATGGCTGGATGTGTGTATTTTTGCTTGTGTGTTTGTGGGCCTGCATGTGTGTTAAAGCTAATACCTTAAACTCTGTGAACCAGTGCAAGCATGCAGAAATTAGCTCACAGAAATGATGCAAAACAGAAAACTGACAGATTAACAGGACTAATAGTTTTTAACATGGTGTTCGATGTAGAGTCCCGCTGCTTTGCTCGGATCAGATTGTTGTCTCCTTAAAGGCCGTGGCTTCCTTTCTTGAGGCAGAGATGAACTGAAAGACGGATGGATGAAGGGAGGGATCAATGGATGGATGGATGGGCGAATGTGACCACTTCTGAGGCATTGTCGACAGCAGGGCTGAATAGGCAGCGGGCCTGCCGGCAGCCACTCCCGTATTTATGATCTTCAAAGGAGAGATGACACACACACACACACACACACTCACGCACAACCACAAATGCTGATAGTTACAGGAAAACATATGCTTGTGCAACTGTGGGTACACACCAATTTGCATATGGATTTCTGCTCACTCATCGACACCAACCTTTGTACATGTTGACACACTTAAATGAGGTATACGAAAGAATCGGCACAGCTTTGAAGTGATGTAAAATTAAAATGCATTTATAGAATTTAGAAGTTACACAGTTTACAGTGTTTCTTTTTTCATTTTTTTGAATTGTAAGAGTTGAACGCTTACCCTCTGAAAAACAAGCACCAACACTGCTTTTCTAACTGAGAGTCTACAAGTTAGGATTCTGGGGTTCAGTCTTTTGCTAAAGTGGACGGGAGACAAAGGTTTAACCAAACACTGTAGTGATTGATGGGTTGAAGATTTTGCATTCTAGTTGGGGCAGCTTAGCATGATTTGCATATAAAGATAAAAAAAACAACAACAACCTAGAACTCTACGGGAACTCTTGGATTTAAAAAAAAAAAAAAAAGTTTTATTCTGTGTTTAAATGCAAAAAATAGGCAAGTATTTTTTTTTTTTTTTTTTTTTATCTCAGAGTTATGTGCAAGACTGTTCCAGGATAGGCAGTGAACTGACGTCTTGTTGTTGCTCACTTGCTGTTAAGTAGCATAAACCAACACAAATAGCTCAATCTGCTGGAAACAAGAACAAAAAAAAGTATAAACCAATGGCATAGCCAGAAATTAACCTGCAGCAGAACCTGAATTAAAGTAGATGGGCCACACAATTACTTTCATAAATAGCGCACTAGAATTTAGCATTGAAGTAGGCTTATAGATTCCTCTCTGTATGTCCTCAACCACAACAGGATGCACAGGGGGCTAGAAAAAATGGTCACACTGACCATCTTTTTAAGCCCCCTGAATTACAGATTTATTAACAAAGAAAGCAGCTTCATTGGCTTAAACGAAAAGTGGGCGGGCCTAGACTCAGCCAGGCCCACCCACAGGAGGGAATAAACCCCTAAAAGTTGAAAGCTTTTCATTCATGCAAATTATGTTTTTGCATGGATAAAACAACTGAGATACAATGAGTGAATTGGGTGTAATAGTTGTCACAGTTTGTTAGCCTAGCTTTGGACAGAGCGAGTTTAGCTGATTTCTCCTACACACAAATGGTGCCTCCCATCAACCTCAGATGTCTGATGCTGCCGCTACTTTTGTGTGCACTGCTAGCCAAATACAGGGGAGAAGAAAATACACAATGTGATCATTTGTTTACCATTACACTTTCTGGGTGAGAACATAACTCATTTGCAAATAAACACTGTTAAGAGTACAGTTTTCTTTATTGATGACGCTGGGAGAAAACGTCTTTTTGAGCTTGGGATTCAAGTTCAAGTTCCTGAGTAGAAATTCAGAACGCAGGTACATTAAACGCAGATCTTTGAATTACAGGCTTCTGGTATCAAACAGAATGCACCGTAAGCTAAGCTAGCTAATGTTAGCTGTACTGCTAACTGTAAAGCTAGCCTTCACCCACATGCTCCTGCTCAGTGCCTCAGGTCAGCCAATCTGCTGCTCCTGGAGATCAAAACATAAGCTCGGGGGGGACAGAGATTTCTCTGTTGCTGCTCTAAAGTTATGGAACAAGCTCCACCTCCAGTTACAACAAGTCCCCTCACTGTCCATTTTTAAAACACGTCTTAAAACCCTTTTTTAATCCTTGGCTTTTAACCCAGCTTGAGACTCTTCTCCTTTTTCAGTATATTATAGTTTGTTTTATAGTTTTTCGTAACTGTTTTTATTGTTCTTTAACTGTTTTTAAGAAGAAAAAACTATTTAGTGCTTGCACCATTTTTCTATTGATTTTATTTATTTTAGTGTTATTTATTCATGCCTGTACCATCTTTCCTGTACAGCACTTAGTTTCAGCACTAGCTGTTTTTTCAGAGCTTTATAAAAAAGTTGAGTTGAGTAACTTTAGACTTAGTCGACAGATTTAATTGTCCATCAGACCTTCTAATCTAGCTTTCATGAATTAAATCAGTTTGATAATTCGAGGTATTGACTATCTGAAGAACTGATGTGACTAACAGCTCTGTAAGGGAACTATTCAGCCATAAAAAATCCTGAAATGTGACCAATGAGGTGGTAAATCATCACCAGAGCACATCTCACCATAAAGAGATCGACATAAATTAACACTGGTGGCTCTTTGTGATTTAGATTTCTTTTAACCAGCTTTTTTGCTCCATACTGGGGGAGTCCTAATGAATTTACACAAGAGTCAGTTGACAGTCTATTTCAGCTTAAAGGTAAATATGGCTATAGATGGCTGTTTACTGTGTGTGAATCCCTCTCTTTGCTTTCCTCTGTTCCATCGAGGAACATGAAAAGCGGCGGTGCAGCAAAAAATACTTTACGGTGTTTACACTCACAAATAATAAAACATAAATTGTGGAAACCCTCAGCCTTGTACAGTCCTGCTCATTCAAAGCTGGCTGCCCCAAGAAACAGGGGTGAGACCACTGATTTTCAGCAGGCAAATATTTGAAGAGCTAATTTGGTGGGGTTGGGTTTGCTGGTGTTGAACAGTGTGTGTGTGTGTGTGTGTGTGTGTGTGTGTGTGTGTGTGTGTGTGTGTGTGTGTGTGTGTGTGTGTGTGTGTGTGTGTGTGTGTACTTGAGCCACAAGCAGCCAGACAGCCAAGAGTTATTAAATTAAAGATGTCCATTTTAGGAAGCTTGTAAAAAAAATGTTCATTTTGATGATTTGGCACAGATTAAAGTCATTAACGGATTAATTAGTGAGTCAAATAATCAGCTTGACCGTCAATCAATCACTCAGCGAGTTGTCCTGCCAAAAACCCAGGGGAACAGTCTGTCTCACTGCTGGTAAATTACTCCATTACCCAGTCAGTTCACCAAACACTATCAAGCAAATCAGCCAATGACCCTTGAACTTATCTGATACTGGAATGCAGCCGAGAAAATAAAACACACCAGGCTACCTACTCTGGGAAACAGATTGGTTCAATTGATTGTGATTGTTGTTTACAACCTGAAACACAAAAACAAGGTTGTCAGCATGCAAACTTTTCAAGGGCACAGTCAAAGACAACAACTGGAAATGAGAAGTGGCAGCAATAAAGGGCAAAGCTACTGTTTACTATGCTGTGTTCAGGACTCTCCAGTGCACCCTGCGTGTGCCCAGGAGGGGCGGGGTGGGTGGCAGAGCGGGGACAGCGGGAGAGAAGGGAGAGGAGAGAGGAGAGAGGAGAGGAGAGAGGAGAGAGGAGGGAGGCAGGACTGGCAGGGTGCGGTCTGAAGTGGCAACAGATCGTTTTGGATCACTCAAATCCCTCCAATTCAACTGGAAAGCTGCAGCTTGTTGCGCGCTGGCCGCATCTGGGGAGGAAGAGCTTTCAAACCAGGCAGCGGGGCTGAAGATGTTGTGACAGTTCCCAGCGCAGAAAGAAAGAGAGGGAGAGAAACCACAACACTGCAACTTGGATATCAGTAACCACTCTCTCTCTTTAACTCTCTCACCCACCAAATCGACTTTGAACCTGTTTGTTTAAATACACGGACTTTACAGCCTGCACACTTACTGTTGATTCTGTCAGGCGGAGGGAGCGAAGTTTCTCAGTTTTGGCTCTGTTTTGTTTAGAACAGCTGAAAACTTTCTGGTGTCCTCATGGTGCCGGGTGCAGCCGAGGTGCCGAGCTTCTTTGATCAGAACTTTTCGGACGTGATACAGCGACTGTCACGGACGATGGAGTCGGGAGCTGAACCGGAGAGGTACTGAAGACATCTTTCTCTCTCCCCCGGGAGAGTCCTGCCTCCCCCCGGGGCGATGCGGATCTCTTTCCTCCTGCTTACCGCCTCTCTGTGTGCCTTGGTCCTCCTCCTCGCACCTGCCTCGGAGGGCTGCGGACCGGGGAGGGGGTACGGCAAGAGGCGGCTCCCGAAGAAGCTTATCCCGCTCGCGTACAAGCAGTTCAGCCCCAACGTGGCCGAGAAGACCCTCGGAGCCAGTGGGAGACCCGAGGGCAAAATTACACGCAACTCTGAACGCTTTAAGGAGCTGACGCCGAATTACAACACAGATATTATCTTCAAAGATGAGGAGGACACGGGCGCAGACAGGCTAATGACCCAGGTAAGGAGGTCAGATAAATGAAGTCCATGGATGGACGTGACGCCACGCGCAAAGACAAGACATGGCTCCAAAAACACCTGCAACTACCCATCTTATTTATTAACTTTTACTGTTTCCTTATAATAGAAACTGTTTTAGTTTTTACTTGGATGACTTCAGAAAGAATCTGAACGACCCATTTTACGTCAGACTGATTAGCCACCCGGTTGCAGTTAATTGACTGCTGAATGTTTGTCGTCAGTTGAATGTTTGAACCAAAAGGATTGATTTCATTGACTGCAAGCTTGTCGTTTCACCCCTGGATTTTACTCTTTAACACGTGCTGTGGCTGCTGTTTCCTTGAAAAGCTAATTTCACATCACAGCTCAGCCTTATTTTAATAGACAATCACAATTACAGTAAATCGAGTTCTAACATCTGGAGCACAGTGCGTAAAGACTCTACCTTTTGGTTTTTGTAGATGAGATATATTCCTATATTTATAACCTTGAATCAGAGTAGCTCTTGTGTCTCATAACAGGGTTCCTTACCTTTTCACTTCAAAACCTAACAACCTTCTTTGCTTACAGCCTGCCAAGTCCTTGACTTAGGAGATAGTGAAGACGATTGCTTTGATCTTGGATTAGATATACATCAATTTGTTAATATCATGCTTTTCCCCACTTCTTTATATGGTGTATTGTTATTAAAATTATAACAATAATAATAATTAATATAATTCTTTAAATCAAATTTCTTTAAAAAAAAAGTCTCCAGAGCAACCTGACCTCAGACTTTATGTAAGTGTTTGAAAAACTGCTGAATCATCCCAAACAGGCCACATGGATAGTTGTACTTTGGCCATTCACCTGACAGGATTCACCTGACACAAATACAGCAACAATCTTCATTTTCTAGCATGTGCTCCTACATGTGTGTATGTGCAGAGCGCATCAGTCTTAGGGATATTTATCCATTTATCTACCCTCCCTATTGTTCTCTGGCTGCTCCTCTTTCTCTCTCACCTACACTGTTTCCACCTCTTTATACTGACTATCATGTGTCACCCTGTCTAGCCCACCATTCACACTCACCAAAAAGCCCATTCTGCATGTCCAGCTCATCCACTTATCAAACCTGTTTCTATTCACGTTGACCTTTCTGTCCTCTGACTCCAGCTTCTCCCTCAGTGTTGTTGGAGCACTGATTTCCTCCTGTTGCGTTGTCATTTCTCTAAAAGCCTGCCTCTCCTCTCCCTCCTTGTGCCCATTTTAGCGCTGTAAGGACAAATTAAACTCTCTGGCCATCTCTGTGATGAACATGTGGCCCGGTGTGAAGCTGAGGGTGACAGAGGGCTGGGATGAGGACGGTCACCATTCAGAAGACTCCCTGCACTACGAGGGTCGTGCTGTGGACATCACCACCTCTGACAGGTTAGACATGAAACAATCAGTGGGTTCACAACATGACAAGTCCGCCAAGCTGTCAGTGAGCATTCCGTTTATTTTATTTTTTACTTTGATGTAAAATTTGGCCAAATCCTTTCAAAATTACAAAATTTTGAGTTGCTCACATCAGATTGATAAATGTATGGATGTCAGTGGGAATCTGGTCTTTTAATATTTAGAGCTTTATGCAGTGTTTGCCAAACTCTGATTGAATTACATTTGAACTCATTTTTCTCCACAGGGACAGAAATAAATACGCCATGTTGGCTCGGCTGGCTGTAGAAGCTGGATTTGACTGGGTTTACTACGAGTCCAAAGCCCACATTCACTGCAGTGTCAAGTCAGGTAAGTGACAGTGTGAGTCACAGTGAGTGTATGTGTGTTTATGTTTGTGTGTGTGTGCATTAACTTTAAGTGTGTTTGTGGACAGCTGTCATTACCACTAATGAGGTCGATGCCAGATCCTTTGTTGGCCATTCACTATTGGTTAAACTCCACCTCAGTCAAGTGTGTGTGTGTGTGTGTGTGTGTGTGTGTGTGTGTGTGTGTGTGTGTGTGTGTGTGTGTGTGTGTGTGTGTGTGTGTGTGTGTGTGGGTTTGTGTGTGTGTGTGTGTGGCCTATTGGGAGCCAATCAAAGCAGGGTGTGCACCTGGGCTCTTTGCAGTATCTAGTCACAGATCTTGGCACTATGGCATTAAAAACATGAAATATTTTGATGGAAAAAAAAACATTTTGTTTGTTATGATTGTTATCGATGTTAGGGCTCCTGAGAGGAGATTGCAGTTTGTTATGAAAGAGGCTGAAAAAAATACAAATCATTCACTGTGACCTGATGGGAAAGCAACAAGACCCTCATTGAGGTTATTGGGGTTTTTTTTTTCAATGCCATTAAAGAATTAAGTGCGTTTTAGAGCCGCTTCAGGATGAGTATCAGAGGATGCGATTTTCAAATTTTGGCGTGGAAAAAATTTAAGGGGAAGGAGATCATTTTAGGGGTTAGTTATCTGCATACAAAAAAAGATTGGAAATCCTCTGCACGAGGCAAAGCAATGGTCAAAAAGTTCCTTATAAGGGCTTATAATAAAAATACTACCCAGTGCGTTTAAATGCAAATTCTGTACAGATATTTTTATACTTTGACGCTGCAGGAGCAGGAGGTGTGGTTGTTAAACTAATATTTGTCCAACAGTATTGTCAGTGTACACCCCTTGTTTTATGTCTCAGGTTAAATGCCAAAGTGAAACATACAGATTAAGGATGGGTACCAAATTAGGTACTTGTATAGATACTATATTTGGTACCTTAACGCATCCTTGTGGCTGTGAGAGAATGGACGAGTAGCCGATTTTCCATGCTGGACACGAACACAGCATTGCAAGATTATGTACTAAAAATAAACATGTTCAATTAGAAGTCTTTGAGATTTAATTTTTATACAAACTAATATTTATCACCATATAAACACACAAAAGTACCAAAAATTGGTACCATTGCCAGGTATGGTATCATGTTAAATGTGAAGGGTACCCAACCCTAATACAGGAGCATATCATCTGCGTAAAGATTGATATTTGGACATGGTTGTATATGGAGCTTTCATTGGCTGTGACATGGTGCACAGCCATCCTTGACAAGTGAAGTTCGGTTCTTTTTCGTGATCCAGATCATTTGACTCATCAACAAAATAAATACATAAATAAAAAAACAATGATGAGCTGTATATTTAAAGTTACGGCTCACTCCTCTTTCTGTAACAGTAGTGAGGTTTGTTTGCCTTTTTCTACATGAATTTTTAGTTACAATATACTTCAATTAAAACTTTATGAAACCAAAATCAACTCTATATGAAAATAATCCTTGGCTGAGTTTCCCTTTTCACATATTTTAGACATGATATTCTAGAAATCCATTTTTCCCCTTGTCTGGTACCACCAGCTATTTGATGCCAAACTACATTCTAGCCCTGCGTGGAGGTTAGTGGGCTGTGAGATGATTAACTCTCTCTTTGTTTTGCTGTTGCTTTTCCTTCAGCAGGTTTCTCTCAGATCTCTTATCTCAGTCTTATCACCTCTCGGTCACAGCCCTCCTTTTTCTGCAGCCCTCAGGCTTACAGACACACACACACACACCTTGGACAAATATTTGGCTGCCTTAAGACTGTTTTAAGACGACCATTCCACAAATACATCATGTACATTACTGATGCTTTTTTCATTTACTTAGCATTCGTTAGTCTTAGCTAGATTCTGGTCACCTCTGTTCTGTCCTCCTCAGATTTCTTACTCACTGGGTTCAGAATTAATCTCTTTACAGTGTGCCAGTGCTTTCTCTTTGTGGAACAATTGTCAGTGGGCATGTGACTTTAAAACCCAATCCAAACAAAATCCAGACCCAGGTCTGAGTCTGTGTGCTTTCCTGTCTCTCTGACCCCAGGCCGTGCTCTGACTGTGGTGATACAATCAGCTGGTTATCCATTAGCTCTCACTGACTGCCTTTTCTTGCCACCTTGTCTCACTGTGTCTTAAAGAGCCAAGTAACATAGAGAAACAAGTTCAAATTCATGCTATGTGGTAGTTTTGGCGACATGAATGGATAACTACAGAAAACAAGAGAACATGCTTTTTTAAATCAAGCTGTGTTACTTGTATTGATGTTATAGGAATAAGGTAGAGCTGTTGAAAGAGTTTCAGGAAGAGCAAGTTCTTTTTCCCACAAGTGTTTTTCTGTGGTGTGAATGAGGTCAAAGAATAAGAGACTTGGACGTGAGTCAGATTATATGCATATGTTAACAATCTACCACTGATCCACTGAGATAAAGTTGTCCTTGAGTCAGTGTCAAAGTCTCAGGTTTATTAGACCACTGAGTGATCAGGCATCTACTGTACAAGTCCATGTGCTTCTTCTCTGTTGCTCCAAATTTAGTAAAAAAAAATGAAAGAAATGTCTTAATTTCATTAAGATGGAAAATATTTGTTTTTCTTTTCTTTCTAGAACATTCTGTGGCAGCCAAAACCGGTGGCTGTTTCCCTGGAGATGCTCAGGTCACCCTTGAGGGTGGGTCGACCAAACAGATGCGTGATCTCCAACCAGGAGATCGTGTCCTGGCGTCCTCAACTGCAGACCGTAACGGGCCTCTGGTCTACAGCCCGGTGTTATCCTTCCTGGACCACCAGCCCAACACCACAAAGATTTTCTACACCATCGGCACCAGCTCAGGCCTCAACATCACTCTCACAGCTGCTCACTTGATCTTTGTCACAGACTGTTCAGGAGAAGAGACAGCGGAGGGGCCACTTGTTAGTTCTGTCTGGGACACCAGGCCAGGCTTGAACGCAGGTCTGAGGACAGTTTTTGCCAGTGAAATCCTGCCAGGACAGTGTGTAATCACTTCACAAGAGAAAGAGGGGTCACAGGCGAAACTTTCCACTGTCACATTCATAGAGGAGCAGAGGAACACGGGGCTGTATGCCCCTCTAACCCAGCATGGGTCCATCGTCGTGAATGGTGTGTTAGCATCATGCTATGCTGCCATGGACAACCACCACTTGGCCCACTGGGTCCTGGCCCCTCTGAGATTCTTCTACAGCCTGATGGGGCCCTCAGAGCCACAGACTGACAGCTTACACTGGTACCCCCGGCTTCTACAGAGGCTTGGGCTAATACTGCTGGATGCTGGACACTTCCACCCCTGGGGGTTTGAGTAAGGACTCATGGATGAGCCACAAAGATATGTCTCACACTGATGACACCATTCACTTACCTGTATTCAGGAGAACCAAAGCGGGGCCAAAAGGGACGGTTAATTTTTTTAAGGTGGAATATATTTTTCCAACACTACATGCCTGTACTTGCTGTAAAGATTTGTCAAATTTTGTAATATGACAAAATGAGTTCAGCCCAGGAGGAAATTTGGAAGGCTGGACGACTTTCGTGAGGTTTGAGAATCAAAGGCAGTTCCATAAGCTCTTGATGTAAATTAACTTCCTTATAGAAAATACTCGAGCATCTCATATTTATATAAAGAAAAAATTAATTGTTAAAAGTTCTCCAGAGCAAATTAAAAAACAGGCACTGACATGTAGGAAACACCTGATGAAACAGAGTGTGGTTTAAGACTGTATATGTACATGAAGTGTTGCTGTTCACAAAGTCATCAAAACAAAAATTCGGCTCAAATATATGACATTACTATTTTTTAACATTTGGGCATAGCTATTTGAGCCTTCCCCATGAGCTATGAAATAGCAGGGAGGAATATCAGCCATAGTAACTGTGTATATACATCAGCTTTACGACTTTTTAAAGTACTGTTAAAGTAAACAACTCATGCCTATTCTGTTAATCTGTCAGTCAACTTGATTGTTCCAAACTGATTCTTATTGTTCATTTATATATATACATATATGTATTAATTTAAAAGTTGTTATTTTGTGACATGTTTTTTCATTGTTTCAGGTATAAAAATCAGGTTGGTTGAGACATAAACCACACTCAGGCTGTATTTAACTACTGTATTTAACAACAGCTATGCATTATATTCACCATATTTAAACAGGAGCCATTTTTCTGTGTCATCACGCTAAGGTCAGGAATCTAAAACTATGTTATAACGGATTCATGGATGTTTTCAAGATTTCTTAAAGAAATGATTAACTCATTATGTATTTTTTTTCCCTGCAATTAGCTTCTGAAAAGACAAAATGACAAAATTAAGGTAAAGGTAAAACAAGCCTAGCATGTTTAATAATCCATTGGCTAATACTAGGTAACAGTAGACACTTCTTGGCTGAGGGTGCTGTTTGGCAAAAAGAGTAAATTGGGAATTCATCATGTTTAGTAGTTGCTAATATTTCAAAATGTAATACAACAGTTGATAATTAAGGGCTTAAGGGTACAACACAACAGCTAATGTGAGCTAATCCTGGCTTGGTTTACAACTTTCACACATTAAAGTAAGAGCTCCATTAGCCTGTTGGCTTTTGCAAAAAAAAAAAAAAATCACTGAAGTAGTTATCAGTAGATGTTTTACAGGAAAGTAGGGCGTAATGCTCCTTTAAATGTTTGCCGCTATCTCTTTTTGCTTATGAAAATAACTGGTAAACTGAATATATTGGATTCATTCCACTAACCCTAACCTTAGTGTTATAACAGCATGAGCTTTCCATTTTCAGCTTGACACAGAGAACTCTGGCTGCTGCGTAAATATGTTGAGTTAGAAAATAAACAGAAAATCTCTTTAATCGTTAATAGTAAGTTATTTAATTATTGTCCTTTGCATGGTCTCTTTTTTTTTTTTTTTTTTTTTTGTAATTCATTTATCACCAAAGATTTCAATCACAGTGGCAGAGATACAGATGTGTTGGATAAGAACAGAACAGGAAGAAGATGTGATGAGTGGCTCATGTTGTAGTTTATAGCATCCTCTCATTGACACTTGTTGAATATCTAGGAACTCTAAGGCCTTACTCTATATGCTTACTAAAAGATTTGTCACATATGTATATTGAGCTATTTTTGGAGAGACTATTTAAAGATATATTTTTAGAAAATATTGTTAACTAATATTATTTTCAGCAACTGTTTGCATACGATTTGTATTTGAAACATAAAGTTGTTTAAACTTTGAATACTTTGTGCTTTCTTTACTACCACTTTGAACAGTTTTACAGGAATATTAATTCATCTCAGTTTGTCTCTGCAAAACCAGGGAATACTTTTTGGGTTTGAAGTCTGTCAAGTTCCTTTGCACAATGCTTTCTGGAAGAGAAGCACTATTTTGGTACCAGGAACAATGGGGGCTTAAAGCTTTTAACCGTACGTCTCATAAATGATGGGTCAGCTTGAACAATGTGGATACAGCATGAGCTGTGGTTACAGGGTGGGCTGCTTGGTTGGTTTCAGTACCACGGACAGCAGCACACAGCCAGGCTTCTGTTTCCACCACATGATGCCTCAATGTTTTTTCTTCTTATTGGGATGCGAAAGAAGTCCTGGGTCACAGCACAACCTGCTGGACAAGTTGTTACATGCAAAAAGACCTAGTGATAAAAGAGACATCCAAGTAAGGACATCTAGTTTCATCCTTATCTTGGACTTTAACACTTCAGGAAAAGATCAGCAGAAGATCAGAGATTCTAAGTAATCTTTATTATTATTGGTCAGTTAGGTACAGGAAAAACATTTTGTCGTATCCCATAACTCATTGCAGGAGACTGATCCATCAGAACAGATAGAGAAGCAGACCCAAGTGAGACACTCACCACCATGTCTGAAAATAAAAATATGAAAGTGACTGGTGTGTGTATATCTGCAGGTGATGCCTTCACGTGAGGCCTTTTACACTTATATGAAAAAGATCATGCACTTGTCAAGTGGTAAAATACTGAAAACCATTACAAAAACCTGTCCACCTGAGTCTGAGGGTTTGTAAAATTTCTCTATGTGTCCCGTCTCCATGCAATTCTATTTATCTCTGTTTGGACCACGATACTCCGGCAACATTTTGAGGCAAGGCTGATGGACAATCAGCGAATATAACAGGACTGATTCGAGAGGGAATGGTGGAAAAATAAAGAATATGTAACAGCCCACCAACCTCGTTACTAAGGTAAACAAAAATACTATCATAAATTAGATATAAATAAAAAGGGCCTGTTTACACTGCCTCAAAAGTGACCAAAGTATCATTGCCGTAAATTAAGGGTGTTCACACAACGACACATGGGAAGTCAGCATGCTCACAGTAACTCACATACAGATATGAATGTCTTTATAGAATATGTATCTGTCATCACAGCTTGGCAAAATTACACTTATACACAACAAATGCACAAGAACACCTGGAACCATAATACCAGCCAGTGGAAAAAAGACCCAGATCTGTTTGGAGGTCTTCATCCAATGAGAAAAAACCTTCTGTAAAATGGACGACCTCATTGCCTGGTAGGTAGATAGGTGGTAACATCGTCCAATAACAATAGCCTATAGATAAAGAATTTATGTTTTCAAACAACTCACAAACACACGCATACATCACACACACACACACACACACACACCCACACACAGGCATTTTCTCACACGCATATTACATGTTAATAACATCATGATAACTGTGACTATCTTCTGAGTTGTGACTGAATGAAAGACTGGATGTGGCGCCATCTCACAGTCAGTCGATCATTCACCGACTGAACGTGAGACAGATCGAACTACCTACAGTAAGCGGCTATGTTGAGAGCAGTAAACCTGACAGAAGTACAAAACACTCCATTACTTCATAAGTTGGCAATTATTTTGACATAGTTACATTAGGCTATATGTAATCATTGCTTGGCAGCATAGAAAAATAAAAGAAGTTGCTCTGGTGCATATTCTGAATCATCTGCATTTGAGTGAAGTCGTCTCTCTGCAAACGGAAGAATCGTTTTCGGCACACTTTTTTATTGACTGGATGAGGCTGGCTCTGTTATCGGATACTTGATTAGCATTAGGGATTATACTACCAGTCGCAGCTCTGGTTGCTGTAGTGTCGGCTAGCTCATGAAGCAGGCCTGGCTAATGCATATTTGGAATCCAGTGAAAGTAAACTAAGTTCCTTTTCATGCCCACTCCACAAAAACTCACACCAAGGGGGATAAAAACCATGAATGTCCCAAAATCAAAACATTCATGTTTTTTCTTCACTCTCTATTTAAAGACAAATATCTCTGTTCTCATTTTAAAAACATTTCAATATTACATTTCAGCCGCCTTTTGACACGGCTGGTGTCACATGACTGGTAAACTGCATATTTATCTGGTTGATTTTGGGTTCACAGGACCAAAAACCACTAATTCAAACAAACACAACAACCATTGGCCCATGTTTCACGAGTAAATAAGATGGTAAGTTTAAAAGTGGGTGTGTTGTCTTGGGCAGACAGCACATCTGTAATCTGAAGGTAAATTACAATAAATCTAATTAGATATGCTCAGAACTGAAGTAAGCCATCGACAAAGTTGAACAGACACAAGTGGAGACTCCAAAGATAATAATTAAAAAAAAAGAAAAAATGAGGGAGCCGATTTAGCTCAGTTGCTCTGTGTCACTAGATTTCCTGTCTCTGTCAGTTGCCCTTTCAAAATAAAAGATTGAAAGAAAATCTAGTTTTAAAAGATGATTAAAGTTTAGAAAAGATACAGAACTTCCAAAAATAAAGTTTTTAAATTATCATAAGTTAATCATAACAATATAGTCATAACAAGTATTCCCCAGCTTTTTGTCTTCATTGTGGCCCTGATCCACCAGCATACAAAAATCTTAATGCTCCCTTTTAAAAAAAAACTTGATGGCTACGAAAGTTGCAGCAATGATGTAAATTTGATGAGGGTTGGGTTTTTTTTCTCGTATAATTTTTCTAAATGAGATTTCTAACTTTGGGAGGACTGAACCCAGTCTGTGTTTAACTTCCTGTTACCTGGTTTAGCAATTTCACGCGCTCACCCTTTAAAAAACAGTTTAAGGACTCACACCACACTGCTACACGTGGCATTATCTTCTTTGTTTTCAAAGTTCATCTAGTATGTAGACTTTCTGTGTTATGATAGTGCCTTGGAGAATTTATGATGAGCCATGACGTACAATTAAAACATTCTGCAGTTACAGTGGTAGCCATTGCAGAGGTACCCATCCCTGCATCTACTCTACATGATCAGCATTCCCTACCTTCAGCAGGGTCTTAACAAGGAGTGGGACGTGTGGAATGGCTACATCTGTGATGTGTTAATGTTGGCAGAAATCCACAGAAATGCCAAGATCTACTTTTTGCACAGTGTAGCAGACCTTAGAAATGCACGATTTCAGCCAGGGCTGTGACAGCTCTGCTTCTATGGCCAAAGTCCTTTTGAAGATACAGTATCAGGGCGAGAAAGGGAAGGAAAGATCGAGGCGAAGAGAAAGAGAGACACTGAGAAGGAAGCTGGAATGACGTCCTGTCCTCCTATCTCACAGCCTTTGGGTGAAGTTCTCAGGGAATACTCCTTTGGCGGCGTTTTCTTTGTTCTGTTTCCAGTCATCCTGCTTCATTCCCATCAGCCAGCCCTCATCCTGAACACAAAGAAGGAAGTACATATGTATCTCATCTCACGTCTCCCTCACAGTAACCAGTAATCCATGTATGTATATGAGCGTGTACCTGTTCATCAGGGTTGTCAAAGGGGACTACTAGCACAACATCGCCAGCACTCATCTCCAGTTCATCCGTGTCGTTGGCAGCATAATCATGCATCACCTGGACCTAAAACACAAATATCCAAAATCTAAATTCACACAAAGAACTTTTAAGGGCTGTTATTAACATGCTTGAGCTCTTTATCCTGTTGGTACCTTGAACAAAAAGCCAGGTGGCAAATCTGTATCCTCTGCTGCTGCTTCTGTTGATTCTGCTGCTGCTGCGGCTTCTGCTTCTGCAGGTGCCTGGAAAAAAAAGAGGAAATTCTTTAAGTGTAGCTGTTACTATCTTTAATTTTGAAACCATGGTATTGGTAAAATTTGTATTTGCTATTTTGCCTCTTCCTCCCTCTTGTACTCTTTTGCACATCTAATGAAACTGGCAGCTGCACACGCTGGCTGCCCCATTAGTTCACCCGCTCCTTTCCTCCCCCTGTTATATACAGTCTGGCCAAAAAAAACGTCACCACCAAAAAAAGGGCATACAATCTCATGTTTCGTTGGTACACCTTTAGCTTTGGTTATTTTAAAAAGAAAATTCAAGACCTACCTCTTTAATCTGGCTTTTAGATGATTGTATTTATTGTTATTTTATGTTGTGTTTTAACTTATTTTAACCCTTTTATTTTGTTTTATTTCTACATTTCAGTTCAGATTTTTTGATTAGAATTTTATTCTTTGTTAAATGCTTTTCCTTTTATTATCCAATTTAAGTTAGTTTTTTTATGCACCTGGTGTTACACTTTCTCATTTTACCAAATTATTTATCCAACTTTTATTTTATATTGTTATATTGTTCATTTATGTATGTATTTACAAATTTACTTATCTTACCCTCTAGTATTTTCAAGTATTTTTTTTTTTTATCAATCAATGATTATTTAGTTTTAGCGTCTGTGTTTCCTTATTTTAATTCAAGATGGCATTTCCTCAGTCCTCTAATTCTGTTTTCTGTCAGAATTTCCTTTTTATGTCTTTGTGTGTTTGAGTGAGTGTGTATACTGAATGTGATTTGGGGGAGGGGATTGTAGGGGTCTTATGTTTTCATTTTATTCAATTATGTAATTTTCTGCTTTTTAGTCCACTTCTTGTTAATTCATTTTATTTTATTTTTCGATGTAAAGTACTTTGTATTACAAAGTCCTGTATGAAAAGTGCTATACAAATAAAGTTTGATTGTTTGATTGATTACGGCACGCATTTGCTGTGGCATTGTTTCGTTAAGCTTCTGCAATGTCACAATCCATCCAGTGTTGCATTAATTTTTCATCAAGATCTTCATTGATGATGGTAGAGTCTGACCGCTGCACAAAGCCCTCTCCAGCACATCCCCAAAGATTCTCAATGGGGTTAAGGTCTGGACTCTGTGGAGGCCAATCCATGTGAAAATGACGTCACAATCTGAACCTGATGAATCCTGTCATTGTCATCTTGGAATATGGCCGTGCCATCAAGAAAGAAAAAATCCATTGATGGAATAACCTGGTCATTCAGTATATTCAGGTGGTCAGCTGACCTCATTCTTTGAGCACAGACTGTTGCTGAACCTAGACCTGACCAACTGCAGCAACCCCAGATCATAGCACTGCCCCCACAAGCTTGGACAGTAAGCACTACGCATGATGGGTGATCACTTCATCTACCTCTCTTCTTACCCTGATGGTCCATCACTCTGGAACAGGGTAAATCTGGACTCATCAGACCATATGACCTTCTTCCATTGCTCCAGAATCCAATTTTTATGCTCCCTAGCAAACTGAAGCCTTTTTTTCTGGTTAGCCTCACTGATTGCTAACTGACAGCGGTCAGACTCTACCATCATCAATAAAGATCTAGGTGAAATATCAAATACTTGGCCAGGCAGTGTATGTTACTGTCTTTCTATGTTTCTCAGAATGGATGAAACTGAATTGTAAGCAATTTCCCTTCAGGTATCAATATAGTATTTCTGATTCCTTTTTTAAATCTTAACAGTTCTGCATGTTACAGTGGTTTTTCAGCACTCACCTCCTCAGTTGCTTTTTCTTCTTCTGTTTCTGCAGCAGCTGCTGCCGACTCACCCTGTGAGCACAGAGACATGAATACAGAGACAGGTCAGAGACTGAGACAGATGGAAGATTAAATAACCAGGGAGGAGTAAGAAAAGAAAGAGAAGAGGAGACAAACGAGACAAAGACAGACAAAAGACAAACCACACAGCCTCAACAACAAAGTTATGACTAATACATGTAAGCCTGACACTAAAACACATTTGTTATATTTGTTAAGCTTTGTGCAGCAACACAGTGAGTGTGGAGTTATGACTATTTACTCTTCTCTTTCAACTTTTCAGCTTGATGCATCCGTGCTCCTGTTCCAGATGCATCCTAAATCTGCCCGCCTCAAGTTTTCTCCACCTTTCAGTTACAATTTATCTCTACATCATGTTTTCCTTTCCAGCACCTCATGCTCAAACCTCCACCTCCAAACCGATGCATCCACCGTTTTCGTCCAGATGCATCTCTCCGTTTTTTCCTCTCTGTAGTTACCTGACCCTCCTCATCTTCAGCAGCAGCAGGTGTTACTTCCTCAGCTGCTTCATCCGGCACCTCTGTTGCCGCTGGCTCATCATCGTCCCAGCCCTTCTGGGACTCAACCACTGGGTCATAATGAGCTTGCTGGCCCTGGTAATCCACCTCTTCCTCCTGATAGCGAATCGGTTTGCTCCCGTCATCCCCCCAGCCCTCAGAGGCAGCCGCTATGGGGTCGTAGCGTACAGGCTGTGAGCCGTCGTCTCCCCAGCCATCTGCGGCAGCTGCCATTGGGTCATAGTCCTGCTGGGTATCCTCTTCCTGGGCTCCACTGTCCTCAGGCTGAGGGGCAAGGGTCGGGTTTCAAGGGGTCAGAGGTCAAAAGACATGTTTTATCTTGGGTGTTTTACAAGGGCTTCAGAAATCAATGGCTGAGGAACTTTTATGGGAAAAAAATGGAAAGGAAGGGTCAAGCTGTCTAAGAGCAGGGGCCATCAGGGTTAAGAATACTCGAAAGGCATTTTGGGTAATTATGGGCAGGGTCACAAAAACGAGTGACAGAAAAAAACTCTGATGGGCAAGAGAAATGGGATTTTTTTTTTATTTAAAAATTTGCAGCTCATTGTTATGACTGATCAACTGATAAATTAACAGAAATATGACCTGACTGTATCTCGTACATTGAGATGCATAAGCGTTAGACTAGACACAGGCCACTGAGACACTAATTCATGTCAGGAGTAATTAGATACATGGCCTTCAGATTCTTGTTACTTTCAGAAGCACTTTGTTTCATTTGCTTAAGCCAGATACTCACTAGATGACTGCTGGATCTTAAAGGTAGAGTCTGCAGGATTTTCCTAAAAAATGAAGTGTCGACTTGTACAGGAATAATCCTGTGTAATTGTCTCCTCTGTGCCTCTATACATGTGTGTCAGTTTCTGTGTCTGCCTCGACCCCCTCCTCTGACTGTAAGTTGATGTTTTGGTTGTGTAGGGATGATTCTGGGCAGAGAGTAAGTGTGGTTACATCAGTCAGTCACAAAGCACCAAGTGTGCAAGTAACTTTGCGTGTTGATTAGCAAGTAGAAGAAGCTATACTGGGCAGCTACAATAGTGAACATAGCATGGAGAAAGAAAAACACAACCAAAGTGAAATGAAACGCAATACAGATACAACTTTTTTTCTAAATGAGGGGTGAAGCTTGGCTCAACTTTCACTCGCTGTCAGAACTTGGAGTGCAGCATGGGATGAAGGGCGACGTAAACTGAATTTATGCTAACCAGTTACATGTCAAATACCCGTGATTAGCTTGTGCTAACATACCAAGTCAGGTGCACGGCTCTCGAGTCTCTCCCAGGTAGAAACAGGATGCGTTTGGAGGCTGTGGGTGTGTGCTGCTGCTGGCACTGAGCCAAGGAGGAGGAGCCCAGTTTGTTGAATGTTGTGTTTACTAACAAGCAACGAAAATTCCTGCAGACCCTCCCTTTAACTAATTTTTAAAATAAAGTCCGACTTAACTGATTTTTAATGTGACTTTTTTTTATTTAGCCTTTATTCAACCAGGTAAAACACCTATTGAAATCAGGATCTCTTTTACAGGGTGACCTGGCGAAGAGGGCAGCATACATTGAACAAATCAATAGCACTATCAGTAATGATTCTAAGGACATGAGATCTCAAAAATTACTTTTCTGATTAAATGTGACTCTCGGAGAATTAGCACGCACACAAGGGCAGTCAACGTTGGCAGGTCACATAGGGTGGAAAACTAGGCCCTAAATCTGGTTTGTATTGTTTAGTTTGTTGCCAGCCTTGGCTGATCTAAAGATTTGCCCTGTGGTCCCAACACACTATTTATGTTCCAAATTTGTTGGCAAATCTAAGCATGCTAAACCTATTAATGTCCTTAGCAGAGATGTTAAAAATGTGAATTAGCCCAAGAGCTACAACCGTGAAGGGGGAGAGAAGCTGTTTTCAAAGTATGAGGGGAACAGGGGTAAAAGATGCCATAGAAACATTTAATGTCAGTTCAGCATTTTTGGAAGTCAACAAAAATCTCATCATCTGACCCAAGCAGAAAGATGCAGGTGCACAGATCTTTGCAGAGAGGGTTTGGTTCAAAGTAAAAGGCAGATGAAGATAGGGAAGGGTGGCAGCAGAAGGCAGAAACTCAAAAACTGTCAGCCTTTTCCCATCAGAAAAAAAGATGTTGGATCTTCTGTTTGGGGTTTGCGAGCATGGTATGTTTTCCCACAGCTATACTCAAATGGAGGAAGAAGAAGAGGAAGAGGAAGGACACTTTGTAAGAGTAGAGGTGTCATTTCACTCTGAGCTATCACTGCTTAGCCTCAAGCTCCAGTACAGTTAGACTGCACGTTTGTCTGACACGTCTCTCTTACAGCGGTAACGATGAACAAAAAGTTAGTCGATGGTCAGGATGCAGAGTTGCAAGAAAGTTGCCCACTCGCTGTGTTTGATTTCCCACTGAAACATGAGCAACTTCACTCAACTTCCACAACAAAACTCTTCCTTGTGTGTCACATGGTGCATCATGTAGATGTTGTGCAACATGTGAACACACAAGGAGAAACAGAAACAAAGGAGGTTAACTCAGTTACAAATATCTCCTGGCGTATTACACTTGATGTAATATCTGTGAAGTATATTTTATTTGAAACTGAATTAACCTTTGCAAAATCCCACGTTCTATTTGCGCTGTACAACCATCTCCTCAGTGTTTAGTGTTGTCACATAAAGCACTGCAGACACAAAGACAACGCACAAACAGATCTGGGACACACAAACAACACAGAACCAAAAGATGGCTTAAAAATCCAGCATGACTTCCATATGTCGTGCAAACTCTGGTTATGAAGCAGCATGCAGAATGAGAATGGGGTATACGATGGCTTCATAGGACGTATATATGTTAACATCAACATGTGAATAGATGCTTACTTTGACCACAGGAAAACATTTTCTGAAGAGTGATTGATGTATTTGCATATACGGATGAGAATGACACACTTACCCATGAGTCCCAGTTTGCAGGCTGTGGGGGAAAAAAAGAACAGAGTTAAAAGACAAAGAAAACCCTAGCATGGCTTTGGTTGAGGCTACTGTCCACTGCATTCAGTCAGAAATTTCCAGTGCAGGTCCCATGCTATAAAACTACAAGCCCAGAGCAGAAGATTTCCAGCAGAGAAAGAGGTTCAGGCAATAACAATGCTTAAGAGTGTAAAAGAGGCAAAAGAAGATAAATACTGACCTGAGAAGAGTTAAAAATAATTTGAAAAAAAAGCTCTATATGGTGTTATCATTCCCCTTCCGAGTGGGCAAACTAAGTCATGATATTATAAATCCTAGGTTAAGATTTGTTTTTATGTTGTTTTAGAACCAACTGAGCGTGCACAGGCAAGATCAACAGAGAGAAAAGGCACTACTTTGTCCACAGGGGGCACCATAATTAACACAAACCTTGGGTCCCCAGCAGGATCTTCAAATTCTTTAGACTTCCAATACAGCCACATTTTAAAGAGGGGTAATGTGCTTTATTAATGGCCTTATACTATCCTTCGGGTACCCCAGTAGTTGCCTTACCTGAGATGTAGCTAAACAAAGACAAAAAAAAACATGTTTTTCTCATGCTTGTGTTTAAAGATGCTATGAAGAGGATCTGTTTTAATTGCACTCCATCGCCGCCTTGTGGCCCTGAGTCTCCGCACACTGTTGTAAATTACTTGTAGTGAGGTGTGTTTGTTTTGGAATTAAAAGGAGATCAAATCAAAACAAATTTTCTTTGATCAAGTCAACTATTTACTGAATACAACGAGCAGAGGTAAGGTTACGTTGCGCTATAGTTTGAAACGTGACATCAAGCAAACATTGTAGTAGCAAGCTATATGTGGTGCTATCGACAGCCCAGTGCTCCGACCCATTAGCCCTGTAGGCTAATGTGAAAACAAGTAAACACTGTCAGTTTGTAAGTAGTTTAGTAGCTGTTATATCTAGCACAGCTAGCAGCCCGGTGCTCTAAGACATGTCAGTACTGTGTAACGTTAGTGAATCCTGGTTATGTCCTGCCAGTCATCTACCAAGCAGAGCTAACATAACCTCACTCTTCATTTTATTGATAGACTCTTATGTTTGAACAGACCACTGCAGAATAACTGCTGACTGTGGGTTGGAATGAACATTATCACAAACAGTTGAGCCATTGTGTTAGCCTTTAGCTCGGGTGCTATCACTCTCCTGTTTAGCTTTCTTCTGCTCTTCTGTCCTTTTTCTGTCTGACGGTTAGGCTCCTGTGTCCACCATCACTACAAAATTAATCACAGAAATCGTTTTCAGCAGAGAAAAACACAGATCTCTCTTCTCTCTGCTAAACTTTGTCAGCCGGCATGGTGTTGTCATAGAGACCTAGATATGCCGGTCCCGGATGACCTAAACTGGAAGCTAAGAAGTAGCAATTTAAAATAACCTGTAACCAGCATTATTGGTGCTGATAATCTCATTTTTAAGTGTGGATTACGATCAGGCATATATCAAGAAGGAAGACTTTTTTCTAGATCTCTTTCAAACTCCTCACAGCCCCTTACAAAAACCTAACCTTAGCCTCTATTATCCTCCTTACTCCACAAACTCTGTTCTTTCTGATTGGCCAACCCCCTGGAGGTGTGTCGGCAGCAGTGCCATGGGCAGACCTTGGTGTTTGAGGCCCTCCAACGTGTTACAGACCAGTTAGAAGATCCGTATTTCAGTTAGTCTCATTAAGATCGTGTACAGATCTTAATAATACCCCCTCTTTAAATCCATGATCCAAGTAGAGATTTTTTTCTTTTGACTCTGCTATAGCCAATAAGTGAAAACATGTTTCTACAGGTCATCCTGTTGTGTTATATACATTTGGTAACTATTTTGGTCAAGATGTAAAGAAGGTTACGTGCCATGTTACAACCCTGTACTGACTTAATTTCTAATGAATGAAAACAAAATGTTATTACTCCCATAAAGTAAATTCAACTTATATCATTCCCTGACCTATAACTACACACTACTGAACAGTTCTGAAGAAAAAGACGTTAGAGCAGAGCAGGGTGTTATTCTACAGGACATGCCATAAGTGGTCTGTGGACGGTGCTGAAGCAGGAAGAAGTGTTTTCTAAAAAGCAGGTTTCCACAGATCATCATGCCACCTCTTGTTTGGTAAGTTGGAAAAAAGCAGAGCAGAGGTACACCTCAAACTATGCCAAGCTTTTCAAGGAGTTTCATTTTCATCCAGACTGCTCAAAGCTTAGTTTGAGATTTATTAAGTTTCATAACTGTGCTGGCAACTGGGGATGCTCTGCAATCAAAAACAGGCCTGCAGAGCCCACTTAGACTGATACATGAAATGAAAACTTTCTGTATGAGATGCATCTCTTGGAAAGCTTGGCATGTCTGGCAGTGAAAGGTCTCTACGATCTATGTTTTCATGCTTTTATTTGTCCACCTGTGTGATTGTGACCGTGGGGGCTTTGGTTGCTGCACTGAAAGAGTCCAGGTCCATGTCCAACAGGTTGCTCACTGCTGGACTGTCAAACTGACAACAACAGGGATAGGAGGACTCACTGGCTGAATGGGTACAACGGAGGGAGGAAGACAGGAACAGAACAGCAAGGAGAATAGAATAGAATAGAATAGAATAGAATAGAATAGAATAGAATAGAATAGAACAGGGAGACAGGCCACAAGAGGGAGACCTAAAAGGCTCTGACCTGTCCAGGAAAGCAAAAGTGGAAAGGGAAGAGTTCTGGTTGTTTTTGAACAGCTGCTGCTCACTAACCTCTGTCGGTGAGGTGACGCTGATATTAGGAGTGGCTGCAGCATCAAACATGCCAATGATGTTTTCTGCTTTCATCTCCTTGGATGGCGTCACCTTTGGTGGAGGAGGCACTGCTGGCCGGAGCTGGGATGGAAAAGAGAGTTTGTGAACAATGCATTCGAAATCAAAGCCTTCAATTTTATTTCTGTTGCCACTGAATGTTGTAACTTCAGAGAAAATTACCTAAATCTGCCAAACATCAGCAACAGAAGTTTGTAAGATGTGTTTCAGTGAGGTTTCAAGAGGAACAACAACCAGCTATGAGCAATGAAAGGAGACTTAGCAAACGTAATTAGGGATGGGTACCGAATTAGATACTTTTAAAGGTACCAACTGAATTCTGTCAAAAGTACCGGGTACTGATTCACGTGAAATCAAAAGGTACCATGCTTAGGTACCTAAGTGCATCCTTGTGACAGTGAGGGAGTGGAAGAGTAGGCAATTTTCCATACTACAGTACAGCATTGCAAGGTTATTTATTGAAGAGGAAACATGTTAAATTATATATATATATATATATATATATATATATATATATATATATATATATATATATATATATATATATATATATATATATATATATATATTTTATTATTAAACAAAATGATTTCTTTTTTTACTGCATACAGCCAAAAAAGTACCAAAAATTGGTACCGTTGAGTACCTGTACCGATTACCAGGTACCAGGCATTGGTACCGTATTGTTTCAAAGGTGAAAGGTACCCATTCCTAACTGTAATGTATTTAATGAAGTCCTGGTTCTCAAAACTTCCTGCTGAAGTAACTCTTTAGCCCCGTTTTCACCAAGCAGTTCACTTTAGAACAGTACGATTTGGTACAGGTTAGCTCGGTTAAGCCTGGTCCTGTTTTACATTTCCACAGCCAACCGTTCCCCCTCGAGAAAAGCAGCATGTAAGCTGGATGCCGATGGCTGCATCAGATAAATAACAGCATGATGCCATAGCAATACCACACAGTGTACCCTGCTAATAAATCCAACAAAAAAGAAAAACACAACACAGTAAACAAAGAGCAGCAAGGGGAGACATCCAGCAATCTGTCCTCTTTGTGATAAGCATGTGGCTATTTGTTACAAAGATTATTCAAGCTCTGTTTCAGAGAAGGTTTTGTGCGGTGAGGAGAAGCTGCTGTTGCTAGGTAAGTGACCATCCTTTTGATTAATCAATAGACTGCAGTGTTGTAGCTCCACCTTCCAGGATCAGATCGGTTTAGTCTGGCACCCCAACGGAAGAGTCCCAAAAAGTGGGACAGCTCGTCTCGCTTATTTGGGAATCTGTCTTGGGATTAGTCTGCGGAAACTCCATGTAATGCATGCTGTACTGAGACGAACCGAACTGAACCACTTGGTGGAAACAGGGTTTGTTACCTCCCGTATTGGTTATTGTAAGTCTCTCTTCTCTGCTCTTTCTCATAAACCTCTCCATAAACTTCAACTGGTCCAAAACTCAGCTGCCACCAAATCACCCCTATCCTCTAAAAACTTTACTTGCTGTCTGTCAAATCACACCTACAGGTACTCTCACATCTCCTTCCTCCATGCTCCTCTCTTAACCTTATACTCATTTCACCACTATAAGATCTTAAGCATTCAGCCCTGCAGCCCTCTGGTTTTTTTAACGCTTTTCCCCAACCTATCCCAGCCTGACTCTCATCCAAGTTCGAAGTCCCTAGAACTGCAGATTCATTGCATACTTGCATACTCAGTGTTTGGTTTAGTGTTATAGCACTCTGTATGCATGCTCTGTCTTATTTCTTTGTTTAGTCAGGTGACTTTAGGTGTCTTGAAAAGCGTCCATAATTAAGATGTATGATTCATTATCAATATTATTACTTAGGCAAGGTACAGCCTGAGTGCTTGAGTGTGAGTGGGTTTACCTTGGATGGAGATTTGGGGATTGGCGGAGGTCCTCCTGGCCTGAGAGTGTGGTTGGATGCATCTCTCCCACTGAGTGGATTACAGACAGAGAGAAAGAGAAAAAAGGAAAGAGAAAAGGAGAGATGGAGGGCAAAACAGTAAAAAAGACAAATTACAGAGAAAGTACAAATAAGAACGGCAAGCAGTGAGAAAGAAAGTCTGGCAAAGGTTAAAAGAGCAGCTAGAAGCTTGCACAGCTTGAGAAGTAGGACGGCATGCTCTACAAGAGTCCACGCAGAAGTTTTAGTTGCAAGAGCTACCATGCAAGAAAAGTAAGTGAGTGCTTTCTATTTCCTTTCCTCTCTATTTCCTCCCTCCATCCCATGCAAGCAGGCTTCTCTTGTGTCCTCCACATCCTCATGAGCGAGCAGTGATAGAGCATTCAGAAGCAGCCCCGGATCTGTAGATATTTCAAGTTTGGAAAACCTGCAATTCACGACTATACCAGGCAATTTATGAAACTTTGACATTTTCATAACTCAGAATAGGAAATGTTTCCCTGATCAAGCCATCTACCATACTCCAATAACACACGCCTGTGTGTTTTCTTGCCTGGTGCAGCCTTAAACATTCAGGTTTACTCAACTGGTCAATATCTGCAGCTCTAGGTGCCAAACTCCCAGATCAGTGTGTCGATGACTCTACTTGCACAACCAAACCAAGCACTAGTTCACTCTTTTTTTTCTCCCAAGCCTGCAGGCTGACTGACAGACAGCTGGACAGACAGGTCAGTTGGACAGACAGACAGGTTCTTCGTCACCACTGTTACCACATTTGCTGCTGGTTACCTCCTATTCGCTCCTGATGAGGCGCCGCGGCTACCTGTCTTTCTGTAAGGAGGGTTCAGGGTGGCTCCAGGTTAATGCATGCCATGAACTTTGTTTCCTTTAGCTTTGATCTGACGTAAAGTGCTTTAACAAATCACTTCAATGTTTCAGAAAAGGCAAGAAGAACCTGATGCTGTGACTATAACTGCTATCCATATAACAGTTCCTTTAACAAAGTGTACTTTAATTGCAACTTAAATAAGACAGCAAGTATAAATAGTTTAGCCATGTCACTCTGCTTACCCTCAACAACAAGAAAAACGTTGAAGAACCTCTTCACAGCAAGATATGCTTGAATTACAATAATCTACTTCTGGAGGGGACAGGTACATCTGTTGACCCTAACAACATTTTTATGACTTCTTACCTTGTGTTCAGAAAAATGAATAAATAAACAGAAACAAAAACTTCTATTATTTAGAATCAAACCTCTAAATTTACAGCTAATTCAACAACAATGAACCAAACTCACCAAAGTTTAATTATATGTATGTATCACTCAAAAGATTCAGGGTCTGTGTCCATTTACTGCATTTTTTTTGTGCTCTAGGATGAAAAAACTATTTGGACACCACAGCTCTCGTCTTTTTTTTGCTCTGTTGTTTAATTTTGTTCTTTATTGTTATTTAGACAAATCAAGACAGAGTGGGACTTTTTATATTAACTTATTTTAAAAAAAATCTCAGCGATCCAAGCTGTGGAGAAGAAAACCAGATATTTTAGAGGGTATGATTTTCAGTTCTAAATCTGCTGTTAATGTTTTTACACCATGTTTGACTGTTGATTTTACTCTTTTCTTTTAAAATTGTATCAAATAAAAGCCATTGTGAAGCATTCATACTCGTTAAAAAAACTTTCAT
Organism: Halichoeres trimaculatus; assembly: GCF_033239565.1. Taxonomy (NCBI): domain Eukaryota; kingdom Metazoa; phylum Chordata; class Actinopteri; order Labriformes; family Labridae; genus Halichoeres; species Halichoeres trimaculatus. Next base: position 22,111,794 of record NW_027437197.1, read on the forward strand.
GACATGGCAACGGTGAGCAACAGTGAAATCAAAGTCGTTAGTGGACACAGGCCCTTATTTGTAAATGATGGCGGAGTTGATGCATTCTAAAATACTTCACGTGGCTTCAAACAGCTGATAAACAGCTAAAATCTAGTGGTTATGTTTTTTGTTTCCTTTTTAAAAAAAATATTTTATTTTTTTGTAATTGGAAGATAAACACGAAGAATAGTTGTACGGTTGGAAGGCGTCTCAGCCCTGCCACTAAGTACCACTTTCTCCTACACGTGTCTATTTTGATTTTTTTTTTTTTTTAAAGAAAAAGAAAGATGAAATTATGATGTAAAAAGTCTTTTTCAGTTTAGTTTAGTTTATTGTCAATAAGTTATCCTGGGATAAGTTATAGGGGGATGAGAATAGCTCACTAACCTGGTTGTGTCTGTTCCCTCCAATTTCACCAAGATGTCATACAAATCCTGATCCAACTGCAGAGAGGAAAAAACACCATGTGGGATCATTATAATACATACATTCACAGAAATAAAATATTGTATGATTATTGTACACAGTCCATGACATGTTCATTTGTGTCCAAATTCATTGGGAGTATTAACAGTATTCACAGACTTTGCATCAGGTTTAAAATTATAAAGGGCAGGAAATGATTCCTCTTCATGTGCACAAAAGCAGCGTCGCTGATGCTGACAAACTGTCCTCATCTGCCTTTCTCATCAATTGATATCTGATCTCTGAATCAATTTGTTTTGTCTGGTCTTTTATCTACATTCAGCATTAACTCCTACCCGGCTTATTTCCTTGTGAAACTTCTCCTCAAAACCAGCCAAGCTCTGGAAGGTGCTGACGTAAAACCCGACCCGACTACAGAGAACAGAGAGGGAGAGTATTGATTGAGTTAGTGGCTCGACTTCATTGAGTGTCCTGTTTAAGGGTAAATGTAGCACAGATGTAAGTGAAACATGGTTATAGCAGCAATCCATTAACAGGAAAACCAGTTTTCACACTCTGATGCTCACACATACAGACCTGTTCCACAGTGAAGGTAACTCCTCTTGTAAGTCAATATTTATTTCCTCAAACACCTTCTGGGCTCTCTCCAACTCTTCCTCTGCCTGAGACACACAGACATCCACACAAAAGGCTGTGATTGATTCTGGGCTGTATGTCTGTGTCTGTCTGTGAGTGTCTGTGTGTGAGATTTTCTTGTACCTGGCTCCTGGACAGACTGCTCTGAGCGACATTATGTGCAGACAAGATACCCTGAGCCCAGCCTGGAGTGGCTCTCTCCAACAAAGAGGAAGGCTGAAAGACAGACACCAAGTTAAACATGGGATCATGAAGCACATTTGTATGTATGTCCCTCAGTTCAATGTGTTCCTCTGTTTCAAATACTAGGGTGATTTTATATTACCTTGGTGATTTTAATGCCTCCGTCCTTTTTCTTGGTCTTGTGTGTGACAGAATAATTGTGTCTGGCACTGTCGTAATCCACCAGCTTCCTGTCCCTCTTTGCTATACGAGCCTGAATGAAAGAAATGATTAATAAGACACAGTTTTTTCTGATTATGATCATCAAATCAAATTTCCTGGAATTTTTTGTTTGTTGGTTTTTAACAGTATATGGCTAAGTGTGTTTATACTGATGCAAAGTACTCAGGTAGTGTGTGTTTGATGCTGTTGAAATGTAAAGCACAGACAACCTGATACCATGCATAACATCGAAATACGAAAAAAATAGTTTTGGCTAACTGTTGACACAGTGGCAAAATCCTAGTTTTAGTTAGAAATCTAAATAGTAAACAACAAGAAAACCATTTCTAATAGTTCTTCGACTATTAGTGGAAAAGTACCATACATTAGAGTTGTGGTGACTGACTGAAATACATCAGCAGAAACCATAGACTGTAAAAAACATGGACATAGTCAGGAAAAAATCACTCCTCGTACAGTGGGTGCTGATAGTAAAATTAGCGACTCAGGCAAGAGACATTTTTTGAACTAGGCTATAAAAATGTAATTTCTGCTTTGAAAATGCCTTTTTTTGGCTTGGTGAGAATGTGACTTCCGGTACCCCGTAGCCAGCCTCAAGCGTACACTCGAGAAACAGCAGATTTTAGCACTTCCGCATTGTCTACTATTCTTAGACCAGAGGTTGCCGCTTGGCAGAAACACAGAAGGAAGTTTGAATACACAGGGAACAGAATAAAAGAGACATTAAAGTTGAGACATGTATGACAAAAAAGGATTGGCTGACAGCTTTGGCCAGAAAACAAGTCAAAGACTCAAAAGGCTGCAAGATATATTACCTTATTCAAACACTGATGGTAAAATGCAGCTGTTTGGACTTTACTGTGATCTAACGTGAAGTCTTTATAAGAAATGAACAAGAAAATGTAAAGCAAGCAGATTCTTGGAATCCTTTGTGTATGCAACTTACATATTTACTCGTGGTTCCAACTAATATGTACGCCATATTGGAAATTTAACATTTTTCTTTGCATTTCACCATGTATACACTTTATATCTTGTATTTCAATGCTACATGATGCTCTCTTGTTTTACTTTTTTTTTTTTGCTATGCAGCAGGAGTGACTACAACAACGATGATATCCATTTGGATCCATGTTACCTTAGCGCATTTCAAACAAGTGATGAAGTTTAATCTGACCCCAGTCACGTAGTGTAACTGGGGGACAGCAAATGAGTCTCAAAGGACTTGGCTTGGCAACAAAAGGGTCGCTGGTCCGAGTCTTGGCATGAACCAAGACCAAGATTCAGAATTGGGCCGATAGCTGTGAAGGTGTAAGAAGAATTTTCTGAGCACTGTGGCAGTGCCCTTGAGCAAAGCACAGAACACCCAACTCAGGTTGGCAGTATCCTCACACTGCTCCCCTCACCTGTGCATGTTTCTGTGCTGTTTGTGGGTGTCTGTATATATATAGCATGATTCAAAGTGGAAAAAAATCACTCCTTCTCCCAAGGGATAAATAAAAGTAAAGAAAAGAAATAAAAAGATAACAAAAGACATAGAAAAAAATAAAGCTGATATTTTGCTGTCTTGACTATGAAAATGAAAACTCTGCAGGTCTCCATCAACCCTCACCTTGATATCAGGGAACTGGCCCAGGTAAGTATCCATTGAGATGAGAGCGTGATCAACCAGCTTTTGATGGTAGTCTGTCCACAGCACGTCACAGTCCTGCAGCATAAATGAACACGACAGCACACCATCACAAACACACATAAAATCAAAGTGACTGCTTGCCAAGCTCTTTTAATTGTAATGGTCCTCTTTCTGTGTCTATCCCTCTATTAGTGTTGAGAACCTTTCGGCAGCTCTCTGCCGTTTCTTGGCTTGTAGTTCTGTTTCTAAATTGAGAATACACTGATTGCACTCTCGCTGATTGCAGTATTTCCTGTTGCTAGCTCGTAGATCTTTGGCAGAAGATAACCATTAATCCAAAGTAATTTTGACAACGATCTCAATTAGGTCGAAGGAAGACTCAATGAGGCATAATTCTGGTGTGAAGAAGAGGACAGAAAAATCCCACACTCAGCTGTTTACCCTTGGAAAAGAGGATACTGTGATGAATAAAGCTAGCATGAGCCAAACCGACACACATACACACGAAACGCACTCAATCACCTAATATATAATACAACAAAGTGGTTTTGACCTCCAGCTTGTCTTCACACCCTCACACTTGCAGGCACTGTCTGCATTTAAAAGACCTCTATGAAGGGGTGTCTGACCTCCACAATGGAATCCACTTCTCTCTTGCCGTACCAGTGGTCCTCGTACATGTCCGCCAAACATGCCTGCACATTTCTGGAGGACTCATGCATCGCTAAAAAAAATAAATCACACAATCAGCATCAGTGGAGATTCTGTGGGTGTGCTCAGGACAAGATGAAAAAATGTGGCTTGATAGAATTCTGCATACCAATGAGACAGTTTTTATAATGGGTTGTGTGTATGTGTGTGTATGTGTGTGTTACTTTTCACTGCCTCCAGGTACGCCCTTAGATCCCTTTGCAGTTTGCTACCTTCAGCCTGGGGGTGAAACACAAAAAATGACACAGTTACAAAACAAAAAGTGATGTTCTGAGACATTTACTTTACATTTACAAGCCTGATGAGCCTGCACTATCAGAGTCCGAACAAACATGTCTCCCATATTGTGTTTGTAGCATGTTTTTGCCATCATCAGTCAATAGCACATTGATTTTTTGAGATTTTTAGAACGTGACTCGACTGTAAAATGCAGTGTCACTCACTGAACAGTACTCACATATTGTTTGTTGAAGTTGATCACTCCTTCCTCGAACGCAAGGTCTTTGGTCTCATCGGCTTTGCCAAGCTTCTGAAGAACCTGTGTGTGAAAGGAATTATAAGTTATTAGTAATGTGAAAATGATACAGCTACAGTAAGCAACAAAAACAGTTTTTTTTTTCACTTTAAGGGATAACTTTCAGCCTTTTTAACATCTTTCTCCATGTTTATAGAGAGATTTTTTTTTCTACCTATATGGGTCAAATGAATAAGATGCAAAAGCAGAATTTAACACACAATAAACTTGGAATGTTACACTGGATGTTATGATGTGATATACAGCAAAAGCAACTTAGAAACCATATTGTAGGTAAATGCATTCATGCAGCACATGATTATTATTATTTTTTTACTATTACACGTGTTGCCAATAGTGTACAGACGTGCATATGCCACCCACACTTTGTTTACAGGGCTTAAATCCCCTGTCTTGGTTCTGTCTTCCCCTCCACAGCCTTCCAGGGTTTAATGCGTTATGATAGTTAAATAGCGCCCCCTAACTTTTATCAAATGCCAAACGCGCAGGTGCACAGACGCAGAAACTAGGCCTCATATTACTCACCGACACACATTGCAGCATGGCTTATATTTACTATCATGCTTTCTGCTTGCAGGATGTTCCTGCTGTCATTATTCGTACAGTGCACACTGACTTGTACACACAGATAATAACCTCACGTGACAGCTCCACAGCAGTTGTGGGATAAATTATGAGCAGGCCGTCGGTAACATGCATCCCACCGCAATATGAGTGTGCCCGCTGCATGACATTGACACATTAGAAGCTGTGTTTTTAAAGTGGACATCCCCATCCCCAAATACAGCAACCCTGCCATGATTATTGTCATGTCGTGATGCGACACTGCGCCTCGTTAGAGGATGCAGCACTGCTGCTTCGAGGCTCTAAGGCCCAGGTATCCATTTCACACACATATTAACGAGTCACCGAACAGCTCTCACCTTCTCCTGGGCTCTCGTTAGTTTTTTCTGAACGTTGCTGGCTACTTTCCCTGCAGTCAGACCCTTCCCCAAATTCAACTCAGCCATCTTGAAGCGCAGATCAGTCTTTGGATGCGGAGATGATGGGAATGAAAGCAATAACGATCGGAGGGACCGCTACGGTGACCGATGAGTCAAATGCATCAATGTCCGTTGGAGAAATAAAGGATGTGGATGTAATCGTGTGATGTTTCAGGGTAGATCTATCGGGAGATGTGAGGGCAGAAGGCTAAGCTGTATTCTCAAATGTTCAGCTGCTGTGTGCGCGTCCGTGTCAGAGGAGGATGCTGTCAGAGATGCTCTTAAAGGTACAGACGCCGCTGTGCGTACAGGAAAACCGCACAATACAGCACCACAAGCATTACTGGTACACTAAAGAAGAAAGACGCAAAGTAATCCACGTTTTAATCAGGATTTTTGGACTTCAGGAAAAAATATTTTGACTCCTGGAGGTAATTAACACTTGAGCAAGAAAACCGGTTTTAAACCCCTGACAGGTCTTTCAAATGAACAGTACAGTTAGTTGGTGATCATTTATAATAATTTACAAAAAAGAAAAAACTGAGACAGTGCATTGGCAAAATAAAATAATATTAACAGTCTGTATAAACCCACGCATGCGCAGTGCTCACGCCTTGAAGACACATCTGCTCAGTCGTTACGTAACACACGGAGTGCCATGAAATACTGCTCATCAACTGGAGATTATTAAGGACCAATAAGGCAGTAATCTTAAGCAAAAATCTAAAGAAAGATGTTTGTTTTTCCTAATGTAACTTCAGTTAAAAGCAGGTCTACAAATGATCACCTTCCCTTTTTATTTATATATTTTTTCACATTTTCTTATTTTATATTTTATTTTACTTTATTTTTGGGGTAATACTGCTTTAAAATAATTTTGGTTTTATTTCCGGTCCACAGCTCTAACCATGGCTACATGTCACTGCAGGCTTTTGCATGTTTTTTTTTCTGGATTCTTAACTGTGTTAGGGTACCATAAATTGCCCGTTTACTTTCCAGTAGATGGCGCCATTGTCTTACATCATGAGAACTTGATTGTAGATAACACTGAGCGAGTTGTTTTCTATAAAACCCAGCCTTACTTTTAGTCATAACTTTGAGGCTTCAAATATTCTGACGGACAGAGGGCCCTGCTGACGTAAGGAGAGCGGTCAGTCGACTTTCAGAGGTCGTGAGAGGTGTTTTGGTTATCTGAACGTTAGCTTTGTGTCTCTTTCTTACATTTCCCTTAATTTTTGTTTTAAAAAATCGCATAAAGTTACCTTAAATCTCACAAACTTGGATGATTTGTCATCAAAAAGACCTCTGTCATAAACTACAGCTCTTTGTAGACACAGGTGGCTGCTGGCTGAGTAGCTCTCCAAGGTCCTGAACTAACACTGTGCAGCTGCTGAGGGAAGGGCCTGACAGCTGAACAATAAGCTCTCCACAGACCAGGCTGGCAATACTTATAATTTGTGTTCCCCCTACTATCAGATGTAATTTTATCTCTGTTACATAATCTGGCACGAGCGTGTACTTAACCAGGAATTCTCGCATGTGAGGAGTGTGTCTCGTGAGGGGGCGTTTATATAGCTCCAGATTATAGGATGAATCATAATCTGCCACAGCCTGATCCAGGCTGAAATTGTCAAATGAGCCATGATGTGATATTGAAGTAAAAACAACATGAATTCATTTCCCACTTAAATCTTGTAACTCTTGACCTTTTTGTTCGAAGTCTTAACACCTTGTCCCCTAGTTGTGTTTAATCTCCTCACCCTCACTTTCTCCCTTTTCCCGCCCTTTCTTCTTCTTCTTCTTCTTCTTCTTCTTTTAATTCTCCACCCGTCTCCCTCGTCCCTTTATCCCCGACAATAACAACATTTGGCCACGAGTCACCAAGCCCATTCGTTCCCATACATTCACATGAATGGCTCCTCCGCGCCCCCCTCTCCGTCTTGCGGGAATGGTTTAACCCGTTATTCACAGCTAGAGAGACACAGGGAGCACAAAGGGAGCGCACACACTGGTCGGTTAGTGGGGATATAATAGGACAGCGTGATGTAAACATGGAATAAAAACCGCAAGGCTGCATTTCCATTTCCCGTCTTGCTGGTCCATTATCAGCGATCAATATTACATGAGGTGCTGGCGAACAACAGCGTCTCTGTCTGGACACGACAAGGCAACCAGTGAGTGAGAAATTGAAGCCAAGAGTGGAGAGGAGAGGAGTTGAGCTTTGTTTCATATCTCCGCTACGAGGTTCTTGTGGAGTTATCAGTTTCTGGACCGAGCCTGGTTCAACAAGAGAACAATGCTGGATGTTTCGAGTTGATCGCGAAGACGAGTGGATATTTGTTTTCTTTGAATCAGTTTTCCCCTCTCTGGGACTCAAGGGGGATAAAAGAAGAGAAGCTAACATGTTTCATGTTTTAAGGTGAGTGAGTTTTCTTTGTTCACCTCAAATAAAGCCTGAGGATAGCTCATATTTTGTTGCTGCGTGCCACCCTTTACATCAAAGACTGTTATATGAACGTCTTTTTGCTATCTCCGCCCAGCAGCTGGGAACAAATAAGGTCCCATTTAAAATAATAACAACAATAATAATAGTCTGTAGATGAGAATGAATGAATAAAATGGTTCCCATGATGCCAGCTGCCTCCTGACTGTAATTGTCTTTGAAAACTAGACACATGGAGGAGTAGCTCAGCTCTCCCATTGTTTTCCCTCTATTGTTTTCAAACCCTTGTTTTCCGGACCATTTGGAGCCGTGACACAAGACATGACCACTTAAAGACCCTTCAACGGTCACATATCAGTAGACGCCAGATGAATCCTTCATGATGTGTGGGGGTGAATAATTTAAAAGACTAAACTCTGAATTTGATACCCCGTCCTCTTAATTGGGTTGGACTGCGTGTAAACACTGGGAGGCAAATTGATTTTCAGTCACGTGCGCACATATTCCATCCACATCTATCTTCCTGTCAGCCAGTCTCAGCAACAAACATCTGGACTGGATTTAAGACCCAATCTGAAACAAAAACCCTCCTTAAAATTTCTGCTCTTCTCTTTCCTTCAGGGCACAGTAATGGCACATGAAACATCATCATAATTAGTACTTTGCCTGGGCAAAGCAGAAGTAATTATATGCAGCAATAAGCCTGCAGAGCTAAGTGTGCAGGCATTTTTCCTTTATTGCCTTTGTTAAACATGCAAATTTGTCTCTCTACCACATACTGTCCCAGATCTATGGGCAACATTATTCACAGAGGGATCAAAAAACTGAACACGAGAGTGTTGTTATCTGCTTCATTCCACATGTTGTTTTTGCTGCTAATGATGATTTCACATGTTCAGAGGTGTAGCTCTGTGGATTTCTGCGCAGATGTCTGTGTAATGTTGAACGTGATCATACTGTACATCCCATGTGATGCTGCCGAGAGGAGAAGAAGAAACATACAAGAGATGTAGAGTGTATAAGAGACAGTCCAATTATGAGCTGCTATAGCTTTCACGGGCTCTGGATCTTCTTTATAGTTACAGATTATGCAGAACGTTATGGCCTGTCAGGGAGGGAAATGATCAGAACAGGTGAAATTACACCTCTGAGCGACAGATCTTTTAGGAAATAGTGATAGCTTCAGATTTATTGCGGTATTTGAAAGAGGCTGCAGGGAAAGACTAAGTGCATCAGAAACCGCTGTGTTGCCAGATGTCAATCCACAGAGTTTCTTACTTGGTAGGGCTGTAACACGGTTTAATCAGACTGCCCTATGGTTCATGAGTGACTTTCTGGTTATGGGAAAAGACAAGAATGATAATCCTTAGTTGCACTAGCACGTTAAAAAATAGGAATCTTTGCTGTATTGACGTTGTTTAGAAAAATGCTTTAATGTCTCTTAAATTAAACTGAGAGTGGGTCAAGCCCTCTGCAACATCTTTTCTATGTGACATGAATAAGTTTGAGATGAATCACCCAACTATCAGCACAGTGTTTTCCATGGTAAGAGGACAAATCAAAAGTTTTAAACAAATCTGTCACAGTTAAGATTCGACAAACAAGAAAGAAGGAAAAAAACTGAAGAAAATAAATTGCTACCGACCAAAAAACAGAAACCCAACAACCATTAAATTGAAAAAACAAAAGCAGCAGAGGAAAAAAAAAATAGAAGAGCTGAGCATGACAAGAAAGATAAGATGAGCCAGCACGAAACTACACTCACAGGGTAACGACAATAAGACACAGGTGAAATTAAACAGGAGGGAAACACAAGAGGTGGAGGTAAAACTGAAGTAGAAACACAGCGAGTAAGAATGCTAGAAATAGAAAACAGGAAGTGATAAAAGACACACAAAGACAAGAATCTCAATCAAGGAAAACTCTTGATAGAAAAAGAAACAGGCTTCACAGCTCTGGATGTCACCCTTCAATCTTATTGTCATGTTATAATTGGCAGGGTCTACGCTGGGATAAGATAATGAGAAGGATGAGAACAGACTGAGAGACGATCCCTGTGATGGAAATGTGACAACTTCCTGGGACTAACTCCCACACCTTCAACAAATCAATTAAAAACAGTTTGACTGATATCCCCATATGGTGCTTTCTGATAGTTATGTAACTGTATCTGAGAGCCAAGCAGTCCCCAGACTTCGGACTGTGGCCAAAGGAACAGGTTTTGAGCTGATGAGATGAGAAGTCTGGCCAGAAATCAGAAATTTTGTCTCCTAATAACATTTCAGCTCCCTCCATCGCTGGTTGAAGTGGAAAAAAATCCATTTCCGCAAAAAAGATGATGTGTTTTTTTCTGAAATATCATTTCAGTAAATTTAAATTCATAGAAAAAAATGCATCAGAGGGAACAACAGAATTGGGTACCTCATATTTCATGTTGCTCAGTAGTTGTAAAAATGTCCTCCATCCAGTGTTTTTATCTGTATTAAGACTGACCAAAGTACAAATAGTTAAAAAGATCGTAGTGTGGAGATGAGGACGAACAGCGAGGACACTTTCATTCATACATTCGTACAATTCAAGGATTGCCTTTGTTGCTATGCACTTACTGTGCAGTGCTTTGATGGCAGGTTATATAAGTCTGTGCAGTGAACATCAGCCAAAAAGACTTGAGACAGAGCATAAAATGTCTACTGGGGTTTCCATGTCTGACAGAGCTGGTCAGCAAACAGCCTTAGTGTTTTATTCTGTGTTACTGAGAAAGATAAATGAGAGGTGAAAGAAAGCCACCGTAAAGAAAGAGAAGGAGCTGAAATGTAAGTAATAAATATTAAGAGGAAGGTGAAAGTATTAAAAAGGTAAGTGGAGAATGAATAAAAGGAGAAAGGGTTGTGAAGAGGAAAATAACAGATTTAGGAAATTAGGAACAGAATATTCTGGAGAATGAAAGGCTAAGAAGAGATGGAGACAGGGTCAAAGAAATAAAGCAGGGGAGAAAAGGCAACGTCAATCCTAATCCCATTAATACACACTGGTGCTGTCCTTCCCGCTGGCGTTTTCACACACCACACACACACTAGTTTGCACGGGTGAAATACATTCCTGCTTGCTATGCTGCTCACTATCGAGCTGTTTGGATGTCCATGTAATGATTCGAGCGCTCCAAACGCTAAATGTATGGCCATCAGGGCGCCATCAGTGTGATCAGCACCACATCAAGTCTGAGGCCACGTTTTTCCACCACATCTGACTCGCAGCCTCTGGAAGCCTTCGGGCCACATGTGGACTTGGCTGTCATGTTTGTTTTTAGCTGGAAACCCTCCATCACCTCTGAGCAGACACATCTGCAGATGTTGATGTAGAGACAACAATATCTGAGGAGAGGATGTTTGTTGTGTTCATGAGTCAAATACTTACTCTGCTGCTACAAGCAAAGACTCAGCAATAAGCATTTTGGAACACTTGTTCATCCTCGTAGGATTTTGGGCTAATATTTGATATAAATCAAGTCAATTAAACATTCATCATTTGTAATGTAAGCTAATACTGTGTGTTTGCAGCCGGAGCGCTAACACAGGCAAATATCAACAAAGAGAGCAAACGGAGCCAACAGAGCTGCTACTGAAAGCTGTAATTCAGGATAGGTCCTTGGAGAGACTCAGAGCTGTGAGCAGCACGGCAAGCAGGAACAGTGAAGAGGAGACAGAGATATTATACAGAGACTCAGTGCATTTTTATGTGCTGTGTGTCTGGGTTCCTGCACATATTGACCTGTTTTAACACAGTCAGTGTACATTTGGGGGAAAAATGAGCAGATTTGCTTAATTACATTGTGTAAGCATCAGTACATCACCCAAATATTTACCCACAGATTTCAGAGGCAAATGATTGATTTTCACTCCAATAAGCTTATGTATTCAACAAGCTACTTCTCAGATTGAGATTTCCAAAACCTTTAATTAGCATTTATAAAAAGCTATGCTGGTAAAAGTTGTACTGGTATTGCAGTATTTTTTGCAGGGGTGCTTAAGCTATTATTTGATAACTTCCAAGTGTAGTTTTTTTCAGGCTCTGGATATTTTAATTCAACAATCTGTCAAAAATTTTGAAAGATAATCATAATTTAAAGAAATATGGATCTTACTTCTTTTTTAAAAAAATCTTGAAAGAGTGGGACTAGAACCTGGTTTGTATTTTTGGAGCTGTAGCTCTACTCAGCCTTTTTTTGGATGTTGAAGCCTGCGCACATAACCTGATGTGCACCTCCTCCCAGATGTTACTACTCACCACAACGACGCAGAACGCTAGCTTTTTGATCGGGTCGCTGAGCAGGATCGTACTTTCTATATTTACATTTTAAACAGACATTTTAATAGACGTAAACCAGCCACATATTTTACATCCTCCAACGTCTACTCTCTATCATTCCTTGTAGAAGTAACTTTATGATAAGTACCAGCTCTAATTTAACTTATGGAAGTGAAAAAGCAAGCAGAAAATGCAGCAGGTTGACACTGCCTCCATGTGTTTAGGAAGAGTACTGCAGAGTGATGCAGACACATCGACGCAGAAGTACGTAGCGCTTAGTACTACTAGGACTGGTCGAGTAATCGAAAAGAATCAAAACCGACGTCTTAAAGCTTTTAACCAACGTAACAAACCATCCCCTTATAATACACAACAGGCAGCCAGGTGTCACAAAGCGTGAAAGCTGCCAGAAAATGAGCAAGAAAATTATTTTGTACTTTAACACCACAGTCTATAAAATATTTGTTTTGCCTGGGAGAAATACAAGATTTTTCATTTTCTTCTTTTTTAGGAAAATATAAGTTTTTTTTACTTATGTTTTGAATTAAATTGTTTCAATAAATAAACCTGTGCATGTTCATTTCAGTTTCACAATCACAGATATTTACAGATTAAACAGAGATGAAAGTTAGTTGTGCTTTAGCTGAAATCGAAGTTGAAGGCTTGATTAACTGTGATTACGAGTTTTGCTATATTTGCCCAGCCCTTCTTATGACTTTGTCAGCCAATTGGAGTAGGGTCAACACAGAAATACTAACCAGGCTTAAGGTTTTCGGATGTGGCTTATTTTTTTAGCCCTTAAACAGAGAAGTTTAATTCCAACTAACCCTCTGGTCCAAAGGTGTGAAAACTCGGAGAAGACAAATTAAAATTGAGTACAGTTAAATTACACAGCAAAACATAGGACCATAGAGTCTGTCTTTAATTTACTGAGCATGGCTAACACTAGCAGAGCTAGCACCGCTGGCCTGGTAAGGCATTGCTCTGGCTGAGTGGTGTTTATCTTTTTTTTCTCAATGAAAGGAATGCCAAATGAGATTTCACATCCATCATCTCTTTTATTTCCAGGCAGCAGAGCATTACAGAAGTACAGGAGCTACAGCCCTTGCTAGTGCTGGGTGGTAACACCACATTTTAGATAAAACCCACATTTTAGGGTCTGTAATGATAAAAACATAAACCATTTCTTTTAGCAATCAGCAGTTCCGGTGCGGAGACGGTAATGTTTGATCACAAACACTCACATCCTCAGGAAGGACGTAAATACCTCCATCACCGTGGGGTTTTTGTGCTATTTCCAAAGAAAATCTGAGAAGAAATCAAGCAGCATGAAAATGTAGGAAATGAAGCATAAGGGTTTTCAAAGGGAAGGAAGGACAGGCTTATCTTTATCTACTGAAAACATGAAAGCCTGCAAAGACACATTGCTTTATATGCTGTTCATTTCATGCAATCTGAGTAAGTTTGAAGTGCACTCAAAGTTATGAATAGACACATGAGGTCATGAGGGACGTTTTGACAGGGACAGATGTGTCTCTGAAGAGGTGAGGACTAACTGCTGCTCTTAGCAGAGCGTTTGATGAGCGATAGAGAAAGAGAAAAGTGGTTGAAAGCGGCGTTGAGATAAATGATAGTGGTGCAGGATGGTGAGAGACAACAAATGAGCTGTAATCTGATGAAAGCCTCTTTTCTCCCCTGTCACTTCACCTTCAAGCCTCGAGCAGTGACCAGGGCTTACAGGCGGATCAATGCTGAGGCCACCAACATACGAGCACACACACGCACACAAACTCCCATACACCTGTTAGATCACTTCACTTTAACATCTCAGATATTGTCGATACTTCCAACACCTGAAGATCTTCAACATGGTTGCTGCAGAGAAACGCTTCCACCTTCATGCTTTGCTGTTTCACTTTAAAGTAGTACACTGCACACTCTCCGTCTCTTTGATGTTTTGTATTTTCTTTTTTTGCGTATGTTTTCATATGCGTGTCTGTGTGTGTGGGTGTGAGGGGTCTGTAGGTCATTCAGACATCTCAATAAACTCCCAGCTCAAAAGGAGGGAGGGAGAGTGTGAGGAGGAAGTTAAAAGCTCCCATACTAATCAGTCTCCAGCATTTAAACCTAACGACCCGGCCAAGCAAATGACCCAGAGAGAGGCTGTTTCATTGTGAGTGTCCTCCAGTCTGAGTTTTATTTTACAGACACACAAAAGGAAGACAAAAAAAGATGTGAGCGTGACAGAGAGAACTCAGGATGAAACGTTTTTTCTTACCTGGTTGCAGAAAAGACAACGGCTGAAACAGTTGAACAAAAGACGTGGTCATGTACAGTTTTCATACTTAAGTATGGGATTTGGATACTTGAGGAACTTAAAGAGGGGGTATTGTGCCTTCCTGTATTTCAGACTATGATATAAATTCACAATGCCGAATGTTTGTTTTAAGCATGTACAGACTTTCAAACCATTTCATTCTCATACATTGAAGCTCCACCCCTCACATGCCTCCAAAGGGCCTGCCAATCACAGGGAAGGGGGTTTATGGAGGGATGAGCATTAAAGAGACAGTAGTTAAAACAGAATGTTACAAAGGCTGAAATAAGGGTTTTCTGAAACACCTGAGTGAGAAAAAAGGGATTTTTTTTCTTTTAGCTGCAAATCATGTAAAGCTACAAAGAGGTACCAGAGTGACAGTACAAATCCTTTAAAAGGCAAATCAAGGGCACCCTAAAAGCCAATCAGAATGGAAATAATGGAGTTACTGCAAGTTTTATCATTTTCTGTTAGAGGCTCTTCAACACTTGCTGCTTCCTCTGGGATCCCTTTTCTGTTAAAAGATTGAATTGAAAAGACTATTGGCTTTATTGGCTCTATTTGTTTTAAATCTTGCTAACCCCATATTCGTTTCTAGCCTAGCCCTGTTGTTGTTGTTGTTGTTGTTTCCTCTCTCCAGATGAAAATCAGGAAATGTAGAGCACTGGAGTTTGTAAATGTTTCTTAACCAGGCGCTCCACAGTATACAATGTGATCAAAACATGATTAAAACTGTAGGAGAGGGAAATGGGCAGAAAGGAAATTGGATTGAAACACAGAGTAGAAAAGCAATCAAGAAGAGCCAGGGCAATCTCACAGAGGACTTCTCAAGCTCGCAGGACAAAATTACACAGAGTGTGATGAATGTTGTGAAACTTTGCTTAGATGAAAAGTTTGATTGTCTACAATCCGTGTGGATAAAGTGTTGCTGGACTGGTGAAGGTACAGAAGCTTAAGCCCTGTTTTCACCAAGCAAGCTGGTTTGGATCAGTACAGTTTTCTACAGTTTGGATGGGTTAAGCCTGGTCCTGTTTGCGTTCTACAGTCACCAGTGCCCTTCTTGGTAGGTGGCGCTGGGGTGTAAGTCAGATGCCAATAGTGGCTTCAGCTACATAGTTGCGCGATGTCATAGCAGCACAACACCGTGTGCCCCACTAATAAAACCAACGAAGAAGAAAAACACAACAAAGTAATCAAGGCACTACTTGTCTTCCTTATGATTGCCATATGTCTCTTCGTTACAAAGCACAATCAAGCTTTGTTTTTGGAGAAGGCTGTGTGCAATGAGGGGAAATACAGCAAACGCTGTCGCACAGGAAGTGATTCATTGGACCAATCAATAGACTGTAATGTCTCTGGCTCCACCTCCTGGGGTCGGTTCAATATGTCTGGCCCCCCAACAGAAGGGTACCAAAAAGTAGAATGGTACGGGCCTGTTATTTGGGGATCTGTCCCAGGATTATTCAATGGAAATGCCTCAAAATGAATGCTGTACCAAGACAAATCGAACTGAACCACTTGGTGGAAACGGTGCTAAAGTTGTTACTATGCTAACTGACCATGGGGCTACTTTAGGGGTTATGTAGTGCTCAGAAATAGGCCTATAGATGCTATTTTTGATGAGTAAATTCATAATTTAATCAGCCTAGTTTTACAAAGTGGTGTTTAAACACACAATTTTTAGTTGTCTGAGCCCTTAAATTTAAGAAAAGCTCCCACATGTGGGATAATACACCAACGATAAAAGCCAAGAAGTTTGTTTTTCTGTTATAGCCTTTTACAGGCGAGGTGAATATCATTGACTATCTTTGTACAATAGCACCTGTCAGTGAGTGGGACCTGTTAAACAGCAAATGAACCTTTTGTCCTTGAATTTGATTTGTTGTAAGAAGGAAAAATAGTTGTAAAAATATCGGATTCCAGATACGACAGCTTTGCAAAATGAGTATAATTTGTGTCTCTTCAGGTCAGGGCTGTTTTGATCCAAACCAGAGGAGACACAGCCTTCAACAATGTTGGACTGTTAGTCATAGGTAGCGCCTAATACTTGAGCAGTCAGTGATACATGTGCTTGACATGACTGCATCACCATGATAACAGTTATTACAGCCTCCTGTACAATAAAGGTCAGCAACACAACATACTTAGAGCTACACAACACCACACTACTGAGTGAACACTGGTCTACTTCAACATAATGAGATAATAGAGGTGATTTTAGTGAAACATCTCAGAGCTCGATGCAGTGTCTATAATTACACAGTAAATGAATTCCTCAGTTTCCTTATTCTGCGGCAGATTTCATGAGAACAGATGCCTTATGGGATTGTTTTGCGATGTCTTTGTTGTCACATAGCTATCTTGAATCCTAAGCAGATTCTATCTCTAAGTCTCTAAAAACACCATCCTGTCTGTCTCTCTCTCACACACACAAGCACACACACACATTCACACAGTAGTAGTCTTCCCAGTGACAGATGGGCGAGATGGAAGCACAGTCATCCTGTTAGTAACCATGACATCAGCAACACTGTTACTCAATGTCACATGCACATGAATGCTCTCTGTCTCCCCAAACTGAACAAAAGACCAGAGGTGATGACAGACAGCGGCCATGACAAGACTGCCATTGTTGAGACGTAAATCTTATTTGGAAAAACAGACCGAAGCACATGGCGGAGAAAAATGAGTCTGTGATGGACCAAACATTGAGACTTGATAAACAGCCAAAAAAACAGACAGGAAGTCTGATATATCTCACAGTCATAAATCTTTAATGCAAAAATAATCAAGGAAGTCACTGCAATTCATCAGATATACATCATATATCCAGATACACTAGCTTCCTGTGCCTGGTCCGTACTAATAATGTTAATAAACAACCTTTCTGGTGTGAGTTGGATGGTTATGGAATAAGGAAAATGTTGGTGGCTGGGCACAGTGTCCATATTCTGTTTCACATTTTTAAATCAGTGTTTTTATCAAACCAAGAGTGATGCTAGCAGCTCTTTAAGATCATACTCCATGGTTATTTTCAGATGTAAGAGTGTTAAGCTAACATATTTGAAATGACCCTGTTGGCATTGATACACATGAATCAAAGCGTGTTTACAATTTTTATTTTAATTTTTCTAATTGTAAAATACCACTTGAACTTATCGGAGTCATCTTTATTTGCCAAGTGTCTTCAAAAGAACAGAAGGAATTCTACTCTTTTTTTAAAACTGTGCTATCTCTGTACAAAAAATTAACAAACCCTAAAAATCAAAACCAAAATGGAGTGTAAATAAGTTTAAAAAAATGTTTAAAAAAATGTGAACATTCAAGTAAAATAGTGCAATGATATCAAAAACTATGGTGGACTGTTCCGAAGGTCAAAGTTCTTGTGACATCTTACAAAGCACGAATGTCCGATCCTTTGTGACACTCCCTCCCAGGCGTTGCCATGATTCCTCTGCTGATGTCTTTGTTATTTTTGGCGAAGCACACCAAGATGAAAGCATCATAGTAAATGCAGAGTCACACACTAGCCACAAAACAACACATTCATGGAAACGCACATGCCTCACAGGTTGCACAAACCCAGAGGAGAAAACAGAAGAGGAGAAAACAAAAACCCTCTGATGAAATTCTTCATTCCTTCCTCTTCTCTTCAGACAAACTCAACTTTCCTTTTAACTTCTGTTTCGCCTCTTCAAACGTCCACCGAGCTACACTTCACATTCAAACCTCTTCTTACTCTTAATGTTGGAGTGCAACACCAACAAACACTTGGTTCCTACCAGGGATGTCCCGATCAGGTTTTTTTTGCCCCGAATCCAAGTCATTTGATTCTGAGTATCCGCCGTTACGTCTACCTCTAAACACCGTGCTCCCAGCCCTAAGTTCCTTCCATGGTCTGCTCCACTTTTCGGCAATAGCGTCACTGCAGCACAGTGATGTCATGCCGTGTGTTGTTTCTGTGTGGAGTATATATATATATATATGTGTATATATATATATATATATATATATATATATATATATATATATATATATATATATATATATATATATATATATATATATGATTCAGATCAAGTGTGTAACCACATGATTGGTTTTCCAATCACATGATCATATCATCCCTAGTCCCCACCCATGTAATTTATAATTATACTTAAATGTAAACTTATGTATACTTCAAGTTACCCAAATAGATATGTAGACAAAACATACAAATAAAAATGACAAAAATTATACTTAGTGCTGCAAATTTCATGTCCAGGTAGTTTAAGATATTAAGGGTAACACAACAGTAGCCAGAGAAAAAGGCTTGAATCACAGATGTCAGTCTTTAGGGTCCCTCCTCTGGGGACCATGAGTAACTATCATAAAGTGAAAATCCAAACAAAGTAAATATTAAGGTAACCATATGTTAGCCATAAAAAGTGGATGGGAACAAACAAGGTTGTTGTGCGTGCTGTATCGTGACTGTGCCTGTAGTATCTCGTTAACCCGACCAGGGAAGAAGCCTGGATATCTCACTAACAGCTTTACCGGCATTAGGAAGGTTTACCTCGCAAACATTTCACCTCAGACTTATCATGCTAATTCTCTATCCCACTTTAACCTACTGACCTCTTTAACCCAGTGAACTCCTCACTCCAAAGGTTGTAGTGTATGATATCGGATCCATCCACACACAAGTCATCTGGTACAAAAAGAGTTAAACATTGTTTCAGCCATGATGTGATGTTTTGTGAGCTCTATGAGCTGAGTACACTTAGGTACATTTAAAAATCAATAACACCACTTCACACCCGAGTGAGGGGAGACAATAGTCTACCTTACCCCGGATAGGGAGCCAGACTACATCTACTTTAGTATCCCTGATGTTGGTATTGTGCTTTTAAAGTTTGAGGAGAGCAGAGGTTGCTCATGGCATTGAAAAACTAGAATTTCAGAAACGATCATTTCTTATTACCCAGAACAACCCTGACAGAACCCCCTCACCACGAGATGAGTGGAGACTTTATTTTAAGTGGAAAGTACTTTCACTGGAACCGTTCGGAGCAGGGTCTGTTTATTATCCCGAGCAGTGACAACAGTGTTTCTGTAAAAGCAGACAGCAGTTGAGAATTCAATTTGAGTCATTGATGCTGAGCTGAGGCAGAAATCTCTGAGACAAACACCCCAACCCTGAACAAATGAATCCAAACCCTGCTACATGATGGATTTTAGAAGAACTTCTTTTGTGTGTGTGTGTGTGTGTGTGTGTGTGTGTGTGTGTGTGTGTGTGTGTGTGTGTGTGTGTGTGTGTGTGTGTGTTGTTGGAGCTTTGTATGAATCAAAGTCAGATTTTCCACTTTCACAGAACAAGCCAAAGGAGCCCATGAAACGCTGCAGTATTGATTCTGTGATGTTGAAAGAAATAATGTGAGGAAGACTTTAGAGGAGACTTGTTTTGTTGGATGCAGTGTAAACTACTTACAGCGAAAGGTGTGTTTCCTTTAAGTGAACTGCAGCTTTGGAACTCTAACTCACAATCACCTCTGCTTCCTTGGCAGAGGAAACAGTTTATCGGAGGTATAGTTTCACTGAGGACGCCAGGAAGCTGAACTCAAAGTGGGAGGAAAAAAATAAACTCTCTTTTGATTTTTCGGGGAACATTTGTACTTTGTTCTTCCACAAATCTGAACATCATGACTTTGTATATCCAGTTTCCCTTTTTCTTACGTCGTCAGCTTTTCATTTTTTTTTTTTTGCACGTCTGTCTTCTCCTCCCTCTTTTCCAAACCCTTCCAATCCTCACCCCCGAGACCAGAGTGTCCTCGTTCTGATGATGCTCTGTCGCCACATCTCAGCGTGGGGCCTCTGAAATATTTATGCTGACACACATACACACACACACACACCTAGAGAAACACTGGCACAAACCTTCCATGTTTCTGCCTCTGAGTTTTCCCGTATTGGTAGAAGATTACAAAAATATAATATATTTCGCAGCAGGATTTGGGAGGAAAAGCGCACAATACAAACGCAAACAAAGGCAGAGTCTTCTTAACTCCTCTTGGCGTTCATGTTTACTTCTTATTTCTGAATTGAGTGATTATAACAGAGTTGTGATTCTCTACACGGTGACATTTGCTCAGAGGGAGCAGCACGTTTCATGTCGGCTCTTTCAGTCTGTTTAAAGGGCATCACCCTCTCTAATAGATAAAGATCAAAGATGTTGTGATCACATATCAGTAGCAGGCAGGTGAAGGTGAAGCCAGTCCGCTCTGTGGCATCCACAGCCTCGAGAGCTGGAATACAAACTGGCATCCAGCAGAACAAATCAGAGAAAGGCCTTATTACGATGCCAGCAGTGCTGCGATTTGATCTGTGACCTCAGACTGTCAGCTCATCTGGAGGAGAGAGTAAAAACTCCAGCAGGAAGCACATCAACGTGCAGAAAGGTTATTACACTGCCTGTGGGTTTGATATGTAACCCAACATTATTTGCCTGTTGGGCTGTCAGAAGCATGTAAGCAAGGCTACGGCTGTGATTTGTGTCAGAGGTGCTGCGCTGTGATTCAGCGCTCCCTGTTTCTCAGCGGGGAGGAAGAAGCGAGCCTGTGAAACAGCTTTAAGATGCTGGTTGAGTTTGTGTGCTGAAAGTGGAGCTGAAAAAGAAATCTTTTAGGGTGTTCGGCCCGGTGGAACTGCTACGACCTGCGTTGCAACAAAGGCAATGATTATTTTAATCTCCCTGTCGCATAACTGAAGTAGAAAAACAACACAAAGGGACTGAAGTCATCACATGGCCGGCTCTAATGCTTTTTTTTATTAGCGTGCAGAGCTATGCACTGCTGTAATTAGATAGTGATTTATAGTGTAGTCTCTATGGGAGCATAATGCCACGGAGAAGCTAATAATGTTTTGCGCCTAACGGAAGCCTTTAGGAGTATTTATCTGGGAGAAACCAACATTACCAGAGCTTTTCTCCTGTGTTGATATTAATTTGCAGTGTGATGTCTTCCCCCGCATGTTTTGGAGGCAGAGCACACTTTTATAATCCCATGATGATTTTGGCTGCTGTTGAATCACTCGTGCAGAAATGAGCATGGAGCACATCTGCGACAAAGTCTCACCTTAAGAGGAATGTGTGGATATTTTTCCAGCCAGGCTGTGAGACTCTGAAACAAAATCTTACTAGATGTTTCCAAACAAGGTAAATGATGATTACTGCTGAGTCTTTTCATAGCTCTATGTTTAACCTTGAGTACTTTCACTGTCCCTGTTTAGCCCCGTCCCTCAGACAGTCAAGGGAAATGCTCCAAAGCTGCTCTTTTTATGCCAGATTATGCTCAGCACAGCGTTTCAGAGGGAATCCTAATTTGTTGTTGAATTACAAAAAGGCATTAGCTGACTGGGGTCAGAGGTCAGGACCGTCTGCTGCCAGTGGCCTCGAAGAAACCATCAGCAATTGGTTCTTAACATTCCCATGGAGATGAGCGCTCCTCCCCATTCGCAGAGTCCTTGTAGCGCTGCTTGTTGTTATGGCAACAGACAGGACGTGACATTGTTGTGTAATATGCTGTATTTTCTTTTTTCATCTTGGTGGTTCTGATGTTATTTGTGGTCTTTTTCCCTGACCATGTCATGTCTCTGTGGAAGCAGCAGCTAAACAGGAGTAACGTCAGGTCACGGCAGGATGTGAATTTGAAAAATCTGATCATAGAAAATCAGTCAGAATGAGGAGTCTCAAGGTGTAATTAGAGCATCTTTGTTAAAGTCATATGGTATCAAAAGATTTTCTTTCCAACGCTCTCTCTTTCTCAATTGTTTGTGACTTTGGTGTCGTCAAAGATTTGCAGACTTGGCAAATTTAGCTGAGCTTCTTGACAAGCAGTGTGTTGCCACTTTCAGCAACAGCTCGAAACTTTGTGATACTAATATGGTTTGATTCAGAAAGTGCAAGACAAAACAGCTGAAGAGGACTTCTGTGCAGAATTAGAAGATGTTTATTCAACAAGAGCCAAATTTACTAAACCCATCAATACAAAACACAACAACCTGTGGATGATCAAAAACAGGAGGAAACAGATATCGGGGCTAACAATGTAGAGGTGTAAACAATCAGGTAAGGACGGACAGCAACAGGAAGTAAAACTTTACTTAAAACATTGTAATAACTTTATTACAATAAAATAAAGGTTGATACACTGAAAACCAACTCAAAATATAATCACAGGAATTCATCAAGCAGCAACCTGAGGTGGACAAATATAAAGCCTATGAGGAAGTGCTATAAAATGCAGTTCTTTGAGAGTCTTTTTGAGGGTTGGCTGCAAAAACACTGGAAACCACATACAAACCAAGATAAATGATTAGAAAAAAAAGAATTAACTTTTGCCAAACTAATTTTATTTAAAGTTATTAAACTGATGAGTTTTGCCTAATGGCAAACTGACTTGACTGACAGCTGGTACCCTGTGGCTGTCTGCAAAAATGCTCAAGGCTCGACTCTTTGCCTCAAACAAAGCTAGATTAGGTTTAGTTATTTCCAACATAGCCTCTGTTGATGTTAGGCTTCAAAACTTTATATCAGAAACTAAAGGGTGATGTCATAGAGGCTACGCCTATATATATATATATATATATATATATATATATATATATATATATATATATATATATGCTGCAGCTATCGAACATTTTAGTATTTGAGTATTCTTATGAAAATCCCATTGATTAATCGAGTAATCGGATAAAATGCATTTTTGTTTAGTTAAAGAGCAGTTATTTTTCAAATGAAAATTTTTGTCTTTAAGAAATAGAATTTTCTGATACAGCATGTCAATAAGAGCACTTGCTTTGGTAGCTCCAAAATTTGTAAATGCATTTGACACATTTTTTGTGCCTTTTACATCTCATCAAATGTTGCGGACCCAAATGGCACCCGTTTCGTAGAATGTCACATTAGTCTCCAAACTCCAGAAAATAAGCTAGATTTGTAGCTAGCTGCTATTTTGTATAAGAGGTAGCTTGAGGGGTCTGAAAACTCTCTTAATATGTCCTCAGTTCTATTTGAAATACCACTCTTTGATCTTTTTTAAAATTAAACAATTCCTCAAGGCGGAGAAAGTTACTCGAGTATTTTTGTAATCCAGTACCTCGAATCATTTGAGGAATCGTTTCAGCTCTTATATATATATATATATATATATATATATATATATATATATATATGTGTGTGTGTGTGTGTGTGTGTGTGTGTATATATATATATATATATATATATATATATATATATATATATGTGTGTGTGTGTGTGTATATAAATATATATATATATATATATATTATTTATATCAAGAAAGGATAACAAAACAACACAAGAAAACCTTAAAGAAAGATGGAAAACACAAGATATTAATGATTCAAAAACACCAGGGGGATTGTTCATAACTAAAACAGACAGGATGCAAAACACAAGATAGTTGCAACACCATGGAAAGAGAACAAAAGCAGTCTCGTTGCCTAAAGCTCTATTATTTTTCTGTATCAGATTTTTTGCATCTCACTGCCCTGAACAATGAGCAGCTCCATGTATGCTAAACTGCATTGAAAGATACAGAAAAGCCTCCCATGAATGGACATTTTTGATTGACTAAACAAAAGAAATGGAGGAAAAAATAAAGGCAGCTTGAATGACTGAATCCTTTTAGCACCTTTTTTACTTTGTCACCATTCTTGTTGGCGGTGTTTTGAAGTCCCTTGTCATAAATTCCCAGCTGGATCTTTCTCCTGAGTCAGGGGCCTGTGGTGTTACCAAGCTACGGTCTTTAAGATCTGGTTCCACGCTCAAGTCTTTCCAAAACATGACGGGATGAACTGAAACATTTCCAACTGCTTTTCAGTTTCTTCTCCCCCATAAATCAGGCAAGCTTGAATCTATGTGGGTCTTTTATTTGAAGTTTGATAAAAGAATCATGTTTATTTAAGAAAATCAAACTGATTCTTTCTTATGTTGATGCTCTCATTAGTTGTTTTGTTTTTGATCCAGGAGCAGATAAGCAGAAGTATGTTTTATCTTGAATAACAAACTCAAGGCTACTGGTTAAATGCTTTGGAGTGCCTGATGTATTCACTATTTGAGTTTGACTTTATCTGCAGTGGCTGAAAATGAGAATCACCAGCCTTGAGGGCTGCAGGATGCTGTGATGTGTAGGTGGATCGTTCAGTGAAGCAGACAGGCTGAGTTCCTCCTGTCAATAAGTACTTAGCTGAAGTTTCCGGCTGTAGGAGTGCTGCTCTGCTCCTAAGTCTGACGGAAACTTCACCAATCAATAAAGAATCACACACTTTTCTCAGAGTTGTTATTATTGTTGTTGACTGGGCTGTAAAGTTCACGTTATGCACGGTGAGGAGCGCTTTATTCAAACACCCACGGTTGTATTAATCATCTTCAGTTTTATATGAATCGTATGCTCTGTCTTTCACCCATAGGGAGCATCGTTTACGGCACATCATTCAAATGCTAAACACTGGTGTGCAGTTCATCCTAATCTATGTGAATGCTTTTAATTCCATATCAGTAATGACAGGGAGGCCCAGAGGCGCGGGCTCCGGCTGGTGTTGCTGACATAACATCCAATGAAAGCTGCCGTGGTGAGGGCCTCGAAGTAATTAACCATAGCAGCTGACATTTAGATGTCTTAATGATACCTGGGAATTCGAAGCAATTAATTATTGAGATACTGGCTATAACTGCCTACTCGCTCATATCATAGCTCACTGGTTGTTGCTGTTATCGCCTTCATACTGCGGGCTGTTACATTCTACTTCGCTCCTTCCTGTCCACACTGATTCTGCTCAGATAAAAATCTGTTTGCTGTGAAGTTGCTCCTGCAGTTAATGTGATGATCAATAATCACAGCATTCTTATCTGACTGCTATTTTATCCTTACTGTCGTTCACATGTTTCAGATTCAATCAAAAATACAAATAATATTCCAAATATGGGTTGGAAAACTGATTAAAAATTCATTAAAGTTTGATTCCTTCACGAACCCCACGTCATAAAAAACTTGGACTAAACAGCACATAATGTGTCTGTGTGTGTGTTTGTGGGTGTGTATTTCTGCCACGGAGCATGAGCATCTGCAAAATCAATACCACTACAGTGCAATCAGGCAGGTGAGTAATGTGTGTGCAGTCTGTGTGTTCAAGGGTAAGCGCTGCAGACTGAGACTGAGCTGAAGTGTTCGAGGTTGTCGTATATATTCTCTGACATGTAAAGTGCAGTGACCCGAATGAGAGAAACGAACACAGGTAATGGATCTGGAGTATCAGAACTTCACATTTAAAAGGCAACATAAACCTGCAAAGGCTGGAAAAGGTTTATTAAGAGGACTGCTTAACTGAGGGAGAGGTCAATATCGCTGTACTTAAAGCACCTTTGAGGAGTTTTTAACAGGTGATAAAACAGACTGAAATTATTACCTACACCTCCAAAAATCAGTGAGAAGATGGATTGTGTCAGGGCAGTGGTGTGACTCATGTGACTATAGCGCCACTAGCCGATGACCAAGGCTATTTTGGTCCTGTTTCTTGCTGTATCTGTCCTGTTAACTGTAAAATAAAAGGCATAGAAGCCCCCATCAAAGTACAACTTAAAGAGGGGGTATGTGGGACTGTCCCACTTTCAAATATGAATTCAAAGTAAATACGTTGGATGTCCAGACTTAACCTGTGCCCATTTTCGAACCCACATTCATTGATTTTACTGTGTACATGTTTGTTATCGAAACCCTAGAATCTGTTCACGAACTGCTCAAAACTGTCAGTTCTTTAAAACAGAACAAGATCTTTAAGAAACATGCTGAAACCATGCGGTCAATCCCTGAAGATCTCCCACCTGGTTCATGGCACGTTGGAAGGGTGGGCCTTAAACACCAAGGTCTACTCAGAGCTCTGCTCTCAAATGTCTGGCCAATCAGAGGGAGCGGGGTTTGTGGAGCAGTGAACCTTAAAGAGAGAGTAGCTAAAATGTGCAATTTTTGAAAAGAAGTTGAAATGAGGTTTTTATAACTTTAGTTTTACAACATTAATGTTCTTTATTTATTTATTTATTTTGCTGTAAATTATGTAAATCTTCCATGGGGTGGGGTAGATGGGGTACCACACCAGAGGGACAGGATATAGCCTAAAAACAGCCCCCTCTTTAAAAAGAATATATATATATATATATATATATATATATATATATATATATATATATATATATATATATATATATATATATAGAGAGAGAGAGAGAGAGAGAGAGAGATTTTATTTATTTATTTATTTATTTATTTATATATAAACTTGTGAAACTATTTATTTATTTAAAGTTTCACACGTTTATGAGAGCAAAACAAAGGCTAAAACAAACTTGCAGGTATGTTCAACTGTAATTAACGGCCAAAATATCAGCTCACACAGGCTTTCCGTATGAAAACATTTCAAGTACTAATGTGGAACAGAAAAGTGTCAGATTCACCAAGTTAAAATACAGATAAACTGCTTAACAAGACACACTCTGTCTGGAAACTACTTTTTCATCTGCAGTGCCTCACGCCCAAGACTGTCTTGACTGAACCCCAGAGACTTTTTCTCGGCTCGTCAGAATTTAGTTAAGGATCCGTAACGGGTCACGACATTAGGAATCACACATGTCCCGTGGAAACAGAGTAAAAAGACAGATTTATGTAAAAGCTTAAAAAGCATGAGTGTAAGTGCACACTGACACCTCTGCATGAATAACTTAGTAAGAGATGTCATGTTGGAGACTGAAAGTGAGTCTGACTCTGGCATAAAATATGTAGTGTGTTGCTTGTTACCTGAAATAATGATGATGTGGAGTAAAATATCACAATCTACGCCACCTAAACTGACTCTCCATTCATAGGTTTTCAAAGATGAGTGAGGCTTTGTGAGTGGTTTCTAATTTATCATAAGTGTCTGTGTTGAGTTGAGCATGTGCAGTAAAGAGCATATACCTTTCTGATCTTAACATCATACATCTATAAGAGAACTTGGAGATGATTGACGCTGGAACTGATTGGATATGCTTTCGCTACCTTCTCACCACTGATGTGTTTTTGATGTACTGTGATGTCTTTTGTCAGCTGGTGGCAAAGATGCTCTCAAAAGAAGACAGAGTTTAAGCCCAGGGCACACTGGATCTGTCAGAGGTCTCCCAGCAGCAGGCTGCCTCTGACACCGCTCTCCAAACTGATCTTTTTGTGTCTTATACTGACCCCAAGGCCCCAAAGAGATCAATTAGGAGTAGACTGGTCGATACTGGGCTGAATAACTGTATATGTAGCAGTTCATCTCTACATAAAACCTCATTAGACCAAAGGTTAGACACTGCCTGCGCTGTGGGTTATGAGACGTGAACTGTAAAAACCGTAATTGTTCATAACAGGCAAAAACCTCATTTACCCGCTGGCTACATTTACAATTAAAGTCAGTGGATTAATAATTTACATTAGGTAATCACAATGCAACGCTGGTGCAATTTAATCACAACATTCATTTAAACAGCAAATTGGATTAGCTTAATATACATAATGTTTTCTTTTGTTTGGAGGAAAATAAATGAAATGATTTAATGGAAAATTAACAGACTGCAGTACAGATTTTGTTTTTTGTTCCTCCTGCAACGATACATTTGTTTTCCGTGCCGCCCCTCTTGTCTCATAAGTTTTGCTCTTTGTAGCAACATGATGAAGAATTTATTCTTTTGTTCTTCCAGCACAAGGTTTCGCCTGCGTATCACACTCATAGATCTATGTCTCAAGAGATTTGTTTCTGTCTACAGCAAGAAAGGAAAAGGAAAAAATAGTCTGTTCAGCTGCTTGTGGTGTTATCTTGATTTCACACTTTAAAATTAGATTTTTAGCACTTCTTCCTTTATTTTTCTTTTTATTCAAAAAAAAAAAGATTTTAGCACTTTAATCTTTAAATTGTATTTATTAACTTGGAGAAAAAAAATCTTATATTTACTCTTAAATTAAATAATCAAATTATTGTGAATTATTATTTATAGAATTTTCTAAAACTTTTTTGTCATGTTTGGGTTTTTTTTTGTTTGTTTTATAATTTAATTTAATTTCATTTCATTTTTTTATTATTATTTTGCTGCTCTTATGTCTTTTTTTTAACCTACATTCTTTCATGTTTCCCCAATAGCTATAGAAGACAGTTTGATATATTCTAAATTAAGAAAAGAAAGAAATAATCTTATATCTTAGTGCAGCACTTCTCTGTAGCATACATTAGTTTGAAGCCAGCAGCCTCTGTGCCAGCAGTGCGTGTGTAAATGCTAATGTGTTTTAGTGAATGATTTGAGCTGCAGCAGATTAGAACCAAGCACAGATGCATATATTTCAGGAGATCTCATTGCTTCTCTTAATAAAATAAAAGTACTTCCATGACGGAAATACCACTCCCCACAGTCATGTACACTTGCCACAACTTCCCACCACTTGCAAATTTATGCAAATGCTCCTGTCGATCTTGCCATGGCAACGTTAATGTATGTGCAACAGATCTTCAGCTACAAGTCAAGCACTTCCAAAGTGTTAGCGACAATTTGTTGCAGCCTCTTAACTGTAAATCCGAGTGAATGATGGTGCCAGGATTGCAGTTTTTCTCGATGTGGTCGTTTCACCTGCGGGAGAGGTTGAAAGAGAGGCTGTGTGGAGCTTAGATGATTCGTACTGCCCCGTCAGCACCAGCAGCACCAGCAGCTAAACATTTTAAACGAGCTCCAGTGATCCCTGCCCTCTCTATCTTTTCATTCTGCCTTCTTTGACTAACTCTTTCTTTGAATGCTTCACTTTCACAGGTGTGCTTGTCTCAATGGGTGAGGCCCACTGATCCAGCCATCCCCTCCGCCCCTGCCTTCTTCTGCTCCTCATAACGCTGCCCCTCCTTCCTGTGAACAAACATGGCGTACACCAGTAAACTGCTGGGCCTGGCTGAGATGGGGCTGAAGTGCGACCAGGAGATCGAGAGGCGCTATGAGATCGTGCCCTCGGTGGTCTGCTCCATGTGCTGCCTTTTTGGCATCATTTACTGCTTCTTTGGTAAGTGATAATGCAGTCAGAGTTCTACTCATTAGGGTTGATCTGCTCACATCTAAAGTGTATCTAAAAAGTGTTCATGTGTTAAATGAAAGCACTGAAAAATGGGATTTAATTAAAAGCACAGCTCAAGCATAATTTCAGAATCTGGCATCTACATAATTAAATACAGTTTGTGCTTGTGGCTCAGTATCAGCTGCAAGCTGAACCATCACTACAGAGTAATGAAGCTGTTTCCATGTAAACATCTTTTTTTATATAACTTCATTAGTAACTAAGATAATCTTACCTCCAATGTATGAAACTACCACCTTAGTTGTTAAACTGAAAACACGGGGAAGAGTTATCCTGATATAGATAGAAAAACAACAGAATGTACTGCAAGAGAGTATAGATCTAGATATAAAGAGCTGACAAACTTTATCTTGTCACTAGTGAAAACAACATGCCCTTGACTCTTGGAGTGAGCATAACTGTGTTTTCCAGGATCCTTGACTGGAAAGATGTTCAGAGGTTTTAAGGGTGACTTTTCTCAACGTCTATTAGCAGACATCTGTGTTCAGACCATATGTCACGATCAGAGGTGTCAAGTAACAAAGTAAAAATTCTTTGTTACCATACTTAAGTAAAAATTTTGGCTATCTTTACTTCACTCAAGTAATCATTTTTTAGCTGACATTTTACTTCTACTCTTTACATTTTCAGACTTTCTACTCCACAAGTTTCAAAAATCATCTCACTACTCCCGTTTCATTCCAGCTTGTCATAGCTCAAAAAGACACACCAAAAAAAAGTAAAAACATATCCTAAAATCGCTGAGATAATGTCATCCAGAAAGAGTGAATTTGATTGTGTATGGATGAGATGTATAAATGCAAAACCATTCCAAGACCCCATTGGTTTGTACGTGATCCATCACACCTACACATGACACAAATCAGGCCACACTTCAGCGAAGACATAACAGACGTATGTAGCTCAGTATGAAGATGTCCGTGGAAGAGAAGTGAGTGGACACTTTAACTTCTACAAAAGTCTTTTTAAACCCTAGTATCTATACTTCTACTAGAGTAATGAATGTCAATACTTTTGACACCTCTGTTCAAGATTAATGGAAATTTTTAAAGAGAGGGTATCCTGATTTCCCTTGTTCTGAATATGGGTATAAAGTAACAATGCTGGATGTCAACTCCAAATGTGTGCAAATTGTCAAACTCCTACACATGTGTATGTTGCAGGAATCCCTAAATTGGGCCTCCATAAAGCTAGCCAATCAGAGAGGAGGGGAGGTTTGGAACGGGAAATCTTAAAGAGACAGTAACTAAAATGAAGTTTTTCCAAGAGGTGTTGAAAAATAGCAAAAGATCTTCATGATATTTGCTGAAGTAGAAAGATCATCGCATGAGGATCTCCTTAGAGGTTTATGATATGTTGGCCTCAAACACCAAGGGCTGCCTCCCCGCCAATCAGAGGGAGAGGGTTAAGAAAAGAGCCTTAAAGCAACAGCAGATAAAATGAAGTGTTTCAGACAAAGGCTTGATGATTGTCTGCCTGAGTCGTGGTGTTAAACACTCTTGAAAAGAAATCACTGCAGCAGCTAACAGCATTGGTGTTACAAACTGAACTCCAGCTGAGATTTAAGCATTTAGTTTAAACATCCTTGTTTAAAACCTGTTTGTCTGTGATAGCTCACACCTCTTTCCCAGGTGTCTAAAAATGCTCATTACTTATATATATATATATATATATATATATATATATATATATATATATATATATATATATATATATATATATATATATATATATATATATATATATATATATATATATATATATATATTCATTTTTATGCTTTCAAAACAGTCAAAGCGCATTTTGCCTTTGGCCACTTTTCTTGGCTTAACATCCCATTTGCAAAAACCAACCAAGACTCATGTATCAATTTGGTGTTCCTTTAAGAAAAAGAAACATGTGATTGATGTTTTTACACTTTATCTTTGCACTTAAACAGATATTTGAATGAACAACCCTTTGAGATGCAGATGTGTGTATTTGTCATCATAGTCTTTATTGTGACACAAAACAGCCAATGTTTTATCGACCACCGTGGAGGTATTTTTTTATCTGCTCTACTTTGATCATTTTAAGGATGCCACCAATGTAAACAACCTATTTACAAAATGAATAAGGAAGGACGCGGGCATCAGTTCTAATAATTGAAGGAAGAAGTGAACGTCAGCCAGCGGCATAAATGACAGCCTGATGGAAACAGCACAGGAGGGACATGTAGCTGTGATATATTTCCTCGATGTGTTAGTGCCGGGAAATAATTGGAAGTGCTGAAACAAGCAGCCAAAGAGCCCTGAAATCTCCACTGTTTATCATTTTTCTGTCATTTCTATTTCACTCTGCTCAGTTCCTGTATGAAGTTATTGATTTAGGAGGAGTACAGAGAGGTTGCCTTCTTTCAGGCTGTGTGAATCAATATTGAAATCTCAGGCCTTCAGACATGGCTTCTGTAGCAGTGCTTTTAACATACAGAATCGAGTGGAGTGAATGAATGGATTGGACGACGCCATGGGAAACTTAGAGTCTGCTGAGTTTTCTTAGAGGTACATCACATCTTTAAATCTGCATCACAGCATCCCAAACACATGTCGGACATTTTTAAAATCAAGACTGTAAAAAAATGTTACTTCCTGCTTCTTACAAAGAGACATGCCCCATTTCTCTCAGTAGCATCAAGGAAAAATGAAGCACAGCGAGTTTAACGAAGAGGACCGCCTGCCGTCTTTATTTTCATCCCCCTGCACAAACACAGACTCAAACTGTGTGTGAGCATCCTTTCATACATCAAGACACTTAGCCCCTGACATGAGGTTTAATTTTGTTCCCAGTGAGTGACCGCTTTTAATTGCATCAGGAGCATTAAGGCCTCGCTGTAATGAGTTCAGATGTAAAGTCATTACAGGAATGTGTAATCAATGAGTGATTAGAAAGAGAGGACGTTCCCATGAGAGGTCAGATCATTGAACAAAAAAACAAATGCAACAGAGGTATCAGAGTCCCGACAAAACATCACAGGCAGTGACATTTGATGGAGAATATTTAATGTGGTGTTTTTGCTCTGGTACAACTGATCTTAGGGTTTTGCTTTTGGATGTTTGACAGATATTGATATTTATTCACTGTACCTGCAGCTGTTTGGTAGTTAGAGTTGCAGAGGATTTAATCCAGTAATGGTTTTGTGAATTAATGGTTTTGGACACAAACTCAGGCACTCAAATCATTTTGTGTGCTATTTATTCTGGAGTACACAAAGTAGAGACTTAAATCCTCTTTAAAGCTACTGCAAAGAACTTTCTGTTTGCTTTAAAGGTGGGGTGTTTAGAAGTTGGCAGCAATTTGCTGAACAGAAACAGTGGAAGTGAGATGTGAAGTATCTTAAAATAAGTGTTCAGTAATCTCCTTTAAACTTCTGTTTTCTTTTCACTAAGTTAGAAAAAAGCTTTTTATATTTGTATTACCATGGGTCGTGCTTATAGAGGGAGACATAACAAGTAGCCATGTTTGTTTGTGGCAGATTTTAAGGGACAGAAAGAGCAAAACGTGGTTTTCAGTTTGAAATACACCGGTCCTGAAATCTACCTAGACATCAGGTGGAGAAGAAGAGATGGGGCCGTTGTTTTTGTTGATGTTGTTGTTGAAGAAGAAAAAGAGAGTACATCTTTGATGTTTTGAACAAACAACTAGTATTGAGGGTATTTTAATTAATTATTTTGATTTTAATTTGTATTGAGAATATTTTAGGATGTGGAATCACAATAATCCGCCTCATAGGTGTAAATTAGAGGTGCACGGATCACAGTTTTCTGTCCGATCACTAATCACTGATCTTCAAAAAACCTGACCTGCCGATACTTTTTATTTTTTATTTTTTTATAACTGACAGCATAAACCTTCAATGTTCCGATCTTATTTTATTGAAAATCATTGAATGATACTTGTGAAACAATAGGATCTTTATGTTATAACTTAAACAACCAATAAAGTGTCCTGAGTTTTATGTCTTAGAGCAAAAAGCAACAATGGCTGCCAGACCTTCCCGGAGGTATGCAAGATCAGTTTCACATGTAGGGATGGGCTGATCACAAATCACCCCAAAATGAAGGAAAACGGCATTGATCGGTGCATGTCTAGTGTAAATCAAAACCGATTAGGAAGAAATGATGTGAAACTGAGACAGACAACAACTTAAAGGAGAGTAAACATCCGTGTAGTGTTTCAATCTAGAAGTCATCAAGAAAAAGTTCAGTCTGAAGGACAACGCTGAAGGATTTTTTTTAAAGGATTCTTTATCATTGTGAGATAGTGCCGTTTTCACCATATGTGTACATAACTCCACCATAAATGTTCGGATTGCTTTGCAAAACAATACAAGACAAGGTCACCATAATTTCTGACAGATGTAAAAGTATGATCCAGATCCTGGCAATATTCTGGATTCTAAGATCTGGAATAGAAAATATGTACTGGGTCATCATAATTTTCAACACCGTCAGGAAACAAAATGTTAGTACAAACCTGCAACCATCACCAAATTGTATCAGACAGTTTGGTGAAAGGGAGTATAACATTAAAGTAGGACTTAGGTGTTGATGACAATCACAAAATGCTTGGTGGATGTCTACGCTCTCTGACTGCTTTTCTATTTCATACTAAACTGCATTTTTTTATTGTTTATGGTATAGTCCAACAAACTTAACTGTTTCTATGTTTGACAGTCAGAGGTGTATTTGTCTTTTACTGTAAAACAGTACAGAGATGGTATCAGAGGGTTATGAGGTTGATTCTGGAGCTTTCTATGAGACATGTCCTGCAACATCAACGCCCATCATGATGATTAGAATAAATGATGTCATCTTCAAGATCTTGTTTGATCTGCAAAGACTTCCGTCACTTAGTGATGTGATGTTTTTGCGGCAGATGGGCTCATTCTAAAATCTGAACGCTCAGTGCTCAGTTGCTAGAATTCTTATTTCTAGACACTGGGTCTTTAAGTAGCAACTTTTAAAATCACATCTGCCCTTCTAGTGTTCACTTGAGGTCGATTCCAGCTCTTTATAAATTCCCAGAAACACTAACAACAAAACAAAAATGTGAATCACTTGAGGAAAATGAGATGTTATAAAACAGAAAATTGTCGGCCCCAGATGACGGGTCAAATCAAAGTTTTTGGGAAACGATCCTTGGCTGCTTTTAGATAAATATTTATGTATGTTGTCGCCCTGAACAGCGAAGTTGCATACAAATACACAGACACAGGTTCACTGAAGTGAACAGACGTTATTAACATTCATTGTATCTGTCCTGGTAAAGCATCAGCTCCTGCATTACAAACAAGTTACCCAACAACTCTATTGTAAAGGGATGACAGTGTTCAGCAAGAACACAAACATGAAGCTTGGTGGAGGAATAAAGAAGAAAAAATTGCTTTTGTTCATCCTCACCTGGAGGACAGAAGAAAATGTCAAGTCGCCCTTGAAGTCGTTGTCGTCTCGCCTCTTAAACGTCTTTGCTTTGAGCCAAACAATACCACGGTTTCAGTTTGCAAGTTCATTATCTTGAGAGTAAATCAATGTGTTTGGAACTCTCCACTTAACACCAGCTCTGACTGACTGTAGTGGGTCTAAAGTTTATTGAAATACACAGCTGAGTGTCAAATCATGGGAAGAAATAGCACCATTATTCTACAAAATCATAAGCACTTCAGGTTTTCGACATCTGTTATCTGTTTGTGTGTTTGTGCGTCAGCAGATTCTGACAAAAAAAGGAGATGAAGAGGTGCAATTTCACTCACGGCGCCACATGCTGCTCTAAAACCAAACAGGATAACTATGCACAACGCGTATTGTTGACATTTCACAGAAGCCCCACTGTTACATTCAGAAAGCATCAGGGAAGAGCTACATCTCCTCTGTTCTCAGTAGTCAAATTGAGTTTCCCTGCTGATTGATGCCTCTCGCGATATAAGAATTTGTTCAAATGAATGTTTTTGAGATGAAAGGTTAACCGTCTTTTGCTTTCAGGCTGGAAAAAATAAAGTTGATGCAGAAATGATGAGTGATGGATGAGACCAAATAGGAGTGAGGGAAGGAAAGGAGGAAGGGGGGCAAGAGCTGGATCAGCCAGAGTGAACAGATGGGAGGGAGGGTGTGAGGGCTGGAGCGATGAGGAACAAAAGAGAGGAGTAGGAGGTCTGAGCAGTGGAACAATAGAAGAGGAGAAGGAAAGGAAGCAAGTGGATAAGGAAACAGACTGAGGATGAGCATTTGACTCATATTTCAGGAAGCAGTTTCTGATTGATAGAGACTATCTTATTCAGTATCCTGACAATCTGTGGTGGCTGTTGACAAAGTCAATTCTCTGTACTTAGTGTCAGACTTCTGAGATAACCAGAGAGGGGCTTGGTCATGAGGAAAGCGCGTGGACCGAGGCTTGGATGAGAGGAGGAGTATTGTGTGGCCTTGGCTGTGCAACGCCTGATTACACAAAGATAACAATCCGATGTTGGTTCCCCTTGAGACAAGGTCCAGTCAGATGGAGAGAGAAGAAAACAGAGCGAAAAATAAGAAGACACAGGCATTAATAAACACAGACGCAGGGATAAGATTTAGACTGCTGATAAGGTGAGCTTCTTCGCCTTTTGGTCGAGCATAAAACTGGAAATAATGCACAGAGAGACGAAACCAAGGGCAGGAGGGACAATACAGAGCAGCTGTTGTATTCAGAGAGCCTGTTGACTAATGAATGTGGATGACCTTTGGTTATACAATGATTATCATACTCTGGAGCAGCTTCACCAAGGTTTAGAGAGACAGTTCATCCTCTCTTATCTGTATTTGCACTGAGGTAATAATACTGGCAAAATGAAATTCTCCTTTACTCACTTCTGTTAGGCCAAATTAAAGCGATTAATTCCTTTGCTGTTCTTTGTTGTTCCTCCATTAAACACTTTATCCTTTCTGTTTGGATTTAATTACATTCATTAATTTTCAATAACTTCTCTATAACCTGAGGACAACTACACTCCTTTAACTCCTAAATTGAAGTTTAGCTCAATAGTGTTTATATAAAGGATCAAAATGAAATAAAGGCACCAGGGTTTATAGTTTTATGTATTATTAATTCATCTAACTTATGGAAAGCCATTTGAGCATGAAATCAATACCAGGGAAATCAACCATAGTTTAGCTCTACTAGTATTCAATTTTAGAGTACATGTACTCAATTTGGGTTATCTAGTGCTCGTGTAAACTTTACTGGTAAAGCAAAAAGTGTCACTAGTAGTTCTAGAAGAATGGAAAATTTCCAGTAGGAAACTTTAAAATGTTCACTAGTATTACTAGTGAGCTTTATATGTTACCAAAGAGGTGGGAAAAAAGGCAATTCAGGCTTCCCATTGGCTTTTGAAAATGTGACAACCAATTAGGGTGCTGTGTTTGTTAATAATCCCTCGTCCTCATTTGCATTAGGTAAAAAAATACTACTAGTGGCTCTTTTGGCTTTACTAGTAGAACTAGTACACTACAATCAGTCTACTAGTATTACTAGTAGGACATTTAAAGTTCACCGGTGGAAGCGGTAAACCAAAGTTTTGTTTAAAGAGGCTATGAGGAGCTTGAAAGTGATCTTGAAAAAGGCTTCCTTCTAGGTATTTGTCGGGTATCAGATATCAGATATTAGATCAGGTGGACCATGCTGGCTGATGAAGTTTAGTAGTGAGAACAAATAAAACAGAGATCTGTGTTTTTCTCTGCTAAAAATGTTTTCAATGACTAATTTTACAGTGATGGTGGGCACAGGAGTCTGTCAGACAGAAAAAGGACAAAAGATCAGGAGAAAGATAAACAGGCGAGTGATAGAGCCCGAGCTAAAGGCTAATTAGCTTGTAGCTAATAGCTCTGATTGGTAGATGACTGGCAGGACATAACCAGGATTCACTGACGTTACACATTAGAGCACCGGGCTGCCAGCTGCGCTAAATATAAACAGCTACTAAACTACATACAAACTGACAGTGTTTACTTGTTGTCACGCTAGCCTTCAGATACGTCGGAGCACCAGGCTGATGATAGCGCTACATATAGCCGGCTACTACAACGGTGTCTTGATGTCACATTTTAAACCATAGCCCTACATAACTGTACTGATAAATACCTTACCTCAGCATGTTGTATCCTGTTAAAAGTTATCTTGATCAAAGAAAATTTGTTTGATCCAATCTCCATTTAATTCCAAAACAAACGCGTGCCTCACTAAAAGTAATTTAAAACAGTGTGCGGAGACTTCGGGCCACAAGGTGGCGAGGGAGTGCAATTAAAACAGATCCTCCTCACAGCATCTTTAAATAGTAAAGGTTTTTGGCACACAACTGCGTGAGAAGACCTCACTAGTAAAGCAAAGTCGTCTACGAGTAGACAATTTTGTGTTAGATGTTGTACTAGTAGGCTTAGAAAATGTTGCTTGTAAAAACTCAAATCTGTACAGTGCTACTGGACAATCACTAGTGAACATTTTTAGTCTACTAGTACTATTAGTGGCACATTTTGCTTTGCTAGTAAAGTCTACATGTGCACTACTAAACCAAAATGGAGTACATGTACTCTGTAGAGCTGAAGTATGGTTTCACTGGTATCAATTTCATGCTGAAATGGCTTTCCATAAAGGCAGTACAGAGGGTACAGCAGGAAACAAGGTGAGGAGTGACATACAGGAAATTTGCCGCAGATTGGTTTTGAGGCTGGACTAACCACCAGACCATACCAGCGTCCCAGGATGATCAGTTTTAAAGCTCTGTAAGGGTGAAGTTATGCATAGACGTAGGGACATGAATGGCGCCTCTGTGACTTTGCCAGTCAGTGCCTGAAGAGGTGCTGGGGAGCCCAAAGAGCTACACCCTTAAATATGCAAACCTCTTTTTCATAATCTGTTCAAAAAGTTGTTGTTTCTACAAACAAATTGAGGTATGGAGACCAAAACGATTCTGCATCAGGCTGTAAACATGATTAATTAAGCTGTGAAAATAGTGATTCAAATACATCTTAAATAATGATTTTATAGCTATTGGAGTCAGCCTTCAGTGGACACCTGGGAGCTGTGGTTGTTTCCACTTGCACTGGATTGTACACGGCAGCTGTTTGTGCAAAAGCTGCAGATTTAAAAGATGAAGCTCTGAGCTAACAGAGTTTCTTTTATGTACTTCAGAGTCTGAGAAAACGGCTCAGATTTATGAAGAGCGGCAAAGAAAGAGTATCCAATTATCTTAACATCTACACAAACCAAAAGTTGTTTTAATGGCTCATGAGAGCACAATAAAGCATGAGCGTTTTATTAAAATGAGATCATTAGTCACAGGGAGCCCAGCTGCCTCACCGTGGTCTGTTCCTCTTCTCTCTTTCAGGCTATCGATGCTTCAAGGCCGTGTTGTTCCTCACAGGCCTCATGTTCGGCTCTGTGGTCATCTTTATGCTGTGCTACAAGGAGAGGGTGATGGACACGCAGCTCAGCGTTGAGGCGTCAGTGGGCATCGGCCTGGGCATCGGGACGCTGTGTGGCCTTGTGACCATGTTGGTCCGCAGTGTGGGGCTGTTTATGGTGGGCCTGCTGCTGGGCCTGCTGGTCGGAGTGGCTTCACTTGTGGTGAGGGAACATTTCAAACATTGCATCTTAAGTCCTTTTTGTTGCACGTCTTTTTCCTGATGCTTCGGCTGTAAATACTACACCAAACACACAAAACTGAACCCCCTCTCTCTTATTTTGAAGGCGATGGAGGAGTTCTACCATCCGAGAACAGTCTGGGTCCCTCTGGGTATCCTCCTGGGCTCTGGGACTTTATTTGCCGTCCTCACTCTTCAGTGGCAGCGCTGCTTTGTCACCCTCTCCACTGCCACATTTGGCTCTGCCATCATCACCGTCACCGTGGATTACTTTATAGAGCTGTTTGCTTTGGTGCACTACATCTACGAGAGACTGAGGGTAAGCTTGTGCATGTGTGTGTGTGTTTGTTTTGTGTGGTTTAACGCTCTGTATTTTTTGACAGGGGTTCAGCATCAGGTTGTTTATCTTGGTCGGTCTCGGCTAGTTAAAGCCAGTGTCGTAAGTCAGAGCGCATAATCACACTAATGCAAACATTTAAAAATTCAATGTGGCCATAAAACAGTCGTGCAGACCGTGAAACTGCTGAATAAAAATCAGTCTGATTGAAGAGATAGCTGCTCCTCCTGGAGCAAAATCTCTTTAATGAAATATCCGCCTGTCTGTCTCTGAACAGTGAGTCATATAATCTAAATGTTGGCATGACTTCACATGAAGGTACATCAGGTACCGTACAATCAGCCAGCGTCAGTGAACAAACAGTCTGTAATCAGCTCAGCTCCTGATTTAACTGCTGGATTATTTCTCTCAAAGTCGTAATCGATTGGATTGTAGGGGAAAAACTTAAACATACTTTGTTGGATGGTTGGATTGACTCAGGTAGGAGACTGATTTATGTTGATGATGATTTTAAAAGAAAGCGAAGGGATGATTAATGTTCCATGACAAAAAAATAAGAAAAAATATCAACTTTTTCAAACAGTTATTAAATTTTCAGCAGATCAATGATACCTGTCTGTGTCTGGAACAGAGTGCGAGTATAAGTTGAATGAGCATATTTTATACAATAACAACAAGTGTGATCTTTGCAGGTGGCACCCAAGAGGCCAGTGTGCTGGTTTACCTGGGTCATCTTGGGGGTGTGGCCTGTCCTGGCCTTACTGGGAGTGCTGATCCAATGGAAAGTCACTGCAGAAGGATTTTCCCACACAGAAGGTGAGAAGTGCTGTAGCCATCTATAACTTTAAAATCTATCCCTTCCTGCAGATGTGTTACAGTAGCTCTGGATTTAATATTCTGCTATCTTTTTGATTTTTACCTCTGTGCTGCAGGATGTAATACTTCATATTTTATCATTCTGAGATACTGCCCTGTTTCCTTCGGAGAAAAGTATAATCAAAAACAACTTGTACAATAGTAGCCTAACAAAAACAACACATAATCTAAAACTCTCCAGTCCCTGTTAGTCCTTCTTTAAGATTAAATATCTTACTCTTCAAAAGTTTAATGGCTTACTTTGTTGGTGATTGTACAAAACACTCAGCAGCCACTTTATTAGGAACACCTGTTAAACTGATTGTAAACACTGATATCTAATCAGCCAACCACATGGCGGCAACTAAACTACTTTCTGGGGTACAAACAAAGCATCAGAATGGAGAAAAAGGTAATTTAAAGGTTGGGTCTGCGGGATTTTTGTTACTTGTTCAGTGCCAGCGGTAGCCCACACCCACTGCCTCTAATCAAAGCTACAGGAGCACGCTCTCTAGACCAGCGACCACCTGTAGCATTGTGTTTCTATGTGGGAGAGACTTGAGAGCTGTGCACTTGACTTGGCATGTTAGCACAAGCTAAACACATATTTGATACATACCTGGTTAGCATAAAGCTAACTCACGTTGCTCTTCATCCCTTGCTGCTCTTCAAGTTCCTGAAAGCGAGTAAAAGTGGAGCCAAGCTTTCCCATCATTTAGGAAAAATATTTATCTATTTGGCATTTCACCCTTGCTCTTCACCCAGAAACGTCCTGACAAAACCAAAAAATCAACAGGCAGAGGAGGGGGGTTGAGGCAGACACAGACACTGACACACATATAAAGAGGCTCAGATGTGACGATTGAGCAGGATTATTCCCATAAAAGTTGGCATTTTATTTTTGCAGGAAATCCTGAAGACCCTACCTTTAAGTGACTTTGAATGTGGCGTGGTTGCTGGTATCAGATGGGCTGCTCAGAGTCTTTCAGAAACGGCTTTTCACACACAAAAATCTCCAGCATTTACAGTGAATGGCCTGAAAAGGAGGAAAAATCTAGTGAGCAGCACTCTAGGCGTGTTACTATCAAGGTATGCCTAAAAAAAGTGTTTGGTGAGTGTGTCTAAGAATAAGTAGCCATCATGATTCATTTTCTGGCAACAGGACTGAGGACTCAAATTCAGACTCTGGCAGACAAGTTTGCAAGTGGGAGTTGAGGTTAGGGTGACATGAAAAAGCAGGTCCAAGCTGCTACAGCAGGTTTAGAAAACTCACAAATTCTAAGGACAGTAGAGAGGAGACAGTGTCTGAAACTTTGAGGAGTGACAAAGACAGATGGATGGAGGATCTTAATGAAATGTATCCTTATTTAAATGTTTAAAGTAAAGTCAGACACAGCTAACTTCAGACACAGCCTTAGTTTTCTCTAACTTAGAAAATTGGATGTGCTCTGAAACAGCTGAATCAATAGAGGCAGTGCTCACCTCCCCGTGTCCGCTCTAACTTCATGGTAATGTGAGCCACAGGCGGCAGTTGAGGCCGACGCAGACCTGTTAGAAAAAGGTTTAGGAATATGTTTGATCAAGCTTAAATCAGAAATGTGTTCAGGCAGGGAGGGATAATCTGCGAGGTCTGTTTTTCAGCCTTAATATTGGAGTTTGGATCTTTGATAGGGTTCAACTTTGGAGTGCAGCTTTGAAGTCAAGTTACAGTTTTATCACCCATCTCCATAGCAATGGCTGTGTAATAAGGGAAGACTGGTGCTACACCCACAAGCTGAAAGTGTGCATTAAGGCTGGATTAAACACAAATGTATTTTTCTGATGCACATCTCCTGTTTGTTTTTTAATTTGATTGAACATTTAATCTTAGTTGCTTTGAAATCGTGTCAGCTGCGTGGATAAATGATGAAGCTCCCACTGTCACAAGCTGGTACCATTTTAAATGATTGAAAAATCTGTCCTTGTTCATTAAACAGTCAGTTCAATGGAAGCTTAAAGAGTCTCAGCCATTACAATAGCAGAAACAAATGTGTGTGTCTATATGTGTGGGAGTCTGAACATGAGTGTTGTCAGCAGAATGGGATACTGCCTTCTCTGAAAGCAGCCACAACACAGATGGCGAGATCACACACACGCACAAGCACACAGCGTAACTTCAGAACAACACACACACACAGAGAGAGACAGAAATACACAGGGGCAAAGTTTCTCCCTGAAACCCAAACAACTTAAATTGAAACACCCACATCTCGTTTATTTGCAGAGGCACACACATTAAGTCCTACATTTGATCTTTGCTGGCATGTGACGTGCTGAGTTATAGTGTCTTAGAAGAAGTCACACATGGCCTCAAATAATGGGATTAAACAGCCAGCTGCCATGGCTTCCAGTCAGAGGGTGTGGGCAAAGAGATAGAGGAAGCTTTTTGGTGCTATTTTAAAAAATGTACAATTGTGTGTGTGTGGGGGAGTGAGAGCTAGAAATGGATTCAGACAGGAAGAAGGAAAGGGCAGGCAAAAACTGCTGTTGTGCAACGGAATCAATTCTCCAAAATTCAGGAGAAATGGCTTTGTTCGAGGGAGAGAGATGCTTGAAAAACTTAACTCATTATGATGAAACAACATGCTTTGGGGAGAAGACAGAAGAAACTTGATCAATCCTGAAAAAAAAGTCATTGTTATTCATTTATTTATACATTTATAAATGTGTAGGCCAAAAAATACACACACAGGATCTTACAGACATGCAACAATGGCGAGATGTCATAGTTTGAGACCGCACATGATTGCATGTGTCCAGCAATTTGGAGCTTGGTGTTTTGCTTTAGAGGGCAGAGCTCAAAAAGTTAAATGGCACCTCTCAAGTTTTCATACTTTGTACCAATGACTTTATATCAATATGGATAGCACACTTCCATCCTTTCCTACTGTGAAAATTGAAGCTAAAATACATTCTTAATCAAGCGGCAACCTCCAGTCTGAATATAATAAAATAAAATGAGACAATGTGGAAGTGCTAAAATCTGCTGTTTCTCGAGTACTGGAAGTCACATACATACTGAGCCAAAACAAGCTGTTTTTACGGAAATAGCCATATTTACAGCCTGGTGCAAAAATTGCTTCCTGTCTGAAACACTAATTTCACTGTCGTCACACACAGTATGAGGGTGAATTGCTTTCTGACTCAGTGGTTTAAAATAAATTAGTAATGCGCGTTCACCCAATCAGAGGCACAGCTCAGCTCACATGACTGATGGGCACTCTATAGCTGTAAATTTGGATACTTAAAGCCTGCCCCATTTCCAATACGGCCGCTCCAGCTGTTTTGCTTCAAAACTCAGTTTCAGAGCAAGCAAGTGATGTCAGGGAGTCTACGTCCATTAGGAGTGGGCGATATAGCCTTAGAATTA
This sequence comes from Halichoeres trimaculatus, assembly GCF_033239565.1. Lineage (NCBI taxonomy): Eukaryota > Metazoa > Chordata > Actinopteri > Labriformes > Labridae > Halichoeres > Halichoeres trimaculatus. The sequence goes on from NW_027437197.1 coordinate 22,155,639, forward strand.
TAGCACAATATTTTAAGGAAAAGGAAAAGAAAAACTTATTATTAGTGGTTTCTGCTTGTGAATAACAGCATTTTTATTGCACACACAGTATGGAAGCCACTTTTAAAATCATTTACTACCACTACACAAGCTTGAAATGTAAACATATGAAGTGGGTCAGATCCAGAGGAAGTTTTGGAGGAGGAAAAGTTATTGTTGAAAGTAAAAAACTAAATAATTCTATACGACACAACACATTCTTTCTATAAGGACACCAACAGAAAGGAGAAGGTATGGACTGAAAGTGCTGAAGTTTAAGGAGGACCAGATGAGCTTAACATGCTAATTAATGACCATGAAAGTATGTTGTCATGGGTGGATTCCTGCAGGAACATGCGGTTCTCCTGTGATCTTGTGATCTCGGATATCCAGCTGCTGTGGGTGCTGCCCTGCGCTGTGGGGCGCTCATGCTTTATGTGTGTGAATTAGGGGTAATGCTGATACAGGGTTCAGACGTTCAGCTTGACCACATGTCCGTCGTAGAGGAAAAAAAATTGCACCGATACTAACATGCTAATGTTGATGCTGCTGTGCTACTTATGCTCTTGGTCATTACAACAGGGAGCGTCATACGTCATTGCTTCTCTGCACTGTAAATATCACGAAATGACAAATTTATATTGTCAAAAACATGATTGTATATTAATATTGTAGAGGATATGATATGGGAAACCCCTAACTTCCATTTATTATACGATTAATGGTCTCAAAGGATGCTGATGTTTTGTCTATGTAGGAGTGATTTAGTTTGTTGGACCACATGACCAATCACATATCCCTAACTGAGTCTGTCATGGCTAACCTCTAAAAATGATCCATATTTTGAAGAGAATCTTTGAGTTTAACTCAAATTATTTAAAGTTAAACCGTACCATCAAATATATTTACCTCAATACTGTCATCAAAACTTACCTTGATAGGACTTCTAGACTCCAAATCCAGAAATGTTGTCTTAATGTAAACACTACAGCCTGGTGAAGTACTGATAGACGATGAACAATGTGCTTGGTATTATTTGCACACGTGATTCAAGTTTACACAGTTGAATTTGCATTGATTTGAGTTGTTTTAACCAAAATTGTTTTTTGCACCTCGTTGAAGTTGATTATAAGGAAAAAAAATATTCAAAATTTACAAGCCAAAATTTCTTGTGGACACCAACAAAACCCTGAAAATTTACATTATTCCTAAGTTAATATTCCCATGAAAATTAAAGGAAACTTTCCTGAAAATCACAAAAAGAAAAACAAATTTAAAAAAAAGTCCACCCTTTGCAACCATAGTTGAAATATTTAAATATTTGTATTATATTTATATTATATTTAATATTTCATATTAATATTTTTATATATAAAAATATTAATATGAAATATTTTAAAAAAAAGAAATTAAATAAATAAAAAAGAATGAATAAATAAATAAAAATAAAAGAGGTATGATTTAAGACTATTACTACAGCTAGTCACCAGGGGGAGCTCTAAATATTTTGGCCCTACTCAGAGTAGCTAACCTCCTGTCCATGGTTTTATAAAGTTTATGATCCGAAAAAACTTCAAACCTAGTCTCTAAAGTCTCAGCCAGTGCTACCCTGACACCATGTCACAAACTGTGTAATGTACTGAGCACATACTGGTCTGTATTACTGTTATCACTCACTCTGAAGGCAAACAACATCTCTCTTCAAACCCGTTACACTGAAATAAACAATCATAAACAGTAAAAGATTTTTTAACAATACTGAAAGATGGAGGAGACTCAAGCGAGAAAACTGAATGTTGTTGCACTCTGCAGCTCTGAGATAAGAGTGGGGTCAGTCGGAGTCATCACTGCATCACTTAGAAACCTCTATTTATGTACCAACACTGTATAAGTGAATCATAGATGTACTTTGCTGTCAGATTTTTTTCTGAAGTCTTTAGCTGCTAAAAGGGTTCTCAGTGGCAACGAGCCCTGTATTGGCAGAGAACACAGGGCTGAGAAAGAGAGAAGGCAAACAGAGGGAGCAGGGGATCTGGGGGAAGGGTGATTAACTGGGGCACAACGGGAAAGCAGGGCGGCCGAGTGGAGCAGTGAGGAAAAGCATCCGTCTGTTAACCCATTGAATGGTGTGTGGGACCTTGCGTGAAAGAATTAGCATACACGTGTTTGCTTTGTCCTTTTCTTATGTAAAAAAAAAAAAAACATACAAATTTGTGTTTCTATACTTATAAGAATCCCCCAAACCAGTAAAAGCAAAACCTAAACCAGAACAATGAATCCCTCTGAGAAAAAAAATGAAGGAAAACACACTTTCCATACCCACAAGGTCTTAATCTCACAATGGTTCTCATAAGGGTATAAGGATGTGGAAACACACACACTCACACACATACACACAGTAGCATGTAGCTGGAGAGGCCTGCGGTGGGGTGAGCTGAGGAAAAGAAAAGGGGGGGTATCATTAAGCAGTTTCCCTGGCAGATGGTGCCTCGTTAGCTGTCCGCCTGCACAAAGAAACAACAATAGACCTCATAACACTTCCACACCCACTCACACACATCCACACACACACACACACACACAGTAACTGTGATGCATGCAGTACGTCATGTGTTGGTGGAGATCAGCAGGGTTTTGCTTGTGACCCAACATAATGAACACGGAGCAAATCCCAAACACAGCTGAATCAAAGTGCTGACAAACTACTAAATCCAAAAATAGTTGTCCGTGTAATTACTGGACAGCAAGACAGGATGGATTCTGGACATCCTTTGCTGGGGTGGGTGTGAAAATAACACAAACACAGTCACCCACTCACAATATGTCAGGGGACTGAGCAGCTCTGTACAGTCATCAGACTGCGTGAAGGACGGGAAGTGGATGTATATGGTTTCCCTTCCTGTCTATCTCTCATACCGTTACAATAATCTCCATAGTGATGACTTTCCACCAGCACTCAGATGCTAATTAAAACATATATAAATAAACGGGCTGAAGGCTTGTCTCGCTTTAGTCGTCACTCTGAGTGATCTTCAGTACGAGCTGTATTTTTCTCTCTGAAAGCTCTAAATCCCCAATTATTATCCATTTGTCCTTCTCTCCGTCTCACAAATCTCTCATCTCTGATCCCTTCCCTCCAGTGGTTCTCAGCCGACAGCAACGAAGGGTCCAGCTCATGCGGATCAAACAGCGGGAAGAGCGGCTGAAAAAGGAGAAGGAGAACAAGAAGAAGAAGAAACGGCAAACCCAGAAGACCACCATCAAGCAAAAAGCTCACACCCATCACCACCACCACCACCAGCAGTACCACCACCCACCAGCATCCCATCCTCACCACCAGGCCCAGGGCTCTCAGCCTCCCAAAGTCCCCCCGCCCCAGACCGAGCCGGGCTACCACAGAAAATCTAACCCCAAGAGGCGCTTTGACGGAGACGTGCTGTCACCGGTAGGAAGAAGAATCCTCATTAGTGCTTTGAGGAAATGCAGTTTGAAATTTTACTGAGAAAGCTCTGCTTTTAGATTGTTTTTCAAGAAATGATCAAAAGAATTTCTTTTGTTGTTTTTTGTTCTTAACTAAGAGAAAACATAAATGAATAACCAAGCACTTAGTTAAAAGTAGAGTCTGCAGAATTTTTCTAAAAAAATAGAATGTCAACTTTTCCAGGAATAATTCCACTTAATTGTTTCCTATGAGCTTCTATGTGCATGTCAGTGTCTGCCCCAGCCCCCTCCTCTACCTGTATGTTGATGTTTTAGATTGTATCAGGACGTTTCCTGGTGGATAATTAAGCTTGGTTTCTGCTTGACGTGTCAGCGAGGAACAGATGATGTCATTTTAGCAGCCTTGCCCCCTCGCAAGGTTACTTTTACGTAGAAAACTTCTACATCACGCACCTCCGAAACTCTCTAATTTCCACATATCTCCATGCAGACAATCAGGAGCTCCCAGCATCTGAAGTACAAAGTACTTTATGTGATTCATCACGCAGAGATCACCGTTATACCTGTGTAATGAACCACTCCGGACATGAAATTGCGACCAAACTTGGCAGAGAAGAGGAAAAAAAAATGTAAACAGTGTAAATAATTCTACTCTAGTTTAGTAAAGTGGTGAATGTGCATTTTGGGAAAGGATGCTGTGCCGAATGTTAAAAAAGTATAAAAGCCACGTGCGCTTCTCTCATGCTGATTCTGTACGTCTCATTTCCGTGCATTGAGTTTATGTTGGAAGCATAATACAGCCTTTATCGAGACCACAGTAAGCACATGACTTTGTGTTGATGACCACGAGTGGAGGAAGCTATCCTGAGGGGCTAGGATAGTGTACGTAGCCAAGAGAAAGAAAAACACAAGCAATGTGAAACAAAATGCCAAATACATCAAGTTTTTTCAAAAACAAAGGTGTAGCTTGGCTCGACTTTCATTTTCGGACACTTTAAGTGCAGCACGGGGCGAGGTTACTTTGTGTCAAATACCTGTGATTAGCTTGTGCTAACATGCTAAGTCAGGTGCACAGCTCTCGAGTCTCTCCCACGTAGAAACATGATGCTGCAGGTGGTTGCTGGACTAGTGAGTGTGTTCAAGTAGTCATGGTTGGAGGTAGTGGGTGTGGGCTGCCGCTGGCACTGATCCAAGAAGGAGTAGCCCAGTTTGGATTTGTGTTTACTAACAAGTAACAAAAACTCCTGCAGACCCTACCTTTAAAAAAATGTTGTGCATACCTATGAGTTTTGAGTCATTGTGCCAAAGTTATTTTGTATACCTACCGTTACTTATTGACCCTCTCATCTGTCCATCCTCAGAGCTACATCAGGAGCTTCAGGGACAGACAAACAGACCGGCGAGCATACTCCCACAGTCGAATGAGCCGCACCAGGATGGGGGAACTCGACTATGACTGTGGCTCCCAAGTGCCCCTCACAGCCCCCAGTGGACCCCCAGTCCGTATCTGAGTCAGCGAAATGCACACAACCCAACTGTACATCGAAGAAAACCGCACAAGGATACTTAATTACTGTCTCAGTAAAGAGTTGGAAACTTTACCCTGACTGTGCCAACATTCAACTGCCTGTCCACAGACTGAAAGTCGCTTTGCCTCCAAGGTGGTTTGTGTCAGTCCTGCTCTGATTTTGGTTGTTGTTCCATCCAGTTCTGTTCTGAATGTCAAGACTCAAGAAGAGATCCCTTTCACTCGTCATAGCGACTGACTTCAGGCCTCTTGTGTAATTACTTTTAGGCCGATCAGGTCATGGATCATTGAAATATTTCTTTTGAACATTTGGATTTTTACAAAAATTGTGTTCCTTTGAGCCATAAATAGTGATTTTTGGCACATTTCAGCAAAGAAACATCAGTACAACATTTCAAAATGCAACTTACCTGGAGTCAAGGTAGCACTGCCCTCAAGAAAAAACGCCTTGAAAACACTTTGACGACCGAACATAAACATTGTTCCTCAAGGATTCCATTAAGAGGAGGAAACTGAAAAAAAACAGCGAACACAGCTAACACTGCAACAGAAAGGCAGCTCTGCTCCAACGTTTTCTCTACTGAGGAAGACATCGCATGACGTCAGGTGTTTATCAAGTCAACATGTTGTCTCCACATCGCAGCAAAAGTCCGATATCACTGCAAGATGACAGGGATTTTTTTTCAGGTTTGTAATGAATCAAACAGTTTACACCGAAGACAGTTTTTATGTGTCTCTACAGTTAACACTCCAGATGTCGATGCCTGCTATTTCCGCTTACCTCTCGTCACTTTCCTCCGCCCTCAGGCGGCAAATGTCTTAAACCAAGGACCCATACCGGAGAGACATCTTTACCTCCCTTTATTTTCCTGATTTCAAACATCACAAGCTACTGTTGGTAATCCAGTTTGCTGACATGTCCGGTCTCCTCATCTTATCCTAAAAGAATATCTATATTTGCATCATTTGTTTAGGAACAAGAAACTGATTCCTGATACTGGTCACCACAGGATTTGAGAGATTAAACCTTTCTTTCTTACAGTTTTTGGAGACCACATATGCCAGAAAAATGTCAAAGATAGTGTGTTTGCACGTGCGAGTGGACATACCAGCCCTCTGGCAAGTGATGGATCGTACCAAATGCTGACCAAGGAGAGGGGGATTTATTTTAATGTATGTAGAACATGCTGTATCTGTCTCTCTCCTTGCCTACCCCCTGTGCTGGCCTGGTTAAAAATGTGAATTTATTTGGATGAAATCCTAAGTGAAGAGAAATGAAGGTGGTTTGATGTGAGGATGATGTTTTGTAGAGGATGAGGCACAGTGAAAGGATGAAAGCATTTGCAAATGGCACCCTCTAATGTTTACTACTGGACCTTCTTTTTTCAGACCTGCTGTTGGTGTGTGCATATGTCTGTGTGTCCATGCATTTGCCTGTAATTTGCTTTGCAGTGTGAAGATTTATAATGTTGTATTCAGCATCCAGAAGGTAAAGGATTTGGTTCAGGATGTGTTTTTGATACAAAGGAACCTTTTTTTTTCAGTTGAACCTCTCTATGTATGTTCCTCAACTACCAATATCCAAGTTAGAGCTTAAATATGCCACAAACTTCAAATCGATGACCAAAAATACAAAGGAATGTATTAAAGTTTTACTAAAACAGAGATTTGTTCCTGACTTAGACGCTACCTTTCTTTTAAGACTTCCCTTACATCCACTTGGTTTTACATTCTGAGGTTAAAGATTCTGTGTTTGGAGGAGGACTTGGCACTGGAGGACCAATCATTTTTAACATAACCCATTCCTGCATGAAAATCCTTGTGTAATCGTTTCCAATGTGTCCGTGTTGCAGTGTGTCTCTGTCGTCACGTGAAAACCTCAGACAAGTTTATTTTTCGCTGGTCCCAGTGTGCATAAAACATGACCAGAAAAAGACGCAGAAGAAGTCGTAACGATGAAAATAAAACCAATCAACCGTCTGCAGCAGAGGAATATCAAAACCTCAGTGTTAATAGTGACCTCAGTGCAGTTTGTGACATTTATCGTACAACTTTGTGAATCTTGTGAGGACTAACTCGAATCCTTTCTGGTCAAGTGAAAAGGCGACCTTCTTTTATCTCCTCACTCTGTTTACACTGTCCAGCTAAAGGGCTTTCAAAAAGCATTTGCCCCTTCTTACGAAATGCATTCATCTGAATCACCTTGTGTTTTTTCTGTTGGTTAAGTTTCTCAGTAGTGGCAGTGAAAATGTTAATTGGAGTTTTGTTGACGCTTTTGTCCTGTTTTGGTTTATTCTTGTGACTTTACTGCACTAACAAAAAACTTTATTTATTCAGTGCTTTACATAATAACAGCAGAGAATTAAGGTAGATAGTACAATAAAGGAATGATCTAGAAATGAAATTAAGTAAACCATGGTTGATTAGATGGGAACTGTATGCACTGAATCGGTGTGATAGATTTTGTTAGTGTAGGCATTTCAGCATTCTTATTATTTAGGTTTGGAAATTATGAAAAAATACAAAAAATTAACAAGATAGAAAAATGAAACTGGTCATTCCTGTGTGTGCATCTGGGGACCAAAAACTATGTTATGAGTTTCGTTCCTTTCTATGATCGTCATCACTGCTGTACTCATGACGGGGAACACTTGTATTGTAAATACTGAACTGTAAATAGTTTTAAATTGTACAAATGTTTTGCTTCATGTTTACACTCATGTCATTTATCCAGCTGATTCTTTTCTAATGAATTAGACCTGATTTTATATTGTTTTACTACTGTACGCTGACTGACTTTTTTTTTTTTTTTTTTTGGCTGGTTGAAGCACTTTTTCCATTGTCGACTTTCAACATGTGTTGTTCACTAATTTAATAACTGATACTTTTTAACTGGTATTTTATTTCCCAAACACCCTGTCTAAATGTGTGCAAATGGCCAGGTTATTATTATTATTATGATTATGATTATTATTATTATTGAGCATGGATTTATATGGACCTAAAATATGATAAACATTGTGATTCTACAATCTATTGGTCTTGTCTGGACTCTTTCTGTGCAGTCATTTGTTTGCATGCACAACTGCATTTTTCATAAACTCATCAGTAGCAACTGTGCTGCTTTTTGCACATCAGTCACAGCTCAGGAAAAAAAATAGTGTGTTCGGAGTGACTCAATATTTGACTTAAGTTTGCGTCGTCTCATCTCAGTACAGGACGCATTTTGCAGCGTTTACATTGACTATTCTTGGTACAGATCCCGAAATCACCAAGATGTACCGTCCCAATTTTTTGGACCCTTCCGTCGGGGTGTCAGACATACTGATCCTAACCCAGAAGGTGGAGCTACAACACTGCAGTCTGTTGATTGGTAGAAAGAAGTGTCATTTCCAGTGCAACAGTAGTTGCTGTATTTCTCCTGGTGGCACACAGCCTTCCCTGAGGGGCTGTTCACACGACAACGGTTTTAGGGTGAAACACAAAAGTTTTGTTGTGTTTCAGCCTTGCATTTATACGGAAACAGCGTTACAGCCAACCTAGAACGCAGACATTTGAAAACGGCCTTCAGACTGTGACTTTTCTAAAACAGTGTCGACACTGTTGCCGTGTAAACAGTAAGCCAGCATTTTCAGTGGAAATGCTGACGTCACACTCCGCTTCACACAAAACAACAGTACCGTGGTTACGGTCGTCCCAAACTACCGTGTCGTGCTTGTGCTGCTTAATCTGCTGTATCTGCTGACTGTCTTCATACAAAATGTGAATCTGTTGCTCTACTTTTGCACTTAGTATTCCCCAATACACCAGAGAATCGGCTCAACTGTACTCCGTTGGAGATCTCCCAAAAGCTGCTTCTGGACAAGACAGTTATAGCACCACCTACAGGCCTGGCATTCTAACTACAGCTTTTCAGTTCCTTTGGCGTTTCCGTGTAAATGCAGATTGTTTTCACTGCATTTTAGCATTTTCAGATGCGACGTTTAAGTGTAAACGGGGCCTGACACAAAGCTTAATTGCACTTGGTAACAAAGAGACACATGGAAATCAATCACAAAGAAGATTAATTGCTAGATGTTGATGTAGATGGTTGCTCTTTGTTCACTATGTTGCCTTTTGTGTTCTTTGTTTGATTTGCTGGTGCAGTAAACTGTGAAATAGACCTATTTATTGCCTGGTACGAAAAACGTCTCCTATCTGAATCACTTATTTCACTATCGGCACACCCTGTACAGAAAGTGAATTTCTTTTAATTCGGCAAGTTCCCCCAATCGGAGGCACAGCTCAGCTCACATGACTGACAGGCGCCCTGTAGCTGTTTGTGTCGGGACTCAAAGCTTGCGTCACTTACAGATCAAAACAGATGTGTGACATCACAGAGAATAGTCCATTTATTATGCAGTCTATAGTGGAAATGCAAACTGGATCGGGTTTTACCATTCCAACTCCTACCAAACTGTACTGATCCATTTTGGTACACTTGGTGGGGACAGGGTCCAATTAAGATACCGTATAGTTTTAACTATTGTGATCAATTCACAGCTTCCTGCTGCAAGGAATAAGGGTGAAGTGCTAAAAACTGCAAATTCTTGAGTGCCTGCCTCAGGCTAGCTTCAGGAGCACTAGAAACCATGTGTACACTAGTTCAAAGCTGATCTCCGATTATGATTGTAATACAAATGGTAAAGGCATAGTAACAAGCTAGAGTTCAATTTATGGAGTAAAAAATATTGTTTACATTTTTCAGGCATGTGGATGTTTATGCTCGGCTGTGTTCCTCCAGTAGCCAGTCAGAAACATGAACCATAACGAGGAGGAAAAAAACATGGCTTCTGGCTCTCCGCTTGGGTTCATCTGCATGATGGTGCTCCTCTTTATTTTTTTGCTCATTTATGCTCTGATGTGGTCTGACAGAAGGTTTCGGGCTACATTTGCATTGCAGCTTGATAAAAAACTACACAGAAGTGGTTATGTAACGACAAATGCTTTACTCTGAGTAGTCAAACACATAGGATGAGATACAAGGCTTGATTGTATTGCTTTCTGATAAAAGGATTTGACTTTTTTGGCTCCTGAACACCATCAGCACACTGTTCCCCGGGCTGACTGAAAGACGGTCAAAGAGAGAAGAAGAAGAGAGGAACACGCCGTGACCAAAACTGACTGGCAGGAGTTTCAAAGAAACAAAAACGGAGGCAGAGCGCTCTGACTGCCATTGATCTGTTTCTTCAAGGAAAAGCAGGGAAATGACTTTCTTTCACTTCCTCTCCTCCTGTGTTGTTTTGAATAATCTCCCTGAATCTTCCTCTTGTTTCCTTTCTCTGTTTGCCTGAATATCCGTTTTCATTCTACCCTCTCTTTATTTTTGCTTTCTCCCTCCGCTCTGCTCCTCATTTATTGTCTCCTTTCACGGTATTTCTTTCCCTCCTCCCCCACTCTTTATCTCTGCTGACATTTTCAGTCCAGTGACTTCAGACACAAACTGCACACAGACTATATTATTCTTGTTGTTGTGCTAATCTGCTCTTCGCTGGAAACAAAGCGTCTCCCGAGCCAGCTCATTAACAAGCCATTGTTCACTCCACCCTGCACCGCTACCAGTTCTGTTACTGATAAAATAAACTCCTACTTTCTTTATAAAAAGCAAATTAAATGTTAACAGAAGACTGTCGCGCTTGGCTGGGGAAGCTGGTATCATTTTAGAAAGCTAACACACGTCAAACGATAAAAGCAGGGAACAGGAAGGCGAATGCTGAGGAATGATAATGACTAGAGTTTTGAACGGATACTGTCCTTTTCGATGCACTGACAAAAGATTTTTCTTTAACATCCAAGACTAAAGAAACTGCCACACTGATAGGAAATCTCTTTATTTGGTGGTTTCTTAAAGGGGGCACTGTGAAGCAACATAACATGTCACCCATACACATACAATAAGACCCTGCACATACTACTGAGCGCAAACTTCAAACATGACTTTTCCTTTTTCATGTCTGTGTTTCTGACATATTACAAGCCTAAGATCAACATGACATTTTCCTTAGATCTGTTACACAACTAAAAGCACTTCCTTGTCGAGTCTTATGTGCAAGTTATCACAGGGAGAGCCGCACACTTCCTTGTGCGTGCTGGGCCTTTGCTGATCATTTTAACCTCTTGCCATTTTTTTTTTTTTTTTTTTGCAGACAAGAAACAATAAAAATCTATAGGAAGACAAATCAAAATGAGCTTAATTCCTGGAATGACCTTTATTTAAAACCAGGCTAAGAATTTACCTTCAAAGTGAATTTATGCAGTTTATCAAGTATACAGCCAGGTGTTTAATGATGTATACTGGTGTTTTCTCTTAGATCAGCTGACAGTCTACAGCTTCAATCCTTATTTGTGGTAAGAAAATGATGTTTTTTTGTTTTGTTTTGTATTATTCCGTTTTATTATATTTAGTGTTTCTAAAGTTGCCTCTCCTGGTTTACATGATGTCCTGCTGGTGCTGTGTGGACTCGCTGACAACCTGAGGAGGAAACAAAAGGAAATGTTAGCAGTTATCAGAAGCAAATGAAAGAAAGTGTTAGCTGTGAGAGGAGCTGCAGGGAGTGTGGGTGCACTTTTCTTTTCACTGTTTTGAAACGGCAGCCATTTTTCTTTGAAATCACGCTCAGGGTGTTCAATTCTGTACAAGTGGAAACCTGTGTCTGAGAATATGAGACAATGCTGAAGTGCTAAAACCTGCTGTTTCTTTATTGTCCACTTGAGGCTGGCCCTGGAAGTACCAGAAGTCACATACACACCAAGCCAAAAAAACAGACCTTCACCGCAGAAATTAACCTATTTACAGCCTGCTACAAAAAAACGTCACCAATTTGAATCACTAATTAAAAAAAGAAGCTGTATCACAGCAGAAATAAAACTATTTACAGCCTGGTTGAAAAAAAAACGTCTCCTGTCTGAGTCGCTAATTTGACTGTCGGCACACACTGTACAAGAGTGGCTTATTTTTTTCTAACCTGGTAGTTTAGAGGATATTGAGATAATGAGCTTGCCCAATCCGAGGCCCAGCTCAGCTCATGTGGCTAACGGGTGCCCTATAGCTGTACTCCTCCACTTCCAATATTGCTATGACAGCCAATCTGCTTCAAAAGATGCGCAATGTCGAGGAGACTATGTTCATTAATTATACAGTCTCGTTCTATCACACATGTAATTCTTTTTTTTTAATGCATAATCAAACAAATCAACTTTTTAAAGCTTGAACTCTGCAGCAACTGAAAAATTTGGACATATTTCAAGTTACAAAAAACAAAAGTGATAAAGTCAGCAGAATAGTGATAAAAAAAATGCTAATATTAGCTGTGAACTCTGCTTACTTTGACTCTTGTTAAAGGTTACTTTCATATATTGTCCAAGATATTCTTATAGTTTGACTGCCTATTGTATTTCAGTTGCTTTTAAATTAGAAAGTTTTGAATAATAAAAAATACTTTTTACCCTTAATTCTATAGACTATATAACCTTGAATTCTTTAGCACAACATTAAACCAGCAGTTAATCTTCCCACTCAGAGCACAATAGCAGTGTAAAACAGCTGCAGAGTGAATGTGGTCAATAGACTGAGGAGTAAATATTGTTTGGAGTGAAGTGCTGGGTATGGGGAGAACAGTAGCTGCATACAGTGAAGCCTTTGTGTAGTGACAGAGATCTAGTGTCTAAACAGTGGAGACAAGATTTCAGGCATCACTATAGAGACTGTGTTCATGCTTTTATGGCTACATGCATCCTACTCAGGCTGAGAAATGCTAAGGTGGAGGATAGATGAAACCTAAAGAGGGAACTTCCTCTGTAAAGAGTGAAAGGTGATAAAAAGTGGTTGGAACATCTGAATGCACTTACAGAATGAGCACTACCACCCTGGCTCATAGAATACTTCATCTGGGTGAAAATACATCAAATCAACATGGGTTGCTTAAAAGTTATACTGAATACTGGGTTTGCTTTGATTTCCCTAAAGCATTTTGATTTATGTACACGTTTAAGCTGTAGGTGTGATGCTTTGTGAGTGTTTTTGCATACTTCTCCATCACGGGTCTCGATGGTCTTGATGAGCACTGTCTTCTTGGAGTGAACCTCTGAGGAGCGATGCTGCGACTCAGGACTGGTCTCTGTGAAAGCACAATTATTTTCCCATTAAAATTATATTTGCTGCAGTCATACAAAGTCATTCAGCTCATTCTAAGATTCAATGACCTTGGATAAACAACAAAACAGTGTTCTGAGCATATGTGACTGGCACTTAATACAACAATTAAACTTTTAATTACACTGTAATAAATCACGTCTGCTCCTCATACATCAGCTTTAATTACTGCTCATTGTTACGAGGTGCTGGCAGAGATTAATTGCACATTTGGACTGTTAATACATCAAGTAAATAGGCTCAGTTGTGCGGTTATTGATGTGTGCCCTGTGCATGATTGACCCTGTGAATCATGACGTGTCAAATGTTGCCACACAGTGGTCAGAATGTGTCACTGCAGCTGTGCAACTCTCAAAATAGCACAAACCATATACAGTCACGAGCTATTATTAGTTTTTTCATCCTTCTATTGACTCATCGGGATTGTGTGGGTTTCTGTGAGCGAAGGGAAGAAGTTGTTGTCTCCTCTCACCTCTGAATCCAATGGAGGAGTAAGCAGACTGCATAGGCGTAGCAGTGGTGATCCTATGAAAAAGGATTACTCAGAATTTAGAATAACAAGCCAAAGATTACATTCAATAAGACTTGAGGTCATAAGATTTTTTGAGTTTGTCCAGTTCGGTCACACACCTGCTCTCCTCTCCTTCCAGCAGCTTGCGATAGGTGGCGATCTCAATATCAAGGGCCATCTTCACATTGAGGAGGTCCTGGTACTCCCTCAGGTGACGAGCCATATCATCCTATAAGAAAGGACATAAGAGAGTATGATTGTTTGCTGAGATTTACATACAGAGAGACAGATAATCTATCTTCATGTGTAGGTTGTGACATGTGGTCATGTGGTAGGCTAAGCAACTCACAACGGTTGATCCTGTTTATTGAAGCATGTGAGCCTCATGTGTTTTTTTTAATTGAGCAAATTTTTCCATGTTTTATGTTTGAGTAATCCTCTAAATTCAGTATCAAACACTTCTGTAATGATTTTCATTTTCTGCAGGGTACTCTCATCCCACCATGTAATTGTGTTTTTCTAGCTAAATTGTAGCCTCATCAATCAGCTCCCTGGGGTCGCTCACAAACCTGCTGTTAGCTTAATTATTTCTTACAGAGCTAAGCAATTTCTGGAGCATATTATTGCAACAGAGGTGGCTATAACAGACACAACATGCGTCTTTTATCTGAAAAACACAGCATGTTTAAGCTGACATGCACAACAATGATGAAAGAGAAAGTGTATAAGAAGCTAATTAGCCTGTGCTCATATTATTTTTCCCCACTTGAAAAAATGATCCCTTTACTGGACTCCAGTAGTTCACTGATGATCACAGAAATGAAAAATTCTTTGTTCTGAACTATTCTGAATAATTCTGTAAAAAGGTGTGTCAAGATTTTTTATCATAAACTCAAAAAATTGTGTTTAAAGAGGGGGTACTGAGCTTTTTTCATGCTTTATACTGTCGCTTCTGTACCCAAGAAGTAGCTTTTAATAATTTACAACCTTACAAAATCTTTATTTTCTCACATTGGTGTTTTAGAAAAATGTCTTGTTTTGGCTGCTGTCTCTTTAAGGTTCCTCACCCCACTAACCCCCTTTCCTCTGATTGGTTAGCTTCTGGAGGAGTGTTCAGGGCAGAGCTATGGGAAGACATAATGTTTGAGGTGTCATGGGCCAGTTAGGAGATCTTTTTGATGATGACCTCATCATGTCAGCAAGGACTGCTCTAAGCACTTTACGGCCTGAAACCCCTCTTTAAAAGCAACATCTAAATACAACAGGTAGAAAACTAGACCACTTTTTGGGATCTGTGTTTGTCCCCTGCCAAAGAGCAGCTACTCGAGTCCTCTTTGGGATCAGTTTCCCAACATCCCAGCTGAACAATGTAAAAGCAACAGCAATAAAAGCTAATTACCTTCATCTTAGCAATGTCCTCTTCCAGCCGTGTAATGGTATCCTGGTAACCAGCAGCCTCGCGGCCCATACGGTCCTCCATATCTCTCATCTGGCGCAGCAGAGACTCGTTCTAGGAGAGATGTCATGTAGAGAGTGACACAGAGTGAGCTGACTAATGATAAGAGCAAAACAGAGGGGTATAAAAGGGAGTGCAGTACTTACTGTGCCCTTAAGGGAGTCGATCTCACAGGTGTAGGACTGGATCTGGTGTCTGTACTCCATGGTCTCCTGCTTGGACTGACGCAGAGCATCATTGTTCTTGCTCACAGCCTGGTTCAGATCAGACACCTGAGAACAGAGTGGATGGAGTTAGAGCAGTGAAACAGCTTAGGGAGGTTTTCTTTTTCTGTGATTATGTGACTCTACCTTAGACTTGTACCAGTCTTCAGCCTCGGCGATGTTCTTGGCAGCAATGCCCTCGTACTGGATGCGGATGTCCCTCAGAGCAGCAGTCAGGTCGGGTTTGGACATGTCCATCTGGATCTGCACCTGAGTGTCCTGCATTTGACTCTGCAGCTCACGGATCTCCTGCAGGGTGATACAAGGATTACAAAAACCATTTTAAACAAGAATAAGAGTGATAAAAATGATGATGATAATGATACCGTGTGGGGTGATAAGTTACTCTTTTAAATGTAAGACTGAATGTGTCTTTATTAAATGCTGACATACTTTTAATTCTTTAGAAAACTATTTTTTAAATGTGTGATACTTGAGACTGGATTCTGAAAAGCTTATATGTGTTATGAGACAAGGAAAAAGAAATGGAGACCAAATATCTTTTCTTTTAGGGCCTGTGTCCACTAAAGGCATTATAGTAGTGCCCACAAGCTAAGTCGTCAGAGTGCTTCTAATCAGTCAATGCTCGGTCATGTAATGTGTCCAACAGCTTTTCTGCTGCCCTTATCAAAACCATGACGTCCTTTTTAAACTGCTCCCTATTTTTGTTTGCTGTTGATACATTAAGTATCAGAAGACACAAACTTGGCTTCAGAGACTTGGAGAAGTGCAATTTTGAGTACAAGGACAAAAAGCAGAGGTTGTGTTTTCACTTGGGACCCTTAGTGCTAAAAAATAATAAAATGCATAGGTTTTTTACAAAGAATAGGTGCCTTTGCACAAAAAATGGTGTCAGTGGAAACAGGCCCTAATCCCTTTTTGCAACAATTACAGTACTGTGCCTTCAATTTCAAGTATTTTATCTATATATCTTATATAAATATCACAAATTAAGTTTGAGCTGGTTAGTTTTAAACTGGTCAGCTTCAGTCCTGGTCAGCTTCAGTCCTGGTCAGCTGTCTCCTGGTCAAACCAAAGAGTTATAAATAGCTTTTGCATCTGTTCATATCCTGACACACACGCATACTGGTTCAGGCACACATGTAACAGCTGACATGCTCTCTTCAACCTATCAGCAGTTCTGCATTTCTGAGCGGTCAAACTTGTGGCAGAAGAAAAAAAATGATGGGAAGGGACCTCAACTGTGCTGCAGTGTGTCTGAGTGTGAAACACGGTGTGTCCTTTGATGTCTGAGGGGAGTGTGCACAAGTGCTGCAATCATTGCGTAAGAACATAAAGTGAATATGGTTATATTAGTGAGCAGAACAAGGATATTAATGTGTGTTTAAATATGTTTTGACTCCAGTGGGTGTGTTCAAGTGTGAAATATTTAATAGCTTGAGGAACTGTGTGTCTTCAGATGTCCAAACATATCTGGTGTTACAGTATCTGATACAGCACACACCAACCTAGTGGCATACATAGCTCAAAGGAATGCTTTTTAGGGGTGGTGGACAGATAGAATTCACAGACAGATCAACAAACCTCTTCATGGATCTTCTTCAGGAAAGCAATCTCCTCCTGCAGACTCTCAATGCGTCTCTCCAGGTCCAGCCTGGCCAGAGTAGCATTGTCAACATCCTGGACACAAACACACACAAGCAGCAGAGGAGGGAATATGAGGACAGAGGAATGGCTCAGGGCTGAGAAGCAGAAAAGTGGTAATAACTGAGAGAAAAAGTAGGAAGGTGCTTGGAGGAAGAAAGTTGATGAGAGGGAAAGTTGTGCGAGGATGGAGTGTTTCATTTTTACTCAGAGGATAAAGGGACAAAGGACTGAGATGTAAAGCAGCGGTTTCTTTAAATGAAAAAAGAAGACGTACGGCTCTGAAAGCAGAAAGGTTGTTCTCAGCCTCTTCCTTCTGCTGGATCTCCTCCTGCAGTCTGGAGAGAAGAAGAAAAACAAAGAGGAAACAGAAAGTCAGACAACAGCTGTGTTTGAAAGTCGTCTTCTCCAGGGACCAATTATTACACAGATACACGAGTTACCACCTCGCACTCCTACATACCTCTGCTTTGTGTTTTTTAGGCTGCCGGTAAAGTAACAAGAATAGAACTGACTAGACAATGACACATCAGAGGTACATTTTCTTGTAGCCACGTTCACCCACGCTTGCACACACACTGCTGCACTTTTTGCTCTTTGAGTCGTAAAGCTGTGGTGCAGCTGCTGTCAGAGTCAGAGGGGTTACAGTGAACGAGGAACAAAGGTGTGCCCTCGGCTGCAGCTGTTTCCAGAATTAGCTTTTCACATTGCACTCTGCATGTAGGAAGCATATAAACTTTATTTATATTAACATATTGAAACAGCAAACTTCTAACATCAGATATGGCAAAATGCTAAACGGAAAAAAAAACGTTGCTGGATCAACCTGTTTGGCAAATAGAATTCAACCTCTGTTGCTTTCTTACACTTTGCAGTGTTTTTGTGAGTGCATGTGTGTGTGTGCATGTTTGAGTGTGTGTGTGTGTCGTAACTGCTGGCGGGGCAGCAGGTCTCTGTGTGCTTTTTGATCTCAGTGGGAGCAGCAGGTGCTTTGGCAAGCTTCACTCACTGCTGCAGGCAACAATTTAAAGATGGCTGAAGAAAGTGAAGGGTGAACGATTGTGTACGTGTCCTGCATGTGTATGTATGTGTGTGAGTGCATTAGTGTGTGTGTTAATGCAAATTGACAGTTCAAGCTGTGTTTTTTTTAAACAGCTAATTTTAAGTGATTGAAATTCTAAATTCAAAGAGCCAGCCCAGAAGCTGCAAATAGACTATTGAGAGATACACCCACATCACAGCTCTTCCTGCCTCTCCTTCTGTCAGTTTAACCCACAAACTGTTCACACACAAACCTGAAGATTTTTTTTTGTATTTTTTGAAAAGTTTTTTCTTCATTTTCTAAGCTTCTTTCACTTCAGTCTCACAAATAAACAAACCGTGGGTGCGTCCATCTGCTCATTTACTTGTCTGTCTGCACCTTTATCTGTCTGTCTTTCTGTCCTCCTCAGCTGCACTCCTCAGCCTTCCTCCTTCATTCTCCTCACTCCCCACATTTTTCCATCTCTTGTGGATAAATTATGCAAGAACACAAATAAAAGCTGTTGGACTTTAACACTTAGCGAAGCGTGACTGTTCTCAGATTTGTCCCTGTTGTTTTGTCGTTCTTGGTGAGAGAAACACTAATGTGGTTTTTACGTCTGAATAATCTTTTCCCTGCTCTTCATTTGTGCCTAGTTTCTCTTCCTGTTGCTTTCAGAAATGTGTTAGCATGTTTGTATAAAGTAGACATGTAGTAGCAAACCTGTGGGTTGGGACCCCTAAAGGGGCCGCATGAAAACTTCAAGGGGTCCTCAAATGATAAACCATTTTTTTAAAGTTTGATGTTTTCTGATTCATGTATTCTTAGTTTCATTTCGTTGGAAAACTTATTTTTGTTGTGGGAACACTTAAGCTAGCAGCTCTTGGCATACAAAGCACATAACAGTGCACTGCATGTAGAAATTCCACCACTTCAAAGAATCATAAGCTGAAAGCATCTGCAAAGCCTGATGTAGACAGCCCAATAATAGAAGTCTCACGTAACAGGATCTTGTTCAAACCATAAGCCTGGGTCCCTCTTTCTGGAACAGTTGCTCACTCCTGATAAGTCAGCCCTCTGTGTTCTTAATCACACCTGTTTTCATCATTCACCCACTCTGTTTCCATTGGTAAGCATCTGTTCATGCAACCACCACCCCAAAGGCTGGGACTCACCTGAGCTTGAGTTTCTGCAGGTCGTCAGCCAGGTTGTCTCTATCCACCTCCACTCGTGCCCGCTGGTTGGACAGAGCCTCGATTTGCCTCCTCAGCTCCCTCATCTCCTCCTCGTACATCTCAGCCACGCGCCCAGGCCCCTCGCGGCCCCTCAGCTTCTCAATCTCCACCGTCAGTGCCGCATTCTGCTGCTCCAGGAAACGCACCTTCTCGATGTAGCTGGCGAAGCGGTCGTTGAGGTGCTGGAGCTCGGCCTTCTCATTGGTCCTTGTGTTGAGAAAGTCCTGGTTCATTGCGTCGGCCAGGTTGAAGTCAAGTTTCTCGCCGGAGAAGGTGCGCATGGCTGAAGAGGAGCCGATTCCTGCTCCACCAGCGCTGGACACCCTGTAGCTGGAATAGGAGGGGATACCACTGGTCTTGACCTCATAGACTCTTGAGGACCTGTGGCTGGAAGAGCTGCGACCTCCTCCCATGCCTCCAGCGGAGGAGAAGAGGGAAGACATCGGGGATGAGCCGACCCCAGAGCCGAAGGTACGGCGGTAGGAAGAGGCGGTCTCGGCTGAGGAGTAGGACTTGCTCATGGCTGGTTTTGTGTTTCTTGTGGTCTTGATGAAGCTGTACGAGGTGCTGAGACCCAACTGTCCCACTGGGCAACTGGGAGGGTTGTGAAGTGAGGGAATGCCAGACACTGAGCACAGCTATTTGTAGATCTACCACACCCACTCCGACCCAGACCCCTCCTCGATGTTCACCCCCAACACACCTCCTAGCCCACCCACACCGACCCCACCGCTGTGCATTGATGCCATTTTTACCCACTTGATCACTACTTTGTGTGGTACATCCACTCACAAAGGGATGACTGGCCAACCAGTTAAGATCAACAAGACACGATGAAGATGCTAACCAATGTTAGCTGTGTTTCTTGCAAAGATGTGACATGAAAACTGTGACAAACACAACAATTAGGGCTCAAATTTGCTGTTATGTGATCATCTGCGCTATCAGCAACTGAATCACTGGGTGACTTTTGGAAGGGGTTGTGGTCATCGTTACTCAGACGACATTTTCGCAAATTAGTTCATTCATTGTCTCTATTATTACCCCTACTTTCCCTCTATTGCCGCCCTCTTTCCAGCCCCTCTTCTGTTCTCATTCCTCTCCCCTTGTCGCGCCTGTTGCCAGCCCCCATTTCAGCTGTCCAAGGGTCTGGTTTCAGCTGCTGGAAAGGGCGTTGTGTGTCCATGGATGTCTGTCTGTGGGTGCTTTTAGTTGGAGTCCACTATTGAGTGAGCTAGTAAAGGGGAAAGTCCATATCAACAGTCAGTGCCGTCTCTTAAACACGTTCTGTCCAGCTCCAATCTATATGTCAACAGACCAAAATAGATCATGCTTTAAATAACTTTTACATAGCTTCACATGTTTGAAACAGATGAAGTAGACTTTATGTAGTTCAGAGCATGTAATAGGATTGAGAAACTACACTGTAAAGCCCAAGTTACAGAAATAAGGATTTACCCTTTCTGAGATTTCTTCTGCCAGCAGCTGTAGATACACCACAGAGTTATGTATTTACCCTTGGTTACATAAGGCGTGGTACGGTATGACAGATATGGCTCCTGCCGGGAAAGTCCTTCACGCTATTCAGATTGTCCGAAGGGCTCTCGACCGGGCACACACGCACCATGACAAGGGTTGCAAATCAGTGCAGATAAAAGAAAAACAGGTTATGGGAACACTCATCCCCACTTTAGGGCAAAATGCCAAAATTTAGCTTTGCTGTTCAAGCATCAGTTAACCGCCTTTTCTCTACCATGGTGAAATCTGCGTGGTCCGACACCTTCCTGACTGTTGTGCTACTTGTATCCTTGGTATTTGGTACCTTAGTTGTTACTTCATATTTGTTTTGCCTTCTGTCTCATGTCCTGTGTTCTGGTTTTCCTTTGTATGTGTCTTTCTTCAAGTCTTGACTTGAGTGTTTCCTGTTTCATTTTTCTGTGTTTGTTCCCTGTGTGTTTAAGTCAATTCCTTCCTTGTGTGTTTCCCTCTTCTTCTTGATTGCACCTTATAAGTTTGACCTGTGTCCGTCTCTTTGCCACACTTAAGTCTTGTTACCCATTATCCTGCGTGTGTATGATCTCTCTGTCACTTCGTTAAGTCTGTGTTCTTTCTTTGTCTCGCTGCTACTAGTGGTCCTTGTTTTATAATTTGTTGTGTTTTTTTTTTCTACAAGTTAAGTTTTGTTTAACCCCTTGACTGTGTTATCAATCCCTTTTTATACTGCATTTAAGGTCCTCCCTTTTTGTTTTACCCACTTGTGACACTAGCCACGAATACATGGACCTAAATATTCCACTTGCATTTGGTTTATTTGCTCAAACAGAAAGAATTTAACCTTTGTATACACCTCATTCTGAAAGAAAAATGCCAATCAGAATGGACATTTAATCGGTTTCACAGGGTGGAAATATTCCTTTCCCCAAATCGATTGAGGTATCATGTATCCACTCAAATGGAAAGTTGTCAGGGGGCGTTCTTTCAGCGGATATGACGTAAGACGAAACTAGAGACGTTCTTTGATAAACCATGTGATGTTTACGTTTTTCTGCGCATGTCCCACTGATTATTCTGTTTGATTACAGTGGCGCATGTAGACCAGAGATTGGAATATTCCTTTCCATGTAAACTATTGTTTTCGGAAAAGTCATTCAGAAAGATTCCATTTGGAAAGACGAAAAAAAGTCCTCATGTAACTGTGGCTACTGACAGCAGTGGTTTCTCAATACTTGATTCTGATTGGTCTGCACCACAGCACAATGGTGGCCAAAGCCAGGTCTGTATTTCTGAGGCAGGTAAAACCATAGGTCCACAAAGGCCTGGTCCTTCACAGAAGCCTACATACATAACCTGAGTGCACCACTTCTAAGGCCATGTCCACACATCGGGGAAAACTCTGGGAAAACTCCATTTCTATATATTTAGTCCTGTCATCCACATGAAACCGCACTGACGTCACTAAAAACAATGACAGAGCTTTTGGTTCTCAAACGTCACAGCAGAATCATGGGTTCATTCTGATTGGCTAGCATGGGTTTCACATCTAAAAAACACTACCAGATATGGGTTTAGCTTGCTTCCAGTAACACTTATTGGCAGATAATGCCCATGGATGAAAGTATTTTCAAAAACGAATATGGGGGGGAATTCATTTTTGAAAATACCTGGCTACCTAGCGTGTGTACAAGGCCTAAAATGTTATTACACCAATTGCATGCCCATTGATTGGTTGGCTTGGTAGCTCTGTATTTTCTGCATTTACAACATTTTTGGAGTTGCCAAAGTATCATTGTGTGCACTGACCATATATCACCTGAACAGCCAGTCTCCTCGCATGTCTCCTCTTTTCTCTTTTGGTAATAAATGACATGATTTGCGGCAACATTTCTCAGCTTCAACGTAACATAATACCATAATAATGCAAGGTTTACTGTGCACAATCAGAAATTGTAGAAACAGAACTCACACTGCCAATCAGAGTTTACACAGAGCACCACTTGTTTTTTTGTTTGTTTGTTTGTTTGTTTGTTTAAAAGAAAGAAAACAAAACATGTTGCATCAAATGAAATTTTTGTCATTTTAAATCTTTTTTAAAATCCCAACTTACTAATTAGCCTAATGTTTAAATGACTGTGTGTTGCTATCGGTCTGGTGTTGGGCAGCTAGCACAGGAGGCTAACTGTTAAAAAGGGCTGCTCTTTAATGCTTAAACTACATTTATCATGAAACACTAAGGCTGCAGTATAAAATACAAAAAGCTGAACTGCGCATTATAGATTTCTTGCAGAAGTGGGTGGATATTTACGGCTATGTATGACCTCTTTATTTAGCAAACTTATTTCTATGACTCCAAAGTCTGCTTCCAGCATGTTTGGTAGCATAAGGTCTCCAGCATTACATGACTATGGTTGTGTGGTTGTGTGTGTATGACTTGACTGGGTAAGTGTGTGTGAGACAGTATCTCAGTGACTGCTGAGAGTCTATAACAGATGGAAATTGCTCATGTCAGACATCCCGGGCTGCAGCTGAACGCCAGCTCAGACTTGCAAGGAATCTCCACTCAGCTCTGTGTCACAGGAACTTCTGTGAATGAATGTGCCAGTCATAACGATGGTGGCAGGGACTGTGACTCTAAGAGGCTTAACGTTTCCCTCAGAGGTAAATGGAAAGCACATTATTTGTTTGACTTTCATGAAAGTCGTACTTTTAAAACCTCTCAGGATTAATTGGACTGAGACCCCAGAAGGTGGTAGAAATGACAGGCTTCATGTGTAGCAGACCTAATGACTTATGAGGCCGTAGCATTGTTAACTTTGTGTTAATGGCTCTCCAGTAGTGTGTTCTGTCACATTTCAAACTGGAAAGTGTGTGTGTGGGTGTGTATGGGTGTGTGTGTGGGGGGGGGTTCATGTGTGGTAGTACGTGCTCATGCATTCAACAGAGCAGTGAGTGTGTCAGCTGCTCGTGGTGTCAGTTCTATATTAAGCCTTTTCGTTTGAACTGTTGTCCAACCACTTTCCCAAAGGATCATGGGACTGAGGCCAAGACAAAGCCTGACAGGTCAATAAAGAAAGAACGGTGATGGTGCTTTTACTGGAACAGCAGAGGACAAGTATCCAGAGGCAATTAAATTCTGATTTAAAACAGGATATGTAAGGAAAGTTTGCTCAAAGAGTCAAATACAAATTTAAACTGATGCAAATGATAAAGCTGTAAAAGAGTCATTTTTACAGGAAATATGGATGCTCAACTGAACCTCTCATCCTCAGAGTTAAACAGGAGAAACAAAAACACAGAGACGATTGGATGCTTCCAATATCCTTTAGATTTTGCTAACAAATCGTTGCCATATCACCATTAAGGCCCTCAGGACTGTTACGACCTAAGACTTCCAATGCTCCTTTCATGGCTTTACTTCTTCCAGTGCCAAAGGCCCATTTGTCCAGGATGGACCTTTGGATTTAAGGAGGTATCCCACATGTGCCAGGGTTCATCAAGCAAGCAGGATTGTTGACTCAGCTGATGTGGATTAGTAAGGCAGGGGGGACCTGGCAGTTGTTTGGCCTGACTGAACATTGCTGCACAAAATTTGCTTCAGAGTCGTCCTTAGAGTATCCACATTAGAATGGCAGGGGTCAGAATTGAGCATTATACCATGAGGTGTTTTTATTTATCTATAAAAATGCTGGTGTGGTTGGCTAAAATGTGATGCAAGGCCCCTTTTCTTAATCAGGTGATGAATAAGGTTAGATACACCTTTAACCACCAAACAACAGGGAAATTTACAGAGTTACAACAGCAAGCATGAAAAATTATCATTAAAAGTATTACAATAAGAATTTCTATAAAATAGAAAAATAAAGTTTGAGTCAGTTAGAAAGAAAATATGTACATATTAGGCATAACATAAAAGTAAAAGTCTGATGTTGTCCACCAGAGTCGATAGCTTGGCCTGGAAGAGATGATATATGATGAGATATATAGTTAAAGATATAGAAATAGACATAGAAATAGATACAACTATGGAAGGATAAGCAGTTCATCCACAGCCCTGAGCATTCATGAATACCCTGACTGTGAAACTAACCTTTCTGCCAGGCAGAACATGGATTCTCCAAGGCCTTTGGAAACTCAATAACATGGCCCACATAGACTCAACAATCAAAGCCTGAGTAATTTGTAAGAAAACTATTGTTTGTTTTTCAATGAAGTATCTACATGTTGTCTGTCTCTGAAAAGTCAGGCAAACAGACAAAATTAACATTGCTGGGGTTGGATGAGGGAGATGACGTGGGTGGATCAGTCTTTATGCATCATCACTGATTTTATAGAAATAATTTCATTTTTGCTTTTAATCATTGTATATCACCTTTCTCATTTATTGCTTTTATCTATTGCCTCTCTGTTCATTTATGAAGCACTTGAGCTGCATGTTCGAGACCAATGTGCAACGCAATTTACCTGAACTCAAGAGAGGGATCTGATCATGTTGGCAGAATAAGCATTGGGTTCAAAAACAAGAAAAGAGAGGCAACCCCTTGAGCAGTCAATGGGAAGAATTTATCTTAAAAAAATCTAGAAACAGTGAGTTGGAAAGAGAGACATAAGGAAAAAAATCCTGGAAATACAAAAGTAAGGACATAACACAGCACACTTACCAAGGAAGGATTAAACACAAAGACTAAGGCTGTGACCACATGTAGCAGAGTATTTGGAAAACAGTATATATTTTTTATGTTTAGGCCTGTCGACCACACAAAACCGCAGTTTCACATCTCTAAAAACAATATTTTCTGAAAACACCGGCCAAAGGTTTCTCAAAGGTCACAAATGAATAACGGGGGTTCATCCTGATTGGGTGTCACAGGTTTGAAAAACCCAGCCAAATATGGGTTTGGTATGCTTTGAACCTCACTCACTGGTGGATTTGTCCTGTGTGTGTGGACGAAAGTATTTTTCAAAAGCAAATGAGGGGGGATATTTGTTTTGAAAAATATCCGGCTACATGTTTACAAGGCCTAAATACACAGAGGGTAATTAAGACAGCTGTGAAACAAGACACAGGTGAAACTAATCAGTGCAATCAAACTGGAGGGAAACACAAAGCAGGAAGTAAAGGTAAACAAGGCACACAGAGAGGAAAAACTTAAAAAATAAAACAGGAAACAAGTGGAAACAGAATAAATATAAAACACAAAGAGACAAAGACAAAAAAAAAAAAACACACACACACACACACAGAAAAAGTGCATTTTCAAAGAAATGCATCTGATTATACATAACATTCCACTGGTGATTTTGCAAAGGTGAGTCCTGTGGTAAATATTTTTATATCAAGGACAATATCTCAGTTTTGAATGGGAGAAAGTGAATTGCCAACATGTCACGTCCAACGTTGCTGGTACAAGATCCACCATCAGATGTTAAAACTGTTAAGGGAAAAATCCCCCTCTGATTGCAAACAGGTACCAGGGGAAATGTGGGGCTTTCCCTGTCACTGATCAAATGAAATGACTTGATATTTTGACCATGATGTGACTGCAGCGGTCATGTTGGAGTTTCCCGTTTGAAGACCATCGTCTGCACAGGACAGAGAATGAGCTTCCTTCATGTTGCCTAACTACCACGTACACAGAAGCAACACCTGACCTGTAGCCTAGTAAAGGCTCTTAAATTAGCACCTGGATTGCGGTGTGGCTGGGAAAACAGTTATCACACAGACACACACACGAACCACGTCTGAGAATATCAACAGCACATGGCAGCCAGACCCCACTCAGCCGTGTCATGATTTTATTTTTGGAACAGGATGCTATAACGTAGCATAAAAATATCAACAGTAATCCTGAACGCCATCATGGTCCATGTGGGGCTGATTGTGTTCTTTTCAAAATAAAATGTAAAATAAGTTAAATATGATTCCTAACAATGATATGATGAACTAAATAATTTTTCACTATTTGAGCTTGATGTATATTCACAGTTACATAAATGAGGACAGATAGTTACAGTTATCTGACACATCCCAAGGGTGCTGTCATTTGGAGCTGGGTGGGGGTCTCTGGCCTGTGAAATGTGGGTGCTGTCGAAAGCCAAGCAGTGTGGATGACATGATGGGAAAATAGCATGATGGGAAGTTTTACGAGTATCCTTTAATAAACTGTAAGATATGATACACAGAGTATGTGGGGTTATTCAATGACAACTTTACAGAGACAGCTCTATGAGAGTTTAATGCAGCATCTGTGAGGTGGTGCAAGAGTAGAGGTGATGTCTTTTCAGCTGGTTTCATCCATCAAAAACACTGAATACAAGTTCCTAAGCAACCAGCCAAACATGAATACACACATGCCAACAGGCTGAGCTGTCACGCGAGAGTGACAGGAAGCGACCAAAGAAGGAGGATGGACACAGACTCTGTGTGTGTGTTTGTGTGTGTGCTGAATGTGTGATTGCAGGCAACGGTGTAAGACTGAACCTGGAACATCTTTACAAGCGCCGTTCACGAGGAAGTCTGTTCCAGATCTATTTCAGGCTGCTCTTGCGAGTGATGTGATATCAAAAGGCCGGCTACGACACAATGTGCCAGAAATAGTCATCAAATCAAAGCATGTGACTCATGAGCCCAAAAGGACGTTACCAACCCTTCCTGTGGCTGCTCACTGCTTTGGTTAAATGAGCAGTTTTATGAGACAGGTGACGTATCAAAAGCTGGTGTTAGTCTTGTGACACAAGTTGTTCAAGCTGTGGTGCCTGTGGTGTGCCAGAGATTGTATTCTTTTTTTATAATACTTTTTAAAGTATTTTATCCTAATTTTCTATATTTTTTTAAAATTGAAACTTTGTATTCTTCTTATTAATTTTTTATTGTTATTATTGCATTTTTTTCACTTTGTCTGTGAGCTGCTGTGACAACCAAATTTCCCCCGTGGGGATCAATAAAGAATATTCTATTCTATTCTATTCTATTCTATTCTATTCTATTCTATTCTATTCTATTCTATTCAATCAGTGTGTCCACATCAAGACTGAAGCCAAATGTTTTGGTCTACACTGAGCAATCCAAACATGTTTGTCTGCCAGGCTTCAAGCCCCAGCACTTCAGTACTTTTAGTAAAAGACACGAGAGAGGATTAGGAAAACTGAAAAAAAAAAAAAAAAAAAAAAACTGAAAAAAAAATGTCCAGACGTTTGTAACAGTTCTAATTTTTTTCAGAGAAAAAAGTCCAAATTCTGAGATTGTGATTAGAATTCTGAAAAATAAAAATAAATAATAATAATAAGAATGAAAAAAAAAAGAAAATAAAATTGATGACAAAAATGGACTTTTTTTCCCCTAGGGCCGGAGCAAACATAAAAATAAATAAATAAATTAATAAATAAATAAATCAATAAATAAATAAATAAATTGTGTAAAACTAGAAAACTTGGTTCCATTTGGAAAAGTCAGTTCTTTCTGCCAGTTACTTTTTTGACACAAGAGGGAGCCAGAGCACATCTCCTTCAGCACCACTTCTTCAGCACTGTGTCTAGTGCAGATCAAAAGGGACCAATTAGCCTAAAGTTGAAGTGTTGCACCTTTAAAATAAGCATACCCAAATCTGAGATTAAAAATTGGCTACATAATCAGGATTATAA
Organism: Halichoeres trimaculatus; assembly: GCF_033239565.1. NCBI lineage: Eukaryota > Metazoa > Chordata > Actinopteri > Labriformes > Labridae > Halichoeres > Halichoeres trimaculatus. The sequence continues at coordinate 22,184,043 of NW_027437197.1, forward strand.
TTTTTATTTTAGCAGCACTAAAGTCATAGCTACCTCAGCTGACTTCAGACCCTACATGCTTGCTCGCACAGGGCCTGCTGGACCTTTGACATATACGGCCTCACTCTGATGTCCCCCCTTGTATTCTTGCTTCCCATTATGCAAAGTTCAATTCAGATTATGAAACAAGCGACATCAATCCACTCCATGCTGCTCTCACCTGTGTTTCTATAAACAGTATTTGCGTACATCAGCTTCCGTGCTGTATTGGCCTACCTGTTTGCTCGCTGTCTGATTGGACAGAATCGTTGCATCGTTTTCTGTGCATGCTCGCGCGCGTATGAAAAGCCTAGTGACGTCTGTTTATTGATGGGCTCTAAAACCTGGCGCTTTAATTCATTCATCTATCCCCCCTCTGTGTTTCTACGCCGCCGTGACGTCACGGCAGGTCGGCTCCTTGCCCCCCTTGTTTCTCCACACCGATCCACCCTACGTTGTTTCCTGCAGATCTGCTGTCGTGGGTCGATACTACGCTGCGTGCTCTCCCAGCCGCCACCCCCTTCTCCTCCTTCTCCATCCTCACGCCCCGTCCGTTCCCAGTGAATGAGGAACTAGTTTTTGTTGCTTTATGTTTTATTTTATCCCAAAAAAACATTTTCTTCCACTCTGTTCACACTGGATGAAATGTGAGCTGAAGACACCCTGTGGCTCGTTTTTGAGACACATCATGGGGATTTAAAGGAGAGGAAAGAAGACGCGAAGCAAAGCATCAGTCTCCCTGCATCTCCTCCAGCCGCTGGGATCATGATCCACCTCAAACTATGGCGAGCCCTGCTCCTTTTAACCATGCTGTGTCAGACGGGGATGTCAGAGAAATACGGTAAGATGATGATGATGATGATGATGATGATGATGATGGTATGATGATAAGAGTCTATTATTGTTGGCCTGGTTTTCCCGCAGGTACATGATGTTTCCAACTAATGACTCTCAGTGATCTCATCCGGATACTTTATCCGCTGAGGCATCGCTGTGTTGGTCCTAAATTCAAAAACACATCGCTTCCGTGTGTGTTCAATTGTGTCTGATTAAATGTAAATAACCTGACATTCAGGGGAAGCGATGAAGAAAAGCAATGCATGGATGGATGGATAAAGGGATTAGACAGTGAGGGTAAATAAAGGGTTTTATTAGATTAAACAGAGGCAGAGAAGAGATGGAGATGCACAGAATATCAGATAAAAACGACTGGTTTTAAAACTATGATTGAGATTTATCTGCAAACCAGTGGGGATATAAAAAATAATAGTGGCTGAAGCCTGATCACACAGTGTTAGAGACGTTTGATGTCTTCTTACTTACACTGGAAATGTCAGCAGCAGTTTCAGCTGAGCCTTTCTCATCAATTTGAAACAAATACATAAATAATTGGATAAATGAATGAAGAAAAACGGAACTGGACAGAACTGGAAGACTGATGCATTGAACTGACATAATTAGAAATCAATAGGGATGCAACAAGTGTATAGATATTCCCTTCACCCCTTCAGCCTTGCTCTCAAAGATGGCTGCTTTTTCCCCCCTGGGGTCGTTTCTTTACTGACAAATCTATATAAATAAATCTCTGACATGTGTGGGTAGAGATTTGTGAAGTGTGCAATGCATTCAATGAGTAATTCAGCCTGAGATGAAGAACAGCCAAATGTCTGTGGTGAACTCTGACAAACAGGAGCGAGTTGGATTGTCTTCAAACAATTTCCGCCCCCATCGTTTCCTCTCCACTTTTGAGTCATTTGAATATTTTGAGGCTGATTTTCTCTTCTCTGGTTGTTAATTTTCACCACAGGTCACGAAAGACTTTAAACCAAAGAGTTGAACTGTACATACATTAAAAAGCAGCAGTGAACACAGGATGTTCATAAAATGACCATTCAGAAACCAGTTTGAAAAAAAAGCTTTTTCACTGAACAGTTGCATGCTCAGTGTGATGCCATCCTGCAAAAATTTCAGCACCATGGAGAGAAACCAGTAACCACTGATGCTTCCTTCTGTCCATTCATCCATTAACATGTCTTTGCTTCCAGCTCTGTTCTTTCACAAGATAATCCATCTCGCTTTCTGAGCAAGTAAATGTCACACTGTCAGTTTTCTCTCACAAACACACAATCGCACAACACAAACACAAACACAGTACAAAGCTCCTGTCAAAGCCGTTGTCAGGCGTTTGCCAGTCGTCCTTTCATGGCTGATATCCCGTTGCTATGACAAACACTATGTGATAGGTCATTGTTTGTCACATTTCTGAGAATCATATGAGCCTCATTTCAGCGTCTAATGCCGTGCCAGAATAAACATGAAACCATTGAAATAAAGATGATTGGAAATGTGGAGTGCTCATGTTTTTCTTTGTTTGAGCTCCATGTTGTTTGTTGACATCCAGACGTCTGTCCCTGAACAACAAGCGTTGACATTCACACACAGTGTCCTGTCAATTAATGAGAATGTCAGTGCCTCTGTGCCTCAATATGTGTTACAACCAATAAGGAGCTTTTCTCCATTTTTTCCCCCCAGGTTTCCTCAGTGTTTTGCTCAAAGTCAGCTCCATGTGAAGCATTTTCACTACTATCTTTTTTTCTGTTTAATCATTAAGCTTGTGTGTGAGATTCATGGTGAAATCGAAACCTGATTATTTCAAATGATTTAAAAAAAAACCCACAGTTTTACTTTCCCTAGTCAGAATATGTTCTTGATTTAGAAGTTAAGATGCAACAAAGGATGTGCGTACAGACCCCTGCAAGAAGCTGTGAGTCACTCAAACTTATGTCAGCATCTGCGTCACTTCATTTTAACAAGATCCCTGGTAAATCTGTCCTGATACAATGATTTATTTTCTTTCTTTGTTGTAGGGCAATAACAGCTGTGACTTGAGTGAGACAGAGACCTGCAAAATGATTGTCATTCCTTCACATCCAAAAGGCCTTACTTTAAAGAGGCACAGATGTGATTTAAAAACAGAGCAATGATTCAAAATGTTAATGGAGAACTATTTTCCTTTAACTAGCTGACAAGTGGACCAAACACTTCTGAAAACAATCTATGTTTCTTTATTTTGATAAAGCAGTTTTTGTTGTCCACATCATCTGAAGACAAAATTTGCAAAATGCCCATTAAAGATGTTCAAAACCCGACAGACACAAGTTTGTATACAATTTTTAACTGTTGGTTTCGGTGTCTTCTCTGGTATTTTTTTTACTGATACAACTGGTACTGATACATAAAATTTAGCAGTGAAATCAACAGTGACAGATTATTTTGATCAGAGACAGCTCAGTTACTCTGACATTAAGTCCAAATTATAACATAAACAACCCCCACTGAGTTTAACATTTGCTTTCAATAAATTAACAAAAGTGCTGCAGCCTCACAGCAAGAAGTTCACCGGTTCAATTCCCAGCTTGGCCAGTGGGCCTTTCTGTGTGGAGTTTGCATGTTCTCCTGTGCATGCGTGGGTTCTCTCCAAGTCCCCCGGCTTGCTCCCACAGTCCAAAAACATGCTCATCAGGTTAATTGAGCACTCTAAATTGTCCGTTGGTGTGAGCGTGTGTGTGCGAATCGTTGTCTATGTGTCAGCCCTATGATTGGCTTGCGACCAGTCCAGGGTGTACCCCGCCTTTAGATAGGCTCCAACCACCCGCAACCCTGAACAGGATAAGCAGTTAGGAAAATGAAATGAAATGAAATGAACAAAAGAGCAAAATGACACTAAAAAACTGTCAGAAACTTAGGTTTTCTTTTTTTTTAGATAAACTGAAGGGCAAAACAAAACAGTTTAACTGTTAATTCTCACTGGTTTATTCATGTTGTCTGAAAAGGACCATACCTTTTTAATGGTGTCAAACCACAGCAATGTAGCGCCAACTGCTGGCCAGGAGGACTTACTGGATGTAAGATATTTGTGTCTTGAGTATTGGCTGCTGGTATCGACAGCCTTCACAAATACTGACACCTTGAAATAAGACTGGTACTGGCCCGGTACCAATTCTCACCCATTCCTAATATTAACATAGTTATATTTACGATAAGTAGAAAATAAATACAGTAAATAAACAAATACATAAATCATTTGTAAAAACACCTGATTGTTAACACCTTTCTTCCTGTACTTTGTGAAAATCATGTAGTTGTACTGTTTGTTAAAGTGGGTCAAGCTTGGACAATGCTTGAGCTCTGCAACCGATCGGTTCCACAGCCTCACATCACAAACAGAAACACGGACATTTCAATAAGCATGTCCGCTACTGTTTCAGTTTGAGTGTAGGGTTTTGTTTATTTTGTTGCACCCATATTTTTATATATATATATATATATATATATATATATATATATATATATATATATATATATATATATATATATATATATATATATATATATATATATATATATATATATATATATATATATATATTTATTATTATTATTATTATTATTATTATTATTATTGTTATTGTTATTATTATTATTATTATTATTATTATTATTATTATTATTATTATTATTATTATTATTAAATTTAAAACCTGGAGCAAGACATGCAATCTGATTTAATTTGATTTGGTTCAGTTTGGTTCAGTTTAGTTCAGTTAGTATTGATTTGTTTCCTCTCAGGCTCATCAAAAATATTCAAAAGCTGTTGTCCTTTCAACTATGTTGTTAGTGCTGCAGGAAAAAACTGTCCTGATTAAAATACCATCATTTTTCACTCTGAGCCTTGAAGAAACTCCAGGTTTGATCCTGATGACTGACACTATTCAGGGGGCTTATGAAATTATCCTTGAGCAATGATAGAAAAAGTGTTATTTGTTGTAATTTTAGTGAAAGTGGGCTTAGACAAAGGCTGTGACTAAATCTAAAAAGACTGGTGTGTGTTTTTGAGATGTTCAGAACATTTGCTTGAGATAATTACAATGAGTAATTCAAGGCAAGGTTTGCTTTGTTATGTTCTTATTCCAACCCCTTCAGATGTGAAAAGAATCAGTGGTTGCCATAGAAATTCCTCTGATTACCTGTTGTTTTTTCGTCTTTCTGCCTCAGGTTGTCTGTTTGAGAGAAAGCTGTGCTCGAGGGGTCAGTTCTGCTCGGATGGTGAGTAAAGGAAACACAAACACACACAGAAACAAGCAGATTTAATGGCTTTACACATGCCAATTAACTTTTATGACAGACTTTTTTCTGCCTGCTTTCTTTCCTCGACGACACACTGAATGATTAACCCTGGGAGCTGGAAACAAACACACACACATGCTGTCTTTGTGTGTGTTCAGCTCTACCTGCCTCTCTCTCCTCATCACTTGCCCCTTTCCCTCTCTGTCTAAGCCCCTCCCCCCTCCACAGTCTCCATGGTAACACTGACATCACGGTGAGGTCGACACCCCCACAGTTGTTGTGGTAATACAGTGATGAGTCACTGACACGCACTTACGCACTTGTCTGTGGAAACTGCTATTGGATAGAAAAGAGGATGGATGAGCGTGTTTGCAGACACAGAGACTGAATTAATGCTCATAGCAGGTTCTGAGGTTGAAACGCGGCATACAATAATTTGCTCTTAGTCTGATTGGTTGAAACGAGCCCTGTCTCTCTCTGACTCTGCCTGCCTTTTCAATGGAAACTGAGCTGTATGCAATCTGTATATTCTCCTGTATCTAAGAATTAATAATTGATCTAAGTTTCATTGCATGTACAGAAAAACAAATCCAAACACAGCTTTGATGCAACACTTTAGTCCTACTTTAATGTTGTACTCCCAGCAGACTGTCTGCTATAATTTAGTGTTAGTTGCAGGTTTGTACGTTAATTTGTTTCCTGACAGTGTTGAAAATGATGATGACCCAGTACATATTTCATATTCCAGATCTTAGTATCCAGAATATTGCCAGGATCTGGATTGTACTTTTACATTTGTCAGAAATTATGGTGACCTTGTCTTGTATTGTTTTGCAAAGCAATCCAACCATTTATGGTGAAGTTATACACATATGGTGAAAATGGCCTAATCTCACAATGATAAAGAATCCTTTAAAAAAAACCTGGATCCAGACAGTGATACGGATCACCTCCAAAATTTCATCACTTTTTTCTTATCATGTTTTGAACATTTCCTGAAAAGTACATGAAGATCCTTTTTGAGTTATGTATTCACAGACAAACAAACAAACATAATCTCCTTGGCGGAGATGATTATTTATTTTATTTCCAGCCTGATTGTGGAGGTTTAGGTCTGCAGGATAGTGGCTTGAGAAGTGAGGTCTGCAACTGGCCCCTATTTGTGATTTTCAGCTCTGAACTTTACCAACATCCTTTGTCCCATTTTCACTCTAAGAATGAAAGATAAAGAATCATTTCTGACTTTGCTTGCTTGCAATTCCAGCTGGCAAAGATTTGATAGCGTTGTAGTTTTCTCTAAGAGGCATGACTCTCTCAGTTGCCTCTGATTTCTTCTTTCTAATAAGCAGAAAGTGTGGAGTGTAAAGTGACTGGTTTGACATTATGGGAACAGCAATATCGCAGTCTGTGTGGGTCTTCAGTAAACTCTGTCATATCTAATGTTTATATCTTCTGTCTGAGTCCACTGTCATACAAGCTGTCTTTTAAGAAGCAACTTTTTCCTTCTTCAATAGTATGACCCTTACGAAAGAAAAATATATTGCAGCATATTGGAAAATATCATGTCATATATTAGGTTATATCTTCCCATTAAGGAGATTTAGTATTTATATTTTCCAATATATTGCAATATATGGAAAGCGGCAATCATTTGTATATTTTTGCAATATATTGCAATATATTTCATGAATATATAATATATTGTATATGTGCCCTCAATATATTATTCCATGTATATCATAATGTATCAATAATATATGACAATAAATTTCAAAAAATATATTGGTACACATATTTTTCTTTCGTAAGGGGATCCCTAGGCATTAAAGAAGTTCAAGATGACACATTCTGGTCAGATTTGACAGTAATGACCACCAATCTTATATCATACAGGCTCCATCTCTTGTCAGTCTAGACCTGACCGGATGAGACATGAACTCAGCTTGACCTCTCATGTTATACTGTGGTATCTGGCGCTAAGACGTTAGCAGTGTTCTGTTTGCTGTGAAAGGTTGGGCCTTCATGAATCAGACTTGGTTTGCTCAGTTAAGCTAAGGTAAGCTGGTTTGTTCTTCCAGGCTGCCATATAGGAACCATCAAAGATCGACTTGTGCATCCTGACTGGTTCGCAGCTATGCAACTTCAACAAAGTGCAGTGCACTCTGTGCTAACACTTTAATAGCAAACCAGCTTTCTCTTCATCTGCAGTTTGAGCTTCTGTTTAATTAGACCACATGAGCCAACCTTCACCCCTCTCACACATCACTGAGCCTTTGCTGCCCACAACCTGATAGTCTGTAAACAGTGTTTCCTTCCTGGTACTTTGTCAGGAACTGACTAATGCAGACTCTGACATTCCACCAGAGCTGCAGTTTTGCAGATGCTCCTAACCAGTTGGGTAATATGCTAATATGCCAGTATGCTAATATGGGGATAATTGATATGATGATATGCTAACAGGGTGATCCAGTCCAAACAGACAAAAACAACACTTAATTTAGCTTCAAATTAAAACACCTTTGGCCACATTTTGCTATGATTACTAAATTAATTTGCCACCACTGATGCTGTTGTCATCCTGGCCCAGTCACCTTAGGGACTTCTGGCAACAAAGAAATGTGGAAAAACACATCAAACATTTTACATCTGCATAGTTTTGTACAAAATTCAACCTATATTTTTATTTGTATTTTCATCTAACTGGATGGAATGTGCAGTTATGTGTAGTTTTTGATTCTGAAGGGCATTTTTGGACTGTCCCCATTTAGGTTTCATGACCTGTCCCCACTGTGGTGACGACTAGTTTTGCCGCCATAACTCAGCCCGTGTCAGAGTCACTGACATCTTTTCACAAACCACCTTTACTTTTTCTGACACAATTCAAGGAGTCGATTTTCACTCCTGTCTTGCCTGTCCCATCCCCTGACAGGTGCAGCCATATCAGCTCACTTCACCTGTCAGCAGTCACACTGTCATGGCTGATCAGTGTGTGACCAATTGTTAAAATGCTTGTTATTCAGATACACTGATCTAAAATGAGATTAACTTTGTGAGTTTTATTTTGCAGATCCTTGTTTCTCTCTGGTTAAAATCTCTAGCAGTGGCAGTGATCGCCCTGTAGCATCTTGCAGCGTTATTTACAAGCCACACTATCACACTTGGATGATTTATGCTCACTGCACAGCACAGCCTTCTCCCGCTGCAGCAAACCTCCAGACTTTGAGCTTTCTTTCCTTTCTGCAGGCCAGTCATCTGATACACAAGATTGATGGTGTCCTCTTTGTTTTGCTGTGCTGTATGGATCGCACAGCATCTTTTTCAGTACTCTCAGCAGTTGTTACTTTGCAGTGTATTTGTGTGTGTGACAGGCTGGGTGCCAGGTAGATTAGAAGTTTTTAGCCTCACTCCGACAGCCAGGAGTGGAGTTTTTGTTATTTGCTCTGATAAAGTTTTTGTTGCTGTTTTGGCTCTTTTTTTGTCTTTCTCCAGAGCCGACAGCAGTATGTTCTGAGGGTTTGATGATAGGTTGTTGTTGGAGTTGGTGCAGTCACTTTGAGTGTGATGAGCGCCAGCTTAAAGAGGTCATACACTGTCACCTGAAGTCTCTGTAAGCAGGTGAAGCATCCTGTGCTTGCATCTTGAGGCGCTGACCATGTGGATTATCACTGACACACAGGCTGGATGTTTGTCCTGGATAAAAACAAAACAGTGTGGATAACAGGAATGTGTTTGGCAGTTATTTAACTGGGGCAGTTTTTAAATCATATTAGTCTGACCATTCAGTATCAGAGCAGATATCCCCCATGCGATGCCGAACACTGCTATATCATGAATCCCCAGTACAAATATGGTATCCTCAGAAATAACCCAAGCTCCAGAAATAGTCCCAATCCAATCAAGCCGTGCAGTTTGCTGCCTCCTCTCCATTCATCTTCCGCTCCTCTGCCATCCCTCTGTGTCCCTCTTCTTCCCGTCCTCACATGGTCCTCCATGAGGAATCACAGCCGCTGTATTTCATCTCCGGCAGTGCAATGCAAAGCTAGAGGACAATATCCGGAGTCGTATCGTATCACTGGTGCTGAGGGTTTGTAATTTGTTTAGGGCTTTCTCTATCTCTATCTCTTTCTCTGTGCTCAGTAGAGTAATAATGCTCAGGTTGGATTTATAGCTGCTGGCAATCAAAGGTGAGAAACTGTGGTAAACAGGCCAATTTGCTCACTTCTCATTGAGTGATAAAAGAAATCAGCATCCCTGTTTCCTGTCTTTTTAAACACATTAATCCTTTTTAATCTTTTCAGTGTAATCATGCAGAATTTCAGCAGCTTTAGCTGTGAAGAGAGAGATGGTGATGACTCATCAGTGCGCTGGATAATGCAAAGTCTGCTCTGCTTAATCTTCATTCCAAACACACTGCAGTCTCCGACTTAAAAAAGATGTCTGCTTTTTGAGCATGGACTGTAAAAGCGCTGCACAAAGTTTCAGCTCTTTTTTTCATCTGAATTATTCAAACCACAGTTTTTGGTGCACAGCTTCCCTCCCCTCAACGTGACCCCTCTATGGAGTGATATAAGCATACTGAAGTGCAAAGTGATGCATCAGCTTCTTCTTGCAGATGACTTCATGCATGAAATTGTGTGGGATAAGGTGGACGTATTGAGTAGAAGTAGCACTTTTTTTTTACTTCAGGTGATCTAAACTGACTCATCTGTGAGCGGGGTATAGGAAGAGTTCAAAGAAAAATACTGAGGCTGTCTGAAGGATGTTGTCTACTCCTGCCTGATGGCAGCAGAACCCTGTCAAAAGAAATGTGAAATGTGTGACAGGCCATCAAAGTGTGTGGGTTGAACTTCACAACTATGAGTCACTGCTGCAGGCTTTTGTGGCGTGGGCTAACATGAGAGATAGATGGCTAATACAAAGCACAGGACTGTACCTGAAGGACAGCGTCATAAATTTTTTTTTACAAAGATTGAGATTCAAGTTTTCATTGACTCATTGTCTTATTTTTATTCACTGATATGTCATGGCAGAAAAAGCACTGGCGTTGAGCTTCTCAGTTAGCTTTGAACGCATGAATCAGCATCTTTGAAGGCATGCTCCAAGAATTATCTATTAATACATCTCAGCTTTTACCACCTTTAATGTCAAAAAACAGGTTTTGGCTTGAAACTGGACTGAATTTTGGGCTAGAGGTCACTTTGAAGGATTATATTTAACCCTTAAGGGCCAATTTTAGTTAGTTTAGTTAGTAGTTAAGCTACTGTTTGTATTTTGAATTTTGTTTAGTGGTAGCTTCGAAACCAGATAAGATCCATCAGTTGTTATTTTTGCACATAAAATCTGGGAAGTTATACTTTCATATTGCATTTTCAACATGTCCCAGAGCACTGTGTCTGTCCACTAATGTGTAACAAAAATGAGTTAATAAAGTGTTTCTAACATTAAAAAAAAAAACAAAATGTGGAAAAAAAAAATTACAATCCAGATCACAGTTGTTCACATTGCTTCCTATGTTGAATACATGTTATCATGTTTTTATATTTACATTTTTCTCATCTAAACAGCCATGACATTTCTTAATTGAGAATAATACATGAATAAATGTCATTATTTTATGATTTATTGCATTTTTCAAGAATTTATTGAGTTATTCTTGACATTAGCCTATACATTTTATCAAAACATTGGGTATAAGGGTTGTACTCGAAAACAGCAAAAAATATGCAAAAAATGACACCACAGCATGTAAAAATGTATAGAAAAATATATGATGTGCATATAAAAGTTAGGCTTCTGTTAAGGTAGGTCATAAAGGGTTGAAGACAGCTCCACCAAGTAATGTTAATATTTGTGTCTGTGTGTTTCATTCAAGACGGACTGTTTGGTCAGTGTCGGAGCTCCAAGCAGGACCAGATCCAGTACCAGGTTTCAGTTCCTGTCCTGAAGAGGATGCAGGATGTTCTCAAACAGCTAATGCTACAAGGTAAGGCATAAGAAGGAGACTATCACCATCAGTCCCTAAGAAAACAGGATGCTGATGACTGAAGCTTAAAAATGTCTGTTGCTGTTTTAGTGTCATATAACTTTTGGCCAATGTAGAAACTGGTCAACAGGTTGAGCTGAGGTAACAGTCATGACAGACTAACAGCTACAATGGAAGAACTTCAGAATTTGTATTTGTGTATTTGTATTTATATTTTAACGCCAGAAGTAACCACTTGGTGTGTAATCTTAAAAAGATGCTCAGAATGACAAAGATAACATGCTAGTATATTGCTAACATGCTAACTTTTGAAAGCTGGAGAAAACTGTAACTTAAACCATCACAATAAAGACACAATCCAATGTGGATAAATATCTGAATGAAGTGTCACATCCAAATGATAGTTACTTAAAGAGAGGGTGACGTGCTTTTTTAAAGGAAGTGTACTTTCCCCTTGGTACAGATCAGTGGCTTCACATGACTAAAAAAAACGATTTTTCTCACATTGTTTTTTTTAGGGAACCCATTTTTTAACCTCTGTCTGAAACATTTTTTTTTACCTACTGTCTCTTTAAGGCGCCCCCCTTCCTTCTGATTTGCCAGCCTTTTCATTTGAGGGCAGAGCTATGGGTAGACCTTGGTGTTTGAGGCCCATCCCTCCAAAGTGTCATAAAACAATTAGCAATGAGCAGTTGTACAAAACATATCAGGGATTGGTACAACAATATGTAGCAGTTTACAAATCTTAACGTTTAGTTTGAACATCCAGCCTACTCACTTATTATCAATATTTATGATGTGCAAAAATCACAATACCCCCTCTTTCAGTATTATAGCCAGCTTTAAATTTTTGGTAATGATGACCTAATTTAACACTTTCCTAAATCCAGCAGAAAATCATTAAATCACTTTGTGTGTCTATGTATGTGTGTGTTTAGGTCTTTCCTGGCAAGATGACATCACCCAGTATATTTTATCAAAGGAGCTGAAGAGAGTTCCCCACACCACCCAGTCCTATAAGCCCAACTCCTCCTCCTCTTCTTCCTCCTCCTCTCACTCCTCTCAGTAAGTACTCTTCAGTTACAGTGATGACATCTTACACAACACAAATGAGCCAAAAGAGGAATCCAATCCATCCATTCACTCCACACTGAGTCACCGTTCATAATCCTGTGCTCCTTTATCCCTCCGTCCTTTCAACCTGGCTGAATCCACTAATCCTTCCTTTGTTCCCGTCTGGGTTGCCAGGTCCAAAAAGCATGTCCCTCAGTACCACAACGCTAAGTCTGGGTCCACAGCTCCTGGTGGAAACTATCTGGACTACATGATTGTGGAGCCTCCTCAGACCCCACTGCACATGCAGACAGTGTCAGTGGACCCTTACACATACCACCAGGTACACACACACACACACGCTTATACACACCTTTATCTACATAACCTTCATAAGTATGCAATAATATAAAATGATTTTGCGACTGCAGCATAGATACCAGGATGAGGTGGAGAGATCACTCCTTGGAGCAGGAGGCAGCTATGCCCGTCCCCCCTCAAGGTCTCAGGCCAATCAGAGAGACCGTGACAGGCAGATGCTACAGGAAGCCTTGTCTCTGTACCTGGCGTCTCCACAGCCATCGTATCGCCACCGAGGTCCTGCCTCCATGACACCTGCAGGTAGAAGACGCCAAAGATGCGCTTACACTTTGTTTGGTTTGGATTATAGGATGTTAATTTAAGATACACAACTGTGTATATTAATAACACATAATGCTACAAGCAGGTCTACCTTATTATGATGAATTGGACCTGGAGATACCAGTGGACTATGCAGAGGAGTACACCCTAGATGAAAGGCTCGACACAGCTGGAAGACCTCAAGTGATGCAGAATAAAAAGGCTCCTCAGGACTTTAGTGCTCTGTCAGGAAACAATGGTAAGGAAAAGAAAATTTAAGTACTTTCATGATGGGTTTCAAGATTTTTCTTTGTAAAGAACTCAAAATCTTAACCGTTGCTCTTCTGTGACAGATGATCTCCTTCAGAGGTTGTCGGGAGTCCTGCAGAGGTACGGAGCTGACCCCAGAGAGCTCAGCCAGGAGCAGCTCTACAAGCTGGCTCTTATCCTGCAGCTGCTGCAGGCCCAGGAAAAAACAGGTGCTAGGTTTTAGTTATTATCCAGCTAAAGGGGAGATATTTGTCATGCAAAGCAAAATTAAATAGAAATACAGTCTTCTTTAATATGGTGTAGATATAACACTGGGCTGATGAGGTTACATTATAGAACTCGTATGCATTACAATTTGCAAAGTGGACTTTAGAGATGGCCAGATTTAAGATGCCTTTCACTGTTTTTTTTTTTTTTTATTATAGATTTTAAAATGTTACAAATATTTTGAGTGCATAAATGGAAAATGGAAAATAAGACTTTATTTTTGCTGTTGTATTTGCTCAAAATCAATACTGTGTCTCTTTCCATCAGATCCAATAGAAAAAGACCTCATCACCCTCAAGGAGGTATGTCAGCATCCTTTGTTCCCAGCATTCAAAGCACAGCTCACAGCGAGTACGCTTCCCCTCACTGACTCTGTTTCCCATCATTCCCCTGTAGATGCAGCTGTTAAAAACAGACAAAGTGTCCAATAAGCCTGAGAAGCCAGCTCCTGAATCTCACCCCCCTGAAGCCCCCCCTGCCCCATCCTCACTCTCAGTCCCTGTTAAAGCTCCAGCGAAGAGCACCAGCCTCCCTCCTTCTGCATCCCAGCCCCCACAGGCTGCTCCTGTTGAAGCTGGACAGGACTCCAAGGAAGAGGGGCGACCCCTGGTTGAGGGAACAGGAGGGAAGGAGGAGTATGGGTACATCGTTACCAACCAGAGGTCAGTGAAGTTATAAAATCAGTCACCTGGAGTCACATAAAAGATTTATGAACATGTTTCAAAATGACTTTTTTCTTTGCAGTCCTTTGAGTTTGTACGACGGTGTGAAGCTTTTGGAGCTCCTCGCTAATAAGATACACCTGACAATCAGCAGCTTCATGAACCTTAGGTAACGCCATCACTGTGTGTGTTTGTGTGTCATGATGTTGTAAATGAAGAGTGACGTTTTAAGCATGCATGCCTCTGGCTTTGTGTTTCCAGCGTGGTGGGTCCTGCTCTGACTTTCCGTATCCGCCAGAATGAGCACAACATGACGGCTGCAGAGGTGGCTGCTAAAGCTGGTGAGTCTCAAAATCTCACAGACACACTTACACCTCCCCACCCACACACACACACAGGCAAGTGAGAAGTATGTAGGCTGTTGTACTGTCACTTTCATTTTTTCCGCTGAAACTGTTTTGCCTAACTCGTGTTTTTCCCATAGAATCATACATTTTTTGTTGTTTTATTTTTACATCCTCGACAGTGTCTGAAAAGAACTTCCTGGAGTCTGAGACAGGCCTGAAGATTGTACAGACTGGTGTGGGAGAGGTAGGTGAATCAAGAATACACTCTGTTAAAAACCTGATGACACAGCCCCCAACAACAAGTGAAGCCAAAACTTATGTAGCTCCCCCTACTGGAAGCCTTTAGCCAAGGTAATAAAACACACTCTATTCATGTAATAAGATGGAGCAAAGTCAACCTTAAGGTTTAGCTAAGGGATTGTTTTTGGGGTTTTTTTGTTATGTTTTGTTTTTGAGCTACAGAGATTTTTTCTGTCTGAGTCAAGCAAAACTGCTGAGCCAAAAAAATGAATTTACAAGCACAAGCAAAACGTTTTACATGATTGAGCTGCACACACAAAGTAATCTCATTTCCCCAAGAGTTTTTCTTCTGAATGACTTCATTTTGTGCTGTGACATTCTGTGTGGCCCTGTCTGTAGACCACCTGAAGGCTAATCAGGCTGAAAAAAATCAGCACGGCAGCACATAGTAACAACCAGCGTTTCCACTTGTTGCCATGGTGCTTTATCTCCTCTACCTCCCTCCCCCTGCTGTGGCTCCCAGAGCCCAGGTGCCATGGCAACAGTCACAAGTGTCATTAACCTTATTATTCCCTGTTTGCACAAACGGCCCCCGTCAAGGCCTCGTAATCATTACCTGCATCTTTATTGTGTACATAATCCATATATCACTGCAATCCAGTGAGAACTGTGAATGAAATGTGGAGAAGAAATGGAATCAGTAAAATGATGAAAACTGAAACGTGCACTCATTAAGAAGAAACTAAAAGCATCTTGAATTAATACTCCCCAGCTGAAGCAAAGAAAACAAAACAAAAACATCACACTCACAAACAGAGGAAATAACTAGGATAGCCAACAAAGAATATAAGGATTATCATTTCTGATAAGCTGAACACTAGAATACAATTTTTTTTTGCATCAGTTGTGATCAGAGTCAGATTTCACACTCCGAGGATTCTGCTATGACTGCTTTTGATCTATGCAGTCACAAACTGCAAAAACTGAAATCTAAGCATGTGTTTTGTTTTGTTGTTTTTTGTTCTGTTTTGTTTTTTAAGAAAAAAAAGGAACAGAATATGAGCCACATTTTTTGTGACAAGTCCAGAAAAATGTATCAAGTTATTTAAAAAGCAAAAATAACACCTGAATTGCTTAAAGAAGGTTTTAAAAAGAGGTAAGTTCATTGCTCTAATACAAGAAACTACAGTTTTCTTAACTGGCAGGTTGTTTAACTCTTTTTGAGAAATTCAGGCATTATTTTTACCTTTTTACATTTCAAAAAAATACATTTTCTGGCTTTGTGGGGTAAATGTGGCTCATATTAAGTCCAATATGACATTTTTACTCAATATAAGAAACAAAACCTTGCATACTTTTCAGTTTTTGCAGTGTTGGATCAAGCTTGAAATGTGATATATATGATGTCATTGTTGCTCTGCTCACAATCCATTCCTCACATATTGATCCTCCTGAACCATAAGCTTGATTAAAGGACGCTAAGTGTAAAAACGGTTGAAGAGGGCTTTAGATCAGCTGCTGTAACATGGATCTCTTGTTATTTTCTAAGATGCTCCAGCATAGTCTAAGCTAAAAGAGATTAAAGGGGAACCAGTGAAGTGCCTTTCCTAATTATTTAGGGAATGAAAACAGCTCTTAAGACTGGCTGGCACTCACACTTCTCAGTCGTTTTATTCTGTTAGTAACTGTTCCAGTGAAAAGGGACTAATCTGCTTTAGAGTCCATTGTGAGCTCACAGGAGAGAGGGGCTAATGGATGTGGTTTCCTCAAGGATGGAGACTTTTATGTTGCTTTGTTTCATTATTTGTGTCAATTCATAAAAACTCCTAAAGGAATGAGTGTTTTAAGGGAAAAAAAAAAAAAAAAATATATATATATATATATATATATATATATATATATATATATATATATATATATATATATATATATATATATATATATATAAATGAATAAATTCAGAAATAATTATATATACAAGCAAGACAACACAAAACATGCATAAAAACTTTAATAGTAGCCTGTGTAATTGAGGACATCAAGAAAGAAATAAAGAAATATAGTAATGAAAACATAAAACATAGGCATAAAATAACTGATCTATTCATTTAAGTATTGATGTCTTCATGCATTTATTTACAACAAAATATTTGTTCATTTGTTTATTTGTCTATGTATTTATTTTGGATTTTTTTGAAATTATTTTTTTTTTATAACATCATTTTTGGTCCTTTTTTATTTCAGCTCATCTAAAAGAGCTGAAATAAATGTTTGTGTTTTTTTTGTTTGTTTGTTTGTTGTTGTTTTTTTGTATTGTCTGTATTTTCTGAAAACTAAAGACTAAAACACTAGAAAGATGTGTGATACCACACAGTGGATGTGTGTTGCACTGAGCCGAGGTTCTCTGATCTCCATGGAGCCCCTGCTGTCTGTTACTGGCTTCCTCTATCACACCATCTTCACCTCTCAGACCCCTGTCTTTGAAACTCAACATCAACCTCTCACTAAGCAAACCCTTCAGTCACATTCAGTTATACAGAGACAAACGGTGAAATGAAATAAGTGACCTTTAGATACCAGCGGTGAGATCAGTTCCATGGAGAATCTATGAGTGCTCTCAAAAGCCAGCGTCATGTCGACAAACGGAAACTGTGCTCTCAGGAGATAAAATCTATTTTCTCTGTGTTCCTTATCCTGTCAGTGTCTTTCTCACCGCTCTATATGGTGTCTGTTTTCCCAGAGGACGGATGCACGGGGTCTCCCTCAGGTTTCCAAGGTTCCCCAGGGGTCCAGTGGAACCGTGATCACGCTTGTTTCCATGGCAGTCGTGGGAGGTGTTCTGGTATTGGCGATGGGGGTGGCTTGTTTCAAGCACTACACTCAGCAAGTAGCCAACGGAAAGCTGGGTTTAGGGCCAGAGGGAGGAGCAGAGACACACTTTGACTATCAGGTATGTTGATGTGACGGGGGATTCAAGAGGGAGGGAAGTCCTGAACCAAGAATTTCTCTAACAGCACAGCACAAACTGAAATCTAAGCAAGTGTTTGTGTCATATTATTAAAGAGAAAAGATGTTTTATCAGGCTTAACATGAGCCACATTCACCCTACAAGTCCAGATATTTCAAGATGCAGTCACTTAGCTGATCATCAGAATATCTCAATATATTCAGCAATACATGCACCAAATTTATAATAAAAAACAAAACCACAAAACTATTTAAAAGGTATTTTTCTTACATTTTGTCCTCCAACTTTTCCTCCCTCTTCTCATTCCCAGGAGCTGTGTCGACAGCACATGGCCTCCAAATCCTCCCTCTGTCGTCAGGACTGTGTGGGCAGCAGCATGGCCGGGTCTGCCATACCCGCAGGTGCAGGGGGTCGAAGGGGTACGGACACTTCCCGTGTCAGCAGCGTGTCCTCTCAGTTCAGCGATGGCCCCCAGCACAGTCCATCCTCCACCCACAGCTCCACGCCGTCCTGGAGCGAAGAGCCTGCTCAGTCTAACATGGACATTTCTACTGGTCACATGATACTGGTGAGTCAAAACAAGACAGGTGATCAGGAGAAACATTTCCTTTGATGTCCAGGTATTAAACTCCTGTTTTTGACCTGTCATCTCTCTGCCAGGCTTACATGGAGGATCACCTTCGTAACAAAGACCGCCTGCAGAAGGAGTGGGAAGCTTTGTGCTCCTACCAGGCTGACCCCTGCTCGGTCGCTGTGGCTCAAACACCAAACAACATGGACAAAAACAGACATGCTGAATCCCTCCCTTGTAAGTTTGCACAGTTAGAAACTCTTAATTCAGAAAATAATGTTGTTGTTTTTTTTAATGCGCTACTTCTTCTTTGTTTTTATACAGATGATCACACACGAGTGAAGCTGAAGTCTGAAGTAAACCCCAATAAACAAGACTACATCAATGCCAGCATCATTGTAAGGACTCCAAAGCAACCCAGTTCATTTCATAAATCAATAACATTATACTCATGTCTCAAGTGCTAAATATCTTTTACTTAGTGTTGTATGTTTCAGTCTGAGCCGGAGCTAAAGCCTTTCTTTAAATATGGAGACTAATTCAAGTCTGAGCTGTAATCTCAGTGCTCAAACAGTCAACAAGAGATTAACAACACTGGGATTTTTAGAATACTTTCTCATGTGTTTACAACCATCTTAGTGTTTGGAAATAACCCGAGAAACTCAGTTTTTTCTTTTGTAACCCTCAGGTTGATCATGACCCTCGCCAGCCGGCTTATATCGCCACACAGGGACCCCTGCCTCACACTGTGGCTGATTTCTGGCAGGTACAGACCCTGCAGCTTAATCTCTCTGTCCCCTCTCTGTCATCCTCTCTCGTGTCTGATTCATGGTTTCGTTTTGCATATTCAAACCTAACGGGTGATTCCACAGGAATATTTTAGCACTGTTTTTCACTGACACATGTGTCGTCTGTCTCACGTGCAGATGGTGTGGGAGAACGGCTGCACGGTGATAGTGATGATGTCAGCTCTGGTGGAAGATGGAGAGAAACAGTGCGAACGATACTGGCCTGACGAGGGCTCGTCACTGTACCACATCTACGAGGTTCATTTTATGCTTCATTTAAGCTTCTTTTTTCAAGGAACATGGTTCTAGTTATTATTAATAATTATTATCATTAAGTTTCAGTCAACATCAGTTCTATCAAAAACACAAATATTAATTATATTTTATGCATAATGGAAAAACTGGCCCATCTCATGGTTAACAGTATAAATAAAAAATTGTGCTATTTTTGTCCAAAATGAAACCTTAAGAGAAGCGAATGCATGATTATATTGTGTAATGAAGGTGCTTATAAAGATTGTGGTTTTAATAGAATAGAATGGAATAGAACTTCATTGTCATTGAAACAAAAAGTAAAACAAAATTGAAGTCACAGCAGCAATCAAGAAAACATACAGACAACAGATAGATCTTACATTCCCAATAACAATGGATGGAAGGACAGGTCGATGTTGTCACTTCTTAGCTCACACCTGAGAACCAGCACGTCGTCCTCACCTCCTTCTCCTCACCTTGTGAGACGACATCAGGCCTTACACCAGTTAGCGTTGACATGCTACAGGCTGCTAACAGCTGAGTTCACATGTAAACAGTGCAGCCATGGTTACATGTTGGATCTCCAGACAAACACAGGAGAAAAAGTAGTAAAATTATCACTGGAGCCACAAAAAGTTTGGTGTCCATGACCAACAAATGAGCTATACAAAGTAATGATCCACTCCAAATACAAAGATTATGGAAAAGAGACAAAAAAAAATTACAGGAAAGAAGAGAGAGCTGCTGGAAAAGGCAGCCATAGCCAACAGGGCGGCGCCTAGCAACCCTAATACTAATGGGACATTTCTGTCCCTTGTTTACCTGAGAGTTTAGCAAATTGAGAATGCAATGCATTAAAACAAATTTTGTTGATAATCTTATGTATTTTTAAGACTTATCTCACAGGAAATACCCCACGCCCTCCAACATTTGTAAGATGAAAAGTAAAATTATTTTATGCTTGTTTTTTTCTTTCATAACAACAGTGATACTGTGTAATTAAATAGGCATTTAAAGGGTTAAAATTATTTTTTAAAAATAATTAAATAAATGGTGTATTTGATTAGCACTAAAGTTGACTGAAAGATTTAAACAAAAGAGAAGTAGAAAAAAATATTTATCTGTTGTTTTTAGCAGCTTTTGGTGGAGGACATTTTCTTCATCTGTTTATCTCAAAGGGTAGTAACTTTGCCCCCAGTGTATAGTTGACCTTAAAAAAAAAATGAATTTCACAATTTTTCATGGAAAGAACCTTCTTACAAAATATCTTTCTATAACATGTAACATATCTGTAACACAACCAAAATTACAGCCAAAAATCAAGCAAAAAAATTACCAGAAAGGACAAAAATGCCTCTGATTACCCCTGATGGTTAAGCTGTTCTTTGTAAATAAAAAAATAAAAACAAAAAAATAAAAATAAGGAACTCCAACTTGAATTTAAGAACTCTGACATCAAAATTTAAAATTATTCCAGAATATAAATAATTTGGAGGGAAAATTGGTGTCATATCATATTGTGGTGTGTTTTTCTACACCACCATTCCTCATGTCATCATAATATTTGTAATATTGAGATAAAAAAAATATCAAGGCATTTTATTTCTTTGTTTTTTGGCATTAACAAAGTCAAAACAACTTGTCAACAGAGGAAAAATGTACAGCCTGAAGAAAACTAGCTTGAAAGGGTTTTAAAAGTCCTTTGATGCCTGTTGATGCAGAGAATGTCGCCTCAGATCAAACATTTTAAACATCCTCCTCCACTGTTGTTGTTGATTTTGTGTTTTCAGGTGAACCTTGTGTCAGAGCACATCTGGTGTAAGGACTTCCTGGTGCGTAGCTTCTACCTCAAGAACGTCCAGACGCAGGAAACCAGAACTCTGACGCAGTTCCACCTTCTGAGCTGGCCGGCTGACGGCATCCCCACCTCCACCAGACCGCTGCTGGACTTCCGCAGGTAAGAAACCACACAACGTCACCTCACATGCCAGCTTCTGACAGAGCTGGTCACTTTTAGAAGAAAACACAGGTGGAGAGGGTGGTGTGTGTAACACTGCTGAGTCATCGCTCCACCTGTCATTCCTCAGTCTCTGTGCCATTTTTCATCCTCCATCCACCCATCATCACCTGAGCTCTCTCCCTCTCTCCCAGTGTGCAGGTTGACAGGTTTGTATTTTAACATCTCCCGGTGTCATTTTTGTGGTTTGCAGCTAGTACTCTGGCTCCAGTTGCATAGTCACAAAAATGAGCATTGGCAGGTGTGACTGGCTACTGCAAGAGGGACAGTGAATCTGTGGCTTCTTATTTTCAAGCTTTTTCTTTCCTGTTTTACCATCTCACTTTCCTTCCTGCATTTTTAAACCATCCCCATACCCAGTGTGCCTGTCTGTCACACATGTATGTCTGTTCTCTATCCTTCTTACATTTTCACACTTGTTTCCCTCTCATTCTCCATATATGATACATAGGAGACATTCATAACTCTTCATCTCCATTTATTAATGTTTCACTGCTGAGAATAACACTGACTGATTTTGTTAATCATAACAGAGCGTCTCCTCTCTGTTCTTTGTTTTCTCTGTCTCTGCCGTCCCTTGTTCCTGTTTTTCAGGAAGGTGAATAAATGCTACAGAGGCCGCTCCTGCCCCATCATTGTTCACTGCAGGTAAAAAAAAAAAGAGTCCATTAGATTTGACTCCATGTGCCTGAATGCAGACTGAGGTTAAAAAGAATTTCCTCTGTCACTCCCACAGTGACGGCACTGGCAGGACTGGCACCTACATCCTCATAGACATGGTGCTGAACCGCATGGCCAAGGGTGAGTCACACGCACCAGAACTCACACACGTTTTGCACAATATTGAACACTCCATCATGGAGGCATACTAAGTTCAAGTTTTTAATATTTTAAAGGATGAAAATGTTGATAGGATGTTCATGTCCGGACTGCTGGGGCAAAGGGGCTGTTTTCTCTGTATGCTTTGTTGTGCTGGTATTTTGGCCAACAGATGGCACTGCAGTCACAGCAGAGTTACATTCTCACTTAAACTTTGAGGAGATAAGCAAAAATGTGTGTATGATTTAGTTGGTTCATTCTGAAAAGTAGCTTAATGAGACTAGAGAGATGGAAAGTTGCAAAACTGCTTTTTTCTAAACACCTCTGAAATTTCTCTGGTTGCAAAATGCTTTCATGAAACACAAAAATTTACAAAGTAAGAATTTCATAAAAGGTGAAAAAAATTTAGTAAAAATGACAAAATCTTGAAGACAGAAATAGTTTTGCAGTTTGATTTTTTTTCTTCCAAGGAATATGTTTTACATTTTGTTAAAGTTTTTTGTTTTATGGCATGTTTTGTTTGTATCATTAAATATTTGTTTCAAGAAATATCCTTCTATTTTAGTACGTGTTGTCCTGTGCTGATGAAACTTCCATTAGCTTAGTTGAAGTTATGCTTATAATTGTGTTGGTAAAATGTTCCTTTAAGATGATTTATGTCTCATATCAGCACCTGATACATAATTGCCTTAATAAACAAGTGTTTTTTAAACAATGAAAATCATATAGAACACATTACATAAAGAAAAACGTTTCATTTTCATTGAAAATGTTTATTTTTCCTATGTGTGAAAACTTATGGCCCATCCTATACTTTATTTAATTGGGGATAATTTAGTCTGTCATTATAGTTGCCCCTAAACACAATGGAGTAATATCAGATTAGTAAAATAGATACAGATAAATACAGAATAAAACCTAATGAAAATAGATAAATCAAACAGGTCAGAAGCGAAGAATAGTTGGATTAAAGCTTTAAAAGACCTCTGATGTCAGTCAATGCCAAAAATATCCTGATGCATTCCCAAATTTCGGTCAGACTCCTGGTAGTTCATTCATTGTACTAACCAGTGTTCTTATGTTTAAATTTTATGAAATGTTTCTGCATAATTTTTTTTTCTTTTAATTATCTTTTGCATTTTTTTAAATTATTTTCACACTTTATGAAATCATTTTGCATTTCAAGACATGATTTTGTGTTCCATTAAATGCTGCTCAGTAAAATGAACTTTGCATTACATCTCAGATCGGTGCAGCTGTCCTTTAGGGCCACAATAGAGACAATGTTCTTGATGCATTAGTAACATGTTTGATTTCCAGGTTAATGCTGATGTCCTTAACATGTAACAAAATCTCCCACTTTGTTCAAAAAGCTCTTTAAGGGGTTTTGTATTATAGTAAGTATTAATGTGCAAAGGCAGAACAATAAAACCCTCCAAACTGCTCCACTGATGCTTTTACTCCTCTTGTTGTTTATAGGAGTAAAGGAGATCGACATCGCAGCTTCACTGGAGCACATCAGAGACCAGAGACCAGGCTTGGTCCGCACAAAGGTACGACTGATCTCTTTGTGTGTTGGTCACGTGTAAATCTGTGCTCCTAAATCCAAAACACTCAACTCTCTCTTTTTGCTCTTTTCCTTTTCCGTCTCTTCCGCTCACTCCCTCATCAGGACCAGTTTGAGTTTGCACTGACAGCAGTAGCAGAGGAGGTGAACGCCATCTTGAAAGCCCTGCCACAGTGAGGACGTGCACAGAGACAAACGCTCATGAGGACGTCAGGTCATCACTGTAAATAAGAATCTGCACCCCCACATGTGGAGCGGGTACTGCCCTTATTATCAGCATGCAGTATTTTACCAGCTTCGA
This sequence comes from Halichoeres trimaculatus, assembly GCF_033239565.1. NCBI lineage: Eukaryota > Metazoa > Chordata > Actinopteri > Labriformes > Labridae > Halichoeres > Halichoeres trimaculatus. Next base: position 22,207,917 of record NW_027437197.1, read on the forward strand.
ATCCTCGGGGTTTCAAACAGTTTGGACCTTAATTAACTCACACACAAGTTGTATCTTTGAACCCATCACCTGGCATCTTAAATCATATAAAGATTGAAATCTTGCAACTGCAGTGCCTCTGTTACTTCAAATAAAATGTCCATTGTTTTATCTGAGTCATGACCAACAAACATTAAGGATGATTTGCCTCCAACTTGAACAGTGCTAATTTCTTGGATTAATGTTAAATAAAGTTATTCCCTTTGAATTTCTGCGACATCCCACCTGCTGACATTATTCCAGTCTGTTTTATCCCTCCTGAGTGTGCTGATTCCTGTCTGCCAGTGTGCCACTGTCAGGTGTGTTGATTTCTGGCAGGGTTTTATTTGTCCACGCCTTGACAACATGATTGTTTGCGACTGTCCCCGGCCCCACCGTGGATGCTGTCCACTGACCGCACGGCACACACTGTCCCATCGCTCTCTCTGGGTTACTTTATTGTCTTTCTGTGTACAATCTTGTGATTCATGTAAATAATTGATGATTGTGTTTATTTCATGTAGCAGACAGATGGAAAATATCTATAAAAATGTATTTTTGACTTGAATAAATTTGTGATGTGATGCAGCAAAAAAGTCTGAAGTGTTTGTCTTCAGAGAAACTTTTGAAAAAGAGTATTTTTAGTCCCTTTCTTAAAATATTTTAGGCACTTTTTAGCCAGGTTGTCTGTCTTTTGTCGACAGTCAGATCATTATTAAAGGTTTTAGACAATGTCACCATACTTTGTTGTCACTTCCCCTTAAAATCTCTCAAGTTTCTATTATCTATCTAAACCAGGGGTCTGCAACCTTTACTTTCATAAGAGCCACGTTGCCACAGCTAACCTGTATTAAAGTTATTCGGGAGCCACAAAATCTATTTCATCCTCAAAATTAAGACAAAAAAGTGTATAAAAATTTTAAACATAGTTAAAATCTAGTTAATAATTATCAAAATGAGAAGTTTTTTTTGTTTATAAAATTCTACATATCTTAGTTTAAATGTTTTAAATTTTCATTATTTTTCTTTTTGAAAAAAAAAAACCGTTTTGTTGTTTATTTCATAAATGTGCAACAAATTATGGAATTTCAATAAATTGGAAAAATTTTCAAAAATTTTGAAGTTTCAAAAATGTGCAAAAAAAAATCTAAAATTGTTATTTAAAAAAATGTTATGTTTTTAAAAAATTTCAAATATTTACTTAATAAAAAAAATAGAAATAGATATAAATTAATGGCAAAAATTTACAGAACTGCCAAAAATTTTAAGATTTGCAAAACCCAAAAGTTTGCAAAATCTTTTAAAAACTTGGATTTTTTTCCTAAATTTGAAAAGTTAAAAAAAAAAAAAACAAGCAAAAAAAAAAAAATTGTTTGACAGTTTTATTGCAAGAGGTGATGCACAATTAATTTAGCAAAATGTTGACGCATGATTTTATTTGGAGCCAATGTCTTTAACCGTCAAAAAAATTAAAATTCTTTATTTCAATAATTTTATTTTAAAGCTACAAGAGGCCACTGCAAAGGAGTTAAAGAGCCGCATGAGGCTCCAGAGCCGCAGGTTGCAGATCCCTGATCAAAACTAACAGCAACTGACACAGAGCACTCAGCAGAAAAAACTTTATTTTCTCTGCCTTGTATATCAAGAAGCGTTTTGCAATTTGCCTCATTCATCTGTTTTAATGTAAGGATAAAATGTAACCTCAGCTAAAACAGCTCAAAATAATGCAGAGATCATTTGTTTCCAGTCTTCCATTCCATAATAAGCTAAGACACACACACAGAGATACATAAAATATACACATTTTCCTTTAAATAGTCTTTGTTTAAAGTGTCTGTCAGTCAGTAGGAGCCTTGATGTGCAGAAAGAGAGAAGTGCATCATGGGGAATTGACCTGTAAAAATAGACGTACAAGTACATATTAAAATTTAAGCATTTAGAAAATTACCCATAATCAATGTGTCGTCTATGGCAGATGGTTGGTCTTGGGCTAAGGGGGCAGGAGAGGGAATGACTATAAATCAGTCTGGGTGCTTGAGGTTCACACTCTCTTTACCTCATGCCAGGGTTATGGCACAGAGCAGCAATCGGGTTAGCTTGTGCAGGCCTTGAAGTCTGAGTCTGAAACAGGAAGCAGGAAAAGTAAGATCAAATGTTCAGGAGAACATGTCTGTTAAGACATCAAACATTGAAATGAAAAATGCAAGGAGCATGTGTACCGCTGCCATATTCTTAAAAAAACAATGTGAAAATGTTGCTGCTGTTAGTCTCAGTCTTTATTTGTTCTGAAAAGAACACATGGCACTTCAATGAAATACAAATAATACAGGCTAAACCAGGGAAACCATCTGCTTCTCCGTCCGTCCCCTCAACATGCAGTTACAGTGCAGTGAAAGAAAAATGATAAACAGTGTCCATTTAATTTGATTTTTCTTAGCTGGCGATATGTTTTCATCACTGTACTTGTCTTTTTACCAGCACAGCTCCTGTAATGAAAACCAATGAGGCACTCATGAAATATACAAAATGACAACCATAAACAATCATTGTGCACTGTGAGCAGCGTAAAAAGGTCTTCAGAGGAACAAACACTACCGGTGATCAGTGACATTAGTTAACGGTTTGTCAGTAAACAGTAATGAAAGTGATCCCTTCTACACACCAGTCATATTTTCAGCATATTGTGTATAAGAACTGTCAGTTTCTGTTATTTTGTGCTGTACTCCACAGACCCAACAGAAATCACATTAAATGAAGTTAGTAGCACCCCATAATGAAAGCTTCCCTGCCTTTTTCTTTTCTGTTTTACATCATAGACATCTTTTCTTTATATAAAACAAACTTTGATGGTCGCCATGTCAATTCTTTCCTAATAGTACAAAGGCATGGATCAAGTGCCACATATGCATGGGATGAGAACATAAAACTGCACATATGACAAAACGTGAAACATAAGAGGCGCAAATGGCAGAAGCAAAATGAAGCAACAGCATCTCCCATTCTGACAAAACCAAACAACACGTCCGGCCTCGACCTTAAAGGATAAGTTCGGTTTATACAGCTTTTACATTGTTTATAGAATGAAGTAGAACAAAATACTCACCCAGAAGGCTTTCCTGATCCAAGCAGTGCTTTGGGAGATATTTAGATCCAAAATCGTGCAGCGGACGTCCGTATAATGGGATCCATCGGGGCATAGACAGTGCCCCTACTAAAACTGCATTAACACCAATATTCCATCATGGTCCGCCCCGGGTTAGTCCTCTGCTGCAGTCTGTGTCACTCCAGACAGTGCTGTGTGGCTGTACTGACTTCTGAACTGACAAAGACTTTGTTTACGTTTGCCCCTCAAAAAAAGGAGGAAGTGGAGTCAGCTCTCCAGAGAGTACTGCGCATGCGTGGAGGGGCAATCGTAAACAAAGTCTTCGTCAGTTCAGGGTTCAGTATAGCCACACAGCGCTGTCTGGAGTGACACAGACTGCAGCAGAGGACTAACCCGGAGCGGACCATGATGGAATATTGGTGAAAGTCATGAGTTTTTGGACGATTAATGCAGTTTTAGGAGCGGCGCTGTCTATGCCACGATGGATCCCATTATATGGACGTCCACTGCACAATTTTGGATCTAAATATCTCCCGAAGCACTGCTTGGATCAGGAAAGCCTTCTGGGTGAGTATTTTGTTCTACTTCATTCTATAAACAATGTAAAAGCTGTATTAACTGAACTTATCCTTTAAAGCTTGACTGTTTTCCTCTAAAGATGGAATGGTGGGCTGGAATGCTGGTGCAGCAAAAAATAAAGGATCAAACCCTATTCCACCCTGGAGTAAAACGCCATTGCTTTGATTGATATTTGACTTCTGGATTTCTGTTCATTTGGAATATTTGAAAAGAAAATACATACAAAAATATTTTTAAAAAGTCATGTGGATATTTTTAACTTAGGACTAAATTATTGAATGACGAAAAAATATTCCACTTATTACTTCTACCTGCATAGTGTCAACTCATACTCTGATGTACCTTCTAAAATCTGATCAAACATGATTATTACAATTTTGTAAAAGTGCATTGATTAGAGATTGATTTATTCTCTATAAGTACATGTGTTAAAACTAAGACCTGCTTTTTAAGCCAGCCTGCATGATTCTAAAAGGCATTTGTTTTTGTTTGAGCTGCATATTCCTGAAAGTAGAGTCATTTATTCAGTAAACGGATCATTCAAAGTGTTATAAGTCTGAATGGAATCAACAGAGAAAGTTCTGTGGCCCTCGTCCTTTACATTTAATCTATTGTTTACTAGAGCTGAGCGTGACACACATCTCATACATTCCCTTTGCCAGAGGGTCAGATTGAGAAAATTCCGTGGCACAGTCTCAACTAACTGCTGCAATAACAAATGTACAAGATAAAATATGCCCTTGATGGGATTTTAATCACTGCTATCTTTACCACTTCAAATCCCTTTTATCTCACTCCACCGTATGCTAACATTCAGAAAACATTCATCTACTGTCCTGTGTGCTGCACTGCAAACATAACACTGATTCGCATGTTTAGCAGACAAAAGATTGCTCTCTAAACTCGCTCCTCATGAGCTAACTGTAGTTATCATTTGGCACCGAAAAAGACATGGATATATGGATACATCTCAGCTGGCAGTCAACCCCAAAACCACAGCAAAGCACCAACAAATAACCCGTCAAACGTGGCTCATCTGTTATGATGTTCAAACTGCATGAAAGCCTGAAGACAGGTGAGGTGAGGCTTAAAAAAAGAGTCTGTAAATCACATTACGTTAGAGTCTGGCTGTAGGCACAACACTGAGGTAAGTATACAGAAGAAGGCACAAGAAAACCAGCAAATTAGCTCACTGTACACCCGCACTTGTGTTTCTTTTTCACGCCCTCTTCGCTGGTTTTTGTGGCCCGCTCAGACTCCTGCTCACTGCTCGGGCTTTGTGCTGTGCTGCTGCTTGTTGTAGGAGACTCAGGAGAAGAGTCTGATTCCCCCTTGTCCCCAGTTTCCCACCCACTCTCTGCCCCTGAATCCATCTTAAACTGCCCCTTGTCATCCACCTTCATCGACACCGTGTGTTTACTACCATCCGCATTAACAGTTGTAGTGTTAACAATGACACGTGTCTGTTTGCCACCACCTTTTTTAGTCATAGCTTTGCCCTCACGCACAGCACCTGATATGATGTCGGTAACAGCTGCTCTCTGCTCGGCTTCCATTTCTGACAGGCTGCATGCCAGCGCCATCTGCAAGTCTTCGTCATCTTCGTCATCATCACTGTCCGTCTCGACCTCGTAGTTGTAGAAGGGCGCGGAGCTGAACGAGCGATGTGTGGATGTAGTGTGTGAGTCGGCGGGTCTGTTTTGGATGTTTGGCCTCTGAGGCGTGTGACCAGGCTGTCCCTCTCGTCGGCTTAGCTCCAGCGCCAGGGCCATTTCATCCTCCACACCTGGGTACAGCAGACACACACACAAAACATACTAGTTAACCATCGCATGACGACTTTCTGAAAAGCTAATCTAGCTTCCATCTATTGTAGTTTTACCACTTATACTTGACACATGGTGATACTTAAAGATGCTGTGGGGAGGATCTGTTTTAATGAGACTGCAGTGACACCTTCTGGCCTGGAGTCTCACGCACACTGTCGTGAAGACATGCCTCTCAACAAGGGGTTTGTTTGTTTAGGAAATGAGATTAGATCTTGTTTTCAAAACAAATTTTCTTTGTTCAAGACACCTTTTTACCAGATACAACACAATAAGGTAAGGTATTTATCAACACATATGTAGCGCTGTTGTTCGAAATGTGACAACAAGAAAACGTTCAATCAGAGGCTCTAAGACATGTCTGTAATGTGTCTGCCAGTCATCTACCAATCAGAGCTAACGTAACCTCACTCTTCATTTTATTGATAGACTCTCAAGTTTGAACAGACCACTGCAGAATAACTGCTGACTGTGGGTTGGAATCAACATTAGCACTAAACAGTTTAGCTCCCGTGTCAGCCTTTAGCTTGTGCTTTAGCTCTCTCCTGTTTATCTTACTTCTGCTCTTCTGTCCTTTTTCTGTCTGACAGTTAGGCTCCAGTGTCCACCATCACTACAAAATTAATCACAGAAATCGTTTTCAGCAGAGAAAAACACAGATCTCTCTCATCACTACTAAACTTCATTAGCCAGCGTGGTGTTATAGACTTGGACATGTTGTGAATCAGTCCGATCCTGCTTGACACGATGGGGAAGCTAAGATGTACCATTTAGGAATCAGCTGTATTGCCACTAATAATCTCATTTTAAAGTGTTGATTATTATGGAGCATATATCTACAGGGGACACTTTTTCAGAAACTTCTCACAGCCCCTTTAATTTCTTCAATAAATTTTAAGTAATTGTGGACTTGTTGTTGAGATGTATGTCTGACAAAAAAAGGAATCAAAAAGAAATTAAAATAAAACTTTATCCATCATCATATTTTTGAATTACACCATTTCGTATACGTGCTCTTACCATTAACCAGGACACTCTTCAAAACCCCATCTTCTTCAATCTCTACTCGTTCCTGTCCATTCTCTTTTATTCTGAAGGCAGGACAATAAGAAGAAAGGCAAAAAAAATAATTTTAAGTGCACATTTTTCCAACAGCCAGGGCACCAAAAAAGTTTCAACATGAGATACTTCTCCAATAAGGCCAACAGCGCAAAGGTGACCAATGTTAACATGATTTCAATCCAGCTTTGAACTTGAAATCATAAGATGACAGATCCAGGGAAAGTAAAAGTCACGTTAAAAAACAGAACTACCCATATAACTTTCTTGAGGAAGCGGTGCATACCTTTTTGTGGTGGTGCGTTTGCCATTCACAATGCGAGTGGAGGTAGATACTGATTTGAAGTTGCCCGTCCCTCCACCCATGTTGCCCATCCCATCAAAACCACCCATAGAAGAAGAGAAGGAGGTGAAATCAGCTGAAGAAGGGGAAAAGACCAGAAATAGAAATTAGAGAAAGATGTACATATGCATTGGCTAGAATATAAAGAGACAAAAATTCACCTGTAACTATGAGGTGTCACCTTTTTTTTACTAAATTTACTGTGCTCACAAAATATCTAATGATGTCTGGTTCACTTTTACCATGATACTGATCTACTAAGGGTTTGCATGTATCAAACACGATAGCACATGCAAAGCTTACTAACAATTGCGCCTGTTAAATGAGCAAAATAGTGTGTGCAATCCATTTAGCATGTTTGCTTTTATGAATAGGTAGAATGTATAGTAAAATTCTTGGAGGAGGAGATGCTACTGTAATTATTCAGCACCTGCAAAGTGATTTATCAAACCTGAAATTGCTAGCGGTTGCTGATTTTGCGACTACTTTTAGCACGTTGGAAAGGCAGGTGCAAACCGGCACAGCGTTACAAACAACTGAAGGAGGCAATGACAGACGAGGGAGACAGAAAGAGAATCTTCTGTGTGCCTTTCAACATATTTGGACTCTTAGAAGCAAATTTAGTGGTTACCGATTGGCTATCCAAGAATGACATTTTTTAGCTTTTGTTGGTCTCCACCATGAACATTCATCTCCCTCCTTCATTCACTGGTGGCTCAGTTGAAAGACCACTGCCACTGGATGACCTCCTTACTGATGCCAAGGCATTGACGCTCACAGCACTGACCAACTGTGTTGTGTGCCCAACCATGGGCCAAGGGCGGGCACCACGCTGAACACAGCTCTCACCTCCTGTGCGATAGCCTGTAACCCATATGTCTGATTTCTCCACCTCCACTGCTTTAAACTTCTTTTTTGTTTACAACCACTCCGCCCAAACTCTCCACGGTGACAGCAGGTAGTGTGCGCTAAATCCTCATTTAAAGAGGGTGGTTTGCACCTTTTATCAATTGCACACACAGTCTTAGTAGATAACCTGCAACAACCAAACTAATAGCACCTGCAATTTTTTTCTTTAGCACTTGTTATTTGGGATCTGAATAAATCAGGCCCACTGTGTTTTTCCTGCAACATACCACTGAAAGTTTAACACTTTTTACCTCCTGCTGAAGGAAAAGAAAAGAAGCGACTGGGGCCCAGGCGAGAGGAGGAGCCTCCAAAGGATGAGAAGTCATCTGGATGAGACAAGGAGATACACAAAGGAGTTTACAGTTTCTACTCTCCTTAGTCAGTGAAAAATACAATTCCACTCCATTAAATGATGCAGCAAAAATATCAAAATACTCACACAGCCATGCATCTGTTTTATTGTGTATGTATTATACTCACCAAAGAAGCTAGCAAAGGGGTCCTGGCCAGCAAAAAACTCCCTGAACACCTCGTCTGGGTTGCGGAATGTGAAGGTGAATCCTGGGAAATCTGAGGAAAAGTCTGAGCTGGAGGAACCTGGAGAGTTGAGATGTTGGTGTTGGATAGAGGACAAAAGAAAAATTAATGAAAATGCAAAGATAAAGAAAATGTTGTAAACTTATACCATTAATTATAGCCACAAGTCTTACCTGTGTATCTCATTCTGTCATTTCCATATCTGTCATATTCATCACGCTTACTCTCTGCAGCACAAAGAGAGAACAGTATAATTTAAAACTATATATAAACACCAAAACATGTCTGTGTCTAATTTAAGAGTTCAATTAAATAAAGCAACCACCAGCCACCTGATCAGCCAACATGAAAGACAAATATTTGACTATGAGGATACATTTTTCTGACTTACTGTCAGATAAGACTTCATAGGCCTCAGCCACTTCTTTAAACTTTTTCTCTGCTTCCTCCTTGTTGTCTGGGTTTTTGTCAGGGTGCCATTTAAGAGCTAGTTTTCTATACCTGAAAAACAAGCAAACTTTTATTTGCTAACACAGACAAAGATGACAACAAGAACCAATGTTTTTTTAATAGCTTTAAGTCTAAACATCTGTGTCACTGAAAAACCTGGAACCTTTCAAATGGAACTCAATGAGAGCTAATATGCAAAGTGTTTTTTCAATACAGTCATAAGCAAAAGGCCCAAAAAACAAGAAACTGTCAAGTAATTTTTTGAGGCACACTTACATTTTTCCTTACCAACAAAAACAGGTAGCACCCAGTTAAAAACAGTCTTCTGAGTCTCTCATACCCAAATAAATAATTCAATCAATGAAAAGGGTGTACTCACGCCTTCTTGATATCGTCCTGAGTGGCTGATTTAGACACTCCCAGGACATTATAGTAATCCACCATGTTGCCTCCCGTCACTTCTTACACCAATCCTGAAAGAGAAGGACACTATTGTCAGTCGTTTGCAGTGTGCTCAGCTCTGACTGGACAAAAATTATGCATAAAGCAAACTGGTCTGATAAAGAAATGCGTGGAGACCTTTGTCAACCTTAGTAACCAGCCCTAAAGTAAATGAACAGACACCTCTGGCCTCTTTATTTATTCAGCCACAGACGAAGGCCAGGAGCTGTTAGAGGAATAGCCAAACTTGGACTTGCATTCTGTCTGGAAGACAACTCCAAAACAGACTAACATAAAAACTGTTTTACCAAATACGTCTGTTTATTTTTCAACCTATTTGTGTTCATGATCAGGCTGCAATGAGACACCTGTTCTGCTTCTGATGTTATTGAAGAACATTACAAATCTCTTTGTTTGAATTCCAATAAGTAACTCAAACTTAAAGGATACTTGTGAGGTTTTAAACAAGCATAGGCTCACTCTGTGTGCAACATTTCGGAACAGTCACAGACAGAGGCTAGCTATCATTCTGTTCCCTTAAGTGGACTTCTACAGATCAGGACCTGGAGGGGACTTCCAAACTGGAGTAAAATGACTAAACTTAACTTTCTAATGCCCCTCGGGAGCACCCATGTGCTCACACAAGTATTATTACTATGTTATTTCTAGAGTCATGGCATCTGACAACTGCTGCTGACATGACAGTGGGCCTACGCAAACTTACAAACACAGGCAGATGTACATGCAGAGGACAGGTGTTCTTTCTACTCAGTCCGGTCTACGTAGCATGGGTAAGCATTTAACTGATATTGTTTCGGTTGACTCATTACCCATCATAGGAAAGTTAACATCTATAGTAACTGCAGTGACCACAGACTGTGAATAGCAATAACTTCTTGCTGCCACGGAACGCTATGTACTTACCGTCGGCGTGTTTCGGGTTAACGTGTGGGGCAGTGTCTTCACCGGTTCGGATCAACAATGAATTAGTTCAGATAGCGGTGCCTCTGGAATGGAATGCGCCCCCTCCCTCTCTTCGTGACAGCGGCACAGACAGCCTCCTCCTTCGGCCTCTCTCCCTCCGCCGCCTTGGCACAATATGTCTGCTGTGTACTGTAATGCTTCAGCGGTCCACCTCAGTCCAAACCGGGGAAAAGAAGCGGAGGGTTAGCTCCTGCTGGCTTGTGAGCTGGGCTAAGCTTCACGCGCTGCGTCACTCCCAACTGGGAGTGAAAATAGAGCGTCTAGAACATGCCAGTGTGCGGCAACGTCACCGGACCAGCCCTGCCTGACGCCCGCCTGTTACCTTGTGATAATGTGGCTGAACTACTCTCCATGGGCTGGGCCAAAACAATTAGGCCTTGTGTTGAATATCTAGGTTAACCACAAGAGTTGAGCACATCAGTTCAAGTCGTTATTAAATAAATCATGAGCAAACCGGGTTACAAAAAATTAATCCAATCACAGTGTTGCTAATGCAGTAATTAGTGACCTATCCGAGTTCACTTCAAAGGTATCCCACTTTTCTAAGTTGTATCCTTTAATAACAGAATCTGCAAAACTAGTCTTCTTTAAGTACACTATGAGTTCACTGAACAGCCAAGCTAATGTCCCAATCTTGTTAAATGTAGGCTAAGTCACTGTTGCTTCCTTGATGATATTTTTATGAATATGCCACACAGGGGAATAGTTCATTACCAGAGTTCCATTGTTACTCACTGTATCTGAAAAATAAAAGTACAGGAGTTGGTAGCCAAAGTGCCATTTCTATAGTAAAGGACGAGAATCCCTCCATCCCTATGGCTATAGGAGTGACAGTACAACGAAGAGAGGATCAAAACTCTTGTATGAAATAAAGTAAAGTTAATTTCTGACTTTGAAGAGTTACATTTGAGTGTTCGGACAATATTTGCATTACTTGACCATGTAACTGACCAGGACGTTTGCTTTCCCTTCCTTATTTGCACTGTCATAGTTTGGTCTTGGCCTACTCTGGGGACGCCACCTCACTGTCTGTTGTCGCAATACAGCCATCTAGTGGCTAATAAAAACAACTGCAGGTAAGACAAAAAACAAGGCCGCACAGTCCATTGTATTTTGTGTGACTGGGAGAAACTGGCACAGGGTGTTTCATCAGAATTTCCTTTTTTTTTTCTTTTTTTTTTTTTAACGAATTCAGCTCAACAATAATACAAAACAATATGCTATAAGAAAACTTATGGCCACTTCTCAATATTATGCAAACTCTTATCAAATTCTTAGGTACCAATGGTGCTTAATTGTTTTTTTTTTTTTTCAGTTCTATATAGGTAGGACCTTATGTGCCAAATATTTGCCACCACATATCTACAAATGATGATCTCAATTTTTCAAATAGTAATACAATTTTTAGTCATCTCAAAATTCAAGATGGCTCTTTTAGCCTATCAATCGTTTTGACTTGCTGTGAGTTTTAATATTATGTGGAGTTCAGAAAACTTTAATGGACTTTTAAGTTATACTGGACCTGTTAACAAATGATCACAAGCTCATGTAAAAGGTTCTTGGGAACTTTTTTTATTGGTAATACTGTCATTTCACCATCACATGTTATCAGCGTGTTGTTGGGAATGTGGAACTTTTATGATAACTCTTGGAATGCGTGATGGCAAAGCCCAGGCAACATTTGGCTCTTCAGTACTCCTCTCCCTCCTCGTCCTCCTCTCCCATGCTGTCAGTGCCAACCTCTTCATAATCCTTCTCCAGGGCAGCCATGTCTTCTCTGGCCTCGGAGAACTCTCCCTCCTCCATTCCCTCTCCAACATACCAGTGGACGAAGGCTCTCTTGGCGTACATGAGGTCAAACTTGTGGTCCAGACGAGCCCAGGCCTCAGCGATGGCTGTGGTGTTGCTCAGCATGCACACGGCCCTCTGCACCTTGGCCAGGTCTCCACCAGGAACCACAGTTGGAGGCTGATAGTTGATGCCCACCTTGAAACCTGTAGGACACCAGTCCACAAACTGGATGGTACGTTTGGTCTTGATGGCTGCAATGGCTGAGTTGACGTCTTTGGGTACCACATCACCACGATACAGCAGACAGCAGGCCATGTATTTACCATGACGAGGATCACACTTCACCATCTGATTGGCTGGCTCAAAGCAGGCATTGGTGATGTCAGCTACAGACAGCTGCTCATGGTAGGCTTTTTCGGCAGAGATGACCGGGGCGTAGGTGGCCAGAGGGAAGTGGATACGAGGGTATGGCACCAAGTTGGTCTGGAACTCTGTCAGGTCAACATTCAGGGCTCCGTCAAAGCGAAGAGAGGCTGTGATTGAAGACACAATCTGGCCAATGAGCCTGTTCAGGTTGGTGTAAGTGGGCCTCTCGATGTCCAGGTTCCTGCGGCAGATGTCATAGATGGCCTCATTGTCCACCATGAAGGCACAGTCGGAGTGCTCCAGGGTGGTGTGGGTGGTCAGGATGGAGTTGTATGGCTCTACCACTGCTGTGGAGACCTGGGGGGCTGGGTAAACAGCAAACTCAAGTTTTGATTTCTTTCCGTAATCGACAGATAGTCTCTCCATCAGCAAGGAGGTGAAACCAGAGCCCGTGCCTCCACCAAAGGAGTGGAAGATGAGGAATCCTTGCAGGCCTGTGCACTGGTCAGCCTAAAGGGATCACATGAGAAGTCACAAGTCAGGTCTTTGTCTGTAAAAATGAATCATACTTTCTTGCCATTTTTCATCTGTTAAAAAAAGGTCTGAGGGTTCTGCTTTACTGAGGATATGTGTTTCATGGCAATTGGAAAAGGCCTACTCCAACGTCAGTTCTCTGAAAGACTTTTCTTCAATACCTACCAGTTTACGAGTCCTGTCCAGAACCAGATCAATGATCTCCTTGCCGATGGTGTAGTGTCCTCTGGCGTAGTTGTTTGCAGCATCTTCTTTTCCTGTAATCAGCTGCTCAGGGTGGAACAGTTGCCTGTAGGTTCCTGTGCGCACCTCGTCTGTTGAAAGGATAAGGTGACAGGAGTAAGAGCTGATGTCTATGAGGTACCACCGTTTCTTACTTTGTGATGAAGTATCTTGAAATCATTTATTTGATGAGAGCTAAAGCACATGTTCATTTGACGCAGCACACATAGAACTGACCAATGACAGTTGGTTCCAGGTCGACAAAGATGGCTCTGGGAACATGCTTTCCGGCCCCTGTCTCACTGAAGAAAGTGTTGAAAGAGTCATCTCCCCCTCCGATTGTCTTGTCACTGGGCATCTGTCCATCCGGCTGGATTCCATGTTCCAGACAGTACAGCTCCCAGCAGGCATTGCCCATCTGGGCTCCGGCTTGGCCGACATGCATAGAAATACACTCACGCTGGAGAGAAAAGTGAGAGGGTGGTTGAGTAGAGCGTAATGGTATGTGATAATGGCCACATGTTTATTAAATAAGTCCTTTTGAAGTGAGCACAACTGACTATCAGGAAAACTTATTGGAAATGCTAAAGACAGTTATTTTGATGCTCAAAAGGCTGAGATGATGATGGGTAGATTTATTTATTTATTTTTAAATTGGTTATCTGTTGTTCTTGTGCTCTTTTGGAACTTCCTGTCCGCCATTTTCTGGTTTGATGGGTGTGAGGTTCAGGAAGGAAATTGGCAAGACACAGTGACTGCAGAACACTGTGTTCAAAGCAAAATCTTAAAGCTTCAGCTGCTCCAAGTCCACGCCCAGTGACCAAGCCAGCATTTAAATGAAAGCTATTAAAAGTCCAGAGTCTGCCCTATGGGTTTTTTTGTGGTGGAAATGCAGAAACAGCAGGCAGGAAATGCCACCAGATTAGCATACAAACCAAGAACCTCTGACACAGACGGGGAGGCCACAGTTGAAATTTATGGGAAAGTCTTCCCCCCTCTTCTCCATCCTGTACCTCCTCCCTTTCCTCATCTCCTCCCCCTCTCTGTGGCTCTCCTCCCCCATCCTGTCCAGCTGCATAGGGCCCTGTAACAGTGAGGGATGTCTCTCTCTCTCCCCCTCTCTCTACACACATTTCTCTCGGACCAAAATCTCCTAACAGCTGCAAAATGGCTGCCAACTTACTCATATGGCCTGGGCCAGACCACTCCTCTTTTCTCTGTTCTATCTGTCCATCCCCCACTGCCACGATATCCCTGATCACTCTTTTTGAGTCTAGATTACTAAATCCTGAACAAAGACTATATTTTTTACACAGTTGCAAGTCATTCTCTACTTTATTGCTAGGAATACAGTTATAAAGTAATAAAGCAGACTAACTCATAAAGTTGTATGGCATCTGACCTAGTTAGTCTGAGATAAGGGAATTGGCTCAAAAGGCCTTGTAGCCATATGTAGCTATTCTAGTTCATTCCTCTTTTCTGCATTCTCAACAGACATGTCCTAAAAAGTTTCATCAAATATAAGCAGACAAAGATCTTTTTTATCAGAAACCCCCACAAGCAGAGGCCTTATAAGCATTAAATGAGTATAACTGACCAATCTGTGTCATGTCAAGAAAGATAAAATGTAAGCAACAGCAGGGCAGATGAAGGAAAAAAGGAGAGAGGGAAATTTCCAGACTACGTCATCAGCCGAGCAGTTACTCACCATTTTTGCTGCTTGTCCTTCGACTGACGTTGAGGATTCAGATCCAAGGCAGAAGTGCGGAGGAGAGGGAGAGTCAGGGCTTATATAGGCAAGGATGTGGAGGGGGCCGGCAGGAAACCACAGCAAGCAGCTGCATTGCTCATTGGCGGGAGGGAGCAGCAGTTCAAAAAGAAAAAAAAGGAAAAGTCCCTAAAGCTGTGTGTCATATAACCCTCCGTTATATTGATCTGCTTTGTCTTTCACTTTGAGACTGGAAGCTTGTGTTTGCAAAAATAACCCTCAGTCAGTGTCTGTGTAATTACCCTGTTTCTCTCTGCATGTTTGAGTCAGGGGCTAGCAGTAATCAGAGGTAGATTATTTGCATACAGAGCAGTCATGTAGGAAACCAGTCACCCCTTAAGACTTATCACATTTAGTAGCGTTTTACTACGACTGTGGGTTGAATCATTATGCTTATTTTATGCATATCTCTGCACCCACACTCTAACTTATATAACTTACCGTGTGTTTTAATCAGTAAATGAATATTCACACAGAATGAATATGGAAAGCTTCTGTGAGGATCTTTATTGTTCATGAAGAATACAGGACATGTGCTTTTGTAGTAGTTCAGAAGAAAATCAACTTTCACAAAATGTCAAGGCAAGTACTCTGTAATTCTCTATTACAACTTTGTTAACAATCTTCTTTTTCTCCCACAGCTATGAATCATGCATATCGGGATCACATTGTTGCTGCAGGCCACTGTCTGAGTATGAGCTACACAAACAACACCAGTCACCGAGTAAGGCAGTTAGTTCCCTCTCTCCCGCTCTCACAGAGTCACAGCTGAATGGTATATAGAAACTGACATAGGACCCCTTTCATAACACACATTCCACATGGGAGAGTACAGAGGGGGGGAGGTGCACAAAAGAGAGGGTCTGGCCTGTTTCTCAGCTTGATTCCACACAAAGCAAGGAAAAAGAAGAACAGTGCAAGTGCATACACAAAGTTTTTGAACTTTTCCTTTAGAAACTAAAGCCAGTGGTTTGTTTACATGAAAGAGTGTGAAGATTGTATTTTGAGTTTACCAAGGGTGGGTGTTGAAGTACCACAAGGAGCAACCTGTTGAAAGTAATCCTTAAGACATTATGAGTTTTTTTTTTCTCATTTTAACATTGATTACCCGTTGAAGCTGTAAAAAAAAACAGTGCATTGATGAAAATGAAATGTTTGTCTACTCATTTATTTTTCCCCAACCCCCTAAAAGTGAATAACTATTTCAAACTAAGAACAAACACTTGTTTACTTTGGCTTAAATGAATGACTTTAGAAAGTCAATATTCATTTTCATCATCCTCCTCTATGTTGTCAGCTCCCACCTCCTCATAATCCTTCTCCAGGGCAGCCATGTCTTCTCTGGCCTCGGAGAACTCTCCCTCCTCCATTCCCTCTCCAACATACCAGTGGACGAAGGCTCTCTTGGCGTACATGAGGTCAAACTTGTGGTCCAGACGAGCCCAGGCCTCAGCAATGGCTGTGGTGTTGCTCAGCATGCACACGGCCCTCTGCACCTTGGCCAGGTCTCCTCCAGGAACCACAGTTGGAGGCTGATAGTTGATGCCCACCTTGAAGCCTGTGGGACACCAGTCCACAAACTGGATGCTGCGTTTGGTCTTGATGGCTGCGATGGCGGAGTTGACGTCTTTGGGCACCACGTCACCACGATACAGCAGACAGCAGGCCATGTATTTACCATGACGAGGATCACACTTCACCATCTGATTGGCTGGCTCAAAACAGGTGTTGGTGATGTCAGCCACAGACAGCTGCTCATGGTAGGCTTTCTCAGCAGAGATGACCGGGGCGTAGGTGGCCAGAGGGAAGTGGATACGAGGGTATGGCACTAAGTTGGTCTGGAACTCTGTCAGGTCAACATTCAGGGCTCCGTCAAAGCGAAGAGAGGCTGTGATTGAAGACACAATCTGGCCAATGAGCCTGTTCAGGTTGGTGTAAGTGGGCCTCTCGATGTCCAGGTTCCTGCGGCAGATGTCATAGATGGCCTCATTGTCCACCATGAAGGCACAGTCAGAGTGCTCCAGGGTGGTGTGGGTGGTCAGGATGGAGTTGTATGGCTCTACCACAGCTGTGGAGACCTGGGGGGCTGGGTAGATGGCAAACTCAAGCTTAGACTTCTTACCATAATCCACAGATAGTCTCTCCATTAGCAGGGAGGTGAAACCAGAGCCTGTGCCTCCCCCAAAGGAGTGGAAGATGAGGAAGCCCTGGAGACCTGTGCACTGGTCAGCCTGAAAATCAATTCATTAATTATTCAGAACTGAACAAAAGAAAAGCACTGGTAATGTCTGGACCCATTTTCTTTCAGATACACTTACCAGTTTACGAGTCCTGTCAAGAACCAGATCAATGATCTCCTTGCCGATGGTGTAGTGTCCTCTGGCGTAGTTGTTTGCAGCATCTTCTTTTCCTGTAATCAGCTGCTCAGGGTGGAACAGTTGCCTGTAGGTTCCTGTACGAACCTCATCTGGAAGATAGGTAAAAATGTAGACCCACAGATATATCAACAGAATGATTCTGAAGTTAAGTCTTAAACTTTTTTCTAATATAGATAAATGCATCGTCTGTATAAATGTTTACTAGCCTTATTTATCAGTTTTAAAAAAGGTACCCTACCAATGACAGTTGGTTCCAGGTCGATAAAGATGGCTCTTGGAACGTGCTTCCCAGCCCCTGTTTCACTAAAGAAGGTGTTGAAAGAGTCATCACCCCCTCCAGTCATCTTTTCTGAGGGCATCTGTCCATCTGGCTGGATCCCATGTTCCAGGCAATACAGCTCCCAACATGCATTGCCAATTTGAGCCCCAGCTTGGCCCACATGGATGGAGATACATTCACGCTGCAAAGTAAGTCTTCGAAAGTCAGCATTGTTGAATAAATAAAATTGAATTTAATGCAATAATTTGCAGACAGATGTCTTGTCAGTGAGCCATGTCTTACCATAGTTTGTCTCTCTTCTCCAACGTTCAGGTATCGGAAAGAAGATGTAGTGCTGGAGACGACAGTGTCACTCTGCTTTTTTATAGGCTACCTGCAGTTTAAGGTGAACAGTGATTTGATCTGAGCTGTAATAAGAGAACTCACTGATGAAGCCAGGATAAGATCATCCATTTAAGAGAATAAGAACAATGTGGAAAGAGGTCACCGCCCTGATCATTGTGTGGGAACTTTGCAGGGGTGTGTATGTGCACCTATTATTTCAAAAGTAAACACAGCTGAGAGGAAGGTAAGATAATGCAGTTTCACTTGGGAATAATGAAACACTTGATGTTAAACTGCTTACACCGAGTTCTTGAATATAGCAGATTGATCTTTGAAACCATTTATAAGAATTTTAGTAAATAGATTACTCATTCTATTGTGTGGTTTTATTATTTTCTTATACTGACTGTTTCATGTCTGTATGTTACAAATATGTGGACACTTGAGAATGGTTGCAGTCATAATTTTATATATCTGGCTGAAGCGATTTGTCTAGGCTCATACAATTTGAAAGTATTTGATAAATACACAGATTTATGGATGTATGTTGAAAATATAGTAGACTCCATTTTCAGTGAAATAATGCGTAAAAGCACAAGTAAATGAAGGGACAGTGTTTCTAAAGCAATAAACATTACTAGCTCAACTACTGCTGTTTTCAAAATAGAAAACATGAGAACTGCCTCATTAGGAATCAGCTGACTGAATGGAGTACGCAGCAACAGCCTTTCCGGAGAAGTTTTATAATTTCTACTATAAAAGTCAACCACATAGTGTGACAGTAAGGAACAAAAGGCCTCTTTCAAGTTTATAAGCCTGAGGAGAGTAAAATACAGGGTTGTTGGTTTCAGCAATGAGTTTCAGTTTGGTGGCAGTGAATTTGGGTTAGGGGGGCCCGTTTCAGTTGGCAGGAGTAACCCAACCAGGTGATGCAGTACTAGTAGCCCAAAGGCAGAATGCTTTGGTCTAGAAACAAGTCAGACCACTTTCAGGGTCAGTAGGCATGCAGTGCTGCTAGGAGCTGTTGACTTAGTGTAATCTCTTGTTTGAAGTTAAAACATTGCAGCTTCTCCATTCACAAATGTCATGTCAATACTTTCCCTGGTAGTTTTCTACTGTATGCTCAATTTTTTCCCACACATAAAGGGAAAGAAGGACGTGTTGAAGGCTGAAGAGAAATTAATGACTAACTCAACGCTATCACTTTGACCGACTGTTGGCAGTTAGTGCAGGGTGAAACTGGAGTATCTACTGCTCCTTTTTAAGGTCAATTTCTCTCCTGAGGCTGTGAGACTCATCAGTTACAATTCTGATAAACAGGCTCATAATCACACAGCTCACAATGTACCATTGTCTCAACAAAAGTTCCGGTTGGGCAAATAAAAAATGTTGGTTTTATCTATTCTGCAAATGCATGGTGTTTAAAAACTAGAGGTATCATATTAACATTAATGCAATCCTGAATTGTTTCATATCAGATAGAGTATTTTCTTTAATTATGAACAAAATGTCAAGTGTCGTTTAATTTTACTAAAAAATATCTCTTCCCTGTCCTTCTCTCTCATACGTTGCACTCGTAGGTGTAGTCTGTGTCACAAAGCTCTGTCCCACTTCTTTTGTTTTGCAGTTTAGGTCCCATGCACTGGACCTTTACGTTTCTTTACAAACAGGTAACAAAGGAGAAAAGGAAACAGACAAAAAGGATTATTTAAAAAGAGTTCATCGCCCAGTGGTTAGGGAACAAAGGCGTAAGTATGGAGTTAAAATTTAAAAACTACTTGTCCTTTTTTTCCCCATGGGTATGTACAACATCTCAAACCAAAGCATGAAATCCTTTTCCCAGCCAGTGCTGGAACATAAGAAAGCTTAAAGGTGAGTAGGAACATACTACCAGAGCTTACTGTATACAGTAAGTCCAGACAGTATGCTACTGTTCACATACAAGGGGGAAAAAACTACACACTAAGCCGTCACATGCACCATCTGTATTTCCAGCTTATTGAAAGTGGAGCAACTGTGCCCTCTAGCTTTCAAATAGGAACACTGGCATTACGTTTAGAAATGTAACAGTCTGGGAAAGGTTTTATTTAGAAGTTTCTTCTCAAGATCTTTGGCAGCAAGCCTAAGCATAATAAATACACTGATTTTGAATACATAAATTAGGCAGGATTGGATCTTCTGGGATCCATAAACAAGGTCTTGTTTTTAAGATAAGTATGGTAGGCAGATAAATCATTGGCATATATTAAACAAACAAACAAAAGCAGTAGAACAAAATCAAACACAAAGTATTCAAAATAAGCCTATCCAAAATTTACCCAAGAGTGGATGTTAATAGGAATTGCAAGTTTCAGCAAGATAAGAAGAAGGTTGTTTATTGATTTGTTTTCCCCTGCCACCACTGGATGGAGCTGTAAACATACAGTCTTAAACCCAGGGGTGAGTCAGCAGCAAGAAGGAAAATTAAGAATATTGTTTTGTCCTGATGGGCCAGGAACACAACAGTGAGTTTTAAAAGCAGTCTGGATAAGAGGTTGTAAGAAAGAAAAAAAAGGATTTGCTGTGATGCAATATAAAAGTTGAAAAGAACCTTAGCAATAAGAGTGAATATATCTGACATTTTATATGCCTGAACATACTGAAGGAACAGCATTAAACAGCAAATGTTTCTGAGTGACAGACATTATATTGTCCATGGGCATATTGCAGAATGAAATAAAACAGGATGAATTTTTGTTTCTTTTGGAAGGACAGTACTACCATGGCTTCTTTGTTTGCAAGATTTGCAAAGCAAAAGAGTGTTTGTTTGTTTGTTTTTTTGCCACAAGGAGGCGCCAGAATCAGCACAGACTGCACGTTTTTAAAGAAAAAGAGCGGTTTATTTGCACTTCAACACAGTGTGTGGCAGTAACCATGAAATGTCAAGTTTCAGAAATGTGGGCCTTTACAGGGAGTAGTTATGAATATCTAGCCCCCTTCAAACAGGAAACTCTAAGTTAACACACTACTGAATTAGTTCGAGGAACTTCCTGTTACATATACTCTAATTCTGCTTTAGAAGACTGTTCCATTTGTTAGTCAATAGGCTGGGGCAAAACTAACCTGCTCTTGTAGCCACACCTTTTCCATGCTCTCCTTGTCTTCCACAATAGCACACAACATCATGCAAAACACATATTAATCTTATCTATGTAATAACAACAGGTTCTGTCAACAGCAAAGGGGCTCTGAAAGGTATTTAGAAATAAATAGGAGGCTAAAGCAAAAACAATTATTTACTCAGGTTCATAAAAAATATTCACTATAATGGTTGCCATTTTCTAAACTTAAGTTCTCACAACTTTAAAGTCAAGGGAAGATTTTCTATCCATCCATCTATCTATCTATCTATCTATCTATCTATCTATCTATCTATCTATCTATCTATCTATCTATCTATCTATCTATCTATCTAATGATAAAGATGACAAAAACATATTGTCTTGAAATCTCAATTTAAGTAGTTTCAGATCCATGTGTAAAAAACAGTAACAGCCACCCTCCAGGTTTTAACTCATTGAAGGCCACAGAAATCACAAGTGAAAACATTCATCCAGTTCCCATTGCGCCATTTTTTTCTCAGCAGAGCTCTTCCTGCACGTTCGCGGGGCGCGTTCACGTCAGTTTTCAGGTGGGCGGGGTTAGCCGCTGAGTATAGCGTGATAACTCCTCGCCCACCTGACATTACTTACTCACTGGGTCCACATAGAAGGAGGCTGTGAGAAGCAAGCGGCAACTTTAAAGACAACTTCAACTTTCCCTTCCTAAGAATCTCTGCTAAGAAGCCACAATGGTGAGTGTAGTTGTTTTTTAAGTGGAAGACAAGTTTTCTATGATGAGTTCCGTTTATTTATCTTTCATAACTGAGAAAGTCAAACGTATGTGGCGGCTTTTTCAGACTACGTCACACGCCCGCGGATGTTCAGGATGTAAATGTGTCAGAAATGTGTCAGATTGTGGCGCGATGAAGCAACTGTGAACTGCTTCCTTTGCGCTCCTGTAGCCGCACTCAGAAGTCAGAAATAGACACTGACTGGCAGTAAAGCTGAGCTGGCTGCTGGCCTAGAAGAGCAGGTGCTGATGATTAGTTCTCGTTTTTAGCGCAGCAGGAAAAACAAATATATTCAGTGGCACAAAACATTCTATAGTTTTATTTTTCTGAGAAATGAGCCATTTTTTAAAATCTAATTTTAGTTTAAATGTGCTACTCCTTTGGGAAATGTAGTAAAAAGTGACTGGTCCTCGCAAGGAATTAAGGTGTGTCTCACACAACTATGAACAAGTCAGCACAGATTGAGGCAAGGCGCCTTTTTTTCTCTCCTTTTCTCTTAGGTGGGAGGGAGCTTTTTCCTCCAAATTCAAACTGCAATGAATAAAAGTGACAGACACTAAACCACAGCTCTGGCATGCCCACTTCAAATAAACCAACAATGCAATAATTGTTTCATAGAGCGGAAAGTAAAGTCACATGCTTTTTCGTAATCATAAGAGAAATCGGACTAAAAACCTAATCCCTCCCACATGAAGTTGGTTGCAATAACTTTGTGTTATAGTCTTGTTTTCCAGGGCCAGGAACCAGCACCCAAACAGAGCCTAATCTTTGGTCTGTTTGCTCAGTAGTATAAACACAGCTTGTTAGCATTGCCAGTACCTCTTATAATGACCAAATGGTGTCATTGTGTACACTACTACAGTAAAACCACCCTTGTCAAACAGTTCTGATCACAAAAGTTAAGTCCAGATATTGTTCATGGCATATCTAAGTCTTAACATAAACTGACGTTAGCAACGTAGCATGAAGTTGAGTTGAGCAGTTGGTATTGAGCTTGTTCAAAAAGCTGAAAGGATCCAATATGCTCAAGGAAGGGTTGGGAAATTTGTAGATTAAGGATCATAAGTCAATCCACATGGCTGTTTCCCTCAAATACGTGGCATAATCTAGGCCTGTTGCACAAAAAGGGTACAAGTCACATTCAGTCAAAGCGTGACACCCTGATGGCTTAGAAAGAGAGGCTTAAAAAAAGCTGCAGTCATAATAAGAAATGTCACAACAGTCAACCACTTTTTTAAAATTGCGTGCAATACACATCTAGTCCTCTCCTGCCCCACCTATTTGCCTCAGGCTGTTACTGTTGGACTTTTTCCATCCTGAGCTTGTCGATTTTCAGCTGGACTGACCTCTTATCTTTACTTGTGTTCACAGTTTAAAATAAACATGAAAGGATACACACATGGATAGGTCACACCCCAACAAAGTTTGTGGCACCATTAGCTTTGGCCTGCTGCTTTCAAATTTCATAACTTGATCAGTGTTTGATAATGAGACTAGGATCTCATCATTAAAGTATAATTATGTACAAACATGTAAACTTGGGTGTGGACAAAGTTTTATTAAATGATCTAGTCTCACTTCTTGTTTGTGGTACATTATGTCCATAGAGGCAGAATCCATGTTGTCTCTCTCTGTCGGCTCACTTTAAATCTCGGTCTCAGATAGGATCTTGAGTAGTCAGAGCAAACATCTTTAGTTAGTAAAAACTGGATTCTCAAGTTCATGCTGGTGACACCCTGACATGCTGTTGTTTTTGTCATCCAGACACACCCTGACAGGTTCTTGAGAGACGAAAGAAGGTTTGGCATTTGACAGCGCCCTGCCTGTGGCAGTTACTTACTCAAACACAAAGTGATGACGAATAACAACAATAAATAACAAAACACCATTCAAGTTTCAACATGACGTGAAGAGGAAGCCGGTAAACAAGAAGGTGAAGGACGCTTCCAAATGATCAGGTGTAAACTGCACGTCAGCAGTGACCACTATTTTGGAGCCAGCCAGTCAGTGTTTACTGAAACAGTCAGCCTCTGCTGCTAGGTGTCAGGTTAGCATGAAGAACCTAAAATAGCTGCTGCACAGAGCTCTGCTAACCTGGAAACCTAGGTCACCTCAGCTGTGCACAGATTCTGCTGAAGTATTGAGGAAATCTAAAAATATTCCTTTGACCTACATGAATTAACTGAGAGAACAGGATAAACTAAAAGCTCCCATATCTTATCCACAAGATCCCTTACTTTGCCTGATTATTGAAACAGGGAAAGTTGATTGCATGGCATGATTAGAGTTTTCTCTGTTATATGATTAGGGATGGGTACCTTTTACATTTGAAACGATACGGTATTGATACCCGGTACCTGGCAATCGGTACTGGTACTCAACAGTACCAATTTTCTGTACTTTTTTTGTGGCATGTGGTAAAAAATATACATTTCTTTAATAATAAAATATAGATATATTTTGCAGTTTAACATATATTTTCTTCATTATATAACCTTACAATGCTGTGTTCATGTCCAGCATGGAAAATCACCCACTCTTCCACTCCCTCGCAGTCACAAGGATGCATTTAGGTACCTAAACATGGTACCGTTTGATTTTACATGAATCGGTACCCGATACTTTTGACAAAATTTGGTCGATACCTATAAAAGTACCTAATTTGGTACCCATCCCTATTTATGATGTGACATAAAGTTATGCAACCCTTGAATTTCACGATCAAAACATTAATATTTTTTATCAAGAAAATGTGTTAAGTCTTTGTTTAAGCTGATAACAGACTCATTTCAGTGTCTGTCAGCTTGTAAACGAGCTATAGTGATTATTCTGGCCAGGTGTGGACAATGATGTATAAATTCATATAATACATTTTAATCAGTGGAAAACAAGCCAGACAGGAATGTGTGACTTCAGACTAATCCATCAGATACCATACCTGTCAACACAAGCTCATTGCCAAAAAAGCAGTCTGTCTTATTAAGGGAATGTGAGGGAGGACTACTTTTATATCATCAGAAAAGTAAATTCTTCCATGGCTGAAGGTATGTCTGAGGTCTGTATTGCCCAAACTTGCTCTGTGCCTCAGGCCTCTGCTCTGACTACACCTGTTGTGGTTCTCCAAGAACATGGAAAAATTAGTTTACTTGATTAATTGGGCAATTTGATCATCTCTCTCCCACAATATGCTTCATAAACCTCTGCACTTATTGAAAATGTCCATCCAGTCATATACTTCTGAGGCCCATGCAAATAAAAACAAAAACGTGTCAACACTGCAACAAATATAAAAAGCATTTCACACTGCATCCTTCCTCTTACAGTAAAGCTACTCTTAGATCAAGTATTGTTGTGAGGTCATTTCAGTAGTCTTGTCTTTTTATGTGGGACATCCTCAAGGACTGCATGGTTAAATTGTTCTCTGAACTTGATCTCCGTTTTAGATCAGGAGCCTGGCTCAGACAGTCACATGACATCGACTGACAGCTGCAGTAAATCTATTTTGCCAGTTCTTTGGAATTTACTCACCCCACCTTTCCTCCCAAAGAACTCCAGCTTTAAACATTTGGCACAGTTTCTGAGATATGCCTTTGAACCCTTTGAATTGCAGGGCTTATGTGGAAAACCTGATCATATTCAGGAGCGACTTGTTGTTTGGTAGAACATACAGTCCTTTCTCTCTTTTTCGTCTCCCAGCCCTCCTTCATGTTAACCTATTTGTCGTCCTCCCTTCCAGCGTGAATGTATCTCAGTCCACGTTGGCCAGGCTGGTGTCCAGATGGGGAACACCTGCTGGGAGCTTTACTGTCAGGAACACGGCATTCAGCCGGACGGCCAAATGCCCACTACTAAAGAGACCAGAGACGACTCTTTCACCACCTTCTTCAGTCTGACTGGGGCTGAAAAATATGTCCCCAGAGCCATCTTTGTTGACCTGGAGCCCACTGTCATTGGTTGGTTGTGATATGATTTTGTTTTTTGGTACGAGGTATTAACACCTTGTGATACAGTGCTGTTAGTAACAACTTTTGGATAATTTCTGCTTGTCTGTTTCTGTTTCATTTCCCAGATGAGGTTCGCACAGGTTCATACCGTCGACTCTTTCACCCTGAACAGCTGATTTCAGGAAAAGAAGATGCAGCAAACAACTATGCCCGTGGACACTACACTATTGGCAAAGAGATCATCGACTCTGTCCTGGACAGAATTCGCAAACTGGTAAAGTTATTGTCAAAAGTTAAAAAGTTCACACACTTTTTAACATGTCTTCATGTAATCAGCATCTTGTGTCTTGAGCCTGTAACCTAAATACCTGCACAGACTTGCACCCAGACCTGATACTACATTACATTTTTCTTGTTCTTATCTATAGTCTGAACAGTGCACAGGCCTCCAAGGGTTCCTGGTCTTCCACTCCTTTGGTGGAGGCACAGGCTCAGGTTTCACCTCCCTGCTAATGGAGAGACTCTCTGTGGATTATGGTAAAAAGTCTAAGCTTGAGTTTGCCATCTACCCAGCCCCCCAGGTCTCCACAGCAGTTGTGGAGCCTTACAACTCCATCCTGACCACCCATACCACCCTGGAGCACTCAGACTGTGCCTTCATGGTGGACAACGAGGCCATCTATGACATCTGCCGCAGGAACCTTGATATTGAACGTCCATCATACACCAACCTGAATCGCCTCATCAGCCAGATTGTGTCTTCAATCACAGCCTCTCTTCGCTTTGACGGAGCCCTGAATGTTGACCTGACAGAGTTCCAAACCAACTTGGTGCCATACCCTCGTATCCACTTCCCTCTGGCCACCTATGCCCCGGTAATCTCTGCTGAGAAAGCCTACCATGAGCAGCTGTCTGTGGGTGAGATCACCAACGCCTGCTTTGAGGCAGCCAATCAGATGGTGAAGTGTGATCCTCGTCACGGTAAATACATGGCCTGCTGTCTGCTGTATCGTGGTGATGTGGTGCCCAAAGACGTCAATGTTGCCATCGCCTCAATCAAGACCAAACGCAGCATCCAGTTTGTGGACTGGTGTCCCACAGGCTTCAAGGTGGGCATCAACTATCAGCCTCCAACTGTGGTTCCTGGAGGAGACCTGGCCAAGGTGCAGAGGGCTGTGTGCATGCTGAGCAACACCACAGCCATCGCTGAGGCCTGGGCTCGTCTGGACCACAAGTTTGACCTCATGTACGCCAAGAGAGCCTTCGTCCACTGGTATGTTGGAGAGGGAATGGAGGAGGGAGAGTTCTCCGAGGCCAGAGAAGACATGGCTGCCCTGGAGAAGGATTATGAGGAGGTTGGGATGGACTCTTGTGAGGAGAGTGGTGAGGAAAATGAAGAGTAGGAGGCTTAGCTCTAATTTAAAATTCGTTTTCACAGATTTAAGGATCTATTTATGTTAAAAAATAATGCTGATGTAATCCAGCATCTTTTGCATTTTGGTTTCAGTGCCATAATTTTTTTTTATTTCCATCTTTTTAAGTAAAAAAAAACCATGACAAATTCCTGTGCCTTTAGAATCATTATGTTTGCAATGGCTTTTATGTCTCACAATTTGTTAATGTGTTTTCATCAAGACATACAATGAATGATGTGCAACGACCTGATTTTTTTTAAGCTGGAAATGTTGCTCAATAAATCTTTCTCCTAAAACATAACTGCCTTCTTTTGTCCTTAGTGTGTATCCTACTACAGTGTTTGGATTTGTTGACTAGTCCTCTTTGTGCTAATGTCATTTAGTATTGTAATCATTCACTCACAGCTATTTAGATGGTCATATTTGGAGGTATAACAATCATTAAGAAGATGAGGTAACCAGTTTGGTCCAGTCCTGCTTGAAAGTATGGAGGCGTATTTAGGATAAAGCTTAAAAAATGAAACATGAAAATGAAAATGCAATATAGAAGATATGTTTTCATTTCAAGAAAGTAGCAGCATTATTTGAGTCATTTAATGAAATGTAAATTCCTTTTCATTTGGATTATGTCATACATTGTGCTTGTTGAAGTTGATATTGAAATTTTAATTTCATTTTTGCATTTTCACCTTAGTATTTTTATTTGAATTATGTCCGGTAGTTAGCAGGCCATTTTTTGAAATTTAAACAGCAAACACACTTTATTTCACTTTGAATTATGTTACATAAAGTGCAGTCTTTCAGATGAAAATAAAATTGATAATTGGATATTTGACTTTTTACTTTAATTATGACTCAAATAATGTGCTGATAAACTTGAATTAAAAAAGTATGTTCTTTATTGCATTTTCATTTGAATTTTGTGCTATATGCTTCCACATGTGAGGCTTCCCATAATCAGAAGTTTAACAAAGCTGTGTGGACTTCACTTGGGCAGATTTCTTTTGCATTACACCAAATCCAGTGTCTCTGTGTTTATTCAGGTTGTCATGAATATGTTTGGGTTTTTGTTTGGAAATAAGTAGTAGAGACATTGTCTGTTACACAGGAAATTAAACATCAGATAAACATCCCTTAATAACAGTATTGTAGTGGCATTTCTTGTCTGTATCAAGGCCACTAAAAAACTGCTGACTTGATAACTTAGTTCCTACGCGAATGAAAAGAGATGTATCTGGGTTTTAAACTTTTAATAAAAGAAAAAGTTTCTTTTACATCACATGTCATCACATGGTAGAAAAACCATATGCTCCCAAGCCACGTAAGTTCTGAGCCACTCTGCCGTGTATGAGGCATCACACAATCGTACAAAGGGGCAGGCCAAAGGGGAGGGGGTCAAACTTAACTCCTGGGTGATTTTTAATATCTAACAGCACAGTCATTAATTAAATGTATTACAAAAAAAAAACAAAAATATAGATTTTATGAACTTAGTGTTATATTTCAAATGAACTTAAATTATTGTGCCATGGCTCTTACAAGTATCATACTCAGGATTTAAGTACTTGTCCAGTACAGAGCATACTGCAACACTACTGATAAAAGAATTCTTAACATTCTGTACTGAATGCAGCAGCACTTGCAGGTGATGTAGTCTCTTTGTTTTGGAATGCTAGAGGCAATATAGAAGAGCCACAGCATAGTTGACAAACCAAAAACTCGGTTTGTTTTTGGCCTTTAGAGAAAAGACAAGACAGGGGCAGAGAAAAGATGTAAGAAAAGCATGATAGAGGCACAATTAATGGGCAGAATCTGAAGGTGGGGCTATGACGTTGCATACTCTTGTACAGTAGGTGGCGGTATGCACCCGAACGTTGTTTCGATCCGCTATGAAATGAAAGAAGAAGAAGAAGCCCAACACTCGATCCGTTCCCGCCCCTTCCACTGCGTAGCAAATGTGGTGACAGTTTATGGTGGTAGCTGTGGAGTGAATCGTTCGGGACAGCATTCGTAACTTTGCCGGCTGAATTCACGGCATTTGAATTCAATTCATAATGGCAACACGCTGGGGAATATGCAGTGCTGGCAAAATAAGTCACGACTTCTGTGTTGCTTTACGGACGTTGTCTCCCAACGACCACGAGGTAAAGTTTTAGTTGTGATGCAACTCTTTAAACTAGTTTGCTAACATAATTTGAAGCATAATTTGATTTTTTTGTCCTGTAGTTTGTGTTCATACTGAGTAATGTCATGCAGAACGATTACTGTTAAGTCTGAAAAATGCTTATAGTTAAAATACAACAACGGGATGTGTTACGATGTAAAACACATGTCTCAATATGTTTGCATTCATAAATTGCAGTTATTTGTGCACGTCCGCTACAGCTGTGATCAACGTGTGACTTTTATGAATTCGGTAGACCAATAAGTCAACACCAGGTAACGAAAACTTTGCATCCTCAGATAGTGGCTGTAGCAGCGAGGAACTTACAGCGTGCTGAAGAATTTGCCAAAAAGCACAACATCTCTCGAGCATATGGAAGTTATGATGAGCTGGCAAAAGATCCAAACATTGGTGGGTTGTTGCGATAGCATATGAAGTAATCAGCATTCTTTGTATTTATTTAGTATCTTTTAAACCCTCTTTACTTTTTGTCTGTCTAGATGTAGTGTATATTGGCACCATCCATCCTCACCACCTTACTGCTAGCAAGCTTTACATGAAGGCGAAGAAGAACGTGCTCATTGAAAAGCCACTTGCCATGAATTTAAGGGAGGTGAAGGAACTTATATCTGATGCCCAAGACAACAGTGTCTTTCTCATGGAGGTAGCTAAATGGGCATCCTTTCTAACCTGGATTGCATTAGACATGCATAATCTAAAATTTGCACCATTCTGCACCTTTTCTCAGGCAGTATGGACACGCTTCTTTCCAGTAATTATTGAAGTGAGGAGGCTGCTGGGCCAGGGTGAGGTGGGTGATGTTCAGCTGGTGAGAGCTGATCTGGGTGCTCCACTTACCCACATCCCTCGCTTGGCTCAGAGGGAGTTAGGAGGAGGGGCCCTTCTGGACCTGGGTATCTACTGTCTACAGTTCGTCCTTATGGTTTACAATGGAGAGAAGCCTGAGTCCATCCAAGTCACAGGACACTGCTTAAACACAGGTGATTGTATCTGGAGGGTATATTGACCACAACTCTTTTGTGAATGATGTTATATTTATTAGTTTTATTTTTAATAACTTGTCAACTCTCTAACAAGTAATTTTAAATGATTTAGTCCTGCACTTCAAATTAAGGAGGCTCTTATTGCATTTTCTGCTTAGGTGTTGATGCAACAGCAGTTTTAGTTCTTCAGTTTTCAGGAAACCGACTGGCCATTTGCACCTGTTCCATCACCATGAAGCTGACCTGTGATGCCGTAATCATTGGCACTAAAGGCACCATGAAGGTAAAACATAAAGCAAGAAAAATTTCAGTTACTGCAACACAAGAACCACAAAAATGTAAGTCATACTGGACTCCATGCCTAAAATAACATTTGATTTTTAACAATCCAAGAAAGATGCAGTAAGCACAATGCCCCCTTTCCCAAATATGATAAAATAAAACATGATACCAACTTCTGCAGCAACGGATGAAAAAAGGTAAAAGTAAGTGCACTGAACTGGACAAAACAAAATCACAGTCCCAAAGTTCTGGACTTTTTTCACATGCCTAGATAGAACATGATCCCCACTTGTGTTGCATCAAATTTCAAATAATTTGTTATCAAATTCACATTATAGGGGCGGATAGAGAAAACATCACTTTTGAAAAAACTCTGTCCTATTTTCAGAGCCCTAAAAGATGCATTAAGCAGGGGCCCCTCCAAAAATGCCCCTTTTGCGTTTTGTCCTGAGAAGTGCAAAAGCTTACAGCACCTGGTATTCCCAGGCGGTCTCCCATCCAAGTACTAACCAGGCCCGACCCTGCTTGGCTTCCGAGATCGGACGAGATCGGGCATGTTCAGGGTGGTATGGCCGTAAGCGAGAGATGCAGGAGCATACAGGCTATATGAACATAGCTTAGTGTGGTACTTGCACCATATGAGAGGCATGCCCAGATCAAAGAAAGACAACAAATCTTCACACTGTGCGCCATCTTGATCAGTCTGGCGCTGATAACGGCACATTATCATTTTTACCCCTTTTCCCAAACATGACAAGATAGAACATGATCCCCCTTGTGTTGCATCAAATTTCAAATAATTTGTTATCAAATTCACATTATAGGGGCGGATAGAGAAAACATCACTTTTGAAAAAACTCTGTCCTATTTTCAGAGCCCTAAAAGATGCATTAAGCAGGGGCCCCTCCAAAAATGCCCCTTTTGCGTTTTGTCCTGAGAAGTGCAAAAGCTTACAGCACCTGGTATTCCCAGGCGGTCTCCCATCCAAGTACTAACCAGGCCCGACCCTGCTTGGCTTCCGAGATCGGACGAGATCGGGCATGTTCAGGGTGGTATGGCCGTAAGCGAGAGATGCAGGAGCATACAGGCTATATGAACATAGCTTAGTGTGGTACTTGCACCATATGAGAGGCATGCCCAGATCAAAGAAAGACAACAAATCTTCACACTGTGCGCCATCTTGATCAGTCTGGCGCTGATAACGGCACATTATCATTTTTACCCCTTTTCCCAAACATGACAAGATAGAACATGATCCCCCTTGTGTTGCATCAAATTTCAAATAATTTGTTATCAAATTCACATTATAGGGGCGGATAGAGAAAACATCACTTTTGAAAAAACTCTGTCCTATTTTCAGAGCCCTAAAAGATGCATTAAGCAGGGGCCCCTCCAAAAATGCCCCTTTTGCGTTTTGTCCTGAGAAGTGCAAAAGCTTACAGCACCTGGTATTCCCAGGCGGTCTCCCATCCAAGTACTAACCAGGCCCGACCCTGCTTGGCTTCCGAGATCGGACGAGATCGGGCATGTTCAGGGTGGTATGGCCGTAAGCGAGAGATGCAGGAGCATACAGGCTATATGAACATAGCTTAGTGTGGTACTTGCACCATATGAGAGGCATGCCCAGATCAAAGAAAGACAACAAATCTTCACACTGTGCGCCATCTTGATCAGTCTGGCGCTGATAACGGCACATTATCATTTTTACCCCTTTTCCCAAACATGACAAGATAGAACATGATCCCCCTTGTGTTGCATCAAATTTCAAATAATTTGTTATCAAATTCACATTATAGGGGCGGATAGAGAAAACATCACTTTTGAAAAAACTCTGTCCTATTTTCAGAGCCCTAAAAGATGCATTAAGCAGGGGCCCCTCCAAAAATGCCCCTTTTGCGTTTTGTCCTGAGAAGTGCAAAAGCTTACAGCACCTGGTATTCCCAGGCGGTCTCCCATCCAAGTACTAACCAGGCCCGACCCTGCTTGGCTTCCGAGATCGGACGAGATCGGGCATGTTCAGGGTGGTATGGCCGTAAGCGAGAGATGCAGGAGCATACAGGCTATATGAACATAGCTTAGTGTGGTACTTGCACCATATGAGAGGCATGCCCAGATCAAAGAAAGACAACAAATCTTCACACTGTGCGCCATCTTGATCAGTCTGGCGCTGATAACGGCACATTATCATTTTTACCCCTTTTCCCAAACATGACAAGATAGAACATGATCCCCCTTGTGTTGCATCAAATTTCAAATAATTTGTTATCAAATTCACATTATAGGGGCGGATAGAGAAAACATCACTTTTGAAAAAACTCTGTCCTATTTTCAGAGCCCTAAAAGATGCATTAAGCAGGGGCCCCTCCAAAAATGCCCCTTTTGCGTTTTGTCCTGAGAAGTGCAAAAGCTTACAGCACCTGGTATTCCCAGGCGGTCTCCCATCCAAGTACTAACCAGGCCCGACCCTGCTTGGCTTCCGAGATCGGACGAGATCGGGCATGTTCAGGGTGGTATGGCCGTAAGCGAGAGATGCAGGAGCATACAGGCTATATGAACATAGCTTAGTGTGGTACTTGCACCATATGAGAGGCATGCCCAGATCAAAGAAAGACAACAAATCTTCACACTGTGCGCCATCTTGATCAGTCTGGCGCTGATAACGGCACATTATCATTTTTACCCCTTTTCCCAAACATGACAAGATAGAACATGATCCCCCTTGTGTTGCATCAAATTTCAAATAATTTGTTATCAAATTCACATTATAGGGGCGGATAGAGAAAACATCACTTTTGAAAAAACTCTGTCCTATTTTCAGAGCCCTAAAAGATGCATTAAGCAGGGGCCCCTCCAAAAATGCCCCTTTTGCGTTTTGTCCTGAGAAGTGCAAAAGCTTACAGCACCTGGTATTCCCAGGCGGTCTCCCATCCAAGTACTAACCAGGCCCGACCCTGCTTGGCTTCCGAGATCGGACGAGATCGGGCATGTTCAGGGTGGTATGGCCGTAAGCGAGAGATGCAGGAGCATACAGGCTATATGAACA
Source organism: Halichoeres trimaculatus (assembly GCF_033239565.1). Taxonomy (NCBI): domain Eukaryota; kingdom Metazoa; phylum Chordata; class Actinopteri; order Labriformes; family Labridae; genus Halichoeres; species Halichoeres trimaculatus. The sequence goes on from NW_027437197.1 coordinate 22,241,552, forward strand.
TAGCTTAGTGTGGTACTTGCACCATATGAGAGGCATGCCCAGATCAAAGAAAGACAACAAATCTTCACACTGTGCGCCATCTTGATCAGTCTGGCGCTGATAACGGCACATTATCATTTTTACCCCTTTTCCCAAACATGACAAGATAGAACATGATCCCCCTTGTGTTGCATCAAATTTCAAATAATTTGTTATCAAATTCACATTATAGGGGCGGATAGAGAAAACATCACTTTTGAAAAAACTCTGTCCTATTTTCAGAGCCCTAAAAGATGCATTAAGCAGGGGCCCCTCCAAAAATGCCCCTTTTGCGTTTTGTCCTGAGAAGTGCAAAAGCTTACAGCACCTGGTATTCCCAGGCGGTCTCCCATCCAAGTACTAACCAGGCCCGACCCTGCTTGGCTTCCGAGATCGGACGAGATCGGGCATGTTCAGGGTGGTATGGCCGTAAGCGAGAGATGCAGGAGCATACAGGCTATATGAACATAGCTTAGTGTGGTACTTGCACCATATGAGAGGCATGCCCAGATCAAAGAAAGACAACAAATCTTCACACTGTGCGCCATCTTGATCAGTCTGGCGCTGATAACGGCACATTATCATTTTTACCCCTTTTCCCAAACATGACAAGATAGAACATGATCCCCCTTGTGTTGCATCAAATTTCAAATAATTTGTTATCAAATTCACATTATAGGGGCGGATAGAGAAAACATCACTTTTGAAAAAACTCTGTCCTATTTTCAGAGCCCTAAAAGATGCATTAAGCAGGGGCCCCTCCAAAAATGCCCCTTTTGCGTTTTGTCCTGAGAAGTGCAAAAGCTTACAGCACCTGGTATTCCCAGGCGGTCTCCCATCCAAGTACTAACCAGGCCCGACCCTGCTTGGCTTCCGAGATCGGACGAGATCGGGCATGTTCAGGGTGGTATGGCCGTAAGCGAGAGATGCAGGAGCATACAGGCTATATGAACATAGCTTAGTGTGGTACTTGCACCATATGAGAGGCATGCCCAGATCAAAGAAAGACAACAAATCTTCACACTGTGCGCCATCTTGATCAGTCTGGCGCTGATAACGGCACATTATCATTTTTACCCCTTTTCCCAAACATGACAAGATAGAACATGATCCCCCTTGTGTTGCATCAAATTTCAAATAATTTGTTATCAAATTCACATTATAGGGGCGGATAGAGAAAACATCACTTTTGAAAAAACTCTGTCCTATTTTCAGAGCCCTAAAAGATGCATTAAGCAGGGGCCCCTCCAAAAATGCCCCTTTTGCGTTTTGTCCTGAGAAGTGCAAAAGCTTACAGCACCTGGTATTCCCAGGCGGTCTCCCATCCAAGTACTAACCAGGCCCGACCCTGCTTGGCTTCCGAGATCGGACGAGATCGGGCATGTTCAGGGTGGTATGGCCGTAAGCGAGAGATGCAGGAGCATACAGGCTATATGAACATAGCTTAGTGTGGTACTTGCACCATATGAGAGGCATGCCCAGATCAAAGTAAGACAACAAATCTTCACACTGTGCGCCATCTTGATCAGTCTGGCGCTGATAACGGCACATTATCATTTTTACCCCTTTTCCCAAACATGACAAGATAGAACATGATCCCCCTTGTGTTGCATCAAATTTCAAATAATTTGTTATCAAATTCACATTATAGGGGCGGATAGAGAAAACATCACTTTTGAAAAAACTCTGTCCTATTTTCAGAGCCCTAAAAGATGCATTAAGCAGGGGCCCCTCCAAAAATGCCCCTTTTGCGTTTTGTCCTGAGAAGTGCAAAAGCTTACAGCACCTGGTATTCCCAGGCGGTCTCCCATCCAAGTACTAACCAGGCCCGACCCTGCTTGGCTTCCGAGATCGGACGAGATCGGGCATGTTCAGGGTGGTATGGCCGTAAGCGAGAGATGCAGGAGCATACAGGCTATATGAACATAGCTTAGTGTGGTACTTGCACCATATGAGAGGCATGCCCAGATCAAAGAAAGACAACAAATCTTCACACTGTGCGCCATCTTGATCAGTCTGGCGCTGATAACGGCACATTATCATTTTTACCCCTTTTCCCAAACATGACAAGATAGAACATGATCCCCCTTGTGTTGCATCAAATTTCAAATAATTTGTTATCAAATTCACATTATAGGGGCGGATAGAGAAAACATCACTTTTGAAAAAACTCTGTCCTATTTTCAGAGCCCTAAAAGATGCATTAAGCAGGGGCCCCTCCAAAAATGCCCCTTTTGCGTTTTGTCCTGAGAAGTGCAAAAGCTTACAGCACCTGGTATTCCCAGGCGGTCTCCCATCCAAGTACTAACCAGGCCCGACCCTGCTTGGCTTCCGAGATCGGACGAGATCGGGCATGTTCAGGGTGGTATGGCCGTAAGCGAGAGATGCAGGAGCATACAGGCTATATGAACATAGCTTAGTGTGGTACTTGCACCATATGAGAGGCATGCCCAGATCAAAGTAAGACAACAAATCTTCACACTGTGCGCCATCTTGATCAGTCTGGCGCTGATAACGGCACATTATCATTTTTACCCCTTTTCCCAAACATGACAATATAGAACATGATGCCCACTTGTGTTGCATCAAATTTCAAATAATTTGTTATCAAATTCACATTATAGGGGCGGATAGAGAAAACATCACTTTTGAAAAAACTCTGTCCTATTTTCAGAGCCCTAAAAGATGCATTAAGCAGGGGCCCCTCCAAAAATGCCCCTTTTGCGTTTTGTCCTGAGAAGTGCAAAAGCTTACAGCACCTGGTATTCCCAGGCGGTCTCCCATCCAAGTACTAACCAGGCCCGACCCTGCTTGGCTTCCGAGATCGGACGAGATCGGGCATGTTCAGGGTGGTATGGCCGTAAGCGAGAGATGCAGGAGCATACAGGCTATATGAACATAGCTTAGTGTGGTACTTGCACCATATGAGAGGCATGCCCAGATCAAAGAAAGACAACAAATCTTCACACTGTGCGCCATCTTGATCAGTCTGGCGCTGATAACGGCACATTATCATTTTTACCCCTTTTCCCAAACATGACAAGATAGAACATGATCCCCCTTGTGTTGCATCAAATTTCAAATAATTTGTTATCAAATTCACATTATAGGGGCGGATAGAGAAAACATCACTTTTGAAAAAACTCTGTCCTATTTTCAGAGCCCTAAAAGATGCATTAAGCAGGGGCCCCTCCAAAAATGCCCCTTTTGCGTTTTGTCCTGAGAAGTGCAAAAGCTTACAGCACCTGGTATTCCCAGGCGGTCTCCCATCCAAGTACTAACCAGGCCCGACCCTGCTTGGCTTCCGAGATCGGACGAGATCGGGCATGTTCAGGGTGGTATGGCCGTAAGCGAGAGATGCAGGAGCATACAGGCTATATGAACATAGCTTAGTGTGGTACTTGCACCATATGAGAGGCATGCCCAGATCAAAGAAAGACAACAAATCTTCACACTGTGCGCCATCTTGATCAGTCTGGCGCTGATAACGGCACATTATCATTTTTACCCCTTTTCCCAAACATGACAAGATAGAACATGATCCCCCTTGTGTTGCATCAAATTTCAAATAATTTGTTATCAAATTCACATTATAGGGGCGGATAGAGAAAACATCACTTTTGAAAAAACTCTGTCCTATTTTCAGAGCCCTAAAAGATGCATTAAGCAGGGGCCCCTCCAAAAATGCCCCTTTTGCGTTTTGTCCTGAGAAGTGCAAAAGCTTACAGCACCTGGTATTCCCAGGCGGTCTCCCATCCAAGTACTAACCAGGCCCGACCCTGCTTGGCTTCCGAGATCGGACGAGATCGGGCATGTTCAGGGTGGTATGGCCGTAAGCGAGAGATGCAGGAGCATACAGGCTATATGAACATAGCTTAGTGTGGTACTTGCACCATATGAGAGGCATGCCCAGATCAAAGAAAGACAACAAATCTTCACACTGTGCGCCATCTTGATCAGTCTGGCGCTGATAACGGCACATTATCATTTTTACCCCTTTTCCCAAACATGACAAGATAGAACATGATCCCCCTTGTGTTGCATCAAATTTCAAATAATTTGTTATCAAATTCACATTATAGGGGCGGATAGAGAAAACATCACTTTTGAAAAAACTCTGTCCTATTTTCAGAGCCCTAAAAGATGCATTAAGCAGGGGCCCCTCCAAAAATGCCCCTTTTGCGTTTTGTCCTGAGAAGTGCAAAAGCTTACAGCACCTGGTATTCCCAGGCGGTCTCCCATCCAAGTACTAACCAGGCCCGACCCTGCTTGGCTTCCGAGATCGGACGAGATCGGGCATGTTCAGGGTGGTATGGCCGTAAGCGAGAGATGCAGGAGCATACAGGCTATATGAACATAGCTTAGTGTGGTACTTGCACCATATGAGAGGCATGCCCAGATCAAAGAAAGACAACAAATCTTCACACTGTGCGCCATCTTGATCAGTCTGGCGCTGATAACGGCACATTATCATTTTTACCCCTTTTCCCAAACATGACAAGATAGAACATGATCCCCCTTGTGTTGCATCAAATTTCAAATAATTTGTTATCAAATTCACATTATAGGGGCGGATAGAGAAAACATCACTTTTGAAAAAACTCTGTCCTATTTTCAGAGCCCTAAAAGATGCATTAAGCAGGGGCCCCTCCAAAAATGCCCCTTTTGCGTTTTGTCCTGAGAAGTGCAAAAGCTTACAGCACCTGGTATTCCCAGGCGGTCTCCCATCCAAGTACTAACCAGGCCCGACCCTGCTTGGCTTCCGAGATCGGACGAGATCGGGCATGTTCAGGGTGGTATGGCCGTAAGCGAGAGATGCAGGAGCATACAGGCTATATGAACATAGCTTAGTGTGGTACTTGCACCATATGAGAGGCATGCCCAGATCAAAGAAAGACAACAAATCTTCACACTGTGCGCCATCTTGATCAGTCTGGCGCTGATAACGGCACATTATCATTTTTACCCCTTTTCCCAAACATGACAAGATAGAACATGATCCCCCTTGTGTTGCATCAAATTTCAAATAATTTGTTATCAAATTCACATTATAGGGGCGGATAGAGAAAACATCACTTTTGAAAAAACTCTGTCCTATTTTCAGAGCCCTAAAAGATGCATTAAGCAGGGGCCCCTCCAAAAATGCCCCTTTTGCGTTTTGTCCTGAGAAGTGCAAAAGCTTACAGCACCTGGTATTCCCAGGCGGTCTCCCATCCAAGTACTAACCAGGCCCGACCCTGCTTGGCTTCCGAGATCGGACGAGATCGGGCATGTTCAGGGTGGTATGGCCGTAAGCGAGAGATGCAGGAGCATACAGGCTATATGAACATAGCTTAGTGTGGTACTTGCACCATATGAGAGGCATGCCCAGATCAAAGAAAGACAACAAATCTTCACACTGTGCGCCATCTTGATCAGTCTGGCGCTGATAACGGCACATTATCATTTTTACCCCTTTTCCCAAACATGACAAGATAGAACATGATCCCCCTTGTGTTGCATCAAATTTCAAATAATTTGTTATCAAATTCACATTATAGGGGCGGATAGAGAAAACATCACTTTTGAAAAAACTCTGTCCTATTTTCAGAGCCCTAAAAGATGCATTAAGCAGGGGCCCCTCCAAAAATGCCCCTTTTGCGTTTTGTCCTGAGAAGTGCAAAAGCTTACAGCACCTGGTATTCCCAGGCGGTCTCCCATCCAAGTACTAACCAGGCCCGACCCTGCTTGGCTTCCGAGATCGGACGAGATCGGGCATGTTCAGGGTGGTATGGCCGTAAGCGAGAGATGCAGGAGCATACAGGCTATATGAACATAGCTTAGTGTGGTACTTGCACCATATGAGAGGCATGCCCAGATCAAAGAAAGACAACAAATCTTCACACTGTGCGCCATCTTGATCAGTCTGGCGCTGATAACGGCACATTATCATTTTTACCCCTTTTCCCAAACATGACAAGATAGAACATGATCCCCCTTGTGTTGCATCAAATTTCAAATAATTTGTTATCAAATTCACATTATAGGGGCGGATAGAGAAAACATCACTTTTGAAAAAACTCTGTCCTATTTTCAGAGCCCTAAAAGATGCATTAAGCAGGGGCCCCTCCAAAAATGCCCCTTTTGCGTTTTGTCCTGAGAAGTGCAAAAGCTTACAGCACCTGGTATTCCCAGGCGGTCTCCCATCCAAGTACTAACCAGGCCCGACCCTGCTTGGCTTCCGAGATCGGACGAGATCGGGCATGTTCAGGGTGGTATGGCCGTAAGCGAGAGATGCAGGAGCATACAGGCTATATGAACATAGCTTAGTGTGGTACTTGCACCATATGAGAGGCATGCCCAGATCAAAGAAAGACAACAAATCTTCACACTGTGCGCCATCTTGATCAGTCTGGCGCTGATAACGGCACATTATCATTTTTACCCCTTTTCCCAAACATGACAAGATAGAACATGATCCCCCTTGTGTTGCATCAAATTTCAAATAATTTGTTATCAAATTCACATTATAGGGGCGGATAGAGAAAACATCACTTTTGAAAAAACTCTGTCCTATTTTCAGAGCCCTAAAAGATGCATTAAGCAGGGGCCCCTCCAAAAATGCCCCTTTTGCGTTTTGTCCTGAGAAGTGCAAAAGCTTACAGCACCTGGTATTCCCAGGCGGTCTCCCATCCAAGTACTAACCAGGCCCGACCCTGCTTGGCTTCCGAGATCGGACGAGATCGGGCATGTTCAGGGTGGTATGGCCGTAAGCGAGAGATGCAGGAGCATACAGGCTATATGAACATAGCTTAGTGTGGTACTTGCACCATATGAGAGGCATGCCCAGATCAAAGAAAGACAACAAATCTTCACACTGTGCGCCATCTTGATCAGTCTGGCGCTGATAACGGCACATTATCATTTTTACCCCTTTTCCCAAACATGACAAGATAGAACATGATCCCCCTTGTGTTGCATCAAATTTCAAATAATTTGTTATCAAATTCACATTATAGGGGCGGATAGAGAAAACATCACTTTTGAAAAAACTCTGTCCTATTTTCAGAGCCCTAAAAGATGCATTAAGCAGGGGCCCCTCCAAAAATGCCCCTTTTGCGTTTTGTCCTGAGAAGTGCAAAAGCTTACAGCACCTGGTATTCCCAGGCGGTCTCCCATCCAAGTACTAACCAGGCCCGACCCTGCTTGGCTTCCGAGATCGGACGAGATCGGGCATGTTCAGGGTGGTATGGCCGTAAGCGAGAGATGCAGGAGCATACAGGCTATATGAACATAGCTTAGTGTGGTACTTGCACCATATGAGAGGCATGCCCAGATCAAAGAAAGACAACAAATCTTCACACTGTGCGCCATCTTGATCAGTCTGGCGCTGATAACGGCACATTATCATTTTTACCCCTTTTCCCAAACATGACAAGATAGAACATGATCCCCCTTGTGTTGCATCAAATTTCAAATAATTTGTTATCAAATTCACATTATAGGGGCGGATAGAGAAAACATCACTTTTGAAAAAACTCTGTCCTATTTTCAGAGCCCTAAAAGATGCATTAAGCAGGGGCCCCTCCAAAAATGCCCCTTTTGCGTTTTGTCCTGAGAAGTGCAAAAGCTTACAGCACCTGGTATTCCCAGGCGGTCTCCCATCCAAGTACTAACCAGGCCCGACCCTGCTTGGCTTCCGAGATCGGACGAGATCGGGCATGTTCAGGGTGGTATGGCCGTAAGCGAGAGATGCAGGAGCATACAGGCTATATGAACATAGCTTAGTGTGGTACTTGCACCATATGAGAGGCATGCCCAGATCAAAGTAAGACAACAAATCTTCACACTGTGCGCCATCTTGATCAGTCTGGCGCTGATAACGGCACATTATCATTTTTACCCCTTTTCCCAAACATGACAAGATAGAACATGATCCCCCTTGTGTTGCATCAAATTTCAAATAATTTGTTATCAAATTCACATTATAGGGGCGGATAGAGAAAACATCACTTTTGAAAAAACTCTGTCCTATTTTCAGAGCCCTAAAAGATGCATTAAGCAGGGGCCCCTCCAAAAATGCCCCTTTTGCGTTTTGTCCTGAGAAGTGCAAAAGCTTACAGCACCTGGTATTCCCAGGCGGTCTCCCATCCAAGTACTAACCAGGCCCGACCCTGCTTGGCTTCCGAGATCGGACGAGATCGGGCATGTTCAGGGTGGTATGGCCGTAAGCGAGAGATGCAGGAGCATACAGGCTATATGAACATAGCTTAGTGTGGTACTTGCACCATATGAGAGGCATGCCCAGATCAAAGAAAGACAACAAATCTTCACACTGTGCGCCATCTTGATCAGTCTGGCGCTGATAACGGCACATTATCATTTTTACCCCTTTTCCCAAACATGACAAGATAGAACATGATCCCCCTTGTGTTGCATCAAATTTCAAATAATTTGTTATCAAATTCACATTATAGGGGCGGATAGAGAAAACATCACTTTTGAAAAAACTCTGTCCTATTTTCAGAGCCCTAAAAGATGCATTAAGCAGGGGCCCCTCCAAAAATGCCCCTTTTGCGTTTTGTCCTGAGAAGTGCAAAAGCTTACAGCACCTGGTATTCCCAGGCGGTCTCCCATCCAAGTACTAACCAGGCCCGACCCTGCTTGGCTTCCGAGATCGGACGAGATCGGGCATGTTCAGGGTGGTATGGCCGTAAGCGAGAGATGCAGGAGCATACAGGCTATATGAACATAGCTTAGTGTGGTACTTGCACCATATGAGAGGCATGCCCAGATCAAAGAAAGACAACAAATCTTCACACTGTGCGCCATCTTGATCAGTCTGGCGCTGATAACGGCACATTATCATTTTTACCCCTTTTCCCAAACATGACAAGATAGAACATGATCCCCCTTGTGTTGCATCAAATTTCAAATAATTTGTTATCAAATTCACATTATAGGGGCGGATAGAGAAAACATCACTTTTGAAAAAACTCTGTCCTATTTTCAGAGCCCTAAAAGATGCATTAAGCAGGGGCCCCTCCAAAAATGCCCCTTTTGCGTTTTGTCCTGAGAAGTGCAAAAGCTTACAGCACCTGGTATTCCCAGGCGGTCTCCCATCCAAGTACTAACCAGGCCCGACCCTGCTTGGCTTCCGAGATCGGACGAGATCGGGCATGTTCAGGGTGGTATGGCCGTAAGCGAGAGATGCAGGAGCATACAGGCTATATGAACATAGCTTAGTGTGGTACTTACACCATATGAGAGGCATGCCCAGATCAAAGAAAGACAACAAATCTTCACACTGTGCGCCATCTTGATCAGTCTGGCGCTGATTTCCCCCTCAAAAAAAAAATTCCCTGAAACACTGAAGTTACACATGACTATCTCTTTTTAGGGTTTAGGCTTGAAGACAAATGAAATAAAGACCCACTTTGATTTCAAAGTGTATGTGCTGATCAACCACATTACATTTGCAACAGCTCATAAATAATCTGCTTTTTCACCTGTATGCTGCTGTTCCCCAAATGTTATATCAGTGCTGTTTTTTAAACAGGTACCAGACCACATGTGGTGCCCAACAATCTTTGAGATGGATGGGAAGAAAACGCAGTTCCCCCTTCCAGAAGCTGCCATGCCACTAAACTTCACAAACAGCACAGGTCTACGGTATGAAGCTGAGGAGGTTCGCCAATGTCTTCTTAAAGGTACAAAATACTTTCAGCTCACCACTCACTGAAAATGGGATGTGATACCTTCTGAGGTTTTCTCTTGCTGAAGTCTCACCCACCCTGTGTCACTTTTTCTTTTAAAGGACTGAAGGAGAGTCCAGGAATGCCATGGGCTCACTCCAGCCTGATTGTAGAAATCATAGATGAGGCCAGAAGACAACTGGGGGTGACATTTGATCAGGACAGCATTTAGTCACAGAAGGAAACATAAAGAACAGAAAAATGGAATCAAAATCTTTGTTTTTTTATTTTGGAGCTGAAGAACTACTTTGTTTGAATGAAGAAGGCCCTTGTAAGTCATAACAGTACACCAAAGCCATAAATATCAATAATATGATAATTTCTCATGAATTGTGATATCTGCTGTATCTATGCTTGTCTCTCTAAAGTAGAGAGAAGTATTGGAATTACATGGTTACATTAAAGTTGTTCAGAAAATGTGGAGATGCGTCATGAGAAAATAAACAGTGCCCTCATGTGTCTAACTTAAAAAGTGCACATAGCATCAAGCAACACACAACATGAGAGGCATTTGTTGATCAAAGAAAACATAGCAAATGTGCCTTCCCGATCAATCTGGTGCTGATGACAGTGCATATCATCATCATCATCATCGTTATTATTATTATTATGATTATTATTATTCCCACCAAATATTTCTTCCCAGAAACGTTGAGGTAAACTTGTCCATCCCTTATCCTCAAACAAAACCCTGCTTAGCTTCTGAGAACAGAAGGATTTGGGAGCATTCAGGGTGGTATTGCAAGAAATAACTTATTTTGTACAAGTCCATGTAGAGCAATCGTAATAAACATATTTGGTACAAACAAGAAAAAGCGTAACTGTTGTAAATAATGTTCAAAATCCCAACACATAAGACAAGTCTTGCCACAGTGAAGAAACACTGAAAAGTTGCTATCAAAAAACTGTTTCATGAAAGCAAATTTATCCAGGTCTTAAAATGTGTATCAAAAATGTTGATAATTTGCCAGGATATTAAACCATGTGAACCATTTTTTTTAAACATTAACCTGAATTGCTAATGAAGGTTTTTTTTTTCCCAAAAACGGTGGCTGTAGGGTAAATTGAGTCAAATTCCCTAAGGTTAATTGAGTAAGGGATTCATCTTACCCCACCTTGAAGTAGAGGTGGGGGATATAGCCAATATACTTGATATATTGCTGATTGTTGCACCTGAGATGTATGAAATGACTTTATTAAGACCACCCAGTACAAATTGTCATGCAGATGTGGATATGTAAATCTGAATGAATCACTTAAGTGGAAATAAAAATATGTAACTACATAGAATTTTGTGTAAAATAAAAGGATTGCTTTACTCAACCTGATCATAAATTCCCTCCTTTTCCTTTTTTTTTTTTTTTTTTAAATCTAACTGAAGGGTTTTCTTGAACCATTACACTGGTGTCATTTTATTCGTCTTAGGGTGAACTATAGCATTTTTATAGGGGAGAATATAGAGGTAGAATATACAGATACAGAGGAGAAATCAGAATACTGTGATGTATATTGTGTATCCTGATAAAGCATAACATTTGCAAGGCGCCGCCCTGTTGCCTATGGCTGCCTTTTGCAGCAGCTCTCTCTTCTTTGTCCATTTCTTGTAATTATTTTAGTCTCTTTTTCCTAATCTTTGTATTTGGAGTGGATCATTACTTTGTATGGCTCATTTGTTGGTTGTAGACACCAAACTTTTTGTGGCTTCTGTGATATTTTTACTACTTTTTCTCCTATGTTTGTCTGGAGATTCTACATGTAACCATGGCTGCATTGTTTACATATGAACTCAGCTGTTAGCAGCCTGTAGCATGTCAATGCTAACTGGTGTAAGGCCTGATGTCTTCCCACAAGGAGGTGAGGACGACCTGCTGGTTCTCAGATGTGAGCTAAGAAGTAATGACATCGACCTGTCCTTTCATCCCTTGTTATGGGGAACATGAGATGCAACATAAGAATACAACAAAATACAACATAAGATGGATGAGCTAGCCATGCTAACCCAGCAGGGAATACCAGAGGGCAAAGTAGCATCATGCTATTCACATGGCTAACAGAGCTAACATCAGACACCAATGCCACATTGGAAGAGCTTCACCTGCTGTGAGCAGACAAGATCTAGGAGACAGAGATGAAGCATGACTGAAGAAGCTCAGTCCTGGACACAATGGAGGTGGAGGCTGGCTGAACTGGAGAATGATGGACAAGCTGTCGTCATTTATTTTCTTATGGACCTTTTTGCACTTTCTATACACTTTTTTACTTTTGTTTTCTTGATTTCTGCTGTGACTTTAATTTCGTTGTACTTGTTACAATGACAATAAAGTTCTATTCTATAAAAGTATTGAGACCTTTTCATGCAGCCCTACCATGAAGCATGAGTTACATTATCTCTATAAAGAAAAAAAGTTTATTTCAGTGTCATATTACATAGCATTTTTTCTCATTCCTAGTATTTTACAGATTGTAGAAGAGTTGTACCAAGAAAATTCAGCAGAAGGTCAGACTGAGGCCCTTGAAGAGAAAGGAGGAAGATCCATAACAGCAGCAGCAAAAGGGACACCTATTGACAGGTCAACACTGTGACAGTTCATAAAAATGTACGAGTAAAAAGCAAGATTAAAAAGTAGGGTCAAAAGCAGGTACAAAACTTTTGAACAATCATAATTTCACTCCTGAGAATGCCCCAATTTCGAACAACATACATAACAGTTGAAGGTAGATCGCTGTGCAACAAGGACTGGGTTGATAAAGTAATTTTTATGAAAATGAATTATTTAAATGAATGGATAAAAAATTTAAATGAATGAATAAATAAATAAATCCATGCAACACATGAATGACATCTTCTCAGTTCACTCTTGCCACATCAAATATGGCGGCGACGTCGACGTAGGTTGCTCGGCAACTAGACAGACGCTTTCACTTCCGGAAGTGCGTGGCTTAAAGGAAATATGGCGCACGGTGCGGGGCATTTACCGATAGTATTTATTTCTTCATTTCATACCTTTACACCATTTGTATTATCAATTTTGGTCTCTTTGACTGCATTTGAAACAGTTATCGCTAATCATGCTTTTAGTGCAAGCCAAACAGCTACTTTACCCGTCGCTGCTGCAAGAGAACTACGGTAATTGGTCTGGTTTGTGAAGTTACTGTTAGCTAGCTTTTCTGAATGCTAACGAAAAAGTGCTAACAGTGATTCTGTTTTATTTAGCAACAAGGGCTGCGGTTAAACCGAGAGTCCCAAGTCTCACAGTACAAATTTGTGGTTGTTGTTTTTTTATCCTGTTTGTTTAAATGGTTTGCTCTAATAAGCCTCGTAACACTTGCAGTGACTTCAAGGGTGATATCGCCGAATTCCATGGGAAAAGTTATCAGTATGAGCATTTCTTGTATCGTGGGACCATATAGCCTTTTGATAACCTTTCATTCACTTATATTTGAAGAAAACTACGAATGTCTCGGATATCGGCGTAGGAAAAGTCAAATAAATTGCTCTGAAAAGTAGCATTTTGTGTCCTTTCTCCACCGTTTAAATCGTATAACGCTTCAGATTACAACAAAATAGTAATCTGAGATAACTCTTACCATTTTAGGATCGTACTTCAGTCTCCCTGCCAGGATTCACCTCCTGTGAAAAACCTCGGGGTTTAAATGCGGGGCAGAAGTGCTACTTTAGCAGTCAGTCTGAGATTTTGTTGGATGGAAGCCCCTTGTTTACCAGTCCTGAAATTTATAGCTTTATTACATACTAACTTGTAGATGACCCTAACAGCGCAGAATAAACTGTGGGGTTATTTTGTAAATAATATACTTTTTCTATAGTTGTGTGGGGAAATGTTGTACTAAATTTCAGATCTATACATCAGAATTTTGAGATTTCCTGGAGAAAGTGGTATGAATTTATTATTAAATTGTTTTGATGTGCACAGCTACCCAATATGGCTGTGGCTATTCTCAGCCCTCTCACTGACCTTCCTTTTGTTATTCAACTCAAAACTGGATCAATAATGCTCACTATTAAATGAGATGGGTTTTATGTATTTCTTAAGACAGCTTTCCTCTGTGCACTTAATAATGATATGCCTATGTTTGTGTTCTGCTTTCTCAGGTATCTTTTATATGACGTGAATCCCCCGGAGGGTTTCAACTTGCGGAGAGATGTCTACATCCGCATGGCCTCCCTGGTGAAGACACTGAGGAAGGACGGGGATGATTGGGTATTGGTGCTTCCTCCATGGGGCCGTCTGTACCACTGGCAGAGCCCCAACATCCACCAGATGCGAATTCCATGGGGGGAATTTTTCAGCCTCACCAGCCTTCAGGCGAATGTCCCTGTCATCGAGTATGAGGAGTTTATTGCAGGTCAGCTTTAAGCTCAGAAAATGGATTCTTTGTCTTATGTTTCAAAATGAACAGCTGTACAGTGAAAAATATTTGATTTGCGGTGGAGCTATTTCCATAAGATGTACTTGACCAACTCAGAACAGCATAAAGTATGCTGAGGCATTATTTGATGATGGGAGCTAGTTTTAACTCAAACACTCAGTCCATTATTCTAGAGGGGATGGAGACACATCCCCACAGTCAGCTCCACTGTTCTCAAAGGTTTGTGGCAGGTTTGCTGACTATCTCGTATTACCTCTGGAGCTCCTCCCACTTAAGTAAAATATAGACAGGTGAGGGAAAGTGAGAAGAGGAGGGTCGATTTTTCACATACAGCGTGTAGTTCATACATACACTGATGTACATCTCATATGAAAAAAAAAATTAGATTCTTCCTTATCTTATTTTAAGTGAGTTAAAAACAAAGATTCAGTTTTGTGTTTGTGTTTTATTTTGCTGTAGAGAATGGAGGCCCTTTCATAGACCAGGTCCTCGTTCTGCAAAACTATGCTGAAGGATGGACTGATGGGAAGTGGGAGGAAAAAGTCGATGAGAGACCCTGTATCGAGAAACTGATGTACTCCAAAGATAAGCAGGGCTACTACAGGTAATGCAGCAAAGCACAAATTCTGTTTTTGACTCTAACAAATACAAAGTCAAACTCTAGATGTCCTTTTTACTTATTGTAGAGCAGTAGCAGTGCTTAAAGTGGTGGTCTTTTTAAGTTAAACTATGACTCTCCACTTCCTTTTCACAGTGACATCACTGTCTAATCTTTAAATCCCAGTTTCTGTGAAGACACACTAGCTCAAACTTATTTAACAGGGAGACATACAGGCGTGAAGTGTACTCACGAAACAGCCCCTACTAGTTGTCCAAGCATCACATAGTCTGCAAACACCAGCGACTTGTCAACAGGTTACAGTAGAACACAAATAAAGGATCAGTGCACAGTAGATTAGACTACAGAAGTTAAAATTTGGATGAGGGAGATAGAGACTTCAAGGTAACTGTTATTATCTTTCGTCAGTCGACCATGACAAGCCAAGCCTTGTTTTGTGCGTCACTGTTATCTATTTCATGATACCTCTGCTTTCCAAATCCAAAGCTTATTGGATCACTGTTGACCTCTAATTAAATAACAGAAACTGTAGTTTTGGAAACACTGATCTATCTTTGCTTCTTCTTGTACATATTTCTCATTGCATTTGTCACTCATCTTTTAATTCATCTTGTCTGTGTGGTTTCAGGGGCTGGTTTTGGGGCTTTGAGGAGACAAGAGCTCGAAATGTAACATGTGTATCAGCCCAAGGCCATGCCTCAATCATGGCTCCAGTTCTTCAGAAAAACATCACAGTAACGTGAGTGCACATGGAAACACCTTGATTTAAAATGCACTGACAGATGAATGAGCTGACTGACTTTTAGATTTGTCAAGCACTGACAGCTGCTTGAACGTGTTTGTTGTAGGTGATGACTTGCAAATCCAGTACCATTAACAAAATAACAAATTCTGTCAAACAGATAGGTATTATGTCACCAGCTTTCTTACACTACACCAGTGTCACCTGAAAAATGCAGGGATTCCAGTTTTATAAGATAAATATCTTTATTCTATAGATCAACAAACAAGCTTAAAGATATGAGTTGTACTATGTAGGGAAAGCAGCTTAGTATGGAGTTGGTGTACAGACCTGTTTAACCCCATTATCAGAGCAGATGACAGACAAACTGCTTACTGTGAATATGTTGCAATAAAAAATACCCATTGACACAGTCTGGTCATACAATAGATCATATGGATTTTAAAGTGTCACCTAACCAAACCACTCCGCAATCCTCCATACGTTAGATTGATTCTCCTTTTGTAACACCTGAAACATAACCTGTCTTTCTTATAGCTTAAGGTATCACTTACCAGCTGCTCTGTTTGATCTTGTGCACGCTGAAGGGGATTAACTTGTTTGTAAAACTGATATTTTGCAGATCTGTAATGCTCGACCGAGCAGAGACGCTCCTTCATGACCACTATTCTGGGAAGGATTACTGGGATGTAAGTGAAGTAATGAGCTGATGTATTTCACCATTTTCTGTAATAATGGTGTGTGAAATCTCGAGCCGGGATGATATGCTTTTCTCCCAGTTTAATTCTTTTACAATTCTTGGGTGCCAATTCGAGCTAAATAGCGATTCTTTGATATTTCTGAGTTTTGAGATTTTTAGTTTGCTTCTTCAACACTAAACCATAAGAGTAATAATACTGATGGTGATGTCTACGGACAAAATCAGGAGCCATATTTTCCCCCAAAAAATGCACATCGCATGTGTGTCAGTTTTTAAGATTTAAGAGTTAGTTTTTAAGATTTATTCAGGGGATCTTACATTTCAACTTTTCCCAACCAAGTTTATAACCAAAGACTAAAATAGAGGACTTGCATTTGAAAAAAAAATATTTTTGAATAAAGAAAATCACAATTTAAAATTTTTGAACAAATAATCCCGATACTCAGATACGTTTTTTCTCCCACCCCTAATGAAATCTGCTAAGCTAGACATTGCTCTGCATACAACTAAAACTAGCTTTAAAGCTTTAATCTAATATTTACCCCTTTGTTTTTGTCTGTGTTTTTGATGTAGACCCGCCGCAGTATGGTTTTTGCAAAGCACCTGCGACTCATAGGGGATGACTTCAGAGCAAAGTTCCTGAACTCCACAGACAGCAGAGACCTCACCGTTTACAGCGAGGACTGGACTCGCATGAGGGTGAGTCAGTGTGTCTGAACGTGACACCAGGATGTTTTTGTTCAAAAGGGATTAAGGCTGTTGAAAGAAAGGATGTATCAGTACACAAAAAGTCATTTCACTTCTGTGCACTATGTCTAAGGTTTTGGTTTGGTAAGATTTGGGTACAGTACGGAGGATAAGCAAGTAATAGAATGCATTTTTCCTTGAATATGAAGATGCTAATTGTTTCAGCTGTCTGTCTTAGGCGAAACTAGGCTCAGCTAAAGGAGGTCCATACCTGGGAGTCCACTTACGCAGGAAAGACTTCATATGGGGACACAGAGAGGATGTCCCCAGCCTCAAGGGGGCAGTCAAAAAAATGCGCAGCTTGATGAAGAAGCACAAACTGGAAAATGTATTCATTGCAACAGATGCAGATAGTGACGGTAAAGACACACCAGCATATCCAGTTGGTTTTATGTTTTATGTCTTGATGTGAATGTCATCCTGATTAAAAAGTGCTGTTACTTTATAAGTTATCCTTAAGCTGACTTCAATCTGTTGTAGAATTGAAAGAGCTGAGGAAGTTGTTGCCTGAAATGGTGCGGTTTGAGCCGTCAGCTGAAGACCTGGAGCTGCTAAAAGATGGAGGAGTGGCCATCATCGATCAATGGATATGTGCACATGCAAGGTAAATTGACTCTGCTCTGCCCAGTGAAAAGTAAACCTCAAACTTTTAAGACTTTCTTTCTTAATGTAAATCTTGCCTTTTTATCAAGTGAAAATTATATGTTGTATTCAAACAAGGTATTTTAAGCAAAACAATGAGTTATCATCTACATACACTGCAGTCTCTCTGTTTTTAAAAGGGGGATGTGTGAGTGCCCATGGTATGGGTAGCCAACACATCTTGGAAGGTACCATTACAGCTGAACATCACAGGTTGGGGTACCACATGCTGTCGTGCAGATGAGACCTTTCCAGAGAAAGCTTGTTGAATGCTAAAGTACATTCTGCATTCATTACATCAACATAGCACTGCAGTAGAAACTGGCTTGCATTCCTTTAGACTTTGTTCATTTTACAGAGTCACAAGATCTTGAAAAATTAGGGTTATATAAATGCACAAGCTGATGCTGTACTGTCAGCCTTGCAGCGCTCTAGCTTCAGGCTCTTAATGCTTGGATGTTGCACAATTCCAAACTGTGAACTTCTCGTGAGTGCTGAATTGAAAGAATCTGGTTGACCAATCAGTCATCAAAGGTTAATGTCTTGTAGCTTTTGACCAACATAGAATCAGATTTGTGGTTACTCAGATACCTCTGACTATTGTATAGACTATTGTACTATCATACCTGCCCTTGGAAAGTATTTGTACTGGAAGAACTGGTCTGGACACCTGTACATGCTGTTCTCACAACATCTGACTTTTAGAGGTAAAGGTACCTTGCGTGGCTCTTTTGTTTTTACTGTCCTTTTTTGTGTCTCTTTCTTTTTTTAGATATTTCATAGGGACGTCAGTTTCCACCTTCTCTTTCCGAATCCATGAAGAGCGAGAAATCCTGGGTTTTGACCCTAAAACTACATATAATCGATTCTGTGGGGACACTGAGAAAGAATGTGAACAGCCCACACACTGGAAAATTGTCTACTGACGTGATCTGTGACTTACACACACAAGTGCCAAAATCAGTATTTAAAAGGGACATTTATCTAAAATATACAAGCTACCTTTACTACTTCTTGTTTTTTTCTTTATTATTATTTTTTATGTTACATGTTTTTGGTTGAAGAGTTGTGCAATTGGGTCTTTTTTTGACCACTGTGACTGAACCTTATGATCAAAGGACCAAGACTGTGCTGCCTAACGTGTGTTACCGAAATGTTCAACATGTACACCTGCAGATATTTTGTAGGTTGTGTTGAATGTTCAAGCGTTTTGCCTGCCTGTTGTTGTGTCTTATGAGTGAAATGGATTGTGTTTTTTGAGTATTTGACATTAAGTGAGATTCAAACCTGTTCAACCTCCCACCTGTCTATATCAGAGTATCATTACAGAAATATTACACAGAAGAAACATATAAGCACAGCAGAAAGATGATGCAGTTTTTATTGAAAGAAGAGGTTTCTTTTATGATGTGTTTACAATGAGCATATTTGCCAAAAAGCTGGTCTTTTATTCCACAGAGATTTTGAAACACTTTTTGCCCTTGTATACCTTTTAACAACCCTGCAGTCTTGCAGTGTTCATCTTTCAGACTTGTTGCCTTGTGTTTGCACATCACTTTACTTTAAGTGTGATATTTCCACCAGCCACAGATTTAAGCGTTAGAAAATGCGACCATGTTTTTGCACAAAACTAAAAAGTTATGGAGGACCACTTATAAAAAATTAGCCCTACGAGTGATTGAGAGCATCAAATTGTATCTTGCAATCATAACTTTAAAATTATCTTTATAAAAGTGTTGAAAAAGTCTGTTTCATTTTGTTGTGAAATTATTTTTCACTTTTTGATATTTGTATGCAGATGCTAATATCAATATTTATTACACTCTCCACAGTGTTTTGAAATTCTTCCTTTCGTATTCGGTGACATACATCAGCTATAAACTGTTTGGCATTTTGACAATGATAATATTATCAAGCTCTGATACGCCACTGAGCCAGCCAGATGTACGAACACGTGTGTTTTCATTCCTGCTGATGCCCACATTTTGATCTTGTACGGGCAGTGTCTCGTGATTTGGTTTGTACTTGAGATGTGTGTTTTTGATGTTTAATAAAGATTTTATCAGAATTTAAACATTTCTGTAAACAATGTGGAAAGAAAAACACAGATCACAGCTATTTCAACATTTCTGTCTTGTTATACGTTATGTCAATCAAGCACTGGGATTGGTTTTCACATGGTTTAGGATGACTCAGCATCTTAAACTCTCAGCTGCCTTATACTCAACTTTTTTTTCCACAGCCAACTCAATGAAGGAATCGCTAACCAACTTTTACTGATCAACATTTACCCAAGCTCATCCTGTCTCAGCTGAACCCTGCAGTTCCATAATGTTCTTTTTCAGTATGTACTTTATGTTAAGAATTTGCTGTTAAATTCGATACTGAAGCTATCTGACAGATGTTACTGTCAGAAAATGTCCTGACTTAAATTTCTGTGAAAGGTTATACTCAAGCAGTAGGTTCATGAGAATACTGACTTTCAGATGTTCACACTGATCAGTGTCAGCCACTATATGCAAAGTGAGTAGGTGGGAGAGTGTGAGAAAGACGGAGAGAGGCATTTTCTCGGGTGTGTAGTCTAATGGCTGAAAATTTTTCAGTTTCTTTTATTGAGTTTTTTGACTGAGATTTGACATGGATTTCTGTTTATCCTCCCTATACTGCCATTAGAGATGCAGCGTCTCTTAAATCCTCTGCATTGTTTTGACATCCCCCCTGTGAATCCCCTATATGGTGTAAGTGGTATTTTTCCCTTTGGAGACCTTTATTCCACAGGCAACACCTTATAGCCATTAGTAACTGAGTGAGTCACGAGGTGCCTGGGCTGCCTCGTGCTGTGTCTATTGATGCTCTACCTTGTGTTTTTAACTAATCTTTATTTCACTGAACCAGTGGAGCTTTTAATGCTATCCAACAAAACAATAGACACTGTTTCCCATAAAACAAAATAATTTCCACCTCTTCTCATGAAATATTTTTCAGTTTATTTATCTTATATTTATTTATTTCTTAGTTTTATTAAGTGTATATCTTCTCAAAACGTTATTGATGGATCTCCATGTAAGATACCTTTATGGAAATTGAATTACAGGCAATTTTTGCAAATCATAGTTATTTCATGAAAATATTTTATTCTAACTTAATGGACCAAAAATTATATATCTATATCTATATATATATATATATATATATATATATATATATATATATATATATATATATATATATATATATATATATATATATATATATATATATATATATATATATATATATATATATATATATACATATACATATACATATATATATATATACATATATATATATATATATATATATATATCTATATCTATATATATATATATATATATATATATAGATATATATATATATATATATATATATATATATATATATATATATATATATCCACATCCACTTGTGCTCAATGCATGGGCATAACTATCACAGGGATATAGGGGCAGACGTATTGGCAAACAAACTTTGAAATGTGACCAGCATGGTTCAAATGTTAAGTAGTCAACATAAACCAGACAAACGTGATTTTCTTTAGTTCTACCCTCTCTTAAGTGTGATGTAATGTAATGTAATGTGGTGTAAAAGTCAATTAGCACCATATTCATACAATTGTTTGATTAGTCTGAGGCTACACATCACATCCTAATTTGCTGAAACAAAAGCAGCCCAGAGTTTTGTCTTTTTTTTTTCCAGCAGTCTTCCTTAAGCTGCTGTCCCTTTGTTATGAGCAGACAACAGGCACCTGCAGTCAGCAGCGTCACGCCCCCTCACGTTTACCTGCCCACATGCAGGTGGAGCTGTTCACATGGGACAAGGACCAAGGAGGCAAAGCTTGTATTAACACTTTTTCAAAACCTGTACTGTCACTGAACAAGGACCTCGGTGTTTTCTATTTCAGACCGTGTTTTTTTTCTGTTTAAATTCGATAACCAACTGATGGAAAAGGCATCCTGCTAGGTCCCACCTAGCGCCATGTCTTTGCTCAAGAGCCCACGAGACACCGACAGTTAGCGATTAATTGGACTTTTTACAGACGGACGTAGAAAGGTGAGTTAACTTCTTCAACAGTGACGCATTGCCTAAAAACAAAGTCGGACACAGAGATATAAAATGACAGATATGGTCTTCAGTATTGCACTGACAAATTAATTTAGCTGCAATTATTGTCACTGAGTGAATTCATTTGTACACCTGTTAAAGCTAATAGCAGCGCCGTGGACTTAAAAAATCTTGTTCAAAGGGGAAGTTTTCAGTAGTTTATTCATTTATAATTATATTTATTTATTTTATTTATTTATAATTATATTTATTTATATTATTTACAGAAGGAACTTATTTGACATTTTTGTGTATATCAGCTTAAAGAGAGGAAGCTAGTTTTAACTCTAGCTACAGAAAACATCAAAAAGCACAATATTGTCTCCGAAGTGTCATGGAATTGAAAAATAAATATGAAATGTCAAGTCACCTCAAATTGTTTAAATGTACTGAAAGATTTTTTAATGATGTGATGCAAAATTACTGTAAGGTGACAAGGACCCCTCATGAAACCTGATTAATAACTTAGACCTGTTTGCTTCTTCCATGATCAAAGGTTGGATCAGTGCTCTGCCTTAATCCAACATTTGCCTAGTGTTAAGACACACAAAACATAAACTATCAACTGGTATAACTGTTTATCCTTGTTTTCTTCACTTCAGCCTCTTCCAAAGATGGCTTTCCTCCACCAGCTGAGGCTCCTTCTCTGGAAGAATGGGCTGGGAATCATCCGCCAGCCTGTAAGTGATCTTTCAGGCACACTTATGTCAAATATTAACATCTACCATCGCCTGAGAATTAACCCAAGAAATGTTGCTTTGGATACTCATACTTTAGCAGTACTAAACAGAATGAATTCTCTTGTAGTTATGGTCCCTTACTCTAGTCGTCTGGCCTCTGATCATCTTCATAATCATTGCTGTGGCCCGACACCAGTTTCCTCCCATTGTGAAAGACACATGTAAGTATTAACTGCTTTAGGAAAAGTTCTTAGATCTGGTGCTATTGACAATTTCATGTATTTGTGTTTTTTTTTTTTTCCAAAAAAGTAGTCTTACTTCTAAACAATCAGTTCTGAGCATAATGTTTATAGTGAACAAAAGTGTACAGATTAAAAATAATGATTAAGAAAACAGATCAAAGCCTTCTACTTAAAAAAGTAGAAATTTAAATGGGTTTCTTACCTCTCTTTTAAGGTACCCTGTGCAAAAACAAAATGATAATGGGAGTATATAAATTCAGAATGTCTATCATTTATATCAGAACTCAAATTTTCATCCCTCTGTGTTGTTTCCGGATTACTGGTTGTGGCACTGGTTAAAGGTTGGGTCTAAATGGGTTCAAGTTCATACCTGACATGTTCCACAAGCTTTTTGTTGGGAGCCTTGATCAATTGGTTGCGGCCTTACACCCTTTCACAATAAATGTAAACAAAATGTCAGTTCAGCGGTAACTTCTGGTACTTCAGATCTAGGACCCTCCCCTTAGCGTCTGACGTGGTGCTTGAACTCTTTTATTCTTAAAAATGCAGGCAATCACTTGAGATTGAAGTGGATTAAGGTGTGTAACAAAAGGGTGGCGTGTGATCCGCCTTTTGTTTCACCACATGTGAGCAGAGATAAGAGTGGAAAAGTTTGTTGTGCAAAAAGGGAAGGGCAGACAATAGAGAAAATACAAACCTCCCAATCAAACCTGTTTGTTTTTTTCATGTGTTGATAAGTTTTACATCAACTGATCATTGCCTCAGCCTCATTTTAAACAGCATCTCTAAAGACACCTGCATGTTTCACTATATTCAAGTATATTTATCACATATTATATTGAAGAATTTCTTTATATAAAGCATCATTTAATGTAACTATTTCTGAAACAACATCCTGCTCAGCTCAGGCATTGACTGCAACTAGTTAACCCTTCCCTTTTTTTGTCAGTTCAGTCTTTTTTTCTGGCTCACATTCTATTGATGTCAAGATTTCCATGTAATACAATAACCCCCGTGTGCTCTGGTAAGAATCAGTTCAGCGGACGTGAACAATAGGACCTACCCTCTCATGTTAAGTGCTGTTTGGTGGCTAATTCATACCAGAAACCGGAACAGTGGTAGACCACACCCAAAGCAGGTAACAAAACCTTGGGTAGCATCTGGTTGGAGCAAATGACCAGAGGTGGCCTCACGTTATGTAACGTAGCTCAGGAAAAAACAAATCTTGATCGATCTCAGAAAAAACTAACAAACAGATTATTAATTTAATGCTTGAATGTCAAGCTTTGTGATCATTGTTGAGAAATACATTTTTAAAAGTTATTTTTGGGCTTTTTATGCCTTTATTCAGAGAAGCTAGGACAGTGGATAGAGAAGAAAACAGGCAAGAATGAGGGGTGACAGGGAGTTGGATCCATAATGCTCTCTATCCTTTAACAGCAGTTATCCTCTTTGAGTGTGGTTTAATAAACCTGTAGGATCCACAGCTTAACATAGTTTCACAATGTTTGATTAGCCAGAACACTGTCCCTTTCGTTTCAATTAACTCATTTCCCTTTTTCAAAGCCAGCTCCTTGTCTTGTTGAGCCATATTGTCAGTGTGATTTACAGTTTCCCTCTCCTCTCTCTGTAAACACGATGTGAAATCCTATGCTGCATTACTGTAAGTGTTAGCACTGTGGTCTTTTGTGACCTACCTCTTTGAGTGAGTGTGTAGGCTGAAGGTTTCATAATGTTTTCCCCACACGTCCTAACTGTGCGTAACAGTCTGTTTGCTAAGCCAACAGTCCCTTTCTGCCCTCTGACATGATGAAGTATCACTTTCTGTGTTAATAGTTTAACTGATACGAATTCAGAAAGGTAAGTCTGGTCACATCAGCTTCAAAAGAACCCGATCTACATGATATTTACTTCCTTATTTCTTTGTTTGAAATCTAAGCAACAGCTTGGATTGTTTCACACAATGGATGGTATAAGTTACTTCAATGCTAGTGATACAGGCACATGGCAGTAAGCACAAACTAGATCTTTTCATCAGAAATGACCCTGAAAGACATGAGTAAGAAATGAGGACACAGAACTGTGATCCCTTTTGAACAAATCCAGTTAAAACAGATTAACCAGTAACAATAGAATGCAGTTTCATACAATCTGGCGTTTTCATTTTTAATTTTATTTCACATTATTGTAAAAAAAAAAAAAAGTGCAATAACTTAATATTTCATACAGCTTTTTTTTCTACATAGACCCAACTTAAACTGATGTTTTAAAATTAAAAGAGTACCTTTCACACCAACCTCTATTTCTCACAAAGGAACAAACAAAACAGAAATTGGAAGTGAAATACATCTTTAAAAAAGGGGGAGGTTTTCTTGAATGTGCTGGAAGGTGCACACAAAACTTTAATGTCCTAATGATGGAGTCCAAGGTTGAAATGAAGCTCAGCTAACTTCTCTGCTATAACGGTTAGATAAAAAAAGAGAGGCAGTAACAGAAAACCTTTTTTTTCATGAGCACCCAATAATAATAATAATAACTAAATAATAAAAAAATAATTTTCCTGTGAGCATTAAAAAATAGAAAAATAAATAAATAAATAAATAAATAAATAAATAAATAAATAAATAAAATTAGACAAATAAAATAAAAAAAAAAGATAAATACAAGGACACCTTCTTGCTTTGCTAGAAGGTGTCCTCAGCTTAGGACCCTAAAAATAAAAAGACGTTTTCCTGTGAGCACTGGTTGGTATCTGCTGTGTATGGAAACCCCCTTATTTAAATTAATTTTTAAATATATTATTATATTCGTTTATTAATCAAATCTGCCCATGTCACTTTAGGGTCTTTAAAGATGTCAGACATGCATCAAAATACAAAAATTAATCAAAATGTTGACCAGAATATTAGATTTACTTACAGTTTAAAATCTTCTAAAAAATACTTTTCTTTTTTTTTTGATTCCACCGGCAAAAAAAACAGCTTATTTCTCTCTAAGTAAAGATCTAAAGTTTGGGGATTTCTTCAAAATGAAAAAGAGCAAACCTCTTACAACATTATGTGTATAAAAACTGAATTGAAATCAGAATGGTAAACAACTCCTAAATTTATGGTGTTAGACCTCTGAGCCTTATGAGCAGTTTTTCTCTGCCTACCCAAAGTTTTTTTTTCCTTCTGAGTTTGAAACAGTAAACTAAGGAAAGGACATGATCTTCAGGGTCTGAACAAAACATTTCATAATTGAATATCGAACATCTCTTTCAGGTTACGTGGGACCCCGAAACCTACCCAGCACCGGCTTCTTCCCTTTCCTGCAGACCCTCATGTGCAACACAGACAGCCACTGTCACAACACATCACGACTTGTGGACCCGACTGAATCAAAGACAAACCACAGATCCTCATTACATGACAGGTGCTCCTACTCTGTTTATCACTATGGCTTTATATTATTTGCTATTTGAACAACAATGTCTGATATTTAAAGAGATATTTCAGACCTGCATCTAAACTGCTCCATTCCTGTTCCTTATCTTGTCTGCTACAAAGCTGTAAAGAGCTGATGTCTTTAACTTGTTTGCTTTATTTTCTTTAAATGTGCAATAACACGTGCCATTATATAAGCATAAGCCGAGCCCTTTATTCATGGTCAGTCTTCACTGGTTCTCTGATTGAAGCCTAAAGGTTAAATTATGGTATCACAGAGTCAAGGTGGCTTACGGGTGTTTTCTCCTCTATTGTGTCCAAAGCCTGAAGATTGAAATACCTGATGAAGGGCTGAGAGAAAAACCTGTTTGTCTAATCTCTAACCTGCTGGTGTGACGAGTGATGTTGAGCAGTTCTTCAGCAGAGCGGCTTCCAGTCGTGTTTTATGTGTCTGGAAAGACAAAGTCCCTCCTCTGCTCTTACATAGCAGCCTTTGCTCTACCAGATTCTGTTATGGAAGATTTTTAATCTGGTAGTTTTCCTTTATGTTTTTGGCCTTTGTTACCAGTTTGGCACTCCTCTACCGATGCTTTGAATTTTGCCTTTGAGGCTGTAAATCCAAGAAATCCAGATGACAAATATTTTCTTACCAAGCGTAAGACTGTTTAATTTTTCATCACAGCATTTGACAGCTCTTAAATACTCTTTTGTTAACAGGTCTGTGAATTTATGATGGTATCTTAAAATTATTTTGCCTGAACTTTTCACTCTGTATGACAGTTTGAGGAGTTCTGAATGGGGACGGCTAATGAGTGGGAAAGACTTATTCGACATCCCTTTCCTAAAAGACTCCAAAAAGGAACCTGCAGCTCTGGTTAAGACCTTACTGGACATAGTTGGTATGTTACCCTCGCACATATCAACATTATCATCACATTTCTATGCTTTCCTGTAAAGTTTCCCTCCATATTTGTGCTGTATTTTTATTTTGTCAACATGTTCTTGTATTTAAGGTACATCAAATGGAGGCAGACATCTTAACATCTCCTTCATGAACCTTGATGCAAGTTTAACTGGAAACAATGTGAGTATTGTCCATGTTGTGGCAGGGACAAGTTTGATTCCGATACCAGGTTTCTGTTTTTCTAGTAGCTGACAATCAAGTATTTGGAATCATACATTTTAAGTTTTTAAGTTTTTAATCCTCTAACCATAACAACAAACCCAACCCCACACTTCTTAAGAAACAAAACAGAAGATCTTTGTCCTCTTTTAATTGACACACCCTAATCCAAGAGTAAACGTTGGCACCCCCAGCAATGTAACTTTTTCTTGCAGTGTGTTGCACGTTTTAATTTGTGACTTCCAAGTATTTTTTGAATAATTGTGTTGCTGTAATCATTAAGATAAAATAGAAATCATATCCCTTACAGGTGACTCTTCATAAAGATCTGGAGTCAGCGGACATGCTCAAGAAAGTCATGTGCTTTGTGACGCTGTCCATGATTAACACATCATCATCCAGCCACGTTTCCCAAAGTGTTGTAACTTACTGCAAGTCCAACGAAACTGCCTTTGAAGCCACTCTGAACATGCTTGACCGGGTATGTATGCGTGTGTGTGTGTATATGTTTGCAAACATACATGCTGTACAGTATAGGGGATTCTGCCTGTATGCGTCAGCTTGTTGTTGTCAGGAAAGCAATGATGCTAATCACTCAAAGCGTATCTGTACATGTTCCCTTTGTTGCTCATGCTTTTTTAGGTTCTGTCGGAGCTGATCAAGACAAAACCAGATGACATGGCGACGATTGCTGGGATGGGCATTGTGGTCTTGGATCAGCTGCAGAATCAGACTTCACTGTGGGAAAGCCTGTTGGCTCTTCCTGAGGTCTTCTCTTCTGGCTCTGTTGACAAAATGATTGACAGCACAGAGTCCCTGATCAGCAGCATACAAAGGTAAAGACACAGAGCTTTGAAACATACATTCATGACTGCTGTGAGGGTGTTCTCACGAATGTATTTCTTCCTGATGATAAGTTGGGTTAAAAACTGTTTACGTCTTCTTTGTCAGGCTTCAATTTCATTATTTCTTCTTCTTAAAAGTATTTTTCAAAAAATACAAGTGTTTTTTATTTCTCAATGAGGGTACAATGAAACTGAAATCTACTTTGTTCAACTTTTAGTTTGCGTAGATTTTGGCACCCCCTGCAGCCAAGGTGGTCTTGTTTCATCACTTGGTCTTACACCTAAACCTGTGCTGTAGTTTAAGACAGAGCCTTATCTGATTTACAGTTCAACTGCTGCATCCATCAGTTTACTCTGAATTGTTAGTAGCTCCCAAAATCTGTGTCTAGCTCTATTTATAACCCACAGTATCTGAGTAACAGGAAGTAAAATTTTTTGATGTATCAAGTTTATCCTGCAGGTTGTGTCCCACTTTTAATATCAGATATCTTCCTTTTTGGTTTTCTCCAGTGCCATGCAAACCATCCAGAACAAATTCCCTGAAGCTGGAGCCCCATTTTCTATGCTTGAACCAGTGTTTTCTGTTGGCCTCAAGATAATCCACCATGCCCAGAAGTGGCCAGGCCCAGGTAACGTGTCCACCATGAAGAGTGAATATCATCCAGAGTGTTTATTAACAAAGTTTAAGCTTGTTTTCTTATGTTAAAGGAAAGTGAAGAAGTGATTCAATGTGTATTTGTGCTGCTTGGTTATTTCCCAATTTGAAAGGTCAGGTTGAGACACAAAACCTGTACCACAAACTTTAAGGCAACTGCAACAAGATTCACCTTTGATGTACAGACAAAGAAATGCAGTCAGCCAAGTTTTACATCACAAGGGTGTGTCTCGTCTGACCCTGACATTTGGTTTTGTGCAGATGTGTCCATCCCACTCAAAAAGGTTGTGATACTGCACAATGACACACTGAGTCAAATAGTGCGGGAGGCTCTGCCACAGATTGAGATACCCCTGAGGAAGGTATGTGCTGACAAGTCATTCTGAAACCTTTCCCTTGTCTCGTAGAGAAATGAAGACCTATTATACATTTACATAGTTCAAACTCAGAAAACATGACGTAAACGCTGTTGCTGACTTGTTTATTTACACATCGCAGTAGAAGATGTCAAAATGATATACTCAATCAGCGGTTCTATATTCAAAGCTGCCAAACTGGATTATCTGTCTCTGGTGACAGCCATACTTTAATCTTGAAATCATTTCAAGTCAATCTTTATTTGTATAGCGCAAAATCATAACAAACGTTATCTCGAGACACGCTTTAAAAACATTAACAGGTATTGACCTGTTATTGTTAATGAAATTTTATAAGCTAGCTTGTGATCTGTTGCAGGTTTTTGTTCTTTATGGAGATAATCTCACTTCCTTTGATGCCGTTTGATCATTTCTCCCATCATTCCTCTCCCTCCTGTAGGCAATTGCCCTGACTATGGACAGAAAAATGGTGCTTATGTACCTGTGTAACAATACCAATAACCCGATGTGGCTTTCAGCAGCTTGCACCACGAAAACAGTGG
The DNA here is from genome assembly GCF_033239565.1 of Halichoeres trimaculatus. Classification (NCBI taxonomy): domain Eukaryota; kingdom Metazoa; phylum Chordata; class Actinopteri; order Labriformes; family Labridae; genus Halichoeres; species Halichoeres trimaculatus. The sequence continues at coordinate 22,271,175 of NW_027437197.1, forward strand.
ACATGCTGCTGGACTGGATCAGTCCTGACAAGGTTGCACAGCAGGTATGTTGAATGGATATCACGAAGGAATCACAGACACTTGAAATCATTCAGTCATAGATAGCGGGAGATATTTTCCCTTCTCATTGTCTCACAGTCTTTTTCAATGCTCATTTGTGTTCTTCTGTCCTTCCCCCTAATTTGCATTCTCAAGTGTCACCTTCAAAAGCAATTAGTCTCGGAGTGTACCAAATAATTAGTCTATGTCCAAGAAAGCTGTTGGCCATGGCAACAAACAAGTGCTCTTCCCAGGAAGCATCAGGGGAACAGACACGTCAAACATGTCCAATTAGTGCTGCTTTTATGGTAGATGTGTTTCTTGATGAGATAATTTCTAATCAGAAGCTGCAGACATCAGATCAGAGACCGTCAGTCGTCAAATATTAGTGGAATGCTGATACAGCAATGATATGGGTGTCCAATATTATCCCTACTTTTAGTTTAGTTTCCACTATACGTATAAAAAATAATGTTCACACTTTGTTAATTTGATAAAAACCAAGAAAAGAAAGCAAAAACATTTGGATTGGTTTGATTTTTCAAATCTCAAACATCTCAAACCTTCTTTCTTCTTCTTCTTTTTCCTCTCAACATCATTTTCCCCATGGAGGCTCTCCTGGCATGGAGCAAACATGTTGCTCCTCATGATGTGGCCTTTGTCAAAGAGCTACTGCAAAGCCTGATGGGAGAATCGTCCCCAGGAGGACAGGGAGGCCCCCATAACACCAGGACCCGGCGTAGCGTAGAAACACAACCACAAAACATCGAGGAGGAGCTGTAAGTGCAGTTCTGTGGGGTATTACATAAACAGCTTTGACGCTGTTTGTTGAAATTCTCCAGTTGATGAAACCCTCAAATGTCTAAAACTCTATTTATCTTCTATCTTCTTCTATCTAAAGGTCTAGTAACTGTAAAAGTTCTTCACGTTGTGTTCAACCTTTCTTCATTGGTAGGTTTCTAGCCTTGGGTGAAGTTGTGTTGGACATAATAAAGATATGGCCTGGAGCAGATGTGCTTGTCCAGAATGTCCTAGGATCCAGCTTGCAGTCCATGAAGATGGCGTTACTGACCCTTGAGACTGTAGACGGTGAGACATAGGGTTGGGTGCCTTTTACACCTGAAACGGTACAGTACCAATGCCAGGTACCTGGCAACCGGTATCGTACTCAGTGGTACCAGTTTTCAGTAATTTTGTGTGTTAATGTGGTAATAAATAGTATCTTTTTTTTGATAATGAAATTTCAAAGTTTTTCAATTCAACAATTTTATTTTTATATAAACTTGCAATCCTGTGTTCATGTCCAGTGTGGAAAACTGCCTACCCTTCTACTCTCCTACAGTCAGAAGGATGAGTTTAGGTATCAAAACGCTGTACTCGATTGGTACTACAGACATTTTATTTTGGTCCCATTCTTATTGAGATGCAAGAGGCCTTCCTCTTTCCTGAAATCATTGGAAAAAATTACAATATTTGACATTGTATTAAAACTATAAGGAAGAGGCTTTGTATTCCTAATGGTACCAACAAAAACTGAACTTCTGGTATCAACTCCCATTATAAGCAAGCAGGAGCAGATAGATCAAATCCCGAACTAAACACACAGGAAATGTATTTCAGTTAAAAGGAGCTGTTTGGTTTCACTTAGGTTGATGTCTCACAGCTGTAGACACACTGAAAACATGAGAGTGGATGGAATAAGGGCATACACTTTCTCAAAGGACTACTTTAAGATAGAAACTGCTTCATCATAGAAGAAGTTACACTTTAAAACGGCACACTTTTATGTATTGTAGAACAGAAATCTAAGTAAAGTAGCCTTTTCAATGACGTAAGAGTTCACATGTGTGTCATGTTTTATAGCTGTGTTGAAAAAGAACTGTCTCTCATAACTGCCCTGGCTCTGATTTCAAACTCTTTATCATAAACTTTTTCTGGTGTGTAGAATTAATCGGCAATGTCCTGAAAGATGCGGATCAACTGAAAAAAACCTTTCTGATGTTGATGACGGACCAGGACAAGGCGAGCATGTGGTTCAGCCGTGTCCTGGACAGTGTGATGGAAGTGATAATAAAGGTATGCCGCTCGTGTTTTCACTGATTTATCTGGTTAAGGATTATTATGATGTCTTTCGACCTGTAGTGCTGTTAATAATCGGATCTAATTGTTCAAAATGTAAATGTTTAAAAAAGAAGAGTTCAGTATGAAAAACAGAAACCCAAACGCAAACAACCAACATGACAGAATTTTATCTACCATGTAATTTGCTCACATTTTACATTCATCACACTTTAAAGGAACATAAATCTATATCAGAACAACTTAAATAAAAACATATCAATCAATGTACCTGAAGACAAGAGGCTTACATGCCTCATTGAACATCCGTCATTCATTGTGTTGTGATATTCATCAGTCATAAGCGAAGATGACAGCTCCCGGGCATGTGTGATTCTTTCACTCAGGATAGAAAACAATGAAGTCTTAAAACTTTTATCTTCTCATCTGTACTTTCGGTCTCTCTTTAACCAGGTTCTGGAATCAGACTCTTTAACATGTGAGGATGTGCTGGAACCCTTTGACTGGCTCTTGAACATTGAGACCGTGCAGATTCAGGGGTTCACGTCACTAATTTGTAAGAACGGCTCCAACCTGCAGCACGCCGTACTCAAGGTTCTGGTGCCACTTATTGAATCGGTGAGGCTACGCTTGGATAGTTTCAACGTCAAGTGATGTGATTCTGAATCTCAGAGTGATTTCTGTTATCAGCTTAAGATTAACACTACATGATAGCCCTTTGTTGTTTTTACCTTTATTGAAGGATTTACCTGTTCTGTGTTTAGAGATGCATGACTTTACAGAGACTTCTACAAATTTGAGTCTACCTGTACCTTGCACATTTTTATATGCTAACAAATTATGGAGGGCTGCCATGGCTTTGTGGTTTAAGATACTCATGCTTGATATATTATGTACTTAAAATCTACATCTACATAAGCTCTGGGGTTTTATACAAACATTGACATGTGTATCATGTTTTCTCTCCACAGGCAGAGGACTTCAACAGCACCATACTGAGTGCTACAGTCATCAAAGTCCCTATCTCTGTGATCCTCTCCACATGGCAGAAAATGTTCAACAACAGTGTGCAGTTCATAGAGCTTGTGGGAACACTGGCTGAAGAGCTGGGTGGAGCATACTGGATGAACTGGATGCCTGACAACAGCACCGATAATGTGACTGAGACTCTACAACAAAGGTCTCAAAAAAGGGTTGCAGGGTTTCATTCCAGAGTAGTGTCAAATATAGCATGCAGGTCTTAGATCAAAACAGATTATTGATTTGAGATTAGATTTTCTTAAAGATATTCCTATTTTAGTCTTTAAATAGTGGAAATAATGCCTTTGAACTTACTACATTAAGGTCAGGTCCTCAAAGATCTTTTTCCAGTGAGGAAATGTAGTTGAAGTTAAATGTAGCCTCTCATTATGCTCTTTGTGTTACTTACATTTCATCAACTTATAACAGATTCTACTTTTTTCTCATTTCGTCTGTAGTGCCTTCCTGTTTATGGTTCGTTTGGGAGAAACAATTGAAAAGAGTAACCTGTGGCCTGAGGTTAAGGACTACGTCCACATGGTAAACTGGGTTTTGATGTACAAACCTGGTGAACCAGCCCCACACAATTGTGAGCTCACCTTGTTATTTTTTGTATTCTTTTTATTTTCTTTTACTATTAAGTTATCTTTCAACATAGCATAACTTATGGAGAGAAAACTCTCCCAACTGAAGTACAAACACCTCTCATCAGACTTAATGACTCAACTAATTTCTCATCAAACTGGTTGGGCAGTAAAACTGTTTCGTTGATCCATACAATAATTACTTTTAACTCTAATAATGTTTTTGGTTGCTTACTATTAATTTGTATCCTGCATTTCTAATACTTCCAACGTCTATTACACATCTTCTACTCTCCATTTTTTGCTTTCTTTTATCTAAATAAGTCCTCTTTGTCGTCCTGGACAGGCTCAGTGAACTAAACATGTAGTAAATATATCTTAAGTTGACAAACGCTGACGAGCATTCTTAAAATGTGAACACAACTTTTAGCCTTCAAAACCAAGTTATGAAATTTGGACAATATGATATATATGCAATTCTTTAAAGTTTTTGTTTATTATGTTTAAGTTTCTTCTCTAGGTTTTGCTAATATATTGTACTTCACCATTTATTGCCACACAGATTCAAACTTCATCTGGCCTCAGTTTGTTAAAAAACTGACTCAGACTCTGATGTCAGCAGACCAAGACGTGGTGGTAAAGTAAGTGCATGTACTTAAAATTACATCTCACTGAACCAAGGATTGATGTGTATGCTGTGGAGTAAAATTATTGGCTTGTCATTAACTTACATCTGTTTGTAGGATGTTGACTGTTCCTATCTCTTGACTGTTATTGATGTTTTTTTAAACTCCCTTCACTGATCATATTAATTTATTAGCTTTCTAGTACTGTGCCTCTAGCTTGTGTTACATAAGCCATTGTGATTTGAGCTCAGTTAATTCCCCAATAGTCATTGATTTCCCCTGGCTCCCGACCCTGAGGGGATACGCTCAGTTGTCTCATTTGTTTCTTGCAGCTCAAAAGAGAAAAACAACCTATTTTGTACCTGTTTGTTGTATTTAATACCTGAAGCAGAATATTTGTTAAAAAAAATGTCCCTCTTGTCTCTTTTCTTTTCAGCTCCCTCAAAGGAGTTGTGAATCTGCTGGAGAATTTGTACAGAGATGCCTTAAAGTCTGCCATTGGATCATTTTTGAAAGGAAACATCAAAGGTGGTGATGGACTCTCCAGCTTCCTCATCACGTTGGTGCAGAACCTTCAGAGCTTCATAAATAAAACCTCCATGCTTACTGACCAAGACATCGCTGACCTTGGCATCATAAAGCCTCTTGCTGCAGACCTGTTACACTCCAGTGGTCTGGCACCTCTGCTGCCCCTGATCTTCAGTGACAGTCCCTTCAATGTCTCCACAGTGCTTCATGCTGCCATCAAAGTTTTGAGGGAAAATCAGCACATTTTTACCTTCAATGAGACAGATTCTGGCATGCCTGAACTTGGGCGACTGATAATGCGCTTTCTCTCATTGAAAGGTAACCTCAGCATTCATCTCCCCAACAACATGGGAGGCACTCTTCTCTCCTACGCAGGCTACTTTGACTCTGAGGATGTGGACCGTCTCAAAGAAGCTATCAGACCTTTCACAAACCAGACCTCATCAGGCTTAGCAGAGACCATCCTCAGTGCCATGGAGCTTGTAGAGTCAGTGATAGATCCAAACGGTGACCCAACTTGGGTCATTCTCCAGTACATACGTCAGCTTCAAAATTTCATCTTGTCTGTGGTCAGACTTGAAGGAGTCCACCAGTCACTGTTACCAAATGGGAAGCTGGGTGCTGCACAAAACATAGACCTCCAACTTGCTTTCAAGGAAATTTTTGACCTCCTCAGCCCAGAGAAAATTCAGAGTCTAATTCAAGCCGGACCAGATGATGCGCTGGACACTATCATCAAGAAATTTGAAAAATTTCTGCCAGCTGACTTTCTGCAGCAATTCAAAGCTCTCCAGCATGTTTTAGCTAAATGTGCACCAGGCAAAGACTGCTTGAGTGAAATCTCAGACATCTTTGAATTTCTGGATCAGATTTTAGAGATGATAAGTGGAGCTAAAGTTGGTGTCAAAATCACTGCGCCCAACCCCTTGCCAGATGGAGAGGAATACCAGGAGATCGCTTCATCATTCTTCTCACTCCTCTTGTCACCACGTGATGCTGCCTATGTGAAAACATTCCAACAAGCTCTGAAATTCATTAGCTTGGTCACAGCTATGCCAAATATAACCATCTCTGATGTCCAGACTGCACTGAAACAGTCAAACCTCACTCTGGAGGACCTGAAAGAACTGACTTCACTATTTGGTGCTGCAAACATCGATGAACTACAGGAAAAAATAATGGATGTGATAAACTCTCAAAAGTGTTTCAAACTCCAGCACAACCAGATGGCAGCACCACAGTGTGTTATGGGATTGATCAACGGGATCACCGGTGTCTTAACACAGCTCCCTGAACTGAAGAATGAAACAGCCATCCTTTCCCTGATCCCCTCAATCGTCAACAACACAATCAATGATGTCATGAAAATAAACTTCAGCTCCAATCCCAATGAAGCCATCATACACGCCCTGGACGCAACCCTGGACAATGTAAAGATGGCTCTCCAGCATAACGATCTGGACACCCCTGAGGTTATGACAGAAATCAGAGTACTGGAGGGTCTAATACAACTGGCTGCCAATCAGGAAGCACCGAGCACTATTTTTAATACTACATTGACTGCAAACCCAATTTATGCTCAGAAAGTGTATCTGCAGGTGGTGCATTGGTACCTGGAAGGACTGAAAAACATCACAAAGGAGAGCTCAATCGCAAAACTCGTCCAACCATTCTTACGCCTGGTAACAATGCAAGTGAAGCTGCAGCTGGTGCAGGCAGATTTCAACATCCTTCTGAGCAACCACATTGAGTATCTACTTAACAACATCCATCACCCAATAGATGGTGCAGGAGTGAGTAAAATTGGCCAAACTGTTGTCAAGATTCTTCATCATCTTTTGAAAGTGATAAAAGGCAACCTTGAGTTTCAGAATAATGTTGCAGGTATGGAGCTGTTCAACATGACTGCTCTTCACGTTGCTGAGCAACAAATCAAACTGTACCTGAACATCATCGAGAACTGTTTTGAACTCCAGCAAGATCAAATGGTGGCACCCAAGTGTGTTGATGAACTGACTGCTGGGGTCACCAGTGTCCTAAAGCAGCTGCCTAATCTCCAGAACAAGACAGAGATCCTCAACCTCATCCCACAAATCATCAATGAAACAATAACGGATATCCTCAAAACAAACTTCAGCTCTGATTCAAATGAAGTGGTCCTACACACCCTTAACAAAACCCTGGCCAATGTTAAGATGGCTCTCCAGCGCAACCACCTGTTCACTCCTGAGGTTATAACAGAAATCAGGGTGTTAGAGGGTTTGATACAACTGGCTGCCAACCAGGAAGCACTGAGCCCTTTTTTTAATGCTACATTGGCTACAGACCCAATTCATGCCCAGAAAGTGTATCTGCAGGTGGTGCATTGGTACCTGGAGAGACTGACAAACATCACCAAGGAGAGCTCAATTGCAGAACCCTTCCAGCCATTCTTACAACTCACATTAATGCAGGTGAAGCTGCAGTTGGAGCAGGCAGATTTTGAATTGCTTCTGACAAACAAAATTGAGTATCTAATGAGCAACATCCAACACCCAATAGATGGTGCTGAGGTGATAGAAATTGGCCATGCAACAGTTGAGATTGCCCACCATCTATTCAGACTCATAAAGGGCAACCTGGAGTTTGAGAATTATGTTGCAGGTATGGAGCTGTTCAACACAACAGTTCTTGATGTGGTTGGATATCAGATTAAGCTCTACCTTGACATCATTCAGAGATGGATGAAGCACCCAAAAGTCCCATTGGTACTTTCTAGCATGCTCAAATGGGGAAACAACACCAATGTCTCCACTCCCTTAAAAGACATCCACCACCTTCTGCAGACAATTGTTCAGTTTCTCAATGGTGAGCCACAAGCCTTCCTCTCCCTCGCTGGCAACTTCACCCAGTCCCTGAGTAAGGCTCTAATGGCAGCAGAGCAACCAGGTGGTCTTCAGAGTGACGACTTCCTGGATGCCCTTGAGGAAACACTTCAAAGTGCAATGAAGATCCTGACAGCAGCTAATGTACCTCTCTCAAAGTCTGTGGAGCAGAACATCCAGGAAATTGTGCAAAACTCACTTACACTCATTCTCCAGCCAGACATGAACTTCACCAACTCACGCATAATTTCACTGGAGATCATCAAGAGAGCTGAGAGTGTGATCAATGAGACGATACCAGAAATGATCACTGAATACCTGATTCCGGGAATCAAATTGATAACCACATACTTTGAGAGCAGCCTCACTGCCAGTGGACCAGACGCCTGGAATCAGATGTGAGTGATGCTCTCTTCATTTTAATACTGAAGTAAACTGAATAAAAATATTGTCATTATGAGGTCTCACTTTTTGGTAAAGAGACCTAACTGATATATACTTTACAAAATACGGACATTTCCTCTTATTTAATGCACAATGAAAATCAAGCAGTGGTGTTGTGTGTACTTGACACTTCTACTTGATTTCCAATGAATGTATCTTGCACAGGTGTAGAGTGAGCAGGAAGCTTTTTTGCATGTTCTCCAGTTCTCTGACTGGTGGCTTTGGACAAACACCGATTTAGGGATGGGTACCTTTCACATTTGAAATGATACTGTACAGATGCCTGGTACCTGGCAATCGGTATTGATACTCAGAGGTACCAATTTTAGGTTCTTTTTTGTGTTTAAGCAGTAAAAAATATCAATTTTTAAAATAATATATATATATTTTTTCAATCATACATATTCATTGCTCAAAATATAACCGTATAATGCTGCATTCATGTCCAGCATAGAAAATCGCCCACTCTTCCACTCCTCCACAGTCACAAGGATGCATTTAAGTATCTAAACATAGAACCTTTTGATTTTTTTGTGAATCAGTACCCAGTCATTTGACAGAATTTGGTCAGTACTTATGAAATATACCTAATTCAGTACCCATCCCTACTCCGATTGAGCCACCAATGTCCACAAAGTCTTGACAGGCCCCTGCCTGATTCCAAGGATAAAAGAAAAGATTAGGGCATTTTTGCAATGTTATGCTAACATTTGGTAAGACAATTTGACCTTTTAATGGAATGTATCCAGATCTGAGATAATGAGTGTGTTTTGTGTTTGTTTCTGAAGAATTTTGGATGAGATGAATATGGTCCAGAGCCTCCTGCCACCAAACAGCACAGCACGGGTCTACATTTCCACCCTTATCGACACCACAAGTTCTATCCTTGAGTCCAACAAAGGTAAGTCAACTTCTCTGTTTATTTTATTATTCAGGAAGAAGTGGCAGATTTTTGAAGAAGTTTGAAACAGAAGATCAGTTTAGACTCATTTAGTGCAATTCTGATTGAATGGGAGATCCCCCTACTGAACATTTTTTCTTGTGATTTAAGGAAACCTGAGTCTATGGACTCTACTGGAAATGGCATTTGAGAAAAATGGCACCAATTGGGAAAACATCTCCAACATAATGATCCCAATAAAGGATCTCCAACACCTTTTGCAGACAGTGGCTCCCTTTCTCAACAGAGAACAACAGGCCTATCTCTTCCTCATTGGGAACTTTACCCAGTCCCTGAGTAAGGCTCTTATGGCGGCACAGCAACCAGGTGGTCTTCAGAGTGACAATTTCCTGGATGCCCTTGAGGAAACAGCTCAAAGTGCAATGAAGATCCTGACAGCAACCAACCTCACTCTCCCACAGTCTGTAAACATGAACATCCAGGAAATTGTGAAAAACTCACTTACACTCATTCTCCAGTCAGACATGAACTTCACCAAATCACGCACAATTTCACTGGAGATCATCAAGAGAGCTGAGAGTGTGATCAATGAGACGATACCAGAAATGATTGCTGAATACCTGCTTCCGGGGATCAAATTGATAACCACATACTTTGAGAGCAGCCTCACTGCCAGTGGACCAGACGCCTGGAATCAGATGTGAGTTTTTTTCTCTTTCACTTTTTACAGAAGTTAACTTAATCAAAATCCCACTATATGAGGTCTTACTTTTTGGGAAGGGAGACCTTGATGAAATGACTTTATTAAATGTGGATACATCCCTTGACTTGAAACAAAATGAAAATCAAGCCATGGTTTTGTGTGTACTTGACACCGCTACTTTATTTCCTATGATTGTATTCGCCCAGCTGTAGAGTGAGCAGGAAGCTTTATGCATGTTCTCCAGTACTCTGACTTGTGACTTTGGACAAACTGTGATTGAGGTACAGAGTCCAAAAAGTCATAACAGGCCCTTGTCAAAATCTAAAAGTAATAGAAAAGATATGAGCATTAAAACAATGCCATGCTAACAATTTTGAAGTATGTTGACCTTTAATTGTGACGTATCCAGATCTGCAATATTGAGTTTTTGTTTGTTTTGTTTCTGAAGAATTTTGGATGAGATGAAGATGGTCCAGAGCATCCTACCACCAAACAGTACAGCACGGGTTTACATTTCCACCCTTATCGACACCACAAGTTCTATCCTTGAGTCCAACAAAGGTAAGTCAACTTCTCTGTTTATTTTATTATTCAGGAAGAAGTGGCAGATTTTTGAAGAAGTTTGAAACAGAAGATCAGTTTAGACTCATTTAGTACAATTCTGATTGAATGGGAGATCCCCCTACTGAACATTTTTTCTTGTGATTTAAGGAAACCTGAGTCTATGGACTCTACTGGAAATGGCATTTGAGAAAAATGGCACCAATTGGGAAAACATCTCCAACATAATGATCCCAATAAAGGATCTCCAACACCTTTTGCAGACAGTGGCTCCCTTTCTCAACAGAGAACAACAGGCCTATCTCTTCCTCATTGGGAACTTTACCCAGTCCCTGAGTAAGGCTCTAATGGCGGCACAGCAACCAGGTGGTCTTCAGAGTGACAACTTCCTGGATGCCCTTGAGGAAACAGCTCAAAGTGCAATGAAGATCCTGACAGCAACCAACCTCACTCTCCCACACTCTGTAGAAGAAAACATCCGGAAAATTGTGCAAAACTCACTGAAGCTCGTTTTCCAACCAGACATGAACTTTACCAACTCGTGCTTGATTTCACTGGAGATCATCAAGAGAGCTGAGAGCATCATCAAAGCGGTGGTACCAGAAATGTTTGCTGAATACCTGCTACCTGGAATTAAACTGCTAACCACATACTTTGAGAGCAGCCTCACTGCCAGTGGACCAGACGCCTGGAATCAAATGTGAGCGTTTTTCTCTGTACTTCTATACACAAGTTAACTGAATAAGTTATTTTGTCATTTTACAGTGTCTTACTGTTTGGTAAATAGACCAGGTAGATATAAACCTAACCAAATGTAGACATTTCCTCAGGTTGAAGCATAATGAAAAACAAGCCATGTTCTTAGTGCACTGGACATCACCTCTTGGTTGCCAGTGAATGTATCTTGCACAGTTGTAGAATGAACAGGAGCTTTCTTGCATGTTCTCTAGTATTCTTACTTGTGACTTTGGACAAACTGCGATTGAGCCACTAGAGTCCACAAAGTCTTAACAGGCCCCTACCTGTTTTCCAGAATAAAAAAAATAGATTAGAACATTTTTGCAATGATCTGTTAATATTTAATGTGCCATGATGACCTTAAAATGTGACATATCAAGATCTGAGATATTTATGTGTTTTGTTTCTGAAGAATTTTGGATGAGATGAAGATGGTCCAGAGCCTCCTGCCATCAAACAGCACAGCACAGGTTTACATTTCCACTCTTCTCAACATCACCAGTTCCATCCTTGAGTCCAACCAAGGTAAGTCAACTTCTCTGTGTCAGTCTGGGTAGTGGACATGAATCTTGATGAAGTAAGAATGAATTGGAGATTGTGCTGTTCACCTTATAATTCAAGAAGTGGCAGGTTTTGGAATGAGTGTTGGAACCAGAAATCTGTTGCATGAGAAATAGGCTTTAAAAAGTTTAACATAAAAAAAGGATCCTTTAGTGCATTTCATATTGCATTAAAGATCTACTGTTGAATATATTTCTTGTGATTTTAGGAAACCTGGATCTGTGGAGTCTACTGGAAATGGCACTTGAGAAAAATGGCACCCGTTGGGAGAACATCTCCAACATAATGATCCCAATAAAGGACCTTCGGCACCTTCTGCGGACAGTGGTTCCCTTTCTTAACAAAGAACAACAAGCCTATCTCTCCCTCATTGGCAACTTCACCCAGTCCCTGAGTAAGGCTCTTATGGCGGCACAGCAACCAGGTGGTCTTCAGAGTGACAACTTCCTGTATGCCCTTGAGGGAATAGTTCAAAGTGCAATGCAGATCCTGACAGCAACCAACTTCACTCTCCCACAGTCTGTAGAAAAGAACATTCAGGAAATTGTGCAGTACTCACTTAAGCTCATTCTCCAACCAGACATGAACTTCACCAACTCACGCATAATTTCACTGGAGATCATCAAGAGAGCTGAGAGTGTGATCAATGAGACAATACCAGAAATGATCAATGAATACCTGCTTCCGGGAATCGAACTGATAACCACATACTTTGAGAGCAGCCTCACTGCCAGTGGACCAGACGCCTGGAATCAGATGTGAGTAATGCTCTGATTTTTGTAATGTTTCAGTTAAATAACAAAAGAAGCATTGCCTTGAAGTTAGTTCTCCTTTGTGTGCATTGAAACACGGCCCTTACATTGACCTCACATACCCAGATGTATCATTTCATACGATGCACACTGAAAATATAACCCTTTGGTGTTCTGTCCACATAAATACTAATGACCAAAATCTGTTCTGGGAACCCGGCTGTAAACATTTTAATTTCCTACTAGTTGGCATTTAAACACTGAACCTGGTGGATGCTTCATGGCTTTTGCAGTCGGCCAAGAGGGCACTTGGAGAACTACACTTTTTTAAACCTTAGTATTTACCCCTGGTCTTTGCCACCTGGTTGCCAATGGATGAATCTTCAACAGTTATACTGTGTAGGAGTTTTCTGGCATATTCTCAAGTACTCTAAATTGAACTTATACTGAGATCCAAAAGTGGCATATGGTACTCCAGTAGTGGCTCAGCTGCTTTTACCTGTCCTTGCAGTTAATGCTAGTTTCTACAACAGCAAGCATTATTTGCTTGTTGGCTCTAAGTTTCTGTTTTTGAGCAGTCAGACTGGCTCCACGCTTACAGTAGCCATAGCCATGTAGCTAGGCTTACTCTAATAAACACTTTGACTGTGCTGGAACTTATCAGCCAAAATGAAATAAATTCATTGTCTCTTCAAAAGCATTGCACATATCTATACAACACAAAAAAACAAGATGAAACATACACAGTCCTTTATTTATTAGCTTTTTTTTTGGACTGCGTTTTCATTTAGCACAGGAAACGATGTGGACAATATGACATACACTATAGGAATCTGCATAAGCTGCATTTAACACCCAGTGGCTTACCACCTGCCACTGTTGGAGGAACCAGCACCAGCTTTTTATTTAGGAACTGGCATAAACCACTTGGAAATGCATAAGATGTTGAGTCACTAGTTGCAAACCATACGCCACCTTTAGATCTCTGCACTACTGCTAAATTGTGAATTTAAAAAATACAAGATGAGCCACCCCAGTTAAAAAGAAAAAATAACAGGCCCCTGGCCGTTTCCCAGAGTAAAACAAAAAGAAATAAAATAAAATAAAAAACAAGAAGTATTACAATGCTTTGGTGACATTTGTTGAGACACATTAACATTTTGATGGGACATATCCAGATCTGAGAAATTGAATTTTTTATTGTTTGTGAAGAATTTTGGATGAGATGAAGATGGTCCAGAGCCTCCTGCCTGCAAACAGCACAGCACGGGTTTACATTTCCACCCTCATAAACATCACCAATTACATCCTGGAGTCCGACCAAGGCAAGTCAACTTCTCAGTGTCTGTGATATGTTGAGGGTTTAACCGTTCACCTCATTATTCACTATACAGTGCATGATTTTTAAGAGTTTCTGAAACAGTAAATCTGTCGTAAATTTGAAATTGCATTGGAGATCCACTGTTAAATTGTGTGTCTTATGATTTTAGACAACATAACTCTCTGGGCTGTTCTGGAAACAGTCTTTGAGGAAAGTGGCATCCACTGGGAAAACATCTCGAACATATTCAACCCAATAAAGGACCTCCATCACCTCTTCCAGACAGTGGTTCCCTTTCTCAACAAAGAACAACGGGCATACCTCTCTATGATTAGAAACATCACCAGGTCCTTGAATGATGCTCTAATGGCAGCAGAGCAACCAGGGGGTCTCCAGAGTGACAACTTCCTGGATGCCATCATGGAAACAGTTCAAAGTGCAATGAAGATCCTGACTGCAACCAACGTCTCTCTACCAAACTCTGTAGAGCAAAATATCTTGGAAATTATGCAGTACTCACTTAAGCTCATTCTCCAACCAGACATGAACTTCACCAACCCACGCTTGATTTCACTGGAGATAATCAAGAGAGTTGAGAGTGTGATCAATGAGACAATACCAGAAATGATCACTGATTACCTGCTTCCTGGAATCAAATTGATTACCACATACTTTGAGAGCAGCCTCACTGCCAGTGGACCAGACATCTGGAATCAGATGTGAGTGTTTTTCCCCTTTTCACCAATGATTAAGTTAACACACGGTTAAAACATCAAATGCAGCATTCGTTAGTCAATGGACTGCTTTGTTTTGGTGTAGGCTTTTGGTGCACTGGGCCAAATAAGCTGTTTAATCATCCTGGACTTTTTCAATATCACATTGATTTTGTGGCTTTTCCTTTTAGTTTTACACTGTGTCAGCTCATTTGAAAATCTCTGAAAACTTCTTAATATACCAAAACCTGCCTTGTTATGGCAGATCTTGTGTTAAAATCAACTTTAAACGTCAGAAAAGTTAAAAAAAACACACAAAAACAGTAAAATTAGCTTGACAACATTCATGCGAATAAGTTGAGAACTCAAAAAAAGTCATTTTGGCCTTTTTAATCTGCTGTGTGAACCTTCAAATTTCTAAATTGTAATTTCACAATTATGTCTATTTCATGCATTTTTAACAAATATATTTTGCTTTAGTGACAAACTTACAAAGTTAACTAGCAAGCATTAGCATTCCATAGAGGTCATAATAATTAACATCCATTCATCAACGTGGCTCACTGATAGTCACCAGATAGATTCAAGCATTCTTTAAGTGCATTAATAACAATAGAGGAGATTTGATGACTTCTTGATGTGACGTATCCAGATCTGAGATAATTGTTTGTTTTGTTGCTAAAGAATTTTGGATGAGATGAAGACGGTCCAGAGCCTTCTGCCGCCACACGGCCCAGCCCAGGTCTACATTTCCACCCTCATCAACATCACCAACTTCATCCTGGAGTCCGGCCAAGGTAAGTCAGCTTCCTTCTGTCGGTGTGGCTAGGGCACACGTGAATACTGATGAACGTAGATTGGTCTGAAGTTGTTGTTCACTTTGTTATTGAAGCTTTAATGCCAGATTTTTGAAGAACATGGGATCAAGGAAATCTGTCGTCTGTTGTAGAAGTTAATTAAGTTTAAGCATGAAAAAGAAACATTAAAAAAAATTGATGTTACAGTTGAATTTTATTTCTTGTAATTTTAGGCAACATGAGTATCTGGGCACTTTTTGAGAATGCATCTGAGGAAAATGCGCCCTTGATTATTGGAAAGGTAATGCTCGTCCAGTTTTTTTCCTTCTTTTGATTAAGTTAAGTTCAGTTTCTTTTATTTAGAAATGTGATGTATCAGTGGTGCACAGGATAAGCATGACATTACATGTAAAAACAAATACTGTAGCTGTTTTGCCAACGCCCTTTTTGTCTGCTGGCCATGAGGGTAGTAAAAGGCCGAGTCATTTGTCACGACACACAGCCAAACAAAACATAAAAACCAGATCTCTATCATGCTTTTGTGACCTGAACCTGGTGTTCTTTTCCACGGATCAAAAGACGTGTGAAGAAAAAAATAACTCTTGATACTGAGTATCTGAACGGGTGTGTTAAAATGGAACTTTGTGTACCTCTCTGTGTGTTGTTAGATGAGCAAACTGTTGAGCATGCTTTGGCCTCTCATCATGGGAGGCTCAGGCTCACATACAGGTCCTCCATCACTTGAAGACTTTGCCCATCTCGCTGAAGTCCTGGAACAGATCTTGTCAGGGAAGGCAGACCAAGTCACATGGGACAAGTATGTTTCATAAACACGTGTAATAGCAACAAACCTACCTAGATACTCGAATCACACCTTAAATTTTAGTTTCCTGTGTTTAATTTCCCATGACGTGGTTTTGAAAGAGTTTTGTTCGAATTCCTCTGTGATTGCTCTCAACCTGATGTTTTTTTTCCCACAGGCTGGAAGAGATCATTGAAGATCTGCTGTCAGTCATTAAAGAGACAGAACTGTGGGAAAGTGTCACACCTGTTATCCCTGTGTTTGAGAAAATTGTTGGAACTTTAGTGAACAACATGCAAGCAGAAAATGGTGAGAACACTTCATATTGTCCAGACAGTTTGCTAACATTAGTGGATTTTTTTTTTAAAATCTTTTTTAACTTGTTCTGTCCAACGTCACAACAACAGAATTATGGTCTGGCTGCCGTATTGTGCAAAACACCTTTACTTTTTCAAGGAGAGCCATTTGTGTATAAAGCAAAAAAAAAAAAAAAAACCCTTTTGTCTCCTCCTTCTTCCAGACATGATACATAGCCTTCGAATGCCCGTGGTGACCTTGATGAAAGACATCAGACAATCTGTGAACAGCAGTCATGTTAACCTGACTGAGGTCTCTGAGAGAATGCAGGACGCCATCGAGCGCACAGTGCAGGCAGCCCAGCAGGTTAGACCTCCACAGTTCTCCCCAAAAATAACACTTGAGCATTCCACAGCACTGTATCTGAGTGTTTCTCTGGCTGAGTGGACATGCTTGCATGTCTGTGTGAGAGAAAGAGAATGAGTGAGGTGGAGAAAGGAGCGACTGTCTGAATCCTTGAAGGGTCATGCATTGTTGCAGTTAACAAAGTCTGTCACATCTTGGCGTCACATCTTTTGAGACAATGCTTGACTGATGTTTTGAGCCGGGTGGGGACGTGTTGCTTTTTAGGTTTACAGTCTGTTCTCTCAACATGAATAGATTCTACGTGTTTATCTCCCTTTCTGAAAATTTTTGAGAGGGCACTCATACCAGGTATGCAAAAACAGTCTGGCTGCACAACTGTTGAACACTTGTGTTCCACAGCTGTCTCTAACCTGATGGTTGATGTTTGTTCTACAAATCACTCTCAGTCTGTTTACCATTAATGTTTATGAATAAGCTGCCATGCAGGGTTTTTGTTGCCCTCTTCTGGCGATTAGAGAATTTACACAAATACTTGAATATTTGTTTTTAATTTATTCACATTTACCAGAATATAATCCATTACTTTCAATGATAAAGCTATATACTTCAAATGTGTTGAGTAAAAACATTAAAGCAAGAGAAGTCAAAATCTAGAGCGTATGAATAAATAGCTACGTTTTTATAATATTCAAAAAATAATTCACTAGTTCCCTGTCTCTTCATACATTTGCTATTTCTTAACTTTGTCTTTGGGCATTTTTGCTGAAATGTAGACTGTAGATTGTGAAGGGAGACATCCAGCCGAGGGTGGATGGGCAGGGGCCCAACGATCCCAGGCCCACCCACTTTCTGGCAAGCCCACCTCAAACTTTTCTTGATATTTTTTTTTCTTTTATTCTTATTTTTTCTTTTATTTCTTTTTTTGTAATTAAGTTTTAATTCAATGCAAAATTAAAACAAGTTTTGCAGCTAGACAAAGTTACATTCATTTTTCAGAAATAAGGAAAAACAGTGAAACAAGTATACATGTTGTTGTCTGACCATTGTTCTAAAATGTGGTAATTAAAAAAAAAAACTTTTTGAAGGCAAATTAAAAGAAAATAAATTAATAAAATAAAAACAACTTTTGTATCATAAATGAGAATTTTAGGGGTAGTAACACAATAAGAACTTTGCATTTACATTTACGTTTATGTCAATGACCCTTCCCACACAAAATGAAAAATCTTTTCAAGTACATACACTCAATCTCGATCAGGATAACTTGACAACAGTGAAAGAGTGCAAACAAGTCCAAACCAAATATATTTTTGGACATATGTCCAAATTTGTGGTTAACATCAAGTATACTGAAAACTGATGAATTAAAGTAGATTTTTAGTGGGGAAAAATAAATAAAAATAAAAATAAATAAATAAAATAAAATAAATAATAATATATGCAAAACAACCACAACGAAAAAATCTCATGTACTATGGACCATAAACAAATTAGAGAGTTCATAACAGAAAAGAAAACCTGGAGGGTTGGGTGTTTAAGCCTAGCTGCTTGCATACGTTCTTAGATCAGAAAGACTTGTATTGACAGGAATAAACTATATACAAATGAGTAGCTCAAAAATTAAAAACAAAACAAAAACTAGCAAACTCTCAAGGGCAAGAGGGTTACCATGTCCACATTTTGGATGTAGTACAGTTTAATGAAGATACATAAGTAGTCCAAGGTTTCCAATAATGTTTGAACTTTGGTTGTTCAAGCCTTAAAGTAAAAGTGAGTTTCTCCATCTTATTTCTTTTTTTTAATCTGTTTTAAAGAGGACTATAACAAAAAATTGTGTCACTTAACACTTGGTTTGTTTTTGTTGGATGACCTGTCTATATAAAATGAGCTGAGTTTGGCAATCTTAACCAGTTGGTAAAAAAGTTATGAGTCATTCAGCCTCATGTTAAACTGGTAGGACTAGAGATGGAAGGTTGAGGCTGTGCAGCCAATCGGTGGGTAAGATCACTACTCTTTGGATACCACTGAGAGCCATTGCACTAAAATGTTATCAAATATTAAAGGATCAAAAAGCTGCAAATCTGCTTTAAAACACACATAGTAACAGTAATTTATCTATAGCTATAAAGTAATAGTTATTTACTAACTTCTGTAATTTAACGCCCACCCAAAATTGGTTGGGCCCACCCAAAATTGAAATCCTGGCTCCGTCCCTGGGTTGTGGTTGAATGTCGGACCTTAACTGCCGCGATGGAAACTCTATCTCCTGTACAAAAAGCTCACAATTTAACCACCAGGCCAACCAGTGACCCAGTTTGTTAACTGTGTGGTGGCATTTATCCAAGATAATTGGTGTCACACGCAACAGTCAACATAACAAAAGCACAACCAGCAGTGATGATGGAATCAGTCCAAAAGTTGCCAAGGGTAAAAGTTGTAGGTTACTGTAAGAAAGTCTTCTAAGCAAAAGGAAAAAGTTTCAAATTCAAACATTTTTAAAGCTCAATCTGTTGACACCACTCAGCTGTTCAAAACCTACATTTATATCCAGCTATCGCTATGTTTGTTATTGAACCATTTTCTTCCCTTAGCTCATCTCTCATCTATTGACACTATTTTGTCCCAGAAACAAAAAAAGAGAAACCAGTATCTGATGTGACCCAGCTCATATCAGAATACCAGTGCACTGTTTACTTTAACCCTATTAAATTATCTTAGACCAAAGAGAGAACCGCATTACAGCAGAGATTTTTGATAAGACAGAAACTCTATAGCTGACCTAGCATAGACTCACATACATTGTACGCATGTAAGTCCCTACAGTAGGTATGGGTGTGTACCTGGTATTGCAGTGATGATACCTGTGTGAGACTTCTGCCCTTTTCTTTACTCCTCTGTAAATTGCATGAACAGAAAGATAATGTTAATTCCCTTGTGCCTCTGCCTTTTTTTCTCTCATACTTGGTCTGCTCCTTCCTCTGTCTTGCTAACTCGACCTGTCTCCTCAGAACAGTGTGTATGCAACATGATACATTTGTCACATTTTCCCCCTCCAGGCTAATGGCTCACTGACATGCAGGGAAGTTTTGGAAATATGGGATCCTACAAGAGAGGCAGCCGGGTTGAGCAACTCAACCATGTCTGCGTGGTGCGACATCAACCTGCGGCCCGTTTTGGAGGCCTATGATGAAGCACAGGATGTGTTTGGCCACATGAATATGAGTGTGAGTAGATTCAGTAGGTTTAAACACATGCTCAGTTTATAGTTTCACCACTTGGTGGCAGTGTTGACACACAGAGAAAGCTGCCATGTTTCTCACAGTCTATCTCTGCTGTATCTGTTCTCTGTGTAGCACATTGGCGCAAGACCAATGATGGTGAACGCCACAGCCGCCAGGATTGTCAGGACTTTACAGTCTGTCTACCAAGTCAGCATTAACCGTACGTTTGTGGCAAGGAAGCTTATCATGGCTTTCTCAAACCAGCTCTCGATGCTGACAGGACACCCTCTGAGCCCTGAGGCACAGAAACACTGGATCAAGCAGCTCCAGGAGATGGAACTGCAGAACAGGTGACTGTACACAAAATCAACACGAGTCATATTATTGCTTACATGATGTTTTTCTCCCTGAAAGTTAAGAATTACTGAGCTCAAAAACAAAAAATAAAACCCACATTAGGGATTTTTAATTAACAAGCCGCTCAGATTCATGTAATTATGCACAGTTGTTTTTTTAA
The DNA here is from genome assembly GCF_033239565.1 of Halichoeres trimaculatus. Classification (NCBI taxonomy): domain Eukaryota; kingdom Metazoa; phylum Chordata; class Actinopteri; order Labriformes; family Labridae; genus Halichoeres; species Halichoeres trimaculatus. The sequence goes on from NW_027437197.1 coordinate 22,291,609, forward strand.
TGTTAGAAATAAAACCTGTAAGGGAAAAATATCAATTTGTTTCAGAATGAAAGAGCAGCAGCTTCCTCCCAGTGATCAAAAGTCACATGAAAAGAAATCCTTGGCTCGCTTTTGTTCTAAATTTGTCACCAGCAGAAGCTTTAGTAGATCAGACAGACCAGACCACACTGGAGTCACAGGATATGAGGACAGTGCTGTGTAATCACACCAAAAAAAAAAAAAAAACGTCTGCTGCAAAACAAAAACCCAGCCTGATCACATTCTGAAGTTTGACTGGCGAAGTTTTCATGGTTATCAGTCGCAGACCAGTAGCCACAGATTCACCCACTCATGAACTCATTGCTTCATTAGTCGTTAAAACATTACCCACATCGCAGCGGTCAGGCCGGTTTGATTCCAACATAATTACACGAGGAATTGGAGTGATCCCATTTGCATCCGGCTTGCCTAATTTAATCCCTCTTTGCCTGAAAACACAGAAGCCTACACAGATATCTGCTTAACCATGATTTAGCGGGCCGAGACATCCTCTTAAAATTGATTTCCCTTTATACACCAGCTGCAATAATGAGCCGGGCACAGTGATAAGGATCACATTCTGCATATCGCGAGGAATCAATCAGGTCTGACTCCATGAGTTATAGATCATTGATCACAGTGGAAAGACTGCGTGGCTGATTATGGAGGGTGAAATGGGAATCTATGCGAATAAGTATAAAGCAGTATGATGGAGAAATATTACTTCGAGGGGAGATGAGAGCGTTGCATTAAGGGAATGAATCAGAGGCGAGCTTTGCATTGCATATTGGGGGTTTGTCCATCAGCCACAGAAAAGATCTGGAAGATCATCTTTGAATATTTCAATCCACATTTGGATCATAGACTGTGTATAGAGTGGACAGCGTGCATCACAGGCGCAACCATTGGCAGCAGTTGGGCAACCAGAGTCTACGCAGTAGAGACTGTGTGGGATTCTGGGAGAATCTGAGTGGAGCCGGGTGACAGAAATTATTTATATTTTTTTTTTCTTTTGAGAGTCTAATCACTTTTTGACTCTACCTCCCGACATATTTTACAATCCCGGAAAAATACACAAGAACAGCAGCTGTCAATCATTGTTAAATGTGATGTAAAACCATGTTTTTAACCTCTAATAACTAATCAAAAAAAAAACTCCTCAGAAAAAAGAGGACTTGAACACAAGGCAGCCAATTGGATGTGAGAAACATTTCTACGAGGTGTATTAATTTTTGAAGTTTGACCACAGCCCATCTGGAATGACTGGAGAGCCAGATTTTTTTTACCTGTACTGCAGCCAGCCACCAGGGGGAGAAGTTTTCGTGGCGACCTCACATTAAGCCGAGCAAGATGACATCCATTTTTATACAGTCTATGGTTTGGATCCGTCAGTCTGTCTTGTTTCGAGACACTCACTGTTCCCTTCCTCTCTGCAGCTTGTCTTCACTCAGAATGCTCACAGAGCAGCTCCTGATGGTGGCCCCATCCCTCCACCCTTACATCAAAGCTGGGGAGAAAGCGCTGCGCCACATCCTGGCCAACTACCATCAAATTCACAATGAGAGCTCCTTCGAGGACGTCTTCGATGAAGCGGTCAGGATCTTCCTACTCGGTGCAGGCCTCACGCCTGAGGACATCGCCTTCCTGTTGCTGGGCAACTTTTCCGATCCGGACAAAGACTCTCTGATTCACATGATACAAAAAGCTGTCAAACATCTGATGAAGTTGCTTGAGGATGTGCCCATGGTTTCCAAAGTTTTGGAGCACTTTCTGTCACCCAATGACACAAGGATGATAGTGGAGGAGGTGGCTGAGCTGCTTGCATGGTTGGCCTCTCCAGAAGGGTTCGATCTGGATCAGCTGGAGCAGGCTCTGCCCAAAATCTTCCGCATCCTCAAGCCTCTATTGTCAGCCCTGACAAGGATGTGTATGGACACACAAACACACATGGAGCTGTTTGAAGAGCTGGCTTATAACATCGTGGCAATGGTGAGACAAATAATGAGCACCAGTGGTCTTCTGGGCCCCATGGACTACCACCAAGACATGTACATGCTGGAAATGACAGGCAGTAATCATACTAAAGGGCTCCGACACAAACGTGAGGCACCAATGATCCCCATGAGGAGCCCGATGGATGACTTCATAGATCTCTTCCACATTAACTACCCTGCCATGTTCAAAGCCTTGTCCACCCCCCTGGATGATGGAGAAATCCAGGAAACGGCCCACATGTTCTTTGCAAATCCTGATCTCAGCGTTGTGATGAAGGGGATGACTAGAGACATGCCATGGCACTTGAACACCTCTCGAGAAGACACCATTGATGCTGCTGTGAATATTCTCTCCTACTTCACTCTCCCAGACGTGCTTGACAAGTAAGTCTTACTTACAGCTCCCAAAAATGGCTTGAGTAGAATAAAAGATCATTTTTTCTGCTAATGTTTGTTTAAACTTAGCATTTAGCTTCAGATATAGATAATATAAACAGAAGTGTTGGTCACCAGTCTTTGATCTTCTGCAGAACATTCTTGGAACTCCTGGAAAATGCTGCAGATATGCTTCCCGAGGGTTTTATGTTTGTCCCAGAGCTCAAGGCTATCACCGAAGCATTTGCCAGAGAAGACGAAGGTAACTCCAAATTCTAATCTAGCATCTTTTTCACACAGTCTGGACCTGTAAGCTCTGCAACCTGCAGCTCTGGAGCCTCATGCGGCTCTTTGAACTTTTTGCAGTGGCTCTTTGTGGCTTCAAAAAATATGTATTGTCGAAATAAAGAATTTTTATTTTTCAGACAGAGGTTATTAATGATTTAAGAAATTGACACTAAATAAAACTATGCAGTAACATTTTGTTAAACTAAATATGCATTACATCCTGAAATAAAGCCTGCTACCACTCTACGTCACCTTCTGCAACATCAACGGCCCGACAACTTTCCCTGCACCTGTGGCTAACCTTAAGTTTTACAACCCTGGGAAGGTAACTAAATCTACAAAAAGACTAATCTGGAAGAAAATAAAGATTTTATTTCTGTGCAGACAGGTTCATTTAACTGACAATGTGTCATATTAATGTGTTATGCTTGAATTGTGGCAGGAAATAAGCAAACAACAGAAGCGATGAGTTGAGCCATACTATCAGTTTATCATATTTGAGTATTCTTTGAAAAAAAAATAATTTTTAATTTATTACATTTCTCTCTTTTTTTGCATTTTTTACTTTCTTTTTATTCATTTATTTTTATTAAATTTCTGTTTTTTTGCAATTTGTCAAATTTAATTTTTAAATGTTTTGCAAATTGATAAAATTTCCAGTAATTTTTTTTTTTTTTTTTTTACAGTTTAGATAATTACTCACTGGATAATAAGTACGATAATATGTTAAGAATTTTCTACACTTTATATTCTTCATTGTGAAGATAAAGTAAATTTCATGGCTCCTGATTGACTTCAATCCAAGTGAACTGAGGCAACATGGCTCCTATGGAATTAAAGGTTGCAGACTCCTGGTTTGGTCATTCAAAGACTAAAGGCTGTGTTGCTATGAGTAAAATTTACTGATTATTTAAATGCAGTATCCAGAAATTGGTCATTCTTTGCCCTTTCTTCAAGTCAATTTCAAATCCTGAGTCCTCGCTCAGCTTCCTATCATGATAAACAACAGCTGATGCTGTAAACCACCGTAGTGCTCGTGGTGATGCTGCAGCTGATGTTTACACAGTCTGCCAGCCTGTGTGTTTTAACTGGGACACCGTATGCAGAAGTACCAACCTTACGTCTGACCTTCACAGCTACACTGGAGCTAAGGGAAGCCCATAAACCGTTTTGTGAATGCTGTTGTTGTTGTATACATGATTACAGCGCAGCATAATTCATTCCAGAGATATGAGGAATAAGACTTCACATCAGCTTAGCTTGAGCTCCCAAAGAGCCCAAGGCCATATGGCCCTTCTCCAGCAGAAAGCCACTCAGCACCTTTTTAAATCTCATTAGCAAAGTAGAATTCAATCACTTATCCTGTCCGCCCTCGCTAAACGTCTCCCCTCGCGCTCACACAAGTGGACATCTATGACCTCCTTTTAATTGGCGTCTGTGCTTGTGTGATAATGTTTCCAGTGCATACAATCACTATGTAAGCAGCAGGGGCTTTACTCCCTCTCTGAAAAAAGCCCCCTCTCATATTCTTCACTCGCACATTTGGAGAGAACAGTTGTAGTTGCGAAGGCCTGTAGGTGATGAGCACCCTGAGATTAAACAGCACCATTGTCTAATTTTGGCCTAATTAAATATTCTGTCATCACGTCTTTCTGCCTGAGGTGCTTCCTTTCTTAGGGCTTGTCAAATGTGTTTTAATGCACGACAGCATCTAGTACCGCTGGCCCTCCTGGCCCCATCAGTCCTGCACGGGGCTTCACTTTAAACACATCATTTACTGCTCGCCGCCTGACGCCACCACCGCCCCACAATGGTGCGAGTTGTAATGAAGCCCACAGGGACGTCACGTTATTCTGTCACCTTGCAGACCCTATTGCCCTCCTTTTCCTTTTCTGTGACATTCTTCTGTCTAACTCTAATAACTGCTCTTGTTTCTCCCCTACCTTCACAGAAAAGCTGCTCCTCTTGGAGGAGACCTTCGAAATCGCTGCTGAGCTCCTTCAGATGAACATGACAGACCCTGCATTCATGGAGCAACTAGGATACCTGGAATCGAAGGTTTCTCTTATATTTCCTGACAGTTTAGTGTCAAAGTAAGGAGAAGTAATGTCTCACTGTTGGAGTTTTTCAAAGGTTACAAAAAGCACATCCAGTTTATGAGTAATTTCACTTCCAATGAGTTGATATTCCAACAACAAAGCAGCAGTGTTTTCAGAGTACAACCCACTTGAATGTACTTAATAGTTTTGAATGTTTTTTTTAAAAGAGGTTGACCCAGCATGTCTCTGTTTTATTGAGGCTGAATAAAAAACATGAATAGGCAACAAAAATAAAACCACTGCTAATGAAACTAGGGTCAAAAACATGCTGTTTTTTTAAAGGTTGACACAGTTTGATATTTCATTTTTCAATTAATCAAAATCAAACGCATTTGTTCACACCTCACATGACTGTGCTCTCCCAGGTGTGCGCTGTAGAGAAAATCGAGCCTGTGCGTTTGCTGATGACGACAGTTGGCGTGGAGCCTGGATTTTTCTGTGACACCTTGATGCCGGCCCTGGAGTTCTTGGTCGAGACTGTCATGATGGACATTAAAAATTTGAGAGATGGCTTGTTTGAGACTTTCGTTGGAGATCCCAGCACCTATAACGTCAACTCTGAGTGGTACGAGATTTTCTTCATCTTAGTATTGTCTTTACCTCCACCAAGGAGGTTGTGTTTTCAGGAAAGTTTGTTTGTTTGTCTGTAAACAAAATAACTAAAAAAGTAATAAACAGATCAAGATGAAATTTTCAGGAAATGTTCAAAATGGGATAAGGCAGAAATGATTAAATTTTGGAGGTGATAAGGATCACCGTCTGGATCCAGGTTTGTTTCTAAGGATTCTTTATCATTGTGAGATAGAGCCGTTTTCACTATATGTGTATATAACTCCACCATAAATGGTCGGATTGCTTTGCAAAACAATACAAGACAAGATCACCATTATTTCTGACAGATGTAGAAGTACGATCCAGATCCTGGCAATATTCTGGATACTAAGATCTGGAATATGAAATATGTACTGGGTCATCATCATTTTTAACACTGTCAGGAAAAAAAAAAAATGTACAAACCTGCAACTAACAACAAATTGTCGCAGACAGTCTGCTGAAAAGGAGTATAACATTAAAGTAGGACTTAAGTGTTGGTGACAATCACGGTATGCTTGGTGGAGGTCTGCGCTCTCTGACTGCTTTTCTAGTTCCTACATTTTTTCCATGAATTTTCACCTGAAACCTTAAAAACTTCACCTCAGAATTATGTTTTTAGTTCTATTTCTTGATTATGATTAAACCCTCTTGTTGTACTTGTGTTGTCATCCCTGTGTGTATGATTCAAGGACCTCTGTGCTGAGTGGAGGTCTGAGCTTCAACATCAGCAGCCTGAGCTCTCTCAACATTAACATCACCTCTCCAGGTGAGACTCTTTCTCCTGCGTCAACATCCTCTCTGATAATAACATCAGCCACTTGTAGCTCTTTTAAATGAGTGCTTATTTTTAACTTGTAACCTCAGTAAACACAATAAAACAGAGAGCTGTAGTTGTTGTTATAATTCAGATACTATTAAAGAACATAATCACAAGAAACAATTGACGAGACAGTTATTAGAGGAATGAAGTGTTGAATAGAATAAGGCTGAAAACAAACATGGAAGCCTTCCTGCTCTATGCTCAGTATATACACTGTTTATACTCGTAATGAAAAATCTATTTTCAACAAGGACTTGTGTTTCTTTATTTCCCAGGAGCTGTGACGCTTGGTGAAATGCTGAGGAATAAAACAGCCTTTGTTGAGGACGTGCAAAGACACACAGATCTTGATCCCACTGCTCTCTGGACCCTGATGGAAACAGCTCTACCCAACAACAATTTAGTGGTAAGAGATGATCGCCCTCCACATGCTTCGAGCTGTGTGCTAGAAAACATGTAACCTCTGTCTCAGTGAATCTGAAAACACATTAGTGCTTTACAACCCTGCTGCAACAAGAAGACAGATTTACTTTGTTACTGAGAAGAGAAGGTAATCATTGTTATACTCCATCCTTAGTGCAGCAATCAATTTACCTAGATGAGTAAATTCAGCTTTTACAAACAACCTGCTCAAGAAAGTCAGCATTTCAATTTCCTAACTCACTGGAATGCACCATCCTTCTTTCCATTTACCCGATGCGATAATCCTACGTTTTAATTTAGAAACCTCCAGATTTAAAACCTGCTTATTGCCAGTGACCTAGAGGGAAATCAATTTCTTTCAGGGGTTTTACTAAGACTCCAACTAACACTCTATTTACAGTGAAACTGAGACCCGTCAGAATTGTCTGAGCGGCGTGATGAATCAGTAAAATACAACTTATGTTTTGCTGACTCATGTTGGGGTCATTTTTGCTTTGCTTTTGCTCTGACGGTGTTAAAAAAAAAACAGATGCGTCTCTAGTCCGGGTCCTTCACGGCACAGGATCAGAAAGGTTTCCATTCAGATCAGTCTGTCGACTCAGGGGCCGATTACACGCCAACGGTTTTACGGTGAAACGCAAAAGTTTTGTTATGTTTTAGCCTCGCGTTAACACGGAAACGACGTTTCAGCCAACCTAAAATGCAAACTTTTGAAAACGGCCTCCAGAGTGGGATTTTTCTGAAATGCTGCCGACACTGTTGCCGTGTAAACAGTAAGTCGGCGTTTTCAGTGGGAAAGATGACGTCACACTCTGCTTCCTGCATGTGCATACAACAGGACAACAGTACTGTTGTTACGATTGTCGTGAACTACCGTGTTGTGCTTGTGCTTGTGCTGCTCAATCTGGTGAGTGTCTTTCAACAAAATGTGCATTTGTTGCTCCACTTCTGCTCTTAGTATTCCCCAATACACCAGATGATCGACTCAACTCTTCTTCGGTGGAGATTTCCGATAAGCGGCTTCAGGACAGGACAGTTATAGCATCACCTACAGGCCTGGCATGCTTACTACAGCGTTTTCAGTCCCTCTGCATTTCCGTGTAGATTTTTTTCACTGTGTTTTAGTGTTTTCAGATGAAACGTTGTTGTATAGATGGGGCCTTATACTGGATCTGCTCCATGGTGGCCCGTGATGTCGCAGGTAGAACGCAGCAATCCTGTTTTTGCTGGACACTGGAGCTGTGACGCATAGATTCAGCGTAGGGAAGATTGAACATGACAGGAAGTAGTGACCGGAAACTATCTAAAAACACCCAGTGACTTTCAAAATAAAACAAACTGTGTCAAAACCAGATTGTATTTAGCTTGACTAAAACAAAACAAAACAAAACAAAACAAACAGGTTTTACAGCCTAACATGAATAAAGAGACTTATCAATGGAGTGGGAAGAGCAGGAACTCGAGCAGGACTCCAGCTGTTTGACAGTCAAGCACTTTCAGGACTGAACATGCAGCCGATACAGGTTGCCAATCAATACGTAACAGAGCTAAGCTGAACTACAGACGTATCTGGTGTATTCTAGGTGTGGGAACTCACTAGCTTCTTGAGTAGCTAACTGGCTGGGAAAAATTACAGCACACAGGCTGAAAAGTTGATCTTCAGCTTCAGAGACATCCATGTTTTTCTTGCCCTAATTAATAGATTCCAAGACTCAAAATGTTTACATCTTTCTCTTCTTTAACTCCTACAATAACCTTCATTTGATCCTATGTTTCAAGCATTAACTTATTTTTGTCAAATTGGATTTATGCTTTGAAAACAGATCCTCTCCTGGTTGGTAAACCTGCGCCATTGCGACTCCATCCGCTCATCAATGAACATGGACCAGGCGGATTTGGCCTTCTTGAAGATTTTCTGCTCCATGCAGTTTGATGACTGGTACAGCTTCTCTCTGCTGCTGGCTCGCCACCTCAACATAGAGAAACTCATCTTCAGAGTAAGGCTTGAGTTTTGATTGATTTTCTGTTCATTCTCTTTCTTCTATAGACAGTGTTTATTTTCCTTTGTTGGGTTTGGAAAAAAAAGACTCCTGAATGTGTTCGAAAATGCTCAAAAACTCTAATAGCTGGATCGAAACAGAAATCGTTTCTGCTGGGATGTTGTTAAACTGTTTGAAGCTGCTTTGTGTTTGTTTGAGGAACACTTAAAGCAGAGGAAAATAAGTGTGAAGAAAATATTCCTTTAATCAAAGAGACTGTCTCGTACGCACATTTAAAAAGATGTGTTTTTTCCTTTGATTGAACAAAACAAAAATGTCTATCAAAGAGAAAAATAAACCACTCAAACACTGTCCAGACAAAACAAACCAACAGGTTTATTTAATAAGCCTCTGGTTAGTCAGTCTGTGTTAATTCAATGTGATGATCATTTGTGTAGACATAAGAGGAATCAGTTATTCTGATAAACCTGCTAACACTTAGCTCCTCTTCAGTAAACATGTCTCTCATCAGATTTGGGGTTAAAGATGCAGTTTTTTGTGAAAAGCTCTAAGCTGGCTGTGTACCATTTGTCCAGTAACGAATAGCAAACAGTGTGTGGTTGCTACAGACGGTTTGGTAAAGCTAGCCCAAACCAAAGCCAACAAGGAAATCAATGACTGCAAATCAATGAATCCTGTTATTCTAGGTTGGCTGTGTAAAGTAAAACTGTTTGCTTACATCTCAACAACTCTGCAAAATCGGATTCAGGAAATAGGATAAACTAACAAAACAGACACGATGCAGCAGAGACTATGGTTTGCCACTTTCACATAGATTTTTCCAGACAACAGCCTGGAGGTGGTAAAGACTGCAGTGTAAGGCAGTTTACGGTTCAGTGCCACTTTTAGCTGGAGCTGTTTTGTCACAGACAAAATCTCTGAGGCAGAGTTTGAGCAACACTTTTTGTTGTTTTGGTAAATCTAAAAGGATCAATGATCCCTGCTTTCCAAAAACTGAAATTTAAGCAACTGTTTGTGTCTTGTCTTGCTTTTTGTCTGGATTTTTATGCATCAATTAACATTGGAGACATGGTGGAAATGAATAAGTTTAACTTCTCTCTACTTCTTCTATGGCTGGCCCTGAAGATACCATAGATTGACCCATTTGGTCAAATGTGGTGTCGGTCAAATGTTGGGGTGGGAGGAAAAAAATCAATTCACATACGTATCAGGATTTTTTTGTTGTGTGATATTAAACCTGGATTCTTAGGAAAAAATAAAACTCTTTTTGAGCTTGGATGGGAAAATGTTCCTGTTTTTCTCCAGCAGGGGGTGAAATGCTTTTTGTCTGACTCACATAAGCTGTTTTTCAGGCTGCCTACTACACCAGCAGTGCCTACTAATTTGGCTGATATTCAGTACGTAGTAGTAAGTATGCAAAAACTTTCAAAATCTGCAGTATACTAAAAATCCCCGGATGTTCTACTGACCCAAGAAAATTTCTCAGTATGCAACAAACCAGTTTACTTGGCATACTGTTTCCCACAATGCACGGCACTAAAGCTGTTTGTCTATTTGGATGACAAGTTTTTGTTAAATAGCGACATCTAGTGGAATGAGTCAGCATTACAACTACGATACAACAACACTAATGTTAGACAGTCTGTGAGATAGATGTGAAATAATGTAAAGAAACGCTAGCAAATCTTATCACTTCCAGTCGTAAAGAGGTGTTTACTTCTACAAATTCATTAGCTCATATAAATCACTAATTCACTCTTTAAACCATACGTGGACTATGTACAAGTGTTTTTTCATCAGCTGTAAAAAATAAAATCCCTTTCAGATTTATTTTCAGTAAACGTAACAACTTTTGGTGTAAGATTAGAAATCAAATTTGATGATTCTGTTTGATATGATTAACAAGATAACTAAAAGGCTGAGATTAACAGTTTACTACAAAACAGACCCAAGAGATCAGTCATACTACATACGACAAGCAAATGTGGTAGTAGGTGGTTTGGAATACAGCCATGGTGTCCATTTTTGGGGTAAATATGGCTCCTGATATAGGAATTGGCACCCCAAAATCATAAAAGAATCTGATCAGGAGAAAAACATGTCATCCCAGCCCTAATCCAAAGGTCTTCACTCTGTAGTATTAAGATGTGAAACACCTCACAGATGACCTGTTGGTGAGCCCCCGCCTGTTAAGGGGCCACACATCATACTGTAACAAATTAAAGGCACAAAAACAAGTTGTCCAAAATCAACTTAATATAGCTCCTTATTGTTTTAGAAACACCATCACTGAGACAACCCTGAATGCTGTCTGTTCTTCCCACTGTGTATTTACATCAAATCTGTACCAGGCAGCTTTCCTCCACTGGATCCTGTCTTGTCTTATTTTGTTGAATCTCTGTATCCTCCACTGTCCTCCACCCACTATGGACATGTTGTGTAAGGAGATAAGAACAAATGCCCTGGGCAGAAAAAAGGATGGGCTGTGTTTGTAGGACAGAGAGGATGGACATCTACTGTTTCTGAAACATGATTTAACATTTCACAGAAAACTCTGAAGAGAAACTTAGCCTATACAAACCCAGTCTGTCAGTCAGGATTTGTAATATGAGTGGCTAAGCTGTTTGTTAGACTATGTTTTTTCTGCTGTTTAATGATTTAAAAAGAGGTGGATTGAGAAAGTAGATGGTCACCCTGCTGCACAAATCACCTCCTGTCTGATTTCTCTAGCCCTCTGCTTTTATTCAACTGATTTTAAAGTTGAAAAACAACACAATGCTGTTGTTTTCCACAGCAGACTCCTAGAAAAGAACATGACAAAAGAAATTCAGTCTTTTGAAACTTAAAAATGTCAGATCCTCTTGAACATGAAGAGAAAATGAGTTGAAGGAAAGGAAATAAGAAACTGAGGGAGAGAAATAACACATTGTAAAATCTTTCAGATCGTGTTGACTGAAGAAATGCAGAGCTTTATGGAAGTGATGCTGCAGATGGCTGAAGTTGTGATCAACATGTTGGACAAGATTGCTCCTGCTGTTGAACAGATTCAAAACTACATTGCTTCTATGCAAGAGCTGGACTTAGCATCAAGCAGCAGGTCTCACCACGTGAGTAACTTACAGATACATAATCCACATATTCTCCTGTGTTGTTCTGTGGTTGTGTCACCAGCGACTGGCTGGAAATACAGAGAGGACGTGTCGGATTTTCTTTAAGTCTCCAGAAATCATAAAGTATTAAACGTTTCAAACCCTCGTTTGTCTTCAGATGGCAAGAGTGCAAAGGTCCACCGACTCCAACAGAGCATCATTTGTCACCCTGTCCCGAGCGCTGTGCAGTAACGGCATCATGGCTCTGTTTGGGATCTCCAAAGTCCACCTGTCTACAGAAGACTCAGACCCATCCACGCAGAATGACCCCAAGAGAGAGGAGATGATTGAGAGGTTTAAACTTCCAAGAAACGCCTGTGAGTGGTCTCTGTTTTCAACAATCTGAGCTTAAGATTTCAACATACATTCGTATCTAAATGTCGTCTCTTCTGTTTTCCTACAGCTCCGTTCTGCATGAACATGTACCTGGAGATGGTGAACACCACAGGAGGAGCCATCGCCTGGGCCTTCCTCAAACCAATGCTGATGGGATACATCCTGTACACTCCTGACACACCTGTCACCAGAGAAATCATGAGGAAGGTATACACTACATACATCATAAGTTGAAAGGGAGTGTTTGTGTTGCTCTGTCTGCCTGTATGGTTCTGTTTTTAGTTCAGTAACTGCTGCATACACAGTTTCTGTGAGCCAGACAAAAACATGATTCACACGTTATCGTCCTTGTCCCGTCCTTGTCCAGTCCAAGGCCACCTTGCAGGAGCTCTATGACCTGGGGAAGCACTCTGGAGAGTGGATTGAATCCTCGGGCTACATCTTAGAGGCTGCAAAAATCCTCGGCCACACTTTGCCGATGCTGCAGGTAGGAAAACTCTGAACCCTCTGCCTTCTGAGTATCAGATTTTTTACTCCTCCAGCTGGCTCGCTGTCGTCTGAAAGTCTTTAGATAAACTTCGCAATGGTCTCCAACGACTTCCTGCAGCTGAATCATGATGTTGTGCGTCCTCTCCTCCACTCCCTCCCTCCCCTTCCTCTTTTTAGAATTCCCTGGGCAATTCCTTTGTGAAGAATTTCATTGAGATGCAGACAGACATCAATGTGGGAACAATGAAGGAGACGCTCAGCAGCTTCTGTGAGTGAGCGTTTGAAGGTCTTACTTTTTTAGCTGCAAGAACCAGGCTTACCCTTCTATTCCTCCCTTGCTTATTGCCTGTAAAATAACCACACCACCAGGAAATGGGACTGCTCCTTTGCTTTACAGGAAGCCCTGCACTCATTTCAACATGGCTCTCTCAGGGCGTCTCTTCTTGATGTGATTATACATGTCAGTCATTTTATTTACACAAGCCCTGACTTTGATGTACAGCTACTAGATTAGATTACCTTGTACTGTCAGATGATGTCTTTATCCCACTTTTCCCATAATACAACAGGGCATGACACTGTGCTGATTTACATGCATTACAGATAAACTGCACTCAGATACGGATGGTGCATTTCCTGAATGTGCTTTTTATTCTCTACAGCTAATGTGACACAGATGCTGGAGCAGAACAAAGACATGCTGGATCAGATCACCACCCTGTCCACCCTCATGGTGAACCTCTCCTCCTGCGTTAAATTTGACCGTTACCGTGGCTACGACTCAGTAGAGGAGCTGAATGCTGATGCTGAGGACCTGACCAAGAACAGGGATCTCTATGCAAGTAAGTAGAGCTTTAGATTGTAGATTCAATCAATCAATCAATCAATCAATCAATCAATCAATCAATCAATCAATCAATCAATCAATCAATCAATCAATCAATCAATGTTTATTTCTAGAGCCTTTACATAACCCAAAAGGCCCCCAAAGTGCTTTACAGTAGCGTCAGAGAATAAATAAGAACACTAAAGATAAAAGCAACATAAAACAATACTGTAGGAACAATACATAAAAGAGGAAGATGCATAAAAATGCAACGGGAGGTGTGCATAAGGGTTCATAAAAGCCATTCTGAAGAGATAAAACAAGATAAAAACTAATATAACACCTAAAAGTCTTTGTCAGGGTTAAAAGCCATTCTAAAAAAGTTCCCGAGCTATTTGACACAGTTTGTTTTATTTTGAAAGTCACTGGGTGTTTTTAGGTTTCAGGCAGAGGTGTCAAAAGTATTCACATTATTACTTAAGTAGAAGTATAGATAGTCGGGCTTAAAAAGACTTTTGTAGAAGAATTGATTGTTGAAGTATCAACTTAAGCTTTACTTAAGTAAAAGTGTAAAAGTACTGGTTTCAAAACTACTTAAAGTAAAAGTAAATTAAAGAGGGGAAAGTTACCATTAAGGTTAAAAGCTTAAGCTGTGCCACAGGAGCCCATAGTTCACATAGTTCATCCCTTCTCCTGAGTCTCTTCCACGGATATATTCATACTAAGCTACATACGTCTGTTATGTCCTCGCTGAAGTGTTGCACGATTTGTGTTATGTGAAGGTATGATGGATCACATACAAACCAATGGCGCAATTTCAGTGATTTTAAGATAGGTTTTTGCATTTTTTTGGTGTGTGTCCTTTTAAACGATGACAAGCTGGAATAAAACAGGAGTAGCAGGGCAATTTAAAAGGTCCCATATTATGCTCCTTTTCTGAAGTTTATTATGGATCATTGATGTCTTCATGAAATGGTAGTAACATGTTTTGGTCCAAAAAGCCAATAAATCAAGTACAGCAGCATTGTTTCCAAGCTCTCATAGCCCCTCTGCTCAGAACACTCTGATTTAGTGGGTGTGGCCTTCATATGTAAATGAGCCACCGCTGATACCGCCCCGCGCCACAAGCTCCAATATGGAACTATGTGGCTGTTTACAGCCAAAAACAAAGCAGTGATGGCTCTTCAACTTTAGCATTCTCCTCCCCGCTGCTTGAGAGATTTCTCTCTGCATTCACAAGCACTACCAAGTGCAGGTTTTGTCATTAAATATCACATTTTGGGCTGGGAGGAAAGCCAAAGACCCACAATTTTCACTAAAAGACTTCAAGTGATTTTTGCATAATATGGGTCCTTAAAAATGTGCGGAGTAGTAAGCACAAATATTTGAAAATGTTAGAAGTAGAAGTAAAAAGTTGGCTGAAGAATAATTACTAAAGTAAAGTATAGATAACCAAAATTTTGTACTTAAGTAAGGTAACGAAGTAGTTTAACTTAGTTACTTGACACCTCTGGTTTCCAGTCATGACTTCGAGTCCCGCTTGGTTTTCCCTTTGTGATTCCATGGGTCACAGCTCTGTGTCTGGCAAAACTTGGATGGCTATGTATAACATGCGACCTACCAGTCTAGTGTGGTTAGTCCAGTGGGTTTCAGGTTGAAATACACCAGATGCGTCTCCAGTCCGCTCTGCTCTGCCATGGCACCAGATCAGAAAGGTTTCCATTCAAGTCAATCTGTTAACTTACACTGGATCCGCTTTGTTTTAGTCCGGCAGGTAATATGCAGCTATCCTATTTTTGCAGTACGCTGGAGCTATGACGCATAAATTCAGTCTAGGGAAGATCAAGCAGGACATGAAGTCATAACCGGAAATTACCTGAAATCACCCAGTGACTTTCAAAATAAAACAAACACTGTCAAAATCAGTTCGTATTCAGCTTGACTTTGACAACAAACAGACATAATGAGCTGAGCCAGACAGGAGTCAACAGGTTTTAGGTTTTACAGCCCAACATGAATGAAGAGAGTTGGATTGCAGGTGTATCTGCTGTAAATTTGAGGCGTATCAGTGATTTATTCTTCCAAAACAAAAGGATGAAGTGGTGTATATTTTGCTTATGAAAAAAGTCTCCAGTCTAGTTTATCAACCACTCAATTATTTATGTGCTTTCACTCTGCGATTCACTCTCAGGACTTTCTCTGTATGTAAGTTTCTGAGCAGGATAACAACAAGGCTTGATGAGTGTAAACCCTGCCTGTAATGGAGGCTGGCGGCTTCAAAGGCACATTAAGCATCCACCTCATCAAACAGATACTCATTTACATTTTTTTAATCTCCCGTGCTTCCTCTAAAAGGATCTTGTGTTGATAATGAGTTGAAGTAAGGGCCCTTATCGCAGACCTGATTCTGCAACAGTTTATCCAGGGTGGCTTAAAAGTTCGTCCTGCTGCTTTGAATATCTCCACGGAGTGCAAACTGTACGCAATAAGATGGTGCAATCTGTCTTCAAGGTGTCATCTTCAAGCTTCCCAAAGACAGCAACACATCCAGGAGGCGCAGAGCTGCCCCTTCAACATCCTCCCTGCCTCCCAAAGTCAGCTACACCATCCGCATGCACATGGACAACTCCATGCGCAGCGACAGAGTCCGGGAACCTTTCTTCGTGAAGGACAACTACATCGCAGCGAGTCGCACTTTGCGCTACAACCGCGGCTTCGTCTACCTGCAGGAGACCATAGATCGAGCCATCATCGCCACCCAGACTGGCAAGAGTGTGACTGAAACAGCCGTCCAGCTTCAGCCCTTCCCTTATCCCTGCCACCACCGGGATGAGTGAGTCCTAAATACATGACTGCACAAACAAGCACACACACTCACACACACTCAGTGTAAATATGCTCCCTTATGGATGCATGCATGGAAATGTTGCACAGGGTCTCTAAGGGGACTCACAGGCATTGATGTGGAATAATGCATGCTCTCTCATTATACACTTTCCACTTGGGATTGACAGTAAGTACTCATTCACAGTAGCCTCTCACATTATAATTGGTTCCACACCATGTGCATGAATATTCACTATTATGGTGCATTCGTTTTTTGAAGACCATATACACGCCAACACTTGAAACACTCTCCAGGCCTTTAATGAGGATCAGAAAGAACACTTCTCATTTCTGCAACATATATACACTCCACCACGGGTTCAGTATTAAGTTGTGCATCAATACACTACACTGTTTCCAATAAATCATACTCGAACGCAACGCCTATGTTCGCTCTGGCCCTGGAGTGCATCTTACGACACCGCTGATATCTCATCTTAGAAGCACCAACGGCTGCAGCCTCTATCTGGCTGCCTTAAAGACCAACAGCAAGATACGATGATACTCGCCTCTTGGCCCCCCTGATTTATTACTCAACAAAACAGAAGTCTAACATGATAGCTGTGAAATATAGCTGTGTGGCAAGAGACCAGCAAGTCTAAATTACTTCCCATCACCAGTGGATGTGATAAGTTCAAAAAAGAAATGAAACAGAGAGGTTTTTTTGTGTAAATAATGAGGGAATCAAAACACAGCTGTCAAAAAACCCAGAACATTCCTTGGATGTTGCTCCTCCGCCCTGCGTCTCCATCTCACTGTCAGACCAGTGACGGAAAGATTGTCCTTTTCATCTGCCGTTGTTGACAGTGATTAGGTGTTAGGTGCTCAACAGATTTGACTGACAGTTGTTACCGCTGCTCTCCCCAGATACCTGGAGGCCATTTCTTTTGTCTTCCCGCTGATGCTGATGATAGCCTGGGTGCTGTTTGTGGCAGATTTTGTGAAGAAACTGGTGTATGAAAGAGAGCTGAGGCTGCACGAGGTAAATAAAAGCTGTCATTGTTTTTTCGCTTTGGAAGCTGACTTATTGGCTCCAAGGATGTTGAAATGATACTGATCATTCTTCATGTTTTTTGAAGAAACTGTTGTGCACAAAAAACAATCCAACTTTAATTCCTTCAAGTTTCATCCCTCTGAAACATCAGAGATTGTGTATTCCTAAAGGTTTCTCTTCTTCCTTTTCCAACAGTACATGAAAATGATGGGCGTCAACCCACTCAGCCACTTCTTCGCCTGGTTCATCGAATGTGCCGCCTACCTACTATCGACCGTCACCATCCTCGCCATCGTGCTCAAGCAAGGCAGCATCCTACCTCACAGCGACGGCTTCCTCCTCTTCTTGTACCTCTGCGACTACAGCTTGAGCATCCTGGCCTTCAGTTACCTCGTCGGCTCCTTTTTCGACAAAACCTTCATCGCCGGCCTGAGCGGCAGTCTCCTCTACATCCTGTCTTTCTTCCCCTTCATCGTGATGATATCTGTGGAGAAAACTCTGACTTTCTCACAGAAGAGCGTCCTGGTGAGGAGACTTCATTAGTCATGATTAATGTTTATCAGGCTGTAATGATGCCTGTGGTTTGTTTAACAAGTTAAAACAGCAAATCATTCATTTTCCCCTCAAAGAAACTTGGAATTAAATAAGGAGAACAAAAACAAGTAATCATTTTTCATTAAAAATGTTTTTCTTAACCCATCCAACAGCTTATCCTGAATTATGATTAAAAATATAAAGATACAGCCTGAAAAACTACATTTGCTGTCAAGTAGTGACTGAGCAGCCAATTTACAAATGTTGTTCTGAGAAGAGCAGTTCACCTTCTCTGACCCTGACATAAATTCTGCACATTAACGTTCTACATTCTCTCTTTTTTGCACTTTCTGTCTGCACCTCATAAATTAGACGCCATACATTTTTCCTTTTATCTCACAAAACAGCTCCAAAGCCTTGTTTCCTTTGAACATAACACTTCACATCACTCACAGAGAGGTTTCTGAAGTACATCACTTAACACCACACAAAGTTGTCGAGAGAAACAGAGAGAAAAGAAACTGAGGAAAAACACAGACAGGCTTAAAATGTGAAAACGTTTCATTCTGTTTTTCTTGTTTCCAGGCTAATTTGTCTCTGATTGTTTCCACAGGGCTTGTTTTCACCAACATGTTTCAGCTACGCCAGTCAGTACATCTCTCGCTACGAATCCCAAGGAGAAGGTACAGATGTGGACGTTTACTCGCTTTAACCCCTTGATGCCTGTTATCGCAAATTTACCCTGTGAGGTCTTGATGCAGCTGAAATGACCTTTGTATCTAGTTATTACCAATTAATTCATATTCTACACAAACCAAAGATGGTAACAGATCCACTATGTCACAATATATTGGTTCGGGGATGAACTTCTTGTGTCTTTAATATAACTAAGTTATAACTATTGTGTTTACTATACTCAAATCTACAATCTCTACGTAATTTAACATCTGTAAGAATGCAAAATCACATAAAAACATTTTACACTCACCGGCCACTTTATTAGGTACACCTTGCTAGTATCAGGTTGGACCCCTTTTGCCTTCAGAACTGCCTTAATCCTTGGTGGCATAGATTCAACAGAGTTTGGTCCATATTGACATGATAGCATCACACAGTTGCTACAGATTTGTCGGCTGAACATCCATGATGAGAACCTCCTGTTCCACCACATCCCAAAGATGCTCTATTGGATTGAGATCTGGGGACTGTGGAGGCCATTTGAGTACAGGGAACTCATTGTCATGTTGAAGAAACCAGTCTGAGATGATTCCAGCTTTATGACATGTTATGACATGGAGCGTTATCCTGCTAGAAGTAGCCATCAGAAGATGGGTACACTGTGCTCATAAAGGGATGGACATGGTCAGCAACAATACTTTAAACCATGCTCAATGATACAAGGCAGGATGGATCCATGCTTTCATGTTGTTGACACCAAATTCTGACCCTACCATCTGAATGTGGAGCAGAAATCCAGACTCATCAGACCAGGCAACGTTTTTCCAATCTTCTATTGTCCAGTTTTGGTGTTGCTGTGTGAATTGTAGCCTCAGTTTCCTGTTCTTAGTTGACAGGAGGGTCACCCGGTGTGGTCTTCTGCTGCTGTAGCCCATCTGCCTCAAGATTGGACGTGTTGTGCGTTCAGAGATGCTCTTCTGCAGACCTCGGTTGTAACCAGTGGTTATTTGAGTTACTGTTGCCTTTCTATCTGCTCCAACCAGTCTGTCCATTCTCCTCTGACCTCTGGCATCAACAAGGCATTTTGACCCACAGAACTGCCGCTCACTGGATATTTTCTCTTATTGGGACCATTCTCTGTAAACCCTAGAGATGGTTGTGGGTTAAAATCCCAGTAGATCAGCAGTTTCTGAAATACTCGGACCAGCCCATCTGGCACCAACAACCGTGCCATATTCAAAGTCACCTAAATGCCTAAATGTATTGAGCTGCTGCCATGTGATTGGCTGATTAGAAATTTGCGTTAAAGAGCAGTTGGTCAGGTGTGCCTAATAAAATGGCCGGTGAGTATATTTTTATAATTGTTAAATAATTCAGTCAGTGAGGTGTTCAACAAAATTTTTTTACATGAAAAATGTAAAAATAAAACATTTCTTTGATGTTTTTTCAGGGATTCAATGGAGTAACTCGTACACGTCACCCATTGCTGGAGACGGTGCTTCATTTGGTTGGCTGTGCTGGCTGATGCTCATCGACGCCATCCTCTACTTCATCATCGGAGCTTACATCCGCATGGTCTTTCCAGGTAGACTCACTGAAGAGCAAAATTATAAGTCTTTAAAAACTTGTTGCGACTTTTCTACATGCAGGCAGTTACTCTCTCTTACAGAACACCCGTTTGGGATTTTAATCAAATATTTTTGTGTTTACGCCCCAGGAAAGTATGGCATCCCTGCCCCGTGGTACTTCCCCTTCAAAGCCTCCTTCTGGGCCGACCTGTTCTGTGTCAAGTCAGTCAATAAGCGGAGCACGGGACTTCTCTTTACCAACATCATGCAGGAAAACCAGCCTGTTTTCTTTGACAACAAGGGAAAAGGTACAGAGCGAATAAATGACACTGTACTGCCTCGCAGAAGATAACAATAAGCAATCCTGTCTCCTGCAGTGTTGTGTTTCCAGGCAGGAACAGGATGTCTTTGCCTCCAGAGTTTTTTTTTCCAACCCTGACACTTCATTACTTTTTATAAGGCCCTTCATTCTCTATGTAATTCCTGTCCCCCTCTGTTGGATTTACCAATCCTCTCTGTCTGTGTTTCTTCCAGACCAGAGCTCGCTGTCCTCTCAGGCTGGAGAGAGTTACTCACATCTCCCAGTGGGTGTTGCCCTCCACGGTCTCTGCAAGATGTACGGAGACCAAGCAGCCATTCAAAACCTGAATGTTTCCTTCTACGAGGGCCACGTCACCTCCCTGCTTGGCCACAACGGAGCCGGCAAGACCACCACCATGTACGTGTGGCGAGGTTCCTTTGTGATCTCACTGTGTCAGCATGTCTCGCTCTGACCATTCACAGACTGTATGTGGCGCCTTTTAAATTTGATCTGTGCATGCTTTTAATCATCTCAAAGGGCTCGCTGCTGACAGGGAGATTGTTTTGTTCAAATCTGGAGCAGAACAAAATGCACCGTGGTAGAGATTAGCCTGACGGCGCTTCATCAACTGGAGCACTTACATTTACATTTTAAATGTGACTAATTTTGCTGATGCTCTTATCCAGAGCAACACACAATGAGAGCAGCAGCAGAATATGATTCAGCTTATAAAACACTGGAACCTAGAAGGGATTTCATGTGTTATTACGTTCCTGGGAACAATAAATCATAATTTAAGAGGGAAGTGCAAGGAGACAGTACTAAAACGCAGATAATTGGACGCAAAGAAGGGGTATTTTTAACTTTTTATTTCCCAGGTAGCAAATATCCGCACAGGTAATTGTGAAACCGGCTGACTATTTATTTGATTTATATGAAAACTTTCCCAACAGCAAACCTGAGGTAATAAGAAAAAACTAATGATTGTGTGATTTTAGGTCCCTCCTCACTGGGCTCTTTGCTCCAACTTCGGGCACCATTGAAGTGTACGGCAGAGACATGCAGTCCAACATCGACGACGTCCGAAAAGAGCTGGGAGTGTGTATGCAGTATGATGTCCTCTTCGATCACATGACCACCAAGGAGCACCTGCTGCTGTACGGCCAGATCAAAGCGCCACACTGGTCAAAGAGGGAACTGCGCGAGCAAGTCCGCACGTGAGTGACTGTTCACCCAGTACAGGGAACTAGCTGAACATGCTAACATGCTGTGTCGTACAGATAAGGTCAGGGTGGTGTAAAACAGTGGTGTACATAGAGGGGGGACGGTGGTTCCCTCCAATCGTAGAAAAAGATGCGTTAAAGTGCACTGTTGGAGCCCGAAACTTAACAACAACCCAAAATTTCTTACTGAAATGTACAAAACTTTCGAATTTTTTTTGTTTATATTGTATGCAAACCT
Source organism: Halichoeres trimaculatus (assembly GCF_033239565.1). Classification (NCBI taxonomy): domain Eukaryota; kingdom Metazoa; phylum Chordata; class Actinopteri; order Labriformes; family Labridae; genus Halichoeres; species Halichoeres trimaculatus. The sequence continues at coordinate 22,313,442 of NW_027437197.1, forward strand.
ATTTTGCAGTGCTGTGCAGGATTGCTCTAACTATCTATCTATCTATCTATCTATCTATCTATCTATCTATCTATCTATCTATCTATCTATCTATCTATCTATCTATCTATCTATCTATCTATCTATCTATCTATCTATCTATCTATCTATCTATCTATCTATATATCTATCTATCTATCTATCTATCTATCTATCTAATTGTCCATCTATCTATCTATCTATCTATCTATCTATCTATCTATCTATCTATCTATCTATCTATCTATCTATCTATCTATCTATCTATCTATCTATCTATCTATCTATCTATCTATCTATCTATCTATCTATCAAGTGTAATAAAAAAAATGTAACAAACCGAAAATATAATGACTTTTTTCCCATAAGGTAAAAACTTGTTACATTTTGGGTTTTGTTACATTTTTTTTATTCAATTTTGGGCTCTGAACTTTTGCTACATTATTGACCAGTTATTACATTTTACATATTACGCTTTGGGCTCTTACATGCCCTCTTGAGAGCTAAAACACACACAAAAGTGCTCCCTTGGGAGCCAAATCACATGGTAAAGTGCCCTCCTGGTTGGCAAAAATGCATTTAAGAACCCCGTCATCTGAATAAAACATGATAATTTGCTGTCTTGGGAGACAAAATCATGCACCAAAGAATAAAATAGAATCTAGTAGAATAAAATAGAATAGAATAGACTTTATTTGTAATTGCACAAAAGCAACAACATTTTGCTGTGCCATGAATGCAGAAGAACAAAAAAAAAGTACAACAATGCAAACATATGACAGCATTCATTTATGTTAAAAGATATATTTAAAACATAAGCATAAAAACGTTGATAAACATTGACCGTCTTGTAATTGCACGTAGTCCCATATTGCATTGTTAATGAATCAATAGAAGGTCACATTATTGCATTTATTGGCCTGACATATTAAGTTCAGTAATGGTTCTGTGAAAAAAAATGTTTTTGAGTCTGGAGGTGCGGGCTCTGAGTGCCCTATAGCGCCTCCCTGAGGGTAGCAGAGAGAACAGGTAATGACTGGGGTGGCTGGAGTCTCTGAGGATCTGGGTAGTGTTGTGTCAACAGCGTGTGCCCTAAAAACATGCAGGACTTACTGCAGTGACATACACACCTTGCATTTGTTTTTTTTTAATTTTACCCCTGCCCTTCAAAAGAGGGCATACGCCACTGGTGTGATATACAACATAACCGCATGATGTGTTTTAAAAGCTCAGTCCATGACATATTGTCCATTAGAAAGGAAACATGGGTAAGGTTTAAGACAGGTCAGCTGGAAAAGTTGCAAATGAGTTGTAACAGGGGAAATTAAAAACACAGATATTCAGGTAGAGCTGCTCTAACACTTTATGGTTAATCATTTTGGGGAAAAGGTCACTTCCTGATCATTATAAAGTGAACCTTTACAGCCGTTTGATGAAGACTGAGGATGAGATCACATCCAAGACATCATGTAAAATCCTAACTTAAGTTTCCTGTTAAAATGTAGACTGTTTATCGGTTAAACGCTTGGTAGCAAGCGATGGAAGAGTCATCTTTTATTCTGTAGCATCATTAAACTATGAGTTCAACCCTGAGTTGCATCATGAGACTATTTCTGGAGGCTCCCTGTACGAGACGAGCTGCAGTAATAAGCCTGAACCTGAGGGCAAGACACTGCACCTCTCAGCTGGTTCCTGCTTTTTTTCTTCCAAACTCCCGCTGGGCACATGATGGAACTGTAACTCAGAAACACGGCTGTAATGCATAGAAAAAAAGTATGTTAACACAAGCTCAACGTTAAATGCTTTTCAATGACTCCCCCACCAGGATCCTGGAGGAGACAGGCATGTACGCTCACAGACACAAGCGGGTGGGCACCCTGTCGGGCGGCATGAAGCGCAAGCTGTCAATCTCCATCGCCTTCATAGGGGGCTCCCGCTTGGTGGTGCTGGATGAACCCACCACAGGAGTCGATCCCTGCTCCAGGCGCGCCATCTGGGACATTGTTATCCAGCACAAGAAACGTGAGTCTCTTTTTTTCTCTGTCGCTCACATGTCAAACTATCCAGGAATCTGTTTCATTTTTCACCATTGAACTCCAGCTGCACCTACAACAATACTGCCATTAAGTATGCCTTCACTAATCTACATGCTTCTTCCTGAATGAGCTGAACTCAACAATGAGAGGAGAAAAACTGTGACATATAGCTGAAAAGACGACAGAAAGTATTCACTCCTGTGATGTAACGTGGTTCCCCTCATTTTCTTTTTGTTGTTGCTCAGCTGCCTTATTATTTTTTCTTTGACATGGTGCCCAGAATTTTGTCACACCATCACACCAGTGACACCCAATCTGTCTCAACAAGTTCTGAATCACAACTAACTGGACTCCCTGCACAGCTGCCCTGCTGTGATCAAAGACGGGATGGCCTCTAACAACTGAATACTGAGAAAAACAAAAATCTGGTAATTGGTCCAGATCATGTTTCCAACTGAATCACACACACACATGGATGCCCTCCCTTGCCGTACTTGGAGCACAGAGTTTTACTGAAAACACCCAGTTAGAAATCTGTGAGGTTAGAAATATTAATGATGGTTTCATGTTTTAGAAGATCTGCATTTTGAGCTCTGCAACGCAAAGATGGAATGATTTATGAAACAAATCTGAACTGTTCGGTTTCCCTCACTTGGTTCAGGGTGCATGTGCTTTGTTCGGTTTGTGTTTTTCTTTTTCTTCATTTTACAGCTCATTTTGAATCGAGTATGTAGCTCTGATCATATGCATGTGCAACTTGAGGCTAAGTAGTACAGCAGGACACTTTGTGGGGAAGCTTGTATGTTTCTTCCATGAGTGGAAAAGACAGAGTTAGAGGGTGAATCTGTGGCGTTGTGTTGTTCTGCTGTCACTCTTTAGATTCAGTCTGAGCTCTGATGATGGCGATAAGAAAGTGGAGGATAAAACCACGACTAAAAGTTGCCAACCTAGAGACTTTGTCGCTACATTTGATGACTTTTCTGACCTCTCTGGTGAGTTTTTTAAAGACGATAATTCTTGTTACTTTTCTGGAGTTTGGAGAATCTGAGGTTAAAGTGTGTTTTGATCTCCTCGATGGTCAGCGTGTGTGAGCCTCTCACCTATCCAGAACACAGACAGACAGCCCTCCTCTCTCACAGCAGATGAAATCATGCAAGTGTGTCTCATTATGGTCACTTTTGCTGGTCCCCAGCCCAGATAAAGGAGGAGGGTTGATATATGGGGCTCTAATTTTGTGGTGCAGCGCAGGGGGCGCAAGCCTGGCACACCCACGCAGTGCTAATTTCGTGCGGCACACCGCTGTGCGCTGCCAATTTTACAATTTGGTAGACCGTCTGCACAGAGATGGGTGTGGCGGCGCGCCAGGGGGAGTTGACACCTCACCAGGAGGAGGTGTCGGCAGATTCATGTTGGCGCAGTGACAATTTTGTGCCAAAAACAGAGCAGAAAGTGCGCTGAAAACTCGCCAGCTCCAACCTTCTCGGCACAAAGCGGAGCGCACCCTCCTCAGCTGTAATTTGGTGAGTAATTTGGTTAGGCGCACATGTGCGCTCACGTCAACAAAGCCTCAGAGGCAGGTTTCCAGAGTGTCAGGCACATTTTAATGCAATAAACACTTGGAGCAATCGCTATTTAATGTAACCGTCTGAACCAGCATATACATTTGTATCTATATTAATCCTCCTCTGCGCACCTCTGCGCTCCTTTGCCCCTTGACTGCGCCTCTCTTGGCACTGCAGGAAACTTGCAAAGTGCTCTGGTCACACCCTGTCTGCGCGGCGAAAGCCGGCGCAGGGCAGGTGCGCCCGCGCTTGCGCCTGGTCTACGAAATTAGAGCCCTTAGACATAAAAAAATAAAAAGAAAAAGAAAAATAATTGATGAAAGAAAGTTAATTTGTAGTTCTAAACATATTTATGATGTTGTGTTTTACCTGCTTTTTGTTTCTCCCATGTTATTTCTAATTCCTACAGAGTCCATGACAATTACATGCAAATGGATTATTCTGCAGATTAGACAGCAGCGTCATTTAGTGACTTCTGGGACAGACAATAGTGACTTTTCTTACTGAGGAGTTGGCATGTTGAAACTATCAATGTGTCACTCTGCTTTAATGATGTTTGAAATGGGAAACAGCCTCATTCTTTCAGGTTATTATGACTATACACGACAGAATTGATCAAAAATAATCTGTTTACAGTGGATTATAAGGGTATATGGTAATCTGGGGTGTCAAAAACTAGAAATATACCAATTTGGATTCTTTAGGGCTGATATCTATACTGATTATTAGTAGGCAAGGAGTTTGATAACCAATATTTGAGACGATATTTATTTGCAGTCAAAGTGAAAATATTGGCGTAAAAAATTTTGAACAATACAAACTCCATCACTTAACTGCTTTAAATGCCTTCAAGCATATGTTTATTAAACAGCTCCCAGGCTTAGCAGCACTTTTTATAAAGTTGAATGAAAACTTTAAAAGATAAATAGCTAAACTTTTTTTTACAGTGGATAAAGTTTTCCAAAATTTCTATGTCAATGCAGTAAAACTGGACAGAATTGAGTTTGTGCTGCCTCTAACAGGGATGTAATGCAGTTGTTTTGATTTTCTGTTTGGTGTTGCATGACTGATTTTAAATGACCATCTAGGGCTTCCATAGCGTAGACCGAAAGAAATTCTGTGCAGAGAAGCATCAGAGCCAAAACAAAACAGTTTTGAATGGGTTTCATATCGGCCGTCGGATTTCAAAAAAGGCTGATGTCGATATGCTCCAAAATGCCAAATATCGGCCTGGCTGATAACCGGTCTATCCCTATCAAAAACATCAACAATACACCAAACCCAACCAAAAACCATGACTAGAAAACACAAGAACCAAACCATGGACCTTGTGAACCATTCCATCCCAACTGCAAGGTCTATCTGTGCCATATTTTCTAGATTCAGCGGCTCGTACCTCAGCATCAACACCTCAAAACGTTGTGCAAGTTCCCTCTCTTAAAGCTAAAGACAAAAAAAGCTTTTTTATTCCAAAAATCACATCGGACCAGCTGAACCTGAGCAACATTTACACCATCTTTTTAAAACCACCTGTACAGGCCGTAAACTTTGCCACGTTTCATTCCACTGGTTTTATTTTCTTCTTTTATACTCTGTCATATTTCTATGCGTGGCTCTTCCAAGAGCCTCCTGTTGTCTTTTATAGTGCTGTGTTTTATTTTTAGTGGAGCGTCTTATAACTGTTCTTTTTATTTGTTTAGAAACACAAATAAAAAGACATATGCGGCTGAAGTTTACCCACAGTTTAGGTAACACCCAGGCAGAATGAGGAATGAGGAGGAATTAAGTGAAAGGATTTCAGCGATAGGATTGAGTGCAGGATTTCACAGCTACATAATAAACTGAGTCAGTCACATGACGTCTTATTAATCCTATTAGACATGGATGCCAAGAAAGAAAAGACACGTTTGAATCCAAATCCTTGAATATAAACACTCAAATTCACAATCTAAAGTGCACACTCACAGACGCACACATGGCAAGGTCTTGTTTTGCTCACGCTTTACCTCCAAAAGCTGCCTCCTCTGCTCTATTTAACAGAGAAAGCGTGGAGGAGCAGGAGAGAGCCGCCAACCTGTAGTCGACCCCGGAAGGCTTTTCTCTGCTCCGGCTCCTGACTTTAAATTTAGCATATAATTAATCTAAAAGGATTCCCGAAGTCTTTCTTCTTTGGGCTCTCTCAGTTTAGCTGCAGTGATGGCAGAGGCTGCTAAATGTCGTGTAATTGTAGATGTAGAAGACATCCTGAGTAATTGGCCCTGTTTCCAATGTGAGTGGGATTTTTGATGCTCAGGGGAATCTTATTCAAAATAAACTTTCTGCATCACTTGCTGTTTGTGTGCCTGTTTTCCCTCTAATGACTGGAGTGTGTGTGTGTGGGACATTGTGTGTGTTAAGTCTGCTTTTCGGTTGTTTATTTGGATGTGCTACATTCAAAGGCAACATGTACCTACTAGAACAGGAGACTAAGGAAAATCGAAAACAGTTTTTTTTTCCCATAAGGTGTCTAAATACAGTATCTGTCACTCTTTCACCTCTGCAAACTTTGAAACCCCTCCAAAGCTTCTCTGACTCACACCACCAGTAAACATAACCTCTTTCTGTGCAGATCACATCCAATTACATGATTTTTTACAATGCATTTGTCCTCCTCTCAGAGCGCACCATCATCATGTCCACACACCACCTGGACGAGGCTGAAGTTCTGAGCGACCGCATCACCTTCCTGGAGAGGGGAGGATTAAAATGCTGCGGATCCCCCTTCTACCTGAAAGACAAACTGGGTCAAGGCTACAAACTCACTCTCACCAAGAAGGTACTCGCCCTCAGAGGCAGCCAGCCGCTACTGTCGGCTCAAGCAGAACTGCAAGATTGTGTTATTCACAACATGAAATTACTGTGAAAATCTCTGATGGCATTTCTTAAACATCATTTCTGCAAAGAAATTACTCCCATTGGGTTCTTGAGTTAACGGTGGAGTGTGAAGTAACGCTGCATAGACTGTTCTCTTATAGTGAGACTGTATGAGCACACGTCTGCTGCTTTATGGTAACAGTGAATTTTAGGAACATGCTGCCAGCACAGATAGAGTGGTGTTTCCACCAGAAGGATAAAGGTTGCTACTTGTTGTAAGGACAAATCCTGACCCTATCTTTATTGTTCTAGGTTTTATAACACTGAATTATAATAATCTTTATTTGTAAAGTACAAAGTGCTTCACAAGGGCAGCAAATTAAAACAGCTTAGTCCCAAAGGCAAGGATCATGAAAAAACATTTTAAAATGCTTAAAAGTATTTTAGAGGAACCCTAATGACTATTAAAACCCTTTAAGGGGTATGAATTAACTTCTGTCCAGTCTCCTTCTATTTCTGTTTGCCCAAATGTGTCTTATCAGCTCCTCAAACCTGAAGGAACAACAGTATGAAAAGGTTTATGTTTAATGCAAGACATTTCACCTCAGAGAGTGCAGTATAAAGAGGAACACAGTCTACATTTTTACAGTTTCATTTAGCAGCAGTTTGTCCAAAGCAACATACAACACAAGCAAGAATTTAGACAGAAGGAAAAACCTAATTTAGTGCCACAACAGTGCTACAAGTTATTTGGCTGCAGGTGCTGCCTTCAAGTGCAAGAACATTTTTTATTTTTGATAATGTAGAATGATCTAGCAAGCTAAACACAATCAAATGCTACTACAATATACTTCAACCTTCAACAACATTCACATTCTTCATTTTACACAGCAACTCAATGAGTTATTTTTCCATGCCTGATTAAAGATATGTTGTATATGAACTGTAGAGTAAACAACAACATATTTGCATACATAAAAATAAGTTTATCTTCCCTACATGAAAGTCACATTTTAAATAACAGAAGCAGCACTATAAAGAATTCCAAACAGAGCAGGAAAACAAATTTACAGTCTGTTCCTCCTTGTTCTGTCCCTGCTTCTTCTGTCTCTCCTTCCTCATGTTGTCTTTTTCTGCTGTGGCTGGCTCCTGGCAGATCCTCTCCTGACTGGGCTGCTTCACTGTCATCAGGAATTATCTGAAGGCCAAGAGGATAATGTTAAATTTTAAAACTTGTTGCTAATTAAAATAATATTATAAATATATATATATATTTTAAATGAATAAAAAATAAAACTCTTTACAAGTAGCCTAAAAAGGCTTCTATTTTAAATTTGGCCTAAGAGCAGATTTAAAATTTATTATTGTCAAACTAGCTGTTAGCTTACTGTCAGAATACCTTCTCCTCCACAACTACTGTTTATGTAAGCAACACATTACCTTAAATCTTGCGGCTGGTGAGATACATCTGACCTTTTGAGTTAGAGATTCAACTTTTGAGGCGTTCAGATTAAAATTTTGACCCAAAGCACCACAATTCCAACATCCGTGTACACAACGAACACACCTTTAGCCGTAGCACTCAAATGCCAGACTCTCTGTGCACTGCTATAATGTTAATTAGTCTACCAGAACATTTAACCACTGTTTTACCGGCGATGTTTGTCACCTTTTGCAGGGAAAGTGATGAGGTTGAATCAGGGTCACTGTCAATCTGAGAGGGTCATATCTTCCCAATCCCTCGTGCCATTTGCACAAATAAAAAAATGTCATGTAATGCAAGGAACAAAAATGCTTAAATGGACAGAAAATGTAGCTAAGCAGATCTAATTATAGCTTGGATGGTGTTTGTAGTAACATCTCACGCGCCCAGGGTTATTATGGGGTCAAATCCTAAATCCTATTTGTGCAACATTAACCACGAGAGTTTGACATCAGTTGCTGTATTGGTATTAGATAAATCCAAAAGTTGCTTCAAAGGCAAAAACAGTCTGGATAATTCTCTTCTCACTGCTGTAAATTGTCCCATACTTCCTAACACGCCATGTTTCAGACGGCTTTTAGCGATATAATCTTCTATTAACGCTCTGCTGACTGTCTTAGTATCTCACGTGCCATTTAATGATTTCTGTCAAACTTGAAGCCTCCTTCCAATTTCTGTCTCTGAGATCTTTTTGAAGCCTGCATCCGTCTCCCCCTCCGTTAAGTGGTCAGTCGTTTACACAACCCTCAGGCAACCCTCTAAAAAAATGTTATGCAAGTTCTCCAAGTACATTTCATCCTCAGCTGTGCATTTAAATGACTTGTTACTTATTTTGACAATGCATTATTTAAAAAGCAGTGCCAACATTTTAGAACTCACAGCGTGTCTACCCAGCAGGCATTTCAGCTGCGGTTTTCCAGTCATCCGTCTCACGCGCGCCAGCTGCCCACACAGGCTGCATAATGGCTCCTGCTCTACATGCACCGGAGCAACATGAATGCATTTTCTTACATTTGAGACAAGTAACCCTAAAGTCTAAAAGTAGTTAACTTATCTTTGGCTGAAGAGATGGACGATGCTGGCAGGCGGGGAGTGATGCACCATGCATGCCTCAAAACCCAAAGATTTGTATTTATTCAAGTGAATCTGTGGAAACTTTAAGCATGCCATAACTTTTTCCTGCCTTTCTGACTTCAGATGCAGAACCTAGAGTCAGAGAAGATTGACAATGCTGACCTTAAAAACTTCATCCAAGCTCATATACCTGAAGCTCGACTCAAGGATGCCCAGGGGGGTGACCTGGTTTACTCACTGCCTCCTTTCACTTCATCCAACGCCTCTGCATACCGCTCCCTCTTGACCGCACTGGACTCAAACCTGGATGCCCTGCAGCTCGGGGGATATGGTGTCTCTGACACCACCCTGGAGGAGGTAAGATCTCATGTCCTCCCACTCACAAAAACTGTCAGTCCACACCATAAGAAAAACAAACTCAACAGCTGGTGATGATTCCCTCTGTCAGGAAACAGGAAGAAGCTAATGTGTTAGCTAACAGTTTCTTTTCATCTGTGTAGGTGTTCCTCCAATTAGCTCATGAAAACACAGAGCCTGGGCCTGAGGACAATATCCGGTCCATCTCAGAGACAGTTTCTGACACTGCATCCATCGACAGCTTCCCGTCAGACGATGGAAGTGTCCACAGCTTCAGTGACAACATCAGTAAGTCCACTCTGTGGCTACGTTCACACTAAGGTCTTATTGCTCAAAACCAATTTTTTGTTTGCTTGTTCTTTGTACATTTTTTTTTCTTTTTCAAGTTTTTTTCATTCCTTTAATTGGATAGTAAGGAGGACAGTGGGTAGAGCAAGAAACAGAGTGATAGTGAGGGGTGACATGCAGGAAAGAGGCCAAAGGCTGGATTCCAACATGGGCCACCTGCGCAAGGCCGAACCTCATGGAGTTCGACCTAAACTACTAGGCCATCTGTGCTCCCATGTTACTTTTTTTCCTATTATGTTTTCATAATTTTCATGTTTTATGCAAAAAATAAAATTTAGCATCCATTGGAAATGACCCAAAAGTCAATAGGTATGCACAATAAGCAAGAAATCAAAACAAAACTGAACAAAACCAAACAAACAGCTCAGGTGGGTCTGGTTATACACAAAGATACAGGCCAATATCACTTGTGTTTACAAAAGGTCACAATCCACGCTCATAAAATTAATTTTAAAATATTAGCAGAGATCAGGTCCAATATGATACAAAAAAGGGTGCATCCTCTAACTGTGAGGTTTTATCACTTATCCATTCTAGCAATATGTTTTTTCCTTGCAGCAAAAGTAAGAATGCTTCAGTGACTAACAACTGACTTGGGAGACTCAATATCAGAGACATGGCATCCAACTCAAAAGTTTTATGACATTCTTTTCCGATTTCAAAAAGTATTTATGATCAGTATGAAAAATACAACATGACAATAAACAGTGAGTTAAGGTGCTAATTTCTGTTACTTTTGATTTACTTTGGAGAAAGTGACAGATTAAAGGAATGCTTGCAACTAGGAGACCATATTACACATTGCAATTTTAAAACTGGCCTGTCTACAAACTGCAAAGTGAACTCCTGAAGTGACCTGCACACTCAGTTGAATATTAATGACGTCACGCACAGTACAGTGTTCAAAACCAACATGGCCTTAGGTTTTTGGGGCTTGCTTTCTTAAGTGTAGCTGCTCATTTGGGCTTGCTTTGCTGCCTGTATGATCTCCTCCTGTTTATCTCCCAGCTATCCACATCAAGAAACACAAACATGTACTTAAGTTTCACTTTCACTTTTTAAATATATTTTTCACTCCAGCTCTGCTTTCTTCCATGTTTGTGTTCACTGACTGTAACTTCTGCTCCAGAATGATGTCAAAGTTGCATTAAAGGTGGCCTGGCTGTTCAGACCGCGGTCGCATTCAAAACAATCCAATAGAAATCTGATTCAGTACAACATGTAAATTTGATTTGAAAATGTCCGATTCAATATGACCTGTGCTATCCAGACTGTCAAAAACAAAGCAGGTATAGGTCACATTAGAGACAAACAATCAGATTCAGGTCACTTTGAACTATATCACCCTCACTTCAAAAGCTATTTTGGAGGAATTTAATTTCCTTAGAGGGGCCAACCACCAACATATCACATCTGAATCAACCCTAGCATCAAGTTTGATAATGAAACATCACTTAAGTAAAGGGATGAATGTCAGAAAACTTTATATAAAGTTTAGTGAAGCTTTCAGCAGCACTTCTGTAACTACTTTTTATGTTTATCAAGAGTCTATTTTATATGTAAGTTTCAAAACTTTCATTCTCAGTCCCAAATGGTAGAAACTCGTCTGACCTACTTCCAACAAACCGCACAACTGGAACACTCATCTTGATGGATTGCACTGCCGTCTTCTGAGATTCAGTCTAACCCAGAACCTTTCTTTTAGTACAGTGTGCCTGATACAGAAAATCACACATCGATGTGACAATCAGGGAGTGAGTTTAACAATCCTTTCCCCATGTGTTGTAGAGCTGACCAGTTCGACCACGATGAGCGGCGTAGCCCTGGCCTGGCAGCAGCTGGTAGCCATGCTGACGAAGAGAATCCATCACAGTCGCAGAGACTGGAAAGGCCTGATTGCTCAGATCCTGCTCCCCGTCTTGTTCATGTTGTTCGCCATGGGCCTGGGCTCCATCAAGAATGACCTGCAGCACTACCCTGAGCTCGAACTCAGCCCGGCGCTTTACAAATTCGGACCGAGTTACTCCTTCTTCAGGTCAGTGCACGGGGAAGAGGCTCAACGGGATGCTCTTCTCTGGGCATGTTTGAGATGGTTTTTACTTTTGTTTCAATTTATTTGGTGAAGTCTGACCAATGCCTTTGGGGCTTGGATGGCAACAAATAACCTCAGCAAGACACCTGAAAAGCAAGTTATGATGAAGACTGGGAAACATTTTCTGTGATCTCAGTGTCCAAACTTTGAGAGGTATTGCACAAAAAAAAAAACGCTCACAGTGACATTTCTATTCGAAGTGATATCTCTTATTATATATTAACCAAACCATCCAAAGAATTAAGCCTGGTAGCCACACTCCTGCAACTTTAATAAAGTCCTGCTGCATTACTTTGACCGCTGTGCATGTCGGCTCCCTGCATCACTTTCAGAAGACAGCGTGTTCTACTTGTTGTAAACTGGATGTGATGCTGTAGTTTGTTGAAGGGCAGACAGACCTCAATGAGAAGGCGCGAGGGGGGAGTGTAAGGGAAGGAGATGATTGTGATGAAGACAGCTGAGATGCTGAGATCAAAGTGAGAGGGATCGAGGGTGTCAGGAGGTTGCGAGATGTCTTCATTCCTGAAAAGTCTTGTTGTTTGATCAAGGCAGTGTGGAGCAAGGGAGGAAAGGCTGATGTGCCGATCCATATCAAAGAGCGTGGACACTCTCAGCCATCGTCTTTAACTTGAAACACATCATAGATTATTTATTTATCTCTGTGGTTCAATGTGAGGGTCTGAACTCATGGCTAGATGCTCTAAAGTTGCGCTCTCTGTGTTATATGTACATTCTAAGCATTTCTGAAGCCTTGATTGTTTATGGTGCATTCAAAGGCTGCAAAGTGCTCAAATCAAAGAGATCCACCTAAATGTAACTCAGCAAATCAAGCATATCTATTCCCCTTTTATCTGCCCAGCGCCTCACAGAAAAGATGCTTTATTGGAATCACAGACTTGGCTTCCTACGGTCACCTTATTGACAATGCTGTGCTTCAGTAAATTGCTTTAAACCAGCTTATCTACTTGAAACCTTTGCCAAATGCCAGCAGTGGAATTGAAGTATTTTTTTAAAACCCGAGCCACAGAAAGATTAGCTAAATCTGTAACACAAACAGAGGAGTGTCTTCCCTTTTGCAAATGTCACGTTGCGTCTTATGATATGAACGTTTGTTTGTTTTGATAGACATTTGAGTGTTTTATTTCCTGAGGTTTAAATTGTGCTTTTCTGGCTCCACAGTAACTCAAATCCCAACTCGGAGAAGCTTTCAGACGCCATGATGTCATTCCCTGGGATCGATAACTCCTGCCTCAACGAGCCCGATAACCCGTACGTAATCACGCCTCCAGTGGCAGCTGATTTTTTCCCTTGAAATGACCAATTTTATCACTCTTTGTGCTCCATCCTGTTCTGCTCGTACTGTGTTTTCACATCCTCATTCATCGTCATTCTTTTCATGCCTCCTGTTTTCACCTTGCTCCCTCCGCTTCCTGCTGCTCTCTGTCTCTTCCTCTCTGGTCTCTCTCATGTCCCCTCCTCTGGATTTTTCCTGCTGCTCAGCTCGACGTATGTGGCTGAAAGCCTGCAGCAGGACTCTGCCATGTGAGAGTGTCATTTGTATTCCATAAACACCCTGTGTTTATGGGCTGAATTTCCCCTTACAGGCACTCAAATCAATGTTGGCACTCGTGAACCAGACCTCGGAGGCTTTTTAAAATTCTCAGAAAAAAAAAGGAGACAGAGAGGGGAAAGGAAACGAGCTGTATGTCTTAAAATCACAGCTGAATGTGTTGTGAGTGCTGCATCTGGCTCATCCCTCCTGAATATATACTGCACTTCCGCCTGACTCTGGTCTTTGTTTTGTTGACCAACAGGTGATTGTGCAAGTGTTCAAAGCTCTGTGTATAGCTAGTCTTCCTCTGCACTCTATGCTTTTTCACAGAAAACATAACGTGGGGGCGTTTGACACCCGCCCGCACAAGAAGATCTCACACAATATGACTTTGCAGATTTTATTTTACACAGCTTTGAAAACTGCTTTAAAGGACATATTTAGGTCCTGATCTCAAAAACAGGGACAGATCTTTTCTTGCTAGCTCACAGCTGCTGCTTGAATGATTGCAGACAGTTGTGGTGATGAAGGCCAACACATCAACTCAGTTTCAGATGTGTTGTGGGGTGTGTCTGGGGATAGTCTCGAGGCATTACCACGCACTGCAGACTCCCATCACTCCACTAAGCCGCCATTTCACTTTGTGAATGTTTCATTTAAGGGTCTGCTCAAGAAGTGCAGGTCTCTGGAGATCCAGTGGGAACAGCTCCAAAGCATTTAGTGGCTGTAACTGCACCCGCCAGGAACAGGTGAGACTGGGTCACTGTGAGTGTGTGTGTGTGTGTGTGTGTGTGTGTGTGTGTGTGTGTGTGTGTGTGTGTGTGTGTGTGTGTGTGTGTGTGTGTGTGTGTGTGTGTGTGTGTGTGTGTGTGTGTGTGTAAGTGAAAGAGTATGAGGACATTTTTACCTTCTCATCCATCTGTGTTTCTGCACCACAGAGTGTCTTTTTGTGCGTATATGTGCAGTTCTTTTAATAAAAGCAATATGACAAATCCGTCTGCTCTGACCTCTGCAGATTTGTGAAACTGACAGCTACCAGCCCCCCCACAAGACCACCCCTTCATCCCAGATTGTGTATAACCTGAGTGGCATCAATGTGGAGCAGTACCTGATGTCTACAGCAAACGAATTCATCAGGAACAGGTGAATGTGACAAATGAGATGTGTCCAGTTTTGCAGGAGAAAGTTCATTTCATGAATTGATCTTGTCGAGGGAACACGGGCTGGGATAGTTTTTTAAGTCATATTATACTTCCTGTTTTCTTAAGTTTATACATGATAACCCCAAAAGTAGGGATGGAGACCAACTGAAGTCTGTCAAAAGTACTGATTCACATAAAATAATAAGGTACCATGTCAAGGTGCCTTCTGAATGTGAAAGTGGAAGAGTGGGTGATTTTCCATGCTGGACATGAACACATTACAAGGTTATGTTAAACCTTGTTAAATTGAAAATAATTTACATTTCATATTTAAAGGTCCCATATTATGCTCCATTTCTGCAGTTAAATATGGATCATTGATGTCTTCATGAAATGGTAGTAACATTTTTTGGTCCAAAAAGCCAATAAATCAAGCACAGCCACATTGTTTCCAGGCTCTCATAGCCCCTCTGTTCAGAACGCTCTGATTTAGTGGGCGTGACTTTCATATGTAAATGAGCCACCACTGATACAGCCCCACTCTTCCACGTCACTGAGAGAGGCGCCACGAGCTCTGAGTGCACAATGTTTAGAAAACAGCGAAGCTCGTTTACCGTTACACTATAGGCTAAAACAACAGGCTAACTGCTGCTAAAGTTAGCATCCTGAGGCTAACACAGAGACAGGGGGGACAGTGAGGAAAAGCTGTTACATCTGCTCCACAGCACACAGCATTTAAAATACTCACATTTCCAGGGTCTGAGGTTTGTTGGCGGATGGTTGGTAATGCTCCTGGATTCAGGACCAGTCTATTCGCTAGCCCTCTGTTACCTCATAAATGAACTCTAGCCACTTAGTTTTGTCTTCTTCTGAGATGGGAAGCTTGTGCATGGAACTATGTGGCTGTTTACAGCCAAAAACAAAGCAGTGATGGCTCTTCAACTTCAGCATTCTCCTCCCCGCTGCTGGAGAGATTTCTCTCCAGCAGCGGGGAGGGGAGTGGGCTCCGGTGGACCAATCAGGTCAGACTTGCTCCTGATTGGTTCAGAAAGGGAATCGCTGACGTCGGCAAATCCCCAAATTCCGAACAGCTCGTTTTAGGTCAGGATTTTACATTCACAAGCACTACTAAGTACAGATTTGTCATTAGATATCACATTTTGTGGGCTGGGAGGAAAGCTAAAGACTCACAAATTTCACTAAAAGACTTAATAAAGTGATTATTGCATTATATGGGACCTTTAAACAAATTGATAGTTTTTGCCACATAAACACACAGAAGTACAGAAAATTGGTGCCGTTGAGTACCAATACCAATTGCCAGGTACCAGGTATCAGTGCTGTATTGTTTCAAATGTGAAAGGTACCCATCCCTCCCCAAGAAGTTTTGTTTTTTCCTGTGAAGTCTCTGACATAACAGATTTTAGTCCAAATGGAAGTTTTAATACTGAACTGTTTATTTTGCTTTTAAAATTAAAGCTGATTTCAAACAAAACAAGGTTTTGCCGGAGCGTAATCATCAGTTGATTGCAGAAATTTCCATTGCAGTCTAAAAGCCTGGTTTCACCTGTTGCTCTGCTCCAAACAGAAAGACTCTTCGTACCTTGTCAGTCAAACTCACCGTACTCCAAATGCGCTCTGTTGCTTTTACCAAAATTGCTTCCAAGCTGCATGTGGGCACCTGCTCTGATTACCAGACGCAGACAAAATCAAAGGACGCAGTATGTGGCGTCTTTGTTTGATCAATACATATATTTGTGTTCCTCAGGTATGGTGGCTTTGCTTTTGGCATGCCGCTCCCCACTGACTTGAAACTGGATCTGAAAGCAGTGCCCAAAAACCGCACTCTGTCGAAGGTAACCCATCTTTCTTCCCTCCTGTCTCATTATCCCTTTAATCTCTGCGCTGATGAGTTATAGAAAGTTAAAATATGACATCCTTGTTAAAGTTGTTTGTCTTGCAGATGGAGCTACTTTGTTACGCCATCAGTGTCATCATAAACATGCTTTACTGCAGCAATTACACCACTGTTTTAGTGTGTAAATTCCCGCAGATGATGACGACTGCTTTTATTGTATCTATAAAGCTGGAGTTTCAGATATTGTGAAGCTTATGGAGAGGTGTGGAGGACTTGCATGTGTAGCAGTGTGAGTGATGGTTTTTGTGTCTGTTCTTTAGGTCTGGTTTAACCCTGAAGGCCACCACACAATGCCAGCGTACTTAAACAGCATCAACAACTTCATCCTGCGTGCCAACCTCCCAGCTGATAAGGATCCACGTAAATATGGTAAGAAGGAGTTAGAGCTGAAAAATGTTCAACTTCAGTGAGTTGTGAACACAGCTTGAGTTTTAACTTTAACTGAGCAATGTTTACAAAGATGTAAGCTTAAGTTTTTTCCTGTCTCTTCCCATATTTTCAATACTTTAATGCTTCCAGAGAGGTCTGTACACATATTATTTATGGTGGAATTGTCCTTTAGTCATGCAGTCACACAAGACTCCCTTGTTATTGCAAAAAATAAGCAAAGGAAATGAGACATGACTTGGATTGTGCAGGAGGGATGCACACATCAGCATCAGGCAAATCTATCTACTTAGCAAGGTGCTTCTGATTGAACACTCAGTGCATTTTGTATGCTAAATATAAAGAGAGCTGTAAACACTGTGTTTACTCATGCTTCATTTCACTGGATTAAAGCCAGGGGGTGCTGTGTGTCCTTAGACTCACATCACTATGCATTGTGAATACTAATGAGCCCCGCTCATTGGGGAGCAGTGCTGAAGAGAACGAGGCTGGCCCACGTTTTCAGTACTGTTTCAGCTCTGAGTATTACCCTGACCATCTGCCTGCCGGCGCTAGCACGCATATTTACACACACATACACACTCGTGAAGAAATGCTCATAAAAACATTCAGTGCATGCATAGAAACACATGCACACATGCATTCAGACATGTTTGCTCCCCACTGGATGGTAAAAGTGCTTGAGGGTGGAGTGTAATCATTTAAATGTTAGTGTTGGCAGAGAGTTGGAGACCAAGGGGGATTACTTTCAAGGTGATGGTTTATGTCGCAGATGTGGGGCCCTGACCCTCATTCTGTACTTCAGATCCTCCACTTAAAGGGAACAGTAAGGATGTCTCCATCAAACAGTTTAACCAGTATGACCTCACCTTTCCAGGGCAGCTGTTGTGCCATCACACATGCTTTCCAATGTCCACACTATGACTGTGTTCAAACCGAACTGGGACAATGGTTTTATGCTGAAAAAAAAAAACCACTCATTATTTTAATAAGCTACCATTAGAGGAGGTGAGCTAAGACAACTAGTTAATATTTCTTGCAAAAAAGGCAAAAGTTAACTTGCTTCAGATTCTAAAAGGTGACTTGTGTTGGGTTTAGTTGCACTTTAATATGATAAATGTCAAAATTGGCCACATTATTCTTTCTTATTTAAAAGCCCTGTGAAAAAGTGGTTTTATAAAAGAGTCTGATATTACTAACAGTGCTATCTCATAATTCAGGAAAGGTTTCAGGGGACGTGATACATTGCACACCAGAGAGACACACTAGTAGTAGGAGTCGTAGGATTTATTCAGTCGTCATAGGCTAATACAATATATGTCACAATACAAACATTTTTAAGAAACCTAAATTCTTGTATTAGGTAGTGACTGGAAAGGCAGGCAGACAGAATTAACATGCTTATCTGAGCCTAGCTTACATATTTGACAAAATGAAGCGACCTAAAACCAGAGATTAAAGAAATCAACAACAGTACCAACATCATAACACGATGATGAACACTTATAATTTTCAAAAATGACTTTGAAACCATTTTCGTTAGAGAAGATTTAATTTGAATTCCAGGTTTATCAGTTTGTTTTTGCACTATTTAATTGTTTAACCCCAACAACAGAAACACATCTCCTTTTTAGACCTTTTTTAACTTTCTGAACAGGAAACTTTCAAACACCTCTTAAATTGTATTGAGTCTCCCAAATTGAAAATAACTTTTGAACAGCACTTGGAAGTGAATTTAGTTTTGCTGTAAACATTATTTACATTATTTTTAGAATAAGAAAGTCAGAAAAGTTCTCAATTTTTATGAATTCAGAAATAAAGGATCAGTGTGAGCATAGATTTAGGTCCTATTGAGAATGTGTATGGCTCTTTTTTGTAAAAATACAATTAGATTTAAAATTGTTTTATATGTAAATACCCATAATTCCTTAAAGTAACACATGTAGGGAACAAGAAGCTAATAATAGATTATTTTAAATGCCTTGGTTTTGAGAGAGAGCAGGATGAGATTCTTGATTTATCCACAGGGGGCGCCAAAATTGATAGAAATTGAAATAGCAAATACACACACATACTTTCAAGTTTTGGTGAAGGAAACAGTGATGCAGCATTAATAGCCACCAATTAAAAATGGATTACCTGACAGAAACATTCATTCCCACTTTTGTGCCTTTGAGCTAGGCATTGCACCGCCATCCTGCTTTAAGACAACTGTGGTGTTGAACTCTCAGCCCCTATCTCTGGAAACAGTAACACAGACATAAGGAGTAGTTTATGTCTCTGAGCATGGAGGCGACCCTGGAAAAATGATCAAGAAAATTCAATCCCCCTTTGTGTGCTCTGGCAAACCAAATCATCCTGTCATATATTTTTCAATCAGCTGTGTTCCAAGCCGACAGAGTACCTCTGCTGCTTTGCTGCTGTGTAATGTCTTGAATTGCAGGAATAATACTCTGTGTCTTTCTATTACAGCCATTTCGGTCTCCACTCACCCCTATTTCGGCCGGGCGGATGATGAAGATGCGATGTAAGGACTGCACTTAACATTCTTCCTCTTTCTAAGCGGTTTGTCGTTATTCAACAATATCATTAGTCGTACACCTAGAAAGAAGAATGCAATTAGCACTCTCGTTTGTGAGAAATCCCAGAATTAGCCGAGTCATATTGAATATTATTGGCTGTTGTTTGGCTGAGCCTACGAGGGATTGCAGAGGCGTCCTACTTTTCAATTCAAGACATCAGAGTCAGGGTGGACTGAGGGCAGAGAGGTACATGAAAGCAGTATTTACCCATATTTGATTTTCTAAATGGATTTCCCTGAGCTTGCACTATTGATCACCCTCCCAATATAATGAGTGTTTACCCTGAAGGTGGCACAGAGGTGGATTGATTCTACCCCACTCCCCAAAATGAGTCCATATATAAAACACTACATACTCTGCGTTAGAGACCCAGATTGTGGTCTGTATGTGCTTGTGTGCATTTTTGTGTAAACCCAAGCCGGTGTGTTTCAGAGGATCAAATCAAATAAATCCCTCGGAGAGCGGGTTGAAGGGAGGCTGAGGCCTCATGAAGGTCCTTCCTCTCCTGGGCCTTATTAGCACTAAACATTTCACTGCACTTTTTCCCGGTGTTTACCATTCTCTGGTTTTGCCACATACTTATTTATGTGCTACTGTTTCACTAAAGCAGTGTAGCAGCTGCAAACGCACAATTACCCCTCCATCCAGAGTCGATGCATTGGTTTTTCCCAAGCCATGTTAAAGATACAAAGGTTTATAATTCCAAATTTCTTGATTCTCACTGTGCGGTAGCTTCGCCCATGGGGAGCATTCAAATGCTATCTTGGCTGGACTGATAACAAGCCTGCTCAGTAGCTGCTGGCTATCCTCTGTAGTTAGTGCTGGCCTCAGACGCCCACCACATGTCACTCTTTGTTGCTCTCTCCCCTTCCAACTCGGTCACTCTGCCAGTTTCAACCTCAGCTTCTTTTTCAGCCTTGTGCAGCTTATTCCTGAAAAGATGACAGAGAGCAGAGGAAAGGAGCAGGTGACGACATCCAGAAAGTTTGAAGGAGTCTACTGGGTTGAGGAATAACTGAGGGATCAAAGCCTCAGCTGGATGTTCAGGGTCTGATGGACGTAACACAACTTCTTACACGACAAAAAAGTTTAAGATTAATCTCTACACAAAGCCGTCTGTTCCCTCTACTGTTATTATCATGTCAAAAGGCAACGCGCAAGTATCGCTTTAACGAAGCTGTTTGTTATTAATGAAATTCAAATTACACTGAGCCACTTCAATAGTTCAAATGAGTCAGTCTCCAACAGGGAGCGATATGATAGTTTGTCGGAAGGCTTTGAAATGGGCTGTTGTTTTTGTAGAAGAATTACAGCAGATTGCCTTTTCAAAGTGACTCAGCACACCGGAGGATGGTGTTTGTGCAATTTGTCGCCCTTTTATCTAAACCTGTGCAGTATAGCCTCTGTAGTTTGAAGTTAAAGCTGAAGGAATGCAGCACTGTGAGCCACACAGGAGTTTAAGAGGTGCAGAAAGAAGTGAGAAGAAGTGAAGTGCTTGGTGAAATTGAACACAGAGGACCCCACTGATCATTTGTTCTAAAAAGTGTCATCACAAGTAGGGATGGTAGTCAATAAATTGATTAATGATTCGATAAATGAAATAAACTCTATAATTTTGCCAGCCTCAATATATCGCCATGTGCATTGGGTCTGGGTATTGCTGAGAATCGCACGGTCTGATTCCATTTAGTTTCTTTAGGTTGCGATTTGATTCAACATTGATTAGACTTGATGTTGATTCAAATGCTTTGATTTTCGTTTTTCATGCCCCATGTAGACATATGTGGTATGTCACCTCACATTTTGGAGCAATAAAACAACCCAAACGTCAGACTTTAAAGCAAAGGATCTGGCTTTATGCTTCTGCTGCTGCTTTGGCTGCCATTTTTGTTGTTGTTTGGTCTCTCATGGCCCTCGTCCACACAACGTACACTCCCCCAATTTGCCAGGAGATGAATTGATTCAGAGGATTTGCTGAATGTATATTGAATTGGGCGACGCAATATTTTGATGCATGGATTCATCAATATTTTTACCCACCCCAAATGTGCATAGGTGTTAGTTTTCCTCATCTCTCGCCTCCACACAGGCTGGATGTCAAGAGGTCACACTCTTTGCATCGCTCTCAGCACCTGGGCGTGTTTGTTCTGTAGTCGAATGTACAGAGTGAACCCTCTTGTCAGTCATCGAAAATCTTTGTCTTTTGGGTGAGGCAGGGCCGCTAGCACCAGGTTAGCCACTTAAGGGCCGTTTACACGACAACGGTTTTAGGGTGAAATGCAAAAGTTTTGTTGTGTTTCAGCCTCACGTTTACATGGAAACGGCGTTTCAGCTGACCTAAAACTCAAACTTTTGAAAACGGCCTCCAGAGTGGGCTTTTTCTGAAACGCTCCCGACACTGTTGCCGTGTAAACAGTAAGCCGGCGTTTTCAGTGGAAACGCTGACGTCACACTCCACCTCGTGCATGCATACAACAGGACAACAGTACCATTGTTACGATCGTCGCGAACTACCATGTTGTGCTTGTGCTGCTGAATCTGCTGAATCTACCGACTGTCTATCAACAAAATATGCATCTGTTGCTCTACTTTTTAACTTAGTATTCCCCAATACACCAGATGACCGGCTCAACTCTACTTCGGTGGAGATCTCCCAAAAGTGGCTTCTGGACAAGACAGTTATAGCACCACCTACAGGCCTGATATACTTATTACAGCGTTTTTAGTCCGTCAGCGTTTCCGTGTAAACGTAGATTTTTTTTCCACTGCGTTCTCAGATGAAACGTT
This sequence comes from Halichoeres trimaculatus, assembly GCF_033239565.1. Classification (NCBI taxonomy): domain Eukaryota; kingdom Metazoa; phylum Chordata; class Actinopteri; order Labriformes; family Labridae; genus Halichoeres; species Halichoeres trimaculatus. Next base: position 22,335,633 of record NW_027437197.1, read on the forward strand.
GTTGTGTAAACAGGGCCTTAGAGTGTAGCAAGTTAGCCCTGTGAGCTTGTAAAGGGCAACGCAGGTTAACGTAGTAAAAATTAGAGAAAAAAAGATGACTGTGAAGAGAAACGCCACAGCCCCATTGTGGAAATATTTCAGCTTCAAACAAAATGAGTGAGATGAGCCCATCAACACGGACAAGCCAGTGTGCAGCAACAAAAAAAGGCCACACAAAAAACTCACACGTCCACCTGAAACATAACCACCTGACCCAGTTTACCCAGTTGGGGAAGAAACTGCTCCACAGATGTAGAGCTTTCGTCATGACAGTCAACACTCACTGTGGAGTTTGATCGACAAAATAAATAGAAACAGAGCAGTGCAAAATGGTTTTGCTCGCAGAAAGTGTTTTTTGCACACATTAAACCGACACATCTGGACTGTTTATAGTTTGAGATGAGGCTGATGAAGAAAAAACATCTTCACAAACTCTAAACAGCACAATTGCCTCAGTATGCAATAACTCTGACCTGGATGATGAGAATTTACATGGACACTGAAAGTGAAGTTTGCTACGTTGCTAAAGAAATGCCCTTAAAACAGTTTTTTAAGTGCAATTTTTGACTGAGAGCCCATTTTATTATTTTTATTATTTTTTTATTGTCTTTTTTTAAGATATTTGAAAGTCATTGATATTCCAATTATCATAGCAAAAAATACTCATGAGAGATTAGCGTTTATTGCATTTGAAAATGTGTATTGAATTACAATGATGTATTATTGTTGTATTAATTAGCTAATTTGGTCTCAAAGTAATATTGTCAATAATATCATTTATTGTCACAGGCATCTAAATAATGAAATGTTTTCCCTCACAGCGTGCAGGGAATGCTCCAGATCCTGGTGGCCATGTGTATATTGACCGGTTACTCCATCACCACGGCCAGCTTTGCCATCTACGTCGTCAGCGAGCACCACAGCGGCTTCAAGAGGCTCCAGCACATCGCAGGCATCAGTGAGCCCTTCTACTGGGCCGTCAACTTCCTCTACGACATGGTAACAATAACTATCACCCTCATGACTATTTAGATAGAGCTTCCTCTGTCAGGTTTTGAATAGAAACAAACACAAAGCGTGGATCTCTTTGTTTATATAACCTGAAACTTTACCACCAACTCTCTGCTTTTCCCCAGGCTGTCTATATGATTCCTGTGACTCTGACTGTCTGTGTGATCGCAGCCTTCCAAATCCCAGCCTTCACAGCTCGGCAGAATTTGGGTGCCGTGGCTCTGCTTCTGGTGCTCTTTGGGTAAGTGTCATGACCTGATGTGACCTGAAAGCCACAAAGTTCTTTCCAGCTCCTGGTGAGGGATTTTCCTTTCCCACCAAAGTGTTAAAAAAATCCTGTCTTCAAAAGACAACTCTGCTCTTTGAAGAATTTTGTTAGCAGATATTTTCCTCTGGTTTGCTTGTGGTCTTTCTACCCAAGTTACAAAAATAACAGGTCATCAATATTTATTTCCTTAACTTCAGACACAGCTGGGGCACGCAGTGAGTGCTTGGTGCTCTGTGCAGTCTCTCCCTGAAAAAGCAAATTTTTATAAAACTCTCAAGGCCAGGAAAGTTGGCTTGACAGTATAAAGAGGCTTCATACTGTGGATGAAGATTATGATCACAGTAATGATTTGTTTTTGATGTGGGTTGAATTATTTAATTGTAGTTTTCTGAAACGGCAGCTGAATACTAGACTAATTGCAGTGTGAGACTATGACACTGCAACTCCCAGGAGCACTGACTGCACACAGTGTTTGCTCATTGGTCCACTCATGAAGCCATTTTCTCAAGACTCCATCTCCAGCTCGGACAGCCTGACAGCTCCTGGTGTTAAGCGTCTGATAACGTGATTTACAGAAACAAGAGTTCACTGGTGTCTTCTTTGCTCTCCTCGTCAACAGTTTTTCAGGTGTTGAGTCACAGACTAGATTCAAAACCACCGTAACTTCTTAAAAGTGAGGTTGTTGATCCAATGAAGCAACACTTACAGTAGAACAGGGGGAGGAGGGGAGAGCAGATAGGACAGGAATGCACATCGAGAAGAGAAGAGAAAGTGAAACTTAACTATGGTCAGAGGTGCTGTAGGAAAAACTATTTAAACCTCCTAATACACAAATACTTATCAAAGTTAAATATAAATATTTCTCTCTGGAAATGCTGTAAAAAAAAACAAACCATGCTGAATAAATACAACCATATGTTGTTTTCCTCTTAATGACCCACTTTTTGACCAATGCTACCTGTTGTCCAGAAAATATGGTACTTACATTTAGGGATGCTCGATATTGAATTTTTTTTGCTGGTTTCAGATATGCCAACATTTTACAACTCATTTAGCTGATTACCGATACCTACACCAATATTTTTTCCACACACCTAATTGCAATAATCATCAACCTTCTCCTGTATTGGAAGTAGCATACAGCATTTTGGTGCATAATCTTATCACATTTGTTTTGTATCATCTGTTTCTTGTGCAAAATAAGAAAAATACTTGATACTCAAAACTGCTTTTTGGTTATTGTAATTACTTGCAAACAAAATAATACCCAAAAGTCCATCCTAGTTGAATCTTTGATGATGCTCTCCTTTAGACAGTCATAACAATCAATTATCTATGTACAGCACTTTGTGATTTTTATGTGTGAAAAGCGCTCTGCAAATAAATTTTACTTACTTACTTACTTACTTACAATATTTATCCACAACCAGGATAAATTTGGCCAATTACACAATTGACATAGTTAGTAAACGTCGCCTCTGTTCGCAGAGAACATGTGAGAAGTGCAACGGTACAACACTTAAGCCTAAATTGAGTACAATGGTTTACCCTCCGACAGTAAATGTGCCTAAATGAGTCAGCTGCATGTACCTTACAGACTGCTGCTTAAACTCAAATTTAACCTAAAACAGGAACCAAATGTGTGACTACTCAATCTGCACTGTGCAAATAAAATCACAAAAAGTGCAAAAACTATATGCAGCTTCAGTCCCTAATTACAACTTAAATAAGTAGGTGGGCTGCTTCTATATTGCACAATTCTATGAGGTAAGAACACTGTGTAACAGAGAGGTGCAAACAATAAAAATACAAAACATATTAGGAGCATACTCAGTTCATGGTGCAAAGGTAAATTATTTAACTAAGTTTGCCACAGCACATTATATTATCTATCTATTTTATCTGTGGATATTGGCGTGTTGACCGATATCAAATATTTCATTTTTAAGCCAATAACGGCTAATGCAGATATAATCGTGCATCCTTACTTTTTTTTTCTTTAACAGAAGAAACTACTATTGTAAATAAATATTTAAGAAGGCAGTTTTTGCAAGTGTTTCTCAGTTAAGTTCTTATTTTTTCTATTGATCGTCTATACTCCTTAACCACTTTTGCTATAGACTGCATATTGTCATATAGAAGGAGCACAACCTTACACACAACCTTATCAGAGCTCAACACCTGATCATGACTTTTAGCGTTAAACATCTATGTCGTCTTGATTTGAGTGTGCACGGTGCTCGTTCACAACTGAAAAGGTTGTAAAACTAGTTCAGGTAAACTTTAGCATGTCATAGTCAGTTTAATCATATTAAACATAATTATCCAACAACAAAATTGTGGCTATGGAAAACACTAAGTGGCTAGTAACTCTGAGAAATCATTAGCCACTGCTGCTCGTGAGCAAAAAAAGTAAATGTCAAGCCCTGCACTTAACCCCAACTGCCAGCAGTGTGTGAATCTGATTATTACTGATGGTGTTTTTTTAAAGCAGCCTTTGTCATCAGTGTGTGGATGTGACTCACTGTAAAAGCGTTAAAGTGATACGAAGACTACAGAAAGCGCTATAATAACACAGTTCATTTACCAGATACTCAAGGAATTTTCTCCAGCCAAACAGTGGCTGCTGTTGTCAATAACCCGACCATGTGTTTCATGCAGGAGGATTCTGATTAATTAAGCTCATTCTTATAAACACACTGTGTTTTCAGCCTCTCCTGCTCTTAGTGTGTTTGCCAACCAGGTAGGAGTCACAGCACGGAGCATACGGAGGCTGCTGTTCATCAAACACAAACACTGCTCAATTTTTCAGAATTTCTCACTCAGACAGATGGTTGTAGGACTGAAAGGCTGTTGGAAAAATCACTATCAACATGTTTATCGGATGCAAGCCAAAGATGCTGAGGAGACGGGGTTCAGGAAGCAACAGGGCTCACGGTAATAACAAAATGCCTGGATGTGAGAAAGATGAGCAGGCCGGCGTCTCAAGGTATCGAGGTTTTTAAACCAATCTGCTAATGAGAATAAGGAGTTGACTTTTTAAAAGGTGTCAGTCCAACAGCATTCTGGGTCTCCCACATCTGGATTACTGAGATTACTCACATCATCCTGCAGCTGTAGCTGAACCTAAGCCTCCTTTTTGGTGTTGCTGTTGCAGACCTCGTCCAAAAGCCCTAGATCTTGGGAGGCCAAGTCAGCACTCTGCCTCTCATTTATCAGACAGATGTCTCCCTCCCAAGCAATGAATAATCACAGCCCTCCATCTGTCAGGCGGCACCCACCTGGCCTGGTCTGCAGCCTTCTTGCTTCTGTTCCTTGTCATGGCTTGGCACCCACAGTCTGCCTACCCAGCACCTTTTTTTGTTTGGATGTGGCACGCAGATGCTTTGTCTCTGTCGGACTCTATCTGTTTGCGTCTCCTTCTCTTTCTCACCCTACTTCTGTCTCCTTCTGTGCTTCACCCCCTCCTTCTCTTCCTCGGAGTCTTGCTGACCCAGGCACCCCAATCAAATGAACAAGCAGATTATGTGAGAGAAGAGAGACAACAAAAAGAGGAATGTTTTGCCACTAGGGGAATAAAGAGAGAAGTAATTTATCTTCCTCTCTTTTTGGCGTCATGACTGAGTGTTTACACTCTTCATGCTGTGGTATTTTTGCTTTTTTCCTGTGCTGTAATCTTTGGTGCCTGTTTTCATTTTCACAGCTGTTCTCTTTAGTCTATTAAAGGTCTGTGCCTGTTCAGTCTGCGAGGGAAAAAAGCAAGGTCATGACATTTATGAGGGATTTGAAAGGAGGAAGATGTACATTCTCTTACCCTCTTTGTGTGTTTGTCTTTGTGGATTTTCTTGATTCAAAACTAACCCACAAAAGACCCCAGAAAGGGTATTCAGAAGGGTATGTGTGGATTTTTATTTTTCTAAAGAATCCTGTCGTTTTAATCCCTCAGGTTTGCTACCTTCCCCTGGATGTATCTGCTGTCTGGCATCTTCAAGGACGTAGAGATGGCCTTCATCACCTTTGTGTGCATCAACCTCTTCATCAGTGTCAACACCATCCTGTCCACCTCCATCCTCTTCTTCCTGAGTCAGATATCAACCATCAAAGCTCAGGTCAGACCAAGATGACAATGGCTGATTTTTTTTCTGTCTTTGTAGACTCTGTGAAAAATGAAACCTTATTTTTACCCTCCTGGTATTTGTGTAAACCCCCAGTCAAACCTCCATATAAACACCAGGTTTCAGGTTCTGTCACTTTAAAGTGATACTCCGGGATGGAACAAGTTGGGTCCTATCACAAGGTTTAGGGCAGAAATTACCCCTACAGCAGTGTTTCTGTGCAGCAGAAGCCCAGAGCGCTCGCACCAAACACCCCCTCCCTGCTCCTCTGCCGGTTTCCTCTGCACTCAGACATGGCCATATTTTACTTGACCAAAAATACAGGTAAACGGACTCCCACCAAAAAAATCTGATATCAGTCTGTATTCACGCTTTATTTAGAGAATTTTTAGTGCGTTACTTTCACACAAAAACACCGCTAAATAAGGCTCTAGTTCTCATCGTGTCTCTTCGTCCTGGCAGACTACCTGCGTTTGTTTATATCTGGCACGCCGCACGCACGGACTGATACACTAAGCAGCGAGCGCCTCGTAGCCAGCTGGGGCTCTGCAGCAGAGGTAGCGCCGTTTTACGACACGATGAGAACTAGAGCCTTATTCAGCGGTGTTTTTGTGTGAAAGTAACGCGCTGAAAATTCTCTAAATAAAGCGTGAATGCAGACTGATATCAGATTTTTTCCGTGGGAGTCCGTTTATTTGTGTTTTTGGTCAAGTAAAAATTGGCCCCGTCTGAGTGCAGAGGAAACCAGCAGAGGAGCAGGGAGGGGGGTGTTTTCTGATTAGTCTGATTGGTGGTCATCTAATGGGTTATATCACTGGATTCAGACGATCTAAAAAACTCTTTGACTCTAGGGCTGTGTCCAAAATCACTTCCTATTCACTATGTAGTAAATGCACCGTTTTTTTAGTGCTGTCCAAAACCTGAGTGAGGATGGTTATATCCTATATAGTCCACTCAATGTATCCCATTTTGAAAAGTGGTGTATGAGCGTGTGGGGCACTGATTGTAAAGCTGCACACACTACAAATACCAACAATCCAACCAAGCAGGATTTTGAGAAATTCAAACACAGTCGGCTAAATCAGGCGTTAGAAACAAACCATACCAAGTGCTGTGATGGTGCTGTTCAAGATCCTGTGGCCGACATCGTTGAAGTTGAGGTTGACATTCTCAAAATCCCGCTTGGCTGAATCACTTCCTCGAGCTTTTGCTCTGGTGCTTCCGGCGGGTGGGAGTATAAATTTGCGTAGAAGCTAAGTATTTAGAAATCATACCTCAAGATTTAAAAATCTTGACTAAATATGTAAAAATCTTAGAAAATATTTAGACACCTTTTTTTAAGATTTAGGAATCTTAGATAAATATTTAATCTTAGCTAAAACTCAATTTTTTGAATGAAAGCTAAATGTTAGAAATGTAGGTTAATATTGAGAATGAGGACATTTATTTATAACATTTAAATATAACATTTAACATATATAATATTTCACAAATTTATTTCACAAATATTTTTCTGAATCTGCATAAAAAGTGTTGTTTTAGATCTAAATTTGGAGAATTATTGTTATTTGTGGTGCATACAACAATTGGCCCCATATGGGTGATGTTCACTATGTGAGCGATATATACCATCATCAAAAAAATGGAACCACTAATCCTGGGTGGTGCATTCACAGGACCTCGTAATTCTCAAACAGCATAATTTGGGACATGAATTTATGGTTGGTGTTTCTTTCCATAGTACTATTATAGTATAGTAAAAAATAACTTGTAATAAATGTAATAATTAAATTTGGTCATTGCAGAAAAACACATGAAGTATGATATTAGTTATCACTAAAATCTGGGCTGTTTTGCTGTGTTTAAGAAAAATTACTACTATAATCCCCAGTCGTCCATGAGAAATAACTTAGTTGTGCAAGAGTGATTACATCTCTGTCAGTGGCTGGTGAATGAGTGAGCAGTGTCCAAAATGTCGTTTTAATTTTGCTGAGTGAGTGGACTGTATAGTCCATTACATCTAATTCACTTTACAGTGAGTAGGGAATGAGAAAGTGATTTCGGACACAACCTAAAGATGTCATAAAATGAAAATCTAGCAACCAAAGCAGCCTGCAGACTGAGCTCTAAGACTGAAGGATGATAAAGGTTGATCCTGATTTACCTCTAGTCCCATATCTAGTCAAATATCCAGTATTGTGAGACTGTGTTTGTCTGAAAATAAAGAACAGTATGATTGTCCTTTTTGACTTATTGATAGAATCATGAAATGAAACAGAATCATTTCCTAGAGTTGCAGCGACAAAGACTGGGCAAACCAACCTCACATATTCAGCACCAGGAAGTAAAGATTACAATAACACTCTGTCTGTTCTCTGCTTTTTCCCTACAGATCATCAAGGTCATCTTCAACAAGCTCTGCAATGCCTTCCTCATCTTCCCCCAGTTCAACTTTGGCCACGGCATGATGCAGCTGGCAAGAAAGAACATAGAGGTCCAGATCCTCAGCGGCTACGGCATCGACGCCTATCAGAACCCCTTCTCCATGGAGGCTCTGGGCTGGCTCTTCATTTCCTCCTTCATCCAGGGCGTGGTCTTCTTCAGCCTGCGCCTCCTGCTCAACAAGTCACTTGTGCGCAAAGTCAGGTGAGGAATAATACTTCCAGAGGTGCATGATAATGCTATGCAACAAAGTTTTAGAGTAGAGATATATGGATGTAGAATTCAGACACATTTAGTTCCCACAAATCCAAAGACTGAGTTTGCTTTGAAGAGATGATGAATGATGTGTTGTAAAACCCTGGCTGCTCAGCATTTATAAGTGAATCATTAGATTTGGAGGATTTTAAATGAATAACATGAAGATAAAAAAAAAGCCTGAACCGCCTCAATTAAAAACTATAACCATCCTCCTCTCACTCTTAGACATTATACACATTCTGTGTCTTGCTGCAAACCACGCTTTTAAAAAAGTACTTTTCTCTTTGTAGACACCTCATTTGTGGCAGAAAGACGGTGCCTCATGTGGCTAATGAGGATGAGGATGAGGATGTGGCAACAGAGCACCTTCGTGTGTCCAGTGGAGCAGCCAGTTCAGACATACTGCAGGTCAACCAGCTCACTAAGGTCTATCAGAACTTAAGCAAGAAGGTCCATGCTGTCAACAGGGTGTCTGTGGGCATTCCTGCAGGAGAGGTAAAACTAATCATCAATTAAAACCACCTTTTGCCAAAACAGCTCCAGTGCACTAATCAAAATAATCTCACATTCTCTGGTTGTGGACAAATGTACCATGATTCCTAAACTACACATTTGCCTGCAGTGCTTTGGTTTGCTGGGAGTGAATGGAGCAGGAAAGACCACCACCTTCAAGATGCTGACTGGAGATGTTAGCCCCACTGATGGAACAGCACAGATCAGGGATCGCAACGGGTACGCTCTTTATTAATTCCATTCATCCTTTTAGAGCTAGTACAGTATGGTGTAGATTTTTTTGGCATTGTTTTCAGCTTTTAAGGCTTAAATGTAAATTCACTGGTGTTATCATGATGCCAGAATTTTAGACTTGGACACAATCCAGTAAAATCCAACAGTGAGGAAATCTGTGTGGAAAAGTGCTATAACAGAAAACCTGACAGACTCTTAACAGTAATAATAGGAAAATGAATTCTCTTAATAAATTTGATAATCTAATAAATTATTTTTACTTTTTATTTAACTTTTATTTTACCAGAAAAAAAATTCCATAGATACGCAAGATCTTGTTTGGCCAAGACAGCAGCACAAGAAAGTTTCACACAGAGGAAAGAGACAATAGAACCATCAAATACATCAAGTTCATTGATTAGCAGCGGTTGGTAGTAAAACAAGTGCATAGGCTCATCAGATGATCCTTGACCCTGTCTTTAAAATAGTCCAAGCTGACATGATCGTCCAGTTTCAGATGACCTTGTAGCTCAGACAAAGATGAAGGAGCAAAACACTAAAAGCTCTTTGACCAGACAGAGCGGGTCAGAGGAACCACCAACAGAATGTGACCCTTTAAACAAAGTTCAGCTTCAGGACTTTGGCTACTTCATTATTTTAATTTGATTTTAAAATCAAAAGTACATCAGATGAGTATCTGTATGAAATGTATTTCTAAAAGCTGATGGATAATCAAAAGACTCACAGAAGCCAACCCATCAGAGGAGGGAAATCCAGGTGTCCAAGCTGCTCTGTCTAATGACTCTGAACTGGATTCAATTTGCATTACACAAATACCCACAAACGAGGCTTTTTATTGCCACAAATTTGCCAAAATTTGAACAGAAATGCTTTGGGATTTCACAAGTAGCAGCTGTATGTAACACCTGTATTTCAGATGTTTGTGTGCAAATATGAACCAGCTCTATTCTCATGGGTCTGGCTCCCTTACAGCTCCTTTGCTAAGCTGCTCAGTGGATCTCCCTGGCACAGCCGGGCCTAAAGAGAACCCTGGCTGTCCATCTGCACTGCACCGTGTTGAGAAGCCTTTTTAAGAATATATCTGTGTCCTTGCTGTTTCCCCCAGGCGTTTGATCGACATCATGGAGTGCCGCAACCAGGGAATTAACATCGGCTACTGTCCCCAGGTAGACGCTTTGGACAACCTGCTCACCGGAGAGGAGCATTTGTACTTCTACGCTCGTATTCGAGGCATCTCAAAGAGGGAAATAGATGGGGTAAGGAGAGGCCGCAGGCTCAATACGTCTTTTCAAAGCTCTCAGTAGTGACAACACCATCCACAAAATGACACCAGATCTGATAGAAATTCAAAAGGTGCACTCCCACTGCAGGACGAGTAACAGTTGATGCCTCCGTGCATACTAAATCAGAGGACTTGAAGCGTTGAGTGATGCGTGCTGAAAGCTGTACTATCTGGGGCAAAAAATGGAAAAGCTTTTGTTGTCAGCTCGTACAGTCCAAACTTCAGATTTAAGCTGATGCTGTGCGCTTGACTGAAGACAAATTTACATTTAAACAATACATTAATGATGAGAGGATCTCATTTGACGTGTCACTTTAGCCCCATTCTGCTCATTTATCTTTCTGAGAACTAATCAATCTTGCTTCTGGGTTGATTACCGAGCATGCCTGTCTTTCCTGCTGTTGCTGCAGACATGAGAGGAATCTTTAGAGCGAACTAATCAACATATGAAGCAATTCTTTATTAATTTATGTCTTTTTTCCCCTCTCATAAAAGCACAAAGACAACAACAGCTTTGACACAATGCTGAAAACATCTCTACTCTTCACTTTCTAAATTATGTGTAGAGAAAAATCTGTACATTTGCTTCTCCTGGTCTGTGTTCATCCTTTTGCAACTGCAGACACACAAACAGTAATTTTCCCTGACAGTCTCAGCCACGTTACAAGCAGTATTACACTTTGGCATTAGCAGGGATTCACATCGACACACAAACACACACACGCTTATATATTGCGGCACAGAAATATGGATCTGTCTGGCTCTAATCACTTTCGCTGCTGTTGTTCCCGCTCCTCGTCTCTGGTCAGGATACTGACAACAATGGTTATAATGGCCGCAGCATCAGTGTCGGGCTAATTCACAAAGATGAGGTTATATATAGAGTTCTTCTTATGTTGTCTCCCACCGACAGTCCCCTTGCTGTGGATAATGAGACAAGCCTTAATGGGGTCATTTTGCATTGACATGGTTTTGTCGGGCTTAATGAGCTGTTACATCAAAGGTGATGGAAAGCGGCTTTTGTGAGAGGACATAAAAATATGCTATTTTGATCTGAGGCAGTCAGGTATACGCCGCGCTCTCCGTGTTTATCAGTCAGAGCTTGTCTTGTACTGCTTATTCGTCTTAACTTTTCACTCTCTTCAGACTTTGTATCAGCGAGATCAGAGTGGAAAATCCACAGTAAAGGCAAATCCTTGTATACAGAAAGCTATCTATCGCTTCATTGATTTGGTTTCTAAACTTGCCAGCTGATGGGGAAACAGCCTGAAGTGTACCGATGGGAAATCACCTCAAGCTGTTTGAAAATGAATGTGTATTTACAACACACTATTTCATGTGATTAATAGGAAAGCATTTAAGGAGAGTGAGATGGTTATGAGCCATTAAGGCTTTTCCACCTCTGCTTCACTCGGAGGATAATATGATAGATTATGCCGTGTCAGGTCCTCTTCTGTGAAGCTGCAGCAGCCTCGGGACAGCGTGGAGTTTACATAGAATAAAGTTACACAGTGCTGTCGTCGATGTTGTACAAACAGAATTAAATATGCATGGGAACGGGATGGATGGATTGCTGGGTTCTTTGCTGCGTTGCTGTTGTGGACAGAATAAGAGGTGACAATAACAGAAATGAACAGGAATATCAAGTAGCAAACAAGTTGTAGGAGCACGCTTTGCCCTCAGGAAATCTTTGTGTAAATCGTCCTCACCTTGCCGAGTTCAGGTCCCGAGTTGTGGACAGTGGGATATTGGCGTTTTTGCTTTGGAGAGACAGGCTGCATTGGATTGTCTAAAAGGATGGAAAATCAACCTTCTGTAAAGGTCTGCTGTGGAATAGATCTGTGGAGACACAAATGAGGGCTGACTTTGAGTGTGGTGCATGGGAGCAGAGAAAAGGGATCTAACAAACAATCTGATGTTTTAATACCGTTAAATCTGCAGACGATCAATATATTTTTTCTTTTTTCTTTTCAGAGTGTTGCAAGTTTACAATACAATCAAATATTCATTAGAGTAAATATGTGTTACAAATCACCTTAAAACATGGTATTGCTTTAAACAAAACAGCACTATTATCTCTGAGTAAGGTACAATAAACAAATCAATAATCGAAACTAAAATAGTATCAGGAATTATTGTTAAAATTATTATTATATATCTGCACATTTATACACACATACCCACATATATCTACACATACACCCATAAACACATGCATGTTTTAACCTACACTCACTCATACACACACACACACTTATTTATATATCCACACAAACACCCACACAAACACAGACATGTATTTATACATAAACATTATCACATGTGAGTGATTCTATAATTAGGGGAGCATTTCAGGTATACAAAGAAGTGAAAAAAAAATCGCTTTTTGGTTTCATTTTCTATTCGTTTGCAGATGATATATCTGGAATGCACTTCATTCGTTAGTTAGCAAGTTTAAGCTCTAATGAGTTTTTAAATATTTAAGTAACAAAAAGTTGTGACTGTTTTTTCAACATTAATCTATGTTATACTGAATTAAGAGTTATTCAACATTTCTATGCTAGACTACACTCCCCAGGAATGTCCTTCATCATTTATATTAAGGTTAAGCCACATTTTAAAAAAAAATTATGGTACAAAATTCACATGTAACATGATTGACATTTTTTTTTCCATTTTTTGGCCCTTGTGCTAACTGCAGACCTTGAACATGGCACCATCTGACCTCCATCACCTCATACTTCCATGCATTTTCTTCACTTTTTTTTTTTTTTTTTTAACATTTATAGTGTGAACACCAGAAAATATTAATAACACAGTAGATGAACAGTTAAAGCGCCCCATGTGCAGACAATCATTTTGATGAAATATTGATGAGGAGGAGCTGAAACATGACACACTTTCTTCATGGTTCCCACCAAAAAGGAAGTGACCTCAACTGATTTAAGTCTTGTGACTTTGGAGCAAACCATTGCTGATTTATAAAGGGTTTTTTTTCCCAATAGGTAATACGATTGACACATTTAAAATGAACTATTTTATCCATATAAATTATTAAAATTGTTTTTAAAACACCTTTGTCATATTGAAATGACTACTTTTTTTTTTAAATACTTAAAACAATTTTCATAAACATGTGTTTTAGTGTCAATTTTGAAAAGCAAACTTGACATTTGAGAAATCAGACAGCACAAAAACTGCAAATTCCAATATAGGATTGGCATTTTTAGCTAAATGTATCATTGAACCTGTTCACTTTCTGTAGTAAATAAAGTGAAATATCACCCAAATGACCCTCTGTAAAAAGCTTGAGATTAATACTTAGTAAAGCTGATTAGTATATCCAATGGACATGAAAATGTATCCCTAATTATAGAATCACCTATGTAGATACACATACTTATATAACATGCACAAAAACTATAAAAAAGAAAAAAAAGGTGAAGGAATTACATCATCACATATAGACAATCAATATTTCCTTCTTGAAATCCATAAGATAAAAAAGGAGCTCATGCATTCACATCACGTTATATTTATTACTGTATTGAAGTGATTTTTCTGTGTTGATGTGACAGAAATCAACCCCCCACACTAGGAATCTAGGAAAGCACTCTGCCACTCACACACACAGAGTATATGAATCTTCCTTTACCTGTTTGTTATTCTGGTCATCCACCACATAATCCCCTGCATGTGTCCTTTAAAGGTGGTGAGATACCTGCTGAAGAGGCTGGAGCTGAACTACCACAGAAACATCACCACTGAAGGTTACAGCTGCGGCACCCGCAGAAAGCTCTCCACAGCGCTGGCTCTCATGGGACACCCACAAATCCTGCTCCTGGTGAGGACACACCTGTTCAACCTGTTCTAGCTGCTTATTTCAAAACCTAACAGGCCACCAGACCACAAATTTTAATCCAGCTTGAAACAGTCATTGAAGGATAGTGGAGTGATCTGCTAATCCTGGTGGATCTCATAAACTTAATTAGTCTGCTTCCTCAGGCTCACCCAGGGGTGGTGTTCACTTTAACATTTTTTATACTATGTCGCGATCAAATGCTTCTTTCTCTTCCCTTTCCTCCCAACCCGCCTCCTAATTTCTTCATCTATTCCATCTTTCCTCTTATTTTGCAATATGTCTGCTCCATCTCACCCAGCATGTGCAGTCTGCCTGCAACCTGCCGCCCAACTCAATTAACTCCCCATGTTCCCTTAACCTCTCTATCTTGAGGTCTTTACTTTATTTCACACACTACGTGATTCTCCTTTAAATCCTCCTTTTCCATGTGTGCAGGACGAACCGAGCTCTGGCATGGACCCCCACACTAAGCGTCACCTGTGGAAGATTCTCTCTGAGGAGGTCAAAGGAAAATGTGCTGTGGTGCTCACCTCTCACAGGTTAGAAGACGATGGAGCTGCTGTTGTTATTTTCAATAATTACCCAAAAATACTGATAATTTTTGGCTTGGAATGTGATGATACACTTCCACTCACCAGGTTGGGTTAACAGTGTGTGGTTTTAGGCTGTTAATATCTGTATTTTAAAGCTCTTGAGGAGAATTCATCTTAGTTAGATTCCATTTCAGATGCTCTTATTGAGTCGTTTCACTAATTCTACCTAGGTTTCTTCATTTCTTGTTTTGACAAGAAGCATGCTTTTATTTTGAAAGGGTATTCCTGCTAGACTCTTAAGTTGTGGGAGAAAACGTAAACAGCTAAAACAACCTTTAATGACAGAAATTAATTGTATGCAAAGTATGCTTGCTGTAGGGGCCAGTCCTTATCTTCATATGTGGCTTTTTGCTTAAGCAGCTCTTGCTGCACATGCAGCATCCCCCGATGAGTGCAAGATGGGCAAGGACCCACTTTTCGCTGCTTGCAGTTTTAATTAAAGCAAATGTCTGGACATAGTTGTCTGGTTCCTTTCACTATGAACCGGGTCTCAGACTCAGCAGTCAGTGTGCTCTTTTGGTTTGGGAGGGTTTTTAGATTTATTTACACAAGTTTACATCCTGGTCTGTCACAGTCTGGGAAGTGTCCACGGATAAGGAATAATGCAGTCGTGAGCATCGAGTGACAGTTGTGTGTTTACATTCCTCTCTGGGGTGCTGGATGCTGGATTTCTGCACTGAAAACGTCTATCCACCTAGTATCTGCTGATCTCTTCTATACCCTCAATGCTTTTTCACAAAGCTGAAAGCCTTTTACCATCCTTCAAAGTGATGATGTTAAGTTTAAAATGCGTATTTTGGTGGTGAACTCCCTCACGTTGCTTAACAAACCATTATACTCTGCAGTGCTTCTGCAGTCAAGATGTGCGCGCTCCACTGTTGTTGATGAACAAATAATCCGCCTTTAGAGACAGCACCAAAAGCTGTTACTTTCTTTTACTATGCATATGTGGGAAACACCACTATTATGCTGTTAAAATAAGAGATGAAATAATGTCTAACATAAGGGTATGGCTCATTAAAACATTATTTCCGTGAGATGACAGTTAAGAAAATGTTAAGTCTGAATAATGTCTAATTGCTGTGCATGTAACTTCATTTTGACCTTCTTTCTTCTCGTCCTTGTTTCCGTATCTCAGCATGGAGGAGTGTGAGGCGCTGTGCAGCCGCCTTGCCATCATGGTGAAAGGTCAGTTCCGTTGCCTGGGCTCCCTGCAGCACATTAAGAACAGGTTAGTGACCTCTGCTCATCCTCCAATCCTGCCATTACTGCTCTCTCCACCCCACCTCCGCAGCTCTCAATCACCCTCATGTGCTCCTTTGTGCAAGCAAATGCTCACTTTTTACTTCTAAGAACAGTGTTTCCACCCCCCTCTTCACCTTCACCCCCCACTCCAAGACATGTAATAACACAATTCTTTGTTCCTAACGTCTCCTTTGTGCAGGTTCGGCAGCGGGTTCACCGTGAAGATGTACTTGGCTGAGGCCTCCTGCGATGTAGAGGCAATCACTGGCCTCATGCAGCGCAGATTCCCCAGCACTTATCTCAAGGTGAGCTTTGCCAGACATTGAAAGTCTTGAGGAGTGCTTGGTAGAAACCACTTTAAAAAAAACCTCAGGTGTCGTTTATACAGCGTGAGAGTGTGGAGGGACGTTAAGGCAGGTTTTTACTGCTCTTAAACTACATTACCTTGTTGCTAACCAGCCTTTTAACAACATTAGAATGTCTTGTTTATCCGTTTAATGTTAGCCAAACATGCTAACAGATTTTACAATATTACTCCCTTAAAAGCATTGTTGCAACAGCAGATTTTTTACACTTCTAGCAGACTTTGGGCCAGATAAGCACTGATTTGGAGGAATATAACTCCAAATTTCTCTCTGGTCGGTTTATTAAAGGATTTTCTCCCTGCTGCAGTAAGAAAACAAGCTCGCTGCGGGTGATGAGAAGACTAAAACAGCAAAGTTGTTGACCTGATTGAAATAAAAACACATACAAACAAACAAAATTACAAAATAATGCTGAAAATAAGAAAGGAGGGATATCAGAGTTATGAGAGAATTTTATTTTTTCATCTAAATATTATTAATGTGTTATTGAGCTCATGCTGTTCACATCATTTTAAGCCAGAGCAAGCTGGGAGTTTAGTTTCTTTGCTCGTGTAAAGTTTTACCAGCTCAGTTTGAACAGCTTTTCATTGAGTTTCACAGAATTTTGGTTCCATGGAGAGGCTATTTCTAAATATTAAAACCTTCTACTTGTGCATTCCCTCTCAATCCACAGGACCAGCACTCCAATATGGTGGAGTATCACGTCCCAGTCGCTCCAGGAGGGGTGGCTGACATCTTCGACCAGCTGGAGTCCAACAAGAATACTCTGCGGATCAAACACTTCTCTGTGAGCCAGACCACACTGGATGAGGTGAGAGAAAGAGATAAACAAACAGAGGAAGGGGGTCGAGGAGAGGGGGGTCTGGTGTGGAGGGGTTTTATATGGGAGGGAACAGACCAGTGAGGGACAGGACAGAGAAAGAGGACCCTGGATGATAGAAGAAGAGAGGGGGGGCAATGGGAGAATGCTGAGTAAGAGTGAAAAGTGGGCTGAGAAAGTTTAAAGAAGCAGAGGGAAACTGACAGAGGGTATGCCAGAGGGAAAATAAATGGAGTATGAGTTAGGGAAAGAATCCATGAGCTTTTTATGCAGCCAGTGCTGATATTCTTCAACCACTCTGCCCTTCTGGGGCTCTGGGATTGGAAGATACCACAGGCCAAATAAAGGGAGGGGGAGCTGACAGGCAGACTAACTGCAACAACTCAAACAGGATGTATTTCCCTTTTGGATTAACTTTTAAATCAAACTTGTATCATCTTTACAGGTCTTCATCAACTTTGCCATGGAAAAGAACGACACGGAAAGCCTACCAGTTGACTACCCGCTCGATGGCTCTGATGTAGACAGTCTGGACTCCTTCAACTCTGTGAAAACATAATGCTGACTGCCATCTTTTCTTTGTCGTTTCTTCTATGTCCACTGTGAAAAAAAAAATCCCACAGTGCTTGTTTATACCAGCCTACCCTCAGATACCCTTGATAGTGGGAAAAAAAGAGCTGAAACTATTCATGTTTGAGGAGTACAGGTTATTTCCCTTAAGCCTCCTGACTGATCGCATATGAAGGATAACCTAGCAGAAGAACAAACACATGTTTGCATGAAAGCACAGATGGAAAGAGATGATGAACTGAAGCTTTACATTTATAGACATTTGCTTTATTACAGGTCACACACCTGTTTACCTTTTATTCTATAGCTCATGTTATTTATGAAGGATGAAATGAAATGTATAGGCTATTAATTTCTCCCTGTGGTTTGGGTACTGTTCACTATGAGAATATGATACTATAGCTACACACAAAAGGACAATCTTTTTTTTTTTGTTTTCTCAAGGTCATTCGACTTTGATATTTTACAGGAACAACGAGGCACTCAAATGCTTAATCTAAAGCAATTCTTAGGAGTTTTTTTCTAATTATTCTAATGTACCTGTAAATGTCGTCCTTACATGATATTGGAAAGAAGAATAGGTATAGTCATATTCCAAAAAATATCCTCACTTTGCACTTTCTCCCAACTTATTAACGATTGCTCCAAGGGCAAACCTTGTGTTTAGAATTTTAAGAATATATAGTGGACTCTTTCTTTCTTTTGGACCCCTCCAAGATGGCCTTGAATGTATAAAGGCTTTTTATATTATTCTAATAAAGGTTATTTTTTCAAAAGCAATTCTGATCCTCTGTACTTGTTTTCATGTGTTTGAGCAATAGAATGCATTCAAGATTTAAGAATGTATGCTTGATGTTAGAGTCCTGCTGAAGAGAACGGAGAAGAACTATGCTTTGGGTAAGATTAAATTAAATTTTTTAAAAAAAGAACATGTGCTACTTTTCCTTTGAGACAAATTGTAATACTGCACATAAGCTACGCAGATGAGTGTTATTTGATGGTCTAGGGTGGAGGTCACACTATGACATTAAACCTTCCAAAGCATGAATAAATTGACCTTCACACTGTTTGATTTATGCATTGACTAAATTCAGTTGATGATGCTTGCATAATGCATTTCTTTAATGTGAAATAAATCAATCTTGAAAAATTAATAATGACACATCTCATGTGGGAATAAATTACTTTTAACATTAGTGTCAACATTATAAATGTTAATACAGATGATCTCAGACAAAAGCGTTTGGTAATTACGACATTTATTAATTATATTTCAAACTTGAATTTTTGACGATTGTATATCACACAACAGATGTAGCTACATAAGCAAATCAAAGTGATACAAACAATACAAAACGTTATCTGCTTTATAAAATCAATAAATCCATTGTTTTTTATTTATGCATTAATAATTATGAACTTAAGACATGTAAGTTTTGTTTGCGTTGATTTTTTTATGAATTTCATACCGAAAGTTTTAAAACTTGTGCTGCGGGGGCGGGCCTTATCTGCGTCATCGCCAAACATCACTGTTTACTTCCGTATACCTTTGGCGGGAAATGCAACAAACCAGGAAGTAAACCCGGATTGTTTTGCGGCACACGTTTTTGGGCAGACAAGAGGGAAAGGGAAATATTTTCCTCTTTTGAGAATGGATAACGACACTCCCGTGGAGACAACAGACTGGGAGAACACTAAAAGGGCGTTGGCAAACTTTCGGCGACTTCTGATCTGCTCAAAATGGTAAATTTGAGTCTTGAAGTTACTATTTTAGTGAACACAAATGTGTTTTTCTTCGTACAAGCTCGTGAAAGCCCAGTAATATGAAAGACAGAATATAGAATCATACGTGAAGGACAATAACACATAGTAGAGATGATGATGAGGAATAGGCTGTTGATTTTCAGATGCTCTGGTACTTGTATCTTTCAGGGGTGTCACTGTGTGAATACACAGCTCCATCGATCAATACTAGCTGTATCCTGTCCTAACCGTGCTGATGAATGTTTCATTTCTTTTTCCAGCTCCAATTTAATGAGGGAACCTGTGTGTCTGGGGATGTGCGAGCATATGCTTTGCAGGTAATTTAGCCCCAGCTGAATGTTTTTTTTTTCCTGCATGCAGAAAACAATAGAATGGATTAATTGTAAACACAGCTAATGCTTATTTAGCTCCATTGGCTTCAGCTGTACCACTGCCAGGTTTCTAGTTTTGTCCATTCTGTTTTGTTTACAGGAAATTGAGCCTGTTTTTCCTCACAACACACTTTTTTTTCTGCTATTACAAATGAATATGTCCCCATTAATGTCTTCTGTGCCTTATGGGAGTTGAGGATGGGCCGTACAGTTAGATTTCTTACACAGATGAAATTGAAGGGAGGAACTAATAGAAGATCAACTAATCCATAGAAATGGTTTAGTAAATGCCTGAGTACTTATAGGTGACAATTTAAACGGAGGTTATAAAGAGTCATGGGGATATCTGAGTCAAAGTTTACTTTTTACTTATTTATAGGCCTGTCAGGATAACAAATTTTGCTAGACGATAATTTTCCAAAATATTATTGCTGATAAACGATATTATTGTCAATATTATTTTGATTTTTTTTTCTATTTTTTTTTATTGATGTAATTATGATAAATGGGATAACAAAGTGAGTACACCATATCAAAAGCAAGAAACTTTAATTTCTTAAGAGTATTTAACTGTAATTAAAAGGTCAGGATCTTTTAAATAAAATAAATTAAACAAAAAATATAATAAATTTAGCAAACAAGAAAGAGAAAAAATACAATGAAAATGAAATGGACTCTTTTAGAAAAAAAATACATGTCAATGAAAATAATTAATACTAATCAAAAACAATTAAACATAGACCCTGTCTCTAAAGAAAAACGAAACTCCAAACAAAACAAAACAATAAAAACTATAGCCTAAATAAAAGGGAGTTTATACAGTTCTGAATTGTTTGTAACATGTACTTTTTCCCAGCCAATCCGTACTATCTGTCAAACATTTTGATTATTTCTGGCTTTCAACCGTATTGAAGGGCTGCATTTCTTTGGCACTGTAGCTGTCTTTGAGCGCCCACCATTTGGTGCTTTTATTTCTATTTACTTTGCAGACCAAAAGTCTCAGTAAGAGCAGATTGTCAAAGAACAAGGCTTCTTCTTCTTCGTTGCCACTATTTTCAAACAAATGCGACATATCAGCTCATTGGTGTTCATGAGATCACACTTTGTTCATTCTGATAAAAAACAAAATATTCCCACACTGGGACTGCGGCAGGCGGCTTAAGAACCGTATCTTTCGTGCCATCACTCACATTAGCGTGTGTTTCCTCCTTACCCCTCAGGACGCTCGCTTCAGCTCTCTCTGTGTGTAAGCGGGAGCAGCCCCGTCCTCACCCCAAAGATCGCATTTTTGACAGATGCTCACCCCGCTATAAATCTGCTATAGAACCTATGCACCATGATGTTAGGAAAGATAGAAGTAGTGAGCCATCTTCTCATTCAGCCTCTTTGGTGGAAAGAGGGGAGGAAAACAAACATTCATGCACGTGTCAGTTTATCGAGGCTGGCAAACTTACCGGGGACGTTTTTATTTATCATTCCGTTAATTGATTTATTGATTATCATGACAGGCCTACTTATTTACCTGTAGAAGGGTAATTCTGCAATCACTTTTACTACAAATCTCTTTTTCTGTGTGTATGATTTATTTAGATATTTTTCAACATCACAGTTTCTTTTTAAATGCATGGTTTAGGTCATCACATGTCACGTGTCATGGTGCGGATATATGTCCCTGACATAAATCCAAGCCTCAAGTTATTCCTTGTCTCCACGACTGACTGGTGTTAATGTGCTAATCAATAAGCTCATTGTATTTCTCCTTACCGACCTGTGAGCTAACCTGACTTCTAATCTAAGCTTTGTTTATTGCTCAGGTCCTGTGCGGGCCCCCGGGCGGGAGATGGCTGCGTGGTGTGTCACAGTCCTGCGTGGGTGAAGGACATCCAAATCAACAGGCAGCTTAGCAGCATCGTGGAGCTCTTCTGTGATTTGGAGTCCTTGCTTGGTCCCACTGAACAACCAGGTACACAGAAACCATTAAGAAGAAGCGTGAAAGAATAATTAACAATCCCCACTCTCATCTGACTGCCCACACCCTCTGCTATTGATTGGTGACCGAAAACATTTGACACTTTCTCTGCCAATCTAACCCCTAAATGACAGCATTAGTAGCTTGATTGTGTGGTTTATTATCTTCATTGCCCTTCCAGCATCCTGGTAATGACAGTAATTATGCTCTGCAATTAACCATGGTGATGTTTGGGAGTAGATCTCAGCTTTCACAAAGAGCTACGGGGTACTTTCTGAAGCCTGTAGGGAAAATTAAACAAATCTGCAGATTTATAAAGATTATTACACACACAAAAAGTCTATTTCACAGTCATTTAAAGGGGAAAAAAGGATATTCAGAATGGAAACTAAAAAGTTTCTGTGCTTCTTGTTGCAGACTTGTCGCTCACTGAGGTCCCCACACAACCAGAGAGTCCTGTATTAAAACACAAGAAGAATTTCAAGATCTGGTTCAGCCCCCGCAGCAGGAAGGTACGCTGCATGGCGGAGAAGCCTGCAGAGGTCACCATACCTGCAAGCCAGTCTTCTAAAGAACCAGGTCCAGCACAGCCAGGCTCTGTTTCTGCTCGAGGTCAGGACCTGTCAGTTTTCAATTTCACTTCATCCTCCCAAGATTCGGGCTCTGGCTGCTCAGAAACAGGATGCAAAAATGAAAACTTGAATAAAAAAAAGAGGTCAGCCAAGAGAAATGCTGCCAGCAGGAAGATGTCAGCGCAGGTCACTCCAAGGACCACACGGAAACAGTCCAAACAGAAGATGAAGAAAAGCAGGCTGGAGGCTATAAACCAGCAGTGGGGAATCACAGAGAAGGGAGATGGCCTGGAGGAGAAGGAGCAGCCATGTGCTGAAGGAGCAAGGAGGTCCAGTAAGAGGGTTTCCTTCTTAAGCCCCCCTTTCACATCTGAAGAGCCTCAGACTGAAGTGCCAAAGCTGAGCGCTGAGGAACTAAGCCCCAACAGAAGCACCGCGGGGACAAGTCTCTCTGAAGTCTCCGCCGCTGTGCCCACTGAACAATTCCAGCCTTGTCAGAGCACGCAGGATGATGACAAACTGCCTGCTCACGACCCCGTCCCAGCTGGTAGTCCTGAGACGCAGGACCACACATCCACCCCGCAGCATTCCACAAAACGATCCAGAGAGGAGGAGAAGGCGGCCACGCCAGAGAGCACCCCGAAGAGGCCTCGAGCTTCTCCAGGCAGGGGCAGAAAATCACAGATGTCTCCCGCTGTCCTAAACCCTCCATCCTTTACCAGCCCCAGGTGTGATAGGAGCATCAAAAAATCACCACGACAGAAGAGAAGTGACAGCCCCTCTCACCCCGCTGCTGCTGGCAGAAAGTCTCCATGTGCAGGACGGCTCAGTCCAGGGAGCCCGCCGTTTATGAAGAGGAATCACAAAGGAGAGACCCTGCTGCATCTGGCTGCTATAAAGGTACTCTAACATTTCACCTCTGAGTTTCTCCGTCTATTCAGCTTATGAGGCACATAACAGGTATTTAAACATGAACAGAAATAAAACAGGTTTAAATAAAGTTATATTAGATAAATCCCACCATTCCACAATCTGAATAAAATATAGAGCAGCGTGTGAAGTTATCTCTGTTTGACTATTAAATGAAGAGCTCTGATACTTTCCCTTAGCTTGGTTTCATTATCTTCAGACAGAAGTTGCAGACGCACGCCTTTTTAAAGAAAATCTTCTTAAAAGAAATGTTTTTTTATTTGGCTTCACACTGAAGTACTGTTCCATAATTGAAGAGAAGATACAAGATAATCTCCCTCAGATAATCTTTGAGTTGGATTCTGTAACTGAGCTTCAATATTTAATCCACAGTTATAGAGTAATTCTTTTCATTACAAATCTGTTCTCTAGAAAACAGAAAGCCTCGTGACATGTTTATGTCTTAAAACTCAATCATCTTGATTAAACAAAAGGAGGAGGAAATAAAGAGAAACTGAATTATTCATGAGTTTTATGCTGATGTGTACACACATACATGGACCCATGTGCATTTATCTGTTCATTCTTTATTTATGAATTTATTTGGATCCTTATGAGTCACTGCCGGGGTAACGACTGCTCTTCCTGGAGGTATTTCACTTTCATTTCACCAACGACCCTGACAGCAACTATCTACCATAAGCAGAGCTAAATTGAATCCCCCATTAATCCACTGCTGGGGTTGTGATTCATGTTAGTGTTTTAGATTCACTCCCCACACAATTATACAATCATACATTAGCCTAGATATCTTTTATTTCACTGTGGTTTATGTGTTCAGAAAAACCTGAATTCACCAAAACATGTAATTCTTACTCTTATCTCTGTATTTAAAAAAGGGGAATGTGGAATTAATACTGGCATCTGATTGGGTAAGTATCAGTATACACAGATAGCAAAGCCATGGTATTGGTATGGGGCTATCAAAAAGCCTAAATATATGTTATTATACTTTATGAGACAATTTTTATCGTCACAACAAATTTTAATTTAGGCAGCATAAGGATTCAAACATCCCCTGGTTGGTTAGTTTGTTCTGGTTTTGTTTCGGTCTACGACATCAAGAAGTCTTTGGATCTGAACTCCTAAATTCCACTGCACGTGCCGCGCAGTTGAGCGCCATGGTCTGGCTCCGATTGTCAAACCCCACTGGAAGCAGCATGTGAATAGCGATATCACACGATCACCATCCACTCCCATAACTTGTGATTAGGGATGCACGATATTGGATTTTTGCCAATATCCGATATGCCGATATATCGGAACCCCTTTTGGCCGATACCTATACCGATACCGATACCGATAATCACAAGTTTGTTTGTTTTTTTCACTGTAAAGAAAGCTAAGTCTATCCTGTACTGGCATTTATATGTTACTCTTATTGTGACGGTCTTATGTGTTTAAGAAACACACATAAAACAAGACAAAAAACATTTGATTTGACCATAAATGAGAAATGTATTATTTTTTTCAAACTCAAGACATTCAGTATTGAAATACAGAAAAATAATTTCTTTAGATCACATGAACTTTATATGTACAATGCATTTTTAAACATAACCAAGTTGCATTTGATTATTTTGGAGCTACTGTAACAACCTGGTGACAGACACAGAGCTCTGCAGTGCAAATAAATGAAGTGCTACATTTTATTTAAGGAGCTTATTTTTCAGATGGAAAAAAATAATAATGCTAACTGAATAGCACATTATCGGCTGTGCATATCGGCAGAAATTTTCATATCTGCCGATACCGATAAACGTGTTTTTAAGCTTTTATCTGCCGATACCGATATTGTGCCGATAATATCGTGCATCCCTACTTGTGATATGTCAGTCCATACCTTATCCTTTCTGTCTGTATCCTTATAAAAAGGATATTTAGGATCATACAGAATGTTGAACTTCTCTACTTCCAAGATCAGCTTCTCTTCATCCATGGTGTCCTGTTGCGTCTGGGACCCTCTGACCGACTGTTTACCTTTTGCATGTGCCTCCAGATGTGATGTATTTATAACATTTTGGGGGAAATTTACGTTCGGGAGTTTGTGTGCTGTGTTTTATTTTGAATCTTTCGGGTACTTCAAACAGTGACTTCCTGCCTAATGCTTTCTTACCTACAGTGAATTTACGAGGTTTGGAAGCCGCCGCGCAGAAAATAGACCTGAAGCATATTTCTTGCACCTGGACTTGGCGTGCCTGAAAGATTACAATTAGGGATGTCCCGCTCATGTTTTTTTTGCTCCCGATCCGATTCCGATTTTTTTATTTTGAGTATCTGCCGATCCCGATATTTTCCGATCCGATCTTTCAGCCATGCATTAAGAAAAAAAATCCTACAAGTTGTCCTTTGAGTTTTTTTTATGTGATTTAAATGAAAGTATCATTCTAGCCAACATGGATATAGCTTTTTTTTCTCCACTTAGTGCAGCATTGGATCAACAAAATCAAAACAAGCTTCTCAGTGGTGCACCACAAGATTACCTTGTATGTGTGTGACAACAAGGTTGCAATTTCTTGTTTGCAATTTTGTTGTACTTGTTATAATGACAAATAAAGTTCTATTCTAAAATGAATGATGATGTGCTATTATACACATTTTAATTAAAAACAAGAACTAACGCCCCAGGCTTTTTCTGATTCCCTCTCCCCCGATCTCCGATCATTAAAAAATGCCCCGATCAGCCCCGATTCCGATCGCATAATCGGATTGGAATCGGGACATCCCTAATTACAGTGGAAGCTACGTGCTCCGCAGTACGTTTCAAGGGTGCGTGCAGAATTTATGGGTAAGACAACATGAGTTACAAATCTTAGTTTGTTGAACTTTTTGAATCAGGGCTGTGCAGCTTTTTAGACCATAGGTCCTTTTTGATCAGCTGGACATTTCAGTGTGTCCCCAAGGTCTGCTGAGCAGACATAGCATGATTTTAGTATGTAAGTAAACGTGGCTGTAAAAAGGTGAAAGATATGGTCAGTTAATAAAACTGATAAATATAAATTGGCGTAACCAGTGATTCTCATAAAATATCTAATATGTAGAAATGAAATATTTAAAATATACATTTAGATTATACTTCATAACATCTTATTACATTAGTGCTCTTGCAGTGTGTAGAGGATGAATTATTTAATACCTATTATGCTTTTATGTTTACACCATTTAATGAATCATTAGGGGGCTGATTCTTTAACTAGTTAGACATTTTAGAAATGTCATAAAATACTACGACACCAACAAAAGTGCAAACTACACATTAAAAAAACAAACACGGCACTCTCTGACAAGCATCTTTAGGTAATATTTTTGTGATTTGACTCTGTATAAAGGGTAATTTATTGCTCTCATATTAATTTGAGCTGATTATCAGCTGTATACAGGTAAGAGAACATTTGCTTGGGATCTAGAGTTACCAGTTTACTGTTAATTAAAAAAAACAAGAACCTTTTTTAAATTAAATCTTTGCTTTAATGTTAGATAATTGCTTCTAAAAATTTGTAATACAGCAGATTTGGTGTTTTATTTAAATAAAAAAAACTAATTCTGAGATAATTATCTTGTTCCCATTAACAAACAATGTGACCTTATATACTTCAAAGAAAAGCAAAACAGTCTACAATGAAAACTTGTCTCCTGAGTATTTTTCATTATATTTTGTGCCTCAAATTGTGAAATAACAAAACGTTCTTGTTACTTTTCCTCCCTCCACCAAAGATATGAGATCTCAGACGATCCGATCGTAATGTTCTGGTCTGTTGAGAATAAAAGGGTCTTGCAGTAATCCTTGTAAACACAGAAGTAATCCCCCCCTGAATCCCAGACAAGGTAATCAATGACCCATTGTGGAGTGTGATTAATAAACAGCGGGCCTTTGGTACACTGGGATCAGTGGCTGTGTTTGAAGGGTTGGGTTTGCACGTCTGCAGCTCTGACCTTAGCTTTGCTCTCTTTGGGTCCTGCAGGGAGATGTAGAGGCTGTCAGGGAGCTGCTGGAC
This sequence comes from Halichoeres trimaculatus, assembly GCF_033239565.1. NCBI lineage: Eukaryota > Metazoa > Chordata > Actinopteri > Labriformes > Labridae > Halichoeres > Halichoeres trimaculatus. The sequence goes on from NW_027437197.1 coordinate 22,362,890, forward strand.
CAGGGCTCTGACCCGAACCTGAAGGATAACGCTGGGTGGACACCTCTGGTAAGACTCTTACAACAAGCAGAACGTCCTGTGGATATATTTGGCTGGTGGAGAAACTCTGAGCTGAGAGATTTCATGTACAAAGCTGCAACTCTTTTATTAAACTGTTTATTGAAAGTTTTGCATTTTCTCTCAATTACATAACATATCACTCTTGTCCTATATACACAGATTCTTTACAGTTCCTGAGAGAAAAAGCTGCTTTCTCAGTGTTACCTCTCTCAGATAAACCAACATGCATGTTTAATCCCTCCTGAGTCAGAAACCATATTGTACCGTAACGCTTCTATGTTATGCATTTCTCAGCTGCCTGCAGATGACAAACTGGAAATTCCTTCAGTGCTTCCTGAGCCATTCTTCTTCCTCTGGGAATAGGTGGAATAGTGTTTGTTGTTCTCTTATTGCAGCACTTCACAGAGCTTCTGTCTGTCAAGATGCTCGACTCAAACTCGAGTTTTCAATTTCAGCTTTGACAGTTAGTATATGATCTTACATTGCCCTCAATAAGCATGAGGCATGACATCTTTATGTTTGACAGTTTATATGTGTACATGAGGAAGAGAGAGCTGTCCAGCTTGACATGCTCCACTCAAACAGACCCACAAGGGATATGTGTGTTTTTTTAGTCCTGCTTCTATAAGGCGGCAGTTTTCTTTTGTTCTTCTTTTTCTTATTCATTCCACTGGTAGTATAAGGTTTAAAACACATGAAGAGTTTTCCTTTTTTATGTCTTTTCAATCTTAGATGTTAAGTTTTAATAGTTTGGGGTTTTTTTCAAAGATATTGGTTAGCAGACTGAACTTGTCTCTGCTGTTAGCATGCAGCACATGGCATTAATAAGGGTGGTGATCCCCAATAGACCCATGATACAATATCACAATACACAAAGTGAAATTTTTTTCTAACTTTAAACTTTTGATACAGCATCAAGTACAGCAATACCATATCTTCCCATATTGCATACTCTAAATTGACTGTACTATTGCAGAGACAGTATTCTCAAGTGTGACTTTTTTGTACTACCTTAATAAGGTGGTAGTGGGATGGCACTTGATAAGCTTTTAGTCACATATGAATCCTATGCGTGCGCTGCAAAAGCTGAAATCAAAGCGAAGGGTCTCATTTCTAATAAAAATGGACTTATTAGACTTAATATGAGCCACATTCACCTCATGAGTCAGGAAAAAAATCACATTTTAAGATATTAAAAGAGAAAAATTATGTCTGAATGGCTTGTAAAGAGTGAAAACATCCACCAAGGGGTAAGAAAAGAAATTGCCTTTCAAGTTCCAGGAAATAAGAAAAAATAATTAAATCTTGAAATTAAAAAAAAGGTTTATTTTACAGATTATTATTTTTTCCTTTACAAGCAATTTAAGCTTCATTTATTTTTTTTTAAATATTTTTTAAGACATTTTTAGGACTCTGGTGAATGTGGCTCATATTAAGTCTAAGAGACCCACACACCTTTATAAGCGCTGCTTTCGACTCTTAACTTGCAGTGCTTCATATTTTTTAAATTCCCCATGAAAGAATTTCACTTTTCATAAACATAAATGACAAAAGTGAAGAATTTCTTTTTTTTTTTTTTTTGGCATAGCAGTGAGAAAGAACAGATCAAGCTGACCAAACTGACCCCGAGCCGTCCCGCTTTCTCTTCCAGCATGAAGCATGTAACCTGGGTCACCTGGCAGTCGTGGAGGTGTTACTCTCAAGCGGAGCCCTGTTGAATACGCCTGGCTATGAAAATGACTCTCCGCTCCATGATGCTGTGAGAAACGGACATGCAGCCATCGTCAAGCTATTATTGCAGCACGGAGCCTCCCAGAGCGTACTGTGAGTTCCTTCCGTCACATTTCTACACCTTTAAACTGGCGTTTATCCAGTCTGTCACAACAATGATAAAGTGCTGCAGATAGAGTTCACTTTGATAGAGAGTTGCTCATGTCAGAGTAATCACATTTTGACCTACTACAAGGTCATGGTCAGACGTGTACATGTGGGCGTAATGGGAAAAGAGCTGCTTCTGAACAGGTAATTAGCTGCACAGATGGTGGGCTTTGCTGTGTAGGTGCCCACCTTTTGTAAAGATCTTCAAGGGCTGAGCAGGAACTCTGACCTAAAACATGGTTCTCTGATACAGTGTTTCACAAAGCATTTTTTTTTTTTTACACCAATGTGCCTTCATTTAATTTTATACCTAGCACACAGGTAAGTTGAGAATAATAATGTGATGTAGTAGCTTATGTTAACTACATGGAACAGCTGGTTTCTTCCAACAAAACCAAGTGGTCCTTGAGCAGGTTTCAAATGAGCTCTATATTTTGGGGAGTAAGACAGAGGTATTATGCTTTCTAATGTTTTAAACAAAGTTGCAAATCGTCAAACTGCTACTTTGTGGTGGAAATGTCTGTAAAATTCTCAGAATGGTCACTTAAAAAAAATTGTATGTGATCTTAATGAATAAATTAACTTGCTGAAATGATGAGGTCACCATATAAGGATCTCTTTAGTGGTTGAGGACACGTTAAAGGGGCGGGCTTGAAACACCGAGGTCAGCCCATTGCTCCACTCCTCGATAGAAGGTATCAACGTCTATCAACAGATGCTTTTCAGCTTCATTGGTTGCAGGTAGAGACTAGACCAAATCCTTTAGTTACAGGAAGTAGAAGGCTTATTCTCATTCAAAATTAATATTTTAAAGTGAAAAATCACCTCTGCAATGTCAAAATAAGCCAAATTTAAGAAAAATTTCAAGTGCAAAGAGGAGCCACAATAAGAGTGAAAACAGTATATGTTAAACATGAAGCTCTAATCTTCATAAAAACGCAATTGCTATCTGTTAAACATGAAGAGGAGACCAAAACAACATTAAAGGCACCACAACCATTATTGGTTAACTGATGTTTCTCAGTGTGCACTTGGAAACAGCTAGGTATGGGTACCGAATTAGGTACTTTTTTAGGTACTGACCGAATTCCATCTGTAGTAGGTACCATGCTTTCTAAATGCTTTCTTGTGACTGAGCATGAGAGGGAGAGTAGGTGGTTTTCCATGCTGGACATGAACACAGCATTGCAAGTTTATATACTGAGAAACAAATATGTTGAAGTAATAAACTTTGAGATTTTATTATCAAGAAAATTATTTTTAATTTCCACAGTAACACAAAAATGTACCGAAAGTTGGTACCATTAAATACGGATACCAACTGCCAGGTACTAGGTATTGGTACTGTATTAATTCAGTTGTAAAAGGTACCTATCCCTAGAAACAGCACAGCAGCAAGGTCAAACATCCTTAAAGGAACCAGACTGAACCTCAGGCTGAACCAAGATAGCTGAATTTTCTTCCTGCCTTTATGGCCATGTTCACACTGCAGTTAAAAAAAACCTAATTCTGACCTTTTTTTTTTGTTTGCTCAAATGTGACTCAAACCTGCTTTGTTTCTGACAGTGTGAACAGCACAGTCACATTGAATCTGACATCTTTGAGTCAGATTCAAGTCGCTTTCAAATATGGTACTGAATTGGATACATTTCAGAATTTTTTTGTTGGTGACTGCTGTCTGAACAGCTAGGTCACATTTTATGTGGCTTTGACGTCTTTCTGAAGAATCACATGGCACAGTTTTAGGCTGCACCCTCCGATCCAGTTGGTGGCGGTAACGCACCAATAAGTTGGTTTGCCAACCGCTAACAAACCCAAAACCACAGGAGTTCTGCGCCACTGACAAAAAAGAGAAGTGAAAGTCATGCTTAAAATCCTTTTTATAACTGTTTTTATAACTATGTTTCTTTCCGTAAACATAGTTCTGTGCTTGTGAATGTTCATCTGGGCATGTGGGCCAGTCCAGGGTGTGAGCTGTACCATCCCAGTCCGCAGAGGGGCCACATTTAAAAAAGCTATTTAAATAGCCAAACAAAAAATAAGATTTTAGCAATAAATTGGAATTAACCATCAAGGCTTGAAATGTGATCATGTGCAGTGCCAAAGTCCAGCGTTGAAAGTCATAAACAAACCCAAGGACAAATCCAGTACAGTAGTGCTTTTATTATCATGCCTTTTAAACAGTCGTTAAAGATGTTGATGGTCGTACGGAGTGTGTGAGTGCAGTAGTTTGTTGCACTGTTTTGGTTAACTGCACTGACGAGGTCTCAAAAATATATAAAAAATGATAAGAAGACATATCAAAACAACTTTAACTGAATCAGACATCTGTAGAAGAGAAACCAAGCATTCAAAGAGAGTTCAAATTTCTGGCATGGCCATTGTATTTCTTTGTGTTACATCATAGAGGTGCTATCTGGACCACTGCTTATTTTCCACTTGTTCAATTACTCCCCAGGTGCTTGTTTTCCTCCCACTGTAGCAGGCATTCAGCCTCTCTAGTACCAAGAACAGGTCCATGTTAGTGCAGTAAGTCGATAGACAGAAAATCTACTGATGCTGATTAGTCGTTGGTCAATGCATTGATGCTGTGTCAGCAATTCGTGCAGGCAAGGTCTTTAATGAGGGAGAGGAGGATGCTGGTTAATCATCAAGATCGATAGAGGAGTTGATCAGGGTCGGTTTGTTGGTCAGGAGGCGCTCACTTTGCGATCATCTTATACTTACCATCCTCTCGTCTCCTCCCTCCTTCATCTCGCTTTATTTGTCTCATGACTTTGATGGGTCCCGATTGCCCGCTCTTACATTTCATCTCTTCTCTACAAGGGGGGAAAAAGAGGCAGTGGTTTGGACTGTCTGTCTGTCAGAGAGCTGCAAGATGAATGCAATCCTTGCCCCTGCCTCCCCACTTCCCTCTAACCTTCCCCCACGCACACACATATATGCATACTCAGACGAAAAGCAAACCAAGGCATCTGCCAATGCAATCCCTAATGGAATGATTGGCACACAGCTTAGGGTCTGCTGCTTTTTCAGGCTTTCATTGTTCCTCTGTGTACATTTGTGTGTGCACATTAAGTTTGAATAATTGGACTGTGTGTCTTTCAGCGACAGTGAGTCCATTTTCACGTGTATACAGCTCAGAGGGGCTTGCTATTAGAAACACCAAGGGGAGTCTTTTAACAGTCAAATTTTTATGTGAATGCTAATATATAAAACAGCCCACGATTCCCTGCTATCTCCAAAACAACAGGTTTAAGCATTTTCAGAAGAGCTGCACAGCATGCACAGCAGGGCGCCCAACCATAAGTCTTATGCCTGCAAGCGAAAATATCAGCACATTTGAACAGCCCAGGTGATCCCTGCAAGGTGTTACTAGACAGAAAATGTAAAATGACTTTTTTTAATACTTTATTTAATGCTACTACTTGTTTTACATGTTTTCTTGATTGAACAAGCTAAATTCATGTCCATATAGGAAGGAATCCAATTTGTGTTAATAGAAAAAACTGGCCCACTCCTAACAACTACATCAAGCCTGAAGCTCTGAATCCATAAGGACATTAATTAACATTTCGTGTGAGCTTGTACCGACATGTCGATGCCAATAAACTGGATGGAAAAAAATCAAAGGAAAACAAGTAATGACAGCTTTCAAATGTTTGTGATCAATGATAACAGCATTTTTCCAGTCATACAAATATTCATTTGTGAACTGGAAACAAAATGAAAAATGAACAAGACAAAACACAAGCTATAAGATAGATATATTTAATACACTTGATTCGTAGGGTTTATTTTCAGCAAGATAAGAATGTTTTAATCAAAAATGGAGCCAATGCCAGAGTGCAAAAAATGCAAACCCTTTAGCATTCACTTGAGCATTATACCAAAAACCCACAGGAGCAGGATTAGATATGTTTACAGTGTCTTAATCTATCAGATATCAGATGAAATGATTAGTGGTGTGCCTCAGGGCTCAATCTTTGAGCCACTATGACTTACGACTTTTAGGTACTGCATCACCCCTAATGCCCTATGTAGGCCTAGTCAATAAAACCAAAAAGATATCTATATTACTAAATAACTTTTCCTTGATAGAAATATGAGACATGGTTGATAGAATTTTAATAGAATTCAATCATTTGTGTTTTGACAAATGTGTGATTAGCTAATCATATCTGGGAGGAGAAGATTCAAATGTAATCATTTAATGCTCACAGAGTGATTTATCAAACCAGAAACTGTTGGCAGTCACTGTTCTTGCGTCTATATTTAGTGCATTTTAAAGGCAGGTGCAAACTCATACAGTGTTACAAACAGCGTGAAGTTGCATGAAAGATGATGGAGAGAGAGAATCTTCTGTTGGACTGTTGTCTCTCCAACGCCATTTCTGAGCTTTGATTTTTTTAACTGGGGCTTCATGTTTTCGCCGGCTCTCTGGAGAGCACAGGAGATGAACCTCCCTCTTCATCTGCCAGTGGCACTGCCACTGAATGACTGTTGCCAGGGCATTGACGATCAATGTCAGCCCAGACACAGCACCGACCAGCTGCTTCATTCGCCCAACAATGACCCGAGTGTTGCAGCAGAGGGCGTGTGCCTTATTGGATACAGCTATCACCTGCTGTGCAGCAGCCTGTGACCCATACGTCTGATTACTCCACCTCCATGGCTTCAAACTTCATTTTTGTTTATGACTCAGCTCTCCCAAACTCTCCATGGTGACAGCAGGTAGCAAGCGCTAAACCTTCATTTAAAGAGGGCGGTTTTCCCCCAATATCAACTGCCCACGCAGTCTTTGTAGATAACCTGCAACACGCCCACTAATAACAAAGTAAAGTAGATGTTCCTGTTTTATCTAAAGTAGTTGTATAATGTTCTACAGTACATCCGTCATGTTCAACCTCTGACAAAAAAAATAAACCAAGTCAGAAATAACCTTATGACGTTTTTACGACTCACTCATGAGCATTTAGGCTTGACAAAATAGTTATTTGATTTATAGCATGATGGATATCAATCAACTGATATAAAACAATGATCCCGATAGGGTTCTTTCTCGTCTCACCCAGCCCTAGTCCCATTTCTACTTCCATGCAGATGATGTTTTTTTTTTTTTTTTTTGCTCTGATCAAACACCGTATCAGTTTCTCAGTCACTTACAAGCTGCTTTTAGATACTTTTCAAGAAACCTTTTAATATTTTATATATATCATATGATATTGCAAACTCAAAGCCAAAGCGACATAACCTGCTATTATCAGTTCTATTCTGCCCAAGGTAAAGTGTTTTTTTTTCTTGTAATTGTCTGGATGTTGGTAATTTGATGTCTCTTAAGTTTCATAATTAACAGCTCATAAAGCAGTAGACATTTATCTCAGAAACGTGTCATGTTTTATTTATGCTTTGAAAAGAAGGCCAGTTGCTCCTACTTATATGGCTCTTCGTGTCTGCCATGATGTTTAATGTCTATAATAGAGCTTTGAGATCCTCCACAAACCTGGAGTCTCCCACTCATCCCTGTTGCTTGTACGCTTGAGTTGTTGAGCATGCACTGTCCACCTGAAGGCTACATAATTCGGATGCTCTTTTTTATATGGCAATTCTGAACTTGCCGCCCTCTTTATATAGTTCAATTCATTTGAAAAATGCTGGAAGCGATAGTCGCACTGAAACACATTTATAAGACTTATTTTTGCTGTCTGTTTCCAAAGAACGTCTTGAAATGAGGGAAACAATATTTGGTGTGGTGCTGTTAAAACCAGGAATCAGCTGCAGGAGGATTTGACTTTGAGGAGGCTGGTTTCTCTGTATCTTTTTAAGGTGTACTGAAGGCACTGGAGGAAGATGTAGCTGGATGGTGATTTTGTGCCCATGGCTTTTGCATATGAACAGGGATGTATTAATCTATATATTGTAAAAGTTATATATTTTGTGCCTAGAACTTTGTTAGAATGTGCAGCTGCTGGTTTTGGAGAGGACAGGAAACTAACAAAAGAGATGTTTAATCTTCGAGTTATGACTTCATGAATTTACAGACTTTAAAGATGCTATGAGGAGGATCTGTTTTATTTGGATTGCCTCGCCATCTTCTGGCCTGGAGTCTCAAGTACACTGTCGTAAAGGTGCGACTTTAAACCAGGAGTGTGTTTGTTTTGGAACTAATTTTCTTTGATCAAGTCAACTTTTTACTGGATACAACACAAAAAGGTAAAGTATTTATTAGTATAGTTACATAGCCTGGAACGTGACAACAAGAAAATGTAAGTTCTTACCATATGTTGGTAGCTGGCTAAATGTAGCACTGCTAGCAGCCTGGTGCTACGCTGTATCCGTAGGCTAACGTGAGAACAAGTGAACTGTCAGTACAGTAGTTTAGAAGCCATCCAAAACACAGATCTCTCTTCTCACTACTAAACTTCGTCAGCCGGCGTGATGTTGTCATAGAGACTTGGTAAATCAATCTGGTTTTGCTCGACCTGATCGTGGAGCTACCATAGACTGCATATAGAGCGGACAGCGTGGCTTCGCTGTTTAACATTGTACAATTTTGAAGCTGAACAACCCCCATCAGAGGTGCCGCCATTGGCAGCTGCTGTGTAGCCAGAGTAGAGGCTATGAGGGACTCAGAGAGAGACTCTGAGTTAAGCTAGGTGACAAAAAAAATATATATATATATATATTTTTTTCCAAGAGTCTAATCACTTCTTGGCTCTACCTCCCGACATATTTTACAGTCCTCAAAAAAATACACAAGAGAGCCAAATAATATCTCCAAATCACCACAACAATTGGATGTAAGAAACATTTCTACTAGGTGTAATAATTTTTTTAAGTTTGACTACAGTCCATCTAGAATGGATGTGGCGATGGATTTTGTTTAACCTATACTGCAGTCAACCACCAGGGGGAGCAGTTTTTGTGGCGACTCGACTTTGAGCCAAGTAAGATGACATCCATTTTCTACAGTTTATAGAAGCTACAAAGAAGCTATAAAGTAGCTATATATGGATTATATGTATATGGGTTATAAAATAAAATAATATGAAGGCATATTTCTAGAAGGGAGACTTTTTCAAGATCACTTTCAAACTCCTCACAGCCCCTTTAAAAATAAAAAAGATGTATTTTTTTTAACTCATCCAGCTTGATTATTAAATCTAAGATTGATGGATAATTAGGGATGCGTACCACATTAGGTACTTTGATGGGTACTGACTGAATGTAGTTCTGAGTACCAATTCAAGCAACATCAAACAGTACCATGTTTCGGTGCCTAAACTCATCCTTGTGACTGTGAGGGAGTTGAAGAGTTGGCGAGTTTCCATGCTGGACATGAACACAGCATTACAAGTTAATATATTGAGGAATGAATGTGTTAAACTGAAAAACTTTGAGATTTCATTATCAAACAAATAAATCTTTTTTGCCACATGAACACAAACGAAAGTACCAAAAATTGGTGCAGATTGCCAGGCATCTGTAACGTATCGTTTCAAATGTAAAAGGTACCATCACTATAAACAACGATGATGTTTTGTCGAGCTACATTGCTCTGTTTTCTAGTTTAGCTGAAAGTTAGTTGGGAGTCAGTATGTCCATCATTGTGCTTTATAGCACCGCTTCAAATCACTGGCCAACAAAACTACACCCATGCTTCATACACTCTATGGTTTTCACCTTTAAGTGGATGGATTCAATTATCTCTTTCCTTTAGTCTTTAAAATGTGCTCTCTGAACCACCAGGGTGAAGAGTGTCATCATCTCGCCATTAAAAGTGTACTCATCCATAAGACGCAGCACATTTATCCCATTTGAGTCGATCTCAGGATCACGCTGTGCTCTCAATAATTTGTGATACACAGCCTGACGTCAGAGAAGAGCACCTGCACTACCAAAACAAAAACTCCACCGAGTTAAATGGAGGCGTGGGGTGAGTCATGTAATGCTTCATCTACCATTAGCTGTAACACTCAGCTGCTCCCACCATCAGGACGAATCAAGAGCGGATTGTTAAGGAAGGAAATATAACTAACGATGCTTTTGATTAAAAATGCATCGAGGCCTCACCCATTGCCTCATCAGCTGCCTGCCACATGTTTCCATCATTAGACTTCTGAGTCCTTTTCAGACACAGTGCTGAGCCGACAGAGTTCAAAAGTTCTGTCTGCTGTCGGGTGAGCACGGGGCTGCATTTTAATTTTGCATCGATCTTACAGAATCTTCCCGCACGAATAAATGTGGAGCAGAAAATTACAGATGAAGTGAAACACCTCCACATTCAAGATGCAGCGAAAGTATAGGATCAATATCAACAACAGCCTACTTCTATCAGTCCTGCTGTTTGTTGTGTCATTGTTTTCTGGGTACTTGTAGGTGTGAACTGAATTAGCGTTCGGCTTCGAATTAATATTTGAATCTCCTCCTCCAGTTCAAATAAGAGTCACGGTTGCAGTGGTTAAAATCCTCCACTGCCTGCCTCCCACTTGTGTACTTGTACAGGCTTGTGGGAGAGTGTTTGTGACTCTGCCTCCTGCACAATTTTCCACGCTTTATTATTTTTCTTCTGATATGCCTCTCACGTGCAGCTGCATAAACCAGCCTAAGAGTGTGTGTGTGCTGGAATGTTTAAGTGTCAGAGACATTTTATGTTTGTTTGTGTTTGTGTGTGTCTGTGTATGGGGGTTGGGGGTATGAATCCAAATGAAATATTTTATGGACCACTGGACCTATTAATTGTCCCCCAGGTGTTATCTTTGCTGACGCCTAATCTTTGAGAGGCGACCTGCTGGGCTTGGTTCTTCTCTTCGTTTCCTCACTTCCTCCTTGGGCCTTTTTTTTTATTCTCTTGTCCCCTTTTTCCTCTCCTCAAGGTGACCCTAGACTAGTTTCATGCAGCTTTTCAAACAAAAGATGTATGCTTTAAAGATTGTCTTCAATCAACTGTACCTGTTGAGAACAGTTGGAATTTCAAAGTGTATCAAAGTCAAAGAATGAAGCAAATCTCTAAAGATAGTTTCTCTTGCATACCCTGCATTGTGTTTTGTAATCGAGAGCACAGATTTCAGCTAACCTTCTTATCAAACAATTATGCTCCAACAAGTGAATGACTCACACGGATGCACAGTTTCACAGAACAAGCAGGGTGTAACCTCGCCAGATTGTTTTTCTCCCAGCTCTGGACAAGCAAATATTGATTTAGTTCTGTCGTGCTCGACCGGTGATAAAAAAAAAAAAAAAAAAAAAGAAAAAAACCCAGATTGTGCACAGATTGAAATGAAAAAGTAGGGCAGGATGATTATCTTGTTGGGAAAGAAGGAGTTATCACACTGTAACAACAGCAGCACCTGTGAAAGCTTTGTTACGTTGAAAGGCAGGAAAAACAGCTACAGGTTCACTTATTTAACATCTCAGTTTTATTTTTTAAAGAGTGCACATTGGGCAGAAGGATGTTTGTGATAGAATAGAATAGAATAGAATAGAAAATTATTTATCCCAAGGGGAAATTCAGGAGGAGTCACAGCAGCAATCAAGAAAACAAAAGTAAAAAAAGTGTATAGAAAGTGCAAAAAGGTCCATAAGAAAAAAGATGATGACAGCTTGTCCATCATTGTCCAGTCAGCCAGCCTCCACCTACAAGGCGTTGGTGTCCGGTGTTAGCTCTGTTAGCCATGTCTGTGAATAGCATGATGCTACTCTGCCTTCTGGTATTCCCTCTGTTGCTGGGTTAGCACAGCTAGCTCATCTATCTTATTGGAGATAGATCTAGGGTCGATTTTGTCACTTCTTGGCTCACACCTGAGTACCAGCACATCTTCCTCACCTCCTTCTCCTCACCTTATGGGAAAACATCAGGCCTTGCACCAGTTAGCATTGACATGCTACAGGCTGCTAACAGCTGATTTCACATTTAAACAATGCACCCATGGTTACATGTAGGATCCTCAGACAAACAAGGGAGAAAAACAGTAAAAATATCACTGAAGAAAAAAAGAGTTTGGTGTCCATGGCCAACAAATGAACCATATAAAGTAATGATCCACTCCAAATGCAAAAATGAACAGACAACGAATGTGATGAAGATAAGACAAGAAACTTGGATTGGATTTTTGGTGAACAAATCAGATCTCTGGTATTTATTCCGTACACTTTTTAGCAGGTTTTTGCTGTTGTTGTTTTTCTTTTCAGTTTTGACTCCCAGCTGTCCCTTTAGTCACAAGGTGGTCTGATGCATTTACTCACATACAAATAAAGCCCACACACTGACACATTTTCTCCTCTGACTGTTCTCCCTTCCAGTAATCTGCATGGAAAGCGGCCGGCAGATTACGCAGCGACTGTGGAGATGCTGCAGGTTTTCCAGGACGCTGCAGACGTAACCCAAAATGCTAATAAAACCCTCAGCCCTTCAGCCAGTCTCTCTGTGGTATGTCTGCAACCACATATGAATTTATTTCCCCCTTGAAAATTCAACTCTGGACTTCATAAATCCTTGCATATCATTTCCTCACATCCTTTCCCAGGTGAGTGATGGTGCACGGCAGGATGAAATGGCTGTGTTCCTGTGCAGCAAGCTGTCACAGCCAGAGCGGCGTCGACTGACCAAACTGGGGGAGCTTCTGGGAGGATGGATTGCTGACACATTTTCTGGCTCAGGTAACGTCTGTGTGTGCAGAAGCGCCTCCACAGGGGGCTTAAACTTCCTCACCGCTACAGAAAAGCTGCTTAGAATACCGGTCACACATGATTGCTTTTTAATGTTGTTGTTTGTGACACATGGGCTCTCAACAACTCTGCAAATTAACAGCAGCTACCAGCAGCCAACTGCTGGGGCGCCGGGACCATGGCTGGCAAGTTCACTCACTGCCAAACACTGTGATTGGTAATTAATCATGATTTGGATGCCCTGTTGAACTGAAGCACCAAAAGGCATGTTGTTTGGAGGAAGTGTTTGCCCTGGTCATAATGTTTGTCATGAATATTAGATAAAAAGCCCTTTGCTATCATGGAGAGGAGGAGGGTTACTTTTATTATCCTCTGCTCTAAAAGCCAACACTGAGCGCTTGAGCATAATCACTCATGAAGGTTCAGCAGTAACTAACAAGTGCTTCTAGAGCTGAATGCATCATTGTGTTCAGCCTGTTCCGTCACAGAAAAACAGAAAGGGAGAGTAATTGAAACCATTCCTCATAAAATGTATCAGGTGCTGCTAAGCACTAATGGAAAATTCAAGAGCATCTCACAAAGCTTCTGCTTTGACCTGGGGGTTGAAAGTTACTGCTTTCAGAGATTTTATAAACTTTTAACTATTTTATCTGAAGGCTACAAATTTGCAAAATTCCACGGTCAATGCACAATGGAGGACAGCTCAGGCCTGAGGATGTAACTCTGTTCATTTTGTACCACCAGGCATCCTCTCATTGATTAAAGAGGCAATGAGCTTGTATTTAAAATTTAATCAACCTGTAATTATGTGTCCCTGTCTCAAACGCTTATTGAAATGAGCCGCAGCTTTGCCTTTTGTTGGGTTGTCATGAACTATTTGACGGGTTTGCGGCAAGTTTCGGCAAAGCAGGAAGCACAATGACTGAATGAGTTAAAATACCATAGGCATACAGAGCAGGCCTTTTTCAGTGAAGAAATATCATCAAATGCTGTCCCACTAATTGTTTTTTGATGGATTTATTTTTTTGTAAAAGGATAATGCACAAAATTAATCAAAAATGTTGCCATTGGATTCACTGTACCTCAATTATCTTCAAGCTAATTAAATTTTTAGTTATCAAAAGAGTGACCAAGCAGAAAAAGTTTGGAAACCATTCAGGATGCAATGATCTGCTTCTTTACGTCCCAAAACCAATCACGATATCTCTTCTTTGTAAATGTGTGTTGAGTCTTTAATACCAACAGTAATTCAACAGTTCAGCAGTGGATAAGTGAGGGACTAGACTTGCGCATAGGAGACCGGGTATGGTTGTAACATGGGGAGAGTTGTTACACCACCAATTCCGCCAATCAGAGATAAAATAAGATATCAATAAGATATCAATATTTACCCACTTCCACCCTGATCACACATGGTGATTGTCAGGGCTGGAAACAGCTGCATTCAGATTCTACAGAGAAAAAAACTGATTTTGAGGTTAGAAATTAAACTTTTTGACCAAGACTATATTTTGTTTAGTACTTATACTATTCCAGATAAAACCATTTGACTTATATCAGAATAAATTGTGGTTTCTTAGACAAAATGTGATGCATTTTTCCTATGCTGACTTCAGCTAACTATGCTTATACAGCTAGCTTGCTAATGTTGTTGCCGAGGTTTGAATTGGTGCCATTTGTAGCAATCAAATCTGTGTGCCTTGGATTAAAGTTTTAGAACTCTGACTCAAAAATTCAGTGAGTTGGAGGTGCTGAAGCAAAAAGTGTTACAACCATACCTGGACTTCCCGATTACAAGTGGTTATCAGAGTTGGTTAAACAAACTGCTTAGCTGCTGTATCTATCTTCCTTCGCACTATTTTTACTCTGCCTGACTAAAATGCACAGATCTGTCAGCCCTTACTTTTTGAGTCTGTGGGTGCGTCTCAAAGCTCCAAAGTTCCATCCTCCCTTCCTCCACCTGCTTGGTTCACTTGCGTCTTACTCCCTCCCACAAGAGATGCATGGGAGAGACGCGAGGAAATGAAGAGAGGAGAGAGGATGGAGGAGATTCGTTTTTAGAGCAATGGGACATCCTCTTCTCCGGAGCGTCACATGAAGCGACGTGTTTCATTGATGACGGCATCAGCTGATCACCTCTGGATCATCTGTCAGTCAGCTCTAACAGCTGTTTGTGTGTCTGCACATCTGCGCTCCTCTGTGCCTGTTTTCAGCTTTTTTTTTCTCTCATTAAACTCCGTTGTGTTTGTGAAGTTTCATGTAAAGTCTGAGCCACTGCAGCGTCCAATCAGAGAGTGATATTCCATATAGAGGCGTATCTGTCTGTTAAAAGACTTCCATAAAGCCAGCTCTCGTGTTTCCTCGATCATAGCTCCTCCAATCAGTCTCCTCCATCCTCTCTCCTCCGAGCACAATTATCGGTTTTGGACAGTCTTCAAAATGGCGACTGATAAAGTACTTCCAGTGCCGCGGAGGAGATAGGGAAGAGGAGGCAAGAAATTAACGCATTGAGACTCACCCTGTGTCAGACTGAAACTAGACACCAGGATCTGATCAATACAACCCCAAAAAACACTGTGTTAAGTAGAGTTCTGATGTGAACCTAAGTTTTGGTTGTTTTTGATTTAATGTACTTTTTTAGCAAACGAGCACTGAAATTTGTATGATGAGCTGTAATCTTTACTCTTTGTTCATTTTCATTTTGGTCACAGACTTCCAAAGCTACATTCTCAGGTCACTTGTTAAACCAAGTGGTTCCAATGAGTGCCATGCATGTTATGTCCCCCTCTCTTTCGTCATCTAAATAAAGACATTGAAGTCTCAGAAATCCAAAACTTTGAAATAGTCTTTCCCCCCGAATTATCCTCCATTAGTGTCTTTTCATTTGTTTTGGGAAACATGAAAAAAGGCCACACAAACAAAAGATTGTACCATTACAAAAACCCTCCTTCAGTAATGACTGGGGCTGGGGCGAAATACTATTCTCCTGATTTGATTCTTTTACGATTTTTGGGGTGCTGGTTCGCTTTATATTACGATTCTTCAATGTTTCCAATTTTGCGATTTTAAGTTTGTTTTTTTTAACACCAGACCATGTGAAAAAATTGAATGATGATGTCTACAGACTTTATCAGGAGCCATACTTTCCCCCAAAATGCACCTAACATGTGAGTCAGTTTTTAGGATTTATGCAGGGGATCTCTGACATCTCAACTTTTGTCTTACCCAGCTTCCAAACAAAGACTAAAGTAAAAAAAAAAGATTTTTGAAAAAAAAATCACAATTTAAATTGTTAAACAAAAAATCCAGATACTATGATACACCAGATAGTATGATTTTTCCCACCCCAAGTAATGACCTTTGGTAAAAGTTTGTAGTGTCGCTTGATTTTCCATTTCTTTGTGACTGGATACTGGTGTAAACAAACTGCCAAAGTGATACAAAAAAACCCTGTTTTTTTCCCTGAGCTGGGCCTCAGCAGGGGGCCGCTTTTGTTGCAAAATTCAGAGCACATCAGAAGACATGGTTGATTAAAAATTAACCCCATGCACGTCATATTTCACTGAATATATTCTTTTCTTGCACCTGCACAATAATAGATAACATTACGAGCTTACACAAGCCAAATACAATATATGATTCCAATAGCTATTGCTTTTTGATGCTTTTGCATATGTTTTTGTGTTGTGTTACATGTGCATGTTCATGACTAGTAGAAATAGCTGTGACAAACGTAAGAAAGGTCACATTAAAGCAAATGTACAGTCACAGAACAGTGGATTAAAATCTGAATATAATTTTTAGTGCTTTTGCTAAAAGATAATCTAACCTCAAAGATTTGTTTACACACAGGAGCTGAGCAGTCCACACTTCGTTTTGAGCCAGCCAGACACAGCAGGGGCACTGCAACAGCAGGCAGCTGCTATTTTTGTATGTGGAGCACAACTCATTTGTACCATCTCAATTTGGCTTATTTTGTGTTTTGTGTGTGTGTCTTGTTCTTCCAGTAAGCCATGTTGTTGTGCCAGAGGGACCCATGCCCACCACCTACTCCACCCTCCTGGGTCTCCTCGCTGGCTGCTGGATCGTCAAATTCAGCTGTGAGTATCGGAAGAGATGTCAGCTGGTGTTTTTCTCCGTTGAAGCTATTTTTGGACGTCATGTTAAACAATGTCACTGCAGTATACTGTTACCCTGGCTCCAGCAGCAGCAGAGCTTACCTCAAATGGATTCTGTTGATATAAGCTGTACCTTCATGTAACACAAACAAAAATGAAGCGTGTCTGACCCTGCAGTCACAGTAGGTAACATTAGCTGTGAAAGGCTTTAATTAAAGCAGCAGCTGGAGCTGCAAACAAGGTTTGCTGAAAAGAGGAGAGTTTGTCTGCTTCATGTTGTGTAAATTACTGTTCAGACAAATAATTTTACAAGAAAGCCCTAATTCAAATATTTACCTCATCATCTCACAGATTTCATGGCTTCTTGCAGAGACTAGAGTTTATCCAGGGCAATGAGCAGCATGTGGATTTCACATTTCTTGCATTGTTTAGGTACAGGATGCAATCCTGGAGTGCAATCATGTTCCTTGATGAAATATTCCTTTTAACTTTTTATCTTCAAGTATTTTCTTTTTTTCCCTTTGATGTTTTCACCCTTCAAGCAGAGACAAAAGGTATCAAAATGCTTTTGTTATTTTTTGTGAATTGTTAATGGTTTGACCATAGACAGACAAATTTAAATTCTTCCTTGTATTTTGAAATCTCTTGTTATTACAGCTGAATTTCCACTATTAACTGCAGTGACAGAAAAGTGCATTTTTTGGTAAAAAAAAAAAAATAATGAATGGATAAAAAGGAAAATATACACAAATTTGAAGCTATATAAAGAATAAAATGACTCCATCTAAAAGTGTAACCTTCCCTTACCTCACAAAGTGCAGTGGGGTGTTTGTGGGGGTTTGGTTATACAAAACTCACATCAAGGTGATCAAAATGACAAGGGCTGCATGGTGGTGCAGTGGTTAGCACTGTTGCCTTGCAACAGAAACGTACCTGGTTCAAGCACCATCCAGGCCGCTGCCTTTCTGTGTGGAGTTTTTATGGGTTGGTTCTCCCCAGTTACTCAGGCTTTATCTCACAGTCCAAAAACATGGTCATCAGATTGACTTGACAAGGATTTCACATTTTCTCAGAAGGCATGTGAGATTAGATCAGACTACAAACCTACTGGGCAACATGCTAATGGCAGTGGTGGCTGTTACTCGTAGCTGTACACATAGACTGTAAAATAAATCTCCCTAACGTCACCCGTCTGTTTCTGTCAAAACTTCTTGAAGCAGAAATGGTCTTTTTTGACGAAATGTCAGCCACATTCATCAGGAAAAGGTCTCACTAAAAAAAAAAAAAAAAAAAAAAAGTCAAGTTTCTTAAAATAAGAATGATGTTTTTATACAAGACACTAGACAATTAATTTGTTCCTACCCCATTGGCAAATTTTATTTTTACTCTTTACAAGCAATTCATCATTTTTCGTCTTCTGATATCTTGAAACAAGGCATTTTTCCACACTTGTCACTTGTCACATGCACGCCGATTTCCTTAATTTTGGGGGATTGGTGATCGGTGATCAGTGATGGGTCGGTGATCAGCCCATCCTTACATATGAAACTGATCTTCTGTACCTCCAGGAGGGTCTGACAGCTAACCATTGTTGCTTTTTGCTCAGAGACCTAAAACTCAGGACACTATATTGGGTGTTAAGGTTAAAACAAAAATTTTATGTTTTCACTGGTATTTTTTGATTCTCAATAAAGTTAGATTGGAACGTTGAAGGTATATGCTGTCAGTTATAAAAAATAAAAAAGGTATCGACCCAAATTGGTATCAGCAGGTCAGGCTTTTAAAGATCAGTGATGGGTGATGGGTGATCGACCAGAAAATTGTGATCATTGCACCCCTACTTGTCAGATGAATTTGGCTCATTTGAAGCCATGTAGGAACATTTATACCCAAAACAGATATAAACATTTGCTTGGACAGCAGTAAGGGAAATTGATATTGACCAAAGACTAACTGCTGACAACTTAACTTAATTCTGCTGCTGTTTTGATGCTTGGAGTTTGAGTCAAGATTTGTGCTTACCTTTCTCAAACTTAAATCAAAACATACAGGCACAAACCTACATGTGAAAAGAGCTGGAGGATGATCTTCAATCGTTAATCTGTAGAGTTGTACTCACCTGAGATGGATGGATGGATGATGGACTTCATGTGACACAGTCTGATGTGATATGTAGGGATGCCCCAATACAGATTTTTTGACTTCCGATCAGATCTGATTTTTTCATTATATGTTTTTCTGATACCAATTTTTCTGATAAATCCCGTACTCCGTTGGATGATTCCGTTGTAAATGACGAATCATATTTGTTGTATTAAAGTGAGCCCTGTTGGTACCTTCTCAAAAACACTCACTTTACAAATGTTGCAAGATGCTGTTTTACTATCAATGCTTTCCAAAGAGAAGTAGTCCCACACAGTGGACATGCAGCATGGTTTGATTTACAGCAACCGTAAAGCGTGACAGTGCTGAAAACACGTGAAAACTGGATCAGTCTTGATCACGTAACGAAGTCAGGTGCTATCTGATCCTCCAAAAATAGCCATATCAGGCGGCGATACCGATCAGTGTATCAGATCTGGACATCCCTAGTGATCATTATTGTCCTTTATTTTGACTTTATTGATATGTGTTCATATGAGCTGTGATGCGCGAGATTTACACTGATGCTTTAAAGGCAGAGCTTTAACCAAGAGCAAGGGAGGAATGGAAACTGACAGATCGACGTGGTAAATAGGACTGCAGCTGTTACAGCCAGCTCAGTTGTATTAGACCCTGATATCCAGGTGTTACAGCGTGTCTGGTAAATCAGACATGAAGTGCAAAGTGCTTTGAGTGGTTTTCGGAGTAGAAAAGAGCAGTATGAGTTCAGCAGACCTTGTACCGTTTACCATAATCACCTCATGTTAAAAATTTCATAACCTGTCTGCGTCTATTTCTATATTAGTGTTTGTCGTCTTCCCACAAGGCCACATCTGTGTGTGCTCCACTGAATGGTTTAGCATTGCTCTAGAGAAAAGGTATCCTGCCAGCCTTGGGGTTGTGTTTGCTGCAGTGAGGTGACTCTCTGCATAGAGCACAGACAAGTGAAAAATCTACCAGGTAAATATTGGAGTCCTGAAACAACAGTGCAGAACAAATGGATTGTGCTGCACAAGCTTTTTCCAGTAATTTTATGGGTTTCTTGCTCTTCTCTGAATCCCAAAGAACGTTCCCCGGCTTCCTCGGCCTTAGGAAAGGCTATAAGATGGATTGCTATTGGCTAAATCGCTGTAGGTTGCTCTGGCACCCAAATTTTACAGGAAACAGGAGGTTATTTGTTTAAATTGAGTGAGTATATCTCCTGGCTGCTGTCTCATAGTCCCTCTGAGAATTCAGAGTCACAGCAACCAAACCAGACTGGCACATGAAAATTCAATTTGAAGGTGCAAACCTTCAGGTGGAATCAGACTGTGTTTGGAATATAACCTCCTAATTTCTAGAGTTTTTTGTTATTAGTTAGTGAAACAGATGAAATGTTCTGGCAGAAATTAAGACGATGTTGCATGAGGCAAATTTCAGGTGAATAGTTTGTTCCAGCTGCTGTGAGCATAAACACCTGTTGACCACATGTCGAGAGCCAAATAGAGCGTCTGTGTGACTGGGGAGTGAATCTTGGATTCAGTGCGTCTCCAGGCCTCTGTATCACCTGTGATGAAAAGATGCCTAACTCTCCTCCCTTGTTTGATTCAGTCCAAGATGAATACTTAACATTTTTTTGCTATTCCCTGCCAGCCTCCCTGGTTTCCGTGAACCAAGTCAACAAGCAGATTTTCAGAGAAAAATTGGCTTCAGGGGAAAGTAAAAAGAGACTTGCTGTCAAAGAGTTTTCTGGCACCTTGGTGTGCCCTTGACTGGTGTATCCGTCAGTAGCATCTCTTCTGTGTGTGTGGGTGTGTGTGTCTGTGTGTGTGTTGAGAGTAAAACGTTTGTCTCTGTCTCTGCCAGAAAGCCATTTTAAGTTTGACTGTGTGTGTGGTTGTGTCACTGTAGCAGACTTTGTGTTTGTGAGGACCATTTTCAGTCCCTCCCCTTCTCTTTTCTCCACGCAGCCTGAGCACTTGACACAGCTTGTCTCCCTCATGACAATCACAGTGGCATCTTATCTGTCTCCATCCTTGTTTTTGTGTGTGCGCGCACACAGGAGCTGCTGCCTCCTCGCTGTCACCTGGCTTTGTGTGCCGTCGCTGTCAGCCGGGCCAAGCCTGCGCTTAACTTTTTATTGGTTCAAGGTTTCATTGCTGCCATTTCTCTTTTGGAAAGCAACTCTGGTGTTATATTTCAAACCAGTCATGATAAACAACTTCATCCTGCCTTACGGGCCTCCATCCCAGCTGACAGCCTTAACTAAGCTTTCATTGAAGATCAAACTGTGGTTTGAAACCTTACATCCATCCTGCACCCTTCGTTTTAAGAAATGGTTGAGCTCTACGGGAAGTGCACCTTTTTTAAAATTATGATTTTAAGATCAGAAGATTGATATTGATCTATGTGTCTGAGCTGGAGTGGGGATGTTTTTAGCCCAGTGTAGACTGAGAGGAGAAGAGTTAAAGCAGCGTGCAGCAATATCACCATGCTGACAATCATACGTTGGTGTGTTGTGTTGCATGAATAAAACCTCAACATGAAAAAAAGCGCCAGAGCCCCTGATACCTCGCACATGACAGGACCATAGACTGTATGTAGAGTGGACAGCGTGGCTCCGCCATTTATCATTGTACAGTTTTGAAGCCAAAATACTGCCGTCTCAGGAGCCATCATTGTAGCAGTTTGCAGCCAGAGTCTGCACAGTGGGGACGGTGAGGGATTCTAGGAGAATCTGAGTGGAGCCAGGTGACTAAAATAATAATTATTGTTTTCTTTCAAGAGTCTTATCACTTCCTGACTCTACCTCCCAACATATTTTACAATCCCCGAAAAAAATACACAAGAACGGCAGCAGTCAATCATCGTTAAACGTTACATAAAGCCTCGTTTTTAACCTCGTATAACTAATGAAAACAAAACTTTTCAGAATTACGAGGACTTGAATACAAGGCAGCCAAATAATATCTTCAAATCACCACAACAATCAGACCTGAGAAACATTTCTACGAGGTGTAATAATTTTTTAAAGTTTGACTACAGCCCATCTGGAATGGCTGGAAAGCCGGATTTTTAAACCTATAATACAGCCAGTCACCAGGGGGAGCAGTTTTTGTGGAAACCTCACTTAGAGCCAAGCAAACAGACATCCATTTTTTTTTTTTTTACAGTCTATGGACACAACCCATAAAGCCACATTCCTCGAGGCTGGAGATTTAGGTCCAAATTGTGTCATGTCAGACTTCCTCTGTGCCTCAGTTTGGCTCATTAACCCTGAGGCCAGCCTGGGTGATTGACCCCTAACATCTATTGATATGTGCACATAAAGTCTTTGACCAGTTTTAAAACAGATTGAAAGCTGCCAGTCGTTGTCAAAGATTTCCAATGAGCCATGGGCTTTCCATGCACTGGTCGGGCTAATTAAACCGTATGTTTTTACCTACATGACGTGAGTTGAGGAGTAATAGACACACTCTTCATAAAGCACACGCAGACCTATGGATGCAGTAACTGAATGATGTTTATGTTCGACAAGTTCTAGTTGACCTTTCTGCAGAAAAAAATACCAAACCGAGTGTAATCATTAAAAATAATGATGTGACATGAGGTGGGAAAACTGTCTCTGCAGTCTCACCTAACTGCACATGCACAGCTCTGGTAAACATAAGGTAGGCTCAGACCGCCTTATCATCCAACTAAGGTGTATGTAACTAGAGTTAAATTGTTTAACTATGATACTTCAAATTTCTCAGAAAAATTCATTTATCTAAGAAATCATTTTTTCCAACATTGACTGTTAAATTAAAGCAGGAGGGTGAGATTTAAAATGATATTAAAACTAGAAAAGCACTCAGAGAGCGCCACCAGACCTCCACCAAGCATATTATGATTGTCACCAACATTTTAGTCCTACTTTAATGTTATACTCCCTTTCAGCAGACTGTCTGCTACAATTTGGTATTAGTTCCAGGTTTGTAGGATAATTTGTTACCTGACAGTGTTGAAAATTATGATGACCCAGTACATATTTCGTATTTAGTATCCAGAATATTGCCAGGAACTGGATTGTACTTTTACATCTATCAGAAATTATAGTGATCTTGTCTTGTATTGTTTTACAAAGCAATCCAGCAATTTATTGTGGAGTTATATACACATATGGTGAAAATAGCCTAATCTCACAATGATAAAGAATCCTTTAAAACAATCCTGGATCCAGACGATGGTCCGGACCACCTCCAATCAGTTAATCAGTTCTTCCTTATCCTGTTTTGAACATTTCCTGAAAATTTCATCAAGATCTGTTTGTGACACAGGACAAAACCAGTCAAGAGACGAGGGGGGATGGGCCCTTATAAAACAGGATCCATTTGACAGTTAATCAAATGGTCACTGCCCTTTCTTCCGGCCGCCCCCGTCTCTGTGCATAGTTGTAAATGTTTATTATGCTAGTTTAGCCTTGCAAAGTTTATACTTGACCTTAGTTTTGTTTGAAATGTCAGAGAAGTTCTTCACAGATTCTTTTATCAACCCACAGTCCCTGTGGTTTTCTCAGGTGTCAAATCCCACAGAAACACCAGTTATTGGAAGCTGGCATTAATGATTTCCTCTTCTTTTTTTTCAGCTAGCAAACTGCTAATAGCCACCACAATTAGTGTGTGCCTGCTGTACTGCCAGGCTCTTGTAAAAATACATAGAACAAATAATTCTAAGGTAGGAAAGTAGTCAAAAGTAGAGAACTTTTTGATGATTCAACCCTAGTCCACGTGGGGTGTCAAAGAGTGGGGCGGCTGTGTCTCAGTGGTAGGTGGGTCCAGCTGTTGGTCAGTGATGGGTGAGTATGAATGAGTTTGTTCTCACAGTGATTGTCCCTTATTATAGCAGCCTCTGCCATCAGTGTGGATGAGGTGTAAATTGGTGGATGTGACCAGCAGTGTAAAAGCTCTTTGAGAGCTGAAAAAGACTAGAAAAGTGCTGTAGAAGTACAAGTCCATTTGTCATCAAGTTAGCTCAGACCAAAATGTTCCTCACAGTACTAGCAGAAGCTTGTAAACCCTAATTTTTAAGCCTTTTATGATTTATTCATGGGAACATAAACCAACAGTTTTTAGTACGAGGGTAACATAAATAACAGGCCTTTTATGCTTGTAAGTAATCAGTATTCATATTCTGGATTAAGAGATAAGTCATATATAATTAGTTTTGATCTATAACAACAAAAATAAGACAAGCTATAAAGAGAGGAAATATATTAATCAGTCTCTGACTTAATTATGGTTTAAAACATTGGAATTGGTCCTTGAACAGATTTTCTTCTTCAGCTATTAAGTATTGGTCACACTCTTATTGTGTATCACTAAGTCTGTGATGTGTCATTTTGCAGTCTTTTCAGTCATGCTTTGAGTGGACGGATACAATTTTTGTATTATATAAGAGGGGTTCCCAAACTTTATTATGCCAAGGCCCCCTCAAACAGCATTTTCTGATAGCACATTACTGTATTACATTTGTTTAGACCAGGAACTTGTTTACAAACAAAAGCCATACTCACACAAGTAGGTTGTTGCAAAAAGGAGAAAGCGTTCAGGGCTCTGTCAGCCAAGGTGGGATACTCCTTTCTTACATGTAGCCAGTAGTCAGACAGGGGAAGAGCCTCGAAGAGCAGTTCAGTTTTTTAGATAGCTTAATAACAGGCTCAAACCACCAGGTCCACACAGATCATGATGTCATCAAGCCGAAATTGCAGCTGTCACATGAGTTGCAGACAGGTACAATCAGAAACATGTAAAGCCAACTGTTGTTGCACTTGACATGTTTTATGTTCAGGACAAATTGTTTTATTCACATATATATATACAAATGATGAAAAATGAATAAATAATTAGTAGTGCTGTCAGGCAATTAAAAAAATTAATCTAATTAATGACAGGATTTGTAATTAATTAATCTAATTAATCCCATTTTAATCTCATATCTGCTTAAGGTCCCAAAATAAAGAATCTGAATTCCAGGACATTAAAATTACATTAAAAGACATTAAAAACATTTAAAAATAAGGTGGGAATATATACAACACATTTTTAGGTACCCTGAGGCATAAGGAACAAATGAAAAAGTTTTATGGTTCTATCTTTACAAAATCCACACAGTCCTGCACCTAAGATAAGCTGATTTGATTTTTAGGACGTGTTTTGCTTCTGTTGACATTTTTACTCGATGTGGACTCAATTTTCACTGCAATATGAACTTCTATACTTCTATGAGGTCAGGAGAACCAGGGCTAAAGGCTAAAAACTGTGAGGAACTATGTACAAAACACTTTTTTCAAGTCTTGGATCAAAGAAAAGTGAAGTATTTTCAGTTTTACATGCTCTGAACACACAAACTGTTCATCATTGGTGCAGAGCAGCCCCAAGCTGAAACATGACACCAGGAAGATAGAAGGAAATTTTTAAATAATTCTTTAGATTTAAATACAAGACATTTTTCGATCATTCAGGGCTTGTTTGATTCAGTAAAGAGTGTAAAATTACCTGTTTTTTACAGAATTGAGCTAGAGAAAACGGTTGATTTTCTCTAGATTTTCAAAAAGGACGAGTGAATAAACGCGATGTGGATGGCAGTCCCCTTAACAGCGCTCTCTCTTCCCCCAGTTCAAAGCATGTTGCTAGGTGTGATACATTCAGGGACCATCGGAAATTTGAAAATCTGATGAGAATTTCACTTTTTTATGTAGGACAAATGGTTTGTAAATGCTAGACATTTGAAAATAAGTGTGTCTTTGAACGCCTCGCGGATTTGGGATCCAGATTAATCTGCGTTAATTTTTATGACGCGTTAATTTGCGGTGTAATTATTTAATCTAATTAACGCGTTTAAATGACAGCCCTAATAATTAGATTCAATTTTTTCCCTTCCTTCCAATTTTCTAAGGCCCCTCTTTATGCTCCCTAGCAGCCCCCAGAGGGCCATGGACCTCACTTTGAAAACCACTGTTAAATCCAGAATTACCCCTTGGGGATAAATAAAGTATTTTCTGTTCTATTCTATTCTATTCTATTCTATTCTCTATAAAACTGAATTGATTTAAAGGTCTGAGAGTAGCTAAATTCTTTCATCATACTCTGAAAAAGTAGGAAAGCCTGAGTCTGTCAAGACGTACTTGGTAGAAAATTTCACAAAGATTAACATTTTTAGATGTCTACAGTTTGTGTAACACAAACTGTAGCCCCCTCATATGAATACACTTATTTTGGGCATATTTTACTAATTTCTTACAGATTCAGGGACATTTTTAACATTTACCTCTTCTACTATAGATTTAACTTCAAGCCTTAAGAAAATAAATGATCTTCCAAACTTTAAGAAAAACAAATGACATTTTTTTAAATATTTGTGTTTCTTAAAATTATATGTTTCTCTTCCTTTCCCCGTATTATCCATGCTGGAAGTTAATGTACCCCTTCTCTTACCGCTTGGTGCCTCACCATTGCTGCCAGCGC
This sequence comes from Halichoeres trimaculatus, assembly GCF_033239565.1. Taxonomy (NCBI): domain Eukaryota; kingdom Metazoa; phylum Chordata; class Actinopteri; order Labriformes; family Labridae; genus Halichoeres; species Halichoeres trimaculatus. Next base: position 22,389,240 of record NW_027437197.1, read on the forward strand.
TCCACTTAGACACCTGTCCCATTGCCCCTGCCAGAGGCATAGCTGTTGGGGACTGACCCTTAGATTCCACTGTGAGCCGTGTGACTTGCAGCTGTGCCACCTGTGTTTACCTGAACACTTTGTCTCATCCTAAAAAGCATGAGCTATTAAACCCTGGGTTCTGCAGCGTGGGTATTGGCTCTCCTAATTCCACATCAGTCTCCAGCGGCTGTCTTCATAATGAGATCACAGTTCCAGTCGGTCTCATGGTTAATCAAGGAAGTGGCTTCATCTGGCCGTGTCCTCATTCACTGACTCAGGAAGGAAGGACTTTGAGATGTTTTTCTGCATTCAGGCTTTGTGAGCATAATTAGCAAATATGCTAATGACTCTTCAGCGCTAAGTGCCATCGTCCGGAGCGATTAACCCCACATCTCCCCTCGTCCCTGCCTCTGGCTCTGGCAGGGTCCTCGTCAATAAAAGCCGTAATTAAGGGGGATGAAGAAATGTAATTACCTCTCTACCCAGCGTGTGTGTATGTGTTGTATGTGTGTAATGTGCCGTCTAATGACAGGAGGCTGTGTTGTGACAAGATGCAGAAGCACAGATTTAGCCTAATCTGTTCGTGGTGGCACATTTTGTCGCTGGAAGAAACTGTTAGAACGTGGAGCTTACACTGAATGTGAAATGAGTCCAAATGTAAATGCTTTGCAGATGTGTATTAATCCTGTGGGACTGAAGTTGTAAGAAGTCTTTAAATCTACACAATCAAAATACTTATTTAGGCCAAGCGTTATGCTCAGGTGCATTTTTCCTCCTTTATACTTTTCAGGTTTGATTTTCTCTTAATTCCCCAAACATTTTCAGTAACACAGCACTTACTAAGAGCAGCAGCTCTGTGATCTGTCGTCTTGAAAAGCATTTTTCATCTGTGACAGTGAGGGGTCATTAAAATGTGATGCTTTCCCCTCCACCGTATCTTTTTTAATAAAACTTTTCAGTCGTACAAGATGCTTTTTGTAAGAGTTTAGAACAAAAGAGTATTTTCCCTCTCATAAAACGCTGCGATGCTGAATGTCACACAGCCCCAACCCGGCTCTGTAAAAAACCTCAGGAGACAAAAAGAAAGAGGCGATGCTCGAATTCTGCTTAAGCTTGAGATACTTAAAACGAGGCCTGCATCATTAACTCCATCACGCTGTGGGCATCTTTCTCTGTCAACAACTGCAGCTTTGCCAGTGCTTGAGATTTTCCGACTCGTTGCGATAAAACCGACGCAAGCTTTGTCATCCCCCGTTTGCAATTGCCTTGTCACCCTCTTTCAAGTCAACATAATTAGCTGTAGCTTTAATTTTTTTCCCTTTTCTCTCTATCTCTCTGCCTTTCTTTGATGCCAGGGGTGGAGGCATGTCTGCAGGCGAGCAAGTGGATCCCCGAAAGTGAGCATGAAGCAGGAGAGGGCCCCCAGCGCAGCCGCATCAACAGATGCAGTTTGGTAAATGAGAGGCAGACAAACAAACACAAGAAACAAATACACACCGACTGTGTGGACCCTCCATCCTTAAAAAAGTGTGGCTCATTTTCTTATGAACAAGCAAAGTGCCTGATAATGATCTAAAAGTGTAAATGAATCCAACAGGGATTAGAATTCAAGCTCTGACAATACAACGTACAGTGTTTTCATTCAGGTACATCAGTAAAAACACACCAGCCCTACTCTAAACCCCGGTGTTATCAGACTCATGTTGTGGGGCTGTCTGTTTTGCAGCCGGCGCTGTAAGGTTTATAAGGGCAGAGAGTGAAATGAATGCCGTAGAACCCTGGAGGACGACTCGCTGCAGTCTATGAGACACCAGTGATACTGTGGATTTATTTTTTAGTAAGACAACTTCTGCAAACAAAGCCAAGGCCAGACAGGAGTAGCTTCGGAACAACAGCTACAAGGTTAATGCGCTGCTGTTGCCAAAACAAGGAAACGACCTCAGTGTGAATGAGGATTTGTGGAGAATCGTTTCCTAAAACATAGCAGCTGTGATGAAATTTGACAGAATTTCTCATTTGGAAACTGCACACTGCATGACCTGCATGCAAAGTAGATCCAAACCTATTCACACACAAAAGGCTGTACTTCTGTAGGCATCTGTATTAAAAACAAAACTAAAATCAACATGTGACAACTGCAAGTCCCTGCTTGTCCACTTGAAGTCAGCTCCAAAAACCACAACATAGGCACCCATATTTTCAGCATACTGCACATTTTGCTCTTTTTCACATGTTGTCTGCTACATATTGCAATTTAGCCAAACAGCTCTGGTTATGTGAAATCAAGCTGATGCATAAGTACGGTGGCTGGTAGGTGTCAGATAATTTGCAAAAGCAACAACACAACAGAAGTTAAGGGGCTAACGGACACAGAAAAGTTGTGAACGCAAGTAAATGAATGTTTTCTTTTTTGACTTCAGCCGTAATAGATAGTAGACGTGCATCGATCTATCAGTGGGACGAATCGATTGGTGTAGATTTCCTTAATTTTGGGTGATTGGTGATCGGCCCATCCTTACATATGAAACTGATCTGGAGGTATCTCCAGGAAGGTCTAACAGCCATTGTTGCTTTTTGCTCTGAGACCTAAAACTAAGGACACTGTATTGGCTGTTTAAGTTATAACATAAAGATTTTATTGCTTCACAGGTATTGTTTAATGATTTTCAATGAATTATAATTGGAACACTGAAGGTATATGCTATCAGTTACAAAAGAATAATTTTAAAAAATTGTTATCGGCCCAATTCAGTATTGGCAGGTCAGACTTTTTAAAGATCAGTGATGGGCCAGAAAATTGTAAGTGTCACCCCAATAAAAAGCTCTAATGCTAATGTTTTGACATGACTAATTTAGTAGTTGCTCAACCCATAGGGACTTGGGTTTGTAACCAAAGGGTCGCTGGTTCAAGTCCCAGACCAAGATTGGTAATTGGGCTGTGTAAGGCCAAAGTGTAATGATATAATAATTTTTCACTCCATTATGTTATAACAGCACATTTTGTAATAAAATTCTTGAACTAAATATGTAATAAACTTTGTCGCATTATGTAATATGTTCATACTTATTACATGCGAAACCACATTATGTAACAAGAGATGCAATATGTATGAACTTATTACATAATACGGCAAAGTTTATCATATATTACATGCAAGAATTGTATTAAAAAATGCAGCAGATTATCATTAAATGCAGAGTTTTTATATAATGCAGCCAAAATATATTACATTATTACATATTGGGAAGTTATTACATTATGTGGCGTTACAGGCTGATAGCTTTAGAGGTGATAGCGTAATTTCCTGAGCACTGTAGAGGTGCCCTTGAGCAAGGAACCAGACCATACTGGTACCATTGTTGTACGTCGCTTTGGACAGAAGCGTATGCTTCTGTGAATTGTGAATGACACATTACCAGTACGTATAGAAATATAAGTACTTGAAGGATATTACAAGGTGAGACTCATATGAAGCTTTATTTGTCATTGCTGAGGTTAACAAAGAAAGTCATTTACTACTTTCACAACTTTTCTGTGTGGTTTGGGACAGCTAACCTCTCTTAACTTACGTTGTTTGTGGTGTTTGCATTTGTGTTGCGACTTTTTTAAATTGTCCGACACCTACCAGCCACCGTACATTAGTGCTAAAGTACTGCAGTTCCCTGAGCACTTGGGCTGAAAAGCACCAAAAGCCACATACACACCCATTAAAAAAAGCTGATCTTAAGAACAAAAATAAACATGGCCGGGACAAGAGATAATTTTAGTCTGATAAGATTATTTCTCTCAGCACACACTGTGCAGGGGAGGGCTCTGTAACTCATCAGATTAGATGCTATTAAGACTCATGTTTTACATAATCAGATGCACAGCTCACTGTATTGATTGAGCACACTGTAGCTGTTAACTCAAAACTCCTCCTCTTTGCCTTCTGAAAGGTAGTTTGATTCAAATGTATGGCAGCTTCTGTTGATAGGCTTCAGAAATCAGTGGTTGACCTCACAGAGACTACTTTAATTTTTTTAAGTCTTTGGTTAGGGCTTCATGGAGCCTCTTCAGAAACCAGTGTGAGGTTGTTGAAGTTACATACATATATGAACATTTTTAGAGTAATAAACACTTTTTTCTGGAGTGTTTAAACACACTACAGAGTGATAACCTAAGCTACTGGATGGAATAGAAAAAAAACAGGTATGTATGTATGTAGTAGTTTAAGGTAATGTCTGTGTTGTCTCTAAAAGCGTCATCTACATAAATTTGTCTTAAAGTGGAACCCAGCCTGACTGTTGTCGAAGAACAGTCTTACTAGAGAGTCTGGAGAGAGCCAGTTTACCCCATCTAACAGTGGAGTTCATTGATGCTGTGAATAGAACAGTCTCCAGTGGCCTAATTCAATGCTGCTTTAAACAGCAATGCTAAGTGGCTCAGAGTTTGTCTGCAGAACTGTACTGACACAAAAAAAGTCTCCTGGCTCTGTCACAAAGAAGTAAATATAAAGCATCTTCACAGACACTTGCTATTAAAGACCTAGATTTAGAGGCAAAGAAATCATCAGTGTTTAACTTCATCATAAACAAAAGAGAAAACTTTAATCCCTCTGCTACTGTTCTCAGCAGAGCTGCGGTTTTATCTTGGCGCAGGCTTGAAGTTACTCTCAAAATTTATTGCAGGAGAATAACAGATAATAGCTTTTAAATGAAGATAAGTTTCCTTTAATGTTTGAATCTTTTCCTTCTAATTGTTTGACTTTTGCAGCTCCCTCCACTCTTCGATGGCTGTTTTTTCTTCCTCCTCGGCTCTTTCAAGGCACCTCCTAAAGACGAGCTCACCAAGCTGCTCAGAGAGGGGGGTGGTCAGCTCCTGAGCCGGCAACCGAAGCCCGACAGCGATGTGACCCAAACCCTGAGTGCTGCTGCCTACCACGCCCTGCCGGGCTCTGATCAAGCCCTCTGCACACAGTACATCATCTTTGACCCTCAGGGCCCACACAAACCAGCAGTAGTGAGGAGAGGAAAGGTGTGGTCAGCCCCCTCCACCTGGATCATTGACTGCATCTCAGCTTTCCGCCTCCTTCCTGTACCAGATCCTCAGACCCTGGTCTAAAGTTTTTCTATGAGTACTCATTTTCAAGCTAAGATATTGGATATTATAAAAGCATAATCATGTATTTTTTTATCAATCTTTATAAATATAAGTATTTACCAATTAAGTTGAAACAAATAAGGACAAACGAATGTACCACCAACAGCCCAAAATTAAAGTGTTGATCTGTGCATGACTTTATTCGTGTCCCTGGTTTGTCCCTGGTGTGTTTTTTCTCTGTCTTTATTTGGATCATAAATCTGCAAAAAAAAAATGTGCCAAGTAAGCCCATGCTTATCAGGGGTTAGCCCATGTTTTTTTTTTTTTTTTTTTTTTTTAAATTGATTGTATGAAAAACACTTAAAAACTTACCCCAGAAGCTTACTAACCCCTTGGTTATGTTTTGAAGGGTCACAAAAGTGTCCCCAGCCTGTTTTTTCCACTATATTATTTTGGGTCATAATTCTGCAAGAAAAGCACAAGGGGTTGGCCTATGTTATTCAGGAATTTTGATTGTTTAAAAAACACACAAAACGAATCACCTAGAAGCTCATTAACCTCTAGGATGAATTAATAAGGGTCACAGAAGTGTCTACAGTTTGTTTTTTTATCATCTTTTTTAGGTCATTTATCTGCAAAAAAAAAAAAAAAAAGTAACGAGTCAGCCCATATTCATTAAAAATTTTTTGTAGGTTTAAAGGAACCAAAAAAATGCACCCCTGCGGTGTGTTTCTAAGGGTCCCAGAAATGTCCAGAGTCTGTGAGTGTCATTAATCAGCAAAAAATCTTAAGGAGTAATCAATATTTTTTACAAAAGTTTAAAGATTGGAAACAAAAAGAACCTTCTAGAAGCTTAATAATCCCTAGTACATGTTTATAAGGGTCACAGAAGTGTCCCTGGTGTTCCTTTTCACCGTTTTAGAATGGGTCATGTAACTGCAAAAAAAAATGTTACAAGTATACCCATGTTTATTAGGGGTCAGCCCATGTTTTTCTTTTGTAAAAAATTGATGGTACGAAAATACATAAAAACTTACCCCAGAAGCTTATTAAACCCTTGGATATGTTTTTAATTTTTTGAAGGGTCACAAAAGTGTCCCCAGCCTGTTTTTCTACCATTTAATTTGGGGTCATAATTATGAAAAAACCATAAGGGGTTAGCCCATGTTTTTGTCAAAAAATTTACAGGTTGGATAAAAAAAATTAAAATAAATAAAAAAAACTACTGAAAAACATTCTAACCTCTAGGATGTGGGGTCACGAAAGTGTCCCCAGTGCATTTTTTTTTTTTACCATTTTCATATGGGTCATATATCAGCAAAAAGAAAAAAAATTGTAACGAGGGAGCCCATGTTTGTCAAAATTTTTGAAGATTTGATATACAAAAAATGAAAAACTGAGAGCTTTTTTCCCCCTTGGGGTATGTTTAAAAGAGTCCCAGAAGTGTCCCCAATTATAATTTTTTTAACATTTTATTTTGGGTCTGCAATAACACAAGGGCTCAACACGTTTGTTTTTTTTTTTTTTCAAATATTTTTAGATTGTAAAAAAGCAACAAAAACATTAACCTTCCAGGAGCTAATCAAACCCTAGAGTGTGTTTATGAGGGTCACAGAAGTGTCCCCAGTGTGATTTTTCACCATTTTTAGGTCATAAATATCCACAAAAAAATAAGGGGTTAGCCCATGTTTTTTTTTTCAAAAAAAGTGTTTGAAAAATACATAAAACATTTCCCCAGAGCATTATCTCCTTGAGTGCTTTTTAAGGGTTCCAGTGTTTTTTTTTTCCACCACTGTCTTATGGGTCATCAATCTGCAATGAGGGGTTGGTTGTTTTTTTTTTTCCCAAATATTTAATAGATTGGAAAAAAAATAACAATTAAGAGTTTAATAACTCCTTGGGTATGTTTGTTAGGGTCCCAGAAGTGACCCCAGTCTGTTTTTTTACCGTTTGATTTTGGGTCATAAATCTACAAACTACATAAGGGGTTAGCCCATGTTTTTTTTTTTCAAAACTTTTGATTGTTTGAAAAACACATAAAAAAAAAAATCAGTCCAGAGTCTTATTAACCCCTTGGATGTGTTTATAAGGGTTCCAAAACTGTCCCCAGTTTTTCTTCCACCAATTTATTTTCGGTCATGAATAAAAAAAAAAAACAAACAAACAAAAAAAAAAACATAAGGGGTTAGCCCTTTGTTCTGTCAAATTTTCAGACAGTTTGCAGCCCCCCCCCCCAAAAAAAAAAAAAATAAATAAATAAATAAATAAATAAATAAAAAATGAAAATAAAAATGAAAATAAAAAATACCTGACTAACTTGTCTGCCCTTACAGTGTAGCAGCCCCCCCCCCACCCCCCTGAATATTTTTCACCAGCCATCACTGCTTGCACTCTATAATACAATGATGAATATATTAGCATATATATATATATATATATATATATATATATATACCATAACTTAAGAAAAAATGTAGACTCTTATAATTTTTATATTTGTGTATCGGTTACACAGATTAGCAATCAACTAAGTTCTGAGAGTTATTCCTCAGTGGAAGTCTTCCTATGGTCCTTTCATCTATTTAGATGCTTCTGAAACATCAAATAGTTTTGTTTAAACCAGAACTAAACACCTTCAATATTGTGTAACTGTGTGTGGAGTAAGTATGGACGCAGAGCGTTAACTTCTTGCTTTGAACTGCCTCTATCCCTTTTCATCTAAACAACCAAGTAACACAGCATGGAGGCCTTGCTGAGAGACTTCCTAAAAATGTGCGAAACAGCCGCCTGTTTTAAAATTACCGTCACCCGAACCACCCTGACAAATTTCTCCTAGGGTAGAGCCCTGCCGTCCTTTGTAGTAAAACAGCTGTGAACGCTTGTATCCTTGATCTGAATCTTTTAGTTGTTACCCAACGGGGTAAATTGGAGAGTTGGCCTGCTCCTTGATTCACCGTGACTCTCCAGCCTTCATCTTTGTTGGCCCTTCACCAGCTCATCCTTAAACTGATGCATTAATACACTTTGAGCTGTTCCACTTTTGTGTATTGCAGAATCAGACAGTTGCTGCTATATTTGATAAGCGGTATTAAAGTGGAAATGGGTCCCATAATCTGCGTGGTTTTACCAGGAAGAGATAATTATCTAATTGAAAATGCCTGTTTGATACAAATAGGGAAGAGTGTGTCTGAAAAAGATCAATGGACATTCAATGAAAGTGTAGAAAAAGAAAAACAAAGTAATTAATTGTTCCGTCACAGAGCTGGCACTTGCTTTGTCCTCCATTTGTGTCCAAAGGGTGGACATGTGCACAATCCCCACCATCAACGCTGGCCTGAAGGTATTTGTGCATTAAGAGGTCTCCCACTGGCCATTTCCCAAGATGCCATTTTCAATGGGATTAGTCAGGGATGCACCTAATTGCTATTGATTGCTATGTGCTGCATAAAATTGCTTCCCTTTTCTTGTCCACAGCGAGAGGTGGGAGAAGGCAATTAGTAGTGAGGACAAGATAGAAGCCCAGACCGACATGTAATGAAATAGAAGGCTGAACCTGTGAGAAATGTCCTTGAACTCACCGTGCGTTACAAACCATTAGGCTCTGGATTCTTCTTATTTCCTCTTGATCACAATCTTGAGTCAGGAATATACACCTATGATTCTACTTATTCTGTTCCAGTTAAAGGGACCTGTGGGCAGGTCTGTTGCTAAGTGTGTTTGTTGGTCCTTCAGTGGTTCAGGATCAAAGAAAATGTGGTTGGTTTCTCCTTTCTGTTGACTTTATACTCAGTCAATGCTGCCCCGATTCATTTATCAAGGAATCATTCTCACACATGGGAAAAAAAACACATTTTAACCCATTAATGGGACTGTCTCGATGCCATCCAGGGAATTTTAAGTGGGACTAAAGCCCTGTTTCCACCAAGCGGTTCAGTTTGGTTCGTCTAGGTGCGGAACACATTTTGTAGAGTTTTCACTGGTTCCATTTACATGCAGTCAATATTCAGGTTAAGATCAATGTTCTGGTTTCTGGAGTGTTCGGAACAACCCATTTACATGCGTGAGCAAACGGAGTTCCTCCTGTTTACATGGTGTCCCGATCAAAACGGTGACACAGTGGCGACATCTCAACGCATGGAAAACATCATCTCTGCTTCATTTTGCTGTATCCATAGCAACAAAAACAATAGCAGCAGCATGGCGGACTTCCTGCACTCAAAAGACCAAGGTTGTGTCAGAAATCATTCACTCATTCCCTACTCACTATATAGTGAATTAGATGTAGTGGACTATATAATCCACTCAATCAGCTAAAATAAAACAACATTTCGGACACAACTCACTCACTTGTTAGCCGCTGACAGTGACATAATTATTCTTGCGTCGGTCATGGACGGCTGGGAATTTACAGTTATTATTTTTCTCAAACACTGCAAAACAGCATTGATTTCAAAGCATATTCTTGAATCAAATATAATGTAAAACATTGTTCACATGTTATTTTTCAATGGGGGGAACCATTAATTCGCGCAGCAACTTATGCTGTGTCTGAGAAATACAAGGTCCAGTGAATCCATCATCCCTGTTTGCCGGTTCAGCGGCTAACATCTGTGTTGTTTGTTTCTCTGGTCGAAGTTGTGAAACACGCTCCTCCGAGAATTAAACAGAGAGCTAAGTGTTATTCTCTGACAGTTTTTAATGTTGTTTCATGTTATCAGTAATCATGTAATCAGCCGTTCCTTCTGTTTCAACCGCAATGCATAGTGGTATATAGTGCTCACATAGTGAGCACCGCTAATACATTACTTTTCAAAATGCATTGTTGGATAACATTGAGTGGATTTTGGACAGCACTACAAAATGGTGTATTTACCATATAGTGAATAGGGAGTGATTTCGGACACAGCCCAAGATTTGTTGTGAACAGAGCATGTGCAGAACACAAATTAATGTTCCTTTCAATGGGGCTATCCTGATAGGCGTGTACATGTCCAAATATTTGGATTGGAAAATGAGTACCCAAGGGGGGATTTCTGGGTTTTTAAAAAACGAATATGAGCATATTCTGTTTTTGTTTAAAGGATAATTGGTGTTTACATGTCCTTTGTGCAACCAGGTTATTAATAATATTTCAAATATGAAAGGGTTACTGACTGCATGTAGACGCACTGACTGACCAATCCCGGGACAGATCCTCAAATAACCAAGAAAGGCCGTCTCACTTTTTGGGACCCTTCCTTAGGGGTGCCAGACAAAACTAAACTGGTCCCGAAAGGTGGAGCTACAGTCTGTTGATTGGTCGAGAGAATCGCTAATCTCTGTGCGATACATAGTCTACTCTGAAACAAAGCTTGATTGTGCTTTGTAACAAAGCATGTGGCTACATGTCAATCACAGAGAAGATGAATTGCTGGATCTCTCCCATTGTTGCTCTTTAAACTGTGTCATGTTTTTCTTCTTTGTTGGATTTATTAGCGGGGTTCACTGTGTCCTGCTGCTATTGCGTCATGCTATTTTTTAACTGATGCAGCTATCGGCATCCAGCTTTACACACCACCTACCACAAGAGGGCACAGTTGGCTGTGGAAACACAAAAGGAAAAAGCAAAACCAGGCTTAACCAAGCCAACCCGTACCAAGCGGTACTAATCTAAACCCAGACTGCTTGGTGGAAACAGGGCTTTGGACATGACTGTATTTTAGGTGAACAAAAAGTGATGATCATTACAAAGAAATTCACACGTTGGCCAAAAAACCTTCTTTTTGAGTCTATTTAACAAAATAATTTCGTCTTGATTAATGATACACATTTTTTTTTTCATTTCTCAAATATTTTTTTACTCCACCTCAGATTTCAGAATACACATTATACGTTTGAAGGTATTTACATATGAACAACATGGGGAACACCAAGGGTTGTTCAGCTTTTTAAAATGTTGACTCATCGTTTCTTGTACAGTTTGGGGTAAACCTGTGTGAGCATGAAGTCATATACAATCAAAGATGCTCTGAATTTCAAACTTAGATTTGCCATGGAAATGATTTTGAGTCCTTTATCAACACACCCCTTGGTGTCCCGAAAAATTAATACAATTGATTGTATAATAACAGTGTTTCTCTCTTTGTATCCCAGATACTCTGTGTTGGTTTTCAGGCACACTTTATATAACAGTTTTGTTGCTGAAAAGAAGCAAAATAACAAAAAATACAAAACCAAAAAACACAGGGGACAATCTTTCATAGTTCCAGCTACAGTAAGTCGGTGTCTCATGGGATGAGCAAATGGATTACCTTTACAAAATGCCCATGTACAAGCTGTGGATTGAATGAAAGATGGTGTCATCTGAAAAGACATTCACAAACGTACAGAAAGACTGAAGATTTGTGGCGCAAAATAAACAAAGGCAGACTCCGCTGCTCTTCCATTTATGACACTGGTCTCTCTTGAATTTGTGAGGATAAATGTAATACCTGCTGTGAGAACAGAGACAGACTCTCAGATATCGGGGGGATTTGTGCCACATAAACTATGCATATTGTGTTTTTAAATGAATTCTCTCAGAACAGGGAGACGATGTATGTTAATCCACATGGATTGAAACTCATCTTGGTTAGTTGTTGCGCAGAGATGTGACAGTGATTTTCAAAACGCTTCTTAAGGAGTCAGCCAACTTACAGTGCAGTGCATTGTAAGCACTGCCATAGTCTTCCTGCATCTCTGCATCTCTGCATCTCATTTGGCGGGTTGAGAAAAGTTCTTTCATGGTTTTCTTTAACTCTTCTACGTGCTCTGAATATATGCTTTGCTGATTTGATTTCATATCTCCTCTTTCATGCTTCGCTCTAGCAGCCGGCATAACAACCCCGCTCTTACCTGTGGAAGTACAGTCTGAACGGTTTGAATTTCTGATGAAAACAACTTCCCTCTCTGCACTCTGACATATACCTATTGAGGACACCAGTTTGTAGCTTGGAAATCAAATATATGAGAGCAACCCAGTTTCATTTAACAAAGGCAATATCCCTCAGAGCAATCAAACATTACAATGATTTGCAATGGCCCATCGTCATGGGGTGCAGGTTATGTGAACAGTTCTATAAGCAATTTTTCCAGCGTCTAAATTTATTCCCAATGAACAACAATTGGTACCCTCACAATTTTACTGCATTCAAATGGCAGCCATTTTCTGGAGGCATCCCCTCCAACAGCGGAAGCTTTAATGCAATTTAGTCATACTGCTGTGTTTTAGGTTTACAAATCAGATTCATGGAGGCATGTTAACACCTATTGATTTACAACTTCTCCATTGATGAGCTGCTGACAGGATAATGGATGATGACAATCTAGGTGAGCAATGTCCCGTGGCAACTTTCCGAAGAGGAGGCAGAATCTACCTTTTCACAATAACAGGCTAATTTGTGACAGTTGGCGCAGATATTGTATAAACGAGGACGGGCTCCTCATCAACAGTCTGGATGAATGATTAACACAATTCAACAGAAAAAACAGCCAACAACCTTCAAATACTGACTACTAAAAACAACAACTGCTTGTTTTGAACACTAAACAGACAACAAATCCTCTTCACTACACAGCATGATGGACCATTACTTTAAGATGTTACGACTCATCGAGTACAGACAGAGCAGCAACTCCCAGTGACTTTTCCAGTTTATTGTTGTACAACAGAGGATTAACACTACATTGAAAGAAGAAGTTATATTAACAGAATGAATTCATAAATTTAACTCTGTCGCTATAGGCTTTCAGTAGAGCGCCTGTGCAAAAATGAGGACCATGGAGCATCTTGTGAAGTTATTGGACAGTAATGGACCTGATCTCCCTAACATTGCATGCCTGTTTCTGAAACAGATTTTTGAAGCAGATCAGCTATCGCAGCCATATTGGAAGTGACGGGGGCTCAGTCACTGAGCTGTGCTGTGCCTCTGATTGGGCGAGCTCAGGATCTTAATATGCATATAACTGCAGAGTTAGAAAAAAATGTACCCCCGTACAGTGTGCTGATAGTGAAATTAGCAACTCAGACAGGAGACATTTTTTGAACCAGGCTGTCAATAGGTTAATTTCTGCTGTGAAACTTTATTTTTTTTGGCTTGGTGTGTATGTGACTTCAGATACTTTTGGAGCCAGCCTCAAGCGGACACTCGAGAAACAGCAGATTTTAGCATTTTAGCATTGTCTCAGTGTGAAAACACTAGAGGTGTCTTCTTGAGTTATACTTGAGTATAGGTTTCACAAATTAGGAATTATTTATTTTTTCTACCACATCAGTATAATTATGACAAGAATAATCATACTTTTGATGATCTAATGCTGATGTACTGCGCTATCTTTTAAGGGTCAAGGGTGAATATGCATGAAAGAGTTTGCAAATCACAGGAGCAATTCTAGCCTCTGATATCACTGCATACTTGACAAGTGGTGGCGAGGACTAACGCCAGAGCTAATTCAAGTATGAGCACGCAGTGTCGCCAACTCATACCCAAGTTTACAAAGAGTCATAAAAACTTGAATTTATCTCTTGAGCCCAGTGAACACTGCCTGCTCCAAATGCAGTAATGTTCCTTAAACAGCTCTAAGAACAGCATTTAGAAAGTTTGTTTGATTGAAAATAAGCACGATTTGTTTTTATTTAAGATTATGTATGTATATTTATCGGTACAGTGATTGATTGAAATCTATTTAAACTGAAAATGTGAAATATTAACATGCGCTTAGAGAGACTTTAAATTAAATTAAGTGCATTGTTTTTTTAAATCAAATCCTCCCAATAGTTAAAAGCAGGTGTCTTCAACAGAGGGTATGCGGCCCTTAAGGGGTCTGTGGAATTACTGTAGGGGGTCTGGACTGATCTGGTTGATCAGGCAGTTTTTTTGTCTTTTCAAGTAATTATTCCCAAGTTTTTCAATTTCAACTCATGTTATTGTCTTTGAACACATATTAACGTATTGAGGGTCCCTGCTCTGTCTCTACATCAGTTGGGGGTCCTTGGCTTGAAAAATATCAGAGCCCCAGGTTTAAACCTTTTATACAGCCTAATATTCTTTTTCAAGAGCTGAAGTCTTTAACAACACTAACCACACAGCAAGTGGTGAAATACGATGTTGTTTGCAAGCCTAAACACAGCAGTACAACATTAAACAGTATCTGGGTCTCCCACCCTGGAAGTAACGCCAGACTAAAATGGCTGTCATAAGAATGAGCAACTGACCCTGCTGGAATGTCGAACAGCAAAAAAAAACTAGCTTTGGTGAAAATACAATAAAATGCAAAAACAGCAGCACACTCTTGGCTGTGATCTGTGTGTGAATCTCGACAAGAACAGAAGCAATAAGGCATCGTTGGTGGCAGCAATGCCTCTAACACCCGGTCAACTGGCACACCCACACTCCCCCTAGTTACTCACTGGTTCTACCCAGAAAAGTAACAGCAATGTATTTTCAGATACATGCATGAGATGAATAATTATTTGGCATTTAAAGTAATTAAGATGAATGACGCTTCTTTTATTAATCCTAAAATGTGCGGAGCGCTGAGGCTGTGATTGATAAACCATACATGTCAGTTTTGCTTTATGAGTCTGCAGACCCCAAGCCAGATAGATGAGGTCTGTCATTTCCCATTGAGAGACTCTAAATCACTGTAGCTTAATGATGAAAATGACCTAAGCTCTATTGTTGCACCTAAAATTGAAGTCCGCCCCCACTCTTTCAATTCGCTGGTTCCTTCCTGTACGGATGCACTGCAGCTTTTTCTCAGCATCACGTTTCGCACACTGTGAGATTCTTCCCAAATGTGGTGATTTTTAAGAAAATACACCTCTTAATCATGGGTCTTTACACCATGCTCATATCTGTCTCATTACAGGGTGCTGGAACCAGCTATTAAGCAGACCATCCATCACCACCCAGGAATAGGGTCCAAAAGGTTAACAGGAACGGATTTTCTGGAAATGGAAAAAATTCTGGTGATGAATGGCACGGGTTTGCTGGAATTCACCTTTGGATTAATGACTCGTATTTATCATGTAAAGAATATCAGGATTCAGGGCCTGGTTGGGTGCTTTTTCTTTCTGGGTGGACCACTTGAGGACCATTCTAGTCTTGGAAAATATCAAGACAATATATTAGCCTGTCTCTATGTTATAGCCTCAGCCTTTGCCACACCACCTTGGAAGAGCGATGCAAACATTACAGCGAGGGGCGGTATTGATAATCTATGACACAGCTTATAGCAGTGGGATAAGGTAACAGCCATGTGTTTTAGCGAGCCTCAAAGCTCTGTATTCTCCGGCAAGGACACTGTACATGAATAGTGTGCTCGTGTGTGCTCATATGGACAATGTGCACATGAATGCTGCTCAGGCAGATGTAGTTTCCCTCCTTTTGTCTGCTGCTTCTCAGTGAGTGTGCCCGGCATGCAGGCTGCAGCAGCACCAAGCACCCAGCTGGATGATTTATCACAGAATACTCCTTGATTAAGGGAAATTAAAGCGGGCTGCTCTTGGCTCACTAATTGCTTTGATAACAAGTTCAAGCAGTTAGTTAGAGGGAATATTTTTTTTTTAGGCGGGGGGTATATGGACCTCTGAGAGACAACAATAACGACAATTAAGCCGGAAAGAGGCTGCCCAAAGTTGTTTTGCTGCGGTGTTGTTGAAGTTAAAATTGACTCTTCCCTTAGTTGGCGTACCAATCTCGTTTTCCCCTCAGGAAACCCTTTGGTAAAAACTCAACCTGCCTGTGCCACATTTACAGAGATATGACCCAAAACTGTGGTACGTTCATGAATAAAATCAGCATTTGGGCATTGCTATGGAGGACCAAAACTGCCAAAGTTACAAATAAATAAAAGTGACATATATATATATATATATATATATATATATATATATATATATATATATATATATATATATATATATATATATAATTCATATAATAAATAAAAAAAATAAAATAAAATATAAATACAAAAATAAATGCAGAGATAGAATTGAATATCAATGAAAATAAGTAAATCCTGTGACTGTTGGCAGGCACATGTTTCATTTCATTCCTATCCTGCACTCACTTTCAATCAACCAATAGGCAAACAGTTCAATCCAAAACACACTGACGACTGCCCCCTTATTTCAATAACATTTCCTTATGGAGTTAGTGTAAGTTCATGCAGGACACGGAAGTCATACGTCCAGCTGCGATCTTGCAGTGTTCTACAACATGCTTGCTGTAACACATAACTCCAGTCTTATATCGGGTAACTGTATCTTGACCCATGTAGGACGCACAATGCGTAACAGGATCTTGCAGATGTCTACAGCATGTTTGCTCATAATTATAGTCTTATATCAGTTAATTGTAGTAAAACCCATGTAGGATGCATTCTGCATCACAGGATCTTGTAGAGGTCTACAGCATGCTCGCTGTAACACATAATTCTAGTTTCATATCAGTTAACTGTAGCATGACCCAATTGGGATGCATGCTGCATCATAGGGTTTTTGGGGGCTAATAGTATACTTGCTGTAACGTGTTTCATATCACTCATTTTGCATGGTGCCTTTAGGATGCTCACTTGCATATCGGTCCTGCACCAGTTCAAATTGGTGTTTGGCTCTGTTGTTTAGGGGGTTTTGCAATGCACTTCCTGGAAAGCTCGAGCAGGCTGCTCGGCTAACCCAGGGAGTACTCTGAAAAGCGGAGCTGTGACGCCAATTCTAACTGTATCTATTTAGCAATAAGTGATTCAATGTATGAAGAGAGTGTTCCATAATGAACTGTATTTCATAATCACAATATATCTAACATAAAATAAATAAATATGAGAGCAGAGCACTTTTATTTACTTATTTATTGATATCTAATTATTTTTCCACATTTGTTTTTGTACATTTATTTTTACTTCTATTTATTTGTTTATTTATTTTTCTGTTAATTAATTCATTTATTTATTTATGTATTTATGCACTTTTTTATTTTTGTTTTTATTTTCCCTTTTATTCATTTTCAATTTTGGCAGTTTTGGTCCTCCATAATTTACAACACTTTATAAAACTGACAGCAGCATCATCAGTGTTAGAAATGAGTTCCTGCCAGAGCAATAAAGCAATACAAATAAAAGTCTTGTGAAGCCACAAACATGTACGTGTGATGTGCACCTTGTAAACAAGCTCTTAGAGTGAAGTCGTGAAACTCGAGCACTCCTTAGCAGTGCCATGTCGATCCTGGTATGAAAAAAACAACAACGAAAAAAAGCGCGGTTAAGTGTGCTTAGGGTTTGTTTTTCCTGCTGTTTGAACTTTACAACACCTGCGTGATTGTGACAGACGTGTACAACAAGCAGATGACGTACATACAGAAATCAACATGAGCAATTCAACATTGCCAATGGTTAGGAAAGAGTTCAAAGAGCTTAGAAACTTTTTGTGAGAGCAGCAAGTCAAGCAAGTCAGTTTTCTGAAAATATAGAGGACGGTTAAAACTGGAGGGTGGAAACAGCCGGGAGACTAGTTCCGTCTTCTTCCCAGTGGCTAAATTTGTATTTGTGTGAAGCTTGTGAGAGCATCTCCTCGATACTACGCTGTCTCAGGTTGCTTAGGAATTGTGCTCCTGCTCTGTCAATCATACAAAATGGTGCAGTAGGCAGGGCCTTGCCTGAGCTTTCCCACCGTCCCCGGTGGAGTCTCTCTATGACAACGACTGGCCGTTGAGGCACTCCCGCCGCAAGCACTGCGCCGGCTTCCACCAGTCTCCGTTGTGGCAGCGGCAGATGGTGCAGTCGTCCACCTTTACTTCAATTCCAGCCGGGATGATCGTTGTTCCAGCGAAGCAATTTGGACCTGTCGCATGGGTAGGAAAGGAAAGGAAAACAGGAAAGGAGGAGTTAGAATGACAAGAAATGGATGTGGCCCTCCTGAGAGCTTCTCTTTTTGGTGGGGTGGTGGAGTGATGCAGAGAGCTGCAGGGAGTTAGAGGGAGTCAAAGCAGACGTACAGATCTTTTCACGGGCATGCACCGATGGGCTTGTTTTTGCAACACTAAAGCGCTTTTGTTAGTCTCCCCTTCTCCCTCGACATGGAGCGCTTTGCATCCTAATGCGCCGCGAGCAGAGAAGCCTGCCAGGCGCTGGCTTGGCAGTACAGAGAGGCTGGAGTACAGAAAGTGAAATCTGCTTTGAGAGGCAGTGAGGAGGATGGTGTTAATCACTTCACTCTGTATGAAAAGGCCAAAGAACTCCTTAGCTAGTCCTTGCATGGTTCCTCAACACACACACACAAACGCACATGCACACACTCCTTGTGTTGGCTTCCAAACCTGTCAATAACAGGTTAATTCTAATATCTGATTTATCCTTAAAACAGAGAAGGATCTGCTTGGTTTGGATTCTGATCCAATGATCAGACTCTTGATTCTCAAACAGTTTGGCGTGTGCACCACTGGCACACTTTCACTCATGTGTTTGATAATCTAAGCAGATAAAGACAGATTAGGCCTGGTACATCTAAGGATCTGTTCTCAAGGAAGCCAGAAACAGCCTTACCTTTGTGGGAACCGCAGCGCGTTTATTATTGGTAAATACCAAATGAAAGTGCTCAATCCAATTTGTTTCTCCTGCCTCAGGCTGATCGTATGTGTGCACGTCTTCCTTCGCCTCCTTAAGGCGGGAAGGCTGGAAGAATTCGCTCTAGTTTTAATCATTTAAAGACAGCAATCATGAGCTTAATTGGTGTGACGGTGACTTTGGATGGAGCTCTGTATTCAGCTCTTTAAAATCTGCACAATCCCAAGAGTCCTCAATGAGCAGTCATAAAATACTCATATGTCCCATAACTCTTGAAGACACAGTAGCTTCCATGGATAATATTAATGGACATCTAATAGTCCCAGGGAATTTGATTTAGTGTGGGCGACACGGTTAGTGGACCTGCAGTGCATTTAGAGACGTGAGTCAGCTACATTTGCACCTGCAAAATCACTCATCTTGCTCTCAATATACTGTAAGTCTTTGTCTAGAGGGCAGTTTATCATGTCACAGTGGGAAAAGCAATGAATGAATGATGGCTGAACTCCATTTAGCAGCTTTACTTTCAGGGTTTCAGTGTTGAGCATGCTGGTTGACTGCCACACTGTCATGGCTTACTGGGATCTGAGCCATTATTAATGTTGCTTGTAACACCTGTGCCTGTTTCTGCTTTGCCAAGTTGAAATATCTGCTGTGGGGGGAAAAAAAGACGAAAAAAGGGGTTATCTGAGCTTCCTGTTCAGAGGCTTACATTATTATTAGCAGCTCTACTTCTCAGTCTTTGTTTTTCCACTTTACCCAAGTCGACACTGCAAATTTGCATGAAGAACAGAGCTTTTTCAAAAACAACTTCTCTGCAGCCCCATTAATTCTGTCTGCTGAAGAGAGTTTTGTGGGAAACAAGAACAAGATAGGCCTTTTCCTCAGCAGACACTTTATTATGTCAAAGTCAGAAGAGCTCAAGAGTAAATAACGGAGCGAATGAGTGATTGCTGAGTTTCTCTCAGGTCTTTCAGTTCTGGGGTGGCGGTGTACTAAACGTTGACTGTGTGTCACTCTGTTAGATGTACCCTTGAAATGAAGAAATATTTTCTTTTACCCGTTACACTAAATATCTTTTGTAGAAAAAAAAACTGTTAGTATTTTATAGTAACGTGAAAGCAGCGCATTTCACTTGTCAAAGGTTTTGGCTGTAGAAGAAAAACTGACAGCGCAACTTAGCCTTGAACCTTTGAAAATGACAGTGAAGAAGCACACTTGGGAAATGGCTGGACTCTTTAAGTAAAGAGTGTATTATTCCTTCCCTATATCCTAAACATCAATAAAAATTAAAGCTGCAAGCAGCGACAGGTGGGCCCTCACCCCACGTGCGCTCATCAGGGCATATCTTGTGCTGCAAAATCTGCCTGTGCCAAAAGAAATGTGAGTAGATGAGGTGTGCAGCAAGCATACATGAAAGAGTTACAATGACTTCCTGGTTCATGGCTAGATATCAGAGTTTGACAAGATGCCAAAGACACTCTTTAACCATAGAACATGACATAATACGTGATGCTGTATGAAGGCTTGAAAAAAACATTCGTGAGCACAAATGAAGAGCAAATCCAAAGAAATTGAGTTTTAAATGACAGTTAAAAACATATTACTTCCTATTATCAGTAAGGGGTGCTATACTTTGAGCTGAAACAGGCATATAGATATGTTCAGGATGACACACTTAACAAGTTTGTGCATTTTGGTCCTGATACAACATAATACAAAAGAGCTATTGAGGTTTTCCTGATGCTGAAGAACCGTCAATGTTGGCGTTGTTTTAAGGCCACACCCAGTGAGTGACAAAAAGAATCTTTGATAAATTTTCATAGTAAATGTGTGTAGCATATACAAGCCAAGTTTGGAGTTGATAAGATGAAAACCCTAGTACTAGTTCAATGAAATACATAGGCTATAAATCTTCAAAATCTAAAGTTTACGTCCAAATTGCATACTTCCAGTTAGAATTCACAATGGTTTCGAGAGACTTTTTTGTCAGTCTAGTTATGATGGTTATATGATAGTTATGGGTGAAAAATTTCAGGGCTTTAGCTCAAAGTCAGAAGAGCTGCAGTTTTGAGACCCTGGGTGGCGTTATGGAGCATTAATGTTTTCAAAACCAGTGGTAGAAATGCACTCAGGCTGTGATGGTGAACACTTGTGTGCATTTTGGTCCTGAGCCAACATTGTACAAGAGAGCTTATTAAAGTCAGAAATGGTCAAATTTCGTGGTCATCTGTGGCCACACCCATTAAGTTACAAAAAATCTTTCAATAACTTTTCATCGTCAATATGTATAAATAAACAAGCCAAGCTTGGAGTTGATTAGATGAAAAACCTGAGAGTAGTTGGTTGAAATATGTACTCTGTCCAAATCACAAACTTCCTGTTTGGAATTCACCGTGCTAATAAGTGACTTTTTTGAAGGTCAAGGCATAATAGTTTTGCCTGCAAAATTTCAGGGCTCTAGCTCAAAGTAGCCCAAGGGATTGTAGTTTTAGGCCTCTAGGGGGCGCTATGGAGCATTTTTTTGCAAATACTGGATTCATACATTTTCTCAGCCAACTAAATTTTGTGGCTAGGTGCGTTCACGTTTATCTCAAGCGAAGGGCACGCAATTCGGGGTTAAAAAGGGGTTAAAATAGTCCTTTAGGTTTCAAGAGGGCCTTCGCCCTGGTTCTCAGGCTCGGGCCCTAATAAATAAAACGGTATGTCATTGTGTGCAAATTTTTGGCCTTCAATCTGTCTGTTAACTGCTCAAAACTGTCTGAGAAAATAGCATAAGATCTTTACAAGACCTGCTGGAAGATAAGGTCACATCTCTTAACTGGTTCACAATGCATCAAGGGGCGGACCTCAAACACCAAGGTCTACCTATAGCACAGGGGAGGTTTGTGGAGTGAGGAGCCATAAAGAGACAGCAGCTAAAATGAAGCGATTCAGAAAAAGGCTGATAAAAGGGTTTTCTGAAACAGAAGTGTGAAGGAAAGTAGCTACTACTGAGCCAGGGAAAAAGCGCATTACCACTTCTTTAAGGTTGTGTGAGTTGGTTTGAATAGAGCATCATTGTATGCTGTTATCTCACCAGAGCACAGACAACTATAACAGAAAAGCAGGAGAGATCAGATGGGCACTTAAGCTGAACAGTGTTGTAGGAGAACTAGAAAAGTGCTCTCTTCTTTGTGCATCTCTAATGTCCATCCCTGCTTAACTAATGTGTGGGAGAGTGTAACAGGTATATTTTACAGGAAGTGGGCATAATAAAGCTTCTACCATTCTGTTTTATTAAGTTAAAGCTCCTGTGAGGGGCTTTCAGCTGGTTATGAAATTAAATTAAAACTGGTGCAAGTTTTAACAATGCAATAAGACCAACTACAAGGAGAATGCAAAGTCCTTTATGGTAATTCTTAAAGCCCAAAACATTTGCCTGAGAGGTTCAAAGTGGTTTAAAGTGCGCAAAACAGATTTTGTTTCAATAAACCAACCCTGCAACCCAAATAGTCCTTGAATCTTGTCCACAGGGAGACACCAAAACCAAAACAGGATTCTGCAGGATTTTCCTAAAATATAAAATGTCAATTTTTACAGGAATAATCCAGCTCAATTGTCCTTTCTGGGCCTCTTTACATGTGTGTCAGTGTCTTTCTCTGCCTCAAACCCCTCCTCTGCCTGAATGTTGATGTTTTGGTTGTTTTGAGATGTTTCTGGGTGGAGAGTAGGCATGGTTATCTCAGCCAATCACAGAGCACTCAGTGCGCAAGTGGATTTCTGTGTTGATTGTACTGAGTGGAAAAATTTAATCAGAGCAGCTACAATAGTAGACGTAGCACAGAGGAAGAAAAACACAACCCAAGTAAGACAAAATGTCCAACAGATTAAGATTTTTCCTAAATGAGGGTGATACTTGGCTCAAGTTTCACTCTCTTTTGGGCACTTGGGGAGCGCGGAACGAAAAATGACGCAAGTTAGCATTCTGCTAACCAGATATGTGCCACATACCCATGATTAGCTTGTGTTAACATGCCAACAACAACATGCCAAGTCATGTGCACGTGGAAACCCATAACACAGGCGGTTGCTGGGCTGCTGAGTGTGTTCAAATAGTCATGTTAGGATGCTGTGGGTGTGCGCTGCAGCTAGCACTGAGCCAAGGAGAAGGAGCCCAGTTTGAATGTTGTGTTTACTAACGAAACAACAAAATAAACAACAAAAAAATCCTGCGGACCTGACCTTAAAGTCTAAATGAAACCAAACCGAAACCAAACCAAAACTCAAAGACCATCAAGTAAATGTTTATTGTAGTGATAAATCAGCTAAAATTGAGTGATATTTTCATAATAATTAGAGAAATTAACTCCAAGTCTTAAAGAAAACTTGTCCATGAGCTATTGGAAGATTGCCCACTTGAAATAACTTTTTTTTTTTTTTTTAATAATATTTTTTAACTTCTTTTCTTCTTCAACCAACAACCAAACCAACACTTTCAAAGGATTTGTCAGCATGCTAACCCTACCAGTATTTCACCAAGACCATTGGATTGTATAATTCACAAGATTTTGCGTCATTCGAGCAAAAGATTTGAATCTATTTTCTGCAGTATCCATAAGTGACAATATGCTCCAGGAGGCCCTTGCTGTCTGCTTGATATTCAGAGGGCCATTAGCTACTGAGAATCTCCATTTCTTGCCCCAGTATAGCTGAGTCCAATGCTCTATACGGACCTGATAAAAGCCCTTTGATCTGAGCTTAGAGGAGACACTGGGAGTGCTTGCCAAGTCTTAACTCTCATTGATCCGCCTCTGGACCGCTGGCACAGGTTACAGGACAAACTCAGCGGAGGTTGATGAGGGAAGAGAGTGACTGGTGACGCTGCCAAGTGTGATTGTTTATAGCCAGATAGATTTGAAGGCACAAGGACACAGTTTGAGCTACCTGTCTCCTTTCCAAGGACGCGCTGTCACCTGTCGAGCCTGTGATCGATTCATGGCCAATAAAATTCACCGGAGACAGAAAATGTTTGTCCTGCGTCAAAACCGTCTCAGCACATCATACATTCAGAGAATACAGCTTAAGGAGTGAATGCATATTAGGTCTCATTACAGTCTATTTGGCTCAAGTATGATTGTTTTTTGCCTTGAGGGTGGGGATGAAGTCTGCACAAACTCACTTGCCAAGAACCTCTTACTCACAAAAACCTGCAGCTGGTCCACAGAAAATGTCACTCTGAGTATGTTACCTAACTGAAGACAGCTTTATGACTCTGCTACTCTATGATATGTCTGTTATAAAACCACCACTGCCTTCAAACTGATAAGACTCTGCAGATCTATACATGCTTTAATCCTCTCATTCTCAAAAAGAGAGAAAAAAACAGGACACTTCCAGAGTGCTTCTCATTATCGTTTTCTTCAGGACAATTATATAATTACATATGTCCCCTGATGAATTTACAGTATATAATTCATGATGAAGATTAGAGCTGCATCACTCAGACTTAATGAATGTGGAGCGCAGAGATAAGCACTTTGAATGGCTGACTGCTCCATTGTCCTTCCTCCTTTCTGTTGCTGTATTCAGGGTGAAACACAGAGAAGAAGAAGACAAGCTAAAAAGCTTCTTCTAATAATGAGAAGTCTTGACAAAGAGCTGGCAGAAAGTGGCTATGACTTGGTTGTTTGTAGGTCACAAGATGTCTGCACATTAAGGTTACAACCGGAAAATAGTCAGAGGAATTGTTTTTAGATGCTGAAATGTATTCAGGGTCTGCCTCGTGTTGCATTTAAAGAGGGGTTATTATGCTTTCAAATATTTTTAACATTGATGTAAAGTAGCATTGATGGATGTCCAAACTAAATGTGTGTAGATTTTTTAACATCCGCATATTCTTCTGTTGTAGAAATCTCAGTCAGGGAATGTCTCAAATAGCTCATTATAAGGAAAGCGCAAGGTCTTCACCAGACCTGCTGAAATGATTACTTCTTTTCAACCAAACTAGTGTTAGTGCTAGTTCCAGGTCAGTGCTTGACTCACCACTGTTTTTTTGTGTTTCCATAGACATAGCACTGGCTCCAGGTCCTCAAAACTGGTGCTTAGCAAGCACCAACTCCTTGCCAGGGCGAAGCACAGACTACGGCCCTGTTTACACAACATTTTACCCCAAAACGCAAAAACACAGAGAAAAAAATCTGTGTTTATACAGTGAAATGCTGAAGTAAGCATGCTAGGCCTGTAGTTGGCGCTATAACTGTCTTGTGCAGAAGCAGCTTTTAGTAGATCTCCACTGAAGTAGAGTTGGGCTGATCATCCGGTGTATTGGTGAATACTAGGAGCAAAAGTGGAGCAACAGATGCTCTTTTTGTTGAAAGACGGTCAGCAGATACAGCAGATTGATTAGCACAAGCACAACACGATAGTCCACGGTGATAGTAACTATGGTGCTGTTGTACTTTGGTTAGCGCACGCATTTCCACTGAAAACGCCGGCTTGCTGTTTACAGAGCAACGGTGGCTGCAGCCTTTCAGAAATAATCCACTTGGGGAGCTGTTCTAAAAAGTTTGCATTTTAGCGTTTCGTGTTCCCGCGTAAATGAGCGGGCAAAACGCGACAATACTTTGCATTTCGTCCTAAATCAGTTTTCGTATAAATGCCCCATACGTCAGGGGCCGGGGTTAGGGCTACTGTGACCAACAATCAGCAGTGAAAAACAGGACCTTCTTGGAGTGCTCTCAGAGAGCTCTTAACTTAGCCTACAAGTTCCTAGCATGGACTCTTAGCTTAAGTTTCTGAAAGCAACTCTGAGCAAGGAGGGGACAGAAACTTTGAAGATTTTTATGTTGTGATGATGAAACTCTGAAAAAAAAAGTCCTGGACCCTGTGGAGGTGGAGGCTGGCTGAACTGGACAATGATGGACACGCTGTCAGCATCTATTTTGTTATGGACTTTTTTGCAGTTTCTATACACTTTCTTACTTTTGTTTTCTTGATTGCTGCTGTGACACCTGAATTTCCCCCTGGGGATAATTAAAGTATTTTCTATTCAATTCTATTCTATTCTATTCTATTCTATTCTATTCTATTCTATTCTATTCTATTCTATTGTAAAATGAAATTAATTGTGACACAGTTTAAAATCTTTGAATGTACCTCATTCACACACTTATTACATTGATTTGTTTATTGTTTTGTTTACTGTCCAGGCTGGTAATGTTACTACTTAATGTGTTTTAATGGTGGACTCAGACTTAGCTGTCAGCACTTTACGACTGCTGGCGTCCATCTATGAAAAGGTTTGATTTGGCAAAACAACAATTAAAAATAGAGCTAGAAAGCTCAACTGGACACAAAGAGGAGCCTGCTGTTGGCACAGCTGGTGCAGGAGAATTAAAGAGTATTAGGAGGGAACGCAGGTCCCAGGATCACGGCGCAAGGGAAGAGGCAGACTTGGGGGCGCATTGCCCAGCAAACCAATGCATCATTCCCTGTCCTTGCGCGCGCAGTGCAGGTGAGTGTGAGAAGCGCTGGTAAATGCTGCAATTCCAAGCAAGAGCAGAGATTACAGCACACAAGCAAAGTTGTTGTCAAACAGTTTTGTAGGCTATCGTTCAGCCCAAGGCTGCTGACATCACTTGCTTGGACAATAATAACTGTATTGATGTTACAGAATTTCATATGCCCATTTACAAGACTGTTCAAGGGGCAGAAACAAACTTTCCCAGTAGAAAGGATCAGAGCATGTGTGGAATGAAATGATGACATCAGAGCCTAAATATTGGGCTTGAAAATTTAGAGAGTTACTCGCTTCTGCACATTTGTGAGATAAGAAAAGTAAAGATAAACTAAGAAATACAGGAATGCATGTTAGAGAGACAAAAAAAAGTTCTATCTTTGCCTGAAACAAAGCAATAGCGTAATAAAAGTAATGGAGCAGTGCCTGCAGGCTAGTTCAAGCAGACAGCTCAGGCTACACTGCTTTCACATTTAGCATGCCTCATTCTTACAATCACCTGAAAAAGTATCCTCCCAATTAGACGGTCTATTTAACCAGCAAGATTTCCAGTGTCTGCCTCTGCTTTGCTAATGCTACTGCTGCCCTGCACTCAAACTTTAAGCCCCAGCATCCACCTGCAACCACAAGGTTACAGACATTGCATAATCACTCTTTAATTTCTGTGTGTAAAGCAGGTGATCTGCAGTGATGAGGTTCTGAGCCTGGACGATAAACACTGTGTTATTATGCTGCTGTTTTGATCAACACAATATGAGCAGACTGACTGAAATGAGCTTATTTCATGGATAAGCCTATCAGCCTTAAGCAACGACTCGGCACGATCATGTTCTGGCTATGAGCACACAAAGCCTAATCAATCATGAAGCTTAGATTTGAGCCCTGGAAAGTATTATTACCACAATGATACTTTCTAAAGTCTCAATCTGAGCTGCAGAAAGCCTCATTTGTTTTTCATTTTGGATAAAAGTACCAAGTATAAGGACTTAATGGGAATTTAAGATATGATTGCACCAAATTACAAACATTACATTCGGATAGATAGTTTCATTTTATAATGCACAGCCTTTATATAATTTTACCTTGATGTAGGCAAGCACCAGATAAGGTTTCCTGTAAGTGCCATCCATCACCATCATCATTTGATATCCTTGTATTGTTTATTAAAGAATGTTATTGGGTTATATTTGAAGTTAATGACACACTTTTGCTAGTTTGTTATGTTAGAAATATGTTTTTTGATTCTAAGTACTTAACCCCTCCTTACTGCCTGAATTAAAGGTAGAGTCTGCAGTAATTTCTATGACTTGTTGGTAAACACAACATTCAATCTGGACTCCGTCTCCCTGGCTCAGTGCCAGCGGCAGCACACACCCACTACTTCTGACCATGACTATGTGAACACACTCACTAGCCCGGCAACCATCTGTTGCATCAAGTTTCTACATGGGAGAGACTTGAGAGATGTGCGCCTGACTTAGCATGTTAGCACAAGCTATTCAAAGGTATTTGACACATAACTGCTCAGCAGATAGCCAACTTGCATCGCTCTTTGTCCCGAGCTGCTCTCCACGTTTCCCAAAGCGAGTGAAAGTTGAGCCAAGCTTCACCCTTGTTAAGTAAAAAGATTTATCTGTTTGGCATTTTGTTTCACTTTAGTTGTCTTTCTTCCTCTATGCTACGTCCACTATCATAGCCACTCTCATTAAGTTCATTCACTCACTAATCAACAAAAGTCATCTGCGCACTGGGAACACTGTGGTTGACTGAGGTAACCGAGCTTACTCTCTGCCCAAAAACGTCCCGAAACACCCAAATATTTACATCCAGGAAGAAAAGGGGAGGTTGAGGCGGACATAGACACTGACACACATCTATAGAGGCTTGTAAGAGACACTTGAAAAGGATTATTCCTGTAGAGGTTGACATTTTATTCATTGCAGAATCTACCTTAAATTTCCTTAAATATATATGTATATGTATATATATATATATATATATATATATATATATATATATATATATATATATATATATATATATATATATATATATATATATATATATGTACATATATATATATATATATATATATATATATATATATATATATATATATATATATATATATATATATATATATATATATATATATTTATTTTTTATTTTTTTATATATACTTTTTAGGTACCAACCAAATGTCAAAAGTACCGGGTACCAACTCATGTAAAGTCAAAAGGTACCATGTTTTAGGTACCTAAGCACATCCACGAGACTATGAGGGTGTGGAAGAGTAAGCAATTTTCATGCTGGACATTAACACAGCATTGCAAAGTTATATATCAAAGAATAAATATGTTAAATTTAAAAATATATATATATATATATATATATATATATATATATATGTTGTTATCAAACAATTTGATATTTTTTACAACATAAACACAAAAAAGTACTGAAAATTGGTACCGTTGAGTACTGGTGCCAATCGCCAGGTACCGGGCATCGGTATTCTATCGTTTCAAATGTGAAAGGTACTTACCCCTTATCATATATACTATCATCACATGTATATCTATCATATAGCCATAATAATTTCACCCTTTGATCAACACAAGGCCATAGTACATTTGATGCAGTCCTTGGTATGTGCAGTTTATCATTAGACAGGCATTAGTTGGGTACATTGGTCATCTCAGTTGCATCAAGACCTGACATTGTATGTCGCAAATTCATGAAAACGGTCATTGAGTAATGGTGTGTCTTTTTTCTAGATGTGATGAGGAATGACCCATTTCTCATTTTTATACCACCTTAAACCCTCCCAGCCTCACCCACTGTCTTCATGCTGAATGCCAGCAAACTCTAGCATTTAGCTCATAGCACCACTGCTTCATGTAGCTAGAATGGCTGTTAACTCTTCTACTCCATGGACTGTTGTCAAAATGAAAGACCTTTAACTAAAAATGACAATGTCACAGTGAGATACCTTGAGGCATTAGTTATTTTAGAGCTAAGCTAACACTACAACCGCCTTACCAAACTACAAAGTGTTCTGCTCATGTCCTGTCTCATAAGCTGCCCCTTGTGAGAGGAGGTGGTGCACACTGACATTTGGACAGGGTT
Organism: Halichoeres trimaculatus; assembly: GCF_033239565.1. Classification (NCBI taxonomy): domain Eukaryota; kingdom Metazoa; phylum Chordata; class Actinopteri; order Labriformes; family Labridae; genus Halichoeres; species Halichoeres trimaculatus. The sequence continues at coordinate 22,418,555 of NW_027437197.1, forward strand.
GGACTGATTTCCACTTGTTATTAGAAGTGCTTGAAGCAGGTAAAGCCAGACACTAGACGTCTTCCTTTCTCTGCATGTCTGACTGAACCACATGCGTTAATGTCTTCCTTCCATGGCTCCCATCCCTTGGCTAAAAATGAAAGCTAAATAGCATTCTTCATTGTTCTCTCAGCCATCTACTCCTATAGCGATTTATCTGCCTGCCAGAGCCTGACCATGCACCCTTGGGAAGTCTAGAAACGGCAGGCCTACCCTGAAATGCCAAGGGTGTCACTGTGTCCTGTCAGCCTGGATTAGCGCTCTGCTAGCAGCTTCCGTGGCCTTGTTAGTGTGGGTGTTTGTGTGCGGATGTGTGTATGCGTGTGATATAAAAGGGGGAGAAAAAAAAGACAAGAGGGATGAAGAAGAAATGAGCAAGAGTGTGAAAGAAAATGTGGGTTGTTTGTCTCGAAATGGCCACCTAGCATCTGCCTCAAACAAAATTCCACTCTTCACATTTATGGATCGGCTTCAGCCTTGAAGGAAATGTTTGGGGTATTTGTTTTATCAGCCTTTTTTAACAGTAATACTTGTGAAAAATGTCTGTTTTGGGAACTTAAAGAGAAGACTGAAACAAGGCTTGTAGTTATGAAAGTAACTGTGCCTCCTCAGATGACCTGAAACCGCATGCCAGGCCTGTTACTCTACAAAATAAAAGTCTGTTCAGAGAATGCTCTACTCTGTTGTAACAGCACTTGATACATCCCTACGGCACTATCTGCTGTTGATCGTTTACGCCAGAATCACATTGAAGAAGGGCACTTACTGTACTTTAGTCATAAAGCTCCATCTCTCCCTCAGGATTGATGCTGGCAAAGGGAAATCTCCCACCTCGCCTTGTAAATAGCCAATGAACCATTGGAATCCTATAATTCTAATTTAAGGATTGGCTGTGTGTGACAAGGGCGTCAGGGCACTGGGAGATAAAAAGCTCTCTGAGGACCCATTAGTCCCTCCTACCATGCCTTTAATCAATGGGCTAATGTTTACTCTGCTTAGTGTGTCATTTATAATTAAAACTAGTACTGCTCATTAGTGTCCAACAGGCCCAAGGTAATAATTTTAATTCATAAAACATCAATTACATCCTCATCCTCTAAAGGCGCGGCCATCAAATGGCGATACTGCAGATAAACTTGCCGTCATTGGTTTAATGAAAATTTAATGACTTCCGAGAAGTGTGTGCATTGAATTCCAGAGGAGACGAGTGTTTACCGTTTTTACAGATGGGGCAGCACTGCTCCGGCTCGTACACGGGGTTCACACACTCTGGGATGGCGCAGTCGGACACCACACAGTGCACCTCATTATTTGGTTCGCAGCGGCACCATTCACAGGGTGACGGCTGTGGGCAGAGAGGGGAAGAGAAATCGGGAATCTGGGTTAGATGAGTCAGGAGGTTTCACCTTGTGTGTACTCACCATGATTGCTACAAAACGGCCTGCTCCTGTGTGCAGTTTGCTGGTATTTCTCATTTGGATATATCCCTGTAATATGCATCTCCTTCATAAACAAAGAGACAAGTTAATAAATTATGTACAAAGCCAGCTTTATTAGGCCACTGGCATCTTAACAAACAGCGGCTGGGGCTGACTTTGAATAAAATCCCAAGAAATAACCAATCAGACAGTCTATGAAACAGTAGTTATGATATTTAGTATTTTGCTGCATTCTGCTGCCTCAGGAGGCAGTTCACAGGCTTATCTAACCACCTCTGCAACATGTAAATCAGAGCTATGCAGCTCTCTGTGCCGCTGCCTCTAACTTGACTCTATCTTAACAAAGTCTCTTGACCGTAAAATGAACTGTAATGCAATTACATGGAGTGGAAAAATACAAACTGTTTCCAAATCACGAAAGGTCAGCTGTTCATCACATTACATTTTCCTTCTGCTCATCACAGTGGACACTCTTCCGACAGGCCTGTTGCACCAGGTCTGATCTGTCAGTGACTCATTACTTAGTACTAACCTCCTATGGTGGAAATGTTACATATTTCATGATAGCTTTTCAGTTTACATTTGAAAAAGTATTGATTTTTTTAAGGGTTAGAGAGGTCAGAGTATGCGGAGAGCAGCAGCAGCAGCTGAACAAAATGGCTCAGATGAGTCATAATGAACTGGATGAGCAATCCATTTAAAATGATTCACAGCCTAAAATTGTCCCAAAATGCAGCTGTCAATATGTTACACAAATCAATTTACATTCAACACCAGCTACTTGATGAGTAATCTTTGCTCTCGAGTGACAATGAGGTGACTAACTGTGTTTTTTACCCTCAGCTATACAAGAGTCATACTCCTCCTATCAGTGCTACAAAAATCAGTGGAACTGTCAGGAAATGCATTTTCACTTCTCCTGCCGTGGGGTTAAAGAGGAGGTTGTGTCACATCAGTTTGTTTATTTGAGAATATTATTGCTATCTGGATTAGAAATATAGACCTGTTTTAAAGTTGATGCCAGTAACACATTTGAAAACACTGCACAAAGTTGGGCAATGCCAAATAAATAATCACCTGGAGGAACATTTCCAAACCTACTGCATACAACAGGTCAGTAACATTACAAATGGCCCCACTAAGAGGCAAAGTCCCTCAGAAATAAGGACTAGGGATGCAATGATCCAATCCTGGTATTGGGTTTTGGCGGTATGGGTAGGAAAGAATTGGTCAAAACTTAACACTAAGGCCAAACTATGATTTAGTTTACAGGGTATAAAATTTTACAATCAAATAGACATTTCTGTAAATTCTGAAGCATTTTTTTAAACCAAACTGCTGTTAAACATTTAAGCACTTACAGTTTAAATAAATATAAACTTCAATAATTCCATATGTGCTCATTTTTGTCTTTTACTCAAAACATTACCAGTCTTGTCCCACAGTAAGGCATGCAGGTTACGACTGCATCCCACATCTCTCTAAGAAAACACACAAATGTTGGCTGCTGAACTGTCGGTCGTGGGTGATGCATTCACTGAACCTTGTTATTCTCAAAAACAATATAACTCATCTTAACAGTAACATTCCCATTGTCCAGTCAAATACAGTATGAACTTGAAAATTGGGAGAAACACAAATCACGGGGTGTAGACAGGTATGCCAAAAAACATGTCTATGAACAGTTTACTGGAGTCCAGAATCCAGATTAAAACTGTCTCGTGTAAAAAGGGGAAGTCAGAAACCTGAAACCCAGGTCATAATATGGCATTCTTTAGGAAACAATGGATTGAAAGAGGGAGGACCAACCTGGTTCAAAACCAGCACACAATTCAAAAGCCAGCATCACGTGTAGTGAGGGAAAACAGTGTCTGTTTACATTGAAAAATATTTGAAGCAACATAAACTGCCAAACAGACAACAACTTTTACAGGTAGGACCTTGCATAATACATCAATTAGATTCTCCACTACATTCTGTATGTTAAAACAGTATGGGTCAGGAGTAGAAGAGGGTAGGTGCTGAACTGACCTGCTTGCAGTCATGTCTTGTCACCTATTGAAACGATTGCAAAAACATGACAAAGAAGACCCTGAACTTTTCAACAGCTGAAATTCTCTATCAAGCAATAACTGGACAATATTTGACTTTCAATACTCCAGAAAGTGGTCTCCTTGGTTCCCAAAGGTAAACATGCTGCTTAATATATGTATATTTTATCTTGTTTAATAGGATCCAAAATGTTTTTGAACTTGGGTCATACATCCAACCATGATTTCCCCAAAAGCTCTATCCACCATAAGCTTCACTGTTAGTTAACCATTGGAAGCTAAAGGGATTTTTGGCTCCTGCAAAAACTGCAGATAGTCTCACATGAAAGGGTAACATTTGTTTCTGCTTTATCTTAATTAGTTTAAGAAATCCTGGAAGATGGATTCTGTTTACTTTATACTCAGCTGGTAAAGCTTTCCCTTCTTTTCAGCCGAGCAAATCCAGACTAACCAGTTACTTGGACAATCATTTGCACCCAGATGCAAAGAGAAACCACACCTCAATATGCATCACCATGATCCTGCACTGGCGGAGTCATAGCACACTTCAAAACCATATATAGCTGGTGAGGTGGCAGAATTGATCTCACACCACTTCTGCCGACCAAAATACACGTTCAACCTTCAGATAAAATGTCAAAGATTACATAGGTCAGTCCCAGGACAGGAGAGCGGGAAAGAGTTTTGTGTTGGTTTGAAAAAGACACCGATGATCATGGAAATTTCAGTTATGTCATCCCAAAGGATATCTGCTGATTTGTCCATTAAACATCAATGCTAGCCACTTACCCATCCCTATTCTTCAACAGTGCCTAGGGATGGGTACCTTTCACATTTGAAACTATATGGTACCAATGTCTGGTACCTGGCAATCAGTATCAGTACTCCATTGTATCAATTTTCAGTACCTTGTGTGTGTTTATGTGGTAATCAATATTAATTTGTTTAAAAATAAAAACTCAAAGTTTTACAATTTAACATATTTATTTCTCACTATATTAACTTTCAATGCTGTGTTTATGTCCAGCTTGGAAAATCTCCTTCTCTTCCACTCCCTCACAGTCACAAGGAATGCATTTAGGTACCAAAACACAATATCATTTGTTTTTATGTGAATCTGTACAAAAGTCAGGATTCGGTGGGTACCTATAAAAGTACCTAATTCAGTACCCATCCCATGAAAAAGTTCTGCTGTATCACCATGTCAAACTTAAAACAATATTGGTGTTACAGTGTGTCCTTTCACATTGCATTAACGTCTTAAGACCTGAGCTTTTGTCTGGTTTGCATTTTTCATTAACCTTGCTTTTTGGGATAAGTAAGACCTGCAATATAATAACTGAACTCGGTCATTGTACAGGAAGTTGGATTATTTGTGTTATGAGTTCTTTATCAGTTATTTGTTAGTGGTGTTATTGTACTTAAATATGATGCTTTGTTCACTAAAATGGGTTTAATGTTGTGATTTCAGCAAAAGATGACGTGACAGTGTCCCTAAATGTGGCTAACAGGCAAAAGTTAAAAAAAAAAGAAGTATCATGGGTCAGAGAGGCAGAAATGTAATGCAGCATATGTAGATGCTGGGTCTTCAGAGGTTTTAACAGCACAATGGTAGCTCCAAGGATTTAACTACTCCGGCATGCACATATTCATTACTTTGTATGGCTCATTTGTTGGTCATGGACACCAAACTGGTTTTGTCTTCAGTGATATTTTTACTACTTTTTCTCCTGTGTTTGTCTGGAGATCTTACATGTAACCATGGCCTCATTGTTTACATGTGAACTCAGCTGTTAGCAGTCTGTAGCATGTCAATGCTAACTGGTGTAAGGCCTGATGTCTTCCCACAAGGTGAGGAGAAGGAGGTGAGGACGACGTGCTGGTTCTCAGGTGTGAACTAAGAAGTGACGACATGGACCTGTCCTTCCATCCATTGTCATTGGGAATGTAAGATCTATCTCCAATAAGATGAACGAGCTAGCTGTGCTAACCCAGAAACAGAGGGAATACCAGAAGGCAGAGTAGCATCATGCTGTTCTATTCTCAGCTGGCGGAGCTAACATCAGACACCAATGCCACAGGCTTGGAGGCTGGCTGAACTGGACAATGATGGACAAGCTGTCATCATCTATTTTCTTATGGACATTTTTGCACTTTCTATACACTTTCTTACTTTTGTTGTCTTGATTGCTGCTGTGACTTCAATTTCGTACTTGTTACAATGACAATAAAGTTCTATTCTATTCTATTCTATTCTATTCTATTCTATTCTATATCTACAAAAGTGCTGTTTTGCTCTGTAACATGATGCCACCTATGTCCACCATCTTCCTCCATATCGTGCCTCTGTTACAGTCTCACATGGCTCATCACCATGCTGTTATGTCTGTGCATTTAAAATTACAGATTTAATGCAGCAGGGGCATAAATAGACCACCTCTAGCAACACACAAGAGCCCATCAGACTGTTTTCACATTTACTGCACCAAAGTGACAATTAGTACCAAACTTGTCTTTACAGACTTAGTAAGAAAACAACTCAGACTAGTCCTTTAAAAGCTGAACGTTGAACTGGGGATATGATTTTATTATATTTTGCAAATCACCCTTTACAACTGCATTAGCTTCAGGAAATATATTACCCCGTTCAGCAACAACAGCAACAACAGCTCCTCTGTTCATAATCCAGTTTTGTGCAGAGATAAGTGAATGGGCTGTGGTAAATCTGGATGCTTTAATGTGACTTTTATCAGCCAGCTTTGCCAGGATGCATTAAGAGCCACAAAACAGGAAGTCAGCCTCGTATTTTTTCGGGAATTTACGGCAGTCTGGATGCACTAGAGGCCACAAATTAAATATTAGCAACATTAACAGAGGAGAGGAGGAGAACAGCGGGGATGGAGAAACCGCTCTGAGATTGTGGGTGTACTTAGTAAAATTATTGTTATCTGAATGAACTCTGCAAAATCCTGTTGAAATAAAATGCTCGCCATTAAAGGGGTCTGAGCAGAGGCAATTCAGACAAACTTAAAACAGCTTCTACTCCCATTATTCCTCTTTTCTTCCTACGGGTAGAATATTAATAAAACTGTCTCGACTGATTACGACCGCTCTGATATGTCAACACAGTCAGCTGGGTTAAAAATAATGACGTGAGCCGTCTATCAGATATGATGTTCATGAAAGGTGACAAACTGTTATTTTGTTAAAGATCGACTCCTTACAGGCAATGAATGAACGAAACCTGCGACTGACACTGAATATCCGTGTGAGAATGTCTTCCTTTTTTGTATTCTGGTATTAGAAGCTGTTCCTATATCTGCTTCAAATGACTCTCACTCTGAGGGATGTTAATGATGATTGATTTTGTTTGCTCACTCATTGTGCCTGCTGCATATATTAGATCCACTGCTCCCTGATGTGTGAAACATCTCAAGGCCTTTCCTTTACTGGTGAACCTGCGCTGGTGTAATAAAGGCTTCTTTTCATGTAGAAAAGGAACCTTAAGATCAGTAACTTGATTCTCCACTGCAGACACTGTGTATACTGTACATCACGCCCATACAACTTCACATACAGTGGGGAAAATAAGTATTGAACGCGTCAACCTTTTTTCTCATCGCATTTATTTCCTAAGATGAAATTCAAACAAAACTTCTACCAGACATTGGTATTAACTCAAATAATCCTCAAATTAAAGGAAATCACAATGTTCAGGTCCATAAATAATTATTATGTGGAATTAAGTACGATGACACAGGAAAAAAGTATTGATCACACCATGGAGAGGCTGTATACTTTGGCAAGGAAATGCACCATACCACCTGAAATCTGTCAGTTATTGTTACTTGAACTTCCAATTAGTGCAAACCAACATCAGCTGGGCTAGAGCAAATTGATGGTCCTAGAAAAGGGGTAGTTTTTTCACCAAGCAGTTAAATGCAACACACCTCATGATGGGTAAAGGCAAAGAGCTCTCTGAAGACATTCACAACCTGGTTGTTGCTCAGCATCAGAATGGAACTGGTTACAGACTTATATCAAAGCACCTGAATATTCCAGTCAGCACCGTTGGGGCCATTATTCGCAAGTGGAAGAAGCACCACCTTACCATCAACAGGCCACGCACAGGAGCTCCTTGTAAGATTTCTGACCAGGGAGTCAGAAAGACTTGAAGGCAGCAGGTGCAATTGTTACAGAGAAAACAATAGGCAATGTACTCCACTGCCATGGCCTCTATGGACGCTCAGCCCACAAGACTCCATTCCTCAAGAAAAGGCATGTTGAAGCTGGTTTAAAGTTTGCTAAACAGCATCTTGACAAGCTTGTAGAATACTGGGAGAATGTTGTCTGGTCAGATGAGACCAAAATTGAACTTTTGGGCTGTCATACTACATACTATGTTTGGAGGAGAAATGGCACTGCACATCACCCAAAAAACACTGTACCAACAGTGAAGTTTGGAGGTGGAAGCATCATGGCATGGGGTTGTTTCTCCTCTCATGGTATAGGCAAACTTCATATAATTGACGGAGCAATGAATGGAGCCATGTATGGGGAAATTCTTGATCTGAATCTGCTGCCATCCACCAGGATGATGAAGATGAGAAGTGACTGGACCTTCCAGCAGGACAACGATCCAAAGCACACGGCAAAGTTGACTCTCAAATGGTTTCAAAAAAAGAAAATCAATCTGTTAAAATGGCCTAGTCAATCACCTTAAATCGACTTAAATCAAATGGAACATTTGTAGAAAGAACTAAAGAAAAGGGTTCACCAGAGGGCACCAAAGAATATTAAAGATTTAAAGACAATCTGTGCAGAGGAATGGGCCAAAATCACACCTGAGCAGTGTGGGCCATTAGTTGAAACATACAAGAAGCGTATGGAAGCTGTCATTGCAAACAAAGGCTTCTCCACTAAGTATTAGATGAGTCTCAGTTAGCGTGTTCAGTATGTTGTGTTATCATACTTAATTCCACATTATCATTATTCATGGACCTGAACGTTGTAATTTCTTTTCATGTGTGGATTATTTGAGTTAATACCAATGTCTGGTAGAAATTTTGCTCGAATTACATCTTTGGAAATAAATGTGATGAGAAAAAAAGTTGACATGTTCTTATTTACCCCACTGTAAGTGATAAAAAAATAGTGAAAATATGCTTTTCTATCACTACAGTCGCGTTATCCACCCCTGTGACAGTGTGAATGCATAGAAAAGCACTTCTAACACAGAGAGATGTTGTCTCATACATATGGAAAGATGGACTCCATTTTGTCAGCCTGACAGCCTTAACCTGTGGGGGTGGGCAGGGTGAGATTATAAGGCTGTACCTGACACACAGAATAAGCCCCCATGCTGTCATGTTGAAATCCTGCTTTATCATTCTGCATGTGTTCCCCCACAGGAATACAACGGCCACGTCTTGGGATTAGCAGCGACATATTAAGGCTTGCTCAGCTTTGTTTCCCATGAGAGTTCCAGGTTGACTGGAGACGAGGTACATTAACCTTGGGTAACATATAAAAGCAATTACGCTTTAATTTGACACTTCCAGCAGCAGAAACCCAAGTTCAGTCAGGATTATGTGAGGTAATAATAAATATGTCTCATCAGGGGATTGAAGCAACAGTCTATTGCAATAATGAGCCTCATATCGTGTGTTTATAATCATCTATAAATGTAATAACACCCCTGCTGTGATTTTGTAGAATTTCACTTGTTTAATTTTGCAAGACGGCACCATATGGCTTCAAAAACCCGGATAAGCACTTAAACAGTGTTGGCAATTGACAGTTTAAAGTAGATCTTGTTTTTTTAAAGCAATTTATGAATCTATGTGAACTGCAGGGTGGATATACATTGCTTTGTTTCCATTCTGGTCTGAAAGGAGAAAATAAATGATGATGACTTAACTTCCCTAAAGCATATCCATGTGTTTGTCAGTTTACGCTAAATAGGAGCATCGTTTAAAAGATAAACATCACACAGTGGCAAAGATGACTTGTAGCTTGTGATCAACATCAAAATATAATCAAGGAAACAGAAAATCTCTTTACAGTAGCAGTCATTTCTAGCTCAGAAGACTGTACCAAAAAGACCAACTCAAGGTGAAAGTCACATCCAGGCCTGTGTCTTTCTCTGAACACTTTGTGTGAGGAGAAAGTGAAAATCTTCGAGTGCCTAAAACTCTAATGCAGAGGATAAAATGTATTGTTGCTCTCTGCCTTTATCAGATCTGATTAAATGGAGGAACTAAAATCAAAATGCAGCTGAATTTTGGCAGCCAGGAATAAAAAATGGTCTTGCTGTTTAATACTGAAAAAAGCTCAGTCGGTGCAAAATGAGCAGTTTGAAGTGAGAGATCAGACAGACCTGGATTACCATGGACGACAGGCACCTGGATGAGGATATGAATAACCTGGTTTCCAAAATTTCATGCACAATTTATTCAAAGGTTCCCAAACTTTTCAGCCCGCAACCTTAAAATTAGTGCCAGAGACCGGTGACCTCCTGCCTGTCAAAACATGAATACGCTGAACCAAAATAGACAAAATGAAACTAATTTTAAAAAAAGAGACCAAGATATTTAATTTAGCAGAGCTTTATAGCAATATGTGTACAAAAGTCTGATTTTCTGTTTACAAAATCAATTCTCAGCCATGGATACCATCTTTATCCTGGCTCAGCTACCTTAGGGGTCATGTGGCCACAAAAAATTGCGTTTCAGTTAGGAACACTCTCGTCATACAGTGAACCATTTCTTGCCAAATGGATACAGTTAGAATTGACGTTCCAGGTCTGCTTTTCAGAGTTCTCCCTGGGTTAGCCAAACAGCCTGCTTGAGCACTTTCCAGGGAGTGCATAGCAAACCCCCATACGTACATACAGATTAAAAGGGTGCATACATATCAATAGGGTACATACAGAGTCTTAATAGGAGGAGGCTGGGGTGGAGGAGGAATTATTAAGACAGCAGCAGCTGGGTAGCAAAAAGGTAGCAGAGATAAAGCAGAGTCATGACATGAATAAATACACCGCCTTGTCATTAGACACACGCTGTGATTGGTTGGGAGGGGTTAGAGATTGAACATCAGCCTGTCAGCTGATCGCAGCTGGGCGTATGACTTCTGTGTCCTGCATGAGCTTATGCTAACTCCATTAAACAGATGAAATATTTTGGTAACACTTTACTTTAGAAGTCTGCAAATTTCATCACACTAAGGTAGTAATTAGACAAAGTTTTTAATTATTTCTTTAAAATTAGCAAATGACTTCTTAAGTCTTAATGTTAAGTTAGTAATTTAATTTCTCAATAAGCAGTTGATAGTTAGCTTTTTGTTATTTGATTTCACCAAGTTTTTTAGTACCGAGCTGAATGATATGCATAATTGAGATCACATGCAAAATAATAAACCTTTATGATTAGGCCTATAATGTTTTACATCAGGGATCTCAAACTTGTGCCATGGAGGGCCAAGAGGCTGGAGGTTTTCTTTCCAACCAAAAACTCCACCAGCTGATTTCACTGATTACCTCACCTCCAAGCAGAGCGCAGGGACTAATCAGTGAAATCCGCTAGTGAAGTTCTTGGTTTGACAGAAAACCTGCAACCTCTTGGCCCTCCATGGCATGAGTTTGAGACCCTACAGTTGAAGGCTTCAGAAGTGATATTCACTGAGAGTAGGGTTGTAAATTGGCCTTACCTGATTGTGATAGACATTGTGAGTACAGGCGCACTGCAAAACACAATCTGGCCAGAAGTCATGTGCTAATTTTCACCAAATTCTCCTGAAACTTCAGGGGTAACTTCAGAGAAATAAGCAAAGACTTTGTCTAATCATTACCAAAGTGCGAGGAAATTTGTGGACCTCTACAGTAAAGTGTTACTAATATTTTCTGATTAAATTGAGTGATTTTTTTTTTATTTTTATTTTTATTTTTTTTCTAAAAAGGTGTTTGGTGAACTCTTAATGATGTTTCATGACTGAGATATAGGCATACTTATTATGTCCAATAAGTGTGTGTTAAGCTGTTTTTTTGTTCTAGTTAATGCATGCATGACTTACGAGACGAGTGAACAAGAGATGCGTAAAAAATATTGATTTGGCAGTATATCTGGATACTTTGACTGCTGATACAATATTAATACTTAGTCTCCGTATAATTTATATTTTAGCCCAGTTGGAAGTAAATTACAACTTCCACACTTCCATTGCAGTAGATTGCACTGAGAGCTACTACCCTGTATGTTGCCAATAGATTGTTCAACAAATATCTCAAAGTATATTCAAATTCTTAATTTCTAAACTTGATAACGTGGGTTTTTGTTGGACTGAGCAAGTCAGCATACCATAGACATCAATGCTTTACTTGGGCCTTTTAATTTTGAGCAAAATTTGTATTACATATACATAATCTCATTTTTTTTTCTTAGTTAACTGCATAGAATATTGCAATATACCACAGCATCATGATATTGTGATATATGGTGATACTGTCGTATCGTGACCCATTTATCGTGATGCGTATTGTATTGGGAGGTTCTTGCCAATACTCACCCCTAAAGTGAACCCTTAAAATTGGTTTCAAATCTGAGTTTTCAAGAGCACAAGTCACAGAATCTGATCTCTTCAGATATGGGTTACCATCAATGAAATATAAGAAACAACCTGAGACAATATGAACTCACAAAGCACTCTGGTGTTAAGGTATGTGGTATGCAGTATGTGATAAGTCTTAGTTTGTCCCAAAGAGCCCAGGTAGATACAAATGTTCACAATAATCCATGTTCTGCACTTCATGCTTCCTTCTGCTGACGAGCTTTAATGCTGATTTCGTCTTCCAGCAAAACTTGGCACCTGCCCACACTGCCAAAAGTATCAAAAGCTGGTTAGATGACCACAATATTACTGAGCTTGAGAGAATAAGTAGGGGTGTTAATAAGAGGAGGATGAGACACCAGACCCTGTCACACTGAGGAGCTGCTATCAAAGCAACCTGTGCCTCCATAACAACTCAACCACGCCACAGGCTGGTCTCATCCCTGCCACAACACTGATGCAGTAATTCAAAGCCAAATTGCCAAAGACCAGACACAATTAATCCCCTTTTATAAATCCTGTACATCTTTTTTTCTCCTCATTAGGCCTCTCCTCACTGAAGTACATCTAACGCCCAGTTTTATGAACTGATGGAAAGAGAAAAACAGCCATAAACAGCAACAAAAGGAAAGTATACATCGTCAACACACTACTGGCCTTCAGTTAGCAACTGGCTAACAAGGTAACATTCCTCCCATTAACTGGGCGTTTGGCCGGCAGTGGAAGGTTGCTCACATCAAAGCTGGAGCATCATTTCTGGCTAATAGCTCAGCTCAAACGTGAATCCTCTGTAGAAGCAGGTCAATTAGTTAATTGGATGGTTAGGATCCAATTTTGATGAATTTTTGATCAGTTGCCAATCAAAAGGAAAAAAGCATAACCCCAAAACACAAAATGGGATTAATTAGAGGCAGTTTAACCACAATCTGCATGCAGCACACACACACATAAACACACACAGCATCCTTTCCCCCCAGAAGGCAAGTCTCCATGTCTAGTTGAAAGCAAAAAGAGGACGATTAGACATCATATTGTATTTCTTAAAGCAAACATTAGTGTTCCAGGACCAAATCTGCCAGAACCTTTTATTTGCTTTGCGAAGCCAATGCATCATTCAAGCAGTCCCTGCAGGTGAAGTGTAGGAATAAACTGGAATTAAAACAAATTTGAACATGACTGTATATCATTTGTATAGTTTCAGGCAACACAATACATTTTTCAAATCTAATAAAAGTTTCTTCATTCTTTGCAAAACGGCAATAAATGTATGAAACCCCCAAAAGATGATCGTTTTCACAAATGCTCATAAGTTGTTATCTGGTGCTTTCAACACAAGTCGTTATGGAGGTGATATCTTACCATTGACCTTCACTTCATCCGTTCTAACAACCAACTTTGTGTTGTATAGCTATAGTTATAAGCTGAAAAAATGCTTTCACACATAATGCATAACTTAGCTATGTGTGGAATCATGGAGATTAATGCACAAATTACTTCACATCAAACCCACATCACAGCAAAAGTGCTGGATATCAAATATGGAGGATTTTTCCAGAATTAATGAATAACTAATGAGCAATGTCACCAAGGAAAATGAACATTATTGATTGCGTATATGCAGTGCTTGTTAGAAATCAACAAGGGCTAGGCTCAAGTATTACCCCCAAATATTAGAATGTGTCCAAATCACATACGTCTGTCAGTACATCTACATGAATAACACTGTGTGCCCAAATCTTACAGGACAGTCTCGTCTCAGATCAAACACTGCTGCTTCACACTTACTGGAAATTACAACCGCATTTCACAGCCATTCACAGGTGTTCTTCAACTATCTAATAATTGCGGCTGTTCTCCATTATTTGATCCATTCCCACCCCTTCCGCTACAGAGCCAAGACGGGGGCCATTGAGGATGAGAAGTGTCCAATGTTCCCCATTCAACTCTTTCACTGTTTTGAGTGCACCAGCTGAGAAATTATAGTGCACTTCATTTTCCCATACTGTCAGTGTCAACGCACTTCTTCACTCAGAATAGTTCATTTGACTACAGAAGTACACAATCTGAGACACAACTCGAGTGTAACCAGGAGGCCATGGGAAACAAAGCTGATGTTAAATGCTAAAAGTTGTGGTTTGTTGAGTCTGTTGAGGCTAGTTTAGAAAGTACAAGAAGTATAGACAAGTTCACTGAAGACATTGACTTTAAGTTAATGTCTAGAGGCTGGACAGCTCTTTTTTTCTTACAGCACAGTGTTTTGGTATTATTATTATTACTATTTGTGAAGAAAGGTTCTTCTGGGCCTGCTGCCCTGTCTGTCTAAGCCTCTCACTAACCCATTCATGAACATACTCATACACCTTCACATACACATTCACACTCTAAACACACTTGTTTTGGTATGATCTGTTATATTATGTTATGTTGAGTTTAGGGGTTCAAAGGTTATCTGTAACTTATTTGGGATTTAAGGACTGTCCAATCAGTTTTTTTTTCATCACACTTACTTTCTTCTGTTAATAACATGAATCCATTACTACATCTTTGTCAATAGCATTCCTTTAAGTTACAGTATGTTAACGGGGGAATTGGTTACCGGTGTTTTTTTTTTTTTTTTTTGTGAGTGTGGGGTAATCAGTGGCACCTGAGGGGAAGGTGTTTAAAGGGGTGCTGTGGCAGAGAGTGGAGAGACCTCTCCAGAACCGATGTCAACAGATGTCTCAGTGAGGAGCTCTTCCTCATAGTGTTCTAGTCTGTTGAATCCATTTCCATCCATCCATTTTCTATACCACTTATCCTGTTCAGGGTCGGGGGTGGCTGGAGCCTATCCCAGCTGTCATTGGGCAAGAGGCGAGGTACACCCTGGACTGGTCACCAGTCAATCGCAGGGCTGACACATAGAGACAAACACCCATTCACTCACACCTACGGACAATTTTGAGTGACCAGTTAACCTGGTGAGCCTGTTTTTGGACTGTGGGAGGAAGCTAGAGTACCCGGAGAGAACATGCAAACGTGCAGAAAGGCCACCAGCTGAGGTGGGGATTTGACCCGGTGACCTTCTTGCTGTGAGGCTGCAGCGCTAACCGTTGCGCCATCGTTCAGCCCGCCTTGAATCCTGTTTAAAAAACAAAATAAATATTTTTGCTATAACCTGGTCTGTCTGGATGCATTCTGTAACAGTATTATTAGTGTTGTTATTTGTTATTATTGTAGTTTGATCAGACCTGGGAACAGTTTAAAAAATATATATATGTCAAGCTAGATTTTTATGCTGATAGTAAAATTGTCATGCTGATTCCAAAATTGCAGTTAATTTTTTTCTGGCACATCAAGTTTTTTCTCCACAGCTTACCCTCCAGATAAGCAAAAGTCCACTGATTAGCTGCAGGATTTACTAGAGCTAATCAGCTGGCAACTCTTCAAGCTTAAGTATTTTTCATATTTTTTTGTTAAGAAAACAGGGATCCTAGTGTAGGATAGTTCAAAAACTTGATGTGATAGAGAAAAACTGAGATCAGTTTTGGATTCCGCACTCAAAAAAATTAGTCAAAAAAAGCTATCAGACTCATCTCTACAAAAACTGTGTTATCCAGTGTTATTTACAACACAGCAGCTTAGAATGTAAAGATTAAGATTTCAGGTTTAAAAGGCCCAGCTTTCTTGACTCACAGACTTTCACCCTGTGGTTGTCAGTTAGGAGGTGAAAAGCCTGCTTCTTTACCTCGCACTGCCTCAACAGAAGTTAGTCATGTTTTTCAATATGGCTCCTTCTGACAACTACAAGCTGTAAAACCACTGCATAAAAAACAAATGGGTGACATCATGAAGGCGACATTCATGTATCATGTGGTCTATGAGCTTAACCCATTATAAGAAAGAATTATAATCATTATCACAACATCTCAAAAGCAAACAAAGTCTTCTGAATACAAAAAAATGGCGAGTGGAATCAGTGGGACTGCTGCATAGTGGACACTAGTGGGGCCTCCATAGAAATACTCATTCAATTCCTGACATACTTGAAGCGTTTTTGCGAATTCTTTGATCGTAATTTGGTCTTTGTCTGACTGGTACCACTTCACTGCTCACTTTAGAAATAAAACCTCAAAGAGAAAACTGCCAGTTTTGTTTGTATGTTCTCATCATGTCCTCCTGCACAAGGTCTTCAATAAAAACTACCAAAAAGAAAGAATAAATAAAATGGATTAGTAGCAAAAGTTAAGGTGTGCATCCAGATGTTTTACAGGAAGAAGTCTCCTGTTTGTCTCTTTTATTGGTATAAAAAGCGCTGCCATGCTTTTTATTGCCACTCTGAAACGATGCAGCTGGGGTTGGAGAGCAATGACTAGTCAAATAACCTTTGTGAAGAAAGCAGTGAGATGAAATACTTTGAGGCTGGACAACAGGGTCACAGGAATCTCACCCATGCAGAGAATGGGTTGACAGTCAAACTACATGCTCCTGTTGCCTGAGTCAAAACAATATTGAGCTAGAGAGAGGCAGTGAAGGAGACAGGAGGGAGAGTGGATAAAAACTTCCTGTGCAGGGATGAAGTGCAAGTAAGCTCAAACTAGAGCAAAAATCCCTGAAAATTGTCTGCTTCCTAAACGCCTGTATTTAATTATTTCCCCCTCGTTCAGCCTTGTGCTGCCGCAGGAAACAAAGACTGGGAAAATCAATTTGAGCAATCATTTTTACAGCTTTTATGACTGTTTTGTCTCATAGGTGTCATGGTGAAAAGCACAGTCACTAATTACTGTTGTGTGCGCGGTGTGTAGGCAGCGCCGCGTCAGTGTGTGTGCGTGCTGTTTTAAATTAAATGTTGTTATTGTCGGTACAGGTGCGTTCACAGTGTGCCTCCATAATTATAGTGCATCGAGCTCTGCAAAGACTAGACATATCGACAGGGCTGTTACAAGTAAAAAGAAACACAAAACCTCCTCTGTCATTTGCATCTACTTAAGGAGCAAAGGTGTTGGAAGTAATACAATTTCTCTGAGAAAATATTAAATCTTGCAGCTTGGAGTTGCTTTAACTGTGCAGGAGAAATCACTACCTGCCACAAAATAAATTATTAGGACAATTACAGCTGTATGTCTTAGTTGTGTTACTTAAAAACTGTCCAATCTGTGCTTCATGCTTTTAAATGAAAAAATATTCAATATAGTCAGGAGTTTAAATCTACTTTGTGTCCCAAACCAAAAATATCTGAGCCCTTTACTCCTTTTCTGAACACTTCATCTCTTCCCTGCAGGGGATGGCAGGAAGCCTGTACAGAATAGTTCATACCTGAGTTCACATCCCAGCCCTAACCTGGTAATCTGGGATCTGAACTCACCCTACATGTCCTGGCTCTTGATTGCAGCTGTGCTGACGCCTGAGGCTTGCCGGCAGCCAGTCATCTGACGGGGAACCTGTAGGTAGATCACCCAGGTTGAGTGGCATGGGTCCCTCACAGGGGACACGGAGCGAAACAGTGGGAAATCCAGCTACTGGTAGGAAGAGCCTGCTGCAAAATCAACTCTATACACCTAATGTTTTATAATTCCGGCTATGTTGCTAAAACTTAATGCGGAGGTAATTAATCTGAATTTATCAGTCGGGTTGCTGATGCATGAGTAATACCAGCATTCAACAAATGACATGCTGACAGTGCACTGCAGTCAGCTGCTTTGTGTTGAACAAATGCCAAATACCACTTGCATGACAATGACTCTTCTCACCAGAGGTAACACAATCTATTTTCAAATAAAGAATATTGTCATGAAAGAACAGAAATGGAAGAAAATCTGTCAAAAGATGGAGCTAAAAGTAAAAAAGCACAGGGGTTGAAATGGTCATTTGTAAACAGTTGCTCCCGTACAGACATTCATCCTAACTGGGAGACCATCAAACTCTTATTTTTCTTCACATCAAATCAAGAATAATCTACTTATGTTAACAGTAATAATAACAAACATAATCTTGGCTCTAATGTGACATAAAGTTAGATCTGGCCGGATCTACTTTTATGATTCTTGGTTGTTTCAATTTACCATATATTAAGGTTGAAATCTGTCTTGACATTCTAGGTGGTATGCATTAATACTAAGGGCCAATCCCAAAAGCTGTGAGCAAGAAGTAATCTTATATGTTTGTTTGTTTTTCATATAATTGATATGCCTTCAGTTTTAACATGAGGAAGATCGTGAAGTGAAAGAGTGTTGTTTTTGATAATTTGCAGGTGCTAAGGCAAAAACAGGAAGTTCAACTGCATAAGTGAAGCTGTGGTTTTGAGGATAACAGATACAGAGAGAAAGGTTAACGGACTCCCTGTACATAGGCCATGAAGAAATCAGAAAGTGTGCATGTGTGATATAACTCATTATTAGGTAAACATCCGTCGCCTGCTCGAGCATGTGGAGGAACGACATGCACGAGTACAGTGATTGTGGACCCAGCCTTCACCGGAGGACTATGTCTTAAAAATAGACAACTGGCATGTCTAAAATAGGCGGATCTTCAACTACAAAAGGGTTCAGGGAACATTAGATGGGGTTCATTTCTTCGTGAACTGACCCCAGCACTTGTCTGAATGTCAGGGCTACGTGATTTAAACCCAGAGACTCTGTTGCAAATTCTTGACTCATTGTAATCAATAAACTTCAGCTTCAACTGAGAACTTGGCCATCTTCTCTTGGGTGATGAGATTGATACTTAAGTTTCAGTTTCTCTTCTCTACTTGTGCTCCTCATAATACCCCATGTGCTCGCATCTATCTATCTATCTATCTATCTATCTATCTATCTATCTATCTATCTATCTATCTATCTATCTATCTATCTATCTATCTATCTATCTATCTATCTATCTATCTAGAAAGATAGATAGATGAATAGACGGACAGATGAATAGACGGACAGATAGATAGATAGATAGATAGATAGATAGATAGATAGATAGATAGATAGATAGATAGATAGATAGATAGATAGATAGATAGATAGATAGATAGATAGACAGATGGATTCTACATTAGGAGTCAGATGTTAATTTCCACTAGAGTACCCTGCATAAGGACTTAGTAGAATTATGTTAAGAGTACCCTATTGTGTGTGGGAATAAGAGTATCCTATAGTGTGCGGGAAATTGCATAGTAATACTAGTAACTGACGAAGTGAGGGAAAAACACCACATTTTTCAACAACCATAACATTCCCTTAACATTAGCTTTTCGTGGTTTAGCTGTCTACTTACTCATGTGATGCGATGCATTGAGGTGGTGTCTGTTTGCTGTGAGTTTGACACCCTAATCTGACAACACTTTATCATCGGTATGTAAAAATGTGTTTTGTTTGGAAGCGAATAAACAGTCGCCCTGCCAACAACAGTCAGCGAGGGTCAAGGGGTGATGTCACAGCGGGGATTGAGTGGCGTCTTGTTTTTAAGAGATGCTTTTTACCCTTTCTCCTTGGCTCTTAAAACAAAGACAATGGGAAGGGTAGACGAAAGGGTAAGATGGAGGGGAAGGAGTAAGAATGACAATCAGGATTAGCCTTAAGACAGTGTCTTGAATCTGCTTAAAATGCATTTACGGTAAAGCAGCTGTGAGGAACTTTTCCTGTGTCAATGTCAGTATCCCCAGTCAAGTGGAACATCTGATCAATTTGCTGATGCGTACTTCAACACTTTCCTTTTAACTGTTCAATTTCACCATAAAAAAACATTTGTGTGGGAAATGTAAACAAAATTCACGAGGAGCTGAGTGCTGTAAATTGCTTCGTTGGACTCTAAACCTGTGACAGAGTTGACATTAAGATAATTACTTCATTTACTGAACCACTTTGTATCGTCAATCGTCTTGAGTTCTTATGTAAGCAGAGGTGATAGTACTCATCTGAGTCTATTAAAAACTCATTTGGTCACCACGGGTGAGGAGTGACCAGCCTGTAGAGATTCAGAGGTCGTGATAGTAGCGTTTGAACATTGGGGACAGGAAAGCAAAAGAAAAAAAGCATATTCCAAATAACCCGGGAGGGGAAACACATTGACTGTATACAACATGGCAGCTTTTTGTAGGTTAAGCCAAATGTATTTGGAGATCCCCCCAAAGACTGGCTGCAGGATAACAGACCAAGCAGCAACCTAGTCTGCAAAAATAAGAATGTTAACAGTCTAAACAAGTCATTTCTGTACAGAACGTCTTGATAACTTGTGATTTTCTAAGTTATTAGACTCACAAGTATTGCTCTTACCAGTGCATGGCTGACTTTTTAAAGTTTTTATCTGTTATTCGATGGAAAATAAGAGGTATGGTGTAAAATATGACATGTTTTTGACAGATTTAGCTCAGTAAGGATTGAGGAGTAAAGGAGAAACAGGTACGAGGAGAAGTAACTGACACTAACACAAGAGTCAGTGAAGTTTATTTTTTACCATTAGTGTCCACTTCAAACTAATTCAAGATGCTGTTACACTGACGTACCACTACAACCTGATCTCTGCTATTTTACCGGCAGACTGAAATAAGAAGAAGGTGCTGGACATCAATATTGCAGCTCCACTGGCCAATTCCTAATTTGAAGACTCTGGCTCTAAAAATATCAGCTGAGCAAAGTGCAAGTGCCCATTACAGGGGTACTTTGGCTTCATTTTTGTACAAAAGAAGGAGATGGAGATAAGGACATGTCTTAAATAGAGTCAGGACAAAAACCTCTGTAAAAGGACAAGAAATCAAACAAGAGTGTTTCTTAAAATGGGAAGTTGTTAAAGCTTTCTTTATACCTTCCTATGTGTACTGTTAAACAGCTATACATCCCAGAACACCATTAACTGAACTGGCCAAATCTTTGCTATTTATTTTTAAAGATGTTCTGCCTCTGCATCTTCCTGGCCATCATCAGTTTATGAATATAAAGTAAACGCCTGCACAATGCTGCACTTCTCCAAAAAAGGAAATGCCAATGAGGCCGACATCAAAGGTTAACCTGTCGGCATCTCTAAACAGGGGTCTGTATACCGGATCCTGACAGTCTTTGATTTCCTTGAGCGCCGCAAGGCTCCAAAGCTTTCATGTCGTCGCTGAATACTCGACCTTCACACAGGATGTGGACTAAGTCTTTAGACTTAAACTTGTGAGGTCTGAGATAGAGAGCGGAGATCATCGTGCATCATGGATTTCCACTCTCCTTATTTATTTCTGTCGAGTCATTTTCACTCAGATAATCAATAAGAACAAATTAATCTTTTTTCTCTCTAAGTGTGAAGAATTGTCCTTCTCTTCGCTGGGCCTCCCGGCCAAGGTTGGCGCGAGGTCGAGCTGCACTATTGATGGACTTGATCTCACATCAAACTGCAAGGCTTATGCACTCACTGCAGCCCTTAAAAACTGTGGCCTTGCATCCCAATGCAGGGCTGAGCCTGATGCTGTCTGACGTGCAAACCTACCAATCAGTGCAGATTAAGCACATGGGTTTCAAATGGGTTGACCTACACACCCCTCATTAACAGAAACCCTATGTTTTTCCAAGCCAGAGGATGTCATCCAGTCTACTATGTTTGCTATAGATATAGTCAACAAAAGAATAGATTCTATACCCTTCTCATTTTGACAAAGCCTTTGATAACAACTTTTAATTGCTTGTTTTGTCCATTTTGCAATCAAAACAATAATTTACTAACCACTCCATAAACTAATTGCTTCAGCTCTTCTGCTACCACCAGAGGAATAAAAATCCTTGTATCTAACACAAAAACAGTGAGCTTACTTATTCAGCTGACTGTATCAGTGAATACGGTATGTAAGCAAGGATAGAAGGCAGTAACAAAGGTTCAACATCGACATCTGAGGGTCATTTTACTCTCTTTTCTCTGAAATGAATGGTGATAAACGGTAGCAGATTTTTAATAATGGCCCTTGTCTCCTGTTTGTGTAACCTTGCTCAGTGCGCAGCCCTTCCTGCCAGCTTCAATTAGTTTCAGTGTCATGACATGCTCATCTTCACAGGTGCAACATGTTCCAACATCTCCCGGCAGACGTCTCTTTGCTCTACCTTGGAGTCATTATGAAACCAGGCTGGAGGAAACATACCACGGAGTAAAGAACATTGTGCTTTCTTTCATGGCAGGTTGAGATTTTCTCTTACTGGAGGATGTCTTAGCAAGATCATGATGTACCCTTCAGGCACCGATTACATTTATGTGTGGTCAGTTTGAATGGAAAAATACTGGAACTGTTTGTGTAGGTGTCCATTAGCTGAAAAGTGCATTTAGATGCAGCTTTTTCAATAAGTGGTTTGAACTTGTTGATTTTATAAGCTTCTTAGCTGAGCAGCTCATGTTTATTTCTTGCAGACAGGTGAGTCTTGTTTCTGTCTTTCTAAAAGATTTCTGTCCAAATTCAGATACACTGAATCAATCCTAATCCTTCATCTAAAAAAATTGTGAGGGATTCCATAAGAAGACAATACCTGAGGGCTGTTTCAGCCTTTATGCAAACAACCAAGAGGGCACCTCCCGTTGCAACAGGGTCAGTTGAATTGATCGATGTATATCACTTAAAGGGACTGTGAGGAGTTTCTGAGCAATCTAGAAAGTCTCCCTTCTAGATATATGCCTGATCCTTATCCACAATCTAAAGTGAGATTATTAGCGCCAATACAGCTCATTATGAAATGCGACTTCTTAGCTACCTGATTGATTTGGGCAAGACTGGGTTGATGTAAGTCTTTATGACAACACTACGCTAGCTGATAAAGTTAAAAGTTTAGAAGTGAGAAGAGAGATCTGTGTTCTTCTCTGCTGAAAATGATTTCTGTGATTAATTTTGTAGTGATGGTGGACACTGGAGCCTAACTGTCAGACTGAAAAAAGACAGAAGAGAAGCAGAAAGATAAACAGGAGAGTGTTACAGCACGGGCTAAAGGCTAACACAGGAGCTAAACTGTTTGTGCTAATGTTCATTCCAACTCACAGTCAGCAGTTATTCTGCGGTGGTCTGTTTAAATTTTGGAGTCTATCAATAAAATGAAGAGTGAGGTTACGTTAGCTCTGATTGGTAGATGACTGGCAGGACATAACCAGGATTCACTAACGTTACACATGTACAGCTGCGCTATATGTAGATGGCTACTAAACTATGGTACAAACTTACTATGTTTGCTTGTTGTCAGTTTTCAAACTGTGTTGCTACGTAACTGTACTGATAAATACCTGATGCAATGCACTAAGTCACATGCTGTGACGCTGCTTCTGCATCAGGCAGATAGCACCTGGAAATTAGAAATTAACTTAATACATCAAGACCCACACACTATGGGGGATTGGCCGGAGCATAAACCACTCTAATGGAAGAACAGAGAATGTCTGCTGTTCCTTATCTTTTTTCATGCACACGATTTCAACGTTGTGGTTGCTTGTCAGTGCTTTGGCAAAGCTCATTTTAGGCCGAGTCAGTAGTTTATGGCAAATCTCTAGTTCAGTCTCAATCAATCAGTCTTTATTTGTATAGCCCCAAATTATGACAAATGTTATCTCAAGACACTTTCCAAAAACATTAACAGGTCTAGACCCGTTGATGTTAATAGAATTTTATTCGCAGAAACCCATCATAAAGACAAGATAAGGAGTCTTATCTCATCTCAACCCACCATGAGTGCTGCATTTTGCAGCATTTAGCAAGGAAAAACTTCCCTTTAATCGACAGAAACCTTGGACAGAACCAGACTCATATTAGACATCTGCCTTGACTGTGTTGGTTATGCTACAAACAAAACACTTAACAGTGCTCTGATAAAAAATAATAAAAAAAAAAAAAAATCTCTCTCTGACCCCATCCCAGTCTCCTCAGATGTCCGTCTAACATGAGTCTGGTTCTGTCCGAGGTTTCTGCCTGTTAAAGAGAAGTTTTTCCTTGCTAAAAGCTGCAAAGTGCTGTACTCATGATGGGTTAAGATGAGGTAAGACTCCTTGATTTGCCTTGATGTCGGGTTTCTGTTTATAAAATTTTATGAACATTAACAGGTTTAGACCTGTGAATGTTTTTAGAAAGTTTCTTGAGATAATGTTTGTAATGATTTGGCACTATATAGATAAAGACTGATTGATTGAATAATGATTGGTTGCTGAACTATCTGATGAAAGCAGGTCTTAATCTACAGCTAGTGATGCAACAAGGCAGGATTTGTTGTACACCCCCAATTCTTTGACTTTAGTTTGTTTTTGTTTTAAAAGTTTTCACAAAGAACATTTTGAAACAGACCAGACATTCACTACTAAGGTAGGCAGAAGTGATGAGGACAACTTGAGTACACCCAACTACAGGAAACGCCAGGAGAAGTAATCTGAAATTGACGTCATGGTGATCGTAGGCGCTGTCAGCATGCACAGGCCCTGATTAAATCTAAAGGTTGTAATATTTCATACAGTTTTAAAAATACCAGTTTCAAAACATCAAGAGGGCACTTGGCATGAGTCATCATCTTACAACCACTTTGCACTTTTTCATAATGTTGAGATCATTCAACTTGGTCCCACACACTTAAAAAGCAGGTGTACAAGAGACTGATAGCACAACCTCCAACCTTTCTACAACCTTAAATTCTCCAAATCCACAGAACAAGACAAAATCAAGAGTCAATCTGGATGTTTACAGCATAAGTCAGACTCAAATGTAGTGGATGCACTGTTTCTCACTGTTACATTTTCAAAACATGAACAGCAGCCATGGAGATACACCCTTCTTTAGTTCAATAGTGTCATATTATATCTCAATCACCTACAGCCCCAATCCTCTTGTGATGAATCTGAATGAGGAAGGGTTCCTCATGGGCAGCAACAGTTTAAACACAGACCGTAGTTGTCATGCTGGAAGTGTCATTTCGAATCAGACGGTGCTGTTTTGCTCTACAACTACCGCTGAGACGCTGGGTTGATGGGTAAAAAACAGCGCTCACTTTGCAGGCGATGCAGGGAAACAAGATCTGCCAGCTATGACTCCGTGTCGTGTCCATGTTTCTGAGCATTAAAATATGGTTACAGCAACTGTCAGAATGGAGAGGCTGGCTGAATGTTCATTTGATGGTGCAGGGAGGGGAGGATGGGCGGGTGACATCACTCTGGGAGGCAGCCATGTTTGTGCCCTTGGCCAACAAACACATTTATGATACTTTATGGGTGTGCCAGGAATGGAAATGTGCTCATATTAACCGAAAGCCTCATCCATTCAGACAGTGCTCCTGATCGGCTGTTTTTCTTTTTTTTTCTAAGCTGTCATGACATGTATGAGTAAGGTGGAGGTGTTTGACGCTGGACTCTGTTGCCATGAGACATATGGAAGGAGCTGCTTCAAAAATGAGCTTCTCATTTGAGTAATTTAATGTCTTCTGTATGAATATGCTAGCTTAGCTTTAGCTCAGGGAGTTGGTTTCACTAGTTTGAAATTTATGACAAGCACATAACCCAGACTGACAGTCACATGAGGCGGTTGCTTTGGTGACATCCAGACTCAAACCCTCACTGAGTCAACCTGGCAAGATGGAACCAACTCATCAGCATCAGTTACAGCTCTCCACGACTTGTGGTGTGTAAATGTTTCCATCATTATATTGGAAGACAAAGATCAGAGACACAAACAAACTGCCAGGTTGTAAACAGTGTTTTCTAAAAACACTT
This sequence comes from Halichoeres trimaculatus, assembly GCF_033239565.1. NCBI lineage: Eukaryota > Metazoa > Chordata > Actinopteri > Labriformes > Labridae > Halichoeres > Halichoeres trimaculatus. The sequence continues at coordinate 22,444,344 of NW_027437197.1, forward strand.
CCCCCTGCATGACGCATACTGGAAATGTTAATGGCACATTTTCTAAAGAGCAAGAGTGTGCCTTTTGGAAGCTGACTCACCTAAACCAACTGTTAAAATGTTAAAATGACAATAAGTAAAAAGGAGCTGAGAAAAATAAGATCAAGGCTGAAGCTGAGAGCTTACCTTGAATTCCTCCAGGATTTTATACGTTTTCGCCCTGTACTCGCAAAAGTTTTTAACCTCCTTGCACTCGGGACAGCACCCATTGTGCTCCACTTTGGTGCACTTGGGGTGCAGTTTAGGGCACTCAGGCTGGTCGCACACAGGCCCGTCCTCCGTGCACTCGCACGGACAGTTCGAGTGTCCCGGATAGAAGCGCTCCCCGAGTTTGTACACGAAGCCACTGTCATCCACGCACCCTTTACCCCGGTAGTCATCAAAGACGATGTTCTCACTGGCCGTCCGCTCCGCCTCGTCCGCGGCGTAATCCTCGGGGTTTCCCACCGAGGCCAGACGCACGGCGCTCGGGGCCAGCAGGAGGACGCAGGCGGCCGAGAGGAGGAGAGGGCCCATCCTTCCCATCCTTCGCCGCGGCATCGATACCCACATTCAACGAGATTGTCTGGATGTCATCCCTAAGCTCCCTGTATCCTCTCCGGATCCGTCCTGCGCTTCATTACCATCCCCACAGTCATCACCACATGAGGAAGAGGGCTGCTGTGGAGAGAATAAGAGATAATATGATGGACGATGATTCACTGCAGCAGTTCTGATACACCCCCTTTGACCACTAAACACTGCATTTCAATACTTCTGAATTTGGCTCTGGCCTTTGTATATTTTATCCTCCTGCTGTGGATGAAATTCAAGTTTCCACATTATCATTCTATCTCCAGAACAAACGGGTCACAACAGACTGTTATTCATACATGAGTAAAACATTTAACAACACAGACACAGCACAGTCTACATCTCTCTTCTGTTTGGTGTTGGTGGAGATTTGGAGGTGTTCTGCTCCAAATTATTCACTTTGTCAGAAATCTCCAACGTCCAACAGTGAAAGAAAAGGTTAAAGCGTGCATAATGTAAAGTGGGTGGAGTGGGCTCATCACATTATTTCTCAAACTCCACAAAAACCAAACCTATGAGCTATCTTTGCGCAATTCCAAACTACAGGAGCGACCACACTGACAACAGGTAGCTATTAGTCCCGTTTTAATTCAACACGAAACCAGTGATTCTACACATCACTGCTCCAGCAATGCTCTTACATTTACATGCTGTCACTAAATCAGACATGCAACATGCACATGTCCTGAATCTCAAATGCGCAATGATTTTTAACCCCCCTCCAAAAACGCATCTGTCCTCACGGAAAGGAAAACGCATGGAGCGTAATTCGGACAGCTCTGACAAATACTCAGCTGGAAAAAAAAAATCTGCCTTTTTGATTTCAATTGCATTGCTTGTGACAGCAGGGATACATAACCGAAGGGAAACTCACCGTGCTGGAAATTGCTTGATATCCACTTAGCGTAAATCCGGAGAGCCAAGCACACAGAACAGATTACAGATAGTCGTCTAGCCTATATCGGAAACTTCACTTTATCCAGCGGGTAAATTCACCAGACTCCACCAGACTCGATAATCCACCCTGTCGGTCGTGATGGTGGCTTTAAAAGCTATTAAAACACCAGCCCTTAGGCGAAATGGTTCCCCCTTAAAGAGCGGGGAAAATGATATCCACATAAAAGTAGGTTTGCTTCATGGTTATCCTCCTTGGACTCACCTTTTTTTTGAGACAATATCACAGTTACGTCCAAAGGCATGCGGTATACGGTGAAGGAGACCGAGAAAAGAATCCTATGTAGCGTTCCCTGAGAATCCAGAGTCAATTCAGTATTTCCAAACGACGCAGGTGAACATTAGAAAGCAGCAGCCAGTCTTGTTGCACATATGTGCGTGTACATCCAGCGGTTGCGTGACGATGAGCGACAAAAATCCGGGTTAGTGGAAGTTAAAGAGTATAAAAAATGAAACCATTCAGGATCGAAGTCAGACATTATTTGATTTGCTGTTTATCGACAGAGGTCGCATTCATCGTCAGCTGAGGAGGGAGCGCTCCGACTTTCAGCACCTTGGAGAGCGACTGTCTCCTGCGTCCTGCACTGAGCACAGCACAGCAAGGCAGAGCAGAGCAGAGCAGAGGAGAGCTGAGCACCCACCACCCCCTCTTTCACCCACAGACACAACAACCCTCACATCCCGCGATCCGAAGACAACTCTGACTCTGGCTTCTCAAACTGGTGCAGCAAGAGTTAAAGGCTGAAAAAAAAGGAGTAGAGATAAGTGTTCTGTAGACAGACGGTCCTCAAGGACCAGCAGAGGAGGTGAGGCTCGATCAGTCAAATGAGTGTGGGTGCCTTTTTGTGTCTCTGTTTGTATTTGTGTCATGAGTGTGTGCGTCCATGCGCATGTGTCAGATAGTCTTCACACATGACCTGCAGCATGTTTTCCTGACTCACTATTTGCAGCACAGTTTTGCAGAAACCCATTTGTATTCTACAGTGCGAGGCGAAAGGAGAGAGACGCTGACTTCTCAGCCCCTACAACAACAGAAAAATACATGGTGGCTTTGCAGAGCTAGAGCAGCAGCTTTGTTTTACAGATGGTAGCCCATAGGGGCCACTGCCTGACTACATTCAGTCTGAGAACAGATGACTGACTGAGACCCCAAAGACATTCCCTTAATTAGCTTTTCCCATGAGGAATCACGCACATCTTATCAACTGCAACCTTAAGGCCTGTCTCCTTCTAATATGAATATGTGTTCGTGGCCTTTATCCGAGTAATGATCCAAACCTGCTGTTTTACTGGAGCTCCTTTACTTGAAGCACTTGTCAGTATCTGGTGTAACACAGCCCCATGCTCACCTTTATACATAAAAATGGCTCAGTTACATCTGCAGCATGAAAAGGCATACCAACTCAAACCCAACTCAAACAGCCTGAGGAAGCAAAATTTATTCACATGTTGGGTCATATCCTGAATTCTGGTTTCACTACATCACATTTATCTCAAACAAAAACTACCTTTACATTAATATCATGGCTGCATCTGGCTGTGGGATCATATGCATATTGGTAAGCTATTCTGATGCAGATACTGCTATTGTTACTGATGCGGAGTGTAAAATTTTATGTGATACAGTTAAATTACAATCATGCCAACCAATGCAACAAAATAAAGTTACATTAAGCAATTGGCCCCATAAAATTGATCAGTTCAGGGTGAAGTGCAATGTGACAATAACAAGCACGCAGAGTTGCTCCTGCACAAATATTAGTACCAGTGTCATAATCACTCTGTGAAACAACAGAAGAAGTGACACCAGGTACCAGCAACAGTGAAAAAACTGATTGCTGAACAAAGTACCAAAAAAGTTCTCTTTACTTTCAGGTATAAGGAAAAATGCAGAAAATATCAGGCATAAGTGCAGATGTCAGACATGCAATGCTGCAAAAATTGGAACCCAATGTGAGGTTGGTGCCAGTTGATGCACTTATCTTTTACCATTTCCAATTAAACTCTGAATTAACTTGTTTTAGGTGGAAATTGTGCATAAGTAACAGAGATTTGGCCCAACTATGGAGCTTTGTTTATTTACTCAAGACAAAAAATATCACTGGAGATTTATCAAAAGGAGCCTCAACAAAAGTCTGTCATAGATCCACTGGAACAGGAAACACGAGGCGGGGGACCCAGTTGCAGATTCAATGGAAAAGATTTATTTCAACTAAACTCAAAGGCCAGAATAAAAGAAATTCAAAACTCAAAATCAAAATCCACAAGGAGACTGGGAGAACTTACAAGGGACACATGGGAACAGCAAACACACGACACAGAAAACACAAGCACAGCGAACTGACAAGTAACAAAAAATACAGAGGCTATAAAGACAGGGGGTTAATCAATGCAGGTGTGCAATGAGATACAGGTGAAACACATGAGGGGAAATCAAACCTGAGGGAAACACAAGGAGAAGTAAACCAAACAGCAAAGTGACTAGAAAACACACAAAATAATACCTAAAATCAACATGGAAGACACAGAGAAACACCAGACGAGAGTCACACAGAATAATTACAATGAAACACCAGAAGACTGAAACATAAGGAAAGAATTTAACAAAAAGCAAAACCATAGCTCGAATTGTCACAAAGTCCTCGATGAACAAGCTTTTGGTAACATTTAGGCAGTGAAATGAAAAAAAGAAAAAGAGAGAGAGAAGAGAACAGGATTCACAGCTGTCTGCGATGACTTAATAGCCCAAGGTAGTTGGATTAAGGTAACATGAGGATCACCCCTGCAGGGGTGGCATGCAGCCACTCATGAGATTTGATTTACCAAAGCACAATCTTAAGATATGCTTAGATATTTGATATTTTTTGTGTTAAGATAATTTTTACAAGGATTAATTTTTTTTTTTTTCAAAGCAGTTTCTTTTAAAAACAACATCCGAAGGATTTTTTTAATTAGCTTTTTTTTTTTTTTTTTTTTTTTGAGAATTGTTTTGGAAAATATTTCATTAAAAAAAAAGAAAAAAAAGAAAAAAGAAAAAAACAGTCCAGTATTTGCTTAGTTGGTCCTTCATACCACATGTAACATTCACCCTAGAGCACGCAAAATTAGAAACAAAAACAGAGTGTGATCCAGCAGTGACGTAATGAGCAAAACAGTACAAAATACATTCACACACCTGATCCTAGTTTAAAGTGCACTTAATTTTCAAGAGTTTCAAAATTATTTCCCACTCTGACATAAACAAGTGTATTAGTACCTCAACCGCTCAAATGTGATAACATCAGAAACCAGAGATTTCCACAACTGAACAGAGGGTGGGTCACAGCCAACCCACTCAACCATTATAGCCTTCTAGTCAACATTTAAAGAAACTGAATAGTCTCCTTGCAAACCTTCAAAACGTCTTGAATTAGTCCCAATAGACAAACAAACAAAGTGGACTGTGGGATAAAGGCTCCTTTAACACCAAACTAATCTCTGCGGATCCCCAAGATTGTTTTACATTTCAGGCAATCTGGAAAGACGAAGCAACAACTTTGCTAAGCTATTAAAACACATCCTTTTCATAGACAGCTGTATGCTGAACATCATAGTAATTAACACAATGTAATGTTGGTTTCTTTTTATATCACAAAGACAGAGGAATGCGTGATCAAAACAAGTTGGTCGTGCTAAAACTGCTGTTGCTCAACCTCCAGGAGATGTCCTAAATATATCAAGTTTCAGGCCTCTCCTCCTTTAAACATGATTCTGGGCAAGCAGTTGTCAAGTAAATTAAGCATCAAGCTCAGGCCACATGACATTCAACCTCAGTAACTGAAGAGCAAGCTTCTCTCAAACACACCCCACCAATTATTTCCTTAATCACAGAGAATCTCGAGTTGAAACATTATGTGGACTATGATCTCTATCATTAGGCTCTGTAACACAGAGTCTGAGTGCAGTGTTCAGTCATTCAGGTTGGGAGGCAGTTCAGCTGGAGCCATCGACAGAGATCATGTGGGGGTTAGTTATCTCTGAAAGGTGGCAGGTGTTTGAAATGCAGATGCCGGCAGAGCTGCAATCACAACAAAACCTGCAGAGAGCCGGCGTTTGTCAAACTTCACGTAACACGCCCAAAGTGCATAATTACAGTGCGAGCGAAACATTTAGTGAGGCAAGCACGCAAGGGCAAAGGGAGGTTACACTGTTAGTTTTTTCTGCTGGATAGAACACAAAAGAGAAGAAGGCATATTTTCCATACAGTGTCTGCATCTCTTTTAATTGCCTCTAATTCTGACTGTTGTTTTCTCATCATTCCAAATCTGTATTTGACTACATCAAGCTGCTGTGTGGGCTGCTTCTCCCTCCTCACACTGACGCGACTGACTTTGTTTCCCTTTCCAACATGCCTCCTCCACAAACAGATGTGATTTATGTCAGAATAGGAATCAGACTATTGTTGGTTTTGAATAACTGCTTTGACTCGAAGAAAACTAAGAGGTGGATGACTTTGACGGGCTTAACGCCAACAAAACTGAAGTTTTATTTGCTCAGTCTTATCCTATAATGGGTACTTTTAGCTCTATTACCTCTACTTTTAAATCCTTGAAAATAATGCACTTCAAAACCTGACTGAAAGTGAAAGCAAATGTGAAGGTTTTTTTCGTTCACTTCAGGTAAATATTCTCTTTTATTTGAGAGCCACGGACGGCTCAAGACCAAATTTTTCAGCTTTGCTTTTTTTTTTTCTTTTTACTTTTTTTTTTTTTTTACCTTTTATTCTACTGTGCTGTATTCCTGTCAGTTTGTGTCTGGAGCACTCTCTGTTTTATTTAAAGGTAGGGTCTGCTGTTACTTGTTAGTAAACACAACATTCAAACTGGGCTCAGTGCCAGCGGCAGCACACCCACTGCCTCCAACTAAAGCTACGTGAACACACTCACTAGCCCAGCAACCACCTGTAGCATCGCGTTTCTACACTGCAAAAACTGAAATCTTATCAAGTGTTTTTGTCTTATTTTCAGTAGAAAATTCCTTTTTAGACTCAATACGAGCCAAATTCACATGACCAATCCAGAAAAACGTCTTGTTTAAAGTTATCTAAGGACAAAAATGAGGTCTGAATTGCTCGTAACCAGTAAAAAAATCTGCCAATGGAACAAGAGAAAAGTTACTTGTATTAAGACATTGTTCTAGTCTAAAGGAAATTTTCAAGCATTTTTTTCTTGTTCCATTGGCAGATTTTTTAACTGGTTACAACTTGAGGTTTGAATCGCTTGTAACTTACAAGCGATTCAAACCTCATTTTTGTACTCTGATAACTTGAAACAAGACATTTTTCTGGATTGGTCATGTGAATTTGGCTCATATCGAGTATAATAAGACAATTTTTACTTAAAAAAAGACAAAAACACTTGATAAGATTTCAGTTTTTTGCAGTGTACATGGGAGAGATTTGAGAGCCGTGAGCCTGACGAGGCATCAAGCAGCAACCTCCGGTCTAAGAATATGAGACAATGCTACAGTGCAAAAACCTGCTGTTTCTCGAGTGTCCACTTGAGGCTGGCTCTGGAAGTACAGGAAGTCACACACACCAAGCCAAAAAGCTGTTTTCACAGCAGAGAAAAAAAAACATCCTGGTTTAAAAAGTCTCCATTTTTTTATCTGTTTGGTGTTTCATTTTACTTTGGTTATGTATTTTCTTCCTCTATGCTACATCCACTATCGTAGCTGCTCTGATTAGCTCCTTATACTCGCTATCATCAACACACAAAGTCACTTGCGCACTGGGTGCTCTGTGATTGGCTGATGTAACCACACCTACTCTCGGCCCAGAAACGTCCCAACACAACCAAAAAATCAACATACAGGCTGAGGAAGGGGGAAAAGGCAGACAGACACTGACACACTTAAATAGAGACCCCGAAATGATGAATAAGCAGGATTATTCCTGAAAAAATTGACATGCTACTTTTTAGGAAAATCCTGCTGGCTGTACCTTTAAGATTGAAAAATATAATAAAAAATAAAGTCACTGAAGGCTTCTCTGTCTCCAAGTGCATCTCTCTGACTTGATTTTTCAGACCCAGATCTGAACCCTTGTCCCCATTTAAAACATGCATTCTCCTTTCTGTACTACACCATCTTTAACTATGCACCATGACACTCTTAACCAAGTCTTAGTGCAGGAACATCTTGGCCACTGACCTGGTTGCAAAGACAAGGAACACTTAGAGTTTCATAAAAAAGAAACCCTCATGCTCCTACCACATCTTACAACACTCTCTGCAACTAAGCCAGAACAAGTATATATATCATTTATTAAATCTGACATTGCACTTGGGTAAATGTTGGATCCTAATGTGAGATGTGTTGCCTGCTGAAGCACGCCATGGTCCATTAGGCCTTCACTCTAGCTCACGAAAAACATGTGGTGTCTGAAACAAAACAAGAGTGCTACTGACAAAGGTACTAAAGACACCGGCTCTATTAACAGCCTGCACCTGAGCTGTACTGCTGGGTAGTCGTGTTGATGGGACGTTCCTTTTATATGACACTTTCCTGCACCCACTAACAAAGGTGTTTACATCTCAGTTTTGTTTGATGTGAGGCAAACAATTCCCAGCCCACAGGAATGGGTTCCAATTCAATCAGCTAATGGAAGGAGAGCTCTTCATCCGCCTTCCACCACCTTCATTTTCCTGCAGCAACACATTCACTGCGACAGCCTGTACCTAATGCCATAATGGTTTAGCCATTAGGGCTACTTTTATAGCCTGCTAGCAGGTCTTAGGCATTTTATTCGGTCACAGCTATTCACGCTAACTTATTAAACTGAATGCCAGAGAGTGAGGGAGAGCAGAGTGGAAGAGGGGAGAAAGAAGAAACAGATAGAAGGGGAGGAGGTGGGCCTGAGGCGAATCAAGACTTTTGTGTTAGTGAAGCATACATTTTCCTCTCTTCTGCCATGGAAATGGGTTATGCCTAATAAAGCCAGGGCTTTGTGCTAATGTCTCGAGCAGGGACATTCACTTTTTAACAACGCGGTTATGCCTCTCACTCACTAAGTATTCTGTTCGTGACTTTAAATTAACACTAGTAGTACAGTTTTACTGTGACAAATTTAATCCTTGGCTTGAGCTCCCACAATCCCTTGCTGATTTGGCTGTGTAACAATGGGAATCCATGTTTCTCTGGATTCAGAGACTGCTTAACAATAAAAGTCCTACGGATTCTGATTTGAGTCCTGAAAGTAATTCAGTCATCTTGTTATAATAAATGTATTAGCAGTGAAATCCTCTTGATTCCACTGACAATTCTCACTTTATTCTCCACACAATACAGAAGAGCATCAAAACACTGAGGCTGCTCCACAGAAAATCAGACGCGAGTTACTCTATTTAGAGTCTAAAAATGGTTGTCAAAGATTATTCATTTTCTGTATCACTAAAATGGCTGTTACGCCAGATTGAGTTCGGGGATGTATATAAAAAGAAAAGCACAAGGCAGAAACAAGAAGGGCTGAATTATTCATAAATGTAAACTTAAAGATACAGATTATGCTATATGTTTAAGGCAAATAGGAATGATGCATGAGGGTACTTGTTGGAAACAGTAGCAAAAATGTGTGTTAAGTGGAAAAGAAAAAATACACAAGGGGTAATGAATAGTGAGACGATAGTTATGCTGTGTGAATATTCTGTGCTGGTGTTTTACACAAAAGCTGTTAAATGTCATCTAGGTAAAAATCTGCTTTTGTCAGACTGTGAAAAAAAGATGATTTTAACAACTTCAAAGGTTTAAAATAAAACACACAAAAGGAGAAAGCTTGATCATGTGTCGTAGAATAAATCTTTTTTGATACTTTCAAAATCCTAACATTATTTTTCACTCACTACCCGACTTTCTTAGTGGTCTCCCACTATTTCAGATGCTTCATCAAGACTTTTCCAAACTCTGTGGCAACCCCTTGATGACAGTTTTAGTAACTTGAGACTGATCACATGTTATGTAAATCAATCTATGGAGAAGAGTCCCAGTACATTTTGCTTTTGCTTGTTGACACCATTGGCCTGAAGGTGAGGTAAAAATGTTAGCTTCAGTTAGCGTCATGTCAGGCCACACAACAAATCCTGTCCGCCAGTCATAGGAATGGTAGTAGAGCAGTTAAGGTCACCTTGGAGTTACTGGTTGCAACAACAGCTGGAAAAAAGAAAAAAAAGAAAAAAACTTAAAGCAGGACATGTGGTGATTGAAGCAGTTGTTAAAAGTCGTGACAAGTGCTTTTATAATTTCAAAAGTGTATCAGAGAAGAAGGAGAGCTAAGTTAAAAGAGCTGTAATGTCACCATATGTAACATCGCCCCAATATGTGATAATGTAATACATTTTCACTTCATTCTGTAATAAGCTCTTACGTATCACATGCAGCAACATGCATTTTGTAATAAGTGATGCAATATTTAAGATCTCATCACATAATGAAGCAAAGTTTATTACATATTGCATTAAAGATTTTTTTTTTTTACAAAATGTAGCGTTGAAAGATAAGGTAAAAATACATTACATTATTACATATTGGGGCGTTATTACATAATGTAGCATTACATAGGCCATATGTCATCTTTAGCCCTGTATCCACCAAGCAATTTAGTTCAGTTTGTCTCGATACAGCACCCATTTTAATGGTGTTTCCACTAACTAATCCCAGGACAGATCCCCAAATTACTGAGACGAGCTGTCCCACTTTTTTGGCACCCTTCCATAGAGGTGCCAGACTAAACCGATCCCAGAAGGTGGAACTACAACAATTCAGACCATTGATTGGTCAAAAGAGCTGTTACTTACTGTGCGACAGCAGCTGCTGTATGTCTTCTGGCGCCACACAGTCTTCTCTGAAACAAAGCAGGATTGCGCTTTGTAACAAAGAGCCACAAAGCTATCATAAAGACGATGAATTGCTGGATGTCTCTCATCGTTTCTTTTCGTTTACTGTGTCACATTTTTCTTCTTTGTTGGATTTATTAGCCAGGTACACCATCACATTGCTATGGCGTCATGCTTTTATGTAATTGACACCGCCAGCTTACACGCCACCTTCCAGAAGGGGGCACAGATCCTGTTTGGAAATACAAACAGGATCAGTCTTCAAACCCGTATCAAACCATGCTAATCTAAAACAGACTGCTTGGTGGAAACAGGGCTTTAGGCACAACGAGTAGATAAGTTTCTATTGGTACGAGATGCTAACTGCTGTGAAATAACTGGGTCTAGTTCTTAAAAACTGTTGTTTTTTTTTTGTTTTTTTTTTATCTTTAATTTGCAGTTAGTAGCAAAATCCGCCGACCCTACATTATCCCTTAAATAGTACAGTAGAATAGAAAGAGAGCATCATTGAAGATCATGCATTCTTTTTGCTTTTAAGAGTACCTGATTTTATAGAAAATTCCAGGTGATTTTAGTGTTGATTTAAGTTAAATACATTTAAAATGATGCACATTATTTTCATAAAGGGAAAAATATATTTTTTAAAAAACCTAAAAAGCTACAATATAGAGATACAAGGGGAAAAACATGAAAAATACATCAGTAACTTAACCTTTCTGGTCTGCAACTCCCACACTGTGATTGTGATAGACATTTAAAAAATGAACTTATAAAGAGTACAGGTTGCGCTTTAGTTATGCCTAATCTGCCAATCCAAGTGTCGGGGAAAAAAATAGTTTTGGGATATCAAATTGATTAAGAAATTATGTGAAAAAAAAGTTGGATAATATACAACACTGCACTGTCTGGAGGAATTATATCTTTAACAATAAAGCTGAAATGAAATGAAAATGTGTGTTAAGTGGCAAGGAAAGTATAAAACTGCATAATAAATCCACAGCAGAAGCTTCCCCGTCTGTGTGCAGTGTGGATTGCATGCCAAACTGTTTCAACAGGAGCCTGCCTTCCACAGAGCTCACAGCCCCACAGTGTTTAACCCCATCTGCCTTCCCCTGTGGTCCTATAAACCACATCCTGTATTACATGGCGCACTGATTCAGACATTCAAATAGCCATTCTAAATCAAGGAGGGGGTAGAGTCATTGGCTCTTTGGGATGAGTCAGCTCGGCGGCGATGGTGAATAGGGGAGAAATCCATGCTCTGCTCTCAGTTTGCTGGTGGATCGCGAGTCTCTCTGTGATACTTATTATCCCAGCTGTGTGTAACCGTGCCCCTGTGGGTGCTGGCATTTTCCACAGAGTTAGAATAAGAGCTCTCTTCTCCTCCCATAGGGGACCTGTAGAGACTCTCTGATTCGCTCTCTCCAAAGGCTGACGATGCTTGAGCAGCTCCAGGGAGGCACTGAGCTCTGAGACTGTGTCGCTGTGGTTGGCTGCCTCTTAATGACTCTGCTGCTTTAGACATGCAAATAGAGTTGAAGTGGAGAGAGGGCCTGGGGGGACAATTTGGCATATGAATCGATGCAGTATACTGGGTTTTACAGTGTATTATGTGACTGAATTAAAACTGTATGAATGGCTGAATGCATCCATTATTCTTTGAATACCAATATCATCATTAACCGTGTTCTTGTAAGGTTTACAATGAAACAAAACACACTGATCTCTTGGATTTGCTCAACATTTTAAGCACACAGAATAAATCAATGGGAATTACTTGAATTGATGCTGTGTTTTTTTTTAAATACGCTTACACCATGATTGAGGCAGCTTAAATTATGCAGCATGGAGTCCAAAACAAATTTTCCAAAGGTATCATATAGTGTATCATAGCATATCATATCCTTTTGTATTATATCTCACGGTGCGGTACAGTACAGTACGGTACAGTTTGGTACGGTACGGTACGGTACGGTACGGTACGGTACGGTACGGTACGGTACGGTACGGTACAGGGCGGTACAGTAGGGTACAGTACAGGATGGTATGGTACAGTACAGTATGGTACAGTACCCTACATATAGTATTACATATGCCAAATTACGTGTATGGTACCTTTTGTATTGCATTGTAACTTAAGTTGATTATTGTGTTGCATCTTACATATACTTTAGTTATCTTTTTGTTTCATACTATACCATACATTCGGTATTGTATTGTGTCTTACATCATATGTCATGAATAGTATCTTATATATCTTACATGATGTACCATATCTTACATATCACACTGTAATTGAAGTATTATATTATATTTTTCTTAAGTATCTTTCATATGTTACGTTATACTATACCTGTATTTTACATATCATGTCATTTACATATTGTATTGTACCGCACCATACAGAACTGTACCCCACCATATCCCATCCTACAGCATTATATTGTACATTTTATTTTCTGATTGTCTGGCATACTAAAACATTACATACTTCCATGCTGATCCACTTATGTTGTCTTTTTGAAGTGAAGAAGTACAGAATTGAATATTTCAATGGCTGCAATATGATGCCTGTTTATGTTATTTGTTAACCTGGATTAGAGCAAAGGTCTTACTGAGCTGATGGGCTGAAACTAGCCAGAATAATACCCATTAGCAACAAAACACAGCTACACTAGAAAAGTGCCAAATAGCAGCTGTCCATGTTGAGGTCAGATCAACCCCGTGTGCACATGGGGCATGGCCAGTTGAGTGATTTGCAACAGCTTATTGCCAGTTCCCTAATGACTCCACATCCACATTTTATGAGCCTTTTTTTCTCATAAGTGCCACTGCAGAACTAAGTCGTGCATTAGCAACAAACAGTTTCCCACTATCCACTAATTGGCAGAGCTGTGTCACTTTTAACATGGCTGCCTCCTTGGTTTCACGGAAACAGTTTTTCAAGGCATCAATTTCACGCAAGTTTCACTACTAACCTCCGTTAATTTAAAACCAAAACTGCACAAGATGAATCCTGAATATATATAAATACAGTACACACCTATGAGTAGATTTTATCTCCTGTGGGTTTTTCCCTAGGGGTAGCTTTATTACTATGTTGCAACATCCCAGAATGCATTGCAAAAAGTCAGAATTGTATAAAACTACCCCATATGATATTTTCCCCAAACATCTGTTTTTTTTTCTGTTACTCAAACTTAATTTGAGCCTGAAAGGGATACATAAAATGGTTTTTTTTAATGATTACTGATTCCAAAGGAGTTAGAGCTCCCCCTGCTGACTAGCTGCAGTACATGTGATTTACCTCACCACCCTTATGTTCAGAGAAGGACCATGGGTCAAACAATAACTTGATTACTGGTGAAAGAAGATTTTCTTCCAATTCATTTAATTGCTACAGGAAATTTTTGACTTCGAAATGTGATTACAACTCAGACCGTGGAAATAATTCATTATTCTGGAACAGTCTCAAGCTTTGGATATCTACCCCCAAAACAATGCCAATCAGAGTAATCTGTCTTGTCTGGGCTCTGGGGATAACTGTTGGACAAGGCAAATGATAACTCAATCCTCAGATTGGAGTATAAATAACTGACTTAGGAATTCGGTGTCACCGTGGTGGTTTTGACTTGTTTTTTGGTCCAAATAAAATTAGAATAAAAACAGTTGCCTTTGTCCCTGTTCTCTCCTGTTTGTTGCTATTTTTGGACGTGCATTTGTTCCACTCCTCTGAGAACACTTGGTCACATAACAGAATGAGGCAGCCAGGTTTTGTTTATCTTTCACTCTGTGTTCAGTGGGAAAAACAAAAACACAGCATATCCCACTTTCTCTTGTAAACACTTGTCCAGATGTATGAATTTATCTTTGTTTAATTTAATTATTTAAGCAACGCAAACATTAAAGGAAAAACAGCCTACTCTAAATAGCTCAACAGCATGGAAAATTATCAAAGGCAAGGGTTACAAAGTAAACTTTGAAAAACTAGCCAGCAGAAAAAAACAGCTTCATTTTTTTTTTTTTATCTGTGATTTCTTTGAGTTTATGTGACAGACCTGACTCCTTGCATCATCACTTTGTCCTCTTGCCTCCATGTTACTCCTGTGTGGGTGCCGCTGCAGCATCATTCTAATCATTCATGACAATCATTTAAATTCATTTGCACAGGTGACACCCGTATCCATTCACTGTTCAGGCTGAGCACTGCTGCTCCTCAGGGATAACTCATAATGATTACTGCTACTGAGAGCGCTTAGCTGGCCTTACACAGAAAACTGATGGTGTGTGATAGCATCAACTTCCTCAGATTATATAATACCCACAAGGCACTCTGGATGTGCTGGAATTTTGCATCCATTTAGATTGATTGTCACTGAATACCAAAGGTGTCAAAGAGAGTGTGTAATGTTTTCAACTGTAGTTATGTATAATAACTAAACCCAGGAGATGGGAACTCTTAAACTGTGGCCTTTTGCTGTCTCTGAAAGAAATCATTCCCAATGAGGCGGAAAAGTTACTTTGCATTGATTAGCAGTGAGCAAAAACTTCATTATTTGTATCCGTTCAACCAAATAATCATTTTATCTTTATTCAGATAAAACACTGGACGTGGGCATGGCCAATCAGAGGGTTTTTCATAGTTTTAGCTTTCTTGCCATTACCATAAAACAAAAGAACAGACAGAAATTACACTGCAAAAGATACTATTAGGATGTTAGAGGTTTCTGAGTCAATATTTAATAAAATAGTTTAATAAAATAGGATATGGCTTTACATCTTAAACAGATGAAAATTGACTGAGACACAGCACAAGTTATAACCAGTTGCCACCACAAGCTTTCATTCATCTGCCAACAGACACTCCTCTCATCCTTTCCCTATCTCCTCCTCAATGTGAGACACTTTCTCTGGGAAAAAAAGCAAGTTTAAAGATGCTACAAGGAAGATACGTTTTAATTGGACTACCTTGCCACCTTCTGTCCTGGAGTATCATGAACACTCTCATAAAGACATGACTTTTAACCAGGCATGTGTTTGTTTTGGAACAAACTTTCTTTGTTCCAGACAACTTTTCACCAGATACCACGGCCAATGTAAGGTATTTGAAAGGTTTGAAATGTGACAACAAGCAAATGTGATTTGGTACTGTACGTCAGTAGCTGGTTAAATGTAGTGCTTCTAGCAGCCTGGTGCCAAGACATTTTGCTAATGTGACAGCAAGAAAACTGTCAGTTCGTACCGTAGTTTAGTAGCTGTCCATATGTAGCGCTACTGAGAGATTGGTGCTGTGAGACGTGTCTGTAATGTGTAGCCTAACGTTAGTGAATCCTGGTTCTGTCCTGCCAGTCATCTACCAATCAGAGCTAACGTAACCTCACTCTTCATTTTATTGATAGACTCAAGTTTGAACAGACCACTGCAGAATAACTGCTGACTGTGGGTTGGAATGAACATTAGCACAAACAGTTTAGCTCCTGTGTTAGCCTTTAGCTTAGGCTCTTTCTCTCTCATGTTTATCTTTCTTCTGCTCTTCTGTCCTTTTTCTGTCTGACAGCTTGGCTCCAGTGACCACCATCACTACAAAACTAATCACAGAAATTGTTTTCAGCAGAGAAAAACACAGACCTCTCTTCTCAATTCTAAACCTCATCAGCTAGCGCGGTGTTGTCATTGAGATTTGGACATGCCGTAAATCAGTCTGGTCCTACTTGACCCAATAGGAAGCTAAAAAGCAGCTACAAAGTAGCATTTGGAAATAACCTACATTGGCGATGACAACCTCGTTTTAAAGTGTGGATTATGATCAGGCATATATCGAAGGGAGACTTTTCAAGATCATTTTCCAACTCCTCACAGCCCCTTTAAATTAAACTAAACTCCTTTTAATTTACACACAACCTTTTTTTTTAAACAGGAAGCCCATCCCAGCCATAGTGAAACCACAGTTTCAGTGAATGAATCAAGCAGGAATAGGTATGGAAAAATGACTGGAGCTACAGGCTATAGGCAGCACATACTGCAATAGTAAAGTACTTGGCATAGAAATGTGTGTCCTATTTTTGACTCTTGTAAATTGAACAAACATAATCAATATAGACATATCTGTATGTCTCTGTAACTGTGCCTTCAAGACTGGAGATTCAAAGTTAACCTAACTGCACTTGTGTTCCATAAGGTGGAAAATCTGTCTTTATGAATTCATATTCAAGTTTAAGTTTTTTCCTGAGCAGCCTTCAAAATCGTTTCTTGACCAAGATAAATTGACCAAATTATTGGATAAAAGACTTTCAGATCATTTTTGGTCTTTTTTTTCTTTACATTGAAGTAAAGTAGTTTCTCTGATTGGTGAAATGTGGTTTCTGAGGATATTAATCCTTGTATTTAGAAAAAAACTGACAGTAAATCCATTTGTAATCTAACATTACTATTCAAAGATCAGTGCTGGATAATGATTATTGAGCGCTTACTTAATATGCAACGGACACCCTTTTTAGACAAGTTGAGGTTACAGCAAAGAGATACAGAGAGAGAAACCCAACAAATAAAAATGGCTTCTTCATTTTATGTGTATTGTCTGACTCTCATTAAAACCAACCAGAGGCGAGAAGGGGACACCAAGCTGCTGCTGCTGTGACCACAGGGCCGCAGTCAAAACAAATACAAATCAAAGCTCATCAACAGAATGCACTGGAAGGAAAAGCTGAACATTTAATGGGAAGTCTACAGTGAATCATTGTGTGAGTTTATGATGGAGTTAAATCCACAGTATTTCTAGTGTACAAGATGAGTTACAAGCAGCCTTGAAGCTCAGTTTGTTCAAAAAATAGAGATACCATCCTTAGACATTCAGACCTTTATAAAAACACATGTTAAATCATAGTTAACAAAAAGTTAGCGACTGGCTTAATAACAGTCTGTCACCTAGCAATGCCAACTTCAAACTCAATCTACTGAGATGCACCAACAACCTGAGATGCTGAACAACCATCTGCATTGATCTGAAAAATATTTTCTTATTTAAATTGTGTTGTGTTGTTTTTCAAGCACCTATGCCACAGGTAATGCTTTGAGTGAGTTAATGCTCAGGTTACCTCTTTCATCGCGGTGTAAGAGGCTGCGTGTTTCTGTGGGTCATGAGATCTGGCAGATCAGTCTGAGGCGTCTGTTTGATAATAACCTTGGAACGGAAGATAATAAATAATCAGGATATAACATTCAGATTTCAGAGGATAAGAAGATGTAGCAGAACCTCCAGGTATCTGATTAAAAAATTAAGTCTGTTTTTTTTTGTTTAAAAATTAAACTGGATCTAAAAAATCATATCAGTGCTTTGGCAATATACATGCATTTTAAAGTTGTGTATGTCAGGCATCAGAATGCAGAGATAGATGGTGTACATATGAGTTTCTGAGTAGGTTTTAAAACCATTTCTCATTCTTATAAAAAGCAAGTATTTTTTGTGGGAAGTGGTGTGCTTTGATACGTTTTATAATACGACTGTTACTTAACAAACAAAAAAGTGTGAAGCAAAAAAGTTTAAAGCTGTCTACTAACAGTGAGACTGCCAGCTGATTGGCTGATATATAAAATCCATGCCTGCCAATAACATCAAAGAAAACAGATTTACAAAGCAGACACTTCTTTTATTCCATGGTCAGGTAAAGTGTGAGCTAGAAACAGTTTTTATCAGTATAAGCCGTCCTGCAATCCTGACACTGTGAACTCGGCACAGCAGTCAGGGACTTGATGTAGAGACCATTTATAAAACGCCATAAGAAGGAAAAAAAGAGGAAACAAAAATATTTAGTAACTTCAACCCAAGTATGAGTTATGTCAAAAATTCTCTTCTAAAACTTTCCCATTGATTAGACTTCCTCTGTTAGCATAGGAAGCTATGCTCTAACTTCATTGTGAGGTCATCTCATACTAGCATGTGTTCCCTGATTTAGAAGTGAGTACTCAATCAGCAGAGGAAAATAAAAAAGTGGCAAAATATTTTTTTTAAAAGGTAAAAGCAACAGACACCTTGCTGGAAAAAAGGGAGGAAAAGCTAAGATGCTAGTTAGTTAAAAATTTCATAACATCTTTTGGAAAATGGGAGTCCTCTGTTTTATTTGTATACTATCAAAAGTTATTACATTTACGATGCTATGAGGAAGATCTGTTTTAATTGGACTCCCTCGCCACCTTCTGGCCCGGAGTCTCACACACACTGTCGTAAATTACTTTTAGTGAGGCGTGTGTTTGTTTTGGAATTACAGATCAAAACAAATTTTCTTTGTTCAAGACAACTTTTTACTGGATACAATGCGCCAAGTAAAGGTATTTATCAGTACTTTTATGTAGCGATATGGTTTGAAACGTGACATCAAGCAAAGTTGTAGTAGTTGGCTTTACATAGCAACATCCGCGGCCTGGTGCTCCGAAGTATCTGTAGGCTAATGTGACAAGTAAACACTGTCAGTTTGTCCTGCCAGTCATCTACCAAGCAGAGCTAACGTAACCTCACTCTTCATTTTATTGATAGACTCTCAAGTTTGAACAGACCACTGCAGAATAACTGCTGACTGTGGGTTGGAATAAACACAAGCCCCTGTGTTATCTCTCTCCTGTTTATCTTTCTTCAGCTCTTCTGTCCTTTTTCTGTCTGACAGCTAGGCTCCAGTGTCCACCATCACTTTAAAATTAATCACAGAAATGCCGGCAGAGAAAAACACAGATCTCTGTGTTTTATCTCTTCTAACTACTAAACTTTGTCAGCTGGCTTGGTGTTGTCATAGAGACCTAGACGTGCCGTAAATCAATCCGGTCCTGCTACCCGAACTGGAAGCTTAGAAGTAGGAATTTAAAATAACCTGTAGCCAGGAATACTGGTGCTGATAATCTCATTTTTAAAGTGTGGATTAAAATAAGGCATATAAATCTAGAAAGGAGACCTTTTCAAGATCACTTTCAAACTCCTCTCTGCCCCTCTAAAAAAAACAAAGAGACAACCACCTCCGTAGTACTCATTTTAAATCTTTTTTTTTTTTGTGTATATAAATACCACCGTGAGGGATTGCCAGTATGATCCATTGGTTTATCCAACCTGTGGCCATTCCCCACATGTCACTCCACTTTTCTATATGCTCTAAATAAATCAATAAGGAGCCTGAAAAAAGGAGCACTGTCAATGTTTGGTGTTAATATTCACAGAATTCCATTCACAGGAACAACTTATCCCTGCCTGGACTTGTACGATAAATATTACTGCAATCAGATGTCTGGAAACACTACTCACTATGTTCAGATTAACAGTGGATGGTCTCACTTAAACAATATCAAAGTATCCCCTTTATTAGGGTATGTAGAGTCAGACTCAGTTATTGTACATTCTTTTCCCTAAGGTGGCATGCGACTCTCCCTCCTGCTAATGTGTGATATTAGTCTAATGGTGTGTGGTTGATGTGAACAGCTGCTTGTTCCTTGTTGGCTTTATAATTAGCCAGAAGCTTACAGAAGAGGTACTGGCCCTTCTCCATCCTCTCCGTCTCTGCTGCTCTGGGACTGTTTCTCTTGGGAGCGTAAGCTTCCAGCAGAACTCAACCCTCACTGCAGGCATCTCCTCCATCTCTCATTCTTCCTGCTCCTTCATCAGCTCCTTTTCTTTCACCCAGCAGCGCTGATTCTGGGAGATGTAGAGGTGGGAATAGTTACCCACTGGGGGGCTGACATCACTGCAGCAGCTGGCAGAATATGGATTTTTGCACTATACTAATAAGACCAGGTGTTACACCACAAGAGACGCTGCATTTTAAATGGGCCTGGAAATGAAATGCAAACCCATTTAACTGTTAAGTGCGTGTAGGATGCAGAAAGCCCAGCATCTGGAATGCTTTTAATATTCATGCCGTGCCCATTTATGAAAGTGCTTTCCAAACATTCACAGCCTCTGATTCCTGACTTGTTGACTAATTGTTCAGCGGTGCCAAGAACCAGAGTGTAAACTGTGACAAATAGATTTCCCCTTGTGCAACATACTCTATCTACATAATGAACAAGGTCAACATGAATCCCAGTTTTGTACAAGTGGGACTAATTGTGGGCTGAAAGTTCTCACATGACCTGCTGCTGACTCTGTGCCCATCAGTAAGTACAGCTCATAGATCCATTCATTCCTTTGTATTTGCCCATCTTATTACTCATGTGAGAAAAGCTTTTCCATTATTATTGATTCCTTTTAGCCAACATAAAATTACTAAATAAAATAGCACTGCTCCGACCACTTAGCATGGTGTAGAAAACAATGATGTTGAGGGAGTGCAGCCTCCAGTAAAATGGATAAATAAAGAAGCTTTGAACCTTGGATTGATGGAATAATTAATATAAAAATTCAATCAGCCAATTCAAGATTCATCCCAATGTGTTAGCAACAAGTTGCTTTAAGATCTACAAGGTTATTACACAATACTACACAGGCATAAGTGATATTTATCAGATATGTTTATATGCCTTGATTTCAATGTAATGATATTTTTAGTTTCAGTTTGCATTTGTCAACAAGAATCATGGTGGATGTCTAAAGTATAAATGGGAAATATCTCATGGTGTGTCATCACAATAATATTAATACTAATGCATTTTATTTCAAGGCACCCAAGGACTGAACCTAGTTTAAAAACACTTCAATAAAAGTTAAAAAAAAAAAAAAAAAAAGAATTTAATAAAGTTTTAAAGAAATTGATTTAAAAGATGCGATGGATGGATGGCAGTCAGAGTGAGTAGGCCAGGCTGATTAGATGGTTTTGGAGACAGGATTTGAAAATAGTCAGTTAGTCTATGTCATGGATGTCTGGTGGGCGAAAGTTCCAGGGGACGGGGAGCAGAGCGACTAAAGACTCTAGACCCCATGGTCAGGTACCATGACTTGACCAATCAGTGAACAATGAATCCGAAGCTTAAAAGTGTTCATTATTTTATCTATCATTAAGGTGGGGCGGTATGACGTACTGGTAGATGGTAATGGTCTTCCTCAAGAAACCATCCACAGAACTGATGCAGGAGCTGAGCTGCCAACCACAGCAGATAGGTTGACCCCTTAACTGAGCCAACTGGATGTCTGTACTAAATGTGAGTAGATTTTCAGACCTCTACATTAGGGGTGTGTCATATCATACCGTCTGAGATAATACCGGTATAATTTTTTGGACAAATAATTTTGTCATTTCGCGATATTTACAGTGCAGAGGCGCACTGATGTATGACGCTCCCTGCTGTGTACAAAACAACAACAGCCGAAAGTGGCACGGCAGCATCAACTTCGTCCTCACATGAGGATTTAGTGCCGAAAATTAAAGCTCGCTCAGTGATGACGAGGTGGTTTGGATGAACAAAGTTTAGACATGCAGCAAATGCACAGGAGAACTATGACCACGAAGGGTGGCTGGCAACACCAAAAACATGTTCCAACACCTAAGGCTGGAACACACGACTGAATGCAACCAGGCTATGAAGACACGCGAGGAGGACATGAAAGCTACGTTATTATCCGTGGATTTTTTTTGCTCTACATCAGACGTGTGGTCGGGCTGAACGTCCGAAACCCGATATCAGCCTTACCCCTAATTCATACATACAGCGCGACCCATGTCACTCAGCGCAGGGTAGCGCCCATAGCAGCTGGATACCCAAGATCACAAGATCACAGGAGAACCACATGTTCCTGCCGGAATCCAACCCATGACAACGAACTTTAATGGTAATCAATAGGTATGTTAAGCTCATCTGGTCCTCCCCAAATGTCAGCTCATTCAGTCCACGCCTTCTCCTTTCTGTTGGTGTCCTTATAGAAAGAATGTGTTGTGTCGTATAGAATTATGAAGTTTTTCAACTTCAAAATTAATTTATCTTCCTCCAAAACATCAGATTTCCTCTGGATCTAACCTACTTACTATGTTCACATTTCAAGATTGACTAGTGGTAGTTAATGATTGGAAAAGTGCAATAAAAATGCTGTTATTTAGAAGCAGCAACCACCAATAATAAACCCCCCCATACCATTATCGCAAATTTCCTTAAGATATTGTGATCTAATTTTGAGGCTTTATTACCCACCCCTACTCTACTTATTGATATCTTATAGAAATCCCTGAATCTTTCTGTTCAAAACTGACCAATCTAAAAATAGACAGAGATCTTCACAAGATCCTTGAGAGACCTGCCGACAAGATGAGGTCATCAATTATGGATCTCTTAACTGGATCATGAAATATTGGAGGGATGGGCCTCAGACCCTAAAGTCTACCCATAGCTCTGCCCCCAACAGACCTTCAGAGGGCTAGCCAATCAAAGGGAAGGAGGTTTGTGGAGTGGGGATCCTTAAAGAGACAACGACAACAAACCTCTTTTAGTTGAGATTTAGTGCCTCTCAGTTTCATTGACAAATGAACACTACCATCACAGATGTGACTATAAATTTGACTTGGCCTGCTATCCAACCAAGCACAGGATTAAGAATAGTTGTTAACATTTCCTTTGACGATGTAGGTCTAGAAGCAAGACTGGTAATTCTTCCTTATTGCAAAATGTTGTTATGTGTTCACATATTAGTCATTTGAAAATTAATGGTAATTTAACTCCAGTTTACCAAATCCCTGTTCTAGTCATGTAACTACAAAGCAGAGAAACATAGACACCATTGTTTGATGTTCATTTTGAATGTGTCTGCTGCCAGTGGAGTGGATATTATGTTTAATTTCTCACTTGACTGTACAATCTGTCTCTGACGCTGTCTCCTGTGGGTCATATTATCCATGACATGAATACCTATGTGAAAGTATCCTTCATCAAGAATATATTGAAAAGTTCAACTTATACAAGTATTTATATATTGAGTCATTTAAACTTTGAGTAATCTGCTTCCTGACTTAAGCTGGAAAATCCTCAGAAATCGACCAATTTATCATCAATTCTGTACCAATTCTGACATGTAATGTTCAGATCACTCTCAGCAACAATTCCTCACCTTCATAAGAACATCAAATGGGATTTAATTTCTACTTCTCCAGTGTTTATTCTGAATGACTGGATGCAGGGCCACACTGAGGGGTTTTAAATGTACAGTCTGCTGTTGAACAGGGCCAGTCCAGTGTTTTGAAGTCGCCTGAAATGAGTCAGCATGTTAGAGGAGCCAGACCAGCTGGTTAATTATTCAAAACTCTGACAACCTAATGAAATAAAGCACTCAGGGCTCTCTTTAAAATGGTAGTAATGAAAACTAATGAGTCATTTTTTCTTCTCTTTGGAGATCAAAAACAAAAACAGCCTATATGAGCAAGAAGATGAAATGAAAAGCACCAACGAATACACAGCTGGCAGTCCATCTGACATATACATATGTACTTATAAATCTTTCAGCAAACAGAATTTTGGGATGAAACTGGATGCCTAAAAATGAATGTGAGATTGATATTACAAACAAAACACCACCATACATGCTACTGCTGAAGAAAACTTGTAGATAAGATAAGACCAGGCTGGAGCCAAGTTATCAGAGTAATTCAGACAAAGCAACCACAGTCCTCACATGAACGAGAATATGTGAACATAACAAAAACCCTTCGGAGACTCTTAGTTCAACACAGGATCACTTTATAAATCATGTTATTAGTCCATAAAGCGCTCTGTGCTTCAGCTCCTCAGCACATTTCTGGCTTGTTCGCAGACTATAGCCCCATAAAACCCCTGAGGTCATCAGTTGAGAGTCTTTTACCAAGAGTCAGATCAAAGTCTGGGCCTTTAGTTTCTGCAGGTCCTTCTCTCTGGAACAAACTGCCTGCTAGCCCGAGGTCCATCACAACTGTTTCTGCTTTCAGAACTAAACTGAAAACCTTTTTTATTCAACCTATTTTATTACACTGTGAGCATATAAATTTAATGACTCATGGTTGTCTGCTTCTGCACCATCACTTCTCTATAGGATTTTAATTTCCTTATGCTTATTGTTTGCTTTCTGTATGCTGTCTGATAAAAGTTTGATATTAATTCTGTTAGAAACTGGAATTGGTTGTTATCTTATGTCTTTATTCTCAGTATAAAGCACATTGTGCTTACCTGTAATGAAATGTGCTAAATAAAATTGCTATTGCTAATTGCTGTAGTATTATTCCAGAAGGGTGTCTGACAGCAAAATTGAAAATGTGAACACAGAAAAAAAATAAAACAACCTTATCTTCTCTCCTGATCAAACCTGTATAAAAGGTTTACTTTTATACTAAATATTCATTTTTTTATAGGTGCTTGAGAAAAAGAAAAAATAAGATGATCAAAACTTCCTTTGACAGTATGTGACCGGAAAGGCCAGCACAGCTGTTGCTCTGATACTTAATTAGCATAGAAGTCTTAGGAAATAAAATGATTGTGATTACTTGTGACTGTAACCAAGACAACTGACTTTGAACAGTATGTATCACATGATCACACCCACAATAAAACACGCCTTGATCCCACCAGACACTTATTTAAATGGATGGATTTGCCTTCCACCATCCCAGCAGATAGCTTTGGTCTCACTTCCCGACACAGATAAAACATGGAGATCAGATGGATGAAGACGACCAAAGACCGAGCTTGATCTGCAGTCACAGAGTGAAGCCACAACACAAGCCACTGGCTCATCAACGCAACAAACGGGAAAAGAAGATTGGCCCCCCTTCTGAACAATCGCATAATGACTGGCTGTTTTATTGCTGCTTTTATTCTCAACAGCCTTCTTTGGGACTCGGCCCATTCTGAGAGTAAATGCAGCTCAGTTGAAGGGCTATTTATTAGATAAATTGCATTTGCCCAATTGGAAGGATTTCAGGAATTGTTTGTTGTTGCCAGATAAAGTACAGAGACGCTGCAGAGATTGCAGATGTATTGTATGAATGTTGAAACTTTTCTGGCATTGAGCTCAGGCACAGATGTCAGGTGTTCCTGAGTTATTCACAGAGCTTCGACTGCAGTGTTAGTGAGGTGAAAACAGCACATAACAAACAGCAAAACAACAAATTTGTATGCCTAATTTTACAGATTTAATATTCTTTTGTTGGACTAACGGACACTGATGTTTTTCTGTAGGAGTATGAACTATCTAATGAAAAAGATTTCCTGAGGATGTGCACAGGCTTAGAGCCCAGGCTCAGGACCACATCTCTAAAACTGGTTTTATTACCTGTATCTCTTTCATCTATGCCATGCTAGGCG
Organism: Halichoeres trimaculatus; assembly: GCF_033239565.1. Lineage (NCBI taxonomy): Eukaryota > Metazoa > Chordata > Actinopteri > Labriformes > Labridae > Halichoeres > Halichoeres trimaculatus. The sequence goes on from NW_027437197.1 coordinate 22,470,005, forward strand.
CCACACTGTTGGTTGTGGCTGCCTGTTGCAGCAGTTCCCTCTTCCTTGTCCGTTTCTTGTAATTTTTTCTCTTTTTTTGTCATTTTTGCATTTAGAGTGAATGATTACTTTGTATGATTCATTTGTTGGTCATGGACACCAAACTTTTTATGTCCTCAGTGATATCTTTTTTTACTGTTTTTGATCCTGTGTTTGTCTGGAGATCCAACATGTAACCATGACTGCATTGTTTACATGTGAGATCAGCTGTTAGCACCCTGTAGCATGTCAATGCTAACTGGTGCAAGGCCTGATGTTTCCCCACAAGATGAGGAGAAGGAGACGAGGACAGTAGGCTGGTTCTCAGATGTGAGCTAAGAAGTGACGGCATCACCTGTCCTTCCATCCAACGTTATCGGGAACGTAAGATCTATCTCCAATAAGATGGTCAAGCTAGCCATGTTAACCCAGCAACAGAGGGAATACCAGAAGGCAGAGTAGCATCATGCTATTCACAGACATGGCTAACAGAGCTAACACCAGACACCAACACCGCATTGGAAGAGCTTCACCTGCTGTGAGCAGACAGGATCCAGGAGACAGAGACTGAACAGACTGCTGAAGAAGCTCAGTCCTGGACCCTGTGGAGGTGGAGGCTGGCTGAACTGGACAATGATGGACAAGCTGTCATCAACTATTTTCTTATGGACCTTTTTGCACTTTCTATACACTTTCTTACTTTTGTTTTCTTGATTGCTGCTATGACTCCTCCTGAATTTTACATTGGGGATAAATGAAGTGTTTTCTATTCTATTCTATGTCCGCAAGTCTTCCTGAAATATTATTTTCCACTCGTCTTAGGTCTCAAGACCTTCTTCACAACATCTGAACTGTCTCTGCTATCCTCCTCTCCTCAACCTCCAGCTCAGTCTTACCAGCACAGTCAGCAATGCCAAGCCAGAAGTGCTTCGAAAGAAGCCCTTACTTTAAGTCCATGCCCTCCTGATGCTGACAGTTCAGGCTTCCTTGACCCACACTCAACTTTCTCCACCTCAGCCTCTGCTCCTCTCTTTCTGCTTCAACCTTTTTCACATTTGAAACAGACTTTTTTTGTGCTGTAGTGATAAGGTCATGCTAGCATACAGTGGCATGGTCTTGGTACTGAAAGAACCATAATCTTTAAGGTCTTGACACACCAATCTTTTGTGTGTGTGTCCAAAACTGACGCACCTGATAAAAGAAACTCCACTTCATGTTAAGTCAATCCTGCTTGCACACTCACGCCGAAACTTTCGTCTGTCATTTTTTTTTAAATGTCTTTGATTTTTGCATTTTTGCGTATCTGCCCAGCTCGTTTCCAGGGTATTTTTTCTATTCAGAGAAACAGTATCCTACTTGCAATATCATAATTTCACATTTTCTGACACATTTTCCATAATTTCAGGCTATGTTTAGATAATAAATGTGTGTCCGTGGATATGTATATGTTTGTGTATGTATGTGTGTGCGCTCATACCTCAAACACACTGACAGCCACCGCTCAGAATCAAATGCTTGATCAATGATGATTCCATTTTTCATGTACTAGGGGAAAAATATATTGCATCAGAACCAGAGTGCAAGGTGTCTTTGCATTATTATTATTATTATTATTATTATTATTATTATTATTATTATTATTATTATTATTATTATTATTATTATTATTATTATTAATTAATTAATTTTATTTTTTATTTATTTTTCTTCATTTTTTTGTTTTTGGGGTGGGGGGGGTGGGGGTGGGGATCCAAAAATTGCACATAAAAAAAGAAGAAATAAAAAATGACTCAGTGTGCCTTCATGCTGGACATAGGGTTAATGTTTTGGATTCTTCTGATATATCAGTTATAAAAAACACAACATGTTGAAAGGAAAATCTTGACTTCTGCAGTTTCTACAGGTTAAATTCATTTGTAACAGGTTTATTTTAAGGTTCAACTTTGTTATCTCGTCTTTTTTTTTTGTTTACCTCACACACATATAAAACATTACACATTAAGAATGAAACAGGACAGACAGGTGACAGCTAGATTTTCAAATGTCAGGGCTGTCCTTAAACATTTTAATATCTTTTGGTAACAGAGGCCATACCAGGTGCATTTTTTAATGGTTTTTGTTTGGTAATTAAGTCAAAACCCTTGATATGTGCCTGATGTGTTGCTGAATGTGAAGCCACTCTTCTTCAGCCTGTATTTGTGACAGGAGAAGACAGGCTGCTGTGTTGCCTTCTGAAAAGGAAAGTGACTTGCCTTGTTAGTGCAGATGCCTGCCTCCCCCTGCATTCACATGCATAATACATCTCAACCCCATCTTTCATTCCCCTGTCTAAATAGGAGGCTCGCCCTCGTGACACACACACACACACACACACACACACAGCAGTATAAAGACAGGCTGGGCTGGCAGTGCACACCTTGGACCCATTTCATATCTGCCTGAACTGTGATCCAGTCAACCTCAAGCAGGTCTCTCAGGTAGAGGATGCAATATATATCAGAAAACTGACACCTAGGGCTGTAAACCTGCAGTACATGCAGAGACTCCAGGATAGCATTACTGAAAAGTTATGGACTCTTCTGTGAGAAAACTCCCTTTAATGAGCAGAGTCACAATAAAAGAGTCCACAACAACGATTATCTCTGCATTAAATGAAAATAATCAGTTGTATCTATAACACTTGATAGAAGAAGACAGATTAAAAGCATCATCTTAAACTGACAGTGAAGTAGCATATAGTGGACTATTGGCCAAATGACACACTTATGGAATAACTCAGCCTAAGCATTGAGCTATTAAGGAAGCACTGTCCTTAATTAGATGAAGACATAAACTCTTTAGATGAGTCGATAAGAAGGAGCTGCCTAATGTGATCTCCAGCAGATTGAAAAGCATTTAAGGCAAAGTACCAGTGACTGCTCAAATGGGATTGTGGCCTACGCTTTGGTCCCATCAGCATTCAGCTGCCTACACCCCCACCAATGTGGCTGACCCAGGGAAAAAGAGGACAAAGTGATTAATGCGCACAGAAGCCTGTACAATAACAGAGCGGGTAGTGTTTACATGATTTCCTGTACGCGAAGAAAACTCTGATCCACTGGAAACCATTCAGCATCATCACTGACAGCATTGTGTGGCTCAGTTGCTTTCAAAAGTTACTTTAAAAAGTTACTTCAGACATTAACCACAATGCAGAACCCAAGCTTAAACCTCTGTGCAGCTCTCCTGAGGCAGTGTTAGCACAATAACAATACAAACATACAACAGGTTAATGTTCACCGTGTTAGAATAAATGTTAGCGTGCCGACTAATTAGCAAGAACACAAAGTATTCTGACAGGTCATAAACTGAAGTTAAGTGTTAAACTCACTTTCTGGAGCTTGCATCAACAGCACTGTCACTGTTGTGCTAATTAGCAAAGCTAAACCAAGCTAATGAGATATTCAAGATGATACTTGAACCATTCCTTTCACTGAACCTGGCAGCGAGGAAAACAAGAGGGTCAGGTGAGGCAAAACTGAGACAGAGTGTTAACATGCTGAAAACTGCAAAGCAAGTGTGGGATTCATTAGGATTTGGAGCATATAAATAGATACTGTTTAGCATGTGAATGGACCAAAGTACCTGTTTTTCTGTATTTCCAGATAATGAGTTGGAATAAATGTGATTATTAAACAAGTGCAAACCAGGGACTTTCCTTTTTGTGTACAGGTGTGCAACACAACATCCTATTAGTAGAGTATTTGCAATGTTTTTTATAGTGCTAGTGTGACCTCTGGGTGCTGGTGTTGTTCGGTGTGAGGTGTGAATCAGACACGGGAGTCAGGACAGATGGAGCTTCCAGAATTTACTCTGCAAATCTGCAAACATGGGACACAGACAGTGAGTCGACAATCTTAAATGGCAGCTGGATTGGAGGTTCGCTCTAGACGAGAGTATACACAGACTGCCATAAGCACATTCATATGTGTGTGTGTGTGTGTGTGTGTGTGTGTGTGTGTGTGTGTGTGTGTGTGTGTGTGTGTGAGCGCCGATCGTATAGTGGCATTTAAAGAAACTATAATTGTCTTAAAACATAGCTGAGCAAAATAAAAGTCAGTAAAATACAATTTGAAATTACATTTAAGTACATGAATCAGTTTCATAAGCTCTTTATCTGTAAAACTCCTTTTTTCTCTTTTTTTCACAACAATAACTATCAGCATATCTCATTAACATACCAACATCTCACTTCATTCAACAACATACACACATACCTGCAAACATGGGACACAGACAGTGAGTCGACAATCTTAAATGGCAGCTGGATTGGAGGTTCGCTCTACAAAGAAACATCACAGGAGGATAAGGCTACAGTACACACCTCCGCGGCACGTTACAAGCTAATGCTAATGATGCCGGTTATTCATTCAAAACATATAAACGAACGAAGCAGAGGACTCGAACTTTGAGTATTACTTATATGACTGCACTGTACGATTAATCATTCAGTTTCAGCACTTTTAACTACTCCTAACAACTTTTTATGCTAACCACGTGGTGCAGCAAACCTCGAACCCAACTTACCTAGACGAGAGTATACACAGACTGCACAGAAGCGATGCGCAGCATCGTAGTTAACTTCCGCCCAAGCTTTTCAAAATAAAACAAAACTGAAACTAAAAGCGTCTGCTTCCCAAATTTGACAGGAATTTAAACATGAAATATTTACACTGTTACACTAGCATGCTAACAAATGCAAACATCTCTAATAATCGCTTAAACCTTACATAGTTTTAGGGTCAAATGTTACCTGTTTTGATGTTTGACAGCAGTAAAAATACCCTGGATGTCATTCTTCTTCTTCTTCGATGACTTCACCTAAAGTAATTCAAAAACACAAAAATGAGAATATTTAAAATTTCAAACTTTTCTTGGTTTAATTTTTTTAATATACTGAGACTGTTTGGGGTCAAATAGAGGAATTTCAAATCTACCAGTGTGGGCCGAGTAAAGAAAAATAGGCCATGTTTGTGTGTATTTTTAATGGGACAGCATGACAGTTGGACGCTGTCATGGGAACTGTCTGTGTCCCCACATTTGCTCAGGTTCCTGCAGAGGCAATCACATGCTGATCTGAAGGGGCACAAGGGAATCTGGAAACAGTGGAATAGTAAAACAACATAGGGGTGATCATGTATAGTGCATGAAAGTCATCCAGAGTTTCAGAGGGGAAAGATCTGCACCTGCTAACACAAGCACCTGAAACGTGATAAACAATCGACAGAAAAACATATCTGGATCATCTCCATTTTGGTAGGGGGTTGGTGGGATTTTATAACATTATAAAGGTACCTGAGCTGTCGTTTCAGAGACTGACACCATGGCTGGAAGATTTGTTGTGCGACAAGCCTGATCTGATCTTCAGAGATGAGGAGGGTGACAGAGCAGGATGTGTGAGAACCTGGAAGAAAACTCTGATTACACTGCGGGTTCCTGACATTGATTTTTAAATGTTTGAATTCTGAATGTTTTTTGCTAAATTGATGTTATTATGATTTCTTACAATATAACAGCAAGGATGGTTATGTTTTCAATTCTAACAGTTCCAGAAGTTTGTGCTATTTTCAAATTCAATAAGATGTTTTTCAATTATTATGGTTTTTATTTATTTTTTTGTGTAAAAAGGGCATGCAACCCCCCCCCCCCCCCCCCCCCCCCAAAAAAAAAAAAAAAAAAAAATTAAATAAATAAATAAATAAATAAATAAAATTTATATATATATTTTTTTAATTTACAGCTTGAAGAAATACACTCAACCTTTCTGCTGAAGCATTTTTAAGAATTAATTGTATATTTATTTATGTAAAATGAGCTTTTTCAACAGACTAAATAGGTTTGTAGTTCAAAATTTGGTATAGACACTTACTATGAGAGATTTCATGGTTTCAACTTTAACCTCAACTTTAACTTCATTGTCCACTGAAGGGAAATGTGCTATGCAGTTGGCCAGTGGGGAAAAAAAAAAAAAAAAAAAAAAAAGAACTCAAAACCCTTGAGAACAACTCGACATCACACTGAAATGGAAATGCGCACAAACACCCCAAAGAATAAGCGGAGGCAGCATCATCATTACAAACAGACAGATTGGATCAAAATTGATAGAAACTTGGAAGGTATAAAATATAAACAGTACATAAAGGTTGAGGAGGGGGTATTTTCCTTTGTCAGACTTAAAACCGAAAAAAACAAACAAAAAAACAAAAAACAAAAACAAAAAAAAAACATTTTTTTTTTAAAATCATAACAATGGCCAGAAATGAAACTGTTCTTCCAGCTTCTTCCAAGGCGCTTCATTTTTGCTACTCTCTTTGAAGCTCCCCATGTTTTACAAACCCCCTTCCTGCAGACCAACCAGCCGTCTTGAGATTTTTACATGAAATCCTCATCATTTCAGCGAGTCTTGTGAAGCTCTGATGCTTTCCTATTGACCATTTAGAGTAGTTCACAGACAGATTCAGGGATTTCTACAAAGCATGCGCTTGATTTGTGAGTAAACCTTGTGTCAAACACTCCACAAAGATCTCTGTAAAATGAAATGACAAACCCAGGAGAGAAATCTCATCAGAGACCTTATCAGCATGACATTTGATTGATTTGCATGCTTGTTTATCCATTTACAGGAAACCACACAGGACTCCCCTGGTATCTCTGTCAGACAGCTTTGTAGCCTGTCATGCAGACTACAAGGCAGTGACCCTCTGCAGATATACAGTTGCAAGCTAATCTACTAATAGTTCAAGCCACGGTACAATGCACTGACACTTCAGAGCCCAAGACACCTCAGCATTAATAAAAAAGAAGAAGCCGCGTTTATCTCACGGAGGATTGATGTTTCCAGCAGAATGGATTCATCATTTCTCTGCTGAACCATTTTGTATTTCAGGAATGGATTCAGAGTCACAAAGCACACCATGTTCAGCATGACCAACTCATGATGGGAAATAGAAGGAAAAGAGCTCTCAACTGTCTCTAATGTGTTTAATAGTATTCGCTCCATACCCCTTATCTTATCTGCAGCATTTTCGTAATTGGACTTTGAATCTTGGACAATTTGAATCTGCGTAATCTCAGCCTGAGCTCATAAATTAGAATGGAAAGGAGAAAAAACCCAAACATTTTATTATCAAACAGCATGCACACTGGAGTGTTGTGAGAGCTGCTGAGTGCTTCTGATAAAACTGAGTGGCAGCTCACAAAAAAAATCACACTTTCTCATTTTTCATGGTGCCAGAGATAAATCTGCGATACAGTATATCAGGTAGATTTGGTGCATTAAAAACCAGGGCATATTCCCTCTACTTCAGCATAATGGTGGTTTTAAAAATACTTCATAAAACACAGAGTGGAAGGACAGAGAGGAGTGAGAGAAGGACATTTTAAAGACTACAGTTTTATTCATGAGGCGTGCAGCTCTGCTGTTCTTTTGAGTTAAGACGAGCACTTACACTGCACAAGGCTTTTTTTTTTTCCAAGTGTGGAGCAATGGACTGTGTAAGAGAGTCACTTTTTGGGTTCTTGTCTTGTGAAAACATGGACAATGATTGGATGCATTTCTGACAGTGTTCAGTCAGTCTCTCCATCTTAGCAGAGTTACTGTCAATTTTTATCCAGTCACACCAGGAGATTCTGTGGAAAAATTGTACAATAGTTTAAAAAATTCAGCAGAAGTTTTGAGTTTAATGGAGTTTTGAAAGTACTTTTGGTTTGGTGCAAACATGTACTAAAAGGTAGAGTGCAGACCTACAATGTTCCCAAATATAAAGGGGAGTGAACAAAAAGCAGTGTTCAGATAGAGTTCTGAAAAACCATAGGTTCATGTTTAAGAGATGCATGGACAAGATTCTTCCTTTTGGTATCGGTACAGATTTCTTCAATAAACTCCTTTAAATATTCAACAAAGCTAGGTTTAGTTGCTGCTAGCTGTGCTGTTTCAATTGCCGTAACCTCCTGTCTTAAAATAAGACGACAAAATAGAGGTGTAAAAAACTGCAATTCCTCAAACATCCACTTGAGGCTTGGCTGCAGAAACACCAAATACCGCATACACATCAAGCTGTATTTGAACTGTGCAGAGGATCTTGTTTTTGAGTTATAGGGCTCTAATTTTGTAGACCAGGCGCAGGCGCAGGCGCACCTGCCCTGCGCCGGCCTTCGCCGTGCGCACAGGGCGTGACCGGCGCACTTTGCAAGTTTCCTGCAATGCCAAGAGAGGCGCAGTACAGGCGCACATGAGCGCAGGGCTGCGCGTCCACACCTCCCTCCGCGCAAATGGCAGAGAGGGAGGAGAAAAGCTGTGAGTGGGTTTAACACAGCCGAGCGCTGTTTTCACCAATGAAATGAGCGCCTCTCCTCGCCTTTAAATGCCCTGCAGCCGGGGCGCAGCGTCTGATTGGTCTGAGTGATCTCCAGCACCATGGACAGCGTGTTGGTAGCGGAGACAGTCAGAGCCACTGTGCCTGCAGCAGGTCAATGGACAGCGGGGCGCATCGGAGGACACGACGCGCGTCACCATGTGGGCCAGCTCCCGGGACAGATTTAATCTGTTCCTTTGTTATTAATAGGAGTAAAAAATAAAGAGGCAGTTACACAGCTGGCTTATCCATTCAGAATACTTTTGATCCACCTGCACTCCTGGTTTGTCATCGCCAAGCAAAGCCTCTGGTGATACACTGTATACTCTCCCAGTGTCTCCACCTCATCCTCCTAACAATAATGTACTCCATCTCTTTAGATCACGTTAAAAATAACGACTAAAACAGAGAAATATGGGATATCACGGGTAAATCCTGAGTGACATACATTTATTTTGTCTGTTTTTTTCTTTGTCTTTTCTCTCCCTCTTTTCTTTGAATTAAATGAAATGAGAGAACCAGATATACTCAGTATCAGATGTTAAGGCTGTTTATTGTTTAATCGTAAGATGTGCATCAAACTTCCAGCTGCCGTCAGGTTAACTTTCCATTATGACAAACGGCTTTAATCTGACATCAGATGTGATGGGACAGTTAATATAGATACAAATGTATATGCTGGTTCAGACTGTTACATTAAATAGTGATTGCTGTGATTGTTTATTACATTAAAATGTGCCTGACACTCTGGAAACCTGCCTCTGAGGCTTTGTTGACGTGTGCACACATGTGCGCCTGTCACCAAATTACAGCTGCGTGGGGTGCGCTGCGCCTTGCGCTGAGGATAGACCAGGTTGGAGCTGGCGAGCTTTCAGCGCACTTTTTTGGCACGAAATTGTCACTGCGCCAACATGAATCTGCTGACACCTCCCCCTGGTGCGCCGTCTACTCCCCCTGGCGCGCCGTCACACCCATCTCGGCGCAGACGGTCTACCAAATTGTCAAATTGGCAGCGCACGGCGGTGCGCTGCACGAAATTAGCACTGCGCAGGCTGCGCCAGGCTTGCGCCCCCTGCGCTGCGCCACGAAATTAGAGCCCATATCCTTCTTCCTCCTTCTACAACATCCCTTGACTTTGCCCTGCTCTCTTCTTCTCTGCCGTCGAAAAAAAATCATCATTGTTTTCATAACCTCAAGAGGTTATGAAAGCAATATTCATAACCTATTGCAATATTATTGCAATATTTTTTGGACTATTGCAATATTTTTTACCACCCCCCTTCATCGACCTTTGCAAACTGTAGTATATCAAAACTCTGCTAACCACCTTTGAACACATCACTTTCTCTTTCTGCACCTCCACTGGCTTCCTGTCCAGCACCCAATCATTTTCAAGATCCTCCTCATCACAGACAAAGCTCTCAATAACCTCACTCCCCCATAACCTGCAGACCTCCTCCAACATCACTCCCCTACGCGCCATCTCAGATCCTTGGGAAGCACCAATCTCCTGAGCCCCATCACCAGGTCCAAGTATCACACTGCTGGCGACACAGCCTCTACATGTCCCTTCCTCCAAACATCTGAAATTCAGACTCACTCTTCTCTTTCAGAAATCAACTCAAAACCAAGGGGCAATGTCTGGCATAGAAAATGAAGCCTGTGGGGAAGCGCTAAAAGTTGCTGTCCATTGGGAATCTGCTTAAGGCTGGCTGCAGAAAGACTGAAAGTTACTTACACACCCAGCCATAAAAATTGACTTTAACAACATTAAAAAGCATATTTATAGCCTGGTTCACAACATATGAACTCAGCTAAATGATGTACGGCAAAATGTACTTCTTAAAAGACCTCTTGAAATGTTGTAGTTGAGCCTTTTAGCGGGTCTCGTATATCAATTTGGGCGTCTCAGACCCTGCTAGACCCCACGTACATTGCACAGTGATAATGATGGATATTTAAAGTTGGGTTTTTCTTAAGCTGGATTCACAAAGGCAACAGTATGTACCTCAATTACCTCCAAATTCAAATTCAAATTCCAATTTGTAATCTTTTTGCATTTGAAAAGCTATTTCAAACGAGTTTTGTAGATGCTAAATGCAGCTCTGTGTATGACTGATCTGTAATTGACCTAAATTCATCTAATTCTTACCCCTTTCAGCTAAAAATTGGAGAGACTGTATTTGGACATACTGTTTAAAATAAACATTCATATGTTTTGTGGTTAAAACCAAAGTGGATTAATCATTTATTAGAAGTAGTATTTGTTTCATTAAAATAGGGGACGCCCCAATGACTTAATGTTCTATGAGGGGAGACTCACTGTCTTACACTTTAAAAACTCCTGATTTAGATGTTATTACAATTGTTTGATTGTGCAATCAGAAACACAGCTCAGCTCACGTGACTGACGGGCTCTTTGTAGCTGTTTGAAGGCGTCATACGCCACCGATGTGGCTGCAGAAACAGACGAGTGACGTCGCAGAGATTACGTCAATGTTTTATACAGACTATGCTCAAAACCCACCTTTTCAAGACTGTTTTCAAGACATGACTCCTGCCATCATAATCTCTTTTTACTGTTTTTCTTATCTGTCTTGTGTATTTACCTTTGTTTTCTTGTAAAGCATCTGGGTACCTTTATAAGCGCTATATAAAATCTAAAAATCTGATTTATTATTATAAGGGCAAGGGCATTTTTCAGGCCTAAGGACACCTCTTTATCTCAACCTAACTCTAAATTATGGTGAGTCACTTACTGTTTTCAACTGAGAAAACACAATTTTATAACTTGCATAATCTGCACCACTTATATTAAGAAACTGTTCTGGTTGGCAGCTGTGGGTGATGTGTGTCAAAGCTGCACTTTAAGAACACAATTGTTTCTGATTCAGTGGCAGAAGCCAAACTTCATCTGATCCCATAAAGATCTTAAATATGTGTCAGTTCAGTTGTTTTCTGCAGCATGCTGCAGTTTAGGAAGACTTTATTTTCTCTCTGGTTCTTCTTTATAGCTACAGCAGAGGTCATAACCCCACATATTGTCCAATACCTTGTTTCCTCTATGGTTAGCATCTTTTATTAATGCATTACTTACAGCTATATAAAAAAATCATCAAGTTCAGATTGTTAAGTGTGACAGTTCTCCTTTAATATTTATAGCTATGTCAGAGAAGTCATGCGATATCAGGCAGGCTGGTGAGACTGATCTACAGTGTGAGTGCCTCTGGATTCCATTATTGTTAGGCCTATGCTATTTCATTGTTGTGAATGATGGAAAGGGCCATGGTAATTGTTCGGGGACAACAACTTCCAACCACCAGGGAGTGCTGGGTAATATTTTCTCCTCCTAGATCAGAGATGCTTCACTCCTCCATGCTACGTTGCCTTCTCTGCCAGGGCTCAATAATAAGCCTGTCAGCTTGATTTAAAAAGCCTGTGGCAGTATTATGAGAGACACCATCAGATTTACAATAATTCATAAATCTCAGGCAATAAAGGATAAATCAATAGAGGTGTGACTTTAAACTGTTTTCAGTCTCCTTTCTCCCTGTGTCATAGCTCAAACGAGAGACACAATTCAATTGCAGAGGCAGGGCAGCACAAAGCACAATATACTGTTGGCAGTTCAATGAGACATATCCCCTTTGTGCACAAATTGGCAGCTTGAAACTTTAAAACTATTGGATGTGATTGGAAAAGTGTTTATCAAATCGAGTGGAGAACAATTAGCTGAATTGTAAACTGTGTGAGGCACATCTGTCACTCCCCAATTAACAGAAAATAGAGACTAATTATTCTGTGTGTGTCTCTCTTTCTGTCATCATGGCCCTATAAAATAAAATCGCCTTGATATATTTTCAAAAATATAATAAATGACTGGATTCTGAGAGTATTGTGTTAACACAATGTAATAAATTGGATGAGTCTTCCGAACAAAGACTTTAAGTCATGAAAGGTTAGTGTTCCAGCAACTCTGGGATTATTAACGCTACATTTCATTGCCAGCTAATTACTGAGAACGAGAGGGATATCATGGCTCCATCCTTTGTTATTTTACGCACTGATTGATTTTTTTCTGTCTTGAGGTGCCGTTAACACTCTTATTAAAAACATACAAGATCATCGTTTGTGTCTATGAACAGTGGACAATGCTGACAGGCAGATAAAGAAGAGCAACAATCACATTTTGAATCATGACAGGATAATAAAAGAATCACTACCTCTTTGTTTTAGGTAGTTGATTTTGGGGGCTTTTATTTCTTCATTCATTTATTTTAAATGGGTAAAAAAAGTGGATAGAGCAGGAAAAAGGACACAAGTGGGGAGTGACTTGCAGGAAAGGGGCTGCAGGCTGTATTTGAACCTGGGCTGACCGCTCAAGGAATAACCTCATGAATTGTGCAACCTATCATTCCAGTGCATCAAATGAAGGAGCTAACAGAGAGTAAAGAGAGTCAGGAGGTTGGATTTTCTTATAAATTGAGCACAACCATGACTCACTTGATTTCAGGCACTGGTTGTGGTAACAAGTTTGCACTGTCCAGATTAGCATACCGGCTTGGGTAGAAAATGCAATCTGGTATTCAAATAGAGAGAATAAAAGGAGCAAACAACTTGATCCAGTTCAGTGCAAAAAAAAAAGAACATTGGAACCACATTCTGCTTTCTTTAAAAGCCCCCCAAAATTGAAATTACTCTTTCACTGCCATTGACATATAGAGACGTCATTTCATAGGGAACGTTGCCCGCTAAAGAACAGAAAAAGGTAGAGACAATCTTTTTTTTTGATGAAAGAAGAGAGTCCACTCTTTATTTCAGTAGTTTCTGTGTTTACAGAGTCATAGAACTCAATATTCTGTGGGTCTTGAAAGATAGATCAAAATGGGCTAAAATGGCTGGCAGTGAATGAGTTAATGTAAACAAAAAAGAAGGGGTCTGTTTTTTTTTTTTTTTTGGTACGATGCTGTTAATTGCCTAGTTTGGCACCTTGGCCACGTTTTGGAGCATAAAGGTTAATACTTGTGCATCAACTTAAAAGCAAATCTGTAAACAGCTAAAAAAAAAAAAAATCCTTATTGGAGCTTAAAGAATGCAGTTCTCAAGTTTTTCTTTGTCCTTGTCCATTTATAACATAAGGTCACCAAAGAGACACGAGGTACCACTTTACCCACAGAGGCCGCCAAATCAACACAACCTCCTTAAAAGAACTTTCTGTTTGCAAATTAGTCCTTAATGTTTAATTTTAGAAGAGACAGTTTTATTTGTCAATCCAGCTGAGAGTTTCAAGATGAAAACATAGTAGGGCTCTAATTTCGTGGCGCAGCCTGAGCAGTGCTAATTTCGTGCGGCGCACCGCCGTGCGCTGCCAATTTGACAATTTGGCAGACCGTCTGCGCAGTGATGGGTGTGACGGCGCACCAGGGGGAGGTGTCACCAGATTCATGTTGGCGCAGTGACAATTTCGTGCCAAAAAAGTGTGCTGAAAGCTCGCCAGCTCCAACCTGGTCTATCCTCAGCGCAAGGCGCAGCGCACCCCACGCAGCTGTAATTTGGTGACACGCGCACATGTGCGCACATGTCAACAAAGCCTCAGAGGCAGGTTTCCAGAGTGTCAGGCACATTTTAATGCAATAAACAATCACAGCAATCACTATTTAATGTAACTGTCTGAACCAGGATATACATTTATATCTATATTAACTGTCCCGTCACATCCGATGTCAGATTAAAGCCGTTTGTCATAATGGAAAGTTAACCTGACGGCAGCTGGAAGTTTGATGCACATCTTACAGTTAAACAATAAACAGCCTTAACATCTGATACTGAGTATATATCTGGTTCTCTCATTTCATTTAATTCAAAGAAAAGAGGGAGAGAAAAGACAAAGAAAAAAAGAGACAAAATAAATGTTTGTCACTCAGGATTTACCCGTGATTTCCCATATTTCTCTGTTTTAGTCTTTATTTTTAACATGATCTAAAAAGATGGAGTACATTATTGTAAGGATGATGAGGTGGAGACACCAGGAGAGTATACAGTATATCACCAAAGGCTCTGCTTGGCGATGACAAACCAGGAGTGCAGGTGGATCAAAAGTATTCTGAATGGATAAGCCAGCTGTGTAACTGTCTCTTCATTTTTTACTCCGAATAAAGACAAAGGAACAGATTAAATCTGTCCCGGGAGCTGGCCCACATGGTGACGCGCGTCGTGTCCTCCGATGCGCCCCCGCTGTCCATTGACCTGCTGCAGGCACAGTGGCTCTGACCGTCTCCGCTACCAACACTCTCTCCGCGGTCCTGGAGATCACTCAGACCAATCAGACGCTGCACCTCGGCCGCAGGGCATTTAAAGGCGAGGAGAGGTGCTCATTTGATTGGTGAAAACAGCGCTCGGCTGTGTTAAACCCACTCACAGCTTTTCTCCTCCCTCTCTGCCATTTGCGCGGAGGGAGGCGTGGACGCGCAGCTCTGCGCTCATGTGCGCCTGTACTGCGCCTCTCTTGGCACCGCAGGAAACTTGCAAAGTGCGCCGGTCACGCCCTGTGCGCATGGCGAAGGCCGGCGCAGGGCGCCTGCGCCTGCGCCTGCGCCTGCGCCTGGTCTACGAAATTAGAGCCCGTAATCTTTAACATAGTGTTCTTATGATGTTTACCATTGGTTTGAATAGAAATGTTCAAATATTTGGGGTAAAAAGCGATAAAGAGCCTCATTCTTCTGTAACGATATTTAGAAACCACGATTTTGAGAATTACAATAATAAGTTGACAGAAAAGTAAAATTACCAAACATAAACATTTCCCTGTATTTTCAAACCAGTGGATTTGGATTACAAAAAAAAAAATGAGGCAAATAATGAATTTGAAGAAAATGCAGCCACAAGACTTTTTCTGGTTTTTAACATAACCTCTTGAAGAATCCTTGATTTCCAGTGGTTATGGTGCCCACCCTAACACTCAATGTTCATGGGTAATTGTTCATTTTCTATTCTGCACTTCCTACTAACATCTCCAGCCGTCCATCTCTAACAGAAGATAAATGAAGGAATCAAAATACTCAAAGTGTTATGCACATGAAGAGGTGGTAGTCAAAATCCTGAAGGTTTCTAAAGACATCTTACACGGATAATTGGTCAGTAAAGCATTTTCCTTACATGAGCGGGCTCCACCGCATCCAGAGGAACAACATTCAGTATAGCACGCAGTTCATGAAGCTTTGCTATAAGGTCAAAGGTCAAATCAATATGGAGACAATGAGCGTGCCAACTGACTACCCCTGAAGTATTCTTCATTTATAAGGCAGCTGGCATCGTAAACAGCCTTCAGGACCATTTATTATAAGTGGCTGTCTGGCAGGCTACTTTGAAGACCATCCATTTAGTGCTTAGCTCCAGGCAATAGCTGCTAAATACCAAGCTCTCAGTCCCTTCAACTGCATTTGCCTAAAACCACAAACAGGCATTGACAAATAGGACCAAACATTTCCGTCTTAAAGCGTTCAGAACACTTAACCTAAACAAGTCATTTAGGTGGAATCACTGTTGTGTTGAATTAGAGCTAGATTCACAACTAACTGGTTAACTTTTAGTAAAGTTTACATTGAAACTTCTTATTTCATCCATCAAAAGAAATATAAAACTTTCATTTATTATCAGGGCCCTGGGGCTGGGACAACACCAACAACAAGGTTCACTTGTTTATCTCACTGATTTCTCTTCTTAATGCTCCGAGCTTTTGGGGTATCACTTTTTAAATCTGTTATTTTGTTGTGTTGCAAGTTTCTGCTCCTTCAAATCTAACATAATTGATCTTCTTTGATATAGAATAGCATTTTCCTTTTGTTTTTTCCTCCCTGCTTGTTATTGTTGCCTCTTCACTGTCTGGAATGACAGATTCAGATGGGTTTGAAGTGTTTCTGAGGAAGGTAATGCTTTGCAGATTCCGGCACTTCCTGTGTCCGAAGTAAGATAATTTATTACTTTATTAAAAGTGTGAAAGTGGCATTTCTACTTGGGGTGTGCCATATTATACCGTCTACGGTAATGCTGGCTTAATTTTTTTGGACAATCTAAATTTGTCATTCCCAGATATCAACAGTGCAGAGGTGCAATGACGTATGACGCTCCCTGCTGTGTACAAAACATCAATGGCCAAGAGCGAAAGTAGCACAGCAGCATCAACTTCAGCCCCACATGAGGATTTTGTGCCTTAAAGAAGAGCTACCTCAGTGATGTGGAGGTGGTTTGGCTGAACAAAGTTCAGAAATGCAGCAAATGTGCAGGAGAACTATTACCGCGAAGGGTGGCAACACCACAAACAAGTTCCAACACCTAAAACTGAATTGTCAGTGGAATTTTTGCCTCTACAACAGATGTGTGGTGGAGCTGAACGTCCGAACCCGATATCAGCATTACCCCTAATTCACACTTTAAGTATGAACGCTGCGCAGCGCAGTTAAGCGGATTTCGGCCGTGTGCCAATTCATACTTGATGCGTCTCTGGTGCGCCACGCAGCACAGCACAGCGCAGGGCAGCACCCACAGCAGCTGGATACCTGAGATCACAAGATCACAGGAGAACCACATGTTCCTGCAGGGATCCCACCCATGACAACGTTCTTTCATGGTAATTAATTATTAGTTTGTTAAGCTCATCTGATCCTCTCAAAATTTCAGCTCCTTCTGTCCATGCCTTCTCCTTTCTGTTGGTGTCCTTATAGAAAGAATGTGTGTCCTATGGAATTAGTAAGTTTTTCACTTCCAAGACTAACTTTTCCTCCTTCAAAACGTCAGATTTACTATTTACTATGTTTACATTTCAAGCTTGTGTAGTGGCAGTAAATGATTGGAAAAGTGGCTTCCATACTGTGTGCAATAAAAATGCTGTTATTCACAAGCAGAAACCACTAATAAGAAGTTGTTCGATTTTTTCCCCATATCATCATGAATATCGTTATCAAAAGTTTCCTTAAAACATCGTGCTACAATGGCTATATCACCCACCCCTAATATCGACACTGTTTCCATCATCTTACCCTAAAGACTTTGAACCGAGCCCTCCCTCTTGTATATCCTGCATCGTTTACGAGCCGACATGCAAGTCAACAAGTAAGACAGAGCTGGCTGGGAGCAGCATTAGCATGCAGACTTCTGTTTTACAGAATAATTGACACTAAATTACCATCATCTCACTGTTGTTGTGATCTAGGTTTGCATTAAGGCCCCCTTTGCTCTCCACAGGGACTGCTTCTCTGCAGACTATCAATGCCCACTGGAACATGAGGGGACAATTATACTGTGACTACAAAAGAAGAACAGGATGTGTCAGATAACCACGGCTTCATCGTTCGCCTACAGATCCTGTATGTTTCAGAACAAAGCACTTACAGTCAAAATTAGACACCACACAAAGAAAACAATTATAACTTTGTATTCTAATAATCGGATATACAGAATCCTGTGATTTTCACTGTCCTGTCAAACAGAGACAAAAACAGAAGGACAGGCTGTCTTTTTTATCTGAAAGAACTCCAATGAATATTTACCGGAGAATTATATCTCCTATCCATTTTCTCTGTCAATCACACTGAAAACACTATCTCGACTTCCCTACAATGAAAAAAGTGTTGGCTTTGTCTCAATTATTTGTGTGTGTGAGAGCGTGTGTGTGCATATGTGTCAGTGTGTGTATATTAAAATAATGAGATGTCTTCATGTAGTTGAAGTGGATTCTCTCCTAGTGCGAATAAATTATGATCCACAGCTGATTGGATTTCTGTCGAGAGATTGAACAGGAAATGAAAGCCTTTTGCATGGGAAGGGGTTACAGGAGGGAAAATTGTGAGCCGTGATTAATGGTTTTGTGCAATTTATGCAGCCGTTTTCTGGCTTACGAATGTCGGAAATAAACAAGGCGATTTGCAGAGACAGCTAATCCTCGGCATCATTCAGCCCTTGGTTTCCGTCTGAAAGGGTCAATGATTGACTCTGATTTGGACTGTTCCCGGTTCAGAGGAAATGAATAGATGCCAATCACACTCTCAGTTCTGTCAGCAGGACTGCTCAGCTCTGAATGGATGGTGCAAAATGTCTCCTTTTATACCGGGCCAGAGATATGATTACATGTCACCTTATGTGGCTTTGCAGAATACAGAAAACAAATGAGTGTGCATGTTGTTGACATACATTCATAACATTTTTACAGTAAAAGTTCAGCAGTTTATTAAAATATTCCTGCACACAGCTGTGTTCTTTGTCTACTTGTGTAATCAAGCAAAAAACACAGTCTTGTTCAATGGTCATTTTAGTTTTTGATGAAGCATTTTGGAACGGCTGCATTGAAATACTCAGCATAGCTTTATTGACTCGTACCTTAAAGGACTGATGTGTCAGCAGGACCTGGAAAAACTGGTCCATGCTTTTATCTTCAGTGGGCCTGATTACTGTAACAGCGTCTTTACAGGTCTCCCTAAAAAATCAGTCAGACAGCTGCAGATGGTTCAGAACGCGGCTGCTTGAGTCCTCACGAAGACCAAGAAAGTGGATCACATCAGTCCAGTTCTGAGGTCTTTACACTGGGTTCCTGTTTATCACACTTCTGTTGGTTTACAAAGCTCTGAATGGATCAGGGCCAAGATATATCAATGATCTTTTGGTCCCATATGAACCATCAAGACCACTTAAGTTATCTGGATCAGGTCTGCTTTCAGTCCCCAGAGTCAGAACCAAACGTGTAGAAGCAGCATTCAGCTTCTATGCTCCAAATATCTGGAACAAACTGCCAGGAAATATCAGGTCAGCTGCTTTTTACTAGAGCATTTTAACAATTCATTTTAACATCTTCTCTCTAGCTCTGCACTGCAACTCTTATCTTAAAATCTGTTTTAATAACTTTTTAAACTATGTTTTTTTTTCAATCTTACTGTTTTACTGTATCTTATTATTTCAATCTGCTTTTTGATTGAATTTTAATTGTTTTTTTTTATTTGTTCTGTCTGTAAAGCACTTTGAATTGCCTTGCTGAAATGTGCTATATAAATAAACTTGCCTTGCCTTGTCTACCTCAGGGCTGAGTATTATAAGATAGTCTGTTCCTCCTGTTCACTCTGAACTTTAAAAAAGAAGATTTGAACCTTTCTGAAAATCAATAACATAGAAAATATTATCAAATCAAAGTTGCATATTCTTATTTCTCCTAAGATTTGCTTCTAAACCATTGAACAATGTGTAACTTGAGACTAAGACTGGAGTTGGACTCTGTCACGGCACCGGAGCAGATAGGCTGCCATTCAAGTCAATCTGTCAACTCACACTGGATACACTCTGTTGTGGTCTGTGGCTCCATTGCTGGTCCAGCAGTTTCACAGGTTATATGCAGACGTTCGATTTTTGCCAGATATGATACTGTGACACATGAATCCAGTGAAGAAGGATCAGATGGGACAGGAAGTTGTGGA
The DNA here is from genome assembly GCF_033239565.1 of Halichoeres trimaculatus. Taxonomy (NCBI): domain Eukaryota; kingdom Metazoa; phylum Chordata; class Actinopteri; order Labriformes; family Labridae; genus Halichoeres; species Halichoeres trimaculatus. Next base: position 22,489,872 of record NW_027437197.1, read on the forward strand.
CGGAAACAACCTGACAAACCCAGTGTGTCATGACTTTGGTTTTGGATTTGTGTATTTCTTGTTTTTTTTTTTTTCATTTAATTTTTCACTTGTGTTTGTGTGTTTCCGGAGTTTCTTGGTTATTCTTTGTGATTCTCATGTTTCCTGAGTTTTTTTTTTTTTTTTTTGAGATTTTGAGATTATTTCTTCATGATTCTTGTTTGGTGTTTTATGTGTTTTCTGCTAATCTATAGTTTGTGCTCCTTTTTTGTTTGGTTCTTGTCTGGGTCTTATGTTTTCTGAGTTTTCTGAGTATGTTTTCTGAGTCGTCCACATGAAAACACAATTTTACACCTCACAATGCAATAATTCCTTAAAACTGGTTAAAGTGAAGATTTTGGAAAACTCTGGTTTTGTCATTTTGTGTAGACGCTGGTAAATAGAGTTATTGGTTTTGAAACATCACAGCTGAATGACAGGGGCTCATCCTGATTGGATGGCACAGGTTTCACATCTGAAAAACAGTATTTTGGAACATGATTGTCCGTGTCTTGATATAGTCTCTGTGTGTCTTCAGTTCTTTTGTCATTTCGTTGTCACATGACTTGCTGGTCTCTCGCATCCTCTTGTTTTCTTGTGTAAGTTTTCTAGTGTTTCTGATTGTGTTTCTTTTGAGATAGTTTTGAGTTTTTTAATTATGAGTTTAATGGAAATAATCCTTTTTGTTTTAATCTGCTCTTGGGTCCTCCTCTCTTGTTTTTCTCTGTCGAACATTACACCATGATTGCCAAAATAAAACAAACTGTGTCAAAATCAGTCCCTATTTAGCTTGACTATGACAAACGGACATAATGAGCGAAACCAGACCAGGAGTCAACAGGTTTGAGGTTTTACAGCCCAACATGAATAAAGAGAGACTTATCAATGGGGAGGAAAGCACGGGAACTCCTAGGTCTGTGACTGCAGCTGCCTGTTCTTCATACCGCTTGATGGACTGAACACGCAGCCAGTGTCAGTCAACAAATGCAGTCAACTCACAACAGAGTGGAGTCAGACTGCAGACGTATTTAGTGTATTTAAAGCATTACTAATTTGTGTAAGCTCTTTATTAAGAGCAAAGCAGATCTAAACTGTCATCAGATGATCTCCAAAAGCTTAGAAAGACCAGTAGACCAAGTAAATCTTGTCCCTTGCATTCTCAGTGTGTTACAAGAAACCACTCAATAAGTGACCCCTGATCTTGAAACATTTCTTATGGTCCAGCTGTTGTCTATGTAGAACAGTCAGATAAAAGGATCCATACTTTAAAAGTGTTTTTTATGTCAGCAGTGCCTATGTGCTGCTGGGGTTATTATAATGCTTGCAGGCAGCCTTAATGGTCACTGCACTGAGTATCAGAGCCCAGCTTCCTGAGAAGATGAGGGGGGGGGGCTCTCTTTTCACTGAACCTGGTTGCTGCACCAAATGGAGCATGATGAGCAGTCCTTTCCAGAGCATGAGTCAATGATGATGTCGTCAAGGTCGAAACAGATTGTCATAACAACATCCAAGAACATTTGCTAAAGGGCGAATGGCTTTAGCTGGATAAATATCTGTTCCAATTGATGGCTTGAAAGGAAAACTCTTCACAACAGGCAGACAAAGGTAAACCAAATCTATGGTTGCTTCAAACAGCCATGCAAGTTTCTGAGTTATTTCATCATTTGAATTAAATGAATTCTCATATATAAGGACAAAAAGTGATTCGTTTTCTGTGAAGACAGATCTGATTGGGGCATAAATATGAAAATCATTCTGTTTATTTTGTGTCAAAGCCACTTTCTTTTATCATTTAACATCTTTGCAGAGAGTGTGGAGCCGACTTTAAACAGTTCTTATTAGAAGTCACATCACTGTGCGTCTACTGCTCCATCCCTCTGTGATTTTCACTGGAGATCTTTGTATTCCAAGTATTCCCACATTTTGTATTCTGGTCCTGTCAAAGCAGCTCATACATACATTATACAGAGACTATCACAGGCATACATATTTGGATGAATAAAAGACTGAGCAGAGGGTTCTTCAAAACTCACTGCGCAGTTCATAATTTAAGAAATTATATGAGTCATCACGAAGTGTTAGAGTGCTTTAATGTATCTGTAATACTCTGCATAGAGGTGCAGAAGTGATTCAGGGGAAAACAGTCAAAGGGAGGCAACAAAATATAGAAGTGTAGTGTGCACCGAGAAGTCTGTTCTAAGTTTTAGAGTTTACAATGAATAATTTAAGTTGAAGTGCAAAATAGTATAATTCAAGTTATGTTTAAATCTGCCTAAAATTTGAACTTATCAATAAGTACACCAAAAAAATCCATGAAAAACTTTTAACTTTTATACTGGGATCAGAACCTCTCTTTGTATCCTATCCAAAACTTCAAAACCATGGATTTGATCGGCTGGTCTCTCAACACAACTGATCAATTTTTCTGAACGAGGGAAAGGGCTGCAGCCAGGTATACCATTGACTACTGGGATACCTTGAGGACTGTATGCCTGTCGATCCGTTCCTTGGTGGATGTTGAAGATTTCTACATATTTGGAATTATGATAACAGGCTCTGCAGTTTGGAGCTGGTGGTTTCCTGATTTTGCCGTCTCAACAGCAATAGCTGTGGCCTTGTCACCATCAGATGGCACGAACATTGTTGAGTCTGGGTGGGGATGTAGTCCATGGACTTACACGTACACTAACATGAAGTCACATGGCACACACACTACCTTGGACCCAGCTGGCGAGCTCCTAGGTTCATCCCATTTCTGTTTCGCCATGTTTGTTTTTCTTATATGTCTTTAAAGGGATGTAACTGAAATGAAATTTCACCTCAGGGATCAATAAAGTATTCTGATTCTGACTCATGGACTTTGTAAAACATAGAGGAAGCCCCAGCAAAACCAACCTGTGGTTTCTAAGGAGGCATTTTAACACTCAAACTACCAAGGCAGTCATTTTGACTGCTTTTCAGAATTTGCAATGTCATAATTTTGTTGCAATAAATCCTTTTCATCAGTAAGGCCCTGACCTTTCCTAAATGTGTTTATATTGTATTCTAATTTTGTTTCATCATTGTAATTTCAAAACACAAAAGAGATCTGCGGTTTACTATCTCTAATTTCAACACCAGTCAAGTTGACTGCATGCTTTTTGCAGGGGGTGTCGAATTTTACTGTTTGCTACATTTTCCCGCCTTTTCTTCTGCTCTATCGTTTGTGTCTGTTTATCTAAGCACTGTGAAGCTTAAATCTAGCTATAACTTCCCTCAAAACCAAATGGATGCATAAAGGACAACTGAAGGGAGAATAACAGACATGGAGGCTTTAACCCTCCTTCAGAGTCTTGAGAAAGATTCAGATGGAGGAGCAGGTTCGGCAAATGATGTCTTTTGGTGTTTGGAAGACGCCTCATCTAGCTCTTATTTATTATCGTTTCCATTTTGTTCCCTGATGTGTGTCTTAAGTTTTTTATTAATTCATTCTGAAATCTTTCTATTGATTATTGACACTCAGTCTAGCAGCATTTTGCAACTAGAATGACCATAGCAGTCAAAATGACTGCTATGGTCATTCTAGTAGTTGCGAAATGCTGCTAGACTGAGTGTTAAAAACTTAGTGTGTATTCACACCTAGATCATTTGGGGCAGTTGTTCCAAAGCAGTGAGCAGCCCCCCTAAAGTCTGGTTCGTTTGGGCAAATGTGAACACAGCAATCGCCTTGGTTGCACAAGCAGGTCTAGATCGCCAAAAATAGGTGGTCTCGGCTCGTTTCTGTTCAAGCCCTGTCGTGGTTCCTGTGCAGTGAGAACACAAACGCCCCAGCAACTGGCACAACTGACTCATAACTGTGGCTCACACTGTAGTGATGGGGGCAGTAATGAGCCCGGTTGACAACTGTATAGTCGGAACAGTAGAAGAGGAAGAAGTGGGAAAATCAACAACAGCAGCAGAAGAAGAAAAGACTGAAGAACTGAGGAAAATAAGTCATGGGCTCACGTGCAGGAGCAGTAAAGAAAAAAAGTGCCTTATCGAGGTGCCTTAACACAGTCAGGACTTTTGAAAAGACTATATATGTTGATCATATAGCGCATACTGTTAGCCAGATAAATGCTATAACGCAAACTAGCCACACACGTTGTTGATGCTCCATGGCTGCTCTTCCCTGAGGAAAGCAGGTAAGAACATGAATGAATGAATGAAGGTAAGGAAACTCTCTGTCTTCCGGGTATGATATCTGACCAATGAGAGAAAAAAATGATCGCACGTGACATTTGTTCACAACTTTGGACCGCAAGAGACTTGTGAACACAAACAAATCAAGTGACAACTACTACAATTGTATCATTTTTGCCTCTGAATCGAAACAAAGCAAAGAAGCCACAGGTGTGAATACACCCTTAGACAGAGGTGGTTACACTGAAAGTTCTCACTGAACATGACTTTTGGCCGACCTAGAAACAAGCAAAGATATGGAGATGAGATGGGCTTTTAGACTCCTCGGAAACAAGTAATGTGTTGCTCAGCTGTGTGTTAACTCTGCCTCAGAAACTTTACACATAACTCTCACACTAGCCGCTATCAGCTTACATCTCAGCTGATTACATCTACACATCCAACTGAAAAGCAGCAAAATAGATGTTTGAGTTAAACTGCTTCAGCCTTCTTGATGAAGATTCAAAATACTGTGTCGTAAATCATTTCTGTTTACATCCTGATGCTACGAGACTTCTGAGTAAAAAAATGCACATTTTAAAAGTTATCTTTGATTAAAACAAGAAAGCAGTGAAGGATTAATCATCCTCAAACACAAGAGCTAAACATTCCCTTTTAGTCTAAACTGGCTGTTAAGATGCTGAATGTAACAAGATTATTCCAGCGTCTTTTGTTGATGTTTCATCTCACTTTGTATTAAAAGTGATATTTGTGAGTCAAGATATTTTCTGGCATATTCTGAAAAAATTGTTTGCTGATTTGAAAGTTTTTATTGTCAAAGACTGAAGAACAAAGTCCCCCAGTTGTTCGTTATGCATATTTTAGGATAGTAGTCCGAGGGGACTTCTCTGCCAACAAAAGTTGTGTCATCAACGGCCCCACCGTGACATCTTGATTACAGAAAAGTGACAAAGCCATCTGGAGTGATGGAGTCTGTGAATACTGATGGGTGAATATTCAAATTATTGAAAATATTAATCCTCCCTATCTTCCATTGAAAAAGGAATACCTTCCCAGAAGACCTCCAGAACATTTTAGCACCATACAAATCATGTATGTTTGGTTTTAAGGGTTGATATCTTGCAGTTTAATGCATGTTGGACTGGCGTTTTTTAGGTGGAACATAGTGTAGTGGGATAAGGAATTTGAAATGCAAGGCTTTTAATGGGGAGCACGGAAAACAAATAGGTGGTTGATTACAGTTGTTTTTTCATCAGATTTCAGAGGCTGAGAGAGATTGTGAAACATAGTTTTCTCTTAGCTTGCTTAAAGTTTTTTTTTCTCTTCATTTCTCAACAAAGGCGGACGCTTTTCTAGCTCCCTCCTCCCTATCTTCTCTGCTTGCTCTTGGTCTGTCTCTGTCTGAACTATCAGAGCCTCTCTTTGTATTCTATCCAAAACATAAAATCATGGATTTGATCAGCTGGTCTCTCAACGCAATTGATTGATTTTCTCAACGTGGAAACTGGGCATAGGGGAACCACCCTGCCCCGGTGGAACGTTTGAAGCAGGGTATACAATCGTCTCCTGGGATACTTGGAGGACCATATTCCTGTCGATCCTTTCCGTCGAGGATGTTGAAGATGTCTACATATTTGGATTTATGATGACAGGCTTTCTGCTGTTTGGAGCTGGCTTTTTCCTGATTTATCACAAACTTCAGAAGCTGCAAGCTGCTACTTTTGCTATCCACAAGACTGTCAATACCCAGTGACATGCAAACTTCATCACAGGCAGGATAAGATAGATAACTTGGAGAAGTTGTTAGCGCGGTTTGGCTGTAATCGGCCACCAAATTAGGTCATTTGGATTGCCACTGAGTTGACCAGCAAAACTCTAAAGCAGATGAAAATTTGACAGTCTACCTGATCCAAACAATTTTCATCTCTCTTTCGGCTCCTCCGCGTTAGCCTTGGAAGGCTGATAAGTGTTCTACTCTCCTGGATGGCATGCAGGAGATGGCTGCCCGCTCCCCCGTGGCTTAGCAGTGACATTCGTGCTAGTCTTCGAGTGTTTTTGTCTGTGTTATCATGGGCTTATATGTTGAGATGTTTTCTTCTTGGTGTCAAACTATGCTCCCTGCTGGGGGAATAGTCTGGAATTGACACTTTTTTTCCCCTCTCCTCTCCCAAAGGAGCGCTTGGTAGCTGGCTCCTAGGTTTATCCCATTCCTGTCTTCCCTTGTCCTAGTTTGTTTTCTTAAATGTCTTGGAAGAGATGTAACTGCAATTTCGTTAAAGGTCTATCTTTCTTAATCCCAACATTCTCAGATGACCAGTTAGAGCCACTGATAACAGAGAAAGCTACACGATTTGGTGTACTAACAATGATCTATTCTTGTTGTGTTTACAGGGACACAATGGCATCCTACCTGCGCAAGCACATTTTGCTTGCCAAGGTCTGAAGATGCTTTACCCAAGTCTTTAACAAAGCAACTCACGCCTCAGCGCTAACAGAACATGAACAACCAAGGATAGTGCTTGCAACAGATTTTACAGAGACAGGCAGTATTCTCACAATAAACACATTCAATTGAATTCTTTGCATTTTGGAACCCCCAAACTCAATCTCCAATGTGTGCTTTTTTCTAGTTGGTAGCATTAGCAGGTGTGTTGCTATGGTGCTGTCAGAAACGGCCTGCCGTTTCACTCAGGCACAATCAGGAAATCAAGCTCTGATGTTGGGGAATTGGCTGGTAATCCCACTGTCATTGTGCTTGAGTAAGTGTGCGGTCGGCCAATCTAAATTTCAGACATGCCAGGAATTCATTCGCCTGGTCGGGAGCAGGTGATGGGGCTGTGGATGGCTCCCTGAAAATGTTGATTTGAAATTTGACCACTTCAAAGCAGTGTGAGATGTAAAAACCAGGAAAGAATCAGTCTCCATTATCACAGTGTATATCAGGCTTAACAATATCAACAAGCAACAGGGACCGACGACACCCTAGATATAAAAATCATTGATTTAGAAGAGATAATCAATTCTACTGTATGGTCTCACCATTCTAGTGTGACTCAATGAAATCATCTCTGCTCTGTATTCAGCCTCACCTCACCGGAGCCTGCCAAGTCACCTGATGATCTAGCACTGTGTTATGTAGACACCATCTGGCTTTCTTTTTACCTGATTCTGAATTCTGTGAAGATCTTTTACAGCAGCTTTGTGTATTGGGCCAACCTATCACAAAGAGGGAAATGAACGTGAAGTGAAAAGCATCTCTTGAGTGATGTGTTCATCATTTGTTATTCATGTCAGTCGGACCTTCACATCTCTATTGGAAGCAAAGTATTGGCAGACTGGAACGCGGTAGACTGCCAAGAGGATTTACTCTGGGAGGTTAAGGTCTGAATGTGGGTTTAAAGAAATAATCTTTTTCTACCTTTTTTTTTAGAGCGTCTCTGATGCATCAACTACTCTGCTGCAATTTAGGCTGGATTGATTTGAAGGTCTTAGACATCAAGTGCAGGTTTGTGTTTCAATATCTTGAAAATATATTTTTTTCTCTGTTTTGAAACATCAAAAACCTTTTCTTTGTGAATGTGTGTCAAGGTGTGGTGAGGATAAGTGATAACAGCAGTACGTTATTGATTTTGTCTTGGCCATTTACAGTCTGATGCTGAATTTGGGGAATGCAGAATGAAGGCTTTTACTTGTGTTATTTTGGTGGCTATTCAAACAAACCCATTCTGTTGTAAAACTTATGGAATTTCTCTTCAGTCCCTCATAAATAGTTCAGTACATCCACAGGTCAGATTTGGACAAAACCACAGAAGTAGTTTGCAAGGTAGACCCGTGGATGATCAGGCCCCTCTCCTGTGGAGTGACTGGTCAGGGTTTGGCAAGGAGACAGCCTCTCTACTTTTACGAAGTAAACTTAAGCCTTGTACACGCATGTAACTGGGTATTTTCAAAAGCGAATATCTCCCCCTCATTAGTTTTTAAAAATACTTCTGTCCACACGCAGCGGGAGAATTCACCGGGGAGTGCAGCTCAAAGCATGCCAAATCCATATGCAGCAGTGTGATGTTGGGGAACTAATATCTCTGTTTACCAGCATCTACATAAAACCAGAGTTTTCCAAAATCTTCACTTTGGCCGGGGTTTTCAGAAAACACCTGGCCATGTGTGGGCATGGCCTTAGAACTTGTTTTTTTGATGAAGCTTATATTACAGCCGGCTTACGCTTTCTTTCGCCGCTTATGCTTCTATAGGGTTGGCTTAAAAGTCCCATATTATGCAAAAATCACTGTATTAAGTCTCTTAGTGAAATTTGTGGGTCTTTGGCTTTCCTCCCAGCCCGCAAAATGTGATATTTAATGACAAAACCTGGACTTAGCATAGACATTATATAGAGTGGACAGCGTGGCTCTGCCAATTATCATTTTACGGTTTTGAAGCCAAAATACCCCCGTCACAGGCGCAGCCATTGGTAGCAATTGCAGCCAGAGTCTGCGCAGTAGAGACAATGAGGGATTCTGGGGGAATCTGAGTGGAGCTGGGTGACAAAAATAATATATATTTTTTTCTTTCGAGAGTCTAATCACTTCTTGACTCTACCTCCTGACATGTTTTACAATTCCCCCATAACATACACGAGAATGGCAGCTGTCAATCATCGTTAAACCTTACGCAAAGCCTCGTTTTTAAACTTATATAACTAATGAAAACAAAACTTTTCAGAAAAAAGAGGACTTGAATACAAGACATCCAAATGATATCTTCAAATCACCACAACAATCGGACGTGAGAAACATTTCTACGAGGAGTATTAATTTTTAAAAGTTTGACCACAGCCCATCTGGAATGGCTGGAAAGCCGGATTTTCTAACCTATACTGCAGCCAGTCACCAGGGGGAGCAGTTTTTCTGAAGACACTTTGAGCCGAGGAAGCAGACGTCCACTTTTTTTTTACAGTCTATGGTACTTAGTAGTGCTTGTGAATGTAAAATCCTGACCTAGAACAAGTTGTTTGGATTTTGGGGATTTGCTGACGTCAGCGATTCCCTTTTTTTGACCAATCAGGAGCAAGCCTGACCTGATTGGTCCACCGGAGCAGATACCCCTGAACCTCCTCCCCGCCCACTCCCGTCCCCGCTGCTGGAGAGTAATCTCTCCAGCGGCGGGGAGGAGAATGCCAAAGTTGAAAAGCCATCACTGCTTTATTTTTGGCTGTAAACAGCCACATAGTTTCATACACAAGATACCGACCAACTCAAGTCATTCGAACCTACTACCGTATTAGTAGTCAAGTCCTTCAGGCCAAAATTATTTGCACTGATTCAGCACTTAGCATCTGTTGACTTTTTTTCTCTTTTCTGTTTTACTTCTTCTTCCTGCATCTTTGTTTTTCCATTTTTTTGGCCCAGCTGGTTGTGGCAGATGGCAATTTCCCCATGAATCTGGTTTCATTTAAAGTTTCTGCCCATTGAAAGAGTTGTTTCCCCTGCCACTGTTGCCAAGTGTCTGCTCATGTTTGATTATTGTTGGTTCACTGTAAATGTCACCAACACTAAGCTCTAGGCCAATGGTTCCCAAAGTGGGGGACGGGAACCTCTGGAGGGGTTTACCAAACGACTAAACACTCACGGAGGTAGTTGATAAATGCCTTCCGAAAACAAATACATTTTTATAAAAAAATATTTTTGAATATTTCACTGTTGAAAAATAAAGAGAAATATGAGTTGAACGTTATTTAAAACCATGCAAACAGAAAATGTTCTTGGGTACTGCTATTTTGGGGTCACTTTAGAAAGGTCACTGCTCTAGACGACACACTCTGCACTCTACCAAGTTGCATTAGTTGAAGCGATGTCATTAGTTTATATTTTTAAATAAAAAGAAAGTATGTTTACTGTCTGATTGAAAGAGGAGTGATGTTCTACTTTAGTGCATTTGGGTTCCTGCAAAGTCACAGCTTAAGGACATGCAACAAACACAACCATTCCCCATCCTTTTACCTGTTCACTCAGCCTAAGGACCGTTTTTTCTAAAGCTCAGGAGAGCAGCATATCCAATTCATGAGGGTCACTGCCCCAGCACTTCGGCGTGACAGGACGACCACAGCCGTTTTGCCCTTTGTTTGCCCTGCTGTGTTTGTGCAATTTCCCCCCCTTGGTGGCCCAAATGTTTGTCTCCCTTATCTCTGGTGGCCAGGCCACGGCTTACAGGGAGGCCTCCTGGGAAGTCTGCAGTTGACCTCAGTTGTGTATGCACTTAAGAGACTCGTATGGCTTGACAGGACCCTGGATCTAAGACTACCTCTGGACTTGCCAAAGAGACTGTGTGAGACTTACAATATTTACATAAAAATTAAGATTTTACAATAAAAAGAAACAGTTGAGGTAAAATACTACATGGAATGTGCTCAATGTTTGTTAAATTAAAGATGCTATGAGAAGGATCTGTTTTAATTAGAAGGTATTCATCAGTTTAGGTATGTGGCGGTTTGAAACATGACATCAAGCAAACACTGTAGTAGCCGGCTATATGTAGTGCTATTGGTTGCTCCGACATATCTGTAGGCTGACTTGACAATAAGTAAAGACTGTCAGTTTATGTGTAGTTAAGTAGCTGTTTATATTTAGCACAGCTGTCAGCTGGGTGCTCTAAGACATGTCTTTAATGTGTAACGTTAGTAAATCCTGGTTATGTCCTGCCAGTCATCTACCAATCAGATCTAACGTAACCTCACTCTTCATTTTATTGATAGACTCTCAAGTTTGAACACTAACAGTTTAGCTCCTGTGTTAGCCTCTAGCTCATGCGCTGTCTCTCGCTTGTTTAGCTTTCTTCTGCTCTTCTGTCCTTTTTCTGTCTGACAGTTAGGCTCCTGTGTCCACCATCACTACAAAATTAATCACAGAAATGGTTTTCAGCAGAGAAAAACAGATCTCTTGCTTCGGAACTTTGTCAGCCGGCGTGGTGTTGTCATAGAGACCTAGATGTGCCAATCAATCTGGTCCTGCTTGACCTGATTGGGAGTGCTAAGAAGTCGTTAAGACATTTATCATTTTGAAACAACCTGTAATCTGTAATACTGGTGCTGATAATCTCATTTTAAATTGTGGATTACAATCAGGCTCAATCTTGAAAGGAGACTTTTTTAAGATTACTTAGAAACTCCTCACAGCCCTTTTAAGACCACTGGCATTAGCTGCTTCACTTGCTAATGGAATGACGATACTGGACAAGAACCACTGCACATAAAGAAATACTCATAAACATACTTTAACGTATAAGCACACCAAATCTGCAGCTTGCAATAAATCTGAAATACAGAGGGAAAATTGTCATGTGATAATTCTAAGTCCTGCTGCCCATTATCCATCCACTGATTTGCAGAGTGGACGATAGCAGCCTTTACATAACAATCCAAGACCTTGGCCTTGTTCCTGACCACTGCCCAAATCCACTAATGAGCCACATATCAGCCCCACAAGGATGTTTAAAGCAAAGTTTTACCCCAGCCTTGGCTTTGACATTCCATTTCACTGGGATTTTGATTTGTATGCAAATGAAATAAATGTTTAATACCAAAACATTGGCTCTGCATGGAGATTAATAACAGCTTTGCAGTGCTTGGGCTGATGAATTATTTCCCCCTCTCCCCTTGGGTCTGTCCAGCTCCTGCCTGCCAGCTAGATGATAGGTCCAGCTCCACAAACAGGGATCTCCCTGAAAAATGTGACACTGCCATTTCGGCGTTAACTGTTAATACCTGACAAAGTCCCAGCTTGGACTGAAGTCTGCATTGTGTACTTAAATTACAAGAGCACTTAGTATTCTATGCAAATGTCAAAATGAAAGATCGCTGGTACCATGTCAGAGCACTTGTGACGGTGTTAATGCATTACAGCATAGATGTAGTATTATCATATTATCCCCTTTGGAATACCTCTCTGAATATATTTTGAAACTTCTCCATACAGAGTTTTACTGTAACACTCACCTCCTTCATTTGTATGTTGAAAATAAAGCCATGAGTGCAGTGCGAGAATCTCTTTTTGTGCAGCACAATGATAGTGTGACAAAGAAAAAGCCAATTACTCTGCAATCGGTGAGGCTCTGTGGGGAGTGTTACAGAATCCTTTCACTGGCATCTCAGTCTTTTAAAACTTCAGTCCATATTCATTACACATTTACCAATAACCCTGTTCAATATTTCTTTCCACAGCATCTCTTTTGTTGTTGCAAAGCTTGGGCGACTCAAAGGCAGCAGTCCTTTTTGTGTTGGCCAGAGGAGACAAAAGTCAGTATTAATTGGCTGTGAAATTAATGGTGCATGACGCATTATCTTGTCGATATGCTAGCTATAGCCCTACAGAAACAAGGAGTTTGCTGATGCTTGTTTTGTTAGCTTGCTGAGGAGTAATGAGACACAAAAAGTTTGACTGACCTTGAGAAACAACTTTTGTATAAGACATTTTGTAGTTTTATTACATTTAAATTAGGGCTGGGCAACAATTAAATCTTTTAATCGTAATTAATCGCATGATTTCCCTGATTAATCATAATTAATTGCATTGTGAAAGTGCCATAACATCTGTCATGCAAACACTAACTCATTACTTGTTATATAGAAATAGTTAAATCACATATTTAGTGCAAATCAAATTTACAAAATGTAAATACAAAATTAAAGCTTATTGTCACTGTCAGGGCATTAAAGTGATACTCCGGGATGGAACAAGTTGGGTCCTATCACAAGGTTTAGGGCAGAAATTACCCCTACAGCAGTGTTTTTGTGCAGCAGAGGCCCAGGGCGCTCACACCAAACACCCCCTCCCTGCTCGTCAGACGGTTTCCTCTGCACTCAGATGGGGCCATATTTTACTTGACCAAAAACACAAATAAACGGACTCCCACTGAAAAACTCTGATATTGGTCTGCATTCACGCTTTATTTAGAGAATTTTCAGCCCGTTGCTTTCACACAAAAACACAGCTAAATAAGGCTCTAGTTCTCATCGTGTCTCTTCGTCCTGGCAGACTAACTGCGTTTGTTTATATCTGGCACGCCGTGCGCGCAGGACTGATACACTAAGCGGCGAGCGCCTTTAAGTTCCGTGGCATTGCCCCTCTTCTCCATGCTTGTTTTGGTTACTCATCATGTTTCTCTGCCAATTTCACTTCCGGTTCCACTGTGGTCAGCAACAGACATTTACAAAATAAAAGCATGTGAGCAACATGCACTAATGTGCGATAAAATATTCAATGGCGTTAATAGATTGACAGGTTAAAACGAAAATAACGCGTTAACTTGCCCAGCACTAATTTAAATAATAACTTTTTACTACCAGTCAGGATTGGACTCCTCCAGGGCTGCTCTTTGGCATCGATTCTGTTCATTACTTTTATGGACAGGATTTTTAGGCGCTGTCACATGGTGGAGGGAGTCAGGTTGGGGGGTCAGGATCCCATCTCAACTTTTTGCGGATGCTGTGGTCTTCTTCGAACACTGACCTTCAGCTCGCACTTGGGCGGTTTGCAGCCGAATGTGAAGCAGCTGGGATGAGGATCAGCACCTCTATGTCTGAGGCCATAGTTCTCAATTGGGAAAGGGTGGACTGCCCACTCCAGGTTGGGAGAGAGTCTTTGCTCCAAGTGGAGGAGTTCAAATATCTCAGGGTCTTGTTCACGAGTGAGGGGAAAATAGAGCGATAGATTGACAGACAGATCGAGGCGGCTTTAGCAGTGATGCAGGCGCTATACCAGTCCTTGGAGCTGAGCCAGAAAGCAAGGCTCTCAATTTACTGGTCAATCTACGTTCGTCCCTCACCTATGGCCACGAGCTGTGGGTAGTGACTGAAAGAACAAGATCACAGATTCAAGGGGCTGAAATGAGTTTCCTTCGCAGGGTGTCTAGGCTCAGCCTTAGGGATAGGGTTCGTAGCTCGGACATCCAGGAGAGGCTCAGAGTAGAGCCGCTACTCCTCCTCATCGAGAGGAGCCAGATGAGTTGTTTGGGGCATCTGTTGAGGATACCTCCTGGACGCCTCCCTCGGGAGGTGTTTCTGGCATATCCAACTGGGAGGAGACCCTGGGGCAGACCAAGGACAGGATGGAGAGATTATATCTCTCGACTGGCCTGGGAATGCCTTAGTATCCCCTCAGAGGAGCTGGTGGAAGTGGCCGGGAACAGGAGTCACTGGTCTTCGCAGATGGCACTGCTGCCCCCGCGACTTGGGCCCAGATAAGCAGTGGAAATTGAAAATAAAGTAAACTTTTTACTAGTTAATATTATACTTAGCATAGATTTAGAATTGTTATTTTTTTCTGCCAAAAGAATGGTTTATTACTGCTACAGCTAAAACTTTACATAACATAGTGTTTAATTTCATTTTTTGGACTTGTGTGAGTTACTGTAGTTTTAAGAGAAAACTCCATCAGGCGTTTAGTTACATGCAGTTACACAGGGTTTTCATAAAGTGTCCATATCCTATAGTCTACCTGGATTTTTGGATATGATGAAGTTTAAGTCACTACGTTGGAGAATTTCTGACACATTTTTGTGTTTTTGGCATATAAGGACATGAAGTGGATGAATGCTACAAGACACAAGGAGGCACGTGCAAACCAGGTCTACCTGCCAGCCAAAATTGTTCTGACTGTTGCAAGTAGTGACCATGTCCCCTGCAGTACTACAGAGGACACCTTGAGCATGTAAGCAACTCATTTGTCCTTCTGAAGTCCTAACCTTGCATTCAGCAATTTAAAGCTAATTCAGTAAAACCTGTAAAATGTTTGACATGTGGAAATGAACACAATAGGGTAGAAATGTAGACTTAACATTCTTCTTTTGAACAGATCATGTTAAAGTGTAAAGAACTGAATGCAAAGCAGACCTCACCCATGGCAACTGACAGTGGGGGAGTCTGTGGGAGTCTTTCTGCTGTTAATTTCCACTCCCCTTTGTCTCTGATTGTTTCCAACATGTTTCTGAAACCACTGTGTCTCTTTTTAATTAAGTCTCATTTTAGAGGTTTCATTAAAAAGCCAATTGCACTTAATTGAAGACTTCATGTTACCAACATGATACTGCACACAATGTTCAAGGACTGAAAGTCCTGGCTGAGGCAAATGAGGATGTTGGTTATTTTGGTCTTTTCAGTTAGTAGATGAGTATTTTTCTTTGGTTTAATTAAAGTTGACCATCTTTACAGTTTACTCTATTTAAAATTTAAAATTTAAAGGATGGTTATATAACTGGTGGCAAAATTGCACTTCAGACTTCAGTTCTTGAGTTCTGTTTTGGAGTATGGGTCTAATAATGTCATTGGTTGGAAACTTGAGAGCCAACATATTTGAAAAAACACAGATTGAGAACAACTTTAAACCAGAAAAGAGAATTTAATTCATGGCTGATAGTGCCATGTTAGCAAACTAGCTGGAAGCAGCAGGTTTTGTATAGAAAACTCTCAGCCAATTTTGCCTCAACCATCTCAATTCTGCAGCCACACACTGATCTCACTCTCCAGGGTGAAGGCCTATTATATGATTTACCAACTGGAACCTTCAGGGAGGTTATCTGGGGAATTACTGTTGTACATGACTTCCACTCCCGCCAATATGGTTGCTGCTGGAAGACTGAAAGATCAGGACAGTGAAGGACAGAGAGGGTATGGCACTGTGGGATTGTACTGAGCAAAAGGCTTTGTGCCTGCAGAACCAACAGGCACACATTCTGTCCTCAGAGTGCTGGCAATGCGTTGCCATAATCCTGAATAGAACAATCCTCAAATCTGGCTCGATTCAAGCCAGTGTTGTGGGAAATTACAGATGCTATGCTGTGCACAAGACCTGAAATGTTTGATAGACGTAAATACAGTCAGCTGTCGGAATTGAAATCGAGCAATTCCTGTGAAGAAGTAATGGGAAAAAGCAGAGCATCCATCATAATCAGTGTTTCCTGGATCATGCAAACACTCCACCTTAGGGCACGCTATCTGAAGCTCTGACTCTGTATTCACTCCTCTGAAAGATTATCGACCTGCAGCTCACTCTCCGAACACTCTGTTGAAAGCAACATTTTACAAACCGGTGCTACCTCTCAACCGGTAAGTCAATGTTTCCTCCTTCACAGAGGACCTTAATTGCCTCCTGCATGTGACAAGTGCTGTGCGAATTGCTTTACTTAAATGATTGATGGGGGGAAGTCTGCTGTGTTGAGGCTAAGACTGAAGCATGTGATGTAAAAAAAATGGATTTAGAGTCAGTAATGAGATTATGAAAAACAACCAAGACCCTGAGGGGAAAATCACTTTTTTTTCTCTTGCTTAGCTAGCTTTGAGGGTCATTAGATGTGCATCAAGCAACCTCTGACTGATCAGCCACAGCTAATTGACTCAGCTGGAAACCAAACATGAACTGCTCCAGCAGCGACAGGTCTGGGACAGTATAAATACAAATTTAAAATTGATGACAGAGATGAATAAGGTATTAGAGTAGAATGTAGCTACAATATGAAACTGCATTTTAAATTCATCCTTTGGTTTCTGTCTCATAACAGCCTTTTAAAGTTTTATTTATCACTTGTTAAGAAATCGTCGATCAACTGTGAGTGATTCATGGTCAAGACTGACAGCAAAAGTAAAAACTTGTTTTGAGAGGAGCTGAAATTTTCCCATAGGATCACACCAAAATCCAATATTGCTGCCATCATCAGTCAGTCAGTCAACCAACCCAACAACACATAAATCTATTTGAGTAAATTGCATACGGCAACCTAGATTGTAAAAATATGTCTGTCTGAATCGCTAATTTCACTATTGGCAAACACTGTACTGGGGGTGAATTTTTTTCTAACTTGGCAGTTCAGAGGATATCAAGATTGCTAGCTTGCCCAATCAGAGGCACAGTTCAGCTCATGTGACTGATTTGTGCCCTAAAGCTGTTCTCTAAGCCCCTGTCACTTTCAATATGGCCGGGATAGCCAATCTTCTTCAAAAGTCTGTTTCAGAAACAGACAGCTGACATCGGGGAGACCACATCCAATAATCATGCAGTCTATGTTCAGTGCCAAAACACAACAAAGGCCTTTGCACACCAATGGCAATGCAAATAAATGGCACGAAATTGTGAAAAATTCAGAGGCAGATTCTGACGCGCCTGTCTGTGCATATTAGGAGCAAACTCCCCCAAACATTGTCTTTATAATCCTTGTCTTTGTAGTTTTAATGTCTTAAGAACCTGCTGCTGGGACACGAACGCAATCAAGTGGTCTGCCATATTGAATGTTTTAGTATGTGACTTGTCAACAACAAGCGTTTTGATTAGTCGGATATGTACTCATCTCAAGTGAAATTTAGGAAAAATTAACCGTTGTCTGAAAAAAATAAAGCTACAATTTCGCTCAGCTAAATAACATTGCTGGTGTGAAAGCTGCTTTGAAAAACAGTAGGTTTGAACAAAATAAATAACATGCAAAATATTCAAACATTGTCTATTTTATTTGAACCTACTTGTCTGTATAAAACACAGACAACATTTTTTTTTCTTTTTCTTTCTTTTTTGTCAACTTTTGATACTTCAGAGTTAAGTTGAAGTAAACTGCCGATAATCCAGATCTAGGTTTCAATTTCATACCATATGAAATGAAATGAGTTTGGTTGGCTTCATTGTAAAGTAAACCTGAGTGTCATCAGCATAAACAGGATGTTATGACCATTTTGTTCAAATGCAGGACTAAGATTTAAACTCCCAGCCCTCCCCTCCATGTGAAAACACTGCCAGTAAGTTAAAACTGAGAAAAAGAGAATTGAAACTGAAAAGTACTGATGCTCTAAAAAAAAAAAAAAAAACATCACATAAAAATATCCTCAAAAAACAGCAACTCTTTTAATGTGTCTATTTTGATTTTCAGTTCAACATTTTACAATGCCAATCCTTGTTTCCGATTCAATTCAACTTTTTCTACAATGCCAATTTTCTTTTTCAATACCAAACTTACTGTCAGTGTTCTGACTCCATAATCACCCAGAACAATCAGGTGATTATTTGTCACTTATTCATTCCTGTTATGGTAGACACCAACAGTTCTAAATTAAACTGGGTCTTTGAAAAGAGTCACAAAATTGTTGGTTAATCCACAATGCTCATGGAGTCCTAAGTGATAAAAACTTGTAGTTTCCTGTTTTTGTACTTTCTTCCACCTAAACCACCTGCTTTGACTTCTTGCTAAATAATATATCAAGAACATGTTGCAGAGGAGCAAGCTGGAATGTAAAATAGCAACATCTGTTTTATTTATAAGGATTTTGGAAGAGAAAATGGTCTACATGACCTGGAGTGGGAGTCACACTACACAATAAACAGTGTTTTTACTGAAGGATAAATTCTGATGTGGAAGGCTAAATTGCAACAGAACCAGACTGTTGCTATTGTCAATATCATTTCTTTGCTATTTTGAAGTACATTTCCTTTTACTACCACATGCCTATTGATAATTAAAGTGTAAATCGAAAAGACAGTCTTGGCAGTTTAAAATGCATATTTAAGACCTCTAAGCCATAAACTGCTCAATGAGTGTTGGAGGGATGGATGAGACAAGGGGGAGAAAAAAATCTTAGTGAGTAAAAGTGAGTGAGCTTCCTGCCTGAGCTAATTTAGTTTGTTGTTAGGCGCCGCCCTGTTGGCTATGGCTGCCTTTTGCAGCAGCCCTGTCTTAGTCCATTTCTTGTAATATTTTCATCTCTTTTTTGTAACCTTTGTATTTGGAGTGGATCATTACTTTGTACGGCTCATTTGTTGGTCATGGACACCAAACTGGTTTTGTCTTCAGTGATATTTTTACTATTTTTTCTCCTGTGTTTGTCTGGAGATCCTACATGTAACCATGGCTGCATTGTTTACATGTGAAATGAGCTGTTAGCAGCCTGTAACATGTCAATGCTAACTGGTGTAAGGCCTGATGTCTTCCTACAGGCTGAGGAGAAGGAGGTGAGGACGACCTGCTGGTTCTCAGATGTGAGCTAAATAGTGACGACATGGACCTGTCCTTCCATCCATCGTTATTTGGAAAGTAAGATCTATCTCCATTAAGATGAATGAGCTAGCCATGCTAACCCAGCATCAGAGTGAATACCAGAAGGCAGAGTAGCATCACATATTCACAGACATGGCTAACGGAGCTAACATCAGATACCAACGCCACATTGGAAGAGCTTCACCTGCTGTGAGCAGACAGGATCTAGGAGACAGACTGAACAGACTGCTGAAGAAGCTCAGTCCTGGACCCTGTGGAGGTGGAGGCTGGCTGAACTGGAGAATGATGGACAAGCTGTCGTCACCTATTTTCTTATGGACCTTTTTGCACTTTCTATACACTCTTTAATTTTTTTTTTCTTGATTGCTGCTGTGACTTCAATTTTGTTGTACTTGTTACAATGACAATAAAGTTCTATTCTATTCTATCCTGCCTCATTTATGAGATCTTTTGAGAAGCCGTCAAACTGATTTGATCCAAGAATTTTGGTAAATAATCTCAAATGGCAGGGTTTAGGGCCTTAATAGGACTTAAAACAGTGAAATGACTGTGGACCTTTTTCATTCTAAAATTTCAAGCGACAGCCAAAGCTGTAATTTACCATGACTACAATTGGCTGTCATTAGTCACCCACTTTGTTTCGACTGGGACAATGAAAGTCCCCTAATTTTAATTCATTCATCACCGTGTGCTTATTCCCATTTCCGTTCATTATTAGTTTCTGAACCAAGAAAATAAGTGTGACAACCAAAAATATTTGGGTTGAAGTTGTAATTGTGCCGAAACTGTTCATCTCGCCACATCGTTAAAAAGACTCTGGAGGGCAGGACGATCATGATTCATCGTCAAATTCAGGTGTCAGATCAGATAATGCTAAAAAATGTTCTGTCCTTCAGGGTGCTGATAAAAAAGAGTAAATAATTCAGAGGACCCACTGCTTTTGACTATTAATCCAAATTCAACTGATCCTTTGACTGCAGGGCATTTTGGTCACTGCATTTTTATGATGAGGTATTTGAAATATCTTTGTGTTTGCTTTTTCAAAATAACAAACAAGTCTCAGAAACACCAGCAGTAGCTTTTCTTTCTGCACACCAAGTAAAAGCAGAAATTTTCTTCAAATCTTTATACACTGTAGATCCCAGGGTATATTAGATTTGTATTCCTCCATTATATTTCAGGAGTTGAGGTGATGTCTCTCATCAAGTAACTGTCAACCCCTGCTGTCCTCAACACCTCCATTTCTGCAGTAACAAGAGGGCAGACTCTGACCATTACCCCTTTTTATGTGAGTGCCTGAGCTCCAGTGTGAGGGCTTTGTAACTGCTGACATTCTTCTTTGGCAGAGGTTTTATCTCACACACACAAGCTGTCAGCACAGTCGGCTCTGGTCACACCACAGCTCTCCTCAGCACAGCAGTGTCCGGCTATATTTATTTCCTCACTCTATAGATATAAAGACATAGTGATGTGGACTGTAAAGCCCATAAAAACCCTCATATACTCTTTGTGCGGAGTCTTTTCTGTGTGCCATAAATGTAAGTCTTTTATTTATGATAATAACATGGGATTGACTTATAATGTAAAAGGCAATCTATTGTAAAAGGGTCCCTCTGAAATTACTGACCTGAATTTCCATAGACCTATGTGAATGCAAACCTGAAAAGCCTTTAGTGTTTGTGTAATGTAAAGTGAAATAATCTAGATTGGAAAAGTGCTTTCCTATTCTCGTGTTATTTGCAGTTTGAAACCAACAGACAACAGCAGCAAAATACTTCCCTCCTCACAATGTCATACAGACCTTTAGGGTCCGCAGGGGACTACTGTCCTGATCATAAGCTCTCAAAAACACAAGTTGAAGCATTTTTTTTTAAAAGGAACTACCCCCTCAAAAAAAGTGCTTGTCAAACCTGGTAAATCAACTAAATGTGCTTAAGGCCCCAAACGGCCTCCTTATAAGGAGGCTCTATGAACCAATGACCCTCACTCACATTGGGGAAGTCATCCAACAGACACGCTCTGTGTCTCTGAGAACTGAAGAGACAAGGCTTTCCCAGATCAAAGAATTTCATTGCCAAATCTGAAATCTTTAAAATATACAGGGGCTGAACCAAACCTTAATCAATAGTTGGGAGTAAGACAAAGTGTATATACACGGCCAAAATATGTGCAAGTGGGGATAAAAACTAGATAATGTATTTATCAGTTTTGTGAGGGCCTACCACAGAATTTCATCCTGGTGTTTAGTAATGACTGATTTTTCATCCCTCAGTCACAGCAGTATGATGACTACATGTAAAGTGAATACTATTGGCTGTCTCTTTACAACAGCACCTGTTATTGGGAGGGCTATTCCAGAAGCAGTTGAATGTTTTGTTCTCTGACTTGACAAAAGAAGAAAAAATGTGTAAATAAAAGGCTATGAGTTACTTTGACAAGTGCAAAATATGACAACTGGAGAGTTAAGTTGAAGCATTTCCAAAGCGTTAGCATTTATGGGGTGATCCCAGTCTGTGGTCAATACCTGCCACAAAGTAGTCCAAGGAAGGAAAACTGGCTAAATGGTGCCAAGGCTCACTGATGTGCATGAGAAGTGAGACCGACCCATTTAGTTCCATTCAATAAAAAAGCTAATTGGCCTGAAAAAAATGTAATGCTGGTTCTGAATGTACAGTGCATCACAGTTTGTATGGGGCTGCATAGCAACAGACTGATCAGGACAGTTAAAAGCTGTAAGCACATGAGTATCTCAACCAAGTCAAAGGACACCCTCAGAGAACTGAAAGAGTCTGCTTCTAGCATCCTTCTAACATCTGTATGCATGTCCAGTCCTTACACAAACTGGACCACTAGTCTTGACGTATTATCTAGAACGGCCCATTTGGTCATAGCGTTAGCTACATGCACCACTGAAAATAATTGGCCAAACAAGGCAGGTGTAGAATGTCACAAGTTGGGGGAATCTCCTGGAAAACCCGTAGCCAACAAATTCAAAATGCACATGCCTACTACACATAAACAACAATAAAGATGGCGAGCAATTACAAGTGACACCATTCAAGAAAATCAAGAAAAACATGTTTCAATGTAAGAAATATAAATTTTCTTACAAGAATAGACAGCTTATCAATAAAATAACAAACAGAAAGAGAAAGTTTGTCTAAAGACCTTGAATAGGGTAAATGGGTATGGTGTTTTCAAGTGCACAGCTAAGGGCCTCAAAAATAAAAATAAAAATAAATAAATAAAATAAAATAGAATAAAAACAACGCCCCAGTAACTTGAGGAATTACTCTACAAGCAGCACACATCTTGAAAGGACCCAGATGTGTAAAATCAAAGAGCCAAACAAACTTGGAAAACTGACAGTAGTGAGCCTTGCCTCTCTTATCTCCAACAAAAAATATAGAAGCTCACATGAAATAAAAGAACACCACATGTAAAATACAGAAAACTATTTAAACCACAAAAATAAGTAAACTAAAAAAAGGCACCCAAAAAACAATCAAACAAATGAAGTTGACAACTACTGTGCCACTAAGGCCAGGGAAAAGAGATGGGTCTTGAGGAGAAATTTAAAAAGAGCCAGAGATGACGCCACTTTAATGTGCTGAAGTAGATTGTCTCGTGGTTTGGCGCCACAACAGTAAATGCACAGTCCTCTGAGCTTCCCCTTGGTCTTAGGCACCCTCAGGAGCAGTGAATCAGCCATGAAAATTATGAGAAGAAGCGCGAGTACTATGTGAGTAATATTACTAGTAGCATGAGTAGTATGCCTAGATTTATGTGTAGTTGTATGAGTAGTATGCTTAGTGGTATGGGTATGCCTAGCATTATGAGTTGTATGGGGCCCAGTTTGCACGACAACATTTCATCCAAAAATGCTAAAATGCATATTGAAAAAAAAACTGCATTTACATGGAAACTCTGAGGGACTGAAAACACTGTAGGAAGCATGCCAGGCCTGTAGTTGGTGCTACATCTGTCTTGTCCAGAAGCAGCTTTTGGTAGATCTTCACTGAAGTAGAGTTGAACCAATCATCTGGTGTATTGGGGAATACTAAGTGCAAAAGTGGAGCAACAGATGCACATCTTGTTTAAAGACAGTCAGCAGATTCAGCAGACTGAGCAGCACAAGCACAATTGTTAGTCATGACAATCATAACGACGGTACTGTTGTCCTGTTGTATGCACTTGCACAAAGTGAATCAGGTTGTCAGCGTTTCCACTGAAAATGCCTTACTGTTTACACGGCAATGGTGTCAGCAATGTTTCAGAAAAATACCCCTCTGGAGGCTGTTTTCAAAAGTTTGCGTTTTTTAGGTTGGCTGAAACGTCGTTTCAATGTAAACGCGAGGCCAATATGTAACAACACTTTTGCGTTTCACCCTAAAACTGTCACATAATCTACCCCTGAGTAGGATGAGTAGTATACCTGGTATGAGCATAATGAGAAGTATGCCTAGTAATACAAAAAAAGTATGAATAGTATGCCAAGCGTTATATGTAGCATGACTAGAAGTATAACTAGAAGTATAACTAGAAGTATGAGAAGTATGAGACAAATAACCTGACAATTGACTTGATTTTGTTGTTTTTTAAGGTATTAATTCACTGTTATTCGACTGTGTAATAGCACATAATGACATACTTATGACTAGTTCAAAGTGTCTTACTTAACTTGAGGTCAAGGAAAAATTTCAAGTTACCATTATAAAATCATTTGACTGTGTCATAACACTTAATGACAACTTTGATAAGCTCAGTTTTATAAGTCTATTAATTTCCCTCCCATGCTAACACTCTGCAGCACATTCAGTTTGGTCTGAAGGACGCTAGGTAGGTGTCACATCAAGTCAAATACAACTCAGCAGAGCTCCATAACTGCTGTGAACCATATCCCAACTGCATCATGTAATCACTTTTAGATTGCATTTAGTATGACTGGGAGCTACAACTGAGACCTCACTGTCATCATCACCATTATCATAATCATCATCGCTACAATCATCATCATAGCCGTTATCACTATCACCATTATCATTAGTAGTTCAGATCCCTATCAAAATAAAACGAAAAATTCAGACTCACTATTTAAATGTAATCATTTGCAAAGAGCTGAAGAGACTTCAGGCATCACATATACTTATTAAAAACTAAAACCTAAACAACACTCTCACCCACTCCAAAAGCTTGTTAAAGGAGCTCAGAAATAGACAATGCTCAGGGCTTGGAAGAAGTGTTACTGCAGATGTCAGACATGGATGTGTTTTCCACTGCACTGGTAATTATGGTCGTGTATATTTGTGTGTGTGTGTGTGTGTGTGTGTTTCTGTGTTTTTCTTTTTTGTCTTTCTTCCTTGGGTTGGTAATCACAGGATAATGAGTGGCTGGCTACATTAGCTATGATTTTGTGCTCCTGCCAAGAGCCCTTTGGGAGGCTGTTGTGATTCACCATCGAACAATAGGTGATGGATGATTTAGAGACATGGACTGCTGAACACAAACAAAGAGCAATCAACCCCGAGTCACAGGTCACAGGTGACAAAGCTACTCCAACTCCTACTGCAAGTTTCCTCCTTGGCTTTTCTTTGTAAAACAATAAGCAGTGTTATGGAAATGAGGGAAGCATCACATCCCATTTTATTCTAATTTAAAGGGAACTTCTTTTTGCATTCTGAGACAATATGAAACAGGGAATTGGTTGTCCCAGCCTGTGTCTGTGGAGGATTCACCAGTTTGTTCATCAATAGCAGTGCCTGAGATTACTTTTCTGAGTGTTAGGTCTCTCTGCCTTTATACGCTTTTTCTTTCTTAACAGTCCTGTTCATCTTCAACAATACGAGGGGATATACAGGGAGGTGTCTATACTCTGAGGACACTAAGCAGCATTGTTATCTAAATGTTTAGTCAGAAAGTAAAGGTTCATTCTCTCATTTTCCAGGATCCATTACTGCTGACATTGTGCCAAACGTCACCATAACTTTATGTCAATTTCCGGGTACATGGTGTGCACTATCATTGCTGTTGGTATGACTTAGAGGTTTTCCCCTAAAAGACATACAGTGGTGACAGATCCACCAATGAGCTGGATCTGTTTAAAGTCTTGGCCTGTTCAACCAATTGACAAAAAGACAGATTTTGCCCTTTTGAGCATAAAATAGCAGAATCTATCAGCAGATAACAGAATTTGTTGAATCAGAAGCACACCGTAGCTTGTGCATCAGCTTTGAATTTCTCATACTTTGATTTAAAATACAGGCCCCTCCAAACCCTTGTTGAAACTAGCTAGTTTGGTTGCAACTAGACTACCAGATCTCTGAAAGCTTCATAAATTTGTGGGAACAAAATCCATAATAATTCTTCTTGTAGATAATTGAAACAGATATCTTTTAAAGTCCTCTGTCAATTTTAATTTTGTTTTGTTGCTTTTCATACAACTGGGACTATAAACTAAATCAGTGGAAAACAGTGACCTGGCTCAAAGTGAATGAACAATATGGACATATTATGATGAACACTATTACCACCATTATGGGCAGTTAGTAATTATAACTAACAGTAATTTATGCCCTGTTTACACGACAACATTTCATCTGAAAACGCTAAAACGCAGTGAAAAAAAAAAATGCGTTTACACGCTGAGGGACTGAAAACGCTGTAGTAACCATGCCAGACCTGTAGTTGGCGCTATAACTGTCTTGTCCAGAAGCGGCTTTTGGGAGATCTCCATTAAAGTAGAGTTGAGCCGATCATCTGGTGTATTGGTGAATGCTAAGAGCAAAAGTGGAGCAACAGATGCACATTTTGTTTGAAGACAGTCAGCAGATTGAGCAGCAGACTGAGCAGCACAAGCAAAATTTGGTATTTCGTGACAATCATAACAATGGTACTGTTGTATGCGCTTGAACGAAGCTAATGTGACGTCAGCGTTTCCACTGAAAACGTGGGCTTACTGTTTACACGGCACCTGTGTCGGTAGCGTTTCAGAAAAATACCCCTCTGGAGGTTGTTTTCAAAAGTTTGCGTTTTAGGTCGGCCAAAACGCAGTTTCCGTGAAAACGCTAGGCTTAAATGCAACAAAACTTTTGCGTTTCACCCCAAAACCATTGTTGTGTAAATGGCCCCTTAGTCAGTTCAGGGCCACTTTTTTCGAAGGCCTTTTCAAAAAAAGTCTTTTTGTTTTATTTCTAGTAAAAAAAAGTCTTAAAAGACTTCATTTGATCTTGATTCACCTGGTAAGTACAGAAAAATATTGCAGTTGAAGAAATATTCTCAAATACGATAAGTATGCTTTAAAAAACTGCAGATAAAAAAAAATATTATTAAACAGAAAAAAAATCTTTTTGAGTTCAATTTATTTGCACAAAGTGCTTTTTTTCAAGACACCTACATATCAATTTTTCTTATGGGTAGAGCTTTTTTCCTCAGGAAACCTATACCCTATTTTTTTTGCCTTTAATATCCTCAAATATCACATTTTTCTGGATGTGTTCTGTATTAAAAAAAAAAATACAAAAAATTATTTTGAAAAACAAAACAAACAACAAAAACAAACAAAAAACACTCTAAGTTAGAGGTCGACCGATATGGGTTTTTTGGGGGCCGATGCCGATGCTTTCCAAATTTGGGCAGCCGATGCCGATATGCATAGCCGATTTTTCCAGTTTGATATTCAGGTCGATAGTTAAATAAATATGTATTTATCACATTTTTGTGAAACGCAGCAATTTCTGAGCAACTAAAAGAAATCTATTACAACAAGTCATGTCCAGTCCTCTGAACATTTATTCAGCTTTCAAAACAATGACATATTTTGTCTGAGTGAACACACAATGTAACAAGCAGTAGTAAACATTCACACTCTTCTTAAAATGTATAAAAGGAAATTTAAACTTATTAATATAATTTGAACAAAAGTATGTAATGTATCCAAGTGGTTCCACAAGTTTGAGGTGCTCATCTTTTTTGTGCCTGATCAAAAATTGCGGCAGAGCTCTCCTCTGTCTTTCCCCCAGTTCAACCTCTGCTAACAGCTTGCTCCTTTCTCAGGGCTTTCTCAGTATCAGATGATAGCTGCTGGGATTTGAGGCGTCTGCCTGTTTAAACAAAGACTTTCCTTGCTCACAGTGAAGGTTGGGTCTTGATGTTCTCTAAAGATCCTGTGAGAAAGTTTTCATTGGTAATGAAACAGGCGGAGATTACAGTGATGCCTTTTTATGGTCTATAAAAGAAAACTAGACTATTGGCAGAAAAGACAGACGGTTGGTTTATTGTAATTTTTAACGCCTGTGGCTGCAGCAAGGGTAAAGGTGTCAGACCAAGAATTGCGCAACACTAACACAGTGAAGAAAATCCATTTTACTTTTTCTCTACATCAAATATGTAGGAGTTTAATACTTTACAGTAAAAAGGAATCAGGATGTTCAGTGGCTGATAAGAGCAAACAACCTGCAATAGCCTGAATAATCTTTACCAGGACAAAAAAGCTGCAGCAAATGCAGAAACAATGCATCTCTTACCTTAACTGATCTCCAAAAAAAGCCAAAACAATGCATGAAATCACAAAACAAAAGGGTTCCAGGCCTGTGGTGGGTACAAGGAAACTCAATTTTTGACAGGACAGAAGAGAAGAATAAGTTTCTGTTATGAATGTTATTTAAGATTTCACCTTGACCACACAAACAGAAGGCTCATATGAGCTGAAAGCATCATCAGGGGAGTTTTGATGTGATTTGGGGACTGAGGGTGCAGTCACACTGGCCATCCAAACCGTGCCACGCTCCAGCATGATTGGCCCCAGCAACATTAGCTTATGGTGAGTTGTTTTGCTCCAACTCAGCCCTCTAGCATCCCTGCTTTGTTCAAAATGATTGCTGAGAGGAGCTGTTGAAGCAATCATACTCACTGTCCGCATCCTTATGCTGGTGCATGAAGTTAGCCGCTCAGAGGCCCACCTCTCTGAAGCATGCCAAAGCAGAGAAGTGAATCGTGCTTAAGCATGGCATACTGCGGTCACACTGGCCAAACGATCTAGACCAGAGCTGCGGCCAAACTGGATGCAAATCATCATCATCAAATCAGTGACCTGGGGGGATGTCATCGCTGATTGGCTGCCTTGCGTCAAAAGTTCGATATTTTCAACTCGAGTGTAGAGTGTAGAGGCGTCTGCTGCCCCAAATGCGCTGGATGCTCCTAACGCGTCCAACCTGCTGTCTGTGGTGAACCTGCATTAAAACACGTCTTTGCATTGACTTTGTATGTAATCTCGACGCGTGGCTTTGCAAATTTGCGTCCAGTGTGGCCGTGGCATTAAAGACCAAGGGCTACCTAGAGGAAATGAGTGGCACAAAGAGCTACTTCTCTGATAAAATCTTTCAGATAAAAATTGCAAAGACCACTTTTTAATAATATCAACCATGGTAGAAGTGGTAAAACTATGTAAAGTGACTGTTCACAGGTCAACGTTAATTATTTCACAATTGTTATTAATGATTTACGGAACAATAATGGTGGTAAGGAGCTCCATTGTGACCAGTGCTGTTTTTTGGAACATGCCTCGTGAGGACTATAAGTGGTACTTGCAGGCACCCAGGTTCCCATGGGCACCACATTGGTGACACCTGATCCAGACTTCAGGGTTGAAGCGTGCTTAAGCACAATACAGTTTGCCAGTGTGACCGCATTCCAAGGCTATGTTCACACTGCAGTTACAAGTGACCTGAATGTCACACTTTCGAGTCAGATCCAGGCCACTTTCAAATGTGGTACTGGATTGGATACCTATCATTTTTATTTTAATACAACTTTGACATCATTGTAGCGCAGAAGTCCTGCTCAATGATGACAAACATGGAATAAAGCGGAGGAGAAGATGGGAGGGGCGGAAAGTGGAGCAAACAGAGAGAAGTGAAAGTGAAACTTAAGTGTGCATTTGTGTTTCTCATTGTGGAGAGCTGGGACCGAAACAGGCGGGGGATCGTACCGGCAGCAAAGCTAGCCAAATAAGCAGCTACAGCTGTTTATTTTTTGTAAACACCGCACTGTGCATGATGTTATTTATGATCAAGTGAGCATACAGACCACATTTGTATGATCAATTGAATGTGAACAAACAAAACATCGGAACTGAGCATTACGTCAGCTGTGTTAGCCTAGCCTAAATAAAGACGGACTGATTGAATTTGGTTGAAGGAGCATTTTTTGCATCCTCCCACACTGGAAAATACCAAGAGCTATGGTTCTTTCATGATCTCTGATGACAAACTGTGTTTAATATTCAAGATCAGTAGAAAACTGTGCCAAACAGTCACAATAATTAAAAAAACAGTGGAATGAGTGAGCACTCTGGAGCTCACATAAAGTGGAAAGCACCATATGATGTAAGACGCAGTTGAAAAGAAAATCAATCAGTGACATCTATTTGCCAACTAGAAACCTTCATTTCTTTCACAAACACACAACTTTCCCCTGCAAATATGCCTGGCATTTTTGCCCAGGAAATAAATAAATAAAGTAAGAGAAGGCAGAAATGTCAACAAAGCAGCTCCATTTATCAGATCATGCGTAATTTAAACTGCACTGACATTTCCTCGGCAGCCTTTAAGATCCACAGAGGCGCCAGTCATCTGATGCAGCTGTTTGTTCTACTCATTTGAAGGCTGGGTCCGACATGTCTGTGCACATGAAAGGAGTGTTCGGTACAAAGTCTGGCGATCAGAACTATGAAGGACTGCATACAAACCACAGCAGGCAGTGGTGGAATCACACAGAAGAATAGTCAGTGAAGAGGAGAGGCTTTGAGAAAACACACACAGGCACGTAGAGTGAGGAGGAGAGCAAGCAGAGCGTGACTGTGCTGCTAAAATTACAGGTTTACCAAACATATGAGGAAGTCATTCTCCTCTGCGATAGTATCAACAATGACAGAGCTTCTGCTCTTGTGCTTTTCATTTATTAGGTTTTTAGATTCAACATAAACATCACCGTTTGAATAATACGTTTCAGCAGGGGGACTGGGTTTATCTGTGCCTGCAGCTACAAAATGGCCCTCTTTGAAAGCTCCATGGTGTGCTGTGATGGATATGTGAGAAATGCCACCAAGGCAACATCAAAGATGAATCCCCTCCCAAAGCCCATGAGTCCTGGCACCTGAAGATCTCTAGTGTGTTAAATCCTGCAAGTCGAGCAACTTTATGAGCAGCTTGAGCTCTGTAATACTAAACTCAGTCCACACTGAGCTATCTGTGGTGTTGGGCAACATGCAGCCTCGGGGAAGGGATCTGCAGTGATAGGATCCAGATGCAGTCTAAAGTCAGTCATCTTTCAAGAGAAGCTTAAAAGTGTAAAAAGTCTATAAAACTTTCATTCCACTGGAGCTTGAATTATAACTTTTAGTTAAAAAAAGACTGAAATATATATTTGCAAATCTCAGTCTGCTTTCACATGGATTCCAGTTGCTGCATCCCTCTTAAAGCAATAACTTTATTTTATCTCCCTCCTAACAGAATCAACGTCTACCATCATTGGGTATATCTGTACATCCAGTGCCTCTGATGCTGGAGCTCTTTTTTTATTACTATTTATAGAAGCAATTTGATTGCTCATATAGATCCAATCATTTCTTCCTCTGCTTCAGCAACCCTCAGCTGGACACAATCAATCATCCCTCACACCACTTTGCATGAGCCCCCTGATACAGTTTAAAATGAGAATCTCTGCAAGGTATGAGTTTCATTTTTCCCAAACTGGAGAAGATGGTGCATTAGAAAGTGTGTTTAGCCAAAAGGTGCATTTTTTGTAAGAGCAAATGAAGAGGATATAGATCTTTTTCATGCTGCTATTCTCTGTTCATAACATTTTGTAGGGTACAACTGGATGAGGTTAAGCCTGAGTTTATAGCTTTGTGGATTTATTGGTATTGAACAACAACAGACTTTGCAAACCAAACACTGGCTGTTTTCCAACCGACTACCACACAATACATGTGAATGTTGTATGTAGTTGTATGTGTGCATACTGCCTACTGCTTTTGCATGTAGTATGTACTATGAGTGATCTGTTAGGTCTGTTTTGTAGTATACTACTCTGGTTTTCAGTTTCAGAAAATGGAGCTACAGTTGAATGTTTTTTTTTTTTTTGTCTTTGTTATAAATGTACAAAACAAACTATGGGTAGATCTTGACATTTAAGTTATTTTGTTTATCATATCACAGCAGAGTCATATTTGATTTAAATCTAGCATCTAAAGTTATAAAACTGTAAGGGATTGACTTTCATTTTTACAGCTGATGGAAGTACCACTTCCATCCACGCATGGTTAAAAACAAAGGTAATTTTTGGTTTATATGGGCTTTAATGAATTTGTAGAAGTAAACAACTCTTTTATAACTGCAAGTTACAAGATTTACTTGTGTTTTTTTTTTTTTTTTTTTGCATTATTTCCCTTCTATCTCACAGACCGTCTAGCATTAGTGTTGTTGTATTGTAGTTACAATGCCGACTCATTCCAGTAGATGGCGGTAATTCACCAGAACCTGCCACCCAATTAATTAAACCATGTTAGCGCCGTGCATTGTAGGAAACACATTCCAGGTTCACTCATACTTGCATACTGAAAAAAATTCTTGGATGATGTCATGACTCTCTGTCATGTCTTGATTTTTTTTAGTATATGTTTTGTTGTTAGTTGTATCTCTCCCCTGTGTGTGAGTGCATACCAGTGAACTGCACAGGTGGAGATGGAGGATTGGCTCTACGGTCGTTTTGATTGGTGATTGGCTGGAGGATGGGATTTGGAGGAGAGCTGCGATTGGAGGGACCAGACATCTCCATCTTTAAAAAGACGATGGAAGCTCCGCCCCCTCTCTCTGACTTGCCTCTCCAAACAAAGAGCCGTGGGCATCCTGACGTGTCTTTGTGAAACCGTAGAGCCGATGCTACTTGTGTGTAGTTGTTCAACTTTGTGTGAAGCCGAAAAGGCGAATTTGCAGGATGGAGAATTTAATTGACTCTTTTCTCCTGTTTTTTGAATTTTAGTTAGGTAAGAGACGTGTCATTTGTTTTTCATTGTTTCTTTTCCCACAGGTAAGATTAGGTGCATAAGATTGTTTTGTTTGTTGTTTTGGGCATTGCTCTCAGTCAGTTAATAAAACTGTAATCTGATTTAAAAACTGTTTTTTGGCCTTTGTTGGGATTGGGCAAGCAGAGAGGGCTCTGCATGTTGTGTTCTGGGCACCCCTAGGCCGGGATATTACAATGAGTAGGACATACGGGGGATTTTTAGCATACTGCAGATTTTGCAAGTTTTTGTATATGGACAGACCTTGAAAAACAGCCTTTGACCTATTAATCTTAGTTTACAAAGATTAGGCAGATGTCTATGTTATGACATCTCTTAATAAATACTAATCCCTATGAATGTTAGAATGACACAAATTTCCACAAAGCAGCAACTTCCAGAAATGAAGCCAAAGTTCCTTATTTGTCCACTAGGGGTTGGCTCCAAAAGCCCCAGAAGCAACAAACACAACTACTCTGGAGGATTTATTGTAATTTTTTTTAATATTTACCAGGTTGTTCCTTTTTCTTTTTTGTTTTTGCTTCTTCTAATCTTCAAAATAAACTTAACCTTGCCAATGTGGATGTGGGCAAGTTTTATATAGCTACTAGGCGCCTGCCAGAACAGACCAAAAGGTGGGCACACTGTAGCCATTGGCAAGGAGGATAAACTTCAGTCTCATTCCACCTATTTTAATCCCAGTATTGCGGCTGTCTTCAATAGGCTTCAAAACTGTGCTTCAGAAATCCATAAGTGACATCACTGAGACTATGTTCATGTTTTCTATATTCTATAATTTGCATTTAACTATTTTTTTTACCCTGCAAAGCCTCAGCTGTTGAGTTTTACTGTATCAAACAATACTCTCATAGAAAGGCTTGTGCCATATTGCTTTTCATGCTCCAGTATAAACCATGAGAACAACATTTTATGAAAAAAAGTCTTCTTGCTTCTTAGCTTAATTTAATAGCAAAATTTACAAGTGGATTACACAGAAGTCACATCAGGGTGAGCGCCAAGCATCGACTTGGCTTTTCTTGGCTCTCACAGGCAATCAGATCTAAACACAAGCACTGAGAATTCGAATAAAATAAAAACCAGTCTTTTGGCTGATGACTCATTTTACTATGTAGGTCATGATGAGGCATCAGTGTAAGAGTGACATTTCAAAATCAGTCAAAAGCGCTTTTCATCTCTCAAAAGTAAAGCCTTTTGTATCTTTCTGTATTCAGTTAAGGTGAAGCAGACTCCTTTCACAACTTCAATTTCTACAACATAAAAAGTAACTAATACAGATTCATTGATATGCTGTTGATTCAATAACTGAAACTTTCACAATTAAAAGAGTGTAATTAATTACATATGTGATTTTTTAACTTTGCACAAGGTCTTATACAATAAAATAACACATTTAAAGGACTGGCACTGTTCTTTTCCATATTTCAAACATGGACATAATGTAACGGTGCTAGATGTTTATTGCTGATATGCTGATTTCCAAGCTGATACATATGTCATATGTTGTAGAAATCCCTGAAACTTTAAACTGATTAAACGGGTCTGTTTAAAAAAATAACACCAAAGACCAAATCTATTTTTATTTTTATTTTTTTACATTAAAACATTGAGTTAAAATACAGATGAAATGTGATCCAAGCTTGAACTGTAGCTGTGCTGCAGTATTTATGGATCAAATGATACTTAATCGTTAAGATAGTATTTATTCAGCCATTTAATTTTAACTTTTTTCTTTCTTCTAAATGAAATGAAGAGCCCGCACAAAACATCTTCTATTTCTTTCCCCCTCAAAATGGACTGACTGCTCTGTAAGCTGCTCAGTGGGATTCACCTTAAAATTCTGAACCACGGGCACATCTGCTGCACACCCAACTCCATTCTCCTGCCGATGTAGGAGACATATTTAACTGCAGACAATCCTGCTGACTGTAAAACACAGTGTGACTGCTCTCACAACAGCCGAATGCATCTGTCACCGCTCAGACTGTGTTGTCATCTGAACCTGCTCCTCTCAGAAATGAAGCGCCATTAGAATGTGCAATCTTGTAGCATGCTGCCTTTGGGTGATTCTGTCACCTTTCCAACCCTGTGGCATTTGCAGTTTCAGGGCTATTAGTGATGAACCGAACGTGATGTGAATATTTTATATTTCACCCTCCTGCAGTGGTGGTCGCTGCTTTGTGAGGAGGTAATTTATCAGGCCCTTTGATCATTTGAAGTGAGCATGCCTCAACTGTTTTTCAGTCTGAGTAATTTCTTTCATATGACAGAGGGGAGCTTTTGTTATTTTGAAGATGGAAAAAAAAAATCTTTCTATTCATTAAAGGGTTCCAGGCTTTTAAATCCTGAAGTTATAGATCCATTTTCCACACATAATATGAGGGATAACAGTGAGCCGTTGTTAAATTCAATTTTCTGTAATCATTAATTCTGTTTTTGTTATCCATTTACTGCACATCTCTCCCCCAAGTGTACGTGTATATGTGTATTTGTGTTTGTTTATTTTATTTTATTTTTTTTATTTTTTGTTTCATTCTTGTTGTGACTTTTGTCAAATGTATTAATTAAGGCAAATTAATGCACTAATACTGGGAACACAGAATAAGAAAGTTGTGAATTTGAGTTGCCTGCTTACAGATTGTACCCTGTACTCCTTGCATGAATTGTGTTGATGAAATCTTAAATAAAAAGTAACAAAGAAAAAATAAATAAATAAATAAATTAGAACCCCGACAGGGTGATCAGGGCCCGAAAGCAAAGCAGAGCCATCTCACCCTGAAGCTCTGCTTATTTTGGGATTTTATTTTAGTTTCAGTCTTTGTCTTTGGACAAAAAAAAAAAAAAAAAAAAAAAATTATATATATATATATATATAACAGATAGATTGAAAATAATAAAACAAAAATAACTATTATTATTAAAATAGTATATTTTAATCACTTTTTATTTTTCTCCTTAAGAATTTTAGTCTTTTTTTTCATCAATAACCCCCCAAAATTTAAATTTAATTTACAATTATTCAAACTTTACGAATTTTTTAAATTTTTTTTTAAACTTATATAGTCAAAAATTGACTCCATGGACCCTTCTGTTTGTGAAAAAAAAGGTGAATAACAAGGTCTTTACAGTTCAACTATGTTGTGCTACCATGGTGTCCCTGTTGATCAATGAGAGCAGAAAGCCCTTAAGTGCATGAAGATAAAACTGTTAAGTTAAAAAAAGTAGCGTTTTTTAATATATGGCTTTAAATAAAAGCGAAATGAGAACAAATGTGTGAACTGTATTGCCTTGTTACAACTGTCCCTTGATGTACCTGCAGTGATAGGGGCACTGTGCATTCATGGCACTCTGAACAGTATCTAATATAATGCAGAGCTTTGATCATTTGTGCTGTAGACCTAGAGCTATTTTTTGTGAGAATGGCAAACATTATATACCAACACATCAATGTAAATGACAAAGATGCATGGAGGCGGTGAGAGGTTGTACACACCTGTTGCAGGTAAGTGAGCAAGGTAGTACTGTGTTAACCGACTTTATAAGCTTGTCACAGGAATACATAGTTTGCATTATGACCGATTTTACAGTCACTGAGGAAATAATTGAGTATTTTGAATGCCAGATGCTCAGCCTCTAACATTTTCATCTCTTCACAATCTAATGAACGAAAACAAAACATACGTATCACCATTTTTTTTTAGTATGCATTATAGCTTCACCTCAACTTTACCCCTAATATGACATAGTTTTTGAGAAGCCAACTATTCACTGTAATGTTTCCAACTCATAACCCAGCTACTGACTAACAAAACTAGCAATTAATTGATTAAAAGATTGACTGAAAGATTTTTTTTTCTCTACACATTTATGTAGCTAAAAAACTACCCTGCTTCTGTGTTTGGTGAAGCTCCCACAGTGACAGAATGTTACTTACTATTTACAAAATATTCAAAAATATCTGTGTTCTTGTTTTGGTTTGGACGGAGAACATATTCACTGCTGCAAAACACAGTAAACAGGACTTCTACAGGGAAATATATGTCACCATTTATCATTCCACCCATTGATCTGGGATGAGGCTTGTGACATTATTCCTTGGTTAACTACTCCTGTCAGGAATTGATTACCATCCTTTGAGGGTTTTGACCAATCAGAATCAAGTATTTCACACAGCCAGATAATGAAAAAAATTAACATGCACAGCAGACCCAAGATGCAGCTGATGGTGTGATGACTCAATGACTCTGTTTTGATGTAACACTCGCTCTGACTGAACCCTGTGTGGGAACACAAACACATAAATTCAGTTACTTTCCAGTTCCTTGATGTGCATTCACATTTACAGATAAAAATAGCTCTCCTTATGCTTATGTGCTGACACTTGTGTAGGCATCAAGCTGGAATAAATGAGTCGAAAGTTGAAACTGTCACAGGCGATCCTTTCAATTTCAAAACAAATTGGTGCACAGCTTTGCTTGAGAAAGCTCAGTCTCTTGTTTTTATTTTGTTTGTCAAAAAGAGACTTGAGGCTTAGATCTTCTTGGTTTTTTCCTCTTTTTGTTGATGTCATGGAGCTTGCCAATCCCATCCTCAAACATTTGAGAGAAGGAAGGTCTTAGAGTTTGGCCTTTTCCCAAGTGGCTGTATGTATCTTACTTTGAAAGCTGCTTCTGTTACATTGGGTCGTGCTTTATCTTAGCTCCCATCCTCTCCTGTTGGAGTGCGTAGTGATTAAGAGGGTAATAGTATCCCAGGGGTGGCTGATTATTATCATGTGTTACAGTAGGTGACTTGTTTCAAAGGAAGAGTGGGGGTGTGAGGTTAAAACTGCGATGCAGCACATGAAATGACAACTATCAGTCTTTCAACTTCGACTTTCCCTCTGCAGAAGAAAAAAAAGCTGCCATGGGATAAAGGCAGATGCTCTGCACGCATCGTAGCTTCCCCAAGACTCCTCAAATAAATTTGAAAAGTCTGATAAATCATTGCCAACCCCAAAAAAATCCAGACACGCTGCAGCTTTAAATATCCCCTGTGTCTTTGATACTAATTGCTGAGAAACTGTTGAAGACTGTTCATACCAGGAAGCTCCCCACATCTCTCTCCATTAATTAAGTGAGTAAGAAAGTAGGTATATATCCCAAATGGCTTAGGTAGCCATTCCTTAAACTGATCCTGAGCTCTGTGGATGTTGCTTCTAGCTGTTTCAAGCAGAGCCCAGTTACTTTAATTAAATGTTAAGTAATTTGTAAAATGTAAGTACACTTAAAGAGTGGGCATGCCCCGTTTTGTTTGCACAGGCGTGAAAAATGACTCCAATGCTCCAGCAATGAGCTTGGGAAAAGAGCAAATGTTCTTAATTGGGCCAGCAGCCTTGTGTTTGCTCAGCAGGACACAACTAATGACCTAAAGGGCTCGGTCTGAAATTTGTGCTCAAAGGAGTGACAGCGTCAAGCAGCAGCGTTTGAATATCATGTTTCCAATTTGTACCATGGTAGATTTATGTGAAATACACCAACATACTCAATGCATGCAGTGCCATGCTCAGTGACATCTGAAGAGCACATCAACATGTGTTTGTCAAACCTCTGCTTCACAGAATACAAAGGAGATCCACAGTTTAATGCAGAATCATTTCCAAGACAATGGTGACACAACAAGCAACAAGCACAGCATGCAAAACAGTTTTCTCTTTAATAATACAGTACACAAATAACATAAGCCTCCATAGACCTCCACTGTCATTTATATTTCATACTGTTATGATAATAAGGCTTTGTGCACATGATTTTGACATTCTGAGGGATCATGAGATGTGTTCATTGTAGTTGTCAGTGGGCTGCATGCTGAGCTGACCTACCGTGGTCATATGTCTGAACACATGTAGATATATAGTTACTATGTTACTGACAAGCAGTACAACAGTGTAGCCCCGTTTGAAATATTCTCTTGAATACTTTTGTCTTTATAAAATATGTCAAGTATAGACAATGAAAATAGTTGCACCTCAAAGCTCAAATTAAAAAAAAAAACTAACACAGGCTCTAAGTGACAATCTCAGGCGACTTGTTTCAAAATAATCAAAAACCCTTTTAACTTTAAGGTCTCAGAATTTGGGGACTTTGAGGTCACTCTGCAACAAAAGGCATAAAAAAATTCTTGGGTAATTTTCTCTGAGCCAGTGACATAAATACCAATGCTGACGCTTTTGAAGTGATTTTGCAAGTGTTCCCTTAAAAATAGACTTAAGAGTGACGGATAAATTTTCTTTTTTTTTGAGTGTTTTTTTCCCATATTAAATATATATACTTTTAATGACAGTATAAATGAAGTAATGACCAACTGAACTGAATGATGTTTACTTTTTTTTGGGGGGGGGGGTAATGATTTTTTTTCAAGCAGAGACCCCCCCCCCAGAAAAAAAAAAAAAAAAAAAAAGAGGCCTCACCCTTTTGATTTGTGTATTTCTGGGTTTGTTTCTTTGTGGTTCCGTGTTTGTCCTGTGTTTTTTTGTCACCTCAGGTTTTAATTTATTTCTTGTCAAATGTGTTTCTTTTTGTGGTTATCTTTAGTGTTTCAGTGTCTTTAATGTATTCAGTCTCTGTCTTGAGTTTCTGTGTTTGGTTTGGTTCTCCTTGTGTTTGGTTTCTCCTTGTTGATTGCTCCTCATGTGTTGCACACCTGTGTTGATCACTCCCCTGTCTATACAGTCTCTGTGTTCCGTGCTGTCGCTGTCTCATGTGCTTCCTGTGTTTTCTGTGCTTCTTGGTTTCTCCCGTGAGTTTTCTTGTGTTTTTGGTTTTGTTTCTTTGACAGAGTTTTGGGATTTTCGAGTTTAATTAAAATAAAAGTTTTTGTTGGATCGGCTTTTGGGTCCACCTCCATGTTTTTCTCTGAGTTCTCCTAACAGCCTGGACCCAAAGGGATAAGGCTAAAAATAAAATCTGAATTGTTTGTAATAAATCAATAAATAAATAAATAAATAAATAAATAAATAAATAAATAAATAAATAAATAAATAATAGTTATTATTATTATTATTATTATTATTATTATTATTATTATTATTATTATTATTATTATTATTAATAATAATAATATAATAGCTCTATCGTCTTTGTCTGTTTCTTGTAATTTTTTCATCTCTTTTTCGTCATCTTTGTATTTGGAGTGGATCATCACTTTGTATGGTTCATTGTCGGTCACGGACACCAAACTTTTTGTGGCTTCGGCGATATTTTTTACTACTTTTCTCCTGTGTTTGTCTGGAGATCCTACATGTAACCATGGCTGCATTGTTTACATGTGAAATTAGCTGTTAGCAGCCTGTAGCATGTCAATGCTAACTAGTGTAGGGCTTGATGATTTCCCTCGAGCTGAGGAGGAGGAGGTGAGGACGACGTGCTGGTTCTCGGATGTGAGCTGGGAGGTGACGACGTGGACCTGTCCTTCCATCCATCGTTGTTGGGAACGTGGGATCTCGCTCCGGGGGATGGATGAGCTAGCTGTGCTAACCCAGCGGCATCATGCTGTTCACGGACGTGGCTGACGGAGCTGACGGAGCTGACATCGGACGCCGCGACACATCGGAGGAGCTTCGCCTGCTGTGAGCAGACAGGATCCAGGAGACAGAGACTGAACAGACTGCTGGGGAGGCTCAGTCCTGGACCCTGTGGAGGTGGAGACCGGCTGGGCTGGAGAGTGGTGGACGAGTGGTGGACAGGATGTCGTCATCTAATTTCTTATGGACATTTTTGCACTTTCTATACTCTTTCTTACTTTTGTTTTCTTAAATGCTGCGGTGACTCCTGAATTTCCCCTCGGGGATAAATAAAGTATTTTCTATTCTATTCTATTCTATTCTATTTTGCAAGATTTTGCAGGATGCAGGATAATGAAGTCATATCTTGAAAAATGTGTTATTCAAAAGATTTGAAAGATAAAATGCAAATGTAAAAAAAAACTGATTAGTAAACAGCAAATTCTGTGCTGCCAGGTTTCTTGAGTTCAGGAATCATCTTTGTCTTTCAAAATCTTGAAATATAACATTTTTCTGGACTTCCGGTTGAATGTGGCTCATCCTTACACCATCTTTAATAAAAACACGACAAACACTTGCTCAGAGTTCAGCCTCTGCAGTGTGTCTTAAATCAACGATGCACAA
This sequence comes from Halichoeres trimaculatus, assembly GCF_033239565.1. NCBI lineage: Eukaryota > Metazoa > Chordata > Actinopteri > Labriformes > Labridae > Halichoeres > Halichoeres trimaculatus. The sequence goes on from NW_027437197.1 coordinate 22,530,314, forward strand.
GGTTTGATTTTGTGAAGGATTTACCAGCCAGCGTAAACATTAAATCTTGCTCTTAGGCATTTCAATATTTTACCAAATCCTTGTCCAGCACCAGCTGTGAGTGCAAAACATGTCAAAAGAAATGTATTCACTGGAAAGAGATGAAGTTCTCCTCCTTGTTGACGTAATTTCCAAGCCCAAACGGTGAAACTGTAAACATGGATGATTGCCGTTAAGTGCTGAATATCCACTCAGCTGTAGAAGTTAGGATAGACCAACGCTATTTCAAAATCAGTCAAAACATCTTGAATAGTTAAGTACCCTTATCGGGTGAATGGACTTGGGTTTTCATTTCATATACCCTTAACATAGCTGCTTTGGTAAAATAGATTTTCTGTTTTGAATGCTTGATTTATTAAATCATCTTAAATGAAAAGCCCACTTCACTGAGTAAACAGTGGATGTTAAAGATCCCTGATAAAATGAACTGATATCTAAAACCACAGAACGCTGTCTGACTCCACCTGCAGCTCCCTGCCAGCTGCTGTCATCTCATGCAAGCAGTTGGCAGCATTTATGTGATTCTGATTGTTTTGCTGGGAGCAGCAGGGACAGAAATGAGAGTGTGCACATCCTTAATTCAGAGCAGATGGAATCTAAATGGATGTGCCATGGACTGTACCAGGTCACATTGCAACTCTCAGTTGTGGTGTTTGGTTTATTCAATTAGCTGACTCCTCTGAGTTTCTATGCAGCCAGGTGGGACGTCTGTAATTCTATTTCAGTTGACTACATCAGACCACAGCGCAGCTATTTAAAGAAAAAAACTACCAACTTGCTACACAGAAATAAGATGTTATACAACGTTTTTAATGCATTATGAATGACACCGCCTCCTCAGCTTGTGGTACTGTTTGATGACTTCAAAAGCTGGGTGAGCGCTGGTATCATCATAACCTGTAAGGTGCAGATTGAAAAGCCTTTGACAGTTATTGATGCTAAGGGTTGTATTACAGTGTGGGTGTGTGTGTGTGTTCATCCTAACATCTCTCAGTGAACGTCCTATGCTTCAGATGTACAGTTTGACTCAGGCTGGTGATTGATTGCTGCAGAGGGTCCTGCCTAAAATACACAAATGAAATGTTCAATTATGAATATTATGATTGTTAAGCTAATGTTAGATTAGTTCATTATGCCTCCAGGCTAATTTTTCCATTCTAAAATAAATTCAATCATAAGGCTAATTAACTCCAAATTCATTTCCAACTTCTGTGGATTCTATCAGATTGGAAAAGAGAGGGAACTGTGAGGGATGGTGAAAAATAATTGTTCGTAAGCCATCCATCCTTAAGCCTTTAATTTCACTGCAGTAGCACTGAGTAGAAACACAACTTTGATGGATTTTCTAGGAAATTTAGGAGCTTATCTGGAGGTCTGATTTCATTTAAAAAATGTATTTGCTAGATAGGAGGTTCAGCAGGTCAGAAAAATGTGGAGAATTTTTGAAAACTAATTTAACATCACGTGTTAAGTGCGTCAGTTCTTGCAGATTATTTGCTGGCTGTGTCTGTCTCGACAAAGGAATGCTGCAAGTTGCAAAATGGTTCAACACATGAAATGAAAACTTCTGTCTGTTGACACTATTGCAAAATTTAAAATAAATAAATAAATTGATTAATTAACTAATAAATAAATAAACAACAACAACAACAATAATAATAATAATAATAATAATAATAATAATAATAATAATAATAATAATAATAATAATAATAGTTTCTGTTGATATTTAAGGCCAACAAACAACTTAAGCTAGATGTTTAATATTTTGTTTACTTTATTGGGAAAGCTAGAAGTCTTAGGTTCATTCATGGCTGATTATTCATTCATCAAAGAGAAGAAAAAGAGGGGAGTTTCACAGTGTCTACACCACAACACATAGAATATTCAAACAGAAATGATCTTAGTCTATGGAGCACAGATGGTCCAGTGGTTTAGGTTGTGCACCATGAGGTTCTTTGCTCTGCCCTTGCGTGGGTGGCCCCGTCCAGCCTGAGGCCTCTTCCCTGCATGTCATTCCCCACTCTCATCCTGTTTCCTGCTTAATCCACTCTCCTCTCTACCACACAATTAAAGAGGCATAAAAAGCCCCCAAATCTCTTCAAACAAACAGACAAACAAACAAAAAAAACAAAAAAAGGGAAAAAGAAGTGATCTAAACCTTTTGGTATATTTATATAAATTCACATTTATTTTTTATATTTATATATTTAACTTTTTTTAAACTCCAAAACTCCAGAAAAGAGTTATTAGAACCATAATAAATAATAAAGCTCCGTGAAACTATTAATAATTCATTTATAGAGTCTCGCAACTTAAAATTCTTGGATCTTATATACTTGGAAAAAAAAAGAAAAAGAAAAAAAGAAATACTATTCCAAACAAAGAATAAAAACTGCACCACCTGTATCCAATCTTTTTTTTTTTAATTAGGGGAAAGAAAAAACAATGTAAGTAGTTTTGATGTCTTTGAAATAGGTAATGTGAGAACAAATATTAAAAACAGATGTTTCTTGCTCGTGACTAAAAATTGTGTCAATCTCCTCTGAGCTTAAAACAAAAAAACATTGAAAGGTAAAATAATAAAGGATTACAATAAAATGACTGAAATGTCAAATGATTAAGAAGAAAAATCTTGTGTAAATCTTGTGTTTTTTCCCCTTATTTGTATTAATGATCTTATGGGTTATTTTATGGATTGTACAGGACAAGCAAAAATAAGCCTCAGCTTCAGCCCACTCCTTTTTTGGTTACTCAAGCTCAAACATGAAGAGGTCAAAGGAAACAGGTAGCTGAGTAGAAGTAGAGAGTTCACAGCCCTCAATCCTGACTGAAACTTGATGAATTTCTGTATTCCACTAAAGACCCATGGCCAGATAAGAGTGAAAGCCAACAGAATCTGGAGAGTCTGAAGAAAAATCTGCTTTGAAAACTTCAGTGTAACCCTTCAATCTGTCAGGTGAATTATTGGAAAAGTTTCACTTTGACACCAAAATACATGGTGAAAATCTCAAAAAGTTAAATGGCAAAGGATAACCAAACACTAAAAGAATCCGTCCCCAATATTTTAACAAACCACAGCCTTTTTTAAAAGAAATTTTCCTACTGGAATCTGTCACATTGTGTTATTCTTTGAGTGTCTACAACAGTAGGCTTTGAAAGCTTACTAAATTGTCCCTGCTTCTGTAACTTGCAAAATGCTGCCAAGTGCTTTACTCATGTTGTATCAAGATGAGCCAAGACTCCTGATTTTATCTTAATGTTGGGTCTTTGTTAATAATATCCCATTACCAGGTCTAGGACAAAAGGGAGATAAAGATTAATTGATTAGAGCCTTGATCACGGCTGTTTTCATAACAATATAAAACTAAGAAACACAAGACTTTCAGTGACTCATCAGAATGAAGAATTCAACACAGTCATGAATGTGTAATAAATAAACACAATGAGAGCGACACACACCAACTATACTGAAGTTGCTCATTATTCCAGGGCTTAGACTGAGACGTTTACGGTTTATTATCCTCACAGATTTTTCTTAGTGATAGTCACTTCTATAGGCTTTGTCTTTATTTTTTAATCTCCCCATACCACATATAGCCGTTCCTAACAGCTGGGTACCTCGTTTCTCTTCCAGAGCTTAACCATTTCAAAGAGCATTTCATTGCTACTCCTTTCATGTGACCTAATTCCAAGCCTAATAATAAAACAGAGCTGTCTTCCTTCTCCAAACATTTCCTACCCATAAATCTAATTAGAACAAACATCCACCGTCGCTAAATTTATGCAGCAGCCCTGGAGCTAGCTTCTGCCTGCATGTTAAATGCAAAGAAATATCTCGGCCACTAATGGGAGGGGGAGGTTAGAGAGCTGAGGTCAGCAGCTTTGTTGGAGCTCTAGCCTGAATGTTCTCTGGAAGCTGGTGTGTGTCGCCCTCAGAGGCCGTCCTGGCGCTTAGAGAGGTGGTCACTTAGGGATTGCCCTCATTGCAGAGCGAAGAAGGAGGGCATCTGGAATACTCCTGCTGCGGACGAGGAGTGGTGGAACCTTTAAATTAGGCATCATGCTGTGTGGTGGGTCAAGTTTTTTCTATCAGAAGGAACTTTAGAGACTCATCATGCAGTCTGAACCACTCTGCTCTCATCTAACTTTGATTCTAATGGTGACAATCTATGGACATGCAGGGCAAATTCCTCATATTTCTGAGCGTTTGAACAGATGAGGTAAGCTAATGCAACTCTTTCAAGTAGTCCTGCTGCAGGGAATATGGAGCACATGTAGGATATGAAATATATAGAAGCACACAGATCTGCCCGGCTCATATAAAACTCAGTATTCTTCAATATTGCAGCATCCACTGTCCAGGCTAAATCCGCCCTGCTTTGAGCAGCTCATTACATTAGCTTCAAAAATTAATTTCTGTGGAAAATTTAATTCATGAATTTTTTAATTTCCCCTCATTCTGTGAACTCCTTTCTCTCATCTCTGCGTAAAATAAAAACCCATGTTTCCATCATCAGAAGGTCTAAACGCACTTAGACATGAATCTCTGAGCGCCCGCCGGGCATCCGTCTGTACAGCTGGCCAGAGAAGGAGTTCAGCGAGCAGTCTGCCACTGACTCACAGACACGTGCCAATCATTATACTTCAGGGATCACTGCACTCATTTAACATTATGTCATCATGTCAGGACACATTACCCACTTAACTTACATTATGTAAAGGGGGAATTCATCAGGATACTTTCTAGTAAGTTGGAAAGGGTTTCACTTTGAAGGGTTTAAAGACGGCAAAAAAATCAAAAGGAAAACTTAATCTAGGTCGAAACCTCCAGTGAAAAATTGGGTGAAAGTTTCAGATCGCCTGCCAAGTCGAAGACAACAAATAATGCATGGGCCATTTTGCACAAGCAATCAATCATGCAAACAGCGACGCATTCATAAAACAAATGTGCCGTTAGAAGCCGTGCACAGGCACAGATGGTACATGTCATTGATCAGTGGATTTGGTACCAGAACAAAGCTATTTATAATTGCATTACTGATTAATAGCCCGCGTTTCTATTATCCACTCTGTGTGTAATGTTCACACTGTGCTGTTTGCAATTTAAACAATAATGAAATTGATGTTTGAAGCTTTTAATGGTTTAAGAGCTTGTGATGAGTAAAAGAGGCTGACATGGAGAATGATGGTCAAATCATTTTGGTAATTAAGGAAGGTCAAAGCATAATCTTTGATGGAGCTCCAAAGTTATGGTGCTGAGAGGATGAGTGACTAGAATCTCTTGAGCTCCATTATAACACCAGACACGTGTGGGATAAGCTGTTTTAAAGTGATCACTGTTGTCTTCATGTGTATGGGTGAAATCTTTGCTACTTAAGCACCATCAGCTTCACAGATGTAAGTGTGTCCATGCTCTATATGACTGAGATTCCTAATGAGTGTGGGCCTGATTCACTAAAGGTTTGCGTGTTTAAAAACATGTGCAAACTTGATAGCTCGTGCAAAGCTGAATAACTAACCGAGTGCACCGAGGATTGCGTCAATCAAATAAGCAAAATAGCACATTCAATTCATTTTGCATGTTTGCCTTCATAAATATGCAGAACATGTGCAGATGATCAGAACATATTTTAAAATTTTCAAAAGTGAGTTTATAAGTAAGAATAAGTTAGTTTTAAAAACTCACTTATACAGAGTTGCTATTTCAACCCCGTCTTTATCTTTTATCATTTCATCTCTGTTATTTCATCTTATTTTGGTTTTCCTGTCTTGTTAGTTTTTTTAATTGCTTTTTATCTTACTCATTATCTTGTCATTGCTTTTATTATTCTATTAACATTCCTAATATTGTCTTTTTTATACTTGTCTTGTTTTCTGCTCTCAATCCCCTTCTAATTCATTTTTCCTGCTGATTGACGTTTGAAGCTTTTATTATAGCTCTCATGGTCTTTTATATTGCATGATTCTTAAATCGTCTTGGTTCACATCATATAAATTACAGTATTTCTAAAACTGTCTAGTCCAGACTAAGCCTTATTGTTTTTCTTTCTGTGTGCTGAAGCTTGTGTTCCTTGTTTTTATGCTGGACTGTTGTCAAAGCACTTTGTTAACTTCTGTGTTTAAAAGTGTTTTACAGATAAAGTTATTATTATTATTATTATTATTATTATTATTATTATTATTATTATTATTATTATTATAAAACGAGTGACTCGTCAAACCTGAAACTGTTAGCTACTGCTGTTTTTTCTGTTTCGCACACTTGAAAAGCAAACGCAAACTGGCACAGTGTTACACTCAAACAGCTGTGGAGCAAATAAAAAAGCAGACATGCAATGATAGATAAGAGAGACAGAGTCTTCTGTGTGAGTATCAACATATTTGGACTGTCAGAAATAAAAATAGAGGAGATATATTGTCTATCTAATGATGCCATTGTGAAGGGAGGTTCTGCTGGGCCTGCTGCCCTGTTTGTCTAAGCCTCTCACTCATCCATTCACACATATGCACTTACATACACATACATACACAAACACACACATACTCCTACACTTTCAAATATACATTCACACTCTAAACATAAATGGGGGATGTTGTTTTGGTATGTTATGTTGAGTTTAGGGGTTAAGGTTATCTGTAACTTATTTTGGATTTAAGGATTGGCCAATCAGTTTATTCATCAAATTCATTTTCTTCTGTTATTAACGTTAATCAATCATTCCATCTTCATCAATAGTGTTCCTTTAAGCTACAGGATGTTAATGGGGGAAGGATTGGTTACCGGTGTGTTTTTTTTTTTTTTTTTTTGTGAGTGCGGGGTAATCAGTGGCACCTGAGGGGAAGGTCTTAAAAGGGGTAGTGTGGCAGAGTGGAGAGACCTCTGCAGAGCCTAGGACTGGAGACAAGAGTTGGGAGATGTCTCCGTGAGGAGCTCTCCCCTGAAGTGTTGCTTTGCCATTTAAATCATTTTTGGAAAATAAAGCAATATATTTTTGCTATATCTTGGTCCATCTGGATGCACTCTGTGACAGCCATTTTTGAGCTTTGATCCTTTCACTTAGGGCTTTGTGTTTTCATTGGCTGTGCTGGTCTCTACCCATGCATAATGAACATACCCCCATTGCTCAGTTGAAGGACCACTGCCACTGAACAATCTCCTGACTTTAGCCAGAGCATTTACAATCATTGTCAGCTCAGACACAGCGCTGACCAGCTGCTTCATGTGTGCAATGATTGCCTAAGGCCCCGTTTACACGGAGACTCCCGCAACGATTCTTCCTTTGCGTTTTCAAAAGCCACCCGCGTTTACATGAGGACGGCGTGAAAGCGATCCGCGTTCATACAACTCCAGGAGGAGAAGTCTCCTCTTCTGTTCTTTCTTTTTCTGACGTTTTGTTGTGTGAGACGGTCGGCAATCCAACCATAACACGTATTACCGCCACCTACTGGTTCAACTGGAAATGTGGCTGAGCGCAAAGCCTTTACCTGAAACTGCGAGTGCGCATGCGGTGACGTCAGCGTTTCACCCTGAGACGCTCCGCTCTGTGTTTACACGAAGCTGGATGGAGGAGCGGATTCAGATCTTTCCACTCTGGGGAGCGTTTTCAAAAGTTTGCGTTTTCACTGAAAACGCAACGTGGTCTCGTCTAAACGGAAGGCCAAAACGCAACGGAATGTTTGCGGAATCGACCGTTTTCGGCGTCGTGTAAACGGGGCCTAAGTGTCACGGCAGAGGGCGCATGCTACATCAGGCACAGCTCTCACCTCCTGTATGATAACCCTCCGTCTGATTTCTCCACCTCCATGGTTTCAAAAACTTTATTTTTTGTTTACAGCCACTCTGCTCTTCCAAACTCTCCATGGTGACAGCAGGTAGCACGTGCTAAATCCTCATCCTCATATCAATTGTGCACGCAGTCTTAGTCAATCACCTGAAACACCCACTGATAGCATGTGCAGTTTTATAGTTTGTACACACAATTCAGCGTTTGTTATTTGGATCTTAGTAAATCATGCCCTGAGTGTTTTCTCAACTTCAGAGGCCTGTTCTCAAATGTAAACTTAATATGAGTTTTACGAGTAATATTGCTTTACATAACCAGACGGCTGCATTTCAGTAGCCTTCAACCCTTTATTTGCTCTTTCTTCACCCTCCTTTTTAACACATGTCTCCTGCTTTTAAAACAGATCTCATCTTATATGATTTGGCATAATTGAAGCCACCCCGCCTCCACTTGCTCTTATTGTATTCCTCCTACAAATAATGTATTCCTCCTGCTCCGGCTGCCTCTCTAACCTAACCACACTGCAGCACGCTGCAGCAGGAGTGCACTTACACCTTAAGGTCACCAATTTTGCTATGATTAGATGATCACACCTGCATGTTGAGTGTGGATTTATATTAAAGCAATTGCAGATTCAGGAAATTATAGGTCACAGAGGTCTGGGTAGAGTATAAAAACAGGATTCATAGAGAGGCTTCAATTAAAGTCAGCACAAAGCTCTTCAAATCAGGGACGATTTCTCCGTCGTCTGCCAACAAGAGAGCTGCTGAGCAGTCAGATAATCAGAGCTGCTGCCGCTGCTGCTGCTGCCGCTGATGGACAATTTTAATCAGCAATTTTCTCCCACCTTATAATCTGCTTTCTTTCCATTCTGTCAGTTTACATTTCAACCACTTTCCTTTATGCGTCATTGTGATGTAAGATGTTCTGATCAGCACTGCATACAGGAAGTGACGCACATTATAACCTGGTTTGGCCCTTTCGAAGAATTCATTCAGAAATCACACTCAGGTGTTATTTTCTACACCTTTTTGGTTTAGTTGCTGCTTTAGATACTGCGTGATTTGTATTGATAAGTGTGTCTTAAGTCCTGACACACCTCCAGATACTCTTTTGGGAGAAGGTTTTTTGTAATAGTTTGCTGCTTGGTTTAATAACCAAGTGGGGGGTCATTCTCATTCTTATCCCGGGGAAGAGTGGGAAAAACCATCTTCCTTTTCTCAGACTCATCATCATCTTTTCCTCACCTCAGGGGAAGAGTTGGGAGATTATCACACCTACCTAAATCTTCAGCTTGTTTGTCCTCATCCTCTGAAAAGCACAGGGTGTTGATCTCATCCATGTTACCCACGTCCTCATCACCAGAGTAGAGTGGAAAGACAAGTGCTGACCAGCTGAAGGAGACCTTCAGCATGTCCAGGGATGATGTCTGCTGTCTGAGAGCAGCCACCTGAGTGGAAAACAAGAAGATTGGAAAAATTACATTGTTAGCTCTACAAACAAAACATAAGAATGACACCTTGGAAGGACACAGATTTCAGCACCAAACTCTGTTCTGCTTCATGTAAGGATATTCTAAATGGTTTAGGACACAGAGGGACAGCCTCAAACAACAGGATCTGCAAACTGTATAGGCCATGGAGCTCTTCCAGGTGAAATATTTCTTTAAGGATCCTGCCATTATTGTAAAATTGATAAGCATTATATGATAATGTACTATGTAGTCCTTTGGATTAGGCTACATCTATTTTTTCCAAGTTATTACCTCCGCCAAGGAGGTTATGTTTTTTGGGAGAGTTTGTCTGTGAACAACATAACTCAAAAAGTAACAAACAGATTTGATGAAATTTTCAGCAAATGTTCAAAATGGGATAAGGAAGAAGTGATTAAATTCTGGAGGTGATCTGGATCATCATTTGGGAGGTGATTCGGATCATTGTTTTTTAAAGGATTCTTTATCATTGTGAGATCAGGCTGTTTTCACCATATGTGTAAATAACTCCATAGTAAATAGTCGGATTTCTTTGCAAAATAATACAAGACAAGGTCAACCATAAATAACATAACCATAACACCAGACAGATGTAAAAGTAGTCACTTCACGGCGGACTGCTTTTCCAACTTTGGACAGTACAACAAAAGGGTAGCAAATAGACTGGTCCTGAATCCAGGCGCATTACCAACCATCCACCAACAAACCTCAGACCCTGGAAATGTGAGTATTTTAAATGCTGTGTGCTGTGGAGCAGATGTAAGAGCTTTTCCACAGTGTTCCCCTTGTCTCTGTGTTAGCTTCAGGATGCTAACTTTAGCTGCAGTTAACCTGTTGTTTTAGCCTGTAATGTTACGGTAGACGAGCTTCACTGTTCTCTAAACATTGTGCACTCGGAGCTTGTGGCACCGCTCTCAGTGACGTGGAAGAGCGGGGCGGTATCAGCGGTGGCTCAATTACATATGAAGGTCACGCCCACTAAATCAGAGCGTTCTGAACAGAGGGGCTATGAGAGCCTGGAAACAATGCTGCTGTGCTTGATTTATCGTTTTTTTGGACCAAAACATGTTACTACCATTTCATGAAGACATCAATGATCCATATTAAGCTGCAGAAAATGAGCAGAATATGGGACCTTCAAAGTAGGACTAAAGTGTTGGTGACAATCACAACATGCTTGGTGGAGGTCTGCCCTCTCTGAGTGCTTTTCTCGTTCATTTTGTAAACTTTGAGATAGTGTTGGCTCCAAGGTCTGTTTTGAGTTTTTTTTTCCTTTTTTTTTTTTTCTGTTGTTGTGCACTATGAAGTGAAAGACATAATGCCACGGTCATATCAGAATTGATTTCATGGCACAAAACTAAACTGGGCGGAAGTTTTGGAAAATTTTTTTGATGTTATTGTTATAAGAGATCCCAGTTTCTTGATCTGCCTTTTCAATGATAAAGCTCACTTTTACAATACAAGGTTCAAGCTAAGGTTTGCAGACCCCTGGGGGTCATGGGACCCCACTTTGAGAATCACTGCCATACGGACCCTAGGAAAAAAAAAGGCACAATAACCTCTCTTTAATAGAAATGGATTCAGACTAATGTACACCGATCAGTTGTTAAAGTAAAATGGAGCAAATGTGAAAAAAGTACAACTTTGAATATAGTAACTAGCATTCAAAAGTACTATTTTTTTCTCCTACTAATTCAAAATCATGAATGGTTGAAGTAGTAAACCTGAAACATCCTCAGTTTGTCTTTACTAAACACAGTTTAAATGTGTGGCTTTCAGCTCATGGTCCCATCAAATCATTTATCCAGACTACAGGTCAGCCAATCTGCCCACTGTCCAGCGTTAACCAGTTTAAAGAATGGTAATCAACCTCACTTATTCAAATAGACCTGTTGCATCTTCATCACACAGCTTTTTATGCAGCCTGTTTCTGTTTGACTTTAATACAAAAACAATGTCAAGTTGTTTCTCATTATCCTTTTTTTGCCAGTATGATAATGATCATCTGACATTGCAGCGATCAATTTACTTAATTCAGTCACAGTTGTTCTGTATTTTCTTGCTAATTTAGCTTGCTCTGTCACACTGAGAGATGCCCTTTTGTTTTCAGATAATCTAAGATTGTTTTGCAAATCACTGTGTGATCTCAAACTGTGTATGGCACTTGGTCTTACAGCTATTCAAAAAAGGCTGCACAAGACACTGAAGTTTTGACTGAAGAAGGGATTTAAATGTTGACATAGTGATTGGAGTTCTCTCAGATGACAGAAGACTTTTTTTTAACTTCTATTATGAATCTATTTAGTTTATTTATCAGTTGTCCTTACATATTCGCCATTCAAGATAGAGTTGGAGCAATCATTGACAACTAACTGTTGGGATTACTGGGTGTTAATTTTAAGGGAACAACGCATCTTGTACTCTGAATTGACTGAATCATCATGACCTTGTTGTATTGTGCTTTTATTGAGTCTGTCTAGACCTTTTCTTCTGTGTCATGGTTCAGTAATGCACCAGAGAAATTTTTTAAACCAAATAGTTCAAATAGTCCAGTTGCTTAATTGGTGAGTCACAGCCTTGTTATCCAGCATCATTGTACACCAGACAGGTACAGCAGACAGTTACCTCAGTTTTTCAACAGTGACTACCACTGTTTGCACAAGTTTCAGTTTTTCCAGCCAGAGGTTTATATTACCACATGGATGAAGGAACGCAACCTTCTGCCAAATCTGTCCAAAACTGAGCTCACTGTCTTTCCAGCTTGCCCCTCAGTTCAACCACAGATCAGTGTCCTGCTTGATTCCAATCAACTTGTGCCCACAAACTCTGAAAGAAATCTATGTGTCCTGATTGATGAGCAGCTGACCTTTAAGGTTCATGTGGTCATAATTGCACGGTTTTGTCGATATGCCCTCTGTAACATCAGGAGGATCAGGCCCTACTTGACACAACTGGCTTCTGGTACAGGCTCTTGTGATATCACACATTGACTACTGCTACTCCCTCCTGGCAGGTCTCCGTGCGTGTACATTTAAACCTTTGAAGATTACCCAGAATGCAGCAGCACGTCTGGTCTTTAACCAGCCAAAAACAGCACTCGTCACCTCGCTGTTAATACTGGCTTCCAATAGCAGCTCCGATCAAATTCAAAGTTCTTCTTCTGGCTCACAAAACAAAACGTTGACAAGAACGGCCCCTGTCTACCTGGGATCCTTAATCCAAGTCTACATTCCTTCTGTGCTCTGCTTATCAAAGACGCCTGGTGCTCCCAGCCCAGCACGGCTCCAAATCACTAGCCAGACTCTTCTCCTCTGTTGTGCCCAAGTGGTGAATGAATTACCTAACTTGTTACGATCCACAGAGTCCCTTTCTACTTTAAAAGATGTTTGAAGACCCATCTGTTCTGAGAGCACTTGAGCCCTTAGGCTGACTCTTCTCCTCTTTGTCCTCAAGGGTAGAATAAGTCAGAAGGTCTCGAACCCAGCTCTCAGTGAATTTTCAGCAATTGATTGTGGTTGGTTGGCTAGATTATTCTACATTATAAAATGGAATCCTGTACTTGATGGCAGCCTCTGCAGCCAAATACCATTGTACATCATGTTGGACAAAAGAGTCTGCTAAATGACACTGTAGAACTGTAGATTTACAGTCCCAAGGTGGAGGACAAAAAATACAAAAAACAGCTTTGAACCTGTCGCTATCACACGATGATTTGGTATTTGCATGAACCTGTTAATTTATTAGCGTTATTTATCTGGTCTTATCTTTTTTTTTTCCAAATTACTTCTCTATTGTAACTTTTATCTATTTATATATTTCAATATATCTTTTTAATAAAAGTCTTTCTCATTTTAATAATGGTTGGTGGAACCAGAATACTTTTTAAATCATATTTTAGTATCTTAATAGTGTGTCAGTCCTGACTGTTTCCATATGGTCTTGTGTTTATGTTGTTTTGTGACTAAACATCAAAGTGGATATTATTAGGAGTAGGTAAAAATATCGATAAACTGACGTAACACAAAATTTTCTTGCCAAATTCAAAATTGATTCAGCAAATCTTTTGTATCTATTCACCTCTTGACCAGTGGGGGGGTGTTGTGTGTTATATGGAGGCCGCCCCAGACCCAACAACAAAAACACAACCCAAGAAAGCAGCAGCAGCGTAAGACCAGCTCCTTCAACTTTTAAGTCTGAAGTTCGGGTTGTTTTATTGCTCAAAAATGTGATGTGACATACCACATGTGTTCACATTGATATGAAAATAATCATTTAAAAATTTTCAACAGAAACTCCAATTATCTGTTTATGTCTACCCCTTACTGAATCAAAATTGAAGCATTTAGAGCAATACAGAATCAAATCAAAATTAAGTTGAATCATGCGGTGCTCAACAATACCCAGCCCTAGATACCATCGTCTTGCTGCAAAACAAATCAACTTAATCTCAACCTAACATCAATTGTACTTGTATGTTTGCATGTTTTAAATGATTTTGTAAAGCCCACAACTCTAAAAATGAGCTTTATATATTGGAAAGAAGAAGTTATTTTCTGTTAAATGAACTTTGTTGTATACTTTTCAACAACTGACTCCTCATACTCATTTGTAAGAAGCCAAAAGTCTTCAAAAACAACTTCAATTCGATATGCCACGGTGAGAGAGATGTATCCACGTAATTATACATAAAGCAGTGGCTGCTAAAAAACACCCACTAATGGCAGCCAGCTGCTGACATGACTTCTGTGGATTAACACATCACTTACTGTGGGGTTTACACCGGGGCAACTTTTTGTTCAACATGACTGGGCAATGTGCATGCCAGCAAGAATTAAATGACACTGTTTGACTCTGTTAATTTATACAGAAAGCTCAACGACTTCCCTTTGAAATGGTGCATCGGTACATTACATTTAAGCATGTGTAAAAGAGGTAACGACAAGGCCATTCTGTTCTGTTCTGATCCACAGTGTAATGTTTGTACTTTCATAGTTTCAACACAATTTCACAGCTTTCTTTCACTCCCACTATGAAGCAAAACACTTCAACTTTGGAGTGCACACAGCTCCACTGCTCTCTCATTGTCATCATACAAACACTTCTCAACATATCTTCCTAAAGAACCACAGTGTGCTGCACACAGCTGCAGTGACCTTGTGTATTTGCTTTAGTGTAATAAGTAATGTCTCATGGCTAATCCTACACTCAGAGATTCAGTCTGTCCAAAGTTTACAGACTCAAACTTTTTCCTCCCATCTTTCTCTCCAACATTAGGCTGCAAGACACAGCCTAACATAGGTCACTTTCAAACTTTCCCAAACTTCGCCTTACTCATCATTTATTTCAGTGAATAAAGTTAAACCTGCCGACTTGGCTCTTGTACTTGATGATACTGTCTAATACAATATCCATGAATATTCTCTCCACACACATTTTTTAGGCTTTATACCAGAAAATGACAACACTCTCTCTTGAGGTTCTTTAACTAGCTCCAAAATGTGCCTGTGAAAACTTGAACCATGTTTCAGCCAGAGCAGGATCAAATATTTAGTGGTACAACTTGTCTTCTTTTATTCGGGACAATGTCACAGGATATTCTGATGAATATTGGTCCAGGACTCAAGAAAAAGCTGCAGCTGGAGCCAAAGGAGGGGGATCAGTATAGTAAAAATGAGTGCAACCACCAAGTTGTTCAGACATAAAGTATTACATGTTGAAGAGTAGCAGGCTATATAGCTATACCTCACAAGTGTCAGTTTTTTATGAAAGCCATTTTTAAATACATTTTATTTTCATAGCTCTCTTAAGATTAGAGTTAATTTCAATTATTTATTCAATTACTATTTATGTGATCCAAAAATGGACATTCACATAGTAGCAAAAGCACAAAAAAGCTTGTGGCTAATACTAGTGGTCAACCCACTCATTAAACTTTTACACTGCCTGAAGAATATCTCTATCTCTGGAAAACAAGGTTCATTTCCTTAAGATAATGATTAGAATAAGGAGAAGTATACCATAAGTAGTAGAATAAATCAAGATCTTGAAAAAAACAAAAAGAATCAACTAGTTATTTTGAGAAACAGCAAAAATGAAATGTTTTTAATTACAGCAGGGAAAATAAGTGTTGAACGTGTCAACATTTTTCTCATCACATTTATTTCCAAAGATGCAATTCAAACAAAATTTCTACCGGACATTGGTATTAACTCAAATAATCCACACGTGAAAAGAAATCATAACGTTCAGATCCATAAATAATGATTATGTGAAATCAAGTACAATAGTGGAAAAAGTACCATCTACCATCAACAGGCCACGCACAGGAGCTTCTTGCAAGGTTTCTGACCAGGGAGTCAGAAAGATAGTCAGAAGAGTACTCAATGAGCCAAGGACCACCCTGAAAGTGCTCCAAAAAGACTTGGAGGCAGCAGGTACAATTGTTACAGAGAAAACAATAGGCTATGCACTCCACCACCATGGCCTCTATGGACGCTCAATCTGCGAAATAAATGTGATGAGAAAAAAAGTTGACGCATTCAATACTTATTTTCCCCACTGTATGACCTTTTAGGGCTTCCATACATTTAACATCCTTTAACAAGAAAAAGACCTTTTACCTTAACTCTTTCGCTACTAGCCATTTTTTAATTGTTTGATGGACCTTTCAGGACCCCATAGAATTTTGTTTTCTATGACTTTGTAAACACTGAATCTACCAAAAGAAGAGCTGATCACATTCACATTAGATCACATTTGTCTCAGAACCTCCATCCTCTGATCCTCTCTGGCATCTTTTCTCACGATCACAACATTCTTTCTCTCCAAACCACCGCTACACATTTCTGTTTGAGTATGAGCTGCCTGAATGTTTCCAAATTGTAACGTCTCGGCATGTCTCTGTCTTCTCGCATCTTCTTCCCATATCTATACAATGTCTCATCCAAAGCAAGCAACACTGCCACCTACAGTTGTTAACAAGCCTGATACTGAAAGACGAGCTCCGCCAGACCCTACCACCTAGCCACTGAAAGACATAGCTGAAGCATAGACTGTATAAAACATGGACATTGTCACCCGTCAATTTCTGGAACAGAAAATGAAGCAGATCGGCTACCCCAGACATATCGGAAGTGGCAAGGGCTTTGCGTGCAGCTATAGGGCGCCTGGCAGTCACATGACCTGGGCTGTGTCACTGATTGGGCGAGTTCTCGATCTAAACATCCTCTGAACCTCAGAGTTAGAAAAAAATTAACCCCCTTACAGCGTGTGCCAATAGTAAAACTCAGTACCCATCCCTAACACTTTATCCAAAAAACAGAGCTTCACAAAGCAGCACAGGCACAAAGAAGCTTGCAGTGATCAACCCACTCATTTGTTTTTTACAGTGCCAGAAAATTATCTCATTATCTCAGAAAAACAAGCTTCAATTCCTTGAAGTAATGAGCAGAATAAGTCAAGATCTTGAGAAAAAAAAAAAGGAATCAACTCGCTGTCATGAGAAACAGAGAAAACAAAATGTTTTAACTATGACCTTTAACGACTTAAATACATTTTACATCTTTAAGCAAGAATATGAGTTTTCAATGTTAATCTCAATCACTGGTTTTAATCATGACCTCCACATAACTTGCACTATCACTCTGTGACTCAGACTGTGATGCACAGGTTTTGAAAACACTCTTCACCACAGTATAAAGGAGTATAGCTTTGTCAGAGGAACACCAAATTAAATGAACTACAGTCCATCTGCACCACACTTAACTTTCAGTTCTGTGTAAATAATGCAGAGATGCTATTTTCACTGGAAAAACAATTTGAATAATAACTGAATTTAACCCGTGGACTTCACACATTTCAGCTCAGAAAAAGAACACAGCGTCCCTGCAGTACCTCGATGACCGGAACATGCCCTGAAGCTGTTAGTTATGGTAGCTTAGCTTAGCTTGAAAGTGACTCACTGAGGTGTTGTAAAACTGGATTGTAACCCACAGGTCCCTGAATCACTGTGATCTCTTTTCTTCTCTGCTTAATAGCCCTTGGTTTACAAACTGGCTGGCTGTAGGGCTGTTTAGCTTGAAGTTCAACTTTTCTCTTTTCTTATTCAACATATTTAAAAACTTCATATAAAATTTTAGACTGTTTTTGAAGGCAGAATGTCTTGATTATTAACAGAGAAAAGCAGACGCTAATCACAGGGTGACACTGTAAACAATAACTGTAGCTTTTCTAACAATACCAATTGGTTTGTTGTCTGTCACACTGAAACTTTGAAAACTTGAACAACATATTTTACTGTTTGGTTTTCTGGAGCTGCAAATTATCACATGTGCACTTGTGATATATAAGAACACCACAAAACAAAACAGCTGAACAACCATCATAGTATACCATAGGGATTTAAATAAGTAGACAAGAAGTAATCCTCATGTTTAGACTTCTGCAGGGAGTGGAAATAAAATGTTTTGTCATCAGTTGACAGGATATTTCTGTGTGCATGTGTGAGTTTCACTCTGACCTAAGCCGGTCATTCTTGATTTCACTCCTCAGTGAACATTAATCAACCTATGTGCAGGTGTTGCTGTGATTACTTTTCTGCTTTAGATTGACAGGTTCCAACTTGCAACAAACACTGTCCTTCATCCTTCAGAGTCATATCAGGGGTCATCAAGCTCCGACAAAAAAAAACAAACAAAAAAAACAGAAAACTGACATAACAATTATATTTGCATGATTTTAGTTTAAGTTCATTTTTCACACAGTTTGCATATAGTAGATGCATTTTGTAAAAAAATATTTAAAAGTTGCTCTTGTTTTTGGCAGGCATCTTGCGACTCCCACTTCATTGCACCCTGCACTCCAGTATGCTATACTTTGGCTGTGGAGTGAGGTTCTTTATGGATTTGTAGCTGACAAAATTATTTAACAGACTAAAAAAGTAAAGACACATCTGGGAACATTGTGAATTTGTTGCTGGCTTACCCCAAATCTCTGCTGGGAGAGAATAAAGCCTGAGACACACCAGATATGTCTGCAGTGCAACTCCGTTGTGCTGCGCCTTGACTGTGTTTGTCAACTCACACCAGCTGCGTGTTCAGTCCGACATGCGGCATGACTGAGAGACAGCCAGAGTCACAGACCAAGGAGTTCTTCTTCTCTCTCCATTGATAAGTCTCTCTTCATTCATGTTGGGCTTTAAAACCTCAAACCTTTTGACTCCAGGTCTGACGCCGCTCATTACATCCATTTGTTATTGTAGTAAAGCTAAATACGAACTGATTTTGACATGGTTTGTAATATTTTGAAAGTCACTAAGTGTTTTTCAGTGGTTTCTAGTCACAACCTCCTGTCCCCGCTCCATCTTCCCTACACTGTATTTATGCTTCACAGCTCTGCATCCGTCAAAAAACAGGATGGCTGCGTATTACCTGCAACACGATGGACCAGCCATGCAGACTTCTTGCAACATTGGTTTAAATGAAACCTATATGATCCATTTGTCGTTATGGAATGGAGACGCACTGCAGACACATCCAGTGTATTTTAGCCAGAACACAAGCTGGGTTGCTAGCAAGTCAATCTTCGTTGTTGCCTGACCACAAATTTTCATTTCTGTTGTGGATTTAAGTTGACTTGTTTATACTTTCCCTTTAATGCATAGAATGTGAGGGTGCAAGACATTCAAATCTTGGCTTCTAGTTAATTATCATCAGTCATCATCTTTCAAAATATAACCCATAAGCAAACTACCCCTTTGGGATTATAGGATGTAGAATTTTAATAGCCAATAGTTTGTATTCAGTTTACAAAAAAAGAGTTAGTATCTTAATGTTAACAAGTCCAACTGTTTTCAAACTAACAGAAGTGCTCAGAGGAAACTAAAAGCTGGCTTTATCATAATCATCAGAAATAACCACAAACGACATCGCTCGTATGTATATTGAAAGATGTCTCCAATAAGCATCCACCCACAGTATGACGGGATGTGACAGGGTCAATGCAGCAGCAGCAGGGAAAGTTCTCAAGACTGACAGACCAAGTCCAAAATAGCCATGTTTGTTCTATGTGTCAAAAAACAACAACAACAGCACTGCATCAAACAAGCCTGTCAGAAAAGCTGGAGCTATGTCAGTGAACAGAGGTAAATAATGGAGAAACAAAGTGGGGACTGTGCTGATGGTGTTATGTCCACAAAACTAAGTTAACTTAAAGTTCCTTACATCTGATCTAAGGCCTGAGCTCTTGGGTCATTTCTCAATGTCCTCCAGTAAACACGTAGTGCACAGCCAAGCATACTTCTTATGTGGTGCTCATGATGCAGCTGGCTGTGACTGTGAATGCAAGTTTGGGCACTTCCAAGTTGGCTCAGATTCTCTGAGATTATCACTTTGAAACTGAAGCAAGTAGAAGAACATGATTGAGTCAATTAATGAACTTTGGGGTAACGGTTTACTTTAGAGTTCCTTAAATTTCATCACACTCAGGTAATAATTAGACAAAGTTTTTTCTGATCTCTTTAAAATTAGCACATAACTTCTTTAAAACAACGTCCACATTTATTGTCACAAGTCACAATTGGTAGGTTACTGTTTTTTCAAGTTTCTTTGAAATTTACTTCGAATTGCAAGGTAAGACGGTGACGATTAGCAAATGTTTTTAGAAGTATCCCAACGTTTCTGCTATTTCCAGAGAAGCAGGTGATAAATAGCTGCTTAGTTCTTGAAAACAGAAGCTAGCTTCATTGTTTTCTCTGATAATTACCTTTGAAATGTTAAGTGAATAATTCATTTTCCCAATAAGCAGTTGATAGTTAGCTATTTGTTATTTAATTTCACCAAGTTCTTTAGTACCCAGTTTGTTGATATGCATAATTGAGATCACATGCAAAATGATAAATCTTTATGATTAGGCCTATAATGTTTTACATGATACAACTGAAGGATTCAGATGTGATATTCATCAAGAGTGGGGTTGTATCAAAGATTAAATCCACGAAAACTCATTCAACAAACAAGGTCCATTTAAAGTGGGGGAAAGAATCTGGTCTTGTCATTTTGGAAGAAGATTGGCTGAGTACGTGTTCTGTGCTGTCCACCTTCACCAATTCCGGTCTCTGGAGGTATTTTTGCTGGAGAAATGTAATGAGGTACTTTATAACCCCAAAAATAAAATGTATCCAAACAGATGTTGGTAGGGGTCTATGTTGGAGGAAATGCGAAGAACAACTAGCAGACCACTTTCACATCATTTGGAATTGTTCCAAAATCCAATTTTATTGGGGGGAAGTAACTAGGACATTACAAGACATATTTGATCCTGGGATTGACTGCTCATTTTCCACAATCTATCTAGGTAACATCCCTACCCACTTCTCAAAAAAAGATAAGTACCTCGGTTTTATTAGCAGCTAATAAAAAAGCTGTAACACAAAAATGGTTGCAACTCGATCCTCCAACAAAGACTGACTGGTTCAGTATTGTGTCTCAAATTGAAGATATGGAAAAATTGACTTTTTCACTTAACCTAAGAGCAGAAACTTTTTTGCAAAACTAGGTAAAATGGATTGTGTATATGTCATTGAAGGCTTGTACCGCTACTCTATAAACTGACTGTATTATTATTCTTTTTTTTTTTTTTTTTGTCACAGTGATCTTAAGCTATATCGATGACCCTTTGTTCATTATCTTTGAGCTGTACTATTTTTCTTATCCTTGTTTGCTTTATCTGGAAAAAAAAAAAAAAACATAAAAAATGAATAAATAAAAAAAAGAGTAGGGTTGCAAATTGGCCTTACCTGAGTGTGATTGACACTGAGTACAGTCGCAATGCAAAAGAGAATCTGCCAGAAGTTATGTGCTAATTTTCACCAAATTCTTGTGAAATTTCAGGGGTAACTTCAAAGAAATAAGAAAAGACTTTGTGTAATTATTAACGAAGTGCAATCAAATTTGCGGACCTCTAAAGTTAAGTGTTAACAACTTTGGACTATCTGATGTAAACTGTGCAATCAATGATTCAGTGTAATCAGGTTAGTATGAGCTTCAGCATCTGTTGGTCTGCTCTGCACACACGTCCAGGGATAAATAAAACGCCTGCAATCATTTTAAATCTGTGCTCATGCACTTTCAAACACCGTTCCTGGATTCTAAGGCAATGACAGAGAGAGGTGAGTACAGCTCTACTTGACAGCGATGGAGGATTAATTATGTAATTATCTCAGAGCATAGTGAAATCTCCAGCCATAATTACAAAGACCCTTCACTTTTTTCATCTGCCAGGTTTTTTTTTCCTTCTTGTTTTGCAAAAGATCTGATGACACATGGCTGCAGTTGAACATTATTCCACTTTTGGAAAAGCACCAAGTGGGGATGGACTGAGCCCTAATGGAATTGAGATAGGCCCGCAAATCAAAGCCAAACTTAGTGTCAAACCAGCACAATGCTGAGTCACAATTAATTATGAAAGATAACACACAATGGGTTTTACTCTGGCCTGAGTACAACAAGTTAATTCAAAGTGCCTGCTGTGAACTACTTTTTCTGTTTTCAATTAGTTTCCGCAGTGATCCAGTGTTGAAACACCAGATTTGACTTTGTGTGCGAGTCAACCTCAGCCTCAGACTTCTTTTGGTAATCCAGCAGGGGTTGGAGGTGAAGAAACAAAACATACAACTTGTGTGAGCTCAGTATTTGCAGGAAAGCCAGCTACCTACTCATTAATTCCTATTCTCTTTCATCCCACAAGCTCTGGGCCTTGTTTCTCTTGTCAGTCTCTGCCCTCTGGCAGTCCATACCTGCTGTGCTGATTCTGATGCTTCTTTGGAGTGAGAGGCTGCACTCTTCTCTTTCTGAGATCTCTGAGGGTTGAGACTGCTGGGAAAATTGAATGAAAGGAAAAAATAAAACTGAGTTTTCTGGGGGAAATGCATATTTTGTGTATTAATTCTGATTAAAGCAGACATATAAAGAAAATCACATTTAATGATGTGTTTATACCAACATAAAAGAAATGGATTTTCAAAATGAGTGCAGTCTTGCATTTTGCATGTGAATGTAGTCATCATTTGGGAGAATCTAAAATAAGATGTTCAATAAACAGTGAATACATTTTTATTTTGAAATTACAGTCTTTGAATTCTGATCCAGAAGCAAAACCACAACAGCAAAACCATTAAGATGTTTTTTGCTTTCTTTTTGCCTTAATAGAGACATTCTTTGGACCTCATTGCTGCAGTTTTGACACCATTTTTGAAATGTTACTCCATTGCCTTTGATTTATACTGTTCCACAAAAGAAAATGGAAGAGGAGTGACAACAAACAGTTTATTAAAAAGCCTATCCTCAAATTTATCTATGCCAAACAGTGCCACCTGTTTACTCCACTGTCCAGCAGGTGTCTCTTTTTGTGAGGGACTACAAAGTGATAAATCGAAAGGATGTCCCACATGTGGAAGTCTTGCCTTCCTAAAATGTATTTTTCACCTAGTTGTTGGGGAGAGATGAGAGAAGAGATGGGGATCACCATTGCCTCTGCTAGACATCAGATAGTCAGCACAAACGTTGAGTCAAAGGTGAAATAAAAGCACCAGAGGATGCGCTTATGGTGTAAGTTGGAAAGGGAAAACATGTGGCAATAAACCAAAGTCAAAGGTAAGTATTTCATTTTTCAAAGGAGGAATAATGAATGAATTAGTCATTAGCTTGTCATTTTAGGCCTCAACCATACATCTGTGTCAGTGTCTGTGTCTGCCTCGAACCCTCTCCTCTGCCTGGATGTTGATGTTTTGGTTGTTTTGGGACGTTTCTGGGCGGACAGTAGGGATGGGTCCTTTAAAGGTACTGAAACTCTGTCTGTAGTACCTAGTATCGTTTCACGCAAATTCACATTAAGTTAAATGGTACCATGTTTACATCCCTAAATCCATCACTGGGACAGTCGGAAAGTGGAAGAGTCCCTTTTTTCATGCTTGACATAAGTACAGCGTTGCAAGGTTATATACTGAGAAAAAAAAATTAAACTAAAAAACGTTGATATTTTATTACTAAACATTTAATATTTACTACCACATAAACAAACATAAGTACCGAAAATTGGTACTGTTGAGTACCGATACCGATTGCCAGGTACTGGGCATCCATAGTGTATCATTTCAAATGAGATAGGGACCCATCCCTAGCGGAGAGTAAGCATGGTTACCTCTGCGGATCACAGAGTGACCCATGGGCAAGAGATTTTGCGTGTTGAATAGTGTGAAAGACACTATCCCAAGAAGCTAAGATAGTGGACGTAGCACAACGCAAGAAAAACAACCAAAGTGAAATGAAACGCCAAACAGATAAAGGTTTTTACTAAACTAAGGTGAAGCTTGGCTAGACTTTCACTCACTTTCGGGAACTTGAAGAGCAGCATGAGTCAGCTTTCTGCTAACCAGGTATGGGTCAAATACCTGTGATTAGCTTGTGCTAACATGCCAAGTGAGGTGCACGGCTCTGGAGTCTCTCCCATGTAGAAGTGTGATGCTACAGGTGGTTGCTGGTCTAGTGAGTGTGTTCATGTAGTCAGGATCAGAGGCAGTGGGTGTGCTGCTGGCTTTTTATGCAAGCTCACACAAAACGTGAGTTAGCTTTGCTCACGTTCCTGTTCATGAGTTTAAAACACAGTGGTTCAGTTCACCGTTCATGAAAATATGAGCACGCTCAATGAACGTGCTCATTTCTACTCATTCAAACACAGCACTGGAGCCAAGAAGGAGGAGCATAGATTAAATGTTGTGTTCACTAACAAGCAATGCAAATTCCTGCATACCCTACCTTTAAAGTTAAACTGTGGAGGTTATAGCTACACTTGCCTGCTTTTTAACTTTTACAAAACTGAGAATATAACTTGGAATCGCCACTTGCTAGCCTAAAAACACCAGCCTCTTTGTGCAAAAGAAAGGCACATTGTACAACTTGTATAATGTGTACAACCAATTTAATCTGGGGTGATTTAAAAACGTTGAATATGTTTGGATGCATATTATCATAAAATTTGTATCATCTCTTAGCATCACAGAAATTTGCTCCACGTTGTCCCACACGACTATCCTCCTCATCCAGCATCCAAAGTGTGGGCACCAAGTCACTCTGGCCATTTCTTGATGTTCGTCAGCTGTAATTTAAACTTTCTCAACTACACTGGAAACTTTCAAGGTCCTCCATACTTTTTCTTTGTCTTCCCTCACGTGGGTGACAATGGTGAGCCACCAATTACCCGACTGCAGATGGAACAGGTCAAAGGCTGGTGCAGCGATGACCTCGCTTTATGGAAAAGAATGTGATCTTTGTCCCGAACCGGCTCTGGGAGATACCAGCTTTATTGTAAAGTATTCAGTGGATTCATCTTCCAATACTCTCCTTCACAGTCGTCTTCTGTCCTTCACTAATTAGGCAAGTGACGAACATTCAGAGTCGGAGGCTGTTTCACTCGTTTCTACCCTGACAAGGTCGTGTCGTTCATACGCTGTCTATGAAAACCTTTGTGACATTAAAGACACATTTAGCATTACAGCAGACGTATTTTCATGTTCTATTGAACACCTGACTGGCAGATAATTTATCAAATATTAATGAGAAAGGTGCAATATAGTTCTGTGAAGGAGCTGGTGAAGTTGGAGATGACTGTGACCATATTTCTCACGTGTCAAGAACCCAATTTCCACCTTAAAATCAAGCAGTCTGCCTCATCACAGAGAATTCATGGTAGACCTAAAGAATACAACAGGAATGTTTACACTTGGGGTACTGGATGTGTCCCTCAGTGTTATTATACTGTATTCAAGTTAGACGGTATACAGTGAGGTGATGAAGCAAACTGAGTGTTATATTAACATCAGCAAACAGCTGCCCCTCATTTTTTAGTGTATAGAAAATACACAGGAGGACACACACAGGGTTCACAGGAGAATACACACTGAACTGAAGAAAGGAGGAAACTCAGAGACTGTGTCTGAAATCATGTACTTTTGTACACCTATGACTGTGTTTATACAGTCATGTAGTTGAGTGTGAAAGTTGAGTGTGGAAGGCTGGATAATTCTCACCCTCAATGGTATATCAATACCTTCACTACATAGTGAAAGGGGCAGGAACGGAACAAAAGATGGGTGATGATGGCTGCAAAAAATTAAAAGCAGACGAATGTCATCTCCAGTAAGTTTGAGGTAGTGGTGTTTGTAAGACTCTGTAAGACTGTACTCTGTAAGAGAGTGCACTAACAGAAGTGTCTGATTGGAGACACAGCCTGGGACTAATGTAACCTGACACGCCAGACCGACAGTTTCATATATCTGCCACAGAAAAATTTCACTAGTCCATCTGGGTAGCAGGTCTTCAGATTTGTTGTCAGAGGCGGGACTTTAAAAAAAATCTGCAGCTGGTGATTGGACGACACACTCACCACAGACCAATACACATCAAGCCACAGTGTGACGTAGCTTATGTGTGTCGCAACTGAGAAACAATAGACAAACAACTACAAGAACAGGAGAAACAGCTGTGATAATGGCATTAGACGACTGCTTCCGTTTTTGTAAAGTGAACTTGAGAATCTGTTCTCTGATTGGGCCAATTAGAACTTAGCTGAGTGAATTTGTTGGTCAATGGTAAGATGGACCTGCAGGATTTCAGAAACTGAATCAGGCAGGTCCATCTGCTCTGCAAGGTTAGGACTAATGCTGCATCCCAGACAACTTGAACGTCAAGGGTTTCCAAGTTAAAAACTCCTGACCTCAGACTTCCATCATTCCACAGGTACCGAGGAGGACAAAGACATTTAAATTGTTTGTCAATGACAAGGTAAGGTTGTTTTGGCAAGTGGTGAGGAAATCAAACAGTGAAAACTTCAGCTTTTGGGCGTATTTAAATGAAGTTTGCATTAACTTGCGGCTGAATCAAACTATTCACGTTTTAGCTCCTCAAATACGCTACACTTATAAACTCTAGTGAAGTATAACCTTGTTTTACTGTTTTATTGAATTGAAAACTTTGAAATCTCAATAAAAACTATTTTTGACAATGTTTTACCATTCACTTGTTGTTTTTCTGTGGAGGCTGCCATTGTAGTGTGACACAAGATTGACTGAACTCTGTGAAGTTGGGATGGATTTTTCATCTCTGAGTTTCTGAGTTTGATCTCTAACTTCAGTGGTTGTTCATGTTGAGTTTTCAACTCGGAAGTCGAAAAAATCTGACTCCTAAAATGTCTGGAACGCAGCATTACAGGGTAGACAGACACAGGTGTGACGAGACACAGGTAAAACTAAGGAAATCAGAGCCAGATAGACCGAAATGCTAAACCAAATAAAAGCAATTCATGAAAAATACCTTTCTCTGGAAAATAGAGAAATTTAAGCCAAAGGTTGTGTCTGTTTTTTAGTAAAAATAGTCCTTTTTTGACTTAAAATGAGCTACTTTCATCAGAAAAGTCTAGAAAAAATGTTTTATTTTAAGATTCAAAAAACAAATAAAAAATAAATAAAAATAAAAAATTACTTGTCAGAGATATACAATACATTCATCTTCTTTCTTGCACTCACAAGGTCGCAGTGTGTCCTATGTGAGTCTCAGCTGCTCTGTCAAAACTCTTTTCTATAGCTTTAAACTAAAAGTTGATTAATGTTTTGTTCTGAAAAGCACTGAGGTAAGAACAACACAGACATTGAAGCATAAGAGATGGATAGATTGGAGTTACAAAAAGGGGAAAACAACTGATGTTACACATGTGCAAAGCATGGCTGGAAGATGAAAGACAAATGGATCATGGCACTGAGCCTCTGAACAAAGCAATAATCATAGCCAGGAGATTTAAAAATGGGCTTCACAAAACAAGTTTGTCCATTTAACAAGGACTTGAGCAAAGATTAGGAATCTGTCTTTGGAAAGTAGTTCATTTCACACTCAAATGCATTGTCACACAACAACATCCAAATTTGAGGTGAGATTCAAAGTTATTTGTCATGCGCCGGCAGAGTGAAACACAATCACTTGGACAAACAATGTAGGATACCGTGTTAAATCCCTTCAATTCTGAACAAAAATGATCCCGTAAATGAAGATTAGAGAGGCACAATCCCATTCTTTCCCATCTTTATGTGAAAGATACTTATTCTCTACGACAGTGGTTCCCAACCTTTTTTTCCCCAACCTGTTCTTCCTCATCCTTTTTGCCATGCCACGAGTAACCCCTCACTCATGTCTGTTGATGATTCTTCAAAAGAACACAACACAACTGACTATTGAATGAATATAATTTATCTCCTTTATTTTAACATTTATTTATCTGGCATTTTCTTCTTTTTAACCTAAAACAAATATTATGTTGCCTTGAAATAATTATAGAAAATAACATTAATAAAAAATGAATAAACTCCAAATTAAAATTATCAACCTGTCTTTGTTAGATTTAAGTCTTGTGACACTTACCACAAAAAGTTGAATAAGCTTCTTTTGAAATGTTGCTTGAACTTTAAAAATCAGGAACAAAACACTTGAAATAATATTCAGACTTACTATAGCAGTTTTTTTTCCCCATCAGTCATCTGAGGTTTGTTAAACAAAAGCTGGAGGAGAACTTTTCTGTTAAGTTTTAAAGAATTAGAGGAAAGATAGACAAACTGCAACTTCTGCCCCGAAGAGCTGGATTCATAGCGCAGATCAGCACGACAGTCCTCACAAACTGATCAGGATGAAGTTTTAAGTAAATTTAAACCACAGACAGCGACAGGCAGTGCATCTGCTTCTGCTGACTTCATGTACAGTGTTGAGAAAATTTCAGGAATCTTGAGACTTGATGAAGAAGACTCAGGAGACTCAGAAAGTTGAAAGCAAAAATGAGTTGAACAGACCGGTCCATGTGCTTAGTATTTATCATTCCTGAGACTGAGATTGTTATGTCTATCTATGAGCCAATGGGTTCGGCTTAGCTTGGGATCTCAATGTGAACAGGGTTTAAGGAGACAGGAACGTGTGAATCAGATCCACCTCAGACTAAAAACACGCTGACTGTGTACAGATACCTTTAAGGCCAAATACAGGTATTATTGTGACACATGCATAGGCAATTTACAGAATTAACTAATAAAAGTCACAAAGCAATATGAAAATTCCACCACATACAGATATATATATGAAAAGAAAAGCTATCTCCACAACTCATAGGATATTTATGTTGTAACGTGCATCATTAGGGCACATAAAACCTGGAGTAAGATGATAATACATATCTGTCAAAGTAAGTGTGGAATTAATCTTCTCCAGTAACTGAAACTGTGTAACTGTGTGTCTTATAGGGGTGGGTACCTTTCACATTTGAAACGATACGGCACCAATGCCCAGTACCTGTCAATCAGTATTGGTACTCAACAGTACAAAGTTTAGGCACTTTTTTGCGCTTATGTGTTTAAAAAAATCAATTTGATTAATAACAATAATATATATATATATATATATATATATATATATATATATATATATATAGATAGATAGATAGATAGATAGATAGATAGATAGATAGATAGATAGATAGATAGATAGATTTTTTTTCAATTTCACATATTTATTTTTTGATGTATAACCTTGCAATGCTATGTTGATGTTCAACATGGAAAATTGCCTACTCTTTCACTCTCTCGCAGTGACAAGGATGCATTTAGGTACCTAATCATGGTACCTTTTGATTTTACGCGAATCGGTACCAGGTACTTTGACAGGATTCGGTCGGTACCAATAAAAGTACCTAAGCTACTCATCACTAGTGTCTTATGTTCTCACATGGGGGTGAAACTCTGCCATGCGCGGTGAAGAGAGCTGAGAAGTGTAAGCTGCAATGACCCGCTCAATGCCCACAATATGATCCTACCAACAATGTGAGTTTTGATCACGGGCAATTTTGATCACATTTACAAGAGCTCTGTACAGTATTATTTACATCTGAAACATCAGAAAAATCAATCATATCCTAAAGGCATGACGGCTTTTGTTTCAGCATGGCAGTGTGCCACAATCATGTAAATGAAGCAGAAATGCTATACTTGAGTTTGCTTGTCTTTCATATTTTCCTGGCTGCAGGTAAGTATCTGTTTTGGTTTTGGTGTGGCTGTGCCACTGGTTATTGTCTCCCTAGGGAAACTAGTTGTAGTGTACATGTACCATTTTAGTGACGGGCTGATCTCAGTACTTCCAGGTTGGCCTCTGGTTGGGAATCACTACTCTACGAAATGGACAAAAGCATAAGCCGCGTTACCACCAAGCAGACCAGTTCGGTTTGTCTCGATATGGCGCGCATTTTGTGGCGTTTCCACTGACTTATCCCTGGATAGATCCCCAAGCAACCGAGACAAGCCGTCCAACTTTTTGGGACCCTTTCTTATGGGTACCAGACTGAACGGATCTGGTCTCAGAAGATGGAGATACAACACTGCAGACCGTTGATTGGTCAAAGGAATCATCACTTACCGCGACTGTATTTCTCCTGGCGACACATAGACTTCTCTGAAACGAAGCTTGATTTTTCTTTTTACAAAGAGCCCATGACAATCACAAAGAGGGTGAATTGCTGGATGTCTCCCATCTGTGCTCTTTTTTTACTGTTTTCTTCTTGGTTGCGCTGCTACAGCGTCAGGCTATTGTTTAACAGCTGTGCCGCCTACCATGAAAGGGCACAGTTCGCTAGGAAAAGCAAACGGGATCAGGCTTAACTGTACTAAACCATGCCAAACCTTTAGAGGCTGCTGTGAGGTTTTATTCTGTCCACTTTGATTTTTTTCGCTTTACAAATATGGTGTTTCATCTGATCTTTTTGTTAATGCCTGATTCTGTGAAAATCTGTGATGTAAAGGCAGATTTTGCTGCTTTAGGTCTGTTTTGAAAGCTTTATTAGTCTACATCTATGACATACAACTACTATTTCACAGCACCACGAATGAGTCTCTGATTGTTTAATTTTAGCTAATGCTAACGGCTAAATAACTACCCTTACCTGGCCTTCTAAAGTGATTATCCCCTCTTAATGTAGGTGAAAGCCTGATACCAAAGCACGGGTAGTCTGTGTGTGATGATGAAAGTAAGACTGATGCTATCTGATGTATCATTTTAACACAGGAGCTGCAGTGTGGATTCAGTCCATGTCAGCATCCACTCAGGATGCTGCAATATTGCTCATAATGGCGTCCATTTGAGAGCCCTGCCCCTGCTGTTATTTAAAGCTCAGGAGCTCTGGAGGAACCAAATGAAATGTCAGAGGACTCACATTCAGACTGAATCCATTTCATTGATAAGAAGAGCCCTTCCCGTGGAATTAGCCGATAAATTAAAACGCTTTTGAATAATCCTCCACAGAGCTGTCCCCCTGAGGTTCTTTATGATCCTTTAAAAGTCATCACTCTCCCCACAACCCTCCAGTTCACTCTGTCTTCTGACTCACAGGGATCCATCAGTCAGACACGAAAAGACATATTTGTCAGCCAATAATGAAAGCGAGTGAGAGATTGTCAGTTGAGTTGACAGACTTGCTTGAGAATACGGCTTCTCCCTGTTTTTGTTCTCATTCTGTGTTCATGGTTTTGAAGTTGGAGAGGAAGAGTTGGAGTTATATTTAGAAAATTGAAAAAGCAAATGTCAAAAGAAAAAGCAGGATTTAAAGACAGGCTGAATTTCTCCTACACATAGAATAAAATAAAGCAAAAACAGTGTAAGAAATGACCTTCAACATGCAGGGGTGTATTCTCGACCTCCATGGTAGGGTTCCACTTCACTTCCTCTGCAGTGAGGTGCCTCTGCATGCTGCATGAATAAGTGAATCAATGCAACATCACACCATGAACATCCAGCACCATAAACAAAATATAGGCTACAAAAAATCCTGGACACGTATATTGAAGCAGAATACCGGAGCAGTGGAACAAAACTTTCAAAAAGAATTGAAAGTATTATGTTCAAAAAACTGATTTTCATGAAGCCTTCGGTTTACAAGCCAGCAGCACAACAGAGTAAATCAAACAAAGCGGCTGCTGCTCCAGACAGACGTGGAGGTCAGACTGAACAATCTCAGAGCCATAAAACTGCGCTGCTTCACCAACAGACATGACGAACTACACAGCAGCAGCCCACCAATTATTGACAGCTGCATGAAGGACGAGGGGCAGAGCGAGACAACAACTGGAAACATGAACAGCAGTTACTCACTTGGAGCTGAAGTGACATTGTTATTACTTTCCAACATTCCTCTTCATTCAGTGTGTTATGGTAGTTCCTCGAAAACATAAACTCACGGATAACATTGAAAGGACTCAAACATTTTTCCTCTGTCTAATAGTTTCATTTTACAGCACCAATTTCATATTTTCTACCTCTTTTTATTTGTTTCACTTGGGGACTTCTGCATGTGTAGAGCACTCTCTTACAGTGGCTGGTACGTGTCAGACGATTTGCAGAGGCCACAACACAACCAAGCGACAACCTTTGGTCCAAACATTGCGGAAGTGCTGAAACCTACTGTTTCTGGAGTGTCTGCTTGAGGCTGGCTTCAAAAGTACTGGAAGTCGCATATACACCAAGTAAAAAAAAACTGTACTATAGAGTCAAGACTTCTGCAAGTCCCTTTTTTCTGGTCTACCACTCAAGCTTCTCCATAAACTCCAACTGGTTCAGAACTCAGCTGCCCGATTCATCTTGAGAACTCCCTCTGCAAATCACATCACTCCGGGTTCTTTACCAACTGCACTAGCTACCAATCAAATACCACGTTGACTATAAGATTCTCCTCCTCACCTTCAAGGCTTTCAACAACCTTGCACCTCTGTACCTTTCTGATCTTCTTCACACCTATGCCAGGACATCCACACCGCCAGGACTCCAATCTTCCTCCTCCATGCTTTTGCTAAACCTCCTGCCCTTGAGCGTCTTGAAAGGCACCTACAAATAAACTGTATTGCTATTATTTAGGGATGGGTATCGAATTAGGTTCTTTTATAGCTAACGGCCAAATTCTGTCGAAAGGACCAGGTACTGATTCACGTAAAATCAAAAGGTACCATGTTTAGGTACCTAAATGCATCCTTGTTACTGCGAGGAAGTGGAAGAGTAGGCGATTTTCCATGCTGGACATGAACACAGCATTGCAAGGCAATATACTGAAGAATATGTTAAATATTTTAAATTGAAAAAAATATATATATTATTTAAAAATTGATATTTTTTACCACATAAACACAAAAAAGTACCAAAAAATTGGTACTGTTGAGTACCGTCACTGATTGCCAGGTACCGGGCATTGGTGCCATATCATTTCAAATGTGAAAGGTACCCATCCCTACTATTACTATTATTATTGTCATTATTATCATTATTATTGATAAGTTGAGTTTGAAACACTGGACACTTCTCACCCAGTGATCGCCATATTGACTACATCAAGAAAATTAGGGGGACTTGATAAAATGATGACTTAAGATTATAATCAATAAAAAAAGGAAAACACCCATATATGGTTGTGAAATGAGACTGTAGTTTTTGGTGAGTGCAAAGTTGCAGTGTTGTCTTTAGGATAACACTACCCTGTAAGATTTTGTGTACTTTTCAATTAAGAGCAGAGTGTACACAGTGCATTACAAGTGTACTTACAGAAGTATGCGATTTGGGAGAAAGTGTAAGTAAATGATTGTTTTCTTTTTTAGTTTCAGCTATGATAAATGTAGCTTCGTAGCACTGGTGTTTTCTCCCAGAGGCCAAGGAAGCCGAGCTTCCTCTCTTTTTTCAGACTGTAGCTGTGTTTAAATGAAAATACTCCTTTTAACAGTTTCAACAATTCTTCTGTATTTCGTCACTGTGATCTCTCTCTTATTTCTCTCTACTTATTGAGCATTTTACCATGTGTAAAACAGCACACCCTAAATGTGATGTGGCAAATTAGTGGTGAAAATCATTATTGCACACTGTTTTCTGCAAGGAGGCCATGCCGAGTCATTCTATTACATGAAATAGCGATAAACAAGCTGCAACACTGTCTTTTATGAACCCCACTTCCTAAAAAACATACAAGTTAGAGGCTTTTTCTCACTTGGCTTCCACAAAAAAAATCCCCACGCCATGCCACTGCTTTATAGGGGTCTTATGTTATGATATCCTTCGTGGTTCTTATATTTCTATATTTACCAATAGTGTTACATCTTATATTTAGCTTTAAGACTCGGTCATGACACAACGTTAGCATTATACCTGTATTTGTCACAGTAGAATTTAGAAAAGAAAACAATTAGTCACTTATCATAACAAGTTTTCTGTGTCTATTGACCATTAGGATAACTGACCTCTTATTGTCTGTTGTATTGTGGTGTTTGCATTTGTGTTGTTGCTTTTGCAAATTGTCCAACACCTACCAGCCACAGTACTCTGCTGTTATTGGTCAACCTTGATAATAAGAGATCAAATCACAAAAGGGAGGAATAAAAATCTGACATGCTTGACTTTTTGGTAGCTCATAAAGGAGGTATTATGTTTCCAATGTTTTAAACATCCTTAGTACAATGATGATATGATGAGGGGGTCATCTCATAAGGATCTCTTGACTAGCCTATTGCATGTTAGAGTTGACTCAAACACCAATGTCTGCTCATTGCTCTGCCCTAAACAGGCCTCCAGGGGGCTGGCCAATCAGAGGGAAGGGGGTTTGTGAAGTGGGGAGACTTAAAGAGACAGCAGCTAAAAGAAGCATTTCAGACAGAGGCTGAAACAAGAATTTCTTTTAACACCTGTGTGAAAAACATACTTTTTATTTTATCTGTAAATTATGTGAAGCTACTACAGGGGCACCAGAGGGACCAGATATAGCCTCAATAACCCGTCTTTAAGGTGTCTCAGCTGTCAGGGCGCATGATACCAAAATATTTTAGTATATAAGTATATTCGAAGCAGACTTTAAAACCCCTTTTTAATCTCAGTTTTCAGAGTAAAATACACTCAGGAGTGACTCTGCTACTTCTCCAAAACTCAAATACATTATAGCTAACTGTGCAACTATAATCAAACAGGAGTCTATAATCAATATTAAACTGCATGAATGAATCGTCTGAGTGTTGAAAATCAACTAGTGCTCCATGTGCAACAGGAGTGTTTGCAGTCTGTTAGAAATGTTTGCCTGCTATGCTAATTCACAGTGTGGGAGTGTGGCAGGTGTGAAGATGCTGGGCAAATATGTTGTTCATTTATTCTCTCATTGTCAAGCAACCAGCCTACAGCTCCCACAGCTTTGTTTACCTTTGTAGTCGCTGCAGATGGAAGGAGGAGTATGTCGGTGTATGAATATTAACTGGTGAGATGGAAAGTAATGCTGTGGATAAACAGAAGAGTAACTGCTGATCTGAATTATGATATCTGTTGAATTGAAACTGCCTGAATTTGCCCAAAACAAACATGGAGAAGACTTTCTATTACTTTATCCATTTTGTGTTGAATAAACTTGTGAAAATGAGCAAACTTTGTATAATAGACTTAAGCCTTATCCGTTTAGAAGCTTGTGTAATGTGTTACTGTAGTAGTCTTTAGTTGGAAGCCAGAAACGGCGCTTTAATGACAGAGAATCCAGCCTTATGCCCTGCTCCATCTTCACCATCTGTTCACTGTTCTTTTCTGAGCACTTAAGCAAAAGGCAAAGAGAAAGAGGCTTAAGGAGTGTGGGAATTTATAATCTAGTTGATAAGGAACAGTAGTATTTTTCTTTCTCTTAAAAACACTGTTGCTTTTATGTTATAATTCAGCGTTATGAATCAGACTGCTGCTCTCTTTTTGGGGATTAGTATGCGTAACTTGCAGTTTTCCAGCAGCGGGGCTTCTTTATGTTCCAAGAGTCCCCCCCAGAGTCTTATTAATGATTTGGAGGTTTCTGTTTTATCTCTTAACTTTGCTTTAAGACTTTTTATTTGTTTGGAGATCACATTATCAGTCAAGGTTTAAAGCATTTTATCATCTTTAGGGTTTGAAATCTTTGAAGGAATCTGATTATCAACAACAAAAGTGTGTTTTTCTCACTCCTTCAAAGCCCCGTCAGAAAACAAAGGGATCACAGACGTTGTGAAACACTCAGACATCAACACTTCATTAAAACCACATGAAAATGACTACATGAAAGTGCTCTGATCCATGGGTAGAAAGTGGATGGAGATTTTGCAGGTAAGACCAGGCTGCCCCTAAAAGACTGCAGTCCCCAAAGCTTGTCTGCAGGAGCCATTTGTCTTCTGATAAAACAGCCACACTATTGCAAAATCGATACAGGCTATCAAATGCATTCAATCAGACCTTTGGGCCACTGAAGGCAACCATATGTCCACATTAACTTTTTTAACTTCACTCACTGGGATTGCATGTGGATATAGATGCCTCACGTGTTTTATTCTGCATTTAAACACAGTACCATTGTCATAAATCTGGAAGAACAGGGAACAGGACAGAAAAAAGGTGAAGGACCCAAAAGCAGATAGACAAAAAGGTTTGTATGTAAACGAAACTCAAAAACTCCAAAACTCAAAACAAAACACTGTTGCAAAAGAAACTAAAACCAAAAACACCAGAAACACTTACACAGGGAACACAGATGGAACCAACACAGTGACAGGCTACAATGAACTGACAAAGAACTCAAGAAACAGAGACCATGGCATTGTACACACGTGGCCGGGTATCTGGGAAACCCCATATATTTTCATACCTGTACGCCTGTCATCCACATGAAACCGCAGTTTTATGTAAAAATCATAAACTTTATATTTAATGGGACGTAGTCTCCTTGACGTCACGCACCTGTTTCTGAAACAGATTTTTGAAGCAGATCGGCTGTCGCAGCAGTATTGGAAGTGACAGGGGGGGCTTCAAGCACAGCTATATGGCACTCTTCATTTACATGAGATGAGCTGTGCCTCTAAATGGGCGAGCTTAAAATCCTGAGTAAGAAAAAAATTCACCCCCCATACAGTGTGTGCTAATAGTTGAATTAATGATTCAGACAGGAGACTTTTTTTAAACCAGGATGTAAATAGGTTAATTTCTGCTTTGAAAACAAACATTTTAGCACTTCAGCTACTATTCTTGTACCATAGGTTGGGGCTTGTATGTTCATGTTTTCTGAAAACAGCGGCCAAAGTAAAGATTTTGGAGAACTCCAGTTTCATGGTTTTGTGTAGACACAGGTTAATTAAGATTTTTTTTCTAAGACGTCACTGTTGAAAGACGGGGGCTCATTTTGATTGGCTGACAATGCCAAATATGGGTTTGAAATGCCTCGAGCTGCACTTGTCGGCAGATTTGCCCACTGCATGTGGCAGGGGAGGCATTTGTTTTTGAAAATGTCTGGCTACATGTGTACAAGGCCTGAAAAGACAGGGGAGCAACCAAACACAGGTGTGAAACAAGACACAGGTGAAACACATGAGGGGCAATGAAACTGCAGGGAAACACAAGGAGAACCAAACCAAACACTCATGAATACTCAAGACAGTGACAAGATAAATTCCAAAACACCAAGAGTAAACATAAAAAGATCCTCATATGACAAGAACCAAACCAAAACCACAAGGAACAAGAATTATAGACAAAAACAGGAAACACAGAAAAACAAACAAGAATAACTAAGATTAACACAGAAAACACATGACAAGAATCACAAAGAATACTACCATGTACGAGACACAAGAAAATCCAAATATACACAGAACACAACTCCAAAACCGAATCATGTCAACTATATCAGGAATAAAAGAATGAAAAAAAAAATGTGAAAAGATCAGAGCAATCTTGAAGAACAACATTTGTTATATTTAAACTCTTGGTTTTTCTACCTGATAATGAGACAAGTCATAATTCTTTGGTCCTCTGTTAAGGTGGTTTAGTTCTTATCTCGTTCAGTCAATTTAAGTCTCCTCAGACGGTTGTGACACATTTATCAAACATTTAAACAACAGTTAGTAATGCTCACATGGCAGATTTAATCAAGAGAGCATGGTATTGTTTTCCTGTCCATCTTTGATGTTAAAGTACCCTGAGGAGTTGTCTGGTAAACAATGTTTTTCTTTACTTTCACTGTTACCCTCTGTTTTTGTATTTCAAGGATTTACGCACATGCTTGTTGAAACATTTATCTCTCTCATAAAACAAATGCCAATTAGGGTTGTTTTTCTTTGTGCTAATGCGCTGATAGTCTTGTTTTACTCAGCCCTGTGCTGCAGTTTGGAGTAAATAACTGGATCAGTCTGAAAACACAATGGAAATGTGTACAGTGCAACCTTATGGGCATGCATGGAAATACACCAAACAGGCTGCTCTACAAAAGCAGACTTGCCCTGTATGGACTCCCTAAGCACCTATCTGTCATATCCTGACTGGAGTCATGCCAGAAGACTTTTTGTTTGTGTGGTAAAACTTGTGTCATTAGTGTTGTCCATCAGACAGTGAATGTGTGCACAGATTGCATCAACCAGGGCTGCTAGGGATTTGTCTGCAAATCAGTGTCAACTTGGGATACTGGTGCAAATGTGCCATTTGCTCTCTGAATCTTTTGTCTTCTATCACAGAAAAGTCGGGTCACCAAGTGCTGAAAATCCAGAGGCTTTGTCAATGATCACTAACTTGGTGTTTTCTCTGATCAACACTGGAGGACAGGAGTACTGCTAGCTGCTGCTTGGCCACTTATCATCTTGTTAAGGCTAAAATATTTCCTGTTTTCTACCTCACTGAGGACTGCACATCCTTTGGGATTTCAAACTATATCTGTGGTGGCTGCTGGTCGGTCAAGGAGGGGAAGCTCATTTTTTTCCGGCCTACATCATAAATTTGTTGATTTATTTAAATGTAAATTCTACCCTCCGTGTCCGCTTGTTAGCAGCTGGAGCTGCTACGAGAGACTACGACAGGCTGTAAGTGTGAGTGACAGGGGAGTAGAACTCAGAAGATTCTCCAGTGGAGGGTTATACTTCAAGATCGCTGACTGGCTCATTTCACTGTCAATCAAAAAGGGATTCGACCTCAGACAGATCATCCAATCATCATGCAGAAGCTGAGCGGCCAGCCCACTGCCTCATAGAATCCCAGAGACACTCAGCATCCGATGGGCCGGACAAAGCCCAGCATTTATCCAATGATCGTCCAGTTTCCACAGTGGATCAACCCACTCTACGCTTCCCCACTTAAGTCAGAAGACGCTCAGCGTCCGACTGTGTTAAAGCACTGAGATGCTGCGGGGATGAATGAGAAGGAGGTGGAGCCAGTTACCTGTGATAGGAGCTGATTCTGAACAAAAGATGAAGGAATTCTAGCTCATATTTTGTCAATGAAACATACACACAGCATACACCAACATATCACCACCTTTTTTGGGTGAAATTTTAGGGGAAGCTGAGCGTCCCTTGCAGTCTTAGAGCAATTGCCACTGAACTATATCCTCCTCCTCTAAAAGATGCCAAAAAAAAAAAAAACATAAAAAAAGGGTAAAGTCATTTTTATTGTCAGCTTGTTGTGGCTTATCTTGTTCTCCCTCTTTGTATGTAACAGTTGATTGCATTTTGCCATGTATTGATTTGGAATGTGTAGACTAACTGATAAGTAATTAAAGCACCTCTTTGCCACTGTTTTACAGAATAAAAAGGAATCATTGTAAAGGTAGGGTTCAGATGAAGGTAAGTAAAATACGATGAAATAAAATAGATAAGTCTGCGTACCAGAAGCTGCACCAGTATAAACTTAATGAGACTTATCACCATGCCTTTGTTACAGATAAGTCAAATGTAGACATCAATTTCAGAGACAAAAATAGTCATCTGTTTACTAATACATATATACTTATAACGGCACATGTATTTGTTCTGTAAGCATTAAAAAAAAAAAATCAACCCATGTTTGAAGTTTAAATACTCACAGTGAGCGAAGGTGGGCCTAACCACTGTGAAAACACTTACATGAGCCGTCAGATTTTTTAATTATTATTAATTAATTAATTAATTAATTAATTAATTAATCAATTTATAGAGGGACCATGTACACTGTTTAACATAAATGTCACTGTTTGATGCATTGTACCAGAGTCAGCTTATAGCTAATTTACATCTGCAGTCCCTTGGCAGGTCACAATTAAATCATCAATCAAGCGCTCACATGCCCCCCACCCAACCTCAACCTCATCCCCCCCCCCCCCCCCCCCCCCCCCCCCCCACACACACACACACACACACACACACACACACACACACACACACACACACACACACACACACACACACAGTACCATAGTTCAAGTTACAAGCGGTTCTATAAAATCTGTGGTTACAGTGTTGAGAGTCTTTTAGCAGATTTCTCAGTTTGGATTGGAAGCTTTTATAGTGATCACAATTCTTGATGCCATCTGGTAAAGGTGCTCCACTGAGTTGTGGTTTCACAGGAAAAGTCGACTGCACAA
Organism: Halichoeres trimaculatus; assembly: GCF_033239565.1. Taxonomy (NCBI): domain Eukaryota; kingdom Metazoa; phylum Chordata; class Actinopteri; order Labriformes; family Labridae; genus Halichoeres; species Halichoeres trimaculatus. Next base: position 22,570,103 of record NW_027437197.1, read on the forward strand.
AGGCAGTACAGCGAAAGAATACAAAGCAGTCTCTAAAATAAGATATCCTTGCAGATTCAATAGGGCCAACTCACCATAAGGTGACAAACTGACGCAGTGGAGGCGGGGCCAAACTATTTACAGTCTTTTACATGAAACAAAAATGTAAAAAACAACCTAAAAGTCTCGACACTCAAAAGATGGTGTTTCTTCAGTATCCTAACCCAACATGCCAGATGAACAGTTTCATATATCCACCATGGAAATATTTCACTTGTCCATCTGGGTAGCAGCTCTTTGGACTTGTTTTCAGAAGCAAGACCTTCAAAATATCAGGAGCTGGTGATTGGACGACTGTTCTGATCAACACACTCACCACTGACCAATCCACATGAAGCCACAGTATGGCGTAGCTTATGTTTGCCGCTGCTGAGAAATGATAGACGAACAACTACAGGAACACCAGAAACAGCTGCGCTAGCGGTGACGACTGCTGACGTTTTTGTAAAGTTGACAAAAGAACACTGACAAGTTTGAAAGTCTGCTGACGTCAGGTCTGTTTATCACTCCTGCAGCTCCCACTGTTCTTCCCTGATTGGGCTGTTTAGAATTTAGCTGAGTGAATATGTTGGTCAGAGAAGCCTGGCAAGATGGACCTGCAGGAGTTCAGAAACTGAATCAGGCAGGTCCATCTGCTCTGCAAGGTTACCGGCATCCTACAGTGGTGGTACTGCATTGATTTTTCATCCAATATTTCTAAGGTTTGTTTAGTGAATCCAGTGGTGATGACCAGGGGTTGTATATATATGTGTATGTATATTCCACTCCAATGTTTTATGTCATCTGCAGAGCAATGGAATGTAATGTCACTTTAGATGATATGTTTTAATTCATTCCAGTGTAAGGATTTGTATGTAGACTGTAGGTGTCAATTTGCAAATTAAAAATGCAGAGAAAAGAAAAGAAAGCAAAACATAGCTACATTAACAAAAAAACAACAACACACAAATGCCAAAGCTACAAAATCACAACTAAATAGAAGTTAAAAGATGTAGCTGGCAAAAGGACAGTTATCTAAATAGACACAGGACAATGGTGAAAGTAAATAAAATGTTTTTTTCCTCTTTGACTTCAGCTATGATACTTTCTGTCTGTTGGGATGACCATCTGTTGGCGAGCTGATTTTTTTTTAACTTCAGCCATGTTTTGCTGTTGCGTTCATGTTTAGCATTTGCTTTTATGTTTTTTTATTGGTGTCGTTGTACTTTTTTTCCCTTTGCAAAGCATTTTTAGTTAGCAACTCATCTGAAACCTACTGGCCACCGTAGATGTGTCTACTTTTTTCATTTGCTGTCTTTCTCCAGCACCCAGTATTTCAGGATCTGAATGTGAGTGACACTACCACCCTAGCTTCACAAAACATGATAAATATTCTCTCTCTGGTCAGTAACCTATCAGCTCTGTATTTATCTTGCATCCCTACTCAAAAAAACAAACACGGTGTTGAAATAAATAAAAAGTCTCTGCTGTGCTGCTGGAGGTAAAAACTCAGCACTGTTATAACATTTCCATCCAACTCCCTGAACAGTGTGAGACTCTGGGTGTTTTATAGCCATAAAACAGAAAGGGAGACAGAGACAGAGAAGGAGAAACACAACAACACACAAAAAACAACATTATATAACAAAAGTGTGAGATGTAAAAGATTATTACTGCTTACTGTCTGCTCAGACCAATTACTTCTCCTTTGTTTTTGTTTTTTTCCCAGCCTCTGTGGCAATCTCATTTTCAGCAGAACATCTTGCTGCAATATTTCATGTATAAAGAACTAGGAATGAAAATAAAATACTGACAAGGAAATAACAATCATTACAAATCATGGATGTTTCCTAATGAATTTTCAAACAGCGCTAATAAAAAAGAAAAATAAACAATATAAAAGTCATGATCCAGAAAAAAAGTTTGTGCCAAAATTATACAAAATAAAAGGGGGCAGAATTTTGAACCTAGGGAATAAGGAATGAAAACTGTGCCTCTGGGAGTATTCTATTATTCTAGTCTAGTTTCCTATTCATGACTGCTCAAGTCTGCAGGATAAGGGTTAAGTTTTTCCCTCCATCATTATCCAGTGTGCAGGCAACTGTCTTTAGTATTCACTTTTTCATGCTCGGTGAGTTTCTGCATTATTCATAGTTTATTTAAACCTTTTGCTGCACCTGGATATCAGAAGTTTACCTCGAAAGTCGAGTCACGTAGAAACCAGCTGACATTTTACTTTAAGGAAATCTTTAAACCTGGTTTCTGTGAGGAATCTGGGCAAGTCAGACGGATCGATACAAGGTGTGGGGATAGTAGAGGGTTTATAGTGGGCTTTTATGTAACCTCAGATAACTAAATTCAAAGCTTTTTTAAAGGAATAGTTCATTATTTTTTTCAATTTGTTTCATTATTGCTTGTGATGTCTGTGTATGTGTATTACCAACATGAGATCTCTATCAGCTGCTCAGATCATGTTAAGAAGCCACTTTGATGTAGACTCCCTTGTTAGCACATATTTTCCTTGCCTTCAGCCCACTGATCATCAAAACGCTCAAAATTACATGGCTGTCTAGAAAAGGCGGCTAGAGCTAACAGCCTTTTCAGCTGCTAATGCAGTATATTTTCACAAGGTGAATACATCACGTGGACCACGGGCTGCGTTTCCATGATTATGGAGTGAAATATAATAAAGGCCAAACACCTGCTTTGAAGAGTCACCTACATTCAGCTCTTCTGGCTCTCTGATTAAACTTCTGAGAAATAAAGAACGTCTGAAACTGTGAGTCACTGAGGCGATTAACTCTGCCGTGAGTGGCTGGTGTCCTCTGATTCAGAAATGTCCTGAAATACTCCTGCTACCATGTGACTACTTGTAAGGGCAGTAGATCAGAACAGCTGATTTTATGAAGGAGCACATGTATCACGTTCACATATAGAGCAAAAACACAGTGAGTATTGAGTAACAATTTCTTAAATTTTTCTAAATTACATGACACACTTGATTTTCTTTTACAGCCTTGCTGCTTTATTATTTGGTTTCTCATCAAATGGGCTGAGCATGACAGAAAGAAAGTATCCCTTTGAATAGGGGGCAGTATGCTTTCCTATGTATCAAACATGGCTATAATGAGACATATCCATACTAAGCATGTGGAGCTTCTCAAACTGCTATAGACTCAAGTGTTGCAGAAATCACTAAATTTGTCCACAATGGAGCGACTTCCAAGAATTTATATATGTTTCCTTCTATCATTGTTGTGTAAATCATTAATAATATTTTGGGACAATTGACACTGACATGTGAGCAGTTTTTTCACATTGTATTACTCCTACTACTGTTATTATTATCATTGTTAAAAAGTGATCTGTGCAATTTTTTTTCTGGAAATTTGTATCAGACAAGTTGGCCTTCATACCATTCATTTCCCAAGAGGTAGCCCTCAGTCTCAAAAGGTCGATGACCCCTGTTCTAAATGGTTTGTGACCATAGACTGGAAAAAAAAAAAAAAAAAAAAAGAAATGCAGGGCGTCATTTTACTTGTCTTGAAGTGAGGTTGCTACACAAACTGCTCCCTCTGGTGGCTGGCTGCAGTATAAGTCAAAAAATCCATCTCCCCAGTCATTCCAAATGTTTATGTGAATGACATTAATGTCTCTAAAATGTTGAAATGTATACTTTTTGCTGACGACACAACCCTCTTTTACAGTGGAGAACACTTAGTAGAAGTGTTGAGGGTGGTTGAAACAGAACTAAAAAAAAATTGGCAACTGGTTTAACATAAACAAATTATCCCTTAACATAGAAAAGACAAAATTCACAATATTTGGAAATAAAGACAAAGTAAATGATGTTTTGATAAATATAGAAGGTGCTGAAATTAACAGAGTAAATGAAATAAGGTTTTTAGGGGTCATTATTGACGACAGTCTGACTTGGAAATCCCATATCAATGCAATTAAAATGAAAATAGCAAAAACAGTTGCTGTGCGACATAAAGCAAAGTATTACTTGGATATCAAAGCTCTAAATCTGTTATACAACTCATTGATTGTTCCATATCTGACTTGCTGTGTTGAAGTGTGAGGAAGTGCATGCAAAACTTCCATCCAGTCAGTCTTCCTTTTACAAAAAAAGAGCAATAAGAATTATTACAAGAAGCAAGTACACAGATCCTTCAAACCTGTTGTTTCTTAATTTGAAATTGTTAAAAATTAGTGAGTTAGTGGATTCTAGAATGTTACAAATTATGTACAAGGCTCACAAAAAAACTTTTACCAACCAACCTTCAGGAAAGATTTAAAAAAACAAAAAACAAAGTTGTTATAATTTAAAAGGATTCAAATTATTCAAAAAACCAAAGTTCAGAAAAAAATTAAAAGAGCGTTGCCTTACAGTTAAAGGAGTCAATTTATGGAATGATATAAACAGAGAAAGTAAGGAAGCTAAATCAATCAATATCTTTAAAAAAAAAAGTTCAAATCCAGATGAATGACAGCTGCCATTCTTGTATATTTATTTCAGGGCTTGTAAAATATGTCAGGAGGGGGAGGCAAGAAACATTTTTCTTTTTTTTTTTTACCAGCTACACTCAGATTCTCTCTGAGTCCCTCATAGCCTCTACTATGCAGATTCTGGTTGCTCAACAGCTGCCAATGGCGGCGCAATGGCAGGGGAAAGGCTACAAAACTGTATAATGGTAAATGGCAGAGCCACACTGTCCACTCTATATACAGTCAAAGTCTGAACACACTGGAAGAGTCAGGCCTCAAACACCAAGGTCTGCCCATAGCTCAGCCCTCAATAGGCCTCTGCACAGCCAGCCAATCAGAGGGAAGGGGGATTGTGGAGCTAGGCGCCTTGAAGGGACAGCAACTAGTTTCAGACAGGTAGAAAAATAAGGATTTCATTTTAGCTTTAAATCATGTAAAGTTACTACAGGGGTACCAGAGGGACAATATAGAGCCTAAACCAAAAGCAAAAAAATAAAAAATAAAGACAGAATCTCTTTAAGTATTAAGGCAGAAGCTGTGGTGATCGTGGTGGATTAAAGACCCTTAAGGAGAGATGAGGGTCTAGCTTTATGTTCAACTGGCACAATTCCCTGAGTGATCCTTTCCTAACCTGGTGCCAACTTAATTGATTATAAATGTTTGATCAATCGTAATAGAGTGAAACCATTAGAGGAGACAGCAGTCCAACCAGACGAGCAGTTGGCTGATTAGCCTCTGGCTAGATTGAATTTTGTATAAAGCAAATTAAGTCCTGTAAACAAATTACTTTATAAGTTAGAGGTGCACACACTCTGGATTTCTTATTAAGAAACCAGAAGGTACAGACCAAAACCACTGAGATGTGTAATTAACTCCAGTCTTTCATTCAAAGTAACCATCCACCAAAAAGAGGAGAAATAAAGACGTGGGCATCTCTTGGAGGTAACTATTTATTTTTTCATTTTAAAATAAGCTGGAAATGGGAAACCACTCCAACAATCTACTTGGATAATTTTCTAATAAATATTCATCAACATTTCATTAGACATTTTTTCTGAGGATGAAATGGCTCACAGAATCCTGTGAGGGGTTTAAAAAAAACATGAAATAAGAAAAAAGTTGGACCAAATTCAAAACTCAGAGGATTCATTCAGAGATTCCAAACCCTTCTATGTTTCTGTTGAGTCTGCAGTCGAGTGACTAAGCATTACAAAAACAGGAAGACTAGACTGTGACATCAGCAAACGGAGCGTCTGAGCGGCTGTTGAAGACTTCTCTGTCCAAATCAATAAACGAAGCACCTCAGCAAAAATGCCCTGAAGTGTAACTGCATTTTTCATTAATCTAGTAAATGTCCCCCAGAATTGATAATGATAAAAAAAATAGTGGGCATTTATAGCACAGGGTTGAGAAAGAGGTCAGGAAATCATTTTTCGCTCTGATTGCTGCCCTTGGAGGTTGCAGAGAAGATATTCGGGATAAGCAGCTAATCTTGGAGCCAATCTGTGCCTCGGCTTTCTCGGTGTGATTTGAATTCTCAGCATGACGGTTGTGAAGGTGAAAATGATTTGGGAGCCATTACTGTGGCCCCGTGTCGCCGCGCCAAAGAACTGACTGAGCAGGAGGACACCAGGTCAGGATAATTACAGCCATATTGCTCAGCGATAATGCTTTTTATCAGACATCCGTCAGCAATACAGGGTTTCTGCCTCTGAACTGTGGACATATGGCTGTTAAGGAGGGGGTACTTTTTCATATTTCATCCTTCAAAGTGATATTTTTTTTTCTAAATGAGAAGCATGGTAATGTGAACACTCCTGGCACAGTGAGCCTACCAATTTCTAAATTTAATCATTGCTGCCTGGCGGTGTGTGCCTGGGCCACAGAGATCCACACTCACACACACACACACACATGCTCTCTGCAAAGTGAGTCCTCAGCTGGGGGGAGACTTCTCCCTTCACTCACTTTCACGGCTGGGAGTCCCGTTTTTCAAAGTGAAAAGAAGACTGAACACAAGCTCAATGTTGGTCTCACACTCTGACTTGAACATACACACCTGAGGAGCAGCTCCCCGCTGAGTTACCTGAAACACACAGTCGAATCACAAAACACAACAGAGCTGCCATCACCATCGCATCGGTATATATTTATGGGAAATATTCTCTGGCTTAGGTATGTATTAAGATATAAAATAAAATAAATGAAATAAAATAAAATAAAAAAATAAATAATTAGAACAAAATTTACTATAAATATAAGATATAAAATAAAATAAGTGAATAAAAAATGAAATAAAATGAAATAAAATAAAATAAAAAAAATTAAATAAAACAAAATTTACTATAAATATAAGATATAAAATAAAATAAGTGAATAAAAAATGAAATACAATGAAATAAAAAAATAAATACAATTAGAAAAATAAAATAAAAATACATAAAATTATATAAATTAATTTTGATTTAATTTTGATTTAATTTTTTACACACTGCCTTTTAAAAAGACAAAAAAAAAAAAAACTTTTTTCAGATGAATAGTTGATAAAATTTTGCAGAACATTATTCACTGAAATTTACGGTCAAATATAATGTTTATATTATTGTAAAGATACAGCCTTGATTAAACTAAATTAAACGCTAATTCATGTTAATCCTGTTTATGGGTCAATTTAAAGAGGGGGTATTCTGCTTTTGCCCCTTCAGTAACCTCATATAAGATTTACATGATTAACAGTAAGAAAGAAAAAAAAAATTCTTACACTTGATCTTTAGAAAGCCCTTATTTCCACCTCATTCTAAAACATTTGGATTTAGGGGCCATTTACACAACAATGGTTTTAGGATGAAACGCAAAAGTATTGTTGCATTTTGGCTGCTCGTTTACATGGAATTAGCGTTTTAGCCGACCTAAAATGAAAACTTTAAAAAATGGACGCCTAAGTGGATTTCATTTTTTCTGAAATACTTACTACAGTGTTTTCAGTCTCTCAGCATTTCTGGGTAAACAGAGATTTTTTTTTTTCTCTGCGTTTTTTGCTTGTTGGGGTGAAAAGTTGTTGAATAAACCAGGCACTAGCTGCTGTCCCTTTAAGGCTCCCTGCCACACAAACCCCTTTCACTCTGATTGGCCAGCCTACCTGTGGCCTTTCAGAGCAATAGTCAGGTCGTGGCCCGCCTTCTTCAGCATGTCATGAACAAGTTGGGAGGTCCTTATGAGATAACTTCATATCTGGTTTGAAAATCTGCATGTGTAGTCTGGGATTCCAGCATTGTTACCTTTATCCTAGTTTTTAATACAAAAAGGATTATACTCCCTCTTTGAGCTTGGTAATGAAAAAAGGTACAAACAGTTGTTCAATGTGTTTTAGTATTTCTTTACAAGTAATCATAACAGAAATAAAAAATAAAGAAACCTAAATCGTGAGGAGAGTTGTTTCCCAGCAGCAAGGCTGTAGCACCCAAAGGAGAAGTCTGACATTTTCTCTGCACATACAGAGTGTATAATTGGTTTTGTGATATCCGAAATACAACAGCAGGGTACTTGAACTTGTATACAACGCGCTCATAACACAGACTGGGTCGATACTGGCACCAAGCTTAGAGAGGAGAGTTTTCTGATATTAAAGTGAGATGTTGAACCGACATGACTTTTGCAGTTTTAAAAATGAAGCAGGGAACTCACAACTGGACCATTTTTGGCTGTTAATAGTAAAGAGATGCTTTAAAAACCGTCTAGTTGTGTCACAGTTTAATGTCCTCAGTGGGAAAGTGAAAGTCTGGGGCCCTAATGTCTCCTCCTTTACGTATGATCTACGTCTTTGGCTGTTATATACCATCAGTTTTATTACGGCAGACATTACTCTGAGCAATACTCCAGGATGACACAGCCCTTTGGGCATAGTTAGGCAGCCCAGGATCACTCTGAATTATGTTTTTGGATAATGAATATTTCGACACACTCTCTGAGAATCAATGCAACAGAAAGTGCAGGAGGTTTAATGGCACGCCTCTCTTCTATGGAGTTGGTATAAGTTTAAGTTTTGCAGTTTCGGCCTTTGTGAAGGAGAGAAGCCCAAAGTCAAAAAATGACAGATAGTTCAATGTTTCCTCCATAATTTATCTTCACAAGAATTATTTCCATCCAGTGTTACATTCATTTGTCACCAAGATCTTCATTGATGATGGTAGCGTCTGACCGCTGAGCAAAGCCTTCTCAAGCACATCCCAAAGATTCTCAATGGGATAAAGGTCTGGTATCTGTGGGGGCAAATCCATGTGTGAAAATGATGTCTCATGCTCCCTGAACCACTCTTTCACAGTTTGAGCCGATGAATCCTGGCATTGTCATCTTGGAATATGGCCGTGCCATCAGGAAATAAAAAACCCATTGATGGACTAACCTGGTCCTTCAGTATATTCAGGTGGTCAGCTGACCTCATTCTTTGAGCACAGACTGTTGCTGAACCGAGATTTGACCAACTGATGATGGGTGATCACTTCATCTGCCTCTCTTCTTACCCTGATGGTCCATCACTCAGGACTCATCAGACCACATGACCTTCTTCCATTGCTCCAGAATCCAATCTTTATGCTTCATAGCAAACTGAAGCCTTTTTTTCCATGGTTAGCCTCACTGATTGCTGACTAACAGTGTTCAGACTCTACCATCATCAGTGAAAGATCTTGGTGAAAGATGAATAACACTGGATGGAAATAAATCTTCTGACATTGCAGAAGCTGTTGTATCAATTTAAAAAAAACTCAAGAATTGTACAGCATCTTACTTACACTAAGGAATGTCTATCAGTTAAAACTTAGCTGCCAGTTGTCCTTATTGTCCTCTCAGCTTTGGGGTAAGAGTAAACAGAATCATAAATAACAGAATGACAGGTGACAGACATTGCTGTCAATGTATTCAAGAGTACAGGGGATAAAGCTGGACGCTGAGCAGTGGATGGTCAGATGGTCTGCATGGCAGAAATATCATGGAAACATCTGAGGACACTGAACCTGAGCCTGCTCCAATTCAGGATAAAGCAGGAGTTTCTATTATGAACTCAAAACTGACTACCGATGCACACCTTCCAAATGTGGAGCCAAGAAGGATAGCTCCTGTTGCTCAGAAAAGAACAGCCAATCAACATGTTGTACTGAGGAAAGGAATGTCTTGCAGATCGTCTGGAAAGCCCAACACCAGGATATAAAAGAAGCTGCTTCTGACTTGGGTTAGAGGTTTTAGGAGGGTTTTTTAAAGGCCTTTAGAGGTTTTTTCTTAGGGTCTGTGGAGGGTTTTTCAGGGTCTGTAAAGGTCTTTAGGGATTTTTTTCCTCAAGATCTTTAGGGGTCATCAGAGGTTTAGAGGACCAAGGAGGCTCACTTTGTTCAAGATGGCTTGTTTTGAATAAAGTTGTAAGGTTTAGGCTGACTGAACTCCTTGGCTGATTGGACTCTGCGTCCTCTTCCTCAGTAGTAAGATCAAGGGATTAGAAATTCAGTTATGAAGTACTTAGGCAGAGGAATTAGGGGCCCATCTCGACGAGGCCTGCAGGAGTTCCGAAGGGCCAGAAAAAGATACTACAAGGCTTATCGAAACAATGCCCCAGCGAGTGCACGCTGTAATCAAAGATAAAGGTGGTCCAATGAAATATTAGAGTGAGTGACCCTTTTTTTTGGGGGGGGGGGGGGGGGGGGGGGGGTTGGCCAGGTAGTGTATTGGCCAGGTAGTGTATTTCAGAACTTTACACAGAATTCTGGAAGAAAGCTAAATCTATCATAGAAACATAGTGTAGGTCATACAGATCAAAGCAGAGAACAGCCGATTGTTTCATGGGTCACTGAAAGGTGAGAAATCCATTTCAAATAGGATGGCTTACCTGTTGTTGCCATCCTTCATAGGCTAATCCTTTAATGGTATATTTGATTCTTGCAGTTATTTTTTGCTAATTCTGCACATGAGAAGTCATTTCTGGAAAATATCTGTGCTTGGGTTCTTTTTTTCTTTGTAAGTGTTTCAGAGAGAAAATAAAAACAGGTACACCTTAACTTTCACGATAATTAGTGCCTAATTTCATAGCCCCTCCAAGGCATTCCTTATGAGAGCCGTAAAATAAAGTGTTCCCGAGTGTGATAAAGTAAATAAAGGGTAACCTGCAACATGCTTTGAATACAGATCAATGTGTAGATTTGCCGCTGAAGGCTCTAACTTATTGTTACTTATTGTAAACCACCACCACACTCAGTGCACACAAGCACATGCTCACTCCTCACACACACACACACTGCACACAGTTGGGTTGCCTCTCTTATAAATCTTCACTCATTAATCATTTAAGGGAAGCAATTTGTGGAGCACCTGTCCCAAGCAGAAGGCCATTAGGGTTTTCGATGGAAGGAGCAGAGTGGGTCTAATGGCTTTTCAGTGGAACTTATTGGAAGACATATTGGATACTGTGCTACACATAGCCACTAGCTTTTAGATAGTGGGTCCTGGGGCAAGTGTCACAGTATACACGCTGCAGAGCATACAGAGAAACAGAAAGCATATTTGCATAGGAAGCGCAAGAATTTATCAATATGCTCATTTCCTCATTTTCATTTCATCTCTCCCTGAATCCATCTCTCTATTTATACATCAATCCATAAATCCATCTCTCCACTTAACACTAAACTCATCTATTGACTCATCTCTGTAGTTATCACTTCATGCATGCATTGTTCTGTCTTTACAGTCATCCCTCCTCTCATCAATAAATTATCCACCAATCCACATTTTCATTTATTCATCATCCATCCAACCATTCGGATATACAACATCCATTCATTTAAAACTCTATCCATCCACCCATTTAGATTTCCATCCACCCGTTTAGATTTCCATCCATCCATCCATCCATCCATCCATCCATTAACCCAGTGTTTCTCAAAGTGGGGTCCACAAACCATAGCCTGAGGGTCTGCTGCATAATTTTAGAAATTCTTGTTAAAGTGTTGCTTTATCATTGAAAAAGCATATCAACAAACTGAGATCTCTTGCACCAATAAAATCAGCTATTTTTTCCACTACTCCTGTCCAATTTATTTTTGTGCCATGAGATCAATTCTCAAAAAAAAAACAAAAAAAAAAACAACAACAACAAAAAAAAGCATTTGTGCAGTGGTGTGCAAAGACTTTTCAAAGGGACAAAAAGAAGAAAAAAAAATGCACATTTGCCATCCAAGATGGCAGTTTATCATATTTTAACCAGGAAAGATGGCTGTTAAGTGTGTTTTGCCGACCAGGAGGGCACTTTCACTCATGTTTTTGGTTAACTTCAGTTGGAGGTAACATTCCTCAAAGTTCACAAAATTAATAGCTCGAAAAGTATAAATTTAGCCTTACTCTGTTGTTGCAAAAATACTACAGAGTACATTATTCCAAAGACTATTTAGCTGATTCCATTAAGAATTTCATTATAAGGCTAATCATTGTAACAATAATGATGGGGTCCTTGGAAAAATGTTTCACATGCATGGGTCTATTTTCTAAAAAAAGTTTAAAAACCCCTGTATTAGCCTGTCTATTATCCACCCACCCACCCACCCACCCATTTATTTAACCATATATTATCTATCTATCCATCCATCCATCCATCCATCCATCCATCCATCCATCCATTTATTTAACCATATATTATCCATCCATTTATTTAACCATATATTATCCATCCATTTATTTAACCATATATTATCCATCCATTTATTTAACCATATATTATCCATCCATTTATTTAACCATATATTATCCATCCATTTATTTAACCATATATTATCCATTTGTCTGTCCATCCATTTATTTAACCATATATTATCCATTTGTCTGTCCATCCATTTATTTAACCATATATTATCCATCCATTTATTTAACCATATATTATCCATTTGTCTGTCCATCCATTTATTTAACCATAAATTATCCATCCATTTATTTAACCATAAATTATCCATCCATTTATTTAACCATATATTATCCATCCATTTATTTAACCATATATTATCCATTTGTCTGTCCATCCATTTATTTAACCATATATTATCCATTTGTCTATCCATCCATTTATTTAACCATATATTATCCATTTGTCTGTCCATACATACAGTACATGTACATACCCTTGAATCTAGCTTGCCATCCATTTATTTACCCCTTTCATTCAATCAATCATCCGCCCATTTACTCATTCATCATCCATCAACCAAGTCAATTGATTCATCCATTTATCATTTTTTCTATCTATTTAGCATATCTTAATCCATGTTATTCCTACTTCTTTTAATCTATCATTCGATTTATTTAACATAATTGCCCCTTCCGTTAAAATGTTCATCCATCCATCCATCCATCAATCTATCCATCCATCCATCCATCCATCCATCCATCCATCCATCCATCCATCCACCCATCCACCCATCCACCCATCCATCCATTCATCCATCCACCCATCCATCCATCCCTTTATCCATTCGTACATTAATTCACCCCTGTATCCAGACATCATCCATCCATCTGGTCATCTATCAATGTATTCATCATTAATTTGTTTAATCCATACCTATCCTCATTTCCATCTATTCAATGATAAATCCATCTATTTTTTGCTCATCCTCTTTTTTTTCTCATCCTAATATTGAACATCTCTCCTTCCATTTGTCTGACCATGCATGCATCTGTCTGTCTGTCTATCAATCAATCAATCTATCTATCTATCTATCTATCTATCTATCTATCTATCTATCTATCTATCTATCTATCTATCTATCTATCTATCTATGTGAAGTCTATTCTTGAATTCAGCATGCTAAAGACAAACACCTAAGGAAACAACAACAACAACAACAAAAGATATCCAGCAAGAATTCACCTCACAGGCAAAACAAAAGACAGTCTTTAAAAAAAAAAAAAGAATAAAACATCTTCACTCAAACATGACTTTATGTATACATTTAATCTGTCAGTAACATTTCCAGTGAACACGATGAGTGGGAGCACATGTTCAGTAACCATAAGGCACTTAATCTAACCAGTGACGACTCATCACAGTCCAAAGCTGTTCCCTGGACCTCATCAGGTGAAGGGCATTTTGTCAATAAGTGAAAAAAAAAAAAACATGTGGTTGCTATTCATTGCTCCAAATACAATAACCACATTACTCTGCTTGGATTCTCATTAGCAATTCATTTCTTTTCCTCAGAGGATTATGCACCTGGAGCAGTTGTCTGTCACTCTGGCTGCACTGCAAAGCCGAGGGAAAGCCCCAGGGAACGCTCCGGCCTCGCATCAGTGTTCATCGTACAGTATCAGCCAGAGCAAGGACAAGACCCATCAATATTAGTCTGTCATCTTATCTGATAGAGACAAGCCCAGTGCTGAATCACCAACCTTTAGAATGGGTGCCATGTTTTGTAAGGCACTTCACTTTTCTCTGTGAATATGAATGGCATCAATACCCCCTAACTTTGAAAACTTTAATTATACTCTGCAGGGAATTAAAAAAAAAAAAAAAAAAAAAAAAAAGTTTTACTGACTGTAGTAAACAACACCCTAAAAGTTTCTTAATCACAAAGGAAAGGAAAGTTTTATGCGTAATTTAATTGATAAAAGGAAATATATGTAGGTTGGCGCGGGCTTTTTTATATCCATCCAATAACAGCAAGTCTGCAGGAAAGATTAGTGAAGTGTTGCAGACTAAATTTAATTCAGTTCTGTTATGAATAGAATCTTGTGCTGTTCAGGTAATAGACAAAAAAAGTGCAGTGATAAACAACTTGACCATTGTGTTGATGACACTGATGAACCAAAACAGACTAACAGAACATCCCAAAATATAGAGATATAAGCGATAGAAAACAAAGCAATCCCAGGATGGATTGGGAAAAAAATTGTGACAGAACAAATGAAACCTAAATTACCCATAAGGAGTATTCATCTGTAAAACATACAGAAACATTTACATTTCACGGGCTGTCACAGCAGAATAGGAACCAAACAATACCCAATGCAAAGGGTTCTCCATATTGCTATGGGCAGCTTCCTCTATGGAGGCAGCCTTATGTGAGCAGTATCAGAGAAAACCCATGATGCCCCAGTGGTATGATACAGCATGGTGCAATGTATCCAATCCATTCATATTGGATTAAATGTGCTGATAATTATAATTTGCTGAGAATGAGGGACACCAGTTTAACATGTAAGAAATATAATTTTCAATTAATTATAAATGCATGTTCATCCAATAACACAACTAGAGAGAATATTTAACAGCCCCATTATTAATTCATCTCCTTAACACATTTACTAAAAGCTTACATTGAAATACCATGCTTTATGAGATCATTGGTTACTTGCCTATCAAGTAAAAGGGTTTGCTATTATTGCTGCTTCATATGGTAAGAATTAATGTTTTTAATCTGATAAGTATTTTAATTTTCTTTGGACACAAAATGACATCTCAATAATCATCAAAATGCTGATTTCATTATGTTTTATTTTTAACTTTTTCATTTGACTGTATCCTTTACCTTTTGCTGTTTAAATTGTTTCAATCTTTTATTGCTATTGTTTTAAATATGTTTCCTTTTCTTTATTTGGTGGTTCTAAGCATTTTATTTTATTTATATCTTTCCTCATTTTTCTTTTTACCTTTCTTATACTTCTTCTCTTTTAATATTTTTTACTGTTTGTTTTTATGTAAAACACTTTGCAAAATAGTTTTTGAAAAGTGCAATATGAATGAATTATTGTTGCTGTTAATATTATTATTATTATTATTATCATTATTATTATTAGTAGTAGTAGTAGTAGTAGTAGTAGTAGTAGTCGTAGTAGTAGTAGTATTAATTCATTCATTTATTCATTTTCTTAACCCCTTACCCTGTTTGGGGTTGCAGATGGCTGGAGCCTATAACAGCTGTCATTGGACAAGAGGTGGGGTACACCCTGGACTGGTCGTCAGCCAATCACAGGGCTGACACAGAGACAGACAACCATTCATGCACACACTCACACCTACGGGCCTGAGTACCCGGAGAGAACCCACGCATGCACAGGGAGAACATGTAAACTCCACACAGTAAGGCCCACCAGCCAAGCAGGGAGTCAAACTGGTGACCTTCTTGCTGTGAGGCTGCAGCACTGTTGCGCCACCCTGCAGACCTACTACTACTACTACTATCATTATTATTATTATTGAAATTATTATTATTATTCAGGTATGACTTTGGGTTTTGACCTTGTCAAGCTCTCGTTCAGCAGGATATGGTGCACAGTGACGCAGTAAATAGTTGACTTGTTCAATAGTTGCAGTCCCCTTTTAAAGAGCAGCATACTAGGTACACTATATGCCTTTAAGTACTAATGTGTGAAGTGTTAATGGGATTTTGCTTCATAAACTAGCATTGGCAGGCTGTCAGACTTTTTAAAAACTGGTTGCATGGGATAAGTTAGTTTCTGTTAAAGATGACCACACTTAGTTAAGTTTGGCTGTGTATGCTGTTTTGAATATGCAAAGTAGCAAATGATGTTCATCTTTTATGTTTGAAGTTTTAAAGTGCTGTTGTGTTTGAGGTCCTTTGGCCAAATCAGGTAGAATTGTCTCAATTTGAAAAGAACTGTTTCGTCTTAATAGCATTTACAACTTTTTTGGCCAAGGGGTTGATACTGTGGATACCAACCCATGCAAGCTGGATGGAGCTGTGCTGTAGTTACTGAAATTGGAAAAAGTCAGACTAACCCTCTGATCAGTGTGTTTTCTTTGAGTAGCTTAGCTTCAAAGTGTCTTAATTTGTCATTCTATGTGAGCGTCTGACAGGGATGAATAAGGAGGGGACCAATTCTGAGAGACAAAGACCGCTGTCAAATAACTTCTTTCAGATGCTATCAAAGAAGCTTCGATAAAACAAGGTTTAATGAGTGTCACAGAAATGCAACAAAAACTACAGATGAAGTGCTTTGTTTCCTAGTAAACCAGTTTGATGATCCTACTGTGAAAAAAGTTTCTGTTGAGGGTTTTAAAAGCAAGAATTCAGTATTTGAGAAGAGGCATGATTATCCAAACACCATGTAAGCCAACAGCATATTGAACACTTTGGTGTCAAAGCTGTTGAGTCAGCCCAGATAATCAGTTGACAACAAGAAAACAGAAAGGAACAGCAGGCTACTTTACACTAGCTGGCTTCAGGTAACCATTTAAATCCATTGTGAATCAGGAACTTCAAAAACAGATGTGTATCCAAGGAAATAACCGATTGGTTCAGTCAGTGGCAGTGAGAAGTGCATGAAATGGAAATCAGAAGAGAAAGATGATAAAGTGCTGGTAGGAGCAGTTGCATTGAGGAGGGATGCTGTTGGAAGCTTAGAAGTCCCTTAAGACAACAGGGCACATTGGAGAGAATCAGGGCAGCTGTGGAGGATGAAAGAAATGGCAGAGCCATGGCAATGAGGCATCAAGGAGCTTTGACCAAGTGCAAGCAGGCGATAAAGCCAAAAATCACACAGATGATCTGTGGGAGACAGATCAGTCAGCAAAAAGTTCCTCATCTGAGCTGTTTATGATGTCTTGCCTAGGTCATCCAAACTGTACTGACGAGAGCTCAAAGAGAGACTGTCTTGTCACCTCAAACTGTTCCCCCAAAGAAGCTGTTAATGGATGCAATGCCACGTCTCAGTTGCTGAGATTATTTGTAATAGACTCAACATCAGCCAGGGGCTAATAAAGGGCTTATGAGGGATACCATACAAAAAAGAGGAGATGATTGACAAAAGCCTGTGTGCACAAAGAGCAAAGTAAAGATGCTGAGAAACACCTGACAAAGAAGAGGCTTGAAATCCAAGGGTTGACCTGTGGAGGATGGGTGTCAGGGCTTTGTAGGCCAGTCACTCTTGAGAGCGGTTGCTAGGGTGAAGACTGGAGTATGATCAACCCTGGTTGAGTCACATACAGCCGAGGATGTGTGATGACCCTGGGTTATATGACTGATGATGTGCCTGAGCGGTGCTTCATCATGATGTTTCTGAAAGCAAGTGTAAGATCAACTGAAGTCCTTCGCACTTCAGTCCTTACATTTTCCAAAATGGACCAAGGAGGTGTCACCACTTAAAATTCTGCTTACTGTACATTAATACAGCTCCCTCCTCCCAAATAGCAGCAGATGCTTGTCAATTCGCTGACAAAGAAGGCAAAATTAAAGAGTGCCTTGTTGATTTAGTGCATGCAAAAATAATTGAATAAATTAAGGGGGTTGTAAAATTATTTCTTGTTTGTCCTTCATGTATCAGGACTTTAGACTGCTTGATGCAACTAAACTTTCACAAAATAAAATACAGCTGATGCTCCAGACACATGCACTCCACCTGTCTCTGCTCAGTTCACCAAATGCTGCCCATGATTAAAAGCCTTCTGTCCCCGCTGCCTCACCCACATTAAGTGATGAGTTCCTCGCTGAGATGGAGGAGCTGCCCCGAACACCCAACTTTGTTAAAGTCACGTCCATCAGCAGCCCACCAGCCATCTGTCTCTTTCCTCGTTAAGCACTATTAATTGTCCACACATGTAGCATGCTGTGTTGTTTATTAATTCACATCCTGCGCCCATTAGGACCCATCAAGAGTCTGGAGATAAATGGCTGCCCATTAGACAGCTCAATCTTCTCATGGGAGACGGTCCCATGTGTGGCTCCTGTTACTAACAACTCTGGGATGTAAAAGTCACCTTTCTCAGCTGCAACAGATGAAGAATTAAGTAATCTATCACATTCAGATTAAAAGTAAGTCTAAAACTTAAAAAAGTAAAGGCAAAAATCTTGATTTCTGTGTATATTTGCCAAATGGAATAACAATCATATTACTATAGCATGATAGCTCCAATGAGTAGGAGGGAGTGATTGTGTTTTTAATGCAAATTGAAGTTGCACTGGGGTTAAATAACCATGCCATTATATATCACTTGTTGGCATTGAATAATGCTGAACATAAGATATGCACAGCCACTTATGCAGTCAGATAAGTAGATTGTGGGCTTAAACTGTAGACCTCCCACTGTGGGTGATGATGTGAGTCATTGCTACAATATCAATGGTAAATGGTTTATTCTTGGAGTCCATAACAAATAAAGTCTACCTAAGAACACATGAAAAAAAAGGGAAAAATACACATTTAAAAAATAAACACATTAAGGTGGTGATTTCTCTCAGGTTAATCCTGTGAATAAATGTGAGGAATAAAATCAATTCTTTCACAGCCAAGGTCAGTCACTTTGGGAATAGTTCCATGTGAAATGTACCATGTTATGTAGATTGTTGTATCTTCCAAGCAAAAAAAAAAAAAAAAAAAATAGTGATTTATTAAATGGTTATTTCTATTTAAAAATAACACATGAGAATAGTTGAAAAAAGGAGGTTGCTACACAAAGCTACCGACTGAACAAAAAGACATTCAAAGAACGCCCTTCAACATCATCTTTTGAAGTCTCTTTGGTCTCCTGAAGGTGCAGACTACTACAGACATCTTTTTCCACCGTCTACAAAACATCAGTTTATAATGTCCACAGTTCATACAGCTCTGTGTAAGAGATTTCCAAAAAACTCCAAAACCCTGTTATTCCAGGCCTTAAGACCGTAGTCTCTCCAATTTCAAAGTCAAGTCCTCATGAACTGAGCGACTGTTGCTGCTTCTGCCACTGCAGCCGTTTTAGGTATTTGTATTGTTTTTATGCTACTTCTAGATTCTGTGCATCATTGTAGTCGAATTTCAGAAGGTGTCACACTGTTATAATTTATTCTCCTGTGGCTTCATTTGATTTTCATAGCAGAAGAAGGTAACTGTAAGTAGATATAAAGGCGTCATACGAACCCTCTTCTAACCTGCTGCCGAGCCAAATGAAGCTACAGGAAAATTAACCAGTACAGGATTAAAAAAAAAAAAAAAACATGATTATAGAATGGAAAACAGGAAATTTGAACAAGCAAAGAAAAAACACTAGAAGTGGTGAAATTACGTTCAAATGACGTCCTTTAAACGTCTCTGGGCAGCGGGCTCACTCACTCAGTCATTCACTTCTGTTCAGACATCAACTAGACGTCCAAAAAGCAAGCGTCCAAATGTTGAACTGTCTAAACCTCCTGAATTGCTCATGGACCGACAGACATGATATACGCTCACCGGCCACTTTATTAGGTACACCTGTCCAACTGCTCGTTTACGCAAATTTTCAGCCAATCACATGACAGCAACGCAATAAATTTAGGCATGTAGACATGGTCAAGACAATCTGCTGCAGTTCAAACCGAGCATCAATATGGGGAAGAAAGGTGATTTAAGGGACTTTGAATGTGGCATGGTTGTTGGTGCCAGATGGGCTGGTCTGAGTGTTTCAGAAACTGCTGATCTACTGGGATTTTAACCCACAACCATCTCTAGGGTTTACAGAGAATGGTCCCAAACAGAGAAAATATCCAGTGAGCTGCAGTTCTGTGGCCAAAATGTCTTGTTGATGCCAGAGGTCAGAGGAGAATGGACAGACTGGTCGGAGCTGATAGAAAGGCAACAGTAACTCAAATAACCACTGGTTACAAACGAGGTCTGCAGAAGAGCATCTCTGAACACACAACACGTCCAACCTTGAGGCAGATGGGCTACAGCAGCAGAAGACCACACCGGGTGACCCTCCTGTCAGCTAAGAACAGGAAACTGAGGCTACAATTCACACAGCAACACCAAAACTGGACAATAGAAGATTGGAAAAACATTGCCTGGTCTGATGAGTCTGGAATTCTGTCCGTCCCTTTGTGAGCACAGTGTACCCATCTTCTGATGGCTACTTCCAGCAGGATAACGCTCCATGTCATAAAGCTGGAATCATCTCAGACTGGTTTCTTCAACATGACAATGAGTTCCCTGTGCTCAAATGTCCTCCACAGTCCCCAGATCCCCCTCCATGAGTGAGCTACCACCTTATCGTGGTGGAGGGCTTTGCGTGTCCCAATGATCCTAGGAGCTAAGTTGTCGGGGGCTTTATGCCCCTGGTAGGGTCTCCCATGGCAAACAGGTCCTAGGGGAGGGGCCAGACAAAGTGTGGCTCACACAGACCCCTAATGATGAGCACCAAAAGTGGTTCAACGTTTCCCTTGCCCAGACGTGGGTCACCGGGGCCCCCTCCTGCAGCCAGGCCTGGGGGTGGGGCTCGATGGCGAGCGCCTGGTGGCCGGGCCTGTTCCCATGGGGCCCGGCCGGGCACAGCCCGAAGAGGCAACGTGGGACCCCCTTCCCGTGGACTCACCACCTGCAGGAGGGGCCATAGGGGTCGGGTGCAATGTGAGTTAGGCAGCAGCCGAAGGCAGGGACCTTGGCGGTCTGATCCTCGGCTGCAGAAGCTAGCTCTAGGGACATGGAACGTCACCTCTCTGGCGGGGAAGGAGCCTGAGCTGGTGCGCGAGGTTGAGAAGTTCCGGCTAGACATAGTCGGCCTCACCTCAACGCACAGCAAGGGCTCTGGAACCAGCCTTCTCGAGAGGGTTGGACTCTCTTCCACTCTGGAGTTGCCGATGGTGAGAGGCGGCGGGCAGGGGTGGCGATACTCGTTGCCCCCTGGCTCGGTGCCTGTACGTTGGAGTTCACCCCGGTGGACGAGAGGGTAGCCTCCCTCCGCCTTCGGGTGGGGGGACGGATCCTGACTGTTGTTTGTGGCTATGGTCCAAATAGCAGTTCAGAGTATCCACCCTTTTTGGAGTCCTTGGAGGGAGTGCTTGAGAGTGCTCCGTCTGGGAATTCCCTCGTCCTACTGGGGGACTTCAACGCTCACGTCGGCAATGACAGTGAAACCTGGAGGGGCGTGATTGGAAGGAACGGCCCCCCCGATCTGAACCCGAGTGGTGTTTTGTTGTTGGATTTCTGTGCTCGTCACAGGTTGTCCATAACAAACACCATGTTCAAGCATAAGGGTGTCCATATGTGCACCTGGCACCAGGACACCCTAGGTCGCAGTTCGATGATCGACTTTGTAGTCGTGTCATCGGACTTGCGGCCGCATGTCTTGGACACTCGGGTAAAGAGAGGGGCGGAGCTGTCAACCGATGGATGTTCATCATGGATGTTCAGCCGACAAATCTGAAGCAACTGTGTGATGCTACCATGTCAATATGGACCAAACTCTCTGAGGAATGTTTCCAGTACCTTGTTGAATCTATGCCACCAAGGATTAACGCAGTTCTGTAGGAAAAAGAGGCAGATGAGTGTGTATGTGATCTGCATGTCCATCAGACTCTAATGTTAAGTAAGTAAAGTATTAAAGTTTCCAGGTTGTGTTTATAATGGATGGTTTAGTTTTAATATCTTATTACAGTGAGATGAAGTGTAATGATGTGATATGCAGAGTACTGCACAGAAGTAAAACTTCATGTCCTGATGATCTTCATTTATTCATGTCTAACAGAGCTTTTATACTGTGTTCCTCCATGTGACTGTTCAGCTGTGATGGCCAAACACAAAGGTATATATAGCCTGGTGTTTGTCTGAAATCACTGACTCTACATCTATACAGCAGTGCCCTGTGACCCCTTTTTTATATTCAATCACTGATATTATTCATCCAGCCTCCATAACTGGTTTAGCAGGGCTGCCTTCCATTGTATTAGGCTGTGTAAAATGCAAAATGAAAACAAGCCTATTCTCTCTGTAATGCACTGCAGCCAGACCACTCCATCTGACAGTTGCATCATTTTAAAAATTGCAACAAGGTCTACTTTATAACCCCTGCAGCAGGGGCAATTTTGTTTGTAATGATGGTCAGGCAATTTTGCCATCCATCTACTCTGCAAGAGAAAATAAACAAGGGCTGCCAAGAGTTAGCTTACATCAAGTGAAGACAAAGATGGCAGCGCTGCTGATTTGGCTGTCAGGGAAAAAAGATCCCTCTGGATAGACAAAGTATATCCGACATTAAACACAAGATGATCACACAGTTAAAGAGTCACTGGATCAAAAATCATGACTGTCAGCCATTTTATTATGGACTGATTGATCATTAACACCTGAAAAACTCTTTTTGATATTAAATCACTGGCCAAATGTCACTGTGTTCACTCCTTGTTCCTCATTACTGCAGGTTTGTTACTACTTCAAACTCAACTGGCAGTTCATTCAAAGTTTTGTCTTGACTTTTATTTGGAGCTGGCTCAAACTTCCCACACTTTCTGGAAATAAAATCATCTTTTCTTTCTAATTAGGAAATAAAAATGAGAGCCAAATTAAGCTTGATGGTCTTAAACATGTTTCATGGAGAAATGCATATTTTCAAAGTGCTAGATATTCATCTATCTATCTATCTATCTATCTATCTATCTATCTATCTATCTATCTATCTATCTATCTATCTATCTATCTATGTTGCAGAAATCCCTGAATCTGTGAAAATGCTTTGAACAGTCTATTCGGGCTGTCTTGCAGGAGTTCAGCTGCTAGGTTAAGCTCTTCGTTTTTTGTGATGCATCCAAAGATACAAAAGGGTCCAGTTTATTGTTCCAAAAAATCCAAAATCCAACATGTTGTTAAAGCACAAATAGGAAAATATTTATACTGGATGAAAACTGAACAAATGATGGTAGAACTAAGGTGAAAAAGAAGACAATGTCAGTCAGCAAAAAATATCTGAGCCCCTTACTCTGGACTGTTTTAGTGTTCTTTTTAAAGACAAAAAGGACACTAAAACAGTTAAGATTTTGAAGAAGACAAGATTAATCTAATCAGTATCCTTACTCTGTGGGCTCTGCTCTTGCTCGAAAATGCTGCACCCACACACACTAAGTTAAAAATGAAGAAGAAAAACCACAACCATGGACTCAGTTGAAGCAGTGATGTCATCAAAGTAATGACATTATTACTTTACATGTATGAAGAACAAACTTTGTGCCGTAGAGACCTGGCTATATGGTCCAAGTTTAGTTTGTAATAAAACTGTTGTGTGGAAAGCAGTGGCAGCTGCTGGTCAGTGAAGGAGGGGAAGGTCATTTTTTATGGCCTACATCATAAATTTGTTTATTTAATTAAACGTAAATTCTACCCTCCGTTCCTTTGCAAGAAAATGATCTTTGACCCTGTCATACGAACCAGGTATTTTTTCCAGGGATTTTACCGGTGTTCTCTCAATGGTCAGCAGAGCTAGACTGCTTAAACGGCCTTGGCCCATTGTATTGCGAATGTAAGACTAGAGCTGCTTTAAACAGGAGAAGCTCCTCTCTACACCTGCAGGCTGTAAATGTGAGTCACAGGGGGAGAAGCTCCACAGCTGTAGCTGTAGCTGCTGATTGGTGAAAAGAGAGAGAATCTTTAAACACAACGCTCGTCATTTTAAAGAAAGGTAAACTCGCTGAGGATCGATAAAGCCTCCGGATCAGTTCGGAACAACTGAAAGTACAGGTTAAAAGATGCTCCGGTGGAGGGTTATACTTTAAGATCTCTTACTGGCTCATTTCACTGTCAATCAAAAAGAGATTCAACCTCAGTCAGATCATCCAATCATCATGCAGAAGTCCAGCGTCCAGGCCCGCCCACTGCCTCATAGAGCCTCAGAGACGCTGAGAGTCCCATGGGCAGGACAAAGCCCAGCGTTTATCCAATGACCGTCCAGTTTCCACAGTGGAGCAACCCACTCTACGCTTCCCCGCTAAAGTCAGAAGACGCTCAGCGTTCAACTGTGTTAAAGCGCTGAGACGCTGTGAGGATGAATGAGAAGGAGGTGGAGCCAGTTACCTGTGATAGGTAGCTGATTCTGAACAAAAGATGAAGGAATTCTTGCGCATATTTTGTCAATGAAATGTACACACAGCAGAACATATCACCACTTTTTGGGGGTATATTTAAGGGGAGGCTGAGCTTCCTTTGCAGTCTTAGAGCAATCGCCACTGGTGGAAAGTTCCTCTCAGCCCGTTTTCTGTTTTACGCTGAGCTGCTATCCAGGGAGTAGCCTTTAGCTCCACACACCGACACCAACTATGTTACAACATGTTGGAAAGTTGGGCCTCAAATACCAAGGTCTTTCCATAGTTCTACCCACAACAGGCCTCTAGAGGGCTCGCCAACTTGAGTGATGTTTTTGTTTTCTTTGGAAGTGCGGGGAGCCAGCATCTAAGACAAAACCGTACAGACAAGCAGGAATATGAGTTTTCTAAAACACCAGTGTGAGAAAAATATAGATTTTGAAAGTGTTAATCATGTTCAGTGACTATGGAGGCACCAGTGGGACAGTATTAAGCCTTAAGAAAAAAGCACAACACCCCCTCTTTAATGACATTTTTTGCTGCAAATCAAGGGGACCATTTTAATATGTAAAACATAATTTTTGCAGTTAATTGCAAATGCATGTTCTTCCAAAAACACAACTAGAGAGAATATTTAACAGCCACTTACTAATTCATCTTCGTAACATATTCACTGAAAGCTTACATCAAAATATCCTGCTTATGTAATCGTCAGTTACTTGCCTAACAAGTGAAGGGTTTATGATTATGGCTGCTCCATACAGTAAGAATAAATGTTTACAAGCTGAAGAGTATCTTAATTTCCTAGGTTGCACTTTTTTATATGCAGTCACGATCATGATCTTTTGAAGAGACACATTCTGCCAAACCCATCGTCTCACAGAAAGCCTTTGTTGAAGAAGGGTTATTGAGAGCAATGTGTTTGTAAATAAGCAATCCATAAAATGACCTTGGACTTGAAAGGCTTAAAACATCACAAGCAAGGCTGTCATCAATACTCATTCCTTGTGAAAAATGCAACAAGACTTGGTGACATTTTTTTTCTTTTTCTTGGAGTGACCTCGAGAAACTGTTGAGGCTGTCAGTTTTGATAAGACAGTCATGTGTCCCGAGGCTCGAGCATCCAGCGAGTCATCGTCTTCCTTCAGTTTGCAAGCACAGCACTGGCCCTAAAGCTCCTGTGTGGTTTGAGCTCTGGAGCTGGTTATGAATGGACTGAAATTAATACAGATGTCTCTTTCATGACTTATAAAAGTAAACTAGATCATCACAGACAAGATTGATTGTTTCCATGACCTCACTTAATAAGCAGCATTGTAGTTACTAATATCAACTGAGTCTATATATTCATATTATTGTAATAATATCACAACAATAATAATAATAACACATTTTATTTATAAAAACACCTTTCTAGATACTCAAAGGTACTCGAAGGGAGGCCATAGAAAATGCTATTGCAGTACTCAAGTCTGGAAATGATGAATGCATGTATAAGAATTTCAGCGGTGGCAAAGGAGAGAGATGGACGTAGACGGGCACATTTTTCAGATGGAAGAAGGCAGTTTTTGTGAGTTGATTGATGTGATGTTCCAGAATCAGATGAGAGTCAGAAATGATGCCAAGGTTATGGACATGAGAGGATGGGGTGAGGGAAGCATTGCCAATTGAGAGGTTGAGGTTGTTGGTGGGTTTGGTGAGGGATTTGGGGCCAATGATCAAGAGAGCAGATTTATCACAATTGAGTTGGGGGTAGTTAGCTTGCAACCAGGATTTGATTTCTGTCAGATAATTGGTCAAGGTGGAAAGGGTTGGAGCAGTGATGGAATTGGTGGAGATGTAAAGTATGTCATTAGCGTAGCAGTGGAAGTGGAGACCATGACAACGGATTATTTTACTAATGGGGAGGATATAGAGAATGAAGAGGAGAGGACCAAGCACCGAGCCCTGGGGGACACCACAGGTCAAGGGAGCTGTGGAGGAGGTACAATTGTTATGGATAAACTGGTATCTGCCTGTAAGGTATGATTTAAACAAAGAGAGTGCAGTACTGGTGATGTGCAGAGCTGACTGTAGAAAAGAGAGGAGGATGGTGTGTTTGATGGTGTCGAAGGCTGCAGTGAGATCAAGGAGGAAAAGAATATTGAGGTGATTGGAGTCTGTAGAGAGGAGAAGGTCACTGGAGACTTTAAGAAGGGTTCTTTTGCTGTGTTTGGATCTGGAGCTGGACTGAAATGGTTTGAACGGGTTATTGGAGGAGAAGTGGATTTTGAGTTGTGAAGCACCAGTACGTTCTAGTATTTTAGACAGAAAGGGTAGAGTGGAGATAGGACGGAAATCACTTGGGTCATCCGGGTTGAGTCCTGTTTTTTTGATTATGGGGGTAACAACAGCCAGTTTAAGGGGTTGAGAGACAGAACCACTGCTGATGGATGAGTTGAAAATGGCAGGGAGCAGAGGTGAGATGACAGGGAGGGAGTCCTTGATAAATTTTGATGGCATGGGGTCCAGTATGCTAGTGGAGTTTTTTCATGCCAGTCACAAGGATATGTAGATCTGATGGGGACATTGTATGATTGAGGGAGCTTTATGCCGCGGCCACACCAAACACGAACACGCACATTTTTTCGTGAACGCCCAAGTCTCACAGCTGGACTTTTTTGACCAACTGACGGGTGAATGTGCGTTAGCCCGGTACTGGGCATGCGGAGTAGAGAGCTTCATTTAAAGACTGAAAGCCCAAAAGAGCAGCTGAAAAACAATGAGCTGTGGTTTCAAAAGTATGACAGGAGAGTGTGTGAAAGCTTTGGAGATCAAAATCAATGCCTGCCTCCTCTCCCTGGTAATCTACCTCCACTGCCTGGCTGTTCCCTGCGATCTCATCCTTGATCCCCCGAACCTCCGACCACCCGCACCCCTGACCCATGTTCCCGGAGGTCTCCCTGGGGATAATGAAGGGGTGGAGGAAAGAGAGGACTGCAGAGAACTTCCATCTTTTTCCTGGCTCTGCCGCTGTCCCGCTCCTTCCTCCTCTCTATCAGGCTCAAAACTCCACTGAGGAAAACACAGTCGGATTCAGTGATGACCCGTTCAGGCAAATCCAGCTGAGAACGAATGTTTACAAAACTTACCTTCAAAACCTGTCTCCTCAGAGACTTTCACCCAGCCTGCACCTTTTTTACACGTTGTATCCTATAACTCTAGATGATAACACACCGCACAGATTGTTTTCTCCTCCATCCTCAACTCCGGTGGAGTTGGAGCCAGAGCAGGCGGCTGTTGCCCCCCCCCCAACGTCATCAAATCAATGACGTTGTGGGGGAATGTCATCACTGATTGGTGGCCATGGCAAGCCTTCACGCAAATTTGCATCAAAAGTTCAATATTTTGAACTCGAGCGAATTCGCGTCTACCGCACAAACGCGTGAACGCTCCAAACGCACCATGCCAAACGCCCCAAACGCGCCGCCCGAGGCGAATCGGCGTCTAAGCACATCTTGGCATTGACTTTGTATGTAATTGCGCCACAAATTTGCATTTGGTGTGGCCGTACCATCAGAGTTCCAAGAGATCTTAAATTGATGCCATTCACCCCCCCAGCACATTCACACCACCTTTGTATTTATTATGACTATATCATTAATTTATTATAACTCAATTATCATTATAATTATTATTATTTTTATAAAATTATTAGATGACCTAGTGACAGGCTGTGTGACCACCAGCAACAATTGTTGCATAAAACAGTCATTAAACAGTCATAAAAATCCAATTTTGCCTGTAAAACAAAGTACAAACTGGAAAAAAAGAAAAAAAAAACATAACATGACTTGGGACTCAGCTGATAAAACTGTATGCCTTAAAACTCTGAAAAAAATGGTTATAGATGGGTTAATTCAAAAGAAAATCCAGCAGTGGACCTGGAGCAGGTATTTTTATTTTACTGTATAAAAGTTTGACAAATGTTAAGGAAAATATTCACAGCACCATGCACTTGAACGTCCCTGAAAACTTTGAAGATACCCAGCACTTTGTGATACAAGTATGTGCATACATTGTAGGAGCTAAATGAAATTTAGGAGAGTGATGAAACATAAGGGTGCCATTGCCATAATGATACTTCATGCTGCAGTTTAAGATTTATGTGTTCTTGCTCTAACCTGAGGTGCCTTTGGGAGATGAATGTGTGCACTTCTGCCTAAGTGAAAGCATCTTTTGTTGTCTGTGGCTATAATTCAAGAAATAATGGCACCAGCAGCACCACGTGCTCAACAGTATATACAGGTTAATAGACTTCCAAGACACAGAGACATTTACATTTCTGACAACTTTTGTAGAGAGCCATGAACTTACTTTACTGCAATCTATATTTATTTTACTGCAATCTATATGAGAGTTAGGAAGCAAGCTGCTCTGAGAGGAACTATTTCAGTGGGGTAAAGACACTGTAAACTGCCTCTATGGACTGAAACCTCCAGTACAGACCATGGAAATCAAGATGCAGGAGCACAACAAGGCTCTTTAATTGCTACATGTGTACAATTAATAGTAAAAGAGCTCAATGAGAACTGTTTTATTTTAAAATCAGTCTTTATCTGATAAACTTACAGGATAATTCATGAAATAGATTAGTGCTATTATGCTCAGTACAGCTTTAAGACAGGTCTGCTAGAAAAAGATACATATGGTTGAGAGTAAAAGACTTCTGTTATTGCTCTATTGTTGCAACAGCCTGCAGTTATGATTGGTGAATATGGCCACATTAAGAACCAACTAAGCGGGCTGGTCAAAGTTATAAAATCATGAAAACAAATGCGTACAGTTGT
This sequence comes from Halichoeres trimaculatus, assembly GCF_033239565.1. Classification (NCBI taxonomy): domain Eukaryota; kingdom Metazoa; phylum Chordata; class Actinopteri; order Labriformes; family Labridae; genus Halichoeres; species Halichoeres trimaculatus. The sequence goes on from NW_027437197.1 coordinate 22,599,225, forward strand.
GAGAGTAAAGCCACAAACTTATGCAAAAAATGTTGAAATACATTGAGAATGAAGTCATAGTTACAAGCTTCGGTTGATCTGAAGACTGAAAACTGAAGAAAAAATAATTTGTGCATCAATCATTCATTTGATATTCAACTATGAATTAAAAAAAAGAAAAACATTGAGAAATGGTTCATTTTCAGTTTTTTTCCTTTTATGAAGAAAACAAATAATGAAAATTTGTACATTTGTACAAATTTGTTTGTTTGTATAGATCAAATAAAGGAAAATTGAATTACAAACCACAGAATGATTTTGATTTCAATCATTTATTTTCCTAACCGCTTATCCTGTTCAGGGTTGTGGGTGGCTGGAGTCTATCCCGGCTGTCATTGGGCGAGAGGCGGGGTACACCCTGGACTGGTAGCCAGCCAATCACAGGGCTGACACTGAGACAAACAACCATTCACTCACACACTCACACCTACAGACAATCTAAAGTGCTCAATTAACCTGATGAGCATGTTTTTGGACTGTGGGAGGAAGCCGGAGGACCCAGAGAGAACCCAGGCATGCACGGGGAGAACATGCAAACTCCACACAGAAAGGCCCACCAGTCAAGTTGGGAGAACCGGTTAGCTTCTTGCTGTGAGTCTGTAGTGCTAACCGTTGCGCCTCCATGCAGCCCTGATTTTGATTGAAATGTCAGATTATTGTTACCCAGAAGTTGTTCACAGAGTAGTTGAGCAGCTTCTCTGTCAAGACAGCGTATAAAGGTGATGGTAAATGCATGCGGGATTGCTCACTGATTTTTTCGTATCCTTAAGAGTCTGTTGTTAAATGTAACTCTCCATCCTCGCAACTACTATCAAGCTGGCTTCATCTACACTGTCTTGATGGAGCAGCCACAATTTCTAGGTCACGTTGATCGGACAAGTCAAATCATAAAATCAAAATCAGCCCATGTCTGTAATTCATCTTCCCTCTATTTAAACTACAAATGGAATAATGAAAAAAATAATCATTTAAAAAAGGAAAATACTACAGCAAACTGTTTTTCAATGTTTTGCGTTTTGATTCATTATCAAATATTAATTGAATGAATGGTTCACAGATGATGGATCATCTTTTGAGGAGATGACATAAACAGCTGTTGCAGAAGCATTCGAGTGCCACAAAGCCACATATCGGAAGAGCACACTTACTTTTTTGCATCGACTTAATTTCACTGGTCTAACCTTGAAATCCCATTGTTTTTTCTTTTACTTGGCTCCAATACTCTGTACCTTGTGTAGGTGGTAACACTTGATTAAAGTCAGTCCTAAAGATGGCGCTGCAAAATGCTGTATGTTGTCATGTGAAACCCGTGAATACCTTAACAAGCCTCATACTGTTTCTTATTCTGTTGTCTTTTACTGATGTCAGACACTTGCGCTACCATTGTCCAAAAATTAACACTTGGAGGAAATAAATCTGTCATTATTTGGTGAGAACCAGGGGTCTCTCATATGTTCAAGAAGATTATTGTTATCAAAATTTCAGCGCGTGAAATTGACTTATGCCTCAACTTAGACATCTCATGGGTACCCTCCAATTGAGAGACTGGAAGTCAAAATGTGGAAGTCGTCACCCCCTTTTAGAAAAGTGTCTCAGGCTGAGAAACTTGGCTACAGGGCAGGCATTAGTCACAGGAGTAGAATGATTGCTCAAAGTGAGAAGACTTCTTGTTTGCATTTTTTGTCTGATCAGCTCCACTTTATTCTGCCAACACACCTGCCTGTTCACCCTCTGTTCTCTGCACCTTCCTTACTTTGTTGAACCATGAGAAGCTTCTTGAACCATAACTTGTCAGAAAAAAAAGGAAAAAAAAAGCCATAAATGAGGATGAGATGTGTCTGCATCAGCGTGCCTATGTAAACCACCCTTTTATTGCAGACTAAATCAAGAACTGACTGAGATTAATGGCAGACATTATGGACAGGGAAGCTGAATGTTCATTTGCTGACCAACATCTTGCCCTCAGCACGGCTCATTCATTATAGTTAGAGAGACGATCGACTCTAATTATGATAAACAACCAGTAATTGAGTGTGGTCTGTTGTCATTACCATGACACCAAATTGTCTCAGGTAGTATGTGATATCACATAAAGAGGAAAAATGGGGCAGAGAGATTGGAAGAGAGAGGAAAAAGCTGTCGGATGATGTAATGGTTCTGTTCTGTTCTGTTCTGGGTCAAGGGACCATCCTATGGTAGAGGAGATTTGAGTATATATGTTTTGCTGTAATTTCATTGCTTACAGCTTTTTGATACCGATGTCCACTTCAAGACGAGACAGTTTACAGGTTGAGAGTTGGTGGCTCTTACCATCTCCATTTAATAAATAAATAAATAAAAAAAAGCAATCTATGCCCCAGCTTTTTGCATGTGACAGTCAGTCATGAACAAGATTGGGGAGTAACGGATTACATGTAACAGCGTCGAGTTATTAGGATACAGAAGTAACTGCCACTATCAGCAAAAAAAAACAAAAAAAAACTCAGATTACCAGCATTTTTGATAAAAACAGGGATCATTTAGAGGGATTACATTTTAAAATCAAACAGAAGCAGACACATGCACAGTGAGTACACATTGTGGCACTTTCTAAAGCAACACCACAACAAAATTAACCTTCCAGAGCAGATGAACCTGCCTGATTCAGTTTCTGAAATCCTGCAGATCCATCTTGTCAGGCTCCATTGACCAACGATTTCACTCGGCTAAATTCTGACCGGCCCAATCAGGGAAGAGAGGCAGGAGCTGTGGGAGCAGCGTAAGTGACGAGAAGACGTGACGTCAGCAGACTTTCGTACTTGTCAGTGTTCCTTTGGTTCTTAAGTTAACTTTACAAAAACAGCAGCAGTGGTCTAACGCCATTATCACAACTGTTTCTCGTGTTCTTGTAGTTGTTCCTCTATTGTTTCTCAGCAGCGGCAAACACATGTTACGTCATACTGTGGCTTGATGCGGGTTGGTCTGTGGTGAGTGTGTCAATCAGAATGGTCGTCCAATCACCAGCTGCTGATTTTTTTTTTTAAAGTCCTGCCTCTGAAAACAAATCTGAAGAGCCGCTACCAAGATTGACTAGTGAAATATTTCCGTGGCGGATATATGAAACTGTCCTGATGGCGTGTCAGGTTATAACAAACCACCACGTGAGTGACCACCAATGCAGCCTTGCGCCGTATGTAAACATAAAGTGAGCTAAGGTCGTTCATCATTATGGCCACTGCTTGGCAAAAAAAAAAAAAAAAAAAGCCTTCATTTAGTGGAAACATCAGCATCATTTTGAGTTTATATTAGTAAAAGGGGACAACATTACAGTACATTGCAAATCATCATCCATCCTCCACGTCCAACTTGAAGAAACATCTACAGGTATGAAGTCAAACTGCTAACGTTTGCTGAAATACATGGAAATTCAGTTAGCTTAAGTTGAGGTTTGCTAACCTGTCAATAACCACTGTACTGTGTGGACACATGGTTTGTTGAACTCAAACAGCATTTCCTGTTTGCAGTATGAAAGGAGCTTTTAACTTTTTATGATTCTCTAAAAAAAATACACCAAGCAGAAAACACATCTTTTGTACTCTCTTGTCTTTATGTGTATGCTTGGTATTGAAGTTATCAGGTACATTACTTTTATATTGTGGTACTTAGAGTAAGTTACTGGTTACATTTTTGAACAGGTAACTTGTAATTGTACTGGATTACACTTTTCAAAGTAACCCTCACAACCCTGGTCATGGAGCTGTTCTCAAAGATGCTACAAAACCCTACATTTATGAGCTTGTCTGACAACAGCAACAAAGCTGAATGGTTCACCCACTACTACTTACACATAGCATTTGAGCTGGAGGGCAATCAATTACTGTGAGTGTGTTTGTGTGTAGCAACAGCTTAAAGTTTCATCCTAGACCGCTTTGAGGTAAACAGAAGATGGTTTCACTCACGCCAACTACAAAACCCCTCTGGAAACATTCTCAAGTCTGCATTTCGGAGGCATGGTGTGACACTTGAGTATAGTACTGTGGATTAATGATCCAGTATGACCCGATCCTCCTACGATACATTTGTTGTTAGGATTAAATGTGTTATTCAATGGGTTGTTTTCTGAGTGCTTTGCAGCTTTGCAGAGTTGTTGATATCCTTGGTTTGAATAATTCCAGCTTAGCATTCAAAGACTGGGGTATGAACGTCAAGGTTTGGATAACTTGTTCTGAACTGAGTGTGGATCTGGATACAAACTGATAGTCAGTGTTTTCAGAGTTATGCCGAGCAAAAATATTAAATTGTGATTTCATCTGTTTGACCCTTTTGTATGATTATCATTACATGATTATTTGGTTCATTAAAAACACATCTAGTGCTATCATCTTTCCAGTTTAGCATAATAAAAGTGCTCATGGCTGTGACAGCTCAAAACAACTCTAATGATAGAAAAATTGAAAAATGTGGCAGGTGTATTCACACATTCTTGGGATTTTGTATTGTTAACTTAGTGTACTTGTGTATATTTATGTTTGTGTGTATCTAATACAACAATAAATCTGGTAAAAATCACTATTTCATCTCAATTAAAGCTGTGAAAAAGGTGAGAAACCTGAAACCCAAGGATACAAGAAACTGGATCACCAGTGTCTAACTTTTATAAACCTATCCTGAACTCTTTCCTCAGCTCATATTGTGCCATAAATAACTCACTCCTCACTGCTTTAGCTCTAAATTGCTGATGGAGATTAAACGTATAAGGAGACGATTAATCAGAAACAGGAATGTATAAACATGCAGAATATCAAATAGGGATTGGATTGCTGAGTCAAAATAAATCTGATTAATGAATCAGGATGTGCAGCCTTGTCAGTTTATTATTCAGCACAGAATGGCACCATAATATGATCTGTAATAGATCTATAAACAAGTTGTGCAGATACTATAAAGAGACTTTGTCTTTCCTGGAGGCCTTTCTGCATGGATTGTTGAGCTGTTCTTTGCTTTGAAAGGTTTGTAAATCCAAAGTCCCTTCTTTGCCATTTTCAAGACTAGTGCCCTTTTCTTCAGATGACAGATGCGCCCTTCACTGGATGAAGACACACCAAGGACGACCACAGGGCAAGAACTGGGGCTCGCCAACAGACTCATGCAAAGAACCAGACCTCAAGGACAGCAGCTCGCAAGTTGCAGGATTTACAGAGAAAGAGGAATGAGAGCTTATGAATTAATGCAAGGACATCTTAACACTTTAACCCCAACCATTAAGGTTTGATCTTTTAGTACAAAAAGAGCCTTGTTTGTATGCTAAATAAAAAAAAAAAAAACACCATCTTTTCACCATCCATCAAATATCATCTTTTTATCATTAAAGATTGAAAAATGTCAACAGTCACCCGAGTCATGCATGTTCTTTCACCATCATACCTGAAAACAAGGTGCCTAAAATGATGGTTAAAACTAGAAAAGAGCATTAGGCTCAATAACTGGGGTTAAAGGCAATTAGATTTTTTAATATTACAAAGGTGAGAAGTATTTGACAATTTGTCGTAGAAATTCCAATGATATATGAGGACATCACTGTGAATGGAGGTCTTTGTTCATCAGGAGCATGCGGGTGAACTGAGTCAAGGTTTCTTTCAATTTTCTACACGTGACATCACTTAATAAACTCTAAAACCATCGTCACTATGGTACAGGCTGCAGGGTCCAATCAGCAAAGGACAAATAGACATTCATAAGACACACAAGCAGAACATGAACACGGCCTTTGTCTCAGAAATGTCAGCTAGCCCATGGCTGGACACAACCTTGAATTCCACAATAACTCAGACACATTAGAAACATAAAATATAACACCTCAACTTCACTGGAATATAATAGAAAAATAAAATGAAAATTTGAAAATACATTCGGGGAAAATGCTGGAAGCCCTATTGGAAGAAGTGATAAACAAGCCACTGAATTCCCAGACCTAACTAAGGCGATGATAAAAGCTAGAGTGTGCAGAGACAGGCACAGCTTTTCAATTTAAATAGCATTTTTTTTTTCTTTTTTCTGATTTTAAGTTCATTTTTTTAACACAAGACCATGATGATGACTATGAACCATGCCAGGAGCTATATTTTATATTATAATACACATCACATGTAAGACAGATTTTAGGATTTATTCTGGGGTTTCGATTGTGTTAGTAGATAGTTGAAGATTTTTTTTTCTTTCTGAGAGAAAAGGGGTAACTTTTTTTCCAAGACAGCTTATAAGTAAAGACTGAATGAAGGATTTGAATTTGAAAAAAAAAAAGCAAAAAAAAACAGGATTTAAAAACTGCAAAACAAAAATCCTGATGCTTCATCCATTTTCCACCCACTCCCAACAGCTATGCTGCGAGCTTTCTAAGAAAAGACCTGAACTGATACCAGGAGGAACTGTGTGGGGTGTACGTAGGACTGCATTTGCATCAATTCACCAAGACATGTTGGTTGATTGATGAACTGATTGACTGATTAATTGGTTGAAGGCAACAAAAGGTTAGAAAGTGAGCCAATGGCAAAGGAAATACGTGGACATAAGTTATTGATTTCCCAATAGATAAACGAGTTTACCCAACCTACTGAACGTCCTGTATCACAACATTTCTTAAAAAGATATATATTCAATATGCAAAAGATGGATTTATGTGCAGTTCTAAAAACAAAAGAGAATTGACAGCATTTAAACATAATTATTTATAATATGTATTGTTTACTGTGTAATGAAACCAATGTGGCACTTACTGCCTCCCATGGACATTTTTGTTAGTGCTTATGTTTTCTTAAGTTTCATTTTCATCTGTTTTAATTTCTCTATCTCAAAGCTACTGCCATGAGCCTTCAGGACAAATTTTTCCTGATGTTGAGCCGTGGAGTCTATATGCCAGTAAGTTAAACGTGATTATTGTTACTGCAGGGACACATGTCTTGGAAAGTTTTATTGAGTTTAAAGAAAAGTTGTTCAGTTGGGTGGAAAATGTAAAAAAAAAAAAAAATAAATAAATAAATAAAATAAAATAATAATAATAATAATAATAATAATAATAATACTGAAATGCTCATTTGCTAAGCTAACTAGCTAAACACTGGGCTGTATCATGGCCTGTTTCAAGCTGAGAGATTATAATATGTCAGTTATAGAGTTTTATTTCATGTTAAAGCTTGAGTTGTTGAGCACACGTGCTATGAACTATGTACATTGTACTTTTTCCCTATTTACGTTTCTGTACAGTTTAATGATCCAAGCATTTTCATGTATTTTTCAGTTTTACAGAAACAGCCACCAGTGAAGCCTCCTTGAGAACAGGCATGGTTTTAATAAAGTTTTTGTTCGCTATCTGTCTAGCTTTGCTAAGGACACGCAATCATGAGGACAGAATAATATGTATTGAAATGTTTTCAGATTTGGGTTAACACAGCCTAGAAAAGTGATCTGATCCATTGGAAACAACCTATTAGCTCCACTCCAGGAACGTACATCAAAAACAAAACCTGACATTACTGTCAAAAATAATGCACAAATCTTTCTACAGCTGTTTTCAGTGCTGTAGTGCAAATACAAAATAACTTTCATGGAGTTTTTTTTTTTTTTTTTGTATCTGTAACATCAGATTAGACTCATTCTAATAAAATGTGATCCGACTTTCAAATTTGCAGCACACTGACATGAGGAGAGCACTGCTCTAAAAATACATTGTTTCAGATGAGCAGGAGACTTGATTTGTGTGTCAGGATAAGGGCGCTAAAGAAGACTAATGTTTTTAGTCACAGAGGAAATTCATTGATTTATAACAGGATGAAGTGAAAGCTCACTGATTTATAATCACAGCGTGCTCCGAAAGGTGACGAGCTGTCAGATCGCATTTGATTTTGGAGGCGTTGCACCTCCATTATTAGGTGTGATGATTAAAGCAGGAGGAGAGCGGGGCCGTGAGGTGCAGCTTGAAAAAAAAAAAAAAAAAAAAAAAAAAGGTTTGATGTGGCTATATGAAGCCCAGAGGCAAGTCAGGCATCCTTTATTGCCTTGTTGTGTTACATTATTCATGTTCTGTAGCAGTGTTGTGTCTCATAAAAGGATAATGGCAGTGCTGTATTCACTTAGAATGTACTTAATTCATGAGTGTGAGGAGTTTCAAGTGAACACATCAGGGTGGAAAAATGTCACTTGTGATGATGTTCAGTGCTGTCATGATGCATAATCGAGGTTATTAAAAACTTTGAAGCGGTTTTGTAGAACATTTTTCTTCTAAAAAAAAAAGTAATGACACTGTGTCGAAAAAAATGATATTTCTGTCAAGCTTAAAGAGGGGATAGTTTGCTTAATTTAAAGCTTTATCCTGTCTCTCTGGTACTTCAGTGGTAGCTCAAAATGACTTAAAGGGGCTGTGAGGAGTTTCTAAGTGATATTGCAAAAGTCTTCCTTCTAGATATGCCTCATTATAATTCACGCTTTAAAATAAGAATATGATCACCAATATATGTTTTTTTCAAAATGCTACTTCTAGCTTCCCAATCAGGTTGGCTAGCACCATATTCATTTACGGCATGTCTAGGTCTCTATGACAACACCACACCGGCTGACAAAGTTTAGCAGAGAGAAGAGAGATCTGTGTTTTTCTCTGCTGGAAACTATTTCTGTGATTAATTTTGTAGTGATGGTGGACACAGGAGCCTAACTGTCAGACAGAAAAAGGACAGAAGAGCAGAAGAAAGATAAACAGGGGAGAGATAGAGCACGAGCTAAAGGCTAAAAAGGGCTAAACTGTTTGTGCTAATGTTCATTCCAACCCACAGTCAGCAGTTATTCTGCAGTGATCTGTTCAATAAAATGAAGAGTGAGGTTCCTTTAGCTCTGATTGGTAGATAACTGGCAGGACATAACCAGGATTCACTAACGTTACGCATTACAGACATGTCTTAGAGCACCGAGCTGCCAGCTGTACTAAATATAAACAGCTACTAAACTACAAACTGACAGTGTTTACTTGTTGTCACGTTAGCCTACAGTTAGGTCAGAGCACCAGGCTGCCGATAGCTCTACATACAGCCGGTTACTACAACGTTTGCTTGATGTCAAGTTTCAAAATGTAGTACTACGTAACTATACTGATAAATACCTTACCTCTGCGCACTGTATCCGGTAAAAAGTTGTCTTGAACAAAGAAAATTTGTTTCAATCCCATCTCCATTTAATTCCAGAACAAACACACCTCACTAAAGTAAGAAGGTGGCGAGGCAGTCCAATTGAAACAGATCCTCCTCATAGCATCTTAAAAAACTAGTGTTTTTCTTTTCCTGGTGTTTCAGCTTCTATCTGAGATGCTTCATTTTAGCTACTGTCTCTTTAAGGCTCCCTGTTCTTTAAAGCCCCTTTCCTTTGACCCACCAGCCTTCTGGAGTCCTATTTGAGGCAGACCTTGGTGTTTGAGGCAAGCCCTTCCAAAGTGTCATGAATGTGTTTGGGGGATCCTTACGCAATGACCTCATCATTTCAGCAAGTTTGTGAAGCTCTGGTAAAAAGGGTGTACTATTCTTAGGTTTCTATGTGATTGATTTTACTTTTATGTGTGATCATTTGTCATCCTATTCAGCTTCTGTGTCACAAATTGGTTTCAAGAATTGTATAGGAAATGCAGGAAAGAGCAAAGCAAGATGTTTGACATGTAGAAATTGGGGCTTACACTGAGATGGTAGTAGCTCAGACTGAGTGTTTCTTATACCGAGGAGTCAAGACTGACCTGAGGTTTGGTCACTTGACTACATCACTGGCTGGTGGACTGCCACTGATATCTGTAAAATCCTGCTTTGTTTGCTATGATGGTCTGTGTCCAGAAAAACGATGGTTTCATTCACGAGCGGGTTAAATTCTAATTTCAGGCAGTTATCTTATCTGGCATGTATGTCAGCCCTCTCAGGCACCAAATCAGTTTCCCTGTCTGGTGGAACCATTTCAGCTTTTTGCACAGCTAAATTGATCCATCTGAGAAATTGTTAAGTAGAGCATTGTCCCTGGCTGCAGACACCATTGGGAAATCACAGGATTGTCCTCCGCACTGACATGAATGACGGCTCCGGCAGCCAGAGACAGAGTTTTAATCAGGCATGATGACAGGGGGAGAGATGAAGGTGCATGGAGCAGAATACAGAGGCAACAATGTGAAAGAAATCATGACAATGATACTGATACAATGTTTATTCTGGCCAATCACTGATTCAAGGATAGCAGATAGTTTATAAACCATTTCAGTGGGCACACATCTCAGGGAGGGGAGAGGACTGTGGATGCTATTCCTCTGTACCCAGTAGTTATTTATTTGTTCACTGAGGGATATAATTAGAAAGAGAAAGAGCTCCCTTGGGGTCCTCCAACAGTTTTTTTGTAGGAGTCACTCTTTGCTTACCCCAGGCTAAAAAAAATAAATAAAATAAAAACAATATTTCATTACCAGAGTAACAAACTGTTGCACTGCGAGGTAGGTCTTTGTGACAGTATCAACGCTTTACAGCACATGCTTCCTCTCAAGTTTATCCACACGGCCTTCTAGGTTATGAGTTAAATGCAAAATGTAGAGTGAGGTCAATAAAATATATATACTGTAATTCAAAGAAGCTCTTGTGTTCAAAGTCTGTTTCCAACCATCACATCAAACACCACTTCCAGCTACAGCAGTAGCCTGCATGGGACGTAATTTCAATCAGGGATCTTTTATTCAACACGTTCACCAAACTCAGTCTGATGACATTGTGAAATCATGAGAGTTGTTGTTTGCATTATTCAACGATAAGTGTTGCTGAAAGAAGTCGAGTCGAATGTCAAATGTGGATAAGAAACCATGTTCACAGTCAAGGTCATGTATGTTTAATCATCATTAAACAGTAAACAGTGTGCTAACCTCTAATTATATGGGCAACAGGGTTTGACCAATCATCTTGTTAATATATTGTTATTTTTTTCCCAGGATGCTTCACCTTATGTGCAACAAGGGAGACAGCGCAAACTCTAACAGATGTCTTTTCATGACGTAAGTGAGATTTCCCTGAACTTCTTCTGACCTTGATCGGTCAGAATCAAGCTGCGATGGCTTTTTACAGTTTCACCATTATCGTTAAACCCGCACTACTGACTCTCTGTGTCTATGTGTCTCTCTCTGTCTCTGTCTTGCTTTCTTTCTGGAGTGGAGGCAGATGTCTGTCTAACATGAGTCTGGTTCTGCCTGAGGTTTCTGCCAATTTTAGGGAGGATTTTCCTTGCTATTGTAGCTTTCGGAATGTTATAAAGTGCTGTACTCATGGCGGGTTAAGATGAGACAAGACTTTTTATCTTGTCTTGATGTTGGGTCTCTGTTAATAAAATTAAACTTTAGAAACATAAACCTGATCATCTGCCTATATGTTAACCTGTTAGACCTGTTAATGTTATGGAAAGTGTCTTCGGATAATATTTGTTATGATGTGCTGCTTTATAAACTGAGTTTGATTGATTAATTGAAAAAACTTGGGCTATAAACCTAGCTATTGATAATGTTACCCTCTGACTTAACCACTGGCTCTAAGGTGTTAATCAAAATTTGGTTTAAGCAGATGGTTCTTTTATTTTCTTTGTGTATTTGATAACATAAGTGATTCCACCCAAGCAGAATGGATGACTTCAACTCCAGAGGGGTGTTATGTCAGCAGCTAGATTTTGACTTATTTTCAGTATTTGGATGAAAGTACTTGTTAGTTTTAGTCACATTTTAGTCTTTTTTGCTCTTAAAAGTCAAGATTAAGTTGAGATTTAGTCAATAGACGGTATATATTTACTATCAGTCAAGGAGGGTTTTTCTTTCAAACAGCAAATCAGAGTTTGGTATTTCGCTTTCCACTGCTTATCCAGGTCCGGGTCGCAGGGGCAGCAGTGCTACCAGTGAAGACCAATGACCCCTGTCCCCGACCACTTCCACCAGCTCCTCTGAGGGGCTACCAAGGCGTTCCCAGGCCAGTCAAGAGATATGATCTCTCCACTGTGTCCTGGGTCTACCCCAGGGTCTCCTCCCAGTTGATCATGCCCAAAACACCTCCCGGGGGAGGTGTCCAGAAGCCCTGAACCACCTCATCTGGCTCCTCTCGATGCGGAGGAGCAGCGGCTCTACTCCGAGCCTCTCCTGGATGTCCGAGCTATGAACCATATCCCTAAGGCTGAGCCCAGACACCCTGTGGAGAAAGCTCATTTCAGCTGCTGTGATCTTGTTCTTTCAGTCCCTACCTACAGCTCGTGGCCATAGGTGAGATTTGGAACATAGATTGACTGGTAAATTGAGAGCCTTGTCTTCTGGCTCAGCTCTCTCTTCACCAGAACAGACTGGTTTTGCGTCCGCATCACTGCCAATGCTGCCCTGATCCGCCTGTCAATCTCTCGCTCCATTTTTCCCCCACTCGTGAATAAGACCCCGATATACTTGAACTCCCTCCTCCTAGGAGCAAAGACTCTCTCTAGACCTGGAGTGGGCAGTCCATCCTTTTCTGACTGAGAACCATGGCCTCTGACTTAGAGGTGCTGATCTTCATCCCAGCTGCTTCACACTCGGCTGCAAACTGCCCCACTGCGAGCTGGAGGAACCTCATCATCCACAAATAGCAGAGATGGGATCCTGAGACCCCTGAACCTGACTCCCTACACCACTTGACTGCAAAATCCTGTCCATAAAAGTAATGAACAGAATCTATGACAAAGGGCAGCCCTGGTGGAGTCCAACCCTGACTGGGAAGTTTGGTATTGAGGCTGCATCAATAGTTTGTGTGATATTTCAGGTGAATCATTTATCCTTGACTCTGACCAATCTAGCGCTGCTGCGCCGCCTCTGCTGATCTATGGGAGAAAAGAAAGTGCTTAAATTCACACTGATAAGACTGGTCCAATGGAAAAAAGTTCTTTACCTCAAGTCAAGCAATAGGAAAACCCTCATTCTGTGGCCAGTATGGCTCTATTTTATCTGATCTCTGGCTTTAAATAAAAGGGCTATGGATACACAACACAAACTGTAATTTGTATGATGACAAATTAGAAACACATAAAAGAAAAATAGAATGGATTCTGAACACTGACACAGTTGGTAATAATGATAATATGGATAAACAGACAGTGACTCAGATAATAAAGACTTGATTAAGTCTTCTTTAAAGACTCTACTTCAGCACAGGGGACTCAGGACTTGGCTTGGACTTGAGGTTTGGTGACACAGGATCATCGCCAGATACAAATAAAGGGGAAATTTTTATCTAATGTGTCGTGTTTGATAAAGCGAATTCTGAGGTCATGAGCAAATCTCTACAGATCTAAGGAAGGGATGACGGTAAGCGAATCTTTTGTAGAAATACGTGTATTTTCTGATTCACTTTGTCGTTCATGTACTCCGAGGCCTTAGTGGAAGCTTTTACAGAGGTAAACCACTATAAATCTACCCCACAATCATCCAAAATGTCAGAGCAATTTTCCATTTAGCCTTTAAGCAAAACTGCCAGGAGTGGACTGAGTCATACTAATGTTACTCAAAAGCTTTTTTGGGGGGGTTGAAACTGTACTTTGCAGATTTTGTACGTAGTGCTCAGTTTGATCTGTGAGGTAAAACAGGAGTATTTACCTGAAAAAGGTCAGCTTAAACATTATTTCATTTTAAATGGCATGTGTGTGTGTGTGGCATTGTTTTGATAAGCTTCTGCAATGTCACCAGATTTATTTCCATCCAGTGTTGCATTAATTTTTCACCAAGATCTTCATTGATGATGGTAGAGCCTGATCGCTGAGCAAAGCCTTCTCCAGAACATCCCAAAGATTCTCAATGGGGTTAAGGTCTGGACTCTGTGGGGGTCAATCCATATGTGAAAATGATGTCTCATGCTCTCTGAACCACTCTTTCACAATCTGAGCCAGAAAAATCCTGGCATTGTCATCTTGGAATATGGCCGTGCCATCAGGGAATAAAAAACCCATTGATAGAATAATCTGGTCCTTCAGTATCTTTAGGTAGTCAGCTGACCTCATTCTTTGAGCAGAGACTGTTGCTGAACCTAGACCTGACCAACTGCAGCAACCCCAGATCATAGCACTGCCCCCACGGGCTTGGACATGAGGCACTAGGCATGATGGGTGATCACTTCATGTACCTCTCTTCTTACCCTAATGGCCCATCACTCTAGAACAGGGTCAATCTGGACTGATCAGACCACATGACCTTCTCCCATTGCTCCAGAGTCCAATCTTTATGCTCTCTAGCAAATTGGGGCCTTTTTCTTTTTTTGGTCAGCCTTACTGATTGCTAACTGACAGCGGTCAGACTCTAACATCATTAATGAAGATCTTGGTGAAAAATTAATGTAACACTGGATGGGAAAAAATCTTGTGACATTGCAGAAGCTTGTTAGAACAATGCCTCAGCAAATGCATGCTGTGATCAAAGACAAAGGCAGTCCAACAAAATATGAGAGTCTTTGCCCTTTTTTTGGGTGGTGACTTTTTTTTTGGCTGGGCAGAGACATTGATGCAAAAAAGGAATGTAAGGGTCATGCAACCCAGGTTTGATTCCTACCTGCAGCTCTCGTCAATTCCCACTCTCTATCTTATTTTAACTTATATATTTGAATTAGTGGTGGGACTTGATTAAAAAAAAAAAAGAATTAATTATGCCATTTGTAATTAATTAATCGTAACTAATCACATTTTAATCATACAAATATTCATCATCAGAAGCAACACTTTTCAATTCAAACAGAATTTGGGTAGAAGACTAAATCATTGAATATTCTCTTACACAAGTTTAAACAACAAAATCCTGTTTATTTTCTTCAGAAGATGTTTTTTTGAGGACACTACTTTCAAGTACATTCATGAGCTGTTATGTGGTAAATAGTGCTGTCAGGAGATTAAAAAAATAATCTTATTAATTACAGGATTTGTAACTAATTGATCTAATTAATCACATTTTAATCTTCTATCTGCTTAAGGTCCACATAAAGAATTTGAATTCTAAAGCATTACAAAATAATGGTGCATGACTAATGAGTGAGTGAATGTATTTGAATGAATACACGAAAAAGAGAAGAATTGTAAATCCTTTTTGTTTTTTTAACTGGACAATATTAATTAAAATGTCCGTGTTCCCTGCCATTGACAATCGATTACTGTTTACCGCGTCTATAGAAGTAAATTATATATATATAATTATATATTTCAGCAGAGAGAGGCGGGGTCTGGTGGAGCTTGTCAATCAAAATCCTGCTCGTAAACTACTGTGGGTGACAGCGGTGCACTTTTTAGACCAGAGCTCAGCATGGATATGAGGAGAAATGTGAGATGACAAAGACACAGGGGGACGCTGCAAGTCAGAAAAGTTCAGGCAGCTCACGCTCCAACTGAGGATGTGATGCTGTAGCTCAGAGAGGAAGAGCGGCGCCATCGTGAGAAAAGACGACGGAGATCATGGAGATGATCAAAGGATGGAGCGCCCGAGATGAGGGCGATCAAAAAAGTTTGATTTGTCTGTTTTTTTCGACCAAAAATAGGAAGAGAGACATAAAAGAAGAGAGTCCACTCTTCTTGAGTAACTTTGGTGTTGTTATAGTCATAGAAAACATGATTATTTGGGTCGTAAAAGATCATTCAAGATGCTCTGAAAATGGCCGGTAGCTAATGTGTTAATCTTGCGTTGATTTTTACAACGCGTTTATGTGCGGTGTAATTAATCAATCTAATTAACGCGTTAAAGTCTCAGCCCTAATTTGAATAACTAATATCTTCTAAATAATTCACTCCATGTGGGGAATTTGAAAGATTGGCTGTTAAGCCCCAAACAGTTTTTAGTACCATCCTTTATTTTTTAATCTAAAACTTGTCTTTTTAAATGGGTGTGTATGTAGGGGCAACTATGGTTCAGTCCATGGAGATGTCGGCGGCTTGGCAACCAGCAAGGGGTTGCTGGTTCAAGTCCTTGAATGGACCAAGATTGGGAATTGGGCTAATAGTTGGAGAGGTGTTAGCATAGTTTCCTGGGCACTGCCAAGTTGCCCTTGAGCAAGGCACTGAACCGCCACTTACTCAGGTGTGTGCTGACAGTGTGTGAGGACTTTGCGCTCTCCATCTGTGCGTGTTTCTGTGCTAAGTGCTGTTTGTGCATATGTGCATTTGTGTATGTTTATATATAGCATTATCCCCCCAAGGGAATCAAGTAATAAAGCATATCTTAAAGTAAAGTATGAGACAAAGTAGCTTCTGAGCCTTCTGCTAAGTCTCAAGAGAACACTCAAGGAACAGCAGTTTTGTTGTACTTCTGAATTCGTTTCATATTTCAACACAAGATTGCCTCAGCTAGATTCTGTGTTCTTTACGTCCTCTCATCTTCTCTTCTCTCCTGGTGACTGAATTCACCATCAATCTCAAGCGCAAGCTCACACGTGCAGGTAATAATAAACAACCCTCAAGCAGGACATACACCATTCATTGTTATGCAGATGATACTCTGTTTTCAAATGAAGCCGACCTTTCAGTCCGTCTTTTCTATTCCTATTTTTATTTATCTTAACCCTCTCCCTTTCCCAACCTACCTGCCCATCCAGTCACAGCAGATGGTTATCAACCAGTGAGTGTGGTAAAACTCGTTGGTTGATAGGTCAAGGTTTCCAGCTGTCAAAAAGAACTCTGGACTGTTTCCATTGCATATTTCTGATTTGACTCAAGCAGCAAAAATAAACCATTTTCTGTGTTGAGATCCACTCTGCTTTTGGTGTTGTGAAATATTCATAAGGTTGTTGAGGCTTTCAAATACACCACGCCAGCTTGAGAAATATCTCTACACAAACATTAGGAAATTTTTAAAGGGTAGCTTTAAGTTCACAGATCAAAACGTGTCACACAGTGGTGTAAGATATAGATGTCACAGCACCGACAACCATGACAGCAAATAGCTTATCCCTGGTAAGTCTCCAAGGGGACAAGGAGAGGTGAGATAAAAGCGGCTGAAGGAAATCTCTGTGTGAAGCTTAAGCCTTAGAAACTGATGTCCTTATAACTGTTCGTCTGTCCCACACAGTCTGACTGAGTCAGACACCATGGAAAGCGGCTTACAGCCATTGTTGCGCTCTCAACTGTTAAAGGTTGAGTGAAAGCCTTGCACAAGGAATGCTGGAATGATGCCATCCTGCCGATGTCTGTTCCGCTGAGTGAGCCTAAAGTGAAACATTTGAAGGTATTTGATGTTAGCATTAAGTAAAGAGCAGGGTTTGGATATTATATGTCTTGGTTGCCGTTTTCCCAGACCCAGACGGTTGTTTATGAGAAATCATTGTCACAGTGGGATGTTTTCATTGTTGCATAAGCCTTTTTGACAACCCTATTCAATGCAACACAATTATTTGACAGACTGACAATGCTAACAAAGGCTGAACTTACATCAGTTTGTTTATACTACTCAGCGTGTTTGCCTCTGTCAAGTCTGTATCAAAAATGTCTGTTTGGAGACGAAGGTTATTCCACAAATTTCAAGCAAATAGAACTATTTTTCAGTTCTCTGGTAATCAGAAATATAGCGAACATTGTTACATTTTCCACACCAGTTCCAAAAAGGTTGGGACTCTTTGTAAGTGAAAACAAAAACAGAAGTTGGAGGTTTGGAAAGCTTTACATTTAAATATAAATGATGACAAGACTACAGTTCAGATACATGCAACACTATTTTAAAACATTGGTAACACCAGGTTGCATCAGCTCTTCTTTTAACATCACTCAAAACATTGGAAGCTAAGGAGATCAGTTTCCAGAGTTTGGAAAATAAAATACTGTACCAACCTTGTTGGATACAGGATTTCAGCAGTGCAACACTTCAGGGTGTCCTTGTGTTTTGTGTTTGAACAATTTGCCAAATGTGTTTCTTTTTAACAGCCATGTTGTTGTATTAAGAGGAGACAGGCTTCAGTATTGCCTTGCTCACATGTGCAAGGTCTCCCCTGAAAAAAGTACTTGTCTGAAAGACAGCATATTAAGCTAGTACAATAACTTCACACTGTATAAATGAAGAGTGTGAAGGCAGCTAGATTTAGTGGTAACAAAATATCTACCAGTGCTATAATTTTAAAGCAAACAGCTAAACTCTGATATATTTGTGTTTAATTTACTGTTAAAATCACATCTTTTGTTTAGTTTCTAGAATATCTGATGCCAGTCTCAAGCAGAATCTCAAAGAGCTGCAGTTCTTAGCCCTGCAAAGGCTTCATATTCTGAGGCTGTATTCAGACCAGAAAAGTCCTTTGGTCCACTTGTTTGGTCCGGACCAAAAGCGGACTTTATTTTTTTCATTTGGTGCGGTTCGTATTCAGATGTACTTTTTGCAGGTGGACTATTTCTGTAAACACATCCAGGTGTGTGACGATCGGTGCTCTCATTGGACAGCACGGCACACAGAATACAGACCCGGAAATGGAGGTAAACGTGTGTTTGTGCTCTTATTAGAGCTGCAAAATCATTTTCAGTTTCAAGAGCAGCTCCTTCAAAGCAGGCTTGACAACACTGCATATCCTGACCCACAACATGCCAGCAACAGCGTGGCTAAAGAGAAGACAGAGGATCAGGTATGAACCAAAGACGGTTAGGTTACGGTGGCTTTATAGGCCCAAAAGGTGCATGTATCCTGTAGTCAGTTCAGATGGACCTTGGTTTGTGTTCAGACCTGCACCAGAGAACCACGAACCGCACCAGAGTTCGTTTGGAAGCGGACCGAGACCACCTCAAAAAGTGGGTCTCAGTCCGGTTGTTTGGTCCGCACCAGGGTTTGTTTGTGTCTATTCACACCTGCATGAAAAGTCCGCACCAGCGTGGGAAACAAACCCTGGTCCGTTTAAAGTGGACCAAACAGTCCAGGTCTGAATACGCCCTTAGACTCACGTTTCTGCTTGTGACTGCGCCTGCTGCTCCCTTTACATCTGTCTTCTGCTTTAGATTGGGCAGCTATAAGCTCCAAGAACCACTACTATGAATTTCCTAGTGTTATCAGTACTTGTGCTTGTTTTAATCACAAAATTAGCATAAAATTGTATTACAAGGTCAGTAACTGTTAATTCTGATCATTGCAGTCCTAACTGGAGATGCATATTGTTATTATTTCATATTAAGGTGTCTTTTGTGTAAACACCACAGTTAGGACCGGCCAAGCATTAGTTTGTCTTTATTTCATTCAAGTTGACATAAATCTATTAGTTATGTATACAAATTAAAAATAAATCTCAACTGAATGAAAAAAGAAGCAAAAAGAAGAAAAAGGCTTATTGTATCTGCCCCTGTATTCCTTTTATGTTAAACACCTGATCATAAAAAAATACTGTCTGCCAGCACGCCTTTTAGCTTTGCATTACTTAATTTATTTTATTTTTTCTTTGCTGAAAGACGACACAAAGCAATCCACACCTTAAGTGCAAACAAAAGAAAAACAGAAAGAACAAAACAGTTTGTCAAAATTGAGTGTAATATCTTTTGTTTTTTTATTCTTTTTTATTTCTTTATTTTAGATATTTAAGTCTTCAATAAACTGAATATAATTGACCTGTATAAATATAAAAGCCAATATAACCATAAATACTTTCATATGTTCATTTTAAATCCATGTTGGAATTTGGTTTCAAGCTTCAAAGAAAAGGAAAGAAAAAAGAGGTTAAAATCAAAATATTTTCTGTGTCACTTAACAAGCTGTTAGGTCCATTACTTGTGGGGGAAACAACTTTCAGCCAAAAAATAACACAAAAAATTGTCATCACAGTCAGCAAGTTTTTCACAGGAAAAAAAAGAAGAACAAAAAAGTACATGATAAAATATCATCACCCTTTTGAGAGAGCTCTTTTTGGGTCATGTTGCAGTAGAGTACACCTAGAATTTGAATCAGTGGCGATTGCTCTAAGACTGCAAGGGAAGCTCAGCTTCCCCTAAAATGTCCCTAAAAAAAGTGGTGATATGAACTGCTGTGTGTACATTTCTAGTCAAAATATGAGCTAGAATTCCTTCATCTTTTGTTCAGAATCAGCTACCTATCACAGGTGACTGGCTCCACCTCCTTCTCAATCATCCCCGCAGCATCTCAGCGTGTTCACACAGTCGGACGCTCGGCGTCTTCTGACTTCAGCGGGGAAGCGTAGAGTGGGTTGCTCCACTGTAGAAACTTGACGGTCATTCGATAAACGCTGGACTTTGTCCCGCCCGTCGGACGCTCAGCGTCTCAGGGGGTCTATGAGGCAGTGCACTGGCCTGGGCGCTGGGCTTCTGTGTGATTATTGGATGATCTGTCTGAGGCCGAATCCCTTTTTGATTGACAGTGAAATGAGCCAGTCAGCGATCTTGAAGTATAACCCTTCACCTGAGCATCTTCTCAGTTATTCTGGACTGATCTGGAAGCTTTATCGATCCCCAACGAGTTAACCTTTTTTTTAAACAACGAGCATTGTGAGAACACTGGTAAAATCCCTGGAAAAAACACCTGGTTGGTATGACAGGGTCACATATCATTTCTTGAAAAGGAACAGAGGGTAGAATTAACGTTAAAATAAATTAACAAATTCATGATGTAGGCCGGGAAGAAATTAGCTTCCCCTCCTTGACTGACCAGCAGCTGCCACTGGTTTGAATTCATGCTAAATAAAATGTACAAATCTAGCCAAGACTCTGAATCTCATAGTAGTACCTACCATATTGAAGGGATATCTTTACTGGTAAATAGCAAAATTGAGGCATTAACTATACTTCAAATTGGTGTGGGGGTGTTCTTATACGTGGTTTCATAATGCTTTGCTTTGGATCTGCTGGAATAAATCTCTGGCACAGTTGTTAGAAAGCTTGAAGGAGGAATAAATTTGCAGTAGCTTTGATAGGCGCTGCCATAAATCATACACATTCCAACGAGCTCTCTTCATTTCCAGTAAAAGCAGTGTATCTTCCATCACTGTAATGAGGGGTCGCCTTCCCAGCCCCTGAGAATGGGCATCCACAAGGGCACGACAATAAAATCTTTATTATCCTAATGTCAGTCCATGAGGATATATGTTTTTGTTTATCTTAAAGGGAGATTAGTCCAAAAAATAACACACCCATTCTTGGAGTTACAACTGTCACTAAATAGTTGAACAAGGTTGGTTCAATCCATATCTCTCCTGTCAATGTGACGTCAACACAGGATTTATTAAATCTAGCATGTCTTACAGATGTGAGAGAAATGTAATATTAAAAAGTCACATTTTTAATGTCACCTACACCCAATGATTGACCAACCAACCATTGTTGAAATAAACCAACTATTAATTTTCCAGTTCACCAACGCCTATGACTGTTTGTTTTCAACAGCAGTAGATACTTGAATGCAGTCAATACCTGCAGCCAAGACAAATTAAGTTATATTGGCAACACTAGGCTTCCCCAACCCACAGAGAGAACAGCACACCATATGACGGCTTTGACCTTGATGGTGGTTGATAAATAAAATACTGCATAATGCATTTGCTTGCCAGTAGTCTGACTAACCACTAATGACAAATACCAGGAACAGACGTTTTCCTACTCTATAACAGCCCTCTTTGATGAAAAATGTTTCTATTTCATGAAGTTGGTTTCCTCTAAAAGGGATAATTTCCTGGAAGCTGAACAGCAAAAAGAAAAAAAAAAGAAGAAGACATATTCCAAGAATAATCAAATAACTGATGAAAGCTGATGTCAACGAGTGTACATACAGGGACAGGATTGTTGTGGTCACTTATAGAAACATATAAAAGGGAAAAGAAGAAAAAAGGAAGGTCATTTTTATCTTTAAAGTCTTGCCTCATGCATTACTTTTGGTATATATCTAATCTCATAGTGCAACATACAGTTAGAAACTGTCAGATTGACTGTTCTACTTAAGTATGAAACAACAGGTTGCTCAGTTAAGACAGAGGAACACAAGTAGACTCCTAATTTTTGATTAAAATTTGTACATTTTGGAGCTGTCACAGCTGTATTGAATATCATATTTGGGTAAGTGTTTACAGAATATCTGACAGAAGGGTTCAAGTGAATCTTGTGTATAACAATTGAGTTACAGTAACTTTTGAGAACTTGTTAGTGAAAGAAAAATGCTGAGGCCATCAATTGCTCTGAGAATCATTTTTAGGGGGAAAGAAAGTATAACTCCATCTTTCAGCTCCACTATTGTTCCCACTAGTGAGGACTCTCTGGATCTTCAAGTTCACCAGAGTTCAACTTCTCCGAGCAATTCCCTTAGCAAGGGCAGTTTTCTCTGATAGGGGGAGTAAAATGGAAGTCAATGTCAAAGTATCACTAATGCACAAGAACAGCTTGTCACTTTAAGACCCTGGCTCTCTGGGTTCACCAAAGTTGAACAAGGACAAAATGAAAAAAGACACTTTACTGTTAAATCCTCTGGACTGTGGTTCCTAATACCCCCCTTTTTGACCAAAACGGTGTAAGTGTAGTCTGAAGTCAGTGCCTGTTAGCACTGGTTCTTTGTGTGAGAAGGTCTGGTCGTCCAGAGGAGACCCAGACATGCAAAGAGAGAGACGGAAAAACTCATCACAGTACGGCACCCCCAGCCTGAGAATCGAACCAAAAACCTTATTTGCAAAATGCAACAACAGTAACTACCTGCTTATCTGTACTTGTATTTAAAGAACAGTTTAAAATAATTGTAGACAAGATTTGTTTACCTCAGTATAAACATTAGGGTGAGCTCAGCTGTGTTTTGTACCTGAGACGAGGTGTACAACAGCTGTGGCAGGGGCGTTTTTATTATCAGAGACCGCAGCATCATGATGACAGAGGATTCCTTCAACTATACACTGTGTTTAAATAAACCGCAGAATGAATGTGTCATTTTGGGTTTTAATGAAGCTTAGCCAAACTTCAGACTATTCATTGCAGTCCACCATGATCCTTCTCTCATGACTTTGTTGACATGACGTGCGGCGTAGTGCCACATAGCAGGTCCTGGCAAGAAGAAAACCTTTCTGTGGATTGCAGAAACTATCAAGTAGGTTTAACTCCATAAGATTTACGTCACTGTTAGGGAATATCTGTGTTTCCATTGCACCCAGAATTGTGCAAAACCTAAATATCGCTATCAAAAAATTAGAAAAGCATTTAGAGAGCACAGACTTCCGCTAAGCTTGTTGTGATTGTCATGCAACACTTTAGTCCAACTTTAATGTTATACTCCCTTTCAGCAGACTGTCTGCTACAATTTGGTGTTAGTTGCAGGTTTGTACGATAATTTATTTCCTGACAGTGTTGAAAATGATGATGACCCAGTTCATATTTCATATTCCTGATCTCATTATCCAGAATATTATCAGGATCTGGATCGTACTTTTACATCAGTCAGAAATTATGGTGACCTTGTCTTGTAATGTTTTGCAAACCAATCCGACCATTTATAGTGGAGTTATATACACATATGGTGAAAACGGCCCTATCTCACAATGATAAAGAATCCTTTAAAAAAATCCTGAATCCAGACGGTGATCCAGATCACCTCCAAAATTTAATCACTTTTTGAACATTTCCTGAAAATTTCATCAAGATCCATTTGACTTTTTGAGTTATGTTGTTCACAGACAAACAAATAGACAGACAAACTCAAAAACATAACCTCCTTGCCTAATAATATGGGAACACCAAAACTTTGAAAAACCTCTCAAATTTCGATAAAAGTTTTTAAGCTCTCGTGAGGTGGTTTTTCAGAAGTTTTCAAACTGAAGTCTCAAGCAAAAGTGCAATGGAAACATCTTTATCGCAGACACGTCATGTTGTCATAACAACACCTCCCTCACCTCATCATCAGTGTCCAATGCCACACAAACTGACTCTAGGGTTTATAGTGTAACAGCTTCAGTGCAGGTGTTTGTGTTTTTGACCATCAGTAGTGAAGGCATCAGGATGGCTGTGAGCAGGTCAGAGTCAGAGAGCAGCAAGAGGGAGGGGCGGAGACAAGTGTGTGTGGGAACAGACGAGCTGGAGATGATGATTTTCATTCAATGTTTTGTTCCTGCCTGTTTTGAGTTGGCGTGATCACAGCCGACAGCGACCAGTAAATAAAAACACAGATGTTGATGAATCGGCATCACCATCAGTGCAGCGTCCGGACGGACATTAGATACTATTCCACTAAAGTCTACTAAAGTCCTAGTCATTATGGAAACACAAGCAAGGCACAGTTGTTTTTAATTGAAACTTATAAAACATCACTTTTATTTTTGTGGGAAGGCGTAGTGGAAATGCAGCTTGGGATATGTGGAACCAAAATACACATCCCCCATCCAGTAACTGAATCTCAGAAATTTTGAATTGTTGTTCGATACACAAGCTATAACAGAGGCAAACAACTAGCCAATACAAAAAACAAAAAAAAAAAAAATAAAAAAAAAATAACTTGCCTTGTTGTATCTTATGGATAATTTATCAAAATAATTGTAGCAATGAGTTGTGTCTCTTTTAAAGTCATTATGATTAAATAAAATATAGATGAAAGAGTGGCTTCACTCTAGTTTGAAAATACAGTAGGGCTTGAGGAGTGCACTCACTGTTGCATCATACAGGATGAGGATGCTATCTGATAAAGAATTTAACACTGTTTCCTTACTGGAGCAGCAACTGTGGAGGGTGTACGTTTTTTTTCTTTTTGTTCCTTTTTTTGTGCTCCAGATAAAGCTTGCACTTTAAATCCTGTATGACATTTTTTTCCACCCTATAAATAGCATTATAAGTTTCCCCTCTCTTCACAAGTGCACACGCACATGAATATGCTCCCTGAGTGTCTCCTCCACAAAGAAACTGAGCAACAGAACCAAGGGACGAACTGTCAGAGGAGTCTCCTACATGCATCGATGCAACCTGATGGGCCA
This sequence comes from Halichoeres trimaculatus, assembly GCF_033239565.1. NCBI lineage: Eukaryota > Metazoa > Chordata > Actinopteri > Labriformes > Labridae > Halichoeres > Halichoeres trimaculatus. The sequence goes on from NW_027437197.1 coordinate 22,624,166, forward strand.
GAACCTGCTTTTTTTTCATGTGGGCCTGGCTGGGAGGAAATGCTTTCAGATCAGCTACAGACTGTCCATCTCAGTTAGCAAGCTCTGGTCTCGCCAAGCGAGCAGGAGAGTGACAAATTAATTGGTTCACCCAGGTACAGCAGAGATTGGCATATTACTACGATCAAATCAATGTTTGGACTAACAGAACACAGCGTCTTCAAACAGCCTTTTCAATCAAATGAGCGTATTGATGCAGGCGTGTATAATGCCGTCGGCTCTAGAAACCAAAACACACACAGACCTGTGGAGAACAAAAGACATTTTTAAGGCATGCAAACATTGCACTCAATACCCACATCTTTTTCCTCTCATAGTGCACCTAACAGTTCCAGATCCCCTCTGTTTCCCGTGTAATGGCCTGTTTATAATGTACATGCTTTGAAGAGTATATGCCAGAGTAATTTATCTATGGTCTGATGGACACCAAGGCCCCAGGCTCCATTCCTATGAGACCTTACTCTATTTGAAGCACACTCATCCTACTTGTCACTTGTCATCTTGGTACATACAGTGTATTTTTCCTCACTATCTCGTGATGTGTGTGCCAGGAATAGGGCCATGAATAAATTATTGATGCCAGACTCTATTCTGTATTTAGTTATCAGCCAAGCTTAATAATGCTCACATCTATTCAGGTTTCCCAGAGGCTTAAACTGAAAAAAAAAATGGGTACATAAAGTCAGAAAAAAGGGTGTAAAAAGAATATTTTTCAGATAGTGCCTTTGTCCAGAGGAGCTTGTTTAAAAAAACACAAAGTCTCTGGAGAAATATAAAAAACACAAAAATTAAGTGTTTTTCAAGTTTCATGGGTATACAAAAATCTATAGCTGAGACTGAATGTATATTTTTCATCCAAGTCAGATGCACTCAGAAAAAAAAAAAAAAAAAAAAAAGCTTTCTCCAAAATGCAATAGACAATTTGCATATTTATAGTTCTTGTTCTGAAAACAGCAAAGATTAGCCCCACTCCAACAGATGGACATTTTCAGTTGCAGGAGTTTGCAGAGAAAAGTGAATTACTTGGAGATTTCTTGAATAAATAGCTGCTGAGGAAGCAGAGTTCTTTCACACTGAGTGACTGTGTTTTAAATAATATAATAAAGTTTTGGTGAGTTTCTCAAAGAGTTTTTAGTTTGATTCTCATTGGATGGAGTTTTTGAAAAACTGCAAGTCTCTGAATATTTGTTCATTATGAACAAGTAAAAGTTTGATAAGATGTGACATTATGGTCAGGGTTAGGTTTGCAGATAGCAGAAAAGTATGCAACTTTATTCTAAAATATTTGACTAAGGTTTATATATTTTTGGCCAGAGGAGATGAAAACTTTAAAGACAGAAATCACAACTGCCTCCCATTTTTACTGGTGGAGGTAATGATGCATGCTTCAAATAATTTATCGATTTTATGACCTGTAACGTAACAGTCATGAGCACTTAGGTCTACTAGGTGATTTACAAAAGCCTTTTGGATGTCATGTGATCAAGATTTGTAAGAAATGGGCTCTTTCAAACTCCTAAAAGTAATCATCTCTTGGGTTTAAAAGATTTTGTTTTGGACCAGAACTTGTCTGACAGTATATGAAGCAACCGTCAACTCTCATAAGACACATACTCAGTCTCACTCGTGGTGCAGGACAAGTCCTGTTAGATAAGAAGACAGGTGGCAAAACAATCTAATACTTGGAAGATCTTACTTCTTCAGGTTATTTTATTTATTTATATCTACAAAAAATGTTGAAGTCAATCATGTATTGCAGAAAAAAGACAAAAAAAGTGCCATAAAAAATTTAAGTATTTCAACTAATGGGTTAAATGCCCGCAGCTTAAGTTATCACTGTCTGAATGCTAGTGATTGATCATCTCAAAATTAGAGTACAGAAAAATTAAGTATGATATTGTCAGATCATTTTAAGATAAAACATACAATTTTTTATTGTCTATTTCTTTTTTTTTTTTCTTTTTTTTTTCCCAATGGCTAATAGTTCGTGGACACAGACCCTGGCTGAAATTCAGTCTGTAGTTGTCAGTATGCCAAAACTTGCAAAATCTACAGTATACTGTAAATCCCTGGATGTCCTACTGATCCAGGAAAATTTCTCAGTATGCAACGGACCAGTCTGCCTGGCATACTGTTTCCCACACTGCCCAGTGCTAACGCCGTTTGTCTATGCGGTGGCAGGTTTTTGTGAATTACTGCCATCTACTGGAATTAATCAGCATTATAATTACTACATAACACTAACGTTAGACTATCCATGAGATAGAAGTGAAGTGATGCGAAGAAACACCTGTAAATCTTGTCACTTCCAATCGTAAAGGAGGTGTTTACTTCTACAAATTCATTAGCCCATATAAACCACTTATTCACCTTTAAACCATACATGGATTATATAGAAGTGGTTTTTACATCAGCTGTAAAAAATAAAAAATCCGATTTATTTTCAGCAAACAATATAACTTTTGGTGTAAGATTAGAAATCGAGAATGATGATTCTGTTTGATATGGTAAACAAAATAACCAACTTCCAAGATCTGCCAATTTTTGTTTTGTATATTTATATTGAGGGCAAAAAACCCAACATCATCTATAGCTCTGCCTTCCGAGACTGGAAACCAGAGTAGTATACTACAAAACAGACCCCACAGAACAGTCATACTACATATTACAAGCAAAAGCAGTAGGTTGTATGTCGTGCTACTACATACTATATTCACATGTAGTTTGAGGTAGGCGGTTTGTAAAACAGCCAACATCTATTCACTTCATAGTGCCTTATATAGTTCTGAGGGAGCATGGTCATACACTTTATTGCTCACTCAATGTATCTCACAATACATTCTGAATAGTAGTGTATTAGCCAGGCTCACTATGGAAGGAATAAATACCGTCATGCATGATTCAAACAGGAGAAATGGCTGGTTACTGATAATATAAAACATCATAACACATTGTCAGTGAATAACACTAAGGTTTCTGTTTAACTTTCGGACAAGCGTCTCATAACTCCGAGCAGAGAAACAAACAGCACAGATGTTAGCCACTGAACCGTTAATTATGAGTGCTGCATTCACTGAACCTTGTAATTCTCTAACGCAGCATAAGTTGTGGCACAAATACATGGTTGATATTTATTTATTCAAAAAAATAACATGAAATTAATTAAAATATTATATTTGGTTATTGTGGAAAAATATGCTAAGTATTATACTAGTTTCCACTGAAACCAATGCCATTTTGCTGTGTTTGAGAAAAAATTAAAACTGTATTGCAAGTAGGAAGTAGGGAATAAGTGAGTGATTTTGGACACAAGTCCTGGGTCAGAAACTAAGAGGCTGTTTTATTCTTTGTTGCCGTTTCCTGTTAAACACTACAGGTTTAGTGGCTACAACATAGATTTCGAATTACTTTCATTTAAAACACATTATTTCCATATCATTATAACTGACAATCAACATTTTGATCACAGTACGGAAAAATGACTAAAAAACAAACATTTGTTATTACATGTGTTGTTTTCCTGATACCATTGAGGTCATGTTTACTGGGGCTTCATTCAAAGTTCTGCCTAATAAAAAAAAAAAATCACAAAGAAAAAAAGAAAAGAAATGGAAGACACAGAAGCAGCATGGGGTGTTGAATAAAAACATTGAACTACATATAACCTTGATAGTTTTTGTATCATTTCTCTACTGCTGTTTTTGCAGCAGCAGTGTTTGTATTTCTATCTCTAACTGCTGTTTAGTGTCACAGTCTTACTGACTCGGAAAGCTTGCAATTGTCCTTTCATTGCCCTGGTATCATCCAAAGACGTTCAATACCCAGATGACATAGTTTATGGCTTATGGAGGGAACTGATGACAGCTGTTATGATACCTGTTATCTCTGACTTGGGCCTTTGGTTTTGCCAAGCCAGCTTATTCCAACAAGAGCCGGGGTAATTCATTTTGCATCTTAGTAGAGCCCTTAGCGCAAATAATGATGCAAAATGGAATTGTGCAAAGCTTTTTCTGAACTGCAATTTTGCCATTCATGAAGCAAAACACAGTTATCTGTCTTAATGTTCAGTAGCAGGGGAGACAAAAAGGGAATAAAACGCAACTTCCAAACTCAAAGAAAAAGACAGTAACGGTTGTGTTTGCATTTGTGAGAATCACATACCACTATTGCAACAGCTCTTGAATAAAATATTTATATCTTCATGTATATAAAGCCCTGTGCATTTTTAAATACTTCTGTGCAGTAAGCAGAACTAAGGAGGCTGTTCAAAGTCATTGCTTATTCAGCAGAGTGTGAAGAGGCTGGATAAATATCTCTCTATTACCACCTTTAAAACGGCTGCACAAAGACAACAGCTAATTCCATAATCATCAGAATTGTCACTGGCTGCTGCCTTCTCATATTATGATGGATTTGCATCTCGGACTGAGTAATTGACTCAGAGTGACTCTTCGTAGGTCGATGAGTTTGAAATATGATGACTGTACATGGGTATTAGTGAGAAGACCATGCCTCTATATCTTCCTTTATTCTCCCACTGCACGTGATAAGATATGACAAGAAGTCCTCTCAGCCCGAACAATCATTTCCGCAAATGTGTCACATTTTAGAACTTTGCAGAGCAACACCGTCCAGTGGATTCTGCTAAAGAAAGAAGACGGATGGAGAATAACATTATGAGATACAACTCTTTCAACTTGTCTTCTCAGGCAACCACATCACATCCATCACCTGCAGCACTTGGCACCTTTCTGAGGCAGCAATGCATCTTGGTTAGCACTCCCCGGCCCTGAGAAACATTTGCTATTGTTCTGGTTCAGCTCCAAGTGCATCCAAAGTCCCCCTCCAGACATCCCCTTAAGCTTCAGGAGGCAGGAGGGAGGCAGCGGGGCTGCACAGTGGGTCAGTGTCCAGAGCACTGGTGCAGAGCATTAATTGCTGAATCAGAGTGTGGAGCTGGGTGTTCTGCAGTGGCAGTAATTGGGAGGGGAAGCCTGCTGACAAGGCAGTTGAAACTTTGTCGAGGGGCTAATGGCTGGGAAACTCTACCAGGCATCAGTAGGGATAACCACCTTAAGGAAATTCTACATGTGGGTGAAACTGAAGTCAAGTTTTGTGCTGACAAGTCAGTCAGAGAGACACATGCTGAGGTTATACGGTTATAGTTGTATCTCTAACTATCTCTATTTGGACAAGCTGAACTAGGAGAGGATTAAATGATCAGAGCTATGAGAAGGCATAGCTTGCCTGTTAGCACTTTCCAGTACTCTTATGTGTAAGTAGTAGGGGTGGGCAATATGACCTAAAACTTATATCACAAATTTCTCCTTCATATTGCGATAACGGTATTATATCAAGGTTTACCAACATGAAATAAGGGAAATCTTTACAAAACATGATTCTGACTCTGCTCTGTTTTATAAGTGTACACATCCTGATACATTTCCTGTATTTTTTTCATCTCTTTTTTTGTCATCTTTGCATGTCGAGTAATATTTTTATTGAAATCAGTGAAATACTGAAATCAGCTGTTAGCAGCCTGTAGCATGTCAATGCTAACTAGTGCAAGGCCGGATGTTTCCCCACAAGGTGAGGAGACGGAGGTGAGGAAGATGTGCAGGTACTGAGGTCAGAGCTAAAAAGTGACAACATAGACCTGTCCTTCCATCCATCGTTACTGGGAACGTAAGATCTATCTCCAATAAGATGGACAAGCTAGCCATGCTGACCCAGCAACAGAGGGAGTACCAGAAGATAGAGTGGCATCATGCTATTCACAGACATGGCAAACACAACTCTAGAAAAACTTCACCTGCTGTGAGCAGACAGGATCCAGGAGACAGACTGAACAGACTGCTGAAGAAGCTCAGTCCTGGACCCTGTGGAGGTGGAGGCTGGCTGAACTGGTCAATGATGGACAAGCTGTCATCATATATTTTCTTATGGACCTTTTTGCACTTTCTATACACTTTTTACTTTTGTTTTCTTGATTGCTGCTTGACTCCTCCTGAAGACATAAATTGACATAATTGACCAAATGACACACAATGACAACATTCATAGACATACATGAAGCCTTCTTCAACTTCATGATGGATATCATGTCATGTTTATGATAGTCTTATGTGTACTTCTTCAAATAAAGTGTTACTTGGACTAAATTATGTGTAACAGTGCTTTAGCCTGGTATTGCAAAAATCATTTTGTGGCAACATATTATACCAGTGACGGTGATGACACCTGTTTATTTCCCAGCCCTAGTATGTAGGGAGCAATTAAAACCAGGTGACGCTGGATTTATCAACACTGAGGACACTTCCTCTTTCAAATACAACCACAGCCAAAAACAAAAACATTTCCCGCCTTATTTATTGCGTGCTGTTAGAATCAATGAGACTGCATGATCATTTCAAGAACTACACAAAAAGATTCAGTCTGAGGCAAAAACCATGCGCTCCCTTGACACTAATGTTGACTAAGTAGCTTCATGAAGTGAACTGGCAGCGTGGAACTAAAGCTCACTTAACATCGTACATGGTGTGCTTGCTCTGCTATGTGAAATAACACTCCATAGGGTCAAGATGAAAGCAAGTGCCAAATTCCTTCTTATCTCTCACTTGTATTTTCATTACTGAGTCGTCATACACATCCTGGCATGTGTTTTATGAACAATAAAATTCTATCACTCTCACTGTTTCTCTGATTGTGTGCACACTTTCTTCTTGAATGACTCAGGACGTGAAAGGATATTTGCCACTTAACTCGGAAAGTGTTTGTTTTTGTTGATTGAATGGTACTTGCATGTTTCTTGAAGATCCTGTGAGGAGTTTTTTTGTGTCTCTGTTTATCTGTTTCTTTCTGCATCTCTCTCCAGAGCCCAGCCCAACCCTAGCACATTGGAGGCAAAAGGCTGTGGCTCTGCCTGCCTGAAGACCAATGGGAAGCGTTTCTTTGCCAGTTTAACTCGCTAAATGCTGCAGAGTGCTCAGCTCATGGTGGATCAGGATGAAATAAGACTGGGTCATGCCTTTGAGGTGTTATCCTACCCTGATAATGAGTCTTCTTCAATGATATTACAAGTTGTTCTAGACCGTCTTTCTTTGTAAAAGAGCTTCACTTTCAAAATGAAAACTTAAAATTGTTGAACTGAAAATGACTTTTTTGGTTAAGTACACCAAAAATCTTTTATTTTGTTTCAAACTACTTCAAAGTGGTTACCTGAACTACTTATATTAAGTTTTTTTTGCGTAAAGTTGGTCTCTTTTCACAAGTTAAGTTGGCAGAACTTCTGTGCTGCAGCAAAGAACGGGGTCTACAACTCAAATCTACAGGGGCCTTCATCTACTTTTTCAATTTCCCACATGTGCCACCATCTCCCTGCTTCTTGTGTATAAAATGAATGAGAATAAAATGAATTCACCATTAAGATTTTTGGAATGAAACTTAAGCTTTACAATTGGTTGATTGATCATGACAAAATTAATTTGTGGATTGTGAATTGGCGGGTGGTGGAGTGATATTGCCTCCCCAGGTTCGTATCCTGCTCCTACAGTCACACAAGAAAGTTGGTCATTGGGGTGGGGATGAGTGTGAAATGTGTAAAACTGATGGTCCCCTACCATAACAGAATGTGTGGGTGAAAGTGACCAACTAAAATATAAAAATAACAAGTTCATACATTTACTTTTCTGAATTCTAAGTACATAGAACTTATAACCTTAAGTTGTATTAAATGTAACTAATAAGTTACCCCAACCAAAATGTGTAAGTTGTTTTAAATGCAAGATTTTTATCCTAATCCCCACAGTGCCCTCCCTACATGAGCATGGAAGAGGATTGGGGCCACTGTAAAAACTAACAAAAAATGATTAAAAAAAAAAAATGTCACATTTTTTAATTACTATTTCTGGAGGAACAAAAAAAAAAAAAAAAACCTTCGAAATCGGAGAAAAAATATTCAAAAAAATTGGATGTTTTATTTAATTACTTCTTAATTTTTCAGTGGCCTTGTCCTCGTCCTCACAGAAGGCTGGCCTGGTATTTACTTTTGCTGTTTTGTTATGTGCAATGACAAATAAAGCATTTTGTATCTTGTATTTTTATTTGACCTAAAAACTTTAAAAATCCAGTGCAGACTGTTGTCTTGAGATTTTGGGTTCATACAATTTTTTCTTTTTTACAGTGTTGTGATAACATACATTGTAAATTGGCACTTTATAAATATGGACTCAATGTATTCAGCTACATATTTATTAATCAGTTTTATATTAATGAAAACAAAGTAATCAGGGATGCTCTATTGTTATGCCATTGCTGCTCATTTAAAATAAACCTTTCTTATACTTGGCAGTGATTGAGGATAAGTTCACCATTTGACTGTTAGAAAAGGGGGGTGCTATGCTTTCCCATACTTTAAATATTCCTACAAGTTAAAAATGCTGGATGTTTGTGCTAAACGTGTAGATTTTCGAACCGCTACATATTCATAACTTATAGAAATCTTTGAATCTGTCAAAACTGTCTGTTAAAAAAACAGCCAGAAATCTTAGCTGGCATTAAACACCAAGGCCTGCCCACAGCTCCACCCTTGAGAGGCCTCCAGAGGGCTGACCAATTAGAGTGAGGAGGGTTTGTGGAATGGGCAGCCTTAAAGAGACAGCAGCTAAAACAAAGACAGAGGCTAAAATAAGGTTTTTTCAAACACCAGTGTTTAAATGGGCACTTTTTTTTGAGCTGCTTACGATGCACCAGATGGCCAGTACAGCTCCAGAAAAAAGGACAAACCCCCTTTAATAAACACAAATTATCCAAGAATGGGGATCAGAATCAACAAAACTCAAAGTCCCTCACTATAGCTTGAATATTAGTGACTGTACCTGTAAAAAAAAGTCTAAAATAGCTTTCCCAACTTTACTTGATGTATTATTTAATTCTATGAGCTATATTTAACATTTATGCTGCAGTTACAGTCGCAAGTGTCCAAGAAACGACCGTAACCCCCACCCACCATGAACTGCTTATGCGTACAGTGAATCATTTTACCCTCAGTTAAATTGTACAGCACCAAAAACTGAACCCTGTCAGGTCAAACTACTGTCAGTGGTGGAAGCACAAGCTGGTAGAAAGGATCCAAACGCAGACAGGAGAAGCAGGCTGGGAATATACAAAGATTTACTGTCAATACAAAAGCTCACTGGCAGGTTTTCTTTTGCTGGTTGGCAGGTAAGCTGGTAAATGAAAAGAGACAAACAGGCAGGCAGGCAAGTCTAAGTAAAAAAAAAAAATACAGGCAGGTTTAAACAACAAAGACACAGGAAGCTGAATCCCAAAAGATGCAGCATAACAAAGAGCCACAAAGCAACGACTGGCAATACAGTCAGTCTGGTGAATGGTCTGTTTATGTGGAGAGGGGTAAATGACTGAAGTGGATACAGGTTGGGAAACTGCTCCTGATTATGACTTGGAACAGGTGTGTGACTTGGGAAAGGATGGAGGGCATATGGTGGCGAGGTAGAGAATAGCAGGAGAAATGTGGAGGACGCACAGCTTGGAAGACGTCAGCAGGTGCTGGAGACTGAAACTGGGAGAAATAGATACAAGAAAACCAACGAACAGTCGAGGACAGAAACACAGTGTTCTGTTCTATAAAGAAACACAAGCTGTGTTTAAAAACAAGAACAGTTACAAATAAATCATTGCTTATTAAAAAACAAAGAATCCCATTAATTTTACAATGAATTTAATTAAATTGGTTTAATTAATCATAAAAGGTCACCCCTTTCAGTTCCATCTACTTTTGAGGCAGAGTCAAGCACCCTACTCTTACTCTAATATTTTTTACAAAAAGGAGTTTCAATCTTTTCTAACTTCATCTTCAGACAAATATCACGAAACAGATCTGGCCATGATCCTGATAAAACAAAAAGAGGAGAGCTTTGAGCACGGATGGAGGTGGATTTTAGAGGTAAAAATGAGGTCACACGATGAAAATTCCCATTTTTTGGCCACAGAATCTGGACAGAAAAGAAGAAAAGGTTGTGCTAACTTTGCTTTTCTATCATCCTTCCAGACTCTGTTTTCCTCTTTCATTTTCTCTCTGTCCATGTGGGTGTGAGGAGCTGACGTTTCTGGGTCTACTCATAAGCCTTCCTGACGTGTCTTGGGCCTAACTTGATGAACACTAGTCAAGGGAGGTAGCCTCTTGATAACCCTATTGATGTATTGGCTTTCTCTGACCACTGGTGTTCAAGGTCAGGGTGTTGGAGCAATTAGTGGCCAAGTGGTGAGGCTGGTCTGGGCTTTAATGTTTCAGCTTATGAGGGGCTTGGGTCTATTGCAGGTGGCAGGTTTGCCCATTTGATCGGCTGTGTAACTTATCAACCTCTTTACTACAGAAGAAGAATTCTGTTAATTTAAAAACCAATAAATTCTTTTTGTGCTTGAATCTTGCATATTTCTTAAGCCACATTATGGTGTAAAAGTTTGCACTAATGCCTCCCTGCAGGAAGGTTCCTGGTTTGACTCTGCCAAGAACCCAGAGCCTTTCTGTCTAGACTTCATATGCCCTTCCTCAACATGAGTGGCTTCTCCCACACAGTCAAAAGACATGCTTATTTGTTTATCTGGAGACTCTGAAATGCCCATAGATGTTTGCAATACTTTCCGATGTGCAGCAGTGCTCCTGCTCATGATGAAATAGCTGTGTTTTTGCTGTTGCAGTGAAATTGAGTTATTTTTATTGGGACAGAGGGCTTTGGGAAGTGAATATTTTTTTCTTTCACCCCACAGCTCGATACTTTTTCTCTCTCTGTGGTGATCTAGGGATGTCAAAAGACAAGGACACAGTCACCAATCTCTCCTCACATGCCTGCTTCACCTCAGCCCTGCAAGGGCAAAAGACTTGAGCGTAAGGTGTCTCCAAGCTCTCCATCATGCATGCTCACTTTGATGCATGCTCCCTGTAAGACACTCATATATACAGTAACACAAAGCTAAGAGGTATTTTTATATACAACTCTCAGTACCACTGATCATGGTGCCTGCAGACACCAATAGAGACTAGGGCTCAGTATGGTTAAGAACCTTCATTCAATTTTGATTCTTTAGGTTGGGATTTGATTGATATCAATTCAGTGAGAAGTCGAAATACATCAACAATTTGAGTTTCTATTTACAGTTTCTTAGATATTTATTTTCATGCCCATGTAAACACATGTGGTATGTCACCTCATAGTTTTGAGCAATAAAACAACCCAAACGTCAGACTTGAAAGTTAAAGGAGCTGACTTTATGCTGCTTACTAATAACAACACACACAGCACCCCCCACTGGCCAGGAGGTGAATCCATTCAGAGGATTTCCCCGAATCTACGTTGTATTTGGGTAGAAAAATATTGCAATGCATCTATCAGTATTTTTGCAAGTACTGTGCAATAACGGCTCACTGCTCGTGTGATGGGGTGCCATCATCAAGGCTAAATTTTGAATTATGCACACTGTACAAGATTCTAAAAGGAAAAAAACAGCTAACCTTGATTTGGTGTAGGTTTTCACTGGATCCTGTCTGATGGTGTGGTGACGGACCCAGTTATATAATATGATTACAGACACAGCACTGCTGTGTCTTGAGCATAAATGAACACATGTCCCTTAATGTGGAACGTTGATTTACTGTTGATCAGATGAACTATTTGAGTGGTTGTGACATCAATCTGTGTGTGTGTGTTTTCTATTGAAGAAAAGGTTACTCATGCCTGCTGAAGCCCAGTCTATTTCAGTGGAAAGGCTGAAATCCACAAGTAGCAGTGACAAACAAGGGTTGGTATCAAAAATATGCTTTCAATGTTTTAAAACAACATGTTGGGTTTCTGCATTTCTACTGGTGTCATTATAATTGTTGAAATTTCTTACATTCTTAAACCACCAAAGAATCAGTCCCATTAGATTATCAAAGGGTGTAACCACAAAAGTATGACAGGTGTTACATAATTCACCTTCCTAGAAGTTATGCAAGTGTACTGTTGAAACACGTTATTTGGAATGATCTGAATATACACACTAAAGAAACTAAATTGAATTGTATCTTAAAAAAATATCCATGCAACATACCAAAAAAAAACCCAGCATGTTTAACAAATACTAAGTGTTTGTTTTGTGGCAAAATGGGAATGAAAAATTGAACATTTATGTTCATTTATTTATTTCTTTATTTTGTTAGTTTTATTTTCTTGAGAATAAGAGATAATGAAATGTAAAAAGGCTTGTTGGCCTGCAGCTTATTTCTAATTTTGTGCTATGCATTTATGAAATATTTTGTGAGAGAAGGGGCAGATATTGTAAGTTTTTCATCTTTCTGCTCCTTTTCATTTTCTTTTCAGGATGAATATTTTTTTTATGAAAAAAAAACAAAACAAAACAAAACAAAAGAAAAAAAAAACCGCCAACAAAACGTTACTAAATATCATCCCAAGAATATTTGAAATATTTCATTTCTAATCTTGATAGTATGGGTTTCATTGTACTGATCAAGTCAGTATTATGAAGTCACCAATCTGTTCTCTCCATTTTTGGGTTAGTTGATTACAAATCGTTTTAAATTTCATTTTCACAGTGTAGTAGACTGATAAGTACATATCCACAGGTCCTTTTGGACCATATCAGATTGTTTTTTAATGAGAAACATTAATTACAACAATTGACATTTATTGATCACAGCAACTGACAGCGTCTTTCACCCACCTGCCTGCAGGCACACCTGGCTCTTATTAAAAAAAAAAAAAAAAGGTAAGGAGCCTTGATGATTTGATGTTACTCCAAACAATCAAGAACCATGATTCGACAGCTTTGCTGCTCATTTAACACCAACATTGTACCCAGATGAAGAAAAATGCAGATGCCAGATATTGCTTTAAGTCAGTCTTCTCTCAATCACATGGTTCATGTCTCGATCCCAGGGCTTACTGTCATGTCACATGCTAAAGTGTCCTTAAGGAAGACCCTTAGCCCTACACTACCTGTAGAAATAAACCATCGGTGCATGAATGGGATTAGTTAATGCTGCTGTGCTTTGCAGACAGCAGCCTCTGCCATCACTGTATGAATAGACAATTGTAACAATGTACAGCGCTTTACAAACACACTCCATTTGTATTCTTCTTATTTTCTGTGCCTTTAAAACCGTACAAAAAATGGAGCCAGGAGACTCAAACTAAAGAAGCTGCCAGAACAAACATTGGTTGCATTGCTCTCTTACCAGTTTGTAAGTTTTAAAGAGGCCTAGGGCGAGCAGAAACAGTTTATAAAACAGTGTTATGATAAATCTGGCCCTGAGGGTGGTGAAAAATAAGTGTGCGCATGTTATGTACGCTTCAATGTGTGGTCTTGGGTGCCTTGCCGTGGGCGCCTGTCCCATATGATCACAGAGGATACTTAATGCACCACTGCTCATATGTGACATCAACCTAGATTTTTGAAAAACTCACAAACACGCAAGCTTATGGTTTGAGAATGTTTCCTTTTTAATTATGGGGACAGCTGCAATTTTCTGTTGAGTACCCATCAAAGTTCAAGGATGCCTTCCTCTCTGAGAGCCTTTTTCAGTACGTTGTTTTGCACAAGTGGCTTATTCTGATTTTGACTGACACACAGCTTTTTGTTGGTCTTTGTGAAGATAAATGATGCGTGTTGTTTTGACATGCTGCAGCAGAGACAAGCCATTTGAAACATAAAGAAAGGTATTGATTTTTTCAGGTCTGTCTCCTCTCCACAGATGCTCAGTTGCTGCGGTGAGTGTTTTACTGAGTGGATGTTTTGAAAGAGATAGAGGTGATTGCAGCTGTAGGGGGATGATATTTGGCTGATAAAGTTTGCTTACATGCTCAAGTTAGAGAGGGAAGTATTGAAGAAGGGTCTGTAAAGATGTGATTTAATGCTGTGTGATTTGTGAGTGAATTAAAATATTCAAATAGAAAATAAAATATGAAAGATTTATTTCATGTTCCATATTCATTTCTCTGAAGGACAGGTTGAGCCTCATCCAAACGCAGAGTGAGACAGCCAATATCTTGGCCCAACAGTGCATGGTTCTATTGTGGAGCTACCGTCTGGGAATCTTTCTGACACAGCGTTTGGCACTGACAGCCTCTCTACCATTATGTTCTGTAAGTGAATTAAACTAATGCACCCGTCTCCTTTCTGCTGTTGGACAGTATTTATTAGTCTGATCTTCATCCATAAGTCTTATTCGGTGTCACAACTCCATCTTTCATGCTGCTGCTGTGAGTGAAAAAAGGCAAGTACCGTGCAATAACGGCTCACTGCTCGTGTGATGAACAGATATGTGTAACATATCATCGTCACTGTGAGGGTGAAGCACTGCTCTGATAGTGTGAGAGTCCTAATCTGCTTTTTTTACTCTGTCATCATTTAAGATTTACTGTTGAACATACTCTCTCTTTAATTCAGTGGTTTAAAGCACATTCCAGCAAAGGATAATATATAGCTGGCAGATGGTTATTCAAAAAAAGAATCCCAACAAAGGGAGATGAGAGCCTTCTGCTTCATGACGGGGTCTCATCTGACCCTGATGGGATTCTGTTTTGCCTAAACAGCAGTTAACCGGTCACTATCCTGCCTATTTCCTGGCTACCAATCAAAGACACAAAGAGGTCGACTCTTAAGAACTGATGTCAAGAGGACTTCAAAGATGCAAAGACAATTAGTTAATTGAAAACAATGAAAAAATAGTCGCTCGGTTTTCATCATTGGTTTTGCTTAACATTGAATTTGACATTGTTGTAAACAATAAAAATACAACAGTTAGTATTTTCTTTGCTTGATTTCTTGCAGGAAATAACAACATTCCTCTATATGAGATCTCCTTTCCTGCACCATGTTGCAGTTTGTGGTTGCATCATGTCTGTTTTCACAAATTCCGTCAATATCTCTTTCACTCACTACCTTGTGTATTTCACTATCTCGGTAGATTTTTTTTTTTTTTTTTTTTCCTGAGGTTAAGGAATTTTTCCTTAGTTAATAGCTGACAGTTAAAAAGAGACAGAAAGTGTTAGGAGTAGAGAGAGGGGAACATAGTCTGTTAAATAAATGGACGTCATCTTGCTTGACTTAAAGTGAGGTCACCACAAAAACTGCTCCCCCTGGTGGCTGGCAGCAGTAAAGGTAAAAAAAATCCATCTCTCGAGTCATTTCAGATGGGCTGTGGTCAAACTTTAAAAAACGTACACCCCGTGGAAATGTTTCTCACTTCCAATTGTTGTGGTGATCTCAGGATATAGTTTGGCTGCCTTGTATTCAAGTCCTCTTTTTTCTGAAACATCTTTTTTTCATTAGTTACTAAAGCTTAAAAACAAGGTTTTGAGTCACGTTTAATATAGATTTACAACTGCTGTTCTTGTTTTTTTTTTTTTTTTTTTTTTTTTTTTTGAGGAATACAAAACATGTTGGAAGGGAGAGCCAAGAAGATGAGACTCTTGAAAGAAAAAAAAATATATTATTTTTGCCATCCAGTTCTACTGAGATTCTCTCATGGCCTCTACTGCACAGACTCTGTCTGCACAACAGTTGCAAATAGCTGCACCCGTGATTGGGATATTTTGGCTTCAAAACTGTAAAATGGTAAATGGCAAAGCCACCCTGTCCACTCTACTTAAGAGTGGGGTCCTTAAACCAGTGCTCGCTGTGATGAGGACTATAGCTTCTGCACGTGGGGCAGGTGTAGGGATGGGTATCTTTCACATGTAAAAGAATATGGTACCGATGCCCGGTACCTGGCAATCAGTATCGGTACTCAACACTACCAATTTGTGGTACTCCTGTGTGTGTTTATATGGTAATAAATGTTAAAAAAAAAACTCATAGTTTTTCATTTTAACACATAAATTCCCGAATAAATACTGTAAACTTGCAATGCTGTGTTTATGTCCAGCGTGGAAAATCGGCGTCTCCTCCTCTGCTCCTCCTAGTGTTTTTATTCACTGCTCAAACTGTCGGCCGTGATCACGCTAACTCAGAACAGGCAGGAACACAACACTGAATGAAGATCATCATCTCCAGCACACAGACTCTCTCACACACACACCTCTGCCCCTCCCTCCTGATGCTCTCTGACTCTGACTGGCTCTCAGCCGTCCTGATGTCTTAACAAGTGTCGGTCAAAAAGGAAAACAACCCTAACCCTGCATTGAACATAAATAAGAGCAGAGCTGATAAAATATGAACGCTGGAGTCTGCTTGTGTGGCAGTGGACAGGTACGAGGAAGTGAGGGAGGACCGTTGTTATGACAACGTGCGGAAAAGGTTTTTCCATTGCACTTCGGCGACAAAGTTCAGTATCAAAATGTCTGAAAAACCACCTCATGAGAGCTTAAAAACTTTTTATCGAAATTTGAGAGGTTTTCCAAAAATGTGCCATTTCCATTACCGTTTCTTTATTGCGAAATTTAGGTTTTGTGCAATTCTAGGTGTAATGGAAACACAGTTACAGTCACATGGATGCATTTAGGTACTTGAACATGGTAACATTGGATTTTATGTGTATCTGTACTCAGTACAACAGATGGAATTTGGTCAGTACCTATAAAAATACCTAATTCAGTACCCATCCCTTGGCAGGTGCCTGAGCCACTTGGCCAACCAGCGCCCCTTTCTCTTCTAACTTCTTAAAGGTCCCCAATGTCGTCTCCTGATGCTGACAGTTTAATTAGATTGTCAACAGAGAGAGGTGATCATAAACAAGATGTGCTGTTACTTGTTTTCTTAGAGAGATCTGATGCATAACACACGATCATGCTGTCCTAAGAGTTCCCTTTGCTCATCAAGATTAATTTCAAGCTGTCACAGAGTTTTGACCAATTGGAATCAAGGATTTACAAAAACTGAGTGATTTCAATAAAAAGCCATTTAAATAAGAAAATTTCACATTTGATTTTCTTTTCCCTCTTAAGACATTTTCTAACACCACCATGTAACTAATAAAGTGAGGTAACAAAACAAACTGAATCAAAAACTACAACAGATGGCGTCATTAAAACAAAGCAGACCATTCTGCTCTATATTTTATTATCTCTACTGAGTAGAAATCCCAGACTTAACTAAGTGGTAATATCTCTTTGGACAGGTGCTGAGGAGCAGATGCTGGTGATGATTACCAACATGGATTATTCAGTGCCTGTCAAACAAGGCTTAGCATGAAGCACTTACCTAGGTTAAGCAGAAAACATTGCAAAAAATCAAGTGCTGATTAAAACCTGATCTGAGAGCATTTTTTCCTCACCGAGCAGAAGCAGAACAATTAATCTAGTGCTGTAGCTTTCTCCTTGTGAAACATGTAATCTATAATCCCCGCTGACTTCTCCTCAAACCATCCGAGCGTTTCACCTCAGGTGACAAATTGGTAGATGTAAACAATTGGTTTGGCATTAGAATAGATGAAAACATTAGTGCACACGGGTCAGTGTTTGTCCTTTGCAGAACAACGGTAGCACATTCATCTCTCCAGCTAACCCTCTTATGGAGGAAAGTAATGGAAAGCTTACTGACTTCATTCTGTTATGGATTGCAGTATGGATCAAGCATATGCAAAAGTGTGTTTGTGTGGGTGAGAATATTCCTCGCTGGGGCTGAAGGTGGCTCAGTGGGCTGCAGCACTCTGTAGTCGTTAAATACCAATCTACACTCATGTGTTTATTCTCGCACGCCGTTTTCTGTCATGTACTTCTGAAGGACCGACGAAGCGAGCTTTCTTATGCTTTATAAATAGCACCTTAACAAACACCACCTTTGCATTGCAAGGTTAATAGTACCTGTCAGCGTCACAAAGACAAGCCTCTTGATTAAGATTGATTCTTATGTTCATTCTTATCAAGCCCCATTGTGCAGCTAAAGACATCTGAGGAAAGGCTGCTGTGTTCGACTTGGAACGACTACAGTCCTTGGAGAGAGATCACGAGGTGCACCTACTGTGAGGAGAGCATCTAATAAGGAAAAGAAAAGTTGTGAAGAAATGCCCCTACATCTTAATGAAGTTGTTTGAATCAGGAGGTTAGAGTAATGAGAAATTGCAGTGTCACTGCATCCTGAGTGGCACTTTGACCTGGCAGGATTGTTAATCGTTGCAAATTCTTTGCGATTATAATCAGTCACTCCTGTCTCCTGCTGCGGTGATGGCAGATTTATGGAAATTAGGGCATCATAATCCTGATCAGGTTGTGTCGGCTTATTGTGCACACAGAGCTTCACGACCCAACAGTAATTGCCTCTCGCAATCTTCTAAATCTTGCTTGACATACCAGCAAATCCACGGGTCCCTGTTGTTTTTGAGTGCTGACCTTGGCTCTGTGTCAAAGCTTCGGAGCGTGCTCACTCTAAACGTGGAGGGCATCTGGTTTTTGACTTAATATTCACTGTGCATTACGCTGACATTTCTGCTGAAATCCTGAAGAAAATGCTTCATGCAAGAGGAGGCAGAGCAGTGCTGGGAGAAAAGCAGAGTAATTCTGATCAGGAAGGAAATTTTAGGCGAGGAAATGTCCCCTCAGAACATGTCAAACTCCCAAACTGGAAGATGAGGGTGTGTGTGTGTGTGTGTGTGTGTGTGTGTGTGTGTGTGTGTGTGTGTGTGTGTGTGTGTGTGTGTGTGTGTGTGTGTGTGTGTGTGTGTGTGTGTGTGTGTGTGTGTGTGTGGGACTGAAATGTGAATCCTCAAAAGCAGACTAATTACCCTAAAACACTGATAACGCTCAAATCCTCATTTCCTGGAGGCTGTTCATAATGGTTTATTAACTCTACATAATTGACCATAATTAGAAAAGAGTCTTAGATGTTTTGTGTTGGAAGCTGCAGTATTTTGCCATTATGTTGACTTTAAATATAACAGAACTAGTTTTTAATTTCCTATGTCAGTTTGGATGTCAATCATATACCGTCTGGTGTAGTGTCAGGATTGACATTGTTAGTGTTGCATGTAAGTGAAAACTTTCTGCAATAATCAAAAACAGTGTCAACCAGTATCAGTTTGTTATAACTATAGAGAGTTTGCACTGATGTCACTGTTTGGGAAGTTACCTGGAAATGCAGCCACATTGGAGGTACTGTACACGAATGCAAACATTGAATAGACAGGGATAGAAGTGCATGGTAAAGTGTGATTTTAAAGAGGCTGTGAGAAGTTTCTAAGGGTGTATTCAAACCTGGATCTTTTGGGGCAGTTGTTCCGAAACAGTGGGCAGCCCCCCCTGAAACCCCAGCTTGTTTGGGCATATGTAAACACAGCAATAGCGCTTCGATGTGGGATGCAAGCGGGTCGAGACCGCCAAAAATAGCTGTAGTGATAGGGGCAGTAATGAGCTCAGTTGACAACTGTACAGTCAAAACATTAGAAGAAGAGAGAGTAGAAGAATCAACCACAGCAGAAGAAGAGAAGACCAAAGAAGTGGAGAAAAAGAGTCGTGGACTCACGAGGAGCAGTGAAGGAATAAAGTGCCATATCAAAGTGCCTTAAAGCAGTCAGGACTCCAAAAACTACATATGTTGGTCATATAATGCACACCGGTACATGAGCCGGACAAACACTTCAGCGCTAACTAGCCACACACGATGTTGACGCTCCATGGCTGTTCCTCTCTGTAGAAAGCTGGTAAGAACATGAATGAATGAATGCATGAAGTGATCTTGCAAAAGTCCTCCTGGATATATGCTTGATTTTAATTCACACTAAAATGAGATTATCAGCACCAATATTACAGGTTACACACTGTTTCAAAATGCTAGCTTCCTGATCGGGTTGAGAGAGACCAAAGGATTGGATTGGTTCATAGCACGCCTAGGTCTCTATTACAACACCACGCCAGCTGACGAAGTTTGGTAGTGAAAAGAGAGATCAGTTCAAGATACCTTTTGTCCTCATTCAAACCCAAAGAAGCTAGACTGGGTTCAACATTTACATCATGGCCACCTTCAACAATCGTCTTCAAAACTCGGTATCAGAAACAAATGGGTGACATCACAGAGACTTTGTAGAAATTATATTCAGATATACTCCTACAGCTGCCGGATAAGGAGGACGTCACCGTGAGAACTACAAGACAAAAACTGGAATCATTGCAGCTTAAGTTTTAGCCAGAAGCAGCACAGTCATTTTCCAATTACTGAGCATATTACTCTTACCGTTGCATGTTTGGTAGTGAAGACAGACAATCTGCAATGGCTGTAACAGTAACAATCAGGTGATGCAAATGCATGAGCAACGCAAATAAAATTCATAAAACTCATGCAAAAGTTCAGAATGAATGCAACAGCTGGACCACACTCGAAGTGACCTGAAATAAGCACTATAATAAGCACTTATTGCTGATGCACTGCAAATGTCCAAACAATCCAAAGCCAAAACTGCAAATAGAAAACAACAAGGAAACAAAAAAAAGAAAAAAGCTGCAAATCCAAACAACAACCAAAGTGTTCCAGGCCTGAAGGGTAGCTTCATGAAATAGCTGTGTTGTTAAGCGGAAACACACTAATGCATTGTTTATGCTTAACGGATGCAAACGAGCAAACATTAAATGTGTATGAAAAGTAAAAGTAGGGTAAATTTATACCATATCTTATCTGATGCAGCATATGTTTAAGATGAGAAGGTATAACATACTGCATTCCTCCAAGTGTTTGATGTTGTTGTCAGATCTGACTTCAAGGAGATGAAAATTGACTTTGATGCTTTGGGAAAGGTTTGCAGGAAAGAGAATCGCCTGAGTCTAAGTTGTAAGCATGAACTCACACAGCTGTGAATAATAGATCATCATTAATGCATATCATTGATGTTATTCACATTGGAGCCCTTGCAGCTCTCCTATCTTTCCTGCCTTTACTGTTTTGCCGAGCATTTAAAGAAAGGGATATGAACAATCAATAAGCGAGGCATGGAAGGTCAATTCCACCCACTCTCTTTAGTTAGCTGGACATTTGAGAGCCTCACTCTTTACTGTGTCAGAGTTCAATCAGATTGAACTCAACATCCAGCAAGTGGGAGATTAGTTTTCTTCTGGAAGGAGATATGTCTTGCCCTCTTTAGTGAATGGTTAGACTGCTCCAGAGGGTTTTATCTCAGGTTCACTCTGACAAAACAATATAGGGTTTAAAATGGCTGTGTATAGACTTAGACAGATGGAATCTCTTAGGCACCAGCAGACTTTGGTGTAGTGTGAACATCCTGCATTATTTCACATCCTCATTAAACAAATGAGAAAGCTTAATACCCTCTCTTTGAAATGTAAAACTCTATGTACCCAACCTTTTGTTGACACTGTGAAGACTGTTTTGTTTTTTTTTTCCTGCATGTGTTGTCACTTCTAATTACACTGACCTCACACGCTGGTCTGACACAGCTCCACTGTGCTGTTAGAACATGTTCTCAGAGAACACGACTGCCAAGGGTACGAGGGGAAAATTTACATAACTACTGTGTACATTTAACTTGAATGTTGGCATGAATGATTATTATAATGGATGAGGTCTACTTTTACCTCCTTAGACACTACAAAAATAAACAGACCGGCCAGAAAACTTAGAAAAAGGGACCAATTATAGGCACACAGGAGAATCTGTGTAGGACACCTGCTAGTTATTAAAATTTTTCTGCTAGCACTTTCAAAGTTTCGTACTAAGTGCCCAGATTTGTTTGTTCCTAATGTCTTCAAAAAAAGTCTGTAAAATGTGCTTCTTTGTGTAAATCAGCCTGTGACAAAAACAAACAAACAAAAAAAAAATCTTTATGCTTAATACAGAGCCCCTAAAGGGACATGGGCAGAAAAAAATAAAAATATATGCTTTTTGTGCGCACATGAAACTAACTTGTGCTCATGAGAAAGTTTCTTATGCACACATGGAAGCTGTTCACAAGAAACTTTTGCATGCCCATAAGACAGTTCCTCATGCGCATGAGATATCAGGTACCCAACGGAAACTAGCCAGGGTTTCAGCCCTGTTTGCACAGGATTAGTCTAACTGGGGACCTGATGATTTGTAGTTATTGCAGAGGATGTCCATGTGTCTAATTCCATGTAAAGTGACCATGTGTAATGCATGTTTCAGGGAGAATTTGTCTGTTTGTCTGTGAACAACGTAACTCTAAAAGTGACAAACTGATCTTGATTAAATTTTCAGGAAATGTTCAAAATGGGATAAGGAAGAAGTGATTAAATTTTGGAGGAGATGTTTTTAAATAATTCTTTATCATTGTGAGATAGGGCTGTTTTCACTACATGTGTAAATAATGCCACCATAAATGGTCGGATTGCTTTGCAAAACAATACAAGACAAGGTCACCATAATTTCTGACAGATGTAAAAGAACGATCCAGATCCTGGCAATATTCTGGGTACCAAGATCTGGAATGTGAAACATGTACTGGGTCATCATAATTTTCAACACTGTCAGGAATCAAATTATCGTACAAACCTGCAACTGATTTAATTTAATGTTACTCACATGGTATTTGAATAATACAACCGTAATAAAAACAAAACATACTTTAGTCAAATATTAGACAGCACCATAATCCAAGAGGTCTAAAAACACAGAGCCTAAAATATGAATTGGAGTCTTTGAGGTCATAACAGGTTGGCACAGACGCGCCGTCTCAGAGCGTGTGATCGCATTAATGATAAAACCTAAGGTTGGAAAGGTTTGCTGCAGACTGCGGTAAAGAACAAGTTCACGGCCTTTGTAGAGCTAACAGTGTGCACATTTTGTTAATGACCAAGACATAAATACATGGTTTTAATAATGATCTGAGACAACACAACAGTGATGGCTCGCAAGCAAAGTAGTTATGTCCATTTATTGGACTTAAGTCCAATGTAGCTCAACTAAGGCTAACACTGGCTGATTTATGTTGTGCACCTAATATCTTGTGCACATGAGAAACATATCTTTTATTTTTTCTGCCTCTGTCCCTTTGGGGGCTCTGTAAGTTAGCATGCACAACAAAGATTATTTAAATATACAGAGTTCATTGTGTGTTGGTGAAGAGTGTAGTGTTACAACTCTCTTCTTGTAGAAAAGTACCTGTATCATTTGAGCTAATCAAAATGATACAAACCACCTACCATTCCTTTATTTGATATAAAACCAAATTTTAACCTTTTATCACCTGAAATTGGGATCAAGTGGGAGATTGAATGCTCCAGTACGCACGTCATCATCTAACTATTAAGTATTGGAACATCTGAATCCTTCAGTTTGCCACTTCAGTCTCCTCACTGCTGTAAACTGCAGTAGCTATGTTCCACAGAGTACAGAACATTGTGTACCACCAAAATGAGAACAATCCAGCTGAGAATGTAAGCATTCCCCCTGATACAGACTCTGTTAGGGTATACATGTTGTCAGACTATTTCTCAAGCCACATACTGTAAATCCTTTCACTTACTGAGCCATTAGCATTGATTTCACAAGCAAATTGGCTTTTCCAAATAGCCTGCATTTATGCATATCGAAATTCTCAGATTTTATTGCAATTTTGTACGCAGATAAGCACTTGAAGCTGTAAGATTACGGGACACTTTGCATTCATCTTTTTTCTCTTACAGTACATTCAGTACAATGAGTCTCTACAATACAGCAGAACTGTATGTTCCCTTTCCTTCACAGACACTTGGATGTGTTGCATGAGGCTGACAGAGCCTAAGCACCACATGTGTGTCTTTATAACATGTTAGGAAGAGGACAGTCTGTCATCTATGACTCAATTACAAGAAGACAACAAAGGGGCTGGAGAATGGGTTTTGTCCAGAATCCACATGGCAATCATATTTGCTGCTTACACATTGAATTAGAGGACAGGGAAGGGAGCAGGTAAAAGGCAGGCTCGGGAGGGCTTTCTGCTCATAAAGACTAATTGTGTCCCTGAGTGTCACAAAGGCTCGAACAGAGAGAGCGCGGCTGTAATCAGGGGCCTGTGTGCCTGTTCATCAGCCCAGAACCTTTCTGCACCACTGGCTTGTCTGAGCACATGACAGCAGAAAAAAACAGCAGGACGTTGATTTCATCACCAACCCTGTGACTGTAAAATACAGTTGTTTCAGGCTATGTACACCGGGAAGGAAAATGTGGCAAATGATGTGCAGTGTGGAGTCCAACAGGCTGTCATTAAGACCCTTTCATTAATGGTACTCTGATTATTCCCATTCACAGGGATAAACATGAGAGCTCCAACAATTTGCACTTTATGAAAGCAAATTGGTGACACTGGGGATAATCCTGGGGCCTTAACACTGTTTGAAAATGCTGCAGAATTAAACTACAATAACTTTGGTAGCAGATTGTGGTTGTCTCCAACAGCAACTCAGTCCCCAAAGGCTTTTATCTTTAAAACTGCCAAGCTCCACGGCGAAATGAAACATGATTGTACTCACAAAATTCTTTGCCAAATTCTGAAAGCTTTCAAATTTACAAGTTGTGACATGTTCAGGCATGTGTTCATCTATAATATTAACTTCTAGCTTTTCTGTTGTCCCTCTATTTTAGTACAACTGAAGAATAATCATCTTAAAGCAGGGAGTAAAATGATGGACCTTGTATCCATGTCGCTACTGTTCTCCAAAGGTATTTATATATTTTTGTCACTTGAATGCCAAGCTAACCAAGCTTGCCAAACAACTCCACAACTTTTCAACTTTTGAAGTTTCATCTAAATGCAGCATTAACAGGGCTCATTTGGTTTGTAGAAAAAAATGTGTCCAAAATGGCAGTTTTTGCTTTTTCATTTGGCTAAATCTAGTATTAAATTATCAAATGATGCCCTTTAAGCTCTCCCCATCAATACACTCTATATAACAGTGAGTCCTCTCGCATTGTTATTGGCACCAAACACCAAATAACACCAAATTGTTATTGGGTTTTCCTTTTAGAGATGATGGTGGCATAGTGATAAGAGGAAACTGTTCCACTAAAAGAGGGGTCAGTATGCTATCCCAACATTTAAACATGAATAAAAAGTAATAATGCTGGGTTGCCTTTCTAAGCAGATGCAGATTTTCAAACCACTACGTAGTTAAATACTTTGGAAATCCCTTAGTCTACCTGTGAAATGCTGGAAACGATCTGTTCTAAAAAATAGCACAAGCTCTTTACAAGACTTGCTGAAATAATGAGGTCATCACATAAGGATATCTGAACTGGTTCATGACACATTCGAGGGGTGGGCCTCAAACACCAAGGTCTCCAAAGGGCTGGTTGATCAGTAGGAGGACAATCTTAAAGAGACAGCATCCAAAACAAAGCGTTTCAGACAGAGGTTGAAATAAATTTTTCCTGAAACACTGGTTTTTAAAAACTTTTCTTTTGAGCTGTAAATCATGTAAAGCTACCAGAGGGTACTAAAAAAAGTGTAAAGGGCAGAAACCAACAAAACAACAACAACAACAACAACAAAAAACAGTATACTTCACCTTAAATGTACACCGGCTTTGCCTACCACTTTCTCGTTGGTTGTTGGACAAATCAATGACAGTTCACTTGGTACAAAATACCCTCTGGGCTTTTTCAACTTCACTAAGTTAGTAAACAAAGAAAGCTGTCTGCATATGTCCCCAAGACTACTACTAACTCATTTTCAATAAAAAGCCTATAAAACCCTGTTCACTTTATTGTTGAGTTCACTGCAATGTTTTCAAGGGTTAACATGATCAGATAACATTGATTTACTTCCTTCACACCTCTGGAGCTATAGGCAGAATTTTCTTTAACACTATTCCACCCCTCAATTACACAAAGTGACAACTTTGAAATTATATCCGCTGATCTGTATTGGAAAAAAAAAAAAAAGAAATCAATGACTGTTTCTCAGGTTAGATCATATATCTAAATCTATCTATAGAATACATGTTAGTACCTCACAGATCGACCCTGACCTTTTTGCAGGCACACCGTCTATAGCTGTATGTACTCGTTTTCTGCCTTCACACTTGTTTGGTGTACAGATAGCTAGAACCCCCATTGCTGTGAGAATAACAAGAGCAAAACACTAGAAGTATAACTCAGGGTTTTGTCACTGCAACACAATCATCTCACTTAATATAGGACAAAAGGGACTTCATCTAATTTTTGACTCGAGAGAGCGCAGACTTTATCTCTTCTAACCATGAAGCGAAACAAAATATCCATTTTGCTTGCAACTGGGGGCTTAAGACCTGAATATATTGACTGGTTGTATTTTTAGAAGTGCTATTTATGCTGCTGTGCTGCTTCATTGGTTCGAACACAGTCCGTAAGGAGACCAAAGCGAACTTTCACTGAAGACACGTAGGCTCCCACTTCACCTGTTACACCCATTTTTAATGTACTACATCACACTTAGGGTTGCACTTGGTCAGTGTAAGGTCAATGAGTCCTTGCCGTGGGGGGGGGGGGCAAAAGGTGAGACACTAGTTCAGGCATGGTGGGGCTGGTGGTGGGACCCTGCCCTCTTTGGCCATAGCTCTGTGCTGATGAGCCTTTGTCCATCCAGTGGGTCAGTGTTGGTGGCTTTCTGGTGTGGCTGAGTCCTGGTGTCTATCTATGGGGACCTTGGGGGGGCTCTCTGGGATCTGGTGGACCCTGCAGGATCTCATGTCCCTTGTTGAGCTGTGGTATAGGATCCTTGGGCTTGGGGCTTGCGGTGGCCTCGGCATGGGTGGCTGCTTGTAGGTTGCTGCTTTGTGTGGGGAGTCTGGGAGCATCCCTGGGTTTCCTGATGGTGATCTCCTGTGCTCCTCTGGGGCTCTTCAAGGGGCGATGTGTGCCTGATCATGCACTGCATGCCCAAGCCTTGTCCACTGTAGCTGGCTTTTGCTGGGATCCAGACTCATACCTTAAACCGGGGGGTGGCGGCCCCCATCCTCCAGGAGGGGTTGGGGGTTGGAGTGGTACTGGAGGCTGGGCTCCAGGCACACTGGAGGTCTGGTCTGGTCTAGATGTGGTGGTTGGTCCAGGCTGGGTGCTGCGTATGGCCCCCTGTCTCAGGGCTCTGGTGCTCTTGTGTTGGGTCTTGGGTGCCCTGGTTGCTTGAAATAGAAATAGAAATAGAAATAGAAATAGAAAATACTTTATTTATCCCCGAGGGGAAATTCAGGAGTCACCGCAGCATTTAAGAAAACAAAAGTAAGAAAGAGTATAGAAAGTGCAAAAAAGTCCATAAGAAATTAGATGATGACATCCCGTCCACCACTCGTCCACCACTCTCCAGCCCAGCCAGTCTCCACCTCTACAGGGTCCAGGACTGAGCCCCCCAGAAGTCTGTTCAGTCTCTGTCTCCTGGATCCTGTCTGCTCACAGCAGGCGAAGCTCCTCCAATGTGGCGCCAGCGTCCGATGTCAGCTCTGTCAGCCACGTCCGTGAACAGCACGATGCCGCTGGGCATGTGCTGAAGGTGTCCTTAGGCCTTTTGGTCCTGCAGGGTATGGTCAACTTGGATCATCTCGTATGCATGCCTGCACAGATACCCGTGCTCCTGTTGAGACTTACTTTAAATACGGGATTTAACCCGTCAGAACATGCTGAGTTACTTCCCACACCCAACACACTGTCAGCTCATGTGACACATGCTCCCTCCCCACCTCTTCTCAGTTGGCCCACCTTCTACCATCAGGACCTTACATCTTTGGTCATCCTGGGTTTCTTACAACCTTCACTTTCTGTATGTTTTTTCCTCCTTTTACACTGTGGTGTAGCAAAGCCCTCCCGCTCAGAACTCAGACAAAGAACTAAGATAAAGAACTCAGCTTTAAGCAAAAATGTAGACAAGGTGGAATTAAGCGAACCATTTTAATTTATTTAAAGCCCTTACTCTTTTTTTTTTTTTTTTTTTTGAAAAACAAACATTTTTCTGTCTCTGCATCTGTTAACAGTTAGGTCATCCAGACCACGTGGACTCCTCTTATTGCCCTTTGAATGTTCCAAGCAAAGCTTGTTAGTAGAAAATATCAATAAATCATAAGCACATGCCATATTTTCTATCACTTAGACAACGTTGACAAGGCAAACACCCCGAGCATTAAACCATATATAGATGTCCTCGTGCCACCTGTTTTTACTTATGCATACACACGGTTTTCCAGAGTGCAGGTTAAACCAGCAGCCCAAGCAATATTATTCGATGACTCTCTCCTTGAAGAATGTACTTAGTATGAAACACGTTTCATGAACTAATCATAGAGGTCAGTGCATTAATGTGCAAGCAATTCCCCTGGCGACTCATATGACCAACGAGATGGTATTAATCAAATTAGACCCACTGTGGACCGGTGAGGCAAGTAGAAGGGCAGTCAGATGTGGGCAAAATACGTCAAAACATTCATTTTTTACATCAGTAACAAACACAAGAGCTGATTTTATACAAACATTTAGGTTGTGTATGAACTGCGAAACAATTTAACATAATGAATGAAACGTATGATTAAGAGGAAGTCAGAACAGGCAGACAAATTGTATTCAGGAGCACAGCTTTGTATTTTCACTGGGACAGAAGAGCTGAAGAAAGATAAACAGGAGAGTGATAGAGCAGAAGCTAAAGGCTAACACAGGAGCTATACTGTTTGTGCTAATGTTCATTCCAACCCACAGTCAGCAGTTATTCTGCAGTGGTCTGTTCAAACTTGAGAGTCTATCAATAAAATGAAGAGTGAGGTTACGTTAGCTCTGATTGGTAGATGACTGGTGGGACATAACCAGGATTCACTGATGTTACACATTACAGACATGTCTTAGAGCACCGGGCTGCTAGCTGAGCTAAATAAAAACAGCTACTTAACTACAATCAAACTGACAATGTTTACTTGTTGTCACGTTAGCCTACAGATACATCAGAGAACCAGGCTGCCGATAGCACTACATATGGCCGGCTACTACATTTGCTTGATGTCACATTTCAAACCATATCCCTACGTAACTATACTGATAAACACCCTACCCCGGTGCGTTGTATCCAGTAAGAAGTTGTCTTGAACAAAGAAAGTTTGTTTCAAGCCAATCTCCATCTAATTCCAAAACTAACACACGCCTTGCTTGGTCATTACGACAGAATATGTGAAACTCCTGGCCAGATGGTAGCAAGGCAGTCTAATTAAAACAGATCTCCTTTAAAGAGAGGTATTGTGTCTTTTGTAGACTTCATGCTGCCCCTCTGGTACTGTTGTAAAAGTTTCATACATGATTTCAGCCAAAAAAAAAAAAAAAAAAAATGTCAAGCTTCCATCTACAACACTTTTTTTTTTTTTTTTTTTTTTTTTTTTTTTTTTTAAAGCTCCTATCTCTTTAAGCCTACCCAATTCACAAAACCCCTTCCATCTGATTGGACAACCCTCTTGAGGTCTGTCAGGGGTAGGGCTTTGGGCAGACATTGAAGTTTGACGCCTACCCCTCCAACATGCTCTGGTGAAAATGTAATGCATTGTTTAGATTAGATCATTTTGATCAGTTTACTGACAGATTCAATGAATTCTACAACATATAAATACGTAGTGGTTTGAAAATCTTGTCTAGTTTTGTGGGGGAATCCAGCATTGTAACTTTAAAACCATATTTAAAATATGGGACAACATCATACCCCCTCGTTAAGTATGGCACAGGCCAAGTTTCAACAGGTTAATTGAAGGATTGGAAGTTGTGATAATACACCGCAAGTGAGTAGATATATGTGTCGTAATGTGAATGTGTGGATCAATAATGCAGATTTTATGTCTGTTGCCATGGTGAAGAGGTTTCATCCTACAGCATTGTTCTAGTCTTCATTTATTGTCTACAGATCTGAACAGGGTCATCATGCTTTATGATTTGCATTCATATCACAGCTTACTGTGATCATTCTCTTTTCTTGAAGGACTAATCAAGGGTAATGAGGCTCTAAGGGCAATCGAACAATATGAAGTGGGAAAACCATAAGATTAATGTGTGTGGAATAAACACATGAATAAATCTGTTAAATCCTCCAGATTAATCACATGCATTCATGTTTTATTGTTGACTACCCTCATTTGACCTTTGACTTTCCTTCAGTCTGATCACTGATACCACTGGATGAGCTAAAATCAAAGACATACGTTCTCAAAGTCCCTTCTGAGGTCAAAGGATTAGTGTGTTTGTCTTGAGTGGTTTCATGCATTGGCAGGTTGGTGGGGAGAAAAACACACTTACAGGAAACATGTAAATTACAGTAACTGCATTTAAATGAAAGCAGATCTGTTCCTGAAAGACATCTTTTCATGTAAAGAGGCTGATATCTGATATAATTATAAATGACACATGGCCTCACTACAAAGAACGGCTCCACTAAGAGATTGCAATAAATCCTGCTTTGTTTCACTGATTCTGCTGATATTGAATAACCAGATTATCTCATTATACTCTTTCATTATGTCATTTCCATATGATCAAATCAAATAAGAAAGCAAGATAATTTACTAAATGGAGCTCTCAGTGGCCTAAGGAAATATACATTACATTCATAAAAGCATGAATAATAATGAAGAATGAACACGGTTTTCCTCTGAGATTGAATTCAAAATGGTTAGATAGAAACAAACAAGCCGTGTGACCTCAGTGAGAGTGACAGCGTTCCCTCAGGGACTTCTGTTTCTGATCTGCGTCTGTGTTTTCTTCCCTGTGTGAAAAGCTTTTTATGATTCTCTGTGTTCCGTATCTCTGTAAAGAGATCTCAGTTCATCCCCCACCAACCGTTTATTTTTTGTTTTCTCCGGCTCAATAATCCAATAAAGTAATGATTTCCTCAAACCTTCAAAAACAAGAACTTGGAGAATGCACTGAGAAGCAAAACACAAATATTGACTAAGTAAAATTTAAAGCCATGAATGCAACTCATCTCTTATTTTTAGACTCAAGCTTGGTACGAAAAACTTGATGTCAATAGTGAACTTGGGGGCAAAGACTCAGACTTCCAGAAGCACCATCATACCAATATTGTTTTTTTATACAGGGTGGGCCAGAAAGATTTACCCATCGTACATCTCTATTTTGTTTGCTTAGCTTTTGTCCTAGAAACATACAATTTTGGATAGTTTCTCTTAAAAGGCATAGCTTTTGATGTACCTGAGTTCATTTGTTTACTCCAAATGATTGTCGAGTACGGCATCCAAGGGTAAGCGCGACCAGATTGTGGCCTTGAAGGAGGCTGGACTGACAACAATGCAAATCATGAAAAATGTGAATGTTTGTCATTAGACTGTCAACAATAAAGGTGGCCAACCAGTCAGAGACCAAGAGCCACAAAATTTACAGTGTTACTACAAAGAGCCACATCACACGCGTGGTCTTACAAACACACTTCCTCTTACACATAAATGAAATACATTAAATGAAAATCAATAAATTTCCAATTTTCAAAGCAAGATTTATTGTGTTTGTAAGAGCATTTATATTTGTACTTGGAGCAGTGTCAAAGACAAATTTCTGTTTTTACTTCAGAAGAGACAAAGTTCCATCTATCTATCTATCTATCTATCTATCTATCTATCTATCTATCTATCTATCTATCTATCTATCTATCTATCTATGTGCGATTGAGACGAGCGCATCTAGAGAAGAGAAACTGAAACTTAAGTGATCAGCACACCACTACCCACAGCAATATATTTATAAATATTTTTATGGACACACTGGAAGATAAAGAGCCACATGCGGCTCGCAAGCTGCAGGTTGGCCACCCCTGGTCTACAATATCATGAAACAATACAAGAAGACTGGCAATACCACCAGCAAGCCAATCCCTGGAAGAAAACATTCAGTCCGGACCATAAGGGTTGTTGAGATGATGAGGAGCAGAATCCAAAGGAATACTCACAGCAGCATGAGGGCAAAAGCAAAGGAAGTGAACATCTCAAGAACTTCACTGAGAAGAATCGTCAAACAGGAAGTTGGACTGAAAGCACTAAAAATGAAACACAGACTACTGATTTCAGCTGCTTCTAAGAAAAAACGGAGTGCCACAGACAAAGTCCTGGTTTGGTCTAATGAGAAGATCTTCTTGGCTGCTGTTGCATCTGACGGCTCAATGTCTCCTTTGGTCGTCATTCAGGAGGGTGTGAAAGTGAACAGCCAGGTGTACCTTCAAATGCTTGAAGAAAAAGTGTTGCCTTGGTGTACCAATGTGTTTGGAAACCAGTTTGTCTTTACACAAGATGGTGCAGCAGCTCACACATCCAATGTCACACAGGACTGGTTCAAGCAGCACTTTCCTGGCTTCTGGGACAAGAACATGTGGCCTCCGTCAAGTCCGGACATCAATCCAGTGGACTTAGCGATCCGGTCTATCCTGGAGAGGGAGGTCTCAAGAGTATCTCACAGCAGTGTCACCGCTTTGAAGACAGCTCTGATGAAGTCATGGTCAAAACTTGATACAGAGACAGTGCTGCGCTCATGCCAGGCAGTGCCAGGTCGTCTCCAGGCAATGATAAAGGCAAAGGGTGGCCATATTGAGATGTATATTTTTTTGGTGACAGAGATTTAAGTATAGAAACTGTGTTCAATGTTTGTTATGTTTGTCTGCAAGTATTTTTGGATAGTGCAGAAAAAAACAATGAGTGAACCTTTCTGGCTCACCCTGTATACCATTAACTTTGTGAAAATTCCTACAGAGAGAATTGAAAAGCTAACTTTCAGGGTCAGGCTCTATGCAGCACCCTGGCAACCCTCACTTTGTAAGGCACTTTTTTTGGACTTGAACCAAACAAAAAGCTCTTTACAAATACCAGGACAACAGATGAAAATAATGTTTTATGGAGTTATTCAAGCGCTTCTGAGTTTCAATAAAAAGAAGGGAATAAATATTTGACAAAGTAGAAAAGTTCTTGAATTAATGCTTCTTAAACAAATTCCTCCACGCAAAAGTTGAAGATTGAAGGACAGACTTAATCTTTCATCTTATCTTTTGTTTTTAGTGAAACAAAAAAAACTGAGTCACTAGGAGGAAGGATAAAAGCTGTGCTATCATCAGAAAAATTCTCAGAGGTATTTTGTGAAGTCTACTCCTCAGGGGGAGCAGCACTCCCACTCTCCTTCCCTCTGAATTTATTGAGGCACTGACTTTACTCCAGCTTGAAGGCATCCAATGAGGATTTACGGGTAGTCTATTGAATCTGGTCAAGTTGAGTCTGTGCTTTTTGTCGTATCAGTCAGATTCAAAGCAGCCACTGCAACTTACAATGACTCCACATGTTACTGTAGTGTGTTCATTCACACATAGTTCATAAAAACCTTCAAAATCAATTTTTACACATTGATCAACAAGAGTTTCCAACTTGAAAGATGCTCTTTATGTGCAATTTTACAGTTAAGTTCAGCCTCTTCAACAGAAAGGATCTTTAAGTGATACTTAAACTCAGGATTTTTTTTCTCAAGGACAGGTTGAACGGAGTAGAAGGAAAAGAAAGGAAAGCTTTGGTCTCAAAGTAATGTCTGCATTTAAAAAGCAGTCTTATATTGCGTTTCAGTTTGCCCTCTTTGAAATGTCTTTGAAAAGCATATTTTCATTGAGGTGCTTTTGCATCAGATTTTAGCTTACCATGTTTTAATCATCAAAATTCTACTTGTTTTTAATTTTTATTAATTAATTTATTTATTTTTTACTTTTTTTATAGTATCATAGGCAGGATCTTGAAGCTTTTTTTCTTTTGTTGTTTTAATTGATTTTTTTTTTTAAATTTTCTCTGTTTTTAGTTTTCTGATCTGTTCCTTTTCTTTAATTTGGTGGTGCTTTAATATATTGTTGAATTTTTTTTTTCTTCTTTTCTCACATTTCTCCTTTAATTCATTTTTCTTTCATTTTTTATTTTTCTTAATGTTCAATTTAATTTTTTGGGAAAACACTTTATAAAATTTTGAAAACTACAAAATATATTGTAATATGTAATATATAATAATTATAATAATAATAATAATAATAATAATAATAATAATAATAATAATAATAATAATAATAATAATAATATTATTATTATTATTATTATTATTATTATTATTATTATTATTATTATTATTATTATTATTATAATAAATACTACAGAGGCACTCTTAGGCACTCTAAAAGCTTCATTGTATTATAGTTGAGTCAGTGCTGGAGCAAAACTGATGACAATGCTAATGTCAATCCCAGTGTAAGCTTTAACTACCTCCTAAGTTTTTTTCTAAGAATGTAGCAGAGCAAAAATGATCGAACAAATTCATGAGAAGCAGCCAAACTGTGAATAAATAGCTTCCTGCATCTCAAACCCTGGACTGCTTCCACAGTCTTGTCCTCTACCTCTTGTGAACTTCCTGCTCTCTTCTCTTCCCGTTAACTATTGATTTTGCTTTGCTTACTTTCTTCTCCTGCCTCACTGCTCTCTCTCACTCAGTTCTGCATGTACTTAATCTAAATCCTCTGAATCTTTACCCTCTCCTTGTTCATTTGCTTTGGCCTCAAATGACTCCTGACTTCCTTAGATGTGTCAGGACAATAATAATATAATAATAATAATAACTTTATTTATATAGCACCTTTTAAAAACACAAGTTTACAAAGTGCTTTAACATAAACATAAACATAAGCACACATACAAAAAATAAATAAAAGTAAATAAATAAAACCAAGCACAAAAACAAAACACACAGTTCAAGACGCACTTGTGGAGAAAGACATCATGTATGAGGGCAACAGGAAGCATAGTCAGGGACCCAGACAATACAGGAACCATACAACGTAAAATGAGACCACGAGGACTGGGATAAAAGCTAAAACACAAACTCAGTGAGATAAAGGAGGAAAAGGCAATGGAAAGTGCAATAAAAGACAGTTACAAACATCAAATATAAATATAAAAAAATGAAAGATAAATATGAACAGAATAATGATGATAGATAAACGAAAAATAAGAATAAAAAAAATAAATAAATAAATAAATAAGAGAGCAAAAAATGAAAGAATGAAAGAATGAAAGACGAAAGACGGCATCACATAAAAGCCAGCCTATAAAAGTGGGTTTTTAAAAGTGATTTAAAAGAACCAACAGACTCTGCATGCCTTATCTCCTCTGGCAGGTCGTTCCAAAGTCGAGGAGCTCTGACAGAGAAAGCTCTGTCACCTTTAGTTTTGAGCCTCGACTTTGGAACGACCAGGAGACCTTCGCCAGAGGATCTGAGGCTGCGAGCTGGCTCATATTTAATTAAAAGCTCAGAAATGTAAGTAGGAGCACGTCCTG
Source organism: Halichoeres trimaculatus (assembly GCF_033239565.1). Classification (NCBI taxonomy): domain Eukaryota; kingdom Metazoa; phylum Chordata; class Actinopteri; order Labriformes; family Labridae; genus Halichoeres; species Halichoeres trimaculatus. The sequence goes on from NW_027437197.1 coordinate 22,659,442, forward strand.
TGAGAGCTTTAAAAGTGATCAATAAAATCTTAAAATCAATTCTAAAACTGACAGGAAGCCAGTGGAGGGAGGCTAAAACTGGTGTGATGTGATGCCGTCTATTAAAACCAGTTAAAAGCCTAGCTGCTGCATTCTGTACTAGTTGGAGGCGAGAGAGAGATTTTTTGTTTAAGCCAGGTAGGAGGGAGTTACAGTAGTCCAGTCTGGAAAAAATGAAGGCATGAATTACTTTCTCAAGGTCTGGAGGGGTGAGTATTTGTTTGATTTTTGAAATGGAGCGCAGATGGAAGAAACCAGACTGGGTGATTTTATTGATGTGGGTGGAGAAGGTGAGTTCAGAGTCAAAGATGACTCCTAGATTTCTGGCTGAAGGTTTAATGTTTAATGAGAGTGGACCGAGAGAGGACTGTATCAGGGGGGAATTTGGTATGTTACAGAGAATTATTTCAGATTTTGAGTTGTTTAGTTGAAGAAAATTTTCTGCCATCCAACAATTGATATCATTGAGACAGTTCATGACAGCAGCTAGGCCCTGTGTGTCCTCAGGTCTCAGGGGAAGGTATATCTGTGTGTCGTCCGCATAGCAGTGAAAGGAGACCTGGTGGCGCTGAATTAGATGGCCAAGGGGCAGCATATAAATAGAAAATAAAATTGGACCTAAAACTGAACCTTGCGGTACACCACAGGCAATCGTGGAAGTAGAGGAGCTGTGATTGCCTATGGTGACCGCAAAGGTTCGCTCTAAAAGATAAGACTGAAACCAGCTAAGTGCAGTGTCCTTGATACCCACCCAGTTTTTGAGTCGTTTAATTAAAATAGCGTGGTCAACTGTGTCAAAAGCTGCACTGAGATCTAAAAGGATTAAAATTGAGCCCTCCCCTCTGTCTGCTGCTAAAAGAAGATCATTGGTCACTCTGAGGAGGGCTGTCTCAGTGCTGTGACCTGCTCTAAAACCAGACTGAAATTTCTCAAAGAGGTTGTTTTCAGACATAAAACTTAAAAGCTGTGAGGAAACCACCTTCTCTAAAAGTTTGGATAAAAATGGAAGTTTTGAAATCGGTCTAAAATTGTTAAAATCAGTGGGATCAAGGTTTGGTTTCTTTAAAAGGGGTTGGACGACAGCGTGTTTGAAAGCAGAGGGAAATACTCCCTCTGACAAAGAACTATTAATGATAGATAAAATACTGGGTCCAACCGTTTTAAAAACCTCTTTGAGAAATCTGGTGGGGATAAAATCAAGACTGCACGTAGCTGGTTTCATATGGGCTAAAATATCTGATAAAAAGGATAAGGACACCGGCTCAAAACTGCTAAAATACTGAAGAACTATCCTGCTTATGGCTAACGGGAGATCAGGAGGAGAGATCTGTTGCTGAATGTCCATTACCCTGTTCGTAAAATGAGTTAAAAACTTCTCACACGTGTCCTGAGAAGCGTCAGTAAAATAAGAGGGGGAGGGGTTAGTGAGGGAATCTAAAACCTAGGACAAGGGATGGGAATGGAAACATGGTCCTCTTAAAAGCCATTTCCTGTTTATCAACACTGGAAACATCATCAACACATGAGTACACTGATAGTTCTTTGGAGTCTCTTGGCTCCATGAAGCAGTGCTATAAACTACATCAAGTCATGTCACATGCATTAAATCATTGATGCATTTGTTGTCAAATAAGGATTTTGGATTGTCAACCTGCTGCTATTAAACAACACAACCAAATGTCTGGTGTCTAGGTGCTTGGTTTGCTGAAATGCAATGGGATCTAAGATCTGAATAAGTTTTAATAAAAGAAAAAAACAAATTAAGCACTTTGGATCTTCTTTGAGATGAAAAAATGTCAAGACTTTGTTTGCTTCTGTGTGATATTTATCCTTCTCTGCAAAAAAGCAGCTGTGGAAATCATACCCAAACTTTATCCTGAGTTACATTAATGATAAACATTTTAAACTTCAAACTGGAAGGATTACAGTTAGTTAGCAGACTAAACACATGTAAAGAGATTCAACGAGAGATGGGAGAGATGAAACCACATCCTCTCACAGAAGCAGATATTAACTATGAAAGCACTCAGAGAGCGCAGACCTCCTCAAAGCATATTGTGATTGTCACCAACCCTTTAGTCCTACTTTAATGTTATACTCCCTTTCAGCAGACTGTCTGCTACAATTTGGTGTCAGTTGCAGGTTTGTACGATAATTTGTTTCCTGACAGTGTTGAAAATTATGATGACCCAGTACATAGTTCATATTCCAGATCTTAGTATCCAGAATATTGCCAGGATCTGGATCGTACTTTTACATCTGTCAGAAATTACGGTGACCTTGTCTTGTATTGTTTTGCAAAGCAATCCGACCATTTATGGAGAAGTTATATACACATATGGTGAAAACGGCCCTATCTCACAATAATAAAGAATCCTTTAAAATAATTTAAAATAATCCTGGATCCAGACGGTGATCCAGATCACCTCCAAAATTTAATCACTTCTTCATTATCCCATTTCGAACATTTCCTGAAAATTTCATCAAGATCTGTTCATTACTTTTTAAGTTATGTTGTTCAGACAAACAGACAAAATCATAACCTCCTTAGTGGAGGCAACAATGGAGGAAACAACAACAACAAAGAAAAAAACATGTTACAGTCTGGTTAAAAAAATTAGTTTGGGCCTGAATTTCTCTACTTGCAAACACTAAAAGGGGGGTGTATTTTTTCCTAACTTGTTATGTGTGAAGACTTACAAGTTTTTCCCATGTAAGGAAATGCCTAACTCAACTGACAGGTAGGCACTCTTTATCTGTCTGTAGAGGGACAGAAGGCCCGCCTCTTTACTGAATCCAAACTCTGTTAAGCTGGGTAGAGATCTGTTTCCACTAACGCCTCTGTCAACAACAGGCTTCAAAACTCTGTATCAGAATCATGGGTGATCTCTCTGTTTCAGAAGCACCTGCCAGCAAAAATTAGATTGAGACAACTGATGGGTCAGGTGATGCCAGGCTAGGTATGGTCAGTACTGTGAGGCAAGGGCATTTGACAGGAACTAATCTATTATTATAAAAACAAAAATAGGCAGTTGTGAAAACTAAAGTAAACAAATTTGGTGTTATTTTTTATAAGACATATCATCCAGATAGAATTACAACCCGTTTAACTTCTGAACATGAGCTTCAACTGGTTCAACTGATTTAAGCCAAAGATTTGAATACAGAGTCTTCTTCTTCCAACAAATTTAAGAAACAAAAGGGTTCATGGTGTCAAAAAGTACAAAAGACTTTTTAAGAAGACATGACATTGAAATAGATAACAAAAATAGTATTATCCATTCCTGAAAGAGAAACACAGTTTAAGCACTATCACAGTTCGTAACCACACATGGCCTTGTCTTGCCTTTATAAATCAAGTAATCTCTCAGTTTCAGATAAAACTAAAATTTTCCTTCACCAAAATGCAAGCAATGCTGCCCTATTGTCAAAATGTTTTAATATTTTTTTTCAACCTTTCTGGGTTCACTTTTTGAAACTTTAAATTCTTATTCTATTAAAGTTTGTGGTGTGAATCTAAGCATACAAAGTCTGCTTAAATGGCAACACAGTGATGAAATATATATTTTTTGTTTCTTTTTTTTCTCCTGAATGACCAGAACTTGCAAGGACACCACAAGTTTTCAAGCTGATGTGAGAAAGGATATAAAACACAGTGAGGAGTACAAACTTAAATATTAACCTTACAGTTGAATTAGAGCGTTCGATGGTGATGGATGGATGTCAAGCCGAAGGGAATTAAATTTTCCTCTACCTCTGGAATCAGAAGAGACTGGCTTGTGTGATGAATGGTGACATTTATTTGATTTGGGAGATATTACAGAAGGTACTGTCAAGAAATATAAATGGATATATTTCACAATCATATTTTACCAGACAGCAGATTCTCTGTTGAGGATGTGCAGCGATGCTGGGAAAAGTAGACGGGGAGAAAAGATTATAGAGATGAAAAAAACAAAAACATTGTCAAGTGGAAATTCATCAAACAACAACTGTGTGAAGTGTCAGATCAACTAATAGATGAGTTGTGAAATGTAATCAAAGTGGTTGTCTGAATCTTTGACTTTGAGGCGGTTAACTCATTTAAATGTTCACAACAATCATCGGTGAGGATCAGACCCAGTAACAGAAGTTAAAGTGGATTTTGGAATACAAACCACAGCTTTTCAATCTCCTATCAAATACTACAGTGCACTTCTCAGCTTGTCGTTTTTTCACACTGTTGAGGAGTAAATGGCAATCATAGTAGTGTCTTGTCACAAAGATTCAAGCTACTTCAGTTGACAAAGAAATGAATGGCCAACCTGTTCGATCTGCAAGAAAAATAATCTCAAGCTGTGTCTTCCTTTTCAGGTTTTCTTTCCTTCATTTCATCAACATTTTCTGTGTATTTGAGGGCAGGCTTCTCAAATCGTTGGCCTAGACAAAACCTAGACCATGCTACAGAACCCCCCTGTCCTCAACCAACTAATCAGCAATAAAAGGACACAACTCTCTTTAACAGGTGGTACCACCGAGTCTTTCTCGAGGCGGCAGTCAGGATCATGGCTCAGCATAACAATAGGTCTTTCAGCAGTTTGGTGAAATCTCACTCAATCTGTCCAAATTCATCTAGCCACTGCAGCCAAAACCAAAAAGACTCTATCGCCCAGCTCCAAAGAACTGCCATCAGTCATGTGTGGATCCAAGCTGGCAGCTTGATTATAATTTTGGCTGTTCTTGGGTAAACTGTTGGATATGTGGAGTTTATGTATAACAAAATGCCTCAGACAGAAGGGTTTCATTTCTGACAGTTTGTACCAAAAGTGAAATTAAACAAATTCAAATACACTGTGTATCGAAGAGTTTTGACTTTTGTGAGAAGTCAGTTCTTTGATGGATCTGATGGAGGAGTTTCACACTTTCCCAGCTTCCAGGGGAACATATGGGAGACTCTTGGCTGTTAATCACAATCATTTGTCTCTGTCTGCTTGATGACTCCCTTCATCTCCCATAAACGTAATGAGGAGTTTATACCCATTTAAAGGCATTGGGGCATGGCATTTATGGGCAGTAATTGCAATTCATATGCATTCCTCATAAGTTGTGGAACAAGGTCACTAAAGGGATGGTTAATTAGATTTAAATTTTTAAAAAAGTTATTTCCTGAGATTCCTTCAAAGAGAAAGCACTTTCACATTTCTCTGTTACATCAAAGGAAAGTTACAGGATCTGACTCTCTTATATGATGTGCTAAATGAAAAATTCACCTTCATTTCCATCTGAAACTCATCAGCCACAGATGAAATCCATAAAAATGTGGAATTTTGCAAGGTATGAGTTAGAAAACAAACAAGGCCATTCTTTTACAGTATGAAGGAACCGATGTCACAGTGCTACAGATGACTGCAATGTCACAACATATTTATCTTAGTGTGTCCACTTTAGGCTGTTCATTTGAAAGGAAACATGATTATTTTGACTTTCAGGGCTCCAGGAGTTGCAAAGTTTGGCTCCTTTATTCTCTGTAGTGGTTTTGAATGATTTACCTGCCTGTTTTAGTGATGCAAGTCAGCATCCAGAGCATCTAGATCCTCTCAAATAAAAGCTTGACGCAGCTATCTGTTTAATGAAAAAAGCATTGCGATTGACGCATTTTGGCTCTACAAAATCAAAAATGTATGACAGTGCATGTAAACAAAAACATATACAGCTCTTTAAATCTGGAATCAGAGGCATTGTAGTAGACTGGATCAAAAGCTATTTGAATGGCAGAAAGCAGTTTGTGAAGCTGGGTAACCATTGCTCATCTTGCTTGGACATTGTTTGTGGTGTCCCACAGGGTTCGGTATTGGGACCCAAATTGTTTATTCTTTACATTAGTGAAATCTGTCAAGTGTCTGAACTGATGAAACTCATTATTTTTGCTGATGATACTAGTATTTTTTGTTCCACTAATAATTTGAATCAGTTACAGAAGACAATCAACAATGAACTGAAGAAATTAAAAGCATGGTTCGATTATAATAAGTTATCTTTAAATACGAGCAAAACAAAATTTATGTTATTTGGGGGTCACAGAGTTAACATGCAGGTCCAGATAGAAATAGATGGGGTTGAGATTGAAAGGGTGCATGAAAACAGATTTCTAGGGTTGGTCATGGATGACGAGCTTAGCTGGAGATCACACATTAAACATGTACAGTCAAAAGTTTCAAAAAGCATTGCAGTTATAAACAAGGTAAAACATATCCTGGATTACAAGTCACTTCACACTCTCTACTGTTCTTTAGTTCTGCCATACTTCATGTACTGTGCGGAGGTTTGGGGAAACAACTACATAACTACATTACAGTCACTTATCACTTTGAAGAAGAAAGCAATAAGAACCATACATTAGGTTGGCTATAGGGAACATACTCATCAGCTATTTCTAATTCTAAAGTCAAGATTGCTAAAATTCCTTGACATTGTTTCTTACCAGACAGCAATAATAATGCACAAAGCAAGAAACAATCATTTTTTTTCCTTACACTGACCCCCTTCAAGGTTTTGCAATTATAAAGAAAAACATTTTCAATTTTTTATTTTTATTATTTTATTTTTTTGTATTAGTATGCCATAGAGAATCCCTGTAGGGACTCCCAGACCGTTTAATAATAACTTAAAACTTATCTCAGAAGCCAAAAAAAAGGTTAAAAAAAAAGAAAAGAAAAGGTGAATAGTGGACGCCATGTTTCAGATTTCTGATGTAAGATTAACAAAGAGATATTTAACCTTCCTTGAATACTGTTCAAACTTTTCATTAAACCTGTAAGTAACATGGTAGGCTTCTTTAGCTTGATCAGCAAATTTGCTATCTCAGTCAGATAATCTCTTTACAATCATATAAATTGTATATATAGTGTATATCTATATCACTTTGTCTGGTGGATGAAAAATAAACAAGGTAGGATTTTTCTCTTATTACACCTGACGTGTGTTTTTGTCCCTTATCTTTTATCAGTTTCTATTCTACACTCAATTCTTTGTATTTTTTCCTATCTAGCAATCATCGCTCTGGGGGGCTGCAGGCAAAGAAGCTTGTTAAGGCCTTGAACCCAATTTTGAGTTGTTGTTTTTTTTCCCCCATTTACTCGATACAGGTGCCACACTATCTATAAGAGGAGAAAAGCTGAAAAAAAGCAGTCTGAGTCACAGGGAGAAATAGTCTCTGTAGTATATGATCCATCAATGTGACAAATGTAAAGATACAACAGCTGTCTATCTCATTCCTTCATTTAGCTGCTTCTATCTATCCTTCATGTTTGAAATTCCAGACGCTTTCAATTGTAAAAGTTGAAGAAATAACAGTCATTTAAAAAAATAATTTAACTCATTTCAACAAAGTCGAGATGTAAATTCATTTTGGCAGACCAAAAGCTGATGTCGAGACCTGTATGTTTTCTATTTTTAAGCCAGCAGGAGTGTGTGTGCTGCTTTACACAGGTGCATCTCCATAAATTACAATCTAGTGGAAAAGTAGGTTCATTTCAGTAATTCAACTTCTTAGACCCAAGTCAGTGGTCCAAAGTCCTCTTTTCAGACAAAAGTAATCTATGTTTGACATTTGGGATCAATTAAGGACATCTGAATGCTTAGAGCCCAGAGGAAGTCAGGAGGACGCTTATAAATTGTTGTGCTGTGGTGTGACAGGTGTCTCTGTGCCAAAGCAAGGTAGCATCGTAAATGTTTCAGAACTGCCTTAATCCTTGGTGGCATAGATTCAACAAGGTACTGGAAACATTTCACAGAGAGTTTGGTCCATATTGACATGATAGCATCACACAGTTGCTGCAGATTTGTCGGGTGAACATCCATGATGAGAATCTCCCGTTCCACCACATCCCAAAGGTGCTCTATTGGGTTGAGATCTGGGGACTGTGGAGGACATTTGAGTACAGGGAACTCATTGTCATGTTGAAGAAAGCAGTCTGAGATAATTCCAGCTTTATGACATGGAGCGTTATCCTGCTGGAAGTAGCCATCAGAAGATGGGTACACTGTGCTCATAAAGGGATAGACATGGTCAGCAACAATACTCAGGAAGGCTGTGGACTTTAAACCATGCTCAGTTGGTGCCAAGGGGCCCAAAGTGAGCCAGGAAAATATCCCCCACACCATTACACCAGCAGCAGCAGCCTGATACAAGGCAGGATGGATCCATGCTTTCATGTTGTTGAGGCCAAATTCTGACCCTACCATCTGAATGTGGAGCAGAAATCCAGACTCATCAGACCAGGCAACGTTTTTCCAATCTTCTATTGTCCAGTTTTGGTGTTGCTGTCTGAATTGTAGCCTCAGTTTCCTGTTCTTAGCTGACAGGAGGGTCACCTGGTGTGGTCTTCTGCTGCTGTAGCTCATCTGCCTCAAGGTTGGACGTGTTGTGTGTTCAGAGATGCTCTTCTGCAGACCTCGGTTGTAACCAGTGGTTATTTGAGTTACTGTTGCCTTTCTATCAGCTCCAACCAGTCTGTCCATTCTCCTCTGACCTCTGGCATCAACAAGGCATTTTGTCTCACAGAACTGCTGCTCACTGGATATTTTCTCTTTTTTGGACCATTCTCTGTAAACCCTAGAGATGGTTGTTGGTTAAAATCCCAGTAGATCAGCAGTTTCTGAAATACTCAGACCAGCCTGTCTGGCACCAACAACAATGCCACGTTCAAAGTCACTTAAATCACCTTTCTTCCCCATTCTGATGCTCGGTTTGAACTGCAGCAGATTGTCTCGACCATGTCTACATGCTTAAATGCATTAAGTTTCATGTGATTGGCTGATTTGAAATTTGCGTTAACGAGCAGTTGGACAGGTGTGCCTAGTAAAGTGGCCGGTGAGTGTATATCTTTTAAAGCTTTTAACCAACTAAATCTCCTGTAAACACTTTTTGCCTTAAACCACAGACTACACTGCCTCCACAATTCTTGGTGGTATTTCAATGTTTGGTCCCCCTCTGACAGTTTTTCAGAAAACAAGCAAAGATAAGTCTTTCAGAGAGAAGCAAGAATATATGTTTTTTTATATATATCTATATTGTATCCCTTTTTCTTATGAGCTTAAAAAAACATCTATATATCCCAGCATAAAGCGAAGCAGGCTCTGTATGCTGCATCCTGTAGATTTGTACTCCATAACCAGGCTCCAAATATACAATAAGACACTGTCAGTTTATTCCATCTCTACTTTTTCATTTTGTTCTCTGTCTGAAAATAGCTCAGCAAGCCGAGCGCCCCTGTCTTTATTCACCTGTGGAAGCTGTGAGATTGTGTTGTGAAGGAGACCTCGACCCAATAGGCACCATGGAAAGCGCGGAAGGCCTTGTTGGTTTTGCTTGGAAAAAAAGCATCAAATAATCACTCTGGGTAAACAACATAACCTTCGCTGGCTGTCACCGGCTGAGATAGATGCTGTTCAAAGAGTGCAGTGCAGCGAGTTTGTAGGAGGAAATAACTGGAACCTGGGGACTTTTTTCCCCACATATATGTTAGCTGAACAACACCCACCATCTTATAACAGCTGGTTTTCAACTTACTTTGCAATGTGGGCTCACAAATTGCTTTTGAATCAAAAAGGAAACGCAATCAATGACTCAAATTCAGTTAATGGTTAAAATTCTGGAAATATATTACATTTACTGGTGTCAATGTTTAAATCTTTTACTCATACGTTGACTGTGAAGCTTCACCACCACATAATGAGTATTGAATCAAAGATAAATTTATGTTTGTTAAATGAAAATGTCTTGAAATGGCTTGTTTTTAGCACAGAACTGTTTGTCTAGATACAGTCTAAAATTTGAATCTAGATTCTCAGTTAACTGTTCTTCTACCATAAAACTGGATTTGTGCATTCAAACACAATATTTTGACGTCAAAGTTGATGTGATGGGAGCAGGAAATTTACTTTGGTAAGGGTCGAACCATGACAGCTGCACAACCCATGCTTTTGTGTGTCTCATATTACTGCAAAACTATAATAATGAATCTGAAAAAAAAGTGTGAAAGAGCATGTGTATTTCAGACATCAGAGCTAGACCCAAAGAGCATTAGACGACGGTGGCCTGGAGGACAAATTTGAGGGGATGATTTGGCCTCAGATTCCCCAGATTTCAAGCGCCAGTCAAGCATCTGTTGGATGTGTCCGCCCTTTCCTGCAGCTGACAGATGTGCTGCTTCTGATGTGATGCCAAATGCCATAACACACCTCCTGAGACCTGTAGATGTGCATCTGTTGAAGGACCTTTAAAATATATGGTAGGTGGTCACATGTGTAAGGGTTATTTGGTGCAGCCTTGTGGTACTCAGTGAGTCTATCACCTGTGCAAAATAGGGCTGCAAAAAACAACTACTTTAAAAGTTAACAAGGCATCTATACATGAGTACCTGGAATTTAAGAGTAATTTGTTACACTGCTTGTTTGTAGTAAAAGTAATATTACCACTGCAACGTGTTACTGCCTAAAACTGGCCATGACACAGCAGTAGAATTCACACACTGTGGCTCTCCTTCTCTTTAAACATTCACACTTAGCTGATTTGCTCCCATAAAAAGCAAGTTCAGATACCATATGTGCAGAAAGCTCTTCCCTTTAAGGCAGATGCTCTTAGACATCAATGTTAATATATATGAAGGAGCCAAGTCAAGGTGCTACAGGTGACTGCAATGTAAAAAAAAAACAACAACAAAGCATGTTTAGATTAGTGTGTCCTCAGCAGGCTTTCCATTAAAAAGGAAACTTGATTGTTTTGACTTTCAGGGCTGCAGTAGTTGTAAAGTCTGGCCCATTTGTCCTCAGGAGTGGTTTTGAATGGTATATCTTCCTGTTTTAGTGATGTGAGTCAGACTTGAGAGCATACAAATCAACTCAAATAAAAGCTTGACACAGCTTACTGATCAATGAAATAGCATCGCTATCGATGCATTTTGGATCTACAATACCAAAATTGTATGACAGATCATGTACACACCAACACATGCAGTTCTTCAAATTTGGATTAAAATAAATTATATGTACACAGAGCAGCTGTAAACGACATTCTGTTTTAATTTTGTACCAAATGGACAAGTACCTCGTAGCTAATCGTTTCTTAACTGTTTCATGAAATAGCATTGGTATCGATTCATTTTGGCTCTACAAAATCAAAAATTTTAGTTTTATAATTTTAATCCTAATGTTCAGAGTTTTATTATGTTTTAATGATTGTGTCTGTGCAAAGACTTTCAATGTGCACTGATGTCACCAACATCTTTAAGAATTTTAAATTTCTCTTGCTAATTTTGTTGGCTATATTCAAAAATTGTTAATACAAACTGATACTTAAGAAAGAATATCACTTCTATTCACTTATTGACTGTGCAATGCTGCTAATAATGGTGTTACTTTTTTGTTGCATGATTTTTGGGTGTGAACTGAGGGCACATAATCCTAACATTCCCTAATATCAATTTGTCCTAAAAGCTAGGGGTGGGCTGATCAATCCAAATATCGATAGTATCAATACCAACGTTGGTATTATCACAAATAATACCAGTGTAAAAAGATTGATACTCTAGTTTAATTGTTCCTCCTGCATGCACTGACATATATATATATTTTTACTGACATTTGTTTTAGTGTAAAAATTCCTTAGACTTATTTATTTTATTTTTTTTAAATAGCGTAATAATGGGAGAACTTTATTTTTTTTGTATTGTAGTCTTTAACTCTGTACCTCAAAAAACATTTTGTTTTAATTTTACCTAAAAGTGATTTTTTTTTTCATTTTATTTTTTTTAAGGGCTGAATTCCACACAAAACAATGTCCAGGGGAAAATGTGTTTTGTTACTGTTTTATTGTTTCTAAACATAAATGTTTACCATTTCACTAAAATATTTCGTGGTCACCTTTAAACTTTGCCTAAATTCTCCTAGGTTTTAACGACATAATCAAAAGAAAAAAATCATGATACATCAACCTTTAATATTTTAAGTATCGGTATCAGTATTGGCAATACTGGCCCTGTATTTACTTGGTATCAAATCGATACCAAATTCCCAGTATCACCCACTTCTACTAAAAGCTTTTCATGGTGTTTGTATTTGTATATGAAACACACAGACAAGCTTTTAAATCACTCTAACTGCAAAGTGAGGAGCCTGCTTCTTTAATGCAAATGCACATTGGTCATTTGAGACAAGGCAATGATTGGCAATGATTTGATTTGTATGAACACTAAGGAGAGGATTCTGCCATAAATCAAATCCAGTAACTGAAAATTACTGCTCTGAAAGCAATGCTTATACTGCACCATGTCTGAGTTTCTTTTTCCCCAATCTGCTGCTACTGCAGCGATTAGAAAGATAAAACACCTACTCACACAAAATCCTTCCATAAAACACTCAGACAAACACTAAACTGGCTCTAATGAATCCACTTCAGTTGCTTCAAATGACCATGTACATAAAAAGCTTTTCATTTTGACAAATAAGCAACTAAAGAATTCAATCAAGGCGGTTTACCATAGAGCTGACGATGCTGCTGGGTTGATGTGACAAGCAGAAGAAAGATAGTCAGGATAAAAGAGAGAAAGAGCAACGAATTGACAGGAAGTGGGGGGTTACTGTAGCTGATTGACAGCTTGAAAACTTGTTTATCATAGGCCTGCAGATGTGACTGCCGTGGCACCAGAGGGCAGCTGCTCTGTTATTCCGGTCAGGTACTACGCTCCATTTCCTAACCTGTCAGCACGGACAAGCTAAACACAGGGCTTTTTGACATCAGCATTTTACATCGCTCATTCTCACTGACAACTCCAATCGAAAGGAGGCTTGACATGGTGTCATTCCCACTTGGCCCCCCCGGCAACCTATGTGCTGTGCTTACAGTTTGAGAGGAGGATCAGTGCCGTCGATGACAGTTTTTGTTTCTCCCAGGTATGCAGAGGAAAATGTCACGGTTGGCATCCGCGCTCCAAGCAGAAATTGTTCTTGCTTCAGATTGTTTCTTGATGTGTGATGAGATCACCCTTTGAATTCAGACTTTTTTTTTTTCTGTCAGCAGAAGGTCATAGTGTATGATGACTTTGCCTGGGAGAATAAGAAAGACAGGTTGGAAGTTGATTTACTTCAAATGTGGGTTTTAACAGAGCGGGGAAAATATTTGTGGAAATGGTCTGACATTTTCTTGTAAGAGCTCATGGAAAACCGCTTCATGGCTGAATACTAACTACAGTAAGAGCTGACAGAAAAAAAAAAAACAAAAAAAAAAACAGAAAAGCTGAAATATAATCTGTGGTCTCAGGGTTAAAGCATTTGATGCTTAGAAAACCTGGTAGTGATCTTTGTAGACAAGTGAAAGACTCAAAAGTTCCCTGATAAAACTGTATTACAGCTGAAAAAACTTTTTTTTTTTTTTTTTTCAAAAGAGATCAGTGTTTTCTTTCTCTCTCTTTTTTTTTAATAATTTGATGTATTAGAGTTGGGAGTGTAATGGTGCACAAATATTGCTGTTTAAAACACAATTTGATGTTGTAGTTCAGTCATTTTTGGTATGGTAAAAGATGCTGTGAAAGTGTGGTATGTTACGACGTCAAGTGTGTCAAAAGTGTCTTTTTTTTTAGACCAAACAAAACAGTGTTAGCAAAGTATGTGAAATGGAAAAACACATTCAAAATTTTCTGTACTCTTAAAAATCAGGCAACAGAAGGAAGTTATGCCATTTCTCACTGTATCAGTAAGCATGGAAAACCATTAAAGGAGACTTTCCTTCCTAAACAACAACAGTTGATGATTTAATGAAAGAAGTAAGTGTTGGCACTTTGGGCATCAGTGTATTTTAAAGTCATGAAAAAAGTTGCCTATCCCTGCTATAAAGATACATATATACTGCTACTGTGTATGTTTAATTTGGTTGCGTTTTGCTCCCTTAGGATTTGATTGCATTTTATGATGCTTCAGTGCATCAGTCAGGTTGCAGTTGCTATCCATGGTATTGGCCAAAGAGTGGCGCTCGATGCACCAGTGAGCTGCGGCCTAAACTTTCCTTTGATTATAGGCTGCAAGAGCAGCAACATCAGCCACAGTTGAATAACAGACAAAAAAATGTAAAGTCTTTCCCAAATTCAGATTCTAGTTCTACCAGAATAACACAAGACTGAATGATTCATAACTCTGTTTAATTGTTATAGAATAGAATAGAATAGAATAGAATAGAAAATACTTTATTTATCCCCGAGGGGAAATTCAGGAGTCACCGCAGCATTTAAGAAAACAAAAGTAAGAAAGAGTATAGAAAGTGCAAAAATGTCCATAAGAAATTAGATGACGACATCCCGTCCACCACTCGTCCACCACTCTCCAGCCCAGTCAGTCTCCACCTCCACAGGGTCCAGGACTGAGCCTCCCCAGCAGTCTTTAGTCTCTGTCTCCTGGATCCTGTCTGCTCACAGCAGGCGAAGCTCCTCCAATGTGGCGCCGGCGTCCGATGTCAGCTCCGTCAGGCACGTCCGTGAACAGCACGGTGCCGCTGGGCTAGCACAGCTAGCTCGTCCATCCCCCGGAGCTAGATCCCACGTTCCCAACAACGATGGATGGAAGGACAGGTCCACGTCGTCACCTCCCAGCTCACATCCGAGAACCAGCATGTCGTCCTCACCTCTTCCTCCTCAGCTCGAGGGAAATCATCAAGCCCTACACTAGTTAGCATTGACATGCTACAGGCTGCTAACAGCTAATTTCGCTTGTAAACAATGCAGCCATGGATACATGTAGGATCTCCAGACAAACACAGGAGAAAAGTAGTAAAAAAATATCGCCGAAGCCACAAAAAGTTTGGTGTCCGTGACCGACAATGAACCATACAAAGTGATGATCCACTCCAAATACAAAGATTACGAAAAAGAGACAAAAAAATTACAAGAAAAGGACAAAGACGAGAGAGCTGCCGCAACAGGCAGCTACTTGGGTAGCGCCTAGCAACGGAAAAGTTATGTATATATATATATTTTTTTTTTTCCCAATATGCTAAAAGTTGGCACACTCAGCTAATTTTCTTTAGACAGGGCATCTAACAAAACAAGAAAACATATATATATATATATATATATATATATATATATATATATATATATATATATATATATATATATATATATATATATATATATATATATATATATATATATAATTGTTATTCTTTAATTTTTTTTCTCAAAAAAAAAAAATCAGAAAGTGGGTGGGACCCATAACGCCGGCCTTTGTACACTCCCCCTCGACTCTCTGAGACACAAACACACACACAAACCTATGGTAACCCCAGGTAACCACTGTTTGAGCTCACAGAAAAGCTGATCTTGGGTTTAAACAATTAGAACTAGGAATTTTTTTGAGGTGATTAGTTTGGAAATTGTTGTTCTATAACAATTTTTTTGGATGTACAAGACAGGCTGTGTGTGAGGTGCTAGCATTTAAGGTTGATGAGGGAATCAATTTCATCAGCCTAATAGCAAACTTACCTGTAGGCTTCATTGCATGATTGACAGAGATTAGGAAATCCATACAAAATAAATTGGTTAGCAATACTTATAAAGATAATATAAACATAATATTAAAAATAATGACACAAAATAAGTAAACAAAATGAGTTCTTTCTTCTGTTATGTAAACTTTAACATATGTCTTAGGCCATAATGATTTCTTTGACATTTGCATTTTACTGCCGCGGTACATTTCTGCATTAAACTGAAAGTGTCATATAGAAATGGTTTGAAACATTAACTTGTCCATTTACGCTCCGAAATGATAGTAAAGCTTAGTTTAGACCAAACCACAAATAAAATAGAAAAAGTAGTGCAATAGTAAGTTAGCAGTAGCTTACTCCAGCAGTGTGTAGAAAAAGAAAAGTTCCCTTTGATTTGATTGCAAGTGAAAATGAAAGCTTTTATTTTTTCTTCAAAAGAGCCTGAGAAAGCAAAATGTTGTTTTGTTGCTTTATTTTCTACTCAAAGATAAAATTTCAGTCACAAGTATTAGAAAACCCAGCAGAGTCTTTGATGCACATGCGTCATTGCTTTGGTTGGTGAGTCAGCCTGTCTTACAGTTTCCCAGGCTGGGGCTTTTAGTAACACGCTTTATCAACTCTATTCAGTTCTTCACAACAAAGCACTCAGGCAATTTAAGTTCTGATGAACCTTTGGAAAACAATTACTCTGAAACCTATCTTATCAGCACAGTATGAAATTTAAAGGGAGCGTTCAAAAGGCTGCAGTTTGTTGCCAGAGACGGATCACAAAGTTGAGGCCACACACGGTTTCAACAGGATCTTTTGCTCTTTCTATACAAAAAAGTGGGTTGTGGTCATTATTTATTCTTGCTATTTTACAGCAAGCATCAGGTTTCAGGATTTGATGGGAACAACTGGAGCCAGTGAGAGGAAATGAACAGAGCGTGACGAGCAGATCTGGGGTGATTGAAACCGGTTGCACTGCTGCGTTTAATGGTCACCTGTAGATCTTACAATCTGCACAAAGGGAGGTCTCCCTGGAAGGAGCTGTAGTCATCAAGACTTGTTATAATGAGAGCCTGTACCACAGGCTGTGCTGCAAACTCTGACAAGAAAGGTGTGATTGTGCCGATGCTTTGCAGGAGCAAAAAGGAAATAAGTAAGATAAATTCTCCAGATGCTTTTGAAAATGGAGAGGGGTTACAATGCTAAAAGATTTCCAGATCAGTACAGAGCTAGCAAAGTTTCTCCAGACCAGGTAAGCATGTAGCTTTCACATTAGCAATAATCTATCTGAATTTAGGGCTGCAACTAAGGAGTATTTTTAACGGTCCCATATTATGCAAAAATCACTTTAATACGTCTTTTAGTGAAATTTGTGGGTCTTTAGCTTTCCTCCCTGCTCACAAAATGTGCTATTTAATGACAAAAGCTGTACTTAGTAGTGCTTGTGAAAATAAAATCCTGACCTAAAACAAGCTGTTTGGATTTTGGGGATTTGCAGATGTCAGGAGCAAGTATGACCTGAATGGTCCACTGGAGCAGATACCCCTGAACCCCCTTCCCGTCCACTCCCCTCCCTGCTTCTGGAGACAGATCTCTCCAGCAACGGGGAGGAGAAGGCCAAAGTTAAAGAGCCATCACTGCTTTGTTTTTGGCTGTAAACAGCCACAGAGTTCCATGCACAAGCTTCCCATCTCGTAAGAAGACAAGACTAAGTGGCTAGAGTTCATTTATCAAGGAAATGCCCTAGCTACACTCAGTAAAACTGTGGATGTGTGTGCTAGTCACTTCACTGCCGACTGCTTTTCCAACTTTGGACAGTACAACAGAGGGTTAGCAAATAGACTGGTCCTGAATCCAGGCACATTACCAACCATCCACCAACAAACCTGGGACCCTGGAAATGTGAGTATTTTAAATGCTGTGTGCTGTGGAGCAGATGTAAGAGCTTTTCCTCAGTGTCCCCCCTGTCTCTGTGTTAGCTTCAGGATGCTAACTTTAGCTGCGGCTAGCCTGTTGTTTTAGCCTGTAATGTTACGCTAAACAAGCTTCGCTGTTTTCTAAACACTGTGCACTCAGAGCTCGGTAGTCACTGTTACAACACGCCGCCCGCAGTGATGTGGAAGAGTGGGGTGGTATCAGCGGTGGCTCATTTACATATGAAGGCCACGCCCACTAAATCAGAGCGTTCTGAACAGAGGGGCCAAGAGAGCCTGGAAACAATGCTGCTGTGCTTGATTTATTGGCTTTTTGGACCAAATCATGTTACTACCATTTCAAGACCTCAATGATCCAAACTAAATAGAAAAGGAGCATAATATGGGACCTTTAAAATTCAACCTGTGTGTTGCATTTTTACTGCATTTTCCAAGAGTTAGGTTCTCACTTCTGATTGGTCAGCCCTGTTTCATGTGAGAAGGTAGCAGGGAAATTAAGTTGTTGTTCACAGAGTTGGTTGGGAAGACTGCTTGTTAGCGACTTTGGGCTTGTTTTGTAATATTTAGTTGCTCATTGGGGTTTGCTTTGCTCTCTGTATGATCCCACCTGTCTCTCTCCCAGGTCTCCATGACAACGCATTTGGTTTCATTTCTCTACATGCACCACTTCCACTTTGTTCATGCGCACTCCACACCTCTTCCTTCCCACTGGGTTTTACGAGTGCAGCGTAAGCATGACGCATGAGCTCAATCCGATAAATGTCCTCACTTTCAAAAAGTTTGGGGAGATTTGACTCTACCTTGTGACTTAAATCCCAAAAAACGGTCAATACGGGGAGCAAAAAAGACTCTAAATCACGTTATCAACACTAGAGCCGCGTGCAGCGCCGTCAGGGTGTGGAGATATTTCTTTATCAATATTCCTCAGGTATGAACTTAGTGATCTTCTCCCTTAAAATATCGGTTAATGTGGCACCTCATGCACTGTATTGAAGTTACAGATGAGCATTTACCACCTGGCATTTAACTTCACAAATGACAACAACAATAAAAACAATAATATGACACGTTGACTGTTGAAATTCACATTGATGAATTTGTTTTGTCTATATACTCGATTATGTTGACTATGATGATGATCCTTGCAGCCCAATCTAAATTCTAAGAAAAATTTACAATGGCTGCTCTTCAGGATGAACATATGAAGGGGGAAGCCAGAGCTCAAACTTGCCCGCTGCATGCACTACCTCACTGCAAATGAAAAATGTCCTTTCAACTCCAAAGGGTGCAGAAGAGGAGGAAGTGTAGGGAGCAAGAGGGCCTTTTTCAGTGGCAAGAGGGACTGGGCAGCTGGGATGATTTCAATGAACACCAAGAATGGGATCCATCTGTGGCGTCACAGGAGGCCGAAGTGGCTGGAGGAAGCAAATGGTCCTGAGGCCCCCAGTGATTAGCTGGATCATTTCCCGGGAAGAAAGGAAGGAGAAAGATGTGTGAGAAAGAGAGTCGGAGGGAAAAATCAGCTGGCTCAGACTCAGGCGTTAGTTTGCCTGTTCTGCAAAAGAAACCTGGGGGGAAGACTCATCTGTTCAAAGTTTCTTCAAGCTTCACAGACTCTTTGTTTATTCGTATTTTGATGTTGTTATATTTCCACTTGAGAGAACAGCAAGCAGGCAATGCAATGTGGGACTTTATTGTGGTATTTGGAAGATGCACTCATCTTTTCCCACAGATGTGTACTATTTATAGTGAAATTCTGTTTTCCTACTGTATATTTAGGCCTGTGTGAAAAACATCTATGGCCAACTAATGACTGTTGAGAAATAACAGCTGTTAAAAGTACTCTGTTGAGGTTTTGTCCACAAGTGTAACTACTGAGCTAAACCTCCTGTGAGTGTCATTTTTTCAGACACGAGGAAGTAGATGAAACTTTACACAGTTCTTTGTCTGGTTTTTCCGCTTTATCACTGAACTGCAAAAGCAAAATGAAAGGAAGCAATTTCCCAAGGACCTTCTACAAATGACAGATATCTGCATCACGGCTGGCAGTGCCTACCCACGCTCCTTTTTGATCACATATGAAAACCTTTGAAGGTTACAGTATGACCATGAATGGATTGGAATCTGTGCTATTTCAGCATTTTCTTCTTCCTCAAGCATATCATCAACAGATTAATCTTAATGACGGCAATTAAAAAAAAGTGCACCTCTGTCCTGAGGTCTGCAACAGGAATGTTGATGAGCAAAGATCTAGTCCGTCTGTAAACATACTGTGTAATCACAGCATGAGCAAGTGGTGCGCTTTTTGCTCAGCTGGATTTTATCCCTACTTTGTGAACATTAGAACCCATTTTCCGCCAGCCAAGGTAAACCTACTCATATTGATGCCATGGTGACCGCTGCAGACGTCACAAAGGAAGAACTGAATTTCAGAGGAAGAAAGGAGCTTTAGCAACAAAGGTGGCTGGAAACCAGACAGAAATGAAAATGTAGAACACACGCTTGATTTTTGTCTGATAAAACCTATCATAGGGATGTCAGAATTAACTGGTTTCACTTTTCAGTGCTCATCAAAATGTGCCAGTGAAGACTCCAGTACACAGAGTTATTCTATTGTAACTTTCAAAAAGGGGCCTGTACAACATTTTGCAATGTCCCAACCAGGGATGACACAGTTCACAGAAACCATGGTTAGGTTTTTGTAACAGTTTTGTGGTCATGGTTCAATTCGGTGTACATTGCTGTTGTTTTTAACACCCCAGATTACCATTTACCCTAATAATCCACTATTAACGGATTATTTTTAATCAATTCTGTCATTTAAAGTCATAAAAAAGCTGAAAGAATGAGGCTGTTTCCCATTTCAAACATCATTAAAGCTGAGTGAAACATTGCTAGTTTCAACATGCCAGCACCTCAGTAAGGAAAGTCACTGTTTTCTGTCCCAGAAGTCACTGAACTTCACTAAATGACACTGCTGTCTAATCTGCATCATAATCCATTTGCATGAAATTGTCATGGACTCTGTAGGAGAGAGAAATAACGTGGGAGAGACAGAAAAAAGGTAAAACACAACATCATAAATTTGTTAAAACTACAAATTAACTTTCTTCTGTCCATTCTTTTTTTTATGTCTTAATATCAACCCTCCTCCTTAATCTGGGCTGGGGACCAGCAGAAGTGACCATAATGAGACACACACCTGGTGATTTATGTGAATGCAGTCATCTGCTCTGGAGCAGCAGGAGGAGACTGCTGTGAGTGAGGAGGACTGTCTGTCTGTGTTTGCGTAGGGGAGGGACTCACACACACTGACCATTGAGGAGATCAAAACACGCTTTGACCTCAGATTCTCCAAACTCCAGAAAAGTCTCAAGAATTGTCGTCTTTAAAAAATCTTACCAGAGGAGTCTGAAAGTCATTAAATGTAGCGACAAAGTTTCAAAGTTGGCAACACTCAGTTGTGGTTTTATCCTCCACTTTCTGCTCGTCACGCAAACAACACACACACACTTACCCACAAAGTGACCTGCTTTACTCCTTTACCTTGAGTTGCACATGCTTATGATAGGAGCTACAAACTCATTTCAAAACAGTAATAAGATGAAGATAAAAGAAAGAAAAGAAAAATGAACTGAATGAGCCGAGTGTGGAAAGCCGAATAGTTCAGATTTTTTTTCATAAACTGTTCCGTCCCTAGTCCCAAGTCTTATGAAACTGGTGTTTTACTTCGCAGATTCCACAACGCTCAATGTTGAAAGCTCTCCATCTTGCTGTTCTGCTTGATACAATCCATAGGAAAACTGGAACAACGTATCATTTTATCATTTTTTGGGGATACATTGTTCAGCAACACGGCAGATGGATGACAGTGAGAAACCCAGACAGAGAACAGTCCATATTTCAAGAAGTGACACATTATACATCAGGCTAACCTTAGCTGTCATGAACTGATAAATCATCTGATGTTTTAATTTGAAATCTGACTTGTTGTTGTCTGTGTTTTCACTTTTTATTGTCTTTTTATTTGGTCATGAATCAAATGTGAAGTGATGGCCAAAACTTTTTGTTTCCATTGTTTTTTGAAACTTGAAAACCTGGCTGAATGAGGCATCAACAGAACTTCACAAAGGTTCATGGTCGTAATCTAGAAAACTGCACAGTGTGATGAGAACTACTGTTATCTTTCTATCTCAGGATACTGATCTCACAGTAACCTCTCTGGATGTAAAAGTTCTGTCCTTCCATAGTGGGAATATTTGGAAGTATCAGATTCCTCCACATATGCAGGTCTTTAAAGATTTAGTTTCACTTTGAAGATGCACAGAGTGGGAGAGGATAGAAGGTATGAATTGAAATAAGCACATGGCATAGAAATAATTCCGCCTGAATATGAAATACACCAAACTGTATGGGATAATTTCCATATAATGTGCTTCGGGACTCAATTCTGCACTGAAGGCATCTCATTCAAATGAATCAGCATCTGAAGGTAGAGAGTCTGGCTTCTGTCCCTGCTGTGTCTGCGCGGAATAGTTTGGTCTGATTAAAAGAGATTCATCTAATAACTGAGGGAGGAGCGCTGCCGTCGAAGGATTGAAGAGTTTCTGATGTGATGAGGCCTCCTCGCTAGCTCTATCTCTCCCTGCAGGTACCATTCTGGAGCGGGAAGGCGATGGATCATTAGACCTGGTGTGGAAAACCAGTGCAGGACTGTCAAATTGGATTTCATTACATTTTCTTAAGCCTTAATTAGATTGGGGTCTGGGAGACTAATGCTATATTGAATAATGGAGAGGTCATGACAGGAAATTTGTCAGAGGAAATATTCAGACTATTTATTAAGAGGTAGATCTTTACCAAATAAGAGTTGATGGAAGTGAAGTGTCAAAGCACTCAATCAAAGGGAAGTGGATGGTGTGTAATCAGCGAAGGCTGTAAATACCAAACTGTCCTGTGGGAGATATTGAGTTGTCTGAATCTGAAACTGTGGCATACTTTCAGTTTGACTATCATGACTAGGGCTGGGTATCACTCAGAAATTATCAATACCGGTGACAATACTGATACCTTCACTTGGGTACCAGTTCCCAAACTATACTTTTTTGGGTACCAATTTTATAATGTCAGTTTTAACACAAAGGAAATTTTGTACATTACTGTACAAATCTTGAGTCTTGTTTTTCAGCAGTAGTATTTTCCACTCCAAGCAGTTTTCTTAAAAAAAAAAACAACAACAACAAATAATTGCCAATGCAAAAGAATAGTTGCAAACAAGTGACAGGTCAGAGTATATTGAGTGCACCTTTAATGTGTTTGTAACAATGTTATATAGATGTGTTTACTAGCTTTGTTGTACAGATGTGCTCATTGTGGTAGTATGCATTGCAGGGGGGCTGGGGGCTCCTGGGGTTTTATGGAGCACCCAGAGAAGGGGGGGGGACCACAAGTGTAGTCAATGCTTATGCCCAGTAATTAAGGAAAAAAAAAACAAAAAAAAAAACAATTGTGTGTGTGCAACTCTTATAATTCAAGTCAGTAATGTATTGTTGTAGAGGGTAAGAATATGTTTCAGTTAACACATTGAAGATAAATGAAGAGAACATATGTGTGTGTAAAAGTTTCTCTACAGATAAGTGAAGGGGCGCTGATCACCCACTTGATGAATGCCAGTCACAGACAGAGACAGAAGACGGCCAGCAGCCAATAAGAGGGAGACAACACCTGGAGAGCCAATAAGAAGATGACTCAACCTATATTCTTAGAGAAACTCTGTTAGTGACTATATATTGGTGCTGAGATAGAGAGCCAGGGTCAGTCTCATGAACTGTCTCTGCAACATGTAGGGAACAGGGAAATGAGGCTGCACCAGAGATCTCTGTAAATGCATATTCTTGACCTATTGTTGATAAATTTGTGTTCAACTGAGAACCAGGACGCCTCCTGATCCTTCCCCCCATTAATGAACCATGTGGAAAGAGGTGAGAGGAGAATGGAGTCAGATGATAATTTTAAGGTATTTTGGTCAGATAGACAGCATCACATTTCAAAGAAGAAGTAATTAAAGTATTTGGGAAATTCAATACTTTTTCTAAACCTATTTTTAAAATGCCCAAACAACATTCCTCTTCCTTTTTTCCGTGGTTGGGACCGCCAAAAATGACCAAAAGAGACAAGTGTAGGCGCAATTTACTTGCACACTGCAGCATACATCGTGAATCGTGCAAGAAGGTTGCCACGCTTAAAAGCTCACCTCTCTGAAGCGTGCCAAAGCAGAGAAGTGGATTGTGCCTGAGAACGGTACACTTGCGAAATGAAGTGGACGTCACGGTTGAAGCATGCTTGGGCATGGTGCAGATGGCCAGTGTGACTGCGCTCTGAGAGGGACTGCTGCGTTAGTGAGGAGGACTCTGTCTGAGTGTTTTGGATAGGACACAGGCTCAGCACCACGAATCAGCGCAGATCAGTGAGGAGCAGTGCGTGCTAGAGATCAATACATGCTTTCAAGTCAGTCTCCAACCTACAGAAAAGCCACTAGATTTGTCTGTAGTCAAGTTTTTTCAAAATAAAAAAAACAAAAACAAAACAATGCTAGAGTGGTCTAAAATATCACTAAACAAAGCAGTAGTGCTGATAAGTTGGCAACCACCTGCATGCCACAACCACATGTAACGTTACAGCCAAACACCAGATCCCCAATCATGTGATTGACCCTTTGGGTACCGAAACTTGGCACCTCAAATACAAGGCATGTTTTGATAATTGGAACTACAAGAGCATTTCGGTCGGTGCCATAAAAGAACCAACCAACCAACCAAAGTTATGTACCCAGCTCTAGCTATGACCATAGACTGTATAAAACATTGAAGACACCCGTCTGTTTCTGAAACAGTAAAATAAAGTCAATCTGCAGAAACACCCATATTTGCTATGACACCAGCTGTGAGTTTCCTTTCTAATAGCTACAGGGCGTCTGGTAGTCACGTGACCTGAGCTGTGTCTGATTGGACAATCAAACGATCCTAATAACTTCTAAACTGTGGAGTTAGAAAAAATTTACTCACCGTAAAGGGTTTGCCGATAGTGAAATCAGCAGTTAAGACCCAAGACATTTTTGTGAACCAGGCTGTAAATATGCTTTTTAATTCCGTAAAAGTCTGTTTTTTTAGCTGAGTGTGTACGTGACTTCCGGTCTTTCTGCAGCCAGCCTCAAGTGCATGGGCTTCATTTTTACTAACCAGATGTTGCCCTTTGGTTATGACCCAACTGTAACCGAAAGCTTTCCCATTGGTTTCAGACTGTTTTCAGATAGCTGATGGAGAATCCATTGTATAACGCACAGAGTGGTGCCTTGCATTGACAGTTCACGCTGTGTGCTGGAGATCCTATATGCACAGCAGCAGATGACAGAAGAGCAGGGGAGCCAAGGGTCTGCATTTCACAAACTGAAATGGTTTCATGGACAATGAAGCAGCGTTTTTTATGACTGAAAGACTGACATGAAAAATCCAATGCTGGCTGGTTGGAGTTCTCATTGAGGGCAAGGGGTCCTTGTAGAATAAACTGCCCTCCTGGGAACCCACTTGCTGTATAAGACGGTATACAACCAACTGATAAAGGAGGCTGTATATATATAACCCCGGGAAGAGCAGATTAGAAGTCGACCCAGGATGAATTTTCACATGAATTTCCTCTTGAGAACAAACTACCTTGGAGACAGTGAGAATAAAATGCTTCCTTGGAGGAAAAACTGTGAACAGTGACATAGTGCCTATTAAACCAGATAAGCCCACAGGTCTTGCCATGCAATATTCTTGGAGCTACTGCGCTAAAGCTTTTATGACCAAAGCGTTATACACACATGTGTACGATGTGGTATAAATCTTAGTCAGAGATTCTAGTGAGCATCAGAGTGTCAAAAAACTCACTTGCTCTTTTTTTTTATTAAAGCAAAAGGACAATCCTTGTTAAATAAAGGGACTTCACAAAGGTTACTCACAGCAATCATTTCAGCCTGGTGGGGACTCATTGTTAGCTACGGCTTTACAGAGTCTACCATCAACGCAGCAAATTGTGCTCAGAGGTCAGCTTATCTTGTCGATTTTCTGTTCTGCTTGGAATAACTGAATGTGTCAAAACATGATACTGGGATATCAGGGAGCAATGCTTGTTCGGTCAGGCAGAAATATGAATCCAAACACTGCCAAAAACAGCAATCCCTCACACTGATTTGATATGAACCATGCAGGATTTATCTTGTTATTGGAGGATTTGTATCAGGGTATGCATTTCTATTCCATTTCCCTGAACATCCAATCTCTCTTATACTGTAACACGAAACAATCGGGGATAAAGGCATGAGAGTAAAGGACATTTTTGTTTCTGTGTAGTGAAAAGTTGGTGATACTGCTGGAAAGGTTTTTTTCTTGCTCAAAGTGTGAAAAGAGGGAAGGAAGTGTTTGAAAATGCTGCTTTTCTCCCCTTTCAATCAACACATGTATAATACAGTGTATACATACACCTTTTAAGCTCACACTGTTGAGAGATTATATTCGCAGGCATAACTTTTATGTCTCAGCAAAGCCTCTTTTTGTTCTCTTTGGATGCAGTCAATAGCAGAGCTCTGGTCCCTAGAGTACTTAGAATTGTCCTGGTGAGCTGTTCGCCCTGAAGGTCATTGATGGCAAGCTCTGTGACATGAAGACAAAATAGAAAAGTCCCACGCTGTGTGGTAGATTGGATTGCACAGCTGGTACACAAGAGTGAGTTGGCAAATCATTAGTTCATTGTATATCTTGTGATTGTGAGAACACACTTCTCAAACTTTGTGTTGGGATGCGCCACAACAAAACAAAAGGTGGAATAAGTCTTAGGCCCCATTTACACGACAACGTTTCATCTGGAAATGTGAAAACGCAGTGAAAACACTGTAGTAAGCATGCCAGGCCTGTAGGTGTTGCTATAACTGTCTTGTCCAGAAGCCGCTTTTGGGAGATCTCCACTGAAGGAGAGTTGAGCCGGTCATCTGGTGTATTGGGTAATACTAAGTGAAAGTGGAGTAACAGATGCACATTTTGTATAAAGACACTCAGCAGATACAGCAGATTGAGCAACACAAGCACAACACGGTAGTTCGGGACAATCGTACCAACGGTACTGTTGTCCTGTTGTATGCACGCTTGCCAGGCAGAGTGTGACGTCAGCGTTTCCACTGAAAACGTGGGCTTACTGATTACACGGCGGCAACTGTATCGGGAGCTTTTCAGAAAAATTCCACTCTGGAGGCTGATTTAAAAAGTTCGCGTTTTAGGTCGGCTGAAACTCTGTTTCCGTGTTAACGCGAGGCTGAAACGCAACAAAACTTGCGTGTCACCCTAAAACCAGCCCCTTAGATGATACAGCATATCAACTACTGTGACTAGAAGTATCACAGCTATGCACAAACACTTGAAGCTTTTCAGGTCAAGAAAAACATCTTGAGTGGTCAACCTGCATATGATGCAGACTGAAAACATTCAAAAAAGCCATGTCTGACTATTTTCCCACAATGCTTTGATTAAACCCATGAATTCAAAGGACCTATTCTGGTTAAAGTAGATAGATTGGTAGAAAGGTAGGTAGATAGCTAAAAAAACACACAGATAGATATAGATATAGACAGATAGACAGATAGATCGATAGATAGATCGATAGATAGATAGATAGATAGATGGATAGATGGATGGATGGATGGATGGATGGATGGATGGATGGATGGATGGATGGATGGATAGATCCAAGTGGTGTTATGGTCTCTCTAGGCAACATGAAGAGCCCTCATTCATTAATCTATCCTAGAGTGTTGACATCTATCATGTGATAAACTGAGTCGACCTGTAGCCCCAAAACCTACAATCTAAATAAAAACAGCAGAAATTTGTGATGCACACTCCTCTTTTTTTCCTCCCGCTCTGTCCCTGACTTACTTGTGGGGTTCCCCAAGGCTCTGTCTTGATGTCTCTTCTGTTTTCCTTGTAAAAGCTGCCACCGGGTCTCCCTGTAAAATGAACAGACAATATATTTTTACTGTTTTGCAGATGACACAAAAATGTATGCAAACAAATACATTAAGTTGCTTCCAGGATATTAGAAACTGGATGGCCCATCTTTTTACAGACAAGCTCATAAACCAGGAAAGCTCTCTCAGCTGATTTGCAACCATCTTGGCCCACTGACATCAAGTGCTGTGAATGGTTTGTGGTAACATCAGAAGATACTTCCATTTGTGATTGAGACAAAAAAAACTGTCACTGCTTAATAAAAGTGTTTCAGAGAGTATCTTTAACAAACACCTCAGAAAATGAACCCATTGAAATCCAAGCGGGGCCTTTCTGCCTGTGGGTGCTTCGGATTCCTACAGTCCCAAGTTAAACTTCTAAGATTAACTGGTCACTTCAATTCCCCTCAAGTAGTAGTGTGGTTGTCTGTGTGCAGGTGCATCTCGATGAATGAAGAAAAAAATATCTTAAGGTATTTGAAGATTTCATTATACACAAATTACTATTCAAACAGACCATGTATCTCTCTGCCTGGATCAAAACATGCAACTATGATAATGGAGAAGACTTCAAAGTTGTCCAGGAGAGATCACTGACATGGAGGGTAAGCCCCTGAAGACCATTGCTGAAACAGCTGACTGTTCAAAGGGCAATGTATCAAAGCACATTAATGGACAGTTGACGAGAGGGGAGCTGTGTGGGGGAATGCAAAAGCAATGGTTGATTGAAGGTTGATTGGGAGAGCTGGGATAGGCAGTGGGATATACAGTAGCGATGAATGGATGGAATTAAAGCCTCAATTATGTGTTCTCCAATTTATGCGCAGAGCTCAATGTAATTATGTGCATTTCTGATCATGGCACTCTTTTATGTCTTCGTACACTTTCACTTTGCCTCCATCTTTGAGGCATTTCAATCAAGCTGCTACTTTAATGTTACACTCCCTTTCAGCAGACTGTCTACTACAATTTAGTGTTAGTTGCAGGTTTGTACCATAATTTGTTACCTGACAGTGTTGAAAATGATGATGACCCAGTACATATTTCATATTCTAGATCTTAGTATCCAGAAAATTGTCAGGATCTGGATCGTATTTTAACATCTGTCAGAAATGATGGTGACCTTGTCATGTAAGCAATCCAACCATTTATGGTGGAGTTATATACACATATGGTGAAAACAGCCCTATCTCACAATGATAGAGAAAAAAAATCCTGGATCCAGACAGTGATCCAGATCACCTCCAAAAATTAATCACTTCTTCCTTATCCCATTTTGAACATTTACTGAACATTTCATCAAGATATATTTGTTCATTTTTGAGCTATATTGTTCACA